>NC_092386.1:46598346-51598346 GCF_030028105.1 Mobula birostris
TTCAGCTCTACAGCTCTTGGCATTTTGACTCCATATAATCCTGATTAAGGTTATAGGTAGCACTTTTAATCTATGTATTCAGAAAATATAAAATATAGTACACAGTCATACACTATGGTTTTGACTAAATCGTCTTCAAACTCAAATGAAGATTTTTAAAGAATATCCTTTAGGAGTCTCCTTCTACATTTACAGTGCAAGCTCCTATTTCCTTTCCCCATCTAGTGAACTGGATGGAAACAATTCTTCAGACACTTCAGTCTTCAATCACCCACACTCAACAAACTGCCACGTTGAGTGGTAGCACTATCCATGGCTATTGTCACTTCTATAACAACTTTGAGGACTTCTTGGCCAGTCCTCCCCACCATTGAGCACATTTACACGGAGCATAGCCACAAGAAAGCAGCATCCATCATCAGGGACCCTGCCATCTAGACTGTGTTTTCTTCTTGCTACTACCTTCCGGCAGGAGGTACAGAAGCCCTACGCCCCACTCCACCAGGTTTAGGAGTGATCGTTACCCTATAACCATCAGGCTTCTGATCTGGTGTGGAGAACTTAGCACACTACAACTCTGAACTGATTTTACAACCTACAGGCTAATTTTCAAGGACTCTTTGCAACTCAGGTTCTCAATATTATTTTTTTATTTACACAATTTGTCTTCTTTTGCTCATTGGTTGTTTGTCAGTCTTTGGTTATGCAAAGTTTTTCATAAATTCTATTGTATTTCTTCATTTTCCTCAAAAGCTTCTCAGGGTAGAATATGACAACACATAAGTGTGTTGGTAATAAATTTTACTTTGACTTTGAGATGCCATGATCCTGTTACAGTGGCACATTGTTGGCATAACTGGGAGTCTACTTAGATAACTGAACAGACAGAAGCAGGAAAGGCTTGGGAAAAGAGTAGGTGTTGTTAAAGAAACTCTGTAGGAACCAACTCAATCCTTTAGAACTCTATTCACTGATGCTAAGGGCTGAATCAATTAAAAGCTACAATGACCTCAACTAGACAAGCTGCTCCACACTTGTGTAGATCTCAATATAGACTAACCTTTTCATCCTCTTGGCTTTGTGACATTACCAAAATATACGCAGGGAAACAAAACATCTTGGCTGGTTACACTTAATGTTTAAACTCACGCTACCCTTGACTTTAAGGCAATCCCACTATTCCACTGACAAACATTTCAGGTCTTATGATTACTAAAGTTAACCTCATTGCCACAATCATGATATGCATTCAACGTCTGTACATTTGGATTGGTTAATGGCATTCTTGGCACTTAGTGAAAAATGGTGTTTTCTCGTTCGATTGCATCGGAGGAAATAGTCCAGCCTGATATTACAGTGTGGCACTGAAGGGCTGATGTATTGATCCCACTTGCAGGCGTTGAGTGAGCATGAGAAATCATTGAAACTCTTTCAAAGAGTTCCTGACAGATTTACTGGTTAATAATCTCTTTGCTCTTTCTGGCTTTTTATGGTGTTTCTTTCTACAGTAATAATTTTTACAACATGTGAAGAGGTTATAAAATGCAGTATGATTTATTTGAGTAAAAATGGTAAATATAAAAATATGTAATATAGTAAATATGTAATATAGTATATGCTCTTCTCTCCTTGGTTAAAGTTGTTGATTATTTTGCTGATCAGGGCCCTGGAGTTTGGTTAGTCTGCTGATACCACACCTAACTAATTATCTTTTGTATGTAATACAGACAATTTGGTAGATGATTCTCACCCACTATTTGCAGCAGAAGTGTCTTTTTCTCCTCTTTGTAATGAAAACACTAAGGCCTTGTAATTTTTCGTCTCTTCCCTAATTGACAAGAAATGACTTTTGGCAAGCATAATACTTTAAAATAAACTTGAGGCATGCATGGGTTCAGGAAACAACGTTAAATTTATGATGTCTGAGCCAAGACATCACAGAGGCCTGAAGGGTGGGGAAGCCAGCCAATTGCATCACGCAGATTGAAAGTTTCAGTTCTCCATTTTACTGGGGGAAGTCGGCTTTCTACAGATCAACCTTGCTAATGGCAAGGCAGCTGGTAGGAAGAAGATTCATATTGAAATGCTGAATGTTATTCTTCGCAAGGAGCAAGAAATCACAACATAAGCTGGTGTTAAGTGGTGACAGCTTGAAGTTTGGGACAGTATCAGATAAATACTTTGCTCTGCCTCTCTGGCAGAACTGCAAGAATGGAATTTAAAAGTTTTGTTAATCATTACTTGTAGTTTCATGTTGTGCATTTTAAAAGTAGTTTAAAATAATTTTGAAAAGTTATATTTCTGCTACTTGAAGTACTCAGAAAGACAAAGTGATGGCTGATTGCACATACAGTGGCATGCAAAAGTTTGGGCACCCCTGGTCAAAATTTCTGTTACTGTGAATAGCTAAGCGAGTAAAAGATGACCTGATTTCCAAAAGGCATAACGCTAAAGATGACACATTTCTTTAATATTTTAAGCAAGATTAGTTTTTAAATTTTCATCTTTTGGAGTTCCAAAATAACAAAAAAGGAAAAGGGCCTGAAGCAAAAGCTTGGGCACCCTGCATTGTCAGTACTTAGTAACACCCCCTTTGGCAAGTATCACAGCTTGTAAACGCTTTCTGTAGCCAGCTAAGAGTCTTTCAATTCTTGTTTGGGGGACTTTCGCCCTTTCTTCCTTACAAAAGGCTTCTAGTTCTGTGAGATTCTTGGGCTGTCTTGCATGCACTGCTCTTTTGAGGTCTATCCACAGATTTTTGGTGATGTTTAGGTCGGGGGACTGTGAGGGCCATGGCAAAACCTTCAGTTTGCGTCTCTTGAGGTAGTCCATTGTGGATTTTGAGGTGTGTTTAGTCATAGTCATACTTTATTGATCCCGGGGGAAATTGGTTTTCCTTACAGTTGCACCATAAATAATAAATAGTAATAGAACCATAAATAGTTAAATAGTAATATGTAAATTATGCCAGTAAATTATGAAATAAATCCAGGACCAGCCTATTGGCTCAGGGTGTCTGACCCTCCAAGGGAGGAGTTGTAAAGTTTGATGGCCACAGGCAGGAATGACTTCCTATAACGCTCTGTGTTGCATCTTGGTGGAATGAGACTCTGGCTGAATGTACTCCTGTGCCCACCCAGTACATTATGTAGTGGATGGGAGACATTGTCCAAGATGGCATGCAACTTGGACAGCATCCTCTTTTCAGACACCACCGTGAGAGAGGCCAGTTCCATCCCCACAACATCACTGGCCTTACAAATGAGTTTGTTGATTCTGTTAGTGTCTGCTACCCTCAGCCTGTTGCCCCAGCACACAACAGCAAACATGATAGCACTGGCCACCACAGACTCGTAGGACATCCTCAGCATCGTCCGGCAGATGTTAAAGGACCTCAGTCTCCTCAGGAAATAGAGACGGCTCTGACCCTTCTTGTAGACAGCCTCAGTGTACTTTGACCAGTCCAGTTTATTGTCAATTCGTATCCCCAGGAACGTTAGGATCATTATCCTGCTGTAGAAACCATCCTCTTTTCATCTTCAGCTTTTTTACAGACGGTGTGATGTTTGCTTCCAGAATTTGCTGGTATTTAATTGAATTCATTCTTCCCTCTACCAGTGAAATGTCCCCCATGCCACTGGCTGCAACACAAGCCCAAAGCATGATCGATCCACCCCCGTGCTTAACAGTTGGAGAGGTGTTCTTTTCACCTTTTTTTCTCCAAACATACCTTTGCTCATTGTGGCCAAAAAGTTCTATCTTAACTTCATCAGTCCACAGGACTTGTTTCCAAAATGCATCAGTCTTGTTTAGATGTTCCTTTGCAAACTTCTGACACTGAGTTTTGTGGTGAGGATGCAGGAAAGATTTTCTTCTGATGATTCTTCCATGAAGGTCATATTTGTGAAGGTGTCAGTGTACAACAGAACAGAGCACCACCACTTCAGAGTCTGCTAAATCTTCCTGAAGGTTTTTTGCAGTCAAACGGGAAATTTGATTTGCCTTCCTAGCAATCCTATGAGCAGTTTTCTCAGAAAGTTTTCTTGGTCTTCCAGACCTCAACTTGACCTCCACCGTTCCTGTTAACTGCCATTTCTTAATTACATTACGAACTGAGGAAACGGCTACCTGAAAATGCTTTGCTATCTTCTTATAGCCTTCTCCTGCTTTGTGGGCACCATTTATTTTAATTTTCAGAGTGCTAGGCAGCTGCTTAGGGGAGCCCATGGCTGCTGATTGTTGGGACAAGGTTTGAGGAGTCAGGGTATTTATAAAGCTTTGAAATTTGCATCACCTGGCCTTTCCTAACGATGACTGTGAACAAGCCATAGCCCTAACAAGCTAATGAAGGTCTGAGACCTTGGTAAAAGTTACCTGAGAGCTCAAATCTCTTGGGGTGCCCAAACTTTTGCATGGTGCTCCTTTCCTTTTTTTCACTCTAAAATTGTACAAAACAGAAATAATACACTAATCTTGCTTAAAATGTTGAAAAGAATGTTTCATCTTTAACTTTATGACTTTTGGAGATCAGTTCATCTTCTACTCACTTAACTATTCACAGTAACAGAAATTTTGACCGGGGTGCCCAAACCTTTGCATGCTATTGTATGAGAATGGTTTCCCCTCATGGAGGCATAAAAAGCTATGAGACATGCTATCAGAATAATAGGCCAGTTAAGATGGAAATAAAGAGGAATTTCTTCTCTAAGAGGATTCTGAATCTTTGTATTTCTCCCAGGTTGCTGTGAAGGCTGAATCACTGAATATAGTCAAGGATGATTTAATGGGGAGTCAAGATAATCTGTCAGAAAGTGAAAGTGACACCAATATGAATTGCTTATTGGAAGGGAGAGCTGGTTAGTGGGGCTGTACAATCCTTCTACATTTTTTTACATTCTTTTGAATACTCTGATCAACTCAGAAAAAAATGGTTTCCTCTGTTTCCAGACATGAAATCCTCTGATGTCCACAAAGAACAAATCTCACTAACGTAATATGGCGCTCATGACTATGGAAGGCCCTTAAATATTAACCTTGCATGCAGTTCATTTCAAATCTTTGCAAATGAATCAGTCCATAGTTAAAACACTGAACAGAAGATTATTCGTTTACTTAATGGAACAACTCTTGCTTCACCCTCTCTTGATACAAGATCTGAGTGTAGAAAATTCAGGTCTTAAATGTGGAAAGATGTTGTCCACATGAAAGTGTTTGAGCAACCACTTTGCTATACAAATAGTTGTGAGTCAGTAGGGCTGGTAGGTACCATCTGAGCGGAATAATGCTCATAGTGATTTTTGGCAAGGTATACATCTCTAGAGTTAGAAAATATGTGATAGCATTGCACCTGTGGTAGTTTTATTACTTCAAATAAGTAATCACTTTTTGTATATAATCCATATTAACATCAGTACAGCAGAAAATGTTATCCCCACCCCCAAAAAGGTAAAAAACCTCATTTGGAGAGATTTCTGGAGTTTTAGCAATGTCATGATATTTTCCATATTGTTGCATCAAATCAAAACTATCTTAAGCTTTTGTCATAGCATATAGAATTACAGTACAATAATTCAGATGTGGGGTTCCACACAACCATAACCTAGACCCCATTTGGTTGTAAAATGAATATATTTAATCAAAGACTGCTTTCCATTCTTTGTTTTCCATACTTTCATAACCTATTAATAATCATAATAATTTTCCAAGTCTTCCACGTCTTCCACATCTTCATCTGAACTTTCCACATTCTCTGAGGTGGATGACTGGTGCTCACAGTCTGCCAGTCTACACATGTCAGTACACCTGAGGTCATTTGCAACACGCATACATCTTGGGAGTGAACATTTATTTGGACAGTTACAGGCTAGTAGATCCAGGACGGCATCGGGTGCTGGCTGGCCTTCCATCCAGTGCACCACCAGCTGTTCAGCTTCCTCTTCTCTCTCCATCTTCCATCCTCTGCCAACAGGGCTTAGCACTTGTGGGTCCTTCTCCAAACACTTTCTCCATATACCAGCCTGGTAGTTGGTTCACTGTGCATGTTTTGTTAAGCAGTCCTTGCATGGCGGGAGTTGATGACTTTCGATTTCACCTTTTTTGGAACAGAAAAGGTGATACCTGAGCTCATTGACCTTGGTGGTCGATGCTTTTGGGGCATACAGGAGACATGAAAATGCCTCCAGTTTGTCCATCAGTTCTGGGGAGAGGTCCTATTCCTGACCCAACTCTAAGAATGTGTCCTGAGTTTCCCTGTTGCTGGTCAGAAGTTTTAGGGCACTTGTCTTCCCTTCGCCTGCAAAAGCACTCACAGTGTCACATCCTGTATATGCGTGCAACCCGATGAGAGTCCTACAAACCTCTATGCCAACAGTGGCAGCAACCTTCCTGATGTCTACAAGCCTTGTACGGGTTCTAGTGCCACACTTCTGGAACAATGGGTCCTCAATCTTGTCACAAAATGCTAAAGACATGATAAAGACATCTGTGTCTTCTGAGCAGATGACTACAGATTGGTATCCCTCTCTTGTGGCATGGCAGCATGGGGAAGTAGGCGGACATCTGCTTCTTCTTGTTGACACTGTACAGCTGACACCTCCTCACTGTCTTGAGGTGTGATTCTGTAACATTTGTCATTCACAGTTGCATACAGAATCTTCTCCTGTAGCTTTGCTCTGTACTCCGCCTTCCTCCATTCATGGACTATGAAGCTAATGAGACTAGTTTTCTGACTGACTTTGGTCAGGAAGCTCCTCCACTGCCTCACCATCTGTGTGCCTGTGATACCTTGCAACTCATGACCAGTCTCTTCACCCCGTAGAGATCTTTCACTATTCTTGATAGAGTTCTCCTTGTATGTGTCGAACACAACATCTATTCTGCTACTCTGACTGCCTTTCCTCAGAGCCATACCTAGAATTGTTGTGGCAACATCTCTGAAAGTATCTTGATCACCTTTCACTCTTTGGACTAAGTTCATTCCATCAACCACTGTAGCAGAGTTTCCTGGGAGTTGCTCTTCTACTGCTACATTTTTCTGCAAGGTTGTGGCTAAAGTAGCTTTATTTGTCTTTCTCAGCAATCCTTCTGGTGTGGACAGGGCCCAAGGCAATGGTCCAAGGGGATGAGAAAGGATATCCTCCATACGTAGACTGCGCCCTTTGTGCCATCACTATGATGCGTCCAAACAAAGACCTGTCTGCTTTCAAAATGACCGCCTCCCATTTGATTTCACTTGTCTCTTCTTACACATATCACTGAACGCTTCCAGCTTGTTGGTTTTCATTGGGTCATGGAATTTCTTTGCTGGTGGATCTTCCTCTAGTCTCTCATCCTTGAAGGTTGCATAGCATTGCTCACCAATCTCATATGCATTCATCAGGATGGAGGCAATGTCCTTGGGGGCTGCCTTTGCCGTAGAGATGCTAATGAGGTCCCGCTTCTCTGCAAATGGGTTGACCCATTCATGTATGAGGCTAACCTCTGCTGAAACTGCTTCCTCATCTTTCTGGATTCTTGGCCACTGTAGCTCCGCATGACAAAGCTCTGATTTGTTGCCTTGCACCATCTCCCTTAACTGTCCCAGGAATGCCCTGCGGTGCTCAGCTGTTATGCAGTAACACTTGATAGCTCCAGCATTCAGGCTGAACCGTGACGTGCCTCCAGGAGTCTGTGTGTCTTTGTTCACTGTGGCTTCAATAGCCTGGTCCACAGGGATCTGCCCAAAGGGGTTGTTACTTGACAGCTGCACTGAGAATTGGCATGTCTTGAAGGCCTCATACACAGAAGGATTCTTCTCTGGGAGTTTCATCATCTGAGCAAAGTAAAGGGACAGGTACCTGGCATAATTCATCTTATCATAGGCAAAGCACCATGGGATCATGGTTCTTACAGCATGGAGGTGCAACTCCCAGTCCCCCTCACAGAAAGCGACCACCGCTGCAATGCTATCGCATACTTTCTAGCACTAGGGGTGTATACCTTGCCAGATATCACTATAAGAATTATTCCCCCCAGATGGTACTGGTGGCCTAAATTTGGAGTCCTGGCTCACAGACTAAAATGGAAGATAAGAAAAAGTTCCTTCACAATTTCAATCATGCCAATTTGACCATGGGCCTAGAATCCTTATCCAAAATGAAGCTTTAGCAGTGGCTCAATATCCATTTCCATGACCTCAGCTGAAGGCACTGACTGGATCCACAAGCTCCAAATACAATTCTAACGGCTGCTCAAGGAACCATATGAGTAGTTTGACCTTCCGGTCAAGATGGAGCCTGTGTCCAATGCTCCTTTGGTTGACATCTTCTGGATAGATCATGAAACCATATATTTCACTTCTTTTATGTCTTACATTTGCTTTTCATCTTGAATGTGACTCTGGAACTGTTGGAGCCTGTGCCTTGCTGATTGGAGATTGTTTGAGTGTTTCAGCCCTCTGCAGTCTCCAAGAGGATTGCAGGAGGCAGAGGCAGTGAGCAGGTTGTGGGATGGGACGCGAGCCAATGCCTGATTCCATTTCACCAATTAAAGCTTCCATTGTTCACCAATTAAAGGGATGAGGGAGATTGTAACTCAGAGGCGAATAAACAAGTTTGGAGATCGTTTGGGTGCTTCAGCACTCTGCAGTCTGCAGTCTCTGAGAGGATTCTGGGAGGCAGAGGCAACGTGCGCAAACCTCATGGTGAGGAGGCTGTGGGATGGGGCAAGAGCCAATGTTCGACTTCATTTCGTCAATTAAAGCTTCCATTGTTCACCAATTCAAGTGATGAGGGAGATTGAAACATCGAGGCGAGTGTGAAGGGTGAGCACCAGTTGCCTGTCTTTTGATCGCTGAAGATCACTCTGATATGCTACTGGAGAAGAGAGAGCCTGCTGCTGTGTTCAGAGCGTGTTGCCCAGCTTTTCTGCGTTTTGGATGTGGACTTGGACTATAGACTCTTTTCAGTCTTTCGGTTTTGTATATTCTGTGTTTTTTGCCTGACTTTTCTCAGTTTTTTTTTGCAGGGAGGGGGAATTCTGGGAGTTGATAATTCTGCTGCCATTTCTTTCTTGGCACATAGCTACCTGGAGAAGCAGAATTTCAAAGTTGTATACTTTGATAATAAATGAACCTTTGAACCTATAAAGGAATCATTAACCCAATAATGATTCAACCATGGTTTAGATTTATGATAGAAAAGGTACAAATTTCAAGACTAGTTCAAAACCAAAGCAATTATAAAGATTCATGTTATCTTTAAAAAGTAGAGGTACTTTCCTCCGATGGACTCTTGAAGTTCACCTACTTGATTATCATGAACAACGTAGTACTTAATGCTATTTTTGTCGTAACAAAACCTTGCGTACAGACATATTATCCAATTTCATTCATTTTCTCCCTATCCCATTGCAACTGTTGAATCTCTAATAATGGCTCCTCTTCTTGCCCTGCCTTGTAACTTCTGTACGCCTTTGGCCAAACCCATCTCCATGTAAAATACTGATGGACCTAGTACCATAAATACATGTCTCATCAAATAGAGTTATCTGAAAAAACAACTATGAAGTAAGTAGACAATGTTACATTGATTTAACGGGATCCACTGCAGAAATTCATCCCCATGGTTATAAGTTCATAAACCATCACTATTCACGATGGCTCCATGGCATTGCATTTCACTGATTATTTTCATTAGGATATGGGCAATATATAATGTAATTAAGTTATGAAGTCTCAACCAGGGAGACAATTAATGTGATTACCGGAAGAGTGGAGCATAGTTTCTAGACGTCAGTTCTATGCTGTCTTATATCACAGCGTAAACATACCACACACCTACTAAGGGCACTCCGACTCAGCCTTAGCCTCTCCTGTTCCAGCCACTCCGTTTGCTTTTCAATCTTCTTCTCCCATATAGTTCTCAAGTCATACATAGGGTCAGCTGCTCTCTCCCGGGGCATGTAAGACAGATCAGCCATTCCTAGAGAATAAAGTAGATTGCAACTTAAGTTCAAGATGTAGCAGCTGTGTATTTTAACAATTTTTACAGCTCGTCTGTTTTAGCATGTTGCATTATCCCTTTGATATCTGTTTGCTATTCGTGTTAATATGTTTCTTAAATTTTCTGATATTCACTAGCAAACAAAGGTAGTTCACTGCAATGACAATATTAAAATACGGTACTAGATGCGTCAAAACCAACCTATTCTCAACCTTATTTACGTCAATTTACATAGCACCTGTTCCTGCATACCAGTCAAGAATATGCACAATTATTTGGCTGGAGGAATAATTTACCATACCATCCTTCCCAATTAGTGAATTATAGTTTAATATTGTTTGTTATTTTGAATACATGCTTGTTCACAGATCTGTGTAAACCAAGTTTATAATATTGATTATTTATTTTCATTATAAATTAAAATCATCTTTATATCTTTAAGTGAATTAAGCAAAACATCAGGATTACACGTTTTTGTTTATTTTGAATTACTACCACATTTAATTTGATTTCAAGCATGCACGTAACTAGGTAAGGATTAAAATCTCTACTTCCAGTTTATTATTTAACACATTTTATTGATCAGCGCTCTTTTACTAACAAAACCATCAGGATAGACCTTCACTGCAAGTTAGATTATGATCTATATAATACATTACTACTATCCCTAAACATTTCCACCAAAGCACTAAATAAAATGACTAATTCAAATCTCAAAAGAGATTTCTTAACATCTACAGAAACTTTATTATTTTAGAGTGATGAACCTCTTTAATCTTTATACAAATAATGTTTAATTAATTTTACATTACTTCTTGTGTTTTCTTTAAATGCATGATTCTTTAAATACAGCCTCATTCCTCATTCTTATGCTGAATATTTTGCATATGACATAGGAGCTAAGCTTACTATTAATTCTTTTCTTGAAACATTGTCTGTTCACAGATCATTTTTACAAGTACAGTTATTTATCATCAGTGTGAATTAAAATCATCTTTATGTTGTGAACTAAATTCTGCAGACATCACTATTGTATTTTTAACTGTGAACTAGTACCACACTTGATAGCAAAAATGCAAATCTAAATGTTACTCTGTGTTATATCCATATTTTATTAGATTAATGTCACAAATTCTTTACTTAAAATACAAATTGCTGATTCATATAAGAATCACAGCTATGGAAATATATTTATAGAGTAAATATTTTATTGAATTACTGAATGGATTTGCAACCTTGTACTTTAGATTTCTGTATCAACATGGTTTGCTGCATATTTCCTAGAACTTTGATGGATTATTTTTGACGAAAGATTGGCTTAAATCAAGAAAGGTTTCCAGCTGATGAAATATTAGAAGCAATACATGATATTCTCACTTAACAATAGCACATTTATTCTAAGATTTCCTGACATCATATATATTCACCAAATACACAATTCACTAAAAAGATCTCTCATCATTTAAACATCTATTTATTTGAAGAACACAATTAAAATCAGCAGAAAGTAAGTTAATTCAACACAGAAACAAAATAGAATTTAAAAGATAATTCACTCACTGAACTTGAGGGGAAGGAATGGAGAAAAGCGTTCCGTCAGCCAAATGATTGTTTCTTGAAGTGTGGTGATGCCTATCCGTTCAGGGACTGAGTTAGAATGGGTACAGGCTAACACACACGACCAACCTTTCTTTACGTTGTGTCTCTGCTCTGTTTATATGTGAGCTGGCGACAAAGTCTATTTTGAATAGAGATCTGGGATCAGAAGGCTTGTATCATTCCATGAATTTTGTAGTGTAGTATGCGTGATGACATGACAGGCTGAGGGTTCCAGAAGCATCGCCCATGGAGTGGGATAGTTGCTGGCAGATGTCATTGCACCCCTGCACGCCAAACATAACTTGGCAGAGCTGGGTCAGATATTTCTTTGAAAAGCACATCATTCACTTGAGTTCGACTTTCATGGACATTGCTTAAGTTTTCTTTTGACCTAGCAGGAGCTGTAAGTGTGAAATAGCTTGTATAACAATTCATGGTGGAATATTACATTACATGGAAACTGGCAGAGAAAATGAATTTGACTCTCGACGCGTGGTGCCTTCAAGTAAGACTTCAGAACTTAACTGTTAAATGTCACAGGGTCACTCATTAAAGGACTGCAATAGCATTTCTGCACACGTCAAATGATGTTACGGATTCAAATATTCTGATTGATTTGTAGCTATCATCCTAAATTTTATGTTTCTGTCAGCACCACTCCACTGGAATGCAATATTCCAAGAAAATTTGGGTTTCAGTTAGTTTTCAGATTTTCTGTTTTATAAGGAAAATAAATGAGATTTAAAATTATATGGGGCAAAACACACAAAATGCAGGAGGAACTCAATAGGTCAGATAGCATCTATGCAAACTTTCGATGTTTCAGGCCGAGACCCTTCATCAGGACTTGTACTCTTATATCTAAATTTTGTAATATATAATTTAAATTTTAAATAATGTACTTAATTTGTGTAAAAGATAAATATATTCCGCATTACCGATAACAACAGGCTGATATCTGTCCCATGAATATTGTATATGCTCCATGAAAGTATGGGGTTTGTTTTCTGCACAAGATTCAATACTGTTATTTTCAATCAGCACTCCCACTGCTGCAGGTAAGGAGTTTGTACATTCTTCCCGTGACCGTGTGCTCCGGTTGCTTCCCACAGCCCTAACTGATTGGTTAATTAGTCATTGTAAATTGGCTAGGACTAAACTGGGGGACTGCTGGGCGGTGCAGTTCAAAGGGCTGGAAAGGCCAACTCTGTGCTGAGTTCTCTGTGTCCAACTCTGTGTCAATTAAAAAGAAATCTTAGTATCTGCCGACTTAAGAGGTAATTTTGTGCTTTGCTTGAATTACGTGATATACTCCACATGCTGAAAAAAACTGGGTAGCTGAAATTAAAAATGGATGATTATGCATTGCAGAAGTCTCCATGAATGCATTAAACCTTTAGGTCAGTGTCTGGTTTTAGATTATATGCCACACTGTTCAAAATTTACATGGCTGATTCACTGCTGCTTGAACTTCAACTTGCAACTTCCGTATATTCTGCAAGTAATATCTTTAAACTTTTAGAAGTATTGTAGAACCTACTATGATCTTACAGCTCGAAATATTAAGATAATAAGTGTTAATGCATAAAGTAGCTGTGATCTCCAAGAAGTGGTTATAAAGAAACCAATAATCTAGCGGCAATTCAATGACTATCTAGCTTTTGCTTTCCAGAATTACTGATGAATTTCTATATTTGTAACTGAAAATAAACTCAAATTATCTCGGGGTTTAAAATTCAAATACCAAAACCAGCAACTGTTTGAGCCTATTTCCTATTTAAAAGATGTGGAACAAGAGGCAAGAGAACTATGTGCTTCCAGGAGTGGATTAATCATTGAAATGTTTTTGAAGTTGCTGCCTGCCTTCATCTTAACAGACATTAAGCTTTTCAGAACTCAGATAAATCAGTTGATTTTGCTCTAGAATCCAGAATCTGCAATCTCTTGAGACTCCAAAAAGTAAAATGAAGGTGATCTATGTTTAAGAAAAACTCAGGAATCCAAGACCTCCACGGGATTACTGCCTGTGCCACGCGACAGTGAGAGTAGGAATGCGATGAGGTGGAGGATAAATGCGTGGCTGAAGGATTGGAGCAGGGGGCAGGGACTCAAGTTTTTGGATCATTGGGGACCTCTTTTGGCGCAGGCGTGACCTGTACAAAAAGGACGGGTTACACTTGAATCCTAGGGGGACCAATATCCTGGCAAGGAGATTAGCAAGGGCTACTGAGGTGACTTTAAACTAGAATGGTTGGAGGGTGGGAATCAAATTAAAGAGGCTAGGCAAGAGGAGGTTAGTTCACTACAGGGGGATGGGAACCAGTGCAGAGAGACAGAGGGGTGTAAAATGAGGGTAGAAGCAAAAAGTAGTAAGGTGAAAAGTAAAAGTGGCAGGCCGACAAATCCAGGGCAAGCATCAAAAAGGGCCACTTTTCAACATAATTGTATAAGGGCTAAGAGAGTTGTAAAGGCGCGCCTGAAGGCTTTGTGTGTCAATGCAGGGAGCATTTGTAACAAGGTGGATGAATTAAAAGTGCAGATTGTTATTAGTGAATATGATATAGTTGGGATCACAGAAACATGGCTCCAGGGTGACCAAGGATGGGAGCTCAACATTCAGGGATATTCAATATTCAGGAGGGATAGACATGAAAGAAAAGGAGGTGGGGTAGCGTTGCTGGTTAGAGAGGAGATTAACGCAATAGAAAGGAAGGACATAAGCTGGGAAGATGTGGAATTGATATGGGTAGAGCTGCGTAACACTAAGGGGCAGAAAACGCTGGTGGGAGTTGTGTACAGGCCACCTAACAGTAGTAGTGAGGTTGGGGATGGTATTAAACAGGAAATTAGAAATGTGTGCAATAAAGGAACAGCAGTTATAATGGGTGACTTCAATCTACATGAAGATTGGGTGAACCAAATTGGTAAGGGTGCTGAGGAAGAGGATTTCTTGGAGTGTATGCGGGATGGTTTTTTGAACCAACATGTCGAGGAACCAACTAGAGAGCAGGCTACTCTAGACTGGGTATTGAGCAATGAGGAAGGGTTAATTAGCAATCTTGTCGTGAGAGGCCCCCTGGGTAAGAGTGATCATAATATGGTGGAAATCTTCATTAAGATGGAGAGTGACATAGTTAATTCAGAAACAAAGGTTCTGAACTTAAAGAAGGGTAACGTTGAAGGTATGAGACGTGAATTAGCTAAGATAGACTGGCAAATGACACTTAAAGGGTTGACGGTGGATATGCAATGGCAAGCATTTAAAGATCGCATGGATGAACTACAACAATTATTCATCCCAGTTTGGCAAAAGAATAAATCAAGGAAGGTAGTGCACCCGTGGCTGACAAGAGAAATTAGGGATAGTGTCAATTCCAAAGAAGAAGCATACAAATTAGCCAGAAAAAGTGGCTCACCTGAGGACTGGGAGAAATTCAGAGCTCAGCAGAGCAGGACAAAGGGCTTAATTAGGAAGGGGAAAAAAGATTATGAGAGAAAACTGGCAGGGAACATAAAAACTGACTGTAAAAGCTTTTACAGATATATGAAAAGAAAAAGATTGGTTAAGACAAATGTAGGTCCCCTACAGACAGAAACAGGTGAATTGATTATGGGGAGCAAGGACATGGCAGACCAATTGAATAATTACTTTGGTTCTGTCTTCACTAAGGAGGACATAAATAATCTTCTGGAAATAGTAGGGGACATAGGGTCCAGTGAGATGGAGGAATTGAGGGAAATACATGTTAGTAGGGAAGTGGTGTTAGGTAAATTGAAGAGATTAAAGGCAGATAAATCCCCAGGGCCAGATGGTCTGCATCCCAGAGTGCTTAAGGAAGTAGCCCAAGAAATAGTGGATGCATTAGTGATAATTTTTCAAAACTCGTTAGATTCTGGACTAGTTCCTGACGATTGGAGGGTGGCTAATGTAACCCCACTTTTTAAAAAAGGAGGGAGAGAGAAACCAGGGAATCATAGACCGGTTAGCCTAACATCGGTGGTGGGGAAACTGCTAGAGTCAGTTATCAAAGATGTGATAACAGCACATTTGGAAAGCGGTGAAATCATCGGACAAAGTCAGCATGGATTTGTGAAAGGAAAATCATGTCTGACGAACCTCATAGAATTTTTTGAGGATGTAACTAGTAGAGTGGATAGGGGAGAACCAGTGGATGTGGTATATTTGGATTTTCAAAAGGCTTTTGACAAGGTCCCACACAGGAGATTAGTGTGCAAACTTAAAGCACACGGTATTGGGGGTAAGGTATTGATGTGGATAGAGAATTGGTTGGCAGACAGGAAGCAAAGAGTGGGAATAAACGGGACCTTTTCAGAGTGGCAGGCAGTGACTAGTGGGGTACTGCAAGGCTCAGTGCTGGGACCCCAGTTGTTTACAATATATATTAATGACTTGGATGAGGGAATTAAATGCAGCATCTCCAAGTTTGCGGATGACACGAAGCTGGGTGGCAGTGTTAGTTGTGAGGAGGATGCTAAGAGGATGCAGGGTGACTTGGATAGGTTAGGTGAGTGGGCAAATTCATGGCAGATGCAATTTAATGTGGATAAATGTGAAGTTACCCACTTTGGTGGCAAAAACAGAAAAACAGATTATTATCTGAATGGTGGCCGATTAGGAAAAGGGGAGGTGCAACGAGACCTGGGTGTCATTATACACCAGTCATTAAAAGTGGGCATGCAGGTACAGCAGGCGGTGAAAAAGGCGAATGGTATGCTGGCACTTATAGCAAGAGGATTCGAGTACAGGAGCAGGAAGGTACTACTGCAGTTGTACAAGGCCTTGGTGAGACCACACCTGGAGTATTGTGTGCAGTTTTGGTCCCCTAATCTGAGGAAAGACATCCTTGCCATAGAGGGAGTACAAAGAAGGTTCACCAGATTGATTCCTGGGATGGCAGGACTTTCATATGATGAATGACTGGATGAACTAGGCTTATACTCGTTGGAATTTAGAAGATTGAGGGGGGATCTGATTGAAACGTATAAAATTCTAAAGAGATTGGACAGGCTAGATGCAGGAAGATTGTTCCCGATGTTGGGGAAGTCCAGAACGAGGGGTCACAGTTTGAGGATAAAGGGGAGCCTTTTAGGACTGAGATTAGGAAAAACTTCTTCACACAGAGAGTGGTGAATCTGTGGAATTCTCTGCCACAGGAAGCAGTTGAGGCCAGTTCATTAGCTATATTTAAGAGGGAGTTATATATGGCCCTTGTGGCTAAAGGGATCAGGGGTAATGGAGGGAAGGCTGGTGCAGGGTTCTGAGTTGGATGATCAGCCATGATCATACTGAATGGCGGTGCAGGCTCGAAGAGCCAAATGGCCTATTCCTGCACCTATTTTCTATGTTTCTATGTTTCTATGTAACGTACCCCTGTTATTACGCTACTGCAATACTAACAGGATCAGAATCGGTCAGGTGTATCACCACCGACATGTAACGTGAAATTTGTTAACTTAGCAGCAGCAGTTCAATGCAATACATAATCTAGCAGAGAGAAAATAATAATAGTAAATAAAATAAAAAAAATAATAATAAATAAACAAGTAAATTAATTACATATATTTAATAGATTTAAAAACATGCAAAAATAGAAATACTGTATATTAAAAAAAGTGAGGTTGATATTGATGTTATTCTTAATTTAAAAATCAATCCCATCCCACACACTTAAACATCTTATCAGCTTGTTATGTTACCTTCAAAGATATAAAGATAGGATTCTTAGCAGTGTTGCAAAACAGAGCAATCTTGGGATCCACATCTTAAAGTTCTCAAAGTTGCCGCACAAGTTGATAGAGAGATTAGAAAGGCATATCGATTAATTAGTCGGGGGACTGAGTTCAAGAGTACGAGGTAATGTTGCAGCTCTTTAAAACTCTGGTTAGGCCACACTCGGAGTATTATGTTCAGCTCTGGTTGTCTCATTATAGGAAATGCTGTGGAAGCTTTAGAGAGGTTCAGAGATTTACCAGGATGCTGCCTGAGTTAGAGAGCATGTCTTATGAGGAATATTTGAGCAAGCTTGGGCTTTTCCATTTGGATTGAAGGAGGATGAGAGGTGTCTTGATAGAGGTGTATAACATGATAAGAGGCATTGACAGAGTGGACAGCCAGCACCTGTTCCCCAAGGTGGCACTGGCTAATGTTTTGGGCATAATTTTAAGGTATTTGGAGAAAAATATAGTGGGTATGTCAGAGGTAGGTTTTCTTACATGGAGTGGCAAGTGCACTGCTGGGGCTGGTCGTAGAGGCAGATATATTAGGGACAGCTAAGAGACTCTTAGATACATGCGTGAAAAAAAAAGGGAGAGCTATATGGGAGGGAAGGGTTAGATTGATCTTGGAATAGGTTAAAAGGTTGGCACAACATCATGGGCTGAAGGGCCTGTACTATTCTGTGTTCTATATGTAAATATATATCACCAGGTCCCTCTACTATAGGCTCCCCCTCACAATAATACCATTTAGGTCATTATACTTCCCCAAATCGTTCTTCCAAGAGCTTCACTTCAAATTTATTGGCAATAAACTTCATTTATCCAAGTACATCAGAGCACTGCAAATATCTTCTCTGCTCCTACTACATGATCAAGTCTTTAATCATCTGTAGGTTTCAAAACTGACCTATGTCTATACTTACATGCAAAAAGGCAACTGTCCAAATCCAGAAGTACTACTCTTAGCATTCAGAAAACAATTCCTTACCATCAATCAACTGACTTTGTATCTGTTTCCTGCATCGCTTTAATTATATTCTATTTTCCAGTAATCTTGAGTGAAGTTATTCCAGTGCTTAGATGTATTGAATCTCCTTCATTAATCCCTTTTCTCATATGCTTACTCATTAAACTTAGTTGCTAGAATTGAGTGAGTTAATGAGGCCAAGAAGCAAAAGTTGAATGCCAATGTCCTCTCCAACGCCAAACATTCACAGCATTACAGCCCTAATCACACACAGTTGACAGGCAGGCCACGTTGGTTGCATGCTCAAAACTATTAAAGCAACTCAGTTCCAAGCTGTCATGGGATGAGATTACCAGGCTGAGAGAATGAAAAAAAATTGAAATGCCTGATTAAGTCCCATCACTGGTTACAGTGTGGTCTGCTACAGCAGTTCAGATATGCAGGGATACAAGAAGCTGCAGGGAGTAGCAATCTCCTCCCAGTACATCACGGGTGCCTCTCTCCCCACCATCAGTAATATCTGCTGGAGGTGTATCTCAAGGAGGTAACATCTGTTATCAGAGATCCCCACTATTCAGGCTATGCTGTTTTCTCACACTACTATAGACAGGAGGTATAGAAGCCTGCAGTCCCAGACCACCAGGTTCAAAAATAACTACTTCCCTTTAGGCATTGGTTTCTTGAACCAACTGGCACAACCCTAAGGGGGTGGGGGTGGAGGGGAGAAGATGGCCGCTCCGAGTTGATATCGTATTTGTTAAATAGGGGCCATGCACAATCCTGATTTGATGGAGACGGACGTGAGAAGCACAGAGGAACATCTGGAGAAACTTCTGAAGTGCCTGCTTTGCTGCAGCTTCTACTGTGCGATCGAGAATCTCCGGAGGGGAAGGCCCAAAATCCTCGGCTTTGCCTATCGCCTGTTGCCGGGGCCGGGGGTCGAAGCGCTCGGCAGAGATGGTGCTCGGTGCTCGGTGTCGGAGGCTTGAAGTTTTCAGATGGACTTGGAGTCGGACTGTAGTCGGGTGCTTCCAGGATGCTGCATCGGCAAGTTTGCGGCGCTGGAAACTCATGGCAGGGAGAGTTTTTTTCCTTCAACTGTCCGCCCGAGATGCTGAGACTTTCGAGAGACTTTTGAGACTTTTTTTACTGTGCCCATGGTCTGTTCTTCTATCAAATTACGTTATTGCTTGCACAGTTGTAACTATATGTTATAATTATGTGTTTTTTTCCAGTTTTTTTTAGTCTTGGTTTGTCTTGTGTTTCTGTGATATCATTCTGGAGGAACAAATTGTATCATTTCTTAATGCATGCATTACTAAATGACAATAAAAGAGGACTGCGTGTCCTCATAATCTAATCTAATCTAATCATAGTTTAGCAAAAGTGACTTCTTTGATCACTTTGCATTAAAATGGACCTTGTTTCTTTTGTTCTAATGGCGTTCTTTCTTGTAAAATATATGCATAATTTATGTTTATGTTTTCATGTGAAGGCATCTTATGTGACATGATGTGTGATGTGATGCAGCTGCAAGTAATTTCTTCATTGTATCTGTGCATACAAGCTCGCAGGACGGCAAACCCAACTGACTTTTCCATCGAGTCCTGGAGCCACTGACCCACACTGACTGAAGCAGCATTCAGGATGCCATTGAGAACCTCAAGGCCATGCACCAGGAGCAGAGAGAAGCCCCACGAAAATAAAAGGGCAAAAATAGCACATCGCACCAGATACTATCCGCCGCCCACCCTGCTGGGTGTCTCCAGCCCCGTCGTTGGAAGGTTCTGCAGTTCCCACATTGACCTCAGGACCGCAAAACCAGAGTGGAAATAGGTCATTCTCAACCCCAACTCACCGTCTCAGAAGAAAGTATGGCAGATTCAAGCTCCCTAGGTATCCAGTGTAAAGTTGCAGGCACCAGATATACCTCTAATGATTGGAACCTGCACGCAAACACCTCCACAAGGTGCATATATCAAGTCAAAGTTCACTTGTAACCAGTTTCTACAGTCGAAAGCATCTTTAAAGTGGTTTCCAGGGTGTAATACACAAACTTTATATACTCTCCATGCTTGAGCAGGTGCTGCCTCCTTCAGCTCTTCAACCAGTCCACTCCTCCCAGGGTGGTACAGTTTTATAGTGCCACTGATCAGGGTTCAAGTCCCACCACTGTCTGTAAGGAGCTTGTACGCTCTCCCCGTGACTGTGTGGGTTTTTGTTGAGTGCCCCGCCGTCTACCCACATGCCAAAGACATGCAGTTGGGGTCAGTGGCTTGTGGCTGCTCTATGTTGGCACTGGACATGTGGCAACACTGCCAGCTGCCCCCATCATACCGTAAAACAATGGCACAAACCACACATTTCACAATATGTTTTGATGTATATGTGACAAATAAAACTAGTCTTCAAAAAGTTGTTATGGAAATTTTAGAAGGAAAGGACTTCAAGCTTTTTTTTAAAACTGTGGCCTTTAATTCAGTCCTCACAAAATCAAAGGAAACGCTCCCTTTATTGTCCAAGTTCACGCTTCTGGATGGTGACTGGGTTTGGCCTCCCGGCTCAAAAGCAGGGAGCTGTTCAAATTATAATAGATTGTAAATAGTTAACTTCATAGAGGGAGCCCACTCTCAACTGAAAAATAATTTAATTGTATGAGCACAGAAGCAACTTACTTAAACAAGATATAGTGCTAACATAAATAATGGGGGTTTCACAACACACACTAGTGGTAAAAAAAACCTGAGCCTAATTGTTTTTCCTGATTTGTGTGTGAGGCACCTAGACTCAAGACTTTCTTTGGGCTGTGTATCTTGGTATTAACCGTCTACAGGCCTATGGCTGTAGAGTTTTGAATATACTGTACTTAAGGCCAAGGTTGATATTTGGTGTCAGAAAATCAATGTTTAACCAATTTTGGAGCCAAATCTCAAACGCAGTGATTTTATTGAATGGCACAGCAGACAAAAGGGGCTGCAGGATATTAATGCTTCATTTTCACAATGTGAGATCATATCAAACATTTTCCAGGCCTTTAACATCATAGGGATGATATTGGAAGGCTCCTCAAACCTAGATTGAAAGTACAATGCAAATTCATGCCAAAAGAAATGAGCTTCTGGAGGAACTGGGTGAGTCAGGCAGCTGTCGAGTGAAATAAGAGTCAATATCTTGAGTCATTCCCCCATTTCTTTCTCTGCTGCATCAATGACTGCTTCAACACTGCTGTGCCTGGGCAGAACCCATCTAGTTCATCAACTTCACTACCCTCTTCCACACTGCCCTTAAGTTCACTTGGACCATTTCCAACACTTTGTTCCTCTTCCTTGATCTCACTGCATCTCAGGGGAGATACAGTATAAAATCTACATATGTTCTCTGACCTATTGATTTCCTCCAGTAGTTTTTTTTTTGTGCTCCAGATTTTAGCACCTGCAGTCCCTTGCATTTCAGGTAAAATTTTGTAGTGCTGATGCAGTAGCAGGCTTGTTCCCAGCAAGGAACTGCACTGGAACACAAACCAAGCTCAAAATCTTAAATAGAAATCAGACTGCCAGAAAGTGAGAACTGTCAATAAACAGCTTTCCACTGGATGGCAGTACAACTCTGATTATTCACTTTTATACTGTACCTCAAGTCAAAACTGAATTACTGCCTATAAAGCAGTGGTGCAATATTTCTAGCAGAATCAGGTTTATTGTCACTGACACGTCCTGAAGTTTACTGCTTTGTGACTATAGTACAGGACAAAAAATATTACTACAAGTTACAACCAAAAAAATGGTCCGAGAGGAATTGCAACGTAGCTTTCATGTATTCTATTTCAAGAACAAAGCAATAATTTAAGTAGTGGGACAGAAAAGCTGATCAAAAATTACCAATCTATAATGAAAACAATTATCCAATTCTGATTCAATCTAACAGCAGACTACCTGAAATGTTTAAATTCAATATTGAGTCAAATGTTACATCATGCCCAGGAAGATGAGGTGATCCTTAAGCTAACAGTAGATGTAATCATAAAAGGAAGAATTAAAGTGATAGGCAATAGGAAACTTGCATGTTACACCCAATCTGTATTTGGTTTCTCCATTGTAGAGATCTGCACAACATTTTTCAAATACAGATTGGAAGAACAGATGAACTGCTGCATTCCAGAGGACAATGATGGTTCCTGAACCCAAAACAAAGGTAATGCAAGAGGAGTGCTTCTCCACCAATCACATCAGGAAGTCACAAAGGGAATGGTCTCTGCAGAACACTGAAAGGGAAGACATGTCTGGTGCTGGAATCTTGTTAAAAGTGTTGGAAATTGTAAGCAATTATTCACTGAATGCAAAGGATGGTGGGGGGACAATGAACTGGAGGAACTCTATCTAGTTTAACTGGGCAGGGAGATTGAGAGCAGAGATGTGGAAAAGAGGCTACACAAAGATTTTAATTACAGCAAGGAAAAGCCAGCGTGCGGGATGAAACTCAGTTGTATGAAGAAGTTTATAGAGCCAAAACAGCTTGGAGAAAGAAATTGAGTCCTTACAGCAGACATGGTGAGGGGTAGAGTAATCAAGCTATCTGCGTTAGTCACCAACAATCGCAAAATGGAGAAAGATCAAGAAAATGGAAAATTATGAAATAGTTTTACTTTGCTCATTTATTGCACGTCACTGAATAAGACAGCTGTAATTGTAAAAATGCTTTATTCACAAAACTGACATTTAAAATATTTACACTTAATACTTCAAGTTAATTTTGCTTTTTTGGCCAGAATTATAAAGTATTTTGATTCCAAGTAAAACAGATACAGCCAATGATATTGATACCAACTCCCTATCTGGTCCTGCTGCAATCCAATAATACAGCCAATAAAATAGTCAAGGGGAAGTCACAGAGTAAGAGCAGCTTCACTATTAAAACTAGACTATTGTCTGTAATAGAGGATCAGACAGCAATACAGAAGATGTAGATGACCACGGCACAAATCATAGAAGTACACAGGAAATTAACAACTTAGCACGCACCCAAGCCAACACACAATATTCTTGCAGCTCCATTCTCTATCAGGATGAAGATCTCAAAACAAAAAACAAACTTGTACACTGGTAATCAGTGAGGTATTTGGCTCCATGTTGGGGGATGAGATCAATTCATGAAACAGTTTATTAGCTAGGTTCTAGAGGAGCTATCTGCCGGTATTGTGCTTCCATGGGCCTGGAGTTACAAAGGTGCTTCAAAAGGTATTTCTTAAGGTCAGCTGTGCCAGATACTAGAGGATATCCAGCTGCCAGGACAAGGGAAGTTTCAAATGAAATAGCAGCTCTCCAAGCAGATTTTTTTTTTTTAAAAAAAAGGCAAATAGATTTTCCACAGTCATAAAATTACAGCCCAAGTATTACAAAAGAACAAAATACAGATAACAGGTACTGTAATAATGGCAGCCTTGAAGCACCAGCAGTCAGCGTACCATAACTTTCATTCAGATGCCCATCCTCATCTGCATCTGAAGAGTAAAAGGAAATCAAATATTAGGCAAGAGTTTTTGGAATTCTTAAGCAAGCATGCTTCCTACACAAGACAGGTGTCAATTATAAACATCTATAAAAAAAGATACGGTTTTAATTACAAGTAGCATAAACCTCTGATACTTACATGGAAATGAGTAAAGTAGAGCCATTTCCTCAACAATGGAAAACTTCTGAAATTATGCATACAGAGCTCTTCAGTTTAATAGGTGGTCAAAGCTCAGATTTGAATAATTCATTTCACACTGATTTAAGCAATTAACTTGTAGAACAGGATTTTCTTTAAACTCAAACAAGTGACGTCCTGCTCCACATAATTTCCCTTCCCCCTTCTATTACATTAGTTACATAGTTTTACAATCCTCCTTTTCAAATCTACCATTCACCTCAAAACAAAAAACTATCTTACTCCCTAATTCACTGACTTCCTTCCACAAATCCTTGAATGTCAGAAAAATAAAACTGCAGGTGCTGAAAATAGCAAAAACACCCAGTAGGCCAGGAAGCATCCATTGAAAGAAAGTTAATTTTTCAGGACGTCTCATTGACCTGAAATCATACTTTCTCTCGAGGGGTACTGTCTAACCACATGTCTGCAGCATGTTCTAATTTTAGGTCTTTGAACATACTGCAGTCAGTTTAAAAACTTCACCCATCTTTTCTCTTTAAAGGCCACTGTTAGATCTGTACCCCAGTCAAAAAACATGCTGATCCTTCTGTTCTTACATACAGACTAATCCTATTGACCCAACACCTTCTGGAAATGCTCTTTATTCAGGTAGATGAGCAGTCCCCTGCCCAAATATAATCAGATTGCAAATTACTTTTAGCCAGGCAAGGACTTGTGGTAACTTGATTTAGCTTTGTTTACAGTAAAGTGATTAGATTTGGAAACTCCAGTGAAATATAGGGGGGCAGTGGTCTGGGAAAAAAAAATTGACAAATAAAAGCTACTGCAAATCTTTGCCTGCTCAGATGCATTCAGTCAGGTTTGGAAGAGACATGTGCTATTCATCAAGTCCCAAGAATTCATCCATGATTCCTGCCATTTCTCATCTCAATGTAGTCCTTCAACAACATAAACATATATCATGTCACATGATAATCAGCTTCAATCCTTACAGGAGTGTGCCCAAACCATCACTTTTAATCCTTGTCACAACTTTCATTCCCCAGCCATCAATTCCATGACCCTTCCTGGCAACCAAAACCAGATTGGACCACATGCAAACATCACCTTTGACCTGCCAAATTAGCAATTATCTATTTGTTCCATTACCCCCACCCCCCAAATAAGTTTAACTTGCAACAAGTTCTTTCAAATCATCTCATGCTCATTGGCCTATATTAGCTCCCGTATCAATTTCAGTTTTTAGATGCCACCATTACAAACTCCACATTGCATCACAATTACCCAACTCAAATCTACTTAATAGAATGTTGAGTCCCTGTGCTCATCCACCATCTTAAAAAAAAATCACTAAAGACCCTATAACAGTCAAAAATCTTTCCAAAATTTGTCTGCCTGGATATTTTCCTTAAATTTACAAGTTTAACCAAACTTTTAGCCATCTATCCATCTCTTCACATTAATCATTACTGATCAGGATTCCTAATTTATTTATTTATTTTTTAAAATGACCTAAAACATACAGATGGTTATGCCAAATATCAAATCTACCCAAGCACCAAGTTAACTACCTTCGGACAGGGCATTTATATCATCTGGTATGGGTCTCCTTATTTACCATAGGAAAGATGTGAAAGAGGTATGGTATCACAAATCCTGCTTCTCATGTTCTAGAGAATTGCCAGGGTGGGTGGGGTGGGGATGAAGATGAAGGTAATTGAAAACATTGAATCTTTTAAGATTCTTACAACGGGTTGCTAATCATTACTTGCAGAAAGACAGACTCCATGAAACATCATTAGACTACCAGGATCTCTGCAAATTTGTACTGCAGGGTAGATTTAACCATAATAAAAATAAATTCCTTTATAAAACGCTGCCTGACCTGTAGCGTTCCCGCTTTTTGTGTGTTGGCTTCAGATTCCCACGTCTATGGTCTCTATGTCTTCATAATAAACACCAAGTTACATCGATTTTGAGAGTTTCAAATTGAAGGAAAAGTCAATAACTTTTATATACATGGCAAGTAATGCAAAAAGACCCATCAATGCATAGTGGGGATAAAGGAAACCAATTATCTTTAAATCACAAACAAGAGAAAATCTGCAGATGCTGGAAATCCAAGCAACACACACACACAAAGCTGGAGGAGATCAGTAGGCCAGGCAGCATCTGTGGAAAAGAGTACAGTCGACATTTCGGGCAGAGAACCTTCAGCAGGACTAGAGAAAAGATAGTGAGTCGAGTTAAAAGGTGGGGGAGAGGAAAGAGAAACAAAATGATAGGTGAGGGGGAGGGACGAAGTAAAGAGCTGGGAAGTTGATTGGTGGAAGAGACACAGGGCTGGAGAAGGGGGAATCTAATAGGACAGAAGGCCATGGAAGAAAGGGGCGAGGAGCACCAGAGGGAGGCAATGGGTAGGTAAGGAGATAAGATGAGAGAAGGAAAATGGAATGGCAAATGATGAAGGGAGGACCAGAAGTTCAAGAAATCGATGTCTCCACCATCAAGTTGGTCTACTTAGACGGAATACGCGGTGTTGTTCCTCCAACCAAAGTGTGGCCTCAGCACGACAGTGGAGGCGGCCATGGATGGACATATTGGAATTGGAATGGGAATGGGAAGTCGAATTAAAGTGGGTGGCCACTGGGAGATCCCCCTTTTTCTGGCAGAGAATAGGTGCTCGGCGAAGCAGTCTCCCAATCTACATCAGGTCTCACCGACATACAGGAGGCCACGCCGGGAGCACCAAACACAGTATATGACCCCAACAGACTCACAGGTGAAGTGTTGCCTCACCTGGAAGGACTGTTTTCAGGCCCTGAATGGTAGTGAGGGAGGTAGTGTAGGGGCAGGTGTAGCACTTGCTCTGCTTGCAAGGATGAGGACCAGGAGGGAGATCAGTGGGAGGGATGAAATGAACGAGGGAGTTGTGTAGGGAGCGATCCCCACAGAAAGCAAAAAGTTGGGGGGTGGGGGGGAAGAAATAGAAAGATGTGCCTGGTGGTGGGATCCCACTGGAGATGGCAGAAGTTGCAGGGAGTTATGTGCTGGACAAGAATGCTGGTGGGGTGGATAGTTGAGGACTAGAGGAACCCTATCCCCAGTAGGGTGGCAGGAGGCTGAGGTGCCTGGACTGCTGAGCTCCTCCAGCATTTTGTGTGGCAATTCTCTTTAATGGTGGGCTGGCAGAGACAAATTAAAATTGTCACAGCTACTTCCAGCAATGCATCTGTCCTAGAGTATCAGAAGGTGGTAAAATGCAGTGGTTTAATACTGTGGGAATTATGGTCGACGATTGCTGTGATCAACTACTCAAATTCTCTGAACGCTTCCAAGCAACACTGGTTACCAGTACACTGCATGTATGTTAATGGGGAAACACGGGACAAGTTAAAGGGTACTGTGAAACACAAATTATTGTACATTTACACTTGTACTCACAGCCTTCCAGTTCCTCAAAGGATGCTCTTATGTATTTCAACCAGCCTTTCAGCCAAAAAGAACAACACAGTTAAGGCCAAACCCATTGACAGATATCCAAACTCAACTGTGTTGCCGATCTGAGTCTGAGAGAGAGCATGGAAACGTGTCCTTGGACCCAATTTACCTATGTCAAGCCAGCAAGTCACATTTGCTCATTTAGCCCATATCCCTCAATTTCTCCTATCCTCATCTAGATATGTGTTTGTTTTTTTTTAAAATATAAATGTTGTTTATGTGCCCAGCTTCTGCTTTTCTAAAAGTAATGATCTGTTCATGTACAATTAAATGTAATTCATTTGAATTACAAAAAGGTAGTTTTGTTTCAATGCATTCATAACAGGCACATCCTTCAATAGGAATCTCATTAAAGTTCAAGGTCAGCAGTCAAATTAAGTAGAAAAGATTGAACCATGATTCCTTCAGCACTGTGCCAGATTGTTCATATATAGGATGTACAAAGGTCAGTTACACTAAATGGTCCAATAGCAGAAAGGTCCTTGCAGAAGAATTCAATAATCCTTTACAAACCCATGCCCATCTTCAAAAACATTAACAGCAATAATCTTAGCCCATGGTTCCAAGCCAAAGACCAGGGGTTATCAGGTTTAATATCTTTGAACCCGTACTCACCATTTTCAGCTAGAGCTAGTAACCTGGACAGATTCAGGCATGCACATATTAAGGGAAAAATCATTGCACCCATTCCTAATCCATATTCAATAACCCATCCAAAAGTCAATAAAGAAACTCAAGATTGCTTAATGTCTTTTCTTTTACACAGGTGTAAAGAAGAATGAAATAATTTTTACTCGAACTGATGCAGCACAAAAAATCCCACAAGTTAAAGAACAGAATAAAAAATCTCAGTAAATACAAATACACAAGATAGCTTACATTCCTGGATTGATTGGTTGTCTAGAGTAATACTAGGCACAGGAGTGTTTGATTTGCACATGATATGAGTGACAGAAAACTATAAAGTAGTGGAGGTTGGGTGGGGATATTGACCAGCCTTATTGCTTGGGGAAGTAACCATTTTAACTTAACTTACAGGCAGTGTTCTCTTACTGTTGAAGATTAAGGCAGTCACCATTTTGGCTCAACTGCCAATTACATAGAAACATAGAAAATAGGTGCAGGAGTAGGCCATTCGGCCCTTCGAGCCTGCACTGCCATTCAGTATGATCATGGCTGATCATCCAACTCAGAACCCTGCACCAGCCTTCCCTCCATACCCCCTGATCCCTTTAGCCACAAGGGCCATATATAACTCCCTCTTAAATATAGCCAATGAACTGGCCTCAACTGTTTCCTGTGGCAGAGAATTCCACAGATTCACCACTCCCTGTGTGAAGAAGTTTTTCCTAATCTCGGTCCTAAAAGGCTTCCCTTTTATGCTCAAACTGTGACCCCTCGTTCTGGACTTCCCCAACATCGGGAATAATCTTCCTGCATCTAGCCTGTCCAATCCCTTTAGGATTTTATACGTTTCAATCAGATCCCCCCTCAATCTTCTAAATTCCAATGAGTATAAGCCTAGTTCATCCAGCCTTTCATCATATGAAAGTCCTGCCATCCCAGGAATCAATCTGGTGAACCTTCTTTGTACTCCCTCTATGGCAAGGATGTCTTTCCTCAGATAAAGGGACCAAAACTGCACACAATACTCCAGGTGTGGTCTCACCAAGGCCATGTACAACACAGTAGTACCTCCCTGCTCCTGTACTCGAATCCTCTTGCTATGAGTGCCAGCATACCATTCGTCTTTTTCACCGCCTGCTGTACCTGCATGCCCACTTTCAATGACTGGTGTATAATGACACCCAGGTCTCGTTGCACCTCCCCTTTTCCTAATCAGCCACCATTCAGATAATAATGTTTTCCTGTTTTTGCCACCAAAGTGGATAACTTCACATTTATCCACATTAAATTGCATCTGCCATGAATTTGCCCACTCACCCAACCTATCCAAGTCACCCTGCATCCTCTTAGCATCCTCCTCACAGCTAACACTGCCGCCCAGCTTCGTGTCATCCACAAACTTGGAGATGCTGCATTTAATTCCCTCATCCAAGTCATTAATATATATTGTAAACAACTGGGGTCCCAGCACTGAGCCTTGCGGTACCCCACTAGTCACTGCCTGCCATTCTGAAAAGGTCCCGTTTATTCCCACTCTTTGCTTCCTGTCTGCCAACCAATTCTCTATCCACATCAATACCATACCCCCAATATCGTGTGCTTTAAGTTTGCACACTAACCTCCCGTGTGGGACCTTGTCAAAAGCCTTTTGAAAATCCAAATATACCACATCCACTGGTTCTCCCCTATCCACTCTACTAGTTACATCCTCAAAAAATTCTATGAGATTCATCAGACATGATTTTCCTTTCACAAATCCATGCTGACTTTGTCCGATGATTTCACCACTTTCCAAATGTGCTGTTATCACATCTTTGATAACTGACTCCAGCAGTTTCCCCATCACTGATGTTAGGCTAACCAGTCTATAATTCCCTGGTTTCTCTCTCCCTCTTTTTTTAAAAAAGTGGGGTTACATTAGCCACCCTCCAATCCTCAGGAACTAGTCCAGAATCTAAAGAGTTTAGAAAAATTATCACTAATGCATCCACTATTTCTTGGGCTACTTCCTTAAGCACTCTGGGATGCAGACCATCTGGCCCTGGGGATTTATCTGCCTTTAATCCCTTCAATTTACCTAACACCACTTCCCTACTAACATGTATTTCGCTCAGTTCCTCCATCTCACTGGACCCTCTGTCCCCTACTATTTCCAGAAGATTATTTATGTCCTCCTTAGTGAAGACAGAACCAAAGTAATTATTCAATTGGTCTGCCATGTCCTTGCTCCCCATAATCAATTCACCTGTTTCTGTCTGTAGGGGACCTACATTTGTCTTAACCAATCTTTTTCTTTTCACATATCTATAAAAGCTTTTACAGTCAGTTTTTATGTCCCCTGCCAGATTTCTCTCAATCTTTTTTCCCCCTTTCTAATTAAACCCTTTGTCCTCCTCTGCTGAACTCTGAATTTCTCCCAGTCCTCAGGTGAGCCACTTTTTCTGGCTAATTTGTATGCTTCTTCTTTGGAATTGACACTATCCTTAATTTCCCTTGTCAGCCACGGGTGCACTACCTTCCTTGATTTAACTGGGATTAACTTGATTAAACTGGGATGAACAATTGTTGTAGTTCATCCATGCAATCTTTAAATGCTTGCCATTGCATATCCACCGTCAACCCTTTAAGTGTCATTTGCCAGTCTATCTCAGCTAATTCACGTCTCATACCTTCAACGTTACCCTTCTTTAAGTTCAGAACCTTTGTTTCTGAATTAACTATGTCACTCTCCATCTTAATGAAGAATTGGATCCATAACCAAAGAGGCGAGGAGTTATACCCCCAGTACAGGAATAAAAAACTTCTGAAGAGAATTTTGGAACTGAAAATATAATTCAAGCACATATTACATGAAATGTAAACTCATGGGTAACACAGCCGGCTAAGCAAAATACTTGAAGATTCAAGACTGTTTAATGTGATTTCCTGTTCACAGCTGTAAAGGAGAATGAACTTATTGTTAGTCTGCATCTGATGCAGCACAAAGAACACAAAAGATAAAGAACACAATAAATTAAAAATGCAAATACAAATGGTAGTTTATATACACAAATTGATTGATTGTCCATAACGAATCAACAAACTCATTTGTAAGGCCAGTGATGTGGTGGGGATGGAACTGGACTCTCTCGCGGTGGTGTCTGAAAAGAGGATGCTGTCCAAGTTGCATGCCATCTTAGACAATGTCTCCCATCTACTACATAATGTACTGGGTGGGCACAGGAGTACATTCAGCCAGAGATTCATTCCACCAAGATGCAGCACAGAGCGTCATAGGAAGTCATTCCTGCCTGTGGCCATCAAACTTTACAACTCCTCCCTTGGAGGGTCAGACACCCTGAGCCAATAGGCTGGTCCTGGACTTATTTCATAATTTACTGGCATAATTTACATATTACTATAACTATTTATGGTTCTATTACTATTTATTATTTATGGTGCAACTGTAAGGAAAACCAATTTCCCCCGGGATCAATAAAGTATGACTAAACACACCTCAAAATCCACAATGGACTACCTCAAGAGACACAAGCTGAAGGTTTTGCCATGGCCCTCACAGTCCCCCGACCTAAACATCACCAAAAATCTGTGGATAGACCTCAAAAGAGCAGTGTATGCAAGACAGCCCAAGAATCTCACAGAACTAGAAGCCTTTTGTAAGGAAGAAAGGGCGAAAGTCCCCCAAACAAGAATTGAAAGACTCTTAGCTGGCTACAGAAAGGATTTACAAGCTGTGATACTTGCCAAAGGGGGTGTTACTAAGTACTGACTGTGCAGGGTGCCTAAGCTTTTGCTTCAGGCCCTTTTCCTTTTTTGTTATTTTGGAACTCCAAAAGATGAAAATTTAAAAACCAATCTTGCTTAAAATATTAAAGAAATGTGTCATCTTTAGCATTATGCCTTTCAGAAATCAGGTCATCTTTTACTCACTTAGCTATTCACAGTAACAGAAATTTTGACTGGTGGGTGGGTGCAGGGATGTGAATGGTACGAGTTCTCCTGAACTTAATACCCATCTCCTTTGTCTTGTTGACATTAAGTGGTTATCTGCCTGGCACCAGGCCTTGAGCTCTTCCACTTCCTCTCTGTACAGCCTCATCATTGTCGGATATGAACCCCAGCACTGTCATGTCACTGGCGAACTCATGTTTGGCTGTGCGGTCATGTGTGAGCAATAGACAATAGGTGCAGGAGTAGACCATTCAGCCCTTTGAGCCAGCACCACCATTCACTGTGATCATGGCTGATCATCCACAATCAGTATCCATTTCCTGCCTTATCCACATAACCTTTGATTACGCTATCTTTAAGAGCCCTATCCATCTCTTTTTTGAAAGCATCCAGAGACTTGGCCTCCACTGCCTTCTGGGGCAGAGCATTCCACATATCCACCACTCTCTGTGTGAAAAAGTTTTCCCTCAACTCCGTTCTAAATGGCCTACCCCTTATTCTTAAACTGTAGCCTGTGGTTCTGGACTCGCCCATGCTTCCTGCCTCCAGCGTGTCCAATCCCTTAATAATCTTATGTTTTCATCAGATCCCCCCCCCCCATCCTTCTAAATTCCAGTGTATACAAGCCCAGTCACTCCAATCTTTCAACATATGACAGTCCCGCCATCACGGGAATTAACCTTGTGAACTTACGTTGCACTCCCTCAATAGCAAGAATGTCCTTCCACAAATTTGGAGACCAAAACTGCACACAATACTCCAGGTGTGGTCTCACCAGGGCCCTGTACAACTGCAGAAGGAACTCTTTGCTCCTATACTCAACTCCCCTTGTTATGAAGGCTAGCTTGCCATTAGCTTTCTTCACTGCCTGCTGTACCTGCATGCTTGCTTTCAGTGACTGATGTACAAGGACACCTAGATCTCATTGTACTTCTCCTTTTCCTAACTTGACTCTTTAGATCACAAGACAAAGGAGCCATTCGGCCCATCCAGTCTGCTCCACAGCTCCCCCATGAGCTAAACTATTCACCCATCTAGTTCCAATTTCTGGCTTTTTCCCCCATATCCCTTGATACCCTGACTAATTAGATACCTGTCAATCTCCTCAAACTCCCTCAATGATCGGGCCTCCGCAGCTGTATGTGGCAACGAATTCCGCAAATCCACAACCCTACAACCCTCTGGCTAAAAAAATCTCTCCTCATCTCTGTTTTAACTGGGTACCCTCTAATTCTAAGACTATGGCCTCTTGTCCTGGACTCACCCACCAAGAGAAACAACCTTTCCACATCTATTCTGTCCAACTCTTTCAACATTCAAAATGTTTCCATGAGATTCCCTCTCATTCTTCTATACTCTAATGAATACAGTCCAAGAGCCAACAAACGCTCCTCATATGTTAGCCCCTGCATTCCAGGAATCATCCTCATAAATCTTCTCTGAACTCTCTCCAACATCAGTACATCCTTTCTAAGATAGGGGGCCCAAAACTGCACACAGTATTCCAAATGAGGTCTCACTAAAGCCCCATAGAGCCTCATCAACACCTCCTTACTCTTATACACTATTCCTCTTGAAATGAATGCCAACATAGTATTTGCCTTCCTTACCGCCGATCCAACTTGGTGGTTAACCTTTAGGGTATCCTGCACGAGGACCCCCAAGTCCCTTTGCACTTCCGATTTTTGAATTTTCTCCCCATCTAAATAATCATCTGCCCGATTATTTCTTCTTCCAAAATGTACAACCGTACATTTGTCAACATTGTATCTCATCTGCCATTTCTTTGCCCACTCTTCTAAACTGATTAAGTCTCTCTGCAACCTTTCCGTTTCTTCAACATTTCCTGCTCCTCCACCTATCTTGGTGTCATCCACAAATTTAGCCACAAAACCATTTAATCCATAATCCAAATCATCGATATACATTGTAAAAAGAAGCGGCCCCAACACCGACCCCTGCGGAACACCACTAGTAACCGGCAACCAATCAGAATACGATCCCTTTATTCCCACCCTTTGCTTTCTGCCTATCAGCCAATGCTCCACCCATTTCAATATCTTTCCTGTAATTCCATGGGCTCTCATCTTATTAAGCAGCCTCATATACGGCACCTTATCGAAGGCCTTTTGAAAATCCAAATACACAACATCCACAGCCTCTCCCTTGTCAATCTTATTGGAATTTTTTGAGGTAATCTCAAATAGGTTGGTGAGGCAGGATCTTCCCTTCATGAAACCATACTGGCTTCGGCCCATCTTGTCATGCACCTCGAGGTATTTCATAACCTCGTCCTTGAGGATTGATTCCAATATCTTTCCAACTACCGATGTCAGACTAATAGGTCTGTAATTTTCTTTTTGCTGCCTCCTTCCTTTCTTAAATAACAGAACTACATTTGCGACCTTCCAGTCCTCCGGAACCATGCCAGAGTCTATTGATTCCTGGAAGATCATTTCCAATGCTTCCACAATCTCCAAAGCCACCTCCTTCAGAACCCTTGGGTGCACCTCATCCGGATTGGGAGACTTATCTATTCTTAGTCCACTTAGCTTCCCAAGCACTTTCTCTCTAGTAATCTTGACTCTACCTAATTCTATTCCCTGATACCTCTGGCTATCAGGTATATTGCTCATGTCTTCCACTGTGAAGACTGATGCAAAATACTCATTCAGTTCCTCCACCATCTCTTTGTTATCCATTATAATTTCTCCAGCATTATTTTCAATTGGTCCCATACCTACCCTTGTCACTCTTTTACTCTTCATACATTAAAAAAACTCAGTATCCTTTTTTTATGTTAATCACCAACTTCCTTTCATAATTCATCTTTTCTTTCCTAATGACTTTCTTAGTTTCCTTCTGTAAGTTTTTGAAAGTCTTCCAGTCCTCATTTTTCCCCACTAATTTTTGCTTCCTGGTACGCCGTTTCTCTTGCTTTTACTTTTGCCTTAACCTCTCTCGTTAGCCACATTTGTGCCATTTTTCCATTCATGCTTTTCTTTTTTCTTGGAATATATTTTTCCTGCATTTTCCTTATTTCTTGTAGGAATTTCATCCAATTCTGCTCTGCCATCCCTCCATTTAGTTTACTTTTCCAATCGACTTGGGACAGTTCCTCTCTCACACCACTAATTTCCCCTGTTCCACTGAAATATCGATACACTTGATACCAGCTTCTCCTTTTCAAATTTGAAACTGAACTCAATCATATTATGATCACTACTTCCAAGAGGTTCCTTTACCTCCAGCTCCCTAATCGCCTCAGGTTCATTACACAGCACCCAATCCAAAATAGCCGGTCCCCCGGTGGGCTTCTGGACAAGCTGCTCCAAAAAGCCATCCTGTAGGCATTCTACAAACTCCCTCTCCTGAGATCCATTACCTTCCTGACTTTCCCAATCCCCTTCCATATTAAAATCCCCCATAATTATCTTGACATTTTCCTTCTGACACGCTTTTTCTATTTCCAGCTGCAACTTGTAGTCTACATCCCGGCTGCTGTTTGGAGGCCTGTATATTAACTGCTATTAGTGTCTTTTTACCCTTGCCATTTCTTAATTCTACCCATAAGGATTCTACCTCTTCTGATCCTATGTCCCTTCTTTCTATTGATTTGATATCGTTACTTACCATCAGGGCCACGCCACCCCTTTTATCTACCTTCCTATCCTTCCTGTACACCGTGTATCCTTGGATATTCAGCTCCCAATCACATCCATCATTTAGCCATGACTCGGTGATGGCCGCAATGTCATATCTTTTAACCTGCAGCTGTGCAGCAAGGTCATCCACTTTATTTCTAATGCTGCGTGCATTTAAGTACAGCACATTTAGATCAGTATCTGTTGCCGATTTTGCTATATTTCTATTTTGCAGCAAATTATCCTGTATATTCACCGGCCTGTCCTTCTTGCCATCTTTGCCGCACAGTATTTTTGACTTATTTCTATTTTCCTCTTTCTCGACCCTAACACCTTGGTTTCCTTCCCCTTGCCAACTTAGTTTAAACCCTCCCTAACAGTTATATTAAACAATCCCGCCAGGATATTAGTACCTTTTGAGTTCAGGTGTAATCCATCTTTTTTGTATAAGTCATACCTTCCCCAAAATAGGTCCCAATGATTCAAGAATTTGAAGCCCTGCCCCCTGCACCAGTTACTTAGCCACACATTCATCTGCTTAATTCTGCTATTCTTACCATCATTAGTGTGCAGCTCAGGCAGCAATCCTGATATTATTACTCTGGAGGTCCGGCTTTTCAATTTTCTTCCTAGCTCCCAGTAATCTTTCTTCAGGACCTCCTCTCTTTTTCTGTCTTTGTCATTGGTACCAACATGTACCAAGACTTCTGGCTACTTGCCCTCTCTCCTCAGAATACTCTGGACTCGATCTGAGACATCCTGTACCTTGGCACCAGGGAGGCAACACACCATCCGGGTATCCTTGTCCGGCTCACAGAATCTCTTGTCCGTCCCCCTTACGATGGAATCCCCTATAACTACCGCATTTCTTCTTGCTGTCTTGATTTCGGCACTAGGCAAAATGCCAGAGTCTCGTTCACTGTGGTCCTCCTCTGTCAGGTCTGCCTCTTCAACAGTATCCAAAACGATATATTGATTTCTGAGGGGGACTGTCACAGGGGTGCTATCCACTACCTCTCTATAGGTAGTATCTATCACCTCCTCTCCCTAATTAGCCAAAGATCATCAACTTCCATCTCCACCTCCTTAACACGGTCCTTCAGGAGCCTCATCTCAGTGCACCTGGTGCAGATGTAATCCTTGGGGAGGCTGGGAGTCTCCCAGGGTCCCCACATCTGGCACTCCAAGCACAACACTAATCCTAGATGCATACCTCTAATGCTACTGTTTGTACCAAATACCAAAAAACTAACTTACTCCGTTACTATGAGACTCAATGGTCGCAGGAAGCCTCTTCCCGTCTCCGCTGAAGCCCGTTGAGCCAAAGTCCTTTCACTCTGCACCCTCTCACTCCACAGCCCACTCCGACGCAGCCCCCTGGATATGGCGGTTTTCTTTTTAAACTGTTTGCACTCAACTGGCTGACATCATGCACCTGTGCAGCCTGGCCTCTCTCCTACTCAGAGAAATAAAATGTCTTCTTGCTGGAAATCCTTAGCCTCTTACCGCTGTCTTCTTGATCCGAAGATAATAATCTGCCTTCCTGTTCTTACCACCAAAGTGGATAACCTCACATTTATCCACATTAAACTGCATCTGCCCACTCACCCAACCTGTCCAAGTCACCTGCATTCTCATAACATCCTCCTCACATTTCACACTGCCACCCAGCTTTGTGTCATCTGCAAATTTGTTAATGTTACTTTTAATCCCTTCATCTAAATCATTAATGTATATTGTAATTATCTGCAGTCCCAGCACTGAACCCTGCGGTACCCCACTGGTCACTCGCTGCCTGCAATTCCAAAAGGGACCCATTAATCGCTACTCTTTGTTTTGTCAGCCAGCCAATTTTCAATCCATGTCAGTACTCTGCCCCCAATACCATGTGCCCTAATCTTGCCCACTAATCTCCTATGTGGAACTTTATCGAAGGCTTTCTGAAAGTCCAGGTACACTACATCCACTGGCTCTCCCTTGTCCATTTTCATAGTTACATCCTCAAAAAAATTCCAGAAGATTAGTCAAGCACGATTTCCCCTTCGTAAATCCATGCTGACTTGGACCAATCCTGTTACTGCTATCCAAATGTGTCATAATTTCATCTTTTAAAATTGACTCCAGCATCTTTCCCACCACTGACGTCAAGCTAACCGGTCTATAATTCCCTGTTTTCTCTCTCCCTCCTTTCTTGAAAAGTGGGACAACATTAGCCACCCTCCAATCCACAGGAACTGATCCTGAATCTATAGAACATTGGAAAATGATTACCAATACGTCCACGATTTAGCAATAAACACCTCAGCTCTAGACCAAATACATCAGATGACAGATTTCAGAAAGATGACAGTGCTTGATCCTGAATACTTACCACAGTTCTCAACCTTTCCAAATGCCTCTAGGCAGTGAAGATTTCCGTAGCTGCATATACACCAGGTACAATGCTTTAGCACCCATTGGCCATCCAGAAATTTGCCACAGTTACTATCAAAGAGAGCAATATGATAACAATGTAATTAATGTTACCACGAAACAAAGCTGAGGAAAGAAAGAGAACACAGCCAAGCGATACATTTTCTTACTTGAGACGCTCATCCAGTTCACAATATCTGCCAATGAAGGGAGGAGGACATGCACAGAAGCTGCCCAAGATACAGGTCCCACCATTACTGCAACAACTCCGGTCCAAGGTCTTACCTGGAAGAAACCAAAAATAATGTACAGAGCTCTCAACATTTCAGCTCAGTCCTTCCTGGAAACATCAAAAAAGCTGCGCTGATGTGAAACCAAAATTGTTTATTTGCTTTACAAGTCCACAATAAATTTTGCTTTGGGATTATTCTGGAGGAATAACTCTTGTATCAGATACAGAAACCCCATGCAACCAAAGTTTTGCAGAGTTTCCCCGGTAACTTTGCACAAGATTATTTATTTATTTACAAACAAGAGCTTTTATTTGAAACTACATCAAGACATTAACTGGAAGAATTCTGTGAGTTGTGAACTGCCAATTTGCCTAGCTTGCTAGAAATGTTGAAGATTGTTTAAGGCAACACACACAAAATGCTGGAGGAACTCAGCAGGCCAGGCAGCATCTATGGAAAAGAGAGTACAGTCGACGTTTCAGGCCGAGACCCTTCAGCAGGATACTTATTCTGGATCTGACAGCAACACACACACAAGAAAAGGGAAAGGCAAAAAAAAAAACTCTTCTGGCTCTGAATTACAGCAAAGTAATACATACACCGTGCAGGTCAAAACTGTGGTGCTGTGCTAGCATAGCTGCCACACAATTCCATTAGCTCAGATTCAATCCTGACCCAAAGTTTTACTAATGTCAAGTTCGTACACTCACCCTGTGACCACACAGATTCCCTCCAGTTTGTTAGTCTCTCCCCCACGTATCAAGCACTGATGATAGGATGGACATAAAGGAATGTTACTGACAGCCATTTTCCAGGCAGCAGGAGTAAATGTTGAGGGACACACTCCATTACTGAAAAGCGTGGTGCGGCATGTATAAAAATGGCTACTATAAATTATGTCTAGTGTAGCTGGGTGCTAGGAGAATCATAGATTGTTCGTGGTCATGTTACTGGAAAGGAAAGGGGAGAATGCGTCCGAGAATTGCTTTGAGTGCAGGTACAGACTCAACGGGCCGAATCGCCTCGCGTGTCGTAAAATATGAAAGTCAAGGATGGACAGAAGTTTCACTCCTGAACGCGATCGTGATTCGATCAACACATCTCAAGGATTAAGGTGGAAAGTACGTTTAACTTGAAGCTTTTTAAAAAGAATTTCAGCGATTTCACTGTATTAGGGTTCACACAGTTAAGACAACATACGACAGCATCGGTTTTTTTGAAAAACAGACGTCAGCATTTTAATCATACCCTTTTTGTCGACAATATCAAAACTACTTTTTTGACTGAAAAAGCAACAGAAGTGCTAAAGGAGTCCCAGACCCAGCCATAACTTACTGTCCGTCAGCCCAACGAAGCGAATGATATTAGCAGCGGCCGAAGAGTTTGATTCGCGACGTTTGATGTTGAGCTGGTTGAACTCAATCAGAGAGTCGGGGCTTTGCCCGAGAGGTTTCTCAAGAGGGTATTTTGTAACTCGGTGGTCACAGGTCCCATCTCCTCCACAACCTGAAACTTCAAATGGGAAAGTATTTCATTCACCGAGTTTACCAGGAACCAATTTCAGCTTAATACAATAGAGTTTCAGCGGCGCGCCTTCACCTACCGTTCTCAGATCCCGCAACCAGAAAATGGGGAAGGAAGAAAAGCAATCTGTAAAACAAGGGCAAGATAACTATCACAAAAGCAGCAAACACGAGGAATTCTGCAGATGCTGGAAATTCAAGCAACACACATCAACCTATCACAAAAGCAGATATGATCACGTTACTATATTTTATTCTAAGATACACAGTCTTGCCTAATAAGAGCTGAAAAATCCATGAATGCTGGTGTTGTTTCCAAGGTGAAGTCTATTGCTGGCTGGAAGATAATCTGTGCTCCAGACCGATCCCATTAACAATTATCAGGTAATTCTCACCTCCACCTTCGCGGCACGGAAACTTCAACAACAACTGCGAAATCAGATTAACGAGTGCAAATCAATATGCAACAAATTGGCATTCGACTCTTCTCATTATTCCCAGCGTGACATTCCGAATTTCGCAGCGACACAAAAAAACCGGATCATGAGCTTATTTAAAGAATATTTTTCCCCCTTCTTGCCAACAATTCATTCAACCTCGAACTTCAAATTGAAACCTCAAGGTGATGGTATTATGACACTTTCTTTTTCATTTGTGAAGTGCATCGCTTTCATGGGGCTTCTGAATAAAGATGACTGTTTGATTTAGGGGTTTAAATTAAAGTACACAATCATTTGTCCGGCTGACATAAATAAGCAGTTTACGATTTAACTGCTATCTGGCGTTGCAAATGCTAACCGCACTAAATATTGCCGGTTTAATTGCATTATGACACCTACCCGTTAACTCCCAGTTAAATAATTGCCACTTTCCTGTATCAAATTAATCAAAAATGATTGCGATCTTCCAACTCTAGTCTCATAAAGTTGAACACCAGCGTTAGAAATGTTGACTCTAGCTGATATGGCCCAAATGACAGAATCTAAAATTTAACTTCTTTCTTACCTTTTAAGATCTACCTCCGATCAATAACTTTTGGACTCATCAGTGTTATTTGTGTATGGATTGTTTGCACCACTGAAGTTACTCATGTACGGTAAGTACCAACGGGAGCAGTAGTTCAGGGAACACTAGCAACATGGGAACAAGCCCAAGATGCTGGAAATCTTGAGGAACACACACAGTGCTGGAGGAACTTAGCAGCCAGGCAGTATATATGGAGAGGAATAAACATTCAGCTCTCTGACCAAGACCTCCTCACCGGGACTGGAAAGGAGGCAGTAAGAAGCCAGTATAAGAGGGTGGGGGGGGACAAGCATAAAGTTGCAGGCGACAGGTGAAACAAGGTGAGGAGGGAGGTAGTTGTGCGTGGGTAGATAGGGGAGGGGTGGAAGAGGTAAAGGGCTGAAGAAGGAATTCGATTGGAAAGGAGAGTGGGCCATGGGAGGAAGGGAAAGAGGAGGAGCACCAGAGGGATGTGAGAAGAGTGCAGTCAGAATGGGGAATGGTGTTTGAGAGAAAGGTGTTCATACCATCAGGTTGGAGGTGACCCAGGCAGAACATGAGGTGTTGCTCTTCCAATTTGAGTGTGATCTTATCGTGGTAGTAGGGGAGGCTGTGGACTGACATGTCAGAATGGGAACGGGACATGAATTGAAATGAGGGCCACCAGGAAATCCTGTATTTTCTGGAGAATGGAGCAAAAGTGCTTGACAAAGGTGCTAGTAATATGGGAAAAATATCTTTGGAAATCCCTCTTTCCATGAATAATCTGATCATTTGTTTATCTTATTTGAATGAGTCTATTTCATGCAAAATGCAATCTTGCCTCATCCATGGAATGGTGTTGGACAATTTAGACAGCTCTCTAGAGAAGACTCCAAGAACAACAGTGCTGAATTTATTGCCATACGTACAAGTACATACTGTGTGTGTATGTATATATATATATATATATATATATATATATATATATATATATATATATATATATATATAATGAGAAACTTACTTGCAGCAACATCACAGGTACATAGCATCAAATAAGCACCACCATCATCATGTGCCTTGTCATGTGACGTGGGTGATCATGGTCTTGGCCATGATTGTTCCTGGTAACTTTTCTACTTACGGAAGTTTGCCGTTGCCTTCTTCTCAGCAGTGTCTTTATGAGGTGGGTGACCCCAGCCATTATCAATACTCTAACATTCTTCAGAGATTATTTCTCTGGTGTCAGTGGTCACATAACCAGGACTTGTGATATGCACCAGCTGCTCATATGACTTGCTCCCATGGCTTCACGTGACCCTGATCAGGGGACTAAGCAGGTGCTACACCTTGCCCAATGGTGACCTGCAGAGGGAAGGAGCTCTCCATCCTGCCATCGTCATATAAGCAGCATTCACATGAAAATGTAAACTAAAGGTAAATTACATACTGTACAATATTTACAAGAAAGAACACAATTAGAACAAAAAAAGTACAAAGTTGTCAAAGAGTGATTCATGTTGTGCTACTCTGTTCAAGCAATGAACGGTTAAGGGGAGTTCGCAAACACGAGGAAATCTGCAGATGCTGGAATTTCAAGCAACACACGTAAAAATCGCTGGTGGAATGCAGCAGGCCAGGCAGCATCTCTAGGAAGAGGTACAGTCGACGTTTCGGGCCGAGACCCTTCGTCAGGACTAAGAGAAAGAAGAAATAGTAAGAGATTTGAAAGGGGGAGGGGGAGATCCAAAATGATAGGAGAAGACAGGAGGGGGAGGGATGGAGCTAAGAGCTGGAACGATAGGAGAAGACAGGAGGTGGGGGGGAGCTAAGCTTAGCTCCCTCCCTCCCCCTCCTGTCTTCTCCTATCATTTCGGATCTCCCCCTCCCCCCCCACTTTCAAATCTCTTAATATCTCTTCTTTCAGTTAGTCCTGACGAATGGTCTCAGCCCGAAACGTCGACTGTACCTCTTCCTATAGATGCTGCCTGGCCTGCTGCGTTCACCAGCAATTTTTATGTGTGTTGGTTAAGGAGAGTTAGCTGTTCTTGAACCTGGTGGTCTGGGACTTAAGGCATCTGTACCTCCAGCCTGATGCAGCTGCAAGAAGGTGGCATCGCCTGGATGGTGGGGATCTTTGACAGATGTTTGCCGCCTTTAGGCAGTGCTTCCTGTAGGTACCACCAGTAGTGGGGAGGGATGTGCCCATGATGTATGAGGCAAAATCCACTACTGCCTGTTGCTTCTGACGTTCCTGCCTATTTAAATTGCCATGCATCACTATTCTCTGTGATGGCAGAGTCATGTATTTGTAATCAACTTCAAGGAGAAGTGTCATGGATGATGCATCCGTTTCCCCCTGACGTTTTGCTGTTATGGCTCTGCAGTCATCCCATGAAATGGCTGATAGCATTAGGACCAGGCAATTTCATGTATGACACAGAATTGCAGCTGTATTGCAAGCTCAGCAGTTTGAGTATGGTAACAAACCCGAGTGTAACGCCTCAGGTTCGGCCAGCTCGTGTTCGTCAAGGGGAAAACAGCCTCTGGCCCCACCAAACTGAGAAATCACGTTTGTGTGGATGTCGTGTAATGTTCCACCCAGTTACAAACCCACAATGCAAAATATCAGACAGTACACCATAAGCAATTAAATGATTGAACTTTAAGAATCCTAATCTGAATATAGGGTTAGTAATGAAAATAAAAAAAGGGCCCATTTCAAGGAAAAGACAAAAGTGCACGTTGGAGCTCACAAATTCGCCATTCTTCCATCATCAGTCTCCTCCGAGTGTCTCCGATCCCAGTCCATTCCACCTGGTGGTCTACCAGCTCTCTCCACACATGCCTTCCCTCTTCATCTCTCCTCGACCAAAGACCGCGAAAAATCTCCTTCCAGATTCACAAGACGGAGCAACAATCTCCTGATTGGCTAACATGCATAACCACAGTCCTGTTATCTCCAGCCATAACCCAAGCATTGCTGATACAGAGAAACTGTTACCTCAGCTGTGAACATTGCAGAGGAGCCATTTCATTAGTAGTGAATCCTTACAGCGCATTACATGAGCAACACATACAAAATGCTGGAGGAACCCAGCAGTTCAGGCAGCATTGATGGAAAGGAATGTCAAGACTCTTCAAGGAAAATGAAGGGAAGGGGAATGGAAGGGAGATGAAAGGAAGGGAATAGAAGAGAGATGAAGGGAAGGGGAATGGAAGGAGTACAAGCTAGAAGGTGATATGCAAAGCCCACCTTCTTGTACTCCTCCTTATTCTGGCTTCTTCTTTCCATTACAGTCCTGATGAAGAGTCTCAGCTCAAAACATCGACTGCTTATTCATTTCCATAGACACTGCTTGACCTGCTGAGTTCCTCCATTCTGGATTTCCAGCACCTCCGTAATCTCTTGTGGTTATGGTTACTATCCTTAGAGCTATGGAACAACGTGGATATTTCTCAGTTATATTGCCTCCACAAAAATCACTACAAATCCATGCTTTTTCTCTCCAGTCCTGCTGAATGGTTTCAGCCTGAAGTATCGACTGTACTCTTTTCCTAGATGTTGCCTGGCTTGCTGAGTACCTCCAGTGTTTTGTGTGTGTGGCTTGGATTTCCAGCATCGGCATATTTTTTTCTTGTTTGTGGTTGGACAAATCCCTGCTCTCCAGTCACTGGCCCATGAGCTACTCTTGAACATCAGATAAATGACAGAAGGTACTTGCTTGCCAATGATCAGCTCGGGTTTTGCCTGCACCACTCTGCTCCAGACCTCCTCACAATCTTGGGCCAAACATTAGCAAAATGGCTGAGTTTCAGAATGTGGAACGAAGTGTGATGTCAGGAAGAATTAGTAAAAATGAAGTCAGCTGTAATCAAATGGGAAACCTGTCACTGTTTAGAGAACTACCTTGTGTAAAGAAAGGTGACTGTTGGAACCCAGGATAACACCGCAGGAGCTCTCTGGGCAGTTTTATAGACACAACCATCTCCAGCGGCTTCTTTACATCATAATGTCATGAAGTAGCAGGTTCATGAGTGAATGTTTCCAGCATTTTGATTGTTTATTTCAGATTTCCAGGATTTTCAGATTTTTTTTGTTAAAAAGAGATCCTAACCATTTACTTTTAAAGGCATTACAACTGGGGAGTTCAGAATCAGAATTATTATTATTGACTTGTCGTGAAATTTGTTGTTTGGTGACAGCAATACTGTGTAATACATAAAATATGCTATAAAATACAATAAGAAATATATTAGAACAAAAAGAAAGCAAAACTAATGAGGTAGTATTCAGGGTTTGCTGTTTGTTCAGAAATTTTATGGTGGAGGGAAGAAGCTGTTCCTAAAATATTGAGTGTGTGTCTTCAGTCCTCCTTTCTGGCAACTATTGACGGAGAACTTTACCAACATCAGCCACATAGCTATCTCAGCTAAAAGAGCAGTTAGAGGTGCACATTCCACAACAAGGGCTTATCTCCTGACATCTGAAAACCTTTCCATTATCTACAAAGCATGTTAGTTAGCACTGTTGTGGGATGCTCTCTGCTCGTCTCGATGAAATGCTTCTCTAATAACATTCAGTCTCTTCTCCATGAATTCAAACAGCCTGCCTGACTGGTGAGCCATCCACACCCACATTCCTTCCACCACTTTGGTGCTGTGTCCACAATCTACAAAATCTTTGCTATGAGTCAAAGATTATTGGGTGGACAGAAGAAAAGATTCAAGGACATCCTTTAAAAATGTTAGAAGCAAACCTGATTTAAATGACTCAAAAACAGCTTTTCATCCCACAAACCATCCACCTGCCAGTTCTGTTGTCCATCCCCTGATTCATAGATTCTTTCGTGACAGAGTCCATGGGTCCCACATTGGCCCCAACAGCCTTCTTGGAACCCTCAGAAATGGACTGGAAGTAAGTCCCCCTCAATCCTGAGGGACAGCCAGAAGAAGAGATTGCAAGGCTACATAGATAGAGCTCCCAGCAATTGCCTCTGATCTGGGCCGACATTTACGTGCCGGGTGGCACCTAATTAATTAGCTTGTTTATTTTGGCTTTTTTCTTAAAGGTGTGCTGGGTGCGTTCCAACTACCGCTGCACCACTGCATTCTTCTCAGCACTGTATCGGTCCATGGCCCGGAGGTTGGGGACCACTGGACTAATGCATTAACTAGCACTGATCCTATCAGGGAGGTCAATAAATCTTTACTACTCTCCATCCACAGTACTGATGTCTCTAATTGTTGATATGGTAGACTCCTGGGCCCAGAGAATCCTCTCCTCTCCAAGACCTCAAAGGTGGCACCAGAACATTAAGGAGTATGGTTTTGGAACCTGCAGCAAGGCTTCTAAAGTTGCACAAAGATTTCCAGCAGCTCTTGGAAGGATGGGGTGCCTCCTTTTTGCAGGTGCAGGGGTGCCTCGGACTGCCTGTGCAGCTGACCCCAAAATTCCACTTTGTGAATGTGTGCAAGTGCATTCCATGGCAACTAATTCTGTCTGGAGTCCTGCAATAATGTTAGTGAGATGTGCATACAAACCTCAGGCACAGTCTGCACTGGGTCAGAGAGGAGCTGCTTCCTCACACATCACTAATCTATCACCATCAAAATCCTGAGCTGAGCCCCGACTATTGGATTAGAACTTCCTCGTGTACAAATTATGAAAATCAACAAATAGGACCAAAACTCTGCTCTAAATATGAACTTTCAAACCATATTGTATTATTACTGTAGCATTTGTCTTGTGGCTAAAATAAATCCCCAAAATACTCTTTATCTTTTCATATATACTAGTCATCAGCAATGGACGGAACAAAGTGTTTACACAACTCGTAGATCTGATCAAAGCTCTGCAGTTTTTCTGCACCTGGACCACTTACATACACAGCTTCTGGATGAATCCATGATTCCCATATTGACTTCAATAGTCATCTCAGAACCCACAAAACTGGATTGGAAGCAGGTCATGCTTGAATCCCAGGGACTGCTCAAGAAGAAAATATACTCCTGAGCAAATGAGCAAACACAAAATGCAGGAGGAGCTCAGCAGGTCAGGAAGCATCTATGGAGAGGAATCAACAGTCGACACTCAGGTTGATAGTCTTCATTAAGATTGGCAAAGAAGGGGGAGAAAGCCAGTAGAAGGAGGTGGGGTTCCACCTCTCACCTCCCAGCGTCCTATTTCATCTTCCCTCCCCACGCGCCATCCACCTCACCTGGTCTCACCTATCAGCAGCCAGCATGAATTCCTTCCCCTTCCCCACCTTCCTCCTCTAGCTTCTGCTCCCTTCCTGTCAAACCCTGATGAAGACTCCCGACCCAAAATGTCGATTGATTATTCCCCTCCATAGATGCTGCCTGACCTGCTGAGCACCTTCAGCATTTTGTGTGTTGCTCTGAATTTTCAGCATCTGCAGAAGCTCTCGTGTTTATACTTAGCAAATTAAGCAGTCCATATCTAGAAACCATTCAGGGCTGATAACATTCTCACAATGATCACCTTCAATAAAAGAGCCTAACTGTCCAATCCTGACTTTAAATGGCATTACCTCATCCCCTATTGAAAACTTCCTGGGTGCCAACAGAAACTCTGAATAAAGAAGGAACATAAATACCACGCTACAATAGAATATTAGAGGTTGGGTATCTTGCAATGAGGAAGACACCTCACCTCCCGACGTACCAAAGTCTTTCAACATCAGTAATACACAAGTTCACTCACTTGCCCTGAAGAGTGCAGCCCCAATAACATTCAAGGGACACAATACTTTTTAGGTTAAAGCAGTCTACCTGCATGACATCCCAACCTGAAAACTCATCCCTCTACCTGAAACTGTGGTGTGTATCATCTAGAAAATGCACTGCGATCCCTGCTAAGGGATAGCTCCTCCCAAAATGCACTGCAGTTACTTACCTACATATCTGGGATGGTACCTCCTAAACTTGTGACCTCAACTACCAGGAAGGAGAATGGGTTTAATAGATGGGAACACGAGATCCTGTGAGTTCATGTCCTGATTTGGAAACACACTATCATTCTTTTACTGTCTTTTACCATCACCAATACCTCCACCAGAAGGATAGAGGAGGAGAATAATGCTGGTCTAGTCAATGATACCCTTGTCCTGACAAATGATTAAATTAAAAGAAAATGAAACATCAATGTTTTAAAATTCACTGGGAGGCTGAAGATGAGCTGCCATTTTTGCAGACTTTAAGTTAACTAGTAATCTGAGGCAATTTGCAATTCATGGGCTCTCTTGCTGCAATCTAATTTCTGTGCTGCATGTTAATAGGGCTGTGCACATTACATTTTCTGTTCCTTTGGCAACAAATTTTAAGCCATTTGTCAATGTAAATGAAAGGGAAAACTTGGGAATTTAATCTGTAGTGTTGCTATTTTTGCCTCTAGTTGTCTATCCTGTTCCTCCAGTACTTTTTGTTTAATTGATTTACAAAGATGGCACAGAATAGAAACATCAATACTGACTGACATTTTTTGCTTCTGATTAAGAGCATCTCCTTTTACTTTTGCATTGTAGGGAGAGGAAAGATCATTGGTTTAAACTGCATTTAATTCAATGCAAGAAATTTGACAGATAAGGTAGATGAACTCTGGGCAAGGATTGGGTCTGGGGACTGGGATACTTTAGCCATAACTGGAATATGGCTGGGAGTCAGGCAGAACTGGCAGCTCAATTTTTCATGACACAGATGGTACCGGTGTGAAAGAGGTACTGGTATGAGAAGGAGAGGAGTTGATTCTTGATGAAATAAGACATAATGATGGTCATTATAGGTGATATTTTTGGGGAATCATCCAGTGAACCCATATGTGTTGTGTATTTAATATTGTAAATATATAGTTTGAAAGTCTTTAAACCAGACATTACTTACTGTGGTCACACCATTGATACCCAGGATTACACAAGTGTGCTGAGAAAATTCAAACATTGGTGGACACCCCAAGGTCAAAGGACCTGTCACAGTTGCAATCATTTTTTAGAATTTGTCAATGACTATAACAGGTTCCTGCTAAACCTGACTACTGTGCTCCATCCATTGAACTCATTACTACAGATCGGGAAGAAATGATAATGGACAAAGCAGTGTGAGGTGGCTTTCCGAAAGGCAAAGGAAATGGTGACGTCAGATATTGTACTCATCCGGATCGTCCAGTGAACCTTATGGTATACGTGCAGTCATATCACATGTTATGGGTGAGGGAAGTGAACGCCCCATAGCCTTTGTATCATGTTCCATTACCACCGCAGAGAAAAATTAGCCACAGATTGACAGAGGCCTCTGGCTGCCCCTGAAGAAGGGTCCTTGCATTCAAATGGTCTCTCTCTCTCCCTCGATGCTGATGGAGGATGGTGCCAAAGCAAGATTTAATTGATGCAGATGGTGGATTGGACTCTATGGTTCACAATATGATGTGTTTCTGGTTTCTGGTTACCCCTTTTTTGGTGCATTTTGGGTGATTTTGAATCAGAGCAGCCTACAGATAATGAACACAAAATACTCTGCAGATGCTGGAGTCAAAGCAACACTCACAACACGCTGGAGGAACTCAGCAGGTCGGGCAGCATCCGTGGAAACGATCAGTCGACGTTTCGGGCCAGAACCCTTCGTCAGGACTGAAGAGGGAAGGGGCTGAGGCCCTATCCCTTTCCCGTTTCAGTCCTGACGAAGGGTTCAGGCCCGAAATGTTGACTGATCATTTCCATGGATGCTGCCCAACATGCTGAGTTCCTCCAGTGTGTTGTGAGTACTGCAGATAATGAATACTGAACTGAACTGAATATGCCTGGACTCTTTCCATTTTGTGTTTTATATGCTATGTTTTTCACTCATTTTTATTTCTGTTGCCATTTGTGCAATTTGTTTCTTTTGTGCATGGGGGGTATTATTTTCTTTGAATGGGTTCCACGGTTTTCCTTTGTTTCGTGGCTGTCTGTGGGGAAGACGAATTTCTGGGTTGTATACTGCATACATACTTAAATGTAATTTGAACCTTTGAATATTTGAGTCTGGTTTGGGGTGTAAAGTGTTTAAAAGTTCAAAGTAAGTTTATTATCAAAGTGCATATATGTCACCATATACAATCCAGAGATTTGTTTTCTTGCGGGCATACTCAGTAAATCTAAGAACTATATTAGAATCAATGAGAGACTGCATCTAACAGTGTGGACAACAACTAATGCGCAAAAGGCAACAAACTGGGAAAATACCAGCTATAAGAAAACATAATAAGGATACATAAATAAGCAAAAAATATCAAGAACATGAGATGAAAAGTCATTGAAAATGAGTCCATAGGTTGTGGGAACTATTCAGCGAGGGGGCAAGACGTTGAATGAATTTATCCCCACTGGTTCAAGAGCCTGATGATTGAGGAGTAATAGTTGTTCCTGAACCTGGTGGTGTGACTCCTGAGGCCTCTGTACCTTCTTACTGCAGGCAGCAGTGAGAAGAGAACGTGACCTGCGTGGTGGGTGTTCCTGATGATGGATTCTGCTTTCCTGCAGCAGTGTGCCATATATATGTGTTAAATGGAGGGAAGGGCTTTACCCATGATGGACTGAGTCATGTCTACTACTTTTTGTAGTATTTTTCCATTCAAGGACAATGATGTTTCCATTCCAGGCTGTGATGCAACAAGTATATTCTTCACCATAGATCTATAGAAGTTTGTCAAAGTATTAGGTGTCATGCTGAATCTTCGCAAACTTCTAAGGGAGTAGAGACACGGCTGTGCTTTCTTTGTAATTGCACTTATGTCTTGGGACCAGGACAAGTCCTCTGAAATAATAACACTGAGGAATTTAAAGTTGCTGACCCTCTCCACCTCTGATTCCCTGATGATCACTGGCTCATGGATCTCCAGTTTCCTCCTCCTGAAGTCAATAGTCAGCTCCTTGGTCTTGCTGACATTGAGCGAGAGGTGGTTGTTGTTGTGACACCACACGGCCAGATTTTCAATCTCCCTCCCATATACTGATTTGTCTTCATCTCTGATTTGGCTAACAACAGTGTTGTTGTGCTTAGCCTCGCAGTCGTAAGTGTAAAGCAAGTCGAGCAGGCTTTTAGTGCACCTGTGCAGATGGAGATTATGGAGGAGATGTTGTTGCAAATCTGAACTGACTGGGGTCTGCCAGTGAGAAAATCAAGGATCCAATTTCACAAGGAAGTATTGAGGCCAAGGTCTTGAAACTTATTGATTTGTTTTGAGGGGATGGTGGTACTGAATGCTGAGCTGTAGTCAATAAAGAGCACCCTGATGTATGCAACTTTGATGTCCAGGTGTCCCAGGACTGAGAGAAGAGCTAATGAGATGGCATCTGCTGTTGACCTATTATGATGGTCGGCAAATTGGAGTGGATTCAAGTTGCTTCTCAGGCAGGAGCTGATGGGTTTTATCACCATCCTCTCAAATCGTTTCTTCACAGTGAATGTAAGTGCTACTTCATCGATTCAAGTTTACTCCAGAATTGGCACTTCGTCCATTAGAAGTTTTCTGGAGATTGGACCTCGACCTCTTGTATCTTACTTGGTCGCCAGACTTGAATACCTCTGGTCTGGCCTTTAGCAGATTGTGGATCTTTTGGTTCATCCAGGTGTTCTGGTTGGGGAAGACTGAACAATTTTGTTGGAACACTCCATTCTACAACTGTTTTTATAATGTCTGTGACAACCGTAGTGTGTCTTTTCAGATACACTGATGAGCCTCCTGCGACCCCCCTCGTCATCGTCCTTATCTTTAGAGTCTTTCTCTTTAGCCTCTGCCTGTATGCAAGAAGGAGAAGGACAGCCAAGTGATCAGGTTTCCTAAAGTGTGGTCTGGGTATGGAATGGTAGCCATTCCTCATCATATTTATAACAGTAGTCTAACATTTTGGGAACTCTGGCGTTTCAGGTTATATGCTGATGAGCTGAGATATCTTCAAATAAACCTGGTTGAAGTCCTTGACTATGATTTGAGATGCATTGGGGTGGGTTGTTTCTTGTTTGGTGATGGCAGCATGCAGTATGTCAAGTGCCTGATTACAGTTGGTCAATGCTGGTATGTAAACTGCAATCAGGATCATGAAGGAGAACTCTCTAGGTAAATAGTTTGTTCAGCACTTGATCGTCAGGTGTTGCAGCTCAGCAGAAACACAAGTACGACAAAACTGCCGCAGTGGAGAACCGCAGAGAGTTTATCATGAAACAACCTGCCACCGTTTGCCTTTACCAAGCCGGCAGTTTGGTCCACCCATTGTATTGAGACCAGTACTTGTATGGGAGAAAGCTAACCCTCAGTTCTGATCATCAACCACTAGCTTCTGTTTTCAATCCACAGAAACCTGTTCCACTAACAGCAGCACCGTGAATGCAGAGTTAGACTCTGTTTCTCAGAGGACACAATTAAAAGATCAAACTTAAGAGGACAGCTAATCGTGGAATCACTGATGGATTGTTCCGTGTACCTTTGGAAAAGGAAATACCTGATAAATTTAGAAAAGAGGGCATTCCTCCTGGCATATTTTCCCTAATGCAAATCAATAGTCTCTCTATTATGGTGGAGATGATCCAAAGGGAAACCAGAAAAGACCCCATACTGTCTCAGGTCTACATGGCAACCCAAACTGACTGGAATGTGCAGCAGAAATTCCAGTTCTCCCATTTTTACCACCACTGGGATGAACTTGCCCTTGACAGGGGGTTGCCTTATGTGGAGATTAAGAGTTGTCCTACCATCCAAGCCGAGAGCTAAAGTGTTGGAGGAGCTACATACCGGTCATCTAGGCATGGTCAAAATAAAAGCATTGACTTGAAACTTTGTCTGGTGGCCTGGGATAGATCAGCAATTCAAGCAGCTTGACATACGCTAGTTAGGATGCCAACAAGTCCAGAAGATGCCAAGAGTAGCAACTCTCCTGGGAATGGTCTACATTGCCCTGGCAGAAGATTCATGTGGATATTGCCAGACCATTCATGGGCACAAGTTTCTTGGTAGTACACACTATACTATATAATACAACTACTATACAGACATCCACAGCATAGTAAATTTTGAATTGTCCCCTTCAGGTCTAAAGATTTAATTGGTGTGGTGGATTTCTTACTCTTGTGGGATAAAGCTTTCCTGACAAGGGTAGTCATGCTTTTTGGGAGGTGGGAGTTATGACTGTGAAATAATCTCAGGTTCTGGGGCCACCTCCATGGTGGTTGTAGTTGACTCTGGGACTGCAAGAAGTGGTTCTGACAGCTCTGGATGTCACCCCCTCTAACAATCGACTCTACTCTCCTCAATTGATTGATGTGTCCTCTCCAGATGACATCAGACACAATGGTCCAGTTCCCTCCTTAATCTTTCCAAGTACCTACTTTTGATCACCTCTTTAGTCCCTCGCCAGGACCGCTTATCCAAGAGTGAAGCATCAAACCACGTTGTTTGAGGAGCCCTCAATTTGCCTCAGCTGTTTGTCCTGCACACTCCTTCTGAGACTGGGTTTGAGGAGACCCAAGCGAGAGTGCGTAGGTGGTGAGTTGTTGGTTGTGGAGTGGGCTGTATTGTGATATGCAAGGTATGCAAGGAGGACATTGGTGAGCTTCTGATTCAGTGTCTGTGTAATGTGTTCAGGTAATATGACCTGTTCTTTTCATTTTCGGGAATGACTGAAACTGTTCCGTAACAAAATGTGGTCCATTGTCACTGGCTAAAGTGTCCTGGGACACCGGTTCTTGAGAAGAGGCTTCTCAACACATCAACAGAGTGCGAAGCTGTAGTGGAGGCTATTGGGAACCTTCCTGGCTACTTCATAGCTGCATCCACTGCTACCAAGAAATTTGTGCCCATGAATGGTCCGGCAAAATACACATGCATCCTCTGCCAGGGCAATGTAGGCCATTCCCAGGAGAGGTGCTGCTTTGGCATCTTCTAGACATGTTGGCATCCTGACTTGTGTATGGCAAGCTGCTTGAACTGCTGATCAATCCCAGGCCACCAGACAAACCTTCGAGCCAATGCTTTTATTTTGATCATGCCTAGATGACCAGCATGTAGCTCCTCCTATACTTTAGCTGTCAGCTTGGATGGCACAGCAACTCTCACTGTCCACATAAGGCAACCTCCATCAAGGGCAAGATCATCCCAGTGGTTGTAAAAATGGGGAACTCGAAATTCTGCTGCACATTTCATCCATTTTGGGTTCCCATATAGACCTACGACAGTGTGGGGTCTTTTCTCGTTTCCCTTTGGATCATCCCTGCCGCAATAGAGATGATTTTCATTAGAGAGGATACGTCAAGAGGAGTGTCCTCTTCTGATCAGGTATTTCCTTTGCCATCAGTAAACAGGACAATCCACCAGCATTTCCATGATTAGTCGTCCTCTTGAGTTCGATTTTTTAATTTTGTCCTCCAAGAAACAGAGCCCAACTCTCTGTTGGGCTGCTGCTGTTAGTGGAACACCGTCCTGTGGATTGAAAATAGACACCAGTGGTTGATGGTCAGTAATGAAGGCAAGCTCTATCCCATATAGGTGCTGGTTGAAATATTTTACACTCAAACCAGATTCCAGGCCTCTCTGTAAATGTGTGTGTAACTTCTCTGCAGTGGTAAGGGAACGTGAAGCAAAGTCTATGGGCTGTTCTCTTCCATCACTCATAACATGTGACATGACTCATTGAAAGAAAAACATGGAGCTGGGAATAATGAATCTATTTTTTTCTTACTTTAACGTGGCACACACTTCAAACGCGGCGGCGTAATTACGTATGCCATTCATATACTTTTACATATATATCCTGGAATGAATTATGTAAATAACAAATAATGCTTAACTAAGCAATATATTTACAATATTACTCTAATATTACTGAAATACTAAATAGACAAGGTGTAGGTGAGGTCACACTTGGAGTATAGTGTACAGTTTTTGCCATCCTGTTATAGGAAAGATGTCATTAAATTACAAAAAACAAAGAAAATTTACTTGGATGATGCCTGGACTTTTGGGCCTGAGTTACAAGGAGGGGTTGCATAGACTAGACTATTACATGGAACAAAGGAAATTGTGGGATGACCTAACAGACGTATATAGTACCATGAGATGCATAAACAGGGCAGAAGTCTTTCCCACGGAGGAGGTGCAAAAAGTAAGAGGACAAAGGTTTATGATTAGAGGCAAGAGGCTTAAAAGAAACATCTATGGTAGCTTCTTCACACAGAGGGTGGTGTGTATTTGGAAGAAAAAGTGGTTGAGGGAGGCACATTAGCAGTTAGCGTGACACTGTGTCAGCTTGGGACATTCTGGAGTCTGAACTTCAATTTCGGCACCACTCTGTAAGGAATCCTCCCTGTTGAATGCGTGGGTTTTCCTCGGGTGCTCTGGTTTCCTCTGACAGTCCAAATACATACGGATAGGCTAATTGGTCATTGTAAATTCTCCTGTGATTAGGTTAGGGTTAATCGGGTTTGTCAGGGGTTGCTGAGGTGGCGTGACTCGAAAGGCCAGAAGGGCCTACTCCATGCTGTACTGCTAAAACAAAAGATAAAATAAAATAAATTTAAAAGCACATGGATAGGAGGGCTTTAGAGGGCTATGGGCCATATGAGGCTGATGGCACTAACTTGCTGGACAACACAGTCAGCATGGATCATTTGGGCTGAGAGGACTGTTTGCATGCTGTATGGATCCTAGAGTCAAACTCTTAAACCCCTCCTGAACGTGACCCTATTGACTCTTTCAGGTTGACATCAGGGAAGTGGGAATTTTTTGTGTAGGGCTTCTTGTCCAGGGTCTTACCCTGCAAACAACGTCAAAAATCTGTTTTGTCCCTGACAGCACTCTCCAGAAACTCCAAGTGAAGGCTAGAGCCCATTATTTTATTCCACTAAATGTTGCAAGATCAGTGTTAGTGACTTGAATATAATTGTATTTCCTATCTATCACTTTTATACCTAATGATAAAAGGAGGTCTTTAGTTGCACTGGGCCCTTGTGGGCTCCCACAGAAGCAATCCCATTATTATTTCCATTATTTCCTGTCTCCCTTTCCCCTACACTCCTGCAATTTATTCACTCTTGAACGTGCATCTATTCTTGATTCTGTTTGTCATAAACCTTCATGAACAGATTATTTCATTTCTGCCTGTCCTCTCAGCACAACTTTGATTTTTAATTTTTTTTACAACTTGGAAATACAGCATGAGACAGGCCATTCTGGCCTTTCGAGTCATGCTACCCCTAGCCTGATCATGGGACAATTTATAATGACCAATTAACCTGCCAACCAGTACATCTTTGGACTGTGAGAAGAAATTGGAGCACCCGGAGGAAACCCACACGGTCACGGGGAGAACGTACAAACTCCTTACAGGTAGCAACAGGAATTGAAGCCGTGTCACCTGTACTGTAAAACGTTGTGCTAATCACTATGGTGCTGTGCCGCCCATTGATGTATGGGAGAAAATCAGAGCACCCAGAGAAACCCACACAGTTATAGGGAGAAGGTACAATCTCCACAAGATCAGGACTGAAGCCACAAATCTGAGTGAGACACCAGAACTTATTGCCATGCCTCCATGGAATCTTTGTGTTTTCCTGGCTGTCCATTTCTGGGAGTATTCTTCAGTCTGCTGGGATGGTGAACATCTCTGATGCTTTATTTACATATGAAGGCATTGGAGCCAGTGAAAAGGAGATTGAACTGAATCAGATGCTGGATTATAAGAAATCCCTGCTGGCAAACTGGCAAGATCTATCTAGATAATTGTAAGCACGATGATTGTTGAAGTCTTGCAGAGGCAGTAAAATCTGGGCCCAGCCTCTTATTCGAGTTATCTGCACACTAGAATATGAGCAGCTTGCTGGAGAATTTTCTGAATTACGTCCTTGTTGAGTGCAGTGAAATGAAAACCAATGATGTGGGGGTTCCTGCCCTGAACCTCCTTCAGGCACAGGTTCCTATTTATGGCAGATGGATGTTTTGCTTCAGGTAAAAACCTCCAGAAATTCAAAGTGAAAGCCAAAACCCATCACTTACATGTCCTTTGAAGGATTCTACCGTCTGACCACTGGGATATTAAAAGCAAATAAGGAACATAAGAGATAGAAGCAGAATCAGGCCATTTGGCCCATCAAGTTTGCTCTGCCATTTCATCATGGCTGATCCAATTTTCCTTTCAGCCCCAATCTCCTGCCTTCTCTCCATATCCCTTCATGTCCTGACCAATCGTGAATCTTATGTTATAATACATTAAATACATTATACTTGCTGATATTTTGGAAATAAAATCTGAGCTATTTTTCAAAAGTAGATCATGGTTTTTAAAAAATGGTGTAGAGTCAAGAGATAAATAGTAGCAATGAATTTGGACAAATTATCTATTAGGTCACAGTTAGAATACCGTGCACAATTCTGGTTAATCCGTAATGAATGTAGCCAATGTTGGTTGGAGCATTTTTGAAAATTTACGGGTTTACTATACACCATCAGGATAGGTCTATAGAGTCTCTCAAAAGCAGAGGTGGAGGAGTATGCCTCATGATCAACTCTTCTTGGTGCACAAATGTATCAGTGCTGTCCCAATTCTGCTCACTAGACCTGGATCATCTTGCAATTAAATGCCATCCATTTTACCTACCACGGGAGATTTCTGTGATCATTTTGGTAGCAGTGTACATTCCACCTCAGGCCAATGTCAATCAGGCTTTAGCTGATCTGAGTAATGGAACCAACATGCACGAAACAGCGCACCCTAACACCTTCACCATCATTTTGGGGGTTTTTAACCAGGCCAGGCTGAAAAAAATCACTAAACAATTACCACCAACAGATCACTTGCAATACCAGAGGAAGCAACACACTGGACCATTGCTACACCACCATCAAGAATGCCTACCGTACTATTCCACACCCTCACTTTGGGAAATCTAATCACCTAGCTGTACTTCTACTCCCTGAATATAGACAGAGACTGAAGACTGCAGCACCAGCAGTGAGGACCAGGAAGATATGGACAAGGGGAGCTCGGAGCGTTTGGGACTGCTTTGAATTGGTGGTCTTTGAATCTGGATGAGTTTGCTGCAGTTGTTACCAACTTCATTAAAACCTGTGTGGATGAGTGTGTGCCTACAAAGACCTGCTGTACATTCCCAAACCAAAAGCCATGGATGAACCAGGAGGTACATTGTCTACTGAAGGCCAGATTTGTGGCATTCAAGTTTGGTGACCCAGGCCTGTACCAGAAAACCAGGTATGATTTGCGGAGGACTATTTCAAGGGTAAAGAGACAACTTAGAATGAGGCTGGAGGTGACATCGGATGTATGACAACTCTGGTAGGGTTTGCAAGACATTACTTCCTACAAAGCAAAGCCCAGTAGCACGAATGGCAGCGATGCTTCACTACCAGATGAACTCAATGCCTTCTGTGCCCACTTTGAAAGGGAGAATATAACTACAGCTGTGAAGATTCCTGCTGCGCACGGTGACTCTGTGATCTTTGTCTCGGAGGCCGTTGTTAGGCTGTGTTTAAAGCAGGTGAACCCTCACAAGGAGAAAGGCCCCAAAGAAGTACCTGGTAAGGCTCTGAAAACGTGCCAACCAACTGGCGGGAGTATTCAAGGACATTTTCAACCTCTCACTGCTATGAGTGGAAGTTCCCATTTGCTTAAAAAAGGCAACAATTATACCAGTGCCTAAGAAGAATAATGTGAGCTGCCTTAATGACTATCGCCAAGTAAAATTCACATCTACAGTGATGAAGTGTTTTGAGAAGTTGGTCGTGACTAGACTGAATTCCTGCCTGAGCAAGGACCTGGACCAATTGCATTTTGCCTATCACCACAATAGGTCTATGGTAGACGCAATCTCCATGGCTCTTCACATGGCCTTAGACCACCTGGACAATACGAACACCTATGTCAGGATGCTATTCATTGACTGTAGCACAGCATTTAACACCATCATTCCCACAATCCTAATTGATAAGTTATAGAACCTCGGCCTCTGTACTTCCCTCTGTAATTGACTCCTGACATCCTAACTGGAAGACCACAATCTGTGCGGATTGAGATAATATCTCCTCCTTACTGATGATCAGCACTGGTGCACCTCAGGGGTGTGTGCTTAGCCCACTGCTCTACTCTCTCTATACCCATGACTGTGTGGCTAGGCTTAGCGCAAATACCATCTATAAATTTGCTGATGATACAACCATTGTTGGAAGAATCTCAGGTGGTGACGAAAGGGTGTGTAGGAGTGAGATATACTAACTAGTGGAGTGGTGTTGCACTCAATGTCAGTAAGACAAAGGAGCTGATTGTGGAGTTCAGGAAGGGTAAGATGAAGGGACACATACCAATCCTCATAGGGGGATCACAAGTGGAGAGAGTGAGCAATTTCAGGTTCCTGGATGTCAAGATCTCTGAGGACCTAACCTGGTCCCAATGCATTGGTGCAGCTCTAAAGAAGGCAAGGCAGCGACTATACTTCATTAGGAGTTTGGAGAGATTTGGTATGTCAACAAATACACTCAAAAACTCCTATAGAAGTACCATGGAGAGCATTCTGATAAGCTGTATCGCTGTCTGGTATGGGAGGGCAACTGCACAGGACCAAAAGAAGCTGTAGAGGGTTATAAATTTAGTCGGCTCCATCTTGGATACTAGCCTACAAAGTACCTGGGACACCTTCAAGGAGCGGTGTCTCAGAAAGGCAGCCTCCATTATTAAGGACCTCCAGCACCCAGGGCATGCCCTTTTTCTTATTGTTACCATCAGGTAGGAGGTACAGAAGCCTGAAGGCACACACTCAGTGATTCAGGAACAGCTTTTCCCCTCTGCCATCTGATTCCTAAATGGACATTGAACCCGTGAACTTTTTCAAAATATATTATTTCTGTTTTTGCACAATTTGTAATCTCCAATATACATGTACTGTAATTGATTGATTATTTATTTATTTTCTTCTTCTATATTATGTATTGCATTGAACTGCTGCTGCTAAGTTAACAAATTTCACGACACATGCCGGTGATAATAAACCTGATTCTGATTCTGATAATGACTGGTTTAGCTGAAGTTTCTGAAACTAATTCCAGGAACGACCTCAGCATTAAAATATTCTCAGGGCTTTCCCTCATATTTAGGGACTGAGTGCATTAGTTGTGGTGAGCAAGAGTTCAGTAGCTGTCAGGCACAAACCGGAAGGTAGAGAAGCAAATAAAGAAAGTATTGAAACAAGGATTAATAGTAATAGCAGCTCAAGGAAGTGACTTTCTGCAGCAGAAGACAACAATGAATACCTCTACCTTGATCTAAGTTCAACACAGTTAACATTTTGACTTCTCTGGTGTATACACATACATTATCAATCAAATATTATCAACGAAGGGGTCTGAAAATTCCAATGTAATTGAGTAGAAATGCTTGCATTTCCTTATTCAGTTGATGGTCTTTCCAGTGCCCACTCCAAGACAACCAGCTAACGTCTATTATGGGATAACAAATGCTTTTGCTGCAGGCACTCAGCTCTTCACACAGAGCTCTGAAGAATTTAACTAACATTGGGCTTTTAATCAGTTTACGCTTTTGAGAAATGAGTCCAATACTTCACTCAGATTAAACTTGAAGAATATAATGGGTCAATGTTGTATCAGCTACAAGTTTTTGAACATTTGTTATTAAGCCTGATTTACAAGCCACAGTTTTCCTGGCTCCATCTGCACTGATCCCTACTAGAGTCAGTTGATTCTGACTCAGAAAACTTACGGGCTTGTTGATCTTTAGTATTGCATTTGTCAGCACATTAACACAATGACAATCGTGAATTAAAAATTGATTTTATGAACTTAAATTTAAGAAAATATCATTATATTTCATGTCACTCAATATACAAAACACTATATTTACAAATATTGTTATTTGAGGCAGTCCTGAGAAGTCTATTGATTCCAAATAATGGGCAAATTTTTCTGTTGTATTTTCCACACAATTATTCCAATAATAGCGTTTCTGAATAGTTCTTGGAACTCAATTATTTCAGAAGGAGATTATTCTTCTCCTTTACCCAAAAGGTTTTTATAACAGCTTTTACACAAGGTTTGATAACATTTCTCCTACAATCTCAGGGTTACGTCAATGCACAGTGCTGTGCTGCAGGATAAGACCATAAGATATAGGAGCAGAACTAGGCTATTTGGCCCATCGAATCTGCTCATCATGACTGATCCTATTTTCTTCTCAGCCCCAATCTCCTTCCTTCTCCCCATATCCCTTATGCTCTGACCAATCAAGAATCTATCAACCTCTGCCTTACGTATGCATAAAGACTTGGGCTTCACAGATGCCTGTGGCAAAGAATGCCCCAGATTCGCCACCCTCTAGCTAAGGAAATTCCTCTTCATCTCTATACTAAAAAGACATCCCTCTATTCTGAGGTGGTGTCCTCTGATCTTAGACTCTCCCACCATTAGAAACATGCTCTTCACATTCACTCTATTAAGCCTTTTCACTATTTGATAGGTTTGAACGAGGTCACCCCACATTCTTCTGAATCCTATTGAATACAGGCCCAGAGCCATCAAACACTCTTCATATGACAAGCTATTCAAACCTACAATCAGTTTTGTGAAACTCCGTTGAACTCCCTCCAGTTTCTGCACATCCTTTCTGAGTTAAGTGGCCCAGAGCCCTGCTCACAATACTCCAAGTGAGGCCTCACCAGTGCTTTATAAAGTTTCAGCATTACATCCTTGCTTTTATACTCTCGTCCTCTTGAACTGAATGCTAGCATTGCATTTGCCTTCCTCCCCACAGACTGAACCTGCAAATTAACCATTAGGGAATCCAGCATAAGGACTCCCAGGTCCCGTCGCACCTCAATTTTTTTTTGTATTTTCTCTCTATTTAGAAAATAGTCAACCCTTTCATTTCTTCTACCAAAGTTCATGACCATACATTTTCCGACGCTGTATTCCATTTGCCATTTCTTTGCCCATTCTCCTAATCTGTCTAAATTCTTCTGTAGCCTCTCTACTTCCTCAAAACTACCTGCCCCTCCCCTACCTTCATACCATCTGCAAACTTTGCAACAAAGCCATTAATTCCATCTTCCAAATCATTGACATATAACATAAAAAGAATCGGTCCCAACATAAACTCCTGTGGAAGACCACTAGTCACCGGCAGACAGCCAGAAAAGGCTCCCTTTACTCCCACTCTTTGCCTCCTGCCAATCAGCCATTGCTTTATCCATGCTAGAATCTTTCCTGTAATACCATGCTCTCGTAGCTTGCTGAGCAGCCTGGTGTGATACCTCATCAAAGGCCTTCTTGAAAATCCAAGTACACAACATCAATTGATTCTCCGTTGTCTATCCTGCTTGTTATTTCTTCAAAGAATTCCAACAGATTCTTAAGGCAAGATTTTCCATGCTGACGATGGCCTATTTTATCATGTGTCTCCTGCAATTGGCTGAGAAACTTTTCGTAATAGCTACAAGGTAGAAATACACATTGATCAATCAACTTCTCAGACTATCCATAAATCTTCAGGAAGCAGTTAATTGTATTATATAGTTCAAAGCAGATAGTGAACTCCTAACGTTTGAATGCCATTAAATTAGATATAACCTTACAATACGGTTGAAACTGTTTTTCCATTTTTTGTGAGATTTTGTATTCATTACAAATACTTTGAGCTGACTGAAATACCGGCTCAGATATTGAAAGGTATCCTTCTGCATTGGAAATTTCCATGGTTCCATGAATATTAAGCGTTCCACAACTGGATTTCTTGACATAACTTCCTGTTTGGCTTCCTATCAGTGATAGTGGCTCAGGGAACCAATTACGCAGATTACTGTGTCCTAGTCTTAATGCCAAACTTGAACAGCGAAGGAAGCTTATCATTCAAGAGGGCAAATGGATTTGGAAATATGCATTGCAAGCCAAATCAATTGCTAATTTGAAAAAGATTTCTATTGCTGTGCAAGAGAGAATGCATGGTGTGTAATTAAACACTTTTACAGGGTTTAGGTTATGGGATTTCCTACATCAGCCATGAATCCTATTCGAAAAAAATTCTGTCTAATGGAACTGGGATGGCAATTATTTGAATGCATTCATCAGATTAATGCTCAGAACCTGAAGAATAACTAGAACTTCAAATCTTAGGAACCCAGGATTGCTACAGATATACAATGCCATTAAAATGATTACATAATCTATCCTATCTCACTCTATCAACCATCAATGCAACCTAATTCCCAGCCTTCTCCTCACCAATTTATAATCAACAGCATCTCTGGGACTGATCTGCTGGCTTCTGACTTCCCCTGCTGTCTGCTGGATTTAACCCTTGCAGATCAGTTAGGTACTCACCTCCAAATGTGTCTATTAAAACCATTTGTCGATACATCCAAGGCTGATTTGGGTGGCCTTTCTTGTTTCCAAATGCTTCTCCCTTGTCTACTTTGAAAGGTAAAAGTAGCTTCAATATTTTGTGTCAATTATTTTTAAAACGATTGAGGTGATATACTCCTGCAAAGCATTTAGTATCTGCCGCTTTGTTTCCTATTGAAGCTGTTATTATAGTAAAACTTACTTTAATTAAAAAAATTAAATCTATTTGTAAAACATACAAGAAATTCAATACGAAAAATGTCCTTCTCCACATTCATAGTATTACGAAGTCAGTAGATTCATTGTATCCTTAAACCCCAATATTAGATTAGATTATGAGAACACTCAGTCCTCTTTTTATTGTCATTTAGAAATGCATACATGCATTAAGAAATGATACAATGTTTCTCTGGAGTGATATCACAGAAAACAGGACAAACCAAAGACTAACACTGACAGAACCACATAATTATAACATATAGTTACAGCAGTGCAAAGCAATACCATAATTTGATGAAGAACAAACCATGGGCACGGTAAATAAAGTCTCAAAAGTCCCGAGTCATTCGACTCCTGAGTCCCTGATAGCAGGCGGCAAAAGGGAGAAGCTCCCTGCCATAAACCTCCAGGCACCGTCAACTTGCCGATGCCTTGGAAGCAGCCGACCACAGCCGACACTGAGTCCATCCATCCAAAAACTTCGAGCTTCCGACCAGCCTCTCTAATACAGCCTCCTGAGCGCCATCCTCTGCCGAGCGCCTTCGACCTCGTCCCGGCCGCTGAAACACGCAATGCCAAGGATTTCAGGGCCTTCAGCTCCGGAGATTCCGGTTACCACACAGTAGCAGCGGCAGTGAAGCGGGCATTTCAGAAGTTTTCCAGATGTTCCCCCGTGCTCTCACGTCTGTCTCCATCAAATCAGAATTGTGCACGGTCCCCTACTTGACAGATAACAGATATCACCACCGAAGTGGCCACGCGTGCTGCCGTCACGCCGCCATCTTCTCCTCCCTCCCGGGAGGAGGGATATTTACAATATTTTGTAAATATATTGTATTTACAAAGCATCAATGCCACTATGTGGTTTCTTTGAACCATATATCCATGAAGTCTCTGAAAGGCTATGACACTGGACCTAGACAGTGATGGCAGGACCTCGGATTGCAGTCCTTCTCCGCCTAGTCTTGGTGTTGGCTTCACCCAGCTTCAGAGCTTTCCACTGCAGGTGGAATGTTCTAGTTGGCAGCATTGTTAGAACAAAGCATTTAATAACTGTAATGAGGAGCTGATGCTGCACACTATATGCCATGGAAAGACAAATCCTCTTCTATGTGGGGTATCCAGAGTAAAGGAATTTTGTCACAATGGACTTAGCTAATTGAAAGGTTGCAAAGATAAATTAAATCTTCCAGCCTTCAAGCTGATGGGGGTGCTCCCAATATTGCAGGCCCAAACCGGTGCCACAGTCCAGATGAAGTTTTGACCTTGAATATCTTTTGTCCATTTTCCTCCACACAGCTTTTTGTTTTTTTTTTTGCTCCAGATTCTAGGACCTGCAGTTTCTTGTCATTATATTCTTTCACCAATGTGTGTGTGTTGCTGCAAAGGTGAATTTTGTCATTGCTCAATTGAACCACTAGATGGACATCTAGGTAAAATCTGATTAAATACTGAGAAGCGGTTGGTCTCAAAATTGAGTGATCAAGTTGCTTATAACCGTAAATTCAAAGTTAATCTTGAGACAGAAGATAGATTTTAACCGAGTATACTTTGCTCATTCTATCAAAATAAACCACAGTTTCTGTATGAAAAATGGATTGTATTGTAAGTGGCGCAGATGGTGGCTCTCTTGGCCATAAGGAGGTTATCAAAATTCATTCCAGAGAGTTGAGCACATTGTCTAGTTTAATATTCTGATGTAGCAGGGAGGGAATATAGGATGTGTAAAGTCACTAATCTTCAAATGAAATATTAAACTGATCTTCTACTTGTGATATAGGGGAATGCAAAGAAAAACTCCCACAGAAGTATTTCAAGGAAGAACAGTGGAACTCACCCAGTGTGTGGTCAGCAATTGTAAACTTGTTTTAGAGCAATCTTTATCATCAGGATTTCACTTTTTGTCACAGCTTCTATACTTTGTCTTTATTATTGTAGTCCTAATTTTAAGATGTGACATCCTTTCTGTTTTGATATGTTAAGTTATTCACATAATTCTATTATTTGATGCACCTAATCTTTACCATATAACCTTCTGTCATGTTGGATGTGATGTGTCGACAGCACGCACTGAACTTATTCCAATCTGAAGTTGTTGCATTAACCGATATTAATGCTTTTTTCTCCTTGTGGATCTCCCTGAAATGTCACCTCTAATGTTGGTTGCCCTGTGATGTATATGTGTAAATACAGTATATCATTTCTTCGTTTGCCTTAATCCTGAATATGGAGACTGCAAACTCAACTCTGTGCATCGTCATTCTAGAGCAGGAGTAGTATCCTTTATTAATACAGCTGCTGCTTTCTGTATTTTCTCTAATATTCAGGACAAGCATATTTGCTGTCAGTCTTGGTCAGAGCTTTCGCTCTTGGTTTAAGCCTCCCCCCACCACCCCCGATAAACATTTTGGTGGAGTGCTGCATTATCAAACTGTGTTCAGTGCTACCTTTATTTAGACATCATGTGAGTGAACAAGGAGTTCCAAAGCGGTGTCTACTTTAGTATACTCCTGATGCGAAGTGCCCAGAATGTTACCTTTGTTAAAGTATAAAAGTTCATACCAAACTTCTGATGCAAGTAAATATAATTGTCCCGCTATTATACCAATCAGCAAGCAATGCCATTTTGAGTTCATATACTCTCCTAATTCCTTACTGTTAAACAAATGTTCTGTAGCAGAAAAAAGACTCATTCTGCCCCATGACCCGACCACCAAAGTATCTGTCCTATCCAGGAGAAACATTCATCTTCCATGAATTAACAGCTGACTGATTGCTTCTGGCATTTACCGTAGCTCTATACTCTTTTGGCACCCTCCTCAGTTATTTCAGGTCTTAAAATTCTACAAGACGTCATGTGGTGGATGTTGAGCTGCTGTCTGGCCCTTCCTATATGCAAGTGTGCAAGCACCCTGTGCTGTGTGAATGAAAGGAAACAGTAAAGGTATTTGAGTATAGGCAATAGGCTCGAGAGTTTGGCAGCAATTGACATCCCTGCAGATCAGTCCCTCAGTTATCCTACTAATCCTTTAAGGACGGATTTCTGAAATGCTCCCTTTTGAACACTAGTGGCCATAGTCATGAAATATTATAACTTTGTGTGACAATGAGTCCTGTTGCATGGCAGACATCTAAATTTCCACTGCACCTTCAAGATGCTGAGAGGCTTCTGCCTGCGCTTCAATAGAAATGGGGACACTGACATCAAATACTGGATATGGTCTGTAGAGTGTTGCAAGAAAAGAAGGGCTCTGAATTCTGTTCAAGACCTCTGCATATTTCTCCAAATTGAAGCTGGTTTTCAGACAAGCTTCATTACAAATATACATCAACATTATTCTGTACGTTACCCCATCAGTCTTCTTTTGAATCCTTTTCAATGGCCTCGTAGATAAGTTTCTAATGACTTCCTATAAATGTCGAGCCATGTTAACACTGACTAACTATAATTAGCAGTGAATGTTGCCTATGTTCAGCTGAGGTGCACATCAATCCTGGCAAAGTAATACAAACCTCTTTACAAGCTCTGTTAAATTCTGTATTGTTAAAGCTCGTTCTAACTGAGCCTGACATGTACTCAGAACAGGCAAAAGTTAAGGAAATTATAATCCAGTTCTAACAGTCAGCAAAGCTCTTGAGTTCAATGCTTGCCGTGGTAATTAAATAAAGCAGAAAATGGGGAAGCGGTTGGAGGAAGTGTTACTGCTCCTTTGCTGATTTGTGAATTTACTGAATTTACGGATTTTGCTTCCACTATGAAGGGAGATCATGTCTGACTCCGATATTGACAAACGAGGTTTCTATTTTGTGCCCTGTGTTCACTGATGCAACACACAGGAATTATTATAATTTTTAATTAGAAGACATTTATTTCACATTAGATAAATGAAGAAAATCCCAATCAGAAAGTGTGAATGCAAATTGAAGATGAAGAACTATACCTTTATCCACGATTTAAGAAAAATGAAAATGGGAAAGCCGAAGATAATAAATTATTAACCTAACATCTGTTGTCAGGAAATTACTAGTCTGCAATTAGGAACAAAGGAGCTGAGTATCTAAGGAAAGTTTCAGCAGTAACATGCCAAAGTTGTTGTGATAGCAGTATCATGTAAATCATGCTGAATGAGTCTACCTTCATTGACCAAAGGAGTGGACAAGTTTACAGTTGCTATTTATATGGACTTCCAGAAGGTAATTGTTACATTCCCCCTTAGAAGTCAAGTCATGCTGAGTTCATAGAAATGAGGGCAAATCATTCAAGTGACTGGGATACTGCCCGGACAGTGATTAGGGACAACACTCAAATCAGCAGAAAGTGATTGCTTAATTCCTGTTGTTGTAAATTAATTCAACAACGGACCAGAGAGCTACAAACCCAACCTGAGGAGGCATTCTTGCAAATTCAGCGGACACTGCAACACCTAGAAAAGCAAACTAAAATCTAAAAACTCCAGATGCTGGAAATCTGAAATAAGAGCAGAAGGTTCTGGAAATGCTCAGCAAATCAGACAGCATCTGTGGAAAAAGAAAGAGAGTTCCCAGCAGTTACTGCTTTTATAATTTTAAGAACTGCAATGTAGGGGATAGTCTCCTTGGTATGGCTATACTGTAGACCAAGGTTTCTCAACCAGGGTTCCATGAGAGAGCATGATTAAGGAAAATTAAACATCAGGTTTTGAACTTAGCGCTAGTGCACACAGTGGTGGGCAATGACCAAGCAGCCCTGTTAGCAATCTCAGCCTATTACGGCAGTGCACAGTAGGACCGTATTTATTCTCAGTTTTTCTCTTTCTCTTTCAATATTTTTATTAGTTTCTGCATAGAAGAATACAGAGTACAAGAAGATATATAAGTCAAATAGTACCAAATACATTGTATTAAAAATACAGTTACAATCACAAAACCCTATATTCATAAAAATTAAATTAAATTGTAATATTGAAATATAAAATTCTCATTTTTTAACGTGAGATGGGGAGGCCATCGATGGCTGGTGAGCACTGTAATGCACAGCGGGGGCGATGGTAAGCTGATGAGGAGCGTGAAATGGGGTTTCAGAGCTTTGCAAGGACTTGTCCAACTTGGGCTGTGGCATCAGCCTCTCCCTCCTGAATTACCTCCCCCAACTTCCCCTTGCACACTACCGACACATTTATAGGAGTGAACAAACTCTACCAGTTAGTAGAAAATTGGAAGGAAATTTTCATTCTAAGGACAGTCATGTATGGCAATTTTTGAAGTGGAGGTGTGAGATGGAAGAGAACAATTCTAGGCCTAGGCCTACAAATAACTCTGACAAGGTTAACGATGAAAAATTACAATCTTCTGAGTCATTTCACTGCACTAGTGTAACAACAGCCACAAAAGTCTGTCTTTATTTTTACCAAAACTAAAGAAGTTTATTTACACAACCAATTTACAAAGTACAAACATTAAGTATTTACAAGACAGTGAACAAATTCAAATTGAAATATGAGTACTACTGTCTATAAATAGTCGATTCTCTGGGGGCCCACCACTCCTGGAAATTAGCCACTGTACCCATTGCAACCGCATGTTCTCTCTCCAAGGACAGCCGGGCACGAACGTAACCTCAAAAGAGGGACAGGCAGTCAGCCCTGGCAGAGCCCTCGATTGTCTGCCGCCTAGACCCATGAATGGCCATGTTGGCCAGGCCCAGGAACAAGCCCCCCAATAGATCCTCCTCGCTACCCACCCCCTTCCATACTGGCTGCCTGTACCTAAGAATCGAGGGGCTGAAATGCAATCAGAACCTGAGCAACAGCCCCTTCAGACACTCAATCAGGTGCTGCAACCTCTCACATGCCATACCAGTGTGGTACACTAACTCCCTCCAGGCCACAGAATGGACAGGTAGACGGGGTATCCGTGAACCTGCTTAAAGACCTGTTGCACGGGACTGCCCAGTGCGACACCTTCCACCCCAGGTCCCCAGTGAACAGGGGAAGGACCATAATAAAGAGATTTCCACTGGGGATCTCCTCCACTGCCAGATGTAAAACGGATCGGCAAGGTGAGTCTGGTTGGCAGACGAAGCAAAGAAGTGAAAGGTGTGCAGGAGCAGCCCACACAAGAGCATCACAGAGGGGCACGGTGGGCATCCCTGCGAGACAGCTCACATTATGTGGGACACTCCCCACGTGGTATCCCGAGGCCTGGGCCCGATAGGCAATTTCAGCCCATCAGGTGGTGGCCCCTCCACTTCCCCGAGTCTGCTGGGCACCCAGCAGATCCGCCTCGCAGCTAGAGCACCGCCTCACCCTCAACAGCTCTCAGTAAAAGTGAGGCAGTTTGCTCAAAGTGGCGTGGCTGGTGCTGTCTGCTGGAAGCCACGTGCCCTTCCTGCAGGCAGTGTCCCCAGCGGAGGAAGCCCGTGGCCAGCTCATGCCATCTCGGAGGGTGGTCGCTGTACAGGTATCTCTGCAGGGTCCTGAGACAGAGAGCTGCCAGCTGGGTGTGCACACACACCAATGACTGACCACCCTCCACGAACAGAAAACTCAGGACCACAGCAGAGACCCAGTGCCTGCTGTTGCCCCAGAAGAAATCCACCAGCCTTTTCTGGGTCCTGGAGACAAAAGTAGTAGGTGGGACTAAAGTAATCAGTTGGTACCACATCTTTACAATTAAAGTTACTTATCAGTGGGTTTTACATGGATTGGTGATCCAAGTTGTCCTATTCCATTGTGTCTAGTCTGTGACAAACAACTTACAAATATAGCAATGGCTCCAGCAAAACTGAAAAGACATTTAACTACAAATCGCAGCCATATGACATATAAAAGTGCTGATTATTTCAAATGGCTATTGGAATCTTAAAGTAAACAGTTTAAAGATTTTGAAAATAAAGTCACAGTCAGTTAAAAGATTTCAGGAAGCAAGTGCTTTCATAGTTCTCTCAAGAGTGTTTTTAAAAGACTGTGTGAAAACCTGTGTCACAACATGGATTCGGCAGCGCAGCAGGTTTGGCAATTGTGCTCGTGAATATGCACGTGTCGGTTAATTATTACGAGGGGTGATTGATAAGTTCATGGCCTAAGGTAGAAGGGGTCAGTTTTAGAAAACCTAGCACATTTATTTTTCAACATAGTCCCCTCCTGCATTTACACACTTAGTCCAGCAGTCGTGGAGCATATGGATCTTGGACCTCCAGAAAGTGCCCATAGCAGGGGTGATTGATAAGTTTGTGGCCTAAGGTAGAAGGAGATCAGTTATACAGCTTTTGTTACATGGACATTCAGTTCAACTCTTTGAGTGATTATGCAGAAAGTTTGAAGTCAATAACTCATCTCCTTCTACCTTAGGCCACAAACTTATCAATCACCCCAATGAGTTATTAACTGATATGTTATTAACTTCAAACTTTCTGCATAATCACTCAAAGAGTTGAACTGCTTGTGCATGTAACGAGAGCTGTATAACTCATCTCCTTCTACCTTAGGCCACGAACTTATCAATCACCCTTGCTGTGGACCCTTTCTGGAGGTCCAAGATCCGTATGCTCTATGACCGCTGGACTAACTGTGTAAATGTAGGAATGGACTATGTTGAAAAATAAACGTGCTAAGTTTTCTAACACGGACTCCTTCTACCTCAGGCTATGAACTTATCAATCACCCCTCATATTTCATTGTGATAGTATTTAACTCCATTCATTCTGTCGTAGTATTTGTCGAGACTTGAGCAAAGCAATGCTCCACTGCCTGCATTCAGCCTTGCTTGAGAAATTGGACTGTCGAGTCAACTGACTCCGAAGACCAGCGGTATTCCTTTTATATTTAGTTGTTCTTTTCAGCCCCAGTGTAGGTCTTATTTTCCATTTGAGAGTTTTAGTTAACAGCCCTGTTTGGCCTAGCATTTATTGTTTTAACACTGTTCTCATTAAAGTCTGTGAACTATCTAGGGAGGCCAGACGTCTGGCTTTAGGCCGGACAGTCTGGCTTTTGAACACTCTGTCCTCCGTCCAGCGCCACCTGGAGATGGACGTTAATTTGTCCTCCTTTTTTGGGTCTGACTAAAAAGCTTATATAAATTACCTCAGATATACTTAAAACAGTGGGAACTGAAAACTATAACAACCGTTAACGTATTTTTATTATATGTAGTTGCCGTTGTCAACAGTGCTGATGACGCAGAGTACGGGTCACGTCAGCACATCCGAGAGGGTCAGTCTGCCCAAGACTGTCACTGCAGTGGAGAGTGGTTGACTTTTTTGTTCTTGTTTCAAGCCCCTAAAGAAATGCCGAAAAGAAAGACTATATTTAACCATGAATGGGCCAAAGAATTTGGATTTATTGCTAAAAGCAAAAAAGGTGACTTTCATCTTTTTTGCACACTATGCCGTTGTGATGTGGAGATTGGCAGTAAGGGAAAAAGTGCAGTTGAACGACACGCTACCTCAGATAAACATGAAGTTGACACTCGTACTGCTGGTACGTCATCATTGTTATCATTTTTCTCCCCAGCTCGATCAACTCAAGATGACAAAATCTTGGCTGCAGAACTGTAGTGTATCATGCTGTGAAGCATCATCAGTCATACAGAAGTGTTGATTGTGGAGTAAAAGTTGACAAAGAAATATACAGTGACTCATTGATAGTATTGATAGTGAAAGGTGTAACATGCAGGAAAACTAAAGCAAAAGCTCTGTGTGAAAATATTCTAGCACCGTATTCTGTACAAAAGCATGTGGAGTATATCAAAGAACATGGCTTGCCCTTTTCAGTAGCAACTGATGCTTCAAACAAAGGTGCAACAAAGTGTTTCCCAATACTTCTGAGATACTTTCATTTTGAGAAGGGAGTGCAAAATGTGTAACTTGACTTTTACAGCGATAACAATGAATCATCAGAGGACATAACAAATCAGCTACTGGTTAAGCTAGAGACGACAGGTCTGGATCTGAATAAAGTGTCTGCATACACTGCCGACAATGCAAGTGTAAACTATGGAAAACACAACAGTGTTTATCAAAAACTAAAAATGGCTCAAAAGAACATTATTGCTGCAAATCGTCTGGCCCACATTTTGTACAATGCAACAAGATTTGCTACAGGAAAACTGGAAAATGATGTTGAAAATATTATGCTCAAAGTGTACAACCATTTCAGCATCTCAGCTAAAAGAACAGCACAGTTAAAGGAATTCTGTGAATTCGTGGATATTGATAATTGTAATCTGTTACAGCATGTTGTGACTAGATGACTCTCTCTTTTGCCATCTATTGACAGAATACTTAAGTGCTGGGAAATCCTAAAAAGTTAATTTCAGAGTCTAGCTGAAGAGGAGTGCCCCAAGGTACTGTGGAAGTGCTTTGGAGATGAAGGAAATGCCTGTGTATCGTGAGAGATCTATTTCTTCTTCCTCAGTCACACTATTGTTCTCAGACACTATTGAAGCACTAGAAGCCAAGTCATTCAGCATAATTTCAGTACTTAAGCTAATGGCTGAACTAAAAAGCAAACTTCAGAGAAGAGAAAAGGACTGTTTTTTGGCTTGGCAGTGAACACCAAGCTTAGCCAGTTTACCCGTGATGTGTCTAAGAAATGTGAAGCAGACTTCATTGTTTTCTTTGAAAGAGTCATAAAGTACTTAAGTGACAGGTATGACTTCTCTGAAAACAGCTTTCATAACAAAGTGTCAAAATTGAGTCTAATAAGTGCCATACCTTTTGGAGAATTCTGTGATGCAGTCAAGGCTTGTAACCTTCAAGATAATGATATGGATGAATTATGACGAGTATGGGATTGTGGAGGCAATTATCAATGCTCCTGAGATGGTAGATAGCCATAGTGAAGAACGTTATCATACATCCCACCTCTCCCGGAAGTCTCCCGCAAACTGATGGTGCTACCTCCCTGAAATCAGTTTTTGCAGGGTGGGATGTCTGCGTTATCTCAAGCTGTTTAGTAAATCTGAGGTCTCCTTTACAAACCTGAAGAAGGTGAGTGCTTATATCTTCTCCACTCCATGCAGCAATGCTCACACAGAACAAGTTTTTTCAATGATGACCTCAGCTTGGAGAAACAAGAGAAACCGTCTGCAAGTTGACTCAGTCAAAGCAGAGATCCAAATACGTAAAAACTTCTCAGAAGAGTGCCCAGCCATGTACAGAAAACTCCTGGCCAACAGAAAGCTCCTGGAGATGGCAAGTAAAGGGCAGAAATACAAAAAATAGACATCCATACCTGGCAGTCCATGGTAGGCCTAAGTAGGCTACTTCCTTTAGTTTGTGAAGTAAGTTAATTTGGTTAGCATATCTGCTTCAGCAGGAGTAAAAATGAATATTCATTTCTTTCAGTTCTTTATACTGTATGTATGAATGCATGTATGTAATATGCAGAATGATGAATCATTGAATAGGAAAAAGGGTTCTGGCAGAAAATGACTGATTAATGATGAAATAGCTAGGTTTTTGCTGGATTTATATAGGCAACAAAAAGTATCATTAGAATTTTTGTTTAATGTTTGCATCTGCTGTTTTTACAATATGGTTTAAATTTTATTTAAAAAAATATTTTTTTAAAAAACACAACTATATATATATTTGGTAACCTATGACCACGTATGCAATGTCCTCCTTTTTGGAAATTTGATAATGGCCACCCTAGAATTATCGACCCATGTCAGTGTCTCTCACTCCGCACTTGGGCCATGTCTGAACTGGGTGACAACCTGGACGAAGAGCACACCAATCTCCTGCTACATACAGAAATCTGGTGACTTAGCAGAGGAAGAGTTATTAACAGTGTGTTTGAGCCGAAAGGTGAATTGCAGGGGTACTTTCAAGAAAACAGTAGGCCAGATTTTGCTGAGTGCTTTGAAGATGGAGAATGGCTGCAGAAACTAGTCTACTTAACAGAGATTTTTCATCATATGAAGCAGTTGAACAAGTCTTTGCAAGGCCCTGGAGAAAATGTTTTGACTTCAAGTGACAAGATTCTTGAATTTAAAAGAAACTGAATTTTTGGAAAAATCATGTTGCAAAAGGAAATCTTGAGTACATTGCTGCTTAGGCTTGAGAGTGAGGAAAGATATCAGAAGGTCTTGAGTCTTATTGAAAATTACCTTGAAGAACTGGAGAACAAAACTGAACAGTATTTTTCCTCCCTTTCAACACAAGTGTATGGCTGGGACAGGACCCTTTCTCTGAATCTTCTGCTCAGCCTGAGAACTTGACTTTGAGAGAAGAGGAAGAACTTTGTGAGCTGCAGTCTGATTATGCACTCAAAATGAGATTTACTGACCTGCCCCTGGACAAGTTCTGGATTTTTCTGAAAGAGGGGTATCCAGCCATAAATGGGAAAGCAATGAACAATTTTGCTGCAGTTTTCAACATTTTACTTGTGTGAGCAAGCTTTTTCTTCTTTAACAAGCATCAAGAGCAAGGATAGAAATTGTCTCATTTCAGTTGAAGGTGAAATCTATGTGTTCTTATCTCAAGTTCAACGTAGAATTGAGAAATTTATTAAGTTTGCCTTATGGGTTTTTAAAATTTCTGAAATAGAAAGAAAAAGTAATTTCAAGAAAGGTAAGCTAAACTTAGCTATCTTTTTTTTAAAGAAAGAATGGCTAAAAATTCATCTTCTACTCAAAAGTGCATTGACAATTATTTTTAGATTATTCTATCTATAACTTACTAATCACGCTAACGTACTGTGAGCTCTAGATATAATCATTTTTATGCAGGAGTTGCCTGAGACCTGAAAATTATTTCAAGGGTTCCTCCAGGGCAAAAAGATTGAGAAAGGCTGTTGTAGACCCTCTAAGTAGGAACATGAGAAGCTGAAATGTCAAAAAATTGCATGTAGTTGTGAGACTAGTAGGATAGTGCTGGTGGGAGATTTCAATTTTCCATGTAGTGACTTGGCTACTGAGAGTCCAAAGGACCTGGATGGGGTGGAATTGATGTGGTGCATCCGAGCCAAATTCCATAGAGAAGGGCCCAGAGTTCAAGCCTGAAACCCAGGGTCATGTCATTGGCTAATTCAGGGATCGAAGCCCAAACATTGATTGTAAGTCTGGAAGTTGAAGCCTGATGGCCGAAGCCTGGAGATTGGAGACTGGAAGCCTGTCCTGGAGTTGGAGGACAGTTTGTTTGTGTGTGTGGGTGAGAGGGAGGAAAGAGGCTTGTTCTGATGTTGCTTGTTGTGTTGTGTTCAGCGTTGTTCTGCCGAGCATTGTGGGCATGCTATGTTGCCACCGGAGTGTGTGGCAACACTTGTGGGCTTCCCCTGACACATTTCACTGTAGGCTTCATTGGATATGTGATAAATCAGTCTGAATCTGGATCAAAGCTCCGTGAACAAAGCAGTCAGAGCATATGTGTGAGGTAGTATTCATCTTCAGACATCCATAGATCTCAGCGAGGGCAGTGAATGTGGTTTGAGTATTGTGCCTTGATGTTTCAAAGTAAATTGAGCCAGTAAAACCTGGTTAGCCTCTGAGCAGAAATGGGTTACTGTGTCTCATACCATTGAGGCTGAAAATCTTATAGCAAATGAATTGGCATGTTCCACTCTCCGCGCCAGAGGAAAATCCAAGATCAAATTCAAATTTAATTATCATTCAATGATACATCGAACGAAACATCATTCCTCTGGGGCCAAGGTGCAAAACATACCCAGCACATTCAAAATAGTCACACAAAAAAAAATATAGCCCAAGTCCCTAAGCAACGTGTCTCACAAATTGATGGTGCACTTCCAGGCACTGCGCTGACACACGCTATCCAGCCTTTCACTCCACCAATCGAACACTGGAGGCAGCACTGTTGGGAGGGGACAGCCCCAACCAAGCACGGACACCACGCTACACCACCTCTGGTGCCTCCTCTCCTGGACTGCAGCAGCAGGCAAGTCTGCAGCTTGAGGCTTAGTCCTCACTAGAACCAAAGCCACGCAGCTCACCCGCCATCTATTGTGCCACCAAGCAAAGGAACCAGGCCCGCAGCACCTTACATTACTAAATTCCAACAGGGTCTTGTGATAGCAAGAGAAACATCCAAGACAAGCACCCACGGTCCCACGGTTACACCACATGCTATCTTCTCACACCAGCTCCAGTGCCTTCTTGTAGCAGGCAGCAACACAGTCTGTATCCAAGTCCACTCCTCCACCAACAAGCAGCTCACTGATGGGGCAGACCTGCAGCACCCGAAGTTCTAGGAGCCCAGACATTTACCAAAGAGAAAAGCACCTTCTGTGACCACTGTGTCCAAATGTACTGCTATCTTATCAGAACATGTTAGTGAACGTAAAACCCCATTAAAAAATAGAGTCAAATTTCATGAAGGGGACAAGCACTCCCTGAAAATGAATATAATAGTGCTTACTTTATCGCTTTTTTGAAGAGTTGAATAAATACATTAACAAGAGTTGACATTACTCTTTGGGCCAAAATTAACCTAAAAGTTGAAGAGACAAATTTCTCCTCTGGTGAAATTGAAAGAAAATGTTGCCAAGTGAGACTTCGGACAGTCACTTACATAGACACCTGTGTACGCCTCAAGCCCAGACTGCTGGCACAACACTAAGCAATGGTTTCTCACAATGGAGCATCACAAAAGCTATGAAAGGAAGTGGACAAAGATGCCTCTTTAATTAGGCCAGTTCCAGATAGGTTACGACAAGAAAAGACATCAGAAAACAATTGTTCCTCAGTTTGATGTCCACATTTTAGCTGAATGACCTTTGATGCTCTCTGCTTTTATGCACATGTTCTGAATATTTCCTAGAACACGTGTATCTGGTATACAGATTACAGATCACATAAACAGAATACAAAAATAGTACATTACAGCATCGACGGGTAGAGTCACACTGGTCGTTTGGCATCTCTGCAGGGGATGTTTGTCAGAGAACATATAAACACAGGAATACACGAGAAAATTGAACTGAAACAAATAAGTGTGGAACTCTTAGCAAGCAAAGCACTTCAGTTTGGTAAGTGAAAGTCTTACGAGTCAAGTTGATATTACATTTTGTTGTTCACGATGTCAATAACTTGGGTATGTTCTATTTCATTCCAAGTCTGGCCTAATTCAAGGCATTGAAATATAGCAGATTGTGTTGTGTGCTCAATCAATTATTGAAATCAAGAAAGAGAATTGATATTAATTGAAATGGGATTATCAATTCCCTAGTCTTTATTTTACTTGTTAATTGTATCAGAATTAACCAAAAAAAGGCCTGTGATAGGAATCAGTCTAATCTGAAACTGAAGGAAAATTGGTTGAATCAGATTTACATGTGTTGACTTGAAAAGAATGGAGGAGAAGGCTTTCAATTCTACTGGAATATATTCCACTCCTTTTTTGTTCAGATTTTTAATATATTATTTGCACCAAAACAGCTGGACTAAGAGGTCATGGCATTATCCTGGGATATGTGTGCATATCTAGGGAAAGTAATCATATTGCCTCAGAATGTGCATCTGTCTATGCAGTTAATGATAATCTTATAATGAATGAGATCCCAGAGTGGTTATAAGACCTATTACCTCCAAATTTAAGTAATGGCTTCTTTCTACTTTATTTATGTAGAGATGCAGCGCAGAATAGGCCCTTCAAACCTTTCGAGTCGCACCGCCCAGCAACCCCCTACAACACCGATTTCATCCTAACCTATTTACAAAATAATCTATAACGACCAATTAACCTACCCGGTTAATCAGAGGACTTGGAGGAAATCCACACATTCCATGGGGAGAACGTACAGAGACTCCTTACAGAGGACGCTGGGATTGAACTCCTAACTCCGACGCCCTGAGCTGTAATAATGTTACGCTAACCACTACACTACTATGGTCAAAACTTTTTTATTCTCTCTCTTCCTCCCTATATCTTACTCTGTTCACTTGCTGGCGTGCAGTTAGAGAGTTCCATGTGAACAAATGACCTTTCTTTCCAGTGTGCATTGTAAAAGAAAGATTCTGCATTTGTAGAGCACGTTTCTCATCCCCAAGCAAGGCACAGTTGCGTCCATGAGATAAATCATATATTTCTGACTTTGAAGTTGTTGATTAAGTGATGTATAACAGCTAGAAAGAAATCATCTGTCCTTTGAGAAGCAAACCCAAGATTTTTAAGGGGAAGGTTCGTCTTTTGTTTAATGTTTTGTCTGACAGGCAATTCTGCACCACAGCAACACTTTTTTTATTCGTCTGACATGTTAGACCAGATTGCGTGTTTAATTTTCTAAGGTGGAGATTTTGCAGCCAGCTTCCTGGCTGGAGGTATGAACAAAGTTTGCCACTTGTTTGATATGTACTATCAGTGTTAGTAGACCTTTCATTCTCCTGTTATCCAGGGTAAACCATTCTGGTAATCTTCACTGCACGATACGCCAATGCCAGGAGCAGCCTCATCATTTATACATGGTTGTCTTTCTTAACCTCACTATGGCCTTTGATTCTGCCAATCAGAAGGAGCAGTAGAGAATCGCCCTCAAATCTGACTGGCCAAGTAAAAATCACATCCATCCTATATTTGCTTCGTGGTGGCTTACAAAATGAGATCCTAACCAAATGGCCCGCAGCAGATCAAATATCAGTGCAGAGTAACAGCACGCCTGGTCCTATCATGGCCTCAACTCTCCTGCTATTGTTCATCACCACATCTCACCTCCAACAAGCATTGGTCCTGTTGGGATGATCTACTTGACCAATGAGAAATTATTCACCCTACAAAGCTTCCACTCCCGAGCCAAAGTTATCCAAACCTCAGGAAATGACTACACTTGTGCATCTGTGCTTTTGGAGGTGATCCTCCAAGTTTCTATTCAGTCAACTATTCACTGAAACAAAGGTGGAAATGGGCCTTACACTATAATATCTGCAAAAAGGTCTTTTAATCCATCTGCCAACTCTTCCACAATAAAAAAGACCCATAATGAGGCTCGGGAAAATGTATGAGAAAAGGGTATTGAAAATCAATATATCAAACCTGATGAAAGCTCATAGACTACAGAGCAGTAGTGGTCCATGTGCTCCAAATGCTTCTGAAATTTTGTCTACTTAAAACAGGCTCCTCAAGGTACTGGAGAGATCCAATGACATTGATTCCACAAAATCCTTCAAAATCACTGCCAGGATGTGAACCAGGCTGGCACCCAGTGCTCAGACCCTCATTACTCTCATTTGACTTTGTCAGGCAGGTCATACCATCCTCATGCCTGACACCAGACTCCTGATACAGGCATTCATTTCCATGTCATGGTAAGACATTTCTAAGTGGACAGAGAAAAGGATGTTCTCATAATCTCCTTTCCTTAGTGAAACATCCCCACTAATTTCTGGAAATCTCTGATCAAAATAGAGAAACATCTTTCACAATGGCAAAATACAGACAGATCTGAATTTCAAAATTTCCCAGTGAAAAGTCCAAATGAATAGCAATGAGCTGAACATTCAAAAAATGTACATTTGGAAAATTACTATTGGCCTTTGCCATTGACATAGCTAACATTCTTCGATTGATGACGAAAGAAATCTTCCGATTTATGAGATTTTCCATTTGTGTGCATTTGGGAAACTTTATCAGGGATACACTTGACTGTTTTCTCGTGCCTTTCTGTGCAATATAAAATTACTATTAATTTTTGTCCTCTTCCACATCTCCTCCTCCTTAACATTGTTTCTTGCCCTTGCTCTAACGTGACAACTTTCTGATATAGAATGTGCTGATGAAGAAATGATAGATAGTACTGGATTCAATTGTAACCATTATAACAGTTAAAAAAAAGCAAAAAAAAAAACCCTGCATTTTCATGATACCAAAAATAAAAATACTCAGTAGACCAGTTGGCAGCTATGAGGACAAGATGGAGTCAACATTTCAGGTTGATGCACTTCCATTGAAATAATTAAAATGGACCTGGAAAATAATATTTATAGGAGTGTGAAGACAGTTGGTTGTCATTTCAGAGACCTTGCACAATGGGTTTATTTCCTCCTTCTGTCCAATCAAATTCATTACATTTTCTCTACCTTTCATTCTTCTGGTACCGCCACCTTTGGTGCTTCACTTCATTTCCTGAACGTCTGTGTCTCCCTCTCTGGGAATAACTATGCACAGATATTTACAACAAGGCTACAGTGTGTTATATTGGTTTTATATCTTCTCACACTGCCATCAGTAAGAACTCCAATTACTTATTCATGTTTCTCTGAATCTGCCAATATAAATGATACCTCCTAGACTTAAACTTCAAACCACAATTCCTTTTCACACCAGTAATATCCCTCTGGTAAAGTATCTCAGTAACTCTCTCCTCTGTTCTTGCACTTCTTCTCTGTCCGAGCTCCACGTTAGTCCCAGCTGTTCACTCTCTTCACCCCATTAGCCTCCACATTTGAGGGATGTTTATTTCCCATTATCCCCACTTGTTGCTAATGTCATCATCAAATAATCTTTCTCTTCTCCCTTCTTTCATCACTTCATGAGATGTTGGTTCTCTGTTCCCTTATCCATAATAGCCACTCCTCTTCTCCAAGGATATCAGGCCAGAGCCTCTTTCTTTCCATAGTTTAAGGACTAAAGTGTCCTCTAAGTAAAACAATTTAGTTGTAGTTCTGAATAGTTTTGCCGGACACCTTTATTCTGTGCACAGGTATGATTCTACATTTAATTGTTTGCCATTTCTCCGTCCCAAGTCTATGCCAATCCATCTCTGATCACTCTGATCTGTGTACATTCCGTGGCATTGCTTCAGTGCCATGGACAACAACTGTTCTGCCTTCTGTCAGACACCTTACAATCTTCTAGGTGTGCCACTTATTCTAATAGCATCACAACTTGAGCTTTGCTCTGATTTTCTCTGGAGCCACAGTTGCTGGCAAATCAGAGATACATTCTGCAGAGCAACATTGAACTGAGGTTTGGGTTGGTACATGGCTGGCATCATGTTGTCTGAATGAATGTAGATATGCATTTAGTCATAGAGTCATAATTATACCACATAGAAACAGGCTCTTTGACCCAACTTGTCCACGATGCTCAAGCTGCCTACCTGAGCTAGTCCCATTTGCTAGCACTTGGCCCTAAGCCCTCTAAATATTTCCTATCCATGTACCTGTCTAAATATCTTTTAAAAGTTGTAATTGTACTTGCATCTACCACTTCCTCTGGTAGCTCCTTCCATGTACCCAACTTTTTTGTAAAAGTTACCCCTCATGTCCCTATTAAATCTTTTTCCTTACATCTTAAACATATGCCCTCTTGATTTATCACCCTTTATCCTGGGAAAAAGACCATGACCTTATCCATGTCCATCATGATTTTATACACAATGGTGCTAGAAAGTTCATGAACCCTGTAGAATTTTCTCTATTTCTGCATAAATATGACCTAAAATGTGATCAGGTCTTCATATAAGTGGTAAAACTAGATAAAAAGAACCCAATTAAATAAATAACACAAAAACATTATACTTGTTAATTCATTTATTGAAAAAAATGATTCAATATTACATGTTGGAAAAAAATTTAAAAGAAGAGAGTTTTATCTTCAGCAGTTTGATCGAGGCACAACTGCGCAGGGGCATGGATGTCAGCAAGTTAGTCCGGCGGGAAGAATTTAAAAAGAAGACAGCTTTATAGAACGTGCGCCAGAGTAGAGGGAGTCAGAGTAGGAGGGCTTTGGCTCAACAGAGCTTCAGTGATAATGGGTCGAGGCGAGGCAGGTTACTGTGAAGAATAGGAATAGGAATAGGAAGTATGTCTGTGAAGCTGGTGTTCTGTACTGGGTGTCGGATGTGGCATGTCCGGGAGACTCCCAGCCTCCTGGACAGCCGTATCTGTGCCAGGTGTGTCGAGCTGCAGCCCCATTGAGACCGGGTTAAGGAACTGGAGACGCAGCTCGATGACCTTCGTCTGGTCAGGGAAAGTGAGGGAGGTGATAGAGAGGAGCTATAGGCAACAAGTCACACTGGGACCTTAGGACACAGATAAATGGGTAACAGTCAGGAGAGGGAAGGGCAAGAGTCAGGTACTATAGAGTACCCCAGTGGCTGTCTCCCTTAACAATAAGTACCCCTGTTTGATTAATGTTGGGGGAGACAACCTACCGAGGGGAAGCAACAGCGGCCGTGCCTCTGTCACAGAGTCTGGCCCTGTGGCTCAGGAGGGTAGGGAAAGGAAGAGGATGGCAGCAATGATAGGGGACTCTATAGTTAGGGGAGCAGACAGGCGATTCTGTGGGCACAGGAAAGAAACACGGATGGTAGTTCGCCTCCCAGGTGTTAGGATTCGGGATGTTTCTGATCGCGTCCACGATATCCTGAAGTGGGAAGGTGAACAGCCAGAGGTTGTGGTACATATTAGTACCAATGACATAGGTAGGAAAAGGGAGGAGGTTCTGAAAACAGACTACAGCGAGTTAGAAAAGAAGCTGAGAAGCAGGACATCAAAGGTAGTAATCTCAGGATTACTGCCTGTGCCATGTGACAGTGAGTATAGGAATAGAGTGAGGTGGAAGATTAATGCATGGCTGAGAGATTGGAGCAGGGGGAAGGGATGCAGATTTCTGGATTACTGGGACCTCTTTTGGGGCAGGTGTAACCTCTAAAATAAGGATGGGTTGCACTTGAATCTGAGGGGGAATAATATCCTGGCAGGGAGGTTTGCTAAGGCTATTGGGGAGAGTTTAAACTGGAATTTCTGGGGGCTAGGAACCGAACTGAAGAGATGGAGGAAGAGGCAGTTGGCTCACAAATAGAGAAAGCTCATAGGCAGTGTGAGAGGGAGGATAGGCAGGTGATAGAGAAGATAGAATGATAGAGTGATAGAATCCATCACTCAGACTGATGGTTTGAGATATGTCTATTTTAATGCAAGAAGCATCACGAACAAAGCAATGAGCTAAGAGTGTGGATCAGTACTTGAGCTATCATGTTGGTGGCCATTACAGAGACTTGGATGGCTCAGGGGCAGGAATGGCTACTTAGAGTGCCAGGCTTTAGATGTTTCAGAAGGACAGGGCGGGAGGCAAAAGAGGTGGGGCCATGGCACTGCTGATCAGAGATAGTGTCACGGCTGCAGAAAAGGAGGAAGTCATGGAGGGATTTTCTACTGAGTCTCTGTGGGTGGATGTTAGAAACAGGAGGGGGTCAATAACTCTACTGGGAGTTTTTTGTAGACTACCCAATAGTCACAGGGACATCGAGGAGCAGATAGTGAGACAGATTCTGGAACGGTACAGTAATAACAGGGTTGTCATGATGGGAGATTTTAATTTCCCCAATATTGATTGGCATCTCCATAGAGCGAAGGGTTTAGATGGGGTGGAGTTTGTTAGGTGTGTTCAGGAAAGTTTCTTGACACAATATGTAGATAAGCCTACAAGAGGAGAGCCTGTACTTGATCTGGTACTGGGAAATGAACCTGGTCAGGGGTCAGATCTCTCAGTGGGAGAGCATTTTGGAGATAGTGATCACAATTCTATCTCCTTTGCTATAGCATTGGAGAGGGATAGGAACAGACAAGTTATGGAAATGTTTAATTGGAGTAAGGGGAAATATGAAGCTATCAGGCAGGAACTTGGAAACATAAATTGGGAACAGATGTTCTCAGCGAAATGTATGGCAGAAATGTGGCAAATGTTCAGGGGGTATTTGTGTGGCGTTCTGCACAGGTATGTTCCAATGAGACCGGGAAAGAATGGTAGGGTACAGGAACTGTGGTGTACAAAGGCAGATGAAAATCTAGTCAAGAAGAAAAGAAAAGCTTATGAAAGGTTCAAAAAACTAGGTAATGATAGAGATCTAGAAAATTATAAGGCTAGCAGGAAGGAGCATGACAGTGAAATTAGGAGAGCCAGAAGGGGCCATGAGAAGGTCTTGGCGGACTGGATTAAGGAAAACCTCAATGCATTGTACAAGTATGTGAAGAGCAAGAGGATAAGCAAGAGGAGAGAATAGGACCAATCAAGTATGACAGTGGAAATGTGTGTATGGAACCGGAGGAGGTAGCAGTGGTACTTAATGAATACAGAAAAGGACCTTGGCAACCATAGGGATGACTTACAGCAGACTGAAAAGCTTGAGCATATAGACATTAAGGGAAAGGATGTGCTGGAGCTTTTGGAAAGAATCAAGTTGGATAAGTCACCGGGATCGGACAAGCTATACCCCAGGCTAATGTGGGAAGTGAGGGAGGAGATTTCTGAGCCTCTGGCAATGATCTTTGCATCATCAACGGGGACAGGAGAGGTTCCGGAGGATTGGAGGGTTGCAGATGTTGTTCCCTGATTCAAGAAAGGGAGTAGAAATAGCCCAGGAAATTATAGACCCGTGAGTCTTACTTCAGTGGTTGGTAAGTTGATGGAGAAGATCCTGAGAGGCAGGATTTATGAACATTTGGAGAGACATAATATGATTAGGAATAGTCAGTATGGCTTTGTTAAAGTCAGGTCGTGCCTTATGAGCCTGATTGAATTTTTTGAGTATGTGACTAAACACACTGATGAAGGTAGAGCCGTAGATGTAGTGTATATGGATTTTAGCAAGGCATTTGATAAAGTACCCCATGCAAGGCTTATCGAGAAAGTAAGGAGGCATGGGATCCAAGGAGACATTGCTTTGTGCATCCAGAACTGGCTTGCCTACAGAAGGCAAAGTGTGGTTGTAGACAGATCATATTGTGCATGGAGGTTGGTGACCAGTGGTGTGCCTCAGGGATCTGTTCTGGGACCCCTTCTCTTCATGATTTTTATTGGTGACCTGAAGGAGGAAGTGGAGGGATGGGTTAGTAAATTTGCTGATGACACAAAGGTTGGGGGTGTTGTGGATACTGTGTAGGGCTGTCAGAGGTTACAGCAGGACATTGATAGAATGCAAAACTGGGCTGAGAAGTGGCAGATGGAGTTCAACCCAGATAAGTGTGAGGTGGTTCATTTTGGTAGGTCAAATGTAATTGCAGAATATAGTATTAATGGTAAGACTCTTGGCAGTGTGGTGGATCAGAGGGATCTTGGGGTCCAAATCCATAGGACACTCAAAGCAGCTGCGTAGGTTGACTCTGTAGTTAAGAAGGCATACGGTGTATTGGCCTTCATCAACCATGGGATTGAGTTCAGGAGTTGAGAGGTAATGTTGCAGCTATATAGGACCTTGGTCAGACCCCAATTGGAGTACTGTGCTCAGTTCTGGTCACCTCACTACAGGGACAATGTGGAACCTATAGAAAGGGTGCAGAGGAGATTTACGAGGATGTTGCCTGGATTGGTGAGTATTTCTTATGAGAATAGGTTGAATGAACTTGGCCTTTTCTCCTTGGAGTGACGGAGGATGAGAGGTGACCTGATAGAGGTGTATAAGATGATGAAAGGCATTGATCGTGTGGATAGTCAGAGGCTTTTTCCCAGGGCTGAAATGGCTAGCACGAGAGGGCACAGTTTTAAGGTGCTTGGAAGTAGGCACAGAGGGGATGTCAGGGGTAATTTTTTTTATGCAGAGAGTGCTGAGTGTGTGGAATGGGTTGCTGGCGATGGTGGTGGAGTCAGATACAATAGGGTCTTTTAAGAGACTCCTGGATAGGTACATGGAGCTTAGAAAAATAGAGAGCTATGGGTAACCCAAGGTAATTTCTTTCTTTCTTTCTTTCTTTATTAATCTTTTTATTGATTTAAAAGGAACATAAATACAAACAAGAGGAGAATTATCTCAAATATATATATCAATAACAATACAAACAGAGATTGAGATAGACATTATCAACATCAGACATAGTGTTAAACTAGTATATAATATATAATAAAAAAGAAAACAACAATTTTCCTCTTATCAGTTCATGAAGAGGAAAGAAAAATCTTTGAATTTTAAATGAAGAAAAAAAACCACTACACTATACAAAAAAAAACAAAACAAAAGGGACTGGGCAGTCCATTCTGAGGATACGACCAAAAAAAAAAGACTTTCTGATCAAATCTAAAACTTCAAAAAAAATGGAAGAGTTCTACATCAAATTAAATGAAAATATTGAATAAAAGGTCACCAGATTTGCTCAAATTTAAAGGACGTATCAAATGCTTGACTTCTTATTTTCTCTAAACTGAAAGAGGACATAATGGATGAAACCCAATAAAAGACTGTAGGTGGATTAGAATCCTTCCACTTCAATAAAATGGCTCTCCTAGCCAATAAAGTCGAAAAGGCCATCATACGTTGAGCGGCAACAGGGATATTTCCTGCTTCCGAAGGTAATTTCTAAATTAAGCACATGTTCTGCACAGCATTGTGGGCCAAACGGCCTGTATTGTGCTGTAGGTTTTCTACATTTCTGTGTTTCTATATTCACTCGAAAAATGAAATAGAGAACTAGTTTAAATTTGTTTTGAGGTGAAGCCCCTTTGTTGAATGAGAATTAAAAAAAAATTAGTTAATATGTTTGCCTTGCAAAAAGTTACGTCGAAGACCAATTGAGAACAATTATAGCAGAGTTGAATAATTTAGCACTGGTGAAAAATCAAATCCGGACCTTCAGTTGCAAGGCTGTATCTCCATGAGTGATCTCCATGTGCCGTAAATTTAAACATTTTTTTTGCTTTGTCACTTGCGTCTTCTCTAACCCCTAAGATATGCTATCACTTTGAAACAAATCCATACAAACTCTAATTTTAAAAAAATGTGTACCAACTTTTCATTCAAAAACTTGTTTATGTTTTCTTGGCGATATTACATCCTCCTCTGAAAGGATTAATTTCTTGTTAACTCCATTCAGATATCTGTTCAAATCATCATGGTTATAATAGTGAAGGTGAGATGGTGACCATCAACAACTTGCATACATTTACAGAGATGAAACTGTTTGGTTGATCCGGTTCAGAGCCCCCGTTCACACAAATTCATGCTGGTTAGCAGCTCAGAGCTAACTCCTCAGCAAATCTAGCCAGCCTTAATTTTTGTAATCCAGATTACCCAGATTAACAGCAATGCCGATCCAACTCAGTTCATCATATTCAGCAAAGATCCAAGGTTCAGAATGGATCTTTCCTGCTCAGGCATCAGCTACATGAAGATGACCAAGCCAGAACTCTGAGCAGAAACATTTGGCCAAGGCACTGGTGTTTCTGTCCATTCCATCTTCGTGAGGTCAGCCTGCAAATGAACTGCCATCTGACGAGCTGACATTCACAGAAGAGTATTAACCTTGGGATTGAGTTACAGCTGGAAAGTTAATTGTAGAAATATTCTATCAAATGTTAACAGTTTTACTTGAAAGAGAAACATTAAATATCCTGATTTTTATCTTAATTTAAATCATGCATCTCTAAGAAAATGATTTACTATTAAGTATTATTGACCTTACATAGTTCAGAGTTCAAAGTTCAAAGTGAATTTATTACCAAAGAATGTACTGTATATGTTATCATATAGCACCTTGAGATTAATTTTCTTGCAAGGAAAAAGAAATACTACAGAATTATATGAAAAAGCTATACAGTAACAGACAAAATTGAAAAACAACCAAAAGAAGACAAACTGTAAATAGTTTTTTTTACTGAGAATGGGTTGTCAAGAATCCGTGAAAATGAGTCTATAGTTGGCAGAATCAGTTCAAAGTAGCGGTGAAGGAGGTTATCATGGATAGAAGATTGGCTGACCGGCAGGGAGCAAAGAGTGGGAATAAAGTGGTCCTTCTCTGGTTGGCGGCTGGTGAATAGTAGTGTTGTCCAGGGTTTGGTGTTGGGACCGCTTCTTTTCACATCAGATGTCATTGACCAGGATGATAGAATTGATGGCTTAGTGATCAAGTTTGAGAATGATACAAAGGTAGGTGGAGGGAGCAGAAGGACTTGGACAGATTAGGAGAATGGGTACAGAAGCGGCTGATGGAATACAGTATAGGGAAGTGTATGGTCATGCACTTTGGTAGAAGGAATAAAGGGATAGACTTTTTTTCTAAATGGGGAGAAAATTCAGAAATCAGAGGTTCAAAGGGGCTTGTAGACCTAGTGCAGGAATCCACAAATGTTAGCTCCCAGGTTGACTCGATAATAAGGAAGGCAAATGCAATGCTAGCAATCATTTCAAGAGGACTAGCATATAAAAGCAAAGGTATAATGTTGAGGCTTTATGAGGTATTGGTCAGAATGCACTTGGAATATGGTGAACAGTTTTGGGTCTCCATTCTAAGAAAGGATTTGCTGGCATTGGAGTGGGTTCAGAGGAGGCTTACTAGAATGATGAATGAAAGGGTTAACATATGAGGAGTATTTAGTGGCTCCAGGCCAACACTTGCTCAAGTTCAAAAGAATGAGGGGGGAGGCCTAGATAGAGTGGATGTGGAGAGGATGTTTCCTATAGTGAGGTGTCTAGGACCAGTGGGCACAACCTCAGAATAGAAGTACGTCCCTTTAGAGCAGAGATGAGGAGGAAGTTCTTTAGACAGGGGGTGGCGAACCTATGCATTTCTTTGCCATGGAGGGCTGTGAATATTTAAAGTGGAGGTTGACAAGCTCTTGACTGAGTCAAAGGTGCCTTGAATGTGTCAAAGGTTATAGTGAGAAGAGAGGAAAATAGGGTTGAGAGGGTAGTAAATCAGCGACGATGGAATGGTGGAGCAGACTCAATGGACCAACTGGCCTACTTCTGCTCCCATGTCTTATGGTCTTGTCCATGCCAGTTCAGGAGGCAGATGGTTGTAGGGTAATAACAGTTGCTGAACCAAGTGGTGTAAGACCTAAGGCTTCTGTAACCTCCTGCTCAATACCAGTAGCATGAAGAGGGCACGGCTTGGATGTTTTTTAATGATGGGTGCTGCTTTCTTTGGCTGCGCTCCATGTAAATGTACTAATTAGTGCAGTGCCAACACAACCACATGCTTCAGTGATTTTGACTATTAAAGATCTTACAACAGACGTGATGTGGGTGGTCGATGAACCATCACTGATTAGGAGACCTCCCTTCTTTCTGAAAAGTTCCTTGGATATTTTACATCTACTTTCTCCAGGAAAGTCCAAGTGAAGAGCTGCAGATTAATATCCCCCAAACTACACTAATGTATCAGGTTGGCACAATAGCATAGCAGTTATTAAAATCTATTACAGTGCCAACAACCTAGGTTTAATTCCACTACTCTCTGCAAGAAGTGTGTGTGTTGTCCCCATGATGGTGTGTGTTTCCTCTGGGTGTTCTGCTTTCCTCCGACATTCCAAAGATGTTTGGGTGAGTAGGTTAATTGGTCACACGGGTGTAACAGGCGGTGCTGGCTCAATGGGCCGGAAGGAAAGACCTGTTACTATGCTGTATCTCTAAATATTACACAATTTTGTAAATTCAAATTTAGATGTTGTGGCTTGGGAATAACAATTTGGTCACAAATTAGGAAGGACTGAGTTATGGGAATTCTATCAGATGAAGCAGCTTAGTATGTTTTCACTGGTTGTTATTGGAAGGGTCAAACACAGTTTTTGGTGACTGTTTTGCAGAATTTTTCCATTCAGTCTGCAAGGACCCTGAGCTTCCAGTTGCCTATCACTTTAATTCTCCATCACATTCCCATTCTCTCCTCTCTGTCTTTGACATTCACACTGTTCAATAGATTAGCTGTAAGCCTGAGGAACGGCATCATTTGACTAGACACATTTGAATCCTCAGAACTTAACATGAAATTGATCATTTCAGGAGTCCAGCCTTTACAATGTGGGAAGTCCTAGTGTTTGGTCAATGACCTGAAATGTCTTCTGTTTTTCTTTCTCTTACCCTGTAGATGTTTCTTGGTATGTTCTTTAAATTTCAAGTCTACAGCATACAAAGTGTTTTGCTTTCCCAAGTTTGTATCTTGCAGTTTCATCATTACTTTCTCCTGCTTCCTCTGTTTTCATTCACCTCCTTCTGCTTAAATCTCCTCTAGGCATTGTCCACCTGTGATTGAAACCCTTCATTGACACCTCCCAGTCATTTGTGTCATTTAGACTCCCTTGATTTCCCCCCACCACCACCATACATATCTCCCTTGTTCTCTCCAGCCCTTCTTCTCTACAACTTAAACCATATTTTTGATATTTGAATTGTCACGGTTCTATTACATTGAACATATATCGATCTCCACAGAAGACTGAACTGCTGAGCATTTTCTGTTTTTAATTTTAGATCTGGGGTTCCCAACCTTTTTTTTTGCCAGGACCCCTACTGTTAACTGTGGGGTCCATGGACCCCAGATTAGGAGCCTCTGTTTTAGATACTGAGGATTTTACCCTATTTTGAATGAATCCAGAATAAGGAGGGATAATCATAAATTTAGCCCATTTGTGAGAGAACAAGGAAGAAATTCATCACAAATAGAGGAGTAGAAAACTGATTTTTTCCCCCTCATAAATGGCTCAACTGAAGCTTTCATTTCTGAGCTTGAGGGCATTGGAGATCTGGAGCAAATGTAGTTGAGACACAGATGGTCCATAATTTACTTTAATAGTGAAAAAGAGTTGAGAAACTGCAGTTTTGTTGTAACATTTGTATGTTCCAAAGTCAACGTAGCGTACAGATACTAAAAAGAAATAGGTTCCTCAACCCATGATGACCATACCAACCAGCAGATACCTACCTATATACAATAAACCCCATTTACTGCCAACCAGCAAGTACCTATCTATATACAGTAAATCTCATTTTCTGCCAACCAGCAAGTACCTATCTATATACAGTAAATCTCATTTACTGCCAACCAGCAGGTACCTATCTATATACAGTAAACCCCATTTACTGCCAGTCAGCAAGTACCTATCTATATACAGTAAATCCCATTTCCTGCCAACCAGCAGGTACCTATCTATGTACAGTAAATGCCATTTACTGCCACTTGATCCGGAGTATGCTTTGGCAATTCAAGTTTGTATACTTCACCTTCATCAGATCCCCCCTCTGCCTCCTCTACCAAGTTCAGCCTATGCAGTTTCTTTTCTGAAACATACTATCCTAGGATGTTGAGTCTCTACTGTGTGACTCTATGCTCTCCCATTAGCGTGGTGACCAGAACTGTACACAGTCTGGACTCAGGCTTGAACTTACAAAGACAGCTCTACTGATGTGAATGATCATATATGGCTATGTACCCTGGGATAGTACAAAGAGAGCATGACTCAAGGTGGACAACGATAAAGCTATTATTTAACCTGAAAAATCTAACTTTGCGTCTATTCCCACAGAAGTGGCCTGACCTGCTGAGTATTTCCAGTAATTCGTAGTTTTATTTCAGTGATTACCACTTTAAAAGTACAAAACAATTTTTAAATGCAAATCAGTCTAACAAATGCCCATAACCATATCTTACCTGATCGTTCTCTGAAGGTAAAATGCTTGTTATAATGTAAATGTGCATTACAAAAACTTGTAAAATAATCAAAACAGTTTTGAACACATGTTGAGCCCAAATCTCTCAATATTCTTCAGGTATAAAACTCTAATCCTTAGGATATAATACAAGAAAAAGTTTGAGAGCCTATGGTGAATATAAAACTTTTGCAGTACTTTATAAGACCTATTTGTCAATGTTGATATTTTGACTTGAAGAGTCCAGAAATTGATTGTCTTAGAGTGAATTTACTTTACAGGTGTAACATTGTTGGAATGATTTCTGATTCATATTGAACTAAACTTGCAATAGGAATCAGATCATGACTTAAGGTCTCTGTGGTCAAGCTAAGCAAGACTCACCAGGTCATGAACTTTAGTGCGCATCGGGTAATGCAAGATTGGCAGATACTCCAAATGGCAAGACTGCTTTAGGGTAAATACCAGTATGGAGTAGAAAAATCAGAGAAGAAAGGAGAGTTTTTAAAAATACAAATTCTAAGAAGCTAAAGTGACCACTTCAGCAGAGTATGTTTTTGTCATAAATATGTTTAATCATGTTCATGGAAGGACCTTGCTCCTGATTGCTCACTTGCGTTTGAATCCGAATTGTTCAATCCTTTTTGTATTATTCTAACTGCAGAGTGTACAGCAACAATTGGAAGACTCCACAATGGCTCCTGTTATAGTTGTTTTTGACCTGTCTTCTGTAAGATGTGTTTGGGAAGGAAGAATAAAAAAACATAAAGAGCGGCAAAAAAAAGAGAGGGAAAGGCAGGAGAGAAGTGCATTAGTGAAGTAAGTTCCTTTGGTGGTTTACGTTAAAGTAAACTGTACTGTATTGCTCTTTAAACAATGTTCAAATTCTTTATTAAAATCAATTCAATAGTAACATGGTCATGATCTGCATTGTAACTAAAAACATATTTTCTGTTTCTCTTTCTTTCCCTGCCCATTTCTGCTTTAAGCACAGATGACTCCCTCAGTTACTCCCTGCTTCATTCATCCCTCTCTACCCATCTCTCTCTGTCCTCTGGCACTTTCCTCTGCAACCAAGGCAGGTACAACCCCATCATCACCACCTTTCAGGGACCTAAACAGCCTTTCCAGATGAGGCAGATGTACCTCCTCCAATCTGTTCAGTTTTATTCAGTGTTTCTGATATGGCCCCCTCCACATTGTCGAGACCTAGCACAGACTGGGCAACATCTTGGTTGAACATCTGTGCTCAATCCACAGAGGCTCCCAATTGCTAGCCATTACAGTTCCCCTCCCCATTCTCACATTAATCCATAAGTCTCTGGCCTCTTCCAGTGCCAGGTCAAGGCCAACTTGAACTAGGAGAACACCACCTTATTCTACATGGATAGTCTAAATCCAATGGCACGAACATTGAATAGTCCAAATTCAAGTAACCCATACTCCTCTGTTCCTTTCTCTCTCCTGATCCACCCATCCTTTCATAATGTCTTCTTTCCATATCCCTACCTCCTACCCCCCCACTATCTGGGTTCATCTGTCTATCACACATACACACTACCTACTTGGTCCCCTATGCTCACATTCAGCCCCCTGTTACTGTTTCTATTTACCCAGCATCTCTCCCTTATCTGCTTCCATTCATCAACTTCCTTTCTTATCAGATTCCATAATCTATGGCCCTTTGCTATCTCAAGTAATCACCTCCCATCGTCATCTCTACCCTTACCTCCAACAAATGGTTCCACCTGCCTATCACCCTTCCTCAATTGGATCTATCTATTGCTTGCCAGCTCCTGCCTCCCCCTACACTCTCAGTCCTCAGTGGGGGTCTTGATTTGAAATTTCGACTATCCCCTTTTCCTCCACAGGTGCTGTTCGACTCACTGAGTATCTTATTTTAATCTCTCACTGATGGAAGTTTGAAAGGATTAATGTTTAAATGTTTAAAGCTATTCACTTACAGATTAAAGGCATTTGTTGAATTATGACGCTATGGAGCTTTCATTAACATATCTTAGACAGAGGAACTATTTTGATTAGATCCCGAAAATGGAAACAGAGCTCATGATGTACAATTGGCCTGTCATCATTCATAAGGTTATAGCGTCAGAGTGACACAACATGAAAATAGGCTTAGGCCCAACTCTTCCATGGCAACCATGGTCCCCACCAAGCTAGATCTGCCCATATTTGCTAAATACTGTATCCCTATAAACTACTCCGATCTAAGTACTTATCCAAGTGTCTTTTAGATGTTATGTACATATAGGGGGATCTTATTGAAACCTTTCGAATGTTGAAAGGCCTAGACAGAATAGATGTGGAAAGGATGTTTCCCATGGTGGGGGAGTCTAGGACAAGAGGGCACAGCCTCAGGATAGAGGGGCGTCCATTTAAAACAGAGATGCAGAGACATTTCTTTAGCCAGAAGGTGGTGAATTTCTGGATTTTTTTTTATTACCACAGACAGCTGTGGAGGTCGGGTCGTTGCGTGTATTTAAGGCAGAGCTTGATAGGTTCTTGATCGGATGCAGCATCAAAGGTTACGGGGAGAAGGCCAGGAAGTGGGGCTGAGGAGGAGAAAAAAGGGTCGGCCATGATTGAATGGCAGAGCAGCCTCAATGGGCCAAGTGGCCTAATTCTGCTCCTATGTCTCATGATCTCATATATGTACCATCCTCTGTGTGAAGAAGTTGCTCCTTAGATCCCTTTAAAGTATTTCACCTCTCACCTTAAGTTTATGTTCTCTAGTTTTTAGTTCACCTTCCTGGACAAAAAAAGGCTATGTATGTTAGCTCTATCTATACCCCTGGTGACCTCTTCAAGGTCACCCCTCAACCTCCTATGTTCCAATGAATAAAGTCCTTGGCAGCTCAACCTCTGTCTATAACCTAGACCCTCAAGTCCTGGCAGCATCCTTGTCAATCTTTGCATTCTTTCCAGTTAAATGATGACTTTCCTGTTACAGGATGACTAAAATTATACCTGTTTTGTTACAATGCAGGCTCTAATAGGCGGAGAGGTGAAGGGAATGGAGCTTGTGGCAGGATCAAAAGATAGTCATTTTTCTGTTATTTATGATCAATGTGGCAGCAGTACAACTTGTACTATGTGTGTACACATATGCCACATCAGAACTAATTTGCCAACAGTCACACATCTGTAATTAAGCCTTAAAATTTGCACTAATTCATATAAATAATACAAGACTCAATTTCATTTGATTATCTCTTATTTAAGGATCAATGAGGAATGGACACAGAGACTTGAATGTAGAAGAAGAGCCATTAAGAATTACATTGAGCGGGGTAAAGATGGAAAGAATGGTGAAATGCACGTTCAAATGCAACACTTAAAAAGCAAACTTGGAAAGAACACTCAGCTCCTAAATTTTCTGGACTTGACAACAAACACCATAACAAAGGACAAAAGATTTATTTTTGAACTGCAAGGAATGGAATGGAAGGTTTGTGTTAAACAGAATTTACTTCCTATTGAACAGTGGATTGATTTATTTCTGTATCCAGCTACTGATATGGGATGCAATAGAATAGTCAAAAGAAGTTCCAAGTTAAATCAGGATTAAGGCAACTCCAATAATCTGGGTAAACAGAATCCACTGTTTAATATATATTGGCCGCATAATTTTTCCTTTAACATATGACTATATATGCACACTTTTCAAAAAATAAGAAATTTGTACCACAGCATCTGTAATCTGTTAGGCAAAGTTTCTACATATGCCATCTGAGTAGAGGGTCTGTTCTGTCTTAATATTGTTGATGCCACATTTTGACTGTGTTGGATAGTAAGACCATAAGGCCATAAGATATAGGAGCATAATTAGGCCATCTGGCCCATTGGGTCTGCTCCACCATTTCATCATGGCAGAATCATTTCCCTCTCAGCCCCAATCCCCACCCCCACTTCTCCCCATATTCTTCACGTCCTGACTAATCAAGAATCTATCAACCTCGCCCTTAAATATACTTAATGATTTGGCCTCCACAGCCACCTGTGGCAGCGAATTCCACAGATTCATCACCCTCTGTCTAAAGAAATTCCTCCTGATTTCCATTCTAAATGGAGATCCCTCTATTCTGAGGATGTGTCTTCTGGTCTTAGACCTGTTCACCATAGGAAACATCCTTTCCAAATCTACTCTGTCAAGGTCTTTCAACATTCAAAAGGCTTCAATTAGATCCCCTCTCATTCTTCTGAATTCCAGTGATGATGCTTTGAACCATAATCAGACGGTAACGGTAACTGGCCAATGGTTTATTATTGTCTCGTACTGAAATACAGTGAAAAACTTTGTTTTGTGTGACATCCAGGCTGATCATTCCAATATAGGCACATCAATTAATTGTCATGAGTACAACGAGAAAAACAATAGTAAAATACAGAATATACTGACACAGCCACAGAGAAAGTGCCCTGTAGGCAGACATAGGTGCAGGAGCTATGATGTTGTAGATAACGTCCAGACATTTAGCTGAACCACATGGAGTTATTGCATCAATGTCAATTCAGCAATTAACTGTACTTGCATTCTTACTTGGCTTCACAGTTTACTGAAATGATTAGAATATATCCCTTGCTTTCATTGGCTCAGGTAAAGAGAACAAATTATTGAAGGTGCAACATTAGGGAGACTGTAGTGAGAATGTAGCCGTTTAACATTAATTGGGAGTTAGGGGAAATATTCAAATTTAAGGAGTTAAAAATATCATAAAATATTTTTGATATTTTATAAATGTTAACATAATGCACCCTTTAAGAAATAAGGCTACTTACTGGAGAATTATGAACAGACATAGCTGTCATTTATGGGGCTGGCTATTCCACACAATTAGCACATCAAACTGCTTCAAGGAAATGAACCAATTGCATCCAAATCATTGCTAGACAGTTCAGAGGTAGTTTACTTTCTGATGTGATTGTACCTTATGTACCTATGGCAGGAGCTTCCTGATTCCTTAACGGAGAAGACTTATCTCAGAGAGTGGCATATTAAGAAAACAAGCATAGAAATCATTCCATCATTCATTATCATGTTCCAGGATCTGATTGTAATGGATTTATCCCGGAATTGTATCAAGGAGCTTCCAGCTGAAATAGGTAAAAAAAACACTAACATCTTGCTGAGGAACTGGGTTTGAATCTGTTCTTAAATTCAGGTTTATACATACATGGTAAGTTGGGTGCCTGTCACTTTAAGTTATATACTTCTGTGAAGTAAACACTGAAGTTAGTCTATTTATTTATGAATTACTCAAATATAATTCATGCAGGTTGTATAACTAGAGACAGAGTCTGCAGATATTAGAACCTAGAGCAATGAACAGGAACCTGGCTGGTTAAATAGCTTTAGGTTGTGCGGAGGAGGGTGCGTTGGGGAAGGTTTGCTGGGAAGGAAATGGCAGCATTTCAGGTTGAAATCCTGCATCAGGATTGAGTATGGAGAGTGAAGAGAGCCAGTCTAATGAGGAAAGGGGGAGTTGTGAGACTGGGGCCTGTCAGTGAATGGTGGACTGAGGAGGGGTGAAGAATGATGGGGCAGAGGGTGCTCGACAAGGGAGGGAAGGGTGAAGTTGGGAATCAAAGGTAGGTGGATGAGGAAGTGGAGCCAACAGCAAAACAGCAGATGGAGACAGGTGGGAGAGAGGAGGGAGGAGGTAGAGACAGCTGCCGCCCCATGATAAGAAGGAATGCAAAGGGCTCGCAGTACGCAAGGTGATAATAGGAACCATTAGGGCAGAGGTGAAGAGCAGATGAAACCAGATAGGTTAGAAAGAAATCCAGTGCATAAAATATGAGGGTAAGAAATGGGTGGAACAGGGGGATATGGGGATGATGGGGAGCCTGAGAGGAAATGGGAAAGGGGACAAAAAGGAAGATCTGGAGGTAGACTGGAAGGAGAGGGGAAGGGGGTAAACACAGGAGGGAATCATTTCCTGACATTGGAAAATTCAATGTCTACAGCATTGGGATATAGACTGGAACGTGAGGTGGGATATGTAGTGTCATTCCTCTAGTCTGCATTGGGCCTCACCCTGGTTGTGGGGAAGAAAGAGGAAAGACAGGTGAGTTGGGTTTAGGAACAGGAAGTGGAGTTGAAAAGGCATGCATCTGGGAGTTTGGAGTGGCCACTGGAGACAGAGTACTGCCACTTTTCAGATTGATCGCCTAGTATATGCTTGGTCTGGCTGATGTGGAGGAAACCACAAGGGAAGAAGCAAATGCTATAAACAAGGCTGGAGCAGGGGCATGTGAATCCTTGCTTCTCGTAGGAGGGCTGTTTAGGCCCATGGATGGTCGTGAGGGATCTGCCCATCATCCTTCACCCATCCTCAGTGATCCCTATCTCACAACCTTCCCTTCCCTTCCCCTTCTCCCCTTCCGCCTTCTTCCCTCCACAGACTCAGTCCTGATGCTGGGTAACTTTGACCCAAAATATGAACTATTCTTTGGACCTGTTGAGTTCCTCCAGCAGATTATTGAATCAGGTGGCTGGGCTTTTCTCACTTGCCAAGAGAAATGCATATTCACTTTTTACGTTCTATTCTTTTAATGGAGCAAGTGAAGGAGCATAAAGGAGTCTACAAACAGCTTCCTCAGTGGAGATCTACCTATAATGCCATGCTGCCACTAAACAGTAAGGAATAGAGCTCACTAATTTTCTCATGAGTCATTGATGTTAGTTCTCTGCTCCTCTAAAGCGAGCAGGTTTATGTCTGCTTTGAATCAATGTAATTTTATAGAGACCATGAACATGTAGGAACATTTCTATTACTCCTATTTTCAACTTGGTTCTTTCTTGCATTAACCTACCAGGTAGGAGTAAAAGTATCTTCCATAACTGGGTGCAAAAACGAAAAAGAGAGAATACTGAGTGTATTCAGCAGGTTAGACAACACTTTGGAAAGAGAATCATGTATCACGTCAATGCTCCTTTCACTGTGACAGCTGTTTTCCAGGTATCGTTTGGCATTGGATATTTCCTGATTATGTTATAATTGGATATATAGGGTGGGCTCTTAACACCGTTCCTGGTACCAGGCTTTTCCAGACTACTTGCAGAGGATGGAAATTTGTGGAGCAAATCTGTTGGACAATAGATTGAATGAACATAGATGATTGATAGTGAAGATTGGAGGGGGTATTTGGAGTGAGGACTGTCAGCTTAGCGGATTTGGAGGGAAAAGGAAGGGCAAAGAAATGAATGATAATAGAGGGGTTATTAGTTGCTGGGAATATAACTGGAATACCCAAGGAAATGTCTGTAAAGGTTGTCATGGGGAGAGAGAAGACTTCTGAGGTCCCAAAGAGGTAATTAGGTGGCGAGACGTGTTTGGGGAAAGATGTGGGTGCTCTTATGGAAACAATTGACATCAGAATATGAGGAGCAGATGCTGAAGAGACGATCTTGGAAGGATGTCTGAGGAGATGATTGTGAAGGATCAAGAAGTTATGACAGAAGGTCAAGGGGAATTTTGAGGAGGGGCTTGTGGAGAAATCAAAGAGTGGCATTAAAACATCAACGAAGGGAAGGAGGTGGGTTTGGATGGGACGTTCCTTGTCCTGACAAATTCCCCTTGTGCAGTATTGGTGGTTAGGGAACTCTGATTTTATATTCCATGAATAGCACCGGATCACAATGACATAGCGTTCCCCTTGTATTTCAGGTGATATAACTCAGTGTTACCCAATGGATATAACCTACTATTACATGGCGCAGGTCATTGTACTTCCCCTACATATACTCATGTAACAAACATCTGCCACCATTCATTAACATGATAATTAAAACATTCACTGACAACAATGTCACCCCCCCCACCCACAATTCACCTAACCTTCTCACTACCAAGTGCACAAATGAATGCTGTGTGAATATAAGATTGGCCAGGCTTTATCCATTACTCAATTTTTATATACTAATCAGATATGCAATTTGCTGCTCCCAGTTCCCATTTGGTTACCTGAATTAGAAAATAGTGATTTTGGAAGTTTACTTATTACATTTCATATACATATAATGCCCTGGTTAAGATTTTTACTGCTATGCTGTAGGCATTTCATTTTAGCAGTTCTGTAAGAGCAGTCTGTTCTGCTTTTAGATGTTTGGATTTGAGCTAAAGATAAGGGGCTATGTTGTTCAACTTAGGAATGTTGTGTCAGCCAATCAGAATGGTGGAATTGGGAGAAGGTTCTAGAGTACGCTGGGCTGAGAGGTTTTGGAGACAACACTGGCGTGGGTTGAGGTATCTTTAGCGGGAGCTGGGGGAAGACAGGAGGGAAGGTGGCTGAGGATGCCATCCCTGTTGCACAAGGTGCTCTGTGCAGATGAATGGCTTCAAGGAGGAAGGACCATCACTCCTGTGGGAGACCCATTTGGTCAAGGTGGATTTCGAGTGACAGTTGGAAGGTGGTGTGTACTTTCACATAGACCATGAGTCCAGTGCATGGGTTAAAGACAGCTTCAAGATGAGCTCCAACTTATGTGCACACTTGGACAGGGTTAACTGTAATGGGTCCATTTTAATTTTTTCCCTTTCTTTTTCCTATTAACTGTTTAGTAAAGTTGACATTTGTAAATATACGTTCTTTATAATTGTATGCAGTGTACGATGTGTTATTTCTTTCCGGTAGCTAATTACATGAGGGCAGTATTTACACAGTATTTGCACAGATCGGGGTTCAGGTGGTTGAAATATCCCAACTTCCCAGTTTTGGAGGGACCCAAGTCATACTAACCCTAGGCAGGAACTGGATACTGATTGTGGATGATCAGCCATGATCACAGCGAATGGCGGTGCTGGCTCGAAGGGTCAAATGGCCCACTCCTGCACCTATTGTCTATAGACGTACAGAGTTTGAGAAAGGTGGTTTTCTCACCGCTGAGTCCAGTGGCTGTTAGCGAGGGCTAATGAGCCGCATCTTTAGAGACGCCTGGTAAAAAGGAGTTTCATACAGTACATGTAAAAGAAAGCAATGAGATTCAGGAGGAATAGTCCTTGTGTAGGATTTAAGGATTTTCCAGTATACTGGCTTTCCATCAAGAAGAAAAATTTCATGGCTAGAATTTCTCCAATATACATTTCTACATGGTGAAGAGGCACTACTGATCAATATGGTACAAAGCCCTGAGTGTGTGATATCCCATGTGCACAACACTCAGAGTGTTGTGTGTGCTAGAACAGATTTTGCATGAGTAACTATTCACAAAGGAACTTTGTCCATGATCTCCCACCGTTACATGTGTGCAAGTCCATGTGTGCCATGAACAGCCTGCTACTGGAATAAGACATATGGATTCCATTTGTGCTTGAGTTGGCTCCAAATAGCCCAAGGTTCAAGGTTCAAGGTACATTTATTGTCAAAGTATGTATGCAGTATATAACTCAGAGATTTGTCTTCTGTGGTAGCTATTCAAAGAAAAACATTAAAAACCCCCACGCGCAAAAAATATCATGAAGGTCAAATCCCCAACACGCAAAAAACTACAAACAAGTCACACAAACAGAAACAAGAAAGATCGTGTGGAAACATAGAGTATAAGACACAAAATGAAAGAGTCCAAGAAAGCCACAGGCCAATTCATAAATCGCAGACCCAGAACTTCGGTAACATCCTCCAACATTATGGGGGAGAGAGAGAGAGAGAGAGAGAGAGAGAGAGAGAGAGAGAGAGAGAGAGAGAGAGAGGGAGAGAGAGAGACACCACCCAGACGCAGGGGCCTTCCCCCGGGAGCAGGGAGCGAGCAACCGTCGCACACTGGCACCCTCCTCCAGCAGCAGAAAGAGAGAGAGGCTGGCAGATGGCACTGAACACTCACTCGCCTTGATGTCTCAACCTTCCTCGATGCTTTAATCGGTGAGATTGGTGAAAAGTGGAGCTGATCATTGGCTCGAGCCTTGTTTCTAAGCTTCCAGGCCTCGTGGCTGTTCACCCCCTGGAATCTGCTCCGAGACAGCAAAGCCCCAGATAACGCAATCGATCTTCAAGTTGTAGATCACAGGCTCTAACAGTCCCAGAAACACATTTAAAATAGATAGAAGGCGTAGAAGAAGTGAGATAAGCACTTTAGTGGACTATCTGGAAATAATGGAACATTGGAGCAAGTCAGTCCTCGGCAGCAATCCCAACATGCACTCAGTGGCCACTTTATTAGGTACACCAGGAAGGGGAAGAAATACGATCTAAGTGACTTTGATAGGGAATGACTGTTGGTGACAGATGGGCTGGTTTGAGTATCTCAGAAATTGTTCATCTCCTGGGATTTTCATACACAACGCTCTCCAGAGTTCGCAGAGAATGGTGCAAAAAAACAAAAAAAAAATCCAGTGAGCAGATGTTCAGTGAGTGGAAATGCCTTGTTAATGAGAGAGATCAGAGGAAAATGGCCAGACTAGTTCAAGCTGAGAGGAGCTCAAGTAGCCACGTGTTACAACAGTGGTGTGCAGAAGAGCATCTCTGAATGCACAATACATCGAACCTTGAAATAGATGGGCTCCATAGCAGAAGACCACACAGGGTTCTTTAGCTGTACCTAATAAAGTGGCCACTGAGTGGAAGCTGCACATTGAGTTCAGCAGGTTTGCAGTTCTCTGGGGTGCCAATCTTTGATGGATGGTAGGAGAATCATACAGAATGTTCATTTTTCATCTGTTATTCTGTATGGTGAACATTAATGGGACAGTCCCACATGGGGACCTGAAGCCTAATTAAACTCTGGTGAAGAGTAAAGATCTAAATACTTATCCTATTCTACCAGGGAACAGTGAAAAACAAAGAGAAGCAAAAGTTCCTCTTCCTTAATCTTAAGGAACTAATTGTCGCACCACACTCGCATGACCACTTTCCCACGGACCAAGGCTTTTATCCACACGCACAAAACGCTGGATGAACTCAGCAGGTCAGGCAGCATCCACGGAAATGAACAAACAGCCAATGTTTCAGGCCAAACCCCTACTTCAGGACTGGAAAGGAAAGGGGAAGACACCAGAATAAAAAGGTGGAGGAAGGGGAATAAAGATAGCAAGAAGGTGATAGGTGAAGCCAGATGGGTGGGAAAGGTCAAGGGCTGGAGAAGAACGAATCTGATAGGAAAGGAGAATGGACCATAGGAGAAACAGAAGGAGGAAGGGCACCAGGGGGAGGTGATAGGCAGGCAGAGAAGAGGTAAGAGGACAGAGTGGGGAATAGATGAAGAGTGAAGTGGGAGGGAATTTCTTTTAACCAGAAAGAGAGATCAATGCATGCCATCGGTTGGGGCTATCCAGACAGAATATAAGGTATTGCTCCTCCACCCTGAGGGTGGCACAAGAGGAGGCTATGGGCTGATATGTTGGAATGGGAATCAGAATTAAAATAATGGGCTGCCAGGAAGTTCTGCTTGTGAGGATGGAGCAGAGGTTCTCAATGAAGCGGTCCCACAATCTACGACGGGTCTCACCAATGTGAAGGGGGCCACATCGGGAGCACTGATAACTAACTGCTTTAGATTACATTCCAAACCACCCAGTTAAGATATATTTATCTTACATTTAAAATCAAGTTTTGTATAGTCAGAGATTAATTAAAATACTTGTGCTGGTTGAATTATAGGGGACAGCATATTGACAGAAAATAAATGTGCAATTACTATTTAGTTCAGATCTTTACTGTGTCCCATTGATTTTTGTTTTAGAGCTTTCTCTCCAACATGAGCTAATAACAGAATCAATAATTCCCTTTCCCTCAGGCTAAATCTGCCGGCAGTAGATAAATGCAATGTTGCAATACAATGAGGCTATCTATCTCACATTTAATCATTTATGTTTCATTAATATTAGTTAATTAAATACATCATTAATCTAGCAAATCTCCACTATATTGGAATGAAATGCACAGTTGATATACCATCTGAAGTTGAGTCATCCTTTCCTTTTAATAATTCATTTCCCTCTTGCTTTAATTATTGTGTAGATTTTTGATACTTATTTGCCTTCAGTCAATATTTATCCCTCACATAAAATCACTGCATAAAACTTTGTGTGGGACTGTGCTGACAGTGAGCTGGGAAGACTGTAGAGAACCTTTAGTTCACTGCAGTGTGCACGGCAGCATGTTCTGGACTCTGAACACTGCAGCACAGAAATCAGGAATATGTTGAGTATACGCAGACCCGACTTTTTGCCCTGTCTCTGGATTCACCACAATCTGAGGGGCCTGAGACACTTCATATCTGTTGCCTCTGCTTTACAGCAGCCATAGCTGGTTCCTCACTGACCTTCCGTTAGAAGGTAAGCTTTTAACATTATTTTTCTTTATTTCATTTTATGCTTATGTTATTAATTAGCTAACAGCAATTTTACATTCCGACACGTCCATCCATGGCCTCCTCTACTGTCGCGATGAGGCCACACTCAGGTGGGAAGAGCAACATGTTATATTCCATCTGGGTAGCATCCAACCTGATGGCATGAACATCAATTTCTAGAACTTCTGGTAATGGTGCATCCCCCTCCTTCTCTATTCCCCATCCCTTTTTCCCTCTCTCAGCTTATCTCCTTGCCCGCCCATTGCCTCCAGTTGGTTCTCCTCCCCCTTTTTCTTTCTTCCATGGTCTTCTGTCTTCTCCTATCAGACTCCTCCCTCTCCAGCCCTGTATCTCTTTAACCAGTCAACTTCCCAGCTCTTTACCTCAGTCCTCCCCCTCCCAGTTTCACCTATCACCTTGTGTTTCTTCCCCCCTCCCCCACCAGCTAACTCTGACTCCTCGTCTTTTTTTCTCCCATCCTGCTGAAGGGTCACAGCCTGAAATGTCGACTGTTTACTCTTTTCCATGGATGCTGCCTAGCCTGCTGAGTTCCTCCAGCATTTTTGTGTGTGTCACATACTTTTAAATTTAGATGTAATACGTTTGTACATTGTTTTCCAATCTTTCAAGATACTTTTTCAACTTTTCCCAATTGTCTGGTCTTGACTGACATTTACCCTGACAGGGTCCTCTGATGGCACAGGTTCCATTCCACCATCTGCCAAATGGTCACTGTTTGCTTGCCCAGTGCTCCACACAGAAGAGAATTAGCAGTGCTACCAGGAACCATGCTTGGGTATCAGTGTGGCTGCAAACACTGAGTTCAGACATGAAGCTGATGTAGGTAGTGACTGCGAGGCGTGGCCCATCAGTGCCCAGCTCACTTTCTTGCCTTGGTCATTGTACTTCGTGGGACTTTTCAGAGCCAACTTTGGCTCATACATTCCTGGAATAGTAACTACACTTCATGCAGTACTTTCTCGGATGTAAATCTCTTTAAAATGTCTGAGAATGTTGCGTATCTACCTGAAAGCACATGGGCATCTCTGAAAGACAGCACCTCAGCACTGCACTGAAATATCAGACTAGAGCTGTGTGCTTCAGTCCTTGGTGTGTCTAAGCCCTCAACCTTTCAACTCAAGGGTGATAATGCTGGTACTCAGTTTGTCGCTGACACCAAAGTGTCACATGATGCGTGCCTTCTGGTAGGAATGTTGGAATGAAGGGAAGGAATTTGGAAAAGAGAAAAAATACTAAGAGTAAACGAAATTTTGCTATCTGGTTCTTAGCAGACTTCCCAGTGCAGTACTTTTTTACATTTACACAGATTTAAGGTGCTGAAAGCCAAAATGTCTGGTGTTTTGACAGGCAAGATGACCAAACTGAAAGAGCTAAATGTTAGTTTCAACAAGCTTACGTCCATTCCACCAGAGCTTGGGAACTGTGAGAACCTGGAGAAACTGAATTTAGCAAGTAACCTGAAGCTGGAAGAGCTCCCATTTGAGGTAATACTTTTACATTATGCCTATACATTTATGATCGGTGTGACTTTTAATCATTCATTGTTGAATTCATGCCTGTTGTTTGTTTGCATCTACAGAAGCATTGATTTGTTCAATTGCTCGTTTAAAGTGTATCACTGTGGAACTATTCAACTTGGTCAGCATGGTTGAATTGGGCCTGATTCTGTGCTGTGTAACTTCACAACTTTAGTATTTGCTACTCTGATTTCCAGTGAAACATAAAAACAGGAACTCGAGGATTTAATTAATTAATCTATGCCACATTTATTACCTTCAAAGATGTGTAATTCTCCAAAAATTCAACTTTATCGAACAAGCGGTCTGTTCAAGGGTCTTATAACAGCAGGATAGAGGCCGATGTGTGTGTGTTTTCAATCGTTTGTATCATCTGCCCAATGGAAGATGGTGTGGTGTGGCAAGGAGATGTTGTCTGGGGTGAGAGACATCTTTCATTATGTTGCCTGCTTTCCAAAGGCAAAGGAAATGCAGACAGAGTCCATGGGGGGCGGGGAGGTTCGTTTTTGTGATGGAGTCCACAATTCCCTGCAACTCTGTGATTGAATGTGGAAGTTCAATGTCTAAATAAGCACAACAAAATTCAAAAAGAATTAAAATAACTCAAAGCTTTTTAAAACATTTCTAACATTGTTCCAAGTTATTTCCCATTTCCTACCTTTGTACCCTTTCCAAAATTATTTGACATTTGGCCTCTTTCAATTTGCCTACAACACCTTTTTTGAACCTTTCTGATCAGGTCTTCGCTCTGTTCAAAAACTACATTTCCAGTGCAACATAATTAAATCCACAAAATCTTGCTTTTACCCATGTTATTTCTTTTCTTTTATTCTCAAGCATGTATAATTCTCCAATAATCTTAGTGCAGTGGTTTTTTTAACCATGATTATGATCTGTGTTGAGAAGTCTTACTGGTTTCATCTTGTGGACACAGCTCACTCTGGCCGGCTCAATAGACGTGCATTGAAGGGCTCTTGCCAACTACTAACAGCTGAACCTGTCAATACCTGGCAGGATTGAGTTTGTTGGCAAGAAATTTGAGCTCCTTGGAGGTTATTTTTGTAGGATGGCTTTGTTGTGGTATTGAGTGTGTGCGGGTAAGGCGGAAGGAGCTACAGGGTCTGCTCTTAGTTTCATCTGGCATGGAACTTGGAACTGCGACCTGGGGGCATTGGTGGCCTTGCAACTCTCAGACTGGGAGAGGGACTTGTCCAGTTCCTTGTAGGTCGGTGGATGGGATAGGGCTATCTACCAACCTACCAGGCATTACAGGACCAAATCCTGCATCAGGACTCATCAGTACGTCCTGATGCAGGGTTTCAGCCCAAAATGTCAACAACTCCTTTCCTCCCTCAGATACTGATTTACCTATTGAGTTCTTCCAGCAGAGTTTTTGTTTCCCTATGGTTAAAAAGAATCTGCCATCAGATTTCTGAATGGACTTTGAACCCATTAATGCTACCTCGCTACTCTTTTTCTCTTCCTGAACTACTTAAATGATTTAACTCTTTGAATATATACATGCTTCTTATGGTAATTTACATTTTTTAAACAGGTGTAATTCTCCAAAAGTCCTAGAACAGTACTTCTTTAACCATGATTATGATCTGTGTTGAGAAGTCTTACTGGTTTCATCTGCAGACACAGCTCACTCTGGCCGGCTCAATAGATGTGCATTGAAGGGCTCTTGCCAACTACTAACAGCTGAACCTGTCAGTACCTGGCAGGATTGAGTGTGTCGGCAAGAGATTTGAGCTCTTTGTAGGTTATTTTTGTCGGATAGTTTTGTTGTGGTATTGAGTGTGTGTTGGTGGGACGGAAAGGACTAGAGTTAGTTTCAACTGGCAAGGAATTTGAAACTGGGACCTGGGGACCTCATTGACCTTGTACTCTCTCAGACAGGGAGGGAGTAGTTGTCCAGTGCCTGGCGGACTGGTGGATGATACCGGCTGGATGTTGGTGAGTCAGTTATGGGGGTGGGAAGAGAGGAGGGAGGGAAGTGGAGAGAGAAAGGAAAGGAGAATTCTAGAGAAAAGGGTGTTGTTAAATTTGGTCCAGAGTGAGTCTGCCTGCAGGAACACATACACCACTATCCTGAGAGCCGGGTTTTCTTGGTTTCAAGTTTGTTTTATCCCGCATTTTCATTTTCACAGCGTAGCATTGACCAGTTTTCTTCCTCCCAAGCCATTAAATACCTGCAAGGACTCATTCAGATGGAATTCTCACTTAGTAAACTGAATCCTCAGTGACATTATCTTCAATAGTTGAAGTGCTGAAGCAGCTGAATGCCCAATAATTGATTATATTAGTGCAAATAATGGTAACTAAGCTGTTGAAACTCTGCAAGACTGAACACAAGGATAATAGGGTACCAGAACAGGATTGGGAAACCAGGTCATACGTTAACAGAATGGAGACACAAGAAACTGCATATGTTGAGATCTGAAGCAACAAACAGTTTGATGGAAGAACTCAGCAGTCAAGCAGTATCTGCAGAAAAAGGGAATTGTTGGCTTTACTGGTCAAAATCCTGCATCAGGACTCGTCAGGCTTTCAGCCCAAAATGTCAACAATAATTCCTTTCCTCCCTCAGATACTGATTTACCCACTGAGTCCTTCCAGCAGATTTTTTGTTTCTCCGTTGTCAAACAGAGTCTGGCATCAGATTTCCGAATGGACATTGAACCCATGAACAATACCTCACTACTTTCATTTTTCTTTTCGCACTACTAGATTAACGTTTTAGATATATATATATATATATATGTGTGTGTGTATATATATATATATATATATACACACTAATTGTAATTTACAGCTTTTATTATTAAGGATTGCAATGTACAGTGCTGCATAACAACAAATTTCATGACATGTGCCAGTGATGTTAAATCTGATTCTGATTCTGAAACAGAAAGCAGGTCTTGACAAGAGATGAGCTGATTTGCTGATGCCCTGATATCAAGAGGATTACGAATCCTTGCACCATATTAATACAGATCATAGGTGTCCATTAAGTATTTTATAAAGGTTCTTCTGTAATATCCAAATGGTAATGGTTCCCTGCATGGGGCAGTTACACACATTTTCCAAAACCAACATTATATTTGAAAGCAACACACAAAATGCTGGAGGAACTCGGTAGGTCAGGCAGCATCTACGGAAATATTGTTCTGGAAATGTTGCTCTGGAATTCCAGCATCTGTGGAATCTCTTTTGTTTATTACATTCTAAACATGCCTGTCATTTTGGAAAATGTTCTCACCATTGCAATACATTAATATTGTTTCTGACACTTGTTACCATTATACAAAAAGCAGAAAGAGACACAGAACAGTGTCAGAGTATACATGGGAAGCAACGGAGAAAAAATGGGTATGAGGTACTGTATATGCTTCTGACATCTGTGCCCACAGTACTCAGTGGTAATCACTCCCTTAAATGCAGTGGTGGCAGCGAATCAAAGGGACATCAAAAAAGCCCTGATAGTCTTTCATTGCTTTTCAGACGAATAACTATCCAATGAGTTTTTGAAGGGGCTACTGGCACACTTGCAGAACATGGGAAGAATCCAATGGGTCAAGCTGCATGCATGAAGGCAAAAAAATGTAAGATGATGCTTTGGTTGGAGACACTACAGATTCGAGGGGGTACATAGATGATTTTCAGCATATAACAATGTCTCAACTTAATGCAGTAGGTCAGATCAGAAGAGGGGCAAGCACTGCCTCACCTGAAACTTCTGATTAGATCCCTGGTTGGGGGTGAGGGGGGAGGTAAGGGGACAGGAACTTCCTTTGGTTGCAAGGGTAAATGCCAGGGAAGGGGAGGGGAGGGCTGGGTGGGGTGGATGAGCAGGTCAGGTGGTCCCAAGGAGACCACCTCTGGCAGCAAGCAGATAGGTGAGTGAGAGGGGGAGAGGTGCTGGAGAGAGAAGGGGGAGATGTGACAGGTGGTCCCAAGGAGACCACTCCTGGTAGCAAGCAGGTAGGTGGGTGAGAGGGAGAGGGGGTTCTGGAGAGAGAAGGGGGAGATGTGACAGATGGTGGCTGGCACTGGAGTAGATAGAAAGGCCAGGAAGACGTTGCGTTGGATGGGGAGGCAGTTGGGGCGAAAGGTGAGGACCAAGGTCAAAATTAGAATCTCAGAATCAGGTTTAATATCATTGGCATATGTTATGAAATGTGTTGTCAGGAAAAAGAACAATCTATTGCTGTTCTTTCTGGGGTGATGGGGAGGGGGTTGTCAGAGCTGACACACAGGAAGTGGGGCTAACGCATGGGAGGGCTCCATCAGCTCAGGTAGATAGGAAGCCACACCTCTAGAAAGGAAGACATTTCAGAAGGCCTGGAGCAGAAAGCCTCGGCTTGACAGCAGATGTGGCACGGACAAAGAAAAGAGGTGGTATCTTTACAGGAGGTCGGCTGGGAGAAGGTAGCTGTTGAATTCAATATGTTTATAGATTTTAGTGGCTAGTCCACCGTCTGAGTTGGAGATGAAGGTATCCAGAAATTACCAAGGCAATCATGAGACAGGGTGGAAGCTGGTGACGAAAGTGATGAAGTTGATGAGCTCTGCATGAGTCCTGGAGGCTACACCGATACAGGTTTCAATGTAGCAGAGAATGAGTTGGCAGGGTTGTAGGCCTGGGGGGTGGGGGGTTGGAGTGTGCCGGAATAGGTTTGGAACAAGAGCCGTTCACATAGCCAACAGAAGGACTGTAGCTGGGGCCCATGTGAATGCCCATGGGTACACAGTATGCTTGTATGTAGAAAGTAGGAAGAATCAAAAGGGAAGGTAAGGGCAAGTTCGGCCCAGCAGATGAGAGTGTTACTGTGCAAGTGCTGGGCAGAAACCGAGCTAGGTTACCTCACTGATCAAACACATAGAAAAGTGAATTTCAACGCAGCCTGGCTTCATTTCCAAAAATATTTGCAGACAACCAAAACATCTGCATCATACCCACAACATCCCTTGTCTCAAGACGAAAGTTGCACTTTTCACTACAACGGGACTCGGATCAACTCTGTACCAAGGCAAAAAAAAAACAAAACGCAGTTCTGCAGTCTCCAGCCTTTCTCCACCTCCTTCACAGACTCATGTTGATTTATTCACCTCTGAGCTTTATTTTGTAGGTTGTCACGGTGACAACATTGTTCTCTTTGACTAGGTGCACCACTGGAATTTGTACCTGAGTTGAGTGTCCTGCATTTGACCGGCATGTAGAGCTTCTAGCGTCTTTCACTCCTTCACAACTAAGGTGTGTCCACCCTGCAGAGCTTAAGGTGAAACAGAGGAGGGTGCGTCTGATGAGAGAGAGTACGTTAGCACATGAACAGGTTGCGTTCTTGATAAAGGTAATCTGTTTTCAGAGGACATCTCATAATTAGTCTTGGCTGTCGAACCCTAGCATCCAGTCTTTACAGGTCATGTTTTAAGTGAAAATGCTGAGCATAGATCAGACATAAATCAGTGCAGACTGCATCCAAAAATATGCATCTGGATACCATGGAGGAGGCAAGTGACAGCAGTGTTGGGTGGATTTACAGAGCTACGGGCTATCGTGGTGCATTTGATGTTCACATGTTTGCAAAAGACCTTAAAGGTTTTCACAATGCTCCAACTGGACTGTTCATCCCTGGTTTCCATGTGCTCAATAATAAAATCGAAAGAGCCATTACTCACAGCTCATTGAAGGTGGGGGCAGTGGGGGGGGGGGACTTCAGTTGCGTGAATCTTGAGACAAAAAGAAAATGGTGGAGATACACTGCCTGTGGTGAGGGAAACAAATCAGCATTTCAGGTCAGCGACTAGCTTCCGATGTTAATGCGTATTTCTCTCTATTATGGGGCAGTAAGAGAAGAGCATGCCTTAACTCATTGGTTTGCTATATCGCCAGACACCTACACACCCCCACCTCCCAATTTCCCAGTTCCATGCAGTGCCCTACTGCTACCATGATTCCAGATGTGACCAATCCTGAGGACTGTGGGGTGCTGCATCTTGGGAGATCAGATAGAGGGGTAGGGTATTTACACTAAATGGTCGAGTGCTAAGAAACATTGATGAATCAAAGAACCTTGGGATTCAAGTCCATAGTTCTCCAAAAGTGGCAACACTGCGAGATATGGTGCTAAAGCAGTCATGTTTTATTTTATTTAGTGATGCATGCTGCCCCCATCAACCCCTAACAGACGTGATTAACCCTAACCTAATCATGGGACAAGTTACAATGACCAATTCACCTACCCGGTACGTCTTTGAACTGGAGGAGAAAACTGCAGGACTGTGGGAGGAAATCCACACATTCCACGAGAGGATGTACAGAAGACTCCTTACAGAACGGCGCCAGAACTGAACTCCAAACTCCAGAATGCCCCAGGCTGTACTAGCGTTGTGCTAACCTCTACACTACCGTGATCCTTTTAATGTAACATCTAGAAAGCAGAAAAAGAATGACGATGTGCTGTTGCGAATTGGCCGAACCAGAAATAATGCAACTTTGTGCACATTTTTGAATGCCTTGCTGCCCCCTCAGAAAATACGATCCTAGCAGTTCTTTAATGGCATTAAACTATACCCACTGATATCAGGATTTCAGCATTTGTTTCAGTAGAATTACAATAGATTCATGTAGAATTATAGTGATCTATTTAAGTCAGACTCAATACAAATTTAAGAGCCTGCCCTATAATACACACATCAATAAAAGGAGACAAGGAATAATAAGTTATTTTATGTAAAAGAATTCCCATAACCCACACACCTAAATTGAAAAAGGAAGCAAGGCACCCTCACTACCTAACTGTAATGTCAGCTACTGATAAAGCATTTGTTTTTGTTTACTTTGTATTTTGAATCCTAAGTCAAAGTCATATATATGCACATATATGCACAGGTATAATGAAAAACTTACTTGCCAAAGCATCGTGGCACATAGCATTAGGTATGTAACGTTGACAAGAAAATCCCAAATTAAACATACTGTGAATTAGGCACACATTTTTACAAGAAAGCACACAATTGGAACAAAAAAAAATCCCTTCGTAATCCAAAGTGATCCAGTGGTTACCATGTTGGTGTTCTACACGTAGGTAGTGATTAGGGTTGTGAAGCTTTGTTCAAGAATAGGATGATTGAAGGGAAGTAGCTGTTCTTGGACCTGGTTGATGTGGGACTTTAGGCACAATGTGTTTTAGGGATTTAACCATAAAGTGATTTTAATACAAAATCAATAACTTTGTAAAGAAGCATGGGAGTAAAATCCAAAGTAGAGAATACCAAAACACTGACTCAATTTAAGTCAACCTTCAAGCGTTGAATGTACAGATTCCATTAGATTTTGCTGGGTATGATTAGAGTTGTATCATTGCACTGAATTGTTTATTATTAAAATAAAATTTAAGCCAAGATTTTCCTTACAAACACAGCCCACCAGAGTGGTGCAAATAACTTCTTTAGATTCTGGTGAGTTCTGATTACGTCAAGAATTTAAAAAAAGGAATGAAATTATAATGCATCCTGCCCAAAAATACATTTACCCAGGTGTTGTAGATTGCCCCCATCAAATAGGAAGAAATTTTCTTCCTAGCCACCAAAATATTCTGCTTGTTAAAAACATAAGAACATAAGAAATAGGAGCAGGAATAGGTAGACCATCTGGCCCATGCTCTGCTATTCAATAAGATCATGGCTGATCTGGCCATGGATTGAGCTACATCTACCTGCCCTTTCCCCATAACTCTTAGTTCCCTATCTATGCAAAAATCTATCTACCTGAGTCTTAAATATATTTAATGAAGTATTCCCCACTGCGTCCCTGTCCTGGTCTAGGAATACCAATACCCTTGAATGGAATAGCCCACAAAAAGTAGTGGATACAGTCCAGGTAAAGCCCTCCATATCACTGAGTGTCCATCTACACGGAGTGGATACAGTCGCAGGAAAGCAGCATCCATCATTGAGGGCTCCCTCCATCCAGGCCATTCTGTCTTCTCACTGCTGCTATCAGGACCCCACACCACCAGATCCAGAAGCAGTTATTACCCCTCAACCATCAGGCTCTTGAATCAGAAGAAATAACTTTACTCACCCCAACATTGAACTGATTCCATACCCCATGGACAACCTATGGACTCATTTTTAAGGACTCTACAACTCATGTTCTCAATATTTATCCCTTATTTATTATGATTATTACTATTTTTCTCTTCTTTATATTTGCACAGTTTATTGCCTTTGCATATTGGTGCTTGCCTATATTTATTAAGTGTGTTTATATCAATTCTATTATTTTCTTTATATTTACTGTGAATACCCATAAGAGAATGAATCTCAGGGTAGTATATGGTGACATATATGTGGTTGATACTAAATTTACTTTAAACTTTGAGAATTCCATAGATTCACTACTCTCTGGGAAAAGTAGTTGCTCCTCAACTCCATCATAAATCTATTCCCCAAAATCTTGAGGTTACCCCCCCCCGAGTTCTATTCTCACCCTCCATTTGGAAACAACTGTTCTGCCTTCATCTTATATAACTCTTCCAAAATTTGATATGTTTTTATAAGATCCCCTCTCATTCTTTTAAGTACAGTGATTGTAGCCCCAGGCAACTCATTCTCTCCTCACCATTAACCCCTTCATACCCCCTCATATTCAGAGCCAACCTTGCAAACCTCTTTTGTAAACATAAAACTTCACAGGAAAATAAGGGTGAAATTAGAGAAGTATTTGCCAGTAGTATTTTTTTTCTTTCATTAACATTTTCTGCCTTGTTGGTGCTGCCCACCCCCCCCCCCCCATGAATAAATAATAAAAGATTATTAGGAACAGGGGATGACCATGGACACCTCAAGTCTAGTCTGCCAGCAAGTCTAGTTCATAGCTTATCCATTTACCTGACTTTGGTTCATTGTGCTTGGTAGCCCCCACTTAACAAATCTACTTTGGGAAGATGCCAAACTATAGCTTATGGTAACAGATGGACTCATTATAATAAGCATCTTGACTGTGGTCGCCACTGCTTCGTGTAGCAATTCAGTCCCCAGGGCCTAGTGATATAAATGTACAAGTGTATTTGTGGAAAAGGTGAAAAGAGAACATGAGTAAATGTGAAAAATTGCATTTTGAGATAAATAAGAGATGACACCAAAAATAAAGGAGGCTCCTGGTTAAAGCAGAAATATTGGCATTTCGACTTGTGAGTTCTGATTCTAGCTTGTACAAAGGCTAACGGTCCTCTTACCCTCAGACAGCTTTGTGGTTCACTTTTCTGTTGCATATATTTTCAAATGTTGTATCGACTCTTCTGGCAACAAAACCCCCGTGGAGAAGAAGAGCATGACAATAGGTTTGAGGTTAATTTTTCACCCTAATTTCTAATAAAATGAAGAAAGCTTAATCAATATAAAAAAGCTAAATCTCTGTTCAGTGAGGTACAAGGTTTCAGGTATTAGTTTAATGTGATGTAACATAAGTTGAATTTTGTTTGTTTCAGCTGCGTGATCTGCAGAAACTCAGCCACTTAGATCTGTCCTCGAACCAGTTTCTGAGCATGCCCATTTGTGTTCTTCGGATGTCCAAGCTCAAGAGTCTGGATCTTAGCAGCAATAAACTGAAGGAACTTCCTCAGGATCTGAACAGGTAACTTCTTCACCAGAATCTACGAAAGGTGCAAAACGTGAAGTGGCCAAGAATAGGACACAATTTATATTTGCCATATCTTGAAAGAAGATTTTCTCCATGAAATTACCTTCAGTGTAGCTTCAAACCCAGTCCAAATTAAACTAATTGCAGACTCGAGTAAATGGGCAAATCTACTGATTAGCAAGTTTCATATTACCTGCCCTTGGGATTATAACTACTTACCATTACCCTGGCAGCCATTTCTTCCCACTGGGACCTCTGTACTTGTGCCAAGTTAAACCTGCCACAGGCTCAGCAATCTCGTCCCCCAACATGGGAGGTGAGAATTCAGGGCAAGTATACACCGTCCCAATGGACTCCATGCATTGTTCACCTGCACAGATTATATTTCCTAGGACAAGCTGTTAACTCCCGAAGAAGGTTACAATTTAGCTGAGTTCAAGTGTCAAATTTATGTTCAGTTAAGTACATTAAATGCTGGCAACTCCCAGAGGATAGCTTATCTCCAGAGTCCAAACTATGCAGATTTGTTTTAAACCCTCTTGCTGAAGTTGTTTGTGAAATCTGTCTGGGCAATCTCAACCCAGATTCTAAAACGCATTTATTTTTTTTCCATTACAGTCAACCTAGTGTCAAATACCCATAATTTTTCTCCCACTGGCAATCTATTCCAAAGAAAACGAGCACCAATCCCTGCAGTGGTCACAAACTTCCAATTAGAAAAACATCCTCCCGCAGTTGCCCTTTGTCTCCTATCATCAAGCTAATTTTGGACAAATTAATTAGTTTGCCTTGTATTCTATGTGCCTCAATATTTGGGCCAGCACCATGAGAAACCATGTCAAATGCCTCACCACAATCCGTATATACCACCTTGTCTTTATCAGTTTTTTAAGCTACCTTTTTAACTCAATGACATTAGTGAGATACGATTTATCCCTTTCCCAGATACACACAAAGCCATTCTGTCCAACTCAGATCAGATCCTATGTTTCCAGATGTACAGAAATACTACCCCTTCAATTTAGAGCTGCAGTGACCCAAGTCAATTCTAATTTCCAGAAAAGTTCTCAGTGGACTTTACACTTTCTGACTGTGACCACCTAGGTTTCCCCTAGAAGCCCTGCTTGCTCCACATCCCAAAGATGCCCGGGCTGGTAGCTTAATTAGCCACTGTAAGTTGTCCCTAAGTTATAATATGTTCCTCAGAATAGGAGTTATGAAATTACCTCAACTTTCAACTTTCCTGCTGAGCTCCATGCGAAGTCCCATGCTGGACTGTACTTAAGAAAAAGTTCAAAATTCAAAGTAAAATTATTATCGAAGTGCATACAGTATACAACCCTGAGATTCATGTTGTTGCGGGCATTCACAGTAAATGCAAGAAACAAAATAGGAAAGACCACACCCAACAGGATGGACAGACAACAAACTTTGCAAATACAAAAGGAAAGAAAAAGAAAATAATAAAAAAAATTGAGAACATAAGATGAAGAGTCCTTGAAAGTGAGTTCATAGGTTGTGAGAACAGTTCAATGATGGGTTGAGTGAAGTTTATTGAATCTGTCCCCTCTGGTTCAGGAGCCTCCTGGTTGAGGGGACATAACTGTTCCTGAACCTGGTGGTATGGGACCTGAAGCCCCTGTACCTCATTCCCGATAGCAACAGCAAGAAGAGAACATGACCTGGGTGTTGGTGGTATTTGACAATAGATGTTGCATTCCTGAGACAGCACTCTGTGTAGATGTGCTCAATGGTGGGGAAGGTCTTTACCTGTGATAGATTGGGCTGTATCCATTACTTTTTGTAGGCTTTTCTGTTCAAGGGCACTGACATGATGAACTCAGTCAGTATACTCTCCACCACACATCTATAGTAGTTTGTCAAAGTTTTAGACAACATGCTGAATCTTCGCAATCTTTTAAGAAAGTAGAGGGACTGCCCTGCTTTCTTTGTAATGGCATTCATGTGCCGGCCCACGGGCAGATCTTCTGAAATGCTAACACAAGGAATTTGCTGTCCCACTCTATCTCTGATCCCCTGATGAGGACTGGCTCATGGGTCTCATGTTCCTCCTCCTGAAATCAATAATCATATTTTTGGTCTTGCTGACATTGAATGAGAGGTTGTTGCTGTGGTACCCCTGACACAATTTTTCAATCTCCCTCCTGTATGCTGATTCGTCACTACCTTTGATTCAACCAATGACAGTGGTGACGTCAGCAAACTTAAATATGGCATTGGGGCTGTGCTCAGCCTCACAGACATAAGTGTAAAGCAAGCAGAGCAGGAGATTGAAAAGATTGGCTAAGTATCCAGGATTACTGTGGTCAGATTTATAGGTACCCCCAACACGGTGGGTCGTACATGGGAAGTATCTTCTACTTGCCCATTTTACCACAAAGCATACCGTGGATTTTAAATATCACTCCTTAAGGTCATCGAGTCATAAACTCCTACACCACAGAACCAAATCTAGTGGTCCACCATGATCATACCCACCACTGTAGTTATCAATCCATAGACTTCTCTACCTCGACAATTCAAGTGTATGTGCAGATCCTTTATAGATGTTGTGGGGGTATGTGCCTCTCCCACCTCCTCAGGCAGTACTGTCCAGGTTCCAATCACTCGTTGAGTGAAAAAATTTTCTCCTTTAATTCCCCCCACCTTATACTCAGGCCTTCATGTTTTAAACACCCTCACCAAATCAAAAAGATCTTTACTATCTATCCCTCTCACAATTCTGTATATCTTTATCAAGTCTCCCATCAGCTCCCTCCATTCCAGAAAAAGCAAATCCAGCATATCCATACATGTGAAATATCCCAGTCCAGGCTAAATCCTGGTGAACCTTCTGTGCACCCTCTTCAGCTCAATTGCGACCACACAACAGATAAGAATTAGCCAGTGTTTTATAAACTTTGCTTTTGAAATAGCTGTATAAGAGAAGTAAAATAATTAATTTCAAGAACTCTGCTCTCCATTCTGATTCCAGGCCATTTACACAATACAATGTGGCCTGTTGCCACTGGAACAGAACTGTATAATTAGGCCAATAATATTAAAATGAAAATGCATTCATTTACACTTTCTAAAATCCAGTCTTTGTTTTGGATGCAAACTTCTACAAATGTACAGTGGGGAGCATTCTGATTGGCTGCATCGCCATCTGGTATGGTGGGGGGGGACCACTGCGCAGGATCAAAGTAAGTTGCAGAAACTTGTAAAATTAGTCAGCTCCATCATGGGTACCAGCCGCTGTAGAAACCAAGACATCTTCAAGAAGCAGTGCCTTAGAAAGGCGGCGATCATCACTAAAGATCTCCACCAGTCAGCACTTGCTCTCTTCTCATTGTTATGATTGGGAAGGAGGCACACATTCAGTGACTGAGGGACAGCTTCTTCCCCTCTGCCATCCAATTTCTAAATGAACATTGAACCCATGAACACTACCTCAGTACTTTTTGTTTCTGGTTTTTTTGGTCTTCTTATTTTAACTTCACTATTTAATAGGCATATATATATATATATTTACAGTAATTCAGTTTTTTGTCTCTATATTTACTTATCATGTATTTCATTGCAACACAGCCATAATGTTAACAAATTTCTTGACATATGCTGGTGATATTAAACCTGATCCTGATTCCGATTATTTAAAAAAAATGCTGTAATTGAGGTGAGATGACCAGGCTGTCCATTGGGGTATTCACCGCAATGTAGAGCTGAAGATGACGTTAACATTGTGCGTTCTCTCTCACATCCTGCACAGACTCAGTGAACTCCAGTCCCTGTTCCTTCAGAAGAACAAGATGACCTACCTATCCAGAGTCTTGTGTAGAATGCCTAGTCTAAAGATGTTAGTTGTCAGTGGCGATGACATCAAGAACATGCCATCTGCTCTTTTGACGGATCCCAATCTAAAGTAAGTGTGGCATTATAATCTTTGATTTTGTTATTATTAAAAATATTTTCCTTTATTTTCCTTCATTATGTCTCTCCTTAATTACCCTTTTGCTCAAAAGTCAATAGAAGCTGAAAATTTAAGTGATGCATTTCTGTTGTTAGTTATGAGGTACTCCTGCACATTAGCCTGCCCACAGAAGGATGTATGAATTATCCAGAAGAATGCGGATGGATTCAGCTGATTGTTACTTTATGAAGTGCAGAATACCGCTTCATTAGGTGACTGAGTTCATTATTGCCGGTGCACGTGATTGAGCAAAGCTTACCAAATGAATAACAAATAATGATAGCAGAAATTACAGAAATTCTCCTACAAGCATGTTAATTATTTGAATTGGGATAAAACAAGACAGCAGCTCCTACATCGAGGCATTCATAAGCCAACAACACTCTACATACTGACTACAGCAAATTGTACCCAAAAATCGTACAAAATGTGGTTGAGGGAATCAATACTAACAAGGAGTAGGAGAATAGTTGGAAGCATCAACATAACATGATCGGTAGATTTTAAGAAAGCCATTAGAGCCAAGGAGCAATGCAGATGAACTTAATTGAGGAAGGTGTGGCACAGACTAAAGTTTCTGACACTGGTAATCTAACGGAGGTGCAAGATATGGAGTAAGTTATAACTAAAAATGTAGATGACACGGAACTTCAAGAGATTTTACTGAAATAGCTTCCATAGTGATTTGAGACTGAACATATGGAGGTTAATACTGGAACAACATTAATTTCAAACAGCTCCTTTAAGAACTAACTTCAAGGTTTAGCAATCTCATATAGTCAAATAGATTTATTGCATTGTTTCTGGCTATGCGTTATGTTTGGACAAATGCATGGCACAGAAAGCACTTGAGTAAAATGATTTATTTAAGTTGTCTTTGTCTTTGTTATTGGTCGCAGAGGAATGTTCAACAGGAGAGTGTATAGCAATTAACAGTTTAATGAAATGAGCAATAAACATACTCTTTACTCACTGGAATAGGGAGTGTAGCTTCAACAAAACCAAACTGAAACTATCTTAAGAGAACAAAAGCTAAGAAAAATTATCACAGGTGGGATGATCAATATTGTAAACCAGCGGAGTGGAGAAAGAAGAATACTTCATTCATATGGATTTAAGAAGATTTTTGGCAGACGATTATTGACGTACATATCTATCATAAATAAAGAGGTACAATATTTCTTACATTCATTTTTACATCTATTTTGTTTTGTCATGATGTGGGTCACAGCAGATTTCTGGCCAGGAGCACAATACAACAGTTTACATGAGTAACTGAAGTTGCATGTAGTTGACCGAAGCGTTGTATTGCTTTTGTAAAGTTCTCAGCTCAGAATTCTTAAGGCATGATCGTCCAATTGAAGTTGTTCAAGTGAGACAGAATTTATAGTTGGTGCCTTTTTGCTAAAAATCCGCTCCTAAATTGTGAGGGGCTTAGAAGAATCTACACAAGGCCAGATCGTCTAGCAGTGCATCAATGGTGTACTTCACACCAAAGAAACTAAACTCAAAATGTTATTCTGGGGACCATATTGGGCTCTGGAGTTCCCTGTGGGCTTTCCTGTTCTTGGGATATCTTCATTTTGGCATTTTTAGAAAGTGTTTTTTTTTTTGTCACCTGTCCTGCTGTCTTTTTGTGTGGCTCATGGTCAGAATGTTTTAGGATAATGTTCTTTTGGGATATCTTGGAGAATCTGGTTACATTGAAGAATTTTTTGAAGGAAAGAAATGAAGTATTGATTTAATATTAATACTTTTCAAATACTATACATTTTAGAGCTTCCCAAAGCACATTCTAACTAGTAAAAATAAAATTGGCATGAAGCTACTGTTCTAATATAACGGTCTTCCACAAACAGTGATGTTAAATGAGTGATAAATAGAGAAATAATGCCAGGGAAACTCATATATCCAACTGGAAAAAGCAAATAGGGCTTCGATTTAATGCCCTACACAAAAATGGAGAATCTTCAAATGTGCAGCACCTCTGTGCTTCTGCAAAGCAGCATAATCCTGGATTTGTGTTCTTAAGGAAGATTCCAGCAAAATGGATGAAGGCAAGGCAATGGATGTTGTCCACATGGACCTTAGCAAGGCATTTGACAAGGTCTGCATGGGAGGTAGATCAAGAAGGTTCAGCTCAGCATTCGAGATGAGGTGGTAAATAGGATTAGATATTGGCTTTGTAAGACAACCAGAGAGTGGTAGTAGATGTTTGGCTCTCTGACTGGAGGCCTGTGACTAGTGGATTGCTGCAGGGATCGATGCTGGCTCCATTGTTGTTTGTCATCTATATCAACTATCTGGTTGATAATGTGGTTATCAGCAAATTTGTGGATGGCACTAACATTAGAAGTGTAGTGGACAGCAAGAAAGACTCTAATTGGTTGCAGTGAGTTCTGTACCAGCTGGAAAAATGGACTGAAAGATGGCAGTTGGAATTTAATGCAGACAAGTGCAAGGTGTTGCATTTCAGTAGGACCAATCAGGGTAGGTCTTACACAATGAACGGTAGGGCACTGAGGAGTGTGGTAGAACAAAGGGATCTAGAAATATTGGTCCATAATTCATTGAAAGTAGCATCGCAGGTTTATAGGTTTGTAAAGAAAGCTTTTGGCATATACGCCTTCATAAATCAAAGTATTGAGTACAGGACATTGGATGTTATATGGAAGTTGTATCAGACATTGGTGAAGTTTAATTTGGAGTATTGTGTGCAGTGTTGGCCACCTACCTACAAGAAGGATGTAATTAAGTTAGAAGGAGTGCAGAGAAAATTTACAAGGATGTTGCCAGGTCTGGAGGACCTGAGTTATATGAAAAGATTGAATACGTTAGGACTTTATTCCTTGGAACGCAGAATGAATGTTTACAAAATTAAGAGAGACTAGACAACGGGGTGACCTGTTGAGAGAAGGGTAGTGCAGTCTGATATGACTAGAATGAACATTAAATTTTCCTGAATGCTATTGCTATCTCTTTGATTTGGAAATTAAAGAAGAAAAACTCAGTTTATTAAAGAAGAAAGATGAATAGCAAGACAAATATGTGACCAGAATGAACATTAAATATCCATGAAGTAAATTTGAAAGCAGCGGGCTTGCTGGGTCGGGTCTGGAATTAAACATCCGATGTAATGATGGATTTGGCCTTGAATAATCAGAGAGGGATTCCATCGATTCCTAGTTAGAGTGACTTCTTTGGCACCAAAGGATGTCATTTGGAAGAGGCAATTGTATTGTCTGATGTTCTTCCTGAACTCATTTGCAATAGGTTCATCATTGCTGTACAAATTGAGGAATTTATTAAGTAGAGGCTGCAAATTGCCTATCCTGACCTTTCCCTTCATACAGCAAAAATGTGTGGTTTCTCCAGTGAATAGGAAGTCACGACAGTGAGGGCATACTGTGGTCATTGAACCAACATCAGCAGAAATGTGACGGCATGCAAGTCGTGCATTTTGCCTCGCTCTTTCTCTGTCGAGGTATTGTCGTCGAAAGCGGCCATTGTCGTCTTCAGCAACTCTCACAATAATTACTCTGTCCCGCACATTCTCGAGTTGATCTTTCCTTTTCTCCTGTCTCTTCCTCTCTCCTCCTTCTCTGCCTGTTTTTGTCATTCTGGAGACACACAGCCCTTTCATCCTTCGTCTCTTCAACCATTTGTTCTTTCTCCCTGATCCTGGAGTCGTGTGGCCCTGGCCTGATCGGATTCTTGTTCTCTCCTCCGTTAATGCCTATTGTTGTCATTTTGGAGACGTGCATGCCTCTCCTCCTCTGTCTCGTCTTCTCTCAACTTTTTTGTCCTGACTCTTTGATCCTGGAGTCGTGCGGCCCTGGCCTCATCCGATTGTTGTTCTCTCCCTCCCCTTGCCGCTTCCCGACGACATTTGGTGTCATCTCTTGACCATAATGTCCCCCTTCTCTTTCCACGTGGCATAATTAGGCTATCCATATATTTTTACCCTAATGCTTGATAGAAGATAGGAAGCAGTAACACCAAAGCCTCCAAGCTGCTGAAGCTGGCTGTGCGCATGCGTCGAGCTGTGGCGTCACGGTCTCCATGGAAGATTGAAGTGGCTCTGTGAGCATCGTGAGGCGCAGCTGAGGCTAGCCGTGCGCATGCATCGGGCTGTGATGTCCCAATGTCCATGATGGCTGATCGGGTCTCGGGTGAAAGGCAGCCTGTTGATTTTTGGCGAATGAGCAATTTTATACGAATATATAACCCTGAACTTTGCCTGCATTCTGTAAGTTAGCGCATTTTAATTCGATTTAGCCAAAAAAAGTGCTGCTGTAATGCACCATTTGCGCTAATTGGAGGTCACAAACAGACAAACAGGCAGAGTGTCACGTGACCGGCAACAATGAATATAGAAATGAGTCAGGTTCTATAAACAAATAAACATCTATTAAACTCTGCTCCACATTAGTAAAATGATAAACAAACGAAAACCTTAACCAGAAGTAAACTGCTGTGCAGCCATTTAACAGACCGCCAATCTCAGTACTAGTTCTTAAAGCGGTAAATGCGAAGACAGTATTAAAGTTGTAATTTGGAACACAGTTCTTAGAATGGTAAATTTGAAAGTCCAAGAGATTTATACAGTCAATCAGGAGAGACTTTCCTAAAGTAAAGAATTCCTCGAAAACTTGAGGTTACTGCTGATCCCAGCTGGAACCTGCCTTGTCTGCAGGATTCACGATGATGGAAATTAAACGGTTTAAAGGAACTGACCTTTTCCTCTGTAGAATAGACACTGCACAAACTTTTCTGCTTTAGCAGATGTTATTTCATGCAGATCACTCTTTCTTGAATGAGGATTCAATAATGGTCAATCCTCTCTAATACCGCCGAACGATATCAGCTTTACTTGACTTCTTCAGGTTCCGTACCTTAGTAATGTCTTCACTCTCCAATACTACTGAAAAGGTACACCAACAAAGCTGGCAGCTATTGGTGAAACTGCCGACCCAACACCTCTGTACCTTACAATAGAAAGTAAAACGCCGTTTTAAAACTAAACTGCGTCATGGGATGAATACGCAGCCTAGTGGAGTATCTGACTGATGATCTAACTGAAAACTAACTGCGTCACCAGGGGCCTCCCCTTTATACCCATGGTGGACATGTCATCACATGACTTCACATCGGCAGGAAAATTACATCGGGTGACCTCCAAAAGACCATTACATCATGCTCATCAGCTACTCAATTACATCATGGTCATAAGACAGTCACAAGATATCCATGAGGTATGTAACACAGAGCATGAGAGTTTTAGTAGTATATAGATATAGCAGACATTTTTTTACCGATTTTGGATGGGATCACAACTAGAGGTCATGGGTTAAGGGTGAAAGGTGAACAGTTTAAGGGGAACATGAGGGGAAACTTTTTCACTCAGAGGGCTGTGAGATTGTGGAATGAGCTGCCAGTGCAGGTGGTGCATGTAAGCTCAAGTTCAACATTTAAGAGAAGTACATGGATGACAGCAGTATGGAGGGCTATGGTCTGATGTAGATCGATGGGAGTAGGCAGTTTAAATGGCTTGGCACAGACTAGGTGGGCCGAAGGGCCTGTTTCTGCGCTGCATTTTCTATGATTCTATGACTCTAATTATTAGAAACGGGAATGTGTCCTAGACCACGTATGCAACATTCATCATCTAAGATCCCCACCATCCATCTCATGCCCTCTTCTCACTACTACCATTGAAGAGGAGGTACAAAAGCCTTAGATCCCACACCACCAGGTTCAAGAACAGCTGATACCCTACAATCATCAGGTTCCTGAAACAGTGTGGATAAATTCATGCACCATTAGTCCAAAATAAAACTGCAATCTAAAGTCTCACTTTCAAGGATTCTTTACAACTCATGATCTCAGTATTATTCTTATTTGCCCAGTTTGCCTTCTTTTGCATATTGATTGCTTGTTACTCTTTGGCTGTTTATTCATAGCTCTTCATAAAACTCTATTGAAGTTATTTTTTCCCCCGTAAGTACCTGAAAGAAAATGACTGTCAAGGTAGTATACAACAACATACAGTATATGTACTTTGAAAATAAATTTACTTTGAATTTTCTTTCTGTTAACAATTATCAATCCATGTCAACTAATTCCACCTACCCTAACCTTGGTAATCAACCTACTGCCAAAATCCTTCTGAAAATTTAAATATACTATATCCACTGATTCTCGCTCATCTTCTCCTTGACAAATTCTAATTGGTTGTGATTCACTATTTCCTTTTCATAACTCTAAGTTAGTTCTGAATAAATCATTTTTCTGACTGAATATCATATCCTTTTGTTTTAAATTCCAGCATTTTCCAAGGAAGGCTAGTAGGTCCATCTTTCCCTGTTTTCTCTCCTCTTCCCTTCTTAAATGGTAGTGTCACATGTGTCACCCTTCAGTTGCCAGAAAAGTCTCAGAATGGAAGATGCTAACTTGTGCATCCATTATCTCCATAACCACCTCTTTCAAAGCTTTGTGATGTACTATACTGTGCAAGCGTCTTAGGCACGTAAATACAGTATATAGCTAGGGTGCCTGAGACTTTTTCACAGTACTGTAGGAATTTTATGTATTACAGCGTACTGCTACCACAAAATAAAACAAATTTCATGACATATGTGAGTGATGATAAACCCAATCCTGATATAAGTCTCTTTTGTAGACTGCAAGTGGGAAGTGGGGAATCATGTTTGGGAAAAAGGGAAGGGAGTGGGAAACACCACAGAGACATTCTGAAATGATCAATAAATCAATTGTTTGGAATCAAATGACCTTATCTGGGATCTCATTGTTGGGTGTGCCTGCACCTGCACCACAAATTGCCCCAGCACTCTTTCTCTTCCACCTGTCCCAGTCTCCTCCCGTGGTGCTCCACCGTCGCCAATCCCAGTATTTGCCAATGACGAATAATTACTGTGCAAATATCTTAGGCACTCTAGTCAAAGTTTCATGGAAATAGTTATAAAAAAGAAAAGCTACAATTTAATTGAGTAACAAATTATGTATTTAAATGAAATACAGGACAAATTAGAACACTATCAATGCTACCACGGTACTATAAAACTATTTGTTCTTAACAGTTACTGATGGAGGAACTCAGCGTACATTGCCGCATTCCTTCAATGGACTGTAAATTAACAAAATCGATGCAGATACCTACTCTAGATAATGGAGTGACGTCATACAATGCTTTTGACGATTGCATTCTCCATATCTTCATTTTCATTGTAACATTCAAGACAATTGTCTATACCTTCAGATTCTTCATAGTTGGTGAAGTAGTGAAATCATTTCATTTTACCTTCCGGCTGTTTCTGGCATGGCTAAGCCTGAACGCTTGAAACCACAATAAGCAAAACAATTCTGAATTGTTTTAGTGCTTATTTCTCACTGATTATCAGTGACAAAAATCACTGTCTTTTGAACACAAGCACACACAACTAGCACTGTTTAAAAACTGTTCACTCTACATACAGAGTAGTGTCTAACACACATCTGACGGTAGTCAGAAACTGTTCAACAACAGTCTCCTGTCCCAATTAAGTGGCATAGTGTTCCAAATAAACAAATGGTATCCCAGCTATTTCCTTGATTAGCTTTTCTTATTTTAAGAGTTGGCTCAAATTAGCTGCTGTCCCAATTAACTGAAGGCCCAAACTGTGGATTAGCTATAATCCACTGTATACAATCGATACTGAAAGGAGCTACTTGACTATTGAGAGAGTGGAGTACTGCTGATGCTGTGATTTTTAACTGTAATGGTAACATATGGCCCCATCTCCTCTGTTCTTAAGAGTTGTGCTTCAAAATCCTACACCACAAGATTTAGGAGAATTAGAACACAATGAGTTTAGGTGAGTTTCATTTCCACTAATACTGCCAATGAAAGAATAATTAAAAGAAAGTGAATTTTCTTATTTTTCATGAGAAAACACTTCATGTTTTGATATTTTTATGAATTAAAATGTCATGAGTAAATCAAATAATGATGAAAACCCAACTAAGGACTATGTATGTTCCTGTCCTTCACCAGATATATTAATCTTCGAGAAAATCCACTTGACAGTTTTGGAGATAATTCAATTAGTGAAATATTTGAAGATGATGAACATGAAGAATTTGAAAAAGATTTGATGCACACATACTTTCAGGATTTGGAAGAAAGAGGCAAGTACTCAATTGGTTTTGTTTATTTGTTTATACATTGGAGTTTTTAGTTTGTGAAACTAGAAAAGTTTAGGTTCTAGCTCAGCAAAATTAGAATGAGTAGGAAAGATGAATAAAAAGTGAGAAGAGATGGTACAGTGGTAGTATCAGCATAATTTGCTTTAAAATATTTCCAGTTGTAAGGGGGAAAGCCTAAGCATGTGTTGTTCCATTTTGTTCTTTAGCATGATCTTTCTGAGTGGAGAGTGGAATGTTTGGGAAAGGTTGGTGGGATTGGATTAGGAGGTCACCACACCAAAAGTAGCTACAATCAGAATCAGAATTGAGATCATGTTCAGGTCTATTATCACCAACATGTGACATGAAATTTATTAACTTAGCAGCAGCAGTTCAATGTAATACGTAATATCGAAGAGTAAAAAATAAAATAATAAGAACAATAAATAAATAAGTAAATCAGTTACAGTATATGTATATTGAATAGATTTAAAACATGCAAAAAACAGAAATACTGTCCTACTAAAAAAAAGTGCTGTAGTGTCCAGAAGTTCAACGTCCACTTAGGAATCAGATGGCAGAGGGGAAGAAGCTGTTCCTGAATCGCTGAGTGTGTGCCTTCAGGTTTCTGTACCTCTGACCTGATGGTAACAGTGAGAAAAGGGCAAGCCCTGGGTGCTGGAGGTCCTTAATAATGGACGCTGCCTTTCTGAGACCCCGCTCCCTAAAGATGTCCTGGGTACTTTGTAGGCTAGTACCCAAGATGGAGCTGACTAGATTTACAACCCTCTGCGGCTTCTTTCGGTCCTGTGCAGTAGCACTCCCCCCCCCCAATACCAGACAGTGATACAGCCTGTCAGAATGCTCTCCACTGTACAACTATAGAAGTTTACGAGTGTATTTGTTGACATGCCAAATCTCTTCAAACTCCTAATGAAGTAGAGCCACTGTCTTGCCTTCTTTATTACTACATCGATATGTTGGGACCAGGTGAGATCCTCAGAGATCTTGACACCCAGGAACTTGAAGCTGCTCACTCTCTCCACTTCCGATCGCTCTATGAGGATTGGTATGTGTTCCTTCGTCTTACCCTTCCACAGGTCCACAATCAGCTCTTTCGTCTTACTTGCATTGAATGCCAGGTCTTTGCTGCAGCACCACTCCACTAGTTGGCATATCTTACTCCTGTACGCTCTCTCATCACCACCTGAGATTCTACCAACAATGGTTACACCATGTTACGTACCCCGTAACTGGGTTGCCAAACCAGCAGAAATGGATCACTCAGTTGGAGTCTGGATTACTAGAACTAAGAAAGTTTTATTAAAGAAACAAGCAACACAGTACTCTAATCAAAAGGATAATGAATGCAACAGTTCAGCAATGATAAACATACATGTACACAGAATTCAGATAACAGGATCAATCAAGCTCTATCGTTGTCTAGGGGTAAATCACCAGTTTCAAAGTGACGCAAAGTTCAGTTCAATTTAGTTCAGTTCAGTTCGCAGTAATCGCTGCCGTGGGAGATGGACAGTGTGGGGGAAGGAGAGAGAGAGCAAAAACAAATGAATATTCAAAACGGCTTCCACACACAGACCTTCGCAGTCAGCTTTCGGACGAGTCCTTTGTGATGTCATCTGAGGTCACCGACCGTGACCCCTCCGTTTCCAGATACGATCGTTTCCCTATGTTGAACCTGGCACCCAGGCAAGGGTGGACACACACCAGGTTCCCGCCGATCGTGCCTTTCCACCCTGAGCGTCTAAGGTTTGATCCCGCGATCAGCCATCCAAAAGCTTTCCACCGACTTGTGAGAGGCGCACCGCTTCCAGGGTCTCGTTACCTCGGGTGTCGTGTGTGTGTTGCCTTAGCGAACCTGTCTCTTTTTATCCCCCTGCTGGGGTATCGCCTGTCCATCACTTCAAACAGTTCAGGATTCAAAGGGGGAGTCGCTCTTGACAGCTCCCTCCTTCTGTTACTCTCTCTCCTGTCCCTTCATTACACATCTCCAAATGCTGCTCCATTGTTTTCCTTATCTCTCTCTCTCCTGAAGACAGGTGGCAGACCAACTGTTGATCCCACTGGTGCCACCACAGGACAGCTAACATCTTAATCTATGTGTATTCTTGTCACAACCATCAGTAAATTTATAGATGGTATTTGAGCTACGCCTAGACACGCAGTCATATGTTTTTAGAGAGTAGAGCAGTGGGCTAAGCACACACCCCTGAGGTGCACCAGAGTTGATTGTCAGCGAGGAGAAGATATTATCAGCTATCCACACAGATTGTGGTCTTCCAGTTAGGAAGTTGAGGATCCAATTGCAGAGGGAGGTATAGAGGCCTAGGTTCTGCAACTTCTCAATCAGGATTGTGGGAATGAGGGGAATAAATGCTAAGCTATAGTCGATGAACAGCATCCTGACATAGGTGTTTGTGTTGTCCAGTGGTCTAAAGCTGTGTGGAGAGCCATTGAGATTTTGTCTGTTGTTGACCTGTTGTGGTGATAGGCAAATTGCAAAGGGTCCAGGTCCTTGCTGAGGCAGGAGTTCAGTCTAATCATGACCAACTTCTCAAAGCATTTCACCATTGTAGATGCTAGTGCTCCCAGGCGATAGTCATTAAGGCAGCTCACGTTATTCTTCTTGGGCACTGGTATAATTGTTGCCTTTTTGAAGCAAGTGGGAACTTCCGCCTGTAGCAATGAGAGGTTGAAAATGTCCTTGAATACTCCCGCTAGTTGGTTGGCACAGGTTTTCAGAGCCTTACTATGTACTCCATCCGGACTTTCCACATTGCGAGGGTTCACTCTCTTTAAAGACAGCCTAACATCGGCCTCTGAGACAGAGATCACAGGGTCATCAGGGATCTTCACAGCTGTGGTTGTGTTCTCCCTTTCAATACTGTAAGCTGCAATTTAAAAAATTGAAAAGAGGAAGAAAGAGGTGAGTGGCTTGCATTTCCCCAATCCAGTCCCTGCAATAATAACAAGATTTTTAAAACAATATCTTAACTTTCTCAGATCCAAAGACATATACATTTCTTCTAAAAGAAATTGAATCTGTCTCCCTACTTAAACCTAGTATTTGACTACTATAGTAAATAAAACAATTCACATTCCAAGCCTTCCCTGGTATTGTTCCCCAACTCTTCCTCCACTACATTGACGACTGCATTAGTTCTGCTTCATGCAGCAATTTCATCAACTTTGCCTCTAACTTCCACCCTGCACTTAAATTCACTTGGTCCATCTCTGACACCTTCCTCCCCTTTTATGATCTCTCTGTCTCCATCTCTGGAGGTAAACTGTCAACAGACATTTTTTATAAACCTACTGATTCCCACAGTTAACTTCACCATACCACTTCCCACCCATCTCCTGTAAAAATGCTATTCCCTTTTCTCAGTTCCTTCACTTCTGCCGCATCTGTTCCCAGGATGTGGCTTTCCTTTCCAGGATATTAGTGATTTCCTCCTTCTTCAAACAATGGGGTTTCCCTCCCTCCACTATTGATGCTGCCCTCACCCGCATCTCCTCCATTTCCTGAACATCCGCGCTCACCTCAACTTCTCACCACCTTAATGGTGATAGAATTCCTCTTGTCCTTACCTACCACCCCATGGGCTGACGCATCCAACACATCCTCCTCCGCAACTTCTGCTATCTCTAAAGAGATTCTACCACTAAACATATTATTACTTACCACCCCCCCCACCCCGCTTTCCCCAGGGATTGCTCCGTCCACGATTCCCTTGCCTATACATCCCTCCCCACTAATCTTCCTCCCGGCATGTATCCCTGCAAGCAGCCTAGGTGATACACCTGCCCGTACACCTCCTCCCTCACGTCCATTCAGGGCCCCAAACGGTCCCTCCAGGTGAGGCAACTCTTCACCTGACAATGTGCTGGGCTCGTCTATTGTGTCCCGATGCGGACTCCTCTACATCAGTGAGACCTGTTGTAAATTTGTGGACTGCTTTGTTAAACATCTCCGCTCCACCCTCCAGAAGTAGAATTTCCCAGTGGCCAAACAGTTTAATTCTGATTCCCATTCACATTCCGACATGTTGGTCCATGGCCTCCTCTAGTGCCAAGATGAGGCCACCCTCAGGGTGGAGGAGTAACACTTTACATTCCATCTGGGTAACCTCCAACCTGAAGGTATGAAAATCAATGTCTCCTTCCGGTAAAAAAATTACCTCCCCCTCCCCTCTTCCTCTCTTGCAACTCTGGCATTTTATTTCTTCTCATCTGCTTATCACCTCCTTCTGGGTCCCCTGCTCCTTCCTTTTCTTGTATGGTCTACCCTCCTTTCCTATCAGATCCTTTTTTCTCCAGCCCTTCTCCTTTCCCACCCACCTGGCTTCACCTATCATCTTCCACCTAGCCTCCTTTCCCTCCTCCCACCTTTTTTTGTTCTGGCGTTTTCCCCTTTCCTTTTCAGTCCTGAAGAATGTTGACTGCTCATTCATTTCCATAGATGCTGCCTGACTTGCTGAGTTCCTCCAGTGTTTTGTGTGTGCTATTATATTTTATGAATGGTTTGCCCCGGAGTTTTGAAAAGTCATGTACAAACGTAATTTAATGAGGTTGTTTACATCCCCAGCAGCTGCTGGGAACACTTGACATGTATATTGTTGCAATATTTTATCCCTAGTGCTAGTTGTAACATTTTAATTTGTTTATAAAAATTAATTGAAGTCTGGCAGATTCAATAAAAGATTAGTGATCCATTCCATTAGTTTATTTTGTCAGCAAAATTATTACTTGATGATATAAAACAACGCTGTTTTTTTGTTTCAACTGCAGAAACAGCACCAACCTACACAACAAGAGTGTCTCTAAGCCTCCAGCTCTGACAACATTTGGCATCATATTTCACCAATATATGCAAAGGATCTCAATCAAATTTAAGAATGATGATGCTTTGTCCAGAACTTATCTACTGAATTAGAAGCTGGCTTCAAGTGATCTCGTCATGCTATTTTAAAAACTGAAGTCAGACTTGTGAAATTGAAATTATAAAGTAGTTTTATTATAGATATGCTGCTTTTATTTGTGGTACGGTTCAGTAGCTGCCTATAACATGAGCTGTTAATTGGAGTTACATGACCAAATGTTAAAGGTGAGGAGTATTGACATAATCAAAAGTAATGAAGGGAACTATGACTTGATCTGGATGTCAACATTGTGTATGTATTATAGTAACTTAGATATAACAGAAGATTCTGAAGAAATATGTGCAGTTTCTACAATTTCATTAATCTAAATTCTATTTCTCATTTTATCACAATTGTAATCACAATTAGAAAGTTATTTTACACACATAAGGATTTTTTTCTTCATCTTGTCTATTAGAAACTAGGAGATTTAGATTTGCAGTGGGCCAGTATTCACTAGTTTAATCCTGTTTAACTGAAGAATTAATCAATGTTAAATATATAATAGTATAATTAAGACTCTCCCAGGTATTCCTCAAGCTTCTTCAATGTTTCCACCACCTAAAAACTTGTCAGGTGGAAAAAATATTCTCACCCCTGGTATAACTCCTCTCTCCTCCTGTTCGGGGGAGAAATTTGTCTCTAGTTTGAAGCTCTAAACATATGAGTACATCAGTCACTTGTCGTCACCTCCATATAGGACATTTCATTCGGCTGATGTCAATGGAATGTGCTGGAGGTTAGTACAGCTGGTACCAATACCCTCTCAGCACTAATCACTAGTGGTGACATTCTGCCCTGTGGTCATCAAAGTTAAATTTCTTCAATCACTTAATACATTTTTCAGCTGTCTTAGTGTAAGTTCTCAGCATTTTGATTTTTCTACAAGTTTTCTTTCCCTGTAATGAACAACAATTTGACTTCTGCTCTTAACAAAATGAGCCTGGATAAAACTAACACTGAAGAGGTCTGTCCCAATTGATAATAGAACTGCTGAATAGTGAAGATTAGGGCAGCAGTCCTTATTTACCCAAATAGTTTTCTTCTCTGCATCCTCCTGGAAGCTTTCAGGGAATATAGTTCATGCTAGCAGGAAAAGTTTAAAAAAATGATGGCATCTCTTTTTATTATGCCAAGTGTAGAAATCTCACTTACTGCTGAAGGCAATACAAAAACATTTAATTTACAGTCTGTTCCCAGCGTGCATATTGGAGTAGCATCACAACAATTGCAATTTGTCAGAAACTCATTGTAATGAGAATTTGTTATCTATATCAGCAATCTGGATGTAATGTGGTTAACTGGATCAGCAAATTTGCAAACGACACCAAAATTGGGGGTGTAGTGGACAGCAAGGAAGACTACCAGAGTTTGCAGCGAGATCTGGACCAGGTGGAAAAATGGACTGAAAAATAGCAGATGGAATTTAATGCAGAGAAGTGAGAGGTGTTGCACTTCAGCAGGACCAGTGAAGGTAGGTCTTACACAGTGAAAAACAGGGCACTGAGGAGTGCTGTAGAATAAAGAGATCTGGGAATACAGGTCAATAATTCATTGAAAGTGGCATAATCAATAGATAGGGTTGTAAAGAAAGCTTTTGGCACACTGGTCTTAATAAATCAAAGTATTGAATACTGGAGATGGAATGTTATGTTGAAATTGTATGAGAGATTAGTAAGGCTTAATTTGGAGTATTTTGTGCAGTTTTGATCACCTGCCTACAGGAAAGATGAAAATAGGGTTGAAAGAGTACAGAGAAAATTTATAAGGATGTTGTCGGGACTGGAAGACCTGAGTTATAAGGTACGACTGAATAGTTAGGACTTTATTCCTTGGAATGTAGAAGATTGAGAGGAGATTTGACAGAGGTATACAAAATTATGAGGAGTAGGTAGGGTAAATATAAGCAGGCTTTTTTCCACTGAGGTTGGGTGGGACAACACTAGAGATCATAGGTCAAGCGTGAAAGGTGAAAAGTTTAAGGGAAACATGAGGTAAACTTCTTCACTCAGAGGGTTTTGAGGTTGTGGAACGAACTGTCAGTGCAAGTGGTGCATGAGAGCTCAATTTCAGCATTTATGAGAAGTTTGGATAGGTACATGGATGGTAGGGGTATGGAGGGCTATTGTCCCAGTGCAGGTCGATGGGAGAAGGCAGTGTAAATGGTTTGGCATGGACTAGATGGGCCAAGGGGCAGGTTTCTGTGCTGTACTTTTCTATGACTCTCTGATTCTAAAAATCAGATACTCCGTTTTGTTTTTGCTTTTAGCTTAAGTAGATTGCACACCATGCTAACACACAAATAAGCTAAATTGAATTGATTTTGGCACTATACTTAAATATTGTAAAAATATATTATTCCAGGATAAATGGATTGTTTCAATAAAGGATCTCATTGCTTTAGTTAGTTCACTGTGTGAAGTGATAAGATAAAGAATGTTGTAATTCCACTGAACTGGGGGGGCTCCTTATTGCAAGTAGGGGAGGAGCATTTGCAGAGTTCCCGTTTTGAATTTGCTATCTAATAATCTCTTGCAGAATTTCTTCAGCAGAATATTAGATGTGGATTAGTCCAATCCTGTAGATGTCCAATCACATTTACAGTCCACATTCATTTGAAAAGAACAGCCATTTGAATGAAATATGAGGGTTCTATCATCTGTGGAGCTTAATCCCATTCTCTTCAGGAGAAGAAACATGAGGAAAAATAGAAAAAGTGCAAATTAAATTGCAAAAGATGTCAACCAATGACACATATGCTTGAATATCTTTTACCATTTTGCAAATACTTTCTCTGAAACATGAGCAACTCAGTTTTTGTAATTATATTATTACATTGTAAAATTTATTTTTGCATTTTTTTCTTATAATAGAGTGCACAGAGCTATGATAAATTGTATTAAAATGAATGATAATTACTTGAAATTACTGATTTGTTGAATGTTAATAAGTGCTGACAAATGCTTATTGCAAAATATCATTAATTCTTATGTACTTAAAATGTAATTATAAACAGAATACTGCCAAGAACTCATATTGTTCTGTGATAATTTTCCATAATTTACTGCTAAGTACTTATGACACATCAAAGCTGTACAGCAATCAATATATGTACTGAATAAGGGCAGTTCTCTTTAGGAAAGTACTGGAAAAGGCTAGAAAAAAGATTGATTGATGAACCAACCAAATTATGCCTGACAATTTTTTCCAGAAAAAATCAGGCAATGGAATCGCAATAATGCTCCTCTCTTCCAGAAAGATATTTGTTCAGCAAAGCTGCAAAAAACTTACTGCTGTAAATTATGGCTAAGATCGCTAAGTCCTGTAGCTTGTTGGTACAATACCATAAATTATAGATCACACTTGCTTCTCATATCAGCTGAGCTTAACACAGTATCTTTAATTTGAAGCTTGCAAACAGAAGAATATTTTGTAACATGATGTACTGAAGCTTAAAATGTGTTTTTCAAGAGCAGGACAGCCAATAATGTTAGGCTGAGGATTTCTTCCATCATGCTCTGCATTGCCAGCCTGAGAACTGCAAATACCTTTGCAAAGGATGCAAATCTGAAATAAATACAGAAAATGTTGGAAATATTCTGCAGATCACACCTGTGAAATAAAACTGAGTAAATATTTCATGTTAACGGCCTATTATCAGAATTTTGAGAAGGTTAACTCGCTGAGCATTGGGTATAGAATTGTCATTAACTTCTACTTTACATGCTATTTTAATAAAGAAGGATATGCTTTGCATATAGGGCGCACAGCACAGAAATAGGCTTCACAAAATGCAGGTCAGGCAGCATCTACGGAAATGAATAAACTGTCAATGTTTCGGGCCAAGACCCTTTTTCAGTACTGAGAAAGAAAGGGGGAAATACCAGAATAAAAAAGTGGGGGGAGGGGAAGGAAGCCAGCTGGAAGGTGATAGGTGAAGCCAAGTGGGAGGAAGAGGTCAAGGGCTGGAGAAAAAAGAATCTGGTAGGAGAGGAGAGTGGACCACAGGAGAAAGGAAAGGAGGAAGGACCCAGGGGAATTAGCAGGCAGGTGATTAAGAGGTAAAGGTCAGAGTGGGGAATAGAGGGGGGAGGAAATTAGGTCACCAGAAGGAGAATTCAATATTCAAGCCATCAGCTTGGAGGGTACCAAGATGGAATATAAGGTGTTGCTCCTCCACCCTGAGGTTGACCTCACCTTGGCACGAGAGGAGGCCATGGACCAACATGTTGGAATAGGAATTAAAATGTCTGGCCACTGGGAAGTGAGTTTGCCTTGAATTTCCAGCATCTGCAGACTTTCTTGTGTTACAGAAACAGGCATTTCAGCCTAAATGGCCATGATGGTAGAAGCTTCATTTTTATGCACCCTGCACTTTGGAGAAACCAGCAATACAACAGAACAATAAATGCTGTTTGACTTTGGATAAATTCACTGGCTCTGCTTGTAGGATTGTCAGATGTGTAACAATGATCCCATGGATGATATATCAAGATCTTTTGGAATGGACCTATGCAACAAATAAATTGTGAATCCAAATCAGTGTGGAAGATGTACGCTCTAGAAATTGGGTCCCCATATCAACATCCCATTGGCTAAAGAGATCATTGGTTGAGTCATCTGTATTCTATGACTTCAAGAGCAGACTTAAGAATTTTACAACGAATGAACACTTCCTGTCTCCTTTTTTAAAACTATTTAACACATAGCAAACAAGCGCTTCAGATGCATGTAAAACTATTAGCTGTAAGTTCCCCAGCAAGTGACACAGCAGCTGCTTTGGAAATATATTGTTGTTCCATCATTATCACTGTCTAGATCCTGGCACTCCCTATATAATACATTAAAGGAGTATCTTCTGTAGCAGTTCAAAAAGGAAGCTCACTGCCACTACCTCAAAGGCAATTAGCATGGAAAATGCTGGCCTTCCCAGTGACTACCAGATCTCAAAAAATTAATGTGTAAGAAAAGTACAATGGCAGATGTCAGGAATCCTAGGATTACTGCATTTTGAACAAAGCTTAAGAAGTTCAACAATATCCAAGACAATGCAGTCTACCTGGCTGACACCAAATCCGCCAACCTGAACATTCACCATCCATTTTACACCATTGCCTCAACATGTACTAAATTAACTTGCCAAGGCTCCTACACCAGCATCCTCCAGACAGGGAAATGTGCAACAGAGACACGGGGTTCTCCAAAACGTATCCTGAAAAATTATGTAAATATGGAAGTTAGGAATGCGTATACATGTCTGCCACATAACTTTAAGGATTCAGGTGCCTTAGGCTAGACATTTAAAATTCCTGAGGAAGGGCAGGCATGTGCATGCATCTGTAATGTCCAAATATACATGTTTGTTTCTAGATACTTTTGCTCTTGAACTGCTCCCAAACGTGTGATAATTACCAACCTAAAAGAACCAAGTCGTAGGTGATTGGAACCACACATGTTGGTTCTCCTCCAAGTCATGCACCACCCCGACTTGAGAATGTGTTCCTTCATTGCCACTGGGTTTAAATCCTCATCATCTCTATTTAACAGAATCAGAATCAGGTTTGATATTAGTGGCATATGTTCTGAAATCTGTTGCTTTCCGGCAGCAGTACAATGCAAATAATAGAAATAAACTGTGAATTACAGTATATATATAAAATGGTTAAATTAAATAAGCAATGCAAAAATAGAAATAAAAAAGTGATGTAGTGTTCATGGGTTCAATGTTCATTCAGAAATCGGGTGGCAGAGGGGAAGAAGCTGTTCCTGAGACATTGAGTGTGTGCCTTCAGGTTTCTGTATCTCATTCCAGATGGTAGCAATGAGAAAAGGGCATGTCCTGGGTGACGGGGTACTTTGATGATGGATGCCACCTTTCTGGGGCATCACTCCTTGAAGATGTACTGGATACCATGGTGGCACTATGAGGATCTAGTGAGGAGCAACAGTCCAAGCAACAGCTCACTCTCATCTACTCAAGATTAATTAGAGGTGGTTAATAAATACAGGCTTTCCTCTCCCCATTCCCCTCTTGTGTTGTAAACATCAATGATTGGCCAAGATGCAATAAAGAAATACATAAAGGCAATTGTTTAGAGTTTACTGCCAGATTGCACTGATTGTTCAAATAGGGCTGAGAATATTACAAAATTGATATGAAGCTACTTAAATATATGAGAGCATAACACAAATTGAATGCCTCCTGGAAAATGGGACTGGTAAAAAACAAGTGCTATATTAATCCCCCCTATGGCACATAAACATTATGCACTATTGTAAATGTTGTGTAGAACTAAATCTGAATATTAAATTTAGCACTAAACACTAATAATAGAAAGAGATAGAAAACATAAAATGGACATCATGATTTTTCAATGAAATGTACAGAGTTACTTCAAAGGATTCAAAGGTTTCAAAGGTACATTTAATGTCAGAGAAATGTATATAATATACATCCTGAAGTGCTTTTTCTTCGCAACCATCCATGAAAACAGAGGAGTGCCCCAAAGAATAAATGACAGTTAAATGTTAAGAACCCCAAATTCCCCCCAGCTCTCCTCCCCCTCCTGCGTAAGAGGCTGGAAGCAACGATCTCCTCTCCCCCCAATGGCAAAAAAAAGCATCAGCAATCCCGCCACCGAGCACTCAAGTGTGCAAAGGAACAGCGAAGACACAGGCTTGCAGTACTCCAAAGCCTACACGTTCACCTGGTATTCGACATACCACAGGTTCTCTCGCTCCCTAATAAGGGAGAAAGAGATGTCTCCACTTTCACAGCGAGAGGGGAAGACATAAAATAAAAACTTGCTGGTTTACAAGGTTAAAAGTCTGTTGCATCGCTTTTTCCGAGCTCTGTGCCCAAAGATCTCAGATCTCTGGGCACACAGCCGAAGATCTTCCAGCTCCCACAACACACCGGTCTGTTGGGACACTGACCTTCGATCCGCCTCTCCAGAGCACCGAGATCCTAGGCTCCAAATGCAAGCCGAACTCTTAAGCCGCACCCTTGGCATGTTGGATAACGGCAAGAGTGGGTCCCATTCCGCAAAGAACAGTGTGTAACTCCAGGTCAGGGTCTTCAAAAGAACCCTGAAAGGGAAAAATAGAGATATTAGAGATGGAAATAGAGGTGTTTCTGAAGATGTAAGCAAAGAAGTCGGCGTTTAGCACCATCTTGACTAAGCTCTGCCCTCCGAATGTTGTTTTCATGTGCACACAATTTACTAGTATAAAACGACAAATAATTTTTGCACTGTCTCTCCATGGTTTTAGACAGCAATGGAATTACAGAAGACCTACTTAACAGTTGGAGTTGGCATTTTGCCTTCTAAACTTATTTAACATTACGGATCATATGTAAATGAGCAAAGAAAGCCCAAATGTGTAACTTGATGTTCACTTCAATTTATTATACTACATTCTCTGATTTGACCTCCACATTCCACAGATTTTCAGCTTTGCTTTTTGCCTTCCACAGACATCCCGGGATTGAAAACTCGCTGTGTGGAGAAATTTCATTGGATGTTAAATGTGCTGCAATCACACAATGGTGCAGTGTTTGAATGAACAAATTTACTGTGGCACCAGAACAAGTACTGACTGAGATAATAATAGAATTGTTCAGTGACCTATTAAATACTGTTCAAACTATGTCGGAGTACTTTTGCAGAGCTTGACTATACCTCTTCCCACCCTGTCTCCATAAAAATGCTACTCACTTTTATCAGTTCCTTCATCTCCACAGTATCTGCTCCCAGGATGAGGCTTTCCTTTCCAGGACATCTGAGATGTCTTCCTTCTTCAAGGAACAGGGTTTCCATTCCTCCACCGTTGATGCTGCCCTCACCTGTATCTCCTCTATTTCCTGGACATTCGTGCTCACCCCATCTTCCCACTGCCTTAACAGTGATAGTGTTCCTCTTGTCTTTAACTACCACTCCGTGACCTTCCGCATCCAACACATCATCTTCTGCAACTTCCACCATCTGCAAAGCGATCCTACCACCAAACTCATCGTACCTCCCCCACCCCGACCTCTCCACTTTCCACAGGGATCACACCTTCCATGATTCCCTTGTCAATTCGTCCCTTGCTACTAACCTCCCTGCTGCTATTTATTCCTGCAAGCGGTCAAAGTGTTACACCTGCCCACTCACCTTCTCCCTCACTTCCATTCAGGGCACCAACAATCCCTCCAAGTGAAGCAACACTTCACCTGTGAATCTGCTGGGTTGTCTATTGTGCCCGGTGCTCCCGATGCGGTCTCCTCTACATTGGTGAGACTCATTGTAAACTGGGGGACTGCTTTGTTGTGCACCTTTACTCCATCTGCCAAAAGTGGAACTTCCCAGTGTCCAAACATTTTAATTCTGATTCCCATTCCCGTTCTGACATGTCAGTCCATGGCTTCCTCTTGTGCCAGGTGGAGGAGCAACACCTTATATTCCGTCTGTGTAGCCTCCAACCTGATGTCTCCTTCAGGTGGAAAGATATTCCCTACCCCCTCTTACCCCCTTTTTCTATTCCCCACTCTAGCTTCTTGCCGGTTCTCACCTGCCTATCCCCTCCTCCTTCCTTTCTCCTATAATCCACTCTCCTATCACATTCCTTCCTCTCCAGCCCTTTATCTCTCGACCCACCTGGCTTCACCTATCATCTTCTAGCTTGTCCGCCTACCCCTCCCCCCACCTTTTTATTCTGGCATCTTCCCTCTTCCTTTCCTGTCCTGAAGAAGAGTCTCAGCCCAAAACATTGACTGTTCATTACCATAGGTATCGTATTTGTAAGTAGGTACCGTGCACAATCCTGATTTGATGGAGACAGATGTGAGAGCACGGAGGAACATCTGGAGAAACTTCTGAAATGCCTGCTTCGCTGTCGCTGCTACTGTGCGATCGAGAATCTCCGGAGGGTAAGGCCCCAAGTCCTCGGCTTTGCCTATTGCCTGTTGCCGGGTCGAAGCGCTCGGCAGAGATGGTGCTCGGTGTCAGAGGGCTGGTCGAAGGCTCGAAGTTTTCGGATGGGCTCAAGGGTCGGCTGTGGTCGGGTGCTTCCAGGATGCTGCATTGGCAAGTTTGCGGCGCTAGAAGCTCATGGCAGGGAGGGTTTTTTTTCCTTCTACCATTTGCATGAGATGACGGAACTTTCGAGAGACTTCGAGACTTTTTTTTTTACCGTGCCCATGGTCTGTTCTTTATCAAATTACGGTATTGCTTTGCACTGTTGTAACTATATGTTATAATTACGTGGTTTTTGTCAGTTTTTCAGTCTTGGTTTGTCTTGTGTTTCTGTGATATCATTCTGGAGGAACATTGTATCATTTCTTAATGCATGCATTACTAAATGACAATAAAAGAGGATTGTGTGTCCTCATAATCTAATCTAATCTAATCTAATCGAGATGCCGCCTGACCTGCTGAGTTCCTCCAGCATTTTGTAAGTGTTGCTTTGGATTTCCGGCACCTGCAGAATTTCTCGTGTTCAGGGTACTTTTATTTTAACAAAGAAGTTGACAGGTAAATTGTATCTGATAAAACATTTGTAGACAAAATTTGTGAACTAAAAAGTGGACGTAGTACCATGGCTATATATTTTGAAGGATGGGAAGAAGTCCAATTCACTCCAGCCTAACAGTTGCTTTTAGATACAGTTGATGTGGCATTTTGTTTGTGCAAATCACAACCTTTAGCTGTATTCAACACCAACATTGTGTTTAATAGAAGGCAAATATAATCTCACCGCCTCTGCTGCTGTGCCAGCAAATTATAAGCTTCATCAAACACAAATCTCCAGTTAAGGTTACATTCCTACACAGACACTCCCATAGATTTTCCAAATCACTTATCTCGATACTAAGGTAACCGCTAGTATCACTTTAAAACATTAATTTTATAGAAACATTATAAGCAGAGTGGTTTTTTAAAATCATCAGATCATTGCATCATTCCTGTGGCCAAAAGAGAATTGTCATTCCAAAAGCAATATGTTCTCAACACAATAGCCACAAAGTGATTAAATAAACTTGTTTGATGGCATCTGTCTCTCATTCAGAATGATATGAGTCCAGTGTACCTCACAACATTTCACAAAACTTAAATTGACGTTGCAGCACTAACAGAATGCTTCATTATGTGGACATACACATGAATCAGCCTTTTAGGCCATTTAAAATGACATTGGTTAGTGCATTCCACTTTGCCCATGGTAACCTTTCTTACCAAATATCTATCCGCCTATGCATTTAAAATATTTAGACTTATCTTTATATTTAGACTTATTAAAATATTAAAAAGGCAGAGGTGCATTAAAATATTTAGACTTATATTTAAAGATCACCTCATTATTAAATGGGTGAGAAGTGTTTACGTTTATGTTTAAAAAGTGATCCTCTTTTTAGATTATCCCACAAGAGAAAACATCCACTCCACACACACCCTGTCAAGACCTCTCAAGATCTCAAGTATTGTAACCAAGTTTCCTTTTTACTCTTTTAAAGTCCTGCATGGTCAAGTCCAGCATGTTCAATCTTTCCTAGGAAGGCAATCTGTCCATTTAAAGTTCTAGTGAACCTTCTCTGAGCTCCTTCCATCACATGATGTCCTTCCTTTAATGTAGAGACCATTATTCAAAATATGGTTTCATTAATGCACTGCTTAACTGAAGCATAACCTCCTAACCTTCAATGGGACACTCAGATCTTGCTACCTCTCAAGCCCTGCAATCTCTCATCATGTAGATAACAAGTTTCCTTTTTTATTTTATGTACAAAGTAGCCAATTCCACAAAATCCAACATTATACATCATTTGTCTGATTTTTGCTAATTCATTTAACCTATCAATATCCCCTTGCAGTTACAATCATATTTCCTACCTGATTTTGTCATTAGCAAAGTTAGTGACCATAAATTCTGCACCTTCATCATCCTTATCTTTTAATGATATTGTAAAATATAACCATTCAGTGTCAAGCCTTTTGGTACATCTCTCATAGTCAGAGATTTTGATATTTGTAGGAGATTCCAAGCCATGCTGCCTCTGCGTTTTTGGCGTACATGCAGGATCCATTGCACTGGAAATGACTGGGGAATGACCCTCAGGTTTTGCCCAATTTGCCTCCCTCAGCCATTACCATTACAATTTAACTAGTTACTAGAGCTGTTAGGGAGGGTTTAAACTAATTTGGCAGGGGGATGAGAACTGGAGTGATAGGGCTGAGAAAGGGGAAAACAAAAATAAATCAAAGATAGCGTGCAACAGATGTGATAGAAAGGACAGGCAGGAGATGAGACATAACCACAGCCAATGGGATGAGTTACAGGGCAATAGAGGCATAAGACCATAAGACCATAAGACAAAGGAACAGAAGTAGGCCATTCGGCCCATCAAGTCTGCTCCACCATTTTATCATGAGCTGATCCATTTTCTCCTATTTAGTCCCACTCCCCCGCCTTCTCACCATAACCTTTGATGCCCTGGCTACTCATATACCTATCAATCTCTCCCTTAAATACACCCAATGACTTGGCCTCCACTGCTGCCCGTGGCAACAAATTCCATAGATTCACCACCCTTTGACTAAAAAAATTTTTTCGCATTTCTGTTCTGAAAGGGCGCCCTTCAATCCTTAAGTCATGCCCTCTTGTACTAGACTCCCCCCATCATGGGAAACAACTTTGCCACATCCACTCTGTCCATGCCTTTTAACATTCAAAATGTTTCTATGAGGTCTCCCCTCATTCTTCTAAGCTCCAAGGAATACAGTCCAAGAGCAGACAAACAGTCCTCATATGTTAACCCTCTCATTCCCGGAATCATTCTAGTGAATCTTCTCTGTACCATCTCCAACGTCAGCACATCCTTTCTTAAATAAGGAGACCAAAACTGCCCACAGTACTCCAAGTGAGGTCTCACCAGCGCCTTATAGAGCCTCAACATCACATCCCTGCTCCTATACTCTATTCCTCTAGAAATGAATGCCAACATTGCATTCGCCTTCTTCACTACTGACTCAACCTGGAGGTTAACTTTAAGGGTATCCTGTACGAGGACTCCCAAGTCCCGTTGCATCTCAGAACTTTGAATTGTGCAGTTAAAACAGAAGGCAACAAATACTGGACTGGAAGTGTTGTGTTTGAATGCACACAGCATAAGAAACAAAATGGACAATCTTGAAATTCAGCTACAGATTGGCAAGTATGACATTGTGGCCATCTCTGAAACTTGACTAAAGGATGGCTGCCATTGGGAGTTGAATGTCGAAGGATATACGGTGTATCAGAAAGATAGGGTAGTAGGCAGAAGGGGTGGTGTGGTCCTGTGTATAAGAAATAATATTAAACCATTAGAAAGGAATGACATAGGATCGGAAGGTGTAGAGTCTCTATGGGTTGAGTTAAGAAATGGCAAGGGTAAAAGGATGCTAATGGCAGTTGTATACAGACCTCCAAACAGTAGCCGGGATGTGGATTACAAATTACAGCAGGAAATAGAAAAGGCGTGTCAGGACACTAGCAGGAAGGACAGGAGAGCAGCAATGGCTGGAGTTTCTGCGAAAAATGAAGGAAGTGCAAGACAGATATATTCCAAATAAGAAGAAATTTTTCAATGGAGAAGGACACTACCATGGCTGACAAGTGAAGTCAGAGCCAAGGTAGAAGCAAAAGAGAGGGCTTATAAGGAAGCCAAAGCTAGTGGGAAGATAGAGGATTGGGAAGCTTTTAAAAACTTGCAGAAGGAAATTAAGAAGGTCATAAGGAAGGAAAAGATGAATTATGAGAGGAAGCTGGCAACTAATATCAAAGAAGATACTAAAAGCTTTTTTAAGTATATAAAGGATAAAAGAGAGTTGAAGGTAGATACAGGACCAATAGAAAATGACATTGGAGATATTGTAATGAGAGACACAGAAATGGCAGAGGAACTGAATGTGTATTTTGCACCAGTCTTCATAGTGGAAGACATCTGCAATATACTGGATATTCTTGAGTGTTGGGGAAGTGAAGTATGTGCAGTGAAAATTACGACTGAGAAGGTGCTCAGGAAGCTTAATGGTCTGAGGGTGGATAAATCTCCTGGACCTGATGCAATGCATCCTCGGGTTCTAAAGGAAGTAGCTGGAGAGATTGCGGAGGCATTAACAATGATCTTTCAAGAATTGATAGATTCTGGCATTGTACCGGATGACTGGAAGTTTGCAAATGTTACTCCACTATTTAAGAAGGGTGGGAGGCAGCAGAAAGGAAACTATAGACCTGTTAGCCTGACATCAGTGGTTGGGAAGTTGTTGGATGAGATTACAGATACCTGGAGGCACATGACAAGATAGGCCAACGCCAGCATGGTTTCCTGAAAGGAAAATCCTACCTGACTAACCTACTGCAATTTTTTGAGGAAATTACAAGCAGGGTAGACAAAGGAGATACAGCGGATGTAGTGTACTTAGATTTTCAGAAGGCCCTTGACAAGGTGTCACACATGAGGCTGCTTAGCAAGATAAGAGCCCATGGCATTACAGTGAAGTTACTAGCATGGGTGGAGCACTGGCTGATTGGCAAAAAGCAGAGAGTGGGAATAAACGGATCCTATTCTGGCTGGCTGCCGGTTACCAGTGGAGTACCACAGGGGTCGGTGTTGGGACTGCTGCTTTTTACGATGAATGTCAATGATTTGGACTATGGGATTAATGGGTTCGTGGCTAAAATGCCAATTATGCAAAGAGAGCCCCTTAGATAGGTACATGGAACTTAGAAAAATAGAGGGCTATATGCTAGGGAAATTCTAGCCAGTTTTTAGAGTCGGTCACATGGTCGGGAAAACATTGTGGGCCAAAGGGCCTGTAATGTGCTGTTGATTCTATGTTCATTACACTATGTTCATAAGTGGAGAAGTGGGTAGTGTTGAGGAAACAGAGAGCCTGAAGAGAAGCTTAGATAGTTTAGGGGAATGGGCAAAGAAGTGGCAAATAAAATACAATGTTGGAAATTGTATGGTCATGCACTTTGGTGGAAAAAATAAATGGGCAGTCTATTACTTAGATAGGGAGAGAATTCAAAACACAGAGATGCAAAGGGACTTGGGAGACCTTGTGTAGGATACCCTAAAGGTTAACCTCAGGGTTGAGTTGGTAGTAAAGAAGGCAAATGCAATGTTGGCATTCATTACTAGAGGTATAGAATATAAGAGCAGGGGTGTGATGTTGAGGCTGTAAAGCCACTCATGAGACCACACTTGGAGTATTGTCTGCAGTTTTGGGCTCCTTATTTTAAAAAGGATATACTGATATTGGAGAGGGTTCAGAGAAGATTCACAAGAATGATTCCAGGAATGAAAGAGTTACCGTATGAGGAACGTCTGGCAGTTCTTAGGCTTTATTCCCTGGAGTTCAGGAGAATGAGGGAAGGATCTCATAGAAACATTCCGAATGTTAAAAGGTCTGAACAGATTAGATATGGCAAATTTATTTCCCATGGTAGGGGAATCTAGGACAGGAGGGCATGACTTCAGGATTGAAAGACATCCATTTAGAACAGAGATGCGGAGAAATTACTTTTGGCAGAGGGTGGTAAATCTGTGGAATTTGTTGCCATGAGCAGCTGTGAAAGCCAAGTCATTGGGTGTATTTAAGACAGAGATAGATAGGTTCTTGATCTGCCAGGGCATCAAAGGATATGGGGAGAAGGCAGGGGAATGGGAATGACTGGAAGAATTGGATCAGCACATGATTAAATGGCGGAGCAGACTCGATGGGCCAAATGGCCTACTTCTGCTCCTATATCTTATGGTCTTACAGTTACTCACCTCACTGCTATTTACGGAAGTTTGACAGATGCAAAATCGATGCTGTACTTGCCTACGTAACCAAATGATTAAAATTTGTTATTTTATTTCTGAAGTATTTTGTTCTAAATTATTGAAATTCAGTGTTTTCTGTTACTTTCTAAAAACAAATTCTTCTTTACCCTTCACTGTCTTGAATATTTTTTTCTTTGCACCTCATCTGTGCATTTATAAATAATTAAGTTTACAATTTTAACATGTAACCATATCTAAAATATGCTTGCAGAGTAATACTGAATTATGGTGCATTTCAGGAAAGTATTGCTACGTACCATCAGACCTTAAGATATAGGAGCAGAATTGGGCTATTTGGCCCATTGAGCCTTCTCTGCTATTTCATAAGAACATAAGAAATAGGAGCAGGGGTAGGCCATCCGGCCCATCGAGCCTGCCCCACCATTAAATGAGATCATGGCTGATCTGTCCGTAAACTCAGCTCCATCTACCTGCTTTTTCCCCATAACCCTTAATTCCCCATCTATGTAAAAACCTATCTAACTGCTTCTTAAATATATTTAGTGAGGAAGCCTCAGCTGCTTCCCTGGGCAGAGAATTTCACAGATTCACTACTCTCTGGGAAAAACAGTTTCTCCTCATCTCTGTCCTAAATCTTCTCCCTTAAATCTTGAGGTAATGTCCCCTAGTTCTAGTCTCACCTACCAATGGAAATAACTTTCCTACTTCTATCTTATCTATCCCTTTCAAAATTTTGTATGTTTTTATAAGATTCCCTCTCATTCTTCTGAATTCCAGAGAGTATAGTCCCAGGCGACTCAATCTCTCCTCATAGGTTAACCCCTTCATCCCTGGAATCAACCTGGTGAACCTCCTCTGCACTGCCTCCAAAGCCAGTATATCCTTCCTCAAGTATGGAGACCAAAACTGCACACAGTACTCCGGGTGCGGCCTCATCAGTATCCTATACAGTTGCAGCGTGACCTCCCTGCTCTTGAATTCAGCCCCTTTAGCAATGAAGGCCAACATTCCGTTTGCCTTCTTAATAACCTGTTGTACCTGCAAGCCAACTTTTTGCAATTCATGAACAAGCACTCCCAAGTCCTTCTGCACAACAGCATGCTGCAATCTATCACCTTTTAAATAATAATCTGCTCTTCTATTATTCCTTCCATAGTGGATGATCTCGCATTTACCAACATTGTATTCCATCTGCCAGACCTTGGCCCACTCACTTACCCTATCTATATCCCTCTGCAGACTCCCCACATCCTCTGTACAATTTGCTTTTCCACTCAGTTTAGTGTCATCAGCAAATTTTGCTACACTACACTCAGTCCCCTCTTCCAGATCATCAATGTAAATGGTAAACAGCTGCGGGCCCAGCACCGACCCCTGCGGCACCCCACTCACCACTGACTGCCAACCGGAGAAACACCCATTTATACCAACTCTCTGCCTTTTATCGGTTAACCAATCCACTATCCATGCCAATACACTTCCTCCAACTCCATGCATCCGTATCTTATTTATAAGTCTCTTGTGTGGCACCTAATCGAACACCTTTTGGAAATCCAAGTATACGACATCCACCTGTTCCCCTCTACCCACTGCACTCATTTCATCACGGTTAATACATTTCCTTCAACCCCAATCTCTTGTCTCCTCCCAGTATCCCTTCATGCCTGACCAATCAAGAATCTATCAACCTCTGACTCAAATCTTCAAAAAGACTTGGTCTCTACAGCTACCTGTGGCAACGAATTCCACCGATTCACCACTCTCTGGCTAAAAAAACTCCTCATCATCTCTATTCTAAATGGACTTCCCTCTATTCTGAGGCTGTGTCCTCTGGTCTTAGACTCCCCCACAACATTCAATAGATTTCAATGAGATCCCTTCTCATTGATCTGAATTCCAGAGAGTACAGGCCCAGAGCCATTAAACGCTCTTCGTATGATAAGACTTTCAATCCTGGACATTTACATGTCTGATATGAAGGATTGGAAAGGGCATGCACCATTCAATACTGTCAAACATCTCAAAAAGCTACACGGCATAAAACTAAAAACATAGCACTTGAAGAATTCAGGGATCAAGCAGTATTTGTGGAAGCAATAGGTGTATCTTGATGTTTTTAGTCATGACCCTGCATTAAAACAGAGAGAAAAGAGACAATATTTCCTGTATATAGCAGTAAGAAAGGTGGGACAGGGACTAGATGGAACCAGGCACCTTTTGTTTCTTGTCCAAATTCCAGTGCCCACTGGATCTTTTACCTTTAGCTTCACAATGTACTTTGCAGTGTAGTCACAACTGTGGAGATACAAGCAGCCAATTTTCACATAGCAGGAGTTCATAAGCAGCAATAAGATAATTAATTAGGTGGTGAGGGACAAGTTGGGCTCCTTACTGTCATTCTTGCTGGCTGTCTGAGATGCAAAATTACTAGGTTCAACTGGTAATGAGTAACACATATTTTCAGCACTACTTGCAGTACTCACATTATTTATTATACTTCAGTGGCATGTGCTGGAAAATCAATTCACACAATCCCAAAAATATAGCAATGACAGTTTAAAATTGATCTAATCCAAATTTCTCAGTGTCTTAGTCCCCAAGGGAAATTAATTACTTTGCTTTTTCGCATGGATTCCACTTTCCCTACCATTAATTTCCATTTTCAAATTCCACCAAACGATGTCACGTATAATGCAACACATAAAATTAGTCTGCAGTCAGATTTTCACTCTTACTGGTTTAAAAAACAATAGTCCTTCTTGACTCAGTATGAACAGGTTTTACTAACTTATGAAATTGTGTTACTTAAAGTGCCAAAATTCAGAGTATTTTTTGTATGCATTGAGAGTTCTGTATAACATTATATGATTTCAAATGCAACCTCACATGTGTGTCTGTATTGCTTTGGCCAAAAAGCTGAGTGTAAAGACAACTGCTAAACCAGAGCAACACACACAAAATGCTGGGGAGACTCAGCAGGTCAGTCGGCAATTATGAAAGGGAATAAACAGTTAATGTTTCAGGCCTAGACCCTTCTTCAGTCAGTCTGATCGGGATTGATGAAGGGTCTTGGCCCTTAATGTCATATGTTTATTCCTTTCCCACAGAAGCTGTTTGACTTGCTGAGTTCCTCCAGCATTTTGTGTGTGTTACACTGAATTTCCAGCATCTGCAGAACCTCCCGTGTTTGGTATTTCCAAACCAGCCTGCTAATTATGATCTTTGCCATGCCTCAGGATTTTGTGGAGAAAAAAAAAACCCTATCTATTTTTCCTTGAATTTCATTTTGATCTGCGATCATTTTTATGTAAGCATTTAAAAATTATGTTTTAATTACTGAAAATGTAAATCATAGAATTCCCAGAAGTGAGCTATGAAAAGAAATGTAAAAAAGTTGCAGGTTTCCCCAAAGTGCAGGCATTCATGGACTGTATTTATGTCCTTAAATGGCCTCCTTGCAATCTCATACCAGGAAGTGTTGGCTCTTGTCCTGCCAGATCTCCATCATCCCATTTAACAAAGGACATATTTCCTATAATCAGTATTCTCCATCAACCAGTTATGTCACATGCAATCTCATGAAGGCATCTTCCATCCTCTCATCTTCCCCTATTATTTTCCCCTGCCTCCAGTGACCATTGCAGTATCATTTAGTGCAAGCCTCACTGTAACTGGAAGAGCTGGTTGTGACATTTATAGCTGCTGCAATGCATACTAAAAAATGGAGAACTTGCAACCAATAATAGGGAATGCTGAGCTGAAGCCAACTGTAAGGGGACATTATAACTAAAGGAACCAGAGCATGTGGTCAGCTTGCATACTATGAGACAGCAGCATATTCGGCTCCCTCCGGATGGGCTGACATACTTTAAGGTGCTCATATTAACAGTACGTCTGCAGGAGATACATAAAGATATCTTCCACCATGATGTGTCATGAGATGATGAAGCTGTCTCCACCAAGATTACGAGGCTACACATTCCACAGATTTCTTTCTGACCAGCACTGTACTATTGACAGTATCCCTTCTGGATGCATCAAGATCTGGTACGGCAATTCAAATTTGCAGGATCGTAAGAAGCTGCAGGGAAAAGTAAACCCTGCCCACTGCATCATGGGTACATCTCACCCCATCATTGGTTGTACCTACCAGAGGCACTGGTAGATACAACGAATTACTGTAATCCTCATCACTGCCGCGGTACAGCAACACTTTGCACTAAAATGGACTCGGTGGGTATTTTTGTTCTAATTGTCTACTTTCTTGTTAAAATTATGTATGATTTACCTTTCATTAGGTTTTTCTTGTGAATGCTGCTTATTTGATGCTATGCTATGTGCTGTTGCAAATAAATTCTTCATTGCATCTGTGCATAAATGTACTTGTAATATGACAATAAACTCAACTTCAAAGACCTGCCACGATTACCCACTGCAGCAAATGCGTAACAGCACATGGAGGGGAAGGAGAAGAAGGGGGATGATGATTAGGAAAAGAAAAATGTACAGAAAACCATGACAGTAGCTCCTTTCTGGCACTGATGACAGACTGCAGTCAAACTGGCAACACTTCAACCAAAAAAATTAACACTACCATCCTCCCTTTAACTCTCACCACCTGTTCCTTCTTCTGAAAGTACAAACTATGCCACTTCAATAACTTTCTAGAGAACTTGTCCATAAAACTATCATAGCAACCAAAGAGCAATGAATGACATGCATAAACTATTCATGCCTGTACAAGACCTTAGTGTTTGTCATGGTGTTCCTGTGCTGTGCTTTCCCAGTGGTGACTACGTGATGTGTGGGAAACTGTTGAGATAGAGTGGAGCTGAGAACTTGGGAACAGCGCATGGCCTAGATTACACTCTATCACCATGGCCGGCAATAGTCCGAGTTAGCTGATAAATACACAACAGCAAGATCACTGTGGAGCTGCAGAGGAAACAAGACAAAGTGTGTCAACTTTAGCAAACACACCAACTCCATGCTTTCCAAGACTTCTGCCACTTCCCCAGGGCAATGTACCAGCAATCCTGGGATCAGGTTGGAGATCAGATTGCTGGACTGATGTGAAAATCTTATTCAACACTGGTACCCAGCAGTTGAAATTTCTGCTACAGACTCAGGTGTTCGCTAGTTTCTTGTGCTGGATCAGCAAAGCTGACTAACTATCCTGTGTTCAATCTGTTCCTGTCTCCTACCATTTCACCTTCATTAATTTGAGGCTGAAATTCAAATCTCGGGGGTGATGATCTCTTCACAACATTTTTATATGATATAACTTGACCTTTTCCGAATCCTTCTTATTAACTTAAAATATATGAATAGAAGAGCGGCGTTGACAACATTATTGAATGTATTCGATTTAAGATATTCGTCTAGTCTTGTTTTGTTCCGTTTGCTTTTTTTTTAGATTTAGTATTTAGTTTTTTTTGTGTTTTTCTTTGTATTACTTTTTTCTTTTTTATTTCTTTTTTCTCTATGATCAACGATATTAAGAGTTTGGAAATCTATTACACCTGTATTATTTGAAGTCTTTTTTGTACATGTTTAGCAACAAGAAGTTTATTCCAATCTCTCTGTATCAATATTGTTATTCAGTTTATAATTTTGGAAAAGTAATAAAAAGATTTAAAAAGAAAGAAGGGTGATCTCTTCAAAGCCACAATGTAATACTCACATCCACTCAGGAGTCTTATACACCTGGAACCAAAGATAAACATGCTGAAGGAGATCAATAGGCCAAAGAGAATATGACAACTTTTAAGCTGTAGCTTTTCCCATAATATCTCCTGAGCCAGAAGGAAACTTGGACCTTCCCAGATCAGAACTGCATCTCTCATTGCCGGGGAACTCCTTCCACTATCACCGATCCTATCCGCAACTATTCCATAATTTCCTCCAGGTAATTGCCAATTCATTGGCTACCTCAGTCCTTCTTCACCAGACTTCAGCTGAGAAAGATGATCGATAATCCTTCTTACATTTATCTGCCCCCAAAAATTTATCATCTTCTGCTGTCTACTCAGCATTGCCATACAAGGTATGATGTTCACCAACAAGTCCACCACAGACTCAATCCTATAACAGACTTTGATGGCAGGTGTGTTTACTGATATTTTTAATCTCTCCCTCTCCCATTGTAGAGTGCCCTCCTTCTTCAAATTGTCCACCATTGTCCCTGTACCAAAAAAGACCAAGGTAACATGCCTGAATGACTGGTGTCCTTGAGAGGCTGGTTAAGGATTACATCTGCAGCTTGCTACCACCCAAACTGGACCCCCTACAATTTGTTTACCGACACAACCGATCAACAGATGATGCAATAATCTATCTGAAGAAGAAGGATGCTTGTGTGGGAATGCTGTTCTTGGACTACAAATCAGCATTCAACACCATAGTTCCATCCAGGCTCAACAAGAAGTTCAGAGGCCTCGGCCTTGACACTGCCTTGAGCAGCTGGATCCTGGACTTCCTGTCAGATCGTCAGCAGGTTGTAAGAGTGGGCTCCCTCACCTCCAACTCTCTGACTCTCAATACAGGAGCCCCTCAGGGCTGTGTACTGAGTCCCCTCCTTTACTCCCTGTGTACCCATGACTGTGTCACCACCCACAGCTCCAATTTGCTAATTAAATTTGCTGACGGCATTTCATTCATTGGCCTTATCTCAAACAATAACGAGGTGGCCTACAAGAAGAAGTCATCTCTCTGACACAGTGGTGTCAAGAAAACAACCTCTCCCCTCAATGTCACAAAAACAAAGGAGCTAATCGTGGATTACAGGAGGAATGGAGATGGGCTAACCCCTATTGACATCAATGGACCTGGGGTTGAGAGGGTAAACAGCTTGAAGTTTCTCAGCATCCACATCACTGAGGACCTCACGTGGTCTGTACACACCAGCTGTGTGGTGAAAAAGGCACAACTGCACCTCTTTCACCTCAGACAGTTGAGGAAGTTTGGTATGGGCCCCCAAATCCTAAGAACTTTCTATAGGGGCACCATTGAGAGCATACTGACTGACTGCATCACTGCCTGGTATGGGAACTGTACCTCCCCTAATCGCAAGACTCTGCAGAGAGTGGTGTAGACAGCCCAGCGCATCTGTAGTTGTGAACTTCCCATGATTCAGGACATTTACAAAGACAGGTATGTAAAAAGGCCCCATAGGATCATTGAGGACCCAAGTCATCCCAACCACAATCTATTCCAGCTGCTACCATCTGGGAAACGGTACCACAGCATAAAAGCCAGAACTAACAGGCTCCGGGACAGCTTCTTCCACCAAGCCATCAGATTGATGAACTCATGCTGATTTGAGTGTACTCTATATTACATTGACTGTTCTATTTATTATAAATTATTATAAATTTCTATGATTGCATATGCCACATTTAGATGGAGACGTGACATAAAGAGTTTTACTCCTTATGGATGTGAAGGATGTAAGAAATAAAGTCAATTCAATTCAATTCAAGCAAAGTTGTATCATTGGATCAAACTTCTCCTTAGTGTTCCTCACTGGAAAACTACACCTCACTTCCAAGAAGATTTCCACTGGAGTGGAGTTAGTCTATGAATTAAATTGAAAATCCTTAACTTTTGTATCTCCACTCCAAACACAGGATTATCTCAACCTTAGTCATTAAATTATTGTGTGCTGATAAGGCTTCTATAATATGAACATCCAATGGTCAAGTTTTAAGTCAACACTGTAGTCTTCTTTGTTGTGGGAAGGCAAGAACTACAGGTATGTATACAAAATTCTGAGAGGCATAGATCAAAGTTCAAAATTCAAAATAAAATTTATCATCAGAGTACATACACATCACCACATATGTTCCTGAGATTCTTTTTCTGCGGGCAATGCTGAGTTGATAGTGAGAAATTTTTCTCCATTAAAGACCTTTAAAACCAGGCAGCATTGGTTTAAGTTGAGTGAAAAGGTTAGAAGGAACATAGCTTTTTTTTCACCCAAGGTATGCCTGGAATCTAGAATGCAGTCAGGGTAAGGACTTGAAATGGCAAGATGTTGGTGGCCATGAACCAAGTGCTGGTATAGTATAGGCGGCCCAAAGTAAAAATCAAAATCAAAGTTGTGTTTATAGACATACACACAAGTATATCTATGAACAACTACAACGAAAAACTTACTTGCAACACCATCACAGGCTCATAGCATCATATAAGGAGTATTCAGAAGAAAAGTAAAAATTAAGCACACTTTTTATAAGAACATAACTAAAGATTAACAACAAAGTAAGTTAATTTTAGTGCAAAGTGACCAAACTGATTATAGTTTTGCTGAACAGTAGTGATTGTGGGTGTGCCATTTGGTTAAAGGGAAGTAACTGTTCTTGAACCTGGTGTTGTGGGACGTCAAGCTTCTGTATCTCCTGCCTGATGGAGAGTTGCAAGAAGATGACATGGCCTGGATGGTGGGTATCATTGATGAGGTAGGAGGCATTGCCTTCTGTAGATACTGCTGATGGTAAGGAGAGATATGCCCATGATATATTGGAAAGAGTCCATTATTCTGCAAACACGAGGAATTCTGCAGATGCTGGAAATTCAAGCAACACACATCAAAGTTGCTGGTGAACGCAGCAGGCTAGGCAGCATCTTCGTTAGTCCTGACGAAGGATCTCGGCCTGAAACGTTGACTGTACCTCTTCCTAGAGATGCTGCCTGGCCTGCTGCATTCACCAGTAACCATTATTCTGCAGCTTCTTTTGTTTCCCACCAAGAAAACAAATAGATAGAATCATAAAAAAGTACAGCACAGAAACTGGCCCTTTAGCCCATCTAGTCCCAGCACTGGGACCATAGCCCTCCATACCCCTACCATCCATGGACAAGATCTGATATCTTGTCCACATTCTTTCAATTATTGCCAGCTTCTGTCAGAAACCCATGACAATTCTAAGGGCAGCTGCCAATTGCCACTTGACTGCAGGTTTCACTATAATTGAATGGAATCCAGCCTACTACTGACATGTGATAAAAACTATCATCCATTCTTTTCATTGATGTTGCCTGATTAGCTAAATATTTCCAGATTGTGTACCTCCAGCAGCTGCAATCATTTTTTGAAATAAGAACAGCAAATTCTTTAAATACTTAGTAGGCCCACTGGTATCTGCACATTGTTCCGGATGTCTACTTTACTTCCATCATTTTGTCAGAACCCACTTAGCCCTAAAGTAACATCTAGTGTTCACCAGTATGTGTGAACACCCTGACCAGTGGCCATTGGTATTCTGCAACTTGAAAGGGAGTGTCTTGATTCTACTTGATAATACCTGTGCAACTATTTGCAGCCCAAGTAAAAGTGTTGAAAGAAAAACATAATTAAAGCTTCAGAGCGGTGAAATTTCAGCAGAATGAGCTGGGATGTTTTGCTTTCATTCTCCCCGTTCTATGGAAATTGTGTGCAGAGTTTCTGCTTCTTCATATTAGGGCTTTAACATGCTGATATTAAATCAGAAAATGCTGGGCGTACTCAGAAAGTCTCAACTTTAGCATGAAACACATGAGCTAATCCAATGACCTTTTCCTCAGAACTAATGAGAGATCATTGACCTGCTTCATTAGTTCTATTTCCCTCTCTTGATCTGTTGCATACTTGCAGCATATCCTGTAACAGTTTCAGATTTCCAGCAACACTGACAAGTCCTTGATTGCTTAGATAAGGTGATGGTGAGCAGTCTTCTTCAGTAATTGCAGTTCTCTGGAGAATGCACTCTCATAAAGCATTGATAGAGAGCTCCAGGATTTAAACAACAAGGAGGGACCAGCAACATATTTCCAAAGCAGGATAGTATGAGATTTGGGGGAGAATTTGCAGGTGGTAGTGCTCCCACTGCACCTTCTGCCTTTGTCCTTCTTGATGATAAAGGTTACAGGTTTGGGAGATGCTCTTGGGGTAGCCTAGGCGAATAAGTGCAGGGTATTTTGAAGACAGTACACAATACTGTGCACCAATGGTAGATGCTTTGAGTGGACAATAGTGCGCTAATCTAGCAGAGTGTTTTGACCTGGATAGTTCTGCTCTTCTTGAGAGTTGTTAGCATGGTTTTATCCAGGCAAGTGAAGGACATTCCATTGTACACTAGATTTGTATCTGCTTGGTGGAGGAAAGGCCCTCAGGTGTTGAGAGGTGGGTTGTTTAATGTGGATACCTGGCCTCCGAGCTGCTCTTGAGTCGTGATATTTATGCAGTAGGTCCAGTTGAGCCTGTGGTCAATGGTGTTAAAGAAAAAGAGTTACTAAGATAATTGAAAAGAATATATAATATGCTATTGGTGAAAGCAGCAGGCCTGCTGTGTTCACCAGCAACTTTTATGTGTGTTGCTTGAAATTCCAGCATCTGCAGATTTCCTCGTGTTTGCGTATAATATTTTATTAGTGTTTATTCATTGCAAATTATATACAATATCCCGGAAATCAATTTTTTTGAGAGTGAGCGAGTGAGAGAGCGCAAGACAGAGAGAGAGAGAGAGCAAGAGAGAGCGACGAGAGAGAGAGCGCACCATGGCTGAGAGTTCCAAAAAAAGAAAATATAAAACGTATGTCACCCCAGACTACACTAAAGTGTACCCCTGCCTAATAGGGGTCAAAAATAATGACAGTGTTGCTCGCTGCACTGTTTGCAACAGTGACTTTTCTATTGCCCATGGTGGGTTAGGACTGTAAAAGACATCTTGAGGTGAGTTTAACAGGTGTCATTTGTTCATTAGCATAGCTAACATTATTTAAACTAGCTGTCTAGCTGCTAACGAGCTACTCTACTGCAGACATCTCATCTCCCCCGCAAATTGATGGTCTACCTCCGTGAAATGAGTTTTTGCAGGGTGGGATGTCTGGATGTACCACGGAGAGTATTCTCACTGGCTGCATCACTGTCTGGCATGGAGGGCAAATGCACAGGATCGAAAAATAAGGGGCAGAGAGTTGTAAACGTAGTCAGCCCCATCGTGGGCACCGGCCTCCATAGTATCTAGGACATCTTCAAGGAGCGACGCTTCAAAAAGGCGGCGTCCGTCATTATGGATCCTGATCACCCAGGTCGTGCCTTGTTCTCATTGCTACCATCAGGGAGGAGGAACAGGAGCCTGAAGTCATGTACTCAGTGATTCAGGAACAGCTTCTTCCCCTCTGCCATCCAATTTCTGAATGGATATTGAACCCACAAAAACTGCTTTATTTATTTTTATTTTTGCACTATTTATTTAATTTAACCATTATATATCACTTACTGTATTTACTTACCGTAATACAGCTTTCTTCTTTTGTTATGTATTGCATTGTACTGCTGCCACAATGACAACAAATGTCGCAACACATGCCGGTGATATTAAACCTGATTCTGATTAAGTAATGATAAATTAACATGTTTATATCAAATGACACCTTTGCTTTTAAAGCTCTAAAGTCTGTGTTGTGGTTTCTTTTACTTGAACCACATTAGCTATATACCCTGACATTTGACCTTTTTCTTGCACGATGATGACTCTCCCCCACCCCCCACCACCACCAGCAGCATAATGGTAGTGGGAAAACTCAGAGATGGCAATGCTGTTAAATATCAAAGATAGGTGGTTGTACTCTGAAATGCTTGGTATGATCATTGCCTGCCAACCTTATACCAGGAATGTTACTTATCAAACTATGCCAGTCTTGCTGCATGCAGGGATGGTCTGCTTTATTTGCAACTAGACAACGGGGTGACCCATTGGGGCACCCTTTGAGAGAAGGGTAGTGCAGTCTGATGTGAGCAGAATGAACATTAAATTTTCCTGAATGCTATTGGTATCACTTTGCTTTGGAAACTTAAGTAGAAAACTTCAGTTTATTAAAGAAGAACGACGTGTAGCAAAGGAAATATAGCTGCTCCTCATTTAACGAAGGACACTTTTGATGGCATCATTTCTGATTTATCTGCCACCCTTGTGCCTCTCGTTGTCATTCTGGAGACGTGCAGCCCTTTCATCCCCCGTCTCTTCAGCTCTTCTGCTGTTTGTTGTTTGTCTCTGATCCTGGAGACGTGCATGCCTCTCCTCCTCTTTCTCTTCTTCTCTCATCTTTTTTTGTCCTGACTCTTTGATCCTGGAGTCGTGCGGCCCTGGCCTCATCCGATTCTTGTTCTCTCCCTCTCCTTGCCGCTTCCTGATGACGTTTGGCGTCATCCCTTGACCATAATGACCCCCATCCCTTTCCATGCAGCATAATTAGGCTGACCATTTTTTTTACCCTAATGCTAGATAGAGGATATGAAGCAGTAACACCAAAGGGTGCTGATTACTCTTGATGATGTGGTTGGTGCTCTCCTAAATGGACGTGATATAGTCACCGCTGTCCTTTGACTGTAGCAAAGGGTTTTATGGGTGTCTCGAAGTACGTCATTACAATAAGATTTAATTATCTGTTATTGATGGGTCGCAGTTAGATCTGTCCCAATCCTGCACATTGCTGATGGTGATTAGCAGAATGTGACCCTTTGAAATAGAGCTGCCCTGCCCTTTTACTCCAGTAGGTGTCGCTGCTGAGACTGGCCGTGCGCATGCGTCGGGCTGTCGCATCCCGATTTCCATGATGGCGGATCATCTGTAAGGGTCAAAGCGAGTCTGCTGATTTTGGCGAATGAGCAATTTTATACGAATATCTAACCCTGAACTTTGCCTGCATTCTGTAAGTTAGCACATGTTAATCGATTTAGCCAAAAAAGTACCGTCATAATGCACCGTTTGCGCTAATTGGAGGTCACAAACAGACAGAGCATGAGAGTTTTAGTAGTATGCTAGACTAGATAGATAGATAAATCATAAATGTAATTAGTGATTATCCCATATCTGACCCTGCTATGAAAGGATAGTCATTGGTGAAGCAGCTGAAGGAAGTTTAACCAGGAACATTGCCCTATAAATACACTGTAGAGCAGTTTTCTTGGCGCAGCCTTGGTTGATTGATCTCCAGCAACCACAAGCAGCTTCCCTTGTGAGAGGTATGACTCCCGCTACCGGTGAGGGTTATGGCTCCCGTTACCGGTGAGGGGTATGGCTCCCACTACCGGTGAGGGGCATGGCTCCCGCTACCGGTGAGGGGCATGGCTCCCATTACCGGTGTCGAGTGACTTCAGTTATCGTGCACCTTGGTGACACACCCGGTCAAATGTCTTGATGTCAAGATCAATCACTCTCACCTCACTTTTGGAAATCAACTGTTTTCTCCATCCTTGCTGCAAGGCTGTGACGAGGTCAGAAGCATGGGGGTTGTTGAGAAGCTAAAACTGGGCATTGCTGGGTGAATAAGTACAGCTTGATAGTACTTTCGCTGAGAGTTTTGCTAATTATTGTGAGTAAACAAAACACCTAGTGAATTGGCTGACTGGATTTGTACTGCCTTTTGTGCCGAGTATATCTCTTCCACATTGTTGGTTAGCTACCAATGTGGCAATTGCAGTCAAATACTTTGACTAATGACTCTTGTTCCAGAGAACAGGGCCTTCAGTACTACAACTTGGATATTATCTAGTTCCACATCATAGAGCGTGCAGTGATGCATAAACGAAACAGCATCTTCAGCCTACCAAGTCCACGCTGACAATCAAACACCCATCTACAATAAACCTCCATTAATCCTATTTTATTTGTTCTCCCCACATTCCCATTGACTCCTCCCAGATATAACCACTTACCTATAGGCGAGAGACAAGCTACAGTAGCCAATTACCTTTACCACCAACATGTGTGGAATGTGTGTGGAAAACGTGAAGCACTCCAAGGAAATTCACAGTCTCAGGGAGAAAATGCAATCTCCATACAGACATCAGAAGTTTAGACTGAACCACAAGTATTGTAGCTGTGAAGAAAAGGCTTTACTGTACCTCTGCCCCACAACTTTAGCTCTACTCAGCGCTGTCAAAGATCAAAGTAAATTCGTTATCGAAGTACATGTATGTCACCATACACAACCCTGAGATTCATTTTCTTGCTGGCATAAATCCATCGGATAATAACCATAACAGAATCAATGAAAGACCGCAACAACTAAAGTGTTCAGCCAGTGGGCAAAAGACAACAAAATATGCAAATGCAAAAAGAAAGAAATAATAATAAGTAATTAAGCAATAAGTATCGAGAACATGAGATGAAGAGTCCTTGAAAGTGAGTCCATAGAGTTTTGGGAACATTTCAATGATGGGGCAGGTGAAGATGGGTTACGTTATCCCCTTTGGTTCAAGAGCCTGATGGCTGAGGGGTGATTACTCTTCCTGAACCCTCTGGACTTTCTCCCTGATGGCAGTAGCGAGAAGGAAGCATGTCCTGGATGGTGGTGCTTTCGTGCAAGTGTTTCATGTAAATGTGCTCAATGGAGGGGAGCGCTTCACTTGTGATGGACTGGGCTTCATCCACCACTTCATGTAGGATTTTCCATCGAAAGGCATTGGTGTTTCCATACCAGGCTGTGATGCAGCCAGTCACTATACTCTCCACTACACACCTATAGAGATTTGTCAAAGTTTTAGATGTCATGCCAAATCTTCGCTAATTCCTAAGGAAGTAGAGACGCTGTCATGCTTTCTTCGTGATCACATTTGGGTGTTGGGCCCAGGACAGGTCCTCTGAAATAATAAAACTGAGTACTTTAAACTTGCTGGCCCTCTCCACCTCTGATCCTCAGATGAGGACTGGCTCTTGGACCTTTGGTTTCATTCTCCTGAAGTCAATAAGCAGCTCCTTGGTCTTGCTGACATTGAATTGAATTGACTTTATATCTTACATCCCTCACATACATGAGTAGTAAAAATCTTTACGTTACATCTCTGACTAAATGTGCAATCTGCACCACTCTCTGCAGAATCCTGCGATTGAGGGAGGTACAGTTCCCATACCAGGCAGTGATGCAGCCAGTCAGGATGCTCTCAACTGTGCTCCTGTAGAAAGTTCTTAGGATTTGAGGGCCCATACCAAATTTCCTCAACCATCTGAGGTGAAAGAAGCACGTTGTGCCCTTTTCACCACACAGCTGGTGTGCACAAACCACATGAGGTCCTTGGTGATGTGGATGCCGAGGAACTTAAAGCTGTTTACCCTCTCGATCCTAGATCCATTGATGTCAATTGGGGTTAGTCCATCTCCATTCCTCCTGTAATTCACAATCAGATCCTTTGTTTTTGTGACATTGAGGGAGAGGTTGTTTTCTTGACACCACTGTGTCAGAGAGATGACTTCTTCCCTGTAGGTCACCTTGTTATTGTTTGAGATTAGGCCAATCATTGAGTGAGGGGTAGTTGTTATGGCACCACTCAGCCAGAATTTCATTCTTCCTCTTCTGTGCTGATTCATAACCACCTTTGATTAAACTTACGACAGAGGTGTCATCAGCAAACATGAATATCCCATTGGAGGTATGCTTATGCACAGTCATACGCGGAGTACAAGTAGAACAGGGAACTAAGCACGCAAACAACAGGAATTCTGCAGATGCTGGAAATTCAAGCAACACACATCAAAGTAAGGAAGGTCTCGGCCTGAAACGTTGACTGCACCTCTTCCTACAGATGCTGCCTGGCCTGCTGCGTTCACCAGCAACTTTGATGTGTGTTGCTGTAACTAAGCATGCAGTCTTGTGTGCACCTGTGCTGATGGAGATCACGGAGGAGATGTTGTTGCCCATCCAAACTGAATGGGATCTGCAAGTAAGGAGATCGAGGATCCAATTCCACAAGGATGTATTGCTGTCCAGATGTTCCATGCCCGAGTGAAGAGCCCATGAGATGGCATCTGCTGTTGTACCTGTTGCTCCAGTAGACAAATTGGAGCTGGTCTAAGTCACTTCTGAGGCAGGAGTTTATGTTTCATGACCAAACACTTCTTCACTGTGGATGTAAATGCCGCTGGATAATAGTGGATGCTCTTCGTGGTTTCACCCTTCTGAAGACTGCTCACCTTCATTGGGAGTTTGTGATGGTTCCTCCAAGTTTTGATGGGTAAAGTGAGCATAGAAGGCATTGAGCTCGTCTGGAAGCAAAGCCCTGCTGTCGCCTATGTCGTTTGATTTTTTAACTGTATAAGAGGTGATAGAATTCAAGCCCTGAAACAACGGTCGAGCATCTGTCACCTGTGAGATGGTTTTCCAGAGATCGTACTTAGACATCCTGTAACTTTCTTGGTGACCAGAGTTGAATGCTTCTGATCTGAGATCCTCAGAGGAATGCAGATCTCATAGTTCCTCCACGGCTTTTGACTGGGGACGACTCTGAATGACTCTCATAGAGTTATTATCATCATCATCATCAGGTGCCGTGCCCAGTTTGAGCTTTGACTGCCATGGCCCACACACTCCTGTTTCGGGTCAAGTGGATCAATTCATTGGTATTCATTTCCAGTTCTCTGGCTGCTGTCTCCATCATCATTTGTCTTTGTCTTCCTCTTGCTTTCTTCCCTTCAATCTTTCCCATAATTACTGTGCATTCTAACTCCTCTTTCCTAATCACACGTCCAATGAAGTTATGTTGCCTTTTCATGATCTCATACATTATTTCTCTTTTTGTGTTTGCTCTGTTCATGACATCCTCATTAGACATTCGTTTCATCCATGATATTCTTTCCATCCTCCTCAAAAACCACATCTCTGCTGCTTCAATTCATCTCCTCATGTTACTAGATATTGTCCAACATTCTGAGCCATATGACATAACTGGATAAACATAACATTTCAGTACTCTGAGGTGGGTTGTCAGAGTTATACAGAATGGAAAACAAGCCTCTTTACCCAACTCATCACTGCCAACCAAGATTCTAATCTATGATGGCCCATTTGCCGCTGCCTGACCCATAGATTTCTTATCCATTTACAGTACCTGCCAAATGTCTTTTAAATGTTGTCACTGTACCTGCCTCAACCATTTCATCTGGCAGCTTGTTCCATATACGTGTAGAAATTGTCCCTCAGGTCCCTTTTAAATTTCTCCCCTATCTGAAATCTCTGTTCCCTGTAGTTTTTGATTCCCTCTCAGCCATATCTTAAACTCATTAGCTTGAGAATGGCTTCCACACCGCTAGGCATCCCAGGATCTCTGTCGACACGTCTGCTGCGCTGAGCCATCCCGGTCCAGAGGGGGCAGCAGCGAGCAGCCGATGGGTCTTCTCTTGTTCCCCACAGGGGCAGGCTGATTGTTGGTAAAGTTGTGAAGGTGGCGGGAAAGTGGCCGGGAACCGGTAACCCTTAGCAACTGAGCTGGAGCGGCGGGCCTAGCTCTGCCTGTCGTGAATCCGAGCGCTGGGAGGGGCCCGAGCCTCGGAGAGCCATGCAGGAGCGCTGAGCCGCTGGGATTGTTGGCCGCGGATATCATGAGGTGAAAACGGGTGTAGGATTCCCCAGCGCACGATGGCTGAGGAGCTGTTCTGTCAAAGTGTCGCCGTACTCGTGAAGTGCAAGGACTGTGAGGACAGGTGAGGAGAGACTGCAGGTCTGGGTCGAATCCACAGGCTGGCGGGCGGCCTGTTTCCCCGCTGGTGCTGTATCTCTGGACGTAAAGTTCCCGAGCGCTCCGTAATTACCGGGGTCCATATTGGCGACTGAGAGCGGAAGGGGCGGTGTATTTGGACTGGATGAGAATTGTACGGGGCAGCTGTCCGGGGATCCCTCACCTCTCCCCTTCTCCCTCTATTTTTTCTCCTCCTTCCCTCCCTCCTACCATCTTAGACTTTACAAGCCTCGCGCTGCTGACCAGCCTGTTTTGTACTGGGATGTTTTATTTATTTAACTTGACACTTTACAGAAAGTTCCCCTGAAGTATGAAGAGGCCCGGAAAATGCTTGTAATTTCAGGGTGTTGGTTATTACCGAATCGTTGAATAAGAGAGAGATATTTTTCGGATTTTTTTGGGGGGGGGAGGAATAAACTTAAGGCTGTCCATGAATTCCCTAAAAGAGATTTATTGTGCCCCCACTTTTTAATTATGACAGATTACTTAAGACTTCAAATCAGTTGTACAATTGATCTGCAGGCCCTGTATTTTTATGTCGGCTGTACGTTCAATCCCCACTCCGGGATGTCCGGTGCAAACATCAAGATTAATATTCTAGTACAGTGTCGAGGAAATTCTTTACCCGATAGAAAAGTTCTTTTCGTGAGCATGATATCTGAAGAACGAAAAATCAGAATTCCTGATTAATCCTTCGTACAATATCGAACATTGCGAGATTTTTGTGCACAAATTACTTGACAAGCTTCCTAAGTTTTAATGATTAACTTGATTTTTTCCTTAAAATTCTTGACATTGTTCCAATGTGCTTGACGTATGCGTGTTTTTGTCTGATATAAGTTTGCCTATAAATTGCAATATGTGAATCAATTGTATTGAGTTCTCTTAAAGACCGTTTTTGTGGCGTAAGGTAGAAAACCTTTGACGATAAACCAGCTTCGTTTATCTTCTATCTAATCTTGATTAAGTAGTTAATTACTGTGCTGCCAGAATAATAATGGGTCAATGTAATGTGGTGTTTAATGGCAGAACATTGTGATAGTGCAGGAGCGAGGAAGTCTGCAATTATATTGTGCGTTGGTGAATCTGCACCTGGAGTATTGGCTTCTCTATCTACTTTAAAAACAGTGCAACAAAAAAAATCTGTTGGAAAGATTAAGGAGACTGGAGCTGTATCTCGGGAAGAATGAGAAGAGATCTAATTGTAACGTTTAATATTGTTACAAAAGATGTTTCTTGAGAAGAAGGGGACAATATTGTTTAAGAGTAAGGAATAACCCATTCAAAATTCTAAATCTGATCCTGAAATGAGAGCGTTCTTCACTCAAAGAATGATGGACCTTTGGAATTCTCCACCAGAGGCTCAGTTATTCAGTTCATTCAAAACAGAGATTAGTGCAATTCTGGAATCAAGGGTTTGGGGAACTAATATGTGAATTCTGTTTTCCTTCATTATATCCCTTCATCTATTGAAAAGGATTTTCCTTTCATTAAAATGTGTTGACTATAAAATTATGGAAAATTAGCCATGATCTTACCGAATGGCAAAGCTGTATTGAAGGGTTGGAACAACAGGAATTCTGCAGATGCTGGAAATTCAAGCAACACACATAAAAGTTGCTGGTGAACGCAGCAGGCCAGGCAACATCTCTAGGAAGAGGTGCAGTTGACGTTTCAGGGTACGAAGGGTCTCGACCTGAAACGTCGACTGTACCTCTTCCTAGAGATGCTGCCTGGCCTGCTGTGTTCATCAGCAACTTTTGTGTGTGTTGCTTGAAGGGTTGGATGTTTCTATGGTTTGTCTTTCTCTTGCATTGAACTTGTGTTTGAATACTAAACTATGATACTGGAATGCTGAAGTGCTAGCATATCAGAAGGTGCTTTTGATAGTTGAATCAATGCTGCTTTGAATAATGAATGAATAGTAAAGTAGACTTAAAGAGGAGTTGCGTCACTGCTTAGTTATGGAAGAACTCAGCCGCATCTGTAGAGGTAAAAGGTATAAATCGACATTTTAGATAGAGACATTTTGGCTCTCCTCCCTCATTTGCTTTCCTCTGCCCATCATCCTTTTCTCCCATCTGCTTTCCACCTATCAAGTTTCCTGGTGTACTACTGCTACATACTGACAATCTTTCCTGTTCATCCTAATGCAGAATCTTGATCTGAAATGATAGGTTGCTTCCACAGATACTGCATGATTAGCAGTTTGTTTTTCTTCTGGGTTCCGGCATCTGTGTTCTCTTTTGTCTTGTAGGTTCCACTTAGGTTTTGCCCTGTAATTGAATCTTGTACTTTCATCTCCTCCAAATACTTAATTTGGAAATGCTACAGTTTTTGTTCTCAGCCTTCCTCTTATTTTTTTAACAGTCCTCAATGGAAAACTTGTAGAAATACTTGGGCAATATTTGTGGAGTGGCCGTGAAGCTCTTTTGCTACCTCAACAGACGCAGAGTATTGCCAGCATTTTCTATTTTAATGCCAATTTCAACTTGAGTAATGAAAGCTCTATATGGAGTGGATATGGAGAAGGTATTTCCTGTACTAGGGGAATCCAGGCCCAGCCTCCGAATAGAAGGATGTCCCTTTAAAACAGAGCTGAGGGAAGAATTTCTTTAGGCAGAGAGTGGTGAATCTGTGGAATTCATTGCCACAGACAGATGTGGAGGCCAAGTCATTGAGTATATTTAAAGTGGAAGTTGATAAGTTCTTGATTAGTAAGGGCATCAAAGGTTCTGGGAAGAAGGCAGGGGAATAGGGTTGAGAAAGATAATAAATCAGCCATTACAGAATGGCAGAGTAGACTCAATGGGAAGAGTAGCCTAATTTGTTCCTATGTCTTGTGGATGATGGTAAAAGCCTGGTCAAAAACCAATTCAACTGCAAGTGATGAGAATTTCTAAAACAGAAACGCATAGTAAGTCAGGCAACATTTGTGGAGTAGTCATGAAGCTCTTTTTCTTCCTCAGAAGATGCAGAGTGAACTGCTGAGTATTATCATTATGTTTTAATGCCAAAATCCCGGTTATTTTGATTTATGTTTCTTGCTGTGTTTTTCCAAAGCTTTGGAAAAACAGCAATAACAACAGTTCAATAAAAACATCCAATCCATTGATTTTAACACTTTCATTGTTAATCTGATTTGTACTTATTGATAGCTGTAATGTTATTTCACAGCTGTGTAAGAAGTTGTCTTTCAAAGACCATAAGTAGATTCACCAGTGTCAGAGACTCTTGAGGATACTTTATTATCGACGACCTGGCTGGTGGAGTAGTGGCATCAACATCGGACTTCGGGATGAAAGGTCCCAGGTTCGAATCCAGCCAGCCAGCTAGCTCCCCTGCATGCTTTCCATCTGTGCTGGGTTATGAGCTGGTGATCTCTTTGGAAACTCACCTGGCAGAAGGCAATGGCAAAGCACTGCTGTAACTTGCCTCGGATGCAATTCCTCACTACGTCAGAGAGGCGTGGAGGGAAATCATCTGCAGCCAACCGGAGAAACTCTGGATGCGAGATACCTTTCCTTTCCTTATTATTGACAAGTTCATGGGAAAGAAAATATTATGTAATTACCTATACTTGTTCACCTTTCCTTTGAGGAAAGGACATTTCACTTACGACCCTCACTCAATATGAAAAATTTGATATCCTTTTTGGGGTGCCTAGGTTCAGATTTTTTGTTCAAGGGACAGTCTTTTTTCTTCTAAAAAGAGTGGTGATCATGAGTTGGAAAGCTACACAGAATGCATAAGTAAATTATGACTTTTCCATTGAAGAGCACAATTCAGACCAGGGACTCCTTATGTCAGTCCATGGTTTTCAGTAAGAAGAATGTGAACTAATATGTGAATTCTGTTTTCCTTCATTACATCCCTTCATCTATTGAACAGGGTTTTCCTTTCATTAAATTATGCTGACTATCACTAATAAAATTGATTTTTTTCCTCTCAAAATTCATTTTCTCTATTAAAATTCAATCTTTTTAACCTTGCGTATTTATAGAACAACAGCATTCTAATTACAACCTTTAATTTTATGGGGACTGTTCTTGAATCCAGAGATTTCTGAAAAATATCTCTTTAGTTCTCCTTTTAACCCTCTGGTTTTGAAGGGTATCAGGTTCAGAGGATTTGATGGCTTTTGAATCTTGTTCTGTAAGTTGCTTTGTTTTTAAAATTCTCTTCTCTTAGTTGTTTATTGATTTTGCATCATCTTCAGTGCATTCTTTTCATCTCACAATTAAGTGAATATAACCAATAATGTCCTTGCCATTTCGTTATTCTATCTATATACTACTAAAACTCTCATGCTCTGATTGTCTGTTTGTGACCTCCAATTAGCGCAAATGGTGCATTAGAACAGCAATTTTTTTTGGCTAGATCGAATTAAAATGTGCTAAGAATGCAGGCAAAGTTCAGTGTTATATATTCGTATAAAATTGCTTATTCGCTAAAAATCAACAGGCTGCCTTTCACCCGAGACCCAATCGGCCATCATGGAAATTGGGACGCGACAGCCCGACGCATACGCCCGGCCAGCCTCAGCAGCGACACCTACTGGAGCAAAAGGGCGGGGCAGCTCTATTTGGAGGGGGTCACATTCTGCTAATCACCATCAGCATGTGCAGGATTGGAACAGATCTGCCACCCATCAATAAGAGATAATTAAATCTTATTGTAATGACGTACTTCGAGACACCCATAAAACCCTTTGCTGCAGTCAAAGGACAGTGGTGACTATATCACGTCCATTTAGGAGAGTGCCAAGCACATCATCAAGAATAATCAGCATCCTTTGGTGTTACTGCTTCGTATCTTCTTTCCAGCATTAGGGTTAAAAAAAAATGCTCAGCCTAATTATGCCACATGGAAAGGGAAGGGTGACATTATGGTCAAGAGATGACGCCAAATGTCGTTGGGAAGCGGCAAGGAGAGGGAGAGGACAAGAATTGGATGAGGCCAGAGCCGCACGACTCCAGGATCAAAGAGTCAGGACAAAAAAGATGAGAGAAGAAGAGACAGAGGAGGAGAGGCATGCACGTCTCCAGGATCAGAGACAAACAACAAACAGCAGAAGAGATGAAGAGACGGGGGAATGAAAGGGCTGCACATCTTCAGAATGACAATGAGAGGCACAACGGTGGCAGAGCAACACTCGGGCAGCATCCGTGGAAATGATCAGTCAACGTTTCGGGCCGGAACCCTTCGTCAGAACTGAACAGGGAGGAGGCAGAGGCCCTATAAAGGAGGTGGGAGGAGGGTGGGAAGGAGAAGGCTGGTAGGCGCCAGGTGAAAAACCAGTAAGGGGAAAGATAAAAGGGTGGGGGAGGGGAAGCAGGGAGGGGATAGGCAGGAAAGGTGAAGAAGGAATAGGGGAAAGCACGATGGGTAGTAGAAGGAGGCGGAACCATGAGGGAGGTGATAGGCAGCTGGGGGAGGGGGCAGAGTGAAACAGGGATGAGGGAAGGGAGGGGGAGGGAATTACCGGAAGTTACAGAATTCAGTGTTTATGCCTAGGGGCTGGAGACTACCTAGACGGTATATGAGGTGTTGCTCCTCCAACCTGAGTTTAGCCTCATCCTGGCAGTAGAGGAGGCCATGTATGGACATATCTGAATGGGAATGTGAAGCGGAGTTGAAGTGGGTGGCTACTGGGAGATCCTGTCTGTTGTGGCGGACAGAGCGGAGGTGCTCGATGAAGTTGTCTCCCAGTCTGCGTCGGGTTTCACTGAAGTAGAGGAGGCCGCACCGGATGCAATAGATGACCCCAACAGACTCACAAGTGAAGTGTTGCCTCACCTGGAAGGACTGTTTGGGGCCCTGAATGGTGGCGAGGGAGGAGGTGTAGGGACAGTTGTAGCACTTACGCTTACAGGGATAAGTGCCGGGTGGGCGATCCATGGGGAGGGACGTGTGGACCAGGGAACCATGGAGGGAACGATCCCTGCGGAAAGCGGAGAGGGGTAGGGAAGGAAAGATGTGTTTAGTGGTGGGGTCCTGTTGAAGGTGGCGGAAGTTGCGGAGGTTAATATGCTAGATCCGGAGGCTGGTGGGGTGGTAGGTGAGGACAAGGGAAACTCTGTCCCTGTTGTGGTGACAGGAGGATGGAGTGAGGGCCGAAGTGCGGGAAATGGAGGAGATGTGGTTGCGGGCATCATTGATGACGGCAGAAGGGAAACCATGATCCTTCAAGAGGACATTTGAGATGTCCTGGATGGCAGATAAGCCAGAAATGATGCTATCAAAAGTGTCCTTCGTTAAACGAGGAGGAGCAATATTTGCTTTGCTACGCGTCGTTCTTCTTTAATAAGCTGAGGTTTACTACTTCAGTTTCCAAAGCAAAGCGATACCAATAGTATTCAGGAAAATTTAATGTTCATTCTGGTCACATCAGACTGCACTACCCTTCTCTCAAAGGGTGCCCCAACGGGTCACCCCGTTGTCTAGTTATATTATAAATTTTCTAGACACTTTGTGTAAAGGACCCACTTACTTGTTAAAGCTGTTAGTCAGCTACAGTCTGCTTTTATCTTCTAGTTTTTTTCTGTTTGCTTCCACTTCATGGCAGTTGATTTAAAAAAATATCATTTTGCTATTGTTAGACAACATTGTGATCTTAATCTGGTGTTACTCTCAATTTACCTGATTAACACTGGTTGTGCCACTTATGCAATGGAAATGCATGTTAATAAGAGTGACCTTTTTTAAAGAATTTACCAGTTTGCACTTGGCTCAGTTAAGTCTACTGAGAAGCATGGAAATTTATGGTACAAAAAATGTTTTGTCCAACTTTTTGTTTACTAGCAGTTGAGGGAGGAGTGAATTGTTTCTAAACTCCCATTTTTGCTGTTCTTATGAAAAATAAAAGAAGTTTGCAAGACTTGGTTAAAGGCAACACTTGACTGTGCATGAGTGTGCTTTGGATATCATGCTTGTACACCACAGCTTGGAAGTCAGGGATATACTGGGATTAGATGTCGCGGGCAACCTCTCTCTGCCTCCTGATTGCATCTTTGAGTTGAGGTCTTCCTATGATGTCCTGAGATGTGAGATAGATAAACTCCTTATGTGGCCTCTCTGGCATTATAATAGCCATATCTGGCCCATGTAGGGTGGCCCCAATCATTTAAATAAAGTCACCAACCTTTTATTGAAAAGATTAACTATTGGTTTATTTTTATTTTTCTCTAAATTTCTGTTCTGAATTAACAATAGCTTAATATGTTGTTTTTCTTAAATAACCTATTTAATTTTTTTAAAATATATGATTGGAGTTGAAGCAATGGGATACTTTCCCTGAAGGTCCCACACTTCTTGTGGGACAATTATGAAACACAAACTTTGGTTGTTGTTCTGCATAGACACAAATATGAATCTGACAGGAGGATTCAATCATTCACAATATGGCCTGTAACATTTGGGTTGGTACAATTCACTCATACAAAAGCATCCTTTAAGGAGGGACACACATAAAAATTGCTGGTGAATGCAGCAGGCCAGGCAGCATCTATAGGAAGAGGTACAGTCGATGTTTCGGGCTGAGATCCTTCGTCAGGACTAACTGAAAGAAGAGATAGTAAGAGATTTGAAAGTGGAAGGGGAAGGGGGAGATCCGACGTGATAAATGTGGTCAAAAAGTTGAAGGGCCAAAGAAATTATAGATGGCGAGCAGTGAGAGATAGTTTCACTAAACTCCCGTCGAAGAGAAAATTTAAACTTCTTCAGTGTAGGCATCACCGGAAGAGGCTTCGCAGTAGTGAATTTAAAAATGCAAACGCAAGGAAATCTGCAGATGCTGGAATTTCAAGCAACACACATAAAAATTGCTGGTGAACACAGCAGGCCAGGTAGCATCTATAGGAAGAGGTACAGTCAACGTTTAGGGGATATATGTATATATACCGTGCATGTTGAATACCTGATTTTAATTGAACTTTTACAAAGGAAACTGAGCATAGGTTGAAAGATGAAATATTTATCATTGTTTACCTAATACCTACTTGTGGCCACTTGTAATCTGCTTTTGATATGCCTGGAAGCAAATTGTTTCTCTACTTGCTGTGGCATCATATTGAAATACTGAATGGAAATTGTGGAGATTGTGAAACAGTGGGGAAAGAGAAAAGGAAATACAGGTTCCCCCCACCATCCGAAGGTAGAACATTGCTATGAAATGGTTTGTAAGCTGGAATGTTGTAAAGCAAAGAAGCAATTACCATTTATTTATATGGGAAAATTTTGTGAGTGTTCGCAGACCCAAAAATAACCTACCAAATCATGCCAAATAACACATAAAACCTAAAATAACAGTAACATATAGTAAAAGCAGGAATGATATGGTAAATACACAGCTTATATAAAGTAGAAATACTTTTCCACAATCATTGCCTGAACTGTTCTCCGTAGCGAAAATCTCACGCAAGCGCTGTTGGCAAAAACACGGCGTAAGCGCTCTCCAGTAAACTTTAAGCTATGAAGCTGCCAAATCATACCAAATAACATGTAAAAATACACAGCTGACATAAAGTAGAAATAATGTATGTACAGTGTAGTATCACTTACCAGAATTGGGACAGCACAGAGCACACTGATGATGGTGTGTTAGGCTGGGTCGTTGGAGTTTGGGTGGTGCAGTGGCCCCCACCCTCCAGACCGCCAACCGATACCGATCCGTGAAGCATGCAGGGGTCCAGCGGTAGCCGGGACGCACCCAGCACATCTTTAAGAAAAAAGTCAAAATAAACAAGCTAATTAATTAGATGCTGCCCGGCACGTAATTGTCGGCCCAGATCAGAGGTGATTGCTGATTGCATTGCCTCTGATCTGGGCTGACAGTTACGTGCCGGGCGGTACCTAATAAATTAGCATGTTTATTTCGGCTTTTTTCTTAAAGATGTGCTGTGTGTCTCCCGGCTACTGCTGCATTCTCTGCGAATCGGTATCTGTCGGCGGCTTGGGTGTTGGGGTGGTGGGACATCATCATGTCATCTCATCGTCGTCTGTTTCCGTTAGAGCAGGTAGCTCATCTTCTCCTATGACTGCCTGCTTCAATGTCGAAGGTTGAGGTTCGTCGTCTGCTGTGGCTGATGTGGAAGACTTGCTTGACTGCTGAGCCTCGTGCATTTTTCTATCATACAGTTCTTTGTAAGGACTCAAACCATCTTGCAAATATGCCTTAAACCTACATACTCTTTCAAAATTAAAGTCATACTTTATCATTACTCATTCGGTTTTGATTGTTATCCTTTCCTGTTCTAATTGCATCAGCTGTTCATCTATCAGTTCTTGGTCATGGGATGCCAAAACCTCTTTGTCAGCTTCCACAAGCCAAACTCACTTAGTCCTTACTTCGTTCACCACGATCAAAACGCTTAATTATGTCTAGTTTTACACTAAGTGTAACACCCTTGCGAGCTCTTTCAGGCTTTTCTGACACCTTAGAACTCATCTTGCTAACGGCTGCTCACAGGCATGTGTTTAAGCAATGCTGGTGAGAATGCAGTTCCCGGGGAGAACGACTGCTCGGGGCGCACGCTGCTTTTTTCGTAACAGTGAAAACACCTTCTGTTAGCGAAAACAGGGTACTAATGTAGGTCTTTCGTAACAGTGAGGTTTCGTAAAGCGAACATTCGAAAAGCGGGGGCCACCTGTAGATGAAATTGGATAAAGTGCTCTACTAGAACTTGAAAACTTACCTGACTCCAGGGAATCTTTGGATGACCAGGATTGGATTTGTTTCTTTTGCATTGTACATACATTGTGTTACACTTCCAAGCTGTGTTATTCAAAACATAATTTTAGATTTATGGGATCACCAGGATCTATGCTGATTCCATTGCAGGTTGCTGTAGTTCCACTGGGAAGAAATAAAAGTTTGATCCTGGAGCTCAAACCTCTTATCACTTGTAAATCTTCTCAAGAATGTTTGATCTTCTTAAAACTGATAATCAAAATTGAATGCATTATTCCAAGTTGTGAACTAACCAGTGTTTCATAAATGCACAAAATAATTTGGCACAGTTCTGCTGTATCCATCCATAATTGTAACTGAATCGTTTTTCTTCGTTTAACAGTAAATGCACAACAGAAATGTGAAAGTGATGTAGGAAATATCTGCATTGGGTTCTGGATGGGTTTGTTTCATTGAAACAGGGAAAGTGTGGTAGGGGTAAGGAACAATGATTGGCGAGATGTAGAGCATCTAGTCAAGAGGAAGAAAGAAGTACACTTAAGCTGTAGAATGCAAAGATCAGATAGGGCTCTAGAGAGTTAAAAGACAGCCAGGAGGGAGTTAAATAGTCTTCGGAGAACTAGAAGAAGGCATGACATGGATGTAAAGAACAGAAGGATGACTAGATAGAACCATTCAGGGATAAAGGAGGAAATATGTGCCTGGAGTCAGGAGATAAGGGAGTATTCATCAATGAAATTGACCTTGACGAATGTAAGCTTAGCATAGAACAGGCCGATATGTCAACATCAAGGAAGGGGATGCGATGGATCTTTGTGTCTTCGCTGGCCATAGGAATTGTGCCAGAGAATTAGAGGGTGACAAATGTTATTTCTTGCTTCAAGGAAGGTAATAGGGATAACCATGAAAATTACGGTCATACATCATTGGTGGGCAAGCTTTTGGAGAGGATTTTTAAGAGACCAGATGTTTGAGCATTTTGAGAAGTTCAGTCTGATTAGGAGTAGTCAACATGTCTTTGTAAGGGGTTGGTTGTGCCTCACAAGCCTGATTGAATTCTTTGAGGATGTAACAAAAACATATTGATGAAGGTAGGTAAATGACTTAAGTAAGGATGTGGAAGGGTGGGTTAGTAAGTTTGCAGATGACACACAGGTTGCTGTTGTGGATAGTGGAGAAGGTTGCTGTATCAAAGGGACATTGATAGGATGTGCTGAACTAAGAAGTAGCAGATGGAGTTCAATGCAGAGAAGTGTGAAGTGATTCATTTTCAGAGGTATAACCTGAAGGCAGAATACAGGGTTGATGGTAGGATTCTTAACACTGTAGAGGTACAGAGGAATTTTGGGGTTTATGTCCAAAATTGCAGTCAAGTTGATAGGCTTGTGGTGTATTGGCCCTCATCAGTTGGGGGATTAAGTTCAGGAGCTGTGGGTAATGTTACAGTTCTCTAAAACTCTAGTTAGACACACGGAGTATTGTGTTCAGTTCTGTTTGTCTCATTACAGGAAGAATTAAGAAGCTTTTGGACAGGATATTTATTAGGATGTTGTCTGGAAATAGAAGGATGTCTTATGATAAGATGAGCAAGCTAGGGTTTTTCTCCTTGGAACAAAGGAGAATGAGAGGTGACTTGATAGAGGTGTGCAAGATGATAAGAAGCATAGATAGTGGACAGCCAGAGACTCTTTCCAAGGGCAGAAATGGCTAATGCAAGGGGGCATAATGTTCAAAGTTCAAAGTAAATTTATTATCAAAGTACATGTATGTCACCATGTACAACCCTGAAATTCTTTTTTCTGTGGGCATTCACAGTAACTAGAAGAAACACAATAGAATCAATGAAAGACCACACCCAACAGGACAAACTATCAAATTTACAAAAGCCATACTGCAAGTACAAAAAGTAAAGAAGAAATAATAATAAATAAATAAGCAATAAATATCGAGAACATGAGATGAAAAGTGCTTCAAAATGAGTCCATAGGCTGTGGGAACAGTTTGGTGATGGGGTCAGTAAACTTATCCACTCTGGTTCAGGAGCCTGATTGTTGAGGGATAATAACTTCCTGAACCTGGTGGTATGGGTCCTGAGGCTCTTGTACCTCTTTCCTGATGCCATTAGTGAGAAGAGAGCATGGCCTAGATAGTGGAAGTAGTTGAAGATGGATGATTCTTTCCTGCGATAGTTCTTCATGTAGATGTGCTCATTGATGAGAAGGCTTTACCCTTGGTGGACTGGACTGTATCTACTTTGTAGTATTTTCCATTCCGTGGTATTGGTGTTTCCATCCCAGGCAAGATCTAATCAGTTAATATATGCTCCTGCACACGTCTATAGAATTTTGTCTAAGTTTTGGATGACATGCTGAATCTTCGCAAACTTCTAAGAAAGTAGAGATGCTTCCATGCTTTCGTAATGGAACGTACATTCTGGACCCAGGATAAATCCTCTGAGTTGATAACACCGAGGAATTTAACGTTGCTGACTCTCTGCGCCTCTTTTTTCCCCAGTGAGGACTGGCTCATTGACCTTCAGTATCGTCGTCCTCCTGAAGTCAATAATCAGCTCCTTGGTCTTGTGTCAATAACTGAGAGGTTGTTGTTTTGGCACCACACAGATTTTCAGTCTTCCTCCCTTGTGCTGCTTCGTCACCACCTTTGATTTGGCCTACGACAGTTGTGTCATCAGCAAACTTGAATATGGCATTGGACCTGTACTTGGTCTCCCAGTCATAATTATAAAGTGAATAGAGCAGAGGGCTAAGCACACAGCCTTATGGTGCACCTGTGCTGATGGGGATTGTGGAGGAGATGTTGCTATTCTGAACTGAATGGGGTCTGTGAGTTAGGAACTAGAGAATCCAGTTGCATGAGAAGATATTGAAACTTTGGTCTTGAAGCTTATTGAATGATATTATTGAATGTTGAGCTGTAGTCAATGAAGAACATCCTAATGTATGCATCATTGTTATCCAAGTTTTCCAAGGTTGAGCGAAGAGCGAATGAAATTGCATCTGCTGTTGACACGTTGCAATGGTAGGCAAATTGGAGTGGATCCAAGTCACTTCTCAGGCAGGTTTGCTAAGTTTCATCACCATCCTTTCAAAGCACTTCATCATGGATGTAAGTGCTTCTGGATAGAGGTTGTTGAGGCAGGTCACCATGTTCTTCTTGGGTAACAGCATGATTGAAGTTTGCTTGAAGCAAGTAGGTGTCTCAGACCGCTGAAGCAAGAGATTAAAGATCTTTGTTAATATTCCAGCCAGTTGATCAGCACAGGTCTTTAGTACTTGGCCAGGTACCCTGTCTGGACCAGATGCTTTTTATGGGTACACCCTACTGAAGGATGCTCCCATGTCAGTCTCAAACTGAAATTTCAGGTCATTGGGGGCTGTGAAAGTTTGTGATGGTTCCTCCATGTTTTGACAACCAAAGCAAGCGTAAAAGGCATTGAGCTCATCTGGGAGCAAAGCCTTGTTGAATTTTATATTGCTTAGTTCTACATCTGTAGAAGGTGATGGCATTCAAGCCCTACCACAGCTTTTGAGCATCCTTCTGTGATTCAAGTTGGTCTGGAATTGCCATTTTGTATATGAGATGGGTTCCCAGAGATCATACCTGGACCTCGTTTACTTTATTGCCAGACCTGAATGTCATTGATCTGGCCCCCAGCAGACTGTGGACCTCATGGTTCATCCAGGGCTCTGATTTTCTGGAGGCATACTTGTCCATGACTTTTTTAAAATAAAATCCATGGTAACCTTGGTGTTTTTGTTCAAATCCTCTGATAAGGATCGTGAAAATGGCCCAGTCCACTGACTCAAAGCAATCCTGTAGCTAATCCTCTGCCTCCCGCAACCACCTGTTTGTTGTCCTTATTTCTGAAGCCTTGCTCTTCGGCCTCTTGTCTGTATGCGGGTAGAGGAGGACAGCCAAATGATCAAGTTTCCTGAAATGCAGGTAGACATTCGTAATCATAATACAGCAGTGGTTGAGTGGGACCCCTGGTACCACAGGTGATACGTTGATGATAATTGGGTAGAGGTTTCTTTATACACGCCTGATTGAATTCTCCAACAATGATTTGAAGGGCATTGGGGTAGGCTGTTTTTGTAGGCTGATAGTGGCACTCAGTAGCTAAAATGCCTGCTTAACATCAGCTTTTGGTGGTATGTGAACTACGGTTAGGATCATGGAGGAGATCTCTTTTGGTAAGTAAAATGGTCAACACTTCAGATATTTCGGGTAGAGAACGAGCACGACGAGACTGCTATGTCTGAGCACCACAAAGAGCTTATCATGAAACACAGACCTCCACCTTTTGCCTTCTACAAACCAGCAGTCTGGTCCATCCAGTGTATCAAGAAGCACTCTTTTCTCACTGACATATCCAGGGTACGTCCACACTACGCTGGATAATTTTGAAAATGAAGCTTTTTCTCTTCATTTTGCCCCCCTGTCCACACTGAGCCGGCATTTTCAGCCCCCGAAAATGGAGATTTTCGAAAACAATCTCCAGAGTGAATAAATCTGAAAACGCTTAATATCCGGCGTAGTGTGTATGGGGTAATCGGAGAGATTTTAAAACGCTGTCATGACAACACCACAACAACAATGCTTTTTTCTGCTTCTGCTTGGTACTGCGCAAGCTGTTATAACACGCAGTTGGTGTGAACAGCGTGAGAGTTAAATTGTAAAGTGAGTTTTTTTGACTATTTGAAAACGCTGTCATGACGTGCTGGAACAGATGTTCGTTGTTTTCTTGAACGCCACCACCTAACAATTTCAGAACAGACAGACGAGACTGAAGCTAGTTGACCCATAGCTTACTGAATAAATAAGTATACTCACTTTGCCCTGTTTTCTGTCCTTGCTTGTATGAAGGTGGTTTACCTCTTCATGCAAGTACTTCTCTGACAATAGATGTGTAACAGCCTAATGTAACATTGTATGGAAATACAAGATAATGCTGATGCAGACGTTTTATACATTTAACAAGGTGCTTTATTAATGTAACAGAGTTAGTTTTTCAATGTTCGTCGTCAGCTGGGTCATACTGTCCGTGAACTCCCTGTCGGTTGCCTCCATACGCTCCAGTATTTGTTTTTTTTTAAGTTTTAAGTCCTCCTGTGCGAGAGCCAAGAGCAATTCCTTTAAAGTTTTTCTACTCTGTAACTGGACAAGCGCGCATGAAGTATATCGTTTCCTCTTCACTTATTTTCTGTGTGTGTCCTGCGCATGCCCAGTAGGAGGGGATTCACCCAAATATCTGCCTAATGTGGACGGAGATATTTTGAAAAACGCTTTGTGTGGACGCCTGTCGTTTTTACTCGAAACCGGCGTTTTCAAAATTATCCGGCGTAGTGTGGACGTAGTGCCAGTGTCTCCAGAATGAACCATTTATCTGTGAAACACAATGCAGCAATTCTTCATAATTCCCCCAGAACAGGTATCTTGCCCTTAGGTCTTCAGTGTTGTTCTCCATTGTCTGTACATTTGCAAACAAGACACTGTGTTGCAGGAGTTTCATAATTCTGATGCTCAGTCTGGCTTGGGGTCCTCCTCTCCTCCATCTCTTTTGACTATGGTGATACACCTTAATCCGCTTAAAGGTACTGTATCTGCATGCTTGAGAGTTAACACACTGTCGGATTGTGTAGGTCGTTGATGCAAATGACACATTTCACTGTGTTTCGATGTACGTGTGACAAAGCTAATTTCTTTAATTTAAAAAATAGTAATTATTGCTGCTATAATTTGTTCGTACCCTGTTGATTTGAACCATTATTGAATTTTCACTCAGCTGAAATTGTGTATATTTGCAAAATTCATGATAGAGATGAGCTTATCTTTTACATCGTATCCCATAATCTCTTGGTGCTATTATTTGAATTCTTGAAACAAGATTGAAATTTTCTTGTCCAAATTTAGATTGAGCACTGCTACGTTTATTGTTTAACTGAACTCAAAATGAATATGTGTATTAATTACTTCCTGTTGTTTATTTCTGTGAATTGTGTAATTGGCTGATTTGGAATTGGGACTTTTGACCTTAATTTCTCAGATCCAGTTTATTTTTGGGCTATTAAAAGGAAGTTGGCACCACTTTAACTAGTAAAGAAATATATATATATAGCTGAGCTTCAGCCAAAGTTTCAAAGAAGTGGCAGTATCTTCGTGCTGAAGCTTGGCCAATGTGTATCCCTCAATCACAACTGAAACATCTTTAACTCATTAACCAACTGTGAGCTGAGTGACTGTCAGCTCTGCTGACATGAGCTATGAGATTAGTGTCAGTGTAGCTGAGACCTTTATTGGTAAATCCAGAAGTTTTTTTTCTTTTAGGTTTCTAATATTTCATGTGATTACACTTTTTTTAGGTGGCAGAGCTTGGATGTTGGAATCCCAATGGGATGTGCAATTTCGCCCATCCTTTTTGTGTTAGCCATGGAGGTCATTGTAAGGGCTGCAGAATTAGTGGGACCAGGTGTTGCACTTGATGGCGGAGAGGAGTTACCACTAATACGAGCGTTCATGGACGATCTTACAGTTTTGGGTCTTAGCACGGAGGCAGTGGAAAATGTACTATCTAGACACGAGGAGCTAATGGATTGGGGAAGAATGAAGTTCAAGACTAGGAAGTCAAGGAGCCTTGTTCTTAGGAGAGGAAAGCTGGTTGACTTTCATTTCACCCTTTGTGGAGAGGAGATTCCATCCATTCAGGACCAACCAGTTAAGAGCCTCGGGCGATGGTACACAGAGGAGCTGAGAGACACCAAGAGGGTTCAAGAGACAGGAGAACAGATCAGCAGAGGTCTGATGTCTGTTGACAAGTGCGGCTTGCCTGGCAAATTGAAGTTGTGGTGCTTGCAGTATGGACTGACGCCACGGATAATGTGGCCACTAACTGTCTATGAAGTGGCAATGTCCCATGTTGAGGCAATGGAGCGGAAGATCAATAAGTATGTGAAGAAGTGACTTGGAGTACTGAGCAGCCTCACCAATGTTGCAATCCACAGTAGCCAGACAAAGCTTACCATCCCGGTGCAATCCCTTGTTGAAGAGGTCAAGGTAGCCAAGGTAAGATCATTCTTGATGCTTCGAGACTCAAGAGACCCTGTCATCAAGAATACCCAGCCGGATGTGAGATCAGGCAGGAAGTGGTCAGCCCGTGTAGCAGTCGATGAGGCAGAGTCTAGATTGAAGCACAAGGAGATGGTTGGGGCTATCCAGCTAGGCCGCCAGGGACTTGGATGGGCAACCCACAAGTGGTGGTCATCTTCTACAGGTAAGGAGCGCCGTGAGCTTGTTACACAAGAAATACGAGAGGTAGAAGAGGAGGAGAGGTTAACTAAAACAGCTGGCCTGGCCAATCAAGGGATTTGGACCTGGTGGGAAAGTGTTGAACAACGACATCTATCTTGGAATGTTCTGTGGCAGATGGAACCGCTCCGCGTTTCTTTTCTATGCAGAGCAGCGTACGATCTGCTCCCAACACCTGCCAACCTCAGCATCTGGTATGAAGATAAGACAGACAGGTGTGCTGCTTGTGGCGAGAAGGGAACACTTCAACATATCTTGAGTGCATGCAGAGTCAATTTTTGCAGCAGCCTGTACACTTGGAGACATAACAACGTTCTCAAAGTTGTAACAGAAGCGGTTGAGCGGGGAGTACTGCAGCACAACTTATCTCATGCCCCATGCTGCACAGAACATCGCATATCATTTGTGAAAGAGGGCTCCCAGTCAAGGGTGTACAGCACAAGCTCACGATCAAGCATACTTTCTTCAGCCAATGATTGGTGTCTCAAGGCTGACCTGGACGGGAAAGGCAGTTTCCCGGAGCAAATAGCTTTCACCACATTGCGTCCAGGTATAATTGTATGGTCTGACACCAGTAGAGAAGTGGTTATTGGTGAACTCACAGTCCCCTGGGAAGACAACATCGATGAAGCCGATGAGCGCAAGTTACCCAAGTAAGCAGAATTAAGATCAGAGTGCAGAGACAGAGGGTGGAAGGTCTCATGCTATCCATTTGAAGTAGGCTGCCGTGGGTTTATTGCGTTCACTCTCCAGAAGTGGTTGTGTGACCTTGACTTCACTAGAAGAGAGATCAAGTCAACCAGCAGAGCTGTAGCTGAAGCAGCAGAAAAAGGATCAGCGTTGGTGTGGACCAAGTATGTCCAGAGGGGCAGATAGTCAGACAGTGTATACATCTTTTGCAAACCTTTCAGTAGTTGCATAGACCCCTGAAGAGCAGACTATCTGTTGGATGGAAGTGACCAACAACTCTGGTAGAGGCAGATGCCAAGTTTTTAAGCTCACCAGTGGGAGGTGGTGTTTTAGCACTGCTGGCCCACCACCTTGCGGGAGTCTTGATCATAAGTGGGCCGAAACTCCTGAAGACAGGTGGCAGATCAACTGATGATCCCACTGGTGATAGCACAGGACAGTTAACATCTTAGTCCACGTGTATTTTGTAACTCCCTGTTTTGATTGAGAATTAACAATCAGTGACATAACAATTTGGCTATTTTTTGAACCCTCTGATTCATTTCAAACTATTAAGCAAGATCATATGCTCTTTTTTTTTTGGACTAATGTAACACCTGTGTAGCACCAGTCTTATCGTGTGTCACTGGTCGTCGCGCTCTTTTGAGAAAACCAAATTACACTTGGTGCTAGTAGGCCATCAGAAGTTTCTAGGTATCAGAAGGAGACAGTGAACAGAAACCACACACTTCTGGAAATAAAGTTTTGTTTATAAGAAAAACAATATGCACCAAATATTTACATGAACAAGAACAATTCAAAATTCAAACATCCTGTTCAGGTTCCAAATCTTAAATGTCAAACCACAACAAATTCCTTTTTAATTAGAATCAGTGATATTGATTAGAATAACCTTTGTTACTCCAATTTCTCTAATTAGATCTAGTGTTATTCCCTATTTAAAAGTTTATAGACAAAACTTCCCTTTTTACTTATCCCTAGTTAGTTAGAAAACCAAATATAATTCATATTCTCAAGTACTATAGTGGACTTCAGTTTCAGTTCCAAGCAGTATATCTACAAGTTTAAATTCAAATTCAAAAATTATATATCTATACAGCTTAATTCCTTTCACAACCATTCTCCATCACAACTCTTAAACGAAATAAATCTCATTCAGTAACTTATCAAAGTCTTTGCCAAAAATAATCAGTTTTTGCAAAAATTTAAATTCAGACTCTTCGAATGAAAGACATCCAACCATATTAAATCCTCTGCGTCATTACCCATTTCGTTCCCGTGCTGGTTCTTCGACTGTTGGGTGGCTCACCATCATGTTTCTTCGATTCATTGGAATGAAATAGTTTATCATCCACAGAAAGTCAATTCACAAACTTGTACAAATTCCTTGGTATGATTTTACAGAACTAATTCCCGACTACACGGTAGGGCTTTTGGACACTGGTCTCTGCCGATATTGTCTCGTTCTAGCAACTCCATGTTATCGCTGTAGCTTCAATGAATCTTTTATCACTATTGTCTCTCCTCCAGGGGTTTCACCCTGAAGGTTTCAAGTTAGTAGGGTGAAGATACTCACTACTAACTCCATTCTTAACAGTTCATGTCTTCAGCTTCTAATCATTGCTGTGTTTCTCTCCTTGTCCTTCCTGTGTCCAGCCCGCCCCTCCCTCACATAGTGGTTTTTTCAAATTCTCGCTTTTTTTTAAATTGGTAAACCTCATTTTCATCTCTCCGCAGGTAGAACTTTCTAACATTATAATTTTGGGTTCAGTTAACCTGGGTTACACCAACATGCTAAGATTCTGGAGGCGAAGGACAAATCGTTTGTGCATTACAGTATAGCTGATGAAATGAGAACATTCAGACCTAAGAGGACATGGAAACATTTTATGGCAATCATGAAGAGGGTGGAGAAGAAATGCATGCAGTTGCAAGAAAAAAAAGTTTGAAAACCCTTTGCAATGACCTAGTTTTCTGCAGTAATTACTCATAAAATCTGATCTGATCTTCATCTAAGTCACAATAATAGACAAACACAATCTGCCTAAATTATAACACAATTGTACTTTTCATGTCTTTATTGAACACATTGTTTAATCATTCACAGTCCAAGCTGGAAAAAGTATGTGAACCCTTGTATTGAATAACTGATGGAACCTCCTCTAGCAGCAATAACATCCACCAAACGTTTCCTGTTGCAGCTGATCAGATTTGCTCAATGGCAAGGAGGAATTTTAGACCATTCCTCCATACAGAACTGCTTCAGTTCATCAATATTCTGGGATACCTTGCATGAACAGCCCTCTTCAAGTAATGCTATGGCCTCTCAATTGGGTTAAGGTCTGGACTCTGACTTGGCCATTCCAAAACACAACTGTTTTTTGAAACCATTTTGTTGTTGATTTATTCTTGTCTTTTGGATCATTGTCTTTTTACATCATCTAACTTTTATTAACCTTTGGGCGATGAACCACTACCCTGACGTTCTCCTGTAAAATATCTTAATATAATTTTGAGTTCATTGTTTCCTCAACAATTGCAAGCTGTCCAGGCCCTGAGGCAGCAAAACAGCCCCAAACCATGATGCTCTTTGCACCATGTTTCACAGTTGGGATGAAGTTTTGGTGTTCATGTGCAGTGCCCTGTTTACTCCAAACATAGTGGTGTTGTGCATTTTTGCCAGAAAGTTCAATTTTGTCTTCTCTGTCCACAAAACAGAGCCTTGGTTTTCTCCATGGTGTCCTAACATGAAAACCATTCTTCTTCAGTGTTCTTCAAGTGAACTCGTGAACAGAGACTTTAGCAAGTTCTGGAGATTTCTGCAGGCCTTTTGCTGTTACCCTTGGGTTCTTTTTCACGTCCTTCAGCATTGCACACTGTGCTGTTGGTGTGATCTTTGCAGGACACCCATTCAAAGGAGAGTAGCAACAGTACTGAATTTCCTCCATTTGTAGACAATTTCTCTTACTGTGGACTGATGAAGATTCAGGTCTTTAGCAATGCTTTTGACGCCTTTTCTAGCTTCATGCATCTCTACAGTTCTTCTAAGGTCCTCTGAAAGTTGTTTTGATCGGGGCATGGTGCACATAAACAGATCTTCCTTGAAGAGGAGGCTTTGTCAGTAACCTGACTTTGTGTCTTTTTTTATGGGGCAGGGCACCTCAACAACCCACACCTCCAACCTCATCTCATTGATTGGAACACCTCATTCCAAATAGCTTTCGTAGAAGACACTACCTCGGAGGATCACGTACTTCTTTGAACCTAGACTGTTTAAATGGTGTACTCAGTATTGACAAGAAGTAGTACAATTGTTTGTGTTATTAGTTTTGGCAGATTGTGTTTGTCTGTTATTGTGACTTGGATAAAGATCAGACCATATTTTATGAGTAATTAATGCAGAAAACCAGATAATTGCCAAGGGTTCACAAACTTCCTCGTGTAGTTCTAACACTCAAGTTATTAAAAATAAATATGGTGGGAGTTGGAGGAATGAAATATCAAGAAGGAAGGTGAAGAAAATATTTGGATAAATATAGGAACTTGTGCGAATGTTTGATGATCACGTAAAAGGGAGTCCCTTAAAATAATTAGTTCCCCTGCAGTCACTCATTCTCCTACACATACTTCTTTTGTATTTTATTTTCACTGCTATCCCTGCATTTATTTTTTCCACATTCCTAGTATCTTTTGGTGACCGGTTTTAATCTCACTGACATCTTAACATTCCTTTTTCTGTGCTTGCTTTGGAGTTTTACTGACTTTTGAATTAGTCTCCAATATTCTTTGCTGGGATAGTGTATAAAACCAAAATAAGTGAAACAGAATCTGAAAAACTAAAGCTGGAAGTGGAATCTAAATCTGTCAAGCTCGGAGTAGGTATAAAGAAAAGAAGCTGGAGGGAGCAAGAGTAGGACATGGTACTGTTGACCAAAGAGAGTAACTATTCAAATGACTTATGATATCATATGGTCATTGGCACTGCTCAAACTGGACAATCATTTGACTCATGCTATACAGGACATTACTGGCAAGATTATTGTACTAGTTATAGAAGTTCAGCAAAAAATGTCATTAGGAAATTGTATTGGTTTTGATTATTGTCTCATGTACCAAGATATAGTGAAAAGCTTGTCCTGTATACTGTTCATACCAATCAAATCATTGCAGTGCATTGAGCTAAAATAAGGTAAAGCAATAACAATGCAGAATAAAGTGTAAAAGCTTCGAAAAAGTGCTGTACAAGGTACCTATGAAGTGCAATGAAGAAGATTGTAAATCAAGAGTCCATCTTATAATAACAATGGGATAGAAGCTGTCATTGAGCTTGGTGGTATGTACTTTCAGGCTTTTGTATCTTCTTCCTGATGGGAAAGGAAAAGAAAGAACATCCAGGGTGGGTGATTTTTTTTTTTTGCTGTCTCCTTTACTGAGGTAAAGGGTATAGACAGGGTCCATGAATGGGAGGCTGGTTCCTGTGATGTGCTGAGTTGTGTCCACAACTCTGCAGTTTCTTGCAGTCATGTGCAGAGCAGTTGCTATACTATGCCATTATGTATCCAGGTAGAATATTTTCTATGGTGCAACAAAGGACATGCCAAATTTCTTCAGCCTCCTGATGAAGCATTTCTCTGTGTGAAAGGCCTTACTAACGCCTCCAGGGGGATAAATGTCAAAACCCTTACACAAATATGCTTTCAAAATAGTGTAAATTTGTTTAATTAGAGGAGGTCCACATTTACTCTTAACTAGCCTTAATCTTTTGAACTTTTATTACAGGAGGGAAAATATCCGCCTCACAGTAGGATGGCAATCTGGTTCGAACGCAATTCACAAAAAGGTACATCATATTGATTATCTTTGCCTGTAAATTTCCATAAAACAAATGTCTTCACTGCAGTTTTTAAAATGTCCAATTTGTATACCATCAAGTTAATTTTATATAGCATCTTTTAATATAGAAGATATTCCAAGAGATTATAGTAATCTAAACTATAAGAGTGGCATGAATGTTATTATGAAAAGCTTGATCAAATTATTGTTTTAAAGTGAAGGGTGAAGAGATGGTGGGGTGGTTGAAGTGTCCTTGTTTACACAAAGAATTTCAGGTATGGTCTAACTGGCTGAGAATGAGACCTGCAAGAGAAGGCATTGAAGAGAAAATGCAGAAAGTGAAGTGGTTCAAGATTGCTTAATGTCATTTCCAGTATACAAGTGTAAAGGGAAACCAACTAATTGTTACTTCGGGTCCAATACAGCACAAAAAAACATACTAAGATAAAGAACACAATTTAAAAAGTGCAATTAATATAAATACATAAGATAGCTAATATATATACGTTTATTATACATATATAAAGTGATCTAGGTACAGGAAATACGTACAGTGATTGACAGGAAATAAATAAAGCTAGTGGTGGTGAATAGTGTTAGAAGGAGAGAGCAATTATTTTGGGAAGGGAGGAATTGTGAACAATCTGTTGGTAACCAAGAAGTGATATTGCAGTACAGGAGACAGCAACTGAGATAAGAAAAGGGGTTGGGGAAGAGGGATTGTGGTAAATCAATGCTGTTAATGGATTTAAATAGCATTGTAATTGTTATGACAAGAATGGGATGGGGAAAACGATGTAGGAGAAAGTGACAGCATGTTAGATATTTATAACGGCTGTGAAAACATCCCAAGTGTAATGATAAAGGTCTGCCTATCTGGACTAGCTATTCCTCTAGCCAAGTTAGTCTGATGTAGCCTATGACACGGGATCTACCTGAGGATGTAAGAAGGTAATTTATTTACCATCCATTTTTTAAAAAAAATGAATTTTGCCAACTATTTGGTCTTTGGGCATTCTCACAATCGTCAAGGTAATACAATATTTTGTAAATAATTCAAGTGGTTGTCACTCTAATAATCTTTAAAACAAACTTGCTTTTTGCCAGAAGATTAGGAATAGGACAGTTACATACTTATGTTTATCTTAATTTACAACTCCATAAATAATTATTCAATCAAGATTGAATAATAGTTTTTTTAAAAAGCGAAATTAGGTTAATATTATACTGGCTAAGCTTTTAAAGATAACTACTATCTGATTGCCTGATTTTCAAATTCTTGGGGGTGGTGGGGTCTGATAAGCTCCAATGTGCCCCCAGGTGCAGTGTTTCAGACATGGTCTAACAAGCAAGATTTATGCCATTCAATTGACAAATGTTGTCCATCCTTATCAATAAAATATATTAAGAAAATATAGATGCTGAAAGAAAACTGGAAGCAACCAGGAGTTCACACAGGACAAGTTAGGAAAGAAATAAACTTAGTGGTTTGCTTCAAAGACCCTTCATCAGAACTGTAACAGTGAGAAAACAAGTGTGCCTTAATCATAATCATAGTCATAGTCATACTTTATTGATCCCAGGGGAAATTGGTTTTCGTTACAGTTGTACCATAAATAATAAATGGTTCTTAAGTTGTAGAGGTGGCGAGAACACAATGTTGGTGATCAGGTGCAGGCCAAAGCTGTCACGTTAACAGTTGCTAAGTCAAAAGTGACAAAATAAGAAAAGCCACAGGTACATCATTGGGGGGATGGGCGTGGAGTGGAGATTTACCTGCAACAGTTAATGTTTACAGTGTGCGTAGTTGGGAGATGAGCTTTGTAGGACATAGTTTGAATAATATAGATCGGTCATTGGAGTGGAACGGAGAAGTGATGTGGTAGGTAAACAGAAACCCAAGGTCATCCTTATAGACTGAATGGAGTTATTCTGCAAAATAGAGTTTTGTATTGTGTTAGCAGAGGGGATCATATTGTTAACACGAAGGGCAATAGAGTAAATTGGATTGAACAGTAAACACAGGAACAATCCACTTAACCCACAATGTTGTGCCGAAACAATAAAATTAGTAATCAAATAGCTAACTGAGCTAATCCGTTCTGCCTAAACAATGTCCTTATTCTTCCATTTCCCTCACTTTCATGTGTCTATCTAAACATCTCTCAAATGTCCCTAATGTATCTGCCTCTACCACTACCCAGACAGCACATTCCAGGCACCTACCACTCTGTGTAAAGTGACTTGCCCCTCACATCTCCTTTGAACTTCACTCTCACATTAATTTCTGTAACTGCACCGGTCCATTGCAATAATGGCCATGCAACATACAAATGTCCTTGAAGATTTATTTTTATTTCTCTCTTTCTCTTTCTTCAGTTAACACCGTGAAAGCGTGTGCTCTTCTTGGACCACGTACAGAATAAGGTTATTTTAGGGCCATGTGTCTTTCTCTGCTTCTATGTTGGTTTTAACCCATAATACGTCACTCATGCTTTTATTAAACTCTGGTCATGTGACCCATTAATCTCTGGTCATTGTGACCTGTTACACTCTACATTAAATAAAACCTTACATAAAATATTTTAAGGTTATAAAATAATCATGGATTTATGACAAAAACATATAAAATAAACATCTCAATGAAACATGTCTCTGAGACAGTTACAATTTCATTCCCTCTGGTATTAGACATTTCAACTCTGGGGAAAAGTTACTGTCTGTCACTATCTATGCCTTTCATAATCTTATAAACCTTTATCAGATCTCCCCACAGCCTCTGTTGCTCCAGAGAAAGCAACCCAAATTTGTTCAACCTCGTTGCACCTGCCCTCTAATCTAGACTGCATCCTAGTAAAATTCTTCTGCACCCTCTCCAAATCCTCAGTCTCTTTCCTATAGTTTTATAAAGCTGCAACATAACTTCCTGTCTTTTGAACTCAATGCCCTGACTAATAAGGGCAAGCATGACATATGCTTTCTTAACCACCCTGTTAACCTCCTTCAGGGAGCTATGAACTGGGACCCCAAGATCCCTCTGCTCATCAACACTGTTAAGGATCTTGTTCTTAACAGTGTACTGTCTCTTTACATTTTATCTACCAAGGTGTAACACTTCACATTTGGCTGGGTTAAACTCCATCTACCACTTCTCTGCCTATGTCTGCAATTGATCTATCTCCTGCTCGATTCTTTGCCGGTCTATTACACTAACCACAACACCACCAATCTTTGTATCATCTGAAAATGTAGTAATCCACCCATTTATATTTGTATTTATGCCCTCCTGGGTGCACCTAATAAATTTTGCCCTATGTAGAACTCTTGTGCAAAGAAAGTCCCTGTTTGTATCAGGGAAATTGAAGTCTCCCATGACAACACCATATTGGTTCTCTGGGACATTAAGCACCCATTCCTGTTTCTCTCCCAACCAAGTTTCTGTAATTGCCACAATATTATAGTTTCATGTACTGATCCACGCTTTAAGTTCATCACCTTTACCCATAATACTCCTAGCATTAAAGTATACACATTTCAAACTGTCCATCCCATTGTATCTATTACTTTGATACTTTCTGGATTTTTTTTTGCTGGCCTAGACATCTACCTTCCTCTCCATCTCTCCATTTTCTGACCTGGTGCTCTGGCTCCCATAAGTGCAAATTAATTATTGCTTCATTTTTAAGGCCAATTTGAGTCTGGATATTGGAAAGAAAAGATGTAAAAAGGACAGTTGGATAATTTTGCACTATTAAATGGGAAAGTGCTTTGAGAAGCTAGAGGACTGGAAAATTGTAGTTGTCACTCCATTCTTTAAGAAAGGAGGAAATAGCAGAAAGAAAATTATAGACCAATTAGCCTGACCTTAGTGACTAGGAAGATATTGGGGTCAATTGTTAAAGATGAGGTTATGGAGTACTTGGTGACACAGGACAAGATAGGACAAAGTCAGTATGGTTTCCTTAAGGGAAAATCTTGCCTGATGAAACTATTAGAATTCTTTGAGGAGATTATACATAGGGTGGATAAAGGGGATGCAGTGGGTGTTGTATATTTGGACTTTCAGAAGGCTTTTGACAAGGTGCCATACGTGAGGCTGCTTACCAAGTTAAGAGCCCATGGTATTACAGGAAAGTTAGAGCATTGGTGGGAGGCAGCGAGCAGGAATAAAATGATTCTTTTCTGGTTGGCTGCCAGTGGTGTTCTGCAGGGGTCAGTGTTGAGACCGCTTCTTTTTATGCTGTATCTCAGTGATTTAGATGATGGAATAGATAGCTTTGTTGCCAAGTTTGCAGATGAAACAAAGATTGGTGGAGGGGCAGGTAGTGTTGAGGAAATGGGTATGCTGCAGTAAGACTTAGATTAGGAGAATGGGCAAGAGAGTAACAAATGGAATACAATGTTGGAAAATGTGTGGTCATGCACTTTGGTAGTAGAAATAAATGTGCAAACTATTTTCTAAATGGTGAGAAAATCCAAGGGACTTGGGAGTCCTTGTGCAGAACATCCTAAAGATTAACTTGCAGATTGAGTCGGTGGTGAGGAAGGCAAATGACATGTTAGCATTCATTTCAAGAGATCTAGAATACAAGAGCAGGGATGTGATCTTGAGGCTTTATAAGGCACAGGTTAGGCCTCACTTTGAGTATTGTGAACAGTTTTTGGCTCCTCATCTAGGAAAAGATGTGCTGGCACTGAAGAGGGTTCAGAAGAGGTTCACAAGAATGATTCTGGAAATGAAAGGGTTATCTTACGAGGAATGTTTGATAGCTCTGGGTCTCTACTCGCTGGAATTTAGAAGGATGGGGTGGGGAGAGATCTTATTGAAACCTTTCAAATGTTGAAAGGCCGAGACAGAGTAGATGTGGAAAGCACGTTCCCCATGGTGGGAAAATCTAAGACAAGAGGGCGCAGCCTCAGGATATAGAGGTGTCTATTTAAAACCAAGGTGTCGAGAAATTTCTTTAGCCAGAGGGTGGTGAACTTGTGGAATTAATTACCACTGGCAGCTGTGGAGGCAAGGCCATTGGGTCTATTTAAGGCAGAGCTTGATAGGTTCTTGATTGGATATGGTATCAAAAATTATGGGAAGGCTGGGGAGTGGGGCTGAGGAGGGGAAGAAAGGATCAGCCATGATTGAATGGCAGAGCAGACTCGATGGGCCAAATGGTCTAATTCTGCACCCATGTCTTATGGTCTCATTATTGAACTCTAGTGCTAGACTTCACCATTCAGGAGTGATTTTAAATTATCCTTTAAAATAATTTTTATGCCCTGTCTTAGGATTTATCTGTCCGTTTGACTGATGACACAGATCCCTTCTTCTTGTATAATCTTATGATTAGTGAAGATGATTTTCTGAGGTAGGTGTGAATCAGAATACTGTCATTTGATCATTTACTGATTCTTATTTGGTATCGTGTGTTACTAATCTGTAATAGGCTAGTTAGAAATTAACCCAAAATTGCATTATTTCTCCACTTTACTTGTAGCTATTTATTTTTCACAGATACTGCTGGGCTCTATCAGTTATCCACAAAGTGCTGATTTGTTATAGCTTTCTTGTTCCTGGAGTCCAGGCAATCATAGGTACACATTCTTCTCTACTTAAGAAAAGGAAATCTTTTTGGGTTGACTGTGCTGTGTGTGGAACAGGTGCTCCCATGGCGAAACTGATCTCATGTTTGCATGATTTTGTAGAGTCAGCCACTGGCACAATGTGCAGAGGTCGCCTGTGAGGGCTGGTGTTGAGTGAATGGTGCTCCCACTCAGTAACTAGACTACATTCTGGCTGATACAATCATTGTGTGCTGTTGTTGGGAAACCAGTAGCAGCTGCTCCGTGTTGATATTACTGGAGCTTACAGTTTCTTCCCTGTTGGAAATGACAAAAGCTGTTGCCTGTTCCTCTCTTTACCAATGATCACTGTTGGAGATGTAACCACAACAAAATTTCTTATGTGGTATCTTGTAAAGGGCTTTCTGAAGATCCAAACGCACTACATTCAGTGGTTCCCTTTTTTCCCTAATCTGTCAGCTACAACCGCAAAAGAAGCTCTATCAGGTTTGTTTAATACGGTTTCCATTTTGTGACTCCATCTGGGCTGCCAAATCCTACCATCTAAGTACTTTGTTATTTTCCTTAATAATAGATTCTGTTATTTTTCCTATTATGAAAGTCAGTAACTGGCAGCATCCATCTTGTGAGAAACTGAATTACTGTTGAGGGTCAATGACCTTCATCCAAACTTGTCTGTAGTTTTGTATTTTTTTCTTTTCTCCCTTAAAGCTGATGTTTGCTACTTTCTTAATTATGGGAACCATTCTAGAATCTGAATTTTGAAAATAACTCCACATGTATCTCTTTCAAAATGCCGTGATTCACTTTGTCATATCCAAGGGATTTGTTACTTATCAGTCCTGTTAATGTTTCCAATAGCTTCTTCTCCCACTGACATTTTCTTTCTGCACTATCTCAGGGAGGTTGTTTTTTTTAGCCTGTATGAAGACAAACATTAATTGAACATCCAGAACAAAATTGCAATAGAGAGGAATTCTAACCTGCTTCATCTACAACAAGGCCCTGTGAGGATACAGGAACTTCCACGCTGTAACAGGATATTGTAGGCATGGATGGTTGCAAATTAACTTTAATAGACAGTTAAGTCACACCTGCCAAACATAAACAAATTATCAAAAAATGAACACTTCTGGCTCTCAAAGTTAAATAATAAGGTTATTGAAGCTAATAAAAGTTAAGAAACTTGAAAATCCCAAAGCTGTTAAAACTATAATTAATATTACCCAAGTCTTTTGTACCTGTACCTTCTCATTGAAATAAATATTCTATCTATGGTGTGTTCTTGAGGCAAATTACCCATCATGGGTGTTAGGATATCTCTAATCTCAAGCATAGTGAACTCCATGAAAGAATCCACTGGTGGAGTACAGTACGTGCACCATTGGTGTTTTGCTGAAGGTAGCTTTCAATTTGACCTCGAGTTTACTGCTAGTTAAGCAGAAGATTGTCAACAAATATGAAAAATTATCAGGGTTCTAAGTCAGCGCAGGGGTTCTTAGACCTAAAGTTTCAAACCATTAGCAAATTGACATTTTCACTGTATAGGCTATCTTACAAAGTTAGAGTGGTGTATTACTTGGAGGAATGCATTTAGGTGGTGTTTAACAATTCATCTGACATAAGAGATTACTATCTATGTATTTGCTATTTTTGCTTTACTCCCTTCTTGACAACATTGCAAGATACTGAGAACCCTTGGGGGAGGGGGTGGAATTAAGTGTGGGGTCTCAACACAATTTAATAATGTAGATTTCAAAATTCCATAATAGGAAATTGATGTAGGACATTGGATAGATCTTACCGAGAGTACTTTAGTCAGGGTTGGTCTCCATATTACAAAATGATAGAGGGGTTAGCAAGGGTCCAATAATATTAAAAATAAGACATCCAGATCTGAAGGCTATAACTATCAAGAAAGAGAGAACTATTTCAATGGGATCATTTAGATTAGGTTAGATTAGATTAGATTCAACTTTACTGTCATTCTGCTGAGTACAGATACAAAGCCAATGAAATGCAGTTAGCATCTAACCAGAAATGCAAAGAATAGTGTTACTTACAAAATAACTGCGAATAAAAAGTAAGTGCTACAGCACACAAATATAAAAGTACTGAGACAGTACAATATGGGTGCAATACTGCTTAGCGCTGTGATGAGAGGTTCAGCAGTGTCACAGCCTCAGGGAAGAGGCTCTTCCTGTGCCTGCGGGTGCGGAGGCTCCTGTAGCGCCTATCGGATGGGAGGAGAGTAAGAAGTCCATGGTTAGGGTGAGATGCATCCTTGATAATGCTTTCCTCCCTGCCCAGGCAGCGTTTATGGTAGATGTTCTCAATGGTGGGCAAGTGGGTGCTAATAATCTGCTGGGCAGTTTTCACCACCCGCTGGAGTGCTTTGTGATCCGATACAGGACAATTGCCATACCACACTGAGATGCAGTTGGTGAGTATGCTGTCAATGGTACAGCGGTAAAAGTCTGTCAGTATCCTGGGACAGAGGTGAGCTTTCCTGATGCTCCGCAGGAAATAAAGGTGCTATTGCACCTTTTTGATCAGGATGGAGGAGTTCAGGAACCAGGTGAGATCCTCGGAAATGTGGACACCAAAGAATTTGAAGCTTGATACACGCTCCACTACAGCTCCGTTGATGTAGATGGGGACGTGAGTGTGGCTCCTAGCATGCCTGAAGTCCACAATGATCTCCTTGGTGTTCTGGGTGTTAAGGGCCATGTTGTTTGTCGGCACACCACGCGGCCAGCTGCTGGACCTCGGCCCTGTAGGCCGTCTTATCATCCCTTCTGATCAGGCTAACCACCGTGATGTCGTCTGCAAACTTGATTATGCAGTTAGAACCATTTACAGGAACGCAGTAAATAAAAAGATTTGAAAAAAAAGAAAGGAACGCAGTCATAGGTGAGAGGGCAGTACAGAAGAGGGCTCAGCACACAGCCTTGAGGCACGCCGGTGTTCAGGGTGAGAGTGGAGGAGGAGAGGTTGTCTAACTTAACTGATTGGGGTCTGTTAGTCAAAAAGTCCAAGGTCCAATTGCAGAGGGATGAACTGATACCAAGCTGGTGGAGTTTGGTGATCAGCTTGGAGGGGATCACAGTATTGAATGCCGAACTAAAGTCAATGAATAGCATTCTGATGTAAGAGTTGGGGTTGTCCAGGAGGGTCAGGGCAGAGTGAAGTGCAGGGGAGATGGTGTCCTCTGTTGACCTGCTGGTGCATAGGCAAATTGATGGGGGTCCAGGGTAGTGGGCAGACAGGATTTCAGATGTGAGAGAACCAGTCTCTAAAGCACTTTGCAATGATGAGGGTGAGTGCAACTGTGCGGAAGTAATTCAGGCCTGTGGCAGTGGAATGCTTTGTCACTGGCACGATGGTGGCGATCTTGAAGCTTGTGGGGACAACTGCCTGGGCCAGGGACAGATTAAAAATGTCTGTGAAGACCCCAGCCAACTTCCCTGCACAGACTCTGAGCACACGGCCAGGGATTCCATCCGGACCAGCTGCCTTCTGTACATTCACCCTGCTCAGGGTGGCACAAACATCGGAGGTGGAAAGTGAGAGAGGCAGTTCACCAGGTGGGAGATCCGATTTGAGGGTGACCTCCTTGTTCTCTCTGTCAAAGTGAGCGTAGAAGTAATTGAGCTCATCAGGGAGAGAAGCAGAGCTGGAAGGGGGCACAGTACTAGGTGGTTTGAAGTCTGTAATGACCTGTATGCCATGCCACATGGGCCGGGGGTCCGAGGAGTTGAAATGCTCCTCGATTCTTTGTTTGTATATGTGTTTAGCCTGAGAGATTCCCCTCCTCAGGTTGGCCCTGGCTGAGCTGTAAGCCTCCCGGTCTCCAGACCTGAAGGCTGAATCTCTGACTTTGAGCAGGGGACGAACTTCTCTGTTCATCCATGGTTTCTGATTGGGGAAAACTTTTATTTGTTATTGTGATGACACTCTATCTACACACTTGTTGATGTGCTCAAGGACAGAGTTGGTATATAAGTCAATGTTAATCTGTGATGGCATGGGCAGCAAATGCGCTCCAGTCTGTATGCTGGAATTGGTGCTGAAGAGCACCAAATGAAATGAATTTCCAAATGAATGGAGGCAGCAAAGGAGTGTATTAATAGAGCTCTTACAGATTACAAAATAATTTATAAAGGTATACGAAGCTAGAGACCATAAGTATATAAATTGTCAGTAATGTTTCAGTTGATAATACTTTCATCTGAGTCAAGAAAATCCAGAATCTGTCCTAGCAGACAAATGAAGCTGATTTTTCCAGTGCAGTATTGATGTACAGATAGAGATGCTGTTTTACAAATGAATATTAAACACTACCTGAATGTTTCCCTCCAATAGACATGTCATCTGAACTTTGAAAAATATAATTAATCCTTCACTGTCACCGGGTCTTCATCCTGGTATTCCCTTCCCACCAGCATTCTTCATCTAAAGGTCCACAGCAGTTCAAGAAGATAGATCCTGACTTTTTAAACAGTAATTGCTTTTGAGTAATTAACATTGGCCTTGCCGACAACAACCATGCTTCGAAAAATAAATGTAAAGGAAACAGGTCATTTGGATTGTTGCATCAGATTTTGTTCTATGTGAAAGATTGGAATATTCCCAGTGTTATAGCTGATTTTTATCTCATTTAAAATTATCAAAATAAAGCCAAATGATCTGGTCATCAGTGCATTCTTGTTTGTAGGAACTTGCTGTGCACAGTTTGACTCTATGCCAACATTAACAACATTTCAAATACATTCAGTAACCACTTTATTAGGTACAGGAATGTGCTCTCCAGTAACCACGTGTTACAACAGTGGTGTGCAGAAGAGCATCTCTCAGTGAACAACGTGTTGAACCTTGAAGTGAATGGGCTACAACAGCAGAAGATCACACTGGGTTCCACTTCTGTGGTTAATTTATTAGACACAGGAGAGTACCAACATTAAGAACAGGACTGCACCTAATAAAGTGGCCACAGGATTGGAACTTGATGTGGTCTTCTGCTCCTGTAGCGTATCCACTTCAAAGTTAGATGTGTTGTGCATTTAGAGATGCTCTTCTGCACACTACTGTTGTAACACATGGTTATTTAAGTTAATGTTGCCTTCCTGTCAGCTTGAACAAGTCTGGCCATTCTCATTAACAAGGCAGTTTTGCCCACAGAACTGCCGCTCACTGGGTTTTTTTTGCTTTTCGCACCACTCTCTGTAAACTCTAGAGACTGTTGTGCATGAAAATCCCAGTTTCTTGGAGTCGTCATGTAAAAACAGGGTTTATTTTGAAAGAACACTGATTTTATTTTTTACCGTGGCATTAGAATAAGACCCAAAATTTCACCACTTCCCATGTCTACATTAACAAAACAACACAGCACATACAATCCTGGTTTAATCCAATGGCAACCCCCACAACCACAACTCCTTTCCTACCCTCCGAGTCCCGAAATATCCCAACCTGGATCATATCAGCTAAGTCGGATTGTCACCTAGTCTGTCTCTCAAATAAGTTATGGAATTACATAAATAGCGTGATCTTAACTGTTGCTGCTACATCAAAAGAATTTCCCGCTCGTGATCAATAAAGTAGTTATTAACTGAGGCAAATAGCAGAAACGTTTGAGGGGAAGTCAATGAAAATGATAGAGAAAGGTATAGCGTATTATAATGAAGTGAGATGACAGAAGATGAAAAGGCTGGCCTTTGGAATATAGGTACACACTTTCCAGTCATTTGGATTGTTTTACTGCTTTAAGCACAATGCCATGTAACATTGCATTAAGATAACAATTTACTTTTACAGTTTAAAGAATCAACAAGGACTGCTTGTAGAATTTTCTGCTTTTCCCCAGCGGTTCATTGAACTTTTGGACCAATGTATCCAGGAACAAAACAAAGATGTTCCAAGGTGAGTTTGTATCCAGCTGATATTAAGTTGAGCATTAGATTCAAAGATTCAAAAGAACTTTATTGTCATTCTAACCATACATCAGCTCTGCAGGGCAGAATGAGACAGCGTTCCTCAGGGGCAGTGCTGATTTTCTTTTGAAATTTTCACTAGGATAAAGTTTCTATGATCCCGGATGGACAGTCTTATAATAAAGTTAAACTTGTACAGCTTTTAAATCAAGAGGGGTTCGTATTGTTCTGAATAGTTGTCACTTTTTGATATCTCCCATGGACAATGTATGTTGATTTACAGCATTAAGTCATTCATTCTATTTTTTTCTTGTCTAGAGGTAGACCTCTTGTAGTTTGCACTTAAATTATTGATCTTTATGCAGTTCCAGAATGATAGCGACAGTGTCTAGGGTGTGGTGGTGGAGCAGAGGTAGAAAAGTATCATATTTTATCAGTTGTGAGTCATTCCCTTGTCTACACATGGACTGAGAGGGAAACAAGGACTCAAATGTCCATCCCACTTGGCCTCATCTGCAAGTCTTAGCTAGCATCTAAAGCTAGAATCTGCATTGACGTTAGGGTTCTAAATTTCCAGAATACTGTGGATTTTGATTGAAGTGCCCTGAACAGTCTGCTAAAGGAGATAGAGCTGTGAAACTATTGTATCAAGTAGTATCGTCAGAGACCTAGATAGGCAGAAATGGAAGTTAATTTGCTTTTGATGCCATCCAATAACCTTTGTACATTCTGGGATTGTTATAGCACTTTATAAATATTGTTATCTTTTAATAATTTCTCATTTTAAATTTCTTCCATCTATTCATTGATTTTTCATCCAAAGGTTTACTCTTCAGTTAGTAACGCAGTCTCCAGCATTGGATCACATGCCTGCAAGCTTAAATATAATAGAAACTAACCCATTCAAGCACCTCACGCATCTCTCCTTAAAGCTGCTTCCAGGAAATGACAATGAGATAAAGAAATATTTAGCAGTCTGCCTTCATAATGTGAAGGTTAGTTTCTACATTGATTTGTTATGAAGGTATTTGTTATCCTCAAGTTTATACTGCTGTGTTAAATAACTTTTTTTCCCTAAAATATTGTATCATAATAATCTGATGCAGCTTTGTTATTTGATTGTTGTGTTATTATAGATAATAGCCCACTTTCTCAGTGCAGGCATTAGCGTAAATGCAGAAACTTGAACTTAAATCATTAGTAATTGGCATTGTTACATATTTCTCTCTGCTTCACTGCTGAGCTTCATTTTGTTGAACTATGCTTGGATGGCAGACTACCTGGCTGTAGTTGGATTTGCCCAGTTCCAGGGTGCTGTGAAAGCATCACATCATGTTTGATCTCAAACGCTAAAGACTTATTTATTCTTGGATAAGATTACCAAGTGCTCTGGTATTTGAAAATGTCCATTAATTTTTGAGTTTAATGGATACTAGGATACTTTGCAGAAATTTATGACCCATGAAAGAACAGATACCTAATATATCTGTTACTGTCGTTTTTACTTTCCTACCATGAATATTTGCTTACATGACTAAAATCTCAAGTCTTAAAGATCAAACATTAGCCTTATTTGTCACATGTACATCAAACCATACAGTAAAATGCATTGTTTTTATCAACAACCAACGCAGTCTGCAGATTGTGCTGGAGGCAACCTGCTTCCCATGCCAACAAAGCATGCCCACCATTTACTAATCCTAACCTGTACATCTTTGGAATGTGGGAAGAAATCCACATGACCACAGGGACTAAATTTACCCCATATGAACAAATTATGTTGTGGAACACATTCCAACATTTTACTCTCCCATTTCTCTGCCTTTTTTTGACCACTGATATAAGTTAAAATACTTCATCATTATTGAAGAGATCAATGTATAATTATTAAGTCATTAATTTGATATCTTGCAATTAAATCTTTGTAATAGACAAATGGAGCTAATTTTAAATGTTTCCTTTCAGATAGAAAATGGTTCATTACAAGAAAGGTTACATAGAACAGAAGAAGACTTAATGAAAAGATTAAGCATTACTCAACAGGTTTGTTTATTGCAAATCTTGATTGTGGTAGTGTCATGACAGCATAAATGGAAACATGAAGGTCCATTGCTGTGCATCATAAATTAGAAGTTTACTTAATCCCTGCTTGAACTGAAATGTTTGCCCTGAGAGTTTAAAAGCAGTATATCTTTACCAGTGTAATCTTCAGGGTTCACTCTGCCACAGTGTTCTGTTATTGTCTGCTTCAGTTGACACGCAACATTTTGAAAATGAATAAGGAATTGTTGTGCACACTTATACCATTTGCATTCAACTTTACCTTTTGGCTTCTGGTATTGACGGCATTTCTCATTTCATGTCAATCTTCATCCCAGAGGAGTTACAACATTGCCAAAAAGTGAAACTGTAAATAAATTCTCTTTGTCTTTGAAAGGCCATACATAATTCATACTGGCTAATGATGCTCACTGCTTTGTTTTCATGTTTAGACCTTAGCAGAAAAGAGTAAGGAACTGGACAGATTACGTAATGAATGGACCACACATACTAACTTGATGACAAACAAACACAGCCAGGAAGTTACTTTGGAACGGGAAAAGGCTTTACAGGTAAGAGAATGTATGAATTCATTAAAGGAGGATGTAATTCAAAAATAACTAAATGTGCTGATATAATGAGCAATACTGGATGGTTTAGATAGATGTTTGGCTAAAAAGGAGCTTAAATGCACTTTCAGAAGTCGAATACTACAGCACAAATGGGTGCTTTCTACAGTAATCAAAACCCTTTGTAAAATAAATTACTTGGAATTATTGCTTAGGAAACAACATTATTCCATAAAAGAATGGATGAGCCTTAGCCTCACTGCTTGCTTCCTAGTAATGTTTCTGCAGGCACCAACAGATCGATATATTCCCTCAAATTTGAAAATGTTATGTAGATAATGGCCCTTCTTGCAGACAGAGCAAAAGTATGGACACAAAATTCATGTAACTTTTTCTAATAATTATTGAATATAATTATAAGGTTTCCTTGGAGGATGGTAGTTGTGAATTAATGATTATGGAGCTGTTTCAATGTGTATTTCAAAGTATTTGTCCTTGCATATTGTTTGTTCACAAAAATGCACCACTCTCTTTACTCCCTCCCCTACGATTAAATTAATTGTAATCTGACTCAATGGTTTTGTAGAATGGGTTTCAACACAAAATTCAAAATTATTTTTTAAAAATCTTGGAAAAATGATAAGGCTTCCATTTAGTTCATGTAGAGCATATCACTTTATGTTCACAAGGCTTTTAAGCATAGTATTTGTCTTTGGTTAGATTCTTTTTCATTTAGATTTATAATCGGTGAGTATTAGTCCAAAACTACAGATAGGAAAACAAGAAGCATCCTTAATTAAGTTATTGGTAACACTTTAAAATGACTATATGAAGAAAGAAAGTATTGAATTGATTGTATTAAGGCTATTTAGGTTGCTTTCATGAACCTTCAGCAAACTATATGTTCTTTCACTATCATTTTAATTTTACTTATGAATAATTACATTTTTGGTATGTAGAACATTGTTTGCATTGCAGTGTTAAAGTAGCAATGATGTTATTCTCTCTGTACTTCAGATCTTTATTGTAACCAGTTTTATAACCTAACTTCCTAGGCTCAAACGCACTACCAGCAACAATGGGAGCAGCAAAAAAAAGAAATAGAAGTCACAAATAGTCAAACAGTACAACATCTTGAAAGGAGGATAGCGGAAATAGAAGCTGTCAACAAGGATCTTACTGAAAGGAAATATAAATCAGAATCTGCAATACGAGAGATGAAAGCCAAATTATGCGTCATGGAAGAGGTTGGTTAAGTACTTTTCAGTAGTTTCAAGTTTTAAACGTAAGTTTTAACAATGCAATCACATTTCAAGAAAAAAATTTTAAACCCATTGGTTTAAAATGAGTAAACCAGGATCCTTCAATGGTGAGGTAAAGCAGGCCCTTCAGTGGTGCTGCTTTGTAGCACTAAGTCATATTAATTAAAGTATTTTGGATTTGATCCTGGACTTCACTGAGTCAAATGTTACATTTTCATGTAGTTTTTCTTTCTTTGAAATAAATATCTTATGTTTGACTCTGTCTGCTGTATTTAGGAATGTCAAAGATCAAAACAGGAAGTCATTTCACTGAGGCGAGAAAATGCCACTTTGGATGCAGAGTGCCATGAAAAGGAAAAGTTACTGAATCAGCTGCGTACAAGGACTGCAGTGCTGGAACAGGAAGTTAAGGATAAAGAGCAAGTGGTTACAAGGACAACAGAAGTCTGTGAAAGCATGCAGGAGCATAAGGTATTAAAAGCCCCACAGGTTTTAAATTCTGTCAAATTACATAATTAATCTGCAATGCTTGATACTAATATGTTGCTTGATACTAGATTTTTTTGTCTTGTAATTTGTGCACTTAAGCAAAGGTGATACATGAGGACCTAACCTGGTCCCAACATATCGATGCAGTCATAAAGAATGCAAGGCAGTGACTATACTTCATTAGGAGTTTGAAGAGATTTGGCGTGTCAACAAATACACTCAAAAACTTCTATAGATGTGGAACAGACTCGATGGGCCAAATGGCCTACTTCTGCTCCTATATCTTATGTACTGTAGAGAGCATTCTGACAGGCTGCATCACTGTCTGGTATGGCTGGGGGTGGGGGGGGGGGGGCAGCCGGGGTGGTGGTGGTGGACTACTGCACAGGACCGAAAGAAGCTGCAGAGGGTTGTAAATTTAGTCAGCGCCATCTTGGATACTAGCCTACAAAGTACCCAGAACATCTTCAAGGAGCGGTATCTCAGAAAGACAGTGTCCATTATTAAGGACCTCCAGCACCCAAGGCATGCCCTTTTCTCACTGTTACCATCAGGTAGGAGGTACAGAAGCCTGAAGGCACACACTCAGCGATTCAGGAACAGCTTCTTCCCCTCTGCCATCCGATTCCTAAATGGACATTGAACCCGTGAACGCTACCTCAAAGATCAAAGAGGTTCAAGTTCAAAAGTTAGTGCTAAATCTGATGATTGATTATTTATTTGTGTGCAAGTGATGAACATAGAGTGAATTTTTTGCACAACCCATTCTGGTTTGCTTCTCCACTGTTAGAAACAGTAACAGAGCTGATCTGTAATTTTCTAGATTGGATACTTAGTTTTTTGTCTTCCCTGTAGATGGTAGAAGAAATAAACTAGTAGTGGGCAATAGAATAAAATGTTTGATATTACCACAATATTTCTATATCTAATGATTATCACTCAATAGGTCAGTCAAATATTTATGGCCTTAAATTTAGGAACTTCTTTATGCAGATGAAAATGGATTGTCTACTATAGGAGTGGTATCCCTTTGGTGTTTTGTGTATAAGTACTCGATTGTATGTCAACTTCTCAATACTGGAAAATAATTTCTGAAGAACAGCTCTTAGCATACTGCCATTGGTATGATTAATGAAGCAGCAGTTCATGTTATTGCTACACAGTGTAAGGCTTGAGCTTGATCCTGTGTAGAGCTTTTACATTCTCACTCTACAGCTTTCCTTCCATCTTCCAAAGACAGGCTGCCAGATTAATTTGCCACTAAGTTACTACCTGTTAAAATTTTTAAAAAGTTGTGAAGGGAACTAATGGTCAACTGTAAGAGAAGAAAAAGTATCCAGGGGTACAGGGAAATAAGATGGATTATGGGACTAATACTATCAATCTTTGGGAGCCAACGTAGATATGGTGGTTAAAAGAAATATAGGTGTAATTTTTAACAATACCACAGACTCAACGTTATGGGGCATTGTCAGATGGGATCAAAACTTTTATTTTTAAGCTCTTTTTACTCGAAATTTGCCTCCAGTTTTGCCTTCATCTTTCTAAATGGCTGGTTGTTCAACGCTATCAAAACAGAGGGATGATAAATGTACAGTTAGTCACCCGATCAGTTTGCTGAAAACACGATGTACTCACATTGTCACATTTAACTCTGAAATTTATTCCATTTATCCCTGATTTTATTTGAGGCAGAATATAACATACTGAAGTGACCGCATCACATGGGGATAAATTTCCATTTTTTGTTGTCATGTAAGGCTAAAGCTGCTTCATGTTAATGACATTTCTGTATTTTGTTGAGCTTAAAATCTGAAATTGAATATCTTTTTATATTCTGATCTATTGTTGTCATACTTTATTCATTCAAGTGTCCTATTTTAAGATCACAGAATTTTGCTGATGTATCTAAATGTCAGTATGATGTTTGCAAAGGTTTGTAGAACTTTTCGGAGAGACCACAGTGTCTGATTTAGCAAGATCTTAGAGAATTTGATTCTTCCATTTGCAGAAAAATCTAGAAGGGAGCTTGGAACAAAAACAACAGCAAATGGGAAAACTAGAAGCTACCGTGAAATCTCTTTCAGAAGAATTATTAAAGGTAATAACTGTATGTCTTGTAATACTGATCTAATTTTCTAAAAAAATTTTACTCTTTCCACCATTAGTGCCCTATGGATGTAGCGCTTCTCATCTACAAAATACACTGCAATTACATGGCATGGTTCTTGCAATAACATTTCTTAAACTTGTGAGATCTTCCGCCAAGAAGCAAAGGGGCAACAGGCACACAGGAATATCACATTCACTTTCCTGGCTAGGAAATATATTGCTGTTCCTTCATCTTTTAATGCCTAATTCCTGGAGCTCCCTTTCAAATAGTGCTGTGGGAATAACATGAGTGGCAGAAATCTGTTTTTAAAGCAGTATTATATATAACTTGTGTTAAATTAATATTAAGCAAAACTTTGGCCCTAAGTAACTCTACATTAAAACTCATAATGTGACAACAGATTGTGCAGACAACCTGATGGTTCAGCATCTGACTCACTCATTAGCTTGGATAATGAGCTGGGAGCATGGCCAGAGGGCTTATATATTTCCTGCTCCCTTTCAACTCAGCCAGGTTTACTGAAAAATCTATTGCATTGCTATGCAATACAAGAGGAGATTTCAGATAGTGGGTGAGTCTAGAACCTGAGGGCACAACCTCAGAATAGAAGGACATCCATTTCGAAGAGTTGGAGAGGAATTTCTTTAGCCAGAGGATGGTGAATCTGAAATTCATTGCCACAGACAACTGGAGGCCAAGTCATTGAGTATACTTAAAGTGGATGTTGATAAGTTCTTGATGAGCAAGGGCATCAAAGGTTCTGGAGGGAAGGTAGTAGAATGGTGTTGAGGGGGATAATAGCTATGGTGGAATGACGGAGCAGACTCGACGGGCTAAGTACCCCAAGTCTGCTCTGATGTCTAACGGTTTAAAAACAAAGTGAAATAAAAGCATTAATAGGGATAATTATTTGAAAATATGCCACTCTGGCTCTACCAAAGTCCCAAGATTGATGTTTATCAGTGTTCAAAGTACATTTACTAACAAAATATGTATACATTAAATGGGCTGGCCCCCTCTTATATCGCAGACCTTCTAACCCCTTATTCTACTTCCAGGTCCCTCAGGTCGGCTGACCTGGGGCTCCTGGCTGTCCCAGAATCTATATTTTAAGTTTGGGGGTGACCGCGCCTTTGCTGTTGTAGCCCCTAGACTGTGGAACAGCATTCCCCTCCCTATCAGATCTGCCCCCTTCATTGACTCTTTTTAAGTCCATGCTCAAAACTTACCTTTATTCACTAGCGTTTGAATCTTCCTGATGTGGCTGATCTTTGGCTTGTGACTAGGCTCATGTGTTATTTATTTTGTGCTTGTAAGCTGTCTTCCTTGTTGTTTATATCTGTGTTTCTTGTATTTGTGATTTTAGCTACCTGCTATGGTTTGTACAGCACTTTGGTCAACATAGGTTGTTTTAAATGTGCTTTATAAATAAATTTGACTTGACTTGACATTATATAACCTTGAGATTTGTCTCCTCACAAGTAGCCATGAAAGAAGATTAACACCCAATGTGTAGAGAATAAAAACCACATCTTGTCCATTTAAAAAAAGAATAAAATAACCCAAAAAAAGACCGAACACCCAATGTGCGGTGAAAAGATCATGCAAACTGTAACTGCAAGCAAACAGTGTTTCTGAACTGAAGTCCGCAACGAGAGTTCAGTGCAGAGCCAAGTAAATATAGTGGAGCAGCGATCTGAACCTGCCCATACCTCACCTCGGGCCTCGACACCCTGACCTTTTCAATCTGACCCAGTGCTTAAATCTCCGTCTGAACAATCATCGCTTCAAGCTGTGATCTGAGCAAACCCATACCTCACCTCAGGCCTCATCACCCTGACCTTTTCAATCTGGCCAGGTGCTAAAATCTCTATCCAAACTACAGGTTCTAACACTTTGAGCAGTGATCTGAACGAGCCCATACCTCACCTCGGGCCTCGACACCTGACCTTTTCAATTTTGTCCAGCGCTTAAATCTCTGTCCAAACAAGGGGTTCTGCCACATGGATGTGCCAGACTTCGCTACCTCCATTTGGCCTGTAAATCTCCATCCAGACATGTTCAGTTGCATCAATACGCTTTGGGGCCTGAACCCCACAGTTTTGTTCGGCCTTTACCTGACCTTTCACATTCTTCCACACTCTCGGCAACGGGCCTGCCACCTCACCTTGCCTAAGTTCTATCACATCGAATTGCCTGCAGGTCCAGAAGGAAGTTATAGACCATTGCTTGCAGTGATCGTTTGCCAGAAAAACTATGATTAGCAAAGTATTTAGTTGCTATCCTTGTTTCTTTAGCCACCAGCCAGAAGTCGCTGAGGTTCACCAACATCATCTTAAACTGGATTGTATTTCAAAAACGTTTCCTCCTCTGCTTCCACTACCACCCCACCCTGGAGTTAGCATGACTTATTAGTGAAGGTCCAGAAATGTGATATCTCAGGAGCGGGTGGTACAAAGCTCCTGACTAGTGAGGTGAAAAGAAAAACAAATTCTTAGTCTGACATTTGGAGTCCTTTAAAATGCACTTCCCTCAAACAATGCATCATTAACAATACTTGAGACTATATATTTATAAAAGCAGGAACCTGCATACCAGTTTGCTGCCTTACTGGTAAATCCTTTACTTTCCTTAGGGTTCAGAAGTCTGTTGCTCAGTTTTGAAAATAGTTAATAACTGAGCATCTGCAGAGACCGAGAAACTGTAATGAATTACAATTAACGTCAAGACCTAATCTTAAACATCATGATAGTTGCTTTTAGAAACTTACTAATAAAAAAATGTACTAGTTTGCTATTTTAGGAGTAATTTAGATGCAAGTTAAACTGGAATCCATGTTCTACAATCATATAAAAAAGTCATCACATTTTTTATGCAAGTATAATGTGTATTATGTTTTTGTTGTAGGCTAATGAAATCATCAAAAAGCTTCAGGGAGACATTAAGAAGCTGATGGAAAAAATTAAACTGAAAAATGCAGTTACAATGCAACAAGAAAAACTTTTAGGAGAAAAAATGCAAATACTCCAGAAGGAGCAGCAAGAACTAGCAGATGTACAACAGGTCCTGAGGCACAAGGAAGAGGAGGTAATAAATCTTGATTTGGTGGATTATAGGCTATCCCTATATTAGGATGGGGTTGGGGTTGTGTTCTTAGCAAACTATCTGTACTGCAATTTTCTGTAAGTCAAAGCCCTACAACCAGCTCCTGAACTGGTTTGAATCACTTCATTCATCAATAGTGGAGGTGGTGGATGCGGGTTCGACTTCAACATTTACGAGAAATTTGGAGGGCTACATGGGAGGGATAAAGAGAGCTTTGGTCTGGGTGCAGGTTGATGAGAGAAGGCACTTTAATAGTTCGGCACAGACTAGATGGGCCAAAGTTCCTGTTTCTGTGTTGTACTATTCCATGACTCTATGACTACTCTGAGCTGATTCTACAATCTGCAGACATTTTATTTCTGGTTCTCAGTTATATATTTATTTGCACATTGATGTTTTGTCAGTGTTTGTTTATGTATAGTTTTCTGTAAACATCTATTGTATTTCTTTTCTTGCTGTATGTAAATGTCTGTCAGAAAATGAATCTCAAGTTGTGTGTAACACACAGGATATGTACTTTGAAAATAAATTTACTTTGTGCATCATTTGCGTGTGTCAAGAAATGATTAGGAAAAAATTGATTTATTTACTCCCCTCCCCACACACATTCCATTATTATTCCATATCATCTTTTTGTACAGATTTGTGAATTTTATAAGGGTGAATTTCTTTAATATAAACATCCATAACACAGTAGTTGCATATATATATATATATATATATATATATATATATATATATATATATATATATATATATATATATATATATATATATATATATATATATATCTCTCTCTCTCTCTATGAATTTTGATCAGAAGGATGGAGGGTGGGAAAGAGGAGTGTTTGTTTTAGGATAAGTTTTATTGAAAATGTTGGTTTTAACTTTTTTTTTAGGTTTGCAAGTTACAGGAGAAGTTAGATGCCACTGTCACAAAACTAGAAGAAAGCAAACAGCTTCTAAAGACCAATGAAAATGGTTAGTTCTTTGACAAGCAATATTGAAACAATTAGAATTTGACATACTTTGCATGTTAGAAAGTAATATAGCATGTTTCAAGGGGGTGTAATCAGAATATTAAACCGCATGAGATATTAGGACTTAATTTTGACAATATAAAAAAAGAGGATTATAGGGCAGAGGTGGCTTGTTTTTAAATTAGTGCAATAACAAGACCTTCTGGCCAGTTTTGTGAGGCCACACTCACAATCTCACTCGGCTGAAATGTTTGCAGAGTATTATGTAGTAGAGGTGGTGAATGCCTGGGAGAGAAGTTGGTGTTTTATTGATAATGCATTTGGTACCTGCAAAAACTGTTGCCTTTGAAGTGTGAAACAGGAAAGAATCAATAAGGCCAACAAAATAGAGTCAAAGTGTAGGTAGACATGCATGTATGTGTTTCCCCCTGTAGCTTGAGGTTGGCTAATTTGATTCTTGGTTGCACCATCAGTTAATGTAGATTGAGGTGCTTTAGTGCAATCTGTACTGTAAACATTTTTTTAATTAATAGAAACCACAGTGTGTAACTGATTATAAACTGGGTACACTTTATTAGTTACAATTGAAACTAGTACAATTTTAGGAATAAATCAAAGTTGTTCAGGTTTTTTAACAACTTCATTTACTTTTGGAGAAAAAACTTTAAAATAGAAGTTCAACTATTTAACTTTAAAATATTTTAATGAGAATTTAATTGTCCACAGTAATATCTTGGTTGAATAAACAACTGAATGAAAATAAATTAGCATCTCTGCAAGAAACTCCAGGGTCCTGTGATCCATCATCAGTATCTAGTGGCAATCTGTCCAGGCCTGGGGGCATGCAAAACAGCATGGTAAGTAAATCAATAATTTGTCTGGATTCATTTTTCAGAATCTGGGCATTACTGGCATGGCTAACATTTATTGCTCATGAGACTCTGCTCATGACAGATAATGAGTTCAAGCAAATTTACGCATTTATTATCAACTATAGTCTACTTTAAGATGCAAATTAATAGTGAAAGGATAGATGTGGATTCAGTATCATATTTTAACTGTTGATTGAAATATTAGCATAGTTAAACCTGCTGTCTGTTTTCTTTACAACTATTAGCTTGGTTCAGTGGAAATGTTATTTTAATAAGAATATTTATGATGTTTATTCGGTGAGCACAATTTGAAAGATGGCTTGCCTTTCTAACATGTTACCAGTGACATATGAAGCAGGGAAGTTGTTTCCTTAGATTGGCTTGCTGCCCCCCCCCCCCACCCCATTGCCTTTAATAAGAGCAGGTTACTGGCATCCAGAAGGTGCAAGGCTATCCAGTCCCCTCTACATAATCTCAAAATGAGCACTGCAGATAAAGCATTCTTCCACAGCCTAAATGCAGGAACGTTATCTGTTTTGGGATGGCAGCCAGAGGGGTTTATTTCTGCCAACAGCTAGTTTATTTTTCAATGAGTCTAGATCCTGTATGGCGATTTTGAATCATGAGAATCAGATTGGAAATTCTGAAATGCACAAAGCAACACACTAGATGGAATGACCTCATCTGTTGTTACCAACATAGAACACAGTGATTATGGTATATAAAACAAGAATGTTACTCTTTTCCTCTTTAAAACTCTAGCAAACTAATTTGCATGTTTACCACAACAAAACTGTCAGGCCTTTGACAGCTCATCAATGAGCAATATTAGATATTAAAAAAAGTTGCCATTTTATTGGGATTGTGAAAGTTACGATTCCATGAAAAATAAGGAGTGCTATAGGACAGAATATGGTATGTATTATAACATAAAAATACCATTAAATTTTTTGTATGATCTGATGGAAAATGTGTTGCATTTGTAATCTGTTTCATCTGTGGATTTGCCACTCAGCCTTTAAAATTGCCTCCTTATTAACATTCTCCCATTTCCAGTCAATTCAGTGACATTTTAACCATTGGTTTAACTTTCATAAACATCAATAACTTGTGAATTCCAAAATGAGACATGGTTTGGTTGCATTAGATGAGAACCTTGTATGAGAACCCAGCTCATTCCTTGATTGATAATCCTGACTCCCCAGTACCTGGGAGACCAAACTTCCAAGGGTATCAAACGCAATATCCTCTCCAGCAAATCCAAATTTACTTAACAGTTGAAAAACAATATTTCAAATGCTGTAATCAAGATTCACAGTGAGTGGACTGACTGCAACATCGAGTGAATATACATGTTCTCTTTTCTCTCTCCCCCCCCCCCACAGTTTGCCATATTAACCATTTCCCTTTGTTAATCCTAATAACTATAGTTAATTGACAGCCATACTACCTCAACATTTACTGCTTTTAAACAGCAGTTTTGGAATGCATGTAAGATTTTAATTTTACATGTCTAATGCTGAATTTTCTTAAGTCCTTCATGCTAATACTGTACTGTTGCTTTTCCTATTACAGCAAACTTTGTACCCTCCTTTCTCTGTCTTGATGCCGCAGACTGCCTCCTCTGTTTCGCCGTCAGACAATTACTCTAAGAGCTCTGGTTCTTCTGTACGAATGAATGCTCCACTCCTGAGGCCTGGTGTGTCAAGGCATGGTCTTCAGGCAGGCTTAATTTAATTTTATTATTCGTACTTTTCTATGATGATATTTTCAAATTCATTGCATTTCCAAATATTTAATGAACGTTAACTATTGTTGCAACCCTACACTATCTTTGAGTTACCTAGAACAATTCCACTGCAATTACACTTCTTTAAAAAAAAATGTGAATACAAGTAACTTAATATCTGAACAATGGTTTGTTGGCTCTTGTGTTCTTGGACATCTATTCTTATTAATGTTAACCTTGCAATTTAATTGGAGACAAAACCAAAATAAATCAGTGAAAATGTGACAAGAGCATCTTTCATTATTCTTCCAGATGCAGATCAGTCCTGTGCAGCTAAATACTAGTACCTTTCCTGCATCAGCCCCTCCATCTTCAACACCAGCAGCAACAGCTCTCCCCTCCAAAAGGTATGTACAGACAAGGGGGTGAAAAGCTTAGGAAAGTGGTGGAGAGTGAAAGAACTGGTATTCTTTAATATGTTTCATTACTCATCGTTTAAAAAAAATATTTTTGTTAACAAATGATTATTTTACCATGATTCCATGAATAACCTTTGGGCTGGTCCAGAAACTGGCATTTCAAGAGTTTGACCTCTTTGGATTTTCAACAAATGCACCTTACCTAATATCTTTCAATGTAATTAACTAACTAGTATTGCTTAATGGCAACATACTTGGCTGGCCTCAAAATGTCCTCTGGTTTTTTGGAGCATAAATGTTTATAGTCTGATCTAGGTAGTGCATGGAAGAGTACCTGCAGTTTATCTTTGAAATGTAATACAATAACACTATGATTTTGGCTATTTGGTAGGCTGCTCAGACTGTGGGTAATGGAGTTTTCTTCACTGATATTTACAAACTAGCAGATATGAAGTCACATCTATAAGGACTAAGAATGGACTTAATAGAAGATCTACGTGTAGCATTTAAACAAAAGGTTTAGCTCAATGAGTTTTTTGAGATTGAAAGTAAATACATCTCTCTGGCACTGAATTTAATAATTCTACTATCCTAAAGATTTTGCTTTTGTGCCATGATTCAAATTTAGGGCTACATTAAGTTGATCTCCTGCTGGCCTTGGAGCTTATAAAGGAAATAAGTGGGGACATCTTGTGTACCATATCTTATCCAGTGACTAATCTTGTACATGGGTATCAGGTGACAATAGGTTGGACACAACTAAAAGCACGTCCTTAATCTGCATCTTTGCTCATCAAGGAAGGGAACTTTAATATTCATTCTTGCAAAACACTGTACTTTGAGAAAAAGCAGTGTACTCTGAGGGAAAAGCAGTGTACTTTGGACACAATTAATCTTTAAAATGAGAAATAAAATGCTTTAGTTTCCTCTGCATTCCAGTGGAAGCTAATCCTTATTGTAAAGATTTTATCAGAGCGTCTTCTTGCTGAGGTGTTAATTTCCTTACAGGCTACAATAGAATTTTGGCAAGAACCATGTTTGTGAACTAACCTCAGCTACATAATCTAGTCAAAGTCTTGTATTCTGGATGACTGAGTACATTGTTTGATATGATAATTATACAGACAGGACTGCAGAATGTTTTGTTAATGGTTTTAACAAATCAGAGTACTGTAAGTATTTTGTCAGTGGCTTTGAACTTGGCCGGTTCAATTTAACATTGTCCATAGTAGAACTTTGTTTATTTCCTGGTCCAAAGATCATTGTAAAAGATAACAGGCTAAAATAGTATAGGCATTGTTTTTAAAGACCCTCTGTAGCATGTATGCAAAAAAAAGCTGTAATCTAAAGTGTGTAGTCTTTATTTTCTCTAATCTGTAAAATGAAATGTTCAGTTATGCCTGTAGAATGTTATCTTCTGTCTGGTTGTAGTTTGAACAATTCCAGTTATTGTTCACTTAAAAATACCTACTTCTTGCAGTGAACCAGTTGGTTTAGACCAGAAGTACTTACAAAAGAGGGAATGCAGTAAACCTGTGTTGTCTCGAGGAGCATCATTGCAGAAGCCATTTTATCCACCTGGCACAGGTAGTAAAAGTTGAAAATCTGAAATATTAATAAACAAATTATTCCATCTTAAAACAGGTTGGTGTGGGTGTATTTCAAAATGTTTCCTAGTTTCAAAGATTAATGATAATCATGGTAACATTCGTGTGTAAAGTGCAGTCATTTTATATTTATATTTTTATGTTTTTTGGTTTGTTTTAGGAAATCAATTCAAATTATATATCGTAAACCGTACAGATTTGAGTTAATTGAAATTTAATTACAATCAGTTCATTTGTTGCTTTAATGCATCCAACACTGAATAAACAAAAAATGTATGTTGTATTCCTCCAGTTTGTAAACTAAACAATTTGACAAAGTCTGACATATGAACAACAAGTTAAAAAATATAGAGAAACAATTCAGCATTACTTACTTACTGCCTGTTAGTAAGTAAGACCACTTACTAGTGTTTAGGGCAGCCATAAAGCTCCTCCGTTTCTGGTAGTGTTCAGGGCTTCATTCATCATGCCAGTAGCTTCCTCTCGATTTTCACTACTGTCAGCCATGCAAGTCCCAGGTGGAAACACAGGAATAGCGTCACACTCAGATGTAAAAGAGTTCTTCATTGCTGTTTCCATAACAGTTTTCTTTGATCAGTCAGGGTTGTCAGCCCTGGTCTGAACCCCTGAACCTGGAGGACCAGTGAACCACTTATCTGGTCTATACCCTTTGACTTGTTTGGCATGGGTATCCCTACCAAGAGCCAAAGCATAAAGCCCTGACTCCAACCAGCGTGGCTTTCTGGGTCATTGAGGCCTACAAACCTCCAAACCACGATAAGGTTGTGATCTTCTTGGATATAGCATTATATCTTTCAAATTTTCATGATCCACACTATCTTGTCCCAAATAAATGCCACTATTTATCATGGTTTTGAATTATGGACATTGTTAGATGTGAAACCCTTCAGCTTTCCTTCCTTATGGGCCATGAATATATTCACCCAAAGAACTTGGCTGTTATGGCTGAGATTAGTTGTAACCTTTATCGTACCCTTTCAAAGGACGGTTGATGCTGCTTTCCTGTAATGAGGAGATAAAATTACCCAGCTTATCCTAATAAATAATATCTAGCCTAATCTTTTCTTAAATCCACAGACAAATCAAAATTAACTTGTCTTGAAGAAACAAATGGCTCTAGCATTGTTTTCCATGAAAATAGAAAATCTGAGCTTTTTAAAAATCTGATATGTATATCAACATGGTAACCCATTCCTTTCATAATTTAAAATCTCCATCTTCGTCTGTAAACTTGTAATGTCAGCCTCTGTCCTATGTGATCCTGCTATTGCGGTCATATTCTGATCTTTGATTATCCTTCCTCTTGATCTTCCTGGCAACAACAGTATCCTACTTCACCCTTCATCATCATTTGCACCAAGCATATGGTCATCGTCATTTGCTTTTCCATACGTCTATTCAGGCAGTCAGACCAGTCAGTAATAGGTTAAGTTGCTTTACTGAAAACAAAAAATGCTGGAAATTGGTAACATGTCAAGAAGTCGTTGTGACGCAATAGAAACTGGATTAATATTTCAGGTTGTTGATTTTTTATCAAGTAAGATATAATTAAAGACTTTCTGATAAGCATTCATTAACTAATGTTTAATTTTAACTTTTCTGTTTTATTCCATAAATAATGTTATTTATTTAGTGTCAACTCGACCCCTAGTGCCAAAGCAAGGAAATTCACCACCAGTGACATCTGCCTACTTTCCAGGACAACAGTCTAGACTCCCTGCATCATGAAGAGCACAGGGATTGAAGAGAGACAGATAATGAGAAAGGAACGGGCCACCTGAATGTATCACTGCAGGTGCTTGGACCTGTAAGAAACGATTGGACTGGGCAGTGATAATTAGCATAAACCCAGGTGCTCATTCAAACTGCCAGAATACACTTGCCATTCGCAAAATGTAATTTGATTTGTGTTAAAGCAAGTGAGTGTTTTCCTTCTGCACAGGAGGCAGCTGAATACCAAAGCATTTGTTGTAAACTCAGGAGTGAAGATTTGAGCCTCATTTCATTGTAATTCCTGCAAACTGCAGAATGTTTTGAACAATCAAGAATTTGAAAACTAAAATCTTGTTTTAACAGTGAAGATTATTAGCTGCTTTCTCTGTGTAGAAACTGGGGATGTCTCTTTTGTTTCCTCCTCCCTCAACAATCACTTTTGATAAATCCTGCTATTTCAATTTGCTATATATGTTACTAACTGTGTGGGTTAAGATCCTCAGCAATACTTCCAGTTTTTCATTGTGCCCTTTGGTACCAATATCTTTCGCACAGCTAGTCTTTACTATTTTGCCCAAACTGTACAATCTTTCTTAATCTGGAATTCTGTATTTGGTTCCTGTGAATGCTTAACAGAACAACATTCTTTCATACATTTACGTGTATAAAAGTGACATTAAGCATAATAATGGGACCTTTCCAAAATTCAGTGTACACAGTCAGTATTACAAAAACAGGAATGGGTTGGCCCTTCCCAACACTGCACCGAGTACAGAGATGTTAACGTTTAGCACTGGTGGGGGAGTCTTTGTCAAGGTGCAAAGCGCAGTCTTGATTATAGGACAGCAGTTATATTTTTGTCTGAAAACTGATAATAAAATTTGGATGCAGTTTGTCTATTGAAAGTGATTCCTAAATAGCATGCCATTAACTAGGCCCTTTCAAGTTGTATAAAAGTTGGAATTATGAACCTTGAGTAGTTCTGAAAGCAATTTAATAAGGTGACAAATGTAATTGCATCAAGGATTTTAAAATGCATCAAATATATAGAATTGGGTCTATTTTCTTACTGTGTTGTAAGTAGTAATTTATGACATGTTAACTGAATGTATCAGTGTACAAACTGTAAAATTGTATTTAAATGATTGTTTCATACATATTTTGAATAAAATATACATACTTTTGCAAAAGCAATTGAGTTCTTAATATTGAAGTTCACCTGGATCAGTCATCTAATGTTAAAAGCTGAAAAATGAAGCAATTGGAAAGAAAACATTTAATTTAGTGGGAGAGCAGTGCCTATATACATACCCTTTTGCTGTCCTAAACTTTTTTTTTGAAGGAAGTATGTGCTGTAGGCAAGGAGAATTTGCCATTGTGTGTTGCATTCAGATTTTTTGACTTTGCATGACTTTATATGCAAGTATTCACCTAAGTGCAGAACACATCAGCTCAGTCTGGATTTACCTTTATATAGTTTTGATAAGATTGTGATAGAACTAAGAATCATAGTGGATCATTTTACCTTTCTAACATAAGAAATTTTCAAGAATTTTACTTTAGCAATTTCACAGAATGAAAAATGTACGCAGTAGTAATCAATTCAGCCATTTATTTTTTGCACACCAGTGAACCATTGACTTTGTGGCTCAAGCTTCCTAGCTGCTTGTCCATAGTTTTGTTTGTTTGGTTCTTCGATTCATAAAATCCTTTTGGGCAGCAAGTTCCAAGCCTCACTTTTGAACAAAATTTTCCTCACGTCTTCCCAGTTCCCTTTACGCTATGGTCCTCCCTGTTAAATTAAGTATTTTGTTCTTGTTCACCTGGTCCATCATTACAAGGAAAAGAACACCAATCCAGCTAGTCTATCCTTGTGACCAAATGCCACATTTCCAAGTTTGCTGAAAATAGATGGGATTGTGTGTAGGGAGTACAGGGTTTTTTTTTACACAGTAAATAAAGAGGATTATAGATTAACTGAGTGAATAGTAAAGAATATTGTAGATGCAATATAATGTGGGAAAATTTTGAAGTTTTCCACTTTCATGCACAAAACAAATGGATTTTATGTTTATAAACTAAGAAATTAGGTAATGTTGATCTTCAATGCAATATATCAGTGAGAGATGCAGATGTAGCAAGCAATCAAGTAGGCAATACAACATTAGCCTTTATCACAGGCAATGTTTAAACTGGATTACGATTTCTAACTACAAGTGTTTAGGACCTTCGTGAGACCCGCAGTATTACAGTATGTAGTTCTGATTTTGACTGAAAATGACATCCACTGAGTGGCCACTTTATTAGGCACACTTTATTAATACAAATATCTGATCAGCCAATCATGTGGCAGCAACTCCATGCATAAACGCATGCAAATATAATCAAGAGGTTCTGTTGTTCAGACCAAACAACAGAATGGGGAAGAGATGTGATAATAATATATACTTTATTGATCCCGATTGGAAAATTCTTTCATTATAGCAGCAACATTTGAAAGTAGACTTAAGTAATAATAAAGTACAGAATAATAATACACAATAATTTACCAATATGTGATAATGTACGAAATTAAACAGGCTATTGTACGATGAAGTGTGTTCTCCTGTTTCATAGAGATGAACTGTTGTGTGTGTATGTGTGTGTTCGTCCATCGTCGACCTAGATGAGGGCCTCGACACGGTGTCGAGACTAGCGCGTGATTTGGATTTAAGTGAGGGAGAGTTGCGCAGCGTCAGCCCCACTTTCTCTTCCCAATTCCCATCTGGATCCAGTGGCGAGACAGAGTCGAGATGGCTGGAGATGGGACCAGGTGCAGTGGATGACCAGGACGTATTCTGTGTCTTGTCCTGCTCTACATGTTCCACGGCGCTTGCAGAGACCGCCTTCTTGACCATTGGTCTCGTCTGCTCAATCCGCCAGAGTCTGTCTTCACATGCTGGGATAGACAACTCCCTATCTCACCGAGGGTTTGAGACCTGTCGGCTACCCTCACCTGGTTTAGCCGGCTTGTCGAAGCCGTTGTCCGGGGTGTGGCCACTGTCGCATGCAAACAGCTACGGGGAGCCACAAGTGAGAGCTGAGTGCCAGATGAGGATGAAAGGTGGACTAATCGCCCTGAAAATCCCCCACCAGAGGTGCTACCACTCCCTGACACCCCATACACCTGTTGTGTATGCTTATTGCATTTGTGGGAAAGGTTTTCTCCTACGATCCTTGTGACAACATAGCTGAATGAGTCAGTTCAGAAGGATGTTCTGCTGCATATTCTGTAGATTGACTATGGAATGACTGTTGGTGCCAAACGTGGTAGTTTGAGTATCTCAGAAACTGCAAATCTGGATTTTCACATACAATAGTTTCTGGAGTTTACAGAGAAAGGTGTGGAAAAACAAAAGTCATCTAGTGATCGGTAGTTCTGCGGGTGAAAACACCTTGTTAATGAGAATGACTAGGCTGATAAAATCTGTCAGTAACTCAAATAACCACGTGTTACAATAGTCAGTGGTGTACAGAAGAGCATCTCTGAATACGTACCAAACACATCAAAACTTGAAGTGGATGGGCTACAGCAGCAAAAGACTATAAACGTACGTCCACACGTACGTTTGTACGAAGGCATGGGATCCAGGGAAGTTTGGCCAGGTGAATTCAGAATTGGCTTGCCTGCAGAAGGCAGAAGGTCGTGGTGGAGGGAGTACATTCAGATTGGAGAGTTGTGACTAGTTGTGTCCCACAAGGATCTGTTCTGGAACCTCTACTTTTCGTGATTGTTATTAACGACCTGGATTTGGGGGTAGAAGGGTGGGTTGGCAAGTTTGCAGACGACACAAAGGTTGGTGGTGTTGTAGATAGTGTAGAGGATTCTTGAAGATTGCAGAGAGACATTGATAGGATGCAGAAGTGGGCTGAGAAGTGGCAGATGGAGTTCAACCCGGAGAAGTGTGAGGTGGTACACTTTGGAAGGACAAACTCCAAGGCAGAGTACAAAGTAAATGGCAGGATACTTGGTAGTGTGGAGGAGCAGAGGGATCTGGGGGTACATGTCCACAGATCCCTGAAAGTTGCCTCACAGGTAGATAGGGTAGTTAAGAAAGCTTATGGGTGTTAGCTTTCATAAGTCGAGGGATAGAGTTTAAGAGTCATGATGTAATGATGCAGCTCTATAAAACTCTGGTTAGGCCACACTTGGAGTACTGTGTCCAGTTCTGGTCGCCTCACTATAGGAAGGATGTGGAAGCATTGGAAAGAGTACAGAGGAGATTTACCAGGATGCTGCCTGGTTTAGAGAGTATGGATGATGATCAGAGATTAAGGGAGCTAGGGCTTTACTCTTTGGAGAGAAGGAGGATGAGAGGAGACATGATAGAGATGTACAAGATATTAAGAGGAATAGATAGAGTGGATAGCCAGTGCCTCTTCCCCAGGGCACCACTGCTCAATACAAGAGGACATGGCTTTAAGGTAAGGGGTGGGAAGTTCAAGGGGGTTATTAGAGGAAGGTTTTTTTACTCAAGAGAGTGGTTGGTGCATGGAATGCACTGCCCGGGTCAGTGGTGGAGGCAGATACACTAGTGAAGTTTAAGAGACTACTAGACAGGTATATGGAGGAATTTAAGGTGGGGGGTTATATGGGAGGCAGGGTTTGAGGGTTGGCACAACATTGTGGGCTGAAGGGCCTGTAATGTGCTGTACTATTCTATGTTTTATGTTATATGTACACTTCGCTGGATAATTTTGAAAAAGAAGCTTTTTCTCTTCACTTTGACCCTCCATCCACACTGAAATGGTGTTTTCATCTTATTAGAAAGTGAAAATTCAACGGACAGATTTCATGGACAAAAACAGTGAGTGGACCAGACCTGCGATATCTCTAGAGTTTAGAATAATCAGAGGAATTTTCTTGAAAAATTACAGAATTATTACAAGGCTGTAAAGTTGCATGTTTTTCCAGGGTAAGGAGACAAATACCAGGGATGATGGTCTTACAATAAAGGGCAAGCCACTTAGAACTTGGATAGATTGATGAAGATGGTGAATGTTACTGTGGAAGAGTTTGTCACTGAATTAAATTGGAACAGATAAGTTAATTGTAGAACATTTCACTAATGCAGAAGATCAGCTATTTTATCTCGGTTTTATACATTTCTAACACAACCTCTGCTTTTATTCATTGTAATAAAGGCAAAAATATTCCATATGCTTTCATCACCTCATTCTTACTTTAAAAGATCTGTGAACATGCAGTCCAAAACTTTTGTCTCTACACTGTGTCCTTGCATTTAGTTTGTACTTCTTTTCCTTATTTTCCCTCTACAAGTACCTTGCCATTTACTTCTCTGAATCAAATTCCATTTGTCACTTTTATCACCACTAACAAGTTCATTGAAATCTATCTAGCTAAAGTCCACATAGACTATGTCAACTGCTACTCTCAACAACATTCATTGCTTTCTCTCAAAATTCATCGCTTTCTCATGAAATTCATTATAGCTAGACAGTCTTTTAAAGTCCATACAAATTCTCTAGCTAATCTCTTAGTCTTTTAATGCCAATTTATGCTATCCCCCAAATTATTTTTACAAGTTCCTCATCATCGATTTGGACTGGTGCTGGCCTATAGCTCCAAATCTATCTTTTTTTAAACAGTTGTCCAATACTAAGCAATGTGCAATTCATCCATTACCCTGCCAGTCAAAAACAGAGGGTTCTGGCCCGAAACGTTAACTGATCATTTCCACGGATACTGCCTGACCTGCTGAGTTCCTCCAGCGTGTTGTGAGTGTTGGTTAGATCCTTTTCATTTCAATTAACTAGATTTTTTCCTCTTCTAAAGGTCCTTGACATGCAGGGGAAATTAGAATTAGTCTGAAACCTCAATATCTGGATTGTGTCCCATTATTCTAACTGTGCTCCTGCAAGTAGCTGTTTACACACATAAAAGTTGCTGGTGAACGCAGCAGGCCAGGCAGTATCTCCAGGAAGAGGCACAGTCGACGCCTCGCGCCTCGAGTCTCGGCCCGAGGCGTCGACTGTGCCTCTTCCTGGAGATACTGCCTGGCCTGCTGCGTTCACCAACAACTTTTATGTGTGTTGCTTGAAATTCCAGCATCTGCAAATTTCCTCGTGTAGCTGTTTACAGTTCTGTTTTGCGGAATCCTATCCCAGTGCAGTAAAATTGACTTTACTCCTGATGTACTTCAGGATAGGTTTGTTCCAATAAGAGGGAAGGACATGGATTGCAAGAAAACCTTGGATGTTGAAAGTGGTAGTTAATTTAGTCTAGAGGAAGTAAAAATACCCAGAAAGCTGAAGTAGGGTGCTTGAGGACAATAGAGGAGCCAGAAAGGAACTCAAGAAGGTACTTAGGAGAACTAGAAGGACCTTTGCTGAATAGTATTAAAGAGAAACCCAAGATATTCTACACATACATTAAGAGCAAGAGAATAACTAGGGAGAGAGTAGGATTACTCATGAATAAATGATGGCACGTGCTTAGAGGTGGAGGATATGGGTGAGATCTTAAATGAGTTCTTTGTATCGATATTTACTGAGGAGAAGGATGTAGAGGATAGCAGGATCAAAGTGAAGCATACAAAAATACTATCACAAACAAGAGAAAATCTGCAGATGCTGGAAATCCAAGCAACACACATACAGAAATACTGGTGCATTTCGAGATTAGAAAAGAGGTGGTTCTAGGTCTCACGAAAAACATTTGAGGTGTCCCTCCCAGTGCCTGATGGAATATGTTGTACTTCAGCCTATTGAAAGGGGTAAGAGAAGAGACTGCTGTGGCTTTGATCGAGATCTTTGAATCTTTTCTAACCACAGATGTGGTACCAGAGGATGGATGCATAGCTACTATTGTTCCTGTGTTCCAGGAGGGCAGTAGGGATAATCCTGGAAATTGTAGACTGCTGAGTCTCACGTCAGTGGGAAGGAAGCTAACAGAGTGGATTTTTAGGGATAGGATTTTTGAACATGTGGAGAAGCATGTCTAATTGGGGGGGGGCAATCAACATGGTTTTGTGAGGGGCAGGTTATGTCTTACTCATCTGACTAAGTTTTTCAAGGAGTTGATAAAGGTGAGTGATGAGGTGTAGGTGCGGATGATGTTCCATGGAATTTAGTAAAGATTTTCTCAAGATCCCGTATGGTAGGTTCATCCAGAAAATTAGGATGCATGTGATCCACAATGACTTGGTTGACTGGATTCAGAATTAGCTTGGGAAGACAGAGTGATGGATAGATTATGGATAGAGGTCTGTGACTAGAGGTGTTCTGCAAGGATCTGTACTGAGATCTCTGTTGTTTGTCATCGTATGGATGAAAATGTGGTAGGGTCGGTGAGTAAGCTTGCAGATGACACAAAGATTGATGGCAATGTGGATTCCATAGAAGATTGTCAAAGAATACAGCAGGATATAAATGAATTGCAGATATGGGCATAGGAGTTTTGAGGTGCTGAACTTTGGGAGATCCGTCATGAAAAGAGAATGAATAGTTAATGGCAGGATCTTTAACAGCATTAATGAACAGAGGGAACATGGGATTCTGGTACATGGAACCCTAAAAATGGCCACAAAGATTAATAGAATAGTAAAGAAGCTGTTATGACATGCTTGCCTTTATTAGTGGAGTCACTGAGTTCAAGAGCCAAGTTATGTTATGGCCTTATAAAACTCTGGAAGTAGACATGCACTTGAGTCCGACTAAACATCGAATATTATCTTTTGCCTCTCTCTTGGCTAGACGGTTAGTTCTTCTTAGGTGAAGAGATGCTGCCCCACCCACTCATGCTCAATGGCTTAATGATATTATGTCCTGCTTAGACCTTGAAAAGATTCATTATTCATTTCTTAATTCGGACATAAAGTTTCATAAGGTATGGGGACCTTTTCTTGAATACTTTCATAACTCCTCTTTAGATTAAGGTTTTTTTTGTACCACAATCCCTTACTTTCAACTTTCTTTCCTGTAAGTTTTATGGCTTTTTGTTGTGAATTACATTATAGTTTTGGTAGTCGGCATTATATTTTCTTTTTTTATATATATTTACAGCTCTGTGGGGTTGAATGCTCCAATTAATTTTTCTTTTATACATAGAAGTGGTTGGCCTGGGGTTTTATAGTGGGAGGGTGGGGAGGACACTAATTTTATATGTTTTTATTTTGGGTGCTTTTCCTTATTGTTATGAATTACATATTGGACATGTTTGGTATACACTGTATAAATCTGCATTTTGTTGATGGTTTTTTCTGTTGCTGTATTGTAGAAATGCATTAAAAAATTAATTTAAAAAACAACAACAACTCTGGTTGGGCCACATTTAGAGTATTACATTCGTTTCTGATCACTTCCTTGTGGGAATGATGTTGAGGTTTTGAAGAGGATGGAAAGGAGGTTTATGTGGATGCTGCCTGGTATGAGGGGCACACACTCCAGACAAGCTAGGGCTATTTTCTCTGAAGCAGCGGAGAATGAAGCGAGGTTTGATAGAAGTTTATAAAATTATACTATGCACAGATTGGGTAGTAGCCAGCATCTTTTTCCCGGGATTGAAATGTCTAATGTGAATTATACTGAAAGTTATTGCTCTTAAAATTAGTTATTATTTTGAAGTTATAATTAGCCTTAAATCACAGGACATTTTCTCTCTCATAGACTGCTTTCAGTAGCCAAAAGACAAGACAATCTAACGAAGTATTATAGCCTAATGTTTCTTGATTCTATCCATATTTGATGGAGATTAGCCACATAGAACAAACAATGTCATAATGTTTAACTATTAACTTTTACAAATACTTGGCTTTTCTCTTTAAAGGTAGTTGCAAGGTTACATGAATGAACTACATGGTATGCTTCTACCTGCTGAAGTCACTGCTAAAGTTTTCAGCTCATGGAAGATTTAAAAAAACCTGAAAATGGTTATAATCAAGGTGAAAGAAAATTTTACTTCTTTTGATTTAGGAATAAAAGATGGATATGAATTTCATTACTCTAAATGTATTTCTTAATTTGCATCAGGCTCCAAAGATTAGCAACTCAAATGGGAAGACAAAAATAGATGACTTGTGTAAGCAATCAATAAATGCTTAATCAACACACACAAAATGCTGGTGAACGCAGCAGGCCAGGCAGCATCTATAGGAAGAAGTACAGTCGATGTTTCAGGTCAAGACCCTTCGTCAGGACTAACAAGAGAAGGAGATAGTAAGAGATTTATGCTTAATGTTAAATTATGAAACTAATTTAAATCACAAAATTTACCATGTGGGTAAATTTTGTGAAGCTTTAAGTATTGCTCTAACAATTGGCATCATCCCAGTTTGTTTTAACTAAAATGTACTCTAGATGAATCATCTAACATTTTGTTTGTGAAACATTGCGGTTACAAAGGTAGCTTGCCCTCACTTCAAATGAGCAAACATTTGAATTTATGGCTGCCAGCTTGACCCTTTCTTTTTCGGTCATGAAGGCAGTTGAAGTAAATAAATCAATCTCTTTGTTTGCTGGATGTTAAACAATTTTATCTTGAGTTGTACTAACGACAATCAGATTCCAGGGACTGTTTTACAAGACTGAGCACCTAATCGTATACAGTATATGCAAGTTTTAATTAGACTCTTCTACCAATAGGCAGCTAGTGAACTATCTTATTTCTATCTAAATTCTGCCATGACTCATCAACCACTATTTGAGTGTTATATGCACCAGTATTTGACTAGGCTGCTTCCTGGGATTTACTGTAGGAAGTAGGTAATTCTGGCTACTCATGGATCAATTAGATAGACGTGGACCACCCTGCCCACTACAAGCATGGTTTGTATTTGATTACATGTATTATTTACTTCCTTGGTGAGTAAAATTTCATTTAGTCAATCAGCATTTAAATGGAAATTTTTTTTATGGAGCTGGTAAAAATGGACTGACTAGAAAAGATAGGGAATCCAAGCAAAAACATTTTTATGGTCAGTTCTTCCACTTGAAAGGACTTCCATTTGATCACTGCCTATTGTAATGGCATTGTGCCGGGTCCTTCGTCTGGAATTGGTACTCCTGAATATTAAGTAGATTGCTGGGCACTAGTCATTACTTTTGCTGTTAATTAACACATTTTTAGTTGCATTACTTACAGTAAGTTTGAGAGCAGTAAATGAAGATATCTGAAGAATCAGTTTTCCTTGATTAGGTCCACAGACGGAGACACAAGAGGCTGTAGATGCTGGAATCTGCAGCAGTTTTCTTCTTGCTCCAGATGTGCAGATGGGCTCGAGAGAACTGATTTAGTTGCACAAAGCAGAGTAAATGTTTCCCACTACTTTAAAAGTTGAATCATATAGCTCAAAGCACTAATAAAATTGTTAATTGTATAAAAGGCAAGTACACTGAATTATGTATATTGAAAGAATTGAACAGTATTTTAAAGCAAATGGAATAGCCGATGAGAAATGAGTGCCGTTTTGCTGAGTGCAATTAGTGGAAGAGCATACAGTTTGCTTAAAAATCTGACTGCTCCAACCAAACCAGCTGAAATGAGATTTATTGATATCGAGAAATTAATGCAGGGACAATTAGAAGTGAAACCATTATTGATTGCAGAATGCTTTAGGATTCATAAGTGGAATCAAAAGGAACGAGGGTCCATTTCAGCATACATGGCTGAATTGAGGAGATTGTCCGAGTATTGTCGGTTCAGTGGTGGGCTTAATGATACACTCAGAAATTGTTTAGTTTGTGGAATCTTACAAGAAAGCATTCTAAAATTGCTCCTATTTGAAGTACAACTCACATAAAAGAACGGTGGAAATCTCTGTATCGATGAAACCACAGACAGAGATGCAACTGAATTGCGGTCAGGAATGAAAGTGAGCATGAACAAGAATTGCAACATCTAAACAGAAACTAACCTGGCCAAACAAATTGTGTTACTACATGGCAGGAGCTCACAGACACCAGGTAAATGTAGATGTAAAGGTGAAACTAGCAGAAGAATACAACAAAGTAGGACACATACAAAGAGCACATCAGGCAGACAAAAATAAATGGACTGCATAGGGAAGATAAAAAGATAAAAAGTCAAGTTAACACTCACAACACGCTGGAGGAACTCAGCAGGTCGGGCAGCATCCGTGGAAAAGATCGGTCGACGTTTCGGGCCGGAATGTCGACCGATCTTTTCCACGGATGCTGCCTGACCTGCTGAGTTCCTCCAGCGTGTTGTGAGTGTTGCTTTGACCCCAGCATCTGCAGATTATTTTGTGTTTAAAAAGTCAAGTTGCAGTTTCAAAAAGAGCACGAATCTGCATGCTGTTAACGAAAAATCTGGGAATGATGAGAATGATTCAGGACTATGTAGCCTTAAGATTTTCAATGTGAAAACTTACAAAACAAATAAGCCCTATGGCTTACGCAGAAGTGAATGGCAAATTAATTAAAATGGAATTGGACACTCGTTTGGCTGCTTCAATCATTCCACAAAACAAGTATGTTTGGCATTTTAAACTTACACTGGAGAGAAAAAATAACTCCTGCAGGAATGACATTCTTAACAGTGAAATACAACAACCAACAAGCCACATTGGGCTTGTCTGTGGTAAAAACAGGAGAGCCAGTATTGTGGGGCCATGACTGGCTGAGACAATTACAACTTGTTTGGAGATCCATCCACCATTTGCATGCCACATCCCAGGCAATAGAGTCAACTGAAAATGAATTAAGAAACGCACTGGATGATGCCACAGCAATGTTCAAGGATAGCATTGGAAAACTCAAACATATCAAGGATAAAATAGTGTTAAATGAAAATGCCACACCTAAGTTTTACAAAGCCTATCCGGTTCCTTATACCATCTGTGATAAAGTAGCCAGAGAGCTAGATCGCATGGAGGCTAAATGAATCCTTTCCAAGGTTGAGTGGAGCCCTGTGACCAACACCAGCAGTCTCAGTAGCCAAGAAGAATGAATCTGAGAGGATCTGTGGTGATCTTAATATTACCATAAACCCAGTACTAAAAGTAGATTAATATCCACTGCCGAGGATAGAGGATATATTTGCAAACCTTTCTGGAGGGAAACACTTCAGGAAACTGGGCTTAGCTGAGGCCCATCTATAGATGGAGATAGAAGAAGAGTCCAAATTGTTTCTCACCATAAACACTCTCAAAGGACTTTATTGCTATAAAAGGCTTATTTTTAGAGTAGCATCTCCACCTGCACTCTGGCAGAAAGCTGTAGACCAAATGCTGCAAGTCGGTCTAGGCACTCAGTGTTACCTGGATGACATAATTGTTACCAGTGAGAATGAAAAGGAACGTCTCCAAAACTACAAGACGGTGTTAAAAAGATGCAAAGATTATGGGTACAGAGCACCATACAACAAGTATGAATTCTTTAAACCAAGCATCACTTACTGTGGTCACACCATTGGTGCACAAGGTTTACACAAGTCTGCAGAGAATTTTCAAGCAGTGGTCGATGCGCAAAAACCAAAGGACATGCCACAGTTGAGGACCTTTTTAGGATTCATCAATTACCATACCAAATTATTACCAAACCTGGCAGCTGTGCTCCACCCCTGGAACTCATTACTACAGATCAGGAAGAGCTGGCAATGAACAAAACAGTATGAGGTGGCTTTCAAAAAGGTAAAGGAAATGGTGATGTCAGACACTGTACTCACACAATATGTTCCATATTGTCTAGTAAAGTTTGCCTGTGACACCTCGTCTTGTTGTATAGATGCACTCATCACATGTTATGAGTGATGGAAGTGAACACCCCATAGCCTTTGAATCACGTTCCGTTACCAGTGCAGAGAAAAATTACTCAGAGGTTAACAGAGAGCCCTTGAGTCTGGTGTGTGGTGTAAAGCGTTTCAGCTAGTACTAGTATGTGAGAGAATGTCCCCTCATTTCTGATCATCAACCACTAGTTTCCATTTTCAATCCACAGAGGGGTATTCCACTAACAGCAGCAGCATAAGACTACAAGACATAAGAGCAGAGTTAGGCCATTCTGCCCATTGAGTCTGCCCCACCATTCCATCATGGCTTATTCCGGATCCCACTCAACCCCATACACCTGCCTTCTTTTCATATCCTTACCGATCAGGAAACTATCAACTTCCACCTTAAATGTATCTACGGACCTGGCCTCCCCAGCAGTCTGTGGCAGAGCATTCCACAGATTCACTATTCTCTGACTAAAAAATTCCTCCTTACCTCCATTTTAAAAGGTCATCCTCAAGTTTGATGCTGTGCCCTCTAGTTCTGGATACTCCCACCATCGGAAACATCCTCCCTATCTAGTCCTTTCAACATTAGGTAGGTTTCTATGAGATCCCCCCTCCCCATTCTTCTAAATTCCAGTGAGTACAGGCCCAAATCTACCAAATGCTCCTCATATGTTAGCCCTTCATTCCCGGAATCATCCTCATGAACCTCCTCTGCACTCTCTCCAATGACAACACATCCTTTCTGAGATATGGGGCCCAAAACTGTTGACAGTATTCCAAGTGAGGCCTGACTAGTGTCCTATAAAGGATCAGCATTATCTCCTTGCTTTTATCTTCTATTCCTCTTGAAATAAATGCCAACATTGCATTTGCCTTCTTTACCACAGACTCAACTTTCTGGGAGTCTTGCATGAGGACACCTAAGTCCCTCTGCACCTCTGATGTTTGAACCTTCTCCCCATTTAGATAATAGTCTGCACTGTTGTTCCTTTTACCAAAGTTCATTATCATACATTTCACAACACTGTATTCACCTGTTTGCCCATTCTTCCAGTTTGTTTAAATCCTGCTGCAATCACATTGCTTCCTCAGCACTTTTTCTTAGAGGACACAATTGAGAGATCAAATTCAAGAGGACAACTATTCATGGAAATGCTGATGGATTGTTCCGTTTACCTTTGGAAAGGAAAATACCTGAAAAAAATTTACAAAGGATGACACTCCTCTTGACATATTCTCCCTAATGCAAATCAGAAGTCTCCCTATTACGACAGAAATAATCCAAAGGGAAACCCAAAAAGACCCCACACAAAATGGTTGGAGTGTGCAGAAATTCCAATTTTTACCACCATCAGATGAACTTGCCCTTGACGGGGGTTGCTTTATGTGGGAATTGAGAGTTGTTGTACCATCCAAGCTGAGAGCTAAAGTGTTGGAGGAGCTACATACCGGTCATCTAGGCACGGTCAAGATGAGAGCATTGGCTTGAAGGTTTGTCTGGCTGCCTTTCAAAGATCAGCAGGTCGAGCTGTTTGCCATGCACGGTTTGGTATGCCAATAGAAGAAAGATATCCAAAGCTGTCAGAACCACTTCCTGCAATCCCAGAATCAATTCCTATAAGCACCACGGAGGAGATCCCAGAAGGACCTGTGATTGTTTTACAGCCACGAGTCTCACCTGCCAGGCAGACTGACCCACCTTGTTAAGAAAGACATTATCCATTATCCCACAAGAGTAAGAAATCCTCCGCAGTAACTAAATCTTCAGGCCTGAAAGGGACAATTTAAAATTTACTCTGCTGTGGATGTCTATATAGTATTTGTTTTTTATCGTATACTGTGTGTAATATATATATAGGCATCCGTTAGTCTCATGAGACCACAGATTTGCGCCTTGGAAGGTTTCCAGGGCGCAGGCCTGGGCAAGGTTGTATGGAAGAGCAGCAGTTGCCCATGCTGCAAGTCTCCCCTCTCCACGCCACCAATGTTGTCCAAGGGAAGGGCATTAGGACCCATACAGCTTGGCACCAGTGTCATCGCAGAGCAATGTGTGGTTAAGTGCCTTGCTCAAGGACACACAGGCTACCTCAGCCAAAGCTTGAACTAGCGAACTTCAAATCACTAGATGAAAGCCTTAACCATTTGGCCACGCGCCAACACTGTGTGTGTATTATATACACACAGTATATGATATAATACAAATACTATATAGACATATATAATACACACAGTATACACATAGTATACTGTGTGTAAAGACAGTACTGTGCAAAAGATTTTTGCATCCTTGATTTTTAATATAAATTTTATTTTAGATGTTTACTTTTTGTCTTCTGCATTAGTGTGTCAGTAGAAAAAAAGCAAATTTTAGATTTCCAAACATTCATTTTTTTAAAAAAAATTACATGTTACAGAGAAATGTTTACATTTTATTAAAGGAAGTAGCATATTAAATCATAGACCACTTTTCAAATAAAACCTTGATTTCTTTGTAGGCTTACAGCCAAGTGCATGATTACACAAAGATAACAAACATGCTAATGTTCAATGAGTGTGAATTACAGTAAATATTGTATATATGCATTTTTCTGATGGCAGAGAGGAAGAAGCTATTCCTAAGTCATTGAGCGCGAGCCTTTGGGATCCTGTACCTTCTCCCTAAAGGTAGCAATGAGAAGAGGGCATGTCCTGGGAGATGGGGGTCCTTAATGGTGGATACCACCTTTTCGATGAACTGCTCCAGGATGCTGAGGAGGCTGGAGCCCATTATGGAGCTGACTGAGTTTATAACATTCTGCAAGCTTATTTCAATCCTGTACAGTGGTCCCCCTCCATACAAAACGGTGATGCAACCAGTTAGAATATTCTCCACCATACTTCTGTAGACATTTGCAAGCATCTTTGGTAACATACATCATGGCAAGAGTGAGCAACAAGAGACAAGGTGAGCATCTGCATCAGCAAGGTCTCTCTCCCAAACAGAAATTTTGCAGCTGGCAGGAGTTTTGAGATGTGCTGTCCAAGCTCTTCTGAAGAAGAACAAAGAAATGGGCAAGGATGAAGACCAGAAACACAGTGATTGGTCATGGAAAGTGGATGCAGCAGATGACAGATACATCAGATTGATGCCCCTTCTAAATCAGAAGCGGTCCAGCACTGTTATCAGCCTTAAGCTCACGGAAACCACTGGAACCCAAGTACAGTCCAGAGGTGTCTTGTCAGAAGTGATCCTCATGGAAGAGTTGCTGCCAAAAAGCCATTCTTCTGAGGTGGAAGCAAAGCCAAGAGACTCACCTATGTATGTACAAAATCATAGGGACTGGAGTGTGAACAATGGTAGCAAGTGCTCTGGACTGACGAGTCTAAATTTGAAATTTTTGGCTCAAGCAGGAGGCAGTTTGTCCATAGAAGAGCTGGAGGGTGCTACGTGGATGAGTCTCTGCAGACAACAGTGAAGAAGAGCGGAGATCCCCTGCAGGTTTAGGGCTGCATTTTTGCAAATGGAGTTGGTGAACTGGTCAGATTTAATGGAGTCCTAAAAGCTGAGAAGTGAAAGCGGGTTTTCATCCATCACACAATACCATCAGGGAGGTGCGTGATCGGTCCCAACTTTATTCTGCAACATGACAATGACCCCAAATACTAAAGGTCCTAAAGAACTAACTTCAGTGAAGAGAAGAACGAAACAGACACGTTCTCCTGGGCTCCTGTGGTTTTCTTTCGGTTTGTTTCGGGAGTTACAGAGCATTGCACATAGAAACTTTACTTTATAAACAGTTAAAATATTTAAGCATGATCTAAAAACTAATACACTTTAATTATTTTGTAAATGGATTAGGGGGTTGTTTACCATCATGCATTTGATGCATTCAGTATTACAAAATGATTAGGTTTCGATATATAAAGGGACTATCAGGTTTTTATATTTTTTTTGTTGTATTCACTCTAAATTGTTAACTCTTAAAGTGCAAGATGAAGGAACAGGGAATTGTCTACTGATTGTGATCACCCATTGAACGCAAGCAGCTCAGGAACTGGGTAGAGGAAAGGTGAAGAGCTACCAGGTCCATAGAGAACAGGGGAGTTCTGACAGACCAACTGATAAAAAGAGGGTAATGCATAAGCACTGTGAACATATCAGCAAATCTGCCCAAAAGCACTAATTTAAGCAAATATTCAGGGGCATGAAGGGATCAGCATCAACCCAGCACGTCAGTGCTAAGTGGTAGCCGGTTCACTTTCCACACTTGTGGATTGAATCAAGCTGCATACGTGGCTGCTGTTCCAGCCTCCATTGCATTGTAAGTAGAATCTGTCTGAGCCTTTGATTGTGCATTGATGTAACCTGGAGCTATAGGGGACAGCTATCCTGATTTTTAAGCAGACCACTTGTTGAATTGGGAGGATTAGCTTGCATCCCTGTACAGAGTTAACAAGTATAAATAAAAGACACGAGAGGTACTGCAGATGCTGGAAATCTAGAGCAAAACGCCCAATGTGCTGGAGGATATCAGCAGGTCAGACAGCATCTGTGGATGAGAATAATCAGTCGACGTTTAGGGCCGAGACCCTTCATCAGTTTGATGAAGGGTCTGGACCCAAAGTATAAATAAAAATGATCTAATTTTAAAATGACTAACTTTGGGGTTTTTGACTCAATATAAGAACATGTCACAAAGAACAGGGTTGACAGCAACCCATGGGACCTCCCCAGTACAATGGGGGTCCAAGTCAGACCAGCAATATCACTGACCAAAGTTTTTATCATAACCGAGAACCCATCTTTAATACCAGACAGTGTACTTGTGGTTGCTGTCTTTGTTATCTCCATGTTCCATGTGCAACTGCCTCTGAGACACATGGTCTAAAGATGGAAAGTGAGTGAGCAGCTCGTGGCAGAACTCACCACTGGGAGCAAATTAACACCTCAGCCTTGTATGAACTGCTTCAAGAGTGATTTCCATTCTGACAGAAGACGATGATAAGAAATTTACACGCTTATGACAGCAATCCCGCTGATAGTATTTACTTTGGAACCATGCCTCATCATTATCAAAAAACAACCTCATGAGTAACTCAGCAGATCATGGAGCATCTGTTGAAGGAAATGGACTGTTGACATTTAGGATTGGGGCCCTTCATCTGGACTGGGGAAGTACAGCAATAAGGTGAGGGGGTTGGGCAAGCGATAGATGGATCCAGAAAAAGAGAAGTGATTGGCAGATGGAGTCAGGTGCGGAAGGGAAGGAATCTGGGACGTGATAGGTAGAGGCAACAAAGTGCTGCAGAATCTGATAGAAAGGAAGCTGAACTAAACAAGGAAGTTGGGGTTGTGAGATGGGAGCTTGGGGGAGGGCTCAGCCCTCTGCTGGTGTTTCTGCAGCAATGAAACTGTTAGGTGATGTGAGGGATTTCTCTACTGTAATGTGCTTCTCTGCACTGGGAAGAGCAGTACAGCAGAACAAAGGTGGGGAGGCCACAGCTTCCATCACAGGGAAATCTGCAGCAATGGCCGACGATCACTGGCTTGCTGGAATGCAGCCTGGAGTCACGCATCTCAGTGCTGAGCGGGTGGACCGCTCTTCCCAGCCCAGCTAGACCAGTTGTCGCAGGATGTTCCTCAGGTGGCGCACTGTTTTCACTGAGCCATGTGCTGATGAGGTCACTGCCTCCTTACTGCAAGAGTGCCCGCACAGGCGTGGGTCAGTGCCAGGTTCCTGGCATACAGCATGCAACCCAAACTGGTGTACTTCTTTAAAAAAAAAGGTATAAATGGATGGATCATGGCTGTGAGTGTTCAGGCACCTGTCTGAGAGCACATTAACAATTTAGTAGTACACAGGGCAGTGTTGAGCAGGGTACTGATGTAAAAATCCCACTTAGAAATCACAAAAACAAAGATTTTGACAGCCTGAATTATTAATATCAGAAGTATAAAGGGGCAAAATTATTTGTTAATACAGAAATTGTGTTCAATTCAATGGGAATACTTCTCAAAGCGAGTATTAGGGGAGCAGGTGGGTGCTTCTTTAAGAGGACTGATTGTGATATTATCTAGTTTTCATATAGTTCCTGAGTGAACTGGACAAACCACGTCCTCTTGGTAAAGTTATAACTCTGCATACATTATATTATGTACAATAAAAAGTTACTACTCAACTTAAAAATGCATAGTATTGGAGTTTACATTACACCTTCCAGCAGGAAGGAGACAAAAGAGAGTGCATACGCTGGAAATCTTGAGCAACACACAAGAAACCAAAGTAACTCATGAGGTCAGGCTGCATCAACGGAGGGAAGTGGACAGTTGGTGGTTCAGACTGAGGCCCAAATAAATCCTGATGAAGGGCTACAGCCAAGATTCAGCAGACTGTTCTAAGGATGGCAAATTTGCTAGATGGGAAGAGATTAGGCAGACCTGATCTGCATTCCCCAGAATCTCATCAAAACTTACAAGATTCTTAAAGGGCTTAAATTGTAAGGTGTTGGGAGAATGCTCCCTCTGACTGAGGGGTCCACAAACACAGGTACAGTTTAAGAACAAAGGGTCAGCTGTTTGGAACTGAGACAGAGAGCTACTTCTTCCCTACCATGAATGGTTGTTATGATCGTTCCATAAGACCATTAGGACATAAGACATAGGAGCAGAATTAGACCATCTGGCCCATTGATCCGGCTCTGCCATTCAATCATCCTTGTACTTTCTCCTCCTCAACCCCAGTTCCCGGCCTTCTCCCCATAACCTTTGATGCCATGTCCAATCAAGAACCTATCAATCTCTGCCTTAAATGGAGATCCATAGGTTTTTGGCCATTACATGAAGCAAGGAACATGGGGATGGTGCTGGAAGCTGATGCTGAGGAGGAAGATCAGCAGTGATCTAGATAAACCATGAAGTAAATTTAAAAAGTATGCATTTAATTCAAGATTCAATATTGTTTATTGTCATAGATCTGTACACGAGTGTAAAGGAGAAGGAAGTGATTGTTACTCCGGATCTGATGCCATATATATAAAAATACACAATTAGCATAAAGAATGCAATAAAAACTATAGAACTAAATACAAGTTCCAAAAGCTCCGTTCTGGAAAGCACTATGGGGCTATTAAAACAAAAACTTCATGGCATCTTAGAAGTTTCTTTCCCCAGGCAGTTAATCTGACCAACCATTCAAGTTAGCCCCTCCTACCCCTCTATTATCCCCATCACCGCACTGCACTGTAGACACTCTAAACAACTTTTTTATGATACTGTTTACATTGTAAATACACTTTAGTATTTATGTACATTTTGTTTTGTATTTGTACTTTAACCTCTAACTTTACTTGGGGGGGGTGGAGCTAGGGGAGTATTAGGGGGAAGCAGGGTCAGGAGTTGGTGGTGGAATATCTTCCTTACCATGGTCACAGAGAGACCAGAGTGGGGGTACATCCTCCTCCTCCTCCTCCTCAGGGCCATCTGAAGCTTTGTCACATTTATTTAAAGGGGACCTGAGGAGAAACTTCTTCATTCAGAGGGTGGTGAGAGTGTGGATCAAGCTGCCAGTGGAAATGGTGACTGTGGGTTTGATTGCAACATTTAAGGGAAGTTTGGATAACATCATGGATGGGAGGGATGTGGAGGGCTTTGGACCACATGTGGGTCAATGGGACTAGGTAAAATAACAATTTACTATAGACAAGATGGGTTGTAACGTTCTAGACTCTATGACTCTAAACTTTTGTCCAAAGGTTAAGGATATTAAAAGATAGCTTTATTTGTCACATGTACATTGAAACATCGAAATATACAGTGAAATGCTTTATTTGTATCCTATTTTCTCTCTCTCGCCCCTCTGCTCTCTCCTTCCCTCTCTCCCCTCCCCCTCTCTTGTTCCCTCTTCCCCCTCATTTCCTCTTCCTCCTCTCCCTCCCTCGTCCTCTCTTCCCTTCTCTCCCACCTCTCTCATCCTCTCTTCTCCCCCTCCTTCTCTCGTTCTCTCTTCCCCCCCTCTCATTTTCTTTTTCCCCTCTCCCTCTTTTGTTCTCCCTTCCCCTCTCATTCTCTGGTTCTTCCTTCCCCATCTCCCTCTCCCGTTCTCCCTTCCCCCTCTCCCTCTCTCATTCTCTTCCCCCTCCCTCTCTTTCTCCCTTCCCCTCTCCCTCTCTCGTTCTCCCTTCCCCCTCTCCCTCTCCCTCTCTCATTCTCCCTTCCCCCTTCCTCTCTCTTTCTCCCTTCCCCCTCTCCCTCTCTCGTTCTCCCTTCCCCCTCTCCCTCTCCCGTTCTCCCTTCCCCCTCTCCCTCTCCTGTTCTCCCTTCCCCCTCTCCTTCTCTCGTTCTCCCTTCCCCCTCTCCCTCTCTCCCTTCCCCCTCTCCCTCTGTGGTTCTCCCTTCCCCCTCTCCCTCTCTCATTCTCCCTTCCCCTCCCTCTCCCGTTCTCCCTTCCCCTCCCTCTCCCATTCTCCCTTCCCCTCCCTCTCCCGTTCTCCCTTCCCCCTCTCCCTCTCTCGTTCTCCCTTCCCCCTCTCCCTCTCCCATTCTCCCTTCCCCCCTCCCGTTCTCCCTTCCCCCTCTCCCGTTCTCTCTCCCCCCTCTCCCTCTCCCGTTCTCCCTTCCCCCTCTCCCTCTCCCGTTCTCCCTTCCCCCCGCCCTCTCCCGTTCTCCCTTCCCCCCTCCCTCTCTCGTTCTCCCTCCCCCTCCCCCTCTCTCGTTCTCCCTCCCCCCTCTCCCTCTCTCGTTCTCCCTTCCCCCTCCCTCTCTCGTTCTCCCTTCCCCCTCCCTCTCTCGTTCTCCCTTCCCCCCTCCCTCTCTCGTTCTCCCTTCCCCCTCTCCCTCTACCGTTCTCCCTTCCCTCTCTCCCTCTCCCGTTCTACCTTCCCACTCCCCCTCTCCCATTCTCCCTTCCCCCTCCCTCTCCCGTTCTCTCTTCCCCCTCTCCCGTTCTCTCTTCCCCCTCTCCCTCTCCAATTCTCTCTTCCCCCTCTCCCTCTCCCATTCTCCCTTCCCCTCTCCCTCTCTCATTCTCCCTTCCCCTCTCCCTCTCTCATTCTCCCTTCCCCCTCTCCCTCTCTCTTTCTCCCTTCCAGTCACATGTTTTGTGTTTGCATTCTATGTTTTTATGCCCAGTTATACACGTGGTCCTGGGCTACATGATGCTTACAAGAGCCAGACAGAGGTTAATTAGGCTTGTTTCCCCGATAACCTCCCTTTGGTTTGCCTGCTAATTGAAAAGTGAAAGGCACAGATGATTAATTAAAACTATAAGTATCAAACCTGAATGTTGATCTGTAGCATCATGATACGCTGGGAATGGCTGTACAGCAGTTGTACATTCAAAGAGCTAAAGCCCTTTCTGTTGCATCATTGGGCCTTTCTCCATCTCTGGTCTAATGACATACAGCCAGCAGGAAGACAGGAAGGCAGGTGATGAACAAAACATATCTGACCCCCTAGAGAAGGCAAAAGAAGCCATTTCAAAATGGAGGCTAAGTAATTCACATTTAAATCAGTGAAAAGAAAATTATGTATTTCATCCACACAAGACCAAGGCTGAACTTTAAATATAATTTCCTATTAAAGAAAAAATTAACAAAAAAACTCACTGAAACAGTCAGGCAGCATCTGTGGAAAGAGGCTAACATTTCAGTTTAGCACCCTTTATAAGCAAGTCTGATGAAGGATTGCAGAGAACAGTTTCTCTTTCCACAGATATTGCCTGAGCTGTTAAGTGCTTTCTAGACAATTTATTTCCAATATCCAGCAATGATGGTAACTCACTACAGTATTAAAAGCTAATTCATTACTCCTCACCAGTCACTCTTTCCAGTGAAGAGCTGCGAGAAGGTGGAGATTCCCCATAAATTTCAGATCCAAAACATATGACAATAAACCAGCATCACAGACAAAAACAACTAAACTTTCACATTCAATTGCAGATGAGGATGGCAGAAGTTGCTGCCTGCCCAGGCCATTATCTGCCTTTATTTATGCACTCCTGTTAAATTGTTATGCTTGGAAAGAAAATAAGTGAGTTTCAGGCTGTCAGGGCCCAGGGATTTATTAGCTTTCAATGTTATTATTTTCTCCTGTTTTTATTTAAATGACAGTTTCTTTCAGCTCATTTTGGCAGGACAATTGCTGTTCTTAGAGAAGCATATTGAAAGTAAAAGAGGTTAAGTAAGCCTTTCGAAGTTTCTTACAATTCACTTTTAACAAAGCTCCTTCAGAAAAAAAATTGATGGAGAGAACATGAGTAGCTGTAAATTTGGTAGCAGGCTGTGGGCAATGAGGACTGCATAAGAGCTAGGAGTGAGTAAAAACTATTTAGTTTTAGTTTCCAGTCAATTCTCAGATTGACTGGAACAAGAGATTCTGCAGATGCTGAAAATCTTGAGTAACAAACACAAAATGTATATGCAAGTCAGGCAGCATCTATGGAAAGGAATAAACAATTGGTGTGATGAGGGGTTTCGGCCTGAAACGTAGACTGTTTATTCCCCTTCATTGATGCTGTCTGACTTGCAAAGTTCCTCCACCATTGTGTGTGTGTTGCTGAAAACTAAGGCTGATTTGTGCATGGAAATATTTGTCAAATACATCTATAACAGAAACTGACTGTGAATTTGACGGTCACCAGACTTTCAATAGTACAATCAGTAAGTCCCTTGTGAGAACTACTGGGAACTCCTTTTAGGGTGTATCCAGATTCAGAAGAACTATATGATAAAACAAATTTGAAAAAAGTACTGTACCGTGATTATAGATTGAACACCAGATTTTGCAGAAGCCAGAAGTCTTAAGCAACACATAATTATAGAATAATGTCCTCTAGAGGGCACCATTTGGAGCTCGAGTTCACACAAGGTATTACAAATAATTAATCAAAATATCTGAAATAAAAACAGAAGTACTAATCAGATGAGTGCAATTTGTCCAGAGAGAGAACCAAGGTTAATATTCCAGTGTTTTCCTTTGATTCCAGCACTGCATATTTTCATATCAGAAACAATTAAGTTCTCTCCATGGCTCAAAACTGATCACCACTAGATGATGCCATTCTCATGGTGCAAGTGAAAAATAACGGGCATCTAACTTTTGTTCAGTTCATTATTGGACCTGATAGTTATGTGACACTATCACTGTGATAAATGGATTACAGACAGACGCTGGAGACTAAAACTGAGTGTTCATGAGGCACCTTGGTCCACCAACAAAAGTGAATTCCTCTGGAAACAATAATCTCAGATTCCTGCACACATCTCACTCTAACGTTTACCAGTATCACCAAGTTCGATCCTGGTTTAACAAGTGCAGAAGAGCCCAGCGTGGGCACAGCTGTAGCTCTATACGTCTGTTCAAGACTGAGATATCATGACTCGGTGGTGTACTGATAACAAGAGGACACGTGGTGGCACAGGGGTGCCAAACTTAGCAGGCTTATACTTACTGGGAGCAATTGCCACAGACAGATCCTCAGCAGCTTGGGGCGGGATCTGTGAGATGAAGGTGTGATTCCAGTTGATTAGTCCACCATAGCCTTTTGTCACCAGGTTCTGTTGCAAGTTACAATGTCAAGCAAACAGAGGACAACTGAAGTTGGTGACTGAAGATTTCAAAACAAGAAGCTGTTCAGATCACAAACAAAGCTCATTAAGTAAATAAACTTAGGAGAGAGTTGCAGGCACAGGTAATGGATTGTGGCTGTGGCACCTGAGTGTTGGTGGAAGCTGGTGAGATGTCAAACAAGCAAGTATGAGTGTCTACTGCTTCGAGTGAAGAGCTGACGTCTAAGCTTCAGGGAGAGATAAAGTGACCTGGACAAGAGAGAAAATATTTTAAATACACAGCTGTTCAAGAAATATCTATAGGAAATGGAGTATTGATAAATGGGCTTGACCTGAAACATTGACTGTTTATTCATTTCCATAGATGCTGCCTGACCTGCTGAGTTCCTCCAGCATTTTGTGTGTGTTGCTCTGGATTTCCAGCATCTGCAGAATCTCTTGTGTATAGGAAGACAGAAACATTTCCAGTGAATTGATCTTCCATCAGCAAGTTTGATGTGCACAGTCAATGTTGAGGTTATCATCATATGCACAAGAGCAATGACAAGCCTACCAGCACATAGCATTGTACACTGGGTAGTAGGCATTCCTGATCGTAGTATAACATTGGTTGAGTGTGTTCAGACCTCTTGTGCATCAACATCTCACCCACAACACAAGGGGTCCCAACACACCCAACCACTTTGTACTATGATTAGGAACACCTACTGTTCCATCCCTAAACCGCATTTCAGGAAATCCGGTTGTTCTTCTGCCTGCATACACACAGAGGCTAAAGAGTCGGTGCTTCAAGTCGGTGGACTGGGCTGTGTTTAAGGACTCTGAGGATCTGGATGAAGATGCCACAGTTGTTGCAGACTTTATAAAAATACTCATAGATGAGTGTATCCCCACAAGATCATTCAGAGTCTTCACAAACCAGAAGCCCTGGATGAACCAAGAGATCTGCAGTCTGCTGAGGGCCAGATCAGTGGTATTCAGGTCTGGTGACCAAATGAAATACAAGAGGTCCAGGTACGATGTCCAGAAAGCTAAATCACATGCAAAGTGGCAATTCCAGTCCAACTTGAATCACTGAAGGAGGCCAGGGCATGAATGCTCTCACATCCTACAAAGTGAGGCCAATTAACATAGGTCAAAACAAGGTTTCACTCTCAGATGAGCTCAATATCTTGTATGCTCACTTTGACCAAAGCATGGAGGCATCTTCATGAACTCCCACAACCCCAAATGACCAAGTGATCTAAGTCTCTGAGGCTGATGCAAGCATGTTTCAGGAGGGTGAACCCATTGAAAGCATCTGGCCCATACGCGGTACCTGTCTGATTACTAAAGACCTGTGGTGATCAACTAGCTGCAGTGTTCACCGAGATCTTTAACCTCTCACTTTGACAGTCCAAGGTACCCTCCTGATTCAAGCAGGTGTCAGTTACATCAGGGCCTAAAATACGTGGTAACCTGCCTCAATGATTATAGTCCAGCAGCGCTCACATCCACTGTGCTGGAGAGATTTGAGAGGCTGGTGATGGAGTATATCAACTCCTGCATGGGAAGCAACTTGAATCCACACCAGTTTGGCTACCGTCCTGACAGGTCAGCAGCAGATACCATTTCATTGGCTCTTTACTCAATCCTGGAACATCTGGAAAGTGAAGATGCATATATCACGATGCTCTTCATTGACTACTGCTCATTATTCAACACTATCATCCTCTCAAAACCCATCAGTTAAGTTCTACCTACTGGATCCTCTACTTCCTCACTTACAAACCCCAATCAGTTTGGACTGGCAACAACATCTCCTCTACAATTACCATCAGCACAGGTGCACCCTAACATTGTATTCTTAGCCTGCCCTCTCTCCCCCCCCACCCCCACCCCCAGCTCTACCTGGCCTAATACTTATGATGGTGAGGCTAAGCACACCTCCAATGCCACTTTTAAGTTTGCTGATGACACCACCATGAGTGGCCAAATCAAGCGTGGCAAGGAATCAGCATAAAGGAAGGAGATTGAAAATCTGGCTGAGTGGTGCCATAACAACAACCTCTCACTCAAGACCAACATTGACTTCAGGAGGAGGAAACCGGAGGCCTATGAGACAGTCTTCCAGGGGATCAGAGGCAGGATCTTTGGAGTTTTCATTTCAGAGGGTCTGTCCTGGGTCTAGCATGCTAGTGCCAATATAAAGCAAGTCATGGCAACACTCTACTTTCTTAGAAGTTTGCGAAGATGTGGCATGTCATCTAAAACCTTGACAAACTTCTATAGATAAGCAATGGAGAATATCCTGACTGGATGCATCATTGCCTGGTATGGAAATTCCAATTCTCTTGAATGGGAAAAGCCTACAAAAAGTAATGGATACAGTCCAGTCTATCATGGGTAAAAGCTCTCCAGACCCTTGAGCACATCTTGAACTTCTAGCGGGTTCGGAGAAAATTGCATGGAAGGCATTAAAGGCAAGTGTTGAATATGCTTTTTGGCAACTACAGAGGACCAAACAATGTGCTGCTGGTTGACAACATGCTTCAAGCATACAAAACTACAAGGTGCAACATGTCACTAAAGATTCATGTTCTGCATTCCCATTTAGACTTCTTCCCTGCAAATCTTGGGACTGTCAGTGATGAACATGGTGAAAGGTTTCACCAGGACATTAAGGTCATAAGAAACGGTATCAGGGCAACTGGAATCCATCAATGCTGGCTGATTATTGTTGGACACTTAAGTGAGAAGCTTCTGACACTGAGTACGAATGAAAATCATCAACAAAATACTTTTAGCTTAGTTGAAGTATTGCAAAATGTCAGCATTGTTATACAGTTAAACACATTATATTTGATAAAATTTGTGGGCACGTGGCCAAGTGGTTAAGGCACTGGACTAGCGACCTGAAGGTCGTGAGTTCGAGCCCCAGCTGAGTCAACATGTTGTGTCCTTGAGCAAGGCACCTAATCACACATTGCTCTGCAACGACACTGGTGCCAAGCTGTATGGGTCCTAATGCCCTTCCCTTGGACAACATTGGTGTCGTGGAGAGGGGAGACTTGCAGCATGGGCAACTGCTGGTCTTCCATACAACCTTGCCCAGGCCTGCGCACTGGAGAATGAAGACTAGGAGTTTCTCGAAATTCCTATGTGATACAAGTAGTCTGAAATTATGTTTGTGTTCAGTTTCAAGTGGTCTATCAGAAACGAAAAAAAATTCTGAGGAAGCAACACTTTCTAAAAAAAAATTGTTGTCCATGCTATTGGCAGTTCAACTACTGGACTATTCACTCTAAAACACCAGTTTGAATACCACCAAGCTAAGAAGTTTATAAAATCTGAAATAGAATGCTAGTGCACATAATGATAACCATGCATTAACCAGACACTTATACAAATCCACCTGATTCTGTCATGCATTCTGTGCAAGGAAATCAACGTCCTTTTTCTGGTCTGGCCGGGTCTATAAGTGAGTCTAGACACAGTAATGTGCTGGATTCCTGGTTGCACTTTGAAACAGACCAGCAAATCACTCGGCACAAGAGACGGCTGGCCTTTATGTTGCATTTGCCTCCCTTGCTACCTCTTCATACTTGATGATTTTATGGATCCCTCTTTTCCAGTATCCACTTCTCAGGAATGTCCAGACCAGCTTCTGAGGAAATAATGGCATGCTTATTTCTCAAGCTGCACAATATGCTCCAGGCCCGTATCCTCGAAGCTGTAGAAACACTTCAGTCACCAGTGAACCAAACACAGAATTATTCCGTCACTGGATGTTAATGTTAAAAGCAATGTGAACAATAACAAATAATAGATCTTTGTACTACATAAACCCATGTACATCTTGAGCATGTGACACAGGAGACATCTTTTGGACACTGCTATCTTGCTGCAGTTTCCAGCAAATCTCTTCTATTTTTTCCTCCATAGATGCTACATGATCTGCTTTGCATTTTCATCTTTGTTTTGTGCTAGCCAATTAGTACATAGTGTCATTTGACAGGCAGCAATGGTTGATGTGGTGTCTGTATCTGAAGCTGTGTACATAGGATGTTTACTTACGTTTGCAAATATTTTCTTAGTGATAATTTAGCCCTGGCTGCAGCTCAGAAGCAAATACAAGCCAAAAACACGTAACTATATGCTAAAGCACATACAGTGAGTTACTACAATTGGAAAGTTATTTTAATATTGGGTCCTGTATCTGAACTGCATATTCAATAGTTGATAAAACTTTGTAACTTTCAAGATTTTGAGTCAAACCTTTTGAAAAATCAGACTGAAAAGCAACACCTCCCAAAAAATGTCAATCAGTTGCACTTGATATGGTGTTTGGGCATGAACATACATTATGTTTAAGATTACTTTGTTATGACTAACATTGGCATGTTTAAAAATCTAATTACCTTTTAATTTCCATCGCTATTTTCTAGAGAAATCAACATTTCACGATTCATATTCCTGCAAGTTCAACAGTCAGTTCTTTTCAATTTACAAGTTCAGAATCCCTCTCTGCATTTTAATTAAAAAGCAGATTTGGTACTGGGATTACTTAATTGATTAACAGCTATGCCCACAAGGAAAACATACACTTCCAGCAGTTAAGTTCTCAGTTTTACATCTATCACTATAATGATACTTTCATCCTTATGACTAAGTTGCATCCTAGCACTGATAGGAGCATAACATCATGGGAGAGAGCAAGGACAACGAGGAAGAAATGATCAAATTAAAAGGGAACTATTATTAAAGTCACAATATCCTGTAAAAAGTGTTACTGTACATTATTCACAAATTCCCAGAAATCTCTTTAGACTACACACTTTGCAAATTTATTTACTCAGTGCCCTTGTGCTGTTATCAGGAATGTACTGGGGATTCAGCTATTTCAGCTTCCCAACAAAAACATTATTTTCTATACTTATTGTAATTTCTTAAATCTACAGTTGATAGCAGCATATAGTATTTGCAAAATAAAAACAAAAAAAACCTAGAATGTTGGAAGAACTCAGCCCTTCTACAGGGTTTTGACCTGAAATGTTGGCTTACATATTTGCTAACCAGATGTTGCTTGACTTACTGAGTTCTCTCTGCATTTTGTTTTTTTGGTTCTGGATTCCAGCATCTGCATTCTCTTTTATCTTCCGCCTTACTTCAGCATTACATCTTTTTTGTAAATTTTTGATCTTGCTAACTCGAGTTATTTGCATTAAGCAAAGATAAATGAAAAGCAGAAACAGGTGGCTTCCTGCAACAACTATCTACTAGAATTTACAGGTGCACAAGATTTTTCAACCTGATTAATGCAAATGTTATCAAAGCTGGTTTAAAATTATCTGAGAGATTGGTGGTACTATGCAAATGCATTCAAGCTTAATATTTCCCTCATTGGGGAACTCATTCAGCTGTTTATTTCCCCCCTCTATTCTTGGCCCTTTGTTCATGTTGGACTCTGGCACCTTGGTGCCAGATTTCCCCATTCCCTTTACTGACAGTAATCATTTCAAATACATAGAGTGCTGGAATACTAGTTGTGAAGCTATCCAGATGCACATTCTCTAGATTAGGTAACTGTCAACAAGGCTTTTAGCTAATTTTGTGCATTCCTTACCTCAGGAATGTTGGAACTAGACTTCTAGTATTCCTGGCTGAGATCAGATGACTTGGCACTGACCAAGAAACTGAACACATATGGAACCCTCCTGATTCACAGGTTTAGTACATGATTCTATTGTTAATTCCTCACCAATCCATCACAGGAGCGAGCAGTACTTGCAAATTAGAGCTTGTGTACTGGGGTATATTGTGCTCCTGTCTGCAGTACATTAAGTCAAGCTTTTGCGCATCCATAAAAACCATATCCTCCTAAGCTTCATCTATTCAAGACCTATCTAATTAACTCTTAAACTTGTTGGTAGAATCTCAGATGGTGACGAGAGGACGTACGGGAGTGAGATATGCCAGCTAGTGGTGTCACAGCAACAACCTTGCACTCAACATAAGACAACGCTGATTGTGGTCTTCAGGAAAAGTAAGATGAAGGAACACCTACCAATCCTTGGAGGGGGGAAGAGAGGGGGAAAGGGGGGAGAGAGAGGAAGAAGAACGATGACGAGGCATATGAATATATAGCTAGCTAGATATTTCAAGTTCCTGGGTGTCAAGAACTCTGAGGACCTAACCTGGTCCCAACATATCAATGCAGCTATAAAGAAGGCAAGACAGCGATTATACTTCATTAGGAGTTTGAAGAGATGTTGTGTTAATAAAAAAAACTTACTCCTTAGATCTTTAATCCTCCTACCTCTCATCTTAAAACTATTCCCCTTTGCTTTTGATACCCCTGCCATGGAAGAGCAATTGACTATTGAACCATCTATGTTTCTCCCATTTCTCAGGCACCACCCCCCACCTCCTTTAGTCTGAGAAAATCAAGCGTAGCCTCTGTGATCTCTCCCCATAATCAAAGAATTCCAATCAAGGCAATATCCTTATGAACTTCCTCTGCACTCTTACGAGTATAACGTCATACTTGTAAAGTGACCAGAACTGCACACAATCCTTTAAGTTAGACTTTATCAGAGTTTTATATAAATTAGCACAATATCCCAACTCTTCTATACCCCAAATCACGAAGGCAAGCATGCCATGTGCCTTCATCACCATCCTCTCAACATGGGTTATCATTTTCAAAGAACTAGGGGCTTGGACCCCTTAGTGCACTACTGTACATCTTCCCAAAACCCACACCCTTGCATTTGTCAGGATTAAACTCTATCTGCCAATATTCTGCCAACTTTCCATCTGGTCTGTACCCTGCCAAGGTCATACGTAAGCTTCTTTATCTGTGACGCCACTAATATTTGTATCATGCAAACAAATCAAACCAATGATTGCAAAGTGAAACCAAGTAAACAAAATTACTAATTCACCTCTCATTGATACTCAATCTCAACTTCACTGCTAAATAAGCGATGTTACAGATCTGGTGTAGATTCTTGTTAAAAACTGGACATGAGATTGATGATGAAAGTATATAAACAATGTCTCAAGTGCAGTTAAATAATCAGTTTATAAAAGAAAAGCACACCACCACAAGGACCAGTTTGCTGAGTATACTTATTTTAATAAATTACTTTTATATGTACATTATATACAGTTCTGGATGAGGCACAATTGAAGGAAGTGGTAATGTAACTGTAGCAGGGGACAAACACCAGTGTCAATTTTTGTGCAGTTCCCGCTTTCTATTTCAGAAAAATATATTTTATAATACTTCTTAAAATGTAAAATATTTTTAAGGTATTCTCTTCACAATATTGTAATAGAGCACAACTTAATGAAATAGGTCATTACCATGTTCCGCAAAGTAATCAAAATTAGATGGGCCACATTTCAAATAAATCTGAAACAATGTTAGAAGTTCTCAATTAGAAGCTTTGCTCTAATTCACTATCACATGTGGGAAAAAAATGTTGAAACTAGAAGAGTTTGTTTTCTCTGAAATCAAAAGTCTGATTGGATAGTAATGAAGAGCGTTGAGGGGGAAATTTTGATGTGCTAAAAGACGTGTCGAAAGAGCCAACAGTGATCTAACTGGTGATTTTGCAAGTGGTGAATAATATTTTTAGGGATGCCAGCTGAGCTGTTCCATTGACACCAATTATTAAAAAAAAAATCACATTTCGCTTAGTACTGTTTAGAGATAGCAAATGCAATTACGGAGAGTCATAACTAGGTTTTTGCCTTTCCCCATATTTGTTCCTAACCCAATAAACAGAAAGTCAGAAATTAGGTAGATGATCACCTCATTTTAATGTGTGCTATAATCCCAAAATAACTTTGTTCAGTGCATTTCTTCATTTTGTATTTGAAGACAAAGAACACCAAGAATCATGGAAAAATTATATATATATATATTTAAAAACATTTCAAGGGGGAACATTTAGTTTCTGTATTGGTTTCACAAGGAAAAAACAGGCAATATTGAAATATGTATTTTTAAGATGATATTTCTGGGAGGATAGGAAGATCTTCACTGCTTATCAGATCACAAAAATTAATTAAGAGTGATTCATTTGAAAAAGTTTACCAAAAAAAAGCCATGGTTTACAGTAACAATTACAAAAAAAGTGCAATGTTTACCAATTTCCATAATTAAATTTAATGATCATTTTACCAATCAGACTTTTATCATTAAAATATTAAATTAATGAAACAATTTCATCCGTCAGTATATTTGTGTACATTTGGATCAGTAATTTTTCATCAGAAGCGTGCATCTTTCAAACATAATAAACAGAAGTTTCCTAAACGTCAGGGAGGAAGTTTTTGTACATGCCAAGAGAATATCTCAGGACAAAAGTTCAAACTGAATGTCATCCATAAAGGCTGGAACCCTAAAGCACAACAGCAAAGAAGGGTGGACATGAGCAGGCCCATGAAGCTGCATATAGGCTGAAGCTGAGGTAGCAGATTAATGTGTTTGAGGCTGTGCACAGTTAGCAGCTGAGGCCAAGTGCAAGGAAAGAACAAAGACATTGTTATTCTGCCAAACTGGACAACTTTCTTCAGTTTTAGTAAAACCATTTGGACTTTTAATAATAGGCAGCTTTTCACAAGTACAAAAGGTTTCTCTATATTCCCCACTATACTTTGTTTTAAATGTTAAATATAAATTTTGTCAAAAATAGTATGATTAGATAATTAATATTGTTTTTTTTACAAAACTGTAGTTACTTTCATAGGTCAAATTTTATTTGTACCTTAAAGTAAAAGCAATAAATTGTATTCTTCAAGCCACCGCCATAGGATTTGTACAAGCCTTAAAATGCTCATTTAACTATCCATATAAAATTTTAAAGAAACTAGTATTTCTTTAATTACAGACAGTTAAATTGCCTGGCATTTTAACACAAAAAATGATAGCTCATTTAATGTAACCACCATGGTTCTAAAGGGAATTCTTCTTCATCTGCAAATAGTCACCAAAATAGTGAGCTTCACATTCTCACAATCTATTTTGCTCAAATTTGTAGGCTGAGGGAACGTTGGGCTGCAGTTTCAAAGTTTGCATTCTTCTAAAGTTTGCCAAGTTAACTGAACTTATGAGTTGCATAGCTGTCTTCAAAGATCAACACATACATCACTATTCACATCCTTTCCCTTTGTTTTAGCTCCACTTTGTGGAGAAAAGGGACTCAACACAAATAAGTGTGATGTGAAATGAATGCAGCCTTTGTTACAGTAGATTGTGTTGTTGTTGAGGGGTTAGCAGTCTACATTATTTGCAGACAAATGTAACAAAACTGAAATCCAAGAGTTCATTATTCTGGTGTAATAAACTGATCGGATCAACATGTACAAAATATAGTCCCTTTCCACTGATGCACAAGTTACAACCCTGAGATGTGAATCTGAATGCATCTTTCTCCAAAACTATCTGAGCATCGATTACTCAACTAAACTGGAATTTCCACCATCAGGACGACACTTTGAACAAGTACTTGAAGAACTGGCAGTGCTGGAAACATTTGTTCAAGTAGCTTGCAATAAAAGCATCCTGGTACATCCACTTTCATGGATCTTAAAGTCCTTCTTCAAAATGACTCCCTTTGGTTTTTCAATGTCCAGTAGTTCTATTGCATTCAACACATTGTTCTTTGTTTGGATCTGTTTTTTTTCCTTCAATGCCATAAAGCTGGTCTCTTCATACACTACTGTCCCGCAGCAGCGGCTCATTGTCCTCATCACTGCCAATGGGAGGAGTGGTGGGAATGTTGCCAAGGTTGATGCTATGCTTCCTCACGTTATTAGCTTTACCAGACGTGTTGTGCTCAGGGATAAATAAGGCAACCAAAAAAGCTACCAGGACAGTAATGGCTCCAAATAAGAAAGGTGGTCCAGGGATAATTGATTCCTGAAAGAATAAAAATTTAACAAATGAGTAAAGCAGCAATCATCAAAATAATTTTTTAAACACAGAGTGACTAATCAAAAAACATTTCAAACAAGATCAGAAAGGATGATCAACCCCTGACAGGTTACAAAGAGAATCTTAGAGGAGAGGCAAATGAAACAAAGTGTTTAGGGATATACACTCAGTGGCTCTTTATTAGGTACATCTATACACCAGATTGTTAATGCAAGTATCTAATCTGCCAGTCATGGCAGTAACTCAATGCATAAAAGCATGCACGCATGGTTAAGAGGTTCAATTGTTGTTCAAATCAAATATCAGAATGGGGAAGAAATGGATTGAAGTGACTTTGATCGTTGGCGCCAAAAGGGGTGAACTGAGTATTTCAGAAACTGCTGATCCCCTGGGATTTTTTTTTAAACGCACAATAGTCTGTAGAGTTTAAAGAGAATGGTGCATAAAAACAAAACAAAAATCCAGTGAGTGGCAGTTCTGTGGGCAAAAATGCCTTGTTAATGAGAGAGGTCAAAGAAGAATGGTTCAAGCTGACAGGAAGGTGACACCAACTCTGATAACCATCTGTTACAACAGTGGTAAGCAGAAGAGCATCTCTTAATGAACACGTCAAACCTTAAAAGTGAATGGCTACAGCACAAAAAACCACAAACATACACTCAATGACTTTTATTAGGTACAGCAGGTACCTAATAAAGTGACCCTCAATGCATTTCCAATAGAGTGGTATGGACAATTGACATCATGACTGCCAGCTATGGGGCAATAGGAGTGGGACTGTAAGCACACACAAAGCATCTGGAGTAAGACTTGTGACTGGGAAGAATTAGAAAGGTAAAGTGAGATTTCAATCCCGGAACAAGAACATTAATCACGAGAACTTAAAGAGTTATTTTACTGATGGGCTGAGGTTGGTGGCAGAGACCAAGAATCAATAATGCCAACAAAGATGTTGGGAACATCGACATTATGGGAGAAGACACAAGCAATGGTTTTTATTTTATACTGAAGTTTAGAGGGGGAAGAGGGGAAACCAAGACAGGGAGCAAGGCATTAGAAGGTCAGCTTTTGGGCATCAAAGATTCCAAAGTTTCAGAGGCAGAGAGATTGAAGCAAGAACAGTATTATAGAATTGGAAAATGTCTCTGACAGAGAAAACACAGAATTAGAAGTTTAGCTCAGAGTCACAAAATAATGTAGACAATCTGCTCCAACCTGAGACAGTAGCAGTGCGTAGAGGTAAAATTTCAAGATTGTAATAGGGAGCAAATACAATGTCTTTGCAGTTTCTAAAGTTCATTTGGACAATTTATATGCGCTTCCTAAACTGAATGCATAACTGATGTGATAGTCATGCCAGGAGATAGTGAGGTACGAACATGATGTGTTGAGCAGACAAAAGGCTGGTTAAATTCTAAACGCTGTACAGTATTATTAGCTTAAGATCCTATATTCTGTCTGTGCCTGGAAAATAAATTCACTCATGCCATTAGAAGGCAAAGACACATGATGACTTATATTTGAAATTCAGATTCAAAACACTAATTAAAGGAGGCTCCAAATAATCAAATACAAAATATCAATAAAACTCAGGTTTACCAATACAAACGTGCCAATTTCTGCACATAGGATTAGTTTAGTTTAGTTGAAATTAGTACAAAAATGCAAACAAATATTAAATTTAGAAACCATCGTAGGTGAGATTTTACCTCTATTTTGGAATTTTGCACATTAACTGTTTTGTCAGGGATTGCATCCAGCTCCATGTGGAACAGGTAGAAAATAAACCCATACAGAGCAGGTCCGAGGCCATTGCACAACCCTCTGATTCCTGTGATCATGCCTTGGACAACACCTAAAAAAGTTAATAGATTACAAACCAAAACCATTACTTCAGAAATGAATTTGGGCCAACGTTAACATAACTTAAAAATGTAAGGCAAAAAACCAGATGAAGAGGTCTTTTCAAAGCCACTTGACAATGCAATAAGCTCACGACTCATCTTTCTACCACAAATCCACTTTCTAGCCATGTCTTAATGTCTGTTTAATGCCCTTAGTATTCAAAATCTATCAATTTTATTCAGATAGCATTTCCCATGCAATGTTTATCTGCGAAATAAATGAGGCAACTTCTGAAAAACTGACTTTAAATGTGATTTTCCAACTGCTTTAACCAATTCACTCACCAACTTACTTTGTTCAAGTTCAAAAATCAGGATCACATCCATTATCACTGTTTAATAACGATGTGACATTTGTTGTTTTGCAGCAGTATAGTGCAAAGACACAAAATTGTTATAAATTACACATAAATAAACAGTGCCAAAACAAAAGGAAAACAAGACAGTGTTCATTGACCATTCAGAAATCTGATGGCAGAGGAGAAAAAACTGTTTCTGAATTATTGAGTGTGGGTCTTTAGGCTCCTTTTCCCCGACTGATGGTAACAAGAAGAGGGTACGTGCATGAAGATGAAAGTGATCCTTAGTGACGGAGAGTGAAGTTATTATTGCGACATCTTCGCTCTCCAATCTATCTCACTCCTGTAGGCCTCCTTACCAAGAGCAGTGGTATCATCTGCAAATTTGTAAGTGGAATTTGAACTGAGCTTAGCCACACAGTCATGAGTGCAGACAGTACAGAAGTGAACTAAGCTTGCATCCTTGAGATGCACCTCTGCTGCCAGCAAGAAAGAGATATTATTCGCAATCCATACCGACTTGTGGTCTCCCAATGCGGGAATTATGGATCCAGTTGCAGAGTGAGGTACAGAGGCCCAGGTTTAAAATCATGGTGATTACTACTAATGGGATGATGGTATTGAACAATGACCTATAGTTGGTAAACAGCAGGCCGACATACATTTTGTTACTTTCTAGACACCCCAAAGCAGAGTGGAGAGTCAGTGAGATTATGTATGCTGTAGACCTGTTGTGGCTAAGATCCAGGCTTGGACATGAGTAAAATATTAGTATAGTTGTACAAAATATAAATAATTTCCTTGTTTTGTTTTTACTTGTTACCAAGGGGAAAAATACCCCTTGAAATTCACCAGTCATAAATATTTGGATCAAACTATTTAACTGAAAGGCAACTTAAAAAGCAATGAATTGAGTGTTCTGAAAATCTGAAATAACAGAAAGCTCTGTAAGTGCTAAAAACTATGGTCAGTATTTATTTCAAATATTCATTCTGATTACCTACAAATATTCATTTGTCTGACCTTGTATCCAATAGTCTTGTTTTTATATCAATAAGAGTTCAGTTTTTTTCCCAGAACCACCAACTAAACAAAATTTGTATTTATGAAAGATTTTCAACACAATCTGATATACAATTAACTCAAAAATTATAAGTTAATAAATTAGTTGAAGTCAAATTATTATTGACAAAAATGATGAAGTCTTTTGGTGAACAAAAATTAGATTTTAAAGTAACACACACAAAAAGCTGGAGGAACTCAGCAGGCCAGATAGCCTATGTGGAAAAGTGTCGACATTTTGGGCCAAGACCATTCATCAGGACTGGAAAGGGTCCCTGCCTGAAACATTAACTGTTTACTCTTTTCCATAGACGCTGCACGACCCGCTGCGTTTCTCCAGCATTTTGTGTGTGTTGCTTTGGACTTCCAGCATCTGAAGGTTCTTTTGTGTTTGTGAGACTTTAAAGGAACCTTTGCTATCACAAACTACAATAGGCAAGGACATGAGACTAAAGGAACAGTAACATCACGAAGAAAGAGGTTCTAATTCAGAGAGTTAGACTGAAGTTTTTACAGTTCATACAGGAGTATACAGTGATATACCCCAATCGTCAGTATCAGGGGCCAGAACTTGAACATACAAAGCTTACCATCAAAATCTGCAGACATATGCCCCTAAAAAAGCAGTGAGCAGCAAGGCCAATGACAAACTCCTCTTGGAGAGATTGATAAAAATGAAAGATGAAATTCAAGGTGGAGAAGAATGATACCATACATTTCGGTAAAAAATTAGGAAGAGGAAGTGGGAGCCAAACTGGTACAAATAACAAGGAGGTGAGAAAGATTATGACCCGGGGGGGGGGGGGGTCTATGTACACAAATCATTGATGGTAATTAACAGAAACTTTCCTTGGGCAAATGAATTGATGAGATACAACTGACGTAGTTTATGTGAACTTCCAAACTGCATTTGATCAGTTACCACAAAATAGGTTTGTGTCAAAATTAAAAGAAAGACATGGAAGAGAGAGGCTGGATAGAAAGCTGGCTAAATAACAGGAAAAGGACTAGCAGCGTTTGGACAGGACTGAAAAGGAAGGAAGGAAGTCAGTAGAGGGTACAGTAGAGGTGTCCAGAGCTTGGTGCACAAGTTTTTTCACATGTTTACATGTAATAAAGCAATGGATTGGAACAACATGAGAGAGGTCTGGAAGGGGGTGAGGACCATCACTGGGTTCCGGCAAACTAGCAACAGAGCGGAAGGCAGTGTGGACCCCTCCTCACAGTCCCTCAAGCTGCTCTCATGACTATACCCCTTTCCCACACGAAACCACCACGGTGGGCTTCACAGCTGAACAGGTGAGAAGACAGCTGAAACGTCTCAACCACAGCAAGGATGCAGGACCGGATGGTGTCAGTACCAGGGTGCTCAATGCCTGCGCCCCTCAGCTATGTGGAGTACTTCGCCATGTATTCAACCTGAGCCTGAGGCTCCAGAGGGTTCCTGTACTGTGGAAGATGTCCTGCCTCGTCCCTGTGCTGAAGACGCCGCGCCCCAGTGGCCTCAATGACTACAGACCGGTGGCATTGACCTCCCCACATCATGAAGACCCTGGAGAGACTTGTTCTGGAGCTGCTCCGGCCTATGGTCAGGCCACACTTAGATCCCCTCCAGTTCGCCTACTAGCCCCAACTAGGAGTTGAGGATACCATCGTCTACCTGCTGAACCGTGTCTACACCCACCTGGACAAGCCAATGAACACTGTGAGGGTCATGTTTTTTTGACTTCTCCAGTGCGTTCAACACCATCCACCCTGCTCTGCTGGGGGAGAAGCTGACAGCGATGCAGGTGGATGCTTCCCTGGTAACATGGATTCTTGATTACCTGACTGGCAGACCACAGTACATGTGCTTGCAACACTGTGTGTCTGACAGAGTGATCAGCAGCACTGGGGCCCCACAGGGGACTGTATTGTCTCCCTTTCTCTTCACCATCTACACCTCAGACTTCAACTACTGCACAGAGTCTTGTCACCTTCAGAAGTTTTCTGATGACTCTGCCATAGTTGGATGCATCAGCAAGGGAGATGAGGCTGAGTACAGGGCTACTGTAGGAAACTTTGTCACATGGTGTGAGCAGAATTATCTGCAGCTTAATGTGAAAAAGACTAAGTAGCTGGTGGTAGACCTGAGGAGACCTAAGGTACCGGTGACCCCTGTTTCCATCCAGGGGGTCAGTGTGGACATGGTGGAGGATTACAAATACCTGGGGATACGAATTGACAATAAACTGGACTGGTCAAAGAACACTGAGGCTATCTACAAGAAGGGTCAGAGCCGTCTCTATTTCCTGAGGAGACTGAGGTCCTTTAACATCTGCCGGACGATGCTGAGGATGTTCTACGAGTCTGTGGTGACCAGTGCTATCATGTTTGCTGTTGTGTGCTGGGGCAGCAGGCTGAGGGTGGCAGACACCAACAGAATCAACAAACTTATTCGTAAGGCCAGGGATGATGTGGGGATGGAACTGGACTCTCTCACGGTGGTGTCTGAAAAGAGGATGCTGTCTAAGTTGCATGCCATCTTTGTCAATGTCTCCCATCTACTACATAATGTACTGGGTGGGCACAGGAGTACATTCAGCCAGAGACTCATTCCACCGAGATGCAGCACAGAGCGTCATAGGAAGTCATTCCTGCCTGTGGCCATCAAACTTTACAACTCCTCCCTTGGAGGGTCAGACACCCCGAGCCAGTAGGCTGGTCCTGGACTTATTTCATAATTTACTGGCATAAGTTAGATATTACTATTTAACTATTTATGGTTCTATTACTATTTATTATTTATGGTGCAACTGTAACGAAAACCAATTGCCCCCGGGATCAATAAAGTATGACTATGACTAAACTTTTCAGAGGACATAGAACGTGGAGGTCTTAAAACAGATTTCAAGAAGATATGGACAGACTGATGGAATTGACAGATGGGCAGTAGCTGAAATTTAATATTCAGGAACATGAATTATTGCATTGGTAGGGATGAAATAAACCAGGGACGTCCAAAAGGGCCACAAGAGAGATCTGGGGATAAACCTGCATATTGTGTTGAAAGAGTCACAGCAAGTTAAGAAGGTGGTTATAAAAGCATATGAGATCCTGGGCTTTATAAAGAGCCAAAAGGTACAAGAACAGGGAAGTAATAGCATAATACAAAACAGAAACAGGCCATTCAGCCCACCACATTCATTTTGACCACAGTAACCCATCTACACCATATAGGGAATGATGTGAAGGCTTTGGAGAGATTGCAGATTTATCTAAGTAATTTGAGATGTGGGACTTGTGTGGATACATGGGAGATGCTTGGGCTGTTTTCTTGCCAAATGAGGAGGTCCCAAGAGAGATGTTTAAAATCATGAATGGTAAAGAGAGCAGATGGAGAAACGACTCACACTGGCAGAGGGGATCAAGAACTAGAAAACATGCAGGGAAGATGATTTGACAAAAGAAACCAAAGTGAAATAAGGGGAAAAATGTCATAATGGGGGGGGGGGGGGGGGAATCGAATATGAAATGCATAGCCAGGAATAGTACTAGAAGATGCAATTGTAGTATACAAAGAGGAACTGGATAAATATCTGAAAACAAAAGAATTTGAAGAGCTATGGAAAGGTGGTTAAGGATTAAGACTAGCTGGATTGGTTTTGCATAGGTCCAGTAGACTTAACAAGCCACATGCCTTCCTTTTGCAACAATATTGGGTTTGTGGGATTTAAGGTAGCCAGGACATCTAACATTGGAGGAGGTTAAGAATAGAAAACAAAAAGGAGTGTTTATGTTTAAAATTTAAAGAATGACTAAAACTGTAAATGATTCAATTACCAAACCCACCATCCATTATTACAGACAATGACATTTCTTAAAATTTCAAATAATACCTAGTCAAAACTGATTTTGCACATTAGTTTTCATTTGAAGTGTTGAGAAATTCAATATGCAAAGACTTAAGCAGGATAGTCTAAGAAATTGGAGGAGAATCAAACAATGACAGAAAACAATAAAAAGGTTGGGCTATCACCAAGGTAACCACAAACATAATTGTTCATCCAACAATCCTGTTAAGATCATTGCAGGATTCTGATATAAAATAAGAGAAGTGGTTGCCATGATAACTTAGTTATTTTTAGTTTGTGATTAAATCCTTCTTATTTTGGCATGCCTTTCTTCCTTTGTGGCCTAATGGCTATTTGGAGCAAAAGCTTAGCTTAATCTCTTAAAGTTACATTATGTTTATCATGTGCTCCAAGTATCTTCTCAGTAAGTAAATGTTCAGACTAATCATAAATATGTTTCTCAATTACGTTAACTATAAAAGATTCTTAAATCACCTCATTCAGGAATGAGGGAAGTAATTTCAATGGAACAGCAAAGAAAACAATTTCTGAAGTTGAACCATTATCAAGATCAGCTTATTAACTGCGAGAGAATTTAAGAGCTGCAAGGGTTCTCTTGATACAAAACAAAATACACTCTCATAGCACACTTTCTTTTTCACAAGCACATACAAGGAAGTAATCTTCCCTGCATACATTAAAGCATATAAAAACCTTGACCAAGCTAGCCATGGTACTTTAAGAATAATTGACATGAACCTTTGAAATCAAAGGTAACCACATAGCCAAATTACATTTATTGCTGCTTATGTTAGACTGCTATTAAAACTGTGCCTGTGAAAAACGCCAAATGTTATGCAGTAAAGTATTTAACTGGGCGATGACTTGAAAATAAAAACTTATTTTAACATGACTATGCATAAAATAATGGATTCATCAAAGGATGAGTTTGGAAACCCTTGCAAATACCCCAGAAAACCAGGATTTTCATTAACAATACAAACTTTACTTGACTAAGGGTTACCTCTGAGATTATAGTCTCTGGCTTGGCCATGGAATTTTCTTCAATATTATAGATGGATTCAGATGACTTGATAATCCATAATACAGAACATAAGAAATAGAAGCAGGAGCAGACCATCTGGCTCATCCAGCCTGCTCGCTATTCAATGAGATTTTGGCTGATCTGGCCATGGACTCAACTCTACCTACTTGCCTTTTCCCCCATAACTCTTAATTCCCCTACCATGCAAAAATCTTCCAACCTTGTCTTAAATATATTTACAGGGATAGTCTCCACTATTTCATTGGACTAGGAAGTTCATAGATGATGACTTATTGTAGACTCAGTAAATTGTCTACAATCATAAACATGAGAAAGCGTGCAGATGCTGGAAATGCAAAGCAACACACACTAAATACTAGAGGAACTCAGCAGGTCAGGCAGCATCTATGGAAATGAATGTTTCGGGCTGAGTTCCTTCTTCAGGACTGGAAGGGCGGGGGATGATGCCAGAATAAAAAGGTGGGGGGAGGGGAAAGTGAAAGGTGAAGCCAGATTTGCAGGAAAGATAAGGGCTGGAGAGGAAGGAATCTGATAGGAGAGGAGATAGGATCATAGGAGAAAGGGGGGGGGGGCCAGGAGTGTTGGGGTGATAGGCAGGTAAGAGGTTAGAGTGGGGAATAGAAGAGGAGGAGAGGAGGAGGGAAAATTGTTTTTACGGCAGGAGAAATTGATAATCATGCCATCAGGTTGGCAACTATCCAGACAGAAAACAAGGTCTTGCTCCTCCACCTTGAGGGTAGCCTCATCTTGGCATAAGAGAAGGCCATAGACCAACATGTCGGAATGGGAATCAGAACTAAGACATTTGGCCATTTGGAAGTTCTACTTTTGGTCGATGGAGCAGAGGTGCTCAATGAAACGGTCCCCCGATTTATGACGAGTCTCACCAAAGTAGAGGAGGTCGCATCAGGAGCAGCGGACACAATAGAAGACCCCAGCAAATTCGCAGGTGAAGTGTTATCTCACCTGGAACGACTGTTTGGGTCCCTGAATGGAGGTGAGGGAGGAGGTGAATGAGCAGGTATAGCACTCCAGCTACTTGCAGGGATTGGTGTCAGGAAATGGCAGAAATTATAGAGGATGTTGAGACTCAATGAGGTGGTAGGCAAGGACAAGATTGTCTACAATTTTATATACAATGCAAAACTCAAGCATGGAGAACTGCAACTGAGAATAGTAGTTATGTTGAAGCTTTGTACATGAAAGATGTTAGAGCTGTGATGAAGCCAATTGTGACTTCAGAGTGGTGGTAGAGGGGAACTGGTTAGGTCTGGAATTCAAAAAGAAGCGGAGAGCTTTGAGACCTTCCTGATGGTGGATGGAAGTATATAGGGACTGGACATCCATGATGAAAATAAAGCGGTGGGGGCCAGGGAACTTTAAATTATCGAAAAGTTTCAGAGCGTGAGAAGTGTCACGAACATAGGTAGGAAGGGATTGAACAAGGGGGGATAAAACCATGTCGAGGTATGCAGAAATGAGTTCAGTGGGGCGGGAGCAAGCTGAGACAATGGGTCTACCTGGACAGGCAGGTTTGTGGATCTTGGGTAGGAGGTAGAAACGGGAAGTGCGGGGTGTGGGAACTATAAGGTTGGTAGCAGTGGATGGTAGATCCCCTGAGCGGATAGAGTCAGTGATGGTGTGGGAGACAATGGCCTGGTGCTTAGTGGGGTCACGATCGAGGGGTAAATAAGAGGAGGTATTCACGAGTTGTCGCTGAGCCTCAGCAAGGTATTGGTCAGTACGCCAGACTACAACAGCACCCCCCTTATCGGCCGGTTTTATAGTAAGGTTAGGATTAGTGCGGAGGGAGTGGAGAGCAGAGCATTCGGAAGGAGTGAGGTTGGAATGGGAACAAGGTGCGGTGAAGTCGAGACGGTTGATGTCCCGTCTCCACGATTTTCCACGGTGAGTTTAGCTGCCAATACCCACTATTTGAGCGGCGGGTTTCCCCCACCAAGAAGTAGGTACTTCCAGATTTAGATTGGCAGGTGGGTATGTGTAGTAGAACATCAGGTTTAATTGAAATTGGAAAATTCAATGAGCTGTAGGCTACCCAAGTCAAATACAACACATTGTTCCTCCCATTGCATTAGCAATGGATCTGGCTGAGGACATACAGGTTGATGTGAGAGTTGGAAGAAGAAAATAACGTGCAACCAGAAGCCAGAGATGCCATTGCAGACAGGGTGTTGTGCAAAACGGCCTAATAAACTATATTTGTTTCTCTCGTGTAGAGGAGGCAATATCATGAACATCAAATGCAAGAGACCACCTTGGAAGTGACTTAAATATCATGTCATAACTTTTACTTTGTACACAGAAAATTCTCAGAATCCATTATTTTACTCTCTCAAGTCAGACTGATTTTTTTTTTAAATGTAAGCAGCGTGTCCTGATACATCTGTGAAGGTGGCCATTTGGCCTGTCATTCCTTTACCAGTTCCCTTTTCACTTGCTGTTCCTTCATAGCTCTGCAAGTTTTTCATCTTAGTATTAAAACCAACTTCCATACTCTTTGTGGCTATAAATTCCAAATTATAATATCCAATGTTATAAAAAATTACACCAACATTTCCTTGCTTTGATGTACTTAAAAGATAATTCCAAGTTTGGAAGAGTTGCTAGAAAGGCAATCAGATTCAAAAGCATATTGTATGAGCAGTTGTCCTGCCTATTACTAACTTACAGAATCCATTGCATGCATCAAGGCTGTATTCTCGACTAGAAAACTTGAGAAGGCAGAACGGATCCTTGGAACAGCTTTATAATTATCAACAAGTAACAACTGAATTTCAAATTGAGCACTGGTAATAAAGGAAGCTTGTCTGCTTAATACACAAAGTGAGGAGAAATTACTTGCCTTGCTGATCAGAATCTGCATTGGTTGAAACCAGAGCACTTATTGCTGGAAAAGTAATACTGGACATTGCTGCTACAGCTCCGGCTGCCCACATCATCCTAAAATGGCAAGCAACAATTACGGACTAAACACCAGAATCTTTTCCCAGTTTCATTTTGTGTAATTATGACGCAAGAGCAGGACTGCAACCAATTTACATTTTTTTCACAAACTGAAAATATAATGTATAAATTCCAGAAGAGCATTATTTTTTCTGGACATGTTGTGAAAATATTAAGTAACCCTTGCTTACATTTATACATCCTGCACACAGAGTTAACGCAGAGCCCTCAAAAGGAGGAATTTATAAGCTTAAGCATTTGAAAGTCCAGCTGTTTCCAGCACTGCTGGATATGCATGATTGCATTTTACAGAATTTCAGAGAACCAAGCCTGCTTACCAGGGCTGGGATCCAAAGCCATACCAAGCCAGTTGCAACATTTGAAAACCAAGACCAAGAAGAACTGTGTTCTTATTACCAATGGACCTCATTAGGATACTGAGGAATACAGTCTGTGAAAAACAATCACAAAAAACATTATTGAGCCAATTTCTTAGCTAATAATCTCAAGAAATGAAGAATCAATACACTGAGAATAAAGAAAAAAACATTTACTGCAAACTCGTTAGTTCAAATCAAATTTCTTAACTAAGTGCTGTCATGGAAATGGTTATTTTCACAGTAAAAACAAAATCAATAACTTGTGTTAAAACTGGATCACAATACGGACTACAGCAAATTCTCAAGGACTATCCTGAAAAGATATTCAGATGTTAATGTCATTATAGACTTTAGTAGAAACAGGACAAAGCTACAAACAGAATGTGATACTAGGCTAACAAAAGTTGAGTATACTGAAATCAGTGTGGGTTAAAATCTCTCTAACTTAATACATCAGCAAAACAAACTGAATACAAGTAAATTTAAAGCATTTAAACTGAAACTAAATTGAAGGTAAACAAAATGACCCAACTTTTAACACAGGACAATCTTTATGATCGGATAAGCTATGGTTGAATAGATCATCATAAAGGCCATTCCTCCAGCAACAGTGTCATAAGAAACCAGTAAAATCAGGTTTAATGTGGTAAGTAACATTAATTACTGTACACTTGCGAAAAGAAATGAAGTTCATTTTTAATCGCACATTTACTTTCTCCCCTCGCTTAATTTACTTCCTTAATTCATGAATTCAACTTGGTTAAAATAAACCTTTAAACTCACATGTACGTAAGTAAACACCACTGCACATATCAGCTTTATAAGTAACATTGTGTGTTTAGTTTTAATACTGGAAATCCTAGTCTGCAAAGTTACCTCCATTGGAATTTTCGGAGTATTAATATACAAAACCATTCAATACACACCTGTGCTATTATAGACAAGATTCCCACCACAGCTATAAAGGCTGCAAGATTCCCAGCAGAAAAATCTATAACCTGGGAAAACAGTCAAAATTTTAAGTTCAAAGTTAATTTATTATCAAAGTACACATATGTCACCAAATACTAAGTTAGAAGTAATAGGCAAAGCAGAAGTTGCATGATTTGCCTAGATCAGCAGAACAAAATGAGAACATTGTAGTTATAATTTATACAATTGTATAGAAATAGTAGTTTCCTATCAATGGGATTTTCAATGGTCGATAATTTTATTTTAGGCTTACTTGTAAAATAAAACCTTGGTGATACTCTTCCTCAATTTTCTTAATAAAATTAATCTTTTCTGGCCTTCAGGAAGTTGCAGATCTTTTAATATACAACACCAACATCATTCAAAAATACTGTTAATATGAAATAAAAATTGTGAGGAAAAAGGCAAAAAGGTAATGTCCTGTTCACATTGGGTATCAAAGGCAGAAAAACACTTAAAATTGGGAAAACCCCGGCTGTAATGCCCTCCTTGCAATCCCAACCAAGTAGTTTGTTGACATAAAACTCAAATACAGTGTTAACTCAATACGTTTATTATCAATATAATGAAATATATTGTGGCTAGAATGTATCACATTTTAAACTCCAGTCTAATATACACTGACCAAGTTAATGGCACTATTGAAGCTGTACACAAGATCAAAAAAATGCTAAGTGAATGATTTTATACAAACCTGTCTAAGATAAAGGAAAAAGCTGGAGTACTGTCCAGCTTCAGGCAGGTACGAGAGAAACACAGTTATGCAGATTAGCAGCACAGTGGTGTCCTTCCCAACCTTCCTCAAGGACTGCAACGAAAAAAAACTACCTTGTAAGTGCTGTCAGCCTTAAGTTATTTAGGATCTATTATAATTGATCAGAATCACACAGTATCTGACCCTAAATCTGAATAGCATGACCGAACACAGAACAAACACAAAAGTGCAGAAACGCATAGGAAAATCAAGATTAAAGGAGTAACACCGAAAAAGGTGGGACAGAGCAGCAGATGATTATTGCAAGAAAGAACAGGCAGCAGTTATACTACTGTAATATTTGGGACTGGTCAGTCCACTCAGTACAAAAACAGAATGGGAAATTTAAGTGAAGACTGAGATTTAGGCAAGATGCACTGTAACATTATTGTGAGCGTGGCAGTTATTTAAAGAGCAGATGAAGACATTTTATATTTCTGATATCTTGCACGGTAGCAGAGCAGTTAGTACAATGCTTTACAGTGCCAATAATTAGGGTTCAATTCCTGCCACTGTCTGTAAGTAGCTTATATGTTCTCCTGCCGTGGGTTTCCTCTAGGTGTTCTGGTTTCCTCCCCACATTCCAAAAGATGTACTGGTTAAGTTTAAGAAGTTGTGGGCAGGCAATGTTGGCACCAGAAGCATGGCGACACTTGCAGGCTGCCCCCAGCACAGCCTTGGACTGTGTTGGTTGTTGATGCAAACAATGCATTGCACTGTATGTTTCACTGCATGTGTCACAAATAAAGCCAACTTTTATCCTTAGCGTTACTTAATTCTTTTGCTTTCTACAACACAGGTAGTGCCATGGGAATTTTCAAGGTATGCTGTATAAATTGAACAAAGTGACCAGGAAAGGGAGACTAATTCAGATTAGCCTAAGTGATAGCAGACAAATAGCTTAACCACCTCTGACAAACACATTGCTAATGGAGAATTTTCCTTTGTGATAGCAAAACCAAGGTCTCTCTTCCTGCTATTATAGACATTTACACCACACGCTGCACCCACAAAGCTAACAGTATTGTGAAGGAATCCACGCACCCCTCACACAAACTCTTCTCCTTCCTGCCATCTGGCAAAAGGCTCTCACGACCAGACTGTGCAACAGTTTCTTCCCCCAAGCTATCAGACTCCTCAGAGTCTAGACTGACATCTACATCATTTATCATATTGTAATTTGTCCTCTACTGTGCCTATTGTCCTGTTTATTAATTATTGCACTGCCCTGCACTGTTTTGTGCACTTTATGTAGTCCTGTGCAGGTCAGTAGTCTAGTGCAGTTTTTTTATGTTGTTTTACGTAGTCTAGTGTAGTTTTGTGTTGTTTCATGTAGCACCGGGGTCCTGGGGGAATGTTGTTTCGTTTGTGCTGTGTACTGTACCAGCAGCTTATGGTGGAAATGACAATAAACCTGACTTGACTTGAGTAGGTCATACTTTTCCCTACCAATCTACTACTGCTGTCAAGAGACAAGACTATAGTTTGAAAATAGCATTATACTAATAAAGTGAAACTCAATACGAGAAGAAAACATAGCAAATTCTAATTCAACAATTGTTCTCTGGCAAAAATATCCAAAGATGAGATAATGGATGACTTAACCAAGGGCACAGTGTTGGATAAAGCAGCTTATTCTACTGGCACAACATTCATTGTGCGAAAGTGCAAATAATCAACTTTTGTTCTCAGCTTCTGTATATCATAGCATCCAGTATTATTAAATTCAATAACGTTTCCACTATTTATCGAAGTGCAACACAATTTGAACTCATTTAACACACACTGCAAAATGCATCACCTTTGGATGAAAGGCAAAATACTACCTCAGTGTGGCTTGTGGCAAAAGTTAGCCAAGATAAAAGATCAACTCTTATGGCTCTTAGTGGGCCCAAGAGTTAAAATAAAAATGCATGAAACTTTTTTATATATAATTAGAGATTAATTCTCTCATTTTCTTTCCAACACAGGAAGTAGCCATTTGGCCCATCAGGTCTCTGACAGCTGCCAGAGTATTCCAATCAATCCCATACTCCCACTCATTTTTGTGTTAACTATTTCTCTCTGATGTGCCCAATTTAACGTCACTCAATTGTCCTAACTCCCTAGTGATAGAGTAATTTAGTGGAATGAATTAAGCTAACAGTTGGCATGTTTCTGGGATGTGGAAGCACCAGGGAAATCCACATGTTTACAGGGAGAACAAACAAGTTGCACAGAGAGCGCTGGAGATGAGGATTGAATCCGAGCCACTGGCGCTGAGGCTGCAGCACCATGCAGCCCCTTGTTGCCTACAATGGTAACTATTGTCTACATACAGACTAAAGCACACTTACAGAGAAAGGGTCTGCTTGCTCCCATGAGAAAGCTGATCCTCGTGAAGCTGGTCGAACCTTTTCAGGGAGAGATTCAGGCACAGCCACCAAGATAAAACAAATGTCCAACGCTGCAATCACAGTGGCCACATGCACCACCAGAGTATCTCCATATTTACTAGAAAGATAAGCACCAATGGCAGGACTAATTACCAAGCTTGCTGCAAAGGTTGCCGATACCTGGAGGGGGAGAAGTGAGGAAAAAATTATTTAGAAGTTTCATTAACAAACTCAGCTTTCAAACAAGACTGGCAATTTATGAACTGCACACTATAAAAGCTAAAAAAAATAAACCTGACATATCATGGCCTGTGGGTTTGATAAGAACCTGCAAACATGAGGAAATCTGCAGATGCTGCTAATTCAAGCAACACACACAAAATGCTGCTGGAACGCAGCAGGCCAGACAGCATCTATAGGAAGAAGCACAATCGACTTTTCAGGCAGAGACCCTTCGTCAGGACTAACTGAGTTAGACCTGACGAAGGGTCTTGGCCTGAAATGTCGACTGTGCTTCTTCCTATGGATGCTGTCTGGCCTGCTGCTTTCCACCAGCATTTTGTGTGTGTTGTTTGATAAGAACCTGTTTCAGTCTACTAGCATTAACATTACAATTTGAGCTTCAAAGTATGTCCTTACTGTTGACCCACTGAAGGAATAAGACCAAAGAACCCAAATGTAATACTGCATTTGTGTGCTGAGTTATTATTAACCCTATTACAACTGTCTTCCAGTTAAGAAGTGCTAAGTTGCCATGGAAATTCTTTTCAGTACATGCATTTTCTGAGAAATTGATCTAGGCTACAACAGGAGCCGACTCAGGAATCATATTTGGCACAAGTAGTAAGAAGGATCAGAACCAGCACTAAAATACAGTCCAGAATTCCAGTACATCAAAGAGCTGCTATTCACTCTAAATCACTGTCATTTTAAAGTCTCAGAGCAAACAAAGTGTTCCAATTATAAAATATATCCAATTTAGAACAGACATCACAGATTCCCCGCTAAATGATGATCGTTACTTGTCACGACAAATTCAAATATAGACACTGACCAATGAACTATAGGGGAGGCTACAATTATCTTCCTCAAATTAGGGAAGACATCACTTTAAAAGATTACATATTATTTTACTACAGGCAAATTTTGCTGAAAATCCCTATTATTGAATCCTCTGAATCATTGAAAACAGTTCAAACACATGACTGACAGTGATAAATTTGCAACATAAGGCAGTGAGCATCTAGAACAAAAGGGAAAGAATTATTAAATAATTATTTAACCGTAAAGCACAAAGCACTAAATACAATTTTCTCTTTGCAGCGCAGTTTATTTTGCTAGAAAAATAAGACAAAACCGATATTAAAAAGGGTTCCAACATTCCTTCATTCCTCTATTCTGACACTTTCAATTATCTTTGCATCGTGGGGATCTTAATGCAGAACAACGAAAACTGGCAAATTTAATTTTTTTTTAGATATTGAAGTTAACAGTAGAATTCCATCTGTAACACAGAATGAGTTTTGTTTCATCTGTGTCTTATGACAGTTGGATTTGACAGAAACTAACCACAGTACAATTGCATTTTAAGAGAGAAATTAAATTTCACATTCTTCTAATCAAATATCTTACAAGTGCAAAAAGATTCAAACTGGGAAATGTTCTTAAAATTTACTGGGATTGGAATAGTGTTTCTTAAATTGTTATATTTCTGCATACTCCGAACAGCTTTTAGAATGTAACCATGCACAGTTCACTATCTTTCTCTCCATCCCCCCCAAATTATCCCTCCAAGAACTAAACTGCGTAAAATACATATTTCCAAAAGTGGATTTAATTTGTGTCTTCCATTGCAGTGTAAACAAAACTATCTGGCATTCTGCACTTATTGTAAAAATGATCTGTTTATTCTGTAGCTTTACGGTTAGGAAAGTATTCAACCTTGCTTTTTGTTTTAATCTATATTTAAAATATCACATCCTGCTGCAGATCATTGAATAACATACACAAAATGCTGGAGTATCTCAGCAGGCCAGGCAGCATCTGTGGAAAAGAGTACAATCGACGTTTTGGGCTGGGATCCTTCAGCAGGACAGGACTAAGAAAGGATGACGAGTAGAGTTAAAAGGTGGGGTGGGGGGAGGGGAGAGGTCACAATGAGGTCACACTCAGGTTGGAGGAACAACAACATATTCCGTCGCGATAGCTTCCAAACTGATAGCATGAACATTGATTTCTCGAACTTCTGGTAATTGTCACCCCCCACCCCCTCACCATTCCCTTTTCCCTCTCTCACCTTATCTCCTAAGAAAAATAGAGGGTTATGAAGGAGAGAAGGGTTCAGTTGATTGTGGAGTAGGTTCATATAGGTTGACACAACATTGTGGGCTGAAGGTGTTGTACTGCTCTTATTCTATGTTCCCTGACTAGTTTCATATGCTTCTCACACCTTACATTCTGTAACTCAGCCAATTAAAATATTCCTTGCACCACCTTAACTTGACTAGGTACCTTCAGAGATCCATACGCTCCTTGCTGGGCCTCAGAACACGCCTTTGCTTCAAATCTACGGGCTCAAACTTTTCAGAACAGAAATCCATTTACCACTTATGTGCACATACACTCAGTGACTACTTTATTTGGTACTCCTTCTTCCTAACAAAGTGGCCACAGAGGGCATGTTCATGGTCTCCTGCGGCTGTAGCCCATTCACTTCAAGGTTTGACATGCTACAAACAGACATGTTCTTAAGCACATCACTGTTTTAATGCGTGGTTATCTGAGTTACTGTCAGCTTGAATCAGTCTGACCTTTCTCCTTTGACCTCTCTCATTAACAAGGCACTTTTGCCCACAGAACTGGATGCTTTTTGGTTTTTTTGCACCATTCTCTGAAAACTCTCAGAGACTATTGTGCATGAGAATCCCAGGAGATCTGAGATACGCAAACCACTCCATTTGGCACCAAGAATCATTCCATGGTCAAAGTCACTTAGATCACATTTCTTCCCCATTCTGATGTTAACTGTGTCTGCGTGCTTTTCTGCATTGAGTCACTGCCACTTGATTATCTGATTAGATTTGCACTAACGAGATGCACAGGTGTACCTAATAAAATGCCCACTATGTCAATATCCTCCTGCTGCCTAGAAATTTCCTTCTCAACACCACAGCCAGTTTTGACCTAAACGTCTACTATACTTTTTTCCATAGATGCTGCCTGGCCTGCTGAGTTCCTCTAGCATTTTGTGCACTTACTTACGGCAATTATATTTCATACCACCATGATCTTTTGTTACCCAATATTAACTCTGCCTAATTACAAAATAAACTATATTTTAATAACTTGGTTATGTCCTTGATCGTCATTCTGTTAGGAATAGTGTCTCAATAAATGTGCAATAACATTTCCTGTTTATTTAAGTATGACGGCTGTTTCAGCTTAAAATGTAAAGACATGAAAAAAATACCCAATCAGTCACGAGAATCATTCACTTTTTATGAATTCCCATGATATTTAGTTCACCCTTCAAAAGTTACTTAATTTCACAAGTGCAAAGGTTACATAAAGAAGTTGAGAAATACTGTCCATAAATGGGTAAAATCTTAAGATTCCCAGCAATCTGCCAGGAAAGTCTAATGCCATTTACTCTCCAATGCCTTCCACACTTCTTACTCTCAGGGCATTTGAAGATCAGGAAATCAGAAGCTTCTAGTATATCCTTGGTATTCTTTTCTCTATTAGAAATGCCAACTCAACTACCATATTACATCTCATCCTTTCCATTACCCTGAAGAAATCAAGGTTTAAATTTTCTGTCTTAAAAATAGGGCTGTCAATTAAACTTGGTTAACACTGAAGATTAATGTGATTTCTAATCAACATGTTGGTTATATGGTTCAACAAGTGTATGTTTAAAAAGATGCAATAAATGTTTACACAGCATTTGTCACAGGATTAATCCTGGCCATTGTATCTCCCTGGAGCTCAGCTGTCATTTTCTAGCTAAAGCTACCGTGTGCACCCTCTCCCTCAGTACCTATCACTAATCTTCACAGCCACCATACTGCATGGATGACCAAAGCACCCTATCTATAACATTGGCATGGACAGCAGGCCACTGCATTCTCCTCCCCCCAACTTCCTCCCTGCCCAACCCCTTTGTGGAAAATCTTCCCTTGATAATCATGACAGGGCAAAAGAAAATCGAGCTCTAAGTTTTACATTATTCTCTAAGCCAAATCTGGCCTGACACAGTTCTCTGGAGCCCTACAGGCAGTTTATCTCAGGTCATTTAAGCTTTTGCAAAAGTCACTGCTTTCTCACTGAACCATTGAAGGTGGCAAAGCAATTTTAATTAGAGAATTAAAAATAAAACACTTTCTATTGTCTGAAAAAGCAATTAAAACTGGATTGACCATGACTAAATTCCTTTATCCCATTTTCTTTTTCAAAGAAAAACCATTCTCAATAGTTCTACTCTGCCTTTTTAGTAACACATTTGCTAAATTTATGTATGCAATAGAAACAGAAAACCTACAGCACAATACAGGCCCTTCAGCCCACAAAGCTGTGCCGAACATGTCCTTACCTTAGAAATTACCTAGGGTTAGCAACAGCCCTCTATTTTTCTCGTATCTGTCTCCACCACCGTCACCGGCAGCCATTCCATGCACTCACCACCCCCTACATAAAAAACTTACCCTTGACATCTCCTCTGTACCTACTTCCAATCACCTTAAAACTGTGCCCTGTCATGCTAGCCATTTCAGCCCTGGGAAGAAGTCTCTGACTATCCACACGATCAATGCCTCTCATCATTTTATATACCTCTATCAGGTCACCTCTCATCCCCTGTCGCTCCAAGGATAAAAGGCCGAGTTCACTCAACCTATTCTCATAAGACATGCTCCCCAATCCAGGCAACATCCTTGTAAATCTCCTCTGCACCCTTCCTATGGTTTCCACATCCTTACTGTAGTGAAGCAACCAGAACTGAGCACAATACTCCAAGTAGGGTCTGACCAGGGTCCTATATAGCTGCAACATTACCTCTCAGCTCCTAAACTCAATCCCACGATAGATGAAGGCCAATGCACCGTATGCCTTCTTAACCACAGAGTCAACCTGTGCAGCAGCTTTGAGTGTCCTATGGACTTGGACCCCACCATCCCTCTGATCCTCCACACTGCTAAGAATCTTACCATTATATTTGACCTACCAAAATGAACCACTTCACACTTATCTGGGTTGAACTCCATCTACTACTTCTCAGCCCAGTTTTGCATCCTATCAATGTCTCACTGTAATGTCTGACAGCCCTCCACACAAACCACAACATCCTCAACATTTGTGTCATCAGCAAACTTACTAACCCATCCCTCCACTTCCTCATCCAGGTCATTTATAAAAATCACAAAGAGCAGGGGTCCCAGAATAGATCCCCGAGGCATACCACTGGTCACCAGCCTCCATGCAGAATATGACCCATCTAAAACCACTCTTTGCCTTCTGTGGGAAAGTCAGTTCTGGATCCACAAAGCAATGTTCCCGTGGATCCCATGCCTCCTTACTTTCTCAATAAGCCTTGCATGGGGTACCTTATCAAATGCCTTGCTGAAATCCATATACACTACATCTACTGCCCTATCTTCAATGTGTTTAGTCACATCTTCAAAAAATTCCATCAGGCTCGTAAGGCACAACCTGCCTTCGACAAAGCCATGCTGACTATTCCTAATCATATTATGCCTCTCCAAATGTTCATAAATCCTGCCTCTCAGGATCTTCTCCATCAACTTACCAACCACTGAATTAAGACTTACTGGTCTATAATTTCATGGGTATCTCTACTCCCTGTCTTGAGTAAAGGAACAACATCTGCAACCCTCCAATCCTCTGGAACCTCTCCTGTCCCCATTGATGATGCAAAGATCATTGCCAGAAACTCAGCAATCTCTTCCCTTGCTTCCCACAGTAGCCTGGGATACATCTGTCCGGTCCCGGTGACTTATCCAACTCGATGCTTTCCAAAAGCTTCAGCACATCCTTTTTCTTAATATCTGCATGCTCAAGCTTTTCAGACTGCTGTAAGTCATCCCTACAATCGGCAAGATCCTTTTCCATCGTGAACACTGAAGCAAAGTATTCATTAAGTACCTCTGCTATCTCCTCCGGTTCCATTCACACTTTTCCACTGTCAAACTTGATTGGTCCTATTCGCTCACATCTTATCTTCTTGCTCTTCATATACTTGTAGAATGCCTTGGTGTTTTCCTTAATGTTGTCTGCCAAGGCCTTCTCATGGCCCCTTCTGGCTCTCCTAATTTAATTCTTAAGCTCCTTCCTGCTAGCCTTATAATCCTCTGGATCTCTATCATAACCTAGTTTTTTTTTAAACCTTTCGTAAGCTTTTCTTTACTTTTTGACTAGATTTACAACAGCTTTTGTACACCACAGTTCCTGTATCCTACCATCCCTTCCGTCTCATTGGAACGTACCTATGCAGAACTCCACACAAATATCCCCTGAACGTTTACTACATTTCTTCTGTACATTTCCCTGAGAACATCTGTTCCCAATTTATGCTTCCAAGTTCCTGCCTGATAGCCTCATATTTCCCCTTACTCCAATTAAATGCTTTCCTAATTTGTCTGTTCCTATCCCTCTCCAAAGCTACGGGAAAGGAGATAGAATGAAGAATAAAGACGCATACGTAAGGCTCCTTTTCATTGACTACAGCTCTGTCTTTAATACCATCATTCCAAATAAACTGTTTCCTAAGCTCCCAAACCTGGGCCTTAGCACTCAGATCTGCAGCTGGATCTTCAACTTCCTCACAGACAGGACCCAGGCTGTAAAAATAGGGGACAAGCTCTCCCCTGCAATCACTCTGAGCATCAATGCCCCACAGGGCTGTGTATTCAGCCCCCTGCTGTACTCACTGTACACCCATGATTGTGTAGCCAAGTTTCCATCGAACTCAATATATAAGTTTGCTGATGACACAATTGTAGGCCGTATCTTGGGTAATGATGAGTTTGAGTACAGAGAGGAAATTTAGAACCTGGTGGCATGGTGCGAAGACAATAACCTATCCCTCAATATCAGCAAGATGAAGGAATTGGTTGTTGACTTCAGAAGGAATAGCGGACCGCACAAAACAAGTTACATCGGTGGTGCGCAAGTGGAACAGGTCAAAAGCTTTAAGTTCCTCGGGGTCAATATCACAAATGACCTGACTTGGTCCAACCAAATAGAGTTCACTGCCAAGAAGGCCCACCAGCGCCTTTATTTCCTGAGAAAACTAAAGAAATTTGGCCTGTCCCCTAAAACCCTCACTAATTTTTATATATGCACAGTAGAAAGCATTCTTCTAGGGTGCATCACAACCTGGTATGGAAGTTGTCCTGTCTAAGACCGAAAGAAGCTGCAGAAGATCATGAACACGGCGCAGCACATCACACAAACCAATCTTCCGTCGGTGGACTCACTTTGCACCGCACGCTGTCGGAGCAGTGCTGCCAGGATAATCAAGGACAAGACCCACCCAGTCAACACACTTTTCGTCCCTCTTCCCTCCAGGAGAAGGCTCAGGAGCTTGAAGGCTTGTACGGCCAGATTTGGGAACAGCTTCTTTCCAACTGTGATAAGACTGCTGAACAGATCCTGACCCGGATCTGGGCTGTACCCTCCAAATATCCGGACCTGCCTCTCGGTTTTTTTGCACTACCTTACTTTCCATTTTTCTATTTTCTATTTATGATTTATAATTTAAATTTTTAATATTTACTAATTACCATTTTTAATATTTAATATTTGTAATCCAGGGAGCGGAAAGCACAGAATCAAATATCGCTATGATGATTGCACGTTCTAGTATCAATTGTTTGGAGACAATAAATTATAAAGTATAATTGTGATCACCATCTCCAACATGCTCTCCCATTGAGAGACCTGACACCTGACCAGGTTCATTTCCCAATACCAGATCAAGTACAGCCTCTCCTCTCGTAGGCTTTTCTACATATTGTGTCAAGAAACCTTCCTGAACTCACCTAATAAACTCCACCCCATCTAAACCCCTTGCTCTAGGGAGATGCCAATCAATATTGAGGAAATTAAAATCTCCTATCACGACAACTCTGTTATTACTGCACAGTTCCAGAATCTGTCTCCCTAGCTGCTCCCCGATGTTTCTGTAACTATTGGGTGGTTTATAAAAAAACTGCCAGTAGAGTTATTGACCCCTTCCTGTTTCTAACTTCTACCCACAGAGACTCAGTAGAAAATCCCTCCATGACTTCCTCCTTTTCTGCAGCCGTGACACCATCTCTGATCAGCAGTACCACGTCCCCACCTCTTTGGCCTCCCTCCCTGTCCTTTCCTAAACATCTAAAACCTGGCACTCTAAGTAACCATTCCTGCCCGAGCTGTCCAAGTCTCTGTAATGGCCACAACATCATAGGTCCAAGTACTGATTCATGCCCTAAGCTCATCCACTTTATTCATGATGCTTCTTGCATTAAAATAGACACATCTCAAACCATCAGTCTGAGTGCGTCCCTTCTCTTTTACTTGCCTATCCCCCCTCTCACGCTGCCTACAAGCTTTCTCTATTTGTGAGACAACCATCCCTTCCTCCGTCTCTTCATTTCAGTTCCCACCTCCCAGCAATTCTAGTTTAAACTCTCCCCAATAGCCTTAGCAAACCTCCCCACCAGGATATTGGTCCCCAATACATTGTGATTATGTTTTGTACAAATTTAAAACTTCTCTGTTCCTGTAGCCTTTAGCTTCTTATTTATAACTCAGAACACTGTTGGCCTGTAACAACTTTACCTGTCTATGTGTAATATTCAGTTGATCACAAGGACAATTATTTGCATCTTGCTTTGCCTTAGTTCATACCCTGAAGCAAGCTCATAATTGTTTCCAGTAAAACGATTATTTTCATTTCATTGCACTGCCTAAATAGAAACAGAGGGAGGGCTCATTTTGCCTTTGTCACATGGGAACATCCATCAAGAATGCAGGTGGTTTAATGAACTGCAGCCAACTACTAAAGGGACGGGAGGGTAGCGTAGTGGTTAGCACAATGCCTTACAGTACAGGCAACCAGAGTTCAATCCCTACTGTTGCCTGTAATGAGTTTGCACTTTCTCCCCTTGACCATGGAGGTTTCCTCGCACAGTCCAAAGACCACCAGGTGGAAGGTTAATTGGTCATTGTAAATTGTCAAGTGATTAGGCTAGGATTAAATCGGGGGATTACTGGGTGGTGTGCTTGAAGGACCAGAAGGGCCTACTCCACACTGTATCTCAACAGATAAATAAAGACTTGACAGTAGTATTTTTAAAAAAAATCCCTGATTTAATCGATCTATTGTTTGATTCTGTTCCTGTTACATTGCAACTTCAGAGTGCTAAAGGAAATATCCACAATAAATGGGTCCAGTTGGAATCTTGGTTTTTAATCATACTACAGACAGTTCAATGAATAACGCCCTTCTTTTTTGCTAAATCTGTTTTCTCAAATAACATAATTTGTAGTGCCAAGTAGCTTGTGTGAGTCACGTATCAATCAGTGAAACTTGTCCTTCGCTTTGGGTGCAAAAGTATATCTGCATTCTCCAGTTGACAGAAACTCTGCCGAGGGTAATATTCCAAGGAACGGGGTAGGTTCAACAGTAAAAAATCATCCAGTTAAGAGAAGTAATTGGACATTTATGATTTCTAAAATTACTTCAAAGCTTCGAGGACAAATACATTTTATTGTGACCAAGCAGTATTAGAAAATATTGTAAACCTGTAGGTGTTACAAAGAGGCAAAAGAAAATGGGAATTTCATAATGATTGCATATGACTATAAGACAAAGGAGCATAATTAGGCAATTCAGCCCATTGAGCTGGTGCCAACATTTCCCCTTCAACTCCATTCTCCTGTCTTCTCCCTGTAACTTTTCATGCAGTGACTAATTAAGAACCCATCATCCTTTACCTTAAATATACCCAATGACCTGGCCTCCACAGCTGCTTGTAGCACCACGTTCCAGATTCACCACCCAATGCTAACAAAATTCCTCCCCATCTCCATCCTAAAGTGACGTCCCTCTATTCTGAAACTGTGCCCCCGGTCCTGGACTCCCCCATCACAGGAAACATCCTCTCCTCATCCACTCTCTCTAGGTCTTTCAACATTCAACGAGATCCCCCTCATTATTCTAAATTCCAGTGAGTAAAGGCCCAGAGCCATCAATCGCTCCTTATACCATATGCCCTTCATTCTCATGAGCACCCTCTGAACCTCCTCCTTTAGTGTTCCAACTAATAAAGGACATGCATGCCTTTATCAGTTGAGGCACTTTCAAGAGCCAAGAAGTTATCGAACTCTAGTCAAGCCACATCTGGAGTACTACATTCAGTTCTGGTTGCCGTATGAGAGGTAGGATGTGGAAACTTTGGAGAGGGTGCAGAAGAGATCTACCAGAATGCTGCCTGGATTAGAAGATGTGCAGAAGAACTTGGGTTGTTTTCTCTGCAGCAGCGGAGGCTGGGGGAGATCTGAAGGAAGTTTATAAGACAAGTAGTATAGATAGAGTAGACAGTCAGTATCGATTTCCCAGGGTTGACAGTCAGCAGTTCTGACATGTCTAATTCTAGAAGATATACATTTACGGTGAGAGGAGGCAATTTCAAAGTAGATGTCCAGGGTGTTAGTTTTAATTACACAGAGATTGGCAGGTGCTAAGCGGTGGTAATGATGGCAAATGTGACAGAGATGTTTCAAAGGTTCTCAGATAGACACACGAATTTGTCGAGAAAGGAGAGGTATGGAGATTTAGTGGGATAGGCAGAAGGGGTAGTTTAATGAATCCAGAACACCATGGGATGAAAGACCTGTTCCTGTGCTGTACTACATTCTCAGTAACCAAACAGCACAGGATCAGATTGGAACACTATAGTAACAAAAGAAGCACAAAGAAAATACAGTAGCCAATTTCCAGATACTCATTTAACAACTGAGTACACTCCCTCGGGGTCATCATTTACCTGCTATTCCCTGCCACCACTTTAACACAGGACTGAACTGGGGGGGATTGATGGGTAGTGTGGGTTGTACAGCCCATTCCGCACTACATCCCAATAAATAAAATAAATAAGCAGAAGGCAGGTTTTGGAATCACAACCTTCTGTAACGACTGTAGACAGGAGAGGTGAATTGGGCAGGTATAACAAAACTAGACCCATGGCACTGTAACATGCCACCCACGTATCAGAAATGCCACCTGTTAAAATGGAAATTTTAACCAAAAATGAGGGATATAGAGAGGAAAAGATAAACGTGACAAGATAAACTTATAATTGTAAGGGAAGTAAACTGGTCTACACATGCATAAAAGTGCAAAAATTGATCTTACTAGTCCATATGCTGTACTCCTCTCGTGCTCTTGTGTAATGTCAGCTACATATGCAAATATCACTGAAAAGGTGACTGCAAAAATTCCAGACACTGAAATAATAGCAAAATACCACCTGCAAAAACAAAAAGAAAAGCATCACAAACTGCGCCTCCAATTAAACAAAGTTACCATTCCCGCAGTTTCTAATCAAGTTTTTGTTTAAAAATCTTTTGACTTTAATGTTACAACTTAATTGTACTTTGATACATAGTATTTACTCAAATAACACTCTGAGCCTTTACAGAAAGAGCTAAATATAATTCCTCCTTGTTATATGCTAAAATAAAGTGTTGGGGGAGGGGAGAGGGCGAGGTTTGCTTCTTATATGTGAACATTATGTGATCCAACCAATGTAACTTTATACACTCACCATGGCCTTATCATTAATGGAATTGGGACACATGTGAAGAACACGGTTAATAAAAGAAATGATCTTCTTCCCCACACATCGGACAAAGCACCTATTAATGGAGCACTCATAAATGATAAGAACCCCTAAAAAAAAAGGAAGGGAAAAGCATAGAATTACCTCAGACTGCAACATTACCACATTCAAAGAAAATAAGCTGGTTTCACAACAAGAAAAACAATGAAATCAGCAATTCTCAACACTGCTAGTTTAGAACTGCCAAAATATACTGTTTTCCCGAAGATTGTTTACTTTCATTTAGCTGTGCTTGATATTAAGTATCAGTTCTCTAATTATTGTAAAAATATACAATTCAGATTTTGCATCAAAGATTTGAATTTGTTCTTGTGAGTGCACTGTCCAATTTACTTTTCATCTTTTAATTTGGAACATTTCAAGGGCTAAATATGTGATTGTTAAACAACGTCCCATGTCCTATTTAAGCACATCAAATAAACATGAAATCACACTCAGCATCACAAAATAACACATACTGGATGCCTGGTTTGTTTTTTTCCCCCTCCATGCAAAGTGGAGTCTACATATCCTGCATTCTCTACCCACTTCAAGTCAGATATTGCAAGTAAATGAAAATAATAACATGTGAAATACCGTCTGAAACTGATATGCAGGGGTTCCCAACCATTTTTATGCCGTGGACCAACACCATGAAGCAAGGGGTCTGTGTACTCCAGGTTGAGAAGCCCTGAAGGGTGCCTGAGACTTTTGCATAGTACTGATAACCACTTTATTTTGAACACTAAAGAAGCAGGCAAGTCTTTGTTGATGGGGTTGAGGAATTTAGGAGAAATTTCAGAGTTTCGTACCACATATCCCGATCTACCAGGATTGTAAAGACACTTAACTTGTACATTCTGTAATTTCTGCATTTCAAGTGATTAAAGATAGAATCACTGTGAAATTGAAGTCCATTCGATGCAATACTTTAATGGCCATTTTGCTCCTGTCATGCACTAGTTTCCTTATTTTCATCCCAGTACTTTCAGGCTTTTTGTGTTTACAGCCAATTATTTTTGAGACTTAAACGTGGCCCCAAGAGCCACAATGTAATATATAGTAGTTCTGACTTCAACAACTTTCAACATTGTTATAAATGTCCACACCTCTAGAACAATAGAGAACGACTATTCTGTTGTAAAGGAGAAATCTACAAAGGGAAAAGGGAATTCTCAGCAACCGTTCTGAAACTGATGCTTTGCCTCTCGGGTGGAAACCAGTAATACTTGTAGAGAACTAGCTAGACTTTAAAGACACAAACACGAGGAATTCTGCAGATGCTGGAAATTCAAGATTCAAGATTCAAAAAACTTCATTGTCATTCTAACCATACATTAGTTCTGCAGGGCAGAATGAGACAGCGTTTCCCAGGAGCAGTGCAATCATAACATAACAAACGCAACACTAAATAATAAACATAACAATAAATAGTAAAACACAACAGCCACATGTCAGTTAAAATCAAGTTATAAGTGTCCAGTGCAAGTTAAAAGTGTCCAAAGCAGAGTCAGGTAGAGCAGCTATTTAGCAGTCTGACTGTCTGTGGGAGGAAGCTGTTTAGTAGCCTTGTGGTTTTCAGTTTTGATGCTCCTGTAACGTTTGCCTGACGGCAGAAGAACAAACAGTTCATGGAGTGGGTGTGAGGGGTCTTTAATGATGCACCGTGTCTTCTGGAGGCATCGACTCTGAAAGAGGTCTTGGACAGAAGGTAGGGAGACCCCAATAACCTTCTCTGCTCCCCTAACCACCCTCTGCAAGGCTTTTTTGTCAACAGCACTGCAGCTGGAGTACCAGGTTGTAATGAAAAGGTCAGCACACTCTCAACCACGCCTCTGTAGAATGTAGTTAAGATGTTAGTGGGGAGTGATGTTTGTTTAAGCTTCCTCAGAAAGTGCAATCTCTGCTGGGCCTGTTTCACAATCCCAGTGGTATTCCTGGACTAGATGAGATTATCCGAGATCTGCACCCCAAGGAACTTGATGTTTTCCACTCTCTTCACTGTGGAGCCACTGATGCTGAGGGGTGTGTGCTCAGGCTGAGACTGTCTGAAATCGACAATCATCTCCTTGGTTTTGTGACATTAAGCATCAAGTTGTTATCACTGCACCAGCTCTCTAGGTGTTTGACCTCCTCCTTATACATTGTTTCATCATTTTTGCTGATGAGCCCCACCACTGTGGTATCATCAGCAAATTTAATGATCAGGTTCTCCTTGAATCTGGCTGCACAGTCATGTGTTAGCAGTGTAAACAGCAATGGGCTAAGCACACAGCCTTGTGGGGATCCAGAGCTCAGTGTGATGGAGTCAGAGATGTTCCTGCCAACACGGACTGACTGTGGTCACTCTGTCAAGAAATCCAGAATCCAGCGACACATGGCAGTGCCAAGGCGAAGCAGTGACAATTTCTCCACTAGTCTCTGCGGGATGATGGTATTGAACACTGAACTGAAATCAATGTACAGGATTCTGGCATAAGTGTCTCTGTTGTCCAAGTGAGAGAGAACTGTGTACAGTGTGGTGGATATTGCCTCCTCCGTAGAGCGACTTGGACGATAAGCAAACTGTAGAGGATCCAGCGATGAGGGGAGGCTGGCTGTGATATGAGGCTTGACAAGCCGTTCAGAACATTTCATCACTATGGGGGTCAGGGCAATGGGACGGTAATCATTCAGACAGGCTACAACTAATTTCTTTGCTACAGGGATGATTGTGGAAGTTTTGAAGCATCTGGGGACAATGGCTTGAATAAGGGAGATGTTGAAAATGTCCAGCTCTTGGCTCCATTCAAGCAACACACATCAAAGTTGCTGGTGAACACAGGAGGCCAGGCAGCATCTCTAGGAAGAGGTACAGTCATACTGCGTCCGGTGCTCCCAATGTGGCCTTCTACATATTGGCGAGACCCGACGCAGACTGGGAGATCGTTTCGCTGAACACCTATGCTCTGCCCGCCAGAGAAAGCAGGATCTCCCAGTGGCCACACATTTTAATTCCACATCCCATTCCCATTCTGACATGTCTATCCACGGCCTCCTCTACTGTAAAGATGAAGCCACACTCAGGTTGGAGGAACAACACCTTATATTCCGCCTGGGTAGCCTCCAACCTGATGGCATGAACATCGACTTCTCAAACTTCCGCTATTGCCCCACCTCCCCCTTGTACCCCATCCGTTATTTATTTATATACACACATTCTTTCTCTCTCCCTCCTTTTTCTCCCTCTGTCTATACCCCTTGCCCATCCTCTGGGTTTTCCCCCCCTCCCCCTTTTCTTTCCCCCTGGGCCTCCTGTCCCATGATCCTCTCATATCCCTTTTGCCAATCAACTATCCAGCTCTTGGCTCCATCCTTCCCCCTCCTGTCCTCTCCTATCATTTTGGATCTCCCCCTCCCCCTCCCCCTCCCACTTTCAAATCTCTTGCTAGCTCTTCTTTCAGTTAGTCCTGACGAAGGGTCTCGGCCCGAAACATCGACTGTATCTCTTCGCTGCCTGACCTGCTGCGTTCACCAGCAACTTTCATGTGTGTTGCTAGATGTTAAAGACTTCTGGTCTTTTTGTCAAGGGAATTCTTTCCGGTTTCCACTCAGTGAATGGTATAGATTTTATTTACTTAATGAGACATAGCGAGGAATGGCCCCTTTCAGCCATCCGAGCTGCGCAGACCAGCAACCCCCAATTTAACCCTAGCCTTATCACAGGACAATTTACAATGACCAATTAACCTACCAACCAGTAGGTCTTTGGTCTGTGGGAGGAAATCGGAGACAAGGAGAATGTATAAACTCCTTACAGACCACAGAATTGAGTAAAAAAGATGGCACCAGTGAACAATGCGACAAAGGGCGAAATCCTCCAGACTACTACTTTCACGCCTTCTTTTTCTTTCAAATGTAGTTCTGCTTTTGTTGGAGTCTGTGATCGATATCTTGGTGACACATCTTTCAGGCTAGTCTGGTGCTTTGCTGTCTCTAAGGATATTTCCAGCGAAGCGTGCAGCCAGCCTCGAAGGCAAGAAGCCTGACAATGGTGCAGAAGGCGAGTGGTTGTTCAGAGCCATCTACCAGCTTTTCACTTGCTGCTGCTGGGGGAAGGTGTCTGCATGCAATGGTCGGTCAGTCGGTCACACACACACACACTGCTGTTGGAGGATGGCACCGGAGCCCTGGGTCCTCAGCAAGGTTTAATCAAGCAATTGTGGATTGGACTCCGTAGTTCACGTTATGATGTGATTCTGGTTGCTTTTTTTTGTTGCTCGTATTTTGGGCAATTTTGAATGGGGGCAGCCTACAGATAACAAACACCGAGTTGAACTGAAATTGTCTGGACTCTTTCGATCATGTTTTATATCTGTGTTTTTCTTTTTTTTTGTTGCCGTTTGCTCAGTTTGTTTTATTTTTGCGTGGGGGGGGCGGGTGGTGGTGTTTGATGTTTTCTTTGAACAGGGTTCCATGATTTTCTTTGGTTAGTCATAGTCATACTTTATTGATCCCGGCGGGAAATTGGCTTTCGTTACAGTTGCACCATAAATAATAAATAGTAATAGAACCATAAATAAATAGTAATATGTAAATTATGCCAGTAAATTATGAAATAAGTCCAGGACCAGCCTATTGGCTTAGGGTGTCTGCCCCTCCAAGGGATGAGTTATAAAGATTGATGGCCACAGGCAGGAATGACTTCCTATGACGCTCTGTGCTGCATCTCGGTGGAATGAGTCTCTGGCTGAATGTACTCTAGTGCCCACCCAGTACATTAAGTAGTGGATGGGAGACATTGACGAAGATGGCATGCAACTTAGACAGCATCCTCTTTTCAGACACCTCCATCAGAGAGTCCAGTTCCATCCCCACAACATCCCTGGCCTTACGAATGAGCTTGTTGATTCTGTTGGTGTCTGCTACCCTCAGCCTGCTGCCCCAGCACACAACAGCAAACGTGATAGCACTGGCCACCATAGACTCGTAGAACATCCTCAGCATTGTCTGGCAGATGTTAAAGGACCTCAGTCTCCTCAGGAAATAGAGATGGCTCTGATCCTGCTTGCAGACAGCCTCAGTGTTCTTTGACCAGTCCAGTTTATTGTCAATTCGTATCCCCAGGTATTTGTAATCTTCCACCATGTCCACACTGACCCCCTGGATGGAAACAGGGGTCACCGGTATCTTAGCTCTCCTCAGGTCTACCACCAGCTCTTTAGTCTTTTTCACATTAAGCTGCAGATAATTCTGCTCACACCATGTGACAAAGTTTCCTACTGTAGCCCTGTACTCAGCCTCATCTCCCTTGCTGATGCATCCAACTATGGCAGAGTCATACGAAAACTTCTGAAGATGACAAGACTCTGTGCAGTAGCTGAAGTCCGAGGTGTAAATGGTGAAGAGAAAGGGAGACAATACAGTCCCCTGTGGAGCCCCAGTGCTGCTGATCACTCTGTCGGACACACAGTGTTGCAAGCACATGTACTGTGGTCTGCCAGTCAGGTAATCAAGAATCCATGATACCAGGGAAGCATCCACCAGCATCGCTGTCAGCTTCTCCCCCAGCAGAGCAGGGCGGATGGTGTTGAACGCACTGGAGAAGTCAAAAAACATGACCCTCACAGTGCTCGCTGGCTTGTCCAGGTGGGCGTAGACACGATTCAGCAGGTAGACGATGGCATCCTCAACTCCTAGTCGGGGCTGGTAGGCGAACTGGAGGGGATCTAAGTGTGGACTGACCATAGGCCGGAGCAGCTCCAGAACAAGTCTCTCCAGGGTCTTCATGATGTGGGAGGTCAATGCCACCAGTCTGTAGTCATTGAGGCCGCTGGGGCGTGGTGTCTTCAGCACAGGGACGAGGCAGGACGTCTTCCACAGTACAGGAACCCTCTGGAGCCTCAGGCTCAGGTTGAATACATGGCGAAGTACTCCACATAGCTGAGGGGCACAGGCTTTGAGCACCCTGGTACTGACACCATCTGGTTCTTCATCCTTGCTGTGGTTGAGAAGTTTCAGCTATCTTCTCACCTGTTCAGCTGTGAAGCCCACCGTGGTGGTTTCGTGTGGGGAAGGGGTATAGTCATGAGAGCAGGGTGGGGGACTGTGAGGAGGGGTAGGAGGGGAGAGTGCAATATGTGTTGGTTGGGGTCCGACAACAGATGGCTCATGTGGGGGATGGGCAGGGGCCACAATGTCAAATCTGTTAAAAGAACTGGTTAAGCTCATTGGCCCTGTCCACACTGCCTTCAGCTCCTCTGTTGCTAGTTTGCCGGAACCCAGTGATGGTCCTCATCCCCCTCCAGACCTCCCTCATGTTGTTCTGCTGGAGTTTCCACTCAAGCTTCCTCCTGTACCTGTCTTTAGCCTCCCTGATCCTGGCTTTCAGGTCCCTTATATTGCCCTCAGCTCCTCCCTATTTCCATCGCTAAACACCCTCTTTTTAGTGTTCAGGATGTCCTTATGTCCTTTGCACCCATGGCTTGTTATTTGAAAAACAAAGGACAGTTCTTGTCGGAACATTGCAGTCCACACAGAAGTTGATGTAATCAGCGATGCACTCAGTGGTTCAGGGTTGTTTGTCGGGAAAACCAATCTCAGGGTTGCATACAAACTTATACGTACAAACTTTGATAATAAATGTACTTTGAATCTTTGAAAGGAAATGTGGTTGGGCATCAGACTCATTCCAAAGGTTTAGTTTACATACTTAAATGTCTGGTCTTTAGATCCTAGACAGATCTAAAAAAAAGAAAACCAATGCACCTATTTTGAGATAAAGAAAATGAAATATAGCTGCAAGTTAAAATGCACTGGATCATAGTAGTTTAAGCATACACAATTCCATGAGCAGCAGCATTTAAAGTTCTGTTTTTTGGACTAGAAATATGTGAGATTTGCTGCTAATGCAGAGAAATCAACCAAGTTTACCAATTATTTACTTCTCCATGCTTCACAATTGAAGTTAATTTGTAGAATTGGTGTAAAAAGGCACACAAGATAGATAGGACTAAATGACCATGTTCACAAAATAGCAAAATAATAGACATTTCGAAGATTGATCAAAAACACAATGTGGCAAATATAAAGTTGGTAATATACTTGCATTAAAGGCAAAATTTTGTGGAAGCTGGAAGATGAAATAAAATCAAAAAATATCAGAGTAATACCACATGGACGTAGGATGTCCGCCCTGCCACACCCATGCCAACTGCTGAGTGCGCATCTATATTAGTCCGATTTTCCAGTATGAGGCCCATAGCCTTTGATAAATTGGCATTTTGAATGCTCATCTACAAATATCTTAAATGTTCTGAGTCACTGCCTTACCACCTCCTCAAGCTGTTGGTTTAAAATCCAAGTATCTACTGCATAGAAAAAAAATTCTTCCTCAGATTCCAGCTAAACTTCCTACCCCTAACTTTTAGACACAATTGGGAAATGTTTCCTACCATCTACGTTATCTATACCCCTCATAATTGCTTACATGTCAGTTCCCTTCTCAGCTTCCACTGAACAAATGCAGCCTAGTCAACCTTTCTCAAGACTCAAACTCTCCACCCTAGTGAATCAACCAGCACTGCAGATGACACTTCAGCTTCAACCTTACCAATGGTTTAGTGTTGGACCATAACATCTCTGCTTTAATATACTATGACTGGTTAATTAGAGCAAGCATCCTGATGAAGGGTCTCAAACCGAAACAATGAATGTTTATTCCCCTCCATAGATGCTGCCTGACTTGCAGAGTTCCTCCAGCATTTTGTGTGTATTGTTCAAGCATTCTATGTGTCTTCTTCACCATCTTACCTACCTGTGCTGCAATTGTCAGGGGTCTCTGAACTTGTACATCAAAGTCCCACTGCCCCTTAATATCCCCTTGGGCCCCACCATTCATTGTTTGATCGATTCATATGAACCCTTTCAAAGTGCATTATTTCACACTTAGCAGGCTTAAACTCCATCTGCCACTGCTGTCCCCATCTTGCCAATGGATCAATACCATCCTGTAACTTAAGACCAGCTCTCTCACTATTATTACCACTGCAAGGAAGCCACAGCCACACTTCCCTTCCTAGTGTAGGTGCACCACACTGGATGGTTGGCATAGGTGTGGCAAGGTGAAAGGCCAGCATCCATGCGGCATCACTCTGACACGTGCAAACTTAGCAACCATACCTCCAACATTCACAGTGAAGTTGCAACAAACAACAAGTCTCAACCACTGATCCCCGTGGTACATCACTGTTCCAGGTTTCCAGTCGTGTAATCAACTCTCCCCCCCCCCCACCCCACTATCATCTTACTACCAAAAGAATTTTGGATCTATTTTGCCATCTTACACTGGATCCCATGAACACTATTGCACTGGCCTAAATTTGCCTCAGTTAAATATTTTAAACCCACTTTGCAATTCTCATCCTGGTTTTAACTTGTCAGTTGTTTCCCCTGCCATTTCTCTAGTCTCCATTTTTTTTAAACCCCTTGAATTATTACATTCCTCAGATTCTAATCAATTAATCACCAGATTTAACTCATCCAGTTTTGGTGGCAAGACCATTAATTGTAATGCCCAAACACCTTAAACCTCCATCTATGTAGACCCCATCTATGCAATTTTAATAAGCTCCTTAAAATCTAGATCTTTGACAAAGATTTAATTATCTGCACTGTGAATCCACAGTTGGTTTGGTACCAATTATTGCTTGACAATGCCTTTGTAAAGGATCTTGCAACATGCTACATTAAAAACAACACGCAATTAATTTCATTGTTGATTTCCATATTGCACTCTTTTGAGAAAAACTTTCTTTCCTGTTGAACACTGAATGTTACAGCAAAAATCAACATTTGGATTTCTTCCACCACTACTACTGACGCCCTGAGAAGGTTTAAAACACTATGGATGCATACCTTGTTCACTTGAATCTGGAACATTACACATTTGGGGCATTCGCAATGGAAAAATATAGGCACACCAGACAATTGGCCAATCAGCTTTGATTGTGCAGATGTTGGAAATCTTAAGCAATACACAAAATGCTGGAAAAACTCAACAGCATCGATGGAGGGGAATAAAGAGTTGACGTTTCGGGCTGAGACACTTCATCAGGACTGGAAGGGAATGGGGCAGAAGCACAGTAAGATAGGGGAGATGGAGGAGTACAAGTGGAGAAGGTGTTGGGGAGCATTACCAGTGTGGGCTTGGAACATGGACTGTTCCACATAGCTGATGATGAGGAAGGCATAACTGGGGCCCAAGTTGGTGCCTGTGGCTACACCTCTGGTCTGAAGGAAGTGGAAGGAACCAAAAGAGAAATTGTTAAGGGTGAGAATGAGTTCTATCAGATGGAGAAGAGTGGTGGTGGAGGGGGATCTGGTAAGGTCTGTTGTCCACAAAGGACTTCCTGATGGAGGACGGAGGTACATGTCCATAGAGAAAATAAAGTGATCAGGGCCAGGAAACAAGGTGATGGTCCACCATTCTCTCCAATTAGATTTCTCCTCCTTCAGCCCTTTATCTCTTTCATCTCCCAGCTTCTTGCATCATCTCCTCTTCCCCACCTGATCTCAACTATCACCTGGCAGCTTATACTCTCCTTCCCCTCTACCCACCTTCTCCTCCATTCCTTTCCAGTACTGATGAAATGTCTCAGCCTGAAACATCAACTGCTTATTCCCCTCCACAGATGACCTGCTGAGTTCCTCCAGCATTGTGTGTGTTGGAAAAGAAATATAGACTATTCTAAAGTAAACACTGTCCCGAGTAGGAAATGTACTTGAAAGATAAAGACTCGAGGAATCCAGTGTTCACTATGACAAAATCTCTCAGATTTGGTGATTTTATATCAATGGGTAAACTGATTTATTATTGTCACATACAGAGGTACCATGGAAAAACTTTGTTATAGACGCCACTCATACAAATAATTTCATCACCTCCTATCATTATACCAAGCAGTAACAGAGTACAGAATATAGTGTTACAGTTACGGAGAAGGTGCAGTGCAGGCACACAATAAGGTACAAGTCATTGATATGTTAGGTTGTGATATTAACAGTCCATTTTATTGTACAAGAGGCCCACTTGATAACTTTGGACAACAATGATTTTGCTTCCTGAATAACTTTGGATGCATTTTATGACTTTTAGGCTGCTGACAAGAAAATCACCATGAAATTTCCCTATCACGCACCTTTTTTTGCCTGCATGTTATTTTAATTCATAATTCATCAGAATAACTGATGCCAAGATTAAGAAAGGCATTCTTGTTGGCCCATAAATCAAACAGGTCGTCAATGGCAGGCAATTCGAAGAACTTCAAGTGGGATTGGAGAAAAATCGCATGGAAGGCATTCAAGGATGTTGTTGAAAACTTTCTTGGCAACTACAGAGCACCAAGCCACATGCAGCTAGTTGACAACATGCTTCAAGCATACAAAACCATGAAGTACAACATGGCACTAAAGATTCATTTTCTGCATTCCCATTTAGATTTATTCCCTGCAAATCTTGGTGGTGTCAGGGACAAGCATGGTGAAAGGTTTCACCAGGACGTTGTGGTCATGGAGAAACAGTATCAGGGCAACTGGAATCCTTCAGTGCTGGCTGATTATTGTTGGACACAAACTAGAAACCTCAGAAATGAAGTACAAATGAAAATCATCAACAAAATGTTTTTAGCTTAGTTGAACTGTTGCAAGTCATCAGCGACTTTATGCAATTAAAAGCCTTGCATTCAATAAAAGTTAATTTCTTGTTTCTCCAAATTCCCATGTGATAGAAGTAGGTTGAAATCATGTTTGTGTTCAGCTTGAAGTTGTCTATTATAAACAAAAAAAAATTCCGAGGAAGCTACACTTTCGAAAAAAATTGTTGTCCAATGAGGTGGGGAGGGTGGAAAAGGGGAAGAAGAGATAATGGCTAGAGTTGAAGGGGTCTTTGATTATGTTGGCTGAGAAAAGTAGATTGAGTCCATGGAAGGAAGACTGGTTTTCATGCTGTGTTGACTTGTGACCACAACACTCTGTAGTTTCTTGCCATCGTTGGCAGAGCACTTGCCATACCAAGTCATGGTGCATTTGAGTAGGAAGCTTTCTATGGTGCATCATAAAAATACAGGTCGAAGGGGACATGCTGAATGTCTGTAGCTCCCTAGGGAAGTAGAGACACTGTTGCACTTTCTTGGCCATGGCACCTATACGTTGGTAAAGAACAGGTGATTGGTGGTTTACTCTGAGGAACTTAAACCTCTCAAACAGAAGTGCATTCAGCACCCCACTACCTAAAGTCAATGACTAGCTCTTTTGTTTAGCTAACATTGAGAGAAATGGTTGTTGTCATGACACCAAGCCACTTGGTTCCATCTCCTTCCTGTACTCTGACTCATTGTTAAAACCAAAATTACTTCATTTCAATATCATCTCAAAATATAATAGCAACAATTACTCTGAGGTGAACTTAAAGAATAAGATTGAACATAAATCACATCATTGCGTGGAGGAAGGAACATCTCTGGATTTATAATACTCCTTCCATTTATGTTTAACTGAAATCAAATTCAGACTAATTTTATTCCTTAAAATAATAAAGAAATGAAATGCAGAAGTGATAGTACATCATTATGAACAAAAATACAGCTCACAGTCAAATCTGATATAAAAATGCAGAAGATATTTAAGAAGTCAGGCAGCATCTGTAAAGCAAATAAACTATCTTCCTCTGCTCCCCATTTAATTTGTTCGTTTGTCATCGAAAGTGTTGAGGTAATGATCAATGAATGGTTATTGGCCAATTAGCTTTGATGATGAGTAATTCAAAGGGCTAAGGTGGAGATCATTTGTGTCCTCCATGTTTGAGTAATGCTTCTCGCCCATTGTCACTAATGTTGCCTTCTCCTCTAATGCTGACAAATATTCTATATTCATCTATATTCTGACAAAGCAAATTCAGGATTAAAATAAAAATTGCAATTTAATCAGATAGGATTTTGTATCTTCTGGTGAAAAACAGCCAATATCTCACAAACATTTTCATACGTTCAATATTTAATATCACTATTTGTGAATTTTAAGGTGAAATCCTTTATTCACCTATTTCTTCATCGTTGAAAATTCTTAACAAGACAGCTCTGGACATGATAAATTCTTGCACAGGTGAAAACAACTTTCCTGCTGAACATGCATATGCATGTACTTTCAATCAGTATACGGTGGTTAGGAACAAAGATGCAGAAGATTTTTTTTCTTGCCAAAAAGCACAGAGAACATCTGTAATATTATAATTGCTGATCCTGATTACAACTGTCAACTGAACATCAAACAGGAATCAAACTTGGCACCTTAAGATCTAGTAGTCTCTGTAATTTATCAAATAAACTTTAACCGGAAAATCCCAGGAGACGGATTTTAATAGATTCATTATATAATATCCATGATATTATTGCAGTTAGCAAGATAAGTTAGGTTTAAGCCAAACAACATTTCGGATCCAAAGACTAATAAACTTTCCTACTGATGTTGCTATTACTCCAACATCTATTAGACATTTCCAATTACGTTCAAAGCACTTCTATGATCTCATTTTTGACCTTCACCAATGCATTTAAAATAGGAAATTAAAGGGTTAAATTTAGATAGCCCTCAAAAAACTGATACAGGGTTCACAATATATGGTTTTTCCACACCTGAAGCTTCTGATGCTACAGGACTGCTGCATGGAACAGAATGGCAGGAGACAGCAGCGCTTCAAGTTAACCCACACTGCTGACCTGCCAATGTATAACCCAAAGGAAGAGATGTATTCTGCCTAAAGCACACTGGGGAAGTTGAAGCCCAAAGTCTGTGAATCTGCTGGAGGACAGAGGCAGCCTATGCTGGGGTTGGAGGACTGCATATGTGTGTCGGAAGAGAAGACCAGGGCTTGATTTGATGTTGTTGTTATGTTGCTTGTTGGGTTTTGTTTTGATCTGTTCTGTTTTGTCCTGCCGTGCACTGTGGACATGCAGGATTTCCCAGTGGCTAACCATGTTAATTCCAATCCCCGTTCCCATATGTCAATCCATGACCTCCTCTACCACCATAATGAGGCCGCTCTCAGGTTGGAGGAGCAATACCTCATATTGTCAGGGTAACAGGAGCAGAACTAAGCCATTGGACCCATTGAGTGTGACCTGCCATTCCATCATGCCTGATGATTAACCCTCTCAAATCCATTCTACTAGCTTCTCCTCATAACATTTGATGCCCTGCCTAAACAAGAACCTACCAACCTCCGCTTTAAATATACTCAATGACTTGGTCTTGACAGCGATCCATGGCAACGATTTCCATTCACCGCCCTCTGGCTAAAGAAATTCCTCCTCTCCTCTGTTCTAAATAGACACCCTTCTATTCTGAGACTCTGCCCTCTGGTCCTAGCCTCCAACCTGATGGTATGAACATTGATTTCTCCAACTTACAGTAATTTTCTCCCCTCCCCTCTTCCTCAATTCTCTCTGGTGCCCCTCTTGCCTCTTCTGTTCTCTTCACCTGCCTATCATCTTCCCTCGGTGGCCCCCCTTCCCTTTCTCCCATGATCCACTCTCCTCCCCTATCAGATTCTTCCTTCTCCAGCCCTTTACCTTTTCCATCTATCACCTTCCAGCTTCTTACTTCATCTCCCCTCTCCCACCCACCTGGATACACCCATCACCTTCTAGCTTGTACTCCTTCCTCTGCCCCAACCTTCTTAATCTGGCTTCTTCCCCCTTCCTTTCCATTCCTGATGAAGGATCTCAGCCTGAAACATCGACTGTTTGTTCATTCCCATAGGTGCTGCCTGACTTGCTGAGTTCCTCCAGGTGTGTGTCTGCGTCTGCTCTGAATTTCCATCATTTGCAGAATCAATTGCATTTATGGAGTACACTATTTTCCATTCGATATAAATATGACAAATATTTAATTTTCTTTTTGTAAAGATTTACTTGTTTATGATATTTACCAATCTCTTTATTTTTCATAGATTACAGTGAACACATGCATATTTTATATTTCAGACAAAAAACATAAATTCCTGTAATCAATTCTGAAATGGAACACTACATTTTTGAAAAATTCAATGAAAATCAGCCCATCAACTTGATCTTTTTACCTACCAACAAGCACAGGAATTTGTGGCAGATTAGATTGGGATCTATAAAGCTTCAAATGATGGCAATAGCCTTTCTCAAATGAAAAGCTAACACAGTAGTGAACTAACATAGATTACAGGAATGCAAATAATATTCCAGCTCTAAAAAGATACTGTTACAGAGCAGATGTTCCTTGTAGAATGCTGCTTCCAGCACTGATGTTGCAGAATCAAATCCACAATGTCATACTTTATTGAACCCAACGTCAAGCACAATGTATTAAAACTATTTGCTCACAGTCACTTTCAGGACCTTGGGCATCAAAGAAAGTATCATTGCTTAGCCTGCTAAACAATTAACATAAAACAGGCATCTTAACTCTCAAGGTACTTTGTTTACCTTGTTTCCAATTGAAGAGCTCTGAAGAATCTCATTCAGCGATCTTCAGCAGCTTATTTAGTGTGTACTCTCAGGCTTTGCCAATGTGGCTACTGCCTTTTTAGAACAGACTGTGTGAATTACATACTGATAGTGTCTTACAGCAGGTTAAACTTAGAGGGATTTTGCTTAAGAATATGTAGAACATTCCAAAAACAAATCTGTCGAAATAAATTCAGCAATGCATAAGCATGACCAAGTTGAACAATTGGGGCATTAGTAAATAGCATTAATCTCAGAAACTGAATAAAGAGTTATGCCTTTGTGTTGACTAATTTGACAAAGAAAACAAACATTTTAACTAATGACACATACAAAGTGCATCCAGAAGCTTAAAGCAAAACAAAGATTAAAAGATGTCATCCCAGCAAAATGGCAATTTTTCCTGTATTGCACTATTCTTTCACACATTGTGCACGTGCTAAACCTTGTCATGAGTTTCTTTGGGAACATCTTTGAAAAATCTAGGTGATGGTATTCAAAGAGAACTTGACTCTTTAGAGTATCAAACTTTCAAAAACGACATGACACTTCTGCAAAGAAGTAGGGAGCAATGAGGAACAGCAATACAGTTACTGCACTGACTCAGTTGTGTAGTTTTTTTTTGTTAGAAACATACAGGATCACATGAATAGTATGACCTTTAAAATGTGTGGTGCCCGATCTGCATAAGCACTTCATCTCATATGTAATAAGCATCTCCCCATATATTAATTTCTAAAAAAGTATATCTAACTTTGTTTCTGTTTATCAGGAATGTGAATTTTGGAGACATTCTTACCTTTACACCCTGAATAAGGCCATTCATTAAAAATGTATGCTTAGGAAAAGTTTCATGCAAAACCTGTCAAAGAAAGATGTAAAAATATTACATATAATGAAGTGAAAATACTAAGTAATAACTGCATCTAAATAAAAACAGGTTTAACAATTGTCAAAACTTCCACTATGAGCAAGTCAAAATTAAACAAGTTTCAAATGCTTTGTTTTAGCAAGAGCTACATTTGTAGATTAATGAAAATCAACTACACTAAAACCTACATGTGCTATGCAAAGAATTTTTATGTACAACAGTTGATTCCAAGAAACTAAGGCATTAAACTCATTCACTTAACATTTTTCATATTTCTTATGATAGGGAAAGAGGCCACTCAGCCTATCAAACTGATGCCAGCTCTCACAGCAATTCCAACCCTCCATTTTCCTGAAATCTATTCTCTCTCAGATGCCCATCAATTCCACTCTGATTACATCAGTGGCAATTTATTGTAGCTAATTATCCAATTAATCAGTCTGTTCTGTGACGTAGGAGTAAATCAGCTGCAGGACTAAACACAGATTGCTGGGGCAGTGAACCACTCTGCTGTCAGTTTGGACTTTATTCACAGAGAGCATAAATACCTCAAATACTGACTAAACAAGGTCAGGAAACTCAAACTTTCTCTTGGGAATTCTGTAGTTCTCCACTTGCAGCAATGACTTTAACTGCTCTGGGTTTCAACTGTATTTTTTCCCCTGTACCCAAAGGCTGCCACACAGAAAAGCAAGGAATTGTTTACAGCGTAAAAGGAAATGAATTCAAATAAGAGGGTGGAAAAGACCAAATAAAAAAAAGGCATTTAAGCCAGGGAAAGACAGAAGTATAATTGCAGATGTCTCAGAGAATCGTGAAAGATTTCAGACCAAGGAAAAAGAAATCAGTATCCTGGTTACAGGTTTCTCTCACCTGCAACTACTTCTTGCAAATTATTCAATTAAGTGGCTAAAACACCAATATACACTCAGTGACCACTTTACTGGGTACCTCCAAACATCTGCTCATTAATGCAAATATCTAACCAGCCAACCATATGCCAGCAAATCAATACACAAGCATGCAGGCATGTTCAACAGGTTCAGTTGTTGTTCAGACCAAACATCAGAAAGGGAAAGAAATATGATCCAAGTGACTTTGACTGTGGAATGATAATTGGTATCAGACGGGGTGGCTTGAGTATCTCCCGGGATATTTTTTTTTAAACGCACAGCAGTCTCTGAAGTTTACAGAGAATGGTGTGAAAAACAGAGAAAAAAAATCAAGTAAGCAATATTTCTGAGGGTGGAAACACCTTGTTAATGACAGGGGTCAGAGAGTGGCCAGACTGGTTTAGGCTGACAGTAAGGCAACAGTAATTCAAATAACTATGTATTAGAACAGTGGTGTACAGTAGGGCACCTCTGAATGCACAACACATCAAACCTTGAAGTGGATGGGCTACAGCAGAAGGTACAGGTAAAGTGGCCAATGAGTGTATAATTTCTCTTCTCTCCACCCTTTCTCACTGCAATCCTGACACATCTATCTTGTGGACCCTCCACTTAGTAACCAATACCTATTCACTTATCTCATTACTATTTGTCGAACACTCTGAAATGCAAATTGACTGCAGTGGTTTTAGTTAGCTGAACAAACTAAGATACCCAATATATTACTCTAATACCTAGGGACAATAACCATTAACCAGGATAACTTAAATACTCCAGCTTACTGAATTATGCTACCGTAAGCAGTTTATAATTCATTCTTTGCAAATGGTATAGCACACTCCACTATCCATAAGAACCCCTTTGCACTTTATTTCTCCCTATTACAAAACAGGCTTTTTTTTCTAAATTATGGCAATCATAAATGGTAGCAATGCACATTTTAAGTAATCGAAGTATTATCTTTGGCAAAGGAAAGCTTCCTCTGCGCCATATGTTAATGTGGATTCAGAAGGTCCTTGCCGACAAGAAAAAAAATTGATCAGAAGTGTTTAATTTAAGCAGCTAAAGACTTTTTCCTCTACCTGTAAATGCCTTTTGTATAAAAGTAACTGCAAAAAGTTTTAGTGAAAAAAAAGGCACATCACTGTACTGACAATTCATTTGCTTCACATGAAGTCTTACTTCAACAGAAGTAGTAAATACTGTCAATTTGTATTGATTATCAAGAAAACTCTGGATTTATTTTGGTTAAAATTAAATTGTGGAATGGAAAATGATCAAATGAAACATCACCGCCTGCTCACTTCGTAAAAACTGATTTGCTGTGAAGCACTTTCCATTTGACATTATCACCGTATGTTTTATAATGTTTCCACCCCAAAGCATTAACAACAACAAGACCAGATTCAAATCATTTAACGTCAACACTGGCTGTGTTTATTTTCCCCAAGCTGGGCAGAACTACATACAGTAATGTGAAATAACCGTTCAATATTTTTCAGTTGTTTCAGGAATAGAGGCTGCCCTGGAAGTTAATCAAGCTACTATGCCGGTTGAATAATATTACAAGATACTAACGTTATTATTGAAATTAAGAACAGTAAAGTGCTTTAAAGCACTTTTACTTACGATTTCCTCCCCCCAAAACAACATATAGTGTCTTGATTAGGCAAATAAAACCTTGTTTTGTGTGTAAAAGTAGCACAAAACAAAAATAATCAGTATCAGCCAACTTACACACCACGACTCTCCAAACCCTGTAACCCAGACCATCCAGATGGAAAAGCACAGGAGACACTTTGTTTATACCAAACATCACTTTCTCCTCCAGGCTGACAATGTACCAAATGATATTCATCTTGCTGTGCCTTTCACTCAAGCTTCAGTCACGCAAGGTAGACGGAACCAGTTAATTCAAAATTATATATTAATAAAGGCATTAACTTACATTTATGTTAATGTAGATTAACTGGCAACCTCTAAATACTAATATCTAGAAACTGGGACAATTCTTTTTCCCTTATTTGGGGGGGTGGGAGAGAGCGAGAGAGAGCCTGTGGTACGTTGAATTACTGGGTGAACGAGCAGTCCTTGGGGTACTGCAAGTCTGTGTCTTTATTAATGCTTTGCTGTGCGCTTGAGTACTGGGTGGGGGGCACCGATGCTTTTATGCTGGTGGGGGAGGACAGCGTTCGTTGCTTTGCTGCTGCTTATACGTGGGGGGGGGGGGGCGGTTTGAGGTTCTAATATTTAACTGTCATTCATTCTTTGGGACACTCCCCTGGTTTAGTAGATGTTTGCAAAAAAGAATTTCAGGATGTATATTGTATACATTTCTCTGACATTAAATGTACCTATTGACCTATACTTCAAAGTACAATTTGAACAAGGCTTCTAAACTATGCAACTACAACTACAAGGTAGCATAGTGGTTAGCACAACACTCTACAGTACCAGCGACCCAGGTTCAGCTCCCCCCGCCGCCTGTAAGGAGTGTGCAAGTTCTCTCCGTGACCACATGGATTTCCTTCAGGTGCTCAGGTTTCCTCTCACAGTCCAAATATGTACCAGCTGGTAGGCTAATCGCACATTGTAAATTGACATACGATTAAGCTCGGATTAAATCGGGGAATTGCTGGGCAGCATGGCTCAAAGGGCTATAGAAAGGCCTACTCTGCCACTGTATCTCAATCATTAAAAACATTTTATTACTATTTTAAATACATAATATTTTAAAAAAACATGCGTAGGTTCTACATACCTCCTCCACACTGAATAGGACTGTGTGTAGCTTGAAAATGAATACTAAACGTTACTAGTGTTTGTTGGTACATTGGCAACTTTCTGGAGAAAATGATAGGCAGTAATACAGAACACAAAGTTTGATTTCCAAAGAGTGACAGCCTCGAGATCTGGAACCTTGCCGCATTCAAAAGTGATCACATTTTTCACCACATGCTCATAATCTCAAAAAAAAATTCAGAACTTCATGCTTGGTCAGTTCAGTAAAAGTATACTTCTGCTTGAAGATTTAATTGCAGGAAAGTACCATGAAACACACTGTACTTACTGTTAGCATTGGAGTAGTTAACAGTCCCCAGGCAAAGAATTCTAAAAAGATGACAACTACTGCATGATAAACACTAGGCCGCCCAATTCCATGTTGCTGAAAAAAAAGAAATGAAACAATTTACTACAGGAATAAAAAATTATAAAATTGTGCTGTGCACCCAAATATTCTGCACCAAGTTTAGTAACAAAACATTCAATGCAATATAGTATATATAGATATTTCCTACAATGGATAAGTTCTAATTTTGTAAAAATCGTATTTTTAAAATCAGATGTTAAATGGAGAGGGCATATCTTTAATGTACTATACGTCTGAATATACTCTCAGTAGCTACTTTAATGTACATGAGTAGAACCAGGTGTGGTCTTGTGGTGCTGTAGCCTATCCACTTCAAAGTGTGATGTGTTGTGTATTCAGATATGCTCTCTACACGCTGTTACATTGTGTGTTTATTTGAGTTACTGTCGACTTCCTGTCAGAGCTTGAACCAGTCTAGCCTACCTCCTCTGACTTTCTCATTAACAAGGCATTTTCGCCCACAGAACTGCCGCTCACAATATTCAAAGTAAATTTATTATCCAAGTACATATACATCACCATATACTACCCTAAGATTTATTTTCTTCTGAGCATGTAAATTAGAAAGAAGCAATTGAATCAATGAAAAACTGGACGCAACAGGGATGAACAACCAACCAATGTACAAAAGACAAACTGCACAAATAGCAAAATAAATAAGCAGGCAATAAATGAGAACACAAGTTGTACAGCTCTTAAGAGTGAGTCCATAGATTGTGGAATCAGTTCAGTGTGGGGGTGATTGAAGTTATTTCTCCTTTGATTCAAAAGCCTGATGGTTGAGGGGTATTAACTGCTGGTGTGGGAAAGGATACTTTTTTTGCTTTTCGCATCATTCTCTGAACTCTAGAGGCTATTGTGCGTTTTCTTAAAAATCGCACGAGATCAGCTGTTTCTGAGATACGCAAACCACTCTGCCTGGCGCCCAACAATCATTCCACGGTCAAAGTCACTTAAATCACGTTTCTAAAATGCAAACATGAGGAAATCTGCAGATGCTGGAAATTCAAGCAAACACACAAAAAAATGCTCGTGAACACAGCATCTATAGGAAGAGGTACAGTCCACGTTTCGGGCCAAGACCCTTCATCAGGACTAACTGAAAGAAGAGCTAGTAAGAGATTTGAAAGTGAAAGTGGGAGGGGGAGATCCGAAATGATAGGAGGAGAAGAAATTCTCCTATCGTTTCGGATCTCTCCCTCCCACTTTCAAATCTCTTACTATCTCTTCTTTCAATTAGTCCTGCCGAAGGGTCTCGGCCCGAAACGTCAACTGTACCTCTTCCTATAGATGCTGCCTGGCCTGCTGCGTTCACCAGCACTTTTTGTGTGTGTTGCTTAAATCACATTTCTTCCTCATTCTGATGTTTGGTCAGAACAATAACAGAACCTCTTGACCATGTCTGCATGCTTCTATGCATTGAGTTGCTGTCACATGATTGGCTGATTAGATATTGCATTAACTAATAAAATAGCCACTGAGTATATACTTGCAACATAATTCATAATTTCTTAAACCATGCAATTAGCTTGGATAATGTCTATTATGCTAATGATTCTCATTGAAATTTATGGGTTTTCACTTCCGATATCCCTGGAATACTGTATCCTCCTAGCTTCACATACACCATGCTCAAAATTCAAATCCTTATCCTCTTGGCACCTAAATTTGAACCAAGACAGCTCCCTCCTAACACACATTTTAGCCCCACTCACAACACGTTGGGGGAACTCAACAGGTCGGACAGCATCCGTGGAAACGATCAGTCAACGTTTCGGGCCGGAACCCTTCATCAGGACTGAAGAGGGAAGGGGCAGAGGCCCTATAACGAAGGTGTGGGGAGGGTGGGAAGGAGAAGGCTGGTAGGTTCCAGGTGAAAAACCAGTAAGGGGAAAGATAAAGGGGTGGGGGAAGGGGAAGCAGGGAGATGATAGGCAGGAAAGGTGAAGAAGGAATAGGGGAAAACACAATGGGTAATAGGAGGCGGAACCATGAGGGAGGTGATAGGCAGCTGGGGGAGGGGGCAGAATGAAATAGGGATAGGGGAAGGGAGGGGGAGGGAATTACCGGAAGTTGGAGAATTCTATGTTCATACCAAGGGGGCTGGAGACTACCTAGACGGTATATGAGGTGTTGCTCCTCCAACCTAAGTTTAGCCTCATTATGGCAGTAGAGGAGGCCATGTATGGACATATCCAAATGGGAATGGGAAGGAGAGTTGAAGTGGGTGGCTACCGGGAGATCCTATCTGTTGTGGCGGATGGAGCGGAGGTGCTTGACGAAGCGGTCCCCCAATCTCCGTCGGGTTTCACCGATGTAGAGGAGGCCGCACCGGGAGCGCTGGACGTAATAGATGACCCCAACAGACTTTTAATCTGAGGGTCCAGGGTTCAAGACCCCGTCCAGGTGCTGACATCTCGTCGGTTTAAACCATTCAGGGCCCTAAACAGTCCTTCCAGATGAGGCAACACTTCACTTGTGAGTCTGTTGGGGTCATCTATTGCATCCGGATATGTCCATACATGGCCTCCTCTACTGCCATAATGAGGCTAAACTGAGGTTGGAGGAGCAACACCTCATATACCATCTAGGTAGTCTCCAGCCCCTTGGTATGAACATAGAATTCTCCAACTTCCGGTAATTCCCTCCCTCTCCCTTCCCCTATTCCTATTTCACTCTGCCCCCTCCCCCAGCTGCCTATCACCTCCCTCATGGTTCCGCCTCCTACTACCCATTGTGTTTTCCCCTATTCATCCTTCACCTTTCCTGCCTATCATCTCCCTGCTTCCTCTCCCCCACCCCTTTATCTTTCCCCTTACTGGTTTTTCACCTGGAACCTACCAGCCTTCTCCTTCCCACCCTCCCCCCACCTTCTTTATAGGGCCTCTGCCCCTTCCCTCTTCAGTCCTGATGAAGGGTTGCGGCCCGAAACGTTGACTGATCATTTCCATGGATGCTGCCCGACCTGCTGAGTTCCTCCAGCGCGTTGTGAGTGTTGCTTTGACCCCAGCATCTGCAGAGTATTTTGTGTTTAAACGTTTTAGCCCCATCCCCAACTGTATTGTTTTTCGCTCTCTTATCTTCGGCTGTTATTGCCAATGCGACCAATTTGTCTACTTTATTGCTTTCCTTTCATTGTCAGTCTCTGAAGGACAACACCTGTCTTTTTTAACACTGATAGTTCTTGCTTTTCCTTCTCATGCCCTTCAAAGTAGTACCCTAACTTTCTTTTCTTCTTAGGAACATGCTATTCCTACAATGACATTTTTAATAGGCAGAGCAGGTTTCCACTAATGCTGATGACACAAAGTTTTATCCCTTCACAATATCTCTTGACTACATAACTATCTTTACAAAGTCCACCTTTATAACTCAATTTGGGAATGAACCTAATTCCATCCAATTTAACAGCTGTTTGCATATGTCCCTTCTCTTATTGGTTTTCAATCTGAAAACAAAATTAAACTAATATATTGAAGACACAAGCAATCTCATAACTGTTCAAGATGCAGCATCTTGAATTTAGTAATTTGCTTTATTATCTATTTCTTAATTTACTACACTCAATTATCAATAGAAAAATACCCTGCTTCTTAAGAGCAACAATGAGCTTGGCGTCACCTGCACTTCCAATGATGCCCTTGCGGATGTTACCCAGTGTGTTCAGCAATCAGTTTCTTTGGACTATGCAGTTTTATTGAACACTCAGTTTCAGTAATGAACATGGGTGATAAACAGTAAAATTCTTCACCTAAAGTATATTCTGTGCCTTTTTACTCCCCCTCCACCAAACACTTTCCAGGCAATGCTCAACTTAGCTGACTATTTATCAATAGGAGCAACAAGCTTTTGTTCCCAAAGTAAGATTAATAGTATTTCACCCTGGGTTAGTTTGGCCAAGATCCACAAGTCTATATCCAAGGTCTCCCAACTGTATGCATATCGCTATACTCGTGTATAGAAAACAAGCATTTGGAAGACTGGTGGGATTGCTTTGCCAGCTGCCACAGGCACCTTCTTCCATATGGGAATTCAAATTCATGGCCACAGTTCTAACTTGAAAATTTTCTTTTGATTTGGGAACAGATCTCAGGAATGGAATCCTGTTGCAGCCTGGAGAAGACCTATATCTCCATCTTTGATAGATCCATCTTGCTCCTGGACAAGACATGTTCAGGGATAGTGATACTTTGAAATAATACTTTCAAAGTTTGCATTTATAGACAATGCAACATAGAATTAAAATATTTTCCTGTACTATATTTGCAAAATTAATTTTGTTGTATACAGTATTTAATATATCAGTAATATCGTAAATATATTGTTTGATTGGCATTCTTTGATGTTTATATAATGTATTGTGGTTTATATGTAAAAGTATGTAAACAGCATATGTCATGTCACTACTTACATGACTTGCTTAAAGTAAACATGAAGTTAGATACATTATTCCGGACTCTTGCTTTTATTTCGGTTCACTTTTACGTGTTTTGGAGATACAAAACTTAACAGTTGTCATCGGGGAGCACACATAGTGGTACAACCAGCAGAGCTACTGCCTCACAGCTTCGGCACCCTGGCCTCAATGCGGACCTCTGTTGTTGTCTGTACCAAGTTAGTTCGCTCACTGTGTGACCACATGGGTTAATCACAGGTGGCCTGGTTTCACCACTCATCCCAAAGATGCGTGGCTAGTAGGTTAATTTTCCACCACCAATTGCTCATAGTGTACAGGTGAGTGGGAGGAATTCAGGAATGTTGATTTGAACATGGAGAATAGAATGGGGTAGTTAATTAGTTTGTTACCAGCACTTGCACTAGTGAAAGGTGTCATCTTTTCATTCTGAACACAAGTACATCAATAGAGCATGAAAGGTAATACAATAATAAAATACAGAATTTAGTGTAACCCTCTGTAGAGAAATTGCAGCGCAGGTAGACAATAATGTGCAATGGCTATGATGTGGTAAACTGGGAGATCAACATTTCTGCCTCATCATACAAGAGGTGCATGGGTGAGTCTAATTACAGCAGGTTAGAAGCCATACTTGAGCCTGTTGGGAGGTGCATTCAAGCTAGAGTAACTGCTCAATGGAAACTTGGAAAGACAGAGAGAATCACGGGGGTGGGAGGAGTCCCTAATCACTTTGGCTGCCTTCCCTAAGCATCACAAAGTTCGGACAGAGTCAATGGAAGAGAGGCTGTTTGTCATGATAGACTGGGTAGGGAGTGTTCACAACTGCAATTTCATGATAAAAAGCTATGATACATGCAGATAGGGTGTTTTTTCATCTTTGGGAACATGCCAAATTTCCTCATCTTAGTGAGATGTTTGTATGCTTTCTTGGCAATTGCACCTACAGGGTTAGACCAAGACAACCTGTGGTGATATTTACACCTAGAAAATTGAAGATCTCAACCATCTCCACCTCAGCACCATTGATAAAGGTAGGGCAATGTATTCTGACCCTCTTGCTGAAGTCACGAAGACAGGTGGTCATTAAGGAAAAGGTGATTGTCCTGGCACACTGTTACTAGGCTCTTATCTCCTTCCTGTACTTCACCTCGTCATTGTTTGATATCTGGCTCACAATGGTGGTGTCGGCTGTGAACTAGTAACTGGAGTTAGAGCAGAATCTGACTACAGAGTTCAGTACATAGGTACAAAAGGGGCTGAGAGCACAGCCTTGTGCCCCAGTGTTGAGGATAATTGTGGCAGAAGTGTGTTGCCTATTTTTGCTGATGGGAGTCTGTTGGTCAGGTAGTCAAGGATTCCACTGCACAAGGAAATTCCCAGTCCTGGGTTAAGGAGCTTGGAGATGTGTTTATTTGAAATTATTGTAAATGTAAGCTGGAGCATGACCTACCTGACTGGCAGACCACAGTTTGTGTGTCTTTGGAGCCATGTGCCAGACATGGCTATAAGCAACACTGGGTCCCCACAGGGGACTGTATTGGCTCCCTTCCTGTTTACGCTATATACCTCGGAGTTTAGATATAACACTGAGTCATGTCATCTTCAGAAATTCTCTCATGATTCAGCAATATTTGGGTGTATAAAGGGGGATAGGAGGATGAATCCATGGCTCTGGTGGAGGACTTTGTCAAATGGTGCAAGCTGAATCATCTGCAGCTCAACATCAGTGAGACAAAGGAGATGGTGATGGACTTTAGGAAGACTAAGCCTGCACTGCTCCCTGTTACTATTGATGGTGAAGATGTGGATGTGGTAAGGACTACAAGTACCTGGGGGTGTACCTGGATGACAGACTTGAGTGGTGCACCAATACAGAGGCTATGGACAAGAAGGCCAGAGTCACCTCTACTTCCTGAGGAGACTGAGGCCCTTTGGAGTATGTAGGCCTCTCCTTCACATTCTACCAGTCTGTTGTCGCCAATACAATCTTCTATGTGGTGGTGTGATTAGAAAGGCTGGCTCTGTTATGGGAATCAAACTGGACACTCTGGAGACTGTGGTGGAACAAAGGACCCTATGGAAAATCCTGGCAATTCTGGACAATGTTTCTCACCCTCTGCACGCCACCTTGGCTGAACAGAGGAGCACTTTTAGTAATAGAGTAAGACAACTGTGATGCTCCAAAGAGCACTATACAAGGCCACACTTACCCTTGGCCATTAGGCACTACTATGAGTCAACCTATAGCCGGGGAAGTGACAACCTCCTCCCGCACCCCCCCCCCCTTTGAGGTAGTTTATTTTTTCTTTCTTACTTCTCTTCTGATATTTATACCTGTGCACTTGTAATGCTGTGACACTGTAATTCCCTTTGGGATCAATGAAGTATCTATCTAGTAGGCTAAGAAGGGGTTGGGGAAGGTGAAAAGTGTTAAATGATTACTCAAATTGTAAAATAATATATAAGATGATATATATTAGTGATCAAGTCTGGATTTTCATGTGACATTCTGATATGTCTATCCATAGCCTCCTCTACTGGAAAGATGAAGCCACACTCAGGTTGGAGGAACAACACCTTATATTCCCTCTGGGTAGCCCCCAACCTGATGGCTTGAACATTGACTTCGCTAACTTCCGCTAATGCCCCACCTCCCCCTCGTACCCATCCGTCTTTCTCCCCGGACATCCTGTCCCATGATCCTCTCATATCCCCTTTGTCAATCACCTGTCCAGCTCTTGGCTCCATCCCTCCCCCTCCTGTCTTCTCCTATCATTTCAGATCTCCCCCTCCCACTTTCAAATCTCTTACTAGCTCTTCTTTCAGTTAGTCCTGATGAAGGGTCTTGGCCTGAAACGTCGACTGTACTTCTTCCTAGAGGTGCTGCCTGGCCTGTTGCGTTCACCAGCAACTTTTATGTGTGTTGTTTTCATGTGACATATCTATTTTCGAATGATTTTGATGGATTTGGAAACAGTGAGAGTTCAGAGAGCACAAAAGCAGAAAACAGCTGCAGTAAACATGGCACACCAAATGCTACATGAATAATTCATTTTCCTGCTATATTTCAGTAATGTCCATCTCTCCCTACTCTATTCTATTACTAAAACCTATTGAAAATTAACTCACTTCCCAACTTCTTACCAAGTTTTGGTGATCTTTCCAACACAAGCTGTCAAAGATTTCAACACAAATCCCATCTGAAGAATCAAGCAGAAATCACAAGCAGCTTAGGCCCACTCAACTTTGTAAATTTATTAAATCATACCTCTCCCCTTCCTCCGAGTTATTTAATGAAGTAATCGGTAGTGGCTGTGTTCGGTGGGGTGAGGGGGGGGGTGGAGAATTTTTGGGATACCAGGCATTGGAAATGATTACTTAAATTGGTCATGCAACTTATCTGTCCTGATTTGCACAGATGCATGGAAAACCTTAAGCATTCCGTAGTTTTGTCTTACACCTACTTATAATCAACGTCTTTAACTTCAATACATTCAAATCTAATGACTACAGAGCTTGGTTAACAAAGTAGATGCAATATTTCATCACCATTGTATCCTTTAAAAATAACTGAAACAAAGATTGCTACAATGCCATTCTGAACATCTTGTCTGCTTCTGTACATTTCTCTAAATTATTCCACACCTCATTCTGCCTGGCAAATCACTTGCACACTAAGAGGAAGAGTTCATCTTCTGCATATATACTTCTGTTGTTTTTTTTTACTTAGTACCACTCTTTTCTGAGAGACCACCTAGAAAAGTTCAATGTGAAATTTTGCAAATCATGAACTCCACACCACATGTAATTTTGAGAACCTTCCCTCATCTCAATCTTTGAAAGGCACTTTGAAAGCAAATATATATGAACACTGTTGGAAGAAAATGTGCAATTGCAGAGATCTCCTATGCAATCAAGCTTTTTTAAAATGTGATTACTGGTAACCTCTATGGAGAGATACAGCAGCAGCTTTGTTCACACTGAAGATCAAAGGATGGCATCTAAACATGAAGGACAGTAGGGCAGGTAGCAACCGGTGACAAGCAACAAAGGAATGCATGAAAAGGCACATTGACTTTTTTAATGTCTTGATGGCATGTATGAAAAGGCACGTTGATTTCCTTGGCACCCTGGCTTTCATGACACACTCAGGAGTCTGAAATGTACAGTAATCAAGACTGACAACGTAGAAGGTTTTGCTTTATTATACCCATAGCTAAAAATTATTGCTGACAGGTGGAACCTTTTCTTTCCTTCATACACAGTAACAAATTAAAGTACTGTTGTTGACCCACTCCAGTTTCTCTGAGCCTTGGAGTAAAAGCAACAGCTGACCTAGACTTCTGTAATTCTGGGGGGGGGGGGGGGGGGGGGCGCTGGTAAAGATGGTGGAAATAATTAGATGGCAGAGAAAAGTACAATTCAAGTAATATTGAGTAAACTGAACACTTGTCTTAAGAACATAGAAGTAGTTCATTCAGCTCTTTGGGCTTCCTCTACCATTTAACATCATCATGTTGACTGTCCACCTCAATCCATCACATCATAGGAGCCGTGTTAATGCTGGACTGCAGCAGAAGCTCAGGGCAAGCCACATGAATGTCAGTGCTTCAGGCCACGTTGTGGTGTTTGAAGTTGTGGATTCCTCAAGTGTCTTTGAAAAGGCACTCAGAAGTGATGAATATTTTTCATCATCTACACAATGATCCAGAACTTTCTTCATAGCCATCAAATGCTTTGCAAAAAGTGAGATAAATTCACCTTCATAAATTCATATTCAGCTATACAATATTCACCTATTGTATAGCTGTTGATACAATCTTGCAGCCAAAGCTTGTTGATGATGGAGTAATTCAGGCATAGGCTCAGCATAAATTAAAACTATTTGGCATGTTCAGACAACACATCCAAAGATCCTTTTCTCACTATTTTTCCCCCTCACCTTACTAAGGCATGCTGGGCAAAGTTCTATGCACTAATGACCGCTAGATGTTTAGTGTAGGGTAAACAATGAACACACTATAAAGTACAGTAAGGCACTCTTGACTGAACCGAGCAGCAGTCACTGAGAACCTCTAGAACAATCTCCCCCGTACTCCCCATTACTATTTCCACATTTTCAAGGAAACTCTCCAGTACACATGGGAGATCAGATTGTTTTGAGTCATCAATGAGAAGTTAGTCATTCAGCTGACTGCTAAGTCGGCTAAAATATGGTTGGCACAGTGGACTGTCTTAGAATAAATGATTCAGGTGAATCTCCTGACAGCATGGCATCATTTAGGTAAGGGTCTTGTTTCAGTGATCTTGTACCCAACCCAGATATTCTCTCTTCTTCCCTCTCACATCAAACAGGAAGCACAAACCACCAGGCTCAAGGACAGCTTCCATTCAGAATCAGAATCAGAATCCTTTATTATCACCAAGTATGTGAACGCATACAGGGAATTTGATGCCGGTTTCCCTGAGCTCTCGCTGTACAGAATCAAAAAGCAAACAAAACAATAGTGCAAATAATCGTGAACTATATACAATGAGGTATACCTGTGTATGTACAGGTGGACTTGGTTTATAATAGACTAAAATTAAAGTATTCATAAGACTGATGGCATACAGAAAGAAACTGTTCTTGTACCTGCAACACACATCAAAGTTGCAGGTGAACGCAGCAGGCCAGGCAGCATTTCTAGGAAGAGGTACAGTCGACGTTTCAGGCCGAGACCCTTCTGAAGGGTCCTGAAGGGTCTCAGCTCGAAACGTCGCCTGTACCTCTTCCTAGAGATGTTGCCTGGCCTGCTGCGTTCACCAGCAACTTTGATGTGTGTTGCTTGAATTTCCAGCATCTGCAGAATTCCTCATGTTTGTGTTCTTGTACCTATTTGTCCTGGCATACAGTGGTCTAAAGCGCCCACCAGAAGGAAGGAGTTGGAACAGGTGATGTCCAGGGTGTGATGGGTCTATAATGATGCTGCTTGCTCGCTTCCTGACTCTAGATGCATATAAGTCCTGGATCAAGGGCAGCTTCACACCAATAATCCTTTCCACAGCCCTGACGGTCCTTTGGAGTCTATTCTTGTCTTGTTTGGTAGCTGATCCAAACCAGACAGTGATGGACGAACAGAGAACAGACTGGATTATTCCTGAATAGAATTGAATCAGCAGCTCCTGAGGCAGGTTGTACTTCCTGAGTTGATGTAGGAAGTACAACCTCTGCTGAGCCTTTTCGATAAGAGTGTCCGCAATGGGTGTCCACTTCAGGTCCTGGGAGATTGTGACACCCAGAAACCTGAAGGTCTCCACAGCAGACACAATACTGTTGAGTATAGTGAGTGGGGGGAGTCCTCCTGAAGTCCACTGTCATCTCCACAGTCTTGAGCGTATTTAGCTCCAGATTGTTCTGACCACACCAGAGGGCCAGCCATTCCACTACCTGTCTGTATGCAGATTCATCACCGTCTCGGACAAGGCCAATGACAGTTGTGTCATCTGCAAACTTCAGGAGTTTAACAGATGGATCCTGTGAGGTGCAGTCATTAGTGTAAAGGGAGCAGAGCAGTGGGGAGAGCACACATCCCTGGGGGGCACCGGTACTGATTGTCTGGGTGCTAGAAATGATGCTCCCCAGCCTCACTTGCTGCACCCTGACAGTCAGGAAGCTTGTGATCCACTGACAGATGGCAGGGGAGACAGTGAGCTGGGTGAGTTTGGAGTGGAGGATTTTTTGGAGGATTTTTGGGACGATGGTGTTGGAACGCCGAGCTGAAGTCAACAAATAGGACCCTCGCAGAAGTTCCTGGGTTGTCAAGGTTTGTAGTATGTAATGCAGTCCCATGTTGACTGCATCATCCACTGACCTATTCCACTATAACACCATCGGATCGTTCCCTAATACAACAAGATAGAATCTTGACCTCACAATCTACCTCGTTATGATCTTGCACCATGTTGTCTACCTGCACTGCACTTTCTCTGCAGCTGCTAAACTTTTTTTTCTGCATTCTGTTATTGTTTTCCCTTGTACTAGCCTCAATGCACAGTTGTAAAGAAATTATCTGTATGTGTGGCATGCCAAACAATGTTTTCCACTATATTATGGTACATGTGACAATAATAAACCAATTCCAACAGTCACATGCAATCCGGTCCCGTTGGAATACAAAAAGTGTCTGTGGTTACTTAAAGATTCGAGGTTAAGCCTACAGAGCTCGTGATGTTCACTTCCTGAATCATCAGAAAACCCGTAATCTGGGAAAATCCACATGTTCATGCTGCCCACTGCTCTTGAAAGATAGATCTCCCTTCCATCACCTCGAACACAGTATTTATTATGTCTGATGCACATGATCGAATGTTAATGCTAAATCATTTTAAATCTTCTATCGTATACATGTCAATTATGGAATTCATATCCAGTCACTTCCAACAATCTGATGTACTGTACAAACAAAGAGGCTGGTAACAACTCATCGATATTAGAATTAACCTCATTACTTTAATTAGTGAATTTTAATTCAGAAATCAAGTTACAGTCAAAAAATAACTCTACAATTTGGGCAACACACATCAAAATTGCTGGTGAACGCAGCAGGCCAGGCAGCATCTGTAGGAAGAGGTGCAGTCGACGTTTCAGGCCGAGACCCTTCGTCAGGACTAACTGAACTCTTCCTTCAGTTAGTCCTGACGAAGGGTCTCGGCCTGAAACGTCGACTGCACCTCTTCCTACAGATGCTGCCTGGCCTGCTGCGTTCACCAGCAACTTTGATGTGTGTTGCTTGAATTTCCAGCATCTGCAGAATTCCTGTTGTCTACAATTTGGAATGACTTTGCTTTATTCAAGCCAAAATAAAATGGTGTGAAATCTGAAGCTGTTTGCTAAATACAGATTTTTTAAAACTTAAAACTGCTCAGAGCAAAAACAACTTTTGCTATTCCTCGATTTAGTACAGAGTACAAAGTATGCAGTTATACTCAAGTGCTGGAAATTGGTTGTAATCTATTTCATGTCACACAACTACAACCCACAAACAATATGCCATTAAGGGACACAGGCTCATCTTGTATTGAGGTTCAGTGCAAGGTTCACTAGTTTGAATGCACTACTGACACCTACCACATCCTTCAATAGCAGCTCATCTATTTTCCATTGATCAATTTAAACCACTACAATTTTCAACCATGTTGTAAGGAAGAAGAGTAAAAGAATAAGAGATAATTTACCCATCAATTTGCCTATCACACCAACAGGTCAACAGAGGATGCTATCTCCATGGCACTTCACTCTGCCCTGACCCACCTGGACAGCCCCAACTGTTACATCAGAATGCTGTTCATTGACTTTAGTTCGGCATTTAACACTGTGATCCCCTCCAAGCTGATCACCAAACTTCGCCAGCTTGGTATCAGCTCATCCCTCTGCAATTGGACCTTGGACTTTCTGACTAACAGACTCCAATCAGTTAAGTTAGACAACCTCTCCTCCTCCACTCTCACCCTGAACACCGGCGTGCCTCAAGGCTGTGTGCTGAGCCCTCTTCTGTATTCCCTTTTCACCTACGACTGCGTTCCTGTACATGGTTCCAACTCCATAATCAAGTTCGCAGACGACACCATGGCGGTTGGTCTGATCAGAGGGGATGATGAGACGGCCTACAAGGACGAGGTCCAGCACCCGGCCGCGTGGTGTGCCGACAACAACCTGGCCCTTAACACCCAGAGGACCAAGGAGATCATTGCAGCCTTCAGGCATGCCAGGAGTCACACTCACATCCCCAGCTACATCAACGGAACTGTAGTGGAACGTGTATCAAGCTTCAAATTCCTTGGTGTCCACATTTCCAAGGATCTCACCTGGTCCCTGAACTCCTCCATCCTGATCAAAAAGGCACAACAGCGTCTTTATTTCCTGTGGAGCATGAAGAAAGCTCACCTCTGTCCCAGGATACTGATGGACTTTTACCGCTGTACCATTGAGAGCATACTCACCAAATGCATCTCAGTGTGGTATGGCAATTGTCCCGTATTGGACCGCAAAGCACTCCAGTGTGTGGTGAAAACTGCCCAGCGGATTATCAGCACCCAATTGCCCACCATTGAGAGCATCTACCATAAACGCTGCCTGGGCAGGGCGAAAAGCATTATCAGGGATGCATCTCACTCTAACCGTGGACTCTTTACTCTCCTCCCCTCTGGTAGGCGCTATAGGAGCCTCCGCTCCCACACCAGCAGACACAGGAAGAACTTCTTCCCTGAGGCTGTGACACTGCTGAACCTCTCATCACAGCGCTAAGCAGAATTGCACCCATATTGTACTGTCTCAGTACTTTTATATTTGTGTGCTGTAGCACTTTTTTTATTTGCAGTTATTTTGTAAATAACACTATTCTTTGCATTTCTGGTCAGATGCTAAATGCATTTCATTGGCTTTGTATCTGTATTCGGCACAATGACAATAAAGTTGAATCTAATAATTTGATCACAGCATGTTAACAGCTCTGGGGGCACTGTGACATGAGAGGAATAATCCTATACATTTTGTGTCAGAACTTGTTGGGGAGATTTTCTGTCACAGTCCAACAAAATGACAATATAGTTTTTTTTGAAGTAGTATTAGAAAAGATTCATAGGCAAGCACTTAAAATATCCCAAAATTATCCATAGCCATGTGACATCTAACATTCTTGAAATGCTTACAGACTCAGAACTTTCCTAAATTTATTACAGAAATATTTTGGAACAGGAGTAATTTTAAGAGAAAATTTAAGCAACACAGCAAATAATTTAATTCTTTACAGCAAGTTACAGGAAGGCCACATTTCAAATTGGGTTAATATAACTTCTCACGTCCAGATGGCTAGTTTCTGTCATGGAGTCAGTACAGTAGCATAGTGGTTAGCTCCATTGTTTCATAGAGCCGGCTGTAAGATTGGGGTTTGATTCCTGCCATTGTTTGTGAGGAGTTTGTATGTTTTCCCTGTGACCACGTGGGTTTCCTCCAGGTGCCTTGGCTTTCTTCCATATTCCAAAGACGTACCATTAGGGTTGGTAAGTTATGGACGTGCTATGTTGGCACCAGAAGCATCACAACACTTGCAGGCCGGCAAGCACAATTCTTGCTGATTTGATGCAAATTAGGCACTTCGCACGTCCATATTTCATGTATGTACATGTGACAAATAAAGCTAATTGTTATCATTAATATCTGTAAATCCAAAGATAATTGAGCATCATGGACAAAAGTCAAATTTTGTTTCAAAAGTAGCATCCCACATTACGGGAGAGGATCTTTAACTTTGTGACTCAAAACCACGAGTGCTGTCAGGGAATTTTAAGACATTATCTCTCTGAAGGCCACAGTCAACCATATAGATCTGTGAGCCCCAAAGCTGTCTTTCCCAATGAAACTTTATTTATTGCGTATGAAGGTTTAACGGTAAATTTATCTTTATACAGGACTGATAGGAGAAAACACTCAGAATGTACTCATTATACAATTTCAGGCACTTGTATTTCCTCTAAAAATATGCAAAGGTGACAGCACTTAAAGGGATGGGAAATATTGCCAATATTTCTGATTACAGTTGTCCAAAGCATTGCATGCTTAGGAAAACTCCAGTTTCTGGGAATTGTTCCTTCAATTTAAAATCATAGATTTGTTCAGATGTAATGAAAGTAACACTCAATTAATTCCAATGTTCGTCCTTGCCTTTAAAATGGATTCAATGCCTCGAAGACAAGAATCATGATCAATGTTAAAAAAACCCCCTTTACTTTAAAATAAGTTCTGTATCACATTCAATGCCAGTAAAGACCACTGGAATATTTTTAATGTTTATTAGAGTTTCAAACAATAAAACACATTTTATGCAGTAATTTACTAACATAACTAGCAAATATTTGTTTAAACTAATATTAAATTAGGCAGATATGATTATTTTCATTCTCAGCTAAGTCTTAGAGCTTTATTTCAGAAATTTCTGGACAACTGCACATACCTTGGCTCTGGTTTATCATTTGGTTTGGAAGTTTTCAACAGACTATTATAACATGTCCATTTTCCTGCACTGGTAATTACTTTTTAACTGAGATTCCTTAAGTGACTATTCCACCAACCAAAACAGCAATTTCATTTTTAAAACATCAAATTCATACTGAGTAATGCCAATTTCATATAGTTCAAGTCCATTATTTGTAATATACTAATAAATAACACTAAGCTCATTAGCCATTTTGACGCATTGGTCAGGTCAAAATGGACTAGGCTCTCCTTTCCAAAAGGAAGTCAGTCTGGAAAGGTTGGCCAACTGACCTCCAGTGGACCACAAACATGCAGTGGCAATTAGCCACACAGTATCTGTAACAACAATGACCAAAGAAAAAAGTAAATCTTCAAGAAAGAAACTGCTAACCTGATCCACTAAACTTTGTAAATAAATTCCACAAACATTATTTAAAACACTTTATGCTGAATTAACCTGCTCAAGATGGTGCAGACTGGAGAAGGAATTCAGCAATCTGGCCTTACGCCTTCAGTTTTTGGAGGACGAGCAAGGAACACAGGAAATGAGGCAATTGGAAAAATCTCTGCTGACCACCTGGTCAATTCCTAAACTGCGTACCAGCTCAATTTCAGCCAGAGAAAGCAGGATCTCCCAGTGGCCACACATTTTAATTTCACATCCCATTCCCATTCTGACATATCTATCCATGGCCTCCTCTACTGTAAAGATGAAGCCACACTCAGGTTGGAGGAACAACACCTCATATTCCGTCTGGGTAGCCTCCAACCTGATGGCATGAACATCGACTTCTCTAACTTCCGCTAATGCCCCACCTCCCCCTCGTACCCCATCTGTTACTTACTTTTATACACACATTCTTTCTCTCACTCTCCTTTTTCTCCCTCTGTCCCTCTGAATATACCCCTTGCCCATCCTCTGGGTCCCCCCCCCCACCCACCTTGTCTTTCTTCCCGGACCTCCTGTCCCATGATCCTCTCGTATCCCTTTTGCCTATCACCTGTCCAGCTCTTGGCTCCATCCCTCCCACTCCTGTCTTCTCCTATCACTTTTGGATCTCCCCCTCCAACTTTCAAATCCCTTACTCACTCTTCCTTCAGTTAGTCCTGACGAAGGATCTCGGCCTGAAACGTCGACTGCACCTCTTCCTAGAGATGCTGCCTGGCCTGCTGCATTCACCAGCAACTTTTATGTGTGTTGCTTGAATTTCCAGCATCTGCAGAATTCCTGTTGTTAACAGCTCAATTCCTCATTTCTTAAACAATCAATTTTTCCCAAAAATATCCACCACCCTGTTGTAACATAATTAAATTATAAATATTCTCCCTACCTTTTCTCCCAATTTTGGTGACATTTCTAAACTTTATAGTCTTCTGGAGTCAGTGGATTTTAAATTACTCCTCTTCCCATGGCTTTCCTTAAATGTGCTTTACTGTATGACAACCGAAAGTGCAAACACACTTATAAGGAATTATTATTACCCTCAAGACCTGTGTTCCATGGCTCTACTTATTCATATTTCCTTACTGTTATTGCACACAGGTCAATTTTCATTAACAATCGAGAACTTCAGATTCCTCTCCCAGTTCGTGCTCCTATGTCTAAAGCTGTATAGCTCATATCTCAAAGTCCATTCCTTTTTCTTGCCCTTTCTTTATCAATTACCATCTGTTCAACTGGCCTCTCTATCTAGATAGTTAAGTTCGATTTACGTTATTTGACAGAAAGTGGAATAATATACAAAACTCCTGTCACAGAATTAACAGTTCTGAAACAGATTAATGCAGCCTGATTTCTTAAAAATGGTTTACAGAGGGAGAAATATTTGAGGGTTCAGTAACATTTGGAAAAAGAATTCTATGATGTATGGAAAATCTCATTACTTAACTTGGTATAGGCTAAAATATCAAAAGCCAAGTTGCTCCAAATAAGTGCCAGAAAGTGTAAAGGGCAAAATCAACAGCTTTCAAAACAAAGCAATGTGCTGAAGAATGGATCAGTTTGAATGAATCTGTATCCAGGACTCTGAAGTCTCTATAATAACATAGTGGCAAAAAGAAACAGGAACCCCTCCCTTAATTGTCCCATTCTCAGACCTGTTTCCAGGATAAATAACCCAGCATGACATAACAGACAAAGCAGCAGCTTGTACTGCACCTGATGTTCATTACACAAGGTTGCTGATTCACTGCTGCAATTTGCTACACCCCAAAACAATCTCACCCGAAAAGGCCTTGGATTATCAACTGCGCACCTGGATTTTACTGAGTTGGCTCCATTCCAGTGATGCACTGTGAAGACCATGCTGACCCTGGAGTATAGGAGGTCATTTAATTTCTCTTGTAACAATCCGAAAGGAGTACTCAATGGGATAATAGGTGTTAAACACCAAAATCAGCTGAGACAACATGGATGATTCCTTACAGGATTCCATGAGTGATGCAACGTGGGCCAGAAATGCTCATTATTCTCTTGGTGGTGTCCATTTCAGTGAGTTGCTCTGTGATCTAATTTCTGGGCCCCAGTTTTTTAAATGTAGAAGATTTGTATCACTATCACAGCACACATCATAATTGGTTTTTAAACTGCAGCCAGCAGTGCCCAGACTGTGATAATATCTCATTACACAAAAATAATCATTACAGCAAAGTTGGAACTGGACTTGCTGCATGCAAGCATAAGCTGCTTCATTTGCTAAGGAACTGTGAAGAATTGAACATCCAGCGAGCACCCTACTTTTGACCTTTTAGTAGACGGAGGGTTACTGAAGCAGCAGCAGGTGGACATTAGTTTGACTACAGCTTCTCGATGCCTCGATACTGAAACTTTCTCCCACTCCCATGATGGCATGCATGTGCATTTCTTCAAAATGCCCGGCCGAAAGAAGTTTCAGGAAAAAGCTGCCACACTGTGGCTAAATACTGCAATACCAAATTTGCATCCCAAAATACCTTGGAGAAAGAATAGTCATTAGCAGACACACTACAACTGAAGCAACCTGGAAAAGAGTAGCACATTACTAAAGGGAATGGGTGGCATTTCACACCAGAGAACCTGGTGGATTTCTTGAACCACAGAGAACAGACCATTTCAGATATATTTGGGGAAAGGTGGGTATAGATGGCCTCAAGCGATCAAAGGTAGAAGTTAAATCTCAAAGATCTGGGTAAGGTGCAACAAGAACCATTAGGTTTGCCAGAAACTGGAAGTACAAGGAGCTCAACAGAGGTCTTTGCACAAACTTCAGAATCCAGACATACCAATATGGAATTGGTATCCAACATAACTCAAAGGGCCAAAAAGAAGCAATATCCAGTGACTAACATCTCAACTTTATTTGAGCCTAAGCAAAACCCACCCTATATCTCTGTCAAGTAGAAGCTCACAGTACTGCCATGCCTATTATACCAGCTTGTATTCAGGACTGTAGTAGTACAACTTATAATCTGTCCCTCAGAGTATCACAAAGACATCAGAGGCAACTCCAGCAGCAGTGATGTTGAGCAGCAAAAAATCGTTTGTTTCTTTTGAAACAGCATTTGTTCTTCTATCCGGTAAATATTGCTGTTGTGTGCAGTCAGACCTCTCTCCTGGTCCCCCCCATGCAGAGATTATGTAGTAGACCTTCCTTTCCCAACCTTATTTAAGACAATCCTCTAAAGCAGGAGTTCCCAATCTTTCTTGTGCCAAGGACCCCTGCCATTAAATGAGGGGTCCGTAAACTCTAGGTTGGGAACCATTGCTCTGAAGCCATCTGCAGCATAACCCATTGGAAATCAGCAGCTCTCCACTAGTCATAATCCACCACTGTGATAATAATCCACTAGACTATTACTGCAAGCAAAATGCACACAGGTACTTCAGCTGTATACAGATAAATTAATAACATTTATTAAGGGCAGCAGAGGGAGGGAGCACTTTGGTAGAGACGGTAGAGACGTATCACCACCCTGCCACTCAAATGGGCAACATCATGTTTTTGCGGCTAACTTCACGGATGATACAAAGGTAGAGTGGCAGGCAGTGTTGAGGAAGCGGGAAGTCAAGGAGACAGACATAATGGGAATGGGCAGAGCAGTGGTAGATGGAATATTGTGTTGGAAGTGTATGGTCTTGCACTTTGGTAGGACGAATGAAGGCATGGACTATTTTTTTTAAAAACGGGGAACAAATTTAGAAATCAGAGGCACAAAGGGACTTGAGAGTCCTTGCGCAGTATTCCCTAAAGGTTAACTGGCAGGTTGAGTTGGTGGAGGAAAAGAAGGCAAATGCGATGTTAGTATTCATTTCAAGAGGACTAGAATATAAAAACAAGGATGTAATGCTGAGGCTTTAGAAGGCACTGGCCAGACCACACTAGGAGCATTTTGAGCAGTTTTTTGTCTCCTTATCTAAAAAGAGGTCCTGGCATTGGACAGCAGGTTCACGAAAATGATTTCAGGAATGAGAGTTAATGTATGAGGAGTGATTGATGGCTGTGGGCCTGTACTTGCTGGGGTTTAGAAGAATGAAGGTGGGGGGGGGGGAATCTCATCGAAACCCATCGAATATTGAAAGGCTGAAATAGAGTGGATGTGGAGAGGATGTTTCCTATTGTGTGGGAGTGTAGGACCAGAAGGCACAGCCTCAGAACAGAAGGGCATCCATTTAGAACAGAGATGAGGAGGAATTTCTTTAGCCAGTGGATGGTGAATGTATGGAATTCATTGCCACAAACGACTGTGGAGACCAAGTCATTGGGTATATTTAAAGCAGAGTTTGATAGGTTCTTGGTTAGTAAGGGTGTCGAGGGTTGTGTGTGGGGAGGCCGAATGTAGTTGAGAAGGATTAATCAGCCAAGATAGAATGGCAGAGGAGACCCAGTGAGCCGATGGCCTAATTCCACTATGTCTCATGGTCTTTCAGCATTCAAAATGGGACTGAGGACCCAGGGTCCATGCATGATGAGCACACAGAAGCCCATTGTTAACGGTGGGAGTACGTCACCTCATTGAACCAACCTACCCATCATATAGTGGTAGACTCTTGAATCCCATGTTAGCTTCATCTGGGTCTGAGGCAACTGGTGTGGAAGCAAATTATCCTTAAATTACAACTCATGTTAATTTCATTTGCCCACCTTGGTTCCAAAATCAAGGAATTTATTTGCTTTACCAAAAAAAAAAGCCTATTAAATTTTCTGCCTCAATAATTCCTCTGTATGCTCCTGAAAATAATGTTCTAGGTCATTCAAGGGTATTTCTATTGAGCACGTTCCTTTTCCAAAAACTCACTTCTGGAAAGCATTACAGGGCTATTAAAACAAAAAATTTGCACCATCTTAAAAGTTGATCAGTTAATCTGCACAACTGTTCTAAGAGTTAGCGCGTCACTGCACTGCAGACACCTTAAACCACTTTTTAATGCAGTTTACACTGTAAGTACATGCAGGTATTTAGTTATGTATGTACATTTTCTTCAATATCCATCCTTTAACCTCCAACTTTATTTTGTTATATAACTCTTCCTATTTGCTGAAAGTTGTTCTTTGTTGCATGTCACACCCTGAACAACACACCATAGCAAATTCCTAATACATGTAAAATGAAAAAAGATATGGCATATCTTTTCACCGTCATAAACATTTTAAGAATTAAACCACACCTTAAATTTTATAAACTCAGAGAATCATAGTCTAGTCTGCACAACTTCTCTTTTTAAATTTACATAGAACATAGAATAGTACAGCACAGTACAGGCCCTTCAGCCCACAATGTTGTGCCGACCCTCAAACTCTGCCTCCCATATAACCCCCCACCTGAAATTCCTCCATATACCTGTCTTGTAGTCTCTTAAACTTCACTAGTGTATCTGCCTCCACACTGACTCAGGCAGTGCATTCCACGCACCAACCACTCTCTTGAGTAAAAAACCTTCCTCTAATATCCCCCTTGAACTTCTCACCCCTTACCTTAAAGCCATGTCCTCTTGTTTTGAGCAGTGGTGCCCTGGGGAAGAGGCGCTGGCTATCCACTCTATCTATTCCTCTTAATATCTTGTACACCTCTATCATGTCTCCTCTCATCCTCCTTCTCTCCAAAGAGTAAAGCCCTTAATCTCTGATCATAATGCATACTCTCTAAACCAGGTAGCATCCTGGTAAATCTCCTCTGTACCCTTTCCAATGCTTCCACATCCTTCCTATAGTGAGGCAACCAGAACTGGACACAGTACTCCAAGTGTGGCCTAACCAGAGTTTTATAGAGCTGCATCATTACATCGCGACTCTTAAACTCTGTCCCTCGACTTATGAAAGCTAACACCCCATAAGCTTTCTTAACTACCCTATCTACCTAAGAGGCAACTTTCAGGGATCTGTGGACATGTAATCACAGATCCCTCTGCTCCTGCACACTACCAAGTATACTGTCATTTACTTTGTACTCTGCCTTGGAGTTTGTCCTTCCAAAGTGTACCACCTCACACCTCTCTGGGTTGAACTCCATCTGCCACTTCTCAGCCCACTTCTGCCTCTTATCAATGTCTCTCTGCAATCTTCGACAATCCTCTACACTACCTTCAATGCCACCAACCTTTGTGTCATCTGCAAACCCACCCTTCTACCCCCACATCCAGGTCGTTAATAAAAATACACACAGCATCACTCTAATAAATCTGCACTGCGCTCAATCCAATTTCAATTTATCCTTCAGTTCACTTGGAATTAAGTGCAGTACTAGACATCAATTCAAATTTAGCCTTAATTATAGCCAACACATAATATTTTAGAAAACACTGAATTGAGAAACAAATATTCTCAGCTATTTTTCTCCCAAAATTCCATAGCATCTAAGTTTGTTCTAAATTTTCAAGCATGTAACAGGTTCACATCACACATAACAAATTGCTTGAATTAAAGTTGTGGCCATTATAGAGAGATGGCTGTCACTAAGGCAGGAATGGCTGCTGGATGTTCTAAGGTTTAGATGTTTCAAAAGGGACAGGGAGAGAGGTAAAAGAAATGGGGGAGTGGCATTGCCAATCAGGGATAGTATTACAGCTGCAGAAGGGGGGGCATTGTAGAAAGATTGTCTACTGAGTTAGTGTGCGTGGAAGTCACAGGAAGGGAGTGATCGTTCTATTGGGAGTATTCTATAGAACACCCCTCACCAATAGCAACAGAAACAACAAGGAATAGATTGGAAGGCAGAGTTTGGAAAGATGCAAAACCAACAACATCATTGTCATGGGTGATTTCAACTTCCCCAATATTGACTGGCACCTTCTATGTGCAAATGGTTTAGGTGGGATGGAATGTGTTAGGTCTGTCCAGGAAGGATTCCTGACACAATATGTAGACAGGCCAATTAGAAGAGAGGCCATTCTGGATCTGGTACCAGACTATGAATGTGGTCAGGTGTCAGATCTCTCAGTGGGTGAGCATTTTGGAGACAGTGACCACAACTCTCTAACCATTACCACAGCCTTAGAGAGGATAGGAGCAGACGATATGGGAAAGTATTTAATTGGGGAGGGGGAATATGACGCTATTAGGCAGGAACGGGAGCATAAAGGTTCAAGATTCTAGTTTATTTGTCATGTGTACATCAAAACACACTGTGAAATGTGCTATTTGCATTAACAACCAACACACCTGAGGGCATTGGGAACTGATATACTCAGGGAAATGCACAATGGAAATGTGCAGGTTTTTTTTAATATAGGGAGTATTTGCATGGGTTCTGGTTAGATTTGTCCCATTAAGACAGGGAAAGAGTGGTAGGCTGAAGGAACCATGGTTAACAAAGAATGTGGAATATCTAGTCAAGAGGAAAAAATATTTTAGGATGAAAGGATCAGACAGTGCTCTGGAGAGTTACAAGGAAGGCCATGAAAGGAGCTGAAGAATAGACTTAGGAGAGCTAGAAGAGGCATGAGAAAGCCTTGGCAAATAAGATTAAGGAAAATCCCAAGGCGTTCTACACATGTGAAGAACAGGATGATGACTATAAGTAAGGCTTGGACTGACCAGGGACAGTGGAGGAAATGTGCTTGAAGGAGGCAAGGCAGGTCTATAATGAATACTTTAGTGAAAGAAACTGTAATGTTTGTGAGGATGGCGTAGAACAGGTTGACGTGCTAGAACATGGCAATGTTAAGAAAGAGCATGTGCTGGAACTTTTGAAAAACATTGGGATATATCCCAGGTTACTACGGGAAGCCAGGGAAGAGATTGCTGCGCCTTTGGTGATGATCTATGCATCCTTATTGACCACAGGAGCAGTTCCAGATGATTGCTCAAGAAAGTGAGTAGGATAACCCTGGGAATTACAGAACAGTGTCTTACTTCTATTGTGGGCAAATTGTTGCAGATTATTAAAGATGGGATTTACCATCATTTTGAGAAGCATAATTTGATTTGAGTAATAGTTAGCTTAGTTTTGAGAAGGGCAAGACACAAGCCTGACTGATTCTTTGAGGCTGTGACAAAGCACATGGATAAAGGTAGAGCAGTGGGTGTGCTGTAGATGGATTTTAGTAAGGCGTTTGATAAGGACCCCTGTGTAAGACTTATTCAGAAAGTCAGGAGGCATGGGATCCAGGGAAACCTGGCTTGCCCATAGAAGACAGAGGGTGGTTGTAGATGGTGTTCTGCAGGGATCTGTTCTGGGATCCCTGCCCTTTGTGATTTTTAGAAATGACTTGGATAAGGAAGTGGAAGGGTGGGATAGTAAGTGTGCAGATGACATGAAGGTCGGTGGTGTGTGCAGCACAGAATGTTGTCAAGGGTTACAGCAGAACACTGATAGGATACAAAGCTGGACTGAGAAGTGACAATCCAGAAAAGTGTGAAGGGCAGAAATGGCAAATAGCTGGGCATGCTGCCAGCGATTGTGGTAGAAGCAGATACATTACGGACATTTAAGAGGCTCTCAGGCAGATGGATAATACAAAAATGAAGGGCTATGTGGGAGACAGGGATAGCGTGATCTTAGAGTAGATCGTATAATTGATAATCACCATCTAAAGGATATGAGCTTAGTCTGCTGCCCTACTCGCTCTACACCCATGACTGTGTGGCTAGGCACAGCTCAAATGCCATCTAGAAATTTGCTGATGACAACTATTGTTGGCAGAATTTCATATGGTGACAAGACGACTTACAGGACAGAGATATTTCAGCTGGTTGAGTGGCGTCGCAGCATCAACCTTGTACTCATCAGTAAGTCCAAAGAACTAATTGTGGACTTCAGAAAGGGTAAGATGAGGGAACACTCACCAGTCCTCATAGAGGGATCAGAAGTGGAAAGAGTGAACAATTTCAGTTCCTGGGTGTCAACATCTCTGAGGATCTACTGTGGGCCCAACATATCGATGCAGTTTCAAAGAAGGCACAGCAGCAGCTATATTTCATTAGGAGTTTGAGGAGATTTGGCATGTCATCAAAGACTTGCAAATTTCCTCAGATGTACCACGGAGAGCATTCTAACTGGCTGCATCACCATCTGGTATGGGGGGGGGGGGCATTGCACAGGATCAAAACTCAGTCAGCTCCATCATGGGCACTAGTCCCCCCAGCATCCAGCACATCTTCAAGGAGTGATGCCTTAAAAAGGTGGCATCCATCATTAAGGACCCCCATCAAGAAGGATATGCCTTCTTCTCTTTGCTACCATCAGGGGGGAGGTACAGGAGCCTGAAGGCAACAATTCAGGAACAGCTTCTTCCCTCCTGCCATCAGGGTTCTGAATGGACATTGAACCTCACTACTTCTTCCCCCCTTTTTGCACTACATTTAACTTAACTTTAATATATATAACACCCTACCTACTGTAATTCACAGTTCTTTTATTAAGTATTGCAGTGTACTGCTGCTGCATAACAACAAGGTTCACAACATATGTTGGTAATATTAAACCTGATTCTGATAAGGTCAGGACAACATCATGGACTGAACAGCCTGTATTGGACTGAACGGCCTATATTGTACTGTACTGGGCTGAAATGTTCCATGTTCCATCAGGAATTTCCAGCACCTGCAATAATATTGATTCACATTAAATTGGCTACTGTTAAGCTCATCTTAAAGATGGCCTCTTATTGCAAGTGGATGGGGAGTTTATAATTATGGAGGAGAGAACAAAAATGCTGGGAATTGGGCTGATGGGATTAAAACTATATGTTATTACATTAAATAATCTATTTCACACATGAAACTATAGGCAAAGATACTAAGTGGTAAAGTGGATCTGTTGCTCTTGTTACAGTTATACCAAATTTAAAAACATAACATTAATGATAAAGTTAACTTTGAGCCTAAGATTTAACAAATTCAGACGACAGACAGACGTCAAAGCTTGTGCAATCACTCGACCCCAGGTGTCCGATGATGCAATGTTTTGATAATATATATTCTACAGTCTATTTCTACCATAGGGTATACTACAAAGTAATTAGTTTTGGAAAGACACCACTCCATCTTATTCTAATTTATCAACCTTTATACATAGCTGCTATACTACAATTTACTGAATTAACCACATCCTGATTCTGGGGTTGATTATTTTAACTCAATCTCAAAAAAGCCTGTTAGATTTATTTAAAACAGTCCAATTTTACAAATGCATATTAATAAGATGTTCTTTTATTAAATAATAAGTCTCAGTCTACTTATTCTCAAAGGCAACTTCAAATTATGCTTCTGGTCTACTTTTAAACTGTTGTTCCAGTTTCACAAGCCGCACCCTAACTGTGAATGCTCATTTGTGACATCAGCAAGTAAAGTGAAACCGTATCACATTCAAATTTCTAATGTTACTCAAGTACAGAAAACCTCTTTACCATATTCAGCTGCTGAGAAACCAAGAACACAGACCATGGGAACTTAGATGAGATGACTGTTATAGGACTACGAGAAAACCGAAGAGACTTGAGCATCCAGATTTCTGGACCTATGATATGAAGTACCAATTAGAGTGTATCTAGATTAGAAGGAAATTGGGATAAGGATCCCAAAATCGTATCGCTGGTGTTCAGCTATTATTAAAACGTGTGGAATAAAGTAACAACAGAAAAGTGTGCCTGAGATTTAAAATATTTTAATATTTTGATATGAACCGACAACGATTGTTAATCTGATTTAATCAATGTTTAACTTGCCTTATACCATTATCTAATCAGAAACTACTTGCATTTATCCCAGAATTTTCATTACACAACGCAACTGAACATTTAGTGTACAATCACCATCCTAAGAAATAAAATGGGACAAAAGAGGAAATTGAATCACTACAATAGGACACGCGACCATTCTCTAGCGGAAGAGTATGAAATTCTCCAAGTTCTTTGTTGCACTTTTAATCCTATTGCAGTAAAAAGGCTACAAGGCCTTTGGGTTGTCGATACAACCAGGAGGCAGAAAATATCAGAATATATTTTCCTCACAATAGCCGATTATATATGTTGTTTTTAAAAAAACAGGTCAAGTGGTTAAAACTTGAAATCATTTCAATGCTATTTCCGGGAATAGTGAAGTTCGAAGCCAATTATGGTGAAGGCAAGAATTTTGCGACCCATCAGCCATTTGAAAAGTCTTTGACGATTATAAAAGCCATGAATCTTCAAAAAGACAAGTTTTTTTTTGACAAAAATGCGACTAGATTTTTTGGCCATTATTTGAATGAGCAAAACCTAATTTTGACAGAATTCCAGAACACCAAGTGTTACGGTAAATACGCGCTGAAATAGTGAATACTTACTGCAGATGGATCTCTCATGATAATCTTTTTAGCTAGCGTGACGGTGCGGCTTGTTCGTTTTTTCTCCTGTGTCATCCTGTCACATTTTACAAGGGCTGCGAGACGCCGGCCGCCCTCCGCTTGCTGCTCTGCCGGTGGGGGGACGGCACGGCTCGCTGAGCTCGGCGGCGGGTCGGCGCAGTCACTCATGGAGCGGCGGTTGAACCTGAGCCCGTGCCCCGGCCGCTACATCGCCGCGCAGCCGTCACATCCCCCGCTCGCGCTCCCCCGGGGCCAGCGCCGCCCTCACGTGACACCGGACGGAAGCGCGCGCGCGAGAGCCGTGCATTTCACCAGATATTGGCGCCGAATCCGAAATCTGGAGTTTGGTCAGCCGGCTTATTATTGTCACATGTACCGAGGTACGGTGGAAAAAAAATTTGTTTTGCATACCGTCCTCACTGATCATTTCATTACAACCGTTCTTTGAAGCGGTACAAGATTAAACTATAACAGTGCAGAATAAAGCGTTACAGAGAAAGTGGAGTGCGGCTAAACCATAAGATGCAAGGCCAATAACAAGTAGATTGTCAAGAGTCCATCTTATACTAGGGGACCATTCATTGAACAGAGGGACCGAAGCTGTCTTTGAGTCTGCCTTCAGATTTGATTCTGCGCCACGAAGGCAGCAAATGTAGAAAGAGTCCATCGAGAGGGATGCTAGTTGCCGTGATGCGCTGAGCTGTGCAGTTTCCTGTGGTCGGAGGCCGTGAAGCTGTACAGTTTCCTCTGGTCGTAGGCGGTACCAAGCCGTGATACATCCGGATAGGATGCCTTATATATAAATAGCGACTCTCAAAAGCGACACCCTAACTTTTTAAGCCTCCTGAGGAAGTAGAGGAACTGGTGAGCTTTCTTGGCCATGGCGTCTACGTGATTCGACCAGGGCAGGCTATGAAGAGTTTGTAATGGAATTATAGCATTGAAGGCAGAGCTGTAACCAATAAACACTGGTCTTTCATAAGTGTCTTTACTGTCCTGATGCTCCAGGGATGAGGGTGGGGCTGGGGAAATAGTCGTATAGACCTGTTTCGGCAGTACGTGAATTGCCATCAGGTCATTCATTGGGCAATTGTCATTGAGACGTATTGTTATTTCTTAGGTATCAGGTTGATAGTGATCTTCTTAAAGCAGATAGGAACCTCAGATCCGTGCATACTGCATTGAGATACATAATATAATGTTGCTAAAATTCAGACATCCCACCCTGCAAAAACGTTAGCTATGCTAATGAACGAATGACATGTTAAACTCACCTCAACATGTCTTTTACAGTCCTAACCCACCATGGGCAATAGAAAAGTCACTGTTGCAAACAGTGCAGCGAGCAACACTGTCATTATTTTGACCCCTATTAGGCAGGGGTACACTTTAGTGTAGTCTGGGGTGACGTGCGTTTTATTTTGGAACACTCTGCAATGGCGCGCTCTCGCTTGCTCTCTCTCGCGCGCGCGCTCTCGCTTGCCCTCTCTCGCTCGCTCTCAAAAAAATTGATTTCCGTGAAATTGTATATAATTTGCGGGCATCAGGGAGCCACTATTCAGATGCGGGAGACTTCCGGAAGTTCCAGGAGAGGTAGGATGTCTGAAAATTACAGGGAGGATTGTACCTGCAACTACACAAAAATTATTCACAATCAAATTGAATTTATCCCTAAGTGTCAAATGCCATAAATGCCATGTACAGTGTATTTGGACACACACTCAGTGACTACTTTATTACATATACCTACTCCTTAATACAAGTATCTAATCAGCCAATCATGTGGCAGCAACTCAATGCATAAAAGCATGCAGACATGGCCAAGAGGTTCAGTTGTTGTTCACACCAAACATCAGAATGGGGAAGAAATGTGATCTAAGTGATGTTGACTGTGGAATGGTTGTTGGTGCCAAACAGGGTGGTTTAAGTATCTCAGAAACTGCTGACCTGGAATTTTTATGCACAACAGTCTCCAGTGTTTACAGAGAATGGTGTGAGAAACAAAAAAAAAATCCAGTGACTGGTAGTTCTGTGGGTGAAAATGCCTTGTTAATGAGAGAGGTCAGGGGATAATAGCTAGACTGGTTCAAGCTGACAGGAAGGTGACAATAACACAAATAACCATATGTTACAACAGAGGTGCATAGAAGAGCATCTTTGAATGAACAACACATCGAACCTTGAAGCAGCAGACCACACCGGGTTCCACTCATGTACCTAATAAATTGTCAATGAGTGAATATCCAGACATATAGTGCAGCTTTTAAAATAAAGGCAAAATGATGAACAATAAGGAGAACAATTTATTGAGAATTTTTTAAAAGCACATATTGGAAGTCTAAAATAACAGTACAAAATGTTGGAAAAACTCAGCAGGTTAGGCAGCATCTGTAAAAGGAAAAACAATGGTATCTTTTCAGGTCTGAGGCCTTCCAGCTAAGTGTTTTATTATGCATAAAGTTTATATTTGAGAAAAAAGGGCTGCCCTGGTGTTTACCCCCAATAAATATGCTTTCTTTCTGAAGCCAATGGTATGCAATACAAGTGAAATATTAGGGGACTGATTCATCTTTGTGCGAGGAACAGTCAATCAGATACACTCGGACTACAAGAATATGGCAGTTCTATACATGTTCCCATGATCAGTCACCAATTGTACATACTGATCTAGAAAATAGAAAATAATTGCAACATTTAGCAGGTCAGGCAATAAAGAAAGGTTTATGTTGCAGGTCAGGTCATCATTTATCGGAGTTCCAGTATCTGAGGTCTTCTATTATTTTTATATGTTGGGCATTTCAGGAAAGGAAGACATTTATTGTCTATTCCCAGTTCAATTTGAAATGAAACTTATGAGACTTCTTCAACCACTGCAATGGATGCAATGAATATACTTTAATAATACTTCTTGATGGCAAATTCCAAGCTATGTAGTGAAAGGATGGAGATATTACTGCTTGTTGGTCAGGAGCATGAGCTGGAGGTTTTCTACTTTATTTAACAGACTAACCAAAACTAAATTGCTAATAATATTTGAATAATACCTTAAATTAGAGAACAAAACAATAAATATACGATAGACTATACATCAGTATAATGGGATTTAGAAAGTGTAGTCAAAATATACAATTAAAATTATTAGAAGAAATATCTTGACCATTTCTTGCATTTGTCAACTGATATGAAAAACGTTAGCAGCATAGTACTTGATCAGTATGAGGAATTATGCACACATCTAAATTTTAACAGAAACTTTTCAATCACTAGGTTTTTGAGAAATAAGTACATTAGATGCTAGAGGAATGCAAACCGTTTCTATTATTGGTGAAACATACAAGGTATTACATAGATCAAAATAATCTCATTAGGAACTTGCATATAATTATGGGTGAAATAGTTTTTGGAGCTATTTTCATGTACTACATCTGGAGATAAAATCTGAAATTAAGAGAAAAGTATTGGCTGGAGTAAGTTTTATAACAAGGCTTTGGAGATTTTTCAATGAAATTCCTTGAATATACATAGGCTGGCATTTAACTAAATTAAGGAACTGCCCTTTCAGTAATGAAATACCCTTTCAACACTCAAAAATCCACTTGTTTATTACTAATTTTCGAGGCGACTGTTCTTGCTGGCGTTTTGTCTGTGAAAAAATGGCAGTCTATTAATTCACACATCCAATGAAAGGATAATGGATGATATTAATCCATCTTTGTGCTGTTACTGGAGGGATAAACTTCGGACAAGAAAGCTCTTCTCAGACTCATCTGACGGGATTTACTCGACTAGTCCTTTGTTAGCTAGTTTAAGACGTTGTACTTTTGAGCCTGGATCACTGCACTGAAATGTCAACTACCAACCTACAACAGGGATAAGGTGGCACCTATCCTTTTGTTAAATTATAATGACTCTCAGGTTAATAATACCAAGGCCCTAAAATAGGACTTTATTTGTCCAACTTGCAGTTGGCATTCAGTTTTATCAGGTAGCATAAAACAGGTCAAAAAAGCATTTAATCATAAAACACAAGCAGCATATTGGTTCCAAAGAAAATTGGAGGATCTCATTTGATGTTAGTACACAATAGTGCAAGTCCAATGCCGGGTTAGTCAGTTTGGTCATAAGGTAATCTTTTCCCCATTCATTATTATAGAGAGAGCTGCCTTCCTACATGGGATATGAGACAACAAATAGTATTTTCAAAATTGAAGTTCAGTGAATCCGAAGGATGTAGCCGTTTCAGTTTGCATTTGGCAAACACGGCGACTGTGACCTATAAACAAATCTTATCAATAAGTAACGGGTACTCAGTTAGATTCAGTTTTAATCAAACAGTATATATATTTAACAGCTCCACCTTGGTGTAAGATCCAAGGGAAAATTACAGAGTTGAGAGTATAAAAATATAAATGCAACTAATTTTAATTCAAAGTTACATATGATGCATAGGTAAAATATGCTGGTGTCCCTGCTTTAAAATCTATCATAAGCAAACAGACATTCATTAAGGTGGATCTATTTTTAAAATGTTACTGAGACCTATAAGTAGGCTGTAGTTATTAAACAAGGCAAACTAGGTGTAATTATTACTGATCTGTGTTTAGATCCATCAAATACACAGTAATGAAACATCTCAGTGATATGCTTAGGTGGCAAACTTCAGCTCAAGTTATCCCCATACTTCATTAAACTCTTCTTAGGCAATCTCTTGGGATCAGGGATGATTTGCTTCTATTCCAGTTTGATGGCATAGCTGAGGAGCCCAAAGTGAGATGTGCAGACTCCACAAGATGTGTAACAATAGGTGCTGGATACAGTGGGTGGAGATGGAGTAGCTCGTGAAATCATGATCCCCTTCCATGGTTTATGCAGACTTTGTACATCCTCCAAACAAAGGGACTCAAAGTCCTCTGTACCATCCCCAGTGACTCGCTAGCAACTTAAGCATTTACAGAACAAGGATTCCCATGGACTGGTGGTGATAAGGAGATTTTGAGAATATCCTTCAATTTTTGACCCCTTGGTGCCATGATGGAATTCAGATCAAAGCACCAATTTCAGGTTTCCATCATTAAATTTAGGGTACGTAAATTAGATTGAGAGAAACTCCCTTCCAAGTTTTCAGGACAGTCAGAAATTAGCAACATTTTCAAAACTGATATTAAGGAGGAATCTGAAGACTGAAGCAACAGGCAAACTTAGCTCATGTGTCCTGGTGTAAGTAAATTTCGTGAATAAGTAATAGTGCTCAATTGGATAGAACCTGCAGTTAGGATACAATATAATCCAACTGTTTAAACTGAATCCTAATTGCGGACTTGAACCGATGTGTCAGACCTGCAGTAAATATAGCCTGTCCATTGGAATAAGAACTTCTCAACTATGCAAGGTGGAAGAGAACAAACTCATCATTGTTTCATTTATTCTTCTGGTAGATCTGGAAGAATTTACAGAGATAATATTAGAGGTATCTCTTTGATGAAGTGCCTGTTGCAGATACAGTAGTCCAAATCTCAGAGTGATCCACAGGGCAGTGACCAGGAGGTCATGAAATTTGCTTTGATATCTCAATCTTCATGATCTCTTTTCTCCATAAGGTCAAAGGCTGAGCCAACAAACTGGAAGCAAACATAATTTCATCATTCACACCTGCTGTCACTGAGTGGTAGCTCCTCAGATATGGGAAGCAGTTTAAGTTTTCCACGATCTTGTCGATCTACATTATGGGCGGCTGACATTGCACAGTGGGAGCTGGTTAGAAGTTCTTGGTTTTTGCAAATAGTCTAGTGTAAGGCCCATTTTTCTCATTTGTTTCAGTAAGGTGATGATGACTCAGAAGGTCAGGATCCAAACATACAGAAGTTAATTCCTGAATGCTAAATTGCAATAACTGAGATTGGAGTTACCTTGATTCTGGAGTGAAGGTTGAACAAATTCCCAATTATCCTGTGGATTGGCAGGGAGAAAGTTTCTTGGAGGTGAAGTTCAGTACTGCAGTGAGAAAAATTGAAAAAGGCACTGGGGCACTGTCTTGTATGGAAACTGTCTGCACTGAAATTTGTCTGAGTGGGATAGTTAGTTAAGTTCACAGTGTGCATGACATCAAACACAGGATGGAGTCAAATTTCTGAGGGCCACCAAGTCTTGATTAATGGAGTCAAAGGCTTTTGTGAAATTACTTAGGCCATGCACAATGGTTTATGTTGCTGTGTTACTGGAGTTCTTGTACAGTGAAAATCATGCCTATTGTGTTTCAGTACAAATGGAATCTACATCATAACTCAGGGAACAACTCTTCAGCCAACAGCTGCAGGTGGTTAAGTCTGGCCTATGTGTCGACATTCCTGGAGCAGACACGAGTGTAGAGATTGGGAAAACTGCTCTGCAATTACTGCAGTCAGATTTGTTTTTCTTTCATGAAAATGGCCTCAATATCCTTGAGGTCTTCTACATGGTATTCCTCTTCCTAGATGTGAGAAATTTGAGTTTAAAGTTCCTCTGCGCCAGACTTTAGAACTTCATTTGGGATACTATATACTCACAAAGCCTCTCGTTTCTTATTTGATATATTTCTGTTTTGATTTCTTGTGAACCTGGGGTAGTGATGAGGTTGGACTGGGTAGCATGCTTTCAAATTGAATCAAGGATGGGGCCACTGGTAAGAATTTCTTTCAAGTACAGCCTGCTTCCTACAATGGAGTTTGAGAACGGGAGTAGTGGGTGAGTAGGTCTGGAGGCTTTTTCAGCCACAATTGTGACAACACTGTCTGGATATCAGGATCTCATGGGCTGTTTCCACCAACCAATTGTTCTTTAAATATCAGGCTTTCTGTTGACTTGTAAAGACGTTTCTTCTCTCTTTGGCTCTACAGGAGTTTTCAATATAGTGGTTACGTGGAGAAGAAAAGAGTGCATTATAACCAGGCAACCATTCCACTACAGCTTCAGAGTCCTCAGTTTGTACCCATGGAATAAAATACATGAATTTGATTTCACTTTTTACCATCATTTTTCTCTAAATACTTACTTCCAGATTCAGCTAAATGTCGATTGGCTGCATGGTTTGTTGAGCCATCTGGACTGTACATGGGGTGTTCAGTGCCAGCACTTGCACTGTGTCAAGTCTGGTTCAAGCCTGCTTCTGTCTCAGGTTTCAAAGGAATTGCAAGCTACCCCGGAACTTCTGTTTCATTGGCAGTGTGTTTAGCGTAGCAAATGTAACCAGACAGTGCCTTTAATTTACATTAATTAGGGCTGAATAATTAGTTATGTCTGGAATAACTGATATGATATTTTAACAATGGTTTGCAGAAGAATTTATATAGTACACAGAGAACAGCTGTGTTGCCTCTGGAAAACCTGTGCAGTGTGCCATCATTACCAGAAAATTGTTTATATATTCCATAGTTTAAACAGGAGGCTAAATCTGAGCTAAACCGTTTGCAGCAAAAAACAAGAAATGGCCCTAGTGACTGCTCATTGGATTAAAAAAGAAATCAGAGGAGATCTCCTGCGCTCCAGGTAAATTTTACAAAATGATAACCAGATGTTTTACACTTATAAACTAATCAAAAATAGTATTATACTTGTTAGATTCATGTATGGTTTGCCGCTAAAAAATAACTTAATGTTTTAATACACTTTTTTCCAAGCACAGCACAACATCCTATTAAACAACTGTTTTAGTACATCACAACTGGGATGAAAAGGCAGATTTAGTACCTGAGCATGACGTACATTGTTTTACCTATCTTTAATTATACACTTCCCCAACCCACCTTCTTCCAGCAATTGTCATGTTGATGTGGTCTCTACTCATTCTTCCAGTGGAAATGGCCACTAATACACTCTTAAAGTAAGGCACCAATTTGTGCTGAACGCAAGCACGAGGAAATCTGCAGATGCTGGAATTTCAAGCAATACACATAAAAGTTGCTGGTGAACGCAGCAGGCCAGGCAGCATCTCTCGGAAGAGGTACAGTGGACATTTCGAGGCGAGACCCTTCGTCAGAACTAACTGAAAGAAGAGCTAGTAAGAGATTTGAAAGTGGGAGAGGGAGGGGGAGATCCAAAATGATAGGAGAAGACAGGAGGGGGAGGGATGGAGCCAAGAGCTGGACAGGTGATTGGCAAAAGGGATATGAGAGGATCATGGGACGGGAGGCATAGGGAGAAAGAAAGGGGGAGGGGGGAAGCCCAGAGGATGGGCAAGGGGTATAGTGAAAGGGACAGAGGGAGAAAAAGGAAAGAGAGAAAAAGAATGTGTGTAAATAAATAAATAACAGATGGGGTATGAGGGGGAGGTGGGGCATTAGCAAAAGTAGTAGATAAGCTGTCTCCAGAGAAAGAGACAGAAAGATCTAGAAAGGGGAGGGAGGTGTTGGAAATGGACCAAGTAAACTTGAGGGCAGGGTGAAAGTCGGAGGCAAAGTTAATGAAGTCAACGAGCTCAGCATGCGTGCAGGAAGCAGCGCCAATGCAGTTGCTAATGTAGTGAAGGAAAAGTGGGGGACAGATACCAGAATAGGTTTGGAACATAGATTGTTCCACAAAGCCAACAAAAAGGCAGGCATAGCTGGGACCTATACGGGTGCCCATGGCTGCACGTTTAGTTTGGAGGAAGTGGGAGGAGCCAAAGGAGAAATTATTAAGAGTAAGGACTAATTCTGCTAGACGGAGCAGAGTGGTGGTAGAGGGGAACTGGTTAGATATGGAATCCAAAAAGAAGCGGAGAGCTTTGAGACCTTCGAGAAACTTCCTGATGGGGGATGGAAGTATATAGGGACTGGACATCCATGGTGAAAATAAAGCAGTGGGGGCTTAAAATCATCGAAAAGTTTCAGAGCGTGAGAAGTGTCATGAACATAGGTAGGAAAGGATTGAACAAGGGGGGATAAAACAGTGTCGAGGTATGCAGAAATGAGTTCAGTGGGGCAGGAGCAAGCTGAGACAATGGGTCTACCTGGACAGGCAGGTTTGTGGATCTTGGGTAGGAGGCAGAAATGGGAAGTGCAGGGTGTGGGAACTATAAGGTTGGTAGCAGTGGATGGGAGATCCCCTGAGTGGATAAAGTCAGTGATGGTGTGGGAGACAATGGCCTGGTGCTCCTTAGTGGGGTCATGATCGAGGGGTAAATAAGAGGAGATATCCGCAAGTTGTCGCTGTGCCTTGGCAAGGTAGAGGTCAGTGCGCCAGACTACAACAGCAACCCCCTTATCGGCGGGTTTTATAGTAAGGTTAGGATTAGTGTGGAGGGAGTGGAGAGCAGAGTGTTCGGAAGGTGTGAGGTTGGAATGGGAACAAGGTGCGGTGAAGTCTAGACGGTTGATGTCTACTATAAGCCTATGGACTCTCACAGCTATCTGGACTATTCCTCTTCTCACCCCGTCTCTTGCAAAAATGCCATCCCCTTCTCGCAACTCCTCCACCTCCGCCGCATCTGCTCTCAGGATGAGGCTTTTCATTCCAGGACGAAGGAGATGTCCTCCTTTTTTAAAGAAAGGGTTTCCGCTCCTCCACCATCAACTCTGCTCTCAACCTGGTACTCCAGCTGCAGTGCTGTCGATAAAAAAGCCTTGCAGAGGGTGGTTAGGGGAGCAGAGAAGGTTGTTGGGGTCTCCCTACCTTCTGTCCAAGACCTCTTTCAGAGTTGATGCCTCCAGAAGACACGGTACATCATTAAAGACCCCTCACACCCTCTCCATGAACTGTTTGTTCTTCTGCCATCAGGCAAACGTTACAGGAGCATCAAAACTAAAACCACAAGGCTACTAAACAGCTTCCTCCCACAGGCAGTCAGACTGCTAAATAGCTGCTCTACCTGACTCTGCTTTGGACACTTTTAACTTGCACTGGACACTTATAACTGATTTAACTGACATGTGGCTGTTGTGTTTTACTATTTATTGTTATGTTTATTATTTAGTGTTGTGTTTGTTATGTTATGATTGCACTGCCCCTGAGAAACGCTGTCTCATTCTGCCCTGCAGAGCTGATGTATGGTTAGAATGGCAAAGTTTTTTGAATCTTTGAATCTTGAATCTTGAAATGCATCTCCCCCATTTCACGCACATCTGCTCTCACTCCATCCTCCTGCCACCCCACTAGGAATAGGATTCCCCTTGTCCTCACCTACCACCCCACCAGCCTCCGGGTCCAACATATAATTCTCCGTAACTTCCGCCACCTCCAACAGGATCCCACCACTAAGCACGTCTTTCCCTCCCCCCCCCACTTTCCGCAGGGATCACTCCCTACGCAACTCCCTTGTCCATTCATCTCCTCCATCCCTCCCCACCGATCTCCCTCCCGGCACTTATCCTTGGAAGCGGAACAAGTGCTACACATGCCCTTATACTTCCTCCCTCACTACCATTCAGAGCCCCAGACAGTCCTTCCAGGTGAGGCGACACTTCACCTGTGAGTCGGCTGGGGTGATTTACTGCGTCCGGTGCTCCCAATGCGGCCTTCTATATATCGGCGAGACCCGACGCAGGCTGGGAGATTGTTTCGCTGAACACCTACGCTCTGTCCGCCAGAGAAAGCAGGGTCTCCCAGTGGCCACACATTTTAATTCCACATCCCATTCCCATTCTAATATGTCTCTTCATGGCCTCCTCTACTGTCAAGATGAAGCCACACTCAGATTGGAGGAACAGCACCCTATATTCCGTCTGGGTAGCCTCCAACCTGATGGCATGAACATTGACTTCTCAAACTTCCGCTAATGCCCCACCTCCCCCCATACCCCATCCGTTATTTATTTATTTACACACATTCTTTTTCTCTCCCCCCTTTTCCTCCCTCCCTCTGTCCCTCTCACTATACCCCTTGCCCATCCTCTGGGGTTTCCCCCCCTCCCCCTTTTCTTTCTCCCCGGACCTCCTGTCCCGTGATCCTCTCATATCCCTTTTGCCAATCAACTGTCCAGCTCTTGGCTCCATCCCTCCCCCTCTTGTCTTCTCCTACCATTTTGGATCTCTCCCTCCCCCTCCCACTTTCAAATCTCTTACTATCTCTTCTTTCAGTTAGTCCTGACGAAGAGTCTCGGTTCGAAACATCGACTGTACCTCTTCCTAGAGATGCTGCCTGGCCTGCTGCGTTCACCAGCAACTTTTAAGTTAATTTGTGCTGAGGTTTGCTTTAACAATCTGGTAAATGTTTGCATGTTGAAATTTGTGGAAAACCTGACAGACACAAGAGACAGCAGATACTGGAATCTGGAACCACACGACACATTGACAGACAGGAGAAATCAACTGGCACTTTATCTGTAGGTGGCTTATCATCAGTTTAAGTAGCAGCAATGGGTGAACTTTTTTCACTTTTGAAGCTTAAAGTAGGAATGTTGACCCTAAAACATAATCATACCGGTATGAAATCCATATTGCAAACTTCCTGGAAATGTTTACCACCACCTTCAATAAATGTGTGTGATAAGCCACCACCTACAGATAAAGTGGGGGGGTGGTGGTGGTGTGTGTGTGTGTATTTGTCTGTGTGTGTGTGTGTGTGTCCCCATCCGTCCAAGAACAGCTAGAAGTCACATGTAAGCAACCAAAATACAAGTGCTAACAGTCTCAATTTGAATTGGTTAAATGAAGAAAGTACAGTAAAGGCCTTGGAGTAACAGTAATGAGTAGCTAGTGTGACGAGAATACACATAGATTAAGATGTTAGCTGGCCTGTGCTGGCACCAGTGGGATCAGCAGTTGGTCTGCCACCTGTCTTCAGGAGAAAGAGAGATAAGAAAAACAATGGAGCAGCATTTGGAGATGTGTAATGAAGGGACGGGAGAGTTTAACGGAAGGAGAGCTGTCAAGATCGGCTCCCCCTTTGAACCCTGAACTGTTTGAAGTGATGGACAGGCGATACCCCAGCAGGGGGATAAAAAAGGGACAGGTTCGCTAAGGCAAGACACACGACACCACGAGGTAACGAGACCCTGGAAGCGGTGCGCCTCCCATAAGTTGGTGGGAAGTTTTGGAAGGCTGGTCGCGGGACCAAGCCATAGACGCACAGGGTGGAGAGGCACGATCAGCGGGAACCTGGTGTGTGTCCGCCCTTGCCTGGGTGCCAGGTTCACCGCAGAGAAACGATCGCATCTGGAAACGGAGGGGTCACGGTCGGTGACCTCAGAAGACATCACAAAGGTCTCGCCCGAAAGCTGACTGCGAAGAATATCGAAGGTCTGTGTGGAAGCTGTTTGAATATTCATTTGTTTTGCTCTCTCTCTCCTTCCCCCCACCGTCCATCTCCCATGGCAGTGATTACTGCGAACTGAACTGAATTCAATTGAACTGAACTTTGCGTCACTTTGAAACTGGTCATTTACCCCTAGACGATGATAGAGCTCGATTGATCCTGTTATCCTAATTCTGTGTACATGTGTGTTTATCATTGCTGAGCTGTTGCATTTATTATCCGTTTGATTAGAGTACTGTGTTGCTTGTTTCTTTAATAAAACTTTCTTAGTTCTAGTAATCCAGACTCCAACTGAGTGATCCATTTCTGCTGGTTTGGCAACCCAGTTACGGGGTACGTAACACTAGCACTGTAAGAAAATTAGTCTGTAAACACCAGAAAGAACACTGATGTACATACCTATGAAAGATGGGTTTGCATGAATACAAAATGTAACAAATGAAATTATTCATAGCCATGAAGAGACATGTGGTTAACATTGAGACATGGTGTTGGTTTGGACTAGAATGATTGTGTGCTTAATTTCCTGCTTTGAAGCTTTTTTGTACAGATGTGGGTGGATGGAGGTTGGAGAGAAACTGGTAGCAATGTCAGTCACGTACAGTATGCTGAAATATAAAAATAGCCTGAGCTCATTTTAACACAGAAACCACAGAGCGAAAGTAAAGTACCAGGAAGGGACATTATAAATTACTTTGTATGCACGGCTGGATATCACAGTAAAAAATGAAGTTGGGTAAAAAAAAACCCAGAAACTCTATTCCTCTTCAATGCTTTAGTATTACTTAGTGTCAACCAGGTGTTAGATAATCCCTTATTTCCATAACAATTAACAATTCTTCTACTCTGGGACTGATGCTCTAGATGCTTTTGGAGATATTTTAGGGTACGTCCCCACTAGACCGGATAATTTTGAAAACGCCAGTTTCGAGTAAAAACGACAGGCGTCCACACTAGGCGTTTTTCAAAATATCTCTGTCCACACCAAAACGGATATTTGGGTGAATCTCCTCCTACTGGGCATGCGCAGACACATCTACAGAAAACAGGCAAAGAGGAAATGGTATAATATTTACATTTCCGCAGCAGCTTTGTGCTATTTTCCATTGGTCCCAAACTAGAGTACCTATAACAACAGCAAAAGAAAGTTTTCAAAAATGTCTTTGAGGAATACAAAGAAAACCTCCGCTGGAAAAAGCAGACCAGACTTCTTCATTTAGACAGACAATGAAGTTGAGCTGTTTCTGCGAGTTACAAACGACTACAAAGTCAGCAAAGCAGTGGAGAACGTGGAGAGAGATGTTTAATTCCAAACAAGCTATTAACGTAGACAATAAAGTAAACAGCACACACATGAAGCCATCCTCTACCCAAGATCAACAAGTGAGTGGAATCTTCTGCCACCAGACCGGCTCACTATTTCTGACATTAATATTTTTAAAGATAGACTCAATCAAATCAATTTAGGGGATCTAGTCAAAAAAGCTCACTTTACAATTTAAATCTCACGCCATTCACACCGACTGCGCGTTATAACAGCCGTCCGACAGTGCTTGCGCAGTACCAAGCAGAAGCAGAAAAACCATCGTTGTTGTGGTGTTGTCATGACAACGTTTTAAAATCTCTCCATTTACCCCGTCCACACTGCAACGCAAAACAATCGTTTTGAAATTTACACACTATGGACAGTGTTTTCGAAAATCTCCGTTTTTAGGGGATGAAAACGCCGTTTCAGTGTGGACGGAGGGTCAAAACAAAGAGAAAAAGCTTTGTTTTCAAAATTATCAGGCGCAGTGTGGACATAGCCTTGGTCTAGACCTATTCTTTATCCCACTGCACTACTGGCTACATTATGGAAACACCAAAACCCTTGAAAAAAATCCTACAAAAATTAGTGCGTATGGCCCAGTCCATCACAGATAAAGCACTCTCCACCAGTGAGCACATTTACATGGAGTGTTATTGCAGGAAAGCAACATCCAACATCAAAGACTCCCATCAGAAAGAAGGTACAGGAGCCTCAGGACTCACACCACCAAGTTCAGGAACAGTTATTACCCCTCAACCATCAGGCTCTTAAACAAGAGGGGATAACTTCACTCGCCCCATCACTGAAATGTTCCCATGATCTATGGCTTTCACTGGTGCAAACAACTCCTAAAAAACATTATGCATCTGAATTTTTCTAAGAAAACTTACTTAATGTTGCCTGTGAAAGTAAAAATTATTATATATTTTTGTTACTTGCAATTATTAAAAGCAGAGTTGCTCACAGGTGGTTGCTCAACACTGATTTAAAAACACTTTATTTTCTGAATAATCTGTTTCAAGTTGAACTAATCAAATCCTCAATTACATGCAGCAGTCATGCACATTCCTTGATAAATGTTTGTTAACTTTCAAGCAAGTCAGACAATATTTTCATTTGATCCATCATGATACAATTAAATATTATTTTAGCATTCTTTGAACCTACTGCTGAGGTTTTTACACTTATTTAGCTCAATGATTCACCAAATCAATTTCACTATTTTTAAACCAGATTTAGCAACACATTTTCTGTTGCAGGTCTATTGCTTGAAAATAGAGCCCCATATAATTTTGAACATTTCATCCTATTGTCTCAGTTGTTACATGGATAAATATACCAGTATTTCTATTCTATTATTCCCACTAACCTTTTATGTGACTGCACATGTTGTCTTCTATTTCCATCCAGCAATTTGGCGATCTGCAGTATATCCCTATTAATCGTCGTGGCTATCACTCGAGGTCAAGGATTATGGTCTTCGTTCTGTTGATCTATTTATGGGATCTCAAGTGGCTTATGAATCCAATCTTGGCTTTGAAAGTTCTTCTGCATTCAGGACAGGTAGTTCCAGATGGCAGATTGGGCTTTGGTTGTTGCTGCCTCTCTTTCCATTTTCTTCTCTTTTCTTCTAATTCTGCACATCTGTTGGCTTCGAAAATTGCTGTTCCTTCTCGGATGATGGCTTGCCAGAGTTTCCTGCCCTTGGCATTGGTTTCCCAATTGTTGATGTCGATATTGCATTTCTTCATGTTGGCTTTTAAGACGTCTTTGAATCTCTTCTGTTGTCCACCTCTTTTACGTTTGCCTTCTTCAAGCTGGCAGTAGAAGATTTGTTTTGGCAGACGTTCGTCTTTCATCCGAACAACATGACCACTCCATCTTAGTTGGTTCTTGATGACAAATGCGTCAAACGTTGAGCTGAAATCAAAGCAGCTAGATATCACTCCCTTGCCTAGTAATCACAAAACGTTTGATCTTTTTTCTGTATTGCCATAGGACCCTCCTTTATCACCTTTGTTCCTCTTTTAAAGCAAAAAAAAGATAATTAGTAACAGGACACTGTACATCTTCCCATGTTTAATGTCAGGAGTGCAGCTCAGATCAGCCACTGTGGAAATGAGTTGATGAAAACTGAAGCAAAAATAGAATGTAATAAACAATAATCAAAGAACAGATTGCTCAGAGTTAAATGTTTGAGATGTTTCAGTTAACGTTACATTTAACAAAAAGTGCTACAGGTTAAACAGAGTGATGCAGAATGTTGAAAACAATAAGATCAGATTCGTAATTTATAAAGCAGGCTACTTATGCAGATGCAGTCAGTGGCCACTTTATTAGGTACACCTGCTTGTCAATGCAAATATCTAATCGGCCAATCGTAGCAGCAACTCAATGCATAAAAACATGCAGGCATGGTTAAGAGGTTCATTTGTTTTTCAGATCAAACATCAGAATGGGGAAGAAATGCAACCTAAATGACCTTGACTGTGGAATGATTGTTGGTGCCAGATGTGGTGGACTGAGTATCTTGGAAACTACTGATCTCTTGAGGTTTTCATGCCCTATGGTCTCGACAGTTTACAGAGAATGGTACAAAAAAACAAACAAAAAAATTCAGTGAGTGTCAGTTCTGTGGGTGAAAATGCCTTGTTAGTGATGGAAGTAGAGGAGAATGGCCGAACTGCGCTGTTCCAAAGAGCGCTATATGAGATCATTCTTACCCTCGGCCATTAGGCTCCATAATGAGTCAATCTATAGCTGGGGAAGTGAGACCCCCTCCTGATAGACTGCTTGAGGTAACTTAATTTTTATTCTTTCTTCTTTTCTAATATTTGCATATCTGTGCACTTAAAATGCCACTGTGATACTATAATTTCTTTTGGGTGGGATCAATAAAGTATCTACCTGTCTCTCCATCTAACTGGTTCAAGTTGACAGGAAGATGGCAGTGACTCAAATAATTATGCGTTACAACAGTAGTGTGCAGAAGAGCGTCTCTGAATGTTCAACGCGTTGAAGCTGGAAGTGGATGGGCTACAGCAGCAGAAGACCACAAACATACACTTAGTGGCCTCTGTATTAGGTGCAGGAGGTACCTAATAAAGGGACTACTGAGGTGTGTCATTCCTGGAATAATTGAATTCAACTCTAGAACATTTTATATTTGTAGCCTGAAGAGCCCAAATGCTTTACTGACTTCTACATGCTTATAGATATGTAGTCAGAGGAGTGTTCTTACAACCAGTTATCAAATTAAAATAATGAATGTACTCCTAGTGATTCCTAGCAGTTGTAAGCTTTGTGAGATGTAGATATAGTTTTGAACTATCTATTGCAGCCTGTAGTTTTGCTTTAAGTAATGCACTTTTGAACTGTCTAAATGAACTAGTCATTCTACAATCTCCTGAAGGGCTCAGTGAACTTGACCCTCAGGAATGCAGCTACAGTACCTTGAAGCGGATGCAAAACTGGATGTTCATGATCCAGTCCTCGTGAGGGGATCGGAGTTGAAAAGGGTCAGTAAATTTAAATTCCTTGGCGTTATCATTTCATTGTGTCTGTCCTGGGACCAGCATGTAAGTGTCATTAAAGAAGGCATGGCAGTGTCTCTACTTTCTTAGAAGTTTGCACAATTCAGGAAGCATGTAATCTAAAACATTGACAAACTTCTAAAGATACACAGAGGGGAGTATCCTGACTATTGCCTCATGGCCTGATATAGAAACACCAATGTCCATGAATGGAAAAGCTTTAAAAAAAGTGGTTGATACTGTCCTGCCCATCACAGGAAAAGCCCTCCTTACCATTCCACACAACTACAAGGGTGCTGACACTAGAAAGCAGCATCCATCATCAAGGACCCCCACCATCTAGGCCATGCTCTCTTCTTGCTGCTACTATCAGGAAGGAGGTACAGGTACCTTAGGTCCCACACCACCAGGTTCAGGGACAGTTATTACCCTTCAACCATTAGGCTCCTGAACCAGTGTGGGTAACTTCACTCACTTCAACACTGAACTGATTCTACAATCTATGGACTCACTTTCAAGAACTTTATAACTCATGGTCTCAATATTATGTATTACTTATTTATTTTTACTTTTATTGTATTTGCACAGTGGCTGTTTGTCCATCTTTGTTTGGGTGTAGCATTTCATCGATCCTCAAGAAAATGAATCTCAGGGTGGGATATGGTGATAGAGATATATATATATATATAGAGATAATAAAATTACTTTGAATTTTCAGTACTGTTGTCTTCCCCACAGCCAACTGAGCAACAATGGTAGTGATTTGCCTGACAGCTGGTAATTTGTCTCTTATCTCTAGCAGGATGTGAAGCCAGAGAGAAAACAAGGAAAATAAATACAAATAATTTTCTAAAATTATCATTCATTGTTCCAACCCTTCAATGCAAACCATTGTATTAAAGTTATTTTAAAGGAGGAAAATGACCTAATGTGAAGAAGATTCAAAACTTTCAAACACTGGACTCTGATGTCAGTGGCTGGCACTAATGATTACAATTATCAAAGCTAGTAAATATATCATATTTACTAATGTGTGATATTGAACTAACCACTGCCCCCCAGATCAATCCTTGATCTTATCCATTTCTCATCTACAAATGGATCCTTGGCAACACCACTCAAAAAGATTCTGTATCAGCTTCTATACTTACTCTGAAGATATCTATCTTTAACTCAACACCATCTCTTCCACCCCGCTCTTATCTAAATTCTCACAGCACTTGTCCAATGTTACGTACCGGATAAATAAAAATTTCCCCTAACTGAATGTCGGAAAGAACATCTCATCCTGCTGCAATTCTTCCCCCCTGTCATTAACTCCATCCTAATCCCTAGTTCTGCCAGACACTGAATCCAAGGTCACAATACAAAACCACATTATTAGTTCCATTTTCACCGTGTCTTCAGTATTGTCTGCTGGTGAAACTGTCATTCCTTACTTTAGACTTTATTGTTCTCCTGTTTTGCTTTCCAGGTTCAACCCTCTACAAATTTGTGATCAGCTTGTTGCTGTGTCTGAATGAGAAGTTACACATCTCTCACTCCTGTACTTAACTGGCCTTCTGAGTTAAGCAATGCCCGGATTTTAAAGTGATCATTTTCAATCCTTTCATGACATTGTCTGTTCCTAACCTCACTAGCTTGAAAGGCTTCAGAAATATCAGTGTTGCTCATTTTCTGGATTCCTGTTCATTCCTAACTTTAAATATTTTTTTTGGTAGCAATGCCTTCAATTGGCGAGAATCCATGTTTTAGATTCTCCTCGTAATCTTCTTTTACCTCTTAGACACAGTTCACAATGTACCTCTTTCATAAAGTTCTTGGTTATCTGCTTTTAAATTTGATGGAGCCACTCAAAGTATCACATTCAAGTAACACTGTTATGATCAACTTTACTCTGTTAAACTTTTTACTGTGAATATATACTTCCTGTTGTAACCTCTGGTACGCTTGCTTGTTTAAATTCCCAATGTTTACCCAGCAAAAAATCTAACTAAATCAGGGGTCATACTGAACAATTACACCATGCCCTGACACAGTTAATACTGTTTAAGTCTCACATGCAAATCTGTACAAAAATAACAATTGTATTAGCTGAAAGGATTGCAGATCTTCACTGACAAGCACCTCTCCCTCCACTGTAATGGAAGAAAATAGACTATAATCATAATAGTTGTAGATTACATTGTGCAGAGAGGTTGATGGATTTAACATAAATTTGTTCTCTTTCAGAATGGTAGCAGTGACACTGCCCTGGGTAAGATACATGCAGTATGGAGCATAAATCTGCAGTAAGACAAAAAAATGGAATTTTCTGATGGAAGTTCTCAACCTGAAATGTCAACAGTTTATTTATTTCCACAGATGCTACTTGACCTGTTGAGTTCCTCCAGCATTTTGTGTGTTGCGTTGGATTTCCAGAATCTGCAGAATCTTTTGTGTTTTTAAAAAAAGAAAGAATTTAGCTGGTCAGACAGCATCTCCATTTCCCTCCGTAGATGCTACCTAACCTGCTTAGTTCTTCCACCATTTTGTGTGTTGCTCCAGCTTCCAGCATCCACAGTCCTCTCTTAGGAAGTTGCATTTTTTCCTTCCAACCCTAACACTTTGCCAGTCACCCAGGATTGTTATTGTCCTCATTGGTGTGGTGCAGGTACAGATGGGCCTTCTATGCCTACAGCCACTTAGGATCATCCTGAAATTATATCTTATGTCTCCTTCAGTGACCCAGCATCATCTTCTCTGACCAGTATGTGCTCATAAAGTGAAGGCTGTATAGATCATGAGAAAAGTAAGAGACGCAGAAGAGACACACAAGGAAATGCATTAAAGGTGATTGAGTACCATTTTGATATGGGCATGATCTTATTAATTTATTTTGGAACGTTCATCATTTTGGAACTTACTTCTGCGAAGTGGAGAAGGAGTCAAAGTTTGGTCATTAACAGAGTGTTATATGTTGGTGTTTGAGGTTATGAGTATCAACATCAGAAGAATACTTTAGACAACCCAGAAGAAGGGTCAGTGTGTTTTTTCTCCTCAACCACTTCATACACCTGCTGCTCAGATGTAGATCATATGGCTGGTGATGGAATTCCCCTCAGGATGTTGAGGCCGTGTGGCAAGACCCTGGCTTCCATTTTATCACAAATTGATTTTTCCTCCAGAGAGACCCAGGTAATAGAAGTGTTCTTTCAGCAATCAGTAGTCCACTCTACCACGTTTCATTTGTGTGTATGCTGCAGACAGTGACTTGGTAGCTCATTGGAGTTAACACTCAGTTGTCAGAAGATAAGTTATGTGGTTCAACAGCCAACCTTTGGTTCAAATGCAGCAAAGAGGTCTACCAGAGAATGAAGGCAATATCCTGAATGAATAACCAAGCATTGACCGACATGATTCAATTTTTGTGGTCCTATACCAAAGAAACATTGAGGCAATGCACTCACTTTCTGTTCACTAAAGGACAAAGTTGATATGTGTTTCTACCCTGATCCTCCGATATGGGTTGGCTCATGGACCTCTGGTTTCCCTTTTCTGAAGTCTACAATCAGTTCCTTGGACATTGAGTGAGAGGTTGTTATGACATGACTTAGTCAAATTTTCAATCTCTCTCCTTTGACTTGACCCCGAATGGTGGTGTGCAACAGTGGAGTTGGACAATTCAGGGCAGGGAGTGCATTAGAGAGCTACTTTTTAAACAGAACAGCGATCAAGATTTTAAAGACAGGATTTCACGGCAATTTGCAAAAAAAGATCTTTGACCAGCAACCAATCGACGTTTGGGATTGATTAGTAAGAGTAGCAACTGTCGTCAGAGTAGACAGAGCCAAGGTGGTCATCTTGAGACTTTAGCTCCTCGGGGCTTCAATCAGAGAAATCAAAGACAAGAAAAGCCCTAGGTTGTTTTTTTTTCCCCCTTCCCTTCTTTATATCTGCTCAGCTAGGATAGTAGAGAATCTAGGCAGGATAGTTGAAAACTCCTCTACAAGATGTGACAAGACAGGGAGACATCCAGTGTCCTTGACTGTGAGAAGTATATCCAGCTGCAGCTTCTAACAATCTGCATTAAGGAGTTGGAGCTCGAACTGGATGCACTCCAGATCATTTGGGAGGTAGTTGGTGCAGGATACAGGAAATTGGGTAACAGTCAGGAGGGGGAAAGGGATTAAGGAGCCAGTGCAGAGTACCCTTGTGACCACCCCCTCAACAAAAAGGTATATCACTTAGGCTACTGTCAGTTGGGGAGGGGACAAATGACTTAACAGAGGAAAGTCCCAGTGGTCAGGTCTCTAGCACTGAGTCTGCCTCTGTGACTCAGAAGGGAAAGAGGCAGAAGAGGTACGCTGTGGTGATAGGGGATTCGTTAGGGGAATGGACAGGAGACTCTGTGGGTGAGAACAAGATTCAGCATTGGTATGTTGCCTCTTGGATGCTAGGGTCTGGGATATCTTGGATTGAGACCTCTACAGTCTTAAGTTGGAGGGTGAACAGCCAGAAGTCAAGGTCCATCTAGGTACCAATGACACAGGTAGGACAAGTGACGAGGTTCTGCATAGGGAGTTCAGAGAGTTAGGTGCTCAGTTAAAGGGCAGGACTGTTATGCATGAATCTATTTCTTTTAGAGCAATGACCCTCCCCCACCCCCAGCACCACGTATTGATCTGTTGTATGCACATGCGCTGTTGTCTACACATGCACATAGTTCTCTTTGTCATTGCAATGTGAACACATCAGTTAAAGCCATCTCACGTGTGTGCTTTTATTTAATTGATATGAAATTGGTGACAAGTATGAACCTGAATGTCAGAGAATATCACGAATAGCACCGACGGTTAAGAAACAAAATAGCAACAGTTAAACAGCATGAGAAAGCTGAAGGATGTGTGAGTTACTATGAAAGATGTGCTGAATTTAAAGTGAAAATAACGTGGTGATGACTTCAGCATTTGGTAATGCTAATGAAGGCTGGGAGTCTTATATTGAGAGGGTGGAAGAACTGTATTGTAACATGAACAAAGTGGAGGATCAAAAGAAAGCCCCTACACTTCTTAGCTCAATGGACCCAAGAACATAATCTCTTACACAATTTAGTAACTCCTGAAAAGCCAGCAGCAAGACGCCTGACAAAATTGTTACAATTTTACAAAATCACTTGAGCCCTAAGCCACTGGTAACAGCTGAGAGATTTAGATTTTACAAAAGGAATCAGTCAATGGATGAAAGCATTTCTGAGTACATTGCAGAACTGTGCAAACTTTCCCAAGCTGTGACTTCAGAGATGGACTTTCCAATGCATTAAAGGACAGGCTTGTATGTGGCATGCATAGTCAAAGCAATCAAAAGAGGCTATTATCCGAAAGTGACCTAAGCTTAGAACGTGCATTGACCATTGCAATATCATTAGAGACTGCAGCAAAGGATGCAGCAGAACCACAGAGAAGGTGGTTAGAATGTGAAATGCACAAAATGTTCCTGAATGGTGCAAAATGCCAAAAATATTACTGATGTGGCAAATCCACCCATGATACAAATAACTGTTGGTTCAAAGAAAAAGTCTGCAGAAAGAGTTACAGACAAGGTCACATAGAGAGAATGTACAAGGCAGACAAAAAGCACAACCAAGTAAAAAGTCTCAAACACAAAACTAAGCAAATGAGAGCATTCTGACAGGCTGCATCACTGTCTGGGATGGAGGGGCTACTGCACAGGACCGAAAGAAGCTGCAGAGGGTTGTAAATCTAGTCAGCTCCATCTTGGGTACTAGCTTACAAAGTACCCAGGACAGCTTCAGGGAGCAGTATCTCAGAAAGGCAGCGTCCATCATTAAGGACCTCCAGCACCCAGGGCATGCCCTTTTCTCACTGTTACCATCAGGTAGGAGGTACAGAAGCCTGAAGGCACACACTCAGCAATTAAGGAACAGCTTCTTCCCCTCTGCCATCCGATTCCTAAATGGACATTGAACCCTTGGACACTACCTCACATTTTGTTTAAAATATACAGCATTTCTGATTTTCGCATGTTTTTTAATCTATTCAATATACATATACTGTAATTGACTTACTTATTATTTTTATTTTATTTATTTTTTTTTCTGTTCTATATTTTGTATTGTATTGATCTGCTGCTGCTAAATTAACAAATTTCACGTCCCATGCCGGTGATAATAAACTTGATTCTGATTCTGAAATGCATAGAGTTGCTGAATGCAAAACAGAATCATACAACATAGAGTCTGTCATGCCTGGAACTGCATAGTATTACTGAAGCAGATACAATATAATATGGATCACAATAAATGTATCTGGTGTAAAACTGAAAATGGAACTGGATACAGCGTCATCTTTATCTACAATTCCAGAGGCTGAGTACAACAAATTGTTTTCTAAGATACCATTAAAGAAGACCTCAGTGTTGCAAAAGACTTACACAGCCGAAAAGGTGTCTCCCAAAGGCAAACTGAAAGTAAATATGACGGATGAAGGCCGAACACAACAGTTAGAGCTTTATGTATTGATAAGTGGAGGAAATACAACTAGACTGGCACTCAATCAAAGCTCTCAGCATGGCATCAACAGGCAACTGCAGCCCAAATGCTAGCACTAACCAGAGGGTGTCATAGCTGCTTAATGCTAATCAGAAGGCATTTAAGAAGGGAATAGATAAACAGATCGAGGTCTTGGCCAAAAGCTGTTTGTGATGTTATAAGGTTCCAAATGCACCCCCACACGCACCATTACCCCCGTGGGAGTGGCCGTCATCACCATAGCAAAGAGTACACATTGTCTCTGCTGGGCCATTCATGGACTTCATGTTTTTGATTGCTGTGGATGCTCATTTGAAGTGGCCAGAGGTCATTCCAATGAATTCAGCTAAAGACTGTCTCCACTCTGAGGACTATTTTTGCCAGAAATGGTTTATCAGAACAGATTGTGAGTGACAACTAACCTCAATACATGTCAGAAGAATTCTGACTGATCATGAAGAAAAATGGCATCAGACTTTTCAAGCCAGCTCCTCACTACCCAGCAATAAATGGGTTAGCTGAAAGGTTTATCCAAATCTTCAAGAAGTCTATTAAAGTGATGGACAAGGAGGACATTTCTCTGCAGTACAAGGTGAACAACATCCTTTTTGTGCATCAGAACTCTGTTCATACGATGACAAATCAAACACCTGCAATGCTATTCATGAACAGGTACACGAGAGCTCACATAGACCTCCTGAAACCAGATCTACAGAAGGAAGTGAAGAATAAACAGTTCAGCCAGTTGCCAAGTGAAGCAACAAGGAGCTTAGAGATTGGACAGGAGGTCCTAGTGCGTGATTGCTGAGAATACAAGTGGACACTTGGTAGGATAGCTACAAGAACTGGACCACTGATGTAGACAATGAATGTTGGAGATCAGACATGGAGATGTCACGTAGACCAGATACTGGATGCTCAACCGAAGAACGCACCCGACTCAACTGTATCCAACAAGATGGACTGGACTTACCCCTCAGTGATGATAACACTGACAGCAACATGACACCAGAAACTGAGAACATTGCCTTAGACAAGGCACCTACCAAACCTGGTGCTACTCCACAGGTCCAGGGGTGCTATCTTGAAAGAAGCATATTGCATTAATCTAAAGGAGGATGACCCCTTTTAGAGTGATGATTCCCTCCCCCCCCCACTTAGCACTATGTATTGATCTGTTGTCTACACATGCACATTGTTCTCTCTCCCTCTCTCACTGCAACGGGACACCGGTTAAAGCCATCTCTTGCATATGTACTTTCATTTAGTTGAAATGTAGTTGTGCACAGACACAAGAAGGATCTCCAAGGTTGTGTTCTTAGGTGCACCACAGGGCTGTGTGCTTAGCTCATTGCTCTATTCACTTTAAACCTATGACTGTGGCTAAGCACAGCTCCAACACCATATTCAAGTTCATCGATGACCAAAAAACTATAAGATACAGGAGAAGAATTAGGCCACTTAGTCCATCAAGTCTACTCTGCCATTTCATCATGACTGATCCAATTTTCCTCTCAGCCCCAATCTCCTGCCACCTTCCCATATCCTGACAACACGCTGGAGGAACTCAGCAGGTTGGGCAGCATCCGTGGAAACGTCAACTCATCGTTTCCACGGATGCTGCCGGACCTGCCGAGTTCCTCCAGCGTGTTATGAGTGTTGCTTTGACCCCAGCATCTGCAGATTATTTTGTGTTTCCCATATCCTGTCATGCTCTGACCAGTCAAGAATCTATCAACCTCTTCCTTAAATATATAGAAAGACTTGGCATCCACAGATTCACCACTCTCTGGCTAAAGAAGTTCCTCCACTTCTATGTTCTAAAAGGATGCCCCTCTAATCTGAGGCTCTGCTGTCTTGTCTTAGACTCTTCCACCATAGCAAACATCCTCTCCACATCCACACTATCAAGGACTTTCACCATTTAATAGGGTTCTTTGAGGTCACCCCTCATTCTTCTGAATTCTATCTTTATATTGTCTGTAAACTTAGTAACAAAGCTATCAATTCCATCATCCAAATCATTGACATATAACATAAAAAGAATCTGTCCCAACACAGACCCCCGTGGAACACCACTAGTCACCAGCAGCCAACCAGAAAAGACTCCCTTTATTCCCACGCTTTGCCTCCTGCCAATCAGCTACTGCTTTATCCAAGTTAGAATCCTTTCCTGTAATAACATGCGCTCGTAGCTTGTTAAACAGCCTCATGTGTGGCACCTTGTCAAAGGCCTTCTGAAAACCCAAGTACACAACATCAACCGTTTATCCTTTATCTATCCTGCTTGTTATTTCTTCAAAGAATTCCAGCAGATTTGTCAGGCAAGATTTTCCCTTAAGGAAACCATGCTGATTTTGGCCTATTTTATCATGTACCTCTAAGTACCCTGAGACCTCATCCTTAATAATCGCCTCCAACATCTTCCCAACCACTGAGGTCAGACTAACTGGCCTATAGTTTCCTTTCTTCTGCCTCTCTCTCTTCTTGAAGAGTGGAGTAGCATTTGCTATTTTCCAGTCTTCCTTCTTCCATTCCAGGATCTAGTGATTGTTGAAAGATCATTACTAATGTCTCCTAAATCCCTTCAGCCACCTCTTTCAGAACCCTGGGGTGTACACTATCTGGTCCAGGTGACATATCTACTTTCAGACCTTTGTTTCCCAAGAACATTCTCTCTAGTAATGGTAACTTCACATACTTCATGACCCCTGACACCTGGAATTTCCACCTTACTGCAAGTGTCTCCCACAGTGAAGACTGATGCAAAATATTTATTCTGTTCGTCCACCATTTCCTTGTCCTCCATTACTATCTCTCCAGCAGTCTGATATCCAGTCTCGCCTCTCTTTTATATTTTATGTATCTGAAGAAACTTTTGCTATCCTCTTTAATATTATTGGTGAGCTTATTTTCGTATTCCATCTTTGCTTTCTTAATGCTTCCTTAAATGGCTTCAATTGGTTTTTAAAACTTCCCGATCTTCTAACTTTTCACTAACTTTTGCACTATTATATGCCCTCTCTTTGGTTTTTATGCTGGCTTTGACTTCTCTTGTTAGCCACGTATTAAATTGTATAATCTTCCTAGTTCTGGCTTCCCTAGCACATGAGAACACAACCTTGAAAGAAACAGATCCCCACCCAAAAGACTGAACCCTTTAGAACAGGCTATGGACTGCTATTGTGAAAGCATGTTTACTTGGAATATGGGTTTATGAAAGGGAAGTTGAATGTTTTGTGCCAATGGAGATCGTGGAGGAGATGTTGTTGACAATCTGAACAGTGGTGTCTATAAGTGCAGGTATGCAGGTAGGAGAACGGATATGTGATCTTATTTATTAAAAACATTTACAATACTCCAAATGAAATTTCACATGAGGAAATGGTCCAAGGTAGTGACAGTCTGGCTAGGATCCCCTTTGCTTCCTCTACAACTTCCCCATTCCTCGGGAAAAGAGGAGGCTTTCCTCAATGTCGCATCATTCATTCCATCAAATCGTACATAGAAGGCATTCGAGCTATCAGGAATGGAGGTGTCACTATTGTTGATGGGCAGGGCGGGCTTATAATCTGTTCTGGTTTGTCTACTTTGCCACATGCATTGCATGTTCCTGGTGTCACAAAGTTGTCTGAATTTCCTGTGAGTACTGACACTCTGCATTCATGTACAGGAGAGCATGGCTCTCGCTGAGCTTAGAGTCATCTTATCCCACACTCTGAAGATACAAACCTCTGTCATCTGGTATGGTTTCTGGCTTGCCCTGGTAGTGTTGTGTTTAACCATGGTAATGTCCTCAATGCATTTTCCAATGTAGTCACCGATCCGGCATATTCATCAATGTTGATGTGAGCATTGATGGTAGCCACCTTCCTGAGGGGCCTGCATTTCACCAAAAATCTCTATCTGTGGTGAGTAGTGGACCATTTCTACCAAGGTGTTCACACACCCGTTTTTATTGACAGAGGCCCACAGACCTCTTCCACAGGTCTTGCTGGAGATCTCAGCATTTCTGTCCACCCAAAAGGAGATTAGGCCTTTTAGGTAGATGGCTGAATCTGCAGCACTGTCCTGGAACCATATTTTTGTCAGGACAAGTGTGCAGCAGTCCCTCATCTCGCGCTAGTTCAGATGCAGGTAATCCACCTTATTTTCTAGCGATCACTTGTTAGTGAGTAAAAACATTGAAAGTGTGGGCCTACAGGGATCCGCTTTAAGTCTTGCTTGAGTGCCAGCATGCATGCTGCACTTCTGTGTTCTCATGCACTGCTTCCAACGGCCATTTCCGAGTAGCCGTAGCAGGCCGCAGCTCAGAGTGAACCCACTGTATGCGATTGTCTGTAACTGCGCAGTACTTTCTTTATCCCACTCGCCAGTGAGGTAGTCTTGCAGATTCTGGTGTATTTTTATGATCACCAGTGTTTTTTTGATCATAAAAAAAGACAAACAGTACAAGAAATTTCATTGTTGATTGGAGCTGGAGAGACCACTGCGACTGTGCCTACCGCCATTTTGTTTTATCAAGCACTATTATTGGAGTGGGAAACAGAATTAATGCTCAAGGTTGATGATGTTTATCAGCCTGAGAATTGCTCATCTTCCATTTTCTCCAGCACCATCCCTCAATTTCCTTCTCCTTCTAACTGCTCCACACAGTGCAAGGACCAAGCTTTCACAATGCCTTCATTCTGTGATATTCCACTGTGATATTATGACTGCCATGTTAGCTCTACATTGAGCGGAATCCCTTTTTTGGTTTTATTATTTCGCAGAGCCAACTCGTGCTGCTCCCAGTGTGACGATGCACACTGTCAGCGGTATCCTGCAACGTATTGTAGACAGTCCGCACTAAGCCAAGTGATCACTGTTGTTCTTGGACTGGAGAGTACTAGCTGTGATCAGCCCAGTTTTCAACAGGGAACATTTGGGACCTTCCTAATGTCACAGAGAACCCAAACACTAAATATCAGTTGCTGTAGTCTAAAAGGTGGTAAGCACTAATCATTCAATACTATGTTTATGCCTTGTAGCAGTTTACAGTAAAAAGAATTATTTTTGTGTTGGTTGTAAGGGAGCCACTCAGCCCAATTCCATTTTCCAGTACAAGCTCATGGGTGTCATCTCAAGATCAGTCAATTTTTAATGGCAAGGGTTTCTGCCTCCAGAACGCTTTCAGGCACAGGGTTGAAGATGCCAATCACCCTTTGGGACAAAAAGAAATTTCTTCCTCTCCTATCTGATCTTTCTACAGTTTACTTAAAATTCATGCCCCCAACTTTGATCCTCATTTCTATGCAGAATTGTTTCTTCCTACTTATCTGGATCTCTCATGAGTTTATACGCTTGAATTAAAAACTTTTGTTTTGTAAATGCTTGTGAAATTCCAGAAGGGCGGTCCTCAAGAAAGCAGATATCTCACAATTTGTTCCTTGTGCTGCAAGGCAAAAGAATCTCTTTAGTTTGATGAAGGGTCTTGGCCCAGAACGTCGACTGTACCTCTTCCTAGAGATGCTGCCTGGCCTGCTGTGTTCACCAGCAACTTTTGTGTGTGTTGCTCTTTAGTTTTATTGTCTAGTCTATATGGCTCAGTACAAGAATAGTTGTACAACTACTCATTAAGGGATCTGTTGCCTGCAATTTATTCAATTAAGATATTTATAAACATACAATTGAAACTGGTGAAGTTACTTAATTTAAAATGCATCATACATGCCTTGCAAGTAGGCCTGATTCAGATTAAAGCTTTTGCCAACTAGTGTGATGCATTTAATGACCAGTTGTATTGTAGTCTCCTTTAGCATTGTTTCATATTTACTTTGTATCGTTGACTTGGACCCCAGTCAAAACTATTGGCCTTCCTCCAATTCCCATGTAAATTCTACTTTAAGGTCTTCTCTCTTGGTCAGTAGCAATCAATTGTTTAAGTAAAAATACCCAATTTTAAATAAACCATATTAGATGTTTAATACACAGACCACACTTTTTACTTCATGTTGAATGCTGTTTTTCTTTCATTTGTTATAAACGTTTGATAACAAAAAGTCTTGGGAATTTTTTGCTAAATTAAAGAGTTCTCAATGAATACAAGTTGTTACTGGTATGCCATTCTAAGGAGTGTTACATTTTTGAAATTACTTTGAAAGAGGTATTAAACAGAAGCTTCCTACGGCTTGTGAAAATGTTAATGATCCTCTGGCTCTATTGCCTACACATCATGACAATGGTTAATCAATGTTCTTTTCACTCCAAAAGTAGCTCTTTGCATTAAGTATTTTTAGTACTGTAATCTCAATGCTGTAATATGAATATTTATTTCATTGACTTTGCTTCCACAAGTCTTTCACAACTCTTCTGACCTTGTCCTAATAATTTACGCAATCCCTCAAACTCATTGATAATATTAATCCCATTTAAACTCAGCCTCATTTAAAAAATTATTATGCATGATTTTGCGTCCCTAAATGTCTTGATGGACTCACTTATCTATACTTTTCCTGGCTTGCAACCCAGATCTGTGCTAGTCTAATTTTAATTTTCTAACCACTGAAGGTATTAATCACTACACTATTACTAATGATGCCTTTCAGGAACTCCCTGCTAAAACCACTTCATCTACCTTGGCCCTCTAAGTCATTCCTCAAAATATCTTTCTGTACTCATTTCCATAAACAGCATGAGGTTATATTTGATAAAGAATTCTATGCTGCGAGGACTATTTTGTTGTTTTCAAGGCACTTTGTTAACATTGTGTTGTTTGAAACAATAAGCAAAACTGTGTTACAAGTCAGGAACTTTAAAAAAATTATGTACTCTTGCCCATTCTGGAGCAGAATTTTTTTCCATAAAATCACCATTTCTTTTAAAACAACTAGAAATACAATTCATCAAAAGTTTAATGCACTGAAGAGGTTCATAATTACTAAAACTACATTTTATGTCAAGAGTTTTTATGTAAATATAACTAGTAAGATATTTAAAATGCCATAGTTTGAAAGGTGTTATGTGAAAAAGCATTGAGTATTTATAGAAATGCACAAAATGCAGGACATGCTACACTGACAATGACTTATGATATCTGAAAATGATAGTTTCTGATTAATTCTGCCCTTTTTTTTAAACAGAATAAATAATAATTTGTGCTTTATTTTGTCCTTCATTGCCCTGGTGCCCTGAGAGATTGATTGGAGTTACTGTTTCATCTGAAAATGAATCTCATTGCCATCTGCCACCTTCAGTGTCAAATTCTTATTAATCAGAGACAGCACAGATCTGGGGCTCATGAATCCTTTAACTAGTAAGCACCTGACTTTGTTCTTATTTACCAAAATTCGCTTGATCGCAACACCTGATAATTACAGGTGAAGCAGCATATTCATGCACATTAACTCAGCTGCCTAAAGAGACCTTAAAATCCATCTCACCCCATCATGCCGACAATTATCTAAATTGCTTCTGAAATCATTCCAGAATTTTTTTTTGATCACTCTTTGGGCTTGAAACTGATACAATACATTCTCCTGAATCAAGAATGCAGCAAATTTGCTGGCGTTTACACCATTCTATTCCTGGATTTGTTACGTGTGAATATTTAGAAGTGAGCTCACAGGGTGCCAGATATTGGACCAACGTTCACTTCCATCAGAGGAATCTTGAACATGAATGGGCAGAAGATATCAAAAACCATCTGAAAATGCTGGATGGATATGGAAGCAGACAATGCCTGAGCTACTGCTTTAAACCCTTATGCTCTAGAACTGGCCTCATGGCTATCAAAGCTGTTCCAGTACAGTTGCAACATTGGAACCTATCCAGCCACGTAGAAAATTCCACGGGCAGGTTCTGTTTGCCAAAAGCAAGACAAATACAAATGAGCTAACTACTGCCCCATGAAGAAGGGTCTCAGCCCGAAGCGCTGACTGATTTCCATAGATGCTGCCTGGCCTGCCCCATCAGACTGCTCTCAATCTTCAGCAAAGTGATAGAGTGTTGTTGACATGTCAGGTGGCAGTTGCTTAGTGATAATCTATTCACCAATATCCTGTTTGTACTTCAAGGACCATTTGACTCTAGAACTTAACATAGCCTTGCTCCAAACGTGCACCAAAATGTTGAAATCTTAGCAGTAATGGCAGAGTGTCACATTCAGTCAAAAAATGCTTTGATGTCACCAAGCCCTGGTAAAACTGAAGCAAATGGGCTTAAAAAAAGTTAACACTGCAATGGTTAAAATAATACAATGCACGAAATGAAGATAATTCATGGGGTCAATCATTCCAGCCCTGGGCCACTTCTGGAGACTGGGGCAATATATTGGGCTCAGACACCCTTGGATGCTTCAGTAATGACTTTCCTTTCATCATAGTTTCAGAAGTGATGATTACATAATTTTCAGGCATGGGCTGATAAATGGCAAGAAACATTTGGGCCATGAATTTGGCAGGCAATAATCATCCCCAAAAAGAAAGTTTAAACACCTTTCCCTTTGTATTCATATTATCATCATCAGCTCCCCAAACAATTTCATGAATTCACAATACTGTATATCACAGAGGGAGTGATCCTTGTGGAAAGCGGAGAGTGGGGGGAGGGGAGGGGTTGTTTGGTGGTAGAATCCTGTTGAAGATGACTGAAGTTGTGGAGAATGAAATGTCAAATGCGGAGCTCATGGGCTGGTAGGTGTGGACAAGAGGAACTCTATCCCTGTTAAGGTAATGGGAAGGTGGAGTGAGGGCAGATATCCAGGAAATGGAGAATCGCTCCCTCCGTGCTTCCCTTGTGCATTCGTCCCTTCCTGCTAATCTGCCTGGCACATATCACTGCAGGTGGCACAAATGCTACACCTTCTTGTTCACCTCCTCCCTTACCTCCATTCAGGGCCCCAAATGGTCCTTCCAGGTGAGGCAACAGGTCATTTGCAATCTAGTGTGGTCATCTATTGTATCCGGTGCTCCCGATACGGCCTCCTCTACATTGGTGAGACCAGCTAAAAAGTAGAATGTCCCAGTGGCCAACCATCTTAATTCCTAAACCCATTCCCGTTCCGACAGGTCAGTCCTTGGCTTTCTCTTTTGCCATGATGAGGCCACACTGAGGGGTAGAGGATCAACACCTCGTATTCCGTCTTGGTAGCCTCCAACCTGATGACATGAACATTGATTTCTCCTTCCAGTAATTTTTTTTGCCTCTTCCCCACTGGGGCCTCTTACCTCTTCTCCTCACTTACCTATCACCTCTCCCTGGTGCTCCTCTTCTTCCCTTTCTCTCAGGGTCCACTGTCCTCTCCTATCAGATTCTTTCTTCTCCAACCCTCTACCTTTCCCACCCACCATTCTTTACTTACCACTTTCCAGCTAGTACTCCTTCCTCTACCCCCACCTTTTTATTCTGCTGTCTTCCCCCTTCTTTTCCAGTGCCAATGAAGGGTCTCAGCCTGAAACGTCACTGTTTATTCATTTCCCTAGATGATGCCTGACCTGTCGAGCTCCTCCAGAATCTCTTGTGTTCAAGATAAACAGCAAGTCATAAATCATATCATTGTCAAATCTGAAAGAATTTCAGAAGTTGAAATTGTTGGTTTCATGCAGCTGATAAGAACTTCCATCATTTTTTCTAAAGTAGTATTGTACAGAACATTATTTCTTATTTTCTAATATTAAAGTACTTGAAATGCAGTTCAGTGAATCTGATTAATGAGAAAACAGTCATCTGTTATAGGCAATAGGGCTGAAACAATGCAGCAGTCTTGTTGCATGATAATTGGCAGGGCAGTTAATTCTTTTATATTGAAAGGGAAAGGTTATATAAGATTAACATCTGCAAAAACATCTGTCCTCAGTGATATGAATCAGTCAGGTCAATGTTATGATAAAGATAACAAGAATACTTACATCTTAAATTCCTAATTGGATCCACCCTGTCTGATCCACACTATGCTTTCAGTTGGACCCTGCCAGATTTACAACTGAACAATGGATTGTGTAACAATCATCTGATGCATTTAGACATCTGGCAGCACCTTAGCTGTATGATACTGCCACTTCAAAAACTGTCAGGTCCTCGAGTAAAGAGTGGGCACGCAGCGTTTGCATCTTTGAACTAAACCTCTGGGCATTCAACTGGTTATGCAGTCATACATGCCTGGAAAGCTTAGGCCCAAATGTCAAAGGCACCTTGTGACAAAATAATCAACTGAAGCGCAAAAGAAAAAGGTTGTGGATGCTAGAATTCTTAAATAAAAGCAGACCATATGGACATGACGATGATGATGATGATGATCATCATCATATGGACATGCTCAGCGGTTAACCATAGTTTTCTCTACTCTTAACGTTTCAGGTTGATGGGCTTTGATCAGACTCTGAATTTTTCCCCACATATATCCTGTACAACCTGAAGAATGACTCCAGTATTTTTCTGTCTCTCTTTTATTCATTAGAAATGATGAAAGGAAAACATCCAGAGTATTGTGAAGACTTGTCAGATTCATGAATGCTCTCCAGGGAGGAATTCTGCCACACTTCACTGGCCTATGTGTAACTCCAGACTCACCAATGTCGTTGTCTCTTAACTGTTCTCTGAAATGGCCCAGCAAGCCACTCAGTGAAAGGGGAACGAGAATGGCAATCAAGCACTGGCCTTGCTGGAGACTCCAAGATACTGAAAAAGAATTGTACAAGTACATTCCTTACATTTTCCATGGGTCTCACTTGCAACCAGGGCTATCTCAGTTACAATCTACATTCCCCTACATTGTCCAAGCTCACTTTCTTCAGTGTATAAACCTCAAAACCACACCTGGGAACCTCTGTATTTGGGCATGGGCTGATAAATGGCAAGAAACATTTGGGCCATGAATTTGGCAGGCAATAATCATTGCCAAAAAGAATAAGCTGCAACCATGACATTACCATATACTGTAATTATTTGCAATGTTCCCTCTAATTTTAACAACCAGCGTGTGCAAAAATCTTGTGCTGTACAATTTTTTGCTCAGTGACAACAACGTGTGCACACTGAATTTTTAAGTGGAAGTAAACCTGAAGCTAGTCTAAGGATAACAAACTACCAAATCCAGTCTGTTATTCATTGTTTAAAAGAAATAAAATAACTGTTAATAAGAACTTTGATCTTTTATGGTTTTGATAATTTTCGCTCTTGTTCATCTGCACTCTCACAAAATACATATAGCAGGCCTATAGCGGGTAATGAAGGATTTTCTCGCTGGAGCTTTTGCACACTGTCCATAATTCATTTGCTTGCTAAATGACACTTTAAAAAGTCAAGTTTCCAAATATCACTCCATTTCTTCCCACTTGCAAATTCTTCAGCAACTTTTGCATTGCGACAATACACGCAGGTAACACCAGATTCTGTACTATACATTTATTTTTCTCTTCGCTGCACATTCCTGACCTCAGGAACTTTCTGTGTAGCAGTTTCTGTTTCATTAAGCTATTACACTTTAAATGAACTAGCAGCTCTTTTTTGTATTAGTGGCAGGCCGATCGATTCGAAGAGAGAGAGAGGGAGAGCGCTTCACACAGGTCAGAGAGAAAAGTTTTGTGGGGTTCAGCCCATTAGCAGTGGACCAATCGATTCAAAGAAAGAGTGAGCTTCTCACAGGTCGGGGAGAAGTGTACAGACGCAGTAGCTCGTCATCACACAAGGATGCTGAGAAAGCTCAGAAATAAAAGAGAGACATTGTCCAGCAGAGCAGTTGTCGGAGTAGCGCAAGCCAGAATAGTAGGGCTTTGGCTCATCGGGGGTTTGGTGAGGACGGGCCCAGTCTTCCCCACCCCTTCCCCCAACAAGAATAGTGGATATGACTGCAAGGCCAGTTTTCTGTCCTTGTTATCAGATGTGGGATGTTCGGGAGACTTCCAGCCTCCCTGATAGCCACATCTGTGCCAGGTGCATCCAGATGCAGCTCCTTTGAGACCAAGTTAGGGAACTGGAGCTGCAGCTCGATGACCTTCAGCTTGTTAGGGAGAGTGAGGAGGTGATAGACAGGTGCTACAGGCAGGTAGTCACCCCAGGGCCACAGGAGACCAATAAGTGGGTGACCATCAGGAGAGGGAAGGGAGGGCATCAGGTATTGGAGACCACCCCTGTGGCTGTACCCCTTAACAATAGGTACTCCATCTTGAGTGCTGTTGGGGGGGGGGGGGAGAAATGACCTTCCTGATGGAAGCAACAGTGGCCATGCCTCTGGCACTGAGTTTGGCCCTGTGGCTCAGAAGGGTAGGGAATGGAAGTGGTAATAAGGGACTCTATAGTTAGGAGACAGATAGGCGATTCTGTGGGGCTGAACAAGAAACAAGGATGGTTGTTTGCCTCCCAGGTGCCAGGGCTCATGACGTTTCTGAGCACGTCTATAATATCCTGAAATGGGAAAGTGAGCAGCCAGAGGTCGTGGTACCAATGACCATAGGTGAACAAGGGTGGAGTTCCTGAAAGCAGAATACAGCGAGTTAGGAAGGAAGCTGAGAAGTAGGACCTCAAAAGGTAGCAATCACAGGATTACTGCCTGTGCCACACGACCGTGAGTATAGGAATAAAATGAAGTGGAGGATAAATGCATGGCTGGAGCAGGGGCAGGGTTTCATATTTTTGGATCATTGGGACATCTTCTGGGGCAGGTGTGATCTGCACAAAAAGGATGGGTTGTTCTTGGATCTGAAGGGGACCAATATCTTGGTGAGAAGGATTGCTAATGCCATTGGGGAGGGTTTAAACTAGATTTCCAGGCGGGTGGGAACCGAAGTGAAGAGGCAGAGGATGGGGAGGTTGGAGCACAAGTAGAGACAGCTTGTAGGGAGTTTGTGAGGAAGGATAGGCAGACGTTAGAGCAAAGATGCACTCAGCCTGATGGTTTGAGGTGTGTCTATTTCAATGTAAGGAGTATCATAAATAAGCCGGATGAACATAGATCGTGGATCAATACGTGGAACTATGACATTGTAGCCATTACAGAGACCTGGCTGTCTCAGAAGCAGGAATGGCTGCTGAGTGTGCCAGGCTTTAGATGTTTCAAAAAGAATAGAGAGGGAGGCAAAAGAGTGGGGCGCGGCCTTGCTAATTAGCAATTATGTCACGGCTGCAGAAAAGGAGGAAGTCATGGAGGGATGGTCTACTGAGTCAGTGTGGGTGGAAGTCTGAAACCAAAAAGGGGCAGTTACTCTACTGGTTGTTTTTTTAATATAGACCCCCCCCCCCCCCCCCCAGTAGTAACAGTGATATCGAGAAGCAGATAGGAATACAGATTCTGGAATGGTGCAATAGTAATAGGGTTGTTGTATTGGGAGATTTTAACTTTCCTAATATAGATAGGGTAGAGCTTGTTAGGTATGTTCAGGAAGGTTTCCTGACGTAATCTGTAGATAAGCCAACTAGAAAGGCTGTACCTGATCTGGTGTTGGGAAATGAACCTGGTCAGGTAAGAGGTCTCTCGGCGGGAGCGCGTTTTGGAGGTAGTGACCACAACTCTATCTCCTTCACCATAACACAGGAGAGAGATAGGAGCAGATAATTTGGGAAAGCATTTAACTGGGGTAGGGGAAAATATGATGCTATTAGGCAGGAAATTGGGAGCAGATCTTCTTAGGGAAATGCACGGCAGAAATGTGGCAAATGTCCAGGAAACATTTGCATGGAGTTCTGCATAGATATGTTCCATTGAGGCAGGGAAAGGACAGCAGGGTTAAAGAACCATGGTGTACAAAGGATGTAGAAAATTGAGTCAAGAGGAAAAGAAAAGCTTACAAAAGGTGCAAGAAACTAGGTATTGTTAGAAATCTAGAAAATTACAAGGTTGCTGGGAAGGAGCTTAAGAATGGAATTAGGAGAGCCAGAGGGGGGTCATGAGAAGGCCTTGTTGAGCAGGATTGAGGAAAACCCCAAGGCATTCTACAAGTATGTGAAGAGCAAGAGGATGAGGCATGTGAGAATAGGACCAATCAGGTGTGATTGTGGAAACGTCTGCATGGAGTCGGAGGAGGTAGAGGAGGTAGCTAATGAATACTTTGCTTCAGTATTCACCAGAGAAAAGGACCTTGGCAATTGTGGGGATGACTTACAGTGGATTGAAATGCTTGAACATATAGACATTAAGAAAGAGGATTTGCTGGAGCTTTGAAAAGCATCAAGTTAGATCAGTCACTGTGTCCAGATGAGATATACCCCAGGCTACTGTGGAAGGCGAGGAAGGAGATTGCTGAGCCTCTGGCAATGATCTTTGCATCATCAATAGGGACGGGAGAAGTACTAGAGGGTTGGAGGATTGAAAATGTTGTTCCTTTGTTCAAGAAAGGGAGTAGAGATTATAACCCAGGAAATTATAGACTAGTGAGTCTAACTTCAGTGGTGGGCAAGTTGTTGGAGAAGATCCTGAGAGGCAGGATTTATGAGCATTTGGAGAGACATAATCTGATTAGGAATAGTCAGCATGGCTTTGTCAAGGGCAGGTTATGCCTTACGAGTCTGATTGAATTCTTTGAGGATATAACAAAACACATTCATAAAGGTAGAGCAGTGATGTCATGTATATGGATTTCAGTAAGGCATTTGATAAGGTTTTCCTTGCAAGACTCCTTCAGAAAGTAAAGAGGCACGGGATCCAAGGAGACCCTACTTTGTGGATCCAGAATTGGCTTGCCCACAGAAGGCAAATGGTGGCTGTAGATGGTTCGTATTCTGCATGGAGGTCAGTGACCAGTGGTGTTCCATAGGGATCAGTTCTGGGACCCCTCCTCTTTTTAATTTTTATAAATGACCTGGATGAAGAAGTAGGTTAGTAAGTTTGTTGATGACACAAAGGTTGAGGGTGTTGTGGATAGTCTGAACGGTTGTCAGAGGTTACAGTGGGATATCGATAGGATGCAAAACTGGGCTGAGAAGTGGCAGATGGACTTCAACCCTAATAAGTGTGAAGTAGTTCATTTTGGTAGGTAAAATTTGAAGACAGAATATAATATAAATGGTAAGACTCTTGGCAGTGTGGAGGATCTGAGAGATCTTGGGGTCCATGTTGAAAGGACACTCAAAGCTGCTGCGCAGGTTGACTCTGTGGTTAAGAAGGCATATGGTGTTAGCATTCAGCAACCATGGGATTGATTTCAAGAGCCTTGAGGTAATGTTACAGCTATACAAGACCTTGGTCAGACCTCACTTGGAGTACTGTGTTCAGTTCTGGTCACCTCACTACAGGAAGGTTGCAGATACTATAGAGAGAATGCAGAGGAGATTTACAAGGATGTTGCCTGGATTGGGGAGCATACCTTTGAGAATAGGTTGAGTGAACTTGGCCTTTTCTCCTTGGAGCAATGGAGGATGAGAGGTGATCTGATAGAGGTGTACAAGATGATGAGGGGTATTGATCGTGTGTATAGCTAGAAACTTTTTCCCCCAGGGCTGAAATGGCTAACACGAGGGGGCATAGTTTTAAAGTGCTTGAAAATAGGTACCGAGAGGATATCAGGGTAAATTTTTCCAGACAGAGAGTGGCAGGTGCACGGAATGACTGCTGGCAGTGGTGGTGGAAGCAGAAACAATAGTGTCTTTTAAAAACCTCTTAGACAGGTACATGGAGCTTAGAAAAATAGAGGGCTATATGCTACGGAAATTCTAGGCAGTTTCTAGAGTAGGTTACGTGGCTGGCACAACATTGTGGGCCGAAGGGCCTGTACTGTGCTGTAGATTTCCATGTTCACGCCCTTTGCTCCTTCGCAATTTGACATAGGGGATCAATAATTATTTCAATAATTAAAAACAGTATAAATAAGCTAGTTCTAAAATCTGCAGACAAATCATTGCAAACTCCATGTTGTTAACACTGTCCACATCAGAAACTGGAAAAGAAAATGTGATTGTGTATGATCGTGAAATATACTTAATATGCCAATGAGATAGAGGGCAACAACCTTTTGTGCTCAGTTTAAATTCCTTTATGCACTAGTAGCAAGTGAAGTGTGCACGCACGCACACATCTTAGAGGGAACATTGATTACATGGTACTCTTGTGGCTATTCAACCAAACCTACACCACTGGTAGAGACCAAGCATGGGGAGTTATCCTGTATGACGCATCCTCTGGTCCAATCCAATAATGTTGAAATAAACAAATGTATTCAATCCTCTATTTGTAACTAGCAAAACAACCCCGAAACAATGAAAATAATGAAACCAAAAATAACGATATTAAATGTACTTAAGCAGATTTAATGAAGTTAAATATAATTAAGCGAGTGTTTTCCAACCTTTTTCTTTAACAAAAAAAAGACCAATGCTCCTCTAAAGCATTTTCATGCTTAACATCCCTATTAGGCACAATATACTTTCCCGTGCCCCCATAATGTGAAAACATGCCCATCATATGCTAACCTGAGAAAAATGATTCTGCTTCAAATTTTTATTTGTCCTTAAACTTAGCTTACACAATACTTGTGCGCTGCACAGCAGCTTCGCTATCAATGTGATCCTTGAGCTTGATAGATTTTAGGAAGAATTGAAATATCTGGTTCAAGTTGTGACATAAAAGCCCAAATTCCCCATGTATAATGATGTCCAAGCAATTTCTGATTTTTGTGAGTATGTGGCTCACTGCATTGAAGCCTCTTTCAACAAGATAGGAGGATGGAAATGCAATGAAGAGCAGTTTGGCTCTTCTCCAAAGACCAGGAAACTATGTATGACAGTGTAGCCACATACCATGAAAGCTGACATTTTTGAAAAACATTTTTGCTTCATCATTCTGAGTTTCATTAATTTCTTCTTGGAAGCTCTCTTCTTTTTCTTCCACCTTGCAAAGAAACTGGTTAATTACCCAGTCCAGAACTTCCAAATCATTGAAATCCTTGAATTGATTCTGAAAATCCTTCTTCAGTGACTGCAGGTGTAAGCAGGTCTCTTGCAAATCACCAGCTGTGAAAGAAAGAGTACCATACTTTCCATGCAGGCAAACTATGAGAACATTTTTCTCCCAATGTTTTGCTCATTTATTTCCAGTTTTCTGATAAAAGTGGACACTGCACTTTTTGCCTGAATTAAATTGAAATTCTCACCCTGCAGTTTCATATTTAGAATGTTCATTTTGTCATACAGATCGGCTAAGTATGCCACATCTTCACGTAGAAGTTCAATCTTGTTTCCCAAGCTCTTGTTGACTTTCAGCAAAAATTCAACCACAGTGTCAAAAAGATCAAAGAAACATTTTAAGCAGCAGCCTTTTGACAGCCAGTGCACTATAGTGTGAAGCAAGCAAGCATTCAAACTCGTCATCATTATCCTGGCATAACTGACAAAATTTTCTGCTATTTAATGGATGCACTTTAATCTTGTTGATAGCAGATTCTACAGGACTCACTTTTGAAAAAATAAAGTCACTGGCTGGGGTTTTTGGCTGCAAGATGTTGACGATCAATTTCACAAATCGATAGCAAATGACTTGGAATTTCTTTTTTCATAAATGCCACTAAACCAGCATGGCCACTTGTCTTATATAGTACTCCATCTCTTGCACAAGAAATTATGTCCCTAATTGGAATACTTTTATCCTCAATATACATTTTGAGCTCATCAGATTCATTCTGTTGATATTTGTTTTTAACCTTCTACAAAAAGGAAGCTCATCATAAAATTTTCCATTTTTGATAAACTGTACAAATGCCATTAGCAATGCCTGATTGTCTCATACAGTTATCTCCTAAATTTTGCTTTTTGTAGCTCTGTGCATAGTTGATACTCAATGACTTCACTCATTTTGTCAATACGATGAGCTACAGAGTTATTACTCAGAGGAATTGATTTTAAAACACTGGTATTCATTTTGAGAGCAGTGGTGAGCACTTCTGATACCACAGGCATTATAAATCTTTCACCAATTGTGTTTCACCACACTTCTCTATCATTCTGGAAATGTTATAAGAAGCAATGAGAGCAATATCAAGGTCATTTTTTACTTTCTTGGCAAATGACTTGAGTGTGCAATGCTTTTCAGATGCTTTTTTTTATCTCTGGAACTGAGTAATACCTTATGTAGCCTTTTCAGGGCGTCTTTTACAGAAATGTTTCTGCAACCTTGATGGTTTCATGGCTTCATTAAACAGTACAGTATTACAAATAAGACACATGGGGTGTTGCTGATCTGATGGGAATGGAATAAAACCATACTTCAGGTATGTAACATTGTATTGATGCACTTTCTGTAGTTTCTGTTCCTTAGCAGGATTAGAATTCAAGGCTTTGCCGCCTTCAGAATTAGGGATTGTGCTGTGCATATTTTATCCATCATTAATAGGGCTAAATTAAAATAAAAAATTAATGCAAACTGGGATGCCTATTGGGTATTGACAATGGCAGTGAGTTGACATGGATGGAATGCTGGTAGCGACAAGCAAAAAGAAAGGAGAGGCGAAGATGAAGATGATACTACATGGACGAGGATTCAGATTGAAATCTGAACATTAGTCAGGATAGAGCTGGCGTTTGGCAAGCTACCTTCATACTATTCCAGTTACGCAAGGTCTCATACACCCCAGGTATGGTTCTTGACTGCACATATGAAGCAGAGGTCACTTTGAACACCTCAAGAGGAACCCTTGGGGTTGGGAGGTTCACTGATTGGTTCCGGCCTGTGCTGTATCAGTGTGTAACCTGTTTTCTATAGATCTGTACAGAAAGCTTAGAGGGTGTACTTGACTTACCATCTGTAAAATTGCATGTAGTCGTTCCATGCCGCCAGTCAAGGGGAACTGTTGGGTACCCTGGTTAATAATTTATGCATCCCCAATAATGTCTGTTTGGTTGTTAAGGTTGGATGAGATTGCTGAGTTTCAGACGAGTTGTGACTGACAAATGTTCATCGCCTGCAGAGCTATGGATACATAACTAAACCCTTTGCTTTTTAACCACGTTTCCACCCACGTGACAAACTACCATAATAAATGTGCAAACACAGGACACGATGCAGACAAAACAGTAGCATGGTTCCTATGGGTACTTTCCAAAACTGCATAATTTTTCAAAGTTCTTCATACAAAATACTTTGAAATGTGCATGTATTTACGGTGGCATGCAAAAGTTTGGGCACCCCGGTCAAAATTTCTGTGACTGTGAATAGTTGAGTAAAAGATGACCTGATCCCAAAAAGGCATAAAGTTAAAGATGAAACATTCTTTTCAACATTTTAAGATTAATGTATTATTTTTGTTTTGTACAATTTAAGAGTGGGAAAAAAAGGAAAGGAGCACTATGAAAAAGTTTGGGCACCCCAAGAGATTTGAGCTCTCAGATAACTTTTACCAAGGTCTCAGACATTAATTAGCTTGTTAGGGCTATGGCTAGTTCACAGTCATCGCTAGGAAATTTCATTTCAAAGCTTTATGAATACCCTGACTCCTCAAGCCTTGTCCCAACAATCAGCAGCCATGGGCTCCTCTAAGCAGCTACCTAGCATTCTGAAAATTAAAATAAATGATGCTCACAAAGCAGGAGAAGGCTATAAGAAGATAGCAAAGCGTTTTCAGGTAGCCATTTCCTCAGTTCGTAATGTAGGAAGGCGGGAGGAGAAGATCATGGCGCGCCTGCGCAGCCCTCCGGTGAAAAATGATATCGTATCTGTTAAATAGGAGCTGTGGAAATTCTGATTTGATGGAGAATGGACGTGAAAGCATAGAGGAACATCTGGAGAAATTTCTGAAATGCTCATTCACTGCTGTCATTACTGCGTGGTCGGGAATCTTTCGGAGGGTAGTCCTCAAAATCCCCGGCCTTGCCTGCTTTTGGCGACCAAGAAGGAGGTCGAATCGTTCGGACAGAGATGGCGCTCAGTACTCGGTGTCGGAGAGCTGATCAGAGCTTGAAGTTTTCGAATGACTCACAGTCGGATTGTGGTCAGCATGGCAGGGAGAGCTTTTCTTCCTTCTCCCGTCTGCATGAGATGTGGGACATTTGAGAGACTTTGAACTTTACTGTGTTCATGGACTTCTTCATCAAGTTACGGTACTGTTGTAACTATATGTTATAATTATGTTGTTTTGTCAGTTTTTTCAGGCTTGGTCTGTCCTGTGTTTTGTGATATCACACCAGAGGAAATATTGTATCATTTCTTAAAGCATGCATTACTAAATGACAATAAAAGAGGACTACGTGTCTTCATAATCTAAGTTAAGAAGTGGCAGTTAACAGAAACAGTGGAGGTCAAGTTGAGGTCTGGAAGACCAAGAAAACTTTGAGAGAACTGCATGTGAGATTGCTAGAAAGGCAAATCAAAACCCCCATTTGACTGCAAAAGACCTTCAGGAAGTTTTAGCAGACTCTGGAGTGGTGGTGCACTGTTCTACTGTGCAGCGACACCTGCACAAATATGACCTTCATGGAAGAGTCATCAGAAAAAAAAAACCTTTCCTGCGTCCTCACCACAAAATTCAGCATCAGAAAATTGCAAAGGAACATCTAAACAAGCCTGATGCATTTTGGAAACAAGTCCCATGGACTGATGAAGTTAAAATAGAACTTTTTGGCTGCAATGAGCAAAGGTATGTTTGGAGAAAAAAGGGTGCAGAATTTCAGGAAAAGAACACCTCTCCAACTGTTAAGCACGGGGGTGGATCGATCATGCTTTGGGCTTGTGTTGCAGCCAGTGGCACAGGGAACATTTCACTGGTAGAGGGAAGAATGAATTCAATTAAATACCAGCAAATTCTAAAAGCAAACATCACACTCTCTGTAAAAAAGCTGAAGATGAAAAGAGGATGGCTTCTACAACAGGATCATGATTCTAAACACACCTCAAAATTCACAATGGACTACCTCAAGAGGCGCAAGCTGAAGGTTTTGCCGTGGCCCTCACAGTCCCCTGACCTAAACATCATCGAAAATCTGTGGATAGACCTCAAAAGAGCAGTGCATGCAAGACAGCCCAAGAATCTCACAGAACTAGAAGCCTTTTGCAAGGAAGAATGGGCGAAAATCCCACAAACAAGAATTGAAAGACTCTTAGCTGGCTAGAAAAAGCACTTACAAGCTGTGATACTTGCCAAAGGGGGTATTACTAAGTACTGACCATGCAGGGTGCCCAAACCTTTGCTTCGGGCCCTTTTCCTTTCTTGTTATTTTGAAACTGTAAAAGATGGAAATATAAAAGTAATCTTGCTTAAAATACTAAAGAAATGTGTCATCTTTAACTTCATGCCTTTTGGAAATCAGGTCATCTTTTACTCGCTTAGCTATTCACAGTAACAGAAATTTTGACCAGGGGTGCCCAAACTTTTGCATGCCATTGTATGTACATTTGATTTCATATCTGTATTTCAATCTCTAACTTTATTTTTAATATAATTCTTTATAATTGTCAAATTTTTTGGGTTACATTTTAACTCAACAAACCACAACAAATTCCTAATACATACACATGTATCTGGTGAATAAAGTTGATCCCCAAGCCTTGGTGAATTTTAATAAGATTTATAGCAAGCCAAGCAAGCAGATACTAGGATAAATGGTCAAAACTCTGATAACATTGCAGACTATAAGGATTGTCTTAAATGGAGGAAAGAAAAGTGGAATGGTTTCGTACCTTTGTAACTGAAACACAGTCACAGATGTTGGAACAGTTAGAAATCTAAAAGAAAAATACTCCAGATGATGAAAATTTGAGATAAAAAAACATTTTGGAAGTACTCAGCAGATCAATCAGCAGTTACATTAGGAGCAACAAAGTTAATGTTTCAGGTAGATGACCATTCATCAGAAAGGAAAGGTACGTCACATCCAGAATTTCTCTGGTTAGCGGACAACTTCCGTCCACGCCGCTGTCACGTAGATGGAAGTCACGTACGAGGCAAGTTACAGCAGTGGTTTGCCATTGCCTTCTGCCGGGTGAGTTTCCAAAGAGATCACCAGCTCGTAACCCAGCACGGATGGAAAGCGTGCAGGGGAGCCGGCTGGATTCAAACTCGGGATCTTTCGTCCTGAAGTCCAGCACTGATGCCACTACGCCACCAGCGGGGTCAGATCATTCATCAGGAGGAGGACTTTTAATGATTTCCTCACAATTCTGATGAAGAGTCTTTGACTAAAAGCCTCAATTCTCCACCGATATTTGTGGATAAACCTGGAGATTCGTCACCTACCATATGCTAGATCTGCGGCATTCAAGAGCAGCGATCTGGAACCCTACAAGAATTCCAGGCACAACACATGCAAGGATTTTGTGAGAATGAAACAGCAATTCCATGTGAAATTTGGGACATAATTGGATGCATGACAATAATGGCAAGTTTTGCATCCCATTACTTCTTATAAAATGTGAAACTCAACAGCACAAGTGGCAGTGATGTTTCACTTACAATAAGCTCACACATTCTATATACTATGAAAGGGTGAATATGGTGATCCTGTGATCTCTGGAACAGGGGCCAATGTCAGAATATCCTTCAAGGTGAACCCCCACAAGGGTCAGGTACTCCACTGAGACCTGACGACTTATGCTGACTAACTGGCTGGAATGTCCAAGGACATCTTCAACCTCTCACTGCTGTGGTCTGAGGTTCCCACCTGCTTCAAAAGGGCAGCAATCATAGCAGTGCCCAAGAAGAGCAGGGTGGCTATTGACTGCACTCACATCAATGAAATGTTTCAAGAGGTTGGTTATGGCCAGAATTAACGACTACCTAATCAAGGACCTGGACTCACTGCAATCTACCTACTGCTGCAATATGTTGACAGCAGACATAATCTCACTGGCTCTCCACTTTGTTTTGGAGTACCTAGGCAAGAGCAGAACGTGTCAGGCTGCTGATTATTGATTACAGCTCACCATCATTCCCTCAGTATTAAATCACAAGCTCCCAAACCCGGGAATCTGTTCCTCCCATCTGCAATTGGATTATTGGATTCTTGATTTCCTGATTGGGAGACCACAGCCAGTACATACCAGTGCTAAATGATCTTGCTAGCAATCAACACAGGAACATCTCAGGGATGTGTGCTTAGCCCGCTGCTGTACTCTGTCTACAATCATGACAATGCAGCTAGGCACAGCTCAAACACCTTCTGTAAATTTGTTTACATATTTGACATCACTGTGAGTAAAAACCACAGATGGCAATGGGGAAGCTCACAGGAGTGATGTAGATCAGTTGGTTGAGTGATATGACAACAAAAACCTGACAGTCAATGTCAGTAAGACTAAGGAATTGATTGTAGACTTCAGGAAGTAGAAATCGGGAAAACGTACCCCAATCCTCATCCAGGGGTCGGGGTGGAAAGGGAGACTAGCTTTAAATTCCTGGGTGTCAGCATCTCAGACGATCTATGCTGGGCCCAACATATTGATACAATCATAGAGAATAGATGCCAGGGGCTCTACTTCAGTAGGAATTTGAGGAAATTTAGTATGTCACCAAAGATTCTTGCAAATTTCTGTAAGTGTACAGGGGAGAGCATTCTGACTGATTGCATTAGAGCCTGGTACAGAGCTTCCAATGCACAGGATCGCAAGGCGCTGTGGAGGGTTGTAGACTCAGCTGGCTCCATCATGGGCACAACCCTCCCCAACATCGAGGACATCTTCAAATGGCAGTGATACGGATCACTAAAGGACCCTCACTGTTTGGGACATGCTTCTTACTATCATCAGGGAGGAGGTACAAAGGAGCCTGAAAACCCACACTCCACAATTCAGAAAGGTTCTTCCCCTCCGCCATCTGATTTCTCAATGATTCATAAACTCTGCCTTTTTTTTTTGCACTATTTCTCAATCAAAAAGAGTAGAAATATAGGACTGTACATCTGAGAAAGGATTATAGAAGTGGGAGGAACTACAGAGGAGCCCAGAATATGGATGAAGATTTAAAGAAGAGATGTTTCTGATTAGCCAGAAACCACTGCAGAGCTGCAGGGTGAGAGATGATGGGTTATCACAATCTGGACAAGAGATTTTTAACCTCAGATTTACAGAGAATAAAGCTTAAGTGTATTCACAGCAGCATGTGTGACTCAGAGGCAGGGCCTTCTGTGCGTGTGGAATGATATCCAGGTCTCCCCAGAAACGGACTTTCAGAAGGAGGATTGATATCTTTAAAACCAGCAAAGAATCCAGACACGTGATTTTGCTTTTGAAGTTTCATTTGTTTTAAATTACAGAGTGTTCCTCTTATCATACTTAGCCATTAAACAGTATGTATCTACAGCACTGGCTTTAGTGGGAGTTTCTACGTGGCTCAAACATTACCCCAACACTGTTGGAGGCCTGGAAGCTTTTAAAAATCACCTGTAACTAACGGATAAAACTACAGTATAAAAATGAGATTTGCTTTATGCTTGGTAACTCTCCAATACACTGAATGCAAACCTAGAGAGTCACCAGGAATGCAGGAGGCTTAAATTACTGAAATACAATTTTCCATTTTGCTTCTATATGGAGTTGTTAACTTTGCTTTTCCTGAAATATTAAAACTGGATTGAATGCTGCCTTGTGTATTAAACTTCATTAAGGCCTGTCTTAAAATGATTCAGAATTTGCTATACTAAACCTCTAAATCAACTGTACCAGTAACAATATCTGTCTATTGTGAGTAACACTAAGCTGCCAGACACTAAACAATTGATTTTGTTCACAGCCAAAGCCATGATTTCAATCCGTGCTATCAAAGTGCTATTCTATCTTCCCTTGCGATAAATCCTGCAATGCACTGGAAATTTTACAGCAAAAGAGATAACAATGAGGAGGAAATGTATCCTGATTTGCCCTCACTATATAAATGAAAAACCATCTGTTGATTGTATTCCTCTCAAACCTTGTTTTCCCTCTGACATTGAAGGATGCCATTCAGCCTGCTGGCTCTCAGATTACAACCTGTGGCATGTGTTTATTGCTGACACATGAAGAAATTTCTCCTTCTTTGGCCTTTAATTCCCATTATCATGTCAACTAGTGAAGACACAAAGTGAGCCTGATGCCGGCATTATAAAGGCTTTTTCAGCCTTCTCACAAACATGACTCAACCAATTTGAAATGTTCCCACTTTTAATTCAGAGCTTTCAATGAAGTACATAATCTAAACTATCTAATTTTTTTTCATACTTAGCAAATACTTGGGAACATAGAACAGTAAGCACAGTACAGGCCCTTTGGCCCACAATCTTGTGCCGACCCTTAAACCCTGCCTCCCATACAACCCTGCACCTTAAATTCCTCCATATACCTGTCTAGTAGTCTCTTAAATTTCACTGGTGTATCTGCCTCCAACACTGACTCAGGCAGTACATTCCACGCACCAACCACTCTCTGAGTAAAAAACCTTCCTCTAATATCCCCCTTGAACTTCCCACCCCTTACCTTAAAGCCATGTCCTCTTGTATTGAGCAGTGTTGCCCTGGGGAAGAGGTGCTGGCTGTCTACTCTATCTATTCATCTTAATATCTTATACACCTCTATCATATCTCCTCTCATCCTCCTTCTCCCAAAGAGTAAAGCCCTAGCTCCCTTACTCTCTGATCATAATTATACTCTCTAAACCAGGCAGCATCCTGGTAAGTTTCCTCTGTACCCTTTCCAATGCTTCCACATCCTTCCTATAGTGAGGCGACCAGAACTGGACACAGTACTCCAAGTGTGGCCTAACCAGAGTTTTATAGAGCTGCATCATTACCTCGTGACTCTTAAACTCTATCCCTCAACTTATGAAAGCTAACACCCCATAAGCTTTCTTAACTACTCTGAGGCAACTTTCAGGGATCTGTGGACATGTACCCCCAGATCCCTCTGCTCCTCCACACTACCAAGTATCCTGCCATTTACTTTGTACTCTGCCTTGGAGTTTGTCCTTCCAAAGTGTACCACCTCACACTTCTCCGGGTTGAACTCCATCTGCCACTTCTCAGCCCACTTCTGCATCCAATCAATGTCTCTCTGCAATCTTCAACAATCCTCTACACTACCCACACCACCACCAAGGGGCTGGAGACTACCTAGACGGTATATGAGGTGTTGCTCCTCCAATCTGAGTTTAGCCTCACCATGGCAGTAGAGGATGCCATGTGTGGACATATCTGAATGGGAGTGGGTGGCTACTGGGAGATCCTGTCTATTTTGGTGGACGAAGTGGAGGTGCTCGACGAAGCGGAGGTGCTCGACGAAGCAGTCCCCCAATCTGCATCGGGATTCACCGATGTAGAGGAGGCCGCACGGGGAGCACCAGATGCAATAGATGACCCCAGACTCACAAGTGAAGTATTGCCTCACTTGGAAGTACTGTTTGGGGCCCTGAATGGTGGCAAGCTCCTTGGTATGAACACCTCATATACCGTCTAGGTAGTCTCCAGCCCCTTGGTATGAACATAGAATTCTCCAACTTCCAGTAATTCCCTCCCCCTACCTATGTCACTCTGCCCCCTCCCCCAGCTGCCTATCACCTCCCTCATGATTCCGCCTCCTCCTACTACCCATTGTTTTTCCCTATTCTTTCTTCACCTTTCCTGCCTATCACCTCCCTGCTTCCCGTCCCCCACCCCTTTATCTTTCCCCTTACCAGTTTTTCTCCTGGAACCTACCAGCCTTCTCCTTCCCACCCTCCCCGCACCTTTGTTATAGGGCCTCTGCCCCTTCCCCCTACAGTCCTGACGAAGGGTTCCGGCCCGAAACATCGACCAATCTTTTCCACTGATGCTGCACGATCTGCTGAGTTCCTCCAGCGTGTTGTGAGTGTTACTTTGACCCCAGCATCTGCAGATTATTTTGTGTCTCCAGAATATGAACCTCACTCATATTGTCCTCACCATCATCAAGTTCCCTCTCATTGGTGAATACCAAAGAGAAGTATTCATTGAGGACCTCGCTCACTTCCACAGCCTCCAGGCACATTTCCCACCTTTATCTCTAATTGATCCTACCTTCGCTCCTGTCATCCTTTTGTTCTTCACATAATTGAAAAATGCCTTGGGGTTTTCCTTTACCCTACTCACCAAGGACTTCTCATGTCCCCTTCTTGCTCTCCTCAGCCCCTTCTTAAGCTCCTTTCTTACCCTGTATTCCTCAATAGACCCATCTAATCCTTGCTTCCTAAACCTCATGTAGGCTGCCTTCTTCCACCTGACTAGATTTTCCACCTCACTTGTCACCCATGGTTCCTTCACCCTACCATTCTTTATCTTCCTCACCGGGACAAATTTATCCCTTACATCCTGCAAGGGATCCCTAAACATCGACCACATGTCCATAGTACATTTCCCTGCAAAAACATCATCCCAATTCACACCCACAAGTTCTAGCCTTATAGCCTCATAATTTGCCCTTCTCCAATTAAAAATTTTCCTGTCCTCCCTGATTCTATCCTTTTCCATGATAATGCTAAAGGCCAGGGAGCGGTGGTCACCGTTCCCCAGATGCTCACCCACTGACAGATCTGTTGTGACCTGACCCGGTTTGTTACCTAATGATAGATCTAGTATGGCATTCCCCCTAGTCGGCCTGTCCACATACTGTGACAGGAATCCATCCTGGACACACTTAACTCTGCCCCATCTAAGCCCTTGGAACTAATTAGGTGCCAATCAATATTAGGGAAGTTAAAGTCACCCATGATAACAACCCTGTTATTTTTGCACCTTTCCAAAATCTGCCTCCCAATCTGCTCCTCGGTATCTCAGCTGCTACCAGGGGGCCTATAGAATACTCCCAATAGAGTAACTGCACCCTTCCTGTTCCTGACTTCCACCCATATTGACTCAAAAGGGAACAGACCAGGAATCTCCTCTTCTATTTGCCGTAGGCTCAGGATCTTTCAGTGAAAGACTGGTAGGGGGCTACCTGTTTAAAATTACCAAGTGTGATGTTGTTCGGGGACTTCTCTGTCTGCATTGGAGAAGATGCAAAAAGTAACACGATTTCAAAAAAAAAACCTGGAACCAACGAAATTATTGATAAAACAAAAATTCTTACGTCTGCACATTCAAACACAGCTACAGATGTTAAACTTTTCACTTTCAATCATCACAAATGCTCTGCAGTTGCTGGTTTGCTTAATCAATGTGTCATCTCTATCTACAATGCACTTGAATGTTTGTCTTCCAGAATTTGTTGACTTGATTGAGTAATATGATATGGTTATTCAAATAATCGTGGGATATGGATCAACAATATAATCTGCAATGCAATGGAGCAGCTAACATTCCTAATCCATTCTATTCAAATAGTGTGGCTATATGGACATCTAACAATTAGATATAGGACATAGAACAATGCCACACAAGAACAGGCCCATTGGCCCACAATGTTATTCTGCACTATGTAAACTAGTAATTAAGTGCTTAACGAAACAAATCCCTTCAGTTCAGACAAAGCCCATATTCCTCCATTCTGTATGTTCATACGCGTATCCAAAACCCTGTGAACCACCTCTATCACATCTGCCTCCACCTCAACACCTGGCAGCACATTCCAATCACTTTCCACTCTGTGAGGAAAATATTTGCTCCACACATCTGCTTTGAACTTCACACATCAAAGTTGCTGGTGAACGCAGTGGCCAGGCAGCATCTCTAGGAAGAGGTACAGTCGACGATTCAGGCCAAGACCCTTCGTCAGGACTAACTGAAGGAAGAGCTAGTAAGAGATTTGAAAGTGGGAGGGGGAGGAGGAGATCCAAAATGATAGGAGAAGACTGGAGGGGGAGGGATGGAGCCAAGAGCTGGACAGGTGATTGGCAAAGGGGATATGAGAGGATCATGGGACAGGAGGTCTGGGGAGAAAGACGGGGGGGGGGAATCAGAGGATGGGCAAGGGGTATAGTCAAAGGGACAGAGGGAGAATGGATGGGGTACGAGGGGGAGGCGGGGCATTAGCGGAAGTTAGAGAAGTCAATGTTCATGCCATCAGGTTGGAGGCTACCCAGACAGAATATAAGGTGTTGTTCCTCCAACCTGAGTGTGGCTTCATCTTTACAGTAGAGGAGGCCGTGAATAGACATGTCAGAATGGGATTGGGATGTGGAATTAAAATGTGTGGCCACTGGGAGATCCTGCTTTCTCTGGCGGACAGAGCATAGGTGTTCAGCAAAGCGGTCTCCCAGTCTGCGTTGGGTCTCGCCAATATATAGAAGGCCACATCGGGAGCACCGGACACAGTATATCACCCCAGCCGACTCACAGGTGAAGTGTCACCTCACCTGGAAGGACTGTCTGGGGCCCTGAATGGTGGTAAGGGAGGAAGTGTAACGGCATGTGTAGTACTTGTTCTACAAAGGGGATATGAGAGGATTATGGGACAGGAGGTCCGGGGAGAAAGACATGGGGGAGGGGGGAAACCAGAGGATGGGCAAGGGGTATAGTCAGAGGGACAGAGGAAGAAAGGATGGGGTACGAGGGGGAGGTGGGGCATTAGTAGACATTAGAGAAGTCAATATTCATGCCATCAGGTTGGAGGCTACCCAGACGGACCCGACGCAGACTGGGAGACCGCTTTGCTGAACACCTATGCTCTGTCCGCCAGAGAAAGCAGGATCTCCCAGGGGCCACACATTTTAATTCCATATCCCATTCTGACATGTCTATCCACGGCCTCCTCTACTGTAAAGATGAAGCCACACTCAGGTTGGACGAACAACACATTATATTCCGTCTGGGTAGCCTCCAACCTGATGGCATGAACATTGACTTCTCTAACTTCTGCTAATGCCCCACCTCCCCCTCATACCCCATCCGTTCTCCCTCTGACTATACCCCTTGCCCATCCTCTAGTTCTGCCCCCCCACCTTGTCTTTCTCCCCGGACATCCTGTCCCATGATCCTCTCATATCCCCTTTGTCAATCACCTGTCCAGCTCTTGGCTCCATCCCTCCCCCTCCTGTCTTCTCCTATCATTTTGGATCTCCCCCTCCCACTTTCAAATCTCTTACTAACTCTTCCTTCAGTTAGTCCTGACGAAGGGTCTCAGCCTGAAACGTCGACTGTACCTCTTCCTAGAGATGCTGCCTGGCCTGCTGCGTTCACGAGCAACTTTGATGCGTGTTGCTTGAATTTCCAGCATCTGCAGAATTCCCATTGTCTGCTTTGAACTTGCTCTTTACCTCAGGTATAGAATACGCTCTCTAGAATTAGGGATTTCAACTCTGAGGAAAACATACTGGCTGTCGGGTCTATCTATGCCTTTCATAATATTTTTAAACCTATAGCAGATTTCTCTTCGGTGTCTGTTGCTCCAGAAAGAAAAAAAACCTAAGTTGATCCAACATCACTGCATACCCTCTAAACCATGCAGTATCCTGGTAAACCTCTTCTGTACTCACTCCAAAGCCTCCAGGTCAGAACTGTATGCAATACTCCACTCGCAGCCCAACTAGAGCTTTATAACACTGTGTCATAATTTCCTGACTTTTGAACTTAATGCTTCAACTAATAAGCTTTATTGCCCTATCAATCTGAGCAGTTGCTTTCAGAGACCTATGGGATCTAAGTCCAAGATTCCTCTGTACGTCAGTACTCTAAAGGGTCTTGCCATTAACTGTGTACTGCTCTTTATATTTGTTCTCTCAAAATACAACATTTCACATTTGGCCAAACTAAATACCATCTGATATTTCTCCACTTATGTCAGCAACTGATCTACATCCTGATGTACCCTTTGGCAAACTTCTATGTTATCCACAACACTGCCTATCTTTGTATCACCTGTGAATACCCATGTACATTTTCTTCCAGGTTATTTACACCAGCAGTCCCCAACCACCGGGCCGCAGACCAGTACCGGGCCACAGAGCATATGGTACTGGGCTGCGAGGAAACGATATGATTTGGCGATATGAGTCAGCTGCACCTTTCCTCATTCCCTGTCACGCCCACTGTTGCGCCATTACCCATACGAGGTCATTACCCGCGTGTCATCCGTGTCAGCGCAGGAAGGAGATCAACTCCTTGAGCTTGCAAATGACAGTGGGCTGAAAAGTATGTTTGAAATAACATCTCTGCCGGCATTCCGGATCAAAGTCAAGGCTGAATATCCTGAAATAGCCACGAAAGCACTGAAAACGTTGCTTCCATTTCTAACATATCTCTGCGAAGCGGGGTTTTCTGCAATGAATGCAACGAAAACTGACTTAAGGAACCCTCTTCGAGTATCGCTGTCTCCCATCACCCCTCGATGAGACCGTCTTGTTGCAGGAAAACAAGCCCAGGGCTCCCACTGATTCAGATATATTGGTGTATTGCAATGATTTTATATGTTCATACCGGGAAAATATGCGCTGTGTGTTTAGTATCCAAACGTTACTTAAAATGTTATGATGCTGTTGACTTACTCATATAAGCATATAACAATTACAGCATGGAAACAGGCCACCTCTGCCCTTCTAGTCCATGTCGAACGCTACTCTCACCTAGCCCCACCGACCTGCACTCAGCCTATAACCCTCCATTCCGTTCCTGTCCATATAGCTATCCAATTTTTCTTCAAATGATAATATCGAACCTGCCTCTACCACTTCTACTGGAAGTTCATTCAACACTTACTTCAAGCTCCCCTGTCCTCCCCGATAATTGACGTCACTATACTCATGCAAGGAAAATATGCGCTGTGTTTAATATTAAATTCGTTAGATAAACCCTTTTAGAAACGAAATTGAGTGTATTTGCCACTTATCACCTATATTCCGGTTGTGATTAACCCCCCCGCCCCGCCCAACAGAATTGCCAAAAATGATTTGCGGGAAAAAAAATCGGCACGTATACGCATGCGCACTGGCGCCCGCGCATGGCTTCATGGTCATTGTAGTCTTTCTCTGCGTAAAAACTTATTTGACCGCTACTCTTGTCAGTTGGCAACCCTACACACTCCCCGCGCCCCCCCCCCCCCTTACCTGGTCGGCCGGTCTGCAAGAATATTGTCAATATTAAATTGGTCCGCAGTGCAAAAAAGGTTGGGGGCCCCTGATTTATACATAGAACACACATTATATAAGAATAAGTCCCATTGACCACTACCCTCTGTCTTCTATGGGCAAGTCAATCTGAATCCAAACAACCAAGTCACCCCGGATACCACATGTATGACTATGATCAAGGTAACTGGAGAAACACTGAAACTGGTGATATCGAAGTCCCATGGTCCTCTCCCTTCTCCAGCCTTGTATCCCTTTTGCCAATCAATTTTCCAGCTCTTGGCTTCAACCCTCCCCCTCCTGTTTTCTCCTATCATTTCAGATCTCTTCCCCCCCCCCCCCCACACTTTCAAATCTCTTACTAGTTCTTCTTTCAGTTAGTCCTGCCGAAGGGTCTCGGCCTGAAACTTCGACTGTACCTCTTCCTAGAGATGCTGCCTGGCCTGCTGCGTCCACCAGCATTTTGTATGTGTTGCCTGAATTTCCAGCATCTGCAGATTTCCTCGTGTTTGCGGATATAGAAGTCTTTATTCAGTACAAGCAGGCATCATTCTGAAGACACTCTTGGTGGCGGCTCCCCAACGCAAAAGGTACATCACATTTTTTATACCTTTAAAATCAAAGGTAACAGTAGGCGATGCAATACAATTTCAAAGGTTACAATGACATTTTTTGGGTGACACTTCAATACTTTGGGTTGATAAAGAGCCCCTTTGAGATGCTTAGTGGTAGCATGTTGTAATTGATAGGACACCTCTGAAGGCCCAAATGCTCAGTGAGAAACTAATTAACACAAATATTCTAAGAACTTTTGATGACAGAGCTAGACACCCAAAATTAATGCTGTCAAGTTGTTTCCGAGTACACAAATATTGTAACTACACAAAACTATTGATTACTGATACTTGTGACCAGGTTTGATATGCTAAGTGTCAACATCTGTCTGGTCTGTGAGTTTGAATTTAAGTCACAATGGTGCAAATAACTTAGCCATGTTGCCTGCTTAATGCAAGCCAATTAACACAATCCCAGTTTATTTACAGCTTGCAATCTACAATAAGAATTGAAGGCTAATTGCAAGCGTCCTGAATTTAGCTGCATTTACAGTAAGAACTGCAGACTGCTTTTTGTTTGAATAAGTATCTGCTGCATCCACGCGACTCCGGAATACACCCTAACACCATGCATCTTAATGTCATTCCTGCATCTGGAAACATAAAAATGCTGGACAACTGAACATGTCAGACTAGTGAAGGGTCTTCGTCCCAAGATGTTGCCTATTTCACTTTCCACATATGCTGCCTGACCAGCTGAGATATTCCAGCACTTTTTAAATTTCATATTTTCAGCACTTGTAGCATTTTTGATGAACATTTAATGTCAATGACTTCCTTAGAAATGATTTTCTTCTCCCCTTCTCTGCACAAGCTTCTAAATTTAGTTCCCGGTTTACCTTCAATGTTGTCAACCCAGAATATTTCTTTCTCCAGAAGTGCTGCCAGTTTTAGGTCTTGACAGCATTTTCAATTTATCTTATTAGAGTTCAAAGGATGAACAGATATTTCATCTGATCCCAGGGATGAAGCTCAAAGAGCAACATTTCTTCATTATAGAATTTGTACAATGCAATCAATATATATTCACTTAAAGATTCAATGGAATTCTTTTGTATGTTCAGTAATCATTGTTTGAAAAAAAATCAGAACTAATGAGACAAATATTTTTGAATGAAAAATGCAGAGTTGTAAAATATTTTATTCAGTGAATTCTACAAACTCAAAACAATTTGTATCAAGCAAAACAGATAATTACTTTCCTGTGTGTTATCTGTGGTCCTGACTGGATTATTTTAATCCCAGCACGTCCTCAAGTCTGTGTGAAATCGGAACGTGTACTGTATCTGAACAAGTGTGTCTGGAAAGTGAAGATAAATAATTTGTTATTAGATAGTGCAGGTAGATTGGAAATGGGTTGATTTTGTGCCCATTTTGTTAAAAAGCAAGAAAACAGACATCTGTAAATATGTTATTTATGCCTATTATCAGGCTAAAATCTGAAGATTGTGCCTGAGGCATTGATAGGAGAGCAGACCAGTAGAGATTCAGAAAGAAATTCTGTCTGACCAACCCCTTTATAACTTTGTTTGTAGAAGTAATATTCTAAACAGATTGCACCATGTTGAAAATTTTCAAAAGTCATTTGAAAAAATTCCACATAAAAGTCAAATTAAGACAAAATGTGTGGAGATTTGGGATTAAATGCAAGGCAAAAATTAGTATTTGTTGTTAGTTAAACTGGGAAGAAATTATGTTCTATGTGGATTGTCTCAATCAGTATTTGAACTACCATTAGTTCCAATTTGCATGAATAACGAAGTCAGACTAAAACCAAGCTAGAAGGAACAGAGGAATCACAGATAAAATTTAAGGAGATTACTATAAAGCACTGCAGATTTAAAGACATGCTTCTTAAAAGACATGCAAGCATAATTGAAAATAATTAAAATACAACTTAAAAATACTAAAAGTGAAAAAGCATTGCTGTTAATTTAAAATGGGTACATACACAGCAAGAAATAGAAAAATATTTTAAAAATGCAAGTTAAAAGTAAATTTATTATCAGTACATACACATCAGCACATACAACCCCGAGATTTGTTTTTCTGTGGGCATACTTAGCAAATTTATAGAACAGTAACTGTAAACAGAATCTGTAAACAAACTGGGCAAATGCAGATAATAAATAACGAGCATGAACAAACAAGACAAAAGAATCTTTAAATAAGTGTAGTTATCCCGTTTTGTTCAAGAGGCTGATGCTTGATGGGTAGTAACTGTTCTTGAACTTGGTGTTGCAAGTCCTGTGGCTCCTGTACCTTCTACCAGATGGCAACAGCGAGAAAAGAGCATGGCCTGGGTGGTGAGGATCTTTGATGATGGATGCTGCTTTTCCACGGCGAAGTTTCATGTAGATGTGCTCAATGGTTGGGAAGGTTTTAACCCGTGATGCACTGTGCTGAATCCACTACCTTTTGTAGTATTTTCCAATCAAAGGCATCAGTGTGTACAAGGCCGTAAAGTAGCCAGTCAGCACACTTCTACCACACATTTATAGAAGTTTGCCAAGGTTTCTGATGACACGATGAATTACCACAAACTTCCGATGAAGTAGAGGTGCTGTTGTGCTTTCTTTGATGGGCCCAGGACAGGTCCTTGAGATAGTGACACCCAAGAATTTAAAGTTACTGACCCTTTCCACCTCTGATCCTGCTATGATTATTGGCTCATGGACCTCTGGTTTCCCTCTCCTGAAGTCTACAATCAGTTCCTTGGTCTTGTAGACACTGAGTGAATATTGTATACATTGAGAATATTTATTTTTTAAAATTTAGTACAGCACAGAACATATTCCAGCCCACTGAATCACACCACCAAGCAACCTACCTATTTAACCCTAGTCTAATCACAGGACAATTTGCAATGATCAATTAACCTACTAACCAGTAGGTCTTTGGAAACCGGAGAACCTGGAAGAAACCTCATTTCAAAAACCTCAAACACCAAAGCTCATGGGAAGAAGGTACAAAGGACATCAGAATTGAACTCCACGCTCTGACACCCGAGTGCTAACTGCTATGTTACTGTGGCACCTATTGACAGCACTCAGCAAGTCAGGTGACACCTGTGGAGAGATCTTTAGTTACGATATTTTAAGAGAAGTCAGAAGTCAGATATTTTCTGTTGCATGAGAAAAGGAAGGGGTGGAGAGTTCAAAGGGAATTTCATAAAGTATTAATAAAAACAAACAGCTGGAAATGCTCAACCAGTCAAGCAGCATCTGTGGAAGGAGAAGCAGTTAATGGTTCAAATCTTCATCAAAACTGGGAATGAGATTAAGTAGATTTGTTTTCAGTTGTAGAGAAAGTGGAGGAGCAAAAAAGGATAGGAGGTGGAGAGAAGTTGGCTATGGAAGTAACTAGACACTGGAATACTACAGCACAGTGCAGGCCCTTCGGCCCTCGATGTTGTGCCCACCCATATATTCCTTAAACCCACACTACCCTGTAACCCTCTATTTTTCTTTCATCCATGTGTCTGTCCAAGAGGCTCTTAAATACCCCTAATGTTTTAGCCTCCACCACCATCCCTGGCAAGTTATTCCAGGCACCCACAACCCTCCATGTAAAAAAATTACCCCTGATGTCTCCCCTAAACTTCCCTCCCTTAACTTTGTACATATGCCCTCTGGTGTTTGCTATTTGTGCCCTGGAAAACAGGTACTGGCTATCCACCCTATCTATGCCTCTCATAATCTTGTAGACCTCTATCAAGTTCCCTCTTATCCTTCTACACTCCAAAGAGAAAAGTCCCAGCTCTGCTAACCTTGCCTCATAAGACTTGTTTTCCAATCCAGGCAACATCCTGGTAAATCTCCTCTGCACCCTCTCCATAGCTTCCACATTCTTCCTATAATGAGGTGACCAGAACTGAACACAATACTCTAAGTGTGGTCTCACCAGAGATTTGTAGAGTTGCAACATGACCTCTCTATTCTTGAACTCAATTCCCCTATTAATGAAGCCTAGCATCCCATAGGCCTTCTTAACTATCCTATCAACCTGTGCAGTGACCTTGAGGGATGTATGGATTTGAACCCCAAGGTTCCTCTGTTCATCCACACTCTTAAGTAACCGACCACTAACCCTGTATTCAGCCTTCTGGTTTGTCCTTCCAAAAGGCATCACCTCATCCGGATTGAACTCCATCTGCCACTTTTCTGCCCAACTCTGCATCCTGTCTATATCCTCTTGTAAGCTTCGACAACCTACAGCTCCATCCACAACTCCTCCAATCCTCGTGTCATCCGCAAACTTACTCACCCATCCTTCCACCTCTTCATCCAGGTCATTTATAAAAATCACAAAGAGCAGGGGTCCCAGGACAGATCCTTGTGGCACTCCACTAGTCACTGACCTCCAGGCAGAATACTTTCCTTCCACTACCACCCTCTGCTTTCTTCCTGTAAGCCAATTGTTTATCCAAACAACCAAGGTTCCACTGGTCCCATGTCTCATGACTTTCTGGATGAGTCTCTCATGGGGGACCTTGTCAAATGCCTTGCTAAAATCCATGTAGACCACATCTACCGCCCTACCCTCATCAATTTCTTTTGTTACCTCTTCAAAAAACTCAGTTAGGCTCGTGAGGCACGACCTTCCCTTCACAATGCCATGTTGACTATCCTTTAGTAGACTGTACTTCACCAAGTGCTCATAGATCCTATTCTTAAGAATCCTTTCCAGTAGTTTGCAGACCACTGACATAATACTCACTGGTCTATAGTTCCCAGGATTCTCCCTATTACCATTTTTAAACAAGGGAACTACATTTGCCATTCTCCAATCCTCCAGCACCTCCCCTGCAGCCAAAGAGGATTCAAAGATCATAGCTACTGCTCCAGCAATCTCTTCTCTCACTTCTCACAGCAACCTGGAGTATATCACGTCCGGCCCTGGGGACTTATCAATCTTGATGTTTTTAAGAAGATCCAACACTTCTTCCTTAATCTCCACATCGTCCAGCACAAAGGCTGTTCTATTTCGACATCACCCTGATCAAGGTTCTTTTCACTTGTGAATACTGAAGCAAAGTATTCATTTAGGACCTCCCCAACCTCCAGGCACATATTGCCTTCTTTATCATTTAGCCCCACTTTCATCCATGGCTTGTAATAGATATGTGTTGACTAAATTTATCTCTTTAATGGCAGTGAATTACTCTCATTCAAATCTGTAATGTGCATCTGGTTTCTTATCTCAGCATGTTCCAGAATTGATTCAGGGATCAGCAACTGAGCAGAAGCTGAGTGACACTGGCTTCTGACCTACAGCAGCTTATGTCCTTCTGCACTCAGAAGATAAAGAAATTAATGACACCAAACTTTGAAAGGCTGCCCACAATAAAGCTTGGTCCAACCCACTAAGAAGTCAAGAGGCAAGGATCCCTGGGATGTTTAACCAAACCCATATTGTCTATCATTTCCCCTTTCCTCATTCGGTTCCACTTATAAATTACCAGCATCTGTCTCATCCCTGCCCCTCACTTCTCCATATCAATATAGTTATCTACTGTCTACACACCCAGTCCAGACACTGAATCTTAATCAGCTCTGTCTCGAGCAGGTGCTGACTTACCTGCCAAGTTCCTTCAGCAGTTTATCTTTTTCTCCAGATTCCAGCACCTGCAGTTTCATGTCATCTTTTCAATATGATACCCAATTGCATAACAATCTTTATACAAAGATGAAATCAAGATAGAATTGTCTCAAGGTAGAACTGCACCTCTTCCTAGAGATGCTGCCTGGCCTGCTGCGTTCACCAGCAACTTTGATGTGTGTTGCTTGAATTTCCAGCATCTGTAGAATTCCTGTTGTTAGAATTGTCTCAAGGTAGAATCAAGCAATCAAAAGATCTTAATCATTTAAACTTCAGTGAGAGAGCAGTGGTCTTGCTGTCTCACAACTTCAACAACCCGAATTAGATAACCAACCTCCAGTGCTGCCAATGTGGAACCTGCTCTTTCTCCTTGTGACCATGTGAGCTTTCCCTGGTTGCTGTGCCTTTAAAATCCCAAAACAGCGCTGGTGGGTTGATTGGCTTCTGGAAATTATATTAAGTGTATGTAAGTGACAAGTTCTTCAAGGTTGTCATAGCTAATGGAGGTAATGGGGATAATTTCCCACTACCTATTAAATGCTCCCAATGGTGTGCATCTCAAATAGCCTCCAACAATCAAGTCCATCTCCTGGCCTTCACGTGTGGCTTAGCTACTAAACCCAGCAGAACAGTTTCTACTGACAGAAGGTGCAAAGGCAGGTTACTGGTACCCTAAAACCAGTCACTTTGGGCAGGTGGGCTTGTCAGCTGTGGATGGCAGCTCATCCAGAAGGAAAACTCTGACCTCAAACTTTCACTGCCTTGCAGTTATGCCCACTCAAGGGGAAAGCTTCGGCAATAAAGAGAGGAAAAAGAATCAGGAGCTGAATTCGCCAAGGCAGTCCTACATCTCCGACCGGCAACTCCTCTGATGCTTCTGGTGCCGAACTGTATCAGTCTCTGCCATTCCCTTGGATTCATCAGCTGCGTGGAGAGGGGGAGCCTGCTGAAGGGGCAACAGCTTGCTCTCCACATCTTATTGCTCTGGCTTGCATATCACGTAGACAGCTAGGACACAATATCCATAGTCAACTCTGACCAACGGAGAGCCTCCGCTATGTGACAAAACAAAGAGTTTACAGGCCTGAGCAAATAACTTACATGGTACTGGGAAATTAGAATAAGGGGAAACTGATTATGTTGAGAGCTGGCAAGGACTAAATGGACCCATTGTGTTCATTCTGGTCAAAAAGTTGCAATTGTAGATAATAGTTCATTCTTAATAAACGAATGAACAAGTGAAAGGTGTGAATGTCCTTATTGTATTGCTAATGTTTCAGCTTTGTACAATAATATCATTTTTATTCAAAGTATTTATAGATTTGTGCAAAAGGTGTATATAAAAAAATTCATGACATTGACTGATGATAAACCCGATTCTGACATGGGTCTCTATCGTGGACCGAGTAGGAAGGAGGGACCAGGGGGAAGGGAGAGGGGAGGAAGTGGGAAGCAGCAAAGAGACATTCTGTAATGATCAGTAAACCAATTGTTTGGAATCAAATTAACTTGCCTGCTGTCTCAAGGCTGGTTGTGTCTGTACCTGTGCCACCCTGTCCCTCCTCTGCCACCTGTCCCATACCCATCCTGTAGCACTTCACCATCATCATTCCCAACATCCTTTACTGCCACCAGGTTTACAGATCCACTCTCCACTCCACACTGACAAGTGCAGCACTGTACATATTAGCAAGTCTTGATCTACATCTACTCCCAAGACTTTTGCAGCACTTTTTCATTTCAGTAACTTTGACTTGGAGCTAATGTGAGGTAAAAGATGAAGAGCCATGCAATGGAGGCTCCCACACCTTCGTATCACGCTATGAAAAGTTAGACTTCAAGTTGCGTTGAATGTCTTGCCTTTACATTTAACTAAATTGTTTTGAATTACAAGAACAGGATATCTATGAGTTTAGCAGATCCCACTGTAACCAGGACAGCGAAGTTACATTCAGTGATTTGATATTTGGTAAGTACTTTTAAAATATTACATACTTAGGCTTTTAGTACCAATCTATGAGAAAGTGCCACCTGAAAGGACCATACTGACAAAACTTGTCTTTTTTGTGGGTACACAAGGTGGAGGGAGGGGAATGGCAAGGTAACATGCAGGAAATTTATAGATCCCTGAAGATATAGGTCAGAAGCAAGGATCATTCATAAATCTGAGCCCTTGCCTTCCATAAACTAAACCATGGTCTCTGTCTCCTAAATAATAGCCCCACTAGGGTGCTAAGAGATGTGAAAAAGAGGCTGAAACTTTTAAAAATCAGAACGTAACTTGTAAAGAATGGAACAGGTTTTTAAAAATTAAATTGTCACATGAAAAGACTGGCCATTTTGTCAACATAAATTATAATTAACAATTCCTCAGATACGAGGAAGCACTTGACTAACACAACGGTTGTCACATAATAAGACTTCGAAGCACGAGTGAGCTGAAAGATATGCCCCTTCTCTACTTGAACAAGGAAGCTTTGGCCTTTAGAATTAGATACAATTCTGTGAAATAAAGTGAACACAAGAAACAGGAGTAGGAGGATACCATTTGGCAAACAGCCTGCTCCACCATTAAGATCATGGCTGATCTGGCCATAGACTCATCTTCATCTACTTCCCTTTTCCCCATAACCCTTAATTCCCCTACTATGCAAAAATCTATCCAACCTTGTCTTAACTATATTTACTGAGGTAGCCTCCACTGCTTCATTGGCCAGAGAATTCCACAGGCTGGGTGCAAAGTGGTTCCATTAATTATTGCAACACACATAAAAGTTGCTGGTAAATGCAGCAGGCCAGGCAGCATCTCTAGGAAGAGGTACAGTCGATGTTTCAGGCCGAGACCCTTCGTCAGGACTAACTGAAAGAAGAGCTAGTAAGAGATTTGAAAGTGGGAGGGGGAGGGGGAGATCACAAATGATAGAAGACAGGAGAGGGACGAATGGAGCAAGAGCTGGACAGGTGATTGGCAAAAGGGATATGAGACGATCATGGGACAGGAGGCCCAGGGGGAAGGGGGAAGGGGGAATCCATTAATTATTGCTAGGCTAGAGTTGGTTGGGGAACAGCAATGATGTGGATTTCACAGGATAACCTGAATACTGAAGAGAGGGGACAATCAAAGATAAAGGAGTTGGATTTGACTGAGAAAAGAGGCCATTTAAAAATAAAGGGAGATGAGCCATAAAAAGTGCAAATGTAAATTAACAACAGACATTGCAGTAACAACAGAAAATCTTTAAGACATAATTACAGAACTGACTTTTATTTATATGCTGTTATTTATGGTTTTCCATTCCCACCCATCTTATCCTGGTTACAAATCCGAGTAATGATTTCTAATCTATAGCAAATCCAGTTATTGTCTTATTCAGTGAATATCAGTGGTTCTGAACAGAACCTCTAGCAGTAACACACAAAATTCCATTGTGTACTTGCAACTGAGAATTAGTGTATTGAGGTTACCAGAAGTTCTGCCAAGTCAATGTGACTATTTGCTGCACGAATCAAATAAATAGCTACCATTAATAAATAAAACTTGATCATCAATACGTTTTCTGATCTTGAAGGCAGGTTGAGAAGTGTTTTAATAATTATTGCAAACAAGGTACAATGACTAGCGTTTTATAATATTAGTTATTAATACGGGTGTAAAATATAATTAGAAAATTGCAGATCAGCAAAAACTGATAGCTCAAAAATAAAAACTCACATCAGAAAAATATTACTCGCAGAAGTACAAGAAACTCAGAACCTGAGATCATTACAATATCGAAAGACTTAACCCCTTTGTTGCGTAACTGTATCCTTCCTCATGAATCCGGTACTTTTGATGTAACCCAAGTAAAAATCATTCCAAATATTCCGTTCAATTTATGGACATTCTCGTATTTGTCATGAGATCTTCAGGCAAAATAAAAGCCAGAGTAAATTCGCGACTCGAATGCAGAAAGTGACGACGAAGTCTTATTCGAAGGACAAAACGGAGCAATAATAAATGACTCAGAGCGTACTTACTCGAGGGCTAGAATACACAGAACGTTAGTTCACTTGAAACCCAAATTCAGGACTCAGCCAAGAGCGCTAGTTATGACGAACGTAAATAGCGCATAAAGCATGGTATCCTTATGCGTATCAAAAATAAAAAACAAAATTCAACAAACTCAAAGCAGGATGCACGAAGAACCTACAATCAAAAACAAGCGGCACGAAAAACACAAGGGAAACTTAACAACTAAACCAGTCACTTAACGAATTCCAATGAAAACACACCCAAGATGCCCATGAGCCGACGCTCTCCAGCGCCCTGTGCTGGTCGGAAGGGTTCATGACAACATTCATTATAGTTAAGTGTTACTGCGCAACAAACAACTGGGAAAAGGTTTTTCACTAACATCACATTTTGAGGAAAACTGAATCACAGGTATTTATTTTAGTTGATTCTCCTCCAAGAATGTCCACGTTGGTTAGGGGAAGCGATACTTTAGAGAAGTGTGAAAATGATCTATTATTTTTTTCATTACATTGCATATAATAAGCTGTATATAATTTAGCCATTACCCATAGTGATCAGTTTACAGAGTAAGCAGCCGCATTATTTGTCCTTTTTGTTGACGGTTTTACATTTGAAAAGTAATAGTCTTGTCAATTTAATGTAAAACTAATTCATTACTTTGAATTATATTGCATGTTGCCACATATTTTCCCACAAAAGTGCAATGCCTGCAGAGGTTATTTATTTATTCGGATGCTCCAGAACTCAGTCGTTCAAAAATGATAGGATACATTTAAAGTAATTTATCTCTCAGCCATTTAAAATCTTAGTTCTTGATCGTAGAACAGATTGCATTCCTCAAAATTGCTTGAAGCTAATGGTAAATTGATAAATTTGTTTTTTGTTGTCACATGTACCAAAGCGCAGTTAAAAGAAGTAGTCTTGAATACCATTCCTACAGATCAATTCATTACAGCAGCACATTGAGGTAGTACAAGGTAAAACAGAAATAGTTGCAGAATGAGGTTTTGGAGAAAGTGTGCTGGAGGTAGACAATAAGGTGCAAGGTTATAATGAGGTCAAAATTCCATGTTGCAATACTTGGGAACCATTTAATGGTTATAACATCAAGTCAGCATCTTGAGCCTGAAGATAAGCACCTTCAGAGTTTTGTATCTTCTGCCTGATGAGTGCATGGGGGCGGGGCAGAAAAACAGAGAAAGTCTGAGGTGGGGGAGAAGAAGAGAGAATACCTGGGGGGGGGGGGATGTTTTTGATTATTCTGGCTACTTTACCAAGGCTGCGAGAATTGTAGACCGAGGCTGGTCCCCGTGATGTGCTGAGTTGTGTCCACAACTCTGCAGTTTCTTGCGGTCATGTGCGGAGAGGTTGCCTTATCAAGCCGTGATGTCTCAGAATAGGATGATGTCTGTGGCACATTGTTAAAAGTTGGTGATGGTCAGAGGGATGGTGTCAAATTCCTGAGGAAGTTGAGGCAGTGGTGAACTTCCATGGCTGTGGCATCAACATGCTTAGGTCAGGGCAGGCTACTGGTGATGTTTTCTCCTAGGAAAAGATTGTTGTCATGACACCATGCCATTAGGCTCTCTATCTCCTTCATGTATTCTGACTCATCATTATTTGAGATTCAGCTCACAATGTCATCTCAAGTGTGTAGACAGATCTAGAGCAGAATCTGGCCATGTGATCTTGAGTGTGTGGAGAGTAGAGTAGGGGACTGAGGACATCGGTGTTGAAGATAATTGTGGTGGAGGTGCTGGTGCTTATCTTTACTGATTGTGGTCTGTTGGTCAAGGATCCAGTTGCAAAGGGAGGTGTTGAGTTTGAGATGTAGGAGCTTGGAGAGGAGGTTGTTTGGATTTATAGTATTGAAAGTCAATAAACAATATCTACAGTAGGTGTCATTAACAAAAAGATAAAACAGCAATTCAGGAAGCACCTGTGGAAGGAGAGCCATTTTAGTTCTGTAGCTCTTTGTCAGAACTGTGTTTAGATGAAACCATTATCATGTTAAATTATTGATCTCATTGTAATATCATCTCAAAGTTAATAAAAACAGTGCCAGGACATTATAAGTACAACTGACTCACAGTCTAGGTAGATAAAAACATTGCCATTAAAAACATCAATTCACTCATCTGTTTTTCAAGATTATAAACAGCAAAAATGGTGTGAATGGATGAATCCAGAATGAATCAATGACCCTGGCCATCATGCTAGCTAGGTGAAGGTTCATTTAAAAAAGAGGAGACCTTGAGCATGCATCATTGTATGTCCTCACTGAGGAGCCAGCAGTGGAAAGGGTGGGTAGTTTCAGTTTCCTAGATGTCAACACCTCAGGATTTATCCTGGCCCCAACACATTAATGCAAACTCAAAGAAGGCACACCAGCAGCTATGCATCATTAGGAGTTTGAGGAAATTCATCACGTCACCAAAAATTCTTTGGAAAATTAATATGAATGTATGGCAGACAGCATTCAAAATAGCTGCATTGCAGCTTGGTATGGAGACTCCAATGGGTAGGGTCACATGAGGCTGCAGAGGGCTGTCCACTCAGCCAGTTCCATCACTCAGAAACCTCCCCCGCATAAAGGACTTCTTCAAAAGGCAGTACTTAAAGAACATCATTAGGACCCTTGCCATCCACGACACACCCTTTTCTCATTGCTACTGTCTGGGAGGAGGCACAGGAGCATGAAGAACCAACAATGTTTTAGGAACAGCTTCTTCCCCTCCACTATTAGATTTCTGACTGGTCCATGAACACTACCTCGCTCTTCCTCTTTTGCACTATTTTTATTTATGTCCCTTATGGTAATTTTCTTTGTCTTGCACTGTACTATTGCTGTAAAACAAGACTCACAATTTATTAGAATCAGTTTTATTATCACAGACGTTATGAAATTTGCTGTTCTGCGACAGCAGTACAGTGCAACACAAAAAATGATAAAGTCATACAATAAGTCATTGTTATATGTCATGAAATTAGTTATTGAGGCAGCAGTACAATACATAAAAAATTCTATAAATTGTAATAAATCAGTTATAATAAACCTACTCTGATATATTTTGGTTTTGCAATAAATAATTTGAGAAATGTGATCATTTATCAGGAAGAGGAACCTATTGAATTTTAGGACTATGCTTTTCCCAATTTGAATGAAGCTTATTGAAATGCCTATACAGAGTCTTGATTAACCAGCAGCTGATTTATGAGCTTGTAGATTAATCATATGGTTTTATACATACCTGGAACAACCTGGGGTGTCTGGTTAAAAGCCTGCACCTGCATCCTTAAGTGCCTGCCTCCCAAAAACCTTCAGCAAATACTAAGAGTACAGTTGGAATACAGTAATAAGAGTACAGTAATAGAGCAACAGATGACATTCACACTTTGACTACAGTAGGAGTACGTTAACATGTGAATAAATTGTTTAAAATAATTGAAGCTTTTTACACAGCAGTACTGCATCTTGAAATGTCCTGTGGTGTAAATTTTGTCTGCAAAATCTTGGATGACTTTGATTATTAAAATGAATACAGGATGCTATAGAAGCTGGGGAGTAAAGTAACATGGGAAACAATTTTCAGGCAAGCAATAATGACTGAGTGCTTTAATAAGTAGAAACCAGTACCACAAAATCCGAGCAACACACACACAAAACGCTGGAGGAACTCAGCAGGCTATGCAGCATCTGTGGAAAAGAGTACAGTCGACATTTCGGGCCGAGATGCTTCAGCAGGACAAATCCTGGATGCTTTTGAGTGTTTAATTGTACATCCATTGGATTATCCATGTTTTTGCATTATTCATGGACGTGTCAGGAAATGTAGAAGAGGCTTGGCCCAAACTCAGAGCAGTGGGGGCATTCCAATGGTGAACAATAACTTTAATAATAAACTGCAAAATAACCTACGAGAGGCTACAAAACGAGAGAGAACAGATACTTAACACAACAAGACAACCAGGTCATGGAAGGCTGGGAGCAACTGGTGCAGGCTAGCTGGTTCACTGAGTGAACAAGGATTGTGAATGAGAGCAGGGTTTAAATTGGCTGCAGGTGATGAGTTGGAAATAAGTGGCAGGTGCCTCCACTCACTTTATGGAGTATGGGAGGAGCCTGCATGTGTAAGCCTGACAAGTTGTACTTCTCTCCATAATGGAGAGTCAAGTACATTTGCAGTGAATAGTGGAAAAGACACCAAGGGTAGTATGTCTTTATTGTAACCACATAAATATTTTGGTGCAGGAGACATTCAGATTATCTTGCCTCAAATAGGCAGAAGAGATGCAGTGAATCACTTTTATTAATACAATTTAATTATATCAAAAATGAAGCAAAGATGCTTTATATATTGGTATTTCCCTGTCCATAGGCATAAACACACAGCATTTGTTCTTCATGGTTAGGCAAGTATGAGCACTGATCAGTTCATGCATTTGTCTCTCATTGTTTCTTTTCAGCTCTACCTAACCTCATTCAGTAGGATGGGTTTTAAAAAAAAAGGCCACAAAACCAGAGCCCCCTCCAAATTGCCTGGCAGATTATCAGCAACTGATTTGTCGTCATGTGCCACAAAGTGTGTCAGTTATATCTCAACATCCTCCAACAAACAGCTTGGCCAAGTGCATTACTTTTCTCTCCTCTTAAGATTGTTCTCTATAAACAAAAATTAAATCAATGAGATATTCAATAGAAGTGAGTTCAAAATAAAGGAATCAATTAGTCTAGGTTGGGTGCATTAGTTTCTCGTGATGATGGGACAAATTTAAAATAGCTGGCAAAATCAAAGCAAGAGACACCCATACACATATATAGCGCTGTGGCTGAGAAGAGGAGTGCAGTAGCGATGTGGGATTCCATAGTCAGAGGAGCAGACAGGAGATTCTGTGGACATTATAGAGTGTACGTTGCCTCCCAGGTGCCAGGGTCAGGGACAACTTGGACTGAGTCCACGGCATTTTAAAAGGGGAGAGTGAGCAGACAGAAGCTCTGGTACATATTGGCACCAATGACATAGGTAGGAAAAGGAAGGAGGTCCTGAAGAGAGGATTTAGGGAGCTAGGTAGAAAGCTGAAAAGCAGGACCTCCAAGGAGGTAATCTCTAGATTCGTGGTTGTGCCTTGCACTAGTGAGGTAAAGAATAGGATGATTTGGCAGATGAATGGGGGCTGAAGGGGTCAGGATTTCAGATTTCTGGATCATTGGGATCTCTTCTGGGGAAGGTATGACCTGTACAAAACAGATGGGTTGACCTGAACCTGAGGGGGGCAGATATTCTTGTGGGGAGGTTTGCTAGAACTGTTGGGGATGGTTTTAAATTAATTTGGTATGGGAAGGGACCATACTAATAGGACTGAGGATGTGGCAGTTAGTATACAAGCAGAGTGAGTGTAGTGAGACTGTCAGGAAGGACAGGCAGATGATAGGGTAGATATGATGTTGTGGGAATCATTGAGTCATGACTGAAAGAAAATCACAGTTGAGAGCTTAGCATCCAACGATGCACATTGTATCAAAAGGATAGGCAGAGGGGGTGGGATGGGTCTGATGGTAAAAAATGAATTTAAACCATTTGCATGAGGTGATATAGGATCAGAAGATTTAGAGTTGTTGTGGGTAGAATTAAGGAACTGCAAGATTAAAAAGGTCCTGATGAGAGTTATATATAGGCCTCCAAACAGTAGACAGGATGTGGGCTACAAATGGGAGGTAGAAAATGTATGTCAAAAGGCCAACGTTACAATAGTCGTGGGGGATTTCAATATGCTGGTAGATTGGGAAAATGAAGTTAGTGCTGATTTTGGATCCGAGAGAGAATTCGTAGAATGCCTATGAGATGGTTTTTTTTTAGAGCTGACTGTGGTTGAGCCCACTAGGGGGTTAGCCATTCTGGATTGGGTGTTATGAACCAGATTTGATTTGGGAGCTTAAGGTAATGGGACCTTTAAGAGTCAGTGATTATTATATGTTAGAATTCACTTGGCATTTTGAGAGAGAGGAACCAAAGTCAAATGTATCAGTATTACAGTGAAGTAAAGAGAATTACACAGATATAAGATAAGAACTGCAAAAAATTGATTGGAAGGGGAGACTAGCAGTGATGATGGCAAAGCAGTAATGGCTGCAGTTTCTGAGAGCAATTCGGAAGGTGCAGGATAGATACCTGTACATCCAAAAGAAGAAGTATTCTAAAAGTAGGATGACACAACTGTGGCTGATAAGGGAAGTCGAAGCCAACATAAATACAAAAGAGAAGTCTTATATTAAAAAATTAATCGGGAGTTAGGGGATTGGGAAGCTTTTAATAACAACAGAAGGCAACTAAAAAAAGCCGTAAGGAGGGAAAAGATGAAATATGAAAGCAAGTAGGATCAAATAGGATACCAAAAGTATTTTTTCACATATATAAAGAGTAAAGGAGAGGTGAGAGTAGATATTGAAGGTTGGAAGAAGACACAGGGGAGGTAGTAATGGGTGACAAGGAAATGGTGCACGAACTGAATAGTATTTTGCATCAATCTTCACTGTGAAAGATATTAGCAGTATGCTGGAAATTCAAGAGAATCACGGGGCAGAAGTGAGTGCAGTTGCTATTACTAGGGAGAAAGTACTTGGGAAGCTGAAAGGTCTAAAGGTAAATAAGTCACCTGAATCAGATGGACTATAGCCGGGGTTCTGAAAGAAGTGGCTGAAGAGATTATGAAGGCATTAGAAATTATCTTTCAAGAATCTCCAGGTTCTGGCATGGTTCTGGAGGACTGGAAAATTGCAAATGTCACTGCACTCTTCAATAAGGGAGGGAGGCAGAAGAAATGAAATTATAGACCAGTCAGCCTGACTTCAATGGTTGGGAGAACGTTGGAGTTGATTATTAAGGATGAAGTTTAGGGTAAAGTCAGCATGATTTCCTTACGAGAAAATCTTGCCTGACAAAACTGTTGGAATTCTTTGAGGAAATAACATGCAGGACAGCCAAAGGAGAATTAGTGGATGTTGTGTACTTGAACTTACAGTAGGCCTTTGACAACGTGCTGCACATGAGGCTGCTTTACAAGACAAGAGCCAAAGGTATTACAGGAAAGATACTGGCATGTATGATAGTGGTTTGGCTAATTGGCAAGAGGCAAAGAGTCAGAATAAAAGTAGCATTTCTAATTGGCTGCCTCTGATTAGAAGTTTTCCGCAGAGGTCAGTGTTGGGACCACTTCTTTTTATGTTGCTTGTCAATGATTTGCATGGCGGAATTGATGGCTTTTTGGCCAAGTTTGCAGATGATAGGTTGTGGGGCAGGTAGTGTTGAGGAATCAGGGAGGCTGCAGAAGATCTTAGATAAATTAGGAGAATGGGCAAAGAAGTGGCAGATGGAATACAGAGTTGGGAAGTGTATGGTCATTCATTTGGTGGAAGGAATAAAAGTATAGACTATTTTCTAAATGGGGAGAACATCCAAAAATCCGAGGTGTAAAAGGATTTGGGAGTATTCATGCAGGATTTTCGAAAGGTTAACTTCCAGGTTGAGTCGGTGTGAGGAAGGCATGTGAGTAATGTAACATTAGCATTCATTTTGAGAGGACTAGAGTATAAAAACAAGGATGTAATGCTGAAGCTTTATAAGGCACTGGTGAGGCCTTACTTGGAGTATTGTGAGCAGTTTTAGGCCTCTTATCTAAGAAAGCATGTGCTGACATTGGAGAAGGTTCAAAAGAGATTCACGAGAATGATTCCAGGTATGAAAGACTTATCATATGAGGAGTGTTTGAAGACTCTGGTCCTGCACTTGCTGGAATTTAGAAGAATGAGGGTGAATCTCATTGAAACTTGTCAAACGTGGAAAAAGCCTAGACAGAGCAGATGTGGAGCGGATGTTTCCTATAGTGGGGGAGTCTAGGACCAGAGGGCACAACCTCAGAACAGAGGGATATCCATTTAGAGTGGAGGTGATAAGGAACTTCTTTAGTCAGAGGGTGGTGAATCTGTGGAATTTATTGCCAGGTCATTGGGTGTATTTAAGGTGGATGTTGATAGGTTCTTGATTAATCAAGGTGTGAAAGGTTACGGGTAGAAGCCTGGAGAATGGGGTTGAGAGGGAAATGGATCAGCCAAATGGGCCGAATGGCCTAATTCTGCTTCTATGTTTTATGGTCTTATACAGAATATATAAGAGCATATATAAGGAACATGTCTTTTTATTTAAGTTGTGATATGAAATATGTTGCCTGAGATGATGTTGGATCATTAGGTTTTTGCAATCCAGGAACCCGTGAACACCATCTCACTATTTTGCTCTGACTTTGCAGCTCATGAACACCAGCTCACCAATTTGCTATCTTTGCACTGCTTATTTATTTTGTTTATATTCCCTATTTTAACTTGTAAAAATTTTTATGCATTGCACTGTACTGCTGTGGTTAAAAAAAATTCACAACATATGTCAGTAATATTGATTCTGGAAGCAGGATCAGCACAAAGAATATAATGTATAATTAAAGATAGGTAAAATGTGCATAGCCATGGAAGAAAAAAGGGAAAATATGAATAATTTCAATACCTTGAAAGTTGGCATAGAGAACCAAGTGATCCTCTTCTGTGCTTTATCATTCTTCGATTCAACATGCTATAGCCTATCTTCTAGTGGGAGAATTGAATCTTCTGAGACTGGAAACAGCAATGTTTGAAAGTGCAGTATTCTTTCTGAAGTACAAGAGATTCTACAGATGCAAGAAATCCAGAGCAATACACACAAAATGCTGAACTCAGCAAGTCAGGCAGCATCTATGAAAGTGAATGAACAGTCAAGGTCTTGGGCTGAGACCTTTCATCAGAACTGGAAAGGAAGGGGGAAGATGCCAGAATAAAAAGGTGGGGGAGGAAAGGGAGACAAGCTAGAAGGCTATAGCTGCAATTCTCTCTGAAGTTGTGCTAGATTTTGAATTTACTGCCACCAGATGGAATGCAGATGTTCCTCGTTGGAAAGGAAATTGAGCAGATCCCACAATGAATAGATGATCTACAGTGCTAGTTTTACAACTGGAAAGCAAAAGAAACTCTACTCTGTTAGCTTACAATTGACAAATCACAGGCACCAGCTCAGAAATTGCAGTATAAGGAGCGTAAATGAAAATGAAGCAAATCAGTAAGCCTGAGGCAAATAAACAATTGGCTAGCTCAGGCAGGGGCTGAAAAAGCCAGAGAAGAATGGTGAAAGAAAGAAGTAGAAATTAAATAGATGCTGGAATCTGAAACAAAAAAGAAATACTGGAAGAGCTCAATCAGTTCAGTAGAAGCTATGGAAAGAAGAATCTGTTAAATGTTTTGACAAACAAGAGAAAATCTGCAGATGCTGGAAATCCAAGCAACACACACAAAATTAAGTTAAAATAAATACTTACTGCCACTTATCCAGCTCTATCTCATCCTCAGTTTGAAGAAGAGTGCCGAACTCAAAACACTACCAACACACACAAAATAATGGAGGAACTCAGCAGGCCAGGCAGCATCTATGGAAAAGAGTAAACAGCTGACGTTTCGAGCTGAGACCCTTCAGCAGGACAGACCTGATGAAGGGACTCAGCCCAGAATGTCGACTGTGCTCCTTTCCATTGATGCTGCCTGGCCTGCTGAGTTCACCTATTATTTTGTGTGTGTTGGTAGTGTTTTGAGTTCGGCACTGTTCCTCAAACTGAGGATGAGATAGAGCTGGATAAATGGCAGTAAGTATTTATTTTAACTTAATTAAAATTTGGGCATCGTGATTGCAATAGGAAGCCATCCTTTGCGAGGCAATAGAATTCAAATGCAACTAATTTGGTTAACCCAAGTGTAAGAAAAGCGGACATTCTGTTATCTGACTGGGTAGAGATACTTAAAATGTACGGCATTTTATTGCAACTAATTTCCCAATGAATAAATGGTGACAGCTGAATTATCCTTTCTATTTTATTGTCAGCCATTCAGTTCTCCGAAATAGCAGAAGTCAATAAGGTTTATTTGCGTGTGCCATATTTAGTTGTACATTCTAGCCCAGATTAACTTGAGGTTTGAAACAGTAATCAAGTTATATCCTTTACAGTTTTATAATTTGTACAATTAATCTAGAGAAAGATGCATAAATCAGCCGTAGGCTGGATTGAAAATAGAATATTTGATAACCAGTTTGTGTTTTTTGCATCTGGATCAATGATATCAATAAGCAATGAAATAAATATTTCAGAATAATATGCCAACTGACCTACAACCATAAAGGGTGAATCTCTGTGCTCATTATTGGTTCTCATCTGGCACATCATTAAGGGAGTGATGGACTGCAATGCCTAGACTGGAAAAAGGAAAGGAAATGAGGAGTGTTTGCCTGCTGGTGCAAATGAAAGTAAAATTCAAATTTCATTCTAATATATCTATGTAAAAATAGACAGTGAGTATTCATAGTCTATAAATATACATGACAAATAGTCTTTTGAGTGACCTGCAGGAGAATTGATTCCATTCCTGAAGCCATGTTCTAATGCAAGTATTAATCTTAATCAGATGCTTTAAATACTGCTGTGTTATGGATTTACCCTTGTACTTCTAGTTGACTTACAGTAATTTGAAACAAAATTTATTATTGAACTTTAGTATGAAACATTGCAATTCTACTGTGGAATAAATTGTGATGATCTCAGTTTCAGAATAAAGTCACTGTTTAAGTGTACACTTTTATGCTTAGTTTCTTTGTGTGTTTCCTTCATACTTTCATTTGACAGAAGAACTCTATGCATTCAAAAATTTTGAGGAACATGAGAAGTAATGTAGGCCTCTCAGCTTCTCAAGCCTACCCCACCATTCCAACGTGATCATGGCCTCAGGCATCATCTCCTTTTCTGTCCTCACCTCCTCGTCTGTCCTCAATTCAGAAATCTTTCTCAAAATCAGAGATCTTTTAACATGTACCAACTTCCTCTTATCTACCCACGATGACCTAGCCTCTACAACCTCTCGGATAGAGAATTCCAAAGGTTAACCACCCACTACAAGAAGTAGTTTCTATGCACATCAATTTTAAATGACTGCCCACCTAATCTTATAACAATTTCCCCTCAGTCGAGATTTTCCCACTGGAGGTAACACCTCAACAACTACCCTGTCATGTCCCCACAGGCACTGAAATATTTCAATAGGATTCTTCTAAACTGCCGTAGAATATTGATTTACCTTCTTCTGCCACTGATGATCAGACAACCAGCTTTCAGCTATTTAATTCACGTTTCTTTAAAAAAAATCATCCTGGCCCTTTTGCTTTCAAGCCTGCTAGAATTATTATTTACTGCACATTGCCTAAGAGACAGATAACCATCCATGTCACCAGGGAAGGTTCTGTAGTAATTGCTGTCCTTACAAGTTTACCTGATGCTCCTGGGTATGCTGTGATCAGACCCTGGTGGATTCCGAGTTCAACAGTTAATTGGACTCCACAGCACAGGACTGATTCTCTGAAGTAGCCTGGGGGAGTTCTTATTTATTTCAATAGTATGTTCTCTTTTTATTGATTGTCATTGCTTTGCAGATTATTTGTCCTGCTATCTTTTCCCTTGGAACAGGATTGCTCCCACTGATGCCCCGAGTATGATAGGAGATCTGACAACATGATGCCTCACCCCACCCCGTGTAAGAATCAGTTTATGATTTATGAAGCGACATGAGGTAACTTTTCTAAGAAACTTCTGCTCTGACTGCAACAGGAACCACACAGTAAGATCAAAAGCAAGTTACTTGGTAGCAACTGTTGAGAGACATACTCATCTTGCACTCAGAAATCCAAAATGGTTGAAGAGTTGTTTAGGTAGAGCATAAAATGAGAAACACAAGTTACTGAACTCAAATGTCAACTGTTCTCAAGTTTAATGAATGTGATAAAGGTGTTAGCAAATGCTGTAAATATGGAGTTATGCAGAGTCCAAAAAAAGAAGGGTTTTGTGTTTAGACACAGGGTTTTCAGTTTTTAATTGTGCTGCCTTTGCTAATCATTTTATACTGAAGTAAATGAAAAAGGAACGTCATCTATTTCAGCTTTACAATTTTGGTGAAGCCAATAAAGTGCAAGAATTTAATGTCATGAACAATATGAAGATAATAAATCCATCTGACAGAAAACCAAGTCAGTCTAATGATATCAGTGAGAACTCATTAAAATGTTATGAAATTTTACCCCAATGCAGGCTTTACTCTTCAGCACCTGAATTATGTTGGACTGCTCAGTCCCACATTTTTTTTATTCTTCAATATCTTCTGGAACAGCCTTGGTTTTGGAGCTGCTCTTGCAGCCAGGGCGCGCTATGCTGTCTTCATGTCATGCAGTTGCTAGTCACTCAGGAAGGTGGGTCCCCGATGAGCTGATGATCAGTGCGGCTAGTGATGGCTTCACGTTAAAAGCTTTACAACGGGTAGGCAGCACCCAGCACTGTGTGTGTGTGTGTGTTGTGCTCCAGATTTCCGGCATTTGCAGAACCTCTTGCGTTTATGAACTGGATGAATCATCTGCATCTGAAACATCCAGTGTAGATTCATCACATTACACAGTCCCTGTGCCTGTTTTCAAAGGCTTTCTGTGATACCAACTTTTAGTTCTCTAATTGTGAGACATCGCCCACATTTAGGAAGTCAGGAACCTGCTGCAGACTGCTTACTAAACAACCACTTTATGGCCACTGGCTGTGATATGGTCTGATATAAACATACAGTATACTAACTAATGTTCTGTCCTGTTAGCTTATAGAGAGATTTCTGCAACGGTACAGGAAAGGCATTTTGAAACCCATAAAGCCAGTGTCACCACAATAATGTAAATAATCTTCAGCAGGGTGTTTTTTTTCCACTTCCTCTCATAGCCAGGGTTGATGCATGGTATTAGGAAATCATGATAAAATAAGAGAAAAATAATTAACGTTCAAAATATTAAGATCTCAAACTCAGTGTTGCAATATACACGCAGTGTAAACTTTACAAACTCAGTTCTGGTGGAAACAGATCGATCTGATGCACAGATAAGAATTCAAATGCAGATGACAATGGGCTCCATAGCAATTGCTGAAGTATACAGTGGGAATTCAAGTGAACAAGTCAAGATCTGGCATGAATTTTCACATTGGACTGAATATACTTCAGAGGGCACTGACCAGCACAGTCAAATTTCCACTGAAAGCTCTGTGTGAGTGGAACTCTGATGTGGAAACAAAAACTCCTTAAACAATGCTTATCAATACCTAAATAGCTAAGGGGCGCATTTCCTGCTGAATATGATGCAAGGGTGCATTTATATTTAGCAACAGAAATGTTACTACTTTAACAATGAGCTGCACACCGTTGTGATGACCTTAACTGCTATTTGGCAAATCTACTTACCCAAGTCAAAAAGTCTATTTGAATCTCAATCACCCTAATTCTGTTCTGTATTTACAAAATTGGTCAGCATGGTAGTTAGCGGTCAGCGAAACGCTGTTACAGCACTAGTGAGCCGGGTTCAATTCCACCGCCGTCTGTAGAGTTTGTACATTCTACCTCTGACCACACACGTTTCCTCCGGGTGCTCCAGTTTCCTCCCACAGTCCAAAGGCGTAGGGGTTAGTAAGTGCGTTGGTCACATGGGTGTAATTGGGTGGCACGGACTCGCGAGGCTGGAATAGCTTGTTACCGTGATAGATCTCAAAATAAAATAAAAATTTAAAAGGTGGGTACAAGATGCCAACAGCTTAATACGCAGGACCAAATCTTCCAGCTTATGCTAGAGGAAGAAGATTTTTGTCTACTACCTGGTTCCCTCATTCTTTAATGTAATCTTCTGTTCATTACATCTGACAGCATTTTGTCTGGATCTTGGCACCTTGTATAAAGTGTGTGAAGAATGTATGGGGAAGTAAGCAGAAAGTGTCAGGAAAGGCAGATACTGATGAAAGAGAAAGTTACAAAATAGAGCAATAAAACATAAACACATGAAAGTCTGCAGGTACTTGAAATCCAAAGCAAAATGCCAGAGGAACTCAGCAGGTCAGGCATCTATAAAAATGAATAAACAACTGATGTTTCAGGCAGAGACCGTTCTTCAGGACTGGAAAGGAAGGAGGAAGACGCCAGGATAAAAAGGTGGAGGGGAGGGGAAGGAAGATAGTTAGAAGGTGATAGGTGAAGCCAGGTGGGTGGGAAAGATAAAGGGTTGGAGGTGAAGGAATCTGATAAGAGAGGAGAGTAGAGGACAAATAGATAAACAATGTCGATTGAGTGTGTATTGCACATACACTTCAAAATGAATGTGCAAACTGCTTGCAATTTATGGATTTATTAAGCCTCCCCCCCAGCCCCATCCTTATTTCAATGAAACACACTTAGTATGGAACTGAACAATCTTTCCCTTACCCACTGGTGGCAATATTTTTGATGTTAACATTATCACCATGATGAATTCATATTAACCTGTATAAAGGTTGAAATGATTTTCATTCAATTCCAGCAATGAGAGATTCTCTCAGCATTTGAAATGCTTGAATAGGTTGCTGTTTTCATTTCAATTAAGATCATAAGAATTAGGAGCTGAATTAGGCCATTTAGCTCATCATCAGATTAAGACAGATTTACAGAGCGAGCTAAAGAGACGCGGGAGACAGAGTAGGAAGGCTTTGGCTCAACAGGGCATAGGCATAAGGGTTCGAGGCCAGGTAGGTTACCTGTTTAAAATAAAGACAGAAAGTATGTGTCTGAGGCCGGTTTACTGTGCTCGGTGTCAGATGTGGGAGGTCCCGGAGACTCCCAGCCTCGCGGACGGCCACATCTGCACCAGGTGCGTCGAGCTGCGGCTTCTTAGAGACCACGTTATGGAACTGGAGCTGCAGCTCGATGACCCTCATCAGCTCAGAGAGAGTCAGGAGGTGATAGAGAGGAGCTATAGGCAGATAGTCACCCTGAGACTACAGGAGACAGAGAAGTGGGTAACAGTCAGGAGAGGGAAGGGCAAGAAGCAGGTGCTAGAGAGTACCCCAGTGGCTGTCCCCCTTAACAATAAGTATTCCTGCTTGAGTACTATTGGGGGGGAACAGCCTACCTGGGGGAAGCAACAGCGGTCACGCCTCTGGCAAAGACTGGCCCCGTGGCTCAGAAGGGTAGGGAAAGGAAGAAGGCAGCAGTGATAGGGGACTCTATAGTTAGGGGGTCAGACAGGCGATTCTGTGGACGCAGGAAAGAAACGTGGACGGTAGTTTGCCTCCCAGGTGCCAGGGTCCGGGATGTTTCTGATCATGTCCACGATATCTTGAAGTGGGAAGGAGAACAGCCAGAGGTCATGGTACATATTGGTACCAACGACATAGGTAGGAAAAGGGTGGAAGTCCTGGAAAAAGACTACAGGGAGTTAGGAAAGAAGTTGAGAAGCAGGACCTCAAAGGTATAGAAACAGAATGAGGTGGACGATAAATGCGTGGCTGAGGGATTGGAACAGGGGGCAGGGATTCAGATTTCTGGATCATTGGGACCTCTTCTGGGGCAGGTGTGACCTGTACAAAAAGGACGGGTTGCACTTGAATCTGAGGGGGACCAATATCCTGGCGGGGAGGTTTGCAAAGGCTATTGAGGAGAGTTTAAACTAGAATTGCTGGGGTGTGGGAACCGAACTGAAGTGACAGAGGAAAGGGAGGTTGGCTCACAAATAGCGAAAGCTTGGAGACAGTGCGAAAGGGAGGATAGGCAGGTGATAGAGAAGGGACGTGTTTAGACTGATGGTTTGAGATGTTAATGCGAGGGGTATCATGAACAAAGCGGATGAGCTTAGAGCGTGGATCAGCACTTGGAGCTATGATGTTGTAGCCATTACAGAGATGGTGCAGGTGCAGGGGCAGGAATGGCTACTTTAAGTGCCAGGCTTTAGATGTTTCAGAAAGGATAGGGAGGGAGGCAAAAGAGGTGGGAGCATGGCACTGTTGATCAGAGATAGTTTCATGACTGCAGAAAAGGAGGAAGTCATGGAGGGGTTGTCTATTGAGTCTCTGTGGGAGGAAGTTAGGAATAGGAAGGGGTCAATAACTCCATTGAGTGTTTTTTATAGACCACCCAATAGTAACAGGGACATTGAGGAGCAGGTAGGGAGACAGATTCTGGAAAGGAGTAATAATTACAGGGTTGTTGTGGAGGGAGATTTTAATTTCCCAAATATTGATTGGCATCACCCTAGAGTGAGGGGTTTAGATGGTGTAGAGTTTGTTAGGTTTCTTGACGCAATATGTAGATAAGCCTACAAGAGGAGAGGCTGTACTTGATCTGGTACTGGGAAATGAACCTGGTCAGGTGTCAGGTCTCTCAGTGGGAGAGCATTTTGGAGACAGTGATCACAATTCCATCGCCTTTACCATAGCGTTGGAGAGGGATAGGAACACACAAGTTAGGGAAATGTTTAATTGGAGTAAGGGGAAATATAAGGATATCAGGCAGGAACTTGGAAGCATAAATTGGAAACAGATGTTCTCAGGGAAATGTATGGAAGAAAAGTGGCAAATGTTCAGGGGATATTTGTATGGGGTTCTGAGTAGGTATATTCCAATGAGATATGGAAAGGATGGTAGCGTACAGGAACCGTGGTGTACAAAGGCTGTTGTAAATCTAGTCAAAAAGAAAAGAAGAGCTAATGAAAGGTTCAAAAAAACTAGGTAATGATAGGAATCTAGAAGATTATAAGGCTAGCAGGAAGGAGCTTAAGAATGAAATTAGGAGAGCCAGAAGGGGCCATGAGAAGGCATTGGAGGACAGGATTAAGGAAAATCCAAGGCATTCTACAAGTATGTGAAGAGCAGGAGGATAAGACGTGAGAGAATAGGACCAATCAAGTGTGACAGTGGAAAAGTGTGTATGGAACCAGACGAAATAGCAGAGGTACTTAATGAATACTTTGCTTCAGTATTCACTACGGAAAAGGATCTTGGTGATTGTAGGGATGACCTGCAGTGGACTGAAAAGCTTGAGCATGTAGATATTAAGAAAGAGGATGTACTGGGGCTTTTGGAAAGCATCAAGTTGGATAAGTCACAGGGACCGGATGAGATGTACCCCCGGCTACTGTGGGAGGCAAGGGAGGAGATTGCTGAGCTTCTGGCAATGATCTTTGCATCATCAATGAGGATGGGAGAGGTTCCAGAGGATTGGAGGGTTGTGGATGTTGTTCCTTTATTCAAGGAAGGGAGTAGAGATAGCCCATGAAATTATAGACCAGTAAGTCTTAATTCAGTGGTTGGTAAGTTGATGGAGAAGATCCTGAGAGGCAGGATTTATGAACATTTGGAGAGGCATAAGATGATTAGGAATAGTCAGCTTGGCTTTGTCAAAGGCAGGTTGTGCCTTACGAGCCTGATTGAATTTTTGAAGATGTGACTAAACACACTCATGAAGGTAGAGCAGTAGATGTAGTGTATATGGACCTTAGCAAGGCATTTGATAAGGTACCTCATGCAAGGCTTATTGAGAAAGTAAGAAGGCATGGGATCCAAGGAGACATTGCTTTGTGGATCCAGAACTGGCTTGCCCACAGAAGGCAAAGAGTGGTTGTAGGAGGGTCATGTTCTGCATGGAGGCTGGTGACCAGTGGTGTGCCTCAGAGATCTGTTCTGGGACCCCTACTCTTTGTGATTTTTATAAATGACCTGGATGAGGAAGTGGAAGGATGGGTTAGTAAATTTGCTGATGACACAAAGGTTGGGGGTGTTGTGGATAGTGTGGAGAGCTGTCAGAGGTTATAACAGGACACTGATCGGATGCAATACTGGGCTGAGAAGTGGCAGATGAAGTTCAACCCAGATAAGTGTGAGGTGGTTCATTTTGGTAGGTCAAATATGATGGCAGAATATAACATTAATGGTGAAACTCTTGGCAGTGTGGAGGATCAGAGGGATCTTGGGGTCCGAGTCCATAGGACACTCAAAGCTGCGACGTAGGTTGACTCTGTGGTTAAGAAGGCATATGGTGCATTGGCTTTCATCAATTGTGGGATTGAGTTCAGGAGCCGAGAGGTAATGTTGCAGATATATAGGACCCTGGTCAGAACACGCTTGGAGTACTGTGCTCAGTTCTGGTCGCCTCACTACAGGAAGGATGTGGAAACCATAGAAAGGGTGCAGAGGAGATTTACAAGGATGTTGCCTGGATTGGGGAGCATGTCTTATGAGAATAGATTGAGTGAACTCAGCCTTTTATCCTTGGAGTGAGGCAGGATGAGAGGTGACCTGATAGAGGTGTACAAGATAATGAGAGGCATTGAATTTTGTGGATAGTCAGAGGCTTTTCCCCAGGGCTGAAATGGCTAGCATGAGAGGGCATAGTTTTAAGGTGCTTGGAAGTAGGTACAGAGGAGATGTCAGGGGTAAGTTTTTTTTATGCAGAGAGTGGTGAGTGCGTGGAATGGGCTGCCGGAAGTGGTGGTGGAGGTTGAAACGATAGGGTCTTTTAAGAGATTCCTGGATGGCTACATGGAGCTTAGAAAAATAGAGGGCTATGGGTAAAGCCTAGGTAGTTCTAAGGTAGGGACATGTTTGGCACAGCTTTGTGGGCCAAAGGGCCTATATTGTGCTGTAGGTTTTCTATATTTCTATGTTTCTATCTGCTCTGCCATTCAATCATGGCTGATCCACTTTTTTTTTCTTCTCCTTAACTCCATTTCCCAGCCTTCTCCCATAACAATTTGATGCCATGCCCAATCAAGAACCTATCAATCTCTGCCTTAAATACACCTAATGACCTGGCCTCCACAGCTGCACATGGCAACAAATTTCAAAAATTTACCATCCTCTGGCTAAAGAAATTTCTCCATATCTCTGTTTTGGATGGATGCTTCTCTATCCTGAGGTTGAGCCCTCTTGTCCTAGACTCCCCCACCATGGGAAACAACATTTCCACATCTATTCTGTCTTGGCCTTTCAACTTTCAGAAGGGTTCAATGAGATTCTCTCCCCCCCCCCATCCTTCTGAGTTCCAGCGAATACAGGCTCAGAGCCGTCAAACATTCCTTGTATGTTAACCCTTTCATTCCTAGATTCATCCTCGTGAAACTCCTCTGAACCCTCTCCAACGCCAGCACATCTCTTTTTAGCTGAGCAACCCATAACTGTTCACAATACTCAAGGTGAGGCCTCACCAGTGCCTTATAAAGCCTCAGCATCACATCCCTGCTCTTGTATTCTAAACCTCTTGAAATGAATGCTAACATGGCATTTGCCTTCCTCACCACCAACTCAACCTGCAAGTTAACCTTTAGGGTATTCTGCACAAGGACGTTCAAGTCCCTTTGCATCCCAAATTTTTGGATTTTCTCCCTGTTTAAAAAATAGTCCACACATTTATTTCTATTACCAAAGTGCATGACCATGCATTTTCCAACATTATATTTCATTTGCCATTTTCTTGCCCATTCTCCTAATCTGTCTAAGTCCTTCTGCAACCTTCCTGTTTCCTCAACACTACCTGCCCCTCCACCAATCTTTGTATCATCTGCAAACTCAGCAACAAAGTCATCTATTTCGGCATCTAAATCATTTATATATGACATAAAAAGAAGTGGTCCCAAAACCGACCCCCATGGAATGCCACTAGTCACTGGCAGCCAACCAGACAAGAATCCTTTTATTCCCATTCGCTGTCTTCTTCCAATCAGCCAATGCTCTAACCATGTTAGTAACTTTCCAGTAATACCATGGACTCTTAACTTGGTAAGCAGCCTCGTGTGGTACCTTGTCAAAGGCCTTCTGAAAGTCCAAATATACAACATCCACTGCAGCCCCTTTATCTATCCTCAAAGAATTCCAACAGGTTCGTCAGGCAGGATTTTCCCTTAAGGAAACCATGCTGACTTTGTCCTGTCTTGTCCTGTGTCACCAAGTACTCCATCACCTCATCCTTAACAATTGACTCTATCATTTTCCCAACCTCTGAAGTCAGGCTAACTGGTCTATAATTTCCTTTCTGCTGCCTTCCTCCTTTCTTAAAGAGTGGAGTGACATCTGCAATTTTCCAATCCTCTGGCACCATGGCAGAGTCCAATGATTTTTGAAAGATCATTTCTAATGCCGCCACAATCTCTAAAGCTACCTCTTTCAGAACCCTAGGGTGCAGTTCATCTGGTCCAGGTGACTTATGTACTTTTAGGTCTTTCAGCTTTTTGAACACCTTCCCTTGTAATAGTAACCGCACCCACCTCTCTTCCTTCTCACACTACAACAGCTAGCACACTACTGGTGTCTTCCACAGTGAAGATTGATGCAAAATGCTCATTTAGTTCATCTGCCATCCCCTTGTCCTCTGTTATTATTTCTCCTGCCTCATTTTCTAGCGGTCCTATATCCACTCTCATCTCTCTTTCATTTTTTACATACTTGAAAAAGCTTTTACTCTCCACTTTAATATTATTTGCTAGCTTGCTTTCATATGTCATCTTTTCCCTTTTAATGATTGTTTTAGTTGCTCTCTGTAGGTTTTTAAAAACATTCCAATCCTCTATCTTCCCACTAATTTTTGCTTTGTTGTACGCCCTCTCTTTTGTTTTTATATTAGCTTTGACTTCCTTTGTCAGCCACGGTTGTACTATTTTTCCATTTGAGTATTTCTTCACTTTTGGAATACTCATGTCCCACACCTTCCTCATTTTCCCCAGGAACACACACCATTGCTACTCTGCTGACATCCCTGCCAGCAGCTCCTTCCAATTTGGCCAACTCCTCTCATACCAATATAATTTCCCTTACTCCACTGAAATACTGCTAGGTCAGACTTTACTTTCTCCCTATCAGATTTCAAGTTGAACTCAATCAGATTGTGATCACTGGTTCCTAAGGGTTCTTTTACCTTAAGCTCTCTAATTGCATCCAGTTCATTACATAACACCCAATCCAGTACAGCTGAACCCCTAGTCAGCTCCCCATAGTAGTAATATGACTAAACTTTCCAGGTTTTCTCTTATCTATCATCACACACACTGCTGCTCTTCACTCTGAAACTTTGGCATGCCATGTTTCCATCTACCAGTTTTTGATTTAGCTATGAAGGCTCCCACTGTTGGACACAAGCTCAGTCTGCCCCTTTGGGTCTGAACCAGCAGTCAAGCCTCAATTGTTAAGGGGATTGCAATTAAGTTTATGCTGAAGTGTTAATAGGCCTTCTGATGTATTGCTACACTGAACAATGCAGCAACTTTAACAATTATTTTATTTTTCCTGGACCAACTCAGCCCAATTTGACCCACACAGTTCAGAAATATACAGCTGAGTCCTTTTAGGTTGGATCAGGCAGATTCTAACCCCCTGAAACTGATGAACTGCATTCCGTGGTTCTAAAAATGATGTCTCCTCAAATAACGGATCATGAATATTGATCTTCTAAGATTGTTCGATTTCTAAAGTGGTTCCAGAGAATGATGAATAGCAAGTGTAACAGTGGTTCAATAAACAAATGACTGTGTTGTATTTGTCATTCCCAATTCTATTGAACCCAGTTTCAAAACAGGGCAGAAAGCAAATGGATACATTTATCTCTGTAATGCCTTGGATTGTTTTTCAATTTAGTTCTACGTATAAGCCAATTGCATTATTATAAACACTTGTGATACATTTGGCCTTTAACTGCAGATACATAGTTCTTAAATGGCTTTTCTGTAAAGAATGCTTAAATGGATGCCCCACCCATTTCTGACCTTGAACCTTTTAGGTCAGTTACCAATAGGAGTTCAATATGCAGTCTGTCTGATTTGGGGTATGTTGACTTTCAGGCAGTTCTAAACAACAACAGTATCTTGAGAGGAAAACCTGGCAGAAGGTTTATTACAGAGCCTTGATTCTAATCAGTGCATGCAGGTGCTTCTGCTTGCTCAGGCAAAAGGAGCGCAGTCTGGGACCAGCTGTATTGTTGCATGATTTAATCTTCAATGCATATTCGGATCTGAAGGTTGGTCACTCATCAATATTCACTTTATGTCCTTACCCCCAAAACACCTTAACTTGTGTACTAGCTGGAATTGTTTAAATGTTCCTGCTGACAGGCCTTTGTTTGATGCAACAGTTTTATTGATGTATCCACTGTAAATTTCTTGTGAAATTAAAAGTATTAGAAGGATATTCATCACAACTTTAAGTTGTATATTTCTGTTTGTGCAGGTATGTCATTAGCATTTTTGAGTCTTTAGCAAATTTGGTATGGGAATTCTCCAGCTAATATTATTTATTAACAAACTAATGCTACTAAAAATCAAACTTGTAAGATCAATATTAGATTGTAATTAATATTTATTATTCCAAATATGCTACTATTTTATCCATACTGATTTAAGTCTCATATGGTAATAAATAATTTGCTGTGACTTGTTAATGTTGTAAGGTCTCGGCCCAAAATGTTGATGGTCTACAGTATTTATTTCCACAGATGCTGCCTGGCCTGTTGAATTTTATGTGTGTTGCTCTGGATTTCCTGCATCTGCAGAATCTTTTGTGTTTGTAATTAATTCTGTTGTTGGTGATTTATAAAGTAAGGGCAGCACAAATATAAGCTGGCAAGCAGCAGTCATTTAAATTAGAGGTGAAGGTTATGCCTGAGAAATCTCCATCATTTCCTTATGGATTTAATGTGGCTTGTAAGCCCAAGGAGCAGGAGTGCTTTAATAATCATAAAATGCTGGAAACACTCACCAAGTCAGGCAGCAAGTGTGAAAAGAGAAGCAGGCAATTTTTCCAGTTCAGGGTCCTTCATCAGAATTGAGAGAGAAAACAAGTTAACTTTAGGTGATGGAGAAGATGGGGCAAGGTATGATGGAATAAAGAGATCTCCTCTGATAGTGTTAGACCAGATGACCTAATGTGGGACTTAAGGAGCAGTTAAGATTATGTGAGACATTTTTCTGTGTGTAATATGTTGTTGATGGTAAAGTTATGGGACATGTCAGCAGGCCGGGCAATAAAACAAAAAGAAAAAGCTGAGCCAAAATGATGACAGCAGAAGTTGTCAGTACTGTTAACAGCAGAGAGAATCATCTAAAGATCAAGATTTTCATATTGAATCCTATAGGTTGCAAAGTGCCCAGACTGAAGATGAGGTATTATCCTCGAGCTTGTGTTGGGGCTTGTTGTAACAACACAGGACACAGACAAGTAGGTCTGTATGGGATTGGGATGGGAAATTAAATGGCAGGCAACCTGGAGCTCAGGGTCACTCAGGGGAATGAGCACAAGTGTTTTGTAAAGTAATCACAAAATCTGTCTTTGGCTTTTCCACTAGGTTTGAGGAAGTGTAGAGAATTACTGCTTCACCTGAAAAAACTATTTGGGTCCCTGAAAGATGGGGAAGGAAGAAACAGAAGGACAGGTGTTGGACCTCTTCTGGTTGCATGAGAAAGTGACATACAACCGGGAGTGGGAGTTAGGGATGGAGAAGAGGACCAGTGAGTCGCGAAGGAAGTGACCTCTGCTGGACGCAGAGCAGAGGGGAAATGTGTCTGGTGTAATCTTGTTCGGCTGCCAGAAATTGCAGAGATGACGCATAGTATACAGAGGCTGGCAATGGACGATGACGATTATCATGGCTGTGCCTATGAAGAATGTCGTAACCTACCTCAATGACTATCATCCAGTAGCATTGACATCCACTGTGATGGAGTACTTTGAGAGGATAGTGATGAAACGTATCATCTCTTGTCTGAGAAGTGACTTGGATCTGTTCCAATTTGCCTACCATTACAACAGGTCAACAGCAGATGCCATTTCTTTGGCTCTTCACTCAATCCTGGATACCTAGATAGTGAAGTTGCATATGCTACAGGAATCACCCCTTGTAATAATGATCCGTGAAGTACAGAGAATCTGTATTTACTGACAAATAACTTTTATTGTTTCAACGAGGTTCACAAACTGTCTCCGTGTGCACCCTACTAGAACCCCTGACCCTCCATGAACAGTCAATGGAGAGGAAAAAGTATTAACCAGGAAAGAAGTCTACACTGGCCAGGCATTCCTCGTGGTCCTGATCCCCACGTGTCTGTGGGGTCCTCCTCATCTGCAATGGCTGGTCTCTGCCTGCTGGACAGTTACCGCCCCTGTGTATTTGGAGCTCCTGAGACTCGTATTGTTCCTCATCAATTGAGGATCTCCATCTCCCAGTGGATCTCCATCCCATTGGCTCAAGGTCACCTGATCTACCTGGGTCATCTTCTTACTGGTCATTGTACAGGGTCACAAACAACATGGTTTCATGGTTCTGTCCACCCCAGCCTTGTGTATTTGTGTCTTTACACTCTGACTACATCCACACTAGACCGGATAATTTTGAAAACACCGGTTTCGCACAAAAACGATAGGTGTCCACACCAGGCGTTTTTCAAAATACCTCTGTCCACATTAGAACGGATATTTGGGTGAATTTCCTCCTACTGGGCATGCGCAGGACACACGGAAGCGAAGAGGAAATGATGTACTTGGCACACATTTGTCCAGTTAGACTAGAAAAACTTAAAAGGAAATTGCCAAAGGAAAGACTTGGTGCACATTGTCCAGAAACATTTCCTACAGCCATAGTCTCTTCACTGATGAAAGGGATGACAGCTACAACTAAATGCAATAAGGCTTGTAACTGGGCAAAAGTGAAATTTGCTGTTACCTCATTTGTTTGCCTTTACTTTTGCCATGTCTTTGTGTATTATTTTGCTGTATTTAACATGTGCAATAAAACTAGTTACTGGGCAAAAGTGACAATTGCATCTATTGAATGTTTGCACAAGCAATACATTAATAATGTTACACGAGCATGACAGTGGACGAACCCAAGTGCAGGACACAGGCGCGGGGGACAGAGTCGGGAGGCATTATCACCATAGCAAGCGTGGAATCGGTTTCCAGGAGAGACGTTACCCGAAGTCTTGGGTTTGGAGAGAATCGAGGAGTGATGCTAGACTTAGTTCTAAGAACCATGAAACAAGGTTACTCACACCAGAGTCGACCAATGAACTGGCAGCTCCTTGTTGTGATCACAGGGTCTTTATCCTGCATTTTCTGATGGAAAGCAGGTGTGTGTAGTTAGTGGAACCTGGGAATGATTGGAAATTAAACAAGGGGATTGAAGCCCAATTCTTGAGGTAAACACTAAGGTGGGGGATTGCCAGAAGGGACCATGACAAATAAGCACCTTGTTAAATGTATAAAAACATGTCTACATCAGTGTTATCTTGTATTTCCATACAATGTTACATTAGGCTGTTACACATCTATTGTCAGAGAAGTACTTGCATAAATAGGTAAACCACCTTCCTGCAAGCAAGGACAGAAAACAGGGCAAAGTGAGTATACTTATTTATTCAGTAAGCTATGGGCCAAAGTATTTGGTGAGTACATTTCTAACTCTTCTGGCTTCAGTCTCGTTGCCGTCTGTTCTGAGATTGTTAGGTTGTGTTGGGGGTTGCGTTCAAGAAAACAATGATATGCCGCGCTGCTGCCATCTGTTCCGGTATGTTATGACAGCGTTTTTAAAAATATCCGTTTACCCCGTCCACACTGCTCTGCACAATCGGCGTTTTCAAATTTATACTCTCTGGAGGGTGCTTTAGAAAATCTCCGTTTTCGGGGGAGGAAAACGCCGTTTCAGTGTGGACGGAGGGTCAAAACGAAGAGTTAAAGCTTCGGTTACGGATTTATCCGGTCAAGTGTGGACGTAGCCTCTGACTGTTCCAAACCAGTTAAATGAGGCAACCCAGGCTCAGGCTACATCCACACTACGCTGGATAATTTTGAAAACGAAGCTTTTTCTCTTCGTTTTGACCCTCTGTCCACACTAAAATGGAGTTTTCATCCCCCGAAAATGGAGATTTTCAGAAATGGTCTCCAGAGTGAATAAATCTGAAAACGCCTAATATCCATTGCAGTGTATACAGGGTAACCGGAGCTTTTTAAAACCGCTGTCATGACGTGCCAGAACAGATGGCGACAGCCCGGCATTTCATTGTTTTATTATTATTATTACTACTTTATTGTCGCTAAACAACTGATACTAGAGTGTACAATCATCACAGCAATATTTGATTCTGCACTTCGCAGAACCTAGTAATTTCAGAACAGACGGCAACGAGACTGAAGCCAGAAGAGTTAGAAATGTACTCACAAAATATTTTGACACATAGTTTACTGAGTAAATAAGTATACTAACTTTGCCCTGTTTTCTGTCCTTCCTTGTGTGAAGGTCAGGACAGAAAACACCCTCTGCCACCTCCAGTTTAAATCCATGCGGAATATTTTGGAGGATCAAGAACCAAGGTGGTTTACCTATTTATGCAAGTACTTCTCTGACAATAGATGTGTAACAGCCTAATGTAACATTGTATGAAAATACAAGATAACACTGATGCAGACATGTTTTATACATTTAACAAGGTGCTTTATTCATGCAACAGAGTTAGTCAGTTTTTCAATGTTCGTCGTCAGCTGGGTCATACTGTCCGTGAACTCCTTGTCGGTTGCCTCCATACGCTCCAGTATTTGTTTTTTTTAGTCTTAAGACCCCCTGCGCGAGAGCCAAGAGCAATTCCTTTTAACTTTTTCTACTCCATAACTGGACAAATGCGCACTAAGTATATCGTTTCCTCTTCACTTGTTTCCTGCGCATTCCCAGGAGGAGGAGATTCGCCCAAATATCCGGAATATGGACAGAGATATTTTGAAAAAAGCTTAGTGTGGACCCCTGTCATTTTTACTCGAAACCAGCGTTTTCAAAATTATCCAGTGTAGTGTAGACGTAGCCAGCGTCTAACGAGATTACAGATTGTTTCTTTTGTTGGGGATTTTACATAACAAATAGCTACTCCTCTGCTCAGGTTTATTGCTCTGATCAGATTGTCCCAGAGCAAGATTCAATTCAAGTCCACGCCCTTTACATAACAAATGGCTACTTGTTTGAGAATGGCCTCAGGTTTAGCAGATCATTACCTGAAACTTCCTGTGTCCATATTCAGTTGCTGATTCAATTATCCAAGAGCAAGAATTAGTTTAGGGTCCACAAGAAGGGGGAGACAAAGACAACTGGTTTGTCTGCTTCCCCTGTCCGATTGGACTGCAGTTTCTTCTGGCCAACACATACATTGAGTACAACTCAGCATTCAATACTATCAAAACTAATCAATGAGCTTCAGAACGTTGGCCTCAATATCTCCTTGTGCAACTGGATCCACAACTTCCTCACTTGCAAATGCCAGTCAGTTCAGACTGGCAATATCTCCATCAGCACAGGTGCACCACGAGGCTGTGTGCTTAGCCCACTGCTCTACTCCCTCTATACTTATGACTGTGAAGCTAAGCACAACTCCAATGTCATACTTAAGTTTGTTGATGATACCATTGTTATTGACCAAACCAAAAATGGTGATGAATCAGCATATAGAGGGACGAGGTCCAGCACCTGGCTGCGTGGTGTGCCGACAACAATCTGGCCCTTAACACCCAGAAGACCAACGAGATCATTGTGGACTTCAGGCATGCCAGGAGTCACACTCACGTCCCCATCTACATCAACGGAACTGTAGTGGAGCGTGTATCAAGCTTCAAATTCCTTGGTGTCCACATTTCCAAGGATCTCACCTGGTCCCTGAACTCCTCCATCCTGATCAAAAAGGTGCAACGGCACCTTTTTTTCCCGCGGAGCATGAAGAAAGCTCACCTCTGTCCCAGGATACTGACGCACTTTTACCACTGTACCATTGAGAGCGTACTCACCAACTGCATCTCAGTGTGGTATGGCAATTGTCCTGTATCGAACCGCAAAGCACTCCGGCGTGCAGTGAAAACTGCCCAGCGGATTATCGGCACCCAATTGCCCACCATTGAGAACATCTACCATAAACGCTGCCTGGGCAGGGCGAAAAGCATTATCAGGGATGCATCTCACCCTAACCATGGACTTTTTACTCTCCTCCCATCCGGTAGGTGCTACAGGAGCCTCCGCTCCCGCACCAGCAGACACAGGAAGAGCTTCTTCCCTGAGACTGTGACACTGCTGAACCTCTCATCACAGCGCTAGGCAGTATTGTATCCGTATTGTACTGTCTCAGTACTTTTATATTTGTGTGCTGTAGCACTTTTTTTATTGGCAGTTATGTTGTAAGTAACACTATTCTTTGCATTTCTGGTCAGATGCTAAATGCATTTCATTGGCTTTGTATCTGTACTAGGCACAATGACAATAAAGTTGAATCTAGTCTATAGGAAGGAGATTGAAAATCTGACTGAGAGGTGCAAACAACAACAAACTCTCATTCAATGTCGGCAAGATTGAGGAGCTGTTGATTGACTACAGGAAAAAGGAAACATAGTTCCATGAGCCAGTCTTCATAGACGGATCAGAGGTGGAGAGGGTTAGAAACTTTAAATTCTTCTGTGTTATCAATTCGGAGGATCCGTCCTGGGTCCCACATGTACAGAAAGTGCCATTACAAAGAAAGCGCAAACAAGAAAAAAACTGCAGATGCTGGAAGTCCGAGCAGCACACACAAAAGCGTTTCAGCCCGAAACGTCGACTGTGCTTTTTTCCGTAGATGCTTCCTGGCCTGCCATATTCCTCCAGCATTTTGTATGCATTATTACAAAGAAAGCATGATAGCACCTCTACTTTCTTAGAAGTTTGTGAAGATTCAGTATGTCGTCTAAAACTTTGTCAGACTTCTATATTTTATCTCAAATTTTCTCTTTTTGTATTTGCACAGTAGTTGTCTATTGCACATTGGTGTTTGTCCTTATTGTTACGTGCAGACTTTCATTGATTTGATTGTGTCTCTTTGTATTTACTGTGAATGCCCACAAGAAAGTGCATCTCAGGTTTGTATATAGTGACATATATTGTGTATACTTTGATCGTTGAACTTTATAGAGATTTTGCAGATGCTGGAAGTCTTGAGCCAAGACCCTTCATTTGGAACTGCAGAATGATGGCACTGATGCAGCTTTCAAACTGAGCTTTTCCAAAGAAAGACCACCATTACTCCTGGGCAGGGGGAAGGGTGGTGCAAAGCAATAATCAGCCTTACAGAGTGTTTGTGTTTGCAGACAAGCTGGATACTGTGGGAGTAGAATCCAGTTTAGTTTCTGCCTATGGCAACAACTGCAATACAAAGTGCTGCTGTCAGTGACATCAGGCACTATGGGGCAAAGCTGCATTCTTAGCAAGGCTTTATCTACCTGCTGTCTCTTGCAGTACAAAGAGAAATGACTTCAGCTCTTTGTTAATAGAAAGCATAGTGACTTTTTCCATAATACCGGATGGCAAAATGTAAACACGAGGAATTCTGCAGATGCTGGAAATTCAAACAACACACATCAAAGTTGCCGGTGAACGCAGCAGGCCAGGCAGCATCTCTAGGAAGAGGTACAGTCGACGTTTCAGGCCGAGACCCTTCGTCAAGACTAACTGAAGGAAGAGCTAGTAAGAGATTTGAAAGTGGGTGGGGGAGGGTGGAGGGGGAGATCCAAAATGATAGGAGAAGACAGGAGAGGGAGGGATGGAGCTAAGAGCTGCATAGTTGGGAGAAAAAGGAGAGAGAGAAAGAATGTGTGTGTATATAAATAAATAACGGATGGGGTACGAGGGGGAGGTGGGGCATTAGCGGAAGTTAGAGAAGTCAAAGTTCATGCACTTTTTTTGTCCCTCTGACTATACCCATTGCCCATCCTCTGGATTCCACCCCCCCCCCACCTTTTCCTTCTCCCTGGGCCTCCTGTCCGATGATCCTCTCATATCCCTTTTGCCAATCACCTGTCCAGCTCTTGGCTCCATCCCTCCCCCTCCTGTCTTCTCTTATCATTTTGGATCTCCCTCTCCCCCTCCCACTTTCAAATCTCTTACTAGTATTGGAAAACATTTTAACTCTGTTTTCTAAGTGTTTATTTTAAGTGTTTTTATCGCGTATTAGGTGTTTATTCAGATGTTGATCATGCCTTTACTATGCATTGTGTCTGTTAGAGTGCATGGGATTACCATGGTATTTGGGATGTAACCATTGAATGAAAACTGTGTACTGTTAACCCCTCGAGAAAAACGAATGTAGCCAAGTAAGAGAGATAAGAGTGATTGATTTATTAGTTAGAGTAAAAAACTTAGAGGTGTGCTAACCCAGAAGGGCTATAAAGAATGCTGTGTGAAAACGACAAATGGGCAGTCAGTGACAAACCTACACAGCCTAGTCCACTGTCTGTCTCAGCTTTACTTTGCAAATTAAAGTTTAAACATTTCTTGAAGAATCTTCGGTGCTTCCTTGTCATTTGTGAAACCATGACACTAGCTCTTCCTTCAGTTAGTCCTGACGAAGGGTCTCAGCACGAAACGTTGACTGTACCTCTTCCTAGAGATGCTGCCTGGCCTGCTGCGTTCACCAGCAACTTTGATGTGTGTGGCAAAATGTAAGCTGTTTCAAATATGATCGGATCTAGCCAGACAGAAGAAGACACAAGAGTTCATTTTTCCCTCCCCCCACCCCACTTCCTCTATTCTCCAACTCTGGCCTTTTACCTCTTCTCACCTGCCCATTATAACCCCCTGGGTCCCCTCCTTCCTTTTCTCCTATGGTCCAATCTCCTCTCCAGCCCATTACCTTTCCCATCCACTTGGCTTCTCCTATCACCTTTCAGCTAGCCTCCTTCTCCTCTCCCCACCTTTTTATTCAGGCATCTTCTCCATCCTCACCATCCTCTTCAGTCCTGATGAATGGCCTCGGTCTGAAATGAGTTTATTCATTTCCATAGATGCTGCCTGACCTTTTGAGATCCTCCAGCATTTTGTGTGTGTGTGTGTGTTGCTTTGGATTTCCAGCATCTGCAGACATTCTCTGGTTTAGAATTTACCTCCCCTGACAGCACCTATAATGTTGTATCCAGACTTGTTAGATGTTGCTGTTAAGGATACACCAGGTGTTGGATTTTTTTGTGAATACATTGCTACTGAATCACATATTGCTGTTTGTGATGGTTAGGCGGTAGAATTCCTCCTTGGCAAATTTTTCTTCCGAAGGTCTTCCTACCCATCGTCACTCACTCACCTACTTTATAAGCTACGAGCTTTTGTCCTACAAGCCACTTGCAGAACAACTCGTCCTATTCCTTCTCACAGTCATGTGGAATTGAATGTCTATTTATGTCCCTATGTCTCAGAGCATTTGGATTCAGATAGATACGTCACTCCTTGTCAACTTAATAGTCAGAAACATCTTAAAAAAAGAACGGACATTGATCGAAGTACAGAAAAAGCCTTTGGAGGTTCAGTTCTAATGCAGGCAAATAGATGAGTGTAGGTGAGCAAAAAGGCTGGTATAGACTTGGTGGGCAAAAAGGTCCCTTTGCTGTACCATATGACAGCATGAGATCCAACCACGAAGCTGCTGGAGATCCCTTCAAAGCAGTAGTAATTCTGAGTCTCCTAGCAATGGTTCTGAGTATGCTTAAGTGTTGTGACAAGGACCTTGCCATGTGTTACTGTAACTACAGTTACCTTGCTTGTCCTAGACTTCAGTGAGTCATTTCTGTCAATGGTCCCGTTGGACAATGTTACTGATTTTAGGTACTGGCTGAGAATGGCAGATGTTTTTACAAAAGAGGTAAAACAGCCCCCAGTTGCCTTAATGAACTGTTTGTTGGACAGGGTTCTTGTTTGGCAGCATAGTTATCAGAAGAGCAGATTTTCATTAGTTGATACAAAATAGCACTTAATGATGCAATTTCCCTCAGGAGTGGAAGAGCAGGATTGTTGTTAATTGCATTATGTAATTTTCTTTATGAGGAAGGAATTAAAATGTGTTGTTTTCTCTCTTTTTAATATGTCTCTGGGTCTTTGAGCCATTGCAAATTGGCTGACATCTCTAAAAGAGAATAGTCAAATATTCTAAACATACTTTCTGTTATCATCATCTGGTAATACAAAGAACAAGAAAGACTGCAAGTGTCGTCTGAACCCAACTGCAGCTAAGATTTGAATAGCCCAAAGTTAGATTTATTTTAAATTCAGATTACATCAATTGTTCTGGCATTTGTCTTTCATCAATGGAATTGCAATGGAATTAAAGTTCTAAGATAAACAATTACGTGCCAATATTGTCAGACACACAACAAAATAACTGCAATTTCTGACCTTTGACCTGGATGTGATATGAATACCTACCCTATCGAATTCAATATATAAGTTTGCTGATGACACCACAATTGTAGGCCGTATCTTGGGTAATGATGAGTTTGAGTACAGAGAGGAGATTAAGAACCTGGTGGCATAGTGCGAAGACAATAACCTATCCCTCAACGTCAACAAGACGAAGGAATTGGTTGTTGACTTCAGAAGGAGTACTGGACCGCACGACCCCATTTACATTGGTGGTGCGCAAGTGGAACAGGTCAAAAGCTTTAAGTTCCTTGGGGTCAATATCACAAATGACCTGACTTGGTCCAACTAAGCAGAGTCCACTGCCAAGAGGGCCCACCAGTGCCTTCACCTCCTGAGAAAGCTAAAGAAATTTGGCCTGTCCCCTAAAACCCTCACTAATTTTATAGATGCACCGTAGAAAGCATTCTTCTAGGGTGCATCACAACCTGGTATGGAAGTTGTCCTGTCCAAGGCAGGAAGAAGCTGCAGAAGATCGTGAACACAGCCCAGCATATCACACAAACCAATCTTCCGTCCTTGGACTCACTTTACACCGCATGCTGTCGGAGCAGTGCTGCCAGGATAATCAAGGACATGACCCCCCAGCCAACACACTTTTCGTCCCTCTTCCCTCTGGGAGAAGGCTCAGGAGCTTGAAGACTCATATGGCCAGATTTGGGAACAGCTTCTTTCCAACTGTGATAAGACTGCTGAATGGATCCTGACCCGGATCTGGGCCGTACCCTCCAAATATCCGGACCTGCCTCTCTGTTTTTTTGCACTACCTTACTTTCTATTTTCTATTTATGATTTATAATTTAATTTTTTAATATTTACTATTGATTTGTACTCCAGGGAGTGTGAAGCACAGAATCAAATATCGCTGTGATGATTATATGTTCTAGTATCAATTGTTTGGCGACAATAAAGTATAAAGTATCCAGAACAGAGGGCAAGGAGACTTGACACTCTTGCTTTAGAAGCCTGCATTATGTTGCATTTTGTTAGTGGATTGTGCAATATATTGTATGCTGTGGAAATATCCATATACAACTGAAATTATTGGGCATGAATGAATTATTAACCTTATTATCAAATTCCAGAACCAATATTTTGCCGAAATCAGCCCCTTAGGAATAAATACATTATTTATTGGAAATAATTTTGGAAGATGTGTAGCTCGGATGGCTGATGGTTGGGTTGTGGAGTTCTCTGATCTTGACAGTTTACTTGCAAAGATTTCATCATTATGTGAGGAGGAGACATCGTCAGTGCGCTCTTGATTGTCATGTGTTTGGTGGATACCAGGGCACTGACAAACTCACATGGTGACAAAATATTTGCATGTAAATTGTCAAGATCAGAGAACAACTCAACCTAACATCATACAGGAGCCTCAGGACACACCACCAGGTTCAGGAGCAGTTGTTACCCCTCAACCATCAGGCTCTTGAACCAGAGGGGTTAACCACTCAACTTCACTAGCCCCATCATTGAAACTTTCCCACAACCTATGGACTCTCTTTCAAGGACTCTTCATTTCATGTTTTCGATATTTATTGCCGATTTATTTATTATTTTTATTTACTGTATTTCTTTTTGCATTTGCACAGCTCGTTGTCCTTTGTACACTGGTTGAATGTCCAAGATGGTGCGGTCGTTCATTGATTCTATTATGGTTACCATTCTATAATGGATTTATCGAGAATGCCCGCAAGAAAATGAATCTCAGGGTTGTGTCACATATGTACTTTGATAATAAATTCACTTTGAACTTTGAACATTTATTACTGTAATTTGGTATGAAAGTTACTTCATGGAGTGTTTTTACACTACCGTACTAAAATATGTTAAAGTACTGGGGCTTTCCAGGTTGCAAGTGACCTGACTTAAAGGAATCTGACTTTATGCAAATCATCCAAAATACTTAAAAAGTATTTTTCAAGCTAATAATAATAACGAATAGAGTTTCACTATTCATTAATGGCTGGATACAGTATATATTTCATTAGTTTATTTATGGGTAGGTTTGTGTGATTATTCAATGAAATGAAAGAATTATAGTATCTTGTAGTAATTTTTATGTACTGCTGCCATAAAATAACAAATTCCCTGACAGATGTCAGTGATAATAAATCTTTACCAGCACTCAAAAAGTGCTTGAGAAACTCAGCTGGTCAGGTTATGAAGGAAAGTGAACAGTCGATGTTTTGGGCCAAGACCCTTCATCAGGACTGGAAAGGAGGAGGGAGAAGCCAGGATATAGGGGAAGGGGGAGGAACAGAAGCTGCCCAGTAATTAACCTGTTTCACATTCTGAGACGATACATGTGGGGGTTCCATACCTGAGAATGTCTGCAAACTGATTTCTCCAAAAGTCGAACTTTACATGCAAATACTATAATTCTTTCATTTCATTGAATAATCACACACTCTTCCAACCTCAGAGCTCCACCTGGGGGGCAGGGGGGGATGAGGGTCACCAGCTCTCATCCTCAGGGCCCATCAACCACGGACTTGACCATGAGGACTGCCATTCTTTATCCACTGCAGTGACTTTGAAAGGGCTATTTTACTTTTGAGGAGTTAGGAATGAGAAAGATTGGGCTCAGTTGTGATGACTCCCTCCCTGTCCCTGTCACCCACTTTACTCCAAATCCTGTGTGTGAAACACGATCACTAATTCTGTGAGAAAATAAATGGCTATTAGATCAAGGTTTGGTACAGCTACTTGTACAGATGGAATTATCACCTTCTTTGAGAGGGGAGTTAACTAGCAAGGAAAGTATGAACAACTTAATTGAGCAGTATGATTTTCACGTCTGCTGAATAATTATTCATTATTATTTAATGTGCTTCTAAACACTGTAAGCAATCAGGAGGAATTGGCTTTAAATGGTTCAGGAACTGTAAGGACCTGCCTTTCTTTACTTAGTCTCACAAATAATAAACAAGAGAAACATAATACACCCACTGAGAATATCTTTATAATTGTTCTTTAATTGGATGAGGAGAATGGAGAAACAGGAACATTCTGTGACTATTAAACCTCTTTCAATTTGGTAGTCTCAACAGACTAGACAAATCCTACAGGGAAAAAATGAGCTCCATATTAAATACTCTTAGTGTTGCCTCTTCTTCATAAAAGAAAACAATTAAAACCATGCAGTGATTATAAAAATGACATAACTATAAAATTTGAGAGAGAGGTTTCTGTTCACTTATTTGTTCTGTAACTTACACCTGTATATGTTTTTATTTGTTTCAGATTTCACAGGTGGGCAACAGATTGTAGGAATTATTTAATATGGGTTAGTTGCAAATATATTATTAAAATAGCACTCATGAAGAGAAAGTGTTATAATTTTTCCAAAAAGCTACGAAGCATGGTGTTCAAAACTTTTGTTTGTGTGAAAAACTTTCCAACTAACCTGAAAGATAACCTTCGTAGAAATGGTAACTACATAGTGATTATATGTCTCCCTGGTTGGATAGCTGGCAGTTCACCGACCCAGTTCAGAGTGAGGCTACTTTGCCATTTTCTATCTGAACGGAAGTATATTAACCGTTTGGTGGCTATTTGCTTAATGAGATCACACAGTACATAGATGGATATGTGCATATATAGGGTCAAATAGCACTGAAAAAGACTATTCAACCAACCTTACCCATTCACCCATTTAAATTAATCCTTCCTTCATAGAATTTTATTAAGACCATATAAGACCATAAGACATAGGAGCAGAATTAGGTGCTTCCATCATGGCTAATTTATTATCCCTCCCAACCCTTCTCCTGCCTTTTCCCCATATACTTTGATATCTTTACTAATTAAGAACCCATCAACCTCTGCTTTAAATACACCTATTGACTTGGCCACCACAGCTGTCTGTGGTAATTAATTCCACAGATTCATCACACTCTGGCTAAAGAAATTCCTCCTCATCTCCAGGTTAAATGGATGGCCCTCTCTTCTGAGACTGTGCTCTCTGGTCCTGGACTCCCCACTATAGGAAGAATCGTCTCCATATCCACTCTTTTTATGCCTTTCAATATTTGATAGGTTTCAATGAGCTCCCTCCTCATTCTGCTAAACTCAAGCAAATTCAGGCCCAGAGCCAAGAAATGGGCTTCATACATTAACCCTTTCATTTCCAGAATAATTCAAGTTCACCTCCTCTGTACCTTCTCCGATGCCCGCACATCTTTTCTTGGACAAGGGGCCCAAAACTGCTCATAATACTCCAAGTGTGGCCTGGCCAGTGCCTTATAAAGCTTCAGCATTACATCCTTGCTCTTATATTCTAGTCCTCTTAAAATTAATGCCAACATTACATTTGCTTTCATTACCACTGACTCAACCTGCAAGTTAGCCTTTAGGGAATGCTACATGAGGATCCCCAAATCCCTTTGCACCTCTGATTTCGGAATTTTTGCCCTGCTTAGAAAATAGTCTACACCTTTATTCCTTCTATGAAAATGCATGACTGTTCACTATGTTCCATCTGCCATTTTCCTGCCCATTCTCCAAATCTGTCTAAGTCCTACTTCCTCATTATTACCTGCCCTCCATCTGTCTTCGTATCATCTGCAGATTTGGACATAAAGCCATCAATTCCATCCTTCAAATCATTGACATATAACTTGAAGAGAAGCAGCCCCAACACTGGCACCTGCAGAACACCACGGGTCTCTAGCAGCCAACCAGAAAAGACCCCTTTTATTCCCAAATTTAGCCTCCGTCCTGTCAGCCTATCCGCTCCTCATTCCCATCAGGTTCCCCGGCCTCTACAATTTACTTGCACTATTGCAATTTAGAGTAGCAAATTATTGTCAAGGCTTTGTCCAGGAATCCTGGATTTCCCCACATGTTGCGGAGTTTTAAATCCAAAACACGCACCTTACACTGCAGGTAGTTTCCCTATCCAGAAGCCATCTGACTGAACTGGCTGGCTCTTTGTTGAGCTCATGAGGCTACGGTAGAAACAGGAACTTGAGGACAACTGCATTGTTTTCTTCACACCTTTCTGTTGGCCTCGATGGCCTCAGTGATCTGTATGCTGCTGATTTCCTTTCACCCTAGGATATGAGGCTATTCAACCATAATTGCACCTCTTGCTCAATTACTACTGATTAAAGAAGGCTGCCATTTTCTAATCAATGCTCTTTCATTTCATTTTTTTATTTTTTATTTTTATTGAAGGAATGACACAATACAGAATATATAATGGATTACATTTTCCTTCATTTTGCTTTAATATCGTACCCCCAAAACAAACGTCCCCCCACCCGCCCTCCCCGAACATATCATGGCAGCTAATATATTTACAACACAACAATTCACAAATACAAGTACGGACATTTCACAACCATACCTCCACAGTACTTCAAGACGACGGCTCGCACACATCTGCAACGTCAGATGATCCAAAATACACTCATACTTATAATTCATCAACCACCCTGTGAGGTAAATTATAAGCGTGTTAAATGGGAGGCAACTTCCCAAGTACAATCAAATGCCCTCAACTAGTAGGTAGTTCCTTGAGACTCCCAAAATATGATAAGAAAGGTCCCCATTTTGAATACAACTTTTTCACAGACCCCCCTCAAAGTGAATTTAATCTTTTCTAATTTCAGAAAAAACATTACATCTTCTAACCAAGCAGCAGCAGTTGGGGGAGTGGCAGATTTCCAAACCAGCAAAATTCTCCTACGGGCCAATAGCGATGTAAATGCAATGATATCCGACTGGCTTGCACTTAAACCCAAATCATCATCTGCCACACCAAATACAGTTATAAGCGGGCAAGGTCTCAGTGTCACTCCCAAAACCTCACTGATAATTTTAAGAACCAGTGCCCAATAGTCATCAAGCGGAGGGCATGACCAAAATGCATGTACTAAACCAGCCAGAGAGAAGGAACACCTGTCACAGCCAGCGTCTGTCCCAGGGTGTATGTCTGCAAGTCTGGCTTTACTTAAATGTACCCTGTGTAAAACTTTAAATTGTATGAGCCCCAGTCTAGCACATGATGATAAGAAATGAACCCTATTCAATACTTTTGCCCAATATTCCTCAGCCAGATCCATACCGACGTCATCCTCCCACCTACTCTTAGTTTTGTTTAGATCTTGAACTCCCAAAGACATCAGCTGAGAGTATTGTTTGGAGATCAGCCCTTTATTGTTAAAGCTAAGAGTGAGTGTTTCCCATAAAATGGCAGGTGGTAGATCAAGAAAAGAGGGAAATTTTTCCTTGACAAAGTGGCGAATCTGCAGGTATTTAAAAAAAATGATTATGCGGAAGGCCATACTTACCGCGCAGGTTATCAAAACTATCAAATATGTTATCGGTATACAAGTCCTTAATGCGCATAAGACCGTTCAAACCCCATTGTCTGAAAGCTGAATCGACTGTGGAGGGAGGAAATAAATGGTTTTTATGAATGGGGCCCAAAACTGAAGCTGATATGAACTTATAGTGGCAGCGAAATTGATTAAACATTTTGAGGGTGGAGAGCACGACCGGGTTAGATGTGAATTGAGAGGATTTCAATGGTAAGGAAGAATACATCAAAGCTGGGAGAGACGGGGAGTGGCAAGACCGTGACTCAAGGAGGCACCAGATTACATCTGGTTGGTGGAGCCAAAATAATACTTTTTGAATGTTCGATGCCCAGTAATAATGAATAAAGCTGGGAAGACCCATTCCACCTACGTCACGACCTCTTTGGAGAGTGTGCTTATTAACTCTTGGGACCTTATTTTCCCAAATAAAGGAGGTTATAGCTTGGTCAACTGATTTAAAAAATAACTTAGATAAGAAGAATGGCAAACACTGAAACAAATAAAGAAATCTAGGAAGTATAGTCATTTTCACTGACTGAATTCTCCCAGCTATAGTAAGGAGTAAACTGCGCCATCTCTCGAAATCAGCCTTTATTTGGCTAACCTGAGGCCTGTAGTTAGCTTCAAACAGAGATGTAAAAGAGCGAGTAATATATATTCCTAGGTATACAAAACCATCTTGAGATAAAGGAAAAGGCAAAGATTCCTGTCAGATCTGTAGGGCCAAGTTATTAATGGGAAAGCATTTGCTTTTTTGAAAGTTCAGTTTATAGCCAGAGAAGGCTCCAAATTTACCTAATAATGACACAATAGCAGGACTACTACCTACAGGGTCACTAACATAAAGTAAGAGGTCATCAGCATACAGGGATACACGGCGTTCCATGTCCCCTCTTCTAACACCTTGAAATAATGTAGTTGACTTAAGTGCAATACAAAGAGGCTCAATTGCAATTGCAAAAATTGCATTCCGGTGAAATGATCGGACAAAGTCAGCATGGATTTGTGAAAGGAAAATCATGCCTGACGAATCTCATAGAATTTTTTGAGGATGTAACTAATAGAGTGGATAGGGGAGAACCAGTGGATGTGGTATATTTGGATTTTCAAAAGGCTTTTGACAAGGTCCCACACAGGAGATTAGTGTGCAAACTTAAAGCATACGGTATTGGGGGTAAGGTATTGGTGTGGGTGGAGAGTTGGTTAGCAGACAGGAAGCAAAGAGTGGGAATAAATGGGACCTTTTCAGAATGGCAGGCGGTGACTAGTGGGGTACCGCAAGGCTCAGTGCTGGGACCCCAGTTGTTTACAATATATATTAATGACTTGGATGAGGGAATTAAATGCAGCATCTCCAAGTTTGCGGATGACACGAAGTTGGGTGGCAGTGTTAGCTGTGAGGAGGATGCTAAGAGGATGCAGGGTGACTTGGATAGGTTGGGTGAGTGGGCAAATTCATGGCAGATGCAATTTAATGTGGATAAATGTGAAGTTATCCACTTTGGTGGCAAAAATAGGAAAACAGATTATTATCTGAATGGTGGCCGATTAGGAAAAGGGGAGGTGCAATGAGACCTGGGTGTCATTATACACCAGTCATTGAAAGTGGGCATGCAGGTACAGCAGGCGGTGAAAAAGGCGAATGGTATGCTGGCATTTATAGCGATAGGATTCGAGTACAGGAGCAGGGAGGTACTACTGCAGTTGTACAAGGCCTTGGTGAGACCACACCTGGAGTATTGTGTGCAGTTTTGGTCCCCTAATCTGAGGAAAGACATCCTTGCCATAGAGGGAGTACAAAGAAGGTTCACCAGATTGATTCCTGGGATGGCAGGACTTTCATATGAAGAAAGACTGGATGAACTGGGCTTGTACTCGTTGGAATTTAGAAGATTGAGGGGGGATCTGATTGAAACGTATAAGATCCTAAAGGGATTGGACAGGCTAGATGCAGGAAGATTGTTCCCGATGTTGGGGAAGTCCAGAACGAGGGGCCACAGTTTGAGGATAGAGGGGAAGCCTTTTAGGACCGAGATTAGGAAAAACTACTTCACACAGAGAGTGGTGAATCTGTGGAATTCTCTGCCACAGGAAACAATTGAGGCCAGTTCATTGGCTATATTTAAGAGGGAGTTAGATATGGCCCTTGTGGCTATGGGGGTCAGGGGGTATGGAAGGAAGGCTGGGGCGGTGTTCTGAGTTGGATGATCAGCCATGATCATAATAATTGGCGGTGCAGGCTTGAAGGGCCGAATGGCCTACTCCTGCACCTATTTTCTATGTTTCTATGTTTCTAAAAAGAAGAGGGGACAATGGGCAGCCTTGGCGAGTGCCACGTGTTAATGGGAAATAGTCAGATCGAAAATAGTTTGTCTGTATACATGCTAAAGGCGAGTGGTATAATAGCTTAACCCAAGCTATAGATATTCTGCCAAATCCAGATTTCTCCAAAACACTAAACAAGTATACCCACTCCACTCTATCAAACGCCTCCTCCGCGTCCAAGGAGGTAACAACCTACAGACTTGGAGAATCACTGGGTGAATAAACCACACCAGCCAGTCGACAGATATTAAAAAAAGAATAGCGATTTTTAATAAAACCTGTTTGATCGTCTGAAATTATCTTGGGAAGGGGACGTTCTAAACGGCATGCAAGCACCTTAGCCAAAATTTTCACATCTACATTCAAAAGTGAGATGGGGCAATATGCTCCACATTGAGTGGGGTCCTTGTCCTTTTTAAGAAGTAGTGAAATAGCTGCCTGTGAAAGAGAAGCGGGTAAGGAGCCGTTCTCCAAAGATTCCTGAAACACTTCTAGAAGGACCGGGATGAGCTTATCTTTAAATTTCTTATAAAATTCTATTGAATAACCATCAGGATCTGGGGACTTACCACTCTGCATAGCCATAATGGCATTATTAATCTCTTCCTGCCCAAGAGCCCGATCTAGGTTCTCCACCTCCTCTGGTTCAAGAGTTGGTATTTCCAAATTATCTAAAAAACGTTCCATATTTGTTTTATCTGAGGGGAACTCTGAGGCATACAGAGAAGAATAAAAAGTTGCAAAGATGTTATTAATCTCTTTTGGATTGCTTGTCAAGTTTTGGTGCGTGTCTCTTATCTGGGGAATAAGTCGTGATGCAGCTTGACGCTTCAATTGATGAGCCATAAGCCGGCTCGCCTTGTCACCATATTCATAATAGAGGCCACGTGTCTTAAGAATTATTTGTTCTGATAGGTTTGTAGATAGAAGATTAAACTTTGCTTGCAAATCAACCCGGCTTTTATATAATTCTGCAGTGGGTGCCTCAGAGTATTTTCTATCCAGGTCCAAAATAGATTGTAATAACACTTGCATTTCCTTCCTACGCTCTTTATTGGCATGTGAAGTATAAGATATTATTTGACCCCTCAAGTAAACTTTTAAAGTTTCCCAAAGTAAAGAGTACGATACCGACTCAGTTTTGTTAGTCTCGAAGAACGTGTCAATGTTAGCCGATATATAACTACAAAATTTCTCATTAGAAAGCAAAAGGAGGTTAAGTCTCCACAGAGGCCGTTCTCTAATGTTTAAAGGAAAACATAGGTCCAGTTTCACGGGCAGGTGATCAGATATAACTATAGCAGTGTATTCAATTTGTCTAATCATAGGTATCAAGGAGTTATCTATAAAGAAATAGTCTAGCCTGGAATAGGAGTGGTGAACATGAGAAAAGAAAAAGAATTGCCTAACTGATGTATTCAAAAATCTCCAAGGATCCATATAACCATTTTGTTGCATAAACATCGAGAAGGCTTTTGCCATACCAGAAAATGTTCCCCTAGGGCAAGACCTATCAAGCAGTGGGTCAATAGCACAGTTCAAATCTTTGGAAAAGATTAGCTTATGTGTATTCAGGTTGGGTATTAATGACAAAACCTTATTTGCAAATTGGACATCGTCCCAATTAGGAGCATAAACATTTACCAAAATAACAGGTATCTGAAAGAGAGAGCCAGAGACTATAATAAAGCGACCATTAGGGTCACTGATTACATCAGATGGTGTGAACTGCATTCTTTTGGTGATTAATATTGCCACCCCCCTGGACCTACTATTAAATCTGGAGTGAAAAACCTGACTAATCCATGCTTTACGAAGTCTATTATGGTCCTCCACTCTTAAATGTGTCTCTTGTAGAAATAGTATATCTGCTTTTAATTGTTTCAGATGAGAGAAAACTTTAGCTCTTTTAACTGGGCCATTGAGCCCCTTTACATTCCAAGAAATAAACCTCACAGGGTGGCCTCCATCAGCAGCACTCACGTTAACCATATCAAAAGACACACAGGGCCTACAATCCAAAACAGTGCGAGGGCATAAATTGCACACAATAACGCACAATGAAAAGAAAGTCTGATGAATCGGTAACACACAAAAGAATAAACTGCCATGGTAATCCCCCAAAACACTCCCCCCACCCCTTTACACAAACAACAAAAAAAACCAATTAACCCCTGAATCCTAGATCTACCTCCCCATTTGAGGATGATCGCAGGCAGTACCCAACAAAAAACTTCCAAGGCGTTCCCCATACAGCCCAATTTTCAATCTAATCTAGGGTGGCTCCCCTCCTTAAAATCTATCCTATCACTTATACTACCTTTAATATAACATATAGGCTAAAGATGACACAGGTCAAGCCAAGCATTAAAAACAAAAAAAAAATACTAGGCAACTTAAACGCCTGAGATACAAATCCCAAATATTTACATTTTGCTGGTTGTAAGTTTTTGTTAATCAGTTTCAGCAGCATAGCAGTTCACCTCGATCACATTCCACAAATTAAACTGGGAGAAATGAACAGTTTGCCTCAGCTCCGCACTAAAATCTTCATAAAAAAACACACGGTGTCCGCGGAAATACAGCTCCTGCTTCCGTCTGTTGATGATGCATTGCTTATCTTGAAAAGAGTGAAAGCAAACCAGGAACGTTCTTGGTCTCGTTTGCTTGGCTCCAGAGACACTGGATGGTTTATATCCGAGTCGGTGAGCACGCGAAAGTACGGGAGGCCTTGGGAAAAAATTTGACCCCAGCACTTCGTCAAGCTGCTCGGTCATGAATTTAACAGGGTCCGAACCTTCCAAATTTTCAAGAATGCCAACCACTCTCAAATTGGATCTCCGCGACCGATTTTCGAGGTCATCTAGCTTTCCCTTCAGAAATGCGTTTTCGCTCTGCAACGCTGCAATGGCGGCTTCGGCGCTCACAGGTCGGTCACTGTAATCATTCAGGCCGTCTTCAACCCTACGAATGCGTTCGTCATGCGACTTGTAAGAAGACATAATTTGTTCCATGGTAGCATTCACTGGTGATAAAGCATCTTCAAGTTCTCTTTTTAGGGCAGAATGCACCGCTTGCGTCATGTCAGTAATAAGTACTAAACGAAGCCTCTCCAAGTCATCGGGTAGCGCAGGTCCGGGTCCAGGTCCAGCAGCGTGCAACGGCGCCATTACTGTAACATCAGCCTTCTTGCTCGAGGCTTCGCCATCTTTTTCCCCAGTTTTACTTCGAAGGTACATTCTACTTGCCATTTCAATGTCCAGCTATGTCCCGCATTGTTCACAATGGTAAATATTCAGTTATCTCGAGCATACGGCAAACATAAACAGGTAGATTTTCAATAAGAATCGGAAGCCACGCTCACACGCACCGACTCACGCCATACTCAACCCCGGAAGTCCCATTCATTTCATTCTGTCAGCGTTAGTGTTTGGTCTGTCTTGTTTTCTGTGATATCACTCCGGAGAAACATCGTATCATTTCTTAATGCATGTATGCATTTCTAAATGACAATAAAAGAGGACTGAGTGTTCTCGTTTTATACCAAATGGATTATGCACTATTGTTTTTAAGCTCTGCTTGGCACTTTACATATGATCTGCAAGCAAGAGCTCTGAGGAAATGAATATAACCGACCACTTGGTTGCATCTTGAAAGTTTCCACCACAGGCACTCTCCTGTACCTGGCCCTTAAGCCATCAACCTGGAGCAGGCACTTCGATATACCGAGGCCACGTGACGGGGCTCTCAGTAGGAGAACTCATGACCTTTCTGCAAACACACTGGCGAAAAGTTGCTTTCCTTAGATTTCACTTCCTGGGCTTTACATTTAAGTAATCACACTGTATAAATAAAGTAAATGGTAATTGATTTTGTGGAATTTTATTTAATTTTAAAAAAAACAGTTTTCATGAAGGTTTTCACCCTGAAGAATCCCTAAGGTAAAATATGACTTGGCAGTCGGCCTACTTCCTGCACAAACTTCCTCAATCACTGGTGCCAGTAAGTAAATCTCATTTAGTAATACCTCCTAATTTGAGCCTCTGATTGGCATTTGCTGTGATATTGTAAGTTTATACTCACCACTATATGTTTTTTTGATGAATGTTGTGCTGAAGACTGGGGAGTGGAAGAATGATAATGTTTTTTTGGACACTTCTAGCATAGGTCTGCCATACAATAAAATATCAAATATGCATGAAATGTTTTTAATAACATTAAAATCTAAATTGTATATCGACACTGGATTACTGTGACATTTTTTCATTTTTTCATGCTGTGGCCTCTTGACTCTGTCTTTGCAGAGACTGTTTAAGTAAACTTACTCCATTTTATATTGACTCCTTATAATTGCAGAAAACTCTCTCATTCCATCAGCTTTGGGATGAATTTGAATCAAAATCTCATATATAAAAGTTCAGCCCTTAATTCATTGGATCACCAAATCTTCTCAATTTAGATTTAATCTTAATGAAAACATAGTGGATTCGTGTTATTTGGGCCATTCGTTAATTGGGGCAGCCACTTCCTTGAGACAACTCAAAGAACAAAAACTAATCAAAAAAACAGCGGATGTTCCCTTTGTTTATTGGGGATACTATACCGCTTAATTGGGACAGGAGACTGTTGCCGAATCTTCGAACTAGCATCAATTGCATGCGCTTGTGTGAACCCAGTCTTTAAATAGCATCAGTTGCGTGTGTTTGTGTTCAAAACGCAGTGATTTTTGTCACTAATATTTGGCAAGAAGTAAGCAGCAAGACAATTCAGAATTGTTTTGGTCACTGTGGTTTCAAGCATTCAGACTTAAAAATGGCGTAAATGGCATTTCTAACTAGCTGTTTGCTTGCAACAGCGGCCACACCCTGGTACACCGCTTTGACAGACGGGATAATCCAGGTGAGGGTAGCCGGTGGATCTCATGCCCCAGTGCAAGAGGGACCTAACCCTATCCCAGCATGCAAAGTCAGCTCTGGCGGGCTGGGTGGATGAGATCTACAGTGGGATCCAACAGCAAGGAAGGCAGTTCTGCAACAGAAGAAACCATGGCAGTGTTAGCTGTGAGGAGGATGCAGGGTGACTTGGATAGGTTAGGTGAGTGGGCAAATTCATGGCAGATGCAGTTTAATGTGGATAAATGTGAGGTTATCCACTTTAGTGGCAAGAACAGGAAAACAGATTATTATCTGAATGGTAGTCAATTAGGAAAAGGGGAGGTGCAACGAGACCTGGGTGTCATTGTACACCAGTCATTGAAAGTGGGCATGCAGGTACAGCAGGCAGTGAAAAAGGCGAATGGTATGCTGGCATTCATAGCAAGAGGATTCGAGTACAGGAGCAGGGAGGTACTACTGCAGTTGTACAAGGCCTTGGTGAGACCACACCTGGAGTATTGTGTGCAATTTTGATCCCCTAATCTGAGGAAAGACATTCTTGCCATAGAGGGAGTACAAAGAAGGTTGACCAGATTGATTCCTGGGATGGCAGGACTTTCATATGATGAAAGACTGGATTGACTATGCTTACACTCTCTGGAGTTTAGAAGATTGAGAGGAGATCTTATTGAAATGTATAAAATCCTAAAGGGATTGGACAGGCTAGATGCAGGAAGATTGTTCCCGATGTTGGGGAAGTCCAGAACGAGGAGTCACAGTTTGAGGATAAAGGGGAAGCCTTTTAGGACTGAGTTGAGGAAAAACCTCTTCACACAGAGATTGGTGAATCTGTAGAATTATCTGCCACAGGAAACAGTTGAGGCCAGTTCATTGGCTATATTTAAGAGGGAGTTAGATATGGCCCTTGTGGCTAAAGGGATCGGGGGTATGGAGAGAAGGCAGGTACAGGGTTCTGAGTTGGATGATCAGCCATGATCGTACTGAATGGCGGTGCAGGCTCCAAGGGCCGAATGGCCTACTCCTGCACCTATTTTCTATGTTTCTATGGTCATCCACTGCAGCCAGGGAAGACCCCAGTTGTGACACTTAATCATACTACTAGACTTCTGAGGTTAAGAGAGTGGAACTGCCCCAGTACAGTGGCTTTTCCACTTTAAAAACTCTCCCACACAGGTTTCCTGTCATAGTCAGATATGGCGGACAACCACCAGTAGTACTGGTGGTGTTCCAATATGTTCTGTGTTTCGCTTAAATATATAATTTGTTACTCAGCTAAAAGGTAGTTTGTCTTTTTTATACCGTTTTAACTACTTCTATGAAACTTTGGTTATTTGGGCAGCCACTTAATTGGGCCAAAATGTACTGGTCCTGGTGTCCCAATTAAATGGAATCCACTTTGTTTAAGTTTAATTATTGAATAGCACTACGCCATATGTATTCTGAGTGTTATATAGAAAATATAAATGACACGGGGTAGACCATGCAATAATAATTCAGAACTTTTGTTAAAGATTTCAAGTTCATTAAACAAAAATAGCTTGGATGAAAAGCTGGTCAGATAAAGTCATCATAATGCAATGAAAACCCAGTGACTTCCCCCGAAGGGAACCTATAGTCTTTCTGGTTGGACCCATATATGAATGGAGAGAATGTGATTGGTTCTTAACTGATTTGTGGAATAGTCTGGCAGACAACTCAGAAGTTTAATGAGAAAGCTCTCACTCCAAAATTGAAATATCTTGCGAACGATTTAAAATATAGTACTACTACGTCGAATCAGGCTTAGGGGGCCGGCGTCAGGCATGATGACGGACTCTCCACCTCTCCCTCTCCCTCATCAGTGTGTTCAGTTCACCTACATTAGCCGTGCGGCTATCTTCTAGGATCGTGTTGACCATAGTCCTGGGAGGGTGCCCAGGGTTCATCCTCCCATGCTTGGGCTCCCATATGCTGACTAGGCTGGCAGGTAGCTCAGGGTGGCGTAGACAGTGCTCCGCTAGTTGCAGTCTTCTCACCTCGATTTTAGTGGTGAGCATCGGTAGGTTGTTATAAAGCCCGACATTCGTCGTGTGCTGTTGCCAACTCACGTCAAGAGCCATCTGGAGCATTTGTGTATAGCAACCATCTGGAGATGGTTGCTAGATGGTTTAAAATATAGTTGGATTAAAATTGTCCGAAAGAAAAATACAACTAAGATCCAAGAAAGAACAAGGAATGGTCCCTTAAGTATCTTTCGTTCAATATAACATAGAAGGTGTGTTGAAGATGTAGCTTTTGCAGATAACAGATGCATGGTATTGCATCAGAGGATTTATCGTTAAATGACAATCCTTAGTCCCACCACCATTACTCTTATCAACAGTCACATGAGGAGCTTCTGGAACAGCATGCTATCACCTGAAGTATACTCAACTTTCCTCAACGAGGAAAATGAAATGCAAGACATCTGCCTAAATGTTCGTTATCAACATGCTTCCAAAATGGATTTTAATACAAAGGTCATGCTGCAGTTTTCACGACAATGTATAAATGTGCCATGGATTCAGGAGGCTTTGGTTCCTGCTGAGAAATACATTAAATCCAATGTGTTTGCTCTAGATTATCTCAAAGATCTTTGATTATAAGAAGCAATGTCTATTCCCGGACTGATTTCCACTCAAATGTGCATAAATATATAAAAGCGAGAGGTGAGAAAAGGGTCAGCTTCCAGTCAGTGCCTAACAAACAAATGATTTTGAGCCATGGAAAGAGAAAAGATAAGGACCTGAAACTTATTAGGCTGAAAATTTACAGTGAGCACAATCTGCAATATTTTTCATTATTCTCATTTTCTGGGTTGTATCACCAATACTTATAAAATAGTTAATAAAACGGTGATGGAAACTGTGTGCATTTCAATTCTGCAAGTACTTTTTACAAACTAATTATAAGTATATAAAAACTATTTAAGATAATCAAGCTCTGAGTTTAACATTTGTAATTATTAACACAAGATGTTGCCATAAAACATCATATTTAAAACATACTGATTACCACATTTTTAAAATTCATTTAAGAGATTTGGATTTCACAGGCTGAACCAGCATTTGATTGCCCGTCCCTAAATGCTTTTGTGAAAAGGTAGTGAGCTAACATTTTGAACATTTACTGACCTTGCAATGTAGGAGGGATTTTGACTTGGCGATCCTGAGGGAACAGCAATGTATTTCCAAATCAGGATGGTGTATGTCTTAGTGGGCAATTCCAAGTGGTGGTAGTGTTCCTGTGCCTAACTGCCCAAGCCCTTCTACTTGGCACAGGTCGTGAGTTTGGAAGATGCTGTCTAAGGAGTCATGGTGAATCACTGCAGTACATCCTGTAGGTGGTACAACCTACTGCTACGACGCATCGGTGGTGGTGTGAGTGAATGGTTAAGAATGGAGAGCCTATAAAACTTGCTCCTGTGTCCTGTGTGGTATTGAGTTTCTTGTGTTGGGTGCTGAAGCTGCACTGAACCAGGCACTCCACTGCATTCTTGACTTGAGCATTGTAGATGAAGGACTGGCTTTGGGGAGTCAGGAGTTGTGTTATTCACCACAGGATTCTTAGCCTCTGATGTGCCCTTGTAGACATATAATGTGTAATGCCCACTCCAGTTGACTTTCAGGTCAATATCCTGATGATATTGATAGTGGGGGAATTAGTGCGAGTCATGCCACTGAGTATCAGGGATTGAATTTTCTCATATTGGATATGGTCATTGCCTGCCAATTGTGTGATGTGAATGCTACTTGCTTTTCTGCATTTGGATGAGAAGTTTCTTTTTTTGGAGGAGTTGTAAACACCCTTGCTACTTACAACTAAAACATTTTTTGTGAAATTCAGTGATAGCCATTGACTGAGTTTTGTCAGTTGCTATTTTATGAAATGCAGATTAAAAGGGGAAGTAGAGAAATGGACAGAAGAGAAGGCTTTAATACCAAAAACTGCACAATTACAGGTGTACGGTCACCCTTCTGTTTGTCCTCTGGAACAGGAATTATTAATACCATTAAACATTGGTTAAATACTGTAATACATGCAGCACTATCTAACTCATTTACATCATGGAACTTTTTAATTGTACTGTACATCATAGATACTTCATTAGCTTATGTTAATTGGGATAGCTAATCATCAACATGGAGCAAGCTTGGCTCTCAAACCAAAACCAGCTGATTTAATACTGCTCTGGAAATTAGGCTGGACTTCCATCCTTTCAACAGTGTGCAGATTGAGAGATGGGATCCAAATTATCCTCTGCATGAATGATTCTCAGTGGGGAATGTGCTTAAACACATTGCCTCAGCTGTTCTGTATTCAGTGAGTGAAAATGCTTACCGTCCTTCAACATAAGTTCAATTTTGCTTCATCCAAAACTGGTATATGCATTTGCTGGTGAACTCTCATATCCTTTGTTATCTTGTTATTAATAATACCATGATATTTGGCAAAAAATCATCATGACAATGTGAAAAAGGCTGAATATAGTGAGAGAACCTAAATTATCTCATGCACAAGTATAAAGTTGCTTAATTACAGCATTTACTTGTTTGTTTCAGCCAAATGACAAAAATAATTTGCACTCTCCAAGATACATGTGGCATTTATGACTTGCTTAAAGGGAAAGGATAAGGAAAATGAAGAGAGAATTCTTAATGAGGGGATCACATTCAAAAGTTCATAAATGTCTGCATTGTGACTTGATGGATGGCAGTTCCTATCACATTCTGCTCCTTAACACTTTTAGACCTTCTTCTTCCATTTAGTTCCACGGAATGCCTCGGAATATTTTTCCATTAGGAATCTTAATGAAACTGTACTTCATTTTTTGGCTGAAATTATGTGGCTTGCAGCATATAACAACTCACAAAAGCATCAGCTGCCATGAATAGTCTTTCCAATGGATGGTTATAATTGCCAGAAGAGCATGACATCTTCCTTTGCAGAACGCGTATTGACAGGATGGTTGGTTGCATTAAAGTGAAGTCATTTTAATAACTACCTTGAAAATGAGCATTAACTTCCAGAATTTGATACATCTGCTGGCAAATGAGCTGAAGGATGGATTCATATTCAGACAGTTGGTTGCAATATGTGAGGATCATATCAACTGAAGAGGTGTAAAATTTCATGCTGTTGTCAGGAATCCGCAAGAGAAAAGACAGATTGCCTGTTTGAAAAAATTATTGGTCTTGCTAGGGGCTGATTTGCCTATGTTGCAGATGTTCCAATGAAACCACAAATAAATCCAAACTAGAAAAATTAAAAACACTGGCTGTGCCACTGACTGTAGGGAAACTTAACTGTGTCTGCATATAACATGTGGCATACATTTGGCATCAATTCCCCTGGAAATGAACATTCTGCAGGTCTTGCTCTCCTGACAATGGGCGGAGGACTTAGCTGTGTTCATGGAATCTCAGATGGAATGACAGCAATAAAAACCAACAAAAGAATTGTGTAGCATGAAAAATAAGATACCAGAGGTGCCAGTGACTTCCCAGTTTCTTTATGTTCAAAATGGAAAAAGAAGAACTCACTCAAGCTAAATTGCATTTCACCAAGAAAAAGAGGAATGATAGGCAGTAGAGGGAAGGGGGTAACATCACCAAAACTTAAATAGTGGACCTTTTTTTTCAATTGTAAAATGAAAACTGTCCATTTTTACCACACTGACTTGTAGTTCTATTATATCAGGGAGTAAAAATAGGAAAAGGCTTATTTACTGGGCTGCTAGTTTATGGTCAGTGCTAAAGGCATAAACCAATACCTAAGCTGGAGCATTAGTTCAAAGGATTTTATTAAAAGTAATAACTAACGAAAATACAGTTTGTCCATTTGTCTTTATTTTCAAAATTCTGTCATTTAGCTGCTGTTCAGGTGACTGTAACTTGATTCTTTTATGAAATTAAAAAACGATTGAAAGCAGAAACACAAACATTGTATGGTGTGTTTTAAGCTGGTTGTCCGATATAACTTAAAATCACTGTGAAGTGGCATTGGTCTCACTTCAGTATATATTTTAGAGGGTATTTAGTTCAGAGCAATGCTTTGGAAAAGTCTGTTTTCTCCACTAATCTTACAAACAGACTAACTGCATCAGTATCCTCATAATTAGTCACCATTCTAAAACCAGCTACTGCAGTAAAATCGCGACCTGAAAACCTAAGGTCTTGTGATTTATTTTGTGAGTTGAAATAAGGCTGTGCCAACTGCATTTCTAAAGAAAATGTACCAGAGTTCTGCATTAAAATGTTACTTTTCAACACCATGGAAGAAAAGGTTTAAGGATATTTATTTAGAATGTATAACAAATTAAAACCTCCCAAGACAAACACATTGAGCCACGTGTGAGATCAAAGAAGACAGTGGTGTTGTCGATTTTCTTAGAGAAACTGAAGCTAAAAAAAATTGAGATGTATAAAGAAGGTATTCTGGAGATTAATGCCTTGTAGTAACTGCATGATTGATCGTGTTTGTTTAAAAATACAAATGTTCGAGATACCAGAATTTATCAAAGCACTGATATCTAAAGGAGCTGTACTGCAGCAAGAGATGAGAGAGATAGAAAGCATGGACGTCAACACAGAATCACAGACAAAATAAGTTAAATGCTACCAAAGCTTTGGTGAATTTTAGCTGCAGTTATGAATCAAATCTTTAGGTTAAATTTATAATTATATAAATTGTAGCATGATAAGACTATACACTATTTTTAAATTGGCAGTATCATTGCAGTGGGTCTACAATGGATCAGTCTACATTGTGGCCATGTTACTGTAATCCCTGGTCATCTTCATGGCAAAATGCCACAAAAACAGTGGTGTCACCAACCCCATGGAATATATTGCATTGTTTGCACTCAGCCATAGAATTAACTCCATGATCCACTTGTGGTGCTAATGCCATTTGGTGGCAACGTGCCGTGGAGGAATTTACTTTTGCATTTTGTATGACAACATTATTCATGACAGAAAGAAAGAGATGAGAACATGTTCCACAGGTACAACTGGATTTTATAATTGACAAGAACTAAAAACTTAGCAGTTTCACAAATAACATGCATTAATGTTGCAGAATTTAATTTCTGAAATAAGGACAGAATTTCTGCACATTCAAGAACTATCTTCAATAAACATGACATTTCAGGTTTATCCTTTAAGAATATGAAATATTCCAGAGCTATAGTGTGGAACCTTTCACTTCAACAAAAAAACTTCTTTAAAAATGTGTATCATGTTTAGAAATGGCTTTGTGGTAGCATTCTTATCTGTGAAATTTGGGAGTTTGAACCACGTGCCAGAGATTTTGGTATGGATTCCAGGCGATAAGGAGAGGGCTGCATGCTCTGAGAAAAATTACGTGAGTCGTATTTCTCCATGATCTTTCTTCTCTCTCAACCTTGCATTAGTGTTAATATATTTATATTGTTGATCAGTTTGCACATGTGTAAATTAAGTGCTGTATACTTAATTAAAGTCTATGTTAACATGTTTGTCTTCATCTTTAATGTACTGTGCTGCTGCTGCAAAAAAAGGCTATATTTTTGCCATTTATATTCTGTATATATGCCTAGAACAACAATAAACGAAGCAGCTTCAAATTATTTCAGGGATATTTTATATAAAATTATTTTATAAGCTATTTTCAGTTGTATGTTCCCTTTACTTTGTTTTTTTTTGAAACATCTCAGCATAACACACCCTACTCGCTAAATGATAGGCCTGAGATACCAGCTGCGGAAAATTATGTAGAACCAGTTAGAATGACTGATTCTCAATTTCCTTTGCAACAAGATAAAGTGTGGGCCTGCACACTGAAACATCCAGATAGGAGCATGCTTCCAATCAAATCACAGCATCAAAGTCAAGCTACAATCCTTGTAGTACGTGTTCTTGACAGAGTACTGTGTATTCAGTAAACTGTCAAAATGTATGACAGAATCACACACAAAATCCTGGAGGAGCTCAGCAGGCCAGCCAGCATCTATGGAAAAGAGCAAACATTTCAGGTCAAGCTCTTTCATCAGGACTGGGGGAAAAGGTGGGAAGTCAGAGTAAGAAGATGAGGAGAGGAGAGTCGATACACAAAGTGTTACGTGAAACCAGGAGGGGGGAGGGGTGGAGTAAAGAGCTGGGAAGTCAATTGGTGAAAAAGATAAAGGGCTGGAGAAGGGGGAATCTGATAGCAGAGGACAGAAAGCCATGGAAGAAAGGGAAGGGGAGGAGCACCATAGGGAGGTGATGGGCAGTTAAGGAGATAAGGAAAGAGAGGGAAATGGGAATGGAGAATGGTGAAAGGTGGGGCATTACTGGAAGTTCAAGAAATCAATGTTCATGCCATCAAGTTGGAGGCTACCCAGATGGAACATAAGTTATTGCTCCTACAACCTGAGTATGGCCTTCTGTCCTGTCCTATCAGATTCCCTCTTCTCCAACCCTTTATCTATTTCACCAATCGACTTCGCAACTCTTTACTTCACCCCTCCCTCCCCTGGTTTCACCTATCACCTTGTATTCCTTCCTCCCCTCCCCCACACCTTCTTACTCTGACTGCTCGTCTTTTTTCTCCACTCCTGCTGAATTCGGCCTGAAATGTTTATTGTTTACTCTTTTCCATGGATGCTGCCTGGTCTGCTGAGTTCCTCCACCATTCTGTGTGTGTAGCTAGGATTTCCAGCATCTGCAGACTTCCTCTTGTTTGAAAACGTATCAGAATCGGGTTTATCACTGACATATATCAGTGCAGGATAAGACAAAGAATTTGCAGCAGCAATACAGGGTAAGACATAAAAATTACTACAAGTTACAAAATAAATAAATAAATAGCGCAAACAACGAATAACAAGGTCGTAGTGTTCATGGACCTTTCAGAGATCTGATGGCTGAGGAGAAGCAGCTGTTCATAAAATGTTGACTGTGGGTCAGAGTGATGACCTTGAGGTTTTAGCTCTTTGAGGATTCAACAAGGAAAGGCTTCACTCAGAGAAAGCAGAGGAAAGTAAAGCTCAAGTTTTTTTTTCCATTCTCTTCTTCATGTCTTCTCCACGAGGACAATAGAGATGCCAGGCAGGTTAGTGCAATGCTCCTCTTGTGGGATGTGGGAGGGCAGGGAGACCTCCAGTGTCACTGATCACTACAACTGCGAGAAGTGCATCCAGCTGCAGCTTCTAACAAACCACATTAAGTAGTTGGAGCTGGAACGGGATGAACTCTGGATCATTCGGGAGGCTGAAGGCGTGATAGATAAGACATATAGAGAGGTAGTTGCAGGACATAGGAAACTGGGTGACAGTCAGGAAGAGGAAAGGGGATGAGGAGCCAGTGCAGAGTACCCCTGTGGCCACCCCCCTCAACAACAAGTATATCACTTTGGATACTGTCAGGGGGATGGCCAAATGGAGGAAAGTCACAGTGGTCAGGTCTCTGGCACTGAGTCTGCCTCGTGTGACTCAGAAGGGAAGAGGGAAGAAGAGGATAAGGGATTTGTTACTTAGGGAAATGGACAGAAGGTTCTGTGGGTGAAAACGAGATTCCCGGATGGTCTGTTGCCGTCTGGGTGCCAGGGTTCAGGATATCTCAGATTGAGTCCTCAGCATTGTTCAGAAGGAGGGTGAACAGCTGGAAGTCGTGGTCCATGTAGGTACCAGTGACATGGAAGGATGTGACAAGGTTCTGCATAGGGAGTTCAGGGAGATAGGTGCTAAGTTAAAGGGCAGGACCTCCAGCATTGTGATCTCAGGATTGCTACCTGTGCCATGTGCTAGTGAGGCTAGAACTAGGAAGATTATACAGTTTAATATATGGCTCAGGAGGTGGTGTAGGAGGGATGGCATAAGATTTTTAAATCATTGGGCTTTTTTGCAGGGAAGGTGGGACCTGTACAAAAGGGACAGTTGCACCTGAACTGGAGGGGGACTGATATCCTAGCGGGAAGGTTTGTTAATGCTGCATGGTGGGGTTTAAACGAGAGTTGAGGAGAGATGGGAATGAGAGTCCCAGAGTATTTAGTGGAGAGCTTGTGGAGGCAGATGTTGGTAAGACCTTGGACAAAGTTAGAAATCAAAAGGTTGTGTATGGTGTGACAAAATTGAAAAGAGTGAATGCAGGACTGAAGATGTTGTACCTGAATGCGTGCAGTATACGGAGTAAGATAGATGAACTTGCAACACAGTTGTAGATTGGCAGGTATGATAATGTTGTAGGCATCAATGACTCATGCTAAGAGGTAATAGCTAAGGGCTCAACGTCCAAGGATACACATTGTATAGGCAGGAAGGCAGAGGGGGTGGCATTGCTTTGTTGGTAAAAAATGAAATCAAATCATTAAAAAGTGGTGACGTAGGGTAGGAAGGTGTAGAATCATTGTGAATAGAGCTACAGAGCTACAGACCTGGATGGGAGTTGTATACAGACACCCAAACAGTAGGAAGGATGTGGCCTACAAATTACAATGGCAAACAGAAAATGCATTCCAAAAGGGCAATGTTACAATAGTCATGGGAGACTTCAATATGCAGGTAGATTGGGAAAATCACATTGGGTCTGGATTACAGGAAGGGGAATTTCTAGAGTGCCAGGGAGTTGGCTTTCTAGAGCAGCTTGTGGTTGAGCTCGTGTGGGGATCAGCTATTCTGGATAAGGTGTTGTGCAATGAACCCAGAATTGATTAGAGAACTTAAGGTAGAAGAGCCCTTAGGAGAAAGTGATTATAATATGATTAAATTCACCCTAAAATTGAGAAGAAGAAGCTAAAGTCAGATGTATTTGTATTACAATGGAGTAAAGGGAAATACAGATGCACGAGTGAGGAGTTGGCCAGAATTGATTGGAAAAGAACACTGGCAGGGATGATGGCAGAATAGCAATGGCTGGAACTTCTGGAAGCAGTTTGGATGGCACAGGAGATATCCTCCAAAGATGAAGAACTATTCTAAAGGAAAGATGACACAACTGAGGCTAACAAGAGAAGTCAAAGCCAACATGAAAGCCAAAGAGAGGGCATATAATAGAGCGAAAATTAGTGGGAAGTTAGAGGATTGGGAAGATTTTAAAAACTAACAGAAGGTAACTAAAAAGTCATTAAGAAGGTAAAGATGGAATGCAAAAGTAAGCTAACCAATAATATTAAAGAGGATACCAAAAGTTTCTTCAGATACAGAACTTATAGTGTAAATGACAGGAGAAAGTGGATATTGGAACATTGGAAAATGATGTTGGAGAGGTACTAATGGGGGATAATGAAATGGTGGATAAACTGATTAAGTATTTTGCATCAGTCTTAAATGTGGATGATACTAGTAGTATGGTGAAAATTCTAGATGACAGAAGGTTCTTGGGGAAACTGAAAAGTTTGAAGGTAGATAAGTCACCTGGACTAGTTAGTGTACACCTCAGACCTCTGAAAGAGGTGGCTGAAGAGATCATGGAGACACTAGTAATGATCTTTCAATAATCGCTAGATTCTGGAATCATTCTGGAAGTCTGGAAAATTGCAAATGCCACTCCACTCTTCAAGAAAGGAGAAAGGCAGAAGAAAGGAAACTATAGGCCAGTTAGTCTGACATCAGTGGTTGGGAAGATGTTGGAGTTGATTATTAAGGATGAGGTCTCAGGGTAGTCAGAGACACATGATAAAATAGGCCGTGGTCAGCATGGTTTCCTCAGGGAAAATCTTACCTGACAAATCTGTTGGAATTCTTTGAAGAAATAACATAGCAGGATAGACAAAGGAGAATTGGTTGATGTTGTGTACTTGGATTTTCAGAAGGCCTTTTACAAGGTGCCACACATAAGGCTGTTTAACAAGCTACATGTGCATGGTATTACAGGAAAGATTCTAGCATGGATAAAGCAGTAGCTGACTGGCAGGAGGTAAAGTGTGGGAATAAAGGGGGTCTTTTCTGGTTGGCTGTTGGTGACTAGTAGTGTTTCACAGGGGTCTGTGTTGGGACCGATTCTTTTTATATTTTATGTCAATGATTTGGATAATTGAATTGATGCCTTTGTTACAAAGTTTGCAGACAATATGAAGATAGGTGGAGGGGCAGGTAGTTTTGAGGAAGTAGAGAGGCTACAGAAGGACTTAGACAGATTAGGAGAATGGGCAAAGACATGGCAGATGGGAAGTGTATGGTCATGCACTTTGGTAGAAGAAATGAAAGGGATGACTATTTTTTAAATGGAGACAAAATAAAAAAAATGAGGTGCAAAGGGACTTGGGAGTGCTTGTGCAGGATTCCCTAAAGGTTAATCAGGAGGTTGAGTCTGTGTTGAGGAAAGCAAATGTGATGTTAGTATTCATTTCAAGAGGACTAGAATATAAAAGCAAGGGTGTAATGTTGAAACTTTATAAAGCACTGGAGAGGCCTCACTTGGAGTATTGTGATCAAGTTTAGGTCCCTTATCTTAGAAAGGATGTGCTGAAATGGAGAGAGTTCAAAGGAGCTTAAGAAAAATGATTCCAGGATTGAATGGCTTGTCACATGAATAGTGCTTGATGGCTCTGGACCTGTATTCGCAGTAATTCAGAAGAATGAGGGGTGACCCGATTGAAATCTATTGAATGGTGAAAGGCCTTGACGGAGTGGATGTGGAGAAGACGTTTCCTATGGTGGGAGAGCCTAAGACCAGAGGACACAGCCTCAGAATAGAGGGGCATCCTTTTAGAACGGAGATGAGGAAGAATTACTTTAGCCAGAGAGGGGTGAATCTGTTGCATTCTTTGCCACAGGCATCTGTGAAGTCAAGTCTTTTTGTGTATTTAAGGCAGAAGTTGATAGATGTTTGATTGGTCAGAGCAAGAAGGGATACAGGGAGAAGGCAGGAGATTGTGGCTGAGAGGAAAATTGGAGCTGCCATGATGAAATGGTGGAGCAGATGCAATTGTCCAAATGGCCTAATTCTGCTCCTATATCCTATGGTCTTCTGGTCTTATATGCAACACAAAATTCTTACTCTCTGCAGACATTCTTGAAACTGAAGAAAAAACCCAAACAATGAATGACCGAGAAAAGACATACAAACCCCAAAGCCACCTGCCCCTATCCATGTACAAACAGCAGTGAGCAGCATCAACCCTCCTCCCACCTATTCTAGCATAAAGCATCAGCATTCCCTCCAGGCACCATGTTGGCAACAGCAAAGCCCCCAAAGAGAGACCATGGTCTACAGTTCATCAAAAACTAACTGTTCACTCCAACGTGTTGACATCCCACGGGCTGTTTCTCTCACTAACAAGGGAGAGACAGGTATCGCTCCTTCCATAGCATCAGAGACAATAGTTGCTACTTTGTTGTTACAGTCAGTCTGAATGGTTGTTTTCAAGTCAAGTCAAGTCACTTTTTATTGTCATTTCGACCATAACTGCTGGTACAGTACACAGTAAAAACGAGACAATGTTTTTCAGGACCATGGTGCTACATGAACAATACAAAAACTACACTGAACTACGTAAAACAATACAAAACTACACTAAACTATGGACCTACCCAGGACTGCATAAAGTGCACAACACAGTGCAGGCATTACAATAAATAATAAACAAGACAATATGCACAGTAGAGGGCAGTAGGTTGGTGTCAGTCCAGGCTCTGGGTATTGAGGAGTCTGATAGCTTGGGGGAAGTAAATGTTACATAGTCTGGTCGTGAGAGCCTGAATGCTTTGGTGCCTTTTTCCAGATGGTGGGGGGGAGAAGAGTTTGTATGAGGGGTGCGTGGGGTTCTTCATAATGCTGTTTGCTTTGCGGATGCAGCGTGTGGTGTAAATGTCTGTAATGGCAGGAAGAGAGACCCCGATGATCTTCTCAGCTGACCTCACTATCCGCTGCAGGGTCTTGCGATCCGAGATGGTGCAATTTACGATCCAGGCAGTGATGCAGCTGCTCAGGATGTTCTCAATACAACCTCTGTAGAATGTGGTGAGGATGGGGGGTGAGAGGTGGACTTTCCTCAGCCTTCGCAGAAAGTAGAGACACTGCTGGGCTTTCTTTGCTATGGTGCTCTTAATAATCCCTACGGAGGAGTCGTCGGTGTTCAGTGGAGAGTGGTTGTTCCGTGTCCTCCTGAAGTCAACAACAATCTCTTTTGTTTTGTTCACATTCAGAGACAGGTTGTTGGCTCTGCATCAGTCCGTTAGCTGCTGCACCTCCTCTCTGTATGCTGACTCATCGTTCTTGCTGATGAGACCCACCACAGTCGTGTCATCGGTGAACTTGATGATGTGGTTCGAGCTGTGTGTGCAGCACAGTTGTGGGTCAGCAGAGTGAACAGCAGTGGACTAAGCACACAGCCCTGGAGCATAAAGCATCAGCATTCCCTCCAGGCACCATGTTGGCAACAGCAAAGCCCCCAAAGAGAGACCATGGTCTACAGTTCATCAAAAACTAACTGTTCACTCCAACGTGTTGACATCCCATGGGCTGTCTCTCTCACTAACAAGGGAGAGACAGGTATCGCTCCTTCCACAGCAGCAGAGACAATAGTTGCTACTTCGATGTTATGGTCAGTCTGAAGGGTTTTTTTATTTCAAGTTCCTGGACTCGAGACTCGGTAAATCCATTACAGCCACTCTCGCTGCCTTCAGTGTTCCTGCTCCTGCTATGCTTCAGTACGTGAGATGGGAGAGAGCTCCTGACCTCAGGGCCGTGTAGGCCCCAGAGTTGCCTGACTTCAGGCCCAACCTGGACATACTGCAACACAGCCGATCGGCGAGCTCCAAGAACAGAAACACGCCATCGCGTGGAACCGCAGTTTTTGAGTGGCACTGTAGATCAATGATCCCCATAGGACCCCAGCCACCCTGAAAATAGAGACATTCAAATAAGAATTTAATCGCTTCGCTGATGAAACTGGGAGAAGTTGCCGTCTGGTGCCATCTTTAGCTCAGGAGTCAATGGGAATGTTTCACTTCTTCAAGGATACATTGAGCCCTTCTGTCCAACTAGTAAACTTCCATCATGACAGAACACAAAATAAAGTGTCTGTTTTGGGAATCTGGTGTCCAGCATGCCAACCTTATGGGCTGCCTAACCTTGTTTATTGAAAGAAACTGGAGCGTCAATGGGGATGTTGGCCTGGTTTGCTTAGACAGCATTGATGGCATTTTTCCAGTGCATTGAGATGCCTGCTGTAGGTAATCCAACCCTCAGGAGCATATAGGAGGACAAGAATCACTGCTGCTTTATAGAACACGAGTACTGAGCTAGATCTGATCCTCAGGACATTGTGGTGAATTTTATTATCAATGTCTGTCTTCACTGAGTAGTTACTCCTGAGATCGGGGAAGTGGCCCAACAAAATATCGAAGTAGGTCAAACAACGTCAACTGAAATGTGTTGCAGCCTGGTTCTGTGTATGGGAAAAAATGAGGAAAGTGCATTCTTCAAGAATGTCAATCAATTATGAAATTGAGAAAGATACAAATATTCCAGTAAATTGGGCACTCTGAATGACCAGCTGAGTCACAATTAATAAAGCCCATAGGACACTGAATAGAAGTTGGATTACCACACCACTTCTGCCCTCTAATGACACAAGAAAGACAATAAAGCATAGGAGCTGCTGTAGAGAACAGCTTGTCTCAAGGACTGGATTGAGTTTTGATGTTATTCTGCCTCAAAAATTGGTACAAACCATGACAACTGAGGATATAATAACTTGCATCACCTCAGCGCTTGACCTTAACTTATTTTGGTGGTTGAATATGTATCAATGATGCATTTAAACTTTTGGTGAACCAACTTTAACTATCAATTGACTGAAGTTTCCAGCCCAGCATGCATTATAAAGCATCACAGCTTTAAGAAACTTTTAAAACTCACTGGAAGTATGGGCTTCTGCAGGAAGAATCGTTCGCACAGAAGCACAAGGAAGGCTAACCCAAGGATCCAAATTACTTTTCTGCTGCCTCCACAAAGTTTCTGTGTAACAACTATCACAGAATTTCCACATCTGACAAGTACTCACAAGGTTAAGAACTTTAACCTCAAAGTTATTTCACTTCAAAACAACCTGTGAAAATTGATTAAGAAAGACTAATGAAATTCAGCAATTTCTTGATACATGTTGGCTTATTTAGACACAAATGGTGCTGTGGAAAGGGAAGAGACTGCATTAATCAGTCGTTGCATGATAGATTTAGCAGATTTAATAGTATTGTGGACAACTTGTAAGAGACTGACAGGATTAATCACCTGTGTGGATAGAAATGATTTGTTAAGTGATTCCTCATTGAGTTTGTTTTAAAGCCAAAGAGAAATACATGTGCATAGTGATTTAAAGATGTGTAAACTCAGTTGATTACACCTACTGATTTAGTGCATGGCATTTTATAACATTTTATCGTATATTTTGTGGGTTCTTAGCATGAAGTATTATATGTTACAGCATTTGTAGCACTTTGCGTAATTTATTAATGATATAACCTTTACATTCTGGATGTAGATGACACCAGGTTATAGTGCCGTCTTGAATAAATAAGTTCATATGAGGCTTCCTCATCCATAAGTATCCTGGGAGCACGTAAGCCAAATATTGAACTAGTACCTATGATATTATGGAACACAAGTGAATTACTCTTTCCATTAAAATTTCAAGGTTCAATGTAAAATTATCAAATGTACATATATGTCTCTATATACTACCTTGAGATATATAGCTTGGCAGAGCAAACTCGACAGGCCAAGTGGCTTAATTCTGCTCCTTTGTTTTAATGTCTTTTAACGATCCATTTTCTTGCCAGCATTCACAGTAGGACAAAGAAATACAATGTAACCGATGAAAATTTACACCCAGCCAAAGACTAGCTAACTACCAATGTGCAACAGCCAAACTGTGCAAATACAAAAAAAAATCAATTAAGTAAATAAATAATACTGAGAACATGAGTTGTCGAGTCCTTCAAAGTGGGTCCATAGGTTGTGGAATCAGTTCAGAGTTGAGGTGAGTGACATTATCCACACTGATACAGGAGCCCAACAGCTGTTCCTGAACATGGTGATGTGACACTTAAGGCTTCTGTACCTCCTTCCCAATGGCAGCAGTGAGAAGAGAGCATAGCCTGGATGGTGGGGGTCCTTGATGATGGATGCTGTTTTCTTGTGGCAGAGTTCCTTACGGGTGATCTCAGTGGTAGGAACTGATTTGCCTGTGTTGCACTGGGCTGTACCCACTACATTTTGTAGGATTTTCCATTCCTGGGCATTGGTGTTTCCATACCAGGTCATGATGCAATCGGTCCATTGTGAATCTGTAGACTTTGTCAAAGTTGTGAATGACTTGCCAAACTTCTAAGAAAGTAGAGGCACTGTTGTCTCTTCATAGTAATGGCACTTACTGTGCTGGTCCCAGGTCAGATCCTCTGATATAATAAAACCAAGGAATATAAAGTTACTGACCCTCTACACCTCTGATCCAATGAGGAATAGCTCATGGACCTCCAATTTCTTCCTCTTGTAGTCAATAATCAGCTACTTGGCTTTGCTGCCATTCAGTGAAAGGGTGTTGTTGTGACATCATTCAATCAGATTTCAGTCTCCCACTTTCATGACCTTCTATTTAGCCAACAACAGTGGTGTCATCAACAAACTTAAATATGCCATTGGAGCTTGCTTAGCCTCAGTCATTGATATAAATTGAGTGGAGCAGGGTCTAAGCACACAGCCTTGTGGTGCACCTGTACTGATTGTGGAGGAGATGTTGTTGCCAATCTGTAATGATGGAGGTCTGCCAGTGAGGAAATCGAGGATCCAGTTGCACAAGAAGGGATCGAGGTTTAGATCTTGGAGCTTATTGATTCATTTTGAGTAGATGATAGCAGTGAATGCTGAGCAGTTGTCAATGAGAGCATCCTGGTGAATGCATCTTCGCTGTCCAGATGTTTTGGAGCTGAGCCAATGAAATAGCATCTGCTGTTGACCTGTTGCTCCAGGCAAATTGGAGCAGATCCAAGTCACTCCTCTGACAGGAATCAATATGCTTCATGACCAACCTCTCCAAGAAATTCGTCACATTAGATCTAAGTACTTCTGGACAATACACATTGAGGTAGATTTTGCTGTGTAAGATCTGTACTCTTCACTGTACTTCTTTCCATAGATGCTGCCTGGCCTGCTGAGTTCCTCCAGCATTTTGTGTGTTCTGCTGCGGAGATCTGTTAAGCCAAAAAGTTCACGGATGTGGCCGGTAAGGCAGATGGACACAAATTCCACTTGTCTATTTCAAAACTTCACTTATAGGGACAGAACAGAGTGCACATTAAAATACTTATCTAGATATGCATGGGCGCTCCTCACTGTAGCACACCTCTTGTTTTGTCCAATCTGTGGTGCTGTTCCTGACCCAGCCTATTGGTGAGGCCCCAGCAAAACTTCCTTCGAGCCCTTTGACTGCTTCCTTCAACTGCTCGACTTTTACACCCACTCCACTGATATATAATGCCGCAGGACATTCGCACCAGCTCAAACCACCAAACCAAACATCACTTGCCACCACTCTTCACAAGATCTGTTCCTGTGTTCACGTGACTTTCACATTCTCACAGTCGTATTCTCAAGCTTGCCTTTGAAGCTTCTGCAGCTAGTCATGTACGCCCAAGGCCACGTTGATAAAGACGTTACACACACACACACTCACTCCTTACAATAAATTTCACCCCTCGACTGTCACAATCCCATTACACCCAGCCTGCAGGGTTTAATACGACCCCGGCGGACACCCCGCCATATTACAAGCCAATTGCATAATTGGTAAGCATTAAAAGCACAATGTACTAGTAAAGCACTAGTAACACCCTAGTGTATTACGGTAATCCAGCAGCCTTCTAGCGCACCAAAGGGCCACCAATTCCCTGCCAGCCTAATTACTGCATAGGTGCCTCCTTACTCTGCAAGCAGATAACCCAATGCCAGTCCATCCTGCACTTCTGCTGACAGTTCAGTCAGCGCATCCTTTGCCTACTCTAGAATTGTCTCATTGTCTAATGTCTCTGTTGCAGACAGCTTGGATATCATTTCCTGAAACAGTCTCGCAGTTCATAGGCAGGTAAGGCTGCCAGCTAAAGTTTGTCTGTCCCTGTGATAGCTCTCCTTTGGTGCCATAAGTTGGGTGTTCAGCCAGGTCATCGATATGATAAACCTGTGGGAATCAAGGATAAGCATAGGAGCCACACACCCAGTATGTTCCATTCATTGTTGTTGCATTCGTCCCCCTACCCCATGGAATCCCGGGTACCAATTCTGCTTGCCGTCTCTATCTCCCACCGGATGATTGTGTGTTTTAGCATTGTACCGCCCACACCAGCACCCTTTACCTTTCCTTACAGGGTGGGGAATTATGTTCATGGTAGGAACCGTCAGGTTGGATTGGTTATGACCGGGGAAATATCACCCCTTGAGGATCCGACCCATTAACAGAATTCTTAGGCAGAAAACAGATGCACAGACCATCCAAGATGTATAATGCATAGCAATCACTTAAGATTGCAGGCATTAATGATCAAATACTGTGGTTTAGTTTGTCAGCGTTCTTCTGGCTACTAGTTCCTGGTCTGGTGGTGGCGCATGGACCAGCTTCCCTGGACTTTCAGAGTGGTATATGTGGTGAGCAGAACTTGAAATGGGCCTTCCCACCTGGGATCAAGGAATTCCTTTGCTGGTCGGATTTCACCAATACCCAGTCTCCGGCTGGTAGGTATAGAATGCTGCAGTCATCACTATCTTCTTGGGCTTCAACACCTGTTGATCTTTTAAGAGTTGTGTTAGTGCTACTCAAAACTGCAACATACTTTCATTCATAGACGGCCATTTGTTTACCCAAAAGGGGAGGAGCGACTGGCAAGTGTATGTTACCTCCCAATACTATCTCATGCGGAGTTAGACCTGCTGCATCATTAGGAGCGCAGTGCATTGTCCTGCGAGCCAGTCGAAGCACCTCTGCTCACTTTAACTCAGTTTTCTCATACTGTTTAGCCAACCAGCTTTTCAGGGACCCATTTTATCTTTCTACTGGCCTCATAGATTGAGAAGTGGTATGGGCAGGAAGTGTGATGCTTTTGTTAATTCTTGTATCACTTAACCCACAAGTTAAGGGCAATTACCATTTGAGATCTTCTCAGTGATTCCGAGGCCTAGAAATAAATTCTCCTAATTAATCTTTAGGAACAATTACAGCATAATTCCTATGAGTTGGATAGGCTTCTAACCATTGAAAAAAAAGCAAAATATATTAACAAATTGAAAGAGTAGGTAATTGCATAAGCTCCATTGGAAGACTTACAAACGACCCCCAAGGGGAGGGCCCAGCAGTGACAGATGCAGGTGGTGTTTTCCTGGGATTACAGTTTGTCTTTGTCAGATCATACAGTACATACAATTTGCTTCCAACCTTCTGGTTACGGTCAGGAAACTTGGTGCATCCCACTCATTTCCAATTATACCTACCCTCGATTCTTTTGCACCCAGAGTGCTTTAGTCCAAAAGTCTTGTTCAGAGGTTTTACGATTTGAGAAACAAAAAAGCAAATCATCTACAAAATTAAGCAGCATGGAAGGGTTTTTGTAAAATTTAATTGCTCTCTAAAAGGGTATTTGCCCCACCTTGTTACTTCCTTTCTCTCATTGATTCTCTGCTACTTGAGCAAGCAAGCATTTCATTATCATAAATCTGCATCTGGGGAAAAGCTTAGGACCCGATGTTCTCCCTCATATCTGAAAAGCTGATGAGTGACTTTACAAGAAACCGGTACAGTAAAGAGATTGGTTTTCCTACAAGTCCCACAACACTTAACAGATTCATTGCTTAAGGGTGCTGCTTGTGGTAAATTAGAAGCGTGAATTCTGGGAAAGGTGACTCCATTAGCAACCGGGAAATCTAATTGTTCATTTACATTAAAGGCAGTAACAGATTAGAAATCCTTACACTGGGTAGAACTGTAATTGCACAAATATCTCCAGTAAAGTTCGGGAAAGGATAATTTAAAGTAAAAGTAAGGTGCTAGTGGCAGTTGAGGTGGAAGCTGATTCTGATTAAAGTTGCCTTGCTGCTAAGGGCATCTTCAAGCTCAGTGACCAGGCTGTCTTTAACAAAACATATCATGGGCATTCTCCTTTCTTACCCCCTTGCACGTCCATCCCCCATCGCCATGTCTTTTAACATGAATCAAAGTCCTGAAAAAGCCATACATTTAGAATAGCATTAGCTAAATAATTAACTACACTGTTCAAATAAAAAATAAAACCAGTCTCATGAGCCAAATGCATGCAAAACATATAATGTTAAAACTAAATTTACATGTAAGCAGAATGATTAGCAAAAACTTAGTCACTGCCATTTTAGTTAAATATAAAACACTTCAAGTTAAAATAACATTCAAATTGTATAGAACAGCTGTCATTGATTTTTCTAAACAATATGTACAATATTTTATCTCCATCTCAGTAGACATGTTTAACTCTCTGACAATGTTGCAAAACACTCACAATTCTACTTAACTCTTCTCATCCTACACAAGTAACAGTATACATTTCCCCTTGATAAGGTTTCAACTACGTTTATTAAATCAGGTCTCCCTCTCTCTTTCTCTCATTTGCATTTTTAAGTAATAATCATAGTACATATTTCAGGTGTTAATAAACAATTAAATCCATGTGTTAAAGGCCAATAATACTTGCAAATTAATAAAGTAACAGTCCGATGGTAAGTGCTACCCTAGAATCCTTTGTTTTCATCTTTATCTTGACTAGGTATGTTCAGTGACCTTGGTTCCCAGGCTTGAATAGGAAAGGCTGTACAAATGTCTACACTCCATACAGTTAGCACACATTTTAACCCTTCTTTGTGGCAATTTCCACAGTTCCTCCTCTCCGTTCCCCACAGGGTCTTGTTCACCCCATGCTTTGATGATAACCTTTCCAGCGCCCCTATTCCCTGGCTGGATAAGTTCACTCGAACTCCCCCCCACCCTCCGAATCTGGCATCCTTAACAACCACACTGCTAAAGGTTCCCTGGTTTCTATCTATACCACTCCCCCAGTTTCATCATTTCCTTGGAGGAGTAGTCTTTAGTTAACAACGAAAGTATCACGGTTTCAGGTTTCTTCTCCACTCCTCCCCCTTGGTTTGTTTAAGATTCCCTATGTCCTCCTCTTTCTGAGAGATTGTCTCGTGTTGTTGTTTATGATGGCTGCCAGCAGCCAGAAAGCCCGCCTCCAGCTCCCCTTCTTATTCAGGAGCGTTAGCCCCTCTAGTATGAACACGAGATGGTGTCCCATCTTTACCACTTAGGAACCAGCTTGCCCATCCAATTCACCGGTGCACCATGCTCCAGCAGCAAACTGGCCAGGCTGCCAACCCCCACAGAGTTATTAGTCCACCCCAGTACTCAACATTCTTTGCATGTGGGGTGTCTTCCCTCTTATTCCTACTCCTAAATATTTTTGCTTTCTACCACAGTTGCCAGATCCTACCGACTACTTCAAATGTTACCCTGAAAGGTTTGTGAATCCGGCCAGTATGGCAGAAGGTCACAAGTTCCCCTCATCTATTTCTATACTGCATTTATTCGGACAGGGAAGAACAAGCATTAAAGTAAGTTTATTCATTAACAAAATATGTATATGATATACAACCTTGAGATCCGTCTTCTTGCAGGCAGCCACAAAACAAAGAAACACAATAGAACCCATTCAGAAAAAATCTCAACACACAACAAATACTAAGTGTGCGAAAAGAAGATCAATCATGCAAACAATAAAAAAGTAAGAAATAACACACAGAACGTGAACTGCAGAGTCCCTGAACATGAGCCTACAGCCCGATAGTCAGTTCAGTGCTGCAGCCAGTCCAGGAGCCCGATGGCTGCAGGCCACAGCCAGAGAGCCAGTTGAGGGCTGAGGCGAGTGAAGGCTCATGGAGTGGTGAGCTGAACACTGGTTCGTCCTTCACCCTTGGCCTCGACGCCCTGATCTTTTTACTCTGGCTAGGTACTTAAATCTGCTAAACATTGATTCGTTGTTTGCTCATGGCTTTGGTTCCACCGCTTCGATCGGCCTCAAATCCACCCCAGCAACAGGTGCCGCCCACGGCTGCACCTGCATTCTCCAGAGACAAGTGGGATGAACCCTTCAGGTTGCCCCAAAAATGCCAGGGTGTGTGGACGGTTCAAAGTCAAAGGGAAATTACAAGCTGCGGATTGCAGTGGTTGCAGTCAAGAAAAATTTAATAAGAGTGGTTAGTAGTTTTGTTTGCTGCCCGCAAAACGTTTCTGAGCCTTGCCAGCACCACCATCTTTGTCAGAGAATGAATCTGTCTGTCTGTCTAGGTACCATATCTGATGCAGACTTTGGTGACCATGGTTTTCCATGTAGACCTATCCTTCGTTTTTTGAATGACTTCAATTTCCTTGATGTGTAGCCACCTGGCTATGCTTTTGATGTACATAAGCCGAGGTCTTCCTCTAGGTTTGCTCCACTCGATCTTTCCAGAGAGTATGAGTTTTTCTTGTTCATCTTTCTGCATGATGTGTCCTAGGAATCTGAGTTGTCTTTCTCTTATTGTTAGTATGAGCGATCGAACTGCTTGGGCTCTTCCGAGAATTTCTTCATTTGATGTGTGTGTGGTCCATGATATTTTTAACATTCTCCTGTAGAACCATAGAGAATGAATACTTGTCTAGATTTGTGCGGGTCCACTCACTGTACATCTCCTTCTCTCCCTGATCCGTGGCGTCGTTCATGATCCAGCCTGTCAGTGGGGCCTGGTAAAACTTCCTTTGAGCCCTCAACCACTCTACTTTTATACCCACTCGATTGATATAAAATGCTGCAGTTAAGAGGACCAATACATCAGCACCAACTCAAACCTCTGGATCAATCATCACCTGCCATCGCTCTTCACGAATCCTGTGTTCCTGTGACTTTCATTCAAAGTTCAAAGTAAATTTATTATCAAAGTATGTAGATGTCACCATGTACAACCCTGAGATTTGTTTCTTGTGGGCATACTCAGGGAATAGAATCAATGAAAGACCACACCCGACAGGATGGACAGACAACAATGTGCAAAAGGCAACAAAGTGTAGAAATACAAGAGAAAAAAAGTGATAAATAAATAAGCAATAAATATCATGAACATGAGATGACGAGTCCTTGAAAGCCTGTTCACTGAGGGAAAATATGCAGAGAACTCCCACCTCTTGCTCGTAAAGTTCAGGATATCAGGAAGCAGGAGTATCATTACTCTAGGCACCACGAAACAGCCTGAGCAACTGGAGTTCATTTGCAGGGACTTCCCTACCTTTGTGCTAACCCCTTTACTGCCCCTCCCAATGGGACAATGTGGCAGAATGTCTATTTCTAAGTTCATTTAAATAAGCGGGAGTCAGATTTGGCTCGTGTTTCATATTGAGGCAGACTAGTATTTCGGGCTATGAGCTAGATGCATTTGTAACTGGATTGGACACGAGGAAAATTTCTAAATTTCTATGACATTTTGAACCTTTCCACCTTCTGGTAACATTAATAGATGTGCATAACAGGATAACTTCAATTGTGTTCATTATTAGCAAAGGATAACTTTAAAATTTTGAAGTGTACTGTATCTCCTAAGATAATTCCTATGTAAACTTTAAGCAAAAGTGTCGATTTTTGGGATTGACACTTGCAGAAGTACCAATTCATCAGTATTAACATCCCATGTAAAAACACAATTTGAAGAGCCTTCCACTCATTTTGATCAGACTCCATTTCCGACGATGCCCATGGGGCCAGTGACAGATGGGATAGGCTGACTACTGTGTCTGTCACTCCAGCTGATCTGGAGGAAGCGCCACCAGGAGGTAAGAGAGGTGTGGGTGCACTTCCATGCACACCAGGTGCCCCTGTTTAAATTATAACTACAAGCAAAAGCAAGAATAAGATGTAGGGGAAGCCAAGAATAACAGTATATTTGAGATTGAGCTCATTGCAAATTGGAATTAAACTTTTTTGCATTCATCCTTATTTTAAAAAGATAATAGAGTCCAGAAATAGAGAATTAACAGGCTAATTAAATGATGCAATTAAAATTTACAATGTCCTTGCTGGAATAATTTAGCTTCTCTTAAAGTGAAGACTAAGAATAATTTTTTATAAATTAATTATGTAAATTCATAATTTTGGGGCAAAATTGTACATTATTTGAAAAGGGGTCAAATTATATTTAGAAAATAAAAACCAATATATTTAGCTTTAGTGAGTTTTTGAAATGATTTTGAAAGAGCCAAGGTTCAATAATTTTCTGTTTGTGCAATTTAGTCAAACGGTCGACACAAGGGATTTAAAAATTGGATTCCATCCACTTTTGGTGTACAAATTGTGAACCTCATATAGCACTAACATCCATTTAAACTGCTTGACAAAATAGCTTTGAAATCTGGTAAAATTCCTTTAAAAGCAATACTGTTATGTTTAGCACATAGAAATCATTTGCTATTATAAGAACTCTATGCTTCTGGATGGGAGTCACATGCTGCAACTTTGCCATACTGACTGCTGGAGACGAGTGGGAGCCCATGGCGACCGCAGCATTAACTACAGAAGTGGGGCTATGCAAGTCAGGGGGAATGTGGGAAGAAGAACAAAATGATGTGTGTCTCTGTTAACTTCCCCATCACCAACAACTGTAGAGTCATTCCCATCAGTTCCTCTGGAATGAGTTGTAGACTGATTGAAGTGTCAGCCATTGCAAGTTACAGCTCACATCCCATTGAGACAATGTGCATGCATCAACAGCTCTCGAGTTTCTTCTTTTAACCATGCATCTCTGAAACATTTGAAAGGCTATTCTCAGCATCCAGTGGTAGCAGGACTTTACTAAGTCTCTGCTTTGTGCTGGCAGTGGAGGGACCATATAATGTTATTAGCTATGGAACTGACATTGGGCAAACATGAGCCGCACTGAGGTGAATTATACATTTGTACACAAAAAGTGGGCTCTAACGAATCCAAGTTCCTGACTAATGAAACGTGTAAAGGAATGTTGGGGTATTTTTATTCATCTTCTTTTAGCATTTCCTACTCTTATAAGTCGAAACCAAAAAAAAAGCTCAATGGAAGGGAAAAGACCAAATTTAACATGTATCTTTGCAAAAGGCTGCACTCTATAATCCAACAAATGTGGACATGTGGAGCCGCACACAAAAAGCTGGAGGAATTCAGCAGATCAGGCAGCATCATTGATTTAGTGTTGCTCCAGATTTCAACATCTACAGACTCTTTTGTCTACATGGAAAACCTCTTTGGTAAACTTTAGATAAGAACTTCCAGTCTCATGTCACTTTAATTCTCTCACACTGATGTCTCTGTCTTCCACCTCCTGTTTTGCTGTAATGATACCCAAAGGAATAGCAGCTTACTACTTGTCTAGACACAACATAGTCATCTGGACTTAATATTCAATGAACAATTTCATCCGCTCCTGATCTCTTTTCCTTCACAGATGTGGCTGTGTCTTTTCATTTGAGTTTGTTTCATTTTTTTCTTTTCCATCCCTGATTGCAAGTTTTTAAAGTAAATATTACCTTTATAATTTTGGTCTGCACTCAATCACAAAAGTTCTTTCTGTTCTCCCCACCCTTCCCTTCTATGCAACTTAAACAGGATTGTCCTCTCATTTTTCCAATGAAGGATTTGTTTCTTTCCTGATGAATGGAGCTTGACCTGCTGAGTGCTTTCAGCATTTCTGCTTTTCTTCCAGATTTCTATCATCTGTAGTTCTTTTCTTTTCAATCACTTGGGCTTTTGTCCAACTATATCCCATTATGCTTTCTCTGACTACCTCCCCAACCACTCCCACTGCAGCTCACACATGGTAACTACCCTAGGACATGAAATCACTCAGTATATGATTTCTTTTCCCCCACATCCTGGAGATGTTTTGCTTTACCGCAGGAATACCATATTTTAGGAACCTCTGATCTGTAATCCAGTAAGAACCAACTTGGAGAAGTCAGACCATTAGTTTTTAAATGTCTGTGCTTTGACAGTTGTATTGTTAATTTTATTAAATGTAACTCTTTTTCCTGTTTGAATTTCCAGTCTGCTAATTTGCAATTACTAAGTATTAGTTATCTCTATTTAATCTCTTATTATTTTAAGAAGTTTTATAAATAAATCCGTTTAAGAGAAAGTAACTAAATTTATAGCTTACAATGTTGCTTGGTAGAAGTTACAACTTCGAATTTTATTGAAGTTGAGCTATTTAGTTCTCACCATGTCTGTTCCACTGAAATAATAAAGTTGAAGTTCAGGTTTTATTGTCATATGACTGTGCATATATACAACCAAACAATGTTCGCTGGTATTCACATTGGGAACTATCACAACCAGTACACAACAATAACTGACAAATCTGGTGCATTAGGAAGGCAGGGTACCGATAGCAGATAATAGTCTTGTTGATGTGACCACTAATGATAAAAGTTTGAAGGTTGAGTGGAAGGTAACTAAGCCAAAAGATGTTGATTTATTCCATTTAATTTTAGGGTTCCTGCAAACTGTCAGTGCTGCTTAATTTTTACAACTTATAAGAATTCCTGTAATACAGATCGATAGAGATTAGAGGAGAATTAGGACTTGATGGCATCAGGGTTTGAATGAGCTCTTAGTGATCCAAAACCAACTGTGTCTGGCATGGATACTAATGGCATCAGGTGCCCTGCTACTTTGAGATCAAGATTCAGGTCAACACCATCTCTTAAGTGTATTCAACAGTAGGAGGACATTCCAGCAGCCGGTCAGAACAAATGTTTCTGTGAAGATTACATTCCTTCCGGTGGTTGAATCCACAAATGTGTGAATGGAATTGGTGACCTCTTCTTTCTCCAAGCTCTGGGCTCTGAGTAAAGCCACTGCTGGGTTTCTCCATGCCCTGGTATTGAACTCAGGCATTCTGGCAAGCTTCCTAACACTACAGGCGTTTCATTGTACAACCCCATCAAACTTCTGTAGGTTGCTTTATTGAAGTTCTCAGCAGTGCACTTTGTGGCAGAAAGTAATGTCATAGAATCATAAAGCACAGAGAGAGGCTCTTTAGCCGATCTCAGACATGGTGTCCAAAATAACTATCTGAGTTAATCCAGCCTCTCCTTATAACTCAAGCCCTCCCATCCTGGTAACACCCTTGTGAATCCTTTCTGCACCTTCTTCAAGTACTTATTTGGACAGGAACTTGGATATGAGCTTTAAAGGGAATTGGACTAAATGCAGCCAGTTGCATGCATTTGGACCAATTCCTTTTAAATCTCATATCCAAGTATCTGTCTAGGCATTTTTCAAATGTTGTAATTGTTCTCACCTCCACAGCTTCCATATATGTTCCATATACCAACCACCGTAGGATATGAGAACGAGTTTAGGTGTAGGAGTCCCTACGCGACTCCCTTGTCCATTCGTCCCCCCCATCCCTCCCCACTGATCTCCCTCCTGGCACGTATCCGTGTAAGCGGAACAAGTGCTACACATGCCCTCACACTTCCTCCCTTACCACCATTCAGGGCCCCAAACTGTCCTTCCAGGTGAGTTGGCTGGGGTGATATACTGCGTCCGGTGCTCCCGATGTGGCCTTCTATATATTGGCGAGACCCGACGCAGACTGGGAGACCGCTTTGCTGAACATCTACGCTCTGTCCGCCAGAGAAAGCAGGATCTCCCAGGGGCCACACATTTTAATTCCACATCCCATTCCCATTCTGACATGTCTATCCACGGCCTCCTCTACTGTAAAGATGAAGCCACACTCAGGTTGGAGGAACAACACCTTATATTCCGTCTGGGTAGCCTCCAACCTGATGGCATGAACATCGACTTCTCTAACTTCTGCTAATGCCCCACCTCCCCCTCGTACCCCATCTGTTACTTATTTTTATACACACATTCTTTCTCTCACTCTCCTTTTTCTCCCTCTGTCCCTCTGAATATACCCCTTGACCATCCTCTGGGTCCCCCCCCCCCTTGTCTTTCTTCCCGGACCTCCTGTCCCATGATCCTCTCATATCCCTTTTGCCTATCACCTGTCCAGCTCTTGGCTCCATCCCTCCCCCTCCTGTCTTCTCCTATCATTTTGAATCTCCCCCTTCCCCTCCAACTTTCAAATCCCTTACTCGCTCTTCCTTCAGTTAGTCCTGACGAAGGGTCTTGGCCTGAAACGTCGACTGCACCTCTTCCTAGAGATGCTGCCTGGCCTGCTGCGTTCACCAGCAACTTTTATGTGTGTTGTATACAGATAGGTGCCAGGAAAGGACCAGTAACATCACGAAGGCCTCCACTCACCCTGCCCATGGTTTATTTGTCCACCTCCATCAGTGAGAAGGCAACGTAACATCCATGTGAGGACCACCAGGATAAAAATCAGTTACTTACCTCAAGCAGTAAGGCTGATCAACACCTCCACCCATTAACTCCACCACTACTTTATTATTTCCTGTCAGATTTATCTTTTGTACAGCCGAGTATCACTAATGGACATATAACCAATCTATGCATATAAATTAGTCTATATATTTATATTTATTTAGTTTTTAAAAATTATTATTTATTCTTTTATCTTTTGTGTTTTCTTTTGTTCTGCATCAGATCCAGAGTAACAATTATTTCATTCTCCTTTACACTTGCGCAGGAAAGGACATTAAACAATCTCGGATCTTGAATCTAAGTGGAAGGAAGGTCTGCAAATCAGTGAAATTCATAGGTGTTCATGTGCATAGATCACAAAATGTTATCATATCAGACAGTTATTAAGAGGGAAATTGACATATTGGCCTTTAATGCAAAGGTGTTGGGGTTAGGAGATAGGGAAGTTTTGATACAATTGTGCTGTGTTGGTGAGGCCAAATCTGGTCCCACACATACGAAAGGATGTCGTAACACTGAAGGCAATCTAAGAATAGTTCCTAGGATAAATGGATTGTCCTATCAAGAGTGGCTAATCAAATTGGGTCTGCATTTGGAGTTTAGAAATGTGAGGGGTCATCTTATCGAAACATTGTTGATTATTGATCCTCTCTGGGCCTTGCGGTGCCTCAGGCAGCAACATTGCTGTTTCTTTATCATTTGTCTGTTTTTTCACTCCTCAACCCAGCATCGATGGAAAGCATGCAAGGAGCTGGCCGGATTTGAACCCAGGACCTCTCGCCTCGAAGTCCTGCATGGATGCCACTGCACCACTGGCCAGCCTTATTGAGATAAATAAATTTGTAAAGGGGCATGATAGGATAAACATCGTTGTTTTCATTGGCGGGGAGAAACAGTTGAGGGGACATAGTTAGAAGATAAAGGGTTAGTCATTTAAAACTGAGGTAGGTAAATGTTTCTCCTCACAGTGATGGTAAATCTCTGGAATGTGGGGGGCGGACCATTTGAAATATTTAAATTGGAGGTAGGCAACCTTTTGAAAGATTGGGTGATTGAGGGCTACGAGGATGGGGCATAGAGAGGGAGTTAAGGCCTGGGACTGATCAACCATGATGATATGAATTGGTGAGGCAGGTTTGAGGGTGATGATTGACCCCTCCACCTCCTCCTCCTACTTCCTTTGTTTGTCCTTGTGGCCTCCTCTCACGTTGTGGCCTTTCTTGGTTTCCAGTGTGTAACTGCTGTACCTGAAATAAGTGCAAACGAACTTTCAAAAGTAAGTCACTACTGAAACAGGTAATACTCCAAGCCAAGATCTTTTCAAACCAAGCTTCAATCCGCTAATTAAATTTGCAGATGACACTACATTGATTGGCCTTATCTGAAACAATAATGAGGTGACCTACAGGGAAGAAGTCATCTCTCTGACACAGTGGTGTCAAGAAAACAATCTCTCCCTCAATATCGCAGAAACAAAGGAGCTGGTTGTGGATTACAGAAGGAATGGAGATGGGCTAACCCCTATTGACATCAATGGACCTGGGGTTCCTCGGCATCCACATCACCAACAATCTTATGTGGCCTGTACACAATAGCTATATGGTGAAAAAGGCACAACAGCGCCTCTTTCACCTCAGACAGTTGAGGAGGTTTGGTATTGACCACCAGATCCTAAGAACCTTCTACAGGGGCACAATTGAGAGCATCCTGACTGGCTGCATCACTGCCTGGTATGGGAACTGTACCTCCCTTAATCGCAGGACCCTGCAGAGAGTGGAGCAGACAGCCCAGCGCATCTGTAAATGTGAACTTCCTGTGATTCAGGACACTTACAAGGACAGGTGTGTAAAAAGGATCACCGGGGACCCAAGCCATCCCAACCATGATCTATTCCAGCTGCTACCATCCGGGAAAAGGTATTGCAGCATAAAAGCCAGGACCAACAGGCTCCGGGACAGCTTCTTCCACCAGGTCATCAGACTGATGAAGTCACATTGATTTAAGTACTGTATACTCTATATTACATTGACTGTTCTATTTATTATAAATTACTACGATTGCAATTGCACATTTAGATGGAGACATAACGTAAAGATGTTTACTCCTCATGTACATGAAGGACGTAAGAAATAGTCAATTCAATTCATCAGACCATTTTACTGTTGTTCTCCTTCCATAGAAGTTGATCAACTTACTAAATTAGTCAGTAATTTCTCTCAATGTTTCACCTCACAGTGACACGCTCTTTATTCTCCCAGTCCATGAAATGCCAATAAAAAAGCCGAGATACCCACAAGGCAAGAGAGAACCTGTAAGTTAAGCCCAAGATTCTCCACAGAAAACAGGTCACCATGAAACTCAGTGACAGGGTGGAGTGATACTGAATCTCCAGTAAACACTCTTAATGTAACCTAGGCATACAGATACCAGGTAATGAGGTCTAAAAATACCATAATCCTCAGAATTACATGCCTCTCATTATCTTGGTCCATGGGATAAACACAAGCCAGGCCTGATCAACCCTGGCTGGGTTGCCTGGGTGAGGATGTCTAATGATTAAAGACCCGAAACGCCCAGTGTTCCCAGGTTGCCTTACTGATTACGTGTCCCAGTGCACACCCAAGCTTTCAAGCTTTTAACAATGCAGCTCAGTTTTAGCTGGTGACAGCCATACCTGATGCAGGCACCTAAAGGTGAGTATCTTATCAGAAATGCTTGGGGCTGGAAGTGTTTTGGATTTTGGATTTTTTCAGATTTTGGAATATATAATGAGATAGCTTGGGAATGCCACTATTTCTAACACTGAATTTATGTGCTACTGATAAGCATTCTTTGTCTTACAGTTGTACATCACAAAATGTACTTAACAGTAAGAATTATTGCATACCATTAATATAATGAAAATATAACGTGTGCAGAGAACCAGAAGCACCATAACAGCATCGGGAGAATATCTGAGTCAACAGATGAACAACAACAAACAACAGCAGGCTTTCAATCTCCGCCTACGATGCATTGTTTTGATTAAAAGGTTACAGTACACTGTACTGTATTTGTATTTTCCTTTACTTTAGGTTTTATGCAAGGTATAAAAACCAATCAGCATTGTAGACATGTTCCGGTGTTAGATTTTCATCAGAGACACCTTAAAATTTAATGCCATTTTCTGGAAGGTATAAAAGCAATTAGCGTCGTAGATTGGTTCTGGTGCAAGATTCCCACAATCAGCAGATGCTTTAAAAATTTAATGTGTGTCTTTTCTTAAATTTCTGCAACCAGCCTGCTGAATATTCACAATTATTTTCAATTTTCAGTTCGTCGAGATAGATCTTGTTTCATGATCAGCATACCGTTAAGCGGCATACGTTCATTCCGAAGCCGACAATACACAATACAATATTTTTCACTTTATGCTGTGTTTTTCTATTTTTCATTAACTTTTACTCATTACATATGTGAGGTAATTTCTCAGAACTGTCTGTTCCTGTGCATTGCCTGGTGTCCTTCCCAGAGTCCTATGGAATTTTCCATTTGTGATGCCATGTCAGTGCTCAAAAACATTTTGGATTTTGGAGGTTTTTGGATTTTGGAATTTGGGATAAGGGTATTCAACCTGTACTCCTAACGTAATCTGAAAGAACTTAAAACAGAATGCAATGCAGGCAATGCAAAGGATTCAATTACTGCATTCAACCAATACAATAGTTGAGTGTAATGAACATTGTGATGAAGTAGTGCAAAGATGGATTGCATTTTACTGAATGGACACAGGTGAATTGTATTTCAAAATCCCCATCACAATTTCTGTACTTAACATTTCTTGGCCATTTAGTCTGAAGAATCTCTGAACATTTGGACGCAGTGATGAATTATGTCTGACTCTGGAAAGCAAATCTACTGGTCAGTACATGCAGTTGTAGGTTTTCACAAATAAAAATGATAGAGGCATTTTATGTTTAAGGAAAACCGTAGCAACTAATTTATTGTATCTCAAACACTGAACACAAAGTGTGGGAAAAGTACGTTACGTAATTATATCATCATGTTGGACCAACCTCTTGAAGTGAACCTCAACTCAAAGGCGGTGGCTGTGAATGTTGTACATTTTCACCAACTACATTACCCTTCACAGGTCCCCCCAGAATTCACTGATACTGGCATGGTAAGCCAGTCCGGAGCCCGGATGAGCCGCCTGGCTTGGTTCCTATGTTCATGGGTGGGGGAACAGCAGAGACCTTTGACTGATCCAGAGGTGTGTTGACATGCTCATGGTCATGTCGTGATGGCAGGGGCACTGTAGCGGAAACCTCCAAATTTTGATGGGCCGGTTTAAGGCCATCTACCAAAATACATTCAGGTTTACTCCTCTTATCTGTGATAAAAGTCTTTTTTTCTCCATTCCAAAATACAGAACAGGCCATGATAAGGGGGCCCAAGGGCATGTTGGTGTGCATCATGGCAGGTGAAAACAAATGAGGCAGAATATAGGTCAGCAGGAACCCAGGAGTGCTGTATGCTATGATGGGAGGAAGGGATAGGTGCAGAAGAATTTCATTTATTGAGAAGGGTGGAACACTGTTGAAAGGTCGACCAGGCAGTCGTGGCATCAGGAATAAGATCACCTGGCACTCGTAGCGGCTGCCCGTATACCAATTCAGCCACCGATAACTGTGTGTCCTCTTTTGGAGCTGTTCTGAGCCCCAGCAGGACCCACGGGAGACGATCATGCCAACACTCATCCAGCAGGGAAGCCGTCAGAACAGCCTTTAAGGAGCGGTGAAACTGCGCACGTAGGCCAGTGGACTGAGGGTGATATGTCATGGTGTGAAGTAGTCTCATGCTGGGGTTCCGGGCCATCACAGCCCAGAGGTCTGACATGAACTGGGGACCGCGGTCAGAGGAAATATCAGATAGGGTGCCAAACCAAGCAACCCAGGTGATAATGAAAACCCGGGCCATGTCTGTGGCAATCTTCAATGCGAGAGGAATGACCTCTGATCAGTCCACCATAATAAGGAGGTGTGTGAAACTGTGGGAGGGTTGAAGAGGACCAACAAGGTCCACATTGACATGGTCAAACCGCCGCTCAGGGACCTCAAAAGGTGCCAATGATGCATGATCATGACGGTTAATTTTTGCCCGTTGGCGCTCCACACGGGCTGCAGTCCAATCACGCACGTCCTTTCAAAGGCCGTGCCACACAAACTTCAGTGCAACCAGTTTCTGTGAGGCCTCCCAGCCCGGATGTGAGAGGCCCCATGTATGGAGTCAAAAACTGTCCACCTCCAGTTTGCATGCACGATGGGGCAAGAGTGACCAGTTGAGACATCGCACTGGAGAGAAACCCTAGCTTCCCCAAACTTAATGTCATCCAACCACAGGACTGTGACCACTGTTCGGTAAGCCTGGACATGTGGGTCAATAGCTTGGTTGGCTGCCATGCCGGCATAGTCAACCAATAAGTGTATGGCCTCAATGGCTGGCCGTGAGAGGCAATCAGTCATGGCATTATTTTTCCCCTTGATATGTTGTAATCAGTTGTGAACTCTGATATGTAGGCCAGATGGTGTTGCTGCCAATGCAGACTAAGGGTCTGATACTTCGGCATTTGCGTGCACAACAGGTTTGTGGTCATCAAATGCTGTGAATTAGAAACCCTCTGAAAGAAAATGACGGACAACCAAACAGAGACTGAGAAGCTCATGGTCAAACATGCTGTACTTCCTTTCAGGGGGACAGAGCTGGGGACAGAGCTGGCTGAAGAAGGTGAGCAGCTGCCACTATCCTTTGACAAACTGTTCATGCACAGCACCCGCAGCGTAGTCTGAAGCATCAGTAGTGATGGCTATGGGTGCATAGGGGAGCAGGTACACCAGGAGGGTCACGCTGGAAACAGCTTATTGGTATCATCAAATGCTCTGGTCATGTCCATTGACCAGTATAGTGCCCTTAATCACATTATACAGGGGAAGCATAAGTTCAGCAGCTCATGGAATGAAGCAGTGATAGAAATTCACCATGCCTAAAAACTTCTGTAGTTTTTCAACAGTGGAGAGTGGTGGGAAACCAATAATTACATTCGACTCTTGATGGAAGGGTTTTGCACCTTCTGTGGAGATGCAATGACTGAGTAAGTCAATGGTTGACAACCCAAACTGGCATTTAAAGAGGTTAATAATTGACCCATGTTGGCTTAATTGCTCTAAAAGTGTGTGGAGATGAGATACATATTCCAATTTTGATGCACTAGCAACAAGTATGTCAACTAAATAAATAGAAAATTTAAGTCTTTTAATACAGAGTCCATCAGCCATTGGAAAGTCTGTGCTGCATTGTTCAGCCCAAACGACATATGCAGAAACTCTGAAAGGCCAATCGGGGTAATCACAGCTGGTTTGGGAACATCCTGATGGTAGCCCTTAACCAGATTGACTTTGGAAAATAATCAACTTTCCAGCTAAACATGCCAAAAAGTCTTGGATGTGTGGGGCTGGATATGACTGGGGCTGGTGGCCTCGTTAATGTGTCAGTATTCCTCACATGGGCGGCAACCACCATCAGACTTAGGGACCGTATGGAGGGGTGAAGCCCAGGGGCTATTCGACTGGCGTACAATGCCAAGTCTTTCCATGTTGGCAAGCTCAGCCTTCACGGTTGCCAGCTTTTCTAGGTCCAGTCTATGCATGCAGGCGTGGTCTGGCGGGCCAGTTGTGGAAATGTGGTGCTCAAGCCCGTGTTTTGTGACTGTGGTGGAGAATGCGGGCTTGGTGAGGCAGGGGAATTCGCTCAGCAGTTGAGCAAACTCACGTGCAGTGGTGCATGTACTTGACAGGGTCCTTGTGGGGAATTTATAGGTGGAGCTGGTTAACAACCCAAAAGTCTTTGACATCATGAGCCAGCAGTTCTTATGGTTGACTAATAGTCTTTGGGCACACAGGACATCTGCACTGAGCAGAGTTTTAGCCACTTTAGCCAGGACAAAGCCCCATGTGTAACGTCACCCACTGAAGCAGAGCATCACCCATCATGTCCTGTAAGTCTGGAGCACCTGTGTCATATGAGAAGCATCGCCCTGAAAGGGAGTCTGTAATGAACAGTAGATAACCCTGGCAGCTGGAACCTTCGCTGCTCACAGACTCCTGATGTCCTGATGCGCTGGCACCATCGAAGCTTCAAGGCGGTCAGCACTTCCTAACATTCGTTCCAAAGTCAGCTTTCTCCCTATCTACCTTATCAGTTTCATTAATACCTCAACACTTACTTTAGGAATTTAACTCATTGAATTCAAAATCTAATTTCTTTAATCTCATTTTATATATTATACTTCAGAGTCCAGTAATCATCTGGCAAAGCTGCAAATGTACCTCCAGGATATACTTTCTAATGTGTAAATCCAGACAGCTCACACAATCCCAAATGTGATTTTAGCAGGATTTTATACTTCTGCAGGATAACTTCCCATCCTTTTGTCTTCTAGTTCCCGAGATGAAGCTATAAGAGCCAGGATCCAATTATCCTTTTCATATAAATTTTTTGCACCATTCCATAATTTCAACATGAATTAATAAGTACCTTCGGAATTCCGCTGATTCTATTATTTAGAAAGTACTCTGTTTTATTCAATTTTAGGATCAAAATTAATAACTTCATTTTTACCTGTTATTGTGGCAATTCGCCACAAACTGTGTTAGTTTCTTTAATCTCTTAATATCTTTAATGCTCCAATATACCCATCTAGAATCCATCTTTCTTTGTGTCCTTAGCAAATTTAGATATTTGTCCTCCATTATAATCATGATATGTAATATGAGACATCGTTGTGTCTACCAAGAAATGGTAAGAAATATAAATGAGACACAAAAGTTTTATTTTCCTTGATTTTCCTGCTAATTGCATTGTTTAAATTTTTGAGATTAGGTTAACAACAGGAATACTGAACTCCAATAGTATTACCACAAATTGAAAATCCTACATGGAAACATCTTGAAAGTCGCAGTTGTTTTATAGTTGACTGGCAACTACAAAGTGATTACTTTGATATGGTTAGTCAATGTAAGTGAGAGAAGTTATAAGTCAAACCAAACTTAGTTTTCCTTCTGATGGCCAAATTATGGCTGGGTCTTTTATCAAGACTGGCACAGAATTTATCACCCCATTATTCAAATACAACATATAAATAGCAACTAATATTCCTTCATGTACATACATGGTTAGAATAGAGGGAAAAAAAACATGCTACAGAACTCTCCTTATCTCAGTGTTATGCCTCGCCACCACTGTAATATCACTCCAAGATCGAGTTTAGGCCCATATACATTCAGGAGCCATTTAGCCTGGTCTGACATATTCACCATTGATTATGTTTATACTGTGCATGAGACTGTAAGCAGATAATGAAAATTCAAACTGGAAATTGAATGCATATTAATTGCTATGTTCACTCTTAACTCAATGTGGCAATTAGATTAGTTACTACAATATTATTTTGTATTTAAACAATAAAAATGCTTTACTTGACAGCATTAATTAGGCAAACAATGCTGTATAATCTGGAAACGTTCCACATAGAAGCTGTTAATTATTTATGGCTTTATCACACTGAAAACAGGCTGCATTTAGAAAGAGCCTTTACTTTAAATATTTGTCAATACATTTCATCAGATATAGTTTCCTAGGGTGATGTCCGACATCTTGCACCCACGTACTGCAAAGACAACTCCTTGCCTATCATACACTCATATCCCAATTTGGTAGCATAAATGAAACTCATTAAAAATGTAAATATTATTACTATTATACGGAAAAGAAGAATGTGATTTGTTTGCACTAACTCCAATGGGAATGTACCAAGAACATTGCCGATAAGAGGATGAATATTGAAAATTCTGAAATATAAATCAAATAAAAACATTATTTAAAATGAGTATATGGTTAAAAGCGCAAAACATTGTGAACATGGGAAATTGCTGAAGAATATTGCAGATTAATTTATTTATCGTACTTACATGGAATTATACAGTGAAATGTGTTGTTTGTGTTAACAACAGACAGAAACTAAGGATGTGTTGGGACAGGCCACAAATGTTGCCACACATTCTGGCACCAACACAGCATGTCCACAATGTTCCAAAGAACAACACAGGCAGCAACAACAATACTAAAAACAACAGCAAACCATGCACCTTTACCCCTCTCACCCACTCACACGTACTGACAGGCAGCTTCCAAGCAATAGACAATAGACAATAGGTGCAGGAGTAGGCCATTTGGCCCTTTGAGCCAGCACTGCCATTCACTGTGATCATGGCTGATCATCCACAATCAGTATCCAGTTCCTGGCTTATCTCCATAACCTTTGATTCCACTATCTTTAAGAGCTCTATCCATCTCTTTCTTGAAAACATCCAGAGACTTGGCCTCCACTGCCTTCTGGGGCAGAGCATTCCACATATCCACTACTCTCTGGGTGAAAAAGTTTTCCCTCAACTCCGTTCTAAATGGCCTACCCCTTATTCTTAAACTATGGCCCCTGGTTCTGGACTCACCCATCAGCGGGAACATGTTTTCTGCCTCCAGCGTGTCCAATCCCTTAATAATCTTATATGTTTCAATCAGATCCCCTCTTATCCTTCTAAATTCCAGTATATACAAGCCCAGTCGCTCCAATCTTTCAACATATGACAGTCCCGCCATCCCAGGAATTAACCTTGTGAACCAACGCTGCACTTCCTCATAGCTCCTTCCTCAAATTTGGAGACTAAAACTGCACACAATACTCCAGGTGTGGTCTCACCAGGGCCCTGTATAGCTGCAGAAGGACCTCTTTGCTCCTATACTCAATTCTCCTTGTTATGAAGGCCAGCATACCATTAGCTTTCTTCACTGCCTGCTGTACCTGCATGCTTGCTTTCAGTGGCTGATGTACAAGAACACCTAGACCTCGTTGTACTTCCCCTTTTCCTAACCTGACTCCATTTAGATAATAATCTGCTTTCCTGTTCTTACCACCAAAGTGGATAACCTGACATTTATCCACATTAAGCTGCATCTACCATGATTCTGCCCACTCACTCAGCCTGTCCAAGTCACCCTGCATTCTCATAACATTCTCCTCACATTTCACACTGCCACCCAGCTTTGTGTCATCTGCAAATTTGTTAATGTTACTTTTAATCCCTGCATCTAAATCATTAATGTATATTGTAAACAGCTGTGGTCCCAACACTGAACCCTGCAGTACCCCACTGGTCACTGCCCGCCATTCCGAAAGGGACCCGTTAATCGCTACTCTTTGTTTCCTGTTAGCCAGCCAATTTTCAATCCATGTCAGTACCCTGCCCCCAATATCATGTGCCCTAATTTTGCCCACTAATCTCCTATGTGGGACTTTATCAAAGGCTTTCTGAAAGTCCAGGTACACTACATCCACTGGCTCTCCCTTGTCCATTTTCATAGTTACATCCTCAAAAAATTCCAGAAGGTTAGTCAAGCACGATTTCCCCATGCTCGGACCTATCCTGTTACTGCCATCCAAATGTGTTGTAATTTCATTTTTTATAATTGACTCCAACATCTTTCCCATCACCGACGTCAGGCTAACCGGTCTATAATTCCCTGTTTTCTCTCTCCCACCTTTCTTGAAAAGTGGGACAACATTAGCCATCCTCCAACCCACAGGAACTGATCCTGAATCTATAGAACTTGGAAAATGATTACCAAAGCGTCCACAATTTCTAAAGCCACCTCCTTAAGTACCCTGGGATGCAGACCATCAGGTCCCAGGGATTTATCAGCCTTCAGACCCAACAGTCTATCCAACACTATTTCCTGCCTAATATAAATTTCCTTCAGTTCACCCATTACCCTAGGTCCTTTGGCCACTATTATATCTGGGAGATTGTTTGTGTCTTCCCTAGTGAAGACAGATCCAAAGTACCTGTTCAACTTGTCTGCCATTTCCTTGTTCCCCATAATAAATTCACCCATTTCTGTCTTCAAGGGCCCAATTTTGGTCTTAACTATTTTTTTCCTTTTCACATACCTAAAGAAGCTTTCACTATCCTCCTTTATATTCTTGGCTAGTTTACCTTCGTACCTCATCTTTTCTCTGCGTATTACCTTTTTAGTTACCTTCTGTTGCTCTTTAAAAGTTTTCCAATCCTCCGGCTTCCCACTCATCTTTGCTATATTATACTTCATCTTTTTTATCTTTATACTTCCCTTGTTAGCCACAGCCTCCCCTTACTCCCCTTAGGATCTTTCTTCTTCTTTGGAATGAACTGATCCTGCACCTTCCGCATTATTCCCAGAAACATTTACCATTGCTGTTCCACTGTCATCCCTGCTAGTGTATTGTTCCATTGAACTTTGGCCAGCTCCTTCCTCATAGCTCCATAGTTCCCTTTGTTCAACTGTAATACTGACACTGCCAATTTTCCCTTCTCCCTCACAATTTGTAGATTAAAACTTACCATATTATGGTCACTACCTCCTAATGGCTCCTTTACCTCAAGGTCCCTGATCAAATCCGGTTCATTGCACAACGCTAAATCTAGAATTGCGTTCTCTCTGGTAGGCTCCAGTACAAGCTGTTCTAAGAATCCATCTCGGGGGCACTCAACAAACTCCCTTTCTTGGGGTCCAGCACCAACCTGATTCTTCCAGTCTATCTGCGTGTTAAAATCCCCCATAACAACTGTAACATTACCTTTGCTACATGCCAATTTTAACTCTTGATTCAACTTACACCCTACATCCAGACTGCTGTTTGAGGGCCTGTAGATAACTCCCATTAGGGTCTTTCTACCCTTAGAATTTCTCAGTTCTATCCATACTGACTCTACGTCCCCTGATTCTATGTCCCCCCTCACAAGGGACTGAATATCATTCCTCACCAACAGAGCCACCCCACCCCCTCTGCCCATCAGTCTGTCCTTTCGATATGACGTCTACCCTTGAATATTCATTTTCCAGGCCCTGTCCACTTGAAGCCATGTCTCTGTTATTCCCACAACATCATACTTACCAATTTCCAACTGAGCCTCAAGCTCATCCACTTTATTTCTTATACTCCGTGCATTCATATACAATACTTTCAATTCATTACTCCCCTCACCTCCCATATCAATTCCTGTCTCACTTGGCCATACTGTACGATCCCTTCTTGAGCTTTCTGCTCTATTGATTCTGTTGTCTTTCTTAACTTTTCTTTTTCACTTACCCTTTAACTCCATCCTTATATTTCCTGTTCATCCCCTCCCCCCTACTACTTAGTTTAAACACACCCGTGTTGCAGTGGCAAACCTACCTGCCAGAAGGCTTGTCCCCCGTCTGTTAAGGTGCAACCCGTCCCTTTTGTACAATTCATCCTTACCCCAAAACATACCCCAGTGGTCCAAGAATGTAAATCCTTGCTTCCAGCCTCCAGTCCCTGGCTCAGACTTACAGACATCAGGCCTCTGACTTCCAGACTCATCTAGTCAGAACTTCAACCATTAGGCTTTGGCTTCCAAACTCACCAACTTCTGTCTTCAACCTTTGGGATTTGACCTCCAGTATTAACCCCAAGCTCATGGAACCTCGAACTCCAGACTCGAGTGGACCTTGGACTCTGGGACTTGCTGACCTGGGCTGGAGGGAGGTCAGCAGCTCGTCTGCCTCCTGCCTGCATAGATCTCCAATGCTGGCTCTCACCAACCTGGGAGCTCACCAGCCGTCATCCATGGGGCCCACTGGCCAAACGTCCATCCATGAGGATCACTGGACTTCGACTCTGGAGTGCTCCAACCTGGAATCTGACTGGTGACTCTGTCCCAGACCTCTAACTCCTCCTCAGCCCTGTCCCTAAACCCTACTTACTTACTACCAGTTATACCACTGGTGTTAAGGCAGCAATGGAGATTCTCATCTCTGGCTGTCCGTGGCCACCTTTGGTCTTGGTCTTGGCAGTGTTCAGGGCTTCCTTCATCGTTTCAGAAACTTTTTACTTCTGCCAGCCATGCAAGTCCCAGATAGAGACTTACATGGAATACCTTTGCACACAGATATAGAAGTATTCTTTATTGCTGTTCCTGTAACAGTTTTGTTTGACTAGTCATGTTTGTTAGCCCTGAGTGGAACCCCCCAACCTTGAAGACTGGTGGACTACGCTTAGTCTGGCCTCTACCCTTTGACCTGTTTGGTATGCGTGACTGTTACAAGAGCCAAAACATAAGGCCCTGACTCCAGCCAGCACAGCTCCACAGGTCACTGAGGCATGCAGGTCTCCACGTAATGACAAGGTTGTGGTCCTCTTGGAGGCCCTAAACCCTAACTGTCCTTAACTCCCTGTGCTGTCCCCCAAACCATCCCTACAACATAAAGCATCAACTCAGTCTGGGCCCTGAAGTTGTCCATTTAGAAGTCCCTCAATGAATCATAGTTGACTAGACCATTAGTACAGGTGTTACGCATCCAGGGAGATACTGCAGGCCACTTACACTGGTAATTACTGTTACCATAGAAATAAGTCAGCCAATAAAGAAGCAAAATAAGCTGTCAGGATGGAATTTGCTAAAGTTAAGGGAGGTCAGGGTTATGGTAGTAACTAAGGAACAAATAAAAATAACCAGGATGATGTTTTAAGAATACTTCTAGATACTGCTAAACCCAATCTCAAAGTATTTCCAACATGACACAAACACAAGGTTGACAGTGAATGAAAGGTTTGAGTATACTATCCTAAAAATGGTAAGAAAAATTAACTCCTACTACTAAGTAGAAATAATTTACTCAAGAAGCCCACCAAGTATATGAACATAATCATGGTGGTGGACAGTCACTCATGCAAAGCTGTACTGGTGGCTTTATACGTTGATTGACTGTAAGTAATTGTTGAGAATTGTAAAGAATGTCTGGCCAACAATAAAAGAGCAGACACAAGGTTATCTCCTAAAGGACAAATGAAACCAAAGGCACCAAGGTAGGTGCAGCAAATTGAAAATTTTTAGGCTCATTTCGGGCATCACAATACATCCCACTTTATCAGAAAACAAATAAGATTATTCTTGTGAGTGTTTATCGTTGGGATATACGTGGTTAGTCCCTACCACTTCTTGTAAAGAGAGCACTACTGTCACAGAATGCTGTTGTCACCACGTAACTGGACTCTGAACTCAACGGACTCATTCCTCAATCATACATTATGCACAAGGAGAACAGCTTGGCCATTTCCACCACACTGTTTTGACACCAGGACAGAAAATGCTGTTTTTATATTTGACCAGCAGTTATGGATACTGGCCATTTGGTAAACGATGTACAGTAGAATTCCTTGCTTGCAGGTTCAATCACCTTTGACAATAAAGGTATGAAGATAAATAGAAACTTCAAGCTAGCAACCAATGATACTATAAATTTAGCAAATAATTATCACTTAGTTGGTGTGTGTGTTTGTATCCTTTTGTTTATTCTTACCTTGTCTCCTGTAAGTATAACCTTCTGTGCAAAGGGAAGCTAAGCTCTTCGAAGACCTTTCTTGCCTGGGCTCTCTGCTCTCTATCATTGCCTGGACATCATATTAACCCTTGCCATGCTGCAACTTCCACAGTGCCAGAACTTGATATTCACGGATCCTGGCACTCTAGCTTGTTTCCATGCAGAATAAGGGTCTTTCTTCATTGGTAACTTTCCAGTCAAACAGGAATACAAGTGGAGTTCAGCACTCTATTCCACCCACAACCAAGTGAGACTATGAAGAGAAGGAATCAGGAGATTAAAAAAGGCCCGGCAAAACTGGTCTACTCTAGAGGTAAGAAGTAGGCTACACTGGTCCCCGAAGTTCAGCTTAAACAATAAACAATATGCAACTAGCAAGAAAAGGGTAAAGACATAAAGGGTACTTCTAAAGACATATTGCCAATTTGCATATATCCCTAATTGTTAAATCAGGTCAACCATCACCTACACAAGATTCAGCTGGAGTTGAGAGAATCTATAGGGATTTCAGAAATTATAAGAGAACTTGACAAGAAGCTTTGGAAACTGAAAATAAGTGAATACATTCAGGAAAAGAAATTCCATAAGAATGACTCTGATCCTAGATTTCCCTCTGTTGTAACTTTCAAAATCCAAATCATTTGGAAGCTGGATCTGAGAAATACAAAAGCTTAGGTTCATACAGCAAACCTTCAGGAGCGAGTCCAAAAGGATTCAAAAGAATCTCAGTCTCCCAACACTACGTTTTATACTTCTTCAAGACAAAGATAATAATAAATAATTATTCACCAGCAAGCATGTCTTTCCCTCCAGCCCCTACTTTCTGCTTTCCACAGGGATCACTCCCTACGTGACTCCCTTGTCCATTCGTCCCTCCCCACTGATCTCCCTCCTGGCACTTATCTTTGCAAGCAGAACAAGTGCTACACATGCCCCTACACCTCCTCCCTCACTACCATTCAGGACCCCAACCAGTCCTACCAGGTGAGGCAACACTTCACTTGTGAGCCTGTTGGGGTCATCTATTGTGTCCAGTGCTCTCTGTGTGGCCTCTTGTATATTGGTGAGGCCCAATGTAAATTGGGAGATAGCTTCATCGAGCACCTACACTCCGTCCACCAGAAAAAGCAGGATCTCTCAGTGGCCACCCATTTTAATTCCACTTCCCATTCCCATTCCATCATGTCCACCTATTGCCTCCTCTACTGTCATGATGGGGCCACACTCAGGTTGAAGGAGCAACATCTTATATTCCATCTGTGTAGCCTCCAACCAGATGGCATAAACATCAAATTCTCAAACTTCCGGTAATTTCCCTCCCCTCCCTTCTCTATCCCCTTTTCCCTCTCTCACCTTATTTCCATGCCTGCCATTGCCTCACTCTGGTGCTCCTCCCCCTTTTTCTTTCTTCCATGTCCTTCTGCCCTATCCTATTAATTCCCCCTTCTCCAGCCCTGTATTCTTTCACCAACCAACTTCCCAGCTCTTTACTTCACCCTGCTCCCCTCTTAGTTTCACCTATCATCTTGTGTTTCTTCCTCCCCTCTCTTCAATCTCTGACTCCTCGTCTTTATTTCTCCAGTCCTGCTGAAGAGTCTCAGCCTGAAACGTCAACTGTACTCTTTTCCATAGATGCTGCCTGGCCTCCTGAGTTCCTCCAGCATTTTGTCTGTGTTGCTTGGATTTCCAGCATCTGCAGATTTTCTCTTGTTTGTGATCAGAATCAGAATCAGGTTTAATATCACTGATATAAGTCATGAAATTTGTTGTTCTGCGGCAGTGGTACATTGCATACATAATTATAAAAACTATAAATTATAACGTATAAACAGTATATAATAAAATTAAATAAGAAGTAAAAAAAAAGCAAAAAAAGAAAAAAATAATGAGGCATTGTACATGGGTTCATTGTCCATTCAGAAATCTGATGGCAGAGGGGAGAATCTGTTCCTGAATTGTTGATTGTGTGTCTTCCGGCTCCTGTGCCTCCTCCTTGATGGTAGCAATGAGATGAGGGAATATCCTGGGTGATGGGGTCCTTGATGATGCATGCCACCTTTCTGAGGGATTGCCTTTTGACGATGTATTTGATGTGTTGGGGGCTGGTGCCCATGAATTTGCAACTTTTTGTAGCTTTTTCCAGTCATGTGGAGCAACTTCTCCATACCAGGTGGTGATGCAGGCAGTTAGGATGCTCTCCATGGAACTTCTGTAGAAATTTGCAAGCGTCTTTGGTGACACACTAAATCTCCTCAAACTCCTCATGAAATATAGCTGCTGTCATGCCTTCTCTGTAATTGCATCATATTGTTGGGCCCAGGATAGATCTTCAGAGATCTTGACACCCAGGAACTTGAAACTGCTCACCTCTTCTACTGCTGATCCCCCAAAGAGGGATGTGTTCTGTGTTCCCTCACTTCGGCTTCCTGAAGTCCACAATCAATTCCTTGGTCTTTCTAATGTTGCGTGCAAGGTTGTTGTTGTGATACCACTCAACAAGCTGATTTATCTCGTTCCTGTGTGCGTCCTTGTCACCAGCTACAGTTTCAATTGCTATAATCACTCACATACTTGTAGCATTTTGATGTAGATAAATTTACAGAATTACAGTGTTGACACGTGGCCAAGTGGTTGAGGCGTTGGTCTAGAGATCTGAAGGTCACTAGTTCGAGTCTCAGCTGAGGCAGCGTGTTGTATCCTTGAGCAAGGCACTTAACCACACATTGCTCTGCGACAACACTGGTGCCGGGCTGTATCGACCCTAGTGCCCTTCCCTTGGACAACATCGGTGGCTTGGAGAGGGGCTATATATATATACACATATTTGGTAGCACATCCCAACTAGCAGAGTCCCTTTGGATATACAATACTGGTGTCTGTTTCAGTAACCTCTGGGTACACACTCCAGACACCCAAGATAATACCTTTTTCGTTACAATTTTGAAGAAGGGTGGCTCCGTGAATATACAAGTAATCAGAAGGTTAAGTGGCGGGGCAACACCTTCAGCAACATGCTAATAGCAGAAGCACTCATCTCTTGTTTTCCCCTATATAGTTTCGATGGGACAGAATCAGAATCTCCTGTGTCCGGTGACTGGTTTCACTAGCCACAAAGTATCACTCAGAAATTAAATCATGTACGTTTTACTTCCTGAAGACAGGTTCTCATTTTATGGATTAACTATGGATGTCAGAGAAATTTACTATTGCTGATTAGACTTAAACAAAGACACGGACCCTGGTATTCGGTTTAACTACTTTATTATGTGATCACAGAGAGCCAACTATGACTCTGCTAAAGCGATCACAAACGTGATCTTTTGCATCTTAAAATACATGCAATTCAGCTGTTTTTAGGGGTCAACAGTTCCTGCTTTAACTTTATCAGCAAGGTTCTGAATGCTTCCATACCTTACACAAAATTAGACATTGGGTCATCATATACACAACCAGTTCCCCATTACTTAGAACAAACCAGGTCATGAGTCATGTAGCCTTGAAGGCCAAAGGAACCTCCCCATTACAATCAGTTCCCCATTAATTAGAGGAAGCCAAGCATTTACGTAGACTTGAAGGTCAATGGTTCATCCACATTGAATGATTATAAGAAACCATGTAGCCTTGAGGACTAAGGGTTCCTCCTTACACACAACATCCATGCGTTATCAGTTCTTCATTGTTCTTCATTAGGAACTTGAGTCCTAATAACAGTCTACTCATTAGTATTAGACCCAATCTACTTCTTAACCTGCTATTGTCATGATTTTGTTAACCCTTAATTCTCTTCCACAATGGATAATAATCTATAATAATGTTATAAGTCCAGAATGATCCCTAACACTTCCCAAATGGAAAACTCCTGGTTGTTATGCAGGTTATCAATGTTAGGACTGTGGTAATAGAGATTGGTAGGTGAAACAGGACTGCAGATAGATCAGTCTCCAAAGGTAACATTAAACCTGCTGCAGCAGCATTTGTACCCTCAGAATGAGCTGGAACCCCTTTATTAAAAGAATATGTGCATCCACTGTGACACCCTCATGTCCTGAGTAGACATGGGTAAGCTGGACTGAGAAGATATGACACATGCTTAAGTCTAAGAAGAAACCTTAAAATTCCCTTTCCCTCGAAGATCTCCTATATGCATTGTCTAAGAATTATAAACCCTAGAAGGGTTGTTTCGGGAATAAGAAAGATTCAGACTCCAAAAAGAAGTCTTTCTTTTTATCTTTATGATTATTATAATAACAGTCTGTGCTGGTTTAACAGATGAAGCTTCACTGTATCTCATCTGGCACAGACATCCTTAAGTTTAAAACGCTGAAAATAACTAGATCCAAGAGATCTGTATGCGATGATCATTTTAATTTAAATGTAACTAAATGTACCTACCACTTGTTCATATGCTGACTAATATGGTTAAGCCTTTAATCCTTGCCTCCGGCAAAGTGATTGTTCATGTCTATCTAAATATTCATTCTGACTGTAATACAGAAGAAATGAACATTGGAATAATAGGAATCCCTTACAAAAATAATTAATGACATAATGACTAGATTAGAGGAATCCTATAAAATGGATCCCAGCAAACATGAATAAAGATATAGATATTGCTATGTTGACAAATGGTGCAGAACATGAAACCATGACATTGATATTATTAAGTTCAAAGTAAATTTATTATCAAAGTACATATATAGCACCTTATTTTACTCTGAGATTTATTTTCTTGAGGACATTCACGGTATATACAAAGAAACACAATAGAATCAATGGAAACCCACAGACAACAAAAGAAAATGAACTTTGCAAATAAAAAAAAGAAAAAAAATATTGATAATAAATAAATAAACATTAATTGTTGAGAACATGAGTTGCAGAGTCATTGAAAGTGAATCCAAGGGTTATTACTACCATAAAAACAGGGGTACAAGAGCCTGAAGACACACTCAGCATTTTAGGAACAGCTGCTTCCCAGACAATGAAACAACCTATAAGCAAAAGCTCACTGTTTTCCTCTCTTTTTGCACTACTTATTACTGTGTGCATATCTACCTATCAATGTGTACACTTTTTGTTATTTATAGTTCTTTATGTATTGCACTGTAGTAGTGCTGCAAAACAGCAGCAGGTCAGTGAAGTTAAATCTGATTCTGATGTTATCATTAAAATACCTTGGTAATTCATCTCATTAATAATTTACATGACATTTTGAAACATATATGAATTTGCTTATAGGACTAATTTTCAGAAAATTCAAACAATGTAACTTGTGCAACGACCAAAAAGTATGAACACTCCGCTGAAAAGAAATGGACCACCTTCATTGTGGCAGAAAACTTCACCAACTGAGAGGAGCAGTAATAATGCAGACCAAAGCTCGAGCTTTTTCACAGTTTGATTAGCAAGATCTTATATAGTCCTGATGAAGTGTCACGCCCGAAATGTCGACTGTTTTTTTCCTTTCCATGGGCGCTGCCTGACCCCCTGAGTTTCTCCAGCATTTTATGTATTACTCTGGATTTCTAGCATCTGTAAAACTTCTTGTGTTTATGACAAGCAGGGTCTGATTATGAAAAAGAACATTCAAGGAAGACTAAAATAGATTTAAAATATGAGAATATACTTGTCACTCATTTATAGAATGAAGCTGATTAAAACTCTGCTAAGAGTTTAAGGATACTGTACATCTAGCTGAGATCAAGGAAGTGAACATTCAAACAATTTGATTACTCAGAAACCCTTCTATTGGAAAGTGGACATAGAGTATTTTGAGCAGCCAATGGAAGTGGTCGATGAGTATTTTGATCAGCCAATCATGAAAAGCTCCTCTAGGAACTGGAACTGTTGTGAGTCTGCTCCCAGGAACAATCTTAGTAGGAGACTGGTCTTGAAACTAGTTTCAGCAATGACAAGCTGGGCTAGAAATGTTCGCTTTGCAAGAGGGGTGTGTGATATGTTGGATCCTGAACAATAACAAGTTGATGTACACTTAGTAAAACAGCTGAAAGAAATAAGTTTCGTGTCTTATTCTTGACTCCTGAAGAAGCTTCGTGATCCAAAGTTTCTTTGGGAGTCAAGCATGTGGCATAAAACATATCTTACAGCTGTTTTATTAAGTGCTGCAGCAGCAAAGAAGAATAATATATGCCAAGAAAACAAAAAAAAAACAAGGTAAAAACAGTCATTGTCAACTCATCCTCAGACTAAAGAATACTCAAATTCTAGTAATACAATTAACCAAAAATAACTACATTCAAGTGGCATGACACCTGATACTGAAAACTGAGAGGTGTCCAGAAAACTACAGAAGCAACTGTAGCATAATTACTGGAAAATTCACTGAACATTTATAGGTATATAGATGATTATATTGAAATACAAGCAAGCACGGGAAAGTTAAACTACAGAAAAAATATCAATACAGGTGCACATTCCTTTATTTGAAATTCTGAAATCCAAAAAGCTCTGAAAACCGAAGTTTACTTGCTGACAGCTGACGTCACTCAGGTGTGGCGTGGCAGCACTAGCAGAGGCCGCCAGACGTCAGTTGTGGCTCAGCGCTCGTACTGGTTACACATGCATTTGCTGTTCGCAGATATTTTGTGTTCACTGTTGACTTTGTGTTTAATTTCACTGTGAAAATGTCAAAAAGAGCTGCAGATACCCCTATGGGTAACAATGAGAAAAAGAGAAGGAATCATCTATCATTATCAATAACGCAGAAAGTGGAGTTATTGCAGAAGCTTGATCGTGGTGTGTCTGTGTGGCATCTTACTGAAGAAACTAATGCCGAAACTACCACTGTATATGATTTAAATAAACAGAAAGACAAGTTACTGAAGTCTTATAGTGACAGTGACATTCTACATTTATTCCAATAAGTCATTTACCATGTGTTTGATTCGGTTCATTTGAAGCTGTATATTTTTATGTTTTATTGAATGTTTTTGTTGGGAATAAAATTTCTTCTTGTCATTATTCCCTAAACAACACAGTATAACAACTATTTACATAGTATTTACATTGTATTAGGTATTATAAGTAATCTAGAGATGATTTAAAGTATACAGGAGGATGTGCGTAGGTTTGGTGCGCCGCTGGGTCCTAAAGTCCACAACGCTGAGACAGGTTAAATAAGGGACTTGAGTATACGTGTTTTTTGGTATCGGGGGCGGGGGGGGGGGTTGAAATCCAAAAAATTCTGAATTCCAAAATGCAACTGGCCCCAAGGATCTTGGACAAGGGATTGTGGACCTGTACTACACTCTTATCCAACAGATGGATATTCACTAAGCCTATCCCTAAACTTTAGGAAGTCGCTGTCCTGGGTTAGGAGGCTTATTGCTAACTTCAGCTTGTTTTAGCGCAACAGAAGAAATTGTCTAAGGTTCAAGTGTTTATCGTTAAATAAGATGAATCGTTAACTAATACTTTTACCAATCCTCTTGAGAAACAATGTTGTTCATATTGATCTAACCAAAGAATCCAGTCACCTGACCTGATCAAAGGAGTTGTGAAAACATTAAATGTGATGAGATCATTGGTAGATGGCAAACAAAAACAAGTTATAAATATTAGAAGGCAGTGAGGATGGGGGGTGGGGTGGTAGGAGTGAAAGAGATGAACTCATTGAATCCATTCCTCAGATTTCTTTCAGAGCCTTCTTTTTGCAATGGATGACATGTTTGTCTGCAACTCAAAAACATGGCTTTCTAGTTTCTAAGATTGTCCTTGTGTTCGAAAATCCTTTCTAGAGTTATAATCTCTGTTTGAATTTACTATTCAAATAAATGCACCCTATTTAAAATAGATAACTGTGTTTTATCTACTTTATTAGCTGGAAATATCTACTCCTTAGTTGTGAGGGGAGACATAATGATTATTGACAGCTAAACCTCTACAGAAAAGAGAATAAAATAAACACAAAATACTCTGCAGATGCTGGGGTCAAAGCAACACTCACAACACGCTGGAGGAACTCAGCAGGTCGGGCAGCATCCGTGGAAACGATCAGTCAACGTTTCGGGCCGGAACCCTTCATCAGGACTGAAGAGGGAAGGGACAGAGGCCCTATAAAGAAGGTGGGGGGAGGGTGGGAAGGAGAAGGCTGGTAGGTTCCAGGTGAAAAACCAGTAAGGGGAAAGATAAAGGGGTGGGGGAGGGAAAGCAGGGAGGGGTTAGGCAGGAAAGGTGAAGAAGGAATAGGGGAAAGCACAATGGGTAGTAGAAGGAGGTGGAACCATGAGGGAGGTGATAGGTAACTGAGGGAGGGGGCAGAGTGAAACTGGGATGGGGGAAGGGAGGGGGAGGAGGGAATTACCGGAAGTTGGAGAATTCAATGTTCATACCAAGGGGCTGGAGACTACCCAGACAGTAAATAAGGTGTTACTCCTCCAACCTGAGTTTAGTCTCCAGCCCCTTGGTATGAAATGATGACTGTGGAGCTTTGGGGTGTGGAGGAGAACAGAGAGGATGAGTCAGGCTATGGTGCCGGAATGAGAGGCTGGGGAGATCTCAGCAGACAGAAGGCCTCTTTTCTCTACCTAGTGGTGCCATTTTCCCCAGATTCTGTGGGTATTTGATATATGTGTGTCGGCGCCTCTGCAGTAAGTTCTCAAGTTGTTTCTCCACCAACACTTTTGCTCTTAGGGGTTAAGGGAACTCTCTCTTACCTGCATGGGTTCAGGATGTGTTGATGATGTGGGTCTGCAGCTAAAATGGTTCCAGTAATGGAACAGTGGTTCTGGCGGATGATGCAGAAGGTTATTCCATAAGACGCTTATCATTTCAGAGGGCTAGAATGGTGAGGCTTTCGAGGTCAGAGGACATCTCGACAGTTCGTCTTTCAAGTGCTCTTAGAGGCCGTGATGGTAGTGCTTCCGCATTCCAGCTGCACTCCACTGCAAGGGCCCTGAATTCCATGCTGTAATCCAGCACTGAACATGAGCCTCGACGCAGGCAGCGTATCCGAGTCACTGCCCCCCTTCTCCTTCCCGGATGGTCAAAAACCTGACACATCTCAGTGGTGAATTCATCACGTTTATTGCAAATGGTGGGTTTATTGTCTCATTTAGCAGTGTCCCAGGTCAGAGCTCAGCCAGAGAATAGTGAAATGGCCTACAGAGATAACATACAGAGATGGCTGGAGCTTGATGCATGTCAGATGCACTAGGACAGGAAGTTGTGGCATCGGGATGGGATCCATTACTCAGGCACCGGAATTTGGGGTTCAGAATGAAGAGGTTGATTGCGACGGGGTTGCTCTTTTGGGGTGGAGAGAGCGGTGAGCAGATGGTCAATGGTTTCCTGTTGCTTCTGGATCACTGATCATGTCAACGGACGATTTCCTTTAGGTAAGCAAACTCTGCTGGGTCAATCAAAGGTTCACTTATCCTGCTGTGAAAGTAGAGGAGGCTTGAACCAAAAGCAGAGCAACAGAGATGATTTGGCGGTGAGCGATAGCTTTACTAATTAACTGCAAAATAACAAGCCAGGTGGGGCCACAGAACAAGAGAGAACAGATACTGAACTCACAGTCGACAAGGTAACCAAAGGCTAGGAGCAACTGGTTGAGGTTGGCTGGTTCAATGAGTGAACAAGGATTGTGGGTGAGAGCTGGGTTTAAATAGGAAGCAGATAATGAGTTGCAAACAAGTGGCTGGTGACTCCTTTTAGCTGGGAGGAGCCTGCATGTACAGGCCTGACAGGGAATGCCTATGAAGAAGGAGATTCCTGTGAAAAGTAACTGATTATGTGCTTTATTTTAGAGTATCCATATACAGTAGTGGATTGTACTAGGTTCTGAGGATACTGTGGTAAACTGTAAAAATATGTTGTAACTGGGATAACTGTCTGGACGTGCCCCTTTGTTGACTGCCCCTGTGGCTCCTCCCACAGATTCCTGTATAAAGGTGTTCCGCCTTGCCCCTCCCCCTCAGTCCGGGGGCAGACACTCACCGTGGAGGTCGCATTGTACAGCGAATAAAAGCCTTTCAGTATTTACCCAACTTCAGTCTTTTGGAGTTATTGAAGGTGCTTCAGGTACTTTACCACATTCACAAAAGTTGAGTTTCCTTCTCTATGAGTTATGTCTCTTTCAAGTGCCTGAAGGTGCAGAGGTGTTATCTCTCATGTTCTTGTTAATAGTCATGGGTGTCCAAATGTGCTCAGACCTTTCTTCCTGCAAGAATCTCGCCCAAGCAGTCAGGCACATCTTTTCTTTTATCTGCAGATAAGCAGCTTCAACAGAATAGCAGCTGCTTTTGAGAAATCTTCCGGAGCTCAGTTTTGTTCCATGCAAACCATCTTTGTGGTCATAGAGGCAAAACATAAACACAGAGAGTCTGCAGATGATGGGATGTGTGCTACAGCAGAACCAAAGTGCTGTCTTCCGGACGGGCTTACCAGTGTCATTGATATTCACTTTCTGGTAGTTATACCTGATGTTTATTTTATTTGCATCCTATGGTACAATATCCCAATGGGGTACTGCATGCTGCAAAGCTGATGCCAGTTAACACAGAATAAATACTTTTGACCCTGAACAAAGCAAAACCTGTGTTATCTGGAATTTAAGTAGCTCCACTTTACTACGAGTATGAGGAGATTTGGTATGTCACCAAAGACAAATTTCAGCAGATGTGTGGTGGAGAGCATTCCGACTGGTTGCATCACAGCCTGGAAGGTCTGATCAGCGAAGATGCATACATCGGGACTCTCTTCATTGACTACAGCTTGGCATTCAGTACCATCATCCTCTCAAAACTCATCAATAAGCCTCAGGTCCAAGGCCTCAGTACTACCTTGTGCAACTGGATCCTTGATTCCCTCACTTGCAGACCTCAGTCAGTTTAGGTCAGTAACAACATCTCCTCTACAATCTCCCCAGCATAGCTGCACCACAGACTTTGTGCTTAACCCCCTGCTCTACACACACTATATTTACGACTGTGAGGCTAAACTCAACTCCAATGCCATATTCAGTTTGCTGAGGACACCACTGTTATTGGCCAAATCAAAGATAGTGATGAACCAGCACATAGGAGAGAGATTGAAAACCTGTTTGAGTGGTGCCATAACAATAACCACTCACTCAATGTCAGAAAGACCAAGGAGATGATCATTGATTCAGGAGGAGAAACGGGAGATCCAAAAGCCAGTCCTCATTGGGCGATCAGAGCTGGAGAAGGTCAACAACTTTAAATTCCTCACTGTTATCACTTCAGAGGATCTGCCCTAACTCCAGCACATAAGTGCCATTAGGAAGAAAGCATGGCAGCATCTCTACTTTCTTAAAGTTTCTGAAGACTCTGCATGTCATCTAAAACTCTGACAAACTTTTATAGACGTGGTTGCATCATGGAACACCAATGCCCTTGTATAGAAAACTCTACAAGAAGTAGTAGGTATGGCTCTATCCATCACGGGTAAAGCCTTCCCCACCGTTGAGCACATCTACACGGAGCGCAATCTGAGTAAAGCAGCGTCCATCAGCAAGGATCCCCAGCATCCATCCATGCTCTCTTCTCACTGCTGCCATCAGGAAGAAGGCTCAGCAGCCTTAGAACCTACACCACCTATTTCAGGACAGTTATTATCCCTCAACCATCAGGCTCTGGAACCAACAGTTCAATAGTTTAATAGTTCCATTTAATATCAGAGAATGTATACAATATACAACCTGAGATTCTTACTCTCCACAGACATCCTCGAAACAGGAGAACCAGAGGGGATAACTTCATTCAATTTCACTTGCCTCATCACTGAACTGTTTCCAGAACCCATGGCTCACTTTCAAGGACAATTTATCTCATGTTCTCAATATTTATTGCTTATTTATTTATTATTATTACTTTTATTCTTTTTTTCTCTTTCTTTTGGTATTTGCCCAGTTTGTTGGATTTTTTTTGCACATTGGTTGTTGTCCATCCTGTTGGGTACATTGATTCTATCATGTTTTTTGTATTTACTGCGATTGCCCCCAAGAAAATGAATCTCAGGGTTGTATATGGTGACATATACGTACTTCAATAATAAATTTACTTTGAACTTTAAAAATGAATGACCAGTCGACATATTGGGGCAAGATCATTCACCAGGACTCGAAAGGAAGGGGGAAGACACCAAAGTAAAAAGCTGTGGTGTGGAAAGCTAGAAGGCGATAGCTGAAGCTGGGTGGATGGGAAATGTAAAGGGCTGGAGAAGAAGGAATCTAATAGGAGAGGAGAGACAACGATGGGAAAAATTTACCTGTGACCAATTTATCTATTCACAAGAGAAGCATAAATTAAACATAAATAGTACACAATTTTTGCAAGAGAATACGCAATTAGAATAGTACCATTAGATGGCATGGCCCAGATAATGGGTATTGCCTTCTTGAGACAATGTCTTATGTTGATTCTACCACTGGTGGAGAAAGTGCTCTATCCTTGTTTCCCTGCAAGAATTACCCAAAACAGACAGCTGTGTCTCCGTTCTTATCTGTGGTAAAACAACTTCAGCAAAACAGCCTACAGGAGGCCTTAAGAATTCAGTTTAAAATTCTGTTGGCTTCACAAGCATTTAGTAAATTTGCTGAACTTACATGAAACCATTTCTACATGTGTTCTTAATTCCACCAGGTTCTGGTTCTGAAACCTATAGTTTTCAAACACAATCATTTTCTACCACAGTGTAATGTGTATTCAGCTAAATATACGATTACAGATAATTTCCAGAAGATAATGAATAAGATAATTTGGGCTATGTGAACCCAAGAAACAATGTGTTTGAGACTATTTTACAGAATGCAATTGAATTCAGACAGTATTAGTGAGTAACTTATTATGCAGTTAACCAAATATCGCAGAAGACTTCAACTCATTTTTAATGCCTTTAACTTAAAATCATTTATTCCCTAGTTTGTTCACTAGTTTAAGCTTCAATTTCAGCTGGGTCATCTTGGTATAGTAAATTTCAGCAATGGGCACTATTTGTACAAAAAGACATTGCCCGGAACTAACAATCAGCAATGGTAGAGAGGGAACTTCAACCATCAACCATAAAGGTGATGTACAAAATGCCAGAGTGTGCATATGGTTGGCATGAAGCATCCTAGTCAAATGTGTTTCAAGTGTTTGGCGCAAGGTACTTAATACAATCCAGGGAACATTTTTCAGGAGTTTGACTGAGCAAAGTTGCTTTCGAGCTACATGTCAACAAGTCTCCTTCCTTTAAAACTAATTTTCTGCCAATTTGGAAGCAGCTGTGTGGCGGATACTAAGAACATACAGCATGCACAGATAACTTTGGACCTTGAGTAGACATGAACGGGTGATTGGATGCCTAGTCCATTAGTTGGTATACATTTCGGTACAATCTTCTTTAATCATCTTGGGTTATTTTATAGGTGAACAGTTACTTGAATGAATCAATTATTTTTGCAGCTGTCATGGCCTTTCTACAACAAAATCATTGTTGTTAATTTACCATGAAAATGAAGGCTTTCTGACCTTCATTTATTGGCTTATTGCCAAGCTTACAGTGCTGCACTCTACTTCGGAAAAGATACCTAGCCTTGATGATTTTTCTATGATTTGGCAGAAACTGGACAGTTTTCAATTCACCATCAACAAGTGCGAACTATATAATTTGTTATGGCTTCTAACCCCAAGGGTGATCCATCTGTTCATTGTTAGATTTGCTGTTACCAGTTGGGAAAGCCTGCAGTCTCAGCTACACCCTATGGATCAGGTAAATTTGATCAGAGCTCCTTTTAGTTTTCCACTTCATTTGTTGCCAATTAAGTACTTTCCTCTGGCATCAATTACACCCTGGTGCAGAACAGCTTACAGTCTGATTTTCTTCAATGTGTTCCTCTGAGAAAGATGTCTTGTTTTTTTCTTTAATGAATAATTTTCTGATATATTAGTCATATTGCAGGAGTTGCATCTTGCAGTCATGATATCATGACGAATTGTGATTAGTTCTAGTCTCACCAAACTCAAGGAAAGAAATCCTGAAGGATTTCTTCTTTAAAAACCTTGATTACGAATGCATTTCTTTTAATATCCCAAAGTGGAATTTTGGTATCGTTTGGCTCAGGTTCATTTTGATATTAGTTTTATTTAACCTTAAGGTATTGAAGATAATTAAGAAACTCGGTAAGTGACTATTTATTGTAGAAACTGTTTCTTTATAATTTTTTGCTATAGTTGTATGGGTTGTATTTACCAGAGTAATTTTGCTTTTCTCAATCTTGCCTGATCTCATTACATAGAATTCTGAACATAAGAAATTATCAAAATTAGAACAATGGAGACAATGTAGAGGGAAGCAAGATGAAATTCAGGAATATCTTTTCATGCTATTTGAATCTGAATAATTTTGAATAATAACTTATTTAAATTTGAATATATTTTCAGTACATTCATGATGGGAAGAAATAGCCCAATGTACTCTTTCACTGGCATAGCATCTGAATGGATGAGGAAGGCCATTTTAAATTTGAACTATGGAAATGGTATTTGATTTCTGACTATAATGAGTAAATTTTGGTACTCTTGATTGTATATAGAGCATGGGGAATTTTTCAACGTGCAGTTAGGGATATGTAGTACCTCACACTGTATGGGGAGAGGTGTCTGATTTCTGACTATTGTGAGTGGTCTATTTACTGTAAGCAAAATAATGTTTTAGCTCTGACCATTATGAGAAGTGTGCACTATTTCTGATTGCAGTGGGTGAGTGTCTGATTTATGACTGTTTAGTGAGGTGTTCTGTACTTCTGAATGTTTAGGGAGAGGTATCTAATTTTTGACCGGGGCAGAGGTATCTGATAGCTGATGGTTAGGAGGAATATGTTTTACTTCTGTCTATGTAAAGAGATAAATAATTTCTGACTATGGGGAGGGTTGTCTGATTTCTGATTTTATGGGGAGAGGTGTCTGATTTTTGATTGGATGGGTAGGGGTGTCTGATTTCTGACTGAAAGGGGAGGGGTGTCTGATTTCTGAATCCATGGGGATGGATGTCTGATTTCTGACTGGATAGGGAGAGGTGTCTGATTTCTGAATCCATGGGGATGGATGTCTGATTTCTGACTGGATAGGGAGAGGAGTCTGATTTCTGAATCCATGGGGATGGATGTCTGATTTCTGACTGGATAGGGAGAGGTGTCTGATTTCTGAATCCATGGGGATGGATGTCTGATTTCTGACTGTATAGGGAGAGGAGTCTGATTTCTGAATCTATGGGGAAAGGTGTCTGATTTCTGTTTGCACATTAGGCAGTTTCTAATTTCTATGTAGTGGTTAATGTCTGATTCCAGACAGTATAGGGATGGCTGATTTCAGACAGTATAATAAGGAGTGTCTGGTTTCTGACAGGATACTGAGGACTACCTTATTTTGGATTACCTTTCAAGGATAGTTTGATTTCTGACTGTAGATTGAGGATTTCTTCATTCCTCACTATGAAGGGTAAAATCAAGATGCCAGAAATACTCAGGCAAGATCTGTGCAGAAACAGAATTAATGATTGGTGTCCATGACCTCCTGTCTATTGCTCTCACCACTGACGCTGCATGACCTGATAATTATTTCCTGCATTTTCTCCTCTTATTTCAATTTCCAGCATCCACTTTCTTTATTTTTTCAATTAGTTTATAATGAAGTGTGTCCAACATCAAACTACATAAAATTACACAAGGTCAGACCACAGAGGCACACCATTTGGATCATCAAGTCATTTTCTGCTATTGTTTTTCCAGAGGGGATTTCAAGGCCAATCCTCCTCTCTCATACATTTCTGTATTCAATTATATCTTCTTAAGCGATTGTTTAATTCCCTTCAGAAGAATGGAAGGTTTTGTTTCAAAAGCAGGTTATATAATGAATTTAAACCTTTATGGTGATTAATATTTCATGCTGGCGACATTTTATTTTGTATTTTCAACATTTATTTGAGAATTGTGAGATGATCCTTGATGATGCAATTTAAGTTTGAACACTGGTCAAGGTGATGCTAGCGAACAATGTTTCCTCGGGCAACATCTTCCAGCCAGTCCATGAAATGGTTTGCCTCACTTCCTTTCCAACTTCTTTTTATCTTAAACATGTTTCTGGAACTGTTAGGGCCTGCGATTTACAGTTTGGAGAAATATTAAGTTTTGCTGTCTCTGAGAAAATTTCTGGAGGCAAGTGGCCTCAAGGCGCAAAAGATGCGGGTAGGGATGGGGTACGAGGCCTCGATTGACTCCATTTCTCGCCAATTAAAGCTTGGTGGAAGATTGAAATATTGAGGCAAATGTGGAAGGCGAACAAGTGTTCAGTGCCAACTACCTGCCTGTTGCTTGCTGCTGTGACAGATCTCTTGCTTGCTGCTCCCAAGTGAAGGCCTCTGTGTTTGAGTGGTCTCTCTCTCTCTCTCTCTCTCTCTCTCTCTCTCTCTCCCTCTCTCTCTCGCTCCCTCTCTCCTCCCCTCCCTCCCCCCCCCCGATGCTGTTACTGAAGTTCAGCAATTTATGGATTGTACTGTAGACTGTAGTTCAAATTGGGCTCTTGCAGTTTTATGTTTTTTTTATAGTCTGGGTTTTCACTTGTGCTTTCTTGTTGCCATTTGGTACGATTTGTTAGATTTTTTGTGCGGGGGTTGGGTTGGTGTTTGGCATTTGATGTTCTTGCCACCATTTGCACATTTTTTTCACATGAGGGGGCTTGATGATCATGTTGCCACTGGTGAGACTTCTGTGCACCAGGAGGGGTTGATGCTTTCCTTTGAATGACCTCCATGGTTTTCTTTGATTCGTGGCTATCTGGAGAAGACAAATCTCAAAGTTGTAAACTGCATACATACTTTGATAATAAATGAACCCTTGAACCTTTGAACCAATAGTAAAATAGTTCAAGTGACATCACTGCTACATTCACTTTTATCATAAAACATCAAGATCCCTACTTTTAACTAACATTAATAAAAATAATCCGGAATGGTGTAGGTAATCTTCAGATTTGAATCTTTGTCACCTCCTCGTTGGTTCCCCATGATTGGGCAAGCAACCCCTTCCGCTTTTCATCATCATCTTCACATCTTTCCATGGATTGTGGTCCCTTCCCCATGGATCTCCTCCACTGTATCTTCAACACTGGTCTCCTGTTTGTGAAGACTATATCATTTCCTGTGAAATAGAGAGGATTGTTTGACTTCTGATTGTGTGGTAAGCACCGTATTATTTCCAGTATGTAAAGTTGGAGAGGGTACAGAGAAGATTCACTAGAATGATTCCGGGAATGAGAGGGTTAACATATGAGGAACGTTTGTCCGCTCTTGGACTGTATTCCTTGGAGTTTAGAAGAATGAGGGGAGACCTCATAGAAACATTTCGAATGTTAAAAGGCATGGACAGAGTGGATGTGGCAAAGTTGTTTCCCATGATGGGGGAGTCTAGTACGAGAGGGCATGACTTCAGGATTGAAGGGCGCCCTTTCAGAACAGAAATGCGAAAAAATTTTTAGTCAGAGGGTGGTGAATCTATGGAATTTGTTGTCACGGGCAGCAGTGGAGGCCAAGTCATTGGGTGTATTTAAGGCAGAGATTGATAGGTATCTGAGTAGCCAGGGCATCAAAGGTTATGGTGAGAAGGCGGGGCAGTGGGACTAAATAGGATAAAATGGATCAGCTCATGATAAAATGGCGGAGCAGACTCGATGGGCCGAATGGCCTACTTCTGCTCCTTTGTCTTATGGTCTTATGGTCTTATGTTTTGATTTCTAACTGCGCAGTGTATGGTGTCTAATTCTGAATGGGGAGGATTTCTTCCTGTTGTGAGGGCTTATAAATGGTTAGTAATTCCTAAATATGGGAATAAGGACTATCAGAGTTTCAATTATGTATCGATGATTATCTGATTTCCTGCCAAATCATTGAAATTATTTGATCTAAATGAGATAACTGACTTGATTTCTGACTGTGTTATTTTAGTGTTGACTGTAAAATAGTAATGCGTTTGTTTGCTTGATTGTCATTTGCATAGTGATACCTGAAACGGAAAAAGATGTTAAGTGCTCAGCAGATCTGATTTATGACTCCAAGGTTTGTATAATTTAGGATATATAGAAGTTATTGTTTGATGATGCCTAATTAGTGAGAGCTGTTAGATACTTAAAATCACTTCTTCAGAACCTAACAATAACGATAAGAATTACAGTACAGAATTGTTGAATTTCAGCACTTGTTTGGAATATCTTTGCTGTAGAGTTACCAAAATATTTTAGACTAGTGACAGGCATGGTACTATAGTTGGCTCCAGAATCTGTGATGGACTTTAAAGGGTCTGAGAGGCTTATTGCTAGCCTCAGCTTTCTTGCACAACAGGTAGCTGGCTGCTAAGATGCTTGGTTTGCATAGTGAAGTGACAAGGAGGTTTCTTGTCTGCATTAGCCAACACACAAAACGACGGGGTTTTGTCGTTTAGTACATAAGACATGATTACAAGTTGCGATGTTTATGTACTCAAGGGGGTCACCACTTTTAGTGGATGTTTGGGTCTCTGTCACCAGAAGCTTTTAAGATCATCTGTGTGAGTTACTTTCTCCCAGCAAGGTATCTGGAAAGCATCACATGAGATAATGTCACCCAGCAAAAAATACTATAAATGTCAGAAGAATTGGCAATTCTTTGCAATGACAAGGAGAATGCCAGAAAGATGATGGTGACAGAGAGAAAAACTAGTATTCATTCCTCAACTTTTGGTTTCTGTGACAGATGACTCGTTCGTCTGCAACTTGTTGGTATGCTCTTCTAGTTTGTTAGGATTGTCCCTGTATTTGGAAATTCTTCGCAGTTTGTAAGTCTTCTGTAATTTGGAAATCTTTTATAGATCAGAGATCCTTTGTGAGTGTTGAGTGTGTGTTAAGAACTATTCATTCAAATTTAGGATGTTCATCATTAAAAATAAAATAACTGTGTATAAACCACTTCATTAGCTGGAATTCTCCTCCTTGGTAGGATGGGGGGGGCAGCTAAACCTCACTGTAGAGACCATTCAGGGAAGTAAGCTAGATCTCAAAGAGTAGGTGGATACAGTATAATCTCCCTATAGTAAGGGGACCCAGAGATATCTACTGTATATCATATAGACTTAAAATATTCTTTTGAGTTTCGGGCTTTGTGGACAGAGAACCCATCACTAGTCATATCAGGGATCCCTTTCAGCTTTTTTAATATAGGGAATCTTTCCTGCATGCATCAGAGGAGTGTGTAAAGAAATATCCTTCCCTGTGTCTTCATTGAATCTTGATGCTTCTTGTCTATGAACGAGTACTATAAAGCAACATTCTTAAACTCATTTTGACCATTGGTTGCAACCCAACTTATGCCATTACACCTTACTGTCATATCACACAGGGGTCAGCAAATCCTTATTGTAGAATTCTTTCTAGGGCAATCTTGCACATTGTCTTACTTTGAGTTTATCTCTCTGTGAAACATTATCTATGGTTAGAGTTGTGATGCCAAACCAAGCTATCGGACGATTAATGCTAATAAGAGAGATAAGAGAGACAATGGAGAAACATTCAAAATGCTAATAAGAGAGGAGAGAGGGATTAACGGAAAAGAAACAGAATTCAGAATATTGACAGACCGGTTGCTTTGAACCTGAACTGTTTGAAGTTTGATGGACAGGTGATACACCAGCAGGGGGATAAAAAGAGCAGGTTCGCTAAGGCATGGGACACCATGAGACCACGAGACAATGAGACCCTGGAAAGAGCGGTGTGCCCCCACAAGTGGTGGGAGCTTGGAGGTCCGGTTCGCGGGAACTGACCATAGGCTCACAGGGTGTAAATGTACGATTGGTGGGAACCTGGTGTGTGTGTCCACCCTTGCCTGGGTGCCGGGTTCACCATGGAAGAACGATCGTATCCGAAACGGAGGGGTCACAGTCGGTGACCACAGCGGGATAGAAAACATCAAAAAGGGTCTGCCCGAAACCAACTGTGAAGACACCAAAGGTCTGCCTGAACCAAATTGCATCCCCCTTCTCTCTCTCTCTCTCTCCAACGGTACAACAGCGATTACTGCAAACTGCACTAAGCTGAAATGAACTCTGCGTCACTGTAAGACTGATCATTTTACCCCTAGACTGCAATATAGCTTGGTTGATTCCTATTACCCTAGTTCTGTGAATAGGTGTGTATTATCATTGCTAACCTGTTACATTTATATCCTTACGATTAGACTACTATATTATTTGTTTCTTTAATAAAACTTTATTAGTTCCTAGTAATCCAGACTCCAATGAGTGTTCCATTTCTGCTGGTTTGGCAACCCAGTTACGGGGTACATACCAGAGTCCACTTGTCATCTCACTTTTCCTGAGTTTAAACATTATTGTCTGGGTCTGATCCTTTCCCACAACTGACAGTCAAAGAGCACTACAACACAGAAACAGGCCCTTTGGCCCATCTAATTTGTGCTGAACCATCAACCCCCACCTGGACCATAGTCCTCTATACCTGCCCCATCCATGTACTCACCAAACTTCTGTTAAGTGTTGTAATTAAACCCATATTCACCACATCCATTGGCAGCTGATTCCATACTCCCACCATCTTCTGAGTGAAAAAGGTCTTCCTCACTTTCCCCTTAAATATTTTATCTTTCACCCTTAACCTATGGCCCCTAGTTCTGGGCTCACCAATATGAATGAGAAAAGCCTGCTTGCACTCATCCTACATACGCCTCTCACCAAGTCTCCCCTCATTCTCCCAAGCTCCAGAGAAAAAAATGTTCTAAACTATTCAATATTTCCCTGTAACTCAGTTCCTCTGGTCCTGGCATCATCCTCGTAAATTTTCTCTTTGAACCTTATTGATATCTTGCCAGTAGGTAGTTGAACAGAACAGCACACAGTACTCCAAATTTGGCTTCACTACTTCAATTTAACATCTCAGTACTCTAATTTATGAAGGCCAATGTGCCAAAGCTCTCCTTATGACCCTATCTACCCGTGATATATCACTTTCAAGGAATTATGGATCTGTATTCCAAGATCCATGTATTCTACTGCATCCTCAATGGCCTATCATTCACTGTATATGTCCTAATATGGTTTGTCTTCCCAATGTGCAACAGCTTACATTTGTCCACATTAAATTCCATCTGCCATTCTTCCAGCTGGTACAGATCCCACTGCAAGTTTTGGTAGCCTTCCTTACTATGCCCAACACACATTACCATCCAAGTCATTAATTGCATCCCTGTTTTGTCATAATAGTTCAACTATTCCTTATATTGTTAGATACATTGAACAAATAATAAAACAACCAATTTAGAACATTTTTATTTACAAAGATAGGAAAGCATATGTATCAGTTAATTAACCTTTTATTTTCTCACAAAGGTGTCAATTCTGATGATATACGAGGGGTGATTGATAAGTTTGTGGCCTAAGGTAGAAGGAGTCAATTTTAGAAAACCTAGCACATTTATTTTTCGACATAATCCCTTCCTACATTTACAGACTTATTCCAGCGGCCGTGGAGCATACGGATCACTTCTTTGTAGAAGTTGGCGTCTTGGACCTCCAGAAAGTGGTCCACAGCAGGGATGATTGTATGTTCGTGGCCTAAGGTAGAAAGAGATGAGTTATTAACTTCAAACTTGCTGCATAATCACTCAAAGAGTGAACTGCACGTGCATGTAACAAGAGCTGTATAACTCATCGCCCTAGGCCACGAACTTATCAATCACCCCTGCTGTGGACCACTTTCTTGAGGTCCAAGACGCCGACTTCTACAAAGAAGGGATCTGTATGTTCCACGACCACTGGACTAAGTGTGTAAATGCAGGAGGGGACTATGTTGAAAAATAAATGTGCTAGGTTTTCCAAAATTGCCTCCTTCTACCTTAGGTCACGAGCTTATTAATCACCCCTCGTATTCCACAATGTCACAACCTTGGGTCATTGTTAGAGTATTCTGAGTGCTCTGAGGTTTTTTGCTGTTACTGTTGTATTTTCTGCATTTTCCTAATTATAAATATATGTATTATTGTGCTTCAGGTATTTTATGTGCTATAGTTAGGTCTTCCCTGGTTTACATTTAAGTTGCAATTGTCCTTGGATATTTCCAATTAATTCTCCTCGAGAGTATTGCAGATGTCCAATTAAGTATCCTTGGAATTTTGTCTCTTATCAGAATGGTTAAGCTTGTCAAGAGTCTGGAGTTTTAATTAGCTGGGCATGGATTTCTCTGTGCCCTAAAATATATTTAAAGGGTTTGGTGGTCCTTTTCTTGCCTTGTGAAGTTCTGGATGAGTTATGCGAGACCTTGTAAGTTCTACTTTTTTGTTTTGTCTCTTTTGTTAATAAAATTCCTAGTTTCCCTTCCCTTCTAAGTCTCTGTGTGATCCTGCGCTTGGGTCCGAAGATGCAGCTTGACAGTAATATGGGCATCTAAGATCTAATTGTGCAAGGTGAATATCTGAATTTTAATTAGGTAGAGAAGTCTTTTTAATTTTTTTGTATCTCCGTCTTTTCCAAATTTAAAACCTCTAAATCCAAATCCTGAATTTGTATGATGACTATTTTATATCTTTTTTTTGCTCTTTTAAATCTTTGTTGTTTCTTCGCAATATTAATTCTCTTCCTCTTGTCAATTAACATGCCAAACAAAGAACCATTCAAATCAATTATACTTTAAGGCTATTATTATAGCTTAATACTTACCTTAGATGCCTACAGGTATTTCCACAACTTAGACCCAGGTATTACATAATCTAGAGAAAATGACAGGCTGATTCCAAGAGCAAATAGCTTTTTCTGAGCTCTACACTTGGGGAGTGCTTTTTTACCATGAGTAGTCTCAAGTTGTTGCTTCTTGTATCTCTGCGGTCCTAGTTTTATACTGACAGTCCCTAGGCTGTGTCGGAGTTCTGTTTCTGGGAACTGCTCGTAACCTAATTTTTTTTGTAATTCAGAAATGAACTAAAGTAGTGTGTGGAAGAGGTTCACTCAGATAGTTCAGATATGAGAGCAAGCATGCGCAGGAAGAATGGTCATCAGCACCTCATTGTCAATGAGTCTTCTCCTGCCCTGTTTGACTCGACCCAGCCACTGTTTGTGGCAGCTTGAGGGTTTGGTGGTAGTGGAGGGGTGAAATGGGGGAGAGAAAGCACATGGGAATGCCCCATTCTCACCTGAAACAAGGTGCCTACAATCACGCAGAAGTCAGCATATCCTTCCCCATCTATCAGTCTTCCATCCATTCTGCCAGTTTTCCATCTATCCCACCCACATCCTAGATGCAGTGTGTCTTTAAGTTCAGCATTCGTAATTCGTGTCAGGCCTATATGTTTATTTCAGATTTCCAGACTCTGCAGCATTTTTGACTTTCGCTTCTACTTTTTTCCATCCTAAGAAGAACCTTATTGAATCAGAGTGGCAATTTTTTACATCAGCCTTAAGGCCAATTTATACTCGTGCATCAAATCGATGCCGTAGGTACGGCGTAGCTGCGTACCCTAGGCAGTACTCTACGCCGAACCCTATGCTGTAGCCTGACGCTCACCTCCCCAAAAATGTAACTATGTGTTGCGGCGACGCAGACCGCAACAACTGTGATTGATTTGCTTGGTAGCATCGCATTTCCTCCTACGCTGCAATAGCTTCCTATTGGGCGACTGAAGGGCAGGGAAGGAACTCTAGCTGCAATGCTTTCCATAAAGCTTCACAGACCTCTGAAATTACGGAGGACCCTGTGCTTGACGCTAGTGTGTAGCTAGCTGTTACAACCTGTTGACTTCCACCTGAAGCTAAAACTCGAATAGTGATTGTCAGTCTCTGAGTATACTGTGCATACACTGATGCGAAATAAATGGTTGGAGATGATGAACCAAATCGTCAAATCTACCTGCCGACATCCAAAAATATTTGAAATGCCTTTCCTCGTCCATGTCTCTTAGTGGCCGGACAAGCACAGAAAATTCACCCTCCTTCAGTTTCAGTCGCCATTGTTTGAAGTTTGAGTTTCTTTGTGTTGAGTTTCAACACGAAGAAACTCAACGCAGTGGCATAGAAACCCCACTGCAACTAGCGTTTTGGCGGTGAATTGCAGAGAGACGCAGACACACCAACGCACAAGTATAAATGCTCACAATGGTGTAGGCTACAGCGTAAGCTAGTACGTGCAAGTATAAATCAGCCTTTATTCTGGCCTGTCTGACTTTATGGACAGTAACATCTCTAGCATCCCTTGAGTCCATCTGGATCCAAACCCAGACACAAGCAGAAAAAGATCATCATGTGATAGATCTCTTTAACACTATTGAAATTGTTAAGGGCAAGATCCATTCAGTTTTGAACTAGTCTACTGAGAATTATATCTTTCTGATGAAAAACTGACATTTTTGGAGTGAAGCACAGATATCACTTGTGTAACGAAAATTATTTAAAAATTCGTTATGTGTCCTTTTCTGATTCAGCTCAGGGCATTCGCAAATGTGTTTGCAAACAAAGGGAGGAACTGCAGACATGTTGAAGGCCACAAGAAAATGCTTTATTAGAACTAGCACAAATGCAAAGCAGAAAGAAAACAAGGGTCTACAGTAGTAATACAGAAAACACAATAATACTTCTCATCCACTAAACAAGCCGATCTATTTTCGCACAGCCTTTCCTCTCTCTCTTTCTTTCTCCAACTCTGACTCAACATACGCAAAAGTTCTTGATGTAATTATCCCTATCTTCTCCTTCTCTTAGCACTTGCACTGGCCGTGATTAGCCTAAGACAAAGTTCTCCCTCTGCACCAAGAAATGCCCTTTTTTTATACCCGTCAAAACCCCTTACACTAATACTTTTCCATACATGTGGGGTGGGAAATTGCAACAGGTACTTCCATTTGTGAACTGGGTAAATGCACGTCAGATGGTCGATGCATCAGATATGACATTAAGTGCAATATTCAAATGGAGAGTTGCCGCAAAAAATGGGTCATATTCTCTTACTTTGGACAATTTGGTGACCATTTACAAAAAAAAATGCATACTTTCGGAGAGCAAACACAGGCTTGCATTCAGAGCTTGTAAATCTTCCCTTTTCTCACTGTTACCATCAAGTCGGAGGTATAGAAGTCTGAAGGCTCTCACTCAGGAATTCAGGAACATCTTCTTCCCCTCTGCCATCTGATTTCTAAGTGGACATTGAACCCTTGAACACTACCTCACTTTTAAAATATTTATTATTTGCCATTTTTGCACAATTTTTAATCTATTCAATATATGTATACTGTAATTGATTTACTTATTTATTATTATTATTATTATTTTTTCATTAGTATGTATTGCATTGAACTGCTGCTGCTAAGTTAACAAGTTTCATGACACATGCTGGTGATAACAAACCTGATTTTGATTCTCATTCTGATTCATGAATTGCAAGGATTGCCAGTTCTTGAACAAGCATGTTGATGCTGATCGTAATCCCTAGGCTCAGAGAGCCTGCATGAGATCTTTATTCTTATGAGGTCTGCTACTGATATTCTGAGGGAACAGGGCTGCCCTTCCATTTTTGACCTTCGACTCCTCTACCCAGAAAGGTGTGCTCCAGCAAGTTTCAATTCAGCCCTGATATAAAGATAGTGGAGATGCTATCATAACCACTGGATTCCTTGAGATGAGGAACACAATGAAATATTCTTCAGATAGTGCATCACACTGAAGACGATGAAAATAAACCCATTATAGCGCAGTGAGGTGGACAGTATGGGAGAGGATTCTTGGAGACAGGAATTTTGAGCATTTGGAGAAGCATAGTCTGATTAAGGATAGTCAACATGGCTTTGTGAGGGGCAGGTTGTGCCTCATGAGCCTGAATGAATTCTTTGAGGAAATGACAAAACAAATTGATGAAGGTAGAGCAGTGGATGTGGTGTATATGGATTTTAGTAAACCATTTGACAAGGTTTCCCATGATAGGCTCATTCAGGAAGACAGAAGACATAGGATCCGGGGAAACCAGGCTGTGTGGATTCAGAATTGGGGTGTCCACAGAAGGCAGAGGGTGGTAGTAGATGTAGTGTATTCTGTCTGGAGGTTGGCGACCAGTGATGTTCTGCAGGGATCTGTCCTGGGACTCCTACACTTAGAGATTTTGATAAATGACTTGGATGAGGAAGTGTAAGGGTGGGTTAGTAAATTTGCAGATGACATGAAGGTTGGTGATGTTTTGGATAGTGTAGAAGTTGGCCGTAATTAGAATGGGCATTGTTAGTATGCAGAGCTGGGCTGAGAAGTGGCAGATGGAGTTCAGTCCGGAAGTGAGAAGAAGTACATTTTGGTAAGTTGAACTTAAAGGCAGAGTACAAGGTTAATGGAAAGAATCTTAGCAGTGTGGAGAACAGAGGGATCTTGGGCTCCACATCCATAGATAGCTCAAAGTTGCCGCAGAAGTTGATAGGCTGGTTAAGAAGGCATATAATGTGTTCAAGAGCCAGAAGATAATGTTGCAGCTCTATAAAACTCTGCTTAGACCACACTTGGATATTGTGTTCAGTTCTGAGCCCTCATTCTAGGGAGGATGAGGAAGCTTTAGAGAGAGTGCTGAAGAAATTTACCAGGATGCTGCTTGGATTATTTTTATTTTTTTATTTAGAGGTACAGAGTGGAACAGGTCCTTCCAGCTCAGTGAGCCACATTGCCCAGCAACCAGGTATGTAACCCCAGCCTAATCACGGGACAATTTACAATGACCAATTAACCTACTAAACAGTAAATCTTTGGAATGCGGGAAAAAGCGGAGCACCCAGAAGAAACCCACGTGTTCACGAGGAGGATATACAAACCTTACAGGATGGCGCCAGAACTGAACTCTGATGCCCAGAACTATTATAGCATTGTGTTAACTGCCATGCCACCATGGTGCCCCCTAGGAGCATGTCTTTTAAGGACTAGTGAAGTGAACTATTTGGAGTGAAGGAGAATGAGAGGTGACTTGTTAGAGGTGTATAGAATAAAATTGCTAGCCACAATTGCAGATCAGCTTCTGCAGTGGGACAACACTTCCTGGCTTCCTACAGTTTATTAGTGACAAAAGGGAGACTCTCATATAGCTTAACATCAGCTAATTTCTACAACTAGTAATGGTAAATCTGAAAATGACAGACAGAATACTGAAACAATCAAAAGCAGCAATGATTACACAGATCTCTCAGTGTACAAAGAGGAATCATTCAATGTAGTGAAGTGGGATCATTAAGGATCCTTGCAGACAATAGCTGTTAATGAAATATAAATCCCTAAAGAACCATTATCAGTGATGTAATTGCAATCTAATTGAAACTAGAATTTGTGATAGCTTGGTTTACAGGTGCATTGAAGCCATGTATTTATTTTTTACCTGTTTTTAAGTTGCAGATTTGAGTCTGGAAGGATCTGTTACCTGAGGGACTAGTAAGGTGAAAACTTCACATTGCACTCCGAATCAGAATCAGGTTTCATATCAGAATTAGAATCAGGCATATGTTGTGAAATTTGTTGTTTTGCAGCAGCAGTACATTGCAATACATAATTTAAAAACTATAAATTACAATAAGAAATATATTTTTAAAAAATTAAATTAAGTAAGTAGAGCAAAAAGAAATTTTTAAAAAATAGTGAGTTCATTGTCCATTCATAAATCTGATGGCCGAGGGGAAGAAGATATTCCTGAAATGTTGAGTGTGTCTCTTCAGGCTCCTGGACCTCCTCCTCGTTGGTAGCAACAAAAAGAGGGCACATCCTGGGTGATAGAGGATAGGGTGATGGATGCCGCCTTTTTGAGGCATTGCTTTTTGAAGATGTCCTTTATGCTGGGGAAGGCTAGTGCCCACAATGGAGCTGGCTGAGTTTACAACTTATGCAGCTTTTTCTGATTCTGTGCAGTGGCCCCTCCGTACCAGATGATGATGCAACCAGTTAGAATGATTTCTATGGTACATCTGTAGAAATTTGCTAGAGTCTTTGGGTGACACACTAAGTTTCCACAAACTCCAAATGAAATATAGCCGCTGTCGTGCCTTCTTTGTAACTGCATAGATATGTTGGACCCAGGATAGACCTTCAGAGACGTTGCACCCAGGAACTTGAAACTGCTCGCCTTTTTCTACTGCTGATCCCGCTGAGCACTGGTGTGTGACCCTCGACTTCCCACAGAAACGTTAAGTTGTCACAGGCATAACACAAAGTCACCTTCATCATCAGAAACAATGCCGCACACCAGGGCAAACAGTGATGCCGGCAGAGCAGGTAATAAAAAGATGCACTTATCCAGCTTTGCAGATGACTTTGGAAAGGCAGTCAATGATGGTAATCCGGCACAGTCAGCATTGTATCAGCATTCATCCAAGGAAACCTTCAAACACATGGCTTAAAGCATCATTAACAGTCATTTCACAAAATGAGCTAAATGAACTGGAGCTCCAACCAGGTCTGGATTCTCAATAATTGTGCAGACATAATATGAGAAAGGATTGTTCCCTCTACACCATTTGTCTCAATTAATATGCAATTGAGTTATAAGGTCATAGAGCTTTGCAACAGGCATCAGGTCACAGTGTCAATGCTGGCCATCAAAAATACCTCACTGTACTAATTCCATTTCCCAGCATGCAGTCTGTTGCCTCCTATGCCTTGGCATTTGAAGTGTTTCTTAAGTACTTCCTAAATAGTTCTTAAATATGGAAGACCACGTCCAGCTTTCTCTCAGGGTGATTATTTCAAATTATCAACTAGTTCTTCCTCAAATCCCCTCTGAACCTCCTTCCACTTAAACCTACGTCCTCTGGTCGTGGGCAGATCTACAAAGTGGACATATTTCTCATTGTTTAGTTCGTCCATGCCCCTCAATTTTGTAGACTTCATTCAGGTCACCCACCGGCCTTCTCAGCTCCAAAGGGAAAAAAACCTACCTTATCCAGCTCTTCTCGTAGACAAAAAGTTCCATCCCAGGCCACATCCTGGTGAATCTCCTTCAAATCCTCTTCGTTATATTCAGATAAAGTATTGTAATTTAGCACAGAGCCAAGTAAACGTCACTGAGCAGTGAGCTGAACCGGTCTGTCCCTCGCCTCAGGCCCTGACCCCTGGCCCCTGACCTTTTCAATCTGGCCCTGCGCCTGAATCGATGTCCAAACATTGGGTTCAATTGCCTCGATACACTCTGGTGACTGGACCCCGATGCTCGATTCAGCCTGTACCCGACCTTTCTGATCTGGCATGGCACTTAAATCGATTGAACCTTGGTTCTTCATCATCCTCAGCATCGGGCCCTCTGCCTCACTGCGGTTCTGGAACATCTAGCTGCCTCCAAGTCCAAAGCGAATTACAGACTATTACTTGCGTCTGCCAGAAAATGTGTGATTAACAAAGTGCTTAGTCATTTTCCTTATTTCGTTAGCCACCGGACAGAAGTCGCTGCAATTCACCAGCACCATCTTAAAACCAGAAGTCCTCTCTAAATGTGACGTTTCACACATTTCAGGATTGAATTCCAGCTATCATTTCTCTACCATTTTACCAACTAATCAATATCATACTGTAACCAAAGACTGACTCCCAACCACCACTCCACTGCCAATGACACAGTCAACTGCCTGGATTCTCTTTTACAACTACAGTGACATTTCCTCAAGATCTCCATGAAATAACTGATCACAAATGACTTTCAACAGAATCCTCCGTAACTCCTCAGGGCAAAGGGAAGTCTGTTCAGCATGTGCTTCCCCTGAATGCTCTGAGCAAGTAACTGACCAACGGTGTGAAGAATAAGGGGGGGTATAGATTTTCATCACTCAGAATACCACACCAGGACTCTGCAGCTCCCTGTCTCTGGTAACAGGTCTGCCAGATGATTTGCACAATCCTGCATACTTCTATCTCACACATGGCAAAGGCAAAAGAAAGCTGCCTTTTCAACTGACACACTTTAAATTAATATGTTAACCGAAGCACGTATCAGCTTTCAAGAGCATAGAAGAAGAAATGATATAGATTCCACTTAAGGACAGCACTACATTATGTAATACTCTATAGTCTCCCCACTCACAGCACTTCTCATAGAATTCCTGACACATGACTGATTGAAATAAAAAGTTTTAATTCATAAACAATCAGTAAGAGAAAGGAAACTTACTACTTATACATTTATAATAGCCTTCATACTAATATTTCTCTTTATGCGTGCTTTCCAAATAGATTTATTGCACATACTACTACGACACTGTGCTCACAACTAAACTTTCTCCATTGCCCCCCACCCACATTTCAGTTGGATGGATTATAATGTCCAGAATGTACGAAGCTTCTCAGAACAAATGGCAGTGGCCTTGGGCAAGGCCAATGATAAGAGGAGAAAGTGAAGATATCCTGAGAGAGCATAGTCTTTCATGCCTCACAATGCCAGTGAAGATCTTGAAGCAGCGACCAAGCAACAAACTCTTGTGCTTGCTGCCGGTCACTGATCTCACAGCTGCTGTCAAGGCCTCTAAGCAGAGAGTTGTGGACAGAGCACAGCTCATCACCAAAACCAGCCTTCTCCCACGGACTCTGCCTATACTTCTCACTCCCTCAGTGAAGCAGACAGCATTATGAAAGACCCCACCCAACTTGACATTCTCTCTTCTCCACTCTCCCATCAGGCAGAAAATACAAAGGTCTGAAAGAATGTACCACAGACTCTTCTACCCTGCTGTTATAAGACTGTTGAATGGTTCCATAATGGACTCTTGACTTCACAATCTACGTCATTATAAACCTCCACCTTATTGTCTGCCTGCGCTGCACTTTCTCTGTAGCTGTTACACTTTATTCTGCATTTTCTTATTGTTTTGCCTTGTTCTGCCTCAATGCACTGTGTAAAGAATTGATCTGTATGAACAGTATGCAAGACAAACTTTTCACTCTATCTCAGTACAAGTGACAATAATAAAACAATTTCACTTCCAAGCTTCTGCCAGTAGCAAATGATCCCACCAAGGCAACAGTGTTTTCCCTGAATGGCAATCGTCTGCTCCTGATTGCTAGTTCCCTGATCTTTCAGAACAGGAGTCTACTCTCAGTTGGCAAAAATCTTTTCTAGGTTGGCACCATTCACTTGTTGAAGAAACAGAAATCTGTTTCTGGTTAACAACATGCTGTTCCTTGGTGGCATTTCTGTTCTTGCTGATCAATATCTATTCCAGAGAGACAGGTGGAGCTCTGATTGGAACAGCTTTGAAAATCCACTGAGTCACCAAGACCTTGGATAGCCTCCTCCTATGTTTCCATGGAAACTAGAACCCGCTCCGTCAGCTGGTGCAACAAGGAAATATTGTTGCTGGGTACCACAACAGTGTAAAGCTCTTTCAGAGTTGAAATGATACACCTGCCCCCAACCCCCCAATTCCATGTGAACATTTGTGCAAGGCTAGAGATGAATTCCTTCATACTTCTGATTATCTCTAGCATTCTGTTACACAGGATGGAAATGCTCCAAGTATGTGGACTTGTCTCATCAACACACTTTCTCCTTCACTACAAGGATTGGAAGGTTGTGTTAAGTAAAGTGGATCTCCCTCCTCCACTGAACCTTTCTTCCATAGTACAAAGCACTTGCCATAGTGTTGCAGCTTGTTTATATGCCTAATGCTTGGAGCTCTGTTGTTATAGAAAACCATAGAAACCATAGAAAAACTACAGCACAGAAACAGGCCTTTTGGCCCTTCTTGGCTGTGCCGAACCATTTTCTGCCTAGTCCCACTGACCTGCACACAGACCATATCCCTCCATACACCTCCCATCCATGTATCTATCCAATTTATTCTTAAATGTTAAAAAAGAACCCACATTTACCACCTCGTCTGGCAGCTCATTCCATACTCCCTCCACTCTCTGTGTGAAGAAGCCCCCCCTCAATGTTCCCTTTAAACTCCCCCCCCTCACCCTTAACCCATGTCCTCTGGTTTTTTTCTCCCCTTGCCTCAGTGGAAAAAGCCTGCTTGCATTCACTTTATCTATACCCATCATAATTTTATATACCTCTATCAAATCTCCCCTCTTTCTTCTACGCTCCAGGGAATAAAGTCCTAACCTATTCAACCTTTCTCTGTAACTGAGTTTCTCAAGTCCCGGCAACATCCTTGTAAACCTTCTCTGCACTCTTTCAACCTTATTTATATCCTTCCTGTAATTTGGTGCCCAAAACTGAACACAATACTCCAGATTCGGCCTCACCAATGCCTAATACAACCTCATCACAACATTCCAGCTCTTATACTCAATACTTTGATTGATAAAGGCCAATGTACCAAAAGCTCTCTTTACGACCCTATCTACCCATGACGCCACTTTTAGGGAATTTTGTATAGAAACCATAGAAAAACTACAGCACAGAAAATGCCTTATGTAGCATTTGAAAGTGTTGTTAGCTGTGCTTAAGTAGTAAAGGTCAGCAGCAGCTCGGGTTGCCATTGAATGAAGCATTTTTCACTGAAGCTACCTCCGAATGTTTTCATAACTGTGATTAAAAAGCACATTTTGGCTGCACTGGCATGATTAGGTATAAGTTAATTATTCCAAACTGGATAGATGCTTCTGTTTGGAATAATCCAATTTCTAGGCAGTCTTATTAGCGATTAGTGATTAGTGATTAGTGTGTGGAAATATCTTTAAAGGTGATCTGAATACACAAGTCCATTTCTTAAAGGTTGGCTATTTTTTTCCTTCTGTGATTTACGATTTTAAAATTTTAATGGCTAACATTTACAATGATGATGGTCAATATTAATGCTGGTAAAGTAAATATAAATGAATCTGAAATCAACCTTGAGCAGACCTGACACTTAACAAATCCAATTACGACAAAGTAGCAATCAATAAAACAAATTGAATGTTGAACTATGTGGTTAAGAAGTACATATTAAAGAAGATCATGGTTAAACCGTGCAATGGATGCCTTGAGTACCGTGTTCTACTTTGACTTCAGAGATGCAAGGAAAGCACTTAAGATATTATTTTTTATCTTTTGTGAAACTTGTCTGTGTTCAAATTACCCTCCACATTGGACTGCAAAACTGTGACTACACTTCAATTATAATTCACAATGGAACACCGTAAAATGTATTTCACATACTGTACATGCCCAACTTTCTTGGGGACATTGAAATAATGAGCCACCGGATGGATCCTTTGCCAGGTGAGATTGGAAAAATTGGGGATATTTTTGGCTTGAGATGAATGTAGCCAAACCTGCATCAAGTATGCATTTAACTAAACTTATCATAAAGGGATTGAATGGAATTTTGTAGCCCTTACATATAAAAATTGATCATGCTGAATATCCTCGCAGGCAAGGATTTGTTACAAATAAACTGTATGCTGAAAAGTAGCATTTGGGAATATTAATGCTCGGCTGACAGCCAGTGTGGAACCCATTCATTATTGACAAAACAAGAACCATCTTGATATCTTTGTGTGATAATAGCCAAACATAAATCACAATGATATTTCCTCAGTTCCAGTGGACTGGATAGCTCATAGAGTATGGTAGGGCACCATCTTAGTGTAGTGGTTAGCCCGAAGCTACTACAACTCTTGGCCTCAGAGTTCAGAGTTCATTTCTGGTGTCCTCTGTAAGGAAGGTTGCATGTTCTTTCTATGTGCACAAAAGCTTTCTCTAGGTGCTCTGGTTTCCTTCCACTGTCCAAAAATGTGCTGGTTAGTAGCGTAACAAGACAGCCAAGGATGGTGGTGAACCCAAGTGCAGAGTAAGGTCTAGAATTAGCACAGACTAGAAATAAACAAGACCACACAAATGAAATCCAAAGGTAAAATCACAAACACTGGTACGAGAAATGGGACTCTTATGGTTGAGCACTGAGTGCTCAGCATGAGGCCTTTAAGTACAGACTTTCCATGAAGGAATGTGGCAGACAATAATCTAAATCCCTGTCTGTTATTAATATAGGAGGTTTAATGGAGATAGTTGTCCTATTATACAATACCAAAACTTTTGTGCAGCATAGATAAGTATTTAATCTAAAATCTGATAGTTAATTTAGGTTGTATCCTTTGCACAGAATTTACAGAGTCCCCAAACTTATATGCATGGCTGCAGCTGAACATCACAGTGATTTTAATGGTGTACGATATATACAAACGTTTGTACTTTAATGTTATTTGCATAAAAATAATTTGCCCAGCTAAGATTTGTGAACATCACTGGTTTCTATCACACCAGACTATGTCATGCAATAGATCAGGGACATCATACCTCAACAACTTTTTCTTAGAATTTACTTCTGCTTTCTTCATTTCATTCTGGGCATTTTCATCTCCATCCTCCACCTCTTCCCACTTTTTTTTGTCTTGTTAGTCTCCCTTCTCACTGCATGACACCCATATGTCCCTTTATTAGGGACAGGAAGAGCCTGTGATATGTCAAATTGTTGGGTGAACAATTAGTTTTGCCGTATTGCAGATCATGGTCTTTCTTGCGGGTTTTGCTATTGCTAGCTTGGTGGGTGGTAGGTGCTGATGCTTTTTTGCTGAAGTAAGGGGGGGGGAGGATCGTTGCTCTGCTGTTGCTTGTCCTGGGGGGGGGAGAAGTAGGGGGCTTTGGGGTTCTAACAATTTTACTGTCACTCATTCTTTGGGGCGCTTCTATTTCCGTGGATGTCGGCGACAAAGAAGAATTTCAGGTTGGATATTGTACACATTCTCTGATAAAATGGAACCATTGAACTATTGACGCCTTGCTCCTCAGTGTGCTGACTTCAGATTCACCCACTAACATTTCAAGATCTGGCAAAGTAAGAAAAAATTTAAAATTATTAAAAAGCATCAAAATGCATAAAGCATTTTCACCATTAAATGCTATGCACAGTTCCAGTGAATAACAAAAATTACGATTTTTGAAACATAAAAGAAAGTAAACATCAAATGCAAATTTCTAGGCAATGTAGTAAGGTCAAAAAGATAATTTAAGAAACAGTAGGATTCCGTGTGGGACACTAGGTGGTAACTAAGTTTACATGACATTCATCAAAGACCATTAGATCCCTCAAGGCCCCTCTGCCATTCATTGAAATCTTCTGAACTTGGTTAATGCAATGCCTCCTCGCACATGGTAGAATTAGACTTAAAGAAGGACATGAGAAGAGAATCCTCATGTGGCGGTGCTGTGGTTCTTTTGTCACTATTCTAAATTTACTATAAACTGCAGCACACTGAAGAATTTGTTCAAGATCTTTGTCGTTGCTTTGGTTTTCAATTTTAACTGTAACACGTCTTGCTTTGGATCTTTGCAACAGGGCAAGTGTTGTACTTTTCTGACTTCTTCAAAAGTAACGTCGGGTTATTCTGGAATGATTCGAGCTTTTGCTCAAATCACGCTGCCTGCACCTGTATTACATCGATGATAAAGGGTAACTTGTAAGAGACTTTGATGGACGGCTGTATCACTTTAAAATAAAATAATTGCAATGGTTTGCGACGTTTCGAAACTGTTCTTTGCAGCAGACTGAAACAATTGTCCCCATTAAATTAACCGGGACAAGCGATTTCAAACCGAACAAAAGAAAACTCGGGGCTTTAAATTCCCGCGCGTGCGTACAAATGAGGAAAGTCATTTGTATCAATGCAGCGGCTCGTATGTGCATAATATTAGTGAAAGACGTGCAAGCATGCTCTTTTCGCGGCTGCTTCCCGAACAGAGAGCAATGTTAGAGACACTTTGTGGCAGGAAGTCGGTATTACCGGCTTCAGTTTAGCCTGAACTCCCGAGTGGGAGCTCACAATCTGGCAGAGAGGAAAGGGAGGGAGTGAATGAGATTCACCGCTGGCGCTGCTGCAGTGAGTGCTTGTGTGAGACCGTGAGGTGGAGTTTGTTTGCGCCCGGGACACGCACTAAGACTCCATAATTTTCTGTGTATAAAGAAAGGTAAAGGAAATTGATGTCTCTTTTTTCCTGGCTTAAGTTGTACGTAGTCGGTCTGGTTTTCAGAAATGGAGTGGCGCCGGGCGAGGTAACGGAATGGGAGAATACGAAGGGAGAAAATGCCGAAGCGTGAATGAATAAAGCGAAGAGCTGGAGAGAGCGGGCGGGCGGGCGGGCGACTGCAGCAGCAGTTCCTTTGTTTAAGCACGCACGATAGAAGGCGAGTCTAGTCGCTGCTGGTTCCACTGCTGCCGTGGAGGCAGATTGTGCGGCATCGGTGCTCTGCAGAACCCATGCCTCTATGCTGTTGTGATTTATAATAATTCTCTGATGCTGTGGGCGCTCAGCGACTTTACCGAAAGCGGGATTGTGCTTTACATATTTGATTTGCCAGACCGTGAAGGTTTATGTTGTACTTGCCTTCCCACATTCACTGAACCGTATTTACCGTGTCATTGAAGGTTTTGTCGAAACAGGAGGGGGAAAAATGCTCGTTTTCCGTAAATCGAATGCATCAGTAAATGTATGCCTTGGGAGGACGTTAATGTGTAATTTTGTTTGGCTGTATAACGGAATGTTAGATTAAGTCAGCTGGATTCGAGTTCTGTTTTTGGAGTCATATATTCCGAACTGCAGTTTCATTACAAAGGATGTAAATGTTCTGTTTACGGTCAAGCCTAAATATTTTTTATTTTTCCTGCAACTTGAAATCTCTGTGATTTTAGAACTGGCAGTTGATGGTGCCTCTACTGCAAATTAATACATCTTGGGGTATGATGTCAGTGTGATGGATATGGTGCATGGAGGAGAGGCGGCTGCACTGTTTCTGCTGTCATCAAGACAGACGTGTATAAACAAATTATTGAGGGATTATTTAAAAATTCAGATCACAGCATCAGCAGACCATGTACATAACCTATGCGTAACTTTGAAGGAATTGAAGGCTTCTAAACTTTGTATTTTGCGATCTGTAACTAAAATGATATATTTTAAATTGAACAGAACACCATAATATTATATGAAGTCCAGTTCTTTGAAGGGCTGCAGAAAGGTTGAAGGGTCTCGGCCCGAAACGTTGACTGTGCTCTTTTCTTTCCCCCATAGATGCTGCCTGCCCTGCTGAGTTCTTCCAGCATTTTGTGTGTGTTTCTTGGATTTCCAGCATCTCAGATTTTTTTTCTTGTTTTTGGCTGGGTAATAATCAGATTAAGTCCTCTCAACTAAATGTTGTAATGGATATATTGCCACATAGCCATATCGAATTGCACTTCAGGTTAAGCATATACACATTTCAAATCAAATGATTATTTGCACTTCTTGAAATATAATTAATGCAGTATTGAAATTCTATTTTCTAATTTCTCCTTCTGATGCCACTAGCCTGTTCAAGAATGTGGTTTCAAGGGATTGGTCACTTAGTAGGGTACCATTAAGCATTCTCTTTCCCATTTCTGGCTAGGTGAGGCAAGTCCAAGCCTGATCTTATACAGATGTCTGATTTCAAGTGAATTAGTGATGGGGAATCCTGATGATTGTTGTATCTTTCATCTGCCCCTCTCCACCCACAGTCCCAAGGCTGCTGGCAACAACTCTAATGGCCTTAAAGTTTCGGCTGAGATGAATTACCAAGCACATTGAGAATCAGATCTAATGTGTTATTAACCATTAGATCAGATGGAGTTTTTAATGACCAGCGAAAATATATAGCCTTGGATTTCTTGAAGTCAACCAATGAAGTTGCTCTCATAATCAAGACAGTTAATTTCCAAATGAGGTGTTTCATTAACATTGCATCTATTAGAAGAACTCTCCTTTGAAGTTCACCATCATGCCAGTCAATTGTTGTACCTCTTCAGGACATGAGCCAGAGTATAGTGATGAAAGCACTATTGGATTGGCGCATAATGATTGTTGAAAGATGAAGATGTTTTAATGGGCGTGCAAGGTGCCTAGAAGGGAAATGGATGTGTGATTGGATAAGTGTGTGATTGATGTTCTTTGTTGGTTGCAAGTTCAGGGAAACAGAAGTGGGAAGATTGGCTTGGAAGAGAAGTAAAACATGAGATAATAGAAACATTGGATAGACTTCAGAGTTTGTGGATTGGCAATAGTATTTGGTTTCTAGCATGTTTAACTTGAAATGTAGAACAATCTGAGGTATTGGACTAGCTTGCCAGAGATGACAAAATTTATTACCTTTGTACATTGCATTCCGTGCCATTCAGCTAATGCATGCACCTTAATGCTGCCTCTGCAATATTGTTTTAAGATTAACAAATTTCTGCAGATTTGCAGACTTGCAGTTGCTATGTTGCTGTCTTCCATTTGTGTAAGTCTGCAAGTTTTATGTGGATAGGTTGAGTAGATAAAACATGAAAGTGATAAATTGCTTTTATCTCACAAATTAGGATTGTGAAATGCTGACACCACATTAGACTGCTTGGCCAAATTTCAGAGCTGAGTTGGAAAAGCTTTGTATTGTTTTGGCAAAGTTCCACGAGTAATTCTGGGTTTCTTTCCACAGAGGAATTGCACTTGCCCCGCTTGGCTAGAGCCTTGGAAACCAAAAATTATTATTTTGAGAAAGTTGGCATTGGTGTAAAAGTGGTAGAATTCTTATCTTCAAGTGAGAAGGTCATGGGTTTAAGATGCCTAGAGACTTACTCTTGGTTTGGTAATACATTCCAGTACCTAGTGACTTTGGAATGAAATGGTAAATTGGTTTATTATTGTGACATGTACCAAGATACAATGGCAAAGCTTGTTTTGCATACTGTCCATACAGATCAATTCAGTACCACAGTGCATTGAGGTAGTACTAAGGGAAAAATTGTAACAGTATGCAGAATAAAATCTTGCAAAGAAAGTACAGTGCAGTTGGACAAAAAGGTGCAAGGTCATAATGAGGTAGATTGTGTGGTCAAATCCATTTTATCAATCTAAGGGGACTATTCAGTTGTCTTAGAACAGAAGGATAGCTACCCTTGAGCCTGGTGACATATGCTTTCAGACCTTTATCTTCTGCCCAATGGGAGGGGTGAGAAGAAAGAATATTTTGGGGTGGGGGGGGAGAAACTTCTTTGACTATGTTGGCTGCTTTACTGAGGCATAAAGAAGTATCTCAGTTTATGGCACAAGTTGCTGCATTATCCATTTCCAGGACAGTCAGCAGTAGGTAAATGCAGATCATGTAACACAAAAAATGCTGGAGGAATTCAGCAGGTCAGGCAGCATCTATGGAGGGAAATAGACAGTCAGCATTTCAGGTCAAGACCTTTCTTCATCTTAGCATCATATAATCTGTCAGCAGAAATTCCAATACAAATCGTGCTGTGCCTGAAGAACACGAACTTGAAGCACAGAAAGGATCCCAGATGAAGTGATGCTACAGAAGAGCGTCAAGATTTTGATATCTCTCTGTGCTCACAGAGTACCTTTCCAGGAGGGAGAGCGCTGATAGAAACAACAGCAAATGGGTTCACTATGATAGTATGTACATGGTCATATGATACTGATAAATTGGTTTGTTGTCACCTGTACAACGGTACAGTGAAAAACTTGCAAGGTTTTCATACAGATACATTCATTAATACGTCACTACGTCGCAAGGTAGAACAATAACAGTGCAGAATAAAGTGTTAGTTAGAGTGCAAGTGCAGTGTAGGTAAAAGGTGTAAGATCGAAACGAGGTAGATTGTGAGGTCAAGAGTAAGGAACCATTGAAAAATAGTCTATAACAGCAGGATAGAAGCTGTGCTGTGGTGCATAGGTAAAAATTGGCAAGGCTGAAAGGGGACGTGTCAAATATCTTTAGCCGCCTGAGGAAGATCAAGGTCATGTTAAAGTAAGTTAAATTGTGTGCATCTACCATCATCTCTTGGGCAAATATGATAAATCCGAAGATACTGTTTTTGAAGGAAAACAGTTTAGAGATATTGGCCCTGATATCAGGGTTAAATATTTAGTCTGAGTCAGTTTTACTGAATGCTGCATCATCGTTCTTTTATTGTCTGTAGACCATAGTTCTGTAAACTGTACCCAATAAAATTGTGGGACTACCCCACCAGAAAGGCTACAGCAGATAAAGAAGATATTTCACCCCTGCCTTATCAAGGATAATTTAGAGATTGGCTGATCTTCCTAATCAGGACTAGGACTGCAAGACCTGGTAACAGCTTCTTTGCTCAGGCTGTGACACTAATGAATACCTTGCCACCACTGCGGTTTCCTCACTAGGACAGCGAGATGTTAACTGTTTACCTGTTCTGAGCTTTGCTGTAGGTATTTTGAATTATATTTTAATTTATTTATAACATAAGATTTTGGTTTCTATGCTGTGTGGGTGCACTGTGGTCCAGAGGAATGTTGTTTCATTTGGTTGTATGTATGTACAGTTAGATGACAATAAATTTGATCTTGCCAGTAGTGAAAAGGAATTTCAAAAGTGTATACAATTTTATCTTGCCATCATCTCTCAATAGCTAACAGTACAAAGTTACTTTAATAGCTCTAAGATGCTTTGGAACATCCTTAGATTATGGAAGGCACTATATAAATGCAAATACAATCTTGAATCTCTGCCAGTATCTGAATTTGACAGCTGGGCATTACTCTCAATCGACTTGGCCTTTCTGGTTGTGTGTAATGGAAGGTCGAGTCTAGTACATTGTTTCATTTGTCCTTGCATGTTGTTCAGGCCACTCAGTTGGTGGGTTTCTCCTAAAACATAAAAACAAAAATTTGAAAAATGTTTTTAGTTAAAAATTTAGTTAAGAGACAATAGTTTAGAAAAATTTTAGCAAAATTATGACTAGCTTGAAAAGTTTAATTGTTCTGCAAACAGGAAAGGAATATATGGAGGGAATTGTTTATTTTGGGTCAACAATATTGTATTTTCCCTGAATATCTTGAGTAGCTTGGCAATGTTAGGTTTGTTATTTAAAGGGATCTGGCAGTGCCATTTATGGGATGATTATTTCAATATGTCTGAACGAGTATCTTGAGTGTGGGAGTGCTTGGTATTCATTCTGGGTACATGGATGTTACTGCCAGAGCCAGCATTTATTACCCACTTTTAATTGCTTTTGAACTGAGTACCTTGTTAGCCCATTTCAGAGAGCATTTAAGACTTGGCTAGGCTTGCAAACGATGGAATAATTTCCTCCTGTTAAAAAAAAAACTGGCACTCCACTTGGCACTCCCTGTGAATCGCTGATTGGATGTAGTGCTTGTCATCCTCCTGCCTGAAGCTCCACCATATGTGAAAATAAGCATCTACTATGTCTGACAGACCACCTGCAGACTACAATCTCTCTCATCACCTTCTGGAAGCTGCTATCTCCAGTCTTTATTTGGCTGCTCAACTTTCCCAAGCCTGGAGATTTTTTTCTATGATAACCGGCTTAATGGTGGGCAGCTTCCATCACATCTAGCAGGAGGTGTTGAGAGAGATTGTAGGTTCCATATGAGTAATCAACCACTGGCAGTCCTTGGCAATGGGTTGCGGTCAGCACGCTGGCCAGAGTGTAACAACAGCTCCACATCTCATCACTGGCTTTGACCCACTCAGCTCTCTTCACAAGCAGCCTCTCCATACAGAACAGTGTAATTCTGTGTGGTCACATTTCAATATTAGGCATCTATTCTCATAAGTTCACAGTTGAAGCACTTTTCATCTGGGAATGACCTGAATCTGCTGCAATCTCCCTACCGACACAATAGGCCAATAGTAGATGTCATTTAATTGGCTCTTCTCTCAGTTTTGGAACACTTGGCCAATGAAGATGCATAAATTAGGATGCTCTTCATTGGCTACAGCTTAGCAGTCAACACTATTATCCCCTCGAAACACGTCACTATCCAAGGCCTGGGCCTTGGTACTTCCCTGTGCAACTGAATTGTTGATTTCCTCACTGGCAGACCACAGTTAGTATGTGTTGTGTATATAATATTTCAGTAGCATTTTAGTAATATTGTACATATGTTGTTTGATTAAGCATTCTTTGTTTAAATAATCAATTACAGGTTTATACAAAAGTACACGAATCATCACACCACCATGTCATATTGCGCACATCTCACTAAAAGTAAAAATGAAACTAAGAAGTGTATCTCTCAAGCTCCCTTGTTTTAATTTCAATCAGTTTTATGTTTTGGAGTTGCTAAACATAACAGTGGCAATGAGGAAGTTTTAAACAAACCTGAAATAAGTATCCACCTGTTGAAGTACAGTGAAATGTTCCAGTTTTTAAAGTGCAACGGGACATTAGGTTTTTTGAACAAATGAATTTACGGGTTCATAAACTGAGTACTGGGTGATTTGTTTAAAAAAGAAAGCAGAAATGGCTGACTACATTAGAAAGATAGATGTGTTTGATTGCATAAGAGATAACTGTATATTGTATACTGAGTGAATTGAGCTGTAGTTTAAAACAAATGAATAGCAAACAATAAGTGAGTGCTAGCTTTGCTGAATGCATTGAGTTTAAAGGTATACAGTTTGCTTAGAAGTTTAACTGCTCCAATCAAACCAGCCAAAATGAGCTTTGCTGATATCATGAAAGTAATGCAGGAACATTTAGAATCAAAACCATTGTTGATTGCAGAATGCTTTAGGTCTCATCAGCAGAGTTAAAAAGAAGGGGAGTCCATTTCTGCATATGTGGCTGAATTGAAGAGATTGTCTGAGCATTGTCAGTTCATTGAAAAGTTTAATAATGCAATGTGATATCATTTAGTCCGTGGAATATTAAATGAAAGCATTCAAAATTGGCTCCTAACTGAAGCACAGATTACATTTAAAAGAGCAGTTGAAATTCCTGTATCAATGGAAACAGCAGCCAAAGACACAATTGAATTGCTATCAGGAATGAAAGTGATCTTGAACAAAATTGCAATGCCTAATCAGAACAAGCCTGGCTGAATAAATTATCGAAGGGACTCACATACACCAGTCTAACACAGACTTAAAAGCAAAACTTCCATAAAATGCAATAAAGTAAGGCACATACAAGGAACATGTTGAGCAGACAAAAATAAATGGACTGCTGTTGGAAGAGAAAAAGCTAAAAAATTGAAGTTGCAGTTTCAAAAAGAGTACTAATCTGCATGCTGTTGATTTAAAAAAAATAAAAAATCTGATAATTATAAGAATGATGCAGGATTGGGTAGCCTTGTGATTTACAATGTGAAAACTAAGAGAAGCAATATGGCTTACACCAGAAGTGAATGGCAAACTAATAAAATGGAATTGGACAGTAGCTTGGCTGTTTAAGTCATTCCATGAAATGAGTTGGAATGGCATTTCAAAAGTATTGAACTTAAGCCTCCAGATGGCCAACTAAGAACTTGTACTGGAGAAAAGATAAATCTTGTGGAAATGACATTTGTAACGATGAAACACAACAATCAACAAGCCACATTGGGCTTGTATATGTTTAAAAACAGAAGGGTCAGCAATGTGGAGCCATGATTGGCTGAGACAACTACAGCTTGATTGGAGATCCATCAGCCATTTGCATTTCACATCCCCTGTAATGGAATCAACTGAAAGCGAATTAGGCGCTGAATGATGCCACAGCAGTGTTCAGGAATGGCTTGGGAAAACTCAATGGCATCAAGGTAAATTGGTGTTAAATGAAAATGCCACACCCAAGTTTTGCAAAGTCTGTCCAGTTCCTTGTGCCATCCATGATATAGTAGCCAGTGAGTTATATCGCATTGAGACTCAAGGAATTCTTTCCAAGGTTGCGTGGAGCCAATGGATAACACTAGTGATCACAATAGCCAAAAAGAATGGGTCTGTCAGAATCTGGTGATTTTTTTTTTAATCAGGGCACCATCAAACCAGTACTGAAAGTAGATCAATACCCACTGCCCTGGATAGAGGGTATCTTTGCAAACCTTGCTGGAGAGAAACACTTCAGCAACATGGATGTAGCAGAGGCCTACGTACAGATGGAGATGGAAGAAGTCATCCAAAGTGTTTCTCACTATAAACACTCACAAGGGCTTTTTTGCTATAATAGGCTTATCTTTAGAGTCACATCTGCACCTGCCCTCTGGCAGAAAGCTATGGGCCAGATGCTGCAAGGCTTCCCAGGCACCTAGTATTGTCTGGATGATGACATTGCTACAGGAAAGGGTGACAACGGACATCTCCAAAGTCTCAAGGCATTGTTAAAAAGATTAGAAGATTATGGGCTTTAGAGCATGACACAACAAGTGTGAATTCTTTAAGCCAGCATCCCTTACTGTGGTCACAACATTGATACACTAGGTTGACACCTGAGAAAATTCAAGCATGTTAGATGCCCCAAGGCCAAGGATATGCCACAGTTGCAGTCCTTATTAGGATTTGTCAATTACTATAGCAGGTTCCTGCCAAACCTGGCTACTGTGCTCTACCTTTTGTACTACAGATCGGGAAGAAATGCAACGGACAAAGCAGTTTAATATGCCTTTCCAAAAGACAAAAGAAATGGTAACATCAGACACTGTTCTCACACATTATCATCCACATTGCCCAGTGAAGCTTGCCTGCGATGCCTCGCCTCATGGTAAAGGAATCTTGTTGAACTATAGTATCTCTGAATAACATTAATAAAAATTCCAGAATCATCCCCCTACTTTTAGTCAATGTAAAGCATAATTGCATAAATTATGCCCTAGTGGAATTGTAGCTTCTGAACTCAAGCACAATGTAGTGTCTACAGTGAACACTTTAAAAGATTTAATGGCAATGTCATGAACATTAGATGCAGATACAATTGGCCCTCCTTACCCGCGAGGGATTGGTTCCGGGATCCCTGGTGGATACCAAAAACAGCGGATGCTCAAATCCCTTATTCAACCTGTCTCAATGCGGTGGACCTTAGGACCCAGCGGAACCCCGGACCTTATTTAACCTCTCTCAGTGCAGTGGACATTAGGACCCGGTGGCAGAGCTCTGAATCCGCAGTGTTTCTGTTCACGAAAATAATCACGATTGAAAATAAAGTGGAAATAATAAAGCGATCAGAAAGAGGTGAAATGCCATCGGTCATTGGAAAAGCGTTAGGCTGCAGTCGGTCAACAATTGGAACAATTGTAAAGGATAAAGTGAGAAAGACCCTGCCCCGATGAACGCTACAATTATTACTAAGCAATGCAGTGGTTTAATTATTGGGTTTTGGGGTTTTGATCCTTCACATCAACCCGGCATGGATGGAGAGCGCGCTCGGGAGCGGTTTGTCATTGGATCAAACTCTGCGCTGAAATATACGTTTTTTAAGTGTTTTATATGTATAGAGAGGTAAAATATATACTATATACTAAGACAAATGTTTGACTAATTGACGCTAAATAATACCGGATGTACCTGTTCCGACTTACTTAGTAAGAGAACTTCCGGTTTTTTTTTGACCCTGATCTACGATAACCTACGCACATCCTCCTGTATACTTTAAATCATCTCTGTATTAGGTATTATAAGTAATCTAGTGTAAATGCTATGTAAAATAGTTACTATACGGCATTGTTTAGGGAATAATGACAAGAAAAAAACTCTGTACATGTTCAAATAACAAGTGCTGGAAGAACACTTCCGGGTTTTCTTGATTCGTGGTTGGTTGAATTCGCGCATGCGAAACTCGCGGATAAGGAGGGCTGACTGTATAGAGATATCCCAGGATAAGAGATAAATAAGGTAGATATGATAACGATTTCCTAAATCAGTGTTCTCAATCTTTTCCTCCTTGTGCCCCACATGAGGCTTTCATTTGCCTCCGTGGCCCCCACACTCTATAGTCTCCATTAGCTGCTAAAGCATTTTTTTGGTCAACTGTACTAATTATTCAAATATACAGTCAGTATTTATGTTCCAACAGGTTATAGGTATTGTATGTTAAATACATTGTTGCAGGTTTATATGAAAAATAAAACTCTCAAACCTCTGACTAGGATACTGTGTTTATAACATATACTGTATAATCTTCTAACCAGCATTGAAAGCGTTATATAAAAGTGAAATATTGTTACCTTGAGTATTTAGTGAGATCCTTATGCCTGTGTGAGAAACTAACAAGTTTTTGAACATCTATTTGTAACTTGGTTAAAGATAATTGAAAATCACTTTTCACAACATCAAGATGGTTACAAGCTTTTTGTAGCAGGTGAAGAGCTTGACTAAAACCATATTCGATGAGATAAGAGGTGGGAAATCCATTTTAAAAACAACTCTGCTTTCTCCCAGAGATGTGGAAACTTATTTTAAATATCACTAATTGTCTAGAAAGTTTGCTTGCTACATTTGAATTTTGCTTGAGCTAGTATATCACTCTGCAGCTCAATAAGACATTCTGGCGATGTGGTGTGAACATCATTCACACTCACCCCAAATGGATCCACCACCCAATCTGGAACATGCATCTCCAGCAGGTCTCTGAACCAAAATTCCATGTCAGTGTGCAGTTGTTTCAGGTGATCAAAAGATACAATCAGATCATCATCTTGTAAATTCTATTTTAAAAGTGGCCAGTAAATTGCATTAACTCGCAACATCCAATATTGCTGCTGAAAAGTTTGAATTTTCCAAGGAAAGCAGTAATAAATTCGTCGCATGATATGAGATTGCAGGTTCTTTTCCCCTTTGTTTGTATAATAAATTCAGTTGTTAAATTGTATCTGACAGGTAAAATATGTCAGACTTAGCAGTGACAATTTGTTCTCCAAGCTGCTTATCACATAAGAAATGGTGCAATACTTTCCCGACGTGCAACAAAGTGACAAAGATAATTACCTTTTGATAACCAGTGGACCTCTGTGTATATATTAGTTAACCGTTCAAAATCATCTTTGGTTTCCTCATAAATTTGTCAAAAAAAACTATCCTGTCGTGCATTTGATTTGATGAAGTTGGTGGCCATTATTACGGCAGTAAAGGTGTCAGGCAAACATCCTCCCTCTTTTTTTGCAACCAAATGCTGATGGTTGATGACCCAGTCTATGCAAAAAATGTCATCCAATTATGATAAGTATATTCTCATGTAGGAAAATTATCTGTATTGAATATACATGTATAAATAAAATTAGCTTTTTCAGGCTGCATTTTAAAAAATTGAATTTTTAAGCAAATATTTTTAAATGCGATTATATATGCAAATATATATTCAAAATATAACAGGGATTTATGGAGGTTGTAGTGGTTGATAGTGAGGCAGTGGTAGACTTCAAGTGTTCTTGTCTCTCTGCAGTTTATCCGTTCCTGGCAGATGATCCCACTGCAGTAACTGCAGCCTTCATGTCACATTTTAAGTATTATAACACGTAGGGGTTAGTGGAAGACAGATGGGACGTTCTTGCTGCAGACAGCCCCATCCCAGTTGCATTTTGTGATTTGGGGTGGATGTGGAGTGGGGCAAGCTTGGCACACACAGGCTAAACTGTTTTGTCTGCCTTATTTGCACCCTCTTGCATTTTCCCATTCAGTGCTCCTTTTAAATTTCATATTCATTTCTTTATATATTTTGGTAATATTTCATTAAAGCAGTAAACTTAACATGGCCCTTTAAGAAACTCCTATGGCCCCCAGAGTCTTGTATTTTTACTTGTGGCCCCTATGAAATCCAGCGTGGCCCTTGGGGGGCCATATGACCCATGTTGAGAACTACTGCCCTAAAACGTGCTGATTATATTCACATAAATAATTAATTCAAGATGATATGTGGGGGTCATGATCATCGTACATTTACGCCTCCCCTGAGTATAATAAATCATGGGCACAATGTCAAAATCGCCATTGCTGGATTGTGATAATGAACTTTGCTTAAGGAAGAGGGTGCATGTGTGTTCTGGGTCTGCAGGGATGTCTAGCATTGGTGAATATTTTGAAGGGTGCAGTATATATTGACATACTCAACAGCAAGAGATTATTATGAGTCATCTCAATTGGAACATTGCAAGTTGGGAAAATTGACAAAAATATAACAAATAGAATAAATTTTGTAATGTTCGGAAGCTGTTGACTTGCTTGATGTCTTCTATTTGGTTAGTGATTTGCTCACTATAGCACTGAGTCAGCGGTTACTAGCATACTAACCACAGTGCTTATTATCCTCATCGGGTACCACTTTGGCCTGTTTGTAGTAGCTGAAGTGTATTCAATTACTTCTACCTTCTGCTTTCACCAGCGAGTTAGTAATTAACAGCACTTGATAAGGGCCTTCCCATCGAGCGTCCGGTAGTTCCTTATGCAGTTTTCAGTCAGAATCCATTCACCAGGAATCAGATTGTGTCCTCCTCCTCCACTCAGAGCAGCAGAAAACTGTTAAGAAGCAGACTGTACAGCTTGGGTTAATTTCACACAATAGTTAACCAAACTATCAGTCATAATATGCATATTGGCCTCTGTGAGATCAAGAGGTCCCAGCAGTGACTTGGGATGCCCTGTTACAACCTCGAATGGACTTAGTTTAGTCTTGTTGGGGACTGCTTTGGTGCTTCAGACTATAGGAAGAGCTGTAGGCCATGGTGCCTGTTCCTCATGATACTTGGTCATTGCTTGATGATTTCATTTATTCGTTCAACTTGTCCTGATGACTCTGGGTGATGTGGACATTGGAAAGACCACTCAATGTTCATCACTTGACATAATTCCTGACAAACGCACCCAGTGAAATGTGTTGTTGGTCAGAGTCAATGTGACATGACAATCCCCATCTAGGAATATAGTCAGAATTTTTACTCTGTGTGTGGCAGTGGCTTTCCTTGCTGGAATAGCTTCGAGACATCTTGAAAATTTGTCTACTATTACCAGTCTGAGTATCGTTGATACGTTGAGCACTTAATTATGATAACTTTTCTGCTGCTCTAGGGTTCAATTTCTGGCAGGTCATAGATTTTTAAAATGTTTGTGGAGATTGTGCCTTGTACTTTGGATTTCACCATCACTGGAGGAATCTGCTGATCATCTTTTCCACGCCAGCATGTCCTAGGGAGTGTGGTATCTGTAAAGTTTGGGCCAAAACATCAACAGTGCTCTTTTCTATAGATGCTGCCTGACCTGTTGAGTTCCTCCAGCATTTTGTGTGTGTTGCTCGGATTTCCAGCACCTGCAGATTTTCTCTTGTTTGTAGATGTGAGGTGTTGAAGGGGTTGGGGGGTGGTTTTCGGACCCTTGTGTGGAGGGGTTGCTCGGACTTCTGTTCTGTGTTGTCTGCCTGTGTTGCTTTCAGACTAACAATTTTGCAGAAGTTATGTTTTGTGAATTGGGTTCTGCTTTTCTGTCTTTGTCTCATAAGCTAGTTCTATAAATACTCTAAGTTGGACAAAGATTCAATATGACCTTGCAATCCTTGTTTCACTTGCAGGACAAGATGTAGTAATTTAATTATTCTGTCTAAAAAATGTGGAACTGCGGTTGAAAAATGAGGAACTATCTCATCGTGCACATTGTTTGAGTTTGGCTTTGGCCTTTGAAGGTAACTAAGGGGTCTTTGTCTCAAAATACCACTGTTGCTGGGCTGTGACTATGAGGGTAGCTTAAAAAATTGTTTCTTGCTATGTGACAAAAAGGGTATAAAAAGACCCTGTATCTGTGTGCTGGTGGGGGGGGGGGGGAAGAGAGAGAGAGAGAGAGAGAGACACCCCACTGGTACGGGCCCTTGTGTGTGCCTAGGTGCTCTCTCTCCAGTAGTGAGCTACTAAATAAAAAAAAGCTGTTGCTTTATCTTCTGTAGTACTGTGTGTTCTTGCATCGGGTAACGGGTAATAATTAGAAGTAAGATTTAACAGATGGAGCTACTAGTCTAGACTAGTGCCATATCTCCATGCTCCATCACATTTCAGTAACCTTCCATCTTCCGTCCAGAACCACTTTTTTCTGGTTAGAGCCTTGAGCTTGCCTCTAGCAAATATCTTGTATGTTTGTCCATGATACAGAGTCCAACTTTGTTTCCATAACCCCAATTGCTGGTTTGTATGAATTTTAATTTGAGTACAATGTTAATTTCAGTGATGGTCCGATTCTTTTCAAAACCGCAACATATAATAGTTTTCCTTCACTTTTAACTTTCTACTAGATGGTGTGCTAATGTGACAACTAGGCAATGTTCTTGGAAATTTGGACATAAAAGGAAGCAAGGTCTCCCTCTTAAGTTTACGCAGAGAAAGCTCCCACTTCATCTGGGATTCTTCTGTGTCCTTATATTTTCACAACCATTTAAACAAAAATTGTTGAATTCTGATGTTTTTGATCAGAGGTTCTTCAGAAGTCAAGAATGAGGTATAAAACTCGGACACAGTCGCTTATTGAGTGCTAAAAGAACAGAAGGATTGGGAAAGGAGAGTAGTGAGAGAGAAGGCTAAGGCAGGAGAAGAAAAGAGAGCCAATGTGGTCTGCTTTTTTAAAGCCAGTTTGCTAATTCCATTGAATTTCCATAACAGATATTCCATTCAAACTTTATCAATAAGAGTTAGCCAATCAGTAGTCCATATTCAAATAATGAGATCCCCCAAGAAGCTCCCAGAATAATACAGAAGAGCTGTAACCATTTGGAGACGCATTGAACAATTGTATATACTTAGGTAATTAGATAAAAATACAAACAAGCATAGGATAGTTAAATTGCAAGGGAAATAACAATTATACAGTCTAACCCAACAGCTCCCAACAGAATTGATTATAAATTGACTCAAATGGTAGAGAAGCTATAAAATCAAGGTTTAAATTAAGACTGGCAGCCATAAAATTTTGCATTTTTCTAAATTATCTCATCTGGCAATGATTTGTTAGTTCAATGTGAATTTTATGTTGATGAGATGTGCCTTGATTTTTATTTATGCAGGCTTATTGAGCCTTGCTTTAATAGTACAATATTTACATAGATACTTTAAGCTAAGAGTAGAGGGATAGTTAAATGTGATGCTAGTTCAAGTTTATAGTTATTCAACCATACACGTGTAAGACGATGTTCCTCTGGACCAAAGCGCACAACACAGTACACACATAGCACATAAAGTAATATTACCACAGATAAATTCACAAATAATAAGGCGCATATGTGATACAAATGAATGAGTAAACAGTATAATGCTATTGGTGCTTCATACATGGGTGGTAGCAGGCAGCCTAGTAGTTTTACAGCCTGTATCAAGTAGACTTAGTGATAAGTTGAGTGCATAACAGGGATATTTTAAAGGAAATGATTTCAACATTTTACAATTTTAGTTTGGTGAATGAGCTGTTAAACTATGTAGATTGGTTGGTCTACTGAATGAGTTGTTTCTGTCCTGTGAAAGAGACTGTTTTGTGGTTGAACGCAGTAGGTTGTATCTGGTGTTGACCTGGCTGTGGGATTTTGTTGAACATGTCTGTTAAGTGAATTAGAGTGCAAAAGGGTATTGTAAAAAGTAAATATGGAGGCAAGGATTCTAGACGTGAAAATGCTGATGGAAGTTTAATAAAATAGCAATAATTGGATTGTGCAGTTTAATTTGAACTCTTAGTTTTTAATGTACTCTAAAATCCCACCATATTCATTTATTGATTAAGCATTTGAACTTTACTCTCAATTTTTTGACTTCTGGCACCTGATGTAGAAGGCAAATGATGTGGAACCAACTGCTAAAAGCAGCAGAAAATGTTAATAATTTTTTCTCTTCCATGGGTTGGAATAACTTGTTGCCTCCAAATTGAGATTAGCCAGTAATGTTGAGCATAATCCCAGTTGTAAAACTATCCTTTCCTTTTAATGTTATGATAGTATAACAACGGTACAGCTAGAGGTAGTTGTTAAGGGAAAAATAGGACAAAATTAGCACGATGATAGCTCTCGGAGATAGTTATGGAGACATGGATCTTGTAAGCCTGGTATGTTTTAATGGACAAAACAATGAAGTTTCTGTAAAAGTTTATTAACTACAAAATTCTATACTTGAAACAATTGATGGAGGATCTTGTAGAAGTTAGTCCCTAGAGCTCCTAAAATTATATCACTTGTGTCTTTTGGTCTGGTGTCCTCTTGGCTGTTTTCTCATGTGGTCTTTAAGTGTATGTGAATCTTTCTTCCGAGAAACAATCTACTAGATGATGCTACCTTTGTACAGTATGTTTTGGGTCCAATCAATGTGTCTGAGAAGTTAATTTATTAAGTAGGATATATAAAATATTTTATATATATTTAAAAAAAAGAAACAAGTACTCAGGAAAGAGCAATCCAATGGCAATCTTTAGATTACACTATCAAAGAAAATCACACAGGTCTTCACCATGAGAGAAATGGACAGGGTTGTCACACTTTTTCCACTATCAGAGGTCTATTTTGACAGGGAACGTACGTATTTCCTGTCATCAGAATCAGGTTTTTTTTATTGCTGACATATGTCATGAAATTCATTGTTTTGTGATAGTAGCCCTGATCATGACTTGTGACCCCAGTTTGAAGGAGAAGTTGGCTTAATCAATCCAGAAGCTGGAGAAAACAAACAAGAGGAAACAATGTCCTGCATTACTTCTGCTGTCAGAGTACCCTAGGAACAGCAAATAGGACACATACTCCATTGTCCTTAGCACCACTCTTGAACCTGCTCTAAGAAGGTGGAAATTTTCAGTGGAGGTTTTTCTGTATGCACTTTAGATCACATGACAAGTCACTAGCTTTGCCGGAATGTTAAGCACATTCTTGGCACAAAAATAACTATCACACTTGTGGATTTTACATGTTGCATAATGAATTAAGTAGGATGTACAATATCATTATTCTTAACTCATTACGAAGTTCTTGCCACCTTCTATATCTTGCTACAGAACTTGTGTTTGTACGTGTCTCTATGTACCAGAGAGCAGCTGCCCTTGTTCTTGCTGTATTCGATTGCTATCTAGTCCTTCGTCATACATGGCTCTTTCCTGTGATAATTGAATAGAGACCATTTTGATTTCATCACTCCCTTGTATTTTGGGAGTGGAGAGCTAGGAAATTGTAGACCACGGAATCGTTCAACTATCATTGATTCACTGGTGAATTGATTTATTAATATAGAACATAGAAAGTACAGCACTGGAATAGGCCCTTTGGCCTACAATGTAGTGCCAAACCAATTAAATTAGTAATCAAATGGCTAACTGAATTAATCTCCTCTCTGCCTAGGAATGTCCATATCCTTCCATATTCCTCAATTGTTGCATCTAGCTAAAAGTTTCTGATGTTTTTGCCTACACCACCAGCCCCTGCAGTGCATTCCAGGCACCCACCACTCTGTGTAGTAAAAAGAAACTTGTTTCTCACATTTTCTTTGAAATTACCACCTCTTGTCTTAAATGCATCCCCTCTGTTATTAAAGATGTCAAACACTGGAAAAATGTATTGTTTGTCTATTCTTTTTATCTATGCCTCTCATGATCTCAGGAACCTCTATCAGATCTCTGCTCAGCCTCCTCTGCTCCAGAGAAAACAGCCCAAGTTTGTCCAACCTCTCGTTATAGCACGCGCCTTCTAATTCAGACAATATCCTGATTAGACCTCTTCTGCACCCTCTCCAAACCTTCAATATCCTTCCTATAACGGGCCGACCAGAACTGTATAGAATATTCCAGTTACAGCCAAACTGGAGTTTTATAAAGCTGCAACATAACTTCCTGACTTTTGAACTCAATGCTTTGTCTAATAAAGGCAAGTATGCTGCTTTAACTGCCCTATCAGTTGTATAACTGTATATACTATAGTATATAATCAATGAAAAGATTAGGTTGGCTGTACATCAAAATATACAGTGATATTGGTTGTTTGTGTCAATGACCAAGAAAGTCCAAGGATGTGTTGGGACAGCCCACAAATGTCACCATGCTTACAGCATCAACATAGCATGCCCACAATTTACTAACCCAACCCGTGCGCCTCTTTGGAAAGTGGGAGGAAATGCACACAGTCATGGGGAGAATTCACAAACTCCTTACAGAAAACAGAGGGAGTTGAATCCCGATCTTCTGTTTGCTGGCACTGTAATGTGTTATGCTAACTGCTACGCTATAGTGCTGCCCACAAAGTGGTCCCTATTCTACAAAGTGCGCTATTTGTACAGAGGCCTTTGGACCGGTACTTGGAGCTACTGCTTTCAAACTCAAGAGGTGATAGTACTACATGCTGCGCTGTCGTTTGTGTCATCAGGAGAGAAGGTAGAAGTACTAGAAAGTCCTGAGAGCAGGAGAAAGTGTTGCACGACAGAGTAGCTGAGTATGTAAACTGACTGTGAAGAAACTGTTGTATCATTTTGTTTTTAAGAAGAGTGTGTGTTAAACAGAAGTCTAGACTATGGATGCTATTGGAAGAGATTACTAGATGGAAAGTTTAGAAATGAGCCGAGGGTTTTGGAAAGAAGTACCACGATGGTATGAACCAGTTGGGGAGTGGCAGCAAATCACAGTAAAGTGAGAAACACTTAATGTGCAGGTTCAGGATTGGAGGTAGGAGTGAAAATGTGTTTCGAATAGTGAGGTTTCATTAGTGTGGTACATGATGAAGGAGAAATAAAGTCAAGCTCCTTGGACTGTGCAAATACTGTTGTTTTGATTAGTGTTGGGATTTGAGGTTCACAGTAGTCTTGCCTCAGGTAAGTATTGCTTATATAATGGGGACCAAAGCTCTATATCTGGCAAGTTAAGGAGGAAGATGTAGAAAAAAAAAGAATTAAAGCGCAATTGGTAAGTTTATTGGCAGGATTCCATTTTGGTTTTGACTTAAACAATATTTTTTTGGAAATGTTTGGGAAGATGGTTTTGATTTTATCTTTCTCTAATAGAGCTTCATCATTGGAGAATTTGCTTCAGTGCAAGTAAAATTCAAATGTGCACATATATCACTGATCAATCTGCGGGACGCACAGGTTAGTTTCCTGATGGTAGTAGTAAATACTCAACTGAAAATTAGATGAGGTAACAAATGAATACATCATTATATAAAAGAACAGAAAGATTTGGAAGAAAATAATTGAGAAAAATGTGTGTTGTGATGCACTGCAAACATTAATAATTAAAGTGAGAACCTTTACCTTTTGAAAGCCCTAAAATGAATGGAAATCCAGCCAAGTATCCTCCATATATTCTCCGATGAAGTGAGCAAAAATTAGGACTGCTGTAATTAATAGTTGCTAGGAGAATTGTGAAAGTGTGCCATTCCCTGTCCAGCAAATTAACAAAAAAGTATTGACAGAACATCACACTCTGTTTACAGAGGCCAAAAGCTTGTCCATTTCTTGATTTACCATTTTGAACAATCAATATTTATTTTTGTGTGGAGAATGGGTGTGGAAGGACCAAAAGCGAAATACCAGGAACAAAGTTTAAAAACCAAAAGGTCAAAGCTCTACTTGTGTGTTAGTTTTAGTGTATTTTGTTTGAGTGTATTTTAACATGGAAAATGGATTGCAGGAAAGTGGAGGGTGAAGCAGTGTTGGTATATTTTTTGCTATACAGCCATTGACGCTTTAGGTAGGTACCTTAATTTATGAAGCTATTTGATTATAATGAATGCACTGGTATTAATAGGCGGAGATGGTCTAGGAGTCATTAATAATTCCTATTTTATAGCAAGAGACTATATTCTAATGTATTTTTGTGCATTACTGGTACAGTTTCATTTACTGCTGCTGCAGTAGTTTATTAGTGCACCTGCATCAACAAAGGTATCTCAGCTATGTTGACAGCTGCACTGAAGCAGAATGTAATTCCATCAAAAATCTTGCATTTAATAATTTTAAGAAGCAGGTGTTAAGAAACTGATTGGCATCTTGAAGATGACAGTCTTAGTATGGAGCACAGGTTTAGATAAGTATGATGCTAATCTTTGCTATAGAGAGCTGTGTTAGATCAAAGATCTATTTGGATGGAAGTCAAAGCTTTTTAAAGACTCACTGATGAACCATCTGGAAAAGGTAACAGGAAGAACCCTCACAATTAATATAACCTTCTTCGGTCTTTGATTCATCAGCATCTCCATCAGGTAAACACAAGTATTGCTGAGATAAATAATCGATTATTGAACAGTGAAACAGAAGCGAGGGTTGAAATGGCCTCCTGCTGCATTTGTTTCTTATTTACTGATGGGAACATTTATTATGGCAAAATTATTGGGGGATGGGTGTAAACATCTATGCTGCATGTGATTGGAAGGTTTACTAATGAATATATTTACATGCTTTTGTTGGTGAGCTAACAAATTTAATATAAGCAATTAGAACTGTTGTAGCGTGGATGAAATTACCGGAGAGACAGTCACTAGTAGATACAAAGCAGCTTCTTTATTCGACACAACAAGGTACAGTAGGCATCTTACGGATGGAGACGCTTTCCGCAAAAAAGTCTGCTAGCTAAATGTGGGCTCGATATTTATAAGCTAAACACAAAGACAATCGCTACTTAAAAAGTTACAAACAATGCATAGACGATGCTTCCTGTTGAAGCTACATACAAAATCTCACACCATCCTTTCCTCCCGACGCCAATGTGTCTGGGTTGGTATCTACAACCTTTAGGAAGTTAAGTCTACGATACATTTATTTGGCATTTCCCGTGCTAACATAGAAGACAATTAATACAATTAATATTTAAATGTATAGGTGATATTGCCTTCGAAACTACAGTGTCAGGTCAAACTACCAGAAGTATCTGGTATTTACACCTTTTAGGAAGCCCATTGTGGTGGACTCAATCCACAGTCCTTTGTCAAACAGTTAAAATAGAAGTCTGGTGGCCAGAGTCATTTAAGTGTTAAGAAATCATCTACCCAAAAAGAAATCCACTCTAACAGTCCCTCCTCTTGGCCCTCCTGGACAAATTAAATTTGTATCAGGAAAGGCCAACCTAGGAGGATCTGCTCAAATAGGGCAGCAAAAATGCCCTGTCTTGAAATTCCCCCCCCCTCCCCAATTTTACGTACCTCGATATCTATCCTAGCATTACCTTTGTTCCAAGTCTTTAGGAATGCGGCTCCTTTGTTGTGCCTGCTCTTTCCCTACAGGCTGACTGCAGCTTAAGTACATTCTTTTGTCTTCAGCCCTTTATCCTCTGGTCGCTGAAACTCTCCTTCCAGGAGCATCCACAGGCTCTCTCATCGACGTACAGGAAGGGGTTGGGGTGGCCTCTATGTAAATGTCTGCTAGGACCTCTCCCTGGTGGCACCCCCTTCTGAACTGTCCAGTCGATCACTGGCTCAACTGCTGAAAAGGGCCCAGCTCCTCAGACTCGGGGTGACTGCTTCCAGATGCCGTGTGCAGTCTGAAATGCCATCGAAGTGGTGGAACTTGCCATCTCTGCTTTAACTCAAAAATCCCTCCCCATCTATTTCCCAAATAATTTTCTATACTACGCTATAAAATTAATGATCTACCTTCAGCAACCAGCTTTCTTTACAGAGTACCATCGTCATCACACTTTAGCAGGCTATTCATGGTTTTCCCAACACGTTCTCGGTGTCTTCTGCCATACTCTCAGTGTTTTCTGCCTTTGCGTTTACTCTGGGTATGTTTTCATCAGCTGTGGTCAGGTCTGCAATGGCCGGCTGGTGTTCCTCTCTTAGATTCTCTGTAATTATATGGTTACTGGGTACACTTGGTTCCCCACTCCATCTGTGGGAGCAACAAGAGGGTGAGTTGTATGCTTTAACCTGAGTCCAGTGTTTCCACTGGCTGCCTCGCCGAGTCTGTACACAGACACACGTATCATTGGTTAAGAGTACCGTCTGTGCTCCTATCCACCTGGGGGCAAACCCCGGCCTTTCTGGCAGCACCCTCACCATAACATGGTTGCCGGGCTGTGGAAGAACTATCCCCTTTCCCTCTGGCTCTCTCTGATCAGCGATTCGCTGTTGTTGTTTCACTTGATCCTTTAATACTTTAAGTTGGTTACCAAGGTCTTTCACATATTGGGTCATTCTATCCCTGTAAGCCCCAGGCTCCCCGCAACCTGTAATTACCCCTTAAGGCAGTCGCATTGCTCGCCCCATCAATAATGCGTAGGGGCTGAGACCCAAAGTGCAGTTCGGGGTTGTGCTCAATCTCATCAAGATTCCTGGTAATACATCCACCCATGTCTTTCCTGTCTCAGCTATAGCTTTGGCTAACACATTCTTGATTGTTTGGTTCATCCTTTCTACCATCCCTGAACTCTGGGGGTGGTAGGGTACATGGAACCGTTGTCGAATCCCTAGTAGCTGGCACATTTCCTTCATCACTTTCCCCGTGAAATGTGCTCCCTGATCTGAATCCACCTGAATTGGGGTTCCCCACCTTGGGAGGATTTCCTGAACTAGGATTCATGCAGCGGTGCGGGCGGTGCAGTCCCTTGTTGGGAAAGCCTCTACTCACCGGGTGAAGTGATCCGTGATTACTAGACAGTAGCTATTCCCCCTGCTTTTTGGCAGGGGCCCTGTGAAGTCTATCTGGATGTTTTCCCAGGGTCCCCTCGGCTGTGGCTGATTTGCCAATTGTAGCTTTCTGCCGTTACCAGGGTTAGGCTGGGCACAAGTGATACAACGGCGGCAGAATTTCTCAATATCCCCGCCCATCCCTGGCCACCACCAGTCCTGCTGGAGGGTTGTGATCATGCTCTGCCTTCCCTGATGCATCTCCCCATGATATAACTTTAGTAGTATCTGTCTAATACGGGGGGGGGGGGGGCCACCGTGACTTGTTCATATTATTTCTCCCTTTCCTAAATCTATAACCGCTCCTGCTTCCCTTAAGATGTCTATTCCAAGGATCGTACCCTCATTGTTTGGACATACCCAGAAATACACTGGAAGCTGCACTCCCCCGATTTCTATATTTGCTTCTCACTTCTTTCTGCTTTTACTGTTTTCCCTCCTATGCTCCTGATATAGCTGGCCTGTCCAGTTGTTGGTAAGGGTAAGTGGTTATCGATACTGATGCCCCTGTGTGCACTAACATACTGCATTGCCGTCCCCCTAACAATGCCGTTATGTGCATCCGTGAGAGAGCAGCACTGCCAGTGGACCCCGCTGCCACATCTTTTTCTGCCTTAAGAGGCGCTGTCACTAACTCTTTGATCTGATCGACAGTCAGACTGGTTTCTGATGGGGTGAGTGACTGGGTGTCTGCTGTGACCTTTGCCTGGGTTTTCCCCCTCCCTTTTGGACACTGTCTCCAGCCATGTCCCGATAGGCCACAGCTGTAGCATATCAACTCCTTCACTGACTTATACCTGGTCCGGCAGTCCTTTGCTCAGTGCCCTGGCTGCCGGCAAGCAAAACAAACTCTCCGGGACATCACAGCAGCCGCATCCACTATACCCACTTTACGATTTCTCTTGCCTTTTCTTTGGTCTATCTCACTGGCCCATGAAACTATCTCAGAGTAGTTGGACCTTACCATTATGCCTAAATCTAAAATGTCCTGGTGGGCTGAGCTCAGCCCTTCCTTCAGCATTTTTAGGAAGACTGGGTCATCCCTCCCTGGGTTATCCAACCCGGAATACTCCTCGTACTTACGTTCTGCATAATCCATGGCTGTCTCGTCAGCCTATTGAATCACTGCCATTATCATTCCCCAGCTACTTTCACCTCCCTCCCGGGCGCTGCCTCACTTTCCCTTTAAAAGAGCGATATCTTTCTTCATCACTGCCGCTCCCGGTAGTTGCCCATGTACCATCCCGCACCCCCTGGGCCATCCTGTCCCACATATTCCTTGGGCCCTAGGCTTTCACTAACACATGTATATCTTTAGGGTGCATCTGGTGAATTTCAACCATTTCCTCGAGTTTGCGCCAGAACTCTGAATTCCCACAGGCGACTTTAAGTGAGGGCAACTCGGACAAAATGCTCCGTTTCTCCCCGGGGGTGAAGGGCTTATGAATAGTCGTAATCAAGGTCAAGGGCTGGCTTGGAACTTCAGGGTTCTCAACCTGACGTTGCCTGACTTCAATAGGTGCCATTCTGGTAGATCTACCTGGGTAAAACCTCTCCCTGAGATATCTCCATACGAATTCCCACACTACGCAAAATATAAAACCGCAGAGCATGTATTCCACAATCTGCCTATTTTGAGTACCTGAACTCATGATGCCTGCTGTATTCCCTTGCATCACACTTGCACACATATACACTAAAACGCAGCTCCCTGAACGAGTATACACGCCCCCATGCTGGCGTCTCGAACCGTTGGTTACCACCTTTCGCAACTGGTAGTCCAAGTTTAACATGCAAAGATTCCTCACTTACATAAACACACATGCACACGCACACACTACTTTAATATCTACCAGTCCAGCTCTCCACGTTCGTGATACCTCGTGTTCCTGTGTGTCCACCGACCAAACAGATCCAAGTGTGAGTGTTATTTTAGAAAAATACTCACCAACTTAGACTGCTAGGAACGCTGGCCACACGACGGGTCACAATGGTATCCCACTTCTGACACCAAATGTGGTAGCGTGGATGAAATTACCGGAGAGGCAATCACTGGTAGATACAAAGCAGCTTCTTTATTCGACACAACAAGGTACAGTAGGCATCTTACAGACAGAGATGCTTTCCACAGAAAAGTCTGCTAGCTAAATGTGGGCTCGATATTTATATGCTAAACACAAAGGCAATCGCTACTTAAAAAGCTACAGACAATACATAGACAATGCTTTCTATTGAAGCTATTTACAAAATCTCACACCATCCTTTCCTCCCGATGCCAATGTGTCTGGGTTGGTATCTACAACCTTTAGGAAGTTAAGTCTACAATACATTTATTTGGCATTTCCCGTGCTAACATAGAAGACAATTAATACAATTAATATTTACAATGTATAGGTGATACTGCCTTCGAAACTACAGTGTCAGGTCAAACTACCAGAAGTATCTGGTATTCACACCTTTTAGGAAGCCCATTGTGGTGGACTCAATCCACAGTCTTTTGTCAAACAGTTAAAATAGAAGTCTGGTGGCCAGAGTCATTCAAGTGTTAACAAATCATCTACCCAAAAAGAAATCCACTCTTAACAAGAACAACACACACAAAATGCTGGAGGAACTCAGCTGACCAGGCAGCATCTATGGAAAAGAGTAAACTGTCGACATTTTAGGCTGAGATCCTTCATTGGTTTTGGGGGGTAAAAAAGATGAGAAGAATCGCTAAACTCAACAGGTGGACATTTAGACTTATAGGAAAGGTTTGGAGAGATACCAGTCTACCTCAGTTAGGCATCTTGGTTGGCATGGGTTAAAGAGTCTGTTTTCTGTGCTGTATAGCTCCAAGTACAGTAACGTTTTCCCCAGATAAACATGCAAAGTTCTTCTCAGCATCTAGCGGCCGGGTGACTAAATTCGGAGAACTGTATTACAGGCTAGACATGCAACAGTCTGACATTGTCTCTAAGATATGATTTTTTGCTAATATAACAATATGCCATACTTCGCCAACACAATCATTGTACTTATCCTGTCACATGGACAGACCAATCAGATAATGGTAAATTGGTAAGCAAACTGCAAGGAGTAGCCTTAGACATCCTCAATATTGACTCCAGATCCTATTTAGTTTCACAATATTAAATCAAATATATGGGCACGGAAACCTAGTTTGTAGAGGGCATTGAAGTTGTTGGCCTTTTGGTCCCTCTGCCTTACTCTTCCAATCAATAAGATTCTCTGCACTTCCCCATATTCCCTTAGTCATCTAATATCCCAAAATCTATCAATCTCTACCTTGAAAATGCTTAGCAGCTGAACATCTACATACCCTCCCAGGTAAAGAATTGCTGTGTCCATGCTGTGTCGGAGGAGAGGCAGTGAGAGCAGAGGTGCAGGAATACCCGAGTTGTTATCAAGAACTGTCCACAATGGTAGAGGGGAAGCCATGGATCAAGAAGAAGGAAAGATATTCCAGAGACCTCCGCAGAATATCTTGTCATTGGAGCTAATATGACAGAGACAGGAACTGGAAGAGTGAAATGGAGGTTTTGTAGGAAGAAGGTTGGAAGGAAATTTGCTGAATGTGCGGTAGCTACACAGCTACTGCTCAGTCTGCTCTCAACCATCAGGTAAACGATGAAAGGTGTTGATAGTTCTATTTAGTATCAGAGAAGGTATGCAATATGCAACCCAAAATTCTTGTTCTTTGTAGACATCCATGAAAACAGAAGAGTGCCCCAAAGAATGAGTGACAGCAAAAACATTAGGATCCTGAAGCCCCGCTCCCGTGCACAAGCCTGCTCTACTCTCCCCTCCTGTGCACAAGCAGCAGCTAAGCAATGACCGTCCCCTTTCCTCACTAACTACAGCAAAAGGAGCATCAGCACCGTCCGCCCACCGAGCAAGCAATAGCAAAGCCCCCAAATGAGACTATGATCTGCAGTACAACAAGAACTATTGTTCACCCAACAACTTAACATAGCACAGGCTCTCTCTCTCTCCCTAGTAACAGTGAGAGGGGAGACCAACAAAGACAAACAACTCACTGATTGCGGTGTTAAAGTCTGCTGTGTTGCTTTTGTTCCAAGATCTCCGACTTGACAATCGGTAACAAACACTCCCGCACCAATGAGAGAAAGAGAGAGGGTGTGCGACTTGCCAAGTACAGAGCCCCCGATGGCCAGTCCGATGTTCTGTTTTCTCCTGCAACACTTCAGCCAGAAGCACTGGTGAAGAATCAGCTTGTCCACGGGGGCTGCGGGCTCGAAATCCCAAAGGAATGCTCGTCTTCTAGGCTGCGTCCTTGGGATATTGAAAAATGGCTGGTCACTAGCCCCAGGGAGTAGGTCTCATCGCCGCAAAGATCTAAATTTTGAGCGTAGCTCAAGGTCAGGATCTTCAACAGGACCCCATGCACCTTAACAATTAAGCGTTTTTGCAGGTGAGCTTGAAGGAGTCGCTGTCAAGCACCATCATCAACACTTTCTCACTTGAAACCTCATCAATGACATTTTTGGATTTTAGAAATGAAGAGCCCTGGTAAAATGGATGTTAATGCTCATCAAAGGAAAAATACTCCCACTACCACACCTACCTAAATTTACAATGGGCAGGAGTAAAACTCTTCTGGTTGTACAAGATTTTCTTCTGTGATATTCTATCTGTGTAAGAGAGAATGCAATAGCTTAATGCAATAGCAGACATTTCAAATCCTGGTCCCCTCTGTTTTATATAAATATGTAGCATAACTTTGCAAACAACAGGAATTCTGCAGATGCTGGAAATTCAAGCAACACACATCAAAGTTGCTGGTGAACGCAGCAGGCCAGGCAGCATCTCTAGGAAGAGGTGCAGTCGACGTTCAGGCAGAGACCCTTCGTCAGGACTAACTGAAGGAAGAGAGAGTAAGGGATTTGAAAGTGGGAGGGGGAGGGGGAGATCCAAAATGATAGGAGAAGACAGGAGGGGGAGGGATAGAGCCAAGAGCTAGACAGGTGATTGGCAAAAGGGGATACGAGAGGATCATGGGACAGGAGGTCCGGGAAGAAAGACAAGGGGGTGGGGACCCAGAGGATGGGCAAGAGGTATATTCAGAGGGACAGAAGGACAAAAAGGAGAGTGAGAGAAAGAATGTGTGCATAAAAATAAGTAACAGATGGGTACGAGGGGGAGGTGGGGCCTTAGTGGAAGTTAGAGAAGTCGATGTTCATACCATCAGGTTGGAGGCTTCCCAGACGGAATATAAGGTGTTGTTCCTCCAACCTCAGTGTGGCTTCATCTTTACAGTAGAGGAGGCCGTGGATAGACATGTCAGAATGGGAATGGGATGTGGAATTAAAATGTGTGCCCACTGGGAGATCCTGCTTTCTCTGGCGGACAGAGCGTAGATGTCCAGCAAAGCGGTCTCCCAGTCTGCGTCAGGTCTCGCCAATATATAAAAGGCCACATCGGGAGCACCAGACGCAGTATATCACCCCAGTCGACTCACAGGTGAAGTGTTGCCTCACCAGGAAGGACTGTTTGGGGCCCTGAATGGTGGTAAGAGAGGAAGTGTAAGGGCATGTGTAGCACTTGTTCCGCTTACACGGATAAGTGCCAGGAGGGAGATCAGTGGGGAGGGATGGGGGGGGACGAATGGACAAGGGAGTTGCGTAGGGAGCGATCCCTACAGAATGCAGAGAGAGGGGGGGAGGGAAAGATGTGCTTAGTGGTGGGATCCCGTTGGAGGTGGTGGAAGTTACGGAGAATAATATGTTGGACCCGGAGGCTGGTGGGGTGGTAGGTGAGGACCAGGGGAACCCTATTCCTAGTGGGGTGGCGGGAGGATGGAATGAGAGCAGATGTACGTGAAATGGGGGAGATGCATTTAAGAGCAGAGTTGATAGTGGAGGAAGGGAAGCCCCTTTCTTTAAAAAAGGAAGACATCTCCCTCATCCTAGAATGAAAAGCCTCATCCTGAGAGCAGATGTGGCGGAGACAGAGGAATTGCGAGAAGGGGATGGCGTTTTTTCAAGAGACGGTGAGAAGAGGAATAGTCCAGATAGCTGTGAGAGTCAGTAGGCTTATAGTAGACATCAGTGGATAAGCTGTCTCCAGAGACAGAAAGATCTAGAAAGGGGAGGGAGGTGTCGGAAATGGACCAAGTAAACTTGAGGGCAGGGTGAAAGTTGGAGGCAAAGTTAATGAAGTCAACGAGTCCTGCATGCGTGCAGGAAGCAGCGCCGATGCAGTCGTCGATGTAGCGAAGGAAAAGTGGGGGACAGATACCAGAATAGGCACGGAACATAGATTGTTCCACAAACCCAACAAAAAGGCAGGCATAGCTAGGACCCATATGGGTGCCCATAGCTACACCTTTAGTTTGGAGGAAGTGGGAGGAGCCAAAGGAGAAATTATTAAGAGTAAGGACTAATTCCGCTAGATGGAGCAGAGTGGTGGTAGAGGGGAACTGATTAGGTCTGGAATCCAAAAAGAAGCATAGAGCTTTGAGACCTTCCTGATGGGGGATGGAAGTATATAAGGACTGGACATCCATGGTGAAAATAAAGCGGTGGGGGCCAGGGAACTTAAAATCATCAAAGTTTAAGAGTGTGAGAAGTGTCACGAACATAGGTAGGAAGGGATTGAACAAGGGGGGATAAAACCGTGTCGAGGTATGCAGAAACGAGTTCGGTGGGGCAGGAGCAAGCTTTGCATGTCTTTTTGCTCAGAACAATGCTTATTGTGTTGAATAATTTTAAGTCTGTGTTTTTGTGAACTAGTCTATTGTCCAAAGGAAATGTAATTAAATTTGATGTTAAGTTACTATAACACTGATGATGTTTTGAAAGAGAAAAAAATCTGAATTAATTGCCATTCTAAAATAATGGTGGGCAAATGAGTTTACTCTAATGATGATTTTGATAAACCTGATCTTGTAGAACGATGGTTGTTAATTGCATCTTGGTTTGTGGTATGTCTGTCAACAAGGGTTCTGAGGTTAAGCAAATTGGTTAATTCTCTCCTTCACTCAGGCTGTTTTAAAATTTCATAACAGAAACCTCTATTTTTATTTTCTCTGCTATAGGCAGTGATACAAGGTTTGACCAATTTTGTTGTGTGGAAAGCCACAAAAACGGCTTTTAGCACTCAGCTTCCAGATGCTTTTAACTGATATTGCTAGGTGTATTTTGGTTGTGGGTTCAGCTTCACCCTGCACAGTTGAAGACTACCTTGGTCTTTTGGGGGTGGGGTCAGTCAAAAGCAGGTCTTGAAGAAATGATCATGCCTTTTTCATTATCAAAGATCATGTTTACATTGGGTCTGGAGGGGGGGATGTTTCCTAATGTTTGCACAACATTTATACAAGCTTAGCAAGTCAAATTCCTGCCTTTATGTATGGTACTATATACAGATATACTATCCCTTTTAAATCCACCTTCTGATAAGATGGCAGAGCGCTCGGACGCGGCGGCTTCTACAGGATCAACCAAAGGTGTTATTGTCCTTTGTGAATGTATCTTTCACGATCGCAACACCCTACTGGACATTAAAATGCTGCATGTCTACTCCATCAGTGAGTTGCTTGTTAATGGAGAAATTGAAGGAGGCGGACTTGTGTGGACCGTGATGCTGCATGAGACAGAGGCGTTGGTGCGTGAAAGAAGTGTGCAATCTAACAGTGAATGATGATCTTGGTTATTTTTCTTGTGATCGCAGGACCCTGTTGGACATAGGTGATGTGGAATGCTGCAAGTCCAATTCATTGGTTTATTAGCATACGGCGGGGGAAACTGTGTGGCCTCAGTTGTATTGAGGACTAACCTCAAACCAAGGTATTGTCTGTTTGCAGCTGCCCAGGTGGAGGCCTTGGAGCTGGGAGCTCCGTGGCATGCCAGAGACAGTGTAGTGCGGTGCCATTCTGGAGTCGGTGACTTGGACAATATTCTTTGCGCCATTGTATTTTACTGCTATCTTAAATGTACCATGTGTGCCTTGCGCTGTATGTGACTGTTGGTACTGTCTTTTGCACCTTGGCCTTGAAGTAACACTGGCTGTATTTATGAGAATTTATGTATAGTTGAATGATAATTAAACTTGATCTTGAAAAGCTCCAGTTTCTCTTAGCCATGTGTCCCTATATTTTCTTCATTTTTGAGATCTTGACACTGAGCAGATGTTGTTTCTGTATATGAATAACTAAAGATTGTTAAAGGCAGATCACTTTGGATCTCTGTATACGCATGACTGTGTGGCTAGTCATAGCTCAAATACCATCTACAGATTTGCTGACGATACAACCATTGTTGGTAGAATCTTGGGTGGTGACAAGAGGGCGTACAGGAGTGAGATATGCCAACTGGTAGAATTGGTGCCGCAGCAACAACCAGGCGCTTAATGTCAGTAAGATGAAAGAGCTGATTGTGGACTTAAGGAAGGGTAAGACGAAGGAACACATACCAATCCTCATAGGGGGATCAGAAGTGGAGAGAGTGAGCAGCTTCAAATTCCTGGGTGTCAAAATCTTTGAAGATCTAACCTGGTCCCAACATATTGCTGTAGTCATAAAGAAGGCAAGACAGCAGCTAAAATTTATTAGGAGTTTGAAGAGATTTGGTGTGTCAACAAATACCCTCAAAAACTTCTATAGTTGTACCGTGGAGAGCATTCTGACAGGCTGCATCACTGTCTGGTCTGGAGGGGCTACTGCACAGGACTGAAAGAAGCTGCAGAAGTTTGGAAACACGAGGAAATCTGCAGATGCTGGAATTTCAAGCAACACACAAAAAAAAGTTGCTGGTGAACGCAATTGTTCCGCTTACAAGGGTAAGTGCCGGGAGGGAGATCAGTGGGAAGGGGCTCCCTTGTCCACTCATTTTCCCCCCCCCTTCCCTTCCCACTGATCTCCCTCCCGGCACTTATCCTTGTAAGCGGAACAAGTGCTACACATGCCCTTACACTTCCTCCCTCACTACCATTCAGGGCCCCAGACGGTCCTTCCAGGTGAGGCGACACTTCACCTGTGAGTCGGCTGGGGCGATATACTGCGTCCGGTGCTCCCGATGCAGTCTTCCATATATTGGCGAGACCTGACGCAGGCTGGGAGACCATTTCGCTGAACACCTACACTCTGTCCGCCAGAGAAAGCAGGATCTCCCATTGGCCACGCATTTTAATTCCACGTCCCATTCCCATTCTGACATGTCTATCCACGGCCTCCTCTACTGTAAAGATGAAGCCACACTGAGGTTGGAGGAACAACACCTTATATTCGTCTGGGTAGCCTCCAACCTGATGGCATGAACATTGACTTCTCTAACTTCTGTTAATGCCCCACCTCCCCTCTGTACCCCATCTGTTATTTATTTATTTATTATTATTATTAATTTTTTTTTGTCCCTCTCACTATACTCCTTGTCCATCCTCTGGGCTTCTCCCTCCCCCCCCTTTTTCTCCCTGGGCCTCCTGTCCCATGATCCTCTCATATCCCTTTAGCCAATCAACTGTCCAGCTCTTGGTTCCATGCCTCCCCCTCCTGTCTTCTCCTATCATTTTGGATCTCCCCCTCACCCTCCCACTTTCAAATCTTTTACTATCTCTTCTTTCAGTTAGTCCTGACGGAGGGTCTCAGTCCGAAACATCGACTGTATCGCTTCCTATAGATGCTGCCTGGCCTGCTGTGTTCACCAGCAATTTTTATGTGTGAAGGTTGTAAATCTAGTTAGCTCCATCTTGGGTACTAGCCTACAAAGTACCCAGGACATCTTTAGGGAGTGGTGTCTCAGAAAGGCAGCATCCATTATTAAAGACCTCCAGCACCAAGGGCATGCCCTTTTCTCACTGTTCCCATCAGGTAGGAGATACAGAAGCCTGAAGGCACACACTCAGTGATTCAGGAACAGCTTCTTCCCCTCTGCCATCCGATTCCTAAATGGACTTTGAAGCTTTGGACACTACCTCACTTTTTTTAATAGGACAGTATTTCTGTTTTTGCACATTTTTAAATCTATTCAATATATGTAATTGATTTACTTTATTCTATTTTATTATTATTATTTTTCTCTCTCTGCTAGATTATGTATTGCATTAACTGCTGCTGCTCAGTTAACAAATTTCACGTCACATGCCGGTGATAATAAACCTGATTCTGATTCTGCTTCTGAAATGCCATGCATTTTCCCAAAAACAAAAGGAGCTAGAATAGATTGCAGAGGAGAACTATTCTTGATATTCCATGCATGCACGTCACCACTGACCCATGTTTGGATGTCTCAAAGCACTATTTCTTTGACCATAATAAACCATTTGAAGGGTTTTCACTTGCCTTTGTCATTTGATCAGGAGCCAATATGCAACTAGGTACTCCAAAGCAGCAAAGAAATTCAACTCCTGCTGCCTTTGGAAACCTTTCTCCCCTGAATCTCAGATATTTTAAAAATATAATGTTAATGTGCTAATAACAACGTTTGCATACCTCTACCTTCACCATGCCCAAAGGTACTTGGGTAGATTGGGAAAATGGGCAAAGTAGTGGCAGATGGGATATAATGTAGGGAAGTGTATGGTCATGCACTTTGGTAGAAGGAATAAAGATGTGGGCTATTTTCTAAACAGGGAAAACATACAAAATTCAGTGGTGCAGAGGGACTTGGAAGTGTTGTGCAGGATTCTGTAAAGGTTAAATTGCAGGTTGAGTCAGTGCTAATGAAATGTTAGCATTCATTTATAGAAGGCTAGAATATAAGATGAAAAGTGTGATGCTGAGGCTTTATAAAGCATTGGTCAGACTGCATTTAGAGTATTGTGAGCAGTTTTGGGCCCCTTATCCAATACAGGATAGCATTAGAGAGAGTCCAGAGGAGGTTCACGAGAATGATTCTGTGAATTAAATGGTTAACATATGAAGACAGCTTTTTCTGATGTTGTAGTATGTAGGTCTGTTAGTGGGTAATGTTTGTGAAGTGTCTGTGCAGAGTAAATACTGTAAGCCCGTTTAATGTCTGTAGAAAGTTTGTTGATAGTAGCTGGATTCTTTCTTGGATTACGTCCACACTATGCCGGATAATTTTGAAAACGCTGGTTTCGAGTAAAAACGATAGGCGTCCACACTAAGTGTTTTTCAAAATATCTCTGTCCACATTAGACGGATATTTGGGCGAATCTCCTCCTACTGGGAATGTGCAGGACACACAGAAAACAAGCGAAGAGGAAACAATATACTTAGTGCGCGTTTGTCCAGTTACGGAGTAGAAAAAGTTAAAAGGAATTGCTCTTGGCTCTCGCGCAGGAGGACTTAAAACTTAAATACTGGAGCGTATGGAGGCAAGCGACAGGGAGTTCACGGACAGTATGACCCGGCTGACGACGAACATTGAAAAACTGACTAACTCTGTTGCACTAATAAAGCACTTTTGTCTGCATCAGTGTTATCTTGTATTTCCATACAATGTTACATTAGGCTGTTTTCACCTATTGTCAGAGAAGTACTTGCATAAATAGGTAAACCAGCTTCCTCCAAAATATTTCGCATGGAATTTAAACTGGAGGTGGCGGAGGGTATTTTCTGTCCTGACCTTCATACAAGCAAGGACAGAAAACAGGGCAAAGTGAGTATACTTATTTATTCAGTAAGCTATGGGTCAAAGTATTTGGTGAGTACATTTCTAACCATGCTGGCTTCAGTCTCATTGCCGTCTGTTCTGAAATTATTAGGTTCTGCGAAACGCAGAATCAAATATTGCTGTGATGATTGTACGCTCTAGTATCAGTTGTTTGGAGACAATAAAGTAATAATAATAATAAAACAATGAAATGCCGGGCTGCCGCCATCTGTTCCGGCACGTCATGACAACTGTTTTAAAAAGCTCCGGTTACCCCATACACACTGCAAATGATATTAGGCGTTTTCAGATTTATTCAGTCTGGAGACTGTTTCTGAAAATCTCCGTTTTCGGGGTCTGAAAACGCCTTTTCAGTGTGGATGGAAGGTTAAAACAAAGAGAAAAAGCTTCGTTTTCAAAATTATCCGGCGTTGTGTGGATGTAGCCTTGGTTTCAGGCACCATCAAATGCCTATCAAGTGGTTTAATTGTTGGCTTAATGGAATCTTTTTGGATTTGGGCATATTGCTTAGCTGTAAACATTAATGTCCTTTTGTAAGTCCAAGGAATGCAAGGAATGACCACTACAAGGTCTAATTGATTTATGAGGACTGTTTTAATGGACACATGTTGAGTTTCAAAAACACTGGCTGTGTTGAAACAAAAAGTCAGAGTTTGTCTATCTTGGCATGTCTCTGTGCTTGTCAAACCTGTATTTATGGGAGTGCCTTCCTGGTTTCATTGGATTTCAACTGGGGCCAGAGATCGAGATTAGTGCCTAGGACCCGGGGTGGTTTTCGGAGTGAGTCAGAAATTGGACTTTCCTCGATAATAGCAAGTGGTGACTAAAAATTGTGAACCCTGAAGTTTTTGTACCTTGCAGATATCTTTGTGGAAATCTCTGTTACTTGCTATGTAGTCTTTTGTGTGGTTTATTTCTGCTTTCTATTTTTTTATGATAAATTAGGCTTAAGTTACTTTGTTGTGTTTGTATGCTTATTACCTCGTCTTCTGGAGACTCGAATTGTTGGGTGTGATGAATGCAACCCATTACTCTTTGGCACTGCAAGCAGGGTCCAGGAAAATGTGGCGGAAGACAAGCACGTGGAGTGATACTGTACCTGAGACTTATCAGTCCCTGGGTGGATGGATAACTTTGAGGGTTTTGAATCACTGGCTAATATTCTGAGTAAATGGGGTCCTCCCAGATGTTGGGAGAAGATATTTGATAAAGTGTCTGACATTAAAGCTTCCATGTGTAGTATCACAAAGCTTTAAACATGTAGCTTTTTTCTCTAAGAGGGACTCTCTGCCTCAAACAGGATGGATTTTTATGACTGCATTGTGGCGATTGAGTACTGTAAAAAGCTGAACTCTGAGGAAATCAAATGCCTGCAGTGTGAGTTTGAGTTCTCAGAACACCATTTTACGTGAAATGGCACGCGCAGTTTGAGAATGTGCTGAGCACTCTGAAGTTAAACAAGTTGCCGTGGCGTGTACATTGGCTACTGTGGTGCAAAAACATCACATGCAGTGCATCTGCATGATGGTGGATTCTTTAAAGGTCCAATCTGTGGTCCTGCAGGAGGACTGAGACCCAGACATTTGGGACTGGGATATCTGGTATGGTGATGATTCAGATGAGGACGGAAATAATGTAATCGAGATGCAGCCCCTCAGACATGTAAAAGTTAAAGAGGACCCCTGGAATGCTAATGAACAAAATCAAGCTGCAGTGCCTGTCCCTACTACCAATGACAACACTATTGATAATTAAATATACTACCATCAGGTTACAGGATTTAGCCCAAAGGCTGTGTCAGCAGCCAGGGGAATCCTTGCCCAGCTGGCTCATCCACCTATAGGGATTTAGGAACCTCTCAACTGTTTTTTCATGTGCATAAATTGATGTCGTTAGGGTCATTAACAATGGACTTATTAGTCCTGGCTGAAATGTGTGCTGGTCAGGCTAACAGAGCTGATTGCTCCTTGTGAGCAGTGGTCATATAGGCTGTTCGTGCTTGCTACCCTGCTTCTTTGCACTGGCATGAATCTCCTCATCTCTTGAAAATCCCTCAGAGGCTGTTTTAATGCCTCCGCGATGTGGCAACACAATCTGCCATTTGTAATAATAATGCACGTTTCCCTTTTCCCTTGGTAGGCTTACCTGATTGATGGAATGAGGACTCTCACGGTGGAGAGACATCTTGCTGGCTCTGTTAGGGCCAGGTGAGGGTTGGACTGTTGCAGAGTCTAGCAGTTTATTGGCCCTGACTTGAAGGGTCAGATGTAGATCAGGAACAAGTGCAAGGTAAGGCTGCTTTTAAGTTTTGCGAGCTCCAGGGGCATTCTGAGTGCATGATGAATGGAACTAGGAGTGCCCCTAAGCGGCCGATGATTGTGCCCCGGCTGTGTACCTACTGATGCTACTTTTGTCCTCTACGGTGAGCATTGTGACCCAGGTGGGTTGCATTCGATAGCCCAGACAAAGGGACTGGTTGAACTTCTGGCCCGTACCCCAGAATGTCATGTTAATCCCAAAAAGCAGGACATTCTCCGGTTATATCAGAACTTGGCTGAATTGGACCCTGGATGGCGGGTTACTCAACCTGCCGTCTAGGGGTACGGCCAGGGCTCCAATACTGCCACTGTTGCTCTAAAGGCAATGTGTATTACAGAGGGAGACCTGAGGCCATACATGCCTGTTACCCTTTGGTAGTCACATGGCAACAAACAGTGGGGAATCGCCCCGGTGGACACTGGGGCTGAGATTACGTTATTACATGGGAATCCAGATCTGTATACAGGGGAGCAAGTGTGTATTCAGGGATGTGAGTAATCGGTTACAGAGGTCCATCTTGCTACTGGCAAGGGACCTCGTCAGTCTGTCCCTGAGCTCGGTCTCTCAGGAACTTGTAAACATTTTGGGAATTGATTTGTTAATGGGAACCTCTTTCATGACACCATTTGGCAAATTTGCTTTTGGTATTTGGAAGGTATCTTTTCTAGTTCGGCAAAAGTAAAGTGGGAACCTGTTTTTATAATCTTGCCATTGCAAATAGAAGTTACCAAGCAATATTGTATCCCGGAAGGACATAAGGAAATCAAGGAGACAGTCGAGTCCCTCCTGAACCTGGAGGTTCATCATCCTGCCTCATCCCCCTATACCAGCCCTCTTTGGCCAGTTCAGAAACCTGATGGTTCGTGGCGTAAGACCATTGATTATCGTCGGTTAAATCGGTGTGCACCTCCAGACGTTGGTACCCTGATTGAGGACCTTTTTAAGCAGGACAGACAGTCATTATGTTGTTATTGGTTTGTCTAATGCTTTCTTCTCTGTCCCTATTGCTGAGCAGACCCAAGATCAGTTTGCTTTTACATGGCTTCCACAGGGACATATGTTCATAATCCGACTATTTGTCATAGCGTGGTGGAATGTGATTTTTAGTGAATGTGTCTCATCCCCCAGCATTAAATCGGCTCACTATATAGATGATGTGCTCTTGGGAATCTTCTGTAAAGGAAGTTTCTGAAGCCCTTAATACTTTGATCACTTGATTGTGGGGATGGGAAATTAACCTTGATAAAGTACAAGGCTCAGCTATGATCGTTCATATGGACCAAGGATTATAGGATAATTCCTGATAAGGTCAGAAATAAGATCCTAGACATAGCACTTCCTCCAACTAAACAATACCTTGTTGGTCTTTTGGGTTACTGGCAGCACCACATACCTCATTTGACTATACTCTTCCGAGCCTTGTTCACTGTGATTAGAAAGACATTCGGTTTTGTATGGGGCCCCAGGCAACAATCAGCTTTTGAGGCTGCAAAGGAGGCTGTCATCACGGCCTTACACCCATCTCCATGTTGAGAGGCCCTCTCCTTTGAACTGTAAGTTTCTGTTACAGATGATTTGACAGTCTGGAGCCTGTGGTAGAGGTATGGAGGAAAGAATATGCCTCTGGGGTGTCTGGTCCCAATGCTGCCACCAGATACACTGCATTTGAGAAACAGTTCATGCCTGCTGCTGGGCTTTGATAGAGACAGTGAGAGATTCTCTCATCTCTTTCCACCCTAACCTTTCCGTTACAGGATGAGTACTCTCTGACACACTCACCCATAAGGAAGGGCGTGCACAACAGAGTTCAGTTGTCAAGTGGTATATTTCTGAACCAGCATCAAAGGGACTGCATGGAATTAATAAAATACACAGACTGGTTGCTGATTCCCCTCAGGCTATGTCACCCACACTGGAAGCTACTTTGGTCAAAGTCTCAGCTGTGGCGTGGGGCATGCCTCTGATCTTCTGACTTCTGCTCAGCAACAGCTCGCCTGCTTCACCGATGGCTCTGCGATATGGAAGAATGGTCATCGTTGTTGGTGGACTGCTACCTTTTCATCCATTGAGTTCCAAAAAAGGAAGGCTCTGATGGGTCAAGTCAATATGCAGAACTTGCAGCAGTGCATACTGTCATTAGGCTTAAGACCAAAGAGGCCCATGTTCATATCGGTTGTTGGGTTGCTCTGGTGCAACCAGCAGGCCTGCACTGTTATTGAGTGCCCCTTATAAGGAATGGAGTTATGGAAGGACCTTTGGAACCAATCATCAAATGATACCATTACAATTTACCATGTCGATACCCATTTGAAAGATGACTTGTCGATGTGAAGATTTAACAACGTTGACAAACTCACTTACGTTTACACTGTAACATCTAGTCCCGGCCTCAAATACATTATTGCCACTTGTTTGATGTGCCCATGAGTCTTCTGGTCATCTGGGGTTACAGGGTACTGCAGAGTGGTCTAGGCAGTGAGGATTTTTCCTTCTCATTGATATAACTGGTACAGTAGTCGGGATTCATGGACTATATTTAGAAATTAAGGACAGATAGCTTTTAAAATGACCCTTAGCTGACATTTGCTGTGGACATGCCCCGCTTAGATTTGGCAATAGATTTATATTGGACCCTTTCCTTTACAGAAGTGATTTCCAGAGCTTCCTTACTATGGTGGACACTTATTCTAGTCTTTTGATGGTAATCCCTACTGTTAATGATAACTGGGTATCATAAGGTCATAAGAAATGGGAGCAGAATTAGGCTATTCAGCCCATCGAGTCTGCTCCGCCATTCCATCATGGCTGATCTCGGATCCCACTCAACCCCATACACCTGCCTTCTCACCATATCCTTTAGATGCTCTGACCGATCAGGAAACTATCAACTTCTGTCTTAAATATACCCACGGACTTGGCCTCCAGCGCAGTCTGTAGCAGAGCATTCCACAGATTCACTGCTCTCTGGCTTAAAAAAAATTCCTCCTTACCTCTGATCTAAAAAGTTGCCCCTCAATTTTGAGGCTGTGCTCTCTAGTTTTGGATACCCCCACCGTAGGAAACATCCTCTCCACAGCCACCTATTTTAGTCCTTTCAACATTCGGTAGGTATCAATGAGGTCCTCATGCATTCTTCTAAATTCCAGTGAGTACAGGCCCAAAATTGCCAAATACTCCTCATATGTCAACCCCTTCATTCCCGGAATCATCCTCATGAACCTCCTCTGGACTCTCTCCAATGACAATACATCCTTTTTGAGATATGGGGCTCAAAACTGTAGTCAATATTCCAGGTACGGCCTGACTAGTGTCTTAAAAAGCCTCAGCATTATCTCCTTACATTTGTATATTCTATTCCCCTTGAAATAAATGCCAACATTGCATTTGCCTTTCTGACCACATTCAGCCCAAGTCCCTCCGCACCTCTGTTTGAATCTTCTCCCATTTTATTTCATTTCATAATTCAATCTTCTTTTTCTATATGATTGATTTGGAATATGGGATACTGTGATCATTTTACTGTGATTTAAATGTTATGTAATTCTTATTACTTGTACCCTTATTTTAGACAATAGGTGCAGGAGTAGGCCATTCAGCCCTTCGAGCCAGCACCACCATTCACTGTGATCATGGCTGATCATCCGCATTCAGTACCCTTTTCCTGCCCTCTCCCCATATCCCTTCACTCCGCTATCTTTAAGAGCTCTACCTAACTCTTTCTTGAAAGAATCTAGAGAATTGGCCTCCACTGCCTTCTGAGGCAGAGCATTCCACAGAACCACAACCCTCTGTGTGAAAAAGTTTTTCCTCAACTCCGTTCTAATTTGTCTACCCTTTATTCTTAAACTGTAGCCTCTGGTTCTGGACTCTTCCCAACATCGGGAACCTGTTTCCTGCCTCTAGCGTGTCCAATCCCTTAATAATCTTATATGTTTCAATCAGATCCCTTCTCATCCTTCTAAATTCCAGTGTGTACATCCCCAGTCGCTCCAATCTTTCAACATATGACAGTCCCGTCATCCCGGGAATTAACCTCGTGAACCTACGCTGCACTCCCTCAATAGCTAGAATGTCCTTCCTCAAATTTGGAGACCAAAACTGTACACAATATTCCAGGTGTAGTCTCACCAGGGCCCTGTACAACTGCAGAAGGACCTCTTTGCTCCTATACTCAATTCCCTTTGTGATGAAGGCCAGCATGCCATTAGCTTTCTTCACTGCCTGCTATACCTGCATGCTTACTTTCAGTGACTGATGAACAAGGACACCTAGATCTTGTTGTACTTCCCCTTTTCCTAACTTGACACCATCCAGATAGTAATCTGCCTTTCTGTTCTTGCCACCAAAGTGGATAACCTCACATTTATCCACATTAAACTGCATCTGCCCACTCACCCAACCTGTCCGAGTCACACTGCACTCTCATAACATCCTCCTCACATTTCACACTGCCACCCAGCTTTGTGTCATCTGCAAACTTGCTGATGTTACTTTTAATCCCTTCATCTAAATCATTAATGTATATTGTAAATAGCTGCGGTCCCAGCACCGAGCCTTGCGGTACCCCACTAGTCACTGCCTGCCATTCTCAAAACGACCTATTAATCCCTACTCTTTGTTTCCTGTCTGCCAACCAAATTTCTATCCATGTCAGTACCCTACCCCCAATACCATTTGCTCTAATTTTGCACACTGACCTCCTATGTGGGACCTTATCAAAGGCTTTCTGAAAGTCTAGGTACACTACATCCACTGGCTTTCCCATGTCCATTTTCATAGTTACATTCTCAAAAAATTCCAGAAGATTAGTCAAGCATGATTTCCCCTTCGTAAATCCATGCTGACTCAGACCTATCCTGCCACTGCTATCCAAATATGCCGCTATTTCATCTTTTATAATTGATTCCAGCATCTTCCCCACTACTGATATCAGACTAACTGGTCTATAATTGCCTGTTTTCTCTCTTCCTCCTTTCTTAAAAAGTGGGATAACATTAGCTACCCTCCAATCCGCAGGAGCTGATCCTGAATCTATAGAACATTGGAAAATGATTACCAATGCTTCCATGATTTCTAGGTCCACCTCCTTAAGTACCCTGGGATGCAGACCATCAGGCCCTGGGGATTTATCAACCTTCAGTCCCATCAGTTTAACCACCATTTTGTGCCTAATGTGAATTTCCTTCTTGTTATTTCCTTTTGTATTTGTATTTATGCAATTTATATAATATTAATAAAAATATTGAAAGAGAATCTTCTCCCCATTTAGATAATAGTCCACACTAATGTTCTGCTTACCAAGGAGAAGGATATTGAATTGTGTAAGGTAAAGGAAACAAGTAGGGTAGTTATGGAAAGTGTGACAATTAAAGAAGAGGAAGTACTGGCACTTTTAAGGAATATAAAAGTGGATAAGTCTCTGTGTCCGGACAAGATATTCCCTAGGACTCTGAGGGAAGTTAATGTAGAAATAGCAGGGGCTCTGACAGAAATAATTCAAATATCATTAGAAACTGGAATGGTGCCGGAGGATTGGCGTATTGCTGATGTGGTTCCATTGTTTAAAAAGGGTTCTAAGAGTAAACCTGGCAATTATCGGCCTGTGCGTTTGACGTCAGTGGTGGGTAAATTGATGGAAAGTATTCTTAGAGGTGATATATATAATTTTCTGGATAGACGGGGTCTGATTAGGAACAGTCAATCTGGATTTGTGTGTGGAAGGTCATGTTTGACAAATCTTAATGAATTTTTTGAAGAGGTTACTAAGGAAGTTGACGAGGGTAAAATGGTGGATGTTGTCTATATGGACTTCAGTAAGGCCTTTGACAAGGTTCCACACGGAAGATTAGTTAGGAAGGTTCAATCGTTAGGCATTAGTATGGAAGTAGTAAAATGGATTCAGCAGTGGCTAGATGGGAGACGCCAGAGAGTAGTGGTGGATAACTGTGTGTCAGATTGGAGGTCGGTGTGTAGCAGTGTGCCTCAGGGATCTGTACTGGGTCCAATGTTGTTTGTAATATATATTAATGATCGAGATGATGAGATGGTAAATTGGAATAGTAAGTATGCAGATGATACTAAGATAGGTGGTGTTGTGGATGATGAGGTAAGTTTTCAAAACTTGCAGAGAGATTTAGGACAGTTAGAAACGTGGGCTGAAAGATGGCAGATGGAGTTTAATGCTGAAAAATGTGAGGTGCTACATTTTGGTAGAACTAATCAAAATAGGACATACATGGTAAATGGTAGGGCATTAAAGAATGCTTTAGAACAGAGGGATCTAGGATTAATGGTGCATAGTTCCCTGAAGATAGAATCTCATGTGGATAGGGTGGTGAAGAAAGCTTTTGGCTTGCTGGCCTTTATTAATCAGAGCATGGAGTATAGGAGTTGGGATGTAATGTTGAATTTGTATAAGGCATTGGTAAGGCCAAATCTGGAGTATTGTGTGCAGTTCTGGTCACCCAATTAAAGGAAAGATGTCAATAAAATTGAGAGAGTACAGAGGAGGTTTACTAAAATGTTGCCTGGGTTTCATCTCCTGAGTTACAGAGAAAGGTTGAACAAGTTAGGTCTTTATTCTTTGGAGCGTAGAAGGTTGAGGGGGGACTTGATAGAGGTGTTTAAAATTATGAGGGGGATTGATAGAGTTGACGTGGATAGGCTTTTTCCATTGAGAGTGGGGAAGATTCAAACAAGAGGACATGGGTTGAGAATTAGAGGACAAAAGTTTAGGGGTAACATGAGGGGGAACTTTACTCACGAGTGGTAGCTGTGTGGAATGAGCTTCCAGCAGAAGTGGTTGAGGCAGGTTCGATGTTGTCGTTTAAAGTTAAATTGGATAGATATATGGACAGGAAAGGAATGGAGGGTTATGGGCTGAGTGCAGGTCGGTGGGACTAGGATAAGGTAAGAGTTCGGCACAGACTAGAAGGGCCGAGATGGCCTGTTTCCGTGCTGTAATTGTTATATGGTTAACAAAATGCATTATCGTACATTTACCAACGCTATATTCCATCTGCCACTTTTTTGGCCATTCTTCCTATTTGTCCTAAGTCCTGCTGCAATGGCATTGCTTCCTCAACACTACCTATCTCTCCACCTGTCTTTGCTAGAAAACCGTCAATTCCACTATCCAAATCATTGACAAACTATGTGAAAAGTAGCAGTCCCAATACTGACCTCTGAGGAACACCACTAGTCACCGGCAGCCAACCAGAAAAGGCCCCCTTTATTCCCACTTGCTGCCCTTTGGTTGTCAGCCATTCCTCTATCCATGCCAGAACCTTTCCTTTAAAGCCATGGGATTTTTATCTTGATAAGCAGCCTCGTGTGTGGCACCTTATCAAATGCCTTCTGAAAATCCGAGTAAATGACATCCACTGCCTCTCCTTTGTCCACCCTGCTTGTTACTTCCTCAAAGGACTCTAACAGATTTGTCAGGCAAGATTTCCCTTCACAGAAACTATGCTAACTTTGAGTTATTTTGTCATTAGTCTCCAAGTACCCCAAAACCTCATCTTTAATAATAGACTCCAACACTTTCCCAGCCACTGATTGGCCTATAATTTCCTTTGTTTTGCCTTCCTCCCTTCTTAGAGTGGAGTGACATTTGCAATCATCCAGTCCTCTGGGGACCATGCCAGAATCACATGATTCTTGAAAGATCACGACTAATGCATCTGTTATCTCTTCACAACCTGTCTCAGGACTCTGGGATGTAGTCCATCTGGTCCAGGTGACTTATCCACCTTAAGACCTTTTGAGTTTGTTTAGCACCTTTTCCTTGTAATAGCAATGGCAATCACTCCTGCTCCCTGACACTCACAGATCTCTGGCACATTGCTAGTGTCTTCCACGGTAAAGACTGATGCAAAGTACCCATTAAGTTCACCTGTTTCTTTGCCCCCCATTACTATCTCACCAGCATCATTTTCCAGTGGTTCAATATCAACTCTCACCTCCCTTTTACTCTATGTAACTCAAAAAAATTTTTAGTATCCTGCCGATGTAATTAGGTAGTTTGCCCTCGTATTTCATCATTTCTGTTATAGCTTTCTAAATTGCCTGTTGTTGAATTGTAAAAGCTTGTCTGTCACATTTGCCTACCCCTATTAGCAAGATGTTAATGTTCCCCCCCCCCCCCACACTCCTTGGGGATAAGGACATATATTTTACTGTGAATATTGAGGTTAATCCTTGTATCTGTATAATTTTTCAGTTTTAATAATTGTGAAAATGTTACTTTTAAACATCTAAGGGATCTTGATATGTATTCTTCATTTTAAGCAGAAGGAAGAATTCTATGTGTCTTTAACCTGCCAGACATTCAAGGGGTGGAAGGTGTTATATTAGATTTTGTAAAACATTGGATGAATGTCTGGAGGATCAAAATAACAATTTAGCTCTTTCTGGTCTTGTAGCATATGTGGTCTGTTAGTAAGTAATGTTTGTAAAGTGTCTGTACAGAGGAAACACTGTAAGTTTGTTAATGTCTGTAGAATGTTTGCTGATAATAGCTGGATTCATTCTTGGTCTTGGGCATCATTAAAATGTGAATGCCAAGTTGTTTGATAGTTGGCTTGATGGATTCTTTTCAGATTCGGACTTGTCACTTATCTGCAAACTTTAATTCGCTTTTGTAAGTCCAAGGAATGCAAGGGGTGACTTTTACAGTGTTTAATTGATTCATGAGGACTGTATTAATGGACACAGGATGTGTTGGGAAAAAAAAACAGGCTGTGTTGAGTCAAAAGATCAAACAATCATCTCTGTGTGTCTCTACTTATGAAACTCATATTTATGGGGATGCATTTCCCAGTTTCAGTGGACTTCAACTAGGGCCAGAGATTGTGATCAGTGCCTAGGACCCAGAGATGGTTTCAGGAGCGAGTTGGAAACTGGAGTTACCCTGACAATGGCAACAATCAGGTAGTGACTAAGAATTGTGAGCTCTGAGATCTTTGTGCCTTGCAGAAATCTTAGTGACTTGCTATGTATTATTTTGTGTGGTTTATTTGTGCTTTCTATTTTATGATAAATTAGGCTTAAGTTATTTTTTCGTTGTTTGCATACTTATTACATCTCCTGGACACTTGAATAGTTGGGTCTGATTAATCTAGCCTATTACAACTCGCTGGAGCTCAGAAGAATGAGGAAGGATTTCACTGAAACTTATTGAATATTGAAACGCCTAGATAGAGTGGATGTGGAGAAGATGTTCATTATACTGGGTGAGTCTAGGACCAAAAGGCACAGCTTCAGTACAAAGGATCATTCATTTAGAAGAGGAGGTATTTCTTTAGTCAGAGCGTGGTGAATCTGGAATTCATTGTCACAGGCAGCTGTGGAGGCCAAGTAATTGAGTATATTGAACACAGAGGTTGATAGGTTCTTGGTTAGTCAGGGTCTCAAAGGTTATGGGGAAAAGGCAGGAGAATCAGTTGAGAGAGATTTAAAAAAAACCATGATGGAATAGCAGAGCAGACTCGATGGGCCTAATGGCCTAATTCTGATCTTGCATCTTATGGTCTTATAGACACTTCCTGTGCAAAAAGTAGTTGATGTTTCTTTCTTCTATAAGTTGTTTTTTGATGGCTATTCACTATCCAAGGTCTTTTTAGCACCACAGAAGAACCCCTTGAAGGTGCAAGATGTTCTTTGTTAATCTTTAACTAGCATTATTTATTCTTTCTTTTGAGGAACAATGCTGTCCAGGTTCAGGAAGAAAATTATTGACTTAACTGAGACTGCAACCTAATCAGAGTGGACAACGTTCAGTCAATCTAAGGCTCCTGCCTTCTCACTTGATCAATGAAGTTGTTAAAACATCACATGCAGATGCAGTCATCACTAGATGACTGGCAAAACAAAAGATATAAATATTAGAAGGCAGTAAGGGTGGAGCTGGAGATGAAGACATAGAACCTACTTCTCAGCTTTGACTTGAAAAGGATCTTTCCCAGACCCATCTTCTTGTGATAGACAACATGTTTGTCTGCAGCTCATTGTTATGGCTTTCTAGTTCATATTTGTGCTTGGAAATCCTTTGGAGAATCCTAATCTCTGTTAGAATTGTTTCTCAAAATAAATGTTCCATTTAAAATAAAATGGCTGTGTTTAGTCTGCTTTTATTTTAAGCAGGACGTGTCTCATTCTTGGTTGTGAGAGGAAAGCTCACCACTTGAAATAATGGTTATTGATAGCTAAACTCCTTCCGAAAAGAGACTAAGGTATTTCAGTAATTCGTCCTTGGTGGATATAGTATTATGTCCCAAAAGTGAGGGTATTTATAAACAGCTAAAACTGTAAGGCTAGGTTTAGGATTCTGGAAAGAATTGTAATGCATTAATTGAATTGTTAGCAAATTTAGTCATTTGTCAAAAACCCTTTGTTCTAAAAAATGACTTGCAAAAGAGGATATGAGAGGACAAACTTGGTTTCATTTTAGATGCATAGGATGAAACACAGAATAAAGTATAGCGTACAGCAGTCTAAGATGGTTGCACTTCAAACATTTCTTTTTGGAGAATGCCATTAGCAGGTAGAAACCAGATGGGCTGGGTCCATTTGTGGTGAAAGACTTTACTTCACAATAATGTAAAGTAGAGCTTGTTCCTAATATGCTGCATATTGAAGTCAAAGCCATAAACTTCCATATTTTTGTTATAATTTACCAATTTATTTATTGCCAATGTTCCATGTATAATGTATATACAGGTGTAATATGTCAAGGTATAGTTGGGTCACCTTTTGACTTGTGTTATATCGGATTTCCTTTTAAATTTGCTGTGTAAGTTTCTGTGCACAACATTCGCAAATCAAAATACTTCCATTTTTTTCAGGTTCATAGAATCTTCCAAGTGCTTTTATGGCCAAATAAGTTCTTTTGAATATTATTAGTGTTGTAATATAAGAAAAAAATATTGTCGAAAGGATAATTGTTAGCTTGATATGCTACAATGACTTTGCATGTCAGAGCATGAAACATAGTAGGGAATGAATCATGCAGTTCACTATTCACCTCATTTATGGCTGTGGTGGATCTGAAAACACAAATTGCCCTCAATGGCCACTTTATTCGGTACAGAAGTAGAACCCAGTGTGGTCTTCTGCAGCTCTATCCCATCCACTTCAAGGTTCAACATTTTGTGCATTCAGAGATGCTCTTCTGCACACCACAGATTTAACATGTTATTTGAGTTACTATAAGCTTAAACTAGTCTGGCCATTCTCCTCTGACTTCTCTCATTAACAAGGTGTTTTTGCCCACAGAGCTACTGCTCACTGGATTTTTGTTTTTTTTCTCTCTTCCCCCACACCATTCTCTATAGACTGTAGAGACTGCTGTGAATGAAAATTTCAGGAGATCTGCAGTTTTTGAGATGCTCAAACCACGCCATTTGGCATCAACAATTATTCCAAGGTCAAAGTCACTTGTATCATATTTCTTCTCCATTCTGATGTTTGGTCTGAACAGCAATTGATGTTCTTGACCATGTCTGCATGCTTTTATGCATTGTATTGCTGCCGCACGATTGGCTGATTAGATATTTGCAATATTGAGCATATATACAAGCTTACTTAATAAAGTGGTCACTGAGTGTAAAGCTTGCAGTTGGTGAACATTTTCAAGCAGAAAAAGCACTGCTGCCGTTCAGTAGGAGCAGATGAAACTTTTTTTTCCAGATGAGATTTTTTCCATTGATTTTGTTTTTAGAGATTTTATATGACTTCAGACAATAGGTAGTTGGGCTCTTAAAGAACAACTGTCTTTATACAAGAACAATTTATTACGTAAAGAAGAAAGAGCCATGTTGGCTGGCTCAATCCAAGAACTGTTCATACATTCCATTTTCTTTTTCAATATGTTTGGGTTTCCAACTTGTATTTGTACCAAGCCATTGACCATGTTCACGCCAATTTTTTTACCTCATTCGTGCAATCACCATAGGTTGCAGATCCATGTGCATCTACTACATTAACCAGTTTAAGAATGAAAGGCTTTGTATTCCACAAGGAGAATTTTGTATTATAATAAAATTCACCATTTTTCCTTTAAAATGAATAGTGTTAATAGCAGTGTAACTATGATAATACAGAGTACTATTTTTGGCAGTTTAAAATTGGCACAGTTAAAGGATGGAGGGAGAAGGCAGAGAAGAAGAATAACAATTGTATAATAAATTAAACCAGAGTTTGCTATTGATGTAAACTGAAGGTTGAATAGAATAAGGAAGAATTCTACTAAATTTTATGCTCTCTAGGAGCAAACAATAATATAAATTAGTTTTGTTATATTGAGGCTTCCTTCAGTCCTCTAGTAGTTTGTCATCCACTTTCTAACAGTTTTTTGGCACCCGAGATCTTAAGATTTGGTAAAACGAAATTAATCAGTCACTGATTTGAATGAATTAATGAACCAGTCATTATAACTCTGCAAGTTCTGGAACCTTTGATCTATTAGCTCTATTTCAGAGGCACAAGCATGCAGAAGAACCTAATGCTGGGCAGAAACAATTGATGGGCAGGAGTGTGGCTGTACAGAGATAGGTGACAAGTATATATAATGTTGATTGGATTGGATTCAAGAAAACATTGACTGGTCACTTGTGAATATCCCACCAAAGGGACAGTAAACAAGACCCTCAGTTCGCTCCATTTTGAAAGGGTTGGAAAGGAGATATTTGTCCTAGAAACCAATTTTTTTTGTGCTTTTGGTATGTTACAGGAAATGGGTTTAATGATATATGTGGGCCTGTTATTAATTTGAAGTTGGTGGGATCTCCATCATTTTGCAGCTTCAGCAATGAGTGTTTTAGGTTCAGAAATTTTCCAGGAAGCAAGATCCCTCCAAAGGTTATGAGAAGATGATCATATAGTGGCCTGGATTATGATGTCGTGGTACTCTTTCCCCAACCCATCCCACCCCATCCCTGTGTTGGTCGGTGTCAACTGCCCTTTCAGGGCAATCCCTGCATCAAATAATAGTGATGTTATCATACTAGTAGTGCAGCCAGTCACCTTGCAGGAGGTTAAAAGCACAATTTGAATAAATTTGGACTCTTAAATAATTGAAATAATATTGTAAATATTTTATCAATAAACCTGGAATTTTTATCAATTCATTGATAATTGTTTCTCCTTGATTGCAGTGGAGATGGCCACAGATCAGCACAAACTTTGGAAGAGGCTGAATCACTGACAGTGACTTCTGGATATCTGTGTTAATCTGCACATGTGACTCATTTGTGTGAGTAAATGGAACGGGGTATGGTTGTGAATGCATGGATAGGAGTAGGGAGGAGCATTAGAAAGGTGAATGCATAGAGCATTAAAGATGATATATGGGAGATATGTGGACAAGAATCCTTTATACTGCCTGAGAAAGTTTTTGTGTGGTTTGGGTGATGGGCTACGGTAGTGGTTGCCAACCGGTCGATCTTTGAGACTTCCCCAGTAGATCTCGGGGGAAAAAAAAAGAAAAATAAATAAATACACAATGTAATGTGAGCATTATAAAAATAAGTAATACTAATTAGGATAATGGTAATATAGCAATACTTCCACTACTGAAAGCTGTTTGTAAAGAGAGATTGTTTCCGGGTTGCAGGGTTTTAGTTCTGTTCTTTCTGCCCAGTGTGCATGTGTGTATAGCTCTCCGCCATGCACCGCGGTAGAAAAGACCGGAAGTAAAACCTGGCAACCTGGAAGCAGCCTCTCTTTACAAACAGCTTTCCATAGCCGCGTAGCTAAGGAATTGCTATATTACCATTATCCTAATTTGTATTAACTTTATAATTTTCCATTACAACACTTCTCCCCCTTTAAATTCCAACATTTCCCAAATGTAAATAACTGGGAAACAGAAAACAGTGGTGTCATTATCTTGCGTACCTCTGAAACTTATACTAGTGTCTCAGTAACAGCTTACCAATACAAAACACTTGAAAAATGTGGCAGATTCAACATTCAGTCTAACAAAGGAAACTGTCCATCCAAATATTCAGTCTGTCAAGAGGTTTGCGAGGGCACTGTGCTGCAACAGATGAAAATTATGAAATCTAAGTACAGGAGCTGTCTTACTGACAGACACCTCACAGACTGTCTCAAACTGGCTGTCTGTAGTTATGAGCCAAATTTCAGCGAACTAGCAGGAAGTATTCAGCCCCAGTCATCACACTGAGTGCAACAGTCAACTTTTATTCATTTATTTTTCGTGTTGAAATAAAATTAAATAATGAAACCTAGAATTAAAGGTGTTGTAATGTGAGCATTATAAAAATAAGTAATACTAATTAAGGTAATGGTAATATAGCAATACTCCAGCTACTGAAAGCTGCTTGTAAAGAGAGATTGTTTCCAGGTTGCGGGGTTTTACTTCTGGTCTTTTCTGCCTGGTGCGTATGCGTGTGACTAAACGATTTAGTAGGTCGATCTTGCCTTTCACTAAGGCTGAGGTAAGGGATCTTGGGCTTAAAAAGGTTGGAGACCACTAGGCTACGGCAAGAGAAATAATTCCAGTAATGAGCTCACAAACAACACTGTTATTCAAGCAGTGAAGTTCAAAGTAAATGTATTATCAAAATACGTATATGTTACCATGTACTACCCTGAGATTCATTTTCTTGCAGGCATTTGCAGGAAAAATGAAATACAAAAACTTTATGAAAAATCATACAAGAGCAGACAAAGATTGACCAACAGCTAATGTGCAAAAGCAGAAAACTGCAAATAAAAAATAATACTGAGAACACAAGTTGAGGAAAGTCCTTGAAAGTGAGTTTGTAGATCGTAGGATCATTTCAGAGTAGTGGTGATTGAAATTATCCACAACTGGTTCAGGGGTTTGATGGTTGTTGGGTGGTAACTGTTCCTGAACCTGATGGTATAGGAACTAAAGCTTAATGGTGGTAGTGAGGAGAATGCGCTTTCTCTGCAATCCAAGTCCATTTGAGCTTTTGTCAACAAAGTGCAGGATCATCAAAGAAGTTCTGCTTCTAAATAATTTCTGGACCACTTCTTGTTTTAACCACATGAGGTAATGTGTTTGTGCCGGAAATTGGGGGCGGTGGGGGGGGGGAGAGAAAAGAGAACAATTCTTGTTCAGTTTTATTTTTTCCTCAATTGAGAAGCTTGCAAGGCATGAAAAGTCAATGACATTGGTGGATCTGGAGTTAAATAGAGGTCAGTCTGAGTAAAATTAACAGATTCCTTTCTCTGTAGAACATTGCTGAACAGTGGGCTTTTAGAAACAAAAAGGTAGTTTCTTGGCTACCATAATAGATATTACCTTTTTATTCCAATTTATAATACTGCTTGAATGCTAAGTTCTCTGTACTTAGCTGCCTTGAGTGAGATTTGAACTGATGACTTCAGATAGTTGTCCAGACCTCTGGATGCTAGTCTAGGAATTTAACCATTATGCTACTGTATTCTTAATAACAGGTATGAACAGAAATGCTGCCATAGTTTCAGAAATACAGTGATCAGATTCTGAGGCTAGGGCTCAAATTGTCACTTAAACAAACTAAGTCTGTTCTTTTGAATATTCCAAGATGCTTTTAAGATATTTAATGTCTATATTTATCATCCTTCATTCTTGAAGCTAGTCTATTAATTGAGCAAAGCCTGTTTCATTAATGCTGAAGCATCATATTCCACCAGCTTTTCTAACCTCTTAATTGTATCTTGCTGAGACTGATGACAATTTCCCCAACACTTTTTTTCTTATTTTTTTATTTGTATAAGGTATTCCAAGTATTACACAAACTTTTTTACATATTAAAAACCTTTTCCATTTTTTATATATGTATAAATATTTATAGATTCACAAGTACATGTTCATATTTGCTCCAACCCACAGACATACTTATCCAATCCCTGTGTACTTATTTACTTCATTTTATCATTTTTTCCCAAATCTTTTTCTTTACTTGTATTAATTCCATGTTTTCCAGAAATAAAACAGTGAACATTCGAACCAAGAGAGCTTACAGTAACACTATTACTATATTGATGAGGAAAGCAGTATGAACCTTTAGGAGAGTCATCTAAAGTCTGCTCACATTGGGGTTATAAATTCAATCCATTTATTCCAAATTTGAAAAAAAAAATTTCTGTTTGAATTCTCAGAGTAAGTCGCCTTTTCTATTTTAAATATTTCCAAAATAATTTCATGCCGATCTTCTATTGTAGGTGATGTTGGATTTAGCCACGTTCTGGTGAATGATTTCTTACTTGCCACTAAAAGGGCCTGCAGCAGCTTTATATCTTTCTTCTGTTCCAAAAACAATACATGCCCCAAATAGAGAGTCTCCACATTCAGAGGTATCTGAGTCTTAAATACCTTAACTCATGTTCTGTGAATACCTTTCCAATATAAACTTAATTTAGGGCAATCCCAATAAATATGAAAGCGTCTTGCCTCCTTGGAGCCACACCTTCTCCAACACGCCACGTTTGTGTCTTTATATTTTTACTGGTATGGGGTCTTGAAGTATCTTATATTTTTCCAACAATGTTCTCTCCAAACCAAAGAATTAGTTGAAGACCACTGAAAGCTGCATATTTTCCCCCAAGCCCGCTGTGAAAGTATCAACCCCGCTTCTTTTTCCCACTTCTCTTCAATATACAATGTGTTTTCATTTTTGGCATGAGAGAGGGCATTATATTATCGACAGATTGATTTACTTGGTATTGAACTGTAAGCCATTTTCAGAACCTTGAAAAATTCTAATTCTGCTGTTGATAAGTATGTATATCTACAACTCTGGTTAAAGTAGTGTCGTACTTGAAGGTGCCTTAAAAAAAATAATTGTGTTCTAGGCTGTATTTATCCTGCAGGGATTGAAAACTTTGTAATGCACTTTTATGTGTGGATGACAAGTAGGATGTAAGACCTTTCTTTATCCACAGTTCAAATCTTTTCTCTCCTCTGCTGGGAAGGAATTCAGTATCATAAGCACACCATCTGAAAAGTTTTAACATGTTGTAGATTCCACGTGAACTTACCACTTTCTGCCATACTTTTAGTGTGAGATTTATCCAGCTGTTTTTAGTCTTTTCCAATTGTGCCATCTATCCTTTGTCTGCAATTGAGGCCTGTAGAGGAAAACTGTCAATCAATCCAAATTCTATTTCCTTCCATCTAGACTGGGCTATGGTCTGACAAGTCAATCGTTGCAAAGTTACACTCTTTTATCCTGAATCTATCTATGTTAAATATATTAAAAAAAAGTCTATCCTTGAATAAGGTGAATGAAGGGAAGAGTGATATCGTATAGTCTTTACTACTGGGGTGTAATTCTCTCCACACAGCTATTATTCCCAACTCCTCCATCAATGATTTCACTTCCCTAGTCAGAGGTTTGTTCTGAATCACTGTTCCTGAAGGATCTAATGCGGGGTTTAACCTCATATTAAAATCCCCTCCGCAGATTACTATTCCTTGAGAGCTGGTCATTAGGTCAAAAATGTGTCTATAGAATGACCATTCATTACCTGGTGGAGCAAAAACATTCAGCAATGTTATTTCAGTACCTTCTGTTCTTCCTGTAATCTTTACAAATTGTCCATCCTTGTCTTTAGTCTCTGAAATATGTTCATAGTTAAGAGCACTTGATATTAAATTAGCTACTCCTCTTTTGTGGCTCAGTTTATATGATGAATAAAATACATGCTTAAAGCCCATTCTTTTTAATTTTGCACATTCAGATTGGCTCGTGCGTTTCCTGAAGGAAAGCTACAGGTGTCCCCTGCTTTTTGAACGTTCGCTTTACGAAACTTCGCTGTTACGAAAGACCTACATTAGTTACCTGTTTTTGCTAACAGAAGGTGTTTTCACTGTTAAGAAAAAAGGCAGCCCACGCCCCGAGCAGCCAAGCTCCTCCCCCGGAGCTGCATTCTAGCCGGCATTGCTTAAACATGTGCCTGTGAGCATCTGTGCATTATGTCGATTTATTTTGAGCGTCCGTTAGCAAGATGAGTTCTAAGATATTGGAAAAGCCTAAAAGAGCTTGTAAGGGTGTTACACTTAGCGTAAAACTAGACATAATTAAGCATTTCGATCATGGTGAACGAAGTAAGGACAAAGTGAGTTTGGCTTGTGGAAGTTGACGAAGATGATGTTGAAGAGGTTTTGGCATCCCATGATCAAGAACTGATAGATGAAGAGCTGATGCAATTGGAAGAGGAAAGGATAACAATTGAAACCGAATGCAGTAGGGAACGGACAGAAAGTGAAGTCATCCAGGAACTGAACGTGAAGCAATTGCATAAGATTTTCGCTGCAATGATTGCAGAAAAGTACGACTTTAATTTTGAAAGGGTACGTAGGTTTAGGGCATATTTGCAGGATGTTTTGAGTGCTTACAAAGAACTGTATGATAGAAAAATGCGCGAGGCTAAGCAGTCAAGCATACTGTTGTTTGTCAAGCCTTCCACATCGGCCACAGAAGACGACGAACGTCGACCTTCGACATCAAGGCAGGCAGACGTAGAAGAAGGTGACCTGCCTGCCCTGATGGAAACAGACGACGACGAGATGACACTCCAGTGTCCCACCGCCCCAACTTCCGGGCTGCGGACGGATATCGGGCTGCAAAGAATGCAGCGGTGCAGTGGGAGCCAGGATGCACCCAGCACATCATTAAGCAAAAAGCTGAAATAAACAAGCTAATTCATTAGGTGCCGCCCGGCACATAAATGTCGACCCAGATCCGAGACGATTGCCGATTGCGTCGCTTCTGATCTGGGCCGACATTTACATGCCGGACGGCACCTAATTAATTAGTTTGTTTATTTTGGCTTTTTTCTTAAAGATGTGCTGGGTGTGTCCTGGATACCGCTGCACCACTGCATGCTTTGCGGCAATGTATCGGTCCGCGGCCTGGAGGTTGGGGTCCACTGCACCACCCCAACCTCCAACGACTCAGCCTAACACACCATCATCAGTGTGCTTGGCAAGCTGTCTTCCCGATTCCGGTAAGTGATAATACACTGTACATACATTATTTCTACTTTATATAGGCTGTGTATTTTTATGTGTTATTTGGTATGATTTGGCAGCTTCATAGCTTAAAGGTCACTGGAGAGAGTGTTTCTGCCGAGAGCATTTGCATGAGATTTTCAATATGGTGGACAATTCGGCAATGATTGTAGAAAAGTATTTCTACTTGATATAGGCTGTGTATTTATCATATAATTCCTGCTTTTGCTATATGTTACTGTTATTTTAGGTTTTATGTGTTATTTGGCATGATTTGGTAGGTTATTTTTTGGGTCTGTGAACGCTCACAAATTTTTCCCATGTAAATAAATGGTAATTGCTTCTTCACTTTACAACATTCCGGTTTAGAAACCATTTCATAGGAACGCTCTACCTTCGGATGGTGGGGGAAACCTGCATTTGTGCCCTTTCTTTTTTTCAATTTAGACGTAATCTTATTTCTCGTAATTGGATTCAAAACCCCATTAACATTATAGGAGATTAGTTTTACAGGTTCAATTTGCATTGACGAGGAGGGAGGCGAAGATGGCGGCGCGACGCAGCGCACACAGCTGCTACGGAATGATATCGGTATTTGTTAAGTAGGTACCGTGCACAATCCTGATTTGATGGAGACAGACGTGAGAAGCATGGAGGAACATCTGGAGAAACTTCTCAAATGCCCACTATCGCTGCTGTTGCTACTGTGCGATTGAGAATCTCCGGAGGGGAAGGCCCCAAATCCTCAGCTTTGCCTGTTGCTTAGCGGCCGGGGTCGAAGCGCTCAGCAGAGATGGTGCTCCGTGTCGGAGGGCTGGTTAGAGGCCCGAAGTTTTTGGACGGACTCGAGTAGGCTGTGGTCGGGTGTTTCCAGGATGCTGCATCGGCAAGTTTGCGGCGCTGGAGGTTCATGGCAGGGAGGGCTTTTTTCCTTCAACCGTCTGCGTGAGACGATGGGACTTTTGGGAGACTTTGAGACTTTTTTTTACCTTGCCCATGGTCTGTTCTTTATCAAATTACGGTCTTGCTTTGCACTGTTGTAACTATATGTTATAATTATGTGGTTTTTGTCAGTTTTTCAGTCTTGGTCTATCTTGTGTTTCTGTGATATCATACTGGAGGAACATTGTATCATTTCTTAATGCATGCATTACTGAATGACAATAAAAGAGGACTGCGTGTCGTCATAATCTAATCTAGTCTAATTTTTCTCTAATAGAAAAAAAACACTCTCCTTTTCTAAGCAAACAGTAAACAATCCCTTCTCAACAGTAAACCCAAACACAAAACCAAACCCTAGGCATTTTTGAATATAGAACATTTGAAAATTTTCCCCGTCTTCCAACAGTGAGGCCTGAGCACTGACTTGCCTCAGTGCAGAGGGATAACCTCTATCTTCACCCTGTGTCAGAGGGCCCTCTGCAGTGTGAACAATCATGGAGAATTCTCTCCTTTTTGTGCCTTGACTATATTGTTATCATTCAAGTTATTCTGTCTGGTTTATTTTCAGTTTCCAGCTCTAATTTTACCTTTAAGTCCGATTTACTCTTTTCAGTCATTTCTCTTAATTAATCTGTACTCTCTGTACGTTTGCGTCTGAATACTTGCAGCTTTTCCTTGTAGCCTGACACTTTGGGTCATGTGGAGCGTCCTCACTGCACTGGCTGCCGTGACCACTGCCGAATGCTCTCCAGTAACGACTCCAGTTGAGTGATAACTTTTATGGGTAGTCCCCGGTCTGCCAGGTCCGACGTTGCCTCCTCCACTGTAGCGTAGGCTTTTGTCCCTTCATCATAAAAGACTCTTAGCTGAGTAGGACACAGGGTCTGGAATCTGATGTTGTTTTCCTTCAGGACCCTCTGTGCTTCCGCATATTCCTTCCGTCTGGCAAGGATCCCCGGTACGTAATCGTGGTCAAAGCTGACTTTACAATCGCTCCACATAAAGCCTTTCTTTTGCCATGCCAGTTTAAGCACTTCTTCCTTCATTCTGTAGCTAAGGAATCTGACTAGAATCGATCTGGGCTGGGCGCCTGCCGGAGGCTGCGGTGCTAAGGCCTGGTAGGCCCTTTCTGTGTGTAGGTCTTTTGCGTATGGTATGTCAAGGTTCTCTCTAAGCAGCTTCTCCACGAAGGGAATCACCAATCCGAGTTTACCTTCAGCTCCTTCGGGAACTCCATAGATCCCCACATTTTCCCTTCTTGAGCGGCCTTCTTGGTCTATTAGCTTCCACTGGAGCTACTCTTGTAGCTTTAGCATTTCTGCTGTCGCTTCCTCTGCGTTTTGCAGCCTCTCAGTCCCTGCAATCCTCGCTTCGGCTTCCTCTAACCTCAAATTAGTTTTCACTAGTTCTCCTTTAATATCTTCCAGCTGCTTGTTGTTATCTTGTCGGAAATCACGGTTCTCTTTGAGAATCAAAGTCGGGTTTACCGACTCTTCCTTGTTATCTCCATCCTGGCTAGCCGTGGGGAAGCTAGCCCCATCGTGTTGCTGCGACTTGTATTTATCAGCATTCTGAGCGGACTTTTTATTCTTATACTTAGACGTCATCCTTGCCCCTTTTGTTGATATAGTTATATAATACTGAATATTTGTCTAATTTCGGCTTTGGGGCAGTTTATATTCTTTTTTTGTTGAGAGACCTTTCCCAACGCTGCCGTTGCCTTGGTGACCCGAAAGCAGAACCCGGCAATTCCTCCAACACTCAAAAATGCCAGATGTATTTTCTTACCAAACCAGATGTATTAGCCATTAACAACAGTTTGCAACAGCTATTTTGATTGTTGTTACCTGAGCTTAGACAACTGGAAAAACAGTTAAGAGGCTATTTTGTGGAATTGTACATCTTTATAGATGGTTTGATCTTCTTCATCCATCTGATATCTGGCCTGGTTTTTCCTAAAAGCTCTGATAAGATATATTTTTATAGATACATTGAGTTCAATAGCTTTAATTATTACTTTCAAATCCATCTGCTTAAGTTACCTATCCAAGTAATGTCTAAGACAGTTTTGATCAGCCTATTGAGGAAATGAATGTATTGATGTCTTGAGGATTTGTCAGTATTATATCTGAATAGATTGCTAAGTCTCCAAACTATTGAGTGGTATTCAAGCAAAAACAAACCTAAAGATTGCTTGACTTTTACAGTAGTGATAATTATTGAAGCTACATTTTTGGTTATGTTTCAGCTAATATGACAAATTCTTGCTGGCTGAATTTTATTTTTTTTTTGTTTCCCACACAAGGTGTATAAATCCGGTGAGAGCAAGAGATTGTTATTCTTCGACCTCTAGGATCTGCTATTATATATTATTCATAAGCAAGACAGAATGAGTAAAAAGCGATGATATTACTGTGCCTAAGAAAGTATCAAAGTTTATTTTCAAATTTGATTTGCAAATTTCTAAAAGGCTGCTTCTGTTACTTAATTGGCACCTTGTCAAAAAGGCTTCTACCATAATGTACAATTATAGAATACTAAGAATGTTTAATCAAGTTTATCTCCAGAAATTAAAGGTTGTTTCAGATCAATTGATATAATTGCATCATAGTCAAAGTGTATGATGGAAATAAATTTCCATGGACAGCCAGGTTTGAGAGGAGAGTTCCATATTGTGTTCTGATGGAACCAGTGGTTTTGATGAGGTCAGAAAAGGCCTTGCGTTGGTGTTGCTCCCTTGTATTTTTCTTGTGGGGTGAAGATCGTGTCTACCTTGTTGTGATTTGGGGAGCAATTGTTCATAAGAAGTGGTTGAAGAAGGGTGTCAAATACAGCCATGTCAATGTCCCAACAGTTTCTCTGCCTTTATTACCACAATGTTTCTGTTCACCTTAAACTTCCAGCAGGAGTGAAGCTAATCCTCAGAGCTAATGGGAACCTGTTCTATTATAGCCTAGAGTCAAGCTTACCCAAGTCTCAGTAGAGAGGCTTCTGTAGAGGCAGAACTTCAAGCATCATCACCACTTGAAATCTAGACCTGCCAAACCTGATGATTTGAGTAGGCTTAGTGCTTTATGGTTTCACAGAATGTCATCAGTAAATATAACAGTGCCTTTTGTTTTTTTTTAAGCAGGGGTTGACATTTGAGTTTTTTAATCTGTACAATTTCTAAATTAACAAGACTACAAGGGAATGTGTAAAAGTAACGCCCATCTTGCTGTGGTGATTAAGCAATTCTGAAAACTCTTGTCAGGGAGTTGGTAGTAAATTTGTAAGCCTGTCTCATACCACCTAAGCAACACACACAAAAAGTTGCTGGTGAACACAGCAGGCCAGGCAACACCTCTAGGAAGAGGTACAGTCGACGTTTTGGGCCGAGACCCTTCATCAAGACTAACGAAGTTAGTCCTAAATTGGGTTCGGGTCACAAATTCAGAGATATTCCAGGATATGCCTTATTTATTGGGAATGATTGACAAAAGAATGGGGTTTAGCTAAAGCAGAAGACCAGGTAGAACAAGTTGCCTCACTATTGATACCCCAAAGCAAACAACTGCAGATGCTGAAAATCTGAAATAAATTCAGAGTGAATATTTATCAGGTCAGGCGGTATCTGTAGAGATGCTATCGGACTCTTTTATCAGAATTGGAAAAGTAAAAAGTCAGTCATATTTTAAGTTGCAGAAAATATGGAGGCTGCAGACAACAGAGGGGATTTCTGTGAAAGATGCAATTCAGGCTGGGGTTGAGTTTGACAATCCATTGTACCTGATCTATACTTGGATAGGAGGTGCTAGATTATCTAAGCCACATTGACCATAAGAGTAATGATTTGTTAGCTGTGGAACATTGCTACTCCAACATGTGGACTGTGAGTTATTTCATATCCTGACTGTCTAATAAATGTAATTGTCTTCTTGGCTATCAAATGGAAGAAACTCAAATTCCAGTTGCTGCATTGATAAATACTTAATGTTCATTGATGCACTGAGCTGATGGCATTAACTCTGGGGCGTACTTTGAAAACTAATTACGTCTATTAATTGTTGCTGTTCAAATTGCTAGGTAAATTGACTCCAACCATTTTCATACTTCTTGCAAGCGCTTCTTGTGCAGTTAAGCAACCATGGTCATCAAACAAGGTAAGAGTACTATGCTAAAAGAAAAATTAACAGCTATGAAAGTAGAAATCCGGTAGGGTAAGAAAGCCATTAAAATATGAATGCACTAATATGTGGGAAAAATCCTTTATGATGTATGAATATCATTGGAAAAGCCAGTGTTTCTGTTTGAACATCCTACTCTGAAGGGATGTTTAATGAAACAGGTGGGTTTTTAAATAGAAGTAAACAAGGGTAGCATTTAGTCAAATTCCTGATTTTATTAATTTGCATTGCCCAGATGGTGGGATTTGAGCTGTAATAACTCAGCCCCAAGCAAGCATGCTCCCTTTATTCTGAAAGACCTGATGTTCCCTAGTGATCTGTACTGGGAATTTCAGACTTTCAACATGTATATTCTTAAGGTTACATGAGGGAATAGCATAATCAGTACCTAGTTACAAAGCAAACACCAAGTTAGGAAGCACAATAGTTGTATGGCTACAAGTAGGAATCCTGGTTAACTGGTGCCTTGGGAGATGGAGATGAATGTGAGGAAGTCTTTGAGGTAAATCAGTTGGATTGAAATATCTTGATGCTGTTTGTGATAGATGTAATTCCTAGGTAGCTTCCTTGACACATGTTCTGGTCTTGTCCTCTTCTAGAAAAATATTGGAAAGGTATTTTTGATATTATTTCAGTAGTTCTGCGTATTGATTTACAACCTCATCCTATTACTGCAATTTTTGGACTCCCAGTGATAGATTCTAGTCGTTTATCCTTGTCAGCTTGCTGTCTAATTGCATTTGTTACAATTAATAGCTGGAAGATCCATTTTATTTAAATGAAAAGATTCTAATCCCCCCCCCCCCCAATACATTTCAATGGTTTTCCCAAACGATAGTATGCCTAAACTTGGAAAAAATTAAGAGTGGTACTATGGATCCTTTGGTTAAATTTGAAGGGACTTGGAGGCCATTTATTCAATATTTTCATATGATGTAAGTTGACCCTTTCTGAATCCTTTGTAGTAATTTTTTTGTTCATGTATGGAGGAGCGGAGTTAACGACAAATAATAATTTTAGCCTATGTAATATGACAGCCCAAGCTTTGTTTCTTTTTGGTTTGATTTTCTTTAGTTTAGGGTTTTTTTTCTCTTTATAAAACATCTTTTTCATGGTCAGTTACTTGAGATTGGGGGGCTAAACTATACTTGTTACTTGGAATCTCTACTTGTTCATGTTAACTGTTATTATTGTAATTCATTATCTCTATGTATCATTACTATTATTATGTTTAATTTTGAAACTTAATAAAAAGATTGAAAAAGAAAGAATGAAATATCTTGATGCCAACGGACAAGGAAGCGTGGAGGAGCAAAAGAATTTGGGTATCTGGGTCAATTGATTACAAATACACACCTAATCAAATGGATAGACAATTCAAGAATGTGAAATGATGCCATTTTGCTATTAACGCAAGATGCTACAGTTACAGTGGCACAACTTTTCACATGGTTAAAACAGTAATCTATTTTGGTTAGTTCATCTGCTGCCGAAGTGAGTTTACTAATGAGATTTGAGCAATGTTTAGATGTAGTGTGCCAAAGTACCAATTTAGGAATGTATGTGGAAGTTTGAAAGTAATGTGCCTGTTGTTTTGAATGGATGTAGGAAAATTAAGTGCTTTTCCCAATTAACCTGTCTCAAATGAATAGCATAACACAACAAGATAAACAGTGAATGTGCTGTATATTGCTGTAATTTGCAATGAGTCCACCTAAATACACGTTCATGTTTTTTGCATCAATTATATTATCAAGTAAACCAATGTTCCAGTATTGGAGAGTTCTTACTGAAAGGGTGATTTGAAAATAGTCTAGGCTTTAATAGGGAAACTATGCTTGGGTAACTGTACATTGTGGATGTAATATCATCAATTTACAATTCCATTGTTGTTGTGCAATGCTGCAATTAATTATGGCTTTGTACTTTTTAATGGGTCCAATGGGAAATTAAAAAAACTTGCATAACATTGGAGAAGCAGTTGCATCTTGTCACAAATACATGGAGGAACCTGTTTAAGTGCTACAGAATATTGTTACTTGTCTCTGCCCTACTTTATACTTCCCTGAAGATCATTTGAAACATGGCATGTGTGCTATATGCCTGTTTGTGTCCTGTCTAATGCAGCTGTATATCCGTAGCATTTGGTTATTCACTCTTAAATTTCAGAATGTGCACTGTCATGAGTACTTATGTTCTAAATTTTAACATGTTCTTATCATGTTCTTGGATTTCTTTTCAAGTGATTATGGATTTTTCTCTTACAAATATTTAAAGGCCATCAGTCCTTGGGTGTGATACTCTATTTTTCTGAGATCGTAAATCTTGCCGGTTTGAATTTTTTTAAGTTGAGGCTTTTCCTTCACAGTCTGCATGTCTTCCATTTACCATTTTAAGTGAAATAGTTCATTTCAGAAAAATAGCCATCCAAGATTTTTACGTCTAGGATTAACAAAGACCGAATATGTATTAACAAAAACTGAAAACAATGTGCTTTGGAGTTTTATTAATCCCCTGTAATTAAGATTTTCTTTTCTGCCTGTTCCATAATGAAGAAGATGATAATTGGATCACACTTAATTTACCCAACAATAATCCATCTATCATTCACAGTTCAATCTATTCCAAAGTGTAGATGGTCTAGGAAAAAAATTATCAATTTGCTTAAAATCTTCTGTATTATATATTAATGCCGCTTTAAAATGTAGAAATTTACAAATAAGAATATTACTTGTATTGAATGGCTTCTCCTTCCTCAGCTCTGTTTAGCTACTCATCAACCACACCCTAACCCCCAAAATAAACTAACTTGTCTCATTAAACAGTTTGCCAAAGGTACCCAATCCCTTCTTGTCAGTGCTATTTCTAAAAACTGCCAGAAGCAGCTGCCACAAAGCAATGCAGTCAGGGCTGCTAACCTAGCCTGACTCCCTGATATTTTTCACAGATAAGTACGTGGTTTTGTGGCTGTTGAACAGTGCCACGTGGAAACTGTAGCTGGGAGTTACAGGAGGTCTTTATATTATTTCTCCTCTCCTGGCATAATTTTTTTTTGCCAGATTGGAGGACTGCTTTGTCAAATACCTCTGCTCTGTCTGCCGCAAAAGGTAGAATCCCCCAGTGGCTACCTACTTTAATTCAAGTCCTCATTCTCAATCTGACATGTCTGTCCTTGCCACCTCTATTGCCATAATGAGGCTAAACTCAGGTTTGGAGGAGCAACATCTTGTATTCCGTCTGGAATAGCCTCCAACCTGATGCTACCAACGTTGATTTATCCAGTTTCGAGTAATTTCCCCTCCCCTTTTTCCTTTTTTCATTCCCCATTACTCTATCACCCCTTCTCACCTCCTCACCTACCCATCCCCTCCCTCTGGTCCCCCTCCTCCTTCCTTCTCTGTTAAATTCTTCAGCCCTCTACCTCTTCCACTTAACCCCTCCCACCACCTTTCTTCATACTTCGTTCCCCACCCACACACCTTCCCCTTTACCTGCTTTTTTCTATTACATGCCAGCTTGTACTTTTGTCTCCCCCCCCATCTTCTTATTCTGGCTGCTGCTCCCTTCCTTTCTAGTCTTGGATAAAGAGTCTCGGCCCGAACATTTGACTGTTTATTCTCCTCCATAAGATGTTGCCTGACTCTTTTGAGTTCCTCCAGCTCTGTGTCTGTGTATTGCACAATGTTTTATACTTTCTAAATGCAAAGATAATATATGATTAACTATAATTTCAATGGCCAGAAATACCTGTTTTTAAGTTGTTGAACATGGACTGGTAACTTTGCAGAATTGCAGATTTACAGTGGTAGGTAGCACATCCCAATAACAGTGCTTCTTTGAGTATCAAATACTGATGACTGCCCAGAGCTTCTGATACGTCTTTTGTTAAAGCGTTGAATATACAAATGGCAGAATAAGAGGCAAAACATACAGTACATGTCTTGAACCGTGTACTAAGTGACAGGAATGTGCCTTTAACAATGTGTTAATGTCCCACATCCCAATGATTCACAAACAAGAGAAAATCTGCAGGTGCCAGAAATTCGAGCAACACACACAAAATGCTGGAGGAACTCAGCAGGCCAGGCAGCATCTATGGAAAAAAGTACAGTGGATGTTTCGGGCTGGAGAAAAAAGGCTGAGGAGTAGATGTGGGAGGAGGGGAGAGAGAAACAGAAGGAGATAGGTGAAACCTGCCCCTGCACCTCCTCCCTCACTACCATTCAGGGCCCTAAATTTAAGTTGGTGGAACAACACTTTGTATTTCGTTTGGGTAGCATCTGACCTGATGGCATGAACATTGATTTTTCAAACTTTTGGTAATGCCCCTAACCCCCCCCCCCCCACCTTTAGCATTTCCCATCCCCTTTTCCCTCCCTTACCTTATCTCATTGCCCGCTCATCACCTCCCTCTGGTGTTTCCCCCATCCCCCGCCATTTTCTTTCTTCCATGGCCACCTGTCTCTTTTATCAATCAACTTCCCAGCTCTTTACTTCATCCCTCCCCCTCCAGGTTTCACCTATCACCTTGTGTTTCTCTCTCCCTTCCCCCACCTTTTAAATCTATTCATCAGCTTTTTTCCTTCAGTCCTGCCGAAGGGTTTCAGCCCAAAACGTGGACTGTATTTTTTTCCATAGATGCTGCCTGGCTGCTGACACCCCAATGATTAGTTGTGATGGTCTTAAAGTATCAGTTGAAACTAAAATGTGAACAGGTTTTTATTTGCTGAAGGCAGATTGTCATTTTAATCAATATCTGCGTTCCATAATTTCGTAACTCCAGAGTAATCCCTTACAAATGGAAAACTTCAAAATGGATGACTTGATTTTTATTTGCTTCTCACATAAAATTCTTCCTTCATGTCTGCTTTCTAATTGAGCCATGTTTGTTGTCTAGGTTAAATTGTCTTTTAGACATCTTGAGAAAATTTCTGCAAGGGAGCATTTAAAATATTTTCTACATTCTGCCAGTTGGTTATTTTAGTGTTTTTAAAGTCTTACTAACTGATCTTTGATTATTGCCAGTAAAGTTCTTGATTTTGGTTAAGAGATGAATATTGGCTTGGATATGGGGATACTTCTTCTGTTCTACGTGTGATCTTATACATCCATTGAGGGCAGTTTGGGCTTAGCTTTGTCTAATGAGAGAGTACCTTACAAAGTGACAGTGCTTTTTGTGCTCAAGTTTCTGAAATGAGATTTGAATCTAGAAACATCTGGCTCAGAAGCAGAATGAACTTGGACGCAATTGGCACTGCAATATAAAATACGAAGCAAATTACGACTAGTTTGATCTAGATTAGAACTGATCAGTAATGAATGGCATGCAAGGCACATTTTTCACTGTACCTCAGTATATGTGACAATAATAAACCAATTTAGTTATTGAACTGGTTATCTGCATTAATGGAATTTGATGAAAACCTGTAGTTTCAATTTTAAGTCCATCAATATCTAAGTCTGTGGAATGAAATTCTTAAAAATATTGGTGCTGACAATAATGATCCATCATGGTTGTATTGACTTGTAGCTATGGCAGTAGGAGAGTTGATATGGTTTGTCAAAAATTGCAATTTATTGGAAGGTTGAATTACTGTTCCAAAGTTCATTTCGCCTGTTGAATTGAGAAATATTGGAAATGCATGTTTCCAGATTTTTACCTGTACTTAAAGGCCTTTAGGATTTTGCTCTCAAGAGATCCATAGGGGTTGGACATAGTAGGTAGCCACACTTCAGCAGTTCATTCTCAATTGTTGCTACTTATTCTTTTCAATTAACTTTTAACTTCTAGAAAAAGAAACGAGCTGATGCCTTTTATAATAGTTTACCTTAATGCTTTGAACCCACTTTGAAACTCATGACATGCCATTTCTACCTGCCTTTGCCATTTTGATTTCTTCATTTAGAGGATTATTTGCCCAAGAATTTTGGATATGAGTTTATTTCCTTAGTTGGAAATTTCCTTAAAAATCATTGACCTGGCTCATGAAATTTGTTGTTTTGTAGCAGCAGTACAGTGCAAGACACAAAAAATTACTGTAAATCACAATTTAAAATAGTGCAAAAGAGGAATAGTGATGTAGTGTTTGTGGGTTCGTGGACTGTTCAGATATCTGATGGCAGAGAGGAAGAAGCTGTTCAGAAAATGTTGAGTGTTTTTTTTCAACTCCTGCACCTCCTCCCAGATGGTAGTAATGAGAAGAGGAGATGCGATAGATGCTGCCTTCTTGAGGCACTGCCTTTTGAAGGTGCCTGTGATGGAGATGGCCGAATCCACAACCCTCTGCAGTCTCTTTTGATCCTGTGTATTGGAGCTCCATTCCAGACGGAGATACAACTAGTCTGTGTTCTCCTGACTTCCCCTTCCATAAATCCTCATCCATTCCTTGGTCATACTGTACTGATTCTGGGTGGAACATTATTGTTGTAACACCACTCAACCAGTCAGCCTGTCTCACTCCTGCCTGCCTCCTCTTCACCTTCTGAGATTCGGCAAACAACAGTGGTGTCATTGGCGAATTTATAGATGGTGTTTGAGCTGTGCTTAGCTGCACAGTCATGAGTGTAGAGGGAGAGTAGAGGTAAGAGCTAAATACATATACTTGTTCTTGTGGAACTGCAATCTGGTGCACAGTCAGCAGATGGATTACCCTTGTATATCAGGAGGAGCTCTGCAGGATTGTGCTTGAAGTTGTCCAAAACAGTGAAGTAATCATTACGATAACCTTGCTAGAAACTTCTCTGTTGGCAGTAAAGTAATGCACTTGCTGATGCTGTTAGGAAGTAAATACTGGCAATTCCATGGGAGCTACCTTTCCCAGTCAGTGTTGGCACTATCAGTTCATTTACTTTTCAAAGGCAAAGCAACTATTCTTGAATTATGTACACACAAAAAATAATATCAGTAGTTTAGAAATTTGTTTAAAGTTTTTGTTAGGCAGGTGTTTTTCAGCAATAATGGCCTGTCTCTTTTTTTAAAACAGGTTTACTGGATTGCTGCATACTAATCCTGGCTCCATGTAACCCTTAGTACTAGCGCTGGGTGCTGCTTCAGCAGTTGTGTGCATAGCTTGGGGTTCTTTATATCACACTGAAGGCATCACTTAAGCTTCAACTTACCAAAAGCTGTGCACCCTATACAGATGAATGAAGACCCCATTTGGGAAACGATCCAGTCAGAGGTTATCAATTGATGCAGCAGGTAAGAGTTGATAAAGTCAAAATATGTATTTGTTTGATTTGTGGTTTCTACAGCTTCCAGGATTGTTTTTAAAATAGAAAAACTCTTAATGCTATGGATGATAATTGACACTGCCCCTTAGGTCCTGGTACCAAACTAACTTCTCTGAATTTACGTTAAATCAATTTTGCTCTTTTATGATTTTGAATGCTTTGATCTGATCAAACATTCTAAAGTTAAGTAAATGCACTTGGTATTTGTGCAATCTGACTTGACAATTTCACTCTGGAATCCCAGGGTATTCCAGAGCATCTGTGTTGTATTCCCATAAAGGCACAGAATTCTCAAAGTACTTCTGTGCAGATTGAATGGAATTGGACCTAATGTCAACATCTGAGCCATCACTCCCTCACCCTGAAATTCTAATATGCTTTGAGATTATGGGTTTTTAAGACATTTTGACAACTGTTCATATCTGAGCATCAACCATTATTGAAGAAGGGTACATGTACCTTTGACGCTGAACAGTTCCAAATGCAACTGGATGACCCCATATTTCCTCACATCTGAACTCAGTTGCTCCCAACTTGTTTGTACTGTCTTTTGTCAGGTGTCCAGCAGCAATGGATATGAATTGAGTCAGGATTTATAAACAATGATATTTATTAACCTCTGCTCAAAACATCGAAAAGTTAACGAACGACTAACTTAACTGGAAGTTAACAGTTAGGCGACTATATCGAACAAACAGTCAAACTTATAAACTTCTTAATGAGTTCTCATCTGAGCACAGACTTAAGGTGGTAAGTTCAGTCATTAAGGAGACTTCCCCAAAACAACGATTCCTTTGAAGTAATGACGAATCTGCCGATCACAGCCGAGAGATGCCTTGTCCAAAGGAATCACGAAGAAATACAGGAACTGACCTTTTGACTGGAGGGTGGTCACTGCACAAACCTTCCCAACCTTGCGGGGGTTTTACTCAAATGTGCATGCCACAATTCCAGAACGAAGATGAAAAAGGTTGATCATTCCCACGAAGCTGAAGGACATTAACTTTGCTCGGATAACTCTGCTAACTCTCCAATACTGGACTGTAAACGTAAAACAAGTGTGCAACAAACAAAAACTGGCAGCGATTGGCGAAACTACCGGCAACAACGTTACACACAAAATAAAAATGAGGACTGCGTCACCATGGCGGGTTTTTTCTTTTATATCATGCCATCACGTGACATAACATCACCCCATTATCACAAGACCATTACATCATTCCAATAGCATGAGACTATTACATCATGCTCACGGGATATGTAACACTTTGTCCTTTGAACAGCTTACTCCAATATATGTATAGGGTTAACTGAACTTCGAAACTTAGTTCGAATTCTAAATTTGGATCTTAACATGTCCTTTTATTCAACATCATAATAGATACAGAGAAAACCATTGTTCCTAGTCCTGACATCAAGATTGTTCTTGGATCTGTTTGGCTCTTGCCCCTCGGCTGAGCTCTGCCCCTACCAATGCTCATTGTTACATCTGCCCCTAAACCACCTCCCTCACTATCATTCAGAGTCCTAAACAATCCTTCCAAGTGAGGCAGCCCTTAACATGAGAATTGATTGGTGTCATTTATTGCATCTGGTGCTCCTGGTGTGGCCTCCTCTACATTGGTGAGACCCAAGAGACTGGCGGATTGCTTTATCGAACACCTTTGCAACCTCCCCAGTACCAGCTGGGATCTTCTGGTTGCCAGCCATTTTAATTCCCCTACCCATTCCCACATTGGCTTGTCTTTCCATGGTCACCTCTATTGGCAAGTTGATACAGATTGGAGGTACACCACCTTGGATTCTGAAGGTATGAATATTGATCTCTCTCACGTTCTTCCCCACGCTTTTGTTCTGCCCATCACCCACACATTCCTCCCACTTAGTTCACTTCTTTCTCATCCTATCAGATTCTATCTTCTTAAGTCACTTCCACCTATCTCCTCCCAGTTTCTTGTATTATTCCCATTCATTTTGACCCCTCCCCATAGCCTATTGTATGCTATATCAATTACTAGTTCTCGCTCCCCCCCCCCCCCCACCGCCCAGTGTTGATGAAGGGTCTCAACCTGAAACTTTGACAGTGCACTTCCCTCCATAGATGCTGGTGACCTGAATTCCTCTGGTTTTTGTGTGTTGCTTGGGAGCAATAATCAATTCCTTTTGACAGTGTTGTGGTTTCTCGTTTCTCACAAACGACAAGGAGACGCAGAAAACTCGTCAAGACGTTTTAAACTAAGTTGCAAATCAAAGCTGAGACAATCAGAAAGCTAGTAGCTGACTGCCCATCGAGGCTTCTATACAACATTTTTAATAGCAATTTCCTATCCTAGCTACATTATCATATCCAGTCGGCCTGTGATTACATATCATCAATATACCCGCTTTCGACTTTCCACTATTGTTTTACTCCTCAACTTAATTATGTCCTAGTTTACATTTTAGACCAGGTGTCCTCTCATCCCTAACCACAGTTGTTTCTTAATTAGTCTTGTGTTGACATACTGCCACATATTTCATCACCTTACTCGCCACCGTTATCTTTCTACTTGGTTTCATTCTAGTTCTCTTCATGAATTAATAGTGAACAGGTCAAAAGTCATGGCTACATAGTGAATACCTTCTATTCAGCTAGCAGTGGGTACATAGTAAATATAGAAAATACAATGTGTGCATTTGAGTAAATACTGAAATACTGTTAAGTAAATACTGTAATACATAGAAAATACAATGTATGCGTTTACATTTCCCAATAACAGTCAGTCTTGCTTGTGGAAGGAGGGTACTGTTCACCCTATTTGTATACAGCCATCACTTGCTGTAATTGAGTACTGTAAGAACAATGTCAAATTTTAGCTGGCTCCATTTGTCCATTTGATGTTTGTTTAGAGAGAGGAAAAAAACTTAGATCTATTTACACTGTACATAAGTTTTTTTTAATACAATTATTGCTGAAAATAATTTTGATCCTAGTTAAGGTTCACAAAAGCTTGGGTTGCTAGAAATACTAGGAAATCACATCGCTGCATGGAGAGCTAATATTTCAGAGCAATAAACAGTTTTAAGGTGCAGAGGAAGGAGAAATGATATATAGCAAAGTTATAGAAGGTGCAGGGCAAGGGAGACTCTGACAGAAAAGAAGATGGTGCAAGTCAGAGGAGTGAAAATGCAGAATGTTTATTTGAAATTAGTGAAGAAATTATTTAGCAGTGCTGGAAATTTGAATGAAGATGTTGCAATGCAGACAGTCTGAAATTGTTAAACTCTTGTGTTGAGTCTCAGGCCAGCCATATTGTGCCGAAGTGAGGGTCATTGCTATTGCTACGGAGAAGGTGCTTGGGAAGCTGAACAGTCTGAAGGTAGATAAGTCACCTGGACCAGATGGTCTACATTCCGGGGTTCTGAAAGAGGTGGCTGGAGGCATTAGTAGTGACCTTTCCAAGAATCACTAGATTCTGCAATGGTTCCTGAGGACTGGAAAATTGCAAATGTCACTCCAAGAAGGGAGAGAGGAAGAAGAAAGGAAATTATAGGCAAGTTAGCCTGACTTCAATGGTTGGAAAGATGTTGGAGTCTATTATTAAGGATGAGGTTTTGGGGTGTTGGAGGTTCTTGATAAAATAGGCATGGTCAGCATGGTTTTCTAAAGGTGGAATTCTGCCTGACAAATACTTTGGAATTCTTTGAGGAATTAACAGGCAGGATAGACAAAAGAGTGTCAGTAGATGTTGCTTATTTGGATTTTCAGAAGGCCTTTAACAAGGTGCCACACATGAGGTTGCTGAACAAAATAAGAGCCCATGATATTAAGAGAATTATACTAGAATGCATAAAAGATGGGCTGACTGACAGAAGGCAAAGAGTGGGAATAAAGGGGGCCTTTTCTGGATGACTGCCAATAACCAGTGGTGTGCCGCAGGGGTTGGTGTTCAGACTGCTTTTCACGTTGTATGCAAATGATTTGGATGAAGGAATTGATAGCTTTGTGGCCAAGTTTGCAGATGATAAGGTAGGTGGAAGGGCAGGTTGTATTGGGGAAACAGGATGTCTGCAGAAGCATTGGGGGAATGGCAAAGAAGTGGCAGATGGAATATAGTATAGGGAAGTGTGTGGTCTTGCACTTTGCAAGAAGAAATTAAGGTGTGAATTATTTTGTGAATGGGGAGAAAATTCAAAAATCAGGTGCAGAAGGACATGGGAGTCCTCGTGCAGTTTTCCCAAAAGGTTAACTTGCAGGTTGAGCCCATGGTAAGGAAAGCAAATGCAATGTTAGCATTCATCTCAAGAGGACTAGAGTACAAAAGCAAGGATGTAATGCTGAGGATTTATAAGGAATTGGTCCGACCACACTTGGAATATTGTGCGCAGTTTTGGGCATCTTATCTAAGAAAGGATGTGCTGGCATTGGAGAGAATCCAGAGGAGGTTTGCAAGAATGATCTCAGGAATGAAAGGATTAACAGATAAGCATTTGATGGTTGATGGCTCTGGGCCTGTATTCTAGAATTTAGATCAATGAGGGGGCATCTCATTGGAACTGATTGAATATTGAAAGATCTGGATACAATACACTAGTCAACAAGTGTAGTGACCAGTCTTGATCATACTTGGGGTATCCAGCTGTCGATGGAAAGAATTCTTAGAGTCCAGGGTTTACCTTCAGAACAACTTTCTCTTTATTACAAGCTGACATCAACAGGGGAAGAAACGCTCACCGATACGAAGTTTTCATTATACTTGTACTATTCTTTAATCTACTTTCCTCTACCCTGCATGCACTGTGCATACAGTACATAGCACGAAGTAAGCTTTCTGCGGTGTCAAACTTCAGTGCCTATGTATCTGCTATGTGAGCTGTGTGCAGTTCCCCTTCTAGCGGTTACTCGAAAACAAACGAAAGCCACTGACTGACTGAGTACAGGAGTTGGCTCTGTATGACGTGCTTCCAGAATAACTGAGTTCCAAGCTTTAAAAAAAATACATTCAATCCTTATTATGAAAGCAGCAAAGACGAGTGATCTTAGCAATATTAGAAATCATCAAAATTAAATTAGTAATGTAGTGAAATAAGAGTAATTAGTATTCAAATTAAGTGAAGATTGTAAATAAGTGTAATTAGCGGTCAACAAAAAAAGTCATTCCCTGGCCGCCTCCAATTAACTAGACTAACTAAAACAAAGTGTGAGTACGTAACTATACTCATTTGCTTCTACTACACCCCAACCCACATGACAAGTTACCCATAATAAGTGCACAACACAAAATAGAATACAAACAGAAAATAGATACATGGCTACTTCAAATACACACAAAATGCTGGAGGAACTCAGCAGGCCTGATGAAGTGTCTCGGCCTGAAACAGTGACTGTTTACTCTTTTCCATAGATGCTGCCAGGACTGCTGAGTTCCTCCAGGATTTTGTGTGTGTTGCTTGGATTTCCAGCATCTGCAGATTTTGTCCTGTTGTGACGTGGTTGCTACACTCCTTTTACCTTATATGTACAATGGCAAGCCTCCATCCTGGAGTTTAATGAAACCATTGCTAGGCCAGTAGCCAGACATGAGTTCACAGTAGTTCACTTTAGTTTAGTTTGTGGCTCAGGCCATTTGAGCCTGTTACAGACTTTCACTGCTTTGAATCCTAACCATAGGGGTCCCCTTGCTCCCTCTACTACATGCTGACCTCCTAACTCTGCTGTGCTATGGAATCTAGAATTCACTATTCCCTACTATTGAATTTATGATCTCCTCCTACATGGAGATCTGGATCATGGACTTGTGATCTCTCCTTGTGCAGTCGCAGGTTTTCCTATCATTCCTGGTATGATGAGTTAAATCCTGTTGCCAGGACTCGTGCCCATCTTATTCTTTCTATTCTCCAAAGAGACTATTCCACTTTGTCAATTCAGCACAAGTTGAATTTTGATTCCCTGTGTCCCATTTGCTACAATGCTACCATCAGAGAAGCCTGGAATTGATTGCTCATGGCAGTTCATGTAAGGACCCCATTTCTCCACATGCGTCTCATAACCAGACCTCACATCTTGGGTATTTATTTCTCTGTCTTAACTTAGCTCTTGTTATCTCTGTTATTATAAGGATGGCCAGCCCCTCTGCCTGATGTAGAAGTCTTAGAGTGGACATCTCAATACAGCCAGTTGGGCATAATCTCATGTTCTGTATCTAGTCTAGTTAAACTGAAGTAATGATATGGGGGGGGGGGGGGGGGGAGGGGAGAAGGGTGATTGTCCACTATGCCAGTATAATTTCAGCCTATAGTTATATCTATTACACAGTGTTAATTGCCACAGATGGCTTCTGAAAATAATTGCTGATTCAGAATCCTCATCCTGGAGACCTGTAGTCTCTTTTTACTTACCATTTTCAGAATTTCACAGATTATTAACCACCCCTGTATTTAGTAACCTCCAAATGTTAAAATTTAAGACATTGGTAATTTTTTTTTGTTTAGTGATTGTTATTTTTTGATTCTTTGATTTCTGCATTACTGACTATAACAAAAATAAATCAATATTTGCAGGCCTGAGGGGAAGGAAAAGCATGTCACCAATAGTTAAATTATGGACAGGCTTCCAATGCTGCAAAATCAACTGCCTTTTACAATAATGGTGCAGATGCCTTTTCTTTTGTTCTGTACGAAAGCCAAATTCCTGCCTGGATATACTGGGACTATCTGACAGGGAAACTGGCTAGAATTCTATGGTCAGTGGCAAGTACGGCTAATGAAAATTTTAAAAAACTGAAGATGCTAGAAATCTGAAATAAAAACAGAAAATGTTGCATCTTTTCCCATGACTACTGCTAGTTTCCCACTCACCCCTGATATTAATTTAAAAAGTACATTGGAATTTCCAGGAACTGTCAGGTACTTCCTGGCCAACCAAAGTAGCCCCTACTTGTGCAGAGTAATACATAGAAAATGCTGGAGGAACTCAGCAGGTCAGGCAGTACCTATGAAAAGAGTAAACAGTCGACGTTCCAGGCTGAGACCCTTCATCAGGACTGGAAAAAGCTGAGAAGTCAGAGTAAGAAGGTGGGGGGAGGGGAGGAAGAAGTACAAGATAGTAAGTGATAGGTGAAACTGGGAGGGGGAGGAGTGAAGTAAAGAGCAGGGAAGTCAATTGGTGAAAGAGATAAAGGGCTGGAGAAGGGGGAATCTGATAGACAGAAGGCCATGGAAGAAAGGGAAGGGGGAGGAGCATCAACGAGAGGTGATGGGCAGGTAAGGAGATGAGGTGAGGAGTAATGAGAATTAGGAATGCTGAAGGAGGGAGGGGAGACAATTGTTGGAAGTTTGAGAAATTGATATTTATGCCATCCGGTTGGAGGTGACCCAGACAGAATATAAGGTGTTGCTCCACCAATTTGAGTGTGGCCTCATCAGAGCAGTAGAGGAATCCATGGGCTGATATGTTGGAATAGGAATGGGAAGTGCAATTAAAATGGGCGGCCACCGGGAGATTCCAGTTTTTCTACGCTACATTCATCAGATACTCAGTGAAGCGGTCTCCTAATCTATGTCAGGTCTTACCGATATACAGGAGGCCACACTGGGAACAACGGATACTGTATATGACCCCAACAGACTCGAAGGTAAAGTGTTGCCTCACCTGGAAGGATGGTTTGGGGCCTTGGATGGTAGTGAGGGATGAGGTGTAGGGGCATGTGTGGCACTTGTTCCGATTACAAGGATAAGTACCCGGAGGGAGATCAGTGGGGAGGGACGAATGAGCAAGGGAGTTGATTAGGGAGCAATCCCTGTGGAAAGCAGTAAGTGGGGGTGAGGAAAAGATGGGCTTGGCGGTGGAATCCTTTTGGAGATGGCGGAATTACGTCCTGGACGCAGAGGCTATAGGGGTGGGAGGTGAGGAGAAGAGGAACATTGCCCCTGGTAGGGTGGCAGATGGCTTCGGTGAGGGCAGACGAGCGTGAAACGGAAGAGATGCGAGCTAGGGCAGTGTAGATGTTTTTTTTTCCCCTCTCGCCCTCTTCCCCCCCCCCCCAATACTTGTGCTGAACCCAGCCCCGACCTGCCCTTTATATTTAAAGTACAAAGCTAGCATCTCTAATGAACGCAGGTTTTAAGCAAGAGGAAATCTGCAGATGCCGGAAATCAAAGTAATACACACAAAATGCTGGGGAACTCAGCAGGCCAGGCAGCATCTATGGAAGAGATTAAGCAGTTGATGTTTCAAGCCTAGATTCTTCTTCAGACTGAAAAAAAGAGATTAGGTTTTAAGCAATGTGAGAAGGTAGGAACAAAAGAAATGTCTGAATTCAGTGTCAAGCAAGAGTGATTAAAAGATCCTAGTACAAAGCAGAGTGATAATGGGGTCCTAAAGGCAACAAAAGATGGTTATAGAGGTGCTGCAGATAAGAAAAGCAGCACAGTACCATTTTCTAAAGCTGTTAAATACAGTTCTGAGCTTCAAAAGCTTTAAGGTATTTTATGGAACACACATCAAAGTTGCTGGTGAACGCAGCAGGCCAGGCAGTATCTCTAGGAAGAGGTACAGTTGACGTTTCAGGCTGAGACCCTTCGTCAGGTAAGGTATTTTATGGTATAGCGGAGGAATTGTCAATGGAGCATAATTCTGATAAATGTCACATTGAGACATTGCATTTTGGGAAGAGGAATGAAGGTAGAATTTTCACAGTAAAAGGTAGGGCCCCAGGGAGTGATGTAGAACAAACAGATCAAAGAGTACAAAAACACAGTTCCCTGAAAATGATGTTATGGCTACAATAGGATTGTGAAGAGGCTTTTGGCTCTCTGGCCTTCATCATTCAGGACAGTGAGTATAGAAGTTGGAATGTTACCAGACATGGCACCTCTCTCGGACGTTCCGGGAATCTCCCACATATTAATAATGGCTCCCTGATGCCCGCAAATTATATTCAATATCACGGAAATCAATTTTTTTTGAGAGCGAGTGAAAGAGCGCGCAAGAGCGACCTCGAGAGGGGGAGGGAGAGAGTGAGAGCACCATGGGAGAGTGTTCCAAAAAAAGAAAATATAAAATGTACATCACCCCAGCTACCCTAAAGTGTACCTCTGCTAAAGGGGTCAAAAATAATGACGGTGTTGCTCGCTGCACTTTTCTATTGCCATGGTGGGTTAAGACTGTAAAAGACATGTTGAGGTGAGCTTAACATGTGTCATTCGTTCATTAGCATAGCTAACGTTACTTAAACTAGCTGGCTCGCTGCTAAGGAGCTATTCTATTGCAGACATCCCACCTTTCCCGGAAGTTTCAGGAGTCTCCTGCAAATTGATGGTGCTACTTCCCTGAAATGAGTTCTTGCAGGGTGGGATGTCTGTGTTACGTTGTATTAGATGTTGATGTGGCCACATTTGGATTATTCTGCACAACTTCCGCCGTCTTCAATGGGACCCCGTCACTGAACATATCTTTACCTCCACACCACCCCCACCCCTCACTTTCTTCCTTCCACAGGGATCACTCACTCTGTGATTCCTTTGTCCACTTGTTCCTCCCCATTAATCTCCCTCCTGGCACTTATCCCTGCAAGTGGTGATACCTGGCCATTCACCTCCATTCAGGGCCCCAGACAGTCCTTTCAGGTGAGACAACACTTCACTTGCAAATATTTTGGGGACACTTACTGTATCTGGTGCCCCTCCCCCTTCCCTTCAATACCCCACTCAGGCCCCCCTCTAAATTTTTCTCTTCTCACCTGCCTATCACCTCCCCCTGGTGTTCCTCCTCCTTCCCGTTCTCCCATGGTCCACTCTCCTCTCCTGTCAGATTTCTCCTTCAGCCCTTCTGGTAAGATGGCAGTGCGTTCAATTGCCGCGACTGCTGTGGGCTCAACCAAAGGTGTTGATGTCCTTTTTAAACATTTTTTCTGAACGCAAGGTCCTGCTGGACACTTAGAACTTAAAAGTACTGCAGGTCGACGCTATCAGCAAGTTGCTCGTTGGCAGAGAAACTGAAGGATCTGGACTTGGTGTGACTTGTGTCACTGCCTGTGTCAAAGAGGTGTCGGTGGGTGAACACGGTGTACAGTCTTAACAGCAAGTGGTCATCTTGGTCGCTTTTCTTGTGATTGCAAAACCCTGTTGGGCATTGCAAATGTGGAATGCTGTGTTCGAATCACTGGTTTATTGGGGGTGGGGGGGGGGTGACGGTGCTCCATGACCTTAGTCATAGTGGGGACTTGGCCTCAAATTGTGGTGTTGCTTGTTTACAGTCATTGGAGTCTCTGCGCTCCACTGCAGACTGTGTAGTACAGCGTCCAAGTCAGTGGATTCTTGTAAGATGGTGCCAGTGATCATTGGCAACTTTCTACGGGTTGCAGAAAACTGTTCCAGATTAACTCTTAAATCTACTTTTTACAGTAGATCAAGACTACTGCATCAGAGTTAGATGAGGCAGATCTCAATTGTTTTCTGTATCAAGACTCGGTTATGTGCTGACATGAAAGACGCACTAGTCAGGCTATAAGGATTTACAGTTTTCAGGATGGATCGACCTGGAGATTCTGGTAAGGCAAAGGGAGGTGGCTTATGTTTTGTGCTCAATTCTTGTTGGTGCTCCGACATGGCGATTATGTTGAACTTGTGTTTCCCTTGACTTGGAACACCTATCGATCAAATGTAGACCATTCTATTTGCCTCGGGAGTTCTCACCTCTCGTCTGTGAACCTGACCACAGTTTATATATCACCAGTGTCCAACTATAAGCAAGCACTCGCAACACTGCACAATGTCGTTTGTGGACAAGAAACAACCCATCCCAACGCATTTCAAGTTACAGTCAAAGACTTCAAGCAGGCCTGATGAAGAAAACCCTGCCCAATTATCATCAGTGTATAACAAGTAACTCCAGAGTTCCCAACATACTGAATCATTGCTACACTATGATAAGGATTGCTTATTGTTCCTTACCTAGACCACATTTTGGTAAATTGGAACACTTGGTTGTCTTCCTGCCATCTGTATATAGGCAGAGCCTAAAACAACTAAGAGGTGGTCATGGGATGTGGAGGAACGGTTACAGGATTGCCTTGAGTCAATGGACTGGGCTGTGTTCAAGCACTAATCTGAGGATCTACACCAGGGTTATAACAGACTTTATTGAAACAGCTGTAGATAAGTTTGTCCCCACGAAATTGTTCAGAGTCTTCCTCAATCAGAAGCCCTGGATGAACAATGAAATCCAAAATTTTCCGAGGGCCAGATCAGAGGCGTTCAGGTCTGGAGGAGTAAGCTCCTGAAAGCCGTCTCCTGGGTAAAGTGGCGATTCCGGACCGAACTGGTGACAACAAGAGATGCTAGACAGCTGTGGCAGGGTTTGAATACTATAAACCTCCTACAAAGTTAAATCAAGCGACATGGGGGATAGCAGGGCTTTGCTTCCAGATGAGCTCAATGTCTTCTATGCTGGCTTTGACTGTCAGATCTGGGAGGAACCATCATGACCCCTACATAAGACCATAAGATACAGTTGAAGAATTAGGCCATTTGGCTCATCGAGTCTGCTCCGCCATTTCATAATGGCTGATCCACTTTTCCTCTCAGCCCCAATCTCCTGCCTTCTCCCTGTATCCCTTCATGCCCTGACCAATCAAGAATCTACCAACCTCTGCCTTAAATATGCATAAAGACTTGGCCTCCACAGCTGCTTGTGGCAAAGAATTCCACAGATTCACCACCTTGTCGCCAAAGTTGTTCCTCCTCATCTCTGTTCTAAGGGGACACCCCTCTATTCTGAGGTTGTGTCCTCTGGTCTTAGACTCTCCCACCAGAGGAAACATCCTCTCCACATCCACTCTTATCAAGGCCTTTCACCATTCGATAGGTTTCAATGAGGTCACCCCTCATTCTTCTGAATTCTAGTGATTAAAGGCCCAGAGCCATCACATGCTCTTCATGTGACAAGCCGTTCAATCCTGGAATCATTTTCATGAAACTCCTTTGAACCTTCTCCAGTTTTAGCACATTTTTTCTAAGATAAGGAGCCAAAACCTGCTCATAATGCTCCAAGTGAGGCCTCACCAGTGCTTTATAATGTTTCAATATTACATCCTTGATTTTAGATTGTCTTGAAATGAATGCGAACATTGCATTTGCCTTTTTCACCACAGACTCAACCTGCAAATTAACTTTTAGGGAATCCTGCATAAGGACTCCCAAGTCCCTTTCCTTCTCAGTTTTTGTGCATTTTTTCTCCACTTAGAAAATAGTTAATCCTTTAATTAACAAGACAAACGAGAAAATCTGCAGTTTTCTGAGCTCCACACACAAAATGCTGGTGGAACTCAGCAGGGCCAGGCAGCATCTATGGAAAAAAGTACAGTCGATGTTTCGGGTTGAAACGTTGACTGTGTGTTTTTCCATAGATGGTGCCTGGCCTGCTGAGTTCCTCCAGCATTTTGTGTGTATTGCTCACTCCTTTAATTTCTTCTACCGAGTGCATGACCATACACTTCCCAGCACTGTATTCCATCTGCCATTTCTTTGCCCATTCTCCTAATCTAAGTCCTTCTGTAGCTACCTGCCCCTCTACCTGTCTTCATATCATTTGCAAACTTTGCAACAAAGCCATCAATTCCATCATCTAAATCATTGACATATAACGTCTGATGATCCTTTGGTCTCGGTATCTGAAGCTGATATGCGTGCTGTTTTCAGGAGGGTGAATCCAAGGAAAGCATCCAGACCGGACGGGGTACTTGACTGAGTACTAAAGACCTGTGCTGACCAGCTGGCTGGTGTGTTCACTGATATCTTCAGCTTCTCGCTTTGGCGGTGTGTAGTACCCACCTGTTTCAAGCAGGCCCAAGAAGAGTGTGGTGACCTGCCTCAATGACTATCGCCCAGTTGCACTTACATCCAAGTGATCATGTATGTTGAGAGGCTGGTGATGAAATATATCAGCTTCTGCATGGGAGGTAGCTTGGATCCGCTCCTATTTGCCTACTGGAGCGACAGATCCACAGCAGATGCCATCTCATTGGCTTGTCACACAACCCTGAAACATCTGGATGCTTTTAATAAATTACAGCTCAACATTTAATACCATCATCCCCTGCAAATTTTTTTTTAGATTATGAGAACACTCAGTCCTCTTTTGTTGTCATTTAGAAATGCGTACATGCATTAAGAAATGATGCAATGTTTCTCCGGTGTGATATCACAGAAAACAGGACAAACCAAAGACTAACACTGACAGAACCACATAATTATAACATATAGTTACAGCAGTGCAAAGCAATACCATAATTTGATGAAGAACAAACCTTGAGCACGGTAAAAAAAAGTCTCAAAGTCCCTGAGTCAATCGACTCCCAAGTCCCTGATAGCAGGCGGCAAAAGGGAGAAACTCCCTGCCATAAACCTTCAGGCACTGCCAACTTGCCGATGCCTTGGAAGCAGCCGACCACAGCTGACACAGAGTCTGTCCGTCAGAAAACTTCGAGCCTCCGACCAGCCCCTCCGATACAGCCTCCCGAGCGCCATCCTCTGCCGAGCGCCTTCGACCTCGCCCCGGCCGCTGAAACAAGCAAAGCCGAGGATTCGGGGCCTTCTGCTCCAGTGATTCCGGTTACCACACAGTAGCAGCGGCAGCAAAGCGGGCATTTCAAAGTTTTCCAGATGTTCCTCCGTACCCTCACATCCGTCTCCATCAAATCAGAATTGTGCACGGTCCCCTACTTGACAGATTACAGATATCATTCACCAGAGAGGCCTGGAGATTATTGGGTTTATTAATCAATAAACTCCAAGACTTGGGCCTCAAAACCTCCTTGTGCATTTGGATCCTGGATTTTCTCATTTGCAGTTCCCAGTCTGTTCGGATTAGCAAAACAATTTCCACGATCTCCATCAGCACAGGTGTACCACAGGGCTGTGTGCTTAGCCCCTGCTCTACTAGCTTTACACCAATGGCACCTCCAACACCATGTTCAGTTTTGCTGTTGCGGGCCATATCCAGCATGCAGGAGGGAGACTGAAAATTTGGGTGAGTGGTGTTATAACAGCAATCTCTCATTCAGTGTCAGCAGGAACAAGGGACTGATCGGACACTTCAGGAGAGGGAAACCAGCTGTCCATAAGCCAGTCATCATCAGAGGATCATGGATGGCGAAGGGTCAGTAACTTTAAATTCCTGGGTGTTACTGTCTCAGAAGACCTATCCTGCACCCATCATGTAAATGTCATTGCAAAGAAAGCATGACAGTGCCTCCACTTCCTTCGGAGTCTGGAGATTCGGTGTGACATCAAAACTTTGCCAGACTTCCATAGATGTGTAGTGAAGAATGTTTTGACTGACTGCATCATGGCCTAGTATTGGAACACCAATGCCTTTGAATGGAAAATCTTACAAAGTTAGTGGATTCGGCCCAGTAGATCACAGGTAAAGCGCTCCCAATCATTGAACGCATCCACATGGAATGCCATTGCTCATCCGTAAGGCCAGTGATGTGTGGATGGAACTGGACTCTCTCATGGTGGTGTCTGAAAAGAGGATGCTGTCTAAGTTGCATGCCATCTTGGTCAATGTCTCCCATCCACTACATAATGTACTGGGTGGATACAGGAGTACATTCAGCCAGAGACTCATTCCACTGAGATGCAGCACAGAGCGTCATAGGAAGTCATTCCTGCCTGTGGCCATCAAACTTTACAACTCCTCCCTTGGAGGGTCAGACACCTTGAGCCAATAGGCTGGTCCTGGACTTATTTCATAATTTACTGGCATAATTTGCATATTACTATTTAACTATTTATGGTTCTACTATTTATTACTTATGGTGCAACTGTAACGAAAACCAATTTCCCCCGGGATCAATAAAGTATGACTATGACTATTGGAGGAAAGCAGCATCCATCATCCAAGATCCTGGTCATCCAGGACAAGCTCTTTTTCCCACTGCTGCTATCGCGCAGAAGGTACAAGAGCCTCAGGTTTAAGAACTGTTACTACCTCTCAACCGTCAGGCTCTTGAACCAAAAGGGAATAACCACACTTATCTGTTGAGATGTTTGCACCACCAATGATCTCACTTTAAGGATGCTTTATCATGTTATTTCATGTTCTCATTACTTACTGCTATTTATATTTGCAGTTGCAGTTTGTTGTCTTTACGCTCTACGTTCATTGATACTGTTATAGTTACTATTCTATAGATTTGCTCACTATGCCCGCAGGAAAAAGAATCCCAGGGTCGTATGTGGTGACATGTATGTACTCTTGATAATAAAATTTAATTTGAACTTTGCTGCCCCCCAGTGTTTGTACAGCAGAAGACAAGCTGTATTATGGTTGACTGCAGACTTCAGCAGTGTTCATTGATGGACTCAGGGTCTTGAACTACATTTTCTATTTTACTGATATCTTGTATATGCCTTGCGCAGTGTGTGACTGTTCGTTTTGCACCTTGGTCCTGGAGTAATGCTGTCTTGTTTGACTGTACTCATGGGTATTCATGTACAGTTGAATGACAATTTTTAACTTTTCCACCTACACCTCTTAGCTTTTTAACTTCATCCCATTCCCTCTACCTTCTTATTCTGGCTTTCTCCCCATTCCTTTCCCATCCCAATGAAGAGTTTCAGTCTAAAATATTGGCTGTTTATTCACTTTCAGAGATGCTTCTTGATCCGCTGAGTTCCTCCAGCATTTTGTGTGCATTGCTTTGAGTTTCCAGCAACTGCAGAATCTCTTGTGCTTTGGATTACTGTATTCGGTTTTGGTTGCCCTCCTATAGGAAAGATTCTATTAGACTAAGAGGAGTGGAGGGCAGATTTACAAAGATGTTCCTGGGACTTGAGGGACTGAGTTTTGGAGAGAGGTTGAGTAGGTTGGGACTTTTTTATGGAAGTGTAGGAGAATGAGGGGTATATAAAAGTGTGGGGCATAGTTAGGGTTTGGAAAATCAAGAACCTAGAGGTCATAAGTTTAAGGTGAGAAGGGAGAGTTGTGTTTTTTTTAAGGAACTTGAGGGGCAACTTTTTCCACCGGAGAGTGGTGAGTATATGTAATGAGGAAGTGATGGAGGCAAGTACTTTAACAATATTTAACAGATACTTGGACAGTCACATGGATAGGAAAGACTTAGAGGGATATGGGTCAAATGCAGGCAAATTGGACTAGCTTAAATGGGAATCTCAGTTGGCATGGACCGGTTGGGCCTGTTTCCATGCTCTCAATGATGAGAGGTTTGAATCTGGAATGCATGTACTTGAATGCTGTGCATGAAACTGAAAAGCCAAGAGTTTCATTCACGTTGTGCCAGGTTCACACTATTGTGTTGTATTCTGTGCAAGCATGTGGGATGCTAGGGCAATTTTGCCATGATTTTCAGATGGATCTGTGTAGGCCATGGGTCCTTGCCAACGTCAGTAAGAAGAGTGTCGGGGCAGAGCTCAGAGGTGGAGAGGAGAATTGATTACAGGTAGTTGGAAGTTTTGGGTGACACAGCACTGAATAGAACCTTTTCATCTGATTAATTTTAAGTGTGATTCAAACTTGTGCATTTCTGATTAAAAGTAATTACCTTCTGTTTTCTCTAGGTCTTCCTGGTGTGTCTGGTAATATGATGAAGAAGAAAAGTAATCACAGGTGTGTCTGAAGGAATAGCAGTTATGAACTGAGTTAGGTCGTCCTAAAATCATCTGTCTCTTGGACTGTTGAGAGTGAAGCTGGCAGGCAAATTATATGACCTATATTATCTTATAAGTTGTTTTAATAATTAAAATTCACTTTTTATAAAAATTCTAGCATGGGAAGAAAAGGAAATTTAGTTGAGTCAAACTATCCATGAGGTAATGAAGCATCCATTGTTTATTGATTGGCATAGAAACTGAGAATCAGAATACTTTCTAAAACAGAGGCACCTAACCTTTTTTTTAATGTAATGAACCAATATCAAGGAGTCTGTGAACCCCAGGTTGGGAACCCCTGTTCTAAAACATAGTGTTGGATCTGGACAAAATATTGCCCAGAAGGTTCTTCAGAAGTCAAGAATGAGTTGTAAATCTTGTGGTTATTGCCATTTTATTAAATGTTCATAAACAATGAAATAACAGCAACCATCTCTACTATAAGTAAGAAAAAACAACAAAAGAACCAAGAATGCCCAAATCTTGTCTTGTGGTTGTCTTAATACTGAAAACAAGCTCAAACTAGACAGATAAGAAAATTTGTTTGATAAGAACAGCCTATGAGACAGCTTTATTTTTTGCTGGTGTGTGACATGCTTGCAGACAAAGTACAAATATAGCAGAACCAGCAATATTACTAATCATGGAAAAATCTATTGAACATTTAAAGAGAAATGGGTATTATACAAACATCTAAGCAAGCATGAAGTTAAACTATAAGAAAAATAACAATTTAGACTCTAATCCAACAATAGGTTGGTACACAACTGGGGTATTATGTCTAATTCTGGTTATCTCAAATGCATTGGGAAGAGTGGGAGAGTTTAGAAAAGATGCAGAAAAGTTGAGCTATGGTAGTTGTGGTCTAGATTTGTTTCCCTTGAAGCAAAGAAGACTGAGTGGAAATATAAAATATAAATCACAATGGCTTAATTAGGATAACTGGAGATGAGCTGTTTCCATTATAGTATTGTTCAAGGGCTAAATGTAATTAATAATGGGTGAGTGGGAATGTGAAGGAAAACTTTTTACAGAATGTGACAGCAATCTAGAACTTCTGCCTGTAGGAATATTGGAAATTAAGACAAAGTGCTGATAACACTTTGCAGTATCTGTGGAGACAAAAACTTGGGTTAATATGTGAGGACTTTGACAAACAGATCCATGTAGCCAGTCCTCTCCTGGTAGCATTTTTCATATCACCATCTCAATTCTTATGGTCAGTTTTATCCCAGAAGGATACTACTCTCTGAATATCAAATGCATTTAAGGCAACTACAATGCAACTCTGTTTTGGTATATGTTTGTTCGTTCTAGAAAACCATAATTTGCCTCTGTCACTAGTGAGGATACTAAAGTGAAATCAGATAATCAGGACTGAAGCAGCTAATTGGACAAATGGTTAATATTTGATTGACATTGAAGATGGCCCCCTTGTTTGGATTACGCTTTGTATACAGTGAATTGCTTATAGTCAAATATCCAACCAGAATATAAGAAACTTGTTGGGAGACATTTTAACAAACAATTGCTTCAGAACTTGGGCTTGTGAAATCTGAAACGTTCACCACAGATTCACCTCTTTACATTTTCTTTCTGACTGGAGATAATCGCCCTGAAGGTCAGGAATGCTTCAGTTGATCTCCAGCTTTCTGTGGTAGCCAGCCTGGCTTCTCACTTCCAAAGGACAGAAATGGAGATGGGAACAGGCTCAACTGTCCAGTTTCACCCCAGTAACAGAATGTACTGCCAAGACCTGCTGTTTGGATTTCCGTGCAAACTTTTACTACAAGGCATTAGAGTGTGTTGGGAGTTATTAATCCTGTTTCCTGTTCATGCCAATATGTTAGACAAAGGGAGGCAGTACACTAGGTGAGAAAGGATGTTTTTGAGAATGCCCAGTCAAATTTTCTTTTCATTGTTTTTCAAGTATTTTTAACTGTTCTGTAGTTAAGTAAAAAAAAAATCTCTAGTTTGAATATGCATAATCTGCAAATTCGTGAAATTCAGAAGTTTTTAAGGTCCCTCTGATCTGAATTATGGGTCTCTATCATATGCTACCACCTTGAAACTGAGGCATTTGTGCTTATCATTTATGGTATGTGGCAAAACATCCGAACAACACTGATTATGCTAGAGTGAAGAGAAATTATAGAATTCCTCCATTCATGTGGAATGTTCGAAAATCTATAGAAACTAGGAAAGAATGACTTGGAGCAAACCCCAAGATGTTTATTTGAGTGGCAGCACAGAAAGTTGTGCCGTTTTGCAGCGAGAGTGATTCAAATCAGGAGATTGCAGAATACAGGACCATATACTAACCTACGTCAGCTGACTTCATTAAACTTGTTTATGAATGACTTGGAGTGTCACAACAAAGGAATTGTCCTGTTGTTGGATCACCTGCACAAAAAGGCCAAATCATTTCAACAGGGATTGAAAATTAGTGAACATTGAGATTTTGACTTGCTGGTTTGAAAAACATCCACTTCATGAAAATGAGAGGCAAGAGATTTAGTGAAGTACATTGATTTATTTGCAAGTGGCTTTGAGAAATGGTCACCAATAGTAAATTTAATAATGTTTTTTTTCTATTCTAACTGGTATAAATTTTATTTGTAAAGCATATAGCCCACATAAGGGGCACAAAATGTCATTGCTTAATATTGTGACTAACAATAACTAATACTGTTTAGTATTATCAGTGATCAATGTTTATAATTGAAATTTATCTGCAATTTAAATATTGTGCATTTGCAAGTGATTAGATTGAAACCTTCCACTGTGCACTTAGGTTTGTATTTATGTATTTTGAAAGCTTTTGTATATTAAAAGTTCATGAAAAGTGGGAATATATAATATACATTGCTGAAGTGACTGATTATCCTAATATACATGATCTCTATGGAAAGAATGTATTACCATATCAGACTGATAGCATTGATAAGTTTATTTATTATTTTCTGTGTGTGTATGTATGAGGTTGTGGTGGAAATCAGACTGCATACCAAAGGGAAAGAAATAAACTACTGCAAATACTGGCAATCCAAAACAAAAGTAGATCAATCTGGAAATATTATTAATGTTGCCAAATCCTTGAGGTAAATCTGGACAGCTAGGGTTGCAATGGCCAATACTGGATGACATCTTTTTAAGACGAGTGGAGAAAAATTCAGGGGAGAAATCAGAGGTAGTGTTTTTTAAATCTAGAAATTGGTGGTTGCCTGGATAGCACTGCTGGGGTTGGTGATGGAGGCTGATACAATAGAGACATTTAAAAAAAAAAAAATACTTAGATAGGCAGATGGATCTCAGAAAAATGTAAGGTAATGAACTGTGTAGGAGAGTAGGGTTAGGTTGATCATGGAGTAGGTGTATAATGCAGTTTGGGACAATATCATGGGCTTGACAGGCCCATACTGTGCTGTACTGTTCTGTGTTCGAGGTGAGAGGACGATGAAATTAATGTTTCATCTAGAAAGCATTTTGTTTCCCTTGGTTGGAATTAATATTCTTACTGGCCAGTAGTGTACTAATGCACTGTTCATCAGTCCTCTAGGGTGAGGCTCCAGACTGCCTTCTATTTTTTTTATATAGCTTATTGTGAAGGCTGAGAATTTAAATGATTACAGTATTACAAAATTTCCATTATCGTTTATGTGTGCCTGATTGACATTTTGATAGCACTAGAAAAGCTTATTGGTATTTTACTTTATGCCTATATCATATATTTACATATATGAATCATTTGCCAGGTTACATATTACTTTTATAGAGGATAACTATTTTGGAGGAAATGGCTGTTTGTCTGCATAATCTTATATGTATGTTGTTGCTTTTTTTTTGTGTATATGCACTGCAATTTGACCAGCTATTTTATACCGATATTCTGTAAAAACAAATAGAAGATTTAATTTTTTTCCCCCCACTTGCGTTTACATTGCAAACCGTTTTTCTCTTGTATAGGAAACATCGTAGCAATGTGGGACCAAGCAAAACTGTAACTCATTCACGGCGAAATATTGTGGGTTGCAGAATTGAACATGGGTGGAAAGAACAAGGTGGAATTACACAATGGAAAGGCACAGTTTTGGATCAAGTTCCAGTAAATCCAGCACTTTACCTTATCAAATACGATGGATTTGACTGTGTATATGGACTTGAACTTCACAAAGATGAAAGGGTGTTAGGATTTCGGGTCCTCCCAGATAGAGTTTGTGAGTGATGATACGATTTCATAATCACTAATGACACAAAATTACATGATCAACTAACATTTTTGCCAGCATAATTTCATCAGTTGCTCAGTATTTTGTGCATTGTCTTTTGCTTTTAGCCGCTTCTCGAATCAGTGACGTAGATCTGGCAGAAATGATGATAGGCAAAGCAGTTGAGCACATGTTTGAGAAAGATGATGATGGGGCTAAAGATGAATGGCGGGGAATGGTGCTGGCACGTGCTCCAATCATGAATACCTGGTTTTATATTACCTATGAAAAGGATCCCGTCTTGTACATGTACCAGCTTTTAGAAGACTACAAAGAAGGAGATTTACGAATTATGCCTGACTCAAGTAAGTACCAAGTGAAGCTATTATTTTTGTAAATAATGAGATAAGACAGAACATAGAAGCACAATTAGGCCATCTGGCCCATTGAGTCTGCTCCATCATGGCTTGATCCAATTTTCCTCTCAGCCCCAATCTCCTGCCTTCTCCCTGTATCCTTTCATGCCCTGACCAATCAAGAATTTATCAGCCTCTGCCTTAAATATAGATAAAGACTTGGCTTCCATGGCTGCCTGTGGCAAAGAATTCCACAGAGTCACCACTCTGTGCCGAAAGGAGTTCTTCCTCATCTCCTTTCTAAAAGGACGCCCCTCTATTCTGAGGCTGTGTCCTCTGGTCTTAGACTCTCCCACTGCGGGAAACATCTTCTCCACATCCACTCTGTCAAGGCCTTCCACCATTCAATAGGTTTCAATGAGGTCACCTATCGTTCTTCTGAATTACAGTGAGTACACACCTTGAGCCATCAAACACTCTTCTTATGACAAGCCATTCATTCTTGGAATCATTTTCGTGAACTTTCTTTGAACCTTCTCCAGTTTCAGCACATCCTTTCTAAGATAAGGGGCGCAAAACTGCTCACAGTGCTCCAAATGAGGCCTCACCAGATCTTTAAAAAGTTTCAACATTACATCCTTGCTTTTATATTCTAGTCCTCTTGAGATGAATGCTAACATCGCATTTGTCTTCCTCACCACAGATTCAACCTGCAAATCAAACTTTAGGGAATCCTGCACAAGGACTCCCAAGATCCGTTTGCACCTCGGTTTTTGTATTTCCTCTCCATTTAGAAAATGGTCAACCTTTTCACTTTTTCTTCCAAAGTGCTTGACCATACACTTCACAACACTGTATTCCATCTGCGATTTCTTTGCCCATTCTCCAAATCTGTCTAAGTACCTTCTGTAGCCTCTCTACTTCCTCAAACTGCCTGCCCCTCCACCTTTCTTTCATTTTTAAATTCTTTTTATTGATATATAATCTTCTACAGCTATAAAATACAAAAGTTCAACAAATTAGCTGAAGGAGAAAGAACTTGTATATGCTAATAAAAAATTTATATAAGAAACAGAAGGAAAAAAGAGAACCCCAACTAACTTTTTTAAAAAAAAAAAACCCCACTAACTACAAAAGGAAAAAAAAACCATTAGGAGCCAACTCCCGGAGCAATACATTTTACAATTTTTTATTTTTATATTTATATATATATATATATATATATATATATATATACACAACAACTGCCAAATCACATTTATATAACCTAAAATTGGAAGGAAACTATATAAATTAATTCAAATTAAATGATAATATTTGGCAAAAGAGCCCCACCTTCTCTCAAAATCGAATTGGGGATCAAAAGTTCTACTTCTAACTTTTTCCGAACTAAGCTGTAACATTACTTGGGAAAACCATTGAATTAGTGTAGGGGCAGAAGTATCTTTCCACTTCAATAAAATAGCCCTTCTTGCCAACAATGTAACAAATGCAATTACATGTTGGTTTGAAAATGAAATACCCTGAATATGATGCGGAACTATTCCAAATAGAACAGTCAATGTATTGGATTGTAAATTTATTTTCAAAGCTTTAGAAATTGTAGAAAATAAAGATTTCCACAAAGATTTCAATGAGGAACATGACAAGAACATATGTGACAAAGTAGCTGCTTCATTTTTACACCTATCACAATAGTTGTCTATATTAGGAAATATTTTGGATAGCCTCTCCTTTGTTAAATAATAACAGTGAACAGTTTTAAATTGAATTAAACAATGGCACATATTGAAGAAGAATTAACCATTTTCAGAACTTGCAACCAATCTTCATTAACAAAAGTCATATTAAGTTCTCTCTCCCAATCTTGTTTAATCCTTAGTGAGAGGTTATCTTTTTGTAGTAAAAATATATTATAAATTCTACCAATGGAACCTCTCACTAAAGGATTCATATTCAAAATAGTATCCAACAAATCAGATTCTTGCATATATGGAAACGTAGAAACATATTTTTGTAAGAGGGTTTTGTGTACAGGAGCAAGGACATTATATTACGATTATACAGGACCTTTCTTTATATTATCTGCAAAGTTTGCAACAAAGCCATCAATTCCTTCATCCAAATCAATGACATATAACGTAAAAAGAATTGGCCCTAACACAGCGCACTGTGGAACACCACTAGTCACCGGCAGACAGCCAGAAAAGGGTCCCTTTATTCCCACTCTTTGCCTCCTATCAATCAGCCAGCACTTTATCCAAGCTAGAATCTTACCTGTATTACCATGGGCTTGTAGCTTGTTAAGCAACCTCATGTGTGGCACCTTGTCAAAGGCCTTCTGAAAATCCAAGTACACAACATCAACAGATTCCCCTTGTCTATCCTGCTTGTTATTTTTTCAAAGAATTCCAACAGACTTGTCAGGCAAGATTTTCCCATGCTGACCACAGCCTATTTTATCATGTGTCTCCAAGTATCCTGAGACCTCATCCTTAATAATTGGCTCGAGCATCTTCCCAACCACTGAGGTCAGACAACTGGCCTATAGTTTCCTTTCATCTGCCTTTTTTCTTGCTTGAAGAATGGCATTTGCAATTTTCCAGTCTTCCAGGACTATCCCAGAACTTAGTGATTCTCAAAAGATCATTACTAACACAGCTCCATGATCTCTTCAGCCGTCTCTTTCAGAATTCTTGGATGTACACCATCTGATCCAGGTGACTTATCTAACTTCAGACCTTTAAGCTTCCCAAGAAATAATGTTCTTTCTCTGACTATTTGCTGTAGGTAAATACAACTAATGACAATGTATCCTAATTGGATGTTTGTGATGTAATGTTCGATTTCTGCAAGACCATACAGCTCAGGAGGTGAACCTGTGGCACACATTTCATTTTGGGATGCGCAAAATTTTTGTTGGCATGTGGCATGCAGTGCTGTCCCTTGATTCTTTACACCCCACCAGCAATAAAAATATACAAAATGATTCTCTTTACTACCAAATGAAAGGGCAAATGATTTTTACAATCCGAGAGCGGTGAGATATTTTCACAAGAAAAGTCTCACACTGGCTTGGAATCCTTGTAGACCTAATGTACATATCAGTATCTGGATAGTAAACAGTTACAATAAAAATTATTTAGAAATTATATTTTTCAATTATCTTTTTAAAAATTTAATAAAATTTTTTCTAAAACTCCATTTATTGCAATTTTATGCTTTAATAGTAAAACAGTGAATAACAAATAAATAACAAATTGGTGATAATCTTCCAAAAAATTCTCTCGCATACCATGGTGATTTTGAGCAGAGATTATCATTGATTAATTTTTAATCAATTATAACAATAATTCTGGACTTCACTGAGGGAAAATGACGCAAGTGTTTTCCTTAATAAGGTTGATAATTATTGTTAATACTTAATTAATCAATGATAATCTCTGCTCAAAATCACCATGGCACACAAGAGAATTTCTTGGAAGATTATTGCTAATTTGGGCACATGCTTTCAGAAGGGTTCACCATCCCTGCCATAGAAGCAATCTCATTATGTGGACTGGAATCATTGCTCTTTCTTATATCTCTTAAAAGTAATTATCTACTGGGCTCAACCAGTTTCAGCTGAGCATTTTGAGAAGCTCTATCAATATTTTCCCATTGGAAAGCAACTCCTGATGAACGTTGATATACAAAGGGAACTGGACATCTTGTCCACCGATTATCGAAAATAAACAAGCAGGTGAAGCAAGCAGTTAGTAAGTCAAATAGTACTCTGGCATTCATTGCAGAGGGTTTTGTGTACAGGAGCAAGGACATTAGATTACGATTATACAGGACCTTATTGAGACTATACTTGCAGTACTAATTGGTTTCTTAACTAAAGGAGATACCCAATTTAGAGTAAGTGTAATGAATATTTAATAGGCACTGTCTTGGAGAGGCAACGCTGCTGAGTGAATCGGTCAGGTACGTAGCCTCAAGATTCGGAAGTAGATTTAGGATGGAGATAAGGAGGGGGAATTGCTTTTCCCAGACAGTGGTGAATCTGTGGAATTCTCTGCCCAATGAACCATTGGAGGCTACCTCAGTAAATATATTTAAGACAAGGTTGAATAGATGTTTGCATAGTAGGGGAATTAAGGGTTATGGGGAAAAGGCAGATAGGTGGAGATAAGTCCATGGCCAGATCATCCATGATCTTATTGAATGGTGGAGCAGGCTCGATGGGCCAGATGGCCTACTCATGCTCCAATTTCTTGTGTTCTTGTGTAGGTAGCCTGTATTCACTAAATTGCAGAAAAATGTGGGAAAATACCATTGAAGTGTACAAAATACTGATAGACCTTGACAGGCTGAATGTAGGAACAGCGTTTCTTCTGGACTGAGGATTCTAGAACTGGGGGGTGGGGGCTTCAATCTTGGGACATTTTAAACTGAGAAGAGTAGCAGTTTCTTCACTTAGAGGGTAGTAAATCAGTTGATTTTTTTTCCCACTGAAACAGTGATATCACCGAATGTACCTAAGGCATTAGTATATTTCTTGTCACAAAGGCATCAAAAAATGGTATTAAGATAGAGGATCAGCCATAATCGTATTGAATGGTGGAGAGGATTGAAGGGTAAGTGGTCTACTTTATATTAAAAAAAGTGCTGAAGTAAGAATGATCTACAGACTCCTAGTTTTGCTGATGGTTAAAATTTCTGATTGATTCTACAGATAACGATTCTCCACCAGCTGAGAGAGAACCAGGAGAAGTAGTAGACAGCTTGGTGGGTAAACAAGTGGAATACGCCAAAGAAGATGGCTCAAAGAGGACTGGCATGGTCATCCACCAAGTAGAAGCCAAACCATCAGTGTATTTTATCAAGTTCGATGATGATTTTCACATTTATGTTTACGATTTAGTAAAAACTTCTTAGATGCACTCCATAATATAATGGGAAGGCCATATTGGCCTGTACATGAACTAATTCCATATGTGGACTTTGATAAACTAGGCTTCTAGAAGTCCAGTAAGATGTGTAAGCTGATAATCTCTGCCAACAGAAGTTTGAATCAGATAAATGGTTCTATAAATATTTCCATTTATGATGGTATGAACGCAAGATGGTTTTTTGCAGAAAGAAGTCTTAAACCAGTATTTAAAAGAAATGGAAACAAGATTTCCAGTGCACTTTGTCACAAATGTGCTAGAAGATAATAAACATCAGCAAGGGTTTGGCAATAGAGTGAGTAAATATAGTAGCATAAATTTCAACTTGACTTAGCAAAACAATCATCTGAATTGGGGGGAAAAACAGTGGTGAAGGAAGAGAGGAGTGGACTGGTCATTGTCTTATAGCTCGTTTCAATTTAACATCACATTTGAAGATTGTGACTCTTGAAGTTGAGCACATCTTTGGGCTCAGAGTAAGCAGCAAATTTATTAATATTTTACTGTATAGAATTAGATCTCCTTTATGGCCTGTTGCAGTAATATTAAGAAGTGGAGTTCAATATTTTTCATAAAGCCTTTTGTTTCAAAATGAGCATAATAAATGTCTTAAATTAGCCATAATTTGTTATGTGGTAAACAGTGCATATGTCAGAAGAAATTAATATGAGATAAAGGAGTAAGGGGAATAGAATAATTTGCTAATATCTTTGGGAAAGCTTGACTAGTATGTCATTGAAGTAGTAATTTTAAGTTTTTTTGTGATATAATCATCGTGGTATTTATTATCCATCCTAGTTGCCCTGAAAAGATGGCATACTGTTGACTTAAACTGCTGCCTTCCACATGTTGAATATCAGCAGTTTGATTCAAGTCAATGCCTTCACAAGACAACTTGGTGAAGTGTGCTGTTGAATATAAACCAGCCAATCTGGATAAGGTTTACAGGTTCCTGCTCTAAAGAACATTTTATGACCATGTAACAACTTTGGGTTTACTTTAAGCAAAATTGGTTTCAAATTTAACACAATCCGAGTAGCATCAAGAAATAATCTAAAATCACCCAATGTTACTTTGTAAATTATAACCTGTACAGTTTTTCTTGTTTTACATAGCTAATTTTTGGTATTCATTTTATCAACAGTGGAAAAGGATACATTTTTACCCTAAAATGGTAGTTAGTTGACTGCATATTGTAAACATTTTCATTCAAGTGTAATAATTTGTCAATTTAATAACTATAATTTATATTCTGCAGCTTTGTTACTGTTCTATTTATTTTTCTCTACCTTTTCTCAAATCTTCACTCCAGTCCATCACATCTCCTTTATTTTCTGCATGTGTGCACTCCTAAACCCAAATTCCAAAATCCAACCCTTCAGCACTCTTCACCACCTAATTCTTCAATGTGTCCTAGGCTTCACTGCATTTCCATAATCCCACACAATTTCTCTGCCTCTCTTGGTGTTCTCCAAAGAGACTGACTAGACTAATTGATTTCTGTGTAATTGCCAAAAACTGTGTGGCCTACAGGAACTATTCTTTCGTCCTGTTTCCTGTCCCACTGGCTCTTCCAAAGATAACTTTAGGGCTTTGCCAATAAACTAATTATCACCATCCAATTTTACATTTCACCTGAGAATGTTTGCCCACTTGTGAATAAGTTTGTTAACATTTGTGAGTTTAATGAGAATGGATGTATTGACATCATGATTTTGATGGCTGAGGGGGTGATCACAGTTCCCCTTAAATCTCTGCCAAACTTAGCTTTCCACAGATGGCATCAACCAAACTCTTTCTGGTGACCACTAATTTATACGATGGTCATCTTGCTCTCTAGCATCTCCTCCAACTTTTAAGCATCTTGCCACCTTCTCCCTGTCTTTGATTTTGTTCCTCCCCTGAAAAAGACTATATCCCAGTTACAGCTCTATTTGAAAATCTTCAATCCGTACAGCTTTTTGTCCAACTTTTACCACCACACTTCTGCAGTTATTCACCTGTTTAACTTGTATCCACTTTCTTTACTGTTCTAAGTTGTCTTCCTGTCAGGTGACAACACACTATTGACTTCTCAATTTTGAATCCCTTTCCTGTTGTTTTCTATGTAGCCTAAAGCAGGGGTCCCCAACCTTTCTTGCATTGCAGACCGGTTTAATATTGACAATATTCTTGCAGAACAGCCAACGGGGGGGGGGGGGGGGCGCGGGGATGGTGTTCAAGTTCAACAGTGCATGACGGAATGAGGAAAGGTGTAGCTGACTCATGTCGTTTCATATTGCCAAATCGTATCATTTCCTTGCAGCCCGGTAGCACGTGCTTTGCGGTCCAGTGGTTGGGGACCACTGGCCTAGAGGTATCTGCCCACCTCCAGTTCTAAGATCTTGTTCATTTCTGCTTGTTAATCTCCAGCCATTGGTTACTGTGGCTCTCCCTCCCCACCCCACCAAATGTCTCCAGGTTTCTTTTTCCATTAGGGTTTCACTTAAGAAGTACCTTTTTGACTCCCTGTCCAATAGTTTTGTTATGAATTGGTGTCAGTTTTATTTGATAGCAATCTGCAATGCTCCTGAGATGTTTGAAATTGCTTAAAGTGCTAAAACTTGCTTCTGTTGTTACTGCACAGTATAGCTGAAGTAATTCCTATAAGTATCAGAAGCTGATTTGCCTCTAGCTAGATGAATATTGATCATCAAATTTGAATAATTTATGTAATTTATATAACACATCAAGGTAAGAGTTTAAAAATAAGAACCCTTTAACAACTCTAAACAGTATGTGAAACTTCTGCATCATGTTTGTACTTTGTATAATACACTTCATCTTAAACCTTGAATTCTGTCATTGTACAGTAGGAGACAGTCTTGTAGATATTACTAAGAATGACTTAAACTGCAGTTCAAATGGCAGCATTAGAAGTTGCTGCTTAGACCTTGCTTATGGGTCTTCAGTAATTGTGTACTTTCATTCAGTCAAAGGAAATTGCAAGAGGTTGAGTATGTTGTCATTGGTTGGAGGAGCAGTCAGAAGTATTCTCCCTTGAGATTCATTGAACACCTCATCAGAGGAATGCAGGAAAGTTATCTATGCTAAGACTATGAAAGTTTACTGTGCAGTAAGAAAGGCAGTGTGACAAAAGATTATTTTTTATCCCAGTAAGGATACTTAGTGTTACAATATCTGATGGCATAACAAATAGTCGATAAATTCAAATTTTTGTATTGCCACTGAGTAACTATTTTTGAAATATTACCAATGTTACAATCATGAGAGGTAAACAGGCTAGACACTATATGATTTTACAAAAAAATGGATTAAAATCTATTTTAATAAGAAATGCATGGTCAAGTTTATTAATTTGCAATAGTATTTTCTTTTTATTTTCTCCTTTAAAATTGATCAGATTGAGAACATTTATAGTCAGTGTTGCTCTCAAAAGAATATTATTAGCAAATGGGAGATATTTCATAGCACTCCCAGATCTATCATCTGCCTGTGTTTAATCTCAATAATTTTAAATATTAATGCCAGTGTTCCTAAATTTAATAGTGGATAAGCCAACAATTTTAGTTTCCTTAGGTATTTTGGAAACATTGCATAGGTTACCTATACCATGGCAGTGGAAATTGGAATATTTAGCCTCTACCATTGGAGGTATCATTGGATATCCCTGCTGAAGTATTTCAAATTGTGTATTTTATCCTATAACAGTATTGCCAATCATATGACGTGAAAACTTTTTATTTACTGTTCCAATTTTTTCTTCAGCTTTTATTGACAGCTGTTAATTACACCAGAATATAATTCCATGAGCACTGCTGGAAATCCAATAGTTTCTCCAAGTGATAATTAGATTTAAAATGCATTAATATTGGCTGGATATTGAACTATAAAGAGGCATAATCTAAACATTCAAATCAGCTGCCAAGGAATGAACATTTGCCATATCTGGCTCTGTATTAGTCCCTCAATTGAAACTTACTGCAAAATGCTTGTAGTGATTTTTACAATTGGTTTTAGCAAACAGTAGATTAACCTAGAGCTTTCCTGGTGTGTACACCATTAGTCGTTGTAAGATTCTCCAAAATAAAACTGGCACCAATTTGTGTGCCTAAATACTTCTCAAGCATCATAAACACCATGCTGGAACTAGTCCCATGTTTGTTGCTCCTTCTGGGATATGAAGCAAAATATGATTCAGTGTTAACTTTTGATTTGCCAATTCCAATAATCTGAGCCGTAGATTTTACTTGACTATATATAGTTTTGGCAGCACAATGCCTGTTTGGTTAATTCTTAGTGCACAATGTATTTCCATAGTTTCTGATGTAAATAGAACTGCCTTTTTTGATTCAAAGTTGTTAATACAATGATACATCAGTTGTAATTTAAAGATGGTTGACTTGTATTGACTATATTAAGTTACTGGATTTTAGAACACTGAAATAAGCCACTTAAATCTGATAATATGATAAAAGATGCTTTTTCAAAACCCTCATTCACAGTGTTTGTTCTCAAAACGGGCAAAAGCAGCTACCTTGCTTTTGCTGTTAAACTAGCAGTCATTTTCAAGAACTTATGATATATTTTCCGTGAATTCTGCCTTTCAAGTACAACATTCTTTGGGTTTTCTGAACCAGGATGATAATTTTTATTTAAAAGAACATGTTAACCATCTTCCTGAGTGTTTGCTTTATTTATTCGTTATTTTTTTCTCTTTAGTCTTGCGCTTAAACACATTACAATTTTATTCTTCAGTCATCAATGTGCAGGTACTGTGATTCAACCAGTATTCTAATATGAGCAACCAAAGGCAGATCTTATTTTCCTTTTAGATTATTTATGTAGTAAATAGTTTCTTGTGTACTTTTTTTTTAATGAACCACTCCTTAACCCAACTCAAGTCTGTTTTGTTAATATATGTAAACAATTTCATACTACAGTGTTGGCAGAGTTTCTGCAAATTTTGTCACTTTGTAAATTTATTAGAATGAAACCTGTAAGATTTTAGGTCTAACCCCTGTTTACAGTTGAAACAAATGTGACTTATTTGAAGTCCTTCCTAAGACAAATCGGGCAGAGATCTTTAAATCTGAAAGTGAAGTAATGAGTGACAAATTGACTTACAGATTTAGATGCAGTGCAGACATGACCCTGGTTAACAGTCTTTTTCTGGGAGCCAACAGTGCTAAAATTTTCTTGGGGCTTGTGATTATAAGTGACACAATCTTGGATATGTAATAAAAATAGTTGATCATTTAACTTGGGCTATATACTATGTGAAGTACAGCTTCTATATTGTGATCTTTTAAATGCAACGTGTTTTTCTGCATGTTCTGAAGTTAGAGCCATTTCACATAACCAGCTTTGCATGTAGAACTATATTTTAGTTTGTCTGTTTGCTTATTGTATTGTCTGATTGTAAGCTAGGCTGAAATGTACTGGTTTTAGAACAGTGCCAATTGTGGTGGCTTATGTCGTAAAAAGGACCATACTTTTTTATTTTCTGAGTGGTGGGTTCTTGGGTGAGGGCAAGTTGTGGTAGGGAAAATTTACCAAGGGTTGCTTGTTGTGAATTAATAAATATCAAAAGAACCTAGGTTTATTCATTAAAACACGCGACCCTTCTTGGAATGTATCCTGGACATATTGAAGTGTCAAGTTTTCAAAGAAATAGACTTGAAATATCACTCATTGGCATTTAAGCAAATATGAGCCTTTTGTTACTAATTGCAATTCACAGAATGAGCATTTATTGATACCTTTGCCATGAGCAATTGTTTTATTTAATATAGACTCAGCAAATTTAACACAATGCAACCTTCTTAGTTTAGAAGGAGGCATAACGTGTGTGTGTGTGTGTGTGTGTGTGTGTGTGTGTGTGTGTGTGTGTGTGTATATACACATTTATACAAGGGTAAGTTTGATAATGGGCCTCCCGATATGACTTGATTTTACAAATCAAAGTCCGATATTTCCACAATTACATTTTGGAAATATTCTTTAATGAGGTGGGGGGAGGGGAGCACCACCATTAGAGTACAATGTACAATTACAAATGTATGGTCCTTCATTAGTTAGTGTTTTTTTTCAAAAAAACTACTCAGCATAAATGTACAATTGAAATGTAATATTGATGTTTGCTTCTGGAATTAGGCAAATTTTCAAATGTATAGACATTGTAGATCATGTTGCTGTAAGCCATTAGTTCTATAAACATCTTTAAAATCTTGTGCAAGTTTTTTTATAATGTTGTATAATTATAAAAATAAAAAAGTGCAATTAAAATGTGTATCATACTATTTCAAACACAAACAAGAGAAAATCTGCAGATGCTGGAAATCCAAGCCCCACACACACAATGCTGGAGGAACTCAGCTGGCCAGGCAGCATCTATGGGGCGGGGAAAAAAAAAGTACAGTCGATGTTTCGGGCCGAGACCCTTCGGCAGGACTGGAGAAAAAAGATGAGTAGATTTAACAGGGGAGGGGAGAGAGAAACACAAGTTGATAGGTGAAACTGTGAGGGGGAGGGATGAAGCTGGGAAATTAATTGGTGAAAGAGATGCAAGGCTGGAGAGGGGGGAAATCTAATAGGAGAAAACAAGGCCATGCAAGAAAGAAAAGGGGGGAGGAGATCGGCAGGCAAGGAGGTAAGGTGAGAGAGGGAAAAGGGGATGGGGAATGATGAAGGGGAGGAGCATTACTTGAAGTTCAAGAAACCGATGTTCATGGAGGTTACCCAGATACAATACAAGGTGTTGTTCCTCCAACCTGAGTGTGGCCTCATCACGATAGTAGAGGAGGCCATGGATTGACGTAAGGGAATGGGAAGTGGAATTAAAATGGATGGCCACTGGAAGATCCTGCTTCTTCTGGCAGACGGAGCATAGGTGCTCAGCGAGGCGGTCTCCTAATCTACGTCAGGTCTCACCAATATAACTTAAACTGAACTCAAATTCTTATTTAGCTTGTAGGCCATTAACACTGAATAAGAATTACATTCCAGTATTTACAATTTTGTTACTTTTCTGTATTATTTTTACTTTGATTAGATCATGTGTTACTCTGATGCTTATATATTTAAAAAAAACTATGGTCATGTAGACACAGGCTCATCCTCAAGTAATTGAGTTTTACATTCCTTCCAACAGAAATTTAAAACGTAAGTAATGAGAGAAAAGCTGTAGTTTGTAGTTTGAAAACATTGTAGTGTTTTCTTGTTTCATATGCCAAGCACCAGTCACAATTAATGAATAGAGTATAAGAGTAACAAAAACTTTAATTAAGATAAGGAAATAGGCAAGAAATGTTGTTCATGAACTACAGCTAACTGATTAATGTTACAATGGAAGTAAAACTTGTTGGGGAAAAAGGATAGAATTGCTGTTAAAAGGGTCTAGTGGAGTAGATAAACTAGACAAATTTGGGACAGCAGTATAGTAACTAAGTGGGAAAAGCCTTTGAAAGATAATTAAGTACTGGTTAAATGTTTAGATGCAAAATTAAATTGCAAAAATGATTGGGAAGGAAGATGAAAAATAAAAAAATCAGAGCAGCAGAGTTGCATGTGTGGGGGGAGGTGGAGGAATGACAAGCATTTGAGATCATTGTTTGTACACAACTTGTATCACTCATTATTTGTCAAGTGGAACCAATTTCTTGATTGCTTTAAGTTATGAGGTCGAGTTCAAATGGTGAAATGTGGCTTTTTTGTGAAATCAATTAAATCTATATGTACTGTGGTTCCAGTAAATTCTGATCCCATTTATTTATATGTACATTGAACTGTACCAGATTTTTCCAAATAGTCTGAAATACAGAGAAAAAACAATTTAGATTCTTGTTGAATTTTCAGATTCAAACTATTTAAGTATAATGTTAATCAGATTCAAAACTCTGACATTGCTCTAGATAGGCCAATTTGGTAATGGAACATTTCAACTAACTAACAATGACCTATACATACTATACTGTAAATATGTATGTCAAGACCATGTTCACCATTTGTCAAAACAGTTTCACCCTGTCTCCAAATGTGACTGCTCTATTCCCTGAAGAATGGGCTGGAATGTGTCATGTCTGAATCTGATGGCCTCATTTATTTTAGTTGGTCCTTCCCATTTTAATATCGTGCAATGTAAATCACAATGTATTATACTGCTAAAACTGTAGATGCACTTGTAAGACAAATTTACACATTTAACTTCCGCTTTTTTTTTCTCCTCCACAATCTCCGCTCAAATTACTTTTCCCTCCCACAATACCTGTGTAATACTCAAAACTGGAAATAATTGGACAGTAGAGATAACCATTTTGCTTTAGCCAAAATTCACCTCTTCAGCAAAAATAGAGTTCTGCATAGGTACGTTCCAATGAGACAGGGAAGTTATGTTAGGGTACAGGAACTGTGGTGTACAAAGACTGTAATAAATCTAGTCAAGAAGAAAAGCTTACAAAAGCTTCAGAGAGCTAGGTGATGTTAGAGATCTAGAAGATTATAAGGCTAACAGGAAGGAGCTTGAGAAGGAAATTAGGAGAGCCAGAAGGGGCCATGAGAAGGCCTTGGCGGGCAGGATTAAGCAAAACCCCAAGGCGTTCTACAAGTAAGAAGAGGATAAGACGTGAAAGAATAGAACCTATCAAGTGTGACAGTGGGGAAGTGTGTATGGAACCAGAGGAAATAGCAGAGTTACTTAATGAATATTTTAGTATACACTTTGGAAAAGGATCTTGGTGATTGTAGGGATGACTTGCAGTGGACTGAAAAGCTTGAGCATGTAGATATTAAGAAAGAGGACGTGCTGGAGCTTTTGGAAAGCATCAAGTTGGACAAGCTGCCGGGACCGGATGAGATGTACCCCAGGCTACTGTGGGGTGCGAGGGAGGAGATTGCTGAGCCCCTGGTGATGATCTTTGAATCATCAATGGGGATGGGGGAGGTTCTGGAGGATTGCGGATGTTGTTCTTTTATTCAAGAAAGGGAGTAGAGATAGTCCAGGAAATTATAGACCAGTGAGTCTTACTTCAGTGGTTGGTAAGTTGATGGAGAAAATCCTGAGAGGCAGGATTTATGAACATTTGGAGAGGTATAACATGATTAGGAGTAGTCAGCATGGCTCTGTCAAGGGCAGGTTATGCCTTACGAGCCTGATTGAATTTTTTGAGGCTGTGACTAAATACATTGATGAAGGAGGAGCAGTAGATATAGTGTATATGGATTTCAGCAAGGCATTTGATAAGGTACCCCATGCAAGGCTTATTGAGAAAGTAAGGAGGCATAGGATCCAAGGGGACATTGCTTTGTGGATCCAGAACTGGCTTGCCCACAGAAGCAAAGAGTGGTTGTAAACGGGTCATATTCTGCATGGAGGTGGGTCACCACTGGAGTGCTTCAGGGATCTGTTCCGGAACCCTTACTCTGTGATTTTTATAAATGACCTGGATGAGGAAGTGGAGGGATCGGTTAGTAAGTTTGCTGATGACACAAAGGTGGGAGGTGGTGTGGATAGTGTGGATGGCTGTCAGAGGTTACAGTGGGATATTGATAGGATGCAAAGCTGGGTTGAGAAGTGGCAGATGGAATTCAACCCAGATAAGTGTGAAGTGGTTCTCTTTGGTAGGTCAAATATGTATTAATGGTAAGACAGTTGGCAGCGTGGAGGATCAGAGGGATCTTGGGGCCTGAGTCCATAGGACACTCAAAGCAGCTGCACAGGTTGATTCTGTGGTTAAGAAGGCGTACGGTGTATTGGCCTTCATCGATCGTGGAATTGAAATTAGGAGCCGAGAGGTAATGTTGCAGCTATATAGGACCCTGGTCAGACCCCACTTGGAGTACTGTGCTCAGTTCTGGTTGCCTCACTACAGGAAGGATGTGGAAGCCGTAGAAAGGGTGCAGAGGAGATTTACAAGGATGTTGCCTGGATTGGGGAGCATGTCTTATGAGAATAGTTGAGTGAACTCGGCCTTTTATCCTTGGAGCGACAGGGGATGAGAGGTGACCTGATAGAGGTGTATAAGATGATGAGAGGCATTGATCGTGTGGAGAGTCAGAGGCTTTTTCCCAGGGCTGAAATGGTTGCCACAAGAGGACACAGGTTTAAGGTGCTAGGGAGTAGGTACAGAGGAGATGTCAGGGGTAAGTTTTTTACTTAGAGAATGGTGAGTGCGTGGAATGGGTTGCTGGCGACGGTGGTGGAGGCAGATATGATAGGGTCTTTTAAGAGACTTTTAGGTAGGTACATGGAGCTTAGTAAAATAGAGGGCTATATGTAAGCCTAGTAATTTCTAAGGTAGGGACATGTTCAGCATAACTCTGTGGGCCGAAGGGCCTGTATTGTGCTGTAGGTTTTCTATGTTCTAATAGCCAATATTGATTGTTCCTTTGTTTAAGAAGTACAATAAAGACAAACTGGGAAGTTATTGGCAAGTATTTTTCAAGATTAGGTTTGCATTTATCTAGAAAAGCTTGGACCTATTAGGGATGATTAGCATCGCTTTTTACGGGGTAGTCATGAATTATAAACTTGATTAGCTTTGAAGAGGTGGCAAAGATGAATAATGAAGGTGGGGCAGTTAATGTGGTCTTTAGTAAAGCATTTGGCAAGGTATGTGGTAATGTGGTCATAAGTTGACTGATCCATAAGATTAAGGTACGTGAGATCCACGGGCTATGTGGATGGATTCAAAATTGACGTCCATAGATGACAAACACTAGTGCTTGAGTGGTGCTATGATGACTGCAGATCTGTGTCTAGTGGTGTCCCACAAGGATTAGTGCTGAGATCTCTGATATAAACACTTGGATAAAGATACACATGTGTTGATTAGTAAGTCTGCAGATGACAAATGGTCATTGGGATACAGTCCAGTTGGAAATTTGCAGAAAGAAATGACAGATGATACTTAATTTGGATAAGTGTGAGGTGTTACACTTTAGAAGGTAGTACTTACTTTATTGTTGCCGAACAACTGATACTGGAGCATACAATCATCACAGTGATACTTGATTCTGTGCATTGCACTCCCTGGAGTACAAATCAACAGTAAATAGTGAAAATTTAAATTATAAATCCTAAATAGAAAATGGAAAGTAAGGTACTACAAAAAAACCAAGAGGCAGGTCCGGATATTTGGAGGGTATGGCCCAGATCCGGGTCAGGATCCATTCAGCAGTTTACGATCTTCTGCAGTTTCTTCCTGTCTTGGACAGGACAACTTACATACCAGGTTGTGATGCACCCTAGAAGAATGCTTTCTACAGTGCATATATAAAAATTAGTGAGGGTTTTAGGGGATAGGCCAAATTTCTTCAGCTGTCTCAGGAAGTAAAGGTGCTGGTGGGCCTTCTTCACAGTGGACTCTGCTTGGTTGGACCAAGTCAGGTCATTTGTGATATTGACCCCGAGGAACTTAAAGCTTTTGACCTGTTCCACTTGCGCACCACCGATATAAATTGGGTCATGTGGTCTGCTACTCCTTCTGAAGTCAACAACCAATTCTTTAGTGTATAGTAAATGCAAAACCCCTAGGTGCACCGATGTATAGAGAGATCTTGGGTTGGAAGTCCATAAGCTCTCTGAAAGTAACAACACAAGTAGACAGTGATAAATGAGGTGGATGGTATACTTTATATTTGGCACATGGTGTACTTTATTAGTCAGGGCATTGAGTATAAAAGTTGTTAAGTCACTTTGCAGCTATATAAAACTTTGGTTAGGCCACATTGGGAGTATTTTATCCAGTCATGTTCACTGTATTACAAGAAGGATGTTACGGCTTTGCAGAGGGTGTGAAAGTAGTTTATCATGACATTGCCTGCATCATGAGGAGATGTTGGATAAATTTAAGATTGATTTCTCTGGAGCTTCAAGGGCTGAATGACATGATAAAACTATAAGTGGCATAGATAGAAGCTTATACCTAAAATGGAAATTTCAAATAGTAGAGGGCACAGATTTAAGGGGAGAGGTGGAAAGTTTAAAGATTTGTAGGGCAAGTTTATTTTTTTTTAAACTCAGAGCAGTAGGTGTTTGGAATGCTGTACCAGGAAGGTGGAGGAAGCAAATACATTAGCAATGTTTTAAGAGGCATGTGAAGGGATATAGAATATATGCAGACATGGGATGAGTTTAAATTGTTATTATAGTCGGCATGAATATTATGAGCTGAAAGGCATGTTCCTGTGCTGGACTATATATGCAAGAAAGAGTTTGTGAACCCTTTATAGTTACCTGGTTTTCTGCATTAATTGCTCATAAAATGTGGTCTGATCTTCATCTAAGTCACAATAATAGACACGCAATCTGCCTAAACTAATAGCACACAACATTGTACTTGTCAATATGCAGTACACCATTTAAACAATCACAATCTAGGTTCAAAAAAGTATGTGAACCTCTGGGGTAGTGCCTTCTACAAAAGCTATTTGGAGTTGGGTGTTCCAGTGAATGAGGAGATTAGAGGTGCAGGTTGTAGAGGTGCTTTGCTCTATATAAAAGACACGCAAAGGTTACTGACAGAGCCTGCTTTTCTCAAGAGATCTGTTTATGAGCAGAATGCCTCAATCAAATCAACTTCCAGAGGACCTTAGAAAAAGAATTGTAGAGATGCATGAAGCTAGAAAAGGCTACAAAAATATTTCTAAATACCTGTGTGTTCATCAGTCCACAGTAAGTGAAATTGTCTACAAATAGAGGAATTTCAGTACTGTTGCTACTCTTCCTAGGAGAGGGCATTCTGCAAAGATCATACCAATAGACAACGTGAAATGCTGAAGCAGATGAAAAAGAACCCAAGGGTAACAGCAAAAGACCTGCAGAAATCTCTATAACTTGAAGTCCTTGTTCATGTGTCCACTGTAAGAAAAACACTGAACAAGAATGATGTTCATAGGACACCAAGGAGGAAACCACTGTTCTTAAAAAAAATTATAGCTGCACACCTCAAGATTGCAAAAGATCACCTAGATATTCCACAATGTTTCTGGGACAATATTCTGTGGACACATGAGACAAAAGTTGAACTTTTTGGCAGAAATGCACACTATCTTTGGAGGAAGGAGCATCATGGTTTAGGGATGCTTTGCTGTCCCAGGGCCTTATCACCTTGCATTCCTTGAGGGAACAATAAATTCAAACTTGTATCAAGACATTTTACAAGAGGATGTTAGGGTAGAGGTCCGTCACTTGAAGCTTAATAGAAGTTGGATGATGGAACAAGACAATGATCCAAAACAAAGGTGTAAATTAACAATAGAATGGTTTAAAAAGAAAGTCTGTGTTTTGGAATGGCTAAGTCAGGCTCCAGACCTTAACCCAATTGAGATGCTATGGCATATCCTAAAGAGGGCTGTTCATGCAAAGCATCCCAGAAATACTGATGAACTGAAACAGTTTTGTATGGAGGAATGGTCTAAAATTCCTCCTCACTGTTGTGCAAGTCTGATCAGGAAATGTTTGGTGGGGGTTATTGCTGCTAAAGGATGTCTACCAGTTACTAAATACAAGGGTTCACATACTTTTTCCAGTCTGGACTGTGAATGATTAAACAATGTGTTCAATAAAGACATGAAAAGTACAATTGTTTGTGTTATTAGTTTACGGAGATTCAACGTGTCCATTATTGTGACTTGGATGAAGATCAGATCACATTTTATGAGTAATGAATGCAGAAAGCCAGGTAATTGCAAAGGGTTCACAAATTTCTTACAACTGTACCTCATGTACCTAATAAGTTGTCCACCGAGTGTATGTTCATGGTGTTCTACTGCTGCAGCCCATCCACTTCAAGGTTTGACTTGTTGTGCATTCAGGAATGCTCTTCTGCACACCACTATTGTAACAAATGGTTACTGGAGTTGCTGTTGGCTTCCTGTCAGCTTGGAGCAGTCTGGCCATTCTCCTCTGACCCCTCTCTTGTTAACAAGGTTATTTTTTTCCTCCAGAATTTCCCTTCACTGGTATTTCTTGTTTTTTTTTGGTACCATTTTCTGTAAACTTTAGAGACTGTTGTGCATGAAAACCTGAGCAGTTTCCTGTTTGGCACCAACAACCATTCCACAGTCAACGTCACTTCAATTACATTTCTTCTCCATTGTGATGTTTTGTTTGAACAACAACTGAACCTCTTGACTATCTACACAAGGTTTTATGCATTGAGTTGCTTGCCAAATGATTGGCTGATCAGATAATTGCATTAAAGAGCAGGTGTACCTAATAAAGCAGCCACTGAGTGTATATAATAGCTGCAGCCCTATTCCCTGTAATACAATTAGTTGATCCACTTATTCATCAGAAGGATCCAACTACTACTTTCACTCATTGTCCAGTAACTTTTATTTTCAATATCTGTTTCATGGCAGTTTTTCCACTTAAGACACTCCCAGAAGGCAACTACTTGTTCATTCAATTTTAGAACGAATCCATTCAGTAAAATATTTGGTTCTACTGAATACCACAGAGACTAAAGTTACAAAATCCTGACAATCACACTTAAGCAGTCTGATTTTATGCAGTAAAATTTTACCTAGTAAAATCTTAGTTTGTTAAAAGTGCAGAGTTAAAACATTAGTAATATTTTATTAAAAGCATTAAACCTAATTTACAGTATAAATGTCATTTCTCTGCTATATTTTATAAACATTGTGCAAATTGCTTAATTGCATAGTTGACTATTTAGTTACAGAGCTATTTAAAATAATGTACACAAGCTTTTTCATTTCAAACACATTTAAATTAAAAAAATGTACATTCAAATTGATAGGTTTCCCTAATATCCAGAAAAGGTTGATTTCAAGATAACTTTCAATTAGCTGAAAAATTCTGGAAAACCTCCGCTACTTCAATCCAGTTCCTGAAGCACGCCAAACCATAATCTCGTATCTGTTTACGTCCTTTGTCAGTGATGACGTCTCCATTTTGTTTCACAATTACCAGCTTTGGTATTGCTGTAATGCAGTATTTCTTCTTCAACTCTCTAATGCACAAAGAATAGTATTAGTAAAGCATTGCATAATAAAACAGACATTTCACTATCTAATAAAGGGTCATTGATGTGAAACATGAACTGATTCTTTCTCCATAAATGTTCTCTCACCTGTTAAGTATGCCTGACATTTTTATTTCAACTGTGCATTTTTTGCCATGTACTACTTTTCCTCTATTACTCCAGGTTCAAAAATTTATAGTTAGTGTTTTACCTTCAAAAATAGGTTGTGCAGGTACTGTGGCAATGAAAGGTAACTTAAAGGAAATAAGTTAGTCATTTGAGCAGGATAATGTGTGAAGTCCAATCCTGTTAAAATTTTCCACAGTGAGATATTTGTCAATCTTAATAGATTGTATCAACCAAAGGAGAAAAAAATTTGTCTAAAACTGAATAATCGCAATTGGATCATTTCTTTTCACATAAAAATAAGAATTGGGCAGAGTTGTCATGGATTTATGAAAGAAATCACATTTGATAAATAAATTCCAACTTGCTGCATTTAAGAATTCATCCCCAATGAATATCTGGGAACTGGTCTCCAAATGGAGAGAACTGACTCAATCATTAATCACACACAACCTGGCAGGGACTGAGAAAGAGTCTTCAAGGTTGCTTGTGGATATGACTGTTGTGTCATACCTGGACAAAGAAACCACAGCATTAGCAATATGATGTTAAACAGATAAGAGGAAGTTTGATTACTACTAAATATCCTTCCTTGGACGGCGAGTTAATGAACATCACGTTGAACAGCTGTTGGAAAACAGAGTAGCTAGAGCACAGAATGTATTCTGTGTGGCTGTTTTAATATCCTCCATTAAGAATGGCTCAGAACATCATTGCTGGCAATGTTCTGAAGGACTTCGGTACTAAAATGAGTCTTCAGTTGGCAATGGGTGAAGAGAACAGTAACCATGCAAACAATTTACAACACACATAAAAGTTGCTGGTGAACGCAGCAGGCCAGGCAGCATCTCTAGGAAGAGGTGCAGTCGACGTTTCAGGCCGAGACCCTTCGTCAATTTACAAAGCTGGGTGGCAGTGTGAAATGTGAGGAGGATGTTATGAGAATGCGGGGTGACTTGGACAGGTTGGGTGAGTGGGCAGATGCAGTTTAATGTGGATAAATGTGAGGTTATCCACTTTGGTGGCAAGAACAGGAAGGTAGGTTACTATCTGAATGGTGCCAAGTTAGGAAAAGGGGAAGTACAACGAGATCTAGGTGTCCTTGTTCATCAGTCACAAAGTAAGCATGCAGGTACAGCAGGCAGTGAAGAAAGCTAATGGCATGTTGGCCTTCATCACAAGGGGAATTGAGTATAGGAGCAAATAGGTCCTTCTGCAGTTGTACAGGGCCCTGGTGAGACCACACCTGGAGTATTGTGTACAGTTTTGGTCTCTAAATTTGAGGAAGGACATTCTAGCTATTGAGGGAGTGCAGCGCAGGTTCACGAGTTTAATTCCCAGGATGGCCGGACTGTCATATGTTGAAAGATTGGAGTGACTGGGGTTGTATACACTGGAATTTAGAAGGATGAGAAGGGATCTGATTGAAACATATAAGATTATTAAGGGATTGGACACGCTGGAGGCAGGAAACATGTTCCCGATGTTGGGGGAGTCCAGAACCAGAGGCTACAGTTTAAGAATAAGGGGTAGACAATTTAGAATGGAGTTGAGGAAAAACTTTTTCACACAGAGGGTTGTGGTTCTGTGGAATGCTCTGTCTCAGAAGGCAGTGGAGGCCAATTCTCTGGATTCTTTCAAAAAAGAGTTAGATAGAGCTCTTAATGATAGCGTAGTGAAGGGATATGGGGAGAAGGCAGGAAAATGGTACTGATTGTGGATGATCAGCCATGATCACAGTGAATAGTGATGCTGGCTCAAAGGGCTGAATGGCCTACTCCTGCACCTATTGTCTATATCAAATAGGTCTATCTATGACAAGGAGTGACCAGTGCACTGTCCTCATGAATGCAGAGTGCATGCCTTCATGCAGGGTACATCCACCATGGTTGTATGAACAAAATACCATGTTCAATGGACCAGCAGCATCTCTACAGAGAAACAGTATGTTTCAACTTGTCTATCATTCATCAGAACTAAATTGACTTAATAATTAACCATTTCTTTCAGCACAGATGATGCTTGACATAGGTACAAGATCATGGCTCATCCAATTTTCCTCTCAGTCCCAATCTCCTGCCTTCTCCCTGTATCCCTTCATGCCCTGACCAATCAAGAATCTAAACCTCTGCCTTAAATATACTGTACATAAAGACTTGGCCTTCATGGCTGCCTGAAGCAAAGAATTCCACAGATTCACCACCCACTAGCTAAACAAATTCTTCTTCATCTCCACTCTAAAAGGACACCCCTCTATTCTGAGGCTGTGTCCTCTGGTCTTAGACTCTTCCACCATAGGAAACATCCTCTCCACATCCGCTCACTTTTCTGAATTCTAGCAAATACAGGCCCAGAGCCATGAAACACTCTTCATATGACAAGCCATTCAATCCTGGAATCATTTTGTGAATCTCCTTTGAATCCTCTCCATTTCAGCACATCCTTTCTAAGATAAGTGGCCCAAACCTGCTCACTATACTCCAAGTGAGGCCTCACCAGTGCTTCATAAAGTTTCAACATTACATCCTTGCTTTAATATTCTAGTCTTCTTGAAATTAATGCCAACATTGCATTTGCCTTCCCCACTACAGACTCAATTTTCAAAATAAACCTTTTGGGAATCCCGCACAAGGACTCCCATGTACCTTTGCGCCTCAGTTTTTGTACTTTCTCTCCACTTAGGAAATAGCCAACCCTTTCATTTCTACTATGAAAATACCCTTTTCAATTTTGTCTGCCTTTTTCATTGCAACTCATCCTGCTGATTGCCATTTTGTCCAGTCAACAGTCTCTTCTTACTACACATTGCCTCTGTAAAGTAGCTACCTCATCTTCAGCACTATTACTCTGCTTCCCATACCTCTCCCAAAGAACTCTAGCCAACCTGCCCACAGGCATACTGGACCAGGTGTAACCTGTCCCTTTTGTCTGGGTTGCATCTTCCCCAGAAGAGATTCCAATGATCCATAAATCTGAACCAGTTCCTCAGCCATGCATTCACCTGCCAAATCATCCTATTCCTAATCACACTGGCACGTGGCAGAGGCAGCAATCCAGATATTACCTGGAAGTCCTGTTTCTCAGGTTTCTACCTAGCTCTTCAGGACTTCCTCACCTTGTCTACCTATATCATTGGTGCCAATATGCACCAGAACTTCTGTGTGCTCACCCTCACCCTTGAGAATGCCATAGATCCGATCCTGGCACCAGTGAGGAAACATACCATCTGGGTGTCTCTATCATGCCCACAGAACTTAGTCTCTGTTCCTCTGACTGGGGAATCCCCTAGCAACACTGCACTTCTGAGCCACGTCACCAGACTCAGTGCCAGAGACCTGGTCCCTGTGGCTCTCCCCAGTAGTTCATCCTCCATAATAGTATCAAAAGTTGTATACTTATGATTGAGGGGAATGGCCACAGATGTACTCTGCACTGGCTGTGCATTTCCCTTCCTTCTCCTGACAGTCACTCAATTACCTATCACCTCATTCTCCCGTATAAGTCAAAGGACATCGAGTTGCAGCTCCATTTCCTTAATACATTCTCTCAGGAGCTGCAGCTCAGTGCACCTGGTGCAAAAGTATTTATCTGGGAGACTGGAGGTCTCCCAGACTTCCCACATCTCCCGCATACAGTACAAACATTGCCCCGGAGCCATTTTCACTAAACTACTATGCCCTAACAGACAAGGCATGAACAAATAAGAACAGAAAAAGAGAAATCTACCAAGTACTTTTACATCACGAAAGCCTGATCTCACCTAAGCATGATGAGCCAAAGCCACTCTAAACACTGGAACACACTAAAGAATGGCCACTCTGCTTGCACCTGTGCTATTTTTATTGGCCCTTTCCTCTTGCTGGTTGGTTGCTCCTCAACTTAGAGGAACTGCCTTTAAAATCTCCATCACCTTCCTGATTGAAAGTTAGCTTTTTCTATGCACTCCCTGATGTTGATTGTCCAACTCAGAAAACCGCCATGAAGCTCTGCTTATTAAATCTTGAACGTGGGCCTGACTGAAAGGTAGCTCTGAAGCTACTTTTAACATTTTGTATTTTCATTGAATTTTCACATCTGCAAGTTTTTTATTTTTGGGCTAAACAAGGTAGATGCCATCAAAAGCAGAATTTAATTCCTTCAAAATGTGAAACCTCATGGCCCAGCATATTCCTCGCTCCATTACAATTAAGGAAAAAGATTAACCCTGGCTCAACAGTAAGAACAGAAGGGATGCCAAGCCCAGCAACAAGTGTCCCTAAAAATAAAGTTGTAACCTGACAACATAGAAACATAGAAAATAGGTGCAGGAGTGGGCCATTCGGCCCTTTGAGCCTGCACCACCATTCAGTATGATCATGACTGATCATCCAACTCAGAACACTGTACCTGCCTTCTCTCCATACCCCCTGATCCCTTTAGCACAAGGGCCATATCTAACTCCCTCATAAATATAGCCAATGAACTGGCCTCAACTGTTTCCTGTGGCAGAGAATTCCACAGATTCACCACTCTCTGTGTGAAGAAGTTTTTCTGCATCTCGGTCCTAAAAGGCTTCCCCTTTATCCTCAAACTGTGACCCCTCGTTCTGGACTTCCCCAACATCGGGAACAATTTTCCTGCATCTAGCCTGTCCAATCCCTTTAGAATTTTATACATTTCAATCAGATTCCCCCCCTCAGTCTTCTAAATTCCAGCGAGTATAAGCCTAGTCGATTCAGTCTTTCAAAATATGAAAGTCCTGCCATTCCAGAAATCAATCTGGTGAACCTTCTTTGTACTCCCTCTATGGCAAGAATGTCTTTCCTCAGATTAGGGGACTAAAACTGCACACAATACTCCAGGTGTGGTCTCACCAAGGCCTTGTACAACTGCAGTAGTACCTCCCTGCTCCTGTACTCGAATCCTCTTGCTATGAATGCCAGCATACCATTCGCCTTTTTCACCGCCTGCTGCACCTGCATGCCCACTTTCAATGACTGGTGTACAATGACACCCAGGTCTCGTTGCACCACCCCTTTTCCTAATTGGCCACCATTCAGATAATAATCTGTTTTCCTGTTCTTGCCACCAAACTGGATAACCTCACATTTATCCACATTAAATTGCATCTGTCCATTCACCTAACCTATCCAAGTCACCCTGCATCCTCTTAGCATTCTCCTCACAGCTAACACTGCCGCCCAGCATCATGTCATCCGCAAACTTGGAGATGCTGCATTTAATTCCCTTGTCTAAGTCATTAATATATATTGTAAACAACTGGAGTCCCAGCACTGAGCCTTGTGGTACCCCACTAGTCACTGCCTGCAATTCTGAAAAGGCCCCATTTATTCCCACTCTTTGCTTCCTGTCTGCCAACCAATTCTCTATCCACATCAATACCATACCCCCAATATCGTGTGCTTTAAGTTTGCACACTAACCTCCTGTGTGGGACCTTGTCAAAAGCCTTTTGAAAATCCAAATATACCACATCCACTGGTTCTCCCCTATCCACTCTATTAGTTACATCCTCAAAAAATTCCATGAGATTCGTCAGACATGATTTTCCTTTCACAAACCCATGCTGACTTTGTCCGATGATTTCACCGCTTTCCAAATGTGCTGTTATCACATCTTTGATAACTGACTCTAGCATTTTCCCCACCACCGATGTTAGGCTAACTGGTCTATAATTCCCTGGTTTCTCTCTCCCTCCTTTTTTAAAAAGCAGGGTTACATTAGCTATCCTCCAATCCTCAGGAACTAGTCCAGAATCTAAAGAGTTTTGAAAAATTATCACCAATGCATCCACTATTTCTTGGGCTACTTCCTTAAGAACTCTGGGATGCAGACCATCTGGCCCTGGGGATTTATCTGCCTTTAATCCCTTCAATTTACCTAATACCACTTCCCTACTAACATGTATTTCCCTCAGTTCCTCCATCTCACTAGACCCTCAGTCACCTACTATTTCCGGAAGATTATTTATATCCTCCTTAGTGAAGACAGAACCAAAGTAGTTATTCAATTGGTCTGCCATGTCCTTGTTCCCCATGATCAATTCACCTGTTTCTGACTAAGGGACCTACATTTGTCTTAACCAATCTTTTTGTTTTCACATATCTATAAAAGTTTTTATAGTCAGTTTTTATGTTCCCTGCCAGTTTTCTCTCATAATCTTTTTCCCTTTCCTAATTAAGCCCTTTGTCTTCCTCTGCTGGACTCTGAATTTCTCCCAGTCCTCAGGTGTGCTGCTTTTTCTGGCTAATTTGTATGTTTCTTCTTTGGAATTGATACTATCCCTAATTTCCCTTGTCAGCCACGGGTGCACTACCTTCCCTGGCTTATTCTTTTGCCAAACTGGGGTGAACAATTGTTGTAATTCATCCATGCGATCTTTAAATGCTTGCTATTGCATATCCACTGTCAACCCTTTAAGTATCATTTGCCAGTCTATCTTAGCTAATTCACGTCTCATACCTTCAAAGTTACCCTTTAAGTTCAGAACCTTTGTTTCTGAATTAACTATGTCACTCTCCATTTTAATGAAGAATTCCACCATATTATGGTCACTCATACCCAAGGGGCCTCTCACGACAAGATTGCTAATTAACCCTTCCTCATTGCTCAATACCCAGTCTAGAATGGCCTGCTGTCTAGTTGGTTCCTCGACATGTTGATTCAGAAAATGATCCTGCATACGTTCCAAGAAATCCTCTTCCTCAGCACCCTTACCAATTTGGTTCACCCAATCTATATGTAGATCGAAGTCACCCATTACAACTGCTGTTCCCTTATTGCACGCATTTCTAATTTCCTGTTTAATGTCACCCCCAACCTCACTACTACTGTTAGATGGCCTGTACACAACTCCCACCAGCGTTTTCTGCCCCTTAGTGTTATGCAGCTCTACCCATATCGATCCCACATCCTCCCAGCTAATGTCCTTCCTTTCTATTACATTAATCTCCTCTCTAACCAGCAATGCTACCCCACCTCCTTTTCTTTCATGTCTATTCCTCCTGAATATTGAATATCCATGAATGTTGAGCTCCCATCCTTGGTCACCCTGGAGCCATGTCTCTGTGATCCCAACTATATCATATTCATTAATAACTATCTGCACTTTCAATTCATCCACCTTGTTACAAATGCATTGACACACAAAGCCTTCAGGCTTGCTTTTACAACACTTTTAGCCCTTGTACAATTATGTTGAAAAGTGGCCCTTTTTGATTTTTGCCCTGGATTTGCCTGCCTGTCACTTTTACTTTTCACCTTACTACTTTTTGCTCCTACCCTCATTTTACACCCCTCTGTCTCTCTGCACTTGTTCCCATCCCCCTGCCACATTAGTTTAAATCCTCCTGGACAACAGTAGCAAATGCTCCCCCTAGGACATTGGTTCCAGTCCAGCCCAGGTGCAGACCGTCCTGTTTGTACCGGTCCCACCTCCTCCAGAACTGGTTCCAATGCCCCAGAAATTTGAATCCCTCCCCCTTGCACCATTTTTCAAGCCACGTATTCATCTGATATATCCTCCTATTTCTACTCTGACTGGCACGTGGCACTGGTCCAGAGACTACATTACAAGATTAAACAGTATGCAGAAGAGAACCAAAACAGCCCTTCAACCACTGAGCTATCGATAACATAAAGTTCTACGCAGCTAGTCATGAATGGCAGTGAACAATTCAATTGCATAGCTGTCCTAAGAACATCTTTACAGCCTGAAATCTAACTGAAGAAACTTTGGTCTACCTTTGGCAGGATATTTAACCAGATGTATCAGCAGATGTTCCATCCTTGCTATCTCCCACCTATCCCATTACCACAAAAGCCAGTCTTCAGCTAATTGATCTGTTCTATGTGATATAAAATTGGATACAGCCAAGGCCATGAAGTCTGACAGCTCTATAAATGAAGACTTTAGTACCAGTATTAACCTCCTGTCTCACTATGATATTCCAATAATTTCAACATTGGCATCCACCAAACGCTGAAAATTAACCAAGTATATATATTCAGTGACACTTTATTAGGTATACCTGTAAATGGCTCATTAATGCAAATATCTAATCAGCCAATTATGTGGCAGCAACTCAATGAATAAAAGCATGTAGACATGGTCAAGAGGTTCAGAATGGGGAAGAAATGTGATCTAAGTGACTGACTGTGGAATGATTGTTAGTACCAGACAAGATGATTTGAGTATCTCAGAAACTACTGATCTCCTGGGACTTCTACGCACAATAGTCTCTGGAGTTTACAAAGAATGGTGTGAGAAATAAAAAACATCCAATGAGTAACAGTTTTTTGGGTGAAAATACCTTGTTAACAAGAGAGGTCAGAAAATGGCCAGAGTGGTTCAAGCTGACAGGAAAATGACAATAACTCAAATAACTACATGTTACAATAGTATAGCACGTCAAATCTTGGAAGTACATGGGCTACAACAGCAGAAGACCACACTGGGTTCCACTCCCATACCTTATAAAGTGACCACTGAGTGTATATCCTGTCAACAATTAAGAAATACAGGATAAAGTTAATTCAGATAATCACTGTCCAATCTCATTACTTTTAGTGAAAAAGATGCTATCTCTAACAATGCCATCCACTAAGTTAGTGTTTTTTCCAGGATCATTCAAATTCAGATTTTAGCTCAAACATGGCATAAAGTGCTGAATTTAATAGGTATGTTTAATGTCACAGAGTGTATACAAAATACATCCTGAAATGCCTTTTCTTCGCAAACATCCACGAAAGCCTTCCAGAGATGAAGTGAAAATTATTGCACATGAAGTATGGCAAAAAGGCATACATTAATGACTGTCCAAGAGCCCTCATCTAAAATGTAGAACCCTTCCCAAAATTATGGTGGGAATATCCTCTCCTGAAGGACGGCAGCAGTTAAGTAAGATCGTTCACCAACACCCCCTCTACTACTACTACTACGACATTGACTCAGGCCTAGGGGGCCGGCGTTGGGCACGATGACGGACTCTCCACTTCTCCCTCTCCCTCATCAGTTTGTTCAGTTCATCTACATTAGCCGCACCACTGTCTTCGGGAGCATGTTGACCATAGTCTTGGGAGGGCGCCCAGGGTTCATCCTCCCATGCTTAGGCTCCCATATGATGACTAGGCTGGCAGGTAGCTCGGGGTGGTGTAGGTAGTGCCCCGCTAGTTGCGGTCTTCTCCCTCGATTTTAGTGGTAACACTTCTTCAGTGGTAATTAAAGATAGGAAAATAGATTCTAACTTTATTAGTGATATCCACAGCACGATAAGTGAATTTAAAATAAAGGCAAGTTTAGAACTCCTCAGATTCCATAGTTTGAGACAGAGGAAACAAAGATTTCTACAATGGTTAGGCAAGCAGTTACGAGAATATCACCTCTGACACAATGTTTCACACCCTTTGTGTAAAAAGAACAATGAAAGAGCAATGACACTTATGATTCAGACACAAAATGTTGCATATTAATAAATCTTGGACTCTTAGATTAATAATCAATACAAATGAATCAATAAGATAATACTAAATATATACAAATTGTTAGCCCTTGGTAATGCTCCCTTAGGTAGACATATGAAATACAAAGCCATTATTTTGATGAAAATTGGAACTTACCCAATAATTTTGGTCAATATCTCAATCAACTGTGGAAAAGATGATCCAATCATTTATTAAAATCAAAGTTTCAAAGTGTCTGACATGCAAATAAAGCCAAGGATCAGATTAGCCTTTCTCTTGTTGAATGGAGGAGCCAATGGAGCTTACTCTTTTTATTTTGCCTCTGTGAGTTCACTGTTGTTTGCAGATATTGCTGTGTACAAATTGGCAATGCGTTTTTTCCTTCTGTGCTATAATTGTACACTTCAAAAGATACTACTTTATCTGTAAAGTGCTTTGATGCATTCTATTATTGTGAATGGGCTTTAGAAGTACATCTTTTATTTTAGAAAGTAGATCAAACCCAGTGCTGAGATACAAAGGGCTAATTTAGTAACCAGAAATCATGAGCAAGGCTATAAAAAAATTAATGTCATCAAAATATATTAAGCGAGTGACCTGATGGGTTGGATTTATGCACAAGCATGAACTGAGCATCTACATTCTACAAAAGCTTTTGAATATTTTACATTTAAGTAATTTTTCAAAGGGTACATGGAAATGAGACTGAGAATATTAGAGGATGACTTAAATTACTTCGTTGTAAAATCTATTATTCCAAATCAATTGGAAAAATTTTTGCCCATTGAATGCAACACAGAATGTTACATATATGATATTAAGCTCACACTTGCATGGAATCATTATTCAATCTTATTCATCAATCTCCAAAAAGTTATTCACTGTAAAGGACCATACTAAATTGCATAAGAACTGTCTTTTTTTGTTCTATGGAGAAAGTTCACCTTGATATCTACTATAAACAACAAACGGGATAACAATAAGATAAGCATACTTAATTTTAAATCCACAGCACAGAAAATAAACAAAAAGCTGCTTACAAGGCTGTATTGTGGCATGGTTTAGTAGACATTTTATATATATTGAGGCCTCTACCTTTGCACTTTACTAAATCTGAACTCGTTACCACATAGTAAAAAGAACCTGCTCGAAAATAATCAATATTATTCAATCCCCTTTCACACTTTGAAGCTTATAAAATGACTCTTTGCTGTTTTGTGACTCATTCAAAACAAACAGGAAGGGGTGTAAAGAAGAAGAATATAATATCCTTAAGGGTGGAAAAAATTACATAAAAATAGAATCATGGAGTTGCACAGCACAGAATCCCCTCAACCTACTACACTGATGCTGACCTTCCCCTCTCCCCACCACAATTTTACATTAATCCTGGTTGCCTGCAATATGTTAATAACCTTCTTGACTATTTAAGTGCATGTCTCAGTGTTTCAAAACTAATAATTATTTCATTCCGCCACTTACTCTGGCAGCGCATTCTCTGTATAATAAAAACAATCCTATCAAATTCCCTTTAAATGTCTTTCTCTTGCCTTAAACCTCTTGTTATTGTACACTTACCATGGGAAAAAGATTGCCATCTATCTTATTAGGACCTCTTATAATTTTATAAACTTCTCTCAAATCACCTCTTAGCCTCTTTTCTTCCAGGGAAAACAAGCCTAGCCTACCCAATCTTTCCCCATAACTAAAGCTCTCTAATTTAGGCAAAATCCTGGTGAATCCCCTCTGTATTTCCTGTAGTGCAACCACATACTTCCTACGGTGTGATGACCAGAACTACACACAGTACTCCTAAATACGGTCTAACTACTGTTTTGTAAAGCTGCAACACAACATCCTAACTTTTATATTCTATGCCTCAACCTATGAAACCAAGCATGCCATCTCACTACCCTATCTACTTGTATTGCACTTTCAGGACTTATATCCCATGGTCCCTCTCTTGTTCCCCACAACACCATCAACTTTTCTGTCACCTGTCAATTTGCTAATTAGAAATCTGACATTCACATCCAAGTCATTAATATAAAACAGAACAATAAAACACAGGAACAAGCCCTTTAGCCCAAATGTCTGCTGAAAGCACAACGGTCAATTAAACCAAACACAAGGAAATCTGCAGATGCTGGAACTTCAAGCAACACACACAAAAGTTGATGGTCAATACAGCAGGCCAGGCAGCATCCCTAGGAAGCGGTACAGTCGATGTTTCGGGCCGAGACTCTTCGTCAGGACTAACTGAAAGAAGAGATAGTAAGAGATTTGAAAGTGGGAGGGGGAGGGCGAGATCCAAAATGATAGGAGAAGACAGGAGGGGGAGGGATGACGTTTTTAAAAAAATCTATCGATACTCAGAATCAGTGAACCAGAGACTGCAGACTTGGGTCTCAAATGCAGTTCCCCTTCAAAAAAGAACAGTAATGGGGATAGTGCGCCGGTTTACAGTTATCCCTACTCCCAACTATCCTGCTGACAGATGTACAAACTGCAAAACCTGGGCTCTGTACCTCCTCTGTAACTGGATCCTTAATTTCCTCATTGGGAGACCACAGTCAGTGTGGATTGGAAATAACATCTCCTTGCTGACAATCAACACTGGCATAGCTCAAGAATGCGTGCTTAGCCCACTGATCTATTCTCTCTACTCCCACAACTGTGTGGCTGGGCACAGCTCAAACACAGCTATTGTTGGTAGCATTTCAGATGGTGACAAGGAAACATACAGATCAGCTGATTGAGTGATGTCACAACAACAATCTTGCATTCAACATCAATCAGACCAAGGAAATGACTGTGGACTTCAGGAGGGGAAGTCGAGGGAACACATATCAGTCCTCATCGAGTGATCAGCAGTGGAAAGGGTGAGCGGTTTCAAGTTCCTGGCCTTCGGTATCTCTGAAGATCTATCCTGGGCTCAACATATTCATGCAATTACAAAGAAGGCACAACAGCAGCTAAATTTAGTTTGAGGATACTTGGTATGTCAACAAAGACACTCAAATTTCTACAGATGTACTAAGGAGAGCATTCTGACTTGTTGCATCACCATCTGGTATAGAGGGGTCAACGTACAGGACTGGAAAAAGTGGCAGAAGGTACCCCTGCATCATGGACACCTTCAAAAGGCTATGCATTGAAAGGCAGCATCCATCATCAAGCACCCCCATCACCTACGATATGCTGTCTTCTCATTGCTACCATTTGGGGGAAGGTACAGGAAGACACACACAATGTTTCAAGAACAGCTTCTTCCCTTCTGTCATCCGATTTCTGAATGGACAATGAATCTATGAACATTATCTCACTATTTTTTCTCTTTTTGCACTACTTATTTACAAACGATTGTAATTTGGTTCTTTTATATATACTTCTTTTTGTAATTCATAGTTTATGTATTGCAATGTACTGCTGATGCAAAACAAATTTCACAACATATGCCAGTGATATTAAACTTTATTCTAATTCTGAAATATCGAACAATTCTTTCATAAAGTCTGCTAAGCATCTTGTAAAGCAGTTTAATACTGAAAACTAATCAACTTTAGGGTGTTTGTGTACTTTACTAACCCCTTAACTAATTTGAAGATAGGGGTACAAATCAAAGCTGTCAGACCAAAAATGCCACCTGACATAACCCTACTTTATTAAATCTGAAACCAATGTCAATACTAAAATACTGGCCCTATGACACAGCCAAAGTCCATTGAGTACAACCACACAGTTGAGTGCTTGTTTTCCAGTGCATCAACTCCAGCTGCAATATATAATTTTCTGCTTCTCAATTCACAATGATTTCTTGCACATATTTAGAATCAGCAAGTTACTGACTCATCTGTACTATTGCAATAAATATATTATTTATTTTCTGTAAAAGATAGGAAAAAAAGTCAATTTCATTGACAAGAGAAAATCTCACCTGCCTTTCTCCTGCTATCTTTCCCAGTTCTGACCATACACCCCTGACCCAGAATGTTAACTGTTTCTCCTCCCACACGTGCTGCCTGACCTGCTCACTATTATCAATATTTTTGTGTTTTTGGACCAGGTAATATTCCAGCTTTAACCAACAAGCCATTTCAATTTAAGCCCCATAATAATAAAGGTCAATGTTATCCAGCTATGTGTTGTCCATACAAAATAGGATATATCCAAATAAGCACCAACTATCCCATCAGCTTAGTGATGCAAGAAATTGCTGACAATCCTATCAAGCAGCTCTTAGTCACCAACAGTTTATTCATTGAAGCAGCATGGGTTTTGCCTGAGTCACTCTATCTCTGAAATTATTAAATCCTCAGTCTACCATTAGAACTGGTGAATTCCAGAAGTGGTGCAGGAAACAGTAAAGCAACATTTGACTAAGCATTGGATTACAGTCTTGGTTAAAAAAAATACAGGAAGACTCCACAGGCTGGAATGAGAGCTTGTACCAAAGAATAATTACACGAGGAATTCTGCAGATGCTGGAAATTCAAGCAACACACAAAGTTGCTGGTGAACGCAGCAGGCCAGGCAGCATCTCCCTGGCCTGCCTGGTCTGCTGCGTTCACCAGCAACTTTGATGTGTGTTACCAAAGAACCATTTACTGGATACCAGTCATCTCACCTACATGTTTTGCAGGATAGTGTTCTAGACTAACATCTGCTTGTGTTACAACAATGACTTTGCTTCTCTAAAAATTGTCAGAACCATAGCTAGTCAAATATTAGATACCCTGCAGAAAATAACTAATTTCACAATTCCCTAAAGCCTTTCCATCATACACAAATCAGCAGTGTTGAGGCCTGAATAAGTGTAATTCTAACAATACCAAAGGAATTCATGGCAAAGCAGCTTACTTGAACAGCACCCTATGCACTCCAACACCACACACCATGGTTGCAATATACTGTGAATTTGACTTTTTCCTGTTTCTAATCTTTGGTTCAGAAAATTACTCTTGTACAGTATCTCAAGGGGAATTGGGAAAGGGCAATAAATGTCATATGAACAATTCCAAACATCTATTTCGGAAAGTTAATATTATTTTCATGCACAACTTAGCTGGTACAGTGTGCAGGTGCAACATAAAAACAAAAGTGCTTTCAGGAACAGATGCCAGTACTCAATTCTAATAAGAACCCACTTTATTCCAGTGCAATGAGCCTCTTAATTATCATGGTATTTATACCAAGGAGAAAATACGTATAAGCAGATATAGATTCACTGGATAGGTATTTGATATAAAGTAGTAGTTAAGGGCATAGAATATCCTTGCTTGTGGCAAAGTGAGTTGAATAAAATCTGTATTACCATAACAGTCATGATTAATTGTGTCCTCTTTTCATGCTCCATATTGTTGTCCTGTACTTGCGTTCATCTGTGTGACAATTTAATGTAAGTACATGGCAACAACATTGATCAAGAATAGTTGTTATGGTCCCTTCTTTATATGTTCTTGCCATGCATTAAATGGTCACATTAATACAAGTGTATAGTATTCTAAGGCATGTCAAAAAAGGATAGCCTAAACTCTCTTCCAGTCCACTGTACTGGAATATGACATTACAACTAGAATTTATTCCAGATGCTTTCTGTTCCCTGTCATTAAAAAGAATACTTCACTAGAAACAATAATTGCAGTCATAATCAGAAGCTGAATTATTCCTGCACTTCCCTTTTCTCCTCCTATGTGAAATAAAATACAAAAAACTGGAAACGCTGTGCAGGTCATGAAGCTTCCGTGTTAATGTTTCAAATCTAAGACTCTACCTCTCCTGACGAAGGATCTCAAATGTCAAATCTATTTCTCTGTCCACAGATGCTGCCTGTGCTGCTGAGTGTTTCCAGCATTTGCTGTTTCCATTTCAGGTTTCCAGCACTTGCAGACCCCTACCCTTCCCAATTCCCTATATTAACAGCATGTGCAGTGCACCAGCTGCCATTCGGCAGAAATAGAGATACAAGAGGCTACAAGTGCTGGGATCTGGAGCAAAGAAACAAACTGCTGGAGTCCTGAAGAAGGGTCTCAGTCCGAAATGTCGGCTGCTATTTCCATAGGTGCTGCCTGACCTGCGGCATTCCTCCAGCATTTTGTATGTGTTAAACTGCTGAAGGAGCTCAGCAGGTCAGGCAGTGCCTGTGGAAGCAGAGGCTTTGTGTTGAGATCCTGCCTCAGGAATGAGAATGCCCAGCATTAAGAAGTGAGGTATTAAGTGTGGTAGGTGAGAGATGGACCCAGATGAATAAGGAAATAATGGACATATGGAGCCAGTTGGGGGACGGAGAAATGGAGATAGTGACAGCCTGAGTCTGGGGGTGATGAGTGGAGACAAGGGCTACTAATTATGGAATCTGATAGGAAAGATAAGTGATGAGTAGGAGCAGATAGGGAGAGATGTTGGGCAAACGGGAGAAGGCACTGGAACCAGATAGGGCTGGGGGAAAGCGGTGATACCTCAGACACAGGAGAGCCCACACTCACATTTTGTACTGATCCTCCCAGGGTAGTGCCAGCCAGTCTCCGTGCATCGCTGCCATGTAGTTCTCCATGTCGGCTTGGCTCTTATCCGAAGACACGAAGACGATCTCGAACTGCGGCGCCGGCTCCGACTCCTCCATCAGCTCGGTGTAGAACTCGCACAGGCGCGGCGTGAAATCGCGGCAGGGAGGGCACCAGCCCCCCGAAAAGTAGATGCCCACAACTTTATTCTTCAGCGCCTCCTCGGGGTCCACCGCCTCGCCGTCCTTATTGACCAGCATGTGCCCGGCGAACACGTCCACCATCTCCCCTCGCGCTCCTGCTGACAGAGAGCGCGCGGCTCCAGGCGAGATCACGGCCTCCCCCCGGGACCCCCGAGACCCCCGCGCCGAGCTCGTGACCAACAGCGGAACTCCTCACTCACCGCACGCAGGCATTTCCAACCGGCCTTTTCACAAGTCCCGCCCCCTCTCCAGCTGGAACGCTGCAGAGAGCGCTCGTCACACGCTGGAACGAGCGCGCGTGGCCCATTCAAAAAAATCGTCCTCGCGAGGAGCTCGTGAACCAGTGCCTTCTCATTCTGGAGATGTGTAATGTAACCTACAATGCCAGAAGGCGCTCGGGTAAGCAACGCCCGCCTAACTTGTCTAGCACTTACACAAGTGAAAGAGTAATAAGACTACGTTCGTGAGGGAGTTCATCTTCTTCTTCATATTCACTGGTCTTGTGATATGCATTAAAGACTTGGGTGTGAATGTAGATGGTATGAATGTTAAGTTTGCAAACGACAGAATCGTTGGTGGTGTTATAAGTAATAAGGAGGGCTTGCTTCGGCTACAGTATGATCTAGGTCAGCTCTGAAGTTGAGCAGACCAAATGGCAGAGGGAATTTAATTCGGCCAAGTGCAAGGTGCTGCATTTTGATGGAGGAGTAAGACATACACAATAAATGATCAGGTGCTTGGGAGTGTTGACAAACAAGAACCCTTCAGCAAAAGTTTGTGAAGCTCTGCTAGTGGCAGCATAGATGGAGAGGGTGGTGAAAAGGTTATATAGGATGTTCACCTTCATTGGCTATAGTACAGGACATAAGAACTGGCATGTCATGTTACAAATTCATAGAACAAAGGTTAGGCCACACTTGGAGTATTATGCACATTTCTGGTTGCCACACTATAGGAAGATTGAGATTACACATGACATTCATCAGTATGTAGCCTTGGAGAATTTTGGTTATAATGAGATTGAATAGTTTGGGTTTGTGTTCCCCAGAATAGGGGAAGCTGAGGAGTGACTTGACAGACATATAGAAAATCATGAGGGGGATGGATAGATTGATAGTAAGAATCTGCTTTTCCCTGTTAGAGTTGGTTTAAGACAAGAGGAGATAGATTTGTGGGAGGTAAAATGTTTAGAAGGAATCTGAGTAGAAACTTTTTCACACAGCAGTTGGAACGTGGAATCCAATGTTTGATCTGGTGGTGATGCCAGATAATTTCACAACAGTTAACAAGCATCTAAACAAGCACTGAGATATAGAAGGCTATTATCCTAATGTAGGCAAATGTGTTTAATATAAATAGGTGCAATGGACAGAGTGGAAGTGATGGGCTAAAAGATCTCTTTCTAGGCTTCACAACTCCATGATTCTGAATTTTTATTTTCAAATTTCAATCCTCTGAAGCATTTTGTTTTTGGATCTACATGCTGTATTCCAGAAATGTGTACCTACTTATTAGTTGTGGTTCACCGAACTGCCTCCTTCTTTTGCTTGACATATTCTCCGGATTTCTTTCTCTCCCAGTTAGTATTTCATCATGAAGTTCTGCTGAGATCACTTAAGTCAACAGGCAAAAACAAAGGTTTCATATGCTGTGGTACTGAAATAGTCCCATTACTATTATATCTTGATTCACTGCATTTTCAGACATTACATTCTACACCACAAAAAAAACTTATTAGTCCCACTTTTATAAACTCTACATTAAGGACTGACTGGTCTTCCTCAGTACTGTATGATTAGCCAAATAACTAACACAAAATTTGGAAGAGCAGATGCTGGAAGTATTCAGTAGTCAGGCAGAGTTAACACTAAGGTTGCTTCAGGTTTACAGCTTCCCTGAGCCTAGGAGGCATCATACCATCCGTGCATCTCATTTTCATCCACAGAACCTTCTGGCTGTTCCCCTAACCAAGGAGTCTCCTATTGCTATTACTCACCTTATCTGCCTCCTTCCCTTCTGAGTCACAGAGCCAGACTCAGTGCCAGAGACCTAACTGACATGGCTTTCCTCTGCTAGGTTGTACCCTCCAACAGTATCTAAAACAATATACTTATTATTGAGGGCAACAGCCACAGGGGTACCCTGCACTGACTGCCTGTCCCCTTTCCCTCAGTCACCTAGTTAATTGTGTCCTGCATCTTGGATCTAACTACCTCCTTGTATCTCCTGTCAATCAACTCCTCCATATCCCAAATGATCTGAAGCTCAACCAGCTCCAACTCCAGATCCCCAACACAGTCTAAAAGAAGCTTCAGTTGGTTGTACTTCTTGCAGGTGTAGTCCTCAGGGATACTGGATCCCTGTCTTCTCACATCCTGCAAGAGAAGTACTCCAGTGCCCTGACTGTCATTCCCATTATGAAGAAAGAATGAGGGAAAGAAGGAAAGAAAGAAAGAAACTCACTTTAGCCTTCACTTCCTGAGCCAAAGCCTCAGCTCCCCACTCTAACACCGGCTCACTTACACTATAGATACTCTACTTAAACATGATGTCTATCTCTTGGCTCTTGCCAAGTTCTTAATCACCCATGCAATATCAGGTTTTGCAGAAAGTACCTACAGGCCCTGCTCTTTTTTAAAATCTGTCACTTTTTAGTCACGGTTGCCAAAACTTATGTTTTAAATTTCTGTGCCTCTGAATTCATCAGATGTTTCAGTTGCATAATTATAATATATTAAAAAAAAACAGCACTTCACCCCATAAGCATAGGTTCCTAGGTTTAAAATAAGTTAAAAGAAAATTGTTTTACCTTTACTTGCAATATAAATGCAACCAGCAAAACAAATTATTAGTTGCTCTGGGTATGTTGTGGAGAGTCTTCTGCATGAGTTTCTTTAGTAATGATGCTCCCAGCAGTCATTATTAAAGAATTCCTGGATATTGCCCAGGTAATGATGATGGAAACTCTGCTGCATCTGACCTCAAGGGAGCATCAATTTATCTAAGGGATGAGGCTTGGGAGACACTAGAAACTGCAGATGCTAGAAATCTGGAGCAACACACAACTTAGCAGATTAAGCAGCATCTATGGAGGAAAATAGTCAACCTTTTGGGTCGAGACCCTTCATCTGGATGGAGTCAAGTTATCTAATTGATTTTAGTGTGCTGATTTTTCTTAGTGACTGAAATCCCAGCATAGAGATGCACTGCTGAAATAAAAGCAAAGAGCTGCTGCAGTGCACTTGTAGGAAGTAAGAATTGCAACACGAGCATGTTATTACCAGACGGTATTGTCATGAATGGTGCTAAGTTTCTTGTGAGTTATGGTGTATACAACTAGTAGCACTACATTGCACACTTGACTCTAGATTTGTCAATTGTGGAAAAGTTCATTGTAGCATGCAGAGCTTCTGCCCTCTTATTTGTAGCCAGTGATAATGTAACTGGTGCCATTTCTCTGATATTAAATAGAACTATTAAACTATTAAGGTTCTGAGTTTTAGCTGTACCATTAATAACCTTTTGTATCCCAAAGACAGGAGTAAGGCTCCATGTACAACATTTTACAGTTGTACAGTTGTAATAAATAAAAGCAGGAGCATGCCATTCAGCCCCTTGTGTTCACTTTGTGATTCAATCAGATTCTAGTCCATCTTTTAACTGCATGAATCGTATATCTCTTGATTCTATTGTTATCCAAGACCCGTGAATATTCTTGGTAGTTGATCCTCCACAATCCTTTTTTGTAGGGAATCTCAAAGATATATCACCCTCTAGGTGAAGAAAATTTCCCGAATATCTGTCTTGATTTTAAGACTGTAGTGTCTGATTCCAGGAGTATATCATCCCTGTTCAGTTCCCTTATGAATTTTGTTTGTTTCTACAAGATCACTATTCATTCTTCAAAATTCAGTTGAATACAAGACTATTCTACTGAATATCTCTCAGAACAAGCCGTCCATCCCTGAAGTCAATCTGATGAAGTCCTCTCATTACAACAATGTTATTCTTTGGATAGTGAGTTCTGACATGTACACAATATTCTAGGTGCTTTTTCTTTAAGACCTTATATGATTGTAGTTTGACATCTTTACTGTTGCATCCAAATCTTTTTGCAATAGAGGACTGCATATATTTGACTTTCTAGCTGCACCTTCTACCTGCATAGTGAATTTTATTGATATATACCCTATATAGAACAGTCAGGCCCTCTCTGCACAACAGCATCTTTCAATCTCTCAACATTTAGTAAATAACATGCCTCTCTATTTTTTCTAAGACCTCATATTTTTTTACATTATATTCCATTTGCAATGTCCTTGCTCATTAACTGAGTAAATCTCTGCCTCACAAAGACTTTCCACACCATCCTCGGCATATCATCAGCAAGTTTGCATATATTAAACTTGATTCCTTCATCCGAACTCATTAATATGGATTTTAAAGCACTTGGAGCCCAGCCTACTGCTCTGTTTCTAATGAGAGGCCTACGCAAGGTTGGTAAGGACACAAGTGCTGGAGTACCTGAAACTATAATCGAGACACGATTTTGAGACTGAGAGGAAAACAGGGTTCTTGACAAGATGCTAGATGAGAACCTGATGAGACTAGATGAGAATCCATACAAGATAAAAATCCTAAATGGAGTTGCAGACGGAACCAAAGTTGAGCTGATCATTGAACCTGAATTCAGGTGCCCTTTAAATATCCAAATCTTGGCGCTAACCCATGGCTGCCAATTAGTGGAGCAGGCCAAGGTCTTTAAAGGGACTATCCATACTCTGGAGAATCGGAGAAACGAAACCCCGGAGGCTACTGCAGTTGAGTGTGTACCGTATCACCATTGCTAATAACTAATACTAATTTCTTTCAGTTCTTCTTACTCTGTTGTTTCTGGAAGGTTTTCTTCAATGAAGAGAGACACCACATGTTTGTTTAATTTCCATGCTCTTTCCTGTTGTATCTTTATTCCCCATTATATTTTATCCAATTCACTTGAGAGGTAAAACATTTTTTCATAAATGTAAGGAATTTATTATCAATGACTTTATCTGTGAGATCTAACATGATCCCGTCATGCAAACAGTGACTATCGTAAAAGGCTTACAGAGGATGTCCTTGCTGAATAAAGGTCAACTATGTCTGTTAAAAATAAAGGTGTTAAGCTGAAGATCTGATTATCAGCTAATGCTACTGTCTGGTCTGCTTTTTTGTTGACAGCTATTTTTTTTCCCCTAAAAGAATTGATGCAGTTGAATGTTTTGATAAGTAATAATGACACTTTTTGTTTTAACATTGCTATTTATTTTCATACACCACTGTTTCCTTTCCGACATTGTTTTGTGCGATTGTTAATGAGCATCTCTGTTTCCAAAACATTATTTCCTGGTTTGAAAACAGATTGCTCATTATTGGGAGACATTCATAAATGTGACATTTGCAAGGCAGTAGTAAAGATTTATTTAATAGTACTGTGATATTTATAGATATATAATATATTAAATTATGTTCCTCTTAACAGGAATAATGACAGGAGAATTGAAAGTTGGTTTTGATGAAAGTCATAGGCAAATTCAAAATACTCATTGCCTCCCACTTCATTATGCAAATATTCGCTGCCACCTGTTAGCTGAAGACTGGATGTTGTTTAGGTCTGTTTCATCGAATACTTCATTATCAAAAAACCTGTGGTGAAAGAAAACTCCAGATATGTGAGGTGAGAATTGGCTGTGGTTTGGTTTTACGTTCACAACGTTGCAAATTATGAAAGTACACTTGTGGCCATTTTATTAGGTATGCTTGTACACCTGCTTGTTAATGCAAATATCTATTCATCCAATCATGTGGTAGCAACCCAATGCATAAAAGATGCAGACATGGGCAAGTGGTTCAGTTGTTGTTCAGACCATATACCAGAATGAAGAAGAAATGTGATCGAAATAACTTTGATCATGGAATAAGACCATAAGACATAGGAGCAGAATTAGGCCTCTCAGCCTATAGAATCTGCTCTGTCATTCCATCATGGTTGATTTATTATCCCTCTCAACCCCATTCTCCTGCCTTCTCCCTATAACCTTTTACACACTGACTAACCAAGAACCTTTAAATGTACTCAAGGACTTGGCTTTCACTGCCATTTGTGGTAATAAATTGCACAAATTTACCACCCTCTGGCTAAGGAGATTCCTTCTCATTTCTGTTCTAAATGGATGTCTCTCTATCCTGAGGCCATACCCTCTGGTCCTAGATTCACCCACTATAGGAAATGTTATCCCCACATTCACTCTATCAAGGCTTTCAATATTCTATAAGTTTCAATGAGATTCCCCCTCCTTCTTCTGAACTCCAGCGAGTACAGGCCCACAGCTATCAAATGCTTCTCATACTTAACCTTTTCATTTCTGGAATCATTCCCATGAGCCTCCTCTGTACCTTCTTCAATACCAGCACATCTTTTCTTAGATAAGAGGCCCAAAAATACTCACAATATTTCAAGTGTGGTCTGACCAATGTTTTAAAAAAGCCTCATCATTACATCCCTGCTCCTATATTTCAGTCCTATTGAAATGAATGCAAACATTGCATTTGCCTTCCTTATCATTGACTTAACCTGCAAGTTAACCTTTACAGAACCCTGCACAAGGACTTCCAAGTCACTTTAAATCTCAGATTTTTCAATTTTCTCTCCATTTAGAAAATAGTCTACACCATTATTCCTTCTATCAAAGTGCTTGGCCATACACTTCCCCACACTATATTCCATCTGCCACTTCTTTGCCAATTCTCTCAATCTGTCCAAGTCCTTCTGCAGACTCCAAGCTTCCTCAACATTACCTCCACCTATCTTTGTGTCACCTGCAAACTTGGCCACAAAGCCATCAATTCCATTATCCAAACAGTTGAGATATAACATGAAAAGAAGCAGTCCCAATATCAACCCCTGCGGAACTCCACTTATCACCAGCAGCCAACTAGAATAGGCCCCCATTATTCTGACTCTTTGCTTCCTGCCTGTCAGCCAATCTTCTATCCTTGCTGGTATCTTTCTGTTAATGCCACAGGCTCTTAACTTGTTAAGCAGCCACATGTGTGGCACCTTGTCAAAGGCACTCTGAAAATCCAAGTAAACCACATTCAGTGACTCTCCTTTGTCTATCCTGCCTGTTATTTCTTCAAAGAATTCAAACAGATTTGTCTGGCAAGATTTCCCATTAAGGAAAGCATGTTGACTTTGGCCTACTTTATCATGTGCCTCCAAGTACCCTGCAACATCATCCTCAATAATGGATTCCAACATCTTCCCAACCACTGAAGTCAGACTATCTGGTCTATAACTTCCTTTCTTCTGCCTCCTTCCTTCTTGAAGAGTGGATTAACAGTTGCAATTTTCCAGTCCTCTGGAACCATTCGAGAATCTAGTGATTCTTGAATGATCATTAATAATGCCTCTACAATCTTTTCAGATACCTCTTTTAGAACTGTGTGGTGTAGTCCATCTGCAGGTGACTTATCTATCTTCAGACCTTTCAGTTTCACAAGCACCTTCTTAGTATAGCAACTACACTCACTTCTGTCCCCTAACACTCTCAAAATTCTGGCAGACTGCTAGTGTCTTCCACAGTGAAGACTGATGCAAAATACTTATTGAGCTCATCTGCCATTTCCTTGATCCCCATTACTACTTCTCCTGCATCATTTTCCAGCAGTCCAATATCCATTCTTGCCTCTCTTTTACTCATTATAAATCTGAAAAGAAAACTTTTGGTATCCTCTTTAATCTTATTGGCTAGCTTACCTTCATATATTATCTTTTCATTCCTTATGGTTTTTCTAACTTCCTACTAATTTTTGCTCCATTATATGGCCTCTCTTTTGCTTTTATGCTGTCTTTGACTTCCTTTAACAGCCACGGTTACCTTGTCCTCCCTTCAGAATACTTCTTCATCTTTGGGCTGTATTTATCCTGCACTTTCTGAATTTCGTCCAGAAATTCCAGCCTCTGCTGTTCTGCCGTTGTCCCTGCTAGTGTCCTCTTCCAATCAATCAGAATCAGGTTTATTATCAACAGCAGGTGTCGTGAAATTTGTTAACTTAGCAGCAGCAGTTCAATGCAATAGATAATATAGAAGAGAAAAAGTAAAATAATAATAAATAAGTAAATCAATTACAGTATGCGTATATTGAACAGATCAAAAACAGAAATAATACTTATTAAAAAAGTGAGGTAGTGTTCAAGGGTTCAATGTCCATTTAGGAATTGGATGGCAGAGGAAGAAGCTATTCCTGAATTGCTGAGTGTGTGCCTTCAGGCTTCTGTATCTCCTACGTGATGGTAACAGTGTGAAAAGGGCATGCCCTGGGTGCTGGAAGTCCTTAATAATGGAAGCTGCCTTTCTGAGACACCGCTCCTTGAAGATGTCCTGGGTGCTTTGTAGGGTGGTACCCAAGATGGAGCCGACTATATTTACAACCCTCTGCAGCTTCTTTTGGTCCTGTACAGTAGCCCCCACCCCCCCCACCCATACTAGACAGTGATGCAGCCTGTCAGAATGCTCTCCACAGTACATCTATAGAAGTTTTTGAGTGTATTTGTTGACATACCGAATCTCTTCAAACTTAATGAAATATAGTCACTGTCTTACCTTCTGTATAACTGCATCGATATGTTGGGACCAGGTTAGGTCCTTAGAAATCTTGACACTGAGGAAATTGAAACTGCTTACTCTATCCACTTCTGATCTCAACTTTGTCTAACTCCTCTCTCATGCCTCTGTAATTCCCTTTACTCCACTGTGATACATCTGGCTTTATCTTCTCCCTCTCAATTTGCAGGGTGATTTCTATCATGATATGATCACTGCCTCCTAAAGGTTCCTTTACATTAAGCTCCCTAATCAAATCTGGTTCATTACACAACACCCAATTCAAAATAGCCTTTCTTGAAGTGGACTCAGCCACAAGCTGTTCTAAAAAACCATCTCATAGGCATTCAATAAATTCCTTCTCTTGGGATCCAGCAACAACCTGATTTCCCAAATCTATCTGCAAATTGAAATCCCCTATGACTATTGTAACATTGTCTTTATTACCTGCCTTTTTAATTTCCTGTTGAAATTATATCCCACATCCTAGCTACTGTTCAGGGGCCTGTATATAATTCCCCATCAGGCTCCATAAGTCCCCAAGATATAGGAGCAGAATTAGGCCATTCAGCCCATCAATTCTCCTCCACCATTCTATCATGGCTGATCCAGGATCCCACTCAACCCCATATACATGCCTTCTTGCCATATCCTGACCGATCAGGAAACTATCAACTTCCACTTTAAATGTACCCACGGACTTGGCCTCCACCACAGTCCGTGGCAAAGCATTCCATAGATTCACTACTCTAGGTAAAAAAAAAAAATTGCTTTACCTTTGTTCTAAAAGGTCACCCCTCAATTTTGAGGCTGTGCCCTAAAGTTCTGGATACCCCCACCATAGGAAACATCCTCTCCACATCCACCCTATCCAGTCCTTTCAACATTGGGTAGGTTTCAATGAGATCCCCCTGCATTCTTCTAAATTCTAGTGAGTACAGGCCCAAAGCTGCCAAACACTCCTCATATGATAATCCCTTCATTTCCGTAAGCATCCTCATGAACCTCCCCTGGACTCTCTCCAATATCAATACATCCTTTCTGAGATATGGAGCCCAAAACTGTTGACAATACTCCAAGTGCGGCCTGACTAGTGTCTTATAAAGGCTCAGCATTATCTCCTTGCTTTTATATTCTATTCCCCCTGAAATAAATGCCAATATTGTACTTGCCTTCTTTATACAGACTAAACCTGTAAATTAACCTTCTTGGTATCTTGCATGAGGACTCCTAAGTCCCTGTGCACCTCTGACGATTGAGGCTTCTCCCCATTTAGATAATAGTCTGTACCATTGTTCCTTTTATTAAAATGCATTATTGTACCTTTCCCAACATTGTATTCCATCTGCCACTTTTTTGTCCATTCTTCCAATTTGTCTAAGTCCAGCTGCAATCGCATTGCTTCCTCAGCACTATCTACCCCTCCACCTATCTTCGTATCATCTGCAAACCTTGCCACAAAGCAATCAATTCCATTATCTAAATCACTGACAAACAGTGTGAAAAGTAGTGGACCCATTACTGACCCCTGAGGAATACCACTGGTCACCAGCAGCCAACCAGAAAAGGCCCTCTTTATTCCCGCTCGTTGCCTCCTGCCTGTCAGCCATTCCTCTATCCATGCCAGTATCTTTCCTGTAATGCCACAGGATTTTATCTTGTTAAGCAGCCTTGTGTATGGCACCATATCAAATGCCAAGTAAATGACATCCACTGCCTCTCCTTTGTCCACCCTGCTTGTTACTTCCTTTAAGAATTCTAGCAGATTTGTTAGGCAAAATTTCCCTTTACAGAAACCATGCTGACTTTGACTTATTTTATCATGAGTCTCCAAGTACCCCGAAACCTCATCTTTAATAATAGACTCCCAACAGTTTCCCAACCACTGAAGTTAGCCTAACTGGCCTAGAATTTTCTTTCTTTTGCCATCCTCCCTTCTTAAAGAGTGCAAATGACATTTGCAATCATCCATTCCTCTGGGACCATGCCAGAATCAATTGATCCATAAAAGATCATGACCAATGCATCTGTTACTTCTTCAGCAACCTGTCTCAGGACTGTGGGATGTAGTCCATCTGGTTCAGGTAACTTATCCACCTTAAGACCTTTGAATTTGCCTAACACTTTTTCCTTTGTAATAGTAATGACACTCACTCCTGCTCCCTGACACTCACAGATCTCTGGCACATTGCCATTGTCTTCCACAGTGAAGACTGATGCAAAATACCCATTAAGTTCATCTGCCATTTCATTGTCCCTCATTACTACTTCACCAGCAACATTTTCCAGTGGTCCATTATCAACCCTCCTCCCCTTTACTCTTTTTATAACTGGAAAAAAACTTTTGGTATCTTGTTTTATATCATTGCTACTTCACCCTCATATCTCATCTTTTCCCTTCTTCTTGCTTTTTAGTACCTTTTGTTGGATTTTAAAAGCTTCCCAATCATCCAACTTCCCACACACTTTTGCTACCTTATATGCCCTTTCCTTGGCTTATCTTGTGCCTTGTGAACTATTCTATTCTATTCCTGCTCTTCAGTCTCTTCCCTAACTCCCCGTACTCTCTATGCAGGACTGCTTCCCCTGTCTACCTGTGTCATTGGTGCCAATGAGCATCATGACCTCCCACTGCTTACCCTTCTTCTTGAGAATCTTCTGCAGCCGATCTGAGACATCCTGGATTCTAGCATTTGGGAGGCAACACACCATTCTGGCTTCTCTTTTGTGGTCACAGAATCTGCTGACCTTCACCTAACTATTGTCACTGTCGCTCGGCCCGACTTTACCCTTCCCTGCTGACTGGCCTGGCTGCTACTGCTACTGTGCCCTTATAGGTCATCCTCCCAGTGGTATCCAAAGGAGTATACTTGTTGCTGAGGGGAATGGCCACAGGGGAATCCTGCATTGACTGTTTGCTTCCCTTGCTTCTCCTAGTGGTCAATCACCTACTATCTAAAACCTGCACTCTGTGTGACCACCTCAGTAAAAGTCTCAGTTACGAAGTTATCAGCCTCCAGAGATGGTCCTGAGAGCATCACCTACAGCTCTAGTTCCTTGACCTTGTCAGTCAGGAGCTGAGGTTGGATGCACTTCCTGCAGATGTAGTCATCAGGGATACCTTTAGGTATCTTGAAATCCCGCATCTCACAAGAGGAGCATTCTGGTGCATGAACTACCATCCTGCCTACACTTGTTATACCTCTGACTTCTCAAACATAGGTTCTAGCATGCCCCTGTTCTCGCCCAAGCCTGTTGAGCCAAAGGTTGTCCATTTTAACACTGTTCACTCTAATAATGGCTGTTCCATTGATTGATTGTTGATGCCAGACTGGGTGGTTTAAGCATCTCAAAACCACTGATCTGGGATTTTCACACAGGACATTCTCTAGTGTTAACAGAGATGGGTGTGCAAAACAAAACAAAAAAAAATCCAGTGAGCGGCAGGCAGTTCTGTGGGAAAAAACACCTTGTTAATGAGAGGGGTCAGAGGAGAAAGGCCAGACTGGTTCAAGCTGACAGAAAGGTGGCAGTAACACAAATAACCATGCATTACAACAAATAAAAAAAAAATAAAGCTCATGGTATGGAAGGGAGAGTGGTAAATGGATCCAAACCTGGTTTAGTGGTTGGATGCAAGGGGTAATAGTTGATGTGTTTTTTCTGGTATCTCCTAAGTCATCTTTCCAATAGTGTGATAATGTCACTTATCAATATTTCTGGCTCTGCTCATTTTTCACACATCCTTGTCCTTTTTAAAATACACTGTAAACAGTAATATTTAATTTCCACATGACTTAAGAATTGCAAATCAGGTGTGAGCCCAAGATTTGTCAATGGTGCTGACAGACATTATGCACTACATGTTTTGAATGTGCCTCAATTTTTTACGTGTTTTTCTAATATTCTGCCAATATACTGTATAAGTGGAAGCTAGAACAGAAGCCCCAGATAAATAATATAAATGGCTAAGAACAGATATTTGCTCTGTCTTTCAAGGGATTCTAACAATCTTCTATAAGTTATTTTGGAGGAGAAGAGTCCTGATCTGGAAGATGTGGAGCTTCTTCTTACGTACGTGCAGCTTGACCACTGCAGAATTCTTAAAAGAATTATGGCCTAGAAATGAGTATTTTATTGGGAGAAGTGAAGTGGGGCAGGGAAGAGGGTGAAGCAAGAGTGAATTGCAGACTTCACCAGTTAGGTGTGAGCCTGTGAGAGTTAAATTCATTATAGTAGCCAATTCTAGGCTCTCTATATGCATTCACTTGGACTCTAACATAATATGCTTTTTTTCCATGATTTCCCATCATAGCAGAAGGTGGTAAATGTGGTGGAGTAAGGTCATGGGATGGAGCATGTTTAGGAAGTGATGATTAGAGCAGTGGGGAGGAGATGGCAAGGAGAGGTTAGTGGGAAGATCAAGGGCAAGAGAAAATTGGAGGCCGAGATGGAGATAAGACCAGAGTGAGATGTTAAGGAGATTGGGTGGGCTAGGTAAAAAAATTGCTGGAAACTGGGAGGTGATTGTGAAGTAAGATGGGGAAATTTTGGAGAGGTCAAGGGCAGGATTGATGGTACGGAGACTGGTCGAAAATTGGCACAACTTTGGGGGACTGTTCAAAGTGATCATGAAGGAGAGTGCTGCCTAAATTCATGGAATGTGGAGTCATAGAATCGTGGAGTAGTACAGCATCAAAACAGGCCCTTAGGCCCAACTAGTTTAAGCCAACCACAGCATCCTTGCTGCTTATCCTAATAGCTGTTATTCAGACCATAAACCAACAAGGGACAGGTTGATTTCTAGGCAAAGGTGTACTTGGTAAGTGGGAAACCTTCAAAAGTGAAAGTTTGAGACGACAGAGAAAAAGAAGGAGGTGAGTAACAGGTATAGGCAGGTAGGAACAAATGAGTACTTGAGGAGTATAAGAAATGCAAGAGAACACTTAAGAAGGAAATCAGGAGGGTTAAAAGAAGACATGAGGTTGCTCTAACAGACAAGGTGAAGGAGAATCCTCAGGACTTCTACAAATATATTAAGAACAAAAGGATAGCAAGAGACAAAATTGGTCCTCTGGAAGATCAGAGTGGTAATCTAGGTATGGAGACAAAAGAAATGGGGGAGATCTTCAATGCATTTTTTGCATCTGTATTTACTCTGGAGACAGAAACAGTGTCCACAGATGGCAATGCAACAGCAAGGTTATGGACCATATACAGATTACAGAGGAGCAGGTGTTTGCTGTCTTGAGGCAAATAAGAGTGAGTAAAATCTCTGGGCCTGACAAGGTGTTCCCTTGGACCCTGTGAGAGGCTAGTGCAGAAATTGCAGGGGCCCTAACAGGGATATTTAAAACATCCTTAGTGACATACGAGTTGCCAGAAGACTGCAGGATAGCTAATGTTGTTCAGTTGTTTAAGAAAGGCTCAAAGAATAAGCCAGGAAATTATCAGCAGGTGAGTCTGAGATCAGTAGTGGGAAAGTTCTTGAAAGATATTCTAAGAACCAGATATATAAGTATTTAGATAGCCAGGGACTAATTAGGGATAGTTAACATGGCTTTGTGTATGGTAGATCATGTCTAACCAATCTTATTGAGTTTTTTTGAGTAAGTTACCAGGAAATTTGATAAAAGCAAGACAGTGTATATTGTCTACGTGGACTTTAGCAAGGCCTTTGACAGGATCCTGCATGGGAGGTTGGTCAGGAAGGTTCAGTTCCTCAGCATTCTAGATGAGGTAGCAAATTGGATTAGATATTGGCTTCGCGGGAGACACTAGAGAGTTATAGTAGATAGCTGCGTGTTTGACTGGAGGTCTGTTATAGTGGTGTCCCAGAAGAACTAGTGCTTGGTCTATTGTTGTTTGTCATCTACATCAACAATTTGGATGATAATGTGGTAAATTGTATTGACAAATTTGCAGATGACACCAAGATTGGAGGTGTAGTGGACAGCGAGGAAGATTATCAACGCTGAGTGGTATCTAGACCAGCTGGAAAAATGGGCTGCAAAATGGCAAATAGAATTTAATGCAGACAAGTAAGAGGTGTTCCATTTTGGGAGGACCAACCAGGGTAGGTCCTACATGGTGAGCGATAGGGTACTTGGAATGTGATAGTACAGAGGTATCTGGGAATACAGATCCATAATTCCTTGAAAGTGGCATCACAGATAGATAGGGTGGTAAAGAAAAGTTTTGGCACTCTGGACTTCATAAATCAATGTTATATTGAAGTTGCTTAAGATGTTGGTGAGGTCTAATTTGGAGTATTTTGTCTAGTTTTGGTCACCTACTTACAGGAAAATGTAAATAAGATTGAAAGAATACAGAGAAAGTTTACAAGAATGTTGCCAGGACTTGAAGACCTAAGTTATAGGGAAAGGTTGAATAGCTTGGGGCTTTATTCCGTAGAATGTAGAGGAGTGAGGAGAGATTTGACAGAGGTGTACAAAATTATGAGGAGTATAGATAGGGTAAATGCAAGCAGACTTTTTTCACTGTGGTTGGGTGAGACTACAACTAGAGGTCATGGATTAAGGGTGAAAGGTGAAATGTTTCAGGGGAACATCAGGGGGAACTTCTTCCCTCAGAGGGTGGTGAGAGTGTGGAACAAGCCTCCAGCATAAGTGGTGGATGCAGGGTCAATTTTAACATTTAAGAGAAATTTGGATGGGATGGGTATGGAGGTCTATGGTCTGTGTGCAGGCCGATGAGACTAGGCAGATTAATGGTTCGGCATGGACTAGATGGGCCGAAGGGCCTGTTTCTGTACTGTAGTGTTCTATGACTCTATAACTCTAAATCTCTCCCCTTTTACCTTGTATCTGTGCCCTGTAGTGTTGGAATCCCTGACCCAGGGATTATTCATACCCTTCATGATTTTATAAATGTCTGTGAGTTCACCTCTCATTCTCCTATGCTCCAAGGAATAAAGATCCAGTGTAGCCAAACTCTCCTTATAGCTCAGATCCTCTACTCCAGGCAGCATCCTCATAAACCTCTGCATTCTCTCTAACTTGAGAATGTCTTTCCCATAACCACCAAACCAAAACTGTGCATAATACACCAAGTGCGATCTCATAACTGCAACATAATGTCCCTGGACTCCTAAACTTGATGCCCTGACTGTTGAAGAGCAATATGCTAAATGCCCCCTTCATCACGTTGTCTACATGTGTTCCCCCTTTCAGCAAACTAAGCACTTGTGATCTCCAGGTCCCTCTTTCCCACAACACTCATCAATTCCCTGCCATTCTCTATATAGCTCCTACCCTGGTCTGATTGTCCAAAATACATCACCTCACACTTAACTAAGTTTCATCCATTTTCCATTCCTCAACCCATTTCTCTAACGGATTAGGATCTCTTTACAATTCATTGTAATTTGCTTCATAATCAGCAAGACCCCCTAATTTAGAATCATCAACAAACTTGCTAATTGTACCATAAACATTCAAATCCAAATCATTTACATAAATAATGAATAAGGAAGTCCCAACACTGATCCCTGGGGTACCCACTAGTCACCAGTTGGAGAATTAACCATCACCCTCAGCCTCATACCATCGAGGTCATTCTGAATTCACCTCGCTCCCTCAGAATCCCATGCAAGCTAATCTTCCCAATCAGCCTGCCATGCAGAACCTTATTAAAGTCCATATAGACACCATCCACTGCTCTATCTTCATCTATTTCCTTAGTTACCTCTTCAAAAATTCCAAAATATTTATCAATCATGACCTCCCATATGTAAAATGATACTGACTATTCCTTATTAGGTCTTGACTATCTAAGTGATGGTGGATCTTGTTCCTTAGAATTCCCTCCAGTAACATCCCTACAGGTGAAGTAAAGCTCACAGACCTATAGTTACCTGGTCTGTCCTTGCCAACTTCTTAAACAATGGAACAACTTTAGCCACCCTACAATCTTCTTGAACATCGTACTGGCTAATGACAAAGCAAATGACAAGGGCCTCCATGATTTCTTCCTTGGTCTCCCATAAGGTCCAGGGGTGAACTGGTTCAGGCCCTGGAGATTTGCCTACCATAATGTACTTTAAGCTTGCATATGCCTCATTTTTCATAATCCTACCTCACTACTTATCAACAATATTCTCCGTAGTAAACATAGTGGAGAAATAGATGTTAAAAATCTCAGCCATCTCCTGCACTTCACACACAGACAGTGTGATGGGCTTTAAGAGGACCTAATCTCTCCCAACTCACCCTCTTACTGTTAATATAACTGAAGAACCTCTTTGGATTATCTTTAACACTGCCTTCCAAATCCATCTCAAATGCTACATTTTCCCCTTCTGAGTAAACTCATAAGCCTGCTCTTGAACTTCTAATATTCATCAAGGGATTCATTCATACCCTGCTGCCTAAATGTGATACGCACTTCGTTCTTTTTTATCCTTACCAGAGCCTAGATAGAACTTTAGTATCTCTACCCTTCACACCAATAGGAACATGTGATCCCTGAACTCTCGGTATGACCCTTTTAAAAGACTCCCACTTGCCAACTAGTCCCTTGCCTTTAAATTACACAATCACATAGTCAACTCCAGCTGGATCCTACCCAATGGCCTCAAAGATGGCTCTGGTCCAGTTCAGGGCTTTAATCTGTGGACCTGTTCTATCTTTGTCGAGAGCTCTTTTAGAACTAATGGAATTGTGATCACTAGCCCCAACGTGGTCCCCAGTTGCCATTCAGCCCATCTCATTCCCTAAGAGGTGGTCCAGTATTGCTCTTCCCAGGTAGAATTTTCTATATATTGTATGAGGAAATTGTCTTGGATGCATTACACAAATTCTGCTCCATCCAAGCCTTTTATACTCTGGGTGGCCCAGCTGATATGAGGAAAGTTAAAATTTTCCACCAGCAGTACCCTTCTATTCTCACAACTGTATGCAATTTCTCAACAAATTTACTGATAATTGCTGGGTCTATGATATAGCTCTATTAAGTTGAACTTATTTCTAAGTTCTACCCAAATGGCTTGATTAAATGACCTCTCAGGAATATTTCCTCTAAGCACTGTTGTTATGTCCTCTCTTATCAAAAAGCAGTGCTCCCTCTAGTCCTACCCATACCCCTGTCACATGTACAGCATCAATATCCCAGAGCATTGCACTGCAGTTCTGCCCTTCTCTCAGCCATGGTTTTGTTATGGCTGCAACACACCAGTCCCTAGAGGCAATCCATGCCCTCAGTTCATCTACCTTACCTGTTAATTTACGTGGAATGTGATTATCGGTGATTAAAGAAAATAGAAGTTATTTTACAGAAGAACAGCCCATCCTGTGGCATCTTTTCACTACAGTATTTCCCAGAAACTATCAAGGTACACATGGGTCCTTAAAGTAATATAGATGCATGCTTTAATCCTCAGGTTAAAAACTTTATGGGCAGTCACAACCTGTTCTATTTGTCAGTCATATTTATGTGATTGTAAATCGTGGAAGAGATAATGACAGGTCGATGTCACTGTCCATTTCCAATAGTCCCATGTGTATGAATATCTGTGCATGGGGGATCTTGTTTCTTTAATATAAATTTTTAAAATTCTTGTTATATGGGATACATGAAATGATTTTTGATCTAATGCTATAATATCTTATTTCCAGATAAATTGGTACTTCACTGGTTTCCTTAGAAATAAAAGCACAAAATCATTTTCACCATCAGTGCTCTGCTGGCTTCCTACCACCAGAACCAAAGTAATGAAGGATGTATGAAATTCAGAAGCTGCATTAATATACTTCAAAATGCCAGGCATTATGTATCAAAGTGCAGACACCGAAGTACTCATCAATAATAATATATAGTCAAGTAGATGTTAGTGAAATAATGAGAGTTGTAATAGGTCACTTCTAAAATTATTGATAAATATATATTAAAAACAGAATAAGCAATAAAATTTATCCAGCTCAGACTTACTGTTAATCCTATAATTAACTACTTAGTTACACCAGTGTCAACCTTTATGTTTGTCTGCAAAATGCAGAAACACTGGGAGTGGACAGAGAATTGAATTTACAGAATCTAATTACCCAATGAAAAACTGTCAACTTCCAACTTTAATCCCAGTTCATTACAATGAGGTTAGGAAGCCCCCATGGGTGGACTAAATTGACTATGTGTTAATTTGAGATTCCCAAACTTAATTCAGGATTCCCAGTGAATCACATGGAGAACACAATATCTCTGGACAGGATCTGAGGAGCTGATAGACAAACCAGTCTGTTAAGATCAGAGCCTCATGGTACTGAGACACATCCTAGGATGTGCTGGGACACATCACCAGTGATGTAACCTGGGGTCATCGGGTATTTTGGGTCTTTCAACATCAGACACCCTCGCCCAGGCTACCGAGCCAGGGTTGGTCAGGCCCTGGCTTGTGTCCCACCTGCACTTGTCCACTGGTCATACCTCTTGATCAATAGCTATCTAGAAGCTCCCTTACCAGAGCACCTATCTTGAGTCAATCTGTAAAGCCCTTTCTTTTCAGGAGCTGATTTAAGGGTGAAGGCAACATGGCCAACGTAAAACAGAAATGTTTTAATTTAAATTATTTGAAAATATCGTAACACATATGATCAATTGCTATTTCCTGCACAAAATGATAAAAGGTATAGAAGAGTATGTAGTGAGAAACATTCCCCAATGGTAGAGGTTTCCATGACCAGAAGACATTGGTTTAACATGATATATAATAGGTTTAGAGGGGATCTGCAGAAGAGTTTTTCACCCAAAGGATGGTTGCAATCTGGAATGCACTGCCAGAGGTGCAGAGGTAGGTAGGTACAAGCACGAAATTTAGGAAGCATCTGAATGAGCCTTGAATCAACAAGACATCATAGGCTATGGACAAAGTGTCGGTAAATGGTATTTGTATAAATACGTACTTGATGGTGGACATAGATAGGGTGCACTGAAGGACTCATTTCAGTTTTGCTTGACTATGACATTAAGAGATTAAAATAGAAACTGCTGCATATTAAGGATTAGCTGCAAAACTATATCAGCTGATATATTTTTCTAATTTTAAAGCAATGATAAGAAGATAATGACTCTACTTGCAAAGTTTTAGCAAGCTCTAGGGCACAACATCTCTGTTTCCGATGCACCTTGCTCTATGGCTCCTCCTAGGTAATTTCTCAGGTAAGGACATGTTCGGCACAGCTTTGTGGGCTGAAGGGCCTGTATTGTGCTGTAGGTTTTCTATGTTTCTGCAGGGGGCTTGTGGCATCCAGAAACATTGATTAATCCTGGTTGCTGAGCAACCAATCAATCTACAGAGTTCTGAAAACACCTTTTCTAAAAAGCTGTAATTTTCATAACCCATTAAAAATGTCCATTGAGCAAAATATACATTGTGATAACATTAATTAAGATACTATTATCTTTTATTTTAAAATCCATGAATGTTGAAATAATTTCTCTGAGGGAATTGGACTCCAGGGAAGGAAAGTTAGTTTTTCAGGATGGATAAGGTTATTCAGAGCAATAATGGCTCTATGTGCCTCAGAAAAGCCCATTCAGCAGTATAAATTTCCTTGCTTTTCACAAGAACAATCAGTGAAGTGTTGAATTTTACACTATTTCATTGATTCTGTGCTGATTGAAAAGGCAAAGATTTTAACAGTATATCATGTGGAAAAGGATATAACCGATAGCTTCTTCTGAATTTAACTACAAATGGTATAAATTGCTGTCAGTTTCAGAAAATAATGATAGCAAATACTGACAGCTCATTGTCATGACAACTAAAATGAATGGCCAATATTGATTTGGTACAATGATTTTTCGCTACAGGGATGTTTTCAGTATTTTTGAATTATTCAGCAATGTTTACTTAAAAACTGAGCTGTTCCATAAAATCATACCTAGGATATTTTAATGACATGGAAACAATCTGATAAGTGGAAGAATGTCAACGATATTTTGTGCATCTTTAAGAAGCTATTATTTGTACATCACATCAATTAAGCAATATGATCTAATCTCTGTAACATAATGTACATCTGAGAGGGTATACCAGCTTCCAACAACTGATGATCTCACTAATGCTAAATGAATTGGCAGGATTTTGTATGCATTATACTCCTGTTATAGCACTTAAAATTATGGACAAATGTATGCATAAATAAATAGCTGTGTAATGTATATCAATAGTCAATACATTTTAAACTATAGATTATAATAGGAATCTTTTTTTTTATCTATCATGGTATGTCATCAATGATAATGAGCAGGACTTAATACTCAACTTTAATTTGCCCTCGAGAAATTGGTAGTGGGAGACTTATTGAACTGCTGAAGACCTTGTGATGAAGATACACCAATTGTATGACTAGCTATGGAGTCAAACCACGAATAGGATGGTATCTATTACTCGTAATTTATGTCACCCAAAAAGCTGACTGAAAGTTTTCTTATTTATTCCAGAAGGGGGAGACATATGGCTGAAATTCAAATACAAAAGAGTGTCTTAAACGCAATACTGTACACAAGTATTTTTCTTTGTTTTGAAATATACATTCAATATTTCTTCGTCCTTTGACCTCAGTCAGGTTAAATTCAGCTGAACAATTTCAGGCAGAGGGGCACCTGGAATGAAATGATTCTCTATAAAATATTTGTCTATAGCTCCTGACGAAGGGTCTCGGCCTGAAACGTCGACTGTACCTCTTCCTAGAGATGCTGCCTGGCCTGCTGCATTCACCAGCAACTTCGATGTGTGTTGTTTGTCTATAGCTTTTGTAATTCAGCCATGTTGACTTGGCATGTACTCTTTCCAATAAAACTGGTAAGTTATCTATATTTATTTTTATCCTTGGGAGTACACACTTCTTTGCCTTAAACTCCTCTTTACCACCCTCCTCACCCTCATTCCACACACTTCCACCTCCATCTGCCTTACTGGAAGAACTGATCCCAATTCTCATGTTATGAGTTTATGGCCCTTAATACCAATTCTCCCAGTCTGGTTCTGGTCCCACCCCTTATCACACCCATCACCACCACCATTATCACCAATGACTGGTCTGCTAATTCTAGTCTCTCTCCCAATTTCCCAAACATTGTACTTCAAGGCAATCTTTCCCACTCCCTGCTCAACCACTGCACAGGCCTGTTTGGCCTGTAGCCACTAACCACTGGCTCTTTGCCTTTAATACGAGGGCTGGCAGGCATGTTTGTGGTTTCACATATGCTCATCACTTAGTCACTTGCATCAGAAGTTTGGTTTTCAGCCTGTGCATTTTCATCAGAGGGCCCATGTAGCCGGTAATCACTTATTTAACACTGTGATCCATCAGAGTACAGTGGAATTTCTAGACAAGAATTCATTTAAAAATGGATAAAATTAGAAGATCAGTTAATTACAGCTATTTGAATTTATTTTCTGATAAAAAAAATTGAAAATTGCAAGCAATGTTTAATGATACAACATAAAGCAGCCTATCTTTGCTCTAGTTGCATTATCTAGTAGTAAAACAAAAAGGTACTTTGATTTCATGGTTTCAAGACTTAGCAATGCACTTCATAACAAATACATTTGAAATGTGGTCATTATTAAATAGTAGGAAACCATTGGCATGGTGTACCACAAACAGCAATGAACATCTAACAGTTCATTGTTTATAATCTGAAGCCAAGTTATTTTTTGGTCCTAGAAAGATGCATTAGATGAGGTTGTGCATTGAGCTAACCGAGGTCCTCAGGGCTGCAAAATTTTATTATTCACAAGGCTCAAGGCATTGCCCTTCCAGACCTAATTCTTGGAAGGGCATTACTTTGTGGTTCCATGACCTGGGTTCTGGTTGTTGGGGGATGGGTGTGGGCCATAACAATGGAGTGAGTCAGACTGTCATACAGCTATTCAGAACCTCAAGATTCAGACTGGGGGTAATTAAGTTGTTGTGGGAGGGATACTGGGAAATTTGGTGATTACCTGCTGAGAGATGGGTCATGTTTTAGGGTATCATATTGGGAAGGATTGGGTTTTGGGGTATAAAGAAATGCCGTTGAGATGCATGTTTATAACAAAGAGAACTCAAGTGGGTACTGATAATCACAGCCTGTGACCTGGTCTTCATCCTATATAAATTATGCTGAAGTACGTCTCAGATTTGTTCAGAAGGTTTGCCTTTGCTACAATGTATGCAGAACCAAAATTATGGAAGTTATGCCATAATTATCATAATAGTAATAGTGTTCTAACTTTCTGTGATGAATTTAATTCATAATTCACTCATAAGTGCACTAATGTGTTAAAATTCACAAGGACATTAACAGAATAAAATGAATTTCCCAGCAATTTTTGGCCATCTAAAACTCATAAGGTATCTCTTCTTCTACAAACATTGCTGAATAATTTACATGTTAATAGCATACTTGCCAGATAGGCTGCATCTGTTTGATTTGTTGGTTAAAGGACCATTATTGAGTGGACTCCTAGTTCTTCGAAACTGTCCTGAGGGATCTTCCATATTCATCTGAGAGATAATGGGGAGATAGAGCTGCTGTTTAATATCTGTGTAAAAGATATCAGTGCCAATACGTTAGCATTCCTTCAGTAGAGCAGTCTTGATTATGTGCTCAAACCTTCAGAGTGGAATTTATTTCACAATGTCATGAATCAGTCAGTAACATTACCCATTGAACCAGCACTGATAGATTATAGGAAATGACAAATTCCTTCTCCACAAGAAAATTCTTAGTCTTAATACTTAGTTTAACTATCAGAAAGTATTAAACACATTTCTCCTCCTTCTTCACCAGTTTGTTGGGATTGAAACCAAAACAGAACATGCTGGAAAAGAAATAGCAAGGCAAGCAGCGTCTGGAGAGAAAAAAATGAACTGTCTGTATTTTGGATCTGTGACCTTTGATTAGAACTGAGAGAGAGAGAGAGATAAGTGTCTGGATTGAAGATGAATTACTTCCACTCTATTTTTATGAATCTGAGTTAAATGATGAGGTCAGTGTGTGAATTTCATAATCTTCCACTAATAGTTCAGATGATGGGATGGGCAAGTTTATAGTTTGTGAGGTAGTCTGTTCCTGCTACTTACCCAGGGCCTCTTTGTGCTCCCATTGCATGGCTACTGGCTCTCAATGTCATTTTGACTGCCTTTCTCCATGTTGAGTGTGCATGGACCAGATATTACCAGGAGTCAATGGAGATATGGTATTTCTTTAAATGGTGTATCTTTTTCTGTGTCCAATTCAATTGCGCCTCTACTGAGTCATAGAGCCATGCCTGGCCAACCTCTCCCTATAATTCAGGCCCTCTAGACCTAGCAACATTCTCATAGATGTTTTCAAGTCAAGTCAAGTTGCTTTTATTGTCATTTCAACCATAACTGTTGGTACAGTACACAGTAAAAACGAAACAATGTTCCTCCAGGATTATGGTGCTACATGAAACAACACAAAACTACACTAGGCTATGTGAAACAACACAAAACTACATTAGACTTCAGACCTACACGGGACTACAGAAAGTGCACAAAACAGTGCAAGACAGAACAATAATTAATAAACAAGGCAATAGGCACAGTAAAGGACAAATTTACGATATAATAATAAATGATGTAAATGTAAACAATGCTTTAGCAGGAATTGAGAAAGAAATGAGCAAAAATTGCAAAGGGAGTGGAGTGGTGTTGAGTTGAGTGTGTGTGTGTAGGTTGGTGTCAGACTAGACTCTGGGAATTGAGGAGTCTAATGGCTTGAGGGAAGAAACTGTTACACAGTCTGGTCGTGAGAGCCCGAATGCTTCGGTACCTTTTGCCAGATGGCAGGAGGGAGAAGAGTTTGTGTGAGGGGTGCATGGAGTCCTTCACAATGCTGTTAGCTTTGCGGATGCAGCACGTGATGTAAATGTCTGTAATAGCGGGAAGAGGGACCCCGATAATCCCTTCAGCTGACCTTACTATCCACTCCAGGGTCTTGCGACCTGAGACGGTACAATTTCCGAACCAGGCAGTAATGCAGCTGCTCAGGATACTCTCGATACACCCTCTGTAGAATGTGGTGAGGATGGGGAGTTGGAAGATGGAATTTTCTCAGCCTTCGCAGAAAGTAGAGACACTGCTGGGCTTTCTGGGCAATGGAGCTGGTGTTGAGGGACCTGGTGAGAGTCTCAGCGGGTGAACACCAAGAGACTTGGTGCACTTAACGATCTCTACAGAGGAGCTGTCGATGTTCAGTGGAGAGTGGTCGTTCCGTGTTCCACGTTCTTTCCAGTTTAACCACCTCTTTTCTTTGCACTCAGTCAGGTCCTGAGGATTAATCCACCCTAATGTGCTGAAACCTGCAAATACCTGCTTTTTGGTAATACCAAATATCCTCACCACTTGTTTCCTTCATCCCTTGATCAACTGTGATTTTCTCCTCCATAAATACTGAGGAGAAATATTCATCAAGGATCTCACCTATCCCCTGCTGTTTGAAATACTGGCAGGTCTGCTGATGGAAACATTTATTTGGCTGCTAGAGAATAAAAAACTTGTTCACAAAAATATCAATTGTTTGAAAATACTATCACCTTTAAAAACATATGCCTTTGTAAGATTTTTTGAAGAAATTTCTTTTTCAGATTTTAAAGAAATATTGAACAGCTTGGAAAATTTTATAAGAAAATTGCTAATTCTCTAACATATGTATTTTAAAAGAACCCTCTGTGCAAATGTAATCGAGGCACATTAAAGTTGGAAAGATACATGTCATGGGGTAATCTTGCATTGTATATTGTATTTGATATGATCAGCAGCAACTGGAGGTAGATAAAACATACTGCATGAAATCATCATTGGCGATCAACTAGAACTCAGGAAAAGCAGCTATGATCTGCACAAAGCTATCAAGGCTGCAAAACAATATAGGGACAACATTCACAATGAATAGCACATGTGACTTGTGGCGAGGGCTGCATACCATCGTAGACTTCAAAGCTAAACGTTGTGATGCCACCAACATCGCGGCCTCTCTCCCAGATGAGCTCAATCACTTTTATGCTTGGTTTGATGTCGCTAACTCTGAGCCTCCGAGGAAAGCCACTGCTACAACCTCCAACCTGGTCATCTCTGAGGCTGTGGTACGCAGATGTTTCCAACAAGTGGACAGTTGCAAGGTTGCGGGACTGGGCGGTATCCCAGCGTGAGTACTCAGGACGTGAGTAGCAGGTGTGTCGACTGACATTTTTAATCTCTCCCTCTCCCAGTGTAATCCCTCCTGCTTCAAATTATCCACCATTGTCCCTGTACCAAAAAGACCAAGGTAACATACCTGAACAACTGGCGTCCTGTCACACTCACCTCAATAATAAGCAAATGCTTTGAGAGGCTGGTCAAGGATTACATCTGTAGCTTGCTACCACCCAAACTGAACCTCCTACAATTCGCCTACCAACACAACCAATCGATCGACAGACAACACAATAGCCACTGCTCTACATACCGTCCTTACACATCTGGAGAAGAAGGATGCTTATGTGAGAATGCTGTTCTTGGACTACAGTTCAGCATTGAACACCATAGTTCCATTCAGGCTCAACAAGAAGCTCAGAGACCTCGGCCTTGACCCTGCCTTGTGCAGCTGGATCCTGGACTTCCTGTCAGATCGCCAGCAGGTAGTAAAAGTGGGCTCCCTCACCTCCACCCCTCTGACTCTCAATACAGGAGCCCCTCAGGGCTGTGTACTGAGTCCCCTCCTTTACTCCCTGTATACCCATGACTGTGTCACCACCCACTGCTCTAATCTGCTAATTAAATTTGCCGATGACACTACATTGATTGGCCTTATCTCAAACAATAACGAGGTGGCCTACAGGGAAGAAGTCACCTCTCTGACACACTGGTGTCAAGAAAACAACCTCTCTCTCAATGTCACAAAAACAAAGGAGCTGGTTGTGGATTAAGGGAGGAATGGAGACAGGCTAACCCCTATTGACATCAATGGATCTGGGGTTGAGAGGGTAAACAGTTTTAAGTTCCTCAGCATCCACATCACCGAGGACCTCATGTGGTCTGGACACACCAAATGTGTGGTGAAAAAGGCATAACAGCGCTTCTTTCACCTCAGATGGTGAGGAAGTTTGGTATGGGCCCCCAAATCCTAAGAACTTTCTACAGGGGCACAACTGAGAGCACCCTGACTGGCTGCATCACTGCCTGGTATGGGAACTGTACTGCCCTTAATCGCAGAACTCTGCTGAGAGTGGTACAGACAGCCCAGCGCATCTGTAGTTGTGAACTTCCCATGATTCAGCACATTTACAAGAACAGGTGTGTAAACAGGGCTTGTAGGATCATTGGGGACCCAAGTCACCCCTACTGCAATCTATTCCAGCTGCTACCATTCGGGAAATGGTACTGCAGCATAAAAGCCAGGACCAACAGGCTCTGGGACAGCTTCTTCCACCAGACCATCAGACTCATTAACTCATGCTATATTACAGTGACTATTCTATTTATTATAAATTATTATAAATTACTATGATTGTACATTTAGACGGAGAGGTAACATAAAGATTTTTACTCCTCATGTATGTGAAGGATGTAAGAAATAAAGTCAATTCAATTCAATTGCAACCTGACTAGTGTCTTATAAAGGCTTAGCATTACTTCCTTGCTTTTATATTCTACTCCCCTTGAAATAAATGTCAATATTGCATTTGCCTTCTTTACCATAGACTAAATCTGTAAATTAGCCTTCTTGGTGTCTTGCACAAAGACTCCTAAGTCCCTGTGCACCTCTGATGTTTGAATCTCCTCCCCACTTAGATAATAGTCCGCACTATTGTTCCTTTTACCAAAATGCATTATCATATATTTCCCAATACTGTATTCCATCTGTCACTTTTTTGTCCATTCTACCAAATTGTCTAAGTCCTGCTGCAATTGCATGCTTCCTCAGCACTACCTACCACTCGACCTATCTTCGTATCATCCACAAACTTTGCCACAAAGCCATCAATTCCATTATCCAAATCATTGACAAGCAATGTGAAAAGCAGAGGTTCCTATAGTGACTGGCAGCCAGCCAGGAAAAGACCCTTTTATTCCCTCTTACTGCCTCCTGCCTGTCAGCTATTCCTCTATCCATGCCAGTATCTTTTCTGTAATGCCACAGGATTTTATCTTGTTAAGCAGCCTCGTGTGTGGCACCATATCAAATGCCAAGTAAATGACATCCACTGCCTCTCTTTTGTCCACCCTGCTTGTTACTTCCTGAAAAAACGCCAGCAGATTTGTCAGGCAAGATCTCCCTTTACAGAAGCCATGCTGACTTTGACTTAGTTTATCATTAGTCTCCAAGTACCCCAAAACCGCATCCTTAATAATAGACTCCAACACTTTCCCAACCACTGAGGTTAGGCTAACTGGCCTAAAATTTCCTTTCTTTTGCCTTCCTCACCTCACTTCTTAAAGAGAGGTGTGACATTTGCAATCTTCCATTCCTCTGGGACCATGCCAGAATTCAGAGATTCCTGAAAGATCACGACCAATGCATTTGTTATCTCTTCAGCAACCTTCTTCAGGACCCTGAGATGTAGTCCATCTGGTCCAGGTGACTTATCCACCTTAAGACCTTTGACTTTGCCTAGCACTTTTTTCTTTGTAATAGCAATGACAATCACTCCTGCTCCCTGACATTCGCTGACCTCTGGTGACACTGCTGGTGTCCTCCATAATGAAAACAGATGTGAAGTACCCATTAAGTTCATCTGCCATTTCTTCGTCTACCTCACCAGCATTATTTTCCAGTGGTCCAATATCAACTCTCACCTCCCTTTTACTCTTTATATAAGTTAAAAATCATCTGGTATCCTGCCTTATACTATTGGTTAGTTTGCCCTTGTATTTCATTTTTTCCCTTCTTATAGCTTTCTAAAATTCCCTATGATGGATTCTAAAAGCTTCCCAATCATCCAACTTCCCACTCACTCTTGCTACCTTATATGCCCTTTCCTTGGCTTTTATGCAGTTCTTAACTTCCCTTGTCAGACACAGTTGCCTACCACTGCCATTTGAGAACTTCCTCTCCTGTGGGACATATCTATCCTGTGCCTTGTGAACTATTCCCAGAAACTTCAGCCCTCTGCTCTGCCGTCAATCCCACCAGTATCTTCCTTCAATCCACCTGGGCAAGCTCTCTCATGCCTCTGTAATTCCCTTTATTCCATTGCAATACTGATACTGTGACTTATGCTTCTCCCTCTCAAATTGCAGTATGAATTCAATCATATTATGATAACTGTCTCCTAAGGGTTCCTCTACATTGCTCCCTAATAAGATCTGGGTTATTACACAACACCCGATCTAAGATAGCCTCGCCCAGAGTTGGCTCAAGCACAAGCTGCTCTAAAAAGCCATCTTGCAGGCATTCAACAAATTCCCTCTCTTGCGATCCAAAACCAACATGATTTTCCCAATCCCCTTTCATATTGATAAGGAGTACAATTATGTCATTACCCTTACTACATGCCTTTTCCAGCTCCCTTTGCAATCTCAACCCCACATTTTGGCTACTATTTGAAGGCCTATATATGATTCCCGTAATGGTTTTGTTTTACCCTTGCAGTTTCTTAACTCCACCCACAAAGATTCAACATTCTCTCAGCTTATGTCACCACTTTCTAAAGATGTAATTCCATCTCTTACCAATAGAGCCACACCACTGCCCATGCCTTCCTGCCTGTCCTCTTGATACAAATTATATTCTTTGATGTTAAGCTCCCAGCTATGGTAGTCTTTCAGCCACGACTTAGTGATGTCCACAACATCATACCGACCAATCTCTAATTATGCCACAACTTCATCCACCTTATTCCGAATGCTGCAAGTATTTAAATACAGCACCCTCAGTCCTGCATTCTTCGCCCTTTTGAATTTTGCTTCTGTGGTACAACTCTTTGCTCTGTCTGCATTTGTACCCAATCATCGGCTTGTCCTTCCTTACATTCATGTTATACTCACCATCCTCATCATAAGCTTGTAAACAAGCTGGGTCATCCTCAGCTCTATAATACTGGTTCCCATCCCCTCGCCATATTAGTTTAAACCACTTCCAACTGTTGCAGTAAACCTGCCTGGAAGAATATGGTCTCCCTCGGATTCAGGTGCAACCCGTCCCTTTTGTACAGGTCCCATCTGCCCCAGGAAAGGTCTCAATTATCCAGAAATCTGAATCCCTGCCCCCTGCTCCAATTCTCCAGCCATGCATTTACCTGCCACCTCATTCTATTTCTGTCCTTACTATCGCATGGTACAGGTAGCAATCCAGAGGTTACTAACCTTGAGGTCCTGCTCTTGAGATCTTAAGATCTTAATCCAGAGCGACTGATTATGGAGAAACAAAAGATATGTGTCATGTACAAGAATTTAAAATCCAATGCAAAGAAGTGTTATGTTTTCTCTATTCTCAACACATAGTACAAACGTACATGGTACTACATGATAATACTGCATTCCAACTTATAGGAACATGGGATCCATCTGTGGGAGTGATTTGTGATATTGAACCTGAGGATACTTGATGTAGACTTGAAATCTGCACCTTCAGTTTTAACCCACAGACCAGAGAAAGCTAAAAAGAAGGTCACCATCACTCATTGGAATATTCCACCTCCCGACAACTGCAATCAATTTGATTGGAAGTTATGTGTATGTAACACAATTAAAGATGTAATTAAAAGATTAAAGCACTCTCAATATGTTTTATTTAATCCAAACAATACACTGAGAGTTGCTTTTGCGCTATCCATTCTTTTATTGTCAGTTCTCCTTTCTAAGATCTATTATTAACTTGACTTTCCATGTTAGCATGTTAGAAGTCGTACCTATCTTTTATTTTTAAAAACAGTGAGGACGAAGTACTTCAAGCAATACACATTAATATTCTACTTATACATGAAGAAGAAAGCCCTTAACTCCGAGTGGAGTCATCGGGACGCCGTCATGATGGCGCTTTTTTAGCAGGCTTTCTTATTTTAATGAGGCCAAGTTGCTAGCTCGACACTCAACCCAGCACGGATGGAAAGCGTGCAAGGGAGCCGGCTGGATTTGACTTAATAAGTCTGAGTAAAAAGTGATTAGAAATATTAGAAAATATTCATTTCTGTTACTTACAGAATTAATATGTCTTTTTTTGGTCTAATGCCTAGTTTCAATAATAGCCATGAGGGTCATCAGAAAGGGAAACATGATGTAACAATTAAGCTCGGCTAGCCAATTCAGTATTTCGCCAGCAATTGGAGAGCTGGGGGAGGAGGTGGATCTTCCGGGACGCTATTCAGCAACGAAGCGGACACAAATTCCCAGAGTACTTTCTTTTTATTATTTTCTTTCTTTTATTAGGAGCAGAAAATGTTATACACCAACACTGGGAACTGGCTGTAATTCTGAGAAACCCTGCAAATGAGCAGGAATCCTGTCTCGCTAGAATCGGAAGTGTAGGAGACCTGCCATGCAGTATTTACAAATACGGCAATAAGCAACTTTTAAATTGCATGGTTGTTCATCTTAAGTTGTTTCATAATGATTACTATAAAAATATACAATATTGCTGAATTTCTTTCCTGTATTTTGACCATTTGCTGTCCAGAAGTCAAACAGTGATGTGCTGCTGGCAAGAAAAAAATATATTTATTTTTGTGATCTCAGGAACTATATAGTTGTTACTTCTTCATATATAGAAAACTGTGAGAACGACAAATCCAAGATACAATGGGGTCCCTGATGGGACACATCCACCACCACTAATATCCTGGCTATTATGCATTTTGTGTATAATAACCTGCCTCAGGCATATTAAACAATTTTTATATGATGGTCAAAGTTCTGTGCATGCCTTGTCATCCTTGACCTTCAGAACATAAATACAGGATATGCAAATATGAAATAATTAGAACATTTAAGATCATGCAGAAACAGATCCCTTTTATTCATAACGCTCCTGGCAGAACTTCGGACCCCACCTATGTTTATCTTGCCTTCGCACGTGCAGGAAGCGTAATATGGGTATTTTGAACATCATAATGGATTTTGCCACTGTTCAATGCCTGCTAGGATTGAAGAGGATCTGTCTAGGGATGGAGGAGTCCAGTATGAAAATAGACAATCAATGCAATTTCAGCATGGGGTTGTTAATTCAAAGTTCAATGTTAATTTATTGTCAAAGTACATATAGGTCACCATATAAAACCCTGAGATTTGTTTTCTCATGCGTGTACCCAGTAAATCCAAAGACCATAATAAAATCAATGTAAGACCGCACCCAACAAGGCGAATAAACAACCAATCTGCAAAATACAACAAACTGTGCAAATAGAATAGAGTAAAATAATAATAATACTAAATAAATAAGCAATAAATATCGAGAATTATTGATACGACGAGTCCTTGAAAGTGAGTCCATAGGTTGTGCAAACAGTTCAGTGATGGGGCAAGTGAAGTTGAATGAAGTTATCCATACTAGTTCAAGAGTTGATGTTTGAAGGATAATAACTGTTTCTGAATCTGGTAATGTGAGTCCTGAGGTTCCTGTACTTTTTTCCCAATGGCAGCAGAGAGAAGAGAGCATGACCAGGGTGATGTGGAATCCTGATGATGGATGCTGCTTTCCCGTGGCAGTGCTCCATGTAGACGTGCTCAATGGAGTGGACGGCTTTATCCACGATGGACTGAGTCGTATCCACTGCTTTTTGTAGGATTTTCCATAAAAGGGCATTGGCTGTGATGCAACCAATCAGTATACTCTCTAGCACACTCAAAGATGATTCCATCCCACTTGAGTTAATTGATGGAGCGTGCAGAACTGGCTACGTGGATTAACACAGCTCAGCTTCCACTTGATGGTTGATAATAGTGTTACTGTTCTTCCTGAAAACTCCCCATTTGTTTCCAAAAGTAGGTTTGGGAGGCAGCAGGAAGTAGGTGAGAACCAAAATAAAGTTCCACTTGTGATCCAGAGACCTAACATGTGGCTTCTTATCAAAGGCTTTGCTGAAGTCTTTGTGACCACCAGTAGACACTTGCCTTCTGTGTCAGGATATTGAGTACAGGAGATGGGACATCATGTTACAACAGTACAAGACATTGGTAAGGCCACATTTGGTCTCTCCTCACAGCACAATTGAGTGATACCCCAGCAGAGTACCAGAGTCTCTCGTCCGCTGTAGCTAGCCACATTGAGAGGATTTCTAGACAGCCTGGAGATACGTGACCTCCAGGTCAACATGGGCCAACTTTAGCAAGGGGGAAGCCAAAGCCACCCAGGTGAAGCTGTTGGTTACTCTGCAAAGCAAGTACATCTTCCAACCCCGGAGAGATTCGATGGTGACCTGGGTTTTTGCCGTAGCTTCCTCACTCAATGCTCATTTGTGTTTGAACTCCAGTCATCCCAGTTCCCTTCAGAGTGCAGAAAGGTGGCCACTGTGCATTGCAAACAAAAGGTGGAGATTTGCTTGGATTCGGAGGAATTCATGGCCAATTTGAGGAAACTGCTCCATCATCCTGCTGGAGTAAGCTGAGCCTCAGACCATCTGATGAAGGCGCGAAGGGCGACGGCCAGTGGCCAACTATGCTATTGAGTTTAAGAGTTTGGCTTAAGAGAGTGGCTGCAATGGGGAGGCTTTGGCCACTCTATACCATCACGGACTCCAAGATCAACTAAAGGAAGCCCTCACCTTGGGAGAACAGCAAAGGACCTAGAGGTTCTGATGAACCAATCCATTCACCTCAATAATTGCCTGGTGGAGCAAAAGTGCGAGTACTGCAAAAGGTTGAAGAGGGCTAGCCCAAGACCGGCCTTAACGCATCGCAGTTCCACTCCCTGATCTCAGACAATGACCGAGCCATCTCCTGCCCAAGATCCTGTTGAGCTGATGCAATTCAGCTGCACCAGACTCTCTGCCGATGAGAGGTCCAGGCGTCATAGTTGAGGAGCCTGCTATTACTGCAGGGAAGCAGGTCTTCTGCAGGCTGAATGTCTGAGGTTGCAGATGTCAAAGGAACTGCTAAGATCATCTAGTGTCAGGAGGACTGTGACGGTAACAGCTACTACTCCCAACCCCATGGATTCTGATGTCACACTGAAGGTGGAAATCTACTGAGGTAAGAACCAAAGAAAGGTGAGTGCTTTTGTGGACTCTAGGGAAGCTGATAATTTCTTGGACTTGGAACGCCCATTGGCCACAGGAGTAGAGCCAGTCCATTACAGCAACTGTCCTGGATGGCTGTCCACTAGGTTCTGGGCAGACTTTGGTTTTGAAGACGAGGATTGAAGATCATGTGGAGGACATCAATTTCTAAATCATTGATTCACCTCTCATACCCCTGAACCTCAGCACCTTTGATGTCTCAGCATAATCCTTCCATGAACTGGAAGGAAGGGAGGATCATTGCTTGGTCCAGAGATGGCAGGTCATTACGTTTTTAATGTGGTGTTCCAACTTCCAGACTCTCCCGAGACCAATGACTGACGAGGGGGATGACTTCATTTTGGGGTAACCTGAAGCCTTCTGAAGACCCAGTCCTGCCCTCAAGCACAGACAAGCCAGCTCCAGCCAACAGGACTGTGCGAGTCCTGACCTTGTCTAGTCAGGAGCGCACAGGAACTAGAGAGATAGGATCTCTCTAGGAGCAAACCAAGGAGGTGCCCAAGCAGTCTGGAACTCTAGCAGCTAAGCCTAAGGGATCCAGCCACCAGGTCCGAACTAAAAACAGACAGAACCTGGTCCCCGGAGTGCAAGGGCCATTTGAAACGCCTCATTGTCGTCATCAGAAGATACAGACAAGGATTTAGTGAGTTGTCCACTGTTTCAGTGAAAGAATCTATTAAAACTATGGAGGACACTCTGAGGTCTGTTGAATCACCCCTGCCACCTAAGGAGCTTCAGGAGTCATCCTCGAAGGAAGGTTCAGAGGAAATTGCAACATCCAAACTGGTCGAAATCCCTTCCGTCTACAAGGATTTGGAAGAGGTCTTTAGCAAGGGAAAGGCCTCGACTCTTCCACCATACTGACCCCGCGACTGCACTATAGATTTACTGCCTAGTACTTGTTCTCCACAGATTCAATTGTGCATGCTCTCAGGCCTGGAGAGAAGTGCTCTGGAGGACTACGTAAAAGAGGCTCTTGCCATGGGGTTTATTTGGTCCTCCATCTCACTAGCTGGCACAGGTTTCTTCTTTGTACAGAAAAAGAAAAGGAGCCTGTGGCCATGCATTGGTTACAGAGGGTTGGACCGTATAACAGACAAGAATTGTGATCCCCTTCCACTCATGAACACGCCTTCGAGATTCTCCAAGGGGCAAGCATATTCACAAAGCTAGACTTGCAAAATGCGAACAAATTGGTCCTCATGAAGGAGGGAGATGAGTGGAAAACTTCATTCAACACACCAACAGGACATTATGGCGGGGTCATGCCCTTCAGCCTCACAAATGCTCCAGCAGTTTTCCAGACCTTCATAAACAATGTGTTCTGGAATACTCTCCATAAGTATGCCTTTGTCTACTTGGATGATACCTTAATCTTCTCGAAGTCCATAGAAGAGCATGTCACTCACGTCAGTACATTTTTAAAGAGACTTCTAGACAATGGACCTTATGTCAAGCTGGAGAACTCTGAATTTCACGTGACCACGCATTCATTTTTGGGTTTTGGCACTCTCAAGATGGACCCTACTAAGACCCAGGCAGTCAGAGATTGGCCACAACCATCCAACGTGAAACAAGTCCAATGATTCCTGGGATTTGCCAGCCTTTACTGGAAGTTCATCACGAACTTCAGCTCAGTGGCAGCTCTGCTGACAACTCTAAGAAATCCACAGGCCCTTGTGTTTGGACTACTGAAGAGGAGGCTGTCTTTGCAGAGTTCCAACAATGGTTCACGACAGCTCCCATTTTGGTTTCTCATAACCCAGACATTCTCTTCATCATGGAGGTGGATACCTCAGACATTGGGTAGGTGCAGTGTTGTCTCAATGTAAACTGCACCTGTGTGCATTTTTCTCCAGGTGGCTATCCCTGACAGAGGTGAACTCTGACACTGGATATAGAGAGCTGCTTGCGGTTAAGTTGGCTTTGGAAGAATGACGTCACTGGCTTGAGGGGGCTAAGAACTCTTTTATTGTATGGACAGACCACAAAAACTGGCTTATATTCAGGAGGCCAAGAGATTGAATTCCAGGCAGGCCAGATGGTCTCTTTAATTTTGTCCTGACTTACCAACCGGAGTCAAAAAACCATCCAATGAATCTGAACGAGAGGAGCAGCCTACCACCATTTTTCCCCATCAAGATGATAGTGCCAATTCATTGGGGAATTGACACTATTGTTCGAAAGGCCCAGGCACAAGGGGAGATTACTGAGAACAATCCTCTGGGTCAGCTGTTTGTCCCAAGTTCCGTCTGGTCTCAGGTACTTCAATGGGGACATGTATCAAGAATGACCCCTACCCAGGGATTGCCAGGACCTTAGAGCTCATCAAGAGAAAATACTGGTGGCCTAGAATGCTGAGAGAGGTCTAACAATTCCTGCAAACATGCTAGTTGTGCACCCAGAACACACAGCCCTGTACCCAACCTCAAGGGTTCCTTCACCCCTCATCTTTTCCGGACAGACCATGGGCTTACACCTCCATGGATTTTGTCAGCAGTCTTCCACCTTCCAAGGGGAAGACCATCATCATGGTAATTGCTGAAACACACACAAAATGCTGGAGGAACTCAGCAGGCCAGACAGAATCTATGGAAACAAGTGAGCAGTTGACATTTTAGGCCAAGAACCTTCACACGGCCAGGTGAAGTGTCTCGGCCCAAAACATTCACTGTTTACTCTTTTCCATAGATGCTGCCTGGCCTGCTAAGTTTCTCCAGCATCTAGTGTGTGTTGCTTGGATTTCCAGCATCTGCAGATTTTTTTGTGTTTGTCATCGTAATTGCTGATCATTTTTAGAAAGCCTGCAGACTCATCTCCTTGGGCAGACTACCATCTGTGGTGGAGACAGCAGGAATTATTTTGCACCAGGTCTTCAGGATCCATGATTTTCTGGTGGGCATTGTGTTGGGTTATGGTCCGCAATTTGCGTCACATTTTTGGAGAGTATTCTGTCAACTAATTAGGGCAATGGCGAGTCTTTCCTCTAGGTTTCACCCACAGTCAAATGGCCAGACAGAGCAGGTGAACCAAGATTTGGAACAAGCCTCAAGATGCCTGGCCTCAGAAAGACCAGACAAATGGTGTGACCATTTGATGTGGGCAGATGTTGCCCAACAACACTGTACAACACTCTGTGCATGGGATGTCTCCATTTGAATGTCAATTTGGGTATTCTCCACCACTCTTCCCTGAGCAGAAGGCAGAGTTTGGGGTTCCTGCAGTTGAAGATCTCATCTGACGCCGCAAGGAGAAATGGACTAGGGCAAGGGAGATTATGTTGGCCTGGAAGGCTGAAGTAAGGCTAACCACAAGAGAAGACAGGGTCCAGCTTTGCAGCCTGGGCAATAGGTTTGGCTGTCTACTCTGGATTTGCCTCTCTGGTGGAGTCTAGGAAATTGGTGCCCAAGTTCCTTGGACCCTTCAATGTTCTCAAAGAAGTAAACCCAGTGGCTTACACCTTGCAAAAGACCCTCAAAATCAATCCCACTTTCCACATTTCCAAATTAAACCTGTGAACACCAGCCCTTTAGCCCTACTGCCATCAGTCCCGCCGCCACCCAGATTTGTCGATGGTCAACAGGTCTTAAATGCGAGAACGATTTTGGATTCACAAACTGTTTGGGGTGTTCGGCAGTTCCTCTTGGACTGGGAAGGATCAGACCTGAGGAACGGTGCTGGGTTCCTGAAAGGGACATCTTGGATCCAGCTCTCATCACTGTCTCTCTGAGCATCCAGGGCCATCAGGAGTTGGCTGCAGGGTAGGGGTCCTGTTAAGATACGCACCCAACCACACTAGTTTCTGGGGTTTAGACGCTCTAATTCTCCAGAATATGGATAACAGGCATGGGCCCTTTAAGGATCCAGGACTGTCCCGCTAATTGGTAGCCATGTTTTGGTGCCAGGATTTCAATATTTAAGGAGCACCTGAATAGTGGTTCAGTGCTCAGTTGTCAGTGCTACTTGAATTATCGTGTAGCACAAGGATTCCCAACCAGGCGTCCAGGGACTTGCTTAATGGTATAGGTCCATGGCATAAAGAAATTCCTCCTCATCTCTATCCTAAAAGGATGTCCCTCTATTTTGAGGCTGTGTACTCTGGTCTTAGACTCCCCCACCATGAGAAACATCCTCTTCACGTCCACTCTATTGATGCCTTTCAACATTCGATAAGTTTCAGTGAGGACACCCCTCATTCCTCTGAAGTCTAGTGTTCTGAAACATCTTGGATGTTTGTGAAAGTCAAAAATAATTACAAGAATTCAATGGCAAGTCATCTTTGCTAGCTGGTAAACTTGGTTTAGGGTTTTGTGGGCTTTCCAAGCCATTCTGTCTGCCTGGCGAACCTCGTATGTTGAGAGAGGAGCTGCAGTGCATATGCTGCATTGTGTTTTGGTGATAAGCTTGAAACTGAGCTCACAGGAGGGAACTGCAGCCGCGATCATGATAAAGAAAAACAGAATGGCCCAGGAGCAAGTGACCAGCGATCTCAAGGCAATAGAAAATTTGCTTAAGCAACACACATAAAAGTTGCTGGTGAATGCAGCAGGCCAGGCAGCATCTCTAGGAAGAGGTGCAGTCGACGTTTCAGGCCGAGACCCTTCGTCAGGACTAACTGAAGGAAGAGTGAGTATGGGATTTGAAAGTTGGAGGGGGAGGGGGAGATCCAAAATGATAGGAGAAGACAGGAGGAGGTGGGATGGAGCCAAGAGCTGGACAGGTGATAGGCAAAAGGGATACGAGAGGATCATGGGACAGGAGGTCCGGGAAGAAAGACAAGGGGGGAGGACCCAGAGGATGGGCAAGTGGTATATTCAGAGGGACAGAGGGAGAAAAAGGAGAGTGAGAGAACGAATGTGTGTATAAAAATAAGTAACAGATGGGGTACGAGGGGGAGGTGGGGCATTAGCAGAAATTAGAGAAGTCGATGTTCATGCCATCAGGTTGGAGGCTACCCAGACGGAATATAAGGTGTTGTTCCTCCAACCTGAGTGTGGCTTCATCTTTACAGTAGAGGAGGCCGTGGATAGACATGTCAGAATGGGAATGGGATGTGGAATTAAAATGTGCGGCCACTGGGAGATCCTGCTTTCTCTGGCGGACAGAGCGTAGATGTTCAGCAAAGCGGTCTCCCAGACTGCGTCTGGTCTCGCCAATATATAAAAGGCCACATCGGGAGCACCAGACGCAGTATATCACCCCAGCCGATTCACAGGTGAAGTGTTGCCTCACCTGGAAGGACTGTTTGGGGCCCTGAATGGTGGTAAGGGAGGAAGTGTAAGGGCATGTGTAGCACTTGTTCCGCTTACAAGGATAAGTGCCAGGAGGGAGATCAGTGGGGAGGGATGGGGGGGGACGAATGGACAAGGGAGTTGCGTAGGGAGCGATCCCTGCGGAATGCAGGGGGGGGGGGAGGGAAAGATGTGCTTAGTGATGAGATCCCGTTGGAGGTGGCGGAAGTTACGGAGAATAATATGTTGGACCCGAAGGCTGGTGGGGTGGTAGGTGAGGACCAGGGGAACCCTATTCCTAGTGGGGTGGCGGGACGATGGAGTGAAAGCAGATGTACGTGAAATGGGGGAGATGCGTTTAAGAGCAGAGTTGATAGTGGAGGAAGGGAAGCCCCTTTCTTTAAAAAAGGAAGACATCTCCCTCGTCCTAGAATGAAAAGCCTCATCCTGAGAGCAGATGCGGCGGAGACGGAGGAATTGCGAGAAGGGGATGGTGTTTTTGCAAGAGACAGAGTGAGAAGAGGAATAGTCCAGATAGCTGTGAGTAGGCTTCAGTAGGCTTATAGTAGACATCAGTGGATAAGCTGTCTCCAGAGACAGAGACAGAAAGATCTAGAAAGGGGAGGGAGGTGTCGGAAATGGACCAGGTAAACTTGAGGGCAGGGTGAAAGTTGGAGGCAAAGTTAATAAAGTCAACCAGCTCTGCATACGTGCAGGAAGCAGCGCCAATGCAGTCGTCGATGTAGCGAAGGAAAAGTGGGGGACAGATACCAGAATAGGCACGGAACATAGATTGTTCCACAAAGCCAACAAAAAGGCAGGCATAGCTAGGACCCATACGGGTGCCCATAGCTACACCTTTAGTTTGGAGGAAGTGGGAGGAGCCAAAGGAGAAATTATTAAGAGTAAGGACTAATTCCGCTAGACGGAGCAGAGTGGTGGTAGAGGGGAACTGATTAGGTCTGGAAAATTTGCTTGATTACAGCAGTAGGTGTTCTGCTAAGAGCAGATGCATTAGGAAATTCACATTAGTTTCTCATTGTTTTTAAAATGTCACAATTCAGACTCTTCCAAGATATTCCTTTCATGGGCTGAATCATGCTTACAGATGTTCTTTTTTTCTGCCAGGTTAGGTCTCTATTCAACTAAATAGCCTGTCAGGACAAATGGAAAGATGTGAGGTGTATCAAGTGCCAGAATGTTTTGTACTCTTCACATGGACACAGTGCTGAGGCCTGCAACAGAGTGGAAGTCAGATGGGCTTGCATTAAACTACAGAACATTTTACACTTTTGTGCTGTATTGTGATTTACGCTCACCCAGGAAGAGCACCTCACTAGGGTTTTCTTGTGAATTGTTACAGCAGCCAAGGATAGATTAGATTAGATTCGATTATTTTATTTCATATCCACCAGGGTGCAATGAAATTCCCTGTGTGCATGAAGCGCATAGAGGAAATAATAAACTTGGTAATAATAAACACAATAAATACGGCAAAGCAGCAGAATGTTACAAAGATTGTAATGCAGTCCGAGTTGTGTAAACGCATTGGAATAACTGAGAGAGGTCAAATTAAAAGTACAAGAACATAGTACCACTGGGAAGGGGATGTGAAAGAGTTGATTGGTTCAGGAATCTAACAGCAGTGGAGAAGAAGCTGTTCTTGAATCTGATGTCCAGGCTTTCAAGCTCCTGACTGTTGGAGTGAGAAAAGGAAATAGCTGGAATGGCTGGCATCCTTAGTGATACTGTTAGCCTTCCTGATGCAAAGCACCTTGAAGATTGACTGATTGGAAGGAAGTGTCTAATCTGTGATGGCTGTGTTTACCACTGTCTGCAGGTTTGGGCAGTCAAGAGTAGAGTAGTTATTACATCAGGCTAAGATGCAATCAGTGAGGATACTTTCTATAACACGTCTGTAGAGATTTTGAAGAATCATGAATATGTTAAGTTTTCTTAGATGCATAAGGAAGTACATACATTGATTCAACACTCCACAATGCTGGAGGAGCTCAGCAAGTCAGGCAATTTCTATGGAGGAAAAGGAGGCCAGGTCCCTTCATCAGGACTGGAAAGGAAGGGGACAGAAGCCAAAATAAGAAGATGGAGGAGTGGAGCAACGCAAGATGGCATGTGTTAGGTGAGACTGGATGAGGGGGAAGGTGGATGGGTGGGGAAAGGGGTATGATGAAAGAAGTTGGGAGGTGATAGATGGAAGAGTTACAAGGCTGAAGAAGAAATAATCTAATAGGGGAGCACAGTGGACCATGGAAGAAAGGGAAGGAAAAGGGAAACCAGAGGAAGGCGATGGACAGATGAGGAGACGAGAAAGAGTAAAAGTGTAGCCAAAATGGGGAATGAGAAAAAAGAGGAGAAGGGAGGCAGAGAAATTACTGGAAGTTAGCAAAATTGATGTTCATGCCATATGGCTGAAGGCTACCCAGACGGAATATGAGGTGTTGCTCCTCCAGCCTGAGTGTGGGCTCATCATGGCAGTGAAGGTTCTGATGGCACCAAGCTGCAAAGTCTGTTGATGTCATGGCTCAGATTTTGTTTTTGGGGTTTTGGGGACAGCATGGGGAGTTAGGGGTCAAGTTAAGGTTTAGGGACAGGGAAGAGACAGAGTTAGAGGTCAAGGGCAGTAAATGATGAGTCAGCAACAGGAACCAGTGTATGGAGTCAAGCTGGCATTTATTGTGACGTCCAATTTTATGGCTGAGACTTAGTTATTTTTTATTAGGTACGTAGAGGTGGGTTGGGGGATAGCACAGTACGTTAGAGGTCAGGCTAGTATATAGGGTCAAAGATGAGGGAGAAGGAAGAGTTAGTGACAGGAGGGAGCCTGTGATTGGAGTCCATAAGACTATAGCACTATAAGAGCAGAATTAGGCCATTTCGCCCATCAACTCTGCTTCATTATTTCATCATGGTTGATCCATTTCTCTCTCAGTCCCAATCTCCTGCCTTCTCCCTGTATCCTTTCATTTCCTCACTAATCAAGAATCTATCAACATTTGTCTTAAATATACCCAATGACTTGGCCTCCACAGTCCAGGTCAGACACATCCGCAGTTGAACATCAGCGATGAAAGTCGGTGAGCCAGGAGGTAGAGGGAGAGTCTGGGCCAGAGACCCGGGGTTGGCAGTCCTATGTCTTCAAGTGAGGGAGTCCCAGCCAGAGGCCCAATGCCTGCGAGTTTGAGAGTCCAGGGACAAGGACTAGAGGCCCAAGGCAGCCTGTCTTGGGGTAGGAAGCCAGTGTGTGTGTGAGGGGGTGAGAGGGTAGGAAAGGGGTTTGTTTTTCTGTTGTTGTCTTGTTTTGTTCTATTGTTGCCGGTTGTGTGTTGTGTTGAACATTGTGGGTATGCTATGTTGGCACCAGAATATGTGGTGAAACTTGCAGGCTGCCCCCAGCACCTCCTTGGGCGTGCTGGTTGCTAATATAAATGACTTATTTCACTGTATGTTTCAATGTCATAAATGAATCTGAATCTTTAAAAGGCCATGGAATGGGAATGGGAGGTCAAATTGAGATTGGTAGCCACAGGGAGGCCCTGCTTTCTGTGGTGGACAGACTGAGGGTGTACGACAAAGTGGTCCATCAGTCTGTGTCGGGTCACACCAATGTAGAGGAGTCGGCACTGGGATGCACTTTCCTGATCGCTGTATTGGCATGGAGAGAGCAGGAGAGATTGCTGGCTGCAGGTGTCAATATCCTCAAATCTGTCAACTAACCCTCCAGCAGTTCTATTGATGAGGACAGGGTTGTATTCCCTTCAGCCCACTTATTCTCCCCCCAGTTCCAACCTCACTCAGTTCCTCAGGTCTATACAATCAGTCCTTTCATCTTGCTGATGTTAAGGTTTAGGTTTTTGTTCTGATGCCATGACGTAAGTTTCACAATTTCTTTCCTGTCTCATCATTGTTGTTGATCCAGTCTATAAAGTGGTGACATCAGCGAACCTAAAGGTCAAGTTCATGCTGCAGGAATATACAGGGAGTGGAGCAAGGGACTGACCGCATAACCCTAAAGACCACTGGTGTTGAAGGTCAGGATGGATAAAATTCTAGCTGACTGAGATCTGCCAGTCACGGTGTCTGGGAGCTTGTTACAGAGGGGTGAAAGGTCCTGGAGTTTAGAGGTGAGTTTGAACAAGGAGCTGTAATCAATGAATAACATCCTGACATGTGTACGTATTCTTACTGTTGAGCCAATCCAGAGCTGACTTTGATGGAAGGAAGATTGTAACCTCGGTAGATGTATATTTGCCGTGGGCAAACTAGACTGGCCTTTGTTCTTCATCTTCACCTGGATTGTTTACATGCAAGGACACTCTGATTTCAGTAACTACTGTATAATACATTAGTAATGAATAGGAAAGATAGAGAAAATTAAATGACGAAAGGTACTGGAAAAGAAGTGATGTCTCTGCGAATAAAATAATTTGTTATCTTAGTTGGTAAAAGTGGTGTGAAATAAATAGTATCAATTTTTTTCTGCTGATATCTCACTTGGGATATTATACCATTTTAAGAGGCGCTTTCTCTGAAATATTGATGAATTGTGCTGTTCCAGACGACACAACGTACCAAATAGATAGCATCATTGTGACTTCCTTTGCAAAGGAATAAGCATACAGAAGATCTACATGCTGAAGTATTTGTATCTTACTTCCAGCGAAGAATTCAAAAGTAATAAAGGAGCTAGGTGAGTTAGTCTGTTTGCTTAACCAGGATGTCTGGTTAGGTGTTTCAGTGTTGTTTATATCTTTAGAGGTGCACACTTTTTTCTCTGAGACTTAAAAACTGCACTCAGTTTTAAAGACTGCTGATATATCGTCGACATCCTCGAATACAGGGGTTCCCAACCTGGGGTCCATGGACCCCTTGCTTAACGATATTGGTCCATGGCATGAAAAGATTGGGAACTCCTGCTCTAATAAGATGACTTGTAATGTTTAATATAAGGGAAGCAGCTGCTCCATTGGTATCGTGCACCTTCAGGTTAGAAGGCTGTAGGAATTACACTGATGAAAAGAGGCATTCCCTCTGATGACCTGGTCAATTTTCATCTCTGGACCAACATCATTTAAAGAGATTTTTCATTGTTGCACCATTGCTTGTGTAATCCTCTACAGATCCATCATTACACTTCCAACATTATGGACTGTATATGGCTTAATTGAGTCCACTACAGACTCAGTGAACAGAATCCTTCCAGTATGTACTTGCCCAGGCTGGACCTGAGGATTAAAATGAACTGACTCTTCACACCCAGGAGGTGTCCAGGAGAAGTGAGTGTAGCTAGGCCTCAACACTAGGCCTTGGGTTGGTTTTAAACTGAAGCCCCATTCCCACAATACTGTGGCAGCCTGTGGGCCACATCCTTACCTCCAGACAGAGCAAATACGTTTATGTCTGGACTTATTTACCTGGCAGCAGCTGATGCATACCATTCCCTTCAGTCAGGACCAGTTCAGTTTTGTCTCATGACATTAAATGCCTCTCAGAAGAACTCTATTGGCACTTCAGGGCATCCTGAGTTTGTTAAGTTGACAGGCAAGTCTTTTTTTCCTTTTTATTGGGGTATTCCTGAGTGAGTGGAAACATTTTAATGAGTGACACAGATTCACAGAGATAAGGCAAGACAGAAAAAGGCCATTCAGCCTGTTAAGTCTATGCTAGTTCTCTTTAGCACAGTGCAGGCAGTCCCATTCCCCTGCTTTACCCTCCTCACCCTACCAGTTTATTTCTAATGATCATTTTTGCAATTTCCTTTAGAAACTGATTCTGCTTCCAGCAACCTCTTAGACTCTGAGTTCCAGGTCATTACCATTTGCTGAATAAAATGGTCCTTCTTATATCCCCCCGGATATCTTCACCAGAACTAATTCTCATACAATCAGCTTTGAGGACAGTTTTACTTTCTACAAATTTTCAATAATCTTGTATATTTCTATTAAGTCTCCCTCATCTTCTTTTGATCCAAGGTGAAGATTATCAAATACTCCAATTCAACTTTGATCCCTGGAAACATTTTGGCAAATCTGCTCTGCACCCTTCACATCCTTCCCAAAAATCGGTGACCAGAAATGGATAAAATGATTCTGATTTTGCTTAACGAGAGCTTTGTGTGTGTACTCATTTCCTCCAATTATGAGGTATGCAATCTATTTTGACCTTTAAAGTAACACAGGGAACACAGTGTAGAAACATTATGGACAGCTTGGCTTTTGGCCTGTAGAAGTAACAAAATTGCAAGCACAGAAAAATGGAGGAAGTAATGAAAGTGGCTCAAATCACCTCTTACCCTCTTCAGCTGCAAATGACAAAGAGCTTTATAATGATCCCATTGTTAATATCTCTCTCAAATCTTAAAGGGGAAAACGTGGTCTTCCCAACAAACAGGAACTTAATGAAGCTGTACAGTTACAAATAACACATGAACAAATTTAATGGAAAGTATGTGTTCACAGACACAGGACAATTACATAAATTCAATAAATGAAGATGCTGCTCCCAGCTGGCCAAATGATTATCAAATTACTATAACCACTGTGTATTCAACGGGTAAATATAATTTAATCTTTGTTGCCTCTAGGTCTTGTAGAATCTAATTATGTCATGAAGCAGATAGTAATATAAAATATTCTGGTACAATGCAGCATACTCAATAAAAAGGATAGAAAAAGGTGCAATAATATTTGTATTTTTGAAAGTGTATTTGTAGAAATTAACAATTCAACGTATGTGTAGTAACTTCTACATTGAGAAGGCACACTCGGCAACTTCATGCCCAGAGAAACAACTTTATCTCGAATGTCAAAACCGTTATGTATATACAGAGGCTTTTACAACCCGTACGGCATGGCAGGAACACTATATACAGAACACACCGGGAGTAAAAAGAATGGAAGTAAACACTCCCTATCCCAGCAAACTTTGAATTTTTTATGGAAATAAATCCTGTTGTTTTCCATAAATAGTGACAACACCTTTAAAAAAAAATTAGCTACTTTGAATCTTCGCATCTTCCTTCCTCTGCACCCCTTCCACAAACCCCTTTGAATTCTGGGTGGTGAACATCTCAATGTTTACCAGGAGTGGACACGAAGATGTATTTGATAATAGCGCTGATGCAGAATTTGTTGGTTAGGGATTTCTGAATCTGAATATAATCTAGATTCCATAATTTAAATGTTTTTTTTTAAATTTAATTTATATGTAACATTTGAGGTATCTGAATCAGAATTTAATTCTAATTTGAAATTTGGTGCTTGAAATTTCTGATCTCAGGTTTCCATGAACCACCTACAATTTTTGTTCAAATCCAAAAGACTTGCACATACTCCAAGGGTCTTTTTAGTCTATATAGCATAGAGATTATATTTGTGATCCAAATAATTTACAGAACATGAACAATAAGTTTGGAATACATTTTGCTTCCTTATGGAAACTAATCTGGAGTAAATAAGGGAAACTATCTGATAGTAACTGCAAAACAAGGTTCTGTAATACTTGAATCATGGCAATAAAACCAAATTGCTGTTTTATTGCACTGAAAACAATCATATCTCTGCATCTAAAAGACATATGTTTCCATAAAAAAGTGAGATCTGTGTATTCAAAAGGAGGTTTTGTGCCTCACAAATAGAAATAAAGAATAACTAAACCATCTGGAAAAACAGAAATAATATGATAATCCCTGTAACATTTTCTTTGTATGAACCTTGAGGCCGGAGTCCCTGTCATTTGTAAAATATTGTGGAATGAATACATTTAAAAAAGAAATACACTGAATTGAGTGCTGCTTAAGTGCACCAGAAATGCACTTTGAAATAGGGAAGCTGTTCTAATTACTGGAGTTCACTGATTTATGTCTTTTGAGTAACGCAGGCTGTAATGATAAATTAAAGGCAAACCATCTTTAGGCTGCTGAATAGGTCAGTGTAAGGTCTTTTTAACAGAATGATGCTTAAAGCAGACATCATTTAGTAATATGTTTCCTAGAAGAGTTTGAGGAGCATTTATTGTGTCTTACTTCCTCGAGCAATAATAAAAAAGCTTTTCACATTAATTTGTTTTGACTGACAAACTCAAAGGAAATTGTAAACTTCTTGGAACGTAAACAATAGACAAAGGAGCAGAAAAAGGAGCTGCACATGTGAATTTCTTTATCATTCAACATGATCTGATCTGATCTGATTCTTGGTTTCAACTCCACTTTCTTGCCTGTTCCCTAGAGTCCTTGATTCTCTTATAGTACAAACATTTGTCTGCCTCAGTGCTGAGTATACTTACTGACACAGCTTGTTGAGTAAGAGGATTTACAACCTCATGGGAGAAGGAATTCATCATCACAGCTTCAGTGGACAATGCTCTTCTCTGGGACTATGGCTCAGTATGTCTTATACCTCATCAAGTTCTCCTATATATTTAGAAGAGAGCTCCTCTAATCGTTCTAAATTCTAGAAATAATGAGTCAAAGTTATTACCCTCTTTCACATGTTCACTTTCTAATACTTCTAAGATATTTTATATATTTATTTTACATATCTTTTAAATATGAAGAAATATGCAGAGCAGACTTGGGCTGAGCGACCTAAATCTGCTCCTCTGCCTTATGTCTTATGGTCCTAAAACTTCTGATCGCTTGGATTGAATTATATCTCCGATTTTAAAATAAAAGCAGAAAATGCTGGATGCACGCAGGAGGCTGGCATCTCCATTGAAGTTACAACATTAAGTGCCAAATCAAATATAAGGCTTTTAACTGCATACTTATATATCTTGGTTTGCACATGTGCCTCTGTATGTGTATGTGCTCAAACTTTTCCGACGGTTATTTCCTTTGCAGGTCTTTAAGGACAATGACATACTCACTTGTGATTTCTTCTGACTTTCAACTGTGGGTGTTAAATTTATAACTCTTTGCTCTTGCAAACAGCTGTGTGTTTAATTATTCTCTTGAACCCTGGGTTACCTCTGCTTAGAAGATGACTAAGGTTATCCTTTGAACTATGGAGTTAGTGAGTGTGTGATTCAACTGTGAACCAATTTGTGCAGAAATGTTTTTTATGTTTCCTGACATCAGCATTCAATGCCAGTTGCATTTAACATTTTCCTCCAAAATATCATGGGCCATGACAACCATCTCTAATCTCTTCATGTAGGACATGGGTAATGCACACATGTTGTCATACATTTTCAGACTTCCTATCTTATTTCTTTTCAATCCATTTGTTCCCATATTTTCAGACCTTTTCACCAAAAGAATTTCTAAACAAAATGCAAGTAAGGAGAATAGTGTAAGAATTAGTGCTAATGCTTGCACTCATAAACAAGTGTGAAGAACTCCTTGTGGGACTACAACCAGAGGACAGGAGTTAAAGGTGAAAGGTTTAAGGGGAACATGTGGGGAAACTTCTTCACTCCGAGGGTTGTGAGAGTGTGGAATGAGCTGCCAGTGCAGGTGGTGCATGTGAGCTTGATTTCAACATTTAAGAGAAGATCGGATAAGTACATAGGTGGTAGGGCATCGTGGGCTATGGTCCTAGTGCAGGTTGATGGGAGTAGACAACTTAAATGGTTTGGCATAGACTAGATGAGCCTAAGGGCCTGTTTCTATGCTGTACTTTTCTATGACTCTAAGACTCTACTATTGATCTGAGTTGTAGGACCTGTATAAAGTGGCGTTATTGTGCTTGCATTTGCATGTTTCGATGTTGCATAGATTGTACTCTCCTCTGACAGGAAGTACCTCCTCACACATTGTGCTTGAGTCATATATATTCTTTTTTTTCTTCTTCTCTGCTTTTCCTGGGAATTGAGAATGACTTTCATTCACCTCAGTTCTATGGGTTTTGGTGCAGACATCCCACCTCTCCCGGGAGTTCCAGGAGTCTCCCACATATCGATAGCAGTTCCCTGATGCCCGCAAATTATATACAATATCCCGGAAATTGATTTTTTAGAGAGGGAGATGGAGAGGAAAAAAAAGGAAGAAAGAAAATGAATGAATCCTGCTTGATCTCTCTTTGTGCTAAGTAGACATATCAGTTTTCTCTGTGGGCGGGCTTTACTGTCGATCTCTCTCTCTCTCTCTCCCTCCCTCCCTCCCTCCCTCCCTCCCTCCCATATTCCATCAGTTCAGTTACTGCCGTCTGTAATGACGCTGAAATCATCCGGACAACTGTCGGTGATGAAGTACAAAAGCCTGACGAAGAAATTCCCAAGGCTGGCAGTGACAACCTGACAATGCGTGGCTGTCCTATACAGGCAGGGCGCGTTGGCGTCTTAAAGGGGATTAGAGTGGGGTTTAAATTGGAGCGAAATTCCAAAATCATCCACTAAGACATCTTTAAAAATGTGCTTGCAGCAAGCAAATTCTTCAGGGTTTTTTTCCTGAAACACTTCTACTTACAGGCACATCGAAGCCCGCGATGGGCTGGGTTTAAGCGCAGCCGTTTTCAGAAGAAAAAACGATTTTAATGAACACCTGGCCCCCACCGAGGTCTCGTCATTAGGACGGCAAACTGTTTACCCGTGCTGCGCACTTTATATACTTTTTGAATTACACTTTATTAAATAATATGGTAATATATTGTTTTATGTGGTGTGCGTGATATATGTATTGTGGCTACACCGTGGTCCGGACAGAGAGTGTTTCGTTTGTGGACAATCAGCCAGATGAGAATAAACTTGAACTTGAAGATACAGAACTTCTAAATCACTCATTTAAAATCCCCCATTTTGAGTTAAAAAGTAAGGTCTGATCCCGACTGTTGCAGGCTGTGTGTGTGTGTGTGTGTGTGTGTGTGTGTGTGTGCGCGCGCGCGAGAGAGAGACAGAGACTGCGGACGTATATGCGATCAGACGTTGTCCGAATGGACGCTAAGTGGCGCACACCTGTAATAAGGATACACCTTATGCTCTTATTTCTTTTAGGGACCACAACATATTAGGGAGGCTAAGCGCAGGGAAGGCTGCTCAAGTATTTCACAGTTCTTTTCAGCAGAAAACCAAAGTCTGACAGAGAAGGTCACTAGAGCTGAGGTGTACATCTTCCATCATTGAGCATAACCTGTCATTCCAGGTGTGTAAGCACACAGGCAAGCTATTCAGGAAAATGTTTCCTATTCAGAAATAGCAAAATAACTATGTCTGCTCATCAACCAAGACAGCAGCTATTGTGAACATGGCACATTAAAACAGAATTCAGAAGTCAGCTGTCTCACAAAACACTTGTGAATCTGATGTCTTGCAAAATTAACAAATTCATTGACACAGACTGCTATGAGGTTGAGACCTCCCTGAAATGAGTTTTTGCAGGGTGGGATGTCTGTTGGTGTAACTAATGAGACTACTATGGGAACCAGAGGCTCTTTCAAAGATGGAGCAAGATGTGGCTGGAAGACTGGGCAGGTGCTTAGTTTATGAGGTGGTGCACATCTTCGATCACTTATGCAATGATTCTGCAGGTTCCTCAAGACTCTCAACACTTCCCTGTCTTCTCCTATTTAAGTGATCATAGGTCAGAGATTTACAAAAATCTATGAAGATGATAAACTTTTTCAAGGAAGCTTTGAATATCAACATGAATCTTTTTCTCTGTTGACTTTGCAATCTTCTCCTGTAGCAGAATTTAAAATAGAGTGTCTGCTTCAGAAGTCCAATTTTAGAGATTGTTCAGAGTGTGACATCTTTTCGAAGTGATAGGAGTAGCAGCCACTTAATACAAACAAGAACCAGTTTTTCAATCTAGGACAAGATTAGACACAGGAATACACACCATTGGCTGTGAAGAGAATCAACTCTCAGTACAGTGCTAAAAGAAGACTGGTTGTCTGGATTCTCAGCAAAGACATGTGCAGTGAAGTTCTTGTCAGCTGAGATGTGGTCCCATTTTAAGTACGTAATTCTCTGGAACCATTTAAATATTGAAGTTGAAATTTATTTGATCAGTAGTTATTATCTTTGTTCTCAAAGAGTATGAAATTTCAATATACTGTACTTTGGGTTCAGTGAGATCCTCCAGAATGCTTGCTTGTCATGAATTAAGACTTTTTACATTCGTAGCCCTAGTCTCAGTGTGGCTCATTAACAGTCACAACGTGCTGTTTCCCAGAGGAACTGACCAAGTTCCTGGAGACCTGTGATTGGTGGGGTGCATGTGGGTCAGTGTTGGGATCTCTATTATTCATTATTTATGTAAATAATTTGGACATAACCGTACATGCATGATTAGCAAGTTTGTTGATGATCCTAAGTTAGTGGGTCTTGTTACTAGTGAAGTAGGTTATAGTGAATTACCAGGAAATCTTGATCTGTTATGAAGATGGGCTGAGGAGTGGCAAACTCAGATAAGTATGAGGTAGTACGTTCCGGACAGTCAAATCAGGGGGGACGTATAGAGTGAATAGCAGGATACTGTGAGTGTTATGGAACAAAGGGACTTGGGAGAACAAGTGCACAGTCAGCTGAAAGCGGCCGCACAACTAGACAAGGTGGCGAAGAAAGCATTTAGTATTCTGACTTTCATTAGTTATGGCATCGAATTTAGGAGCAGGGACATTAGGTTGCAGTTATATAAGCTATTATGGCAGCAGTTGGAGTATTATGTGCAGTTTTGGTCACTATTATAGAAAAGAGAGTGCAGAAAAATTTTCAATAATGCTGTCTGGATTAGAGAGTCTGAGCTTGAGAGAGAGGGTGGCCGTACTGGATCTTTATTCCATGGAACATAGGAGAGTGAGGTGTGACCTCAAAGAACTTTATAAAATAATGAGGGATATAGATAAAGTGGACTGTCATAGTGTTGGAGTTTAAAACTAAGGGCACAGTTACAAGATAAGAGGGGAGAGATTTAGAAGAGACCTGAGAGGTAATTTCTTAACACATAGGGCAATGACTACCTGGAATGAGTTAATAAAGGAAGCAGTCGAGGTGGGTACTATTGTATCATTTAAGGGGCATTTGGATAGGAATATAGAGGGGAGGGGCTTGGAGGGTTATTAACAACTGGGACTAGCAGAGAGGGTGCTCTGGTTGGCATGGATCAGTTGGGCTGAAGGTCTGTTTCTGTGCTTGCATTACTGAGGATATTAGTTTGGAAGTGAACACTAAAACGAATTTCCTTATCTTTCAGTGAACCTGAGGATGTTTGTTGAGAAAGAATTTGTAATATCATTCTAGTTCTTTGAGATGCTTTCTACAGATGGCCTAAGTTTTAGAAACATTGAGGATGGCAGGGATGAATATTGTTTGATAGACGCTAAGTTTAGGGTCAAATTTGACATCCTGATCTTCAGATATTTTTTCCTTACTCATTCAAGGCGTTAAAAACAATGATGAATTCACTTACTAATGCCTCTGGTGAGAGGTGATCCTGCAATATGGGCAGTGCCCATGTTTTACAGGTGCTTACTGTGAACCTTACAATGAGGTGCAGATTGGTAGAGGAACCTTGACTCGCAGATGTTGGGTGTAAGGCCCACCAGAGTCATGGAGAGAGGTTGAGCAGGTTGGGATTTTTTTCTGTGGAGTATTAGAGAATAAAGAATAATTTTATAGAGGTAGTGCACTGTCTTTTTCCTAGGGTTAGGGAATCAAGAACTGGAAAGCATAGATTTAAGATGAAAAGGGAAATATTTAGTAAGAACCTAAGAGGGAACTTTTTCTCCCAGAGGATGATCAACATATGGAATGAGCTGCCAGAGGAAGTGGTTGAGGCAGATTTATTAACTTGGATAGGCATATGGTTAGGATTAGAGGGATGTGGGTGAAATGCAGGCAAATGAGACTAGTTAAGATAGGAACCTTGGTTGGTGTTGACTAGTTGGGTCACAGGGACTGTTTCTGTGCTGTACAATTCTCTGACTTTCCAATTCTTCACTGAATTAATCATGATGACTTGGAGCTTCGTCACTGAACCTGTGCAAATGCAACCTCAGGTTATTGGGGATGGAGTGACCTTGGCTGTGGAGTGTAGCTGCTGCAGGTTAAATACGTTTTCATTAGTCTTGTAGGAAAGGAATGTTGGTGCAGATTGGAAGATGTTCGGAGGTGAGATGTACTGTAGCAACGTAGCAAGAAAGACAGGAGTAAGTATCAAGACAATGTCACAGCTTTGCTTGATAACTGGTTTTCAGTGAGATTGACTCTGTTGTGGATCATGACTTGCTAGAGTCATGCAGTTTCAAATTCCTGGACGTCAACATCTCTGAATATCTATCCTGGGACCAACATATTGATGCAGTTATGAAGAAGGCAAATTAGAGGTTATATTTCATTAAGAATTTGGGGAAATTTGGTTTGTCACCAAAGACGCTAACCAATTTCTACAGATGTACTATGGAGAGTATTCTGACTGGTTGCTTCACAGTTGCTATGGAGGTGTCAATGCACAAGATCTGAAAAAGCTGCAGAGGGTTGTAATCTCAGCCAGCTCCATCATGGGCACTAGCCACCGCACTATTGAGGACATCTTCAGAAGACAATGCCTCAAGAAGGCAGAAACCAACATTAAGGATCCTCATCATCCAGGATATGTCCTCTTCTCATTACTACCATATGGAAGGAGGTACTGGACCCTGAAGATACTCACTCAACATTTTAGGAACAGCTTCTTACCCTCCGCCAGCAGGTTTCCAAATGGTGCATGAACCCATGGTTACTACCTCATAATTTTGTTCAGTTTTTGCACTACTTACTTTTTTCATATATCTTATTGTAACTTAAATAGCAATAGTTTGTTTTTATTTATTGTACTGAACTGCTGCCTCAAAATAACAAATTTCACTCCATACTTCAGTGATACTAGACCTGATTCTGATTCGGATTCATGAAGCAAGTGTGAGACAGAGATAAATTTGATTGTCTCTCCAGGTTGACAGAGTTAAAGACTTTAGTGAAATTGAGAATCCCGGCATGGTGACTGATAGTGCTTCCTCACTTTCCCCGGTTATTGTTGCTTGGTAAAGATAGGGTCCACTGTATTTGTAGATGGATGAAATTCATGCTGCCTCAGTTAAACATGGTTGCTGTCGGCTGGCCATAACATGTTCATCTGCTTTTGCCATCCATCCTCAACAAAGGACATAGATCTTTGTGTTGACCTATACACCCTCTGACCACGTGACTCCTTTACGTATAATACATAAGTAAACAGAGTCAACTTTAGGTCAAACGGAAGTTAAGAGCCAAGCACAATTTAGTTCTCAAGTGATAAGTACACAAATGTAAATGCATGTTCTGACAGGAATCACCAGATTACTATCAAAAACACAACGCTTGCCTCATTTATCCCTCTTTAGACCAAGCAATGCTAATTGAAATCAGCATAGACCGGTGAAGAAACATGTCTTGGTGACTTAAACAGTTTAACATTTCACTGGCAGTGGTGAAAGCACAAAGCCATAATCTTATTATCGATCAATTTAATAAAAGAGTGAGAGCATTTGCAGGCTCAATCAAAATTACAATTATATCATTGCAGTTACTGTGGAGGTGATTTTTGCCTTGAGGATATAGCCAGTGAAAAATTTGGCATGGTACCTTTGTTAGATCTGAGAGGAAAAACAATTAAATGAGGCTGAAGAGCTGAAGAGCTTCATCTCACCGAGAAAACAGACACCATGTGTTGGCACTGCAGCCATGACGACACTTGAGGCTGTCCCCAGCATGCCCTTGGACTATGTAGTTGACACAAAAAACATACATTGACAAATAAAGCTAATCTTAAAATTTCATTGGGTCAGCACTAAAAAGGTAGTATGAATATACTGCAAGTGATTTCAAGATAATGTGGATGCTTTTAGTGCATTACTTTATATCTGTAAAACCTCCTGATTCAGCATTAGTCCTCTTGGTATGTAGATTACTAAAGTCATTTTCTATTCTTAGTTCATCAAAAAAAATTGGATGTTGGAAATCTGAAATAAAAATATAAAATGCTGGACTCCAAAAATGTTAATTTTGTTTCTCTTTCCTTAAGTTCTGCCTGACCTGAAAAGTACTTCCATAATTTTCTTTTGTCATTAACCAATCATCAATAAATACGTTTAAGGCATGGAAAGCTTTATGGTCACATGAATTCAAAGGCCATCAAGCAATTTGGATGCTGAGAAGGACTGGTGCTAAACCTGGTCCTCTATATCCATTCAAAAATATAGGTTGAAGATCCGACTGTTGAGCTTCTAGTGCATCCATCTATGCCCAGAAGGGAAATGGAAGGCATAATGAGTTTTTGAACAACTGGAACATCAAGGATTCAATTAAATTTATTTCCTACAAGCTGCAGTCAATCAACCACATTGCAAATTTCTGCTCACTACCTACATAACATGAAGGAAGTGAAATAATCTACTTTGTCTTAAAATGCATGCTAAACTTCGACACATAATTTTATTGACTAGATCTCTCTTGCCATTTCTTTCTACAGCCATTTGTAAGAAGGAGAAACATGTTCAGTATTCCAGTAGCCTCCTTATTTTCTGAGAGTTTGGCAAAATCATCTACTTTGTTAATTATCAATACAAAATACTCATTTTGTACTTCTGACACTGCTTTTCTGAAAACTAGTTTGCTATTTAATTTGTTTGCAGTGAACTGTTTTAACATGAAGTTTTATTTACTTACAGTACAATTTATGCCATTGATACCAGAAAAATATTCTGAGAATTCTTGTTAGTTTTTGAATGTAAAGACATACAATGAAATTAAGTTGGACATATTTATTTGACAGTAACTTTCAAACTGTGGATGCTAAATAGTGCAATTTATTGCTCCAATGAGATGTGTTTTCAAAGCTGCAATAATTAGTAAATTTGAGAATACACAGACATCAAGAAGCTTTTAATGAGCTATTGCTCCGAAATTGAGATGACTACTGTAGATTGAATTGCATGCAATAGACAAAAAATTATTTTCAAACTCAGAAATGAACTGCATTATGAACATTTGTTTTAAATTAAAATCAGGATGTTCTGTTTGTCATACACCAGTAAACCCCTTGCAGATGGTAAATGAGATATGGAGCTTAATGCTGCTTTCCAGTGCAGGCTAAAATTTTTTATGCCATCTTAACATCATTCATTATTTTTTGTTAATATCTCTTTTTTGACATTAGAAAGCACAACATTAATTTAACATAAATTATTCGATGATTTATCAGCAAACATTTTATTAACTTATTCGCAAAGAAGTGTTTCTGTAAGTGAAAAGAGAAACATAAAAATTAGGAGTATGAGCAGTCTATTTGATGATATTGTGATTACTGACATGTACCAGGACAACCGGCTAGTTACTTTCCCCCTTCAGAATGCTGGTCTCTGTACAATAGCATTGGTGATATAAGTCCAGGGAAAGGAGATTGTTTTGCATTTTTCACATTTAAGATCAATGATATTCAAACATTTGTTGTGTGCTCTGAGCTGCCCTATAGATATAAGCTAGGGTTAGCTTACTTAACTACATTGTAGAATACAGGTTTCCCCCGCCATCCGAAGGTAGAGCGTTCCTATGAAACGGTTCGTAAGCCGGAATGACGTAAAGCGAAGAAGCAATTACCATTTATTTATATGGGAAAATTTTGTGAGCGTTCGCAGACCCAAAAATAACCTACCAAATCATGCCAAGTAACACATAAAACCTAAAATAACAGTAACATATAGTAAAAGCAGGAATGATATGATAAATACACAGCCTATATAGAGTAGAAATACTTCTCCACAATCATTGCCTGAACTGCTCTCCGTAGCGAAAATCTCACGCAAGTGCCGTTGACAAAAACACGGCGCAAGCGCTCTCCAGTAACCTTTAAGCTATGAAGCTGCCAAATCATACCAAATAACACCTAAAAATACACAGCCTGTATAAAGTAGAAATAATGTATGTACAGTGTAGTATCACTTACCGGAATTGGGAAAGTGCCGAGCACACTGATGATGGTGTGTTAGACTGAGTCGTCGGAGTTGGGGTGATGCAATGGCCCCCACCCTCCGGGCAGCGACCCGATACCGATCCGCGAAGCATGCAGGGGTCCAGCAGTAGCCGGGAGACACACAGCACATCTTTAAGAAAAAAGCCGAAATAAACATGCTAATTAATTAGGTGCCGCCGACACGTAATTGTTAGCCCAGATCAGTGCCGATTTCCGATTGCATCGCCTCTGATCTGGGCCGACAATTACGTGCCGGGCGGTACCCAATTAATGCACATTAGTGCGCATGCGCCGACCATGCATGCAGCCTGGTACAGCCGCTCCGATCTATTCTTACTTTCTTCTTCTTACTTTTTAATTTACGTTATTTTTTGTATTTTTTTCTCTCACGGTAACACGTCAAAGCTGCATCCTCTCTAACATGCTGGTAGAGAGAGTTTTATTTGGGTTTTTTTCAGTGCTGGAAATGGTTACATCCCGACATGCGGGACAGAAGCGAGGTCGCATTGTGTATTCCAGGGATCAGCTAATGCCGGCCGGTTTAGTGAACAGAGCGGCGGACACCCCTGCTGAAATCCGGAGGAAAACACACAGAGGATGCAGAGGGGGATCACAAAGTTGAGGAAAGAGGACCGGGTCGAGACAACAGAGACTTATGGAGAAGAGGAGTTCGGTGGGTAATACCATTCCAGCTGACCGGAAGTGCACTGAGAGCGGTAAGCGTAAAGGAGTTGGGAGCTTACTGATCTGGTTAACAACAGATGGTGCAATCCGGGGCATATTACGACCGAGGAACGTGTTTGCAGACTGGATATTGAACTTTTTACTTTTGGACTTCGGCCACATTCCACCGTGATACAACACTTGGCGGCACGGGAGGTCGTGCCTGCCTGTGGCCATCGAACGTGCAGCTCCTCCCGTGGAGGGTCAGACACCCTGAGCAGATAGACTGGTCCTGGACTTATTTTCCATCTGGCATAGTTTGCAGTTTGTTGTTTGATTGTTGGGGGTTTTTGTATTGCTGTATTTACGCTCTATTCTTGGTTGGTGCGGCTGTAATGAAACCAAATTTCCCTCGGGATTAATAAAGTATATCTATCTATCTATCTATCTAATTAGCATGTTTATTTCGGCTTTTTTCTTAAAGATGTGCTGTGTGTCTCCCGGCTACTGCTGCATTCTCCGCGAATCAGTATCTGTCCGCAGCCTGCGGGTTGGGGTGGTGGGTCACTGAGGTGTCATCTCGTCATCTGCTTCCATTAGAGCAGGCAGCTCATCTTCTCCTATGACTGCCCACCTCGATGTCGAAGGTCGAGGTTCGTCGTCTGCTGTGGCTGATGTGGAGGGCTTGCTTGACTGCTGAGCCTCGCGCATTTTTCTATTACACAGTTCTTTGTGAGCACTCAAACCATCCTGCAAATATCCCCTAAACTAGGGGTTGCCAACCTGTCAATCGCGATCAACTGGTCGATCTTAGAGACTTTCCCAGTTGATCCCGAAGAAAAGTCAAAAATAAATACACAAATACTGTTGTAATGTGAGCATTATAAAAGTAAATAATACTAATTAAGATAATGGTAATATAGCAATATTTTCACTAACAAACTGTTTGTAAAGAGAGATTGTTACCATGTATGTAGTTCCCCCGCCATGCATCGCGTTTTCAGCGTAGCCTGTGCTGCATCAAAGTGACCATCAGATTAGATCATTGTCCCCAACCTCCGGGCCGTGAAGCATGCAGGGGTGCAGCGGTAGTCGGGATGCACACAGCACATCTTTAAGAAAAAAAGCCGAAGTAAACAAGCTAATTAATTAGGTGAATATCGGCTCAGATCAGACGCGACGCAATCGGCACTCGCTTGTGATATCCTGATAGCATAGCGGAGGCTCCATGAAAGAAGGTGAAAACATACAAATTCCATCCAGAATAGGAAGACGAATTTCTATTTTACCTTGGTGAAAGTCAAGTGTAATGTATGTTGTGCCACCAAACACAAGCACTGACGAAAAGAGGGAATCTGGAGCGGCACCGCAACACCAAACATCAGGAATTTAAAGACACCTACTCCCCAAAGAGCGCAATTCGTGCCTGGAAAGTTGAGCTGAAATCGGGGTTGAAGGCCCAGCAATCGTTTTTCACAAAACATGCTGTTCAAAATAAGGCTGCTATTGAAGCATCATTTCGTGTAAGTCACCTTTTGGCTAAACACAAGAAGCCTTTTACAGATGGCGATTTGTTCAAGGAAGCAATGGCCATTACTGCAGAGAATGTTTTTAATGACTTTGAAAACAAAAACGGCATCACAACCGCTTGGCCCTGCAACAGTGACAAGGAGAGTAGAATCACTGTCAGAGGACGTGGATCGACTTCTGACTCTGTGAATATTTTTTCACTACAGTTCGATGAATCCCTGGATGTAATACAAACAGCTCAGCTTGTTGTATTTGTCAGAATGGCTTTCCAGGATTTTACAACAAAGGAGGACTTCCTCGCTCTTTTGCAATTAAAGGAAAGAACGAGAGGTGAGAATATTTACAATGAGTTTAAAAAATATGCCCGTGAAAATGACGTACCCATTCATAAACTGGTGGCAATTACTACTGATGGGGCCGAGCAATGCGCGGTGTGCACGTTGGTTTTATAGCAATAAAAGTCAGTGCCTACTTCAGGTTAACTTATTTATGTGAAATTGCATTTTCACAGATGAAAATTATTAAATCTAAGTACAAGAGCTGACTTACTGACAGACACCTCACTAGGGTTGCCAACTTTCTCACTCCCAAATAACGGACAAAAGTAGCAGTCAAATCCCGGGACACTTGTGTTTACCCGAGAAAGACTACCATGCCCATGAAGCCTTGCGCGGGCACCTGTGTGCGCATGCGTAATGTGCCGATTTTTTTTTTAAACCCTATGAATCGGTTTTGACTTAATTTTCATTATTTCTACTTTATATAGGCTGCGTATTTATCATATCATTCCTGCTTTTACTATATGTTACTGATATTTTAGGTTTTATGTGTTATTTGGTATGATTTGGTAGGTTATTTTTTTGGGTCTGGAAACACTCAAAATTTTTTTCCATATAAATTAATGGTAATTGCTTCTTCGGCGTAAAGCATTTCGGCGCGAAAGGTTTCATAGGAACGTTCTACCTTAGCGGGGGAAATACGGGACAGCTGGCAACCCTGCACCTCACAGACTGGCTGTCTGTAGATATGAGCCAAATTTCAGGGAACTAGCAGAAAGTATTCAGCCCCAGTCATCACACTGAGTGCAACAGTCAATTTTTATTCATTTATTTTTCGTGTTGAAATAAAATTAAATAATGAAACTTAGAATTAAAGGTGTGAAGTATTGTAGTATTCTTAGAGAAGGACAGCTATGGCCTGTTTGATATGCTAGTTACAGTGTTTTCTTGTTTGAATTAATTTGAAAGTTTGACAAAAGTATTTTGTGTAATTCAAATACAATTCGCCCAAATAAAAGGCCTCAAATTGGAAGTTCAATCTGAGCTGTGTTTTCTCTAAATGATTTAATAGGTAGATCTTGCCTTTCACTAAGGTCAAGGTAGGTGATCTTGGGCTTAAAAAGGTTGGTGACCACTACCCTAAACCGACGTACCCTTTCAAAATTAAAGTCGTACTTTATCATTACTCATGCGGTTTTGATTGTTATCCTTTCCTCTCCCAATTGCATCAGCTCTTCAGCTATCAGTTCTTGGTCATGGGATGCCAAAACCTCTTCATCAGCTTCCACAAGCCAAACTCACTTAGTCCTTACTTTGTTCACCACGGTCAAAACGCTTAATTATGTCTAGTTTTACACTAAGTGTAACACCCTTACGAGATCTTACAGGCTTTTCCAATACCGTAGAACTCATCTTGCAAACGGCTGCTCACAGGCACGTGTTTAAGCAATGCCGGCGAGAATGCCATTCCAAATCTGGGGGAGAGCGGCTGCTCAGGGTGTGCGCTGATTTTTTCGTAACAGTGAAAACACCTTCTGTTAGCGAAAACAGGTAACTAATGTAGGTCTTTCGTAACAGTGAGGTTTCGTAAAGTGAACATTCGAAAAGCGGGGGACACCTGTAGTACAAGTTTCAAGGCTGGGATTTCCATTGCTAAATAGCTGCAAAATGTAGACCTGGAACTACATGATTCCAAGGTGCAGCCCGGATATGTTACTTCAGGAGATACTACAGATACAGTATGCAGATCGTTTTGGAGTGGAACAGTCCCATCAGAGCAGGGAGCTTCCATAATGTGTTAATGAAGGCCCTACTATGCCCTGCTTTCATGTAAAAAAAAATCTTGCAAAACTGATTTGAGGAAGAATTTATACCCACAGCCTATACAGTAATTATTATGTTTGTTTATATGGGTCTCTAGTCTCTGGTAAATTGCACAATAATACACACAGAACATGGAAGCTTTGGAAGATGTGCCCTGTTTTTGAGGTGCTCATGAGACCGTGCCTCTGTGCATAAATACGTTATATACGTATTACGTATATAATCAAATACATCAGGCTATGAAATCACACTTCCATGCATGATTCTACACATGTAAGCTGACCTCATTGCTTTCTGTCTTTTAAAGAAATGGAGAGAGAAACTAGCTTATCAACATTTACACATATTTACCTAATTAACTGGTCTTTGAATTTTCTGTGACATTCATTGTTATATCAGCGGTAGCATTGAGACTCAACAGCTGTTCATGTAACATTCATCTTTTAACTCAAGGCGAGTCAGAAGATGGATTATTTTCATCATTTACTACATTTGAAGCCTTGGGAAGGTCCACAATGAACAAGTATAACTTCTAATATCCAAAACTGGCAGGACTGATCAGAGTGTCCTAGACATTTCCGCAGCTGCCATTAAGGAGTTTATACGTTCTCCCTGTGACCACATTGGTTTCCTCCCACAATCCCAAGACGTGCTGGTTGGCAGGGTAATCAGTCATTGTAAATTGTCCCGTGATAAGGCTAGTATTAAATCAGAGGTTTGCTGAGCCGAAGGGCTGGAAGCATCTATTCCATGCTGTATCTCAATAAATAAATAAGCAAAGTTGCTTGCAGTGTATAGAGATGAATTGGGCAGAATATAGGATGCAGTTTTGCAAAATTACATGATTATTAAACTGTTTTCCTTTCCTCCCTGGGAGCAATCCACCTCAGTTGTTACTTTTTTTCCATTAGCATAATTTCCCATTAGGGTAATTTGATCAGTGTTTGTCTTCTGCTTTCATTAAACATTAATTTTAATGGACAAGACCACTTCCATACATGACTATTACAAAATAATGTGTAAATGAATATTCCTGCCAATATACAACTAAGATTATGGTGCATCCCTACAGACCACTTCACTCTTACGTATACGCCTAGTTTATCACCCAGTGTATTTGTAGCAAGAAACACTTTGTCATACTCTGACTAAATGTTACCTCCACTAAATTTAATAGGTAGGCATATACTATTAACTTTAAATTTCATTTGTAAATAGGAATACCAATAAAAACTTTCAACTCTATTTCCAGGATGCAGAGAGATCTTAACCAGTTTAAGTGTTGAATCACTCATGTCATATCTGGACTTGACTGTCATACCATCCCATGCTCTAATTTTGATTCAGTACATTTTGATGGCAGTGTCTTTACTATGTATTTCATTCTGAAATGCACCTCAGGAAAGCTGTGAACTATATTCACCATACCTTCGTGTTCTGCTCCCTTCCAGCTCCAGCGTGATGTCCTATTATTTAAAAAGGAACCAACTGAAAATAGAAATAATCGGGTAAAATTTCTTACTTATTTGCCATAATTTTATTGAATCTACAAAAGAATGTGTAAATGAACATTTCTGCCAGCTAAAATCATGGTACGCAAGAATCCTCAAGGAAATTTTAGGTTTAAGTGTTTTTAAAGAAAATAAAGCTCTGAATGAAGATTATATAACACTAATAACTGGTTGCCTTTCTTAAACATTTAAATATTCTATGATATATTTTATATATTGTTTGCACATCAACTGAACTGTTGGAAGCCAATACTTTATTTTTTAAGATTGTTTATATGTAAATAAGCCAACAAGAGGAGAGGCTGTACTTGATCTGGTACTGGGAAATGAACCTGGTCAGGTGTCAGATCTCTCAGTGGGAGAGCATTTTGGAGATAGTGATCACAATTCGATCTCCTTTACCATAGCATTGGAGAGGGATAGGAACAGACAAGTTGGGAAAGCGTTTAATTGGAGTAAGAGGAAATATGAGGCTATCAGGCAGGAACTTGGAAGCATAAATTGGGAACAGATGTTCTCAGGGAAACATACGGAAGAAATGTGGCAAGTGTTTAGGGGATATTTGCGTGGAGTTCTGCATAGGTTCATTCCAATGAGACAGGGAAAGGATGGTAGGGTACAGGAACCGTGGTGTACAAAGACTGCTGTGAATCTAGTCAAGAAGAAGAGAAGAGCTTACGAAAGGTTCAAAAGACTAGTTAATGATAGAGATCTGTAAGATTATAAGGCTAGCAGGAAGGAACTTAAGAAAGAAATTAGGAGAGCCAGAAGGGGCCATGAGAAGGCCTTGGCAGACAGGATTAAGGAAAACCCCAAGGCATTCTACAAGTATGTGAAGAGCAAGAGGATAAGACATGAGAGAATAGGACCAATTAAGTATGACAGTGAAAAAGTGTGTATGGAACCAGAGGAGATAGCAGAGGTACCTAATGAGTACTTTGCTTCAGTATTCACTACGGAAAAGGACCTTGGCAGTTGCAGGATGACTTACAGCGGACTGAAAAGCTTGAGCATGTAGATGTTAAGAAAGAGGATGTGCTGGAGCTTTTGGAAAGCATCAAGTTGGATAAGTCACTAGGACCGGACTCGATGTACCCCAGGCTACTGTGGGAGGTAAGGGAGGAGATTGCTGATCTTTGCATCATCAATGGGGATGGGAGAGGTTCCGGAGGATTGGAGGGTTGCAGATGTTGTTCCATTATTCAAGAAAGGGAGTAGAGATAGCCCAGGAAATTGTAGACCAGTGAGTCTTACTTCAGTGGTTGGTAAGTTGATGGAGAAGATCCCGAGAGGCAGGATTTATGAACATTTGGAGAGGCATAATATGATTAGGAATAGTCAGCATGGCTTCGTGAGAGGCAGATCATGCCTTATGAGCCTGATTGAATTTTTTGAGGATGTGACTAAACACATTGATGAAGGGAGGGCAGTAGATGTAGTGTGTATGGATTTCAGCAAGGCATTTGACAACGTACCCCATGCAAGTCTTATAGAGAAAGTAAGGAGGCATGGGATCCAAGGGGACATTGCTTTGTGGATCCAGAACTGGCTTGCACACAGAAGGCAAAGGGTGGTTGTCAATGGGTCATATTATGCAAGGAGGTCAGTGACCAGTGGTGTGCCTCAGGGATCTGTTCTGGGACCCCTACTCTTTCTGATTTTTATAAATGATCTGGATGAGGAAGTGGAGGGATGGGTTAGTAAATTTGCTGATGACACAAAGATTGGGGGTGTTGTGGATACTGTGGAGGGCTTTCAGAGATTACAGCGGGAGATTAATAGAATGCAAAACTGGGCTGAGAAGTGGGAGATGGAGTTCAACCCAGATAAGTGTGAGGTGGTTCATTTTGGTAGGTCAAATATGATGGCAGAACATAGTATTAATGGTAAGACTCTTGGCAGTGTGGAGGATCAGAAGGATCTTGGGGTCCAGATCCACAGGACACTTAAAGCTGCTGTGCATGTTGACTCTGTGGTTAAGAAGGCATACGGTGCACTGGCCTTCATCAATCGTGGGATTGAGTTTAAGAGCTGAGAGGTAATGTTGCAGCTATATAGGACCCTGGTCAGACCCCACTTGGAGTACTGTGCTCAATTCTGGTTGCTTCACTACAGGAAGGATGTGGAAACCATAGAAAGGGTGCAGAGGAGATTTACAGGGATGTTGCCTGGATTGGGGATTTATGAGAATAGGCTGAGTGAACTTAGCCTTTTTTCCTTGGAGCGACGGAGGATGAGAGGTGACCTGATAGAGGTGTATAAGATGACGAGAGGCATTGATTATGTGGATAATGAGAGGCTTTTCCCCAGGGCTGAAATGGCTAGCACGAGAGGGCACAGTTTTAAGGTCCTTGGAAGGAGGTACAGAGGAGATGTCAGGGGTAAGTTTTTTACGCAGAGAGTGGTGAGTGCGTGGAATGGGCTGCCAGCAACGGTGGTGGAGACGGATACGATAGGATCTTTTAAGAGACTCCTGGATAGGTACATGGAGCTCAGAAAAATAGAGGGCTATGGGTAACCCTAGGTAATTTCTGAGGTAAGGACATGTTCAGCACAGCTTTGTGGGCTGAAGGACCTGTATTGTACTGTAGGTTTTCTATGTTTCTATGTTAAGTGGAAGTGTACAATTCCCACAACTTGTTTTTGGGTGTAAGGATAACTAGCATTGAATCTAATTGAAGTTATTACTCATTCAGACTTTTATCCTCAGCAGCAAGGATTGAGTCACAAAAGCAGTGAAATAAGAGACAATTTTGCTGCCTTACGTATTTGGCATGATGCCTTGCCTGTCAGGATTGCAAGAGTTGCAACTTTCCCATATCATGCAGGAGCTTTTTGATATATATTCCTGCTGCTAGTGGATTATTAGAACAGAACCCTGTAGTTGCTGTATCTAATGGTTGGTGCATTGCTCGATCAGATAGTGCATGGACACTTGTGGTTAAGAAAGGAAATGAGAAGCTGTCCCTGAATTAGCTGAAAGCTTTCTTTTACTGACAGAGTGCAAGACAATTTTAGCTAAATGAGATTTAAAAATTAGGTCAAAAGCTTCTGATTAGGATGCAATTTGCAAATAAATGGCAATTTTTAATCAAAATTGGACAGGTCTAGCAAATCTTTTGCTCAAGGGCTATTCAGCAGATTTGGATATCATTCACATAAATTTTTGCATTGACCTACACAGTTTTAAAAAGTAAATCAGAATCACATTTTATTAAAGAAATGTTATGGATGGACTTAAATGCAGTGGCCTGTCTGAGTTTTTTAACGGCTGGGATGTGTAAATACCAGAAACTCACAACTGTGATGAAGTTGAGCTGGGGGCACAGTCAGTTTCCTGTGCAAAAGAACAGAGTATCATTATTTATGCTGAATATAAACTATATTTGAAACCCAATCTTTTATGCTATCCAGCTGTAACCAAGTACATAAATCTGATTCAACATTCAGGCAGCTGGGCCAGAGATACATGCATTGGTACAGTAGAACAAAGAAAGTGTGGAAATTATTTAGAATCAGAGTGTCATACTACGGTTTTAAAATAAAGAAAGTTACTCTTTTTCCTACAATTGCAGTGGAATCTTTGTAAGGCTGATTGTGGAGCTAATGTCTATTATCCATAGAAGGTACAAATGACAAAATCTGTTCACCCATTGCTGCAATTACTAGATTACATCACCCAACAGCAGACTAGAAATGTGGCGCTTGTGGGTGTGAAACTAGTTTAATTAGTTTCTTGTCCTGGAATATTACAGCACAGAAACAGGCTCTCTGGCCCAACTAGTCCATGCTAAACACAACATTGTCCCTGCTTGTCTCTGAGGAGAAATAAACATCAAAAATCTTGGCCGTCTCTTGCAGCTTCACACTCTTTTTGCCATCCTAATTTCTCTCTTAAGCCTATTCTTGAACTTTTTACACTCATCAAGGGATTAATTTGTATCCAGCTGCCTAAACATGATTTACATTTCCTTCTTTTTCTTACCAGATTCTTAATTGCTCTTGTCAGCCAGTGTTCCCTGAGCTTGGTATATCTATCTTTCGCCCTAACAGTAACATACTGCCCTTGGACTCTTGATATAACCTTTTTAAAAGCCTCCCACTTGCCAGCTGTTCCTTTGCCTTTAAACAGAGTCACCAGTTGACCCTAGTTACAGGTAGATCCCAGCTAATGACCTCGAAGATGGCCTTGCTCTCGTTTAATCCTTTAACCTGTATACCTTTTTCCAGAATGATGTTAAATCTAATAGAATTACGGCCACTGGACCCAAAGTGCTCCTCAACTGCCATTTCAGTTACTTGGCCCATCTGTTTCCCTAAGAGGGCGTCCAGTATTGCTCCTTCCAGAGTATGTTTCTTTATATATTGTGTGAAGAATCTGTGTTGGACACATTGCATAAACTGTAATGATATAGTCCTACCAAGGTGACCATCACCTTCTACGTTCTACCCAATGATTTCATTGAATGATCTCTCAGGAATATCCTCTCTCGGTACTGCTGTTATCTCCTCCATCATCATAGAGGCATCACTGCCTCCACTCTTACGTGTTCCTGTGAAGAAGCATCAATCCATATTCAGCTGAATTTCTGCACAGTGCTTAAAACACTTCTGCATCTTTCGTGCTTCTGTCATGCTACTAAAATGTGGAGTAGCTTTTTGAATAGTGCAAAAGGTGTACATACTGAAAGCTGCCACACAGTCAACACTCTTCAGTGACCTGAACTGTAGAACTGCCAGGTGTGTAACCATTCTTATAGAGGTGAGGTGCTTCCTGTTTATTTAGGTGCTATTTCAGGTTGCAATAATGTTATACTGTGATTTATCACCGGCAATAAATTAAGGTGTTGTTGGTCTGAATATGCAGTATTGTTGAAAGGGTAGTTAGCTACATAATTAAGTGTTTTAAAATTATCTGTTCAGGTTATCAACACTAGTTCGTAACATAGCTCAATCTCTACTGAAGGTCAATCTATTTAATTTATTATCTTGCAGCCCTTGGGGGAAAAATAAACCAAATAGTAATTTCAGATAATAAGCCCTTCGGATCTTAAAATATTACTGAACAGGAAAGCAAAACACTGCTTTCACAATTTAGTACCTGACAAAGCAGTGGTTGGCATCGCTCGGTTTTGCTCCCGTTATATCTTCCTAGGATCAAGTCCTTGATCGATGATTTGTATCCACTCCAGTTCTTGTGGAATCTGAAGAGATTGCTGAAAGTCAGTATGGTGTCCACATTACTCTGCCACAGGTGGGGCAGAATATTGCTTGACTGGGCAGGGAGATGTGTAGGTAGTTTGGGAAATAGTGTGCCCTTTGCACGATCTATACTGGATATTTATGTGTAGCTGATGAATGGACCAGAGGTCTTTGATGCCATCCTGCTTAATACATCCTCAACCACAAACTGTGATTTCACTAAGTTAAAACTGGTATATTTATAACAAAGTTAAAACTCAACATAAAACACAACATAAAACACAATAGCTGGTAGGTCAAAAGAGAAGAGCAGTTAAACAAATGCATTTACAAGTTCATACCCTCAATGTTATTAATCCTTGTCCCAGTAGGATTAAGGTTAGTCCAAAGGCTTTCCATAAGTATATTAAAAGCAAAAGAATAACAATAAAAAAGGGCCTATTAGGGACAACTCAGGAAATCCATACATGGAACCAGAAATTATAGATGAGGTCTTAAGTGAGTATTTTCGCAGACTTTGTAGATGGAGAAATTAGTGAAGGGATAGGTAAAAGTCTAGTGCAGGTCTCCATGAGTAAAGAGCAGGTATTTGATCTCCTTTAAGCCTGAAAAGGATAATCCCCAGGACAGATGGGAGTTCTTCCAGGCTGCTTTGGCTGGCAAGTGAAGGGACTGCTGGGGCTCTGGCTGAGAAGTTTAAACCTTCACTGGGTAGAAGTGAGGTTCCCAATAACCGATGGACAGAGAAAGAAGCCTTTCAGGAAGAAGCCTGAGCTATAGGCCTCAGAACCAAACAACAGCAGTAGGGAAGAGATTGGGAAAAAAATCTGAGGGAGAGGATTAATGATCATTTAGAAAGGCAGAGATTAATGAGGGACAGCCGGCACTGCTTTGTCAGTGACAAATACTGTCCGCTCTGAATGAGGAGGCAACAATTTATACCAATAAGGGCAGGAGAGTAGCTGTGATTTACCTGGACTTTAAGCTTTTGACAATTCCCATATGGGAGACTGCTTCTAAAGGTTCGAGCCAATGGGATCCAGAGCAAGTAGGCAAACTGGATCTAAACCTAGCTTGACAATAGGAGACTGAAGGTAAATGTACAGTTTGCAGAAGGATGTTTTTGCATTTTGGATGCTTGTGACTAGTGGTTTCCCACAAGAATCAATGTTGTGGTTTGTAATGCGCATGAAAGACATGGATGTGTACATAGCAGGCAAGATCAGTAAGTTTGCAGATGACATGAAGGTTTACAGAGTTGTTTGTACTATGGAATGTAGAACTAGGATGAAGACAGATATCAATGTTTTGGTGAAATAGATTGAAAATGGCAAAAGAATCTTAATACAGACAAATTGGACATACACCATGAATGGCCGGGTCTTAGAGAATTCTGAAGAACAGAGGAGAAGTGTAAGTCTATAGATCCTCAAAGGTGATAATGCAGGTAGGTTAGCAAGGCATACAGAATATTAATCTTCATCAGTCAGGGCAGTGAATACACAAGTAGGAAAGTCAGACCTTAACTGGAATACTGCATACGGTTCTAGTCACTAAGGTATAAGAAGGATGCATAGTGCTGAGAAGGTGCAGAGGTGACTCACCAGGATGTTGCCTGGGATGGAGCAGTTCACTTATGAGGAGAGACTAGAAAAGTTATATAATTTCTTCTCTGTGTTGAGGAAGTTAAAGGGAGTCTGAGGAATATAAAGTTATAAGGACAGTATATAGAACAGAAGGAAACTTTTCCTTCCCTCAGATGAAGATATAACTAAACGTGATAGGTTTAATGCAAGGGGGAAGAGGTGAAGATGGAATACAAAGCAGACATTTTTCATTGAGGTCGTACCTAGTCTGCTTTGGATGGCAAGGGAAGAGGCTGAAGGGCTTTGGCTGAGAAGTTTATACCTTCACTGTATAGAAGTGAGGTTCCCATTAACCGGTGGAAAGAGAAAGAAGTATTTCAGGGAGGGGCCTGGTAACTATAGACCTGAGATTCAAGAACAGTAGTGGGGAATGACCTTGGGTCACCAGCGCTAAATGCCAGATATGTCAGCTTGGGAACAACATCACCTCAGAGAGTGTCTCACTCCAAGTCACATATAAGCTGGTTATGAACATGTATTATTGTTTCTTTATTACTGTTGAGTAAATCTCATTCCTGGGATGATATTGTGGCAGAACGGCAATAGGGATTTAAGAAAAAACGTAAGCATATTATCAGGAAAGACAAAGTGTATATAAATGATATCCAGCTTTGTCAGCTATGCCATTATCTTGAGAAGGAAGAAATGAATGTCAGAATTTGGCAATTAACTGATGAAACTGAGTGGTAGAAATTTAAAAAAAAAATTGATCTAGAGCCTTTCTAGAAGTGGTATGGTTTGGAGCGGGTCATAGAATATTGCAGTCCAAGTCTGCACTGGTGATTGAACTTAATATGGTAGTTCAGTCGAAGGGCTGTTTAGAGTCAATTCTGCCACATACTGGTCTTTAACAGGTGGTGTCAAGGCTATTTCTGCCATATTTCCCATTGGGCAGAAAATGGGTCAGCAGCATTTGAATGAATCATGGAAGTTAAACAACTTGGGGGAACTTAGTAAGCAACAAGTTTAGTTCTTGGTGAAACATGAAACTTTGAAGCACATGATAATGTGCCTGGAGTGCCTATGCATAAAAGATTCTGGGCAATTATCACTCAGTGCAAATCTGAGGCTGCTGTCTCCACAACGTACCACCAGATAGTTTAGTTAAAAACAGTGCAGTTAGTCCCAACAGAGAAAGCAGGCCACAAGTATCTTGTGGGATACTTAAAGAAGTCAATCATTCCCTGTATATTTACAGGGATTCCATGGTAGAAGACAATATAAAATTGTTTCAGTGGTGACAACAGAATGGATTTATTAATTATTCAAATGGGGCCTATTTATTCAAATAGGCGGGAGGAGAAGATGGCAGCGCGCGCAGCTCTCTGGTGAAATAATATTGTATCTGTAAGTAGGGTACCGTGCACAATTCTGGTTTGATGAAGACAGATGTGAGAAGCAGAGGAACATCTGGAGAAATTTCTGAAATGTCCGGTTTGCTGCCGCTGCTACAGTGCGATCGAGAATCTCCGGAGGGAAGGCCCCAAAATGCCCAGCTTTGCCTGCTGCTGGCAACCGAGGCTGAGGTCGAAGCGTTCGGATAGAGATGGTGCTCGGTACTCAGTGTCGGAGGGCTGATCAGAGCTTGAAGTTTAAGGAACAACTCAGAGTCGGACTATGGTCAGGCATGGCAGGGAGAGTTTTCTTCCTTCTCCCGTCTGCGTGAGATGTGGGACTTTTGAGAGACTTTAACTTTTTTGCTGTGCCATGGCCTGTTCTTCATCAAGTTATGGTATTGCTGTACTGTTGTAACTATATGTTATAATTATGTGGTTTTTGTTAGTTTTTCAGTCTTGGTCTATCCTGTGTTTCTGTGATATCACACTGGAGGAATATTGTATCATTTCCTAACGCATGCATTACTAAATGACAATAAAAGAGGACTGCATGTCCTCATAATCTAATCTAATCTATTGTATTTTTTCAGTAGGGAAGGAGTCAAAAACACTTCAATCTTCTCTAAGGGAGTCGATATCAACTATCAAGATCTGCAAATTGTTGTCAGTGAAGCAGGATGCCTATTTGCCTGCTCCCAGGTACACCTTGGCATTCTTCTAACTGGGCTATTATTTCAACCTGTGCCACTTCAGGAGATCTGGATACCACTGCTGTAAAAGTTCCTGCCTGAGCACAGCACCAAAGAGTCTTCTTCAAAGTGGTATGTGCGCAAACAACCCATAAAAGAACACTAATTTTGCCATCTACCTGGAAGAAACCTCACCCAACTTGTGTCATTGAAAATCATTGCCCAGAGTCATTGAGACAAGATGGGACAGGTGTCCTACTACATGTTGTACAAGCCTATGAAGCAAGCCTGAATTTACAGGCTACATCCCAGCAGGAGCCTATGGTGGGCCCTATCCCTGTGCCAACTCTTTGAAGAGCTTAAAATTACTCTACTTGCCTCCTTGTTTTCCTATGTGCTTGAAAACTTTTTGCATTTCATGTATTTATCCTCCCTCCTACTAAATATTTGTCTTTCATGTGCTATCTGGATCTTTTGCCATTTGCTTTAAAAATCTATTCTTTGCTTACCGACTTTTGGAACAGTTTCTCTTTTAACTTCTTTAGGACTTTTGATATTTCTATTAACTCCTTCCTTGGCAGCTGGAAAGTCAGAACATTCCCCATTTTGATGTGGTCTAGTCATCTTGTAGGAATTGCTCACATCCAAACTTCTTCAATATTTCATCATTGATTTATCATAAGATCAGAAATGATGAACCTCACTGATTATTGCATACATTTCATAGCTCCCTTCATAATCCTATAGTAAGTAGTTAAATAAATCAAGATCTGGACAATATACATATTTTGGCTGATACATAACAATTAGTCCACATAAATGATATGCAGTGATGAAGTACGAGAATATAGTCATCCCCTTTGGTAATGAATGGTATTACTGTCTGGTAAAGGTCTGGTTGTTTCAGGAGTTCCTGATGGCAATCACCACCAGAGAAACATGATCTGCAATGCACCAAATTCAGGTTGGCATCATAAAGGTGGCTCAGGAACTGCTCAATGTGTTTACATATCGAGATTTGACCCAGAAATGATTACAAATGCTATTTACTCAGTTAATCCATTTCTAGATCATTTATTTTTAATAAATTTGAGCAATTCAGGAGAAATGGCAGTATGCGAATATGGAAGGCATTGTTTAAAACAAGAATTAGTGTTCAAAATTTTAAAAATACCTTGTTTATAATTTAGCTTTCTTCAAGGCCATCAACCCAATCACTGGGAGTGGCATATGTCGATTCTGTATCATCGTAGCTGTGCTGGGAAAATAATAGATAGACCACAACTTCAATGGGCTAGACTGGTGGATGGCTTTTAAGGGAGTTTCTCTAATTCAAGGTTATCTTTCAATACTAATGTAGTACAGCAAACAAGAACATAAACATAATAGTACTGTACAAATCCTTTCTTTGAACACTGCATTCTGAATTCTTTTCCTTTAAACAGCTCATATTGCATTTGATTATTCACTTGAAAAACTGCCAGCAGGTTAACTAAACCAGCTGTTGCCCAATGCACTACACAACCAGCGAGGGTGAAGGAAACAGGCCATTTTATAAATAGCAAAGGCCAGTATGTTTTCCAGACAGTTTGAAGTACAAATCTATTACCTAAGTCACTCTGCCTTTCATGGGAAAGAGGAAAGTCGATGTTTCCTTCCTGTCATAAATTAAAAGTGGCTATGACTTTGCATTAGATACCCTGATTATCTGTCGAGAGTATAATTGTATGAAACATTTAATGAGCAGGTTGTGTGAACAAAGAAGAAATAAATAGCAGATGGATTCAAATCCAAGAACTGAAATGAAACCTTTTGTTTTGGTCAGGGGCAGCTGCAGAGCAGCTTCACTGGAGTACATGGTGCTAGCACAGTTATGTAACATGTTTAGCACTATTGACTAGAGTTCACTTTCCTGCTTCTAGGCCAGCCTTTCTCAACCTTTTTGCCCTGGAGGAACCCTTGAAATTTCAAGTGTCAGGGAACCACTGCATAAAAATTATTATATCTAGAGCTCACAATACATTAGTGTGATCAGTAAGTTGTAGATATAATAATCCAAAAATAACTATCAATGCTCTTTTGAGTAGAGAATAAATTTTTAGCCAACCTCTCTTGAAAAAAATAAAGCTTAGCTTACATTTCTTGAATTTACTCTTTCTTTCTCTTTCATAAATTTTAAAATCTTGTAATGTAAATATAATACATTTCTCCATTCAGGGTCGAACTTGAGGTGAGCACACACACTTTCACCTTCAATCAAAATGAGACGATTTCTATCCTTGCCCTTGATGCTTATTAAACAAGAACAGGCTTGCTCATACATGTAAGAAGTTGAAAACTGCAGCAAAATGTTCATTACTTTCCTATGAATGGTAGGATACTCTTCTTTCACAGAAATCCAGAACTTGTCCAGGGTCAGGTCAGTAAATTTCATCTTGACTGCATGATCAGACTGCAGCCCACAAAGTTCTTCCTCTTCTCTCAAAGCCAAGCTTCAAGGCTGAGCAGAAGATTCAGAGAAGAGTCCCTCGCCCAGTCATACATTCATGTTGAAAGGGAGGAAAAATACTGTTCAATTTTGTTCTGCAGTTCTTCCAGGTGGTTTTCAATAAGACTCGAGATATCCTGATATCCTTCTTTACTCTCAAGCCCAAGCAACAGTGGAAACATTTCAAGATTTCCACTTGCAACGTTATTTTTCCAAAGATTCAGTTTTCTTTTAATTCCAAGAACCTTGTCACTTGAAGTCAAAACATTTTCTCCAGGGCCTTGCAGAGACTTGTTCAACTGGTTTGTATGATGAAAAATATCTGCTCAATAGGCTAGTTTCTGCAGCCATTCTTCATCGTCAAAGCACTCAGCAAAATCTGGCCTACTATTTTCTTGAAAGTACTCTTGCAATTCACCTTTCAGCTCTAACACCCTGTTGAGAATTCTTCCTCTGCTAAGTCATCAGATTTCTGTATGTAGCAGGACACTAGTGTGCTCTTTGTCCAGGTTTTCACACAATTTTTAAAACATTCTTGAGTGAACTGGTCTTAAAGCTATGAAATAACTTGCTTCCTGGATTTTTTTACTGACTGTGACTTTATGTTCAAAACTTTTAATCTGTTTGTTTTGAGATTCCAATAGTCATTTAAAATAATCAGCACTTTTACGTGATTTCACTCTTTCCTCACTTCTTTCGTTCAACGGTGAAGCTCTTTTTGAAGTATAAGGAGTTGGACATGTCTCCCTAGTCACTTGCTGTGGACATCCTCTACTGTGGCAGATGTCAGACCGTAATAGAATTGGATTTTATCAGTGGAGTACAATGTGCAGTGCAACACATTCAGCATTTATGGCAGGAACTGAACAATAAATTTTTGGCTCTTATTGTATGATGTGCAAGCCAGCTTTTCCATCAGCCTTTATCTTCTTATCCTCCAGCCGAACCTTTGACTTTCCCTTCTACATCAGTATTGTCATGAGCACCTCCATTTTGAAAAGGTCCTTGGCAAAGTTTACAATAAACCCTTTAATGTCAACAGAGTTACATGTAATGGCATTATCATCCAGTGCTGCTCATTTAAATGAGTTCAGCATTGTAGTTGCATTATGCTTTGTGGTAGGCGATCAGTCAGTTTATTGGTACTGCTATTGGTTTATCATTATCATGTGTACCAAGGTACTTACTTGTATGCCATCCAAGCAGATAATGCCATTCCACAAGACCATTAGCTGGTAAGAAAGCAAAATATAGAATATAGTGTAGCAGGTACAGAGAAGTGCAGAGCACTTGGCGTAGCACAGCGGTTAGCCTAACACTATGCCAGCGACACAGGTTCAGTTCCGTTGCTGTCTGTAAGGAGTTTGTGTGTTTGTTCCGTGACCACTTGGGTTTGCTCCAGGTTGCATTTTCCTCCCACATTTCAAAGACTGTCAAGTTCCTAAGTCAATTGGTCACATCAATATAATTGGGCCATGTGGACTTGTTGGGCTGGAAGGACTGTTTTCTAAGTAACTATGAAGTACAAGGGATTAAGAATTTATCTTTAGCATTAAGGAGGTCCATTCAAGATTCTGATAACAGTTGTTCTTGAGATTAGAGATACGAGCTTTGAAGCCTTGGTATATTCTGCCTGACAGGAGGAGTGAGAAGAGAAAATGGCCAAGGTGGGGGGTGGGGAGGGGGAGCCCTTGGTTATGTTGGTTGCTACCCCGAGGCAGTAGGAAGTGTAAACAGAGTCCAATGAGAGGATAGAATAGTTACTGTGATACACTGAGCTATATTCACAATTCTCTGAAATTTCTTGCTGACTTGGGCAGAGCAGTTGCCATGTGGATTGGATGCTTTTTATGGTCCATCTCTAAAAATTGTTAAGTCACTGGGGACATGCCAAATATCGTTAGTCTTCTGAGAAAGCAGATACATTGGTGTGCTTTCTTGCTATAGTTTCGACATGGCTGAACCAGGACAAGTTGGCAATTTTTACCCTTCAGCACCATTGATACAGACAGGTCTGTATCACTAGTCTCTCACTCATAAGAGCTTTGGCAGCTGACTGGCTGAAAAGCAATGGTAGAATGTTCTAAAGTAGAGATGGTCAACAGGCCAGGTAAAAATATGCATAGGCTGTGTAGAGAAGACTTCAGCAATAAGGAAGAGGGAGATCAGGGAAAAATATGAAAACAAGAGCACAGATTTTAAAATTGAAGTGTTGCTTACCAAGAGCCAAAATAACACATAAATAAACTGAGGAAATGCCTCTTTCCTGGCTCATCGCCGGCTTAGTTATTGCTTGACGAAAATATTTAACATGTTGGGAATACCTTTCCCTTTTTCTCTATTCACTGTCTTTACTCCCATTCAGAACAACTAAACTCTCCTAAAGTTGTGATTTCAGTTCATTTTGGTCTGTCTATAAATTTCTTTCTCCATTTCTTTCACAATGAGGGGATGGACAGTGAATTAAAGGGCAGGCAACTTGAAGTGTAGGAGCTTTGCAAAGTGATCACCTGATTTGCATTTGGTTTCTCCATTGTGGAGGCCACGTTGTGAACACCAAATACTATACTCTTCGATATAAGCACAAATGTATCTCTGTTTCACCTGGGATGGTTGAGAGTCCCTGAGAGGGAAGAAGTAAAAAGACAGGTGTTGCATCTCCTGTATGAAGAGCATTTGATGACTCTGGGCATGCACTCACTGGAGTTTAGAAGAACAAAGGTCATAGGGAATCTCATTGAAACTTATCAAATATTGAAAGACCTGGATAGAGAGGGTATGGAGAGGATGTTTTTCATAGTGCAGGAGTCTAAGACCACAGGCGCAGCCTCAGATAGAGGGGCATCCATTTAGAACAGAGATGTGGAGAGATTTCTTCAGTCAGAGGGTGGTGAATTTGTGGACTTTATAACCACAGGCAGCTGTAGAGGCCAGGTTTTTGGATATATTTAAGGCAGAACTTGATTCGTTCTTGATTAGACATGGCATCAAAGGTTACAGGGAGAAGGCTGGAAAGTGAGGCTGAGGAGGGAAAAAAAGGATCAGCCATGATTGAATGGCAGAGCAGACTTGATGGGGCAAATGGCCTAATTCTACTCCTTTGTTTTATGGTCTTATGATCTTATAGATGGCTATGGAAGTCAAGTCCCTGGGTATATTTAAAGCAGAGGCTGACCAATTTCCCCCTGGGATCAATAAAGTATGACTATGACTACTATAAGTTTTTGATTAGTAAGGGTGTCAAAGATTATGGAGAGAAGGTAGGAGAATGTGGTTGAGAGGGCTAATAAGTCAGCCATGTTGGAATGGCAGAGTAGGTTCAAATAGCCTAATTCTGTTCTTATGTCTTATGGTTTTGTATTTGCATGGGAAAGAGCCTCATGACAGAGAGAGGTTACTGGGGACAGAAAAGCAGACCAAGGCATCGAAAAGGGAAAGATTGCTTTGAAACACTGAAAACGAAGGAGAAAGGAACACACATCTGTTGGTGTAATCTTTATGGAGTTCTGAAGGATGCTCTGTTGAGTGCAGAGAATGGTGGGGGGAGGGAGAAGTCAGGTGCAGGTTAACTCCGTTGCTCTGTCCATGAGAAGAGTGATTGAGAACAGATGTTTGGAAAATAGACAAGAGCCAGTTAAGGATTTGCCAGTGTGGTAAAAGAATGGTACAGTTAAGGAAGAAGGAAGATATTTCTTATTTACTTCAGATTGCCAACATCTGCATATTTTTGCTTTTGGACTTGCATGCAACCTCTCTCTGTCTCCCTCTTCCTGTCTTACCCCTCACCCCCACCTCACCATAACAAAATAGATTCATAGAACACTACACCACAGAAACAGACCCTTTGCCCCATCCAGTCCATGCTGTACCATTACTATGTCTGTCCAAATTTCGACCTGCATCTGGACCATAGCCCTGCATACCCCTCCCATCCACGTGCCTATCCAAATTTCTCCTAACTGTTCAAATCGAACCCACGTCCACCACTTGCACTGGCAGCCCATTCTACACTCTCACCCTCCTCTGAGTGAAGAAGTGTCCCTTCATCGTTCCCTTAAGCATGCCACCTTTCACCCTTAACCTATGACCTGTAGTTTTAGTCTCTCCCAACCTAAGTGGAAAAAGACTGCTTGAATTTACCCTATCTATACCCCTCATAATTTTGAATACATCTAACAAATCTTCCCTCATTCTTTCAGGGAATAAAATCCTAACATATTCAACCCTTCCCTATAACTCAGGTTCTCCAGTCCCGGCAACATCCTTGTAAATTTTCTCTGCACTCTTTCAATCATGTTGACATCTTTCCTGTAGGTACCTAGGTGTCCAAAATGGCACACAATACTCCAAATTAGGCCTTGCCAACATCTTATACAATTTCTCCCGGATTCAGTACTTTGATGTAGGAAGGCTAATGTTTCAAAAATTTTCTTTACAACCTTATCTACCTGTGACACCACTTTCAAGGTATTATGGATCTGTATTCCAGATCCCTCTGTTCTACTGTACTTCTCAGTGCCCTGCTGCTCACTGTGTAAGTCCTATCCTGGTTTGTCCTCCCAAAGTGCAACACCTCACACTTGTCTACATTAAATTCCACCTGCTATTTTTCATACGATTTTTCTAGCTGGTCCAGGTCCCACTGCAAGTTTCGATAATCTTCACTGTCTCCTACACCCCCAGTTTTGGTGTCATCCACAAATTTGCTGAACCAGATTTCCACATTGTCATCCATATCGTTGATATAGATGACAAACAGCAATGGACTCAGCACTGATCCCTGCAGCACACCACTAGTCACAGGTCTCCAGTTAGAGAGGGAACCATCTACTACCACGTTCTGGCTTCTCCCATAAAGCCGATGTCTAATCCAATTTACTGTCTCATCTTTGTTGCCGAGTGACTGAACCTTCAGGACCAACTGCCCATGCAGGACCTTGTCAAATGTCCTGCTGAAGTCCATGTAGACTACATCCACTGCCTTACCTTCATCAACTTTCCTGGTAACTTCCTCAAAAAACTCTGTAATATTATTTAGACATGACCTACCATGCACAAAGCCATGTTGACTATTCCTATTAAGTCCCTGTCTACCCAAGTACTTACATATCCAATCCCTCAGAATACCTTCCAATAACTTCCCAGTACTGATGTCAGGTTCACCAACCTATAATTTTCTGGCTTAGTCTTGGAGACTTTCTTAAACAATGGAACATTAGCTATCCTCCAATCCTCCAGCACCTCATAAATGGTTAAAGATATCTTAAATATCTTTGCTATGGCCCCTGCAATTTCTACACTAACCTCCCACAGGATCTGAGTAAATACCTTGTTGGGGTCTGGGGATTTATTCGTCTAATTTGCCTCAAGACAGCAAACACCTCCTCATCTGTAATCTGTATATAGTCCATAACCTCACTGCTGCTTTGCCTCACTTCGATAGACTCTGTCCATCTTCTGAGTAAATACAGATGCAAAAAATCCTTAATCTTCAAGTGTCTAATTGTCTCCAACACTACCTTAATTTCACAATCTTCTCCCACAGGAAGAGAACTCCCATACTCTGAAGTGTCAATTCCTGTGCTGTACAATGATAGCAGAAGGGAGGCAGATTCTGCAGGGAGTTGAGAAGAGCTAAGGCAAGCTAGAGGATGCATTTCTTTATTTAAGCATCACCCCCCGCCCCCTACATTTCTAAAGCCAGATATATCCAACAGGAAATTGCCAGAGTTGTCCCTGTAGAGAAATAGTTCATAAGAGCAGTATTAGGAAATATCCTGGAGTTAGGAAGTTATGGTAGCAGATATTAATTAAAATCAGAGCCAGTTTCTGGAACTAAAACCTTTTTAAAAGTTTGTACAATTCAACTTCAACTGACACTTTAAGGCCAATTGAAACCAATCATCGGGTCTGGGACATTCTGATTCCTTACCATTGAAGCCATGCAGGGAAGGTCAAGAGATGGATGTCCACATTAATTGGTGGTCATTGAAAAGTTCAGGATATGTATGTCTCAGTGGGTCTTCCCTTAGCCTTCTCCACTCATCAGAAAACAGACGCGGTCTATCCAGTCTCTCTTCATAACTGAAACATTCCATTCCAGACAACACCCTGGTGAATCTCTTTGCGTCCACCCCAGACCAATCAAAACTGTGCTCAGTTTTCCATGATGCCACATCAAAGCTGTATAAAGCTGCCTCATAACTTCCAGGAGGCACAGCTTAGAGAGCCGTTGCTTCACAATGCCTGAGACCTGGGTTTACCCAACCTTGGGTACCATGTGTAACTTTGTTTGTTATCTCTGTAGCCACATGGGTTTTGTTTGGGTGATCTAACAGCCTAAAGGCACACAGTTTGGTAGGTTTTCTTGGCCTCTGTCTATTGCCCCTAGTCTGTCAGTGAGTGGCAGAATCTGTTGAGAGTTGTGAGGAGATTTATTTTAAAAAGGGAATTAATGTAGAATTAGTGTGAATGGACTGTGCAGACTCAGTGATGACCTTGTTTCTGTGCTGCGTCTCTCTATGAGAGATACTGGATGGATAAGGGCTAGGCTCTTTGATGCCTTCTCCTACATGGGCCCCATGACTCTCCAGTAGTTATTGTCGATTTGCATCCAGCTGAAATGTTTAGTGCAGACAAGACCCCATTAAAATTAAGTTTTCAATTGAGGAAGAACATTAAGGTCCATAGGAGGCTTATACATGAGAGTAGGCATCAAGTTTGCATCATCATGGAGTAATGCAGCATGGAAACTGACCCATTGGCACATCTGGTCCATGACAACCTCCCTGCTAGTCATAGTTGCCCATGTTCAGCCCATTAGCATCATGAACCTCCAAGCCTCTCCCCTCCAAGTACCTATCCAAATGCTTCTTAAATGTTGCAATTGTACCTGCCTTGACCACTTTCTCTGGAAGCTCATTCCAGGTACTTACTATCCTCTGTCTAAAGAGGTTGTCTCTCAGACCTCTTTTAAATCTTCCCCCTCTTTATCCTGCATTTGTGCCTCTAGTTTTGTACTCCCTAGCTTGGGGGAAAAGACTACGCTCATCCACCATATTCATACCCGTCATGATTTTCATAAACTACTATGAGGTCATGCCTCATTCTCATGTGCACCAATGAATAAAGATCCTGAGTTGAGGATGAATCTGGAAAATAATTAATTTGAAAGCATGAGTACAGTTTCAGAGTTGGCCATTTAAATAACAGTTTCGGGGGAAAACAAGATTAGTTCAAGCTGCTTGTTCAGTTATAAACAGGAACAGCTGTTTTACAAACCCAGCATGCTGGGGATGAAAATTGGGTGTTGCCTTAGCATTGACTTCATATTGGGTGATTTGTTCTGGAACAATGTTTTTACTGAGAATGAATATCCCATTGAAGAGTCTGGCATTGAATTCTTTGCCGGATGAAAAGAGGCTGATAAAGCCCATTTCAGCTATAAAACATGAGTTATTTTCAATGCTGGAAAGAACTTTTAACCTTTAATTGCCAAAGAATAAGTGAGTATTTCATTCTTCCTCCTCACTCTAAACAAGCTCCCATCTTGACAGTATTGTATTCTATGTACATTTTTTATCCATTTACTCTTTAATAGATCTCCATGAAAGAAAACCGCAATACAAACAGGGAAATAGGAAGTGAATTTTTTTAAATGAAAAAAATTGATGTCAGTAGGTGGAGATAGAATTTGTACAAACAGGTAGTAAAGTTTTTACTCAGTTTCATTTACACATTGTCAATACAAAATCTACCATGAGTGAGTGCATTCCTGTCAGAGGTTAAAGCAAGTGTGTTCTGCACATGAGAAACAAGTTATTTTGACTGCTCCAGCAAGAAATTTAAGTAGTTTTGACCCTGGAATCAAGTATATTTTGAAGCACAATTTAGGAAACACTTGTTTTAAAAAGTTATTTCATAAGAATAATAATTTTATGTTATTTGATGCCGGGCCAGGCCCCAGAGCATTTTGAAGCAACTGAACCCGATATTTGGATGACAATTTAGGCGCCAGGCCAGATTGAACAATTCAGTGTGTCGGGTCCCAAGGCAAGGGATGGGCCAGTTCAGCTTGCGGCTCCATTTTGTTTACTTGGCTCTGCGCGGAGCTAAGCGTATGTGGGCTGACTCTCTTTGTGTACTTTAGTTCAGAACGTTAGTTGCTTGCTTTTATTGTTTGCATGATTTGTTTTTCCCCCCCTCTGTACATTGGCTGTTTGATTATCTTTTTTAAAATTTTTTTTGGGTTTCTTTGTTTTGTGGCTGCCTGTAAGAAGACAAATCTCAGGGTTGTGTACTGTATACATACTTTGATAATAAATTTACTTTGAACTTTCATTTAATTATATTTTCTCCCAAATCAAAATAAGCAACTTAAACCAAAGTATTGAAAATGTCTTCTAAGATTTGAATTTATTTTCAAATTAGAGTTGGTTGAAAGGGAATCCATTAGTGAATAGAAAAACCCCGTTTAAAAATTTTAAAAACTTATCTCTCAGTCTCCTTGCTGTTAAAGAAGTACTTGAATAGTCGAAACTCAAATGCTTTTAAAGGAACAAGATATGCAGTAGTATTCTCAGCAGTAATTAATTAATTCACTCTGTGTTGTGGCCTTTTTTCTTTGTGGTGTGACTGTGATCAAAGTCACTGGAGAGAACTGATACTAGTAATATAGAAGTTTTTATTCATCACAAGCCCAAAAGTACCTCACATTTTTATACCCTTAAGATCAAAGTAGGTGATTCAATACAATTTCGGTAGTTACAATGACATTGAATTGTCTTCAATACTTTTTGAGTTGACAAATGGTTCCTTTGAGGTACATATTTACAGTAGAAGCACATTGTAGTTGATAAGACACCTCTAAAGGTTTAAACACCTTTGCTGGGAGAAACTATAATTAACACAAATACAGTGGATTCTGGTTAATTGGGACACATCGGGACCAGTACATTTTGATCCAATTAAGCAGATGCCCAGTTAGCTGAAGTTTCAAGGACATGGTTAAAAATATATAAAAAAGACTTACCATTTAACTGAGTCACAAATTATGTATTTAAATGAAATAAAGAACAAATTAGAACACTGCCAGTACTACTACAGTACTGTAAAACCATGCAGTAGTTCCTAATAGTTTGTTCAGTGTACCCTGCCACATTCTTTTAACTGTCTGTAAATGAAGAAAATCAGCGAAAACGCGGTGAAAATAGTGTTCATTCAAAGCTTTTGATGATTACATCCTCCAAATCTTCATTTTTATTGTAACATTCAAGATGATTGTCAATCGTCAAAACAGGCTGGTCAGTTAAAAACCACTTTAAATAGCCACTAGTTCATGCGTAAGTGGTTGAATCTGATAGAGTTAATGGGAATGTAGGCACAATAAAAAATAGGATTAATTTAGAATTAGAATAAATGAGTGGTTAATAGACTGAACTACATCTCTCTGTCAGCTCCTGTGATAGCCAAAGTATTACATTGATCAATTTACTAAAATGTTTCTCTTTTTCTCTTTAGCCTTGAATCAGACTAACAGGCCTCTACAAATTCAGCATATATCATTATGGTCTGTCAGCAAGGATTCTACATCTGGTTCCCATAAAATATACTGGAGATAACTGCAAGCATCAAGACTTCCTCTGGCACAACTTAAAAAGTGGCTATAATTTCCTGTGCCTCATTATAGAGTTTGCTGCTGGCAGAAAGGTTGTTATGATGTCAAACGGGGTCACTTGATCAGTAGGTTTCTTAAAGTGACTTTGTTTGCTGAAATCAGAGGTGTTAAAGAGGCGATTTCACATTCTTAGCCATCTGTGCAGGATGAAGATATGCCTGCAACACTGTGAGAATTAAAACAGTAAAACATTCCAAAAGTTGTCTCCTACGAAACAGCATTAGAACTAAAGTAGGGTGCAGGTCCCCTTCTCATCTGAATGAGACGAGCTTATGCAACTTATTAGGTGCAGCTGCATAGTTTGCAAGACACTGGGAAAACCAACCATGTCAACCAGGGTCATTCTCACAGGCAAAAAAATAATAATCTGAATAGCTTCCCAAAGCACTGAGGAAAGACTTTTTTATTCTTCTGGGAAAGCATTTTTAGTCGGGAAAAAAAATTTATATTGCTTTTTGCATCCTATACTACTCTGTACAAGGGGCCCTAACTTAACAATCAAATATGCATTAAAATCATCAAAGCAGTTTTTATGAGATAAAATATCACTTTTGCAGTATAACTTACCATAGATAGATAAGAATTAAACATACTTCAGATAATACTCTAAACAGTACAAAATCTATATGTGTGGGAAATATATATGAGAGCTTATGTAATGTGCAACAATAATATAACAAAAAATTAAAACCAAAACAGTTACACCGGATCACCATGTGTATATTTTTACAATAAGCTCCCATTTGGTGTTTCATTCATCTTTTTGTCTTTAAGTCCACAACAGGTTTGTAAGTGTGTTCCCATCACTTTAACTAACTTCAGTGGGTGAGATGTTTCAAAGTCACCCAGTTCAAAGGTTCAAAGGCCCATTTATTATCAAAGCATGTATCCCTATACAACTCTGAAATTTATCTTCTCCAGATAGCCACGAAACAAAGAAAGAACATGAAAGTCGTTCAGATAGAAACATCAAACCCCACCCCCCTGTAAAAAAAAGAACATCATCCTGATAATCAACCCCCAAAAGCCCCCTCCTCTGCACAAAACGAACAGGCACATCAAATACCCCCTACAAAAAACAACCCCTCCCCACACAGAAAATCTAACAGAACTCCTTCCCCTCGTAGAATAAAATGGAAAAGGAACAGTCAATAAAAACCACAGAATATAAAATCCATAAGTCTGAAAAAGTCCACAATCCAGAAACACAATAGTCCAATCCATAAGCGCAGAAACACAATACCATCCAACAATATCACTGACATTCAGCGGAAGAGAGACGCCTACCCACAAAGCAATAGGCTGCTCATAGATTCCTTCTTGGGCAGTGATCAAAAGGAAGATAGTCGATGCTGAGCTCTCACTCACCTTCCACGTTCGCCTCAATGTCTCAATCTTCCTTAACGCATTAAACAGTGATTAATGGATGCTTTAACGGGTGAAATGGAGTTAATCATCTGCTCATTCCCTGTCTCAAAGTTTCTTTGTGTTGAGACTATCCAAGTACGCGCTCGCTTCTTGGAATCTTCTCAGAGACAGCAAAGCTCTGGATCACTCAAGCGATCTCCAAACTGTAAATCGCAGGCTCTAACAGTCCCAGAAAGGTGAAAAACAGGTATAAGAGAAGTAAAAAAGACATTTTCGTGAGCTATCTGGAAGATGTCAACCAAGAGAGCCTTGTATGGTGGTGCTAATAATTATACCTTTCATTCGCACTAAGTTGATAACACTGAAAATAGGTGAGGGAATTGTGGTAAGTAATTAATCTGTATTTGTAATATCGCAGGCAACACATTTAATTGGTTCTGCATGCAACTTTACATGTCTATTGTAAGGATAGTTCAGCAATTAGTGTTTCTATCTTCCAGCTCCAGGTATCCAGGTTTGATTCTGACCTGGCATTGTCATGTTCATCTTTCCAGTGACTGTGGGCTTCTATTGGATGTTGTGGTTTCTTCCCACTAATTATATGGTTATAGTAAGTATGAAAGATGAATGGGATTCGGTGGATCTGGTATTGTCTCAATGAGTTGAATTAGCCCTCTGTGTTGTACTAAATAAATATTCAACTAATGCTTTGCATGTTTTGAATTTGAATCCCGTGTCAACATCCAATGAAGAGGGTGCTGGTGTTACATAAATTAAGATTGCATCTCTTCAGGAGTTTGTATAGTGTGGCTGTTGGAAGTTATGAGCTTTCTTCATGTATTGAATCTGAGTTAAAGTTTAAAAGGTCAAAGTTCAAAGTACATTTAATATCAAAGTATGTATACTTTCTACAACCTTAAGATTCATCTTCTTACAGGCAGCCACAAAGCAAAGGAGTCTAATAGAACCCATTGAAAAGGACCATCAAACACTCAATGTGCAGAGAAAAAACAAATTGTGCACACAAAAAAACTAAACAAATAGTATTCAGAACTGAAGTTTACGAAAGTGAGTCCGCGGCCACGAAGCCAGCAACAGCCGACTCAGGAGCCCATTAGTTGCAGGCCACGGCCTCAGTTCAGCACAGAGACGAGTAAACCTCACAGAGCAGCAAGCTGAACTGGCCCATCCCTCGCCTCCAGTCCCGACACCCTCGGTGCTTAAATTGTCCAAACCTCAAGTCACTCCTTGCTCTCATAACTGGGCCCCGCTGCTTTGATACACTCTTGGGTCCAGACCCTGCCACCTCGATTATACCGGACCCTTCCAACTCTGCCCGGTGCTCCACCTCAATTCAGCCCACACCTGACCTTTCCAATTCAGCCTGGCATTCAAATTGATCAGACCTCGGGTCTTCCTTTGCTCTTGGGCCCAGGCTCTGCCTTGACTTCAGCTTGCCTCACCTTGTTTCAATCGCCTCCAAGTCCACTCCAGCAACTGGCAAATATTGGCTCATTCCCCACTCATGCTCGGGCCAAGCCACCTCGATTCAGCTCATCTATGCCAAGCCACAACTGTCACGCACCTTTGAGACTTCAGTTCACACCAAAAAAATGCCATGTCATGCAGAAGATTCAAAAGCTCCACTCCAAAAGGGTAGTTACAAGCTATTGATTGCAGTGATTATTTACCAGAAAAAGTGTGATTAATAAATTAGTTAGTAATTTTCTTTGTTTTGTTTGCCACCAGCAAATAGTTGCTGAGCTTCACAGCGCCGTCTTAAAAAATATAGCTGATAATGCACCAGAAATTTGGTGTGATACATGCTATATCCATGAGGTAAGGCAGGATGGCATTGAGACATGCAGTAATCCTCCTTTATAACGTGGGTATCTGAGCATCTCTGAGTAGAAGTACGCATACAGCTCTTGACCACTGTCTTTTGAATGAATCAGGCTGCAGACTGTTGCCCAAGGTCTCTTAAAAAATAATGACCTATCCACTTAAGAGATCAATAAGAAAATTTCTGGAAATCTCTTCCACAAAAAAACAGTGAAAACAACGCCTTTGAGCATTTTATTTAGAAGTTGGATAGATTCTTGATAAGCAAGGTGATGAAAGGTTACTTAGGATTGGCAACAATGTGGAGTTGAGGTTACAGTCAAATCAATCATGATATTGAATGGCAAGGCAGACTCACGGAGTTGAACATTCCTGTGAATAGTAGGAATTAAGCAGCAATTAATTCATGCAGGTTCTGCCTTTCAACAAGCTAAAAGCTGAAACCCTTGCAATATATTGTATTTTATCATTTTCAAATCAAATACCATATGACAATTTAAAATAATTATTGGCATTCTTGTGCATGGTTAGTATTTCTGGTCTCCCAGAGAGGACAGGAAAGTTTTTGAAGGAGAGGGCAATGCACGAAATTTCAGGAATGTGGAAGTCCTGCTGAAATGAACAGCAGGTCGTCATGAAGTATTTTTACTTTTTTTTTTGTAACCTGGTAGCTGATCTGTTTAACAACTTGGCCAGCTGCAGGACATGAAAGCCAGATATTCCCTAGTTGGGTACTTCTTAGAACATATCGAAGCCAATGGAAAACATCGGGGTTTGATGGTGGAGCTGGGTCCTCAAACATCAGAGAGGGAGGTGACGGAGTGATCGTGATGATGGCCAACGCTGGCTCACAGTTGCTGGAGAGGTAGAACAGCCCACTGTTACTCATTCTCCTCGTCACACTCACATGGTCCCCATGGTCTCTCTGGCCGATTGCCATACTTCCATCTCTTAGCATACAACTTCCATTTATAGTGCTGAGTAGAGAAAGAGCTGAGGAATTAAACAACACTTTGTGCTTGCCTTCATGGTGGCCAAAACTTCCAGAGGACAAGGAACTGAAGGAAGTAAGTATTTGTAGTGTGGAACAGAGGCACTAGGGAAATTTCTGAGAATAAGAGATGATAAATCCCAAGGTCTGATGATCTACATCCTTGAATTTTATCTATTCAAAAAGAGATGGAGGACATCCTGATTATTTTCTATGAAGCCCTGGAATTGTTCCTGTGGATTGAAGGATAACAAAAGTGCCCCCATTTACAGAAAGGACTGAAATCAAAAAATGGAGGTGATTGATCTGTTAGTATAACAAACTTGGGTTTCTCTACTGTGTTACTGTAATAAAAGCGGTACCTAGAGTATACTTTTTAACAAAAACATGTGGCCAAACCTAACAGCCTGAACACATTAAGCACGGGAAAGAGGCATTCCTGCAGCATCTGCTTGAACCTTTCTGTTTCTGATGTCCCAGGATATGCTGGATGCAAAGATCATGAGCTCATGTGGATGTGGATGAAAGTAAAGAACTATTAAGACACTTCTCTTCTGAGTATTGTAGGAAAATATTTGCCCATGTTGCCCTGACCAGTGTACAACTCTTGTCTGAAGCTCAATCAGAATTGTTCTTTTACCATTGTTGTACCTGGCATTCTTGCATAGTCCTGGATCATCAGGCTTGAATTCTACAGATTCTAGCCCTCAGCAGTTGTCAGAAGAGTCAGCAGCTCTCATATGATGGTTCCAGAGTGTAAGTGATTGGGGTAAGTATCAGAAAAGCATACTGAAACTCTAAACCTTGCTTCCAGAATGCATCTTCAATCCATGGATTCGGAGGTAGAGATTAGTAATGGCCTTAGTTAAAGAATGAAATTAGAAATTCAAGGAAAATGTGATGGTTTATTAGGTTCCATTAGCAAATTGTCATTTCTGCTTCAGGAGTTTTCCACCTAGTTCACTCCACAAATGAAAATGGATGTACCTATATTTGAGTTTAAATGTACAAGCTTCAATTCCCAATGTCCCATTTGAAGGTTGAACAAAAACAAAGTCTGTTTTATTTCAGTGTTAGTCACCACTGATCTAACAGTGAGCTGTCGATAGCCAAAGAGGCTTCTTTGAACATCAGCAACAAATCATTACCTGAGTCTAATAGACAGGAAAAGGAAGGCCAGGATCAAAGCAAATAACAAATCCAGCCAAGAGATAGTTAAGTCTGCAAATTATGTTTTACGTAATAATTTAAGCCAAGCTACATTGAATGGGGTGGTTTTATCTCAATGATTTTGAAGTTAATGTAGACCAGAAGCTGACTAAGATCAGTAAGCTAAGATCCCATGATGCCTATTGTTTGCTTGGCCCTTGACCTCACAACAAATGGAGAAGGTTCAGGCAACGAAATGTAAACCCTGTTTGTGGCAGGTGAAAGCACTTCAGTAGAGGGATCCTAAACATTGAACCAAAAGAAAATATCTCCATTAAACACCTTAATGTCCAAACAATTATGGAAATTATTAACAGAGGATTTTCTCAATGAGAAATACATAGTCTCTATAGTTGTTCATATTTACTCTGGGACTTGTCTGTATATTAGTCTATTTAGCTGTTCATATTTATTCTGGGAATTGTATAAATATCAGAATGGTTTATAAGCGAAAGATGCTTCTTGACGGGCCAGACAACATCTGTGGAAAGAGAAATCGGGTTTGAAGTCAATTAATTATCTGAGGCAAAGAATCAACTAAAAACTTTAATTCTGTTTCACTTTAATTCTGTTTCTTTCTCCAGCTGTGCAGTTTATGCTGCAGCATACCCAGTATTTTCTGCTTTATTTTAGATTTCTCATTTTGTTTTGCCTTTGATGTATTGATTCAGAAGCAAACACCAAAAATAAAAGACATTTCTTCAGAACTGATGAATGGATGTACATTTTAAATGTGTAGTTCAGGATGCATGACGTGGACTATTTAATGTGAAAACATTGGGTTTTCAGTTCATAATTGTAATTATGCTGTATCACTGTTCAAATTTTGTTAAGAACCAGCAAAAGTAGTGAAAAATAAGCTTGCTTTCATATAACATCTTTATCATCTCAGAGAATCTTAAAGTAAGTGCTTCACAGCCAATTGAAGTATAGTCACAATTTTAATGCAAGCTGTCCAGTAACCAGTTTGTCTGGTAAGGCTACCACATACAGCAATGTGATAACAATCAGATGATCTATTTTTATTGACAAAGAAGGGGAAATAAATATTAGACAGAACGTTGTGGATAACTTACCTTGCTTTTTGTCAAGATAGTTCTATAAGATCCTTCATGGTCATCTGAGAAAACAGACAGTTCTGTCTTCAACCAGAGAAAGCAGCGCAGCACTGGCAAAGAAGTCTTAGAACTGTCCCTCAGAACTGCAGTGGGGTGTCAGACTAGATTTTTGTGCTTGTCATTGGAATGCAGTTTGAATCCATAACTTTTCACAAAGAGCCGAGAATGCTACAATCTATGTCATAATTGAAGGTAACTGGAGATTATTAACTCTTGTGTTGTTATTTCTTTTGAATGCTGACTTTTGTGCACTCTTTCCTGGAAATATAGTTTAGATTTCCATCCTACAACTTATAAAAAAAAAACTGCAACAGGAACATCACCCACTATTTCAAAGTCAAAGTCAAGTTTATTGTCTGATGCATAAGCCCATGTATGTGAAGATGCAACAAAAAATTTCTCAAGATGCTGAACATGTATTACTGCTTGTAGGATACTGAGATTTCCCACTGGTAGACCATTCTGTGTGGATTGGTAATAAGATCTCCTCGCTGATGATCAACACTTAGTTCACCTCAAGGATGTGTGTTTAGCCCACTGCTCAACTCTCTACATCCATGACTTTGTGGCTAGTCACAGCTCAAATTCCACCTATAAATTTGTTGATAATACAACTATTTTTGACAGAATCTCAGATGGTGACGAGAAGGTGTACAGGAGTGAGATATATCAGCTAGTTGAGTGATGTCACATCAGTAATCTTGCACTCATTGTCAGTGAGACCAGTGAACCGATTGTGGACTTCAGAAGGAGTAAGACGAGGGAACACACACCAGTCCTCATAAAGGGATCCGAAGAGGAGAGAGAGCAATTTCCTGAGAGTCAACATCTCTGACAATCTATCCTGGGCCCAACATGTTGATGCAGTCACAAAGAAGGCACATCAGCAGCTATATTTGATTAGGAATTTGAGGAGATTTGGTATGCCATTAAAGACACTCACAGATTTCTGCAGACGTACCGTGGAGAGCATTTTAACTGGCTGTATTGCCATCTGTTATGGTGGGGGGGTTTGCTACTGCACAGGATTGAAAGGAGCTGCAGAAAGTTGTGAACTCAGTCAGCTCCATCATGGACACTGGACATCTTCAAGGATCAATGCCTCAAAGAGGCAGCATCTATCATTAAAGACCCCCTTTACTCACTCTAATCCACAGTTTTTATTATCATGCATTGCAATGTACTGCTGCTGCAAAATCAACAACTTTCACAACATATGCCAGTGATATTAAACCTGATTCAATTTTTGCAATATTTCCTCAGCAGCCTCTGTCATGTTTTACAGAGAATTTGTGTGGGCACATGGTCAAGTGGTTAAGGCATTCGACTAGTGATCTGAAGGCCGTGAGTTTGAGTCCCAGCCAAGGCAGCGTGTTGTATCCTTGAGCAAGGCACTTAACCACACAGTGCTCTGCGGCGACACTGGTGCCAAGCTGTATCGGCCCTTGCCCTTCCCTTGGACAACATCGGTGTCCTGGATAGGGGAGACTTGCGGCATGGGCATCTGCCGGTCTTCCATACAACCTTGCCCAGGCCTGCGCCCTGGATAGTGAAGACTTTCCAGGCGCAGATCCATGGTCTCGCAAGACTAACGGATGCCTTTAATTGTAATACATAGCTGTAATTAATTTTGCCTCAAAATAACACTGTCAGTAGTGCTAAATGCGCTATAGCTTAATGGTGTTTAGTTGCACTCCACTTGTGAAGTTCTGTGTGGAGTTAAATTCTCAAAGTGGATTGCATTGCTGTTACTTACATTATACTTACTGACGGGGGATGAAATTCTACCTGTAGTCATAGATAAATTGTTTTTGCAGCTGATTTTAATGATTTGATTTTCATCCACGTAGAAAGACATTTAATTTACTTTGCTAGTTTAGAAACTGATGTTTGACCGGATTATAGACCTCGTACTCTGGGGTTCATGGTGAGTTTTACATTATTGAGTAAATTAACTGAAATTCACAGAGATCGAAAAAAGAACAAAGGTCAACCGCACAAATGGTTTTAAATATTCAGCATATGGTACTGGTTTCCTGCTTGTGATAAGAGTCTCTTGGAGAAATTTGCAATTTCTATTGATTAGACTTCAAGTGAACTTTAAACTGAATCATGACCTAAATTAGACCATCACCAAGCCTTAATGAAAAGTCACTTCACTCTCTCTATTTAGACTGAAATTGGTAATTGGTTTATTATTGTCACATGTACTGAGGGATTGTGGAAAACTATGTTTTGCATACCATTCAGGCAGATAATTCCTTCACATCAGTATGCCCGGGTAGTACAAGCGAAAATCGTAACCATGTAGAATACAACCTTACAATTAGAGAGAAAACACTGTGCAGGCAGGCATTAAGTGCAAAACCACAATGAGGTAAATTGAGAGGTTAAGAGCCCTTTTTATCATACAAGATGATCATTCCACAGCCTTTTAACAGTGACATAGAAGTTGTCTGTGAGACTGGTGGTACATGCTTTGAGGCTTTTGTATCTTCAGCCCGATGGGGGGGGGGGGTGAGAAAAGAGAATATCCCAAATGCAAGGGGTCTTTGCTTTACTGGGGCAGTGAGAGGTGTACAATACTCACTCAGTGGCCATTTTAGTAGGTATCTCCTGAATCTAATAAAGTGGCCACTGAGTGTATGTTCGTGGTCGTCTTCTGTTGTAGCCCATCTACTTCAAGGTTCCACATATTGGGCATTCAAAGATACTCTTCTGCATACCACTGTTGTAGCATATGGTTATTTGAGTTACTGTCACCTTCCTGTCAGCTTGAACCAGTCTGGCCATTCTCCTCTGACCTCTCTCATTAACTAAGCATTTTAATCCACAGAACTGCCACAGGCTGTATGTTTTTAAATTTTTTTGCACCATTCTCTGTAAACTCTGAGACTGTTGTGTGTGAAAATCCCAGGAGGTCAGCAGTTTCTGGGATACTCAAACCACCCTGTCTGGCTCCAATAATCATTTCACGGTCAAAGTCACTGAGATCACATTTCTTTCCCATTATGATGATTGGTCTCAGCAACAACTGAACCTCTTGACCATGTCTGCATGCTTTTCTGCAATTAGTTGCTGCCACATGATTGGCTGATTAGATATTCACATTAATGAGGTGTACAGATGTACCTAATAAATTGACCATTGAGAGTATTTCCTGGATGTATTTATTTTACTCGATTATAAATTTACTTTAGACCTTAAGACCATAAGATACAGGAGCCAAATCAGGCCATTTGGCCCTTCAGGTCTTCTCTGCCATTTCTTCTGCCTCCACCCCCCCCCCACTCATATCCCTTCATGCCCTGACCAATCAAGAATCTATCAATCTCTGCCTTAAGTATACACAATGACTTGGCCTCCACAGCTACATGTAGCAAAGAACTCCAAACTGTCCACCAAAGGGACACAGACACCGAGTTTGTGCTGGTACGTATGTGATAGGAGTGTATGGTCATCAGCAAAGTCAAGGTATCTAATGTAGAGAATACAGTCCATCTAATGCTGCTCTGCTTATCTTTCATTGTTCACCTCATAACCTAGTCAATCTCCAGGTTAAATAATATCGCCAACATCACACAGCCTTGCCTGAATCCTGCATTGATTATAATCATGGAAACTGTATTTAATCACTTGTTGTTACCCTTATGTTTTAAAAAACAGAAAGCCTTGTGGTAATGTGGAGTTTCTCTAACATATCTCCAAGAAATAGTATCCAGAATGCCTGTCTATCTTGCAGAAGTAGTCATTTTTACACCAACAGCTTCAATCTCTGTGTAGATAATTCAGTCACAACAGGATGTTACTAACACTTAGTGGGTTGTTGACTGCCATGGCTATCTGCTTCAATTGTCTTTGCTGGACCTATTGGTATGGAAACACCAATGCCCAGAAATGGAAAAGTGTTGGACACAGCCCAGTGCATCACAGGCAAAGTCCTTCTCCATCACCGAACACACTTACATGGAGTGCTGCCACAAGACAGCAGCATCCATTATCAAGGACCCCTTCATCCAGGCCATGTTCTCTCCTCTCTTCTACATTGGGCAGGAAGTACAGGAGCCTTAGGTCCCACGCCACCAGATTCAGGAACTGTTATTACTCTTCAACTATCAGGCTCCCGATCCAGTATGGATAACTTCTTTCATGTCAATACATTACCCACTCCACAACCTATAGGCTCACTTTCAAGGACTCTGCAATTCATTCTCAGTATTGTTTCTTTACTTTTTTAAAATTTTGCAGTATTTGTCTTTTGCACATTCATTTTTGTCAGTTTTTGTTTATGTATAGTTTTTTTATAAATTCTGTTGTATTTCTCTATTTTCCTGTGAATGCCTGCAAGGAAAAAATCTCAAGGTAGCATATAGTGACATATAAATACTTTGATAATAAACTTACTTTGACTTTGATTTGAACCTAGTCCCTGAGAGAATGAGCTGTTGGAAATGTACTGCCATTCCTAATAAGTTTAGTTGTGGGACATCTTCCAGTGCTAGCTGCTGACACAATGCACCCTCCTATATAAAGGTACAAACCAGTTTGAAATGGTGCCAACCATTCACTAAGCAGAGCTCCCTACAGAGGCTGGTATCTTAATACAATGAACAATGATAATTTTATTATCATTCCTATCAGAAAATCTGGGACAATAGTATAGGAGTTAAAAGAACATTGGCTGACTAAAATGTAGTAACTAATACAGGGGTTGAATCCTCAGATTTTTACCTACATAATAACTTGGACGGTGGCACCAGAGATGTAGTTTCTAAGTGTGCTGACAACTCAAATGAAGGCAGCAAACAAAGCAAAGAGTACACAAGGAGGCAAGAAAAAAAGAAGATGGGCAAAGATCTGGCAAATTGAGTATAATGATGCAAAATGTGAAATTGTTCTCCTTCAAAATGGCGCAGTAAGTTAGGCAGCATCAGCGGAGGGGAACAAAGAGTTGGAGTTTCAGGCTGAAATCTTTATCAGGCTCCTAACAAAGCACGTTCGCCTGAAATGTTGACCGTTCTTTCCCCTACAAGAAGCTGCCTGACTTTCTGAGTTCCTCCAGCATTTTGTGCATGTTGCTCTATATTTCAAGAAACTGCAGAATCTCTTGAGCTTAGACCATAAAAACATAAGACATAGAAACAGAATTAGGCCATTCAGCCCATTGAGTCTGCTGTGCCATTCGATCATGGCTGATTTATTATACCTCTCAACCCCATTCTCCTGGCTTCTCCCATAACCTTTGACATCCTTAATAATCAAGAACATATCAGCTACTGCTCCTTAATAACCAAGAACCTATCAGCTACTTCGTCTCCATGGCCATCTGTGACAATGAATTCCACAGATTTGCCACCCTCTGGCTAAAGAAATCCTTCCTCACCTCTATTCTAAATGGATGTCCCTCTATTCTGAGGCTGCGTTCCTAGGCTCGCCTATTATAGGAAACATCCTCCCCACACACACTCACTATACCTAGATCTTTCAATATTTAACAGGTTTCAATGAGATTCTTCTGAACTCCAGCAAGTACAGGCCCAGAGACATCAAACACTCCTCATACATCAACCCTTTCATTCCCAGGATCATTCTCATGAATCTCCTCTGGACCGTCTTCAATGCTACCACATCCTTTCCTAGACAGGGGCCCAAAACTGGTCAAAGTGCTCCAAGTGTGGTCTGACCAATGCCTTGTGAAGAATCAACATTACATCCTTACTTTTATATTTTAGTCCTTTAGCAATGAATGCTAACATAGCATCTGACTTTCTCACTACCAATTCAACCTGCAAATTAACCCATAGAGAATCCTGCATGAGACTCCAGTCTCTGCACCTCAGATTTCCAAATTTGCACCCCATTTAGAGTTCATAAGGAGGTGAGGAAGGGAGAAAGTGGGCAAAGATCTGGCAAATTGAGTATAATGAGCCAAAATGTGAATATGCCTTTATTCATTCTACTGAAGTGCACAACCAGACAATTCCTTACACTGTATTCCATCTGCCACTTCTTTGGCCATTCTCCTAATCTGTCCAAGTCCTTCTGCAGACTCTCTGCTTCCTCAACACTACCTGACCCTCCACCTGTCTTTGGCTTGTCCATAAACTTGCCTGGAAAGGTCCAGATCATTGACATATAACATGAAAAGGAGCGGTCCCAACACTGAGCCCTATGGAATACAACTAGTCACGGGCAGCCAATCAAAAAAGGCCCCCTTTATTCCCATTCTTTGCCTTCAGTCATCCATTGTTCCAAGTTCCAAGTACCCTGGAAACTCATCCTTAATAATGGACTCCAACATCTTCCCAGCCACTGAAGTCAAGGTATTGCTTTTTTTAAGGTATTCCTTATTGCTTTTTTTGGTTGCCTTCTTTTGATTCTTAAAAGCTTCCCAATCCTCTAGATTCCCACTAGTATTTGCAATATTATATGCTGTCTTTGACTTCCCTTGTCAGCCACCATTGCCTCATCCTTCCTTTAGAATACTTCTTCTTTGGGATGAATCTATCCTGCAGCTTTCGAGTTGCTCCCAATAACTCCAGCCATTGGCACTCTGTCATCATCCCTGGTTGTGTCCCTTTCCAATGCACTCTGGCCTCTCATGCCTTGGTAATTCCCTTTACTCTACTGTAATACTGATACCTCTGACTTTAGCTTCTTCTTCTCAACTTGCAGGGTGAATTCTATCATATAATGATCATTTCATTCTCTTTGTTCCATCACATTAAGATCTCTAATCAAATCAGGTTCATTTCACAACACCCAATCCAGAATTGCCTTTTCCCTAAGTGGGCTCAACCATAAGCTGCTCTAACAAGCCATTTTGCAGGCATTCTACAAATTCCTTCCCTTGGATCCAGCTCCAATCTGATTTTCCCAATCTACCTGCGTATTGAAATCCCCCATGACCATCGTAACATTGCCCTTCTAACATGCCTTTTCTATCTCCCATTGTAATTTGTAGTCCACATCCTGACTATTGTTTGGAGTCATATATATGACTCCCATCAGGAATTTTTAACCTTTGCAGTTCCTTATCTCCCCCACAAGGTTTCTACATCTTCCAATCCTATGTCCCTTCTTTCTAAGGATTTGATTTCATTTTTTACCAACAGAGCTAGCCCACCCTCTCTGCCCATCTACCTGCCCTTCTGATACAACATATATCCTCAGATGTTAAGTTCTCAATTTTCCTTCAGCCATGACTCAGTGATGCCCACAATGTCATGCCTGCCAATTTCTAATTGTGCTATAAGATCATATGTCTCATTCTGTATCCTGTGTGCATTCAAGTATACTGTAACACCTTCATCCTGTGATCATCGCCCTTTTAAATTTTGCCCTCATTACACCATTCTAAACATCTTTGAAGATTCCCTGGAGATTCTCATAACCCCCCCTGCATTCTCCTTCCCTTTTACTTTATCCTCACTTTATCAACCTGGTAAACCCACCCTCTACTATGTAGCTATGTATTCATAGCCCTTGTTATATGATCCACCAGGACCCCGCTGCCAGCATTGTTCAGGTAGATCGCCTCCCATTGGAACAACTTCCTCCTTCCCCAAGACTGATGCCAACGTCTTACAAATTCAAAGCCGTTTCTCCCACACCAATCTTTGAGCCACACACTTAGCTCCCCGAGTTTATAAATTGTTTATTTTGGCAAGAAAAACATACAGTATTATTTGCATAGTCAGAGAGATGTGAGTTGTAAGGGATCTGGGTGTCCTTATGCATGACTTGTAAAAAGCTAACACGCAGGAACTGCAAGTAATTAGGAAAATTAACAGAAGGTTATTGTTTATTGCTAAGCTACTGAATACAAAAGCCTAGAGTTTAAGGTTCAGTTCAACTGGGCACTGGTAAAACTGCAAAGTTCAAAGTAGTTTATTATCAAAATATATATGTATATGTTACCATATATAACCCCGAGATTCATTTTCTTACAGACGTACTCAGTAAATCCTAGAATCATAATAGAATCAATAAAAGACAACAACCAACAGGACAGATTACCAACCAATGTGCGAAATACAACCAACTGCAAACTTATTGAAAGAGGTGTTGCAGATAGATAGGGTCCATAAAGAAAGCTTTTAGCACACTGCCCTTCATAAGTCAAAGTACAAGAGATGGGATGTTATGTTGAAGTTGTAAAAGATATTGGTGAGGCCTAATTTGGAGTATTGTGTGCAGTTTTGGTCACCTACCTACAGGGAAGATGTGAATAAGGTCAAAAGAGTGCAGAGAAAATTTACAGCAATATTATTGAGACTGGAGGACCTTAGCCACCAGGAAAGATTGAATATGTTAGGATGTTATTCCTTGGAACATAGAAGATTGAGAGATTGATAGAGGTATACAAAATTATGAGCAGTATAAATAGGGAAAATGCAAACAGACTTTTCCATTGTGGTTGGGTGGGATTACAACTAGAGGTCATGGGTTAAAGTGAAAGGTGAAAAGGTTAAGGGGAACTTAAGGGGAAACTTCTACACTTAGAAGGTCCTGAAAGTGTAGATTGAGCTGCCAGTGCAATTGGTGCATGCAACCTCAATTTCAAATTTAAAGAGAAGTCTGGATAGGTACATTGATAGGAGGAGTATGGATGGCTATGTCCGAGGTGCAGCCAATGTGAGTAAGCAATTAAAATAGTTTGGCACATACTAAATGGGCCGAATGACCTGTGCACTGTACTTTTCTATGACCCTATGACTCTAAAAAAGAAATAATAAGAAGAAATAAGCAAAAATATCGAGAAGATGAGAAGAAGAGTGTCTGAAAGTGAGTCCATAGATTGTGGGAACAGTTCAGTGATAGGACAAGTGATGCTGAATGAAGTTATGTGAAGTTATCCCCCATTGTTTGAAGGGTAATAACTGTTCCTGAAGCTGGTAGTGAGTCCCAAAACTCCTGTACCTTCTCCCTGATGGCAGTAGTGAGAGGAGAGTATGACCAGGATGGCAGCGGTCGCTGATGATTTAATTGAATTGAATTGACTTTATTTCTTACATCCTTCACATACATGATGAGTAAGAATCTTTATGTTACGTCTCCATCTAAACGTGCAATGTGCAATCATAGTAATTTATAATAATTTATAATAAATAGAACAGTCAATATAATACAGAGTACAGTCAAATCAGTGTGAGTTCATCAGTCTCATGACCTGGTGGAAGAAGCTGTCCCGGAGCCTGTTGGTCCTGGCTTTTTTGCTGCAGTACTGCTTCCCGGATGGTAGCAGCTGGAATAGATTGTGGTTGGGATGGCTTAGGTCCCCAGCGATCCTATGGATCCTTTTTACATACCTGTCCTCGTAAATGTCCTGAATCATGGGAAGTTCACAACTACAGATGCGCCGGGCTGTCCGCACCACTCCCTGCAGAGTTCTGCAATTAAGGGTGGTACAGATCCCATACCAGGCAGTGATGCAGCCAGTCAGGATGCTCTCAATTTTGCCCCTGTAGAAAGTTCTTAGGATCTGGGGACCCATACCAAACTTCCTCAACCATCTGAGGCGAAAGAAGCACTGTTGTGCCTTTTTCACCACACAGCTGGTGTGTACAGACCACGTGAGGTCCTTGGTGATGTTTATGCTGATGAATTTGAAGCTGTTTACCCTCTCAATGAACGATGTCAATAGGGGTTAGCCCCTCTTCATTCCTTCTGTAATCCACAACCAGCTCCTTTGTTTTTGCGACATTGAGGGAGAGGTTGCTTTCCTGCAACAACACTTTGTGTAAATATGCTCAATGGTGGGGAGGGCTTTACCCGTGATGGACTGGGCTGAATTCACTACTTTTTTTTGTTGGATTTTCCATTGAAGGGCATTGGTGTTTCTATTCCAAGCTGTGATGCAACCAGTCAATATACTCTCCGCTATACATCTATATAAGTTTGTCAAAGTTTTAGATATCATGCCAAATCTTTGCAAACTCCCAAGGAGTTAGAGGTACACCTGTGCTTTCTTTGTGCTTGCACTTACCTGCTGGGCCCAGAGCAGGTCTTCCAAAATGATAACACCGATGAACTTAAAGTTGCTGACCCTCTCCACCTCTGATCCCCCGATGAGGACTGGCTCATGGACCTCCGGTTTCCTCCTCCTGAAGTCAGTAATCAGCTCCTTGCTCTTGCTGACAGTAAGTAAAAGGTTGTTGTTGCGGCGCCACTCAGATAGATTTTCAATTTGCCTCCTATATGCTGAACTATGTATAGTTATAACTACAACTATAAATGGTACTGATCTTCTTATTTAGAAGCAGTTAAGAGAAAGATTGCTAAAGAAGCACTTGTGGGCATACTTGAGAGTGACAGAGTTAATTCAGAAACAAAGGGAGAGTGACAGAGTTAATTCAGAAACAAAGGTTCTGAACTTAAAGAGGGGTAACTTTCAAGGTATGAGACGTGAATTAGCTAAGATAGACTGGCAAATGACACTTAAAGGATTGACGGTGGATATGCAATGGCAAGCATTTAAAGGTTGCATGGATGAACTACAACAATTGTTCATCCCAGTTTGGTAAAAGAATAAATCAAGGAAGGTAGTGCACCCGTGGCTGACAAGAGAAATTAGGGATAGTATCAATTCCAAAGAAGAAGCATACAAATTAGCCAGAGAAAGTGGCTCACCTGAGGACTGGGAGAAATTCAGAGTTCAGCAGAGGAGGACAAAGGGCTTAATTAGGAAGGGGAAAAAAGATTATGAGAGAAAACTGGCAGGAAACATAAAAATGGACTGTAAAAGCTTTTATAGATATGTAAAAAGGAAAAGACTGGTAAAGACAAATGAAGGTCCCCTGCAGACAGAAACAGGTGAATTGATTATGGGGAGCAAGGACATGGCAGATCAATTGAATAATTACTTTTGTTCTGTCTTCACTAAGGAGGACATAAATAATCTTCCAGAAATAGTAGGGGACAGAGGGTCCAGTGAGATGGAGGAACTGAGCGAAATACATGTTAGTAGGGAAGTGGTGTTAGGTAAATTGAAGGGATTGAAGGCAGATAAATCCCCAGGGCCAGATGGTCTGCATCCTAGAGTGCTTAAGGAAGTAGCCCAAGAAATAGTGGATGCATTAGTGATAATTTTTCAAAACTCGTTAGATTCTGGACTAGTTCCTGAGGATTGGAGGGTGGCTAATGTAACTCCACTTTTTAAAAAAGGAGGGAGAGAGAAACCGGGGAATTATAGACCGGTTAGCCTAACGTCGGTGGTGGGGAAACTGCTGGAGTCAGTTGTCAAGGATGTGATAACAGCACATTTGGAAAGCGGTGAAATGATCGGACAAAGTCAGCATGGATTTGTGAAAGGAAAATCATGTCTGACGAATCTCATAGAATTTTTTGAGGATGTAACTAGTAGAGTGGATAGGGGAGAACCAGTGGATGTGGTATATTTGGATTTTCAAAAGGCTTTTGACAAGGTCCCACACAGGAGATTAGTGTGCAAACTTAAAGCACACGGTATTGGGGGTAAGGTATTGGTGTGGGTGGAGAATTGGTTAGCAGACAGGAAGCAAAGAGTGGGAATAAACGGGACCTTTTCAGAATGGCAGGCGGTGACTAGTGGGGTACCGCAAGGCTCAGTGCTGGGACCCCAGTTGTTTACAATATATATTAATGACTTGGATGAGGGAATTAAATGCAGCATCTCCAAGTTTGCGGATGACACGAAGCTGGGTGACAGTGTTAGCTGTGAGGAGGATGCTAAGAGGATGCAGGGTGACTTGGATAGGTTGGGTGAGTGGGCAAATTCATGGCAGATGCAATTTAATATGGATAAATGTGAAGTTATCCACTTTGGTGGCAAAAATAGGAAAACAGATTATTATCTGAATGGTGGCCGATTAGGAAAAGGGGAGGTGCAACGAGACCTGGGTGTCATTATACACCAGTCATTGAAAGTGGGCATGCAGGTACAGCAGGCGGTGAAAAAGGCGAATGGTATGCTGGCATTTATAGCGATAGGATTCGAGTACAGGAGCAGGGAGGTACTACTGCAGTTGTCCAAGGCCTTCGTGAGACCACACCTGGAGTATTGTGTGCAGTTTTGGTCCCCTAATCTGAGGAAAGACATCCTTGCCATAGAGGGAGTACAAAGAAGGTTCACCAGATTGACTCCTGGGATGGCAGGACTTTCATATGAAGAAAGACTGGATGAACTGGGCTTGTACTCATTGGAATTTAGAAGATTGAGGGGGGATCTGATTGAAACGTATAAAATTCTGAAGAGATTGGACAGACTAGATGCAGGAAGATTGTTCCTGATGTTGGGGAAGTCCAGAACGAGGGGCCACAGTTTGAGGATAGAGGGGAAGCCTTTTGGGACCGAGATTAGGAAAAACTTCTTCACACAGAGAGTGGTGAATCTGTGGAATTCTCTGCCACAGGAAACAGTTGAGGCCAGTTCATTGGCTATATTTAAGAGGGAGTTAGATATGGCCCTTGTGGCTATGGGGGTCAAGGGGTATGGAGGGAAGGCTGGGGCGGGGTTCTGAGTTGGATGATCAGCCATGATCATAATAAATGGCGGTGCAGGCTCAAAGGGCCGAATGGCCTACTCCTGCACCTATTTTCTATGTTTCTATGTTTCTATACTCAGTAAATCCAATAACCATAATATAATCAGTGAAAGGCCACACTAACAGGGCAGACAATCAGTGTGTGTTTATTATATATTGTGAAATTTGTTATTTTGTGGCAGCAGTTACCAGACAAGACTAAAATATTACGAGCAGTACAATAAAAAATAAAATAAACAAATAGTGCAAAAGAGAAATTACTCAGAAGTTCAGAAATCTGATGCAGAGGGGAAGAAATGTTCCTAAAATTTTTGTGTGTGGGTCTTCAGGCTTCCGGACCTCCTCCCTGATGGAGGCAATAAGAAGGCAGCATGACCCAGATGGTGAGGGTCCTTGATGATGGATGCCACCTTCCTGAGGTACCACCCTTTGAAGAGGTTCTCGATGGTGGGAAGAGTCGTGCCTGTGATGGAGCCTGCTGAGCCTACTATCCTCCGCAGCCTCTTTTTATCTTGCGCATTGGAGCCTCCGTTCCAGGTTGTGATGCAGCTAGTCAGAATGCTCTCCATGGTACAACTGTAGAAACATGCTCGTGCCTTTAGTGACATACCCAATCTCCTCAAACTCCTGTTGAAGAATAGCCACTGGCGTACCTTCTTCACGATTGCCTCAATGTTTTGGGCCCATGGTAAACCCTCTGAAGCATTGACTGGTTGGTACTTGGTAAGCTAGACATGTCTGTTAGCGTGAGAGGGGACTCAATGGAAATATACAAGGTCCTTACAAATAAAGTGCAAGGGCCATGGAAAGGTAGACTGGGAGATCAGGAGTTCACCTTTAGCATCAGAGAGGTCTGTCCAAGATTTTGAGAGCATGGTATAGAAACTATCATTTTGTTGGCACAAATATCATGGGCCAAAGTGTCTTTTCCTGTACTCTACTGTGTTCTATGTTTAGTGTGAATGCTACCATTGGGAATGTGAAGATTACTGAGTATAAAAACTGTTTTGTTTATTTTGAATGTGACATACTTTTTAAACTGTATTGTCAACAAAAAAGCTAGCAGAGTTAGTAGAGGTTATACCTATAGCTCTTTATAATCCTCTCATTTTCCATCCATTTTCAACAACTTAATTGAGCTGAATGTAATACAGATCTAAACTATATAAATAGCAATCTGTAACACTATTGTTACACTGTAGAAACACAAAATACCTTATTATTTGTTATTAAGGTATGAATGATGCTGTTGAATCTGCATCTTTTGTTCTGATAATGTGTTTCAGAAATCTTTACAAAGACGACATGTAGCTGATAATATTTATAATGAACTGACAGCCATTGAGCAGGCTGTGTTCACATAGAAGGCTTCAACAGTTAATCTTTTTATGGTGCCATTAGCCAAAGGTAAGCTATTGGTCAAGACAAGTTCCTTCCCCTTTGTTTGTTTAGTACACCAGGAATACTTTTGTCTAATTGAACAAACAGAATGGACACGAATGATTCTATTTTGATAGAGCTGTCAAAGATCAGACCTTTCAAAGGCATTGCTTTCCCTTAGTGCGGAACAAAATGGTCAACTCTTTGTTGAAGTGCTGTTTGAACCAACCATCGCTTACCTTTTCAACCAAGCAATTGGTCCTGGAGTTGTTTTGAAGCTATGTAATAATGATTTTTGAGCACAACATCATCTTTAATCTCTGCATGCAATGTTTGAATGTTCATGTGTTGCTCTCGCCAGCAGTCTCACATCAAATCGATTTATTTCACTACTGATCCCGAATAACCTTTGCATCCTGAAAAAGCAAAGCAAAGGAGCTGAAATGTAAACAAGTCAAAAGAAGTGATGGAATTGAACAGGCCAGCTGCATCTCATCACAGGAGGTGTGGAACTGGTGAGATTTTTAAGCCTTTTAGCAATGCAAAAAGGAAAAGAAAGTCTGCCTGGCTGCTGAGCCCAGATGGTCACAAGAGTGTGACACTGGTCATTAGAACTTGTTGCCCCATTGCAATGATGACCTCACTCCCTCAATGTTCTGCTTTTACTTAGTCAGTGCATAGTTTATTTCATCATAAAACTGTGCACAGAGAAAATAAAGGCAGAACAGGCTTCTTTTTTGCTACTTCATTTCAAAAGATTTAGAAGGATGTCTGTGCAGTTGAATATAAAAGTTAATATATGGCCTGAATCCAGCAAAGATACTGAACTAGCTTAAATGACCACATATATCTCATAAGAGGTCAACTTCAGGACAGAATTATTTATTCTCTTGATATGATATAGAGGACTGTAAATCTTAAAGATTATTGTAAGCTCAAGATTGTGTGCTTGACATGGCTCATTTATCTGCTTCGTCTGAAATAAATCACTTAATATTCCCATTGAAAAGAATAATGGAACTGATATAGAAATTGATGGTACAGGTGGAGGCCATACAGCCCATTATATCTCTGCTATTCATCAATGACAAAGTCAGGCTGATCCAACTTTGCAGCTTTTGGTGCACAGCCCTATAGGTTATGATGCTTCCCATATATTTTAAACGTGACAAGATCAATAGCTTATCATTTGCTCTACGACTTCCTGTTTTCCTTATTTAAGCATTTCGTAATTTATACACCATGATTAAATCTTTCCCTCCATTGTTCCAGAGGAACCAAGCCCTGTTTAGCTAATCTCATAATTATACTTCTCTTCCAGCCCTGGCACTTTATTCATAAATCTCCATTGTGCCCACATTTGTGCCATCAGGAAACACTCACATTGCTTCAGTTGTTGCCAAATGAGATCTTTATACAGTTCTAGCTTGATCTCTTTACTTTTATATTCTATACCAAGGCTGATACAGACAGCATTCCATTTGCCTGCGTAACACTGTCTACGTTCAGGAAACAGTGACATGCTTTCTATTATACGGCACTTCTGTATTTCTGCACTTAGCATCCCATGATATATTATTTCCTCGCTTTGATTGCATTCTCCAAATACATTACACACCTCGGCTGATTTGCAGCTCATTTTTCATTCATCTAACCAGTCTTTTAATAATAAGTAGAACAAGGAAGAGAAAACAAAGAACATTGCTGCATGCGAACAGGCCTCTCCGCCCACAATGTTGTGCCGAACTAAAAGTAAGCTAATGTTGCCTAATTGCACTAATCCCTTCTGCCTTCACGTGGTCCAAATTGCTCCATTCTCCTTTCTCGATTCCCTCACTTGCAGACCCCAGTCAGTTTGGATTGGCAACAACATTTCTGTGTTTGTATGTGTGTGCATTAAAAAAAAAGAACTTCAGTTCCCAGTGAGCAATGCAGGCGGCTCACCCAGAACCGGACATGACATTGGTGAGCTGGTTGCATGCGCTCAGTGTTGAGCTGAAGCTGTTCTGGAAGTAAAAAATGTTCTAGCATTAAACCCATGCTAAGTTTGTCTTTTTTAAGAACAAACATAACATTGTGGTAGAAGTCGGCGTGCAGGATTAAACACGGACGGTAAATGAATACCATGCACAATTAAGAAAGAGACGCTAGTGACAGAGCGGAAAACTGTGAGGTGAAAGAGTGTGTTCCTAAATTCACCCAGCGAAATTCAGGTGAGAGGCCAAAAATTCCCATTATGGATAAGCTACCCTCCAACACCTATGCAGTTTACCAGCAATCTGAATGATAACTGTATCAAGCAGTAGTAAGTCAAGGCAACTGGACTTGCTGTGTTGCCTAGAAGACACTTCACCACTCATCCGAGAGGCTTCTTCAGTTCTGATCCTTGGTGGGCAGTTTTCCGGCTTTAAACCCTGTGAGTTGTTAAAGGTATAGCAATTACATGAGGTTGTTAAGAATGGTAGAGTTAATGAGAGGGTCATCGGCCCTATCTTTGCATGAATGGAGGTGTGAACTGTTGAGGAGATGCCGGGGTAGACTGCACTGTACGTAACTGATAGGTGGTGTCGTACCCCACCCCCTCTGTTCAGGGACGGGTTTTCCAGTTTGACAAAGATGGCTTCTTTAACCCTCTTTCAAACCACCCGTCCTCTCTGTCCAAAATGTGCACATTGTTGTGTTCAGAGGAGTGTCCCTTGTTCTTTAGGTGTAGATGTACAGCTGAGTCTTGGCCTGAGGTGTTAGCCCTCCTATGTTGGACCGTCTGTTTGTGAAGTGGTTGTTTTGTCTCACCGATATACAGATCTGCAGTTCTCATTGCACTGGATAGCATAAACAATATTGCTCTGTTTATGTTTAGTTGCAGCAACAAAAACCAGCAGGGACATCAGCCCAACAGACAGAGGTAAAGAGTAAAGCAGACGGAACAACATATGTAGCTGGAGTTTCAGAGAAACTCAGAGGATTTTCTACAAACACCAAATCCCTGTGTTTTCAAACCTACAAACACACTCAGACAGAAACTCTTCCACCCCAAGGATCCTACACCCAAACATAAACAGAGCAATAATGAGAACTGCACAGATTTGTATATCGGTGAGACAAACAACCACTACACAAACAGATAGCCCAACATGTAATGGATAAATGTCATTCAGAAAACTGAAGTACCAACAGATTGGGTTAGCTCACTGGTCATTGTGCAAAAGAAAAATTGAGCATTGCTGATATGTTTAGACCCAAGAGTTCTCAATAAAGCCATCAAGAGAGAGCATTTTAAATTGCCAACAGTGAAGGAGATCATGTCCCAGTTTGCAGGTGCCAAGTGGTTTAGCAAACTTGACACGTCCTCAGGGTTTTGGCAGATGAAGCTTGATGAGGCAAATTCGAGACTGTGTACTTTTAACACACCACAGGGAAGATATCACTTTCTTTGGCTACCGTATGGGATTCTGCCCACACCAGAAGTCTATCATAAAGCCATCCACTTGATCTTTGAGGGTATACCTGGTGTCGAGATCGTGATGGACGACATCATTGTCTGCGGGTCCACCAAGGATGGGCATGATGCATAACTGAGACAGGTGCTTGATGTGACATGGAATGTCAATTTGAAATTAAATAAAAAGCAATGTGAGTTTGGTGTTAGCACACTGACTTTCATAGGAGATGTCATATTGGAAGAGGGAGTGAAGCCTGACCCAAGAAAGACGTCAGCCATTGAAAACGTGGAGAGGCCCCAAAACAAGGCAGAGATGAGACATTTCTTGGGGATGGTGAATTACTTAAGTTCATTCCTCGACTGTCTACTGTGTCAGCACCACTTCGGCCACTCCATGAGCAGTGAAATGAGTGGATTTGGTATCATGAGGAAGAAGAGTGTTTCCAGAGGCTGAAAAGGAGTCTGAAGAGGCTGAAGAGCCTGTGCTAAAGTTTTATGATCAGGAAAGGTTTACTGGGATCTTGGCTGATGCATCCCAGTACAGTCTTGGAATAGTACTGCAGCAGCGACACGATGACACATGGCAACCTGTGGCCTATGCATCAAGTACGGAAGACAACTAGGCACAGATAGAGAAAGACTAGCTTGCCAGCATATATGCATGCAAAAGGTTCCATCGGCACATCTATGGACAAGCTTTTGAAGCAGAGACAGACCATAAACCATTGGTCTCAATTATGTCCAAACCACTGAATAACTGTCCCATGAGAATACTGTTCATGTTGATAAGGCTGCAGAAATATGACATGAAGATGATCTACACACCAGGAAAATAGATGTTTGCTGCTGATGCGCTGCCTCGAGCAGTTGACAAGGAAGAAATGAGTGACCAAGAGATTAATGCAGATATACAGGCCAATGTTGACATGATTGTCACCTCCATTCCAGTATCTCCTGGTAGAACAGAGAAGATTAGGACAGCGGCGGGGACAGATGAAACAATGAAAGTACTCAAAGAGACAATACAGAAAGGATGGCTAGTAGCTAAGAATAACTGTCCAATGTGTATTCAGAATTATTGGGCATGTAGAACTGAACTGTCAGTAGTGGAAGATATGGTCTTTAAAGGGAACAGGTTTGTGATTCCAGTGCCGCTATGCAAGGAAACAGTCCAGAAGATTCATCAAGGGCACCTTTGTAGGAAAAATGTAAACGTAGAACTCAGGAAATGATGTACTGGCCGAGAATGAACCAAGACATCAGCCAGACCACTGCTTCATATGACATATGCCTGACCTACAGACCAAAGCAGCAAGGCTTGGTGCTTAGCTCCCTGCTGACTTGTTTTACATTTGTGAAGTGTGTGGCTAAGCACAGCGCCAATGCCATATTTAAGTTTACTGATGACACCACTGTTGTAGGCCAAATCAGAGGGGTGACATATAGGAGGGAGAATGAAAATCTAGCTAATGGTGCCACAACCACAATCTCTCACATGTCAGCAAGACCAAGCTGCTGATTATTGACTTCAGGAGGAAACTGGAGGTCCATGAGCCAGTCCTCATCAGAGGATCAGAGGTGGAGAGGGTCAGCAACTTTAAATTCCTCAGTGTTATCAATTCAGAGAACCTCTCCTGTGCCCAGCACATTGGTGTATGGAAACACTAATGCTCTTGAATGGAAATTCTTACAAAAAGTAGTGGATAGAGCCTAATCCAGCATGGGTAAAACCCTCCCTGCCACATCTACAGGAAATCAGCATCCATCATCAGGGACCTCCATCACACGCCATGCTCTCTTCTCGCTGCTGCCATCAGCAAGAAGATACAGGAGCCTCAGAACACAAAACACCAGGTTCAGGAACAGTTATTAACTCTCTGCCGTCCAGCTTATGAACCAGAAGGGATAACTGCACTTGCCCCATCACTGAACTGTGCCCACAACCTATGGACTCACTTTCAAAGACTCTTCATCTCGTGTTCTCAATAGTTATTGCCTATATATTTGTAATCCTCAGGTTCGGCCGACGGCGTTAGTCTAGGGAAGACAGTCTCTGGCACACCAAACATGTGAAATCTGAGGTGCAAAACCTCTTGTTTGGATGCTGCGTGATGTGTTCCCCTGTTACAAATCAGTACCTCAAAATAACAAACAGTACACCATTTGCAATTAAACGATAAGCTTTTATAATTCTTAATTTGACTAGAGGATTAGTAAAGAAAACAAAAAGAAAGGGGCCCCATTTTAATAAAACAATCTAATGTGCACATTGGAGCTCACGGTTTCCCATGTTAGTCCTCCATCAATTTCCCCCTGGGCAGCGTCGACTCCCGACCCCATTCCAAGTCTGCTCTGTCCTGCAGTCTACGACCTCTCCGTTCCGGCATCTTCTCTCTCCATTTTCCGCCGAACAAAAGACGCAAATACCTCACTTTTGGGTGCACAAGAAAGAAATCACTCCCCTCATTGGACAGCGCACATTCCAAAGCCCCCGTTATCTCTAGTCATAACCCAAACACTGCTGCTACAGTGAAACCTTTCCCAGGGCACTACACATTTATTATTATTTCTTTCTTTTTGTATTTGCACAGTTTGTTGTCTTTTGCACGCCGGATTTCTAACCTGTAGGTGTGGTCTTTCATTGATTCTATTATGGTTCTTGGATTTATTGAGTATGCCCACAAGAAAATGAATCTCAGGGTTGTATATACATGTACTTTAATAGTAATTTTACTTTGAACTTTAATCTTCGATATTCATGTGCCTATCTAAGAGCCTCTTAAACATGTCTGCTGTGTCCACTTCCACCATGACTCCTGGCAACACATTCAGGCACCCACCACTTGGTGTAAAAAGACTTGCTCACTTTGAACTAACCCTCTCTCATCTTAAATGCATTTCCTGCTGTATTTGACATTTCAAGCCTGGGAAAGTGTGGCAGTCAGTTAATGCAAATGGAAACTTGTCTTTAAATAAGTTGTTCAAAGTGTTAATCCATTTGATATCACTAAAACTGGCCATAGTATGTGAGACCTTCTGATTCTGCCTCATTGTAGTTTCAGAGATGAAGGGAATAAATTAATGTTAAATTAATGTTTATTTTCATTTGTCTTCAATGAAACTCCAAGGTTGAGATCAGGAAAGGTATTAAGTGGTTTTCTCCTGTACTAATGCATAGTTAAAGACATACCCTTACCACTTAACGCATAGTTCAAGACATACTTGTTTTGTCAATTAATATTCTGACTGTGCGTATATCTGGGAGCAATCCCTCAACACTGTAAAATAAACGATATTTTTGGTGTTTGGAAGGTTGTGTTCAGAACCCTTTGGATTATACATGGTATTTGAATATGTCCAGTCAATTGAGATATGCTTCCACAATAAATATGTAATTCTATCCATCTACACACAAGATGTTGGTTAAGTAGGTCACAATAACTATTCCAAATGCACTTTGAATGTTTGAATGTTTGACATGTATTTAATTGCTTACTGTTACCTTTGTGTGCAAAAAGTATAAAACCTTAGTATACTCGAGTTAAAGGAGTTTCTTCAGCATGTTTCCAAGAGAGATAAATCCCCCTGAATTGTTCCAGTCTACTTGTGATTCATTTAGTCATACCTCAGTAGATACTGTTCTTTCCACCAATCGCACTGCAAAATTTCCTGCAAAATTCTTATTAAAGATTCCTGCATTTAAGATCAAATCACTGATATGTACAATGTGAAATAAGCACTTAGCCTAGGAGAAAGCTCTCTGGTCACTAAATGTCTCACCAACTTTGCATTTCAGATTCAATCTGCTGCTTTCTCTTGGATCCTGTGAACAGTTATTTGACTAGCCAGTTTTCGTAAGTGACACTAGAAAATGTAAGCGCTACTATTAGATGACATTATTCAAATAAAAGGGTTTGACAGGATAGATGTTGACATGTTTTCAACTGTGGGAGAGTCAGAAAAAGGGGGCATCATGACAAAATAATGGGCCGATTTAAAACTGAGGTGTGTGGAAAATTTCCTCAGAGGAGTGTGAAGGTCTAGAGGTCTCTTCCCCCAAGGATAGTGGAAGCCACATCAATACTTACAATGAAGATGGATAAATATTTGAAAGATTGAGGAATTGAGGATTATGAGAAACAAGGGCAGAAGAGGAGCTGAGGCCAGCATAGATCAGCCTTGATTATTTTGAATGGTAGACAGGTTTGAAGGCCTGCTGGCCTACTCCTGCTCCTACATTCTTGTGTTCCAGTTTTAGGGTGAGAGTTGTGGTATCTGAATGGCTTGTTCCAAGAGTGAAAGTGATGGATAAATTGCTTAACAATTCTACTGAAACCATTTCCCTAATTTGAAAGCTGAAAGACAAAACCTTTCAATCACTTAGGCCTTATTCCAAGCCTAATAATTACATTTACTATTCAGACAATTCTATATCAACTACCTTGAAAGTGCATGAGACTTTATTGGCAGATATGCAGGAGTAATTGATGTATATAAGACTGAAAGGGTAGAGAGAAAATCTACAAGGATCAGGCCAAGACTGGAGATCATGAGTTGTAAGAAAGATTGAATAGGTTAGAATTTTATTCCCTAGAACGTAGAAGATTGAGGAGAGATTTAGAATATAGAACAGTACAGTACAGAAACAGGCCTTTCAGCCCACAATGTTGTGCTGAATCAGCTAAACAGTAAATCAAAAGCTCCCAAAAACAAATCCCTCCTACCTACACATTATCCATATCCCTCCATCTTCCTCACATTCACGTGCCTATCTAAAAGGCTCTTAAAAACCTCTAGTATAGAGCATGATAGAGGAATTGAAAATTATGAGGGGTATAGATAGGGTTAAGACAATCAGGTTTTTTCAACTGAGGTTGGGTGAGACTACAACTGAGGTTGGGTGAAAGGTGAAATATTTTAGGGGAACGTGAGAGGAAACTTCTTCATTCAGAGGGTGGTGAGAGTGTGGAACGAGCTTCCTGTGGCAAGTTTCCCACGTGGTCTCTGAAGGCTGGTATTTTCCATGTTTCTAACAGGGAAATGAGCATATTCAGTTGATTCCAGGTGCTGAAGTCTATGCTGAGGTCAGCAGGGCACCGGCTCCTAGCCTCTGACCTCAGCCATCTGGCACAGCTGACTTGTGGTTCACCATGGTGGCTTTTGATTGAGGGAAGAGTTAGACATGTTGTAATACAACATGTAGTGCTCTCAGTGCAGGCAGCAACAGCACCCGCATTGAAGTGTGCCTCAACACCTCCACTGATCTGTGAGAAATTACAATGCATTAGACACATAGTCCAAGTTCCTATGAACTTGATAGGGCCATCTGCTCAAGGCAAAAGCAAAGCACTGCAAGGTGAAGCCCAAAGCTTACTGAGCAGCCGTACTCTCAAAACAAAAAATGACAATTGACAAAAGAAATTGGAACACAGCTTCATATTACAAATTAGATATGTTAGTTTTTGTGAGAGGGAGGGGGTTGGGGATTTGGGGTTTGATATTCCAGCCGCTGTTTTCCATATGGGCGAACTGTGAGCTTTCGTGTGGGGGGGGGGATGGGGGGATGATGCTGTGTTGCTTTTTTTTTTGCAAGGGAGGGCGTTGCAGTTTGGTGTTATTGTCACTGTTTTTTGTGAGGGAGGGGGTTGGGTGTTTGGGGTTTGATGTTCCAGCTGCCATTTTCAATGTGGGCAATCTGTTAGCTTTTGTTTGAGGGAGGGGGTGGAGGGGTTTGGGGTTTGCGGGTTTTGTTTCTTTTTTCTTTTTATGCAGGGAGGGGGTCGATGTCTTTTCTCTTTTCTGTATTTCATGGCTTTCTGGGGAAGGCAAATATCAGAGTTGCATTGTACATGCCTACTTCGACACAAAATGAACATTTGAAACTTTGGAATCTAGGCTAAACTGAAGATTGCTGATATCAAGACTGGAAGTGGACGCACCCACGTTTTCACCATGGGACTGAAATTCCTTGGCAGACCTCCTGTTCCAAAATTAAAACTATTTTTTATTATAAAAATAAAGTTATTTTTATATCATAATAAAGTTTTTTTAAGAATAAACTCTGCAACCACTTTTACATATATTGTCAATGTATTAAGCAATGTTTTATTACATTCCTTAAAAACAATAGGACAGTCGCCAGTCATGTGGCCCCTGTGGTGGTACACTACAACGATAATCAGGGGGCTTCCTCACTCAACCCAGCCGCTCTCTGTCCAATAACGAAAGAACCCTAAACTGAGGGCCTCCCCACCAAAGCCCTCGCAGTGGTTGCACCCAGGTTCAGTGTGTTCCTCAGCATTTACTCCTGCAGTCTGAAATGTGCCAGTCAGCAGCAATCCCCCACATACATCTAAATGTCCGGACCTGCTTCTCCGTTTTTTTGCACTACCTTACTTTCCAGTTTTCTATTTTCTATTTATGATTTATAATATAATTTTTTAATATTTACTATTTTTAATATTTAATATTTGTAATCCAGGGAGTGGGAAGCGCAGAATCAAATATCGCTGTGATGATTGTACGTTCTAGTACCAATTGTTTGGCGTCAATAAAGTATAAATGTGCTGGCAGAATAACATGTGAGGCCAGCTTTATTTCCCCAAGAGTGATCTTTGTTTAGATGCTCCCACAGCTCACTAAAGGCTCCTTACTTCTAACTTTTGCCCAAACTAAAACTCTGGGTTGAAATGCAGCAGATGGGTTCAGCATCAAACCACCGCCATTGTTCTTCTCTCAGTCACAGGAACTACAAGTGTTTGTATTTTCTGCAGCTCAATCAGGCCATCATTTGCAGGAAAGTTATCTTACTCCCATCACAAACACATTTGCCTGTTAAGCAGTCTCTGGTGTCTGTTTCTGATGCTTAATCATGCATAAAATCTGTTTTGTGCAGGACTTACTGTGTTTGTGGCCTGTTCCACAAAATTGGACCCAGCATTTCCAGACATGAAGCACCTAAGCATGGTTTCTACTTTTCCAGTATCATTTTCACATGAGAATGTTATTAATATGCACAGCATTCATTGACTCATGGTCAAATTAGGAAGAAACCCTGCAACAAAAAAAGAGTTCAGATGAATTTAGTGTCCTTGCTTCATCATTTGATACTTTGGCCCCACACTTTGTCACAATCAACTCTGTGTGCTGTAACCTGGACCATTGCTTACAGCAACTCTGTTGTGCTCTTCTCTAGTAAGTACAAGACTTGGAAAACTCTAGTCTATTTATAACCCTGTCACTTACAGAGGATATTCATTTCATTGAGATTCAATTGGAGGGAGAAAAGGCCTTCAATCCCATTGCGTTGTGATTTTCCCTCACATCCAATGGCAGCCCTTCTATTACTCCACTCTGCCTGTCACGGAGAATGTACTTTAAAGCATTGACTTGCTTTCTAGTAACCACTACAGGAGCAACATGGCATCTGCAACCTCTGTATATGGCTGCCACTGGATAGGCAGCATTTGAAAAAAGGAAATGGCTAAACAAACACCCTGATGATTTTTAAAGTTAAATTTCACTATTTCCTGATTTTTTTCCCCAGATTCCCCCATTGAGTTTTAGAGCTAAACACAGATGTACCAAATATGAGCCAATTCAAATTTCTAACCATTCATGTCTCCAAATCCATTCACAGGCTCAGATTAATACATCCAAAGACTAATCATTTCACAGAGATTTACTTGATATTCAGTTTTCCTAGTTCCTCGAACTCCATCTCCCTGTGGTCTACCTCCAACCCTCTCTCCCTCCTATCACCACTTTTCCTTGACCATCACTTCTCTACAAAATGTTCCATTTTCTTTGTTAAAGAAATTGAACACTTTTTAACAATTTTCCAATTCTCCAGACAAAGAATTCCTGCAAAGATTTTTACCATGTGTAACTGGGTAAGTAAGTGGTTCATCCATCGTCGTCGATGAAGACCTCGACACCATTAGTCACTTTGAGACTGGATGCGGTGTGTCCAAAGATGACTGGTCAGGCCAATTTGGGCACGGAATGTCCTGGCACATGTTGGGCAGACATGTGTAGGCACTGCAGCTGTTGCGCTGGTGGCTCTGGACTTGCGCAGCTCGCGCTTATATTGTGCTTCAGCAATGCGCCTTGCTTCGTAAGCTTGACAGCCCTTGTGGATGAGGCTGCGCCAGGTAGGGCGGTTTTGTGCCAGCATTTCCCGGGAGGTCGTGTCTATGTCAAATGATTTCAGGGAGGCCTTTAGTATGTCCTTGTAATGTTTCTTTTGCCCTCCATGCGAGCGTCTTCCAGCAGAGAGTTCCGCAAAAAGGAGCTGCTTGGGTAGGCACTCAACCGGCATGCGGATGACATGACCTGCCAACCATGTCAACTGGGTAAGTATTAGAAGGTTATAGGTATGCAGTGTGCTGGTGGAGGTGGTGGGGTAGAAGGGAGCTAACATTGCTTTGAAGGGCTGAAGGCCCTCCTTCTATGTTTTAAAATGTCTTGGATTCTAGATTCAATTTTTGTGACAATAAAAACTATTAAGGCATCAGAAAATGGCTGCCAATTTTTCTGCTTAACTTGTCTTCCATCTTGCTTTCTTGCTAGCTATTTGTTGCTTTTTAAGCTATTCTTCTCAAAGCTTTAATAGAAGTTGCAGGCATCTACCAGCTGGCTTTTTGACATCAATATACAAATAACGCAGTTTGCAGCCTTTAATGATGTCATCAATCACAATTACAAGATTTTGTTTTATCCACACCCTCCCTCTTTCTGTAATCCATCACACCTTAAACCACTTGAAACTAATTTTTACCTCTGACTGTAGAACAGTATATACAATCTACCATTTTAGCTAAGCTTTTGATACCTGACCTAGTATTTATTTACATGCCTTCGTGTCAAAGTCTGTTTGATAAAGTGTCGGTGAAACACAATGGAATGTTTTGCCACGTCGGAAGTGTTATTTGAGCAGTGGGATTGTGTCATTTTTCAACATCAGATTGGAGCAGCATGCACTGAAACTTCTAATACTCACTTCCAGTGGTAACACAACTCAGAAAATTACTCTGCTATTATCCATAAATCACTTTAAATTTCAATAGAAATTGACCTTTTCTCAGGCTCCAGTGGAAAAAAGACTTGCCCTCTGTGGAACACATGGAGGTAATCTGGAAGCAGTAAATTATCCATCTAACACAGCTCATAAACCAAACTCTTAGTAAAAATGATTGAATGAATTAATGATGAGGGGCCAGGTTCCCATGTGAATCTTTGACCTACTGCATTCCTCTGTGTCAAACTACACATGTATAAGGAAATGCTGAATATCATTCTTAATAGACAATAGATCAGTGTTATTCACGTGTTGCAATCAACGTGTTCAATAATGAGGGAGGCCTATCAAGAGCATAAAATGTGTAGGAAGCTGATTGAAAGCAGAATTAAGAAGGCAAAGAGGGGTCACAAAAATCAGTGGTAGACAGGATTAAGGTAAATCAGAAGGCATTACATGAGGAGCAAAAGAGTAACCAGAGAAGGAAGGTCCGGAGGGAACGAGTGAGGCCCTAAATGAATACTTTTTTTATCAATACTTACCAGGAAGCAGGTTTCCTAATTGAGGAAGTCAATGTAGAGGGAGCTGAAAATCTACTGCAATTCTCCATAACTAAAAAGGAGGTCCCTGATGCATTAGCTACTGTGATGAAGGAAGACCCGGACACCACCGGTGATAGAAGACCTTCATTACTGCCCTAGACACCAGTGGCGTAATGGGCAGTAACTAGGCTGAGCTTGATGGATTGGCAGGATTAAAGGTGTGCAAATCCAAGGACAGCTGAGATTTATTGATGGCCACTGCAGGAGGTGAGGGAAGAGTTTGCTAGGGCTCTGTTTGTGACTTTTAAATCTTCACTGGACGGAAATGAGGTACCAGATGACTGAAGGAGAGCAAACATAGTTCCCCTTTTCAAGTGAAGCAGCAGGGAAAAGCCTGACAGCTATAGACCTATGAGATAACGTCAGTAGTAGGGAAGATCCCGGAAAAAATTCCAAGAGAGAGGATTAATGATTACTTAGTTAGTAGGTCCAAATTCCTTTCTGAACTAAGAAATGACGCTGTGCTTCCTCTACAGCAGTGTTTTTCCCCAACAAGTGAGAAACTTATCCAATCATTTTCTGCAGTTCTTTTCAGGGAGGGTGGGTCAGTAAATGGAGACCCACTCCAGTAAAGGACTGAAGTGACTGTGGCTCGGAATGGATCAAAATGGATAGCACAGAATAAGTGGTCCAGGACCACAGAAGAATAATGATTTTCACTGTATATTTTCCATAAATCTCCTGAGTGGCTTCCTTTTACAGCAAATGAGAGATGTGAATTGATACCAGTTTGTTCTAATGCTATTTATTTGTTTATTTAAGAATGTAACTAGCTGAACTTGTCCAGCAAACTATTATTTTGGCTGAGACTGATCCCACACATGACATTTGTGAAGACCGAAAATACAAGCCAACCACTTGGGAGCTGAATAGAACATTACTCAATGGTGTCACTAAAGTGTTAACTCCAGAGACGTTTTTTCAAAAAAAATTCCAGTGGAGGCACAAAACTGCAAGGTTCCTTTCATTCATTTTGCAGGAAACTCTTAGTTCGGGAAGCCTTTCACTTTTATTCTGTCATTTTGGGTCAAGGAAGAGATAGAAAATGGAGAAAAGAAAATATTTACATTATTCATTGTGAAAAATTTCAAGGCAAAGTGTAAAAGACCTCATGATTTTATGGTCCACTTCCTCTGGAGAAGCCTGTGCAGTCATGCTGGAAAACCTGTACTGGATTACCAGACGTGAGGAACCTGCAGCAATTTGGCCTGATGCTGCTTTGTATCAGATGCAGTTTTAGGTTTAGATTTAGATTTTGGGATATACTGTAGCAGGATAACTGGCTCTTCCTGTGCCACCTAATTACACCCATATGACTAATTAACCTACTAGCCATCACATCTTTGGATTGAGGGAGGAAACCCCTGCGGAGAACGTACGAACTCCTTACAGGCAGTGGCGGAATTAAACCTTAGTCGCTGGTGCTGTAATTTGGCCTGACATAGCTTGAGATACTCAGAGGTTGCCCCTTGTCAACATGAGTACTGTAGCAGTCAGTGCTTATTGCATTTATGGCTGCCATCTCTGGATTTGCAAGCTTCAGGTGATTTTACTGATTGAAGTCATGCCTTCATCTCCTAGTGTGGTGAGCTGTTCATTGATTCTAGACACTGCCGGAAGTCATTGATCAGTTATGAAAAGCATGCTTCAAGCCATGGCAGACCAGATACAGAAGCAGTCTCCATCTCGAGGCACTGGAGGATAAGGTGGGAAAGGATAGAGAGGTCCCCTGAGGGATAGTGCTTAAGGAGATCAAGATGAGCACTGAGCACCAAGGATCTAGAGGCAGGGTCAGAAAAAATGACAGAAATCAATGAATGTATCAGCAAACAACACACATCAAAGTTGCTGGTGAACGCAGCAGGCCAGGCAGCATCTCTAGGAAGAGGTACAGTCGACATTTCAGGCCGAGACCCTTCGTCAGGACTAACTGAAGGAAAAGTGAGTAAGAGATTTGAAAGTGCGAGATCCAAAATGATAGGAGAAGACAGGAGGGGGAGGGATGGAGCCAAGAGCTGGACAGGTAATTGGCAAAGGGGATATGAGAGGATCATGGGACAGGAGGTCCGGGAAGAAAGATAAGGGGGGGGGAACCAGAGGATGGGCAAGGGGTATAGTCAGAGGGACAGAGGGAGAAAAAGGAGAGTGAGAGAAAGAATGTGTGTATAAAAATAAGTAACAGATGGGGTACGAGGGGGAGGTGGGGCATTAGCGGAAGTTGGAGAAGTCGATGTTCATGCCATCAGGTTGGAGGCTACCCAGACGGAATATAAGGTGTTGTTCCTCCAACCTGAGTGTGGCTTCATCTTTACAGTAGAGGAGGCCGTGGATAGACATGTCAGAATGGGAATGGGATGTGGAATTAAAATGTATGGACACTGGGAGATCCTGCTTTCTCTGGCGGACAGAGCGTAGGTGTTCAGCAAAGCGGTCTCCCAGTCTGCGTCGGGTCTCACCAATATATAGAAGGCCGCATCGGGAGCACTGGACGCAGTATATCACCCCAGTCAACTCACAGGTGAAGTGTCGCCTCACCTGGAAGGACTGTCTGGGGCCCTGAATGGTGGTAAGGGAGGAAGTGTAAGGGCATGTGTAGCACTTGTTCCGCTTACAAGGATAAGTGCCAGGAGGGAGAACAGTAGGGAGGGATGGGGGGGACGAATGGACAAGGGAGTCGCGTAGGGAGCTATCCCTGTGGAAAGCAGAGAGAGGGGGGGAGGGAAAGATGTGCTTAGTGGTGGGATCCCGTTGGAGGTGACGGAAGTTACGGAGAATAATATGTTGGACTCGGAGGCTGGTGGGGTGGTAGGTGAGGACCAGGGGAACCCTATTCCTAGTGGGGTGGCGGGAGGATGGAGTGAGAGCAGATGGAGTGAAATGGGGGAGATGTGTTTGAGAACAGAGTTGATGGTGGAGGAAGGGAAGCCCCTTTCTTTAAAAAAGGATGACATCTCCCTCGTCCTGGAATGAAAAACCTCATCCTGAGAGCAGATGCGGCAGAGATGGAGGAATTGCGAGAAGGGGATGGCATTTTTGCAAGAGACAGGGTGAGAAGAGGAATAGTCCAGATAACTGTGGGAGTCAGTAGGCTTATAGTAGACATCAGTAGATAAGCTGTCTCCAGAGATAGAGACAGAAAGATCTAGAAAGGGGAGGGAGGTGTCGGAAATGGACCAGGTAAACTTGAGGGCAGGGTGAAAGTTGGAGGCAAAGTTAATAAAGTCAATGAGCTCAGCATGCGTGCAGGAAGCAGCGCCAATGCAGTCGTCGATGTAGCAAAGGAAAAGTGGGGGACAGATACCAGAATAGGTACGGAACATAGATTGTTCCACAAAGCCAACACAAAGGCAGGCATAGCTAGGACCCATACGGATGCCCATAGCTACACCTTTAGTTTGGAGGAAGTGGGAGGAGCCAAAGGAGAAATTATGAAGAGTAAGGACTAATTCCGCTAGACGGAGCAGAGTGGTGGTAGAGGGGAACTAATTAGGTCTGGAATCCAAAAAGAAGCAGAGAGCTTTGAGACCTTCCTGATGGGGGATGGAAGTATATAGGGACTGGACATCCATGGTGAAAATAAAGCGGTGGGGGCCAGGGAACTTAAAATCATCGAAAAGTTTAAGAGCGTGAGAAGTGTCACGAACATAGGTCGGAAAGGATTGAACAAGAGGGGATAAAACAGCGTCAAGGTATGCAGAAACGAGTTCGGTGGGGCAGGAGCAAGCTGAGACAATAGGTCTGCCAGGACAGGCAGGTTTGTGGATCTTGGGTAGGAGGTAGAAACGGGAAGTGCGAGGTGTGGGAATTATAAGGTTGGTAGCAGTGGATGGGAGATCCCCTGAGCGGATAAAGTCGGTGATGGTGTGGGAGACAATGGCCTGGTGCTCCTTAGTAGGGTCACGATCGAGGGGTAAATAAGAGGAGGTATCCGCGAGTTGTCGCTGTGCCTCGGCAAGGTAGAGGTCAGTACGCCAGACTACATCAGCACCCCCCTTATCGGCGGGTTTAATAATAAGGTTAGGATTAGTGCGGAGGGAGTGGAGAGCAGAGCGTTCCGAAGGAGTGAGGTTGGAATGGGGACAAGGCGCGGTGAAGTGGAGACGGTTGATGTCCCGTCGGCAGTTAGCAATAAAGAGATCCAGAGCAGGCAGAAGACCAGAGCGGGGTGTCCATGAAGAAGAGGAGGGTTGAAGACGGGACAAGGAGTCATTGGTGGGGGTGGAAGAGTCCTTGCCAAAGAAGTAGGCTCGGAGACGGAGACGGCGGAAGAAGAGTTCCGCATCACGGCGAACACGGAACTCGCTGAGGTGTGGGCGAAGGGGGACAAAGGTGAGGCCCTTACTGAGGACAGAGTGTTCTGCCTCCGACAGTTGAAGGTCAGAAGGGATGGTAAAGACCCGGCACGGATGAGAGCTGGGATCAGTGGGGGGAGGGGGAGGCGTATCAGCAAATCTCACTTTCTAATAATTACACCATTACGCTTACTGCACCCATGTAGATCACCTCCACTAGTAACAATCTCTTTCAAATATCAATGCCTTCTAAAGTACAATTATACACAAATTCACATACTCCTGGTTATTCAAGCATGGTATACTCATCACAGACATTAGCAAGCATGTTCAAAATTCAAAGTTCAATGTTCAAAGTAAATTTACTATCAGCGTACATACATGTCACCACACACAACCCTGAGATTCTTTTTCCTGCAGGCATACTTAGCAAATCTGTAGTAGAGTAACTGTAAAAAGGATCAATAAACAACAAACTGTGCAAATGCAAATATAAACAAATATCAATAAGTAACAAGAGAATGAAATAACAAGACAAAAAATCCTTAAGTGAAATCACTGATTGTAGGAATACCAAAAATAGAATGAGTGCAGTTATCCCCTTTTGTTCAAGAGCCTGATGGTTGAGGGGCAGTAACTGTTCCTGAACCTGGTGGTGTGAGTCTTGAGGCACCTGTACCTTCTGCCTGATGGCAGCAGTGAGATGAGAGCATGGCCTGGCTGGTGAGGGTCTTTGATGATGGATGCTTCTTTTCTACATCAATGTTTCATATAGATGTGCTCAATGGTTGGGAGTGTTTTACCTGTGATGTACTGGGCCAAATCCAATACCTTTTGTCAGATTTTCCACTCAAAGGCATTGGTGTTCCCATACCAGGCTGTGATGCAACCAGTCAATACATATCCATGGAAGTTTGCCAAGGTTTTTGATGACATGCTGAACCTCTGGAGAGTCCTGAGGAAGTAGAGGCACTGTCATCCTTTCTTTGCAATTAGCTCCTCTGAGATAGTGACACCCAGGTATTTAAAGTTATCTACCCTCTCCACCCCTGTTCCTCCGATGGGTACCGGCTCATGGACCTCTGGTTTCCCTCTCCTGAAGTCTACAATCAGTTCCTCAGTCTTACTGACACTGAGTGAGAGGTTGTTGTTATTACACCACAGCCAAATTTTCAATCTCCATCCTGTATGCTGATTCATCACCACCTTTGATATGGCCCGCAACAGTGGTATCATCAGAGAACCTGTATCTGGTGTTGGATCTGTACTTAGCCACACAGTCATAAGAGCAATGCGAGTAGAGCAGGGGGCTAAGTGCACGTCCCCGTGGTGCTCCAGTGCTGATGGAGATTGTGGAGGAGATGTTTTTGCTAATCCAAACTGACTGGGTTCCGTAAGTGAGGAAATCCAGGATCCAATTGCACAAGAGGGTATTGAGATCCGGTCTTGGAGTTTGCTGATTAATTTTGAGGGGATGATGGTAATAAATGTTGAGCTATAATTGAAGCATCCTGATGTATGCATCTTTGCTGTCCAGATGTTCCAGGGCTGTGTGAAGAGCCAATGAGATGGCAACTGCTGTGGACCTTTTGCTCTGGTAGCCAAATTGAAGCAGGTCCAAGTTGCCACTCATACAGGAGCTGATATGTTTCAACACCAGCCCCTCAATTCACTTCATCACCATGGATGTCAAAGCCATTGGGCAATAGTCATTGAGGCAACTTAACGCACTCTTAGGGCACCGGTATGATTGGAGTCTGCCTGAAACAGGTGGGTACCATACACTGCCGGAGTGAGTGGTTGAAAATATCCGTGAACACACCAGCCAGTTGGTTAGTGCAGGTCTTCAGTACTTGGCCACGTACTCTGTCTAGACTGGGTGCTTTCCTTGGATTCACTCTTTTGAAGACAGCCCCCGTGTCATTTTCAGATATTGAGACCAACGGGTCATCGGAAGACATGGGAGTTCCTTCCTGTTCTGGTGGTCAAAGCAAACATAGAAGGCATTGAGTTCATCTGGAAGTGAGGCTCTGCTGTCCCCCATGTTGCAAGTTTTAACATTATAGGAGATTATGGCATTCAAATTGTTCTATAGCTGCTGAGCATCCCTTGCTGATTCCAGTCTAGTCCACAATCTCCACTTCGCCCGTAAGTTGGCTTTCTGGAGATCATACCTACACCTCTTGTAGCATTCTTGGTCTCCAGACTTGAATGCCTCTGATCTGGCTGTCAGCAAATTCCAGATTTCATGGTTTATCCAGGGCTTCCAACTGAATAAATTTGTGGGGACACACTCATCTACAGCTTTTTCAATAAAGTCTGTTACAACCTTGGTGTAGTCATTTAGATCCTCAGATGACTGCTTGAACATAGCCGAGTCCATTCACTCAAGGGAATCCTGTAGCCTTTCTTCCACATCCCACGACTACCTCTCAGTTGTCTTGTTCTCTGTAGCCTTGACTTTTAGGCTCTGTCTGTATGCAGTAGCAGGGGTACACAGCCAAATGTTCCAATTTGCCACAATATGGTCTCTGAAAGGAACGATGGGCATTCCTTATCATAGTGTAGCAGTGGTCAAGTATGTTAGGACCTCTGGTGCAACAAGTTATGTGCTGGTGATAATTGGGCAGGGTTCTCTTCAACCAGGCCTGATTAAAGTCACTGAGTATAATTTGAAATGCATCGGGATGGGTTGCTTCTTGCCTGCAGACAACATTGTGCAGTTTCGCAAAAGCTTGCTTATAATTGGCCGCTGGTGCTATACAAACTGCGGTCAGGATCACAGATGCGAACTCCTGAGGCAAATAGAATTGTCTAAATGTAATTGTTAGATGTTCTAAGTCAGGGGAACAAGAGTTCGACATGAGCCCCATGTCCGAACACCAAAGAGATCTGACTAAAAAAGCACATGCCAGCAACTTTATCTTTACCAGAGTTCACAGCCATCAGTGGTAGTGAATTCCACCAATTTTCCTGAATCTTGTAGCAGTGGGCTGTCTCTATAAGCCTGGTCGTCTAGAGCGTCACTGAGTCGTGGTTGAAAGAACATCACAGCTGGAAAGCTTTATATCCAAGGTTACACATTGTATCGGACAGGTAAGTGGGCAGAGGTGGTGGGGTAGCTTTGTTGGTAAAAAATGAAAGCAGAACCTAAGAAACAAGTGATATAGGTTTAGAAGATGTAGGAATTTTGTGGGTTGAGTTAAGAAGCTGCAAGGGTAAAAAGAATCTGCTGGGACTAATATGTAAAAGCCTCTGAACAGTAGCCAGGATATGGGGTACAAATAACAAGGGGATATAGAAAAGGGAACTGTAACAGTGGTCATGAAGGTTGATTTGGGAAATCAGGTTGGTGCTTATTCCTGAGAGATGGAATTTGTAGAATGTCTGCAAGATCATTGGACTCTGGTATGGTGCCAGAAGACTGGAAAATTGCGAATGTCACTCTACTGTTTAAGAAAGGAGGAAGGCAGCAGAAAGAAATTATAGACCAGTTAGCCTGACCTCAGTGGTTGGGAAGATGTTGGAGTCAATTGTTAAGGGTGAGGTTATGGAGTACTTGGTGACACAGGAGAAGATAGGACAAAGACAGCATGATTTTCTTCAGAGAAAATCTTGCCTGATGAGCCTGCTGGAATTCTTTGAGGAGATTACAAGTAGGATAGATAAAGGGATGCAGTGGATGTTGTATATTTGGACTTTCAGAAGGCCTTGGACAAGGTGACACACATGAGGCTGCTTACCAAATTAAGAGCCCATGGTATTACAGGAAAGTTACTGGCATGTTTAGAGCACTGGCTGATTGGTAGAGGCAGTGAATGGGAGTAAAAGGATCCTTTTCTGGTTGACTATCAGTGACCAGTGGTGTTCCGCAGAGGTCGGTGTTGGGACCGCTTTTTATGCTGTACATTAATGAGTTAGATGATGGAATAGGTGGCTTTGTTGCCAAGTTTGCAGAGGATACAAAGATTGGTGAAGGGGCAGGTAGTGTTGAGGAAACAGGTAGGCTGAAGAAGGATTTAGACAGATTAGGAGAATGGACAAGAAAGTGGCAAATGAAATACAATGTAGGAAAATGCATGGCTATTCACTTTGGTAGTAGAAATAAATGTGCAGACTATTTTCTAAACGGGGAGAAAATCCAAAGATCTGAGATGCAAAGGGACTTGGAAGTCCTTGTGCAGAACACCCTAAAGGTTAACTTGCAGGTGGAGTCGGTAATGAGGAAGGCAAATGCAATGTTAGCATTCATTTCAAGAGGTCTAGAATACAAGAGCAGGGATGTGATGATGAGGGCTTATCAGGCACTGGTGAGGCCTCACCTTGAGTATTGTGAACAGTTTTGGGCTCCTCATCTAAGAAAAGATGCACTGGCATTGGAGGGGGTTCACAGGAGGTTCAAAGGGATGTTTCTGGGAATGAAACGGTTAACATACGAGGAATGTTTGATGGCTCTGGGTCCGTACTCACTGGAATTTAGAAAGATAAGGTGGGATCTCCTTGAAACCTTTTGAATGTTGAAAGGCCAAGACAGAGTAGTTGTGGAAGGGATGTTTTTCATGGTCGGGGTGTCTAAGACAAGAGGGCAGAGCCTGAGGATAGAAGAAGTCATTTTAAAACAGAGATGTGGAGAAATTTCTTTAGCCAGAGGGTGGTGAATTTGTGGAATTTATTACCACAGGCAGCTGTGGAGGCCAGGTCATTGGGTGTATTTAAGGCAGAGCTTGATAGGCTCTTGATCGGACATGGCATCGAAGTTTATGGGGAGTGGGGCTGAGGAAGGGAGAAAAGGATCAGCCATGATTGAATGGTGGAGCAGACTTGATGGGCCAAAGGTCTAACTCTGCTCCTATGTCTTATAGTCATATGGTCTAAGATGACTTCTTAGAGCAGCTTTTGGTTGTGCGCAGTAGGGAAAAGGCAATTCTCGATTTGGGATTGTGTAACGAACCAGATTTGATTAAGGAGCCTAAAGTAAATGAACCCTTAGACGGCAGTGAAGGCAGTGATAACATTCACACTATAGTTTGAGAGGGAGAAGCTGAATTTGGCTGTATCAGTGTTGCAATTGGGTAATGATAATTATAGACGCCTGAGACAGGAGCAGGCCAAAGCTGATTGGAAGAGAACACTAGCAGGGATGATGGCAGAGCAGCAGTGGCTAGAGTTTCAGCGAGTGATTTGGAAGACACACAGAATCGGTTCATCCCAAAGCAGAAGCACTATAAAGGAAAGATGAGGCAACTGTGGCTGACAAGGGAAGTCAAAGATAGCATAAAAATAGAACAGCATGCCATATACAATATCACAAAAATTACTGGGGATCTAGATGTTTTGGAAGCTTTTAAAAGCAACAGAAGACAACTAAAACAAGCACGAAGGAAAGAAAAGATGAAATATGAAGGTAAGCTACCCAAAAATATGAGAGGATACCAAATGATTTTTCAGATATAGAGTAAAAGAGAAGGAAGCATGGACATCGGACCGCTGGAAAGTGACACTGGAGAGGTAGAAATGGTGAAAGAACTAAACTTTAGAACAGAGGTGAGGGGAAATTTCTTTAGCAAGCTGGTAGTGAATTTGTGGAATTCATTACCACAGGTGCTTGTGAAGGCCAAATCATTTCATATATTTACAGCAGAGGTTTATAGGTTTTTGATTAGTAAGAGTGTCAAAGGTTATCGGAGAACAGGGTTGAGATGGAAAATAAATCACCCATGATGGATGGCTGAGCAGACTCAAAGGGCCAAATGACCTAATTCTGCTCCTATGTCTTAAGGTCATGTGCCTTTCTTCTTACTGAAAGACAAAATGTCTTCCCAGATTTTTCTCCATACTGTAATAAGTTTAATGTTGAAGAGGCCTCTCTAACTCATATGTTTTGGTCCTGTCTGCGGCTTGATAAATTTTGGAAAGAAGTATTTCAAACTTTCTCAGAGCTTTTCAAAGTAAACTTTAAACCCAACCCTCTGACTGCCTTGTTTGGCATTGTTGGAGGAAATGACTTTACTCTTAAGCCAAATGATTTGCATATTTTGGCTTTTATTTCTCTTTTAGCCAGAAGAGTTTTGTTGCTTAAATGGAAAGATGCTGCTCCGCCTACTCATGCCCATTGGTTGATTAATGTTATGTCATGTTTAAATCTAGAGAAGATTAGGTGTTCTATTTCTATACCTAGACAAGATTTTTTCACATTATGGGGAGCTTTTTGGAACTACTTTCACAATTTTCGATTTGGACAGCAGTGATGATGGATGTTATATGTTTGAATTTAGGACTCCATGTCAGAGTTTTTTTTTCTTTTCTTTTAACCAAACAGCTTTTTTTTCCTGTTTTTTTCCTCTTTTTTTTCTATTTTGTTATGGGGTTTTGATTCTGCTTTAGGTTAGAATAAAAAAATACCTTTTCAATATTATGGTTAATTTACAATACATAGTTATGGGGAAATCCAATGCTTTTTCGGTTTCCATAATACCATAATGTATTCTATATTCATCTATGCAAGTAATTAATAACAATATTGAAAAAGAAAATGTCTTCTCTAGAAGACATCTTGACTTCCGATCAACATGACACCAGTAAACAACAATTCATTTAGCGACATCTTTCAGATAGCCAGTCTCTTAAATTGTTCCACTTTTCCTATGCCTTCTGCTTGTCCTTTTTGTCTTGATTGTGTTTCAAAGTCTGTTGAAGCCTGTGATGTGCAGTTTGGAGTTCTGGCACTCTGCTGTCCCCATGGGCTGCCTTGTGCAGAAGACCAGAGACGGGGCATGGGGCCATGATTCACTCCATTTCAAAGTGTCAAGGAAGATTGAAGCATCGAGGCGGATGTGGAGGAGATCAGTGGTCGCTCTCCACGGAGGCCACGTGTCGATGGTGGTTGGTAGCCAGGGTCAGCGGCAACTGGAAGGCCGCTAGTTGGCGGTGTGGTAGTCAGAAGGCTGCAGGTCAGAAGTGTGGAGGTCGCCCTTCACGGAAGGACTGACTTCGAGTGGCCACTCTCCTTCAGTTCTGGTGGGAAGATGTTTTTGAAATTCTGAGATTTATGTGATTATTGGACTATAGTTTATACTGCTCTCCTTCACTTTTCTGTATTTCCTTTCTTGCTACCGGATGGCGTGTTGAGGTTCTGGGAGGGCGATGAGTTGGTTTTTGGTGCAAGGGAGGATTTGGGGATTTGAGGTCTGATGTTCTTGTTGGTTTTTCTGTATGGGAGAGGGGGTTGGGGGTTTGGTGCTGTTGATTTTTGCAGGGGAGGGGTTGGTGGTTTGACATTGTCACTGTTTTTTTTTGCAAGGGATAGTTTTGGGGGGTTGAGGTTTTTGATGTTCCGGCTGTAAAATTCTGGATGGGCGATCTGTTGGTTTTTGTGTGAAAGAGGGGTTGGAGGGGTTTGAGGTTTGCAGATTCTGTTTCATTTTCCTTTTTCATGTGGAGAGGGGGTTGATGTCTTTTCTTTCAATGGCTCCCATGGTTTTTCTGTATTTCATGGCCATCTGGAGAAGATGAATATCAGAGTTGTATTGTGCACGCATACTTTAACAGTAAAATAAACCTTTGAACCTTTATAAAAAGGCTTTGAGAAGAGAAGACAGTCCCACTCAGATAGTTTCAGGCATCAGTTCAGACATTAGCAATTTGAGTACAGCAGAGGGTACTCCAGAGGTCAAACCACTCATTGTGAGTTACCAGGTATGAATAATCTGTAGGCAGTGGATTTCTTTTCCAGCTCCCAGGAAGGCTGCTGCACGTGAGTTCATTCGTAGCTTAAAGCACTTCAACAGACGGAGACTGATTGGGGTGCACAAACAAGACATTTGGGCCCATATGGGCTTCACAGATAATGCATGTAAACCTTCCAAAAACACAGAGAAGTTCAACTCCTACATGTTACGTTGTACAGTGTTTTCAAGCCATTCTTATTAGCAGAGAAGTGGTGCCATCTTTACCTCAGTGCACGAAGGTCCACCATGATATATTTGCTGATGACCACAGTCTGTACTTCCAGTGCAGAATGAATGGGGATCACTCAAACCACGAGCATCATAGTGGCACTCAGCAGATCCTAAAGGCTATAGCCATTGTTGCTCAAAGGGCGCGAGGATTTTACACTGTTTCAGCAATTCAGCCTTCAACAGATTGTGAAAAATGCCATGTCCCTGCCATAGGAGATTGTAGGTGGAATATTGATGCGTCCTCTTTGAGGATGGTAGTGTTGAGATCTTATCATTTCCACTTCACCAAGATGACTTTTCCTGTACAACAGTGACAACGTACTGCAAACTATGACAGGTTTCACCAACTCCAGCCTGGAGTGAATCTGGTACATAAAATGTTATTCCGGCAACAATTAGATATCCAGTTCTCACCCTGCATAGTGGTTACAGCTGAAGCACTGGTATCTCAAGTATTTTCCTCACAGAAATTCAAAGAGAAGAATCAGTTCCTCCATAACTCTGAGAATGTGACCTCCCACTTCCTTCTTTTCTTCTCCACCTTGTGAAAGCTTGCTCTGCTTTGTATGCTCTCTGTTCATTATCTCAGCATTAATGTATTACACCAATATCTGGGAGCAATTGATTTATGCTAGAAGTCAGCAAGATCACCTTCAGTATCTGTTGCCCCATATCATATAAATTTTACCCACCCTGCACCACACCATGTACAATTGTAGCCTCAAGCAACTTTTAGTACTGGAAACTAAAATGAAAGCCGGTGACGAATCCTTTCAAAAAGTGTGGGAACATTTCTACTTCTCAACACATATGACATTGAAAATGGATGCTAGTGTTCCAGTCAACCACTGATGGTGACTGGTGCCTAATCTCCCTAATCTGTGAGTGAAAATGATAGAAAAACTGTAGATATTGGAAATCTGAAACAAAACCAGATAATGTTCAGTTCTGAAGAAGGGTCCTCAGAACTAAAAATTAATTCTGTTTTTTTCTTCCCACAGATGTGACCTGATCTGCTGGGTGATTGCACCATTTTCTGGTTTGATTTCTACATAGTCTGTTCCATGTGATTTTATTCTGTTTTCACACCAATGATCTAACTGACTGGAAGTCCTGTGCAGGTTTTGAGGTCAAACATCCTGTTCCTCAGATATCCGGAGATTGGACAGGTCCATTGAGGTCAATGGTGAATTTCATCTTTGATGTCTAGCTTCACTGAGAGTTGGCTTCCAAGGCATGAGAAGTGGCTCATGCTTACCCAGGTCTTGCAGAGTGGGTGGCTTTGAGCACAATGGCAGATTAGTGCAGAACCTTTGACTTATATGAAAACATGTGAATTTGGAGGAGAATTGGGCCATTTGACACCTCAGGCCCTTTAATGATTAACCTGACTTGAGTCTTTCAGATGTTGAATGTAAGGCAAATCCTCTTTGATGCTTCAGTGAACAATTCAGTGATGACTTAGAGCTTGCACTCTGATAGGTGCATGTGCAATTGCTACACACTAACTGTATCTTCGTCAGTCCTGCTATAGAGGAAACACAGCTTGACGGATTCCCATTAGCTCTGATAATTAGTTCCATTCTCAGGGGAAGCTTGTTGAAAGTGAGATGCAATTTTGCCTTGGAAAGAATTAAAAATATATCAGGGTAACGAGGTGGCCTTGAGTGATACAGGTCCGTACTGAGCGGAGCAGAACTGTGCTGACTGTGGGTGAGTGTTTCACAATCCTTCCTGTAATGGAGTCAAAAACTTTAGTGAAATCAAGAAGGCTGTGAACAGAGGCTAGTGCAGCCCCTTTCATTTCTCTAAAAGTGATTGTACAGTGAAGATCAAGTCCACCGTGTGTCTACAGTGTGTTTTGAGGGTTCCTCAAGGAGGTAGTTGAGAAGGACCCTTGCAACAAATTTCCCAATAGCAGACAGCAAGAACAACCCCCCCCCCCACCCTGTATTTACTGCTTTTGAACTTCTCTCCTTTCTTGAAGATGGCTTTACAACGTCATGACCACTGAACCCTCGGTGCTTTTTTTTCTAATTGTGTTCTTTTTTGTAAAAAATATGTGCATATTTTGTGTTTAATTTGTTTCTCTTGTGAATGCTGCTTATATGATGCTACGTGTGTGCCTGTGACACCAATGCAAATAAGTTCTTTGTTGCATCTGAGCATACATGTACTGGAGCATATGACAATTAACTTGACTTTGATTTTGATTTTGATCATAATTAGTATGTCTCTGAAAGTCCCTTGCATATCCTTCTGTTTCCAGGTGTATACAATGAGTCAATGGATTCACAGTTCAATCTCTTCATTGCCATATTTAGAAGATAATTGGGGATTGAGTGTGCCCCTGAAGCCATGTTGATTTTTATTTGGGATATGGTCATTTCAGATTTCAGTCAGGAGTGACAGCAAGGCTGGACCTGTGTCAGCTGCTGTGGGGTGGAGGCAAGGACACCTACAGTCACAATCAAGAAGTTCTTCTTAGTATTCCCTCTAATGGATAGGATAGTGACTGACTCTTTGTCCTCGATAGGCTCTCCTCCATTCTATGCTTTTAGTGGACTGGCGTAAGACCTTGAGCATTTGGTCAAAGTGGGATCTTGACGATGCTGAAGGATCTGCACATGTTCTGGCTCTCTGAGTATAATTACAGAAGTAACGAGCCAGTCAACCCCTAAAGCATGGGTTTCCAAGCTTGTTTTAACCATGGACCAATACCATTAAGCAAGAGGTCCGTGAACCCCTGGTTGGGAACCCCTGCCCCGTTTCACCACTCAATAAAATTAGGCGGGTCTAATCTCAAGCTCATTGCTCCATTTGCACTCTCTACCCATGTCTCTTGACTCCCTTGTAGTTTAATCCATTTCCATCTTGACAATATCCAATGACTCAGCCTTTACAGCTCTTTTGAATAGAGAACTCCAGTGATTCATCACTATCTGAGAGAAGGTTTCTCTTCATCACCTTTCCCAATAGCTTAGGCCAAAATAATGAGCTGTCTTTGCCATCATTCATGCCCCCAGAGACTTATTCTACCTGGCTTAGCTTCTCAAGGCATGGGAAGAAAACACAGCATCTTTAAAAATTCCTCCAAGTTTACTGTAAAATAAGAAAAACCATGACTCATGTCCACACCCAGGCAACATCCCCACCACCGAGACCCAAGTTGTTTTCAGTCGGTGTTTACATGCAGGCTGTGTCGGTCACGTGCCCTACAGCAGATTCCAAAAACAGTCACAATATTCCTAACAGCAAGAGATCACTTGGAGCAAAGGAAATATCCAAGGATGTGCTCTGAAAAATAAAATAACATCCTATCTGATTCTTGGAATCCCTGGCCCGTGATCAGTCAAAGTGGAGAAGGAGCATTTGAGATGGCACTGGAGTTTAGGCATTGGAAGCACAAAGAAGGAGTGTACTATCTCCAAAATACTGCTCCATCTGGCATCTGCCATGATCATATTAACTGTATCATTCACCCTAGAAGCCACATAAATGGAATGACTGATATCCTCAGTCCCCACAAACTACCTAAGAAGCAAAGGCCTAACTAAAAAGGCTTCCAATGCAACTCCAAAACAGGCCTTTCAGCCCACCATATCCATGCCACCAGTTGTATCTATTTACACTAATCTAATTTAGGCATCATGTCACAAGTGTGTGAAGCTCCATGGTGCCCAGAAATACAGACTCTATGGAGCCCAATTTTGCAGCCCTATTTGTCACCAGCTGAGCTCATAATTTCCAATCAAGTCAGTGGAAGGTTATTTTCGAAGTGAATTCAATACGCATCTACCACTGCCCTGTGCATTGACCGGCTGAGGATGGATTAGTAGGCATGTGGATTTATTTAAATCCTATTATTCGAATTTCTCAAAGATTTCAATTTTGCATTGTTAACTTAATAGTTTAAAGGGTTGGGATGAGCAACACAAAACATTAATGGGGAGAGAGTATAGAAAGTTCATCCAATAACTGGATTATTGCAGTGGAACATATTCCCAGATGCATCTTGTGGTACATAATATATCCTCTTTTCATTAAGATAAGTTTTCTGAATCTGAATTGCCTCTATTTCTATTACAGATTTTTTACAGTTTTCTTACTTCACCAACACATGCACAGTGTGACCTTAAGACAGGAACAGATGTTGCTTCAATTATTGTGACCAAATAAGGACATCAGTGTAAATGAAATGAGGGGGTGGGATATTATCAGGAAGGGATGTGTGAGTCTAATTCTGACAGCTGGGGAGAGAAAAAGAAGGGCAAATGTTTTTTAAGCTGCAAGTTACATCGGTTGGAATTTATAGCAGTGACCGAATAAGTGAAAACATATGGAAGGCTGCAGAACCAAGAGAGCGATCTCTGTTCGACGTTGTAAAAAACTTGTTGCCTTAGAAATGGCAAGGCCGCTCTAGCAGACATCACCTTGAAATCTGTGTCTAATTTATGTCATGTGCTGTCTGATACATCACAGCATTTCCATAACCCCTCTTAGTTTTTGAATTTATGTCACCATTAATATCGTGGTAAATGAGAATCAACATTTGCTCTAGATTGAGCGAAAACAGAAAGCAGGTTTTACTTATTCCCTATTCCTGGAAAAGATTTTCAATATCAATATCAAGATCACAAATGTACAAGCTGATTCATAGCTTTCCCTCCTTTACCCCAACAGTTACAAAAACAAGCAGGTCTGCCTCTATTGTGTCTCATTTGATTCTGAATTTCTTAATTTTATCAAGTTTTGGATTATTTGGTTAAATTACCTGACAGAACAGCCGAAAATCAACTAAATCACGATTCTTCTGACACGGGAGGAGGACATTCAGTACAGAGAGCGCATGCCAGCTCTCAGAACCACCCCCATCAATCCCATTCCTATTCTCTCTCACTTGCATGGATTCAAACAGCGTTTCCATTCTGTTGACTTTGTAAATACTGATGACCATCATATCTTCTGCAGTGCTTTGGGAAATTTATAAGAATACATAATGCTTTCTCCAATTATTGGAAGCTATAGTTAAGAGCAAATGGGGATAGAAGAGGAGGTATTGAATTTTCAACATGCAGCTCTGTATAAATTTGCTCTGATGTGATTTATTTCACTGCATCATTAACAAAAGCAGAAGTTGCTGAGAATAGGTAGAAGGTCAGTGTGCAACTGCAGCTGATGAGAAATGACAGGATCCTTTCTGGAATTTTGGAATACTTTTCTTTCCACAAATACAGTTTGACCTATTGTATTGTTCTAGATCTTGTTTTGTTTCAGTTCTTGAACATTAATATCATTTTCAATGTTTACAACATTACATTATTTGCCAAATGCTTCTTAAAATATCAATAGTAATAAGTATTTATAGCATTAGCCAAGGTCAAAATTAAAATCCAGTTTCCAAGAATTCCAAACACTGCTGAATCACCAAATGTTACTTAAAAGAGTACACCCTGCAAATCGTAGTGGGGTCAGTGCTAGATAAAATTAGTTGGCAACACGTCCAGGAATAGGAGTAGAAGTGGCAGATGGAAGCTCAGATCTAGCTTGTTCTTCTTAAATTGTTGCCATTTGTTTGTGAAATTAATATGGAAAACTTCAATTGATTTGTTTCTATAAACATGGATTTGCCTGTTGATTCCTACGTGATTTCATGCCCGTAGCAAGACAAATAATCCTTAGGTGTCCTCTAGAATGGTTTCACAATGTTCTCAGTAGGGTCAAACCACTGCAGGAGTAAGAATAATAAAACTAGATGATTCATTAGGCATGGAAATATGCACTGTCAGGAAGTGCAGGGGAGGCTTGACACAAACACAGACCAGCAGAGATGATTCAGCGGTGAGCAATAACTTTAATAATAGCAAAGAACGAGCCATGAGGGGGTAACAAAACAAGACAGAAAAGATGCTTAACTTGGCAAAGCCCCCCCCCCCACTGAAGTGGCCCCTGAAAGCCCAAGATGATCCAGGTTGGATGGGTCTGGTGGAACTCCTCAATGAATGATGGATCCAAGATGTAACTGGACAACACCCAAGATCTCTCCTCCAGGCCGTATCCTTCCCATTCGACCAGATACTGCACACCCCATCCATGATGATATGAATCCATCAACTGGCAAACCGTGTACACTGGATCACCTTCCACCATGCTAGGTTCCAGTGCAGGCTCAGTTGGATTGAGTGCTCCATGGACAATAGGTTTGAGGCAGGACACGTGGAAGGTAAGCGTGATCTTATTGGACTGCAGCAGCTGGAGATGGTAAGTGACTGGATTGATGCAATGGGTAATGTTGAAAGGACCAATGACCCAGGGTGAGAGCTAGTGGGAGGCGGTGTGCAGAGGCAGATCTCAGGTAGACAGCCAGACACGGTCCCCAGGCTGGAGTAGTCTGGCTGGTCAGTGGTGGTGGTAAGCCTGGTGGCATGAGGCATGATTGGCAGCTCCATTCCCTCTTCCAAGTGTTCCAGCAGTGATGAAATAGGGCTCTGGTGTACAGCAGCTCTACAATTGGCTCCTTCATGGGGAATAACAGAGGGTTGGTAGTCATGAAGCACTTCACAGGGTGACATGCCTTTGGCAGAGGATGTGTGTAGATTGTGGGACAGTTCGGCCCAGAGCAGATAATTTTCTTCCACGTGGATGGGTTAGAGGCAGCAAAATATTACAGAAACTTTTCTCTACTTGTTGATTGGCTCTTTCTGACTGTCCGTTTGTCTGTGGATGATAGCCAGAGGACAAACTCACTGAGGTGTGGAGGAAGGAGCAGAAGGCTTGCCAGAAGCAGGAAACGGATTGTGGACCCCTGGTCCAATACGATCTCCTGGAGGAAGCTGTGGAGATAACTGCACGTTGGAGAACCAGGTCCGCCATGTGAACAGCTGACAGAAGCTTGGGGAGAACAATGATGTGGGCTGCCTTGGAGAACTGGTCCTCCACTGTCATGATCAGTGTGGCCCTATTGAAAGGTGGAAAACCTGTAATGAAATCCATGGTGGTGTGGGAGCAAGGATGCCAAGGGGCCAATAGGAGCCCAGAAGGCTGCTTGTTGGAGGAAGTGGACTGGGCATGTTGAGGGTAGAGAGCCACAAACTGACATTCATCTGTGATCGTGTTGGGCCACAGGAACTGGTATTGCAGAAACTCCAGAGTCCGTCCCGCACCTGGATGTTCGGAGAGGGGTGAGGAGTGGGCCCAGTAGAGTGCCTCACAGCATGTGACACTGGCACACACGTGCAGTTGTCAGGTGTGTCAGCTGGGGCAGGCTCATGCTGTAGGGCTTGGCAGATCTGGTTCCCAAGGTCACAGATGATCGGGGAGGATGTGGGAGGATGGAATGATGGACTGAGAGTCATCATTTCAGATGGGTCGAACTGCCATGACAGGGCATCTGCCTTAGTGTTCTTGGAGCCACATTGGCAGGACATGGTGAAGTTGAATTGCTTGAAGAAAAGGCCCAGCAAGCCTGACGTGGATTGTGTTGGTAGCTCCGTTGAGTAGATACGAGGTTCTGGTTCTGAGGAAAGGCTCGGTGTTTATCATCAGCCAAAGTCTCCATTCCTCCAAGGCCCATTTGATAGTGAGTAGCTTGTTGTGTTCTACTCTATAATGGCGCTGCGTAGAGTTGAACTTGCGCGAGTAGAAGGCACAAAGGTGCATCATCCCATCTGGTCTTTGCTGGGAGAGAATGGCCCTGGCACCCACGTCAGATGTGTCCATCTCTACCACATGGGGTTCAGATGGCGAGAATGGGAGTGGTGGTGAAGCATCCCTTGAGCTCCTCGAACGTGTGGTCTGTGGCAGCAGACCAGGTCATCTGTGCGGAAAGGGAGGTGAGAGGAACAGTAATTAGTTTTTGATAAATCAGTGGTAGAAGTTCGAGAAACCCAAGAAGCGCTGTAGCACAGTCGGGGCTATTCAACAGCAGTGCACGCTTTCTCTGGGTCCATGGTTATGCCGTAGGGTGAAAGGACACAACCCAGACAGGAAAGACTAATAGGAAGGAACTAGCATTTTTCCAACATGCAGTACTGTTGCTTGTCAAAGAGACACTGAAGGACTGATCAGATGTGACAAGTGTGGTCTTGGGATGTCCTTGGACAAGATGAAGATGTTGTCAAGGTAGATGAACACATATCTGTGTATCACGTCTCAGAGAACCTCGTTGATGAAAGTTTGGAAAACGGCCGGACTGTTGGAAAGTCCGAAAGGCATCACCAAATTTTTATAGTAGCCATCGGGTATTATGAATGCCATCTTCCACACATCCCCATAACAGATGCAGATCAAGTTGTATGAGCTCTATAAATCCAGTTTGGTGAAGGTCTGGGTCCTGTGGGGTGATTCGAATGTGCTATCCATCAAGGAGGATTTATAGAGCAATTCTTAATGGTGATGTTGTTGAGTCCACACAGTAGTCAATGCAGAGATGAAGACCCCCATCCCTCTTGACAAAGAAGAACCCTTACTGGCTGGGTACTGGGACGGTCAAATGAAGCCGTGCTGTGGCAATGTAGTCATTCGTGGCTCGGGTCTCGGGAGGGGACAGGGAGAAAAGACAACCTCAGGGAGAGGTGGTACCCGGGAGGATGTCAGTCGCACAGACGTGCGGTCTGTGAGGCTGGCCTCCCTTTTACAGCGAATGATGGCTAAGTCGCAGTATCCCTGTGGGAGTTCAGTGAGGTTGAAGGTTTCCTCCATCTCCATGGATTTATGAGTTGAGGTCAACTGAGGGTGCAGGCACGTGGGTCCCCAACTCGGCAGTGAATCAGGTGACTAGGCATAGTGAGGGTGATGAGTGGAGAGCTGGGGTAACCCAAGATGAGAGGAGAGTTGGGTGAATTGATAAGGAAAACTTGGATGGACTCAAGCTGCTTTCCGATGCTCATGTGCACAAGCCATATGTGCATTCTGACCACTCCAGGCCCCAAGGGATATCTGTCCATAGCTGTGATGCAGAAGGGGTGAGGCATGGGCTTGGTAGAGAGTCCAAGCTGCACACACAGAGCCCAGACAAGAAAAGTGCCTGCTCCGCTGAATCCACCAACCTTTTCTGTGAGCGTTGACTGTTAGTATGTAGAGGAGGACAGAAAGAATGAGCTGGCTTATGACTGTTAGAGTGATTTTTGGGTCATTTACATTTAGCAAATGGCTTTGGCTACCAGTCTTCTGTTCATTGACAATGTATTGTAGATTTAATTTGGAACAATGCATTTCCTAAAAGCTGTAAATCCCAGTTCACAGACGATGCTGGCATCTGTGGGATGGATGTGAACCAGAAAGTGTGAAGTTTGCATGTAGTTTCAAAGAAAGCATTATCTATACTTTGTAATTATGGAATTGTCCTTTATGTTTAACATGTAAAATACCAAATAAATGTATTGTGGATTCAGTTTGGATCAATGGATTCCTAAAAGCCCAGTCCAGAAGCTGCTGGCACTTGTGGGATGGATGCGAATCAGAAGGTGTGAAGTTTGTATGTACCTTCAAAAGAAAGCATTGTCTATACGTTGTAAATATGGAATGGTCCTTTGTGCTTAGCAAATAAATATTGAGCCCCACATTGGGCCAGCAGACCTTTCCACCGAAAGCGTCTCGGTATGACGCCTGCTGTACCTTGTTTTGTCGAATAACGAAGCTGCTTTGTATCTACCAGTAACTCTCTCGCCAGTGATTTCATTCATGCAGCAACAATGACCAAGGGGCCAAGGGGGAGCTTTCCAGACAGAAGGCTCCTCGGCTCTACCTGGTGATGCCATTTCCCAGACTCAACGCGCATTTGTTGGGTGGTTGATCAGTGGCTCTGCAGTAAGTGCACAAGTTGTTTCTCCACTGATGTTCACACTCTGGGGAGGGATTTAAGGGAGCTCTCCCTAACTGCATGGCTTCCGGAAGCATTGATGATGAGGGTCCCGCAGCCTGAGATGTTTCTGGGAATAGAACTGGTGTTCTGGCCAATGATCTAGAGGGTCATTCCATAAGACGCTTGTAGATATGGAGGATAAATGTGATGAGGCTTTTGTGGTCGGTCGACATCTCCTGGGTAGATAGTGGGTAGATAGTTCATCTTTCAAGTGCTCTGAGCGTCTGGGATGGTAATGAGTAGCAGCACTTCTACTTTGCAACTGCACTCTGCCATGAGGGTCTTGAATTCCATAGTGTAATCAAGTATGAGCCTTGATGCAGGGCAAGTATCCGATCTACTGCCTCCCTTCTGCTTCCCAGCTGGTTGAAAACCCAGCATATCTCAGTGGTAAAATCTTCATACTGGTTGAAAATAGGGTTTTTATTGTCCCATTTAGCAGCAACCCAGGTCAGAGCTCGCCAGTCAAGAGAGAAATGATGAAGGCAATCTTGGCTTGGTCCATAACATATGGAAATGGTTGGAGCTCAAGGTGTAAGAAGCACTGGGATTGGAGGTTGTGGCGTCGAGTTGGGGATCCATTGAAGTGTTCAGGCACTGGAATCCCGGATTCTGAAGGAGGAGGTTGACCAGTGTGAGGTTGCTGTTTTCAGAAGGAGAGTTGGTTGAGAATGGCAAGCAGCTGGTCAATGGTTTTCTGCCGCTTCGTGAGCTCATGTCGACAGATGACTTCCTTTGGGCAAGCAAGTTCTGTTGGGTCAGTCTCTGGTTCGCTCATCCTGTCAGTAAATGAGGAGGAAGCTTGACCAGAAAACGCAGAACAGCGCAGCAATAACTTTAATAATAAACTTCAAAATAACAAACCACAAAGGGCCTCAAAACAAGAGAGAACAGATAATTACCTCAACAAGTTAACTGAAGACTAGGAGCAACTGGTTGAGGCTGGCAGGTTTATTGAGTGAACAAGGATTGTGGCTGAGAGTTGAGTTTAAATAGGTTGCAGATGGTAAGACCATAAGACCATAAATATAGGAGCAGAATTAGGCCATTTGGCCCATCGAATCTGCTCCGCCATTTCATCATGGCTGATCTATTTCCCTCTCAGCCTCAATCTCCTGCCTTCTCATTGTATCCCTTCATGCCCTGAGCAATCAAGAATTTATCAACTTCTGCCTTAAATATATACAACGACTTAGCCTCCACAGCCACCTGTGGCAATGAATTCCATAGATTCACCACTGTTTGGCTTAAGAAATCCCTCCTCTGTTCTGAGCTGGGCAAGAGTGGCGGGTGGCTCCTCTTACCTGGGTGGAGACTGGGAGGAGCCTGCATGTACAGGCCTGACAGACACAGGACAAGCCAAAGGCACACAAAATTCAATCAATCTTACTCTCTTTGAATTTCAGATCAAATTAGAAGAAAAATCTAAGCATGCAACAGGCTGTTGTGATTCATACACTGATTTCATTTATTGGTACAGTTGTCATCATAATTATTGGAATATTCTGTTCCATTGTCACAAGTACAGAGCCATAAGCTGTACAGATGAAGGAGATTTGCCTGGAATCCTCAACATTGAGTGTGGCCTCACCTCAGTTTTGGTCAAGTTTCATCATTTGCTTATCACCTACTGTTCTCTGTCAGCTGGTGAAATGCCACTCCACCAGAGTGGAAACCACCCGGGATGTCATGTGTTGTGCTTCGTTAGCTGGATGTCAATATGCATTACCAAGAGAGGTCCAATAGTAGCAGCCATGACTGAGTTTCCCCAAGTCCTGAAGGACATGGCTGCCAGAGATGGCCTGTCATGTGGTCTAAGAAAACCAGAAGAAAGAACGACCTTCTGATGTCAACCTTATCAATGCTACCTGCCACAAATTCATTTGTCTATGACAGCATTGACAGAAGTGATCACCCCACCACATAAATCTTCTCAAGGTAAAGTACTTTTCTATCGTTGGTGGTTCCCTTTTGTGCAGCATTATGCGATGTTATTTAGAATTGAATTAGAATGGATCTAGCAGATCAAAGTCAGCATCAGTGGGCTATCAGCAGCAGGAGAATTAAACCACAATCAGCATGAGTCAGTGTGCTTCTGCTCTGCCATTACCATGAAGCAGGATGTAGGTTGCAGAATGACGTATCAGAGGAAGCATTAGTTCTGTCTAAAAAATTAGTATCATCTACTTGTATAGCAAACAGCGAAAGTAACGAAGATTCAGAGTACATTTATTATCAATATTGTATGCAATATACAACTCTGAGATTCCTCTTCCCCATAGACAGCCATGGAACAAAGGACCATGGACCCTATTCAAAGGAAAAGAAAACCAAACCCTCCCCTCCTCCCATGCACAAAAAAAACAAAACAAGTCATGTAAACAGCAACAAAAAATGAGTGAAAACACAGGATATAAGGCATATTATATAAAGGCATACTTCAGTTCAGCTCAGTGTTCTTGTCGCTCTTGGTAGCATTGCTCACTGGCGCCATCTTCCTTCCCCCCCTTACTCAATATGGGCGAGTAGTGAACCCCCAGCAAGTGGACCAAAAAAGCTCTGCAGTTCTGCTGCAACACACCAATTCCACCTGAGGGTTTTTGGCCCAAAACCTTGATTGTACTCTTCTTCATAGATGCTTCCTGGCCTGCAGAGTTCCTCCAGCATTTTGTGGGGGTTGCTCAGATATCCAGCACCTATAAACTTTCTCTTGTTTGCATTTCTGCTGCATCTTGTTGAGAATGGTTGTAGATAACAGAATTGTTATTAATAGGAATGAGCGGAACCCATGATTATCAATGATGGCAAACGTCAACAAGTAGCATCAAAGACCTAAATGCTGAAAGGATGGTCCATTTGACTGCTTTTGAGTAATTCCCATTACTGAAAACAAACCTTAACAATTCCATTGTCCATGCCGTTGCCTGGGATACCGATGTAATATCAAGAAACAGTGAATAAAATATGAAAGTTCCTGAGGGGTCTTGATAGGATGGATCTGGAAAAATGTGGGAGAACCTGAAATGGAGGGGTCACTGTTTAACAGTTACAGAACATTGAACAATACAGCACAGGAACAGGACTTACAGCCTGTAGTATCTGTGCCAAACGTGATGCCAAATTAAACTAAATCTCTTCAGCCTGCATCTGAACCACTTCCCTCCATTCCCTGCATATTCATTGTGTTATTATGTGTGTACTTCAGTTCCCAGTGTGCAATGCAGGTGGTTTACCTGGAGACAGAAGTGACATTGGTTAACAGGGGATACACACACATTCACTCTCCACCAACATGACTGTTACATGTTAATAAATGCGTTAGCGTTTGAAAACCCATACAAAGTTTTGACTTTGTTAAAGAACAAACATAACACATGTTCTGTAATGGCATGACCAATACTCCAAAGTCTGGCCTAACGAAGTTTTTTCCCAAGAGTGTCATGAATCTTTGGAGCTCTCTTATTCAAAGGCTAAATTAGGTACTTGATGAGCAAGAAGGTGATGAGAATACAGAGCTGACATTACAGTCATAACCTTTTACATAGCGAAACGTGCTCGAGGGGCTGAGTGGACCAAATTCTACTCCCAGTTTGTATTTTCTTTTGTGCATGAGTAAATAGTTGAGAGAACTGGATTTGGATTCAGCAGAAACAATAGACTGACACACTCATGACTTCACCACACCTCCGCACAAGGTGTTTTTTTGTACAGCTGCAATATTAGTACCTATTATGCAAAAATGTGTTACCCAAACAGCACAGATTATTGTACCAGTATTCTACATTCAAACATGGCAGATGTTATTAACAGTATTACCATTTGACACTTAGCAATAATCTGCTCACTGATGCTGAGTTCATGTTCTGGCAGCTTTTTACATTATTTCAGCCTTAGTCCAAACATAAACAGAAGAGCTGAATCGCAAAGGTGAAGTTAAAATGACTGCCCTTGATATCAAGCCAATGTTGCTATGAATAGGATCAAGGATTTCCAGTGAAAATTAAGTCATTGAAAACTGGAGGGACAACTCTCTCCTGTCTAGACATAGCCAGAGTGAAGAAAAATATTTGCTGGAAGTTCAAATTCTCAACCTCAAGACCTTGCTGCAGATGCTTCTGAGATCTTAATCTCTAAACTACCTGCAGTGGTTTCCAAGGATTGTGGTTTCAATCATCTTCAGAATCAGAATCAGTCTTATGTGATGTGAAATCTGATTTTATTTGTGGCAGCAGTACAGTGCCAAGGCATAAAATTACTGTAAAACTTAAAATATCTAAATAGAGCAAAAAAAAAGGAATAATGAGGCAGTGTCCATGGGTTCATGATCTGTTCAGAATTCTGATGGATGGGAAAAATCTTTTTCTGAGTCATTGACTGTGGGTCTTCTGGCTCCTATACCTCTTGCCCATTTGTAGTAAAGAGAGCACATTCCAGATAGTGAGGATCCTTCATGATCCTCCTAACATCACAACTCGTTTGGATTCTTCTAAATGGATTTCTGGAGATGTCACTCATTTACTCGCCAAGACAGAGTTTAAAGCATGCACAATTTTCCTTTGTGGCAGCCAGGCTCTAAGTAAACTCTAAACATGATATAAATGATTGTTATTAGATATAGAAGTAGTCTCTTAAAATACTACAGCCTTAAGCAGCATTTCCCCTTCCATTTAAGAGTGTACACCACAGTGAAGATGGAACAGCATATACAAGAGTTTGCAGATGCTGTCACATGAAGGAGCAAACAATCTACTGGAGGAACTCAGTGGGTCGAGCAGAGACTGTGAGAGGAATAAAATTGTCAGGGTTACAACAGGGCTGAGACAGGGGACGAGGAGTGGCAAGAAAGAATGAGTTGACTGGTGGACTGAGGAGGGCTGTGAGATGGCAGGCAAGTAGAGCCGGGGAAGGAAGGTGATGGAGTTGGAAGACTGTGACAGGTGAAGGATAGATGAAGGCAGACGAAGAGAGAGTGAGCAGATTAAAACAGACAGAGCAGGGTTGAGGAGGGGAGTGCGAAGATGGTGGACAGCTGCTGGAAGTAGAGAAGCAGGAGCACAAAGCACTACCAGACAGATTCAGAAGAGTAAGGAAGTGGCCTCTAGGGGCAACTAAGAGACAGCTGAAACCAGATAAGCTTAGTGGGGAAAATCTGTGTGTGAAATGGGCAGATGGAGCCAGGAAGGGGAAGGGAATGAAGATGGGTGAAGGGGGTTGGGGGGAGGGTGGGGAAAGGACAAAAATGGAAGGACTGAAGGATGGGAAAGAGAAGGGGAAATTGGGTGGAGAGGAAAAAAGGAAATATGGAGTTACCTAAAATTGGCAAACTCAATATTTCTGCCCTTGTCTCATAGACTACCCTGGCAGAATATAAGCTGTTACTCCTGCAGTTTGCACTGGACTTCATCCTGGTAGTAGAGAAGGTCAAGGATAGACTGGTCATTTTGGGAATGGGAAGGGGAGTTGAAATGGGTGACAACTCACAGCTTGGGGTGGCCATTGTGGACTGAATGTAGGAACAATCACAGAGTCTGCTCTTTGTCTCACCGATAGAGAATGGACCACATTAGGAGCACCAAACACAGTGGACATGGTTGGAAGAGATGCATGTGAACCTTAGTCTCACCTGGAAAAGCTGTTTACTTACCTGGATGGTGGTAAGTAGGGGGCAGTAAGGACGTTTTCTATCTATTACGAGGGCAGTGGAAATTGCCAAGGGTAAGAGAGGAATGGTGTGGACAGATGAATGAACCAAAGAGTGACATAGGGACTGACATAGGAAGCAATTCCTGTGGAAAGCAGGAAGGGATGGAGAGGAGAAGATGCAGTTTGGGGCGGGATCATGTCGTAGCTGGCAGAAATAACAAAGGATGAGATGTTGGATGTGGAGGCTCATGGGGTAAATGATAAGGACCAAGGCAATTCGACCTCTGTTTTGTCTAGGAGGTGTTGGGGTAAGGTGTTGGGAGAAGTACATGAAACAGGGATGTGAGATTGAGCTCTGTAAATCACAGAAGACGGGACAAGGAGAACATTTCAGATGTCCTAGAACAAAAAGCCTCATCTTTAGAGCAGATGGGATGGAGTCAGAGAAAATGGGAGAGAGGAACGACATCCTACAAGAGACAGGATGAGAGGAGGTGTAGTTCAGTAGTTGTGGGAGTTGGTAGGTTTATGGTAAATATCAAGGGATAGTTTGTCTCCATAGAGGAAAACAGATGGATCTAGAAACAGGAGAGAAGTGTCAGAAATGTCCTGCGTGAATTTGAGTATGGCGTAGAAGTTTGATGGCAAAGATGATAAAATTAATGAGTTCTCCTTTTTTCTCTCTCCTCACACTTTTACCCCTCTCCCCATTCCTTCCCCACGCCCCCCACCATCTTCTCACCTCTTAGTCCTCCCGCTTTATCCTGTCATCTTACTCCACTTCTCAGCCCACCAATCACCTCAGAATCCTTTCAGTACTGGCCATCTCTCAGTCCTGATGCAGGAATTTGTCCCAAAACACTGACAACTTCTTTCCTCACAAAGGTGCTGCAGGACTGATTGAGTTCCTCCAGCACATTGAATATGGCACTATGCTGAGCTCCATCCATAACTTTACACATCCCTTCTGAGAGTCACCACTGGCCAGAAGCACATTTAAATCAGGAGCTACAGGATCGGGTTGGGTATTCTGTGGTGACTGACTCACACCCTGTCTACCTGAGACCTATCCAGAAGGCACAAGTGCGGAATACAATGGAATTGTCTACACTTGCACACTTCTAGCATCATGTTGAAAGCTCCACACTTTTCAAAGCCAAATACAACAGATGCTGAAAACCTGAAATAAAAACGGGGAGCATTGAACTACTTGACAAGCCAGGAAGCACTTGCAGAGAGATGAGCAAGGTTAACATTTCAGAATCTATGAGTTCAGCACCACCTAGGAGAAATCAGCCCATATTTTCGACCTGCTTACATATTCACTGTTTCCACACTGCACAACTCTCAGTGTGTATGATCTACATGAAGCACTTAAGCAACTCACCAAATTTTTTTCAGCACTATCTTTCAAAGTCATGACATTGGCTGCTTGAAAGATCAATGGGGAAAGGGCTCTTACCCACCATCCTCAATTAAGAATATATTACCAACACTCACCGCAACTGCTTCAGAATCCTGGAGCTCTATGTCCAATGTTCCTCACTTGGATTGCAGGAATTTGCAGCTCCTCATCACCACCCTTTCAGTAGTAATTAACACTGGGCAATGAATATAACCTTATCCTCAGCAACAGGTCCCACAGGAGACTGAAAAAATATACATGAAATGCCAATGCATATTGCAAGGCCAAAAGCTATAATCAGTGCATTAAATAAAAAAAATCAGCTATTCGATCAAATTATCGTTGATCTGACTATCACCAAATTCTCATTTCTCTGCCAGTGAAATTTCACCTTCTTGCTTATTAACAATCAATCAACTTCCAGCCCTAAAATATTCAAAGATTCTGCTTCCACTGACATTTGAAAAAAAATCGCTCTAAAAGACTCATTGATCTCTGAGAGAAAACATTTCACAACTTCATAGTCTTTAATAGGCAACTCTTTTTTAAAAAACATTTACGCTTAGTTCTCAACTCTTCCATGAAAGCAAACACCCTTCGCCCATCCACCCTGTCAAGATCACTCGAGTTCTTGTATGTTTCAATTATGTCAATTCTCTCGCTTCTACGCTCCAGCTGATACAACCCTAGTCTATCCAAACTTTCCTCTTAAGACAATGTGCATTCCACTTATTAGTCCAGTTAATCTTCCCTCACCTTCAAATACATTGACTTCTTAAAGAGATCCATTTTTACATACTGCTCTAGATATACTGACCAATGCCCTATGTAACTCTCACAATAACCTCCCTACTCTTGTGCTCAATCCCCCCAAAAAATAAACAATAATAATCTGTTAGCATTCTCAATGCACAACCTGTATTCTAGCCCTTTTGTGAATCATGCATTAACATGTTAATGCACACCATTATTTTAAAGGAAACTCTTAAAACATAGAACATAGAAACATAGAAACATAGAAAATAGGTGCAGGAGTAGGCTATTCAGCCCTTCGAGCCTGCACCATCATTCAGTATGATCATGGCTGATCATCCAACTCAGAACCCTATACCTGCCTTCTCTCCACACTCCCTGATCCCTTTAGCCACAAGGGCCATATCTAACTCCCTCTTAAATATAACCAATGAACTGGCCTCAACTGTTTCCTGCGGCAGAGAATTCCACAGTACAGCATAGTGTAGGTTTTTTGTCCCACAATGTCAACCTTTAAACCTACTCTAAAATCAATCTAACCCTTCCCTCCCACATTGTCCTCCATTATTCTTTCATGCATATGTCTATCTAAAAGCTTCTTAAATGTCTCTATTATATCTGCCTCTAACACCACCCCTGACAGTGCATTCCACGCAACTACCAGTCTACTTGTTCAATAAACTATCCAGGACAACTCCCCTATTCTTTCCACCTGTCACCTTAAAATTATGCCGGCTCATATTAATCATTTATGCCCCGGGAAAAAGTCTCTGGCTGGGCACTGTACCTATGCCTTTTATGGTCTTGCACACCTCTATCAAGTTGCCCCTCATCCTCCTTCACTCCAAAAAGAAAAGGCCTAGCTCACTCAAAGTCTCTGCATAAGACATGCTTTCATCCTGGTAAATCTCGTCCACACCATCTCTGAAGCTTCCTCGTCCTTCCTGTATTGAGGTGACCAGAACTGAACCAAATACTCCAAGTGTGCAAAGTCTCATCTGATTAATTTAACTCTTCAGGAGGTAACAAGGATAGTGTGTTTCATAGTCGACATGGATTTGGGTAAGGTTTTTGACGAGATCAAAAATGCCACTTGAGTCAAAAAACTAAGTTTCATAGGATCCAAAATGCCAAAGAGTGTACAAAGACTGTTACCTGAGGGACTCAGTACTTACTCCTTTGATTTTTGCAATGAATATATAATTAGTCAGACCATTGCAGAGGGCATTTTAAAGAAGATAGCTGATGATTTAAAAAATTGCCATGTGATTGACTGTGACAAGGTAAGATTTAGACTGAAGGAAGACATGGATGATATAGTTAGAGGGACAGAAAGATAGCAAATGGAACTTAAAACACAACAGATTATGCTCATGCTGGAGATCTTGAGCAACACACAGAAAATGCAGGAGGAACTCATCAAGTCAAGCAGCATCTATGGAGAAGAATGCCATTTGATGTTTTGTGCCATGGCCCTCATCAGGACTGGAAAGGAAGGGAGGAGAAGGCAGATTAAGTGGGGGGGGGGGCTGGAGAATGACTATTAAATAGCAGTTGATAGTTAGAACTAGGTGAGGGCTGTGGTGGGTGGGTTGGGGAGGGAGATGAAGTAAGAAGTTGGGTTGGGTTTGGTGGAAGAAGAAAGAATCTGGTAGGAAAGGACAGTGAAGAATGGAAGAAAGGAAATGAGGAGGTGCACCAGAGGGAGGTGATGTTTAGTGAGTTAAAGAGAAGGGAAATGGAAAGAGAGAGAAAAGGGAGGGAGGAGAAATTTCTGGAAGTTAGAGAAGTTGATGTTCTTGCTATCAAGTTGGAAGCTGTCCAGATAGAATATGAAGTGTTGTTCCTCCAACCTAAGTGTGGCCTCATTGTGGCAGCAAAGGAGACCATAGACTGACATGATAAAATGGGAATAGGAAGTCAAATTCAAATTGGGAACTCCCATCCTTTGCAACAGCCAGAGCAAGCGTGTTCCATAAAGCAGTCCCCCAATCTACGTGATGTCTTGTCGATGTAAAGGAGATTGCACTGGGCTCACTGTGAAAAGATGTGTTGATATTGGAGAGGGTCCAGACGAGGTTCACAGGAATCATTCCTGGAATGAAAGACTTACCATATGAGGAGCATTTGATAGCTCTGGGAATGTGCTTGCTGGAGTGTTTAAAAATGAGGGGGATCTCATTGAAACCTATCCCATATTGAAAGGCCTAGAATTAGTGGGTGTGGAGACGATGTTTTCTATAGTGGGGGAGCTTAGGAACAGATGTCACAGCCTCAGAATAGGATGATGTCCAATTAAAACATAGATGAGGAAGAATTTCTTTAGCCAGAGGGTGGTGAATCTATGGAATTCATTGCCACAGATGAGGAAGCCAAGTTTTTGCATATATTTAAAGCGGAAGTTGATATGTTCTTGCTTAGTAAGGGAAGAAGACAGGAGAATTGGGTTGAAGGGAATAATAAGTCAGCATGATGGAATGGTGGAGCATATTCGATGGGCTGAATGACCTAATTCTGCTCCTATGTCTTATGGTCTTATGGAATCACAAGTAAAGCATTGCTTCATCTGGAAGGATGGTCTGAGGGCTTGAATGGTGGTGAGGGAGGAACCGTAGTGAGAGATGTAACACTTATCGCACTTTCAGAGATAAGTGCGAGATTAGTTGAGGAGGGATGAATGGACAAGGGAGTCATATAGAGAATGATCCCTATGGAATGCAGAGATGGGGGGATGGAAGGATGTGCTTAGTGGTAGGATTCCTTTGTAGCTGGTGGAAATTATGGAGAATGATATGCAGAATAGGAAGGCTCGTGGAATGGTAGGAAAAAGAAATGCGAACTGTCATGGCAGTGGGAGGATGGGGTAATGGCAGATGTAAAGGAAATTGAGGAGATGTGATTGAGGGCTGCATCGAAGGTGGTGGAAGTGAAACCTAGTTTTTTGAAAAAGGAGGACATCTAGAGTATTATAGAATGGAAAGCCTCATCCTGAAGATTGATGTGGCAGAGATGGAGGAACCAAGTAAAAAGAATAGTATTTTTTAATGTGACAAGGTGAAAAGCTATTGTCAAGATAGCTGTGAAAGTCAGTATGTTTGTAATAGATATCAGTAGATAGTCTGTCTCCAGAGAAAGGGGAGAGAGGTGTTAGAGATGGACCAACTAAATTTGAGGGCAGGGTGAAAGTTGGAGGCAAAGTTGATGAAATTGACAAGCTCAGCATGGGTGCAGGGAGCAGCACCAATGCAGCTGTCAATGTAGTGTAAAAAGAGTTGGGGAGCATCACAATTGTAGGCTTGGAACATGGACTTGCACTAGCCGACAAAAAGGCAGTCATGGCTGGTGCCCGTGAGCATGCCCATGGTTACACCTTGGGTTTAGATTGAATAGAATTTAACCCCTGGGTGTGTGAAGTAATGTAACTGGGAGTTGCAGCAAAGCTACAGCAACAAAAAGTAGGAAAATGAGTAATGTGGAGGAACAAAGGGACATTAAAATCTATGTTCATAGCTACTTAAATGTAACAAGATAGGTAAATAACTTGGTTAGTCAGTCAAAAGGGATGTTTCTCTTTTATGCAGCGGCAGGGAGGTTATACTAGAGCTGCATATAAATGAAGCCACTGCTTAAATATTGTGTATCATACTGGTCACTACATTACAAGAAAACTGAGGTGGCATTGACAATATGCACATAATTACACAATGACATTGCCAGTACTGGAAAATTGCAGCTATGAAGAATCAGTGGACAAGCTATACTTGTTTCCTTTGGAAGCAAAGGGACAACTGAGGTGTATAAATGAATCAAGGACCAGCATACGACAAATACTAATGACCTGGACTCAGTGGCCATTTTATTACGTACACCTGCTCATTAATGTAAATATCTAAAGAGCCAATCACGCGGCAGCAACTCAATGCATAAAAGCATGGTCAAGCGGTTCAGTCGTTGTTCAACCAAACATCAGAATGACGAAGGTATATAATTTAAGTGACTTTGATTGTCGAATGATTGTTGGTGCCAGGTAGGTGGTTTGAGTATCTCAGAAACTGCTGATCTCCTAGGATTTTCATGCACAACGGTCTCTAGAGTTTACAGACAATGGTGCGAGAAACCAAAAAATGACCATGGTGGTTCTGTGGGTGGAAATGCTTTGTTAATGAGAGAGGTTAGAGGAGAATAACCAGACTGGTTTAAACTGACAGGAAGGTGACAGTAGCTCAAATAACCCTGTGTCACAACAGTGGTGTGCAGAAGAGCATCTCTGAATGCACATTGAACCTTGAAGTGGTTGGGCTAAAGCAGAAGACAAAGAGACATAGATTTAAAACACTAGGTTGATGGATTACAGCAGAGGTCAAAGTATGCCAGAATATCCAATTACAATTTATCAATGAGGAACTACATAGTATTTTTTTTAACGATTCTGTGAACTTAATACAAAGGGAGTGTGAATAAATAAAAATGGTGTATTTTCCTTCTTGGGCTGTCCCCTGAGATTTTGTCTCATGGGTGCTAAGTGTAAGGTTATCCTCTAGTATGCTGCACTGAAAGAGCTGATGCTGACTTGGAATTCAGCCTTCAAACATGTGCAAACGCAAGCCGTAAGTCAACTACTGAGGCTTGGTTATTGAGGCTCCATTTTTCTGGAGAGTCACCATAGGCTGAAGAGTTTCCAATTAGTTCTATACATTAACTCCATTCAGTGGGAAGTTTCTTGGAAGTCATAGAGCCAAGGTTCTGTACAGGACAGTTCAGGTCACCATGACAATGCTGACTTTTCTGTAGACCTTTCTGCCCATCTATCCTAATGCTGATCTGCAACACTCCGGTGCAAAAAATTGAGAAAAGTATTGGTACAATGATGCAGTCTTATTTAAAACTTGGTTTTCACTAAGATTGGCTCTATTGTCAACCCATTGTTTTTTATTCATTATTTGTGTCAGGAATTATTATGGAGTTGTGAAATTATAGATAGAATATGTCAATTAAAATGAGAACCAGCCTTCAGAAAACAAAACCTATTCACATTTCTATTTCAACTAATACTTTAAGGCCATTGAAAGCAATCTCTGACTGAAGAACATTCTGATTTTGTACGAATGGCGTTACCAGAGGAAGACAATAAATGGATGTTCATGTTAGTTTTTCAGTGAAACTTTTATGATGAGATCAGGGAAACTATTAAATGGCTATCTCTGTAGTAACAATTTGTTAAGGCACATCCCTGCAAGTTAGTGCACAGTTCAGGACATGTCTATTTTGTCACTTAATGTTCTGGCTAGTTGCATATTCAAGGAGCCATCCCTCAGCACTGTGACAAAAGAGGTGTATCTTGAGTCTCTGCGTTTGTGTTGAGAACCCCTAAGACCAATCACCAGTACTTCAATAGTCAAGAGGATTCTGTCAGTTGGGATGTGCCTCCATTGTAAATGTATAATTCTGCAAAGTTATCTGTCTGCATTCAAACATGGTAAAGTAATAATAACCATCAGAAGCGACGCTAATCACTTACGATTCTCCTGGTGTATAAAGAATATAAAACATCACTGTACAGTTGATTGTGGGGAGTGGAGAAATAGATTCACCAGAAGATCTGCTGTGTTGAATAATAAACCTTTTATGTCTTTCAGTTGCAGCTTTTGCGTGCTCAGTTCAGCAGTCACAACAGTTTGAATGCCTTCATGGAACAAACAGTAGAATGAAACAAATTTCTGCAGGCAGATAAATTTGAGGACAGTGTTTCACAGTTCCTCACAATCGGCAGAGTCAAGGTACCAAACTAAGTGCTGGGGAGAATCGTGAGTCCAGATGACAGGCCTTGACCTGAAGCACCAACTGCCCATTTCATTTCATTAGTGCTGCCTTACCTACTCAGTGCCTCCAGTACTTTGTGTGTTGGTGTAGTCAAAATCTTGAGTGAGCTTGAAAAAAGGCAGACTGGCTGCTGTTGCTTCCTGATCTACCTAGTTGCTCCGTGAAGACCGAATCCACTGTTCCACTGGATAGAGAGAAACTACACTGTAATTCTGGAAGTAGCTCTTCAGCTTCTGGGAGGAATTGGTTCACAAGGATGCTGGTGGATCACAGCCGTAAGACACCCCTGTAGTTACCACAGTCTGACTTTTCTCCTTTCTTGAAGAGGGTCATGTTTATGGCTTTTCTGAGGTAACAGTGCATTTAAATCCTCATTTTTTTGCTAAAGAATTACACAATTTTTATTTAGGCTCTTCTGCCCCACCACGCTGCACTGCTCAGCAAACCGCCCCCTTAACCCCCCAGCCCAATCACAGGACAATTTACAATCATTAATTAACCTACTAACCGGTACATCTTTGGACTGTGGGAGGAAACCAGAGCACCTGGAAGAAACCCACTTGCACATGCGAAGAGTATACACACTTTCTACAGAGCACACTGGAATTGAACTCTGAACTTCAATGCCCTGAGCGTCAAAAGCATTGTGCTAACTGCCACACAACCGTGGTGCCCCAACAATTGAGTACAGTGGTGCATTTCCCACATAATCTTCAGCTGACATAGTTGCTGAGACAGAGCCACATTTTTTTCTTTGAAAATATGTTCTACCTCCCTATTACTTCCATTGTGAATAAATGAAGATTCAAATTTATGTTCCCTAAGCCAGAGTACAATTTATAATAGTTGTTATACCATTGGAGGTTTGTCTGATTCAAATCAATTGTCTTAATACATTGCATTGCTGAATTTTTAAATATTAAAGCTAGCTTATAGTTCCCATGTAAAATATATCTTGGCTATATTATCCATCCCATCCCTTCTGTCTCATTATAAAGATAATGCGTACATGATTTTTGTATCAATGGATGTGAGAATGCTTTGAAAATTTCTTCCTCATAGATTTTTTTTTAGCTATCTTAATATAAACAGTAAAATAAAAAAAAATCAATTTTGTCAAATACTTAGTGTGCAGTAGAGTACAGCTTTTCTTGAGTCAACTAAATGGCATTTCTGAGAAAGGATTTTAAGTTCATTTGAAGATACACATGAGCAGTCTAATTGCTTCCAGCCCATATGAAGTTGCAAGTTTTTTTTTTGCTCCTCTAGCGACTAATAAAAATTCTGTGATTACATACTTGCACTCATGTGGTACCTTCAATGATTTGACACTTAATCAGAATCAGAATCAGATTTGATATTACCAGCATATATCGTGAAATTTGTTAACTTTACGGCAGCACAATACAGTAAATATAGAGGGGAATAAAACTGAGTAAGTATATATATGTCTATTAAATAGTTAAATTAAAAGTAAGTAGTGCAAAGTAACAGAAATAAAAAAGTAGTGAGGTAGTGTTCATGGGTTAGAAACATAGAAAACCTACAGCACAATACAGGCCCTTCGGCCTACAAACTTGTGCCAAACATGTCCTTACCTTAGAAATTACTAGACTTACCTATAGTCCTCTATTTTACTAAGCTCCATGTACCTATCTAAATGTCTCTTAAATGACCCTATCATATCCGCCTCCACCACCATTGCCGGCAGCCCATTCCACGCACTCACCACTCTCTGAGTAAAAAACCTACCCCTGACATCTCCTCTGTACCTACTCCCTAGCACCTTAAACCTGTGTCCTCTTGTGGCAATCATTTCAGCCCTGGGAAAAAGCCTCTGACTATCCACATGATCAATGCCTCTCATCATCTTATACACCTCTATCAGGTCACCTCTCATCCTCCGTTGCTCCAAGGAGAAAAGGCCGAGTTCACTCAACCTATTCTCATAAGGCATGCTCCCAAATCCAGGCAACTTCTTTGTAAATCTCCTCTGCACCCTTTCTATGGCTTCCACATCCTTCCTGTAGTGAGGCGACCAGAACTGAGCACAGTACTCCAAGTGGGGTCTGACCAGGGTCCTATAATAGCTGCAACATTACCTCTCGGCTCCTAAATTCAGTTCCACGATTGATGAAGGCCAATACACCGTATGCCTTCTTAACCACAGAGTCAACCTGTGCAGCTGAAATGGTTCAACGTCCATTTAGAAATTGGATGGCAGAGGGGAAGAAGCTGTTCCAGAATCACTGAGTGTGTGCTGTCAAGCTTCAGTACCTCCTTCCCAGTGTGAATAGGGCAGGTCCTGTGTGGTGGAGATCCTTAATAATGGACTCCACCTTCCTGGGGCACTGCTCCCTGAAGATGTTTTGGATACTATGGAGGCTAGTACTCATGAGAGGGCTGACTAATTTTACAAGTTTCTGCAACTTATTCTGATCTTGTGCTGTAACCCCACCCCATACCAGATGGTGATGCAGCCAGTCAGAATGCTCTCCACGGTACATTTGTAGAAGTTTTTGAATGCTTTAATTGACAAACCAAATCTCCTCAAATTCCTAATAAAATATAGCTGCTGTCTTGCATCAATATGTTTGCATCCAGGTTAGGTCCTCAGTGATATTTACACCCAGGAATTTGAAGTTGCTCAGTCTCTCCACTTCTGATCCACCTATGAGGATTGGTTTGTGTTCCCTTGTCTTACCCTTCCTGAAGTCCACAATCAGCTCTTCGATCTTGCTGACATTGAGTGTAAGGTTATTGCTGTGATACCACTCAACTAATTGGTATATCTCACTCCTGTACGCCCTTTTGTCACCATCTGAAATTCTGCCAATAATGGTTGTATCATCAGCAAATGTATAGATGCTGTTTGAGCTGTGCCTAGCCACATAGTCATGGCTGTTGAGAGAGTAGAGCTGCAGTCCCCAACCAATGGACCGCAGACCGGTACCGGGCTGCAAAGAATGTGCTACCGGGCCACGAGGAAACGATATGAGTCATCTGCACCTTTCCTCATTCCCTGTCACGCACTGTTGAACTTGAACATAGGGTTGCCAACCGTCCCGTATTTGCCGAGACATCTCGTATATTGGGCTAAATTGGTTTGTCCCATACGGGACTGCCTTTGTCCTGTATTTCCCCCGCTAAGGTAGAGCGTTCCTATGAAACCTTTCGTGCCGAAATGACGTAAAGCAAAGCAGCAATCACCATTAATTTACATGGGAAACATTTTTGAGCATTCTCAGACCCAAAAAATAACCTACCAAATCGTACCAAATAACACATAAAACCTAAAATAACACTAACATATAGTAAAAGCAGGAATGATACGATAAATACACAGCCTATATAAAGTAGAAGTAATGTATGTACAGTATAGTCGGGAAGATTAAGGCAAAACCGATTTGCGGGGAAAAAAATCGGCACGTACGCGCATGCGCACATCACATATGCGTACGTCACTCACGCATGCACCTTGCCCATGCAAGGCTTCATGGTCATGGTAGTCTTTCTTGGGTAAACACAAGTGTCCCGGGATTTGACTGCTACCGTTGTCCCTTATTTGGGAGTGAGAAAGTTGGCAACCCTAACTGTAAAAGACATGTTGAGGTGAGTTTAACCCTACTTGAACACTAACCCCCCCCCCCCACCCCGATCGGCCGGTCCGCAAGAATATTGTCTATATTAAACTGGTCCGTGGTGCAAAAAGGGTTGGGGACCCCTGGAGTAGAGCGATGGGCCAAGCACTGCCTGTGGAATGACTGTGTTAATTGTTAGCAAGGTGTAGATGTTATTCCCAATCTGCACAGATTAGGTAAGGAAATTAAGGATCCAGTTGCAGAGGGGAGATGCAGAGGCCTAGGTTCTGTAGCTTTTCAATCAGGACTGTAGGAATGATGGTGTTAAATGCTGAGCTGCAGTCAATAAACAGCATCCTAACATACAATAGATATTTCCACTGTCCAGGTGATCCAAAGCTGTGTGGAGAGCCATTGAGATTGCATCTGCTGTAGACCTATTGTAGCGATAGGCAAATTGCAGTGAGTCCTGAGACAGGTGTTGATTCTAGGCATGACCAGCCTCTCAAAGCATTTCATCACTGTAGATGTGAGTGCTACTGGTCGATAGTTGTTGAGGCAGCTCACACTGATCTTCTTGGGCACTGGTATGATGGTTTCCCTTTTGAAGCAGGTGGGAACTTCCGACCGTAGCAGTGAGAGGTTGAAAACTTGGAATACTCCCGCCCATTGGTTGGCACAGGTTTTCAGAGCCTTACCAGATAAACCATTGGGCCCTGTTGCCTTGCGAGGATTCACCCTCTTGAAAGACAGTCTGACATCGGCCTCTGAGACAGAAATCACAGGGTCATCGGATGCCACAGGGATCCACAGAGCTGTTGTTTTTATTCTCCCTTTCAAAGCGAGCAATGAATGCATTGAGCTCATCTGGTAGTGAAGCATCACAGCCAGTTATGATGTTGGGTTTTGCTTTGTAGGAAGTAATGGCCTGCAAACCCTGCCAACGTTGATGTGCGTCTGATGACACCTCCAACCTCTCTTGGGATTTTTCCTTGACTCTTGAAATAGCCCTCTGCAAGTCATAGAATCACAGAATCATAGAAATCTACAGCACATTACAGGCCTTTTGGTCCGCAACCTTGCGTCGACCACGTAACCTACTCTAGAAACTGCCTAGAATTACTCTACAGCATAGCCCTCTGTTTTTCTAAGCTCCATGTACCTATCTAAGAGTCTCTTAAAAGACCCTGTTGTTTCTGTCTCCACCACTGTTGCTGGCAAGGCATTCCACGCACCCACCACTCTCTGTGTAAAAAGCTTACCTCTGACATCTCCCTTGTACCTACTACCAGGCATCTTAAAACTATGCCCCCTCATGCTAGCCATTTCAGCCTTGGGGAAAAAAGCCTCTGGCTATCACACAATCAATGCTTCTCATCATCTTATACACCTCTATCAGGTCATCTCTCATCCCCCATCGCTCCAAGGAGAATAGGTTCATTCAACCTATTCTCATAAGGCATTCTCTCCAATCCAGGCAACATCCTTGTAAATCCACATCCTTCCAGTAGTGAGGTGACCGGAACAGAACACAGAACTCCAAGTGGGGCCTAACTAAAGTCTTGTATAGCCTTAACATTACCTCATGGCTCTTGAACTCAATCCCGCAGATGATGAAGGCCATCTGCCACTTCTCAGCCCAGTTCTACATCCTCTCGATGTCCCGCTGTGACAACCCTCCAGGCTATCCACAGCACCCCCAACTTTTGTGTCATCGGCAGACTTACTAACCCGCCCTTCTACTTCCTCATCCTGGTCATTTATAAAAATCACGAAGAGAAAGGGTTCCAGAACACCACTGGTCACCATCCTGCATGCAGAATATGAACCATCTAGAACCACTATCTGTGGGCAAGAGAATTCTGGATCACAAAGCAAGATCTCCTTGGATCCCAGGCCTCATTACTTTCTCAATGAGCCTTGCATGGGGAACCAATGTGTTTTGTTATTTTCAAAGTCATGCCTGGTTTTCTTATACAAACCTGGATTGCGAGACTTAAATGCCATTGATCTAGACCTCAGCAGACTACAAACCTGCTGGTTCATCCATGGCTTTTGGCTTGAGAATGTAGAGTAAGTTTTCATTGACACACACATATCCACATGAGTTTTAATGAGCAACACACACAAAATGCTGGAGGAACTCAGCAGGCCAGGCAGCATCTATGGAAAGAAGTGCAGTTGACGTTTCAGGCTGAAACCCTTCGGCAGGACTGGAGAAAGAAAGCAAAGAAAGCTGAGGAGTAGATTTGAAAGGTTGCGGGAGGGGAGAGAGAATCACCAGGAGATGGGTGAAACCTGAAGGGGGAGGGGTGAAGTAAAGAGCTGGGAAGTTGATTGGTGAAATGTAGTGAAAGGGGTTGGAAAATGGAGAAGGGGAGGGGTTGTGGGGGGGCATTACCGGATGTTTGAGAAATCGATGTTCATGCCATCAGGTTGGAGGCTGCCCAAACGGACTATAAGGTGTTGTTCCTCCAACCTCAGTGTGACAGTGGAGGAGGCCATGGATGAACATATCGGAATAGGAATGGAAATGGAATGAAAATGGGTGGCCGCGCTTGTTCAGGTGGACGGAGCATAGATGCTCAGTGAAGCGGTCTCCCAAGCTACGTTGGGTCTCACCGATGTACAGGAGGCCACACTGGGAGCACCAAGTCCATAAATGATCCCAACAGACCTCACCTGGAAGGACTGTTTATGGCCCTGGGTGGTAGCGAGGGAGGAAGTGTTGGTGCAGTGTAGCGTTTGTTCCGCTTGCAAGGATAAATGCCGGGAGGGAGATCAGTAGGGAGGGATGAATGGATAAAGGAGTCATGTAAGGAGCAATCCCTATGAAAAACAGAAAGTTGGGGGGGGGGAGTGAAAGATGTGCTTGGTGTTGGGATCCTGTTGGAGGTGGTGGAAGTTTTTGAGAATTATGCGTTGGACACGGAGGCTGCGGGGGTGGTGGGTGAGTACAAAAGGAACCCTATCCCTGGTAAGGTGGCAGGAGGATGGGGTAAGAGCAGACGTGCATGAAATAGAAGAGATGAGGTTGAGGGCAGCATTGATGGAGGAGGAAGGGAAACCCCTTTCTTTGAAAAGACAGGACATTTCCTTTGTTCTACAGTTTGTAGAATGAAAAGTCACATCTTGAGAGCAGATGCGGCGGAGGCAGTGGAATTGAGAAAAGGGGGTGGCAATTTTACAAATAGTAGGGTGGGACGAGGTGTAGTGTAGGTAGCTGTGATAGTCCGTGGATTTGTATGGACAACGGTGGATAATCTGTCTCCAGAGATAGAGACAGTGAGATCGAGAATGGGAAGGGAGGTGTTGGAAATGGAACCAGGTAGAACGAAGAAGATGTCCTAGTTTTTCAAAGAAAGGGGTTTCCCTTCCTCCACCATCAATGGTGTCCTCAACTGCATCTCTTCCATTTCATGCATGTCTGCTCTTACCCCATCCTCCCATCATCCTACCAGGGATAGGGTTCCTCTTTTCCTCACCTACCACTCCACCAGATCCGTGTCCAGCACATAACTCTGCAAAATTTCTGCCACCTCCAATGGGATCCCACCACCAAGCACATCTTTCCCTCCACCCCATCCCTCCACTTTCTGCTTTTCACAGGGATCACTCCCACACAACTCATTTGTCCATTCTTCCTTCCCGACTGATCTCCCTCCTGGCACTTATCCTTGCAAGCAGAACAAGTGCTATACCTGCTCCTACACCTCCTCCTCCACTACCATTCAGGGCCCCAAACGGTCCTTCCAGGTGAGGCAACACTTCACCTGTGAGTCTGTTGGGGTCATTTACTGTGTTCAGTGCTCCTGGTGTGGCCTCCTGTACATGGGTGAGACCCGATATGATTGGGAGCCTGCTTCACCAAGCATCTACGCTCCATCTGCCAGGACAAGTGGGATCTCCCAGTGGACACCCATTTTAGTTCCACTTCCCATTCCCATTCCGATATGCCCATCCATGGCCTCCTCCACTGTCACACATAGGTTGGAGAAACAACACCTTATAGTCCGTTTGGGCAGCCTCCGACCCGATGGCATGAACATTGATTCCTCAGACTTCTGGTAATGTCCTTCAACACCCCCTCCCCTTCTCCATTTTTCAACTCCTTTTCCTCCTCTCACCTCATCTTATCAATCAACTTCCCAGCACTTTAATTTATCCCTCTCCAGGTTTCACCTATCACCTGGTAGTTTTCTCTCTCCTCTCCCAACCTTTTAAATCTACTCTTCAGCTTTTTTTCTCCAGTCCTGCCAAAGGGATTTGGAACGAAACGTCAACTGTACTTCTTTTCATAGACGCTGCCTGGTCTGCTGAGTTCCTCCAGCATTTTGTGTGTGTTGCTCGGATTTCCAGCGTCTGCAGATTGTCTCTTGTTTCAGGTTTTAATGAAGTCAGTGTCAACTGTGGCATGCTTATCCAGGCTTGAAAACGACTACCTAAACACAGTCCGATCCACTGATTCAAAGCAGTCCTGTAAGTGATGGTTACTGGGTGACAATTGGTTGGATTCCATTAGCTATGTGATTGACAAGTTTTCTGACAAACCCTCATTGTTTACTTGGCGATAACAGGAGAATATAAGGGATATTTTTGGATGGAAAATCGTTTAGTATTGATTTTCTTCAGAAATTAACTACTGACTGTTGTGTAAATACTTTCAGTAGGCATCCTGGACAGCTGGCAGACTGACAAAACAAATGGAGGGGAACTTGGACATTAGATTCACCAAACATTAGAACTAAAGAGTATATTCAGCCTCCTCAAAAATTTTCCAAACCTCCTGAGAGTGTACTTGATGTCTCCACTAAAATGTTTTACTTTCCTGTCAACACCATCCATCCAATCCTTAGAGAGTAATTGTTTCAACCAAATCTGGACTCATACACGAAAAAAGGGGCCCCTCAGAATAAATTAAATTATCATTACTGAAGAGGTAGTTTATTGACTTGTACTTTTACATAGCTCTTACCATTACATCCTTTCCTAAATATTTTTGCCCTTAGTAATATAATTGAAGCTTCCTTGATGCAACCTCTTGAGATTTGATCCCTGCTGCAATTTATCTGAATTCTGCAGTTTCTAAGTATTTCTTAGCTTATGAAGTAGGTTTTCACCATAAGTCCTGGTAATCAAAAAAAGACCTAAACCATGATCTTGACATGAACTGCCAATTATAATTAAGTTTAGTGGAGAAGTAAATTTTCAAAGGATGTGGACTAAACATAAACAAATGGGATTAGTTTAGGTGGGCGTTTGGTCAGTATAGGCAAAATAGGCCAAAGGGCATGTTTGTGTTGTATAAGTCCATGAATCCATGAATAACTTAAATGCACAATGTTCATGGCCACTTAGTATCCTAGAGTCTTGTATCATTAAAACAAGCTTATCAAGCACCCACGTACACCAATCCTACACTTACCCCACTTACTTCCACCCACATTCCCCTCACCTCCCTCTGGATTCCATAACTCAAGTACACACTGTAATTCACTGGCCAGTTAACCTACCTATCGGAACAAACTTTTGGAGCAAGCTATAGTATCACATGGAGAAGGTACAAATTCTACACATAGAGCACCTGAGGTCAGGATTGATTAGGGTCACTGAAACAGCACCCTAGAAATGTATCCCCTTTCACTCTTTTCTTGGATAATTAATACCTTTGACTATTCCTAATGTTTCTTCAAGATAAAAATTGATATGTTTGACTATTCTTGTGGTATAATAAAAGGCATTTTGTTGCCAGGAGAAAATGCTGGTTGTATGGCTGAAGTTAATTCTCATGAAGCTTGTTATTGTCCCCTCTGCACAATTTGGTGGTTTCTAAGAGGATAAGTTAGATACTTGGAACATGTTCCTGATCTAAGAGATGGTAATGCACACTGTTAACTCGAGCTATAATCATTTCTGTGAGCCACAGATCTAGGTCAACTTCGTCAGTGAGAAGTTGTTCCTATAACAGATTAAAGCCCATGAGAAAACACTTGTGTTCAACTCAAGTATCTGGTAAAGAGGTTCTTGCAAACTGTGGTCAGGTTTGAAGGAGGCACCACATGGTTCCTGGCCAATTGTTATTGGTATTGCTTTATTATTGTCTCATGTACTTAAATCCAGTGAAATACTGTTGTTTTGCTTTCTGTCCAGGCAGATTATGCCATACATAATTAATCAAGGTAGTAAAAAGAAACAGAATGCAGAATATAGCATTGCATTTACAGAAAAGGTGCATTGCAGATAGATTAATAAAGTGCAAAAGGGCCACAGCAAGCTAGCTGAGAAAGCAGAAGTTTGTATTTTTGAATATGGCATGTCCATTCAAGAGTCTGGTAACTTTGGGGTAGAACTGGTCCCTGAATCTGGTGGTATGTTCTCTCAGGCTTTGCCATCTTCGGACTCATGGGAGGAGGGAAGAAGAGAGAATGACCAGTTTGGGAATAGTGCTGATGAAGGGTCCCGGCCCAAGACATCAACTGTTAACTCTTTCCCATAGATGCTGCTGAGTTCCTCCAGCATTTTGAGTGTGCAGTTTGGGAATAGTCTTTGATTATGTTAGTTGCTTTTCCAAATTAATAGGAAATGTAAACGGGGTCAATGGAGGACAGAAGGCAAATTCTATGGAAACTGTTATGCTGTGGTCTACAATGAAAAAATAAAATTTCCTGATGATCCCACCAGTTTATTCAATAGATACTATGATCTCACCTTTCACTGCAAATAGTGTGAGAATGGAGCTGTAACTCAAGAGAAATAAATGTAGCAAAGCATTGGTAAGATGAGTAAACCAGCAGTTAGGCCAATGCACACAAAGTCTGTCTGCAAAAGAGATTGCCAGAAGTTTGGATAATGTACAACTAAGGGTCCTGGTAGAATCACAGGATACGGCTTGGAAAGCTGATGCTCCCAGTCCCAGGGCTGTAGTGGAAGATGGAAATATTAATAATGAAAATACGTTCTGGTACTTCAAGGGAATAGTGGGAGCATTTTTTGAAACCCAGAGGTTTTCTGTGTTGACTCTTCGGGTGTTTGCCAACAACAGCTGCAGACTTATTTACTTTGCTGAAGGGTGATAAGTAAAGCAAATATTGCTTTACATCAGCCACAAGATATTTGGGCAGAAAGTGCCGTTTGTGGAAATATCTTGGGAGAGAACCACAAGATAGTAATGGAGCACAATACAACAAGAGACAGATGCTTTAATAATGGGGAGATACTCTGAAGTGTAGGATTGTACAGTTTGAATAGTTTTAGCTCTAAGTATTACTTAGTCATAGTCATACTTTATTGATCCCAGGGGAAATTGGTTTTCGTTACAGTTGCACCATAAATAATAAATAGTAATAGAAATAGTAATAGAAAATAGTAATAAATAGTTAAATAGTAATATGTAAATTATGCCAGTAAATTATGAAATAAGTCCAGGACCAGCCTATTGGCTCAGGGTGTCTGACCCTCCAAGGGAGGAGTTGTAAAGTTTGATGGCCACAGGCAGGATTGACTTCCTATGACGCTCAGTGTAGCATCTCGGTGAAATGAGTCTCTGGCTGAATGTACTCTAGTGCCCACCTAGTACATTATGTAGTGGATGGGAGATATTGACCAAGATGGCATGCAACTTGGACAGCATCCTCTTTTCAGACACCACCATGAGAGAGTCCAGTTCCATCCCCACAACATCACTGGCCTTACGAATGAGTTTGTTGATTCTGTTGGTGTCTGCTACCCTCAGCCTGCTGCCCCAGCACACAACAGCAAACATGATAGCACTGGCCACCACAGACTCGTAGAACATCCTCAGCATCATCCGGCAGATGTTAAAGGACCTCAGTCTCCTCAGGAAATAGAGACGGCTCTGACCCTTCTTGTAGACAGCCTCAGTGTTCTTAGACCAGTCCAGTTTATTGTCAATTTGTATCCCCAGATATTTGTAATCCTCCACCATGTCCACACTGACCCCTTGGATGGAAACAGGGGTCACCAGTACCTTAGCTCTCCTCAGGTCTACCACCAGCTCCTTAGACTTTTTCACATTAAGCTGCAGATAATTCTGCTCACAGCATATGACAAAGTTTCCTACCATAGCCCTGTACTCAACCTCATCTCCCTTGCTGATGCATCCAACTATGGCAGAGTCATCCGAAAACTTCTGAAGATGACAAGACTCTGTGCAGTAGTTGAAGTCCGAGGTGTAAATGGTGAAGAGAAAAGGAGACAAGACAGTCGCCTGTGGAGCCCCAGTGCTGCTGATCACTCTGTCAGACACACAGTGTTGCAAGCATACGTACTGTGGTCTGCCAGTCAGGTAATCAGGAATCCATGATACCAGGGAAGCATCCACCTGCATCGCTGTCAGCTTCTCCCCCAGCAGAGCAGGGCGGATGGTGTTGAGCACACTGGAGAAGTCAAAAAACATGACCCTCACAGTGCTTGCTGGCTTGTCCAGGTGGGCGTAGACACGATTCAGCAGGTAGACGATGGCATCCTCAACTCCTAGTTGGGGCTGGTAGGCGAACTAGAGGGGATCTAAGTGTGGCCTGACCATAGGCCAGAGCAGCTCCAGAACAAGTCTCTCCAGGGTCTTCATGATGTGGGAGGTCAATCCCACCGGGCTGTAGTCATTGACGCCGCTGGGGCGCGGCGTCTTCAGCACAGGGACGAGGCAGGACGTCTTCCACAGTACAGGAACCCTCTGGAGCCTCAGGCTCATGTTGAATACATGGCGAAGTACTCCACATAGCTGAGGGGCACAGGCTTTGAGCACCCTGGTACTGACACCACCTGGTCCTGCAGCCTTGCTTGGGTTGAGACGTTTCAGCTGTCTTCTCACCTGTTCAGCCGTGAAGCCCAACGTGGTGGTTTCGTGTGGGGAAGGGGTATAGTCATGAGAGCAGGGTGGGGGACTGTGAGGAGGGGTAGGAGGGGAGAGTGGAATATGTGTTGGTTGGGGGCCGACAACAGATGGCTCATGTGGGGGATGGGCAAAGGTCACAATGTCAAATCTGTTAAAGAACAAGATAAGCTCATTGGCCTTGTCCACACTGCCTTCAGCTCCTCTGTTGCTAGTTTGCTGAAACCCAGCGATGGTCCTCATCCCCCTCCAGACCTCTCTCATGTTGTTCTGCTGGAGTTTCCACTCAATCTTCCTCCTGTACCTGTCTTTAGCCTCCCTGATCCCGGCTTTCAGGTCCCTCTGTATTGCCCTCAGCTCCTCCCTATTTCCATCTCTAAACCCCCTCTTTTTAGCGTTCAGGATGTCCTTAATGTCCTTTGTCACCGATGGCTTGTTATTTGAATAACAAAGGACAGTTCTTGTTGGAACATTGCAGTCCACACAGAAGTTGATGTAATCAGTGATGCACTCTGTGAGCCCATCAATATCCTCTCCATGTGGCTCACAGAGTGCCTGCCAGTCTGTCACCTCAAAACAATCCTGGAGCGCCTCATAAGCCTCCTCCAACCATTTCCTCACTGTCCTCGAGGTTGTAGGTTTACTCTTCACCACAGGCACGTAGCAGGGCTTTAGATGCACCAGGTTGTGATCTGACCTTCCCAGTGGGGGGAGGGGAGAGGAGCTGTCTGCATCCTTAACGTTAGCGTACATCAAATCCAGAGTCTTGATCTTTCCATTTCTGAGAAGTGGAAATAGTCATATTCCTTAAAGGCAAACTGCTTGAAAGAGGAGTACATGCTTCATTTGGAGAGCAAATTCATTGAAGTGCTAAAATATGCCTATAGATTAGATTAGATTCAACTTTATTGTCATTGTGCCGAGTACAGATACAAAGCCAATGAAATGCAGTTAGCATCTAACCAGAAATGCAAAGAATAGTGTTATTTACAAAATAACTGTGAATAAAAAATAAGTGCTACAGCACACAAATATAGAAGTACTGAGACAGTACTTTTGCCAAAACCAGAAGGTGAATAATTTAATATGATGTGTTGTACTGACACTATTTCAATCAAGTTCAATGATGGAGCTGTGGTGGATGAAGTCACACAAGACCTTGGTACCTACCAGACTTCTGCTTTTTCACAGAGCTACTAAACAAACTGGGGCAGGCTCAGATTAAGCTGAATGGATTGAGGAAGGATTTTAGTGCAAGATGGAGATGATTAAAGGAATGGTAGATCCCCCCCACCCCATGAATGATGTTTCCTGAAGCTTGAAATAAATTATGTCAGTTCAGTGCAGTATAACCAAGGTGTGGCAAGAAAGCTATGATGGCTGTGAAAAGGAAACCATCCAGATGGAAGGTTGGGATAATAACTTCTGATTTTCATATGTCAGCAGAGATGAAATTGGGTCCAGAGTGCAAGAAAAGCTACCGTTGAGAGCAACACTGCAAGATGTTGCTAAGAGGTGGGAAACACTAGGAAGAACTTAAATTAGAAGATATTAACACTAGAATTATGGCTTGAGGGAATATATAAGAAAGTACGTACAATTCCAATTAAAAGCAAAAAATGCTGGAAACATTCAGCAGGTCAGGCAGTACCTGTAGAAAGAGAGACGCCTGTAATGCTTCTTGTTGAAAATGATTTATCTGACCTGAAATGTTAACACTCTTTTCTCTTTGCTGTTCATTTCCAGCAGTTTCGAACTTCATTGCTGATTTCAGCCTCTGCAGCTTAGTTTCCCTTTCCTTCTAATTGTGCTAGCTATTAAGAATATTGGCCTGTATAAAATTAATGTTTAGAAATGTAACACAGTATATTATAATTAAGTAAATGTAGTACAGAAATATTAGATGCATTGTACCACCCATGGCTGGAAATTGTGCCTCAACAGAAGATGTCTGATTGGAAGGTCAAACTTACAAGTTGCCATCCCCGAGACGCAGACCTTTATCTTTCACTGATAACACTTTGGAAGCAAGGAAATCATAGCCCCTAACTTCTCTCTCTGGCTGATTACCTATGAATGCAACTCAGGCATCAGAATTCAAAAGGTTTGACAGATACCACTCTTACATAGGCTACTAACTTCGCAGCTGCTGCAAGGATAGTTTCTGTTACCTATTTTAGCTGGATATGTAACTAATTAAATAAGAAATAAGCCACCACTTGCAGCTCGGATCATTGTTCAGTTCGCTGGTAGCTTAAATATCTCTTGCATTTCTGCTCAGCGTTTCTATTGATTACACAAGAGATTGCAGATTCTGCATCTCAGCAACAATGTGCTGGAAGAATGAAAGGATTGAGCTGAAGCGATAACACAAAGTTTAGCCCGATGCGATTACAGCTCAGGGCATTCCGGAGTTCCGAGTACAATACCAGAGCCACCTCTGAGGAGTATGTACAGTACGCTCTCCCCTTGAGCACATGAGTTTCCTCCAGGTGCTCCAGTTTCCTCCCACAGTCCAAAGGTGTACCGTTTAGTAGGTTAATTGTTCATTGTAAATTGTCCTTGATTAGGCTAGTGTGAAATAGGTGGGTTGCTGGGCAGTGTGACTCATTGGGCTGGAAGAGCCAGTTCTGTGCTTCTCTCTAAATAAAAAAAATAGATCTGTGACAGGGAAAAAAATTGTCGACGTCTTCGGTTGAAATCCTGCATCAGGACTGAGAGTGGAGAGACGAGATGACCAGTATAGAGAGGAGAAGGGGAGGGGCAAGAATGGATTCTGAGGTGGCAGCTGAATGATAGATTGAGGTAGACAAAGAGAGAGAGGAATATGAGCAGATGAAGCAAGGTGGGGGGGGAGGGGATGTAAAGATGGGGGACAGCGGCTGGAGGGAGATCAACAGCAATACAAAGCGCTGCCAGAGCTGGATTCGGACAAGAAAAGGAGGCTAGAATGGGAGCCATTAGGAGGGAGTAAATTGCAGATGGGAGGGGGAGAAATGAGGAACCTGCAGGTGAAGTTGGTGGATGGATCCAGAAGGCGGAAGGAGACGAAGGTCAATGAAGAGAGCTGGAGGAAAGTTTGAAGGGGGACAACAATGGGGGGACTGCAGGATCCAAAGGGGACCAAAAAAGGGGAGGAGGTGAAGAAGGAACAAAGTGAAAAAGAAAGAAAACTTGGGGTTGCTTAAAACTGGAAAACTCAACAGTTACACCATTGGCTTGTAGACTACACAGGCAGGATAGAAGGTGTTACTCCTCCTCCACTTCCCATTGGACTTCATCCTGGCAGTGCAAAATGCTAAGGATGCATAGGTCCTTTATATTATCGCTTGACCTGGTGTAGATGGTGCATGTAACACGTACAATTTCAGAGCTTATTATAAAAGGGAAGTGTTTTTAAGGAGTCGGGTTGCTTATCTTTTTAATCAATGAAATAAATAGATTAGGTAAGATATTTATCATTGCAGTAACAATGCTCTTTGCACAGACACTATGACTAGCACTGGAGTAGCCACACTGTCTACTCATTGGTGCCAATTTGAATCAGATTATTATGATGTTTGAAGGTCAGAAATATCCAGTAAATTTATTTTTTTTCTGTTTAAAAGCACTCTGTAGCCTCAAGCCTGCATAGTAGGCAGGGGACCAGCCATCTGTGTTTTACATCAGAATCTTACTGAGAATCATGAATGTACTTCTTCAATACATCACTAAAGAGCCTCTCCTCCCAACACATGCCTCTCCTCATTACAATGATTGGGGAGCAGTCACAGAAGCTTGAGACCCACACTTAATGATTTGGAAACTGCTTCTTCCTCTCGGTCATCAGATTTCTGAATGGTCCATGAACACATGAACACTGCTTCATTATTCTTTTTTTTAATACTATTTATTGATTCTGTAATTTATAGGAATCTTATATCTTTTCACTGGCATTCTGCTGCAAAGCAACAAATTTCGTGTCATACAAGTCAGTGATAATTAGATAATTAGAATCTGCTAATTCTCCTTTGAAAACTTACAGTTATTATGTGAAATCATTAGAGCAAAACCCATCAGTGATATGAAGCAACAGACGAAGCACTGAAGGAACTCAGCAGGTCAGGCAATGTCCCGAAGAAGGGTCTCGACGCGAAATGTCGACTGTTTATTCTTTTCCATCGATGCTGCTGGATCTGCTGAGTTCCTCCAGCATTTTGAATTATGTATCTATGCGGAGAAATGGGCAGTTGATAGTTTTTGATCAAGACGTGTGAGTGGTCCCCAGATAACATCATCTGCAGACTCTTGTGCTGAGAAGCAGTAAGATGGTTAAAAGAGGCTAATGCAACTTTACAGATAAGAAAATCTGCAGATGCTGGAAATCCAAGCAACACACACAAAATGCTGGGAGAACTCAGCAGGCCAGGCAGCATCTATGGAAAAGGGTACAGTCAACATTTCGGGCTGAAACCCTTCAGCAGGACGCAAATTTAATTATTTTTTATTGTAAAATCTTAGTGGGTTTCTAAGCCTTAGCTGCACACCAATGGCAGTGCTTTGCTGATTGCTCTACATGGCTCGCCATCTTTGGCACCATTACCTTAGTACCATACTTTTTTATTAATTTCAAAAATAACTTTTATTCATAATAAAAATATATACAAAAGGGTAAACACAAGACATTTATTTAATTAATGGTCAATACATTCAGTGTATTTTAAACACAGCATCATTGCCACTCATGTAGCTCACTGGGGTGGAACATTATTTCAATGTTTGGGGGGGCTTCTCCACCAAGCTCAACAAACCGGCAGACTGAAGAACAAAACAACATACACAAAATACTGGAGGAACTCAGCAGGCCAGACATCATCTACCGAAAAGAGTAAACAGTTGACGGTTTGGGCCAAGACCCTTCATCAGGACTGGAAGCGAGCCTGGGTGAGCACATGGTCGAGGTGTCAGAGGGCGGCAGAGATCACAAAGGGGGAGCAGTGAGGGAGAATATCACTGAGCTCCCGTCAAGGAGAAGATGCAAACTTCACCAGGGTAGGCATCCCTGGAAGAGACTTTGCATTAGTAGTAGTATCACAATCACAACAAAATCTGTCCTGATGAAGGATCTCAGCCCAAAACATCAACTGGTTACTCTTTTCCATAGATGCTGCCTGGTCTGCTGAGTTCCACCATCATTTTGTGTGTGTTGCTTTGGATTTCCAGCATCTGCAGATTTCTAAATCAAAGTAATGAAACTAAAGTAAATTTCATTTAAATATACCTTTCAGGTTAGGGTAATGTACTTTCACTATACTGCCATTATCTCTGCTGCAGGTCAAATATAAGTAGACACTATCAACACAGATAAACAGTAATTCCAAAGAAATGACATAAGCAAGTGTTTTTAGCCATTTCTTCCAGTTGTCTAGAGGATTCTGCCAATTTTCTGCAAAAATTATGAAAACAAGTTGGGAGAGCATTCAAGTTCAAGAATGTGTTTTTGTATTTGATAATGTCTCAATGGCTCAGGCACAGCATCCACTTTGTTTAATTGTTTGTCCTGTCGTCTTTTTTACGATTGCAAATCACTGCTGGATACTAAGAACATTCAGTACAGCAGAACTATCCCATCAATGAGTTGCTCAATAGCAATGGAGCTGGACCTATTGTGTAATTGCTCGGACTTGTTGTGTATCATTTTGTCAAAATGGTGAGCAGTCCAAGTGATTGTCTTGGATGTTTTTTATTGTGATTGCAAGACTTCGTTAAACCCCCCATGGACAACCCCAAGCCCAGGTGTGAATGGAGGAGGTTTAGGCAAGGTGCTAGCAATCCACCCTGTAAAAACCCAGTGCTACAGAAATGCCGACAGACGCTCCAAAGACCTCATCCCTGGGACTGGAAGGAGAAAGTGAGCTACTAGTCCAGGGCAGAGTACTCTGGCCAGCTGCTGCCATTGGCATATGCCTCAATCGGGGTGATGGACTTGAGCTAAGATAAGAACATTGGTAATGTAGAATGCTGCAAGTATAGTGTTAAATTGGCGTGAGGTGGCTGCGTTACCTCGGTTGTGGTGGGTACTAGGCCCTTCTGCCGTGGTGTTATCTATTGCAGTCACCCAGGGAAGGAGATGCCAAGGCAGTGTAGGAGAGAACAGAGGTCTCTGTTGGCATGCTGAGGTCTGTGCTGGGTTCAGGTCTGGCCCTTCCAGTAGGTGCTGCCCTCCAGTGTTCACTTGATGGAAGAGCAAGCTAGACTAGGTCAGTTTACCAACAATCTACAGTTATGCCACTCAGCAACTTGGGCTATTTTTTTTACTTTGTGACTGTTTTTCTGAAATCGCAACCCCACATGTTCTATTTGTGCTATGTGCAATGTGCAGTGTGCTGTGTGCTGTTGGTAGTGTGTTTTGTACCTTGGCCCCAGAGGAACACTGTTTTGCTTGGTTGAAAGATAATTAAACTTCAACTTGATCTTAAACTTGTATATGAGTAGGATCTATGCAATAGATGTTTTTGCACAGTATCAGTGAAAAGAGATACACAGACAAGACAATGACATCAATAGACAAAATGGTGCAGAATTGGTAACAGAGTGAGGAATTTACTCAGCAAAAAAGGCAATATTGATTCACAAAGAGAAGCAGTTAGTACACTTGAATATCATGTTTTTCATCAAAAGAGTTGTACAGTGATTGTTAGGAAATTGGACTTTGATGGCTAAATTAATGTTTCCAAAGACATGCATAAGGATCACACTAATTAATAAACCTTTGCCCATTGCTACATTACTATTCAACTGTATGCTTTGCACTTATTGCTGGTCTTCAGTAAAATGGACAATTTCCTGAGAAACCAGATCCAATCAAAACATGCCTGCACTCTTTGCAAACTGTCTACATCTCTGAAAGAGGATGAGCATTGTGGCTACGGCAATTGTTGTCTCATCACAAGCTGGGCATCGTCCAAGTGCAGCACATGTGGAAGAGTGCAGGGGACACCCGGTTCCAGTGCTATACTGGAGGCTTTGGTGGAAAAGATGCAAACAAAATATCAGAAGATTAAAATAAAAAAAAGCTGTAACTCTAAATTAAGAACAGGAAATTCTGGTCTGTCATTAGATGTGCAGAGGGAAGAAGAGCAAATGTTTCAGTTCGATTATCTTACTTCTGAAAAGAGAACATTTAGAAAGCAGACATGTTTAAACTGGCAGAAAGGTGCAGCAATGGAGAGAACAAAGGGAACGGCTGTAAGAGGGTGGAGCCCAAGAGAAGACTGCCTGGTGTTGACAAAGCAAAGACGGTGAAGGCTTGATAATGACAACTAATGTATCTGGTACAACGAGAGGAAACAGAGTTAATGCACAATCTTGACATCCCTTTACCAAGTGAGATCACTGACCTGAAACACCCACCTCGCCCCCTCATCTACTGCTGGGACACCCCCAGGCACTCTCTACCCTTACATCAGAACTGCTCAGTTCTGACACAACTGGACGGGCTGGTTAAGTGAAACCGTTGAATTGTAGAACCAAACTGATTCAGCATATGTATTTTAAAAAAAAACAAAGGATGCAAAAGAGCTGAGTTTTGTGGCCTTCCTGATGTGAGGCTGTCCAAAGATTTCAGAGCCAGTGAAACCTTTTCAGAATCAGAATCAGGATTATTATCATTGACCTATATAGAGAAACTTGTTGATTTGTGGTAGCAGTACAGAGTAAGGCATAAAAATGTCTGTAAATTACAAAAGAAGTAAGTAGTGTAAAAGATGAATGGCAAGCTAGTGTCCATAAGTTCATGGACAATTCAAAAATTTAATGGTGGAGGAGAACTTGCTGCTTTTCAAGTGTCAAGTATGGTTCTTCAGTCTCGTGTACCTCTTCTCTGCTGGTAAGGCATCAGGAGAGCACATCCCAGATCATGATGATAGATGCTGTGTTCTTCAAGCTCCACCTCTTGAAGATGTCTGTTGAAATATAACCACAGCTGTAACATCTAGGGATGTAACATACCTCATACTAACCTCTACCACATCCCTTACACTTTGAGCATGCAGTTAAGTTCCTCTTGACTGCTTTGGACCAGGAAATCAGTCAGAATCTCGCCAAGGTTCATTTCATTGTCAAAGTATGACTGTATAATACAATTCTGATACTTGTCTACTCCAGATAGCCATTAAATGCAGAAAGACCATGTGTGTTGATGAAGAAAAGACATCAACTCCCACTCTCAACTGGCATGAAAAAGAAAAGAAACAAAACTCACAGACCACAAAATCCCACCCCAGCCACAGCAAAAAAACACCTACAATAACAATCAATGACTCCCTACAATCCCTGATCCCTCACTCGCAGAAATGAGCAGTGTCAGTAGCACCAAACCCCCAACCCCCAGCCTTACACACTAAAAATTAACAGATCACCCACCCACCAATCGTCCACCAGAAAGAAAACATCGAAAAACTGAAGGAAACCAGTACCGTCCAATAATCACATAAATCTCAGAATATGGGAAAGGTCTTTTTGTCTGCATAGGAGAGCTGCCGCACAAACTCAGCCCTTCCATAAAGAGTGACTACCGACCCAGATCCGAATGTGCCAATCTGGCTGCTGACCGCCTCTGCTGGGAGCGATCGCTGACCCCCTCTGCATTCACTTCGATGCTTCAATCTTCCTCGCTGCTTCCAGATGGAGAAGCTCATGACCCTGCACCTTGTCTCTGGTCTTTTCCACGAGTCAGCGTGTGTTCTCGGACCTTTTTGGCCCCCCTCCTATAATCTCCACGAGGTAGCTGTCTGGACACAGCAGAGCGCAGGATCCTTCCATCGAGTTTCAAACTGTACGTCACAGGCTCCAACAGTTTCAGTATCACAAACAAAACAGAAAGAACAAGCAGTAGGCACTGAAAAAGTGAAATAATTGGAAAGATTCGCTGTTCAGAAGATGTCGCCTGAGGAATCATTGTTCGCTGGCACCACCGTGACCAGAAGTCTGCTGCTGAATTTATTGCTCTTCTGACTTTAGTTGCAGATATATTTATAGGCTCATATGGTTTCAATTTCTTTTTCTTTAACATTTTGCAATTTCTATAAAACAAAACATATTTTCCAATGAGCAGTAAGAAATCAGACTTTGGTTATTTACAGTTGTGGGATTGCAAGGACATACTGGTCAGGAAGGGTGATAATCGGACTCTGTTTCCTCTTGGAAAAGTGACCTGAGAGGCGGCAGTCGTGGAATCACTTGCTGTCAAGTTGAGGTCAGCTGATCGACCTTCCACAGAGCTGCCTCCACCCTCATGAGACAAGACGTACACATTTGTATTTCATGCCTGCAAACCAAACACCCGAGCTTCTACTGCAATACCCAGTCACTGGTGACACACACCAGACCTGAGACACCAGCTGTCATGTGCTTCATCTTGGTTGGGTCTGCTAGTGACAAAATGGAGCTGTCAACCACTTTGATGCTGAGCAGGATGAACTGCAGGCTTTGGGTAAAACCACACATTAGTCAAGAGCAGGATTCTCCATGGCCCTTGATGTTGTCACAGGCAGGAGAGGCAGTTCACCGGGTATTTCATTGTACAAGGCTATCAACCTTTATCCGTAGCATGTCGAAGTCTTCATCTGAGTTCTCTGGACTGGGACTCAAATGTCATGTCATCTTCCAAAGACCTGTCAACATATCCACTCCTTCAACCTAGCACTAGTTGTAGGGCATTTATTAGGAGCAGATTTTGTCTCTAAACAACTTTCTACACAAATCTGATCTCGAGGTTGTGTGTGGCAAGTTAAGTACAGGCTTGTGTTACTGCCTCACAGTTTAGGGGACCCAGGTTTGATCTTGCCCTCTGATGTTGTCTTTACAGAGAATACACCTTCTCCCAGATTGCATTGGCTCTGATAGGTACTCTGGTTTCCTCCCACATTCCCAAGACGAGCTAGAAGTCAATCGATCACTGTAAGTTGTGCAGTAGCTTCAGTAAATGACATAAGATCCAAAGGGGAGTTAATAGGCATGTGAGAGAGAGAGAGTAGATTACAGGGCTACAAGAAACTAAGAAGAAGGGAATAATACTGATGGGTTTGCTCTACTGTGAGCTGACATGGACCCAGCAGACTGAATGGTGTCTTTCTCTGTTATAGTAAGTAAATACAGCATATTGGCTTCACCTTTTCTTTCTTCAAAGTTCAAGGTAAAATTTATTATCAGAGTACATGCATATCACCACATAGAACCCCGAGATTCTTTTACCTGTGGCATACTCAGCAAATCTATGGAACAGTAACAGTAAATAAGATCAATGAACAACAGACTGTGGAAATGCAAATATAAATAAATAGCAATAGATGAGAACATAAAATGATGAGAAAAGGGGACCTTAGAGTGAGATCATTGGTTCTGGGAACACCAGAAATAGAATGAGTGTCGTTATCCTCTTTTGTTAAAGAGCCTGATGGTTGAGGGGTGGTAACTGTTCTTGAACCTGGTGGTATGAGGCCTGAAGCACTTGTACTTTCTACCCGAGACAGCAGCGAGAAAAGAGCATGGCCTGAGTGTGACAGCTGGCCAAGTAAGAGCTCTGGGCTACCCATCTGAAAGAATAAAGCTGCAGAGAGGGCAATAATATTAGTAGGGTGTTAGAAGCACAATCTTTCACCATTTATAATCCAGAAGTGATTTGACTTTGGAGAGAAAATGGGAAGAAGGATCGGGGAAGAGATTAACATCAGCTTTATCAATCTGTCGCTGCTGGCGTTCAGGAGCTCTGGTTTGGCACGCCCAATAATGGGCAGTATTCTGACCTCCAGAGCAGTTGGTGCTTGGACCTGGTTTGCTGTCCACTGGTCTTCCATTACTGATGTCACTTATCATGGTCTGTTCCAGCCGGAGAGAAGGAAACCTACTCGAGTCTACATTGCAGTTAGTGAGCTTGGCATTGCTAAGCAGCCGGCTGGATATGAAGAGGTGAAATGTAAATTTTTGAGTAGTGGTTATTGTATGTGGACATGACAGGGCATGTGAAAGTCAAGTAGGAGTCCTGATGGGTAGAAGTTCTTGGTAAGACAGATGGTTGGGCTGTTATTGTGATGGGTAATGGAGGAACCTACCAGAATCGTTGTTGGGAGGTGGGGTTTGAAGATATGATCACCAACCTAGACTAAACATGAGACATCATTAAGCATATTCCAGCACTATGTCCATTTTACTGAGGCTTCACTCTTGGTGTTGATAGGAATTTCATACTTTTCCCTGGTCGGTCAAAGTCCCTGGACCTTGTCCATGAAACCATTCTGGCCTTGAATGTGCTTCATTGTCTTTGTTACGTGTCCTACCATCGACTGCACTATTGATGTCTTTAGTCAGTGACAGATGATTTTTAGCTGAGACTGGCTGCAAACAAAATTGGACGTCATGAGTATGCCTGGCACCACTTGCTCTAGAAATCATGTTAATAAAGTTGAAGCATGGATTTTGAGTATGTGCTCTGCACCAGGTCAAATGGACACCGGTTAATTGCAAATCCATACCATGTTTTCCAGCACTATTCAGATTAGCCCTCGTATCTTTTGCCGCTATTTGTTTGCAGGTTGGAAATGCCTGATATCATTTACAATGTTTGATGTCAATGGGGCAGTAGATACATGTCTGAATGTGGATGTGGTATTTGATCAACTATCACCAGCATTAGTTTTTCAAAGCTTCAGGAAGCTTTATGGTTCAAAGGTTCGAAGGTACATTTAATGTCGGAGAAATGTATACAATATACATCCTGAAATGCTTTTTCTTCACAACCATCCACGGAAACAGAGGAGTGCCCCAAAGAATGAATGACATTTAAACGTTAGAACCCCAAAGTCCCCCCCCCCGCCACGGATTCCCTCCCTCCTGCATGGAAGCGGCAGCGATCAACAACCCCGCTCCCCACACCAGCAAAAATAAAGTGCTCCCGCTACTAGCACTCAAGCGTGAGCAAAGCAAAAGCAAAGACACAGACTTGCAGTTACCCCAAAGGCTACGTTGTTCACCTGATAATTCAACATGCTGCAGGCTCTCTCTCTCTCCTAATAACGAAGAAAGAGGTGACTCCATTTTCTAATGAGCGGGGAGAGATAACAAACAACTTGCTGGTTTACAATGTTAAAAGTCGGTTACAACACTTTTTTCGAGCTCCGTGCCTGAAGATCGCAAAGATCCCGTGTCTCCAGGCATACAGTAGATGTTCCAACTCCCCCAACGACACACTGGTCTCCTGTGACAACACTGACCCTTGATCCGTCCACCTCCAGTTCCTCGAGATCCCAGGCTTCTGAATCCGTACCGAAATCTTAGGCCGAGACTTTGGCGTGCCGAATAGTGGCCGATTGTGGAACCCTGAGAGCAGGTCCCATTCCCGCAAAGAACTGTGGTCAGCGTGTAACTCCAGGTCGAGGTCTTCAAAAGAACCCTGAAAAGGAAGAATAGAGATATTAAAGATGGAAATAGAACTGTTTTCGAAGATGCAAGCAAAGGAGTCGCCTTTGGGCACCATAACTACTTAGCTACTGGTGTAATTCAAGCCTGGTCAGACGATACCGCATGGTACACAACAAGTCATTTAATGTAATGGTTACAATATACCAGAAGATGATATTTGTACAGTAGCATAGTAGTTATCTCAACGCTTTATGGTACCAGCAATCCAGGTTCATTTCCCGTAGCTGCCTGTAAGGCGTTTGTACGTCTTTCCCAAGACCGCGTGGGTTTCTTTCGGGTGCTCCAGTTTCCTCCCATATTTCAAAGATGTACCGGCTGGTAGTTTAATTGGTCATTATAAATTGTTCCATAATTAGGCTAGGATTCAATCGGGGGATTGTTGGGTGGTGAGGCTCGAAGGGCATGCAGGGCCTACTCCGTGCTGTAGCTCAATTAATTAATTAATTAATTAATATTAGAACTTCAAAACCATTCGCTTTTCTTTTTACCACACATGAACAGACTTCTGAGTGTGGGTATTAATTCACTGAACAGAAAAGTACCCCGTTTGGTTAACTCTAAGATTGGAAGACTGCATTGAAAGTAATGATGATGTACATTACTGGTCAGATTATAAAGCATTATATGTCTTTTTATAACAGTAGACAGGCGTAAGTGTGTTATGTCGGCAGTTATTCCTCTTTTGTGCTCATGATTTTTAGATCGGAAAAGAGGAATAGATATTGTTGGAAACTTAACAATGACTAGACACAGAAGTATCTTAGTGTTAAATAAAATACAAAATCAGGAACTACTGAGAATACTTATTGACACAGTTTGTGTGTGCAGAAGGAGGACAGTAGACATTGTGAGTGTATAGACATTTAAACTGTCAACAACATTTTGATATCCATTTTCTTACATGGATTTACTTCAGTGACTGAGGAGAAACAAATGTCATTTTCTGATCCTTTACTTCTTGAAGCATATAATGACTCTTCTTTAAAAGTTGTGTTTCTTGAAAATTAAAGCTTCACATCTCATAAAAAACAGAAGAATGCATTGAAACCGGAATTAGCCTGGACATAACAATACAAGATAGAGAAGCATCTTTCAAACTTTCTCCTCCAATCTATAAGGTACTGGCTGATGACTGATTTTTTACCTCAATGCTACTTTCCTGTAGCAAACCAGCATCCCCTAACTTTTTTAATGTTCAAAATCAGAATCAGTTTCATTATCACCGGCATGTGACACAAAATTTGTTAACTTGGCAGCAGCAGAATAATGCAATTAATCTTACGATCATATGGAAAGACATAAGTGAATCAATTACAGTAAGTATATACTGTATATGTATATTAAATAGTTTTTTTTAAAGTGCATAAACGGAAGTAATAAAATTGAACTAGTGTTCATGGGATCAAAGTCCATTTAGAAATCAGATGGCAGAAGGGAAGAAGCTGTTCCTGAATCGCTGAGTGTGTGCCTTCAGGCTTCTGTACCTCCATCCTGATGGTAACAGTGAGAAGGGTCATGTCCTGGGTGATGGGGGTCCTTAATGATGGGCACTGCCTTTCTGAGACACCACTCCTTGAGTATGTCTTGAATACTATGGAGATTAATACCCAAGATGGAGCTGACTAATTTTACAATTTTCTGTAGCATCTTTTGATCTTATGTAGTAGGCCCCACCCCATACTGGGCAGTGTTGCAGCCTGTCAGAATGTTCTCCACAGTTCTCTGGGTTGTAGTCCACCTCATCCAGGTGACTTAACCACATTAAGACCTTTCAGTTTGCCTTGCACTTTTTCCTTTGTAATAGCAAGGGCACTCACTCCTGCTCCCTGACCCTCACAGACTTCTGGCACACTGCTAGTGTCGTCCACAGTGAAGACTGACGCAAAGTACTCATTTGGTTATTTTGCCATTTCTTTGTCCCCCATTACGACCTCACCAGCATTATTTTCCAGTGGTCCAATATCAACTCTCACCTCTCTTTTACTTTTTATATGACTGAAAAACCTTTCAGTATCCTGCTTTTATATTATTGGCTAGTTTGCCTTCATACTTCATTTTGTCCCCTTCTTATGACTTTTAAGTTGCCCTTTGTTGGATTTTAAAAACTTCTCAATCATCCAACATCCCAGTCACTTTTGCTACATTATATGCCCTTTCTTTGGCTTTTATGCAGTCCTTAACTTCCCTTGTCAGCCACAGTTGCCTACCCCTGCCATTTGAGAGCAACTTCTTCTGTGGGCCATCTATCCTGCACCTTGTGAACAATTCCAGAAACCTCAGGCACCTCTGCTCTGCTGTCATCCCCGCCAATATCCCCCTCCAATCCACCTGGGCAAGCTCTTCTCTCATGCCAGGTTAGATCCTCAGAGATCTTGACACCCAGGAACTTGAAATTGCTCACCCCTTCCACTTCTGATCCCTCTATGAGGAGTGCTTCATGATTCCTCATCCTACCCTTTCTGAAGTCCACAACTGGCTCTTTGGTCTTACTGACCTTGAGTGCAAGGTTCTTGCTGTGACACCACTCAACTAGCTGGTATATCTCACTCCTGTACGCCCTCTTGTCCCCATCTGAGATTCTGTCAACAATGGTTGTGGTTGTATTGTCAGAAAGTTTATAGATGGCATTTGAACTATGCCTAGCCACATTGTCATGGGTATAGAGAGAGTAGAGCAGTGGGCTAAGCGCACACCCTTGAGATGCGCCAGTGTTGATCGTCAGTGAGGAGGATTTATTCATTCCAATCTCTACAGATTGTGGTCTCCTGGTTAGGAAGTCGAGGATTAAATTGCAGAGCGAGGTACAGAGACCCAGGTTTCATAAATGTCGATCAGGGTGTGGGAATGATGGTGTTAAATGCTGAACTATAGTCACATGGGTGTTTGTATTGTCCAGATGATCTAAGGCCGTGTGAGGAGCCATTGAGATTGTATCTGCCCTTGACCTATTGTGGTAATAGGCAAATTGCAGTGATTCCTTGTCCTTGCTGAGGCAGAAGTTGATTCTAGCCATGACTAACATTTCATCACCGTAGATGTGAGTGCTACTGGAAGATAATCATTAAGGCAGCTCACACTACTCCTCTTGGGTACTGGTATAATTGAAGCAACCATAACAATTTGAGGTTGAAAATGTCCTTGAATACAGCCACCAGTTGGTGATTCAAAAAATATATGGACCTCTACTCATCTACAGAGCCACCACAGCCGCCTTGAGGAGAAAAATTCAAATCGCACTACCTTCTCTGGCCGAAATAGATCAATCTTAGTCCAGAATGGCTTACTCCTTATTCTTATTCCATGACTTTCTTATATCCCGACATCTACCCTATGAAATACCATGAGAAATTTGGATGTCTCCATGAGGGTACCTCTCCAATTTCTATAGATTCATTCTGTTTAGAGCCTTTTCATAAAAGCAACCTTCCATCCTAGGATACACAGTAAATATAAAATACATATATGAGTGTGCATATACACACACACACACACAGATGTATGTATGTATGAACGTATGTTTGTGTGTGTGTGTATATGTGCACAAGTTTCAAGATCGCCAGTGCCGAAGCATTCCACTGCCACGGGCCTGAATGACTTCCGCCCAGTTGCACTCACCCCCATCATTACAAAGTGCTTTGAGAGACTGGTTCTATCACATCTGAAATGCTGTCTGCCCACAACCCTGGACCCCCATCAATTTGCCTATTGCACCAACAGGTTAACAGAGGATGCCATCTCCACGGCACTTCACTCTGCCCTGATCCACCGGGACAGCCCCAACTCTAACATCAGAATGCTGTTCATTGACTTTAGTTCGGCATTCAATACTGTGATCCCCTCCAAGCTGATCGCCAAACATCACCAGCTCGGTATCAGCTCATCCCTCTGCAAATTGGACCTTGGACTTTCTGACTAACAGACCCCAATCAGTTAAGTTAGGCAACCTCTCCTCCTCCACTCTCACCCTGAACACCGGCGTGCCTCAAGGCTGTGTTCTGAGCCCTCCTCTGTACTCCCTTTTCACCTATGACTGCGTTCTTGTACATGGTTCTAACTCCATAATCAAGTTTGCAGACGACATCACGGTGGTTAGCCTGATCAGAAGGGATGACAAGACGGCCTACAGGGACGAGGTCCAGCACCTGGCCGTGTGGTGTGCCAACAACAGCCTAGCCCTTAAAACCCAGAAGACCAAGGAGATCATTATGGACTTCAGGCATGCTAGGAGCCACACTCACGTCCCCACCTACATCAACGGAGCTGTAATGGAGTCTGTATCAAGCTTCAAATTCCTTGGTGCCCACATTTCCAAGGATCTCACCTGGTCCCTGAACTCCTCCATCCTGATCAAAAAGGCGCAACAGCACCTTTATTTCCTGTGGAGTATCAAGAAATCTCACCTCTGTCCCAGGATACTGACGGACTTTTATTACTGTACCATTGAAAGCATACTCACCAACTGTATCTCAGTGTGGTATGGCAATTGTCCTGTATCGGACTGCAAAACACTCCAGCCTGTGGTGAAAACTGCCCAGCGGATTATTGGCACCCAATTGCCCACCATTGAGAACATCTTCCATAAATGCTGATTGGGCAGGGCGAAAAGCATTATCAAGGATGCATCTCACCCTAACCATAGACTTTTTACTCTCCTCCCATCCGGTAGGTGCTACAGGAGCCTCTGCTCCGGCACCAGCAGGCACAGGAAGAGCTTCTTCCCTGAGGCTGTGACACTGCTGAACCTCTCATCACAGCGCTAAGCAGTATTGCACCCATATTGTACTGTCTCAGTATTTTTATATTTGTGTGCTGTAGCACTTACTTTTTATTCGCAGTTATTTTGTAAATAACACTGTTCTGTGCATTTCTGGTTAGATGCTAACTGCATTTCATTGGCTTTGTATCTGTACTCGGCAGAATGACAATGAAGTTGAATCTAATCTAATCTAATCTACACCACTTCACTGGGACAGGAGACTCTTGATGAACAGTTTCTAATTAGCATCAGTCACATTAGGAGGAACTAATACATAGTATTTTAGTACTGTAGATGTCATAGAAACATAGAAACGTAGAAAACCTACAGCACAATATACGCCCTTCGGCCCACAGAGTTGTGCTGAAAATCTCCCTACCTTAAAAATTACTAAGCTTACCTATAGCCCTCTATTTTACTAAGCTCCATGTACCTATCCAAAAGTCTCTTAAAAGACCCTATCGTATCCACCTCCACCACCACTGCCGGCAGCCCACCTGTGCACTCACCACTCTCTGAGTAAAAAACCTACCCCTGACATCTCCTCTGTACCTACTCCCCAGCACCTTAAACCTGTGTCCTCTTGTGGCAACCATTTCAGCCCTGGGAAAAAGCCTCTGACTATCCACACGATCAATGCCTCTCATCATTTTGTACACCTCTATCAGGTCACCTTTCATCCTCCGTCACTCCAAGCAGAAAAGGCCGAGTTCACTCAACCTATTCTCATCCAGCATATAACCCTAATCCTCTTCATGATACCTTCAGTGGAGCCTTTTCAAATGTCCAAATTGACCACATTAGTTAGTTTTTCTTCTTCCTTATGTGCTCCTTTTGAACTAATACAGATTTGTCAGACATGATTGCCCTTTCTTAAATCTATGTTGGCTGAGCCTGATTCTCTGAAAAACCTGTTAACCACTTCCTTAATACTAGGTTCCAGCATTTACTCAGACTAGCTCAGACTAATAGGTCAGCAATTCCCCATCTGTTCTCTCTTAAATAATGATTTAATTTTTGTTCCTCTCATAAACTACTCTGAAATTGATGGAACTTTGGAAAATGATATTCTCCACACTTTCTGGGATGTTTTCTGTGTCTCCTTTGAAGCAATCACAAAATAATTCTTTAATTTCTCTATTGTTTTCTTATTCCCCAGTAGAAATCTACTTATTTGCCCTCCACAAAACTACTCCTAATAACTGCTAATTTGGTTTGCACAGGCTACAGTCTATAGCTTGAAGTCCCTCATGGTTATTATGCTAACATTGCTACACACATTTTCTGATTTACTCTATGCTAATATTACTATTACTTGTGTCACTTTTATCACTCCTCACTAATACTTTCATGCCAGTTCCTAATGCCATAAGACCATAAGACATAGGAGCAGAATTAGGCCATTCAGCTCATCAAGTCTGCTCCGCCATTCCATCATGGCTGATCCCGGATCCCACTCAACTCCATACACTTGCCTTCTCGTCAAATCCTTCGATACCTTGACCAATCAGGAAACGATCAACTTCCGCCTTAAATATATGCACAGACTTGGCCCAAAACTTGGCGGAATAACTCCACCCAAAACTTTTTTTTAATCCAGCCTGAGTTTTGTTCTCTTTATTTTATAACCCATCCTTTATATCTTTTTTTTAATTACCATTTTGGCAATATCTCCTAACAATGAACTCTTTGAATACTTTAATCACCTTGCAGCCACATCTCTCTAATGGCATTAAGCTGGTTCATTTATGACTATTTTTGCTATCAATCCATCTATCTTGCAGGTTGATGCTCTCCTGTCCCAACTCCCAGCTATTAAAGCTTGCCTACAGTCCTAGTTATCTGATTCAGTCAGAAACTGCTCCTAACCCTATTCAAATGAAAGGGTCCTGATGAAGAGCCTTGGCCCAAAACATTTAACGGTGCTCTTTTCCATGGATGCTGCCTGGCCTGCTGAATTCCTCCAGCATTTTGTGTGTCTTGCTTGGATTCCAGCATCTGCATTCTTTTATGTCACCAGCAGAAAATTTCCTTCTTCCCCCCTGTATCGTTGACAAGGCTCCATGAAACCATTTTCTCCCAAACAAACATTTGAGCAAGGCATACAAATCTCTCATCTGATTGTCTTTATCCAGACTACATATTGTTCTGGTAGTAATTATCTTCACTGTTCTGCTTTTTCATTAAGCCCAAAGCTGCTCATGCTCCTTCAGCAGAGGCTTCTTAGTGCTATTAAAATCTTTGGTTTTCTCATTTACAATAGCAAGTAGATCTTCCTCCTCCCATACTCCATAAGATTAGCTCAATTTCCCAGTATATCTTGTCATGGCCCTTGGAATTTATTTCTCTAACTGAGCTGCACTTTCTCTGGAAATATGTATTCTGCATTCTATTTTTGTTTTACCTCCTTGGTATAATAATGTATTGTATGAACTGTCTGATGGTGTGCAAGGAAAAGCTTTCAGGGTCTATGTGACAATAACAATAATAAACCACTGGAAATTCCTCTTCAGCACTGATGAGACATCCTTAAATCTTACATGAAGGTTTGCTTCTCATGTTCATGATTCCAGTCAACAATATCTCTTCCTAATAAATGCCTGTTCCTGCTCACCCATGGACCATGGTCAGCTTCCTCATCCTCTCTGCAATTGCTTCTCTTGTTCACACAGGGAGCAAGAATATTACACCTCTCATGAATGTACAAGAGTTAGGACTCTACCTGTTACCGTCTAGATACCTATATCAGCTTCAGTAATAATTACACCATCTTGTCCCACTTAAATGACACATTCTGTAGCACTGAGGGATGCAAATGCCTTTCAGAAAAGAATAAAGTTTCCAGGCAACCATCACTCCACCCCATCTCCCTCTTCCAATACATTGCAGAGACTGACTCTTGGACTCCAGTTTCAGCGACACTGAGCCAAAATTCTTCAAGCTACAGACACTGACAGTACTTCAGATATAGTCTAAGATTTCCTTTTAAGTCGAGAGGTGAAAGAGTTAAAAGGGACCTGAGGGACCAAATTCTTCACACAGAGGGTGGTGCATGTATGGAATGAGCTGCCAGAGAAAGTAGTTGAGACAGGTACAATAGCAACATTTAAAAGACATTGGTATACGTACATGGATCAGAGGGGTTCCCAGCCTGGGGTCCGCAGACCTCTCGGTTAATGGTGGAGGTCTATGGCATAAGGAAGTTTGGAATGTGTGGTTCAGAGGGATATGGGCCAAAAATAAGCATGTAGGATTATCTTGGTGACATCATGGTCTAGATGGATGAGTTGAGCTGAAGGGTCAGTTTCCACATTGTATGGCTCAATGAATCTATTTCTATTGACTCCCACATATTATAGCAGTAAAGTATCATTAGTCCTGCCTACTTGGTAATTAAGTTAGATTACTTAAATAATTGGCATGGGTCATAGTACTGGCCCTTCGGCCCAAAAATGTTGTGCCGACCTATAAAAACCTACTCCATGATTAATCTAACCTTTCCCTCCTACATAGCTCATAATCTTCCATTTTTCAACATCCATGTACCTACCTAGGATTTCCTTAAAAGTCCTTATTGTGTTAGTCTCCAGCAACACACCCAGCAGGGGTTCCAGGCACTTCCCACTCTCTCTGTGGAAAACCTACCTCTGACATTCCCTTTAAGCTTTCCTCCATTCATCTTAAACCGATATCCTCTGGTATCGAGGCAATGAAGTAACTTGTGTAATTCTTGAAAGAGAAAGCTTCACTGTTGTTCCTGCCTCACCAAAATTAGTTTGCTGAGAGATCGGCACACTGTTAGGCATCACTTTTTACAAATTGCTTACCAATGCAAGTAAGTACTACAAGATTAAGAAAATCATATTGTAAAACTGAATTGAACAAATATTTAAAATGAAATCAACCCCTTAGCCACAATCCATATTTATTACATTCAGTGAACACAACACACTGTTCTAAATTTAGACTGCCTTAACAGACAGACTAAATCTCTTGGATACCATATTTAGAGTTAGCTGATTAACCTGTTCGAGCTGCTTAATGAACAATCATGGTATTGTTCAAATTATTTGTTTGTATTAGATTCTTCTCACAATGAAAACAGGGTATTACTAACTGGCCTAATAGAAAATGTTCTGGTGTTAGCTTCAATCTTACCTTTAGGATGTGTATATCACATGACTACTTGTTTTATTAGAAGACTGCATTTTGTCAGTACATTGAGGCTCGAACCTAGTTTCTCAAAGATGACATAAAAAACGAGACAATGAGATAAATTCTAACAGTATGATGAAATGGTTGCTGTGTAATATTTGGATAACAACTCAAGCCTGGCATGAGGGGCTTGCAGTGTAACTTTACCAAGTCACATGTACATTGACTATATTGGCATGTTGTTCAATATGTTTTCATCAACTGATTTTCTTGCTTAGCTGAATGTTTATAAATATACATTCCTTGTGGTGTATTGCCCAAATACATACTCAGAGTGACAATATTCAGAATTACTGAGAAAACATATTTTTTAAAAATTCTAACCACGAGTCTGCCCATTTTGTTTTGCTTATTTACACTCAAAGCTGTTCTTGAATAGGGAGACTGCTTCACTGAGAACCTACGCTCCGTCTGCCAGAAAAAGCAGGATCTCCCAGTAGCCATCCATTTTAATTCCACTTCCCATTCCCAAGAATATTATCTAATACTTCCTTCCTACATAAGCCCCTAATTTCCTTTTATCCATGTGCCTATCCAAAATCTTCTTAAATGTCCTTAATGTATCTGCCTCTACCACCACCTCTGACAGAGCATTCATGCACCCACCACTCTCTGTGTAAAAAAATTAACTCCGGCATTTCCCACTGTATTTTCCACCAATCATTTAAAATTATGCCCCCTCATATTAGCCAATTCCATTCTAGGATGAAGATACACTCTTATCATCTTATACAGCTCGCGTCCTCTTTCGCTCCAAAGAAAAGCCCTAGCTCGCTCAATCTATCCTCGTACGACATGCTCCCTAATCCTGGCAGCATCCTGGTAAATCTCCCCTGCACCCTCTCTAAAGCTTCCATATCTTTCCTATAATGAGCTGAATAAAAAAGAGCACAATACTCTGAGTGTGGTCTAGCCAGAGTTTTATAGAGCTGCTACATTCTTGAACTCAATCCTCCAACTAATTGAGGCCAACACACAATATGGCTTCTTAATCACCATATCAATTTCTGACTAGCATTTTTAATAGAACTATGCTTAATCGTTCTCTTCAGCACATCTTAAAGGGTTTTAGTTCCCCCACAGCCAGAGTCTAAATCCATCTGAACCTGTGCCTAATAGGTTCTCCTTCTGAACAAAAAAGAATTTTTCATTCAAACCCTGGAGCCAGGGCACTTTAGATTCTTTGGGCAAAGTTATGACTTTCTTTTCTAATTTACACTACAAGGAAAGTCGACATAGTAAAAGGTTGAATTCTTCTAAATATTCCCCATTGTTTCAGTCATCAGTATCTGTATCAGAATGTGCTAAATTACTGGAATTCATGCTGTTATCTAACCTCCTGTATTTCATGTAATTCAAATGACTTATTGGCCAAATTGATTACTGCTTAAATGGATCATAAGCCATGGGGAAATGTGGGATATGACTTCAAGAGGATTGAAATTTTGAGTGAATAAAAACCTAGTCTTCCACTTCACATCCAAAAATAAACATTGTTCTACACAAAGTCACCATGGCTCTTGTGAAAACAGACCTTTGTTTAGACTTGGAATGATTGATGCAGTTTGCCAATTAGAAAATAGTTGAAGATCTCTCCTTGATGGGTACCTGACTGGAACCAGACACTGTGGTGATTGATGTTTATAGAAGCAATATTTTCTGGAACAGGAATTGGAAGAATCAAGTCAACCCAGGGGATATACTTTGCATGGGAAATGAGTTAATCAGTGATAATGAAGAAATCTCAACTTCTTCTTACTTGAAGTTGAGAAAAAAATACATACATTTTTTCCCAAAGACAATAAGCTAACGTTAGTCTCTTGCCTACAGTTTCAATATATTATAATAAGTTGTAAATCAAAGATTCTACGTTTCAAATCTAACATGTTTCTGGTAAATACAATTGTTAAGAATTTGAAAATTGCAACTGCTGGAAACACAGAACAGCAAAAAAACACACATAACACAATTGTTTAAGAACTGCCATCCTCAAAATATGAGTTGTATTTCTAAATGAACTGCTGTGTAATCCAAGTATTTTTGTTTAGTTTTGTTAATATTAAATTTTTATGGACACATAGTCTCCATCTGGTAAAAGCGGAACCTTCCCAGTGGACAAACATTTTAATACCGATTTCCATACCTTTTCTGACATGTTGATCCATGACCTCCTCTTGTATCAAGATGAGGGCACCCTCAGGGAGGTGAGGCTACGCCTTATATTCCATCTGGGTAGCCTCCAACCTGGTGGCATGAATACCGATTTCTCCTTCCGGTAAACAAATCCATCCCCCCATTCTCCACTGGGACCTTTTACCTCTTCTCACCCACCTATCACTTCCCCCCGGATCCCCTCCTTCTTCCCTTTCTCCTATGGTCTATTCTCCTGTTCTTTCCAATTCCTTCTTCTCCGGACATTTACCTTTCCCACCCACTTGGCTTCACCTATCACCTTCCATCTGTTCGTGATTTACCTTCTAGCTATAGTCCTTCCTCTCCCCCCACCTTTTTATTCTAGCATCTTCCCCCTTCCTTTCCAGTCCTGAAGAAGGACCTTGGCCTGAAACAGTGCGAGTTTATTCATTTCCACAGGTGCTGCCTGACCTGCTGTGTTCCCCCAGCATTTTGTGTATGTAGCTTTGGATTTCCCGCATCTGCAGACCTCCTCATGTTTATAAGTTTTGGGAGGAAAGGTCTGGTGTTTGGTTTTAGATTGTGCTGTCTCACACCTCATTATCTATGGAACCTCCATAATTTCATAGTGCTCATTAAGTTGCTTGATAATCCATTATACAAGGTTGTTACTGTAAGCACTTGATATTGTAGTTCATACAGAGAAAGGAGAGAACGTCAGAAATGTTGTTGGTATTTTGCTCAAAATATGGATTCAGAAATCATTCTATAATAATTATTTTCAAATGCAGTTGATGAAGGTATCATATTCTAATCTTTCATACTGTAAAATTCTGTTCTAATGATTAGTAAATGCTTACTAGCCCTAGGCAGGATATCAAAATCATATTTATATTGTTGGTTTATGTATTGCTCTTGCTTTTTGCTAAATATCTTTCATGTTGCTTAGTTTATAGTTGAGACCAAAGTCAAATTATTTATGAAAGAGATTGCTAATTCTCATAATTAAAAATACTTCTTACACACCAAATCAGAATACTCAATAAATAACATGAGTTCCAGTGACAGTGTTCTTTGTGCTTTATTCAAAACAATGGATTGCTCCGTGATCTATTGCCACTGGGGATCAGGCATGACTCAAGCTCTGGCATGTTGGTGTACTAGCAATCAGCTTCACGCTGGTAAACACTACATTAATTTTAGCAAAGACACAGCTAACAGAATTTCAGTCCAGAAACTTATCATAATCGTCAGATAGTAAATTAAACTTCTGTTATTCTTCATCTTGTGCTTTTGAATTCTTTTCCACCAAAATCAGAATATTTTTAAAATTCAGGGCAATGGTGCTCTGAATTTATTTTACCATAATCCATAATGTGACTATTACTTCAGGTGCGGGAAGACTGAATGCATACCTGTTGGAGAGATGGGTGTCCTTGGGATGGATGGGATGAGAATATTTTTATTTCTAAACCAAACATTATTCATAAAAATATACTCAGGCAATAGAATACAATAGGGAAATGTCTCCCATATCATACGTGGCGATATCAAGTCAATATATTTATTGTCTGTAGTAGTGCAATCACTCGAGTTGACTATGATATTCTCCTTTGGGGTTATTCCCTCACTGAACATTGCCTGTGCATGACTTTGTTAACATGGGCAACCACCACATGGTCTTTGACAGATCAGGGTCAGGGTTCAGTGGCGTGAAATGCAAGATGACTGGGGACCCTTCACTGCCATTGTGGAGGGGTTATCATCTTCCGCCAGTTCCACCACTGAGACCTCGGTTGGATTGCTCTTCGTCTGGAATCTCCAAACTCCCCATTCACCTTACCACCACGGAACCAAACTCCAGACGGCATCACTCTCGGGATTTCAGGAACTCACAAGTCTCTCCACCACCACGCGGTGACGATCTTTGGAGAGGTTTATCTTTATACATTGTCTGTTTACGGCTCTTCACTAGGGCTTGGCTCATGACTCCTCTGAGGCAGACAAAGGCAAGATCTTTAGAGTGGAAGAAAGAGGTACTTTAGAGTCTTAGTGAAACAAGAAATTAAGATGTTTATGCAAATACAAGGGAAAGTAACCAGTGCATTACCAGCACAGATTGATCTTGACATATATCCAAAATAATTGGAGCCAAACGTGGTTGCACAACATTTACTCTATTAAAGGGGTTAGTTATTCAGCAGACAGGAGAAAATAGCTGGCAGCAAGCAATTGCAAATAAAGCTACAAAAACAGTCAAAGAAATAACAATTCATTCAGCAACTGACTTGAAGCAAATTCGAACAGATTAATAGCATTCAAGTAAGTGGCTCAGTCCTCCAACACAAACAGTTATTTGAGCATCTGTCTTGCATTTTACCCCCTTTGCAAATGTGTATTTTACACTTAATTGAAAAGACCAGTTCCAATCCACATCAACTCCTCAGCCCCCACCCCCTCAAACCCTTAGCTTGGGGCATGGTTTAGTTTGGAAAGTAACTTGATACAGAATGATCTGGGAGAACATAAGACCCCTTTTATTATACATAATTTTTTTTCTGCATACCCATGTCAGTTCGCCTGATTAAAACCAGTCAAAATAAAATATCATGCAATGGGCTAAATTAACAAATTTGTTGTCTTTTACAATATCCACAAAATGCAACCAGTTATCAAAATCAGCAGAAATAATGCTGTAATGTGATGCTTGATGGTGAATGGGTTAAATAAACAAGGTGCCTGAATTCCTCTAGCCTATCTTTCGTACTTTCTTCGGGTAGCAGGTAAGAAGGGAGAGTAAGCCAGCAGCATCCCTACCCTGCTGTTGCTTTGCAATTTTTAGACTGCTGTTCATAGAGATTATCTTAAAGTGTAAGTATTTAAATTGACCTTTTATCTCAAAATGATCCTGCAGTTCATCACTCCCTATCCTATTGTGTGTCTGGTTCAATGGACAATAAAGATGTATTTTGTTTTAGAACCATAAGACTATAAGATATAGGAGCAGAATTAGGCCATTTGGCCCATAGAGTCTGCTCCACCATTTCATCATGGCTGATCCATTTTTCCCAATAGCCCCAGTCTCCTGCCTATGGAATATAGAATATAGAACATAGAATGTAGCACAGGCCCTTAGGCCCATGATGTTGTGCTGACCTTTTAAACTACTCTAAGATCATTCTAACTCTTTCTTGCCACTAAGCCCTCCATTTTCCTGTCATCCATGTGCCTATCTAAGAGTTTCTCACATGTACCTAATTCATCGGCTCCTACCACCAACCCCCAGGGTATTCCATGCTCTGACCACTCTGTGTAAAAGAACTTACCTCTGATATTCCTTTCACCCCCCCCCATATCTTTTTCCCAATCACCTTAAAATGATTGGTATTCGCCATTTCCACCCTGGGGAAAAGGTCTCTGGCTTTCTACTCAATCTATGGCTCTTGTCATCTTGTACACCTTTATCAAGTCACTTCTTATCCTCCCTTGCTCCGAACAGAAAAGCCTAGCTCATTCAACCTATCCGCATAAGATACGATCTCTAATGCCCAGACCACCTTCTTCCACATTGTCAATTTTTAAAAAACTGAACTCTGGATGTAAAATTGACAGTATAGAATAAAAATAATCTTCCTGTTGTTTAGATTTTCTCTGTTATACTGTCTGAAATATAATTGACAAGGAAAATATCCAAAGAGCTTGTAGCTTTCATCCAACGGAAACTGCCATTAGGAACAGACCACTGTTCATTGAGCTAATAATATTATGAAAGCATAGCCAAGAAGAAGCTTGTGGAATCAATATCATTTCACACAATTGCAACAGGAAAAATATTTTTTAAAAACTGTAAAAGTTAGAAATGATCCTTGGAGGAAATCAAATGCAAACAAAAATAATATTCAGAATATGCATGAATTTTGTTGTATGCCAATGATATTAAACCTGATTTTGATTTGATTCTGATTCTGATTTGATATTTTTTTAATTGTGTTTGTTTTCCTCTAAGGATCTTTTCTAAATTTTACTGTTTCTTTTAATGTTGAACTAGTGAAATTCCTTGCATGCTTTACTGGTAGACCAGAGAAAAATCACACCACAGTTGGTACCAGCATATTTAAGTGTAGTCTGAAATGACATTCGATTTCCTTCTCTCCTTTTTTTTTCTCTAATGGTTGTGTTTTTTGGATATGCCAGGAATATTGTTGAAATCACATTTACTGTTCATCCCTAGGGCAGATGCATTAGGAGTGAAGGTACCTACTGAGGCAACCAGAAGTTCTCAATTAGTTACTATTGCAGGTCAGAGAAAAGAAGGAGACCGTTGGTCATGGAGAAGTGGAATCTACTCACTGAGGTAAATCTTTCTACTTAAAGTTCTTACGATGTTCTGAAGTGTTTTGTAATCGATTTGAATTATAATCATTGTGAAAAGCTATTAATAAGAGAACCTTTTTCAGCTCCATAGAGCACTGAATCAGATTAAAAATTATCAACCATCGCAGACAAGTCACAATGAAAGTACTCCAGATTTGTACTAGATTCATGTCCCCGAGGAAAGGTCTGGCTGTTCCAATCCAACACATAAGATGCTGGAGGAACTCAGCCGGTTAGACAGCATCTGTGGAGGGAAATGGACAGTCGATGTTTTGGGTCTTGGCATCATCAGCTGCGTCTGTGGCAACTGAATAGCAGATCATCATGAAACACCCCTCCTCTAGAGTCTTCTGATACGGAGCTTTCTTTCATTGTGACTGGTAGCTGAACAGTCTCACATCCATCCACAGATATTGAAAAAGGAGACCTCAGTCTCTGGCTCAGATTCTGAACAGAGTATTTTAAGATCATGGCACCTTATTGTGGTGATGGCGGGACATGGTTTGTGACCCTCCTGCTGTCTAGTCCTTATACCTGCAATGCCACTACGTTCATTCTTGCTATGTTTATTTATGCGCTTGATTGTACCCAGTGCTCAAAGACATTGGCTAAATCTGAAACGGATCTAGTCAGGATGAAATGGAGTTTATGTGAAGTGGCTGCATGTTGACAGGACTTTCTTACAACTTATTGTCCAGCTGTGTTGGCAAATTACTACAAAATAAAGCTCAATCATTGCCATCGCTATTAATAGGATGCAGTGAGAAGGAAGAATAAACATGACTTAAACCCCACTCAAGGTCTGTTTATATGTAGGTGTGGTGACACAGAGTCCAATGTGCTATCATCTTCAGCAGGATTACTGTGGATCGTGCTTACAGCTCGTGGTTACAGGCAAGTGGATTGGTGTAGATATTAGCAAGGGTACGTTATTTCAGAGCCTGGGAAGGTACAAGGGATATTTTGCGGTGTGCTACACAAGATACAACACCAGAATTAAACCATTCAGCCCATTGAGTTTGCTCCATTATTCAATCATGAACAAGTATCTGGTTGTGGATTACAGGAGGAATGGAGACAGGCTAGCCTCTATTGACATCAATCAGTCTGGGGTTGAGAGGGTGAGGAGCTTTAAATTCCTCGGCATAAACATCACCAAGAATCTCCTCTTTCACCTCAGATGGTTGAAGAAGTTTGGTATGGGCCTCCAAATCCTAAGAACTTTCTATAGGGCCACAACTGTCTGGTATGGGAACTATACTTCCCTCAGTCGTAGGACTCTGCAGGGAGTGAGTCAGACAGCCCAGAATATCTGTAGATGTGAACTTCCCACTATTCAGGACATTTACAAAGACAGGTGTATAAAAAGGGCCCGAAGGATTATTGGGGGCCCGAGTCACCCCAACCACAAACTGTTCCGGGAAATGGTATCGCAGCATAAAAGCCAGGACCAATAGGCTCTGGGACAACTGCTTCCACCAGGCCATCAGACTGGTTATTTCATGTTGACGCAACTGTATTTCTATGTTATATTGACTATCCTGTTGTACACAATATTTATTATAAATTACAATAAATTGCACATTGTACATTTAGATGAAAATGTAACGTAAAGATTTTTACTCCTCATGTATATGAAAGATGTAAGTAATGAAGTCAATTCAATTCATTTCAATGCAGTCTGACCAATACCTGAGCATTTCTAGTCCTTTTGAAATGAACAGTAAAGTTGCCCTTACCTTCTTTGCTACTGACTCAACCTGCAAATTAATCTTAAGGGAATCATTAAATAGGACTTCCAGGCTCCTTTGCACTTCTGATTTCAAAGTTCAAATTTATTATTGAAGTGTATATACCATATACAGGCCTGATGTTCATCTTCTTGCAGACACTCACACAACAAGGAAATGCAACAGAATTCCCGAAAAACCACACACAGCAAAGATCGCCACATGTTCAATGTGCGAAAGCGGACAAATCGTACAAAGAGTTAAAAAAAAAATGGTACTGCAGAGTCCCCAAATGTGAGTCGACAGCTGCTGAGCCAGGTCAGCGCAGCTGCGAGTGAAGTTGCTCCCGGAGCCTGATGGCCACACTGCAACCTCTGCTCCCGAACCTGGCGGTGTGAAATCCAAGACTCTACACCTCCTGCCCGACAGTAGTAGTGAGAATTGAGGGAGGTGAGTCAATATCGCCAGATCATTCAGCCTGTTCAAAAGTACATACTGTGCAATCTGTGCTAAAGTTTAACTCAAGGTGTGGCCTATCAACTCAATAGTCTCAGTTAATACAGGAACTTAACTCAGTTAATACAGGTACTTAAAGAAAAACATACGTCTAATACTACAGAAGGAACATTTAGAAAGCTGTACTTCATGCCTCACCAAGTATCACTGACTCATCTGCTGTTTTAGCAAAATGATCTTCATGTCCATCCAATTTACCATCAGAAATTGAGTAATTCTGGAACTGTTGGAGCTAGTGATTCACAGTTTGGGGATCGTTTGTGTGCTTCAGCACTCTGCAGTCTCCGAGAGGAGTCCGGGATGCAGGGGCACCGTGTGTGAACCTCGTGGGAAGCAAGCTGCGGGATGGGGCATGAGCCGATGTTCGACTCCATTTCGCTGATTAAAGCTTCCATTGTTCATCCGTTTAAAGTGACGAGGGAGTTTGAAGCATCAAGGCGCACGCATGCTTTGCCCAAAGAATGTTACACAGGTTCTCTGCGTTTTGGATATGGACTCGGACTACAGACTTTTTTCCCAGCCATATCTTTTTTTATATATTCTGTGTTTTTCATCTGATTTTTCTCACTTTTTTGTGTGTGGAGTAGGGGGATTTGGTGGTCAATGTGCCTGTTCTATTTTAGTTTGTTTTTTTTTGTGTGGAGAGGAGGGATTTAGGGGTCGATGTGCCTGTTCTATTTTAGTTTGTTTTTCTGTGTGGAGAGGAGGGATTTGGGAGTTGATGAGTGTGTTGCTGTACTTTTCTTCCTTGGTTTCATGGCTATCTGGAGAAGAAGAATTTCAGAGTTATAAACTTTGATAATAAATGAGCCTTTGACCCTTTGAAAAGCTATTACTGGTCCTTTCTACTCTTTTCTCCTCTACAGTGAACTTGTAAGCTTTTGGTGATAAGAAAATCAGGATAGGTAATTCACTCCTGAATGTTGCTGAGTTATTTACAGAACAGGAGACACAAGAGAATGCCAATATTCAGGCATGCCCAGACTGCACTACATCAGCAGATTTTAACTTCCTAGAAATAGTCAGTGAATAAATAGATTAAGATATTGTTATTCATGCAAATTTTCACCAGTAGTTTCTTTACCTTTGACAAGTCAACACTTGTTTGATGCACCAAAACCATTACTTACTTAAAACAGCTTAGGTAATGTAACTAATGAATAAGGAAGCTGTCATCTTCTCCACATTTTTTTTTACTTTCTGACAGATTTCCATCTGCAGGGAAGATATAATTTGCTGACACCATGCTCCTCAAAACTGACAGCTCAATAATGGCTGGGCCTTACCATGAACAGACCTGGGCTCCTCATTTAAGGAAGGATATACTGTACCTGTGATAAGACATAGAACGTAAGACATAGGAACAGAATTAGGCCATTCATCCCATCTAGTCCTCTCTGCAGATAGAGGGGTAAAACCAGATTGATTCCTGATATAGAAGGATATCAAATCAGAAGCAATTAAACAGTTCCAGCCTACACTTTCTATACTTTATAAGAATGAGAATTCGTCTCATTGAAACAGATAAAATTCTTGTGGGGATTGAGTATGTAGATGCAGGTACAATTTTTCCCCTGGCAGGACTCAGAAGAACCAAAATTTGTAGCCACAGAAGAGGTGTCTGGTATCCAGGACTAAGATGAAAAGAAATGCCTTCACCCGAAGGACAGTGAGGCTTTGGAATTCTCTATCCAAGAACATGGAGTTTTAGTTGCTGAATATGTTTAAGGCAAAGGTCGATAGGCTTAAAGATATTTTAAGTGATATTACAAGAATAGCTACTGTGCTATTCCACACCCTCACTTCGGGAAGTCTAATCACCTGGCTGTACTTCTACTCCCTGAGTACAGGCAGAGACTGAAGACTGCAGCATGAGTAGTGAGGACCAAGGAGGTACGGATGAGGGAAGCACAAGAGCACCTACAGGACTGCTTTGAATCGGTGGACTGGAGTGTATTCAGGGATTCATCTTTGAACCTGGATGAGTATACTGCAGTTGTTAACGACTTCATTAAAACCTGTGTGGATGACTGTGTGCTTACAGAGGCTTCCTGTACATTTCCAAACCAAAAGCCATGGATGAACCAGCAGGTACGTCATCTGCTGAAGGCTAGATCTGTGGCATTCAAGTCCGATGACCCAGGCCTGTACCAGAAAACCAGGTATGACTTGTGCAGGACTATTTCAAGGATAAAGAGACAATCTTGAACGAGGTTGGAGGTGACATCAGATATACGACAACTCTGATAGGGTTTGCAAGACATTACTTCCTACAAAGCGAAACCCAATAGCACGAATGGCAGCGATGCTTCACTACTAGATGAACTCAACACCTTCTATTCGAGCTTTGAAAGAGAGAATATAACTACTGCTGTGAAGATCCCTGCTGCATCTGATGACTTTGCGATCTCTGTCTCAGAGGCCGATGTTAGGCTGTCTTTAAAGAGAGTGAACCCTTGTAAGGCAGAAGGTCCCGATGGAGTACCTGGTAAGGCTCTGAAAACCTATGCTAACCAACTGGCAAGAGTATTCAAGGACATTTTCAACCTCTCACTGTTATGGGCAGAAGTTCCCACTTCCTTCAAAAAAGCAACAATTATACCAGTGCCTAAGAAGAATAATGTGAGCTGCCTTAGTGACTGTCTCCCAGTAGCACTCAGATCTACAGTGATGAAATGATTTGAAGGGTTGGTCATGACTAGACTGAGCTTCTGCCTTAGCAAGGACCCGGATCCATTGCAATTTCTCTATCGCCACAATAGGTCAACAGCACATGCAATCTCAATGGCTCTTCACACAGCTTTAGACCACCTAGACAACACAAACACCAATGTCAGGATGCTGTTCATCGACTATAGCTCAGCATAAAATACCATCATTCCCACAATTCTGATTGAGAAGTTACAGAGCCTAGGCTTTTGTATCGCCATCTCCAATTGGATCCTTGACTTCCTAACCAGAAGACCACAATCTGTGCGGATTAGTGATAACATATCCTCCTCGCTGATGATCAACACTGGTGCACCTCAGGGGTGTGTACTTAGCCCACTGCTCTACTCTCTATATACACATGACTGTGTGGCTTGGCATAGCTCAAATGCCATCTATAAATTTGCTGATGGTACAACCATTGTTGGTAGAATCTCAGTTAGTGACGAGAGAGCATACAGGAGTGAGATATGCCAACTAGTGGAGTGATGTCACAGCAACAACCTAGCACTCAATGTCGGTAAGACGAAAGAGCTGATTGTGGACTTCAGGAAGGATAAGACGAAGGAACACATACCAATCCTCAGAGAGGGATCAGAATTGGAGAGAGTAAGCAGTTCCTGGGTGTCAAGATCTCTGAAGGCCTTACCTGGTCCCAACATATCGATGCAGTTATAAAGAAGGCAAGACAGTGACAATACTTCATTAGGAGTTTGAAGAGATTTGGTATGTCAACAAATACACTCAAGAACTTCTATAGATGTACCATGGAGAGCGTTCTGACAGGCTGCATCACTGTCTGTTACGGGAGGGCTATGGCACAGGACCGAAAGAAGTTGCAGAGGGTTGTAAATTTAGTCGGCAACATCTTGGGTACTAACCTACAAAGTACACAGGACATCCTCAAGGAGCAGTGTCTCAGAAAGGCAGCATCCATTATTAAGGACCTCCAGCACCCAGGGTATGCCCTTTTCTCACCGTTACCATCAGGTAGGAGGTACAGAAGCCTGAAGGCACACACTCAGTGATTCAGGAACAGCTTCTTCCCCTCTGCCATCCGATTCCTAAATGGACATTGAGCCCTTGAACACTACCTCACTTTTTAAATATATACTATTTCTGTTTTTTTGCACGATTTTTAATCTATTCAATATATGTACCATGTAACTTATTTATTTATTTATTTATTTATTTATTTATTCTTCTATATTATGTATTGAATTGAACTGCTGCTGCTAAGTTAACAAATTTCACGACACATGGCGATGATAATAAGCCTGATTCTAACTCTGATTCTGAGATACTGGGAATCAGGGGTGCAGGGTGGCATTTGCTAAATTTCAGCCATGTTGTTCTGGAAGGTTGTCACAGGCTTTAGGAGCAGAATGGCCTACTCTTGCTCTTAATGTTCCCTTATTATTGATATTTCAGCAATTGATAGTTTCTTATACATGTGTCTACTTTGCAATCTTGCATTAAACATCAAACACTGAAATCTTGACTTTGATATATGCCCTGCTAATTCAACAAGTAACCTTGGCCATGTTCCATGCCCTGCCCCTGTGGCCTGTAAGCAGGCATTGTCACCACATCCTCTGTTAAAACACATGAACTGAGCATCATAGAAAAGCATTAAGGAACTGAAGTCGTGACTGACTTCTGCTTTTCTATCCTCACTAAACTCAATAAACAGAGCACAGACTGGAATTGAAACTAGATGTCGGACATTCTGATTCTGTACCATTGAAACTATGCAAGAAAAGACAATAAATTAATGCCCGTAAACGCAAGAGATTCTGCAGATGCTGGAACAAAAAGGTGGGGGTGGGGAAAGTGAATGAGTGTCCATGGCCCCTTCATGCACTTCAAACCCTTCCTTCATCTATCCACTTTTTCCATCACCTATCACCCGCCAGCTTGTTTTCTTTTGCCTTCCCCCCACCCCCCAACCCAGCTTCTTATTCTGGTGGCTTCCTCCTTCTTCACTTCCAGTCCTGATGAAAGGTCTCAGCCCGAAACGTTGGCTGTTTATTCACCTGCATAAATGCTGCCTGACCTGCTGAGTTTTTCCAGCACTTTTGTGTGTTCTTCTGAATGTCCATTTTAATTGATGGTTATTGAAACCATCAATTAAAATGTGAGATTAGGGAAGGCATTATGTGACCATCTCCTGCATTAAAACATTGTTAAGTTCATATTTTTGCCACCTAATGTGCAGCTCAAGGCATGTCTGTTTTGTTATTTAATATTCTGGATAGTTGCATATTTAAGGACCATCCCATATCAACATACCAAAGGCGTATTTTGGATGTCAGGAGTTTATACTCAGAAGCTTTGAGACTAGCCCTCAGTATTGAATATTTAAAGGGAGTCTGCTAGTCGGGATGTGCAAACTGTCTACATTCAAAATCCTAAAGTTGCGTGCGTGTGATAATACTGAGACCATTAAAACTGCAGAACATTTATACCATTGTGTTTAAAAAGTATAAAGTGAGGAAGTGAGGAAAACTAGATTCCCTTTGCAGGGTTGAATGAAGCTTTTTCTATCTCCCAGTTACGGTTTCTGTGTGGCTCAGTTTAATCAGTCACAATAGTCCCAACGGAAAGCAATGACAAATGACGAATAAACTCTCTGCTTCTCAGAAGGTTATGTCAATTTTAAATTGTGTCACCAAGTCTGAGATTGGTAACAAAAGGACTAAATTCATGCTCCCTTGAAAAAAGCCTGTCAAATGGGACCTAATTTGCTTCAGGTCTTCTTAATAATCCAACCAAATATCCTGAAGCTCTCCATTGAAATTTTAGGATTTAATTAGGAAGTGATAGACATTCTTTCTGGTTCTTCCAGTTTTCTACAGGCTCACTAACCACTTTGTTACCATGGTGAAACACAATATTATATTCCTCTTGTTGTATGAGCTGGTAGTCTGTCAAAATCTAACCTGTCATGATCTTTGGCCTCAAGGCCAACCACACAGAACAATTCCAAGTCACAGTTACTTGTGACATGTTGTTGTGACACTCAACGTTTTAGAAACAGCTTCTTCCCCTCCACCATCAGAATCCTGAGTGGACAATTTAATACAACTTAATTTATATCTTTATGTATTGCTGCTGCAAAACAACACATTTCACAGCACAGGCCAGTGATATTAAACCTGATTCTGATTCACATAAAAGTTCTGTACGTTTTACTTGCTGGGCAGCAAGGAGATCACTGGTTTAATTCCTGGTCTGTCATTAGAAAGAATTAAACGATGTAGATTGAAACATATAGTAAAATGCATCATTTTTGTCAATAACTAACAGAGAATGTGCTCAGGGCTCCAGAGTTTGGAGTTCTATTTCAACACTGTCTGCACTAGAGTTTAGATCATAAGACCTCACAATACAAGAGCAGATTTAGGCCATTTTTCCCATCAAGTGCACTCTGCCATTCCATCATGGCTGATTTATTATCCCCTCAATAACATTCTCCTGCCTTCTCCCCATATCCTCTGATGCTCTGACCAACCAAGAACCCACCAACTCTGCTTTATATATTTTACGTGACTTGGTCTCCACAGCCATCTGTGGCAATGAAGTCCACTATTTCACTACCCTGTGGATAAATAAATTCTGCCTCATCCCTGTTCTAAATGGATGTCCCTCTATTCTAAGGCTGTGCCTTTTTGCCCCAGACTCCCCCACAATAGGAAACATCCTCTCCACATCCACCCTATATCAGTTTTTCAATATTCAATAGGTTTCATTGAGATTTCCGCCCTCATTCTTCTGAACTCCAGTCAGTACAGGCCCAGAGCCATCGAATGCTCCTCATATGTTAACCCTCTTATTTCCAGAATCATTCTTGTGAAGCTCCACTGAACCCTTTCCAATACCAGCACATGTTTCCCTAGATAAGGGGCCCATAATTGCTCACAATACTCCAAGCGTGGTCTGACCAATGCCTTATAAAGCCTCAGCATTGCATCCTTGCTTTTATATCCTCGTCCTCTCAAAATGAACACTAACATTGCATTTGCCGCCTTTGCCACTGACTCAACTTGCAGGTTAACCTTTAGGGAATCCCACATGATGATCCTCAGATCCCTTTGCACCTCCTTCCCGTGATACACGTGGGTTTCCTCGATGTGCCCTGGTTTCTTCCCAAGTTCCATTGACATACCAGTTAGTAGGTTAATTGGACTTTGTATATTGTGCTGCGACTAGGCTAGGGTTAAATAGATGGGTTGCTGGGTGGTTTGGCATGTTGGGCCAGAAGGGTCTGTTCCATGCTGTACCTCTAAATAAATAAAATTTTAATCAAATTCCATGAAGGGGCACTGATGGATGTTCAACGATCTGCTTTTAAATATAAAAAGCAGTTCTGTACAACACCTTTTAAATATATACTTCTTTTCACCAGCAGAAAATCCAACAAAATCTTTTAAAAGCAGCCAGAATCAAAGCATGTGCTTATGTTTTATTCCAGTGGTACAACATTTATATGGGCAATGCCAGGCACAGGCACATGTAAAGAAAACAACATTTGGTATTTTTGTTTGAAAGGATTGAGCTACTTTTTGGCAGGAGTCAAATACAGCATGAATGATTCATTAGTATTTCGCTGTAAGACCATTTAGGATGCACAATTAAACAGAACCTTGTAGATTTTCTGACAGGGCATAAACTCTGCACTAAAGCTAAAGGTCAGGTTAACTAACATACATTAAGAGGTTTCTTATCAGGAATGTGCCTGTGAGGGGGATTGCGTCTGCTGCAGGACGTAAAGGTTGCATCAGCTTATAAACAGGCATTCAGAGTTTACAAATTTACTGCTGCCAGTCCCTGAGCTAAGACATCAGTGGGAGGAGTTGAGTGGCTCGTGGCCGAGCAAGTTTGTGAGCACGATGGTGATGGATGATCAAGGCCTACAGGGGGTTATTCATTGCTCAGACGTGGACGTTGCTACCATGTCAAGCATTATTGCTCAACACTAATTGTCACCGAGAAGGTAATGGTGAATCATCCTCTTAAATGCTGAAATCCTTCTGGAGAAGTATTCACTTCCTGTTGTCAGCTAGAGAGGTTGAGGATGGAAATTCAGAAGTGGTGAAGTCAGGGTGATTTGCAGATTGGAAGGGAGTATGTGTTCCCATGTTCCCATGCACCTGCTGCCCTTGTCCTCTTAATGATAAGTATATGTGGTGCATTTTGTTGACGTACACAGTGCTAGTAGTGGTGGGAGTAAAAGCGTAGGGTGCCAGATAGTGTATCAGTTAAACAGCTGCCCTCTCCTGGGCGATTAGTATCTTTAGCATCACGTTTAGTATCTTTAGCATCATGGAGCTGGGCTCATTTAGAAAAGTTGGAAATGCCTCACAATATTCCTGATGTGTTTGGTAGATGGTGGAAAGTCTTTGGGGTGTTAAGGGAGGAATCACTTGCTACAGAGCTTCCTGGCCAGGTCTTGTAGCCACAAGAAGTATGTGGGTGGTCCAGTTCAGACCCTGCTCAATGGCTGTTGGGGCATACTCTGGAATGAGGGTATATAACTAATATTAAGTTCCATAGCAGCCATTCTTCAGACGTGAACATGGATTGTAGATTAAATTTAAACTGCAGCCCTGATCAATAGTTTTCCTGGAGCTGTGGACACCAGATGATTAAAAGCCAGACAATGCTGATTAATTTTATGTGTATGGAGTGTGGGTGCAAAAATTACATGTAACTCAAAGGAAGCATTGTTGATACAGAAATGCCCTGCTGTTACCTTTGATCTTTAGCATGCAAAATATCATGTATTATTGGGTCATACAGGCCTCTCCCTTCAAGAGTATCTCAATATGATTGACAGCTGCTCATTTTTGTTAAATAAACCACTTCTGTGTCCATTAGTTTCAGTGTCCCTCTGGTGACTTTTTTCACGTTCCAACATTGTGACTCATGGGGTATTGATTAGAGGAAGTTTAATGGTAGAAATCTCACCAAATGTCAAGGATTGTTGAGATGGTCATTGACTGACACTTTTGTAGTGCAACTAAATAGACTACCTGCTGCACACAGATGTGGGCTGCTCCATTTGTTGAAGTACTCCAAATGGAGTTGAACATCAATTGATCATCAGTGAGAAGTATACTGCTGACATAACAGAAGGAGGGTGAATGATGAAGCACTTGAAGATGTTTGGGCCTAGGACACAGCCTTTCTTGGACTTCTGTGATGTCCTCAAGCTGGGATGATCACAATCATCCTCCTCTGAGAGAAGAATGACTCCAACAATTGAATCATTTTCTCTGTGATACGCATTGACTTTAGCTCCTTGGGTCAAGCCTTGTGAATTGGGTTATTATTGTCACTTGTATCAAGGTACAATGAAAATTTTGTTTTGTGTGCCATCCATAAAGATAATTTCTTCATATCAGTATATTGAGGTAGCATAAGGGAAACATATTTTCAGAATGCAGAATATAGTGTTATAGTCACAGTGAAAGTACAGTGCAGGCAGATAGTTAGGCAGAAAATCATGACAAGGTAGATTGTGAGATCAAGAGTTCATCTTATTGTACAAGAAGTCTTATAACAGTAGAATAGAAACTGGCTTTGAACCTAATGGTATACACTTTCGGGCTTTCGTATCTTGGGAGGAGAGAGAAGATTGAATGCCTGGGATGGGAGTGGTCTTTGATTATCTTGGCTGATTTATGGAGGCAGCAAGGAGTATAGGATGAGATATGGACAAATGCCTCTAGCAAAAGACATACTGGGTGAGAAATTTAATGGAGAGTATCCCTGCTGATCAAGCCTTTGGTGATACCATTTATAGGAAGTGAATAAGGTGCAATACTCAGCATAGCCCTAGGATGTAGATCAGGTTGGCAGGAATAGCATCAATTCGTCCTAGAACAAAATTTTGAGGAGCAATTTTAGCAAGGCGTAAATCGTAAATCATACTTCCCCTTGGAACTCTATTAATTCTGTTCATTAATATTTACACAAGTATGTCTATTATGAAATGTCCTGGTAAAGAAAAAGGTCAAGAGGTTATAAGGATCTCAGAAGAGAGTCATTTTGTTAATAAGAGGGTTGAATGAGAAAACATGAGAAATTTCAGCAGGGGCGTACTTCTGTGGTAAGATGTTCTATGACTCTACAAAGATAGATTCTTTAAAATTATGTTGAGTCTTTATAAGGCAAGCAGAGTGCTATCACTTCCATTTAGTCCATAATTAAGAGGTACTAAAGGAAGAACTATAGCTCCAAATAATAGAGCGCCGACTGACTGCATTGCAGCCTAGTATGAAAACACCAAAGTCTTCGGGCAAAAATTCCTACAAAAGATAGTGGATTCGACCAAATACATTAGGGGTAAAACCCTCCCAGCTATTGAGCACATCTACATGAAATGTTGCCGTAGAAAGGCAGCATCTATCAGTAAAGATCCTCACCGCCCAAGGCATGCTGTATTCACACTGCTGTCATCGGGGAGAAGGTACAGGTACCTCAGCACTCACACCGACAGGCTAAGGAGCAATTACTACCCCTCAACCATCAGGCTCCTGAACAGAAGGGGATAACTACACTCATTTAAGGAGTCCTTTATCTTGTTATTTTATGCCGGTTAGTTATTGCTATTTACTTATTATCTGCATTTGCACAGTTGCTACTTACAGTTCCTGATGTTTACAGTTTACAGTTACTGTTCTATAGATGTGCTAAGTATGCCCTCAGCAAAAAAATCTTAGGGTTGTGTGGTGACATGCATGTACTCTGATAATACATTTTATTTTGATCTTTTGAGGATTGAAACTTAAGGATTAAACTCCTGCTGATTCTATTTGGCTTCTTGATTAACTTTTACACAAAAATTTATTAATTATTTGATAAATTATCTGAATGGGTGTTGTAGAATTTTCCAATGTTATATAACTGATATAAGAGCCTATTGTGTTGAGTTTGCCTCCAGATAGCTATTTGTTTATCATAACATAACCCCTTTAACGGGTAGTTCAAGATATAGTCTTGACATTTTTGTTGCACAACCGCACCTAATGGATATTTTTCCATCTTTTTTTTTACCCAGGCCTGAAATGAAAGATAACAATCAAAAGAAAATCAGCAAAAAGAATAATTCACTGCAAATGCGCAATTCATGGAATAAAATGTCTGTGTAGCCTTGAATGAACACAAGCTAATAACTGGTAACTAATAAGGAAATCCCCTGACTTACACTTTGACATTAATGTTAAAAGCCTAAAGCAATTTAGACAGTATTCTTTCCCTACAAAACATGAAAATAAAAATTAGATCAAGAAAATTTACACCATAGTTTATTGATAAACTTTTGAAAATTGCTGATAGTCAGCAGTCATATAGCTTTCAATCCTAGAAGGGCTCGAGCTTAGGAGGGTCTGGAAATGGTGGCGATATTATGAAGTGCATGAATTAACTGTTGCAATTGCTTTGAATATTGCAACTGTAATATCCTGAGAGTTTTCTTCCAGTGTTCCAAGTATTCAGATTTCATTTTGGCCTCATTAAATTTGATTTTAATTCACTTGACTTGCTTTTTAGAAAGTGGAGCTACTCGTAACTCAAACACAGGAAATTCTGCAGATGCTGGAAATCCAAAATAACACACACAAAATGCTGGTGGAACTCAGCAGGCCAGGCAGCATCTACGGAAAAGTCGGCATTTTGGACCAAGACCCTTCATCAGGACTCTGCTGGAATCACACAACAATTTTCTGCACAATCTGCATATAAATCAGTTCCCTTCTGACACCTACTTTCTAAGTATAGTACGTAAAAGCCTGAAATTGTACTTAAGAACATCATGTACTGAAATATAAGAATACTTATATTTTTCATATAAGAGATATAAAAATCAATAAAATGCATAGGCTGCAAATCTGAAATGAATACTGAAAATTCCTGGAAACACTCCACTGGTCAGGCAGCGTCTGCAGAAAAAAACAGAACTGATGTTTCACCTCCAACACATTTAGCAGAAATTCAGGAAGTATGTGACAAAATCTTAGAATGGATAAAAGTATGAATAATGGATGAATGTTTGAATAGATTGGAAGAAGCTAAACAAATCAAATGACATATTTATCAATTATGTTCTGGATGTTTTTCTACACAGTAAATTCTACACAATAACATACAACAAGCAGCCAAGCTCACTTTACGTCCCTCCTCATATCTATTTTGATCGAATCTTGAAATAGCTTCAATGAGATATCAAGGACAATGATAACCTGTGAAATTTTCCATTGGGCATTTCTGTTGAGAAAACTAAAGGCTACCATAAAACCAAAAGACATAGGAGCAGAGTTAGGTCATTCATCCCTTTGAGGTTTATGTATGTTGTGGCTATAGGAAAGTTAAATCAGTATGTATTTAAGGCAATACTGAGAGGAAACATGGCATCCTTTATACCTCAAGCATCAGTGAATTGTATTTGCCCTTGTTCAATGCATTTGTTCATGAGGTATTGGTCTTTGCTGTCTTAATCAATGTGAGGGTCTTGTCCTTAAGAAAGCAAGATGACAATCCCTTGCTTCAACTCCAAAAGCACCTTCCAGGATATGATTTTACTTGCAGCGAAAAGAAAATGTAATTTTTGCTCAGTAGACTCCTGGTTTTATGTCTGATGGATTTAGACAGAAAATGGATTATATCATCTCGCTCATGGTTAGAATTAGGATGATGGTGTTACTTACAGCTTGACTTTTACTTTTTGAACCAATGAAGTTTGCCAATTCATTCAGTTTTGAGCATTAAGCATTTCCAGCTGTGAAAACATTCACTGGCTCAAGCCACACTGTGATGCAGACCTTCCGCCCTTTCCACATAAGTTGCATTTTCAAATTGGCTTATTAAGTTTATTTTCAAAACAAAATTTGATACAGTTTCAAGATTATGGCAGCTGAAATGAATACTTTTTAAATTTTCTATGTTTAATGTTTCAGAAATATGAATTATTATTGGGTGTAACTGTGATGATTTTACATTTCCATGAGAAACATAATACGTTTGAATAACAGAACCTTATTTTGATGCTAAATAAAAGTAAAATAAAAACAGTAGATCCAAGATAGTCTAGACTACAACAACTAAGGATCAGTTTGCCTTTTTTTACAAAATTTTTAATGAAGTAAAATGCCCCAATTGATTAGAAATCAAAATCGACCAGGGTACTGAGGAAATTCACCAGGATGTTGTCTGGGGTGGTGAGTCTCAGCTATGAGGAGAGACTAGCTAAGCTGTATCTGCTTTCCTTAGAGTAGAGCAAGTTGAGGGGGGAACCTGAATGAGCATTCAAAATTATGAGCTGTATAGAAACTAAAACTATCTGAAACTAAAGAACATTATTTTAGAACTAGGGATGTGAAGTTCAGAGGGAATGTGAAGAAGGTTCTTTTCTCCCAGAGGGTGGTTGGAATCCGGAAAATACTGCCTGAGGAGGGGGTGGAGGGAGAGACTCTGACAACATTTAAAAAATATTTAGAGGAGTACTCATATCATTCAGTCATAGAAGACCAAGAAGAGAATGCTTAAAAATGGAGTGAGTCTAGATGTGTGTTTGACAACTAACAAGGATCTGGTAGGCTTAAAGGCCTATTTCTCTGTTGTATGACTCTAAAATTAGTCACAACATCAGTAGGTGAGATTAGTATAGATCACTCAGCGTTTGGCCAAAGAGATTGGTTTTAAAGAGAATAGAGAATCAGTGAGAGATATGGATGAAGGTGATGTAATGATTTGTATCGGGGTGAACAAGGATCTAAAACTGCAACTATCTTGGAGGATTCGAGGAAGTTAGGACCAAGAGATTATGGAAGGATTTGTAAAGAGGGAGAAAACCAAACAGTCATGAAGGTAATGATCTCTCTGAAATGCTAACAAATGGAGGGGAATATGTGTCAGTGTTGAAATCTCTTCTTGCTGCTGCCATCAGGTAGAAGGTACAAGAGCCTTAGGACTTGTACCACCAGATTTGAGAACAGTTACTACTACTCAACCATCAGGCTCTTGAACAAAATGAGATAAGTACACTCACTTGCCCTGTCATTGTGATGTTCCCACAACCAATTGTATCATTTTAAGAACTCATTATCTCATTATCTCACATTCTTGTTATTTATTGCTATTTATTTATATTTGCATTTGCACAGTTCGTTGTCCTCTGCACTCCGGTTGATCTTTCATTAACCTTGTTGTAGTTACTATTCTGTAGATTTGTTGAGTACGCCCTCAGGAAAATGAATCTCAGGGCTGTATATGGTGAAATATACGTACTTTGATAATAAAATTTACTTTGAACCATGAACTTTGAAGGTAATGGAAATTGTGAAGGATAATCTGGTGGTTGCAGAGGCTGATGGGATGGAGGGCGAAGACCCGTGAACTGGGTTTATGCTCTGTCCAGGAGAACAGACAGTAAGACCAAAAATGCAGGAAGTAGAGCCAAAGGGTCATTGAGTTGTACTGCATGGGAACAGGCCATTTGGTCCTCATCCATGCCGATCAAGTTGCAAACCTGACCAGTCCAATTTGCCTGCATTTGGCCCATAGCCCTCCAAACCTTTTCTATTCATAGACCTCCGCCAAATGGATGAGATGTAATCTGTATTGGAGGGGAAACCACCATTGAAGAAGAAGAAAATAATTTCAGGGTCACCTGTGTGGGAAATCTCATTGTAGGGTAATGTAATGAGTGACAGAAGACACATATTGTTCATAATAGAAACTGTTCTACATAATTCACAAAAACCATCATTGAGTTGCTGTGTTCAGTTTAGGAGACAGCGTCTGACGTAATGATATCAGTGTAAGGCAGCTGCTTTTGATTTGTTGGTAATGGAAGAAGAGGGCTGCAGCTTTGGTTGCGCACATAAAATGACTCTCACATATTTACATATTTTATTCATGAAATCCTACATCATCATCAGAGCAAGCAGATTGGAAACTGCAGAACTGGCAGAAACGAACTGGATCCTAATGTGGAGGTAGGCTAGAGAAAGTATAGTCAAGATGGCAGTTTAAGTCTGTAGACTTAAGAAGTGAAACCAATCTAATTTTAGAGCCACTCTTTTCTGTTTCTATATAGTATAGTGCATTAACTCACAGGTTTAAACAGGATTGCCTTGTGTCCACCCCAAACCCTCCTCTCAATCTCCATTGCAGTACCTTCCACAACTACTGTTTGTAGAAACAATCCCAGCACTGCACTGCCAATCTTCTTCCAAGGTCTACTGCTCCTTCTCAGCACTGCTGCTGTCAGAGGGATTAACAAACAGAGGTCTATGAAATTCTGCTGGAAATATTACTGCCCCCACTTTGAAGCTGAAATAAAAATGGATGCCAACTCTCCCTGACAGATGGGTCCCACATACATGGACACTGTCTTTGTATAATTCCACAGATGATGACTGGAATATGAGTGTTGCAGACCCTGACCCTCATTGTGGTACAGTTCAGGAAGGCAGCATCCATCATTAAAGAGCCTCACCATCCAGAACATGCCCTCTGATGCCGAAAGAGTCACACCCTGTATCACCATAGAGATTTAAGTGCTTGGTTCAAATAAATGCTATGATGAAACCAGCCCTTCTTATCCATTTATTTATTACATAATTGTTTACAGAACTTTTGGAAGACATTTTAATTCATTTCCATATTTAAGAAAAAAATCAGGGTGGCCTAATCTCAGGGGGGCGTACTGTTTAAATAACTTAAGAGTGAAAATTCATCTTAATGTTGCCATGAGTACAGCTAAATAAACAGGAAAACCTCTACTGATATAAGAACCGTTACTGTATTTTCAAAGTCCTTAAGGATTACGTTTCATTTGCCTCAAATTTATTTGTTAAAACATATAGATTATGGGGAAAAAAGTGAAATGTTTTGTTTTAAATGGAGAAGTCATAAACAAAGGGATGTGAGTGTAACGTACCCAAGCTTGCTGAAGTTAAACAGTAGGTGGGAAAGTGAACTCTGAGAAGATCGCAAGAAGGAAGAAAGCAAATTAGGTCGGTGCATTTGGTGAGAAAGTGGTAGATGAAGGAAAATGCAAAAATATCCACTTCAAATTAGAAATAGAAGCAGCAAGAGAGCACTTCATTTTTGTGCTGTTTCCACTATTCCATAAAATCATAGTTGATCTCTTATTTCTTATTCAGGACCACTATTCTGTAGACACCTCAAATCTACTGCTGCTCTTAATATCTAAAAAAACTATACATCTCATTCTTAAATATACTCAGTGCCCCTCATGGTTGGAAAATTCCAAAGATTCACTATCTCCTTGGTGAAGGAATATCTTCTGACCTCAATAACTAATTCTTTCCTTTTGTGACCCCTGTTCTGGATGCTTCAATAAGAGGAAACACCCTTCTGTTTATCAACAAGCCAAGTAAGAATTCTGACAGAGGAATAGAAAAAGGGATTTTTTTTCCATCAGGTGCAAGCTTTGAAACTATTGGACAATTTTGGGGATCCTTGTAAACAAACCACAAAAAATTAGCACGCAGGTACAGAAAGTTATGATGGTACGGTAGCATTCCAGTTAACACAATGAGCAACAATCGTAAAACTGGGTTTGCTTCCAGCCACTATCCTCCAGTGCTCTGGTTTCTTCCCACGTTCCAAAGATGTACAGTTCATGTTAGTGAGTTTTCAGGATGCTATGTTGGTACAGGAAGCATGGCAACATTTGCATGCTGCCCAGCACAATCCTCACTGATTTGATTTGATATAACTACACATTTCACTGTATGTTTCAGTATACATGTGAGAAATAAAACTAATCTTTAATCTAGCTATCTGTGGTAAACCATATACAGGTGTTCCCCGCTTTTCGAACGTTCGCTTTACGAAACCTCACTGTTACGAAAGACCTACATTAGTACCCTGTTTTCGCTTTCAGAAGGTGTTTTCACTGTTACGAAGAAAGGCAGCACGCGATAAAAGGCAGCGCGCGCCCCAAGCAGCCGCTCTCCCCGGATTCGGAACGGCATTGCTTTAACACGTTGCATTCAGCAGCCGTTAGCAAGATGAGTTCTAAGGTGTTGGAAAAGCCTGAAAGAGTAAGGGTGTTACATTTAGCGTAAAACTAGACATAATTAAGCGTTTCGATCGTGGTGAACGAAGCAAGGACAAAGTGAGTTTGGCTTGTGGAAGTTGATGCAGATGATGTTGAAGAGGTTTTGACATCCCATGACCAAGAACTGACAGATGAAGAGCTGATGCAATTGGACAAGGAAAGGATAACAATCGAAACCAAATGCAGAAAGTGAAGCAACTGCGTGAGATTTTCGCTGCAATGATAAAGTACAACTTTAATCTTGAAAGGGTACGTAGTTTTAGGGGATATTTGCAGGATGGTTTGAGTGCTTACAAACAACTGTATGATAGAAAAATGCGCGAGGCTCAGCAGTCAAGCAAGCCTTCCACATCAGCCACAGCAGACGACGAACCTCAACCTTCGACATCGAGGCAGGCAGTCATAGGAGAAGATGAACTGTTTGCCCTGATCGACAATGAGATGACAGCCCCATGTCACACCACCCCAACACCCGGGCCCCGGACTGATACTGTACTGATTCGCGAAGAACTCAGCTGTAGCCAGGAGGCACACAGAACATCTTAAAGAAAAAAGTCGAAATAAACATGCTAATTAATTAGGTGCTGCCGACACGTAATTAATTAGCATGTTTATTTTGGCTTTTTTCTTAACGATGTGCTGTGTGCCTCCCGGCTACCGCTGCGTTCTTCGCGGCAATGTATCAGGTTGGCGGCCTGGAGGGTGGGGGCCACTGCACCATCCAACCTGCGACGACTCAGTCTAACACACCATCATCAGTGTGTTCGGCAAGCTGTCTTCTCGATTCCGGTAAGTGATACTACATTGTACATACATTATTTCTACTTTATATAGGCTGTGTATTTTTATGTGCTATTTGGCAGATTTGGCAGCTTCATAGTTTAAAGGTTACTGGAGAGTGCGTTTATGCCAACAGCGCTTGCGTGAGAGTTTCTGCTGAGAGCGCTTGCGTGAGATTTTCACTACGGAGATCTGTGCAGGCAATCATTGTAGAGAAGTATTTCTACTTTATATAGGCTGTGTATTTATCATATCATTCCTGCTTATACTATGTGTTACTGTTATTTTAGGTTTTATGTGTTATTTGGCATGATTTGGTAGGTTATTTTTGGGTCTGCGAACGCTCATAAAATTTTCCCATATAAATAAATGGTAATTGCTTCTTCACTTTACGACATTTCGGCTTACGAACCATTTCATAGGAACGCTCTACCTTCAGATGGCGGGAGAAGCCTGTATAGATATTGTAACTAGATTACCTGTCTGGACACGCTCCTCTGCTGACTGCTCCTGTGGCTCCTCCCACAAACCCCTGAATAAAGGCGATTGTACCACTGCTCCTCCTCTCAGTCCAGGGCAGATACTCAGCATGGTCGAGGTCCCATTTTACTGTTAATAAAAGCCTTTCAGTGTTTACTCTACTTTCAGTCTTTTGGAGTAATTGATAGTGCATCAATTTTATTAGCAGTAATTCTAAAGCATGGAACACGTCCTGAGACCGGACATGTTAGACCTCAACCCGCAAACACCTGAAGCCAGAAACACTTCCGAACTCTGGCTGGCCTGCTCCGAATTATACCCGGAGGAGATTGAAGTGACCGAGCTCACCGCGAAGCGCAGAGTTCTCCTCTCCAGGGTCAGTCCACAGGTCTACTCGATGATCAGAGACCAGCCAAGCTACGACGGCGCGATGAGTGCCCTCAAAAGACAATACCTGCGGCCAGTAAACACCGTCTATGCGTGACATTGCTTCGCGACGCGGCAGCAGCGGCCCGGAGAGTCGAGCGCTGAGTTCATCCGGGCCCTACAGACACTCGTGCCGACCTGCAATTACGAGGGGCTGACGGTCGAACAGCATGCGGAGCTCCTAGTAAGAGACGCCTTTGTCACGGGGACCAGGTCAGTGTATGTGTGCCAGCGGCTGCTAGAATACGCCAATCTTACCTTACGTTCAGCAATCGAGCTGGCCAACATGTTGGAGGGGGCTTTGCACAACTCTGATGCTCTCCAGGCACGCAATCTCCTGACGGCCTTGTGGACGCCGCAGACCCCGCAACCAGTCGGCGAATCGACCACGGCTGCTGCCAGTTGCAAGTCTGCAAAGTACCCCTTCTGCGGACTGGAGAAGAACCCACAGAAACGCTGCCCGGCCCAAGAAGCTACCTGCTCCAGCTGAGGAAAGTAGGGCCACTTTGCCAAGGCCTGTAAGTCCAACAAACTTTACAACTCCTCCCCTGGAGGGTCAGACACCCTGAGCCAGTAGGCTGGTCCTGGATTTATTTCCTGGCATAATTTACATATTACTATTTAATTACTTATGGTTTTATTACTATTTATTTAATAACGGTGCAACTGTAACGAAAACCAATTTCACCCGGGATCAATAAAGTATGACTATGACTATGACTATGACAAACCCCGCATCACGGATATGGTCAGTCAGATAGCACAGCACAAGATGTACTCGACCATAGACCTAAAATCCGCTTACCATCAGCTCCCCATCCGCCGGGAGGACCGCCCTTACACCGCCTTCGAGGCGGACGGCAGGCGTTTATCACTTCCTGCGCGTCCCCTTTGGTGTCACAAATGGTGTATCTGTCTTCCAGAGGGAAATGGACTGGATGGTGGACCAGTGCCAACTGAAGGCCATGTTCCCATATCTGGATAACATCACCATCTGCGGTCACAACTGGCAGGATCACAACAACCTCCAAAAATGTTTCCAAGCGGCCAAAGTTTTCAATCTCACCTATAACAAGGACAAGTGTGAGTTTGGAACCACCCGACTTGCTATCCTTGGGCGTGTCGTGGAGAACGGAGTCATTGGCCCTGACCCCGACCGTATGCGCCCCCTGTTGGAACTCCCTCTTCCCAATACCCTCAGAGCCCTCAAAAGGTGCCTGGGCTTCTTTTCATATTACGCCCAATGGGTCTCTAACTACGCAGATAAGGCCCGCCCCCTGATCAAGTCCACCACATTCCCCCTCTCAGCTGAGGCCCGCGTGGCCTTCAGCCGCATTAAAGGAGACATTGCCAAAGCAGCAATGCATGCGGTGGATGAGGCCATTCCCTTCCAAGTAGAGAGTGACGCCTCTGAATTTGCGCTGGCTGCTACCCTCAACCAGGCGGGAAGACCGGTGGCGTTCTTCTCCCGTACCCTTCAAGGCCCTGAAATTCGGCACTCTGTGGTAGAGAAAGAGGCCCAGGCCATAGTGGAAGCTATTAGGCACTGGAGGCACTATCTCGCCAGCAAAAAGTTCACCCTGCTGACCGACCAGCACTCAGTCGCATTCATGTTTAGCAACCAACAGCGGGGCAAAATCAAAAATGATAAAATCCTGAGGTGGAGAATCGAACTCTCCACCTACAACTATCATATCATGTACAGGCCTGGGAAGCTCAACGAGCCCTCTGATGCCCTATCCTGGGGAACGTGTGCCAGCGCACAGATCGACCGATTATACGCCCTACATGCAGCTCTTTGCCACCTGGGGGTCACCCGGCTTTTCCACTTCGTGAAAGCCCGGAACCTGCCTTACTCCCTTGAGGAGATCAGGACGATGACCAGGGACTGCCAAGTCTGCGCAGAGTGCAAACCGCACTTCTACCAACCCGAAAAGGCACAACTAATCAAGGCCACCCGCCCCTTTGAGCGATTGAGTGTTGACTTTAAGGGCCCCCTTCTCTCCACCGACCTCAATGTGTACTTTCTTAACGTTATCGACGAGTACTTGTGGTTCCCCTTCACCATCCCCTGCCCCGACACCACTACCACGTCAGTCATAAAAGCCCTGCGCGAGCTCTTCACTCTGTTCGGATACCCATGCTATATCCACAGTGACAGAGGGTCCTCGTTTATGAGTGACGAGCTGCGCCAATACCTGCTGGCTAGGGGTATTGCAACTAGTAAGGCCACGAGCTATAATCCCAGGGGAATGGACAGGTGGAGAAGGAGAATGGCACAGTGTGGAAAGCCACACCCTTAGCCCTCAGGTCAAAGGGACTGCTGGTCTCCCGCTGGCAGGAGGTCCTTCCTGAGGCACTCCACTCCATCCGCTCCCTGTTATGCACAGCCACCAATGCCACCCCTCATGAGCGGCTCTTTTCTTTTCCCAGAAAGTCGACCACTGGGACCACCCTCCCAACCTGGCTGACATCCCCTGGGCCAGTGCTACTCCCTGATGGTCGAGAGGGTTCACTTACTTCATGCGAATCCCCAGTATGTCTATGTGGTTTTATCTGATGGGCAGGAGGACAAGGTCTCCATCCGCGACCTGGCGCCCGCAGGAGCACCAGGCCCCTACCCTGAACACTCCATGGTGACTATTAACCCCGTACCCACCGATATATATATACCCACGAGACACCGCGCACTCCAAGCCCTACACAGACACCACACGACACTCCCATACCGGGCGCAACGCACACGCATGAGGGATTACCGACGCCTAACGTGCTGACAGCACAACCGCCGTTGCCGGCGCAATCACCACCGGTGCTACGTAGATCACAGCGATGGACTCGACCGCCGGATAGACTTAACCTGTAAGTATACTTGTTTTAAATATTGTCAGTCACTTCACCCCTCAGGACTCTTCTTAAAAAAAAAGGAGGGGTGAATGTGGTAAACCATATATATATATATATATGTTGTAACTGGGTTACCTGTCTGGACACGCCCTCTGCTGACTGCTCCTGTGGCTCCTCCCACAGACCCCTGAATAAATGTGATTGTGCCACTGCTCCTCCTCTCAGTCCAGGGGCAGATACTCGGCATGGTGGAGGTCACATTTTACTGTTAATAAAAGCCTTTCAGTATTTACTCTACTTCCAGTCTTTTGGAGTAATTGATAGTGCATCACTACCATTGCAAAATGGCGGAAGTAAAAGAACAAGAAAACCCTGTAGCAAGTTGTCAGGCCTTTGGTAAGGCCAGTGCTGGAGAACTGCACAATGCAATGGAGGCTCTATCTATAGAAGGATCTGCTTGCATTAGATAAAATATAGTGATGTTTTATTGGGTCATTTCTTGTGATAGAGGAACTTAGCTATTAATAGATCGGAAATTTAGACCAGTAAGAGGTGGCATAATTCAAATGTAACACTGTTCGAGAACTTTACAGAGTAAATTCTGAAACGTTGGATTGACTGGATCGTCTTGATCAAGGAAAAAGGATTAGTCATTTAGAATTGAGATTATAAATTTTATTTTCCCAGGGAGCTGTGAATCTTTCAAGAACCCCATCCAGGATACAGTGGAAGCTTAGTTCCCAGTCAATGGACATTTTTCAAGCATGACATTGTTTGGGGACAATAAGAATTAGTCACTTGTGTTAAAAGTAGAGGTTAGATTTGTAACGCGCTTCCTAAATCAGCTTTAGAAACCTGGAACTCATGCTAACTATGCACAAAATTGCTTCTCATTATTGCATGCTCCCACAGTGCAATTAGTGTGGCTGGTTGCAGAAGTCAAAGTCATGAGATTGCATCCTCGCACAAACAAGAGAAACTTTACAGATGCTGGAAATCCAAACAACACACACAAAATGCTGGAAGAATGCAGCAGGCCAGGCAACATCTATGGAAAAGTACAGTCGACATTTCAGGCTGAGACCCTTTGGCAAGAGTCCTTCTGGAGCGTCTCAGCCTGAAATGTCGATTGTACTTTTCTCCATAGATGCTGCCTGACTTGCTGAGTTCCTCCAAACACTTCGTGTGCGTTGTTCAAGCTTTCCAGCATTTGCAGAATCTCATGTGTTACTATAAAGAGTAGCTGATATTAAGCTTTGGAAGGAATGCTTCCAAGGCTGCTGAAGGAAGTAAGGGAGAGATTCACAAAGGCCTTAGTCATAATCTTCCAAACAGCAAAATATCAAAGGATGGTTGCAAAAAATCGTACCCTTGTTCAAAACAAAGTCTCTGCATAAATTTATAAAAACTACTGTTATTTAAACTTTATTGGTTTCTGTACCACTTGAACAAATGTGTACTGATTAGAGAAATCCAGCACTGATTTATGAAAGGCAAATCATGTCCAATAAACTTGATAGAGTTTCTTAATTAAATAGAGCCGATGTGGGAAATATGATCAATTTGGTATACATGGACTTATAAAAATGCTTGATTGAGTGCTACATTATAGGTTACTCATCAAGATTGAAAGATTAAATGTGCTTTGACAAGACTGATAGCAAACTGGTTAAGTCACAGGAAACACAGCAGGTTTCCAGTGGCTGATATGAGGACAAATTCTATATATATATGTCAGTACCTCCAGTTGAACTCTGTCTTTTTGTGTGTTTCCCCCAGCTGTCAGTCTGTGGTTTTGTATTGCCACGTGCTCCTGTCCCTGCTCCTGCTCTGCTCCTGTCCCTGCTCCTGCTCTACTCCGGTCCCTGTATTACTGAATACTCTGTCTCTCACCTGTTTCTCATTATCACCTGTTTTGCTGCCACCTGTGTCTCATTGTTCTCCACCTATCATCTGCCTCTCTGTTTATTGCTCAGTGTATTTCAGGCCTGTGTTTTCACCTGTTTGTTACCAGATTGTGCCAGTAAATTTTCCTGAGCCTTTCTAGCATTTGTATCTGTACTCTATCTGTCTGAAAATTGACTCTACCTGTTTCCTGATTCTGGTTTTTGGATTTCTCTGAATGTTTTGATCTCTGCCTGAACTTTGACACCAACTTTGTTTGCACCTCGGGATTTGTTACTCAATTAATATCACTGTGTGCACAGTACGGGGTCTGCGATTAGGTCACTGCTCCAGCGTCCTGACAATATATTAATTATCTATAATTGGATGGACTAGCACAATTTTGAAATCCTGGACGTAACACTAAACTTGGAGGCATAGTCAACTGAGAGCAAGAAAATGACAGGTTGTAGCTGAGAAGTGTCACATTTGGCAGAAAGAATGAGAAGTTATTGAAAGCTGAAGTGAGGCCTAGGGATATTTGTGCATACGTCGTTGAAGGTGATAGGGGAAGTTGAGGAATTGGTTAATATATGGGCTCCAGGGTATTAAAAACAGAAGTAAAGGGTACAAAACCAAAGAGGTCAATGCAGTCCTTTTCTGAAGCAGTGGCTTGTCACAAATAGAGTATTGTATCCAGGTCTGGGCACCACACTTTAGGAAAGATCTAAAGGCTTGAGAGAAAGTGCAGAAAAGATTAAGAAAAGTGATTCCAGGGACTTTCATTGTGAAGATGGATGAGAGAAGTTGCAGCTATTCTCCTTGAAGGAGGACAGGTTGCCAGAAGTTGCAGAAGGCAATGGGTTCACAGGAATTTCTGGAAGCATCCATTTGGAATCTATTTTCAATGCCAAGTTCAATGCATGCCATTCCATAATTGATCAAAGGTACTCAGTCCACTGGTTTCCACATTCAATATCTCAGTAATTGCTCTCTGAGTGAACACCTGTCAATCCTAGAGTGGTATGGTGTTTACGTTCTCTCAAACTTTCTCCCATACCTGAATTCAGTAAGAATAATGGCATAAAATTAAAACAGCTGTAGATATTGGAAATCTGAAATATCAGTAGGAATTGTTGGAAACACTCTGCAAGTCAGGCAACATCTGGGGGACAAAACAGAGGTAACATTTCTGGTTGAAGACTAATCATCAGAACTGGATTTTTTTTTTGGCTGGCTGGTGGCGCAATGACATCAGCGCCAGACTCCGGAACGAAGGTTTCCGGGATCGAATCCATTTGGGGCTGCTCCCAAGTATGCTTTCCATCCGTGCCGGGTTGAGTGTCAAGATCGCAACTCGACCTTGTAAAATAAAGGGAAAAATACTGCAAAATGTCTGTGTGAGAAGTGGTGTGTCACACAGTCTCTCTCTTGCTCCACACCCTGTAAAGGCATGAAAAAGACATCGTCCCAACATTGCACGCACACGTCTGAAAAAAGAGAACTGGATTTTTTAAACAATAGAATTACAACAATGGGCTTGACAAAAAGTTATCAACATGAAACATTAACTCTGCCTTTCTTCCGAATAATGAAGGTATACTTAAGTATTGAAAAAGACCATTAGATTTTGTAAGCCTACTACTTTCATAAAGGTTAATGCCACTTAAGGACTGACTTAATCCAATATATTTTTTCTCATCAAATTACTTTGTTCAAAACAAAATCTATTGAAACCCATCACAGCTAATACTTTCAAATATTTTCCATGATTTTAGTGTGATTACTAAGATGAAGGGTAATATTACTGAGGAATTCAGTCACCTAAATTAATAGGGCTAAATCAGGAAAATATGCAGGAGTTCTTTATAAAAGCCAATTCTCTATATTTCTGTATAATCCTCTACTCCTAGTTAACATAGATGGGAATATTGGTCAGCATGGAGAAATTGGGATGAAGAGCTTACCCCTCTGCTATATGAGAGGCAGCACAATTTCTAGGGTCTTGACACCGAAGCTACAGAACAAAGGTCTAAGATGGAAAAAGAATTATAAGGGAAGCTGTGTCCATAGAAGTGGATGCTGCCTGACCTGCTGAGCTCCTCCAGCAATTTGTGCATGTTGCTTTGGATTTCCAGAATCTAATGAATTTCTTGAGTTTATGTCAAAGGCAAGTTTGGTTTTGGAAAACACATACAAGAAGGGACAGAGCCATCTCTATTTCCTGAGGAGACTGAGGTCCTTTGACATCTGCCGGACAATGCTGAGGATGTTCTACAAGTCTGTGGTGGCCAGTGCTATCATGTTTGCTGTTGTGTGCTGGGGCAGCAAGCTGAGGGTAGCAGACACCAACAGAATCAACAAACTCATTCGTAAGGCCAGTGATGTTGTGGGGATGGAACTGGACTCTCTCATGGTGGTGTCTGAAAAGAGGATGCTGTCTAAATTGCATGCCATCTTGGTCAATGTCTCCCATCCACTACATAATGTACTGGGTGGGCACAGGAGTACATTCAGCCAGAGACTCATTCCACCGAGATGCAGCACAGAGCGTCATAGGAAGTCATTCCTGCCTGTGGCCATCAAACGTTACAACTCCTCCCTTGGAGGGTCAGACACCCTGAGCCAATAGGCTGGTACTGGATTTATTTCATAATTTACTGGCATAATTTACATATTACTATTTAACTATTTATGGTTCTATTACTATTTATTATTTATGGTGCAACTGTAATGAAAACTAATTTCTCCCGGGGTCAATAAAGTATGACTATGACTATGACTAATCCTTGAGACAACTGATTTATTGTTACTACTGTCTTTCATACATAGTCTTTGCTTTTCCCACACAGCGAAGCACACCTAATGTATGCAAAACATTCAGCCTCTAATACTATCTCTCCACTCTATTTTATTTTTCAGAATCTTAACTTCTGTAAGATTGAAATATTTATTTCACTTCAGTGTAGATGAGAAAACTCTTAGACTTAAAAATAAGGATTAACATGCACATTTTTTAATTCATTAAGGGAATCATGGATGGTGGGGGTTCACTGTAGGAAAGTGATGCTTGCTACACTGTGACTGAGTGGATATACAGTATATTTACTGGTGGATATACAGTATATTTACAACATATTCTTGGAGACACTCTCAGGAGAATCTCACTGAGCTCTAAGTACCTCAAGTTTTTATATTCTTAAGAACAAAGATAACAGCAAATTATTGAATAAAATTTCAGTAGCTTCAATGACATTATTTATTTCAGTATTTTATGTTCCATTGAAATATGTATTAACATTGAGAGCAGGCTGTAACTAACAATATGCCTCTGAATGTTCAGACAACTTTGTTGGGGCAAAGTAATGACTAAAACCTGAGAACAGAGAATCTAGACACTCAAAAGTACTGTTTTCAAGGCTGAATTTTTGGGTATACAAATATCGCAATTATTGGTAGAGCAAATATACCTATGATCACATTTGATGTGCTAAATGACGAAGTGGGTCTGGTTTGGAAGCTTACTTGATGTTGGTCACAATGGGCAAAACAACTTGGCTTTTGAATAAAACCAGATTTGATGTACGTCAGTTAACAAAGCTCTATTGTCTCATGTTTGGCTGATGCATTTGTGCCTCAAGACCTTGTGCATTCATGAATGCATCTCAGTAGTCGCCTGTGGTCTCCACTGTTTGTTTACAAAGTGTCCTTTCAATTTTAAACTGATTATTACATAGAATTTACATTAGAACAGGTTTTCCTGAAAACTGATCCTTGTTTGAATTGATGCCTGCTGGCCACATAATTCCATAACTCCTGAACCCTATTAGTGCTGATGCAAAAGATCAGCCGTAACTAATACCAGAAGGCGTGCATGGAAGGTGAGATGGGGTAGGTTGAGGGGAGATGTGAGGGGTAAGTTGTTTACTCAGAGTGGTGGATGCCTGGAATGCACTGCCTGGTATGGTGGTAGAGGCTTTTAAGAGTCAGTTGTCTGGGCACATGTATATAAGGATGATGGAGTATGTGGATATTGTGTAGGTAGGAGGGATTAGTGTTTGGGTGTTTTTGATTTGGCTTTTAGTTCATTCAGTACAACAATGTAGGCGGAATAGCCTGTTCCTGTGCTGTACTGTTCTATGTTCCATGTTGTAAATTCATTGAAGGATGGAGAAGATATAAGAGATTAATTGACAAACTAGTGCTTATTTTTATTATGCTTCAAATATAGTCATAGATTTATACGGCACAGAAACAGGCTGACCAAAATGTCTTCCTGATCATGTCCCATCTGCCAGCATTTGGCCCATATCTCTCTAAGCCACATACCTGTCCAAATGCCTTTTAAATATTGTGATTGTACGCATGCCTACCACTTCCTCTGGGCATCTCCTTCCAAATACTGATCACCATCTGTGTAAAATAGCCTGCATACAAGGTCCCTTTGAAATCATTCATCTTTCACACAAAACCCACGCCTTCCTGCTTTAGATTCCACAGCCCTGGGGAAAAAGGCATTAACAATTATCTCATCTCTATGCCTCATGATTTTATAAACCTCTATTAGGAGTGGACACACAAGTCCTGTGACTCTGTGGGTTTCTCTATAGCCCTCAGCCTCCTTCACTACAGGGAAAACAGACCCAGCCTGTTCTCTCTGTTATCGGTGTTGTTCGAAGTTTATTGACATGGTGTAGCGGTGTGCTACACACAGCGCTAGAATAACAACACATAGTCGGTAAGTTGGAGTTGCAATAAAAAGAGGTTTATTCAAACTTCGCAGCCTCCTTTAAAGCCTTCCCGTTCCCGCCCTCCCTGGGCGGGACTGCTGTGGGGAATGCATATTTGCAGACCCTTTCCGCATGCAGGATTTTCCCCCTGCTGGTGAAGGTGGCCTGGCGCCCTTTTTGGGGCCAGCCTCTCTGCCAGCGCGTGCTGTTTCGTGAGCCGGTTCAAGTGTGCTGGAAAGTGGGTTGCCACATAACTCCCCCCCCCCAGAACTGGCGATACCTCCCCCAATGTCCACAGTCTGGATCGGCCTCTGTTTGGGAGGTCTGCCCCTGCGCCGCGGTGCCTGAGCCTGGACCGGCTGCACCAAGTCCACATGGGCCGGTTTGAGTCGGTCCACCGTGAAAACCTCCTCTCTCCCCCCAGTGTCCAGCACGAACGTGGACCCGTTGTTCCTGATCACCTTAAACGGCCCCTCGTAGGGCAGCTGTAGCAGTGCCCGGTGTCCGCCCCGTCGTACAAAAAGAAACTTACAGCTCTGCAGGTCTTTGGGTACGCAGGTCGGGCTCTGTCCGTGCTGTGAAGTGGGGATGGGGGCCAGGTTACCGAGCCTCTCACGTAGTCTGTCCAGGGCTGTTGCGGGTTCTTCCCCTTGCCCCCTTGGGGCTGGTATGAACTCTCCTGGGACTACCAGGGGTGCACTGTACACCAACTCGGCTGAAGAGGTGTGCAGATCCTCTTTGGGCGCCGTGTGGATTCCAAGCAGGACCCAGGGAAGCTCATCCACCCAGTTAGGCCCCCCCAGGCGGGCCATGAGAGCCGACTTTAGGTGACGGTGGAAACACTCCACTAGTCCGTTCGACTGTGGATGGTAGGCAGTTGTGTGGTGTAGCTCTGTTCCTAAAAGGCTGGCCATAGCTGATCACAGGCTGGAGGTGAACTGGGTGCCTCTGTCGGAGGTAGTGTGGGCTGGTACCTCAAAGCATGCTACCCAGGTTGCAATCAGTGCTTGGGCGCAGGATTCGGAGGCGGTGTCGGTGAGCGGGACCGCCTCTGGCCATATGGTGAACTGGTCTATCATAGTTAGGAGGTACCGCACTCCTCGTGACACTGGCAGGGGCCCTACGATATCCACATGGATGTGGTCAAACCTCCGGCAGGTGGGTTCGAACTGCTGCGGCGGAGCCTTGGTGTGCTGCTGCACCTTGGCCATTTGGTACTGCATGCACGTTTTGGCCCATTCACTGACCTGTTTACGAAGTCCATGCCACACGAACCTATTGGAGACCAGCCGGACGGTTGTCCTGATGGAGGGGTGTGCTAAGTTGTGAATGGAATTGAAAACTTGCTGCCGCCAGGCTACCGTGACGACGGGGCGGGGTTGGCCGGTAGCTACGTCACACAGTAGGGTCCTCTCACCTGGGCCTACGGGGAGGTCTTGGAGCTGCAAACCAGAGACTGCAGTCCTGTAACTGGGGATCTCAGCGTCTGCCTGCTGTGCCTCTGCCAGCGCTGCATAGTCCACCCCCTGGGACAGGGCCTGTATGGTAGGTCTGGATAGTGCGTCCGCCACGATGTTGTCCTTTCCCAAGACATGCCGGATGTCTGTCGTGTACTCGGAGATGGAGGACAGATGTTGCTGCTGGCAGGACGACCAGGGGTCGGACACCTTAGTGAACGCAAAGGTAAGCGGTTTGTGCTCCGTGAACGTGGTGAAGGCCCTACCTTCTAAGAAGTACCTGAAATGCCGGATTGCCAGGTATAGTGCCAATAGCTCCCGGTTGAAAGCACTGTATTTGAGTTCAGGTGGTCGTAGGTGTTTGCTGAAGAACGCCAGGGGTTGCCAGCGACCCTCGATGAGTTGTTTCAGCACTCCACCGACTGCTGTGTTGGATGCGTCCACCGTGAGGGCAGTAGGAACGTCCGTTCTGGGGTGCACCAGCATCACGGCATTTGCCAAGGCTTCGTTGGTTTTAACAAAAGCGGCCGCGGCCTCTTCGTTCCAGGTAATGTCCTTGCCCTTATCCGACATCAGGGTGAACAGGGGGCGCATGGTACGGGCTGCTGAGGGGAGGAAACAGTGGTAGAAATTCACCATACCCACAAATTCCTGCAGGCCTTTCGTTGTGTTGGGTCGGGGCAAGTGGCGGACCGCGTCTACCTTGGCGGGCAGAGGGGTTGCCCCGTCTTTAGTAATCCTGTGGCCCAGGAAGTTGATGGTGTTGAGTCCGAACTGGCATTTGGCTGGGTTGACTGTAAGGCTGAATTAGCTCAGTCGGGTGTAGAGTTGACGGAGATGGGACAGATGTTCCTGACGACTACTGCTGGCTATGAGGATGTCGTCCAAATAGATGAATGCAAAGTCCAGGTCGCGTCCCACCGCGTCCATTAGCCGCTGGAAAGTCTGTGCAGCATTCTTTAGGCCGAACGACATACAGAGGAATTCAAAAAGGCCGAACGGGGTGATAAGTGCTGTTTTGGGGATGTCGTCCGGATGTACCGGGATTTGATGGTATCCCTGGACGAGGTCTACCTTGGAAAAGATCCTTGCGCCGTGTAAGTTTGCTGCAAGGTCTTGAATGTGCGGCACAGGGTAGCGGTCTGGCATTGTAGCCTCGTTCAGTCTGCGGTAGTCACAGCATGGTCTCCAGCCCTCCGTTGCCTTGGGCACCATGTGCAGGGGGGAGACCCATGGGCTGTCGGACCGTTGTATGATCCCCAATTCCTCCATCTTCTTGAACTCCTCCTTCGCCAGTCGGAGCTTGTCTGGGGGGAGCCTTCAAGCACTGGCGTGGAGGGGTGGTCCCTGGGTCGGGATGTGGTGCTGTACTCCGTGTCTGGGCATGGCTACCGTGAACTACAGTGTCAGAACTGATGGGAAATCCTCCAGGACACTGGTGAATTAGTCGTCGGACAGCGTGATGGAGTCCAGGTGTGGGGCTGGCAACTTGGCTTCACCCAGGGAGAACGTCTGAAAAGTCTTGGCGTGGACTAGTTGCTTCCCTTGCAGGTCGACCAGCAGGCTGTGAGCTCGCAGAAAATCTGCCCCCAAGAGTGGTTGGGCCACAGCGGCCAGTGTGAAGTCCCATGTGAACCGGCTGGAGCTGAACTGTAGCCGCACCGTGCAGGTGCCGTAGGTTCATATTGTGCTGCCATTAGCGGCCCTCAGGGTGGGTCCCGGTTCTCTGTTGTAGGTGTCGTAATTCGTTGGAGGTAAAACGCTGATCTCCGCTCCGGTGTCGACCGAAAAGCGGCGTCCCGACTGCTTGTCCCAGACGTATAGGAGGCTGTCCTGATGGCCTGCCGCCGTAGCCATCAGCGGCGGCTGGCCCTGGCGTTTCCCGGGAATTTGCAGGGTGGCCTACAGCGGCGGGCCTCTGTGCCCCACTGCTGGTGGTAGAAACACCATTGTTCGTTGGGCTCCTCACTCCCGTCGCCGGGTTTTGTAGCCTCTGCTGCTGGGCCTGGTCTGGTCTGCCATTGGGCACGCGGCTTGGTGATCTGTACGACGGACACCCCTCTCTCCTTCCTGGCATTCCACAGCACATCTGCCTGGGCCGCAACCTCCCGGGGGGTCGCTGAAATCTGCGTCAGACAGGAGCAGGCATATGTCCTCGGGCAGTTGCTCTAGGAACGCCTGCTCAAACATGAGGCAGGGTTTGTGTCCTTCAGCATTTCGTTCATTAACACCGATGGCGGCCTGTCTCCCAAACCTTCCAGGTACAGTAAGCAGGCACCTCGTTCGTGCCGTGAGAGTCCAAAAGTCCTTATGAGCAGGGCTTTGAATGCTGTGTATTTGCCATCCTCCGGGGGAGACTGTATAAACTCCTCAACTTGTGCAGCTGTTTCCTGGCCGAGGGAGCTCACCACGTAGTAGTAACGAGTGGAATCCGAGGTTATCTGCCGAATGTGGAATTGGGCTTCTGCTTTTTCAAACTATAGGTGAGGTCACAGCATCCAGAAGCTTGGCAGTTTTAATAAAACTGCATGAACAGATGCGGCGTCAGTCATCTCTGGTCCAAATATCGTTTGGGCCGTCAGGGTCACCAATTGTAGCTGTGTGCTACACACAGCACTAGAATAATGAGTTGGGGAGTTGGGGTTGCGATAAAAAGGGGTTTATTCAAACTTCGCGGCCTCCTTTAAAGCCTTCCCGTTCCCGCCCTCCCCAGGCGGGACTGCTCTGAGGAATGCATATTCCCAGACCCTTTCCGCGCGTGGGATTTTCCTCCTGCTGGTGAAGATGGTCTGGCGCCCTTTTTGGGGCTGGCCTCTCTGCCGGCGTGCACTGTTTGGTGAGCTGGTTCGAGTGTGCTGGAAAGTGGGTCGCCACAATGGTTTACTTAGCTAAAAGCAACACAGTAAATTGCATCAGAATCATTGAACTTAATTATATTCTTTCACCATTTCAGCATCTTGACCTAACACTGGGATCAGGAGATGATAACATATAGTTAACATGTGATGGCGACTGCATGGATGCTCCCTCGGTCGACATCTTCTGGATAACCCGTGATACTATGGTGGCGCGACACAGCGCACAGCAGCCACTCCGGTGATGAATATCTGTTGTCTGTCGAGTAGGGTGCCGTTCACAATCCTGATTTGATGGAGACAGACGTGAGAGCACGGAGGAATATCTGGAGAAACTTCTGAAATGCCTGCTTCGTTGCCGCTGCTACTGTGTGGTCCAGAATCTCCGGAGGGGAAGGCCCCGAGTCCTTGGCTTTGCTTGTTGCTCGGTGGCCAGGGCAGGGTCGAAGCGCTCGGCAGGGATGGTGCTCGGTGCTCGGTGTCGGAGGGCTGGTCGGAGGCTCGAAGTTTTCGGACAGACTCAGAGTCGGCTGTGGTCGGGTGCTTCCAGGGTGCTGCATCGGCAAGTTTGCGGCGCTGGAGGTTCATGGCAGGGAGAGTTTCTCCCTTCTACCATCTGCGCGAGATGATGAGGCTATCGGGACTTTGAGACATTTTTATTACCATGCCTATGGTCTGCTCTTTATCAAATTACAGTATTGCTTTGCACTGTTGTAACCATATGTTATAATTATGTGGTTTTTGTCAGTTTTAGTTTTGGTCTGTCCTGTGTTTCTGTGATATCATACTGGAGGAACATTGTATCATTTCTTAATGCATGCATTTCTAAATGACAATAAACGAGGACTGAGTGTCCTCATAATCTGATTAATCTAATTAACTATTTCACTTCTTTTACATCTATTGTTCATCTGAAATGTCTTCCTGGAACTGTTAGAGCTTGCGATTTACAGTTTGAAGATCGATCGGATGATCCAGCACTTTGCTGTCACCAGAAGATTCCAGGAAGCAGCAAGCACGAGCTTCAAAGTGATAAAACCATGAGATGCAGCTCAAGCCGATGTTCAGCTCCATTTTGCTGATTAAAGCTTCCATTGCTCGCCGATTAAAGTGATGTGGAAGATTGAAACAGGGAGGTGAATGTGAGTGCCAACTACCTACCCTTCTGATCGCTGGGGGAATTGCTCTGCTTCCAGAGATGGAGACTGTGTGCCCTATCGCTGTGCTCTCATTCAATGATGGAGGATGTTGGCGAGGTTTTTGTGTTTACAGATTTGGACAATGGACTATGGACTTTCACAGTCTCATGGTTTCTATATTTTGTGTTTTCATCTGTTCTTTCTCACTGTTTTTTTTGGTGTGGGGGAAGGAGGATTTGGGATTGATGTTCTTGTGGCGTTTTGTGAGGGACGAGGTGGGTTTGGGGGTTGATGATTGAGTTGCCATTCTTTTTTTGTGAGAGTGGGGGTGGGCTTGTAGTTTCTCTCTGAACTGACTTCTATGGCTTTTCTTTGTTTCATGGCTATCTGGATAAGAAGAATCTCAGAGTTGCATACCACATACATAATTTATTAATAAATGAACCTTTGAATATTTGATCCATCACATTTGTCTCAGCTATGTTACCTAGTATGTACTGATCAACTCTTGCCTTTTTCCACCATGTATCTCCAGTGGAGTCCAGAAAAAAATTACTATAAGCAATGGCAACTAATAAAACATTATGTTTTCTGTGTTTTAATGCAAACATGTGATTTTCTGCAATAAACCTTATGAAGAAATATAGAGTGAGCTCACAATATGAAGTATTAATAGATTACATTCTCAGTAGTTCCCTCAAAATCAGCACAATTAATTTTATAACTAACTGGGGGCAAAAAGTACCTCATAACAATGGTTACACTCTTCCATGATGGGATGCAGGTGTTATTATTCCCAAGTTATAAAGAATGATAATACCAAGAGATTCATGGATATTACTTGAAAAAGATTTTAAATACATAAATGAATAACTCATTAGGTATCAGACAGTTATTATCTGAGAAAATCTCAAATTATCATTCTAGTTTTTTTTAGGGAAATGTAAATAACTATTCATCTGTTGTAAATGCTGCCCAGTAAATTGTCATTTTCAAATGGACCTTTTCTATATAACCAGGGAGATATAATTATCTCCTGTTCAATGCTGAGAGGCTGAAATAATTAACTCACGGTGCGAATGCAAATGGACCTGTGAGGGGCAGTTGGTAGAGTTACTACCTCACAACAGTAACCTGATTCGATCCTGACCCTCAATGCCCTCTGTGTAGAGTTTGTATGTTCTCCCTGTGACCACCTGTGTTTCCTTCAGGTACTCCAGTTTCTTCCCATGTCCCAAAGATGTGCAGGTTGGCAAGTTAATTGGCCACTGTAAGTTGTTCTAAATGTGTAAACTAGTAGAACCTGGGCAACTGGAGGGGAACATGTGGAGAATACAATGGGACTAGTTTAGGATTAATGTTAATGTAGGTGTAGGTTCCTGAGGTTGTCATAGCCGGGGGTGGTAGTGGGGATAAGCTCCCATTACCTATAAAGTGCTCCAAATAGCGTGCGTCTCTAATGGCCTCTGACAACCAAGTCTAATTCTTGGCCCTCACGCTTGGCTTAGTTACTAGGCCGGCGGAACTGTTTCTACTGACAAGAGAAGGGGCAAAGGCGGACCACTGGCGCCTCAAAACCAGTTGCTTCAGCAGGTGGGCTTGTCAGCCTTGGACAGCAGCCCTCCTAGGAGAAGGAAAATTCTGATTTAAAAACCCCCGCAGTCATACCCACCCATGGTAAAGGCTTCGGGAGTAAACCCCAAGGAAGAAATCTGGAACCAGGGTCCCTAAGGCAGTTTGATGTTGTGCACAACTTCACTCTGGCAACCTCTGCGACGACACTGGTGCCAAGCTGTATTGGCGCTTGCCCTTCCCTCAGACGACATCAGTGACGTGGAGAGGGGGATCCGGGGAACCCGCTGCATGGGCAACATGAGCCCATGCTGAAGATTTCTTCAGATCTTCCCGGCCCTGGAGAGGACACAGTCCACCAGAGATGCAAACCCATGATCCCCTGGGATCGGCGGCTGCCGACTACTAGGTGTAGGGTTGGATGCTTGAGGTTTTTATGTTCTATGACTCTATGATTTTCCAAGACTCCTTTAGACTGGAAGCCAGTTAAAACAGCTTCTGAAGTTTATAGTCATCCCATTTCGATATGCATCTAGCATTAACTAACATCTTGCCCATACAGAGACCCTTGCTCTAGTTGCCTGTGCCAGTGCTGGAATTTCTGGGAATGTATTCGCTAGTCTCTCGGCCAAGAAATATCAACCAAAAAAAAAAAATCACTCTTCCTGTTCTAATCATCAATCTCTTTTCAGAGCAGGAAAGCAAGGGATCAGTTTGCAGTCTGTGATTGATCAACTCAATGGAAATGGCTGCAATGCTAGAACAGCTGTGAATAAACAAAGAACGCAATTGTAATTTACTGACAGGAAAACTACAATGGTACCCCCAGTGGATTCAAAGTGCAATGAGTATAAATCCCGCAACATGAATCTCTTCATAAGATACAATCATGGAATGGAGCCAGAAGTTGGTGTTTTTTCAGATAATTGCAGAGTTGTGAAAAGTGTTTGCTTCATATATTTAACTTTTTTTCTGCTAGTTTTACTTTCCTTTTGTTTGACACTAAAAATAGGATTCTGAACACAAAGGGTGCAAATAAAAAAATGAAAATGCTGGAAATAGTTAATAGGTCATGCAGCTCCTGTGCAGAGAAGAATAAAGCTGATGTTTCAGGTCGATGTTCTTTCACCAGAACTGGAACAATTAACAATGGCATATGTTTCAATTTGCAAAAAATGTGGGGAGGATGAAAGAACAAAAATGAAGTTTTGTAGTCACGCTGAATCGCTACGAGTGAAAACAACATACTGACTCGAGCAGGGTTGGGTTGAACCGTTTACCATTTGAATTGGCGCACGCCTAAGTACCCGCTCCCAGCAACACTCACTCTCTGTGGGGCAGAAGTGACGTTGGCCTCCGGGCCAAGGTCTGCCCCGCACTCAGAGTCCTCTCGGTTGCCGCCGGCTGCGGGCTTGCTGGCGACTGCTGGAGCCGGTTCGCTTACTGCGTGGGCGAGCCGCCACATGACCCTCCCCCAGAACCGGCGATAGGAGGTGCAGCGTCCGCAGCCTGCACACTCTCGGTTCCTTCAGGTGGCCGGCCTCGACGTTATCGGGGTGGCACTGCAACCTGGCGTTCAAGGTCCAGATGCGCCGGTTTGAGACGGTCAGTGGTAAAAGTCTCGTCCCGACCGCCGATGTCGAGAACGCAGAACACTCCATTATGGCGCACCACCTTGTAGGGTCCCTCGTATGGTCTCTGCAGGGGTGGTCTGTGCGTGCCTCGGTGGACGAAAACATACTTTCTCTGTTGTAGGTCCCTGGGCACGAAAGAGGGTGTTGTTCCATGGTGGGACGTCGGGACTGGGACAAGTGTTCCAAGCCGCTCCCGGAGTTTAGTTAGCACCCCAGCAGGTGTGTACTCCGGGCCACGGGGTGCTGGCACAAACTCACCGGGAACTGTGAGCGGGGCACTGTAAACAAGATCGGCCGATGATGCGGCCAGGTCCTCCTTGGGTGCCGTGCGGATGCCAAGCAGCACCCAGGGGAGTTCGTCAACCCAGTCTGGCCCTCGGAGGCGTGCCATCAGGGCCGACTTCAAGTGCCTGTGGAAACGTTCCACCAGGCCGTTGGACTGCGGGTGGTAAGCAGTCGTTCGGTGGAGCTGGGTTCCGAGGAGTTGTGCCAGTGCAGACTACAAAGCCGATGTGAACTGCGCACCCCTGTCTGAAGTGCCGTGGGCTGGGAGTCCGAATCATGCCATCCAGGTAGTAATCAGGGCTCTGGCGCATGTCTCCGTGGCCGTGTCAGCGAGTGGGATAGCTTCCGGCCACCTCGTGAGCCTGTCCACCATGTGAACAGGTATCTCACTCCTCTCCAAACCGGCAGTGGGCCAACGATGTCCACATGGACATGTTCAAACCTCCTATGTGTCGGCTGGAAGGGTTGCAGTGGGGCCCTCACATGCCTCTGGATTTTGGAAGTTTGACAGTGCGTACATGTCCTTGCCCAGTGCCCGACCTGCTTGTGTAGGCCGTGCCACACAGACCTGTCTGCAATCAGCCGGATGGTCGCCCGGATGGAAGGGTGGGCTAAACCATGCAAGGTGTCAAAAACACGGCGCCTCCGAGCGGTTGGAACAATGGGCCGAGGTTGCCCGATGGACACATCGCAAAGGAGCTTCTTACCTTCGAGCCCAATGGGTATGTCTTCGAGGTGGAGCCCTGAGACTGCGGTTCGGTACCCCGGCATCTCACCGCCCAGCCATTGCGCCTCAGCTAACGCCGCATAATCCACCCCTGGAGACAGAGAGTGCACTGATTGGACAGGGGCTCGTGATAGCGCGTCTGCCACCACGTTGTTCTTCCCAGAGATGTGCTTGATCGTGGTGGTAAACTCCGAGATGTACGACAGATGGTGTTGTTGGCGGCCCGACCACGGGTCCGACACTTTGGCAAACGCGAAAGTGAGGGGCTTGTGGTCTGTGAAGACCGTGAACTCCCTCCCTTCCACAGTTTGTTGATTGTGTTGAGACAAGGTAAGTTGAAGGAGCCAAATGATAATGATGCAAGCTGAAGAAAGTTCGGACGTTGACACAAAGTTGGGGGAGATGCAAGTAAGAGGTTTTACAAAGTGTAATAATGATCAGGGAGGCACAGAGAGAATCTATAATTACCAGCAAGTACCTTTATTGTCTCAACTGAAGAACGCATGAACTTACACAATCATATACCTGTGTGCACACCTACTAAGATTTCTTGGCCTTCCATGTACAGTAAAATAATAGAAAAGATAATACCATTTAAAAAGGATTCTTTGCTGTCCACATGTTCTTCATCATCTCATTTCAAATCTCCATGTCCATGGACACCTTTCATCCATGATGGTGAATCTCAGAGAGCCATCAATGTCTTGTATCTGAAAACCACTGCTTTTATACTCATTCCTTACCTATTCAAATGTTACACCCTAATGGCATTGGCTACAGGCCATGTGACTGACCTTTAACACCTTTTTATTGGTTCTGCTCCAAGCCAACATCTATTTATTGCCCTCTTTCCAACAAGTGACAACTGGTAATTAATGGCTCTTTGTTCTCAATCAGCAGCCAGCTCAAATCACGCAGGGCAAATACAGAGGACACAGTTACAAACCTGCATGTTATATTATATCAAAGAACACTTCACAAATAACCTCTTATTTGGAAATAATCTCTGGTCCAGGAGATTACATGGAGCATCATTGTGTCTTCTTTAAAGCACTGTTTAAGCCAAGCATCTTCAGCTCAAAAAAATGGAGGATGTAAAACAGTCCTACAAAATGGCAGCCTCCATTCCCAAGCACGTGGCAAGAACAAAGACAATTGGTCTGTCTGCTTCCACTGTCCTTGATTCATTCAAACTCACTGATTTGTAGACTGTAGTTTTTTTCTGGCCAACAGAGGAGATGAATGAAACCTGAAATACCAGAAAAGAGAGAAAAAACCACTACATGCTGGAAGATAAAGTGCGTGCCCCAGCTCACTTTGATCTGCATTTGAAACAGTACAGGTCACAACAGAAATAGAATAGGAAATTAAAGTGATAGGCAACTGGATGGTTATGATCATCCTAAAATAAGAACTATAGGATTGGCTGTCTGTATTACAATTGAGAGGGTTGTATGGGGTATCCATAGGGTTGCCAAATTTCTCACTCCCAAATAAGGGACAAAAGTAGCAGTCAAATACGGGACACTTGTGTTTACCCCAAGAAAGACTACCATGACCATGAATCCTTGCGTGGGCACCTGTGTGCGCATGCATGACGTGCACATGCGTGTACGTGCCGATTTTTTTCTACACATCGGTTTTGGCGATTCTGTTCAGTGAAACTATACTGTACATACATTATTTCTACTTTATATAGGCTGTGTATTTATCATATCATTCTTGCTTTTACTATATGTTAGTGTTATTTTAGGTTTTATGTGCTAGTTGGTATGATTTGGTAGGTTATTTTTTGGGTCTGGGAATGCTCAAAAATTTTTCCTATATAAATTAATGGTAATTGCTTCTTCTTTTTATGCCATTTCAGCATGAGAAGTTTCATAGGAACGCTCTACCTTAGCGGGGGAAATATGGGACAAACCAATTTAGCCCAATATACAGGATGTCCTGGCTAATGCTGGGCAGTTGGCAACCCTAGGTGTCCAGGAGGGGTATCACATCTGGTGAAGAGGCTTGCTGTGTCTGGAGCAGCTCACTCACCTTTGGGCCCTACCAGATAATCAGCTCTCAATTGTGGCTCCAAGTATTTCTTTGCACACGACAGCGTACACACCCCAGTACACTGCTTCAACAGGCGGACTAAACCAGCTGAGGGTAGTCAGCCAGCCTCACACCACAGTGAGGTAGAGCCATGCCTGCCTTAGCATGTGAAGTCAGCTCCAGCAGACTGGACGGATGAGATCACCTCGTACTATTGGACCCAGGCATCCATTGGTTGAGAGAGTGGAACTGTCCCAGTGCAAAGGCTTTTTCACTTTAAAAACTCTCCTGCACAGGTTCCTTGTCATCGTCAAGTATGATGGACAACTAACATTACAACAGAGAAACCTAACTGGGTTTTCCCTTACTGTCAATTCAACCTGTTATTGAATTTAACTTAGAAAGATGAAAATGCCAAATAGTAAATTTACACCATCCTGTAGGATTCAGAGAGTTTGAGAGTTATGAAAGAAATGTGCAGTCTGTGTAAAATTGGTTGTTTATTTCCAGCTGTCACTATTAAAAATTGTGCTATAAGATTAACTGCTGCCTGGACTGCAACAATTTTACCAAAAATTCCCTAGACAATCCATGATGGGCCCTTCAAAAAACTTCACACACGTTGAGATCTTTTTGTCTCACTCCTTACAATCTATTATGGATCTTGTTAGAAACAAAGTTCCCATGCATCACATACTTTTTACAAAGGTAACAAGAATAGTGTGCTGGAGAATTAATAAAGGCAACGACATCTGGTGTGTTGAGTTTCATCATGATGGTGCCTTGAGCATGTAGTAAGAAGCTAGCATTGGCAAACTGTTTCAAATGAAGAGGTAGAATGGCAATACAGATTCAAACAGATAGCATAGGAAATCTCAGCAAATATCTGTCTTCAAACAATTTGTAGGAGAAATAACGTTGTGGAAATAGAAGTTAATGACAAGCATGTTAGGAATGAGGACACATGTGAATACACACTGCCAGTCCCGTTTGTAGGTTATGTAACACACTGACAAACTTACCATCCACATCACACTTAACAAAAAGGTAGGAGAGCTACAAAATCATTTTGACCTAGTCTATCACAGATTCTGAGAAGTTACAAGATTGAAACTTGTCATGAGAGAACAGGTTTTAGATGACCAGCAATTGTTCAAAGAAAAATTGAGTTAAGCAGTGCGGTCTTGGATTTTCTGTTACAAATTATGTTGACTTGCAGAGTGACTGATGAGCCCATTAAGACCAGTTTACGAAACAAGTTTGTTTAAACATTTGAGCTTGCATGCAAAACAGCTGTGTCAATGGATTTAATTTCTAAGAATCCAAAGGAAGTTCACCCAGCTCAGAATATTCATGTAAATGCAGAACACAGACTAAAGGCAGGAGCAATGGTGGGAATGCTGGTAGTGGCCGGGTCACGTGGCCAGGTCACATGACCATGAATGGCATAAAAAGAGTCTGTTGGGAAGCCTTGCTGATGGTACAACAAGAATCATTCAGCAGATACATCAGTTCAGAGCAGCAGTATGTTTTGTTGTTGAAAGCAAGGCACAAGGACAGTACATGTAGCGCTAAACAGTTAAAGTAATGATAATAACGTCCCAGTGGAACGGAAGCTATTAGAGTAGCAAACTGCATAGCAGAGATTTACACAATATGGAGAAGGATCAATGACGTGAGTAGCATATTTTACATTGTGTGAATGCTTCCAATCTTCCAGTCTCCCAGATGGACACATCTGCACCAGGTGCATTGAGATGCAGCTTCTGAGAGACTGTGTTACGTATCTGGAGCTGCGGCTTCATGACTTATAGCTTATCAGGGAAAGTGAGCAGGAGATAGATAGGAGCTACAAGGAGTTAGTCACCCCGAGGCTGCAGGAGTTAGATAAGTGAGTGACTGTCATAGAAAGGATGGGAAGAGCTTAGAGAGCAGAGAGCACCCCTCCGGGCATCCCCCTTAGTAATCAATATCTCGTTTTGGATGTGGTTGAGGGGGTTGACCTGACAGAGGACGACCACGGCGATCGGGTCTCTGGCCTGGTTCCGTGGTGCAGAAAAGAGAGAAGAAGATGAGGAATGTGGTAATCATAGGGGATTTCGTAGTGAGAGGAACAGACAGGAGGTTCTGTCAGCTTGATAGAGATACCCGCATGGTGTGTTGCTTCCCAGGTGCCAGGGTACGGGATGTCTTGGATCGGGTGCAGAGTATTCTGAAGGAAGAGGGTGAACAGCCAGAAGTCTTGGTACACGTTGGTACCAATGACATATGTAGAAAATGGGAGGAGATCCTAAAGAGAGAATTCAGGGAGTTGGGTAGGAAGCTGAAAAGCAGGAACTCCAGGGTAGTAATCTCAGGATTGCTGCCTGGGCCACGTGCAAGCGAGCACAAGAATAGCATGATCAGGCATATTAATGCGTGGCTGGGAGACTGGTGTAGGGGGCAGGGCTTCGGGTTCCTGGATCATTCGGGCATCTTCTGAGGGAGGTATGACCTGTACGAAAAGGATGGGTTATACCTGAATCCAAGGGGGTCCAATATCCAAGCAGGCAGGTTTAATAGAGCTGTTAGGGAGGGTTTAAACTAATTTGGCAGGGGGATGGGAACCAAAGTAATAGGGCTGAGGAAGGGGAAAACAGAAATAAATCAAAGATAGTGTGCAACAGAGATGACAGAAAGGACAGGCAGGAGATGAGGCATAATCACAGCCAGTGGGATGAGTTACAGGGCAATAGAGGTGTTGTGCAGTTAAAACAGAAAGCAACGAATACTGGACTGAAAGTATTGTATTTGAATGCACGCAGCACAAGAAATAAAATGGATGATCTTGAAATTCAGCTACAGATTGGCAAGTATGACATTGTGGCCATCTCTAAAACTTGGTGAAGAGATGGTTGCCATTGGGGGTTGAATGTCTAAGGATATACGGTGTATCAGAAAGATGGGTTAGTAGGCAGAGGAGGTGGTGTGGCCCTGTGTATAAGAAATAATATTAAATTATTAGAAAGGGATGACATAGGATTGGAAGGTGTAGAGTTTCTATGGGTTGAGTTAAGAAATAGCAAAGGTAAAAGGACCCTAATGACAGTTGTATACAGGCCTCCAAACAGCAGACAGGATATGGATTACAAATTACAGCAGGAGATAGAAAAGGCATGTCAGAAGGGCAATGTCATGATAATCGTTGGGGATTTTAACATGAAAGTGGATTGGGAAAACCAGGCCAGTACTGGCCCTCAAGAGAGAGGATTTGTAGAATGTCTAAGGGATAGCTTTTTAGAACAACTTATTGTTGAGCCCACTAGGGGATCGGCTGTGCTGGATTGGGTGTTGTGCAATGATCCGGAGGTGATAAGAGAGCTTAAGGTTAAGGTACCCTTAGGGAACAGTGATCACAATAATATGATTGAGTTCACTTTGAAGTTTGAGAAGGAGAAACTAAATTCCAATGTGTGGGGATTTCAGTGGAAGAAAGGAAATTACAATGGCATGATAGAGGAACTGGCCAAGGTTGACTGGAAAGGGACACTAGCAGGAAGGACAGCAGAGCAGCAATGGCTGGGGTTTCTGTGAAAAAAGTGCGAAGTGCAAGACAGATATATTCCAAATAAAAAGAAATTTTCGAATGGAGAAGGTCACTACCGTGGCTGACAAGTGAAGTCAGAGCCAAAGTAAAAGCAAAAGAGAGGGCATACAAGGAAGTCAAAGCTAGTGGGAAGATAGAGGACTGGGGAGCTTTTAAACACTTGCAGAAGGAAACTAAGAAGGTCATTAGGAAGGAAAAGATGAATTATGAAAGGAAGCAGGTGACTAATATCAAAGAAGATACTAAAAGCTTTTTTAAGTATATAAAGGGCAAAAGAGAGTTGAGGGTAGATATAGGACCAATAGAAAATGATGCTGGAGATACTGTAATGAGAGGCACAGAGATGACAGAGAAATTGAATGCATATCAGTCTTCACAGTGGAAGACATCTGCAGTATAGTGGACATTCAAGAGTGTCAGGGAAGTGAAGTATGAGCAGTGAAAATTACGAATGAGGAGGTGCTCAGGAAGCTTAATGGTTTGAGGGTGGATAAATTTCCTGGACCTGATGGGTTCTGAAGGAAGTAGCTGGAGAGATTGCAGAGGCATTAACAATGATCTTTCAAGAATCGATAGGTTCTGGCATTGTACCGGACGACTGGAAAATTACAAATATTACTCCACTATTTAAGAACGGTGGGAGGCAGCAGAAAGGAAACTATAGACCTGTTAGCCTAACATCAATAGTTGGGAAGGTGTTGGAATCGATTGTTAGGGATGAGATTACAGAATACCTGGAGGCACATGAAAGGATAGGCAAAAGCCAGCATGGTTTCCTGAAAGGAAAATCCTGCCTGACAAACCTACTGCAATTTTTTTGAGGAAATTACAAACAGGGTAGATGAAGGAGAGGTAGTAGATGCGGTGTACTTGGATTTTCAGAAGGCCTTTGACGAGGTGCCGCACATGAGGCTGCTTAGCAAGGTAAGAGCCCATGGAATAACACGGGAGGTACCAGCATCGGTGGAGCATTGGCTGATTGGCAGTGGGAATAAAGGGATCCTATTCTGGAAGGCTGCCGGTTACCAGTGGAGTTCCACAGGGGTCGGTGTTGGGACCGTTGCTTTTTACAATGTATATCAGTGATTTGGACAATGAGATTAATGGATTTGTGGCTAAATTTGCTGATGATACCAAGATAGGTGGAGGAGCAGGTAGTGTTGAGGAAACAGAGAGCCTGCAGAGAGACTTATATAGTTTAAGGGAATGGGCAAAAAAGTGGCAAATGAAATACAATGTTGGAACGTGTATGGTATTACACTTTAGTGGAAGAAATAAACGGTCAGACTATTATTTAGATGGGGAGAGAATTCAAAATGCAGAGATGCAAAGGGACTTGGGAGCCCTTGTGCTGATACCCTAAAGATTAACCTCCAGGTTGAGTCAGTGGTGAAGAAGGCGAATGCAATGTTGGCACTCATTTCTAGAGGTATAGAATATAAGAACAGGGATGTGATTTTGAGGCTCTATAAGGCATTCGTGAGACCACACTTGGAGTATTGTGTGCAGTTTTGGTCTCCTTAATTTAGAAAGGATATACTAACATTGGAGAGGATTCAGAGAAGATTTCAGAGAAGAAAGGGTTACTGTATGAGGAACGTCTGGCAGCTCTTGGGCTGTATTCCCTGGAGTTCAGGAGAATGAGAGGGGATCTCATAGAGACATTCCAAATATCAAAAGGCCTGAACAGATTAGATATTGCAAAGTTATTTCCCATGATAGGGGAGTCTAGGACAAGAGGGCACGACTTCAGGATTGAAGGATGTCCATTTAGAACAGAGATGCAGAGAAATTACTTTGAGTGTGATAAATCCGTGGAATTTGTTGCCACAAGCGGCTGAGGAGAACAAGTCATTGGGTGCAATTAAAGCACAGATAGATAGGTTTTTGATTATCCAGGGCATCAAAGGGTATAGGGAGAAGGCAGGGGAGTGGGGATGACTGGAAGAATTGGATCAGCCCATGATTAAATGGTGGAGTAGACTCGATGGGCCAAATGGCCTACTCCTGCTCCTATATCTTATGGTCCTATGGCCTAATGGTGTCTGAAATAAAGAGTCAATTTGAAATTAAAAATTGACAATTAAAACATTGAACTGAATGGTGACACTATCTGCTCCATGATGGAAACCAAATGCAAAACAGATTTATTGTACTGAGAAGAAAAGGGGACAGATGCCAGAATAAAAAGGAGGGGGGAGGGGAAGAGGCCAGCTGGAAGATGATAGGTGAAGCCAGGTGGGTGGGAAAGGTCAAAGGCTAGAGAAGGAAGAAACTGATAGGAAACGAGAGTGGACCACAGGAGAAAGGGAAGGAGGAGGGGAGCCAGTGGGAAGTAATAGGGAGATGTGAGGAAGTGAAAGGTCAGAGTGGAAGATAGAGGAAAATCCTCTATTAGAAACATCCTTTCCAAGTTCACTATGTCCAAAACTTTCAATATTTGGTAGATTTCAATAAGATCCCTCCTCATTCTTCTAAATTCCTGTAATTACAGGGCCAGAGCCAACAAATCTTCCTCATGCATAAACCCTTTCCTTCCCAGGATGATCCTTGTAAAGCTCCTCTGGACTTTCTCCAGTACCAGCATATCCTTTCTTAGATATGGGGCCCATAACTGCTCATAATGGTTGTTGCAAGGAGAGTGCCCTTTGCTCCACAGAACTGTTAGCTTGTCTATGCTTGGTCTTGCTTGCTTAATTGGAAGCCACACTGAAAGTGCTGAATATAATAGATGAGGTGGGAGGAGATGCATATAGACTTACTAAAGGCTAAAGAAATTGCACTCAGATAGAGGAAGTGTTAATGTTTAGTTTTAGAGTTACAAGTTTTATCATTTCTCTTTCAGACCAATTCACATTGATTACTGGCCACAATCCTTTGTTGCCATTTGGGGGATAAAGGCTAATGTTCCTGTGATGGTGGATTTAAGTCGCAGGCCTACTTTCTGTCTGAGTACAACTATGATATTGAGTACAAGCTCAGATGGATAATTTATTATGATTATTTTATAATGAGGCCATAATGAGCGGAGAAATCAAGATTTACGCTCTAACGGAATAGAAGGCAAGTCCCATTGCAGCAGTGGATGGTACCTGTGAAAAGGCTCAATTGTAAGTCAGCTGTAAGGAGCTGTAGTACATAATAAAGCTGTGTGCTTAGCCCCCTGCTCTACTCACTTTATACCTTTGATTGTGTGGCTGAGTACAGCTCCAATGTCAAATTGCTAAGGATACCACAGCTGCTGGCTGAATCAAACAAAGGTGGTAATGAATTGGCATATAGGAGTGAGATTAAAAATGCCGTTGAGTGATGCCACAACAGCCACTCATTCAACATTAGCAAGAGCAAAGAGCTAATTATCGACGATAGGAGGAAGAAGCCTGAGGTTCATGTACCAGTCCTCACTATGACTGTATCCTCATGAAGGTGGAGAGGGTCAGTTAAATTCCTTAGCATTAACATATCAGATGATCTGTCCTGGGACCAGCATGTCATCACAGAGAGGCACAGCAGGGCATCTATTTTCTTAGAAATTTGTGTAGATTTGGCACGCCAGCAAAAACTTTGACGTACTTCTGTGTATAGACGCACAGTGGTTGTATCATGGCCTAGTATGGAAAAACCAATGCCCAGGAATGGGAAAGGCTAGAGAAAGTGATGGATACAGCCCAGCCTATCATAGGCAAAGCCTTCCCCACCATTTAGTAAATTTATATGGAGCAATGCCAGAATACAACATTCATCATCAAAGACCCCCACCACCCTGGTCACGCCATCCTCACACTACCACCACCAGGTAGGAGGTGCAGAAATCTTAAGCTCCACACCACCGGGTTCAGACACAGTTATTACACTACAGCCATCAGGCTCCTGAACCAGTGTGGATAACTTCAATCACCAGTACTCTGAACTGATTCTACGATCTACCGGTTAACATCAGGGACTCCTTTCAACTCAGGTTCTCGGTATTTTTTATTTGCACAGTTTGTTTTCTTTTGCACATAGATTGTGTGTCAATCTTTGTCTGCTTATGTACAGTCTTTCGTGCATTCTATTGCATTTCTTTTTTAACCCATGAAAGCCTCCAAGAAAGTGAATCTCATGATAGTAAATGGTGACATGTGCATACTTCAATAATAAGTTTATTTTGAACTTTGAACTTTAATTGGATGGACTGTCCAGACATGTCAGAATCATTACCTATGCTGTTAGTTTATAAAACAGCAGCAGGTGTAAATAAAGCAAAGGAGTTGCAGAGTAGCGTTATGGAAGAATTACTACATGTGCAGCTACAACAATATGCATGCATTGGTTACTCTACTAAGCCACCTGCTGCAGCTTCCCATCTCCTCATCTCAGTTTCTGCATTTTCGACCTCCAGTACTGTGCCTCCCGGACTCTGCAACCCTTTGGATCCTGTGAATGGAAGGTAGAGTGCAAACTCTATTTTCTGCTTCATTTTATGTTTAGGAATATTAATAGCGTGAGTAATATTTTGTTCATGGAAAAATACAAAGTTGTTAGTAATATTTGATTCAATTTTTAATCATATTGGTCAGAAACTATATCAACAGGATTTAAGAGGTTGATTGGTTCCTGTGCATATGATACAATAATTCCTGGTATGGGTGTTACAAGACGCTCCCAACCATGCCAGCTACCAGGATTTAGACACTCTAACTCTCCGGAGTATGGATAGCTGGTGCAGCCCCTTTATGGGTTTAGGGTGATCCCACTAATCAGCAACCATGTTTTGGGAGCCAAGAATTGAGTATTTAAAGAGTACCTGGAGTGAGGTTTGGTGCTCGATTGTAAGCCTACAAGTGATATTGTCTTGTGTTTTTTTGTGTTGAGTTCTTGATCCAGTTTGATACCGTATCTCCATCCTTGCTTCAGATACGCCAGCATTTAGCTCCAAACCATCCTGGCCAAGGATTCTCCTTACAGTATGATTGTGCCAACTTGGATCCTGTGAGGTATCAGAGTCTCTTGGCTGCTGTGGCCAGCCACAGTGAAAGGATTTCCAGACTGAATCTGGAGATACACAAGCTCCAGGCTACCATATGCCAGCTATTGCAAAGAGGATGCCAGAGTCACTGGGGTGAGGCTATCGGTTGCTCTGTGGAGTCAGTATATCTTCCAGCCTTTGAGAGATTCAACAGAAACTCAGGTTTTTTCAGTGGCTTCCTCATTCAATGCTCATTGGTGTTCAAACTCCAGCTGTCCCGGTTCCCTTCGGAGCGTGAAATAGTGGCCTTCATTATCTCTCTCCTGACCAGGAGAGCCCTTGCCTGGGCCACTGCACATTGGGAACAAAGGTCACGGATTGAGAGGAATTCATGGCCACCATGAGAAAGGTATTTTATCATCCCACGAGTGCAAACAGAACCATGTATGTTCTGAGGAAGCTGCATCAGGGAAGTTGGTCAGTGGCCAACCATGCTATTGAGTTCAGAACTTTCTCACGAGCGAATGGTTGGAACAGGGAAGCCTTGACCACTCCGTACCCCCATGGACTCTGAGATGAACTACAGATTGCCCTCACCTTGGGAGAGCCAACAGGGGACTTAGAAGTCCTCATCAACTAGCCCATCTGCCTTGACAGTCATCTGGCAGAGCGTAAGAGGCACTATTTTAGGAGGCCGAAGAGGGCTCGGCCTCGATCCATTGCGGTTCCACTCCTCCCCCAATCTCAGACCGTGACCAGCCTGTCTTCTGCTCAAGAATCTGTCGAGTCCATGCAGATTGGTTAGATTAGATTAGATTATGAGGACACTTAGCTCTCGTTTATTGTCATTTAGAAATGCATGAATGAAAAAATGATACAATGTTCCTCCAGAATGATATCATAAGAAACACAAGACAAACCAAGACTAAAACTGAAAAAAGCACATAATTATAACATATAGTTACAACAGTGCAAAACAATACCGTAATTTGATAAAGAGCAGACCATGGGCACGGTAAAAAAAAGTCTCAAAGTTTTGATAGCCTATCAGCTAGAAGGGAGAAACTCACCCTGCCATGAACCTCCAAGCACCACAAACTTGCCGATGCGCACCATTGGAAGCACACGACCGCAGCGGACTCTGAGTCCGTCCGACAACTTCGAGCCTCCAACCAGCCCTCCGACACCAAGCATCGAGTACCATCCTCTGCCGAGCGCTTTGACCCCGCTCTGGCCGCCGAGCAACAAGCAAAGCCGAGGACTCGGGGCCTCCCCCTCCGGAGATGCTGGATCACACAGTAGCGGCGGCAGCGAAACAGGCATTTCAGAAGTTTCAGCAGATGTTCCTCCGTGCTCTCACATCTGTCTCCATCAAATCAAGATTGTGCACAGTACCCTACTTGACAGATAACAGATATCATCACCGGAGTGGCCGTGGCGAGCTGTGTCTCGCCGGCAACTGCTCCTCCCGCCTTTACATGCAGGTCCACTCCCCCCGATCTCAGACTATGACCGGCCTGTCTCCTGCTCGAGACTCTGTCAAGTCCATGCAGATTGGTTACACGAGCCCCTCTGCAATGAGAGATCTCCTCATCGGAATCAAGGCTGCTGCTATTACCGTGGGAAGCGGCTCAGCTGCGGGCCGAATGTCCAAAGCTGCAGCCACCTGGAGAACTGCTGACACTGTCCAGTGTCAGGAGGACTGTGACGGTAGCAGTCACTACTTCCAAAGGGTCTGGTTTTGTGCTGAAGGCCGGGTTGGCCTGAGGTAAGAACTTGAGGCAGGTGAAGGGTTTAGTGGACTCTGGGTGATCTCCCAGACTCAGGAACCACTCATTGGCTCGGCATACCACTGCGAGAGTTGAGTCAGTCAATGCCCACAACTGTCCCGGACAGTCACCCGCTAGGCTTCAGGCAGATCCAGAAACACTGTGGAGGACATTAGTTTCTATATTATTGACTCCCCACTCATATCCTTGATCCTCGGGTAACAGCATAGCCCTCCCATCGACTGGAGGGAGAGGAGAATCATTGCTTGGTCCAATCATTGTAAGAAGGTATGTTTGTGCCATGATGTTCTGACACCCAGACCCTCCTGACACCAATGACCAGAAAGGGAACAGACTTCCATGCAAGGTAACCCGAAGACTAAGAGATCCAGCCACCAGGTCCTGACTGAAGGGAAGACTCCCAAATGTAGACCTTTGGAGCCTGTTCCCAGGGGCGCAAGGACCATCCATAACACCTCATTTCCATCACCTGAGGATATGACGAAGTCAAGTGAACCGAGGGAAGAGACTCAGAGGTCAGTTGAACTATCTCTGCCACCTCAGAACCCTCAGGAGCTGTCCTTGAAGGGGGGTTCAATAGAACTTACAACACCCAGCTGGTCAAAGTTCCTTCCACATACAAGCACTTGGAAGAGATCTTCAGCACAGTTTAAAGCCTCAATTATTCCACCTCACCGACCCTAGAACTGTGCTATAAATTTTCTGCTGATACTTGTCCTCTGCCTGGTCAATTATACAGGCTCTCGGGTCCAGAGAGAAGCACAATGGAAGAATGTATAAAGGAAACCCTTGCTACAGGATCCATTCATCTCTTCACCTCACCAGCTTCGTACAAATGAAGAATGGGAGCCTACAGCCACGTATTGATTATAGAGGGTTAAACCGCATAGCAGTCAAGAATTGTTACTGCTTTTCACTCATGAATACTGCTTTGAGATTCTCCAAGGGGCAAGCGTATTCACTAAGCTAGACCTACAGAGTGCATACAATCTGGTCCGTAAAAAGAAAGGCGATGAGCAGAAGACTGCATTCAATATACTACCTGGTCATGCCCTTCAACCTTGCGAATGCTTCAGCAGTTCTTCAGGCATTATAAACGACATGCTCTAAGATACTCTCTATAAGTATGTCTTGGTCTACTTGGATGATATCCTAATCTTCTCGAAGTCCATGGAGGAGCACATCGCTCACGTCAGGGACATTTTAAAGAAGATTCTAGACTGTGGACTTTGTCAAGTTGGAGAAATCCGAATTTCACGTGATCACTATTTCATTTTTAGGGTTCATCATCTCCAACGGCAATCTCAAGATGGACTGTATGAAGACCTAGGCAGTCAGAGATTGCCCACAGCCATTCAGTGTGAAACAAGTCCAACGATTCCTGGGGTTTGCAAACTTTTAGTGGAAGTTCGTCAGGAACTTCAGATCAGTAACAGCTCCACTGATGATGCAAACTGAGAAATCCACGGGCCCTTTTGTCTGGACTTCTGAAGCGGAGGCTGCTTGTGCAGAGCTGAAACGGCAGTTCACATCAGCTCCCATGTTGGTTTCTCCTAACCCGGATTGTCCCTTCATCGAGGAAGTGATGCCTCAGACATCAGAGTGGGTGTAGTCTGGTCTCAACGATCACTTTCAGATGGTAAACTGCACCCATGTGCATTCTTCCTCAGGTGGCTATACCTGACAGAGAGAAAGTATGGACATCGGGAATCAGGAGCTTCTTGTGGTTAAGTTAGCTTTGGAGGAAAGGCATCACTGGCTAGAGGGGGCCAAGAGCTCTTTTATCGTTTGGACAGAGCACAAGAACCTGACTTATCATCAGGAGGCCAAGAGGCTGAATTCCAGGCCAGATGTTTTTTATTTTCTATCTGTTTTAATTTCATCCTGACCTGTCAACTGGGGTCAAGGAACCAGAAGTCAGATGCCCTGTCCCGTCAGGTTGATGAACTGGAATGAGAGGAGCAGCCTACCACTATTTTGCCCCAGGCCAAGGTGGACGCGCCAATTCATTGTGGAATCGACGCTCTTGTTTGCAAGGCCTAGAGCAAGGGGAAATTCCTAAGAACAGTCCTTCAGGTCGGCTGTTCGTTCCAAGTTCTATCTGGTCCCAGATATTCCAATGGGGACATCCTTCGAGAATGACTGCTCACCCAGAGACTGCCAGACCCTTGAGTTTATCAAGAGAAGTTATTGGTGGTCTGGAATGACGAAAGATGTTCGGCAGTATGTGCAAGTGTGCAAGGTATGTGCCCAGAATAAGGAGACCCTGTACCTGACCCTACCTGTTCCAGAAAGACCATGGGTGCGTGTCTCCATGTACTTTGTCATGGGTATTCAGCCATCCAAGGGGAAGGCTGTCTTCTTGGTAATTGTTGATCGTTTTTCAAAAGCCTGCAAGTCTATTGCCTTGGAGAAGCTACCATCTGTGGCCGAGACGGCCGAAATTGTCCTGGATCAGATCTTCAGGATCAATGGATTCCCGGTGGACGTGGTCTCAGACCGTGGTCCACAATTTGCATCACATTTCTGGAAGGGGTTCTGTAAGCGGATTGGGGCAAGATCAAGTTTTTTCCTTTTGGTTTCACGCGCAGTCTAACGGCCAGGCGGTGCAGACCAATGAAGATTTAGAATGTACCCTAACCTCAAAAAGACCTGATAAGTGGTGTGACTATTTGATGTGGGCAGAGGTCTCCCACAATACCTTGCAGCATTCGGCGTACAAGATGTCACCGTTCAAGTGCCAGTCTGGTTATCCTCTGCCTCTCTTTCCAGAACAGGAAGCCAACATTGGAGTCCATCAAAGATCTCATCCAACGCTGCAAGCAAAAATGGAGTTCAGCAAGAGAGATATTGCCGGCCTCTACCTGGAAGGTGGAAACCAAGGTGAAGGAGAAGACAGATAATCACTTTACAGCCTGGGCAACAAGTCTGGCTGTCCACTCATGATTGGCCTCTCTGAGTAGAGTCTAGAAAGTTGGTGCCCAAGTTCAGTGGACCCTTCAAAGTCCTGAGGAAAGTAAACCCAGTGGCTTACACCTTGCAGCTCCCCAAGACCCTAAAGATCAATCCCACCTTGCACATCTCTAAACTAAAGCCTGTCTGCACCAGTCCCATAGCCCCACCACCATCAACCCCATCGCCACCAAGGTTTATTGATAGAGAACAGGTTTTCACAGTGAGGTGACTTTTAACCCACATATTATTCGATATGTTTGGCAATACCTCATGGACTGGGAAGGATTCAGACCTGAGGAAAGGTGCTAGGTGCCTGAAAGAGATATCTTGGATCCAGTTCTCATCTGTGCCACCACCATCGCCTCTCCGAGCAGCCAGGGCTGTTAGGAGTTAGCTGTAGGGGATGGGATCCTGTTACGAGATGCTCCCAACCATGCCAGCTTCCAGGATTTAGACATTCCAACTCTCCGGAGTATGGATAGCTGGTGTGGCCCCTTTCAGGGTTCAGGACAGTCCTGCTAATTGGCAATCATATTTTGGGCCCCAAGAATTACATATTTAAAGAGCACCTGAATTGAAATTCGATGCTCAATCATAAACCTACTAGTGATATCACCTAATGTTTGTTCTGTATTCAGTTCTCGATTCAGTTTCATACCGTGTCTCAATCCTTGCTTCGGATACTCCAGCATTTCAATCCAAACCATCCTCGTCACATCAGGAAGATGATTGCTTGTAGTTGGAAGATCTAGATGTTTAAAGCAGTTCCATTATGTAACATTCTGATAATATATTGATGTGCTGAATTAACATGCTGCCAAATTAATTACATGTAATTAGATGTTTCAGATGACTTGATTGCATTGACAACCCTCTACACCTGCCCTCTCACCATATCCCTTGATGCCCCGACCAATCAGGAATCTATCAACTTCCATTTTAAATATACCCATGGACTTAGCCTCAACCATTGTCTGGGGCAGAGCATTCCACTGATTCACCACTCTTTGGCTAAAAGAATTCCTCCTTACTTCTGTCCTAAAAGGTTGCCCCTCAATTTTGAGGCTGTGTCCTCTAGTTCTGAATACCCCCACCAAAAGAAGCATCCTCTCCGCATCCACCTTATTGTGTCCTTTCAACATTCTGTAGGTTTCCATGAGATCCACCCCACGCCCCGCCTGCGTTCTTCTAAATTCCAGTGAGTACAGGCCCAAAACTGCCAAACACACCTCATATGTTAACCCCTTCATTCCTGGAATCATTCTCATGAATTTCCCCGAACTCTCTCCAATGACAATACATTCCTTCTGAGATAAGGAGCCCAAAACTGTTGACAATACTCAAAGTGTAGCCTGACCAGAGTCTTTTAAAGCTTCTGCATCATCTCCTTGTTTTTATATTCTATTCCCCTTGAAATAAACGCTAATATTGCATTTGCCTTCTTTACCACAGACTCAACCTGTGAATTAACCTTCTGAGAGTCTTGCATGAGGACCCCTATGTCCCTTTGCACCTCTGATGTTTGAATTTTCTCCCCATTTAGATAACAGTCTGCAGTACTGTTCTTTTTACCAAAATGCATTATCATACATTTCCCACACCGTATTTCATCTGCCAGATTTTTGCCCATTCTTCCAATTTGTCTAAATCCTGCTGCAATTACCATTCTTCCTCAGCACTACCTACCCCTCCACCTATCTTTGTATCATCTGCAGACTCTGCCACAAAGCCATCAATTTCACTATCTAAATCATTGACAAGCAATATGAAAAGTAGCAGTCCAAATACTGACCACTGAGGAAAACCACTAGTCACTGGGAACCAACCAGAAAAGGCCCCTTTATTCCCATTCACTGCCTCCTGCCTGTCAGCCATTCCTCTGTCCATGCCAGTATCTTTCCTGTAACTCCATGGGAGTTTACCTTGTTAAGCAGCCTCATGTGAGGCACCTTATAAAATGTCTTCTGAAAATCCTAGTAAATGGTATCCACTGCTTCTATTTTGTCCACCCTGCTTGTTACTTCTTTGAAGAATTTCAACAAATTTATCAGGCAGCATTTCCCTTTACAGAAACCATGCTGACTTTGACTTACTTTATTTTATCATTAGACTCCAAGTACCCCAAAACTTTGTCCTTTAATGGACTCCAACAGCTTCCCAGCCACTGAGGTTAGGCTCACTGGCCTATAATTACCTCTCTTTGTCTTCCTCCCCTCATAAAGTGTGGAGTAACATCTGCAATTTTTCAGTCCTCCGGGACCATGTCAGAATCAAGTGATTCTTGAAAGATCATGACCAATGCATCTGTTATCTCTTCAGCAACCTCTTTCAGCATTCTGGGATGTAGTCCATCTGGTCCAGGTGACTTATCCACCTTAAGGCCTTTGAGTTTGCCTAGCACCATTTCCTTTGTAATAGCAATGGCACTCAGTCCTTCTCCCTGACACTCATGGACCTCTGGCACACAGCTGGTGTCTTCCACAGTAAGGACTGAAGCAAAATACTTATTAAGTTCATCTGCCACTTCTTTGTTTCCCCCTCCTCATTACTACCTCACCAACTTCATTGACTTGGTGGTCCAATATCAACTTTCACCTCCCTTTTATTCTTTATATAACTGAAAAAAGACATTTAGTATCCTGCTTTATGTTATGGGCTAGTTTGCCCTCCTATTTCATCTTTTCCCTTCTTATAGCTTTTTTAGTTGCCTTTTGTTGGATTTTAAAAGCTTCCCAATCATCCAACTTCCCGCTCACTTTTGTTACATTATTTGCCCTTTCCTTGGCTTTTATGCAGTCCTTAACTTTCCTTGTCAGCCACAGTTGCCTGCCCTTGCCATTTGACAACTTCTTTTTCTGTGGGACATATCTATCCTGAACCCAGTAAACTATTCCCAGAAACTTCAGCCACCTCTGTTCTGCCATCATCCCTGTCAGTATCCCCTTCCAATCTACCTGGGCAAGTTCCTCTCTCATAGCTCTGTAATTCCCTTTATTCCATTATGATACTGATACAATGCTCCCTCTTAATTGCAGTATGAATTCAATCATATTATAATCACTGCCTCCTAGGGGTTCCTTTACATTAAGCTCCCTAATAAGAACTAGGTTTTTACACAGCCCTCAACCTAAGAGCCTTTCCCTGAGTAGGCTTGAGCACAAGCTGCTCTACAAAGCCATCTCGTAGGCATTCAACAAATTCCCTCTTGCAATCTGACACCAACCTGAATTTCCCAATCCCCATGCCTATTGAAATCCCACATTACAAATAAAATAAAATAAAATAAAAAGCAATAAATATTGAGAACATGAGATGAAGAGTCATTGAAAGTGAGTCCATAGGTTGAGGGAACATTTCAATGATGGGCAAGTGAAGTTGAGTAAAGTTATACTCTTTGGCTCAAAAGCCTGATGGTTGAGGAGTAATAACTCTTCCTGAACCTGGTGGTGTGAGTCCTGAGGCTCCTGTACCACCTTCCTAATGGCAGCAGCAAGAAGAGAGCATGACCTGATGATGGATGCTGCTTTCCTGCAACAACACTTTGTTTAGATGTGCTCAATGGTGGGGAGGGCTTTATCCGTGATGGACTGGGTCGTATCCACTAATTTTTGTCGTATTTTCCATTCAATGGCATTGGTGTTTCCATAGCAGGCTGTGATGCAGCCAGTCAATATACTCTTCACTACACATCGTTGTTTAAGATTCATGCCAAATCTTCGCAAACTTCTATGGAAGCAGAGGCATTGCTGTGCTATCTTCTTAATTGCACTTACAGTACATGTTGAACTTGGGGCAGGTCCTCTGAAATAATAACATTGAAGTATTTAAAGTTACTGACCCTTTCCACCTCTGATCCTCCGATGAGGACTGGCTCATGGACTTCTGGTTTCCTCATCCTGAAATCAATAATCAGCTCCTTGGTCTTACTGACGTAGAGTAAGAGGTTGTTGTTATGGCACCACTGAGCCAGATTTTCAATCCCCATTCTATATTCTGATTCCTCACCACCTTTGATTCAGCCTACGATAGTGGTGCTGTCAGCAAACTTGAATATGGCATTTAAGCTGTTTTCAGCCTCAAAAACATAGGTATAAAATGAGTAGAGCAGGGGGCTAATCACATTGCCTTGTGGTGCACCTGTGCTGATGGAGATTGTGGAGGAGATGTTGTTGCCAATCCAAACTGACTGGAGTCTTCAAGTAAGGAAATGGAGAATCCAATTTCACAAGCGGATGTTGAGGCTAGGGTCTTCAAGCTTATTGTTTAGCTTTGAGGGGATGATGGTATTGAATGCTGAGCTGTAGTCAATAAAGACATCCTGATGTATGTACGTTTGCTGTCCAAGTGTTCCAGGGTTGAGTGAAGAGCCAATGAGAAGGCATCTGCTATGGGCCTGATGCTCCGTGAGGCAAATTAGAGCAGATCCAAGTCACTTCTCAGGTAGGAGTTGATATGTTTCATCACCAGCCTCTCAAAACACTTCATCGCTGTGGATATAAGTGCTACTGGATGATAGTCATTGAGGCAGGTCACCACGTTCTTCTTAGGCACCGGTATAATGATGCAGGTGGGTGCCTCAGACTGCTGAAGCGAGAGGTTAAAGATCTCAGTCAGCACTCCAACCAGTTGATCAGCACAGGTTCTTAGTACTTGGCCAGGTACCTGGTCTGGGCCAGATGCTTTTCGTGAGTTCACCCTGCTGAAGGCTACTCAGACATTGGCCTCAGAGACTGAAATCACAGGATTATTGAGGGTTATAGCTGTTCATGATGGTTTCTCCATGCTTTGATGGTCAAAGTGAGCATAGAAGGCACTGAGCTCATCTGGAAGCCAACATTGTTGTTGCCTATGTCTCTTGATTTAACTTTATAAGATGTGATAATATTCAAGCCCAGCCACATCTGTCGAGCGTACTTTGTTGATTCAAGTTTAGTCTGGAATTGCCAATTCACCCGTGAGGTGACTTTCTGGAGATCATAGCTGGACCTCTTGTAACTTTCTTGGTCACCAGACTTGAATGCCTCTGATCTGACCCTTAGCAGAATGCAGATTTCATGATTCATCCAGGGCTTTTGGATGGGGAAGGCCGAATGATTTTGTGGGGACGCATTCATCTACAAATGTTTTAATAAAGTCCGTGACAACCATGGTATATTAATTCACTTCCATAGATGATACCTTGAATACGACCCAGTCCAGTGACTTGAAGCAATTCCAGTAGCCACTCCTCTGCCTTCTGCGAGCACCTCTTTGTTGTCCTAATCTTTGAAGCCTCCCCCTTCAGCCTCTGCCTGTATGCAGATAGGAGGAGGACAGCCAAGTGATCTGATTTACCAAAATATGGTCTGGGCATGGAACAGTAGACATTCCTTATCTTAGTATAACAGTAGTCTAGTGTGTTGATACTACAGGTTATACGCTGATGGTAATTGGACAGGGTTTTCTTCGAACAAGGTTGAAATTCCTGACTATGATTTGAAATGCATCAGGATGGACTGTTTCTTGGTTGGAGATGACATCATGCAGTATCTCAAGTGCTTGATTATAGTCGGTCGCTGGTGGTATGTAAACTGTGGTCAGGATTATGGAGGGGAACTTCCTCAGTAAATAGAACTGATGGCATTTGATCATTAAGTGTTCAAGGTCATGGAACACAAGTTCAACATAACTGTCAATGTTGAACACAACCGAGAGTTTATCATGAAACACATACCTCCACCTTTTGCCTTTTCAAATCAGCACTTCAATACATTCTGTAAATCAAGAAACATTTGGTTCTGATCGCTGTATCTGGTGAGAGAAAGCCACGTGCCACTCAGACATAGAGCACAACAATTTCACATTTCCCTCCGATACACCAATCTTGCCCTCAGTTCCTCAGATTTGTTCTCCAGTGACTGCACTTTTGCCAATAAGATGCTGGGTAGAGGGGACCCCATCTTTCTGCATTTCAGCCAGGCTTGGAGTATCCTCCTTCCTGCCTCACTTCCTGCTTAAAGTTGCCATACCTGCTTGGTCCGTCAAGTCCTTCAGAAGATTGTGAAATCTATGGATCATCAATTTGATTAAAAATCACTTAAATAAAGGAGAAATACATACTGCTGAAGGAAAATTCTGATCTCAAACCTCTGCTGTCTTGTAGCTGTTACTACTCATAGAGAAAGCTTCGGGAGTAAACCCTGAGGAAAAAATCCGGAGCTGGAGTTCCTAAGGCAGTCCTAAATTGCATTCAATGCTGATTGGCAACTCCTGTGACACTGCTGGTATCAAACTGTGTCAGTCTCTGCTGTTCCTTTGGGTTCATCAGATGCGTGGAGGGGGGAGCTTGCAGCATGGGCAACAGCCTGCTCTCCAAATTATACTGCCCAGGCTTTCGTATCTAGGCAGCTAGGACGCAATATTTGTGGTTAACTTTGATCGATGGAGGCCCTCACCTCACATACTGCAGATTTCAATGAGAGTAATTCAAAGGAGGTGTTTAGAAGTATTGTATGTAGCCCGTAGGACATCGCCGTGGTTCACCAGTGCCATCTTGATCTGTGAGAATAGGGTGGGATACCTTAATGAAGAGACTCCGCCCAAAATGTTGACTGTTTATTCCCCTCTATAGATGCTACCTGACACATTGTGTTCCTAGAATATTTTTGCGTGTTGCTCTAGATTTTTAGTATCAAGAATCCCTTGTGTTTATGGTGGGATTCGGTAGCCTACTGCTAGAACTGTCTCAAATATGGCCCTGCAGAAAATTCCAGTAAAGGACAGGATGCATCTAATCCAGCTCTCATCCCAGTTCCGGGGCCTGCTCATACCTTCATGTTGGACGCGTAAATAAGAAGATATAAGCAGCAAAGAGGCAGCAAGCTGCAAGAGGCAATAAACTGGTACAGAACTAATACATGTCCCTTTTGTGCACAAATTGACTCAAAGTTTAGAAAAACATGTTTGGAAAGAAAATACAATGTAGTTTGTGCATACATAAGTAAAACCAGACCCTTTAAATTACAGTTTCCTGTGGTGGTGGGGATCACTGCAGATATCCAACACTATATTTTTTCCAGGCACTAGAGAATCACTTTAACACAATTCTTGAGTACCATATGTGCATATGCATCATATCATGGATGCATTGCCGATGAGCTCATCAAATTCATCAAAAATCTGAAATGGGAAGAAGGGATTAAAGATGAGTCAACTAAGAATGATTACTTCCTTACCAATCTGTCTGGCTGAACAATTCATCTCATCCCATAAAAAATCAGTGAAATTCAGGGCATACACATCTTAAGCAAAGGTGTTCTGTTTTTTTTTAAATAAATTATCTCGTCAGTCTTTTATGGGTTTCTATTAGCTTCTGAAACAATGTGGTCACATGTTCTAAATGTTGTAGACCCTTTTCCTCAGTCTCACATACAGAAAAGCACATCAAAGTTTGACAGTAAGAATTCCTCTTGACCATATCCACTAAAATCATGATGCAGTTGTTTAAACACATTGTACTTCTCTTTAAAAGTCTGTTCAGTAAAAATTATTATGATGAAATTCTGAAAGCAACTTATATATTACTTGTACAATCTACTGAGTGGTCAGAGACAGACGACACTCATCCATGTCTCAGATTCTTCTCTTCCTTTGTGGCCAAAGTGTGACCCATTTGACCTGACCGAAAGATGTTGAAATACTGGGAACACGAACAAGAGAAAATCTGTAGATGCTGGAAATCAAAATGCTGAAGGAACTCAGCAGGCCAGGCAGTAACTATGGAAAAGAGTAAACAGTCGGCTTTTCAGGCCGAGACTCTGCATCAGGACTGGAAAAAAAGAGATGAGAAGTCAGAGTGAGAAGGTGGGGGGAAGGGAGGAAGAAGTACAAGGTAGTAAGTGATAGGTGAAACTGGGAGATGGGAAGGAGTGAAGTAAAGAGCAGGGAAGTCAATTACTGAAAGAAAGACAGGGCTGTCCGCACCACTCCCTGCAGAGTCCTGCAGTTCCCATACCAGGCAGTGATGCAGCCAGTCAGGATGCTCTCAATTGAACCCCTGTAGAAAGTCTTTAGAATTGGGGGACTCATGCCAAACTTCTTCAACCTTCTAAGGTGAAAGAGGCACTCCATGCTTTTTTCACCACACAGCCAGTATGTACAGACCATGTGAGATCCTTGGTGATGTGTATGTTGAGGAACATAAAGCTGTTCACTCTCTCAACCCCAGATCCATTGATGTCAATAGGGGTTAGCTTGTCTCCATTCCTCCTGTAGTCCACAACCAGCTCCTTTGTTTATTATCGAAATACGTATGCAGTATACAACTCTGAGATTTATCTTCCCCAGATAGCCACAAAACAAAGATAACCATGGAAGACATTCAAGAAAAGCATCAAACCCACTCCCACACACAAAGAAGAATGGCAACACAGTCATCAACTCACAAACCCCACCTTCCCCCACCCAGAAAAAAAATAACAAAAATGTGCCTCACAGCAACAAGAACATCAACCCCCCCCCTCGCTCGAGACAAACTTGCCATGTGGCAAAAAGAACATCAGCCCCCCCCCCCCAGCACCACCCCACATACAAAAAAAACGAACAGACTCGCCAGGCAACAACAAGAACATCAAACCCCCAAACACCACCCCTGCATGAAAAGAAGTAACAAACTCACCAAATGGCAACAAGGACATTAGCCTCCAACCCCCCCACACAGAAAAAGCTAACAAACTCTCCAAATGGCAACAAGGACATTAGCCTCCAACCCCCCCCACACAGAAAAAGCTAACAAACTCTCCAAATGGCAACAACTGGCGTAAAGCACAGAACCGAAAGGATCCACGTTGATCGGTTGCAGAACTTCAGTAACATCATCTGACAGCATCGACCGAGAGAGAGGAATACCTCTGGAATGCAGCGGCCTCCCCTCCGATGACAGCGAGCGATGGGCTGCCACACAGACCCCTTCTCTTGCAGTAGAAAGATTACTCAGAGCAGAGAACAAGAGGCAGGGAGTCGCCGCTGTACCCTGGCTCGCCTTCCGCAATCATCTCGATGTTTCAATCTTCCTCAATGCTTCAGTCAGCAAAATGGAGTTGATCATGGGCTCGTGCCCTGTTTCTAAGTTCCTCCACCTGGAGCCTGCTCGCACTTCAGTTCAGTTCAGTTTTCGTTTATTGTCATTTAGAAATGCATGCATTAAAAGATGATACAACGTTCCTCCAGAATGATATCACAAGAAAACACAGGACAAACCAAGACTAAAACTGACAAAACCACATAATTATAACATATAGTTACAACAATGCAAAGCAATACCATAATTTGATAAAGAACAGACCATGGGCACTGTAAAAAAATGAGTCCTGATAGACTCATCATCTCCAGCAGGCGGCAGAAGGGAGGAACTCTCCCCACCACGAACATCCAAGCGCTGCCAACTTGCTGATGAAGCACCACTGGAAGCACCCAAGCGCAGCGGACTCTGAGTCCTTTGGAAAACTTCGAGCCTCCGACCAGCCCCTCCGACACAGCCTCTCCGAGCACCATCCTCTGCCGAGTGCTTTGACCCCGCCCCGGCCACCGAGCAACAAGCAAAGCCGAGGACTCGGGGCCTTCCCCTCCGGAGATTCTGGACTACACAGTAGCAGCGGCAGCGAAGTAGACATTTCAGAAGTTTCACCAGACGTTCCTCCGTGCTCTCACATCCATCTCCATCAGATCAGGATTGTGCACGGCACCCAACTTGACCAATAACAGACATCACCACCAGAGTGGCTGCTGTGAGCTGCGTCGCACCACTATCTTCCCGCCGATCCTGGCCCTGGCTTCCTGAATTTTTCTCAGAGACAGTGAGGTGCTAGATCACTCAATCGATCTCCAAACTATAAATCACAGGCTCTGACAGTTTCAGATACACATCTGAGATTTTTTAAAAAGCGGAGGTGAAAGAAGTGAAATACTGTAAACAGGAGGATGTCAACTGTTGTATGCTGGTGCCATCTTGATGGCAAGTCTGGCTGGAATGTAAACCTCTGCTCTGCGTTCAAAGGCCAGAGACATGGATGTGGGACATTCATAGTCTGATGTTGGGCCGGCAGACTAGTGTGGACAAAAGCCCCCCCTCCACCCAGTGTCAGAGAGTTGTCAGCAGGTTCTAGAGTTGGAGGTCTGTGTGGGAGGAGGAGCGAGATCTGATGATCCCTGGTCATCAGTGATATGGGAATTCAAGGCCTACTGTACAGGGTCCTATCATTGGCAAGTCCAGAGTTCAAGGCTTACTGTTTGGTGATCAGTGTGCCCTGGGGTTAATGTCAAGGATTGAGGCCCAAGGGTTGAATCAGAAGTCCAGAAGTCGAGATCCATTGGCCGGAGTCCAAGTCTGTGAATCTCTGCGAGTCCATTGGGAAAGTCAAAGGCCCAGTGTCTGAGAGTCCGAGTCCAAGTCTGAGTCCATTAGGGGTTAGAGGCTGGAGATGGCCTGTCCTGGGGTTGGAGTACTGTGCATGTGCATGGAGAGAGAGAAGAACAGGGCTTGTTTTGTTGCCTGTCGTGTTCTGTCTGCGTTGTTCTGTGAGCATTGTGGGCATGCTAGTGTGCGTGCTGGAATGTGTGGCAACATTTGTGAGCTGCCCCCAGCACACCAGTGGGTGTGTTGGTTGTTAATGCAAATGACGCATGACATATATGTTTTGATATGTATGTGATAAATAAATTTGAATCTTTATTCTTGAAGCCTGAATCCTTCTACCAAATATGTAAACTTAATGCCCTTGGGTTATTGGAATCTCAAAGTGAACCAATTCCTATTTACTCTGCAAGGAATAGGAATGTGCAGTGATATCTACAACCTATTAGAGTAATAGGTTCTATTTACTCCATCCAGTCCCTTCAGAAGTTTAACCACCTGAATTCCAGACCTTTCCTGTCAGCTTTTGTTATTTTTTTTACATACCTCCCCACATCCCTTTGTTCATCCACCAGAGTCCATACCCTCCTCAGTAATGTAAATACCCATACATTACCTCACGCTCCTTTTATTAAATTCTTTGCCAGATTTCTGCCCAATTGACCATCTTGCTATTATCTAAAGCCTTCCTCCTCACAGTCAACAGCACAATATATTTTTTGTTTCATCTGTAAATGTTTTTAACATGGTCTTTACATTTCAGTCTAATTTTTAAAAAATATGTATATCTAAAATTTCAGGACTCCTACTGGTAACAACATTTGAGTTACAAAATCACCCATGAACCTCTGCTTCCTATCATGGCACTAGTTTTGAATCAAATGTTCTTCTCTCCCTTGACTACTGTTATGGGACCTTGTCAAAATACTGCTGTGTACATACATCTACTGATGCTTCTGGACACATCTTCAGTGATGTTCCTGGAATCATCGGGTGTTTCGGGTCTTTCAACATCATACAACCTCCTCCAGGTGACCCAGCCGGGGACTGATCAGACCCCAGCTTATGTCCAGGTGGCTAGCTACTTATGACTCCATGGCTCCCCTCTTTTGAGCCATAGCCATCTTGAGGCCTTCTCTGCCGCATCGGTGGTACTGCGGATGGCTCTCCTCTTCCTCTCTCCCTCGGTGCCCAAAATGCTAAAGGCTCTAACTAAGGAATGGGCTACAAATCCCCTACAACCAACCTCCACTGGGAGACACCTCGCTCTCCATCCAGCCTGCTGACAGTTGCTGACCAGTCCTGCGTACTTGGAGAGCTTCCTTTCAAAGGCCTCTTCCAAGCTATCTTCCCATGGGACTGTCAGCTCCAGCAGCACCACTTGCTTAGTAGACTCAGACACTAGGACAATGTCTGGTCACAGGGTGGTAGCTGCGATATGGTACTAAAAACCATCAAGTACCTCCTCAAGGAGTTACTTAAGAGCAAAATAAATCTATTAGGGAGTAGGTGATTCTGGCTTTAGGGAATAATCTGCATTCAATAAAATGGCAACTGATACATCAGCAGCACTTTGCTACACTAACCCCTTCAAACTCAATCCTATTAATTCTTTGTACTTTATTTTAGGTGTTGTAGATTCATGTGAAGGTCCTGCAGCACAGGGAGTTCCAGCAATTGGACTTGATGCTTAAGAAGGAATGGTTACACATATCCAAAGCAAGATAGGTGAAACTTGGAAGGGAACATGGAGGCAATAGTGTTACTCATGCTGTATCTCATGCTCTTGTCCTTTCTGGTGGTAAAATTTATTGACAGTATCTGCAGAAAGGAATAGAGAGTCAACACTTCAGGTTGAGACCCATCATCAGGACTGGAGGCCCTTCGTTAGTCTTGTGAACTTTTGCTTTATTCCCTCCATCATAAGCACATTCTTCTTTAAGGCATAGAGACAAGACCTGTGCACAAATTTCCAGATGTGTTCTCACCAGGGCCCCACGTAATCAGAACCAGATATCTCATACTCTGCACTCAAACCCTAGTGCAATGAAACTAACATACCTCTTGCAGTGCCTGTATGTTAGTGATTGGTACATAAAGTGTCTCTGAATTCAAGTCCGTTCATTCACCAACTTAAAAGGCTTTTATGTTTGTACAGAACCAGGCGTAATCAACCTTTAAAACTCCATTCTGAGTGCCTCTGATTAATCTGTGCCTGTTCAAATGAAGCTTTATTTCCCTTTGAATGGATTCCAATCATTTGGCCTGTTATTATTTTGTTTTTTCTTCCTCCTTTGTTAAAACAAAGGCAGGTCATTAAAAATTCTACATTCTTATGACTCCACTCACATAGCTCAAGAGGATAAAAACACTGCAGTCAGAGCCTCCACATTTTCCACTCCCCTTCCCCCACCTGCACTTATTTCTATTAGTAGCCTGGGAATATATTTCTTAGCAGTTTAGCAATCTACCCACTTCTGAAATATATATTTAAAATAAAACAGAAAATGCTAGAGATACTTGATAGATCAGGCAGTATCTGTGGGGAGAAGTCAACAACCTTCTTCAGAATTGGGAAGATTTTGAACTGATGTTTACACTATAGAGAAGAGGAAGAAGTGGAGAGAAGGAATGCCTGTGATCGAGAGGTGCCCAAAGAGATTGATTGGTGTCCAGTAAAAACAAGCGGTCAAGGCTAGTTAATAGCAGCAATTGCATCTGGAGGACATTTAACGGAGAATAAGGAAAGAAAACAAACTGCTGGAACTGTGAGAAAGAGAACAAAGCAGTTGCTGAAAATCAGAGATGGGAATGCATGTCATCTGTTAAAACAGAAAAAGTAAGTTTTCTAAGTACCAGCTAAAACAAAAAAAAAATCATCAAATATTGGATGCAACCCACACAAACTGCTGGAGGAACTCAGCAGGCCAGGCAGCATATATGGAAAAGAGTAAACAGTTGACATTTCGGGCTGAGACCCTTCGTCAGGATATCACATCATCTTCTTTTTTCCAGTCCTCATGAAGGGTCTTAGACCAAAATGTCAACTGTCTACTCTTTTCCATAGATGGCTTTTAAACCTTTACCCATAGATGCCTTTGAACCTTTAAAAATGAACCTTTGTGATGCTGCCTGGCCTGCTGAGTTCCTCCGACATTTTGTGTGTGTTGCTTGGATTTCCAGCATCTGTACACTCCCATGTGTAAAGGAAATACATGCCTGGTGGTGCAATCTCACTGAAAACAATGCAATTTACAGAGGATTACAAAGTTTGTTGATGTGGGTAGAAGCTAAGGACCAGAAGAACTCTATATTTGCTCTTGGTGACAAAAACAGAGGTGAAAGAAATGGAACTGACGGTTTTTGTTTTGTTTCTCTTTCTACTTACACCTCATTCAGACAGAGTGGCTGCCAGTAGCGCTCTCTCATTTTCTCTTGATCTCCACCCATCTCAGACAATCCCTTTGTTCGTACCATGTGTCCCCCTTCGTCACAATTTGATCATTATCTATATTGTCCCCATTCTGACAAAGAGTCATCAACCTCAAAGCCTAAATTGAGGTTATTGTCGTATGCACAAGCACAATGACAAATTTCCATGCAGCAACATTACAGGCACATGACATCATATAAGTGGTATTTACAAGGAAATGATAAATGGAGCACAATTTTTACGCGAAAGATTTGTAACTAGGAACAAAAAAACAACAAAGTTCATTTTAGAGCAAAGTAATTACTGAAAGATTAACTCCTTAAGTCCTGATGAAGTGCTTTGGTCCAAAACTTCGACTGTTTACTCTTTTCCATAAATGCTGCCTGACCTGCTGAGTTCCTCTAGCATTTTGTATGTGTTGCTTTGGATTTCCAGCAACTGCAGATGTCCTCGTGTTTGTGAAAGATTAGCTCCGTTTTGATCTCTGAAGATGCTGCCTGTTGGCTATCTTCAGTCATTTCTTTTTCTATTTCAGAATTAGAACCTCTTCAATTTATTTTCCACAAATATTATTTTGGCCATTTCAGAACCTTTGTTTGCTCTGCCTTTCAAGCTCACTCCTTAATTTTCTGCCTTTTGCTTCCATTTTCAATTGTTTCTTTTCTGAATCTTCGCTTAGCTTCCCATTCCTCTGCCAAATGAGTTTTTATCCTATGTATGAGCAAGTTGGCCCAGAAGGATATTAATCCAGTCCTGTTGAGGAATAACCTATCTGACCTCCTCTTCAATGGCCCATGCCCAAGATCAGATAACTGAAATCTAGAACTTCAGGCCCACAACAGTAGAAATATTCTTCTCTCAGGATTTCTAATTTCCTAGCTGCACTCAGTATCTAGGGAACCACATACAGAATGCTGTGCCAAACAAAACTATTTTACTGAGTAGATCAACTTTGTAGATGATCTTCAACAAAAGGGATTCTGCAGATGCTGGCAGTCCAGAGCAACAAACAGAAAATGCTGGAGGAACTCAGCAGGTCAGGCAGCATCCATTAGATCATAAGACATAGGAGCAGATTTATGTTATTCAGCCCATTGAGTCTTCTTTGCCATTGCAACATGGCTGATTTATTATCTCTCTCAACCCCATTCCTCTACCTTCTCTTCATAACCTTTGACGTCCTTACTAAATGCCTCTTCATCTCTGTTCTAAATGGATATCCCTCTGTTCTTAGACAATGCATTCTACTCCTGGACTCCCCTACTATAGGAAACATAAACTCCACATCTACTCTAATGAAATGCTCCCTTTCATTCCTGGAATCATTCTCATGAACCTCCTCTGGATCCTCTCCAATGCTTTCACACCTTTTCTTAGATAGTGGGATCAAAACTGCTCTCAATACTCCAAGTGTGGCCTGACCAATGCCTTATAAAGCCTCAGCATTACATCCTTGCACCAATGGAGAGGAATAAACTGTTGAAGTTTCACGCTGAGGACTGGAAAGGAAGCGAGAGAGAAAAAAACAGTATAAGCTGGTAAGTGACAGGTGAAACCAGGTGAGGGAAAAGGTAGGTGGGTGGTGGAAGGGAGTGAAGAGAGATGCTGGGAGGTGATAGGTGGAAGAGGTAAAGGGCTGAAGAAGAAGGAATCTGATAGGATGGGAGAGTGGATCATGGGAGAAAGGGAAGGAGGATGGGCACCAGAGGGAGGTGATGGGCAGGTGTGGAGAAGAGGAAACTTATGAGGGGAGTCAGAATGAGGAATGAAAAAAGAGAGGGGGGGAGAAATTACTGGGTTAGAAAAATCAATGTTTATCTTGGAGGTTGGAGGCTACCCAGGTGGAGTATGAGGTGCTGCTCCTCCAATCAGAGAGTGCCTCATCATAGTGGATGAACTTGCCGCAGAATTAGAAACTGGAAGATATGACATTGTAGGCATCACAGAGTAGTGATTGAAGGAAGATTACAGCTGGGAGCTAATATCGAAGATTGCATATCATATTGAAAGTACAAGCAGGTGGACAGTCGAGTGGGGTGGCTTGGGTTGTAAAAAAATGGAAATCAAATCCTTAGAAATAAATAAGATTGGAGATGTAGAATTTTGCATTTCACACTTTCTGAGGGGATATCAGACTGTGTTAAGGGAGAGAGAGTTTAACAAAAGCCAGTGGAAGCAGTCGGCATATTTTGTGTATCACCGTTCCTAAGGAAACATCGAACTACAGTAGGGATAGAGAGTTTAAAAGAAGTGAATGGGGCAGTTGGCACATTTTATCCACCACGGTTCCCAAGAAAACATTGGATTGTTCATAATTAGGCACTTGGCAAGGTCCTATAAAAGGAAGATAGGTTTAAGCAGAGTGGCCATTGTGTGAGTGGGCCAGTGTTAGAGTGGAGAGTTCAGGTTTTGGCTTATTGTGGCTTCAGTAGGGAGGGGCATAGGCCGTAGGTAGATATTTTTTGTTTTTACTTGTTTGTTTGTTTCTTTCTTTCTTATTTCACATTTAGAGCAGTGGGATTGCCAGGCAGAAAAATGGAATGCTCGTCTTGCAGCATGTGGGAAGACAGTCCTTGGTGGCTACAACTGCAAGAAGGGTATCCAGTTGCAGCTTCTAATAGAGTTAATGAGTCGGAGTGGAACTGAATAACTTGGGAGGCTGAGGGGTTGAGTGAAAGGACATACAGGGAGGTAGTCACACACTAGGTGCAGGACACATGTAACTGGGTGACTGTCAGGAAGGTTAAAGGGATAAATAACCAATGCAGAGTACCCCTGTGGCCGTTCCCCTCAACAGTAGGTACTGTATACCATTTTGGATACTGTGGGAGGAGATGGCCTAGCAGAGGAAAGCTACAGCAGTCATGTCTCTAGCACTGAGTCTGGCTCTGTAGCTTAGAAGGGAAGGGGAAAGTGATAGGGAATTTGTTGGTTAGGGAAACAGAAAGGCAATTCTGTGGATGAGAACGAGATTCCTGGATGCTACGTTGCCTCCTGAGTGTCAAGGTCAGGGACATCTCTGATCAAGTCTACAAGATTCTTAAGTGGGAGGGAGAACAGCTAGAGGTCATAGTCCTTGTTGTTGTGTGAATTAAGCCACCAGAGAAAAGTACTGGTAAATGTGAAGCGGCCTTTTTATTTGACAAATCAAAATAAAGCAGGCGTCATAATGAGGCGCCTTCAGTGGAAAGGTCTGGCTGACCAACACTACCCGATATCTTATGTGCTAAACATCAAAGGACAATTCTACATTTACAACACATCCACACAAACCTCACACCTCCCGACTCACACCCACACCACAGACACCTAAATAAATTTTAATCAGCCTCACCTGGTCTGTGATTCAAGGCTTTTAGGAAACTATTGTTTAGAGCTGCATTTTAAATTAAATCTGCAATCTATATTTGAAGCTGAAGGCTAATGGCCAAAGTCAGTTAAGTTAATTGCTACATATGCTAAACCCAAAAATCATTCTAACGGTCTCTCCTCTTGGCACTGCTGGACAAAAATAAGCTTGTACCAGGAAAGGCCAACCTTAAGGAGGATCTACTCAAATGGGGAAGCAAAAATGCTCTACCTTGAAATTTCTAGGTAGGTAATGGCTACCTAGAAAATGCTAAGCAGGGAGATTGTTCCAGAAATTTGATCAGCAGTCTTTAGAAATACAGCATTGTTCATAATCCCGTTGACTCTTTCCCCGGTGGCCAATTGCAGCTTAGTCACATTCCTTGCCTTCGCCCCTTCATTCTCTGGCAGCGAAAACTCTCTCTTTCCAGGGGCACCAGCAAGGTAAATGTATCAGGCTCACTGGCCCTCTCATCGATGTACAGAAAGGAGTTGGAGTGGTCTTTATTTGAATCTATTTGGTCTCTATTTGAATTACTTCAAGGACCTCTCCCTGGTGGCACCCCCTTTTGAACTGTCCAGTCGATGCCTGGCTTGACTGCTGAAAGGGCCCAGCTCACTCTCCATTCAGGTTAGGGGTAACTGCCTTCAGATGCTGTGTACAATCTTTCTCGGTCTGCCATACCATCAAAGTTGTGGAACCTACTGTCTTTGCTTTTAATAAAATCCCTCTCCATCTATTTCCTCCAAATATCTTTTCTATTCTATTCTATGCTACCCAACCAATCGTCTACTTTCAGCAACCAGCCTTTATTACAGAGTACTGTCACCACACTTGAGCATGCTATTCACAGGTTTCTGTCACACCCTCGGTGTCTTCTGCCTACGCATTTTGCTGTGGGTGTGTTTCCATCAGTTGTGGTCAGGTCTGGTGTGGCCGGCTGGTGTTCATCTGTTAGGTTCTCTATATTTACACTGTCACTGCGTACACCTGGTCCCCCACTCTGTCTGTGGGGGCAACAGGAAGGTGAGTCATACGGTTTAACCTGAGTCCAGTGTTTCCACTGGCTGCCTCGCCAAGTCTGCCCACAGACACAAGTGTCACTTGTTAAAAATACCATCTGTGGTTCCATCCATCTGGGAGCAAACCCTGCCCTTTCAGGCAGCACCCTCACCATGACTTGGTCGCCCACTGTGGGAGGACTATCTCCTTTCCCTCCAGCTCTGTCTGATCAGCGATGTGCTGCTGTTGTTTTGCTCGGTCCTTCTACACTTTAAGTTGGTTACGAAGGTCTTTCACATTCTGGGTCATTCCATCCCTGTAAGCCCCACGGGGTCACCACAACCCATAATTACCCCATGAGCGAGTAGCATTGCTTGCTCCATCAATAATTCATATGGGCTGAGACCAGCATGTGGTTCAGGGTTGCCCACAATCTCATCAGGATTCCTGGTAATACATCAACCTGTGTCTTCCCCATCTCAGCCACTGCCTTGGCTAGGGCATTCTTGACTATTTGGTTCAACCTTTCTCCCATTCCTGATCTCTGAGGGTGGTAGGGTATGTGGAACTGTTGTCGAAACCCTAACAGCTGGCATATTTTCCTCAACACTTTCCTTGTGAAATGCGCTCCCTGATCTGAGTCCACCCCGACTGGGGTTCCCCACTGCAGGAGGAATTGCTGAACTAGAATCCGTGCAGCGGTGTAGTCCCTCGCTGGGGTAACACCTGTGTGGCTCCGGTCTTATCGGGTGTGACTAGTGGTCACATTCTTTTGAGAAAATCAAATTGCACTTGGTGCTAGTAGGCTATCAGAAGGTTCTAGGTATTGGAAGGAGGCAGTGAATAGAAACCACACACTGGAAATAAGTTTTGTTTATAAGAAAAGGACAATATGTACAAAATATTTACATGAACAAGAACAATTCAAAATTCAAACATTCTGTTTAGGTTCCAAATCTTAGATATGAACAAAAGCCAAATTTCTGTTTAGTTAGAATCAGTGATATTCATTAAAATAACCTTTGTTACTCCAATTTCTCTAACTAATTAGATCTAGTCTTATTCCCTATTTAAAAGTTTACAGACTAAATTTCCCTTTTTACTTATCCCTAGTTAGTTAGAAAACCAAATATAATTCCTATTCTCAAGTATTATAGTTAACTTTGGTTTCAGTTCCAGGTAGTATATCTACTCGACCACAAGGTAGGGATTTTGGACTCTGGTCTCAGCCGATATTGTCTCGTTATAGCTGCTGCATGTCATAGTTGTAGCTTCAATAAATCTTTTATCGCTATTATCTCTCCTCCACGGGTTTCATCCAGAGGGTTTCAAGTTAGTAGAGTAAAGATACTCACTACTAAATCCACTCTTAACAGTTCGTGTCTTCAGTATCTAATGTGCTTCTCTCTTTGTCTGTCCTGTGTTTTTTTTAATTCATTTTTTAAAATTGGTAAACCTCGTTTTCAGGTAGAACTTCCTAACATTACAACTTTGGGTTTAATTAACCTGGGTTACACTGGGAAAGCCTCTACCCACCGTGTGAAGTGATCCCTAACTACTAGACAGCAGCCTCCCCCCCTGCTGTTTGTCAGGGGCCCCATGAAGTCTATCTTGATCTCTTTCCAGGGTCCCTTTGACCGTGGCTGGTTTGCCAGCTGGAACTTTATGCCCTTACCGGGGTTACTCTGGGCAACAAATGATACAACGACAAGAGAATTTCTCAACATTCCCGCCCATCCCTGGCCACCACCAGTCTTGCCAGAGCGTTGTGGTCATGTTCTGCCTTCCCTGGAGCGATACCCCATGATATAACTTCAGTAGTATTTGCCTAATACATGATGGGGCCACGACGACTGCTTCCTTCTCACGGGTCCAGCTCCCATCTGTCCCTCCTTTACTCCCTTTCTCTTCCATTTCTCCTTCTCTGCTGCCTCCACCTCTGCATATAATTTTACTAAACTGGCTTTAGTCATTTCTGCCCGCAAACTTGCAGTTTCAATTGCCTCTTGCCCACTCATTTCCTTTCTGCCCCTCTTTCTGGTGAGCTTTTACTGTCACCTCTGCTGGCAGACTCTCTGCTTCCAGCAGTTGTTGCATTAGGTGCCCGTGCTGAACACCTGCCCCTGTGAGGTTACAAACCGCCGTCGTGCCCATGCCAGCAAATAATCATTCACCACCCCGAAGGCACACCGGCTGTCTGTATATATATTTACTCGTCTGTCTTTACTGTAGCGAAGGGCTTCTATCAGAGCCACCAGTTCCACCGCCTGAGCTGAGCAACCCCCTGGCAGTGCTCCTGAAGCTAATTGTTTCCTTCACCATGGCCCACCCAGTCCATGGTTTCCTGTCTATGTACTGCCAAGACCAATTCATAAAAATGTCCTCTTCTTCCCCTTCCAGCGTTGTTTCCTTCACACCGATATCTTCTTCCTGCTCTGTTTCCATTTGGGACTCATGTGCCTCCCCCTCTGTTAGAGTGGTGCTCACGGGATTCATTCCAGTGTACTAAACTGTCGTCACTGACTAGTGAATAGCTGTCAGTGTGTCACTTTTTATAGGATGTTGCTTATGGGGTTTATGCAGGCCTCCTCTATTTTAACTGGGTTTATCTTTACTCAACCACAATCTTGATTGTGTCTCACCCACACTGCTGGGAACTGCTGACAAATTAACCATAGACACCATCCTGGCTCCAGTCCCTGATAATCGGAGTGGCTGTGGCTATGTTGGCTATGTTGTGTTCTCAGTTGGTTGGACATATTTGATACCCCAACTTGTCCATATTATTTCTCCCTTTCCCGAATCTATAACGGCCTTCCCTTATGATATCTATTCCAAGGATAGTATTTATGATCTGATCGACAGTCAGGTTGGTCCGACAGGGCGGCGATGGGGTGAAAGATTACATGTCTGCCATGACTGTCAGCTGTTCTTCTTACGTCAGTTTTGCACACTGCCTCCAGCCACGTCTCGGTAGGCCAGAGCTGTAGCATTTCAACTCCCTTACCCTCCCACAATCTATTCCAGCAGTTCCTTGCTACGTGCCCCAGCTGCCAGCACACAGAGCAAATCCTCGCTGACGTCCCAGCAGCTGCATCCACTATTGCCACTTTATGATTTCTCTTGTACTTTCTTTAGTCTATCTCACTGGTCCTTGACACTTTGCAGAGCATGTGAACCCCACCCCAATACCTAAATCCAAACATTCCTGTTTGGGTGAACTCAGGCCTTCTTCATCATTTTCAGGAAGACTGAGTCATCCCTCCCTGGATTACCCAACCCAGAATACTCCTCATACGTTCAATATTTACATTCTGCACAATCCATAGCTGTCTCATCAGCTCTTTAAATCACTGCTGTTATTATTCCCCAGTTATTCTCTCCTCCAAGTCACTGCCTCACTTCCCCTTCCTTTTCTTTTCAATATTTTTATTAGTTTCTAAATAGGAGAATAGAGTACAAGGAAGTGGATATAAAAAGTCAAAAAAAGAGTTTTAAAAACTACCAATTACATTATATCTATTCATAATAACAATCTCATTACCCCATATTCATGTAAGTTAGTCAATAGTTATATTGAAATATATTAATTTATTACAAAAAAAGAGTTAACCCCTACCAAGACCGAAGCTGTTTATTAAGGAGAAAAAAGGTAAAATACCTTCTCGTATAATAAAAAATTAATAATAGCCAACATCTGAATTTAAACAACGAATTGAGGGTTATGAAAGTTTTGAAAATAATTTAGAAAGGGTCCCCACAGTGTTTGAAATTCTTGACGAAATTCAGAAATTGAACAAATCTTCTCTAAATCTAAGCATGACATAACGTTGCATAACCATTGAGCATGAGTAGGAGGAAAAACGTCTTTCCATTTAAACAAAAGCACCCTCCTAGCTATAAGGGAGCTAAAGGCCAAAATATGTAAATCAGATGTCTTCAGCTTGATATCTTGTCCTGTAACAATACCGAATGGGGCCATCAGAGGATTAGGCTTAAAATTGACTTTGAAAAGTAAAGAAAACGTTTGAAAAACATCCTTCCAAAATTTTTCAAGACACAGACAAGTCCAAAACATATGAATTATTGAAGCTTTTCCGTTACTACATCTGTCACAGTAGGGAGATATATCCGAATAAAAATGAGACTTCCTCTTTAAAAGAGCGATATCTTCCTTCAGTGCTGGCTTTCCCGGTAGTTGCCCATGTACCACCATGCACTCCCTGGGCCATCCTGTCCTATATATTCCTTGGGCACTTCGCTTTTACCAACACTTGTATATCTATGGGGTGCACCTGGTGAACTTCAACCATTTCCTCGAGCTTGCACCAGAATTCTGAATTCCCACATGCAGCTTTAAGTGAGCACGACTCTGACAAAATGCTTTGCTTCTCTCAGGGGGTGAAGGGCTTATGAATGGTCATAATCAGAGTCAAGGGCTGGCTTGGATAATCAGGGTTCTCGACCTGACATTGCCTGACCTCGATAGGTGGCATCCTGATAGATGTATCTGGGTAAAACCTTTCCCTGAAATACCTTCACACTAATTCCTACACTATTCAAAATATAAATGACGAGTATGAGTTAAACAGCACATACTTAAACCCGCAGAGTATGTACTCCGCAATCTGCCATTTTTGAGCGTCTGAACTCACGATGCCAGCTGTATTCCCTTGTATCTAACTGTTGCACCAAGGCAAACACACACACACAACTTTTATACCTACCAGTTATATCTGTGTTGTTGATACCTTGTGTTCCAATGTACCATCGATTCAAAAAGATTCAAGTGTGAGTGTTAATTTAAAAAATACTCACCCACTTAGACTGCTAAGATTATTGGCCACACAATGAGTCACAAGAAGGCATCTCACTTCTGACACCAAATGTTGTTGCACCAGAGAAAAGTGCTGGTAAATATGAAGCAGCCTTTTTATTCGACAGAACAAAATACAGCAGGCATCATATTGAGATGCATTCGGTGGAAAGATCTGGCTGACCCACACTACCTCATATTTTATGTGCTAAACATCAAAGGACAATTCCATATTTACAATGCCTCTACAATGCTTTCTTTGAAACTACACACAAACTTCACTCCTCCCGGTTCGTACCAAACCACAGACATCAAAGTGAATTTTAATCAGCCTTATCTGGCCCGTGATTCAAAGCTTTTAAATAATAATAATAATAATAATACATAATATGTACTCTATTGATCCTGAGTGGGACATTATTTCATTACAGCAGCAATATTTAAAGACACACTTAGCAATAATAATAAATATAATAATAATGTTAAGTAATAAAGTACTGAATAATAATATACACAATTATAATTTACCAATGTGCAATACTGTGCAATAATAATATGAAGTAATAAAACAGAGTCTATTGTACTATGATGTGTGTTCTCCTGTGGCATAGAGATGAACTGTTGTATATGCTTATTGCATTTGGTAGAAAAGATTTTCTGTAATGATCCTTGTGACAGCGGAGCTGAATGAGTCCGTTCGAAAGGTTGCTCCGCTGCTTGTTCAGTAGATCATGGAGAGGATGCACCAGGTTTTCCATAACGGATAACAGTTTGTTTAGTGACCTTCTCTCCACTACTAACTCAAAAGAGTCCATGTTGTAGCCAACAATGGATCCAGTCTTTTTGTTGAGTTTATTTAATCTTTTTGCATCATCAGCATCTGATGCTGCTCTCCCAACATAAAACCAAGGAAGACTGCACTCGCTACATCAGGCTGGTAAAAGATCTCCAACATCCTGCTGCACACATTGAAGGACCTCAGCACCCTTAGAAAATAGAGTCTGCTCATCCCCTTCTTTCAAACAGCCTTGGTGTTGGCTTTCCAGTCAAGTCTGTTGCCGAGGAGAACACCCAAGTATTTGTACTCCTCCACCACCACAACTACTTCTCCCAGAATGTATACAGGATTCATCACAGTCCTCTTCCTCCTAAAGTCAATCTCCATCCCGCTGATTTTGGCCACAGTTAGGTGCAGGCGATTCTTCCCACACCACTCCTCAAACTTGTCCACCAGTCCTCTGTACTCCGACTCCTGCCCATCTCTGATACACCCAACCACCACAGAGTCATCAGAGAACTTCTGAAAGTGACAGGATTCAGATTTGTACTGGAAGTCTGAGGTGTACAGTGTGCCCAGAAATAGATGAAACACCCTGGTTTCCTTGGCTGCGTAAGTCTAGGGAAGACACTCTCGAGTCCCGCCAAACTCTGAGACTGTTTGTGTGGTGTTGTGTACCCTGTTACAAATTACAGCCACGGAATAACAGACAGTGCACTGCGTACAATTAAGGAAATTGTATTTATGAATCTTAACGAAAGGGTTAGTAAAGAATAACAAAAAGAAAAGGGCCCATTCTAATTAACCAGTCAAATGTGCACAAGTTGGAGGTCATCTTGAACTTCTCTGTCACTCACACGCTGGGCTGTCGGTCAACGTGAAAACACACACCACCTTCCGAATGTCACTCACACTCCATCTCAAACAAACAGGTCTCCCACCGTTACGACCAGTTCTCCCCAGCGTTTTCTCTCTCCATCTCTTGCCGAACACAAGCCCAAGCCACCTTTTTGTCCCTCGCCAAGAAAAACTTCCCGCTAATCGGATGGCACACATTCCACATCATCCCTTATCTTCAACAATAACCCAAACAGGCTGAAAGCAGAACAGGCTGCTCTGACAGAGTGGCTAAATGAAATACCTACAGCATAACAGTAAAGATGTGAACCAGGGCCTTACACGCTCCCCCCACCACAAATAGTCATGTCCTCGTGACTTTAAAATAATTTGTCATCCCATCATTAATAACACTGTTTTGAAAGGAATTTTGTGGTATCAGAATCTCCACTCCATTTGTAAATGGTAGTGACAAATCTCACCCCTCTGTTCTCCCGGTGCTATATATGCCAGCCTATTCTGGGGTCTCCTGACTCTTTGGGACTTCCTCATCCCATCATCTACGTCTTCAGTTTCAGACACTCCTTGAGGTACTCCTGGTCTACATGGTGAGGCCTCTCCCTGCCTATTACTTGTGACTTCCAGCAACTCAGTTCCCTCTGCCACTTGGCTGATCTCAGCTTCATTCCCCGTTACTTTAGAGCCCAGCCCCTCTTTGTGGTCCCGCTGCAAACCTGCCTGTCTGCTGCGAGTCCATTTCAATGCCAGGAACTCCAGTTTGTGTGTGGGGTGGTTTCGCTCAGAGGGTGACAGTCTCCAGCTGACAAACGCGACAGGTATCAACCCTGTGCCCTGACCCTGATACAGAACACCCCCTAAGCCCTCTCTCTGCTGACATCTGTATGCAATACATAAGGAAATTAGGGGTCTGCAAAAGCCAATACCGGCACTTTCACAAGGAAATCTGCAGGTGCTGGAAATTCAAGCAACACACACAAAATGCTGGCGGAACGTCAGGACCGACGAAGGGTCTTGGCCCGAAACATCGACTGTGTTTCTTCCTATGGATGCTGTCTGGCCTGCTGCGTTCCACCAGCATTTTGTGTGTGTTACAGGGACATTTGTCAGCAGCTCCTTCAGCAACTGAAAGGCCTCTTCGCGTTTTGCATCCCATCTTGTTCCACAAGGCTGTGAAGGGCTAAGACAATCTTTACCATCCTCTCCTTATTGCACTGGAGCTGATTTAAAGGGTGACTCATTTTAGAGTAGTCCTTCACAAACCTCCGATAGTACCCACAGAATCCAAGGAATGAGTGCAAAGTGCTCACAGTCTGGGGCCTTGGTCATGTGGTCACTGCCTCTATCTTAGATGGCTTTTAGCTACTCCATCCTATGAGACTATGTGCCCATCATAGCTGACAGACCTCTTGCAGAACTGGCACTTGCCTAGGGAAAGTTTTAATCCTTTGGCTTTCAGGCTGCCCAGCACCTTCAGTGGTCTCACTTCATGTTCCTTCAAGGTGGACCCGAACACTAGATACGCCAATACCTCAAGCAAGTTCATATCCCCAACCAATTTCTCCATGATTCGCTGGAAGATCGCGGGAGCTCCCAATATCCCTGGGGCATCCTTTCAAACTGGAAGAATCCCTGTATACTGATTGGGGATCGTACGCTTGTTCAGAGTCCAATAGTCCACACACATCCATACCTTCCCATTGTTCTTCCTGGCCACCACTATTGGAGGTGCATAAGGGCTTCTGGACTCAGTGATGATCCCAGTTTCCTTCAACTTCTGCAGATACTGCGAAATATCCTCCACCTCTGCAGGTGCCAGTTGCCGTGACCTTTCTCTGAATGGGGTGTTCTCTGTCACCTGGATGGGGTGGCGAGTGCTGTTGGAACAAACCACGTCAAACTCATCAGTAGAAAAGACATCTTCAAGCTTCAACATGTTCTCTATCAACTTCTTCTTCCAACCTCCAGGTACCGGGGAGTCCCCAAAGTTGAATGACTTGGCAGTCAACTTTCCTCTTTTCGGAGAGAGTTTCTTCCCAGCTTGTCTCATAGGGACACTAGACATTACCGTCATGGGGAAGAGTGCGCCATTGGCATCCCCACGCACCCCCCCCCCCCCGAGGGTGACCTCCTGCCCCGAAGTGTACCTGACATTCACTGTCATCCTGTTCACCTGTACAACCACGGGCTTCTTCAGTTCGAGCCTCACCAATACCCCAGCAGTTAAGCATGACTCCTCTTCGTGGTCTTCCGGAGCATCTGCCAAGGGGACCTCAGCCTCAGGCATTCCGGGAAATTTGGGTTTCCTATCAGTCTCGCTACTTCCCCAGTCCGTAGCACGATTGGTTTTGACTGGGTAAACCACACAGTCCCTGGTCTATGCTCATCATTCAGCCCAGTGCCACCACGTGCTTCCTCAAAAGCAGCTCGGAACACAGGGTGAATGGACAATGTTTTCAGAAAGCTCATTCCAACTTTCTCCTTGCAGGCTCCCACTAGCCTCTGTACAATAGGAGTATTTGTCCCCGCAAGAATTCAAGTTTTGTTCTTCTCGACCCTGTCTGGATAAACCAGCTCTAATGTATCAAAGGCTTCAGCTACTCCCACGTCTGCCTCCGAAAACTCCAGCTTCATCGTACGGGAAGTCATCCGCACTAAGACCCCAGATCTCCAGCGCACTGAATGGTGTCAAGGGTAAATGCATCAAATACCGGTTGTAAAACAAACGGTATCACAGCGTAACCTGAGAGCCAGAGTCAAGTATGGCTCTAGCATAAATACCCTCAATCCGTATCGATACACTGGAGCATGGCCCCACGAAGCCTCCAAGAATAGTTTTTTTTGCTTTAGGGTGTTCCTTGATATATTGCAGGGAACATATTCAGGAATAGTTTTTTTTTTGCTTTAGGGTGTTCCTTGATATATTGCAGGGAACGTGTTCCCCCGGAGACGCCAGGCCGTTCTCTCACTGGGACTCTCCAGTTAGGTACCCGGGGGCTCACTCTCTGAGAGTTTTCCCGTTCTTCACACTCCCGCCTGGCTTGTCCCTCTTCATCACAGTTGTAACAGACAATACCGGTCCTGCGGGACCACATTCACTTGCACCCTTCTTCTTAATCCGTCCCCTCAGGGGTCCGACTCCGTGTCAGCTTTATTGTGCGGGGTGGTCCCGCCCGCCAGTAACAACCGGAACATCTCAGTCCTAAACTCTGCTATGAGATCCTTTACCACTCCCTGTGCAGGGTTATCAGTGGTCACCTCAGCCAAGGACTGTACCCTGCTGATGGAGATCTCCCGCGCTGATCAGCTGGACAAACGAGGGAGGGGGCGCATCTTACGAGACATTCAGAGAGCCCAAGCGATCAAGTCCGGTGCCATTCCATTCTTAACTGATTCACCTCAACCATTTGAATGGCCTCCTACACTGCAAGCAACTCAGCTGCCTCTCTAACCGGAAAATGTAGACAGAAAGTTTCTCCCCCTTCTTCTAAACCATGTTCTGAAACCCTGTCATAAGTTCCCCGTCACGCTAGACACCCTCATTCCACCAAGATGCAACACTGAGCGTCATAGGAAGTCATTCCTGCCTGTGGCCATCAAACTTTACAACTCCTCCCTTGCAGGGTCAGACACCCTGAGCCAATAGGCTGGTCCTGGACTTATTTCGTAATTTACTGGCATAATTTACATATTACTATTTAACTATTTATGGTTCTATTACTATTTATTATTTATGGTGCAACTGTAACGAAAACCAATTTCCCCCGGGATCAATAAAGTATGACTATGACTATAACTATGACTATAGTCTAGTGAGGCTTCATGGATAGAACTGAGGAATAAGAAAGGTATGATTGTGTTAATGGGATTGTGTTATAGACCTTCTAAAGCTCCATGGGATTTAGGAGAGCAAATTTGTAGAGAGGTCACAGACCTGCAAAAAATATAAGGTTGTGATAGGAGGTGATCTTAGCTTTCCACATAATCGACTGGGATTCCCATACTGTAACAATGCTGGATGAAGAAGTATTTGTCAAACGTTTTCTGGAAAGTTTTCTTAATCGGTGTATAGAAGTCCAAACTGGAGAGAGTGTGATTCTAGATCTCCTATTCGGGAATGAGACAAGGCAGGTGAAAGAAGTTTGCATCTTTTTTCTAATAATCTAGTGATCATAATGCCATTTGCTTCAGGATAATTATGGGAAAGGATAGGTCTGGTCCTCATGTTGAGAATTTAAATTGGAAAAAGGCCAATTTTGATAGTATTATAAAAGATCTGGCAAGTGTGAATTGGGATAGGCAAAAGTATACTTGGTTAGTGGGAGCCTTCAAAAGTGAAATTTTGAGAGTACGGAGCTTATATGTTCCTGTCAGAATAAAAGGCAAGATAACAATGGTTTTCCAAAGATATTGGGGCCATGATTGAGAAAATGTAGGAGATGAATGGCAGGAACAAATGAGGTACTTGAGGAGTATAAGAAATGCAAGAGAACACTTAAGAAGGAAATTAGGGAGGCTAAAAGAAAATACAAGGTTACTGTAGCAGAAAAGGAGAAGGGGAATCCTATAAGTTTCTATAGATATATTAAGAGCAAAAGGATAAGAAGGGACAAAATTGGTCCTCTGGAAGATCGGAGGGGTAATCAATGCATGGAGCCGAAAGAGATGGGGGAGATCTTAAATGATTTTTTTTTCATCAGTCTTTACTTAGTAGGCAGGCACAGAGTTTATAGAAGTAAGGCATACAACAGCGAAGTTATGGACCATATACAGATTACAGAGGAGCAGGTGTTTGCTATCTTGAGGCAAATTAGGGTGAATAAATTCCTTAGGCCTGACAATTGTTCCCTCAGAGCCTGTGGGAGGGTAGAGCAGAAATTGCAGGGACTCTAGCAAAGATATATAAAACGTCCTTAGCCAAGGATGATGTGCTAGAGGAATGGAAGATAGCTAATGTTGTTTCATTGATGAAGAAAGGCTCTAAGAGTAAGTCAGGAAATAAAAGGCCGATGAGCCTGACATGAGTAATGGGAATGTTATTGGAAGATATTCTAAGGGATCGGATATATAAGTATTTAGATAGATAGGGACTGATTAGGATAGCCAACAGAGCTTTGTGCGTGGTATGCATGGTAGGTCTTGTCTAACCAATCATAGAGTTTTTCAAGGAAGTTACCATGAAAGGTGATGAGGCAAGGTAGTGTGTGTTGTCTCTATGGACTTTATCAAGACCTTTGACAAGATCCCATATGAAAGGATGGTCAAGAAGTTTCATTTGCTTGGCACTCAAGATGAGGTAGTAAATTTGGCTTTGTGAGAGAAGGCAGAGAGTGGTAGTAGATCATTGCCTCTCTGACTCGAAGCCTTTGACTAATGGTGTGCTGCAAGGATTGGTGCTGGGTCCGTTGTTGGTTGTCATCTACAGTACTGTGTAAAAGTCTTAAGCACATAAGTATAGCGAGAACGTCCAGGACCTATGCACAGTACTGTAGTAATTTTATGTATTGCACTGTACTGCTGCCACAAAACAAAAACAAATGTGATAACATATGTGAGTGATGATAAACCTGATTCTGATACGAGTATCTATTGTGGACTGAGAGTGGGAAAGGGGCAGGGGGAGGGGAATCATGGTTGGGAAAAAGTGAGGGAAGAGTGGAGGGAGTGGACAGCAGCAGAGAGGCATTGTGTAATGATTAATAAACCAATTGTTTGGAATTAAATTACTTTGACTGATGTCTCAGGGCTGGGTGTGTCTGCACCCATGCACCCCCACCCCTGGCACTCCATCTCTGCCATCTGTCCTCCACCCCCCCTGCGGCCCTTCACCCTCACCATTTCCAACAGCCTTTGCTCCTGCCAGATTTGCAAACGCGCCCTTTGCTCTATGTTGTCAAGTAGTCAAAGTCTTAGGGAATAATAAATCAGCCATAATCGTATGTCGGAGCAGACTCGATGGGCCAAATGGCCTAATTCTGCTCCTATGTTTTATGGTCTTTTGGTCTAACTCAGCGAGTCAGGCTGCATCCATGGAAGGGAAAAAGCAGTCGCCATTTTGGATTAAGACCCTTCATGAGAACACAGGACACTAAAAAGATCTCGGCTCGAAACGTCAACTCTTTATTCCCCTACGTAGATAGAGCATAGAACGTATAACCTGGAAGATGGAACAGAGCAAAGCATTGCAGGCCTTTCTGTCCACAATGTTGTGCTGACCTTTTAACCTACTCCAAGATCAATCTGACTCTGCTGTTTCACATAACTCTCCAGTTTTCTTTCATCCACCTGCCTATCTAAGGGGCTCTTAAATGCCCCTAGTATATCTGCCTCTACCACCACCCCTGCAGAATGTTCTACATATCCGCCACGTTCTATGTTTAAAAAACTGTCTCTGACATCCCCCTATATTATACAATCACCTTAAAATTATGCCCTCTTGCATTAGCCATTTCAACCCTGGGAAAAATGTGCTGGCTGTTTCTATATCCATGCCTCTTGTACACCTCCAGCAAGTCAGCTCTCATCCTCCTTCACTCAACATGTTGCCTGACTTGCTGAGTTCCTCCAGCAGCTCTTGTGTGTTGCTCAAGATTTCCAGCATCTGCAGAATCTCCTGTTTATGACTATGAAGTTCATTAGCATTTTATGGCATCTGCAGGGGACGCCTGATTTTACCCTTCCCCCACCACTCCAGAGGGAACCACCAGAAGTTCCTGCCAAACAGAAAACAGTAGAGAGTTGTCGTAGTAGCTGTCTTAGCTTTTGCTTTTCCTTTGCACTGGACCATTTCTCAGGCAAGGCCTTGTACAGCTTTTCTGTGAGGGACTTTGTGGGTTTCCTCCAGGTGCTGTGGTTTCCCCCACATCCTATAAACCTGCAGGTTAGTATTTTAACCCATTACTGGGTGGGTGAAATGGTGCATTATTGTCACATGTACCCATATACGGTGAAGAACTTGGTTTTGTATGCCGTCCATAGATGTTTATTTCATCACATAAGTACATCCAGTTAATGCAAAGCAAGAGCAATAAGATAATGCAGAATGTAGTGTTACACATACAGAGACAACGCACTGCAGGCTATGGTGAGATAGAATGAGAAGTCAACGGTCCATTTTATGGGTAGAATCTGGGAGGAGTTAATGTGAGTGAGGGAAGATTGATATGAGATTAGTGTAAGCTAAGTGTTTGCTGGTTAGTGTAGACGTGGTGAGCTGAAGTGCCTCTTTCTGTGCTGTATGATTCTATCACCACTGACCACTAACTTCCCCTTCATGCCTACTCTCAATACATCTACAAATATGAAGCTGTGTATAAAATACATATCTGGAAATCACTGGGGAATTTCCATCAAGGTTCTGGAAGTCACTATTAAGAAAATACTTCTGAGTTTACTACCGGGATTTTCCAGAGTTAAAAAAGATATAGTTTTTCCTTATTCAACATACAGTACAGACAGACATTAGCTTCCATGCTTATATTCTTGTTAGCAACATTGCCTGATAAATCATGCTATATTTTCTAAATTAAAACCCATATGACCTTGAGAACTGCAATGGGGAGGAAGGCACGTGGCTACTACATTGGCCAACCAGACATGCTATTCTGTCTATGCCCAGTTTCATTCCATGCGACACCTCCCCTGAGAAACACATTGCTTTGACCAGCCCTGCAGTGAATGCTTTGCTCTGCTGCATGCCACCTCTTCTTTAAGAACAATACAGCATTGAAAATAGCAACTGAACCCTTACCAAAACTTCCCCACCACCGCATGCAATTCCTGACCTCCAGAATGCATTCCATCACTTGCTGCTAGGATCTGTGCCTTTGTCCAGCAAAATGTTTTTCAATGAGTTGGCCCTACAATTTCTGACAGTCAGTCACCGTAGGGAAGAGGTTCTAGCAGTACTTTTCCCCTAGCAGATCACAGTTTTTGGAATTTGGGGCCTCACGTACAGTTGTTACTGAGCTTCATGTGGTTTTCATTAAAGCAGGCTGACCCTGTGCTTCGTCTTTCCCTCAAGGGGAAAACCTAATCTAACTAAATTGCGCAAAACATTCTTGCCACTCAAGCAGGGGTAGCTGCAAGAAACAAGCAGACCAGAGACTAAATGTCTTGCGCAATTAAGAGACTTACAGTTCCCATCTGCCTCATTAAGAAGCATATCGATGAAATCATCATCGGGAGGGGACTATCACATGCAGATACCACAGAACAGAGACTTTAGGGATTCCTTGTTCTAATAACTTGGGACAAACTTGATTTGTTATTTTCTAGTAAAACATTCCTCTTCAAAAGTCGCTTCTTTCCAACTGTGATAAGACTGCTGAACGGATCCTGACCTGGATCTGGGCCGTACCCTCCAAATATCCGGACCTGCATCTCAGTTTTTTTTGCACTACCTTACTTCCCATTTTTCTATTTTCTATTTATGATTTATAATTTAAATTTTTAATATTTACTATGGATTTGTGATCCAGGGAGCAGGAAGCGCAGAATCAAATATCACTATAATGATAGTACGTTCTAGTATCAATTGTTTGGCGACAATAAAGTATAAAGTATAAAGTATTAAGGTATTATATCACAAGTTCCTTTGCTTGCACTTCCTGAGTTGTGCAGGTATAATAGGTGGCAACTCATGCCCATCTCCTTTATTGATCTCTCAGTGGCAGAGGGCAAAGTTAATGTAGATGCTGCGGCAATGGTGACTTTCTTCAAAAGCGGATTAGAGAAACATCTTGCAAAAGATCAGCAGTACATCTGGCAGATCTGGATGGAACGCTGCATTGCTTTGCCTTTCTCATACTTCTGTTTGAGTTTTGGTCACTAAAGATAAAACATAAGGGACATACTGTACTTCCATTATTTTTAGACAGACAAGGGCAAATCCAGCAAAGGAGCCCTATAAAATGTATCACATCCAAAATGCTGGAGAAACTTGATAGGTCAGGTACATCTATGGAGAGAAATAAACAGTTAATGTTTCGGGCTGAGAGCCTTCATCAGGACTGGAAAGGAAGGGAAAAGCTAGAATAAGAAGGTGGGGGGAGGGGAAGGAGTATAAGTTGGCAGGTGATAGGTGAAACCAGGTGAGGGGGAAGTGAGTGGGTCAGGGAGATGGGGTGAACATGGTACATTGGACGAATAAGCCTAAAAGTTTCTTAGCGGTGCCTTGAATTCAGAGAGTCCAAGTGCTTCTTTATTCTGATATTTGCTCTTCTTCTGCTAAAGATTTGCATTAAGCATGATTAGTTTTTGGGAACAGAAGTGGACAATCTTCAATTAATTTCGTTTCTTTATGCACCTTTGCTTAGCAAGAAGAAAATAAATCTTCAAGATGAGTAAACAAGTTAATGATGTTCTCTCTGCAAAACATCACCAAGAAATTGTAACAAAAACATGAACTTTAAGATGTTCGACTGGGCTTCAAACATTGAACATCCAAATCTATGGTGGGGAAAATACTAGAAAATAGGGGCAGAATTAGGCCACTCTGCCACATAAGCATATCTGTGCCATTTAAAATGATGAAGGGCTGTCAACTCTAGGCATCATCTCCTCTTGTGTGCCACTTGATCTGTCAAAGATGTATCTCTCTCCAATTTAAACACTTCTAATGAGCTCCTCTCTATAGCTCTTCAGATCAAAGAATTACATAGCACCAGCACCTGCTGGGAGAACAAATCTGTGTACCTTAGTTTTAAATGACTGAACTCTTATCCTGAAAGTATGACCTTTCATTTCAATCTCCCACTTGTGAATGCATCTCAACATTTATCCTGTTAGTCCCCCTTAGTCTCCTATATGTTTGGAATTGACAGTACCATGGGAAGATGGTGTCAAAGAAGCTTATGAGAGGAAAAAGACCAAGTACTCTGAACTGGCAATTGAAGCTCCCCAGGGTGGCTGGAAGACCAAGATTTTCCCTGTAGAAGTGGGATGCAGGGGATTCGTTGCTACATCTACGACCAGTCTATTGAAGAAGATGATGTTGAGGTGTCACTCCCTCCAACAAGCAATCAGGGCCTTGTCAAATGCAGCAGAAGAAAGCAGCAATTGGACTTGGATTAAAAGGAAAGATAGCAACTGGGCTGCAAGATGAAGACAGGAGGGTCTGGAACTGAAGGGGGTGTATCTGGGACGCCAGGTAGCACCGTTGAGCCCTAAGGAGACGTCGTGGGCTTATCAACGAAACGTCAAAGAAGGAGGGTGCCCACCTGATGACCCCGATATCGTACCTACCCTCCCTCCTTGTCACCACTCCAAACCCACTGCCAACATCGAGAGTGCCAACTTACCATAGGGATTAAAACATCAAGTCCTAGTAGCTCTACTAATAATATCACCCCTCCTTCTGCATTCCAAAGAGTACTGACCCAACCCATTTAGACTCTCTTGATAGGAGAATCCTCTCATCCACACTCCAGTACTGGTACGTCTACTCTCAGGATTAAAACTCTAGATTTGGTCTCGCCCTGTATAACTGTAACAAAGGCACTCTTAATAAAACATGAACATAGACTAGATTAGATTCAACTTTATTATCATTTTGCCGAGTACAGATACAAAGCCAATGAAATTCAGTTAGCATCTAACCAGAAATGCAAATAGTGTTATTTACAAAATAACTGTGAATAAAAAGTAAGTGCTACAGCACACAAATATAAAAGTACTGAGACAGTACAATATGAGTGCAATACTGCTTAGCGCTGTGAATCTATGGCTTCCAAAATGAGGTGTGCAAGTAATGTCTTGGTAAAGGTTTGCACAAACACAATATGCATAAGCAGGCTAATTATAATAATCCTACACAACTAAACTGATGTAAAGATTTTGAAATACTAAGGGGAAACTACAAATCTTTGGGGCAGTCTAAAGCTGCCAGGCATTGTCTAAGGTTGAGACTAGACCTTTCAGATTTTGAAGGGAAGAAATATCGTAGATCAAAACATGAAGGGAGGAGAAAGTTTACATCTCTAGCTCTGCCTTTTCCAGTCCAGACTTTGAACCAAAAAATATAAAAGCAAGAATATAATTCAGAAATCAGAGGTGCAAAGACACTTGGGAGTCCCCGTACAGGATTCTCTAAAGGTTAACTTGCAGGATAAATCAGTGGTAAGGAAGAAAAATGCAATGTTAGCATTCATTTCAAGAGAACTAGAATATAAAAGCAAGGATATAATTCTGAGGTTTTATAAGGTACTGCATTTGGTGTATTGTGAGCAGTTTTGGGCGCCTTAGTTAAGAAAGGATGTGTTGGCATTGGAGAGGTTCCAGAGGAGGCTCATGAGAATGATCCAAGAAATGTACAAGGATGACTCTGAGCCTGTACTCACTGGAGTTCAGGAGAATGGGAGGGGGGGAAATCACTTAGAAAGCTATTGAATATTGAAAGGCCTAGATAGAGAGGACATGGAGAGGATGTTTCCTATAATGGAGGATCTAGGACCAGAAGGTACAGCCTCAGAATAGAAGGACATCCCTTTAAAGATGAGAAGAGTTTCTTTAGCTAGTGGGTGGTGAACCTGTGGAATTTATTGCCTTAGACGGCTATGGAGGCAAATTCATTGCATTTATTTAAAGCAGAGTTTGATAGGTTCTTGGTTAGTAAAGGCGTCAAAGATTATGGAGAGAAGGCAGGGGAATGAGGTTGAGAGGGTTAATAAATCAGCCCTGATTGTCACGACGTGCGCTGGCAATGTCAGAACCCAAGTGTGGAGGAAAGGCAGACTCTGTTGTCGAGACGGCAACCAGAGTTTATTCATAAGAATTTCAACAGAACACTGACGGCATGGCTGAGCTAAACCACACGTTGTAACATTCTCAGAACTACAACTCCATGGTTAGCGTTAACCAGGCATCCGCTTAAATAATACAAGAAATACAGAATCCCCAAGCCTATCAAAATAAACTTAGCAAGTTTAAACAGAAAGCAACCAGAAGACCGTATTATAAAGAGGGAGTTGCTCGAGAGAATACACAGGAAACTCTGATCATTAACTTTCATGAAACAACAATGAACCAGTTCAGGTGTTTGAAAAACCTCAGAGCCCAATGGTTTCCGGCTCCCCACAGAAGACCAAAGAGAATGGTGGAGTAGACTCGACAAGCAGAATTCTGCTCCTATGTCTTATGGTCTAATGGTAAAGACCAACCACCCCCCCTCCATCTCTTCTCCCAAACGCCAAAAAACTGGATTTTTTTAAAAAACAGAAAATATTGAACCAACTCAGCAAAGCAGGCACTGTCGGTGAATTAGTTTTTCTGTTACGTGCAATTAAACCCACTTCTCAAGATTTCCTATGGTTACCTACATCTGAATAGATTAAAGATAGTTGTCAGGTGACAGAAGCTTCTCGCCTTTTACGGGTTTTAATGTGTTTCTGTCTGGATCTTTTCAGGTGACCACTTGTAACACAGACAGCATTGGCAGTTAGAGTAATCCACTGTAGCAGAAGGTCAAGCAACACACATAAAAGTTGCTGGTGAACGCAGCAGGCCAGGCAGCATCTCTAGGAAGAGGTGCAGTCGACGTTTCAGGCCGAGACCCTTCGTCAGGACTAACTGAAGGAAGAGTGAGTAAGGGATTTGAAAGTGGGAGGGGGAGGGGGAGATACAAAATGATAGGAGAAGACAGGAGGGGGAGGGATGGAGCCAAGAGCTGGACAGGTGATAGACAAAAGGGGATACGAGAGGATCATGGGACAGGAGGTCCGGGAAGAAAGACAAGGGGGGGGGTACCCAGAGGATGGGCAAGAAGTATATTCAGAGGGACAGAGGGAGAAAAAGGAAAGTGAGAGAAAGAACGTGTGTATAAAAATAAGTAACAGATGGGGTACAAGGGGGAGGTGGGGCATTAGCGGAAGTTAGAGAAGTCGATGTTCATGCCATCAGGTTGGAGGCTACCCAGACGGAATATAAGGTGTTGTTCCTCCAACCTGAGTGTGGCTTCATCTTTACAGTAGAGGAGGCCGTGGATAGACATGTCAGAATGGGAATGGGATGTGGAATTAAAATGTGTGGCCACTGGGAGATCCTGCTTTCTCTGGCGGACAGAGCGTAGGTGTTCAGCAAAGTGGTCTCCCAGTCTGCGTCGGGTCTCGCTAATATATTTCTCTCACTCTCCTTTTTCTCCCTCTGTCCCTCTGAATATACCCCTTGCCCAGCATCTGCAGAATTCCTGTTGTAGCAGAAGGTCACTGAGGTTTTCCACACCTCATTGCATTTTGCCAAATGGTTGAAGTCTGCTACAAAGTCTTGCAGCATCAGCAAGTTAGCCCAACAATTTTCCATATGTGGTGCAACACAAATAGTGCCATGTGGACATCACATTTTAACTCCAACCTTTCCTCAAAATGAAGGTGATTCCAGTCCTCAAAACTGCCATCAGAGAAAATGCAGCATGCAGATCAGTCTTAGCAGTATTTTCGGTGTGTTTGTTCTCCAGAATTCTGCTTTGGCAACTTAATTGACCTATCACCACTAGTCCAAAGATGAGTAAATGACATCCAGGACTGACCACATGTCATGTTGTTCACAACTTTAGTACAGATCACAGAACCATGTGAGCAGGAAACAGTATTACTATGTCTAATTTAACATACTGTAGATTCGTCTCGTTATTTTTAACGAGACTGAAAAGAACATAAGATGTTCCTCCCAGATGGTCTAAGATTCGACAGACAAAATTGAGCTTGCTTTTTGTTCAATGGGAGAAACAATATTTAAAAGAAGCTGTAGCTTATGTTTAGCTTTATGCAAGGTTTATGCTGAAGTAGCAATACAGTGATGTCCGTATTGATTTTTAAAATCACAATGGTTAATGTGCTTGCATTAAATTCCCATCAGCACCATTTTGTTGCTTTTATGATAATTGTTTAAAAGAAATTAATCACTTTTAACGAAATAGAAATGTGTACAATGAAGCAGAAATGGCTTGATTTAGTTAACAAGGTAGAAACAAATAAGGGATGGGTTTGCAGTTAACGTGGAAAGAAACACCATAAGACCATAAAAGAATTAAGCCATTTGGCCCTTCAATTCTGCTCTGCCATTTCATCATGGCTGATCCAATTTCCCTCTCAACCCCAGTCTCCCAACTTCTTCCCATGTCCCTTCATGCCCTGACCAATCAAGAATCTATCAACCTCTGCCTTACATATACATTTGGCTTCCACAGCTGCCTGTGGGAAAGAATTCCACAGATTCACCACACTCTAGCTAAAGTAATTCTTCCTCATCTCTGTTCTAAAAGGACACCCCTCTATTCTGAGGCTGTGTTCTCTTGTCTTAGACTCTTCCACCATAGGAAACATCCTCTCCACATTCACTCTATCAAGTCCTTTCACTGTTCAATATGTTTCAATGAGGTCACCCTTCATTCTTCTGAATTCTAATGAATATACACCTAGAGCCATTGATTGCTCTTCATATGACAAGCCATTCAATCCTGGAATCATATTTGTGAACCTCCTTTGAACCCTCTCCAGTTTCAGCACATCTTTTCTAAGATAAGGGGCCCAAAGCTGTTCACAATATTCCAAGTGAGGCCTCACCAGTGCTTTATAATGGTTCAACATTACATCCTTGCTTGTATTTTCTAGTCCTTCTGAAATGATTGCTAACATTGCATTTGCCTTCCTCACCACAGACTCAACCTGAAAATTAACCTTTAGGGAATCCTGCACAAGGACTGCCAGGTCCCTTTGCACCTCAGTTTTTTTGCATTTTCTCTCCATTTAGAAAATAGTCAGCCCTTTCATTTCTTCTGCTAAAATGCATGACCATACACTTCCCAATACTGTATTCCATCTGCCCTATTTTGTTCATTCTCCTTATCTGTCTAAGTCCTTCTGTAGGCTCTCTACTTCCTCAAAACTGCCTGCTCCTCCACCTATCTTCATATTGTCTGAAAACTTTACAACAAGGCCATCAATTCCCTCATCCAAATCATTGACATATAATGCTAAAATAACTGGTCCCAACACAGACGCCTGTGGAACACCACTAGTCACCAGCAGCCAGTCAGAAAAAGCTCCCTTTATTCCCACTCTTCACCTTTTGCCAATCAGCTACTGCTTTCTCCATGCTAGAATCTATCCTATAATACCATAGGCTCGTAGCTTGTTAAGCAGCCTCATGTGTGGCACCTTGTCAAGGGCCTACTGAAAATCCAAGTACACAACATCAACTGATTCTCCTTTGTCTATCCTGCTTGTTCCAATAGATTTGTCAGGCAAGATTTTCCCTTGAGGAAACCATGCTGATTACGGCCTATTTTATCATATGTCTTAAAGTACCCTAAGACCTCACCCTTAATAATCAACTCCAACATCTTCTCAACCACTGTAGTCAGACTAACTGGCCTATAGTTTCCTTTCTTCTGCCTCTCTCCCTTCTTGAAGACTGGAGTGACATTTGCAATTTTCCCGTCTTCTGGAACCATTCCAGAATCTAGTGATTCTTGAAAGATTATTACTAATGCCTACTGCGATCTCTTCAACTACCTCTTTCAGAACTCTGAGGTGTACACCATCTGGTTCAGGTGACTTATCTACCTTCAGATCTTTCAGTTTCCCAAGAACCTTCTCTTTATTTATGCCAGCTTCACACACTTCATGCCCCTTGACACCTGGAACTTCCACCATACTACTAGTGTCTTCCACAGTGAAGACTGATGCAAAATACTTCTTCAGTTCATCCGCCATTTTGTTGTCCCCCATTACTACCTCTCCAGCTTTGTTTTCCAGTGGTCCAATATGCACTCTGGGCTGTCTTTTACACTTTATGTATCTGAGGAAACTTTTGCTATCCCCTTTAATATTATTAGCTAGCTTACTTTCTTATTCCATTTTTACCTTCTAAATGACTTAGGTGCATTCGTAACATGATTAAATTGATTTTGCTGCCTATTTCTGGAGGTGTCCATCAGAGCCTCAAGAATTTAATCATTTGAACACTAGGAGGTGTGGACACTGGGACTTGCCGTCAACCGCACACGTCCAGAAGGAAGCTGTCAGTTGACTTGATGTCAGAGCTTGATTTTTTATATTTAATTTGAAAACTAAATGTCTCTGAATGTGCATATAGTTTTAAATAATTACAAGTCACATCTATAACAGCTGGCAAAGCTGTACTATGGCTTTGAAGGAGCAACACCTCATATTCTATCTGGGTAGCGTCCAACCTGATGGCATGAACATGATTTCTCGAACTTCCGGTAAATTCTTCCCCCTTTCTCATTTTTTTCATTCCCTATTCTAGCTCTCTTCAAACCCCTTCTCTTCTCCTCGCCTGCCCATCTGCCCTTCCTCCTTTCCTTACTCTCCTGTTTTATCAGTTTGCTTCTTTTTCAACTCTTTATCTCTAACCCATCACCTCCCAGCTTCTCGCTTCATCCCTTCACACCTCACCTGATTTCATCTATCACCTCCCGGCTTGTATTCCTTCCCCTGCCCCCACCTCCTTATTCTGGCTTCCTCCCCTTTCCTTTGCAGTTCTGATGAAGGGTTTTGGCCCAAAACATCAACTGTTTATTCCTCTCCATAGATGCTGGCTGACTTGCTGATACTGTTCCCTTTAAGCTGTGCAGGTGAGCAGCCACACAGTAACTGAAATGCTCCTGTGCACATAGCTTTTGTTGTCATGCAGCTAGAATTTTCTTTTATATAATGTTAATATAATTTTGAAAAGATGCTAAAATAATTCTGGATTCTATGTTAATATAATTGTGAAATGCCCTGTAATTAATTGTGTTAATGAATATAATTCATAGATTTTCTAAATAATAACTGTACCACAACCTTTACCTTGAAACATTTTAGAGCTTCAATGTATTTCCATTGTCAGTGTATCAAGTTTCAACACTGCTGCAAATTGTAACAATAAACACGGAATGGAAGTTGGCAGCTCATTGTTAATAAACCGTCGGCCCACTGAACGCTGACACCATCCAGTCAAAACATTTTATTTTTGCCATTATACCGGTCAGGTGTTTTAACTGCTTTTACTTGTGTTGTGAGTTGTGGTTTGTGTTTGTTTGATTGAAAGTTTCTATATTCTTTTCTTTCAGTATTTTTATTTGTTTCTACATAGAAGGATACAGAGTACAAGAAAGTATATATAAAGGTCAAAAAAACTACCTATTACATTATATCTATTCATAATAACAATCTCATTACCCCGTATTCATGTAGATTAGTCAAAGTTATATTGAAATATACTAATTTATTACAAAAAAGGGAGTCTAACCCCTACCAAGACCAAAGCTGTCTATTAAGGAGAAAAAAAAGGTAAAATACCTTCTCATATAATGAAAATTATTAATAGCCAACATCTAAATTTAAACAACGAATTGAGGATTTTGAAAGTTTTGAAAATAATTCAGAAAGGGTCCCCGCAATGCTTGAAAGGCTTGACAAGATTCAGAAATTGAACAATGAATCTTCTCTAAATCTAAGCATGACATAACATCGCATAACCATTGAGCATGAGTAGGAGGAGATACAGCTTTCCATTTAAACAGAAGCGCCCTCCTAGCTATGGGAGAGCTAAAGGCCAAAATATGTAAATCAGATGTCTTCAGCTTGATATCTTGTCCTGCAACAATACCAAATAGGGCCGTCAGAGGATTAGACTTAAAATTGACTTTGAAAAGCAAAGAAAAATTTTGAAAAACTTCCTTCCAATATTTTTCAAGACATGGACAGGTCCAAAACATATGAACTAATAAAGCTTCTCCATTATTACATCTGTCACAGTAGGGAGATATATCCGAATAAAAACGAGAAAGCTTATCTTTAGTCATATGGACTCTATGTACCACCTTAAATTGTATGAGGGAATGGCGAGCACATAGCAATGAAGTATTAACCAGTTTAAAAAATTCATTCCATGTTTCCTCAGATATTGATGTCTGTAAATCTTTTTCCCAGAGATTCTTAATTTTGTCTAAAGGAACATTCCTCGTCTCCAGCATCATACCATAAATAAGATTCTAGATTCTGATTTTTTGGTAAGTAAACTTTCAAAAAATCATAATCTAATAAGAATTTTTAAATTGAAAAGTTGTTAGAACAAGGTAAAAATTAATTTCTATAAAATTGTTTGCATGACTGTAATTTTATTAAATTTATATATCTTTCAATTCACATTAATTTTTTCAAATAATAATTATTATTACTGGTTTTCTTAAATAATAATAATGAATATTTTTAGTATCCTAAGGGTGCCAAAAAGAAAAGCAGATGAAGAGTTAAATGCTTTGAAGAACAAAGGTTGAAAGGCAACTCATAGATACTGAATCTTTGCATCATAATCAAAAAAATAAAAAATGGCAATATGGTTACATATCATTTTACTGGCGAAGTTGTATGCACCATTTGTACGGAAGCGAAGTAGAGGGTGAGTTCAGTAGTGAGCAAAAATAGAAAGAATGGAAGTTAGATTACTTAAAATATCACCTTAACCAGAGAATTCATATAGATGCAGTCACCAAATTAAGCAAGCAGAAGAAATGTGGAATTTTGCACATGTTAACTAAAACTCCAAAAGAGCATGAAGCAAGAGAGAAACAAAGTACATGAAAGAAATCTAATTCTGATATGGTCAAAGTGATATTTGATAACCTTATCTTAGCAATTAAAATTAATGCTTCTGTGCATTCTATGCAAGAAATTCATGCACGAGGCAAAATAGGTCAATATACAAGAGAGTTGCCGCAGCGAGAACTATGTGTTTGAATTTGTTGAATATATCAGCTTTGTACTTCAGAAATAGATAATGGAAGAATTTCGGATATCTGATTTCTATATAGTAATTGCTGATGAAAGTACAAACATTTTTGTACAGAAAATATATTTTTTTTATTTTTAGTTTCAACAGGAAAATGAAACTTCCTATAACACTGTTGATGGATATTTTGAAATTAACTGCATGTGACAGTATCACTATTGTTGAAGCAATAAATAAAATTATATCATCAGCAATCTTGATATTCAAAAGATGGCAATGTTTTCATCAGGTGGGGCAAATGTATGCTTGGGAAGAATAATGGTGTGGCTGCAATTAATTAATGAGAATAAAGCATCTGTCTGATCACAATTGTGTTGCACACAGAGAATACCTGTGATTAGATGACGCATGGAAAAACGTATCAATTATTCAGGATATAGACACACCGCTATGAATGGTGTACAGCAGGTAAAAAAAAAGAAAACTAGAAGAATTAGCTAACACCACAGAATGTGATGTGTCATTTAGACCATTAAACGAAGTAAGAGGGCTGTCAAGGCATTTTGCTGTTACTGCTTTAACAAGGACTTTTGAAGTTTTGATCCAGTATTGCAGAGAGCAAGTTAATGAATGTATAGATCCAATCAGCAACTACTGCATGAATATTTTTACCACAATATAGAGTAACATTAACTGTCGTTAATGATTTTTTAGAAGACCTGGCATCTCTTTGTAAATTCCTAAAGAAAAGCTGTTTTATACAATTGAGGCACTGCAGGATGCAAAAGCAAAAATTAACAAATTACAGTCAAGGTGTCTTAGCGATACGATTTATTGGAGTGACAAAGAGAAAGAACTGTTTGTATCTACAGGTTCTTACTGCACCTATTATTCGATTCATTCAATGCATGTGTAATCACTTGGATAACAGATTTCCTGATGATGAGTTAAGAAAATGGCAAGCTTTTGACCCTGTTGCTACTGCAAATGCAACAAATTTTGAATTTGGAAAAGAGAATGTTGTATGACTGACAAAAAATATGCAGCTGCTATTATGAACTATGGCAAAAGCTTTGCCTCAAAAATATCACAGTAATACTGTGAACACGAGGAAATCTGCAGATGCTGGAATTTCAAGCAACACACATAAAAGTTGCTGGTGAACACAGCGGGCCAGGCAGCATCTCTAGGAAGAGGTACAGTCGATGTTTCAGGCCGAGACCCTTCGTCAGGACTAACTGAAAGAAGAGCTAGTAAGAGATTTGAAAGATTCAAGTCTCTTACTAGCTCTTCTTTCAGTTAGTCCTGACGAAGGGTCTCGGCCCGAAACCAAATCTCTTACTAGGTTTGTCTATTACAATGGTTTGTCTATAAATAAAGACAGATGAGAAAAAGTTTATGAAACATCAAAGACTTTCTTTATTGAACTGTATTTCATTATGCTCTTCAATTAATAAATAAATCAAAGGTATGTGATTTTTCAATCTTCATTCTAAATATTTGGAGTATGTTTATTACGAAATAAAACATTTAAAGTGCCATATAGTTTTCAGGCCGTGTAAAAAGTTCCTGCTCAGAGCAATGGTTGGTCCACACAGCAGTAAAAAAAAATTAGAGGGAATGGTGCCTGCTAAGTTCTTCCAGGATTTCCAGCATCTACAGAATCTTTTGTGTTCATGACTTTGCTGACTGTTGAAGTTCACCACCAGAAATTTCAGACTCAGCCAGCTTCATCACTGGCCAAACCACCCCAGCATTGAAGACATCTCCAAAAGGCGGTGACTCACGAATCCATCATTAAGGACCCTCACCATCCAGGACACGCCCTCTTCTCATTACTGCCACCAGGGAGGAGGTACAAGAGCCTGAAGACCCATACTCAATGATTCAGAAACAATTTTTTTCTCCTCCACCATCAGATTTCTGAATGATCTTAGAGTCATAGTCGTAGAAAAGTACAGCACAGAAACAGGCCCTTCAGCCTATCTGCTCTGTGCCAAACCATTTAAGCTGCCTGGTATCATCAACTTGCACCCAGGACATAAAATCCATACTGTTCCCATCCATGTACCTGTTCATACTTCCCATAAATGCTGAAATTGAGCTCACATGCACTGCTTTCACTGGCAGCTTATTCCACACTCTCACAATCTTCTGAGTGAAGATGCTTCCCCTCAAACATTTCCCCTTTCACTCATACCCCACCCAACCTCAGTGGAAAAAGCCTGCTTGCAGCTACCCTATTTGTACCCCTCATAATTTTGTACACTGTACCTCTATCAAATCTCCTCTCAATGTTCTACATTCCAATGAATAGAGAGCTAACCTTTTCAATCTTTCCTTATAACTCAGGTCCTCTAGTCCTAGCAACATCATTGTAAATTTTCTCTGTACTCTTTCAACCTTGTTTACATCTTACCTGTTTGTAGGTGACCAAAACTGCACACAATACTCCAAATTAGACCACACCAATGCCTTTTACTACATTGATTTATGAAAGCCAATGTGCCAAAAGCTTTCTTTATGACTCTACCTACCAGTGCCGCCACTTTTAAGGAATTATGGACCTGTATTCCCAGATGTCCCTGTTCTACCACACTCCTCAGTGCCCGACAACTCACCTTGTAAGACCCACCCTACCCTAACCTTGCACTTCTCTGCATTAAATTCTATCTGCCATTTTTCAGACCATTTTTCCGGTTGATCCAGAACCCGCTGCAAGCTCTGAGTGTCTTCCTTGCAGTCTACTACACCACACCCTCAGTCTCGGTGTCATCGAAAATTTAGTTAACCATATTATTATCCAGATCATTGGTATAGGTGACAAACACCAGCAGACTCAATACCACTCCTTATGGCTCTCCTCTAGTCACAGGTCTCCAGTCAGAGAGGCACCCATCTACTTCCACAAAGCCAATATCTAATCCAATTTAAACCTCATCTTGAATGACGAGTGAACCCTCTTGATCACCCTCCCACGCTGGATCTTGTCAAAGGCCTTGCTAAAGTCCATGTAGACAACATCCACTGCCTTGTCTTCATCACCTTCCTGATAACTTCCTCAAAAAACTCTGTAAGATTGGTTAGACACAACCTGCCATGCACAAAGCCATGCTAACTATCCCTATTCAATCCATGTCTATCCAAATACTCATATATCCACTCCTTTAGAATACCTTTCGATAACATTCCCACCACTGATGTCAGGCTCACCAACCTACACTTCCCTGGTTTATTTTTAGACCTTTTCTTTAACATCAGAGCAATATTAGCTATCCTCCAATGCTCCAGTACCTCATCTGTCGCTAAGGATTATTTAAATGTATCTGCTAGGGCCCCTGCGGTTTCTGCATTTGTCTCCCACAGTATCCAAGGCCCTGGGGACTTATCCACCCTATTTCACCTCAAGGCAGCAAACACCTCTTCCTCTCTGATCTGGAGATTGTTCATGACTTTGTTGCTGCTTTGCCTCCTTCTATAGAGTCTGTGTCTGTCTCCTGAGTATATACTGGAACAAAAAATCCATTTATGGTCTCCTCCATCTCTTTTGGCTCCTCATATAGATAACTATTCCGAACTTCAAAAGGACCAATTTTGTCCCTTGCAATCCTTTTGCTCTTAACATATCTATAGAATCCCCTAGGATTCTCCTTCACCTTGTCTGCTAGGGCAACCTCATGCCTTCTTTTTGCCCTCCTGATTTCCTTTGTTCCCTTGTGTTTCTTATATTCCTCAGCTACCTCATTTGTCCCACAATAGTGGGCACATATCCATGAACCCGTGAACTCGCTATTTCTCTTCTGCAATATTTATTTATTTTGGGCTTTTTTTTTGTTTATTTTAGCAATTTATAGTAAATTTTTTGTCTTGAGTGGTACTGCTATCACAAAACAACAAATTTCACAACATATTCAGTGATAATAAATCTGATTTGGATTCTGCATGATGCAGTAGCAATCTACTAAACTCAATTTCTTTAGCAGATGATACACCACACTGCATCTCCTTTTAAAGAAATAAACCATTGCACTACAAAATTAATATTTCTCAATCATAAATGTGAGTTCAGTGGCATTCAAGAACTTGTATCTATGTACGTATATAATCAGAATTAGGTTTACTATCACTGACCTATGTCGTGAAATTTGTTGTTTCACATTGCAAGACAAAAATTACTACAACTTTCAAAAATGAATAAATAGTGGAAAAGAGCAGCAGTGAGGTAATTTTCATGGGTTCATGGGCCATTCAGAAATCTAATGGCTCATGGGACGAAGCGGTTCCTAAAGCATTGAATGTGGCACACTAGTATCTCGTCCCTGATGGTTGTAACAAGAGGAGCGTATATCCTGGGTGGTGAGGGTCCTGAGTGGTGGATGCTGCCTTCTTGAGGCATCACTTTTTGAAGATGTCCTCAATAGTAAGGAGGCTTGTGCCCCTGATAGCTCTGGAGTCTACACCCATCCACTCCTGTGCAGCCTTCATACCAGTCTGTGATACAACTAGTCAGAATGCTCTCCAGCATATATCTGTAGTAATTTGCAGAAGTCTTTGGTGACATATCAAATCTCTTCCAACACCTAATGAAGTGGAGCTGCTGATGTACCTTCTTCATGAGTGCATCAATGTGTTGGGCTCAAGATAATCCTCTGAGATGTTTACAACCAAGAATTTGAATCCGCTCATCCTTTCCACTGTTGACCTCTCAATGAAGGCTAGTGTATGTTTCCCTGATCTCCCCTTCCTTATGTCCACAATCAATGCGAGGTTCTTGTTGTGACATCATTCGATTAACCAATCTATCTCATTCCTGTGTACCTTCACTGACCTCCCCTTCCTTAAGTCCACAATCAATGCAAGGTACTTGTTATGACATCACTCCATCAACCAATCTATCTCACTCCTGTGTACCTTCACATCACTATCTGTGATTCAGCCAGCAACAGTGGTATCATCGGCAGACTTAGGATGGAATTCAGTTGTACCTAGACACACATTCGAGAGTAAAACAGTGGGCTAGCACACATCCTTAAGTCGTGCCTGTATTGATTGGTTGCGAAGAGGACTTACAGCAACCTCAAGCTACACTGCGGGGTTCTAAATCTGAGAATCACAGAGAGGTGACATGTGGAAGCAGGCACCTCAACCTAACTACTCCGTACCAGCCATGAAGCATTAATGCTACCCTAACCCATTTTGTTCTGTCCACATTTCATGCACCCACACGGTAGGGGGTAACTCATCTAGCAACTAACACATTTTTGCAATGCAGGATGAAACCAGGGAATTTGGATGAAAGCCATGCAGTCACAAGGAGAACGTACACCACCAATGGTAGGAATTAACTCATGTCTCTGTAGCTGCGAGGCAGCCATATTGAGTCTAGTCCGTAGTGCAACAATTTACTGTTTCAAATGTAACCACTGTGCTTCATCTTCTTTCAAGCAATTACCCCAGTTCTCTTGCAAATCATGGAGTGCTTCTTACAAATCATTTCTTTTAACACATTTCATTTTAGGCATTCAGATTTTTCTGTTTTACAGTCAGCAGGCTATTCTACTCAGCTCCTTTCTTTACTCACTAATTTCAGCCGCTTCCCTTCAAAGTGCTATCAATGTTGCCCTGCTTTCTACAGCTATTTTTGGCTTTACTATTTTCTCTAAATTCCCCAACTAATCTGCATCTGAAGGTATTCCTGTTCATCTTATAACTGTCATGTAAAATCGAGTTAATCCTGAATTTTTGTATTCATCTCTTACTCTCCTGAATCCTACAGGTCCTCCAAGCACCAGGTTGTCTGATTGCCAATTATCTTTCTTTAATGTGTAGAAAATAAATAATAGCTGTCAGAGGCAGAACTGGACATTTGCCTCAACAGTGGCATAGGTGCTATTCAGCATAAGTTTCTCTAGGTCATCATTTACTTCAATCAAATTCAGGACTCTTCCCTGTCACTAGAATGGAGACTTTGCTTTTTGTGTTTGGAATGTCCCTGAAATGTGATCCTCCATATTCTTCATATGAAGCTGTGATTCATATCATGATGACAGGTTTTCCTGTCTTTTGAGACTATATGGCCTGCTGACTTCCCAATGAAATTGTTGTTCTCACTCATATAACCAATATTGATGAGGAAGATGAAGATAATACCTTTGCTGCAGCTGCAAATTATGCACATAACCAGTGCTGGGTTAAAAATCAAAAACGAAGATACTTGAAACTCTCAGCAGGTCAGTCAGCATTAGTAGAAAGAGGAAGATTGGTAACATCTCAGGTCAATGGTAAGTTCCTCCCCACGCCTTCAGGGGCATCGGGCTGCAACATTACTGTTTGTCTGTTTTACGAGTGCGAGTTGCTAACTCAACGCCCCACCCAGCACAGGTGGAAATCATGCAAGGAGCCGGCCAGATTCGAACCCAGGACCTCTCTCACTCTGATCTTTGGGTGTGGACACCACTACACCACCGGCACATCCAAACTGCTGAAACATCACCAATCTGAAACATTAACTCCACAAGCTACACAAGCAGCTGAGTATTTCCAGCACTTTTTGTTTTTACTTCCAGTTTCTAGCAGTGTTTTCTTTCTCAATTATGGTGTGGAATTAAAAAGGCAATGTATTATTTAAATTACATTAACATCTCTTGTCTTGTTTGGTGTTAACTACTTAATCAGTCTATCTTAAACTCCTGTTTTGCTCTATTATATTCCTTCGTATTCTCACTTGTCATCCTGTGATATTATTATCGAAGAAGAGCAGATGTATTTTGTATAAATACATGCTGAACTCATGCTGGGTTCTGTCAATGGAATTGATCCATCCTCTATCTCTTAGCTCTTTGCGATTTATCCAATATCTCTTCCACATGCCTAGCTTGTCACGGTTCCTGAGCACAACACTTTTCAGCCTTCATCATAAGACCTCTCCTGTTTGCTGAGAGTTCAATGGAAATTACTGAGCCATGTAACCATATTCTCACCAATACAAACTCATATTAACTCTCCATTACTGCATTTGCACAGGGCACTGGATTCTGGCCGGGCTGCACTGTAACATGTCAAACTCACATAGATGGAAACTATTGAACTCCATTGGATCATGTCTTTTTGTTGTGGCAATTAACACAAAGCTGGGGAACAGGATACAATGGATAAACATGTGACACAGTTTCTTGAAGTAATTGGAGCCCAGCACCTTTAAAGTCTCATTTTCTACTAGACCCTTTGGTAAAATCTTAAAAGATGTAGAGTATACCAATCATTCTGAGTTTTCTTAGGTCTGGAAATAAATTAAGGAAAAAAGCTTCTTGATGTCAGGAACAAAATGGCAGAAGGCTTTAGGGATGTAATAGGTATACATGTGAATGGAAAAGTTCTGGACCAGGAAGAAAGAATGAAATCAGTGTAGAAAGAATTACAACTGGAGAGGCTAGTTTAGACCAGGCACTGATTTGACAACTTAATTGGTGAGGAGTGGGTTTTTGAATTCTCAGGTCACCTCTTGTTCAAATTCACCCAAATAACTAATTATTTTCATGTTTCTAGAATCAAGTGTCCAGTTATTTCTTTTATCTAAATAATTTGCAGTATTTTAAAGCATTGGTAATTTGTAATTGTTTTGAAAAATGTGGATATCTGTTGAGCACAAACACTCTTTCTGTTGATGGTTAACGTAATTGGGAGAAATGTACATCATTCACAACCACCGACATTGTTTTGAGAAGCTGGTCTGACATGATGACATTATAACGTAAAAGGTTTTGTGTAGGTTTTGGATTTCAATATAATGTGTTACAGTTTTCACTAAACATAAATCGCCTCACTTCATTTTATTTACAGAAATCTACAGTTTCAGCAGCTCAGAAGCCTGGTTGCAATTATGGAAACTTCTCCACTCCCAGCCATAAAACATTGTGCTCGTTAGCTCTGCAATCCATGGACCTCTGCTGTGAGCAAATTAGATGCTATGTTTCCCGATGTTACAGTGGTGCATAAACTTAAATGACTGTAAGACGTTTTGCAATGTCATGAAGATGTTAATGACTCTCTCCCAAGACTCATCATTGGTTCAGAATGAAAACTAAAGCCAATTACTACCATATATTTATCATTCATGATCATTCCTTGAAGCCCATCCAAATTCATGGTGTAAAGTACCTATTACATTATTAATTTTATTATATTTAAGTCACTCAAATTTGTCTCATTTCTTCAGTTCAAAGATGGCTGAAACACTTGAAATAATGGCTCCAGTCTTAACTTAAAAAGGGAGAAAATGAACTTGAATGCAGCTATAAATAATTTATGTCAGATACCTCTAATTTCCCTTGGATATTTGCATTTTAAGCCACATTAGAGGTGGGATGGCACATTACATTTAGATTTGTTCCAGTGATGTCTCCCATTCCCAAAATGCACACAACCAGAATTAAATAAAACCCAAGTGAAGGGGAAGGGTCAGGTTGAACCAATCTCTGCTAAGAATGGGAAACTACAAATGTTTGTAGATGCCAAGTGGTTAGATTTTCATTTAGATTATTTTTAGATTTATTTGTGGAGTACTAAAGTAGAATTATTCCTATGTGCTTCACAAGAAAGATTTGGGGTTTCCTTTAATCCAGGCTGGTCGTTGCCCCCGTCACTTCCTGTTAGTCACCTTAGGTACAGACACTCCCGTATCTAACGCCACTTTATGGACACACAATCAATCTATGTATACAATCTTATGTATTTATATTTATTGTGTTTTTTCTATTATTGTGTTCTTTATCTATTGTAATTTTATGTTGCATGAGATCCAGAGTAACAAATATTTTGTTCACCTTTTCACTTGTGAACTGGAAATGTCAATAAATAATCTTGAATCTCTGGATCTAGAATATTCCTCTCCCAGCCATATACCAAGTCATTCCTCTCTGCTCCACCAACAACGTGTCACACCAATCTCCAACCTCCCCTCTTCTGAATCTCTGCCTTCAACATCAGACCATGGCAAGCCTAAAGTCAATACACCCATCAGAGAGTCAGCATTGCCCCATGGATCTCAGGCTTGAAAACCCTCCTGGAAGTTTTCCATCCGGCCTCATGGCCAGTTCATCAATCAAACCCCAGACAAAATATATACTAACAACATGGCAATAAGGTTTAGATGTTAAAATCAGGAGATCTCTGTATCGTTATCCATGGTCTTTGGCAGATTAAACAATGATACATTCACTATCAGACCATGAAGATTAAACCAGGATTCCTTTAACAATGCATCCTCTCAAGGGATTCACAATGCTGGAAATCTTGAGTAACACACACAAAATGCTGGAGGAACTCAGTAAGTCAGGGTCCTGATGAAGGGTCTCAGCCTGAAATGTTGACCATGTATTCCCCTCCATGGATGCTACCAAACTTATTGAGTTCCTCCAGCATTTTGTATGTGTTATACACAACAAAGGCTCAACTGAACAATGTTTTCACAGATTTTTTTACATTAGAGGAATTACTTTGAATGAGCTCATGATACATTCAAGATTAATATTATCAATAGATGTGGCAGCAAGCGAGAGACCCATCTGACAAGTTCAAACACAAGGTGGTCATTAACACAGGACAATGCATTTGTTGATGACCTTTAACAAATATTTAATCTCCTTCATCCCACCTACTCTCCTCCATCCCCAATCTTAGGTGTGTTTTCATTAGCAAATGAGAAAACTAAAACAACAGTACAATTCTACTAATAACCTCCAACTTTTTACTCACTTATTCACGAAATTCTGGATCTCCATACCAAGAAACGTGAAATTCACATTGCTAATTGCAGAAAACTCTCTGAGTTTAGCTGAAATTGAGCTGTGAACTATTTTTTTTCACTCACTAAGTCCTTGAGAGACAATTTATTCTTTGGCTCCAAAGTATTTTTTTTATATAGGAGTATTCATCCTTTCTCAGTGACGATCAATAGTCAGATTCAGTTGTCATCTCAAGCTGAAAGCAATTGATTATTTACATTATTAGTCCCAAAACACCACTTGCTCTTGTAGTTCAGGGAAAGGATGGCCATGTAAAAAGGTCTTGATGAGTTGTACTAAAGAGCAGCCCTACTCCAGGAAAGGTACTTTTTATTGAAATCAGTTCAACAACCAGAGCTTTAACTCCTGCAACTAATATGAGCCCGAAGGAACTCTGATGTTTTAACAGCTATTTAATTATAGATCAGTAATGCTAATGAAGGGTAATAAGAACTCAGCCCACAAGTCGTTGTGTGTATTGTTCACTTATGATTGATTCTACCTAGTTGACAAAGAAGTAACGTTAAAAAAAACCTCTTTCTGAAGATGAGACTTTTTCAAACCTTCTCATCCTGCAGAGATAAAAGTGAATTCATAGGACAATGGTTAACGTGTAACAGTCCCCAAGAAGGCAGTATTATGTACAAATGATAATAGTTTAAAAAACCTGTCTGAGGAATTGTTAAAAGTCTAGTGATATAGGTTTATACAAGCTATAAATAATTAATTTTTTAAGGTGCCTGGAATTTAGTTAGTCAGCTTCATTTTTTTCCAGAAGAATGCTGAACTGTAGAATTACCTGTAAGCTGTACAAGCGCATACTGCACTATTCCTTTGTGTTATTTAATGAATTTATGACTGCGCATTAAAAACACACTGTAGAATTGAAAGAAAGATATCAAAGATTTTCACACCAGCAAAATTCTTTGTCATCTCTGCTAATCCTATTGATGGAGCAATCCTCTATGTTATAGGTGTGACGAGAATACACATAAATTAAGATGTTTGCTGGCCTGGGCTAGCACTAGTGGTATCAGCAGTTGGTCTGCCACCTGTCCTCAGGGGAGGGAGAGATAAGCAACACAATGAAGCAGCATTTGGAGATGTTAATGAAGGAGCCATCAGTCTGGGTATTGTCAAGATCGGCTCCCCCTTTGAACCCTGAACTGTTTGAAGTGATGGACAGGCGATTTGGAGATGTGTATTGAAGGGACGGGAGAGAGCTACCCCGAGGTAACGAGACCCTGGAAGCGGTGCGCCTCTCACAAGTCGGTGGGAAGCTCTTGGACGGCTGATCGCGGGATCAGCCTTAGACGCACAGGGTGGAAAGGTACGATCAGCGGGAACCCGGTGTGTGTCTGCCCTTGCTTGGGTGCCGGGTTCACTGCAGAGGATCGACCGCATCTGGAGGAGGGGTCACAGTCGGTGACCTCAGGTGACATCAGAAGGGACTCGCCCGATAGCTGCTTGTGAGCAATATCGCAGGTCTGTGTGTGGAAGCTGTTTTGAATGATCATTCGTTCTTGTTCTCTCTCTCCTTCCCCCCACATTGTCCATCGCCATGGCAACGATTACTGCAAACTGAACTAAATTGAACTGGACTTTGTGTCACTTTGAAATTGGTCATTTACCCCTAGACAACAATAGAGCTTGGTTGATCCTGTTATCTTAATTCTGTGCACATGTGTGTTTATCATTGCTGAACTGTTGCATTTATTATCCTTTCGATTACTATGTTGCTTGTTTCTTTAATAAAACTTTCTTAGTTCTAGTAATCCAGACTCCAACTGAGTGATCCATTTCTGCTGGTTTGGCAACCCAGTTACGGGGTACATAACATAAGTGGGGTTCTCGTCCGCGATTTTGAACGCTAAAATTTGGGACAGAGTAAATTGATTGGGTTAAAATTCCCGAAAGAAAGAAAAGACAAACAGCAGAAATGGAGGCTGAGAAATTTATAAAGGCGCCGACCTTGGAGGCATTAGAGGATGCCAGGAAATCGGAATTGGTAGCTGTGGCCAAACGGTTGAATCTTGCTAAGGGGAAGTCGACAATGAGGAGAGAGGAGATACATAGAGCTATCGTAGAGCACTATGTATCTAAAGGTGTGTTTCCCCAAGGCGAGCTGGGGGTGGTGTCTATTGAAAAACCTGCTGGAGACGCGGTACAGGTGCAGCCCGAAAAACTGAGACTCGAGCACAAGTTCCGGGTACGGCAGTTGGAGCGAGAAGAGAAAGAGAGGGACAGACAGTTGCAGCGAGAAGAGAAGGAGAAAGAGTTAGAAAGGCAGGAGAGAGAGTTAGAGAGGCAAGAGAAAGAGAAAGAGTTAGAAAGGCAAGAGAGAGAGAGAGGGAGAGACAGTTGGAGAGAGAAGAGAGAGAGAAACAGAGGGAAAGGGAATTCGAATTGGAGAAGTTAAGGTTAAGGGCCGAGCAGGGGCTCGTGCCGAACCAAGGTGGAGGGTTCCGGGCGACCCAGGAGGTTAGGCTGGTTCCCCCATTTGACGATACCGACGTGGATCGGTACTTCCTCCATTTCGAAAAAGTGGCTATAAGTCAGGACTGGCCGAGGGATAAGTGGGCTGTTTTACTTCAGAGTGTACTGAAAGGGAAAGCCCAAGAAGCTTACTTAGCTTTGTCCGCGGAAGATGCCCAGAGGTATGAGGTGGTGAAAGAGGTCATCCTCAGGATTTATGAGTTGGTCCCGGAGGCATACCGGCAGAGGTTCCGGAATGCGAGGAAGCAGTGGGACCGCACGTATTTGGAGTTTGCCCGTGAGATGCAGACATATTGTGAGCGTTGGTGCGCCTCGAAGGGGGTAGAGGGGGATTATGACAGACTGCTACAGCTGATCCTGATTGAGCAGTTTAAAAGTTGTATCCCTGAGGGTATGAGACCCTACCTAGATGAGAAAGAGGCAGCCACGTTAGCCGCAACTGCTAAGTTGGCGGATGAGTATGCATTGACGCATAAAATGAAGTTTGCCCTGAGTAAAGGCTACCAGAAGGGTAGTCAGGACGGCGGGGAGAGTCCGCCGGAAAAGTCAGAAAGTAAGCCGGGGACTAGTGAGAAGGATAAGGTAGACCAGGAGCAGTCTGGTAGAAAGTCTCCTGGGGTCGTCTGTTATAATTGCGGGAAAGTCGGACACTTTGCGTCCAGGTGCTTTGCCCCAAAGAAGGAGACGGGAAAAGGAAAAACAGCAATTTTGACTGGCTGTATCGAGCTGGTAAGCGAACCGCTAGGGAAGGACAGGTCTGCCAAAGTTTAGGAAGGGCGCGAGAGGTTTATCTCGGCCAGATTGGTGTCAGTAAAGGAGGGGTTAAAACCAGTTCCAGTGCGGATCTGGAGAGACACGGGAGCGTGTCAGTCACTAATACTGAAGAGTGTTTTAGACTTTAGCTCAGAGACCGAGACTGGGGAGGTCAAGGTCAAAGGTATTGGGGAAGGGACTGAAGCCGTGCCTTTGCACCAGATACACCTACAAAGCAATTTGGTCTCTGGACTAGTCACGATCGGGGTGAGGTCCGAATTACCGATGAAAGACGTGGAAGTCTTACTCGGAAATGACCTCGCGGGGGGAATTGTGTTCCCCGCCGTGAGGCTGACAAGTCAGCCTGCCAGCATGGAGGCCCCGCCCGTGGACTCGCAGGTTTATCCCGCTTGCGCAGTAACTCGGCGGGTGTCGAGAAAAGCTGCAGAGGCCGACATAAAGTTAGCTGAAACGTTTCTGCCAGCCTTGTACGAGGAGGGGATAGAAAGTGAAAAGACGGAACGAAATGAAACAAGAGGAAGTGAGGGAGCTGAGGCAGACTTAGCATTAGCCAGGGGGGACTTTATACAGGCACAGGAGTGGGACGAGGAGCTGATGGATTTGGCAGAGACAGCTCTCTCCGAGGCAGAATTAAAAAGGGAGCCAGTAGGCTATTATGTAAAGGAGGAAGTGCTAAGGAAGCAAGGGAGACCAAGTACCGTGCCCGCAGATGAGGAGTGGGGGTCGGTGCAAAAGAGTTATGAGGATGAGGTTTTTAACCTGGCCCATGAGGTACCCCCCGGTGGACATTTTGTGGTACTGGAGGGAACAGTTGATGGAACCATGAAAGAGGTTTACCAGCTGCCCAGGGGGAAGGATGTTATTGATTATGACCGACGCAAACTGAGACGGTCACAGGCTTTTGATATGCTAACAAACCTAGTCGGTGTTAGCACGGAAATCAATGAAGCTAGGGTCCCCCTGATAAGAGAAAAAAACCATTTTGAAAAGGTTATTATGGTATCGATCAGATGGGAGAAGGCTATTGTTTTGGCCAGGTCTACTGATAAGGTCTCTCCCTTAATCCCCAAACAAAGCGACTCTTTAGGAGAAGTGATTAAACGACTCGCACCCGTGTGCTTGATTGTCCCGAGGCGATGCAAAGAACTGGGTCATTGGGTGGCGCCTGTTACAATAGGTTAGCCTAGTAAGCAATATCCATATAGAATGAGTAATTCAGTGACTAAAGGGCTGACGAACACAGAGGTGTGTATTGGCAATTTAATACGGCTGTCTGAAGCCAGCTTGATAGTGAACCTTGAAAAAAATGAATTCGGCCACACGAAGGTCACTTACCTGGGAATTGTGGTGACACAGGGGCATCTGGCAGCGATGCAAGCTACAGTGCAGGCTATCTCTGACACCCCAACCCCAACAGACAAGAGGGCCCTCAGAAGGCTCTTGGAGATGGTGGGGTACTGTAGGAAGTTTTGCAATAACTCTGCGGTCACTACCCCTCCCCCTCCTACTAAGCCCTTGCGAGAGAAAACTAAGTCGGAATGGGACGACCCTTGTTATTGTGGTCCGGGACAAAACCAAATGAGAGGTTACATTGATCGCAATTCATCAGTGTTTTTGGCCACTATGAAGTTTGCTGAGTTGGAGCCTGGTCTAAGGGATTATTAATAACACATATAAAAGAAACAGAAAATGTGATGGCTGACTGTCTGTCAGGTGTTGACAATTTCAAACTCGCTGTATTAGCCAAATAGCTGATAAAGATGTATATTTGTGTGTATCAAATAATGTACTCATGTTTGTAATTTTTACCCCAGTAAAAATCCTTAAAGGGGGGAAGTGTGATGAGAATACACATAAATTAAGATGTTTGCTGGCCTGGGCTAGCACCAGTGGCATCAGCAGTTGGTCTGCCACCTGTCCTCAGGGGAGGGAGAGATAAGGAACACAATGAAGCAGCATTTGGAGATGTTAATGAAGGAGCCATCAGTCTGGGTATTGTCAAGATCGGCTCCCCCTTTGAACCCTGAACTGTTTGAAGTGTGATGGACAGGCGATACCCCATCAGGGGGGATAAAAAGGGACAGGTTCGCTAAGGCAAGACACACACGACACCCCGAGGTAACAAGACTCTGGAAGCGGTGCGCCTCTCACAAGTCGGTGGGAAGCTCTTGGATGGCTAATCGCGGGATCAGCCTTAGACGCACAGGGTGGAAAGGTACGATCAGCGGGAACCCGGTGTGTGTCTGCCCTTGCTTGGGTGCCAGGTTCACTGCAGAGGATCGACCGCATCTGGAGGAGGGGTCACAGTCGGTGACCTCAGGTGACATCACAAAGGACTCGCCGGAAAGCTGCTTGTGAGCAATATCGCAGGTCTGTGCGTGGAAGCCGTTTTGAGTGATCATTCGTTCTTGTTCTCTCTCTCCTTCCCCCCACATTGTCTATCGCCATGGCAACGATTACTGCGAACTGAACTAAATTGAACTGGACTTTGTGTCACTTTGAAATTGGTCATTTACTCCTAGACAACGATAGAGCTTGGTTGATCCTGTTATCTTAATTCTGTGCACATGTGTGTTTATCATTGCTGAACTGTTGCATTTATTATCCTTTCAATTACTGTGTTGCTTGTTTCTTTAATAAAACTTTCTTAATTCTAGTAATCGAGACTCTAACTGAGTGATCCATTTCTGCTGGTTTGGCAACCCAGTTACAGGGTACGTAATATAGGTTAGTGTGCTGCCCCAAGGGATGCCCTTTATGCAGGTTATCCATTCTGCAGACTATTCACTTTATATTAGGAAAGAGGAGATTACTCCAAAAGACAGATGGTCACTTTAACACAGGAAATAAAGTAATGCTAGAGTGAATGTATCCAAGGGAACTTGAATCCCAAGCCGGGAATTGCTCTCACTTAAATTGGTAATGAACTCATTGATATATTAGCATAATGTTTCTCCAAGTACAATAAACACATTTGTTAATTTACTTAAATGAAGGTTCAGAACCCAATCTCAGTACAAAAATGCTGCAAGATTACATTCACACCTTGGCCTCAGCATGTGTACCAGAGCCAACCATATGCTAGGTAACTTTGAAGAGCTACATCTAGAGTTCCCTCTATCCTCACATGTTCGAGCACCACTGTGTATTGCTAAAATCTGCACAAGACAGGGAGTGTAACAGTGCCAGAAATGTGTAACAGATATGCAATGGCTTCAGCAACTACAACTAATCAATAGCAGCCAACATTTCAAAAATGTATTGCATGCATTCTGGGAAGACGTCAAACTCTGAGATTGTCATTTCTCACCAAACTTCCCTTAGGGCTAATTACAAATGTCTAACGGAGGCTCACCCAGGAACATTTGAGACAGGTGTCAATCATTTTTCCACAAGTCTTGCACTGCAAGGAAAACTCTGCCTTATTGAAGAATTGCTGAAATAATCTCAAAAAGAGCATATCATGCATAATTCACTTTCATGTGTAGGTTATAAACATTAGTCATATATCTAATTTGTTCTGTGCTTTTTGGATATGGCTGCATTTATTCTCAATCTTTAGCTGTCCAGAGAAGGCAAGGACAGCAGGAATCCAAAAGGACATTACTTAATGTATTAATTAGGTTTACAACAATCTGATGGTATCAAGATCATATTTATAGATAGCTGCTTTTATAGTTTTTATTTCCTTTTTTATAATTAGGTTGTAATGTCGGATTTAAACTTCTTTTTCTGCTGCTATGCTATTTGTGGGATGAAATTTAACCAAATTCAAATAAATGGTAGTGCCTTTCAATATGTCGATAAAGACAGTTCAAGGATTTAAAAAAAAACGCTGAAGGACACTATTCATCCAATGGTCATTTTTTTTTCATGAAGAAGAGTGAAGTTTCCGTAAGGTTTTCTTTATTGTCCATTTTGATCATATCACATTTATTCCCAAAATTCCTACGAAAGAAAACAACAGAGGCTTTTTGTTAAACAAAAAATAGTACTTTAGTTATGATCTCGCCTAATATGTAATGTGTTCAATCACTGAAAAATGGGATAACTGGAATTCTTTATAACTATAGTTTAGGGGGAAGCAGGTCTGATCAAAACAAGTCTTCATTATGAATATTCCTCTGTTGAAGTCATAAATTATTGCACTTAATACCTTAGTCACTCCAATAACATTACCACCCAAGATAAAACCAAAATTCCTTTGAGATCAAAGTTATTGCATAAACTTAGGCACAGTTGGTTCTAATGAAAATAAAGTTTTCCAACCAAGGTGATTCAGTATATCATCCAGAATGCATCTATCCACCCTCAATGTTTCCACTTTGTCTTTGGAAATAAGGACCTCAAGAAGGGGTAAGCATCTGCACATGCTGTTGGTCTGTACCATGTTGGTTAAATCCAGCCGGGATTGTCACACAAGTCTGACCTTCAGACAGATGGGATGATTACACAATTATTGGTGAGGGAAACTCTCCAAAAGCTTAGCATTTCCCTCTTCTCTATGTCTGAAATCGCTGATTTTCTGCTTCACATAATTATTGGTCATCAACTTGAAAAATTTACAGAGCAATCACAATATGGATTATACTGTAGATGTTTCCTGCATTTGCCAGGGATTGAGGAAGGATTTAAAAATTGACAGCAACTTCAACATTTCAGTGTGTCCAAAAATGAAACGCGGAAACAAATTTTACTGGCAATGAGGCACGCCTAGTCAGACTTAGGACTTTATTAGAGGCTGAAGAGCTTGTAACCATGGAAACATCTCTGGGCTCAGGTGAGTTGTGCCATTGAAGTAAGAAAGATAGCAACTTCGATCACTTCCAATAGTTGGTGAAGAGAGGGACTGTGGGCCTGGGCAGTCTGTCATTACAGAGAGGAGGTTTTGGAAATGTGCGCGCACACAAACACACACACACACACACACGCACACACACGCACACACATGCACACACACACACGCACACACACACACACACACACACGCGCACACACACACACACACACGCACACACACACACACACACACACACACACACACACACACACACACACTACTTCGTCCAGAATGCAACCCTGAGCCCCACAATATGACACCTCAGTAAACTCAGTACTCATTGGCTGCACTGCTCACCCCAGCCTGCTGAACAACAGTCATTATAGGTGGCTCCGACAGATTGTCTTGGTGGCTCAGTACACACAACCATGTGGTGAAGTGATCGCTATTTTATTGCTGTGGGACTGCCGGATTCTCAGCAGGGCAGCAGCCACGTTCTCTTAGAGCACACACCAGGACAAAAAGTGCTAGAATGGTTCAGTATTCAGCAGGGTGTTTCTAAGTTGGGCACCACTTTATTCTTGGAGATTTCATTACATGACGTCCCACCTTGAGCCATCTCTCTGCCATATTCCTGCTTTTGGGCCATCTCCTGCATCTGTGGCTTTTAACACTAAGCAGCAGACTTTGTTGTTCAACCTCTATGTTGTCCGTTGTATCCTGCAATGACAGGAGATCTGTGCCAGAGAGTTTTTAAAATGGCAAAGCCGCTGCACTGGGCTAGTTCCACTATCATGACGTTGGAAGTCTGGGTCCAGTGGTTTAAGTAGTCGTCAGAAACCCGGGTCTTCCTTGGTTGCAATAGATGACCATGGCTACTTGCGCATTGTCATGGTCTCTGCTCTCCACAAAGCGTTGTAGAACCACCTTCCTGACCATTAGAACTCATCTGCCCAGTCCATCAGAGCTGACTTCACTGCTAGGATAGGTATGTTCAACCTTAATGGTTAATCAAAAGGCTCCTTTTCTCCCATAAATACTTCAGGACCTACAAAGTGAAAATATTCAAAGAATATTACCAGCAGCAGTGTTATGAAGTTTAATCTTCAATTCCTACCACATCCAAGCTGTCAAAGTAATTCTAGGTCCTGGAAGAATGGAGAATTGAGAAGTGAATAACAGGAAAGATGCTTAATGTTGTGGTTATGTTAGTTCCAACTGTTACGAGACTCCCACCTATATCTCAACAGATTTCAAAGGTTTCAAAGGTACGCTTAATGTCAGAGAAATGTATACAATATACCTCCTGAAATTCTTTTTCTTTGCAAACATCCACGAAAACAGAGGAGTGCCCCAAAGAATGAATGACAGTTAAATGTTAGAACCCCAAAGCTCCCCCCAGCTCCCCCCACCCACACATAAGCAACGGCAAAGCAACGAACCCTCTCTTCCCCCACCAGCAAAAAAAGCATCAGTGCCCCCCCACCGAGCGCTCAAGCGTGCAGCAAAGCATCAATAAAGACACAGACTTGCAGTACCCCAAAGACTACTCATTCATCTGGTAATTCAACGTACCACAGGCTCTCTCTCTCCATGCTGAAGAGGTTGGACAGAAGAGCATGTTAGCTTTGGCTTGCAAACCCTGCCAGAGGAGTTAGAGCGTTTTAGTCGAGTCAGAGACGATGGTATCTTTCAGGTGTAATATGTAGCCTATGACAATTCCAACAGGATAGGCTAGGAAGCAGTGGATAACAACTGGGAGAAAGACAAATACTCCCCAGATGATCCCTACGTGTATCCTTTTCAGGTTATTCCAGGGTGTTGTGTAATGACAACATGAGGAACAAAATGCTTTTTAAGCAAGTTTTTTGTAAAGACTGAAGTATTTCAAATAACTTGAGTCAATACTGACAGACTTGCCATTTAGTTTAGTCATACATTTTCGAACTGTTTCCTTTTTCCCTTGTTCTCAATGTATCTCTTGGGACTTGACTTACTCAGATGACAACAGAAAAATCAATCAGCCAAGTATAAAGGTTCTCAGTAAAGCAAAATAGTCAAGACAAAATCATTTATAAAATATGCACATTGATTTTCTTGGAAGTATTATTTGTAAGTGGATTCACAAACTTTGGCCTATTCACAGAAAAGTTACAATACAAAAGCCCCTCAAACTTGTACCAGCTATAGTCTCATTCCTTAAGACCATACAATATAAGAGCGGAATTAACCCATCCAGTCTGCTCCACCGTTACATCATGGCTGATCCATTTTCCCTCTCAGCCCTAATCTCGTCCCATCCAGTCTACAGTGAACTTTTCTTCTGCCTAGTCCCATCGACCCACATCTGGAATAAACCCTCAATAACCCTCCCATCCATGTCCTATCCAAACTTCTTTTAATTATCTAACTTACTTTTGAATGATGAAATAAAACCTCCCTCCATGCGAATGTTTCTTCCTCAGATCACTTTTTTATTCTATTGTCAGTCACCTTCACTATTTCTTGTGTTTTATTTTAAAGTCTGATTTTCAGGATCTGGCCAAGGTCAACATTTACTGGCTACTGCTAACTTACCTTGAGAAGCTGATGGTGAATCACCTTCTTGAACCACTGTAGTCCTGTTGGGGAGAACCAGCACTGGTGAATGAACGGTGACTATTTGTAAATCAGGATTGCAGGCAGTTTTGAAGAGGGAAGTTGCAGGTGATAGTGTTGTCAAGTTCAGAGGTTATAGGCCTGGGAGGTGCTGCCAGACTGTAACTGCAGTGCATTTTGTTGTGATACATACTGAAGGAAATGAGTGCTGGGAGGGAATTATGTGAGTTGCTTTATTCTAAATAGTGTTAAACTTTTGGAGCATTTTCTGGCACTGCAAGTGAAGAGTATTCCATCCTGACGTATATCTTGTAGATGGTGGTAAGGTTTCGGGATGTAAGTCAGTGAGACCCTCCTAACTGGGTGCCCAGTTTCTGACCTGCTGCCAGCTGTCTCAAATTCTTTCTTCTTGCCTTGCTTATTTCGTTTCTTCCCTCCTCTCAAACCATTCCCAAATTGGCCTGCTTTTCTCTTGTACTAACAATGTGACATCTATCATATATTCTTCTTCTCTCTGCTCTCGTTTTCATTTTTTGTCAATATGAAACTCATTACACTTCTCCCTCTTGTGAGAATGTGCCTAGACTGTAGTTGAAACATCTCCATTTTAATATCCACACATCTTTCAATTACAGTTTTGCCTACAAAAGCATTTTTTCCCAATTAATATAGGCCAGATCTGTTCTCATCACGTTGAAATGGATCCTTCTACAATTGCCTCCTTATTGTAGTTTTGGAGTTGTCTAGATCCTTTTCCACAGCCTTTCTAAACTATTACCAAAGTGCCTCCCCCGCTGATACTTTCTCTTTATCGTCCGCTCATTTTCCCCTCAATACAAACACATTCTCCTTCCTCTATGTCTCTCATGTACTATTCCTGTCTGAGTATATGTTACATAAAGGTTATCCCCAGATTACCAATGCACAAATATTGGATATCCCTACATATGAAAATCCATAATGATACCCCATGATATCCTCACATTCTAAAGTCTGATGTACATACAAATATTTGTTCCTACAAGCAGCAGAACTAGTTTGCTATTTCTCTCCACTTCTATTAATTGGTCTTTCTTATCAATCTTATGTCCTTTTGATGCTAAGCATTACAGTACTGTGGAGATACGGTTATCATACTGAGTGAATATTTTGTGTATTTCTGACATGGATGGAATTGATATGGACTTCCATAAACACAAAAATCCATTTGTTACCTGAATATGACAGATAGTTGAATCATCATTATCAATACTCTCTGGACTTTGTGCAACTCTACAATTTCCCTGTAAGTTTGCATTTTACTGATTAATGTAATCATACTCCTGTTGCTTCTTAACTCTAAAGAAGAAGATTATGTACCTTAACGTTCGAGGACGTTCTTTGTCTATAATACTGCAATATTCTCAATAATCATCCTGCCATTTCCCTCACCTATTTCCATGCCAGTATTTCCTGAACACTGTATCTCCAGGAATGTTTAGAACCCATTCCTATAATTTATTTTTATGTCAGGTCTTAATTATTAATGCAAGATTTTAATCCTACATGGTTACCAATCTTGTTTAAGGCACATCTTATTGTAAATGTATATATGCCGATATAAGATGCTATCGCAACATCTTGGGCATCTCATACTTGGACCACATCACAAACGAGCAGGTCCACAAGACCTTCCAGCACCACATTGGCCCCCTTGAAGACCTTCTCACAACGGTGAAGAAAAGAAAGCTGAGATGGTACAGCCACGTAACAAGATCCAATGGCCTTGCAAAGACCGTTCTACAAGGAACTGTGGAGGGGAAAAGAAGGAGAGGTAGACAAAGGAAAAGATAGATGGACAACATTAAAGAATGGACAGGGAAAACAGTTGCGGTGACCCAGGCTCTGGCACACAACCACGACAAATGGAGCAGACTGGTGCAAAGCTTGTCATGACAGTGCCCCGACGACTCCACCAGGAGTTAATAGTCATAGTCATAGTCATACTTTATTGATTCTGGGGGAATAAGGGCTCAAGGCAAGGCAAGGCAAATAGATATGAGATCTTCTTGTATTCTTTCTTAGTCAGATCCACTCTAAAAATGTTCTATGTATCATACCGGCTCTATTTGTTGTTGTGCATCTATCTTCTCCTTTTCAAATCTACTTCTTTTCTTCTCACAGTTATTCAGCACATGGGAGTGCATGCTGGCTGTCACAGCTTTCTTACCAATCCCACTCCCCAGTATTTCCCTGTAACCAATGCTCTCCCATCAACTAGCCCTAATTTTCCTGGTATCCATTTACAGCAGCCAATTAATCCACCAGTACTTCTTTGGAATGAGGGAGAAGTCAGAGTGCCCAGAGAAAGCCCATGCAGTCATATATCCCTTGGTCTGACAAACTTGTCTAAATCTCCCATTGTAGCCTGACTGTGAATCTGTTTTGGACTCAGTACTGTTGGTATACAATCCATCTGGCTTGCCGTCATCTCATTCCACCTTCTCAAAACTGTCTCTAATAACCAAGAACCTCCTTGGGGCATCATATATAAATATATACACATATATTTTGAATATATGTAACACCCTGGGAAAGGTTTCACTGCTAATGGAAAGGTCTTTCTGTAGAAGCAGTGTTTGGGTTATGGTTAGAGATAACAGGGGCTTTGGAATGTGAGCCATCCAATGACGGGAGGGTGTTTTTGTGCCGTTTGCCTGACACCGGGGTGATCTGGGTCCTTTGTTCGGTGGGAAATGGAGAAAGAAGACACCAGAAAGGAGAGATCGCAGACACCAGAAAGGAGGGGACTTGGAGGGGGCCAGGAGTCGACGAAGCCCGGGGAAATCGACGGAGGATCAGCCAGAGGGAAACAGTGACTCCAACTTGAGCACTTCAGACTGTGTCATTAAAATGGGCCCTTTTCTTTTTGTTCTTGTTAGTCAAATCAAGAATGATAAAGCTAAATCATTTAATTGCATATGATGTACCGTCTGTTATTTCGTGGTACTGATTTGTAACAGGGTAGCAAATCTCAGGGCATCCACACAAACAGAAGGTCTTGCACCTCAGATTTCACACGTTTGGCAGGGCCAGAGACTGTCTGCCCTAGATTTACACAGCCAAGAGAACCTGGGGATTACATATATATGCTGTATATCTTCCAGTATCTAAAATCAGCAGTACTTGGCACAGTAGCTAATCCAGACATTAACATCTTTGTGATTCTGCTTGTTTTCTTTTCCTGCCTCTTTACATGAAGCAGAGAAGGCTTTGTTCAAATCACCCTTCATGTATGCTCCATTTTATGCCACTTTAAGTTTGAACATTGTGCTGAAATACTGCTCCAATTACACTGCATATAAAATAAATGCAAATAAGAGGCCTGCTGATGAGCAATTTTAAAATATTCTTTAGGGAATGTACTTATTTAACAAATGGTAAAGTACTGTAATTAGTCATCAACAAGCACTTAATAGATTTCACTCTGCTCAGTAAACATTGTGTTTTGCTCAGTCTAACAGAGTGGCATCAACACCCTCTCCCTTGAGATGCATTACCTACCCTGTCAAAACTTGTTAGCTAATTTAAATTAAAAATTAACCATCTTAGAAATTTAAGTGGTGATTTAGAGACGTGAATTAAAACACTCAAGTAGTCATTGATTGTAAAAGGATTTAAAAAAAAGAGAGAGAGAGATCATGCAGACATCCTTGAAGGTCATGCAAGTAAGGGAGTGACGAAGAGAAAAATGCAAAATAGGCAGGTAGCTGATGATCGCTCAGGGACTGCTTGTGTTTCGAATCTTAGGAATATTAGCACAGAAACAACCTTTCAAATATCAGCTTTGAACCTAATGTCATTTAAGTTAAATCCAGGTTATCCAATGATAGGTCTGAAGGATGACTTTAGAAACTCTTAGTGTACACTTTTTAATGACGGTCTCTACTGGATTCATTTTGTTTTTGGCTCCAATGTTTTTCCTAGTTGGAACTTCAACATTGATTTTCCTTTTATTGGTACATTTGTAAATTTTTGATACACCTAATATAGGCATTGGCCATGATGAGGCAATACTTAACATTTGGCTGATCACCTTTCATTCAGGAAATAGACATCCACTGGTAAAAACTGATGGCTAAACCTGGTAGATAACCAGGGCATCCAAATGTAACTTTTAGTGGGTTTATGAATAGCTGAGCCAACCCAAATGCAAGCCCAAGTTTAACTCTCCTCATTACCCCTTTCCTCATCCTCATTCAATCCCCTTATTTCTAGACTTTAAGCCAACTCCACAATCACCTGCACTTAGAAAACATGGGATACCAGCACAATATTAGGGAGTATGTTTATACCAGTTTTTATTTCATTAACCTGTAACTCAGTAGGTTTATTTTTGAATTTAGTGAGCTGAAATGCTTCTCTCTATGTCCTGTGTGTGTGTCCCGTTATTTTGGGAGCAATAACAGGCTAATCTTGCACAAAGTATTGCAATGTATCCTCGGCACTGCAAGTTTGTGAATATTTTTTTCTTGGTGTGGCAGTCAAGAACAATATATTTAAAAAGTCAAATATAATTTCAGCAGCTACTCGACCAACCAGTTTCGGTCTCAATTTAAACTCTCTAGTAAAATAATGCATCTTCAACAGCTTTGTTTCCTGGCCCTGCATTATGACTTCAGCCTGTGTTTTATATTGAAGTGCTGAACTACAGGCCAGAAAGTACAACTCAGATACAACTCTTACCACTAATGGGAATATACTTTCAACTTCACAAACACATTTGGTTCCAGACCAAAATTAGTAAAAAAAAATGCATAGCAAATATATGATGGTTTAATGTAATGTGCGTTAATAGCAGTTATGACAGCATTTCAAATGAAGTGCAATCAACTAACCGGCAATATCATTGTGCAGAACCTTAAAGGTTGCACACAGAATTGCACTTACCAGTGTCTGCCAGATCTGTCATATCCAATCCTTTTCTCATTCCCAGGTTGTCAGTTTCATGAACAAATTTTGGAAGTTTGGTTTTGTCAATTCTTACATAAAACAAAAATTTAAGCTAGTCATAAATTTGAATTTTACCAATTTGAATAATTTGCCCCTTCCTTCATGCTCACAATTTAACGTGAAGCAATCTTCTGCAATGGCAGCGTTTGCGAAGTAGGAACGAGAGGTAACATTTCAAGTCAATTGCATTTTATGTGATCTGTAATGTAAACAGCATTCTTTTTTTTCCATAGAGGCTGCCCGGCATGCTGAGTGTTTCCAGTATTTTGTGTTTTTATTTCTAGATTGTCAACATTTGCAGGTTTCCCTTTTGTATTTTCTGAAGGAGCTTTGCAGAAAATACAAAAGGAAATGATTGTAGATGTATTTATCACTACAAGGTTGAATTTGAGGCAGTTCATTACAAAGCTGGAAAGCCTAAAGGAGAAAGTGTGATGCTAACTGGGTACTTTGCAAGCAAATGATATTTGTTTATGAGCAGATTTAGCTGGATGTCTGGAGCTAATTGATAATTACCATAAATTGTGTTTGTCTGGAGGGACTACAACTGAGCTAGAGGCTCTTAAATCGTGACTTGTCATAGTACAGAAGAAGATTGAGAGTCTAGTGACATGGTGTCATGGCAAAAGCCATTCCCTCACTGTCAGCAAAACAAAAGAGCTATTCTTTCACTTCAGCAAGTGGGCAGTGCACATCATACATAATCCTGTTTATTTCAAAGGAAATTAGGACAAGAAGCTTGAGAGATTCGAGTTCCTAGACGTGATTATCACCAATAGCCTCTAACCTGTCCTGGTCCAACCACATTGATACCACAGCTAAGAAAGCTCACCAGTGCCCCTATTTCCTCGACAGGCTAAAAAAAAATAATTGTAGATGGACCATGGGAAGCATCTGCTCCGGATGCATCGTGGCTTGGCATGGCAAGCGCTCTGAATGTGACCACAAAACACTACAGAGATTTGTGGACACAGTTCAGTACATCACACAAATCAGTTTCCACTACATGGGCTCTGTTTACATTTCTCACTGTCTCAGTAAGGCAGCTATCCTAATCAAAGCTCCCTCCACCCCAGACATTCTCTCTGCTCCCCCTCCCATCGGGTGGAAGATATAACAGCCCGAGAATGTGTACAATCAGGCTCAAAGGGAGCTTTTATCATAAGACTATTGAAACGTTCCCTAGTATGTTGAGAATAGACTCTTGACCTCACAATCTACCTTGTTAACTTGCATCTTATTGCCTACCTGCACCACACTTTCTCTGTAGCATTTACATTTTCTTCTACATTGCTATTGTTTTACCTTGTTCTGTCTCAATGCATCGTGCAATGATTTGATCTGTATGAACAGTAGGCAAGACAAGCTCTTAATGTACCTTAGTACAGTATCTTGATAATAATGAGTGAATTTACCAATTTGGTTATAGCAATTTTTTCTGAAGGTGGAATAAAAATTCAAGCCTGTCTCTACCAACCAGGATGTGCATTTCCTCTAGCTGAAAGGATAACTGCGGCAACAGAAGGGCTGAAGTCCGACAAGTCCTGCTGTGAAAAAGACATGTTCTATATCCCCAGGAAGAGAACGAATGTGTATTGCAGCTCCTCAGCAGTATTAGTAAACTCCCATCCCATTTCTGAGGAAGCATTATCAACCTTAAAATTCTAACACAATATTTTTCTCTCAGAGTTTGTCTCACATGTTTGACCTTTCCAGCATACTCTGCTTTTATTACATAGACCATTATGGTTGTTAGAATAAATTGTTGATATTTGGATTTCTAGAAATTTTTACAATGGGCAAATCAGAGAGGCAGTACTAAACTTATACACGTCAATAGCTGGGTTACTGTCCCAGATTTATGCATCTTACTTTGGAAGGGATGTTGAACGAAGGATAGCAGAGATTCCGAGGAATACGTCAGCGGAACTAGTGAATGATGGAAACTGTTTTCACTAAGTATACAAATTGGAACACATTAACATAACTATTCAGGGGAAAACACAGGATAATTTTGGATAATAACTTACAAAAAAGGCAACTTGAAACACTATGGAAAATGAGCTGACAGTAAGCTGCTCTTGTTGATGAGCTAGCATAGACACTAACACAGCAACTCAAAAGCTAGGTCACTTTTTGTAATATCTCTGCTGTGTTCAACATGTTCATTGTTACGAAATAACTTAAGAGCAGAAATAGGTCAACCTGTGTGATACAAACAATAGATATTTTCTAGTCCTATGCCCTTAGCCAAAAACCACAAATAGCTGGTGGTTTTGCAATCTCTAAAGGAAGACATAACATTCACTCATAAGAGCTATGCATAAAATTTAGTGCTATTTACAGAAGTCAGTAATTTACATGAAACATAGAAACATAGAAACATAGAAAATAGGTGCAGGAGCAGGCCATTCGGCCCTTCGAGCCTGCACCGCCATTTATTATGATCATGGCTGATTATCCAACTCAGAACCCTGCCCCAGCCTTCCCTCCATACCCCCGATCCCCGTAGCCACAAGGGCCATATCTAACTCCCTCCTAAATATAGCCAATGAATTGGCCTCAACAGTTTCCTGTGGCAGAGAATTCCACAGATTCACCACTCTCTGTGTGAAGAAGTTTTTCCTAATCTCGGTCCTAACTGATATTGCCTGATTTTTATCTCTGACAATAATTGGTAATTTAGTTAATTTCAATACATATATAAAAGTTATTTTTCACTGAGGTAGTTAGGATTAAGATGGATTCAATGGAAGTTAAACTACAGTCCTGAGTAATGTTCCCTTTAATTTTTAGTGGTCAGTGTGCACAAAAATCTTATGTTGTGCAAATTTTTTTCCTGTGACAAAAGTATGTGTGCACTGAATGCACGCATCGGACAGTTTATGTAGGTTTACAAAATATTTGACATAAAACCACACAGAACAACAAAATAACATACATATTTAAGTCACACACACAAAAAATGCTGGTGAACACAGCAGGCCAGGCAGCATCTATAGGAAGAGGTACAGTCGACGTTTCGGGCCAAGACCTTTTGTCAGGACTAACTGAAAGAAGAGATAGTAAGAGATTTGAAAGTGGGAAGGAGAGGGGGAGATCCGAAATGATAGGAGAAGACAGGAGAGGGAGGGATGGAGCCAAGAGCTGGACAGGTGATTCGCAAAAGGGACACAAGGCTGGAGAAGGGAGACGATCATGGGACAGGAGGCCTAGGGAGAAAGGGGGGGCAGGAGCCCAGAGGATGGGCAAGGAGCTATAGTGAGAGGGACAGAGAAAAAAGAGAGAACAAAGGGGGAAAGAAAAAAATCATCATAATAATAATAATAATAATAATGAATAATAAATAAATAAATACTGGATGGGGTACAAAGGGGAGGAGGGGCATTAACGGAAGTTAGAGAGGTCAATGTTTATGCCATCAGGTTGGAGATATTTAATTTTTATCATATTTAAGTCACTCAGTTATCTTTTCTCTCTCGTCTTTGGCATTTACCCATTCTTTGTAAACTCTATCTTGACTAATCGAACTTCTATCCCATTGATAGCTTTTGATTCTTATTAACATATCCAAATTCACCTAAATGGTTTCTCAGCTTGTTTTTGAGTTGATTCATTAGGCTAAAACCTCGTTCACAATCCACACTAGACGCGAGAAAGGTTCCCCCAATGTCCATCAACTGTGCAAGGTCACAAAACTGTTCATTTTGAAGTACAAATGCCACCATTTGAGCAAAGTCTGAAATTGGTTTGGATTTAATTTCTTCTTGCACGGAAAATTTGAAACCATTAAACTGTCTAACTATTACCATGTTTTCAGCTAGAAAATTATGATATTTTAGACATAAGGCATTAACTTGTTCATCGCCAAATGTGAAGTCACAATCTGCAATTGTAGGGAAATCAAAAGCTGACCATTCTTGTACCTCAACTTTGATCTCCTCTGGGTTTGATCGTTTTCGTTCTCGCTCATCTGCACTCTACTGTAACATGAGTAGCACTCCTGTAATGGGTAATGACGGGTTCTGTTGCCTGAGCTTTTGTACACCGTCCAAATGCGATTTACTTGCCAAATGACACTTCAAAAAGTCATGTTTCCAAATATCATTCCACTTCTTTTCACTAGCAAATTCTCCAGCAACTTTCGCATCACGACAATACAAACAGATAACTCCAGTTTCTGAATCATAAATAAATATTTCTTGTAGCTGAACGTTCTTGACCTCATGAGCTTTTGGTGTAACAGTTTCTACTATTTTGTTAAGCCATTCAACTTCAAACAAATTTGCAGTTCTCTTGCACTTCACGCCCTTCGCTTCTTTTGAATTCGACATAGTGAATCAATATTTTTTTCCAATTAAAAACTTAGTAAGCTAGCTACAGGATTTGAAACAGATCTTTGTTAACATTATGATATGAACACTGTCCGCCAAACACAGCAGCCGCCGTGATGCAGCTGTACAAACCGGAATATGATAGGTGAGGTGACGTAAATTAGTGACGTGCATTGTGGTATGTGAAAAACTGACTAACTAGTTAACAGAAACAATTAGCTAAAAGATTATTTTCAATAAGTATAATTATTGACTACTACATTATTTTAGGTAACTAACCTTTTGTGCGCACATTAATTTCCTTTGTGCGCTCATTGAAAAACGTGTGTGCGCGTGCGCACACACACACAGCTTAGGGGGAACTATGGTCCTGAGTATTTCAGACAAAAAGGATTTATTATTAACTTCCAGTTTTACACAGTCCTCAAGTCCAGGTGATCAATAAAATGGCCTGTTTAAAAAAAACTGAATAAATAATGCCTGTTGTTTTGTTGACAGAAAGGTTAAGTGAGTGAAAATCATCAATTAAGATTTTAATAGGACACTTTATAACTGGGTAATGACTATATCCTATAATTATGATAATTAAATATTATGGTGTGATTCAAATTTTATTCTCATAACTAAGAGCTGGATTGTGCTATTCATAAACACAAGAGATTCTGCAGATGCAGATAACACATACAAAATGCTGGAGGCCAGGCAGCATCTATGGAAGGGAATAAACAGATGACATTTTGGGCTGAGATTCTTTTTCAGGTCTGGAAAGGAAGGGGGAAGAAGCCAGAATAAAAAGGTGGGGGGAGGCGAAGGAGTACTTGCAAGAAGGTGACAGGTGAAGCTGGGTGGGTGGTGAAGGGGAGATGAAGTGAGAAGCTGAGCTGGAATATGAGGTGTTTCTCCTCCAAGCCGACAGCGGCCTCATCGTGGCAGTAGAGGAGGCCGTGAGCCAGCATGTCGGAACAGGAGTGGTAAATGAAATTAAAATGGTTGGCCACCGAGAAATCCTGTTGGTTGCAGATGGAGCAAAGGTGCTCGGCAGACTGGTTGCCCAGTCTACATCAGGTCTTAATAATGCAGAGGAGGCTGCATCAGGAGCACCGGATACAGTAGGCGACCCCCAACAGATCCTTCCAAGTGAGGCAACATTTCACCTGCGAACCTGCAGGGGGTGTCAATGGTAGCCGGTGCTCCCGATGTGGCCTCCCCTATATTGATAAGATCCAGCATAGACTGGGGGACTGCTTTGTCAAACACCTTTGCAGTTCAATCACACTGCAGTTCCCACACGGAATAAATCCAAGAGCACCCCACAAGCTAGAAACCTCTTACCCCAAAGAAGGAGGGGGCAGCCGGCACATGGGAACTCCACAACTTTCAGGTTTTCTTCCAGGCCCCACAAGACCCTGACTTGGCAACATGTCACTGGTCCTTCATCATCATGGTCATGGCCACAGGAGGAGTAAGAAAGTTCAAGTAATACTTTTTTTAAGGGTAATTAGGGATGGGCAATACATTCTGGCCAGAGGATAGTAGCACTTTAGGGCAAAGTAATAATAATAATAATAATAATACAGAATTTAGGACTGAAACGACAAGAAATTTCCTCTCTTAGAGAATAGTGCCTTTTTAGTATTTTGTACCTAAGAAAACCAGTATAGACCAATTACGTTTAGAGCAGAGACTTAAGTAAATCTGAATATTAGAGGATGTGCAAATAGGATAGAAGAATGCATTGAGGTGAAAGGACAGCCATGTGTCCAGAGCAGGCTATTCCTAAGACATTATTTATATTCTTTTAACAATTGGCCTTGAGAATTTGGGCATAAATTGTCAAGCCCAGAGCCCAGAGAGTTTCAGGTAGTGGTAGTATGGGCTTCAATCTATTAAGTGTGTCCACTTTGCCAGCAAAGAACAGTAGTGTAGCTTCCATTGCTTATCTGGATGGGATCACTTAACCTACTAAATTATTAACACATCATTACAACGAAATGTGTCAGAGGATTCAGTCAATTCCTGTAACCTAGTAACACACCTTGGAATACAAAGACCTTCTCTCAGGGAGAATTTTCTGCAAATAACTCAAATCTTTATATTGACGAACACTCAGCAAGTCAGGGAGCATCTTTACAGGGGAATAAAAAAGTCGACATTTTGGGCCAAAATCCTTCATCAGGTCTGGAAAGGAACAGAAGCCAGAATAAAAAGGTGTGGGGAGAGGGGAGGAGCTGGCAGGTGATAGATGAGATGGGGAAGGTGGAGGGGTGGGGGACGGGGATGAAGTAAGAAGCTGCGAAGAGATAGGTGGACAAGGTAAAGAACCGAAGAAGAGGAATCTGATAGGAGAGGAGGGGATCATGGGAGAAAGGGGAGGAGGGAAACCAGAGAGACAGGTGGAACATAGAATGTAGAACATAGAATAGTACAGGCCCTTTGGCCCACAATGTTGTGCTGACCCTTAAACCCTGCCTCCCATATAAACCCCCACCTTAAATTCCCCCATATACCTGTCTAGTAGTCTCTTAAACTTCACTAGTGTATCTGCCTCCACCACTGACTCAGGCAGTGCATTCCACGCACCAACCACTCTCTGAGTAAAAAACCTTCCTCTAATATCCCCCTTGAACTTCCCACCCCTTACCTTAAAGCCATGTCCTCTTGTATTAAACAGTGGTGCCCTGGGGAAGAGGTGCTGGCTGTCCACTCTATTGATTCATCTTAAAATCTTATATACCTCTATCATGTCTCCTCTCATCGTCCTTCTCTCCAAAGAGTAAAGACCTAGCTCCCTTAATCTCAGATCATAATCCATACTCTCTAAACCAGGCAGCATCCTGGTAAATCTCCTCTGTACCCTTTCCAATGCTTCCACATCCTTCCTATAGTGAGGCAACGAGAAATGGACACAGTACTCCAAGTGTGGCCTAACCAGAGTTTTATAGAGCTGCATCATTACCTCACGACTTTTAAACTCTATCCCTCAACTTATGAAAGCTAACACCTCATAAGCTTTCTTAACTACCCTATCTACCTGTGAGGCAACTTTCAGGGATCTGTGGACATGTAACCCCAGATCCCTCTGCTCATCCACACTACCAAGTATCCTGCCATTTACTTTGTACTCTGCCTTGGAGTTTGTCCTTCCAAAGTGCACCACCTCTCACTTCTCCAGGTTGAACTCCATCTGCCACTTCTCAGCCCACTTCTGCATCCTATCAATGTCTCTCTGCAATCTTTGACAATCCTCTACACTATCCACAACACCACCAACCTTTGTGTTGTCTGCAAACTTGCCAACCCACCCTTCTACCCCCACATCCAGGTCGTTAATAAAAATCACGAAAAGTAGAGGTCCCAGAACCGATCCTTGCAGGACACCACTAGTCACAACCCTCCAATCCGAATGTACTCCCTCCACCACAACCCTCTGCCTTCTGCAGGCAAGCCAATTCTGAATCCACCTGGCCAAACTTCCCTGGATCCCATGCCTTCTGACTATCTGAATAAGCCTACCGTGTGGCAGATGAACAGAAGAGAACAGGCAAGAGGATAACCAGAATGGGGAATGGGAAAGGAGAGGAGGAATTACCTGAAGCTAGTGTGACAGGTGCTAAATCTGACACTACATCCTCACTACCATTTGCCACTCACCACCTCCCACATAACTATTCAAGACCCTTCACTGTCCTTCCAGGTGAGGTGAAACTTCCCCTGTTTATTCCTTTCCATAGATGCTGCCTGAACTGCTGAATTCCTTTAGCATTTTATATGTATTGCTCAAGATTTCCAGCATCTGTAGAACCTCTTGTTTTTTAAACTCTTAAAATTGACCTACAAAAGCTGAAGCTGATAAATTAGAACCATCTAAGTACATAGGCTGCTCAGTTTACACTAAGTAGGGGGTTTCCAGAAATGGTAGATTTCCTGTAGTCAGGAGAAAGCATCATTAATTACAGCAATTCTTAGAAGAATAAATCTTCATTGTTTGACACTATACTGATTGGAAGAAGTACTTTAGACTAACTTTAAACAGGGGAAAGTCTGCAGCTGCTGGAAATCCAAAGCAACACCCGCAAAATGCTGGAGGAACTCAGCAGGTCAGACAGCATCCATGGAAATGAATAAACAGTCAACGTTTTGGACTAAGGCCTTTCTTCAAGACTGCTGTTCCATTCACCAATTAGAGAATCTGACAATAGCATTTCTTTTCGTTAACAAGAGACATCTGCAGATGCTGGAAATCTAAGCAACACACAGAAAACCCTGGAGGAACTCAGCAGGCCAGGCAGCATCTATGGAAAAGAGTACAGTCGATGTTTTGGGCTGAGATCCTTCATCAGGACTCAATGATGAAGGGTCTCAGCCCGAAACATCGACTGTGCTCTTTTCCATAGGTACTACCTGGCCCGCTAAATTCCTCCAGCACTTTATGTGTGTTGATAGCATTTCTAACCTGATTTGACTGCTCCTAAAGGATTTTGAAAATGCAACACTGATTGAATTATAGTGCTATATTTTAAAACAAAATGATTAAATTACTTCAGTTGTCAACTGCAGTTAACATGTATAAGATGATTAACCATCTGTTGTGTATTATTCAAGGATTGTTGTACAACAATTTAAAACTTAGTTCTGATCCACTGATCAGTCTCAGAGCCATGCTTGCTTCATCTGTTAATATAGATGGCAAGTTTTCTTCCTGCTTTCTGTTAGAAGTGAAGAAATTGTGCTGGGGTAAGCTACTCGAGGGAAGAGAACTACCACGAGGCTGTGCGTATGAAAACGAAGGACTGTTAGTAAGATGGATCAACACCATTCAGCAGATCCTAAACTTCCTGCTAGGTTCTGCATCTATATATAATCAAGGCCCATGCAAAGTAAATGTAACAAAGATTGTTGAACGTTTCTATTCAAACACATCTGTGTTGTGTGGATTAATTAGTACTTAGACCCATTTTGACAATTGGACTGGCTGAGTCACTGGAGAGACAATGGTGGTAGAACATAGAAAATGGAACATAAAGCACTACAGCACAGTACAGGCCCTTCAGTTCATGAAGGTGTGCCAATCTTTTAATCTACTCTAAAAGCAACCTAACACTCCCCACCTACTTTACCCTTCTTTGTTCTATAATCCATGTGTCTAACTAAGACTTTCTTAGATGTCCCTAATGTATCTGCCTCTACCCCCCCCAACCCTAGCAGTATATTCCACGCAACCACTACTCCCTGTGTAAAAAAACTTACCTATAACATCCTCCCTATACTTTCCTGCAATCGCCTTAAAATTATGCCTTTACATCATCACCATCATCATTATTATGTGCCACATCCAATGAAGTGCGCGATTGTGGTCTATGACCATGATTGTTCTTGGCAAATTTTTCTACAGGAGTGGTTTGCCATTGCATTCTTCTGGGCAATGTCTTTACAAGATGGATGACGCCAGCCATTATTAATACTCTTCAGAGATTGTCTGCCTGACATCACTGGTCGCATAACCAGAACTTGTGATGTGCACCAGCTGCTCATGCGACCATCCACCATCTGTTCCCATGGCTTCATGTGACCCTGATTGGGAGGGAGCTAAGCAGGTGCTGTACCTTGTCCAGGGGTGGCCTGCAAACTAGTGGAGGAAGGAGCACTTTATACCTACCTTGCTATATCCACCCTGCCACCCATGACTTTTTATATGATACAAAAATCTTTGTTCAACGCAGCAGATCTTCCTCTCCTCACACCATGTTTTTAAATATTTTAGACACAGAAACAACAATAAATGATTAACTACAGTTTAAATAACTATAATTACCTACATTGAATGTAGTTGGGTAACTTTCCAGAATTACATATTTACCATGATAATATATTCCAACTAGCAAAACCTCTCCAAATATTCAAATGCTGGTGATTGGTCCAAAAGCTTCCGAGCACAAACTCCAAACAGCCAATGTATACCTCTTTTGTTACAGTGTTGAGGGAGGACTTCTTGAATATGCAACTCACCAGAATATTAAGTGACAAAACACACCAGCCCTGAACTGTGCACTAAATGGCAGGGATATGACTTTAATAATGTGTTAACACAGGAGATGGCCGCTTAATCCTTCCTGATCTCATCCTGAAGCTTTCAATGACCAGCAAGTAAAATGAATGTTCATCATCGCTGCAGGTTCAATGATACAGAATCAGAATGTCCCAGACCCCATGGTTGGTTTCAATAGCTTTAAATATATCATTTGAAGTTACATTTTGAACAGATTTTATTTCCTGAAGACTGTTCCTCATTTTAGATATTCTCACAATATCTGCTAACCGTGATTTTGTAGCTTCAGTATAATCCCTAATATAGACAAAGAGTATACTGCAGCTTGAACAAAGGTATTTTTATCTTATTAGTAATGATTACTTTGAGGGAGATATTAATCAGACTCTGTGTGGGAGGGTGGACCAAAGGAAATGTAAGGCACTCCTTCCCTCCACTAGCCTGCAGATCACCCTTGGGCAAGGTGTATCACCTGCTTGTCCCCCAGACCAGGGTCACGTGAAGCCACGGGAGCAGGTGGTGGATGGTCCTATGAGCAGCCAGTGCATATCACAAGTCCTGTTTATGTGACCACTGACGCCAGGCAGACAATCTCTGCGGAGGATTGGTAATGGCTGGGATCACCTGTCTTGTAAAGGCACTGCCTGGAAGAAGGCAATGGCAAACCACTTCTGTAGAAGAATTTGACAAGAACAATTATGGTCATGGATAGAGAAAAGAGTAGATGAAGGGGATCTTCCCCACAGGCAGATTAAAGACAGTTGGAAGACCATGATAGCCCATGTCATACAACACAGCACATAATGATGAGTCCTGATGAAGGGTCTCGGACCGAACTATCGACTGTTTTTTTCATTTCCATAGATGCTGCCTGACCTGCTGAGTTCCTCGAGCATTTTGTGTGTTTTGCCTTGGATTTCCAGCAGCTGCAGAATTTATCACATTTGCGACATAATGTTGATGATTATCAGGCTAACAAAGAAGTTTTCCTGTGATATGATCTGTCGCATCAACAAGATACAGTGAATATTCTTGGTAGCAACTGGTCTTAAGATGAGTACTTTCCTTTATAGCTATGGGCTTCTGATTACTTAGAGTTCAGACATACAACACTGTGCATTAAGATGTTTTTAGAGCTACGGAGTTTATTAAGTCAGTGACATGACTTAGTTTGGCAGGAAGAGCTCATTTCTGGCAGAATTGTAATGCTACTAGTTGAGCTACTGCCGGACGACAAAGTCCAATCCTGACAGTGGGTACTGTCTGTGTGGAGTTCACACATTGTCCCTGCAACAGTGGCTTTTCTCTAGGTGATTCTGTTTCCTCCCATATCCCATACACTTGAGTAGATTCATTGATCCCAAGCACATGAGTAGGTTCATTGGTCTCAAACACATGAGTAGGTTCATTGGTCACTCAATTGCCCCTTATGCAAAAGCGAGTGATATGATGCCAGTGTCTTGGAGGAGTTAATGAGAAAGTGGGAAGAATAAAAAGCAGGATTAATGCAGACTTCCTGTAAATGGTTGGTTGACAGTTCGTGCTGAAGAGCTTGTTTCTGTGCTGTATCATTCTATAACTCTGTTTATAATGTTAAAGTGCATTATATTTTTGTGGTATTTGGTGATGAAACTAGCTTGCAAGTGCCTGAAGTTTTCATCAAATCATAGATTATCCTTGATTTAGTCAGAAATACAACATGGAATAGGCCCTTCCAGCCCTTTGAACCACACTGCCCAACAACCCCAATTTAATCTTAACCCATCATGGAACAATGTATCTATCTATCTGTCTGTCTATTTATTTATTTGTTTGTTTGTTTGTTTGTTTGTTTGTTTGCAATGACCTATTAACCTACATGGTATGTCTTTGGACTGTGGAAGGAAACCAGAGCACCTGGGCAAAACCACATATGGGAGAAGATACAAAGTTCCCGCAGAGGACACTGGGATTGAACTCTGAATTCCAACACCCTGCGCTGCAATAGTGCTGCCCTAACCACTACTCTACCGTGGCTCCCATTTCCTTCAGAAAAGGCTTCAAAATAAAGCATCCATGGGGAAGCTCTGAAAATATAGCAAAATCTCAGATACTGGAGATCTAAAATATAATAGAAAATTCTGGAAAGCATTTGAGAGATGAGAAACCAAGTTTCTAGTTTGCCTGTAATGTTTCTTTAATCTCATCCCACAGATGCCGCCTGACCTATTGAGAATTGAATCACTGTCAGCAGTGTTGTGATTTCTGTGTTTAACTGGTTGTAAAGAAATCTGGAAAATGTTGAAGATTTTTCTATTCCAAAATACTAAACTCTGACAGTTTTACTGATATTACAAATGGAATATCTAGGTTATTAACACTGATCCTTTTAAGATGTTCCTGTTGATTAGGTTTTGTTGAATGTGCCTTGTAGTCCTTACGTGGAGTAATGAAAAGAAAGAACTTGCATTTATAAAGTACCTTTCATGTCCTCAGAGTCTGGAAATGTTTAAATGTCAACAAAATATATTCACCCCATGCTCAAAGTAGACTAATCCACAAAGTAGACCATTCACAAAAAGCAGATTTCCTGGTGGTCAACTGCTTTAATTCCTATTCCCATTCCTACTCTGTCATGTCAGTCCATGACCTCTTCTACTGCCACGATGAGGCCTTGCTCAGACTGGAGGAGCAACATCTCACATTCCATCTAGGTAGTCTTCAACCTAATGGCACGAGCATCGATTTCTCCTTCCAGTAAATTTTTTCCCCTTCCCTCTTCTTCTATTCCCCGCTCTGGCTTCTTCCCTCTTCACATCACCTGCCCCTGGTGCCTCTCCTCTTTCCAATGATCCATTCTGCTCCTTATCAGATTTCTTCTTCTCCAGTCTTCTGTCTTTTCCAATGATCACCTCCCAGCTTTTCACTTCACCTCCCTCCCCCACACACCTGGCTTCACCTATCACCTTCCTGTCTTCTTTTCTCTCACCTCACCTTCTTATTGTGGCAAATTTCCCCTTCCTTTCAAGTCCGGATGAGGGCTCTCACTCAGCCCAGAACGCCAGCTGTTGATTCGTTTCCATAGATGCTGCCTGACCTGCTGAGTTCCTCCGGTATTTTGTGTCTGTTGCTCTAGAGTTCCAGCACCTTGTGTTTATAGTGGACTAATCAGTTAGCTTTGCCTCTTTAGGATTTTCAATGGCTTTTCTGAAGACAGAAAAGTATGCTTTAAACATTATAGATTGTTGCCCAGCAGTTTTAGAACATAGAACATGGAGCAGTACAGCATGGCAGGGGCCCTTCAGCCCACAATGTTGTACTGACCCTTCCATCCTACATAGAATATAAATAACTAAATAAACAAATAGTGCAAAAGAGGAATAGCAAGGCAGTGTTCTTGGGTTCATGGACAATTCATAAATCTGGTAGCTGAGTGGAATAAGCTGTTCCTTAAATACCGAGTGTGGGTCTTCAGGGTCCTGCACTTCTTCCCTAATGGTTCAAATGAGAAGGGGGCATGTTCCAGATGATGAGGGTCCTTACTGGTGGATGTCACCTTCATGAGGTAATGCCTTTGAAGATGACCTCAATAGTGGGGAGTCTAGTGCCCAGGATGGTTATGTCTACAGCCCTCTACAGCAAGGTGTCTCAAACTGGGGACCACGAGAGATCGTGATTTTAAAAAACAAACATCAGTTTTTGAACTTCGCGAGACGTGCGATGCTAGCGCTCGCGGAGGTGGGCAGCGACCGAGCCGTCCCATTAACAATCTCGTTAGCGGTCCCTCATCCCAGAGTGAACAGTCGGACCGGGTTGATTTGGTTGGGTCCGTTCTCAGTTTTGATGTGAGACAGGGGAGGCCATTGATAACTGGTGAGCGCTGCATTGCGCGGAAGGGAGGGCAGTAGGCTGATGAGGATTGTGCGTTTCCTGAGCATTGAATGGACTTGCCCAACTTGGGCTATGACATCAGCCTCTTCCTCCTGAATTAACTGCACAGAACTCTTACTGACTTGTGGGAGTGAACAAACTATCAGCGCAGTAGAAAATTTGAGGGAAATTTTCATTCTAAAGAAAGAAATTTTATGCACTGGAAGAACTGTGTTGGCTTCTATCCTGATAGTATCCCTCAATGGTTGCCTCTGTGAGAGGTTTCACTTCCCTTGGAAAAATAGAAAATCCTGAAGTTACCACAACACACTGACCAAGACCAGTTCATTCAAGAATGTTTAAAAAGCTGTGTGAAAGTCAGGGCAAAGAGCACACCAATCTCCTGCTGCATATAGAAATCAGGAGGCTTAGCAGAGGAAGAGTTTTCAACATGACGTTTGAGCTGAAAGGTGAATTGCAGGGGTACTTTCAAGAAAACAGTAGGCCAGATTTTGCTGAGTGCTTTGAAGATTAAGAATGGCTGCAGAAACTAGCCTACTTAGCAGATTTTTTTATCATATGAACCAGTTGAACAAGCCTCTGCAAGGTCCTGGAGAAAATGTTTTGACTTCAATTGACACGATTCTTGGATTTAAAAGGAAACTGAATCTTTGGAAAAATCATGTTGCAAAAGGAAACCTTGAAATGCTTCCACTACTGCTTGGGCTTGAGAGTGAGGAAAAATATCAGAAAATCTCGAGTCTTATTAAAAACCACGTGAAAGAGCTGCAGAACAAAATTGAACAGTATTTTCCCTCTCTTTCAACACAAATGTATGACTGGGTGAGGGACCCCTTCTCTGAGACCTGCTCAGTCTGAGAACTTGACTTTGAGAGCTGCAGTCTGATCGGGCACTCAAGAGAAAAGGCTGTACTTGATCTGGTATTGGGAAATGAATCTGGTCAGGTGTCAGGTCTCTCAGCGGGAGAGCATTTTGGAGATAGTGATCACAATTCGATCTCCTTTACCATAGCATTGGAGAGGGATAGGAACAGACAAGTTGGGAAAGCGCTTAATTGGAGTAAGAGGAAATATGAGGCTATCAGGCAGGAACTTGGAAGCATAAATTGGGAACAGATGTTCTCAGGGAAACATACGGAAGAAATGTGGCAAATGTTCGGGGGATATTTGAGTGTGGTCTGCATAGGTACGTTCCAATGAGACAGGGAAAGGATGGTAGGGTACAGGAACCGTGGTGTACAAAGGCTGTTGTAAATATAGTCAAGAAGAAAAGAAGAGCTTACGAAAGGTTCAAAAAACTAGGTAATGATTGAGATCTAGGAGATTATAAGGCTAGCAGGAAGGAGTTTAAGAATGAAATTAGGAGATCCAGAAGGGGCCATGAGAAGGCCTTGACAGACAGGATTAAGGAGACTTCAAGGGTGGTGTTCTCAGGATTGCTGCCAGTGCTATGTGACAGTGATGGTAAGAATTGGAGGAGATGACAGTTGAACGCATGGCTGAGGAGTTGGTGCAGGGAGCAGCGTTTTAGATTTTTGGATCATTAGGATCTCTTCTGGGGAAGGTAGAACCTATACAGATTGGATGGGTTGCACCTGAACCCGAGGGGGAGCAATATCCTTGCAGGTCAGTTTGTTAGCATGGTTCGGGAGGGCTTAAACTAATTTGCAAGGGGGATGGGACCCGGAGCGATAGAGCAGTGAAAGAAGTGCATGGAGTGAAGCCAGTTCTAACATATAGAGAGGCTTTGAGGAAAGAGAAGCAGAATAAACGGTGTAAAGGTAGTAAGGCAGAAGGGCTGAAGTGTGTGTACCTCAATGCAAGAAGCATCAGGAACAAAGGTGATGAACTGAGAGCTTGGATACACACATGGAATTATGATGTAGTGGCCATTACAGAGACTTGGCTGGCACCAGGGCAGGAATGGATTCTCGATATTCCTCCATTTCAGTGCTTTAAAAGGGATAGAGAGGGTGGAAAAAGGGGAGGAGGGGTGGAACTAGTCAGGGATACTATTACAGCTACAGAAAGGGTGGGTAATGTAGCAGGATCCTCTTTTGAGTCAATATGGGTGGAAGTCAGGAACAGGAAGGGAGCAGTTACTCTACTGGGGGTATTCTATAGGCCCCCTGGTAGCAGCAGAGATACAGAAGAGCAGAATGGGAGGCAGATTTTGGAAAGGTGCAAAAATAACAGGGTTGTTATCATGGGTGACTTTAACTTCCCTAATATTGATTGGCACCTGATTAGTTCCAAGGGTTTAGATGGGGCAGAGTTTGTTAAGTGTGTCCAGGATGGATTCCTGTCACAGTATGTGGACAGGCCGACTAGGGGGAATGCCATACTAGATATAGTACTAGGTAATGAACCGGGTCAGGTCACAGATCTCTTAGTGGGTGAGCATCTGGGGGACAGTGACCACCGCTCCCTGGCCTTTAGCATTATCATGGAAAAGGATAGAATCAGAGAGGACAGGAAAATATTTAATTGGGGAAGGGCAAATTATGAGGCTATAAGGCTAGAACTTGCAGGTGTGAATTGGGATGAAGTTTTTGCAGGGCAATGTACTATGGACATGTGGTCGATGTTTAGAGATCTCTTGCAGGATGTTAGGGATAAATTTGTCCCGGTGAGGAAGATAAAGAATAGTAGGGTGAAGGAACCATGGGTGACAAGTGAGGTGGAAAACCTAGTCAGGTGGAAGAAGGCAGCATACATGAGGTTTAGGAAGTAAGGATCAGCTGGGTCTATTGAGGAATATAGGGAAGCAAGAAAGGAGCTTAAGAAGGGGCTGAGAAGAGCAAGAAGGGGGCATGAGAAAGCCTTGGCGAGTAGGGTAAAGGAAAACCCTAAGGCATTCTTCAATTACGTGAAGAACAAAAGGATGACAGGAGTGAAGGTAGGACCGATTAGAGATAAAGGTGGGAAGACGTGCCTGGAGGCTGTGAAAGTGAGCGAGGTACTCAATGAATACTTCTCTTCGGTATTCACCAATGAGAGGGAACTTGATGATGGAGAGGACAATATGAGTGAGGTTGATGTTCTGGAGCATGTTGATATTAAGGGAGAGGAGGTGTTGGAGTGGTTAAAATATATTAGGATGGATAAGCCTCTGGGGCCTGACGGAATATTCCCCAGGCTGCTCCATGAGGCAAGGGAAGAGATTGCTGAGCCTCTGGCTAGGATCTTTATGTCCGCGTTGTCCATGGGCATGGTACCGGAGGATTGGAGGGAGGTGAATGTTGTCCCCTTGTTCAAAAAAGGTAGTAGGGATAGTCCGGGTAATTATAGACCAGTGAGCCTTACATCTGTGGTGGGAAAACTGTTGGAAAAGATTCTTAAAGATAGGATCCATGGGCATTTAGAGAATCATGGTCTGATCAGGGACAGTCAGCATGGCTTTGTGAAGGGCAGATCGTGTCTAACAAGCCTGATAGAGTTCTTTGAGGAGGTGAGCAGGCATATAGATGAGGGTAGTGCAGTGGATGTGATTTATATGGATTTTAGTAAGGCATTTGACAAGGTTTCACATGGTAGGCTTATTCAGAAAGTCAGAAGACATGGGATCCAGGGAAGTTTGGCCAGGTGGATTCAGAATTGGCTTGTCTGCAGAAGGCAGAGGGTCGTGGTGGAGGGAGTACATTCAGATTGGAGGATTGTGACTAGTGGTGTCCCACAAGGATATGTCCTGGGACCTCTACTTTTCGTGATTTTTATTGACCTGGATGTGGGGGTAGAGGGGTGGGTTGGCAAGTTTGCAGATGACACAAGGGTTGGTGGTGTTGTAGATAGTGTAGAGGATTGTCAAAGATTGCAGAGAGACACTGATAGGATGCAGAAGTAGGCTGAGAAGTGGCAGATGGAGTTCAACCCGGAGAAATGTGAGGTGGTACACTTTGGAAGGACAAACTCCAAGGCAGGGTACAAAGTAAATGGGAGGATACTTGGTAGTGTGGAGGAGCAGAGGGATCTGGGGTTACATGTCCACAGATCCCTGAAAGTTGCCTCACAGGTGGATAGGGTAGTTAAGAAAGCTTATGGGGTGTTAGCTTTCATAAATTGAGGGATAGAGTTTAAGAGTCGCGATGTAATGATGCAGCTCTATAAAGCTTGTACTGTGTCCAGTTCTGGTCGCCTCACTATAGGAAGGCTGTGGAAGCATTGGAAAGGGTACAGAGGAGATTTACCAGGATGCTGCCTGGTTTAGAGAGTATGCATTATGATCAGAGATTAAGGGAGCTAGGGCTTTACTCTTTGGAGAGAAGGAGGATGAGAGGAGACATGATAGAGGTGTACAAAATATTAAGAGAAATACATAGAGTGGATAGCCAGTGCCTCTTCCCCAGGGCACCACTGCTCAATACAAGAGGACATGGCTTTAAGATAAGTGGTGGGAAGTTCAAGGGGGATATTAGAGGAAGGTATTTTACTCAGAGAGTGGTTGGTGCGTGGAATGCACTGCCTGAGTCAGTGGTGGAGGCAGGTACACTCGTGAAGCTTAAGGGACTACTAGACAGGTATATGGAAGAATTTAAGGTGGAAGGTTATATGGGAGGCAGGGTTTGAGGGTTGGCACAACCTGTAATGTGCTGTACTATTCCATGTTCTATGTTCTATATTCTAAAACCCCAAGGCATTCTACAAGTATGTGAAGAGCAAGAGGATAAGACATGAGAGAATAGGACCAATCAAGCGTGACAGTAGAAAAGCGTGTATGGAACCAGAGGAGATAGCTGAGGTACTTAATGAATACTTTGCTTCAGTATTCACTACGGAAAAGCACCTTGACAATTGTAGGGTTAACTTACAGCGGACTGAAAAGCTTGAGCATGTAGATATTAAGGAGGAGGATGTGCTGGATCTTTTGGAATGCATCAAGTTGGATAAGTCACCAGGACTGGACAAGATGTTCCCTGGGCTCCTGTGAGAGGCGAGGGAGGAGATTGCTGAGCCTCTGGTGATTGTCTTTGCATCATCAATGAGGACGGGAGAGGTTCCAGAGGATTGGAGGGTTGTTGTTCCCTTATTCAAGAAAGGGAATAGAGATAGCTCAAGAAATTATAGACCAGTGAGCCTTCAGTGGTTGGTAAGTTGATGGAGAATATCCTGATAGGCAGGATTTAGGACCATTTGAAAAGGCAAAATATGATTAGGAATAGTCAGCATGGCTTTGTCAAAGGCAGCTCATGTCTTTCGAGCCTGATTGAATTTTTTGAGGATGTGACTAAACACATTGATGAAGGTAGAGTAGTAGATGTAGTGTATATGGATTTCAGCAAGGCAATTGATAAGGTACCCCATGCACTGCTTATTGAGAAAGTAAGGAGGCATGGGATCCAAGGGGACATTGCTTTGTGGATCCAGAACTGGCTTGCCTACAGAAGGCAAGGAGTGGTTGTAGACAGGTCATATTCTGCATGGAGGTCGGTGACCAGTGGTGTGCCTCAGGGATCTTTTCTGGGACCACTACTCTTCGTGCTTTTTATAAATGACCTGGATGAGGAGGTGGAGGGATGGGTTCGTAAATTTGTTGATGACACATCGGTTGGGGGTGTTGTGGATAGTGTGGAGGGCTGTCAGAGGTTACAGCAGGATATGGATAGGATGCAAAACTGGGTTGAGAAGTGGCAGATGGAGTTCAACCCAGATATGTGTGAGGTGGTTCATTTTGGCAGGTCAAATATGATGGCAGAATGCTTTATGCATTCTTTATGCTTTAAGGAGCATGCTTTATGAGAATAGGTTGAGTGAACTTGGCCTTTTCTCCTTGGAGCAACGGAGGATGAGAGGTGACCTGATAGAGGTGTACAAGATGATACGAGGCTTTGATCGTGTGGATAGTCAGAGGCTTTATCCCAGGGCTGAGATGGCTAGCGCAAGAGGACACAGTTTTAAGGTGCATGGAAGTAGGTACAGAGGAGATGTCAAGGGTAAGTTTTTTACGCAGAGAGTGGTGAGTGCGTGGAATGGGCTGCCGGCGATGGTGGTGGAGGCGGATACGATAGGGTCTTTTAAGAGACTCCTGGATAGTTATATGGAGCTTAGAAAAATAGAGGGCTATGGATAACCTTAGGTAATTTCTAAGGTAAGAATATGTTCAGCACAGCTTTGTGGGCCAAAGGGCCTGTGTTGTGCTGTAGGTTTTCTATGTTTCTATGTTTCAAGATGACATTTACGGACTTACTCCTGGTCAAGTTCTGGATTTCTGTGAAAGAAGAATATCCTGGAATTCATGGGAAAGCAATGAACATCTTGATACAGTTTTCAACTTCTTACATGTGTGAGCAAGTATTTTCTTGTTTAACAAGCATCAAGAGTGAGGATAGAAATCATTTCATTTCAGTGAAATCCATATGTGTTTATCTCAAGTTCGACCCAGAATTGAGTATTTGTGCATCAAAAAACAGGCATAGGTTTCACCTGCTAGCCCTTTATTTGAGCCTGATCATGTCACTTAGTAAGAATTTTTTTTTCAAAGTCTTGTATAAAATTGTGTCAGGCTATATTTTTATTCATATTGCTTTGGCTTATGGTTTTTAGTAACTTTGCTAATTAACACTGGCTATGAAGTTTTATGTTGTAAATAGCATTAATTAAAATCAATTTACAAATTTTATTTAAATTAAATCCACCAAGCCATCCCTTAGAAAAATTAAATCCCATTTTGTCTTTAGCCAGTTATTTCAGAGAAATTTATTATGTTTGCCTTATGAGTTTTTAAAATTTATGAAAGGGAAAGAAAGAGATTAATTTCAAGAAAGGTAAGTTAGGCTTAACTTCCTGTTTTTTTCAAGAAAGGTTGGATAAAAATTTGTTCTGTACTCAAAGCAGCATAGACAATTATTTTTGGATTATTATACTGTATCAACAATTTAATGTTCATGCTAACATACCGTGAGCTCTAGATATAATAACTTTTACACAGGGGTCCCTGAGACCTGAATATTATTTCAAGGGTTCCTCCAGGGCAAAAAGGTTGAGAAAGGCTCTGCAACCTCTTATGATCCTGTGCATTGGTGCCTCCACACCAGATGGTGAGGCAACCAGTCAGATTGCTCACCATGATACATCTGTAGAAACTTGCTAGAGTCTTTGGTGATGTACTAATTCTCCTGAAACTCTAATAAAGTTTAGCCTACTAGCGTGCCATCATTATGACTGCATCACTATGGTGGGCCCAGGATGGATCCTCTGCGACTTTGACACACAGGAATGTGAAAGTGCTCATTCTTTCCACCACTGACCCTTCAGTGAGGATTGGGATGTCTTCTCCTGTTTTCCCTTTCTGAAGTCCACGATCAATTCCTTGGGTTTTGCTGACGCTGAATGCAAAGTTATTGCTGGGACACTATTCAACCAGCCGATTGATTTCACTCCTGTACTCCTCCTTGTTGGCATCCGAGATTCTACTGCACCAGTAGTGTCATCAGTGAATTTATAAAAAGCAAGAGATTTATGAATGGGTATAGAGAGAATACAGCAATGGGATAAGCATTATGCTTGAGGTGCACCTGTTTTGATTATCAGCAAGGAGGAGACATTATCACGTTATCACCAGTCCGTAATGACTGTAGTCTCCTGATGAGGAAGTGAAAAATCCAATTGCAGATGGAGGTATGTAGGCCCTGAGTTTTGATGCTTGTTCATTAATACTGAGGGAATAATGGTATTGAACACTGAGCTATAATCAGATATAGGTATTGCTCTTGTCCAGGTGGCCCAGTACCAAGTGGGGAGCCAGTGAGATGACAGATCTGTTGTGCCAGTAGGCAAATTACAGTGGGTGCAGATAGAAATTGATTTTAGCCATGACCAACCTGTCAAAGCAATTCATCGCAGTAGATGTGAGTGCTACGGGGCAAAGGTCATTGAGGCAGCTCACCCTGCTCTTCTAGGGCACTGGCCTGATTTACAGTCATAGAGTTATAGAAAATACAGCACAGAAACAGGACTTTCAGCCCATCTAATCTGAGCTGAAACATTTAAACTGCCTACTCCCATCAACCTGCATCTAGACCATAGCATTCCATTCCCCTCCCATCCATATACCTATCTAAACTTCTATTAAACATTGAAATCGAAATTGCAATCACCGCTTGTGCTGGCAGCTCATTCCACACTCCCGCTACCCTCTGAGTGAAGGTGTTTCCTCTCCTGTTCCACTTAAACATATCACCTTTCACCCTTGACCTCTAGTTGTAGTCTCACCCAACCTCAGTGGTAAAGCTTGCTTGCATTGACACTATCTATACCCCTCATAACTTTGCATATATCAAATCTCCCCTCAATATTCTATAGTTGAGGGAATAAAATTCTAACTATTCAATCCTTCCTTCCTTATAACTCGGGTTTCCAGTCCCAGCAGCATCCTTGTTAATTTTCTCTGTACTCTTTCAATCATATTTACATCTTTCCTGTAGGTGGGTGACCAAAGCTGCACCACAATGCTTCAAATTAGACCTCACCAACATCTTGTACAACTTCAACATAACCTTCCAACTCCTGTAATCAATACCTTGATCAATGAAGGTCAATGTGCCAAATGCTTCCCTTATGACCCTAGCTACCCGTGACACCGCTTTCAATAATTATGGGCCTGTATTCCATGATGTCTTTGTTCTACCACACTCCTCAGTGCCCTACCACTCACTGTGTAAGATCTTTCCTGGTTGCTCCTCCATAATACAACACCTTACACGTATCTGCATTAAATTCCATCTGTCATTTTTCAGCCCATTTTTCCAACTGATGCACATCCCACTGCAAGCCATGATAAAGTCTTACTCACTGTCCACTACACCCCCAATCTTAGTATCATCCTCAAATTTGCTGATCCAGTTAATCAGATTAGATTAGATTAGATTATGAGGACACTCAGTCCTCTTTTTATTGTCATTTGGAAATGCATACATGCATTAAGAAATGATACAATGTTTCTCCAGAGTGCTATCACAGAAAACAGGACAAACCAAAGATTAACACTGACAGAACCACATGATTATAACATACAGTTACAGCAGTGCAAAGCAATACCATAATCTGATGAAGAACAAACCTTGGGCACGGTAAAAAAAAGTCTCAAACATCCTCGAGTGGATCGACTCCCGAGTCCCTGATAGCAGGCGGCAAAAGGGAGAAGCTCCCTGCCATAAACCTCCAGGCACCGTCAACTTGCCGACCACAGCCAACACTGAGTCCATCCGTCCGAAAACTTCGAGCTTCCGACCAGCCTCTCCGATACAGCCTCCCGAGCGCCATCCTCTGCCGAGCACCTTCGACCTCGCCCCGGCTGCTGAAACACGCAAAGCCGAGGATTTCGGGGCCTTCAGCTCCGAAGATTCCGGTTACCACACAGTAGCAGCGGCAGCCAAACGGGCACTTCAGGAAGTTTTCCAGATGTTCCTCTGTGCTCTCATGTCTGTCTCCATCAAATCAGAATTGTGCACGGTCCCCTACTTGACAGATAACAGACATCATCACCGAAGTGGTCATTGATAGAGATAACAAGCAACAGACCCAGCCCCGATCCCTGCTGCCCACCTCTAGTCACAGGCCTCCAGTCAGAGCATCAACCATCTACTATCACTGTATGGCTTCTTTCACAAAGCCAATACTTAATCCAATTAACTATCTTATCATGAATACCAAGCGACTGAACCTTCTTGACCAACTTCCCAAGAGCCTTGCTGAAGTCCATGTAGACAACATCTACTGCCTTGCCTTCATCAATTTTCCTGGTAAGACAGGCAATCGTGACATCGGAGCACTGGAAAATGTTACTGTACAGGTAGTAATGGGGACAAAAAAATTGCAAATGAAATGAGTAAGTATTTTGGGTCAGTCTCCATTGTGGAATTCACCAGCAGCATGCCAACAATTCAAAAGTATCAGGAGCAGAAATAAATAATTAATGAAGTAGAATAATTATTAAGTAGAAAGTACTTTGGAAGCTGAAAGGTCTGAAGGTAGATAAGTCACCTAGACCAAATGGTGTACACCCCAGGTTTCTGAAAGAGGTGCCTGAAAAGATTGTGGAGGTGTTATTAGTGACCTTTCAAAGGAATAACTAGACTCTGGAATAGTTCTGGAGGACTGGAAAATCACAAAATCACAAAATCACTCCACTCTTTAAGAAGGAAAGGAGAAAAAAGAAGGAAATTATAGGGCCAGTTAACCTGACTTCAGTCATTGGCAAGATGTCCACTATTAAGGAAGAGGCTTTGCGGTTCTTGGAGGCACATGATAAAATAGGCCGAAGTCAGCACGGTATTATGACATGCACCTGACTGCGACAACCTCCAGGGTTTAGATGCTCTAACTCTCCGGAATATGGATAGGTGGCACAGCCCTTTTAAAGATTCAGACCTGCCCCATGACTGAGCCAACATGGACCCAACAGGGGATCAGAGCTTCTCAGCAGCTGTGGCCAGCCACAGCGAGAACATTTCTAGATAGAGCTTAGAGATACTTGACCTGCAGGTTGCCGTACACCAACTATCGCAAGCTGGCAGCCACGGTCGCTTGGGAGAGGCTGTCGGTCGCTTTATGGAGCCAGTCCATCTTCTAACCCTGGAGAGAATTGGTGGTGACCCAGGTTCCTTTGTAGCTTCCTCACTCAGAGTTCCATGGTGTTTGAACTCCAGCCGTCCAGTTCCCTATGGAGCGTGGAAAGGTGGCCTTCATGATCTCTCTCCTGATTGGGAGAGCCCTGGCCTGGGCCACCGCGCAATGGGTGTGGAGGTTGGAAATCAGAGGAATTCATGGACACCATGAAGAGGGTATCTCTGTCATAAAGAGGAGGCTGGGAACGGACCCAAGTGCAAGACACAGACACTGAAGTACTAGGGACAGGACTAGGATACAGGGTAAGGGCTAGGACATGGACAGGAAAACCAGGAACCTAGAACAGGACTGGGCAAGAGAGCTAGGAGCCAGAGCTTGGACTCCAAGCCAGAGACTGGACAAGGACCCAGAACCTGGATCTTGCCTCTGGCTTGGACCCCAGAACTAGGCAAGGACGTGACTTGGCTGGCAGGCAGGATGAGGCTACAGTCTTCAGGCTTGAGACTTGAGGCGAGGCTGGAGACCAGAGACTTGAAGCTTGGCTTGGGGCAAGGCTCGGCTGGAGAATTGAGGCGATGCTTGACTAGAGGCTTGGGGTCTTGAAGCTCCTCCTGGGCAGGGCGCGGTACTCCTGGGCAGGGCGCGGTACTCCACCCGACAGAGGCAAGGGACAGGAAGGGACAGAATCCACTGCAGGGTAATAGCAATCTGGTCTGACTTACCCAACAGACGCAAGGGACAGGAAGGGTCAGGACCCACCACAGGCTAACGGCAATCTGGCCTGGCTTACCCGACGAAGGCAAGGGACAGGAAGGGAGCTAGGTACGGGGTGGCTCCAAGACAAGACTTCAGGCGAGACGGGGCGAGAGTTACGAGCAAGACAAGGCAAAGCTTCAGGCAACGCAAGCAAGACAAGAACTTCAGGTGAGGCGAGAGTTACAAGCAAGAGAAGGCTAGGCTCCAGGCGAGGAAACAGAAGGGAGGGAAAGGGATACAAGGAGTAAGGACAAGAACAACCCAGCACCCACGCCCTGGTCTCTGGAGGTATTTATGCAGCCAGCCCCAACAAGAATCAGCTGCCTCAATTAGTGCTCAAGAGGAACAGAAACAGGGTAGACAGGAAAACCTGGAGCAAGGGTCAATGGACTGGACCGTGAACCGGAACGCGGACTTCACGGACCAGATCATGACAGTATCCTCCACCCTCTATGGGAGCTTCCTGGCGACCAAACAGGCCATCCAGACTATGGACAACCCGAGTGGGTGGGTGGGTATTTAACGGAAGGGAACCCCGGGTGGCAAGGGGAAAACAACAGTGTCTGTGTCGCTGGGTCCATGGTTGGCTGGATTGTTCTGTCATAAGGTGGTGGCTGGGAACAGATCACCTGGGCAGGGCGCAGATCGCCACCCGACGGAGGCAAGGGACAGGAAGGGACAGAACCAACCACAGTGTAACGGCAATCTGGCCTGACTTATCCAACGGGGGCAAGGGACAGGAAGGGACAGGACCCACCGCAGGGTAACGGCAATCTGGACTGATTTATTCGACGGAGGCAAGGGACAGGAAGGGAGCTAGGTACAGGGTGGCTCCAAGACAAGACTTCAGGTGAGACGAGGTGAGAGTTACAAGCAAGACAAGGCAAGGCTTCGGGCAATGCAAGGCGAGACAAGAACTTCAGGTGAGGCGAGAGTTACCGGCAAGACAAGGCTAGGCTTGTCAATCCCATCATCCAGCTGGAACAAACAGAGCCTCGGACATTCTGACAAAGCTGTGACATGATAGTCAGTCAGCAACTGGCTATGTTATTGGCCAAAGAGAGTGGCTGTAACAGGGAGATCCTGGCCATTCTGTGCTGCCACAGACTCCGAAGTGAACTAAAGGATTCCCTAGTCTTGTGAGATCTGGTAGAGGACTTCGAGGCTCTGATCAACCAGTCCGTCCGCCTTGATAATTGCCTGGCGGAGCGAGAGTGGGACCACCTCAAAGGATCGAAGAGCACTAGCCCGAGCCCAGCCTCAATGCATTGCAGTTCCACTCCCCAACTTCGGACAATGGCCAGCCCGTCTCCTGTTCAAGATCCGGTCCATCCTGTGCAAATCAGCTGCACAAGACTGTCCACCGATGAGTGGTCCTGGCGTTGGAGTCGAGGTTGCTGCTATTACTGCCTGGACTTGGGGACTGCTGTTGGTTGAACGTACCTCTGCAGGAGCTGAGCCAGCCCATGCCCATAACAGCCTCGACAGTCGTCCTCTTGGTTCCAGGCAGATCCTGCAGCTGACACCGGTTTTACGGATGAAGATAGAGGAGCATGCGGAGGACAGTTGTTTCTGTATCATCGATTCTCCTCACATATCACATACCGGGCATTCTTAGCAGTCCCAGCATAACCCTTCTGTGAACTGGAAGGAAGGGAAGATCATTGCATGGTTCAGTCCCTGCAAGGGGGTATGTTTTTGGCTTGGTGTTCTGACCCCAAACTCTCCCAATACCAGCGGCTGATGAGGAGCCAGACTTTTGTTTGGGGTAACAGGAAGCCTTCAGAAGACCCTGTCCTGCCTCCAGACAAGCCAGCTCCAGCCAATAGGACCGTGCGAGTCCCGGCCCTATCTAGTGGGGGATTCACTGGAACTACAGAGGGTCTCTGGTTCAGGAGCAAACCAAGGAGCTGCCCAATCAGTCTGGAGCTGTAGCAGCCAAGTCTACGTCCAAGTCTAGGTCTAGTGCCAGGTCCCACCTAAGGGAAAGGCTCCTAAACGTAGACCCTTAGAATCTAGTCACAGGAGCACAGAGACCATTTGCAGCACCTTGCTGCTATTGTCTGAGGATACGGATGAGGATTTGGACTCTGATTTGGTCTCGTTTCAACTAAAGCTCGAGGAGGAGACTCTGAGGTCTACCCAGTCACCCCCTCTACGTAAGGAGCCTCAGGAGTCATCCTCAGAGGGAGGTTCAGGGGGTAGTTGCAACACCCAAGCCAGTCAAAACCCCTTCTGTCTACAAGGATTCGGACGAGGTCTTCAGCCAAGGAAAGGCCTTGACCCTGTGACTGTGCTATAGATCTATTGCCTGGAACTTGTCCTTTACGGGGTCGATTATACACAATCTGATGTCCAGAGAAAAGCGCTATGGAGGAGTACATAAAAGAGGCTCTTTGCTTGGGATTCATTCGGCCCTCCACCTCACCAGCTTCTTCTCCGTATAAAAAAGGATGGGAGCCTGCAGATTATAGAGGGCTGAATCACGTAACAGACAAACATCATGACCCCCTTCTACTCATGAACACTGCCTTCGGGATTCTCCAAGGGGCAAGAGTATTCTTGAAGGTAGATTTGCGGAGAGTGTACAATCTGGTCCGCATGAAGGAGGGCAACGAGTGAAAGACTGCATTCAACACACCAACAGGGCACTGTGAGTACCTGGTCATGCCCTGTGGCCTTGTGAACGTGCCAGCAGTTTTCCAGGCCTTTATAAAAGACATGCTCTGGAATACTGTCCATAGTATTCATCTTCTTGGACGACATCCTAATTTTCTCAAAGTCCTTGGAGGAACACATTGCTCAAATGTGATATCTTAAAGAGGTTTCTAAATTATGGACTTTATGTTAAGTTAGAGAAATCCGAATTCCACGTGATCACTGTTTCATTTTTGGGTTTCATCAACCCTAATGGCAATCTCAAGATGGGTCTTACTAAGACACAGGAGTCAGAGATTGACCACAGGCATCCAATATGAAAGTAGTTCGATGATTCTTGGGATTTGCCAACTTCTACTGAAAGTTCATCAGGAACTGTAGCTCAATGGTGGCTCCACTGTCAGCACTAGGAGATCCACGGTCCTTTTGTTTGAACTGCCAAAGCAGAGGCTGCTTTGGCAGAGCTCAAAGAGCGGTTTACAACAACCCCCATTTTGGTTTCATCTAACCTGGACCTTCCCTTCATCATGGAGGGGGATGCCTTGGATGTTGGAGTGGGTGTGGTGTTATCTCAGCAGACACCTTCAGACAATAAACTACATCCGTGTGCATTCTTTTCCAGGTGGCTATCCCCAGCAGAGGTGAACTACGACATCGGAAATAGAGAGCTGATCACATTCAAGTTGGCTTTGGAGGAATGGCATCACTGGCTTGAGGAGGCCTAGAACACTTTTATTGTATGGACAGAGCAGAAGAACCTGGCTTATATTCAGGAGGCCTAAAGACTGAATTCCAGGCAGGCCAGCTGATCTCTTTAACTATCTGATCTATCGAAAGGGGTCAAAGAATCAGAAACCGGATGCCTTGTTTCATCAGTTTAACGAATGTGAAAGAGAGGAAAGCCTACCACCATTTTGACCCAGGTGAAGGTGATAGCGCCAATTCACTGGGGAATCAACTTGCCTCTTTCCAAGGCCCCGGCGCAAGAGGAGATTCCCAAGAACAGTCCTGCAGGTCGTCTGTTTGTTGCAAGTTCCATCAGATCTCAGGTACTTTAATGGGGACATGCGCCAAAAACGACTGCTCACCCATGGATTTCCAGGACCCTCAAGTCCATCAAGGGAAGATACTGTGGCTTAGATTGGCGAGAGAGGTTCAACAATACGTGCAAGGCTGTGAGGTGTGCACCTGAAACAAGGAGCCCCACACCCACCCTCAAAGGCTCTTTCACTCTCTACTGCTCGTGTTAAACCATGGGCGCACATCTCAATGGACTTTGTCATGGGTCTTCCATCTTCCAAGGGGAAGATGGTCATCATGATAATTGTGGATGGTTTTTTGAAGGCCTGCAAATTCATTGGCTTGGACAAACTACCATCTGCAGACGAGAATTGTTACATAGAAACAGAGAACATAGAAAACCTACAGCACAATACAGGCCCTTCAGCCCACAATGCTGTGCTGAATATGTACTTAACTTTAGAAATTACCTGGGGTTACCCATAGCCCTCTATTTTTCTAAGCTCCATGTACCTATCCAGGAGTCTCTTAAAAGACCCTATCATATCCGCCTCCACCACCATTACTGGCAGCCCATTCCACGCATTCACCACTCTCTGCGTAAAAAACTTATCCCTGACATCCCCTCTGTACCTGCTTCCAAGCACCTTAAAACTGTGCCCTCTTGTGTTAGCCATTCCAGCCCTGGGGAAAAGCCTCTAACCATCCACACGATCAATGCCTCTCATCATCTCATACACCTCTATCAGGTCACCCCTCATCCTCCGCCACTCCAAGGAATAAAAGCCAAGTTCACTCAACCTATTCTCATAAGGCATGTTCCCCAATTCAGGCAACATTCTTGTAAATTTCCTCTGCACCTTTTCTATAGTTTCCACATTCTTCCTGTAGTGAGGCGACCAGAATTGAGCACAATACTCCAAGTGGGGTCTGACCAGGGTTCTATAAAGCTGTAACATTACCTCTCGGCTCTTAAACTCAATCCCATGATTGATGAAGGCCAATGCACCGTATGCCTTCTTAACCATATAGTCAACCTGCGTTGCACAGCAGCTTTGAGTGTCCTATGGACTCGGACCCCAAAATCCCTCTGATCCTCCACACTGCCAAGGGTCTTAAATTAATACTATATTCTGCCATCATATTTGACCTATCAAAATGAACCACTTCACACTTACCTGCATTGAACTCCATCTGCTACTTCTCAGCCCAGTTTTGCATCCTTTCGATATCCCGCTGTAACCTCTGACAGCCCTCCACACTATCCACAATACCCCAACCTTTGTGTCATCAGTAGGCTTACTAACCCTTCCCTCCATTTCCTCATCCAGGTCATTTATAAAAATCACAAAGAGTAGGGGTCCCAGAATATATTCCTGAGGCACACCACTGGTCACCGACCTCCTTGCAGAATATGACCCATCTACAACCACTCTTTGCCTCTGTGGGCAAGCCAATTCTGGATCCACAAAGCAAGGTCCCCTTGGATCCCATGCCTCCTTACTTTCTCAATAAGCCTCTACCTTCATCAATGTGTTTAGTCACATCCTCAAAAAATTCAATTAGGCTCATTAGGCACAACCTGCCTTTGACAAAGCCATGCTGACTATCCCTATTCATATTATGCCTCTCCAAATGATTATAAATCCTGCCTCTCAGTATCTTTTCCATCAACTTACCAACCAGTGAAGTAAGACTTACTGATCTATAATTTCCTGGGCTATCTCTACTCCCTTTCTTGAATAAGAGAACAACATCTGCAACCCTCCAATCCTCCGGAACCTCCTCCGTCCCCACTGACGTTGCAAAGATCATTGCCAGAGGCTCAGCAATCTCTTCCCTTGCCTCCCACAGTAACCTGGGGTACATCTCATCCGGTCCAGACTTATCCAACTTGATGCTTTTCAAAAGCTCCAGTACATCCTCTTTATTAATGTCTATATGCTCAAGCTTTTTAGTCCACTGTAACTCATCCCTACAATTGACAAGGTCCTTTTCCATAGTGAATACTGAAGCAAGGTATTCATTAAGAACCTCTACATAAACACGAGGAAATCTGCAGATGCTGGAATTTCAAACAACACACATAAAAATTGCTGGTGAACGCAGCAGGTCAGGCAGCATCTCTAGGAAGAGGTACAGTCGACGTTTTGGGCCGAGACCCTTCGTCAGGACTAACTGAAAGAAGAGCTAGTAAGAGATTTAAAAGTGGGAGGCGGAGGGGTTGACCCAAAATGATAGGAGAAGACAGGAGGGGGAGGGATGGAGCCAAGAGCTGGACAGGTGATTGGCAAAAGGGACACGAGAGGATCGTGGGACAGGAGGCCCAGGGAGAAAAAATGTGGGGGAGGAAGCCCAGAGGATGGGCAAGGGGTATAGTGAGAGGGACAGAGGAAGAAAAAGGAGAGAGAGAAAAAGAATGTGTGTATATAAATAAATAAATAACAGATGGGGTACGAGGGGGAGGTGGGGCATTAGCGCAAGTTAGAGAAGTCAATGTTCATGCCATCAGGTTGGAGGCTACCCAGACGGAATATAAGGTGTTGTTCCTCCAACCTGAATGTGGCTTCATCTTGATAGTAGAAAAGGCCGTGGATAGACATGTCAGAATGGGAATGGGACGTGGAATTAAAATGTCTGGCCACTGGGAGATCCTGCTTTCCCTGGCGGACAGAGCGTAGGTGTTCAGCGAAACGATCTCCCAGTCTGCGTCGGGTCTTGCCAATATATAGAAGGCCGCATCGGGAGCACCGGAGGCAGTATATCACCCCAGTCAACTCACAGGTGAAGTGTCGCCTCACCTGGAAGGACTGTCTGGGGCCCTGAATGGTGGTAAGGGAGGAAGTGTAAGGGCATGTGTAGCACTTGTTCCGCTTACAAGGATAAGTGCCAGGAGGGAGATCGGTGGGGAGGGATGGGGGGGGACGAATGGACAAGGGAGTCGCGTAGGGAGCGATCTCTGCCGAAAGCAGACAGAGGGGGAGGGAAAGATGTGCTTAGTGGTGGGATCCCGTTGGAGGTGGCGGAAGTTACGGAGAATAATATGTTGGACCCGGAGGCTGGTGGGGTGGTAGGTGAGGACCAGGGGAACCCTATTCCTAGTGGGGTGGTGGGAGGATCGAGTGAGAGCAGATGTACGTGAAATGGGGGAGATGCATTTGAGAGCAGGGTTGATGATGGAGGAAGGGAAGTCTCTTTCTTTAAAAAAGGAAGACATCTCCCTCATCCTGGAATGAAAAGCCTCATCCTGAGAGCAGATGCGGTGGAGACGGAGGAATTGCGAGAAGGGGATGGTATTTTTGCAAGAGACAGGGTGAGAAGAGGAATAGTCCAGATAGCTGTGAGAGTCAGTAGGCTTATAGTAGACATCAGTGGATAAGCTGTCTCCAGAGACAGAGACAGAAAGATCTAGAAAGGGGAGGGAGGTGTCTGAAATGGACCAGGTAAAGTTGAGGATAGGGTGAAAGTTGGAGGCAAAGTTAATGACGTCAACGAGCTCAGCATGCATGCAGGGGCAGTGTCAATGCAGTCGTCGATGTAGTGAAGGAAAAGTGGGGGACAGATACCAGGGTAGATTTGGAACATAGATTGTTCCACAAAGCCAACAAAAAGCAGGCATAGCTAGGACCCATACGGGTGCCCATAGCTACACCTTTAGTTTGGAGGAAGTGGGAGGAGCCAAAAGAGAAAATATTAAGAGTAAGGACTAATTCCGCTAGACGGAGCAGAGCGGTGGTAGAGGGGAACTGATTAGGTCTGGAGTCCAAAAAGAAGCAAAGAGCTTTGAGACCTTCCTGATGGGGGATGGAAGTATATAGGGACTGGACATCCACGGTGAAAATAAAGTGGTGGGGGCCAGGGAACTTAAAATCATCGAAAAGTTTCAGAGTGTGAGAAGTGTCACGAACATAGGCAGGAAAGGATTGAACAAGGGGGGATAAAACAGTGTCAAGGTATGCAGAAATGAGTTTGGTGGGGCAGGAGCAAGCTGAGACAATGGGTCTGCCAGGACAGGCAGGTTTGTGGATCTCGGGTAGGAGGTAGAAATGGGAAGTGCGGGGTGTGGGAACTATAAGGTTGGTAGCAGTGGATGGGAGATCCCCTGAGTGGATAAAGTCAGTGATGGTGTGGGAGACAATGGCCTGGTGCTCCTTAGTGGGGTCAAAACCTCTGCTATCTCCTCCGGTTCCATACACAGTTTCCACTGATTATCCTTATTCTCGTAAGTCTTATCCTCTTGCTCTTTACATACTTGGAGAACTTGTAGAATGGTCTGCATCAGGTCTTCTGGATCCATGGGTTTCCAGTGAACATTGTTCCGGACCGCTGTCCTCAATTCGCGCCACGTTTTTAGAGGGCCTTCTGTACACTGATTAGGCCAACAGCGAGTCTTTCCTCTGTGTTTCAACCACAGTCCAACAGCCAGATGGAGTGGGTGAACCAGGATATGGAACTGTGGAGGATTTTGGCCACCTTGGTCGGGGAAATACCTTTGCGAGACTATAGAATTGGGTGTCTGTATTACTTAATGCCTGGATCAGCAGAGAATTGTGGTGCTGATCTTTGGTCTGCTGAAGCACACAGCGAGGTTCTCTCTGATTTTGCCCTTTAGCCTACTGCTGTAGACATAAGACCACGTGATGTTGGCCTCTGGCCTACTGCCAGATATCAGGAGGCTACGTGACTGCGGTGTTTTTCCCTCTGCACGCAGGATGTCCCTGTTTGAATGCCAATTTAGCTAATCTCTGCCAATCTTCCCTGAGCAGGAAGCTGAGGTTGAGGTCCTTGCGGCCAAAGATGTTGTCCGACACTGCAAGGAGAAATGGGCTAGGGCAAGGGAGATTTTGTTGGCCTCCACCTGAAAGGCACAAGAGAAGACAGGGACCAGTTTTACAGCCTGAGCAAAAGGTCTGGCTATCAACTCAGGATTTGCCTCTCTAGGTGGAGTCTATGAAGTTGGCGCCCAAATTCATTGGACCCTTCAAGGTTGTCAAGAAAGTAAACTCGGTGGCTTACACTTTGCAGCTCCCCAAGACCCTCAAGAAGAATCAAACATTCCACATTTCCAAATTAAACCTGTAAACACCAGTCCTCGAGCCCCACTGCCATCAATCCCGCCGTCACCCAGGCTTGCCGATGGGGAAGAGGTCTTCACTGTAAAAAGAATTCTGGAGTCACAAACTGTCTGGGGTAGTTGGCAGTCCCTTGTGGATCGGGAAGGATTCATACCTGACGAACAGTGCTGGGTTCAGGAAAGGGACATCTTCAATCTGGTGCTCATCCATGACTACCATCGTCATCTCTCTGAGCAGCCAAGGCCATCAGGCGTCGCTGTAGTGGAGGGGTCCTGTTACCACACGCACCCAACCGCGCCAGCCTCCAGGATTCAGACGCTCTAATTCTCTGGAATATGGACAGCTGGGGCAGCCTCTTTAATGATTCAGCCCTACCCCGCTAATTGGCGGCCACGTTTGGGCACTAGGATTTTAATATTTAAAGAGCACCTGAACTGAGGTTCAGTGCTCAGTCGTCACCTCAATATTGGATTCTTGTCTAGTGTCTAGTTTAGAACCCAGTCCTCATTTTAGTCATGCATCTTGCTTTGATTCTAGTCTCAGATACTCCAGCATTTGGAGCCTGACTGTTCCCACCCAGGTCTCTCATCGCACATGGTTTCCTTAAGGGGAAATCTTGGTGGACAGATCTGTTGAAATTCTTCGAGGAAGTAACAGGCAGGATAGGCAAAGGAGAGTCGATGGATGTTGTTTACTTGGATCTTCAGAAGGACTTTGACAAGTGAACCCTCGCAAAGTGGGAGGTCCCAATGGAGTACCTAGTAAGGCAATTTTCCTATCGTCACAGTAGGTCAATGGCAGATGCAATCTCAATGGATCTTCACATGGCTTTAGACCACCTGGACAACACAAACACCTACATCAGGATGCTATTCATTGAATATGGCGCAGCATTTAATACCATCATTCCCACAATCTTGATTGATAAGTTACAGAACCTGGGCCTCTGTACCTCCCTCTGCAATTGGATTCTCAACTTCCTTACCAGAAGACCACAATTTCTGCAGATTGGTGATAACATCTCCTCTTTACTGACCATCAACACAGCTGCACCTCAGGGGTGTGTGCTTAGCCCACTGCTCTACTCTCTATATACCCATGACTGTGTGGCTAGGCGTAGCTCAAATATCATCTATAAATTTGCCGATGATACAACCATTGTTGGTAGAATCACAGACAGTGACGAAAGGGCATACAAGAGTGAGATATGCCAACTAGTGGAATGGTGCCGCAGCAACAACCTGGCACTCAACGTCAGTAAGACGAAAGAGCTGATTGTGGACTTCAGGAAGGGTAAGATGAAGGAACACATACCAATCCTCATAGAGGGATCAGAACTGGAGAGAGTAAGGAGTTTCAAGTTCCTGTGTGTCAAGTTCTCTGAGAACCTAACCTGGTTCCAACATATCGATGCAGTTATAAAGAAGGCAAGACAGTGACTATACTTCATTAGGGGTTTGAAGAGATTTGGTATGTCAACAAATACACTCAAAAACAGATGTACCATGGAGAGCATTCTGACAGGCCGTATCATTGTCTGGAATGGTGGGGTAGGGCTGCACAGGACTGAAAGAAGCTGCAGAGGGTTGTAAATCTAGTCAGCTCCATCTTGGGCACTAGCCTACAAAGTACCCAGGACATCTTTAGGGAGCGATGTCTCAGAAAGGCAGCTTCAATTATTGAGGACCTCCAACACCCAGGGCTTGCCCTTTTCTCACTGTTACCATCAGGTAGGAGGTACAGAAGTCTGAAGGCACACACTCAGCAATTCAGGAATAGCTTCTTCCCCTCTGCCACCTGATTCCTAAATGGATATTGAACCCTCGAAAACTACCTCACTTTTTTAACATATATTACTTCTGTTTTTTTGCATGATTTTTAATCTATTCAATATACGTATACTGTAATTGATTTACTTATTTATTATTATTATTATTATTTTATTTTTTCTTCCATATTATGTATTGCATTGAACTGCCACTGCTAAGTTAACGACACGTGCCGGTGATAATAAACCTGATTCTGATTCTGACTCGGAGGTGCCACACAGAAAATGCTAAGCAACATAAGAGTGTTATAGTATGTTATAGTGGAATTAAAGATGGCCTTTTCTTGTTGAGGTTCAAAATTCAAAGTTAATTTATTATCAAAGTACATATATGTCACCATATACAACCCTGAGATTCATTTTCTTGTGGGCATACTCAGTAAATCCACAATTGAATAATAACCATAATAGAATCAGTGGAAGGTTGCACCAGCTTGGACTTTCAACCAGTCTACAAAAGACAACAAATTTGCAAATATAAAAAAAAGAAAGAAAGAACAATAATAAATAAATAAGCAATAAAGATCGAGAACATGAGAGTGTTCCATAGGTTGTGGGAACATTTCAATGATGCAAGTGAAGTTGAGTGAAGTTATCCCCTTTGGTTCGGATGGTTGTGGGGTAATATCTGTTGCTAAACCTAGTGGTGTGAGTCCTGAGGCTCCTGGACCTTCTTCCTGATGGCAGCAGCGAGGGGAGAGCAGGTGGGGGTCCCTGATGGTGAATGCTGCTTTACTGTGACAACACTTCATTTCCATGTGCTCAGTGGTGAGGAGGGCTTTACCCGTGATAGACTGAGCTGCATCCAATACTCCTTGTAGGATTTTCCATTCAAGGGCATTGGTGTTTCCACACCAGGCTGAGATGCAGCCAGTCAGCGTATTATCCACTGCACACCACAGAAGTTTGTCAAAGTTTTAAACGTCATGTTGAATTTCCACAGGCTCCCAGGAAGTAGAGGCACTGCCGTGCTTTCTCCGTAATTGTATTTACATGCTGGTCCCAGGACAGATCCTCCAAAATAATTACAGCGAGGAATTTAAAGTTGCTGACTTTCTCCACCTCTGATCCTCCAATGAGGACTGGCTCATGGACCTCTGGTTTCCTCATCCTGAAGTCAATAATCTCCTCCTTGGTCTCACTGACGTTCTGGCACCCCTCAGCCAGAGTTTCAGTCTCCTCCCTGTATGCTGATTTGTCACAACCTTGGATTCGGCCTACGACAGTGGTGTCAGCAAATTAAAAATGGCATTGCATCTGTGCTTAGCCGCACAGTCAGAAGTGTGAAGCGAATAGAGCAGCGGACCAAGCACACAGCCTTGCGTGCCCCTGTGCTGATGGAGACTGTGGAGGAGATGTTGTTGCCAATCCAAACTGACTGGAGTCTGCAATTAAGGAAATAGAGAATCCAATTTCACAGAGGTATTGCGGCCAAGGTCTTGAAGCTTATTGATTAGTTTTGAGGGGATAATGGTATTGAATGCTGAGCTGGAATCAATAAAAAGCATCCTGAAGCATGCATCTTTGTTGTCCAGATGTTCCAAGGTCGAGGGAAGAGCCCTTGAGATGGTATCTGCTGTGGTCCTGTTGCTGCGGTAGGCGAAGTGGAGTGGATCCAAGTCACTTCTCAGGCAGGAGTTGATATGTTTCATCACCAACCCCTCAAAACACTTCATCGCTGTGGACGATGGTTATTGAGGCAGGTTATCACGTTCTTCTTGGGCACCGGTGTAACTGAAGCCTGTTTGAAGCAAATGAGTACCTCAGACTGCTGAAGGAACAATACCTTATATTCCGTCTGGGTAGCCTCCAACCTGATGGCATCTCTCAAACTTCCGCTAATGCCCCGCCTCCCCCTCGTACCCCATCTGTTATTTATTTATTTATATACACACATTCTTTTTCTCTCTCTCTCCTTTTTCTCCCTCTGTTCCTCTCACTATACCCCTTGCCCATCCTCTGGGCTTACCCCCTCCCCGCTTTTCCTTCTCCTTGGGCCTCCTGTCCCATGATCCTCTCATATCCCTTTTGCCAATCAACTGTCCAGGTCTTGGCTCCATCCCTCCCCCTCCTGTCTTCTCCTATCATTTCAGATCTCCCCCTCCCACTTTCAAATCTCTTACTAGCTCTTCTTTCAGTTAGTCCTGATGAAGGGTCTCAGCCCGAAACATGGGCTGCACCTCTTCCCAGAGATGCTGCCTGGCCTGCTGCGTTCACCAGCAACTTTGATGTGTGTTGCTTGAATTTCCAGGATCTGCAGATTTCCTCGTGTCTGTGGGAGTTCATGATGTTTCCTCCATGTTTTGACAGTCAGACATGCATAGAAAGCTTTGAGCTCATCTGGAAGCGAAGCCCTGTGTCACCTATGTCATTTGATTTAACCTTATAAGAGTATTCAATTCCCGCCACAACTTTAGAACACCCTTCATTGATTCAAATTTCCTCTGGAATTGCCACTTCGTCTTTGAGGTGGCTTTCTGGAGATTATACCTGGACCCCTTGTAACTTTCTTGATCACCAGACTTGAATGCTTGTGATCTGGCCGTCAGCAGACTGCAGATCCCATGGTTCATTCAGGACTTCTGGTTGGGGAACGTTCTGAATGTGGTGACTCATGGTGTTTCACAAAGGTCGATTTTGGGTCCATTAGTTTTCACATTAGATTTTAACAACATGGATGATGGAATTGATGGCTTTGTGGCCACCTTTGTAGAGGATAATAGACAGATGGAGGGGCAGGTAGTGTTGATGAAGTAGAAAGTTTGCAGAAAAACTTAGACAGATTAGGAGAACAGGCAAAGACACAGCAAATGGAATACAATGTAGAGAAGTGTATGGTCAAACACTTTTGGTCGAAGGAATAAAGGCATTGACTATTTTCTAAGCAGGGAGAAAATTCAAAAATCGGAAGTGCAAAGGGACTAGGGAGTTCTAATGCAGGACTGCCTAAAGGTTAATGTGCAGGTTGATTCAGTGATAAGGAAGGCAAGTGTACTATTACCATTCATTTCAAGAAGAATAGAATACAAAAACCAAGGATGTAATATTGTAATTGTAGTTTGACCACATATGGAGTATTGTGAGCAGTTTTGGGCTTTATATCTAAGAAAGGATGGGCTGGCATTGGAGAGGGTTCAGGGCGTCTTTACGAGAATGACCCCGGAAATGAAAGAGTTAACATACTAGGAATATTTGATGGCTGTGGGCATGCACTCACTGGAATTTAGAAGAATGAGGGGTTCTCATTGAAACCAATTATTGAAAGGCTTAGGTATAAAGCGGGCATGATTAGTAAGGGTATCAAAGGTTATGGGGAGAAGCCAGGCGAATAGGGTTGAAAACTAAATTAAATCAGCCATGATGAAATGGCGAGGCAGATTCAATGGGTTGAATTGCTTACTCTTCTCCAGTGTTTTATGGCATTATGGAATCACCAACTACAGCAGTGAGAGGCAGCAACTCTACCAGCTGTGCCACAGAGCCACCACAATTTCTTTAAGTCATAGTTTTCTTCAGCATTCCCTTGTGGTCAAGGATGGCATGCTTCCCTTCTAGTGCTTTCAGTTCTGAAAGGATTGCAGACATCAAGATGTGATTAGCAGGTGTGTTTAACAGCACAGGCAGTGTTGCTTCAATGGGGGGGGGGGCGCGGCAATCTCGGCGGCTCTAAGCTCCTTTCTGCATTCTGGTGGGCTTTCATGTGCTTCCAACAAAGACAAACACAGTCTTAGTACCCTTTTGGCTGTCCTTTCATTCAGGCTCTATGGATCTCACTTCCCAGATCATTGTGAGTGCATGGTCAGTTGAAACTCTCAAGTTTGGAAATTATAATTTCTTTACGTCAGAACATACAGGAATCTGGAAAAAGGATGTGCAAATTATATTATCATAAAGATCCTATCACAAAAATTTTCAGTTTGAGTTATCTTTAGATTCTCAGATGGCTTTTTTGGTACAATATGAATTTCAAGTGTGATTTCACAAAAAGTTCCGAAAATAATTGGAAAATAAGATTGTTAAACTACAATCTTTGTATATAAAATCTTTGTATAGATAAACAAAAAGTGAAGAAAATGGTTAGGTTTCTGAAAAAGAACTCAGTGAAGTCACTTCATTAAACATAAATATATTTTTGCTTTAAATTACATCATGATTATACTGAGAAATTATTCAAATAGAAATATTGATGTCAAAGACCATCGTGAGACATTGTAATGGCAAAACTTTCTGCATATTTACCAAACTGGATTTATTCCTGAATGATTTGTTCATATTGTCTCTCATGCTAAGTCTTTCTTTCCCGTTCTACATGTATACCTCACACAAAGAAATCTCCTGCCCCTTATGTATCTTTCTCTCAGTCTTCTCAAATCTGAACCCTCCCTCCCCAGCACGTCATGCATTCAAAAGTCAAGGAGCTGCCTTCTGTGGGCGGGATCTGTTGTCAATTCAGGGTCAATCCAGGCAGTAATGACTATAATATAGCAGACTTTCACATTAGTCACTCCAGTCTGAGGGTGATTGAAGAAAACTGCAGCAAGGGAGCTGAACAACACTGACTTTCACAAGGATTAGACGACAAAGCGTATGGTTAAAAAGTTTGAGATATAACACTGCCAGAAAGTAGCAGAGGAAACTGTAACAGCCAGCTGAAGAGAATGAGCAGGAAGTGGTATTAGCAAAGGAACAATGAAGAACATAACCTGAGTACATTTGCCACACTAGGGGAAGGTGCATTGTGAATCTATAGCCTCAAGCCCAGAAAAGCAACTTGATAAAGCAAAAGCAAAAATATTGGAAAATCGTACCAATTCACTCCAGAAATTGCCTGTGACATTCCTTGTGGAATTTTGAAGAAGTGTATCGGAAAGGTAAAATGAGGAGGCTGTTTGTTAATTTGACACAAGAAGAAGATTATTCTAAGAAAATAATGAAATGGTAACTCAGAACTCAACCATTAATAACAATTGATAAAGAAATGAGCAGCAAGTGAGTTGCCCTCTCCAGTCTCCAGCTTCAACTTGTTAAAAGTAAGCTACAAAACCTGGAAAATGATGTGAAAGGTGAGTTTCTCTCTCTGTGATTTGTCCTGTTGTTTATTATTTTAATTATTTATTGTTACTTAGTTCACTTAAGAAACAAACCTTAAAATTGCATAAACTAAAGTTTTTTTATTGTCTTGTATTTAATGCTGGAAATTAGAATTTTCTAATAGTGAAAAAATAGATAGAAGTTTGCATTTTAATACTTTATGAAAAATTTCCTTAAACTTTTAGAGGGACAAATCTATCTTTTGTAACCAGTATCTAACACAACTGGTCACTGGTAGTATTCACCTCAACATAATTACTCCCATTCATAGAACCAGATCTGCATATATGAATAATTGGTGGTTAATATATATACTGCATGCTTAATACAAATATTCACAGACAAATATGTCTCCTACAATGTTCTGAGGGCACGAACACCACAGAGCACAAATATCAGACAGAAGTCCATTTATAGGTACGGTTTTCATTTTTTAACATTACATCGATTTCTAAACATAATTGCTGGGTAAATCCTCATATTTGAAATCAGACTGATTTAATTTTTATTTTATATGGCAAGAAATTAATAAAAAGCACTACAAAGAGAATCATGCTTTGTAATTCATCCCTTTATCTAAATTAATGAGCTATGCCTTATTTTATTGAGACTTATGGCTCAATGGATAAGCAGTGAAACATTAATGAAATAACCACCTTGATTTGAAAAAGAGTCAATTATCCGTGCAAAATTTTTACTTTGCCTGACTATTTTCACAAACCAACTTGACATTTATGTCCATAAACAAATGAAAATATATTTTGGGGGAACTACAGTAATACGTTTTCATATTTCACCAGAAATGTGTAAGAGAAAGAATCTAATAGCTGCAGTTAAGAAAGATTTTCTGTGGAGCTGCTGTGATCAGTTTGTTGTAAAACGTATGCTTGTAGCCAAAGTAAAACTTGCTAATTTCATAATATCCTTTTACTTCCAAGATTTCATGGCATTAATCATTCATTCCCTGCATTGTTCCCAATCCATTGGGACCTTCCTATAAATCTCATTTCTGGCAACCATTTCCAAAGCAGCTTTTGAGCCGTCAAACTGAAATGCATTAAGCATTTATGTAGTTCACTATGTTCTGAGAGCATATTATCTAAATGCATCTTGTGTATTATTTAAAAGGAGATTGATCAGAAATCCTTGATGTTTTCACCTAGATTGATCATTCACCATATAAACATACATTTCTAGAAACTAGTCACTGTATTGATAAATATTATGTTCATTTAAACATATTTTAAAATTTCACACCTATTGTTGCTCATAGCACGTGAGAAAATCATCTCGAGGATTTCTTCAGTTGACGGCATTAATAATGGCACAAAGTCTCCACCTAGTGGAAAAGTTCTAACAGTACAAGTACCTACAACTCCAGCATGTCTTTAATAGCTTTTCCAAATGAAGTGGTCAACGGCTGTGTCAGAACAGAGCTCATTGAGCGACACTATAACTACACAGGGAAATTCAACAAAAGGGGAAACCCCACTGATGGCATGGACCTAACCACAGTGGCCTTTCTGATCATCTGCAGCTTCATAGTGCTTGAAAACCTCATGGTTCTCCTGGCCATTTGGAAGAACAACAAGTTTCATAACCGCATGTACTACTTCATTGGTAATTTAGCCCTGTCTGATTTGCTGGCGGGAATAGCCTACAAAGTGAATATCCTCATGTCTGGAAAGAAGACCTATGGACTCACACCAACTGTATGGTTTATTAGGGAAGGAAGCATGTTTGTAGCATTGGGAGCGTCCACCTTTAGCTTATTGGCAATAGCAATTGAAAGGCACATGACGATGATAAAGATGAGACCCTATGATTCTAGCAAAAAGCACAGAGTGTTTCTCCTCATTGGTGCCTGTTGGCTGATCTCCATTTTATTTGGTGCCTTGCCTATCCTTGGCTGGAACTGTATCTGCAATTTTTCAGATTGTTCCACAGTCCTGCCCCTTTATTCCAAAACATACGTTGTCTTCTGTATAAGCATCTTCAGTGCAATTTTGCTGGCCATTGTAATACTTTATGCTCGTATTTATATATTGGTCAAGTCAAGTAGCCGCAAAGTTGCAAACAGAAAATTCACCAAAAACAATTCTGAAAAATCCATGGCGCTACTGAGGACAGTAGTAATTGTTGTCGGGGTTTTCATTGCATGCTGGTCCCCGCTCTTCATTCTATTGCTCCTTGACGTGGCCTGTAAGCCAAACAGGTGTAGCATACTTTATCAGGAAGATTGGTTTATTGCAGTTGCAGTCCTCAATTCTGGCATGAATCCCATTATTTACACTCTGGCCAGCAAAGAGATGCGCCGGGCTTTCTTCCGTCTCCTCTGTGGCTGCTTAGCCAATACTAAAGTCTCAAAGGCCTTGCCAATTCAATCAGCTGCAGATAACAGCAAAAGCAAGTCTAGTGGCAGTAATCCACAGAAGCCAAAAGGAGAGCCCTCAGAAGTCACTAACCATTTAAAGGAAATCAAGACTTTTAATTCATGAACACCCAAAGGAGCATTTTGACTATTGGTGGCTTGTCTGCCTTAATATGCAGGACTGAGGTCTCAACTTAATGAATTTATAATATTATTTTTATGAACTCTTATTTCCTTATATGAAAGATTGGTCCTTTCTTTTAGCTCTTGAACGTTGAAACGGAATGCCCTTTACAAAATTCTGATATTTGGCACTAAAACCACAAACCAAAGCTCATACATCATATAATGACCAAAGAACTTCAGTTATTGTTTAAATAAAGTTCCTTGATACAATTCCCATTTTGGTTGCGATGAAAATATTTGAAGCGTTAGTCATAAATTCTAATGTTTTAATTTAATAGAAATGGTACTTTTTTATTGTGAAAATTAAGCTTGAATTTTCATGTTGCTACCCATCCACTATTTTTCCCAGGGCGTAATGTTATGGATTCCACTGAATTCAAACCCTATGTCATTTTTGAGACTCATTTTAACCTCTCTGACAAAGGCCTACAGTTCTTGTTCTTATTTACACTGGGAAACTATCCACTACGCTTATCAATAGCATGGGAAAGCCTTTGTCCTTAAAATAGCGGGTCAACATCAGATCTTACTCAGGCATATGGTACAATGGGTTCCCATTGTTTTTTTTATTGACAAATTTCTCAAATAGATTGGAAATCACATAATCCCTTTTAAAGTTTTATACTGTATAATACTCATAATTTGAAAGTGTCATATATAGAACATATATTAATAGACAATGTAAATCATTTATCATCCTTTATCATCAAGTGTGGAGTTTTTATATTTCTTCCCAAAGCCAAAAGCTATTCAAAGTGTAACAAACATCAGTCAAATATCTGCAGAATGTAATACCATCCCACTCCATACATAACAAAATATTTGACCTAATCTCTAATCAGTAGATACTGACAACTTGTTGATTAATTTATTAATTGGATGTTATATCATTCTAGTAAACTTCATTAAAAGCAATAAAACAAAATTAGAGCTGTGAAAAAATAAAACTTTTCCAATTTCTGTGTTTCTCGTGAAGAAACTGTGCCTCTGAACTTACTAGCACTGCTGCCTCTCCAGTCTAGACACATACTCACTTAAGCACAAATGACAGCCAGCTTCCCTTTTGTAGCTAAGAAGTACAGTCTAAAGCAACGTGTCAATCACTGTCAAATTTACCACCTCTCCACCATCAGCCCGTTACAAAATATTTACAGGGAAGGGGACAGTGCGGTTGTTGATCCCAAATTTGAGAAGTGGTGAGGTATTCATATCTCGTTCTTTTCAAAGGAAGACAGTGGATCAGATCTTGGCCTTATGTTATGGTGGAGAGTTGATGACATTGTGCTTTTTATTCCCATCGAAGATCTCCAAGGAGTGCAGAGAAGGTTTAATAGAATGATCCCCGACTTCAAAGACTCCTGTTTTTGAAAAGACCAGAAAAGCAAGCATTGTTCTCCAAAGTTTGAAGTGTAGAGTAGATTAGGCGAGAAGGTACAGTAGATGGGAAGAAACCTTTTCCATTAAGAAAAGACCTACAATCTGAAGACAAAGATTTAAGATAATTGCCAAAAGTGCCAGAGCTGGGATTACTTAATTTAGACACCATCTGTGAATGCGCCATGGCAATTATCCTATGTAAAGGATTAGGGTCCACATACACTTTGTAACAAAGGTACTATTTGTCAAAAATATGGTTTTGATGAATTCATTGTTAATTTATATGAAGAAATCTCAAAAAACCACCAGGTAAAGATGAATGTGGGAGGTTTTATCACCTGTTTTAGTTTATCCATTCAAAAGGATGAAATGCTGCTTCTCCCTATACATACACACTGAGCACAATTGTTTCTTTTGTTTACCAACAGGGAAAAAGGATTATAATTACTTAAGAAACAATAAAATTTGGAAGTCATTTTCATGCATCAAGCACATTTTTGTAGGCCATTTGCCCCGTCAAGTCTTGCTGCCACACCATTATGACTGATTCATGACCCCTCTCAGCCCCATTCTCTACATAACCTTTGACGTCCTTACTAATCAAGAACTTAACAGCCTCTGCTTTAAATATATCTAACAACTTGATTTGCACAGCCATCTGTGACAATGAAATCTACAAATTCACAAATTCACCACACTCTGACTGAAAAAAAAATCTTCTAATTATGTAATAGAGAAAGATTGATATATTTCTCAATGTTTTTTTTAACTAATTTGAACCAAGTCCTCTTTATTTTCTTTGAAGATGTGAATATATCTTTTTCATGGCATATAGTCTTTTATAAAACCACATTTAAGTTACTTTTTAAAGCTAAGTGGGAAAAAGTTCCTTTTAACACTACAGATCTGCCTCTTCAGTATTTGAATGTCTTATTGTTACTTCAAGCTGAACTAAAGACAAAATGTTCAATGTGAAATTAAACAAAGGCTTAGATGCTGGAAGTCTAAAATGAACAGAAAATGGCTGGGAACCCTTTACAGGTCAGGTAGCATCATTATTCAGTGTGTTAGCAACTGTATGAAAATTTACCACTTCACCATGCCTTTCACTGAATTACACCTGACCACACTGGTTATATCCTTCAGCATGCTAATTGTTTTGCTTCTTGTTGTTCTACAGTGTCTGGGCATGTCAAAGTTATGGCTTTCTTTTAATTTAATTTCCATTGGCATTCTGAAATCATTAGTTTTCTTCCGGCCAATATTTAAATGGAGCTTAATTGGTCCACATATTTATTTTGCTCAACTCATTTTACGGCTGCTGAATTACCACTGTAGGTTTGACTGCTCCTGCTTCAACATTACTTTTTGTATTCATCTGTTAATATAAGTTAAAGTTTGTAGGTATTTCAGAAGCATGTCACCATCACCATCTCCAACCTCCTCTTTCCCTATCTCCAAAGTATTAAAATGTAATTTCTGGAAGTCAAAGGGCATCTAATTCCTAAATTATTAGTATGCCAGCATTATCTACTTGTATTATTGACAGTAGCAATGTGCATGTAATTGTAACTGTCTTTTTACAAAATGGCTTTCAGCTATTTAAAAAGTAATCATGGCTGTGTAGATTGCCAGATAATTGAAGGAAATTATATTATACAATGTACTGTAGTTTCCAGTGACATAAGTGAACCCAGCTTTACTAGTGTATAAAACTGCTAGGGTACAAATTATGTGCTCTAGCTTCTAAAATAAAGTTATGCTATTACTTGATTTTGTGTTGTTTATTTGAAATTAGGTATTTACAATGAAGCCTAATGAGATCTTTGTAACATATATACAGTATGTGCATATACTTTTCATAAACATGCATCTTTTTGCAAAACCTCTTGCAGAAAGCACCTAGACTAGTAGAGTCCCCAGGTTACAAAAGAGTTACCTTCCAAAGATGGGAATGAGCAAAACCAGTGTGTGTGAGGGAGGATCAGGGAAACACCCGTGATGGGAGAAGGCGCAGGAATGGAAGTACAGCCTCCAGTCGGTCTCACCGACTCATCAGGTGAATGACTGAGTCTGTTCAGTCATCCAAGTTCAGTTTGACTTGATCCAGCCCCCATGTAATGGGTGGGGATTTTAATGAACAGTTCTGGAAGTCGGTTTTCTCAACAATTTCAAAAGCACTCAAAATTAATTTACAACCTAATAAATTAACTGTGCTTTTTGGAATAGTTCCTCAAAATATTCATGGTATTTCTGTGTCTGACCAACATGTTATTGCATTTGTTACATTGATAGCTAGGAGGGCCATTTTGTTGAAGTGGAAGGACACATCAGCTCCCACTTTGTCACAATGGTTCTCTCAAGTGATGCTATGTCTTAGTTTGGAGAAAATTAGAAGTCGAACCTTTGAACCTTTATTTGATTTTGAGAAAAGATGGGGCTCATTTGCTCGTTATTATCATTTGAGTTAATTAATATAATTTTTCCACGATCTAATTGTAAATTCTTTTAGTATATTTTCTTTTCTTGCTGGCAGTTTGATGTTTATTTTTAGAAGCTTTTTGTATGACGCATGACTCTGGGGTCGTACACCTAATGGATTCTTTTTTTTCTCACTTTCCTGCTGAGTAGGTTTTTTTTGTTATCACAAAATTTTGTTTTCAATCTTTAAGATGATGGGTTTTTTTTTTGAGGCATTGTAAGTGTTGTTACTTCGATGTACTCATGTTATTTTTCCTATATATATATAATAAAAAGATTTGAAAAGACCCAGCCCCTAGTTGTTGGAACTCAGGTGGTGTTGATGGTGAACTGGTGAGAGAAAATGCCTCTTTCTCACCCGGTAGAAGATGCCTGCAGCCAGGAGATCCATGCCCATCCATCCCACTGGTTTCTCAGATGCTTATTTAAATATCCAGGTTGTTTATAAATTGGGTGTTCGTAATCCCAGGAGAACTTGCAATGAGATTATTTCCTAAAATAAATGGAGTATGGGAATCAGGACCCATGCATTCGAGGTAAGAGGTGAGCACTGGAGTGTTCCAATAACTGAGGGGCGACACTGTTCACTCACTCACAGGGTAAATTGTTTCACTGCAAGTGAAAAACAAACTGCATTCAGAAATGTTGAAAAAATACTTCTGGTAAAAAACAACAAACTCACAATTAAGGCAATGCTGATGAAACGGGAGTGGCTGTGGTGTTGCAGGTTTGATTCTGAAGTTTGCAATCTCCCTTTGAGTAATCTCCCACATCCCACGTCGATAGGGAACAACAGGGGTCGGTAGTGATGAAGCACCTCAAAGGGTGACGTACCCATGACAAAGGAGGTGTGTAAGTTGTGGTACAGTTTGGTCCATGCAGAAGCGTTAGCAGTGGCGAAGCACGGCAGGAACTCCCCCACTTGTTCACTGGCTCTTTCTGAGTCTCTGTTGCTCTGGAGGTGATACCTGGAGGACAAACTTACTAAGGCACAGAGGAGGGAGCAGGAGGTTCGCTGGAAGCGCGAGTCAAATTGTGGGCCCCGGTGCGACAATGCACCGGGGGAAGCCGTGGAGGCGGACTACATGTTGGAGAACCAGGTCTGTCGTCTCAGCAGCTCATGGAAGTTTCGGGAGGTCAATGTAGTGGGCCACCTTGGAGAACCACTGTGGTGATCACCATGGCCCTATCGGAAGGTGGAAAACTCAGAACAAAATCCATTGGGATGAGGGGTCATGGGCATTGAGGGACCAGCAGGAGCCCAGAGGGAAGAATTGGAATAGGTAGATGAAGAGCAGGCAACGAGGAACTGGTGTACATCTGCGGTCGCTGTGGGCCACCTGAACTGGCGTCACAGAAAATCCGGAGTCTGTCCTGCGCCTGGATGGCCGAGAGGGGTGAGGACTGGGCCCAATGGAGTGCCTCAGAGTGCACGGCCACTGGCACATACATGTGGTTGTCACTGTGTCAGCTGGTGCAGACTTGTGCTGTAAGGCCTAGTGGATCCGGTTCTCAAAGTCCCAGACAATCAGCGTAAGGATCTGGGAGGATAGAATGAAGGGCCAAGGGTCGCTCTCCATTTCCCCTGGGTCAAAACTGCCATGACAGGGCGTCTGCCTTAGTGTTCTTGGAGCTGGATCAGCAGGAGATGGTGAAGTTGAGTTTCTCAAAGAAGATGGTCCAACAAGCCTGATGTGGGTTGTGTTGGTTTGCCTGTTGAATTGATACAAGGTTTTGGTGGTCAGTCCACATCAGGAAGGGCTTGCTGTTTTCCATCAGTGAATACCTCCATTCCTCCAAGGCCCAGTTTATGGCAAATAGCTCTTTGTCTCCTACTCCATACTGTTGCTGTGTAGAGTTGAACTTGCATGAGAAGGTGGGACAAAGGTGCATCTTTGCTGGGAGAGGATGGCCCGGGCCCCTTCGTCAAATGCATCCACCCTTACCACAAAAGGTTTGGAGGGGATTTGGTGGCAGAGAATGGGGATGATGTTGAAGCGTCTCTTGAGTTCCTTGAAAGCATGGTTCGCGGCTGTAGACCAGGTAATCCATGAAGCTGGTGACTTGGTGAGAGGGGTGAACAAAATTAGCAATTTGGCTGTAGTTTCTATCTTGCAGTGCAGCTGGATTTTGAGGAGATATTGAAGGATTGAAGGGACGTGATCTTGGGCGTCCTTGGAGAAGATGAGGATACTATCAAGGTAGATGAACGCATACCTATGCATCATGTCTCAGACGATCTCACTGGTGAAGGCTTGGAAAACAGCTGAACTGTTGGAAAGTCCAAAAGGCATCACCAAGTATTCACAGTGGCCAGTGGGTACTATGAACACCATCTTCCACTCAGCCCCCTACCTGATGCAGATCAGGTTGTACGCACTCCATAGATCAGGCGAGTGTTGGATGAGTGAATCGGGAAAAGCTGGGTGGACTCACGGTGCTCTTCAATGGTCACGTGCAGGCTGTGCACACGCTCTGAACAATGCAAATCCCAAAAGATGTCTGTGAATGACTGTGATGCAAAAGGAGTGAGAAATAGGCTTGGTCGGGAGTCCGGGCCAGAACATTACCTGTGGAACCGGAATCTGGCAGAGCTCCCGTGTGCGTGGAGCTGTTGGGTTATAGAAGAGGATAGAGAGAGTGAGTCAGTGGAACAAGGGGCCGGGGAGAGCTTACCAGGCAGAAGGCCCATTGTCTCTACCTGCTGGTTCCATGTTGCCCGACACTGTGGGCACTTAATGTGAGTGATCAGTGGCTGTGCAGGAAGTCCACAAGTTGTTCCTCGCCGAACTTACTCCAACAATACCTTAAGAATTATATATAGGTCGCTGAGATCACTGAAAAGTCTTCTGATATCTGGTGATTATCATTGACGAACATGCTACTTCACCCATTTCATCCATGCGGACCGGGGGGCCTGCCTAAGGTCGTCCCATCTGTCTGCACTTGGCATAATTTCCCTAAAGTTTCCCTGTACATGTGCCTGTGTCTGTGTCTGTGTAATGGCTTTGAAACTGTACCCACATGAACACTTCCTCTGGCAGCTTGTTCCATATCTCCACCACTCTCTGTGTGGAAAAATTGCTTCTGAGGCGCCCTTTAAATCTCACCTTCAACCTATGCCCTCTAGTCTTAGCCCTCACCTCTCCTGCACCGAAAGACTGGGTTTATATCCGTGTGTTCATAGGAATCCCTAGAATGTGAAGAGGTCCTGTCACAAGTAGTAAAGATAAAGGGCTATTTTAAACTTACAAGATCTCGGGGGGAGGGACTTGAAACTGAACGTTGAAATGTTTCCACTTTTCAGAGAAGATGGTGCTGATAAGTGGTAACTCTTTGCAAGCAGCTCCAATGGGAATCACCAAATATTCCCATATAAGGACCTACTGCAGCTGATATCCAAAGTCACTGCAGTAAACAACATCATTTCAAGACATTTAAAGAATCTATTGTTTCTCAAAATCAGCGGACCCCAGACGGCAGACACAAACAGTGACTAAGCCCCCTCCACCCCCACCATTTTGGACACAGCCAGTGCTGCAGCCAGAGGGTTTCAGCACTCACCACAGAGACAGAATATCTGAGTGTTTTAAAGGTGGAGTATGTTTCATGATTATCTCATCGTGGTGCACAGATATGGCAGATCTGTCCCAATCCTGCTCACCTGACCTGGAACATCTGCCGGGGGGGGGGGTGGGTTCTGCCATCAACCTGACAGTGGTCAATGTCAGGCAGGCTCTGAGCATCACGATCAGCAGACACAAAGCAATGCACACTGATGGCTTCCCTATCATTGCGAGGGGTTTTGACCAAGTCAGCTTGAAGAAGTCTCTGAACAACTCCCACCAACAGATCACCTGCCAAGCCAGTGGAGCCAAATCACATGACTACTGTTATACCACTGTCAGGAATGCTTACCATGACATTTCTCGCCCGCACTTTGGAAAGTCAGACACTCAAGACCACAGCACCAATGGTGAGGACCAAGAAGGTACGGACAAAGGAGAAGGGGGAAGAATTACAGGACTGCTTTGAGCCAGTGGACTGGACAATATTCAGGGATTCATCTTCAAGTCTGAGTACACCACGGTTGCCATCGACTTCATCAAAACTTGTGTGGATGAGTGTGTGCCTTCGAGAACATATCAGACATACCCAAACCAAAAGCTGCAGATGAACCAGGAGATCCATGGTCTGCTGAGGACTAGGTCTACAGCATTCAGGACTGGTAACCCAGAACCACATCAGAAGTCCAGGTATGGCCTACAGAAGGCCATTTCAAGAGCGAGAAAACAAATCTGATTAATGCTAGAGGCAGAATTGGATCCAAGTCAGCTCTGGCAAGGTTTGCAGACCATAAATTCCTACAAGGTGAAACTCAACATCATGAATGGCTGTGATGCCTCACTCCCAAAATGAGCTCAAAGCCTTTTATGCACACTTTGAAAAGAAGGATAAAGTTACACCTGTGCCAATCCTTGCGGCATCTGGTGACCCACTGATCTCTGTCTTGGAGGCCAACGTCAGAACAGCCCTTGAGAGAGTGGACCCTCGCAGGGCATCAGGCCCTAATGGTGTACCTGGTAGGGCGCTGAAAACATGGGCCTACCAACTGATGGGAGTGTTCATGGACATCTTCAGTCTCTCACTGCTGCAGTCCAAGTTTCCCACCTGCTTCAGAAGGGCAACAATCACACCAGAACCCAAGAAAGGCAGAGCAGGGTGAGCTGCCTCAGTGACTATCACCTGACTGCACTCACATCTACTGTGATAAATTGCTTTGAGAGTTTGGTCACGGCCAGAATTAACTCTTGTCTACGCAACTGCCTTGGCCCACGCAGTTTGCTTGTCACCACAATCGGTCTACAGCGGATGTAATCTCATTGGCCTTGGATCACCTGGACAACAGCATTACCTAGATCAGGCTGCAGATTGGTGATTACAGCTCTGCATTCAACACCATCATACCTCTACTAATCAAAAAGTTTGAAAACCTGAGCCTCTGTACCTCCCTCTACAACTGGATCTTTGATTTCCTCATGAGGAGACTGCAGTCAGTGCAAATCGGAAATAACATCCTCCTTACTGATAATCAACACCAGCGCACCGCTCTGCTCGCTCTACACCCACAACTGTGTGGCCAGGCACAGCTCAAAAGCCATCTATAAATTTGCCGATGACACAACCATCGTTGGCAGAATTTCATTTGGTGACGAGGAAGCATACAGGCGTGAGATAGATCAGCGGATAGAATGGTTTTATAACAACAACCCTGTACTCAATGTCAGTAAGACCAAGGAATTGTTTGTGGACTTTAGGAAGGGGAAGTCGAGGGAACACACACCAGTCCTCATTGAGGGATCAGCACTCCTAAGGATGAACAGTTTCAAGTTCCTGGGTGTCTGAAGATCTATCCTGGGCCCAACATATTGAGGCAATGGCAAAGAAAGCACAACAGCAGCTGTATTTCATTAGAAGCCTGAGGAGACTTGGTAAGAAACCAAAGGTTCTCGCAAGTTTCTACAAGTGTACTGTGGAGAGCATTCTAACTGGTTGTATCTCCGTCTGGTATGGAGGGGCCTCTGCACAGGATTGGAGAAAGCTGCTGAAAGTTGTGAACTCAGCCATCTCCATCATGGGCACCAGCCTCCCCAGCACAGAGGATGTCTTCAAAAGGCAATGACTCAAAAAGGCAGCGTTATTCATCAAGGACCCCCATCACCTAGGACATGCTCTCTTCTCATTTCACCAACAAGGAGGTGGTACAGGAGCCTGAAGACACACACTCAGTGATTCAGGGATAACTTCTTCCCCTCTGTCATCTGATTTCTGAATGAACATTGAACCCATGAACACTACCTCACTATACATACACTGTACATACAGTATATTTTTGATCCATTCCTGCATGATTTTTTAATTAAAATTTTAAAAGTGTATTTCTTATTGTAATTTATAGTTATTTTATTATCATGCATTGCAAAATACTGATGCTACAAAACAACAAATCTCACAATATATGCCAGTGATATTAAACCTGATTCTGAAACTCAAATGGGAAAGCAAATTTACAAGATTAGGGGGCAGTTATTTACTACTGAGGTATGGAGGGAACTCCTTCTGTGGTGAATCACAGTACTGTGATTAAACTGCGGTGAGTCGCTGGTAATCTCTACCTTAGAGGGTTGTGGAATACAAATCATAGGAGGTACTTAAAGAGGAAGTAGGTCCATCTTCGAAAGAACAGAGAACTGGCACAGAAGAGAGAGGTGATTAACCATGACAATATTGAATACAGGGCAGACTTGAGGAACCAAGAGGCCTATTCCTTCTGCTGCATTCTTACATTCATCAGACTCACTATTTGAGATGATTTCTGCTGTTCCTTCCTCCACCAAACCTCATCTGTAAGGGCATATTGCACTCTCTCAAACTTTATGTCCCATCAGATGATGAGGTTTATAAGATGATGAGAGGTGTTAATCATGTCAGAGGCTTTTTCTCAGGGCTGAAATGGCTAACACAAGAGGACACAGTTTTAAGGTGCTTGGAGTTAGGTACAGAGGAGATGTCAGGGGTAATTTTTTTACGCAGAGAGTGGTGAGTGCGTGGAAAGGACTGCCGGCGACGGTGGTGGTGGCGAATATGATAGGGTATTTTAAGAGACTCCTGGATAGGTACATGGACCTTAGAAAAATAGAGGGCTATGGGTAACCCTAGGTAACTTCTAAAGTAAGTACATGTTCGGCACAGCATCATGGGCCGAAGGGCCTGTATTGTGCTGTAGGTTTTCTATGTTTCTATCGCTCTTAAATGGCTATCAAAATGAGGGATCTGTATCTCTCAGGATGTAGACAGAGGCCCTTCAGCCCAATGACTCTGTACTGGCTCTCAGAACAAACCCACACTTTCCATTTCCCCACAGCATATCCCTTCTCATAAGGATGGTTTACCATTCACCAAGGCAAATTGATGGAGTCATCTCACGGGCCAGATGTTCTGCGGCAGAGCATCCAGTAGTTTGGTTTTTCAAACACGAGGTGTGCATTTCTCCCCACTTTTAGCACAAACTACAACCTTTGGTTTGGAAAACATAATAAAACGATTCTTAAATTTTGTTGACTTAAATAATTACAACTTATTTTAAGGGTTCAAAGATGCTAACTTGCCAGAATAAGATACATTTATGACATTAAAAATAAGTAAGAGAGGACTGAATTTGCTCACTGGACCACCAGTGCACACATTATTCAGTACAACATTCCCATGCATTCGGCTACCAAGGAATCAGAATTCAGACAGAACATTCATAAAGGCAAAATGCTCCCTCATATTGCAAGCTTCACATCCACATCCCCTGAGGTGGTACCTGCCAAACTATTCAAATAGAACAGCTGTATCATTCACGCATTGCATCATTGTAATTAATGCACTTCACTCCCTCATACAGAGAAGCTCAGCAGAGAATTGGCAGGAGGCAGGAGCACCAGCATCACTTCATCGCACAGTCATCCCTCCCTTTCAGTCGAGGAGTTGGTGAAGATGTTTATAATTGAAATGGTCATAACTGAAACCTTGGCCAGTGGCTGGATTAATGTAATTTGGAGGCAGATCCAAGGATCTAATGAATGAAACAGTAGACCTTGGTCAGACCCCACTTGGAGTACTGTGTTCAGTTCTGGTCACCTCACTACAGAAAGGATGTGGATACTATAGAGAGAGTGCAGAGGAGACTTACAAGGGTGTTGCCTGGACTGGAGAGCGTGCCTTATAAGAATAGGTTGAGTGAGCTTGGCCCTTTCTCCTTGGAGTGACAGAGGATGAGAGATGACCTCATCGAGCTGTATAAGATAATGAGAGGCATTGATCGTCTGGATAGCCAGAGGCTTTTTACCAGAGCTGAAGTGAGGGGGCATAGTTTAAAGCTGGTTGGAGGGGATGTCAGGGGTAAGTTTTTCACACAGAGAGTGGTGAGTGCGTGGGATGCACTGCCGGCGATGGTGGTGAAGGTGGATATGTCTTTTAAGAGACTCTTAGGTAGGTACATGAAGCTTAGAGATATAGAGGGCTATGCAGTAGTGTAATTCTGGGCAGTTTCTGGAGTAGGTTTCATGGTCGGCACAACATTGTGGGGCAAAGGGCTTGTAATGTGCTGTAGATTTCTATGTTTAATGTTCAGACACAGATTGCAAATAGGCACATTAACTATTTAATTATAAACAAACAATGAAACACTAAACTGGGTTTCTAGCTAAACAAGTGCTCATCTAAACCACACAGATCTACAATACTGAACGTCAGTCACTCTTTAACTTAATGGGTACTGCATCATATCTCCTCAAGCAATAAACTGAGAAACTAAGAGAACTACAAACAAATGCTTAAGTAAACAAATGCAGGGGGCCCATCTAGGTCTGCAATATACTTTCCCAATGGTCCTACAGCACTGGCCATGATTTCTCATGAATTTCTCACACGCTCTATTCATATACCCCCAGGGCATTCAGAACTGGAAACCGTTGCCATGGTGCACAAGCCAACCAATGGGAAAAAGCAGCTGCATCCTTTAAATGGGCCAATATATGACCGACATGGTGGAAGCTGTTTCCAATTGGCAAATAAGCCAACCCTGCATTCTCCACCCACAGGACAGTTAATTATTAAAGACAGTGGATTCACATATATAATCCTCCTTCATATTTCCTTCTTCCACTTTATCTTACAGTACTTTTCCTCGTATCTGGACACCTCACTTCCCCCTCATCACAATACAAACCATCTGCATTCTACCCCTTAGAATGAAGCCACCCAGTCAATGGTGCAAGAACCAGAAGACAATGAATTAACAGTACTACTTAAGTTAATATTCAGGCTGCATGGAGTCAGACTGTGTTCTAGTACTTGGTGAGTCACCATGAGCAACCTGCAGCTATAACAGTAGATTAGAATGAAATGTTTTCACATTATGGATTTAGATATTAAATTTCAAGAGTGACCTATAGTAATTTACAAGTATTAATGAGGTTTTGCAGAGACATTTAAATGGGTAGTGGCAATGGCTCCATGTAGCACAGTCCTGCAGTTAATCCTGATAGCATTGGTCATGATCCTTCAAGAACCAGTTGATTTTGGCATGGTCCCAGAGGACTGAAAAATTGCAAATGTCACTCCACTCTTTAGAAAGAGAGGAAGACGAAAGAGAGGAAATTATAGGCCAGTTAGCCTAACCACAGTGGATGGGAAAGTGTTGGAGTCCACTATTAAGGACACAGTTCAGGGTACTTGGGGACTAATGACAAAATAAGTCAAAGTAAGCATGGTTTCTATAAATGGAAATCTTGCCTGACAAATCTGTTAGAATTTTTCGATGAAGTAACCAGCAGAGTGGACAAAGGAGAGGCTAGTGTGTTATTTACTTAGATTTTCAGAAGCCATTTGCTTCACCTGAGGCTGCTTAACAAGATAAAATCATTTGACGTTACAGGAAATATACTGGTGTGGATAGAGGAATAGCTGACAGGCAGGAGGCAGTGAGTGAGAATAAAGGGAGTCTTTTCTGGTTGGCTGCCAGTGACTGATGGTGTTCCTCAGGGGTCAGTCTTGGGACTGCTACTTTTCATATTATCAATGATTTAGATGGTGGAATTGTTGACTTTGAGGCAAAGTCTGCAGATGATACAAAGATAGGTGGAGGGGTAGGTAGTGCTGAGGAGCAATGCATTGCAACAGGACTTACACAAATTGGAAGAATGAGCAAAAAGTGGCAGATGGAATACAATTTTGGGAAAGGTACGATAATGCATTTTGGTAAAAGGAACAAAAGTGCAGACTATTATCTAAATGGGGAGAAAATTCAAACATCAGAGGTGCACAGGGAATTAGGAGTCCTCATGCAAGACTCCCAGAAGGTTAATTTACAGGTCAAGTCTGTGGTAGAGAAGGCAAATGCAATGTTGGCATTCATTTCAAGGGGAATAGAATATAAAAACAAGGAGATAATGCTGAAGCTTCATAAGACACTAGTCAGGCCGTACTTGAGTATTGTCAACAGTTTTGGGCCCCTTATCTCAGAAAGGATTGTCACTGAAGACAGTTCAGAGAAGGTTCAAGAGGATGATTCCGGGAATGAGGGGTTAACATATGAGGAGTGTTTGGCAGCTTTGGGCCTGTACTCACTGGAATTTGGAAGAATGCGTGGGGATCTCATTGAAATCTACTAAACATTGAAAGGACTGGATGCGGTAGATATGGTGAGAATGTTTCTTCGGATGAGGGTACCCAGAACTAGGGGACACAGCCTCAAAATTGAGGGGCGACCTTTTAGAACTGAAGTAAGGAGGATTTTTTTAGCCAGAGAGTAGTGAATCTGTGGAATGCTCTGCTGCAGACTGCAGTGGAGGCCAATTCTGTGAATGCACTTAAAGTGGAAGTTGATAGATTTCCGATTGGTCAGGGCATCACGAGATATGGCGAAAGGGCAGGTGTATGGCGTTGAGTGGGTTCTGGGATCAGCCATGATGAAATGGCGGAGTGGACTCGATGGGCTGAATGGCCTAATCCTGCTCCTATGTCTTTATGGTCTTATGGTCTGATAATATTTGTGACCCCCATTATGATACTATTCCATCAGTATCCTTGCTGATGGCCGTCTTGCTGCTAGCCTCGACTGCTGCCACTCTTGGTGAGAAGAGAACAAATGAACTGCTTTTAGCAAGCTCATGATGGATTTGGACTTTCTCCTGTCCTCTGCCTCCTCACTTCTCTTGCATCTTGCCCTGGATCATGTCATCTCCTCATTCTTCCCAATATCTACTCTACAAGGTGACATCGATACCACGTCTGGCATTGGTTGAGCATGGGGAATTCAACGCATACTCCTTGAACCTCTGGCAAAGTATACCCTGTCAACTTTACAACTCGAAAAAAATCTGGTATACTGACAATACTTTCGTTGATTCAATAGCCCATAAAAAATAAATAAAATTAACCTGCAGGTTGTAGCTTATCCCAGAAAATGCCCATATTTTGAGGATTACCCTTGCTGCTAAAAACAGGTGCCTGCACATTTATTGAATACATGCAATCGGCCACCTCTCTGAAATCCAGTTTGGCAACTAGAAGACCAAAATAGCGTTATATACTAATTGATGGCACCATCATCCTGTTCTGCCCTTTCCAGTATCACGTGCACAATATGATAGGGGGTAGAACTCACTTCACTAACGTGTGCATTAGAACCTAAGAAATAGGAGCAGGAGTCGGCTATCTGGCCTGTCGAGCCTGCTCCACCATTCAATAAGATCATGGCTGACCTGACCACACATGCGCCAAACTGGACACAAATTGCCACCAGTGCTAAATACGCAGCTGAATTTTGTGGCCAAATACTACAAAAGACAGGGGATAACTGTATCTATTGATGCTTCTGGACACATCTTCAGTGATGTTCCTGGAATCATCGGGTGTTTCGGGTCTTTCAACATCATACAACCTCCTCCAGGTGACCCAGCCGGGGCTGATCAGACCCCAGCTACTTAAGACTCCATGGCACCCCTCCTTTGAGCCACAGCCATCTTGAGGCCCTCTCTGCCGCATCGGTGGTACTGCGGATGGCTCTCCTCTTCCTCTCTCCCTCAATGCCCAAAATGCTGAAGGCTCTAACTAAGGAACGGGCTACGAATTCCCTACAACCAACCTCCACTGGGAGACACCTTGATCTCCATCCAGCCTGCTGACAGTTGCTGACCAGTCCTGCGTACTTGGAGAGCTTCCTTTCAAAGGCCTCTTCCAAGCTATCTTCCCATGGGGCTGTCAGCTCCAGCAGCACCACTTGCTTAGTAGACTCAGACACTAGGACAATGTCTGATCACAGGGTAGTAGCTGCAATATGGTTGGGGAACTTCAGCTAAATACATGCTCGACAATTCCAACCACCCTTAGTGTTATTTTAGACTCCTATTACTTATTTTGCTGTTATAACTCCAAGGTCATATTTTTGGTATAATTTCACTACTAATACTAATGTTTTCTGGAAAGAATATTGATGAAGTTTTATTTCACTATGGTTTTATAAAGAGAAACAAATTTACCACATAATTGTAGTTTTATTGCCAACAGTCATACAATTTTTGTAATAATCAACAGATACAAATGTAAACATAGTTCGTGAAAAAATGTTGCAATTCATTTATATTCAAAACAGCAGCCTCTGAGATACGCATTACTATCTGATCAAAAGGCACATTTTTCATAGCACAGCTAGAAGTTCAGTGTTGCCTGACTGTATCTGTGAAAAAAGAATTCTCTTAACTTCAGCAACTGCTTTGCATTTTTAAATTGTTGTATTAACCTTCAGTCTGCTGAATAAAAATGAACTCTGCGCTGTTAGCACAACACTAGTGTTTAAAGAGTTAAATATGATGACATCTTGTATATTTGCCAGATACTGTGCATTAATTTCATGTTTGTGCTAAGCTTGATGACAGTTTTCTATGAAGTTGAGAAAAGTAGTTAAAATTAGTTAATGATTTCTTCATTTCTACTTGTCAGAGTGTCCACGATTGATAGCTGTTTATTTGGTATAGTAATATCAGAAGAAAAGCCATCTCAACCAATAACAACCACTAGTTTAAGCACTTCTCTTAAAGTTTTAAACTTCCAATTGATTTAAATAAAGAACTAATCTACCGCAGGCTTTGTGCATATTTTATGTAACCTTTAATAAGCTAGTACGATATGCTGCTAAGCAATTATCTTGAAAGTTGTTTGGCATCTATTACATCAAAATATTCTGTTACCTACAATTCACGATCATGAGAAAAACTGTAACATAGCTAGTCATTCATTTCACAGAACAAAGTAATTATACAAATTCAAGAATTGTTTTTAAATAACAACCATATTCTGGTAAATTCTGATTGTTTAAATCTCTGAGAATTCAGCATGTTATCTGCATACGCTCACACAATATGCCAGATAAACTGCCTCATCAATAAAATGGTAACAATAGAATCATTTTTCGTCAGCTGTATTTAAAATATACACTGTGATGGTTTCATACAAAGATCAGTTCTATCTCTGTGCAAAAGCATTTGGTGCTTCAAAAGAATTAAAATGGTCTGCAAGTAAATGAAAACCATTCAAAGTGAAAAACCCATGTAATAACCACTATTCAGCAGCAGACACTTTGTTATTATGGTTCTCATGTCAATCAGTGATTCAGATAAAAACATCGCAGTCATTTAACATGATCACATAAATACAACATAAATAGGATTTCACTTACAATTTGTAAAGACAAAATAAACTACACCATCAATTTCAGGTTCATCAACAAATAATTTTTGGATTATTTTTCTAAAAGACTGAGTTCCTTAAAATAGTAGCTGTAATTAAAGTCATCTCAGTTAATTGTCTTTCTTTAAACAGTTTAAATATTGTGCTTCTTTAGTAAAATGTTCCGTTGAATAGATCAGGAAAAAAAAATCATAAAATATATTTTCTGCTTCATGACTGCAAGATATCAGCATTTTATTTATACAATTATAAATGATTTGATATCTCTTAGAAATTTATTGGTTCAAGTTGAAACATAAAACACCTTCACAACATTTTTTTGTCCAATCCACTCTTTTGTAGTAAGAATTCAAGTAAAACACCCACTTCCTCTGAACCAGACAACATCATTTCACACAAATCAAACAGTAATCACAAGATCTAGAGATCTCTTCTTTTTTTTCCACTAATTAATAGTTAGAAAATAAGACTTTCCACGAGATTATTAAAATCACATGACTGGCTCTAGCAATCATTGCTTTCTTTCAACCGATTGCTTCAGACATAGTTCACTCCCAGATGAGACTATAGGTAAATTGTTGTCACGATGATGGTAGATAAGATGGCTAATGCTGTCAAATATATGATCTTTTGTCCGAACCTTTAAAAACATACAAATATAAAAATTTTAGTGCATTTCCTAAAGTGGAAAAAAAGCTTCCTACTTGAATTCAAATGTTTATGATTTTATTTTTAGTTCTGTTTAAAGCTTTTGAAAAAATAAACTTTTATTTACATGTATGCTGCATGCAACGGCCTGAGCAGTTATGCTATTGATAGTTCTTTTCTTCATGAGGGTGGATTTCTTTACCCAGGGCGTTGTGAAGGCTAACATTATTTGAAGTAGAGCTAGGTAATATTTTGATAGATCAGGGAGATTGAGAACTACGGGAATGAATTGAGGCCTGTGGTAGATCAATCAGTATCATATTGAATAGCAGGGTGGGGGTGAGAGGCCAGGTGGCCTACTCCTACTTGTATTTAATTGTGTGCTGGAACAAGTGGAGAAATCATAGCCATGGTGAAATTTATAGCTGTACCATCAGTTTTATTTAAGATCTAGAATAACTACAATGATGATTTTTGAAACAATGTTTTGAAACATTGAGAACCTGATCATTAAATTTGCAGATGATACCACAGTGGTGGGGCTCATCAACAAAAATGATGAAACAACGTACAGGGAGGAGGTCAAGCACCTAGAGAGCTGGTGCAGGGATAACAACTTGATGCTTAATGTCACCAAAACCAAGGAGATGATCGTCAATTTCAGACGGTCTCAGCCTGAGCACACACCCCTCAGCATCAGCGGCTCCACAGTGGAGAGAGTAGAAAACATCAAGTTCCTTGGGGTGCAGATCTCGGACAATCTCACCTGGTCCAGGAACACCACTGGGATTGTGAAACGGCCCCAACAGAGATTGCACTTTCTGAGGAAGCTTAAACAAGCATCACTCCCCACTAACATCTTAACTACATTCTACAGAGGCGTGGTTGAGAGTGTGCTGACCTTTTGCATCACAACCTGGTACTCCAGCTGCAGTGCTGTCGACAAAAAAGCCTTGCAGAGGGTGATTAGGGGAGCAGAGCAGGTTATTGGGGTCTACCTACCTTCTGTCCAAGACCTCTTTCAGAGTCGATGCCTCCAGAAGACACAGTACATCATAAAGGACCCCTCACATCCTCTCCATGAACTGTTTGTTCTTCTGCCATCAGGCAAATGTTACAGGAGCATCAAAACTAAAAGCACAAGGCTACTAAGCAGCTTCCTCCCACAGGCAGTCAGACTGCTAAATAGCTGCTCCACCTGACTCTGCTTTGGACACTTTCAACTTGCACTGGACACTTATAACTGACTTTAACTGACATGTGGCTGTTGTGTTTTGCTATTTATTGTTATGTTTATTATTTAGTGTTGTCTTTGTTATGTTATGATTGCACTGCTCCTGAGAAACGCTTTCTCATTCTGCCCTGCAGAGCTGATGTACGGTTAGAATGACAATAAAGTTTTTTGAATCTTTGAATCTTGAATCTTGAATATTGTCTTAAAATTTCAGTAGGGTCAGATTTTATGTTAATTGAGATACAAGAGACTGTAGGAAATAGTTTCCACTTGATACCTATTGCTGGCATCAAGTAACTCCTGACCAGCTACATTGGAGCCTAATGTTGAACATGTCTGATATATTGTACAACAATATAATTTAACTTAACCTCATAAGACTGTCTCTCTTACTCCGGTACAGCAGTTCAATTCCCCTGGGTAATCTTTATTTCTTTTTTTTTGGAAGAATAAGACAATTAGTTCTGCCTAAACAAGTAGTTTTGCCTTGTGAAAGTATATATTCTAGGAACTGAAGTGTTGTCAAATTTATTTCATGCAAAGAACATTATAATTAGACAATGAGTACCTTTAATGCTTCGTACTAGAGTATCCTTGAGAAAAAGCCTTAAAAATAAACTGAGCAGCAAAAGCACAGTTAAAGAACCATTTTGTTGCCATTCATTTCAGAACAACACATGCCAGTAATGATCAGAATAAAACCTTTATCAGAATGGCTTGCACTCAAGTGAATAATTAGTCTGTGTAGTTATTAGAAATGTGTTAAATGTAGATAAAGCTCAAAGCTACTGGCTTGAAATGTATCCATTTATTGGAATGTCCAACGTATACAAGGAGCCTAAGTAAAAAAGGCAACATCAGATTGTCTGCTCATTAAACTACCGGGTAGAAACCATTTCTATTGAAGTTAATGAAAAGAAAATTCAGACAGGTGTATTTGATTCTATATTGTCAATTTTATGTTCTCATCAAAGTTGGAAATTCAGCCAATTGTGAGATTGGTTGTAACATAAATATTCAATACTGGCATTTAGTTATTGTCCTGGAGGAAATGTCATAAAATAAAGAGAGAAATTGTCAGTTCTCTGAGAGGTATCTAGCAATAATGACCTGCATTTTCATAGTGCCTGAATAAAATGAAAGCCAAGACATGGCAAGTGCCTTTCGAAATCTGACCTAAGATTAACTTTGTGAAGATGCTCAATGTAAAAGACTTCAAAAGGAATGTAGAAGGAGGGGAAGGGAGTTCAGGATGGAAGTAGAATCTTACATCAACAGCAAACCAAAAGACATAGAAAGGGCTGGAATCAAAGCAGACATGAGAACAAGTGAAGCTTCTACAAGAGCTTCTCCAGTGAGGATTCTATAGAGAAAGTTACAATTCCCAAAGTTGATATGATATGGAGTGAATGTATCTTAGTGAGGATAAGTCTGAGTAGGATTTAATGTGAATGAGAATTTGGACAATGAAACATTGACTGAGTTTGTTTATAAAAGTCAGATGTTGTAAGCCCTCTTTATTTTTATACCAATTTATTTATTGAGATTGTTGACCAAGACTAAAGAACACATCATAAATTATGTAAAGCATACATAAAGCCATCTGGGAATATCACTGTGGTTGAAAGAGGTCTCAATCTCCCAGAGCATTAGCTGGTTCTGTGGGAGGAAATCTATTGAGACAAAGATGGCTAAAGGCAATCTTAAATAAGGAAAGGGAATGAAATAATAAAATAATTTATCAGAAAATAGAAGTCATAAAAGACTAAAATAGACGGTCTAATGAAGAGAAATTGGCTTATATTTATGAGGAACATTTCTCCCCTTAAAATCCCAAAGTACTTTGAAGCCAAGGGAATAGTTTTAGAACTATGGTCACTGTTGTGACATAATCAGGCAAGATGAATATTTGAGAGGTATCCATCAAATCTTATCATTATAAGAACTAACTATTTACAATGAATTATTTATAAATGCACATTTCATGAAAAAAAGGTGGTATTATTGCAGAAAATCTTGACTGGAAGGTGCTTTCAGTTTGGTAGATGTGTGCTGAAGTATATGTTTGTTCTTATAACACAGATGTAAGAGAAAATGGCAGAAATAATATTAATTGGAGTATCAAACCCTATAAATGATATGTGATTCAATACGTGACACAGTAATTTCCTGTACTTCAATGTTCCCACAAGGTGCCACACATGAGGCTGCTTACCAAGTTAAGAGTCCATGGTATTACAAAAAAGTTACTGGCATGGTAAGACCATTGGCTGATTGGTAGGAGGCAGCAAGTGGGAGTACAAGGATCCTTTTCTGGTTGGCTGCCAGTGACTGGTGGTGTTTCACAGGGGTTAGCGTTGGGACTGTTTCTCTTTATATTGTATATCAATGATTTAGATGATGCAATAGATGGCTTTGTTGCCAAGTTTGCAGATGATACGAAGATTGGTGGAGGGGCAGGTAGTATTGAGGAAACAGGAATGTTTCAGAAGAACTTGTACGGATTAGGAGAATGGGCAAGAAAGTGACAATTGAAATACAATGTTAGAAAATGCATGATAGTAGAACTAAATGTGCAGACTATTTTCTAAATGGGGAGAAAATCCAAAAATCTGAGATGCAAGGGGGCTTGGGAATCCTTGTGCAGAACACCCTAAAGCCTAACTTGCAGGTTGAGTCAGTGGTGAGGAAGGCAAATGTAATGTTAGCATTCATTTCAAGAGGTCTAGAATACAAGAGCAGGCACCTTGAGTATTGTAAACAGTTCTGGGCTCCTCATCTAAGAAACAGATGTGCTGGTATTGGAGAAGGTTCAGAGGCGGTTCACAAGGATGGTTCCAGGAATTAAAGGGTTATCATACGAGGAACATTGGATGGCTCTGGGTCTGTACTCTCTGGAATTTAGAAGGATGAGGGGGGACCTCATTGAAACCTTTTGAATGTTGAAAAGCCTAGACAGAGTAGATGTGGAACACACATCAAAGTTGCTGGTGAACGCAGCAGGCCAGGCAGCATCTGTAGGAAGAGGTACAGTCGACGTTTCAGGCTGAGACCCTTCGTCAGGACTAACTGAAGGAAGAGTTAGTAAGAGATTTGAAAGTTGGGGGGGGGGGGAGATCCAAAATGATAAGAGAAGACAGGAGGGGGAGGGATAGAGCCAAGAGTTGGACAGGAGATAGGCAAAAGGGGATACGAGAGGATCATGGGACAGGAGGTCCGGGAAGAAAGACAAGGGGGGGGGGGACCCAGAGGATGGGCAAGAGGTATATTCAGAGGGACAGAGGGAGAAAAAGGGGAGTGAGAGAAAGAATGTGTGCATAAAAATAAGTAACAGATGGGGTACGAGGGGGAGGTGGGGCCTAGCGGAAGTTAGAGAAGTCGATGTTCATGCCATCAGGTTGGAGGCTACCCAGACGGAATATAAGGTGTTGTTCCTCCAACCTGAGTGTGGCTTCATCTTTACAGTAGAGGAGGCCGTGGATAGACATGTCAGAATGGGAATGGGATGTGGAATTAAAATGTGTGGCTACTGGGAGATCCTGCTTTCTCTGGCGGACAGAGCGTAGATGTTCAGCAAAGCGGTCTCCCAGTCTGCGTCAGGTCTCGCCAATATATAAAAGGCCACATCGGGAGCACCGGACACAGTATATCACCCCAGTCGACTCACAGGTGAAGTGTTGCCTCACCTGGAAGGACTGTTTGGGGCCCTGAATGGTGGTAAGGGAGGAAGTGTAAGGGCATGTGTAGCACTTGTTCCACTTACACGGATAAGTGCCAGGAGGGAGATCAGTGGGGAGGGATGGGGGGGACGAATGGACAAGGGAGTTGTGTAGGGAGCGATCCCTGCGGAATGCAGAGAGAGGGGGGGAGGGAAAGATGTGCTTAGTGGTGGGATCCCGTTGGAGGTGGCGGAAGTTACGGAGAATAATATGTTGGACCCGGAGGCTGGTGGGGTGGTAGGTGAGGACCAGGGGAACCCTATTCCTAGTGGGGTAGCGGGAGGATGGAGTGAGAGCAGATGTACGTGAAATGGGGGAGATGCGTTTAAGAGCAGAGTTGATAGTGGAGGAAGGGAAGCCCCTTTCTTTAAAAAAGGAAGACATCTCCCTCGTCCTAGAATGAAAAGCCTCATCCTGAGAGTAGATGCGGCGGAGACGGAGGAATTGCGAGAAGGGGATGGCGTTTTTGCAAGAGACATGGTGAGAAGAGGAATAGTCCAGATAGCTGTGAGAGTCAGTAGGCTTATAGTAGACATCAGTGGATAAGCTGTCTCCAGAGACAGAGACAGAAAGATCTAGAAAGGGGATAGATGTGGAAAGGATGTTTCCCATGGTGGGTGAGTCTAGGACAAAAGGGCACAGCCTCAGGATAAAGGGGTACCCATTTAAAACAGAGATGCAGAGAAATTACTTTGGCCAGAGGGTGGTGAATTTGTGGAATTCCTTGCCACAGGCAGCTGTGGAGAGCAGGTCTTTGGGAGTATTTAAGGCAGTGCTTGATAAGTTCTTCATTGGACACATTAAAAGTTATGGGAGAAGGCCGAGGAGTGGGGCTGAGGAGGGAAAAAAAGAATCAGCCATGATGGAATGGCAGAGCAGACTCAATGGATCAAATAGCATAATTTTGCTCCTATGTCTTATGATTTTATGGTTACTGTTTTTGCTAACGTGTTATTGAATTCAAGCTAGGGTCCTTTTTTATCTCTTCAGAAAAAGACGGATAACCAAGAGAATTACAACGCATTATAGAGCTGCTGCCCACTGCCTTTCTATTGCAGTCTTTGCTCTCCACATTAGCTGAATTTTGATGCCTGTAACAATGCAGCTGTCCAGTTCATCTGTTACATACCAACACAGACTGTAACACATGATCTGTGTTAACAAACCTGTCTCACCACTATCAAATAAACTGCCTATGGATTGGATTTATTACTATCAGTGATCAATTAGCTTTCAACATCTCTACATTGCTTTATCATAAGTATTCTCCAGAAGGATATTCTGAGTAAATGGAACAAAATTACTTGCTCCAGTATGTGAAGATATAGCAGCTTTAATCTCATATAAGTTTAATAGAAGTACTTACAATTCCCTCAGGGTCTACCAGGAGAAGATGTTTAGCTTGCCCATTATGCATGCCAGTTAATACATAGGATCCAGGATTGGTTGTACTTTTCCTAACAAGAAAATCACCATCAGTTGACAGGAGCTGCTCTGCATCCTTTCTGCTCATTTCGCCATGATACCATAGTTCTTCCTCGAGACTTTCCTTCATTGCATCTATGATTGTCCTAGATAAGTGAGGATTGTCGCTTGGAACAGGTGAAGATTTGTTTGAGAACTGCTCACAAGTTTGATGCTTCAAGGCATCTTCAAATGGTTCTGGTTAAAGTGGAATAAAGTGGAAAAAAGAAACAAACCATTAGGTTATCTGTTGGGCATCTTTCCTCCATCAATGTGCACTTTCTCACATTTTCAAGCACAATTTGTAACTGTTGAACTAAAACCAAATGGAAGACAGGCCAACAAAATAGAACAGATTTGATTGTTTTTGAAATGAAAGCTAAGAGCATGTTTTAAAACGAGATGTATCCTGGAGCTCTTTCATCTAGCTTCTCTGTAAATGAAAAGATCCACAATGTGTAGAAATTATTCTGGCTAACACTTGTAATTGCTGGCCAGCTGTACAGTGGCATCAGCAATGGACTTCAAGGTGAGTGATCGCAGATTCAAATCTGGCCTTGCACATTTACCACCCGTGCAGTTTGAGCACTGAGATAGCAACTTGTCCTCGTGAAAAAACAAACAAAATGCTAAAGAAACCGCAAGGTTGCTGCCCGATGCGCCACACGGCGTAAGGAGGAATAATAATAAATAATACTTGCAATGGCATTAATCTTCATTCATTAAGATTTCTCTAACTGGTATTTCTTCTAAGGATGTATTATAACATAAATACAGTACATTAAATTTCATTACCGAATGTCACCTTAGTAATTCTAACCAAGTATGTGCAATACCTTTGTCCATGGTGTATCAGTGAGAACTATTGTACTTTAGTGTCTTATTTAGGTGTAATCCTCAGCCAGTATCGCCAGCAATCAAATTTGAATTGGCCTCACCTCAGCTGGGATGATTCTCTCCTTTGAACTGGAAGGCTCTGAGTTTGTTCAGCTTCAGAACACAGAGATGCTGGCTGACGTTACAGTGTGGGAGTGAAAAGTTCTACGTCATTTGAATGAGTTTTTAAACTATTGTTCCGTCTACTTTTCCTTGCAGATGCAATATTCCCTTAGCATTATTTTGCAAAATGGCAGGGCAGTTACATCTGGTGACTTAGTCCATATTTTTCTCCCAATCACTGGTACTAAGATGAAAAATATGGTTACTAACACTTAGCTTTTTATGAGAGTTATTCATTGACTGACTGTTGACAGCAACAGCAACTCTAATGAAAACATGACTTTAATCATGAACAATACCACATGCTTCTCACCATGCTTTATCCCACAAAGGTGTGTAGGAACTAAAAGAAAACAGAAAAATATGTAATGGAATCCTTAAGCACTTTATAAGAGAGCTTATATTGCTTGAACAACGTGTCCTCCTGATACTCTTCCTGTTCTTAAAAAATCTTTGTACTTTTGACAGTGTGGTTTGACTAACGGGGAAAGGGTAAAATGGGAGCAACAGAGTAGAGCGCATAAAGACAGATGATACAATAGATGCTAAGAACAATTGAATAGTTATTCAGGATTAACACAGTACATACAAGAGTTTTTGCGATGTGTGTTGTTTCTCTTTAGTTCACTTCTGCCATTAAACTAGCATTTATCAATGCTGGACACCAACTAAGAAAACAGTGTTTAATAGACTGAGCTGATAAATGTAATGGTGCTCTATTTCATCAATCAGTATATCAGAGAAGCTATTAAAAGCAGCACTTGTGTTGCACTGGTAATTGCAAAAGCAGAGACAGAGGAAAAAAGCTTCAAATGTAGGGTTAGGAACGTACCCTCTCACTGTTCACACTCCCACCCCAACCCGGACCTTCCACCTACTGACATAGCCAACTAGTTTTCAATCTCAGAACTACTGAGTTGGAGTGGATCACTCACTTGGCTCCCACAGCTCATCAACAGTAGGTAAATAAGACATCATCCTCAGATATTTGGGCCTTCTGTCAACTCAAATTTAGCCCTGTGTCCAACTTCATGCCTGGCCCAGACGCTACCTACTTGTGATTGCCATTATCTCTAATAAGTCCTGCACGTAGAACAGAGATGGCACCCACTAAGCGGAAAGAAGGATCGCACAATAATTAATTAACACCCATCAGCCCATGAGGATCAAAGGTCAACTTTATTCACCATATACACACAGTGGTCACTTGTTTTTAAGTAAACCCGTACAGCTGTTAATACAAATATCTAATCACCCGATCATGTGGCAGCAATTCAATGCATAAAAGCATGCAGACATGGTCAAGAGGTTCAGTTGTAGTTCAGAACAAACAGCAGAAGGGGGAAGAAATGTGATCTAAGTGACATTGACCGTGAAATGAGTGTGGGTGCCAGATGGGGTGGTTTGAATATCTCAAAAACTGCTGACCTCCTGGGATTTTCGCACACAACAGACTCTAAAGTTTACAGAGAATGGTGTGAAAAGCAAAAAAGCTTCCAGGCGGTGGCAGTTCTGTGGGCGAAAGCACCTCGTTACTGTGCGAGGTCAGTGGAGAATAGCCAGACTGGTTGAAAGTGACAGTGACTCAGATAACCACATGTTACGACAGTGGTGCACAGAAGAGCACTGTTGAATGTACAGCACATTGAGCCTGGAAGTGGATGGGCTGCAGCAACATCAAGCACTTAGTGACCACTTTGTTAGGTACATGAGTTACCTCATAAAGTAGCCACTGAGTGTATATTTACATGTGTTAGTTATTTGCTGTGATGTGCTGGTCAGGGCATGATTTGAAACAAAAGAAAACATTCAACAATTATAAAGAAAAAAGGTAAGAATTACATATTAAAAAACTAAGAATGTTAGAGGTTGAAGGATGAATGTGGAATAAAATGTGATTAAATACATAAATACCAGCATGTATTTACAAAGTAAACATTATAAAAAGTGGTTTAAAGTGTTTACAGTGGCAGGGGTAATAGATGGAGGGAAGTCACATCAAAGTTGCTGGTGAACGCAGCAGGCCAGGCAGCATATCTAGGAAAAGGTACAGTCAACTCTGCTCTCAAACGCATCTCTCCCATTTCACGCACATCTGCTCTGACCCCATCCTCCCACCACCACACCAGGAATAGGGTTCCCCTTGTCCTCACCTACCACCCCACCAGCCTCCGGTTCCAACATATAATTCTCCGTAACTTCCGCCACCTCCAACGGGATCCCATCACCAAGCACAACTTTCCCTCCCCCCCCTTTCTGCTTTCCACAGAGATCACTCCCTATGTGACTCCCTTGTCCATTCGACCCCCTCAATCCTTCCCCATCGATCTCCCTCCCGGCACTTATCCTTGTAAGCGGAACAAGTGCTACACATGCCCTTACATTTCCTCCCTCACTACCATTCAGGGCCCCAGACAGTCCTTCCAGGTGAGGCAACACTTCACCTGTGAGTCGGCTGGGGTCATATACTGCGTCCCGTGCTACCGATGCGGCCTTCTATATACTGGTGAGACCCGACGCAGACTGGGAGACCGTTTCGCTGAACACATACACTCTGTCCGCTAGAGAAAGCAGGATCTCCCAGTGGCCACAAATTTTAATTCCACGTCCCATTCCTATTCTGATATGTCTATCCACGGCCTCCTCTACTGTAAAGATGAAGTCACACTCAGGTTGGAGGAACAACACCTTATATTCCATCTGGGTAGCCTCCAACCTGATGGCATGAACATTGACTTCTCTAACTTCCGCTAATGCCCCACCTCCCCCTCGTACCCCATCTGTTATTTATTTATTTATCTGTCTAGTTATTTATTTATTTATTTCAAAAATTATATATATATATATATTCTTTTTCTCTCTCTCCTTTTTCTCACTCTGTCCCTCTCACTATACTCCTTGCCATTCCTCTGGGCTTCCCCCTCCCCCTTTTCTTTCTCCCTAGGCCTCCTGTCCCATGATCCTCTCGTATCCCGTTTGCCAATCACCTGTCCAGCTCTTGGCTCCATCCCTCCCCCTCCTGTCTTCTCCTATCATTTTGGATCTCCCCCTCCCCTTCCCACTTTCAAATCTCCTACTATCTCTTCTTTCAGTTAGTCCTGACGAAGGGTCTCGGCCCGAAACGTTGACTGTACCTAGAGACTTCCTAGAGATGCTGCCTGGCCTACTGCGTTCACCAGCAACTTTCATATGTGTTGCTTGAATTTCCAGCATCTGCAGATTTTCTCGAGATAGAGGGAAGTGCTGGGGCTAACTGGAATGGCTGATCAGATTAAATGCCTGCAGGAAGAAACGGTGGAGTAAAGTTTCTGTTTTAATAACCCTATAATGCTTTCCAGAAGAGAGATTTTGGACAAGGCAGTTTACAGAGTGGGCAATATCCGCAGTGGTTCTTCCCACCTGCTTCGTTGTCTTGGACACATAGAAATGCCATAGTGATGGTGGACTGTAGCCGATGACCTTTTCTGCTGGCCTAACATTTCACTATAGTTTTTGTATATTGTGAGATGATGCAGCACTAAATTAGATAGTAATGGCTGATGTGAGGATGCTCTCGGTGATGGCAGTGTTGAATTGCACCAGTATGTTCTGGGGGAGGTGGAATTTTAACAACTGTTGCAAAAAGTACAGGACTGTGTAAAAGTCTTTGGCATGTATATATAGCTCGGGTGCCTAACACGTTTGCACAGTACTGTACTGGTCAACTTGGAGGGAAGAGCAAGTTTGTCAATCTAGTGGGATCAAAGGATGTTGGGAATGGTGAGGGTGGAGCACTGCAGGAGGGCTGAGGGATAGGTGGTAGAGAAGGAGTGCCAGGGGTGGGGGAGGGAGTCAGTGACATGGGCATTGACACCCCCAGCCCTGAGACATCAGGCAGGGTAACTTGCTTCCAAACAACTAGAATTACGGAACATCTCTCTGGTTCTTCCCACGCCCTCCCCTCTCCCTTCCCCTTCTCCCAACCGTGATTCCCCTCTCCCTGCCCTCTTCCCACTCTCAGTCCACAACAGAGACCCATATCAGAATCAGGTTTATCATTACTCACATATGTCATGAAATTTGTTTAATTTTGCAACAGCAGTACAGTGCAATACATAAAATTACCACAGTACTGTGCAAAACTCTAAGGCACCCTAGCTATAATATATGTGTCTCTGCCAAGCTTTTTTATCAATGAAGGGAAATAAGGATGTTCTATAAGATGTCCTGTGAAATGCTGATGTCCAGGAATCTGAATGTTCAAATGGTGCTAACTGTGGAGTTATTGATGTTGAGTGGGTGGAAAGCAGACACATATCTTATGAAATTGATATGCATCTCCACGGTTTTGAGAGCATTCAGCTCCAAGTTGTTGTGATTGCACCAGGACACCAACTGTATATTTCCTAGTAGTACTTGAATCCATCGCCTCCGTTGATTAGTCCAATGATAGTGGTGTCATCGACAAGCGTTGATCCGTTTAACAAGTGAATCACTGGAGAGCGAAAATAGAAGAGGGGTGGAAACACACCCCTGTCGCAGACCAGTGCTGACTGAGCAGGAAGTGGAGATGTGCTTGCCCAGTCTCAAACGCTGCCTCCTGTCAGTGAGGACGATTTAATCCACCTGCAGGTGGAGGTTGGTACATTAAGTTTGGAGAGTTTTGCTTGCTGAATCTTGGGGATGATGGTATTGAAGGCTGAACTGAAATCAACAAAGTGAGTCCTGACATGTGTATGAGAGAAGTCAAGGTACTGTAATATTGTAATAAATATGTAATAATAAATAATATTGTAATACTGTAATAAATATGTTTCCGATGTTGGGGGAGTCCAGAACCAGAGGCCACAGTTTAAGAATAAGGGGTAGACCATTTAGAATGGAGTTGAGGAAAAACTTATTCACACAGAGGGTTGTGGTTCTGTGGAATGCTCTGCCTCAGGAGGCAGTGGAGGCCAATTCTCTGGATTCTTTCAAAAAAGAGTTAGAAAGAGTTCTTAAAGATAGCAGAGTGAAGGGATATGGGGAGAAGGCAGGATTGTGGATGATCAGCCATGATCACAGTGAATGGCAGTGCTGGCTCGAAGGGCTGAATGGCCTACTCCTGCACCTATTGTCTATTGTCTATAATATTAAGTTAAGACCCGTGTTAACTGCATCATCTACAGATCTGTTGGCTCTGTAGGAAAACTGCCGCAGGTTGAGAAAAATCGAGTTATAGATTTGAGAAATGATAAAACCAGATTTCAAAATTCGTCATTATGACAAACGTGAGTGCAAAGGGCCTGTAGTCATTGAGTCCAGTGATCTTTGATTACTGGGGGATGGGAACAATGACAGAATTCTTGAAACATGCTGAAACATATGAGAGACTGATTGAAAATGTCTGTGAAGACCTGTGAAAACTGTAGTCAGCTGGTTAGCAGAGTCTTTGTGGATGGCAGGGACAGCAGCCTTCTTGATATTTTGCTTTGTGAACAGCTTCCTTACCTCCTCTTCCTTGAGAGCAAAGAGTGTGGGGTATTGGTGATGGACTCCCTGAAATTCAAATCTGCAGTGGAATTCATTTCGGAGGAGGCAATCCTCAGGGCAGGAGGTGCTTTCTTTTTGCAGTTGATAATGGACTGAATGTCTTTCCAGACTGAAGGGCAGTCATTTGCAGAAAAGTGGCTTTCCAGTTTTACTGAATTGGTATTAGGCAGCTCTGATTTGCCCTCTTCAGTATGTACTTGCCCTTTTTCAGACTTCCCTTTGCCACCTGCCCTGAAGGTCTCCTCCTTCTCCAGATGCAGCTAAGGTCTGTGTTGAACCGAGGTTTATAATTGCTGAAGCTTGTGATTGTTTTAGTGGGGATGCAGGCATCTTCACAAAAGCTGATCTAGGAGGTAACTGTGTAGGTACATTCATCAATGCCACCAGATCTAGTCTTAAAAAAGTTCCAATCTGTGGAATCAAAGAGTCTATTATCATTTCTGTGGTTTTATCAGATTATATTTTTACAGCTTTATTAATGGGCTACAACGCTTTCAATGTTTGCCTGTAAGCAGGGATGAGCTGAATTATAGCGCAGTCAGAATGTCCAAGGGGACACAGGATATGGCATCCACGTCCAATATATCATTTTCTGCAACTTCCTCCATCCTCAGCTTCCAGAGGAATCAATCTCCCTCCTGGCCCATATCCCTACAACCGTGCTCACCACCTACACCCACCACTCACCATCCCCCTCCCCACCCTCATAACTATTCACAGCCGTAAACAGTCCTTCCAAGTGAGATGACATTTCACCTGAAAGTCTGTTCGTGTCATTTATTGCAGCTGAAGCAGACTCTTTGCATCGGTGAAAGTCGATGTAGATTGGGGGATTGCTTTATCAAGCGCCTTTACTCTATCCACCTCAATAGCCAGGATCTCCCAATGGGCACCCATTTAAATTCCAGTTCTCAATCCCTCACCAACATGTCTGTCCATGGCCTCCTCTACTGCTATGATGAGGCCAAAATCAGTTTGGAGGAGCAACATCTCATATTCTGTCCGGATAGTCTCCAACTTGATGGCAAAAACATTGATTTCTCTAACTTCCAGTAACTACTACCCTCTGTTTCTGTCTCCTCCTTTGTTTTCCTCATTCTGGTGGCCCTCCCATTCCTTCTCTTCCCCTCACCCACTCACGTGACCTGCCTATAATCTCACTCGGGTTCCCTGGCTCCTTCCCTTTACTCCATGTCTGCTGTCGTCTCCTATCAGACGCCTTCTTTTCCAGCTCTTTATCTCTGCCACCTATCACCTCACAGCTTCTTACAACATCCCCCTCCCCCCTGACATACATCCGCCTCATCTGGTCTCATCTATCATCCTCCCTATCCCTCCACCTTTTATTCTGGACTCTGTTCCTTCCCTTTCAAGTCCTGATGAAGAGGCTTGGCCCAAAACATTTTTTGAAACTTCTTTTAAAAATGGTTTCAAAGTGAATATTTTGACTTTGATATAAATGAAAATTTTGTTCTAGGCATGAGAAACAAATTCAGAATTTTTATAACATGTGGCACATATGGCTAATGGAAAGCTGAAGTAGTCCAGTGGTTATGATAGTAATCTTCAGCATATCACTTCAAAGCCCATGATGACCTAGCTGTAATGTTGAGTTCAATAAATTGATGCAAGTAGTCCAATCCTGCTATAAAAATGAATATTATTCATTAATGTCTTTCATTAATATACAAATGCTCATTAATACCAGACGTTATAGGGATGAACATCAAATCTGCACAGGACACTATTCATCTCTTTCAAATCCAGTCTATGTGGAATTCCAGCCTTGTAGTATATGATGGATCCTTAAAGCCAATGCAAAAGGAGATGAGCAATACTTTGTCACTCACACCTCAATGACACTGAAAATGGGCAGAACGGTGAAACTTAAGAAAAAAAACGAATGGATGAGAATAAGCAATACGAGAATGAACAGGTAAAAGATAACTTTAAAGTTGATTTCATGGAATGAGCAATCAGTTCCTTGAGTAAATTTCCACTAAAAGAAATGTACAATCATTTAAAAATCAACTGGACACTGCTACGTGGGGAGCAAAGGGCTGCATTAAACATATTACACAGGTACAGACCCTTCAGTCCACGGTGTCTGTGCTAATCATGCTCCCACATTAAACTTCTCCCTCCTGCCTGCACACTGTTCCTATGTTCATTCCCTGCATTTTCATGTGCTTGTCCAAAATGATCTTAAACACCACCACCTACACTAGCAGTGTGTTCCAGAGACCGCCACTTTCTATGTAAAAACACTTGCCTCACACATCTCCTTTCAACTTCCTCCCTTTCACTTTAAAGCTATGTCCTCTACTATTTGACATTTTCACCCTGGGAAATAGACTACATACCTTATTTAACCATAATGTTGTAAACTTGTATCGGGTTCTGGTGCTCCAGAGATATTAATCCAAGTTTGTTCATCTTCTCCTTATAGCTAACACTCTATACTCCAGCCACCGTCCTGATAAGCCCTGCCCTCTTCAAAGCCTTTGCATCCTTCCTGTAATACAGTGACTAGAACTGCAAACATGACTCCTAGTGAGTTCTAATCAAAATTTTATACTGATGCAACACAACTCCCTGACATTTATACACAATGCCATGAGTAATGAAGTAAGCCTTCTTCACCACCCAATCCACTGTTGCTCCCACTGTCAGAGCACCACGTGCCCTTTTACGTGGGGAGGACCCTTACCCCTATTTGCCCTTTGCCCCAGTGGAGCCCTGTTTGTGGACCCTGCGTGATCTGCTACACACATGCTAACCATAGGAAAGAGCTTGCAGTAGGGAGAGTTAAGTGATCTTGAAACCAGTGGATCAAACTTCTGGAGTCCTACCAACCTAGCTGTGACTCTTGGTAGAAAATTAAACAGCTAGCTGGAACACCCCATCTTGAATAATGGCAGAGCCCAGCATCCAACAGTTAAATAAGGTTGAAGCATTCACAATCATTTGCAGTGAGTCACATATTTTGACACACCAAAGCCCTTCCACAATTAACAAGGCACAAATGAGGAGTGTGATGTAACAACCTTTAAGAGTCTGGATATACAGTTCCAACAACACTGAAACGTAACATTATTATCATCATTCGTCATGTGCTCCATCAGATGACATGGACGGACGATGACTGTTCTTGGCAGAATTTCTCTACAGAAGTGGTTCACCATTGCCTTCTTCTGGGCGGTGTCTTTACAAGACAGGTGACCCCAGCCATCATCAAAACTCTTTGAAGACTGTCTGACAGGGGTCAATGATCGCATAACCAGGACTTGTGACGTGCACCAGCTGCTCATACGACCATCCACCACCTGCTCCCATGGCTTCATATGACCCTGATAGGGGTGGGGTGGAGGGGTGGGTCAGTGCTAAACTTTGCCCAAGGGTAACCCGCAGGCTAGTTGAGGGAAGGAACACCTAACACCTCCTTTAGTAAAGACATATCTCTACCCTGCCACCCAAACGCAACATCAACCAGGACAAAATTGCACCTTTCTTGTTCACCTTGAGCATTCTGTCCTTCCTTTAGCAATGACTGGTGGCAGCATTGTGTACTATCTACAAATACACTGCTCCTTTTCAACTGGGATGCTTTGACAGCATCTGTCAAACACATAGACTAAGAACGAGGCCAGCTCGTGCATGAGAACATTGCCACCTGCAGGTTTCCCTGCAAGTTGCACACCATCCTGTCTTAATACTTCACAGTTTCAATATTAGCGAATCTACATCTTGGAGTTCCTTTCCCAATAGTATCGTGTGAATTTCTTCAAGTTTCCAGATGACCATCTCTTCAAAAACAATGTGGAATGAACAATAAATGCTGGTGCTGTCAACAATCGCCATATCCATAAAAACAAATGATACAAAGAAAAGCTTTATTCACGCTAAGCCCGTAATCAAGATTTTATAGATCACATGTTGCAGGCTCTTCATCACCAGTGAACACTGGACTTACACGCAGCTAAAATGAAATTGAGAGTTGGAATATGATAGCTTGAGTCCCTGTGTAGCAAGACCATTTGTGTTTAATCTAATCCACCTGCAGCCATGAGCATAGAATCATAGATATTTTTGGCATAGGAGGAGACCTCTTGGCTCATGACAGCTGTGACCCTTCTTGCAATAAAATGGTTTCACTAAGGTTAGTTCAACGGCTTTCTGAACTGTTAGAAACTTTTTGTTAACGCCTTGAAATGATAATTATGCATCTGCAGGTTGTGTTATCTATTATCCATTCTCTTTTATACATGGTGGGTGGACAACAAACTTGAAATGACATGCATTTGCTTCTACAACATTACAGGGGATAATTAGTACATCTAACAACCTGGGGACTCGGTAACTGATTTTTTTTGTGCTTATGGAGCTAACATTGCTCTAATGTTAGAACAAATGTTGTTCTATCCTTCTCTACATTCCCATCACAATAGTGATCAATACTCATGAAAAATCATATGAATGTTTCCCTGATTACAACTAATGAATTGCCTTTCTCTTCATTTAGTATGACATCAACTGGAATCATACAAAATAAAATCCTTAAAGGTACTAAAATTACATTTCTGAAGTAAGCATCAACACTGTGTGGAAAGCATGTTGTGTGGTCCCAGTACCCAAGGAGGGCCAACCATAAATCTTGAATGACTACTGTCCAGTGGCCCTGACCTCACACATCATGAAGCCCCTAGAGAGACTGGTCCTGGCTCACCTCCAACTCCTGGTTATATCAGCCTTCGATCCTCTGCAGTTTGCCTTCCAGGGGCATATTGGACTCAATGATGCTGTCATCTACCTGCTGAACAGAGCCTACTCCCATTTAATAAGCAGTGCAGCACTGTGAGGATCATGTTTTTGATTTCTCAAGTGCCTTCAATACCATACAACCTTCACTGCTGGGGGAAAAGCTCCATTCAATGCAGGTTGGCAATTCCATTTTGTCCTGGATAATGGACTGCCTAAATGGCAGACCACAGTATGTACAGCTTCAGAGCTGTGTGTCAGACGTGGCTGAAGACCCACAGGGGACTGCATTGGCTCCCTTCTTGTTTACCCTATATACCTGGGCTTTAGATACAACATTGAGTCATGTCATCTGCAGAAATTCTCTGATGACTCAGCAATAGTTGGATGTATTAAGGGAAGATGGGAGGATGAACACACTACCCTGGTGGAGGACTTCGTCGAACGGTGTAATCTAAATCATCTGCAGCTCAACATCAGTAAGGCAAAGGAGGTGAGCCTGCACTGCTCCCTGTTACTATTGATGGTGAAGACAAGGATATGGTGAGGACCTACAAGTACTTGGGAGTGCACCTGGATGACAGACTTGGGTGGAGCACCAACACAGAGGCTGTGGACTAGAAGGGCTAGAATCAACTCTACTTCCTGAGGAGACTGAGGTTCTTTGGTGTATGCAGGCCTCTCCTTCATATGTTCTACCAGTCTGTTGTTGCCAGTACGATGTTCTATGTGGTGGTGTGCTGGGGCAATGGCATCAATGTGGGTGATGGCAACAGGCTCAATAAACTGATTAGAAAGGAGTCAAACTGGACACACCGGAGGCTGTGGTAGAACAAAGGACCCTATGGAAAATCCTGGCAATTCTGGACAATGTTTCTCACCCTCTGCATGCCACCTTGGCTGAACAGAGGAACACATTTAGTAACAGAGTATTACAACTGTGATGCTCCAAAGAGCAGTATATGAGGTCATTCTTACCCTCGGCTACTAGGCATATTATGAGTCAACCTATAGCTGGGAAGTGATGACCCCTTCCTGTTAGACTGATTGTGGAAACTTATTTTTTATTATTTCTACTTCTCTTCTAATACTTATATCTGTGCACTTGTAATGCTACTGGCATCAATAAAGTATCTATCTATCTATCTAAAAAGTATTCTTTCTCCCACTTTGTTACTTTCTGATCTAAAACCAGGCCAAGGTTTACAGTGATGGAATTATGAATATGACAAAATTACTGAGGAACCATCTGTTGTTGATTATCACAAACTAAGCAGAGTTTTTTTAAAATAATCTCCTTAAAATAACAGAGTGCCAATGATTCTGACAATTATTCTTAGAATTATTGGGGGTGGCAAAGAGAAAGCAATCTATACTTACTCATATCAAAGACATCTTTTATTGTGCTGTCTTCGCTATTGATTAATGACTCACTGATCTCTGTGCTGGGATCAGTTTGCAATGTTGTTAGAGCCTTCATGTCGAGATGTTGGGTGTTGACATATGTCTGAGGTTCTCCACCTTTGGGTATGTGAAGTCTCACTTCAGGCTGAACATATAAGTCACTTGAAGAGCCTACAGAAAACATAAGGAAAGTAAAAGAAGTCTGTCATTAGAGAACCACAGAGAAACAAGAGTTAAATGACTTGGAAGACAACTCCAAGGGGGCAGCTACAATGTGGAGAGGGTCATAGTTTCTCCCTAATATAACTTACTGTAATTCAACATATTACATTACTAAGGTGATGAGCACATCTTAGATGTGACCTTATAATGTTACAGTCCCATGCAACCTTTTTCGGATATCTTCCAAATTTTACTCAGCTTGATCCATTACTGCCCTTTGCTTCTAAGAGCATCTGTTGAGGGATGTGGGGTTACCTAAATAACTAGGAGGGAAAAAAGTAAAAAGTTACCAACCAGATAGGAAGCAAAAGAAATATTGCTCATACGATCATGCTGAACATGTTAAATATTGTGTTTGCAATTTTGCGTCATTCCAATCCAAACTTCAGAGATCCCATCTTCGAATGGGACGTCACGCCACTTTGCTTTGTTTCTGATTTAGCTTCCTGCTTTCTAATGACTCTGTGTCTGGAGATTGGAATTAGGGTTGGCAGCAAAAAAAAAAGTGGCATTCAAAATTTTTCCCCATTCCAAAATTTTCAAAGGATTACTGTACAAGTAATTTCTATAACTCGTGCTATTACATTTGTTTCTCTTTACGTGCATTGTCATTTCATTTCAAAGCTAGTATTCAATCACATTTTACTCCTCATTGTATTGCACAGAGAAGTAAAAAAATGTTTTGTGTCTTTATATTGTTTTAAACTTAAAGCACCACAGGAAATATAATGATAGAGCAGCTCAGTTGGTTTTGCACTGACAAAAATTGATAAGTTATTTGAAATTCATTTAGCATATAGTTAAAGAAAGGGAATTACTGGAATGCACAAGTCATGAATGGGTGGTCGCAATTCTCCTCTGAGTGCTCAAGATCAATGCTCCAAACCTAATACATTTTTTTAGATATGAAAAATGGCCTGGTGGACTAACAGGTTCTGTGCAAATTAGTTACTTCCAAATGGGTGGCTCTACAGGTTTTGCACTTAGAACTGAAAACCCCAGGAAGAGAGGAGAAATTTCCCCAGGACCAGTGCCATTTTCCTGGCATGATAATTCAATAATCTTCTGGTGATCAGACAGCTAAATTGATGCAACACCCACTGCTCCCTTTAACTGTGGGTACGTGGAGTCCTGGTGCCAGTGCTTTTTTGCTTCCATCCCTGCTGCTTGTGTCCCTGTAGACTTAGGCAGGTGTTCCCAACCTGGGTCCATGGACTCCTCAGTTAATGGTGGGGGCCCGTGGCATAAAAAAAGTAGAGAACATCGATAAAATGCTCCATTACAGTTGCTTCCTCAAGTGCATTGTTTGAGGTGGCTATGTGTCACTTGCTGAAAATGTTGACCCCCCCAACTTCTGTAGAAAGTTCATTTCCTGGTTTTCTGTACTGAGCTCTCCTGGGTGTATACTGATCAGCATTTTTCCATAGCCTAGTCTGCTGAGGTCTGTATCTCAGTCCTCATCAGCAGAAACATGTGGGTTCTCTACATCAAAGATCCCAATATCTGGGCCATGCTGTCTTCTTAAAGCTGTCATTGGGCAGAAGATACAGAAGCCTGAAGACCTACATCACCACCACTTCCCTTCAACCATCTAGTTCTTGAACCAACCTGCCTGCAATCACTAGAGTTTAATAGCACCCTGGCCACTTTGATCACATTGTGCTAAAAATGAACAATTTTTAATTCTAACTGTGTTCATTCTTGTAACAATGTACTTACTTTAAATTTGATTTATTTTTCTTGTGAATGCTATTTAAATAAAATTACATGTTTATGATGCTGCTGCAAGTAAGTTTTCATTGCAGACGTGCATACTTGTGAAAATGACAATAAACGACTTTGATTTCTGACTTACGATTTCTTCTCCTTGAAAAGCTACGTATCTGTTCTCTTTTATCCAAACCCTATTCAGTGCACTGCTTAGATCAGTGCCTCACCAGGCACAGTTCTATACTCTAGCTTACACATTATGTCACTCTGGAGCTGATGGCTGTGAAATTGAGTGATGTTGTACCATCGTGTTCATTATATTAAAGCTTTCAAGCGTTCTACGGGCATGTTCCAGTTCTCTAAGAATGGGTGAAGGAGGCAGTGAAGAAAGGATAAAGGACATACTCATACAATCCACGTGAAACAAAAGTGAAAAGTGAGAAAGAGGGTTAGATTAGAAGATATCACCCTCTTCCATGCATTAAGACCCAGCAAAGGTCCATGTCTTAGCCCCCAGTATCTCTGAGTTGTTATCCCTGTTATCCCTGAGTTGTTATCCCTGAGTTATCCCTGTTAATCTGCCTCTTTGTTTGCTTGATAGAGAAAAGTGTGTTAATGAGTGACAGAAAACTGGTTAATTTGGGTTATCTTGGTATTGATTTGAGTCTTTGTGAAACTCAACCATTATTTACTAGTTCACTGATGGAGATTACCAGCAGGTAAGTGTTGGGTATGGGGCTCTGGTGGTGTATTTCAGAGATTGGTACCATGTGGTGAGTGACGTTCAAAATCCATTCAGGAATATCATATGAGGGGGGACGTCACGTGATGACGTGGGATTGAGAGGTGTAAATCCAACTCTCCCGTAAAAAATCAGCAAAGTACCATTTAAGCAAAGCAAAGTTAATAAATACTTTCTGAAAATTACTTATAAGCTCCTCAAGACTATTTTACAATATGCCTCGTAAACCGCAACAGAAGAAATCTGATGTTGCGAAGTTGCCGCGAGATGGGAAGAAAAAAGGGCCTACTGCAGTGATGGAGCCTCGGATTCAGGTTGGTTCTCCTTCGGAGGAGACGCATTTTATCTCTGGCGTAGAAGAACAGGGAGCAATGGCGGCGGTAGCAGTCTCTCGGAAGAAGATGCCGGAATTGTGCATGTGCAAAGAAGCTGGCATGCACAAATCGATACAACTCAAACTACAAGAACCGACGGCCACTGCAAGTGAAAGTGACTCAGAATCAGAATTAGATTCCGCAGAGATTACAGATGAAGAAGAGGAGGAAGAACTGGAAGAGACTGGAAGTAAAGGATGTGATGGAGACATAAGAGAGGCGTTATTGCAAGTAACAGCTGAACTAAGAAAATTAAGAACAGAGCTTAGAGACATGAAGATGTGCTATGATAAAGCTATGAAAAGACAGGACAAAATGGATAAGAAACTTCAAAAGTTGGAAAGAACAATGGAGCATATTAACAATAGAGTGGAAAAAACAGAAAATGATGTGCTTGTCTGGAAACGGAAAGAAATCGACTGTTGGAGAAAGTGGACGTGTTGGAAAATTTTAGGAGATGAAATAATATTAAGATTGTTGGTCTTAAAGAAGGTATAGAGGGATACAATCCCGTAGAATTTTTTCAAAGATGAATCCCAGAAACTTTGCAAATGAAAGAGGAAGACCTATCAATTGAAATTGAGCGGGCACATAGAGCTCTAAGACCAAAGCCACAAGATAACCAATATCCATGATCAGTTTTAATAAAATTCTTAAGAATTCAAGACAAAGAAAGGATTCTACAGGCGGCTGCTCAAGCTGCCAAGGATAGAAAAGGGCCATTGATGATAGAAGGGAACAAAATTTTTTTCTACCTTGACATAAGTTATGAGCTTTTGAAGAGAAGGAAGAAATTTAATCCAATGAAAAAAGTCCTATGGGATCACGGTTATCAATTTATATTGCGTTATCCTGCAACCTTGAAGATTTTTTTGGCTGGCGGAGAAAAAAAGATTTTTTGACGATTACCAGAAAGTGGAGGAGTTTGTGTGAGATTTTTTGAATATTCACCAGATACAAGAACAAACCCAGGGGAGTGAGATGGATTGAAAATAAAAACCGGGTCGAGGAATAGACCTGCTGGATTTTTAAAGGCAGATGAATATATAAATATATTATTAATTATATGAGGGAGGGGAAGAAAGGTTAAAATTTGAGGAATATTAGCTGGGAATAGTGACATTAATTTTTATATATATATACATACAATTTTTTTGTTACGGGGAGCTGGAAGAAATACTGACTAATCGCTACGTTATTCATGTGTGCAAGCGTGGCAATAGCCACGACCTGCAAAATGGAGGGGGGTAGTGTTGTGTATCTTTTCATTTACAACATTACTAGGGGAGTATTTTGTTATTTTTCTTTTTGTATCATATCTATCTTTTATTTCTTCCTTTTTGCCTGGATGATTGGGAGGGAAACACATAGCAACATGGTGAAGTTCAAACGGATTCCCCGAGGAACTATGAGAGTTCAGAAGCTAAGTAATGTTTCAGATTGGAGCAACTTTGTTAAGAATAATGACTAATTTATTGAATTTTTTGGGTTTTAATGTTAATGGGCTTAATGGACCGATGAAAAGAAAAAGAATCTTAACACATATTGAGAAAATGAAGGTAGATTTAGCCTTCTTACAGGAAACGCATTTAACAGAAACAGAACATCAGAAATTAAAGAGAGATTGGGTGGGTAGTGTTGTTGCAGCTTCATTTAATTCAAAAACGAGGGGAGTAGTAATTTTGATCAATAAAACATTACCAATTAGAATCCAAAATGTAATAACCGATTGTGCGGGGAGATATGTGATTATACATTGTCAACTTTTTTCTGAATTATGGACTTTCATGAATATTTATGCACCAAATGAAAATGATGCAAAATTCATATGAGAAGCTTTTTTGAATTTGGCTGATGCACAAGAAAAAATATTAATAGGAGGAGATTTTAATTTTTGCCTAGACCCAGTCTTAGATAGATCAACTAAGGCTGTCACAAAATCGAAGATAATAAAACTAACTTTATCATTGATGAAAGATTTAAATTTGATTGATATATGGAGAAGAATTAATCCTAAAGAAAGAGACTATTCGTTCTATTCTAATAGACAAAAAACTTATTCAAGGGTAGATCTTTTCCTATTATCAATGCATATTCAACACAGAGTGAAAAATATGGAATATAAAGCAAGAATATTGTCAGATCATTCTCCTCTATTAATGACAATAATAATGACTGATAAGGAAGAAGTGGCTTATAGATGGAGATTTAATTCAACATTATTAAAACGTCAAGATTTTTGTGATTTTATGTAAAAGCAGATCCAATTTTTTTTGGATACAAACTCTCCTTCAGTGGATGATAAACTTACACTATGGGATGCGATGAAAGCATATTTGAAGGGTCAGATAATAAGTTATACGTCTAAAATTAAGGAAGAATTTATGGCAGAACTAGATCAATTGGAAAAAGAGATTACAAAATTAGAAAAAGAATCTCAAAGACATATGACAGAAGAAAAACGAAGGCAACTTGTTAATAAGAAGTTACAATATAATACGCTTCAGACATACAGAATGGAAAAAGCAATCATAAGAACTAAGCAAAGGTATTATGAGTTAGGTGAGAGAGCACATAAAATTCTTGCTTGACAGTTGAAAACAGAACAAGCTTCCAAAACGATAAATACAATTAGAACAAGTGCAAATAAAATTACTTATAAACCTTTAGAAATTAATGAAACCTTCAAAAGTTTCTATTCTGAATTATATCAATCAGAATCACAAAATGATGTTAATGAGATAGAAAGGTTTTTATCACAAGTAACTCTTTCAAAATTGAATTCGGAAGAACAGAAGGGATTAGATATGCCTTTTACATTAAAAGAGGTTGAAGAAGATTTAGGATCACTCCAAAGTAATAAATCTCCAGGAAAAGATGGTTTTCCACCTGAATTTTATAAAAAGTTTAAAGATGTATTATTTCCTCCCTTTATGGAGTTAATACGTCAAGCAGAAAAAATACATAAACTCCCAGAATCTTTTTCAACAGCGATTGTAATAGTATTGCCAAAAAAAGACAGAGATCCTTTAAAACCAGTATCATACAGGCCTATTTCTTTGTTGAACACAGATTATAAAATAATAGCAAAAATTTTATCGAATAGATTATCTAAATATTTACCAAAATTAATACATATGGATCAAACAGGATTTATTAAAAATAGACAATTGGCAGATAATGTAACTCGGCTACTCAGTATAATTCATTTGGCACAAAAAAGGGAGGAGATGAGTATAGTAGTAGCCTTGGATGCAGAAAAAGCATTTGATAGATTGGAATGGGATCTTTTATTTAAAGTATTAGAAAAATGTGGGTTAGGAACATCTTTTATAAACTGGATTAAAACTTTAAATACTAACCCTAATGCTCAAGTAGTGACAAATACTCAAATTTCAACACCATTCCAGTTAAAAAGGTCAACTAGACAAGGCTGTCCATTATCACCTGCTTTATTTGTACTGGCAATAGAGCCATTAGCAGAACTAATTAGAATTGATCCAGATATTATGTGTTTTAGAGTTAATCAGGAGGAATATAAAATTAATCTTTTTGCTGATGATGTTTTGATTTACTTAACAAACCCACAGCATTCGTTACATAAATTATCTTCTAGATTGGATGAATGTGGGTAAGTATCAGGGTATAAAATAAATTGGGATAAAAGTGAAATTTTACCTCTTACTAACGGAGACTATAGCCAATGTCAATTAGCAACGCAATTTAGATGGCCGGTAAATGGTATAAAGTATTTAGGTATAAGACTTGATAATGATGTAAAGAATTTATATAAATTTAATTATTTACCACTATTGAAAAAAATTCAAGAAGATCTTGACAAATGGATGATACTATCAATAACATTAGTGGGTAGAGTCATTGTTGTAAAAATGAATATATTTCCTAGATTACAGTATTTGTTTCAAACATTACCAATACAATTGCCACAGAAATTTTTTCAAGTGTTAAATAAATGTGTGAGAAAATTTCTTTGGAAAGGTAAGATGTCAAGAATATCATTGGAAAAATTGACATGTAAATTTGAGTTAGGAGGGCTACAACTTCCAAACTTTAAGAATCATTATAAAGCAAATCAACTTAGATTTATTGCATCTTTCTTTGATGATCGAAAACCGGCATGGATTAGAATAGAATTAGATAAGATAGGAGAAAATATACCTGGAGATTTTATATATAAATGGGAATCTAAATGGATACCGGAAAAGAAAGAATCTCCTATATTAAAACATTTGATTGATCTATGGAATAAGATAAATGTTGATAATGAAATAAAGAAATCTTTATTAACAAGGAGACCTTTGTTCCAAAACAGACTTATTCCTTTTACAATGGATAATCAACTTTTATATAATTGGTACCAAAAAGGGATTAGATCTATAGGAGACTGTTATGAATGAGGTATATTGATGCCATTTGAACAACTAAAGAATAAATATAAAATATCAAATAACACTTTCTTTTGTTACCTTCAATTAAGGGTTTACTTAAAAGGAAAACTGGGTCAAACAATGATTTTGCCAAAACCCAATGAAATTGAAATTTTAATTCAAAAAGGAAAAATTAAAAATTTTATTTCTTGTATGTATAATTTGATTCAAAAACAGTCAATTAAACAAGGAATCCACAAGTCAAAACAAAAATGGGAAATGGATCTGAATATTAATATTGATGAAACAAATTGGTCAAGACTGTGTCTTGACAGTACGACAATACAATAAACGTTCGACTTAGATTAGTACAATATAATTGTTTACACCAATTATATATTACACCACAAAAAATAAATAGATTAAATTCAAATTTATCTGATCAATGCTTTCAGTGTAATCAAGAAATTGGTACTTTCTTACATTCTACTTGGTCTTGTTCTAAAATTCAACCTTTTTGGATAAATTTAAGAGTCTTATTGGAACAAAGTACTGGAACTCAACTTCCACATAACCCTGTATTATTTCTATTAGGTGATATTGAAGGGATAAAATCGAAACTTAAATTGAATAAATATCGGAAAGAAATCATAAAAATTGCATTGGCAGTAGCTAAGAAGGCTATAGCAGTTACTTGGAAATCTGATTCGTATTTAAGTATGAATCGGTGGAACAATGAAATGGCTAGTTCTATTCCACTCGAAAAAATTACTTATAATTTAAGATATAAATATAAAACATTTTTGAATATTTGGCACCCTTATTTACAAAAGATAGGATGGCATATTTAGTTGCTCCGATGATAAAGATCTTGGTCCCTTGGGGAAAGTAATAAATAAATATACTAAATTTATTTTGAATCCCATGGAGCATGTGGAAACCTTCCAATATCCAGGCACTTCTTCTTTTTCTTCTTTCTTTCTTTTTTTTTCAGGTAGGAGTATATATCGGGGAGAAGGGTTAAGGGGAGGTGGGAGGGTAGACATTATCTTTTCATGTATTCACTTTGAAAACTCAATAAAAATTATATTTAAAAAAAGGAATATCATATGATAGAATATTCTCCACATTGCCTGGATGAGGGAAGCTCAGGGAAAGTTCAAGAAGCTCAACACTACTAAGGATAAGAATAACCCACATGATTGCTATGCCATTCCCCATTAGTCATCCATTTCCTTCTGCACCACGGCAACACAGCTACAGAGTGAACCACTGCATTTCACAATGCCTCAATGTACATGTGACAAATAAAGCTAATCTTCACAAAGTGCATTGCAAAACTCTAAGAGTGCAGGCCCTTTGTGCCGAAGTATATAATCTTACTCCAATCTAAGCCTTCCCTCCAATGCAGCCCATAACTCTTCATTATTTCTTACATCCATGTAGCTAAGAGTCTTTGAAATCTCCTTATCGTATCTGCCTCTGTCATCAGGCCTGGTAGTGTGTTCCATATATCCACCACTATCTATGTAAAGAAAAACCACTTCTGACATCTCCAAGAAACATTCCTCCACTGATCTTAAACCGCTGCCCTGGGAGAAAGGTGCTGCCTGTTCAGTCTATCTAAGTCTCTCATAATCTTATACGTCTCTATCACCCCAAAGAGAAAAGCCCTTGCTCATTCAACCTTTCCTTGTAAGTTACCTTTCACTAATCCAGGTAACATTCTGGTGAATCTCTAACCCCAGGGAAGGGCAAGTAGTCCTGGCACATGGAAGCACCACACCTCCAGGTTCCTTTTAAGCCACAAGTCATCCTGACGTGGAAATACATTAATGTCTTTTCATCATTGTTGTACCTAAACCTCTCCCATAGTGGTGTCCCTTCACCGAAGGATTTTTTCAGTTCAAGAAAGTGATCTACCTTCTCAAGTGTTTGTAAGGGATCGACAATCCATAGATGATTTTATTTCCTACTATCCTGTATTTTTTTTCCTTTTATATATATTTATTTTTGAAAAGTATTATATAAACTATTTTTCCATTCATTCAGGCAACGTATTCTCACTAAGACATTAATACCTTAATCAGTTTTGTTTTCATCTCTAAAATTTTATCTTTTTGTTTTAATCTCTTCATGGACTTCTCCCTCTTTAAAATTGATAATTTTCTGTAACTGTGTCATATATTGCAAACTGTAATCAGACCTCTTTTACCCTCGTTCCCATTGTCCCACCATCGGAAGGATTTCCAGTTAAATTTTCTGTGTCTCTACCATACCTCCTCTCTTTCCCAAAATATATCCATCATAATTCTCTTTAGTTCAGATTATTCCTCTTAGCATGTTTTACGAAAGTAAAGAAACTATAAAAATGTAAATAATTCCAATAATATGAATTAGAGTTAAATAATACATCAGAGATAATAATAAATTAAACCAAAATGGTTTGTCCACAGCTGGGACACTGCTTCCAGTTTTAAACAGTACACTTAAAAGCATTGCAGCTACAAGGAACGTAAAGCATAAATTAATTATTATGTTCACAGAAATAGACAAGTATAATTATAAGGAAGACTTCAGTTAAGAATTGAAATGGTGACCTTGTTTCTGTGTGAAGGCCAAGATAAAATTTATTAAGGATTTGTTACCTTATGAAGTGTTTTGATATGGTGATTAAGGTAAAGCATAATTCTAGTTGATATATCATGACAATGATAAATTTAAAACTGCTTTTGAGAAAACGAGAATACTGTACCTGTTGGGAATATTTTTTATCCACAGAGGGTTGTTTAAGTATGAATGCTTTGCCATAGAGGTCAGTTGAGATTGGACTATGTTTAAAAGAAATAATTAAATTACAATAAAACACAAGAGTATGAACAGAACTAGACACAGGAAACTGGGTGATCGTCAGGAGGGAGAAAGGGGATAGGCAGCCATTGCAGAGTACCCCTCAACAACAGGTATACCCTTTTGGATACTGTTGGGGGTGACTTAGTAGAGGAAAGCCACCAGTGGTCAAAACTCTGGCTCTGAGTCTGGCTCTGTGGCTCAGAAGGGAAGTGGGGAGAAGAGGTGAACTGTAGTGATAGGGGATTGATTGATTAGGGAACATAAAGGCAGTTCTGTGGACTAGAATGAGATTCCCGGATGGTACCTTGCCTCCCAGGTTCCAGGATCAGGGACACCTTGGATTGAGTACAAAGGATTCTTAATCCAGAGGGTGAGCAGCCAGAGGTCAGGGTCCACATCGTTACCAATGACAAGGGTAGGAGGGGTGACGAGGTCCTGCAAAATGAAGTTAGGGAGTTAGGTGCTAAGCTAAAGGACAGGACCTCCAGGGCTGTGATCTCAGGATTGCTGCCCGTGCCACTTGCTGGTGAGGCCAAAAATAGAAAGTTTGTGCAGTTTAAATGAAGCGAAGGAGATGGTGCAGGAGGGAGGCTTTAGATTTTTGGATCATTGAGCTCTCTTCCAGGAAGATAGGACCTATACAGAAGTGAGAGCTTGCACCTGAACTGGGAGTGGTCTAATATTCTAGCAGGAAGGTTCACCTAGTGCAGCACATGGTGGGGGGGAGGAGGTTTAAACCAGAGTTGCAGGGGATGGGAATCAGAGCACCAAACAAATATTGGAGTAGTTGTACAGGAAAATGTTGTTAAGCCTACATACAAAGTCAGGAATCAAAATGTCGAGCATGGTGGGACTAATGTTCTGAGCTGCGTATATGTCAATGCAAGGAGTATTGTAGGGAAGGTGGTTAAGCTTTGGGCATGTATCAGCATGTGGAATTATAACACTGTAGCCATCATTGGGATTATTAAATTTGTCTGCCATTTCTTTGTCCCCCATTACTAACTCTTCCGCATCATTTTCCAGCGGTCTGACATTCACTCTCACATCTCCCTTACTCTTTGTGTACTTGAAAAAACTTTTGGTATTCTCTTCAATATTATTGGCTAGCTTACCTTCAGATTTTATCTTTCCTCTCTTTATGACTTTTTAGTTGCTTTCTATTGGTTTTTAAAATCCTCTAACTTCCCACAAATTTTTGCCATATTATATGCCCTCACTTTTGCTTTCATGCTGTTTTTGACATTCCTTGTCAGCCATGGTTGCATCATCCTCCCTTTAGAATATTTCTTCATCTACAGGATGGGTACTTCATGGAATATATCTATGCTGAATTGCTCACAGAACCTCCAGATATTGCTGTTGTTTTTCATCCCTTTTAGTGACCTCTTTCAATCAACTTCCTCCAGCTCCTCTCTCATGCCTCTGTAATTCCTTTTACTCTACTATAATACTGATACATCTGACTTTAGCTTCTCCCTCTAAAACTGCAGGGTGAATTATATCATATTATAATCACTGCCTCCTAGAGGTTCCTTTACCTTAAGCCCCTTAATAAAATCTGGCTCATTATACAACACTCAATCCAGAATTTCTTTTCCCCCAGTGAGCCAGAATTGGCTTTATCCTAGTGGGCTCAACCACAAGCTGCTTTAAAAAGCCATCTTGTAGGCATTCTACAAATTCCCTCCCTTAAGATCCAGCACCAACCTAACATTCTCAATCAACCTGCAAATTGAAATCTCCTATGATTATATTAACAGTGCCCTTTTACATGCCTTTTCTATCTTGCATTGTAATTTGTAACTTCTAGTTACTGTACAGAGGCCTGTATATAACTCCCATCAGGATCTCTTTACTCTTGCAGTTTCTTAACTCTACCCACCATGATTCTATGTCTTCTGATCCTATGTCAGGTCTTTACAAGGATTTGATTTCATTTTTACCAACAGAGATACCCCACCCCCTCTGCCTACCTGTCTATCCTTTCAATACAATGTGTATCTTTGGATGTTAAACTTCCAACTATGATCTTCTTTCAGTTACGACGCAGCAATGTCCACAATGTCATACGTGCTTGTCTCTAATTGTGCTTGGTATAATATCATCAATAAGAACTTCCAGAAATCTTTCTAAATGAGATGATTGTTTTGCCTTATAATATTCTCTTAACTGTTTTTTGTTGTACATTCATCAATTGACTCAATGACAGTTTTTGCCCGGAGGGTTCTTTCCTTACCAGATTGGCCGAGTGTATGTCTCCAGTCTTCACTGTGTTCCTCACCCAGGAGCTGGCCTTGGTAGTAGCTTTGGTCTTGTCCTATGGTCAACATTGGCTACAGTAACAAAGTAAAATTGTTCAACACTAAGTGTTCCAAGCCTAAAATAACACAGAGCAAGAAAGATTAAAAGAATACAAACATTTCTCTATTTGGAACGAATCTGCAAATGGGAATTAACCAGAGTTTTCTATAATTGTAAATGAAATTCCACCCTGTTGTAGTCAAATCTCTTGGAAACTTTCTGTTTAACTTTATAAATTTGATTTTGTACCTGTTCACTAGTGTAACTGGGTCTTGGTTGCACTGGCTGCTGCAGTGTCTAAAATGGCTTCTTTGTATGTTATATAAAATGGCTTTTCTGTAATAATAACTGCGATGTAAGGAGTTCTCCCTCTCCCTGCTTGTTTGGGTTATATTATTGATAAGGGAGAGAACGAACCAATGAGTGTCCATGTTATTCTTTTTGTGGGTGATTATTCTGTCTCATATGGCTGGGAACCATGTGGTTTGGTGGGTTTTTCGGGAGGAGAACCAAGGAGGAAGGACGTGCTGGACGCGCTCTGGTCGACCACTGTGGTTGGTCCCAAGCGGCGGGTCGAGGGGGTCGGAGGAGATCGCATGGTGGAAAGACCCCGTTAATTGAGCTCACACGGTTGTGCACAAAGTGGTTGAGCTCTGGTAAGTTTGGTGCCTTTTACTTTCCTTTTATATTGTATCTCTATTAATTACATAGTTCCAGTAAGATCTATAAAGTGTAATCTGTAAATCATACATTATGTGCTGTCTGATATTTGAGGTATGAATTTGAACCAGGGTGCATTACACAGCAACTACGCAAAATGTAAGACACGGTTTGGCGGGCAGACGGGGTTCCCCCTAGACACACACGAGCCGATAGCCCTGAGCGTTACTCTTGCTTTCAATGATCCCTACATTTTAATCTACAAACTTTCTCCTAAATCTTTCCTGAAAGACCTTCATTTATATTTTTGTTCTTAGGTATGATATCAGTTTTGATACCCCAGTTGTAGATTTTTCTGCATCTTCTCCAGTGCCTATATATTTTTATTATTCTAAGTGTGATCTAAACAAGTTTCTATACACTGCCTAAGTCCTCTATCTTTATTTTAACTTTCTATACAAGAGTCAAACATTTGCTTCCTTCACGTCAATAATATTAAACAGGATTGTCTTTACTAATGCCTTTTATGTTGGTGCTTCAGGATCCTTGGCTCTTCTACCGCATTTAAAATCCTACAGGTGAAACAGATGTAATGCACATTTTGTTATTTCCACTACCAAGTATACCATTTCACGTTTATACTAAATGTAATTTTGTTGAAATTATATGGCTTTTCTGTAAGTTTTTAGTGCCTTCCAATATTTAATCAAGATCATTCTCACCATTACCTATTGCACCTAATTGCACTTCTGGGTTTTGAGACCAAAATGTTTATGGAAAGAGTGAAAAATGAACCCAGCACTAGTCCCCATTGAGCACAACATCCCACACATTATTTCCTGCTCCTTTCAAAGTTTGTTCATTTGCAATTCTACTTGTTGTCTGATTCCCAGAGATCTGACCTTTCTTAAGGATCTAATATGCAACAATTTATCAAAGAACTTTTCAGAAATCCAAATTTATATCAGCTGCATTACTGTTGTCTATTATTTACATTGCTGCTTTGATGAATTTAACATGCCTGATCAAGCATTTAAAAGTCATGCTAATTATTCCAATGTTTTCCAGTTTTGTTACTTTGAGACTCCATCTTCTTTCTTGCCTCAATAGTCATCTAAAGGTAGGATGAATCTTAATTATAAAGTTGATAAAATGTTATAATTCCACTTTGCTAAGCGAAAGGTCATTCCTACTCTTGATTGCCATACTATCCCCACAGCGAATTAACCAGCAGTCAATTGCTTTCTATTTCCCCATTTCTTTACATTGGCTCATTACAGCAATACTATTCCTCTACTAGCTATGAGGCAACAAGCTCTCCTAGCTGTGGCACTGTGCTACTCAAAGATTTACATGCATTGGTCATAGGAACCTATTGAATCTTACCCTAATATTTGACACCTTCTTGGGTCTGGCTGAGAGAGTCTGACTAACTGTAAATCGCAGATTAAATCTATGCAGTTCAGTAAAATGGAATGCTGTGCCCATAACTTCGGTGGTAAATGTTAATCTATCTTTAATCACGGAAAAGCTATTATTTAATTTGGATGAAACTTTGAACATTAAGATACTCTTTGAATAAATTTTCTCTGCATCTCTGGTATATTTTCTTTCTTAATTATTGTTTTAAATGTTATATTAGAAAAGAATACATAGCTGTTACTTGAACCTATAGGACTACACTCACTCACCCTTACTCACTCTTCCTTCAGTTAGTCCTGACGAAGGGTCTCGGCCTGAAACGTCAACTGTACCTCTTCCTACAGATGCTGTCTGGCCTGCTGCGTTCACCAGCAACTTTGATGTGTGTTGCTGGGACTACAATGTGCATTGTTTATCATCTTAAATTCAATTATGAATAATTCTATTCTTAGGCTATACTTAAGCAATTGAGCATCATTCTTAAATACCAAAGCCAAAAAAAAATCACATGGAGAAGATGAAAATTTACCAACCTGGTTAGCATCAGGAGGATGTGCAGGCAGAATCTGGTTCAACCCTGGGTGTTGAATTTCTCTCAGCCGGACATCGATAAACCCACCGGGAGGAGGGACTTTCCCTGGAATACTGTTATAATACGGATGTTCCGTTGCCTTTTCGTCTTCACCAAACCAAGGTAGTTCTTCCAAATTTGGCACTCTGCATGAATTTAGAAGATGTTTGATTCATGGAACAAAGATAAACACAGTTATATTCTTATAAAATCCAGACTATTACACCACAATTATCAAAATACTGATATCAATGCCATGAGGAAATGCATATTGCCTTTGTCCCTGAGAAATAATATTCCTTCTTGCTGAAACTCATTAGCCCAATGTGCTTGCTTAAGCAGAAACCTGGACCTCGATATAACTGTGTTTTGGTCTAAAGATCAGCAAAACACTCAAACCTTATGGGGTTGTCCCCTACACTTCAATATCACCTGAAATATGTCCAGCCCTGACGTTAAGTAGATGATAATCAGTCCAAGACTCACCCAAGGGTAGCGCTAGTCTTCTTGAATGAGGTCAATTTTCATTCATACCAATATCAAAACCTCCTCTGCTTAGTCTTTCCATTTATAATCTGATCTAACTGGTATTCCTTAAAAAGATCAATGGGGTCTACTACTAAAAAGTTAACTATGTCTTTAAAATGTAACTTCATGTATGATTATGGTAAAACGGAATGGTTCTTTTTCTGCCTTCTACTTCTCTGGGTCAGCACCAGATCACTTTCCCTTTATTGTCTCACAGGCCAAGGTGAACAAACTCTGCTACTCGGTCTAAATACACCACTGTGCAGCTGGGTGTTGGACTTGGTAACCAACAGACCTCAGATAGTCAGAATGCACAACCACTGCTCCCTCCCTATCATACTCAGCATGGTTGCTCCCCCCGCCCCCGCCACCGGGCTGTGTGCTGAGCCCACTGCTGCAAACGCCACTCACACATGATTGCATGGCCAAACACTTCAGCCACCACATTGTCAAGTTGGCTGATGACACCTCAATGGTGGGGCTCGTCGCTAACAATTATGAGATGGCCTACAGAGAGGAGATGGAAGAGCTCCAACCCTTGTACCGGGGGAAAAAAACCTCTTACTTCATGTCAACAAGACAAAGGAGATGGTTATCAACTTCAGGAGAGCTTGCATCGCTCGCATTCCTCTTTACAGTGGCACAGCACTGGAACTGCCAACAGTTTCAAACTCCTGAGAGTATATATCACACACCACCTCTCATGGTCCCAGAGCACATCCTACACAGTTAAAAAAAGTTCACCAACACCACCACCCGCTAACTCCACCACCACTACATTACTTCCTGTCGGTTACCTATCTACAGTCTAGTGTCACTTTAAGGGCATACAATCTATTGATGTATATAAGCTATCTTATGTATATTTATTGTTCTATTCTTATTATGATGAAGTTCTTTATCTCTGTGCTGCATTGGATCCAGAGTAACAATTATTTCATTCTCCTTTACACCTATGTACAGGAAATGACATTAAACAATCTCAGATCTTTATTCACTGCTCAGTATCACAGAAATAATAACAGCTGGTAGGACAGCTTCCTTAAACTGATCTTCTTTAAATTCTCAGAACTGACATCTGCTGCACGTCAGAAACATATTGATAAGGACCTCTTTCCGATTTTCTTGATCCACAGGCCTCTTATTCATTGTGTTAAGTCCCACCATTTAGAATATGAGACAACCATGGCAAGAAGCTCTCAATAAAAGTTACCGGTGTTGCAAGTCACACCTGGATGAGTGATTTAATGAGATGGATCAAGTTTTGTTTGCTATTTATCTTTTGTTTTTTCAATAAATACAATCAATACTAGCTTATTATTTCTTTGCCAATTAACCTTATATTTCCACTCCAGGACTCACAGGACTGACCAGACGCAGCAACTTACTTCGGAAGCCTGGTAAGAGGGCGGGGCTGTAGGTGAGACTGAAACAGAGTAGGTTTAAGTCCCTCTTCCCATAATTACTATCTAATATCCTGGCTATTGAGTGCATAACTGATGAGTTTAGAGCGAGACTGGCCTTACAAAGGGAACTGAGGGGCTGCTCTGTGCCATGACTCACCAAAATGCATGCTACACCTGCTTCACCTGACTGTGCCATACAACCTGAGGGCTTCTCAATTTACTGAATAGATCGTACGGCAAAGGTACTGGCAGGGGGTTTGGCCTCCCAATCAATACCTCGTGGTGCGCAACCTCGATGAGTTCCTGCTCGCCCAGCTTGTACTATCTAATAATGAGGTGTCACCCATACTAGCTGTCACCGGTGTTCACTTCAGCCATCTTGACATTAGATTGACGTACATCCCATAAGTCCATAAGACACGTGAGCAGAATTAGGCCATCTGGTCCATCGAGTCTGCTCCGCCATTCGATCATGGTTGATCTTTTTTTCTTTCTCTCCTCCTCAACCCGAGTTCCCAGCCTCCTCCCCGTAACCTTTGATGCCATGTCCAATCAAGAATCTATCAATCTCTGCCATAAATACGCCCAACGACCTGGCCTCCATAGCTACATGTGATAACAAATTCCACAAATTCACCACCCTTTGGCTAAAGAAATTTCTCCGCATCTCTGTTTTGAAAGGGTGCCCTTCTATCCTGAGGCTGTGACTGCTTGTCCTAGACTCTCCCACCATAGTCATAGTCACACTTTATTGATCCCAAAATTGGTTTTCGTTACAGTTGTACTATAAATAATAAATAGTAATAGAACCATAAATAGTTAAATAGTAATATGTAAATTATGCCAGTAATTTATGAAATAAGTCCAGGGCCAGCCTACTGGCTCAGGGTGTCTGACCCTCCAAGGGAGGAGTTGTAAAGTTTGATGGCCACAGGCAGGAATGACTTCCTATGACACTCTGTGCTGCATCTCAGTGGAATGAGTCTCTGGCTGAATGTACTCCTGTGCCCACCCAGTACATTATGTAGTGGATGGGAGACATTGACCAAGATGGCATGCAACTTAGACAGCATCCTCTTTTCAGACACCACCGTGAGAGAGTCCAGTTCCATCCCCACAACATCACTGGCCTTATGGATGAGTTTGTTAATTCTGTTGGTGTCTGCTACCCTCAGCCTGCTGCCCCAGAACACAACAGCAAACATGATAGCACTGGCCACCACAGACTCGTAGGACATCCTCAGCATCGTCCGACAGATGTTAAAGGACCTCAGTCTCCTCAGGAAATAGAGACGGTTCTTGTAGACAGCCTTAGTGTTCTTTGACCAGTCCAGTTTATTGTCAATTCGTATCCCCAGGTATTTGTAATCCTCCACCATGTCCACACTGACCCCCTGGATGGAAACAGGGGTTACCAGTACCTTAGCTCACCGGTACCATGGGAAACATCCTGTCCACATCTACTCTGTCTAGGCCTTCCAACATATCAAAAGGTTTCAATGAGATCCCCCCTCATCCTTCTAAATTCCAGTGAGTACAGACCCAGAGCCATCAAACGTTCTTCGTGTGATAACCCTTTCATTCCTGGAATCGTTGTGAATCTCTTCTGGACCCTCTCCAATGCCAGCACATCTTTTGTAAGATGAGGGGCCCAAAACTGCTCTCATCTCAGGCAGGTGTGAAAGATGCACTTAATGAACTATATTCCATGGTGATGTTCACCTTCCGGTCAAGATGGAGCCTGTGTACCACGCTCCTTTGATTGACATCTTCTGGATAGATCATGAAACTATATATTTCACTTATTTTATGTCTTTTATGTTTGTTTTTATTCTTGAATATGACTCTGGAACTGTTGGAACCTGTGATTTGCAGTTTGGAAGTTGCTTGGGTGTTTCAGCAATCTGCAATCTCGAGGGGTTTCCAGGAAGGAGAGACAGCATGCAGAAGCCTTGTGCCAAGAAGGCTGAAAGCTCATGTTTGACTCCATTTCACCAAGTAAAGCTTCCATTGTTCACCGATTAAAGCGACAAAGGAGATTGGAACACCAGTGCCTGTTTTTTTATCGCCGGTGAGATCGCTCTGCTGCTGGAGAGGGGAGACTGCCTTTCTATCAGTGGTGAAGTCACTCTGCTATGGAGAGGGGAGAATTTTTATCACTGGTAAGCTCGCTCTGCTACAGAGAGGGAGAATGTTGTCCAAGTTTTCTGCGATTTGGATGTGGACTTGGACTGTGAACTTTTTTTTCAGTCTTATGGGTTTTTTTTTTGTATTCTGTGTTTTTCATCCAATCTTTCTCCTTTTGTGTGTGTGTGTGTGTGGGGAGGGGATTTGGGGGTCGATATGCCTGTTCCGTTTTTGTTAATTTTTCTGTGCAGGGAGGAGGGATTTATGTGTTGATGACCTTGCTGCCATTCTTTTCTTTCTTGGTTTCGTGGCTATCTAGAGAAGAAGAATTTCAGAGTTGCATACTTTGATAATAAATGAACCTTTGAATCTTTGAACCACAGTCAACAGCCTTGAAGTGGGATACCCCGAAGCCTTCTTCATCATTGTTGGTGATTTCAGCTACGCCAACTTCAGGAGTGTGTTACCAAAATACCACCAGCATGTCTCCCGTCTCATTAGAGGCCCAAACACTCCTGCCCATAACTATCAAAGCCACCTATTGAGCCACCCCTCCCTGCCCAGTGTTTGGGAAATCAGATTACCAGAGTTGCTTCTGCACCCTGTTATCAAACAGAAGCCGTAAGGTGAGGATCCAGCACAGAAAGTTGCACATGACAACTTTGAATCAGTAGACTGGCCTATGTACAAAGACTCGGCTGCATCCTAGATGAGTATGTCACCACCGTCAGGGAATTTATCTGTAAGTGTGTTTGGGTGTATTCTGGAGTTATGGAATATTGCAAATATTAATTTCAAGAGCAACCAATCTTCACTTCTGAATGTAGATTGTAGATTGAATTTAAAATGCAGCTCAGAACAATGGTCTTTTGGGTGTCTGGAAAGATGGAGGTGTTTGAAAATTATATGTAATTCAAAGGAAGGATTGTAGATACATTGTAATTATAGAATTGTCCTGCTGTTACATTTGATCCTTAGCATATAAAAATGTCATGTAATATTGGATGGGGGGGTCTCTTCTTCTGAAAGTGTCTCCAGTATGATGCCTGGCTTGTTGTGCTGAATAAAGACTTCTGTATCCCAATTTTAAGTTCACAGTCACAAGTGTATTGAGGACTGTGTACCAAAAGAGAGTATTCCCAAAGCTGAAACAATAGATAAAACAGGAGATCCACTTCCTTCTTAAGTCTACGGTCTACAGTATTCAAATCAGGAGATCCCGTCTTTTACAAGAAATTGAAACATGACTTCTGTAAAGCCGCCAGGGATGCCAAGAAAAAAATTCTAGTCCAAAGTAGAGTCCCAGACCAACTGTCATTTGTGGCAGGACTGATATGCTATAAGGACTACCAAACAAAGTCAGGCAAAACATAGCCAACAACAGCACTTCCTTTCCCAATGAATTTAATGCATCCTATGCAAATTTTAAACAGAAGCGAATTGAAATTTCACTGCTCAGCCCAACAGCCTCCAATGCACCTAAACCTCCAGCTACCATTGCAGATGTAAAGGTCAGTTTTCTGGAGAATGCATCCACAGATAGCATCTGACCCGGTTGGTGACCCTGGCCGCACCCTTAGATCCTTGTCAAATGTCCTGCAGACATTTTTAACAACTCACTGCTTCAATCTGAGGTTCCTACCTGCTTTAAGAAGATCACTATCATTGTGCCTCTAAAGGGTCGGCATGGTAATATAATGGTTAACACAGCGCTTTCCAGTACTGGCGACCCGTGTTCCGTTCCTGATGCTGCTTGTAAGGAGCTTGTACGTTCTCCCCGTGACAGTGTGGATTTCCTCTGGGTGCTCAAGTTTCCTCCCACAGTCCAAAGATGTACCAGTTGGTAGGTTAATTGGTCATTGTAAATTATCTAGCATTAAACTGGTGGGTTGCTAGGCAACATGGCTTGAAGGCTACTCCACACTGCTAACCATCATCATGAAGTTCTTCAAAAAGCTGCTCATGGCATAAATTAACTCCAGCGTCCCAGACAACCTAGACCAATTGCAATATGCCTACAAAGGAAACAGGTCTATGGCAGATAGCATCTCCCTAGCCCTTCACTTCTGTCTGGATCTTCTGCAGAATAAAGACACACCTAAGTAAGACTACTGTTTATTGACTACAGAACCACCTTCAGTAGTATAATTCCAAGCATGTTCATCACCTAACTTCCGGAGCTGGGACTGAAAACCTCTCCCTGTAAATGGATGCTTGGCTTTCTGCCCAACAGAGAAAAATCAATAAGGATAGGCAGCTGCACCTCCAGTATGATTATCCTTAAACCGGGCACCCCACAAGGCTGTGTCCTGAGCCCCCCAGTCGATTCCCTGTATAGTCACATCTGCATGGCCAGATTCTGCTCCAATTCCATCTACAGGTTTGTAGATGGGCCTCATCAGAAATAATAAGTCAGAGTACAGGAAGGAGATGGAGAGCCTAGTGACATGATGTCATAACAACAATCTTCCCCTCAATGTCATCAAAACAAAAGAGGTTTTCATTGACTTCAGGGAGGGGGATCATTGTTTACATTGACAATGATGTAGAATGTTGAGGTCAAGAGTGTTGAATGCTTCAAGTCCCTCGGTGTGAACATCACCAATAGTCCGTCCTGGTCAAACCACAATGACATCACAGCCAAGGATATTCACCAGTACCTCTACTTCCTCAGAAGGCTGAAGAAATTTGACATATGCCTTTGACTCTTCCCAATTTTTATCAATGCACCATAGAAAACATTCTATCCGCATGCATCATTTGTGTGGCAAGTGCTTTGCCTGTGACAGCAAGGAACCTCAGGGAGTTGAGGACACAGCTTAGCACATCATGGAACCAGTCCCTCCTCCATGGGTTCTGCCTATATTTCCCACTGCCTCAGTAAAGCAGCTAGCATAATCAAAGATCTCACCCAACCTGGACAGTCTTACTTTCCCTCCCTCCCAATGGGGAGAAGATATAAAAGCCTAAAAGCGCTAGACACCAGGCTGAAAGACAGCAAATCCCACAGTTACAGGACTATTGAACAGTTCCCTAGTACAATAAGATGGACTCTTGACCTCACTATCTAACTCATTATGACCTTGCTTCTAATTGCCTGCCTGCTCTGCATGTTCTCTGTCACTATATGCATTACTCTATTATTGTTTTATCTTGTACTACTTCAATGCACTGTTGTGATGAATTGATCTGTGTGAATGGTATGAAGGCAACTTTTTCCTTGTACCTTATTACATATGACAATAATAAACCAATTTAACAATGAACAATTTTAATTTTGTTAAACATCCTGTTATTGGCATGTATATATATCCAAAATTCTTCGAAACAACATTCATGGAAGTGAACCATTTCTTTTTACTAAGCACATGATTACCCCCTTAAGGATGCAGATTGTTTTTTTGCATTTGTATAGCCAAATGTCCGCAGTTATTGATGCACATTTGACAAGACAGCCATTGATTTCCTGGCGATGAACGTTTCAGCCACCATCACATTCTTCTCTTTATTTATTTTTCGTTTCAGTGGGGAGTAGACCTTTCTAGCCCTTTGGGTCCCGATGCACCAGCAACCCCACAATCCCTAATCTGATCATGGGACAATTTACAATGACCAATAAACCTACCCAGTACACCCTTGGACTGAGAGAGAACCGGAACACCCGGGGAAAACACAGGCATTCCACAGGGAGGACGTACAGAGGCTCCTTACAAAATGGTGCTGGAGTTGAACTCCGAACATCAGAACACCCCAAACTGAAATAGTGTCACACTAACCGCTACACTACCTTGGCACCCAAATTCTCATCTACGGAGGCAACCTGTTTTAACAGCAACTTTCAATGTATTGTCACACCAGTATTTTATCAAGAAACTGAACTGAAACATGTAAATCAAAGACTGCGTTCAGAAGTGTCTGAGGAACTACTAGCTGATTATTGAGGAGGTACTTTGCAACATCCTCCAAATTTATCGGAAGATTCATGCAGACAACTCCCTAGTGTACAACATGGTCAGAAGAAACTTTCTGCTGTTCAGCATCACAGTGGCAGAACACAAATGAAAACTGTAAAGAAGGTGTATTTATTCACCCATGACCAGTGATTTCATTGCTCAAGTCATTTTTGTACATTGTACTGTAAATTACTGCTGAGAAACAGCGGTTGGTACTCTTAATAATGTATCACTGCCATATATAATATTTTAAACTCTCCTTAATTCAGAATCAGAATCAGATTTAGTATCACTGGCATATGTCATGAAATATGCTAACTTAATGGCAGCAGTGCAATACAATACATGATAATATAGAAAAAATGAATAAGTAAATCAATTACAGTAAGTATATATATGTTTAGTAAATAGTTTACTTTACACTTTACTATATACTTTATTGTCACCAAACAATTGATACTAGAATGTACAATCATCACAGAGATATATGATTCTGCGCTTCCCGTTCCCTGGATTACAAATCGATAGTAGATATTAAAAATTTACATTATATATCATAAATAGAAAATAGAAACAAGGAAAGTAAGGTAGTGCAAAAAAAAACCGAGAGGCAGGTCTGAATATTTGGAGGGTACAGCCCAGATCTGGGTCAGGAGACGTTCAGCAGTCTTGGAAAGAAGCTGTTCCCAAATCTGGCCGTACGAGTCTTCAAGCTCCTGGAGGGAAGAGGGACGAAAAGTGTGTTGGCTGGGTGGGGCGTGTCCTTGATTATCCTGGCAGCACTGCTCCGAAAGCGTGCAGTGCCAAGTGAGTCCAAGGATGGAAGATTGGTTTGTGTGCTGTGCTGCGCCGTGTTCACGATCTTCTGCAGCTTCTTCCGGTCTTGGACAGGACAACTTCCATACCAGGTTGTGATGCACCCTAGAAGAATGCTTTCTACGGTGCATCTATAAAAATTAGTGAGGGTTTTAGGGGACAGGACAAATTTCTTCAGCTTTCTCCGGAAATAAAGGCGCTGGTGGGTTTTCTTGGCAATTCTTGGTAATTTAATAGTTAAATTAAAACATGTAAAAAACAGAAATAATACAAAAATTATCATTATTTATAATATCTTGCAGTCTCTGCAGCACTGTTATAATAATGTGGTGTGAAGGTGTAATGCTTGAGATAGCCAATCAGTTCACAGGCAAAACCAATCCTTTGTAAGTTGCTGTAAGAAAGTTAACCAGTACATGCAGCGAGAAACTGAATTTCTCCCTCCCTGAATCCTGCGATGCATTCAAGTCTGGTGAGCAGTTTTAGCAGAACCAACATTTGGTGGGATTAGTGATGGCAAGTTGAGTCCTTTCTTGCATCAGAGATGAGTTCTGTTTTTGCAATGGGGATTCAAGCAGAACAACAATAGAGTGTCAGCCCTTTGTTATTTCAGCTATTTAAACTAAAAAAAAATCTGTCTGTGAACCTGTCTCAGGTTAGGAACTCCATTCATTGTGCCAAGGGAGATGCAAGTTTTAGGTAATTTGCATTTTTAAATTAATTCTGTAGTTAATTAACTTAAATGTATTTAAATCTATTTTCTAGTGTTATAGGTGTTCATTGTATTTTGTTTTTAATAATAAAAATATAATTTAAATTTTTTAGCTGTCTCTGTCTAGGTACCATACCCGATGCAGACGTTGGTGACCATGGTTTTCCATGTAGATCTATCCCTCATTCTTTGGATGACTTCCATTTCCTCGATGTGTAGCCACCTGGCTAGGCTTTTGATGTACATAAGCTGAAGTCTTCCTCTAGGTTTTTTCCCCTCGATTTTTCCAGAGAGTATGAGTTTTTCTCGTTCATCTTTCCGCATGGTGTGTCCTAGAAATCTGAGTTGTCTTTCTCTTATTGTTGGTATGAGTGATTGAACTGCTTGGGCTCTTCTGAGAACTTCTTCATTTGATGAGTGTGTGGTCCATGATATTTTTAACATTCTCCTGTAGAACCGTAATTCAGCTGCTTCTAGTTTCTTTTCCATTGCTGGGGAAATGGTCTAGCATTCACTTCCATAAGTCAGGATGGAATAAATGTAGCACTGCAGTATTCTGTTTTTAGTGTACTTGCTCATCTTTCTGTCTGTTAACTTTTTAGCGGTATGATTAATATTTAATTGTTTTTATTTTTAAATGTTTATGAACTTTAGAGACATTCACAGACCTTCAAATGATTTGGATTATTTTAGCAGCTTGTAATAAGACTAGCAGCATGATTTATTGGGCTGTCAAGGCTCTTTTGAGGCATTGGTTGATATTTTTGACAGGAATGTCTAGCAGAGTGCAGGGCATTGCAGACAGGAACTACCTTGACAGACCTAATTGCCTTGCTGATAATTACAGGAAGGGGAGTTGTAAGTGTGAGTGGTTCATTAGGGTAAATTGAGAACAATCCTGTGGGCCGGATGTGTCGAATACTTCTTCAACTGCGGAGCATATCAATGCTTTCCCTTCATGCCTAGGTAATTTCTTTACCGGTGCGATGGGGCCATTCATACTCTCTGGTATACTTTATATGCCCAGCTGATCAAATCAGATTTCCCTAATAGTGAATGCTGGCAGTTTTGAGTTTTGTTGATATAGGTACTGCGATTTTTTGATTTGTTTACCCACTTCTCATGTTTGAATTCTGGGCATTAAAATACCAAAGGAATTAAATTCCTTACTATTGCTTGCCACTTACTCCCACCAAATATGGGATCCACAACAGGAAAAATTAATTCAGATGCTCCTGGTGCTGCTATTTCAAATTCAAAACATACATATATACAAGATTCATTTGTTGAGAATGATTCTGAGGCAATACAAAATTAAATGTCATTATAGGAGTAATTTTCTGACTTCAAGCTTCCTGCAGGAAGCTTCATTTGCCAGATGCATATGTTAAATTTTTAAATGAAATATTTATCAAAATGTATACAGAAAGGAGGTTATTTTGACTATTGTTTCTGTGCAAGCTCAAGTTCAAATTTGTTGACATGGGCATACCTACCCAGGATATAAATACCACGAAAGCTTGCTTTCCGAAGTGCAGTTACATCATGAACATGGCAAATATAAATTAAATATATTTACATTACCATTAATTATTTATAGCTCACATGACAGAATAAACAAAAATAACAAAATGACATTAATACAAGCTGAGAGAAATGTATCCCAGGGTGGAATTAAAGTTTTCTGTTGGTTCAGGGTCCTGATGACAGTAGGGAAGAAGCTATTGTTGAAATTTGAGGTATGGGTCTCCAGGATCCTGTATCTCCTAATAACTCTTAGCTAAAATTCCTCAGGCGCTTCATTAGCCTCATCAATTTCCTATGTACTTTTCTTAATGCTATCATAATCTTTCTGTAATCTGGTGACCAGAATTGTGCACATTATTTTTGCTGAGGCCTCACTCATGTTTTAGCCTCCAACTTCACATCCGACATCTTGTCCAATTAAATGTACCTTCTTAACCATTAATCTATCTGGACTAATGCTTTCATAGATCTATGAACGTTTAGCTTAAGCCTCTCCTTCCCTCTATACCTTTCATTACAGCATGGAAACAAGCCTTTTGGCCCACTATATCTGTACTGACGAACAAGGACCCAGTTAACTCTAATTCCACTTTTCTTCTTGAATGTCATCAGCTAACCCCACCATCTAATGTAATCTAATCTAATCAGCTAACCCCACCGAAATCAGAAGAACATGCAGACTGTACATTGGCAACAGTCAAGGTCAGGATCAGATCTGAGTCTCTGGAGCTATGAGGTAGCCGCACTACCTGCTGCACTACTCAATTCCCATGTGAGTACACTGCTCCAAGTATATTAATTCACACTTCTCCGGATTGAATTGCCATTGTGCTAACCTGACAATAGTCTCCACCCATTGTCTGAGAAGCACAGTACAAATAAGAGAATGATAAAAAGTCATCCGCCTTGTATAGGGACATTCTTTCTCCCTCCAAATATGCCTCACGACCTACTGGATATTTCAGTTTTATTTTGTATTTCCAGCTTTTGCATCACTACCATTTTAGTCCTAGATCTTCTAGGAAATAAAATTAGTAAAAATCAGGTGCATGAACAATGCAGCTGACAATTTCCTCAAAATATAAGGAAATAATTAATCTCATTACTATTTTATGTTAGGTTTTACCAAGTTTGAAATTAGGAATAAATTAATATCTATAAATGAAAGAAGTATGTACCATGCATGTAATGAATATGAAGAAATGCAGAAGTGTTTTCATTTCAATTGAAGAAACCCTTGTCATGTTAATTTCTACAGAAGAATTGGTTGGTTATCCATTATTATCTTCTCTTTTAAGTTGTTAGTAAAAAGTACAATCAAATAATTTATATTGTCATGGTAACTGATTGAGAAAATGAATCATGATTTTATGTAATTGATTTTTTAAAAAAAGAACTGACTTTTCAAGCCCACACAATGTTCTTTTAAGTGTGATAAATCTTACTCATTACCTTAGAATCAGCACTGCCCTTAAATGTTTTAATCTTTCCAAACCTCTTCTGAAAGAAATTTAGATCAACGTTCTAGTATGTAACCAATGATATATGTATAAAAATAGTTTGACTAGGGGAAGCATTCTGTTATTCTGAAACTCCAAATGTAATGCCAACATAAAAATAAATTGCAATGCCACAAGGGTGTACTCCAACCGTGGAAAAATTGCTGGTGTAATCGTGGCATATACATACTTAAACTTGAACTTTGTACTTTGAACTCTGGACCTTGTCACACATGGACTATTCCTGGATCCCAGAATGATGTGAAACTGACTGCCCTTGATATTAATGTCAGATTTGACTAATGAGTTACAAAGCACTGAGTGAAAACTGAAGTCAATTACCAACAAGGGAAGAGGAGCTCCAGTCAGTGAAGTCATTCAGAAAAAGATAGTTGTGATGATTGGAGGTCAATCATTCCAGACTAGGATCATAAGACCATAAGACATAGGAACAGAATTACTTCATTCAGTCCATCAAGTCTGCTCTGCCATTTCATCATGGCTGATCCCGGATCCCACTCAACCCCATACACCTGCCTTCTCGCCATAACCTTAGATGCCCTTAACAATCAGGAAACTATTAATTTTCCCTATAAATATACCCATGGTCTTCTCCACAGCTGTCTGTGGCAGAGCACACTACTCTCTGGCTAAAAAAATTCTTCCTTACTGCGGTTTGAAAGGGTTGTCCCTCAATTTTGATGCTGTGTCCTCTAGTTCTAGATACCCCCATCATAGGAAGCATCCTCTCCACTTCCATCTTTTTCAGTCATTTCAACATTCAGTAGATTTCAATGAGATCCCCCCACATTCTTCTAAATTCCTGTGAGTATAGGCCCAAAGGTGCTAAGCGCTCCTCGTATGTTAACCCCTTCATTCCTGGAATCACCCTCGTGAACCTCCTCTGGACTCTCTCCGACGACAACAATAGTCAGGTCTTTCTGACATATGGGGCCAAAGATATGGACCCCAAGACTGTTGACAATACTCCAAGTGCAGCCTGACTAGGTTTTATAAAGCCTCAGCATTATCTCCTTGCTTTGATACTCTATTCCCCTTGAAATGAATGTCAAAATTGCATTTACCTCCTTTACCATAGGCTTAAATTGTAAATTAACCTCCTGGGAGTCTTGCATGAGGACTCCTAAGGCCCCTGTGCACCTCTGATGTTTAAATTTTCTCCCCACTTAGATAATAGTCTGCACTTTTGTACCTTTTACCAAAATGCATTATCGTACATTCCCCAACACGGTACTCCGTCTGCCACTTTTTTTCCTATTCTTCCAATTTGTTTAAGTCCTGCTGCAATCGCATTGCATCCTCAGCACCATCTAACCCTTTCATATCATCTGCAAACTTTGCCACAAAGCAATCAATTCCATTATCTAAATCATTGACAAACAATGTGAAAAGTAGCGGTCCCAATACTGACCCCTGAGGAACACCACTAGTCACTGGCAGCCAACCAGAAAAGACCCCGTTTATTCCCATTTACTGCCTCCTGCCTGTCAAATATTTCTCTATCCATGCCAGTATCTTTCCTGTAACGCATTTTATCCTGTTAAGCAGCCTCATGTATGGCACCTCATCAAATGCCTTCTGAAAATCCAAGTAAATAACATTCACTACCTCTCCCTTGTCCACCCTGCTGGTTACTTCCTCAAAGAACTCTAACAGATTTGTCAGGCAAGATTTCCCTGTACAGAAACCATGCTGGCTTTGGCATCAGTGCAAGAATTCCTCAAGGCCCAATGTTTAATCAATGTTGTTTATTCCATTATAAATTTAGAAATGCATACCTTTACTGAACATAGCAAAATGCTCAATTCCATTCACAATTCCTCAAACAAAAAACTTAATCATTGCCTGAATGTTGCAAGACTCAACAACATTCCAGTATTGGCTGTTAAGGGAAAATTTACAAGGTATTTACACCTTCAGCAAGGCACAAGTAAGGAGTGGGTTGAAGTACTCTTGCTTGGTTGAGGCAAGAAAATCAGCACCATCCAGGACAAAACAACTTGCTTGACTGCTAGCCTTCCGAGTAACTAGACATCCCTTCCCTCCACCAATGGTGCACAGTCACTGCAATGTGTAGCATAAATAGGATGTACTGCACTTACTTACTGAGACTACTTCAATCGCTCTTCCCAAACATACAACCCTACCACCAAGAAGGACAAGGACAGTGGGTGTATGGAAGTTCCTAAGCCTGTGTTTCTTCACAACTGGATCTTCCTGTCCAATAAAACTGAAGAACTGCACAAGAAGGACTAAAGCAATCCTAGGAGATCCCACACCATACTCTAGGGTGGGCAATAAATACATACCTTGCTGGAGATTTACCTGAGAAATTTGTAATTTTTTAAAAAATAGTGTAAAGCTTTTCCAGTGTAAGTTCTGTGAAACTGCAGGACATTTCCTTGCCATTCAACACCTTGATGACAGTAGTGAAAAAAAAACAGTCACTGAGCTGTCAGGCATTTCAGGCCATCTGCTTCGACACAGGCAGCTAGAAGTTCTGAACTTTCTAACATCTAATGAGAAATTGCTGGCAGAGTCAGAGAAACAGCAGGAGTTCCACAGAAACTTGATGGACATGCTTTTCTAACTTACGGGTTTATCGCGTAATGCCAGAACTTTCCTCCTCCCAGCACATTGCCAACTGAAAATTTCTCCTCATATTTATGCAATAAAAACTACTCCCGAATGGCTTTAGTGCTACTATTTTAATATTAATTCCAGAATTATAGTGAGATCTGAAGAGCTAGAGACTGACTGGGACTATCATGCTACAACAGAAGCATTAAAAAAAAGTTACATTTACCATCTCAGATGAATTGACTGAAGACAGACTGGGAATATTCTTACATTCGAATTTATGCTTTCTCAACACTTAGATAAAAAAACCCTTATCAGCAGGTGGTTGATTGTTTACATATCCGTACTGACAGAAACAATTCCATTGTGCATGATAATATTTGAAATGATTATCAAACATCTGCTTGGTGAAAAACAGTAAAGTCCTTACAATCCCTTTAGTTGCAGTTTAGTGAAACAAAGGAGATTAATCAGAAAGGAATATAGCATTATACTGCAGTTTCTTGGAATATACTTAACCGATGAATGGAACGGGTTGTGTGGTACATTATTGATCAAATCAAAAAAAAGAATTTGCATCATTCAACATTTAACTTGCAATAACAGATTGTTCCAAAAAATGGAGCATATTCATTTTTACTGTTAACCTTCATACGCAAAAAAAAACCATTACAAACAAGCTAAAATTAGAAATTAATGTAAAATGTGCAGAGGTACTCCTGAATGCTTTATAAATTCATCCGAAAGAGACAAACAATAACATTTTTTTGTGATCAAACAGCCTTATAGCATTAGATTCCTTTCAACCACCATCTCATTGCATTCATAGAGCCACAGAACAAATCTAGAACCTAAATGATATGGGAATCCAATAATCTCAATAGTGCTTTTTAAATCTGGTTTCTGCATTGCAAGCCAGTTCTGAATGATAGATTAAACCATCTCATTACTACCATTCCATGTAAGTACATCTTCACAATCCCTTTCCAAGTATTAGTGATTATATACTTATAGAAATTGTACTTTAAATCTTTCACTCCTGTAAGCTGGAGGAAGTCTGCAGCAGGAAAAGGAAAAATTGTCATACTTATACATTTCTAAGTCTGAAATCTGAACAGCATTATGAGGTTTGTTTCTGTGAAACCTAACATTGAACTTGGTTTTACAGTGCCTCAGCTAGCAATGCTTGATGGCCATAAAAATCTAGTGATACTGAACTGAGTAAACTGTGTTTTACACAATTCTGCTGGTTAACCTTTTTTTCACTGGGTGCTTATAAAAGGAAAGATTTCCATTCCCAGTTCTAACTTCATTAACTCTAATTAATACGGGGGAAAGATGGAGAATTTCATTTACATTCAGTTTCCCACTGCATGCTTTTAAGAATTCTACTCTCAGCTTGCTTTTATTGTATTTTTTAGTTGATAAAAATACACGTCTAAAATTTATTGCAAGATAGAATAACAAAATGATTGATAATACTATCAGTACTCACCTGCTATGTATACTAGGTATCTTAGTAGGACACTGTAGATATTGCTTGAATCGAAGTTCAAAAGCTTGGCCTATGGTACTGATAACATCTTGAGCCAACCCATCGCAGCATTCCAATATATGGCATGCTTTAAAAACATTTAAATAACAGCAGTCACATTTCAGCTTATATGTGATTTCTCTTGAATTAACTTTAGCCGTCAAATTAAGCACAAGATTCATTCCACTAGCTGCAGGTAAATTAGTAGTGGCAAATTCACAGAAGTAAATTCATTGTATTCACTGCATGGCAGAGCAACACTGGAATTGTAATCTGACTGTTTCACTATGGATTCCACAAAATGGACACCTCAACACATGTATGTGGTCAAGATAGGAATTGGTAATGGTTTTGCTTTATTTCAATGAAGTGAGTTAAATGTTTTGTTGTTTTAGATGATGTAAGCAGGCTTAGCAACTTAAAGAGCAGGGTACTGTACGATAAAGAATTCTTTAATGCTTGTATTAATTAGACATTGAGGTTTTTTTTCCCTAAATCGCTACCCAGAAACAAAGTGATTTCAGAGCTATTTCAATCACGTGGAGTACTAAAATAAAATTTCTACATGTTGCTTTGGTATCACTGTGCCTTGTATCAAACTGGGAGATGATATTAATTATTTAATAAAATCAATTCCATGCCCAAGTAGCAGCCCCACATGGAGCACTGATCTGGTAATTAAAAGTAAAGCCACAGGTCAGCTGACAGAAGTACTTCAACCACACTCTTTGGAGAAGCTGTTATTTTAATTGGCCTCTAAATCATACCTTTTATTTCATTTCTAGAAGAAGCCATGCAAGGAGAAATATTCATTAGCTATTTTATTTTCTTTTAGTGGAATAAATCTTTAACAGTAATAACTGAAGAAGGCCATTCAGTCTTTCAGGTTTGCTCTTCCATTCAGAACGAGCATGGCTGATCATCTATTTCATACCCTGTTCCTGGCTTCTCCCCATACTCCTTGATCATTTTGCCATCAAGAAATGTACCCACTGTCTTCCATTTTATATTTTATAACTTGGCCTCTGTTGCCTTCCATATCAGAGTCTTTCATAAGTTCACATCCCACAGGGGGAAGAAATTTCTCCAGATCTCAGTTCAAGCTTTGCTTTTCGATTTTCCATCCACTCAGACCTTTCTCCATGAATCTAATCTCTGTAGTCCTGTTAGCATTTTATGTTTCTTTGAGGACTCCTTTTGCGCTGTAGTGAATACAAATCTAACCACACCAATTTTTGCTCAAACGTTCAATCCAACCATCCCAGGAATCAGTCTAGTTAAGTTCGGTTACACTAACTCCATGACAAGAACAACCTTCCTCAAATAAGGAAATAAAAGCTGCACATAAAACCCCAGAACAGCTCTTGTTAAAACTCTGCAGTAGGTCATCCTGGCTCCTGTACTGAAATGAAGAGCAACCATTTTCTTTTTTGAATCCCCTATCACAATCTTTGTCTTACCCCCTTGTGCAGAGAGTAGATGACTCCTCAGCAAGAATAGCTGCTAAGAAGTCATCTCCTCCAGCAAGACCCAAAGGAGCATGGCTACAGGACAGTACTATGCCACCTCTCTTTTTCTACTTTTGGCGGTGCCCAGTATGTAATCATACACACCTCACCATCATGGGTGCTTCAGAATAAGCCCATCGACCATTCCAGGTACATCATGAAGGTAATTAGTCACTGCAATTGCAGATTCCTCCTGCCCACATAGAGCAGAAGCAGTATTCTACAGGCCAGTGTTCTCCTGCCACCTATTATAAATTAAATGTAATATTATTATGTCCTTATCTTACTCCAGACTGCATTCTGCAGTGGGTTGCCAGCCTGGTGTATGTAGGGGAATCGAGAACATTTGTAGTCATCTCGCAATCCTATGTTCAGGTTCATGGGAGCCAATGATAGAGATACCTTCACTCCATCATTAGAATGGGGCAATGTTGAATCAAAAGGACAGGAAGCCTTTAGAGACTATTTCTGAGACAGGTAAAGTAACTCTGTCTCAAGGAGCACCACATTTCAACTTTTAATCTGAAGAACTGGAGAAAGTAAATGACTTTGATAGACCATGTTCTTCATATATCAATTCCTTTTAATTTGGGAATGTAAAATGAAGGAAGTCTAGTAAAGCCAATCAACAATTTGATGTATTTCAGAAATATTTATGAAACCAACATAAGAAGATAGAAATAGTAGGCCATTTGGCCCGTTGAGCCTGCTCCACCATTCAATAAGATCATGGCTGATCTGGCCATGGACTCATCTGCACCCACCTGCCTTTTCCCCATATCTCTTAATTCCCCTACTATACAGAAATCTATCCAACCTTGTCTTAAATATATTTACTGAGATAGCTTCCACTGCTTCATTGGCAGAGAATTCCACAAATCACCACCCTCTGGGAAAAGCATTTCCTCCTCATCATTGTAGATCTACTCCCTTGAATCCTGAGGCTATGTTCCCTAGCTCTAGTTTCACCTACTAGTGGAAATGACTTTCTTGCCTCTATCTTATCTATCCCTCTCATAATTTTATATGTTCCTATAAGATCTCCTCTCATTCTACTGAATTCCAGTGGGTACAGTCCTAGGTGACTCAATCTCTCCTCATAGTCTAACCCCCTCATCTCTGGAACCAACCTGGTGAACCTCCTCTGCACTGCCTCCAAAGCCAGTATACTGTATCCTTCCTCAAGTAAGGAGACTAGAACTACATGCAGAACTCCTCGTGGGCATGTGGCCAAGTGGTTAAGGCATTGGACTAGCGATCTGAAGGTCATGAGTTCGAGCCCCAGCCAAGGCAACGGGTTGTGTCCTTGAGCAAGGCAATTAATCACACATTCCTCTGCGACGACACTGGTGCCAAGCTGTATGGGTCCTAATGCCCTTCCCTTGGACAACGTTGGTGTTGTGGAGAGGGGAGACTTGCAGCATGGGCAACTGCTGGTCTTCCATACAACCTTGCCCAGGCCTGCACCCTGGAGAGTGAAGACTTTCCAGGCGCAGATCCATGGTCTTGCAAGACTAACGGATGCCTTTACTTTACTCCAGGTGCCGCCTCACCAGTACCCTGTACAGTTACAGCATAACCTCCCTGCTCTTAAATTCAATCTCTCTAGCAATGAAGGCCAACATTCCATTTGCTTTCTTGATAGCCTGCTGCACCTGCAAACCAACCTTTTGTGATTTGTGCACAAGCACTCCCAAGTCCCTCAGCACAGCAGCATGCTGCAAGATTTTACCATTTAAATAATAATCTGCTCTTCCATTCTTCCCTCCAAAGTGGATGACCTCACATTTACCAACATTGTACTCCATCTGCCAGACCCTTGCCCACTCATTTAACCTATCTATATCTCTCTGCAGACTCTCCATATCTCTTGTACAATGTGCTTTTCCACTCAATTTAGCATCATCAGCAAACTTAGATACCCTACACTCGGTCCCCGCTTCCGGATCATTAATGTATATTGTGAATAATTGTGGGCCCAGCACCGACCCCTGTGGCACACTGCTCACCACTGATTGCCAACCAGAGTAACACCCAAGTATCCCAACTCTCTGCTTTCTATTAGTTAACTAATCCTCTATCCATGATAACACATCACCCCCCAAATCTATGCATCCTTATCTTATGGATAAATCATTTATACAGCACCTTATCAAACGCCTTCTGGAAATCCAAGTAAATAATGTCTATCTGTTCCCTTTTATCCACTACAGTCGTTATATCCTCAAAGAAACTCCAACAAGTTTGTCAGACACGACCTGCCTTTGCTGAATCCATACTGTGCTTGTCTGATGGATCCATTTTTTTCCAGGTACGTCACTATTTCTTTTTTAAATGATAGCTTCAAGCTCTTCCCCAACTACAGATGTTAAACTAACTGGCCTATAGATACCTGCCTTTTGCCTACCTCCTTTTTTGAACAGTAGCATGACATTTGCCATCTTCCAATCCACCGAGACCTGCCCAGAGTCCAGAGAATGTTGGTAAATTATCACCAAAGCTTCTACTATAACTTCTGCCATTTGCTTCAGTATCCTAGGATGCATTCCATCAGGACCAGTGGACTTAGCTATCTTCAGGCCCACAAGTTTGCTCAGAAACCAAGGGGAGTTCTAAAAAAACAATTCATGAATATTAACACCCTCAAGAGTCATACAGCATGAAAACAGACCCTTTGACTAATCTCACCAATGTTAACCAAGATGCCTACCTGAGTTAGTTGCACCTGATAGCATTGGGCTCATATCTCTCAAAGTCATTTCCATCCATGCACCAATCCAAATGTCCTTTCAACTTGTAAATTATACCCGTCTCAGCCACTTCCTCTGGCAACTCATTCCATATACTCACCACTCTGTGAGAAAGCTGACCCTCTCAGATCACCTTTAAATCTTTCTGCTCTCACATTAAGCCGATGCTCTCTAGTTTTACATTTCCCTACTTTGTGAGGGAATAGTTATGTGGCCCAACAACCTTTAACCTCTTCGCACTGAATCTAAATTTAAGCAAAGTTCTCTTCTATTTAAATAATTCCCAAATATTCCTCTAACACCCACTTTGATTGAGGTGATGGCAAGCACACATGTTTGGAGGCTTCTTTGGTATGATAACCAAGCAGCCAAGTATCATGGTCAAAACAGCAATGAAAGTAAAATACCATCAAAAGCCCAGTACTGATATTGATTGTACACTTACTTCAATCCTATAATATGTCCATAGGGAAGAAAGAATTAATTTAAGTAAAGAAGAGTTGTATTAAATTCTCTGTATATCTTGCCCTCTACATTATAAATCTATGCCTTCTGCAAAGTTGTAATAAATCTCAGCCTACAAATTGCTTTTGATAACATTAGCATAACTCTTCTGTGCACCGTCATTGTATTGTACTAGCTACTGTTCATATGCTGCCAATAACATCATTAAAATTTAAAAAGCAGACTGTCATAAGGATGCATGAAGCTCGTGTACTGTTTTACTTCAAGCAGTCACTTCTAGGCTGTAGTTCTTAATGTTAGGGAAGAATTTATAATGACTTGCATGTGAGTGCACTATTCAATACGGGTGTTGTAGCCATATGGTCCTTCAAATTATCCCTCAATTACCCACTCGGATATCACAGTTTTCAATAGGTGACAAACTGTCAGAAAGTGTCATAATAAGATATGACAACTTTGTAATAAGATACCTCCATTCTGACAGGGAGGAAAGTTTCAAATATTTTTACTCCGAGAAAGAGCAAATTCATTCCAGCTACAATTTTTCAACAACAGATGCACATTTATTTAAAAAAATCCATCCATAAATTTACAACCTTCTTGAAATTTAGCCCACCCACTTTCTTTTGGTATATTTAAGTGAAATTTGGTACTTTGCTAACAAACATATTGCAATGTTATGATATATTAATGTTGTCATATATTTTAATAAGATTTCTCCAGTATAATATATATATCAAAACCATTAAATCCATTCTTCCTAAATGTCTTCAACTTTATCTTTTCGAGTGTATTGAAGACATATTTGTCACATTAATTTTAGTGCAATTCGTTCTAAAAAAAAATCAGGGACTCACAGGGAATCAAAAGCAAATGAAAACGTTAATTACCTCGACGGTTCACTGGATCCTTTGCTACATATGCAACATAATCTGTGGTGTCCTGTTATGTAGAAAGAAGAAAAATAACTCAAAGGAATGACATACAGTAAAATTATAACAAAGTAGTTCATTTCATTTACTGTAAAGTATATATTATACTGCATATTTAACCTTTATTTTTTCCCACTGTATTTTATATACTAAACTTTAAAGTAATTGATTTTTGTCACATGAGTTGCTGATTGGAATACAGTGTTAGCTTGTTATTACACACAATGAAGGGAAAGCAAGCTGCAATGTCAGACAGATTTGCAACCAGGGAGGAAAATTGACCATTATGGCAAAAATCTAACTGAAAACCTTATCAATGGAACGAGGAAAAACATCTTCCTAAACACCACCCATTTATCACCAGGACTGGTTATGAAGAGGCACTTACATAGAAAGCCTACCTGTTCTGTGATTCAGATGATATAGATAGTGCAAGAGAACCTGGTGAAGAGCATTAAAATACAAATGAAGTGGGGGAAGGTTCTTATAATAGGTTGGAATTTCAGACCGTTCACAGAGTGCCCATCTTGGCTGAAATAATATGTGGGAAAATTTGTGTGAAATAGTTTGGGAACGAGTAGTCTGGAGATTTCCAACATAGTCATTCTGGCCCAGTGACTACTACAGTCTGTTTTTGTGTTTTCATCTGTCCTTATCTGGTTAGTTCCATTAGCTCCTGTGTTAACCAGCAGAGGCCCTGTGTAAGTACTTCTCTTTCCTAACTCATAGCTGCAGCTTTTTACCATGAATTGTTAAACCTCAGAAAAAATACCATGTGTGGAATATACTACACTATTTCTAGGAAAAAAGGCATTTAATATTTAATATTTATGCTAAATATAGAGGTCAAATATAGCAATAAAATTGTGTGAATCTAATTGTAATGAGCAATTAATAGATAAGTTCCCTTGAAAGTTCTTCACATTTCTAAATTATATCCATCCAGTAACAATCCACGAAAATTGACTCAAAGTAAATGTCCACTAAAATCTGCAGTCATGAATCGAGTCTTCCTCATTTGGGGAGAGATATGTTATAAGTCACATTTACAGACACGAAACCATTGAACCACAAAGGACAAAGTCAAGGAATTGATTGATCTACATATGTAAATATTCTATTAGATGATTATCCTCTCTCATGTTCCAGTAGACAAAAAGGCACAATTTACTGTTTTATATTTTTCTATTTCATTTTACCTTCATCTTTCTAATTAAATATAATAATATAATGTCTAAGCTATAGTTATTAATTTATACCATCTGGTTCTGTGTTGATTTATCTCTCACTATTCTCTCTTTCTCCCAAATCATTGGAAAAATATTGATGCATACATCTCCTTCAATGCTGACAAGATCTCTCTCTCTCTCTCTCTCTCTCTCTCTCTCTCTCTCTCTCTATATATATATATATATATACTGTATTCATTCAATCTTATTTCCAGTGATAATATATTCCTTCATGATTTGAAAATCTATTTAAACAGTTGGCTTTTTAGGAAATTTACTTTGTCATTAAACAAAGAAATGTCATGTTCACTATATTTTAATAGTGTGCAAACATTTTAATGGTACTGCTCTGTAAATCCCTAGATCTCACTCTAAATGTTAGTGGTTGTACATAATCTACACACTGCTGAATGAACAGATGTGGAAGCTAGCATACATTTTGATTATGATAACCGTGGCAAATATGGTATTGCACAGAGACTTATCTGATCTTTGAATGGTTTAGGTGAAACCTCATGCATTATGGTTAAGGTTAGGGTTGATTCAAGAGTTAATCAAATTATTGACAGCCAGCAACAGGGCATCAATCAGAATTCTTTGAAGCTGGACTCCTAGGTTGCTTTCTTCACAAACTTTAAAATTACCTACTTCAAAGGACTTTAACCCTGGATTTAGTCTATTACTAAAACTAAGTTGTAGATCATGTGTTCAACTGGGCAAATCTTTAAACTGTGTATAGGGTTTGCTACTTTCCATTTACCATCACTATCAAATGTGGATTTAGAAGCATATTCTCCATTGCATGATAAATAGTCTCATGATCTTATGGTAGAAATAATGTTTGCCTTACGTGTTCTATCCTGTTGGTCTAGTACAAATAAGGAAACTGATTCCTAGCATCCAGTAGAGGGACAGCCAATAAACCACTATTACTTCTAATATTGTTGAGGAATTTCTGGCTGTCTAATACAGAAGGAAGTTTCAGTTCCTGATTAGCTAGTGAAGAATGTAATTCAATTTCTACATGCAGGAGAAATGCCTCTCAGTTATGTGATCATTCAGGAGCCAAGTAAATATTATTTTTATCTGCAATTTAATGGAAGTGGGAAGATGCATTAATTTATCTTGTTAGTGTTAGTGGGCTGTCTTGTTTGATATCATGCCTGAAATCAAAGTTACTGTTCAAATCAGCTTGCTTATGTATTCTACAACAGAACTGTGGCTACATGTAAAAAATATTGTATACAGCTTCAAAAATTAGGACCAACAATCCCCCCACCCATCCTTAAAGGAGATTTATTCCATGGAACATGATTAAAGTTCATACTTTTTTCAGAATATTATTGAATTTAAAGCAGATCTCTAACAACAAATCTAATTGATGCAAGATGATATTCTTTTTGATAGATATTTTAAAGAATAAACATTCTTATTTAAGCATTTATCGGAATGAATTTGGCTTAAAACAATGGCAAATGTATAACATAGAGCACTTCAATCAGAACAAAATGAAAGGATAAACACAAGAGATTCTGCAGATGCTGGAAACCCAGAGTGACACAGACAAATTGATGAAGGAACTCAGCAGGTCAGGAAGCATCTATGGAAAGGAATAAGCAGTCAACACATCAGAGAACAGGCCTTCGTTTCCTCCACCATTGATGCCGTCATCACCTGCATCTCCCATTTTCCAGATGTCTGCTTTCACCCCATTTTCCTGCCATCTTAAAGGGATATTGTTCCTCTTGTCCTTACCTATCACCCCATGAGTTTCCATATCCAACACATCATTTTCCCTGACTTGCACTATCCTCAACAAAATCCTACCACCTTTACACATCTTTACAAATTGGACTCTGTGCTTTGCTCTCTTCATGACTCCCTTGTCCATTCATCCCACTCCAAACAGAACAGGTGCTTCACCTGCCCAATCACCTCCTCCCTCACCTCCATTCAGGGCCCTAAACAGGTGAGGGAACACTGCACCTGTGAATCTACTGTATTCAGTGCTCCCAGTGCAGCCCCCTCTACATCAGTGAAACCCGACATGGAACAGGAGACCACTTTGAAGAACACCTTTGGTCCATCCGCAATAAGCAGAATTTCCCAGTGGCCAGCCATTTTTAATTCTAATCCCCGCTCCCATTCCAACCAGTCGTTCTATGGCCTTCTCTACTGCCGTGATGAGGCCACTCTCACGTTGGAGGAGCAACACCTCATATTCCATCAGGATAGTCTCCAACCTAATGGCATGAACATAGAATTCTCTAGTTTTCCAGTAATTTTTCCTCCCTCCCCCTTACCTCTTCCTGCATTCCCTACTCTAGCATCTGCTTATCACCTCCCGCTGGTGCCAATCCTCCTTCCTTTTCACTCATGATCCACCCTCCTCTCCTATCAGATTCCCTCTTTTTCTGTCCTTTACCATTTCCACTTATCACCTTCCAGCTTTTCACTTCATCTCCCCTCCCCCACCCTCCTACCTTCCACCTCACCTGGCTTCACCTATCACCTTCCAGTTTGTACTCCTTTCCTCTCTTCCCCACCTCCTTATTCGGGCTTCTTCCCCCTTCCTTTCCAGTCCTGAATAATGGTCTTGGTCTGAAATGGTATCTGTTTATTCCTTTCCGTAGATGCTGCCTGACCTGCTGAATTCTTCCAGTGTTTTGTATGTGTTACAAAAGGAAAGGATTTACTTTTACAAGTAAGGTGCTTGTAAGGAAAAAGTTCAATACTAGAAAACATTGAAAGCTTATTGAATAAGAAATAAGGACTGTCAGGATTATCACTTCTTCTTAACATGATAAGATATAAATCCTTGTTTATGCTGTCACCGAAATCAAGTAATGCCTTACCGGATCGCCCCCAGAAGCAAAGGAAATGGACTGCATATGATGATTTGCTATAATCTGTTGGATCAGGACCAAAAACACAAACAATTAATCTCCATTTAGAGAGACTATAAAGCAGGGCAACATAAAGAAGACCAGCCTGGTAAAAGTTATGAATCAGGAATAGTTGAAGGTACCCACAAAGTAATTATTATCATATAATATCATCAATCATACTCTCATTATTTGTTATTGGAAAGAATAGTTAGCTGAAAAAAAATTCAGGAAAGTGCTTTCAAAGAGTTGAAGAGAAGCAATTGTGTGTGGTGTTGAGTCATATTTTTCAGTTAGTGACATCTCTACAAAACATCTCATTGAATTCCTCACAGATGTCTGGATTATTGCCTTTCCATTCTCCCAATCTTTCTTCTCCATCTACAACAAAGCACCATCGTAGCTAACCCATAACTAATGCAGTGGTAAGCTTTTACTACTAAAAAGAAAGAGGAAGAAAAGGAATTTCAATTTCATTTCACCAATTAATTCTCTCACTATAAAACTAGTGTCCTCACTGAAACAAATTTTTGCATGCAGCATGTTCTATGTTCTATGTTCTATTCCAGTTACATATTCCCTTTTGACTTCATAGAAGTACATTGGCAAGGGGCAGAGTTTTAAACAGTAAAGCTGAAGTTCTGATTCCCTCACTTGTGTGTTTTTAACTCCACAGCATTAATCTTTTCAAAAGGTCAGAAACGTGCCTTTAAGGTGCCACAACTGTCCTGAGTGGCTTTGTGTCATGTAAGTGGCAGTGTTTTGGAAGATGAACTGATGAACCTCCAGCTGGCCGGGACTAGTAATATCAACTGTGACCTCCTGTGTGCAACCCCACAGAGGTAGAACTGGAAAAACTAGAAACAGTAAAGGAAATACGTACATAGTTGCTTAATAAAAAGGAATTTTAAATTATGAGATTATGCGGGAGAGTGTGATATTGTGGCTTATGTGAAGCAAATCCCGGCATTCAAAATGACGTTCCATTTGCCTAATTGTCTTGCACCTGGTTGTATTGGTTACAGCTGAAATTCAAAGAGTAAAGTGAGGTGGGAGTGACACCTTCCACGACATTAATTTAAGTGGCCTGAAAATTAGGATCCCTTACAAGCATGCAATCCTCTCATCCCAAGCTTGCTTTATGTGCCTAGGCCATCCAATGGTCCCAAGAACAGTAATATCCAAATAGTCTGCCTTCATCCATGTGCTTACCGATCCTGTCTTCACCCATTATCCAGCAAAACTGAGCACATTTTTTATTGAACCTACAATCAAGGATGCATGCTTGGCACAGTGCCCTACTCTCTGAATCTACTCCTGAGTGTGTGACTAAAGACAGCTCAAATGCCAACTTTAAATTCACAGACGACGCCACTGTTGGTAAAATTCCAGCGAGCAATGAGGAGCTGTACAGGAGTGACAAAGACCAGTTGGTTAAGTGGCATTGCACCACCAACCTTGCACTCAACATCTGCAAGACAGAGGAGTTAATTGTTGAAGGGAAGTTGAGGGACAGCATCTTGAAGTTCCTGGATGTCAACATTTCAGAAAATCTGTCCTGGGCCCATTGATGAATACACAAAGGTGGCACACAAGCGGCTTTACTTCTTCAGGAGTTTGAAGAGATTTGTTACGTGTGCAAATTTCTATAGATGTATGCTGGTTGCCATTCTATTATGTTGCTGCACAGACTGATATGAGGGTTCCATTGCACAGGACCACAAGAGGCTGCAAAGGTTTGTAGACTCAGCCAGTTCCATCTTAGGCACAACACTCCCCACCACTGAGGCAATGCCTCAGAAAGTCAGCATCCATCACCATGTGGGTACCCACACCATGTGGGACATGCTTCTGTCAGGAAGGAGCTACAGGAGCCTGAAGATCCTCACTCAATGACACAGGAACAGCTTCTTCCCCATTGTGATTAGATTTCTGAATAGTCCATAAATCATGAACAATACTTCATTTTTCCCTTTATGTATTCAGACATCAAATTACTACAAATTGAAAAATAAATAAGTAGAACAAAAATATACTACTGTTGGTACAAAACAACAAATTTCAGACAGTAATAATAAAGCTGAATATGATTCCGATTCTGAAGCCAACCAAAAATAATCATCTACTCGTGGACAGCACTCAGGGTCAAATTGAATGATGAATTTGATGAATTTGCAGGTTTCAATGTACATGTGACAAATAAAGCTCATTTTTCGTTCTTCCTCTTTCTTTAAACACATAGAGTATCTGCAAACTAAAACTCTTGACACCAAAAACATACCTTCAAAATTCAGGTATTAAGCCTGTTTTTTGGTTGCCAAGTGACCTCATTAATCATATGCTAATATACAGCTACAGTCATGGCTGTACATTATACTCAGCTTTCAAAGTTCAGCATCACTAAATTCAGTGGAACCAAGTTTCAGTCTAATATCATCTCATTTCCAGAAATGTGTCTTTACGACAAGTAACTGAGGATAAATTTATAGTCTTGGTGGACAGGAAACATATCCCCTTTCAAAACTGGAAAAATACCATAGAGTATATTGGTGTGAGCGACAACAAGAAAAATCAGCTTCCAAGGTTTATGATTGAAAAAAACATTTGCCCCTTTATAATTTCAACAGGAGCTGGGCCATGTTGATGAAAATACAAATGCTGAAAAGATGAAATGCAGACAGAAAATGGTGAAAACACTCAGGTAACCACTATGGAAAGAAAAAAAAGGGTTGATGTTTCAGGTTGAAAACCCTTTGCCAGAACTGAGAAAGTGAGAAAACAAGTTAGTTGTAGAAAGATAGGGAAGGATGAATAAGTGAAAGAGTGAGGCCAAGTTGTTGAGTGAATAAACTCTTATCTGGTTATTTGAATTGGGGATAACTTAGGGATAAACTGTTGAAGTTATTTTTAATTTCACAGGAACATGCATTAACTGACAAGAAAAAGACACTTTTTTTCTGCCGTACTTTGATTTAGCAATCCCAACAACAGTTCATTAAAGGTTAGAGCACAAAATGAGGTAATTCAACTAACCAAGAATCTACCAGCTTACTTGTACCTTTTACCTCTCATTCTGCAACCATATAAGCCATGGAGCTCCAAGTACATAGCCAAGCTCTTTTAAACTGCAGCAAAGTTTTCTGCTCTATCACTCTTTCAAAAAGTCAGTTATGGACTGCTCCCTCTGCTAGAGTAAACGTATTTCCTCAATTCTCCCACTCATTTCAAATTTAAAGCTCTGGTTTTTGATCTCTCTGTTCAGGGAGAGAGATCCTTCTTTTCCATTTTGCCTGGGCCCTCATCATTTACATGCCTCAATTAAGCCTTCCCTCTCTGCCTTCTCCATTTTAAAGAAAATAGATCAAGGCTAACCAATCAAAAATTCTCCATTCATGAAACCATTCTCAAAAAGCTTCTCTGTATTTTTTTCAAATGCGGCATATCCTTTCTGTAATTAGATTGGTGATGCTGAGGAATTAACATTTTATTGACCATGAGGGGCATCTGGTTAAAATGTGAATCAATCATAATTCAGATTTTCTTATAAAATGACGCAAAACTTCACTAGAATATGATTCAGATGGTCTTTAATTTCTCCCTTCTACCACTCCATAACAACAACAATGAAACTTAAAGGAAGAAAGAAAAGATTCAGGTGAAATCAATAAATCATCAAAGACCAAAGGGGCAGAGGTCTTGCTGACTTTAAAGGCAAGGTTTCTCTTTCATTTTTGTGGCAGATGACCCTTGGAGCAATCAACAACGGAAGGCGATTTGTGCTTGTGAAGGGTAAGGAGTAATTTGAAGGTTAGCTGGGAAGAAGGTCAACAAAGTGTTGAATTTGGTGAGGTTTGCTGTCAGGTACAAAACATCTTTGCCTTCAACTATACAGCAAGCAACTGCAAAACTATACAGCAACTGCAAAAACCAGGAGGAGCAGCAGAAGAAGGAAGACGCAAGAGGAGGTTTCCAAGATTCACGTTCTCTTGCTGAGCAGTCAATGAACATTCCTTCCAATTGCGGTACCAGCAAACATACAACAAATTGTCTATTAACCTACAGTGTCTTCCCTCTGTCTCTGTCTATCATAGGCTCCACCCAGCAATGTAATAAAAACAAAATTCAACAGAAAATAAACATATCAAATCAACTTTAAAAGTCAGTCCACCAATATTAGGCAGTAATGTCAGCCAATAACCCTTTATGCTAGTCCCTGGTTCTCTTTGTCTTTGTCTGTTCTATTGCTTACTACCAATGCCACCATAGAGGCTAGAGCACAGCCAACGGGACTCTGCTGACTTTAAGTGAGGGACACTGCAGGTGGCCTCAGAGCTGGAACTCTGGCAGATCTGTGTCAGGAAAGTTCAGTTTTTAGCTGTATCACCTTGGCATGACCAGCAATGGTGCTGGACAACAATAAAGCCACTAGAACTGCAGCCAAAGTCATATTATAACTGATATTATTCTAGAAAGAGGATATGTGTTCCACAAAACGGAGATCCAAAGGAAGAATCACAGCTATCATAGAGGTCAGCTGAAGGACAGATTGCCAAACTGCTTTGACTCCCTGGATCCCCCTTTGAAACCTTATAACTATAGCTAGAATAGTAGCAGTTTTCACTAGAAGTCTAGAAGTCTATTCTTCAACGTCATCGACATTGGATACCTGTCTGTCTGTCTAGGTACCATATCTGATGCAGACTTTGGTGACCATGGTTTTCCATGTAGATCTATCCTTCGTTTTTTGTATGACTTCCATTTCCTCGATGTGTAGCCACCTGGCTATGCTTTTGATGTACATAAGCCGAGGTCTTCCTCTAGGTTTGCTCCCCTCAATCTTTCCAGAGAGAATGAGTTTTTCTAGTTCATCTTTCTGCATGATGTGTCCTAGGAATCTGAGTTGTCTTTCTCTTATTGTTGGTATGAGTGATCAAACTGCTTGGGCTCTTCTGAGAACTTCTTCATTTGATGTGTGTGTGGTCCATGATATTTTTAACATTCTCCTATAGAACCATAATTCAGCTGCTCCTACTCTCTTTTCCATTGCTGAAGAAATGGTCCAGCATTCACTTCCACTTTTCTCTAATTCTGTGATTCTAATGGAGTATTCAACCATCAGTTATTACAAATAGATTGGGTCCATAAATGCTCACAAGTTCTGTACTGGAAAACTTGGGTTCTAACCTCAACATAAAGACCTGTGCAGGACTGGTGCTGGACTCTTCCCTGCTCCTCGACATTGCTGGAGATGAACCTGTTGACAAACAACTAATGCTCCTGTAGGCAAATGAGATCAATTTGGGTGGGAAGAAAGGTTAACCCCATAACTATGTCCTATAAACCTACGATTACAAAACTTCCTTAAAAAAAATCTAAGGGTTTCCTCTAAAGCTAATTACCAATATCTGAGCAGATGCACCAGGAGAGAAAAACACTCATGATTGCAGTGTTTTATTTGAAAAGAACCTAAGTATTATTGCAAAAAAAGTGATCACGATTGATTTAATAAAGCAGTATAGCACTCACCTGAATCACTCTACGTGATTGGAGTTTATCGAGCATATTGTCCGCAAAGTGGATTATTGCAGTCAATAGTGGTTTTCTCTCCCTTGGTGCAACTGTGGGTTCCAGTCCTTATTTCACAGGTCATGAAATCCAAATGAAACACAGGGGCTACACCTGTCTCTCATCCCATGAAGGCTGCTCACTATATTGAATTACCTCTTTTCTCACTCAAGGGATCATTTATAGTGATTTCGTCTATTTGACTGAAACAGTCAACCTTTAAGTGAGAAAGAAATGTGAAGATGCATGTTTAACATAATGTAAGTGAGCACACTGTTCAATTCATGTGGTGTCTTCAAGTCCCTGTGCTACCTAGTGATCATGTCTTCACCTAATCAGTAATCCATCGTGTCTACATCGAGGAAAACCCTAACTGGAGTTCAGGTTCAGGGGAAAGCACTTAGAATTCTACCTCTGAAAGAACCAAGGTCAAAAAGTTACGACTCACTCAGAATGAGTCAATGCTAAAACACGGATTCCTTTATTTTTAAAAATTATTTATGAATTATCAATATAACAGCATTGACTCTTTTGGGTACATGTCATTAAGTTATGATGCTATTTGTCATTACAAATGCACACTCTATATAGGGAAATACATTGCACCAAATTCATTTCATGCATTTTGTCTAACATATTTGATCCAAAAACATTTGTTTAACACTGTTCTCCCAGAACGCATCCTTTTGTAAGTTGAGGAGTGGCAACAACAAACAGAGGGAAAGCTCACAGACACTGATGACCTTACAACAATGTGCCTGACAACTCCTTCCCTTCACCCCGTTCCAGATCCACCTGCTTGTTGCAGAGGAACACCAAAGTCTTTCTTGAACTTGTGCAGAATGAACAAATAAGTGTGATAATGAATGAAGGATCAGAATTATACAGATAAAAACCAATGCATCAAAGACTTCAGCCTCCCAATCATCATCACTGGATGTTTCATTGAGGTGGTCAGACTGGAATGACTTAAAATGGTTTAATGAACTGAAATATCAGACACTTTACATCAAAGGAAAATTACTAATTGCATAATGGCATGGATTGATAACACCTGCTTATCTTAGTGAAATCCTTCCAATTTTGCTTGAACAGCACGATTATTTCTACACTGCCCTACAGGTCTCAGCCTATCCTCGCTCCAAAGGCTGTAGCCAGACCTCATGAAATCAGTTCCCTTTCTGATGGGTGGACTGCAGGATACGCTAACCTGCAACACACCTCTCCCATAAAATGAGAGAGAACCCTTCCAGTCACAAAGAAACACCAGACTGAGGGGGAGACACGACCATAAACCATGGTTCGGCCAAGGACGGTGAAGTTAATAAAGGGCATTTTACCATGCTTTCATTCTTAACAGCGTTGAGTGTTCCCTCTTAACACGTCTGCTTGTCTCCTGGTCACAATGGATAGCTCTGGAACTGGAAAATCCTTCTAACAACTGCAGCAGTTCAGGCTACTGATATGGTAGTCGAACATGAGAGAGAGAGAGAGAGAACATTGCGTGAACATCAGTAGAAGAATAGATGACGATATCCACAGAGGTGGTGACATTTTCAAGATCCACAATGCCACCGGAACTAACCTTGTACTGGGAAGATAACAAACTCAATGCCTCTTGTGGGCTATTTCATAAAGCTGCCATCAATACTTACAGAGCTACACTAATACTGATTATTAAGATATCCTTGCCAACTGTATGGTCTTTGACAGCAACATTATGATTGTTAGTCCTTTTCTCCTGAAAAGCAGTTGCCTATTTTAGGGTGATAACAGTCTGTTTTAAGGAGGTATCTCTTCTTGAAGAAAACAGCTCCCAAGGGACAGCAAGCTGGACTCCCATTGAAGGTCAGATCTCCCTGAAGCACAAAGAATTTGGCTAAGCTCTACCTGTGGCTATGCGTACACAGAAAGCTGATGGATTAGCTGCTGGACAGTCAGTGCTAGTTAATACTGAAGTCTGCCTTTTGAGAGATTGAAGAAAGACTTCACCCATGAATCTTGATATTTCTCACATGATGTCAGACACCAAATACTAACACATGCACCTGCATCAGCCTTTTCAGCTATGCATTCCTAACTTAGCCCTCATCCAAGTCCTCCGAAGCAGAACTGACTAACACCTTTGCCTCCATGGAGATGGCCCAAGAGTTTCCCTAAACATCTGGCTTAACCAGAGCCCATTAATGTCAAACAAGCGTCTATTTATTACATGTGTGCACCTCAAATTTAGCATGTCCAACCCTCATCCCCCCAATCCAATGGCACTGGTATCTGATGCTACTAGATGGTGTCACATATAATAATGAGATATCCTCCATCACTGTGGAATCTTTTTCCTGCACGTGATGAGGATATGTGTACTAGTCAGCTGCCTACGATGCTGCAATGATAGACACAGAGAGGAGTGCTGGTACATTGCACCGTTAACAGAGTGCCCAGGAAACAAGCAGATACGCAAAGACAGAACCCTGATTATTAGTAAAGACGGAAGCATGTCAAAGCTCCTCTAGGTACATTGACACCTTCTTCACCCACAGCATCCTCAGCTGTAGCACGCATGATGACCTGTGTCACCACAAAGCCTGTATAAAGGCAGCATCTCTCTTTCAGCCTGGTGTGTCTTGGGACTGGAAGAATCCATCTGATTTTCTTGGAGAGGCAGCAGTTGCAAGATACTTTATCTTGCAAGACAGATGGGAAAGCCAAGCTCGAGGTGGCAGGATTTTCATGGTTAAATTGTGACTATACAGATATGTGATTTAAGTTGTGTGAGAGGGTGAAAGGGGTTAAGGGAGTAAGGAGTATAGGAAAGCAGCTGGAGAAATAGTAGCTGTGGAGATCTACAAGTGTGTCGGTACATTCTTCCTAAAGTGTGAGGGAGTATACAGTGCAACCTCGTCTGGTTCAAGTTTCCATTTCTGAGGGATTGCTTTGAGTGTCAGAGTGCTAACCTTGACATATCTGGTGAGATCATGGAACTTTATCTTCCCAATCTCTTGTCCTTCAAATCATTGCAGAAAGTTATTTTATCAGACAATTCCTGCCATCTCCTTTCTCATCTTGGCTGCTCCACTCAGTCTCATTCACACAACCATGAAGGTCCATGATTGCAAACCTTGCAGTTCACTTCAAATGACCCAGCAGCAAATGTACTTCCAGTATTTATGTCCCTTGGTAGAAAGGTGTTTTTTATAGGCTGAAGACTATGCATCAGATAATACTGGAATAGATTGCCCAGTGGTTGGATTTAAGCCATTTAGCATCCTGAACCATATGTCCACAAGAGACAAGAAGTGTGCACACACAAAACACAACACAATTTTAGATTAATTGTGATCCAATTCTGCATCCAACTTGGCAGACATGAATAGGTGCTGGAAAACTGTATGACTCAAATTTGGTGCTCTAATAGTTGGAAACTTTGTCCTGTGGTGGAGTTATACATAACCATAGGTGTTCATATATATAGGGCAAGAGGAGTTCTGAAAGAGAATGGTTTTCACCCAAAAAATGATTGGGATTCAAATGCAGTGCTTGAGTGTCTAGAGGAGGTAGGTACTCTTACAATATTCATAGGTATCTAGACAAGCATTTGAATTGCTGCATAGAAGGCAATGCACCAAATGCTGGTAACTAGGATTAATATAGATGGGTACTTCATGGTCATAGTCAACTGTTGGGTCTGTTTCTGTGCTGTATATTTCTATAACTCTATTTAGATATAATCTAATTTCTGCGCATATGTGCTTCAAAGTATTTTCAAAAAAAATCCATTACCTGATGAAACCAAGATGCTCAACAGCCCTGACTATATTGTAACAAAACATTTTTTCATTGATTCAAATATTACATACATTCTTATAGATTTACGTGGAGAATGGATTCCAGCACACTTAATTGTTTAAGGAATTCAGTTACTGTGACTTACAGAGGTCCAAATTGGGCTGGACATAATATCTTTCAACGTGGCCAGCAATGCTTTGGGAAAAGTCACATAATTCCATGAAAAGAATTTTCAGATTTATTATAGAACTTGAGTAATAAGCACCAGATCCCCCACAATTAGAAGACTAAAGATTAGATGACACACATTCAAAATAATTTAATGTGTCACTTGTGGACCAGCAGTCAATTTTCTGGTCCAAACATTAAATTATCATTTCTCTCCATACTTGCTACTTGACTATCTAAGCCTTTCTAGCAATTACTGCTCTGTTTGTCCACCTTAGCAAACTACTTTAGACAGAAATATATCTTTCACAGTCCACTTTCCAATTGCAAACTGTAATTTAGGCAAGTATTATCCACCACAAGTGCCCCTTCAATAGGAGTACAATTTCAGATGGTCACACCATTTTCTCAAGACATTAAGACTGTTACAGCACCAGAAATTTCACACATCAAATAACTCCATGAAACCAATTGCACATTGAATTCTTAAAAATGGTAGTAAAGTTGCTAATTTGTTTGAACTAGAACATGAATTTTTTACAATGTCAATTGATAAGATTTGACTATTAAGTTGCTAGATACTGAGACACAAGAGAGATTGCAATGCTAAAGATCTGGATCAACACAAAAATTGCTGGAGGAACCTAACAGGTCAGGCAGCATTTATGGATGAAAATGGACAGTCGACATTTCGGACCAAGCCCTTTCCTCAGCTAAACGTTATTGTGTATTTACATAGCCAGATATTATTATGCTGATTTAACATTAACATACTAGTACAAAACTGGATCAATCCTGCCTACCTGCTTTGTGTCAGGCGTCATAAGGTTAAGGCTGCTAGTTGAAATATTGAGGGTGATGTTCATTCCAGCAAACTGCAAATTACTTTTACCAAGTATACTAGACAATGCTTTACTTGGTGGCTGTTGAGGCAAATCATACCACAAAAAAAAACATGAGCCAAATCATTACTGACGAGGATATACTTAAAGAAGTAACTTTCAATTGCATACATAATATTTTATTCTAAATTGCAGTAATTTATTTAATTTCTGCTCTTCAAATACATCGATGAATTAAAATTTATTTTCATTATTCTGATAATTAGTAAAACATAAAATGAACTATACATTTTCTCAGGATGCATGGATTGCTAACAAGGCTGGCATTTATTATTCGTTCCTAGTTGCACTTGAGGAGATGATGGGAAACATTCCTCTTGAAACGCAGAGTTTGTAAACAAAGGAGATTTTATAATTCTGGAAATCTGGAAGCTCCAGAACTTTGATCCAATATATAACACTGGAAATTGGGTGGCCCAGTTATTGCTTCCAAGTATTTGCTATTCTTGTCTTCCAGTTAAAGGCTGCACCCTTAGGAGGTGTGATAGATATGCATCTTGTAAAGAGTGGATACTGCTATCAGAGGATGGTGAAGGGAGCAAGTCAAACTATGGCACATTGATTCAGACTGTTTTTTTTCCTTATTGTTCTGTCGCACAGAGTATAAACGTCCTTTTCAGCAGGGGCATGTAAATAATTGTTCTCACATATTGTACTAGCTCCTAAGTGCAAGTGAGAATCTGGTGGACGGTGGTTGGGGGGGGAATCGTTAGAAAGTTTCATTAAAAAGGTAAAGATGGATTTCCAAGTTCAATAACTTGTGAAAGGATCTAGTGGTAGTTATAATTCCAGGATCTCACACTCCTAGCGGGAATGATGACAACAATGTTGTAGACCTACATTCTAAGCTATGCAGTCCATGAGGGCACTCTTCCTGTGGAAAGCAAAAGATCATGGAATTAACAGTCAGAACTGTTGAGTTGGTCTGTCACATGTTGAAAAGACTGCAGAATTAGCTTCCCTTATGACCAAAGCAAATAGAAAAGGGAAAAAATAGCGGATACCTTTTTCTTTCGGAAAGCCCCTTTAGTGCCTGGTACAGCTTCACACACTCTACTGATAGCTTCCCTGAAAAAGAGGAGCATTATGATAAGGAAAAATTCACAGGACAAACCAAACCTGCCACAGGCAATGCAATGTATTAACTAAATGCTCTCTTTCATTGTGCCATTGACTATGCAATAGGGGATGTTTCTGAGTTTATGGATATTATTACAATAATGATAAAGATTGTGTCATTTTGCCTCATGGGTTTATTCTAAGGATCTCCACAGTTCTTACAAAACGGACGTTATTTGCATACAGCATCACAGGTAGTGCAAAGATCATTTCCCTCGCCAGGAGAGAATAAAATGAGACTCATCATCTGATTATGTACAGATTTCATAAGTCTGTGGCTAACTTATCAAAACGCTGCATATGAAAAGATACTGAATCGATTTCTGACAATATTACCATTTACATTCCTGAAACATTCTGAACGATAGGCAGCATGCGTTGAGTGAACAGCAAGTTAACATTTTAGAGAGGCACTTTCATCAACTTAATTTAACTAAAGATAGCAAGTAAAAGAGAAAATTCAGAATCATATGGGAATGCAGGAGGCTATTGAGATTTAAAAAATGACCGTCAATGACCGCAAAGCCAGCCATGGCAAGTAAAAAAGCCCTAATACTAGGCGACAAAGGATGAAAATTCATTTATTTATGGTTTGTTGTTGTTCAGTCGAGTCCGACTCTTTGTGACCTCATGGACCATAGGGTCCAGAGGGTTTTCATGGCAAGACACGGAAGTAGATTGCCAGGCCTTTCTTCCGCACAGATACTGTTGCTGCCCAGGTTGGGACCTGGTCAGATTCAAACTCAGAACCATCTGCCTCGAAGTCCGGTGCTGATGCCACTACACACTGGCTGGCCCTTATTTATGGTACATAATAGTTTAAATATCATCCAAAATCATATTATCTGGAGTGTCTACTCACAGGACATTGTTAGTATTTTGTTAGTGTCCTTCAATTCCCAACCTTTAACGTTTTACGAATGCATCGTGAAATAATACATTGCCCAATATGGATTTGAATTCAGAGCTTGGTTAGTTGAATAATTGCTACGATCTGCTGAGTTTATAAGTTTGGGTCCCATTACGTATAATCTAATTTATGTATAAGTTATCTGGATTTGAAATCTGTGGGAGCTACATTGAAAGTTTCTTATGATACAAAATTGGGAGAAAAATGGTACAAGGAAGGACACATGTAATCAAATAGAATTGATTAACCTGTGACAGAATTGTTAAGAATAGAAAATGCTATGCAGCATAACCGCTAGTAAGAACAGAGGAAGGGATGTATCTGAAACAGTGAGGTCTGAAATGGGGCAGAAAGAAGATGGATCTCGATTGCAAACACACATTCCATTAAAGGAAATAGTGCAAATAAGGCCTAGAGGTAAGCAAATGCATTCTTGATCTTATATTTTAGATACATTAATTATAATCATAAGTAGATAATTTTTGACTTATCCAATGTTTATGTTTGAGTGCATTTGTTTTGATGCACAATTTGTTGGGTGGGATATAAAAGCATTGGGGAATGATATAGCTTACACAGGCTCGAAAGTGACCAGAAATTAATGAGTTGAGATATTCTTCAAACTGGGACTTTTTAAATTGGAACTGCACCAGTTGAAAATTATAGAAGGCTATGGCTAACTAAATAGTGATACAATAATACTACAGCATTTTTTTCAAATGTTATTGGCTCCTCAGTGACATCCTTACTGACACTCTGACACAATTATACTTCTACCTGATCCAACTGAAGTCCCAGCTGGAGCCCCAGGTGAGTAATCTTTCTCCTACTGGTAGTCCCAGGTCAGACGACTCCTCTCCCAGACGGAGCCCCAGGATCACCTGCAGTTCTGCTGTTCGTACACTCAAGTACAAAACTTACTCAATTGCAGTACTGAACCACACTAACCTGATCAGTCTCTTTGAGTCCTATGGCATAAAATATAGAATCATATGAAGTAAGAACTAAGCATTAAATTTAATTTCTTTTGATGGATTTGTACTATCTTTTGTATTTTGTGGGGTTTTTTGGATCTCTCCATACCAGATAATCTACAGTCAGAATCAGAATATGAATCTGGTTGATAATCACTGTCCAATATGGCGTGAAATTTGGTGTCTTGTGGCAGCAGTGCTGTGCAAAGACATAAAATTGCTATAAACTAAAAATAAATAAATAGGGCAAAAAAAAAGGAACAACGAAGTAGTGTTTATGGATTCGTGGACCATTCTGAAATCTGAGGGCAGAGAGGAAGATGATTGTCAATTGTATTTCTCCAATGATCTGCAAGTTGAAAACACCAGTTTATTAAAAACATAGGAAAGGCATGTGATAAAAATCGTTCTTTGGAAGAACATTAGAATTAACATGCTACCATAAACAGCTGCCGAGTACTATAAATACAATATATTTAAAAAGATGAAGGGTAGGCTTAGACTAATGTGAATAAATATTTATTCTTGATGAGCTAAGTACATGGTTTGAAAAGACACTCAAAACCACTGCCACTGAGCTATCTGCACCACCTGGGTGGCAAATCCCTATCTCGTACACATCTCCAGGCACCTTTACACACAGGCACAAGACACTTAGTCAACTTCAAATGCAGAAAGAACTTCTGACCACAACCTCCAGTCACTGCAAAGAAAGTAGACGGTGGACCTTGTGTGGAAGGAGCAGGTAACAAAGCAGAATGTGGGGAGGGCTGGGACAACTGATCCAAAGTTAGCCAGGTACTCAGTTTAAGAGAGGATCAGAGTGGGGTTGGAAGTCGGACAGGCAAGTATTCAGCCATTGACACTGTAGAGGGACGTTGGTCAAGCAGGTCATTAGAGAGTGGGTCCGAACAGGAAGAGGCTCACAAGCAGAGTTCAAGGCTTGGGTTTGATTCGAGAGGTGATCTGGGGTTAAATATACAGCAGTGGAACGTAAGGTGACAGGGTCCCTGAGGAGTTTGTCAATGAGAATTGAAGGGAGAAGGGGAAGCTAAAGATATGATGGTAATGAATATTAAAAGTGTTTCTTAGAGGAGGACCTACTTAAAAGATAAGAGATGCATCTGGGATCCTGGCAGAAGACCAGATAAAGCCATGGTCCTTTAATTACAGCCAAAGCAGACACTGAGAAGTTTAGCCTCCAATGGCATCCATCCAATCAAGATTCAAGATTGCTTAATGCTATTTCCAGTACGCAAGTGTAAAGGAGAATGAAATAATTGTTACTCTGGATCCGATGCAGCATAAAGAAACACATTAAGATAAGGAACAAATAATAAAAAATACAATAAATATAAATCATAACGTAGGTTATATGTATAGATTGATTGTATGTCCATAAAATGACACAAGGCACAGGAGTCTCTGTACATAAGGTGACTGTGACAGGGAGCTGGATTGAGACTAATCACTGAGTGGGAGTACGAGAAGAGAGCTACCTTTACAATCAGGTCCACACTCAAGATTAAAAAGGCAGAACTTTGCGGCAGTTTTTCAGAGTTGTACTGGGACCAATCACCAAGCGAGATCCATTAGAAAGGCTGAATAAAAAACTGTGTGCAAGCGAATTGACATTGTTGTGAGAGGGTCAGTGTTTGGAATGGCTTTGGCTCGTCAGGCTTAGGCAAGATCAGGTTTGGGTGACGTAAAGCAGGGGTCCCCAACCTTTTTTGCAGGGCGGACCGGGTTCATATTGACAATATTCTTGCGGACCAGCCAACCTGGGGGGGGGGGAGGGGTAGGCTTGCCAACGGACAAGAGTAGCAGTCAATACATTGTTTACCCCGAGAGACTACAATGACCATGAAGCCTTGTGCAGGCACTAGTGCGCATGTGTGATTTGTGCATGCATGTGCGTGCCGATTTTTTCTACAAATTGTTTTCAGTGATTCTGTTCGGGGGGGTGGGGGATTGTTAATCACAACCGGAATATAGGTTCTAAGTGGCTAATACATTCAATTTCGTTTTTAAAAGGTTTATCTAACGAATTTAATATTAAACACACAGCGCATATTTTCCTCCCATGAATACAGCGATAAGTCAATTATCAGGGGAGGACAGGGGAGCTTGAAGTAAGTATTGAACGAACTTCCAGTAGAAGTGGCAGAAGCAGGTTCGATATTATCATTTAAAGAAAAACTGGATAGGTATATGGACAGGAAAGGAATGGAGGGTTATGGGCTGAGTGCAGGTCGGTGGGACTAGGTGAGAGTAGCGTTCGGCATGGACTAGAAGGGCAGAGATGGCCTGTTTCCATGCTGTAATTGTTATACGGTTATATAAGTAAGTCAATAGCATCATAACATTTTAAGTAATGTTTGGATATTAAACACACAGCACATATTTTCCCCGTATGAACATATAAAATCATTGCAACACACCAATATCGCTGAATCAGTGGGAGCCCTGGGCTTGTTTTCCTGCAACAAGACGGTGCCATCGAAGGGTGATGGGAGACAGCGATACTCGAAGGGGGTTCCTTATGTCCAGTCTATTCCGCAATTTAGTTTTCTTTGCGTTCATTGTAGCGATATGTTGGAAATGGAAGTAGCGCTTTCAGTGCTTTCCTGGCTATCTCAGGATATTTAGCCTTGACTTTGATCCAGAATGCCGGCAGAGGTGTTATGTCAAACATACTTTTCAGCCCGCCATCATTTGCAAGCTCGAGGAGTTGATCTTCTTTCCACGCTGACATGGATGACACGCGGGTAATGACCTCGCGTGCGTTCAAGCTCAACAGCGCGTGACAGAGAATGAGGAAGGGTGCAGCTGACTCATATTGTTTCATATCGCCAAATCATATCGTCTCCTCGCGGCCCGGTAGCGCATGCTTTGCGGCCCGGTACTGGTCCACGGCCCGGTGGTTGGGGACCACTGAAGTAAAGTATCTGGCAAGTTTCTCTTATTGTTCTTAATTCTTCATTTCCCATCTGTTAACCACATCTGCACCAGACACACTGAGCTGCAGCTCCTGAGGGAACATATTAAGGAACTGGAGCTTCAGCTGAATGACCGTCGACTCATACGGGAGAATGAGAAGATGATAGACAGGAGCTGCATGGAGGTAGTCACCCCTAAGTTGCAGGAGACAGGTAACTAGGTGACTGTTAGAAGAAGGAAGAGAAATGCACAGCCAGTATAGAGTATCCCTGCGGCCACTAATTCTCCTCAATAATAAGTACACTACTTTTGATACTATTGAGGGAGATGACCTACCAAGGTGGAGCAACAGTGACCGGGTCTCTGGCACTGAGTCTGAAGAGAAGAGAGTTTAAGAGGACTGCAGTGGTGATATAGATTCCATAGTCAGAGGAACAGAGACAAGATTATGTGAGCGTAATTGTGACACCCAGATGGTATGTTGCCTCCCAGGTGCCAGGGTCAGGGATGCCTCGGATCATGTCCATGGCATTCTCAAGGGCAAAGGTGAGCAGTCAGAAGTCTTGGTACATATTGGCACCAATGACTTAGGTAGAAAAGGTGAGGAGATACTGAAGAGAGATGTTAGAGAGCTAAGTTAGAAAGCTGAAAAACAGGACCTCCATGATAGTGATCTTTGGTTTGCTGCCCATGTCACACGCCAGTGAAGGTAAGAATAGGATGATTTGGCAGTTGAATGCATGGCTGAGGAACTGGTGCAGGGGGCAGGGTTCATATTTATGGATCATTGGGATCTCTTCTGGAGAAGGTAGGACCTGTACAAAAGGGACAGGCTACACCTGAACCCGAGAGGAATCTATATTGTTGTGGATACGTTTGTTAGAGTTGTTCAGGAGTGTTTAAACTAATTTGGCAGGAGGATGGCAACTGGAGTGACAGTGTTGAGGATGAGGTAGTATGTAGTGAGACTGCTAGCAAGGAAAGGTGATGATAGGGCAAAATTGCAGTCAACAGGATGAGTTACAATGTAAAAGGAGGACAAAATCAAAAAGGGTGAATACAGGACTGAATGTGTTATGTTTGAATGGGCACAGAATATGGAATAAGGTAGATGAACTTGTAGTACAGTTACAGATTGGCATGAATGACATAGTGAGCATCACTGAATCGTGGCTGAAAGAAGATTATAGCTGGGAATTTAACGTCCAAGGATACACATTGTATCAAAAGGACAGGCAGGAAGGCAGAGTGGGTGGTGTGGCTCTGCTGGTAAAAAAAAAATGAAATCAAATCATTAGAAAGAGTTGAGATACGGCCAGAAGGTGTGGGTAGAGCTAAGGAACTGCAAGGGTAAAAAGACCCTGATGGGAGTTGTATACAGACCCCCAAACAGTAGTAAGGATGTGGCCTACAAATTACAGCTGGAGATAGAAAATGCATCCCAGAAGGGAAATGTTACAATAGTCATGGCGGATTTCAATATGCAGGGAAAATCAGGTTGGTGCTGTGCTGGATCCTAAGAGGAAGAATTTCTAGAATGCCTATGAGATGGCTTTTTAGAGCTGTTCGTGGTTGAGCCCATTAGGGGATCAGCTATTCTGGACTGGGTGTTGTTCAAGGAACCAGAATCGATTAGAGAGTTTAAGCTAAAGGAACCTTTTGGAGCGAGTGATCATATTGATAATAAATCCTCCCTGAAATTTGAGAAGGAGAAGCTAAAGCCAGATATATCAGCATTACAATGGAGTAATAGGAATAGCAGAGGCATGAGAGAAGAGCTGGTCAAAATTGATTGGGAAAGAACATTGACAGGAATGATGGCAGAGCAGCAATGGCTGGAATTTCTGGAAGAAATTCGGAAGGTGCAGAATATATATATCCTAAGAAGGAAGACGTATTCTAAAGGCAATATGACACAATCATGGCTAATAAAAGAAGTCCAAGCATAAAAGCCAAAGAGGGGGCATATAATAGAGCAAAAATTAGTGGGAAATTAGAGGAATGGAAAGCTTTTAAAAACCAACAGAAAGCAACTAAGAAAGCCATTAAGAATGAAAAGATAGAATATAAAAGTAAGATAGCCAATAATATTAAAGAGGATACTGAAAGTTCCTTCAGATACATAAATTGTAACAGAGAGGAGAGAGTGGATATCGAAACACAGGAAAATGATGCTGGAAAGATAGAAATGGGGGACAAGGAAATGGCGGGTGAACTGAATAAGTATTTTGCATCAGTCTTCACAGTAGAAGACTCTAGCAATATGCTGGAAGTTTCAGAGTGTCAGGGGCAGAAGTGTGTGAAGTTGCCATCATCAGGGAGAAGGTTCTTGAGAAACTGAAATGTCTGAAGGTAGATAAGTCACCTGGACCAGATGGTGTACACCCCAGGGTTCCAAAAGTGATGGCTGAAGAGACTGCGGAGGCATTAGTAATGATCTGTCAAAAATCAATTGATTCTGGCATGGTTCCGGAAGAATAGAGAACTGCACAAGTCACTCCACTCTTCAAGAAGGGAGAGAGGCTGAAGAAAGGAAGCTGTAGGCTGGTTAGCCTGACCTGTGGTTGAGAAGATGTTGGAGTTGATTATCAAGGATGAGGTCTCAGGGTACTTGAAGGCACATGATAAAATAGGCCGTAGTCAGCATGATTTTCTCAAGGGAAAATCTTGCCTAGTAAACCTGTTGGGATTTTTGGAAAAAAATAACAAACAGTATAGGCAAACGAGAATTAATGGATGTAATGTATTTGGATTTTCAGAAGGCCTTTGACAAGGTGCCACACATAAAGCTGCTTAACAAGTTAAGAGACCAAAGTATTACATGAAAGATACTAGCATGGCTAAAGCAGTGACTGATTGGCGGAAGGCAAGGAATGGGAATTAAGGGAGCTTTTTTCTGGTTGGCTGCCAGTGAATGGTGTTGTTCTACAGTGGTCTGTATTGGGACCATTTATATTTACATTATATGTCAATGATTTGGATGATGGATAGATTATGGCCGGGTTTGCAGATGATATGAAGATAGGTAGAGGGGCAGATAGTTTTGAGGAAATAAAGAGACTACAGAAGGACATTCATAGATTTGCGAAATGGGCAAAGAAGTGGCAGATAGAATACAGTGTTCGAAAGTGTGTGGTCATGCACTTTAGTAGAAGAAATAAAAGAGTAGACTATTTTCTAAATGGAGAGAAAATTCAAAAATCTAAGGTGCAAATGGACTTGTGCTGGATTCCCTGAAGGTTAATTTTCAGGTTGAGTCAGTGGTGAGGAAGGCAAATGCAATGTTAGCATTCATTTCAAGTTTATTAAAATACAAAAGCAAGGATGTAATGTTGAGGGGTTATAAAGCACTGGTGAAGCCTCACTTGGAGTATTGTGAGCAGTTTTGGGCCCTTATCTAAGAAAGTATGTGTTGACATTGGTGAGGGTTCAAAGGAAGATGACGAAATTTATTCTGGGATTGACAAGACTGTCATATGAAGTGCCTTTGATGGCTCTGGGTCTTCATTCACTAGAATTCAGAAGAACAAGGAGTGACCTCATTGAAACATATCGAATCTTGAAAGCCTCAATAGAGTGGATATGGAGAGGATATTTCCAATGGTGGGGATTCTAAGACCAAAGTACAGCACCTCAGAATAGAGAGGTATCCTTTTCAAGCAGAGATGAGGAAGAATTTCTTTAGTCAGGGAGTGGTGTATCTGTAGAATTCATTGGCACTGGAAGATGTGAAGGCCAAGCCATTGGGAATATTAAAGGCATAGGTTGATAGATTCTCAATCAGTCAGGTCATGAAGGGATTTGTGAGAAATCAGGAGATTGGGCTGAGAGGAAAAATGGATCAGCCATGATGAAATGGCGGAGCAGACTCATTGTGCCAAATGGCCCTAATTCTGCTCCTATAACCTATGGTCTTATGGAAATGATAATGTGGTGGTGATGGGGGTGTGGAGGGGTGAGTTAGTAGGTGGAGATGGTTATCAGCCTAACTACTTGGGGAAAGTAACTGTTTTTGAGTCTGGTGGTCTTGGCATGGATGTTATATCTTCTCCTCCATGATGGTAGTGGAACAAACAGTCCATGAGCATGATGTGAGGAGATACTTCATGTTACTGGCCTTTTTCCAGCAGCTTTCTCTAAAGATGTCCTTGATGGCAGTGATGAATTGGGCAGTTTTGACTACCTATTATAGAGATTTCCTGTCCTCATACATATTCAATTAGGTTCAAAATCTGCATTTCATGCCATTAGAAACATCTGACAGCCTTGTGTCTATGTGTCTCATTTGCTGAGAGGGCCCACAACTAACTTAAGTACATTATTAGTGACTGTTTTGATAAAATGTTGCTAGAATTTCCATTCCGCTATGCTGTACAGTCTATCAACACACCATTTAGTATTTTGTATGTGTTGGTCAGAGTTTGACCTTATTGGCCTGCTTCAGAATTAATGTATTTCCATTTTCAAAAGCTTACAGTATGTGAGTTTGGTCTTCCCTGGGGGTTAAAAAAACAAATCATCTGAAGCCAGAACCAAGTTTTTTCGGAAACCAATCTGATTTTTGAAGTAATGGGCTGAGAGCTTGATGGCCAATTTACTCTCACAAAATAGGTCTGTCCTTTAAATATTTTAATGAGAGCATGTTTTAGCAGTGTTTCAAAAAGTTCAAAAGTTGAAAATAAATTTATTATTAAACTAAATATATGTCACCATATCCAAACCTGAGATTTGTTTTCTTGTAGGCATTCACAACAAATATTTTTTTAATAATATTAATAAATATATAAGCAGTAAATTTCCGGAACATGAGATGAAAAGTCCTTGAAGTGAGTCCATAGGTTGTGGGATAGTGAAGTGTTGGGGTGAGTGACATTGTTATCATAGACTCACCTTCACTACTCAGTAGGTGAGAAGGTCTCTGGGGAAACTCAGACATAGCAAAGCATTGGGACCGGATGGTGTGAACCCCAAGGTCCTGAAGGAGTGTGTTGAGCAGTTGTGTGGAGTTCCCCAGCGCAATTTCAGTCTCAGCCTGGAAATGGTTCCGACTGTGTGGAAAATATTATTTGTGGTCCCAGTACCCAGGAAGGGCCAACCAAAATTCTTGAATGACTACCATCCAGTGGCCCTGACATTCCACATCATGAAGACCCTAGAAAGGCTGGTCGTGGCTCTCCTCCAGCCCTGGTCAGATCAGCACTCGATCCTCTGTGGTTTGTCTACCAGGGGTACGTTGGAGTCAACAATGCTGTCATCTACCTGCTGAACAGAGCCTACTCCCACTGGATGAGCAGGGTAGCACTGTGAGGATCATGTTTTTTGATTTCTCAAGTGCCTTCAATACCATACAGCCCTCATTGCTGGGGGAAAATCTCCATTCAATGCAGACTGGCATTTCCATTGCATCCTGGATAACGGACTACCTGACTGGCTGACCACAGTATGTGTGGCTTCAGATCTGTGTGTCATACAAGGCTATAAGCAGCACTGGGGCCTCACAAGGGACTGTATTGGCTCCCTTCTTGTTTACCTTGTACACCTCGGACTTTAGATACAACACAGAGTCATGTCATCTGCAGAAATTCTCTGATGACTCAGCAATAGTTGGGTGTATAAAGGGAGGTTGGGAAAGTGAATACAGGGCCCTGGCGGAGGACTTTGTCAAATGGTGCAAGCTGAAACATCTGTAGTTCAACATCAGTGAGACAAAGGAGATGGTGATGGACTTTAGGAAGGCTAAGCCTGCATTGCTCCCTGTTACTATTGATGGTGAAGACGTGAATGTGGTGAGGACCTTCAAGTACCTGGGGGTGCACCTGGATGACAGACTTGAGCAGAGCACCAACACAGAGGCCGTGTACAAGAGGGGCCAGAGTCACCTCTACTTCTTGAGGAGATTGAGGTCCTTTGGAGTATGCAGGCCTCTCCTTCACATGTTCTACTAGTCAGTTGTCACAAGTACAATCTTTTATGCAGTGGTGTGTTGGGATAATTGTATCAACATGGGTGATAACAACAGGCTCAATAAACCAATTAGAAAGGCTGGCTCTGTTATAGGAGTCAAACTGGACACACCGGAGACTGTGGTGGAACAAAAGATTCTATGGAAAATCCTGGCAATTCTAGACAACATTTCTCACCCTCTGCATGCCACCTTGGCTGAACAGAGAAGCACTTTTAGTAATAGAGTAAGCAACTGTGGTGCTCCAAAGAGCGCTATTTGAGGTCATCCTTACCTTCGGCCATTAGGCTCTATAATGAGTCAACCTATAAAGAAGGTCGGGGGAGGGTGGGAAGGAGAAGGCTGGTAGGCGCCAGGTGAAAAACCAGTAAGGGGAAAGATAAAAGGGTGGGGGAGAGGAAGCAGGGAGGGGATAGGCAGGAAAGGTGAAGAAGGAATAGGGGAAAGCACAATGGGTAGTAGAAGGAGGCAGAACCATGAGGGAGGTGATAGGCAGCTGGAGGAGGGGGCAGAGAGAAACTGGGATGGGGTAAGGGAGGGGGAGGGAATTACCGGAAGTTGGAGAATTCAATGATCATGCCCAGGGACTGGAGACTATGCAGACGGTATACGAGGTTTTTCTTCTCCAACCTGAGTTTGGCCTCATCATGGCAGTAGAGGAGGCCATGTATGGACATATCCGAATGGGAATGTGAAGCAGAGTTGAAGTGGGTGGAACCGGGAGATCCTGTCTGTTGTGGTGGACAGAGCAGAGGTGCTTAACGAAGTGGCCCCCCAATCTGCATCGGGTTTCATTGGTCACACCGGGAGCACCAGATGCAATAGATGACCCCAACAGACTCACAAGTGAAGTGTTGCCTCACCTGGAAGAACTGTTTGGGGCCCTGAATGGTGGCAAGAGAGGAGGTGGAGGGACAGGTGTAGCACTTACGCTTGCAGGGATAAGTGCCGGGTGGGAGATCAGTGGGGAGGGACGTGTGGACCAGGAAGTCGCGGAGGGAGTGATCCCTGCAGAAAGCGGAGAGGGGTAGAGGGGGAAAGATGTGCTTAGTGGTGGAATCCTGTTGAATGTGGCGGAAGGTGCAGAGGATAATTTGCCGGATAATGTGCTGGATATGTCCATACATGGCCCCCTCTACTGCCATGATGAGGCCAAACTCAGGTTGGAGGAACAACACCATACCTCCAGCCCCTGGGCATGAACATTGAATTCTCCACCTTCCGGTAATTCCCTCCCCCTCCCTTCCCCCATCCCGGTTTCTCTCTGCCCCCTCGTCCAGCTGCCTATCACCACCCAACACACATAAAAATTGCTGGTGAACCAGCAGGCCAGGCAGCATCTATAGGAAGAGGTACAGCCATGTTTCGGGCCGAGACCCTCAGGGTGTGTGTTGCTTGAAATTCCAGCATCTGCAGATTTCCTCATGCTTGCCTATCACCACCCTCTTCGTTCTGCCTCCTTCTACTACCCATTGTGTTTTCCCCTATTCCTTCTTCACCTTTCCTGCCTATCACCTCCCTGCTTCCCCTCCCCCACCCCTTTATCTTTCCCCTTACTGGTTTTTCACCTGGAACCTACTAGCCTTCTCCTTCCCACCCTCCCCCCACCTTCTTTATAGGGCCTCTGCCCCTTCCTTCTTCAGTCCTGATGAAGGGTTCCGGCCCGAAACATTGGCTGTTCGTTTCCACGGATGCTGCCTGACCTGCTGAGTTCCTCCAGCGTGTTGTGCATGTTGCTTTGACCCCAGCATCTGCAAAGTAATCTGTGTTTATAATGAATCAACCTATAGCTGGGAAGTGATGACCCCTTCCTGTTAGACTGCTTGTGGTAACTTATTTTTTATTCTTTCTACTTCCCTTCTAATATTTATATCTGTGCTCTTGTAATGCTACTGTGACATCATAATTTCCTTCGGTACCAATAAAGTATCTATCTATCTATTGAATGAAGTTATCCCTCATTAACTATAAACAAGAGAAAATCTGCAGATGCTGGAAATCCAAGTGACACACACACTAATTGCTGGAAAAACTTAGCAGGCCAGGCAGCATCTATGGAAAAAAGTATGTCCCAATTCTGCTGAAGGGTTTCAGCCCGAAATGACTGTACTTTTTTCCATAGATGCTGCCTGGCCTGCTGAGTTCCTCCAGCTTTTTGTGCCTGTTCCTCATTATCCACAGCCAGCCAGTTAACGTGAGAACATAAGAAATACGTGCAGGAGTAGGTAATCCAGCCCATCGAGCCTGCCCCGCCGTTCAATAAGATCATGGCTGATCTGTCCATAAATTCAGCTCCAGCTACGTGCCTTTCCCCCATAACCCTTAATTCCCCTACTATGTAAAAACCTATCTAACTGCATCTTAAATATACTTAGTGAAAAAGCCTCAACTGCTTCGCTGGGCAGAGAATTCCACAGATTCACTACTCTCTGGGAAAAACAGTTTCTCCTCATCTCCGTCCTAAATCTTCTCCCCTGAATCTTGAGGCAATGTCCCCTAGTTCTAGTCTCACCTACCAGTGGAAACAACTTTCCTACTATCTTATCTATCCCTTTCAAAATTTTGTATGTTTCTATGAGGTCCCCTCTCATTCTTGTGAATTCCAGAGAGTATAGTCCCAGGCGACTCAATCTCTCCTCATAGGTTAACCGCTTCATCCCTGGAATCAACTTGGTGAACCTCCTCTGCACTGCCTCTAAAGCCAGTATATCCTTCCTCAAGTATGGAGACCAGAACTGCACACAGTTCGGCCTCACCAGTACCCTGTATAGTTACAGCATGACCTCCCTGCTCTTGAATTCAATCCCTCTAGCAATGAAGACCAACATTCCGTTTGCCTTCTTAATAACCTGTTGTACCTGCAATCCAACTTTTTGTGATACATGTACAAGCACTCCCAAATCCTTCTGCACAACAGCATGCTGCAATCTATCACCATTTAAATAATAATCTGCTCTTCTATTATTCCTTCCAAAGTGGGTGATCTCGCATTTACCAACATTGTATTCCATCTGCCAGACCTTGGCCCACTCACTTAACCTATCTATATCCCTCTGCAGACTCTCCACATCCTCTGTACAATTTGCTTTTCCACTCAGTTGAGTGTCATCAGCAAATTTCACTACGCTACACTCAGTCCCCTCTTCCAAATCATCAATGTAAATGGTAAACAGCTGCGGGCCCAGCACCGACCCCTGCAGCACCCCACTCACCACTGATTGCCAACCGGAGAAACACCCCTTTATACCAACTCTCTGCCTTCTATTGGTTAACCAATCCACTATCCGTGCCAATACACTTCCTCCGACTCCATGCATCCGTATCTTATTTATAAGTCTCTTGTGCGGCACCTTATTGAACGCTTTCTGGAGATCCAAGTATACGACATCTACCTATTCCCCTCTATCCACTGCACTCATTATGTCCTCAAAGAACTCCAGTAAGTTTGTCAAACAGAATCTGCCCTTTCTGAATTTATGCTGCATCTGTCTAATGGAACCACTCCTTTCTAAATGTTTCACTATTTCTTCCTTGGTGACAGCTTCAAGCATTTTCCCGACTATAGATGTTAAGCTGACTGACCTATAGTTGCCTGTCTTTTGCCTACATCCTTTTTTAAAAAATGGCGTGGCATTTGCTGTCTTTCAATCCGCTGGGACCTGACAGCTCTAGACCGTTTTGATAAATGATTACCAATACATCTACTATAACCTCCGCCTATTCCCTCAGCACCCTGGGATGCATCCCATCAGGACCAGGGGACTTATCTACCTTCAGGCCCTCTAGTTTGCTCATCACTATCTCTTTAATGACAGTGATTTTATCGAGGTCCTCACCTCCCATTTTGTCCATTACATCCTTCTTTGGCATATTAGACGTGTCTTCCACCATGAAGACCAACACAAAATAGTTGTTCAAAGCCTCAGCCATTACCTTATCACCCAATATCCATTTCCCCTTCTCGTCTTCCAAGGGACCTACGTTGACTTTAGCCACCCTCTTCCACTTCATATATTTATAAAAACTTTTGCTATCTTTTTTTATATTATGTGCCAAATTTTATTCTGGCCTTGGGAATACTTGCAGGTTAGAGGAGGCAAATGGATTAAATCGATGAGCTGTTTTTTACAGCACTCCTTTTGGTCCAAAAGGGGCAAGAGTCCTGTTGATCTGTTGCTTGTTGAGTTCTCTGTTATGGGCAAAAAGGGGCATAATGCCATCAGTGTTTGCATCAGACCCACAAGTTACCCAGGAAACTTATTCCTCCACAGACTCTGCTTACACCCCCTCACCCCAGCCAGGATCTTCCTTCCAATCATCATCAGCCTCTGCCTAAATTTAGAAACCCTGACCACCATTTGTACTTCTTTTCACTTACCCTCCCTGCGACTACTAATCCAACAAACCACTATGACTATAACCCATAACTACCATTTCTCCCGATGCAGATTTTCAACCTGAAACATCAACATCTCTTTACTCTCAAAGGTGCAGTTTGACCCATTGACTTCTTCTAGCAGATTGTGTGCTGCTCCAGATTCCAGCATCTGCAGTCTCTTCTGTCTCCATTTGTTTCCCCTCTCCCCAACTTTGCCATCAGAAACTCCCCACAATTGGGCCTTTAATTGACTACTATTGAAATTATTTTTCTTTTGTAATTTCATTGGGCAGCCGAAAACAAAACATGCTACCTGCGGTTGAACTTTGCTCTCCAATCTCTTTCTAAAGCACTTGATCATGTCTCACCTTAGCAGTTTAAATAAATTGAAGAGTCTCTGTGCTGTGTAAGTAACGTTCAAGATCATTGAGATGTCTGAAACACTGACATACAACCTGACACATCGAGGAAGCTTTCACAGTACTTACTCAAACCATACTTGAACCATATCTGAATTTTCTCAGATATACCATTCTCCCTTAAATATATGATGTTATTTTTAAATCATAAATTTATCACAGCCAGCGAAGATTTGAAAATTTACATGTTAATTAATTGAGTAATGCATTTTAAAATTTTACCTTACCTTGTGATCTGCGTCCTTACATTGAAATCAAGGGAACGCATTGACCGTAAGACTTCTATGCAGCCTAGATACTGCAAAAAATATTAAATAACAATTTAGGTGTTTTTTTTATAAACACTAGCAGTCTAATACATTCATCACTTTTCTTCTTATTCCATTCAAATAATAATTTATTTCTCACAATATTTGAAAGCATATTAATAGCAACAATTGATATTTTTACAGAATTTACAATCAGTGAAATTTCACAGGAGCATTATCAACCAAGTTTTCCAACAAGCTTCTTCAAGAGGTAGATTTTGTGCTTGTATTATATGTTTTGTTTGAAATGCTGCACAATACAACAAACTCTTTTACCTCCTTATCATCATAGATACCCTGCCTAGGTGCCATTATCATCCTTTGACACGACTAAAATAAGGATGTTTTATCACTTTAGTGCTCTCATTCTATACATTTACAATTACATTTCTTCCTAGGTAAAAAAGATCCAAACTGCACACAACACTGCAAGTATAGTTTCTGCTCTGCATAACTGCAGCAAGACGTGTTTGCTCCTGTACTCAAATCCCCTCCCTATATTACTGGACTGCCATCTCTGGTATGGTAAAGGATAGATAGTAATTTAAGAATACTGATCATTTGCTGAAAGGTATGTGTGAAAGAAATGCGGGTGCATTTTGTTTTCCCCAGGACTAATGAAAATTCATTCAGCTCCGGAATGAAATCTCACCAGTGGAAGCCCGATCAGACAATTATTGATATAATTACCCTGTGGGTTCCCTGGGGAAGTTGAAGCCCAATGCCTGCAAGTCCAAGTCCGATACTGAGTCCGAGTCCGCTGTAAGCCAAAATAGACAGCCTTTCTTGGTGTTAATGAACTAGCATGTACATGAATGGGAAGGAGGAAAGGGGCTTGTTTTTCCCTTGTTCTGTTACTTGTTGTGTTGTGTTCTGTACTGTGGCTAAGCTGTGTTGGCACTGCAATGTGTGGCGACACTTGTGGACTGTCCGCAGCACACCCTCAGGTGCATTGGTTGCTAACACAAATAACTCATTTCACTGTAGGCTTCAATGTACATGTGATAAATAAACTTGCCATCTTGTGAGCCTCATGTCCTTCACAATGTGGTTCTCATTGACGAGAACATCTTTCCCCATGGTCACCTGGGTCTTACCCTATCAGAGACATAATCCCCCGCCCCAACTTCCCTGCAGCTTAATAAGCTTCTTTCCTCACCTTCTTAGTTCTGATGAAAAGTCTCTGACATAATCCCTGTTTCTCTTCCCACAAATGAGGGCTGACCCACTGAGAATTTCTGACACTTTCTGTTTTTATTTCACATTGGACGAAGTTCTTCCATGTGCATGCCAGCTGCATGGAAGTCAAGTCATGTTGTTCCAAGGAGCAGCTGTTGATAGACACCCATTGACTCATAGTCTTGACTGCTCTGGAAAGTGTGCAATGAGCAATCAATTGTGGCTAAAATGTTTACTGACTTGCTATGCAATGATCTGTAGCATTTGTTTAACGGTGCACATGTAGGCCAAAATTCTGTTGAGGTAACATGGCCAATTCATGTTTGATTTATGTACAGAACAGCTCCGCTAACTTTGTGCATCTATGCAGACAACTGCAAGCTCATAACAAGTATTTGATTAAGTGGTCCTTGACTGAGATCTGACTATGCCTCCACCTAGCCTTGGACTAACATTTCCAGAAAAGTTTCTGCAGTGCACTTGCGCTATCACAGCAGAAATTGAGTTCATCGGGAACTTCAGTTCCAAATGAGGAGACCTCGTTCCTCAAATATAAGAAATTGGTGGTTTGAAACATTTTTGTAAAGGAGGCAGTATGCACCCCGATTTGTTCACTAAGGGAGTGTTGACCTGTAAGGTCCATTGAACTGAAAGATAACAGGCTTGTATAAAAGTTTTGATGGTTTCCAGCTGTGGGTGAAGAGGAATTACAGCTTTGCCATAAGCTCTAAAATTCACATTGACCAGAGTTCTTGCTAATCCTGGAAACTTTGTCAGACTTTGCAATAGAGTTTCTCTGTGAATGTGATGACACAAATGAATGCAATTTTTCTGGGCTGGGTTTTTCAGTGATGTTTTGTGATAGTTACATGAGCCCCATGCTAATAAGTTAGATTTCATCAACAATTTGAGACGTAAGTAGATGAACAGCATATGGCCATATGATGAATGCCCTCCTCCACAGAGCTCCATACTTTTTTCAATGATTTCTGCAATCCTATTTCAATATTCCAGAAGAGATTGTGGGATCACTGATAAGTAGGCTTCTTATCTGAACAACCATTGTCTTCCATTCCATTGTCAGTTTGCCCTCATGACCATGATTTATTCTATTCCCTTCGCTTGGCTCTAAATGGAAATTCACTCCCACTCTGATTGGCAAGAACTCCTTTGATAATCAAAATTTACTAAAATTCTACCAACAAAAGTCTACCCTTTATTGAATGATGCCAAAGATATGGGGAAATGTTCGTGTTTATTCCACTCTGTTACAGCTTGTGATGCTCTGGGCACAGACCTTATCCTCAAAATGTTTCATCCTTAATTTCAGAAAAAATATCTTTCTATCAGCTTCACCTATATTCAGTGGCCACTTTATTCGGTACACCTACTCATTAACACAAATACCTAATCAACCAATTACGTGGCAGCGACTCAATACATAAATGCATGAAAATATGGTCAAGAGGTTTGGTAGTTGTTCAGACCAAACATCAGAATAGGAAAGAAATGTGACCTAAGTGACTTAGACGGTGGAATGACTGTTGGTGCCATGCGAGGTGGTTTGAGTATCTCAGAAACTGCTGATCTCTTGGGATTTTTATGTATGACAGTCTCTAGTGTTTACAGAGAACAGTGCACAAAAGCAAAAATAGAATGTCTAGTGTGTGGCAGTTCCGTGGTGAAAACACCTTGTTAATGAGAGAGGTCAGAGGAGAATGGGCAAACTGGTTCGAAATGACAGAAAGATGACGGTAACTCAAATAATCACACATTACTACAGTGCTGTGCAGAAGATTATCTCTGAAAGCATAATACCTTGAAGTGGCTGGGCTACAGCAGCAGAAGACTACAAACATACACACATTGGCCACTTTATTAGGTAGAGGAGACATCTAATAAAATGACCACTGAGCGTATAAATACAAGGTCAAAAAAGTCATCTTCACTAGGTTTCTACAATAGGCTAAAGATTTGGGGAAGTAATCTCAAAAACAAAGCGTACACCTTGAACGCAAGCTTACTCACCCATTCGTGTATTCTATTGACCTGCAAATCTCACTGATTTTCAAAATGAAGAACAAAGCTGCATATTCTTTTCACTGTGACATACATAAAGGATGGCCTTCATGAGGCCAGACAGCTTAAAATATTTGTCTCAATTCCCACTCATCTGACATGATGATATTCTCCTCACTTCCATAAATTCCTGAATGAAGTGTACTGAAACAGTTCTTCTCAAAGTTTTCATGTCTATTAATGGTTTATACATATGAATCAGTTACTCCACTTTAGGTAGCTCTTGACTGGTGATTCAGCAGTGACTCTCAACAACATGACCTCCAGGAATGTGATGCAGTGTTACTTCAATCGTGCCTCTGCACCACACAGGAGTTGGAAGACAGGGTGGGAAGAGGATGGAGGCTCGGAGGACTCAAGAGGCGACAGGGGAGACTGAGAGGCCCAGTGTTGGAGAGTAGTGGTAGAGAAAGGGAAGCCCGGGGGCCCACCAACAGCGAGGAAGATCTCAGCCCAGAGGTGGGAGGTGCCAGGGTCGTTAGAACCAGAGATGCTGACAGTGAGTAACACCATTGAAGAAGTGTGATGGATATTCACTGTCCAGGGGGCCAGGACGCTTTTCTTTTTTGCCAAACTCAGCTTTCTAAACACTAGCAGCAGACACTACTAGAGATTAAAGTGTTGTTTTTGAGTACGTTGAACTTTCAACTCTGATTTCTCCCCTTCCTTTCCAGCCTTGATAAAGGGTTTCGGCCCGAAACGTCGACTGCTTACTCTTTTCCATAGATACTGCCTGGCCTGCTGATTTCCTCCAGCATTTTGTGTGTGTGTGTGTTGCTTCCAACTAATATTCTTTCATTAGCTTCTAATTGTAACCGAGAGTCTGTCATCAGTTCTTAATATAACTGTCAAGCAGCTTTGCCTAAAGCCCTATCTAAAGAACAGGTTTGCTGGCTCACAGCATCTGGGCTTATTGCTCATGAGCTGCTGTGTAATACAAAAGTAAGGGTTACCTTACTTTTGAATCTTTCAAACAAATAATGCTGATTAAATTGTTTAGTTGAAGGAAGCTTACAGTTTGAAATTTTCACTTGGCATATGAAATAATTGGATGGTTTGTATACTTAAGAGAATCAGCTTCACAACAACATCTGTGGGCACCTGGGTTTTCCGTCTCCAGAAGCTTTTAGGCTACTTGTGTTAAAAGGAATCTGAAAAAAATATCATCAGTGTGTAAAGTCACCTGTAGCAGAGAAGCAGGATAAATGTAGAGAGCAGTTCAGACGTAGTAGGAATGGTCCAGAAACATCAAGAAGAATGACAGAAACAGAGGATGAATTAGATTCCATTCATCTGCTTTTGATTTCTTTGATGAATGACTGGTTTGTCAGTGGCTCATTGGTATGGCATTTTGGTTATAGAAATTGTACCTGTGTTTTGGAAATGCTTTGTTTTTTAGAAATGGTTTGTAATTTGGAACCGTTTTATAAGATAGAAATCCTCGACAAGTTTTAAACGTGCTTTAAGAATGTTGTTTGAACTTAAACATGTATCACTGAAAATAAATGACCTGTGTTTAAATTACTTGGTTACCTGGAACTACCTCCTCCTTGGTAGGGAGGGGGGAGACCCATCGCTCAAATAGTGGGTATTGGTAGCTAAACTCCTCATAGCCTTTAATGCCCTGATTAATGAGGAACCTATCAACCTCCACCTTAAATATACCCATTGACTTGTCCTGCACAGCTGTGTGAATCCCACAGATCCACCACCCTCTGGCTAAAGATGAGAAATTTCTCATCTCTGTTTAAATGAACATCCTTCAATTCTGAGAATGTGTCCTCTAGTCCTAGACTCCCCTACGATAGGGAATATTCTCTCCATTTCCACTTTGTCCAGACCTCTCAATAATAGATAGGTTGCAATGAGATCCCCCTCATTCTTCTAAACTCCAGCAATTGTGGCCCAGAGCTATCAAACGCTCCTCATATATTAACCCTTTAATTCCTGGGATCATTCTCATGAATCTCCTCTGGACCCTCTCCAATGCCAGCACATCCTTTCTTAAATAATGGCGTCCAAAACTGCTCGCAATATTCCAAGTGCGGTCTGACCAAAGCCTTATAATTAGCATTATATCCTTGCTTTTGTATTCTAGTTCTCTTGAAATGAAGGCTAACATTGCATTTGCCTTCCTTACCATCAACTTAACCTGCAAGTCAACCATTAGGGAAAGCTGCAAGAGTACTCCCAAGTCCCTCTGTACCCCTGACTTTTGAATTTTCTCCCCATGAAAAATAGTCTATGCTTTAATTCCTACTGCCAAAGTGTATGACCATACACTTCCCTACATTATATTCCATCTGTCACTTCTTTGCCATTCTCTCATAAGTCAAATTCCTTCTACAGACACCAGGCTTCCTCAACACTACCTGCCGCTCCAGCTATCCTCGTATCACAAACTTGGCCACAAGGCCATCAATTCCATCATCCAAATCATTGACATACAATGTAAATAGAAGTGGTCCCGATCTGGTCGCCTGCAGCACACCACATTGGCAGCCAAGCAGAAAAGGCCAAATTTATTCCCACTCTTTGCCAGTCAGCTAATCTTCTGTGCATGCTAGTACCTTTCCTGCAATACCATGGGCTTTTATCTTGTTAGGCAGCCTCATGTGTACCACCTTGTCAAAGGCCTTCTGAAAATCCAAGTAAATACCATCTACTACCTCTCTTTTGTCTATCCTGCCTACTATTTCCTCAAAGAATTTCAAGAGATTTGTCAGGCAAAATTTCTCCTTTAGAAAATAATACTGACTTTGCCTTATTTTGTCCAAGTATCCTAAAACCTCATCCTTTATAATGGACTCCAACAGCCATCCAAACACTGAAGTCAGACTAACTCGCCTATAATTTCCTTTCTTCTACCTCCCTCCCTTCTTAAAGAGTGGAGGACATTTGCAATTATCTAGTCCTCAAGAACTATTTCTCTATCCCCCTTTACTACCTCTACGGCATCATTTTCCAGCAGTCCAATGTCTACTTTTGTCTCTCTTTTACTCTTTATACATCTGAAAAATCTTTTAGTATTCTGTTTTATATTTTTGGTTAGCTTACCTTCATATTTCATCTTTTCTCTTTGTGTCTTTTTTAGTTGGCTTCTGTTGGTTTTTAAAAGGTTCCCAATCCTCTACCTTCCCAACATTTTTTTGCTATATTATATGCCTTCGCTTTTGCTTTTATGGTGTCTTTGAATTCCCTTGTCAGCTATGGTTTCCTCGTCCTCCTTTTAGAAAACCTCTTCAGCTTTGGGATGTATCATTCCTGTGTCACCCAAATTTCCAGCATTTACACCATCCGATACTATTCTGCCTTCATCCATGCTAGTATTCCCTTCCAATCAACTTCGGCCAGCTCTCCTCTCATGCCTCTGTAGTTCCCTTCACTCCATGGCAATACTGATAACTTTGATTTTACCTTCTCCTTCTCAAACTGCAGGGCGTATTCTATCATATTATGACCACTGTAAAGTATAGATCTATTTTTCTGAGCACAATGACGCCCCCCCCCCCAGCACTATGTATTGATCTGTTGTCTGCACGTGCGCTGTTGCCTACATATGCGCATTGCTTTCTACATATACGCATTGCTTTCTCTCTCTCATTGCAATGTGAATACACCAGTTAAATCCATCTCCTGCATGCATGCTTTTACTTAATTGAAATGTAGTGGTGCACAGAAACAACAAATTGGCGATGGATATGAACCTGAATGTCAGAAAATATCATGAACTGCACCAACAGATGTGGGACGAAATAGTGAGAGCTAAACAGCACGAGAAAGCCGAAGGAACACCTGACTAACAGTGAAACGTGTGCTGAATTTAAAGTGAAAATAAAATGGCAATGGCTTCAGTCGGGAAAGTTGAAGAATTTGATGGTGCTAATGAAGGCTGGGAGTCGTCTATCGAGAGGGTGGAACTGTATTGTAATGCAAACAACATGGAGAAGCAAAAGAAAGCCCCGACTCTTCTTAGGGTACACTTCAATGAGCCCAAGCATATAGACTTTTACACAACCTAGTAACCCCTGAAAAGCCAGCAAGCAAGACGTCTGATGAAATTATTACAATTTTACACCATCACTTGAACCCTAAACTGCTGTCAATAGCTGAGAGATTTAGATTTTACAAAAGGAACCAGTCAAACGATGAAAGCATTTCTGAATACAATGTAGAACTGCATAAACTTTCCTAGTACTGTGACCTTAGAGGTAGACTTTCTGATGCATGAAGGGACAGGCTTGTAAGTGGCATGCATAGTCAAAGCACTCAAAAGAGGCTACTATCTGAAAGAGACCTAACCTAGAATGGGGATTGACAATTGCAATATCATTAGAGACTGCAGCAAAACTACAAAAAAAGGAGGATAGAATGTGAAATGCACAAAGTGTTCCTGAATGGTGCAAAAAGCCAAAGATATTATTGATGTGGAAAATCCTCCCATGATACAATGACTGTTAGTTCAAAGAAAAAGTCTTCAGAAAGTGTCACAAACAAAGTCACAAAGAGAGAATGTGCAAGGCAGACAAAAAGCACAACTGAGTGAGAAGTCTCAAACACAAAACTAAGCAAATACATAAAGTTACTGGTTGTAAAGCTGAATCAGAGAACATAGACTCTGACAAAGGTGAACTGTCATGCATAGAACTGCATAGTGTAACTGAAGCAGATAACAAAATCATCTGGATCCCAATAGATGTGTCCAGTGGAAAACTGAAAATGGAGCTGGATACAGGACCAGCTTTGTCCATAATTTCAGAGGCTGATTACAACAGACTGTTTTATAAGATGCCATTAGAGAAGATGTCATTGATGCTAAAGACTTAAACAGGTGAGAAGGTATCTCCCAAAGGTCAAACAAAACAGTTAGAGCTCTATGTATTGAAAAGAGGAGGGCCAACAATTTTTGGGCATAAATGGTGAAGAAAAATCCAACTAGACTGGCACTCATTTAAAGCTCTCAGTGTGGCATCAACAGGCAACTGCAGCCCAAATGGTAGCACTAACCAGAGACTGTCACTGCTGCTCAATGCTAATCAGAAGGTATTTGAGAAGGGAGTAGATAAACCGATAGAAGCCTTGGCCAAAAACTGTCTGGGATGCCAAAATGTCCAAAATGCACCCCCACAGGTGTCTTCGTCAGAAACGTCTTACTCGAACAAATTGTGAGTGACAACACACCACAATACATGTCAGAAGAATTCTGACTTCATAAAGAAAAATGACACCAGACATTTCAAGTCAGCTCCTCACCACCCAGCAACAAATGGGTTAGCTGAAAGGTTTATCCAGACCTTCAAGGTCCATTAAAGCAATGGACAAGAAGGACATTCCCCTACAACACAAGGTGGGCAACTTTCTTTTTGTGTATCAGAACTCTGTTTATGCGACGACAAATCAAACACCTGCAATGTTGTTCATGAAGAGGAATCTGAGATCTCGCATAGACCTCCTGAAACCGGGTCTATGGAGGGAAGTGCAGAATAAACAGTTCAGCTAGTTGCCAAGTGTAGAAGTAAGGAGCTTCGAGATTGAGCAGGAAGTCCTAATGTGTGATTACCGAGAAGACAAATGGATATCCGATAGGATAATTACAAGAACTGGATCGCTCATGTACACAGTGGGTGTTGGAGATCAGACATGGAGACATCGTGTGGACCAGATACTGAATGCTCAATTGAAGAACATACCTGAGTGGACCACATCCAATGAGATGGACACATTAAGTCACCAGACTTATCTCTCAGTGATGATGTCAGTGATGTCAAACCGAGAACATTGCTTTGACAAGACACCTACCAAACCTGATGCCATTCCACAGGTCCAGAGGCGCAACAAGAACATTATTGTTGATAAGACACCTGCCAAACCTGAAGCCACTCCACAGGTCCAGAGGTGCTATCCTGACAGAAACAGAGTGCCACCCAAAAGACTGAACCTTTAGAATTGTATAGTTAGTTATGGACTGTTATTCTGAAAGGTTTATTTGAAATATGGGTTTATGAAAGGGAAATCGAATGTTTTGTACATAGACAGTTTTGTGTTGCATTAATCTAAAGGGGGAGGAAGTGTAATGTATGAATCTATTTCTTTTAGAGCAATGACCACCTCCCTTAACACTACATATTGATCTGTTTTCTGTGCATACGCTGTTGTCTACACATGCACATTGCTCTTTCTCTCTTGTTGCAAAGTGAATACACCAGTTAAAGCCATCTCTCGCATGCGTGTGTTTTTATTTAATTGATATGTAGTTATGCATCAACACAACAATCACTGTCTCCTAAGGGTTCCTTTACCTTAAGCTTCCTAATGAAATCTGGGTCATTACATAACACCCAATCCAGTTTTCCTGGTGGGCTCAACCACAACTTGCTCTTAAAAAGCAATCTTGTGGGCACTTTGTAGGGATCCAGCACCATTTTCCCAATCTACCTGCATATTGGAATTCCCTATGATTATCACAACTTTTCCCTTTTATATGCCTTTTCTATCTCCCATTGTAATATGTATCCTACATTCTGACTACTATTCAGAGGCCTGTATATAACTCCCATCAGGGTCTTTTTATCCTTGCAGTTTCTTAACTCTCCCAACAAGGATACTACATCTTCTGATCCCATGTCACCTCTTTCCAAGGATTTAATGTCATTTTTTTACCAATAGAGCCACCTCACCCCCTGCCTACCTGCCTGTCCTTTCAATACAATATGTATCCTTGGATGTGTATATTTTGTTCCCAAACATGATTTTCTTTCAGCTACGAATCAGAAATGCCCACAACGTCATACCTGCCGATCTCTTAACTAAGTGCACAAGATCATCCACCTTATTCCATATACTGTGTGCATTCAAATATAACACCTTCAGTCCGGTATTCATTACCATTTTCTTTTATTATTTATATCATCCTACTGACTGTAATTTTGCCTGTCATCTGCCTGTCCTTCCTCACATTCTGACTACACATTGCATCTAGTTGTACAACAACTATCCCATTTTCAGCCCTATTATTCCAGTTCCCATCCCCCTGTCAAATTTGTTTAAACCCTCCCCAACAGTGCTAGCAAACCTGCCCTCAAGGATAGTAGTCTCCTTTGGGTTCAGGTGTAACCCGTCCTTTTTGTACAGGTCATACCTTCCCCAGAAGAGATCCCAATGATCCAGAAATCTGAAACCCTGCTCCCTGCACCAATTGCTCAGAAAACCAACCAGAAACCTTCTTACTTAGTTAATTAGGAACTCCATCTTGCTTGCCTGTTCTGTTTCCCATGGCTACATATTTCGGATGGGGCTTAAGGTTATAACTTCATGGCCAGCAAACCCAATTCCATCACAGAAGTGGATGACAATAGGCAGTCACCAGCACAGATGTGTGTGCTTAGTTCAAGCATTCTGGGATAGTTTCCGATACCATCACGAAATATTGTCTCCCAAGTAGTTGAGATACTATCATTTCCTGCAATAAACTGCACACTGTATATCGTACATATGGCAACAGAAATGGTTGAAGCAAGTACAATAGTATCATTTAAGAAGCACTTGGATAAAGTACATGGGGGCGGGGCTTAGAGGGATTTGGGACAAATACAGGATATTAAACTAATCAATAAGATTCAAGACCTTGGCCTCAATGCCTCCTTGTGCAATTAGACCCTCAATTTCCTCACTTGCAGACCCCAGTCAGTTGGGATTGACAACAACATCTCCTCCACAATCTCCATCAGCCACAGGTGCACCACAAAGCTGTGTGCTTAGCCCCCTGTCTTATTCGCTTTATACTTATGCCTGTGCAGCTAAGCATGCTCCAATGAAATATTTAAGTTTGCTGACGCCACTCCTGTCGTAGGCTGAATCAAAGGTGATGATGAATCAGCCTATAGGAGGGAGATTGAAAATCTGGCTGAGTGGTGTTACAATAACTTCTCACTCAATGTCAGCAAGACCAAAGGGCTGATTATTGATTTTGGAGGAGGAAACCAGAGGTCCCTGAGTCAGTCCTCATCAGGGGTTGAGAGGTGGAGAGGGTCAGCAACTTTAAATTCCTCAGTGTTATCATTTTAGAGTACCTGCCCTGGACCCAACACATAAGTACAATTACGAAGAAAACAGGACACTATCTCTGCTTCCTTAAAAGTTTGCAAAGATTCAGCATTACGTCTAAAACTTTGACAAGCTTCTATAGATGTGTGGTGGAGAGTATATTGACTGGCTGCATCCAAGTCTGGTATAGAAACACCAATACCCTTGAATGGAAATCATACCAAAGGCAGTGGATATAGCCCATCACGGGTAAAGCCCTCCCCACTATTGAGCACGTCTACACAGAGTGCTATTGCAGGAAAGCAGCATCTATCATAAGAAATTCCTACCAACCAGGTCATGCTCTCTTCTCACTGCTGCCATCAGGAAGAAGGTACAGGAGCATCAGGACTCACACCACCAGTTTCAGGAGCAGTTATCACCATTCAACCATCAGGCTCTTGAATCAAAGGGAATAGCGTCACTCAGCTTCCCCTGCCCCATCACTGAGCTGTTCCCACAACCTATCAACTCACTTTCAGGGACTCTTCATCTTATGCTCTCAATATTTATTGCTTATTTATAATGATTATTATTTATTTATTCTCAGCTCAAACTGGTAAAGTCTGAGGTATGGGCATAGCCAAGCATACTCATTTCTCAGTCACGGGGCACTGTCGGACTATTCTAATGGTGTTTAGTATTGTGGCTTTCTAAAAATTTACATAAATGTTGTTGTGTAGCCCTAATTGTTTAATGCTATTATGTAGCACCTTTGGGATTATACCAGTTATAGACATTACTTTTGGAACAATGTATATCCTCTTCAATTTCCTCTTTTAATTCAGCATATTTCTAGTGTCTTTCACTTATTGATTTCTGTAAGCTATATGTATTTGGAATGGCTATATCTATTAAATAGGTTGTTCTTGCTTGTTTATCCTGTATTATTATATCAGACAGTTATTATGGATTGTCCTATCTGTAATAACGGATCAGTCATGATACAATTTGTGATATTCTAATTCTAAAACTGGATCAGGCTTGTATTTATAGTGAAGTGTGATTTCATTTATGAGTTTGCATTTTAAAGCAAAATTCTGGTGAATAATGTTTGCCACTTGATTGTGCCTGTGTAAGTAATCAGACTGAGTTAAACTGCTAAGGGTTCCTGTAATGTGGTGGATTGCTTCTGGGTTCTCTTGGCATTTTCTGTATTTATCGTCTTGAATCTGTTGGTCTTTCATTAGGTATTTGTGATGTTTTTTGCGTTAACCGCCTGGTCCTGTATTGTCACAGGAACCCTTCTGTTTCTGGCAAGAGGCCTCCAACTCTGAGCCAGGCATTTGAAGCTTCCTTGTTAACAGCTAGTCTGGTCATACTGTGGGGATGTCTTTCACGCTCTTCCATTGGTTAACTTTTTCTTCAATAGTGATCATTTCTTCATCTTTCTGGGTTGTGCTCTCATTTGAGTTTAGTAGTGCGACCTTCTTATTAGAATTTCATACACTCACATGGAGTGCTGATCTTGTTTTTGTTGATGAAAATACATCCTTATAAGTTTTATCTGACTTTTTTGTAGATTTTTAATGTCTGTTATTCCTCTTCCCCCTTCTGTCCTAGGCAGTGTTAATCTAAGCGCATTCAAGTGTACACAATGTTTTCCGAAATTTGTCACTTCAGTTCTTATTTTTCTTTGTAAATGTTCCAGATCACTTACAGACCAAGATATTATGCCAAAAGAATAAATTAATGTGGGTATAGCAGAAGTGTTTGTTGCCTTTGTTATATTTTTCCTGTTAAGCTTTGTTTGGCAGATTTTCTTGAGCCATAAAGTAAATTCTATCTGAAGTTTTCCCTTTATCACACTATGATCTATTTTCTTTGCTTGTTGATATCCCAGATACTACTTATTATTATTAATAATAATAATAATAATGATAATTTATTTTTCCTCAGCTCAAGCTGGTAAAAGCTAAGGTACAGGTATAGCCAAGCACATTCATTTCTCAATTGCTGGGAAAATTTGGATTATTCTTTATAATAATTATTATTATTTCTTGCGCACTGGTTGACACTGGTTGTCATTGATTATGTTGTGGTTATTGGATTTATTGAGTATGCCCGCAAGAAAGTGAATCTCATGGTTGTATATTGTGACATACATGTACTTTGATAATAAATTCACTTTGAACTTTTGAACTTTCAAATTGAAATTGGCTTTGTGGACACTTTAATTAGCTTGGATTACTAAGGCCGTTTTGCACTGCTCGACTCCATGACTCTAGATTGTGCAACATAAGACCATAAGATATAGGAGCAGAAGTAGGCCATTCAGCCCATCGAGTCTGCTCCACTATTCAATCATGGGCTGATCTAATTTTTCCAGTCATCCCCACTCCCCTGCCTTCTCCCCATACCCTTTGATGCCCTGGCTAATCAAGAACCTATCTATCTCTGCCTTAAATGCACCCAATGACTTGGCCTCTATAGCCACTCGTGGTAACAAATTCCACAGATTTACCACCATCTGACTAAAGTAATTTCTCTGTTCTAAATGGACGTCCTTCAATCCTGAAGTCATCCCCTCTTGTCCTAGACTCCCATACCATGGGAAGTAAATGGGAAACAAGCAACAAACCATTGCAAATCTCAATATGCATAGCAGTAAAACTGATGGGAATACTCTTTCTGTGTACAAGTGGTCTGTCTGTACTCTCTTATTTTGCGTGGCAGCGTTGGTTTCACTGAATGTATGTTGCATGACTTTCAAACCGGGATTATTGGCTGTATCATGAGTAGAAAGTTATTGTTGGCCAAAATCTATCCTTCGATTCATCTCTGTGGACAAATTTCCTCTGGCCATTACAGCAGCTTTTTGGCCACTATGTAAAATAAAGGTATGCTACTAAATTGCCACACTAGACTGTAGATGCTGGAAATCCAAATTAAAAGCTGACCATTCTGGAAATAATCATCAGGTCTGTCAGTATCTGTAGAAAAAAAAACAGTTAACATTTCAAGTTGAGGACTTTACCCCTACAAATTAAAGCATGTTGTTGTTGTTGCTCAGTCGCTTAGTCGAATCCGACTGTTCGTGACCTCATGTACCATAGGGTCCATAAGGTTTTCATGGCAAGATACGGAAGTATCTTCCATAAAATATACCTGTTCTCAAACTTTTCCTAACTCTGATGAAATGTCATTTACCTGAAATGTTAATTCTGCCACTTTCTCCACAGAGGCTGCTGAGCATTTCCAGTATATTCTGTTTTATTACAATCCAATAAATGTTTCCTCTAAGTCAAGAGTAATGTTTCTCACCTCATCTCAGAATTTAGCTCTTGTGTTCATTTTTCAAAAAAGCAGTAAATGGTTGCAGCAGAAGTGCAGGCCATTCAGTCCATTGAGTTTTTAAATGCTCTAGTCCCATTCACATTCTTGGAATCAAGCATCATGGGAGGCATGCAGTTCTATAAAGATGCATTCTCCCACTATTTACATGAGGGGATGGGGTGCCCACCCTTACTGAACTACAGATGGCACATTGCAAGGCTCTCAAATATCTCCAAGCTCTGGATTTGATGGAATCAAATGAATAAAGGTTCATTACACAGGTAACTTTGGCAATCAATGACAACGCAGTCCTTGTTCTCATTTAGGTTTATTTTGTGGCTGCAGCCAAAGTAGGTTTCAACAATGGTGTCCTTACTTACAGTAAGTGCCAATATATTGCTCCTTCCAGTCATACAGGTGATATCCTTGAACATTCAGAAGATCATGGACTTTCATTACATTACATACTTTGTCCTCTTCATCAACCCAGACAACCCTGCACAATCCCACTAGTTTCCAGTAGTCTTTTGCTCAATTTTGCAGTGCAAAAGGTTTGGAAAATCTCTTTAGGAGCTTGTCAAATCACTCCTGTGGATTCCCGCAACTTAAAAGAGGTCCAAACCTTTTTGAGAAATTTTGAGAAATACCGATAGTCCGGAGATATTAGTCTACAATGAATCTGAAAGTAATTGTTGAATTCTCTAAGTCGCTCAGTAAATTGGTACTTTGGCTTATTATTGTTGCAAGAAAACTTGCATGCTGTACATACAGATGAATTCATTAGAACCATACCATTGAGATGGTGCAAGGTAAAACAATAACAGAGTGCAGAATAATGTGTTACAGTTGCAGGGGAAGTACAGTGCAGGTAGACAATAAGATGCAAGGTTATAACAAGAGATATTATGATGTCAAAAGATTATCTTATTGTCCCAGCTATAACTGCAACTGGGACACAAATTTACTGGCTCTCCACTTTGCTTTGGAGCACCTAGACAACAGCAAAGCATACATCAGGCTGCTGTTTACCTATTCCACCAACATTCCCTCAATATTACTAACCAAAGTTCAATACCTGAGCCTCTGTATCTCCCTCTGCACATGGATCATTGTCTTTCTTATTGGAAGATCACAGTGAGTGCAGATCAGAAATAACATCTCCTCCTCAATGACAATTAACACTGGCGTACCTTGAGATGCGTGCTTAGAAGAGTGTTCTAATCCCTCTTCACTCATGACTGCATAGGTAAGCACAACTCAAACAGCAGCTATAAATTTGCAGATGATGGCACTGTTGTTGGTAGTGTCTCAGATGGTGATGAGGAAGCTTACAGGAGTGAGGCAGGTCAAGTCAGCACCAGGAGGAACAAGAAGCTGATTGCAGACATAAGGAAGGGGAAATCAGGAGAACACAAGCTGGTGGCTTAGAAGGTGTCCCTCAGCTTGTTGGTACACAGGGGAGGAGAGCAGACAAAGTGGCATAGAGGTGTATGGTGGAGGGGAAGCAGACAGAATTTCAGTCTCTGATTTTACTGGCTGTCACACTGAGGTAGTGAGAAGTAAATAATCGGTTCTTTTCATTTGCTGAAATTTTAGGAAAGATAGTTATCATGACACTATGTCACTATCACTCTGACTCACTGTTATTTGAGATACCAGCCATTATGGTAGTATCATCTGCAAACTTATAGGTGGAGTTAGAGCAAATTTGGCCATGAAGTCAGAGCTTACAGGGAATAGTGTAGTGGGTTGAGGATATAACATTGTAGAGCACCAGTGTTTAGAATAATCGTGGCAGAGGGGTTGCTGCCTATCCTTACTGATTCTGGTCTGTTAGTCAGGAAGTCAAAGATCCAGTTGCAAATGGAGATGTTGTGTCCCAGATTTAAGAGTTTGATGATAACCCTGCTTGGAATTATAGTATAGAAAGCAGAGCAGCAGTTAATAAACAATACTCTAACATACAGTGGGTGTCTTTAATGTTGAGATGTTCCAGAGATGAGCGTAAGCCCAGGGAGATGGCATCTGCCATAGATCTGGCCCTTCAATGGTAGGCAGAAGGTCTAGTATTGGCTTGGAAGCTGAAGTTAATGAGAGACATGACTAACTTCTCAGAGCACTTCATGAAGCTGGGTGTCAAAGTCACCAGCAGTAATCATTAGACATATGTAAGAGGAGAATCAGGCCATTCAGTCCATCGTATTCTCTGCCATTCCATCATGGCTAATTTATTATCCCCATTTTCCTGCCTTCTCCCCATAATCTTTAATGCACTTACTAATCAAGAACCTATCAACGTCCACTTTAAATATACGCAATGACTTGACCTTCACAGCCTTCTATGGCAATGAATCCACAGATTTGTCACCATCTGGCTAAATAAATTGTTCCTTATCTCTGTTCAAAAGGAATGTCTTTCTATTCTGATGCTGTTCCCTCTGGTTCCAGACTCTCTCACTACAGAAAACATCCTCTCCACAGCCACTCTATCTAGAACTTTCAGTATTCAATAGGTTTCAATAAGATTCCCTATGATTCTTCTAAACTACAGCAAGTACAGTCCCTGAACCATTAAACGCTCCTCATACATTAACCCTTTCATTCCTAGAATCATTCTTGTGAATTTCCTCTTGACCCTCCCCAATATCAGCATTTCCTTTCTTACAGATGGGGCCCAAAGCTGCCCACAATTCTCTAAGTGTGGTCTGACCAGTGCCTTATACAGACTCACCACTACATCCTAGATTTTATATTCTAATCCTCTCAAAATGAATGCTCTATTTGTATTTGCCGTCCTTACCACTAACTCAATCTGCAAGTCAACCTTTATGGAATCCTGCACGAGGACTTCCAACTTCCCTTGCATATCTAATTTCTCCCCACTTAGAAAATACACCTTTATCCAAACATGCTTGACCATATACTTCCTTACAATATATTCCATCTTTCATTTCTTTGCTCATTCTTCTAATTTGTCTGTTCTTCTGCAGACTCTCTGCTTCTTCACACTACCTGCCCCTTCACCTACCTTCATATTGTCCACAAACTAGGCCACAAGCCATTAAGGCCTGTTACCTCGTTTTTCTTGGATTCCTGGATGATAGTAGTCTTCTGAAAGTTGACCGATACATCAGGTTGCATGTTTGCATGGGTGCATTGGACAGGAGTATGGTGAGAGGAGAATGAGTACTTCATTCCTATGAATCTGTGACCCACCATCCATCAAAGTTAAGAGAATATGTTACCTTCAGCACAAAATCTTAACTGTCAATATTGGCCTGTAATCACTAAAACCATTTGCCTGACATTATTATCTGCTTACTATGCAAGTATTCTTTGTGCATGCATTCAAGAATTATACCAAATTCTTGAAGGTACTATTTGCTGTCCAAGGATACCAGAAAACTGGCACAATTGAGTTCAATTTCATACAAAGGTTTTATTTGTCAGATAAGCCCATTGCTCAGGAGAGCTAAAGGACATGTCTACATGCAAAAGAAGATCCTCCCTCACAAGTGTAAGAGATAACATACTTTACAGCAATCGTGATAAGCAGACATTAGCCTCTATTTTATTGTAGCTACTTGGCCCTTGAGAATAAGATGCCTTTCAATGACCCTGAAACTCCGATAAATCTGTTTTCATGATTTTTCCATAGGATTGATCGGTTGAATTTATTTGTTGTTTATGATTTCCTCATTGACAGAGAACCCATATAGAATGCCTTCTCCATAAATGTGTTTCATTGTCACAGTCACCAAGAGTACTGCTTTCCAAGAATGGACTTCAGTACCTCTAAACTTATGCAATAATAAAATGAAAATAATTGCTAAGAGATTGTTTAGAAAAAAAGGAAAAAAATGAGTCACTCATCTAGTCAATCTACTTGAAAACGGTTAAAAGTTTGCATCCAAAATGTAAATTTATCTTCCTCTTTCAGAACTGAGGTCCCTCTGGGCATTCCCAACTTTTTTGTAATTTAATATTTCATTTGCAACTTCAGTCTGAAGTTCTAGATATATTCTAACAGAAGAGGAGGGTTACATAATTCATGTGTAGATATCTTCTTGAACTACGGAAATTATATAAGGACATGTCGGCTGTGAAATTCATAGTACGTTCTTTGGAAATGCAGAAGCAAGGGATTACTAAATTGCAGAATTACCAAGTGACTCATGAATGAGTCACCAGAGAATCACAGCTATTTAACTTTAGATTTGTTTAAAATGTTTTTCTGCTTTGCTAATCTGTATCAACAACAACATGAAGCATGTTGAACCTTTAAGCCATTGGAAGACGCTGCACAGAGGCATAAAACACTAAAGAAGAAAGCAAATAAAACTTTTGTAAGGTGGTGGACTATTTGTGGATCTTCGAGAAAATTTCAGAAATACAGGGGTATAGAAAGAATGACACACACAAAATGCTGGAGGAACTCAACATCTATGGAAAGGGAAAAAAAAACAGTTGACATTTTGGCCAACATTCTTCATCAGGACAGCAGACCTGCTGAGTTTCTCCAGCATTTTGTGTGTGTTACTCTGGATTTCCAGCACCCGCAGAATCTCTTGTATTTAGAAAGAGAACATTTTTTGCTAAGGCCTAGAGTGCCTTCGGAACTCTTACCAACAGTGGAGCGTATTCAAGTCTGGAACTGGAAGTTAGGATTTTGCTGGTGAGTCTTTAGGCATGATTACAGCCAAAGTCAAAATAAAAGTAAAATTTATTATCAAAATACCTATACGTTACCATGTACCACCTTGAGATTCAGATTCTTGCAGGGATTTATGGGAAAAAGTAATACAACAGAATTTGTGAAAAACTATAGATAAACAAAGACTGACAAACAACCAATGTGCAAATACAAAAGCACAAAGTATAAGTACAAAGTAAATTTATTATCAAAGTTTATATATGTCACCATATACAACCCTTAGATTCACTTGTGGACATATCTTAAAACTTCAAGAAAGATAATAGAATCAGTGAAAGACTGCACCCAACAGGATGGAAAAACAGCTGGTGTGCAAAAGACAACAAACTGAGCAAATACAAAAAAAAAAGAAATAACATTAATAAATAAATAAGCAATAAATATCAAGAACATGAGATGAAGAGTCCTTGAAAATGACTTCATAAGTTGTTGGATCAGTTCAGTGATGGGGTGAGTGAAGTTGAGTGAAGTTATTCCCTCTGGTCCACCTACATGCTCTGGGTCCTGAGGCTCTGATGGCTGCAGCGAGAAGAGCGCACGCCAGGGTAGTGGGAGTGCTTGACGTTGGATGTTGCTTTCCTCCGATAACGCACCATGTAGATACAATATGCTCAAAGGTGGGGAGAGCTTTACCCATGGGAGTGGGCCATCTCCACTACTTTTTGTAGAATTTTTTGTTCAAGGGCATTGGTACAACCAGTCAATATACTCTCCACCACACATCTATAGAAGTTTGTCAAAGTTTGAGACGTCATGCAGAATCTTTGTAAACTTCTAAGGAAGTAGAGGCAATCCTGTGCTTTCTCCATAATTGCACTTACGTGCTGGGCCCAGGACAGAAGCTCTGAAATGATTACACCAATGAATTTGAAGTTGCTGAATCTCTCCTCCTCTGACCCCCCAAATGAGGACTGACTCATGCACCTCTGGTTTCCTCCTCCTGAAGTCGATAATCAGTTCCTTGGTCTTGCTGATGAGGTTGTTGTCGTGACACCACTCAGCCAGATTTTCAATCTCCCTCCTACATGCTGATTCGTCACCACCTTTGATTTGGCCAATGACAGTGGTGTCATCAGCAAACTTAAATAATGAGAACATGAGTTGTAAAAAGTCCTTGAAAGTAAGGTTACAGATTGTAGAATCAGATCAGAGTTGTGGTGAGGTTATCCATGCCAGTTCAGGCACTTGATGGTTGTAGGGCAATAATTGTTCCTGATTTAAGGCTTCTGGTACCTGTTGGCCAGTAGTAATGGCAAGAAGAGAGCATTGTCTGGATCCCGGGGGTCCTCGATGATTGATGCTCTTTTCTAGTGGTAGATATCCATGTAAATGTGCCCAGTGGTGGAAATTATTTTGCCAATGATGGACTGGACTTTATCCACCACTTTCTGCAGATTTTACCAAGTGATGGTAATTCCACTGGGAAGTTGTAATAAAGAAACAAATTATTGGTTAACTATTTTATACAAATGTAAGAGTGGACAGTTATCATAGAGAGTGTTCCTTTGTCCATTTGACAGTAGAAGTCAGAGGTTTAGTGGCAAATGACAAGGAATCTTTGAGGCATTTTACAATGACTCATAAATGTTGTACATAATACAGCCTGGAAGCTCCAGAAATGAAGGGAATTTGTAAAATGGAGGATAGCGTACTGAATATGGCCTATTTTGTCCTGGATGTAATTAGTTGTTCGTTTGATACTCAGGATGCATATAAAAGTTAAAAGTACATTTATTATCCATGTATGCACAAGGTATATAACCTTGAGATTCATCTCATGCAGGCAGCCACAAAACTAAGAAACGCAATAGAACATGTTTAATGAAAAACCCACACAAAAAGACCATCAAACACCCAATATGTGAAAAAAATGAACAAATCGTGCAATCGGAAGTAACAAATAATGTTAACCACCGAGTCTCTGAAAATGAGTCTACAGCTGCGGAACACAATCAGCACTGGGGAGAGTGAAGCCAGTCCAGTAGCCCAGTAGTCCAGTAAGGCAACCACTGCTCCCAAACCCAGTGGTGTGGGACCCAAGACTCCTGCATGTTCCACCCACAGCAGCAGCGAGGTGAGGTCAGTCAAATGCAGGCAGGTGGCACTGGCATCCAGGAGACTACTCCATCATACTTCTGAGTTACGGCTTATAGATAGCAAAAAAGGCTATCAAAAATTACATGCCAAAGAACTCCCAATCGTTGGCTTGCCCTTGTAGCCACAATGCTTATGTAGCTTTTTGTCAGTGGCAACCTTTAGGTAATAGGAAAGATATTGGACAATAGAAATGCAATTAAATTTTAAGACAATGAAGTTGCACAGCCTTTCTTGTGGGAGGTGGCCATTACTTGGTACTTGTGTGACACAAATTTCATTTGCTATTTATCAGCTGATGCCTGTGTATTGCCCAGCTCTTATTATATGTGAACTAATTCAAGTGATATAAACACTGTAGTCATATCTAGTTTTGATCTCTGACATTAATAAAGCATTTGAAGATGGTTGTGCCCAGAAATCTTTGAAGTAGAACATGCTGTAAATAATGAAGCCCTAGGCTGTGATATTGATCCCCCCCAACAGTCATATTACTTTGTAAGCTGTGTAACTTCTGCCCAAGGAGAATTTTCATTTTTACTCGGGATCCTTAACACCAGTGAAATGCTGTCTTCAGGTCAAGGCCTATGCCTCACAATGCTCCCACCTCTAGAATTCAACTCTTACTGCATATCTCTACATGGACTCAGACTATTCGCTGAGTTAAGTGGTCTTGGTGAAACCCAAAGTGATCATTGGCAAGTAGGTACTGCTTCAAAACACTTTTGCTAAGTCTTTCCATCACTTGTTTAATGACTGAAGTTTCATAAATGAAGAATAATTGGCAAAATTATGCTGGTTGGGATTTTTGAGACAAGGACATAGCTATAGGTAAATATTTCTTTGTAGCTGCTTTGGAACTGCTTACTTCAATTCACTGCTATTTGTGAAGGAGAAGCAAGACAGCTAGGACATCTTTGGATCACATAGCAGCCACTGGATGAGGAGTACACAGCAATTGTGTGACATCAAACAGAACAATGAAATTGGGCACACTGCATTCTCTGATGTACCATCCGCTCTTCTGGTCTAGCTATAATGTGTTCTGAACCTCTTCAGCCTTGCCTTTTGCTTGTTAACATTTTAGACTGCCAGCAGATTTTGACATTTCTTGCTGAAGTTCATAAAATCAGGAATTAGATTGGATTAGATTAGATTAGATTACGAGGACACGCAGTCCTCTTTTATTGTCATTTAGTAATGCATGCATTAAGAAATGATACAATGTTCCTCCAGTGTGATATCACAGAAATACAAGACAGACCAAGACTGGAAAACTGACAAAAACCACATAATTATAACATATAGTTACAACAGTGCAAGCAATACCATAATTTGATAGAAGAACAGACCATGGGCACGGTAAAAAAAAGTCTCAAAGTCTCTCAAAATTCCCAACATCTCAGGCAGATGGTAGAAGGAAGAAAACTCTCCCTGCCATGAGCTTCCAGCGCCGCAAACTTGCCGATGCAGCATCCTGGAAGCACCCGACCACAGTCCGACTCTCGGTCCATCCGAAAACTTCGAGCCTCTGACCAGCCCTCCAACACCCAACACCGAGCACCAAGCACCATCTCTGCCGAGCGCTTCAACCCCAGCCCCGGCCGCCAGCAACAGGCAAAGCCAAGGATTTGGGGCCTTCCCCTCCGGAGATTCTCGATTACACGGTAGCAGCAGCAGCGAACTGGGCATTTCAGAAGTTTCTCCAGATGTTCCTCCGTGCTCCTCATGTCCATCTCCAACAAATCAGGATTGTGCATGACCCCTATTTAACAAATACGATATCATTTCACCGGAGAGGCCGCACACGCGCTGCGTCGTGCCACCATCTTCTCCTCCCAAATTTGCATTTGGGTTCTCATTTTTCAGTTCAAAGTCACTCTAATCATGTTATGATCATGATTAGCTTAAAAATTAACAATAAGGGAAATCTTATCTAAATTCATTGCTCTTTAATAAATCCATTTTTCCCACATTTGAACCAAGCTTATAATAAATCCTTATGAAATCCAAACTGTGCACCAGGTGTTCTAAACCATAAGACCCTAGGACACAGGAGCAGAATTAGCCCATTGAGTCTGCTCCACTGTTTCATCATGGCTGATCCATTTCCCCCTCAACCCCATTCTCCTGCCTTGTCCCCTTAGCCTTTCACACCATGACTAATCAAGAACCCCGGCCTTGGCCTCCACAGCCAACTGCGGCAACAAATTCCACAGATTCACCACCCTCTGGCTAAATAAATTCCTCCTCATCTCTATTCTTAGGCTGTGCCCTCTGGTCTTAGTCTCCTCTCCCACAGGAACGATCTTTCCACATCCACTCTATCTAGGCCTTCCAACATGCGATGGGTTTCAATGAGATCCCCCTCATTCTTCTAAATTCCAGCGAGTAAAGGCCCAGAGCCACCAATTGATCCTTATATGATAGCCTTTCCTTCACATACTTATTCCTGTGAACCTCCCCTGAGCCTTCTCAAATGTCCACACATCCTTTCCTAATAAGGGGCCCAAAACTGCTCACAATACTCACCAGAGCCTTATAAAGGGTCAGCGTTACTTCTTTGCTTTTATATTCAAGTCTTCTTGAAAGAAATACTAACATTGCATTTGTCTTCCTCACCTCTGACTCAACATGCAAGTTAACCTTTAGAGAACCCTGCATGAGGACTCCTAGGTCTCTTTGCATCTACAAATTCTGAATTCTCTCCCCATTAGGAAATAGTTGACGCTTTTATTCTTCCTACCAAAGTGCATGACCATATACTTCCTTATAATATATTCCATCAGCTACTTCTTTGACCATTCTCCTCATCTGTCCAAGTCCTTCTTCAGCCTCCTTTGCCCATTCCCCCAATCTGTCCAAGTCCCACTGCTTCCTCAACACTACCAGTACCTCCACCTATCTTCGTATCATCTGCAAAAATGGCCAGAAAGCCATCAATTCTGTCACCCAAATCATTGACATACAATGCGAAAGAAGTGGTCCCAGCACCGACCCATGTGGAATACCACTAGTCATTGACCAACCAGAAAATGCTGCCTTTATTCCCTCCCTTTGCCTCCTGCCAATCAGCCAATGCTCGTACCCTTTCTGTAATACCACCTACAGGGCTCTTATCTTGCAAAGCAGCCTTATGTGTGGCACCTTGTTAAAAACCTTTTGAAAATCCAATTCCACAACATCCATCAATTCTCCTTTGTCTATCCTGCTTGTCAACTCCTCAGAGAATTCTAACAGATTTGTTAGGCAAAATTTTCCCTTAAGGAAACCATGCTGACTTTGGCCCATTTTATCATCTGCCTCTAAATACCCCAAAACTTCATCCTTATCTATCAACTCCAACATGTTCCCAACCGCTGAGGTCAGTCTAACTGGACTATAATTTCCTTCATTCTGCCTCCTTCCCTTCTTGAAAAGTGGAGTGGCATTTGCAATTTACCTGTCCTCAAAAACCATTCCAGAATCTAGTAATTCTTGAAAGATCATTACTAATGCCTCCACAATCCCATCAGCTACCTCTTTCAGAACCCTGTTGTGTAGTCTATCTGGTCCAGTTGACTTACCTACCTTCGGACCTTTCAGTTTCCTAAGCACCTTCTCCCTAGTAGTAGTAACTCCCCTCACTTAAGGACCCTGACACTCTTGAACTTCTGGCATACTGTTAGAGTCTTCCACAGTGAAGACTGATGCAAAATATTTATTCAGTTTGTCCACCATTTCCTTGCCTCCCATTACTACCTCTCCAGCACCATTTTCCAGCTGTCCAACATCTCTTTTACTGTTTATATATCTGAAAAATCTTCTAGTATCCTCTTTGATATTGTTGGCTAGTTTACCTTCATATTTTATCTTTTCCCCTTATGACATCTTTGTTGCCTTCTGTTGGTTTTTAAAAGTTTCCCAATTCTCTAACATCCAACTAATTTTTGCTCACTTTAGATTTTATGCTGTCCTTGACTTCCCTTGTCAGCCACAGCCGTGTCATCCTGCATTTAAAATAATTCTTCCTCTTTGGGATGTACAGTATATATCCCGTGCCTTATGAATTGCTCCCAGGAACTCCAGCCATTGCCACCTTGCTGTCACCAGTGCTAGTGTCCCCTTTCAATCAATTTTGGCTCACTCCTCTCACATGCCACTGTAATTTCCTTTGTTCCACTGTAATCTGATTTTCACATCTCCCTCTCAAATTGCAGGGTGAAATCTATCACATTATGATCACTGCCTCCTGAGGGTTCCGTTACTTAAGCTCTCTAATCAAATCCGGTTCGATACACAACACCCAATCCAGAATATTTGATCCCCTAGTGGGATCAACCACACACTGTTCTAAAAAGCCATCTTGTAGACTTTCCATAAATTCTTTCTTTTGGGATCCAGCACCAACTTGATTTTTCCAATCTACCTGCAGATTGAAATCTCACATGACAATCGTAACATTGCTCTTTTGACAAGCCTTTTCTATCTCCCATTGTAATTTGTAGCCCACATCGTGGCCACTGTTTGGAGGGTGGTATATAACTCCCATCAGGATCTTTTTACCCTTGCAGTTTCTTAACTCTACCCTCAAGATTTCTATATCTTCCAATCCAACATCTCCTTTCTCTAAGGACTTGATTGCATTTTTTACCATCAGAGCCACCCCTCCCCCTCAGCCTACCTGCCTATCCTTTTGATACAATATGTTGTTCCCAGCCTCAAATCTCTGATGCCCTCAACATCATATCTGCCAATCTCTAACTGCACTGCAAGATCATCTACTTTATTCCATATACTGTGCGCATTCAAATATAAAACCTCCAGTCCTGTATCCAATGCCCTTTTCAGATCTGTCCCCCTTTTACACTGCAGCTCATCACACTGACTGCAATTTTGCCCTATCAATTGCCTGTCCTCCTTGACAGTCCCACTACACAGTGCCTCTTCTCGTAAACCAACAGCCTCATCCTCAGCTCTATCCCTCTTATTCCCATTCCCCTGCTGAATTAGTTTAAACTGTCCCGAACAGCTCTAGTAAACCTGCCTACAAGGACATTGGTCCCCCTCATATTCAGGTGTAACACATCCCTTTTGTACAGGTCGTAACTTCCCGAGAAGAGATCCCAATGATCCAGTAGTGTGAAACCCTGCTCCCTGCACCAGTTGCTCAGCCACCCATTCATCTGCCAAATCATCCTGTTCTTACCCTCACTGGCATGTGACACAGGCAGCAATCCAGAGATACTAGCCTGGAGTCCTGTTTTTCAGCTTTCTACCTAGCTTCCCAAATACCCTCTTCAAGACCTCCTCTTTTTTTCCCTATCTATGTCATTGGTACTAATATGTACCAAGAGTTCTGGATACTCACCTTCCCCCTTTAAAATGTCATGGACCCAATCCAAGATATCCCTGCCCCTCGCACCTGGGCGGTAACATACCATCCTTGTGTCTCTATCACGTCCACAGAATCTCATGCCTACTCTTGTAATTATGGAATCCCCCATCACTAATGCACTACTCTTCTCCTCCTTCCCCACCCCGAACCTTGCCTCTGGGTCTGTTCTGGCTGAAAAAAACACATGCACAAAATTGTGAGATGTTTGAAAATCAAAATAAAAATGACGGGCTGAAAATCTGAAATGAAAACAGAAAATGGTGGAAACGCTCTGCCAGTCAGACTGTATCTGTGGAAAGAGAATCAGTTAACATTTCAGATCAAAGATTATTTGTCGAAAATAGGAAGTAGAGATGTTATCATTTTTACCAGTTTGTACAAAGGGTCTTTGATTGGAAATGCTAACTCTTATTCTCTTTTTACAGATGCTACCTGGCCAGCTGAGTGTTTTCAGCATTTTCCATCTTTCACGTCAGATAATTGATTCAGTTCAACTCAGAACTGATTCCATGGATTCACTTTCAAGGACTCTACAACTCATGTTCTCAGTATTATTTATTTATTTTGTTTTTTTCCTCTAATTGCAGTTTGCCTTCTTTTGCATTGATTGCTTTTGTGTATAGTTTTTCAATGATTCTGTTGTATATTTTTGTTCTACTGTGAACAGCTGCAAGAAAATGAAGCTTAGGATAGTATATGGTTGCTTTGATAATAAACTTAGTTAAACTTTGTACTTTGATTTGGATTTATCATTCATATGCTGACTTTTCCAGGAAGTCCTTTCAATACTGGGAGGTGATCAGCTTTTAGTGCAATGATCACAAAATGAGTAAATATTCAGATATCAGAAATAGTTATTACTGAAGTAGTAATCCTTCATGTCAAAATTAATCAATTTTAACAAGTTATCAAACTTCTTTTAAGCAATGCTGTCTCCAATATCTGTCCCTGGTCAATCTGCAAAACACACTATAAGCTAGCAGCAAAGCATTGTGACCCACTATTGAAATTCATTGCATTTAGTGGTATCATTCAAGGATCTTTAAACCTGCCTCCGTTTTGTCCCATATTTTCCTATTCCTCAATTGAAGTGTTTCTTTCCCAGTCTTGCTTTTTATTTCAGCTTTTATTTTAGTTTGCAGTTCTCTGATGTTTCAAATGAAATTTTACTTTGTATTGAGGATCATAAACTGAGATTGTATGAATAAAAATTATATATCTTTTAGGCTAGAAATAATTTTAAAGTGCCAGGTCTTTTAAACCAGGTTACTCTAAAATGCTTAAGCATTCAACTTACCCTATTATTGAAATGATAGGCTAATATATGAATATGCTATATTTAGATCAACAAATTTATCCGCTAAAATTCAAACTGGTGGTGCTGGCCTTGCACTGAGAACTCATCAAATAGTGCAGGCAGCAGCGTATTTACTGAGATTTTATTTCATATATAAGCCATATGTAAAAAATACATTGATACATATTGTTGCTACATTCTTAAGATGTACTAGATTTCTTTTGCAAGTGAAATCATTGATTTTCTATATCACATATAATTAGAAGAACTTTAATTTATGTTTATCATGAAAGATAGTGAATAATTGTCTCTGATGAATATGTGTTGCTATTTTCTCCATCTGCTCTGTTCCTCTCCCCTCAACCTTTCACAGCTTTTGTCATTCTTTGCTTCCTTCTGTTATTTTATTTGTCTTCTTTTACTTGGGACGTAACGGACAGAATGGAGCGCCAGCGAAAATGAAGATTCCAACAAATTCTGGCTCCATGTAGGGCATTGTGAACTTCAATGATTTTCTCGCCATGATTTCCCCTCATGTAAGGAACACAGAGCAATACAGCACAGGAATAGGCCTTTCAGCCCATGGTGTCTGAGTGGCATGTAAACTAAACCTCTTCTGCCAGTAAATGATCCGTATCCTTACATTCAATGCATCTTCATGTGTCTATCAAACAGCTTATTGAATTTGACTATTGCACCTGCAATTCCATTATTTATTATTTAATTTCATATATACTTCTCTAAATTCATTCCTTCAACACATTATTTCTTTGCATTCTCTATGGGCTTCTTTCTTATTATTAAATAATCAAAAAATTCTGTCTCTCTCTCTCTTTCCCACTGAACTGTCCTAGCCTCTCCTTTGCCCACTATCTTAATTCATTTTTCATCTTCACACAGGATCAACAAAATACTGGAGGCCTCTTTACTCTTCACATATTTCCTTATTACCAAAACCTCTTCCACTCGGTTTATCTATTTCTCCGAATTTCTTTTATTTTGGATTATACCTGAATTATGCTTTTCTAACTCCATTGTTCCCTTCTTTACATGCTGGACTTTAAGATCTCAAATTCATAAAATTAAATAATTAAAAAATGACATTTTCAAACTGTTGACACAACAAGATGGGATTGAAAATTCAAAACAGTAGCTTTTTTTTTGGAAAATGAAGTCCTATTAATGGAAAAGATTATGTGTGATTGCGTCCCTCTGCAATTTTTCATCTTCCATTTTGACCCAGACTCTCCTATATCACTTAAGTCTAAGCAGTCTGTATCCCAAGAAAAGATCAAATTTCTGAGAAACTTGGGTCAGGCTTGAAATCTAGAGGAACATTCAATAGATGAATTCAGTGTTACGGTCACTGGATTAGACAGAGTTATTAACTGCACATTTGTATTACTTTTTTGAAGTTGAGTCCTTCAAACGATAATAATTACAGAATACAAAAGGAACACGGAATAACCATCAAAATTGTGAAGTGTGTGATTGCCTTTATAAAAATATTATTTGAGCTTTTGTTTCATTATTAGGGTTTTTGCAATGAAGGAAAATTGACAGATCAAAAATATTTGCACTGTGTTTTGAAGTTCTATAAGCAATTAGACATCTTTTTTCCTCAGAATGCCCAAGGAAAAGAGATTCATTTTTCCTTTAATATTAGTCCAATATCTCCCTGAAGTCTCAAAATGAAGCCTACACACACAAAATGCTGGAGAAACTCAGAGGGTCCTGGTTCAAAACGTCAACTGTACTCTTTTCCATGGATGGCTGCCTGGCCTGTTGAGTTCCTCCAGCATTTTGTATGTGTGTGTTGTTTGAATTTCCAGCATCTGCAGATTTTCTCTTGTTTGTGTTTATAATTATGCTGTAATTTTCAATACTAAGCAGTTAAATGCTCCAGTAAATCAAAATGATTGAAAAATAAAATCACCAAGCAGAACATTGACAAAAATTATTTTATTAATACGGTACTCTATATCTAAATGGTATAAATACATCCAGCCAATTTAGGTACATTATACATTCTCATAGTGATCTGTCTAAATTGGCCTTAAAGTGATACTACTGCCAAAAATACCACATCCATGACCTGACTTACGAAAGATGCTGAGGCCTTAATTGGAAAATAGCAATGACAATTAACTAGATGTGTTTAATCATGTTGTGAATTGTGGAATGTTTTAGTTGATCACCTTTTTTAAAATCCTTATTTTAAACACTGTAGACCTTAATCACTGAAAATATTTGTATTTTAAAAATTGTATTTAAATAATTGCTGGCAACATATGAAAAATCATTTGAGATTCCTTCAAAAAGTTTTTTAAATAAAATTAGAAAATATTGAAACAAAGTATGTAACAAAATCACAACAATGTTGAATCAAGTTATGCATACAGAAAATGTTAAACTGCACAAAAATTTTTTAGGTTCAAGATTCATGGTTCATTTATTATCAAAGAATGTATAAATTATACAACCTTGAGATTTGCTTGCTCACAGGTACCCACAAAGCAAGAAACCTGAAAGAACCTAATTAAAGAAAAAAAAGAATAAAAATAAAAATAGAAGACAGATACTCGATGTGCAAGAGAGAAAAAAAATACAAATCATGCAAACAACTGAAGCAAACAACAACAACATTCCGAACCAAATTTGTGTCCTCAGATCTGAACCCTGGAGCAGTCCAGGGTAGGCCCAAAGCCTCGCTTATCAGTTCATCATAGCAGCAGGCACACGGAGTACAGCAGTCAGATCAGTCTTCATATCCTCAGCAAAATGGCGATGACCATGGCAGAGAACGAGTGAAATCGGCTCTTGTCCCAACTGACACCCTGTCTTTTCAGTCTATCTGAGCCAGCATTTAAATTAGCCCAGCGACGGAACAGAGAAAAGCTCCATGCCATGGAGGGAGGAGTGAAGATCGCTGAGAGTGAGCAAAATTGGCTCTGTCCTCTGACCTGGGGAGTGTTTAAAATGTCTAAACGGCGTATAGTACCTTACTAGGGCACAGGCACCACTGCTGCAAAATGCTTTGGGCCTAGACCACGCCACCCAGTAACTCACTTGGGCCCAAATTGCGCCACCCAGCAGCCCATCCTGGACACAGATTTTGTCGCCCAGCCCAAAGCCACTCTCAAGCTCTTCAGTTCAGCTCGGCAACTAAAGCGGTCCAACCTCACTCTTGAGCCAGCCGTAGGGGCATCGGAACTCCAACTGCAACGATTCTGCAACGCACCATCTCGGCTCAACCCTGAACTCGCCTCACCATCGCTCGCCCCTTCCCTGTTTGCAGCGATAATTTAACACAATTTACCACAGGCAAGGTATTTTTAGTGATGTTTTTAGTTGTATTTCTTAGCCTTTTGACCACCAGAAAGCTGCCACACACGTTCAGATAAATCAATATTTAGACCACAAGTTACATGCTTCCATATAGTTCCAAAGCTGTGTATCACTGGTTCCCTTCAAGTTGCTTGCTCTCTCTCGTACCTGTGGAAATATGCATTGAACTTTATATTTTTTGTAACCATTTGATGTGACAAAGTGGAGTTGTATAATCTCAGAGTGCTAAGCTATTAAATTATAATATATGTGTGTGACTAAGGTAACAAGCAGAAACTACAAGGAATGCGCTTGCTGAAGGTAGATGTGACAACAAGCACGCAATTTACCGAACATTGTGCAAGAATAAGGAAGTAGCAGAAACGAGACAACTGCAGATGGCAGACTACTACAAGTGTGTCGATTGATGATTCGAAGGACTGAACTCGCTGGAAATAGTAACCTCACCTTGTTCTTACATATAAAAGGAATGCATAAACAACGTGTTGGAATTCTATTACCATCCCTGGTGGGAGTGGAGGTGTGCTTTCTCCTTTCAAGTAATAAAGGCTCTTGAGAAAGGTCTACTCAGTGTTGGTATTCTGTTTTGTGACTTAACAGAGGGATACTTGACTAGTCTAGAGATGAGCAAATCAGGACGAATACTCCTAGTACTGAGGAAGTACTGCACAAACGGGTCCTACCTTTGAAGGAAAGTGTTAGGCTAATATCTTATCTGCCATCACTTGTTGATGAAAACGTTCCCAAGGCACTATTCAAAGTGAATACAGTCCTAGCGTCCCTACTAACATTGATGCTGAACGAAACTTGGTTGCTGTCTGTCCTACATTAAAGCATAATGATATTTTGAGAAAAGCATAAAGAAATTTGAGGCTGTGAAAGATGTGAATATAAATCTAAGTCTTACTTCTGCATTTTTAAAGTCTTTTTCATTTCCCAAAATTCTCTTCCATAAGTCTTTTAACCAGACTCATGTGCAGAAGCAATCACCTGTTAAGTTGCTTGTGAAATTACTGTACATTACCAAATTAGTCAAAATCTTATTGAATAAATACCACAGAATTCAAATTTTGGAGAAAAACTGCAAAATCAATACAATTTTCTAAAATTTTCTGCTTTTTTTTGCATTTGTAAAAGAGTAAATCGAAATTTAATTTATTGGATCTTTGCCTTTACTGAGCAATGTTTTAAGTGAACTATTTCACCATTCAATAACATTCAGGGAGAAATTTCACAGGAGATGTAACCATACACACAAAATTGATTAATTGGATAATATAATGTGATAAATAGAAAATAATGCACTTTCACTAAAAGGAGAGCATTTTTAGGATGAACTGCCTTTTCTAATCATAGATTTTTTATACTTAACTTCAAAAATGCAGTTACAAAAATACTAAGCTGATAAAACAATGATTGGTCATTCTTAGAGGGAAAAAGTATGTGAAATATGTATGAGGACCTGAATAGCTTTCTATGCTACATCTTTCCATAACTCTAATGACATCAATAGTTCATAAGTTTCCTGTCCCATACAGAGTATCAAAGGTGAAAATATTCAGAATAGCAGCTTTAGCCATGATAGTAGCTTCAAAAAGGCAACATCCAACAGGACGGAAACATTTATTTTCTCAAGATTGTTCAGCTAGTTGAGTAATGCCAACCAGCATGAGTAACAACCTTGCACTCAATGTCAGTAAGACCAAGGAATTGATTGTGAACTTCAGGAAGGAGAAGTCAAGGAAACACACACCAGCCCTCTTTAGGGATCAGCAGTGGAAAGTGTAAGCAGTTTCAAGTTCCTGGGTAGCAACATCCCTGAAGATCTATCCTGGGTCCAATATATTTATGCAACTACAAAGAAAGCATGACAGTGGCTATACAGTATTTCAAAGTTCAAAGTAAATTTTATTATCCAACTACATATATGTCACTATATACAACACTGAGATTAAATTTCCTGAGGGCATACTCAGCAAATCTACAGAATAGTAACTATAACAAGATCAATGAAAGATTAACCAGACTGCAGAAGACAACAAACTGTGCAAATGCAAATATAAATAAATAGCAATTAATAACGAGAATATGAGATAATGAAATAAAGAATCCTTGAAAGTGAGATCATTAGTTGTAGGAACATTTCAATGATGAGGCAAGTATTTAAGAGCCTGATGTTGAGAGGTAGTAACTGTTCTTGAACCAGGTGGTGTGATTCCTGAGGCTCTTGAACCTTTTACATGATGGCAGCAACGGGAAGAGAGTATGACCTGGGTGGCAGGGATCCCTAATGAAGTATGCTGCTTTCCTACAGCAGTATTTCATGTAGTTGTGCTCAATAGTTGGGAGAGCTTTACCCATGATGTACTGGGCCAAATCCACTACCTTTTGCAGGATTTTCCATTCAAAGGCATTGGTATTCCAAACCAGGTCGTGATGCAGCCAGTCAATATACTCTTCTTTACACATCTATAGAATTTTGTCGGAGTTTTGGGTGTCATGCCAAATCTCCGCAGACTTCCAGGGGAGTACAGGCCCTGCTGTGCTTTCTTTAAAATAGCACTTACGTGATGGGTTCAGAACTTTTTTGCTGTCTTTTTACACCACTTATTTCATTTTAAATTATTAAATTAAAGTCTTGCTTATTTAAGCAACGAACTTGTACTCTGCTGCAAAACAACAAATTTCATGAAATATGTCAGTGATATTAAATCTGATTCTGATTATGATTGTTCCAGAACAATATATGCTCTGGTGCTTCAAAGTGTTATTTTCCTGATATTAATTGATAAACATACACTGGTTTCTTAAGGTTGTTACAGCTGTAGGTGGTAACGGGGATAAGCTCCCACTACCTATTAAATGCTCCCAATGGCGTGCGTCTCAAATAGCCTCTGACAGCAAAGCCCAGCTTCTGGCCTCCACCTGTAACTTAGCTACTAAGCCCAGGGAAACTGATTCAACTGACAGGAGAAGAGGCAAAAGCATGTTTCTGGCACCTTACAAGCAGTTGCTTCAAGCAGATTGAGCTCACCAGCCATGGTTGGCAGCTCATCAAGGAAAAGGAAAACTCTGATCTCAACCCCTCCGCCTTGTGGCTATACCCACTCATGAGCTGGAGTCCTAAGACAGTCCCATGTTGAGGTCAACACTGACTGGCAGCTCCTGCGATGCTGCTGATGCCAAGCTGTATCAGTCTCTGCTGTTCCTTTGGATTCATCAGCTGCGTGGAGGGGTCGGTGGGGGGTGGGGGGGAGCCTGTTGCATGAACAACAGCTTGCTCTCCATATTGTCCTTCCCTGGCTTGCTTATTACCTGGACAGCTAGGGTACAGCGTCCATGGTCGACCTTTGAGATTTTTATTTTAACATTGGCAAAGCCTAATAGTGCAGCTGCCTCACAGGATGGCAGTTTCAAAATCCATCCCACACATTTGAATGCATAATGTAGGAAGCCAAATACTGCAGTAAGCAGGAGTACTGTATTATAAGAGGTGCTTTTTGTTTGAAAAAGGAGTTAAATCAAACCCCTGTCTGTCTACAGTATTTATGTAGATCTTAACTGCCCTGTCTGAAGAATATAGAGTATCCTGGCTCCCTCATCAATATTTCCCCTCAGAAGATTTTACCCTGCCACTTAAAAACCATGGCTGCAATGGCAGATCAGAGACTGGGTATCCTGCAGAGTGAGCTTTGCTTTCCAAAATGACAGACCTTTGCACCAACTCCAAGGAACAAGCCAGCAGTGTGATGGAATTCTCTGCACTTGCCTGAACTGGTGCATCTCAGTACTATTCAAGACAAAGTATCTCACTTGACTGGCACCATACAACCACGCCAAACATTCATTCCCTCTACATCCAAAGTACAGTGGTTACAGTGAGTACCACTTTACAAAATCCAAGGCAATTATTTGCCCAGGTTACACTGACAGTACCTCCCAAGCCCATCGCCTCCACTAACTAAAAGATCGGGCGTACAGGAGCGTTGGAACACCACCACCCGCAGGTTGTCTCCTCCAAGTCACAGACGATCCTGACAGAAATCGATTGATGGTTCTTCGTTGTTACACAATCTAAATCCCATAATTCCCTAACCAAAAGCACGAGGGGAGTACCATCACCAGCAGAACTGAAATGGTCAAGAATTCAGCTCAATGTTTCCTTCTCAAGAGCAAAAAAAATGGCCTTTCCAGCAATGTCTAAATTCAGATTTTTTTTAATGTAATATGAAATGAACTATCTATTTATTTCTATTTATGGCAAGCCATACAACAGGTTGCCATTTATCAATTACAGCTCGGGGTTCAACACTAGTGTCCCTCGGTATTAATCATCAAGCTTCCAAACTGGGTCCTCTATATCTTGCTCTGCAACTGGATCCTTGACTTTCTTATCAGGAGACAGTCAGTGCAGATCAGCGATAACATCTCCTCCTTGCTGACTACCAACTTGGGTGCATCTCAAGGATGCATGCTTAGCCCACAGCTCTATTCCACACTCATAACTATGTGGCAAAGCACAGCTCAAACGCTATCTATAAATTTGTAAATGACAGCACTGTTGTTGGGAAAATCGCAGATGGCAACAAGAAGGCATACAGGACTGAGATGATCCACTGGCTGAGCGGTGATGCTACAACAACCTCACACTCAATGTCACGGGATTGATTGTGGACTTCAGGAAGGAGAAGCAGGGAGTCAGCAGCGGAAAAGATGAGCAGCATCGAGATCCTGGACCCAACATATTGACACAATCACAAAGAAGGAATACCATCGGCTCTACTTTGTTTTAAGTTTGGAGAAACTTGGTATATCACCAAAGGGTCTTCTGTTTTTATCGGAAGCATTCTGACTGATTACATCACAACCTGTATGGGGCCTCCAATCAACAGAATCACAAGAGGCTGCAGAGGTTTTTAAACTCGACCAGCTTCTTCGGGGACACAATGTTCTCCGCCATCAAGGACACCATCAAGAAGTGGGTGCTCAAGAAAGACTAATCTGTGCCAAGAAAGCGTTCATCATTACTGAGGACCCTCACCATCCAGGCATGCCTTCTTCTCAGTACCAGCTTTAAGAAGGAGGCGGAGGAGCCTGAATCAACAATTCAGAAACAGATCCTTTCCCTTCACTATCAGATTTCTGAATGACCATGAACCATGAACACTGCCTTTTATTCCCTTTTTGCTGCACTGCTTATTTATTTATCATTTATAGTAATGTTTATGCCATTGCACTCTACTGTTGCTGCAAACAGACAAAACTCATGTCGTACAAGTCAGTGATAATAAAACTGATTCTGATTCTGAGTATAATTTCATTTCAGGATAAGAAAAGATCTAAAGAGAATATATTTTGTTCAAAGAACCTCTTAATTATCTAAAGCAACATGCACAAAATGATTCTCCCTTCCTTCTCAGTTCCGAAGAAGGATCTTAGCCTGAAATGTCTGTTATGCCCTGGTTCACATCTTTACTGTTATGCTGTAGGTATTTCATTTAGCCGCTCTCTAGGAGCAGTCTGTTCTGCTTTCGGTCTGTTTGGGTTATTGTTGAAGATGAGGGATAATGTGGAATGTGTGCCATCTGATTAGTGGGAGGTTTTCTTGGTGAAAGACAATAAGGTTGAGCTTGAGGTTTTCTTTTGTTCGAGAGGAGACAAAGAGAGAAAATGCTGGGGAGAACCGGTCATAGCGTACGTCCGGTGGGAGACCCGTTTGTTCGAGATGGATTGCGAGCGATGTTCGGAAGGTGGTGCGTGCTTTCATGTTGACCGAGGGCCCAGTGCGTGAGTGACAGAGAAGTTCGAGATGAGCTCCAACTTGTGCACATTTGATTGTTTAATTAGAATGGGCCCTCTTCCTTTTGTTATTCTTTACTAACCTTTCATTAAGATTCATAAATATAATTCCCTTAATCGTCTGTTATTTCGTGGCATTAATTTGTAACGGGGTAGCAGATGACACAGCATCCACGCAAACCGAGGTTTGGGGAGAGATCAAGCACGCCTCAACCTTACGAGTTTGGCAGAGCCCGAGGTTGTCTTCCATAGGTTTACGCAGCCAAGGAATCTGGGGTGTTTCTTTGTGTGGGCTCGTCCGCGATCAATTTCATTGGATGCTGTGTGATTGCCCTGAGCACTGATCCAGTGGGTTGTGTGTTTAAGTCTGTGTTAAACTATTGTTCGGTGAAGTGGTTATGGGTGCTGCAGAGGTGGAGGACATTCAGCAGCATCCGCAGGAATTGAAGGAAGCTGGGATCATCACTGAGTCCAGAAGCCCTTACGTGCCTCTAATAGTGGGGGCCAGGAAGAAGAATGGGAAGGTACGGATGTGTGTGGACTATTGGACTGTGAACAGATGTACAGTCCCCGACCAGTATACAGTCCCAAGAATCAAGGATGCGCTGAATGGTGCAACGTGTTTCAGTGTGCTGGACTTGAGGAGTGGGTATTACCATGAGTGAACCGGATAAAGAGAAGACTTATCTGAAGTATGTGTCTGATATGAGAAGGGAGCTGAAAAGGCCTTATGAATTAGCTGGGATCTCAGCTACCAAGCAGAATCAAGGAAATAAGAGGAGGTATGATCAAAAGGCTAGGTTCTCCCAACTCAAGCCTGGAGACCGAGTCCTCATCAAGAATTTGGGGCTACCTGGGAAGCATAAGTTGGCTGTCCACTGGGCGGCTACGCTCTATGCAGTGGAGAGTCAGATACCAAATATACCAGTTTTCCGGATGAAACCAGAGGATGGGAATGGGCCTGTCAAGAGGTGCATATTGACCTGGAGTCTGACCTGGGCCCTAAACCTAGTAAGAGGACTCTGCGGCAACGTGGCAAGACTGAAGGACCAGCAGCAGGAAGGATTAAGCTGGTCCCCGCCCTTGAATTGGATACAGACTCGGACGATGAGGAAATGGGGGTGTGGTATATGTTGCCTTTTGCCAACTCCCAGTAATTGAGGAAGAGATTCCCAAACTTTCTCACGCTGAGGCAGGTGAAATGGGGGGATTAGCAGTGCTCAGGCAGGCTTGCAGCGAGACTATGAAGGGGGGCTGGGCTCTAAAAGTAACTGGGGACAAAGCTGAGCTCAACCGAGTGGCAGAGGGATCCGAATTGCAGGAAGGCACGAGTGATAGACCGGGAAAGGCCTTGTCATATAGACCAGAAGTATTCCAAGGAGTGTCTGAAACTGAAGACGTAGATGATGGGATAAGGAGGTCTCAAAGAGTCAGACGAACCCCCATATAGGCTGGCCTATGTAGCACCGGGGGAACGGAGGGTTGCGACTATCCCCCTCGTGAGGGTTATCACTAACATGAACAAATGATTGGAGATTCTGGCATCACAAAATTCCTTTAAAAATGGTGTTATTAATGACGGGATGACAAATTATTTCAAAGTCACGAGGACATGACTATTTGTGGTGGGGAGAGCGTGTAAGGCCCCGGTTCACATCTTTACTGTTATGCTGTAGGTATTTCATTTAGCCTCTCTGTAAGAGCAGCCTGTTCTGCTTTCAGCCTGTTTGGGTTATTGTTGAAGATGAGGGATGATGTGGAATGTGTGCCATCCGATTAGCGGGAGGTTTTTCTTGGCGAGGGACAATAAAGTTGAGCTTTTTGTTCGAGAGGAGCTTTTTGTTCTCCTTGGGGAGAACCAGTCATAGCATACGATCGGTGGGAGACCTGTTAGTTTGAGATGGATTGCAAGCGACGTTTGGAAGCTGGTGTGGGTGTTCATGCAGACTGAGGGCCCAGCGCGTGAGTGACAGAAGTTCAAGATGAGCTCCAACTTGTGCACATTTGACTGTTTAATTAGAATGGGCCCTTTTCTTTTTATTATTCTTTACTAACCCTTCAGTTAAGATTCATAAATATAATTCCTTTAATCGTCTGTTATTTTGTGGCATTAATTTGTAACAGGGTAGCAAATGACACAGCATCCACACAAACCGAGGTTTGGGGAGGGATCAAGTACACCTCAATCTCACGAGTTTGGCGAGGCCAGAGGTTGTCTTCCTCTGACTTACACAGCCAAGGAAACCGGGCTGTTTCATGTCTTTTGCATAGATGCTGCCTGACCTGCTGAGTTCCTCTAGCATTTTCTGCATGTTGCTTTGAATTTCCCATGTACAGACTTTCTCATATTCTTAATGATCTATTGCAACAAAATAACAATTTTCTGTGCAACACACAGGGTCTCGGCCCGAAGCATGGACTCTACTTTTCTCAATAGATGCTGCCTGGCCTGCTGAGTTCCTCCAGCATTTTGTGTGTGTTGCTTTGGATTTCCAGCATCTGCAGACTTTCTCTTGTTTGTTAACAATTTTCCATTTTTTGTTTCACAGCTTCCTAAAGTTTCTGGAGTTAATATTGAAACATTTATCATATTTTACTACCTAAATATAAATTATCTATTGGGCCAGGAAATATGGAAATATGAATTACCTATTGGGCCAGGCTAGGCTGATTGATCTGGAAGTCAGGTAGTACATGCATGGAGACAACATTCTAGTGCCAATAAAATGCTATATCACTTAATTATTAACAAATCCTTTGAAATCAAATAGTGTACAAGAACCAAATAAACATATAATTCACACCACTATCTCTCCACTCTAGGAGAGAGTGATAGATTTGAATTTTAAAGTGTTTGTGCAAATGAAATTTGTAGATTTATAAAACTTAAAACTCTGTGAATGACCATGCTCACCAGTGCTTCTGGAAATTGGTGATGGACACTGATGTACAGATGTCCTGTTGAAGGGTCTTGCCCAGAATGTTGGCTCTTTATTCCTTTCCATAAACGCTGCCTGATGTGCTGACTTCCTCCAACATTTTGTGTGTTTTCTCCACCTAGCCCAGTAATGGAAGTAGAACTCTTACCAACATTACCTCAGCATTGAATTGGTATATCTGGTGATGATGTGTCTACAATTAAGATGATAGGATTTTGGGCAATGGAGAAGTGGAGGGGGTGCTGAAAGAGGAAGAATGGTCAAATAGTTTTGTCTGAATTGAGGTATATTTCTCTATTTTGCTTCTCATGTTATCATAACAGGATATAAGTTGAGAACCTAAAATAAACATTGGCTTGCCAAATTCTTGGAAAATTTCCTTTGAGTAACAATATTTACCTTTCTGTGAGGGGCTGTAATTCAAATGGTTCCCCAGAAGAAGGGAATTGATTGCCTTCCATCCTTGCTGACTATCCTTACACACTAATTTTTGAATCTCTCCCAATAACTTTCAACACTCCTAAATTGAATGTATCCACCCTGAACATTTAAGAGTATATGTGCCAGCACCAATTTTATTCTTCAATTTTCCTGATCTGTCTTTAATGCTAACATTATTGCCTTGCTGTTGCAAGGTCAAAGGTATTGGTGAGAAACTAGAAAATGCTCAAAATACAAAAGTGACTCAGGTTGTGGAGAAAGAGTTTCCCGACCTAAACAACATTAAAAGCATCACATTCCCATCCTATTTTGCAAAATGTGACAAGGAAGTATACACATGTGAACATTACTGATAGCCCAGAGCTAGCTTGCAAAGTTCCAGTGAATTTAATGTGCTACTTGGGGTAGAGATGACAGTTTCTGTAATTATTATTGGATCTGGAATGGTACCTCAATACTAACAAAGCTGAATATTTGACGGAGCTTCCAGTTTCAGCATCTCCCGTCCTTTCCTCCAGTGTTTAAAATCCTATCATCCTAATGGAGGGCACGTCATCAGCAGAAGTACCAATTTAATGTTGAAGTTAAGACACTGTACTGAGGAAACATTGTCCACCTCCGGACTCTGATTATTATGGGTATTTAGATGCCTCTGCTCATGTTGTAGCTTCCTGGACACCAAGATTGCCATGCCACAAACAATTTTGTTGCTATATTCCTGATAGCTCTGAATTGTGAGTAATAATGCATCTCAGATGTTGCCAGCCACTTAGATCTGCTCCCATTAGTGGTTTACAACAAGCCTAAACAACACGCTTTCTGACATCCCTGCCTCACCCCAATCCACTCAGTTATGCAACAAGGGACTAATAGACCATGACCCGTTTTCGGCAGCATCGCACTAAAACTGCATCCTACTTTAGAATTTAACGAGATGAGATCCTGGCCTAGTAGAAATGTCTGTTTCATATGTAAAAGGAAAACATTGCCCCTTATGCGTCAATTATCTATGAATCAGAAGCACAACAAAACTTAATGTACAATTTAGAAGTAATAATGCACCTTTCCCTAAGCACCTATACTGGAATCTCAGTATTACGATCATTCCTGCTGACAGGCACCTGACATTATTGACACATAATTGCTACCTTTGTAATGACTTACAATATCAGTCATTTTTCCTTTTCTTTTGCAATATACTCATCAGTGCACCTTAAAACAGGTACCAATAAAATACATATTCTATGAGGTCTTGGAATTCTAAAAATACGCAAAATTTTTATATTCACTAACTTCACTTTTATAGGGCCCTTATAAACATCTATGTATGCCGCAAACATACTTGTATTTTTTGAGTAATTTCACATGCATTTCACAGTGACACATTATTATATACCTTTTTTTGAATGTGGATCTTGATTTGCACAATCCAAGTTATTGAACTGGGGAGAAAGAAGGATATGGAAATGGGAGATGAGGAAGAAGACAAGGAGGAGGAAGACAGGAAGAAGCTCTAGGATGAGAAGGATGATGGCAAAGAGAAGAAGTGGGACAAGGATAAGGTCAGGAGAAGGAAAGTGAGAATGTAAAGCAGCTGGAGGGAAAAGGGGGAAGGGAGAGTGCGAGTGGAGGAGGTGATAATAGGTGGTAGGAGAGGAACAATGGAGAGAATGAGTAGAAAAGGGGAGGGAACGTGGAAAAGAGGTAATGCAAAGAGGTAAAAGGGAGAAATAGACAGGAAGATAGAGAGAGGGGAAGGAAGAGGTAGGAGAAGCGAAGAAGGATTGAGCAAGAGGGGCCAAAGGGGAGGGCAATGAGGTCAAACTAGAATGGAAAGGTGAAGAACAGAAGAGGAAGAGAAATGGGTGGAGAAGAAGGAAGAAGGGGAGAAGGGGTGAGTGGGAGGGAGGTCAGAGGAAAAGGGGAGAGGGGATTGCTGGTTTGAAGACAAGGTTGATGGTGAGAGGAGGAGGAGGTAGTGCGATGAAGTGGGAGAAGTTGGAGGAGGTATCAATATGGGGCAAATATGGGAGAGCAGCGGAGTGAGAGATGATGCAGAGGGAATGAAGAGGGAGGAGAACAGGGAGAGGAGTAAAGAATGCGATAAGATGGGGAAGAGATGGGGAGGAAGAGAGAATGTGAACCACATGGGAATGGGATAGAAGTTAGCAAGAAAGGACAGCAAAGGGGGGGGGGTTGGCCTTTGGGATACAACAAAAAAGGACAGAGCACAGGTGGATCTGGATAATTAATGAAGTGTTAAAGGATAAAGAGAGGGTGGGGAGCAGGGAGAAATATATCCCTTTTTAAATGTTTCTTTTAAGTGGTTTAAGCATTCTTTGAAGTCAGTAATGCAGCTTGTTCAGATCCTGACTGAGGTAGTTAGACACAGTAGCACTGTTAAATGCTTCAATATGTGGTATAACTATCAGATTAAAAAAAAGATAGAGGCATGTTGATTGTATTGGAAACAAAACTCAAAGACTCAGAGCTTTTTGAATCCTTCACAGATTTTCAGGCAATATTAAAATTAGCCTCCCTGTTTTTTTCTGAGATTCAGTTTCAAGTTCTTCTTTAAGACTGAAGAGCAAATATAGAACAGCTTAATCTTACAGCTTAATGACGCACTTTAGAAGAGAACAGATGTGTTTCAAATAAATTGATTAATGCCTGCATTAAACTAGGGTAGGGATTTAATGTAAGTGTGTTAACTATTGAACTAAAATGATGCACAGTACAGACAAGCACCCCGATTATGTATGCTTCTGATATGATTTCCTTTTTCTTCAACAAAGGATTCCTTTCCACTGTAATTGATAGGTTCATTAAATGTGGCTGTTAGATCTCCCACACCTCTCACTTATTGTCCTTCCTTTACAAAACTTAACAGTTTTCCTCTTGTCTGTGCCCAATGGATTATCCTCCATCATTTCTAACACCATCAATGTGATGGCATCATAAACCACATCTCTTCTCCTCTCCTCTTTCAGATTTCCGTGGGAGTTCCTAATGTCAAATGCATTGATAAACATATCAATGTCACTCTGTAAAATTAACTAGGAATTTCCCAGTGTGAATTGCACTTGCACACCTGAGATGATTTTCTTTTCATCACATGACAACATATATTATTTCCTTTGCAATGTTCCATTTTGATACTGTGGAACTCATTACCATAGAAGGCTGTAAAGGCCAAGCCATTTAAAGAGGAGATTGATAGGTTCTTGATTAGTAAGGGCTGATGTTTAAGGCCTTTTCTGGTTGACTGCCAGTGACTAGTGGCGTTCCACAGGGGCTGGTATTGGGTCTGCTACCTTTACTATGCTAGTGATATGCTAATGATCTGGGTGACAGAATTGATGGCTTTCTGGACAAGTTTGCAGACAATACAAAGACTGCTGGAGGTACAGGTAGTATTGATGAATGATGAGGGAGCCTGCAGAAGAACTTGGACAGATTAGGAGAATGGCCAAGGAAGTAGCATATGGAATGTAGTGTTGGGAAATGTATGGCCATGCACTTTGGTGGAAGGAATAACGGCAAGCAGAGAAATTTCAGAAACTGAAGATGCAAAGGGACTTGGGAGTCCTAGTACAGGATTTCCTGAAGCTTAACTTGCAGGTTGAATCGATAGTAAGGAAGGCAAATGCAAGTCAGCATTCATTTTGAGGGGACTAGAATATAAAAGCAAGGGTGCAATACCGAGACTTTATAAGGCATTGGTCAAACCACGTTTGAAATATAATGAGCAGTTTTGGTCCCCTTATCTGGGAAAGTTGGCATTGGAGAGGGTCCGGGGAGATTTATGAGAATGGCTCTGAGAATGAAAGTGTTAACTTATGAGGAGCATTTGATGGCTCTCAGCCTGTACTTGCCTCAGTTTAGAAGAATGATGGGGGATATCACAGAGACCCACCAAATATTGAAAGGCTGAGGTAGAGTAAACGTAGCGAGGATTTTGCCAATAGTGGGGGAGTGTAGGAACAGGGGTTTCCCTTTGAAATAGAGAAGAGGAGGAATTTCCTTAGCCAGAGGGTGATGAATCTATGGAAATCATTGCGACTGAAGGCTTTGGAGGCCAAATGATGAGTATAACTGGCTCATGTAAATTGAGTGAATTGAGCAGTATTTTAAAGGAAATTAAATAGCCGATGAGAAGCGGATGCCAATTTTGCTGAGTGCAATTGGATTTTAAAGTATACAGTTTGCTTTAGAGTTTGACTGCTCTGACCAAACCAGCTGAAATGAGCGTTGCTAATATCGTGAAATGCAGTAACATTTAGAACTAAAATCATGGTTGATTGCAGAACGGATTAGGTTTCATAAGTGGAATTAAAAGGTAAAGGAGTTGATTTCATCATACATGGCTGAATTGAAGTGATTGCCTGAACATTGATGGTCTTAATGATGCACTGAGAGATCGTTTAGTTAGTGGAATCTTACAAGAAAGCATTCAAAAACGGATCCTAATGGAAGCACAACTTACATTTAAAACAGCAGTTGAAATTGCTGCATCAATGGGAACAACAACCAGAAGTACAACTGAGTTGCAGTCAGGAATCCAACTACAGCACCTCGGACTTCAACTACTGCACAGACTCTTGTCATCTTCAGAAGTTTTCGGATGACTCTGTCATAGTTGGATGCATCAGCAAGGGAGATGAGGTTGAGTACAGGGCTACAGTAGGAGACTTTGTCACATGGTGTGAGCAGAATGATCTGCAGCTTAATGTGAAAAAGACTAAGGAGCTGGCGGTAGACCTGAGGAGAGCTAAGGTACCGGTGACCCCTGTTTCCATCCACGGGGTCAGTGTGGACATTGTGGAGGATTACAAATACCTGGGGATACGAATTGACAATAAACTGGATTGGTCAAAGAACACTGAGGCTGTCTACAAGAAGGGTCAGAGCCGTCTCTATTTCCTGAGGAGACTGAGGTCCTTTAACATCTGCCGGACGATGCTGAGGATGTTCTACGAGTCTGTGGTGGCCAGTGCTATCATGTTTGCTGTTGTGTGCTGGGGCAGCAGGCTGAGGGTAACAGACACCAACAGAATCAACAAACTCATCCGTAAGGCCAGTGATGTTGTGGGGATGGAACTGGACTCTCTCACGGTGGTGTCTGAAAAGAGGATGCTGTCTAAGTTGCATGCCATCTTGGTCAATGTTTCCCATCCACTACATAATGTACTAGGTGGGCACAGGAGTACATTCAGCCAGAGACTCATTCCACCGAGATGTAGCACAGAGCGTCATAGGAAGTCATTCCTGCCTGTGGCCATCAAACTTTACAACTCCTCCCTTGGAGGGTCAGACACCCTGAGCCAATAGGCTGGTCCTGGACTTATTTCATAATTTACTGGCATAATTTACATATTACTATTTAACTATTATGGTTCTATTGCTATTTATTATTTATGGTGCAAGTGTAACGAAAACCAATTTCTCCCGGGATCAATAAAGTGTGACTATGACTATGACTATGAATGAAAGTACACTGCCTGAACAGAAGTGTGCCTGGTCAAACAAATTGTGTTACCATTGTGGCAGTGGCTCACTAGATCAATATAAGTTTAAAAGTGGAACTTGCAGAAAATCTAACGAAGTAGGACACATACCATGAGCATGTTGGGCAGACAAGAGTAACTGGAGTGCACAGGGAATAGAAAAGCAAAAAAAATCAAGTTATAGTTTCAAAGAGAGCACTAATCTGAATGCTGATGATGAAAAATATGATAATGATGAGAGTGACACAGGACTGGCTAGCCTTGAAATTTACAATATGTAAACTAACATGACAGCCAATATGGCTGACATCAGAAGTGAATGGCAAATTAATTAAAAAGGAATCAGACACTGGCTCCTCTGTTTCAGTGATTCCACAAAATGAGATAGAACATTATTTCAAAGATTCTAAGCTGAAGCCTGCAGATATTCGACTAAGAACCTATACTGGAGAAAAGGTACCTCCTATAGGAATGATATTGTAACAATGAAATACAACAATCAACAAGACACAGTGGACAAGAACAGGAGGGCCTGCATTGTGGGGTCACGAGTAGCAGAGACAACTACAATTTGATTGGAGATCCATCCACTATTTGCATGCCACATCCCCTGTAATAGAGATAACAGAAATCAAATTAAGAAAGGTAATGGATGATGCCACAACTGTCTCCATAGGGTACACCATGAACCATGGCCCAACAGAGGGCAAACAGAGGTTGGTGCCAATCTCTGTACTTCTGATTGGAAAGCATATTGGACCATGGAAGGACCATGCTGTTTGGAGGAATCATGGAAGTGACGAAAGCAGTGACCTGACTACAACAGTTTTTGGAGGCAACATATCTGAGAAAGCAAACAGGAATTCTGCAGATGCTGGAAATTCAAGCAACACACATAAAAGTTGCTGGTGAACGCAACAGGCCAGGCAGCATCTCTAGGAAGAGGTGCTGCCTGGCCTGCTGGGTGCACCAGCAACTTTTATGTGTGTTGATATCTGAGAAAGCTTCTGATACGTTAATCAGGAAGTTACCTTCAAAATGTGGTTCAGAAGAGAGTTCAGGAAAGTTGCAAGCATTCATCTTTTGTGAGTATAAGGAACCAGAATCTACTCTGCATGCATTAAGGTTATTGCATGAACTTCAAGTGGGAGACAAAAAGCTACTTGTAAAAGTAGGTTCAAAGACCAAAGTCTAGCTGGATGAATTGAAGGCCAAAAAGAAAGTAATCAATGGACATACAAAAACAGAGGTTTCATCAGATTGTGTTGTGGATGAGGAAACCAAGAGAAGAGATCAGATGGTAAAAGGAGCAATAGAAGGATTAATGAAAGTATACCCCAGTGAACTAAATGCACCTTCCCAAGATCAAGATACACATCCAAGAAAGAAGAAAAAGGAAAAAAAAGAGGAAGATGACATAATTGTTGTGGAAATGGATGAGGATAAACCAGACCTAATTTTTCAAAAAATTAGCAAATTCAGAGAAACTCACAAGAGACTAGAAGAAGAAAAACAAAGGCAAAAATGAAAGACTAGAATTTGAAAAGGAGACAAGCAGGGGTTGAAGTAGATCCAAAGAGAGAAGACATGAAAAGGAGAAGAAAGGTATATAGAGCTGTCAGAACTACTACCTGCCATCCCAGAGTCATCACTTACAACCACCACGGAGGAGGACCCCGAACCTGAGATTGCTTCACAGCCACAAATCTCACCTGTCAAGCAGAGGTACCCACCTGCCCCCTTATTAGGGTAGACATTATCCCACAAGAGTAAGAAATCCTCTACGGTGATTAAATCTTTAGGCCTGAATGGGACAATTTAAAATTTACTATGCTGTGGATGTCTATACAGTGGTTGTACTATACAGTATACTGTGTATATAGTTGATTTACATTCTATATCAAGTTGGAGTTTATAACTAAGCAGAGAGGAATGTTGTGTATTTAATATTTCAGTAGTATTTGAGTAATATTGTAATTATATTGTTTGATTAAGCAATCTCTTTGTTTAAATAATTCATTATGTTTATATTATGAAATGTGAATTGCACATGTCATGATGCTATCACATGATACTCACACACCTCAAGCCTCACTTAAAGTAAAACATAAAGTTAGACTCTCGTTCCCAGCTCTATCATTTTCTTGCAATTAGATGTATGTTTTGGTGTTCATTGGCACAGATGGCTATGGAGGCCAGGTCATTGGGTATATTTAAAGTGGAAGTTGATAGCTTCTAGATGTAACCAGGTGACCGATGAATATCATTTTTTATTGTTACAGTGCACTTATGTATTCACCCTGGTAATGCTAAGATAGCTGCTGTGTCTTTAAGAGAAAACGGTGATGTTATTATGCACGTGTGGAGTAGAAAGAAGAATTGCAAGGTTCTAGAAAGGATGTCAAATGCTAGTCGTATGGTGAGGAAAGATTTTCGCGCTTCAGGTATGGGCACTGGATAGCGTCATTGTGCAAAGTTCCTTATCGGCCTAGTAGCGTGAACGAGGAGAACTCGTTTCAGGGTCTAGCCTATATGTGTTTGGAAGTTAAGATGGGATGTATCTACTCATATTTTTGATGTTGTGTATAAGGTACAGGGTTGCTGGGATTCTATTGTTGCTTGTATTTTTTTTAGAATTGCCACTATATTGGTTTTGTATATTTTGTTTTAGTTATTTTCATACTGCATATGTAACAAGGGTGTGGACTGAAATTAGGTTGAGATTATAACAACAGGAAATGTGTTTTTTTTTCAATTCATTGAGTCGTTCTTGTTTTGATACTCTCTTTCTGCATTAAAACATCTTAAACAGATAAAGGAATTAAAGACCCGATAAAGTATTTGTTGTCCTACCTGTGTATTTTTCCCCAAGCTACGAAATTGATTAGTTAGGGTGTCAAATGTCACGGGGAAGAGAAGAGAATGGGGTTGAGAGGGATAATAAATCAGCCATGATGGAATGGCGGAGCAGACTCGATGGGCTGAGTAGCCTAATTCTGCTCCTATGTTTTGTTGTCTTATTATTGCTCCAACTCACCTTTCAGCCTTTCTTGCTGTGGTGCTCTATTCAACCCGCAACAAGCTTTCTGACAGAGTGGAACTTACCTACAGCACAAATGTGAAACTGCGCAGAACCCGAAACACATTTACCAAGACTGACCTCCATGTTATTTTGATGTAGTCACTGAAGGATACAAGTCTTGCACTCAAATTTCAGAAAACAAATGCTCTCTACCAGCCCATCTTGCTGTCAAATAACAAAATATTCAAAGGGAGACACAGTCAATACAGATCACGTGTTAGATTTTAGGAATTAATCTTGGCGTACACAGATACTAATGAAGTTCATCATCCAAATGTTTTAGAGGTTAAATACTCCCCCATCAACATCAATCCCATCTTCTTTTATGTAAACTAACAGAACATGTGAGAAAAAAATACTTACCTTCATCATTGTTAGTCAGTTGTAGCTTTCTGACCTGATAAATCATTCATATAGTAACAGTATATTGTACTTGCAAATGTATTTGGGAGTTAGCACCAATCATGTCAGCACTGATCTATAAAATCACAGATCTGCTTCTGATTCTGGATATATCTTAATAAAGTGGATGTCGAATGCAGTTGTTTGATTATAATCAAATAGTAAAATTAAGAAAAGGTACATAAACACATAAAGTAAGAGTGAGTTATAAAGAAGGATGTAAATAAGAAAATCAAAATAAATAAGATTAAGTGACTGCTTTATTTGAACATTCCATCTAGTCACAAGGATGACCCTGACCTTCTAGATGCCTGTCATTTTAATTCTCCTACCCATTCTCTTATATTTTGCCTCCTGATAAAGCTTGACAGAGCCTTTAGGGACACCTCAGCTTCTCACTAAGAACATTGCAGCAAGACAACCACGAATTCAGGATTTTCAGACAATAGCCATTCCAATGTTGTATCTCATTTTCAATCATTTCCTCTCTCCTGGTGCCTCAGATTTCCTTCATTCCTCCTGCTTACACCTCTTTCAGATATAAGTGTTGCTATTCAGTCATTCTTTCAGCCGGCACCAGCAGCTGCACACTTTCATCAGTTCAGTAGAACTTCCTTACCTCAACAATCTCAATCAATTTCAAAATTGAAATTCAAATTCAAATTTTATTATCACTCAACCAAACCGGAATACAGTCAAATGAAATACCATTCCTCTGGAGCCAAGGTGCAAAACATACACAGCACATGCAAAGTAATGAAAAAAAACATAGTCTTGCAAAAAAAAAAGCAAATGTAGTCCAAGATCATGATTCCTGGCAACCTAGCCTGTTATTCCACTGGAGAGCAGCCCAACAGGAGAGGCCAGACATCAACCAGGCATGGACACCACGCTACACCGCCTCCAGCATCTCTCTCAAGACTGCAGCAGCTGGCAAGCTCGCAGCTCAAGGCCTAGTCCTCGCTACAGCTGAGACAATGCAGCTCCCACACTGTCTGTCCCACCAACAAACAAGGGGAACAGGCCTACAGCATCTTACATTATCATTGTCCAACAGGGTCTTGCAATCGCGAGAGAAACATCCAGGACAATCACCTTCAGTTTCACTGCACACTACCTTTGCGCGCCAACTGCAATGCCTTCGAGTAGCAAGCAGCACCGCATCTGCAGCCAGGCCCGCTCCTTTAAACCCAGTCCAGGTCCAGCTCCCGTTCTGACAAGCCAGCCGGCTCCAGTTCCTACACACTGACCGGGGTAGACCTACAGCACCTGAAGCTCTTTGAGCCTAGCACCATCTTATGATCATAAAAAACACATTTAACAAAGAAAAAAGCACCTTTGGCCCAAGAGGTTGTTGCATTCAAACACGCTGCCATCTTTCTGGAAGGGTAGATATTTGATTCTTCCCACTGTCTGCACATCAAAGACATAGTGATGGACATTTGCCTGGGCCGTAGCTACATCTGTCTCATTGTTGGCCACATGGAACAGTACTTGTTCCAAGCTTATTCCGGCACACACTCCCAACTTGTTCTCCACGACATTAATCAGTGCATCAGGACTGCCTCCTGCACTCATGCAGAACTCACTAATTCCATCATCTTTGCCATCAACACCCACTATTCCCTCAAATCCATTTGGACTATGCCTGAAACTCCTCTTTCCTTTCTGCTATCTCAGTTTCCAACTCAGAAGACAAACTTCTCATTGAAATTTTCTATGAACTCACTGACTCCTACAACTGCCTCAATTATACCATCTCCCACCCTACATCTTGTAGGGATGTCATTCCTTTTCCTCCACCTCCACTGCAGGTTTTCAAGATATGGCCTACGGCTTCTGAAATGCCCTCCTTCTTCTGTAAACATTATTCCCCTGTATCTAGTTAATGGAGCCCTAAATGAATTTCCTCCATTCCCTGTAAAGCTGCCCCCATTCCCACTCTCCCCAGGCAATACAGCAACAGAGTTCTTTGGTCTTCACCTTCCACGCACCCCCCCCCCCACCCTCTGCCACCAACACATCAAACACTGCCATTTCCACAGCTCCAACATGATCCCACCACGAGTCACATCTTCCCATCTCCCATCATTCCTGCTTTCTGCAGGAACCTCTCTCTCTCTGTGACTCCCTGATCTGCTCATCCCTCCCCTCCCAGCCCTTCCCAGCCCTTCCCATCCCCTGGCGCTTTGCCTTGCGACCAGAGTTGTAACACGTGTCCCTTCAGCTCCAGCCCTTCAAGATGAGGCAGGGGTTCATCTGCAGCTTTTGCAACCTGGTCAATTGCACTCGGTGCTCAAATTATGGTCTCCAGTGAAACATTGGCTCAGTGACCATTTTACGGAGCACCTGCATTCTGTTCCCAACAGCAATCTCAAGTTTCTATTGCATAGCATCTTAAATCTTTTTCCAAATCCCACGCTGACCTACCTTCATTGCAACAGAGGTGTCAAATGCAAAATGGAACAATAACATCTCATATTCTGCTTGGTAAATGGTATGAACATTGGCTTATCCAATTTCAGGTAACCCATATCCTCAATGTTCTCCCACACATCAACTTAGTTTTCTTCTCCCTTCACTCACCATTCCATTCCCCTCCCCATCCAGTTCAATCAGCCTAGCATTCACTTCCTTTCAGGATCTACCAATCATTGATCAGCCTTTGTTCTATTGTACTGCCATATTTCTATTTAGTAATCTTTCCTCTTCCCTAAGTCCTGATGCAGAATCTTGAATACCTGAACCATGAATATACACCTCTTCCCTCTACAGATGCAGCTTATCCCAATAAGTTCTTCCAGCATTCTGTTTATTGCTACAGATTTACGCACCTGCAGTCTCTTAGTGTTGACTATTCATTTTCTCCTAGACTCAATACTTGCATCTGCTCTCCCTGCTTTCCTGCCCCTTCTACTTAATTTGGAACTTAAAACTTGTTTCATTTTTAAGTCTAGATCATCAGTGTGATCTTGACACTATTTCTCACTCCACAGATGTTGCCTGATTGTTGAGTACCTCCAGCATTTTCTGCTTTTATTACCAATAAAAGTACGTCTTCAGAAATATGTAATTGGCTGTAAATATCTTCAGAATTACAGTACCTTTATCGCTGCTCTGAAAGTATACTGGGGAGAAACTTAAATTTGTGAGATAACATAATATTGATAAAAGTGAGTTGTGAGCCTATTTACATCACTCGTGACTGCTATTTACTTGGATGTAAGTAAAATGAGGGTATGAAGAGGTTAACTGGTTACAATATCATATAAAGACAATAAGTACGCCATAAAAAGCTGGAACTTTCCAAGATGTAACATTCTGCTTTGACAAAAACGAAACTGATGGAGACTTCAAATATTGGGAAAATCAGGAGGCGAGCAATATAGGTGACAAATTTGATCTCACCAGTTTCACATCAGGAATTGAAACTTTTTTAAAAAGTGAATATTTTGAGCAACACAAACAAAATGCTGGAGGAACTCAACAGGTCAGGCAGCATTGATGGAGAGGAATAAACAATTGACATTTCGGCTGAGACCCTTCCTCGGGACTGGAAGAGAAGGGGACAGGTGCTGGATTAAGAAAGAAAGTGAGGAGTGTGGGAGGAGTACAAGCTGGCAGGTAATAGGTGAGAGCGGGTGAGGGATAAGGTGAGTGGGTAGGGGAGGAGGGTGAAATAAGAAGCAGGGAAGTGATATGTGGAAAGGGTAAAAGGCTGATGAAGAAGGAATCCGATAGGAGAGGACAGTGGACCATGGAAGCAAGCGAAGAAGAAGGGACACCGGGGGAGGTGACGCAGGTGACAAGAAGAAAAGGGTTGAGGGGGAATTAGAACGTTAAATGGAAAAAGAGAGAAGGGGGAGAAAGGAGAAATTATTGGAAGTTAGAGAAGTTGATGTTCATATCATCAGGTGGGAAGCTACCCAGACAGAATATGAGATGTTCCCTTCCAACCCGAGTATGGCCTGATTGTGGCAGCAGAGAAGACCATTGATTGACAGGTCAGAAGAAGAATGGGAATTGGGATTGAAATGGGTGGACATCAGGAAGTCCTGCCTTTAGTAACGAACAGAGCGAAGGTGCTCGGTGAAGCTGTCCCTCAATACATGTCGAGTCTCGTTGACGTAGGGGAGAACACACCGGAAGCACTGACTACAGTAGATGACTCTGACAGACTTGCAGGTGAAGTGTTGCCTCATTTGGAAGGACTGTTTAGGTCTCTGAATGGTGGTTAGGAAAGAGGTGTGAGGGCAAGTGTAGCACTTGTCCAGCTTGCAGGGATAAGTACCAGGAGGGATTCAGTGGGCAGGGATGAGATGACAAGGGAATTGTGTAAATTGCAACCTCTAATGAAAGTGGAGAGTGGTGGGGGAGGTGAGAAAAAGATGTGCTTAAAGGTAGGTTCCTGTTGTAGATGGTGGAAGTTATGGAGATGTGTTAGATATGGAAGCTTGTGAGGTGGTAGCTGAGGACAAGGGGAACCCTATTCCATAGAACATAGAACATAGAATAGTACAGCACAGTACAGGCCCTTCAGCCCACAATGTTGTGCCAACCCTCAAACCCTGCCTCCCATATAAGCCCCCACCTTAGATTCCTCCATATACCTGTCTTGTAGTCTTTTAAACTTCACTAGTGTATCTGCCTCCACACTGACTCAGGCAGTGCATTCCACGCACCAACCACTCTCTGAGTAAAAAACCTTCCTCTAATATCCCCCTTGAACTTCCCACCCCTTACCTTAAAGCCATGTCCTCTTGTATTGAGCAGTGGTGCCCTGGCGAAGAGGCACTGACTATCCACTCTATCTATTCCTCTTATTATCTTGTACACCTCTATCATGTCTCCTCTCATCCTCCTTCTCTCCAAAGAGTAAAGCCCTAGCTCCCTTAATCCCTGTATTGGCAGTGGGAAAATGAGGTTAGGGAAGATGTGTGGAAAATGGAGAAGATGCAGGTGAGGGCAGCATCAATGGTGGTAGAAGAAAAATTCCATTCTTTGAGAAAGGAAGACATCTCAGACGTTCGAGAAATATAAGCTTCATCTTGAGAACAGATCTACAAAATCTGTCATATTTATATAAATAATTTGCTTTGTTGCACAGAAAAATAAATTAATAGGATCTTAAAGTTTGGCAGCCATCTCATATGATTTTTATTTACAGTTGAATGTCAATTAGCTCATCAGATGTTAGAGAACAGATGTCTTCAGATACTAGATTTGCCACATTGTAAAAAATGCTGTTGCTATATTACTTTTGCCATCAATGCGACAGTGTGCATTGTCCACAAAATGGCTCATCCTGAAATGCACTGCCTAAGGGGAAGTTAGAGGCAGCCGCACTCAGAACATGTAAGTGACTGAAACAAGCACTTGAATCTGCCAAAGTTATGGACTAAGTGTTTGTAAATGGGATTGGAAAAGATGGGTTGATGATTATCAGAATTAACATAATGGACCAAAGAGCTCGTTTCTACGCTGTATAGCTCAATGAAAATGCACTGAAGTTACTCAGAGAAGCTACCCTTTCAAACCCCTACCACCAAGAAGAACAGGGCCAACAGATATATAGGAACAGCACCCCCCGGATGTGCCTGTCCCAGTCACACTCCAACCTGACTTGGAAATAAACCCAATGCCTCCTGTTCCTAATAAAGTGGCCACTAAGGGTATGTTCACGATCTTTCTGAAATACTCAAACCAACCCATCTGGCACCAAAAATCATTCCACAGTCAAAGTCACTTAGATTACTTTTCTTCCACATTTTGATGTTTGGACAACAACTGAACCTCTTGACCACGTGCTTTTATGTGTTGCATTGCTGGTACGTTATTGGCTGATTAGATATTTGCACTCACAAGTGTATGGATGTACATAATAAACTGGCATAACTGAGTGTACATCACTGGTTCTTCATTATCATTGAGTCCACATCAGGGTTTCCCGACCCTTTTTATGTCATGGACTTCTCTCAGTAACCGAGGTGCCCAAGGACCTCAGATTGGGAACACCTGCTCTAAATACTGGAATTCCCTCCCGGTTGTACTATGAGAGTAAAAACATCAGAAGAACTGCAACACATCAAAAAGCAAGTCACTACTATTTTCTCAAGGACATTTAGAAATGCACAATAATTGTTTGCCTTGGCAGCAATGCCCGGAGCCCAGAAAATGCTTTTTAAAATGCAGTAATAGCTGTCATTACAGATAACCACAAATGACCCGTCCTACTGTTAATCATATAGTTCTTTTTCCTAATCCTATCCCTCAGATTTTGAATTCTGAACCATTGCACTATAGAATTGCACATTTTATGAAATTGCATATTGGTGTATATATTTGGGTGAAGCAATGCAGGTGGACATGCTTCAGATGATTACTATGCAAACACATGTTATAGTGCCTATTAATAAAGTTCCACTAATCATAACACCGTAAGGTTTACTGCGTCTGTTCCATTTCTTTGAAAGATTTCTCCTATTTAAGTCAACACGTCAGCTTTTCCTTCATGCCTGCAAATGAGTCCCCGTAAACACATTAAAAGACAAAAAAATTTGAAAATCTGAAGTAAAAACAAAAAATGCTGGAGACCTGCAGCAGATCCGACAGAATCTGTGGCAAATAAACTTCCATTAGAATTGGGAAATATGAGAAAACTTTGGAGAAACCAAATATGGGGGAAATGCTTTGCAGTAGGCCTCCATTTATCTAACCTCTCTATCAATGACCTACTACAATATCTCTGTTGTAGAGCATACAAAAGAAGGTGATGAATGCCTGTGCACATCTGAATTTGAGGACTTTGAGAATTCATCCTAATTATTGAAGTCAAAGTTATGATACCAAGGTGATCCACAATAGAACCAATTTCTATGAAAGCCATTGTCAAGCGAGAGTATGTCAGTGCCCCAACACTTCTCTCAATCTTTCTTGCCACTAGTTTGCACTTCACATCAAGTAAACATCCCTTGGAGTTGATCTCCAGGACTAACAAGAAACTGCTCAGCCAATAGAAGTTACAATGTTTCTCTGGAACTAAGGTCATCCAAAATTCAGTACTGAAAGCACAAAATGCAATGATACCTGCACTTACTTGTGACCAGGTTCCAAGACAACAGTGACTCGTTCATTAAAGCATACAAGAGGACAGCTTTTATTCTCAAAATCTTGAAAATCAAAATTCTCTACCAGCCTGCCTCCATTGTACCATACAGCATTGGGAGCCACCTCTCTACAAAGACAGTCATCGATAATGAAATTCAACACCATCTTCAGTCCGCCAGCAATGCCTTTGGTTAATTGAGGAAAAGTATTTGAAGATCAGGACCAGGCACTACTTATAATCTGCAAGCAGCAGTAATGCCTGCTTTTCTATATGCTTCTGAGACTCAGACTACCTATAGCAGGCAACTTAAGGCACTAGAAAAAATAATATTATTGATGACTCTTCAGCTTTCTCCATATGCACCAGAAGGATAGGTTGTACAATGTCATCATCCTCTCACAGGTCAAAATCCCTAGACTCGAGACCTTACTCTATCAACTACATTAAGCAGACCACATTTATTTCATGTTCAAGTCTAGATTCATGAAATAAATATTATCAGCCCAAGCTTTGTCATGGGAAGTGATCATCACAGGTAGAAAACAACTCAAAGAAGTATGCAAAGCTTCCTTCCAGTGCAACATCACATGTCTCCTGGGAACCACTGGTCCGTGACTGTTCAAAGTCAAGGAGCAGCAATTGGAATGGTATTGAGAAACTGGACGCCACAGATCAGAAGGATTCAGAAGCCCTGAACATGAAGCAAAAGAAACAAACTACCCACCCGCCCATCTCGCCAACCATTTCCTGCCCCTCTCTGGAAGAGTCTGCCATTCCTGCATTGGCCTTATTAACCATCTGAAAAACCAGAGATGAAGCAAGTCTCTCTCAATCCTAAAGGAATGCCTATGAAGAACAACGAGAACCAGTGACTCCATGTAGCTTGGTGAAGCTTGGTAAACAGTACCTCATCTTCTAAATAGGCAAGTTGCTGTCCTCAAGTCTTCATATCAAATTCATATATTTTAGATAACCATCACTTCCTGTCTGAGTCAGAACTTGGCTAGTTCAGAAGTAAGGTTATGCAGCTATACTGTGGAAAACATTTGTAATGAGGCAGTAAGCTAACTGCACAAATAAAGATGGATAGGAATATCATAATGTCTATCATAAAATAGAGAAGCAAAGTTAGGCCATTCAACCCATTGCCCCATTCTCCCGCCTTCTTCCAGTAATCATAACCAATCAAAAAGCTGAGTCTTGTGGAGACCTAATTGCCCAGAGACATAATTTCAGGAACAATGCTGAGAATTTAACATTCAGGAATAAAGTAACGGACGCTTCAGGAGGCAATTCAGAACACTCATCAAAAATTATCCTAGTTAGGAGAAATATTCTGCAAAGGAAATAACCATAACTAATGGAGAAGTTAAAAAGCATATTAAGTTACAAGAGTAAACAGGTAAGGAAACAAATGTGCAGAATTGATGCGAAGACTGGAAGGGATTCAGAGTCCATTCAGGTATAAACAGATAATAAAGAGAGAAAATAAACTTTGAGTGAAAACTGGCAAAGAATATTTGAAAATTTATTTAAGTATTTAGAAATGCAGAGGGCCGAATAGATTGACACCTCAGCGAATGAGGCTAGGAGAATAGTTGCAGAGAACAAGAAAATGGCAGATGAATTAAACTGTCGAAGATACTGTGGGCATTGTATTAATTCTGTATAATGCTGGGGTGGAACTAAATACCGTCGTAATCACTATGCAATTGGTATTAGGCAAAACATTAATTGGGCTACAGCCTGATAAACTCTATGAGCCAAATAGGTTCTATCCAAAAATCCTAAATGAAGGGGGCACCAGAACTATAGAAGCATAAGTTCTAGTCTTCCAAAAATGTAGATTCTGGAAAAGTATCAAATGATTGTGACAGCCTAGTCAAAAAGCAACATGGGGGCAAAATACAAATATCTCGATCAATAAGCCTAGTAGTATCTATTGTTGAAAAATGTTAAAATCAATTATTAAGGAATTAAAGAAGTAATAGCAATACATTTGGAAAATTATAATTTAATTATGGTGCATACTTCTCCTGCTCTTTATGGACCATGGCTCCTCATGGATGCATAGTTTTGATATGCATAGATCTATTTTGATACCATCCCATTTTAATATATTTGTAGTGGCATACAACATAATGAAGGCTGTACTCAATGTGAAGAAAGAACTTTGTCTCCACAAGGATTGTATGGTGGTTATTGCAGCCGGTGTAATCATAGACTGATGCATTTGACATAGGTAGATTGGTAAGCAAAATATCAAATAGGTATTATCTCTTGAACAATACTTATGACCCAGTCTAACATTTGTGCCCTTCATAGACAGAGGAATATGGAACTTGTCCAGATCCATTAGAAGCCTGAATGGCAATAATGGAATGAATCCATTATTTCCATGACTTCCTGGAGAATGAGGCCTTGAGGATTAGTAAGCTTTCAGCGCCATTAACTTGTACATCACTGTGTTTTTACTAATACTTATCAGGAATAGAAGTCTTTTTCCCAGTTTTGATAAAAGCTCTCAGCACCAAAAGGACTCTGTTTCTCTTTCCACTGACGCTTCCTTGCCTGCTGAGTTGTTTTCAGCAGTTTTATTTTTATTTCGGGCTCCAGCATCTGTGTTTTTTTTATTTTATAAATATTCCCATTTCTGTCTGCAAAGGCTTATATTTTTCTTCACCAATCCATCTTTTACTTTAAAATTTTCTGAAAGTGTTACTATCCATTTTTAAGGTCCTTGCAAATTGAGTCTAATAGTTTTCCTGTCAATCAAACTCTTGGTCCTTTTTTGCTGAATTCTAAACTACTCAAATCCTAAGGTTAGCCGCTTTATCAGGCAACTTCATATGCCTCCATTTTGGATCGAATACTTTTCTTAGCTACTATCATAAGCCATGTATTCAGTGGATCAACAGGGAAATTAGCAAGGAGCTTGTATCAGGCACTGTAGAGCTGAAATATATTCATACTAACAGATTAAGGATAGTGATAAACAAACAATAAGGAATTACTACATTTCAAAGCACTATTAATCTATGAGAAGGGGTTGACCTCAGCTCACAAATGTACCAGAGCCCCACAAAATTTGAGAACATAACAGGATATTTTTAAAAACATGTTGATTGCTTCCAGCAGCTACAATTACAATAATCTTACTTGCTGTTAACAATTAGACATATTGGAAAATATGTTGTCATACCTGGGCAGATCAGTCAAAGGAAAACAACCATAAAATAACATAATTTATCCACATAGGACATCATTAGCAAAGGAACAGCGAACCCATCTGTTCTGGACAAACACATATTCAAATTTATAAATATAAGGAGCTTTATAAATACAGAACTTTAATTTGATGGTGAATGGAAAGAAATATTTTATTTTAATTTTATAAGCACTGTTATTTTCAGACAATTATTCCAAAATTGTTAATAGATCAAGTTTTTTATCGTTCATTGTAAATTTGATGAATATATAATTACACATTTTTATAAATTATTTCATTAAATAATAACTAAATAACCTGCCTGGAACTTCAGAATAAATTGGTAAAGCTAGTAAAGACTGATATTAATCCTCCATTTTCAAACAAGAGCTCTGTGCCTGCATATATGGTAGAGTTAAATTGTGAGGCAGGAATGGTCAGACAATCATAAAATCAAATTGTTTTATTTAATCTTTATGATTAGAGCAGAGAATGAGAGAGAACAGGAAAAAAATGCTCCAAAGTGATGTTTGGCAGCCAGTGAAAAATACTTAAAGAAAATAAATCACTGGAAGAACTCAACCAGTCAACCAGTATTTGTGGAAAGAGAAAACAGTTAATTATTTCTGTCAGTTACCCTTATAACTGGGGGAAACAAACACAAAAATGTTGCAGTAGTGTGTAGGAAATAGAGGAACTCCTTCCACAGTGGTAGACAGGAAACCATATGTCAGGAAGAAGGAGGATATTTCAGAGGTACCAAAGCAGAAGGCTTCATCATTGCAAAATTTTCCTTTTAGTTTTTTGTATATACAGTGTATATATTGCTCCAAAGAACTCCTACGGTGAAGCCCTACCATGGAATTGGACTGGATTAGATTGACCTCCAACAATGATAATCATCTTCCTTTGTATAAGATTTGATCAATGATTGGATTGTTTTCCCATTATGGTGATTGACCTGAAGGGGCAGTAGAGATGGGGCCTCGCATAACTCTTAATAAATATTTAAGTGAGCATTTGAAGTACCATGGCATCAAGAATCAAGTAAAAGAAAATGGAATTAGTATAGACGGGCACTTGATGGCTGGCATGGGTTTGGTGGGCCACACAGTCTGCTTCTGGGCTGTATGATTATATAATCCACAGTCCAATTGCAATGAACTTCCTTGGTTTGTTCTCAAAAAAGTGTTTTCCATCTGTTTCACCTATTTCCCATATTTTAGCAGAAAAGATGGGAATCTGGAATGCCCAAAATTCATTGTTAATAAAGTCATAGAGTCATAGAGCACGACAGCACAGTAGTAGGCCCTTTGGGTTGCCGAGTCCACGCTGACCTGGTTTTCTGCCTATTGCTTTCTACCCACATATGGGATTTATTAGATAAATAATATATCTAATTAAAAAACAATTTCTATATCAAGGTATGGAAACCATTCACACTTGGGCTGGTAAACTACAAGTCACTTTTGTGCCATATATGTTTTAACCAATGGCTGCCTGGAACAAGCTAAAGGGTCACCATGTCCCCTTTACATTCAACAACTTTCCTGTAGCCGCATTCTGATGCTATGAACTGCTATAGTAACCCGCTTTATAGGACTGGCCAAGGAAATACTACAACTGCAACAAAGGGTTGGTATTCTGTGATGAATGCTCACCTCCTGTTGCCCTCAATTTTTTTCCACTATCTACAGGCATAAATCAGGAATTTAGTAAGAATACTCTCTTCTTGCCTGTAGGAATGCATTTCCAACTTTCAAGAAACCTCAGCCAACCAAGACATTGCAACCAGTCTGACTGATTCCTCATCCATGGCCCTATGCATTCATTCCCCCCAACACCAATGAATCATGGCTGTAGTATATGCAGCCGACAAAACACATTACAGCAATTCATTAAGACTTCTCAACACTACTCAAACCTATGACATCTACCATCTATAAGTTCCATTTCAGGAGAAACTATTTTACTAGGTTAAATTCCAGGAATTCCCTAATCACCTTCTTACAGTCATTAAATTTTAACCTTGCCTGTGAGGTCTACATCCATGAAAGGATAAATAAAAATCACTTTTCAGTAGCATCCTAGGAGCTTTATAAATTTTAATCTGAACTAGCAGGCACAGTGATGAATTGGGCATTTGTTTTACTTTCTTTGTTTTATTTCCAAAAATATGCATTTTCTGTGCCTTTAAGGTGATTTTTAAAAACATTCAACTGTCTGATGTTGGTTATGGAAAAATATAATGAATGACAATTGAGGGAGACCAGGGAAAATTGGTGGTGTGCCAATCTTTATGGAAGGCCAGGAGAAGTTTGGCAAAGAATCTTAATGATCCCATTCTGCCAGCTGACACACATCTCTTCACTTCAGTATTATGTTATTGTGCAAGGTTGTCCATTACACTTCTGTAAGAAAAATAGCTTGAGATGTCTTATGAGACTAGTAGACAATTGATATAAATAAGAAATCATTTCTTCCTTCACAGAATATGGATGTTACCAGCAAGACCAGCATTGAGTGCCTTTGAAAGAGAGTTTTTAATCTGCCTTTTTTTTTAATCCCCTGCATTTCATATGCAAAGGTATCGTGGTTAGGTAGATGAGTTGTCTAATTTTAAAATTGTGACAATTAAAGATGGGTTTAGTTATCTTGGAAGGAATCTTGGTGGTGAACCTATGGTCTTTGTCATTCTATATAGTGGATGTTACAGCTTTGGGAGGTATGATTTAAAAAACTTAGCACATTGTTAAACTATATCTTGTGGATAGTACACTCTATCAGAATCAGAGTCAGATTTAATATCACTGACATATGCCATGCAATGTGTTCTTTTGCAGCAGCAGCACATTGGCATACATAATAAAAATATTTATAAATTACAATAAGAAATATATATATTTAAAAAGAAATTAAATAAGTAATGCAAAAAAAGAACAATAAAAGAAAAAAAAGGTAGTGTACATTCAAAAATCTGATGGCACTGGGGAAGAAACTGTTCTTAAAAAATCGAGTGTGTGCATTTAGGCTCCTGTACCTCCTCCTTGATGGTAGCAATGAGAAGAGAGCAATGGGTGATGGGTCCTTAATGATAGATGCCACCTTTTTGAGACACTACAGACCTTGTATGTTTAAGGTGGGCAGAGTGATTGTTTAGGATAGTGTATATGGTCCAGTAAGGGAAGGTTTGCTTTGTTCAGAATGGTGTTAAGCTTTTGTGTGTTGTGAAAGCTGCCCAACTCCATGACATACTTGATTAGTGTTTCTTAAGTGATAGAGAGAATAGAGAATGAGGAAATGAGATGCTTGTCACAAATTACCCAGCCTTTGTCCTCCTCTTGTAGCCACAGCATTTATATTGCACGTCCTGTTAAATTTCTGGTCAGTGGCAAACCCCCAGGGTGTTGATGATGGACGATTCAAAGGGGCCAAAGCCACTGAGCATTAAAAAGGAGAATGAGAAGACGGTTTTGGAGGTGGTCATTGCCTGGTGGTAATTCAGCAGTGTGAACACTATTTGCTGATTAACACTTGTAGCTTTAATATTGTTCAGCTCTTGCCACTCTGAGTCACGGCTAGTTCCTTCTTCGGAGGAGTTATGAATGGAAGTGAGCACTGTATAATGATCTCCAAACATCCTCACTGATGACCTTACTTGAAATAATCCCCAGTATCAAACTGTTGCTCAATTTGTATGAAACCAGGCTCTGGAAACATTAGAACGTAATTTTCAAATACATTCCTTTCACTTCTTCCATTTCTTTTTAAAATTTATGATCATAGAAAATCCATTGTAATCTAAATACTTAACATAAGCTTAACATAATACTGGGAAGGTTTGTACTTGTATTAAAAAAGGTTGTTTATTTCATTGATGCATGAAATGAGGAGTGAACATGAGGCACTAATTAAAAAATGCTGCAAGCAAGATACACATTTGTTCAATACACAGCCATTAAGAATAGCAGTAATGTTTCATCACAGTACGTGCATTGTATGTACATTCATTGCTTCCTTCACATGAACAGCAGCCTGAAAGATATTTTTTAATGATAAAGGGAATGACATTGGTGTCTCTAACTGTTTCACTTTTCATGGTTCAAATTTAAATAGAAGAATCTTTAGGGAAGCTGTCCTAACAAGAGCACTTCAACATATAAAGGGTTTATCACAAAGGCTACTGGATAAGCATTTAATCTGAAATAATATCATAATTCTCAGATTGTTGCACATCCCTGTTCTTACATCCTTTACACTGGTGTCACTAAAATGTAGTTAAAGCCAAAGTATGATGCTCAGTATAACATTTTTTTTCCCTGATACTTTACACGTTAAAATTCAGAATGTATACTTTGAAGTGTATATCTCATCCTGGAATAAATCAAGCTGCAGCTAGTTTTATTCTTTTTTAATGAATTGCATATTCTGCTCAGTGACATTTAATTGCGTTAAAATACGTCTTTCAACGTAATCTGATTTAAGAACCACCATTTTGAACAGTAGAAAAAAAGAAAAATGAGAATCTCCATCAGTTAATGGAAGGTAGATTTTTTTAATATATTAGTGAGAGAGGAGGGTGTTTACAAACATTAATGTTTATAAAAGAAAAAATTCCCCAGGCACACCGACTTTGTAATGCTCTTGATCATTGTGGATGAAATCTTTTTCATCAGGATGCTGGTTTTCTTAAGTATTTTGGTTGCAGTAGGATAGTTCAGGACCTTATATAGAGCTCCATTAAAAATTATACCCTCCTTAATTTATCATACATAACAATTATTATTAAGTGTTCCTGCAAATCTATGGCACTATTTTGTGTGGTCAGTCTTAAAAGTGCACAGTTTTTAGCTGCACAATTATTTTCTGGACCAGGTGCAAGAAGATGCTTGGGAATCATATCTGAAAATTGTCTTATGTATATCACTCTAAATAATATTTTGAAATCCCTTCATACATAGTAATTTTCACATCTTCCACATTATTGCTATTCATAAAAACTGATTACATTATCTGAACAGGTTCCTTCAAGTTGATAATATAAAGTCATGTACTTGAAGTTCAACTATATTCTGGCAGCAAGTATTGCGACAGCCATTTCCATTATATTCACTTCTTGGTATAAATAATTTTTATTATTGTGCCCATTATAGAGCACCAAGATTCCAACATGGGAAAAATATTTGCATCTGCAATAAGCCCTCGATCACACAATTATACTGCCAATAACCCTTTCATGAGAATTTATAGTATAGCACTGAAACAAGCATACAAGCATGCTGTCGTATTTTTGCTGTTGTTTTGATATTAATAATTCTTTTTCTCATTTACATAATAGTATTAATTCAAACTGACTCTTAGTCCAGGATTCAGTCTTTTGATATCTCAACTCAAAATCAAAACCAGCTCCGTGACCAAGAATAGCTTCTGAGACGTACTGAAGTAGATTAATACTCAAGACTGACTGTAACACTGTATAAGATCTTTACATATTCTAACCAGTTTCAGATGTTATTTTACGACAGCCACCAAAAAATATTATTTCAAACATACGACATTAGGAAACAAAGTATATAATCTTTATTTGCAATGATATAGTTTATCTTGAAAGAATCTTTGCAATATATAGAAGCAGGAAGTATGCAAGGCAAGTTTTTAAACATACATGCTCTTGACGTTGAACCAACTAAACAGGATGCATAATTTAATGTGTATATTTCCTATGGATCAGCTTAAAGCCTATGTGGTGATAGGATGGGTTAATGGTCTGTACTGTAAATTTCATGGCTTCAAGGTTTTCAGATAAGACTATAAGACTTTAAATAACCAACCTTTACAATGTACGTCACACCAGGTCCCAGGATTTTCTCATTAGAGTGCAGCCACCCTCGTGAGGGTTTACTAACAAAGCCTCCACTGTGATTCCAATCCTCTCCACACAGGTGAATATCTTCCACCTTGGTCCTCTTGTCGGTGTTCATCTTGTTCACGTCCTGCTGGGAATATGGAGTGGAGGAGACAGGGCTACACGTGTCCACTGCTGTTGAAACTGAGCTAGGAGTGCTTGAACTGCCTTGCTGTTTCGAAGAGGCAAGGTCTTTCATTGCAGAGGACAGGTTTTTGATGCCCAACAGGCTGCCTGTGCTGGCAAATTTCAAATGGGACACCTTCTGGATGAAGTTGCAGAGGGTCGTGGGCCCATCTTCCTGGTCCTTGCGGAGCGCCTCTGGTGGGTCTGGGTACGAGGATGCAGCAGATGTCGTCGTCGTCGTCGTAGCAGTCGAGCCCTTACCGTTCATTGATAAGTTGTGTATAAGATCATCGAATGATGTCACCGAATCATTCCTGAAACGATTATACTTTGCACGGTGAAGCATGCCCTTCTATCAGATTTTCTGTACAAGTACATCCAGATCTGACGCAAACTTAGAATGCATTTGTTCTACTATAGCAGAGCTCTCATAGTGCCAATAGCAACCCGATAAAGCCAGGTAGATAAACACACACAGAAATAAATGTGGCTCCTGAGTACAGAGGTAGGGCCTGGCGTAGTAGTACTTTGCTAAGACAGAGATCACCGTCCTGCTTGGAGCTGCCAAGCTGCTCGCAGCAAAAGCATGACTCACACAAATGAGAAGACCCTTTTCAACAAAAGGCTCACTGAACACTGCAAATCACTTCCTGTTGCAAAACCATCCACCCACTTACAGCACACTAGAACCAATCAATTTTCAAATTTCCCATTCCCATTTTGATAGAAAGGCATTTTCATCCAAAGCCGTGGAATTTTTCTTTTCCAGAAAGTAAACTGCTCTAATCATCAGGAATTTCACCTTCAGCAACATTATTCCTACTTATATATATTACTGTGCTGGAACATTCGATCATTTAAACTCAGCAAGCTATACACCCTTCCCTTTCTGAATACAGCTGTTATATAGCTTTTCAAAAATCCCTGTAACTGTCTGTGCAGATTAGACAATACATTAAACCACATAAAACCATCTAATCTTATTCATAACTAAGTCTCAACCCTGCATTTGAATGGTAAAGTAACTGAGAAAAACAGCTTAACTTTCACCGAATTAGATATGTAATAATGACATTAATTCACATGCATCTGCTCTAATTTAGATAATTCTAGTTCATCGATTTCAATTTCAAAACTGAGCATAGAAAGGTAAACCAAATTACACCACTGAGCATTTTCACACTTTCTTCATTTAATTATGTTTCTAGAAAATAAAATTGTCAAAATACTGTAAAACTGAGACACAGTGACGGCAGCTTCAGCATTCTTCCTATAATGTGGTTTATTCCAGTAAAATGAATTGAACTGTTCTGCCTTCCTGATCTATAAAACAGCATTAAATAGTGCTTTTCATTTTTACCCACCATTTTAGTGATGTTCCTCCTCCTCTGCAGAGAAACACCATTATTAAGGAGCATAATGTAAATCTCATTCATAATCTCTGCTGCATTAATTTTTCAACATTTTAACACAGCTTCCAAGCATCCCGTTCAGAAAAAAAAATCAGGTTTTAATACAACATCATCTCATTCAACATATACAAAAAAAACAGGATTTTTTTATCCAATGGGAAAGTGATATTTCAAATCATTTATATTTATTTGAATGAAACGGTAAGGGCGCATACCAATAATTCTGTGAATGAAATAAGGCCCTGCTGCATCTGCCAAACAATCCCTTGGGTGCTAATGGCTTTATCCAATGAGAAAGAACTTGGATGACTCATTCAGGATAGGATTTCTGAATAGTGGATTCTTCCATTTCCCTGACAGGTATGTTTCTTTCATCTGTGTTAGATAACTAATTACTGCAATTCAATAACAAGGGCTTTGAATTTATTTTTTAAAACACTCATTAAAAATTATTGTAGTGGGATGCTGATGCTAATTTAATTAAAGCAGTTTTCTTCACATATATTTTTATCTGACCCCCTGGAAGATGCATTCAACTGGTTCATTCACATCAGCAAAGTGGATAGATACCATTCTGTTCATTTTTTCTGTGATTTGAATACTAATTATTTTATTCAAAATATCAGACTGCTGCAGATTATGATATGGAAAAGTATTTTTGAGTACATTTCTGAGATGCAACCCACATAAAAGGTTTTTGCCTCTCTATAGCATTTATACATTAATTAAATACAAGAATAGCATCTCCATTTATTTATTATATAAAGTAAAGCCTTAAGTGGAATGTTTAGATGTCACATAAAATATTAAACAAAACATTTTGTGTATTTAAGATACTGAATAAATGTTCAAGTGTATGGGATATATCCAATATAGTGGGAAATATATAAAATTACTTATTTTGCCACAATTTAGAGAGTAATTGTTTTAATTTATTTTAAGATAATAAAATAAACACATAATGCATGCAATTCATAATCAAAGGACATATAAAGCATTTAAACCCTTTTGAAATATATTTTATTACAGCTGTTAACCACATTTCTATTGTTCGAATGAAGCTCGTCTGAATCTTCAGGTTAATAAGGTACAACGACAAGTTACCAAATTTGTCTTATAATGTTACCAAATTAATCTTTTATTGTCCATTTTAAAATTCATACATTGTGGTCAGAGATATTGTAATCCTAAATTGAATTGAATTCAGATCAAGGAGAAAATATTTGTATGTGCCACATTTTTGATATTTCTGATAATACCTTCACAAATTTCGTATAATTCATAATAAAATGACCTACTTGCAGCAAAGGTAATTTAGTGCAAAATGGGTTAATCAGAACTCTCACAAATTCTTGTTGCGGTGTAATTATTTCTTAGGATAAATAATTAAAACTGCAGGGAGAGCAAATACACAGGAAGCTGCACAGATTGCTTGCATGTAGGTGTTAAGGGCATTCATTTTTATCCAACCACTGAACAAAGAGAATCCTGTCCTGCAATTTCACTCATTCACTGTTGCGTGATTCGCACCACAATGTGGACTGCAGCAAACAGGTCGAGTGCAGCACAGAAAATTGCCCTCATTACCATTAAAGCAAGAGTTGTCAAATGAAAATACGTGAGCTTAGTCATAAAACTCGGGTAAAGATAACTTCACTCAATCATTCATGGTAACTTCCTTACAGATGCTGTTAACAGTCAAATCTTAATATAGCATGAGTGTCCAACTAGATTGCTGATTTTTTTCTCTATCCAATCCATTGATAAATCAGTACCTACTGTATAATGTTCCTGCAACAAGAATGGAATGGCAAAGAAAGAGAGAGATCAGAAGTGATGAGAATGTTGAGGACATTGACTGTGTTGGCATGCTGGGACTAAATTTCAGGGTTAACCACTGCATCTAAGGAAAAGGTATCAAACTGGAGGCCAAATGACAATCATTCTCAGATTAGTTACATTGGAAATTACAGTATTTACTACAAAATAAATAGGATGGTGGTGTGCTCAGATGCAGCGGCTTCTATGCGGCTGATCAAGGGCATTATTGTCTTTTTTAAGCATATTTTTAGGAGTGCAAAACCCTCCTGGACATTATGAACTTAAATTACTGCAGGATGACCCCATCAGCAAGTTGCTTACTGGCGGAGAAACTGAGGAGCTGGACAGTGTGGATCATGCTGCTGCCTACGTCAGAGAGGTGTCGGAGGTGTCAGTGTGCAGTCTAACAGCAGGTGATCTGCTTCGTTGTTTTTCATGTGATTGCAAGACCCTGTCAGACATTGACAATGTGGAATGCTGCAAGTATGATTCACTGATTCATTGGCAGGTGGCAGGGCCGGATGGCGGGAGAGCTGCGTAACCTCAGTCATAGCACGGACTAGGCCTCAAGCCGCAATATTGCTTGTTTACAGCTGCCCAGGGGAGAGGTGTTGGAGTCAGTGTGCTCCACCTGAATGCTGGGAGCAGTGTGGTGTAGCATCCAATCTGGAGTTGGAGCTACTCCTCCAGTGTCTGCTGGGCAGAAAACAAGCTGTATTACACTTGACTGCAGACTGCTGCAACTTTCATGAACCCAGGGTCTTGGACTATATTTTTTTTGTGTGACTGAATTTTGCTGATATCTTATATATACTTGCTACCTTATATAAGACCATAAGACCATAACACATGGGAGGAGAGTTAGGCCATTTGGCCCTTTGAGTCTATCCACCATTTCCTCATGGCTGATCCAATTTTCCCTCTCAGCCTCAATCTCTTGCTCTCTCCCATAACCCTTCATTCTCTGACCAATCAAGAAGCTATCAGCCTCTGCCTCAAATATACATAAAGACTTGACCTCCACTGCTGCCCCTGGCAAAGAATTCCACAGATTCACTACTCTCTGGCAAAAGAAATTCCTCCTCATCTCCGTTCTAAAAGGATGCCCCTCTATTTTGAGGCTGTATCCTCTGGTCTTAAACTCTTCTACCATAGGAAACATCCTCTCCATATCCGCTATATCAAGGCCTTTCACCATTTGATAGGTTTCAATCAGGGTACCCCTCATTCTTCTGAATTCCAATGAATACAGGCCCAGAGCCATCAAACGCTTTTCATATGCCAAGCCAGCCAATCCCCGAATCATTTTCAGCACATCCTTTCTAAGAGAAGGGGCCCCAAACTGCTCACAATACTCCAAATGAAGCTTCTCCAGTGCCTTATAAAGCCTCAACATTACATCCTTGCCTTTATATTCCAGTCCTCTTGAAATAATTGCTAACATTGCATTTGCCTTCCTTACCGCTGACCCAACCTGCAAATGAACCTTTAGGGAAGCCTGCACAAAGACTCCCAGGTCCCTTTGCACCCCAATTTTTGTATTTTCTATCCATTTAGGCACTGACACTATATTCCATCTGCCATTTCTTTGCCCATTCTCCTAATCTGTCTAAGTCCTTCTGTAGCCTCTCTTCTTCCTCAAAACTACCTACCCCTACACCTATCTTCACATCGTCTGCAACTTTTGCAATAAAGCCATCAATTCCATCATCCAAATCATTGACATATAAAATAAAAAGAATTGGTCCCAACACAGACCCTAGTGGAACACCGGCAGCCAGTCAGAAAAGTGTCCCTTTATTCCCATTCTTTTCTTCCTGCCAATCAGCCTCATGTGTGGCACCTTGACATTGGCCTTCTGAAAATCCAAGTACAGAACATCAACCAATTCTCCTTTATCTGTCCTGATTGCTACTTCTTCAAATAATTCCAACAGATTTGTCAGGCAAGATATTCCCTTGAAGAAACCATGTTGAATATGGCCTAAGTTGTCATTCGCCTCCAAATACCCTGGGACATTCTTAATTATCAACCCGAACCTCTTCCCAACCACTGAGGCCAGACTAACTGGCCTATATTTTCCTTTCTACTGCCTCTCTCCCTCCTTGAAGAGTGGAGTGACATACAGTAGGTGATATATGCACTATACTGTATGTGCCTTGTGCTGTGTATGACTGTTGGCACTTTGTTTTATACTTATGTCCCAGAGTGACGTCGTTTGGCTGTATTCATGGATGGTGAAATGGCAATTAAACTTGAACTTCGAGCACTTCAGCCCTTCAATTCGTGTATCATTTTTTAGAGTGAATAACATAACTGAGCTAGAGGGTGATGGTGAAAATGCTTGGAATAGGGCCATTTGTGAACAAAAGAGTGTCTCTGTTAAACTTTCTTGCCAATCAATATCCTATATAACTAAGTATTAGAAAAATATTTCAACCCAGCGCTGGAAGTAGTGGAATATTAAAAATGGAACCTGCAATCAGAGGTCAAGGGATTACATTGTCTTTCTAAAAAAAAATCTGACATGGTATTAAAACTTTAGTGTTCTTGAATCGTGCATCACAATATAGGTTTGTGTGTGGTCTAACAGTTGAACATTCCCAATTCAAGTTATTAAAACTATTTATCTGATATCTGAACAGGTACGTAAGATAGCAATATCAAAAAAATGGAGGGTCTTCACTCAGTTGTGTGTGTCTCATTCATGCTTGTGCCCTGCTTAATCTAGACGGGAAAGTCAATCTGTGCTGAAAATATGAAATAAAAGCAACTAAACACAGATATAGCAAATACCACAATCTGCATCTCACAATTCCAACACTGCTTCCTTTCTCTTTCCTTACACCTTATTCAGCTCCTTCTATATACAGGACCTACAGATCGATTATCTGCCATTACAGATTTCACCACCTTTCCCCAGCTGGTAGCAATTTGAATCATTGATGTTGTTTCTAATTCTCTCTGTTACACCAGACATTCCCTATGCTTTCATACTAATCCCCCTTCTCTGCAATTTTCCCAAGTTCTGCAGAAACATCATCAGTTTGAAAACACCATTTTCCTCCCTGTAGGTGTTACCTGGCTTGCTAAGTACAGCATTTGTATTTCCAGCATTTTCTTTTAATTTCGGATTTCCACCGCTTTGAGTCTTTTGCTTGTTAAAAAAAAGCAAATATGCCTTTCTGCGAAAGTAAAACATTATTTAGGTTTATGAGTGGATGAAATCGGCTGTAGGAAGGTAAAGGAAAAGTGGAGGCATTAACAGTGCTAGTAAACATTACTAAAGTCTGTTAATTCCCGTGGATGATCCAATATTTCCAGACCAAGGACTCCAAGGTCATTAAAGAAAGTCCTCTTGTAACTCTGTTTCCACTTGTTAATGACTATTGGTCTTTGTTGAACATTCAGGGACCAAGGTCTGTTTTTCCTGTAACAGAGCCATCACCAATGCAAAGTGATGCATCGTCCTGTCTCAATACAATTATAACATTGAGTATTGAGCATGCAAAGAAAACACAATAGCAGACACCTTGTCAAGACTACCATACGAAGAAGCTGCAGAAAGGAATGTATCTGTCACAGCAGCGGCAGTAAGTACAACTATGCAAAAAGAGGCTCATGTATAAACATGTTTATGGATAGTTTGGTTCATTTACTGAACTCAATGAAGACTTGAAAATATTCCATTGAGAGACATTGAATTTTTCCCAACTAAGACTGCAGATACGGGGGACAAATTATAATGAAACTGAGGGGATTGTACAGCAAGATTATCGAAGAATTCAAAGCGGAATAATTGTGTATGTTGCAAATGAAGACTGAAACTTGAGGATTTGTCCACTGACCTGACATAGACAAAGATATGGAAGAGCTAGATGGCAGATTTGCAGCATATCAGGACTGCAGAACACAACCACTGCTTTCTGCAATCTGGAATTAAAGTGTTTGACTCAGAATCAGAATCAGAATCAGGTTTAATATCACTGGAATATGTCATAAACTTTGTTGTTTTGTGGCAACAGTATGTTGCAATACATAACAATAAAAACTATAAATTACAATAAAAAGTATATACTGCATATAAAGAGTCTTTTGAGTATTTTTAAAGCAGAGGTTGACAGGCCCTTGGCAAAACAAAGTGACTTAAGATTGGCAGAAGTATAGATTAGAAGATGCAATCAGACTTTTTTGAACAGCAAATCAGGTTCAGGGCATCAATGACCCTTTCTTGCTCCTAATCTCAATGTACTGGAGATTGTTAGCAATGAATGAATGCATGCTATAATGGTGGGAGGTGGATGTTAGAGTTCTCCTAGGAAGACCAAGAAAACTATACAGGCTTCTGAAGAATAATTCACACAAGAATAAACTTCAGGGAGGTATCTACAAGAGTATGAGTGTCCTCTAGGAATATCTTCAATTTTGAAGTCCTTTCAATGAAGCTGATGCTCCATTCAGGTGTGAATGCAATAGTTGCATTTAGCAGAAATTGAAAATTCTCCACCTTGTTGGCAAAGTGGCTTTTATTTTCTGCAGTGCAGCAGTGAGCAGACAAGTGTCATGTGTAACACGTCTCAGTAGACTTAAGAAATCTTTAGTGGCAAACTAATGCAAGTTCCTGAATTTCTTTCACAATGGAAGTTGAAATCACACTGACACTCAGAAACCAAACCTCAAGATCTTTGCACGCTATTTCCCCTGACATATGCCACATATAACATTTTGTTGCTCATTGTTGCATTGCAAAACTCCAAGGTATCTTCATTGGCAAAATGAGGAACCTTCAAAAAACGCAACTTCCACATTCACATAAGGAACTTTTTATTTCTTGAAAAGCAAACAAAAACTTCTGATGTTGGAGGTATGAAATAAAGTCAGAAAATGCTGGATAGAAAGGCAGCAGGTCAGATAGCATTTCTAGAAGTTGTTAATTGGTCATTGTTAATTGTCCCGTGATTAGGTTAGGATCATTCAGGGTTGTGGGATTACAGGCATGGCATGGCTCAAAGGGCCTACTCTGTACTGTATCATTAAAAATAAATAAATAAACAAACAAACAAATAAATAGATAGATAGATAGATAGATAGATAAATAGAGGCCATTGGTGTTTTAGGTCTGGGACCCTTTATTATTAAAATCATTATTAAAATTTGTTTTTTCTGTAACTGAACAGCTCAAGTTATGGATCTGACCAATATATTTATAAAATCTTAACAGAAGTAAGTTTTGGATAACTATCACTGTTAAATTCACTTGAACAACCTGGATGTCAACGAAGAAGTATCATGGGGTGCAAAATGCTCACAGCAAAACTTCAAAACTTTATTAATACTTAATGAAAATCAAAAAGAATCAGTAAACGTTGTGTAGGGTTCTCAGTAATATTAGCTGGACTGTTACCTGTCAATTGCCTATTATAAATTGGCTTCTCTGAAGTGTTAAACTAAAATGGTCTCTCATACTGTTAACTCCTGAATAAGGAGTTCTCTGTGGCAGTATGTTTGGGTTGCAGTTAGTGATAATGGAAATTGTATTCATTTGCTAGCCAATGGATGTCATGTTATGCTATCTTGTATATGTGTGTGCTGAGCTGAGGACCGCGGGCTTTTTCAGGAGGCCAGCGGAGAGGACGGACAGCGGTTCCAGGGTGGCAGATACTGGACTTTGGGGGTTCGGATGGTGGCCAGAGTCTCAGAAGGATGTTGTGGATGAAATCGGAGGATTCCGTAAAAAACATTCTTCTAGTGTGCATCACAACCTGGTATGGAAGTTGTCCTGTCCAAGACCGGAAGAAGCTGCAGAAGATCGAGAAGACAGCCCAGCAAATCACACGAACCAATCTTCCATCCTTGAACTCACTTTACACCGCACGCTGTCGGAGCAGTGCTGCCAGGATAATCAAGGACACGACCCACCCAGCCAACACACTTTTCATCCCTCTTCCCTCCAGGAGAAGGCTCCGGAGCTTGAAGACTCGTATGGCCATATTTGGGAACAGCTTCTTTCCAACTGTGATAAGACTGCTGAACTGATCCTGACCTGGATCTGGGCCGTACCCTCCAAATATCCAGACCTGTCTCTCGGTTTTTTTGCACTACCTTACTTTCCCTTTTCTATTTTCTATTTATGATTTATAATTTAATTTTTTATTATATTTACTATCGATTTGTACTCCAGGGAGCACGAAACGCAGAATCAAATATCGCTGTGATGATTGTACGCTCTAGTACAATAAAGTAATAAAGTAATAAAGGATAAAGGGGGCATAAGCTTCAATGTATTAAAATATTATGTGCACAAGACTGATAAGATACTTATGTGGCACCTTTTCTTTTAGTTGTTGCTACTAACCCATCACCAAAAATTATGATAAAGTATAATTCTTTACTTGCACTTGGTATATTGTTTGATATTTGGGTGCCTCACACTGTATCCGCACCAAAGCATTTGCACTGTTTGGCGGGGTCGACGGCTATTCACCCTAGGCAATGGGAGTCAGTTGGGTGTTACAGTTGAATATCTGAAACTAAAAATCAAAACAAGTGCTCTATACCCTGACCAAACTAGGCAGCATCCATGGAAAGAGAAATAGTTAATATTTCAGGTATGGCCTGTTTTTCTTTCCATTGATGCTGTCTGTCCAGGTAAGTGTTTCCAGCATTTTCTGTTTTTGACGTTGTTAACAACTATCCTTAATTTACTCAGAAATCGGCAAAAACTAGTCAATGCTATGCCAACATGCTTTCTATCTGTGCAATACCAGTGTAATTGAGCATTTCACAAAGTTCTAGGCCTTCATGTCTCTGTAAGGATTCCTGTATCTAATTGTAAATGGAGTAACAGAATTGTCTATACAGATCTAGTTGCCCAGCCGAAGGTATTGCAGCATTTGAGTTTCTAATCTCCACAATTTCCATTTGAAATGTCCAGAGTTGTGGATAAGCCCAAATGAAATTAACATGATTTAATATCCATAGTTCCCCATTCGCTTTGATTTGCTATGTTTTCCGTTTAAATGTTAAACTGATATTAAAATCCAGAATACGCAAAGCAGGAAACATATTCTAGGCTGCAAATGTGTAGGAAGCTTGCAGCAAACCAAAGAGTGAGGGCTGTGGGAGACTCGCCCTATGGTCTGGAAGCATTAGTGTGATAGGAGACATACACTGGTGATGAATTCTGTTCTTTTTTTGAATATGCAGAGGAGATCCCAACGGGCATTACAAAAACCACATTGATACTTGATGTACACTCAGTGGCCATGCTTTTTTAGATAGCTCCTGTGCCTAATAGAGTGGCCTCTGATTTGGATGATGGAATTGATGGCTTAGTGGGCAAGTTTAGTATTCAATGTCCTTAAATTCTTAGCATCTGATTATGGTTTTAAAAGCTATTTGTGATTTCAAATTAAATTTATTTAGGTGAAAGAAACACAGATTGATTTAACAGATGTATTTAAGTACACAGGAAATATTCTTAGCAACCCAGAAAAGACCAGTTTATGACTTTGTTACACATGATGCACAAAAAACTTATCCCATTGGTTTGACTTTTTCTAACAATGTGTACGTACATTATATAAAATGTCATTAGATGTTAAATTATAGTCACTCAGTTCTCCCAGGCCAGCCCATGCTGTAGCCATTCATAGCTCCAGGTGCAGATTTTAATGATCAAAACATAATTGGTGGACATAGAATGAAAGCAATTCTTCTAAAAATTGTAAATTGGTAAATTTGATTATATTGGTCACATGTACCAATGTACAGTGAAAAACTGTGCTGCATGCCATCCATTTCATTACAATAGTGCACTGAGGTAGTACAAGGGAAAACAATACTGTAACAGAATATAAAGTAACCATATAACCATATAACAATTACAGCACGGAAACAGGCCATCTCGGCCCTTCTAGTCCATGCCGAACTCTTACTCTCACCTAGTCCCACCGACCTGCACTCAGCCCATAACCCTCCATTCCTTTCCTGTCCATATATCTATCCAATTTAACTTTAAACAACAACATCGAACCTGCCTCAACCACTTCAGCTGGAAGCTCGTTCCACACAGCTACCACTCTCTGAGTAAAGAAGTTCCCCCTCATGTTACCCCTAAACTTTTGCCCTTTAACTCTCAACTCATGCCCTCTTGTTTGAATCTCCCCTACTGTCAATGGAAAAAGCCTATCCACGTCAACTCTATCTACCCCCCTCATAATTTTAAATATCTCTATCAAGCCCCCCTCAACATTCGTCGCTCCAAAGAATAAAGACCCAACTTGTTCAACCTTTCTCTGTAACTTAGGAGATGAAACCCAGGTAACATTCTAGTAAATCTTCTCTGTACTCTCTCAATTTTGTTGACATCAGTAAATCTTCTCTGTACTCTCTCAATTTTGTTGACAAAAGTAAAGTGTTACTGTTACAAAGAAAGTGCGGTGCAGGCAGACACTAAAGTGCAAAGCCATGACAATGTAAATTGTGAGGTCAATAGTCTATCTTATTGTACTAGGGGACCATTCAATGCTCTAAGAACTGGTTAGTATTCGGTAGTGAGTTCTAGAAGATAGTCAATGTGCACCTCAGAATCTGAATTTGTGTTCTTTAAACTAAAATTTAAATTCACGTGACAGATTTTTATCTGTTAACAGGTTATCGGATAATAGTTGATAGGTCTTCATGTGGTCAGTGAAAATCGTTATTGGGTCAACTGGACAGCTGGAATTAACTTGGAAGTCTGAAGAGAAACAGACGAAGGAAAATATTAGATTGAGTGGACAGCATACAACAATTTCAAACGGTAATAGAATGAAAGCAAATGTTCAAAACCAAACCCAATTCAGAATAGAAAATAATCCAATACACCAAAGAACAAGAGGCTTTTGCAGCAAATGCTTTTGTCATAAGGGGGCATTGGGAGCGGGCCCAAATGCAAGACACAGACACTGAAGTACTAGGAACAGGACAAGGTTTATCAAGAAAGCAAAGGAAGTCAGGAAGAAACGACGCTGGACATGGACACAGGCCCTGGACGAGACAAGGACACCGAGCCTGGGCTAGGACTCCGAGCCAGAGACTGGACAAGGACCCAGAACCTCAGTCTTGATTCGGGCTCGGACCCCAGATCTAGGCGAGGACAAGACATGGGTACAGGACTGGACAAGAGACTCCAGCACAGGACGAGGGAACTCCAGCACAAGACGAGGAATCTCCAGCACAGGACGAGGGAACTCCAGCACAGGACGAGGAATCTCCAGCACAGGATGAGGAATCTCTAGCACCGGGCTGGGCGAGATAATTCAGGGCTGAAAGTGATTCTTCAAGAACCACTTTCAGATAATCAATGGAATAAAATTTGTCATTTAGTTAATAATTCATCTATTTGTGCCCGTCACTCCTTAATTCAGTTCAAGGTAGTACACAGGGCACATATGTCAAAAGATAAACTAGCACATACTTTTTCTAATATAAATCCTACTTGTGATAGATGCAACACTGAGGTGGCCAATAAAACTCTTATGTTTTGGTCCTGCATAAAGTTAAATAACTTTTGGAGAGATGTTTTTAGAACGTTATCAAAAGTCATAGGTTTGGACCTACAACCTAATTCACTTAACGGCAATCTTTGGGGTTATTCCAACAGGAGCAGGAAACGTCTATTGCACTGGAAGGATCCCAATCCACCTACTGAATTTTTTTGGCTCCCCTCCATTATGTCTTGTTTAAGTTTGGAGAAAATAAGAAGTCGGATGCTTGATACATCTTTTAAATTTGAGCAAACTTGGCGACCTTTGATTCAATATTTTCATATGATCTAATTCTTATTACTTTTGTAGCTAATTATTCTTCTTTCTGTGTGAATTTTTAGATTTGATCAGAAGGATTTTCCCTTTTTTTTAAACTGTATCCTCAAAATGGATTGCCCAGTCCCCTTCTTTTTCGTTTTAGGTTAGCATAGTGGGTTTTTTTCCTCTCAATAATAGAAAATTTTGATTTTTTTTTCAATGAACTGTTAAGGGGAGAGATGGTTCTCTTTTCTCTTTATATTAGCTTAATAGTATACATGATTTTGACAGTGTATACTCCTTTCTTTGTTTGTATTATTATTGAATTATGTATTTGAGATAACCTCTCCTCTGGTTTGTACTTACCCTTATTCTTTTAAATCAATAAAAAAAAGATTGAAAGAGGAACTCCTGGGCTGGGCGAGGCACCGGAACTAGATGAGGACACGAAGCTCAGATTTGGACAGAGCTGGAACACGTCGCCTGGACTTGGTCTTGGAACACAGGAACACCGAGCCTTGGACTTGGACTGGGTGCTCAGAGCCTTGGACGTGGACTGGACGAGGTACTCCAGGGCAGGATGTGGTTTGGCTTGGCTCTTGGTCTCGGCTTGGTTAGGCTCTTGGGTATGGAGCCAGGACTCCTCCCTGGAGCGCAGGGCCAGGACTCTTTCAAGGACGCAGGGCCGGGATGCTTTCTAGGACACTTGCCGAGGGAATTGCCATGGGACTTCTGGACTGGACGAGAACACAAAGCCTTGACTTGGACAGGACAAGGTTCTTGGACTAGACGAGGTTCTTGGACGTGGCTTGGACTAGACGAGAGACTCCTGGACTGGACAAGGGACACCTGGACTGGACAAGAGAACCTCCAGCACAAGACGAGGGAACCTCCAGCACAGGATGTACCTTGCCCAGCCCAAGGAGTACCTCGCCCAGCCCAGTGCTGGAGATTCCTCGCCCTGTGCTGGAGATCCCTTGTCCCGTGCTGGAGATTCCTCATCCTGTGCTGAAGATTCCTCATCCTGCCCTGGAGTTCCCTTGTCCTGCCCTGGAGTTCCCATGTCCTGCTCTGGAGTACCTCGTGCAGTCCACGTCCAAGGCTCTGTGTTCCTGTGTTCCAAGACCAAGTCCGGGCACCGTGTTCCAGCTCTGTCCGAATCTGAGCTTCATGTTCTCATCTAGTTCCAGTGCCTCGCCCAGCCCAGGAGTTCCTTGCCCACCCTGGTGCTGGAGATTCCTCGTCCTGTGCTGGAGATTCCTTGTCCTATGCTGGGGTACCTCATCCTGTGCTGGAGGACCTCGTCCTGTCCTGTAGCCACGTCCTGTCCTAGCCAAGATCCTAGTCCCGAGTCCTAGCCTAGATCCAGGCTCCGGTTCCGAGTCAAGACCCAGGTTTCGGTTCCGAGCCAAGACCCAGGTTCCAAGTCCCAACCAAGACCCAGGTTCCAGAGTTCCGTGTTCCTAGTCCAGGCTCCTCGTTCCTAGTTCCCCGTCCGGGTCCCATGTTTCTAGTGCAAGTCCTGGCCCAGGCCCTGAATCCTAGTCTCATCCAGGGCCTGTGTCAACATCCAGCGTTGTTTCTTCCTTACTCACCTTGCTATCTGGATGAACCTAGTCCTGTTCCTAGTACTTCAATGTCTGTGTCTTGCATTTGGATCCGCCATCAACGCCCACTTATGACAGCTTTAGAATATAGTCATATCACTGAAAGAAAGAAAGTCATAATGAGGAATACTCAGAGCAAATTTCCCCTCCAACCATTGTCAATGTTCTGAGAGCCTTTGATGAGAATGAGATTGTTGATAGGAATTCAGCTGTGAAAAAGAACAGAAGAAGGATGTGACTCCATTTCTGATCCCTTTTCCAAACTGCTAGACTCCACCATCAATCTATACAAAGGGCTTTACAATCTTCTTAGCTCAGGGAAACAGAAAAATAAAAAATCTGTGTGATCAAAAAAACTGATTTACAGAACTGAGGTGTGAGTAATTGCCTTTCACAACACAGCTGCATTTGACTAAGCGTAACATCAAGAAGTCCTGTAAAGTCAATGGGAATGAAGGTGAGAACTCTGGAGCCATCTCTCACATGAAGATGGCTGTGGCGATCAGGAGTCATTATCCAAGCCCTAGAACATCAATGCGGTTGTGCCTTGAGGCAGTGTCCTTGGCATCATCTAGAATTGGTTCCTCAATGGCTTTCCTTCTATCATAATGTCATAACTAGCTAATGACAGATGCAGGTAGTTTCTCCTACCACTATCTTATTTGTGAGTTCAGTCTGAACTCATCTGGTTTTAATAAGCAGACTTACAGTGTTCTCTATGATGCTACTTTGTGAGTCTTTTCTGATTTTCGCCATCCAGGCGAAGTTGCCAAAGTGCACGCTTCCACTCCTTCCAAAACTATATTTCATTTTCTGAATCTGCATTTTTTTAGCTATCTTATGTTCTATACACAATTTACTTTCTTAACCATCAGCAGACTTAACAAGCATCTTATTGGTAGCTTCATCCAAGTCAGATATATAAATCGCAATTGTAAAATACTGAGGCTCCAGTGCCAGACTCTGTGGCACATTTGTTGATGGATTATCAAAATTGGTTGGTACTTTATTTGGCCACTGTAAATTGTCCCTGTTCGTCTGATAAGAACATGAGGAGAATAAAAAATGGGATGTAGGATTTTTGCAAATGGTTCACTATGCCTGTTTCAGTTTGGTATGTCTCAATGATCTTGTCCAGTGTCTTCTGGAAATCTAAGCATTCTGCAGCGATTCAATACCTTCAACCATATTACAGGTTACTCCTCAATCAACTCCAATAAATGAGTCAAACTTGCCTTTCACAAAACCATGCTGACTTTGCTTCATAACCTTCTATTTTCCCAAGTGCTCTGCTACCACATCATAGTCCTGTCCTGGCAATGAGTTTTGGCCTGAATTGTCTACTGTTAATTCTTCTTCATAGATGCTGCCTGACCTACTGAGTTCCTCCAGCATTTTGTTTGTGCTACTCTGGTTAAATTCACTATTCTGCCATCCAATGAACCTTCCCTGAATCTTGGGAACTTTGGAAAATTAAAACTGCCCTCAATTGCCACTTCTTTTAATGCCTTAGGTTGAAGTTCATCACAACCCAAAGACTTGTCAGCCCACAACTCCAATATTTGTTTTTTAGTGATGGTAATTTTCCTCAGTTCTCCTTCCCTTTATATTCCCAAATCAGAGCTCTTCCTGGGGTGTTATCTGCACCCTCTATAAGAAAAGCTGATTCAAATGCTTGCTTAATTCACCAATTCTCATCATGTTTTGTTTCCCCAGACTAACTTTCAAAATTTCAACATTCACTTTGTTAATCACCCTTGATGCTTAATGACATAACTATTACCATATGTACTCTCATGTTCTGGAGATCAGCATTGCCCTAAAACATACTAGTTAAATAAAAAGTAATTAAAGGCCGGTTGGATATCTTGCCCAATGAGATTCACCTCTTGATTCCCAAAAATTTCAGGAGTCCTTTGGTTCCCTCTGTAACAGATTATGTGTATGATGGAACAACTTCTATTTGCCTGAATAAATGCAGCTCCAGTAAGCATACTGCTTTAATATAAGAATGACACTACTTCATGACAAAGCTACTTGCTTGATTGGCATCTTTCCACCATTTCAAACCCTCATTATCACACAATGGCTCCAGTGTTTAAATTATCCAAGGTGAACAGATGCAGGGATTTGGCTCAAAATGTAGACAATTACTTTACTTCCTCAGATATTACTCAACCCCTGAGTTTCTCCAGCATATTCCTTGTTACTTCACACTCCCGTATTTGGCACTCGTGTGTTTATATCCCAAGTTTCAACCATCCTCTGAGAAAACTTCTTCAGATCTCCTTAAACCTTTTACAACTCACCTTAAAACTATGCACTGTTGGAAACAATTGTTTTTTTTAAAATACTTTTTATAAGATGAATTAATGTAAGACTAAAGTTGTAGTTTATTAATTTGTACTTTTACTAAAGTTGTATTTTAATCATTTGTACTTTTTAACAAGCTCATGTATTTTTCATGGGTATGTGGTGGTTCATCCCCACTTGCTGGTAGTTAAACTAACAGTTTATCACCCCTCTCATTTTCATTGGCTCAGTATTAGCTCATTGCCCATGTGATGTAATTGTGCAAACATTGATTGGTTTATTTTATCTAAGGAATTTTCTCTTATCTGGAGTATAAAAGTGATGGATTTTTCAGTGGCGCCCTCTTCACATCTTAGTCTCTTAATCTCCTTAATATCTTTTATCTTCACCCACTTCGCTGTTCATTCATCTTGGCTTCATTTCTCAGGTCCTTTTTTAGTTTGTTTAGTATCTGTACATTTGTTTGTACTTTAAAATAAATGATCATTAATAATTAAGACTTGACTCCTGGAATGATCGGAAAATAAACAGAGATCCAACAGCACAGCATTTTCATCATGGACTCTACTCACTGTCTATCCTACCAATGCACCTCATCATTTAGAATACCTCAATCAGGTTCTCTCCCCCCCCCCAACCCCTGACACCCCCCCCCCAAGTCCACTTGGCTTATACCCTACAAAGAAAACAAGCCATAAATGTCATACAGCACAGAAACACCCCCTTCAGCCCTTTGTGTTCATGCTGACAGCATTCTGTCCTTGATGTCCAAAATACTCTTTTCTGTTGAAATATTGTATCCACTTCTAGATATCTATGCTGAATAAAATGTTTACCAAGGATGAGGGAATTCAGTTACGTAAAAATTGGAGAAGTCGAAGCTCTCCTTGTAACGTAGAAGGACAAGCAGAAAGAAATATCATAGTAGAAAGATGTGTCCAAAACCATGAATGACTTTGATAAATTATGTAAGCAGAAACTGATTTAGTGATAGACTGGTCAGCAAGAGAGAACACAAAGATCCACCGTGATAGATGAAAGAGCGAGAGAAAATATATGAAGAGAATTACTTTAATGCATTTTGGGGAAAGCTTGCCGAAATGTGTGGTGGAAGTAGATTCAATTTAAACTTTCAAGATCAAATTTAGTCAATAAAGAGGACACTTTGCAATTGTGGGTATTTTCTGCAGGGAACCATCAAAAGAAGTCATCGCACACTCAAAAGTGAAATCTTTTCACTCCAACCACGACACTGTTCTAAGGCTGAACACGATTGGGTTTGAATTATGAGCAGTGTATCAAATGGCATTGATATTTTCTTTTATTCCATGTGCCACTTTATCACATTGAAATCTAACATTAGTGTAAATTTGAAATTATACCTAATAAAACAGTAAAAGCTCCAGAGATCAAGATATCTAAGGTGGTTAAGGGAGGCTGAGGAACAGTTACAGGATAACCTTGAGTCAGTGGATTGAGACTTGTTCACGAACTGATCTGAGGACCTGGATGACCACACCAACGTTCATCATCATTATCAGGTGCCGTGCCCAGTCTGAGCTTTGACTGCCATGGCCCACACACTCCTGCTTCAGGTCAAGTGGATCAATTCATTGGTATTCATTTCCAGTTCTCTGGCTGCTGTCTCCATCATCGTTTGTCTTTGCCTTCTTCCCTTCGCTTGCTTTCTTCCCTTCAATCTTTCCCATAATTACCACGCATTCTAACTCCTCTTTCCTGATCACATGTCTAATGAAGTTACGTTGCCTTTTCATGATCTCATACATTATTTCTTTTTGTGTTGGCTCTGTTCATGATATCCTCGTTAGATATTTGTTTCATCCATGATATTCTTTGCATCCTCCTCAAAAACCACATCTCTTCTGTTTCAATTCATTTCCTCATGTTAATAGATATTGTCCAACATTCTGAGCCATATAACATAACTGGATTAGCATAACATTTCAGTATTCTGAGGCGGGTTGTCATGCCTAGTTTAGTATTGGTCTGTATACTCTTCATTCTCGTAAAGGTGTCTTTTGCCATCCTTATTCTTCTTTTGATGTCCATGTCGCACCTGCCATCTGATGTCACCCAGCTTGCTAAGTAGCAAAAGTTTTGTACTTATTTTATGTCTTCCCCATTTATTCTCAGCCTGCAGATAGGATTCTTCTTTTTGGATATCACCGTACATTCTGTCTTTTTGCAATTGATAGATAAACCCATTTTTGCACTTACTTCAACAATTATATCAATTAAGTTTTGTAGTTCTTCCTCCGTGCTTGCAATTAACACAGTGTCATCTGCATATCTGAAATTATTGATGTTTTCACCGCCAACTTTGATTCCCAAGATGTCTCTTATTTTTTGTAATATTGTTTCACTGTACACATTAAATAAATCAGGGGAGAAAGCACACCCTTGTCGAACGCCTCTCTTGATTTTCCTAAATTAGGCAGAGGTCTTTCGAATCTAGATGTAGAGTTTTCTGTAATACTTCAAATAACTTATTGTGCTTCACTTTATCAAATGCTTTTGTGTAGTCGATAAAGCAAACAAACAAATCTTTTTGCACTTGAATAGCTCGTTCTGATAGTATCTTTAACATCAATATTGCGTTTCTTGTACCTTTGTCTTTCACAAAACCATATTGTTCTTCACCTATTTCAGCTTGTAGCTTACTTTTAGCTTTTGTCATCAAAATTCTTCGAAATATCTTGGTGATATGACTCATTAAACTTATGGTCCTATGTAATTCACAATCTATTGCTCCAGCTTTCTTAGGAAGAGTGATAAATACTGATTTTTTCATCTCTTCTGGTTTTATTCCAGCCTCATAAATGTCATTGATTAAATCAGTCAATCAGTTTTTCAATTCCATAATCTTCAAGGGCAATAATTTGTTCTATTACTAATTCATCAGGAACTGCTGCCTTTCCTTTCTTCATCTTATTTATTGCATTACGAAATTTGGATTTTAAAATACTTGGACCTTCAATGTTTTTCTTAATTTCTGGTTTTTCACCTCAATTGTCCTCAAACAATTCCTGAATATACTCAGTCCATCTGTTCATAATCTCATCTTTTTCCATGATAGTGGTACCGTCCTTTGCTTTCAAACATCCACCTGAAGAACAGAGGAGCGTTTTACCAGTGATATTCTTGATTTGTTGATGTAACCTTTTTTGGATCAGTAATAGAGATTCTTTCTATTTGCTCACATTCCTGGTTTAACCATTCTTCTTTGGCTTTTTGACATAAGCTTTTAACTTTTTAATCCAAGGATTTATATTCTATAGGATTTGCTTTCTTCCATGTCCTTTCTTCCATTAGATTTTTGATTTCATCTGTCATCCATTTATTCTTTGTGCTTTTTTCTTTTTTAGGAATCACTGACTTTGCTGACTCTACCAAGGCATCCTTTAGAGAGCTAAATTTCATTTCTACATGATTGCTATCATCTTCAACAGATTCTATTTCTAGACTTTGAAATCTATTCCTTACTTCAATTATAAATTTTTGTCTTAAGTTTTCTTAAAGCATATCCAGATGCAGACTGTAATAGTGACCATAATCCAGTGGTACATCGTGTAAAAGTAAAACTTAAAAAAACTAAAGAAGTAAAAACCTGAACAATCCTTTGACTACTTGCAATTAATTAAAGAAGAAAACTTAAGACAAAAATTAACACCAACGTTATAGACTTTATTAAAACAGCTGTGGATGAGTGTGTCCATCAAAATTGTTCAGGATTTTTCCCAATCAGATGCCCTGGATGAACAATGAAGTCCACAATCTGCTTAGAGCTAAATGAGAGGCATTCAAATCTGGAGATCATGAATGCTATAAAAGGTGCAGGTATGATCTCCAGAAGGCCATCTCTCGGGTGAAGTGAAGATTCTGGAGTACACTGGAATAAACAAGGGATGCTCAGCAGCTGTAGAACAATTTGAATGCCATGATCTCCTATAATGTTAAATCTTGCAACATGGGGAACAGCAGAGCTTCACTTCCAGATGAGCTCAATACCTTCTATGCTCGCTTTGACCACCAGAACAGGGAGGAACCATCGCACACCCGTATGTCTTCTGATGATCCTTTGGTCTCAGTATCTGAAGATGGTGTATGGGCTGCCTTTGAGGGTGAATCCAAGGAAAGCATCCAGTCCAGATGGAGTACCTGGCTGAGTATTGAAGACATCTGCCAACCAACTGGCCAGTGTACTCACAGATATCTTCAACCTCTCACTCCACCAGTGAGGTACCCGCCTGCTTCAAGCAGGCTTCAATGATAGCAGTGCCCAATAAGAGAGTGGTACTTATCTAAATGACTATCTCCCAGTGGCACTGACATCGACAGTGATGAAGTTTTTGAGGGGCTGGTGTTGAAGCAATTCAGCTCCTGTCTGAGTGGCGACTTGGATCCACTCCAATTCGCCTCCTGAAACATCAGGTCGACAGCAGATGCTATCTCGTTATCTTTTCACACAACCCTGGAACATCTGGACAGCAAAGATGCACACATCAGGATGCTCTTTATTGATTACAACTCAGCATTTAACATCATCATCCCCTCAAAACTAATCAGTAAACTCCAAGATACCCCCTGGGCCTCGATACCCCCTTGTATAATTGGATTCCAGATTTCCTCACTTGCAGACCCCAGTCAGCTCAGATTGGTAACAACATATCCTCCACAATCTCCATCAGCACAGGGGCACCACAGGGATGTGTAGTTAGCCCCCTGCTCTACTCGCATTACACCTATGACTATGTGCCTAAGTACAGCTCCAACACCATACACAAATTTGCTGATGACACCACTGTTGTGGCTGCATCAAAGGGGGTGAAGAATCAGCATACAGGAGGGAGACTGAAAACTTGGCTGAGTGGTGTAACAACGATAACCTCTCACTCAATGTCGATAAGAGAAAGGAACTGATTGTAGACTTCAGGAGAGGGAAACCAGAAGTCCATGAGCCAGTACTCATCGGAGGATCAGAGGTGGAGAGGGTCAGTAAATTAAAGTTCCTGGGTGTCACTATCTCAGAGGACCTGCCCTGGACCCATCATACAAATATTATTGCTAAGAAAACACAACAGCACCTCTACTTCCTCAGAAGTCTGCGGAGATGCGGCATGTCATCAAAATCCTTGTCAAACTTCTATAGATGTGTGGTGGAAAGTGCGCTGACTGGCTGCATTACGGCCTGGTATGGGAACAACAATGCCTTTGAGCAGAATATCCTACAAAAGGTAGAGAATCCGGCCCAGTACATCATGGGAAAAACCCTCCCAACCATTGAGCACATCACATGAAACATTGCTGTAAAAAAGCAGCATCCATTATCAAAGATCCTCATCAGCCAGGCCATGCTCTTTTCTCACTGCTGCCATCAGGCAGAAAGTACAGGTGCCTCAGGACTCACACTGACAGGTTCAAGAATAGTTACTACCCCCCAACCATCAGGCTCTTCAACAAAAGGGTATAACTACACTCAAATTAAGGACTTTGTTATATTGTTATTTCATACTGGTTATTTATTGTATTTATTTATTATCTGTATTTGCACAGTTTGTTTACCATTTACAGTTCCTGATGTTTACAGTTTACAATTACTGTTCTATAGATTTGCTAAGAACGTGAGCAGATAAAAAATCTCAGGGTTGTATGTGGTGGCACATATGTTCTCTGGTAATAAATTTTACTTTGAACTTTGAAAAGCTACTCAAACATCCCACATTTTTAAAAAAAATTGTTATGTTCCTAACTTGAAGAAGTGACTAGCATTCTTGATTGCCCTTATCAGCCACATTAACCATTTCTAAAATCTTCCTCTTTTACAAGCACCACGTAGGGGAAGTGGTCACTGAGCCCGGTGGGAGATGGCAGGCTGTTGCTTAGCTCAGGAGTTGAAAAAAAACACTCCTGAAATCCTAGAAGCAGTTATATTCAGCTCAGAAATCCATGAAACCAGGACACATTGAACTCATATTCCAAAGAATTATCAGCAAATATATTAAAGCCAAATTAAATTGTCTCTGAAATTCAATTGTTAATGCTGTGTTCCAGTGTCACACCTCTAAAAATGTAATTCTAGCAGTGCGCATGATTGCAACTATTTCCAAGTATTTGCTATTTCAGAATCAGAATCAGAATCAGGTTTATTATCAGTGGCATATGACATGAAATTTATTAACTTAGCAGCAGCAGTTCAATGCAATACATAATCCAGCAGAGAAAAAATAATAATAAATAAATAAACAAGTAAATCAATTATGTATATTTAATAGATCTTTTTAAAACATGCAAAAACAGAAATACTGTATATTAAAAAAAAGTGAGGAAAAAAAGTTAAGAATCGGATGGCGGAGGGGAAGAAGCTGTTCCTGAATCGCTGAGTGTGTGCCTTCAGGCTTCTGTATCTCCTACCTGTTGATAACAGTGAGGAAAGGGCATGCCCTGGGTGCTGGAGGTCCTTAATAATGAGCACTGCCTTTCTGAGACACCGCTCCCTAAAGATATCCTATGTACTTTGTCGGCTAGTACCCAAGGTGGAGCTGACTAGATTTACAACCTTCTGCAGCTTCTTTTGGTCCTGTGCAGTAGCCGCTCCATACCAGACACTGATGCAGCCTGTCAGAATGCTCTCCACAGCACAACTACAGAAGTTCTGAGAATGTTGTGCTGATTAACCTATTTCTCCATTAGTAGCACACACCATCATTTTATTCCCTTTGCAAAGCAAACTAAAAATGACTCATTTATTCTCATTTTGTGTTTTTGTTAGCCAACTTTTTTTTGCACAGAGAGTAAAGGGTGCCTGGAGGTAGTAGAAGCGGATCTGACAGCAATTTTAAGAGGCATTTAGACAGACACACGAACATACAGGAAATAGAGGATATAGACCATGTGCAGGCAGATGGAATTCATTTAATTTGCAGTCATGGTTGTCATAGACATTTAGGGCTGAAGGGCCTGTTCCCGTATCACACTATATTCAATTGATTTTCTTTTATGCATTCTGCTAATTACATCCTCAACCAAATTCAATAACCTTGTCAAAAACAATTTCCTTTTCATAAAACTATGCTGACTGTGCTTATGATTTTCTAAAATGCCCTCGGTCTCCTTGCATGTTAATAGATATGGCATTTTCCCTAATGACAGATATAAGAGTGACTAGCCCGTAGTTCCTTATTCGTTTATTGAATTGGAGTATTATCATTTGTGGTTTTCCAATTAGCTGATTTTTTTCTATAATTTAGGGCATTGTGAAGACTCACAATCAATGCATTCATCGTTGGTTGTTAACGCAAACAATGCATTTCACTGTATGTTTCAATGTGGACGTGACAAATAAACTTTAATCTTGAATCTTGAAATTTATGCACTGACCTTTTAAGACCTCAGGACGCAGGCCATCTGGTCCAGGAGATTTTTCAATCTTTTGTCTCATTCCTTCCCAGCACTACTTCTCTGGATTTTGTACTTTCATTAGGATGCTTTTAATGTCTCCTACTGATAGAAAAAAATATCTGATGTCTGCCATAACCTGATTTCCCATCATTAGTTTCTCAATTCCCATTCTTTTAAATGTTCACCATAGCTACTCTTTCTTCTTACTGTCTTTATATACTGGTGAGAGACAATGTTCTCATTTCACATTATTCTCCTTTATGTGTTTTTAACCACATAAGACCATAAGGCCACATGACCATAACACATAGGAGCAGAATTAAGCCAATTGGCCAATTAAGTCTGCTCTGTCATTCCATCAAGACTGATTTATTATCCCTCTCAGCCCCATTCTCCTGCCTTCTCCCTGTAACGTTCAACGCCCTTACTAATCCAGAGCCTTTAAACTCCACTTTAAATATACCCAATGTCTTGGCCTTCACAGTTATTTGTGGCAATGAATTCCACAGATTCACCACACTTTGACTAAAGGTATTCCTCCTCATCTCTGTTCTAAAGGGATGTCCTTGTTTTCTGAGGCTAGACTCCCTCACTATAGGAAACATCCTCTTTGTTATGACTGTGATCTAAATCACCAGAGAGACAATGAAGCTGTGGACACAGAAGTCTTTACCCATGACAGCAAGCTGGCATTTTTCTGGAGACCCTCTCAGTATAGTTTCATAAACTCTAAGTACATCACATTTTTATATCGTTAAGATCAAAGGTTACAGTGGGTGATTCAATACAATTTCAACAGTTACAATCACATTGTTTGCTTCAATATTTTGGGTTGACAATGCGACTATCGAATTAGATATCTTCAGTTGGAGTCACCCCTGAATGTTCAAACACCTTTGCTGGGACAGAGTAATTTGCACAGAATATCTACGAGTTTCTGGGGACCAAGATCCCAGACACTCAAAATTAATGCTGTCAGGGCTAACTCTGAGTACACAAATATCCTGAGCAGGCAAATGTTCCAACTACTGCTAGATCAGCTACTCGATGCATGCAGAGATAATATCATCTGGTCTGCAAGCTTCCTTGAACTTATTAACAATAATGTAAATAACTTAGACATGTTGCCTGGTTTGATGCAGGTCAATTAACAGAACTCCACTGTCCTACATCAGGCCGATGCATATGAGAATATCACTTTGCATACTGTATTTCCTACCAGCAAGCCTTGTGCTGTGTGTCAGCCTGTGCTCCTCAGACTGTATTTTTATTTGCAAAGGTGTCCTTTTTAACTTGCAATTTACTGCTTACATTTACTGTACATTAAGAACTGAAGACTGGTTTTTGTTTGAATTAATATATGCTTTATTCACATAACTCCAAAATACTCCCAAATACTCTCCACATCCACTCTAACTAGGCCTTTAAACATTCAATAGATTTTAATGAGATCCCACCTCGTTCTTCTAAAGTCCAGCGAGTACAGACCCAGGGCTATCAAACTCATACATTAACCCTATCATTCCCGGGATCAATCTCTGGACCTTCTCCAATGCCAGCACATCCTGTCTAAGATAAGGGACTCAAAACTGCTCTCAATACTCCAAGTGTGGTCTGACCAATACCTTATAAAGCCTCACATTACATCATTGTTTTTATATTCTAATTATCTTGAAATTAATGCTAACATTGCAATTGTCTATTTCCCTTGCAGATGCCATATAAAGACGTAGAACATAGAAATTTACAGCACATTACTGGCCCTTCGGCCCACAATGTTGTGCCGACCATGTAACCTACTCTGGAATCTGCCTAGAATTCCCCTAGCACATAGTCCTCTGTTTTTCTAAGCTCCCTGTACCTGTCTAAGAGGCTCTTAAAAGACCTTATTGTATCCACTTCCACCACCACCGCCAGCAGTCCATTCCAAGCACCAACCACTCACTGCATAAAAAACTTACCCCTGACATCCCCCTTGTACCTACTTCCAAGCACTTTAAAACTTTGCCCCCTTGTGTTAGCCATTTCAGCCCTTTGAGAAAGTCCCTGGCTATCCACACAATTAATGCCCCCCATCATCTTATACGCCTCTATCAAGTTAACTCTCATCCTCTGTCGCTCCAAGGAGAAAAGGCCAAGTTCACTCAACCTATTCTCATAAAGTACTCCCTCCAGTCCAGGCAACATCCTTGTAAATCTCCTCTGCACTCTCTCTATAGTATCCACAACCTTCCTGTAGTGAGGTGACCAGAACTGAACACAGTACTCCAAGTGGCATCTGACCAAGGTCTTGTATAGCTGCAACATTACCTCACGGCTCTTGAACTCAATCCCACTGTTGATGAATGCCAACACACCTACGCCTTCTTAACCCCAGAGTTAACCTGTACAGCAGCTTTGAGTGTCCTATGGACACGGACCCCAAAATCACTCAGTTCCTCCACACTGCCAAGAGTCTTACCATTTATATTATATTCTGTCTTCAAATTTGACATACCAAAATGAGCCACTTCACACTTCACACTTATCTGGGTTGAAGTCCATCTGCCTCTTCTCAGCCCAGTTCTGCATCCTGTTGATGTCCCACTGTAATCTCTGACAACCCTCCAGACTATCCACAACAACCCCAACCTTCGTGTCATCAGCAAACTTACTAACCCAGGTCATTCTTCTTCATCCAGGTCATTTATAAAAATCACGAAGAGGGGTACCAGAACAGATCCCTGCGGAACACCACCGGTCACCAACCTCCATGTAGAATATGGACCATGTGAAGGAGCCTTGCATGGCAAACCTTAACAAATGCCTTAGTGAAATTCATATACTCTACATTCACTGCTCTTCCTTCATCAATGTGTCTTGTTACATCCTCAAATAATTCAAGCAGGCTCATAAGTCACGACCTGCCCTTGACAAAGCCGTGCTGACTATCCCTAATCAGATTATGTCTCTTGAAATGCTCATAAATCCTGCCTCTCAGGGTCTTCTCCAACAATTTACTCACCACTGAAGCCAGACTCACTGGTCTATAATTTCCTGAGTTATCTATACTCCCTTTCTTGAACAAGGTAACAACATTTGCAACCCTCCAGTCCTCCAATACCTCCCGTCCTTATTGATGATGCAAAGATCATCGCAAGAGGCTCAGCAATCTCCTCCCTCGCTTCCCACAGTAGCCTGGCATATATCTCATCCGGTCCCAGTGACTTATCTAACTTAATGCTTTTCAAAAGCTCCAGCACATCCTCTTTTTTAATGTCTATATGTTCAAGCCTTTCAGTCTGCTTTAAGTCATCCCCACAATTGCCAAGGTCTTTTTCCCTACTGAATACTGAAGCAAAGTATTCCTTAAGTACCTCTGCTACCTCCTACAACTCCATGCACACATTTCCACTATCGCACCTGATTGGTCCTATTTTCACATGGCTCATCCTCTTGCTCTTCACGTACATGTAGAATGCCTTGGGGTTTTCCTTAATCCTGCTCACCCAGGCCTTCTCATGGCCCTTTCTGGTTCTCCAAATTCCATTCTTAAGCTCCTTCCTAGCAACCTTGTAATTTTCTAGAGTTCTAACAGTACCTAGTTTCTTGAACCTTTCATAAGCTTTTCTTTTCTTCTTAACTACGTTTTCTACATCCTTTGTACGCCATGGTTCTTTAACTCCACCATCTTTTCCCTACCTCAATGGAACATACCAATGCAGAACTCCATGTAAATGTTCCCTGAATATTTGCCACATTTCTGCCGTGCATTTCCCTGAGAACATCTGCTCCCAATTTATGCTCCCGAGTTTCTGCCTGATAGCATCATATTTCCCCCACCCCGATTAAAACATTCTCCCAAATTGTCTTCTCCTATCCCTCTCCAGCGCTATGGTGAAGGAGATAGGTTTGTGGTCACTACCTCCAAAATGCTATCCCACCAGAGATCAGACACCTGACCAGGTTCATTTCCCAATACCAGATCAAGTACAGCCTCTCCTCTGGTTGACTTATCTACATATTGTGGTAGGAAGCCATTCTGAACACACGTAACAAACTCCACTCCATCTAAACCCCTTGCACTAAGGAGATACCAATCAATATTAGGAAAGTTAAAATCTCCCATCACAACAACCCTACTATTATTGTTCCGTACCAGAACCTGCCTCCCTACCTATTTCCCGATATTCCTGTTACTATTGGGGCATCTTTGAAAAACACCCAGTAGAGTTATTGCCCCTTTCCTGTTTCTGACTTCCACCCACACTAACTCAGTAGACCATCCCTCCATTACTTCCTCCATTTCTGCATCCATGACAATATCCCTAATCAGCAATGCCACGCCCCACCTCTTTTGCCTCCCTCTCTGTTCTTTTTGAAACATCTAAAGCCTGACAGACTCAGCAGCCATCCCTGCCCCTGAGACATCAAAGTCTCTGTAATGGCCACAACGTCATAGCTCCATGTATTGATCCACGTTCTAAATTCGTCCACCTTGTTTATGATACTCCTTGCATTGAAATACACACATCTCAAACCATCAGGCTGAGTGCATCTTTGCTCTAACATCTGCCTATCCTTCCTCACAAATTCCCTACAAGCTGTCTCTACTTGTGCTCCAACCTCCCCATCCTCTGCCTCTTCACTTCGGTTCCCACCCACCTGGAAATCTAGCTTAATCCCTCCCCAATAGGATTAGCAAACCTTCTCACCAAGATATTGGTTCCCCCTCGGATTCAAGTGCAATCCAGCCGTTTTGTGGAGGTCACACCTCCCCCAGAAGAGGTCCCAATGATCCAAAAATAAGAATCCCTGCCCCCCCTGCTCCACTCCTTCAGCCACACATTTATCCTCTACTTCATTCTTTTCCTATACTCACTGTCACATTGCACAGGCAGCAATCCCGAGATTACTACCTTTCCGGTCCTGCTTCTCAGTTTCCTTCCTAACTTCCTGTATTCTGCTTTCAGGACCTCCTCCCTTTTTCTACATATGCCGTTGGTATCAATATGTACCACGACTTCTGGCTGCTCACCCTCCCATTTCAGGATATCGTGGATGCACTCAGAAACATCACAAACCCTGGCACTTGGGAAGCAGACTACCATCCTTGTTTCTTTTTCATGCCCACAGATTCACCTATCTGTCCCCCTAACTATATAGTTCCCTATTACTGCTGCCATCCTCTTCCATTCCCTACCCTTCTGAGCCATTCAGTGCCATAGGCACAGCCACTGTTGTTTCCCCCAGGGAGGTCACCCCCCCCAACAACACTCAAAATGGAGTACTTATTGTTAAGGGGGACAACCACAGGGGTGCTCTCCACTACCTGAAGCCCTCTCTTCCCTCTCCTGATGGTCACCCACCTATCTGCTGATGAATGGAACGCTCAATGTCTTATACTGTAATTCTTAGCATCTTAACGATGAACTCCAACATCTTCCAATCCACTGAAGTCAGGCTAACTACCCTATAGTTTCCTATCTTTTGCTTCCCTCCCTTCTTAAAGAATGGAGTGACATTTGCAATTTTCCAGTCCCCAGAACTATTCCAGGATCTTGTGATTCTTGAAAGATCATTACTGATGCCTCCACAATCTCTTTAGCTGCTTCTTTCAGAACCCTGGAGTGTAGACCACCTGGTCCAGGTGATTTATCTACCTTCAAACATTTCAGCTTCCCAAGCACCTCCTCCTTAGTAATAGCAGCTACACTCACTCCTGCCCTCTAACGTTCTTGAATTTTTGGCTTACTGCTGGTGTCTTTCACAATGAAACTGACACCAAATACTTATTAAGTCTGTCCGATATTTTTTGTCCCCCAGCGTCATTATTACCTCTTCAGCGACTATGACTTCTAGCTGTCCACTCTCCCCCTTTAGAAGGCTGTGGACTTGATCTGAAACATCCCTGATCCCAGCACCTGGGAGGCAACATACCATTTGGTCATCTCTTTCATGTCTACAGAATCAACTGTCTGCTCCTCTAAGTATGGAATCGCCCATCACTGCTGACCTCCCCTTCTCCCACTTCCCTTATGAGCCACAGACAGAGTGCCAGAGATCCAGTCACCATGAATTTCCCTGGTAGGTTGTCCCTGCTAACAGTATCCAAAGCGGTATACTTATTATTGAGGAGAATGGCCACAGGAGCATCCTACATTGACTGTGTATTCCCTTTCCTTCTGATAGTCACCCAGCCTCCTGCCTACTGCAACTTAGGGGTGACTACCTTCCTCTAGTTCCCACCTATCACCTCCTCTTTCTTCCGTATGAACTGAAGGTCATCCACCCTCAGCTCCAGTTTTCTAAAACAGTTTGTCAGAAGCTGCAGATGGATGCACCTTGCCCAGATGTAGCTTAAACCTAACTTCTTTTTATTGGCCTTTGCCAAATGCCTAATAACCATGTGTAGAAGAGTATCTCTCCATTCCTCTCATTCCAGTCTCGTTGAGACTTGACCAATCTCAGAGCAACATCTATGATTCCTACTTACTGTTGTCTTGGTTCCGGGAAAGAAGACTACCAATTAGCCAGATGCCATTAAAGAGCAGTATTTATTTGGCATTAAGCTATTATTGACAAGACACTGTATCATCACTGTCTTTAGTTTGACATTGCTAGTTAACAGCAATGTTAGCCTAGCATTTATTGCTCCCCCTTATTTTCTGCTCAGTTCCCATTAATGTCAGTGAACTGTTGATCCATTTCAGTACCTCTCTCCGTGCTCAGGCCATAACTGCACATCCTATCATCAAGTTTTAAACAAAGAAATGGACCCAGAAAAGAGAGAACAGCTGATCTTGGCCCTGACACTCATTTGCCAGATAGGAGAAAAGTTACAGTCAGTTGAAGCTGCATTGGATGAAGTGACTCAAGCAATGCAGCAGATACTCTCAGAATGACGTCCAGTCCAAACTGCAGTTCATGGAGAAGATACTAAAATCAGTAGAAGCTAAACTGGCTTATGCCACTCATGCAGATAGAATCAACACAACAGCTACTTTCAGAGCAGCGAGCCCAGTCCCAACTGGAAGAACAGATGTCAGCCCTCACAGTGACAATTCAGTGACTCATTGCAGATAACCAGAATCAGGTCACAGCAATTACTGCTCTCATGGCCATTGTTCAGCAGCTTACTACTGACAGCTAATACCGCTCTCACAAATATAATTCAGCAGCCTTTAGCCATGTTAGTCCTGCTCCCAGCATCTCCCAGATCCTCCTCTTCAACAGCCTAATCAAGCTCAGACTCCCAGGTCCAGACCAGAACGGAGTATTCCTCAAACAGGCAGATAGTCTGGTGACCCTGACAACTGCAGGAATTTTATTACCCAGTGTGAGCTGGCTTTCCAAACCCAGCCTGGTAGGTTCAGTGATGATGTGCGTAAATTGGCATATGTGGTGAACCTCTTAGACAGACCCCTATTCAGCTTGTTTAACACTCAACAGGAACAGGGCTCCCCCACTGCCCAGTCATTCCGGCATCGTGTTGTTGAACTCTGTTACGTACCCCGTAACTGGGTTGCCAAACCTGCAGAAATGGAACGCTCGTTGGAGTCTGTGATTACTAGGAACTAATAAAGTTTTATTAAAGAAATAAGTAATACAGTACACTAATCGTAAGGATATAAATGTAACAGGTTAGAAATGATAATACACACATATACACAGAACAAAGGTAATAGGAATCAACCAAGCTCTATCGCAGTCTAGGGGTAAAATGATCAGTCTTAAGTGAAGCAGAGTTCAGTTCAGTTTAGTGCAGTTCGCAGTAATCACTGTTGTTGTACCGTTGGAGAGAGAGAGAGTGAGAGATGCAGTTGGTTTCGGGCAGGCCTTTTGATGTCTTCTGATCCCGCTGTGGTCACCGACTGTGACCCCTCCGTTCCGGATACGATCGTTCTTCCACGGTGAACCCGGCACCCAGGCAAGGGCGGACACACACCCCAGGTTCCCACTGATCATACCTTTACACCCTGTGAGCCTCTGACCAATTCCCATGAACCAGCCCTCCAAACTCCTACCAACTTGTGGGGGCCCACTGCTCTTTCCAGGGTCTCGTGGCGTGTCGTGCCTTAGCAAACCTGCTCTTTTTATCCCCCTGCTGGGGTATCTCCTGTCCATCAAACTTCAAACAGTTCAGGTTCAAAGCAAACGGTCTGTCAATATCTGAATTGTGTTTCTTTCTTTTTAATCTCTCTCTTCTCTCTTATTACCATTTTGAATGTTTCTCCATTGTCTTCCGTTATCTCTCTCATTAGCATCATCCGTCCGGTAGCTCTGCTTGGCGTCACACATGACAACTCAAATTTTTAACCTTTCAGTACGAGCTCAGGTGGCTGCCCATTGGCTGCTGAACTTGCGCCAAGGTAAATGGACAAGAAGGGTCTATGCAGTAAGGTTCCACATGCTTGTGGTGGAGATGGGTTGGAACAAGATACCTCTCATCACTGCCTTCCAGCAAGCAGTGTATGCAGGGATCCAGCACAAGATCAGTGAGTGACAAACATGATCCGATTAATCTGACCATTTGAGCTGACAACCAGACAAGTAAATGTAACAGGGAAAGAATGTCTTTAGATCACCATCTGTCTTCATTTTCTCCCTCATCACCCTGTACCTGTACAGGGATGAAACTATGCAGGTGGGATGCATGCACTTCTCTCAGGATGAATGAGATCAGCACAGGAGAACAAGAAGAGCTGACGATTGAGCTCTGAACCTCAGTCCAGGTTCTCTTTAAATATTAAAATCCTGGTGCCAAAACATGGCCACCACGTAGTGAGGCGAGGCTGAATCCTTAAAGCTGCTGCACAAGCCATCCATATTCTGAAGAGTTAGAGCATCTAAACCCTGGAGGCTGGCGCAGTCAGGTGAGCATGGTAAAAATGGGGAATACAGGGTTCTTCCAAGTTGCGTGGATTCTTCCGAGGGTGACTGCAGGGATCTGTATTGGTTATTGGATTAAGGAACCAGGGTAGGCATTGGGTAGTTCCTAGATCCACCCCTCCAAGTGAACGTGCCATGTCTCTCCCCTTCTTTCAAAAACACAGTTGTTGATTCTTATCACCATGTCCATAAAGTTCCTCCAAACCTTCCACCTGGTCCCTGGACACACAGACGTGTTTAAGCTGGTCATTTAATCCCCATCTAAACAGAGCAACCAAAGCTTCATCATTCCACCCACTCTCTGCCGCTAGGCTACGGAAATCAGTGGAATAGTCAGCCACAGATTGCGCTCCCCAGCGCAGCTGGGGGAGTCTGTTGGCTCCCTCAGAGCTCCTGGCAGTATGAAAGAATACCCTCCTCGTCATTCTTAGAAATAAATATATACCGGAACACACTGGAGCATCCTTCTCCCATAAAGCTGTTGTTTATGAAACTATCCTGTCCAAAAGGAGGGAAATTATATAGCCCACTATACTCCTGCCTGAGGGGAACTTTGAGCGTTGTATTTCAAAGTCCAGGGAACATTGACTTAAGAAGCCATGGCAAATCTCAGGGTCCCTATTGTAACGCTCCAGGGCTGGCAGGTTAATTGTCTCTCCATGGTAGTTCTGGGAAAATATAGCAGGATATAAAGGCGAATGCTCAACACCAGAGTCCATTCCTGAATCCCACCTATCAGTCCAGAGTTCTTCTGCAGTTATGCGAGTATCTCCTGGAGTTGATATTCATACCATTCAACTGCCTTTCCTTGGTAGGCCAATGCTGTAAGTAATGGATCAACTCCACTGGGTCCATGATGGCTGAGTCCTGCTGTAACAAGCCTGATGGTTGAGGAGTAGTAAGTATTCCTGAGCCTGGCGGTGCGAGTCCTGAGGCTCTTGTACCTTCTTCCTGATGGCAGTAGCATGTCCTGAGTGGTGGGGGTCCCTAATGTTAGTTGTTGCTTTCCTGCAACAGCATTTCATGTAAATGCGCTTAATAATTGGGAGGGCCTTACCCATCATTGACTGGGCCATATCCACTACTTCTTGTGGCATTTTCTGTTCAAGGGCATTAGTGTTTCAATACCAGACTGTGATACAGCCAAACAGTATATTCTCCACTACACATGTATCGAAGTCTGTCACAGTTTTAGATGGCATGCCTCCACAAGATCCTAAGGAAGTAGAGGTGCTGCTGTGCTTTCTTCATAATTGCACTAAAGTGCTGGGCCCAGGACAGGTCCTCTGAAATAATAACACCCAGCAATGTAAAGTTGCTAACCATCTCCACCTCTGATCCTCTGATGAGGGTTGGCTCATGGACCTCGGGTTTCCTTCTCCTGAAGTCTATAATCAGCTCCTTGGTCTTGCTGACATTGAGTGAGAGGTTGTTGTTATGACACCACTCAGCCGGATTTTCAATCTCCCTCCTATATACTGATTCATTACCACCTTTGGCTGGAACTATGACAGTGGTGTCATCAGCAAACTTGAATATGGCATTAGAGCTGTTCTGAGCTACACTGTTGTAAGTGTAAAGAGAGTAGAGCAGAGGGCTAAGCACACAGCCTTGTGGTGCACCTGTGCTGATGGAGATTATGGAGGAGGTGTCATTGCCAATCCGAACTGACTGGGATCCGCAAGTGAGGAAATCCGGGGTCCAATTGCACAAGGAGGTATTGGGCCCAAGGTCTTGGATTAGTTTTGAGAGGATAATGGTATTGAATGCAGAGCTGTAGTTGATAAACAGCATCCTGATGTATGCACCTATGCTGGAAAAAAGTCACTTAAGAATGAGAAGCATAAGGAAACTGTATTCACATAACAAGTGTCACGAAAAGCACTGTGACCGCTTAATGATAAAAAATAGTCATTAAACATCTCTAATAAACGCAAACAAATGATGTTCAGGTGCATCAAAACCTGCTGCTAGCCGGCTTCCCTTTTAGCCTGAAGGGTACATGAGAGGGAAATTCTGACGTGTCATTTCTTCCCGCAAGTGTCTTCCCCTGACTGTGTGATGCTCTCAGTTTCCTTGTTGTGGGGGTCTCAGACCCATGAGCCTCAGGCATTTCATGAGGAAATCTGCAGATGCTGGAAATCTGCATTTATTGACTCTGAAGCAGCCGGGAATCTAATGGATATTCTCTGGCTCAAAAATGGAGAGTCCCAACTCGGCAATTGAGAGGAAATATTGACATCGAGGCTCTGAATGTTTTGGTCTCTGGGCACCAGTAAGATTCACCTTTCCACAGAATCTCTCCAACTTGTGCTAGAGGGCAATTGTAGGGAACCACTCCCCTTCTGTCTGGTTGGTTCACCTGAACTGTTGCAGATGCTTGGCCTTCCCTATTTATCTCGACACAACCCACTGATTGATTTGTCCCTAAAGCTGCTCCAGGAGTGGGGACTGGCATGCCTGTCTACCTGTTTGGGTTCAGCTCAAGCTCCTGTCCACAAATCCTCTTCTGTGTCAACTGTTATGTGGACCTGTCTGGCATTCCGGTTAAATATGCTGACCTTCTTGAGGTCTTCAGTTAAAAGAAGGTCACCTCCCTGCCTCCACTCTGGCATACAACTCACTGCCCATTGACCTCTTACCTGGTAGTAGTCATCCCTGGGGCCAGCTCTTTTCCCTCACTCATCCTGAAATGGTGGCCATGGAAGAGTACATCAAAGAGCCATTGGCCTTGGGGTTTATCTGTCTGTCAATCTTGCCATTTGGGGCAGGCTTCTTTTTTGAGTACATGAAGGATGAAAAGCTCCATTCCTACATTGATTATCAGTCCCTAAACAACATCACAGCGAAGAACCACTACCCTCTTCCCCTGCTTAACTATGCATTCGAACGTCTCCAGGGAGCGACCATATTTTCCAAGACAGACCTGCACAATGATTCTAACTTTGTTTGTATCCGAGAAGGAGATGAGTGGAAGACAGCTTTTAACACTTCCACTTGCCATTATGAGTACCTCCTGATGCTCTTTGGTCTGGCCAATGCCCCAACTATTTTTCAGGCCAGGTCAACAATGTGCTCAGGGACATGTTGAATCATTTTGTTTCTGTTTATTTGGACAATATTCTGATCTACTCCTGCTCTCACCATGAACACGTCCAGCATGTCTGGGAGATTCTCAGACAGCTCCACAAGAATAACCTGTATGCCAAGCCAGAGAAGTATCAGTTCCATAAAGAGCAGATTTGTTTTTGGGGTGTCTACTCAGCCCTTCCTGTGCTCAAATGGACCCGTGCAAATATCAGGCAGTCACAAAGAGGCCCAGACCATCTCCGGTCAGACAAGGATGGTGCTTCATGAGGTTTGCAAATTTTTATCACCGCTTCATCAGAAACTTCAGTTCTAACGCAGCCCACATAAATTCACTCACCAAGAAGACCTCTACACTACAGTATTCAAATGATCAAGCAAAGCAGGCCTAGAATTCTCAGAACTAAACCAACACTTCACCATTGCCCCAGTGCTGCAACATCCAAATCCAAACCCGGCTATTTATTGTCGAGGTGGATGCGTCAGATGTCAGCATTGGAGCTGTACCCTCCCAGTATTCTTCTGCAGATAGCCTGATGCACCCCTGTGCCTTTCTTTCCTGTCGCTTAACTGGAGGAGCAGAGCATACCTTTTTGGTTTGGACAGATCACAAGAATCTGTCCTATATTTGGGACACTAAGAGACTCAACTCACATCAAGCCCTTTGGGCTCCCTTCTTCACCCAGTTTAATTTCACCCTCACCTACCATCCCAGCAGCAAGTATACTAAGGCCAATGCTCTGTCATGAAAGTTCAACATATCTGAGGACAACATCAATCCTGAGCACATCCATTCTCATTCTATTTGGGGAATAAAGGTGGAGGTGAGGGTCCCCCAGCAGTCGGATCCAGGCCCAGGTGGGGGACCTCCTAACCGGTTGTTTGCCCCTGCTGTGGTGTGCCCAGAGTGTAGAATGGGGTCACTCCTCTGGTCTGGTTGGTCATCCTGGACTTCAGTGTACCCTGGAATTTATGAAGAGATGATTTTGATGGTCAGCTATGCTCCAGGACATCCACAACTTCATCTCTGTCTGTCCCACTTGTGCCGAGAACAAAATGTCACACCAGTGCCCTAGGGGTCAACTAAATCCGTTGCTCGTGCCTCACCACCCCTGATCCCACCTGTCAGTAGATTTTATCATGAGTCCACCCCTGTCTGATGAAAACACTGCCATTCTGGTAGTTGTGGATAGTCCAAGGCATCGTACTTCATTGCTCTCCCTATGCTCCATTGGCTCATGAGACTGCCACCTGCATGGTTCAGCATATGTTCAGCCTGCATGGCTTCCCTCAGGACATAGTGTCTGACCGAGGAGCACAGTTCACATTCCAGTTTTGGAAAACCTTCTGTTCTCCTGTGGGAGCCACTGCCAGCCTTTCATCTGCTTTCCACACCCAAATTAACTGCCAGACTGAAAGAGTGAATCAGGGGCTGGAGACAACCCTTTGCTGCCTTGTCTCTTCTAATCCCATCTCCTGGAGATCCCAATTGGTTTGACATTCTCCACTGGCACGTACCCCTTTGGATTCCAGAAGGGATTCTAGCCGCTGCTCTTCCCTGACCAACAGGCTGACATGGGAGTTCCTGCTGCTGAACAGTTAGTCCAGATTATAAATGCACATGGAGACAGGCCAGGGCTACTCTGCTGTGCACTCAGAAACAACATGACCAGCAGGCTGACCACTTCTGCTGACAGGTGAGGCCTCTCAACCCAGGGCAGAAAACGTGACTAGCATCTAGAGAACTTCCCTTGAAAGTCAAGAACCGCAAGGTGGCCCCACGCTACATGATACCATTTGTAGTGGAGAAGGCGATCAACAAGGTCTCATATAAATTGAACCTACCATCACCAATGAAGGTCCACCCAGTGTTCCATGTTTCCCAGCTTAAAACTGTGACTACCTCCCCCTTTGGTCCTGCCATTCCCCTTGCTCCCCCTCCTCCATGTTTGGTGGAGGGGTCCCTGGTCTATTCTGTGTGGTGCCTCCTGGCATCTCGCTGGGTGCGGGGCAGGGTCCAGTATCTCGCGAATTGGTAGGGGTACTGCCCTGAGAAATGTTCTTTGGTTCCAGCTAATAACCTCCTAGATAAGTCTCTCATCCAGGACTACTGGTGACACAGGTCTCTCTCTGGCTGCTCTGGAGCTGGATCTGGTGGGGGGGGGGGGGTTGCTCTGTCACAACCAGGGACTCTGTCACAGGGTCTGGGCTGTCACAGGCGGGCTGCAGAACGGGTCAGCAATCGCACTCATGAGCATGCACGTTCCAGTCATTTAGTGTTTCATTGTGGTGGTGCTTAACTCCTTTTGTCTCGTTCTAGTCGTGTTGAGACTTGACCAATAGCAGAGCAACATCTACACTCACTAATAACCATTGTCCTGGTTCCAGGAAAGAAACCAACCATTTGGCCTGCTGCCGCGAAGGAGCGGTTTTATTTCCTATTAAGCTGCTATGTCAAGCCGCTGTTTTGGTGTTACCTTTAGTTTGACAGTTCTAGTTAACATCCTTGGTGGCCTAGAGTTTATTGCTTTTATCCCCCTTAACTTCTGCACAGTTCTCATTAAAGTGAGTGAACTGTTGATCCACTTCAATGTCTGTCTGTCTGTCTCTCTCTCTCTCTCTCTCTCGCACCCCCCCCCCCCGCACTTGGTCCATAACCGCACATCCTGTCAGTGATGTTACGGACAATTTATCTCATGTAAATTCCAATAAGTTGGTTTTCCCATGATGCTTGATTCATGTCTTTGATGGTTTTGCAATAACAATTAGTTTTCTTCAAATTGTCATTGACCTAATTGTCATGTCTAAGGATGGTAGGTTTAAAATGGAACCATATTTGTTTAAAATAGTAACCTTACTGAAATAATCTTTTGTTTTGCAAGACATTCAGGCAATGCTCATGCATTGCACGCAAATGGTCTTTCTACACGTGTGAGCAAATAAGGATGGATAAATCCCCAAGACCTGACAAGGTGCCCCCTTGGAATTTGTGAGAGGCTGGTGCAGAGTTGCAGGTGTCCTAGTAGAGATATTTAAAATATCCTTAGCAACAGGTGAGGTGCTGGAGGACTGGAGGATAGCTGATGTTCTGTTGTTTCAGAAAGGTTATAAAAATAATCTGGGAAATTATAGGTCAATGAGCCTGACATCATTGGTGAGAAAGTTATTGGAAAGTAGCCTAAGGAACTGGACATATAAGTACATGGATAGACAGGGACTGATTAGGGATAATCGGCATGGCTTTGTGCATGGTAGGTCATGTCTAACCAATCTGATAGAGTTTTTCAAGGAAGTTACCAGGAACGTTGATGATAGGCAAGGCAGTAGATACATGTATTCTTAGCAAGGCATTTGACAAGGTCCCACGTGAGAGGTTGATCAAGAGGTTTCAGTCGTTGAGAAGCCAGAGAGTGGTAGTAGATGACTGCCTCTCCAACTGGAAGCCTGTTACAAGTGGTATGCCCAGGGATTGTTGATGTGTCCATTGTTATTTGTCATCTATGTCAACTATCTGGGTGATAATGTAGTAAACTGGATCAGCAAATGTGCAGATGTCACCGAGATTGGGGGCGTAGTTGTCAGAGAGGAAGGCTATCAAAGCTTGCAGTGGGATCTAGACCAGCTGTAAAAATTGGCTATAAATGGCAGATATACTTTAAGGGAGGCAAGTGTGAGGTGTTGCACTTTGGGAGGGCAAACCAGGGTAGAACTTACACGGTGAGTGGTAGGGCACTGAGGAGTGCAGTAGAACAGAGGGATCTGAAAATACATCCATAATTCCTTGAAAGTGGCGTCACAAGTAAATAGGGAGGTAAACAGAGGTATTGGCACATTGGCCTTCATAAGTCAAAGTTCTGAATACAGGATTTGGGATGTTATGTTGAGGTTGTACATTCAAAAGGATGGTGAGTCCGAATTTGGAGTATTGTGTGCGGTTCTGGTCATCTACCTGCAGAAAAGATATTAATAAGATTGGAAGAGTACAAAGAAAATTTGAGGATGTTGCCAGGATTTGAGGACCTAAACTATAGAGAAAAGTTGAATAGGGTAGGACTTTATTTCCTAGAGCATAGGATAATGAGGCATGATTTGATAGAAGTATACAAAATGATGAGGGGCTTTTTCCACTGAGGATGGGCAAGACTAAAACAAGAGGTCATGGGTTAAGGGTAAAAGGTGAAATGTTTAGTGGGAACATGAGGGGGAAGTTCTTCACTCAGAGGGTGGTGAGAATGTGGAACAAGTTACCAGCAGATGTATTGCATTTGGATTAAATTTCAGCATTTAAGAGAAATTTGGATAGGTACCTGGATGGGAGGGGTATGGAGGGCTGTGGTCTGGGCGCAGGTCAATGGGACTGAGCAGATTGATAGTTTGGCACAGAAAAGATGGGCCAAAGGGTCTGTTTCTGTGATGGCGTTTTCTATGACTCTATGACTTAGCAGTTACGTTGATGGCCTGCACACCAGTATCTGTGGAGCACTTATTGTTCCACAGTCACATTTACTGCTAGTTTTGATCACTGTGGAGATTAAATGCTGTACCGTAAAATCAATATTAGCTATTAATGCTTCCTGGGTACGCATTAATTTCCACAATAATTCCATTTGCCTCAGCCTTTAGATATTACCAGTTCCTGAAGATACTTCTTTTGAGTCTTTTATTTCGGCTAGAGTTTTCTTCAGAACATTAATGTAAAGAACCACAACTTACATTTACAGAATATGGCAGTTCTGTACATCATTTTACATTAAAGTCAATAGTCTAGAAATTCCTCAGCATTGTTTTCTCAGAGTATAATTGTGTTTCTCTCTTATGCTATTTTTCGAAAAGTAAATTGCAATATTGCTCGTTACTTTTTTTTAAACTGCTTCACGTCCACATTCTCACAGGAATTTGTACACAGTAGGCAATCTCAATTCTTCTTTAGTAGTTGGTTCTCTATAACAGATAATGCTAAGGAAACACTGACTGAGTGAGTGGGTAGTTGCCTTAATGAAGCCACAGTCCCAATCATCCCATTATTTACTTACTGATTATTATTTAGAGATTCAGTACGGTAACAGATCCTTCCAGCTTGACAAGCCCACACTGCCCAATTACACCCATGCAACCAATTAACCTACTAACGTCTTTGGAATGTGAGAGAAAACTAGAGCACTCGGAGGAAACCCATGCTGTCATGGGGAGAACATACAAACTCCTTACAGACAGCAACAGCATTGAGTCATCTCAAGGGCATTATAAAAGTGTTAACTAACAGCTACCAAATCTAGAAGCTGATTGCTAGCGACAGCAAATTCCTCCTTTGCCGGACATTGGTACATTTATCGGAGTGAAGGTGTTCATGTTCAAGGATCTATTTACCAGGCTGAATAATATTCTAGAAGCAATGGTGACGGTCATACAGTCTGGGCAATACCAGATACATACACCCTTACTTGCCTGGTACTGTGACAGTCCAGCTGGCTTTATGGAAACATAGACTGTTACCCCTCTCTCAGGATGTCAGACCTTTGGCAATCAGATACTATATGAGTACCTGTCCTGTGAGAAGGCCTTAAATCCACATGCCCAGTTCACCTGCTTTTGTAGGTTGAAGGAGAACCAGATGAAATATCCCATTCAGGAATAGAGAGTGTCCATGATCTCCTGAATATAGTGGAGCAGAATTGAGAAATGTAGTGTACATCAGTGACATTAGCCTGGCATGATCCTGAAACTAGGAAATTGAGAGTGACATTGAACTTAGCACACACTGCAGTCCAGGGATAGGTGGGCTTGTCTATGAGATTACTGACCTGACTGCTGATCTACCCAATGGAAATGTAGTCAGCACTACCATTGCTTCTCAGAAAAAAAGAATTAAAGAGGATGGATACCTGTAAACCCTGAATGGATGGGGCCCTTGGTGACAAGCCTTCCTCTGTCTCCATTGATATGGTCACTGTGGATGTCTGTGATATTTCAGAATCCTCTGTTGAACATCTATGCCATTCAGCAAGAGAAATGGCTGATTCAAAGAAATCAGTGTTGGCGCGTGGCCAAGTGGTTAAGGTGTCGGTCTAGTCATCTGAAGGTCGCTAGTTCGAGCCTCAGCTGAGGCAGCGTGTTGTGCCCTTGAGCAAGGCACTTAACCACCTGTTGCTTTGCGACGACACCGGTGCCAAGCTGTATCGGCCATAGTGCTCTTCCCTTGGACAACATCGGTGGCGTGGAGAGGGGAGACTTGCAGCATGGCAACTGCCGGTCTTCCATACAACCTTGCCCAGGCCTGAACCCTGGAAACCTTCCAAGGTGCAAATCCATAGTCTCACGAGACTAACGGATACCTATAAAAAAGAAATTAGTTGTATATTGCGGCAAAGTTGTTCAGCACTCAAAGCAAGGCCAGCTGTTAATAAGAACATTGTACGGATTAATATCTGGCCATGACAGGTCCCTTAAATTAAATAACATTGCCTCTGAGTATCAGTATCAGGAAAACTGGCGTGTCTTTGTGAAAATAGTAATAGATGCTTTTTGAACAAATATGAAATTCTGGGCATTGGACTTCTGTTAAATCTTTCAGGAAATGAAGTGTTATCAAATATGAAAATCTCACCTAAAAATAAACTTCCTCAACTGCCAATTAAGTATTTCAAAATGTTTGCAGTAATGTTTCACTTCACACCACTACGATTTCCCGCAGCATAACAATAGTTTTGCTTTGGAGGAATACGAATGAATTTCTAACCTCCTATAAAAATGCAACTTGCTCTTGCTGCTCATTTTGATTTAGTTACTTTATCTGAGGAAGAGCCTGTTGTTCTTCACAATAGTAATCAGAGAAAGGAATCTGTTAGTATATCTATATTCTGTGTTCAATTCCAGATCCTTATCTACTGTATACTTCATGGATTTTTTAAACATTTTAACATTTATGAGCAACTACTGTACATAAATAAAAGCAAGTCAATGTTTAATGGCCTGCCAAATCTTGCCTTTCAAGTGATAATGTTATTGATTAATTTCCCAAGAATACGGAAAGAAAATAAAAAGGCAGAATGAAAAATTTCTAAATAAACATTATAGAAAAGTTCTCAATTCCATTTCGCTTTATTTTAATAGCACTAATTAACCATCTAGAAATGTGAGTGCCCTTTGAGCTTGGAGCCTCAGTATTGTGTCATGTACTCCTCCAACTTTTCTGTCTGCAGTGAGGTGAGGTCATCTTGAAATGCTAAATTTTTAGAGAGAAGGTTAAAATCAAGCGTTCGAACTGCTCTCTATCCATAATGTTTAAGCTTGAATCAATGCATCAAGATCAAGAAAGGAAAAAAAAACTTTTATCTTTTTTTCAGTTTCATGAATCGTTGTGCCTTGGGTGGTAGCCCTCACATCAGGATTGTGGTTCAATTCACAATCCAAGAATGTGAAAGCAAATTTGAAAGGGGCTGCATGGTAGGAGATGCAAGACTGAGTAAAGTCTTTAAACTGGAACATCATCTGCTCTCTGAGGTGGATTTAGGAAAACCAAATCCCATGGCAACATACATCAGTCTGCGGAAAAAAACATGGTGTACATAAAAAAAGGTGGCTCTGATTCTTGGAGGTCAATCAGTTCAGTACTCTGGGTATTGTTACAAGGGTTCTTCAGCAATCCTACACCCAACCAACTTTAATTTATTCACCAATGCCTTTCCCCCTATGGTGAAATCAGAAATGGGATAATTGCAAAATGTTTAATTCCAGAAGCAGCTCCTCAAAAAAATGTAGTATAGCTTATATACAACAAAATCCAAACATCATTCAGGAAAGAGCGGATAAGTCAGAAATAACATACACAATGCGCACACATTACAGAAAATTAGCATTTTGAAAAAGAGAATTTAATGGGTCTGTTCCAGATTTCAATGATCAAATCTATGAAATCAGCGCATCCAGAAACTCCACTGGACTGGCCTCATACATAGCTGTGATTATAACACCAGGAAAGACACTAGGTACTCTGCAGCATGTTATTTGTGTTCTTGACTCCCAAGACCCTTTCCTCAATTTACAAGGTGCATTAGTAGTTTCCTGTGCTCATCTTGTCTGGACAAGGAAAGCGCCAGCAATAATCACAAAGCTCAACGCTATCCAGGCCAATGCAGCCCATGTGAATGGCAATCAAAAGCACTAAATACGGGCTGCATGGTAGCGTAGTTGTTAGCACAATGCGTTACAGTACCAGAGAATGCAGTTCAATTCCTGCCAGTGTCTATAAGGAGATTGTACATTTCACCCGTGACCATGTGGGCTTTTTCTGGACACTCTGGTTTCCTCCTGGGGACACTTGCGGCAGTACATCCTCGGACCATATTGGTCATTGATGCAAATGATGTTCACTGTATGCTTCGATGTTTCAATGTACATGTGACAAATAAAGCTATATTTAAAGACCCTTAATCAATAACAATCTTAGTCCCTTCTAAGAGTTTGTTCTGTTGATATCTATTGACTTCAACTGCAGTAAGACATTTTCATATCTATTTGAGAAGTAGATCAAGGTCTCATCTGAAAGATGCACGTTACTAATATGCAACGGCCTTCGCCAACCAGAAGGATAAGGACAGCAAATTTCAAGAGAACTTGACTATAAAAGCAAGGATGTAATGTTGAGGCTTTACAAAGCACTGGCACTCACGTGGAATATTCTGAGAGCAGTTTTGGACCCCTTATCTTAGAAAAGATTTGCTGACACTGAAGAAGGTTCAAAGGAGGTACACGAAAGTGATTTCATGATTGAATGGCTTGTCATCTGAAGAGTGTCTGATGGCTCTGGGCCTGTATTCACTAGAATTCAGAAGAATGAAGAGTGGCCTCATTGAAACCTATCGAATGGTGTAAGGTCTTCATATAGCAGATGTGGAGAGGGTGTTTCCTATGGTGGGACAGTCTAGGACCAGAAGACACAGCTTTAGAATAGAGGGTGTCCTTTTAGAACAGAGATGAGGAAGAATTTCTTCATCCAGTGAGTGGTGAATTTGTGGAATTCATTGGCACAGGCAGCTGTGGAGGCCAACTCTTTATGTATATTTAAGGCAGAGGTTGATATATTCTTGACTGGTCAGGGCATGAAAGGATACAAGGAGAAGGCAAGAGACTAGGGCTGAGAGGAATAATGGATCAGCCATGATGAAATGGCGAAGCAAACCCTATTGGCCTAATTCTGCTCCTATGTCTTATGGTCTTATGGTCTTTAATGCATGAGAATGCCATTACCTGTAAGATTTCCTGTTGTCATAAATTATCACAACTTGAAAATACTTCGCCACCTGTGACAGAACAAGTTGGCAATGCTAATTCTCTTGCTAACCTTGCCCCTTTGTCCAGTTAGTCACTCCTGCTCATTCTGTTCCTGGTCTAGCTTCCCCAGTAATTCACACACTTTGTCCTCCCATTCTGCAGTTCTTGGGAGTTCACCATTTACACACCCCAACAGCAAAACAACGGCCAACTTGGCTAATCATAACAATCCCCTACAGGTAACGTGCCCTACTGGTTTATAACTCACAAATATAAGGATTCCAGACACAGGGATTCCAATCGGTTCCATTTATTTTCACTCCCGTCATTACATCAGTTTGAAGCAAGAGCACTACGACTTACACAAGCAGATTTAAATCCTCAGTTTGGCTTTGCTGAGAGGTGTAGAGGTTGGAGCTGACGGGTGGTGAATAATTACTATATTTTGTAAGTTAAAGACAAAATGTGTCATGGAGAAAGCCTCAGTATATTTATACATTTTTGTAGATACATGTCTGTTTTCATTTGTTTATTTGTAAATACTTCTTTTTCTTCACAACTTTTGGGCAGCTTTTGTGTTTTTTTTTCACCTGGCACTAAATAAAAACCCTTTGCACTAACCACACCTGGTAGCGAGGTGTGACACCATCCATCCCGATAATGTCACTGAGCCCAAAATGCTGGAACTCCCTGTGTGTTAATTGTTTCAGAATCTTGGATGGACTGCAGCTTTTCAGTGGCACCCATGTCCCAAATGGAATCGTATGGCACACAAACAGGCCCTTCAATCGACTGTGTTTATGCTGATCTTCATTCCTATCTATATTAATCTGCTTTGCCTGCATTAGTTTCATGCCCTCTATGTCTTATTCATTCAAGTAACTTTCCAGAATCCTCTTAAATGCTATTATTGTTCTCACCTCCACCGGCATTTCACTCCAGATAGCAACAGCTCTATTTAGTAAATTTACCCCTCATATCCCCTTTAAGTCTCCCTCTCATCCTAAACCTGTACCATCTAGCTTTAGACAGCTGTACCATAAGACTCTAAGACATAGGAGCAGAACTGGGCCATTTGGCCCATCAAGGCTGCTCTGTCGTTCAATTATGGCTGATTTATTCCCGCTTAACCCCATTCTCCTGCATTTTCCCCATAACGTTTGATGCCGTGTCTAATCTGTCTAATCAAGAACCTATCAAACTCCGCTTTATACCTACCCAATGACTTGGCCTTCACAGCCGCCTATGGCGGTGAATTTCACAAATTTATCACTTGCTGGCTAAAGAAATTCCTCCTCTTTTCTGTTCCAAAGGAAGTTCTTGTATTCTGACGTTGTGCCCTCTGTCCTAGACTCCCCCACTATAAGAAACATCCTCTCCACATCCACTCTATTTAGGTCTTTCAATGTTCAATAGGTTTCAATGAGATCCTCCCTCATTCTTCAGAGAGAACAGACCCACAGCCGTTAAACACTCATCATATTTTTATTCCCAGAGTCATTCTTGTGATCCTCCTCTGCAACCTCTATAATGCTAGCACATCCTTTCTTAAACAAGAGAAAATCTGCAGATACTGGAAGTCAATGTAATACGCACAAATGCCGGAGGAACTCAGCAGGCCAGGCAGCATCTATGGAAGAGTCATCGTCGTCGTGGCTATCCCTCGGGGTCGAGGGTGATGGTCTTCGTTCTGAAGAAGTGGCCCACAGAGTGAAGATGCCTGTGCGTGTATTTGTTTAACGTGTACTTGATGTTGCACTCCAAGAAGCACACAATACTTCACAGATCAACCAACTGATTCCAGTGGCATGGAAACCACGACGATTGGAGCTGATGGATTTGTTGCAGCCTTCATCCGCCTTCACAGCCGTTGAGTTCGATAACTTCGTCCGCCTGTTCCACTGTTGAGGTCTTGGTTGGATTGTTCTTTGTCAGGGACCTCACCCTCGACCTTACCGCCATGGCTGACCCTACCATGGAAAAGAGTAAACAGCTGACAGTTCAGTCTAAGACCCTTCGTCATGGATTTCATCCATAATAATGTACTCCAATATCTCCCTAACCACTGAAGTCAGACTATCTGGCCTATAATTTCCGGTCTTTTGCATCTGTATCTTCTTAAAGAGTGAAGTGACAATCGCAATTTTCCATTCTCCCAGACCCATTCCAGAATCTAGTGAGATTGTTCGGAAAACCAATGGAAGAAGACGTAGGCCAACTACACTATATATACTCTAAATGTTATCGTCCTCTATCCGCCTCCTTTGCTCCAGCGAAAGCAAACCCAATCTATCCACCCTTTCCACATAACTCATAGTCTCCAATCCAGGCAACATTCTTATGAACCTTTTCTTCCACTTCAGAGAACCTGGAGTATAGCCCAACAAGTGGGCCATCTGCATGATTCTTCCTGGACACGCTTAAATTCTGTCTTAGTACAAAAGCAGTCCCAGTTGATGTTCAGGAATTTTAAATACCTATTGCAACCTCACTATTCCTACAATTATCTGTGATTTCCCAACACATCTACTTCTCTAATTTCTGCTGACTTTTGGGGGGAAGGCGATCATATAATCTCATTAAAGTGATCGTCATCTCTTATTTTGAAATTTTACGCATACTGTATGGCCTCACAGGACTTCATGCCAGGATGTCTTCTCTGCTATGATATTCTCCCAAGTCAATAGTGCAACTCCCCTTCTCACTAAACTCCACTTCGGTCATGCTGGAAACATCGGTACCCAAGAACATTGAACAGCCAGTTTGCCCATTCCTCAGCCATGCTCCCTTACAGCGATAATATTGCAACCTCATGTGTCAAGCCATGTTCTGAGCCCACCAGCCTTCTCTGTGAGACTTCTTGCACATTGTTTCCCTTTCAAGACCTTCCATGCTACCCGTCCTGCCCTTGCCTGGGCCTATTACTTGCTTTATTTATCTCTATATTTACTTCCTCTTTCGCGCCGGATATACTACTGCTTTGGATTCCACTCACCTGCCAGACTGGTTTAAATGCATTGCGGTAGCTCTAGCAAACCTGAAGCATCTAATTTTAGACATCCTTTGCATTAGAAACAGACTTTGGCTATCTAACCTTTCTACGCCTCTCATAACTTTGTATACATCTTTCAGCTTTCTTTACTCCAGTCCCTCCAATTTCTCCATGTAACTCAGCAGGCAGAGCATAGTCATGATGGCACTAAATGGCGACTCCTTTGCTTACATCTTCGGAAACGGCTCTATTTCTATCTTTGATATCTCTTTTTTTCCCCTTTCAAGGTTCTTTTGAAGACCCTGACTTGGAGTTACACTCTGACTTCAGTTCTTTGTGGGAATGGGACCCGCTCTCAAGGCCTCACGACCGGCCACTTTTTGATATGCCAAAGACGTGGCCTGGAAGACTAGTGTGCCTCCAGAGTGCCAGATTTTCGTGGCTCTGGAGACTGGCTGATCCAAGGCTGCTGCCGTCAACTGAGGCGTCACAGGAGAACACGGAACATCAGGGGCAGTGGGCTTGCTGCTGGCTGTGTGCCCAGAGACCTGAGTTCTTTGGGCACAGAGTTCGGAAAAAGCAACGCAACAGACTTTTAACATTGTAAATCAGCGAGTTGTTTGTTATGTCTCCCCTCTCGCTGTGAAACAGAGATACCTCTTTTTCCCTTATTAGGGAGAGAGAGCCTGTGGTATGTCAAATTACCGGGTGAACGAGTAGTCTTTGGGATACTGCAAGTCTGTGTCTTTATTGCATGCTTAATTGGGGGGGGGGGTACCAATATTTTTTGCTGGTGGGGAGGGAGGGTCATTGCTTTGCTGCTGCTTACTCGTGAGAGGGGGGAGCTGGGGGAGACTTTGGAGTTCCAATGTTTAACTGTCATTCATTCTTTGGGGTACTCCTCTGTTTTCATGGATATTTGCAAAGAAAAGGAATTTCAGGATGTATATTGTATACATTTCTCTGTCATTAAATGTACCTATTGAATCTATTGGTAACTCAGCACCTATCCAGGCAATATCTTCATGAATCTTTTCTGCAATCTGATTTTATATCACTCCCCAAACATAAAAACCTTTCATCCTTTTGACCATAAGACTATAAAACATTGCAGCAGAATTAGGTCATTTGGTCTATTGAGTCTACTCTGCCGTTTTATCATGGCTGTTCCATTTTTCCTCTCAGCCTCAATCTCCTGCCTTCCACCCATATCTCTTCATGCCCTGACATTGGTCAAGATTTCATAAATCCATGACAAATTGGTAAAGATGAGGGCAATAATGTAAATATTTAACTTGTAAATTAGCCATATTTCCAGATGAAACTGATTGCACACATCCATTGTTCAATGTGAAGCTAAGAAAAATGTTGCAGAGATCAATAGTGTAGTACTGAAAGGGTTCAGCATTTTCTACAAAAGAGGCCAAGTGACAGGCCTTTCAGATCTGTTGGTTCTTGTTCTAGGAAAGAGAATCAGATTTACAAAGAAATAAACTGTAACTCTGTATCTTCTTAAGGAGGAAAAGCATGGGGGGGGGAAGAATTTCAATATAGTAACTCCCTTTGAGTTGCAAAAGGTGCACAAAACTGTGCAAGGGAGGCTAAAACACTTTAAAAAATGCACCAAGTGCTTCTAACAGCATGGCAGAGCAGCAGTTAGCTTAACACTACTGCAGCTCAGGGCACCGGAGTTTCTAGTTCAGTCCCAGCGTCCTCTGTAAGGTCGTTTGTATATCCATCCTTTGCAATGTGTGGTTGCCTCCTGGTGCTCCAATTTCCTCCCACAGTCCAAAGACCTACTAGTTAGTAGGTTAATTAGTCATTGTAAATTGCCCTGTGATTAGGTTACGGTCAAATCAGGGATTGCTGGCGGTGCAACTCGAAGAGCTGGAATGCTTACTCTGCACTGTATCTCTAAATAAAATAAAAATATTTTGTAATGCATTTAATCATTCTGATTGATTTTCAGAATCAGAGTCAGGTTTATTATCACCGACACGTGTCATGAAATTTGTTTTGCAGCAGCAGTACAGTGAAGATGATACAGGTCTTTGAAATTCCCTCAAGCATCACTAAGTATCAGACAGTCACAGATGTGGGAAACCAAAAAGACCGTAGATACTGGAAGCTGAAATAAAAACAAAGCATACTGAAATCCCTCCATGGAGAGAGAAATGGAGTTAAGATTTCTCATCATCAGAACAAAGAATATTTAGGAAATATTTAGGCTTTAGTTTGCAGGAAATAGAGGATGGTGGAGAGAACAAAAGAGCATAGCTGCCAGAAGATGGAAACCAAAACAGGCTCAGGGACACAGGTAATACTGGTGCTGAGAGAGGGTGACGATGGCTTGTTCCCTGTACTTGACCTGTCTTCTGGAGGTGTAAACAGAGACAAAAAATGAAAACAGCGTTATCAAGTAACAGAGCGCAGAAACAGGTCCATCTGCTCAACTGGTCCATGCAGACCACAGCATCCTTCCTGTTAGTCCCACCTGCCTATGTTCGGCTCAGAACTCCCCAAGCCCCTCCCCTCTGGGTACCTACCCAAATGCCTCTCAAATATTGCCTTTGTATCTACCACAACCATTTTCTCTGGCAGTTCATTCTGGGTACTCACTACTCTCGGTAAAGAAGTTACCTCTCAGATCTCTTTTAAATCTCTTCCGTCTCATCTTTTATCTGCCCCGGGAGGCGGGGGGGGGGGGGGGACTCTGAACATTGGCCTTATCCAAACCCCTCATGATTTTATAATCTTCTGTGAGGTCAACCCTCATTCTCCTGCACTCTAGAGATCTAGCTTGGCCAGGCTGTCCCTACAACTCTGACCCTCTAGTCCAGGCAACATCCACATAAATCTCCTCTGCAACATTTCCAGCTTGACAAAGTCTTTCCAAAAACAGGGTAACCAAACCTGTATAGAATATTCTAGATGTAGCTTCACCAATGAATTATACAACAACAGCATAATGCCCCTACTCCTAAACCTGATGTCCTGACCGGTGAAGGTCAGCATGTTAAATGCCTTCTTCATCACCCTTTCTACTTTCGCAGACACTTTTGGAGAACTGTGCACTGGTACTCCCAGGCCCCTCTGTTCCACAACACTTCTGTGCCCTGCCATGCACTGTCTAAGTCCTACACAGCTGTGACTGTCCACAATGCATTGCCTCAGACTTATCTAACTTGAAATCCATTTGTCATTCCTCAGCCTATCTCCCCAACTGATCAAGATCTCTTTAAAATTTATCGTAACCTGCTTCACCATGAACAAAACATCCTAATTTAGTATGATCAGCAAACTTGAAAATTGTGGCATGCAAATTCATATCCAATTCACTTACATAAATGATGAATAAGAGAGGTCCCAACACTGACCCTGGTCCACCCCACAAATCACAGGCCTCCTTTGACATCGCCCTCTGCTTTCTATCATCAAGCCTTTTCTGAATCCATCTCACTACCACTCCTGAATCCCTTGAAACCTAACCTTCCAAATAAACCTGTCATGCAGTAGCTTCTCAAAGGCCTTACTAAAGTCCATACAGACAACATCCACCGCCTTAACTTCATCTATCCCTTTAGTTATCTCCTTGAAAAACTCCAAAAGATTCATCAAACCTGACTTCCCATGCACAAAACCATACTGACTATTCCTGCAAACACAAGGAATTCTGCAGATGCTGGAAATTCAAGCAACACACATCAAAGTTGCTGGTGAACGCAGCAGACCAGGCAGCATCTCTAGGAAGAGGTACAGTCGACGTTTCAGGCCGAGACCCTTCGTCAGGACTATTCCTGATCAGGCTTGGTTGTCCAAGTGATGGTACATCTTTTCCCTCAGAATCCCCTCCATAACTGAAATCAGGCTCACCAGCTTGCCCTTGCTACCTTTCTTGAACAATGGAACAACATCAGACATCTTCCAATGGCACTGACTCTCTCTTTCTCACTGCTGTTCTTGGTTTTCTGTTTTACTTAATTTTCCTTTGTTTCATTCAGTCCTTCATTCAGTGTTTCATCTAGCCTATTTTTCATCCTGGAGACATACAAGATGCTGGAATCTGGAGCCACCAAACAAACTGGGGGAAGAACTCAAAGGTTGCAAACTTGAGTTCTTGAATTCTAATGCTTCTCAGGGTCTTTCTATCATTCAGCATTCTCCTATCCATCTCTTGCCCCAGACCTTATCACTAGTTTTCTCTCTATCACTTGCGATCCTCTGCTCCCCGATCCAGAGGAAAAAAATGATACCCTTGGTAGAGGCCTAAACACTATATTCCATCTCAATAAATTCTGGGCTTAGCATGACGTTAAGCTCTCCAGTCCATATTCTTTTTTTTTATTGTCTGTAAGTTTTCACCCTAGACCTTTTCTCTCTCTGGCTTTTAATCATCTTTAGACCTATTCTTCACATACTTTGAAACAGACTTTATCTATTTTATTCCCACTTCTTATTCGTTTTCTTGCTGGCAAAATCAATAAATCCAATAACTATAATAGAATCAGTGAAAGACCACAGCACCAGGGTAGAAAACCAGTGGGTGAAAGACGACAAACTGTGCGAATACAAAAGAAAAAATATCAAATAGATAAGCAATGGACATCAAAGACATGAGATGAAGAGCCCTTAAAAGTGAGTCCATACGTTGTGAGAGCAGTTCAGTGATGGGGTGAGTGAAGTTGAGTGAAGTTATCCCCTCTGAGCCTGATGATTGAGGGGTACTAACTGTTCCTGAACCTGGTGGTGTGAGCCCTGAGGCTCCTGTATCTTCCTCCTGATGGCAGCAGCGTGAAGAGAGCATGCCCTGGTGGTGGGAGTCTGATGATGGATGCAGCTCCCAGCGACAATGCTCCACGTAGATGTGCTCAGTGGTGGGGAGTGCTTTACTCGCTGGACTAGGCCGTGCCCACAACTTCTTGTAGGATTTTCCATTCAAGGGCGTCGGTGCTTCCATACCAGGCTGTGATGCAACCTGTCAATATACCACACATCTATAGAAGTCTGTCCAAGTTTTAGATGTCATGCTGAATCTTTGCAAATTTCTTTACAGTGTGCTTTCTTGGCCATAGCCATGAGTTACTAGTACTACTGACTCCAAAGAACTGGGAGCCCTCAACCCTCTCGACCTCAACACCATTGATGTAAACAGGAGAGGGTTCCTGTAGTCAACAACCAGCATTTTTGTTTTGCTGACATTTAGGGAAAGGTTGTTGTCATGACACCACATCTCTCGGATGTCTAGTTCCTTCCCGTACTCCGATTCAATATTCTTTATGGTTTGGCCAACTACCATGGTGTCATGTGCAAATTTGTAGATGGAGTTAGAGCAGAATCTAACCACGCAGTCATGAGTGTGTCAGACATAAAGTAGGAGATGCAGCCTTGTGGAGCACCAGTGTGAGAATAATCGTGGCAGAAACGTTGCTGCCCCTTACTGATTACAGTCTGCTGATCGGGAAGTCAAGGAGCCAGATGTGAAAAGAGGCGTTGAGTCCCAAGACTAAGAGTTTGGTGGAGAATTTGCTTGGAATTATAGTATTGAATGCAGATCTGTTGCCAATAAGCAACAGTCTAACAGAGGTGGCATTACAGAAGAGATGCTCTGGAGGGGGGTGTAGGGCCAGAGAGATATAATGTCCACCATGGACCTGTTTCAGGGGTAGGTAAACTACGGCGGGCCGATGTTCTCTGGGACTTTGGAGTGGATGTGTGTCATGACCAGCCTCTTGAAACACTTATTGATGGTGGATGTCAGAGTCACTAGGTGGTAGTCATTAATGCACATTGCCTTATTTTGTTTTCAGGTACCAGGATGATAGCAGTCTCCTTAAGGCAGTTGGGAGCCTCGGAGTGAAGCAGGGAGAGGTTAAAACATCTGGTCAAGAATACAGGCGTGCCAACAAGTCATTAAACAATGATTACAGGATGTGATGAGAACAGCAATTCAAACAAAGAACATACTATAAATAGTCTGAACAAACCCAAAATCACATGTGGATCTGAAATATGAAGGGTACAATTCAGTTGGAATTTACACAGATTAAGTTAGAGTAAGGCATGTTCACTAAGGAAAGAAAGGTGACAGTGGAAATGGGTTTTTGATGAAGTGTCAATCAAAATAAGCAAGACAGAGATGATTAAAGGTGAAAACGTAAAAGGAACAAATAGAAATCTTGTTGGAGAGAGAAGCCAAGCTTCTTTAAGTTGGATATTCCTGGAAGCACAGCAGCAGTGAATATAGGAGAAGTCAAAAAGCAAATAAAATGCAGATGCCGAAAACCTAAAATAAAATCAGAAAATTTAGAAATACTCAGCAGGCCAAATAACATGATGAAGGATTCTGAGTTAATCTTTCAGGTGATATAAGATGGTTGGAATGCTAAATGCCCTTGTAATGGGCTGGGTTGATCAGAACCAAACCATTCAAGTGTCCAGGAGATGTGGTAACAATCACAACAAGATAACTTAAGCCTAATTTATTATCATAAAATAGAAAGCACAAATAAACCACACAAAATACTACACAGCAACTTACAAAGCTTTCCACAAAGATTTCAGCGCTCAGCATTTAGTCACCAATTCATTGCTACTGTTGTCAGTAGAACTCCGAAATCCAGCTCACTCATGAAACCACCCCTGGGTCCCAGGTACTGATTACGATTTCCAGTCTGGGCAAAATCCAATAAACCAGGAAAGGGCAACCCAATAAATATGAGTTTCACAGGTGTTCACATTCTTTGATATTTTCTTCTTATGCCATGAACTCAGCCTGTTTTTTTTTCATTCAAACAACACATGAGTTCATTAACACGGCATTCAGCATACCCTTATAAATCAATTAGATGCTTTAATGGTCACTCCTCATTCATTAGTCCACTAATGTTCGGGAAATAACATTCGTTTGCCCTACAAAAGAACATTACTACTTTACATAAGCAATAAGCCCGAATCCGAATAAGAATCCATCAAGCCAACTTGACAGACTCTAGAAAGAATCCATCAACCTAGCTCTCAAAGTGACCAACAGACATCCTCATGTTACTGTTGCCTGGGACTAAGAAAGAATCCAGCTGCTATCAGCAAGCATTGGACATTAACAGATTTACAGTGTTTAACTTGTACAGACACTCTGCAGACATTACCTACTAACAGGAAAACAGACCCCACATGCTAAGGGTTCAGAAAGAGTTGAATAATCATTTTCAACTGTTCAGACATTCATACAATATTTTATAAAATTTAATATAACACAGTCCTACAGTTACATTATGTTATTGCTAGCCCAGCAGCTGACTTTGAGGACTTGTCACAACCCAGGAAAAGGAAAGGTGTTGACCTGGTGACCCCAAACTCATCTGAAATCCCAGTTCTTCCCAATGCCAGTACCCTAACAGGATATTGCAGGCTTGAAACCATAATGTGTGTACTTTGTCAAAGTAACTTAAATCAGTTATTATTGGAAAACAAATTTAAACCTACACAAAATATGATGTCTGCATATGTATATGCTAATATGTACATGATCATGAGCAAGGCAAGGGCTAAAAATTATTTGTATTTTTGCTTTAAGAATATCACTGAGACTAGTGTGGGTATTTATAAAGATGCAGAATATTTTGTAAGGAAAGAATTGATAATTAAATGATCCAGACTTGATTTAAGCCGGTGATGAATTACATTTTGTTACTATTTAATGAAAAAGAGCTGAATATGTCTGGTTTTGACAGATTGTTGGCTGATCTGTCCACAGGAGCTCACTAGAAGAAAAAATGTAAAAGAAACTGCCCTAAAGTAAACAGCAATAAATGCCTGTCACACGAGTTTAATTAAAGTTTCAACACTACTAAACAAGTACATGCAAAGTCACAACACCACCTACACGATGTTGTGTTCCAACTTAAAATAAACCATAATAATATATTTGTCCTTATATACTATTAATAACTGTGTTTATCCTTCACAGAAACAAAGAAAATAACTATCCACTTCTTGAAGATTTGCAACGTTTAAATTCTAATTGTATATTTGTTATCCTGGTCTTTTGTACTGCAGACATTAGCATTATAAACTTTGTCCCTGACCTTATTTTTCTCTAGTGTAAGAGCAGGTTATCAGGAAATAGGAAAAATTGCAGAAGCAATGTTGGGAAAAGACAGCAGCATTTGTCAAAGTATAACTTTTTTATATATTCCTTTGTTAATTTATTTTTCTCTTACGTATATCATTCCTGATTCCAACCTAAAACTCCAGGGGTGATTGAAGCAATTGGGTTCAAATTCTTATTTTCTAAATCTTGTACAATATTATGCCCATTTAAAAATATATAAGATTAGACAGTGTGTAAAACAGATATTGGAGCTAAACCAGTGCCACAACCCGACCCACCACAAACCATCACCCAAACCCCCCCCAACCCCACCACCGCCAGCGGTTGGATCACATCAGACTTGTTGGATTAAAATTGGTGATTTTCTTCCCCTTACACTACACCCAGGGCCATTGCTAATAATTTTTTATTGCATCCAGTCTGAGAAAGTACAACGTGGCTTTGTGCATGGTAGGTGGTTTCTAACCAATCTTATAGAGTTTCTTGAGGAAGTTACCAAGAAAGTTGAAGAAGGAAAGGCAGAGGGTGTTGTCTATGTGGACCTTAGCAAGGTCTTTGATAGAGTCCCGCACACGAGGTTGGTCAAGATGGTTCGGTTGCTTGGCTTTCAGGATGCGATAGTAAATTGGATTTGACAATAGCTTAATGGGAGACGCCATATAGTAGTAGATGGTTGCCTCTCTGACTGGTAGCCTGTGGCTAGTGGTGTGCTGCAGGGATCAGTGCTGTGTCTGTTGTTGTTTGTCATCTGCAGTATTTCAACGATCTGAATGATAATGTGGTAAACTGGACCAGCAAATCTGGGGCACAGTGAACAGCAAGAAAGGCAGCAGAATCCGGACCATTTGGAAAAATGGGCTGAAAAATGGCAGATGGAACGTAATGCAGGCAAATGTGAGGTATTACATTTGGGAAGGACAAACAAGGGTAGGACTTGCACAGTGAACACGGAGTGCAGTAGAACTGAAGTTTTGGGTAACGATATTCATAAATCCTCGAAAGTGACATCACAGGCAGGCAGGGTCATAGAGAGAACTTCTGGCACGTTGGCGTTCCTAAATCAAAGTGATGAGTACAGGAGCTGGGATGTTATGTTGAAATTGAATAAGACGTTGGCGAGGTCTGATTTGGAGGCGTATGTGCAATTCTGGTCATTTCCCTACAGGAAAGATATCGATAAGATTGAAAGAGTATGGAGAAAATTTATAAGTATGTTGCCGGGACTTGAGGAACTGAGTTATGGGGAAAGGTTGAGTAGTTCAGAACTTTATTCCCTGGAGCCTAGGAGAATGAGGGGAGCTTTAATAGATATATACAAAATTATAAGGGGTATAGACAGGGTAAATGCAAGTAGCTAATTCAACTATGGTTGGTGAGACTAGAGCTAAAGCTCATGGGTTAAAGGTGAAAGGTGAAATGTTTGAGGAGAACATGAGGGGAAACTTCTTCATTCAGAGGGTTGTGAGATTGTAGAATGAGCTGCCAGCGGAAGTGGTGGATGCGAATTCGATTTCAGCATTGAAAAGAAGTTTGGATTAGTACATGGATTGCTATGTACTAATGTCTGGAGGGCTATAGTCCAGGTGCAGGTCAATGGGACTCAGCAGAATAATAGTTCAGCATGGACTAGATGGGCTGAAGGGCCTGTTTCTGTGCTATAGTGCTCTATGATTAAAGCATTTTAAAAAATAATAAAGATGCTTCAGTTTAATCCACAAATGTCTTTCCCACCACTTCCTTATGATTCTGCCCACCTATTCAAATAACTAATGTTGTTCTGAAGTATATATTTTTCCAAAGCTGGGCTTGCTGGAGTACTTTGTGAGGTTATGAGTTTACTGTGATTGTCTATAACTCCAGTACAACTTTTGCAATAATCCCCAAGACTGCATCGTACAGTACATGTCCCTGTCCCATGTAACCGAGCATCCCAAATGTTAGGGAAAAATAGAAATCATATTTTACTATTCATTTTTGTTTGGATATACTTAGTTCCTTCCTTTAACAATCATCAAGCTTTTAGGCAGTTCCTTCTACAAAATCTGTAATGTTTTTTAATTTCTTTATTTTCCTCGAAAATGTACAACCGCAGTTTTAACAAAGAAGCGAAATTACAGCACCAAACTATAACTATTTGAATAATAATAATAACTTCTTTATAGAGAATCCTTCATACAAATGGTGTAGTTCAAAATGTTTTACGGTGGGATAAAATGCAAACATGAAAATAAAAGAGAAAATTAAGTTAGTTAAAAGCAAGGTTAAATAAATAGATTTCGAGCTGGCATTAAAAAGTGTCAAATGAGTCTACATTCCTTATAGTTTTAGGTATTGAGTTCCACAGTTTAGGAGCACAGTTCAGAAAAGCTGACCTGCCAGTTATCGTTTGACGGAGGCTAGTTTAGTTTAAGAAACTGATGGAAGAACTCAGTGACCTACAAGCTTGAGCAGGATTATAAAACAAAAATGATTATGTGATGTACTCCAGTCGCAGACAACTGAGAGTCTTAAAAACAAGTAAGAGAACACTAAAACTAATTCTAAAAGATTACAGGGAGCCAATGCAGAGTCCTTAGGACAGGAGTGATATGCTCTCTCATCCTTGTTTTGGTTGAAAGTTCAACAGCAGCAATCTGAATGAGTTGAACTTTGTCAATAGGTTGCATTGGATCCTTGACTTTCTAAACAGAAGATCATAATCTGTGTGAATTGGCAATAGCATCTCCTCCTTGTTGATGATCAACACGCATACCTGAGGGATATGCGCTTAGCCCACTGCTCTACTCTGTCTATACCCATGACTGTGTGGCTAGGCATAGCTCAAATGTCATCTATAAATTTGCTGATGATACAACCATTGTTGGCAGCATCTCAGGTGGAGGGAAGAAGGCATACAGAAGCAAGATATACCAGCTAGTTGAGTGGTGTAAAAGCAACAACCTTGCTCTCAACGTCAATAAGACCAAAATCTGATTGTGGACTTCAGAAAGGATAGGACAAGGGATCATAGAGGGACCAGAAGTGGAGAGAGTGAGCAATTTCAAGTCCCTGGGCATTGATTTAACCTGGTCTCAACATATCAATGCAGCTATAAAGAAGGCAAGACAGCGGTTATATTTCATTTGGAGTTTGAGGAGATTTGGCTTGCCACCGAAAACACTCAAAAACTTCTACAGATGCTCTGTAGAGAGCATTCTGACTGGCTGTATCACTGTCTGCTATGGGGGCTGGGTTCGTGCTACTGCACAGGATTTTAAAAAAACCTACAGTAAGTTGTAAAATTAGTCAGCTCCATCTTGGGTACTAGCCTCCATAGTATCCAAGATATCTTCAAGGAGCAGTTCCTCAGAAAAGCAGCATCTATTATTAAGGACCACCATCACCCAGGACATGCTGTCTTCTCATTGTTACCATCAGGAAGGAGGTACAGAAGCCTGAAGGCACACACTCAGCGACTCAGGAATAGCTTCTTCCGTCTGCCAGCTGATGCCTAAATGGACACTGAACCCCAGAACACAACCTCACTTTTTTATATTATTTCTAGTTTTGCACTATTTTAATTTAACTATTTAATATACATATGTATACTTACAGTAATTGATTTACTTAGTTTTTTTCTACATTATCATGTATTGTTCTGTACTGCTGCCACGAAGTTAACAAATTTCACAACTTATGCCAGTGATATTAAACCTGATTTTGATTTGGTTTTACCCCCCTCTCTATCATGTCTAAAACAATGAAACTTTGGAAATTAGATCCTGCCAGTCCTGTCCCTCATGCAGTCAAGTCTCTGTAATGGTGACAACATGATAATTCCAAGTATTGATCTAAGCTCCAAGTTCATCGTTCTCACCCATAATTCTCTTAGTGCTGAAATAAACCATTTCAGCACACAGTCCCACCACGTCCTGACGAAGGGTCTCGGCCTGAAACGTCAGCTGTACCTCTTCCTAGAGATGCCGCCTGGCCTGCTGCGTTCACCAGCAACTTTGATGAGTGTTGCTTGAATTTCCAGCATCTGCAGAATTCCTGTTGTTTACGTTTCTTCCAGTGCTTCTTGTCGTCTTTCCTTTCAGTTTTACATGTCGTACTACCCTTTGTGCTCTCAATCCTACCACTTATAGCCCTGGTGCTATGGCTACAATTGCTCTGCCACTTGGTTAAACCCTCCCAAGTAACACTAGCAAGCCTCCTAGCAAGGATATTGGTTTCCCTCCAGTTCGAATGCAAATTATCCTACCTGCCCAATGATCAATAAAACTAAAACTGCCTTCCTGCACCAGCTCCCTAGCCACATATTGAACTGCACTTTGTATCTATTTTACACCTCACTGGTACATGACATGGGTAGTAATCCAGAGATTACAACTCTGAAAGTCCTACTCTTTATCTTTCCACTTAGCTTATTGAAATCCCTTTACAGGACCTCATCTCTACCCCTGCCTATGTCACTGGTACCTCCATAAGCAATGGGTTAAAGCTGTTCACCCTCCCCTCTTAGAATGCCTTGTGCTCACTGTGAGACATCCTTGGCAGGTGGGAGGCAATACACAATCCTGGAGTCTTGACCGTAGTCACAAAAACATCTATCTGCACCCCTGGCTATTGAAGCTCCTGTCACTGTAGCTCTGCCTGACTTCATCTTTGTCCCAGAGCTGGGAACATGCCACTAACTTGACGACTGGTGGTGGTCTCTAAATGATTATCCACTCCAACATTATCCAAAGGGGTATGGCCACGGGGAACTCTGCACTATCTGCTCACTCTCCTTACTGCTCCTGGTAAGTCATCAATTTATCTACAGTGCGCACAGGAAGTATGTCATCAAACTTTAATCTATGACCTCTTCAGCCTCCTGGATTATCATGAGTACGTCCACCTGCACTTCCAGTTCCTCCACCTGGTCAGTCAGGAGCTGCAACTGGGTGCACTTCCCACAGATGTAGTTGTCAGGTTCCCCGACTTCCCACACCATGCAAGAGGAGAATTTTGCTGTTCTGACTGCCATTTTGTCTGCAGTATATCAAAGATCTCGGATCAACAGGAAAATCCTTACTTGTTCTCACCTGTTACTTACCTGTGCCTCCTTGCTAAAGCCCCTTGAACAAAAGCCTCAACTCCCTACTCTCACAATGGTCATCCCAAAATGGCTGCTCCTCTTTAACTTGCATTGGCTGAGTAGCCGCATACTTACACAACTAGAAACAACTTTAAAAAGACTGCTGGCTCCTTATTTCACTGCTCTGGCTGTTAGAACTGCAAAAACAAGCAAAAAAAAAAGACAAAGAAAATTGACTAAAAAAACTGCTGGCTCCTCCCCTCTGCTGCAATTACATAAACAACCTCTCCACTGGGAGAGAACAACTTTTAAAAAAAAACTGCAGGGTTCTCCCTCTGCAGTTCTGGCTGCTGCAACTGCAAAAACAAGCTCTCAATTGTGAAAAAACATTTTAACAGGCTAACAAGCATCACCAAAACAGGAAATAGCAAGGAGCATGGAAGGGATTATCTCCGTGTTCTTGTGGTAGGTTATATAAAGAACGTGAAGTCCATAATGAAATTATGCACTATCCTTTGAACAGCTGTGTTGTGTATTTAAAATTTCAATAATCCTTGAGTAGTCCTGTATAATTAATTACGGGTTATATGGAAAAATACACTCATTGCATTCATCATCACACTACCACGTGACACGTGCGCACTTCACTTAAAATAAATTCGAAGAACATCTCCGTTCCTGGACTCTCATGCCCTCTTTGAATTAGTTTAATGTCTTGAAGTCACAAAGCATAACAGACTGATTGAAAATGCTATCACATTGTGTAGAATGGCTCAGGTGACAGAAGCTGATCAGAATTTCTGTTTCTATGCAATCAGAATCAGATTAAATATCATCGACATATGTCATGAAATTTGCAGCAGCAGTCAATGTAACATATGATAAATAAACAAACAACCTGAATTGCAGTAAGAATATATATTTTATATTCTCAGGAATCTGACATATAAACAAATAATGTCCTTGCTCTTCTGCAGAAAGCTTGCAGACTAGAACTAGCCATGCCTCTTTCCAAGTTGTTCCAGTAATTACAAAATGGCCTCTTTAAAATACTTTGCAATCTTTAAAAATCAAACCTTTCCCCAAAGTGAAATGTTGCCTAAATTACCCTGTTCACAAAAGGCAGGTTGAATCTAAGCTGACTGATTACCCCTCAAGTCATGCTGAACTAGTGGAAATTTAGCAACAGCAACAAATCCCAGCCTCATGAATATCAAAGTAAGTGAATTTACTCTTCTACAAGTAAAGAGTCAGGGTTGCCAGTCTGTTATGATAGTGAAAAAAATGTAGGTAAATTATGCAACAAATTTGTTCTGCTGTCTGGGCTGATCCAACGGCTAAGATGTTAAAAGCCATCTTCTCTGAACAGTCAGAGAAGTCCAGGCACATGAAGAGAAGTAAGTCACTCATGCAGGTAATCACACACCTGTACTGACTATCATAGAAAACCTAAGCCTGCAAAAGTATAGTTTATAACATATTTCCAGGTAGAGATATGTTCTCCGAAGGCTCTGCAGAAGTTGTCACTTTGCAAATTTACCTCCTGCCTTACGGTTCCTAATGTTTGCTATACCTACTCCAAAGCCTCTGGCATCATATAAGTACGGCAGTAAGCACCCACAGTCAGTTGGAGCACACCCCGCGGACTTTTGATTAGACCGAAAAAATGTGATTATGATAGACATTACAGGCAAGTGTACTGGAGAAGATGCAGGGGCATTTGAGGATTTTGTCAGGAATATAGATAAGAAAATATTGCATAATTCAGGGTAAAACTGAGGGGAAATGTGAGGTGTATAATATTGAGAGATCTAGATAGATAAGAAGGTTCAATTTCTCCTTTGGCGGGATCAAAAACAAGAGATAGATTTAACATAATTAGTAGGGGGAAGGAAGAAGGGAGTGGTCTGGAAATCACTACTGAGAAAAATTACATGAGTGTATACTTGAAAAGCAATGGCCTGCAAGACTACTGGAGGACTATTAGGCTCATCGTCAACCAACACATGAACTAGGCTTTTTTTTGTGCTATACATATTCCATAATTGTCCAGCAAAGTCAGTTATCCCGCCGTCTCTTTAAATAGAAATAAATTAAATGGCAGGATACTTGGTAGTGTGGAGGAGCAGAGGGATCTGGGGGTACATGTCCACAGATCCCTGAAAGTTGCCTCACAGGTAGATAGGGTAGTTAAGAAAGCTTATGGGGTGTTAGCTTTCATAAGGCGAGGGATAGAGTTTAAGAGTCGCGATGTAATGATGCAGCTCTATAAAACTCTGGTTAGGCCACACTTGGAGTACTGTGTCCAGTTCTGGTCGCCTCACTATAGGAAGGCTGTGGAAGCATTGAAAAGGGTTCAGAGGAGATTTACCAGGATGCTGCCTGGTTTAGAGAGTATGCATTATGATCAGTGATTAAGGGAGCTAGGGCTTTACTCTTTGGAGAGAAGGAGGATGAGAGGAGACATGATAGAGGTGTACAAGATTATAAGAGGAATAGATAGAGTGGATAGCCAACACATCTTCCCCAGGGCACCACTGCTCAATACAAGAGGACATGGCTTTAAGGTAAGGGGTGGGAAGTTCAGAGAGTGGTTGGTGCCTGGAATGCACTGGCCTGAGTCAGTGGTGGAGGCAGATACACTAGTGAAGTTTAAGAGACTACTAGACAGGTATATGAAGGTGGGAGGGTTATATGGGAGGCAGGGTTTGAGGGTTGGCACAACATTGTGGGCTGAAGGGCCTGTAATGTGCTGTACTATTCTATGTTCTATGTTCTAAACACAAGAACTTACTACTCCAAAGGCATCACAATAGCATAGTGATTAGCACAATGTTTTACAGTACAGGTGACCTAGGTTCAATTCCCACCACTGCCTGTAAGGAGTTTGTACTGTTCTCCTCTGGGTGCTCCAGTTTCCTCCCACAGTCCAAAGACATACCAGTTGGTAAGTGAATTGGTCATTGTAAAATGTCCTGTGATTAGGCTAGGATTAAAATCAGGGGATTGCTGGGCTGTACAGCTCAAAGGGCTGGAAGGTGCTATTCCGCACTGTATCTCAATAAAATAAAAATAAAAGATCTATAGAGATCATTCTGTTACAGACCTGTGCATCTTTGATCACCAATTCAAAATCAGAATCAGGAATAGGTTTACTATCACATATGATATATGTTATAAAGTTTGCTGTTTTTGTGGCAGCAAAAAAATAACATAAATTACAATGAAAAATAAAATAACTAATTAGTTCACAAGACAAATAGTGAGGGAATGATGTCAGCATGAATAGAAAATGCAGTACATGAATAATGATGTCATTAGATACCATCTGACACCAGAGAAAGACTACAGTGCAAACATTGATCACAGTTGGAAATGCCCATCTAAGTTTGCAATTGCACCCAAAAATAATCATGGGGACAATTTATCCTGGGTAAAGCCGATCTTAGATTGCATAATTCCTAAAACTGTGTTGCACAATCCGGTGTTAGACAATGGTTTCTTGTTCAATTCAGATTCTAGCTGTTCCGTTCCCTTCAATATAACGTTATTAACATGCATTTTTAGCAAACTATATCCAGAAATTAAATATCCTAACTATGTAAATCCAAATCTAATAAGAGATGTTATTTCATTTGATCCTCCAGCTAAATGTGGCCCAGCATGATTTCTGATAATGTATCTTCTGGTAACTGACAAAAAGTGAAATATTTTGTAAACTCATAATATTCACCAATCAGATTTCATAAATGTTAAAATATAAATTTAATTAGGATTTGGTGTTTTAAATGAAGGATAATTTGTTTTACAACACTATTTAAAAATTCAGAATTATTTGAACACCAGTCAAAATACTTCCTGAATTATCTGCACCACGTTTTTGATAATTTGAAGAATCTAAAGCAGTTTGACATGACTACATTCAGCAAACCTTTGTCTTACTCCATTGTCTATAACTGATTGTAATGCGTCTGCTGAAGAAGCTTTCCTTTCCAAAGTTTCATTCCTGATGAATGTTGCCTTTTCATGTTGATTAGGTTATATAAAGTGAGCAGGAGGATGAAGGACAGTTTTGCACTGTCAGGCCTGCCAAACATATTTTCTTCTAACAAAGAAGGCTACAGAGAATTAACCAGGTAATAGCTGTTACTTGTTAGTGTAATTGAAAGCTTCAAAGTAATATTAGAAGGTGTACTTTGGGTTCATTAGTCATTTTATGAGATATTCCAGAGAAAATATCTCTAGGATATTAGGGCAGGTAATAGCTCCTGACTAGGAATGAATTTCTAGAAATAAATTCCTGACAAGAAAAAAAGCACAAACTTCTTTCTTCAGTTTAGTTCCATCTGAAAACTGTTCACGATATTTGCAATACCAGCATTGCATGTTAATGTTATGACACTGGCTCCAAGGAAGGGTATTCAACTCAAAACGTTAACTGTTTCCCTTTCCAAAAATACTGCCTGACCTGCTGAGCATTTCTGGAACATTCTGGAGATTTGGCAAGTCATCAAAAACTCTGACGAATTTCTATTAACATGTTGTGGTGAGTATATTGACTGGCTGCATCACAGCCTGGTATGGAAACAACAATGCCTTTGAACAGAAAATCCTGCAGAAAGTAGTGGATTCAACCGAGTACATCAGAGGTAAAGCCTTCCCAACCATTGAGCACATCTGCATGAAACGTTGTCACAGGAAGGCAGCATCCATCCTCAGAGATCCTCACCACCCAGGCCATGCTCTTTTCTCACTGCTGCCATCAGGTAGAAGGTACAAGAGCCTCAGGACTTGCAACACCAAGTTCAGGATCAGTAACTACCCCTCAACATCAGGCTCTTGAACCAAAGGTGATAACTACTCTCATTTGCCCATCTATTAATTTGAGGAATTAATTTCCATTGAACTTTCATTCTTGACCTTCAAGCCTCCGCATTCTAGGATACTGCTTTTAAATTCCTCAGCATTACTTATAAGTTGCTCTGTGATAGACTTGCCATACCATATCTCTGCAAACCTGGCCAACCTTTCATCCAGCTTCAACTGTATGCTCTTTCAATTTCAATATCTTAGGCATTTAACCCTGCCACTACTTCAAAAAACAGGAAAAAGGAACTGTACAAACCTTCTCGGAAACGTTGTGTATAAATGAGGAGGTTGTGCTTCGGTTAAATAGAACATTCAATATTCACCTTTAAAAATAGACACCAATCCTAAACATAGCACTATTTAGTACAGTACTGGTCTCCATGTTTAAAGAACAATGACTGAGTTGCCTTATGAAGAAAGATTAAACTAGCTAAGTTTCTACGTTTTGAAACTAGGAGAATGAAGGAGAACTTGATTTAAATACAATACTCTGAAAACCCTAGACAGAATGAATGTGGAGAGAATGGTTCCTCTTGTAAGATAATCTTCAGTACACCTAGGAATCAGTTGAAAAATAAGGAGTCAGCCATTTAAGACTGGATAGAATTTTCTCTTAAATTGTCACCTTAGCGTGAACCTGTCTGGGTGTGTTTGTGTTCAAAAAGGAGTGATTTTTACCACTGTTAGTTGGCAAGTAATAAACAGTTAGACAATTGAGAACTGTTTTGCTTGCTGCAGTTTCGAGCATTCAGGCTTGGATTTGCCACAACTTGGAGCTGACATTACGGAGTGAACAGTGTTTAAGTAATGTCAGTTACTTGTGCTTGTGTTATGTTGTCCATTTGGACCGACAGATACCAATTCAAAAAGCAGTGATATTTGAAGATGTTGTATTTTTTTTTAGTTCACTATATGCACTAGGTGCCTGCGCCGATTTTGTATGTTTACAGTCAAACAAAAGAACACGGCAACAATGAAGGAACACACACCAGTCCTCATTGAGGGATCAGAAGTGGAAAGGGTGAGCCATTTCAAGTCAATATCTCTGAGGATCTATCCTGGGCCCAACATATCGATGTAATTACAAAGGAGGCCTAACAGCAGCTACATTTCATTAGGAGTTTGAGGAAATATAGTAGGTCACCAAAGACTCTCACAAATTTCTACAGATGTACCATGGAGAACATTCTAACTGGTTGCATCACTGTCTGGTATGGAGGGCCCACTGCACAGGATCGGAAAAAGCTACAGAGGATTGTAAACTCAGCCAGTTACATTATGGACACTAGTTCCCCACCATTTTCCATCCAGGACCATTTCTCTTGGTTTGAGCATTGATTTACTTTTCTTAAGTACCTTGTATGTTCATCTGTGATACAGAGTTCAACTTTGTTTCCACAGTTTCAGTTATCAGGTTTTCTTTTATTTTCTTTATTCCCTTCCTTGCTGCCCTTCTTGCAGTTTTATCTGTAAATGCATTTCCTCAATTTCCATTGTGGTGATTTTGGAGTGACCTTTACCAAATCAGCAACTTCTAATAGCAGTTGCCTGACTTCCATGTTCTCGTACAAGTTGGCCATTCTTGATTGGAGCCCCCATGGCTGTAAGGAATCCTCTTTGTCTCCATAAGTTTTCAAAATCATGAATGACTCCAAAAGCATATGTGAACCCCATCCTAAGGCTACATTGTCAAATTGGCAGAGTTAGCACCAACAGAACGCTGTTGGTCTCCATGTACTTGAGCTAGATCTGTCATCATGTATCCACACATCTAATCGACATTCAGGGAAAATGGTCTTCCCGTATCAGGGATTCCCAATGCAGGTGCAGTACTTAGTACCACCTTTAAGGTTTGCAAAGCTTCCAATTGTTCTTCATTAAGAGTCATTACACTGTCAGAGTGCTTGCTGCCTTTCAGTAGACTAGTGAGAGGCTGAGCAATTTCAGCATATGAATCAACCCATGCTCTTTTGTAGTTACACAAACCCAGAAATGATTGAAGTTGCTGGACTGCTGTAGATGGTTTTGCCTTTGCATGATCTTCAGTGATTTCTCGTTTGCCTTGGGAAATTTTCTGTCCCAAGTAAATCACTTCCTCTTGTTGCAGTTGTGCCTTGTCCAAAATTTGCTTTGCGTCCCATGGCAGCTAGAATCAAACAAATAAAGTGCATCATATTCATGCTGATCTGTAGTCCCGAAGGCCAACAAGATATCATCCACGTATTGTATGATAGTTGAGTCAGTACCTGAAAAGTCCCTTAGATGGTGTATCAAGGCCATATGGTAGACAGTAGGACTATTGAGAAGTCCCTGTGGTAGCCATATTCACTGTTATTGTTGATCATTAACTGTAAAAGCCAACCATAGCTGACATTCATGGCCAGTGGTACTAACCAGAAACCATACCAATAACTGTGCGCCGCTTATGTGACAGGTTCAGGGTGTTGAAGAGAGTTAACGGATCTGCCACCAGAGGTGATAACTTTGACAATACATTGATATCTGATCCTGTAATCCACCATCAATCTCCAACTGCCATTCGCCTTCTTGACAGGCCAGACTGGACTGTGTGTCTTGACAAGAATTCCTCGCTCTTCCAGCTGACTGATAATAGGTATTGTACCTTCTATAGATGTTTCTGCTTACAGGATATTGCTTGGTACTAAGTGGCATCTTCCCAGTAAACTTAACAGCATCCATTTCCAGCAGGCCACAGTTATTTTTGTCTTGTGACCATAGAGGATGACTAGTTAATTTAGATTTTTCCAACCGCATGAGATTCCAGATAATTTTACACCCCTCTTCCCATGAATTCAAAAGTGGAGTCATCCATTCCAAGAGATGTTGCCCACCCAGAATTGTATTTCTCATCGGTGAGGACCAAATTGTACTTTAACTGATTTACTTTTGGTTAGCTCAATCTTCTATCCTCCAGTCAATGGTATGTTGCATGTTTGGGCAATAGCTTTTGTTATGCTCCTGTAACCAGTAAGAATTCAAAACATTCATATCCAACTAGTAAGTTAACACATAAGCCATCTTATCTTTGCTCAATCAAGGCAAACAAGGGCTTAGTCATTTTTGCGACCTTGACTACACGTCCACTAAATCCACAATTGTAGTTTGAAGTTGCGCCATCAGATCAAAGTTTCCCATTCTTTGCTAGGTAGGGAATTGAACTTGCTGTTGACCTTGTAATTGAACAGGTGGTTGAACTTGCTGTTAAGGTTGTTTTGTTGAGGCTGTGGTTGAACTTGCAGCTGAAATTGTTGTTGTGATTGAATTAGTGGTTTGGGTTTGTTTCTTATACCAACAATTTTAAATCCAGTGTCCTTTTTTACCACAGAATTGACATCTTATTATCTTGGGGTTGTGGTCCAGACTGGGACTGTTGTGTTCCAGACCGGGATTGCTGTGAATTCCAGTTCCACTTGTTCTGTTGGTTAGCAGGTGTAGACAGTTGGTTCATCTATACTGATCTTATTCAGACTTCCAACATCCCGCTCCACTTGTTTGGCAGTTTGCACCAGTTCACTGTAGGGAATAGCAGGCCTATTCCAATTTGCTTTCATTAACTTTACCTGTTTGCTAACATTTGGTTTCAAACCATCCATGAAGATCGACTTGAGGGGGCCATATACAGATTCTTCTATATTATCTTGTTATAATTGGAACTCCTGAGTAGCTGGTCTAAACTGTCTTATAGCAGTCTTCATATTTAGAAACATCCTCTGAAGCATTTTATTTGCAATCAACCACTTTCTTCCAGTCGATCTTTGTTAGGGCTTGTTCTTCCAGCCATGTCTTAATTACATCCCCACCCCCCACCCCACCATCTAGTAAGTTCTGTTAATCCCCTCCTAAACCTTCTTCAGCTTGATGGGCCAGCTGTCTTACTTGTTTCGAAAACAGCATGGTACCTAAAATGTGGATGCCATCACATGGATGCAATTTGCATTATGTCCTTAATTCGTTGAAGTTCAGCCCATTTCTTTAAGCTTCCTTTTTTTAGGATGTGGAAATTCTCAGGACTGTGTCATTTTTTTTCTGGTTCTGGTGGTTGATGGTAAACGTCCTGTCTCCTTTCATAATCTTCGTTTTCATTCTTGTGTGCTTTCAGTCTCTTAGCTTTTACTGGGGCAAGTCTTGGCTTGGATGCCAGGCCGATTACCTCATCAATGTCATCATCACTTAAGGCACCAGAGGTCTCTGTTGAGTCAGAACCGTTTACAGTTCCTTGGAGCTCTCAAGGTAGGTGTGTCACTTTCTCTGGGATCAGTGTTGGCTGCATTCCAACATAAGTTTCACCACTGTTAACAATGGCCACTAAGTTGGTAGAATCAACCACCAAAAATTGTTGCAGCACAAAGTAGATCTATCTCATTTTACTCTGCAACTCTGAATAGTGTGTTTTGCTACAGACAACATTTCATGCTGTTCTTTCACTTGTTCAGTTAACAGGGAGATTTGCACTTTAGATTTTTTATTGTCTTCGCCATATTTTTCTTTTAGCATGTTTCATCTTTTTATCCTTTTCACCCAATTGGTTAGTTAAATCGTTTACTTGCTGAGTAATTGGATTAGTTGCTTGCTTTAGTTCACATAATTGATTTTCTAACTCGGTGCATTCACGTTTAAATACACTTAGCTGGTCTTGGAGCTCATCACACTCATGCTTTCATATCTATGATAATACCACTAGCATCCAGCTGGTTTTCTTATCTTCTGACCCCATTTTTTGAATCTTATTCTATATCTTTTCAGCATCACTCATAAGCCAATCCTCACTCAATAGTACATTTCTTTTGGATTTTTTCGTTAATCGTGTCAAGTTTGCATACTTTATTCAAGAAAGCACTTAAAGACCTCAGTTATCTGTTCTCTGACAGCTAGATATTCGATAGTTTGTTTCTCAACTTTGGCCATTGTTTTAAGTTCAATCTTAATGTGTACTCTTCAATCACAGTTAGAAAATATAGTTACAGATTTTTTAAAATAGTACTTACAGACCAGCTGCCCACAACATTTAGAGTTTTCTAGCCCAAAAATTATTGGAGCTATTAGACCCAAAATATTTTCAATGGAGCTTATAGCCCCAATAGAGTTGCTCACCAAAAATGTTATCACGGATCAGCCACAAATAATGAAGTAACATATAGTTTTCTTCTCACTCTTAAACTTCTCTTATAGGTGCTCTGAAGCAGAATCAGACAATTTCCTTGACAGTTAAGGAATAGAGGAAGTTCTTATCTCCTAGGTGCATGCTAAAATGTACTTTTTTGTCCGAGGAATTCTTTCAAATTCTGTCTTTTTTGGGTAACCATCCCATGTTCGGGCGCCAAAAACTATCTGATCTAGTAATTTTTTGATACTCAGGTTCCTTTAGGAGTCCAGGAATGAATGAAAACTTGTTGCTTCACAATTGTTTATTTTAAATTTTAAACAAAGGAACAGATACAAAGTACAGTATATGCAACTGTGTGGGGAGCTGAGAAAGAAGGAAACGAAGACACAAAGATAGTGCCTTTGCAAAACCTGATAGTTCATACTTCAGCTAAGACAAATTCCAAAGATAAGATTTAACCAATTAAAATTTTTTCAATCACAGCACATATGAAATGTGCTGACATTGAGCCAATGAAAAATGAAAAGCTGACAAACTATTATATAACTGCTACACTGCTTTTCCACCAGTAGGTGGAGAAAAATCCACAGATTGTGAAAAATATATGCTAAAAAATACAAATTGTATTAATTCATTTAATATCTTATTAAAAGCAAAAAAACAACTGATTCCAAAAAAACCTACAAAAGGTGATGCCTCACAAGGGTGGCATCCATCATTAAGGACTCCCATCACTCAGGGCATGGCTTCTTCTCATTGCTAGCATCAAGGAGGAGGTACATGACCCCAAAGACACACACTCAATGTTTCAGGAACAGCTTCTTCCCCTCCATCATCAGACTTCTGAATGGACAATGAACCCATGAACACTACCATAGTATTCTTCCTCCCTTTTTGCGCTACTTTTTTAATTTTTTATTGTCTTTTTATTTATAATTCATATTGTAATTTATAGTTGTTATTATTATGTATTGTAACGTATTACTGCAGCAAAACAACAGATTTCATGACATAAGGCAGTAATATTAAACTTAATTCTGATTTTGCTTCTGAATTCTTCCATCAATAACAACTAAGAACTAATACACAGCTTTATAATACTCAAGCAGTATTGGTAGTGCTCTAACTTGTTCTGTATTTCATTTAAATGCATAATTTGTTACTCGCTTAAACGGTAGTTAAACTTGCTATGCCTTTTAACTATTTCCATGAAACTTTGGCAAGTTGGAGCAGCTGCTTAATTGGGCCAAAAATGTACTGGCCCTCTGGCTCTGATGTATCCCTATTAACCAGAATCTATTGTATTGTGTGTGTGTGTATATATATATATATATACACACACATAAATTCTGTGTACATTCCCCTTATAAGTTCTCTAACTTCAGTTCAAGATAAATTTATTATCAAAGTATATATACTGTATGTCACCATATACAACCCTAAGATTAATTTTCTTGCAGGCATTCATACTAGATAGAAGAAACACAATAGAATCAATGAAAGACCGCACCCAGCAGGACAGACAAATAACCAATGTGCAAGAGGCAAGAACTAGATAAATACAAAAAGAAAGAAGAAAATAATAATAATGATAATTATCCAGAACATGAGATGAAAAGTCCTCGAAAATAAGTCGCGAGGTTGTGGGAACAGTTCAGTGATGGGGTGTGTGAAGTTCAGTGAAGCTATCCTCTCTGTTTCAAGAGACTAAAGGTTGAAATGTTCCTGAACCTGGTGGTGCGATTCCTGTTGCTTTCCTGAGACAATGCTTCATGTAGATGTGCTCAATGGTGGGGAGGGCTTTACTTGTGATGGACTGGGCTGTATACACTACTTTTTGTCGACTTTTCCATTCAAGGGTGTTGGTGTTTCCATGCCATGCCATAATGCAACCAGTCAGTATACTCTACACTGTACATCTTTAGAAGTTTGCCAAAGTTTTAGATGACATGCCGAATCTTCATTAACTTCTCAGAAAATAGAGGCGCTGCCATGGTTTCTTTCTAATGACACTTTGTAATGGACCCAGGACAGGTCCTCTGAAATGAATTTAAAGTTGCTGACCCTTTCCACCTCCAATCTTCTGATGACGATTGCCTCATAGGCCTTTGATTTTGTCCTCCTGAAGTCAATAATCAGCTCCTTGGTCTTGCTGACATTAAGTGACAGATTATTGTTATGGCTCCACTCAGCCAGCTCTCTCTCCTATATGCTGATTCATCATTACCTTTGATTTGGCCAATGACAGTGGTGTTGTCAGCAAACTTGAATAAGGCATTGCATCTGTGCTTAGCCTCACAGACATAAGCATAAAGCGATTAGAGCAGGGGGCTAATCACATTGCCTTGTGGTGCACATGTACTGATGGAGATTGTGGAGGAGGTGTTGTTGCCATGCTGGAATTGACAGAGGTCTGAAAGTGAGGAAATTGAGGATCCAACTGCACAAAGACGTATTGCGGCCAAGGTCTTGAAGCTTATTGATTAGGTTTGAGGAGATGATGTAATTGAATGCTGGGAGCTGTAGTCAATGAAGTGTATCCTGCTGTATGGAGCTACACTGTCCGGATGTTCCAGGGTTGTGTGAAGAGCCAATGAAATGGCATCTGCTGTTGGCGTGTTGTGATGGTAGCCAAATTGGAGTGGATCTAAGTAACTCCTCAGACAGGAATGGATATACGGTATCGCCAAACTCTCAAAGCATTTAATCACAGTGGAGTGCGACTGGATAATAGGCAATGAGACAGATAACCATGTTCTTCTTGGGCACTGGTATGATTGAATTCTGCTTGAAACAGGTGGGTACCTCAGATTGCCAAACTGAGAGGTTAAAGATATGAGTGAACACTCCAGCCAGTTGATTAGTACAGGCCTTAAGTACCAGACTGGGTACCCTGTCTGGGCTAGATGCTTTCTTTGAGCTCAGCCTCCTGGAGGATGCTCTCACGTCACCCTCAGAGACTGAAATTTCAGACTCATTGGGCGCTGTAGGAGTGTGTGAAGTTGCCTCCATGTTTTGATAGTTAAAAAGAGCATAAAAGGCATTGAGCTCATCTGGGAGAAAAACCTTGTTGTCACCCATGTCGTTTGGTTTCACTTTGTAGGTGATGATAGCATTCTAGACCTGCCATAGTTACCAAGCATCCTTCAATAATTTAAGTTTGGTCTGAAATTGCCACTTGGCTTTCCAGGGATCAAACCTGCACCTCCCGTATTTTACTTGGTCGCCAGATCTGAACACCACTGATCTTGCCCTCAGCAGATTGCAAATCTCATGATTCATCCAGGGATTCTGACTGGGGAAGACTCTGAATAATTTGGTGAGGACACACTCATCTACAACGATTTTTATTAAGTCCAAGAAAACCGTGGTGCACTTGTTCCAGTCCTCTGGTGAACACGGCCCAGACCACTGACTCGGGGCAATCCCACGGCCACCTCTCTGCCTCCCACAACCTCTTCGTTGCTGTTACTTCCAGAGTCTTGCTCTTTAGCCTCTGCCTGTATGCAGACAGGAGGAAAGCCAAATGATCAGATTTCCCAAAATGTGATCTGGGGATCGAACAGTGCCTTCTGGTAGTGTAGCAGTGGCCAATTGTGTTAGGACTCCTGGTGCTGCAGGTGATATGCTGATGATAATTTGAGAGATTTCTTCAGACATGTCTGATTGAAGTCTACAACAATAAGTTGGAAGGCGCCGGGCTATGCTATTTCTTATTGCTGATGACAGCACTCGGTACCTCAAGTGCCTGCTTAACATTGTCTTTTGGCTGTATGTAAACTGTGGTCAGGATTACGGAGGAGAACTCTCTTGGTAAGTAGAACAGTCGGAACTTACTCATGAGGTGTTTCAAGGTCGGGGAAACAAGAGTGCAATAAGACTTCACAAAGAGTTTATCATGAAATACATACGCCACCTTTTCCCTTCCCCCATTATTTTCTGATGATATTATTATTTATATTATTTATGCTTTAACTCTGGATGATTTTAGACTAAATTTACCACTTGACCCACTCAAGTATCTTCTCTCTAAAGCTACTTGAAAATTGCAGCCCCCCCCCCCCCATTTCTGTCAGAGAATTCTTTCCTTATAGGCCCATAATTTTTATCCATGGCATTATAATTGATGTAACCTTTGCTTTTGCTTGTACCATTTCTGCTTTTTCCGTGAAGGAACATCTGTTTCCAGCTATTAGCACACCTAAAGTGCTTTGGAGTAAAGTTTATCAGCATTCTTAAAGTTATTTCCTCTGATGTGTACAATTATAAATGCCTGTTAGCTAGACACACAAAGACATCTTATTATTAATGCCATAATTTGCAACTTGTTGATATTGCAAAGTTCCATTTAAAAAAAAGCTTTTGTTTGCATAAAGAAATATTTCAAGATTTCTTTTCTAGCCTAAGTTCAGCACTGACTCAAAGTTCCTAACAACATTTTGGGAGGGAAATTTCTGTCATCTGCGTTTCACCATGACATGAATATATATATTTGCTTGTGGCAAGACAACCACAGGCATAGTATTTTCCTCACCTTTGGAACCCTCTTCCTCAAAGAGTAATGCAAGCAGCATTTGAACATTTTTACAGCAAAGGGATCTAGATATGTAGAGTGGTGGATCTATTTTTGTAGGAATGAGATTGAGTAGTTTAAAGGGTTGGTTTGTGTATGAATAAAGAGACTGAAAGTGTATGTCTTTTAGTTAATTGGCAGTCCATCTTTGAAAAATGAAAACAAATAGAATGGCAAGTAGAAATAGGTTAGTGAACTATGTGGATTCTCTCCTGAACCACATGGGAAGGCTTTCAAGTCTTTTGGACACCAGGGAACACACAAAAAGAGTTGGGAATTAGTCCAATCACAGTGAGCAATCAGGATTAAAATCATATAGGACACCCTGTCTCCCAAATCAAAGTTCAACGTAAATTTTATTATCAGAGTACATACAGTATATGTCACCACATACAACCCTAAGATTCTTTTTCCTGAGGGCAAACTCTGTGAATCTATAGAATAGTAACTATAACAGGAAAGATGAAAGATCACGTAGAGTGTAGAAGACAACAAACTGTGCAAATGCAAATATAAGTAAATGGCAATAAAAATTGACAACATGAAATAACAAGATAAAGAGTCCTTAAAGTAATTTCATTGGTTGTGAGAACATCTCAATAGATGAGTGTAGTTATCCCTTTTTGTTGAAGAGCCTGATGGATGAGGGGTAGTAACTGTTCTTGAACCTGGTGGTGTGAGTCCTGAGGCTCTTATGCCTTCTACCTGATTGCAGCAGCAAGAAAAGAACGTGGCCTGGGTGGTGAGGATCTTTGATGATGGATGCTGCTCTCCTACGACAGTGTGTCATGTAGATGTGCTCAATGGTTGGGAGGGCTTTATCCATGATGTACTGGGCTGAATCTGCTACCTTTTGTTGGATTTTCCCTACAAACCATGTAGGAATATGCACTTTGTGAAGAATGCAGAAGTATAGGCTATTAGTTTGTTCTTGGTACAGCACTCAAACATTGCACATCAACACCTTTATTTCTCACAATACAGACATTCTGTCTTTCTTCTCTTTCTTTTTCCATAGTTTTATTGATTTCTTACATAAAAGAATACAAAGTACAGGAGGATAAGTATTACATATCAATTACAATATATTTGAATCACATTTATAGTTTCATTACCCCATATTCGTGTAAATTAAATTGAATCATAATATTGAAAAGTAATAATTTTATTATACAAGAATAATCCAAACCCACTACCAAGAGAAGCTGTTTGGTAAAGAAAGAAAAAAGGAAAAAAATCCTTATCATATAGTAAAACATATTATTAGCCAACATCTGTACATAATAACAAATCAAAGATTTTGAAAATAATTCAAAAATGGTCCCCACAATATTAGAAAGTCTTGTCACATTGCTTAACCATTGAGCATGAGTAGGCGAAGCAACATCCTTCCACTTAAGCAACAATGCCCTCCTAGCTTTAAGAGGAATAAAAAACAAAATGTGCAAATCAGGTGTCTCCAAAATAATATCTTTTCCTCCAACAATACCAAATAAGGCAGTCAAAGGGTTAGTTTTTAAATTTACTTTGAAAAGTACAGAAAAAGTTTGGAATACTTCCTTCCAATATTTTTCAAGACTCGGGCATGACCAGAACATATGAATTAATGAAGCTTCTCCATTGTTACATCTGTCACAATAGGGAGATATATCCGAATAAAAACGAGACAGCTTATCTTTAGTCATGTGGGCCCTATGGACCACTTTAAATTGTAGGAAGGAATGACGGGCACATAACGATGAGGTATTAACCAATTTTAAAATTTCATTCCAAGTTTCCTCAGAAACTGAAGTCTGTAAGTCTTGTTCCCAGAGATTTTTAATTTTGTCTAAAGGAGCGTTTCTCATTCCCAACAACATACCATAAATATTAGATATTGATCCATTATGAAAAGGGTTTCAAATTAAAAACTACATCTAATAAATTCTTAGTGGGACTTTTAGGAAATGAATGTAATTGAGATCACAGAAAAGTCTCTAATTTGTAAATATTGAAAACAAGTTTTTGGTAAGCTATATTTAGCTGACAACTGCTCAAATGAAAAGAGACTTCCTCCAACAAACAAATCCTGGAAGCATTTAATACCCAGTCTAAACCAATCTTTGAAAACTATACCAGTCATAGAAGGATTAAAAAAAAGTTAGAAAAAATGGGACTCGAAAGAAAATCTCAATAAACCAAAATATTTTCTAAATTGTATCCAAATCCTCAAAGTATGTTTAACTACAAAAATATCAGTTAGTTTACTTAAAAATAAAGGAATTAAGGGTCTGAGAAGAGAGATGATAGAAAATTTATTAATAGAGTTAAAGAAACCCGAAACCGGACAGTCCTCTCGGTTCATATAATATGACCAAAACATGAGGTTCCGTATATTGACTGCCCGGTAATAAAACCTAAAATTTGGTAAAGTTAAACCTCCATTCTTTTTAGCTTTTTGAAGATGAACTTTATTTAGTCCAGAAAGTTTATTTTTCCATATATATGAAGATATGATAGAATCAAGAGAATCAAAAAAGGATTTAGGAATAAAAACAGATAAGGCCTGAAAAAGGTATAAAATTTAGGCAAGATATTCATCTTGCCTAGACATTACAAATGTAGGTCCTACATAGCAGTGAGTCAGTGATGTCAATAATGACTGATAACCTGTTCGCTTTTATCTCATTATTTGTATACTGATAGGAGAATGCCTCTGACTGTGTATAACAATGGAGTCAGGGTGTAAGTGTCAATTGATATAATTTCACTTTCTATTTGTCCTGAAATGCTGAATGAATGATTCCTTTGTCACAACAAACTCTTGATAAGGAAGGAAGGAAAAGATTATCCAAAGTAGATGAAACATAGAGTTGGAGTTACAAACTAGCCATGGTTTTATTATGTAAACATCTGGTGGTGTCAGCTGTAGACCTCCTGCAATCAGTCTATAGGTGCACAGTTGGGAAAGATCACTGAAACAAATTAAACAGCATATGATAACATGATAGTTCAGAGAGAGTAAGAAAGAAAAGGAGGAAGACAAAAAAAAGAGAATGAGAGAGAGAAAAAGAATAGAGTGTGAGAAAAGAATGAGATAGCAAAAGAGAGGAAAGGGAGAGCAAGAGAGACACTGACAGAGAGAAAGAGAACAGTAGGTGCGTGACACAATGTTTGTCAGTAGCTATTTCTAAGCATATCCATTGTATAGTATAGTAACCGTGGCCCTCATATTGAGGATTGCTAGAGCTCCATATATTTGTTAGAAATTCCTACAGCCTATTCAAGGCAGTTCATGCTGGATATTACAAATAGGGTGGCCTTTGGCTTTCCTAACAAATCTTGTTAGATTTCAGACACAATGAATATTAACTGCAAATATAAACACAGCAAATCAATAAAGGCCTTGAAGAAAAGTTATAGACTGATGTACACTAACAGCAATACTTTATTGTGGCTGATTACTAGGCCAAACCAAACTCCACAGTCCCATACTGATAAGTGTCTTATTTTGTCTGATTGACGGGTGTGTGGAAAATTTCACTTTCAGACTGGTGCCTTCACTTATATGGAATACATGTCATTGAAATAGTGTTTTATGCAAGCATAGACACATTATGTAGATAATTCAATAGGAAATAGATGTAGAAAGCTTACATAGTGAGAATTAAAGTTGACAAATAAGTACTTAAATGTTCAGTTCCTATTTCAGAGTTAGCTGAGGAGGTAGACCAGCTAATAGTTACATTGGTACATAACAGATGTCAGATGATGGGGTAATGGAACACCTTGAACCAGCAGTTAGATTTTCAATGAAATGTAATTATTCCTTTGCACAATACTGGGTTGCTCAATGTAACACAACCTCGCTAAATACATGTCCTTTTTGAGACAAGTAGTTGTCCAAAACTTAAGAAATCTTAGACTTAGATTGTCATTGAAGTATCCACTTTCACCACCTATAAGCTATTAATATAGTTTTTGCATATTGATGTATATTTTTCTTAATGTGAATGCATCATAAAGACAGTTCAATATAGAGAAAATCTAATGGGCCATTTCCCATGATGAGAATGTATACGGATATTCTTCCACTCATTCATTTCAGCCTCTACAAATTTCTCAACAGTTATGTGAAAACCATTATCATGCCAGAACACCAACATTATGAAGTACTTCAAGAGGGTGGTCATGGCTCACATCAAAATAAGCTTCCCAGACAACTTTGACCCACTGCAGTTCACCTACTGCCAAAACAATGGACCCCAACTTCCTGCCCTACCCTCATCTCTGGAGCATCCAGACATTAAACATGCCTACATTAGACTATTTTTTATTGACTAAAGATCTGTCTTCTATACTACTTTTCTGAAGAAATTCATCTCCAAACTCCTCAACCTGGGATTCAGCTCTTCCCTTTACAACTATATCCTTGACTTCCGGACCAAGAGACCGCAATAAGGATAGACAGCAACACCTCCATAATCATTATCTTCAACATTGGTGAAAGAAAAGGCTGCATTGACAGCACTCTACTTCCTACACCTCACGACTACAGGGCCAGATTCTGCTCTAACACTATCTACAAGGGTGGAGATGACACACCTTAGTGGGCCAAATCTCAATTAACAGTGAGTTGGAGCAGGGGAAGGAGATATAGAGCCTGGTGGCATGGTGTCATGACAATAACTTTTCCCTCAATGTTAGCAAAATGAAAGAGCTGCTCACTGGCTGCAGGAATGGGGGCTGTACAAATGCTCCTGCTGTATCAACAATGCTGCTTTGAGACAATGGAAAGCTTCAAACTCCTAGGATTGAGTATCACCAAAAGCTTGTCCTGGTTCTACAACCTAGAGACCTTGGCCAAGAAAGTTCACCTGTGCCTCTACTTCTTCAGGAGGCTAAAGAAATTTGACTGACCCCCCCCCCCCTTTGACCCTCATGTTTTTTTTATAGATATACCAGATAGAGCACCATGGCTTGCTCTGCCTGTGACTGCAAGAAACTGCAGAGAGGTGTGGATATAGCTCAGCCCATCGTGCAAACAGCCTCCTCTCATGGTGGCTACCTACGCTTCTTACTGCCTCTGTGAAGCACCCCACACATGCCAGCACTGTTCCCTCTGAGCTGCGCAGGTGCACAGCCGCACGGTAACTGACATGCTCCCATGCAGATAGCGTTGGTTGCTGTGCAGCTGAAACTTTCTTTTAAATAATGTTAATTTAAAGTGCCGTGCTGTAGTCAGGTTGTGTAATAATTTCCTGCTCAAAGCAATGGTTGTTCCACTCATTGTTCTACTCAGCTGTAGAGAAATTTAGAAGGAACGTTGCACTTAGGCATTCTCACTTCCCCCTACCCATCGGGCAGAAGATACATCACACTTCCTCCCCCTTCAGATTAAATATAAACTGTATAGGTACAAAACATTCAATTTCCCTTTCATATACTCATTTTCTAAATAAACATGCTTTCACAATAACAATCCATAATTAACTTTACAGGTGCAGCCTAGACCTGAGGAGATGCAACAGGTTTGGCAGGTGTCTTGTCAACGATAACGTTCTCGTCGCACCCCTGGATCTGTGGAGTGGCATCAGGTTTGGTTGGTGTCTTGTCTAAGACAACATTCTCAGTTTCGGGTATCACATTGCTGTCAGTGACACAATCATCACTGAGAGGTACTTAAGTCCGGTGACTGTAATGTGTCCATCTTGTTGGATACAGTCGACTCAGGTGTGTACTTCAGTTGAGCATCCAGTATCTGGTCTACGTGACATCTCCATGTCTGATCTCCAACATCCATTGTCTACATCAGTGGTCCAGTTCTTGTAGCTATCCTACCAGGTGTTCACTTGTATTCTCGGTAATCATACGTTAGTACTTCCTGTCCAATATTGAAGCTCCTTGTTGTTTCACTTGGCAGCTGGCTGAACTGTTTTGCACTTCCCTCTGTAGATCTGGTTTCTGGAAATCTATGCGAGATCTCAGATTCCTGTTCATGAACAGCATTGCAGGTGTTTGATTTGTCATCGCATGAACAGATAAAGGAAGTTGTCCACCTTGTGCTGTAGAGAAATGTCCTCGTTGTCCATTACTTTAATGGACTTCTTGAAGATTTGGATAAAGCTTTCAGCTAACCCATTTATTGCTGGGTGGTAAGGATCTGACTTGAAATGTCTGATGCCATTTTTCTTTATGAACAGTCGGAATTCTGTTGACATCTATTGTGGACCGCTGTCACTCACAATTTGTTCTGGTAAGCCTTTCCTGGTGAAGATAGTCTTCAGAGCAGAGAGAGTCTTAAGGTAGTTGACTTCATTGGTATGACATCCAGCCACTTCAAATGAGCACCCACTGCAATCAAAAACATGGAATCTATGAATTTCCCTGCAAAGTCAATATGCACTCCTTGCCATGGTGACGACAGCCACTCCCACAGGTGGAACAGTGCCTGTGGGGGTGCATTTTGAACTTTTTGACATCCTGAACAGCTTTTGGCCAAGTCTTCAATCTGTTTATCTATTCCTGGCCACCATGTCTAGCTCCAGGTAAGACTCTTCATCTTGAATGTACCCAGGTGTCCTTTATTCCCCATACTAGACCTAGGCCCTCTTGGTCGATCTGTGCATAGTTGTGTTCTGCATCACAACAGGATGCATCGCATGCCAGTCTGATGGGCAGAGATGGGTCATAATGGGTGAGCATTTCATCGGATTTTATTAGTCTCTTTGTTTCCTTGAATGCTTTTTCACATCTTTCTGACTATTCCTATTTTACTCCTGTCTGTAACAGTGGATGCAGCACTGTAGCAATGTTTGGGAGAAATCGGTGGTAGTAGTTTACAAGGCCCAAGTATGACCTGAGTTGTGACACATTTTCCCAGTTTAGGTGTCTGTAGCACTGCTTCAATCTTTTCTTGTGACTTGTGTAAGCCATGCTTGTCAACGTCATGTGCACAATATGAGATTTCCTTCTTGAAAACTCACATTTCTCTCTCTTTGCACACAGACCATACTCACTCAGCCTGGTAAGCACTTTACCAAGGTTCTGGAGGTGTGCTTCATCATTTTTGCCAGCCATGATGATGTCTTCCTGTGATATCTTGGAGCACTTGTTCCATTGCTCTTTGCCAAGTTGCTGGAGCTGATGCAACACCAAAGACCAGACGATTATACTGGAACAGTTCCTTGTGAGTGTTGATTGTAAAGAACTTCCTGCTTGACTCCTCAATCTCCATTTTCAGATAGTCTTGTGACAAGTCAATCTTTGAAAAACATCTCCCCACCTGCCAAAGATGCAAAAATGTCTTCTATTAATGTCAGGGGATACTGCACAGTATGCAGCACCAAGTTGATGCTCACCTTGAGATCCCCACATACGCAAATGGTCCCTTTCATGGTCACTGAGACAATGGGTGTCACCCAATCGTTCCACCCAACTTTGGAGAGAATTCCAGATGTCTCCAAGCTCTGCAGTTCAGTCTCCACTTTAGGACATAGTGCGTAAGACACTGTATGCGCTTAATGGAATCCTGGTGTTGCAGTTTCATCCGGTTCAATTCTGATCTTCATACCTTTGAGTTTACCAATCCCTTCTCAAACAACTTCTCATTGGCATTAAGCAGCAGTGCCAGTCTCTGGTTAGTTCTACCATGTGAGCTGCTGTTGCCTGTTGATGTCACGTTGAGAGCTTTGATTGAGTGCCACTCTAGTTGGATTTTTCTCATCCATTCACGTCTGTAAAGTGCTGGCCTTCCATTTTTCAATATATAAAGCTTTAACTGTTGTGTTTGGCCTCCAAATGTCACATTTACTTTCAGTTTGCCTTTGGGAGACACTTTTTCATCTGTGTAAGTCTTTAGTATCACTGAGGTCTTCTCCAATGGTATCTTAGAAAACAGTCTGTTGTAGTCAGCCTCTGGAATTACGGACAAAGCTGACCCTGTATTAGTTATGCACCAGACACATCCATTCTTAGTTTTACAACCAACACCTCTATTGTGATCCATATTATATTGCGATCTGCTTCGGTAATACTATGCAGTTCTAGGCATGATAGTTCACCTTTGTCTGACTCTATGTTGGCTGATTCTGCTTTACATTAGATTGTCCTCATAATCTAATCTAAACATTTGGTAACTTTATGAATTTGCTTAGTTTTGTGTTTGAAACTTTTCAGTCGGTTGTGCTTTTTGTCTGTCTTGTATATTCTGTCTTTGTGACCTTGTCTATGACACTTACTGCAGAATTTTTCTTTGAACCAACAGTCACTGCATCATAGGAGGATTTGCCACATCGATGACACCTTTGGCTTTTTGCACCATTCAGGAACATTTTGTGCATTTCACATTCTAACCTCCTTTTCTGTAGTTCTGCTGGTCCCTTGGCTGCAGTCTCTAACGATTGCAATGATCAATGTCCGTTCTAAGGTTATGCCTCTATCGGATAGTAGCCTCTTCTGAGTACTTTGGCTATGCATGCCACATACAAGCCTGTCCCTTAATGCATCAGAAAGTCCATCTCTAAAGTCACAATACTGGGAAAGGTTGCATAGTTCTGCAATGTATTCAGAAATACTTTCATCTTTTGACTAGTTCCTTTTGTAAAATCTAAACCTCTCAGCTACTGCTCAAGTGATTTTGTAAAATCGTAACAATTTTGTCAAACGTCTTGCTTGCTAGCTTTTCAGGGATTACTAGGTTGTGTAAGAGACTGTACCTCCTTGCACCCATTAAGTTAAGAAGTGTAGGGGCTTATTTTTGCTGCTCCACATTGTTCGCGTTACAATACAGTTCAATGCTTTCAATATCTGACTCCCAGTCTTTATTAGCACTATCAAATTCGTTAACTTGCCCAACTGAAGCCATTGGCACATTATTTTCACTATATATTCAGCCGTCTTTTACTGTTGCTCATGCGTCCTTCAGCTTTCTCGTGCTGTTTAACTGTCGCTGTTTCGTCCCATAACTGTTGGTGCAGTTCATGATATTTTTTAACATTTAGGTTCGTACTTGTCTCCAACTTGTTGCATCTGTGCACAACTACATATCAATTAAATAAAAGCACGCATGCGGGTGATGGCTTTAACAGGTGTATTCACTGCAGTGAGAGAGAGGGAGAACTGTGCACGTGTGTAGACAACAGCGCATGCACAGAAAACAGATCAATACGTAGTGCTAAGTGGGGGGGGAGGGCGTCATTCCTCTAAAAGAAGTAGATCTAAACATTACACCATGGATAAATGTGAAGTCCATTGTTCCACAGGGATGAATAACTTGGATGAAAATGCGCATGGGTGGGTTAGTAATTTCAGAGCTGATATAAAGATTGGTAGCATTGTAGATAGTGTGGAAGATTGCCAAAGGATACAGCAGGATATAGATCAGTTGCAGGTATGGGCAAAGAAATGTCATATGGAGTTTAATCTGACCAACTGTAAAATGTTATATTTTGGGAAATCAAATGTGAAAGACAGTACATACATAGTTAATGGCTAGATCCTTAACAGCATTAATGTGTTCAGAGGAATCTTAGGATTGTTGGAAACTACTGTTTTTTAATACTTTTTATAAGATGAATTAATTATGACTATAGTTTTAGTTTAAACGTTTGTTCTTCCTAACAAACTCATGTATTTTTCACAGTATGTGGTGGTTCATCCCCACTTACTGGCAGAAAGCAGTATAGCAGTTAACTACTACTACTATGTCGACTTAGGCCTAGGGGGCCAGCGTCGGGCACTTAAACTAATGGTTTATCTCCTTTCTCAGTTTTTCATTGGCTAAGTATCAGCACATTACCCTCGTGAAGTAATTGACTGGTGCAACCATTGATTGGTTCAGTTTATCTAAGGAATTTTTCTTAACTTAACTATAAAAGTGATGGATTTTTCAGAAGTGCCATTTTTTTGATTTCTCATTCTTTGCCATTCATTTACTCTTAGCATCATTACTTAGCTGCTTATTTAGTTTGCTTAGTATTTGTGTGTTTGTTTGTACTTTACAATAAATGATTGTTAGAGTTAAGACAGCTCGTCATTACTGACTCCCAGAAAAACCCCAAGGATCACAAAATAAAAGGAGATCCAGCAGGATCCAAACCCATAGCTCCCTAAATTGGCTGCACTGATTGATAAGGTGATGTAAAAGACTTTATCAGCCAAGGCAGTAAATTCAAGAATGGGGAAGTTATTTTGCCACTTTATAAAACACAGTTTAGGCCACATCTGGCGTATTGCATTAATTCCTGGTTGCCTCATTATAGGATGGATGTGGAGAGGGTGCAGAAGAGGTTTACCAAGATGCTGCCTGGATTAGAGGATATGTGCTATACCAGAGGATGGACAAACTTAGGTTGCTTCCTCTGAAGCAGTGGACATGAGGGTAGATCTGAGTGGTTATTAAGATGATGAGAGGCGTAGACAGAGTAGACAGCTTGTAGCCTTCTTCCGGGGTCAAATTGTCTGATTCTAGAGAGCTTGCGTTTAGGGTAAGAGAAGGCAAGTTCAAAGAGATGTATGGGGCAGAATTTGTTTTGATATTGAACGTGGTTTTGATACAGACTGGAATGGGCTACCAGGTGTGGTAATGGAGGCAAATATGATAGAGGTGTTTAAAAGGCTCTTGGATAGGCACATGAATGTGGATATAGAATGGAGGGATAGGGACATTGTGTAGGCAGGATGGATTAGTATTGGTTTAGTGAGCTGTTTAATTACTAGCTTAAATAGTTCAGCAGAACATTATAGGCCAAAGGGCCTACTCTTGTGTTGTTCTATGTTCTATTATTACTTTGAAAGGAAAAACAGAAAGGCTCAGTGGTTCAATGGTTCCATCTAATATCAGACAATATATACAGAATACCACCTGAAGTTCTTACTCTTCGCAGACATCCACAATACAGAAGAAAAATGTTAGAACCCCAAAGCACCCGCCCCTCTGCCTCCCATGGCTTCCAGTTAATTGGGCCATTGGCTAATTGGGGCAGCCACTTATTTGTTACAATTCCTAAAAAGCAAAAACAATCAACAAAATAGCCAGCATTCCCTTTGTTAATTTGGGACACTATGCCACTTAATTAGGGCATGACTGCACAGGTGCATGGACGTCAGCGAGTTAGGCCGGCGGGAAGAATATAAAAAGAAGACAGATTTATAGAGTGGGCGCAGAGTGGAGGGAGTCAGAGGAGGAGGGCTTTGGCTCAACGGGGGCTTCGGCGATAACGGGTTGAGGCGAGGTAAATTACTTGTGAAGAATAGGAGTAGGAAGTACGTCTGCGAGGCTGGTGTTCTGTACTGGGTGTCGGATATGGGACGTCTGAGAGACTGCCAGCCTCGTGGACGGCCACATCTGCACCAGGTGCGTCGAACTGCAGCTTCTTAGAGACCGGGTTAGGGAACTGGAAATGCAGCTTAATGACGTTCGTCTAGTCATGGAAAATGAGGAGATGATAGAGAGGAGCTACAGACAGTAGTGACACTGGGCTTCAGGAGACAGACAAGTGGGTAATAGTCAGAAGAGGGTAGGGCAAGAGTCAGATACAAGAGAGTACCCATGTGGCTGCCCCCCTCAACAATAAGTATTCCTGTTTGAGTACTGTTGGGGGGGACAACCTACCTAGAGGAAGCAACAGCGGCTGTGCCTCTGGCACAAAGTCTGGCCCTGTGGCTCAGAAGTGTAGGGAAAGGAAGAGGATAGCAGCAGTGATAGGGGACTCTATAGTTAGGGGAGCAGACAGGTGATGCAGGAAAGAAACACGGATGGTAGTTTGCCTCCCAGGTCAGGGTCCAGGATGTTTCTGATTGCGTCCACAATATCCTGAAGTGGGAAGGTGAACAGCCAGAGGTCGTGGTGCATATTGGTACCAATGACATAGGTAGGAAAAGGGAGGAGGTCCTGAAAACAGACTACAGGGAGTTAGGAAAGAAGCTGAGAAGCGGGACCACAAAGATAGTAATCTTGGGATTACTGCCTGTGCCACGCGACAGTGAGTATCGGAATAGAGTGAGGTGGAGGATAAATGTGTGGCTGAGAGATTGAGCAGGGAGCAGGGATTCAGATTTCTGGATCACTGGGACCTCTTTTGGGGCAGGCATGACCTGTACAATAAGGATGGGTTGCACTTGCATCTGAGGGAGACCAATATCCTGGCAAGGAGGTTTGCTAAGGCTACTGGGGAGAGTTTAAACTAGAATTGCTGGGGGGTTGGAACCAAACTGAAGAGATGGAGGAAGGGGTGGTTGGCTCATAAATAGAGAAAGCTTGTAGGCAGTGTGAGAGGGAGGATAGGCAGGTGATAGAGAAAAGATGCGCTCAGACTGATGGCTTGAGATGTGTCTCTCTTAATGCAAGGAGTATCATGAACAAAGCGGATGAGCCTAGAGCATGGATCAGTACTTGGAGTTATGATGTTGTGGCCAGTACAGAAATTTGGGTGGCTCAGGGGCAGGAATGGCTACTTAGAGTGCCAGGCTTTAGATGTTTCAGAAAGGACAGGGAGGGAGGCAAAAGAGGTGGGGCCATGGCACTGCTGATCAGAGATAGTGTCACGGCTGCAAAAAAGCAGGAGGTCATAGAGAGATTGTCTACTGAGTCTCTGTGGGTGGAAGTTAGAAACAGGAAGGTGTCAATAATGCTACTGCGTGATTTTTATAGACCACCCAAAAGTAAAAGGGACATCGAGGAGCAGATAGGGAGACAGATTCTGGAATTATGCAATAATAACAGGGTTGCTGTGATGGGAGATTTTAATTTCCCCAACATTGATTGGCATCTCCCTAGAGCAAGGGGTTTAGATGGGGTGTAGTTTGCTGGTGTGTTCAGGAAGGTTTCCTGACACAATATGTAGATAAGCCTACAAGAGGAGAGGCTGTTCTTGATCTGGTATTGGGAAATGAAACTGGTCAGGTGTCAGGTCTCTCAGTGGGAGAGCATTTTGGAGATAGTGATCACAATTTTTTCTCCTTTACCATGGCATTGGAGAGGAATAGGAGCAGACAAGTTAGGAAAATGTTTAATTGGAGTAAGGGGAAATATGAAGCTATCAGGCAGGAACTTGGAAGCATAAATTGGGGGCAGATGTTCTCAGGGAAATGTACGGCAGAAATGTGGTAAATGTTCAGGGGTTATTTGCGTGGCGTTCTGCATTGGTAGCTTCCAATGAGACAGGGAAAGGATGGTAGGGTACTGAACCATGGTGTACAAAGGCTGTTGAAAATCTAATCAATAAGAAAAGAAAAGCTTATGAAAGGTTCAAAAAACTAGGTGGTGATAGAGATCTGGAAAATTATAAGGCTAGCCTGGAAGGAGTTTAAGAATGAAATTAGGAGAGCCAGAAGGGGCCATGAGAAGGCTTGGTGAGCAGGATTAAGGAAAACCCCAAGGCATTCTACAAGTATGTGAAGGGCAAGAGAATAAGACGTGAGAGAATAGGACTAATCAAGTGTGACAGTGGAAAAGTGTGGATGGAACCGGAGGAGATAGCAGACATACTTAATGAACACCTTTCTTCAGTATTCACTATGGAAAAGGACCTTGGCCATTGTAGGGATAACTTACAGTGGACTGAAAAGCTTAAGCATATAAACATTAAGAAAGAGGATGAGAGGGAACTTTTGGAAAGCATCAAGTTGGATAAGTCACCGTGACCAGATGGGACGTACCGCAGGCTACTGTGGGAGGCAAGGGAGGAGATTGCTGAGCCTCTGGCAATGACCTTTGCATCATCAATGGGGACAGAAGAGGTTCCGGAGGGTTAGAGGGTTGCGGATGTTGTTCCCTTATTCAAGGAAGGGAGTAGAGATAACCCAGGAAATTATAGACCAGTGAGACTTACTTCAGTGGTAGGTAAGTTGATGGAGAAGATCCTGAGAGGCAGGATATTTATGACCATTTGGAGAGGCATAATATGATTAGGAATAGTCAAAGGCAGGTCGTGCCTTACGAGCCTGATTAAATTTTTTGAGGATGTGACTAAACACATTAATAAAGGTAGAGCAGTAGGTGGAATTCAGCAAGGCATTTGATAAGGTACCCCATACAAGGCTTATTGAGAAAGTAAGGAGCCATAGGTCCAAGGGGACTTTGCCTTGTGGATCCAGAATTATCTTGCCCACAGAAGGGAAAGAGTGGTTGTGGACGGGTCATATTCTACTTGGAAGTCGGTGACCAGTGGTGTGCCTCAGGAATCTGTCCTGGGACTCCTTCTCTTTGTGATTTTTATAAATTACCTGGATAAGGAAGTGGAAGGATGGGTTAGTAAATTTACTGATGACACAAAGGTTGGAGGTGCTGTGGATAGTGTGGAGGGCTGTCAGAGGTTACAGTGGGACATCGATAGAATGCAAAACTGGGCTGAGAAGTGGCAGTTGGAGTTCAACCCAAGTAAGTGTGATGTGGTTCATTTTGGTAGGTCAAATATGATGGCAGAATATAATATTAATATTAATGTTAAGACTCTTGGCAGTGTGGAGGATCAGAGGGATTTTGGGGTCCGAGTCCATAGGACACTCAAAGCTGCTGCGCAGGTTGACTCTGTGGTTAAGAAGGCATACAGTGTATTGGCCTTCATCAACCGTAGGATTGAGTTCAAGAGCTGAGAGGTAATGTTGCAGCTATATAGGACCCTGGTCAGACCCCACTTAGAGTAAGTACTGTGCTCATTTCTGCTCACCTCACTACAGAATGTTACCTGGATTGGGGAGCATGCCTTATGAGAATAGGTTGAGTGAACTTGACCTTTTCTCCTTGTAGCGACAGAGGATGAGAGGTGACCTGATAGAGGTGCACAAGATGATGAGAGGCATTGATTGTGTGGATAGTCAGAGGCTTTTTCCCAGGGCTGAAATGACTAACAAAAGAGGGCACAGTTTTAAGGTGCTTGGAAGTAGGTACAGAGGAGATGTTAGGGGTAAGTTTTTTACGCAAAGTGGTGCGTGAAATGGGCTGCCGGTGACTGTGGTGGGGGTGGATACAATAGGGTCTTTTAAGAGACTCTTGAATAGGTACATACAAACACAAAATAATCTGCAGATGCTGGGGTCAAAGCAACACTCACAACAGGCTGGAGGAACTCAGCAGGTCGGGCAGCATCCGTGGAAAAGATCGGTCGACGTTTCGGGCCGAAACCTGACGAAGGGTTCCAGCCCGAAACGTCGACCGATCTTTTCCGCGGAAGCTGCCCGACCTGCTGAGCTCCTCCAGCGTGTTGTGAGTCTTGAATAGGTACATGGAGCTTAGAAAAGTAGAGGGCTATGGGTAACCCAAGGTAATTTCTAAAGTAAGTACATGTTCGGTACAGTGTTGTGGGCCGAAGGGCCTGTATTGCGCTGTAGGTTTTCTATGTTTCTAAGTTCTAACTAGCATCAATTGCGTGCACTTTTGTGGCCATTAGAGACTTAGAGTGCTTAGAGTGAACAGTTTTTCAATAGCATCAGTTGTATGTGTTTATGTTCAAAAAGCAGTGACTTTTGTCACTGATAAAACATGCAGGAATACAACTCCAAATCATTTTGCTCATTGTGGTTTCAAGCATTCAGACTTGGAGATGCCAGAAACAGCCAAGAGTGAAAAATAAACTATTTCACCACTTCAACACGTAAGAAACTACAAAAATTATCTTGAATGTAACAATGAAAATGATCATTTGGAGGATGCAATTGTCGATAGCATTGTATGAAGCCGGTCCATTACCTGCACTAGGTGACTGCGCTAATTTTATTTATTGTGTACACCGGATGATTTCCTTCATTAATAACTATTAGGAACTAATACACAATTTTATAGTACTATAATAGCATTGGTAGTGTTCAAAATTGTTTTGCTTTTCATTTAGATACATAATTTGTTACTCAGTTTGTCTTTATATAACTTTTTAACTACCTCCATGAAACTTTGGCTAATTCGGCAGCTGCTTAATTGGGGCAAAATGTACTGTTCCCAATGTGGCCCAATTAACAAGAATCCACTCTATTTTCTTTACTGCTGTTTCTTCAAAGAATTATATTAAATGTAACAAACACAAACCTTTATATAAATCTGTGTTGGTTATTTACACTTATAAAATCAGTATTTGTTAATAAAAATATTTTCGTACCATAGCGACACACTCAAAATGCTGTAGAAACTCAGCAGGCTAGGTAGCATCAATGGAAAAGAGTACCATTGACGTTTCAGCCCAAAACATCAACTGTACTCTTTTCCATTGATGCTGCCTGGCCTGCTGAGTTCCTACAGCATCTTGTGTGTTTTGCTTGGATCTCCAGCATTTGCAGATTTTCTCTTGTTTCTGTTTGTACTATAGCCCCTGCTTAAGCCTTTGATAATTAATTTCCTTCACTTACTTATACTGTATACAACATAAGACAACAAGGGGCTGAAGTAGACCATTCAGCCACCCCATCCCCCAAGTACGTTCTGTCATACATTATTATCATAGCTAATCTTTTCCCTCAGTGAAATTTTTGAGCTGTATCCCTATATTTCTTGATTCCCTGATTGGCCAGAGATCTATCAATCTCTGCTTTGAATGAACACAGTTGAGACTGTGCAAGCCTCTGCCACAGACAAATCCAAATGTTTACCACCCTGCGAGTGAAAGTTTCTCCTCATCTTACTTCTAAACAACCTATGCCAATTTTGAAACAGTGACTGATGGTCCTCAACTCATCATACAGGGGCAACATAATAACTGACAGCAGCCAGTCAAGTCCTCCAAGAAGTTTGTACATTTCCATGAGAGTTATGCACATTCCTCTAAACTCTAGATCATTGGCCCAATCTGCTCAATCACCCCTCAGAGGCAAATCAGCCCAGCTATACAAAATCCCCCAGGTGTAGTCTCATTGAAGCCCTATATTTCCTTACCTACCCCTGTAGTTAAACACTCTTATAATAAGAAGAAATGTACAATTTGACCATCCTCCCCCACCCCCACTTGATCACTTGCAACTCCTACATTTGAACTATTGATGGCTTGTGTATTAACATTACCCAACCACGCAACCTATCCTCATGCTCTCTAATCCAAAGCTTCCATGCACCTACCACACTCTGTATAAAACACCTATCTCTGGCATCCCTCACCCCAACGCTTTCCTTGAATCACCTTAAAATTATGTCTTCTCAGTGGCACCTTGGGAAAAAATGTGCTGGCTGTCCACACTACCTATGCCTCTTGTCAACTTACGCACCTCTATCAAATCACCTCTTATGATCCTTCACTCTAAATAAACCTCAACCAAGTTGTTAATTATGGATTGCAAAAGGGGGAGCCCAAGCACTGATACCAATGATACCCATTTGTCACAAACTGCCAACCTGAAAAAGTGATCTGTTTATTCCATTGTTTGCTTTCTGTCTAGTAGCTAGTTCTCAATTCATGTCAATAACAAAAACAGAAAATACTGGAAGCATTCAATAGGTCCTTGCCTAACGATAGTGGTAGAATTAACATTTTAGGTCTGAGACCTTTTGTCAGAATAGATGTTGATTTGCTGAATGTTTCCAGTGTTTATTATTTCTGATCAGTACTCTAATTACATAGGCTCTAACCTCACTGGTTACCTCCTGTGCAGAACTCATTCAAAGCTTTCCAAAAATCCAATAATTCACATCTATTCCAGTAGTCATATTTCAACCCCAGAAGATTCATCAAACATGATTCCTGAAATCTATATAGACTCTATTCCATTCTATTACATTTTTCAAGATGATCCGTGAATACTTTGAGTAACGATCATTTGGTTGTATGTGTTTATTAGGTGCAATAAGGCAAAACTTGAGTTTCATATCCAGACATCCCAACTCTCCTGGAGGTTCTAGGAGTCTCCCACATCTTGATAGCGGCTCCCTGACACCTGCAAATTATATACAATATCTCGGAAATCGATTTTTTAAAGAGCTAGCGAGCAAGAGAGAGAGAGACAGACAGACAGACAGAGAGAACGAGTGACAGATGTAGCGAAAGAGTGACAGAGAGAGCATCCTGATTGGTCTCTCTTTGTGCTAAATAGACCTATCAGTTTTCTCTGTGGGCGGGCTTTACAGTCGACCTCTCTCTCTCTTTCATTGTCCATCAGTTCAGTTTAGTGTCCTGCAGCGCCATGGCTGAGTGTACAAAAAAAAGAAAATATAAAGTGCACTTGTAAGGGGTTTCTTCTTTTATGTTACTGCGTAGGCTAATTAAAATGGCTCCTTTATTATGTTATAATTAAAATGGCTTCTTTGTTATGTGAAATGCTGAGAAAGTCCTCTCGCTAGCAGCTTGTTTGGGTTATATTATTGATAATAGAACAAATGAACCAATTGGGATAGAGGCAACACACATCAAAGTTGCTGGTGAACGCAGCAGGCCGGGCAGCATCTCCAGGAAGAGGTACAGTCGACGTTTTGGGCTGAGACCCTTCGTCAGGACTAACTGAAGGAAAAGCTAATAAGAGATTTGAAAGCTTTCAAATCTTTTACTAGCTCTTCCTTCAGTTAGTCCTGACGAAGGGTCTCAGCCCAAAACGTCGACTGTACCTCTTCCTGGAGATGCTGCTTGGCCTGCTGCGTTCACCAGCAACTTTGATGTGTGTTGCTTGAATTTCCAGCATCTTCAGAATTCCTCGTGTTTGCAATTGGGATAGATGTTATTCTTTCTAGTGTGTCTAAGTTATTGTGATGCGCGGGTTTTTGGGCAGAAGGTGCAAGAAAGAGAGAGAGGATGGACAAGGTGCTGTGAGCTGACGAACGGGGTCGAACCCCGAGCAGGAGTCCGAGGTCCAGGGTTTTTGGCGAGGAGAGGAGACGGAGACAGACTTGTGTGGAGCATCTGGTCAGCCACCATGGCTGGTCCCAGGCGGCAGGTTGAGGTGGTCAGAGGGGATCGAATGGTGAAGAGAGAATCATTACTAAAGCTCCAACTGTTCGTGAACGAAGAGATTGAACTTTGATAAGTGTGGCGCCTTTTATTTTCCTTTCATATTTTATCTCTATTAATTATATAGTTCCAGTAATATCTATAAACTGTAAATCATTTATTCGTATATGGTGTATTGTCTGTTATTTGGCGGGGTGAGGTACATCACACAGCATCCACACAAACTTAATTACCCAGTTTGGCATGGCCAAGGGCTGTTTCCCTAGACGACAGCGAGTTGAGCGACCCTGAGGCTTGCCGGGGGGGGGGGGGGTACACACTTCACCCCAGACTACACTAAAGTGTACCCCTAATAGGGGTCAAAAATAATAACAGTGTTGCTCACTGTACTGTTCGCAACAGTAACTTTTCTATTGCCCATGGTGGGTAAAGGACATGTTGAGGTGAGTTTAACAGGTGTTATTTGTTTATTAGCATAGCTAACGTTATTTAAACTAGCTGGCTAAGTATTACATAAGACAATATAATAAGGATATAACTTATGGTTTTATTTCTTTGAGGGACCACAACATAGAACATAGAACAGTACAGCACAGTACAGGCCCTTCGGCCCACAATGTTGTGCCGACCCTTAAACCCTGCCTCCCATATAACCCCCCCACCTTAAATTCCTCCATATACCTGTCCAGTAGTCTCTTAAATTTCACTAGTGTATCTGCCTCCACCATTGACTCAGGCAGTGCATTCCACGCACCAAACACTCTGAGTAAAAAACCTTCCTCTAATGTCCCCCTTGAACTTCCCACCCTTTACCTTAAAGCCATGTCCTCTTGTATCGAGCAGTGATGCCCTGGGGAAGAGGCACTGGCTGTCCACTCTATCTATTCCTCTTAATATATTGTGTACCTCTATCATGTCTCCTCTCATCCTCCTTCTCTCCAGAGAGTAAAACCCTAGCTCCCTTAATCTCTAATCATAATGCATACTCTCTAAACCAGGCAGCATCCTGGTAAGTCTCCTCTGTACCTTTTCCAATGCTTCCATATCCTTCCTATAGTGAGATGACCAGAACTGGACACAGTACTCCAAGTGTGGCCTAACCAGAGTTTTATAGAGCTGCATCATTACATCACGACTCTTAAACTCTATCCCTCAACTTATGAAAGCTAACACTCCATAAGCTTTCTTAACTACCCTATCTACCTGTGAGGCAACTTTCAGGGATCTGTGGACATGTACCCCCAGATCCCTCTGCTCCTCCACACTTCCAAGTATCCTATCATTTACGTATTAGGGAGGCTAAGCGCAGGGAAGGCTGCTCAAGCATTTCGCAGTTCTTTTCAGCAGAAAACCAAAGTCTGACAGAGAAGGTCACTAGAGCTGAGGTGTACTTCACATCTTTCATCTTTGAGTACAACCTGCCATTCCAGGGGTGTAAGCTCACAGGCAAGCTAATTGGGAAAATGTTTCCTGATTCAGAAATAGCAAAACAAACTATGCCTGCTCATCAACCAAGACAGTAGCTATTGTCACATCACAGTACAAGTAGTAGGGGCGGTGGTGCTACCTCCCTGAAATGAGTTTTTGCAGGGTGGGATGTCTGCATAAAGTAAATAATATTGAAAATTAATATTCTGTATAGCTTTGGTGAGGAAAGAAAATGCAACACGATTTGAAAAAAAATGTAATAGTGGGAATGAAAAGGGTCTGGTTTATGTTTTGCTTGCCTTTTATTGGGCGCGAACACATGGTTAAAATAGGAGGGCTATACGCCCGCTCATTTTACGCCGGACTCGCTCCGGGACCAGCGTCACCAGGCTCGCGCTGCGTGCTCGTTCCCAGGGCCTGGGTTGGACCCCAGCCGCGCGCCCGCCCGCTGCGGTCACATGATCTTCCGAACAGTCCAATGGGCGAGTGCCGGTCCGATTCAAATCGCCTCGTGGAGCTCTGTAGTTGGAACTTGTGACGGTTATTTGGAGTTGTGTTGTCACTGCTTTAGAGTTGCTTAGCCCACACTGAGCAGGTAGACATGTCGAACAAACAAATTTACTACTCTGATAAGTATTATGACGACCAGTACGAGTACAGGTAAGTAGTTATGTCGCCTCAAGTGATGCGCAATAGTTTCTAAGCGCTACCCCTGCAGTGAATGGGCGGAGGGTAAACACTGGTTGTGCTGACGTTTGTATACATGTTTCTCTCTAATGATCAGAGATGATGACCTAGGTTTTGGGGCTTGTGAACAGCGTTACGGCTGGGCTCTGTGGAGTAAAGGGTCGGATCGCTGGGCGAATTGTTTCATAATCACCGCGAGCCGTTTGCTTCTGGTGTGTGACGTCAGGCGCGGAGAGGGCGCGGTTAACGGACCCGCCGCCATCTTACCGGTGACTTCCCTTTCTGACCGTTCCCCGGCGCCGCTCCCTACGGGCCAGGAGCTGCGTACAGCCTCTGGCAATGGCTGCATTCCGTCCTGTTTTACTGGCCTGGCCTGGCCAGCCCAGCCGTTAGCGGTGCGGTGGAGAGGGATTGGATTGTTCGTGGCGAAAGACCGGCATTGAGGAAAGGTGCTCAACGGCCACTGGTTGGGGCTGCTGATTCTTAATACTTAATAATGAGTTGGAATCTGTCAGATTTCTGCTTTTTTTTCCCCATTCTTGAAGTATGTTCTGGTGGACATCGAACTGACCAATTAATTGCTTTCTCCATAGGCGCTGCACAATTATGTTCGCCCTTCTCTATTTCGGCGCCTACAATAGTTGGCCTGTGTATTTCTTGTTGATAAAATTCACTATTTTGGGCATCAAATAAATTGCAAAAGCATCTTCTGGATGATAATCAATGAACGGCATGTTCTGACGTTGGGCCTTTGACGTGAAACATTAAATCTGTCGCATTCTGTGAAATCCGATGAACCTGTTTGGGTATTTCCATCTGCAGTTTTTCCTGTTCATCAGAAGAGTTAATTAAGTTGCAGTTTGTACCGTAATAAAAGTTGTCTGGTGGGTAGTGCTTAACATGTCACGTAATCACATCAATATTATGCTTTTAAAGTACAGAAAAGCTGTGGGGTTCAAAGTAAACTTATTATCCTTACTCTTATTAGTCCTTACTGTTAATAATTTCTCCTTTGGCTCCTCCCACTTCCTCCAAACTAAAGGTGTAGCTATGGGCACCCGTATGGGTCCTAGCTATGCCTGCCTTTTTGTTGGCTTTGTGGAACAATCTATGTTCCGTGCCTATTCTGGTATCTGTCCCCCACTTTTCCTTCGCTACATCGACGGCTGCATTGGCGCTGCTTCCTGCACGCATGCTGAGCTCGTTGACTTTATTAACTTTGCCTCCAACTTTCACCCTGCCCTCAAGTTTACCTGGTCCATTTCTGACACCTCCCTCCCCTTTCTAGAACTTTCTGTCTCTGGAGACAGCTTATCCACTGATGTCTACTATAAGCCTACCGACTCTCACAGCTATCTGGACTATTCCCCTTCTCACCCTGTCTCTTGCAAAAACGCCATCCCCTTCTCGCAATTCCTCCGTCTCCGCCGCATCTGCTCTCAGGATGAGGCTTTTCATTCTAGGATGAGGGAGATGTCTTCCTTTTTTAAAGAAAGGGGCTTCCCTTCCTCCACTATCAACTCTGCTCTTAAACGCATCTCCCCCATTTCACGTACATCTGCTCTCACTCCATCCTCCCGCCACCCCACTAGGAATAGGGTTTCCCCTGGTCCTCACCTACCACCCCACCAGCCTCCGGGTCCAACATATTATTCTCTGTAACTTCTGCCACCTCCAACGGGATCCCACCACTAAGCACATCTTTCCCTCCCCCCCCCCCCTGCATTCCGCAGGGATTGCTCCCTACACAACTCCCTTGTCCATTCGTTCCCCTCATCCCTCCCCACTGATCTCCCTCCTGGCACTTATCTGTGTAAGTGGAACAAGTGCTACACATGCCCTTACACTTCCTCCCTTACCACCATTCAGGGCCCCAAATAGTCCTTCCAGGTGAGGCAACACTTCACCTGTGAGTCAACTGGGATGATATACTGCGTCCAGTGCTCCCGATGTGGCCTTTTATATATTGGCGAGACCCAACGCAGACTGGGAGACTGCTTTGCTGAACATCTACGCTCTGTCCGCCAGAGAAAGCAGGATCTCCCAGTGGCCACACATTTTAATTCCACATCCCATTCCCATTCTGATATGTCTATCCATGGCCTCCTCTACTGTAAAGATGAAGCCACACTCAGGTTGGAGGAACAACACCTTATATTCCGTCTGGGTAGCCTTCAACCTGATGGCATGAACATTGACTTCTCTAACTTCCGCTAAGGCCCCACCTCCCCCTCGTACCCCATCTGTTACTCATTTTTATGCACACATTCTTTCTCTCACTCTCCTTTTTCTCCCTCTGTCCCTCTGAATATACCTCTTGCCCATCCTCTGGGTCCCCCCCCCCCCCCCGCCCTTGTCTGTCTTCCCGGACCTCCTGTCCCATGATCCTCTCGTATCCTCTTTTGCCTATCACCTGTCCAGCTCTTGGCTCTATCCCTCCCCCTCCTGTCTTTTCCTATCATTTTGGATCTCCCCCTCCCCCTACAACTTTCAAATCCCTTACTCACTCTTCCTTCAGTTAGTCCTGACGAAGGGTCTCGGCCTGAAACATCGACTGCACCTCTTCCTACAGATGCTGCCTGGGCTGCTGCGTTCACCAGCAACTTTGATGTGTGTTGCTTGAATTTCCAGCATCTGCAGAATTCCTGTTGTTTTTATTATCAAAATGTTTTATTTATTGAGATACAGTGTGGATTAGGCCTTTCAAGCCACGCTGCCTAACAATACCCAGAATTAATCCTAGTCTAATCATGGGACAATTTACCATGACCAATTAACCTACCAACTGGCAGGTAGGTCTTTGGACTGTGGGAGGAAACTGAAGTGCTGAAGGAAACCAACGTGATCACGGAGAACATGCAAACTCCAGTGTGCAGAAGACAAACTGCAGATTTGAACTCTTATTCTCATTATTTTTAAAGAGATAGTAGAGTGTAGTGGTGAATGAAGTTATGCATGCTGGTTCAGGAATCCGATAGGGCCCTGTACTGGGCCTTCAGCCTACAATGTTGTGCTGACCTTTTAATCTACTCCAAGATCGAGCTAATCCTTCCCTCCTACACACTCCTCCATTTTTCTATTGTAGGACAATAACTTGTTCAACCTTGTGGTGTAGGAGCTAAGACAACTGTTCCTCCTACCTGTTGGCAAACACTGTCTGGATGGTGGGGGGAGGGGACCTTTGGGTACTGCACTTTTTGTGGCAGCGTGCCATGTAAATTTACTCAGTGGTGGGGAGGGCTATGCTTGTAATGCACTGGGCTGTAGCTTTTTCTATTCCTGGCATTGGTGTTTCCATAACACAGACCATGATGCAACCAGTTTGGACACTCAACTGTGTATGGAAGTTGGTTAAAGTTTTTGGTGACATAACAACTCTATGTGAGCTTATATGAAAGTAGAAGCATTGTTGTACCTCCTTTGTGGTGACACTTGTGTGCTGGTCTCAGGACAGATCCTCTGAGACTAGATTTGCTAATGGTGCTCAGATAATTTTGTTTTTGGAGATCAGGAGATGGGGGCTTAATGATACTAATTTTAAAAAAATCTGTGCTATCTATCCCCCTCATTATGTATGCCTCAGTCAGGGCATCCATCCCCATCTATGATAGAAAGAAAATAGACCCATCTGAATTTTGTCTCATTATAATTGAAACGCCCCTGGGGGCAGCATCTTTGTGCACCCGCCCCTGGGGGCAGCATCTTTGTGCACCCTCTCTCATGTATTCACATCATACAGTGTGATGACTGGAATTGCACATTATTCCAGCTGGTGTCATACAGTTGTGCCTTTAATCTCCTTATGTTTTGTTTCTGAACCAATAAAACCATGTATCTGATAGGTTGCATTATCCACTAGAGGTACTACTGCAGCCTTTATTGGGCAATGAACAGAAGAACTTTGGAATGTCACGTAGTTCATTTCTCTCCTTGCAAGCATCTTTATCACCTTAAGCTATAAACCAGTAGCAAGGATCTCAGTAGCTATCCCAGTGGGCATGTCGGAGGCTTCAAAAACTTCTTTTTCACTGAGCTCTGCTTTCCAACACAAAGGTAATTTTTTTTAAAAATCAATTTTCCAAATTTCCCTGGATCCAAATGGGCTCTTGCCTTTACGCAAACAACAGGGATTCTGCAGATGCTGGAAATTCAAGCAACACACATCAAAGTTGCTGGTGAACGCAGCAGGCCAAGCAGCATCTGTAGGAACATCGACTTCTCTAACTTCCGCTAGGCCCCACCTCCCCCTCGTACCCCATCTGTTACTTATTTTTATGCACACATTCTTTCTCTCACTCTCCTTTTTCTCCCTCTGTCCCTCTGAATATACCTCTTGCCCATCCTCTGGGTCCCCGCCCCCCCACCTTGTCTTTCTTCCCGGACCTCCTGTCCCATGATCCTCTCGTATCCCCTTTTGCCTATCACCTGTCCAGCTCTTGGCTCTATCCCTCCCCCTCCTGCCTTCTATCATTTTGGATCTCCCCCTCCCCCTCCAACTTTCAAATCCCTTACTCACTCTTCCTTCAGTTAGTCCTGACGAAGGGTCTCAGCATGAAACGTCGACTGCACCTCTTCCTACAGATGCTGCTTGGCCTGCTGCGTTCACCAGCAACTTTGATGTGTGGGGCTCTTGCCTTTGTTCCTTTTTCCAATAAGAGAGCTTGTCAAAGGCAACAATGAAGTTCAGACCACACCAATCATGCTAATGCCACTAAACAATAATCCAACTCGGGGGAAAAAATTCAGTTGAATTGGTTATACGGATCTCTACTTAAAGTTGTGCTACTGTTCTTGATAAAATTTCTGCTCTCTTCAGATGCTGCTTGATCTGCTAGATACTTCCAATGTTTTCTGTTGTTTCATTTCAGCCTAAGTGCTAAGAGTTTGGCTCAAGATTGAAGAGAGGGTGGATAACTAAGTTCTGGAATGTAATTTAGGGTGCAAGTAATTGGGCAAGCTAACAGAATGTTAAGTTTTTTGGTAGGATAATTTAGAGGTGTTCTTCAGTTATAGAGGATGCTACATGTGGTGTATTGGTCTTCATACTTAAAGCATGGTATTAGTAAATTGAAAGTTCCATGAAGGTCTATGAAACAAATACCTGGAATAGGTAGGCTGTATAGGAGGAAAAATTGGATTTCTATTCACTGGACTAGAAGATTAGAACAATGGCCCCCTTATTCTTCTAATCTTCTATTCCTGTAATTATTTCATCCATTAGAAGAATAACCTCTGAGCAGCTGTGAATGAATGGAGAACTGAGAACTTGAGGTCACTATGTATTGCTACTTATGGCAGATGAGGTTCATTTTTTCTTTCCCCCCTCTGGAAGGAAATCGGGCGTCTTTGAGTGGTGAGAGCAGAGTCTTTGAATATTTTTAATAAATTATTAATGGTAAGGGGGTAAAGGATTACTGAGGATGTTAGAATTTTAGACATGAGGTTAAAATCAGATTAACAATGATCTAATTTAATGTGGAGCAGGTTTGATCGGGGCCAAAAAGCGAACTATGGGAAGAATTCATTGGATCAAGCAGCATCTATGGAAGCAGAGGAATGATCATTGTTTTGTTTTCCTACATCTAGTTTTTACATTTATGTCCTCCTGTCATTAATATAACCCTTGTGCGGGGAGACCAGACCTTTGTAAGTGCAGTCTTATTAGGGTCGAATTTAATGAACTTGTGCTGGGGCATAATTTGTTGATCTTTGTTACACAAGGACACCTAGGTCTATTGACATGCAAGATTTTGATCTCTCCCCTTCAGTGAGGGGTGGGGGAGAATAATCTAATGAGCAGACTTCCCCTTTTTCCATTTGTATTGAATCTGCCGTGTCCTTGTCCATTAACAACTTGTATTTGCCCTCTTGAAGTCTCTCTGCATTCTACTCAAAAGTCCAAACTTTGTATCAACAGCAAACCATGGTCCTGTCATTCCTATCATTGGTCATGTGTTTGTAATAGCGAGCACTTATCCTTGTGGCATTCACCAGCCATAACTTCCCAACTTGAAGATGACCTATTCATATTTTCTATATTCATGAACAATCCACAATATTTTTTATATTTCTGTCCTTTGAGGCCCTTTGTCAGTCAGGGTCAACCATGAATGTTGCATCCTAGCTGTCATAGACAAACCAGGGCATTACAGTATGGAGAGCAGGCTCCCCCTCTCCTTGCACCTGATGAATGTAAAGGAATGACAGGGACCAATACTGTTTGGCACCAGGTGGTGATTGTCGGACTTGCCAGCCAGTCTTGAACTCAATGTTGGACTGCCTTGGAGACTACAGCTACTGATTTCTTCACTGGGTTTACTCTTGAAGCCTTCCTCATGAGTGGGTATAACTGCAAGGCAGTGGATGTTGGAATCCAGAGTTTTCCTTTTAAATGGTACAGCTGACGAACTCCACCTGCCCAAATCAACTGGTTCAAGGCGCCAGTAACCTGTGTTTGCCCCTTCAGTAGAAACTGTTCTGTTGGGTTTGGTAGCTAAGCCATACATGAAGGCCAGGAGCTGGATTTGGTTTTCAGATGCTATTTGAGACACGCCATTGGGAACATTTAATAAGTAGTGGAAGCTTAACCCACTACCCCACCCTGGTTATGACAACCTTAAGGTCCCATGTTTGCCACAAGGGATTATTAACCCAAGTTAGCTAAGACCTATTTTGGATCAAAGCACAAAGTTCAGATATCCCATATCTACTAGTTCTTCCTCGTCCTGTGAATCACAACTGCTGAAAGGATCTGGCAGATGTATTCTGCAGATGCTGGAAATTCAAGCAACACACATCAAAGTTGCTGGCAAACTTTGTGTGTTGCTTGAATTTCCAGCATCTGCAGAAATCCTCTTGTTTATGTTTTTAAATCCACTACTGCGAAGCCTCTTTCGTGATGCCTACACTGAAGAAGTTTAAATCTTCTCTTCGCGAGTTCAGTGAAACCATCTCTCACTGCTCCCCATTTGTAATTTCTTCGGCTGTTCAACTTTTTGACCACATTTTGACTCAGACTCGCTATCACAGCCATATATCTTGGAACATGCCTCCGTTGCCAACTTACTCCAGTTGGCTTTAGGATTCGTTTTCAAGCCTCTCAATTTGGACCTTCTGAGGATCCCAGGTACGCACATTTTATTGACTCTGCCTCTCATCACTTCTCCTGTCAAGCTCTGAAGGCGACACTCTCTGCCATGAGGAGGTATTTGGTGTCCCTATCCCAGACCCTTCCACTCCAGGACACTTTCTTCGCCGTCTGTAATGGTCCTACCTGTTATTTCATCCTCCGTCAGATCCATGCCTGCAATCGCCGTTTTTTTTTGACTTTGTCATGTTAGGCAAAGATTGCAAGATCTTACATCTGCAGACCCCAGAGCCTGCTGGCCCTGACGCTAGCAGGCATGAACTTCACATTGTGGCCGCTGCCATTGATCTCGCCGGTTCCAACGCCTCGGCATATTCAAACCCCAGACTCCAGCAACGACCATGGACACCTTCAAAGCGATTGCACAACCACCAACTGCGACTCCAACCTTGAACTCCAGGCCGGGTCTTCATCTGCTGCCATTGTGACTCCCGTTTCCCCTTCCCCCACCACCACTCTGCAATCCCGTCTCCCTCAGATCCCACCGTCAACTCCTGCGCCCTCAGAGGCTCCATCTTCCTCTCACCCCAACCCTCCCCTCTCCACTGACACCCCCAGCCTCTCCCCCCCCCCCCCCCCGCCTCTGATCCCAGCTGTCATCATGCCGGGTCTTTACCATGCCCTGTGAGGCAGAACGCTCTGTCCTCAGTAAGGGCCTCACCTTTGTCCCCCTTTGCCCACACCTCAGCGAGTTCTGCATTTGCCATGATGTGGAAATCTTCTTCCGCCGTCCCCGAGCCTACTTCTTCAGCAAGGACTCTTCCACCCCCACCAATGACCCCTTCTCCCATCTTCAACCCTCCTCCTCTTCATGGACACCCCGCACTGGTCTTCTGCCTGCTCTGGATCTCTTTATTGCTAACTGCCAACGGGACATCAACTGTCTCGACTTCACCGCACCTTGTTCCCATTCCAACCTTACTCCTTCCGAACGCTCTGCTCTCCACTCCCTCCGCCCCAATCCTAACCTTACTATTAAACCCGCCGATAAGGGGGGTGCCATTGTAGTCTGGCGTACTGACCTCTACCTTGCCGAGGCACAGCGACAACTCGCGGACACCTCTTCTTATTTACCCCTTGATCGTGACCCCACCAAGGAGCACCAGGCCATTGTCTCCCACACCATCACCGACTTTATCCACTCAGGGGATCTCCCATCCACTGCTACCAACCTTATAGTTCCCACACCTCGCACTTCCCGTTTCTACCTCCTACCCAAGATCCACAAACCTGCCTGTCCTGGCAGACCTATTGTCTCAGCTTGCTCCTGCCCCACTGAACTCGTTTCTGCATACCTCGACACGGTTTTATCTCCCCCCCCCCCCCCCGTTCAATCCCTTCCTACCTATGTTCGTGACACTTCTCATGCTCTGAAACTTTTCGACTGGCCCCCACCGCTTTATTTTTACCATGGATGTCCAGTCCCTATATACTTCCATCCCCCATCAGGAAGGTCTCAAAGCTCTCTGCTTTTTGGATTCCAGACCTAATCAGTTCCCCTCTACCACCACTCTACTCCATCTAGCGGAATTAGTCCTTACTCTTAGTAATTTCTCCTTTGGCTCCTCCTACTTTCTCCAAACTAAAGGTGTTGCTATGGGCACCTATATGGGTCCCAGCTATGCCTGTCTTTTTGTTGGCTTTGTGGAACAATCTATGGTCCAAACCTATTCTGGTATCCGCCCCCCACTTTTCCTTCCCTACATCGACAACTGCATTGGCGCTGCTTCCTGCACGCATGCTGAGCTCGTTGACTTCATTAACTTTGCCTCCAACTTTCACCCTGCCCTCAAGTTTACCTGGTCCATTTCCGACACCTACTTCCCCTTTCTAGATCTTTCTGTCTGTCTCTGGAGACAACTTATCTACTGATGTCTACTATAAGCCTACTGACTCCCACAGCTGTCTGGACTATTCCTCTTCTCACCCTGTCTCTTGCAAAAATGCCATCCCCTTCTCGCAATTCCTCCGTCTCCGCCGCATCTGCTCTCAGGATGAGGCTTTCCATTCCAGGACAAGGGAGATGTCCTCTTATTTTAAAGAGAGGGGGTTTCCTTCCTCCACCATCAACTCTGCTCTCAAACACATCTCCCCCATTTCACGCACATCTGCTCTCACTTCATCCTCCTGTCACCCCACTAAGAATAGGGTTCCCCTGGTCCTCACCTACCACCCCACCAGCCTCCGGGTCCAACATATTATTCTCCATAACTTCCGCCACCTCCAACAGGATCCCACCACTAAGCACATCTTTCCCTCCCCCCACCCCTGCTTTCCGCAGGGATCGCTCCCTACGCGACTCCCTTGTCCATTCGTCCCTCCCCCCCCCCCCATCCCTCCCCACTGATCTCCCTCCTGGCACTTATCCATGTAAGCGGAACAAGTGCTACACATGCCTTTACACTTCCTCCCTTACCACCATTCAGGGCCCCAAACAGTCCTTCCAGGTGAGGTGACACTTCACCTGTGAGTCGGCTGGGGTGATATACTGTGTCCGGTGCTCCCGATGTGGTCTTCTATATATTGGCGAGACCTGACGCAGACTGGGAGACCGCTTTGCTGAACACCTACATTCTGCCTGCCAGAGAAAGCAAAATCTCCCAGTGGCCACACATATTAATTCCACATCCCATTCCCATTCTGATATGTCTATCCATGGCCTCCTCTACTGTAAAGATGAAGCCACACTCAGGTTGGAGGAACAGCACCTTATATTCCGTCTGGGTAGCCTCCAACCTAATGGCATGAACATTGATTTCTCTAACTTTGCTAATGCCCCACCTCCCCCTCGTATCCCATCCGTTATTTATTTATATACACACTTTCTTTCTCTTTCTCTTTCTCCCTCTGTCCCTCTGACTATACCCCTTGCCCATCCTCTGGGTTCCCCCCTCTCCCCCTTTTCCTTCTCCCTGGGCCTCCTGTCCCATGATCCTCTCATATCCTTTTTGCCAATCACCTGTCCAGCTCTTGGCTCCATCCCTCCCCCTCCTGTCGTCTTCTATCATTTTGGATCTCCCCCTCCCCCTTTCAAATCTCTTACTAACTCTTCCTTCAGTTAGTCCTGACGAAGGGTCTTGGCCCGGAATGTCAACTGTACCTCTTCCTAGAGATGCTGTGTTCACCAGCAACTTTGATGTGTGTTGCTTGGCAGATGTATAAAGTGTTTTCCTTTCATAAGTTGAAAGTTAGGCAAAATCATAACTTAATTTTAAGTGCCCTATTTCCACTTTAGCAATGGATTCTAGTTGTTTTTTTCTCTCTCTACTAGCTGTACGATACCTGATCATAGTTACAAATCCTCTTCTCTTGCCCCACCCACCCAGCACGGCCACCTTTCCTTAAATAGTGGATTTTAATGCATTCCATTCTGTGAAATTTTTAAAACAGAGGTTCTTGGTTGTCAATCATTTTTAGTAGTTATCTATATGACAATGTCACAGAATTTTGATATAAATATAATGCACTTAACTCAAACCCCAAATCAAGTAAATTTTATTATCACACTTGTAGGCTTTTTTGTAAAATGACAATTCTTATATTTGATAAGTTGTAACACTTCTTTCAGTGGAATATTAGGCCATGCAAGCTTTCCCCTTGAAATAATCTTCCACCTTTTTGGGAGTTACGACTGAATTTGGTATTAGGGGGTATTCACCATAAGCAATATGTTAGTTGTGTCAGATTCTTGTGTCTAAATCTGAGGTTCTTTCAGAAGTTAGAAATGAGGCACAAAACTTGTCGCTTCATGGTTGTTTTACTGAGAGTAGATTGTAGAATAAAGAGAACAGAACAGTGATGGGGGCGGGGGGTCACTGTTGCCTGAAAAAGAGGATCTGAAGATGGGGCCTAGCATAAAACAGCTACTTTTATATCCAAAGATAAGAAAATTCTGTAGTTAAGAGGCAACCATTTAGAAAACACTTATTTAATACTACCATAATTGAATTGACTTCATTTCTTACATCCTCACATACATGAGTAAAAATCTTTATGATATGTTTCCATCTAAATGTGCAACCATAGTAATTTATAATAGAACAGTCAGTGTAATATAGAGTACAGTCAAATCAGTGTGAGTTCATCAGTCTGGCCTGGTGGAAGAAGCTGTCCTGGAGCCTGTTGGTCTTGGTTTTTCTGCTGCAGTACTGCTTCCTGGATGGTAGCAGCTGGAATGGATTGTGGTTGGGATGACTTGGGTCCCCAATGATCCTATGGACCCTTTTTAACAGACCTGTCCTTGTAAATGTCCTGAATCATGGGAAGTTCACAACTATAGATGCATTGGGCTGTCTGCACCACCCTGCAGAGTCTTGCGATTAAGGGAGGTACAGTTCCCATAACAGGCAGTGATGCAGCCAGTCAGGATGCTTGCAATTGTGCCCTGTAGAAGGTTCTTAGGATTTGGGGGCCCATACCAACTTTTTAACTGTCTGGGGTGAAAGAGGTGCTGTTTGTGACTTTTTAACCACACAGCTGGTGTGTACAGACCACACGAGGTCCTCAGTGATGTGGATGCTGAGGAACTTGAAGCTGTTTACCCTCTCAGCCCCAGATCCGTTGATGTCAATAGGGGTTAGCCCATCTTCATTCCTTCTGTAATCCACAACCAGCTCCTTTATGGATTACAATCCTTTGTTTTTGCGACATTGAGGGGAGAGGTTGTTTTCTTGATACCACTGTGTCAGAGAGATGACCTCTTCCTTGTAGGCCAATTAGAAAGCACTTATTTAATACTGCCATAAAATTAAATAATGAGAAAATACTCATTTGCGAACAAAGAAGCTTCCAGAATTATACTTTGGTTATAACTACTAGAGGCATATAAAACTGCTGTGTATATAAAGGCTACTTAAAATACAAGCAGATAATTGATAAGCTACAAAGAAAATGACAAAGTTTAAAGTCAAATCCAACGATTGCTACTAAATGACTGTCAATTAATGGGATAATCTGTAATTGTGCTGGCATATTTTGATTATATAACTACAGAACTTCCTTTTTGATTCAACAACAGGCATGTTATGTTGCCCAAGGAACTTGCAAAGCAAGTACCAAAGACTCATCTTATGTCTGAGGATGAATGGCGGAAACTAGGTGTGCAGCAGTCTCTGGGCTGGGTCCATTACATGATGCATGAACCAGGTATTCTCCTCTTTTAACCAATAAGAACTTGTATAGACTTCTCAAAGTTCATGCAATTAAATGTCTGCTATTGAAATTTGTTTACTTTCCAGTCCACTATTTAATTTCTTGTCTTGTGTTTTATTTTTGAAGTTCGTAGCACTAGCAGAGTGAAGTATATTGTAAAATCTCTTAAGACTTAATGACACTTAATAGAAGTCAAAAACTAACTAAACAACTACCTCACTTTTCTGCTCTGGAAACTGGCACATATTCCTGGGGTCTGTTTGGATATACAAGAAATGTCATGACAATGGGGGAGAAAAACATGACTTCTTCAGAAATGGAGAAAGAACCATGTTGCCCACAGTTGGTTTGTAGGTATTAGCTCTAACTCTGTAAATATTTAATATCCAAACATGGCAAATGTTTTCTTAAATACAAGCCCCATGTGCAAAATAATTAATTGCACAGATGAATTCTCCAGGCTATTTTCTTACAAATGTGCAACTGAAGAGGCAAGGTTCAACCCAGATAAGAAGCTAGTTCTTAAAATTTAGTCTTGTATCTTGATTTAGTCTTGATTTCACTTTTGAGGGGAAGGTGTTTGTATGGTGGTAATGGAAATGGGGCATTGGATGGAGGCTTTTCATAATTTGAAAAGAACTTGATTGACCTTTTGCTTGTTCAAAGAATGTTTCCTTTATGTTAAAAAGGTACTCGAATTGTTCTCCATGTCAAATTAAATGCGTTGATAGTGCTGTTCTATAATGTATCAGATTTTTCCTCACTTTTTTAAAACCATACTTTAAGTGGACTGAAAAGCAATATATGTTGGGTTGGAATGAAACAAATGTACCATTGGGGAAATAATTTTGTATTGGGTACAGAATATTCTGTACAGAAGTAACTTTTTCCCTTGGTTAAGTCTTTTTTTAGACCTGATTGTTTAATGTTCTATACTGGGGGACTAGGAAGCAGGCAACAATACTTGTAAATTAACACATTGCTTTTTATTTCCAGAACCCCACATTCTACTTTTCCGAAGACCTCTTCCTAAGGACCAGGAAAAATAAATCTTCAATTTCTGGAAATTTCTGGGACTTCATGTAAATATTGTAGTATTCAGTGAATACATTAAAATTGTACAAATTCATTCAAACCTGTGTATGAGCTGTATTCTAAACAGCAATAGAGCTCATTGTGGTGCAGCGGGTTTAGACTGCTGTGAGACATATTTAAAAACAAAAGTACAAGGAGTCAAAATGATGTTGGTTCCACTCTTTAAAAAAAAATTATAGTTCCTTCTGTTAACTTTTTCCTGTAAACTCCATTTTGTCTTTTTGATTGATACAGTTGTGAATAAAAAAAATTTATGTATTGGTTTAAGTTGTTTTTTGTGGGGTGGGGGGGGAATTAAGTAAGTACATGTAATAGTCCTAGATTTTGAATTTGACTCAGTCTGGTTTGGGCATTTTTTGTAAATGTAACTGTACTTTCAATGGACTTGGATGTTATTTGCTGGATTAAATTTACTATGTCTATAATTTCCTTCCAGTTGGTTGTAGATTACAGGGCTTTGTGAGCACTTTTCCAAATAGTTATGATTCCAGGTCATGTGATTTTTGGTGGCATAATCTCAACTAGACGATGTACTCAAGTTACTTAGCAGAATTCATGTCACATGACTTCCTTGTCCACTCATCCTTTCACACTGATCTCCCACCTGATACATAAACTGCAAGCGTGACAGATGTTACACCCACCCTACAACATCTCCCTCACTACCATTCAGAGCCTCAAACAGTCCTTCCAGGTGAGGCAACACTTCACTTGCATGCTTATAAGGATCATCTATTTTATCTAGTGCTCCTGTGCGGCTTCCTATACATTGAGACCCAACGTAGACTGAGGGATGCTTTGAAATTAACTTTCACTCTGCAAAAGACCAGGACCTTCCAGTGGCCACGTATTTCAATTCAATTTCTTGTTCTGCTATATCTGTCCACAACCTGCTCTACAGCCACAATAAAGCCAGACTGAGGTTGGAGTAACAACACCTCCTTTTCCATCTGGGTAACCTCCAATATGATGGCATGAACATTGATTTCTCTAACTTCTGGTAAGTTCTCCCCTTGCTCTTCCTGTCTTTTTTTTTCCTATTCCCCATTCTGGTATCTCTTACCCCTACTCACCTGCCCATGTTTTTCCTCTCTTTGCCCCTCCTCCTTCCATGGTTCACTGGCCTCTCCTATTAAATAGTGGGGCTTGATCTTAATTTTGACAGCAGTAAACAGGGTTACAAAATGGTAATGGTAAGATATGAAGAATTAATATCAATCTTGATGCCTTCTATTAAATTTTTTATACAGCTTTATTCCAATTTTATAATTCTGTTCTTACAGTGCTACAGTTTTTGTGAATGCCCTGGAATTGGCAATCTCAAAGATCTTGGTGCACACAAGCAAGAAAAGAGCTGTAATTCTCTAAATCTTGCATCCAAATAAATAGTCACATTTCTGTCCATTATCCTAGGATTAGTTCAAAGTGTTGCTGTACAAAAGACTCCCTTTGAGATATGGAGAACATGACATTCATGGGTAACAGCATGAGTAAAATGCCCACCAGCGTTATCTAGGGATATCTAAATGAAAAGTAACATTGCTATGAAAACAGAGGCTTGGTACTATGTAGGAAACTAATTGCCCCTTGCCTACTCAGGCTTTTTAGCTACCTGTAAAGTATGACTGAAAATGTTCCATTTGCCTAGATCTTTCCATTTATGAATCAGGGCAAGGTAGTGGTCCAGTGTGTCTGCTAACTATTTGTAAGCTACCTTCTGGCTCTCACAGTTTCCCAATGCAAACTTTCTCTTTTAGGTGTTCTATCATTTTTAAACTGAGTTGTATAATGGGAGTATCTTCATTCTTTTTTAAAATACCTTTTTGTTTGAAAACAATGAAAATTGGAGTAGGTATATGCCATTTGACCTTCTGGGCCTGCTGTGCACGTGATCATGGCAATGTTTCACTCAGTACCACATACCCATGTTCCCTAGAAATCTAAATATAGAATAGTCATGGTCATACTTTATTGATCCTGGGGGAAATTGGTTTTTGCTACAGTTGCACCATAAATAATAGTAATAAAACCATAAATAGTTAAATAGTAATATGTAAATTATGCCAGGAAATAAGTCCAGGACCAGCCTATTGCCTCAGGGTGTCTGACCCTCCAAGGGAGGAGTTGTAAAGTTTGATGGCCACAGGCAGGAATGACTTCCTATGACGCTCTGTGCTACATCTCGGTGGAATGAGTCTCTGGCTAAATGTACTCCTGTGCCCACCCAGTACATTATGTAGTGGATGGGAGACATTGTCCAAGATGGCATGCAACTTGGACAGCATCCACTTTTCAGACACCACTGGCAGAGAGTCCAGTTCCATCCCCACAACATCACTGGCCTCACAAATGAGTTTGTTGATTCTGTTGGTGCCTGCTGCCCCAGCACACAACAGCAAACATGATCGCACTGGCCACCACAGACTCGTAGAACATCCTCAGCATCGTCCAACAGATGTTAAAGGACCTCAGTCTCCTCAGGAAATAGAGACGGCTCTGTCCCTTCTTGTAGACAGCTTCAGTGTTCTTTGACCAGTCCAGTTTATTGTCAATTTATATCCCCAGGTATTTGTAATCCTCCACCATGTCCACCCTGACCCCCTGGATGGAAACAGGGGTCACCGGTACCTTAGCTCTCCTCAGGTCTACCACCAGCTCCACAGTCTTTTTCACATTAAGCTGCAGATAATTCTGCTGCCACCATGTGACAAAGTTTCCTACCGTAGCCCTGTACTCAGCCTCATCTCCCTTGCTGATGCATCCAACTATGGCAGAGTCATCTGAAGATGACAAGACTCTAGAGTGTAAATGATGAAGAGAAAGGGAAACAAGACAGTCCCCTGTAGAGTCCCAGTGCTGCTGATCACTCTGTACGAAATGTGCTTCATTCTTAAATGTATTCATCACTTTTGCATCCACCGCATTCTTTGGTAGAGAATTCCACAAATGCACCACTGTCATGAAGAAATTTCTCCTTGTCTGAAATATCTTGCCCTATATGCTGATACTGTGACTCCTCACACATGATACCATACTCTCACAAACAAGAGGAAACTCCCTCTCTGCCTGGTTTGTCTAACACTGTCAGCACTTATTTTTGTTTCAGAGATCCATTGTGGTTGTTCTAAATGTTAGTGAATCAGACCTAGACAATCTATTCTTGCCTTATTTGACATTCTACCATACCAAAAAATTAGCTTGGTGAGCATTGGTTCACTTTGTTCCATAGAAAGTATATTCTATTTTGGGGAGCTGTAAACCACAATTATTCCATAAACACAAGAGATACTGCATATGCTGGAAATCCAGAGTAACACACACAAAATGCTGAAGGAACTCCACAGGTCAGGTGGCACCTATGGAAAGGAATCAACAGTTGATGATCTGGGCCAAGATCCTTCATCGGGACCAGATAGAAAGGAAGGAGTACAAGCTAGAAATTGGTAGGTGAAGCCATGTGAGAGGGAAGGGGGGAGATGATAGTGGAAAAAGTAAAAGGCTGAAGGAGGAATCTGATAGAGGAAAGGCAACCATGGGAGAAAGGGAAGGTGGCAGGACACCAGAGAGAGGCAATAGGCAGATAAAGAGAAGAGAATAGGTGAGTAGGGAGTCAGAATGGAGAATGGGAGGAACAACATCTAATATTCTGGATAGTCTCCAACCTGATGGCAAAAATATCTATTTCTTCAACTTCAGATAATGTTTCCCTCCTCCCTCTTCAATTTCCCACTCTGCCCACTCCCTTACTTCTTCCCTTCACCTGCCTATCACCTCCACCTGGTGACCGTCCTCTCTCATGTGGTCCACTCTCTTCTATAAGGTTCCTTCTCCAATTCTTTACCTTTTCTACCTATCACCTTACAGCTTTTTACTTTCCCCCATCAACTTGGCTCCACATATACTCCTTCCCCTCCCACCTTATTCTGGCTTGTTCGCCCTTCCTTTCTAGTCCTGAAGAAGGGTCTTGGCCCAAAATATTGACTTTATTCATAATGCTGCCCGACCTGCTGAGTTCCTCCAGCATTTTGTGTGTGTTGAAGGATGAACATAATGGGTCCTTGAAGGCTAATATGGACACAGTGGGTTGAAGAGCCTCTTTCCATGCCATATGACTCCATGATTATAATTATTTGATATATATTTTATAAACTACAAGTAGGTAAAGATACTGAATTTCAAATCGGAAAGAAGAGCACTATTTTTAAATATTCTTAATTTGGTAAAAATATAAGTCAAAACAACTAAAGGTAATAGTTACATTTAAAAACCACGTGTATTTCATGAACAATGTTGAAATATTTGAAGATATAGAACATTTCCAATAAATGCAGATACCAATTAACAATTCAAGCAAGATGCAGCAAGGTTGCTTCATTGCCTCAGCACCTTTGTTGATCTTTCTCACAGCACAGCTTGCTTCCAAGAAACTTTCTGCTAGATTGGAGCTGATGTTTCTAATAAATGGGAATCTATTTGCCTCTCGTTTAGAAACAAGGTCACCCTTAGTATCAGTCATCAAGCTGCATTATAGAAATGAAATTTGTGTACGCACTCATTCAGCAACTGCACAAACTCATCATCGAGTTGTTTACTAAAGTGTCTGACAGAATGGTCTCTGCAGTTAGCAACTGTAATGTTGCATTCCCTCCAATAGTTATGGGGTACTGATTGTGGATGATCAGCCATGATCACAGTGAATGGCGGTGCTGGCTCGAAGGGCCGAATGGCCTACTCCTGCGCCTATTGTCTATTGTCTATTTCACCAAGAAGGCAACTCCCCTTCTTAACTGGTCATGCCTGTAGCATCTGTATCCTGGAACATTGAGCTGCTCGTCTGCCCTTCCCTCAGTCATATTCCTGTTATGGCTATGATTTCCCAGTCCCCAGACCCAATCCATGCCCTACGTTCATTTGCCTAACCTGTCAACCTTCTTGCATTGAAATAAATGTAATTTCAACCCATGGTCTTTCCTCTCTCTTGCTTTTGGTCCTGTCTGCCTGATGATTAACCTTGCTTTCATTGGCTATCATTCCCCAGTTTCTCATTGGCCACTCTTGCTCAACATTGAACCCCACTACCTCTCCAGTTTAAAACTTTGTGAGTAGCACTAGCAAATCCTGCTTCCAGAATATTGGTCCCCCTTCACTTCAGGGGCGATCTATCTCTTGTAGGATCACTAGAAGAAATCCCAAAGATCCAAGAACTTGAATCCCTGTCTGCCGCACCAGTTTCTCAGCAATGCATTCACCTGAGCGTGTAGAGAGAAATTTGCAAGAAACATAAGGTTATTGTAGCTGATTTTAACTTTCCACACTTTGACTGAGTCTCCCATAATGTAAAAGGACTAGATAGGATAGAGTTTGTCAAATGTGTTCAGGGAAGTTTCCTTAATCAGTATGTAGAAGCCCTAGTGAAAGAGTGTGTAATATTTAATCTGCTATTTGGAAATGAGACAGGACAGGTGAGAGAAGTTTGTGTAGGGGAACACTTTGCATCTAGTCATCATAATGCCATTAGTTTCAAAGTTAATACGCAAAAAAATGTAGGGAATCTTAATTCTCAAGAGATATTAAGGCTCTGGTTTAGAAAAACAAGGGGGTGTCTAGTAGCTATAGGCAGGTGAGAACAAATGGGGTGCTTATGGAGTATAAGAAATGCAAACGAACACTTAAGAAAGAAATCAAGAGGGCTAAAAGGAGGCATGAGATTGCCTTAGCAATCAAAATGAAGGAGAATCCTCCTCTGGAAGATTGGGATGCTAATCCATCTGTGGAGCCAAAAGAGATGAGGGAAATCTTAACCTTTTTTGCATCTGTATTTACTTAGGAGCCGGACACACAGAGTCTAGAGAAGTGAGGCAAAGTGGCATCAACCATGGACCATATAAAGATTACAAAGGAGTAGGTGTTTGCTGTCTTGAGGCTAATTAGGGTGGATAAATCTCCAGGGTTTTACAAGGTGTTCCCTCGGACCCTGTAGGAGGCAAGTGCAGAATTTGCAGGAGCCCTAGCAGGGATATTTAAATCATCCTTAGTAACAGGTGAAGTACTGGAGGATTGGAGGATAGCCAATGTTGTTGCACTATTTAAGAAAGGCTCCAAAAGTAAACCAGAAAATTATAGGTTGGCAAGCCTGACATCAGTAGTGAGAAAGTTATTGGAAAGTAGTCTAAGGGACTATGAGTATTTGGATAGACGTGGACTGAATAGGGATAGTCAGCATGACTTTGTGCACAGTAGGTTGTGTCTAACCAATTTTATAGAGTTTTTTGAGAAAGTTACCAGGAAAGTTAACGAAAGCAAAGCAGTGGATGTTGTCTACATGGACTTTAGCAAGGTATTTGACAAGGATCCGTATGGGTGGTTGGTCAAGAAGGTTCAGCCGCTCAGCATTCAAGATGAAGTGGTAACTTGGATTAGAGAGCCATAGTAGATAGTTCCTCTCCAACTGGAGGCCTGTGACTAGAGCAGTGCCGAAGGGGTCAGTACTGGGTCTGCTGTTGTTTGTCATCTATATCAATGATCTGAATGATAACGTGGTTAACTGGATCAGCAAATTTGTGGATGACACCAAGATTGGGAGTGTAGTAGACAGTGAGGAAGACTGTCAGAGCTTGCAGCAGGATCTGGATCCATTGGAAAAATGGCAGATGGAATTTAATATAGACAAGTGTGAGGTGTTGCACTTCAGTACGTTCAACCAGGGTAGGTTTTACACAGTGAAAGAGGAGTGCAGTAGAACAAAGGGATCTGGGAATACAGGTCCATAATTCATTCAAAGTGGCGGTAGTGGCAGATAGCATCGTAAAGAAAGCTTTTGGCACATTGGGCTTCATAAATCGAAGTGCTGAGTACAGGAGATGGGATGTTATGTTGAAATTTATAAGACGTTGATTAGGCCTAATTGGGAGTATTGTGTGCAGTTTTGGTCACCTACGTACAGTAAAAATGTAAATAAGGTTGAAAGAGTACAGAAAAAATTACAGGGATGTTTGCTGGGACCTGAGTTATAAGGTCTCTTTCCTTACCTCTCCTGGTGGTCACCAAATCATTGCAGCCTGTACTTCAGGTGTGACCACCTCTCTAAAGCTCTTGCCTATGACACTCTCAGCATCCTAGACAATCCTAAATACATCCAACAATGCAGCTGGGTGCATTTCCTACAATAGTCATCAGGGACACCGGCAGTCTCCCTGATCTCCCAAACCCTACAAGAGAAGCGTGCCACCAATTACCAGTTAGGTCAGTGGCAAATGGAGGAAATACCACCTTACTTCCACATTGCTCAGCCCTGTAAGAATATTATTAGTTTCAAAGTAAACTTTATTCTTCTTCTGCGGTTATATTTAGCAAATCTATAGAACAGTAACTGCAAACAGGATCAATGAGGGGAGTATATTTTCAAAGGGTTGCGATATTTCAGATTGTTGTACAAGATAATAAACAGCAGTGACTGTGCTCAGGACAATATTATCCTGGCTTTAAAGGCCTTGGGATGTCCCAGTGTTGTAAAAATGATTAATTTCTCCTGAATTATTCTCACTAAAAGTTATGGTGAACTGCCTAATGCCACACCCAATGTACAATCTTCCACCTATGCCAATATGTGAACTCCAAAATCATCATTTTTTTCATAATAAATTTTGATACAGTACATTATTAAATGCCTTCTTGAAATCTGAGAACAGTACATCTACAACCCATGTTACTTCTTCATAGTGGTCAAAGCCAGTGTGGCTTTATCCAATTACCTTATATTTCTCCAGGTGTTTTAGAGTCTGAGTCAAACAGCAGCAAAACAGACTCTTCATGAGGTCCTTCAACCACCACATATGAGCCTTGGCTATTCTAGTGCTCATCCAGATAATTATTAAATGCTGCGAGCATAACTGCCTTCTTCAGCTTTTCAGGCATTGCAATCTTGAATGCAACCACCGTCAAAGTGAAAACATTTTTCTCAGATCTCCTCTAATTCTTAAGTCCACGATTATAGTTGGTTATAAATATCTCTGTTATGGGGGAAAGTTTCTCATTCTCCACCCTGTCTATGCCCTCATAATTTCGCATAACATCTATGGCAGACCTCAGTCAGTCTCCACGAAACAAGCAAAACAGATCTGTCTCCTGTCTCTCCTTGCAACTAAGAACTCCATTTCAAGATAGCATCCTGATGAATATCATGCAATAATAATTTTAATATTTCTATGACTATCATTAAATTAACTGGCCTGTAGTTTCCTGCTTTCTCTTTCCTTCCCTTTTCAGAATTTGGTTCTTAACACGGGGCAGGCAACATGTTCAAAAATATTTCAATTAAGAAACGGTGCAGAGGGTTATTTTAATGCGCATTCTTCTTCGGCCTGCGGGCCGCCGTAGGGAGGCGGGTGTTGCTGCTGATTATGACAGTGGAACCTAAGTACGGTATAACCGTTTGAACACGGCGCTTCTCATCATGGCTGAGCCGAATGTGAGTCAAACAAAGGTAAGTCGAGTTAGTTGGGGGCATGTGTTTGTCCGGGGCGAAGATTTTGGATCGAACGAGATGTTGTCGGGCAGGCGGCGCAAAGTGTGACGGGCCCTGTCCAAGCTGAACTCGGCGCAACGCTGAAGCCACGGGACACGGTGGGCTGGCCTGATAAAGGGTCTCGGCCCGAAGCTTCCATTCTGCCTGACTCGCTGAATGAATTCCTCCAACATTTTTGTGTGTAGTCTTCAAGATTCCCAGTACCTGCTGTATCTCTTGTGTTTAGGGGGTGCATTTGATTGCTGGCGTGGTTTTTATACTCTGTTAATTTGCTTTTTAAAATGTCCTTGTCGCCATTTATCTTTTCTGTACGCATTTGATGTAGCACGAGCAATTCATCTTAAGTTTAGCGAGAACGATCCAGGAAAAATAAATAATGTTTTACAACTCTGGGACGTCCCAAGCCCATTTAAAACCAGGCGAATACTGTAAGCTTGGGCACTACTGTTTATCTTGCACAGCAGTTTGAAATATTGTAATCCTTTAAAATACATTCATCTTGTTTTTTTCTACTTTACAAAAATATTTAGTGATTTACAGAACTATTGGGTACTGTTTTATTTGGCATTAATGCTGATACGTCTGTTTGTGTGGGTTGCATAATAGGCGATTTGGTGCGTGGATGTGTTCCGATCAGGTGAAACCGAAAGGATTTTGTGCAACACGAGTTTAAGTAAAACTGAGCACTGCATTTTGCATTGAACTGTGACAATGGTAAAATAGGACTGCTTAGATTAAAAGACATAGCTAAGTTGGTTTTAATTATCAGGTATTCTATTCTGTAAGGCTGAAGCTGTGGTTCTTAATCAACATTTCTTTAGTGGTTTATAATTGTATTTAGTACCAGTGATAGATCTGTAGGAATGATAGTCTTCACCAGAAAATACAGGTTAAGCAAGAATGAATAACAGATCTAGGAGCTGATTAAATAAAAATTTAAACCATTCTTGGATTGGAAATTCCACTGTCCCTTAAGGGATTTAAAAAAAACAACTCAACAACTCTTAAGAGCTGAGGTCTAATTAAAAAGAAAACTTGTGACCCTTTAAAGAAAACCTGCAGAAAGAATGTGGACTATACTTGTGTTAAGGAGCTTGGAAGACTGTACATAATCAAGATATTGTCCTAAAATTGCAGCTTCACATAATGATTTGAGAGAACCAAACGTTTTAAAATCTGGATGTGGGCTTTGAGAAATAGCACAGCTGTATTACAGAAAGGAGGCAACATTTCTAGTTACCTGCGATCTTTGTATATCCAAAGAGTTAGCTTTCACAAAACTGTGGCGAAAGAGGGTCGATATGTTTGAATTTTGTCCAAAGAAGCTTTGTAGAAATGTCAACATCCAGGAGTTTTGTTTATACATGTATCTGGCCTATTTTTCTATAGCAGAAAACAGGTGCTGATAAATATAAAATCTTTTTTTAACCAGTCAATGTGCTCCCATTGTAAATACAAAATTTTAGGAAATCTTGAAGTAAAGTAACATATTGTTGTTGTTTGCAGTTCTGGTTGCCCAGCTAGAAGAAGAATGTCATTCATCTGGAAAGGGTGCCAAAAAGATTTGCAAGGATGTTCCTGGAGAGCTTCGGTTAATTAGAAGAGTCTGGATAGGTTGGGATGTTTCTCCCTAGAGTATACGAGGCTGGGGATGACCTTTATAGAGGCTTATAAAATCATAAGGAGTATAGATAAAGTGAATGGTCACCGCCTCTTTCCCAGGGTAGGACATAGGTTTGAGGTGCGAGGGGTAAGATATTGTAGGAATCGGAGGAGCAATATTTTCATTCTGAGGGTGATGGGTATTTGGAATGAGCTGCCAGAAGAAGCTGTAGAAGTGGATACAATTAGAATGATTTTCAAAACAAAAATCATTTTGACAGGTACATGGATATGAAAGGTTTAGATGGGCCAAACAGAGATAAATAGGACTAGCTTAAGTAAGCACTTGGTCGGTGTTGACAAGTTGGTCTGAAGGACCATTTCTGTGTTGTACAGCTCAGACTCTATTAAAATGCATCAGTCAGCTAAAACACTGATATCATCTAGGAAAGGGGAGCAGATTTAACATACTTACTGAGGCCAGTAGGAACGAAAGCATGAAAAATACTGTGTCAAACCAGAGGAACTTCTGCAATTTTTTTTGGTTGTGGTAGTGGGATTTTACCTTAAATGTGTGATCTCTCAGCCATAAAATAAGAACAGGAGCTACAGTCAACCACAGAGTTACTGTAGTCAGAATCAGGTTTATCATCACTGACATATGCCATGAAATTTGTTTTGCAGCAGCAGTACAGTGAAGGACATATAAATTACAAAAAGTTACAAAAATAAATGAATAATGCAAAAGACAAATAATAAGCTAGTGTTCATGTGTTTAAGGACCATTTAGAAGTCTGATGGCAGAGGTGAAGCAGCGGTTTTTAAAACATTGAGTGTGGTCTTCAGGCTGCTGTGTATTCCTCCCCAATGGTAGTAACACGAAGAGTGCATGTCCTGGATGGTAAGGGTCTTTAATTATGGGAGCACAGGAAACTCAATGAAAATAGTAGAAGGAATATAGAAAGCAACACACACAAGATGCTGGAGGAACTCAGCAAGTCAAGCAGCATCTATGAAAAGGACTAAATAGTCAAAGTTTTGGGCCAAGAGCCTTCTTTAGGACTGAAAAGGAAGGGATGGATGCCTGAATAAGAAGGTGGGGAGAGGAGAAAGGGGCTAGCTGGAAGGTTATAGGTGAAGCCAGGTGGATGGGAAAGTTCAAGGGCTGGAGAAGGAGGAATCTGATTGGCGAGGAGAGTGGACAATAGGAGAAAGGGAAGGAGGAGGGGACCCGGGGGAAGTAATAGGCAGGTGAGAAAGCGTAAAAGGTCATAGTGGGGAATGAGAGGAGGGTGTTGGAGTTTGTTCACCGTAAGCAGAAATCTGATGCTATCAGGTTGGAGGCTACCCAGACAGAATATAAGGTATTACTCCTCCACCCTGAGGCACAAGAGGAGGCCATGGACCGACATGTCAGAATAAGAATGGGAATCAGAATGAATATGCTTAGCCACTGGGAAGTCCTGCTTGTGGTGGATGGTGTGGAGGTGCTTGACGAAGTGGTCCCCCAATTTATGACGGGTCTCACCAATATAGAGGAGGCTGCGTCGAGAGCAGCAGATATAATAGACGACCCCAGCAGGTTCGTGGGTGAAGTGTTGCCTCCTCACCTGGAAGGACTGTTTTGGGGCCCTGAATGGAGGTGAGGGAGGAGGTGTACAGGCAAGCTGTAGCACTTGGGGTGCTTGCATGGAGAAGTGCCTGGACAGAGATTAGTGGGAGGGATGAATGGTCAAGGGAATCACAGGGAGTAATCCCTGCGGAAAGCGGAGGAAGGGAGAGGTAAAGATACATTTAGTGATGGAAGCTGCAGAGGATAATGTGTTGGCTGTGGCAGCTGATGGGGTGAGCGCAGATGTACAGGAAATGGAGGACAGTGAATATATATAAAACCTCCTGTGTTATCCATCTTGTCAATGACTTTAGTTCTGTGGCAGTCTTGAGCTGCCCTAGCACATACATAATCAGCATGCAAATAAATTATCGGTTTTCCAGCGAGACTGTCTTAAGAAAAATATCAAACTACACATAAACAGGAAAGTGCTCAGGAGGGATTGATAGATTTAAAATAAGTATATTAAGGTCAAACTGGATTAAGGCAGTGCTGTCTTGATAATATCAGCTAGAAGCAATTGGATATTCGCAAATTGAATCCAGTTGCAGCAGAGGTAAGTCAGTGACATAATTGGACAACATCAGCCTTTTTATCAGGTTGATGCAAAACAAATGTCTGATTGAAATATGCACTGTACTCTGAGTTCCATCAAAGTATGAGTTTTCCGGGAAAGAGAAATGTTTCAAGGGCATTGCTTTGGACCGATTTAAAATAATGTAACATTTTGGTGACATGACCCAGACCCCATGATTGCTCCAAATGGAGGGAGATCAGTTGGGAAGGTGTTGGGAAGATTTTTGTAATGGGAGCACAGGCACAATGAGTAGGTATCATAAATATCCTGCCCACTTGCCTCATAAGTCACTAGACCCAAGAGCGGCGAAGTCTGTTGTTCCTACTATTCAACTATCTCAAAACCCATAGAGCCTCAGTAGAATCATTCTGAAATCTAGAAAGACACAAACTGAACAAAAAAAAACAAATGTCAGTATCTTATCAAAACTGAAAATCAGATGAAGCTGGAATTCTGCAACCAGAAAGGTAATGTCAAATATTGGGCAGCATTTAGAGGGGAAAAGTTATGTTTTAGACCAGGATGTCAAATGTAGTCTTCTGGAAGTTTTATCAGAAAATCCACAGGCTTCTAATGATAACTGAGTTGAGAATGCCAAATAAAAATTTTCCAGGAATCTCAGGTCTTTTTTTGAGGAATTGCATTAAACTGGAAGGAAAAATCTATTGTCAGTTATGAAAATGAGAGACAAAAATATATTTGGCATTGAGAGGTAGTTAATCTGGGTAAATGACAACAGCTGAATCATTGAATGCAATTTGTTAAGCCAAGAACAATTGAGTAACTTGAAACTAAAGGCCATAGGTAATGGATGTTTAATGACACATCCAGTAAAAATTCAAAGAAACCTGTTTGCCCATAGTAGTTGGAATGTGGAATCCGATCATACCTTTATTTGCAATGAAGAATAAAGTAAAAGATGCAGGCTTTTAAATAAGGAGATGTAAGAGTTAGTTTGCATGAAATATAAACATCAGCTTAGCTTGGTTGGGCCAAATGGCCTGTTTCTGTGTTCAGAGGTCCAATTTAATGTCAGAGAAATGTATACAATATACATCCTGAAGTACTTTTTCTTCACCAACAGCCACGAAAACAGAGAAGTGCCCCAAAGAATGAACGACAGTTAAATGCAAGAACCCCAAAGTACCCCCCAAGCTCCCCTCCCTCCCGCGTGTAAGCGGCAGTGAGCAACAATCCCCCTCCCCCCCACCGGCAAAAAAAAGCAAGCATCAGCACTGTCACTGAGCACCCAGCCGTGAGCAAAGCAATAGCAAAGACACGGACTTGCAGTTACCCCAAAAACTTTGCGTTTCACCCAGCATTAGACATACCGCAGATTCTCTCTCTCCCTAATAAGGGAGAAAGAGATGTCTACAGTTTCCAGGCGGGTGGAGAGACATAACAAACAACTCGCTGTTTACTGTGTTAAAAGTCCATTACATCGCTTTTTTCGAGCTCTGTGCCCAATGATCGCAAAGATCCTGGGTCTTTGGGCCCACAGCAGTAGATTTTCCGTCTTCCCCGATGACACATGGGTCTCCTGCTGTGACACCGACCCTTAATCTGCCCATCTCCAGAGCTCTGAGATCTTAGACTTTAGAATTCGAGCTGGACTCTCAGGTCAAACCCTTGGCGTGCCAAACAATGACCAGTCCTGAAACCCTGAGAACGGGCCCCATTCCCGCAAAGAACCGTAGTCAGCATGTAACTCCAGGTCAGGATCTTGAAAAGAACCCTGAAAGGGAAAAATTAGGATATTAAAGATGGAAATAGAGCTGTTTCTGAAGATGCAAGCAGAGGAGTCGCCATTTAATGCTATCTTAACTTTGTTCCGCCTCCCCATTATTAGTTCTACATCAATTAGACTTGCTCTTCATTCATCAAGGTCATAGCTGATTATTTTATCTGTCCATAATTTTACCTGCACTATCCTAATATCAATTGCTTATTATTTAGAAATCTATGTCCTGTTTTGAATGAACGATGGAAGAGATTCCAAAGCCCTCCAGGCTACAAAATTGTAAAGATTTGCCATCACTGCATGAAGAAATTTCTCCACATTACATGACTTGCCTCTTATTCTAAGATTATGATCCATGATTTGAGACTCCTTTTGAGCTCTGTAGGAATTTTTGAAAATTTCAGTGAGAGTTCGTTCTGTTCTTTTAAACTCTAGGGATACAGGTCCAGTTCACTCAAGCTCTCTTCATGGAGATTCACCAACCCTGGAACCAACCTGGGTTCTCTCATGTATTTCTTTCTTGGGTAAATAGTTAAAAACTACACAATACTCCAGATACATAAGGCCCTGCAGAATTGCAGTAAGAGTTCTTTACTCACATTCTTAAATTCTTTTGTAACAAAGGCTATCAAGTTATCTCCTTACTCGAAGAAGGATATAGTGGCTTTGGAGGCAGTGCAGAGGAGGTTCACCAGGTTGATCCAGAGATGAGGGGGTTAGACTATGATGAGAGATTGAGTCACTTGGGACTGTACTTGCTGGAATTCAGAAGAATGAGGGGAGATCTTATAAAAACATAAAAAAAATTATGACAGTGATAAATAAGATAGAGGCAGGAAAGTTGTTTCCACTGGTAGGTGAGACTAGAACTAGGGGAGATAGCTTCAAGATTTGGGGAGTAGACTTAGGATGGAGATGAGGAGGAACTACTTTTCCCAGAGAGTGGTGAATCTGTAATTCTCCGCCCAATGAAACTGTAGAGGCTACCTCAGTAAACATATTTAAGACAAAGTTGGATAGGTTTTTGCATAGTAGGGCAATTGAGGGTTATGGGGAAAAGGCAGGTAGGTGGAGATGAGTCCATGGCCAGATCAGCCATGATCTTATTGAATGGAGGAGCAGGCTCTATGGGCCAGTTGGCCTACTCCTGCTCCTATTTCTTATGTTCCTGTCTTCTTGGTTGCTTCTTGCACCTGCATATTGGCTTTCAGTTACATGGGAGCAAGGACACCTAGGTTTCTTTTGAACATTAATGTTACCCAATCTGTCACCATTTCTGTTCTATGCACAAAGTGGATAACTTTTGTTTACACACTTACCATGTTCTTGCTCTCTCAGCATGTCTTTTTCATTTTGATCCTTCCTTACACCTACCTTCCTGCTTTTGTATCTTTAGCAAACTTGGGAAAATATTGGTCCTTCAATCAAATTGTTAGAAAAAATTGTGGATATCTGGTACCCAAACACCATCCTGAAATACCCCTCAAGATGCTGCCTGCAAAGCTGACAAAGATCATTGCTTTTTGTCTAATAACCAATTCACAATCCATGTCAGTACAATATCCTTAACCAGGTATTTTTCAGAAAGCCTTTTGAGAATCAAATGTATAACATACACTACTTCCCTCTGTATATTCTACCAGTCATATCCTTGAATTCAAGATTAGTTGAACGTGATTTTCCTTTACTAAATTTATGCTGAATCTGTGGAGTCCTGTTATTTTTAAGGTATCCTGTTATTACATCGTTATAAATTATAGCAGTTTCTTTTTAACAGGAGCTACTAACAGATTGTGCTCAATTTCCTTCCTTTATTAAATAGTAAGGTTAAATTTGCAACCTGCCAGTCATGGAAACAGTTCCATAACCTATAGAGCTCTTGATAGCTACCCACTTCAAAAATCTGAGTTGTGGATTGTTAGATTCTCAGAATTTATTGGCATTTAGTTCTGTCATTTTCTGCAGTACATTTTAAGCTGATAATTATTTTCCTGCAGTTCCTCATTCTTGGTACATATTTTATTACCTTGTATTTCTGGTAGGTCTGTGAGGGAAGTGCCCAATATTTAATTCTTCCATTTCCTTATAAATTCATCTATTTTTGTCTATAAGAGACTACATTTACTCTTGCTAGTCTTGTCCCTATTCACTTGCCCATGGAAGCTCTTACAGTCGGCTCTTATATTTGCCTATTTACTCTCATTCTACCTTCCTTTGCTCTAACAATTCTAAAGTGTTCCTAATATTTAGGAAAACTGATAGTTTTAGCAACTTCATAACTTTTTCTTGAATTTAGTATTCCCTTCAGTTTCTGCTGCCAGACGTAGATGAACCGGAAAGGCTTTAGTGTGCCAAAGGACTACATGTTTTTGTGTGTTCGAAGAATATTCTTCAAGTGGATCTGTAAACAACCTGAGATGTTTAGGTTCAAAGTAGGTTTGTGAGGTTGTATTTTTAATTTTCCTCATATTTGTAATCATCTGTTTGCTTGTTGCCTGTCACCAAATAGTTACAGTGTAGAAGGAACCATTTGGCCTTTTAATTTGAAGCCTGTTCTGTGGAAGATCAATCCAAGTAATTCTTCTTTATTTTCACAGACACTTTCAGGTACTTATTCAGCTCCCTTTTGAATCCCATAACTAAATTTGTTTCCATCTCTATCACTCTATCAATATGTTCTAGACCAGAACTACCAGCTATACCTTTTCTAAAAGCAAGACATCTTCACATCTCTTTGTTTTTGGTTCTTTGGCTAATTACCTTTACTGTCTGTTGCCTGGTTCTTTTGTGTTTTTACCAGTGGGAATAATTTTAAACCTCCTCATGTAATAATCAGAAGCTATTGCAGTCTTTTCCATTCTAAGGAAAACAACCTCAGCTTTCCCAGTCTTTCTGCATATGCACTGTATAGTCCTTTGACCTTGGAATAGTTTGCTAACCTCTTCTGGAAGGGGAAAGATGCCAGAATAAAAAGGTAGATGGGAGGGAAGGAGGTCAAGCCGGAAGTTGATGGCTGAAGCCAGGCGGGAGGAAGAGGTAAAGGTCTGGAGAAGAAGGAATCTGATAGGAGAGGAGAGTGGGCCATGGGAGAAAGGGAAGAAGGAAGGGTATCAGGAGGAGATGATAGGCAGGTAAGGGGAAGAGGTAAGAGGCCAGAATAGGGAAATGAAGAAGAGGGAACTGGGAGGGGGAAAAATTGCCAGAAGGAGAAATCGATGTTCATGCCATATGTTTTCATTACCTTGTCCACGTTTATCTCCACTTTCAGATACTCCATAGTTTTCTGTGTTCTAGAAACGTTTCCTGCTGTGTACCGTATATGTGCTATCCTAGTTTAGGATTTCAATATGTATTACTTTGTGCTTATCTGTGTTAAATTCCGTTTGCTATTCCTTTCTTTCTCTTCTCACTCTTTCCACCAAATACACCTTTTATTTTGTTCCATATTAAATTTGAAATGCTACCTATATATCCTTCCACTGGCTTGTATGTCCTTGAAGTCATTCTTACAGTTTGTGTTGCTTTGGTTAGTCTCTACACCTGCTAACTTTCAAATGTTACCTTAAAAGACATTTGATCGCTTAATTAAAGGTGTTTTACAAATCACATTTTACTCTCACCAAATGCTGATGAGATAAAACAAGTTCTGACTTTGTAACGGAACAGGTGCATAATTGTTTGTGTTCTCTCGTTCTATGCTGACAGCAGAGCCAAACATGTCTTCTTGACACCAAAACATTCCTTTTAAATGCTTCAGCCTCATATTAGCTACGTTTTGTTTCAATGTAGTTTTCTCTGCAGCTCAGAGTTGTGTGTAAGAACTGATTTGTAAATGCTTTAGCCATTTATTTAGGTATTTTGTATGTCCGCCCTGAATGATCTGCAAGATTAAGATTCATTTTATAATTTTTCCAAAAAATGATGTTTTAGTCACCAAAAATCCACATTTTATATCCAACTTCTGTCCTTGCCAGTAAAGGCCTGATTTTTTAAAAAAGATACGTAACCTGTTATTGATTTAAATAGTTGTACAACAGGAAAAATGAAGGCAGCACTATTTCAGTGAGTTAGCACTTTTTTGCTAAGAAAGGCATGGGTTTCCTATGCACTGCAAAGATTTGAACGCGATATCTTGCTGACTATACAGTGCTATTCTGTTGAAGGTACCTCCTTTAAATTGGTATGTTCAATGAAGGATTTTTTGGTGAATGTAAAAGATCCCAGTGTACTACTTTGGTTTGATTAATTCCTGTTTTGTGTACTATATGTACGTATATTTGTCATGTCAATTGAAGTATAAGATATCTCCCATTCTTTTATAGGAGAGCAGATTATCAGCTGATGTTGAGCCATTTGTGCCAAAGCAGCAAGCAGTAGAAATGAGATGGACAGAATCTGCTTCATTGCCCAGATATTTAACAACCTGCTATCCTTTCGTTCAAGATCCTTATGTGGATGGGTGAATATATTTAATATTTCTATGTGCTGACAAAAAGTCATAATTCTGAACTTTACTCAAACAAAGATTACATTTATTCACCATACCAATTATGGTGCTAAGAAGGATTGAGTATAGCAGTGACGTGCAACAACTGGCCTGGGAATGCTTCAGTTTGGCTCACGTCAGTAAGAGCTAAATTGCCCCCACTTGCCGTTCTCCTATGCACACTTGAGCGTTTAATAGCTTTAGAATTTTTTTTTAACAGAACATTAACTAAAATAATAGCATATGTTTGTTTTAACAGCTAAATACATCTACTTAATTGAATAAATCACCTGGAACTTGCACTCTCCTTCATTTGAAATGAATGAAATTCATGAGCCTGACCCAAGGCCTAACAGATTCAGTGGGCGGATTTTCTAGCATATCTGCTAGAAAAATGCTGCATGATATTAGCTATTCATTGCCAACATCAAAGAACAGTCAAACTCAGAGTAGTGAGAACCTGTCCGAAATTTTGGAACTTTTGATTGAGCAGTGCTTTCTGCAATAAAGGTATGCACCACAGGGTTATAATAATGGGGAAAGAAGACTGAGAGAGAGCATCCAGTTTTCCCAGGAACTAAGGGAATAAGGAGAGGTGAAGAGAATCTGATTGATAATTTTAAAAAATTCTATCAACTTGGATAGACAGAATCATTATTCCAAGCATAAAGTGTCGCAGCAACAACCTTGCCCTTAACATCAATAAGACCAAAGAGCTAATTGTGGACTTCAGAAAGGGTAGGACAAGGGATCATGAACCAATCCTTATAGAGGGACCGGAAGTGGAGAGAGTGAGCAATTTCAAGTTCCTGGATATCAAGATCTCTGAGGAACTAACCTGTTCCCAACACACTGATGCAGATGTAACGAAGGCAGGACAGCGGCTATATTTAATTTCGAGTTTGAGATTTGGCTTGTCACCTGAGACACTTGAAAACTTCTACAGATGTACCATGGAGAGCATTCTGATAGGCTGCATCACTGTCTGGTATGGGAGGGGCTACTGCATAGGATCAAAAGAGGCTACAGAAAGTTGTAAAGTTAGTCAGTTCCATCTTGGGTACTAGCCTCCATAGTATCCAAGACATCTTCAAGGAGCAGTACCTCAGACAGGCCACATCCATCATTAAGGACGCCATCACCCAGGGCAAGGCCTTTTCTCACTGTTACCATGAGGAAGGAGGTACAGAAACCTGAAGGCAGACACACAGCGATTCAGGAACAGCCTCTTCCCCTCTGCCATCTGATTCCCAAATGGACACTGAACTGATGAACACTACCTCACTTTTATTATTTCTGTCTTGGCACTTTTTAATTTAACTATTTAATATACTTACTGTAATTGATTTACTTGTTTTTTTGTAAATTATGTATTGCACTGTACTGCTGCCGCTGTTAACAAATTTCATGATGTGTGTCAGTGATATTAAATCTGACTCTGATAAATAAAATTAATCCAGAGCATCAATCTAAAGATAATAATTAGTGGTGTTTCTTAACAGGCCAGACTCCATTAGCACTGAGAAAAATAGTTAATATTTCGAGACAGTGACCTTGAATTTAGTTACGTTATAGCATACGGAGCATAAACTGAGGAAAATGATGCACTGTCAAATAGTGGTTACCAATAGTACCCAGAATATTTAATCCTGTTTCCACAATTCCTAGAAGCTGTGTTGGGTTTAACTTTAAAAACACAACTTCTCTTCTCTCTTCACTGTTTCACCTATTGCCTCTTTACCCACCCCTGCCTCCCCCCCCCCCCCACTGACCGCCAACACTTTGTATGGGCATATAGGTATTTAGGATATTTCTTTCACTCATGGAAGAATGAACATCAAGTGGCCCACTGACTTCTTTCTGTTTCTTTCCCTATGTAATCATAAATACTGGGAAACACATAAAGCCTGTTTTTAAAAAGAAACTGCAACAAATGAGGTAATAATGCCATTCTTCTTACTTTTTGCATTTATTCAACATATTGATAAAGAAGCTACAATTGTGTTTCAGGCTTGCTGTGGTAGACTTGGTATTTGACCTTCACAATGTACATCAACCAGCGGGAGGTTTGTTTCAGTACCTACCGTACTAATGTTTTGCTTTCAGGTAAATGTACTGCTTGATGTACTTTTTGCCGAATTGAGGCGTGAGGTGCCAAATTCTTCCAATATGTCTGCTGAGATAATTGGTGTCTGACTGATAGTACAATTGACCTTCACTAGAGAGAACTAAGATCCTGCTGCTGACTGCTCTCTTGTTATTTCAGTGAAAATACATTCTTTGTGTAATGACATTATTGGTCCTAGAACAAGTGACACGTCCTTTCTTGTAGCTGGTAGAGTTTCGACATCTACATGAATAGAATGCAAGGTATCAGAGGGATCCAGACTAATAAAATTTAATATCCTCAGTAAAGGAGTGGATATGATTAGAAATAATACTAATATTGTTTGAGTGTAGAACAAGATGGTTTGCAGATGATCTCATTTCTGAATTGTATGATGGTTCATATTTCGTAAAATGTAAGTGTAAAGATGCATAGTATAATGCGCACACAAAAATAGCAATGTCTTTACTTGCAATTGCCTCCCTTAGTTATTGATTAATGCTCTTGTTTTCTTTTGCTATACTCTAGGCAACATTTACAAGAATCAGAGAATGACTGCAGTAAATTTTCCCAGAATTTTGCAGAATTGCACACATCCTATCCAGTTATGTCATCTCACTTACCTGTGGATTATTTTTCATATTATTCATATAAGCAATGTGTGGAATCACCTTTGAATCCATTTGCACAAGCATCTTTATACTCTGAGGATGTTTGCCCTTCGAAACAAAAGTACAGTGGGAGTAAGAAGAAGAAGCAGCATGTCCAACAGGACTCCAGTGCAAAAATAATCGCTCCTTCTCAGCCTTCAAAGGTATGTAGCCTCTACTGCCCCGCAGTGCATATGTACATAGCTTTGCAGCAAGTTAAATAACTTCTCAAAGATCACCTAACTCAGAAGCTTTCTTCAGCCTTTTAATGAGTTCTCTTACTTGTGAAACTACAGAGAGTTAAGTAAAATACATATTTAATTCAATACAGAATCGTCATGCGTCTGAATATACCAATACTGTCAATTATTCTCCCAGTCAGTGTTAACCAAGGTAATACGCATATGCAGTGTAAATAAAAGTAAACACGTGGCGTAACGATAAACCTAAACTACTTCCTTCAAAATATATCTACTAAATGTTTACCAATATTACCAATATTGCTGTTATCAAGGGTAAATGAAGAGAGAATGGAGAATGTGGTCTTTCCACCGTGCTTCAAATCAAATTTAAACTAACGCGTGCAGGAAGCAATATAAAAAAACAGCTTACGTGTAGGAGTAATGTCCATACAAAACAAACTGCGCCTCTCGAGGCCATAACACTCCCTGCCTGGCATCCATAGGATGTCAAATTTAACTACTGATCCTAAAAAATCAAATGATCATTTCACTAGATCTTTGGCAACAGGGGGTAGTCTCATCAACTAGTCTTGAAAACAATCTTACTACAAAGTCTTTAACTGTTCTCACTTCAAAAATGGTGGCCGTGATGACATACTTGCTTACGGTACTGTCAAATGAGCAGTGCGGTGATCTGATCCTCACTCAGTATGATGATTTGATAAGTTATCTCTGAAGTGAATTGTGCCTTCTTAATATGTCCTCCAACTTGCAATAGCCCCTCAGAGTCAAGGAAGGGGCAGAGTTTACTAAGGAGACTTTGTTTTAGGAGAGATTCCTGCTTTGTGATGCAGTGCACTTCCTCTGTATAAATAAATCTGTCTTTGAACAACAAGAAGAATTCTACCCTTTGACAATTCAGTTGCTCAGCACTGAGAGGTTGCTTACAGATGTGCCAACCATTGCAAAGGCTCTCTTTGGCTACTCGTAGAGGAATGAGCAATATGTGAGAGGCAGGCAATTGCTCTGGTAAGTGACTTCCAGCTTGGGGAAAAAACCCTCAAAGCATGAACTGCCTAGTTGGAGCTGTGATAAATGAATGATGTTGGTCAACACTTAAGGACATATTTCTTCATCTCCCTCAGGGTCAGCTAAATCAGAAGTTTCCTGTTGAGGATCAGCAAGAAATGCTGGTCCAGTTAACCACAAGGAGAGGATGGGCTGATTAGTTTGGAACATTCTTGTGGCATGATCAGCTGGGTTGAGATCCATTGCCTTCCTATTTACCTTGATGCTTCAATCCAAATTCCTTCACTCCCTTGGTATCTGTGCTCTTAAGGCCATACATTGTCACAGCTATTGAGAGACAACTACCAAATACATGAACTCTCATGCAGTACTCCAGAATCACTACCCAGTTGGTGGTCATGAAACCACAAGGTTCTGAGGTAGTCTTGATGATCCTTCCTCAAAAGGAAGCTGTGGAACATTTATTCGATGTCTGCCAATATTGCGATGGACATTGAGGATTTGGACTCTGCAGCATTACCTTGTTCAGTGATATGCTTTTGAGCTGTACTTGAATCAACGATATTTCATATTTGTGCAGTTTTTTGGGAGTGGTAAACACCAAAGTTGGGCAAGTACCAGTTTCCTTTGTTAGGATTTGGTGGTGGAGCTAGCTCAGCGTGATTGTTCCTGAGATCATGTGATGATCTTTCATTTCTTGTTTCCATCTCAATGTGCAACTGAGGAACAATCTGAGTTGACTAAAGGCCTGCTTTCTGTTGTTTGGTAGGAAAGGAGACCTAGCCAGCTGTTTGACTTATCTTTGCTAAGCTCTTTGTTCATGATTCAAAGAAAGACCTCATCTTCGATGGAAGGTGCCAGTTTATAGTTATCTTTAAAGTGACAAGATCAGCTTGCCTAAATCTGGTTGAGTAGTGGTAAGTATGTCAGGCACTTGGTTTGCTTATTTACAGCCTTCTCTTTCATACAGATTCTACTCTCTCAGGGTCTGAAATAAATTGTGCGTTCTTTCTCCAAGACATTAATTTTAAATGTGCTGACATTGGGCTGATGAGCACCATCGAGGCAGATTTCACCCACTATAACCCAACCCAGGTTCAGTCCTTGGGCAGAAGGTGCATTGTGCCAATCATTGTGCTGTTCACATACCTTATGTGTATGGGTGTTGTCTCTGCCAAGCAACAGGACAATTGCAGCGGAAGAGTCAAGTGGGGGAATCTTGTCAGCAATGGTTTTAAGATGTGAATGATTGCATACAGCTTCAGGAGTTGAGATTTCATCCCTGTTGTTGGGAATGTGGTTGCGCTCAAAGAGGGTTGACAAGGATACATAGAACATAGGAATTTACAGACAGTACAGGCCCTTCGGTCCACAATGTGCCTAGACTGCCTAGAATTTCCCTAGCACATAGCCCTCTATTTTTCTAAGCTCCATGTATCTATCTAAGAGGCTCTTAAAAGACCCTATTGTATCCTCTTCCACCACTGCCTCCGGCAGTGCATTCCACACACCCACCAATCTCTGTGTGGAAAAACCTACCCCTGACATCCCCTCAGTACCTATTTCCAAACACCTTAAAACTATGCCCCTCATATTAGCGATTTCAGCCCTGGGAAAAAGCCTCTGGCTATCCACATGATCACTGCCCCTCATCATCTTGTACATCTCTATCAGGTCACCTCTCATCGTCCGTCACTCCAAGGAGAAAAGGCCAAGACACTCAACCTATTCTCATAAGGTACGCCCTTCAATCCAGGCAACATCCTTGTAAATCTGCACTGCACTCTCTATAGGATACACATCCTTCCTGTAGTGAGGTGACCAGAACTGAACACAGTACTCCAAGTGGGGTCTGACCAAGGTCTTGTATAGCTGCAACATTACCTCATGGCTCTTGAACTCAATCTCACGGTTGATGAATGGCAACACACTATACACTGTCTTAATGACACTGTCAACCTGTGCAGCAGCTTTGAGTGTCTTATCAACACAGACCCCATGATCTCTCAGATCTTCCACCCTGCCAAGAGTCTTACCATTTATATTCTGTCTTCAAATTGGACCTACCAAAATGAACCATTTCACACTTATCTGGGTTGAACTCCATCTGCCACTTCTCAGCCCAGTTTTGTATCCTATCAATGTCCCACTGTAACCTTGGACAAACCTCTAGACTACCCACAACACCCCCAACATTTGTGTCATCAGCAAACTTACTAACCCACTCTTCTCCTTCTTCATCCAGGTCATTTATAAAAATCACAAAGAGGAGGGATCCCAGAATAGATCCCTGCGGAACACCACTGGTCACCTACCTCCATGCAGAATACGAACCATCTACAACAGGGGTGGCCAACCTTTTACGTTCCATGCATCAATTTTTTCACGCACAAGTTCAGATGTGATTTTTTTTTCACGCCTGAGTTCAATATTAACATATTCTTACAAGAATTGTGGGCGTTCAAGAGTAGTATGGTGCATCTGAACTCATGCATGATAAAAGTGATGCATGGAATGTAAAAGGGTTGGCCACCTCTGATCTACAACCACCCTTTGCCTTCGGTGGGCAAGCTAATTCTGGATTCAGAAAGCAAGGTCTCCTTGGATCCCCTGCCTCCTTACTTTCTGAAGGAGCCTTGCATGGGGAACCTTATCAAATGCCTTATTGAAATCCATATACACTACATCCACTGCTCTTCCTTCATCAGTATATTTTGTTACATAGAAACACAGAAAACCTACAGCACAATACAGGCCCATCGGCCCACAATGCCATGCTGAACATGTACTTACTTTAAAAATTACCTAGGGATACCCGTAGCCCTAGAGTTGTATACTTTAATAATAAATGAACCATTGAATCCTTGCTGACAATCAACACAGATGCAACTCAAGGGTGTACGCTTACCCTTCTGCTCTATTCTCTCTGCAATCATGACCGTGTGGCTAAGCACCATCTATAAATTCGCTGATGACACCACTGATATTGGGAGAATCTCAGATAGCGATGAGGAGGCAGGTGGGAGTGAGATAAATCAGCTGGCTAAATAATCAGCTGATAAATTACTGCATAACCTCACCCTCAGTGTCAGCAAGACCAGATACTGATTGTGGACTTAGGATATTGGGAGAACACACAGGAGTCCTCATTAAGGTGGTGGAAAGGATAAGCAGCTTCAAGTTCTTAGGTGTCAGAATCTGAGGATCTATCCTGGACTCAACACATTGATGTAATCACAAAGACACTCCAGCAACTTCTTTTTTCGGAATTTGAGGAGATTCAGTACGTCACCAAAGACTCTTACCAATTTCTATAGATGTACAGTGGAGATTGGTTACATTGCAATCTGATATGCAGTCACAGGATTGCAAGCGGCTTTAGAAAGTTGTAGACTTAGTCAGCTCCATCACAAACACAATCCTCCCCACCATAAGAGCTATGGAGGGGAGGAGAAGATGGCGGCGCGACGCAGCACGTGCGGCCACTCGGAAATGATATCGGTATTTATTAAGTAGGTACCGTGCACAATCCTGATATAATGGAGACAGATGTGAGAAGCACGGAGGAACTTCTAGAGAAACTTCTGAAATGCCCACTCCGCTGCCACTGTGCAATCGAGAATCTCCGGAGGGGAAGGCCCCAAATCCTTCGCTTTGCCTGTTGCTTGGTGGCCGGGGTCGAAGCGCTCGGCAGAGATGGTGTTTGGTGCTCAGTGTCAGAGGGCTGGTCGGAGGCTCGAAGTTTTCGGATGGACTCAAGAGTCGGCTGTGGTCGGGTGTTTCCAGGGTGCTGCATCGGCAAGTTTGTGGCGCTGGAAACTCATGGCAGGGAGAGTTTTTCTTCCTTCTACCGTCTGCGTGAGGTGATGGGACTTTCGAGAGACTTTAACACTTTTTACCGTGCCCATGGTCTGTTCTTTATCAAATTACAGTATTGCTTTGCACTGTTGTAACTATATGTTTTAATTATGTGGTTTTTGTCAGTTTTTCAGTCTTGGTTTGTCTTGTGTTTCTGTGATATCATACTGGAGGAACATTGTATCATTTCTTAATGCATGCATTACTAAATGACAATAAAAGAGGACTGCGTGTCTTCATAATATAATGTAACCTAATAATCTCCAAAGGGTGGTGCCTCAAGGTGTCATCCAGGACATGCCCTCTTCTCATTGCTACCATCAGGAAGGAGGTACAGAAGCCTGAAGACCCACACTCAACAATTCAGAAATAGCTTCTTCCCCTCTGCCTTCAGATTTCTGAATAGTCCATTAACCCAAAAACAAAACCTCATTATTTTTCCAGGTTTGTAATTTATAGTAGTTTTATTTCTTTGCACTGTACTGCTGGCACAAAAAAGAACTAATTTCAGGTGATGTTAGTGATTGAGAATAAATATCAGGTGTTCCTCCAGCAGTTTGTTTTATTTTCTTTTGCTCTAGATTCCAGCATCTACAATCTTTTTTTTTGTCTCTGGGCTTTACACCGAATGGGCATAGCAGAAACACACCATTTTACCGAGTGGAATTGGGGTTGTTCTGCTTGAAAAGCAGTAGGCTGTGGGAGAGCCTGCTAGAGGTATTTAAAATGACAGGCATAAACAGAGAGGTGATTTGCTCCCATTGGTAGAAGGAGTCACAAATTAGGGACGCATAAAGATAATTGTAAAAAAATCAAAACTCTCACAATGGAACCTCACTTAGCACTCATGAAACTTTACTCAAAAATAGATCACTAAATGGATTTGGTGATCATAGGGGCTCTTGAAGTATTAAATATACAGTAGATATGCAATACTGTGCTGGGAATCTGACATAAACACCTGTCCTGCCCCATTGTCATGATAGAAATAACTGCAGGATCCAGGTGACCTAGTCAGTACACTGCTCTAATGTTGTCCACTTGCCAGTCAGCATTCCACAACAATACCGATTATCCTACTATTCAGCCCTATCGTTCCCACACCAACCCACATAGGAAGCATCTCCACAGAGCTGTCTTCCTACTAGGCTCCTCAAAAAATTCATTCAGGCTCGTAAGTCATGACCTGCCCTTGACAAAGCCATGCTGACTATCCCTAATCAGATTATGTCTCTAAATGTTTATAAGTCTTGCCTCTAAGGATCTTCTCCAACAACTTGCCCACCACTGAAGTCAGACTCACTGATCTATAATTTCCTGGGTTATCCCTACTCACTTTCTTAAACAAGGGAACAACATTTGCAACCCTCCAATCCTCCAGTACTTCCCCCTTCCTTATTGATGACGCAAAGATCATCGCAAGAGGCTCAGCGATCTCCTCCTTGCTTTTCATAGTAGCCTGGGATATATATCGTGCAGTCCCAGTGACTTATGTAACTTAATGCTTTTCAAAACCTCCAGTACATCCTCTTTCTTAATGTCTATATGTTGAAGCGTTTCAGTCTGCTGTGAATCATCCCCACAATTGCCAAGATCTTTTTCCCTGGTGAATACTGAAGCAAAGTATTCATTAAGTACCTCCGCTACCTCCTCTGACTCCATGCACACATTTCCACTATTCACCTGATTGGTCTTATTTTCACACGGCTCATCCTCTTGCTCTTCACATACTTGTAGAATGCCTTGGGGTTCTCTTTAATCCTACTCACCAAGGCCTTCTCATGGTCTGTTCTGGCTCTCCTAATTCTATTCTTAAACTCCTTGCTAGCAACCTTGTTATTTTCTAGAGCTCTAACAGTATCTAGTTTCTTGAACCTTTGGTAAGTTTTTCTTCTTAATTAGATTTTCTATATACTTCGTACACCATGGTTCTTTAACTCTACCATCCTTTCCCTGCCTCAATGGAACATACCTATGCTGAACTCCATGCAAATGTTCCCTGAAGATTTGCCACATTTCTGCCATGCATTTCCCTGAGAACATTTTATGCTCCCAAGTTCCTGCCTAATAGGATCATTCCCCCACCCCAATTAAATGTTTTCCAAAATTGTCTACTATGGTAAGGAGATAGAGTTGTGGTCACTACCTCCAAAATATTGTCCCACTGAGAGGTCCGACACCTGGCCAGATTCATTTCCCAATACCAGGACTGATGAAGGGTCTCGGACCAAAACGTCAACTGTACTTCTTCCTATAGATGCTGCCTGGCCTGCTGCATTCCACCAGCATTCTGTGTGTGTCACTGTTCTTTGATATTGTTCAGTAGTTTTTCCACTATTGAATTTATTCCTTTTGCTGTATCCAAGAAACTCAGCCCTAGTAGGTAATCCTTGTTTTTTGAGGCTGCCATTCTGATAACAGATCTGCAAGTTCCGGTAGCTTCTGCAGTTCTTTTTGAGAGAGCTTTGGAAAGTTAGCAAGTCTGCTGAAAAGAGATTCTTGAATTGCCTCCGGAGTGCCATAACATTTGTCCAACCTCTGCTATGGCATTTGTAAGCCTGTAGCTAGATTATTGCTGTGATCTGCTCTAACCATTGCATTGCTCTAATGACTCCCCACCAAGCCACCTACAGGGAGGTCTAGCTCTTCACTAGGTTTGAGACTTGGTCTTTCCACAGCTTTACGAAAGTTTGACTTCCAGGACAGATAACTGGCAGAGTGGTTGTCGAACACTTTGTCCTGCTGTGACTAGGTCTTGACGAGCCAGATACCAAGCCAAATTTAATGCATCTGCAGTTGCTGAATGAGAACATTGTGGAGACTAGTTTGCCAAATGCATGTCCTGGGATGAATGGAAGTTCAGTCTGTCCATGTCTGTGCAAATCGGATTGGCATCAGTAGCAACTCTTGATAGGTCTTTGCTGTGGTGGAACTTCAGAAGGGGATGTTGTGGGTCTTTGCTGCTAAGACCTTGACTGTCAATACCTGGAGCATGTGAAATGCATGTTAGCTACGTGTTGGCTTCTCCTTGTAGAGCTATACCCCTTTTTTTAATACCCAAAATTAATTTGGACATATTCTTTAGTAAGGTGCATTGGCTGTTGTGACAGGCAAAACATGACTGATTCCAGGTTATAAACTCAACTGTCTAAGTCAGCTGCTGCTTCATACACTTTTGCCTCTGCTGAGGCAACCTCATCATTGCACTCTTCCTTGAGTGCACTTAATGTAGCCTTCATTCATTTGCATCTCAGCTTTGCACTTAGCATTAGCCGCCCCCTTTCTTGCCACTTGAGCTTTTGCGCGAGCTCATGCTGCAGCTCTGCTAATTGTGCTTTTGTTTCAGCATCGCAAAGACATGGTTGGTGAGCCACATTCTCACCTGACCTCCAAGTCTTAGAGATCAACATTGCCTGGGTTGGAAGCTAACATGATTGTCTGCTGCATTTAGATGCGTCTGCGAGTGATGCCTCTGAAGATGAGTTATCATTTAACTCTACTGTCCTTACAGTGCATTTGTACACAACTCAGCGAGTTAAACAGCTTCTCAAAAAATCAACCAAGATAGAAACTTTCTTTGGGGTTAATGAGATCTCTTACATGTAAAACTGCAGAAAGTTAAATAAAATTCAATACAAAATCATCAGATACCCAAATACTGTTGATTATTCTTCCAATTGGTCTTAACCAAGGCAATACACACACACAGCACTCCGTAACTCTGCAGTGCAAACAACAGATGAACATAATGCTCCCGTCAAAGTATATCTACTAAATGTTTACCAATATTATCAAAAATTTGAGACTCACAGATATTGCTGTTTTAAGGGCCACTGAAAAGAGAATGGAGATGTGCGTCTTTTCACTGTGCTTCAAATTGAATCAAAACTAATCCATGCAGGAAATGGTATATAAAATCAACTTGTATATAGGAAGTGATAATCCATGCAAAACGAACTGCCTGTAGAGCCCAAACATAATCCATTGTTGAATTGAGGAAAAAATCAGTTTTTAAAAAATTTTGTGAAAGATTATACAGTACTGATGCCATGCTAATTTATCTGTATAATATTTTCAAAAATTGGTTAATATTGTATGTACAGAATGCTTCTAATAGTTCTAATTTTAAAATAGTTAAATTTAATTTTTAATATTTAAAAATTGTGTACCACTACAGGATTAGTATCCTTTTGTCAGATTGATTCGGGATTTGCAAGACCAAAGTATATTTGTGATTCACTTCTCCAAGTAGAGAATGGGGTCCTGCCAATATATGCACCAACGCATATACTGAGCATAATGCACTGCTGTCCACCTATCAATTAAATATTAACCAAGGTTGTAATTTTTGCCAGTATTAGAGTATTTTCAGCAGTGAAAATGTAAGTAAAGTAAGTAAGCTTAATTAGTTTGCTATGTAACGGGATGTTATTGTTTCTGTCCACAAATATTCAAAAATCTTTCTTGCCATCAGATGCCTTTGAAAAAAATTATTTACTAAGAATAATGTTTATTTTTGAGTTGAGAATGCCATTAAATATTTTTTAATGGATTAACATCTATTAATTGATCCACATAACCAAGGGGTTGGGTCCTCAGACTTGTGGCTAGCTGATCTTTGTTGGAATGCTGCAGTTAACCCATACAAACTGGATTGAGAAGGGGACAGTAGATCATTTCTTTTGATATTCAGTGATTTCTTCTGCTATTCTCCATCTGTATTTATGGGGAACAGAGCTGTACTTGTGATTGACCCGTTCCTACATTTGGAAACCTAATCCAAGCTTATCGATATTTAAAATCCTTAATGGACATATTAGATTATTAGATTAGATTAGATTATGAGGACACGCAGTCCTCTTTAGTTGTCATTTAGTAATGCATGCATTAAGAAATGATACAGTGTTCCTCCAGAATGATATCACAGAAACACAAAACAAACCAAGACTGAAAAACTGACAAAAACCACATAATTATAACAAATAGTTACAACAGTGCAAAGCAATACCGTAATTTGATAAAGAACAGGTAAAAAAAAAAGTCTCTCGGAAGTCCTATCATCTCACGCAGACGGTAGAAGGAAGAAAAACTCTCCCTGCCATGAACCTCCAGCGCTGCAAACTTGCCGATGCAGCACCCTGGAAGCACCCGACCACAGCTAACTCTTGAGTCCGTACAAAAACTTCAAGCCTCCGACACCGAGCACCATCTCTGCCGAGCACTTCAACCCCGGGCCCGGAATATGATTGATGTTCTGGAGACTACTGGACTAGCCTGACTAATAAAGTGAAAATAATAAAATAAAGTAATTTTTGGCAGGCTGCAATCATGACTATCTATTAGGCACTCAGCAGGAGCCAATAAAATGCGAAGTGTAAGTAGAGCAGCCATTGTGGCTATTGTTAGAGTGGTCAGGCTTGGGCAGGTACAAGTGGAGGTTCTAAATAAATTTTTAGTAAGTTTTTTTTTCCTGTTACTACATAACTGGTGTTCTGAAAATGGGTCCAGAGTTGATAGTATGTTCATTGCATGAGATCTGGGAACTTCAAGAGACCAACAGCCCCCCTGATAACTACATCTGCACCAAGTGCACCGAGCTACGTCTCAGTTAAAGAACTGGGGTTACAGCTGGATGACCTTTGGCTCATATGGGAGAATGAGGAGGTGATGGGAGCTACAGGGAGGTAGTCATCTCTAAGTTGCAGAGGCAGGCAGCTGGGTGACTTGTCAGGAAAGGGAACAGGAATAGGCAGTCAGTACAGAGTACCCCCATGGCTGTTCCACTCCATAACAAGTATGCCACTTTAGATACTATTTGGGAGGTGGGTGATTTACTAGGGAGAGAAGCTGCAGCGACCTGATCTCTGGCACCGAGTCTGTCTCTGTGATTCAGAAGGGAAGGATGCGGAGTGCAGTAGTGATGAGCGATTCCATTAGAGGAGCAGACAGTAGGTTCTGTGGATGTGATGTTATGTTGTCTCCCACATGGCAAGGTCAGGGATGTCCCAGATCAGGTCCAGAGTATTCTGAAAGGGGAGAGTGAGTAGCTGGAAGTCATGGTACATACTTGTACCAATGATGTGAGTAGGAAAAAGGAGCTGGTCCTGTAAAGAGGATATAGGGAGCTGGGTAGAAAGCTGAAAAGCAGGACCTCCAGGATAGTAATCTCTGGATTGCTGCCTGTGATATGTACCAGTGAGGGTAAGAATAGGATGATTCAGCAGATGAATGTGTGGCTGAAGAATTAGTGCAGGGGTCAGGGTTTCAGATTTCTGGATCATCGGGATCACTTCTGGGGAAAGTATGACCTGTACAAAAAGGGTGGGTTACACCTGAACCTGAGGGGAACCAATATCCTTGTGGGCAGGTTTGCTGGAGCTATTGAAGAGGGCTTATTCTAATTTAGCAGGGTGATGGGAACCAGAGTGATAGGGCTGAGGATGGGGCAGTTGGCATTCAAGTAGCTGCACTGTGTAGTGAGACTGTGAGGGAGGACAGGCAGATGATAGAGCAAAATTGCAGTCAGTGGGATGAATTAAAATGTAACAGGGGGCCAAAATCAAAAAGGGTAATGAATACAGAACTGAAGGTGTTATATTTGAATGCACACAGTATATGGAATAAGGTAGATTATCTTGCAGCGCAGTTAGAGATTGGCAAGTATGATGTTGTGGGCATCACTGAGTCGTGACTGATTTGGAAGCTTAACATCCAAGGCTACACATTGTATCAAAAGGATTGGCAGGTAGGCAGAGGGAGTGGGATGGAGGATCAGGAGATGTAGAGTACTATCGTTAGAGTTAAGAAACTGCAAGAGTAAAGAGTCCTTGATGGGAGTACAGGTCTCTGAACAGTAGCCAGGATGTGGACTACAAATTACAACGAGAAATAGAAAGGGAATGTACAAAAGCTGATGTTGCAATAGTGATGCACGGTTTCAGTACGCAGGTAGATTGGGAAAATCAGTTTGGTGCTGGATCCCAAGAGAGGGAGTTTGTAGACTACATATGAGATGGCTTTTTAGAGCAACTTGTGGTTGACCCCTCTAGGAATCCTGGATTGGGTGTTGTAAAACATCCCAGATTTAATTAAGCTTAAGATAAAAGAACCCTTAGGGGCAGTGATCATAATATGATAGAATTCACCCTGCAGTTTGAGACGGAGAAGCTAAAATCGGAAATATCCATATTACAGTAGAGTAGAGGGAATTACAGAGGCATGAGAGAGGAGCTGGCCAAAGTTAATTGGAAAGAGACACTAGCAGAAACGATAGTGGAAGAGCAATAGCTGGAGTTTCAGGGAGCAGAAACGATAGTGGAAGAGCAATAGCTGGAGTTTCAGGGAGCAAGTCGGAAGGCGCAGGAAAGGTACATCCCGAAGGTGAAGGGGTATCCTAAAGGGAGAATGAGGCAATCATGGCTGACAAGGGAAGTCAAAGACGCATAAAAGCAAAAGAGAGGCCGTGAAATATAGCAAAAGTTAGTGGGAAGGTAGAGGATTTGGAAGCTTTTCAAAACCAACGGAAAGCAACTAAGAAGTATGAAATATGAAGGTAAGCTAGCCAGTAATATACGTTTGTAAAAGAGGATACCAAATGTTTTTTTCAGATGTATAAAGAGTAAAAGAGATGAGTGGATATCGGACTGCTGGTAAATGATGCGGGAGAGGTAGTAATGGGAGATGAAGAAGTGGCTGTCGAGTTTAGTAAAGGCTGATTTATACTTCTGCATAGGCTCTACACTGTGGCCTACGCCATTGTGAGCATTTATACTTAATGCGTGGGTGTGTCTTCGTCACTCTGTAATTCACTGCCAAAACGCTAGTTGGCGGTGGGGTTTCTATGCCACTGTGTTGAGTTTCTTTGTGTACTTCAAACAATAGCAATTGAAACTGAGCACATGATGTTGAACTTGGAGCTAATAAATGTTGAACAAGAGTTACTTTTATTGAAATTACTGCAATGCAGAAAAGAGAGAAGGTGTCGGAGGAGATGGTGTGTACGACCATTGAACGGATTGAGGCAGAAGGAGGGTGAATTTTCTGTGCTTGTCCGGCCACTGAGAGACATGGATGAGCAAATGCATTTCAAACATTTTCGGATGTTGGCAGGTAGATTTGATGATTTGAGGAGAAGAAGCAACCGGAAATGCGTAGGAGGAAATACGATGCTACCAAGCAGACCAATCACAGTTGTTGCGGTCTGCATCGCCGCAACGCTTAGTTACATTTTTGGGGAGGTGCGCGTCAGGCTACATAGGTATGCCGTACCTACGGCATAGATTCGACACAGAAGTATAAATTGGCCTTAAGTATGGTGCATTATTCTTCACTACTGTAAGGCATTAGCAGAATGCTAGAAATGCAAGAGTGTCAGGGTGCAGAAGTGAGTGTCATTGCTATTACTAAGGAGAAGGTGCTTGGGAAGCTGAGAAGTCTGAAGGTAGATAAATCTCATCTGGACCAGATGGACTACACCCCAGGGTTCTGAAAGAGGTAGCTGAAGAGATTGTGGAGGCATTAGTAATGATCTTCCAAGAATCACTAGATTCTGGAATAGTTCCAGAGGACTGGAAAATTGGAACTATCCCTCCACTCTTTAGGAGGGAAGCAGAAGAAAGGAAATTAAAGGTGAGTTAGGCTGACTTCAGTGGTTGGAAAGGAGCCTGTTAAGGAAGAGGATTTGGGGCACTTGGAGGCACATGACAAAATAGCCAAAGTTAACATTGTTTCCTTAACGGGGAATTTTTGCCTAACAAATCTGCTGGAATTCTTTGAGGAAATAACAGGCCAGATAGACAAAGGAAAGTCAGTGGATGTTGTATTTTTGTGTTTTAATGAGGCTTTTGACAAGATACCACACATGTGGCTGCCTAGCAAAATAAGAGCCCATGGTATTATAAGAAATATAAGAGCCCATGGTATTATATGGATAGAAAATTGGCTGACTGACATGAGGCAAAGAGTGGGAATAAAGAGGGCCTTTTCTGGTTGGCTGTTGTTTACTAGGGGTGTTCCACAGGTATTGGTGTTGGACCGTTCACATTATATGAGTGAAGGAACTAATGACTTTGTGGCCAAGTTTGTGGATGATATGAAGATAGGTGGGGGGGCCATGAAGTGTTGAGGAAGCATGGTGTGTGCAGGAGGATTTGGGTAGACTGAAAGAATGGGCAAAGAAGTGACAGATGGATTACAGCATAGGGACATGCATGGTCATGCACTTTGGTAGCAGGAATAAAGGCATGAACTATTTTCTAAATGGCGAGAAAATTCAAAAATCAGAGGTTCAAAGAGACTTAAGAGTTCTCGTGCAGGAGTCCCTAACGGTTAAGTCAGTGGTAAGGAAGGCAAATGCAATGTTAGCTATTATTTCATGAGGATTAGAGTACAAATCAAGGATGTAATACTGATGCTTTACTCTGATTTGGTCAGACTGCACTTTGAGTATTGTGAGCAGTTAGAGCCCCTTATGATGTGAAGACATTAGAGAGAGCCCAAAGGAGGTTCCAGAGAGTGATCCCAGGAGTGGAAGTGCTACTGTATGAAGAGCATTCGATGGCTCTGGTCTGTAGAAGCTGGAGTTTAGAAGAATGGGGGTGCAGGCGTTCTCATTGACACCTATTGAATATTGAAAGGCCTAGAGTGGATCTGGAGTGAATGTTTCCTATAGTGTGGTAGTCTAGTATCTGAGGGCACAGTCTCAGAATAAAGGGTCATCCATTTAGAGGAAATATTTCTTTAGCCAGAGGGTGGTGAACTTGTGGAATTGATTGCCACTGATGTCCCTGCAGGCCAAATCATTGGGTATATTTAAGGCAGAGGTTGATAGGTTCTTGATTAATCAGGGCGTCTGAGGTTATGGGAAGAAGCCATGAGTATGGGGGTTGAGAAGGATAATAAATCAGCCATGGTGGAATGGCGGAGCAGGCTTGAATGGGGTGAATGGCCTAATTCTGCTCCTATGTCTTATGGTGTTATGAAGTACTAAATCAACTCTCATTATGTTACCTGACTGCAATATTCATGGAGGTGTATATCACTAATGAACAAACTTCTCCAAAGTGTTAAAAAGAGACAAAAAATATCTTTTTAAATTAGCCACTTTCTTTGCTTCCGTAAGTAAATGAAAGTGAATGTATTTTCTGTGGTCTGTGTTGTTGCAGGCAAATGTCCAAAGTGGTAAACCAACTCACTGACAGTAGTACTGTTTGTAATTTATAGGAAGCAAGATCAAGAAAGGAATTAAGAAACCAGGGGCAAAATATAAATGAATTATCAGAAACGGGTGAACAATTGCCACAACCTCATGTATCTAGAGATAATATAACCAAAAGAGGTAAGAACACTTCTTGTTAAAAATTGTTTTGATGCCTGTAATTTTCTGCATATAATTTTTCAAAATATTTCACAATTATATAGTTTAAGTACTGTTTTGATGTAAATTAGATTTGAGAACTATTTTTAACGATTTTACATTCCGGTTAACAGACAATTCTTCTAACACTATTTGAATAATTACTTAAAGTGACATTCAGTTTTGCTTCTGTAAATCTAGAGAGCTGTTTTAGTTAGTTCTATTATAATTGATGATATGCAGTATTGTCTTTGTAAGCATCCTTACATGACCATGAAAAACATAAAAAACTTCACTTGTATCTGTTTTACTGTGATCTGGCTTCTTTCTCAGTGACTGATTTATGTCTTCCAGGCATTCATATTAATTAATATATTTTTTAATTTTAATTTTCACATATAGAGAACAAACAGGTTAACGAACAGCAGCACAGCAAATGTAAGCCACCTCAGAAAATATTAAATGAACTTGAGCCTAAGACTGATAGCACAGCTAAAGTCTCATCAAGAGATTTGCCCGAAATGCAGAGTGCAGTAGTAAAGCAATGTAGCCATGGTCTCAAAACATTTCAAGATTCGAGTGAAGTTTCTAAAGAGTCTGTCAAAGTATGGCCTGCTGATGATACATCAAAGGCGGTAAGTGGAACAACAATTAAATTAGAAATCATTGTACTGTGTTTGAACTGCTTTAATAATATATTTAATCATATATCTGATAGCTGCACAGACGTTATGATACAACCTCTGTAAAACTATCAGAGAAGCTAAGAGAAAGTATCAATCCAAAACTGAGTTCAGACCAGCCATCGGTTGTAGAGTTTACGTGCTATGACAAGCTACAAAACAAAATCAGGTAGCGTCACAACATGCCTTCCTGATGAACTTAATGCATTTTGTGCATATTTTGAGCGGAAGGGGACTAGTATGTTATTACCACTCTGATAGTCTCCTATGCACCAGAACGCACATTCACCATTGCAGACATATGTCCTCTCCTCAAGAGGGTGAACCTACAGAAAGCATCTGGACCTCTTCTTGCTTCAATCTGAGGTTCCCAGCTGTTTTAAAAAGACCACTATCATCCCAATACTTAAGAAAAACAAGACAATGTCCCTTAATGACTACTGCTTAGTGAGTCTGACAATTATCATGAGTTGTTTCAAGGGGCTGCAGTACAGTAGTATAACAATGCCATCATGTGGACAAATAGGTCCTGTCCACAAAAAAGCTTGGAGTATGTTAAAGCCATATCCTAAAGCTTTGCAAGCTCCTAAGGACTTTGGTTCTGAATCTCCCTGACCTCCTAGATTTTCTACTTAACTTCATTCCTCTCTCACTGAAGGCCAACAATTTATTAGTCTTCCTAAACATTTTCTTTACATGCAGGCTAAATTTCTGTGAGCCTTGTCTTAAGATACTTGGATCCCTCTGAATATAAATATTTGTTAATGTCATAAAATTATTGGAACTACTCAGTAGGTTAGGTAAGAAAGAGAAAAGAAAGTCAACTTTTCAGGTTGATAACCTCCCAACAAATTTGGACACAATACTCCCAAGTCCCTTCGTTAATATAAATTTAAAATAGCTGATACCCCAGATCTGATCCCTTTGATTTGTTACATGTAATCCTGAAAATGACCATTTAATTCCAGTCCCAAAGCATAATGCTTTACACCAAATCAAATTATTTCACACTATCAGTTTAACAATCACACCAGCATAATGTAAAAGATTCAGTCTTTTCCAATATCATATTGTTAAATGTTCTAAATTTAAAATAATTAACTTGATCTGCCTGTTGTAATTCATGAGCTTGTCACCTAAATTTTAAAATCTCAGGATCTGATGAATTGCCAGGTGTATGCAGTAAGAAATAGTCGTTTGGGAAATTTTGGATTTAAACCTAAAATGCTAATTCAAGGGTAAAATTTGAAATTGACAGGAGCTTGGTTGAGAGGCAGAAATATGCAGGTGTAAGCTGTTAGAAAGGAAACATCTGGGCCAGGGCTTGGTGTTTTGACCACCATTTGTGTCAATAGCTGTTGAATCTATGCATTCTGCCACACCTACAAAATGAATCATACCTATTATTCCATATTGTAGCTCTGAATTTTAGTTTGTTGGACAAAGGTTGTAAGTAAGAAAGGCGACCTCATGATCGGTCATACTGATAAAGAAATATATGCAGTAAATAAAGAAGCAGGAAAGAAAGATATCTCTAGTATCTTGTCTTTTCATTCCAGTGTGATCCTGGAATTCTGATTTGTTGAGATAGGCAGGAGTAGAATCTATTTTTTTGACAAGGATATCTCCCCCCCCCCCCCCCACCAACCTGACTGACCCCTTCTCCTGTTTCTAACCCACCTCTCCTTGGATAACCCTGCTCTGCATCTTTTCCACTCTAATTGCTGACATCAGCCACCTTGACTGCAGCACTCCTCCCTCCTACTCGAACACATTACACCCTCTGAACGTACTGCCCTCCACTCTCCAGCCTCGCCATCAAACCCACTGACAAAGGGGTTGCTGTTGTAGTGTGGCGTACTGACCTCTACCTTGCTGAGGCCAGGTGGCAACTCTCACATCTGTTCTTGCAAAGGACCCTTACTCAGGGCTATCAGGCCACTGTCTCCCGCACATCACCAACCTCATTGACTCAGGAGATCTCCCATTCACTGCTACCAGCCTCATAGTTCCCTGAACTCATGTTGTCCTCAATTCAGTCCCTTCTCACCTACATCTGTGACAATTCACATGCTCTTGATCTCTTCAACATCTTTTAAATCCCCGGCAATAACCGCCTCATTTTCACCATGTCTTCTACCCCCTATCAAGAAGGCCTTAAAGCTCTCCACTTCTTTTTCAACAACAGACGACATGACCAGTTCCCCTCCACCACTACCCTCCTTCATCTGGTGAGTTAGTTCTCACAATCAATAATTTCTTTTGGCTCTTCCCACTTAGTCCAAACTTAAGGTGTAGACATGGGTACCTGCATGGGACCCAGCTACACCTGCTTTTTCTTTGGCAACATGGAACAGTTCATGTTCCAAGCCTTCAGTGATAACACTCCCCAACTTGTAAACCTACCAACTCTCACAGCTATTTTGACTATACTCCTTCCCATCCTGTCACATGTTTAAAAAAAAATTAATACCCTTTTCTCAGTTCCTTCACCTCTACTGCATCTGTCCCTAGGTTGAGGCTTTTCTTTCCAGAGCATCAGAGATGTCCTCTTTCTTCAAAGAACAGAGTTTCCTGCATCTCCCCCATTTTCCAGACATCTGCCTTCTCCCCACCTTCCCACTGCCTTAACAGAAATAGAGGTCCTTTAGTCCTTACCTACCACCTTATGAGCTCTGTGTTCAGCATATCGTTCTCCACAACCTCTGCCACCTTCAACAGGATCCTACCACCAAACACATCTTCACCACCACAACACCCCTTTCCACTTCCTGCTTTCCACAGGAATTGTTCTCTCTATGGTTCCCTTGTCCATCCCTCCTACCCCACTAATCTCCCTCTTGGCACTTATCCCTGCAAGCGGAAGAAGTACTACACCTGCCCATTTACCTCCTCCGTCACCACCATTCAGGGTCCCAGTCTGTCCTTCCTGGTGAGGTAACAGTTGAAGGTTCTCCTGATGCGGTCTCCTCTACATTGTTGAGACCAAACGTAGATTGGGGGACCACCTTGTCGAGCACCTTTGCTTCATCAGCAACAGTGAGATTTCTTGGTGGCCAACCATTTTAATTCCAATTCCCAATCCTATTCTGACATGTTGGTCCATGGCCGCCTCTACTGCCATGATGAGGCCACTCTCAGGTTGGAGGGGCAGCAGTGCTTATTCTGTCTGGGTAGCCTCTAACTCGTTGGCATGAACATTGATCTCTCTAACTTCTGGTAATTTTCCCCCTTTTTCCTTCCTTTTCCCCTTCTGGCACTCCTCTTGCCTCTTCTCATCCCTCACCTGCCTATCACCTCCCCCTAGTGCTCCTCCTCCTTCCTATCTCCCTTGGTCCACTCTCATCTCCTATCAGATTCCTGTTTCTTTAGCCCTTTACCTTTCTCATCTATCACCTCCCAGCTTTTTATTTCATCATCTTTCCCCCAGCCACCTACCTTCCTCCTCATCTGAATTCACCTATCACCTTTTAGGTTGTGCTCCTTCCCCTCTACCCCCACCTTCTTATTCTGTTTTCTTCCCCCTTTTCTTTACTTGGGGCTCAGTCGCTGAGTACAATCAAAATAGATTGATTTATTTTTTGAAGAAATTAAGTAATTTGAGGTTAGTGTAGTAAAGTGGCACTGAATTAAATGAAGAAGGCTCTCAGCCCGAAACGTTGAGTGTTTATTCCTTTCCATAGATGCTGCCTGACCTGTTGAGTTCCTCTAGTATTTTATATGCAGTACTGTGGATTTTCAGCAGCTGCAGAATCTGTTGTGTTTGGGGTAGAATCTGATACTTTTATTGTGGTCTGGTTGGGTTTGGAGCTGATAGGATAATTCATTTTACAACTCGAGCATGGATTGCAACCAGGCAATCAAAGTGCTGTATGTGCTGTGTTAAGTGGGTTCTGCAAAGCTACCCAGGAATATGCAGATGATTTGCATTTTGCTTGATAATCGACAGCTGATTTCTGGAGTTGTGCAGTTTCAGTAGTCATTTATTTCCTGAAGAATTGCTCACAGAAACATGAATCTCTTCATAATCTTTGTCACTGCCAATCGCAAGGGTTCAGTTTCCCCTCGATTCTTCCCTCACCTCCACTGCTGCTGATCCTGCTCTAATTTGTAGCTTTTGCACAGACATTGATATTTTTATTTGAGTTATGAAAATGTTCTCATAGCAGAATTTGTTTTGAATTTGTCATCTCATTGAATATATATTTTATTTATGAATGTTGTGGCTTATCATTGAAAGTTGCAAACTATATTAAAACACAGATAATGGTTTTTCTAACAGCTAATTATCTATATTTGCACTTTATTTGTGCTCACTTTTCCATAATGAGAAAATTGGTCTTCACCAGATGGATTTGTGGAAGAAATAGAGTGTTTCTCTGTGAATTAAAAAAAACAATGGGTCAATATCTTCTCAAGTTTAAGCAGATGAGAAGTGATATCATTCAGCATCGTCATGGGACTTCGCAGGAGAGATGCAGTCCTGATGCCGATGTTTTCTCTGGCAGGGCTCTTTGGAGGGGCTAGTCATTCAGGTTGAGGTGAGAAGAAATGTGTTCATCTGGAGAAGGTCAGTTGGAGCTCTCTATTTAGGGCTCAGTCACTGGGTACAATTAAAATAGACCAATCTCTTTCTTTTGAAGGAATTGAGAGATCTGAGGTTAATGTAGTAGAGTGGCACTGAATTAAATGGTCAACAATGATTTTATTGAAGAGTACAGTACGCACAAGAAGCCTGCTCCTACCTCCACTTCTATTCTATTCTCTTTATAACAGTGCAATATCTTGCATTTAATCTAGGATGAAGCATTGCAAACATTTTCCTCATCTGGATTTCCTGTGAATTCAGAAAAATGCACTCTCTCTGGTTCCACCACTACCACAGGTAGAAAAATTAAACATAAATACTTGATTATACTTTGGGTTATACTATGTCTAGAAATTGTTTCCTAGTAAAATCTTTTGGGGGGAAGAAAAGCTAGTTTTCTGGTTTAGGACAGCTCATTTAACTGTTCTTAACATAAACTATTTTAAAATATCAAATTAAACATTCATAAAGATTTCTAATTATATCAAATAAATTGCAAAAAGTATTTTTTAAAAATTATACAAAGTTTTATCTCTTAGTGAGTTGAACTTACTGTCAGGCAACATGACACCATTTATTTTCTTACATTCAGAGACACAAGTCAAAATGTTCAAATGTCCAAAATGTTAGGGCAGCTTAATTATGCAGCTAGTAGAATTGTTGCTTCACAGCCCAAATGACTTCAGTGATATCTGTATGGAGTCTCCGCACACTCCTGTAACTATGTGAGCTTCTCCAAGCCACTTTGGTTTCCTCCCACATTCCAAAGTCATGTTGGTTGCTATATGTGATAGAATCTGTGAGGAATGCTGTTTTGTGAGGAGGATTAAAATTAAGTAAGGTTAGAGTGAATGTGTCATTCTGTACTGGTTTGGCCAAAGGGTCTGTTTCTGTGTCTCATGATTCATTTAGCATCTTAGTTTTTTTGGAAAATTATAAAATATTCAGAAAATTACATGTGGTACTGATGGTCAAAAGGGAGATCTTTCATAATCCCATGCTGTGATAACCTCCCAAGTCATTTCTTTTTTGTTCAGCTTCATTGTTAAATAAGGATTGATTTGGTTTTAACAATGAAGCAGAACGAAAAGGAAGTGATCAGTATGCTGTAAGATCATTGTTTATTCCTTTCAACATGATTTTTAAAACATCACAATAAATTATTTTCTCATGCTGGTGTTCTATTTTAAATAAACCAGAGTCTGAATGCAAACTAATATTTCTGTATTTTGGTGTATTGATGGTACAAAATACATTGTTACTGTATTTTTTCTTTTTCTAAAAGGTTCAGTGGTCATGTCCTCTTTGTCTGTATCATCGATTGCCACTCCACCTGTGTTGTCGTGGGCCACAATTGTTTCACAAGCACCTAAGAGACCAGTTCTCAGTTCAGCTTCACCAAAGACATCTGCTCATAAAGTTGCTCAGGTCAGGATGAAGCCAAAATTGTGGGTTATTTTATAATTTTTAACCTTAAAATTATTCTCATTGTTATTTGTTTATGTGATCAAATGTGAAATGCAAAATTATTGCAGAGAAATGAAAATAAAATAAATCTGAAAGAAGAAACTGAAAAAGTAAAAAAGAAGAAGAAGAAGAAAAAGAAGCCAAAGGAATCTGATGAAGCTCCAAAGCAAATTGAGTCCAAGATAACTGTACAAGAGCTACCTCGGCTTGAGGTACTTGACTTTCATATTTGAGTATTTAATTTGGTGATGTTTCAGGCAGTATCTATTCCCAAATTATTTTGTTGGGGTCTGGTGATAAATTAGTGGATTAGTGCTTAAAGTCGTCAACCATTGCTTTACTGATGACCATGAGATCGGACTTAAGTAGACCATGAGACATAGGAGCAGAATTGGACCATTTGGCCCATTGGGTCTTCAATCATGGCTGATTTATTATCCCTCTCAACTCCATGCTCCTGCCTCTCGCCATAACCTTTACCACCTTTAATTAACAAGAACCTATCAGCCTCCATTTCTCATATACCTAATGATATGGCCTCCACAGCTGTCTGTGGCATTGATTTCTGCAGATTCACCACTCTCTGTCTAAAGAAATTCCTCCTTATCTCTGTTCTAAAGGTACATCTTTTATACTAAGGTAGTAATAAAGGAAATTACAACTTCTGTTCAATAGTTGTGTTGTAGGTGAATCAAATTAATCTTAAGTAGATATCTAGTAATGATCCTGCTGAAGAGCTAAAGTTGAGACATGTATTTCTGCATTGGTGTACTGATCCTTAGAGTAGTGACCCCCTAACCTGTTTAACTAAAAGATACATATAAAATAAGCATGTTCCACTCCATCCCCCATGAGTACCTGATGATGTCAAAGGTCACTGCTTTCTAAAGAGTTGGTACTGAACTTGGAAATCTTTGGGACGTGTATGTGTGTGTATTTTTTAAAATTTTGTATTTTTAGAAAGATCACAAGTAAATTACTTGGGTATATTTAAGACCTTATCTATGGCACCTGGTGGTTACCCTGCCGCTCAAGGGGCATGATACGGCCCAAGTTGAGAACTATTACTTTAAGATATTTAAAGGGCAAATCTATTTACAAGCAGATTTTGGCTGCTGAACTGTTTAATTGATCTGAAATGTTGGGAGTAAAAGTTATCCAGGACAATGCAGAAAAAAGTGCAGACTAAAAGCAAACTCATGGCACTTATAGAAGAAAAAAATTCAGACCAACACATCAAATGAAATTATTTAAGATAATTACATGTTGGTCGTGTTCTGTTGAAATGAATGTAATTTGCTTTTAGATTTAGTGTGTCGAGCATTAGTTTCCAAGAACACAGAAAACTGGCTAAGAGAAAAGATGTTCAGTTTTAGGTCTTGGAAATCTATAAACTTTGGGTAGCTCAAACTCAGGGTTTCAGTTTCCTTTGTCAAATATTAGCACAGTCTGGATTTTGGAGAAGTTTAGAAGCTACTACGAGGGGTGATTGATAAGTTTGTGGTCTAAGGAGTCAATTTTAGAAAACCTAGCACATTTATTTTTCCCACATTTACACACTTAGTCCAGTGGTCGTGGAGCATACAGATCCCTTCTTTGTAGAAGTGGGCATCTTGGACCTCCAGAAAGTGGTCCACAGCAGGGGTGATTGATAACTTTGTGGCCTAAGGTAGAAGGAGGTGAGTTATTAACTTCAAACTTTCTGCATTTTCACCCACAGAGTTGAACTGCACGTGCATGTTCATAACTCTGGCGGGAGGATAATAACTCTGTTACTAACAGTGATAATAACTGTGGTGGGAGGAGAAGATGGCGGCGCGACGCAGCACGTGCAGCTCTCCGGTGAAATGATATTGTATTTGTAAGTAGGGTACCGTGCACAATTCTGATTTTTTGGAGACAGACGTGAGAAGCACAGAGGAACATCTGGAGAAAACTTCTGAAATGCCCTGTTCGCTGCCGCTGCCACTGTGTGATCGAGAACCTTCGGAGGGAAGGCCCCAAAATCCCCAGCTTTGCCTGCTGCTGGTGACCGAGGCTGGGGTCGAAGCATTTGGCAGAGATGGTGCTCGGTACTCAGTGTCGGAGGGCTGATCGGAGGCTCGAAGTTTTCGGACGACTCAGAGTCAGATTGCGGTCAGGCATGGCAGGGAGAGTTTTCTTCCTTCTCCCGTCTGCGTGAGATATGGGACTTCTGAGAGACTTTGAATTTTTTTTACTGTGACCATGGCCTGTTCTTCATCAAGTTATAGTATTGTTGCACTGTTTTAACCATATGTTATAATTATATGGTTTTTGTTAGTTTTTCAGTCTTGGTCTGTCCTGTGTTTCTGTGATATCACACCGGAGGAATACTGTGTCATTTCTTAATGCATGCATTACTAAATAACAATAAAAGAGGACTGCGTGTCCTCATAATCTAATAATTTAATCCAATGTAAGGAGAGCGGTATAACTCATCTCCTACCTTAGGCCACAAACTTATCAATCACCTCGTAGTAAGCAGCAAGATGGGAGCACCCTTTTATTAAGTACTCTTTTTTTTAAAAAAAGAAGGAAGGCATCCATAATGACAATGTCTTGTAGTGATGGCATCCACAGGTACATAAGAGAGGAGCATACCAAAAGAGCTGAGGCTCAACTTTGGCCTCTTCTAAGAACAGTGTTTACACAAGTTGAGATTGTCATGTCAAAGGGCATTAACTTAGGTGAATCTGCTTTTTTTTTTGTTTGGGAACTTTTCTAATATTGTTTGCAAGAGTCAGGAAAATATAAAAGCAAAGGTAAAATAAATTGGAGTCAGATACCTTTTGAAATAATTTGTTGAGAGAAGTTCAGTATGTTGTTATAAGCAGTATGATGTTTTGGCTTTGTACAACACTAGAGGGCATTACACCCTTTGATTTTTTTAAAAAAGTACAGTTCCAGTCCCAAAATGTCAGTATTTTAAGCAAGTATTTTATTTTCCTCCATATTTCTTTCCTTATGACTCACTGCACATTGAGCTCCTGTTATTTAAAAAAAAATTGTGTCTTCCAACATTTATTTAAAATTTTTCATCAAGAAATTTTTATCTCAGAATCACATTGTATCAGTGAGGTTCATTTTCATATTATATAAACTGATTGATGTGGATAAATGTGAAGTTATCCACTTTGGTGGCAAAAATAGGAAAACAGATTATTATCTGAATGGTGGCCGATTAGGAAAAGGGGAGGTGCAACGAGACCTGGGTGTCATTATACACCAGTCATTGAAAGTGGGCATGCAGGTACAGCAGGCGGTGAAAAAGGCGAATGGTATGCTGGCATTTATAGCGAGAGGATTCGAGTACAGGAGCAGGGAGGTACTACTGCAGTTGTACAAGGCCTTGGTGAGACCACACCTGGAGTATTGTGTGCAGTTTTGGTCCCCTAATCTGAGGAAAGACATCCTTGCCATAGAGGGAGTACAAAGAAGGTTCATCAGATTGATTCCTGGGATGGCAGGACTTTCATATGAAGAAAGACTGGATGAACTGGGCTTGTACTCGTTGGAATTTAGAGGATTGAGGGGGGATCTGATTGAAATGTATAAAATCCTAAAGGGATTGGACAGGCTAGATGTAGGAAGATTGTTCCCAATGTTGGGGAAGTCCAGAACAAGGGGCCACAGTTTGAGGATAGAGGGGAAGCCTTTTAGGACCGAGATTAGGAAAAACTTCTTCACACAGAGAGTGGTGAATCTGTGGAATTCTCTGCCACAGGAAACAGTTGAGGCCAGTTCATTGGCTATATTTAAGAGGGAGTTAGATATGGCCCTTGTGGCTACGGGGGTCAGGGGGTATGGAGGGAAGGCTGGTGCAGGGTTCTGAGTTGGATGATCAGCCATGATCATAATAAATGGCGGTGCAGGCTCGAAGGGCCGAATGGCCTACTCCTGCACCTATTTTCTATGTTTCTATGTATTTACAGAATCACTAAAACAGCAATGAAAAGATTTCCAGAGATAATCTTGTTTGGCAAATTTCATCAGAGGATAAGGATACTGGCTTTTAATATGTTTTCAGGTCAGCGTATTGATGACAAAGCCATGTGAGCACTTAGTGGTGAACCACATCTGAGTCATTATGATGAAAGTACATTGTAAGATTACTGTTCGATGGGGAGTTCCTGTATTTAGATCCAGAGCCGATGAAGGAACAGTGATTATATTTCCAAGTTATGACATTATGTAATATTTTACAGGGGAATTTTCATGCACCTGTTGTCCTTATCCTTCTTAATAGTAGAGTATGGGAGCTGGTTGTCTTAGCAAAATAGGTGGCACATACTGCAGTCATAGAACGCAGAAACAGACCCTTTGACCAATCTTCCATGCCTAATCCTGTTTTACCAGTACTTGGTCTGTGGCCTTCCATGCCTTTCAAGTGTTTGTCTCGCTACTTAGATGCTATGAGAATCTTTGGCTCCACTTCTGTGTAAGGTATGTGGTTCAAGCTCTAATCATCTTCTGGGTGAAAAGTCTCCTTAAGCAACACGTACAAAATACTTGAGGAACTCAGCAGCTCAGGCCGCATCCATGGAGGAAAACAAACGGTTAATATTTTGGACTGAGATCCTTCATCAGGACTGGAAAGGATAAGAGCAGAAGCCAGGTTTAGGAAAAGGAAGAAGCATAAAATGGCAGGTGACAGATGTGTCCAGGTGAGGGTGGAGGGAGGAGTATGAGTGATGTGAGAAGCTGGGAGGTGACGGGTGAAAGAGAAAAAAGGCTGAAGAAATTTTATTGAAGAGTACAGTAAAGCATAGTATACCTTCTGTACTCTTATAGATACCTCTGCTATAGGGAAAGGTTTATGCCTGTTTTCTCTATCTGAACTACACATAACTTTATGTTCCTTGTTGGCCATTTCAACTCCAGGAGAAACAAGCCCAGCTATCTATTGTCACATAACTGAGACACATCATCCCAGACAACATCTTGGAGAATCTCCTTGGCACATTCTGTAGACTGATCACAGACTTTGTACAGTGGAGTAACTGAAACTTATAGCATCGAAGGCTATGGTTATTGCCTCCCCTGTACCGATGAGAGGATGAGGCAACAATGGCTGACAAAGGAAGTCGAAGACAGCAGAAAAACAAAAGAGAAGCCATATAATATAGCAAAAATTAGTGGGAAGTTAGAGAATTGGGAAGCATTTAAAAACCAACAGAAGGCAACTAAAATGCCAGAAGGAAGGAAAAGATGAAATATGAAGGTAAGCTGGCCAATAGTATAAAAGAGGATAGAAAATCTTTTTTTCAGATATATAAAGAATAAAAGAGAGGCGAGAGTGGATATTGGACTGCTGGTAAATGATGCTTGATGCTGGAGAGGTAGTAATTGGGCGGTGGGGCAAAGAAATGGCAGATGAACTTTATTTTGTGCCCTATCCTCGGCCCTATCACTCCAGTTTCCACTCCCCTGCCAAATTAGATTAGACCCTCCCTAATAGCTCTAGCAAACCTATCCGCAAGGATATTGATCTCCTTGGGTTCGGGTGTAACCCATACGTTTTTGTACAGGTCATACCTTCCCCGGAAGAGATCCTAAGGATCCAGAAATCTAAAACCCTACCTCCTGCACCACTTCCTCATCCACATATTCATCTGCCAAATCATCCTCTTTGTATCCTCACTGGCACGTGGTATAGGCAGCAATCCAAAGATAACTACTATTGAGGTCCTGCTTTTCAGCTTTCTACCTATCTTCCTATTTTCCCTCTTTAGGATCTCGTCCCTTTTCCTGCCTATGTCTTTGGTACCGATATGAACCATGTCTTCTGGATATTCACTCTCCCCCTTTAGAATGCTGCAGACCTGACCAACACAGTCCTGAACCTGGCACCTGGAAGGCAACATACTGTCCTGCCGGCTCCTCTAATTAAAATATCCCCTATCACTGCTGTGCTCCCCTTCTCCCCCTTCCCTCCTTCCCTCCTGAATCACAGAGTCAGACTCAGTGCCAGAGACCTGGTTGCTGTGACTTCTCCCTGGTAGGTTGTTCCCCTCCCCCAACAGTATCCAAAGTGGTATGCTTATTATTCAGGGGAACAGCCACAGATACAGTTCCCTATTTCCTTTTCCTGCTCCTGACAGTCACCCAAATACCTGCCTCCTGCGGTGCAGGGGTGACTACCTCCCTGTAGCTCTTATCACCTCCTCACCTCTCGTATGAGCCGAAGGCCATTGGCTGCAGCTCCAGTTCCTTAACACTGTCCCCAAGGAGCTGCAGCTCAATGCGCTTTGTGCAGATGTAGTTATCAGGGAGAGACTGGAGATCTCCAGAGTTCCCACACCTTGCACAAAGAACATACCAATAACCCTGGATGCATTCTTGATGCACTAGCTATGTACTAATAAGCAAAGAATGAGAGGGGAAAAAAACTTAATTAGAGAATCCACCTATTCTTGCCAAAGCCTGTTGAGCCAAATCCTCCCAAAAGATGGCGATCATTACAGTTAGAACCAATTTTGATCTACAGCAAAGATCAAAATGTTCTGACCTTTCCAAACTGAGAACATTAAATAGTACCATCTGCTGCCTTTGTCTCTATCAGATTCTTGACCCACAACAGTTAATTATTCAATGAAATGGCCAACTCCTATATTAAAACTGGAAAAAAAGCTCCATGGAGCACCTAGTATTCACCTAGATACTGAATTCAGTCACTTATGGCCTCGTTCCTCATGAACATCTACAGACTGCTCCCTCTATAGAGAGAGCAGTCCTACAGACTAGTCAAACAACAGCTGGACGTAATTGTACTCATAGAATGACAACTAACAGACAAAGTGCCAAACTCTTGCACCACAATCTCTGGGTATTGAAGTGGTGGCATATTGGCATTGGAGTGGGTGAGAATATCTTTTCAGAATCCTCAGATGTAGGTTTCATGCCCCTCTGAACAGCATCACATCAAACATGAGCTGGAGATCTCCAATATTAGTTAACAAGATAAGCGCACATGGTATCGTACGAAAGATACTAGCATGGGTAGAAGATTGGCTGACAGAAAAGAGGTATATAGTGGGAATGAAGCGTGCTTTTCTGGTTCCTTGCCGGTGACTAATGGGGTTCTGCAGGGTTGGTGTTGGGACTGCTTTTTACGTTGTTTTGTCAATTATTTGGATCATGGAATTGATGTTTTTGTGACCAAGTTTGTGGGTAGAGGGCAGGTGGTGTTGAGGAACCAGGGAGTCTGCAGAAGGACTTCGATTATGAGAATGGACAAATAGGTGGCAGATAGAATTGTATGGTTAATCACTGTGGCAGAAGGAATAAAGGCATAGACTATTTTCTAAGTCGGATAGAATTTGAAAATCAGAAGTGCAAAGGGACTTGGGAGTCCTCGTGCAGTATTCCTTAAAGGTTAACTAGCAGGTTGAGTTGTTGGTGAAGGCAGCAAATTTTTTTTTTATTTCAAAATATACTTTATTCAAAAATAAATATATACAATAAACCATTCAATAACCTTTCCTCCTTTACATACGTTTCCATTATACTCAGTAAAATATCCGTATTTATAGCCACCCACGTGGTACTCCAGTAGTTCAGCTTAGCATATCATTGTTGGGGGGTATACTCCCCGCCCACCGACCCCTCCCACTCCCACGGGTGGAGAAACCTATACTGTGGTCCTTCCCCACCGGGCCCTTGCGGTGGCTGCACCGAGTTTCAGTGCGTCCCTCAGCATGTACTCCTGCAGCCGAGAATGTGCCAGTCGGCAGCATTCTCCCACCGGACATCTCCATGTGCTGGTAGATCATCAAGTTTCGGGCTGACCAAAGAGCGTCTTTCACCGAGTTGATGATCTGCCAGCAGCACCGGATGTTGGTCTCCGTGTGCGTCCCCGGGAACAGCCCGTAGATCAGAGAGTCCTCTGCTACGCAGCTGCTGGGGATAAAACGTGACACTAGCCCGTCCATCCTCCTCCACACCCTCTTTGCGAACTCGCAGTGTGCAAAGAGGTGGGTCACAGACTCCTCCTCACTGCAGTCCTCCCGTGGGCAGTGGGGTGTGGGGACGACATTCCGGGCGTACAGTAGGGCTCTGACTGGGAGGGCCTCTCTCACCGCCAGCCAAGCGAGGTCTTGGTGCCTGTTGGTGAGATCTGGCGATGAGGCATTTTGCCAGATGAACTGGACAGTCTGCTCAGGGAACCACCCCACTGTGTCCATCACGTCCTTCTCCCGCAGTGCCTGCAGGACACTTCGTGCCGACCAGGTGAAGGCGGCAAATACCTTAACATTCATTTTGAGAGGACTAGAATATAAAGTAAAGGATGCATTGGCTAAGACTTTATAAGGCATTGGTCAGACCACATTTGGAGTATTGTGAGCAGGTTTAAGAAAGGATGTGCTGGCATTGGAAAGTGTCCAGAGAGGTTCATAAGAATGATTCCCAGAATGAAAGGGTCAACGTATGAGGAGTGTTTGTTGGCTCTGGGCCTGTACTCTCTGGAGTATGGGGAGGGGGGTGGTGGCACAGTGGCTTTCCCTTGAAACCTATTGAATATTGAAAGGCCTAGATAGAGCGGATATGGAGAGGATGTTTCCTATAGTGGGGAGTCTAGGACCAAAGGGCACAGCCTCAGAATAAAAGTATGTCCTTTTAGAACAGAGATGAGGAGGAATTTCTTTTGCCAGAGGATAGTGAATCTGTGGAATTCATTGCCACAGACAGCTGTGGAGGCCGAGTCTTTGGATATATTTAAAGCAGAGTTTGATAGGTTGTTGACCTATCAACAATGCAGGAAAATGAGGTTGAGAGGGATAATAAATCAGCCATGATGGAATGGCAGAGTTAGATGGGTGGATTGGCCTAATTCTGCTCCTATGTCTTACTGGCCTTATGATCTTACAGTCTTTTGCTGCACTTCAGGTTGGAAGATCCAACAGCTGTTGATGAACAGGTGGCATAGTTCTGCACCTTTCCCAGAAATGGAACAGCAGCACCTCGCTTTGCCATCAAAGCTGTAAATAATTGCTCTTTTTTCTTCTTTTAAAGATAATTTACATGGTAAAGGAATGGTACTTATAGGTTTTAAGTATGAACTGTGACCTTGGTAAATGCTTAAATTTAAATAGTACAAAAGGACAGGAATCTTTTGCACTTCGCTATTGTTCTTTTTATAATCTAAGTCACAGGTCTAAGACAATTGCTTCTTTCTGTTTAACATTACCTTTCATTAGATTTGTGTCTGTGGCAATTCCGTACCTGAGTCTCCGCTGGAAATGTTGACCCCTTATTCCTTTCCTTTGATCCTGCCTGATGCTTCCAGTATTTTGTGTGTGTTAGTCTATAACTGAATTCTCATTTTTGAAACCAAGGATCAACATTGTTTTATAGCTTTGAAGTAGAAACCCAGTGCTCAATCAAAAGTTGCTGTTGTGTTTTAAAGCTTGTTGATTAACTTTTGAGTATAATTAATTCCTCTTTTAGGATGATGAAGAGTTTCCAGATCTGGCATCAGCAGTAAACACTTCTGACAAAACTGGCAATGATGGTCAAAGCAAGTTCTATAGTAGCAAACAGGTTGGGAAAAGACATTTAGAGGTAAGATAAACTTTGGAGGCTGAACTAAGTATTAAACTACTTTAATATGTTAAGATATTTATATTACAGGTCAGTTTATTAAAATCTGTATAGAAAATGCATTTTATTTGAATCGGTAGAGAATGTCATTGGTTCTCAACTAATGTAATAATTAGGCAATAGGTGGCTAACAAATATCGTTAGGTACAAAATAAAATTTGTGCATTGTTAATTGTTTTTAGTTTTACCGATTATGGTCAATTGCATTTTTATTTTCCATTCTGATGCTAAAACCAGCAGGTTTATTTTAGCATGTGGTATAGTTGGAGGACCCTACTAGTAAATCAGATACAGGAAATTAATCCTGCCCAATCATAGACTCAGTAATTCCAATTTTCTTAATGAACAAAGGGAAAGTTATTTTAAATGGTGTTGGTAAAAAGTTGAAAAATATGGAGCAATGTGATTAGGTAGACATTACTTTCTGGGACGCAAACACAAGGAATTCTGCAGATGCTGGAAATTCAAGCAACACATATCAAAGTTGCTGGTGAACGCAGCAGGCCAGGCAGCATCTCTAGGAAGAGGTACAGTCGACGTTTCAGGCTGAGACCCTTCGTCAGGACTAACTGAAGGAAGAGCTAGTAAGAGATTTGAAAGGGGGAGGGGGAGATCCAAAATGATAGGAGAAGACAGGAGAGGGAGGGATGGAGCCACGAGCTGGACAGGTGATTGGCAAAAGGGATATGAGAGGATCATGGGACAGGAGGCCCAGGGAGAAAGAAAAGGGAGAGGGGGGAAAAACCCAGAGGATGGGCAAGGGGTATAACGAGAGGGACAGAGGGAGAAAAAGGAGAGAGAGAGAGAAAGAATGTGTGTATATAAATAAATAACGGATGGGGTACGAGGGGGAGGTGGGGCATTAGGGAAGTTTGAGACATATCAGAATGGGAATGGGACGTGGAATTAAAATGTGTGGCCACTGGGAGATCCTGCTTTCTCTGGCGGACAGAGCGTAGGTGTTCAGCAAAATGATCTCCCAGTCTGCGTCGGGTCTCGCCAATATTCAGAAGGCCACATCGGGAGCACCGGACACAGTGTATCACCCCAGCCGACTCACAGGTGAAGTGTCGCCTCACCTGGAAGGATGTCTGGGACCCTGAATGGTGGTAAGGGAGGAAGTGTAAGGACATGTGTAGCACTTGTTCCACTTACAAGGATAAGTGCCAGGAGGGAGATCAGTGGGGAGGGATGGGGGGGGGGGGGGAGAATGGACAAGGGAGTCGCGTAGGGAGCGAACCCTGCAGAAAGCGGGGGTGGGGGGGGAGGGAAAGTTTTATCATTGGTGCTTGTAAGGTCTTACTATGTGATGTGTGTGGAATTGTGCAGGCTGTAGCTCTGGACATGTTTCCATGGTAAGTGGCATATTGACATAGAGGGTTGTACCTTCAAACTATTGGGAGTTACAGTCAGTATGCAGTTCGATGGTATGGATTAACAATTAGTTTTTCCCTAGAATTACAAGTTGCCATAGACGGTTGACGATAAATGATTCTAAATATTTTTCAGTGATTGATCTATTTTGTCAGCTGCCTAATGCATAATGTTATATAAAGCGAATTGTGGTAATTTTGTTGATAGTGTACTAATTTCAATATTAAAATACTACCTGAAGTTGATACCTATGTAAATGATGAATTTCCTTTTGAATTAAGCTTGAGGTGGTGGGTTCTCTCCCTGTGGAAAGCTGGCTTAGTTTTCTGGATCTATTAGCTACAATGACATCTATATACTACTAAAACTCTCATGCTCTGTTTGTCTGTTTGTGACCTCCAATTAGCGCAAACTGTGCATTACCGCGCCACTTTTTTTGGCGAAATCGAATTAAAATGCGCTAACTTACAGGATGCAGGCAAAGTTCAGGGTTATGTATTCGTATCAAATTGCTCGTTTGCCAAAATAAACAGGCTCCCTTTTAACCCGAGACCCGATCAGCCATCATGGAAACCAGGACGCAACAGCCCGACACATACGCACGGCCAGCCTCAGCAGCGACACCTACCGGAGCAAAAGGGCAGGACAGCTCTATTTGGAGGAGGTCACATTCTGCTAATCACCATCAGCATGTGCAGGATTGGGACAGGTCTAACTGCCACCCATCAATAACAGATAATTAAATCTTATTGTAATGACATACTCTGAGACACCCATAAAACCCTTTGCTGCTGTCAAAAGACAGCGGTGACTATATCACGTCCATTTAGGAGAGCGGCAACCACATCATCAAGAATAATCAGCATCCTTTGCTGTGACTGCTTCGTATCTCCTATCCAGCATTAGGGTAAAAAAAAATGCTCAGCCTAATTATGCCACATGGAAAGGGAAGGGTGACACTATGGTCAAGAGATGACGCCATACATCGTCAGGAAGTGGCAAGGAGAGGGAGAGAACAAGAATCAGATGAGGCCAGGGCCGCACGACTCCAGGATCAAAGAGACAGGACAAAAAAAGGATGAGAGAAGAAGAGACAGAGAAGGACAGGCATGCACGTCTCCAGGATCAGAGACAAACAACAAACAGCAGAAAAGATGAAGGGACGGGGAATGATAGGGCTGCACATCTCCAGAATGGCAACGAGAGGGACAAGGGTGGCAGAGCAACACTCACAACACGCTGGAGGAACTCAGCAGGTCGGGCAGCATCCGTGGAAATGATCAGTCAACGTTTCGGGCCGGAACCCTGCGTCAGGACTGAAGAGGGAGGAGGCAGAGACCCTATAAAGGAGATGGGGGGGAGGGTGGGAAGGAGAGGGCTGGTAGGTGCCAGGTGAAAAACCAGTAAGGGGAAAGATAAAGGGGTGGGGGAGGGGAAGCAGGGAGGTGATAGGCAGGAAAGGTGAAGAAGGAATAGGGGAAAACGCAATGGGTAGTAGAAGGAGGTGGAACCATGCAGGACGTGATAGGTAGCTGGGGGAGGGGACAGAGTGAAACAGGGATGGGGGAAAGGATGGGGAGGGAATTACCGGAATTTGGAGAATTCAGTGTTTATGCCCAGGGGCTGGAGACTACCCAGACGGTATATGAGGTGTTGCTCCTCCAACCTGAGTTTAGCCTCATCCTGGCAGTAGAGGAGGTCTTGTGTGGACATATCTGAATGGGAATGTGAAGTGGAGTTGAAGTGGGTGGCAACCGGAAGATCCTGTCCGTTGTGGTGGACGGAGCGGAGGTGCTCAATGAAACGGTCCCCCAGTCTGCGTCGGGTTTCACTGATGTAGAGGAGGCTGCACCGGGAGCACCGGATGCAATAGATGACTCCAACAGACTCACAAGTGAAGTGTTGCCTCACCTGGAAGGACTGTTTGGGGCCCTGAATGGTGGCAAGAGAGGAGGTGTAGGGACAGGTGTAGCACTTACGCTTACAGGGATAAATGCCGGGTGGGAGATCCATGGGGAGGGATGTGTGGACCAGGGAGTTGCGGAGGGAATGATCCCTGTGGAAAGCGGAGAGGGGTGGAGAGGGAAAGGTGTTTAGTGGTGGGGTCCTGTTGAAGGTGACGGAAATTGCGGAGGATAATGTGCTGGATCTGGATGCTGGTGGGGTGGTAGGTGAGGACAAGGGGAATTCTGTCCCTGTTATGACAGGAAGATGGGGTGAGGGCTAAAGTGCGGGAAATGGAGGAGATGCGGGTGAGGGTATCATTGACGACGGCAGAAGGGAAGCCATGATCCTTAAAGAAAGAGGACATTTGAGATATCCTGGATGGCGGATAAGCCAGAAATGATGCCATCAGAAGTGTCCTTTGTTAAATGAGGAGGAGCAATATTTGCTTTGCTACGCGTCATTCTTCTTTAATAAACTGAGGTTTACTACTTCAGTTTCCAAAGCAGAGCAAAGCATTCAGGAAAATTTAATGTTCATTCTGGTCACATCAGACTGCACTACCCTTCTCTCAAAGGGTGCCCCAACGGGTCACCCCTTGTCTAGTTCTTTATAGGAGTGCAGTAAGAATGTACTTCCACGTTGGAAAGTTCAGTGCTGGTCATTGGCTGCAGAATTTATTATTTCCAATATCAACAACTCACATTTGGGCAAAGCTCTTTTTATTATAAGTGAGTTAATTTTTAAAGTACAACATCTACTTGCACGCATCTCTCTAAAGCAATTCATTTGTATTTATTTTATGAAAGCTTTGTTAAATATATTGGTTCAAGAACTCTTTGAAAGGATAAGATAGTGTAACATAATTGTTCACCTCTGATTATTCAATTAAGCTATAGTGTTTTTCACTGTGACGTGGTGAATCAAACTGAAATATATTAGGTAGATTTTTTTAAAGCAGTTTTTTTTTAAATGTAAGGCATAATTTTTGGTGCTACACTCTTGTGCCTGATGTCAGCAAGTAATTATGTGGCATAATTTTTCTTGTGTAAAGGTGCTCCTTGTTTCATGGTGATACTATATATAATAAATGACAAGGAGTCCACTTTATTTAGTTGCCCAATTTAAATAATTACACTCACAAAATATTTAAATTTTAATCTTTTTTTATCGTAGCTTGTAGCTGTATTTCTTTTTACTTTTTCAGGCGTCAGTGGATAGAGAGCTAGTTTTGCATGTAACCAGTTCTCACGGTACTACTGATGGATCAATTTGTCTGGATCAGGACCAGAAGGCAGTTCAGATTCCGAGGAAAGAATCTGTTGAAGAAAATAGGACCACTGATCCTCTGAAGAACTCTACGGTTTGTTCAGAATTATTGGTCTGTTTCATTTGAGTAATATTCTTTTGCAATTTGAAAAATCAAAGAAGACTACATACTTTTAACCTTGTTGAACCAGTGGAGACAACCCTCTCAACTTTTTTTGCCCGGTGGAGTGTTGAAAGAGTCACTTTTTTGAACCAGAAACTATTAAAAACTGTCAAATTTGATGACTTAATTTTTGATCAATGTCAAAGTGGGATCTTTAAGGAAGGTTCTCGGTACTATATTCTCTAAATCCTCTAAAGAGCTTGAAGAGATTCATAGTGATCTTGCATTAGTAGTGAGAAATGTGTTTCCCTTGCCTTATGCAGTAAAGCAATTGTTTTATACTCATAGATTTTGATGCTGGTGGTGCAAACGAAGTATTATTGAAAAATATCAAACTGTGTGCCAGTGCCTGCAATCCTGTAGTTATTAGATTAGTCCTCTGTTCTGTGGAGAAGTATGATTGGACCACAAATTATCCCAATTAAACTGGCTTTATGATACTGTTGAGCCTATAGTCATTTTACAAACTACACCATGAACAATTTAGATTCTTAATGTTTCAGAATCTTTAACTATGTAGTTCCCCATGGGAAAATGTACTAGGTATTAGCCTTTCCATAAATCTAATCCACATTTACCTTTCATTGAGTTAAAAGAGCTCCAAAACTGTAAACATGTTGCCTTCTCATCAAATAATTATTAATCTGAAATGCTGTGCCTAGGCCTTAAGCTAATTGAAATCTGTGGAGCTTCAAAAAAAATCATAATTAGTGATACATGTGCTCAAGTTTTTACTTGTCTGGTGTTGGTCTCCTGTGTGATAATATCAAAAGACATGAGAGCAAAATTAGGCCTCACAGCCCATTGAGTCTGACTTACTTTCATTATCATCCTCCACTTTAAATATAACTAGTGTCATGGCCTCCACAGCTACCTGTGGCAATGAATTCCACATATTCACCACTCTCTGCCTTAAGAAGTTTCTCCTCATCTCCATTCTAAAGGGATGTCTTTCTATTCTGAGGCTGTATCCTCTGGTCCTAGACTTTCCCACTATTGGAAATGTCCTCTCCACATCTACTATATCTAGACCTTTCACTAGTCCATGGTTTTCAATGAGGTTTCTCCCCCCCCCATTCTTTTAAATTTTAGTGAGTACAGGTCCAGAGCCATCATACATAGCCTTTCATTCCCAGAATCATTTTCGTAAGCCTCCTCTGAATGTTTTCCAGTGCCAGCAAATCTTTTATTAGATAAGGGGCCCAAAACTGCTCACAATACACCTAACATGGTCTGACCAATGACTTAGAAAGTCTCAGCATGACAGTCTTGCTTTTCTATTCTACTCCTCCTGACATGAATGCTAAGATTTCATTTGCCTTTCTTGCTACTGACTCAACCTGCGTTAACCTTCAGGGAATCCTGCACTTAGATTCCCAAGTCTCTTTACACGTCTGATTTTTGAATTCGGTCCCCATTCCACCGAGATGCAGCACAGAGCGTCATAGGAAGTCACTCCTGCCTGTGGCCATCAAACTTTACAACTCCTCCCTTGGAGGGTCAGACACCCTGAGCCAATAGGCTGGTCTTGGACTTATTTCATAATTTACTGGCATAATTTACATATTACTATTTAACTATTTATGGTTCTATTACTATTTATTATTTATGGTGCAACTGTAACGAAAACCAATTTCCCTCTGGGATCAATACAGTATGACTATGACTATTTAGAAAATAATTTATGCCTTAATTCCTTCTACCAAAGTCATGACCATACACTTCCCTACATTGTATTTCATCTGTCACTTCTTTGTCCGTTCTCCTAATCTTTCCAAGTCCTTCTACAGCCTCTCTGCTTCCACAATACTACGTGCCCCTCCACCTATCTCTGTAACTGCTAACCTGACCACAAAGCAATCAGTTCCATCATCCAAATCATTAACATATGACATGAAAAGTCGCGGATAACCACCGAAGTCAGGTTAGTTGGCCGTCTTTTGCTTCCCATACTTCTTAAAGAGTGGAGTGACATTTTAAAATTTACAATCCTCCAGAATTTGAAGGATCACTACTAATGTCTCCACAATCTCTTCAGCTACCTCTGAGAACTCCGGGGTGTAGTCCATCTGGTCCGGGTGACTTGCCTACCTTTCAGTTTCCCAGGCACGTTCTCCATAGTAATAATGACTGAACTCACTTCTGTCCCCTGACATTCTGGAATTTCTGGTGTGCTGCTGGTGGCTTTCACAGTGAAGACTGATGCAAAATACTTAATCAGTTCATCTGTCATTTCTTTATTCCCCAATACTAACTCTCCAGTGTCATTTTCCAGCAGTCTTAAGTACACTCTTGCCTCTCTTTTACTCTTTGTATATCTGAAAAATCTTTTGTTAAACTTTTTTTAAATTATTGGCTAGCTTACCTTCATATTTCATCTTTTCTCTCTGTATTTCTTTTTTTAGTTGCTTTCTCTTAGCTTTTACAAGCTTCCCATTATTTGTTGCTATATTATATGCCCTCTCTTTTGCTTTTAGCAGTCTTTGACTTCTCTTGTCAGCTACAGTTACCTCATCCTCCCTTTAGAATACTACTTCTTTGTGATGAACTGATGCTTTGCCTTCCGAATTGCTCCTAGAAGCTCCAGCTATTGCTGCTGTACCTTAATCACTGCTGATGTCCCATTCCGATCAACTTTGGTCAGCTCCTTTTCTCATGCCCCTGTAGTTACCTTTACTCCACTGCAATACTGATGCATCTGATTTTAGCTTCTCCCTCTCAGACTGTGGGTGAATTGTATCCTGTCTGCTAAGTTCCTTTACCTTAAGCTCCCCAGTCAAATCTGGTTCAGTGCACAACACCAAATCCAGAATTGCCTGTTTCTCTAGTGGGTTTGACCACAAGCTGCTGAAAAAGCTATCTCATAGGCATTCTGCAAATTCCTTTTCTTGGGATCTAGCACTTATTTCATGCATATTGAAATCACTCATGACCATTGTAACATTGTCCCTTTTGTGCTTTTTCTACCTCCTGTTGCAATTTGTACTCCACATCCTGGCTACTGTTCGGAGAGTTTATAACTCCTGTCATTGTCTTTTTACCCGTGCAGTTTCTCAATTCTACCCAGAAGGAATTTTGTATCTTCTGATCCTGTGTCACTTTTTTCTAAAGATTTCATTTCATTTTTTTACTTACTAATAAAGCTACACCCTGCCCCCTCTGACCACCTCCTGTCCTTTCGATTTGATGTGTATCCTTACATTTTAAGCTTCCAGCTGGGATCTTTCAACCATGACTTAGTAATACCCAAAATGTGAGACCTGCTATTTTCAAGTTCATGTTCAAGTTTAACTGTCATTCACCATATATATGAGTACAGCTAAGCAAAACAACCTTCTTTGAGGGCCAAAGTGCGAAACACAGCATCACCAGTCACACGCAGCACAAAGCACTTACAGCACATATAATTACAACAGCAGAAAAACAGTCACAAAAAAATATATAGCTGAAGTCCCAGAGTGTTATGGATGGTGCATGGGACATTGCCATGGGCCAAGCTGGTGGAGCCACAGACAAATGAAGTCCAGCTTGTTTTCCACCAAGCAAGCACTAGAGAGGAGCACTGACGGGAGGGGCAGGCCCACAACGCAGCAGGGAATCCAGCATGTCCACCAGACCTTTGTTCTCTCCCAGCCCGTGTCTGGCATCTTCTACCCTGGGAGGCTGTGACAGGCATCCCCTGTGGTAAGAGGGCCTGGTCCATGCAACAACTGAGGCCACATAGCTTTTCCACCATTGGTCTTGCCACTGAACCAGACACGGTATTCTACATCACCAATGTCCACCAGTGTGTTGCATTCACAAGAAAAATGTCCAAGACAATCACTTGCACCGTCTATTGGACTGTGACCTGCCTCTGACGCGGTGTAGCACATGGCAACATAGTGCGCCATTAGTCTAGCTCCACCGCTATCGAGCAACTCACTAGTGGGGTAGACCTACCGTACTTGATTTTCATAATATCCAGCATTGTCTTGTGATCAAAAAGAGTTGAAGGATGAATGATTACTATACCTTTGTTTGGATCCAGAGAGGCCGCTGCGACCAAGTGCATCACTATCTTGTGGGAAATTGCTACGAGATCATCTACCTTATTTCCTATATTTCACCATCCTTCTTTTTAGTTTTCTAAAGTTAAATTTTTATCCTTTTCTGAACTTGTTTTTAGCCAGTATTATTTTACATGCAAGTTTTGAAATTATTCTGTTTTTCTCCTCTGACCCTGTTGTATATTTTGAGGTAAAGATGATTGAATTTTGTGGGTTTGTACATCATGATTTTTAAACATACTTTTTGATTTGTTCTCAACACATTTTAACTTCTTAAATTTTATTTTCATTGTTTATGATCATTATAGTCAGGAGAATGTTCTAATTGATTTTCTAAAGAACCCACATCAAAGAGAATACCTCAAAACTCAGGACAGGAAAAGATTCCTCAGTGAGATTTGTCCTTTTCAATGGTTCCTGCTCTCACATAGATCTCACTCTCTGTGAATTGGAAATGTTGCGTTAAAGCAGTAGTTCCATACACTCTGACTTACTAATTCAGGCAGCTTTTGTGAAATGAAAAATGCATCAAAATGCAAGGATTGCTCTGCATTAATTAATTTGGTCATCTAAGATCTTTTTTTGTTAATGTTTATATACTTCCAAATTGAGCAAATGTAAGTAATACCACTTTCAAATATTGATTGCTAATGTTTTTCTAGAAATTGTAGTTTAACTTGTGTTACTTTTTTACTTTTGATTTCAACCATTTTAATCAGCATTAATCTAGAATACATGCCTAAGTATAAATTAGAATTAAGTATAAGTTAGATTGTTAATGCACATATATAATAGATTATAGTTTATTTTGATTGCTCTTGGGTACTGAATTGCACTGAATTTAATAGCAATAATAGATGCACTTACATGGCAAATAATTCCAATTAAATGGCTTGTTTCTTTTATAGGAAGCTCCAAAGAAAAGTGGTAGGAAGAGCAAAATGCCCATGCAACTAGATTTTGGTAACATGCTGACAGTCCTAGAACAGAAACAGCAAGAGATGTCATCCAAACATGCTCCTAAGCCAGTTGTATTTGCAGGCATGTGTTGAAATTAATTCGGTTTCATCTCTTCTTTGACCCTGTTGTATATTTTGAGACAAAGATGATTGAATTTGTGTGTTTGCATTGTTTGTTAAACATGCTTTTGGATTCATTCCTGATGCAATTAGTTTCATTTTGTTTTCATTGCTGATAATCATTGTAGTTGGAGGAGCCTTACCATTGGTTCCCAAAGAACCCACAGTGAAAAAGCTGCCTCAAAATTCAAGTCAGGAAAAGATTCCTCACAATCCCTTGGACTCAAGTGCTCCTTTAGTAAAGCGAGGAAAACAAAGAGAAGTGCCAAAGGCTAAAAAGCCAACATCATTGAAGAAGGTTAGTTGGATGTAATGTGTTGCATCACTGCTGTTTCATCAGATTTTAGTAGCACACTACACAAGAATTGGAGGAAGGTATCTTGTCCCATTTAAATTGTATTTTCAAAAAAAAAATAAAGAAGTAATACAGGGAAGGATCTAAGATTCATGCTTCTAAAAGTAAGATTCTGATCCTAGCACTTTGTCATTAAAGCATGGCTGATGAATGCAAAGACTGCACACAACTTTCTCAGATCTATAAAACCAGCAAATTTAATAGTTCCACAAAAGTCAGCATATTTGTAAGATTATCAGCCTGACTTCTAATTTGCTTTCTTTGTGAAAACTAATTATAGTTCTGGGAACAAATTCTTGCCCCTAGTCCAATAATAAATGATTATTGAATAGAAATATGTAAAAAGAATACATGTGAGTGCAATAAATTAATTTTTTAGTCTGAACTGCAAATACCGCATTTCCTAAATTAATTCGACGTTACATATGAAAGTCTAGCAAATAGGATTACGATGAGAGGAAGGAGTTTTAAAGGGAATCTCAGAGGTGGGTATTTTTAAGCAGAAGGTGGTTGATACCAGAGACATTAGATACAATTACCATGTTTAAGTTGCATGTAGATTGACACTTAAAAGTCAAGACATATAAGGATATAGTCATAATGAAAGCAAATAAGATGAGTGTACATGGCCAATGAAGGTTGACCTGGACATGCTGTGCCAAGGGCATGTTTCTGTGCTATACAATTCCATAACTATGCTTATAATGAAAATTTTGTGAGAAGCACATACTGTATTTTTATGCACAAGTTCAACAATGAATTGTTAGCAATTAAATCATTTTAGACTGTGCCATGATTGATCAGTCTCTTAAGCGTCATTGCATTATATTAAATCCTACATCTTTTTTGGCAACCTTACTTTTGGAAAAAGTACAGACAATAAAATATTTAATAGTAAAACATTATAAAGAAGTTAGCAGTATGACTGACATGCAGAGCTGGTTAATGGAGAAGCAAGACCTCGTTACTGTGAATAGCTTCTTCCCCTCTGCCATCCGATTCCTAAATGGACATTGAATCTTTGGACACTACCTCACTTTTTTTTTTAATATACAGTATTTCTGTTTTTGCACATTTTTTAATCTATTCAATATAGAAAATGGATTTACTTGTATTATTATGTTTTTTTTTCCTCTCTGCTAGACTGAACTGCTAACAAATTTCATGTCACATGCATCTGATAATAAACCTGATTCTGATTCTGATAAGACCATTTCATTGAGGCAAAACAAAACATGAAAAGCTTGCAAAAACCTTTGAGCTTGAAAATAAATTGGAAATATTGAATGTCGAAGGCTCTTCCCCATCAACTCCACATACATGATGAGTGATTTGCTGTTTTGAAAAAGCTGATGTTTTTCCTCTGCTCTCCTTTGGAGAAGTGGTTGAAATTCTGAAATCTAAACTTGATTGCCAAGAAACAGCAGATGTTTTTGAACACTTAATAGACCTTTTGTTGTTAATGCTTTCTTTATTGATTATATATTGCAGTATCCCATCTATTTATTTCCCTTTTCATACATAGTTTTTGAGCCATACAGTTTGGAAACAGGTCCATGCCAACCAAGATTCCCAACTAAGATGGTCCTGTTTGGCCCATATCCCTCTGAACCTTTCGTTATCCATGTACCTGTTAAAGTGTCTGGTGAACTCATTCCGTATAAGGAAACCATCTTGATGAAAAATTTATCCATTGGGTTCCTATTAAATATCTCCCTTCTCACACCAAACCTATGCCCTGTAGTTCTTGATTCCCCAGCCCTGAGAACAAGTCTTTATGCATCCACCTGTCTATGCCCTTTGTGATTTTAAACACCTCTTTAAGATCATCTGTTATTGTCCTATGCTTCATTGAATGGTCCCAGCCTGCTCAATCACTCTCCGTAACTCAATCCCTTGAATCCCAGCAACATCATCTAGATCTCTTCACTCTCTGATTCATAATCTGATCTATTATCACTGATGTGTCATGAAATATGTTGTTTTATGATGACAGTACAGTGCAAGACATAATAACATGCATAAGAACATAAGAAATAGAAGCAGGAGTCAACTATCTGGCCCATGGAGCCTGCTCTGCCATTCAGTAAGATAGTGGCTGATCTGGCCATGGACTCATCTCCACCTACCTGCCTTTTCCCCGTAACTCTTAATTCCCCTACTATGCAAAAATCTGTCCAACCTTGTCTTACTGAGGTAGCCTCCACTGCTTCATTGGGCAGAGAATTCCACAGATTCACCATTCTCTGGGAAAAGTAGTTCCTCCTCATCTCAGTCCTAAATCTACTCCCATGAATCTTGAGGCTGTGACCCCTAGTTTTAGTCTCACCTACCAGTGGAAACAACTTTCCTGTCTCTATCTTATCTATCCCTCTCATGATCTTACAGAAACATATAAAATTTCCTCTGAATTCCAGCAAGTACAGTCCCAGGCGACTCAATCTCTCCTCGTAGTCTAACACTCTCATCTCTGGAATCAACCTGGTGAACCTCCTCTGCACCAACTCCAAAGCCAGTATATCGTTCCTCAAGTAAGGAGACCAGAACTACATGCAGTACTCCAGGTGTGGCCTCATCAGTACCCTGTACAGTTGCAGCATAACCTCCCTGCTCTTAAATTCAATCCCTCTAGCAATGAAGGCCAACATCCCATTTGCCGCCTTTTTTTTTGACGTGTGCCTGTGTGCGTGTGTGTCTGCATGTGGGTGTGTGTCTGCGTGTCCGTACATGCGTCCGTGATGATGTCTTTTTCATGGCTTTTACAAGGCCCGGAGCGAGAGAGAGACTGTGTGGCGCACCACTCCTCGCACAGACATTTTCGCAGTATTTTCCCTTTTATTTTTACGAGGTCGAGTTGCGATCTCGACACTCAACCCAGCACGGATGGAAAGCGTACTCAGGAGCAGACCTGACTAGTTTCGAACCCGGGAACCTCCACTCCCAGGTCCGGCACCGATGTCATTGCGCCACCAGCCGGCCCTCCATTTGCCGCCTTAGTAGCCTGCTGCACCTGCAAACCAATCTTTTGTGATTCATGCGCAAGCATTCCCAAGCCCCTCTGCTAGAAGTTACAAAAATTAAATAATGCAAAAGAAAGTGTTCTTAAAACATTGAGTGTGAGTCTTCAGTCTCCTGTACCTCCTCCTTGATGATAGTAATGAGATGAAGGTATGTCTCAGATGATGAGGGTCAGTAATGATAGATGTCGCCTTCTTGAGGTACTGTTTTTTGAAGATGTCCTCTCTTAGAGAGCCTTGTGCCTGTGATAGAGTTGGCTGAGTTTAAAACCCCTCTGGTGACCTGTAATTTCCTTAAGCTCCTTGAAGTATACCCACTGATATGTCTTCTTTCTGATCATATCAATGTGTTGGGCCCAGGACAGATCCTTTGAGATGCTGATGCTCAGAAGCTGTTCATCCTTTTCCCCGCAAGATCCTCAAAGAGAACCACTGTGTGTTCTCCCTACTTCTCCTTCCTGAAGTCCGCAATCAATTCCATAGTCTTGCTGACATCGAGTGCAAGGTGGTTGTTGTGACACCATTCAACCAGCTGATCTGTCTTGCCTCTCTACACTGCCTCCTTGCCATCTATGATCTGCTATCATTGGTGAATTTACAGATGACATTTGAGCTGTGTCTAGCCATATTGTCATGTATGTAGAGAGAGTAGAGCATTGGCTAAGCATGCATCCATGAGGCGTGCCATTGTTGATTGTCAGTGAGGTGGAGATAATTATCAACCTGCACTGACAGTGGTCTCCCAATCAGGAAGTCAAGGATCCAGTTGCAGAGGGAGGTATAGAGGCCCAGGTTTTGAAGCTTATTGATTAGTACTGATGAGATATTGGTGTTGAATGTTGTACTGTAATTGATAAACAGCAGCCTGACGTATGTCTTAATGTTATCCAGGTGCTCAAAAATCAAGTAAAGTGCCAGCAAGATTGTGAGCACTATTATGGCAGTAGGCAAATTACAGTGAGTCCAGGTGTTTGCTCAAGTAGGAGTTAATTCTAGCCATGATCAACCTCTCAAAGCACTCCATCACAGTAGATGTGAGTGATACTGGATGATAGTTGTTGAGGCTGCTCACTCTGCTTTTCTTGAGCATCAGTATGATTGATGACATTTTGCACCTGATGGGAAACTTCCAACTGCAGCAGTGAATGGTTGCCCATAAACACTCCAGCCAGTCGGTTGGCACAAGTTTCAGTTTCCTGGTACGCCATTAGGGCCTGACATCTTGTGAGGGTTTACCCTCTTGAAGAATATTCTGATGTCAGCCTCCAAGACAGAGATCTCCTTTGGCAGATAGAGTGGACAACACTCGGCTTCTAGACGTTCCAGGTAGGGGCAGCAGGACAGAGGTAGAACACCTGTGCACCACTATGAGTCAATCATGGAGCAAATGGAGGTACTTCTATCTTTACCTGATGCCGTTGTCTGGGTCATGTAGTGAATGATGAAGGTCTGGGGCTGGATTACTGTGTCTGGAGTGTCAGAGATGAGCTATGTCCCTGAAGCAGAGTACACAACAGTCTCTGATGCCTGTCTGGTATTGCAGTCTTGCTCTCAGAGGTCTAAAAGTTTTATTTTTTGGAGACTGTACATTAGCCAGGACGTTGGTGGGCAAATGGGCCCTACCTGGCAGCTACCTTTCCTGAGGTAATGGAGAATTTCCCTGTTCCTCCAGCTGCTGCACTCACTCCCTGGGTGGTCAGGAGACTGCCAGGTCTCTAGTCATTGAAGACTGGAATGATGGTTATTCACCTGGGAGCTGCACACATAAAATTGTCACTCTGCCCTTATCTTGAGCAAATGCCAGCTTAGTGGCATCTTCCCCTGTAGCAGGGTGACTAAAACTGAACACAATATTCCAAACGTGGCCTCACCATTACCCTGACAGTTGATTTGGAAATGAAGTCCCATATCAAGGTCTGTACACCCTAGTAGGCATTTATTTACCACTGACCCCACAATCTAAGTCCCTCTATTTCTTCGTGTTTTCCATTGAACTGAATTTTGACTTGAGCTTCTGCTTTGTTAATATACAGTGGATTCTGGTTAATTGAGACCAGTACATTTTTGCCCAATTAGTCGAAGATTCATGGAATTAGTTAGAAGGATATTTTTAAAAACAAACCGAGTAATAAATTATGTATTTAAATAAAATGCAGAACAAATTAGAATACTACAAATACTACTGCAGTGGTATAAAACTGTAATAGTTCCTAATAGTTATCGATGGAGGAATTCATCCAGAGTACGTAATGAACAGAATCAGTGCGGACACCCAGTGCACTTCCGTTAAGACGGCAGCGAGCTCGGATGCAGCGGCTTTCCGCAGGCCAACCATAGGTGTTTTTGCCTTTTTTTAAATGTCGTTTTTTATGATTGCAAGACAATGATGGACTTTAAGAACTTTGGATACTGCAGGTCTACCTCATCAGTGAGGTGCTCATTGGCAGAGAAGCTGGACTTGGTGTGGACCGTATTGCTGCCTGCTACAGGAGGGCATTGGAGTTGGTGCGTGAAGGCAGCGTGCAGTGTAACAGCGATTGTTTGTCTTGGACATCTCTCTTGCAGTCGCAAGACCCTGTTGGACATTGATAATGTAAGATGCTGCAGGCCCGTTTCCCTTGTTTGTTGGCACGACAGACAGGGACGGAGCTGCGTGGCCTCGGTTATAGCGAGGACTAGTCCTCAAGCCATGGCCTTGCCTGCTGGTGCAGTCCAGGAGAGGAGATGCAGAAGGCATTGCAATGCTGCGTCCATGCTCGGCTGGGGGCTGACATCTCCCGTTGGTGCTGCCGTCCAGTGTTCAGTTGGTGGAATGACAAGCTGGTTTGCACATTTGCGTTTGTCTGCGGACTGCTGGGAACTGCACCATCAATTCGTGGGATATGTTACTCAGGGACCTGGGATATATATATCGTAGTTTTGTTTCATGTACTGCTGCCACAAAAAAATTAATGACATGTGAGTAATGATAAACCTGATTTGATATGGGTCTCTACTGTGGACTGAGAGTGACAAGAGGGCAGGGAGAAGGGAATCGTGGTTGGGAAAAGGAAATGGGAGGGAGCGGGAAGCACTAGCGAGGCATTCTGTAATGACCAATAAACCAATTGTTTGGAATCAAATCACCTGTCTGGTGTCTCAGGCCGAGGTGTGTCTGTTAATAAATACAATATTGTGCAAAAGTCTTAGGCACCCCAGTTATAGTTAAATAGTTTCTCTTAATATCAGAGAAATGTATACAATATACAATCTGAAATTCATGTTCTTCGCAGATATCCACGAAATCAGAAGGGTACCCCAAAGAGTGAGTGGCAGTAAAAACATTAGAACCCCAAAGCTTCTCACCCCCCCCATGCAGAAGCAGCAGCAAGGCAACAAACCTACACCCCTCCCCATTTCAGCAAAAAAAAGCATCAGCACCCTCCACCAACCAAGCCAGCAATGGCAAAGTCCCCAAGGAAGACAGTGATCTGCAGTACAACAAGAACTAATCGTTCATCCAGCAACTTGACAGGCTCTTTCTCCCAAATAAAAGTGCAGAGAGGTGTCACTCAGCAAGAGCGGAGACATGACAAAACAACTCGCTAATTTATGATGATAAAGTCTGTCACATCATTTTATTCCGAGTTCTCCGACTTGAGAGTCGGCAACAAATTCTCCCCCACCGTGTGTGTGTGTGTGTGTGTGAGAGTGCATGATTTGCCGACTACAGGGCCCCCGACAGCTGATGCACTGTTCCCGGTGTTCCTCGTTCTCTCGCAACATTGTGGTGGGCTTGCCTACAGGGCCACAAAGCCTCAGAACCCCAATGGCGCGATCGTCATTTAGGCTGCGTCCTTGGGATATTGAAAAGCAGCCAGTTGTGAGCCCCCAGGAGCAGGTCCCACCACCATAAAGAACTGAAGTCTGAACATAACTCTAGGTCAGTGTCTCTGACAGAACCCCATCCACCTTGAAAAGGAAAAAGAGGGACGTTAAAGGTAGAAATTAAGCTGTTACTGTGGATGAGCTCAGAGGAGTCGCTGTTCAGCACCATTGTAGCTCCATCCCTCCGAGGCTATAAAAGGTGTCAAACACAAAATACTCTGCAGATGCTGGGGTCAAAGCAACACTCACAACACGCTGGAGGAACTCAGCAGGTCGGGCAGCATCCGTGGAAACGATCAGTCGACATTTCAGGCCGGAACCCTTCGTCAGGAAAGGGTGTCAATATATGTGTGCACAGAGTATATATATATATTTTTAGAGTGATTGTATGTTTGCTTGCTATATTGACTGCACTATGTGTGACTTGTGTATGCTGCACACTTTGGCCCTGAAGGAATGCTGCTTCATTTGACTGTGTTCATGTATTGCTGACTGATAATTAAACTTAAATTTGAACAGATAATGGACTGCCTTTACACGATGCTGTGGACAATTGCATCCTCCAAATCTTCATTTTCACTGTAACATTCAAAATGACTTTCGATATCTTCACGTTCTTTGTAACTCCTAACTTGTTGAAACAGAGAGATAATTTCATTTTCACTCCTGGCTGTTTCTGGCATCTCCAACCCTGAATGCTTGAAATGTCAGTGAGCAAAACAGTTTGGCATTGTCTTAATGCTTATTTCTTGCCAACTATCAGTGACAAAAGTCACTGCTTTTTGAATACAAACACACACAACTGTCACTATTTAAAAACTGTTTGCTCTAAGCACAGTGTAATGTCTAATGTCTACACAAATGCCAGTGACTGACGCTAGTTAGAACTTGTTGGCAACACTCTTCTGCCCCAATTAAGTGCCACAGTGTCTTAAATAAACCAAGGAAATTCCAGTATTTTTCTCGATGAGTTTTTATTCTTTGAATGTTGTCCCAAATAAATATATAAAAACAATCATCTGACATTAATTTTGTTCTGTTAGATTATATTGAAGGAACGAGAAGAAAGGAAACAGCGACGGCTGCAAGAAGAAATGGGATTGATGCCATTAAGCTGTAATCAAGAGGGTCAGGCACTCGCTTCGGATCAGAGTGTAACTCAGGACACAGAAAAAATCTCTGAATTAAATGGCAAGTTGTTTTGTATCTTTGAATAAAAGAATGAATACTGGTAAATATAAATCAGGTGGTATCCTATGGAAAGGGAAGCAGAGCTAATGTTTTAGGCCTTTCAAGGATGGCCTGAACTATTAACTCTGTTTTTCTCTCTCCATAGAGGCTAACTGGCCTGCTAAGTGTCAGCATTTTTCAGTTACCCCATGGTTTAGAGTATTCTGGTTGGTATAGCTAGCTAGTCTAGCAAAAGATAATCGTAAAACAAGTAAGTAAATCAACCAAGAGGGCTGTAGCCCATCACAGTAGTCAAAGGTTTGAAGTTTGTGATGTATCTGCACCAGTTGTTTTTGTTTTGGTTGTTCATTAATGAATGTGGAGTCCTGTACACAGGTCAAACAAGGCTAGAAGGTGGCAAACGGATATCTTTTTTTTGTTGTCCTTTTGATATTTATTTTGTAAACCTTATTTTTACACAGCAGACTAGAGATTCCAGTTTATTTGACTCCAGATGTTTTGTTGACTACTGATCTTATAGCTATTTATTCTTGCCTGTAAAACTGGTCCCATTCTTGATTACATTATATTGCCACCATGTACTCCTTGTATTGCAATTTTAAGGTCCAGCGCTGTGAATTGATTAAACATTCATAGTCATAGTCATAGTCATACTTTATTAATCCCGGGGGAGATTGGTTTTCATTACAGTTGCTCCATAAATAATAAATAGTAATAGAACCATAAATAGTTAAATAGTAATATGTAAATTATGCCAGTAAATTATGAAATAAGTCCAGGACCAGCCTATTGGCTGAGGATAATATTCCACAAATATTTGTCCAAACTTGGTGTGAAAATATTTTGTTTGCAGAGATAAAAGCATAGACCCTTTCAGTAATGCCATTTTAGCATTAGCTAGTTCTGTGAGTTCTATTCTAGTAACTTAACGGTTGGCTATAAACACAATTCCCTGTAGGTCACAAATGAGTAGTTTTTTCCCAAAAGTGTAATATGAAATCTTTGACCTCAATGACACTTAAGAACACTTTTGCAAAGAGAAGACCTGGGTAGTTCAGTACAACCTGGGAAGGAGTTGTTGCCATCAAAGGAATTTTGACAAGCATTGTCTGATTGCAGCTGGGGCGAAGTAACACAGGGAGCCAGTCTGCTAATCAGCTAGAAAACTATTGGCTGCTTAACAAAATAAAGTATGAGCTATCAAGGTGGTTCAGGGTCTGTAAAGTATTGATCTTACATGGAGGAGAGTTTGGATAGCTATTGGCTTTTTCCCTGAGTGATCTTTGCATTGTTTCCTGATGAGTACTGTACCTGAGAGCAGAACCTGGGAGTATGTGCATAAAGTTAGATTTCTGTAAATTAGGTCTTCTGTAACCAGAGTCTTGTGCACATTGTTCTCCATTCAGGGTTGCACTCCTATCAGAACTTATTATTATCGTTGCATTCTTTCCACTTCACTCCATTGCAAGTTCCTCATATGCTCCTAGTTCCAGCATCTGCAGATTTTTTTTTCTTGTTTGTGATTCAGTATTGCAGCAGATATTTTTCATGGGTGTCTGATTCGAAATAAAGCTCTCTTTTAACGGTAATATTGAAAACTATCCTGATATCCATTTTAATTTAATTGTATAATGATGCACACTTCTTGTTAGTTTATTTGCAATGAGCGAAAATTTGTAGATTTAAATAGTGTGATTTGTGTGCTCATCGTTTGTATCGTATATTTACGTAATAAAAGTGCAATATGTAGATTTTTTTTTCCACATGCCTGGTGCTATTTTTGTTTCAATTTACTTGCCTGTCGATAGTAGCCTGCTATTTACAAGATTTTGGATTTTGTCAAGATTAACGGATTATCCAGGGGATAGAGGAATTGGTTTATTGAAAAAGTGATGCCAAGCAGTGGAAGTCCTCCTGCTGTCACTCACTGCCTTTCAGTCTTTGTAGTGCTCAAATTACTCACCATTTCTGTTACACTTATCAACTCGCTTATCTAATTTTTAAAGAATGGTTAGTGAGGTGAAGTTAAAGCTTTGGTATCCATTATGGAACATTATTTATGTGTTTAATTTTTAGACAGAAATTGAAGTACTGCTAAACAGCGTCACGCTTAAGCCGTTGTCAAATTTGCACTCTTCCAAAGCATGTTTTCTGGCCTGTCCTTCTATTCCACTGATAAGGAAAAGTTTTCTATAATTCCACGTCAAAGTGGCGTGGCTGAGCTAACTACAGTCAGCACAAAACAATTGCTCTAGTATAAGTAAGGAGACCTATGACGCACCATGATTCCCGTCAGGCTCTAGTTCCTCAAAAACAATTTAGTAAATTATTACTTATTTGTTGCACATTCATCTGTCTTTGCATGAACTTGCCTGTAGTTCATTGTTTGTAATAATTGTAATATCTTTCAAATTTTGAGCATAATTATACTTCAAAATCAGTTCATTTACTCATTACACTGAGCTAATATTTGCGTTTTAGCATTGATTACAGTATCAACTAACCTTTTGAATTCGATATTGAGACTGATATTGAGCACTGCAAACAGTTTGCTGCAAAAGAATATTTAGTTAAGATATTTCTCTGCACTTGTTTATCAAAGCTATCTGGATATGTAGTATTTGTGAAGCAGATATACGTAGAAAACTAGAACCACGAGTGGCAGGGGTTGACCCTACACTCATTCTTCCCAAGTTCACTAATGGGGAATCAAAATGGACTGTCACTTCACTGAACTCATTGTTTCATGTTCTGTGTCTAGCAAAGTATTGGTTTTGAAAGCCAAAATATTAGCAATGTTTGCTGCTGTCTAGTATGTTAGACTATCTTTTGTTTTTGTAGAAAGTGACTTCTGTTCAGAGCAAACAATAGTAAGCACAGCTGCAGTCTGTATCATTTTAGTTCTGAGGTTCCATCTAAGTTTGTTTCTTATGACTTGTGTTGAATATCTAATAACTTTTTTTTGAGCATGAAATTCATACATTTGATCATAGAATCAGTTGTATAAGAGATAAACCTTGGCCAAATCTTTACTCAAACATTCTTCTACTAGGTAGAAAAACTAGCAAAGTTAATTGGGCTAGAATTTGCAGGACAATAGCAGCAACTGCGTTTGAAACTTCCAAATATGCTTCCATCTTCTCCTGGTAGGGCATTTGAGAACTCCCATGTCCAAAAAGGTAAAGCAAAGTGAAAGTCCAGTTTATTCTCAAATGCACTGTGCAATAAAATACTTGCCCGCAGTCGCATCATAGAACATAGAACAGTACAGCATTTTACAGGCCCTTCGGCCCACAGTGTTGTGCCGACCCTCAAACCCTGCCTCCCATATAACCCCCTACCGTAAATTCCTCCATATACCTGTCTAGTAGTTTCTTAGTAGTCTTTCACAGGTACATAGAAGCATATAAGCAGCATTCACAGAAAAAAAAACATAAATTATACAGAAAAACACCATTAGAGCAAAAAAAAGCAAAGCCTATTTTAATGCAAGGTTGTCAGAGTATTGCTAAACCTTATGCTTATGTTTTGCCAGTTGGTTCAAGACTGAATGGTTGGAAGGAAATGGCTTTCTTGAACCTGATGGTGGTTGGTGACCTTTGTTGGGTTTGCATTAGGTAGTAAGTGAAGCAGTTTGAAGGATCAGCTGACTTTACGTCATCCTAGGCAAACAATGTTCTTGTTCATGATGGCATTGACAGACATGTCAGCTCTTGTGGGTGTGGTCCCATATTTACACCACAAGTACAGTTCACCCTGCTGTGTGGCACTAGTCTCATGCTGAATGAGGTGCACTCAGAAACGAACTATTGGCAGTTTGAAATTACAATAAGAAAACTCCAGCCTTTTTGCCCAGTGTATCTTTCATTCCCAAGGAATGACCTCTGGTTCAGTGAGGAGAGCAGAAGAGCATATCAGGTATAAAACTATGCATACCTAAAGATGAGGTGCCAGATCATGGAAACAGGCATTTAAGTCAATTAGGTCCGCACCAACAGCTAAGCATCCAGTTTTATGGTGATACTATCCGAACCGATTTCATCCGCCAAATTCTGAACACTAAATTCAGGGGCAGTTTACCTGCACGTTTTTGGGATGTTGGAGGAAACTAGATATTTGGCGGGGGGGGTGTGCAGGTAAGCCGGCTCTTGTCAAGAAAAGAATAGGCAACCTCCCAATTTCAAGGAGTACTTATTTAGTAGGAAAAAATTACTCAATGAGAATAAATTTAAAATTACTGCACCATTGCATGGAGTTTTCTAAAGTTCAAATTTGCAACTGTGTGGACAAGTATTGCAGGAAATCTTTCAGTAGATGAAAGGAGGCAGTAATATTTCTGGTCAGTAGAATGCCTTTGATGAAAAAACATTGTAGTTTGTGCTCTTTGTTTTGGTGTATATATCATTCATTGTGAGCTAGAAAATGTCAAATGCTCTATAATTTTACTGCTTGTAATTTACACTGTTTTTGGTTTAGATTCTACAGAAGATTTGACTAATTCTGCACCTTCATCGCCCTGTCAAAGTGTACATTCTCTTTCTGATGCACCAAAAATTTCTGAGAAAATTTGGACAAAAAACATTCTGCCAAATCCCAGTCATCGAAAGATACACAGCAGACGGTTTAGAGAGTAAGTGAATTTCTGGAGCTATATGTTGCAATTATTATTTCTTCTTAACTACCTACTCCAGAGAGGTGTGGAATTTTACATCGAATTCTGTAAAATCCAGATTCTCCAAATTCAGTTTAATACCAAATCTCTTCACTTACAAAAATATTAGCATTTCTAGACTATTAAAGAGTGGAATGATTACTGGCATTAGACTATCAAGGATACACTTGTGCAGTTCTGTCAATGCTCTTTCAACTTGCTTGACTCTGTGTATTTTCTGTGCATCTACTTTCTGAAATTCAACACTATTAAATTTAATATTCACTTAAGTTTCTTGTTAGTACATTTGAATGATGGTAAGATGTCTTGCATCATAAAAGTTTCTACATTCACTAACCATTAATTCTATCCCATTTGGAACCAAAATCAACACTCCCTCTCTAGTCATTCTTCATTTTTTACAAATACCCTCATTGGCATTCTTTTTGTTCAAAATTAATGCTTCATCTTTACTTTTCCTCCATCTGTATATTCAGCTGTTAGCGATGAGGTTGTTTCACCATCCACTTCCTTTTCCAATCCTTTCGATAGTACCCAGACCACATACTTAAATTTTATCCTACACAACAGTAATTCACTATCTTTCTTCATTACCCTTAGTCTATATTTTGGCCCATCATAGTATTTTACTTCTCCTCAGAACAGCTTTCTTCAAACAGTTTTCTTCCTCCTAAATAAGTAGTCACTTACATAATTCCCCCAAGCCCTCTTTCTGAAACCTATGTTGTATTTTGGTCACTCCATCATACATGTCTTCAAAAGACCATCAGACATGTTTGATTTGGTCACTATTATTAACCATAAAGCTATTTATATCATAACATTATGAATTTATTAAGCCATAAATGAGTTTAAATTCCCTTCAAATCCTCAAAAGTGAAAATGTCATTTTTGTTTCATGCCTGCTCATGTGTGTTTCTTGTCCTGATGAGTTCAGTTATTCCAGATAATCCTTCAGAAGCAGTGCAGTGCTACGTAGCCTCAACATTGCAAACAATTTAGACCAGTTTTACTTTTTACTTTGCTATGAAAGTATTATGGTGCTTTTTCCACAAAAGTTTTCCATCGTTCCCACTCGGTCAGAATTTGTCTTTTGACACACAAAGTGTACAAGAGTATTGCTTTTCAATGAAAAGTACTGGCTCTTCTTCCAGGTACATTATTAAATATTTTCCCAATTTTGCCTTTCTAACTGCCAGGAAGATGAAAAAATACATTTAAAAAGATTGCTGGGTGGGGAGTGCAACCATAGATATTGGTTCAGTTTATTCAACAGCATTAATCATCATGGAGTGAATATGTTATTCAGAATGGAATATAGCAAAAAAAAAGTTTTTCACATAGTGGTGAGAGGAACATGTCCAAAGTAACCATAAAGCTTGATGTTTATCAGACATGTGGGTAAGGTGTTGAATGGAAATAAACAGTTTGCTCACAGGATTGAAGACCCAGATTGTATAGACTGTTTAGAAAAGGAAAATAATTAATAAATTAATAGGGAATATAGTTAATAAAGGAAGATGGGAACATAGTTAACAAAAGAAGATGAAGGTTTGATCAAGAAAAAAGCACGTCAGATATAAGCAATTGGTTTCATTTGAGTCCTTTGAAATTTTTTAGGGGATATGGGAGATAATTTTGAGCGATCACGCAATGGCCTCGGCAAGCGGATTAAGGAGAAAGCCGTATATCAGTATTTTAAAAGCAAGAGGATAGCTAGGGAAAGAGCAGGTTCCCTTGGGGACCAAATGGGGGAATTTGTGTAGAGCCCAGGTTCTAATTTGAGCAGATTCTAAGTAAGTATTTCTCATAAGTATTCACGAGGAGGAGGATGATGTGGCTGGTGCAGAGTTAGGAAAGAGCTACATTGATATTCTGGAACATTTGTATCAGGAAGGAGAAAGTGTTAGATGTACATGAAGGTGAATGAATCCACAGAGCTACTCCAAGGTGCTATGGGAAGCAAGAGTGGAGATTGCTGGGGCTCGAATGGAAATTTTTCCAAGTTCTTTAGTTTCAGATGGTGTACCAGAAGAATAGATGATGTTGTTCCATTATTCAAAAAGTAAATGAAGTGGGGATAAGCCAGGAAATTACAAACTGTTAAGCTAGCATCAGTTATAGTAAAATGATTGGGGGAAAAGATTCTAAGGGATAGATTTATGTTCACGAGATGGCTGGGACTAAGATGGGGGACTTAGCATGGTTTTGTTAAAGGGAAATTTGGTTTTACAGATCTGATTGAGATTCAGGTTTTTGAGAAGATAATTAAGAACATTGAGTAGGCAACTGGTGTACATGAACCTCAGCAAGGTTTTGGCAAGGTCCGGGATTGTAGGCTGGTCCAGAGGTTAAAGCACAAGGGATCTGAGGTGCCCTGTCAAACTGGTCCCAAAATTATCTTGATGATTGGAGTCAGATTGTCTGTTGCCAATAGTGTACTACAGGAATCAGTGCTGGAACTATTTGTTTGTCATATTTATTAATGACTTGGATGAGAATGTAGATGGCCTGATTAGTAAGTTTACAGATGACACGAAGATTAGTAGAGTCGAAGACAGCAAAGAATGTTTACTAGTAACACGGGACATGGATCAATTGGAAAGTTAGGTGGAGTAGTGGCACATGGAATTTAACCCTGACAAGCATGAGGTAATGCATTTTAAAATGTCAGGTACTGGTATGACGTGTAGAGTATGGCAGGGACTCTACAAGTGATGATGCATAGGGATGGGTGCTTGTTCATAGTTCCCTGAAAATGACAATGCAAGTGGATAGGGTAGGTATGAAGGCATTTTTGGTATAATTTCCGTCATAGGCTGAGGCATTGGGCATAAGAGAGGGGATGTCATGTTACAGCTATACAAATGTGATCTTGTAGATGTTTTAAGATTATGGCTGGTAAAAATAAGTGAGGTAAGGGCAAGGAAGTAGAGATTTAAGATGAGAAGAGGTAAGTTTAAATAAAGATCTGAGAGGCCAGTTCCCATCTACCTGACGTAGATGGGTTTTGCAGTTGGGATGGACAGCTGGCCAAAGGACCTGTTTCGGTGCTGTATAGCTCTGATTGTATGACTCCTAGTAATACCACTTGCTCCTTTTATCTACCTTTTTTGTTACTTTTAGGTCAAATATGAGTGTGGTTTCATTTGAATATATGAAAGGACCTATGATTTGGTCAGCAGTAAATTTTGTGGTTTAGATTATTTCGTTGTCTTGATTAGTATTGAGTCTATTAGTTTTGAGTATATGTTAACAATTGTTCTGTAGATTAACTGAACTGAGTGGTTTGGTAATGTGTGGTAGTAACTCTGGTTGCTGAGAGTTTAGTTAACTGTAATAGTGGGAAAAAACTGACTGATTAGTGAAAACTCTAAATAAATAATTAATTATGATTTTAACATTTTGCCTACCTGATTATAAGTGAAAGTTCTAATCCATATAATGACAGTTGTGCGCCAATTTCTGAGTACAGATGAGTTTTTAAACATTCCAGTCTTTTGTTCTTGCAGTTCACAATGATTTGATCTCCGAGATCATGTTACAATTGCAAATGCGGGGATCAGTGGTTTTTTTTGGGAAAATTGCTTTGTGAAGCCAATATTCCTAAATTTAATGTACCTAAATTCAGGAATTCTTGTAAAGAGACTGCCAGTGTTTTGTATTGCAAATTTTGTTTTGCATGTCAATGTTTTTTCCTCTCTGATTTATCCAAATCTTCCAACACATCTCTCCAACAATATCACCCTGTGAATCTACACCATGTACTTTTTTATTATTTCAGATATTGCACTCAAGTTTTGTCAAAAGAAGTTGATAATTATGTGACTGACTTACTAAAGGAGCTGGTCCGTTTCCAAGATCGGTTATACCAAAAAGATCCAATTAAAGCTAAGAAGAAACGTAGGATTGTCATGGGGCTGAGAGAAGTGCTGAAACACCTAAAACTGAAGAGGCTGAAGTGTGTTATTATCTCTCCAAACTGTGAAAGAATACAATCCAAAGGTACGTTACTTGTAATTGAATGTTCCTTTATTGGATATAATGACGAAGAGAATAATTGCAGGAAGTATTTTAGTCACAAGCTATACAGATATGTTTTGTCTTTTGGGTCATGCATGATTATATTGCATCCTGCACTATTTTAGCTAAAAAGCCATAGTATAACGTATAATAGTGTAATTTGTACTGTGGGTAGCTGTGCATTACATTAACACTTAGATGACTTATTCTTTTGCAGTTATATTAATTTTGATGCATTATTGTACTGTTTCACTGGCTTGACATTGCAGTGGTAGAATAGTAAAATGTAATACAGTAGATTCCAGTTAATTAAGACACATCAGGACCAGTACATTTTGGCCCAATTAAGCGGCCACCCCGATTAGCTGGTTTCATGGAAGTAGTTAAAAAGATTTTTTTTTTAAATACAAACTAACATTTAATTGAGTAACAAATTATGTATTTAAATGAAATGCAGAACAAATTAGAACACTGCCGATACTACTGCAGTACTATCCTAATCATTATTGATGGAGGAATTCAGCGTACACTGCCGTGTTATTTTGATTGAACAAAATTCACGCAGACATCTAGTGCAGATAATGGACTGCCTTCATACATTCATTCGATTATTGTGTCTTCCAAATCTTTATTTTCATTGTAACATTCAAGATGATTGCCAATACCTTTTATATTCTTTGTAGTTTCTAACTTGTTGAAATAGTGAAAGTGTTTTGATTTCACTTCCAGCCGTTTCTGGCACCTGCAAGCCTGAAAGCTTGAAACCGCAGTGAGCTAAACAGTTCTGAATTGTCTTACTGCTTAATTTTTGCTAACCATCACTGACAAAAATCAATACTTTTTGAACACATGCCCAGGCAACTGGCACTATTCAAAAACTGTTGGCTCTAAGCATGGTGTAGTGTCCAATGGCCGCACTAGTGTAAGCATCTGACCCAAGTTAGAAATAATTCGGCAACAGTCTCCTGTCCCAATTAAGTGGCATACTGTCCCAAATAACTGAAGGGAATCTGGCAATTTTCTTGATTAGTTTTTGTTTTTTAAGAGTTGTCATAAATAAGCAGCTGTCTCGATTAACCAATGGCCCACTTTCCCAGAATCTGCTGTATTTGGTTACCCTAATCCTATTGTATTACCACTTGCTTGTAAGACACAAAATTTAACAATTCTTGCAGCCTATCTTAAGCCTTGGTACCTGTCTCTGCCACACCCACCTCATACAAGATCTATTTTTCCTAACTCTGTGGGATTGCATTTGCTGTGTTTGTGAGTCAATTTAAATTACAAAATGAGAAAAATTGGCCAGCAATGACCAAGATGATGCTATTACAGCAAAGGAAAAGAGTTTTTAATTAAAATGAAATTTCTTGCTGTAAAACAAATGTTTGAAATCTTAAAATAAAACAAAAAAAGTGTTAATAATGGTCAGGTGTGTATAGGTTTATGATGGTTTATCATGTTGGTACAAAGTACAGTAAGCATGAAGATTGTGAACATTTCAGATATCAGTAAAGGACAGCCAAGAAATTAAAGAAAGTATAAGGAGTTGATGAGTAATCAAGTAAGAAACAAAAATGGAGAGTAAGAGCTTCTCTACTTAATCTGGAAAAGATCAACAAAAGTTAAATTGGCTCTCTTAGGAAGGGAAAAATAAAAAAAAAGTAATGTTTGTTTTCATTGAGTAGCAATAGGAAACTTCCTGGAAAAAGAAGAGAACCAAAGTCCTGGAGTAATGAGAAACTAGCATTTAATTTCTTCCGTAACACTAAGAGACCTGATGATTTTAAAAGAGGTGGCTATGGAGGTAGGGATGCACTCCTTTTGATCTTCCAAAAGTCAGTGGGTCTTGAAAGTTACAAACTGAAGGTAGCAATTACATTTCTGAGATTAGGAACAAGTGGGTCATTTCGAGTTGGGGCACATTGGCCAATGAGTTGTAGCAGGTATTGGTACTGATGCCGAAGCTTTTCACTCTGTCTCAATGATTTGGGCAAAGGTACCAAGTATTTTGGAATCTTCAAGGGGATATAGGCAGGTAAAGTGAACGATCAAGGCTATGAAAGCAAGAATACAATGTGGGGTTGTCCAATCAAGAAGAAAAAAACAGAAAATTGGAGAATTTTTTTAAATGGTAGAAAATTGAAATGTTTAGGTGTTCGTGAATCACTTTAAAGATCTCATAAAATTTTAGCAAGCAATTGAAGTTACTGCAGAGGTGCTCCAATGTAAAAGGCCGGCCGTGATATTACTGGATGATTTAGCAAGCATGAAGTCCTGAATGGACCATTCACGCTTCTGTTTATTGTGTATGTACATATAAAATAGCAAGGGGTGTCAGGTTTTTTTTCTCTTTGTTCAAAATATTTCTTTAGGAAATTCCACTTTTTACTCGATAATATCTGATTAATATTAATTTCAAATTATTCTTAAACCTGTCTGATTGGAAGATTTTCAGAGGAGGAGGAGGAGGAGGTGTTTACGGTTTTGAGGAAAATTAGGGTGGATAAGTCCCCAGGGTTTGATAGGTTGTTCCTTCCGACCCTTTGGGAGGTTAGTGCAGAAATTCCAGGAGCCCAGAAGAGAAATTTAAGACTTCCTTAGTCACAGATGAGGGACAGGAGGATTGGAAAATAGCTAATATTGTTCTGTTGTTTAAGAAAGGCTCTAAGAATATGCCAAGAAGTTATAGGCTGGTGACCCTGACATCAGTAGTGGGTAAGTTATTGGAAGGTATACTAAGGAACAGGATACGCAAGTATTTGGATAGGCAAGGATTGATTCAGGATAGCCAACATGGCTTTGTGCGTGGGAGGTTGTGTCTAACCAATCTTGTAGAGCTTTTCAAAGAAGTTGCCAGGAAAATTGATGAAGGCAAGGCAGTGGATGTTAACTACATGATCTTTGGCAAGGCCTTTGACAAGTTCCCACATAAGACGTTGGTCAAGAAGGTTCAGTCACTTGGCATTCAAGATGAGGTGTTAAATTGGACTAGACATTGGCTTTGAGGGAGAAGCCAAAGAGTGGTAGTAGATGGTTGCCTCTCTGACTGGAGGCCTGTGACTAATGTTATGTCACAGGGATCAGTGGTGGGTCTGTTGTCCTTTGTCATCTATATCAATAATCTAAATGATATTTGCGGATGACACCGAGATTGGGGAATGTAGTAGACAATGTGGAGAACTATTAAAGCCTGCAGTGAGATCTGGACTAGATGGAAAAATGGACTAAAAATGGCAGATGGAATTTAATGCTGACAAGTGTGTGGTGTTGCACTTTGGGAGGACAAACCAGGGTAGGACTTGCATGGTAAGCAGTAGGACACTGAGGAGTGCTGTAGAACAGAGGGATTTGGGAATACAGATCCATAATCCCATGACTCCATGTGGAGTCATAGGTAGATAGGGTTGTAAAGAAAACTTTAGGCACATTGGCCTTCATAAATCAAAGCATTGAGTACAAGAGTTGAGATGTTATGTTGAAGGTGTTGGTGAGGCCTGATTTGGTATATTGTGTGCAGTTTTGGTCACCTACCTACAGGAAAGATGTCAATAAGATTGAACGAGTGTAACTTGGATGTTGGCAGGACTTGAGGACCTGAGTTTGTAGGGAAAGGTTGAATAGGTTAGGATTTTATTTGCTAGAGCATGGAAGAATGAGGGGCATTTTGATAGAAGTATTCAAAGTTATGAGGGTATAACTAGGGTAAATGCTTTTTCCAGGGAGGTTGGGTGAGACTAAAACTAGAGGTCATGGGTTAAGCATGAAACATGAAATGTTTAAGGGGAACATGAGGGGAAACTGCTTCACTCAGAGGGTTGTGATAGTGTGGAACAAGCTGCTTGCATAAATGATGGATGTGGGTTAAAGAGAGATTTGGATGGGTACATGGATGGGAGGGGGTGTGGAGGGCTGGATGCAGACCCATGGGACTAAGCAGGTTAATAGCTTGGCATGGGCTAGATGAGCTATAGTGTTTTGACTCTGTGACTACATGGTATGAAGAATCCATTTATAATTCATTTACCTACTTGAAGATTCGAAACATTGATTTCCAAGAGTTTGGATGTATGTAATACAGTTTGATATTCATTGGGGGAAATTTTCCTTTTACTTGTTTTAGTTCCTTTATACTAAACTGTAGCGGTAGAACAAAGTCATAATCCACAAAGAGAAAGGAAAAAAAGACCATAAGCATCATAAAGCACAAAAGGGAAATTGAAATTCTGGAGAGATAATTCCACAGTGCAAGCACAGGGATGAAATGGCCATACACAAGAGGAACAGAGTGGTCAGAAAATGTTTAGAGATCAGTAGATGTATGTATACAGCAAGATGTGGAATGCTTCACTAAAAGACAAAATATGTGTTAGTCTGCAAGGTTCAAGTGATGTCAAGTAAAAATACTTCCTTGAGAAAACCTGTAAATTCCAAACATTGAATTCTTATTTAAGCTTGCCATCTAATGTCTCTGATGTTTTCATCTAAGAATTATTGTTTTGTTCAGGTGGCTTGGATGAAGCATTGCATACGATAATTGAAGTTGCTCGTGAGCAAGAGATTCCATTTGTATTTGCTCTCAGTCGCAGAGCTCTAGGTCGCTGTGTGAACAAAGCAGTTCCTGTTAGTGTGGTTGGAATCTTCAGCTATGACGGTGCTGAGGTTAGTCAGAATCAGTGATTTGCAAATTCAGTTCACACTACCAGATGTATAAATTCATCTTGATCTAAACAGAGATCACAGATTCCCTTATTGCTGCTGCTCTTTAAAAGCATAGAAATTGAAGCTTGTGACTTACTAGAATTGTTTGTGGTGTGATAAGAAAAGGCTTTTACTTAAACAGATTGTCCCCGAGTAATGTGTGGGGTCCATCCTTGTCAATTTTGTCCATAATACTCTAAAGTCACTCTAGAGCATTGTAATAAATGGCGTCAAAAACTAATGAGGAAGCAATGACTAAATGTGGAGAGCTAAATGAAATTAGTTCTGAGATTGATAAGAACAAATATACGCACGTACACTATGTTGGACTTTTGAATTTAATTGTACCATAGGAGCTCTTAAGTTGGGAGTTCATAACCCAAGGACAGTCTCTCCAGCAGAAATTCAGTAATCTGGAACCGTTGGTCACTTGCCAGATTTTCTAAGCTGCTGGAAGTTACTCACCCCATATATAGTTCTTTAAAAAATGTTGCACAGTAGTACGTGTACCAGTGAACCAATAAGTTTCAGTTGGTCAGAAAACCAGAAGACTACAAGCTTTCTGGATATCAGTCCCCGACTCTGCCTGCAAACATACTCTGACCCTGGCTCCGGCCACACTCCTGATAATATATGGCCAGCCTCACTGGAACAAGAATTTATGGCTATTAAGTCCACATATAATGAAGATGGTGTACAAATGTGCTAGCCAGATGCTGAATTATTGAGACCACATCTAGCACTAGGAACACCCTCACCGGGCTCGATGAATATATTTTACATTAACTAGAATACAAGGCTGCATTTGCTGTATCTGTTTACCTATATATGTAAGATAAATACTTTTGGTAAATTACTGTGGTCTCTCTAAATAAAACTGTAAATTAATATTTTATGAGAAACATGGAATTAAATTTGTGAATATTCAGTTGCTAATTAGCCAAATTGATCTTGGTCTTCCAATGACTCAAAATAAATCATGTCAATATTGTAAATTAATACATTTGTGTATTTTTTTTACAGAACCAGTTTCATCAAATGGTCGAACTAACTGAGGAAGCTAGGAAAGCATATCAAGAAATGCTGAATGCTCTCGAGCAAGAATTAAAGGCTGATGGAGCAAACTCAGTGGAACCATCGCGCAGTGTTTCAGAAGAAAATACCATTGAATTAGACAGCAAAAACCCTTCATCTTTTACTGAACCGAGTGAGCCAGAATATGGTGCGTATCAAATACCATGCAGGCAAATACCTTCAAACATTCTCACTTCCACATTTTTTTATATATCTATATCTGTATCTAGATATATATTTTTTCAGATTTCTCAGGGCCTGTCCGGTATAACCATGGCAAGACTTTAGTTAGTTTGTGATCATTCATGAAGCCAATTTCTAGTTGGAAATCTAAATCATTAAATTCTTGGTGGGTGGGGGAAATTTGTGCATCAATTGCATTAGATCAAATATGCCCAGGGCTGGCTGGTGGCACAATGACATCAGCACCGGACTCTGGAACGGAGGTTCCCGGGTTCGAACCCAACCGGGTCTGCTCCCGAGTACGCTTTCCATCCGTCGCAACTCGACCTCGTAAAATAAAGGGAAAAATACTACGAAATGTCTGTGTGAGGAGTGGCGCGCCACACAGTCTCTCTCTCTCTCTCTCTTGCTCTGCTCCTTGTAAAGGCATGAAAAAGACGTCGTCCCGCTAACATTGCATATGCACGCATGCACACGCCAAAAAAAAGATCAAATATGTCAAATGTGAACAGCTGCTGATAGAATTGTAGTACAGTCAGCCCTCCGTATCCGCGGATTCAACCAACCGCGGATCGGGATCGAAAAAAAACACGGAAGTTCTCTCTCCAGCATTTGTCGTTTGAGCATTATTTGCCTCGTGCCTCGTTTGGTTGCTATTTGTGTTGTGTGCACCCCTTGTTTCTGTTAAAAAATGGCTCCTAAAAAGCAATTAAGTGGTCAAAGCAGTTCCTCAAAGGCTAAGAGGGGAAAGTACTGTAATCTAGAGATGATTAAAAGTATTACTCGTTGTTTGAGCATTGTTTGCCTCGTGTCTCGTTTGTTCGCTACTTGTGTTGTGAGCGAGAGGAAGGAGCTTAAGGCTAGTAAGGGATGGCTGGCTAGCTGTGTAAAGCGCTACAGCCTCAAGAACTTAAAGATCACGGGAGAATCGGCATTGGCAGCATCAGCGTTCCCAGAAGAACTACGATGGTTGCGTCTGTACTGAACATGTACAGACTTTTTTTCTTGTCATTATTCCCTAAGCAATACAGTATAACAACTATTTACATAGCATTTACGTTATATTGGTATTATAAGTAATCTAGAGATGATTTAAAGTATACGGGAGGATGTGCATAGGTTATATGCAAACACTACGCCATTTTACATATGGAACTTGAGCATCCGTGGAATTTGGTATCCGCGGGGTTCCCGGAACAAAACCCCTGTGGATACGGAGGGCCAACTGTAATGTACAGCAGAGAATGGGCCCTTTTGGCCCAAAATGCTAGTAGGAGGCCTGTACTTCTCATGCTTTTCTTATTTGAGTATCTGTCTAAATGCTTTTTAAATGTTGTAATTGCATCTGTCTTTAATACGTCATCTAGCAGCTTGTTATAAATATTCACTACCTCTGTATAAAAAGACTTATGGTGTGAATCATATTAAAGCTACAAATGCAAAGTCCCATTTTAATGTAGGGTGGCTGTTATAAGTGAAAAAACAGCCACCTATTTAATTTGCACCATGTAGTCATAAAAAGGTCTTTTTAAGATGGACTGTCAAAGTGGTCACCAAGGTAAGTACCTTTAGGGAACAGTTGCATTGCTGCTTCAATACTAGTTTTTACCCAATTAAGTGGAGAATTTCCCTGTAATGTTTTATTCACAGAAATTAAAGACGTTTCTTATTTGGCCTATTAATCATGTCACGTTCAACTCAAGATGATCAGCAAAATAGAGAAAGATATTTAACAGTTCCATCAAGTAGAACTTATTCATAAATAGCCCGCTAACTTGTGCAGAGTTTGGTTCTGCCAGAGTAAGTCACTTCCAAGCCTCCTTGCAGCTGTGGTCTAAAATATGAATTGAAGAACTAAATATGAAAGGTAAAGTGTTTGTGACATCCCCACAGGTATTGATGTTAAGGCAGCATTAAAATCTCCATTTAAATTGAAGCGTCTAACCTGGTGGCTTGATGAAGATCTTCGTTACCATTGCAGGCCAATCTCCTCAGTTCCAGGCCATCAGAACAGAAGTTTCCCTGGACAGTATTGTAGACTAAAGCATTCTTTGATTGCTTCATCCCTTGCCTCGTAATTAAGTGCTGCTGATGATAGCAGATATTTTGTTCACTCAGCTCCGAGTAATGAAGTAGAAGCAACTCATTTTCATTGTTACGATGGGAGAAGTAAAGTAGCAGCACACAAAATATGGTATTGAGTTAAGTGGTTGTTTAATCATCAAGTTAAAACCTCAGTTCTGGAAAAAGTAGAATTTTGGATCCTTTAAGCCTTTTATATCATTACTCTTTTTAAATGAAATTAATTTTAAAATCTGATACAATTTAGTAAATTAAGTTTTTAATCTTCATAATATGATTTGCAACTTCATGAAATCATAGTTGATTGAAAGGGAAAGTTACCAGCCACATTTGAATTTAGTTAGAAAACCTGATCATTTACTTTTTCACCACTTTCTTTTCCCATAATTGTAATTATTTAGTTTGACATTCCCGTGATTACTTATTGGTCTAATTGTTCCTCTTATAGTTACTACTTGGAAAACCTTGCTGAAGAGACAATGTAATCCCAACTTGTCAGACACTGAAAACACTCAAACCTCAGAGAGTCTGTTCAGTAACTCAGAAGAAGAAACTGGCGATTCCATACAGGCTTTTCCAAAGTCCATTCTTGATTTTGAATGTCAAGCAGCAATAAGATGACTAAATGAACGTTGTTTGAAATAAAACTGTAAACATTTTTTGCAGCTCTCAATCCCAAGGAAGATTCCACTATTATTCAGGAAATGGTAATTAAAATATACAGCAAATGAAATAATTGTCACCTCTTTAAAAACAAAGAATGTACTCAAAAGGGTAAACCTGAATTAATTGTCTCTCGTAATTGAAGCATATGATTGGAAAAAGAATGATATTAATTGAACAATAAAGCCCAAGTAAACCTTATTCAGTATGATGAATAGCTAAAGATGAGTTTGTTGCCCAGTGATTACCTCAGCATTTGGCTCCACTGCAACAGGCAACCTCAAAATAGTCCCAGAAATCAATGTAGTGTTGCAGATGGTATATTTTCTTAGTGCACTTTTCCAAAATTCATGTCTTCCTGCCTTAATCATCAAGATATGGATTGGATAGAACCCATCTTGTAACAAGAAAATGAGGAAATGTTTGGTAGCTGGAAATTGCAATATCCTGGATAGCATTATTGTGATATTGCTGATGTACCCAGACTCCCATACAAATTTATGAATAATTACAAAACTGTGGTGACTTTTCATCTGTTGCATTAGATTTACATAACACAATAGAGAGACTGGGCAACTCAATCATCAACACATACTTCTACTAGTACCAACTCAGGGTCAGAATAACATATCAAAAATCTTGTACTGTATCTCATTATTTTACAACTCTTTGACCTTGAATATTCTGCAAACAATAAGCAACTTGCCTATGGTCATACTAGCTTGGAAACTTTCCTCAAAACTTTCTCTTTGTAAATGTTCAAATGAGCATAACTTAAATTTAACTATGTTGAATCGATCAGCTGGCCCTTAGCACAAATTACACTCTATTTGGCTCCACGGTAATGCAGGTAATATCTGATTTTTTTAAAACTTTTTGTCATTAAATACACATTGGTTTTGTCAGTGGTTTTCTCATGATCAAAAAATAATTTCAGTTCTGGTGAGTGAAACGATTTCTGCATAATCTCAAAGTTGTACGCTGACAGCTATGCAATTTGTTACCTGTAATTTTGCAATTGAGAAAATGGCGTGCTTATGTCAAAATAAGCAAACAAAACGTTTTTCCCCATATTTCTATCCCGTAATTTCACCAAAGTGCACATATAAGTAAAATTCAAGAAATATATCATTAACGTAGCATTCTCTTAGACTTTTACCTTATGTGGAGTTGGAATAAATGGTGAAACTTGAAAATAAGTTCAGTAATCTTTCAAGTAAAAATAGTAGATGTTGAAAAGGCTCAGCAGGTCAATGGTTCCAATATTTGCTGTTCTTATTTGGTTCACTGATATTTGTTGTGCAATATAACACTACTGATTTTTGGGTCCATTGAAATTCCAGCTGATGTTATAAGGAGGTTTCATGGTGAAGAATAAATAGTGTTATCAATACCTACTACATAAAATGATTTTGATGAAGTATTACTATGTTGGTGTGAATAGTTTATGATGCTGGAAGCTTGCACTTCCCTTTGCATAAACTATTCAAGTTTCAGACCTTGGGATGTGCATGAATGCCATAATACTGTGATACATATCTTTAGAAAATGAAAGTGTCACAAGTTATAACCTAAACAGTCACATTATAATACTGATTTATTGGTAATTTAACCCGAAGAGTCTTCTATGTTTATCATCATTGCTTTAGAGAGGAGCTATGACATACAACTGATAACACATACATCCAATAGTACCATAAAACTAATTTCATAAACCATTATTGTGTATGGGAGATCTAATGTGAGTTGGAAATGTTGACTTATTGAGGTTCAACAAACACTTGCAGTAGAGATTGGTGAATTGTGTAAAAAAGTTGTTTGCCATTTAGCTAAGGATGAATGCTGAACTAAGTGTGCAGAGTATAAGAGCTATCATCTAACCTTTAGCACTACTTTCAGCAGGCATCTAATCGCTTATTTATCTCGATTAATTTGGAAAATTTCTTTGTTTAGAATTCTAGGATATTTTCTGATTGGTCAGATCAGCAATTTGATGCCATGGGATTTTTAATTATTACAGTTTTATTATCGCAAAGCTGTTGTCCCACTTTTAACTGCTTCACTTTGCTGCAGATTATTCATCTTTGCCTGAAAGGTACATAAGGCAGTTCATGGAAGGAAAATTATTAGGTTATTACATTCAAAAAGTTAAGCTCAAGAGGTTGATATTTAAGTTGTATAATTTTTTTTTAAATGGGTTCAGTCAGCTGTTAATTCAAGTCTTACTCCAGCATGTTTTAGAACAATACGTTTTACTTACTAAGTTTTGGGAAAATGATACAACTAAGTGTGTTGATAAAGTCAGAGAAAGAATGTTCGTAAGTTGGGTTTGTTTTTAAAGTCCACTTTAATATTTTACAGCAGTGGCTTACTGTTATTGCTAGGAGACAACATACAACTCATTAAACACCTGTTATGTATCATTTTACATTACAGTGCTGTTTCAATTACTTTCTGCAGTGTTTTGAAAATTGATATCGTTAACTTATCGTTAGTCTCCTTTAAAACACCTATGAATAGTTTTACATGTTTATTGAGATAGCAAATGTTACATTATTATAAATGATTAGATTATGGGACAGTTCTATAATATTGTATGTGTTAGGTTATAGTCAACTCAGTTAATACATTCATAAACTGTCAAGAAAAAAAATCTATACTACCACAAGTATTATTACTCTCTTACAGTCAGTGCACAGTAGTTGAATTAATTGCCCTACTTCCTACAAAAATATCAAACCAAAGAAAAATATTTTTGTTCCTTTCTTTTCCCTCCTTTGGCTGAAAACACACAAAAATAAAAATGCTTAGCAGAACAGCTGCACAGAGGACAAGGTAGCCATGGAAAATTAAAAATTGTTCAAGACAGCTACTGTTTCTCCATGCCACTTGTATCGAAACATTCTCTCATTGGTTCAAATCCAAGACTTGGTTGTAATGGTGCTTGGGCCTTTTCCAAGTTTGCAAAATGAATGTTCGCTTATTCTTTAAGCAAACAAAATATTCTCAAACCAGCTGCAACAAATAGCTGTAAATGAGACTTGTGTAATTTTGCTGCTATGATTTTACTATTGTAAACTGAGTCTAACAACCCCCTTAACAGTTGAGATTTTCTTTTAAGGGAGAGTACTATAATTCTTGCTTGCTTTGTGTTAAGGCCAAAATAAGCTGTGATGCAGTAAGAAGTGACCGGGAATACTGGGCACTGCCTGCTGGTCTGTAATTCTGGCTTCATTGATTTGTTAAAGAAATTATTGTAAAACTGTGACTATTAATTTAAATATATGTTCTGTAAATAATCAAACAAATTTTATGCTATAGAGCAGTTTGAATTGTTTTTTCATAATATAGCGAAATATCAGTACAAATTTGTTTTGGGATTTCTTTCAAGGCCTAATTTAATTCCATACTTTATAAAAGCTAGTTTGATTATACATGATTGTTAAATTCTTAGTTTATAGATTTCTATTGAGTAAAACTCTAATGTTGCTGCTTTTGAATATTTTTGAAAAATAAACATTTTGATTCAAAGGGAAGAAGTGTATGTATTTTATTGATTTTCTAGCCCTAGTGGCAAAGATTTCACCTTCCTAGTGAACTCTTCTAGGAAAACAACCTGCTCTATGTCTGTAAAATGGAGTATAGCTGACCAAGGTTATTCCACTGTAACTACTTTCAAAATGTATATAAATGAAATTAATTCATACTTCTCGTATTCCAGCAGTTAATCAATGCTAAACTCGAGTTCCAATCCTAATTTGCACTCAGATGGATTTGTGCTTAAGCATTCTCTGCATCTGCTTTTGCCAAGCAGAATTAGCAAGGAATCTTCTGGGAAAGCAGTAAGTGATAGTTCTCCCAATTATATTAAACATTACTTCCCAAATCATTTGATTGTTTAATTGACACAATGCTCAAGAAACAAGAGAAAATCTGCAGATGCTGGAAATACGAGCGGGGATCGCTTCCTACATGACTCCCTTGTCCATTCGTCCCCCCCATCCCTCCCCACCCATCTCCGTCCCGGCACTTATCCTTGTAAGTGGAACAAGTGCTACACATGCCCTTACACTTCCTCCCTCACCACCATTCAGGGCCCCAGACAGTCCTTCCAGGTGAGGCGACACTTCACCTGTGAGTCGGCTGGGGTGATATACTGCGTCCGGTGCTCCCAATGCGGCCTTCTATATATTGGCGAGACCTGACGCAGACTGGGAGACTGTTTCGCTGAACACCTATGCTCTGTCCGCCAGAGAAAGCAGCATCTCCCAGTGGCCACACATTTTAATTCCACGTCCCATTCCCATTCTGATATGTCTATCCACGGCCTCCTCTACTGTAAAGATGAAGCCACACTCAGGTTGGAGGAGGAGCACCTAATATTCCGTCTGGGTAGCCTCCGACCTGATGGCATGAACATTGACTTCTTAAACTTCTGCTAATGCCCCACCTCCCCCTTGTACCCCATCCGTTATTTATTTATGTACTCACATTCTTTTTCTCTCTCTCCTTTTTCTCCCTCTGTCCCTCTGACTATACCCCTTGCCCATCCTCTGGGCTTCCCCCTCCCTCTTTCTTTCTCCCTAGGCCTCCTGTCCCATGATCGTCTCATATCCCTTTTGCCAATCAACTGTCCAGCTCTTGGCTCTATCCCTCCCCCTCCTGTCTTCTCCTATCATTTCGGATCTCACCCTCCCCCTCCCACTTTCAAATCCCTTACTAGGTCTTCTTTCAGTTAGTCTTGATGAAGGGTCTCGGCCTGAAACGTCAACTGTACCTCTTCCTAGAGATGCTGCCTGGCCTGCTGCGTTCACCAGCAACTTTTATGTGCGTTGCTTGAAATTCCAGCATCTGCAGATTTCCTTGTAACTGTCAACTGTGCTTTTTTCCATAGGTACTGCCTGGCCTGCTGATTTCCTCCAGCAATTTGTGTATGTTGCTAAAGAAACAAGGTCTCTTTACCTTTTGCGCTGCCTTAGTGCCTGGCTTATCACATGACAATGTTGCAAGTAGCCAGGAACTTTGTCAAAATGGTTCACCTACTTCAGGCAGAATCATCACAATCTTAGGTAACCCCTCAGGATCAAAGAGGACTACAAACGGGGTAAAAAGCAGAAAATGGCTGACAGAGCAGATAATTTGTGAAGCAGTGCACCTCTTCCACTGTTTCCACAGGGCCTCAGCCACTGCTGCATGGTCTCAGGTTTTTGGCGCCATCCCATGATAGTGCGTTGGTTAGCTCAACACTTACAGTTCGTGGCCTTTCCATAGTTCAACTCTGGCACTGTCTGTAAGGAGTTTGTACATTCTCCACATGACCACACGGGTGCTCCAAAGACATGCTGGTTAGTAGGATAATTGTGAATTGTCCTGTGGTTAGGCTAGTGTTAATATTAGTGGATTGCTGGGCAGTGCAGCTGATTGGGCAGAAGGGCCTGTTGTGCATTGTATCTCTAGAGAAGTGATTCCTTTTGACCTTCGTAGTATGGTCCTGAAGAAAAAAGGAATTCTGCTCAATTCAATAATCGTCTGTGGCCTCACACTACACAGACCATTCTAATGCTCTGACTATTGCAACTAGGCACAAAATATTAAATGTGGCACAGTATGCAAAGCGGTCACGTAAGATCTACGAGAACTATGATGTAGTCACTTGCTCAAGCAATATTTCCATTACTTGCTTTGATTATATTCCACCATTGAAGCATCACTAGAAGCATGGCACAACCCCTCTTCGCCTGCCAAAATTCCTCACCCTCGTATGAACAATAGTTTCCTGTCAATTCAAGTTTGTACAGGAAAGGTTTGATTGTAAGATAAAAGATTGGCTTGCCAAGGGATGAGCTATGTATCCTCCAAAACTGCAATATAACAAAAAAAAGATAACTGCCAAGCAATTAAAGCAACAATATTTGAGAGATTAACACTTCTAGGACAAATGTTTACATATTTAGTTTAACTTTTGCTTCCAATGCAAGATGCAATGAATACATTTTAAATGGAGTTAAGTAGCGATTCGTTTCTCTGCTTAATAGGCAATTTCTTGAGTTCAAAATCAAAATGCAAATTCAAGTAGATTTTTTGTAGAGCCTGACACCAGTCAATTAAACTATTCATTGCTTGATGAAGGAATTACACAGCATTCATTTAAAAAAAAACATTTGAGTAACAGAGATTGAGGTGGAATGGCTGGCCCTCTGGTGTGGTCAGAACAATCTGGAGCTAAATACACTCAAGACTGTGGAGATGACAGTGGACTTCAGGAAGAGCCCCCCAATACTCCCCCCACTCACTATACTCAACAGTATTGTGTCTGCTGTGGAGACCTTCAGGTTTCTGGGTATCACAATCTCCCAGGACCTGAAGTGGACACTCCTATCAAAAAGGCTCAGCAGAGGTTGTACTTCCTACATCAACTCAGGAAGTACAACCTGCCTCAGGAGCTGCTGATTCAATTCTATTCAGGAATAATCCAGTCTGTTCTCTGTTCGTCCATCATTGTCTGGTTTGGATCAGCTACCAAACAAGACAAGAATACACTCCAAAGAACCATCAGGGCTGCGGAAAGGATTATTGGTGTGAAGCTGTCCTCGATCCAGGACTTATATGCATCTAGAGTCAGGAAGCGAGCAAGCAGCATCATTGTAGACCCATCACACCCTGGACATCACCTGTTCCAACTCCTTCCTTCTGGTAGGCATTTTAGATCACTGTATGCCAGGACATATAGGTACAAGAACAGTTCCTTTCTGTGTGCCATCAGTCTTATGAACACTTGAATTTTAGTCTATTATAAACCAAGTCCACCTGTACATACACAGGTATACCTCACTGTATATAGTTCACAATTATTTGCACTATTGTTTTGTTTGCTTTTTGATTCTGTACAGCGAGAGCTCAGGGAAACTGGCACCAAATTCCCTGTATGTGTCCACATCCTTGGCGATAATAAAGGATTCTGATTCTGAAACGCAGCTGATATCTAGAGTCAAATTTCGATAATGGACTTCAAGGTAAAGCTACATAGATCTATTTTCTAAATTACTAAATGAAAGGCTCCTTGAGAAAACATGCATAATCTCAATAGAAAAATGTGATTTGCAAATGCATCAAGTTGGATTGGTGGCCTGCTAAGCATGACTCAATAAACCATTCTATTACAGCCTCAAATGCATGTTGGTAGAAGTGTGCAGAGCCTAGTGTAAGGTGCAATCTGACTGCAGCCTCATCAAACACCTGGAGAGGTTAACTTAGCTTTTTACAATGCTAATCAGTAAATTATTTCAGTATTCCTGATTTTTGCTGCTCCATCATCTGTAGACTGATTATATTTACATGATGCCTTTCATGTCCTTCTCAGGGGCTGTAAGTGCTTTACAACAAATGAAGTACTTTTGCAAATTGAGATGTTTCCACAAATAACGATGTGATAATTACCAGATAATCTGTTTTAATGATGTAGAATGAGGTATGATATTGGCCAAAATACCAGGGATAACTCCAGCACTCTCCTTTGAAGAATACTGGATACTTTATTTACATTATCTCAAACAGGCTTTTGGTTTAACATCTTAATTATCTAATTGATGCTAGCTTCAACACTACGGCACATCTTCAGTACCACACTGGAGTGCCAACTTCGCCTTTAGTGCTCAGGCCTCTGTGATATTGGTGTTGATACAGTGAGAAGTTTGTCCTGCACACTGTTTATACAGATTGAATCATGACACTGAGCTAGAATAACAAACAATAGCAATGTAGGATACAGCGTAAAAGCTACTGAAATAAATGCAATGCAGAAAAACAAAGTGAAAGATGATAATGAGGTAGATTATGAGGCCAAGAGTACACTTCACTGTACAAGAGGTCCATTCGAGTGTCTGTGAACTGTGGGATAGAAAACGTCCTTCAGCCTGGCATGCCTGCTTTCAGCCCAGTACCTTCTGCCCAATAGGAAGAGATAATGCCTGAGGTGGGTGAATTTTAGATTATGTAGGGGCAGTATAGAGAGTACATAGAAGGAAGGCTGGTTCCTGCAATGTGCTGAATTGGGTCCACAACTCTCTGCAGCCACATGAAGAGCAGTTGCCATACCAAGCCATTATGCATCCAGACAATGAATTGTATGATGCATCAATAAAAATTGGTAAGCGTCAATGGGAGACGGGGACTTTCTTTCTTAAACCAAGAAAGCTAGAAATTCAGGTGCAAAGCTGCTATCAAATTTATGACTAACCTTTTCTTCAGCGGTCTATTTAGGGATGATTGAAGTTCACTTGGTTTTGTGATTCTCTAGTGGCTTACACTCAGATTTATACATTCACAATGTAGCTGCCATCCTGGGCATCTGTAATGACTTGGCCCTACTTTAGGAGAAAAAGTTCTCAATGTTGTGCTCCAAAATGGGAGGCCAGCATCCGATCTTGATTACTCTAAACTCTGACTAGATTACAAAATGTAATACTCTTGTTTGCTTCATTTTCTAACCCAATTGAGAACCAAAATACTTGGTTTTGGGGCTGAGAGGAAAATTGGATTAGCTATGATGAAATGGTGGAGAAGATGGAATAGGCCAAATGGCCTAATTCTGCTCCAATGTCTTATGTTCTCAAAATAAAACAGGGAAACAGCCAAAGGACAAGTATCTGTCAGATTTGGGGTATGAAATCAGGCAACTTGGCTCAGGAATCAGAACCTCTTCTAGAGGTAAATGACACCCATCCTCAGATTTCAAAACCTCTTTAATACAAGAGGCTTAAATGAGGCAGGATTTCTTCAGTGCATCCAGGGGAAGTTCTTGAAACGGTAGATGGAGAGTCACACTAGAAGAGAAAACATATTGGCCCTGACTTTGGGAAATGGAACAAGACAAAATGACAAATATGACAAAGGGTGAACATTTTGGGAATAGTGGCCACAACTGATTATGTTTTAAAATAGTTATGAGTAAGGATTAAATTAGATCTTGTGGAAAAGCACTACATTGTGGAGATGGCAAATTACAACAGACAGGAGCTAAGGATTGGGAGCAGCTGATTTTAGATAAGACTACATCTGAGGTGTGGAAGTTGTTTAAAAACCTGTGGATTAAAGTTCAGGATAATCACCTTCTGGTAAGGAGTAAGGACAAGAATGAGAACCTTGAATAACCTGAGAGGTCCTAAATTTAGTCAGAAGGGAAATGAAACCATATGTAAAATCAGACCGGGCCCTGTAGAATATAAGCAAAGCAACAAAGAGCTCAAGCAGGTGATTAGGAAGACCACATAGGGCCAGGAAATGTCCTTGGTGAGCAATATCGAGGAGAATCCCAAAGGATTTTATGCTTGATTTTTTTTTAAAAAGAGGATAACTAAGGGAAGATAGGTCAACTCAAGGACAAAGGAAGGAATCGGTGCCTGGAATCATAGCAAGTGGTTGAATTACTGAATTAGTAACTTTGTGTTTGAATATACCGAGGAGGATTTGGAGGATAGTGAAAGCAGGCTGGAGCATGTTGATGTGTTAAGTTGATTCCGAAGATAAAGATGCATGGGGTGCAAGTTGAATTGCAAGTTTGGATTTGGAACTGGCTTGCCTATTGAAAACAGAAAGTAGGGGTAGAAGACTTCTTCTGGCAAGAGGTCCACAACCAGTGGTGTTTTGCAATGGCCAGTGCTGGGATCTTTGTTGTTTGTGATATGCTGTATGTCAATGATTTGGATGAAAATATAAATGGGTGGATTTGCAAGTTTAGGGATGACACCAAGATTGGTAGAATTGTAGACAGTGTAAAGAAAGTATCAAAGGATACAGCAGGATAGTAACCAGTTACAGGTATAGGCAGAGAAGTGGCAGATGAAGTTTAATCCAGGCAGATGCGAGGTGTGGTACTTTGGGAGGTCAAATGAAAGAAATAAACAATTAATGATAGGCACTTTAATAGCATTAAGTACAAAGGAATCCTGTGGTCAATCCACAGTTCACTGAAAGTAGCTACATAACGGATAAGGTGGTAATGAAGGTGTATGACATACTTGCCTTCATTGGTAGGAGTGTTCAGCATAAGAATAAGGAAGTCGTGCTGCTGCTAGATATAATTTAATCAGACTGCACTTGGTCTAATTGTGTGCAGTTCTATGAACCCCATTATAGGAAGGATATGGAGACTGGACAGGGTGCAGAAGAGGTTTACAAGATGCTGCCTGGATCAGAGGGACTGATCCATAAATAAAAGTTGGACAAATTTGGGTTATTCTCCCTAGCGCTTTGGAGACTGAGGGGAGATAACACAAGGTGTAGATGTTGTAGACAGTCAGAACATTGGGGAAGGGAGTGGGGACAGAGTTTAAAGGTGATGTGAAGGTTAATTTTTTTAAAAAAAAACAGAGTGGTAGGTGCCTGGAATGTTTTACTAGCGGATCATCCATTTTGGTGGAGTTTAGACACAGGAATATGAAAGGAATGGAAGCACAGGAGGATATTTAGCAACAATTGCATCAAGATCAATGCAACAGTGTGAGACAAATGGCCAGTGAGTGCACTGAGGTACAGAATAATGTTCATTATTCAACATCTTCAAGGTTTTTGCTTGGTTTATTATGGGACCTCTTTTGGCGCAGGCGTGACCTGTACAAAAAGGACGGGTTACACTTGAATCCAAGGGGGACCAATATCCTGGCAGGGAGATTAGCGAGGGCTACTGAGGTGACTTTAAACTAGAATGGTTGGGGGGTGGGAATCAAATTAAAGAGGCTAGGCGAGAGGAGGTTAGTTCACAATGGGGGGGATGGGAACCAGTGCAGAGAGACAGAGGGGTGTAAAGTGAGGGTAGAAGCAAAAAGTACTAAGGAGAAAAGTAAAAGTGGCAGGCCGACAAATCCAGGGCAAGCATCAAAAAAGGCCACTTTTCAACATAATTGTATAAGGGCTAAGAGAGTTGTAAAAGAGCGCCTGAAGGCTTTGTGTGTCAATGCAAGGAGCATTCGTAACAAGGTGGATGAATTGAAAGTGCAGATTGTTATTAATGATTATGATATAGTTGGGATCACAGAGACATGGCTCCAGGGTGACCAAGGATGGGAGCTCAACGTTCAGGGATATTCAATATTCAGGAGGGATAGACATGAAAGAAAAGGAGGTGGGGTGGTGTTGCTGGTTAAAGAGGAGATTAATGCAATAGAAAGGAAGGACGTAAGCCGGGAAGATGTGGAATTGATATGGGTAGAGCTGCATAACACTAAGGGGCAGAAAACGCTGGTGGGAGTTGTGTACAGGCCACCTAACAGTAGTAGTGAGGTCGGGGATGGTATTAAACAGGAAATTAGAAATGTGTGCAATAAAGGAACAGCAGTTATAATGGTTGACTTCAATCTACATGTAGATTGGGTGAACCAAATTGGTAAAGGTGCTGAGGAAGAGGATTTCTTAGAATGTATGTCGGATGGGTTTTGAACCAACATGTCGAGGAACCAACTAGAGAGCAGGCTATTCTAGACTGGGTTTTGAGCAATGAGGAAGGGTTAATTAGCAACCTTGTCATTAGAGGCCCCTTGGGTAAGAGTGACCATAATATGGTGGAATTCTTCATTGAGATGTAGAGTGACATAGTTAATTCAGAAACAAAGGTTCTGAACTTAAAGCGGGGTAACTTTGAAGGTATGAGACATGAATTAGCTAAGATAGACTGGCAAATGACACTTAAAGGGTTGACGGTGGATATGCAATGGCAAGCATTTAAAGATTGCATGGATGAACTACAACAATTGTTCATCCCAGTTTGGCAAAAGAATAAATCAAGGAAGGTAGTGCACCCATGGCTGACAAGAGAAATTAGGGATAGTATCAATTCCAAAGAAGAAGCATACAAATTAGCCAGAAAAAGTGGCTCACCTGAGGGCTGGGAGAAATTCAGAGTTCAGCAGAGGAGGACAAAGGGCTTAATTAAGAAGGGGAAAAGAGATTATGAGAGAAAACTGGCAGGGAACATAAAAACTGACTGTAAAAGCTTTTATAGATATGTAAAAAGGAAAAGACTGGTAAAGACAAATGTAGGTCCCCTACAGACAGAAACAGGTGATTTGATTATGGGGAGCAAGGACATGGCAGACCAATTGAATAATTACTTTGGTTCTGTCTTCACTAAGGAGGACATAAATAATCTTCCAGAAATAGTGGGTCCAGTGAGATGGAGGAACTGAGCGAAATACATGTTAGTAGGGAAGTGGTGTTAGGTAAATTGAAGGGATTAAAGGCAGATAAATCCACAGGGCCAGATGGTCTGCATCCCAGAATGCTTAAGGAAGTAGCCCAAGAAATAGTGGATGCATTAGTGATAATTTTTCAAAACTCGTTAGATTCTGGACTAGTTCCTGAGGATTGGAGGCTGGCTAATGTAACCCCACTTTTTGAAAAAGGAGGGAGAGAGAAACCGGGGAATTATAGACCGGTTAGCCTAACGTCGGTGGTGGGGAAACTGCTGGAGTCAGTTATCAAAGATGTGATAACAGCACATTTAAAAAGCAGTGAAATCATCGGACAAAGTTAGCATGGATTTGTGAAAGGAAAATCATGTGACAAATCTCAGAATTTTTTGAGGGTGCAACTAGTAGAGTGGATAGGGGAGAACCAGTGGATGCGGTATATTTGGATTTTCAAAAGGCTTTTGACAAGGTCCCACACAGGAGATTAGTGTGCAATCTTAAAGCACACGGTATTGGGGGTAAGGTATTGATGTGGATAGAGAATTGGTTAGCAGACAGGAAGCAAAGAGTGGGAATAAACGGGACCTTTTCAGAATGGCAGGCAGTGACTAGTGGGGTACCGCAAGGATCAGTGCTGGGACCCCAGTTGTTTACAATATATATTAATGACTTGGATGAGGGAATTAAATGCAGCATCTCCAAGTTTGCGGATGACACGAAGCTGGGCGGCAGTGTTAGCTGTGAGGAGGGTGCTAACAGGATGCAGGGTGACTTGGATAGGTTAGGTGAGTGGGCAAATTCATGGCAGGTGCAATTTAATGTGGATAAATGTGAAGTTATCCACTTTGGTGGCAAAAATAGGAAAACAGATTATTATCTGAATGGTGGCCGATTAGGAAAAGGGGAGGTGCAACGAGACCTGGGTGTCATTATACACCAGTCATTGAAAGTGGGCATGCAGGTACAGCAGGCGGTGAAAAAGGCGAATGGTATGCTGGCATTTATAGCGAGAGGATTCGAGTACAGGAGCAGGGAGGTACTACTGCAGTTGTACAAGACCTTGGTGAGACCACACCTGGAGTATTGAGTGCAGTTTTGGTCCCCTAATCTGAGGAAAGACATCCTTGCCATAGAGGGAGTACAAAGAAGGTTCACCAGATTGATTCCTGGGATGGCAGGACTTTCATATGAAGTAAGACTGGATGAACTAGGCTTGTACTCGTTGCAATTTAGAAGATTGAGGGGGGATCTGATTGAAACGTATAAAATCCTAAAGGGATTGGACAGGCTAGATGCAGGAAGATTGTTCCCAATGTTGGGGAAGTCCAGAACGAGGGGTCACAGTTTGAGGATAAAGGCAAAGCCTTTTAGGACTGAGATTAGGAAAAACTTCTTCACACAGAGAGTGGTGAATCTGTGGAATTCTCTGCCACAGGAAACAGTTGAGGCCAGTTCATTGGCTATATTTAAGAGGGAGTTAGATAAGGCCCTTGTGGCTGCGGGGGTCAGGGGGTATGGAGGGAAGGCTGGGGCGGGGTTCTGAGTTGGATGATCAGCCATGATCATAATAAATGGCGGTGCAGGCTCGAAGGGCCGAATGGCCTACTCCTGCACCTATTTTCTATGTTTCCTATGTTTTCTATAACCCTCTTTGGTTTTATTGATCTTCAGTGTTACCAAGAGTGGAAAGAAACTGATTACTCATGAAAAAACAGCATCATCAATAACTCAAATAGTTCTGAAAATCTCAGCACTTTATTTAAAATTCATAGGATCACATTCATAATTCTGCAGCTTCCATTAGAAGAATAAATATCTTTACAACATACAAAACATTTTTGGCATGCACCGTAAATTCAGAAGTTCCAAAGATTGGCACCCAAGTAGTGACTAACTTTAACTTTTCAGAGAACGCAAGAGTTACAATCTAGCCATGATATCTGCAGGAATAAGGCACTTTTTCGTTAATCATTATGCAACACAATGACAAGTTTTATACAGTAGTTGTATGGTTTTTTATTGCTCTTATTTGGAAATCTGTGTAAATAAGGTTTTGATTCCTTGACTTTACAAACACATACATCCCTGGTCCAAAACTGGTAAATAATCCAGAATGCTAAAATGATTCCGATCTCCAGCAATGAGGGAAAGGATTAGTTGGAAAATGAATTTCACTTCCCAGTAAAATCGCCTCTTAACATCATAATATTTTTACTCCAGCAATGAACCCAAGACTAATATCCAACATTGAGATTTATTTACAAAGGGATGTAGTTTAACCATGCTTCTGCAAATTTCACAGTTGCAAAGCAACAATAATTGTAACTTGCAAACCGTGAATTACTTCAGTTTCTGCTGCTTCTGTGAAAATGCCATTTTTAGTGAACAACAGGATCTACAAATTATGTTTGGATTGGTCAATTATATGGTACTGTAGATTGGAATCAAAGAACTATGCATATAGCTCATTGCAGAGACTGTTAAGAAACAGTCCTAGAATCAACATAACGAGTAACAGTTATAAGTTACATATTTCAGTAAATTATGCATTATTCTTTTAAATTCATGATCAAAAATGAGCTCTTCTGTCCATGATAAAATTAAATTTATTCGCTTGCTGGTGTTTATGGAAAAATGGCAGATGATTTTCATTAAACAAATATCCTTTGTGTATCTCATTCTGGGTTCTCCTCATCACAACTGTCCTGTAATAGATTAAAAATAAACTGGTTATATCATAGTTAGATTGTGGTCAGATTAAAATATTCCACTGTACCAAAAGGATAGAGGGACAGCTAATTAGTTTAATATACCATGTAAAACACAGGCTGGTGCCTGAAAATCGATGCATGACATTTTCCCAAACTTTTCTGTAATGTTAGAGGAAACTCACTTTATTATAGCAAGTCAAGGGAAATGTGGATATTGATCCAGTTTCATTTAAATAAAGCTCAGTTCTAGCAGGCGCTAGTCTGATCAAGTCTTCTGAATCAAGCAATATTCCATGTTGAGATCAGACAGAAAAGCAAAGAGAAACATTGAGATTTTCTGACAGGAGAGGATTAACTGAGTGAAGTAATTTGACCAAAGATGTGCAGTACTGCTCTTCCTTTCCTTTTGAACCAGTTTAAACTAATTTCTCAGATTTACTTTTCTTGAATTTGTTGATTATCCCTCATATGCCTTCCAAGGGTCAAAAGATCAGGGTTCATAACCTTTTAGTCTCAGCTCAGATTACTAATAAACAGAAGTGCTGTTTGTTCTTTTCCTCGCCAACCCCAGCACATTACTTGCATTTTGGTGACCAGACAGAATTATTCAAAATCCAGTGAAAGTACAATTCATTTTGTGTATGGCTTCCATCAACTCTATACTGAGCATTTCTTGCCCTCGTGTTCTGAGTGGCACTCAATAGAGTAGACACTGGAAAATTGCTAGTGGAATTGCTAGTGGAACCCGACGTAGTCGTGTAACATCATTTACACCGTCATAGCCAGATTACAAACCCAGCACCCGAGTGCCCTCATTACCATCTCGGGTGACTTCAACCAGGTTACCATGGCTAGAACACTGCCCACTTCACGCAGTATGTGAGCTGTACAACCAGAGGGGAGAGGACTCTGGATTTGATGTACGCTAACGTTAAGGATGCAGACAGCTCCCCTCCCCTCCCCCCACTGGGAAGGTCAGATCACAACCTGGTGCATCTAAAACCCTGCTACGTGCCTCTGGTGAAGAGTTAACCTGCAACCTCGAGGACAGTGAGAAAATGGTCAGAGGAGGCTTATGAGGCGCTCCAGGGTTGTTTTGAGGTGACAGACTGGCAGGCACTCTGTGAGTCACATGGAGATTACATCAACTTCTGTGTGGACTGCAATGTTCCGACAAGAACTGTCCTTTGTCATTCAAATAACAAGCCATGGGTGACAAAGGACATAAGGACATCCTGAACGCTAAAAAGAGGGCATTTAGAGATGGAAATAGGGAGGAGCTGAGGGCAATGCAGAGGGATCTGAAAGCCAGGATCAGGGAGGCTAAAGACAGGTACAGGAGGAAGCTTGAGTGGAAACTCCAGCGGAACAACATGAGGGAGGTCTGGAGGGGGATGAGGACCATCAAACTAGCAACAGAGGAGCGGAAGGCAATATGGACAGGGCCAATGAACCTAACCTGTTCTTTAACAGATTTGACAGTGTGGCCCCTGTCCATCCCACACATGAGCCATCTGTTGTCGGTCCCCAACCAACACATATTCCACTCTCCCCTCCTACCCCTCCTCACAGTCCCCCACCCTGCTCTCATGACTATACCCCTTCCCCACACGAAACCACCATGGTGGACTTCACAGCTCTACAGGTGAGAAGACAGCTGAAACGTCTCAACCCAAGCAAGGCTGCAGGACCGGATGGTGTCAGTACCAGGGTGCTCAAAGCCTGTGCCCCTCAGCTATGTGGAGTACTTCGCCATGTATTCAACCTAAGCCTGAGGCTCCAGAGGGTTCCTGTATTGTGGAAGATGTCCTGCCGCGTTCCTGTGCCGAAGACGCCGCGCCCCAGCTGCCTCAATGACTACAGACCGGTGGCATTGACCTCCCACATCATGAAGACCCTGGAGAGACTTGTTCTGGAGCTGCTCCGGCCTATGGTCAGGTCACACTTAGATCCCCTCCAGTTCGCCTACCAGCCCCGACTAGGAGTTGAGGATGCCATCGTCTACCTGCTGAACCGTGTCTACGCCCACCTGGACAAGTCAGCGAGCACTGTGAGGGTCATGTTTTTTGACTTCTCCAGTGCGTTCAACACCATCCACCCTGCTCTGCTGGGGGAGAAGCTGACAGCGATGCAGCTGGATGCTTCCCTGGTATTATGGATTCTTGATTACCCGACTGGCAGACCACAGTACGTGTGCTTGCAACATTATGTGTCCAACAGAGTGATCAGCAGCACTGGGGCTCCACAGGGGACTGTCTTGTCTCCCTTTCTCTTCACCATTTACACCTCGGACTTCAACTACTGCACAGAGTCTTGTCATCTTCAGAAGTTTTCGGATGACTCTGCCATAGTTGGATGCATCAGCAAGGGAGATGAGGCTGAGTACAGGGCTACGGTAGGAAACTATGTCACATGGTGTGAGCAGAATTATCTGCAGCTTAGTGTGAAAAAGACTAAGGAGCTGGTGGTAGACCTGAGGAGAGCTAAGGTACCGGTGACCCCTGTTTCCATCCAGGGGGTCAGCGTGGACATGGTGGAGGATTACAAATACCTGGGGATACGAATTGACAATAAACTGGACTGGTCAAAGAACACTGAGGCTGTCTACAAGAAGGGTCAGAGCCGTCTCTATTTCCTGAGGAGACTGAGGTCCCTTAACATCTGCCGGACGATGCTGAGGATGTTCTACGAGTCTGTGGTGGCCAGTGCTATCATATTTGCTGTTGTGTGCTGGGGCAGCAGGCTGAGGGTAGCAGACACCAACAGAATCAACAAACTCATTCGTAAGGCCAGTGATGTTGTGGGGATGGAACTGGACTCTCTCACGGTGGTGTCTGAAAAGAGGATGCTGTCCAAGTTGCATGCCATCTTGAACAATGTCTCCCATCCACTACATAATGTACTGGGTGGGCACAGGAGTACATTCAGCCAGAGACTCATTCCACCGAGATGCAACACAGAGCGTCATAGGAAGTCATTCCTGCCTGTGGCCATCAAACTTTACAACTCCTCCCTTGGAGGGTCAGACATCCTGAGCCAATAGGCTGGTCCTGGACTTATTTCATAATCTACATATTACTATTTAACTATTTATGGTTCTAATACTATTTATTATTTATGGAGCAAATGTAACGAAAACCAAATTCCCTCAGGATCAATAAAGTATGACTATGACTATGAATCTAAAGGAATGGGAAGGGAATGCACCTTGTTACTATAAAAGAATAGTAACTTGTTACGACTCTGTTCCTGTTTGCTATCCCACTGAAACAGGTAAACTGTATCAGGGAAATTCATTGGTGTACATCTATCATTTGATTTAGTTATCTAGCAAAAATCTCATGCAAAGTTAATATAAATCAACATCATGCACCATATCAATCTTACAATGATCTACAAACATCACAATTTTTTGTCTCATAATTGATTTGTCACTCCTTCTGGATTACCAATTCTATTGAAATATCTGCGCAGAACATCAGCCAACTTTCTGCTCTTTAAACACCTAGGTGACACATTCACATTTAGTCCATCTCCAAACATGAACTGCAGGTTTTCAATGTTCCATAAAGGAAACTAGCCAATAGTTGTCAACTTTATCCACCTGAATATTTCTGTCTTTAACTTGGGACCCCCTGCCAGTATTTCCTTCATCCCCTCTTCTAATAATTTCCAGGTAACCAGGATTGTAAAAATAGTGTTTCTGGTGTGTATACTTTGGTTACCTCTTCAGACTCAAGCCAGCTGCTTCTATAACAGTTTCATCTCCTCATCTATTTTTGTTTTTCTCTTTCCTGTTTTCAGGAATTTCCCCCTTTTCATTTTTCCCATCTCCAATGTTTCAGCCATAAATCCTTATCAAAATCCTTTGGAATGTCTGATCCATTCTACTCTTCTCCAGGCATGAGCTGAATTATTCCTTTGTCTTGCCAATATCTATATCTCCTGGCACCCTCTTCATTACCTACACTCCAAATTTAGATGAATATCTCCTTATATGCTTAGGTTTGATAGGGTACCTTTTGGGACTTGACTATTCTACATGTGTGGTGCAAATAGGATTTGTTTTACACCGTTACCAGCACAATGGAAAAGTCATAAAACAGGTTTGCATTGTTGTCAACACATTTGTAAATATTCAGGAAGTTCAGCTTGTTGATGAGCAGTCACCATTCATAGCCACTGCCACAATAAAGTGAACTGAAGTGGACTATGAGTTTCCATTCTCAGTTACGTGTCAGGTGAGATAACAGGAAGATTGCAAGTTTGTGACACTCAAAACAACTCACAGAACTCTGATGCTTCCCTGAGCAAACAACCCTGTTTCCCATTGCAGTGGCTTGTGTGGGCTCATAAACAGAGAACAATAGAACAAATTGTAAGAGTGCAGGGAAGGCTCATTGCTAACAAATTAATCAAAAAACAGAGCATGTTGTTTCTTAAATTTAATGCTTGGGAAAAGATTATTGACCCCAAAACTACTAGCTGGAAAAGCAAGCAATTTGCACGTTGCTGTGGCTCTAATGTTTGAGCCCTGTGCAATTAGCAAGGACCTGTTAAGGAGATAAAGGGTGCATTTTGTGCTGTTTCTTCCTACCAATGACTTTATCCAAGCCTGCATCGCTTTCTCATGATCATCGACTGCTTTCCTCCATTTCACCAGTTCCTTTGACCATTTGCTTTTAGCAAGAGCATCTAAGTCAAAAATCAAAGTATATTCATTAGCTATATTCAACAAATATAATCTCAGTTGACCACAATTGGAAATTAATGGCTCATATTCAAGCAAATCTTCCTTGTTCGCATGAAACCATGTCAACCTGTGTGAAAGCAAGGAGATGAAATGAATTAGTGTGCATCTGTTCCAACTCTGTGCTCCAGAAAGGAAGTATAGTACATCTTTCATACCAACTTACTGTTTATTTGCCAGTAGCAGGCAAAATTAAAATACTGTCACATTCCAGGAGATCCTATCTGCGCCAACTTAAAGGAAAACTGTCAAACTGTCACTGAGTTGGGGGGGGAGGGGCTATGCATTTTATTTAATGAAAACAACAGGACCAAAAACAAACTTGTTAAAAATAACCGTTCCAACAAAACAAAATCAGCAAAATCTATAGATACCCAAGAACTTCATTTTTTGAAACCACAGTGCCTTGGCTTGCCACAATACTCTGACTTAGTGGACAAAGCTGGCCAATTAGTGTTGCACTACATGAGCTTTGAGTTAGAGATTACGACAAAACACACAGATGAAATAAATCGAATGACACCATGGCTGACAAGAGAAATTAGGGATAGTATCAATTCCAAAGAAGAAGCATACAAATTAGCCAGAAAAAGTGGCTCACCTGAGGACTGGGAGAAATTCAGAGTTCAGCAGAGGAAGACAAAGAGCTTAATTAGGAAGGGGAAAAAAGATTATGAGAGAAAACTGGCAGGGAACATAAAAACTGACTGTAAAAGCTTTTATAGATATGTAAAAAGGAAAAGACTGATAAAGACAAATGTAGGTCCCCTACAGATAGAAACAGGTGAATTGATTATGGGGAGCAAGCACATGGCAGACCAATTGAATAATTACTTTGGTTCTGTCTTCACTAAAGAGGACATAAATAATCTTCCAGAAATAGTAGGGGACAGAGGGTCCAGTGAGATGGAGGAACTGAGCGAAATACATGTTAGTAGGGAAGTGGTGTTGGGTAAATTGAAGGGATTAAAGGCAGATAAATCCCCAGGGCCAGACGGTCTGCATCCCAGAGTGTTTAAGGAAGTAGCCCAAGAAATAGTGGATGCATTAGTGATAATTTTTCAAAACTCGTTAGATTCTGGACTAGATCCTGAGGATTGGAGGGTAGCTAATGTAACCCCACTTTTTAAAAAAGGAGGGAGAGAGAAACCGGGGAATTATAGACTGGTTAGCCTAACGTCGGTGGTGGGGAAACTGCTGGAGTCAGTTATCAAAGATGTAATAACAGCACATTTGAAAAGCGGTGAAATCATCGGACAAAGTCAGCATGGATTTGTGAAAGGAAAATCATGTCTGACGAATCTCATAGAATTTTTTGAGGATGTAACTAGTAGAGTGGATAGGGGAGAACCAGTGGATGTGGTATATTTGGATTTTCAAAAGGCTTTTGACAAGGTCCCACACAGGAGATTAGTGTGCAAACTTAAAGCACACGGTATTGGGGGTAAGGTATTGATGTGGATAGAGAATTGGTTAGCAGACAGGAAGCAAAGAGTGGGAATAAACGGGGCCTTTTCAGAATGGCAGGCAGTGACTAGTGGGGTACCACAAGGCTCAGTGCTGGGACCCCAGTTGTTTACAATATATATTAATGACTTGGATGAGGGAATTAAATGCAGCATCTCCAAGTTTGCGGATGACACGAAGCTGGGCGGCAGTGTTAGCTGTGAGGAGGATGCTAAGAGGATGCAGAGTGACTTGGATAGGTTGGGTGAGTGGGCAAATTCATGGCAGATGCAAGTTAATGTGGATAAATGTGAAGTTATCCACTTTGGTGGCAAAAATAGGAAAACAGATTATTATCTGAATGGTGGCTGATTAGGAAAAGGGGAGGTGCAACGAGACCTGGGTGTCATTATACACCAGTCATTAAAAGTGGGCATGCAGGTACAGCAGGCGGTGAAAAAGGCGAATGGTATGCTGGCATTTATAGCGAGAGGGTTCGAGTACAGGAGCAGGGAAGTACTACTGCAGTTGTACAAGGCCTTGGTGAGACCACACCTGGAGTATTGAGTGCGGTTTTGGTCCCCTAATCTGAGGAAAGACATCCTTGCCATAGAGGGAGTACAAAGAAGGTTCACCAGATTGATTCCTGGGATGGCAGGACTTTCATATGAAGAAAGACTGGATGAACTGGGCTTGTACTCGTTGCAATTTAGAAGATTGAGGGGAGATCTGATTGAAACGTATAAAATCCTAAAGGGATTGGACAGGCTAGATGCAGGAAGATTGTTCCCGATGTTGGGGAAGTCCAGAACGAGGGGTCACAGTTTGAGGATAAAGGGGAAGCCTTTTAGGACTGAGATTAGGAAAAACTTCTTCACAGAGAGTGGTGAATCTGTGGAATTCTTTGCCACAGGAAACAGTTGAGGCCAGTTCATTGGCTATATTTAAGAGGGAGTTAGATATGGCCCTTGTGGCTACGGGGATCAGGGGGTATGGAGGGAAGGCTGGTGCAGGGTTCTGAGTTGGATGATCAGCCATGATCATAATAAATGGCGGTGCAGGCTCGAAGGGCCGAATGGCCTACTCCTGCACCTATTTTCTATGTTTCTATGATTTCATTATTGAATACCAATTACCCTGCCAAACATTAAGATTTTCACTGCAAATTACCTATACACAGTTTATAATAGAAATACATATTTAATAAACCCCAAGCAACAAAGGGGATGATTAGCAAAAACTTTTAATATGTTGGAATACTTTTCAAATTAATCTCACATAGCCAGCTTTGGGGATGACTGTGATCAATAATATCAGTCACACTGACTCTTCCCCACACATTGCAAAGAACATTTAAAATAGGAGTGGGACCAGGCCAACTGGTCCTTCAAGTCTGCTCTGCCATTTAACACTGATCTAATCATAACCTCAGCTCCACATTCCCGTCAATCCCTCAGAACCCTTGATTCTATTACTATCCAGAAATCTATTTGGATATTGAAACATACTCAGTCTACACAGTTTCTTGGGATGGAAAATTCCAAAGATTTAATACCTTATGAGAAGCAATTCCTCCTCATCTTAGATTTAATTGGGTGACTTGTTCTGAAATCATACTCCTAAGATCTGGATTTGCCTACAAGGGGAAATAGCCTCTCAGTCTCCATTGGGTCAAGCCCCTCAGAACTTTGTACATACCAATAAAATCCTCTGACATTCCGCTGAACTCTAATAGGAATAGGCTCAACTAACTGAAACTTGCTTCATATGATGAGCTATTCATACCAAAAATCAAGCCAGTGAGCCTTTTGTTTTTCTCCTTATAACCTCAGCAGTAGGTATTTAACTCCCCCCTCCCCTTCTTTCAGCTGTTCGCCAATACTTCTTTAATTACCTTACATTTATAAAATACCTCCAGCTGCTTAAGGATTCTGTAAAGAGAGTAAAAAGGGAGGACCTACCTTGGTCTCTCATTAAACCTCCATTCAGCTTCCTCCATACTATTCCAAAACTTCCTAACATTCTCCAGATCTAAACCATCTTCGCAGCTCTCTAGTGCTACCACATCTTGTAACCGGGTAGTCAAAACTGTGTGCACTGCTCCAGCCGTGACCCACCTGGTGTTTCATAACCCTTTTCATTATCTCTTGACTCGCATTCAATGCCTTGACTAATAAAGGTAAGCGTCCCAAGACTTGATCAGCTTGTCCATCTGCCCTGGTATCTTCAGTGATCTAAGAATGCGTACTTTAAGGTCCCGCTGTATCTTATACTTCATGGCACCATGCCATTTCCCTGCCTCTCTCAACTGCATTACCTCATCTTTTCAAAGTAAATCCTAGTTCTGGTCAGGCATATCCAATTATTTCTAATCTTATTCAAATTATGGATCAAGAGCTGGTTCAAAGGGGGTGTATAGAAGACAATGCCAGCAAAAGCAATGCTTGATGTATCTAAAAATAAGAATCTTACCAGGTGAGGGCTTGTCAGTCAATACCTTGCTCCCAACTCTTAAGACAACTTTTGATGAGAGAGAAGGCTGAAATAATGCTGACTTGCTTTAGCACCAACAACACACAGTTTATCATCCACATAAAGCATTCTACTTGACTGGCATGGCAGCCCAACTCCATTTGCAGTGTCAACTGTCCATAAGGTTTAGCACAGGATCTGACCAACTCTTTGCTGTGTTTTCAAAACCATGTCCTAGAAAGCTGGCGCATGAGAAAGCTCCCTCACCATCCCAGCAGGTTGAAACAGTGTGCTTCTTTCAGTTGGGGCAAAATTCAGAAACTCCTTACCTATGTATACAAAAACAATAGTTCATTTCAAGTGCAATAAATGCTTGTCTGCTCAGGGATGTTCAAATAATAACAAACATAACTTTATTGGCCAAGGTCCTATTGTTTATTTATTTTTAATTTTTTTTTCTCCATTCCTATCCAACAGAAAACCTGCAGGCACCACAGTAATAAAAATTATTATTTCATGGCTTACCTTCAACACTGATGAGCACACTTGACATTGCAGTCCCCTTTTTGGATATAACGTGACAATGATATTGTGTGTCAACGGTTACTATGTCCTTCAACCAGCTGATGACATGGATTCGCCTATCTTTTAATGACTGACTTTGGTGCTTAACAGAATCAGTCACCTTTTCACCATTTTTCTTCCAAATGAAATGTAAATCTTTGGGTCCTGTGGAAAGCAAGAGTTCGGTAAATACCACAATCTCTCAGTTATTTCTCCAAGTTAGTCAATTTAAGGCTCCATCTCATCCGATCAGGGGTGACCAGCTGTGAGGAGTGGTGGATATCCAAGTTTGTAATCTCTGGTTTGCTGCCTCTGCCACGTGCTAGTGAGGATGAGAATAAGATGATCTGAGAGGTGAATGCATGGCTGAAGGGGGCAAGGTTTCAGATTTCTAGATCAATGGGATCTCTTCTGGGGAAGGTATGAACTGTACGAAAAGGACGGGCTCACCTGATCCTGAAGGGGACCAATAACCTTAGCTTTGCCAGAGCTCCGAGGGAGTGTTTAAACTAACTTAACAGGGGGCTCGGAACAGGAGTGATAGAGCTGAGGATGGGATAGCTGCTAATACAAGCAGAGGCAGTATGTTGCAAGACTAAGGAAGGACAGACAGATAAAAGGGCAAAATTGCAGTCAGTGGGATGAGTTAAAGTGTAATGGGGCTAGAATTGAAAAGGGTGATGAACACGGGTCTGAAGGTGTTATACTTGAATGCATGCAGTACTTAAAATTAAGATACATGATCTTGTAGTGCATTTAGAGATTGGCTGGTATGATGCTGTGGGCACCCGAGTCATACCTGATAGAATATCACATCTGGGAGCTAACAACCCAGGATATGCTTTGTATCAAAAGGATAGGCCAGGGGGTGGGGTTGGGTAGGGTGGCTCCATTGGCAAAAAATGAAGTCAAATCCTTAGAAAGTGGTGATACAGGATTGTAAGATGTAGAATTCATGTGGGTAGAGTTAAAATACTGCAAGGGTAAGAAGACCCTGATAGGAATCACACACCAGGAAGTTCCGCCTTTGGCAAATGGAGCCAAGGTGCTCTACAACATGGTCTCCCAGTTTACATTGGGCCTCACCAAAGTAGATGAGGCCACATTAGAAGCAGCGGACACAAATAGACGATCACAGCAGATTTGCAGGTGAAGTGTTGCCTGACCTGGAAGGACTGTTGGAGGCCTGAATGGAGTGGAGGGAAGAGGTGAATGTGCAGGTGTTGCACTTTGGCTGTTTGCAGGGATACGTGCTGGGGGGGGGGGGAGATTAGTGAGGAAGGACAATTGGACAGAGAGTAATAGATGGAGTGATCCCTGTGGAAAGCCGGGGGGGGGGGGGGATCATAAAGAAAAGTTTGGTGGTAGGATCCCTTTGGAGATGGCGGAAGTTGCAGAGAGTGATGTGTTGGATTCAGAGGTTTGTGGGGTGGTACACAAGGACAAGAGGAACTCTATCACTCTTAAGGCAGCAGGAAGATGTGGTTAGTGTGGATGTTCAGGAAATGGAGGAGATGCGGGTGAGGGCATCATCAGTGGTGGAGGAATAGAAACCCCATTCTTTGAAGGAGGTAATGATAGAGATCTAGAAGATTATAATACTAGCCAGAAGGAGCTTAAGAATGAAATTAGGAGAGCCAGAAGGGGCCATGAGAAGGCCTTGGCGAGCAGGATTGAGGAAAACCCCAGGGCATTCCACAAGTAGGTGAACAGCAAGAGGATAAAACATGAGAGAATAGGACCAAACAAGTATGACAGTGGAAAAGTGTGTGTGGAACCGCAGGAGATGGCAGAGGTACTTAATGAATACTTTGCTTCAGTATTCATTACGAAAAAGGATCTTAGCAATTGTAGGGATGACTTACAGCAGACTGAAAAGCTTGATCATGTAGATATTAAGGAAGATGATGTGCTGGAGCTTTTGGAAAGCATCAAGTTGGATAAGTCACCGGGACCGGGCAAGATGTACCCCAGGCTGCTGTGGGAGGCAAGGGAGGAGATTGCTGAGCCTCTGGCAATGATCTTTACATCAGCAATGGGGATGGGAGAGGTTCTGAAGGACTGAAGGGTTGCAGATGTTGTTCCCTTATTCAAGGGAGTAGAGATAGCCCAGGAAATTATTGACCAGTGAGTTTTACTTCAATGGTTGGTAAGTTGATGGAGAAGATTATGAGAGGCAGGATTTATTAACATTTGGAGAGGCATAATATGATTAGGAATAGTCAGCATTGCTTTGTTGAAGGCAGGTTGTGCCTTACGCACCTGAATGAATTTTTTGAGGATGTGACTAAACACGTTGATGAAGGTAGAGCCGTAGATGTAGCATTTATGGATTTCAGCAAGGCATTTGACAAGGTACCCATGCAAGGCTTATTGAGAAAGTAAGGAGGCATGGGATCCAAGGGGACATTGCTTTGTGGATTCAGAACTGGCTTGCCCACAGAAGATAAAACATGGTTGTAGATGGGTCATCTTCTACATGGAGGTCAGCCTCAGGGATCTGTTCTGGGACCCCTACTCATTGTGATTTTTATAAATGACCTGGATGAGGAAGTGGAGGGATGGGTTAGTAAATCTGCTGATGACACAAAGGTTGGGGGTGTTGTGGATAGTGTGGAGGGTTGTCAGAGGTTACAGCGGGACATCGACAGGATGCAAAACTGGGCTGAGAAGTTGCAGATGGAGTTCAACCCAGATAAGTGTGAGGTGGTTCATTTTGGTAGGTCAAATATGATGGCAGAATATAGTATTAATGGTAAGACTCCTGGCAGTGTGGAGAATCAGACTCTGTGGTTAAGAAGGCATACGGTGTATTGGCCTTCAAAAACCATAGGATTGAGTTCAAGAGCCGAGAGGTAATGTTACAGCTACATAGGACCCTGGTCAGACCCCACCTGGGGTCTGGTCAGTTCTGGTCACCTCACTACAGGAAGGATGTGGAAACCATAGAGAGAGTGCAGAGGAGATTTACAAGGATGTTGCCTGGATTGGGGAGCATGCGTTATGAGAAAAGATTGAGTGAACTTGGCCTTTTCTCCTTGGAACGAAGGACGATGAGAGATGACCTGATAGAGGTGTACAAGATAATGAAAGGCATTGATCGTGTGGATAGTCAGAGGCTTTTTCCCGGGGTGAAATGGCTAGCACGAGTGGACACAGTTTAAGGTGATTGGAAGTAGGTACAGAGATGTCAGGGGTAAGTTTTTTTTATGCCGAGAGTGGTGAGTGTGTAGAATGGGCTGCTGGCGACAGTGGTGGAGGAGGATACGATAGGGTCTTTTAAGAGTCTCCTAGATAGGTACATGGAGCTCAGAAAAATAGAGGGCTATGGGTAAACCTAGGTAATTTCTAAGGTAAGGACATGTTTGGCACAGCTTTGTGGGCTGAAGGGCCTGTATTGTACTGTAGGGTTTCTATGTTTCTATCTCTCTATCTCTGATATACTGGAAAGGAAAGCCACATCCTGGAGATGAAGGAACTGAGAAAAGGGAACAGCATTTTTATAGGACATGTTTTGGGAAGAAGTTTAGTCAAGATAACCCAGAAGTACAGTCAAGGTAACCATGGGAATCAGATCTATAAAAGATGTTGGTTGACAGTTTGTCTCCAGAGATGGAGACCGAGACCAAGGGGGAGGGAGATGCCTGAGGTGGACCAAGTGAATTTAAGGCCTGGGTGGAAGTTGGAGGCAAAGTTGATGAAATTGACAAGCTCTGCATGGGTGCATGAAGCAGCTGTAGGAAGAGTTGGGGATCAATACCAGGGATAGATTGGAACATGAACTGTTCTATGTAGTCAACAAAAAGGCAGACATAGCTGGGGCCCCTTTCAGGTGCTCATGGCTACCCCCTCAAGTCCGGAGAAAGTTGGGGGAGCTGGAGAAAAAATTATTGAGGGTGAGGACCAGTTCTGCCATATGGAGGAGGGTGGTGGTGGAGGGGAACTAGTTGGTTCTCTTATTGAGAAAGAAGCAGAGAGTTTTAAGGCCTTTTTGATAGGGGACAGAAGTGTATAGGGACTAGACATCCTGATGGGGGTTATATACAGGCTTCAAATTCGAAAGGCGCAGGAAAGATACATTCCAAAGATAAAGATGTATTTTAAAGGGAGAATGAGGCAACAGTGGCTGACAAGGGAAGTCAAACACAACAAAGCAAAAGAGAGGACATATAATAAAATCAAAAAGTAATGGAAAGGTAGAAGATTGGGAAGCTTTTAAAAGCAGAACTAAAAAGCCATAAAAAGGAGAAAAGATGAAATACGAAGGCAAGTTAGCCAATAATATAAGAGAATACAAAAAGATTTTTCAGAAATAAAGAGTAAGAAGAGATATGATAGTGGATATCAGACCACTACAACATGACGCTGAAGAGGTAGTAATGGGGGACAAAGAAATGGTGGATGAACTTAATAAGTATTTTGTGTTGCTCTTCACTGTGGAAGACGCTAGCAGAATGCCAGAAATGCTAGAGTGTCAGGTGGCAGAAGTGAGTGTCGTTGCTATTAATAAGGAGCTGCTGCTTGGGAAGCTAAGGAGCCTGAAGGCAGATAAGTCACCTGGACCAGATGGATTACACCCCAGGGTTCTGAAAGAGGTAACTAAAGAGATAGCGGAGGTATTAGTAATGATCTGACAAGAATCACTAGATTCTGGCATAGTTCCAGAGGACTGAAACAAATGTAAATGTCACTCCTCTCCCTAAGAAGAGAGGGGAGCAGATTAGGAGAATGAGCAAAGAATTGGCAGATGGAATACAATGTAGTGAAATGCAAGCAATGCACACAAAATGCTGGAGGAACTCAGCAGGCCAGGCAGCATCTATAGAAAAGAGTACACAGTCGACGTTTCAGGCCAAGACCGTGGTCATGCGCTTTAGCAGAAGGAATAAAGGTGTAGGCTCTTTTTTTTAAAAAAAATGCAGAGAACATTCAAGGGACTTGGGAATCCTTGTGTAGAATTCCCTCAAGGTTAACTTGCAGATTGAGTGGTAAGGAAGGGAAATTCAATGTTAGCATTCATTTCAAGAGGACTAGAGGTTTTATAAAGCATTGGTCAGACTGCACTTGGGAGAAATGTGATCAGTTTTGGGCCACTTATCTAAGAAAAGATATGCTGGCATTGGTCAAGGTCCAGAGGAGATTCATGAGAATGATAGGGTTAACTTATGAGGAGTGATTGATGGCTCTGGGTCTGTACTCACTGGAGTTTTGAAGAATGAGAGTGGATCTCATTGAAATACTTCAAATTTTGAAAGCCTTAGGGAGACTGGATGTGGGGAGGATGCTTCATATAGTGGGAAAGTCTAGGACCACAGGGCACAGCCTCAGAACAGAGGGGCATTCATTTGAACAGAGATGACGAGATATTTCTTTAGCCAGATAGTAGTAAATCTATGAAATTCATTGCCACAGGCAGGTGTACAGGCCTGATCATTGGTTACATTTAAGGAGGAGGGTGATAGGTTCTTGATTAATCACGGGAACAATGGTTATGGTGAGAAGGTAGGAGAATGGGGTTGGGAGGGATAATAAATCAGGCATGATGGAATGCTGAAGAGGCCTTGATGGGCCAAATGGCCTAATTCTGTTCCTATGTCTTATGGTCTTATGAAGTCAGATTTCTGACTTGCTGACAAGATGTATACAGAATGAATCCATAGTTTAGAAAATATTATATCTCTATGTTGATTTATGTGTACCACTGGACAAATAAAATTTAAACTTTGTGCCTCTGATTTAAAAAAAGTCAAAAAAAGTTCTTGCTTTAACAACAAAATTATATTATGGGTGAAAGCAAATGCATGCTGTTGCTATTTGTAACAGAAAATTAAGCAGCAGGTTAATCAGAACCTGCTAAAAAGCAGAGGACATTAAAACCTGAATGGTAACCCAGACTGACATTATCCCTATTCAATTTCATACTTGCAATGCACCAACCCACTGATTTTTCTACAGAGCATCCTTATTCTCCAGATTTTGTCAAATGCTCAGCCAGCATTTTCATCATTCACTTTTGCATTTGCAGATTAGTCATTTCTTTACCTCTTTATTCACCTGCCTGCAGTTTAATTTGCAATAAGATCCATGACTGGCTGGTGACCAGGTTATACACCATTAATCGACACATTTGAAAATCATTAAGGCATGCTGCAAAACTCCATTTCTGGGATATGCATATTCACTTGTCTTGTACTTTTATGCAGATCCACTTATCTCACACTGGAAAACTGGAGTGAGGGACAACCTGCTTCACGTTTCTTCAGATCTTCACCCCCAGTTTTCCCCGCTGTCTCCCACATCAACGGTTCGATGACATTCCTCATTCTCAGCTGCATTCATTTTTACTTAGTCTTACTTACACTGTGGATTTCCGTTAATTGGGCATTGGTTAATGAGAGCAGCCCCTTATTTGGGACAACTTTTAAAGGACAGAAACTAATCAAGAAAATTGCCAGGATTCCCTTTGTTCATTTGGGACACTGTGCCACTTAATTGAGGCAGGAGACTGTTGCCGAATAGGTTCTAACTAGTGTCAATCATGCGCAATTGTGTGGCCATTAAATGGTACATTGTGCTTAGAGCAAATAATTTTTAAATAGTCAGGTGTGTGTGTGTGTGTGTGTGTGTGTATGTATATATATATATATATATATATATATATATATATATATATTCACAAGGCAGTGATTTTTGTTACTGATTGCCCAAGAAATAAGAAAATTTCAAACGGTTTTGCTCACTGCAGTTTCAAGCATTCAGGCTTGGAGATGACAGAAATGGCCAGGAGTAATAACAGAATGATTTCACACTGCATACACTGGATGAATTCCTCTGTCAATAACTTAGGAACTAATATAGTTTTATAGTATTGCAGTACTATTGGTAGTGTTCTGATTTGTAATGTATTTCATTTAAACATATGCAACACACACAAAATGCTGGAGGAACTCAGCAGGCCAAGCAGCATCTAGGAAAAGAGTACAGTCCACGTTTTGGGCTGAAACCCTTCTACAGGATGTTTAAATACATAAATTGGCTACTCTGTCTTTTTTTTATACCCCTTTAACTAGTTCCATGAAACTTCAGCTAATTGGAGCAACACACACAATGCTGGAGGAACTCAGCAGGTGAGGCAGTGCCTATGGAAATGAATACAGTAAACAGTCAACACTTCAGGCCAAAATCCTTCTTCCGGACTGGAACGGAAGGCGGAAGACGCAAAGCATCAGCTAATTCAAGTAGCCACTTAATTGTGCCAAAACATACATGTCCTGATGTATCCCAATTAACCAAAATCTACTGTATATTGTGCTGATTGTTTGTTCTTCAGTCTCAAAAAGAATTAACTAAAGATAGCTCAAATAGCATTTTCTGAACTGCTTAAAGATCAAGTTTTTCCAATTTTGTTGAATGCAGAAAAGACAAAGTAAACACCTTGATTAGAGAAAACAGCTTGGTTACCTAATTTCACGACGTTATATGATGAAATATTAATATACTCAGGTGGGAGTAAAAGGTGCATTGGCCGTGACAGAAGCATGGATTCGTCAAAATTATACCACTGCTCAAAGGTTTAAAACCATGAGGATCGGTTCCACATAGATAGTTTGTATTTCCCTGATTTTGGAAAGTTTAAGGATAATCCAACTGAAACGCTTAACATGACAAAAAAAAAGCTACAAATGAATGTTCACCAATTTATGTTCTAGCAGAGAAGAAATAAGTAATGCTTTGATTTTCAAATTCTTTCTCTCAATTTCAAATTTCTCCATGGTCTCACCACTCCCTAATTCTGCTGCTCAAAGCACTGAGATACATGATCTTGTAGCCTCTTGTTCTTGTTGACCTAAACCACATGACTAATGCTAGCAATGGCTTTAGCTACAAAATCCCTTAACAGGAATTCTTTAAACTTCCCCAATGCTCCTTAAAAACTACCCGTTTGACCATCTGTTCTAATTTGTTTTAATGATTGTCTCAATGACTTTTTTGATATAATTCCTGTGAAACACTGAAATACTTCCACTATGTTATAGTACCAAGCAAAAGGGAGTCATTAATTTGATTAATTCCCGGAATAGACCCTATTTCCTCTGGTGAAAATTTGCAGCTGAAGGTCATCATTTTTAAACATGTAACCAAGGTCATTCAGCAGTCAAATTAGAAAGTTCATGGACTATCTGAAATTTGTTCCAGAAAATGTTCCAGGGTCAAGTCAATTGAGTAAAGTGTTGCTAGCTGAGGAGATCAGTATGTCCAGAATCACATAAAGGCGTGTCAATTATACAGCAATCAATACACATCATCAAGAAAGTTAGCAAAGCAGACGTCAAGGGATGAGTGACCTTATCAACACATTCCTAAATCAATGTTATTGATGTAACACAAATGGTGCTTTCAAAGGCTGCTAGATCAATGGAAGAATCAGAAAAATCAAAAACACCCACTGACAAGAACTGCAACAATCTCACCCACAACCTTAAGGCCTTGAAAATATGATCATAAATTGTGGCATGAATTCAGTGTGATTTGGACAGGGCGTACTGTCAGAAAGAAAACTTAATTTGAAAAATGAAAAGGTTAGTGTGATGGAAACGGTTCCAGTTCATAGACCTCTGGCACTAGATTGGGTAAAAGTGGGAGCTGTATCTTTGAAGTAGTGACACCTGAGCTATGCTGGATCAGTTTTTTCTACCAAGCCACAAAACTGGGGAAGAGAGGATTTTAAAGTAAATATTGGGGGACAAGATTTTAAGGCTGGAGCTGGAAAACGGTGGCAAATCGAAGAGTGGAGACAAGGGTAGAGGTGTTACTGTGGGAAATGATAAACATGCTGTGACAGAAAAGTACGGAGCAAACACAAATTTGAGAACAAGTCATAATACTGAAACCTCTATTCCTAATGTATGAAAGCAATCAGTCATCGTCATAGCAACATACAACATGGAAACAGGCCCTTAGGCCCAACTCATCCCACCTGCTTGTATTTGACCCACATCCTTCTAACACTTCCTATCCATGTATCTGTCCAAATATCTTCAGAACATTGTGACTGTACCAGCCTCTGCCACTTCAGTTCCTTTTTAAATCTTTCCTTCCTCACTTTAAATCTAAGCCATCTCCTCTAGCCTGAAAAAAAGACTATGACCATTCATCTTATCAATGCTCCGCATGATCTTATAAACCTCTGTCATCCCATAGCCTCCTACACTCTAGGAGAGAGAAAAAAAAATAACCACCGGCCTATCTCGTCTCTCCTTATGTTAGGCCCTCCACTCTTGGTAATATCCTTGTGAATTCTTTCTGCATTTTTCAAATTAATTATACCTTTCCTATAATTAAGTGATCAGAACTGCACATAGTACTCCGAGTGTGGTCTTACCAGCCTCTTGTTCAGTTGAAACATGCCATCTCAACTCTCTAGAATCCATGCCTTGACTGATGAAATACAGCTTGCTACAGTAAATGCATCCTTCACCACTCTGTTTAGTTGTGGTCCCAACTTTCAGGGAAACATGTACTTTACACTTCTAGGTCTCTGTTCTACAACACTCTACAGGGCCCTGCCATTTACTGTGCAAGTTCTGGTCTGGACTTGACATCCCAAAATGTAATGCTTCACATTTGTTCAGTTAAATTTCATTTGCCATTCCTGGCCCACTTTCCCAGGTAATCTACAGTTGCAAGAAAGTTTGAACCTTTTGCTGTTTGGTTTTCTGCATTAATTACTCATAAAATGTGGTCTGATCTTCACTTAAGTCACAATAATAGATAAACATAATTTGCATAAACTAATTACACACCAACAATTGTACTTCTTGTCAATACTGAGTACACCATTTAAACAATCACAGTCTAGACTCAAGAAAAGCAGGCAAACCTCTGGGGTAATGCCTTTTACAAAAGCTGTTTGGAATCAGGTGTTCCAATCAATGAGATGAGATTGGAGGTGTGGGTTGGTGCCCTGCCCTATAAAAAAGACACACGAAGTCAGGTTACTGACAGGTGGCGGTAATGCACCATTAAGCTGGATGCCAACCACCGTGAAACAAGATACAGACAGGTTACTGACAGATCCTGCTCTTCTCAAGAAAAAATGTTTATGTGCACCATTTCTTGATTAAAACAACTTAAAGAGGACTTTAGAAAATGAATTTAGAGATGCATGAAACTAGAAAAGGCAACAAAAGCATCTCTAAAAGCCTGAATGTTCATCAGTCCACAGTAAGAGAAAATTGTCTACAAATGAAGCAAATTCAGTACTGTTACTACTCTCCCTAGGAGTGGGCATCCTACAAGAATCACATCAAGAGCTCAGCATATAACACTGAAGGAGGTGAAAAAGGACCCAAGGGTAACAGCAATAGACCTGTAGAAATCTCTAAAACTTGCTGAAGTCCCTGTTCATGAGTCCACCACAAGAGAAATGCTGAACAAGAATGGTGTTCATGGAAGGTCACCATGGAGGAAACCACTCCTCACCAATGACAAAATTGCTGCATACCTCAAGTTTGGAAAAGACTATAATGCTTCTGGGATGATGTTCCATGGACAGACGAAACAAAAATTGAAATGGCAGAAATGCACACCACTATGTTTGGAGGAAAAAGGGCAGAGCACACCAACACTAAAACCTCATCCCAACTATGAAGTATGGTGGAAGGAGCATCATGATTTGGGGGCTGCTATGCTGAATCAGGGCCTGGACAGCTTGTAATCATTGAGGGAACAATGAATTCAAAGTTGTATCAAGACATTTTACAGCAGAACGTCAGGGTAGCAGTCTGTCACCTGAAGCTTAATAGAAGTTGGATGATGCAACAATGATCCAGAAGATGAGGGTAAATCAACAACAGAATGGCTTAAAAAGAAGAAAATTTGTGTTTTGGATTGACCAAATCGGAGTCCAGACCTTAACCCAATTGAGATACTGTGGCATGACCTGAAGAGGGCTTCTCATGCAAGGTATCCCAGAAATATTGATGAACTGAAACAGTTTTGTATGGAGGAGTGATCTAAAATTCCTCCACGCCGTTGTGCAAGTCTGATCAGCAGCTACAGGAAATATTTGGTGGAGATTATAGCTGCTAAAGGATGTTCTACCAGTTATTAAATACAAGGGTTCACATACTTTTTCCAGCCTAGACTGTGAATGTTTAAACAATGTGTTCAATAAAGACATGAAATGTACAATTTTTTGTGTTATTAGTTTATACAGATTGTGGTAGTTTATTATTTTGACTTTGATGAAGATTAGACTACATTTTATGAATAATTAACAGAAAACCAGGTAATTGCAAAGAGTTCACAAACCTTTTCTTTCAACTGTATATCTTGTTTAGTCTTCAACTTGTTCATTGTCCACTGTATTCCCAATTTTGGTGTCATTTGCAAACTTCTTAACCATGCTAACAACATACTCATCCAAAACCCTAATATAGATAACAGCATTGTTCCCAGCACTGATTGCTGCAGTGCACCACTGGTCACAGACTCCAATCTGAAAAACAACCCTCTGCTAGCACCCAGTGGTTCAATTTTGTATCCGGTTGGCTAGATCAGCCTGAATTCCACATTAAGCAACCTTCCAGACCAGTGTAATAAGCAGGATTTTATCAGAGGCCTTGCTAAACTACATGTAGATAAGTGTCAAACCTCATGACCACCTCTTCAAAAAACTAATCAAAATTCATGAGACACAATTTCCCCCAAACAGAAAAACATGCTGACTATTCCTAATCAGTCATTCCCTTTCTACATGCAGGTTAAGTCTCTCAGAATGACAAGCAGTAACTTTCCCGCTACTGGTATTAGGCTCACTTGCCTGTAATTCCCTGGCCTATCCTTGCAGGCCCCTTAAGCAAAGGCATAGCATTAACCACCCTAAAGTCTTTCAAGCACCTCACCCATGTCTAACAAAGATACAAATATCTCTGCCGGGATTGTGGTAATTTTTGCCCTACCTTCACAATACATTTGGTCAGGCCCTAGAGATTTATTCCTTATGCACTTCAAATCTGCAATCACCAACTCTTTTCTAGTGTGGATATATTTCAAGACATCACTATTCTCTTTTCTGAATTCCCTCACTTCCATGACCTTCTCCACGGCAACTTCAGACGAGCAATATTCAATTAAGATCTTGACCACCTCCTGTGGCTCCACACATAGCTCATCTGCTTTGCTTTGATCGTCTGAGAACACAAATAATTAAATGTGCCCTGACTGCCATTACAGAGACATGCCTGCAGGATGCCGTAGCCAGAGACCTAAATATTGAAGTGAACATGACACTTAAGAAGAACACAAAGCTGAGGAGGAGTGGGAGGGAGTGGCTTTGTAAATTAATTATGTCCTTGACACAATAGACAGGTTTGACCTCAGTTCAGAAAACCAGGATGAAAACAATGATATAAGAAGAATCAAGAAATAATAAATAACGGCCACTTGGGGAAATAGTGCAAGGTCGGCCCCAACAGTTATCACGTGATAGAATGGAGAATAAATGGGAGCTTTCAGAAAAGTATAATTATGGTTTTTTTTAAATCTACGTTGTGGAAAATTAATGGGTAAAAGGTAGAAAGGCAGTCAATTCAGAAACTGGGTGTTTACAGAATGGTCTTAGTGGTGCACGTTCTTCTGAGAGCAGGCTACTGTCTGTCAGTTGACTAAAACCTTTACCAAACCCATCAGTTGTTTGGCTGGCTCTACTCTTCTGTCTTTCATGACCTGTTTGAAATACTAGCCATTCTCTACTTCAACCTAAATATGGAATTCAATCACATTATGTTTGTTGCTGCCCAGGGAGTTCCTTACCTGTGAGGTTGCACTAAACCCTGGTTTACACAATAACGGGCTGGTGTAGTTTGTTGCTGCACTCTAAAAACCAAATTAAATAAGATCCGAAGTGATAGTGCTTTATTTATACAACTATCCAAGCAGTTAGGCATAATTCCAGAACCAGAATAATAGACCAGAACATTTCTGAAGATACACTGATCCTATCGGGACACTTTGTACATTTCTGGATCTGTTAAATAATTATTTTGTTTATTTTTATTTCATATGTGAATACTTCAGAAAACAGCCTGCAAACTCTTGCGGCAGCATTGGATCTTGTGGAGTTAATGGACTCTATTTGGCAACTTTGTGAACTGCAGTACCAGGGTCTGCTCCAAAATAAAAATTCCTTGCTGTGACCTGTAATTTAAATCTCTCAAGGTATCTACTAGATATTGTGGCAAAATTCTTAGAAGATTTCAATATTCTTGCTAGCTGGAGTAAGGCTAGACAAACTCATGTAGGAATAAAATATATTCAGTAGTACATCCAATAGTGTTGTTCTGATCCTTATGAAAGTATGCAACCTTAGGCCCTTAATGTTGGTAAGACTTGCAAGTGATTGTTCTGGCATTGGAGAAATTTTTCTTCATCTTTCATTTTTATGTATGTATGCATGTATGTGTGCATTTAGAAATGCAGCACGGAATTGGCCCTTCTCGCCCGGCAAGCCCTGCCGCTCGAGCAGCCCTGAAAACCCTGACCTAACCCTAATCTCATCATGGGTATGTCTTTGGACTGTGGGAGGAAACTGGAGTGGCTGGGGAAAACCTGCATATTCCACAGGGAGGACATACCGACTCCTTACGGATGTTCCAGAATTGAACTGCGACCTCTGACACCCTGAGCTCAAATAGCATCAATGTTAATCACTACTCTACTGTGGCGCCTACATCTTCCAGAATTCTCCAATGCATACTAAATTAACACAAGAGTAGCAAGAATATTAAAATTTACTTGGAGGTAACATCTTAGCACTGTTATCAAATATTAGGCAGGTGATAATCTAAATTTTGTACAGGTCAAATATTCATTGCACGAATTTTAATACAGAGACCATGATACTAATAATGCACAAATAAATACCAAAGACCACTAAAACTTGATCTTTATGGTAAAGAAAATAGCGCAAAAGGAAGAAAATAATATGAAGGCTGAACTGAGACATTTTAGAATTAATAGTTCTAAGCAATATTCTTGAAAACTTTTAATTTATCTTCTAAATTTCCCAAATTCCAATATATTCCTTAATTTAATCCATGGAGTTTAGTATTATTTGAGTGAATATCTTCTGACAAGGACATTCAAAAATGCAGCGCTCGGAATTGCTCACTGTACTGCAGGTGTGGTCTAAGCAGGGCTTTTTCTAGTTTTTCCACTACCTAGAAAGTGTTCTCAGAAAATAGATATTCTCGTATTTGCCTATACTGAAACCTGCTTTACAGTTTTTATTGATACATCTACATTTGATCAATTACATTTGTAATACTGTGTTGTCATCTCTACTGCTTACACTGTCACAATTTTAGCCTTCTATCCTGTCATTGTGTAGGAGTTTTGTTGCTAATTTTTTAGTGACTTAACTCTGTGACTATACAATGATACCTTAATCAAAAAATGGCTACCATTTAATTCCTTATTCAAATAACTGCATGGAAACTAAGCTGGCTTCCTGGATATGAAGAATTCACTGGAAGTCATGCAAATTTTCCAATCTGGTCTGACCCCTTCACAGAATTAGGAACATGCTTATCTTGTCTCGTTCTTCGAACAGCAATAAATCAACACAAAAGCACAATAGTTTTGAAACATATTTAATGATAGTAGACTCTGATCCTACATACGTCTAAAACAAAAACATTGGTCACTGCTATTCAGTGAAGATCACTTGCCTTTTCGGCCTTTTGGAAATGTTCATCAGGAATAAAGCTCAGGTCCTGATACAGGATAATGAAGTTCACCACACACATTATTTGGACATTTGGCAGCACCTCACTTCAAAACCACAGCAATTTCTACCAACAGCAGAGAATCATTATTCACTTCAATCTCCATTTTCTTAGATACTGCTGTAGATGAGCAGTTGTCGTATTTCAGTGATCCATTTGTACCAAGTCACCATCTCCAAAACAGCTACATAACTTGTCCAGTTAAAGTTCTTTGTAGTGTATTTACCTTTGAAGCGGTGTTCTCATAAAAAAAACTTCCAGTTCTTTACTGGCTATTTAGCTGTAGGTTGCTTTTCAGGTGAACAATCAATGTATATGCTTTGTTAAGTAACTGCAGATGTATTTTCTGTGGATATAATAAATACCCTTGCAGGATCAGTACAAGTCGAATGTAGGCATACATTTCTAAAGATCCCTGACAGATGAAAATACCTATACATATCTGATTCACGAAACACAACTAGATACATATTGACCACCAAGGAAGTCAACAAAAACTTAATATCTCTAACTGGTTTGCCATCCTGGCACTACATGAAACACTCCATTCCAGAAAGTAACCAATGACATCCTCTGCGACTGTGATGTATGATCCATTCCTCCTGAGGGAAGTCTGCGTCCTTCAACATAATCAACTACACCACCCTCCTCTAACATCCTGTTATGCAGAACAGGCCTCAACTTATTCCCAACCATTTGGTGACAACCCAAGAATCGCCTGTAATAATTCTTTCCTCTGTGCTGCAGGACTCTTGAGAATCTGTTGTTCGTCCTTACTGTTTCTCTACCACATGCTGCCCAATGTAATATCATCTCAAAATCATGATTATAATCTCAATTTCACTACTGTCATTCTACACTTGTACGCTGCTTGCCTCATGAATAAGAAGTTGCTTCCATTAAGTGCGGAGAAAACCAAAGCAAATGCCATTGGAACCTGTCAGAAATCCCATCCCTTTTGCACACTTGTGTCTGAAGCTGAAACAGTTATTAGCAAACGTAGCACCCTGGACATCCCAGAGACAAGCTTCCAACCTGGGTGGTTACCAAGACCAGCTCTCCCAACATGGTAACACATTTTGCACCTGCCTCATCACAAATGATATTGAAATCTATGCCAATGGGTTCCTAACCAATCTGCCATTTCCACCCTCCACAAACTTGAGTTCATCCTAAACTCCATTCCCACTTTCAAACCAAGTCCCCTTAATACTGCTCCATGTTAGTTGGAAGATTAACATTGTCTCTTGATAGACAATGTTTTAATTTTAAAGTTCTAGTCCATTTCCCCCCCCCCCCCCATAGCTTCCATCTTTTTCTTCCCTCAACGCCTATTTATTTTCTAATTCTAAGAGAACTGGAGGAGGAGAATTGGTCTCTTGCACCTGTCCCATCTTAGTCACAGCACGACTAGTGTTAATATCTCCAGCTGCCTGGGTGTATATTACTGCAAGTCCTCTAGTTCTCCTTTTGTCCTTCCAAGGCCTTTGGATATCTTTCTATCTCCCTAGGCACTGTATCATCATTCATTTCTTTGAACTGGAGGAGATGAGATTTTAACGACAACATTTCAAGGTCACTATCTCTGATGCTGTTCCATTCCAGACATATTTAAACTAACTAAATCTAAACTTCCTGATAGGACAAATTTCTAGACCATTAGTGCAAACCTCCAAGGTTCCAACTCAGGAATGTTATCTTCCTGCTCCTGCATTTTCCATATAATTAACACCAATCAGACAAGACACATTACACCACTCATGTACACTATTTGATTTATACTCAAAGTACAATGAATTTTTGCATTTTGAAATTTATTGCAGAATTTGGTTAAAAAATCTATTTCACAATGACCACTATACAAACATTACCATATTTCACTAAGTGAAAGACAAAGAGCACTAGGTATATCATTCCACATACTTAATAAAACTCTTTACATTACTGTACAGAAAATCCAACAAATGCAGGAAATGGCTCATGATTTTCAATATATCATAAATGTTAAATTTGCATTTGCTGTTATTATGTTTAACCCTCTTCCTTAGAAAGAAGAATGAAAGCAATCTGCAGCACTGAACAGGTTAATTTGGCTTCTCCTTACCCCTCATCTAATGTACAAACATACATTCCTGTTACTCACCAATCGCTTGACAGAAGAGATGAACAGATCCAGGGCTACAAACAGTGTTTGTCTGATCGCTGAGCAGCGGTGGCAATAGCTGGACAACTGCACTGGACCGTTCATGAGAAGACCCTTCAGATAGGGTAAGAGCAAGGGTAGGTGGTGGATCATGCCCAGCAGGTGGAGGTGGGACCAAGAGGAGTGAAAGGTAAAACAGGAGAAGCTGTGAGACAGAAAAGGTACGAAGCAAACAGAATTCCAAAGATACAAATACTACAAAGAAGATCAGTCGTGCAGTACAGGATAATAGATCAATGGATTGTGTCAGACAGAAGTAGTGGCACTTAAGGGCTTCATTAATTTTGGATTGCACAGCAGATCAAGAACTGGAACACCCAAGTGCACATGCACACGCAGACACACACGCATACACAGCTCAGTCAAATGTTATTTTTGTAAATGGTGACAGTATCTTTGTAGCCCTCAATTCATGTTTACAATTACAAAAATAAAATTTTATACACAATTTTTTACACCACTAAATGTAGTACATGAAACAACTTCCCTACACTAACTCAAAAATAAAAATGCAAAAATTTGCTGAATAAAATTTCAAAAGGAATATCTTTTTGTATATATACATGCACAGCAGCAGTAAAGATCCCAGAAAATGAAATGCTTACTATTTATATACATATATATATAAACTTAAAATACAAGTGTCTTGTGCTGCCATCCAACAGGAGATTAGAAAGCTGGTTAGTTGCACCCATTGCTCTAATTTTCTATAGCAGTTCAGTGGGTTACTAAAACAATCCAATATCTGTAGCAGCAAAACATAATTGCCGTGCATTTCTGTTGGTCCTCTAGATCCATCAGATCGGGTCTTTCAAAGTCCAGAGCCAAGAACCAACGACTTTGCGAAAGATGCAGCTGGCTGGTAATTTTCATGTTTTTGTCCAAGTATATTATTTGATTCATACTATACCAGTTAAGAAATGCCATTTCTGTAGCAATGCATCCATATTGGTCACAATATTCAGTTAAATAATAATAATAATCTTCCACAGGTAAGGATAGTCTTTTCAACTAGGCCCTGTGCTACAGCCATGGCTCAGTAAAAACACTTTAACAATGCATTTTTTTTCCCCCTTCTGAAATGCATTTCTTCTTTAAGTCAAAGGCCTGGAGACCCTATGCTTCACTGTACCACATATACATCATTTAAAGTTAGACACAAACACACACACACACAAAGTCTTTCCTCTATTTTCAGGAGGCAAGTTAAAGAAAGCCCACAAATCTACGATTCACTGTCTGATCCCTGAGGAGTACAATGTTAGCAGAAACAAAGGCATCAACCTACATTAGATACAGCAATAAACTATAAATATCGCTACAGAATATTATTCAAATTTCAGTGCAATACAAAATATTACATATACGGTGTATGCAAAAGAGATTCATGCTCCAATTTGGACAGTACTTTGAGATTTACCAATCTGATAAATGAATAATTTCCAATTTGGAATGTACTACAAATTACCTAGATAATGAAAACATTAATTCTAATCAGACTGCTGAATATAATGCAGGTTGAATACAAGAGAATGATTTTCACTTATAACATTATTTTCAAAGGTTTCTTCTAATCTAAAACAAATTTTTAATACAGCATTTCATGATCTATATTGTTTCTTAAAAACTTCCTATTCTCCCATTTTAAGCCGTACACATACGACCAACTGCTAGCAAAGACTCTGTGCTTCCTCATCAATGTATTTAATATCTGCATCTTTCTCTGGATCAACAGATTTGATGGAGCAATTTTCCTGAATTTGCTTTAGCTCTTGGGGCTTCTCTGTATTAGAAATTTTCCCGTTCCCACAGTCTGATTCAGTTTCATAACCCTTGTCGCCAGTAGCAATCTGTTCACTACCTTGATTATCTCCATTGATTTTCACTGCCGGTTGTTTTACAAGCTCCTCAGAAACATTATCATAATCAAATTTTGGCTTCTTCCCATTACCAACTTTATACAAGCAAAGTTTCAGGCAAGGCCCTGGCAAATATCTCATGTAACAATTGTAAGTAACTAGCATTAGGAATAGAAGCACAATTACCACAAAGAAAAACAAGAGAATACTATTAGTTCCTTCAGACTCAGCAACCCTTCTGACAATATTAGTTTCGATTTTAATATCATTATTAGTTATAGGCATAAGCATGGGGGTTGAGGATGTGCCAGCTGAACTCTGGAACACAGTTGAAGTGGAAACCTCAGTTTGACTCCGGATTATGACTGTGTGAGGAGATCTCCTTTCTTTATCTGTGCTTGTCAAAGGTGTTGCTGATTTACCTTCCGTCTGAGTAAGAGGTGTAGTTGGAGCTGCAGTTATCACGTTGGATGGACCCCCAATGATCAGAGAATACCTTTTCACTAGCTGCTCATAGTCATCTCCCATTACAGCTTCCATGGTCCAGCAATCATAGACACCGGAATCAGCTTCAGTAAGATGAAGAATCAGCAGATTGTTTTGATCAACTCGATATTTTGAACTCTTATTGATAGGTCTGTTATTTAACTTCCACGTAACTTTAGCCAGTCTGGATGCAGGTAGGCACGTCAATTCAGTCAACCCTCCTTTTTCCACTACACGCTCTTCAGACCACACAGGTTCCACTATGAAATAAAAGATAAAACATAGTCTTTTCCCTTATCCTTTGATAACACTGCCAGATAAAAGACACAAGACTCACACGCAATTAACCATGCAGGGTACATTTTATCTAATTCTGTTTCCTTAGGAACTCAAATGAAGAATGCTGATTTATTTTTAAATGATAACATTGTCTGTATTACTATTATGTTGTACTAGTAAACTCATTTATTTCTGGGAATATGCTACTTCAACGGCTTGATTTGGTAAGACGAGGAAGCACATCAAGTGTTTTAAACTTTTATACATTTAACTAGTCCCACTTGGTGGTGCAATAATATCAGCGCCCGACTCCAGAGCGAAGGTTCCTGAGTTCGAATCCAAGTTGTGTTGAGCGTTGAGCTAGCAACTCGGCCTCGTAAAAACAAGAATAGCTTGCTACGGAAACACCGTCATGATGGTGCCCCAATAACTCCACTGCTGAGTTAAGGGTTATTCTTCTTCTCCACATTTAACTGGCTTTAGAAATTTGGGGGATAGAAACATTTATAAAAAGCATTTGATTTGACAAATACTCACCTACATATTAACCAAGTGTGCCTTTTCCCCCCCCAAAGGGTTTAATGACTCATTACCATGCACAAAAGACCCAGAATGTTTATTAATCGAGTAAAATGTCACAAGATTTCCAAAAAGAAAAAATTTTTAAAAATAAAAATTGCCTGCTTTTGGGTTCTGCTTACCTGAGAGCTCATTCTACTGGATGAGATTATATTTGTTGACTTCCGTTCCCCTTTAGCTTGTCAAAAATGTACCATCCTAATGTAGTTGTAATTAGTCCCTTGTTAAGAAACCTCTCAATTTAAAATTCCAAAATTAAAACTGAAAAAAAAATTGGCTGGGTTGAGTTGTTCTCCAAATTTGGCAATTTACTTGCAAACATTTCATCACCATATGAGGAGATATCATCAGTTTGCTGATAATTGTGGTGCGTCCTCTGAATGCTTGGTTATTATATACATATCAATCAGCTGACTGGTTGTCATTTGAAGGCCTGGCATTCGGAGGACACACCACAATGATCAGCACACTGATTGGGGAACACCTCAACCCAACCATCAACCACTCGAGCTACACGTTTTCCAAATTATTTCCAGATAAAAAATTACAAAAACAAATTACTCAAAAATAGTCAGTATGGATTTGTTAAGGGAAGGCCACTTCTGATCAAATTGACGGAATTAGGTGAGAAGAAAGAATGGTAGAGCAAGTCGGATCAATGTGGGCCATGTCTTACATGCGTCTACATAAGTTCCCTCAAAACTCTTGACAAGGCTGGTGAAGACTGCCAGCCTACAATCTTCATGTCTGCTGTATATGTTAATAACTTACATAAAGATATGTAAGTAATTACACGTTATAATTATGTGGTTTTGTCAGTTTTAGTCTTGGTTTGTCCTGTGTTTTTCTTGTGATATCATTCTGGAGAAACGTTGTATCATTTTTTAATGCATGCATTTCTAAATGACAATAAATGGAAACTGAGTGTCCTCATAATCTAAATATAGAGGTCACGATGAATTACCTCACAAATAATACAAAAATTGGCAGTGTGATTGAGAAGGAAAACTTTAGTCTGGCCAGCTGGTCAGAAAAGTTGTAAGTGTAACTTAAGCCAAATGAACTACAAAGCAAGGGAATACATAATTAGTGGGAAGATATGGATTAGTGTGGGAAAACAAGGAACATGATTTTATGCTCACAGATAGTTGACATCACCATGCTGCAGCTAGCCAAGCTGCTATCTCTCAGTGTCAGACACTCTAGTTTAACAGCTGCTATCTGTGTAGAGTTTGCACACTCTCACTGTGACCATGATGGTTTCCCTAGCTACTGCAGTTTCCTCCTACATCTCAAAGACTTGCAGATCAGTAGGTTGATCAGTCATTGTAAAGTTCCCTTCGTGTGTAGGTGAATGGTAGAATCTGGGAGATGTGGGGAGATAAGATGGGATTGGTGAGAAATATAGGACTGATGGTCAGTGCAGACTTGGTGGGTTGAAGGGACTGGCTCTTATTTCTTTATGAATTGAGTTCTTTTTTTTAAAAAAAGGATAGCAGGACAGGTATGCCAGGTGATTAAAAAGATCTTTGTAATGTTTCTATTTGTTTAATGAAGACAGAATATACAAGCAGGAAAGTTAAAGAATTTCAGCCATGTTTCCTGGGCCACAACTCATTGAACATAGAATAGTACAGTACAGGCCCTTCGGCCCACAATGTTGTGCCGACCCTTGAACCCTGCCTCCCATATAACCCCCCACCTTAAATTCCTCCATATACCTGTCTAGTAGTCAGATTGTGTAGAGTTCTGGTCACATTACAGAAAAGATAATGACGACATAGAAAGGGATGCAGGTAAGATTTTTGGTGATGCTGCCGGAAAAGGAACTTTGTAATTAAGAGAACAAAATTGGACAGGCTGACTTTGTTTTATTTCAAAAAGAGAAGCTGTGGGCAATGAACTTTGAGAACTTGCAAGAAATTTCAAAGATCACATTAATCTGAGAGGTCAAAAATGAGAGGACTCAGATTTAAACTACAAACCCCATTTCCAGAAAAGTTGGGATATTTTCCAAAATGCAATAAAAACAAAAATCTGTGATATGTTAATTCACATGAACCTTTATTTAACTGACAAAAGTACAAAGAAAAGATTTTCAATAGTTTTACTGACCAACTTAATTGTATTTTGTAAACATACACAAATTTAGAATTTGATGGCTGCAACACACTCACCAAAATTTGGGACAGAGGCATGTTTACATTGTGTTACATCACCTTTCCTTTTAATAACACTTTTTAATCGTTTTGGAACTGAGGATACTAATTGTAGTAGACTTGCAATTGGAAATTTTGTCCATTCTTGCTTGACATAAGACTTCAGCTGCTCAACAGTCCGTGGTCTTCGTTGTCTGATTCTCCTCTTCATGATGCGCCATACATTTTCAATAGGAGATAGATCTGGACTGGCAGCAGGCCAGTCAAGCACACACACTCTGTGTCTACAAAGCCACGTTGTTGTAGCCTGTGCAGAATGTGGTCTGGCACTGTCCTGCTGAAATAAACATGGACATCCCGGGAAGAGACGCCACCCTGATCGCAACATATGTCTCTCTAAAATCCTAATATACGCCTCAGAGTCAATGGTACCTTCATATAGATGCAACTCACCCATGCCGTGGGCACTGATGCACCCCCATACCATCACAGATGCTGGCTTTTGCATCTTTCGCTGATAACAATCTGGATGGTCATTTTCATCTTTGGCACAGAGAACTCAACGCCTGTTTTTTCCGAAAACTAGCTGAAATGTGGACTCATCTGACCACAGCACATGGTTCCACAGTCTTTTGGTCCATCTGAGATGATCTCGGGCCCAGAGAACTCACTGGTGTTTCTGCATAGAGTTGATGTATGGCTTCCTCCTTGCGTAATACAGTTTCAAGTTGCATTTCTGGATGCAGCGATGGACTGTGTTGAGTGACAATGGTTTTCCGAAGTACTCCCGAGCCCAGGTGGCTATAATGTCACAGTAGCATGACGGTTTCTTAGGCAGTGCCACCTGAGGGCTCGAAGATCACGCGCATTCAACAGTGGTTTCCGACCTTGCCCTTTACACACTGAGATGTCTCTGAATTCTCTGAATCTTTTCACAATATTATGTACTGTAGATGTTGAAAGACCTAAATTCTCTGCAATCTTGCATTGAGAAATGTTCCTTTTGAACTGACTAACAATTCTCTCACAAATTTTGGCACAAAGGGGTGAGCCACAACCCATCCTTGCTTGCAAAGACTGAGCCTTTGATGGACGCTACTTTTATACCCAGTCATGATACCTCACCTGCTACCAATTAGCCTGCTTAATGTGGAGTCTTCCAAACTGGTGTTTAATATTCTGTGCACTTTTCAATCTTATTTTAATTCCGTCCCAACTTTTGTTGAGTGTGTTGCAGCCATCAAATCCTAAATTTGTGTATATTTACAAAATACAATTAAGTTGGTCAGTAAAACTATTGAAAATCTTTTCTTTGTAGTTCTGTCAGTTAAATAAAGGTTCACGTGAATTAACATATCACAGATTTTTGTTTTTTTTTACATTTTGGAAAATATTCCAACTTTTCTGGAAATGGGGTTTGTATTTGGCTAAAAGGTCAGAGGGAGATAAGGAAGCCATTTTTCATTCAGAAAATGACAGGTGTGTGGAAGTCACTGCCTTGAAGGGAAGAGTAGACAGAAATGCTCACCAAATTTAAAGATCCTGGACTTGAACTTTAAGAGCCATAGTTTTTAAGACTACGAATCAAGTGTTGGAGAGTGGGAATCTTTTTTTCTGACATGGACTTGATAGGCTGAATGATCTCTTTTGTAAATTTTCTATGATTCTTCCATGACCTTTCTCACTCTCTGATCTTCTAGAGCCCAACAACCCTCTCGGAAATTTTCATTTCCCAAATTCAAGACTCTCCATCGCAGAGTCTAATCCCCCCACAGCAGGAATACCCAAAGCACCAAGCTCTGAGGTGTCTCTACAAAGCCCTCTGCCTCTCTAAGACATCCTCCCTTCAAAGTTTTTGTCATCTCACCCAATTATCTCCTCTGTACCCCATTAAGTTTACTTTTACAGTACCCTAGGGAAACGCCTTGATGTGTTGTGCTACATATATTAAACGATGCTATATAAATATACACTTTAGGCAATAACTGTCTTCCAGAGTCAGCAGATCTGAAGTTCCCTTGCCATCCAGTATCCCCATGTATTTGAGAATTGCTCTACACAAACCAACAGGTAAGAGATTTAATAATGTTGTACAGCTCTTCACACAGTTACTGCTCTCTTCACCACTCATACATCTTAGACTCAAAGCATCTCTGGATATAATCAGCACGTGAAGGTCAGTCAAGATTGGGTTAGAATCACAATTCAGGGATGAAAGTACTAGAACTAACTATACACATTTGCTGTTTGCCAAATCACCGACACATACTGCTCGAAGAATGTGCAGTTTTAGATGGATTAATTATCATAATTTAATACACAGATTGTATACTTGAACACTTTAAAATGCTTACTATCAAACAATTCTGCCTGTATATTTCATCTACTAGTAGCCACATACATATTTCAGTTCAAAATATGCCTTGGTTTAAATTCTTCTTCAAAGCAGTTTTTCCATTGGATCTGTTTTATGGTTCAGAGATGACCTGCCATTTTCTTTTAAAAGAAAAAGAGATTTTTGAATTAAAACTGCATGCAGTTTTAAATTTCCAATTCACTAGAAGTCAAGTATTCTCATTTGCATAAACTCCATCTTAAGGTACACCAGATGTGACCAGGTGGACAACTTGCTCCAGTCTTCACTAATGATCAATCTGAAACCGACCAGGGCAATGAACAGGCTGCTCCAATATCAGTCAACTTCCAATTTTTACTTCCTGTGATCAAAGTATCTAGTCAGCTAGGCAGGCTTTAGAATGCAGTGTGGGAGTTCTGAGTGAAAAAAAAACAGGCCACAAACTGAAGCTCGAGGGTGGTTTGGCTTTTCAGTTTCCCAAGTTCCTGTTCATTATTTAAATATGATTTTTCATTTCTAGTGCTTCTGCATAATTTATGTTTATGGCAGTGATTGCAGATGGGAAATACAAGGAGGTCTACTTTTTGAATGCATAAACATGTAGAATAACTAATTTCTTATTAATGACTTTTACAAGCTCAGCTAATTAAGATTAATCCATCATCTATCAGATCTGGATTTGTGGAGTATTAAACTGTTAATGAAAAGCACATCTTCTTCCTGCAACAGATTGACATACAGATTACCTCTTGATATGCAGTGCTACTGAGAGATAACTGACATGCAGCTCACAATGAGAATCAGTTGTTCACTTACCATCTTTGGTTCTGCACAGAGTTGCATTTCCGTTCAGAAACTGCAACAAATCACTGTGGAAGAAAAACACTAGTCAAACACTGTATGCAACAACAATATAAAACAATCACCATTTAAAAACATTTTCAGAAGAAGAGTAGCCTATCATCCAGTTAAAACTGCTACATGCTAAAACTGTCAGACATTCACCTAAACTTCACAATTATACCAAACAAATAAACATGACTATTTTCACAACACCTCTGAACTTTAACTAGGTAGGATTAAGTTTATTCACTAAGAAAGAAATTATAGGTTATTAATAAGCTGTGAGGCTAACGGACAGCCAAGTATTAAACTCCAGGTAATCACTCAAAAATAGTGGTTCAAGATGAAAACGTTAAATAGAAGATTATTGATAACTGACTGGCTCATTAATAAATAATGGCATAGGTTTTCTTTCCAAATCCACCTGTGAGGGCAGTAAAGATCTGAATTTGCCCTCAAAGCTCCTGTTGTGGGCTTGAATCAACATTTTCTTCTGATCGAAGAGGTGAAGAAATTACTGTCTTCGCTTTGGCTAAATCAATGTTCACATGAAAATAATCCATAATATCTAAGTGTCCACTTAAATGCACATTGGAAATTTTAGGGGACGTTTCCACTGTACTAGCTTGCTGTCACCTTTGGAGCTGGCAGCTAGACTTGAAATTTTGCCTTGGCCTGAGAAATTTTAATTTTTCCTGAAAACTTTGGACGCTAGACGAAACTCCATACTATTTGATATCAGGGAAATGTCACTGACTTTCTGCCTACTAGAATGTATGGTTTTCACTCTGCTATATAGAATCCAGAGTGAAAAATGATATAGTGGATGATTATAAACTGGAGTCAAAAATTTAAGGCGGCAAGCTAAAACATTATGTACATTTTGAAATTTGTTTTTGTTGACGATTGCTCAAGGGTCAAAGCAAGTTTCTATGAAGCAGTTCAACATGAAATGTGCTTGCAGCCTATGAAGTTAAAGAATGAGCCCCACATGGATAATGGCTAATAGCCAGCTGGCGTAAATATTACAGGAAACCAAACTTCATTTAGCATCAACAATAATAATAGCTTCTGCAAAGAGTGCAATTCATCCTGAGAGAAGAATCTTAAATGATTATTCAAGAATATTTTTGATAAATGAAGTAATTACATTTTGAATAAATACTAGAAAGCCATAATGCAAAAATCAAACTACAATAACTTATTGATCTTTCTGTATTTGGCTTCAAAGCAAGACTACTATAAAGATCATACCAACTAGTATACACTTGAAAAACATAAGTCACTTAAATCTTATTTTTCATTCAGTACACATACTTATGGTTGTTGCTCTTCATAATCGAGGTGCAGCGTTTACTCTGCGGATTCCATGCGCAATAAGGATCCCTTGCCAAAATGCAATCTGTGCAGGTTTTGTATTTTTCACAGGAAGCAACAGGAACTTGGACAACTCCCGAATGAGACCCTGCATAGATATACCTTCTGTCCTAAAAGTGGGAAGTTTAAGAATCAATTCATGTGAATAAACAAATTAAAAGATGTCATTTTTTTGCTGCAGTGATACAGAATCCATCAAATTCACATTAACCACTATTAGAAATGGACGAAGGTGCTATTGAATATTAACCTTGCTAAAAATCAAAAATACCTCACTGAAATTCAGTGTTCTGTGCTGGAGAGATACTTTTTAATCTGCCATTAGTTTGGAACCCTAAGTTTAAATTACAGTTATCCCTGAAATGAACTGAACTATCAGTAGACAGTGAGAACTGACAGATGGCACGTATTGCTACTACTTCCATCTAAACAAACATCTCTCCAACTCCTTTTGATTATCCTTCCATTTAGAGTCGTATTAAAATTAATTGTATTTTAATGGCCCAATGGAACTCTATTGAATGAAACACATCCACCGATCAAATAATCCAGTTTGTTACTTCCCAAGTCTATATTAAAAAAACTACATAGATACATATATTGTATTTAATAACCTAACAAAATTAAAATTAATATTTCAAATTTCTTGTTTTATGCAAGAAAATTTTTTAAACACCTTTGTCGTAAGGCCAGCTCTAGGAGCATAATCAGACAAAATTTGACAGTTCTTAGGACAAGTACTCCAATGCACAATCAGAAAGATAGGATGCATCTTGAAAAGTGCAGAAAGATGAAGGTTAACAAATATTATTTAGTTGAAGTCAAAGGCATAAATAAATGGAAAAGCAAAGGAAATCAAGGACATTATAGGTCAGAGTAAGAAAGCCGTATTACTTCAAGTTGTCTTTTAAGACTTCGATATGTTTAAGCTAGCAAGCAATTAAACCACTGTCAATTACAGAAATAATCAGAACCCCAAATTTCCTTACAGGAAACTCCTGCATTATAGCTGTTTGGGTTATTGAAATTCGCCCTTATAGAATTCACAAATCACTACTCAAAAATTTAAGCTGTGGAATAAAATTCACGCACAGAAATTGTTTAAAAAGTAAACAAATCAATGCAATTATTTTCTATTTCTTGATACATGCACAGATAATGTGGCTTTGTAATAGAAAATAGTGACAAGCTCATTTTCTAAGATCAGAACAACACCTTCCCACTCCCATTGCGATTGCATCTACTTTGGTCAGGTCTAAATGTGAAGTTACAACTTTGTTATACAGTGCTAATCAGAATCAGATTTATTATTGATTTCTATGACATGAAATTTGTTGTCTTGAAGCAGCAGTAAGTGCAAACATATACATTTACTGTAAATTACAGGAATAAATAGTACAAAAATAAAGTTGCTTCTATTGCAACAGTCATTGTCTTAACTTACAAAAGAAAGAATTTAATTCATTTTTCCATGTCACACTTTGAGGAATATATTCATGCAAATTTTCAGGTTAATGAGGAAGTCTTTCTTGCTCTTCTTGAGGAAGTCTTTCTTCCTCTTCTTGGTTCTAGAGAAACTAAGGGCTTACTTAGAAAATTTAAATACTGAAATACTAACTGTTGGCAGCAACAATTCAATTTGCATTAGTAACCCATTTGCTTTGTTACAAGATTACTTTCATGCTTTTTTTTAAAAGAACTTTGTGGAATCAAAATGACAAAATGATAGTGACGGTTCCAGTGTCAGAATATTTTTTACTTTTACAATTATTTGGAGACAAATATTAAATATAGCTTACAATTACCTGCTTGGACAAAACTAATGTCTGTACAGGCTCAGAAACTGGAAAAATACGCACTTCTTCAATTATATGCATTTTATTATCAAAGTTAACTGCTTTATGCAACAATCCTTTATCTGAAACAAAAGAAAATATAAACATTGGAATATACAATTTAACCAACGATCAAAATATCTTTTACAATTTGACCATAAGAAAGAGACACAGGAATAAGCAGCTCAATCCTTCCAGCCTGCTCCATCATTCAAATGGCCCAAGTCTCCCCATCCATACTGTCCATAATCCTCTTCTGGCTTTAAAATTCTCTTTCTCAAACAATGGAACATTTTATACACTCGTGCAAATTTAATGGTGTTCAGTATAACAAATTAAGATGAACGAAAGGTAGACTTGGAAAGTAATACTCTCCTTTGCCGCTGGCATACAAAAAAAACTCTCTGCTAATCAATATAGACTTCAGCTAACCCCAATACAAGAGAGTGCGGATACAGGAACCTGCAGGGAAATACAAAATGCAAACTTCATCCAGCCCAAACGAAGGATCTCAACTGGAACTGTTGACATTTTCCTTCTACAAAATCTATCCTACTGAGTTCCACAAGAAATCTGTTATTTCTTTGCTCCAAAATAGTGTTTCTGTGGGCAAATGTTGAATGTATAATGTCTTCTCCAGAACCCTACACAATTTCCAAATATCTAGAAATCAAATAGTGACCTGGCCCAAAACTACAAACCCATCAAGTGATAAGTGGTTTATGTATCTCACACCTCGTTCCTTATGCCACGATTTAGGAAAACTTTTGAGTTTAAAACAAAGAATCAGCAGGGTGTATAAACTCTCCAATAAACAGTCCACCTCACAATTCATAATAATAGATTACGTAGTAATACATAAATAATACATTTTAATAAACTTTTTTAGGCTCCCTTCCAGATCTATTCTTCCTACCATTTTTACTATTGTAGCATTGACTTTAAAGAACTTTGCAACAATATTCCAGATTTTTTTTGTTGCTCAAACTCCAATCTATACTTTCCATCTGCTTGAAGGACTGGCTGTTTCAGCCAAAACAAGGGTGACCCAATTTATTTATTTTATTTAGAGATACAACGCCGGGAGGCCCTTCTGATCACACCACCCTAGCAACACCTTACAAACCTGATTTAAACCTAAACGAATCATGGGACCATTTACAATGACCAATTAACCTACCTGCTATGTCTTTGGACTGTAGGAGGAAACTGGAGCACCTGGGAAAACCCATGCACTCTACAACAAGGACAGAGAGAGAACGCTGCAATTGAACTTTGAAGTCCGACGTCCCGAATTGTAATAGCGTCATACTGAACTCAATGCTACCATGGCACTCCCATCTGCTCGAGTGCAATGAAACAGTGTGAGGTATAATCAGATCTGAGATCACAAGGACTGTTACTCGTGGTGAGTAGCACCAGATCTGAAAAGCAAGTGGGACCCACTGGGACTTGCTACTCAGTTTGAGATAATTGGAGCCATAGCTTGTGATGAGGAGTGTGAAGTTTAAAAAGTGAGCGGGGCCCACTGGGTCTTTCTGCTTAGTTTGAGTTTGGTTGGGTTATTAATCAACTGGCGAGCCAATTAAAAAAAGTTGGGTATAAACAAAGCGACCACACTGTGAGAGGATAGAATTCGAGTGCGGAACTGAGGTTCTGATGAGAAGAGGTGGAGGCCAACGTCCAGGACTGCAGTTTTGGAGCTGGCCAGTGTAGCAGTCTGAGTCAGAAGGCTTTGGCACACACCAGTAAGCAGGTGAGAAAAGGTAAGGGGATTTTTTTTCCCCCTTATAGTTCAAAGTTCAAAGTAAATTTATTATCCAAGTACATATTTGTCACCATGTACAACCCTGAGATTCACCTCCTTGCAGACATACTCAATAAATCCAACAACCATAACGGAATCAATGGAAGACCACGCAACAGGGCCGATAAACAGCGTGCAAGTACAAAAACAAAAAAAAATTAAAATAATAAATAAACAACACATATTGAGAACATGAGATGAAGAGTCCTTGAAAGTAAGCCCATTAATAATGTGAATAGTTCAGTAATGTGGCAAGTGAAGTTGAGTGAAGTTATCCCCTCTGGTTCAGGAGCCTGATGGTTGAGGGGTAATAGCTGTTCCTGAACAGTTCGAGTCCGGAGGCTCCTCTACCTTCTTCTTTCAGACAGCAGTGAGAAGAAATCACAACCTGAGTGGTGGGAGTCCCTGATGAGGGATGCTGCTTTCTTGCAGATGTGCTCAACGGTGGGGAGGGTTTAACCAGTGATGGACTGGGCCATATCCACTACTTTCCATAAGACCATAAGACAAAGGAGCAGAAGTCGGCCCATTGGCCCATCGAGTCTGCTCCGCCATTCTATCATGAGCTGAAAAATCTGCGGGATTTTCGGTTTAAGGGCATTGGTGTTTCCATGCCAGGCTGTGATGCCAGTGAATATACTCTCTACTACATACCCATAGAAGTTTGTCAAAGTTTTTGATGTCATGCCGAATCTTCACAAATTCTTAAGGAAGTAGAGTTGTTGCCATGATTTTTTGTAGCTGCACTTGCGTGTTGGGCCCAGTTCAGGTCCTATGAAGTGTTAACACTGAGGAATTTAAAGTCGCTGACCCTCTCCACCTCTGATCCCCTGATGAGAACTGGCTCATGGACCTCTGGTTTCCTCCTCCTGAAGTCAATAATCAGCTCCTTGGTCTTGCTGACAAGTTGTTGTTATGGCACCACTCAGCCACATTTTCAATCTCCCTGCTATATGCTGATTCATCACCACCTTTGACTCTGCCTATGGCAGCAGTGTCATCAGCAAACTTAAAAATGACATTGGAGCTGTGCTTAGCCGCACAGTGTTAAGTGTAAAGTGAGTAGATCAGGGGGCTAAGCACAAAGTCTTGTGGGGCACCTATGCTGATGGAGATATTTATACACTAGTTAACTAAAAAAGTACCAAATTACAACTAATTAAATAGAATAGGGATGCAGAATCAGGTGATGTGTTATATTTACATGATGTGGGAGCTAGCGAACCCCATTGTGGTTCCTGGTGATCACATCTGCAGCAAGTTTTGGTTGATTTGAAGAACCCAATCTCCAATTTGATGTCCTGAAATCTGAGATTCAAACACTGAAATGCTTCATGGAGGGGGATGAGCTATCTGGGCACTGTGTTACAGGAGGCAGTCACATCCACTAGATTAACTACTTCAAATCTGGTCTATGGCCAGCCACAAGGGGGTCTGACTGTGAGCGTAGCAGGGCGAGGGATCCAAGTGGGAGGGCTGGACGAGCCCCAGCCTGTCAGCTTATCCAACAGAACAGAGATTGTTGCTCCCTGCGAGGATGAGTGATGGGACAGTGGCTCAGGAAGCCATTCAAGAAGAAAAATTGGGTAGTACAGTCAGGGGAATAGACACAATTCTCCATTGCAAGGATTAAAGGTATAGTCTGAATACTTGGGGGGCAGCGGGGCAAGAGTGGAGTTCAACAGCTCGGTAAAATTATGGATAAAGTAAAAGGGAAGGAGAGTGCAGAAGAGGCTATTCAAAATAAAGGAAACAAAATGTTTAGTAATGATAAGAATTTAACTTCAGGCAACATGGAAAAAATTGAAATGGGTGCCGAGTGCAGGGCTGAAAGTGTTAAATTTAAACGCACAAGTAATCAATATAAGGTAGATTATCTTATAATGTAGTTAGAAATGAGCAAGTATGATGTTGTGCCACAAGGGTCATGACTGAACGGTCAGAACTGGGATATTAATATCCTAGGATACACAATGTATCAAAAGGACAGGCAAGTGGGCAGAGTTCGTGGGGTGGATTTGTTGGTGAAAAATGAAATCAAGTCCTTAGAAAGAAGTGACATAGGATCAGAAGATGTAGTATTCTCGCAGGTAAAGAAACTGAAAGGGTAAAACGACCCTGGTTGGAGTTATATACAAGCCTCTGAATGGTAGCCAGGATATGGCGTACAAATTACAATGGGAGATAGAAAAGGCATGTAAAAAAGAGCAATGTTATGATGATCATGGGGGTTCTCAATATACAAATGGATTGGGAAGATCAGGTTGGTTCCGAGAAACAGTCTGTACGAGATGACTTTATAGAGCAAATTGTGGTCGAGCTCACATGCCCTCTTCTCATCGCTACAATCAAGATGATACAGGAATGCAAGATTATCTATCACACCACTAGAAAATGACGCTGGACAGGGAGCAATAGGCATTAGGAAATATCAGATGAACTGACTATGTCTTCACTTCACTGTTGGAAGATGCAAGCAGCGTGACAAAAGCTCAATGGGGTCAGGAGGCAGAAATGAGTGTAGTTGCTATTACCACGGAGAAAGAACATGGGAAGCTGCAAAGTCCGTAGGTAGACAAGTCACTTGGACCAGATGGGACAACACACCAGCATTCTGAACGAGGTAGCTGAAGAGAGTGAGGAGGCATTGGTAGTTATCTTTCAAGAACTGAGAGACTGGAAAATCACTAATGTCACTTCACTCTTTAAGGAGGAAGAGAGACAAAAGACAGGAAATTATAGGCCAGTTAGCCTGACCAGATATAAGAGCCCACTATAAAGGATGAGGTTTCACAGTACTTGGAGGCACACGATAAAATAGGCTGAGATCACAGTTTCCTTAAGGGAAAATGTTGCCTGACGAATCTGTTGGAATTTCTTGAGGAATTAGCAGACAGGATAGACGAAGGAGAGTTGGGGAATATTGTTTAATTGGATTTTCAGAAGGCCTTTGACAAGCTAACTACCTGAAGCCACTAAACAAGATGGTATAACAGGAAAGATACTAGCGTGGACAGAAGATCAGCTGACTGGCAGAAGGCAAAGAGTGGGTAGAAAGGAGGACTTTCCAGGCTGGCTGCTAGTGACCAGTGGTGTTCCGCAAGGGCTGGTGGTGGGTCTGCTAATTTTCACATTACATGTTAATGATCTGGATGACGGAATTAATGGCTTTGTGGCCAAGTTTATGGATGATACACAGATAGGTGGTGGGGCAGGAAATGTTGAGGAAGCAGGCAACCTGCAGAAGGACTTGGACAGATTGGGAGAATGGGAAAAGAAGTGGCCAATGGAATACAGTGTACGGAATTATATGGTCATGCTCTTTGATGAAAGGAGTAAAGGTATAGACCAGGGTGGCCAACCTTTTATACTCCATGCGTCAATTTTTTCACGCACGAGTTCAGATGCAATTTTTTTCACGCATGAGTTCTATATTAACATATTTTTACAAGAATTGTGGGGGTACAAGAGTTGTATGGCGCATCTGAACTCCTGCGTGAAAAAATTGACGCATGGAATGTAAAAGGTTGGCCACCCCTGGTATAGACTATTTTCTAAACAGGGAGCAAATTCAGAAATCGGAAGTGCAAAAGGACTTGGGAGTCCTAGTGCAGGTTTCCTACAAGGTTAACTCGCAGACTGAGTCCACAGAGAGGAAGGCAAATGCAAACGCAATGTTAGCATTCATTTCAAGAGGACTAGAATACTAAAACAAAGATGTAATGCTGAGACTTTACAAGTCATTGGTCAGACAACATTTGGAGTATCGTAAGCAGTTTTAAAAAGTAGAGCAGTACAGAACAGTACAAGCCCTTCGGCCCATAATGTTTAACCTACTCCAAGATCAATCTCACACTTTCCTACACAGTCCTTCATTTTTCTTTCATCAATGTGCCTATCTAAGTCCCTTAAATATCTCTAATGTATCTGCCTCTACTACCACCCCGGCAGGCATTCCACACACTTACCACTCTTTAAAACCCTGCCTCTGACATCGCCCCTATACTTCCCACCCAATACCTTCAAGTTAAGACCCTTACAGCAGCCATTTCTCCCATGGGAAAAAGTCTGCGGCAGTCTATTCAATCTACACCTCTTTGCATCTTGTACACCTCTATCAAGTCATCTCTTCTCCTCTTTGCTAAAGAGAAAAGCCCCAACTTGCTCAACCTTTTAGTGCTCATATCCAAGAATGTGCTAATGGCATTGGAGAAGGTACAGAAGAGGTTTATGAAAATAAGCCTGAGAATGAAAGGGTAAATGTACAAGGGAGCATTTGAAAGCTCTGTACTCCCTGGAGTTTAGAAGAATGAAGAGAAACCTAACAAATATTGAAAAGCCTAAACGGAGCAGATTTGCAGAGGATGTTTCCAATAGCTGAAGAGTCTTGAACCAGAGTACAGAGTCTCAGAATAGATGAGGAAGAATCTCTTTAGGCAGAAGGCGGTGAATCTGTGCCACAGACAGCTGTGGAGGCCAAGTCATTCTGTATATTAACAGTGGAGTTCAATGATCTTTAATAAGAAAGGGCACAAAAAGATTCATAGCCTATTCATTGGGGTGAGTATTTTGCATGCTGTGTGCGAGTGCGTGTGATTTTCTTTGACTTTCCAGCAGGTTTGCAAGTGCATGAGCTGCTCTCCACCAGATGACAGCAATCAGTGGTACAGGTAGAATCAAGACCACCGGACGATGACAATGCAAAACTTAGTGACAAGGATTCTTCTGGCAGAACTTGGTGAATTAGAGAGACAGTCAGAGAAATAGGCCCTTCTACCCACTGTGTCAGTTTCAACCACCAATTTACACTATTCTTTACACACAGTGAATTGCAGATCATTAGGCCTCTAGCTTCTTTTCAACCTATGTTCAATTAAAAGAAGAGAATGAAAAAGGTTGAGCTATACCTAGGAAATGAAAATAATGGTTATTTAAATATTACTAAAACTCACCTGTACCAAGAAACATGACATCATATAGCTGGTTATCAAGTGCTCTGACTCTGTCCACAACAATCTGAATATAGTTGACATTTTTCTTGACCAATTTAGGGGCATTTCCAATGGGGGTAACTGCATCTGCCATCAGAGGGTGATCCTTAACGAACTGGAGAGTTCTGTCTGGCAGCATGAGAGTGTTACTGAAATTCAGAGCTCTCGCTTCATTGTTTATGCACTGGAAAGAGAGAAAAAAAAAAAGAAATTGGACGATGAAAACAACATTCCAACATCAGCAACTTCCATCCTTAACTAAAGGACCAAACAGGAAATTGCTTTGTGGAGGAAGAACTGGTTGTTAACAATGTCTACAGATGAAGTGGCAAAAGATATATCGGTTTTTAAATTAGTACATTTCATGGTTCTGGTATTCCAGAATTTCTGGTGTACACATTAAAAAAAATGATGGTAAGATAGCAAAGCATCCTATTATACCTCTGCATAATATCAGGAATTGTTCATACTGCTGACTTCCTTAGCTCAGGGACGACAGTGTCTACAAACATATTTAAAATATTGACAATGGTAAACCTAGATTTGTAATTTTAAAGTCGTGTAACCTAATTTTGATTCTCCATGGTTTGAGTACAACAGTAAAACACAATAGCTTAACGTAAGTAGCTGGCAGACAACTGCTTCCATTCACAACTTACTTACCGAGCCAGGACGTGGCAAGGGAATTGATCCTCCAAATCTGACCCATTTCACGTGGGACTGATCAAAGGTGGCACTTTGCATGAACTTCCCAGTAGAGAAAATGTCCTCCACTTTGGACATGTTAAAACTGCAAACCGCTGACATTTCCAAGTTACTCCTAATAAAAGCACAAAACACATATATTACAAGATTGTAGCGAGAATGTGCATTACAGTTTTGAGATGTGGCCGTCGTACTTCTGATCCACATAGGCAAGTCGAGAGTCAGACATAACTTGGTGTCACCTATAGACATGGTGTAGAAAGTGTTGTTTGGAACGATGGGCTTCAGCAGTCAGGGCATTGAGAACAGAAGTTTGGATGTAAACTTCTGTACAAGACGTTGGTGAAACTGCTTTAATATTGTGTGCAGTGCAGCTTTCGTCATACTGTGATGGGAAGGGTGCAGACGGAGAGAGACTGAACACATCAAGACCTTTCTTCCCCCTGCCCCACCCCCACTACAGCACAGGAGACTGACGGGTGAACTTAGAGGTGTATAAAATTATGAGGAATACGGATAGGGTAAATGTGCCTAACTTTTTTCCCCAGGGTTGGGGAATTGAGAACTAGACGGCATAGATTATCGGTGAGAAGGGAGAGATTTAATAGGATCCTGGGGGCAACTTATCATCTAGGACCCTCACCATCCAGGACATGCCCTTTTACCATGACTACTATCAGGGGTGAGCTACATGAGCTTGAAGACACACACTCAGCTTCTCTCCTGCCACCAGATTTCTGAACGATCCATGAACACTACCTCACCATTTTGAAAACAAGAGAAAATTTGCAGATGCTTGAATTCAAAGGACCCCTGATTAAGGGTCCCAACACAAAACATAGACCGTTTACTCTTTTCCAAAGATGCTGCTTGGCTTGCAGAGTTCCTCCAGCATTTTGTGTGTATTATTCACTGTTTTGACTCTTTTTGCACTATTTACCTATTTTTCAGTTTTTATTGTCATCTACAGCAACTTTCATCAACAGATTCATCTGTTCTTCCACAATGCTAAGATCTTGCCATTGATCTTGACTGATCTTCCAAAGTGCATCACTTCAAACTTTTCTAGATTGAACTCCATCTGCCACTTCCTCACCCAATTCTGTATCCTGTCTATCCTGTTGTTACCTACAATCTTCTACAGTGTCCACAACAGCTCCAACTTTTGTGTTATCTTCAGACTTACTAACCTACCCTTCCACTTCCTCATCCAAGCTATTTATGAACATCACAAAGAGTACGGATCCCTGCAAAACAGCACTGGCCACTAACATCCTGGCAGTATATGCTCTATCTACTATCACCCCGTCTTCTGTGGACAAGCTAATTCTGAATCCACACAGCCAAGTTTCCCTAGACTCCATGTCTCATGATGTCACAGATGAGCCAACCATGAGGAACCTTGTCAAATGCCTAAAATAAAATCAACATCCACCACATTCACCATTTCACAATTTGTTTTTGTCACCTCCTCAAAAACCTCAATCAGGTTCATGAGGCATGACCCTCCTCTCACAAAGCTATGATGACTTTTCTTAATAAAATTATGTTTCTCCAAATACTTATAATTCCTGTCCCTCTCCAATAGTTTTCCACCACTGACATAAGACAGACTGATCCATTATTCCCAAGATTATCCATATGCTTTTTAAAGAATGAAACAACATTTGCCAACTTGCATTCCTCTGGTACCACTTGTGGCAAGTGAGATCGTCATAATAGCCGCAGCAATTTTTTCCCCTTACTTCCCACAGTAAACTGGAGTATATCCTGTCTGGTCCCCAGGACTTATCTACACCAGTATCTTGTCTCTTTCCCAGCAGCTTTTATATCTGGATGGACACTACCATGTCTATGCATTTTAATCTAGTACAGGGTCAGAAGACCAGCTACTAAACCTGTGGAAAACTACTTTGCCTAGCTAAACTTTAAGTTGTGCATTGAAACAGCACTGGACTGGGATTGGAGGCAGGGAGTGGAGGGGCAGGAAAAGAAGAGATACACAGCTGGCAATGGAAGGGCAGAGGGTACCATGGCTGACGTATGTCAGCTCAACATATCAGAGCTTCTGTGGGAAAAGCTGGTCATTACCAAATAATACTATTTCAATATGTACATATATAAACTTCTTATACTAAAAAAAAAGGCAACAAAATACAGCTACGTACCACTGTGATGTAAATACACCATAAAACACAGTCTCATTCCAATGCGAAGTCTTCAAAACAAAAGCATCCTGAATGATATTGAAGACAAAATGTGACTCAGGAAGAGAGCAGTCTAGCCGAGCTTTAAGAAATGACGTCCATCTTTTCTGCAGAATTCTTGATCCTCCTTGGTCACCCTGAATGTTATTAAATTGGATATCAGTATTTAAGTTTATTGCACATTTCCAATAGATTCATAACACATGCAGATATCCAATAACTGTTAAAGACCCTGCCTAAATAAAATCAAAAACAAAACCAAACAGAGAGCAAAACAATTCAAATTCAGACGATGACAGTCTTCTTTAGATGACTGGAGAGGCAATCTGATTTATAAACAACATTGAGCATACTGGGTTTCTTGACTTTCTCTATAATTAATGATGGTTTACAAAAGACAGCACCACCCTTTAGTTCACACAACTGGGCACCACAGGCACATCCATTGTCTTCCCTATAATTAATTTCAGCCATTAAACTGCCAGCCATGGTTACCTAACACTTCAAGAATTTCAGAGATCAATATTGAGCTCAAAGAGCACATTCTTGCAACAGCAACCAAACCAAACACAGCATGATCAACTCCAAAACAAACCAGCACAGCATTTTCTGTCAAAATACCAGTGAGGCGAATGGCAATCATAGATTTACATCTCAATTTTCCCCGAAACTTCACATTATGGCAGGCACGTAGTCAGATGATTAAATCCAGTATCTGTTATACAAGGCATGAAATACTCATCAAGTTACCAGTGAAATACTCTGTGCAGCTTGAAGTTGCATTTTCTGCAGATTGACACTAAATTCACAACTGAAAATTGTATAATTGAGGTCAAATAGCTTTTTAATAATACAATCAGTATTAATTACTACCAAAAGAAACTAAAAGCAAAGTATTAATATTTATACTGACATGTTTTAATTTATCCCTGGAGATTTTACAGTTAAAATTAAACTCTGAAGACTTTTTGTTCCCCCAATCTAATCTTTCTTTCCCAGTTTTTCTCTCTCTCACTCACAGTGAAATCATCCACTGTAATTCAGTTGTTGCTGTTCAGCTCACCCTACCAATACCTGGTAGGATTAGAGATACACGGGCCAGAGACATATTGGACAGCGTAGTGAATGCATTAATATACAAAGTGTGTAACACACTGTAAGGTTTCACTGCTAATGTAATGGCCTCTCTGCAATGTTTCACCAAATTCCTTAGTGTCCACTTTTCCGAGGGTCTCACCTGGTCCCTGAACTCCTCCATCCTGATCAAATAGGCGCAACAGCGCCTTTATTTCCAGTGGAGCATCAAGAAAGCTCACCTCTGTCCCAGGATACTGACGGACTTTTACCGCTGTACCATTGAGAGCATACTCACCAAATGCATCTCATTGTGGTATGACAATTGTCCCGTATCGGACCGCAAAGCACTCCAGCGTGTGGTGAAAACTGCCCAGTGGATTATCGGCATCCAATTGCCCACCATTGAGAACATCTACCATAAACGTTGCCTGGGCAGGGTGAAAAGCATCAAGGATGCATCTCACCCTAACCATGGACTTTTTACTCTTCTCCCATCCGGTAGGCACTAGAGGAGCCTCCGCTCCTGCACCAGCAGGCACAGGAAGAGTTTCTTCCCTGAGGCTGTGACCCTGCTGAACCTCGTATCACAGCGCTAAGCAGTATCGCACACATATTGTACTGTCTCAGTACTTTTATATTTGTGTGCTGTAGCACTTAATTTTTATTCGCAGTTATTTTGTAAATAACACTATTCTTTGCATTTCTGGTTAGATGCTAACTGCATTTCATTGGCTTTGTATCTGTACTCCGCACAATGACAATAAAATTGAATCTAATCTAATCTAAAATTCTAAGGCTAAACTAATGTAATGGCTTCTCTGCAATGTTTCACTGCTAAGGCAATGGCTTCTCTGTAGCAGCAATGTCTGGTTTATGACCAGAGATAACGAGGCATAATAACTAATGAGCAGGATGTTGTTCTTTCTTGTGTGTCTGGGAGCAGGGATTTCATGGTCTTTTGCTGGGGAGCGATGAAGAGGGAGGACACTAACGGAGAGAGATGGTGACCACTGGACAGAGTGGACTGAGAAGTGAGGGTCCGAGGAGGAGGTCAACGAGAACAAATGGACGACACCGTGAGCTCCAACGTTTGCACATTGGACTGTTTCATGAGAATGGGCCCTTTTCTTTTTTTTTGTTTCTTTACTAACCATATAGTCAAATTAAGAATTATAAAAGCTCAATCGTTTAATTGCATATTGTGTACTCTTTGCTATTTCGTGGTACTGAGTTGTAACAGGGAACACATCGCACAGCATCCACCCGAACAATATTTCTTACGTTTGGCCGGGGCGGAGGCTATCGTCCCCTAGATTAAGCTGCTAGCTGAACCGACGGTTACAAGTGACATACCGAACACTGGGTGACATTCAGAGTGGAAATAAACTATTTAAGATAACATCAGTCAATTATAGATCATAGAGTTTATAAATCTGCTAATGACACCACTGTTGTTGACAGAATTTCAGACGGCAGAATTACAGTAACAAGACAGGCCATAACAAACTTAGGCCACTCAGCCAATCGAGTCTGCTCTGATATTTGATCATGGCTGACTTACTTTCCCCCTCAACCCCATTTTACTCCTCCCCATAACCTTCGACACCCTTACTAATCAAGAAGCTATCAACCTCCGCCTTAACCCATATCAATATAGATTGGCTGGATAAGCAGTGACGCAACAATAGCCTTGCACTCAACATCAGCAGGATGAAGGAATAATTTGTGGACTTCAGAAAGAGGAAGTTCATAGAAAAAGCACCAGACCTCATTAAAGAATCAGCAGTTGAAACTATCAGCAGCTTCAAGTTCCTGAGCGTCAACACCTCAGTGGATCTATCAGGAAACCAGCGCACTGATGCAATCACGACGAAGGCGCACCAGCAGCTGTACTTCATTAGGAGTTTGAAGAGATTTGGTACGTTAGCAAGGCCTCTAGCAAATTTCTACAGATGGCATTCTGACTGGTACTTGCTATGAAGGCTCCAATGCACAGTATCGAAAGAAGCTGCCAGCTCCATCAGAAGCACAACACTCTCCAGCATCGAGGGCATCTAGAGAGGATGTGCCTCAAGCAGGTTGCATCCATCATTAATGACCACCACTATCCGGGATGTGCTCTCTTCTTGACGAAAGGTTTCGGCCTGAAATCTTGACTGCTTATTCATTTCCACAGATGCTGCCTCACCTGCTGAGTTCCTCCTGCATTTTGTGTGTGTTGCTCTGGATTTCCAGCATCTGCAGGATCTCTTGTATTTATGCCCTCTTCTTGTTACTACCATTGGGAAGCAGGTACAGGAACCAGAAGCAGCACACTCACCATTTTAGGAACAGCTTCTTTGCCTCTACTGTCATGATTTCTGAATGTTCCATGAACACTACCTTGTTATTCCTCTTTTGTACTGTTTATTATTTCTTGTAATTTATAGTAACTTTTATGTCTTTTACTGTACTGCTGCCACAAATCAATAAAGTTCACGACATATGTCAATGATAATAAAGCTGATTTGATCAAAACAATAGGAGTAGATTATTTGCAAGGATTGTTTTAACTTGATCTAAATATTAGCACTTATTAACATTAATAAAGCACTTGTCGGATCTTACCTTGCACACTCGAGCTATTCTTGGCACTAGAATTCGGCTGAAGAATTCATATTCAATAGACACTTCAGTGAAGAAAAAATAGATCTTATCATCATCGCTGTCCAAATTAGTTTTACTCTTCCTTAGCACGTCAGAGTAGACAAAACTTGGTTCTGTGGAAAAGCAACACACAGATTCTTGACGATAGAAATACTGAGAACGTTTTGAATATTCCAAGATAAATAATTACCGGAGGAAACACAAGTCTGCACACTTATCCCAATATTCCCAGGAATTATTGGGTATGCATTCATTTTTTTGTAGTAGCAGAGCGTCTGGCATGGAAAGAAATACATCTGAGAAATTTGCAGATTCCCTACCAACCACTGAGAAATCCACATTAACACAACTTTTAAGAACATTAACACCTCAAGTCAAAAAAGTTAGGTCAAATTAGGAACCTCAAATCCTTCCAAGAGGCCCTGCTAAAGATCAACCTGTTAAAACCACACACTTTAGAGAAGTGGAGACAGAGCTACAATGGTGCGACAGGCCAGCTTCTTCGAGCTCATCTGCAGAAACAGCTTAATTTCGACCTTTAATGTCTTTTTTTTCCCCTTTTCAAAGTGGTGGAGTTCTGTCACTGCCCTTGATCTGCAGCTGCACTCAAACTTCAATTCTTTATGGCAATGGTTCCCACTCCCAGGGCTCGAGGGCTAGCCATTTGTCATTATTGCAAGGGTGTAGCCTAGAAGACAAGCCTGCCTCTGAGGTGCTGAGGCTTTGCAGACCTATGGACGAGCCGAGTCCGTCAGAGGTCTCAGTACTTGGCAATCACTGTTTCACTCTCTTGATGGTGGGGAGAATTTGCTGCAGACTTGAGCCTGAGAACGCGGGAGAAAAAATGCAACACGGCGGACTTTAACATCATAATTAGCAAGTTGTTTTTTAAAAAAATTTTGTTAGTATCCCCTCTCACTATGCAACACCTCTCTGCCCCTTATTAAGGAGGGAGAGAGCCTGTGGTATGCTGAATTGCCAGGTGAACGATTAGTTTTTATTGTACTGCAGATCATGGTCTCTCTTGGGGCTTTGCTCTTGCTTGGTGGATGCAGGGTATTGATACTTCTTGCTGTAGTAAGAGGGGGAGAGGGAGGGGGAGAACTGACGCTTGCTGCTGCTTGTGCATGGGAGGAGGCTTTAGGATTCTAATGTTTTTACTACCATTCATTCTTCGGCATACCCTTCTGTTTCCATGGATGTCTGCAAAGACCAAGTATTTCTGGTTGTATATTGTATAGATTCGCTGATATTGAATGAAACTACTGAACTATGAATTTTACCTTTCTCAGGACCAACACTAAGGCAGGGCTTTAATTGATAATGTGGCAGAACTCCAGATCTCATTAATTCTGTGAGTGAACCAAAGCACTGATCAACTATCAACATCTTTGCTGAAGATTTGGATCAGCAAGTCTGTCAGAAGTGCACAGTTCAAATTGTCCATCCTCAGACACAATGTCCAGGTCATCTCATTGGCAAAGAAACTATATTTTTCTCTTCCACTGGTCCAGATAAAAGTTTATATGATCAGAGTTAAACTTCTGCCTTGTGAAGACAATAAAGCATATGGACAACATTCAAAATATAACAGACTCTGCCTCAAGAGGCAACATTCCTGTTTCTAAACCACATTCTATTCTTAGATCCACAGACTCTCAAGAGTAAGTAAACCAGATTAATAAACCCATTGCACAAAGGACATGCTAAAAATCCAAATTTGTCACTTCATAAATCAGATGAAATATTAAAACCAAAGCTCCAATTTAATATCCTTTCGTAACTTTATACAAAGACCAGGCTTTTTTGATTACAATTTTTCTCCAGCAAACACAATGTACACAAAATAGAGACTGCTCAGTCATCTTGACACAGTTTCACAAATCAGAAGGGTGGAGAATACTCTGCATGTTTCTGTAGATGCACTTCACTGCAGTTCAAAAACTCCAAACAGTAAGCTTGCCATGTTTCAATATCTTGCACAAATTAAATACGACTCAAATTAAGAACTTACCATTAACAGGCAGAAATAATTTGTAGGTCCATCATAGCTCACATAGATTCACTGCTACCTGAAGTAACTGAACTACCAGATATACACTTAGGTTTTTCTTGAAAACTCTGACAGGGAAAAGAACTTCCCATCTTCCAGAAAACACATTTTCCTCAGATAATAGGACTGAACCATGAAAGTATCTTCTTTTCAAAGGCCGTTCTACTTATCACATAATGAACATCAAAACCTTGGGACATCTATTCAAAATTGTCTCCAATATATATTAAAACTGCCAAGCGGAATTACTTAATTCCCATCTCTGACCACAATGAACATGGATTTTGAAATTATATTTCTGGCATTCATACTTCATTATCTAATCTATTTGTATTTTAACAGCATGTGGATTTAACAAAAGAAAAATGAATCAAGTGCAACTGTAATGTTTTCATGACCCTCAGATGCATCAAAACACCATAGCTTGAAGCACTCCTGGGTACGTTTATAACTGTGGTGCAAGGAATATCACAACCAATTTTTGTCAGACCACCCAAAAGGCAATTGAACAAACATTTTCATATCAGCTAATATTGTTTGTTGTTATCCAGGGCTGTGTGGCACTTGCTCAGTATTGATGTGCATGAAATGATGGTCCAAAATACTGACGGGAAGCAGCTGCAAGCAACACTCACCATTTAGCCAGGGTATTGCATACTCTGTCCTTAAATGACCCCGAAGAATGACTGTCTCGCTCCCTAGAAAATTGTATACAGTTCCCGAATAAAGCTCCTGATCTGAAATAATACAAAACAGATCTCTTAATAAAAAACAGAACTAAGCACGCTCTACATAGATGAAATATGCAATGTTATTTTTAGCATTTTAAACTGTATGACAGTCACGTTTTTTGTTCACTGTTCATTTTTAACTGAGTACTTTATATTGCAGATAGCTTTCAACTAGGAACAAGCCACTTTCTTACGTGGATGTGAAGAAACATGGATTGAGACCAGAGGCTGTCAACTGTCCTGACTGACCCACACTGGTATGCTTATAGGCATGTAGGATGCCGGCATTGTTAAGCATATGTTTTCAATGTTAGGCCATAGTCAAGGATGCACAATTGTTGAGTACCAACTCATGGTCTTCACTGCAGAAGGATTCAGTACTGCTAAATTCATGGCTCTCCCTGATCCTGATGGATACAGTAAACCTGGCTGAACCCTTGATAGTGCTGAGCTCAAATTTCACAAGAGGTGGTTCTGATCAAAAATTTCAATCTACATTGAAGATGCAAAGTCATAAAGCAGAGGAGCTTATAATGTTTTTTTAAAAAAAAGTTTTCTCCAACAAAAACACAAGACACAACAAGGCAAGCTCGAAATACCAGTTGCCCTTTTCACCTCAATTACATTGAAATAGTTTACCTTAATGACATCAGTTTGACTGGACTCGAGCCCAGTTACACTCAGGAGGGGGATGGGAGAGAAAACCCTTGGGTTTCACTTTAGAGTCCCATTGAAATAAATGTGATGATAAAGGAAATGCTAATAATTTCATGCAGATTATGACGTACATTGCTGAACAATAAACATAGAACTTAAAAATGGATACTTACCAACCATTACAGAAGTGTATTTTTGAGCAGGGTCAAATGGACACTTGCCTTTACCTTCCTCATTTCTCTGTTGCAGAGTAAAGTTCTTAATTGACTGTAAGTGCAAAACAAAGGATCAGATAGGTTGTTTAATTTGATAAAGTATAGTAGGTTCTACCAAAAGTTAAAAATCTATACTTACAAGGTAGTCACAAGTTGGTTGAAATGCAAAAGTCCCACAGACATAGAGGGTTTCATCATCAAATTCATGCAATATTCGAATGTAGTTTAGGCATTCTGTCTATAGAAAAACAAAATAATATAAATAGCGCGAGTTACAATCAACTTGTTTACAGATAATTAGTTCCCCTGCTCTCTAGAACTTTCTTTGTGTTCTCTAGAATAAACTAGAGCAACTGATACAGAAGGAAAATACAAATTGCTGCTTATGCTCAATCATCAGGAAATGTCAGCGGAGAGAGGGGGAGAAAAAAAACAGGGTTTACATTTTGGTTCAATGATGTTCCATCAAAAAGTGAGAAAGTAAACATATTTTTAAGTTGCAAAGAAGGGGAAGGGTAGAGAGAGGAATGTCTGTGAAAGAGAGTCAAATAAATTTTATTGTCATTTAACTATATACATGCACATAATGTGTAGGACTGTATTATATAGAATTGAGACAATGTTTCTTCGAACCAGGGTGTAAAGCACGGTAGTATACATAACACATGATAATTTATCTCTTTTTCCAATATTTTTATTAATTTATATGCATAGGAATACAGAGTACAGGAGAAAAAACTATATATGTCAATACATTAACTAAATCGCATATAAAAACTCCTTACCCTATATTTGTACAAGTCAATTAGTTTGTAACATCGAAAAATAATAATTTTATTATATTAAAACTTGTTACATACACCTGTTACGGTGCATTCTCCAGTTACCTTATAAGGTAACCGTAGCCTTCAGCCAGGAGCAGATGTCATCAGGTGGTTCCCAACCTTCACCGAGTGTTTCGACCCTTAACCATGACACTCTCCAGTTGGTGGGCCGGCAGTGGTGGCCAAATCACTGCCCATCTGCTCCTGGCTTCCAGCTTCCCTCCTCTCGCCTACTCCAAATCCAACAAGGGGCTTGTTCTGCCTCTTCCCCCATCCTACGAGCTGCTTGTTTTTTCCTCCTTTTGTCCAGGCCCAGATCTGACAACAACCGCCATGCTGATTTGGCTGGGAAACCTCTGCAGCCGATCTCCACAGGGAACAACCATGCCTGCCATCCTTTGTCTTTACACTCCTGCAGTAAGGGCTGGTACTTCAAGGCCTTTCTCTCGTGGGCCTCTTCCCATCCCTCCTCCCATGGCACAGTCAACTCAACCAGAATTATTTTCTTGTCTTCGGTTCACCACAGTACAATGTCCGGGCGTAGGGTTGTGTGCACCCCATCTGGGAACTGCACCCTCCTTCCCACATTGACCCTCATCTCCCAGGACCTGGCCATTAGCAGCAGATTGGGCGTTGGTCGTTTAGTTGCGAAAGGCCTAGCTCCCTCTTTGATGAAGGTGATGGCCTTCTTCAAATCTGTACCAGCCGTCCTCTTCTTGCATCTCTCCCGCTCTAGTGTGACAGCAAGAGCCAGAAGCACCTTATCATGGCGCCACCTATACCGTCCTTGAGTTAGAGCTGTTTTACACCCGCACAGTATATGAGCTAGTGTCCTCTTTTGACCACAGAGCTTACAGTTCGGGTCCTCTCTCATCCCCCATATGTGCAGATGTAATGGTGAAGGAAGGGTGTCATACACGGATTGCAAGAGGAAGGAAATACAGAAGGGCTCCAGTCTCCATAACTCTGCCCATGAGATCTTGTGCTTAGCCAGATCCCATTTTGTCCAGGCACACTGGGACCCTTGTTCCACTGCCTTTGAGATCCGCTTCTCTCCCTCACGGATCCATACTTCTGCCTGTATCATGTCTCACCTGTTCCTTATGCTTGCGTTTCCCCACTTCTGGAAGTGAACTGAGCTGAGGCCTTGCCGCCCGACGCAGGGGTTGCTGATAATATCTCGCAGCTTCAGAGAACACACTGCCTCCTCCACAGCTGCGTTGGCTGCCCACTTGCGCCTAGATCTGGTTGTAACGCCTACTTGCTTTACCAAGATGTCATTAGAATCTCTCAAGCTTAATAAGGCTCTGCATTTTGCCACCTTGAATTCCTCCACAACAGACGACAGGAGAAGCTGCAGTTGCCCAGAATGAATGTTGAGGCCCACTGAAGAGAAGCTTGGGGGAATTCCCAACCATCTCTGCAGGTGCTTGTTGGTTTTCCTCTCGATGCCCTCTACGACAGTCATGGGGAACTCATAAAGTGTGAAGAGCCAGAGAAGCCTGGGCAGAATGTCGTATTGGTACAGCCAGGTTTTGAATTTACCCGGAAGTCCCGATTTGTCGATCTTCTTCAGCTATTCCTCTGTCTGCTTCACAGCACTGGTGACATTGGCCCCATCTGTCAGTGACACATTAAACTACTTCCCCAAGCATTTTATCGGGTTATCTTCAATGGAAGGGATGACCTCGCCCTAAACTTGGAGGCTAAACTTGCTAGTAACTTTGCCCTTTCTGATTACCATGCACTTGGACTTCTTGGCCTTGAAGGACATCCTCTCCCAAGTGGCTACATTACCCAGGGTTTCCAATACCCATCTTGCTTGGACATGTGACACAGTTGTTATAGTGGTGATGTTGTCCATGAACCCTCGTAGAGCCGGCTGAACAATGCCTGACTCCAGCGTCGGGCCGCAGGTTACATGTTCTGCTGCTGATAACAGCAGGTTCATTCCTATAATAAATAGGGTGGGGGAGATGGTGCACCCTGTTGGAATCCCCTTCTGGAGGTCCTGCCAACTAGTTGTGAAATGGGCTGATGTAAATCTGAGTTTGAATCCTTCTAGGTAGCTGGTGATCAAGTCTCGAATAGCCACTGGGATGTAGTAGTGGTCGAGTCCTTCTAGGATGAGGTCATGTGGAATAGACCCGTAGGCGTTCGCGAGGTCTAACCAGACAACTGTTAGGTCGCCTTTTTTCTGCTTGGCCTCACGGATAAAAATGGGTAATCATTGAGGTGCGTTCCACCTTTCTGGATGGATGTGTTGATATAGCAGTTCTGCGTCATGTAAGAAGTTAGCCTTCTTGCGAGCACAGAAAAGAAAACCTTACATTCAACATCCAGAAAAGAAATTGTCCTAAACTGGGCAATTGTGGAAGAAATCTCTTCCTTTGGAATACAGCATCCCTCTGCCAATTTCCAACTTAATGGAATAGTATCTTTGGCCCAGATCTTTCTCATGACCTTCTACAGCCTCCAAAGTAGTTTTGGGCATTTCTTATACACTTTATAAGGTATGGTGCTTGGACGCGGGGCAGCTGATGCTTTAGCTTTCTGGATGATGTCCTGGATTTCCTGCCATGTAGGCTCCTTCACATTCAGCTCAATTGATGGATTTTCTGGTCTACGCACAGCCCGATTGGTTCCTAGTCCCTGACCCCTCCGTGGGTCGCTGTGTGCCTCCCGCAGGAACTCCTCTACCTCTGGCTTCGAGTATACCAGATTTTTGTTGGCTGAGAAGAGTCCTGGTGAAGCTAAATGGATCTCTCACAAACTGCGCTCGCCTTTTCTCTTTCTTCCTTCTTTGCTGTTGCAGATGTTCCGCCCTCCGGAGTTTGCACAGCTTTTCCTGCAGCATACTGGTTAAGTCCTTGATACCTTCTTTTTCGGCTGGTGAGCTGGTTTTAAACCTCTTGCTGAGCGCCTTTAATTCGCTCTCAAGTGACGAATCTCCATTTCCCTCCTATTTGGTTGCTGCGGTAACTCGGGCTGGCTTCTCCGCTCCATTGGGCCAACTCGTTCCTTAGCTAGATTGTACGCTATGGCTGTGAGTGAGCTGATCTTTCTGTGTACTGTGTACACAAAATCTAACCCACTACCAAGACCGAAGCCAATTAGTAGAAAAAAAAGATAAAAGATTGTTAGTCATCATCTGTGCTTTAACAGCAAATCTTTTTCTTTTTCAATCTTTTTATTAATTTCAAAATATAGAAACAAAACATAGCAATAATACAGATAATATGAGATGTATTGTTACATTTAAAAAAAGAGTAATTGCAAAACCAAATAGTGGAAATTACCAAAACTCCCATACATGTAGAACTGATCACGGATAATATAAAGCAAAAAAAAAGGAAAAAGACAAAAAAAAGAAAAAAAAACCCATCCCAAAAGAAAAAAAAACAACTAAACTAAACTAAAAGACTTGGGCAAAACTAACAACTTAAAAATGGAAAAGAAGAAAACCTCAGCGTCGACGCCTCCATTCCCCTCCAACAACAGTACAGAGAAATAAAACCAATTTGGAAATGATCAAATTACATCAAATGAAAATGCTGAATAAATGGCCTCCAAATTTTTTCAAACTTAATAGAAGGGTCATAAACTGCACTTCCAATTTTCTCCAAATTCAGACACACCATAGTTTGTGAAAACCAATGAAATACTGTAGGAGGGTTGATCTCTTTCCAATTCAACAAGATGGACCTTCTAGCTATTAAAGTAAGAAATGCAATCATCCTTCGTGATGAAGAGGTTAAATTATTTGAGTCTATCATTGGTAGTCCAAAGATAGCAGTAATTGGATGAGGTTGTAAGTCTATATTTAGGACCGTTGAAATAATATCAAAAATATCTTTCCAATATTTCTCCAACAAGGGACATGACCAAAACATGTGAGTTAAAGAAGCAATCTCAGACTGGCATTTGTCACATATTGGATTAATATAAGAGTAATAACGAGATAGTTTATCTTTGGACATATGAGCCCTGTGAACTACTTTAAACTGTATTAACCTATGCTTAGCACATACAGAGGATGAATTCACCAACTGAAGAATTTTTTCCCATTTTTCAGTCGGTATATTAATCTCAAGTTCTCTTTCCCAGTCAGCTTTAATTTTATTAGAGGCATCAGGACATAAATTCATAATTATATTATATACAATTGCTATTACACCTTTCTGAGAAAGATTTAAGTCTAAGATTTTTTCCAAAGTGTCCATTGGATACGGGTGTGGAAAATTAGGAGAGACAGTAATTAAAAAGTTTCTAATCTGTAAATATCTAAAAAAGTGAGATCTGGGTAAGTTATATTTATTAGAGGGTTGATCAAAAGACATAAAACAGTTATCCAAGAATAAATCGCGAAAAGGTATCATACCTTTGGTTTTCCAATCAAAGTAAGCTTGATCCATCATGGAAGGTTGAAAAAGAAAATTTGATATAATGGGACCTGCTAGAATGAATTGATTAAACCTAAAAAATCTTCGGAATTGAAACCATATACGTAAAGTATGTTTAACTATTGGGTTATTCATTTGTTTATATGATTTAAAAGAAGTAAAAGGAAGTAAAGTTTCTAAAACCGAACCCAAGGAAAACCCTTGTAATGAATTAGATTCAAGATTTACCCAATGAGGGTTTAAAGATGCGTCCAAATCTTGTAGCCAAAATTTTAAATATCGAATATTAATTGCCCAATAATAGAATCTAAAATTTGGGAGGGCAAGTCCCCCCTCCTTCTTGGATTTCTGTAAATATCTTTTACCTAACCTAGGATTTTTATTCTGCCAAATATATGAGGAAATTTTTGAATCTACGTTATCAAAAAAAGATTTTGGGATAAAAATTGGAACCAATTGAAATATATACAAAAATTTAGGCAAAATGATCATCTTAATAGCATTAATCCGACCAATCAAAGACAAAGAGATTGGGGACCATTTCGTAAATAAAAGTTTAATCTGATCAATTAAAGGTAAAAAATTAGCTTTAAATAAATCTTTATATTTTTTGGTAATTGTTATCCCTAAGTATATAAATGAATCAGTAACCAATTTAAATGGTAAACGTCCATAAATAGGTACATGCTTATTTAAAGGGAATAACTCACTCTTACTAAGATTCAATTTGTAACCAGAAAAGTTACTAAATTGAGCTAACAGATCTAAGATAGCAGGAATTGACTTCTCCGGGTCTGCAGGGAGTGCTCATGGAGTGAGGTCGTCTTTCTGGCTTCGCTCCATTCCCGTTATCCTTTTTAACCTATAATCTCCTTGATCTAATCAACTTTAAGTACACCAGAAGACTTACTTTATCTCTCTGAATTATCGATTGACTTCCTTTTGTCAATCGCAACTTTTGAGCTTAAAGAAATGAGTACGAGATCTAAAACCAAAGATGGGAAAGACGCTGATGGGAACGGAGGAAAGAAGAAAGGTGACTCTAAACCAACGGAATTAACTTACGAAGTTATGGTGAAGTGTTTGGAGGAAATGTTTGAGCAGCATCAGATAAAATTATTTGAAAGTTTAACTGCTCAATTTGAACAACATCGTCAAAGCCTTAATGAAGATTTAAAATCAATCACGGAATCTTTGAAATTCCTGAATGCTGATGTTCAAAAACACGATGCAAAAATTTCTGAGCTGGATACTAAATCTCAGAAGACGGATATAAAAGTTGAGATCTTAGAGAAGAATCTAGCTTCGACTACTAAACAGCTCCAACAACTTAAATCCAAAGTTATTGATCTTGAGAATCGATCGAGAAGACAAAATTTACGTTTAATTGGCCTACCCGAGGATGTTGAGGTTGGAGATCCTGTAATATTCTTTGCTAAACTTTTAAAGGATTCGTTCGGTTCAGTTTTTCCCAACGATCCTCCATTACTCGATTGCGCCCATCATATACCGTGGGTAAAGTTGGCAGCGGCTGTTTCCAAACCCAGACCAGTTATTCTTCGTTTCCATTATGTTAAAGAACAACTTCTCCAGATCACTCGTGGACAAGGGATGATCAAGTATCACCAGCATTCCTTCAGAATAGTTCAAGACTACAGTCCTGAAGTGATGAAGGAACAACTGACTTTTAAACCTTTAATGTCGGAATGCTATCAAAAAAATCTCAAACCGGCACTACTGTATCCTGCACGACTCAGAATCTCTCTTCCCGATGGAAATCGTCGTGTTTTCCAATCTACAACTGCCGCTCGGAGCTTTTTGGATGATAATTTCCCATCTGATACAGATACCCTCTCTTAATCTGTGTTGGGTGCTTCCAGCACCAATTTTTTTTTCTCTCTGGTGTTTTTCTTCAAAATAAACCTTCTACTACTGTGCGATGAAGGATTTTTATAAGTTTAAGATTTTTGTTCTTTGTTTTTTACTATAGTGATTATTCTATAACTTATATAGAATATTTATCTTCTGTGAATAACATCACTTTCCCTTAGTTAACCTTTTGTTTTAATTTATCCTTTTTTGTTATTACTAATGATCCGATCCGACGGTCATTTGTAGTTATATGCTTCCTATTTTTGATTTTCGCATAATTAAAATGGCGACTTGTCTTTCTTTTTCTATAATTTTTTTTTTCAAGACGCCATGTTCTTATGCTTCTTCTTCCCATAATCCATTTTTCTTATTTTGGAAGCGTTTTTTTTTATTTACTCGTTTATAATTAACTAATTATATGCACTGATACTGGTTTCTTTTATTTTATATATTTTAGTAATTTTTACTATGGAGACTAATTTACAATACTGTTTATTTTTCACATATTAGTCTTTGGGAGGTCACTTATCTAACATATATTTTTGGAGTTGCCCCCTGCAGAAATGGGGTTAAAGTTAGTATTAGTTAGCGCTTTCTTCAGCCTTCTCTGGCTCAGTTCGGGTTTCTATTTGGGTTTGGGGGAGGGGGTGGTCTTTTTCTTTTTTAATTTTTTCTATTGGGCTGATTCAGAACTACAAAGATGTCCCCAGTGTCGAGATTTCCGGTTCCTCTCTAATCATGTATTCCTCTTCCGATTTCATGAGCTCACATTATGGTTAACCCTTTACTCACCAAAGGGTTAATTTTTAGTTATGGCTCATTCTATTAATTTTGTCTCTTGGAATACAAATGGTTTAAACCATCCAATAAAACGGAAAAAGATTTTCAAAATATTCCAAAGACTGAATGCTCATATTATCTTTGCTCAAGAGACTCATGTAAGGAAAGAGGACAGTCAACGCTTCTTTAAGTTTTGGAAAGATCAACAATACCACTCAAATGCTCAAGCCAAAATTAAAGGTGTCTCAATTTTTATTGATCCCTCAATTACATTCATTCATCAAGACATCATTTCAGATCCTAATGGCAGATTTTTGTTAATTACGGGGGTACTTTTTAATAAAAAGGTCGTTATTTTTATTGTTTGCGCTCCGAATGTGGATTATCCTGAATTCTTTAAACATTCACTTACTTCCCTTCCTAATTTAAACGAGTATATGTTGATAATGGGCGGTGATTTTAATTTATGTTTGAATCCCATGTTGGATAGATCCACAAGTAGTCCGGCTTTACCGAATAAGTCGGCTACTATTATCAACTCTTTTATGTTGGATGCTGAGATTTCAGAAATTTGGAGATTTCTACATCCAAATGATAAGGAATTCTCCTTTTTTTTCACATGTTCACCGTTCTTTTTCCCGAATTGATTATTTCCTGATTGACTCTCATTTGATTCCATATGTAGTTGATTGTAATTATGACATTATTGCTATTTCAGATCATGCTCCATTGAAACTTTCCATCAAGTTAATGGATACCTTTTGTACTACCAGACAATGGTGATTTAACCCTATTTTGCTTCAAGATCAGGACTTTGAAATTTATAAAGGAGCAGATTGATTTCTTCTTTTCAACTAATACTACGGATGAAGTTTCCAACGGAACTGTTTGGCACGCCTTTAAAGCTTATATCCATGGTCAGATTATTTCCTATTCGGCCGGTTTGAAAAGACGTATTAACAATGAAATACTTCTACTGGTTGATAAAATTAAAGAAGTTGATAAAAAATATGCTATTTCTCCAGCAAGGAGCTGTACAAACACAGAGTTGAACTCCAATTGGAACATAGCTTATTATTAACATCCTTGATCGAAAATCAATTAGTGAGAACTAGAAGTGATTTTTATATTCATAGTGATAAATCGGGTAAATTACTGGCTAACCAATTGAAATTTGAATCGGTTAAACGTCAAATTACTAAGATCCGCAAACAGGATGATACTTTCACAGTTGATCATGTTGGGATAAACCAAACCTTTCAAGAATTTTATACCTCTTTATATCATTCTGATTCTCCTCATGATTCTAATTTCATGTATGATTTTTTAAGTAAATTGAGTTTTCCGAAACTATGTCCCGAAGATTGCCTATCATTAGAAACTTCCATTTCAGAGGAAGAAATAATAACTGCAATCTCATCATTAAATTCCGGTAAAGCACCCGGTCCCGATGGGTTTACAGTGGAATTTTTAAAATTTTTTTCCTCCATTCTTTCTTCTAAGTTGTCTAGAATATTTAAGGAAGCAATTGGTTTAGGTAAATTACCACAATCGTTTTATGAAGCCTCTATTTCCTTAATTCTTAAAAAGAATAAAGATCCTACGGATTGTGCATCCTACAGACCAAAATCTCTTCTGAATGTAGATACAAAAATTTTTTCAAAAATTCTAGCTACTAGACTGGAGAAGGTGTTACCTCAAATTATTTCCATGGATCAAACCGGATTCATTAAAAATCGCTATTCATCTTTTAATATTAGGAGGTTAATGAATATTGTTTATACCCCCTCACTTACTACCCCGGAATGTATTACCTCATTAGATGCTGAGAAAGCCTTTGACAGAGTTGAATGGCCTTACTTATTTAATGTTCTTGAGAAATTTAATTTTAATTTGACATTTATATCTTGGATTAAATTGTTATATTACTCCCCGGTAGCCTCGGTCTGTACAAATAATTATAGATCTCCTTTTTATCGTCTTTTTCGCGGTACTAGGCAAGCTTGCCCTCTTAGTCCTTTACTATTTAATATTGCTCTTGAACCTTTAGCAATTGCTATCCGTGACTCGCCAAATATTGTTGGTATTACCCGTGGAAATGAAATACATAAACTATCATTATATGCAGATGATTTGTTGTTATATATCTCTAACAGCAAATCTAAGGTTTTGAAAATAATTCAGAAAAGGTCCCCACAATGTTTGAAAGTCTTGATTAGATTCAAAGATTGAACATCGAATCTTCTCTAAATTTAAACATGACATCACATCACATAACCATTGGGCGTGAATAGGAGGTGCCACATCTTTCCACTTAAGCAAAAGCGTCCTTCTGGCCATAAGAGACATAAAAGCCAAAATGTGCAAATCAGATGGCTCCAAAATAATATCCTTTCCTCCAACAATACCAAAGAAAGCAGTCAAGGATTAGGCTTGAAATTCACTTTGAAAAGTATCGAAAAAGTTTGAAATGCCTTTAGATATATCTCCGTATTGTGATAAATGTAATAATGGAGAAGCTTCACTCATTCATATGTTTTGGACAGGATAATTTATGATAGTAAAGTCTACAGAGGAATCACACATAAATAAACTAAAGTGCATTAATATTAATTAAATATTGTAAGCCGTGGAACAGATTAACCAATGACACTTTAATGTGGCCACGTGTTCAGAAGACTAATGGCCTGGGAGAGGAAAGTGTTTCTCATCCTGACTGTTCTTGTTTTTATGCAAGTCTCTTGTCTGATGGTAGAAAGTCAAAGAGGATGTTGGATGGATGAGTAGGATCCTTAAAAATACTAAGGGTCCTGCATACACAGCGCTCCTGGTATGCCCTCAGTGGATGGTAGGGAGACCCCTATGATCCTCTCAGCTGTTCTCACAGTCCTTAGTAGGGACTTCTGGCCTAAAACTCGACTGCCCCCATACTAGATGCAGATGCAACTTGTCAGGACACTTTCAATGCTGCTCTTGCAAAATGCAGTTAAGACGAGGGGCATGGGGGGGGGGCCTTGATTGCCTCAATCTTCTTAGGATGTGGAGGCGCTGCTGTGCCTTCTTGCTCAGTGAGGTGACACAAAGAGACCAGGTGAGGTCATCTGTGAACTGCAAGGAACTTGGTGCATTTAATTCTCTCTACAGAGGAGCCATATATTCGCAGAGGGGAAGTCCACAATGATTTCCTTTGTGTTCTCCACGTTCGGGCTCATGTTGCTCTTCTCACACCAGTCCACCAGCCGCTCCACTTCCTCTCTGTACTCCATCTTGTCATCATTCTTGATAAGGCCACTCATCGTCGTGTCATCCAGAAACCTGATGACACAGTTTGAGCTGGATCCTGTGGCACAGTCATGCATCAGCACTGGGCTGAGCATATAGCCCTGGGGTGTGCCAGTGCTCAGCATAATGGGACGAGAGACGTTGCTGCCCACACGGACTGAGAGTGGCCTTACTGCTAAGAAATCCAGTACCCAATTGCAGAGGGAGGTGTTGACAGCCAGTGAGGACAGTTTCCTCACCAGTTTCAGGGGTATGATGATGTTGAACGCTGAAATGAAGTCCGTAAACAGCAGTCTAGCATACGAGACCACATTTTCCAGGTGGGACAGGACAGAGTGGAGGATAGATGCTATTGCATCATCAGTAGATCGACTTGAGCAATTAGTGAACTGGAATTGGTCCGATGTAGCCTGCAGAAAGGCTTTAATGTGCTCCATGACCAGCCGCTCAAAGCATTTCATAATGGTTGATGTTAATGCCACCGGATGATAGTCATTTAGGCAGGTTACTGCCGCCTTCTTTGGCACTGGAATGATGGTTGCTGCCTTGAAATCAGAGGGGACTATGGATTGCCTCAGAGAGACTAATGGTGACATCTAAGAGAAAATGATGGTCTGACTGAAGGAATGGAAATAAAAGCAGATGATGCACTTGGCAGAGAGAGAAAGGGGAGGAAACTCATGGAACTGCTAGGCACAGAACAGTTGCTGGAAGACTGTAATAAAAGAGAATGCTAGAAATATCCAGCACATTATGTAGTGACTGTGGGAGGAGAAGTACAGAGTTAATATTATACCAGTATGATCCTACATGAGGATCTGGTCGTCCCTAGCACAAATAGGATAGGATGGCTATCTGAACCTGCTGAATTGACTAGAGTCCCAAGAGTTACGACCTTGCTAAACAGAAGCGCTGCTGTTCCTTGAACTTGAGGTTTTTTTTTGGAACAGTGAAGGATATCAACTGGTTAAAAGATTTCAAGTTGGATGGAGGAATTAAGTGACAGATAACTGCAGTTAAAACTGAGGTGTACACGGATAACTCATACAATGTGAGAAATTTCTAGGATTTTTGAGTACTGTGGAGGTTTAAGGAGTAAGGTATAACGTTGAAGATCATAGAAGGAGAAGTTTTAATTGGTCTTGAAACTGGAAAAAGATCACTGCATGAACAAACAGCATATCTGTGTCCCTGGTTTAAAATTGGATTATGACTAGCTTGGAAACTGACATGATCATGTAGCATTCTTGTATGCATAAAATATACAAACATTGTTATCATTGTTGAGTACCGTCAAGTTGCTGTCAACTCATGTTGGCCTGATGGATACTGAAGTTGTCCACAGAGTTTTTGTGGCAAGATACAGAAGTAGATTAGGGCCATCTTAATTGTCCTGTATTAAACCAGGCATCACTTATCTTGCACTAAGAGACTGTGAACCATTGTGACAAAAATTAAAATGTAGTTCCAGATTCACTATTTTGCCTCTTAGCACATCAAAACATTATTTATACGCATTATTTGTTCTGTCAATCAGTACCTTGGTGTTCTGCACTGTGGGGAACTGAAACACAAGAGACAGTTCCTGGAGCAGACCAGGCAGGTTTATATTGAAATGTCTGGCGAGGTCTGAGACATTGAGTGGCGAGCTCCTGCCTTATTTTCTCATGCATATATTTTTAAGTTTAGGGTACCTTTTCAGAGCGTTTCTTAAGAAGTCAACTAATCTGCAATTGTTTTCTCAAATGCCGAGGACACCTCATCGTGAGCAATGAATGTGACAAACTAAACTGGAGGAAGTCCAGATGCAGCCATGACTCACCTGGAAAGACTGCTCAGGTCCCCGAATGGCGGGAAGGGGAAAAAGTAAAAGCCCAGGTGTTTACATGGGAGGAGGAGTGGTTGGCAGATACAGAAGAGTAAACTAGGGAGTTGTGGAATAAATGGATCATTTGGAATATTGCAAACAAGAGGGACATTGTGGAATCTGGTGGAAATTACAGAAGATAATCTATTGAATGTGAAGCCCGAGGTGGAATGTGAGTAGAAGGGAAACCGTTACTTTGTTCTGTTTAAGAGCAGAGGGGCTGAAGGCAGAAATGTGGGAAAGAGAAAGTGAGAACAGGGTGAAAACTGGCAGGAAAGATAATGCAAGGCACAATATCAATATTGTCATTAATATGCTGGAAAGAAAGATGAGGGGGGAGGGCTCAAGATTCAAATAAGGACCGGTCCAAACATCCCACAGAAAAGACTGGCAGGACTTGGACGTTTCCTTTAGGAATGGTAAGCAGAATTGAAGGAAAATATATTCACAATAAGAGTATATTTCACCAGCTGAATGAGGTTGAAGAGAGAGACTGCGGATTGCTTTTCAATGAGCAGCTAATAAGTGTTACTTGCAGGCTTTCTATGGAATCTGCTGAACCATTTCAGTTTATATCTCAGACATTTACAATCAGATCAAATTAAAAATTACCTCTTTGGATTTCCCTTTAGCAGCACAATTTCTTTGCTTTTCATCTGAGACTTTCCAGAAGACCTGAAAGAATAGGCAAAGCCACAGTAATAAATACCGGAAATGAACAATTTCAGCACTGACATACAACTGTAATAGTCCAAAATTACAAGTTAATGCATCTGTAAGGAGAGAAACAGCTAATCACAAAAAGTGCAGGAGGAACTCAGCAGGTCATGCAGCATGTATGGAGGGAAATGAACAGTTAATGCTTTAAGCAGAGTCCCTTCATCAGAACTGGAAAGGGAGAGGGCAGGAATCAGAATCAGGACATGGGAGGAGCATGAGCTGGCAGGTAGTAGCTGGGTAGGTGGGGGTGGGGTCAGGGGAGTAAGAATGATATGACGCTGGGAGTTGAAAGATGGAAGAGGCAAAGGGCTGAAAATGATGTAATCTTTCAGGAGGGTCAGTAGACTGCGGAGTAAGGGGAAGGAAGTGGAGGACCATAGGGAAGAGTGATGGGCAGGAAGGGGCAAGATCAGGGGTAACGGCCACAAAGATAAGGGAAAACTGAAGGGGCGGGGAATAGGGGAGTGGTTACTGGAAGTTAGAGTAATTGATATTTACGCTGTCAAGTTGGGTACTACCAAGGCAGAACACAAGGTGCAGTTCCTCTATTCTGCGCCTAGCCTTAACTTGACAGTAGAGGAAGTTGTTGGCAGATATACCAGTGTGGGAATGGGAAGTGGAATCAAAATATGTGACCACTGTGAGATCCTGCTTATGGAAGACAGAGAGCAAAGGTGTTCAATGTAGTGAATTCCTGATCTGTGTCGGGTCTCACTGATATGGAGAAGGCGGTAACAGAGCACTGGATACAAAAATTGACATTGACTGATTCACCTGTGAAGTGCTGCCTCATTTGGGAGTACCGTTTAGAGCCCTGAATGGTGGTGAGGGAGGTGACGGAGGGCAGGCGTAACATTTAGGATGGTTACAGGGTTAAGTGCCTGGAGGGGTATCTGTGGGGAGGGATGAATGCACGAAGGAGTCGCAGAGGGAGTGTTCCCTACCAAAGGCAGAGAGTGGAGCGAAGGTGAAAATGTGCTTGGTGTTGGGATCCCGTTGGAGATGGCATTTCTCTCTGCACTCTGGTGTAAACCTTGAACCCCTGACCACCTAACCAGGAGACGGGAATGCTTGAACCGCAGACTAATAAAAAAAAAATCCAGGCCAGAACATATTATTGCAGAGAATAATATCTCGGATGCAGAGGCTCTTGGGGTGGTAGGTGAGGCGAGGATAAAGGGGACCCTACTCCTGTCATGTCGAGGGTGAGGACGGGTTGAGGGCATGTGTGGATAATGGAGGAGATGCAGGTGAGGGCTGCATTGACAGCAGTGGAGTGAAAACTCCATTTTCTGGGGGGAAAAGAGGAAACATGGAATATAAACCTTTATCATGAGAACAGATGGGGTGAAGACAAAGGAACTGAGAGGAGAGAATAGCATCCTTGCAAGTGGTAGTGTGGGAAGTAATGTAGTCAAGGTAAATGTGGAGTCAGTGGGTTTGTAAACAAAGTGGGAATATAACCCGCATCTGGACGGAGATAGATCATGAAAAAAAGAGAGGTGTCAGAATTGGACCAAGTGAACTTAGAGGCAGAGTGAAAGTTAGTGAGCAAGTTGATGAAACTGGTGAGCTCTGCATTGATACAGGAAGCAGTGCTCTCTCAACAGCACTGTGTCACACTTCCCAGTGTCACACAGACATTATCTGTCCACAGACTCCTCTACTGTCAAGTTGAGGCCAAACACACATTAGAGGAACAACACCTCACAATCCACCTTGGTGATCTCCAACATGATTGGATCACATCGATTTCTTTAATTTCTGGTAACCACTCCCCGCTGCCTCTCCTTCTCATCTTGTGGCAGCACTGGAGAGGGTGTGGAAGAGACTGACATGGACAAAGATATGCAATCAGAATCAGAAGTAGGTTTATTGTCACCGACATATGTCATGAAAATAGTTGTTTTGCAGCAGCACAAAAGTGCAATGCATAAAAATACTAATTTAAATTACAATAATGAATAAACAAAACTAGAAATAATGCAAAGACAGTGTGAAAGAATGAGTTAGTGCTCATTCAGAAATCTGACAGCAGAGGGGAAGAAGCTGTTCCTAAAATGTTGACTGTGTGTCATCAGGTTCCTGTACTTCCTCTCTGACAGTAGTAAATTACAGAAATGAGAAAAAAACTGGATAAGGCAGGGTCATTTTCTTCCAAATGGATGAAGCTAACAGAAGATTTTATTGAGATTTATAAAACTCAGAGGCTTAAATGGAGCAAATGGAAAGATCTATGTATTTCCATCACCAAAGGAATAAAAAACCCAGGGGCAAAGAATAAATAGGAGGAGTATAAGGAAGTTATTTTCACTCACAAGTAAAATGCTGATAAAAGTCTGAAACCCTCATTATATTTAAAAACATACTCGGGCATGTACTCGAAAAGCCATGAGCTGCAGGAATAGGGGCCTGTGGGTTGAAAGGTAGGATTAGGCTGGGTAGCCTTAACAACACAGAGAGTCAGTTGACCTCCTCTGGTGTCATAAAAGTGCCAAGATTCTGTAATAAAATAGTCACCACTCAATCTGATTATGCAGGAAAATGCTTGCCAAGAGTGGATAGACTACGGATGCTCCGATAGTGAAGTTTAGATACATTTCAAGAGAAGTATATGAGTGCTAAGAGAACAATGTGATGATGGGATTATATGAAATTGGATAGGAAGAGCTTTGACTGGAACATGAACAGTGGCACACAGCAGATGGAACAAGTGGCCCGTATCCAGGTCCTAACCTCTCTGCAATAGGTAACAGGATGTGTGTACTCCTCCACTGAGGTTGGTAATTACCTGTTCTGTCTGATTAAAAAAAGAGAAAACTCAAACTTCTCACAGTATTCACACCAAACAGGGGAGGTAGAAAACTCTGGCATAGTATTATGAAAAATCTTTGGAACAGAGATGATGCTAGATGACAAGAAGAGTGGTGAATGCTAGATTTCTTCCACAACGGACAAGAAATCAGGCAGAAAATTATAGTCTTAGCTTTAGTATGGGAAAACTACTAAATCCATAATAAAAGATTACACATATTAATGAATGATTAGAAACAGTTATGGAGCTACTTAGGGACAGCTAATGTGGATTTATCAAGAGTCATGCTAGATTAATTCCATAATTTATAAAAAAAAATTAACAAAAGTTCACTGTATAGCCAAAGCTAATGCAATGGTGAGCATATACATAAAGATTTCAAGGTGTTTGCCAAGGTGCTATGTACATACAACAGTGCTTTGAAATTTAAGGCACATAATACTAAATACAGGGCAGAAACAAAGGACGTTTAAATATGGTCTTCAATCTGCCAAGACGAGTGTGGTGTTGTGCCCCAGGTTCTAAGCTGGGACTTGTCATCCATTTTATCAGGAATTTTGAAATCAACAAAAGCAGAGTATCAAGTTTGCCAATGAAATTAATGGACAGATCGATGATAGTGGAATTTAACATATGGGGACAAGGAGTTGTACATGTCGGAATTGAATAGAACAACAAGAAGAGGTGGAGCTACCTACATCTTTAAAAATAAGGGTACAAATAAGTCATAAAATAAGAGTTGATTGTTTTTTCAATTGCTTTTGAATATGTTTTTGCCACTAAAGCCACTTATAAAACTCTCTGAAAGATGCACTTTAGCACTGCTGATTTGCACCAAATCTCAGTAAATTCAGAAGAGTGCAAAAGTATTAAAAGGTTCAACATTTTCTTAACACAAGGTAGTGGGCACAGGAGGCCAAGCCCGTGAGGAGTGAAATAGGATCAACAGATGCAATGAGGTTGTTAAAAATCAATCAACAAGAATATGTTTAAAAGTTACCTCATGCCTTTTATCCGAAACATCTAACATGTTCACAGCAAAGATGGCTTCCTGGGCACCCACATACAACACTCCTCGATCTTCATTAAGCAACAGTGTGGAATAATTTGACACCCCAGTGGCAGAAAAAGTGATCAAAGGTACTTCTGCAAATAGTCACATTGAACCAAGACTTATCAAATCAAACTGAATATACAGCAATGCAAATAGTCACATAAGTACCAAGACTTATCAAATCAAACTGAATATACAGCAATGCATTTTAAACATTTTGATAGAGCAAATGGTGATACAGCTTGACAAATTATGCATCTACACCTAGACTATAGGTTCAAATCTGATTAAATAAAGCCTGTGGGGAAGGAGGTGCAGGTCAGGGGAGTGGGGAAAAAGGATTCAAGGTTACCATGCAGCCATAATGACCAGTTAAAACTTGCTTTCCTTTGTCAGTTCGAACTGAAGTCAATTTTCCCACAGTCTACCAGCTTTCTGTCCATAGCTCAGTATATATGATTTCATAGCTGTGTATAGTATTTGGGAAGTTCAGTCTGCTATGACACAAGATAGTTTTCTGAGATTGAAATCAATGTCAATGTTGATAAGACTTTGCTTCCGATTCTCGTTGCCATTCATAAATGACCTAAGTAAAGTTTAACATTGGTTAAAATGGCGTTTATGAATAGTAGCTAAGTGTATTCGTTACCACCCTAGAAAATCTGACAATCATTTATTATTTTTTCCTTTCTGAGAGAGCAATGATGCTTTTACAACGTGCTGTGGATGTTGTCAAGTTTTGCTATGGCTAAATTAATTATACTCATAATTTTGCAACATACGTTCGCACAAAATATTTTCCTGCTCTAACACAATTTCTTGGAAATTATTTTTATTTTCATGCAATATTCAAAATTATACCTGCAATAGTTGGTGTACTGATAAGAAGTTGGGGAAAAGAAATCAGACACAAAGTCACCCAATTCTTTGCCAAAAACATGGCAGATTTCAGAATATTTACTCTGTGTAGCATGTCATTCACATCAGCATATTGAGGTAATACAAGGGAAAAACTATAATAAAATGCAGAATATAGGTAGTTTTAGAGTTACAAAGAAAGTGGCGCACAGGGAGTCAATAAGGTATAAGGTCAGGGCAAGGTATATTTGTGAAGTCAAGAGTCCACCTCATCCCACACTATTTGACTACGACTATTTGATAGTAAAGGTTTTATTTTCACAACTTCAGCAACAGAGGAAGAGATTCAAGCCATCAACTGCAAACATTACATACAATTCAATAATTGTCAATCAACATCTTAAGCCTATCGCTTCAGAAAATCAGCCTCAGATTTCATTTCCTTTTTCATTGTTTTTGCAAGGGGGTGATAGTTGTGTAATAGAGCATCGGTGGAAAGTTCCAGGTTTTCAACACATTTATTTTAAAAATGCTTCTTTACATCCTGCAGAAATAGTGTTCATTCTCAACTTCAGAGGAAATAGCTTTTTACTTTATCAACTACTTTGGCCAACTTAAAACCATCTCAATTAGCTTACATCAGCATTTAAAATCAGGAAAGTACAAGCTCACTTTATGAAGCATGTTCTCTTAATTGAAACCTTTTAAATCTGACAGTCAGTGCGGAAACAGCCCAAGCCTCTCAGATGCTTCATTCATCCTTAATCCCGCTACTTGAAAGGACAGTCATCACAACTGTACTCAAACTCTTGTTCTTTACAATCACCCAGGGAGCCAAAAAGACCATCCAGGTGAGAAAATTCATTTATTCTTCTTTCAGTTTGGTGCATTACATTGTGCTCACAAATCGACAAACTCAACACAGAACATGCGAATGCTTTGCAATCATATTTCAACTCATAAACACATCCCCAAGTTTCCAGTTATCTATCAGTTTAATTCTTCATCCCGCAGGAACCTTCATCTTTGCTTTCCAACAATGCTCAATTCAAGCTTGAACAACAATATCTTACCTGGCCAATTCTAGTTTTACCCACCTATAGCATTAATTCATTCCACAGATCCCAGCTGATCTGATGAGTATTTCCAGCATTCCCTTTTATTTCACAGTTCCACACAATTTCTCCAATCACCTTCCTTTAGCTAAACTCTTCCAAAGAGAATAACGCAAACAACAGGAATTCTGCAGATGTTGCCAAAGAGAATAACCAGCATTCATTCACCTAGGTTTAACACTTTTTCAGTTCTGATGAAAATACATCAACCTGCAACATTGTTTCCTATTCTGCAGATGCTGCTTGACCTGCTGAGTATTATCTTCATCTCAGAACCCCAGCATTTGTACTTTGTTGCTCTCCATCTAGGTTTCCTGAATAGAATACATTAATGTAGCCTTTCCAGTATGTTATACAATTGCTGAAATAAAACTTCTACTCTTTTTTTGCATTTGCTCATTATCTGTATTGTTTCTGAACCCCTAAATCTCGACCTTGATCCACCTTTCCTGGCTCTAAATAGCAAATTTTAAATTTGAACCATGAACTTCTAGTTACTGGTTTTTGTTGTGCAGTCTCGCCCAAACAGAAACAGAAACAGACTGTCCCTGGGTTACAAACACTTAACTTATGGTCACTCTTGGATAAGAAGGAGTTCCCATATTATTAAATTCCAAAGTCTAACGTATGTTTGTTCCTATGAGCAGCAGGAACTGTTTCCTCCCTCCGCAGATTTTAGTCATTGTTTGTTCTCATGTACTTTTGATACCATTCATTATGTGGCAATATGATCTTCATAATCAATTTCATGTAACTTCGGTCTTACAGACAAAATTGACAATAAAAGTGGAACCTGTCTCTTACAAGGGACAACCTGTATGTGCAAAAGCCAGTCTGGTCATGTACTAAAGTTAACTGATACAAGAGGAACCAAATAGTTAAGGACCTCTGATTATGGACTTCGATATTCCAAACCAACTTTCAGCTAAATCCCTACTGGTGTGTACATTTTAACCTGAGTCTATCACACTGATATTCACACAACCCTTCCTAGATATCCTCTAATGAGGTTACTGCCCCAGTTTTCAAGCAATGCAAAAACTGCATGCTCTGGGACGCATTTCCTTCAGAAAAGTATTTCTCCAAAGTGGCCAAGAGAAGTCAAGTGAATCTTGATTAGTTGAACAACGTTCCGCATTTTTCTGATACTGTTTCAACGAGGGTATCTGTCCTACACTGAGATAAGACAGTTTGAACCATTCTCAATATTTGTTTTCAGGAGGTCCAGGTTGTAAAGTTGGTATCCACAATTTCATTGGCCCCACTATTAGTGAAAGCATTACTCAAGGTAATAAGGAATTTTTTTTTGTAATGGATTTTGCAAGGTGGGAGGAACATACTCTCACACTGGTTGTTTTTCCTCCACTCACCTCAAACTCTTTTTCCTCTCCATCCCTTATCTGAAACCTCTCCTTCTACTCTCAATCTCCCATTTATCCTCAACCCTGACCACCACCCCCCCTCTCCGCAGATGATCCAGCTGCCCAGCAGATCAAATGGCAGCAGGAATCTGAATCAAAGACAGCAATAGCTGAAATCGTGGCAAAAACAATGTCAATTAGGACCTGGGTTCGCTCCCAGAGATCTGGTGGCTGGGGGGGGGGGGGGGGGGGAGCGATGGCAAGAGGAGGGATCCAACACTGGGTTGTGACAGGCACTAATCCAAAATTAATGAATTAATGATACCTGATTCTTTAGTAGAAGGCATCTCCATTATTTGAAAGTTTCTGGACTAAAGTGCAAGGAGACATTTTCTCAGACTGAAACTCCTTAAGAAGTTGCAATGTATGCAAGCAGCTACTCTGTGCACAACTTATTCTGGTCCATGTGGTTTCCCACAACTTCCAGTTCACATCATGCACACAAGGAATGCTACCGCTGGCTCAGACTGCCACACCACTAGTCAGTACCACTTCCCCTTACAAAGATGTGCCACTCGGTTCAATTTTAGATGCAATCCGCTCCAGACAGTATTGTATCATGCAACTTCTCATATGAATATTTTAGTTTCCTCTTTTTAAAATTTAGAGCAGACAGGTTTTAATCATGTTTCTCACTAATAACCTGAACAATATAACAAGGCACTGGTAATGTCACTGAACTGTTTATATAATTCAATGATTGCAAATTACACCTATTGTGCAAATAATCTCAAGTGCAGACCTTTTTACATTATTTAACACTGAGGTAAAAAAGGCTTCTCTTTTCAAACAAGAGAAAGTCTGCAGATGCTGGAAATCTGAGCAACACACAAAATGCTGGAGAAACTCAGCAGGCCAGGCAGCATCTATGGAAAGAAGTATAGTCAACATTTTGGGCCAAAACCCTTCGGCAGGACTGGAGAAAAAGAAAGCTGAGGAGTAGATTTGAAGGTGGTGGGAGGGGAGAGAGAAATGCAAGACGATAGGTGAAACTTGGAGGGGGAGGGATGAAGCAGAGAGTTAGGAAGTTGATTGGTAAAAGAGACAGGAGGCCATGGAAGAAAAAAGAAAGGTTGGGGGGGGGGGGGGGGGAGGGAAAGAGCACCAGAGGGAGGTGATGGGTGGACAAAGCGATAACATGAGAGAAGGACAAAGGGATGGGAAATGGTGAAGGAGGTGTGGAGGCATTACTGGAAGTTTGAGTGAATCAATATTCATGTCATCAGGTTGGAGGCTATCCAAACGGAATATAAGGTGTTGTTCCTCCAACTCAAGTGTGGCCTTATCCCGACCGTGGAGGAGGCCATGGATGGACATATCGGAATGGAAATGGGAAGACCCTCTCTCATGCTATCTCCTGGGCTGCCCATCACCTCCTCTGGTGCTTCCCCCCCCTTTCTTCCATGGCCTTCTGTTTCTTTCACCAATCAACTTCCTAGCAGTGTCCTGACGAAGGGTCTCGGCCTGAAATGTCGACTGTACCTCTTCCTAGAGATGCTGCCTGGCCTGCTGTGTTCACCGGCAACTTTGATGTGTGTTGCTTCAACTTCCTAGCTCTTTGCTTCATCCCTCCCCCTCCAAGTTTCACCTATTGACTGGCGTTTCTCTCTCCCCTTCCCCCACCTTTCAAATCTACTCTTCAGCCTTTTTTCTTGGGTTTCAGCCCAAAACGTTGACTGTACTTCCCCCACCCCAGCCCTATAGATGCTGCCTGACCTGCTGAGTTCTTCCAGCATTTTGTGTGTATTGTTTATTTTTTTGTTGTTCAAATGCAAATTCATCATGAGCTCAAACAACGGGCAACTGTATTATCCAAGACAGAATGCTATTTTATACTGGTCAAAGAAATTTAGCACTGACTGTCCAGAGAAAGAATTCCACACTTTAGAATACCACCTTGCACAGTACAACAACTGCAGGGTTGTATCTGCCTAAAATATGGGTGTTGGAAATGAACAGGAATCTGAATAAGACACAAACTGTAATGGAATGAGAGCCAGGCCAAGCTTCAATGTAAGATGGGGTAACCGCTCCAAGTAGCAACTAAAGTACTTTCTCAAAATTTATTTTTCAGTATGGGACCACTGTAATTGACCTTCAGGAGATGGTGTTGATGAGCCATCTCCCTAGACAACCAAGGATCTTGTCCCACAACGTTGCTGGATAGCAAGTTCCTGGATTTAGATCCCATTAGCATGAAACAACACAATGTGTTCCTCAGTCTGCTGTGCTCTGAGTTTGTCATTTTATAGCTGAAACATGGACTTAGAGCACGTTCCAACATCAAAACTCCTCCCAGAGGCCATAGATATTGGAAGGATACATTAATTTTGACCAGAATTTGAAAAATATATATTAGCTCAATTGCTGTTAGAATAATATTAAACCCAACAATATGTGGCTCTCTATACTGGCTGGGAATAACAGAGTTACTACTAAACATGAAATGCCACCTCAAAATGGCCTGGTCATATATCAGAAGCTCAAACTATAAAAACCAGAGTTGGGAATTTGAGGTGAGGAATTATTACGGTTATTTTCTGTAGGAGGCACTGAAGTTTATAGTGAAGTATCAGTTGTTATTTGATTGTCCAATAAACATCAACCAAGTCTTAAAACTGAAACTCTAAGTGTGGCGGCACTGATCAGCTGCACAGCAAGATAAAAGGCAGCAGTTTATTAGAAAATAAAGACTTGGTTGCACGAGTAAAATCCATCTAAATGAACAGGAGAAAGAAGAATGCTCTTCAATTTGTTCCCAGATAGAAACTGCTGATTTTTGGATGGCGTTGGCAACCAACAGCGACGTTTTGTAGGCAGCTCACAAAACTACTAAATACTCTAATAGACAGACTTCCTCTGAACTGTGATCTTTGCAGTCCGCAGACTGGAATTTCCCTTTAAGGGATGTACTTTTGAACAAACTAAACAAACTGGTTTTTGTGATTTCCTGAGGGATTCAGTAAACTAGACTCCCGAGAATGCAGCTATGGCCAGGGCGGCCATCGCTGTATCAAGGCCTGATAGCAGAATACAAACTCAGGCTCGGCTCCAGTAGTCCGTGCTGATTATAGTGTCAAGCAATATTAATATAGTCGAGGCCGAGAGCAGGTGTTCAATGCCGTCTGCTTGTGTTTGACTGGTCTCTCTCTCTAATCGTTACTAGCATCGGGCAGGAGTTTCAAGAGTCTTGGGTCACATGCTGACAGGTTCGGGAGCAGTTGTTGCCCTACAACCACTGGGCTCCTGTACAGGCGTTGCTCACTTCTCTGCTGAACTGACTCCGTAGCTGTGGGCTCACTTTTGGAGACACTAGAGCTCATGTTCAATGTGTTATTTGTTTACTTTTTTTTAAAAACTACTTACACGATTTGTCCTCTTTTGCACATTGGATACGTGGCAGTCTTTGCTGTGTGTGGTTTATTGTGAATTCTATTGTGTTTCTTTGTCTTGTGAGTGTCTGCAAGGAGATGAATCTCAAGGTTGTATGTGATATACACACTTTAATAATAAATTTGAACTTTCAACTGTAACATTTTCACCAGTCACTGCTTTTGGAAATGGATGCCTAAGCTGGATTCAACAGAAGAGATGCTGTGTGATTTGACGCCTTTCTTTTCTGTAGAGGGGAAAAAGACTCCCCAGACCTACAAGTATCCTGCACCAAGCACAGATTTTTTGCTTTTTGTTCTGGTCTGACTGAAATACTGAGCTTTGTATGTGCTCACTCTGCCACAGCTGTGTTTCTCTTAACAATGTAAATGATTGCTTTTCAATTTGCTGCCTAGCAACACTTAGAGGCACGTTCACAGAAACACACATGGGCTTTATGCAGAGCTTCTCTAAGTCAAAGGACAGGGCAAGGTGAAAGTTCAAGCTAAAATGATAGTCCAATGCCCAACACAATAAAGCTGTCCAAGGATCAGCCTATTGTTCCACAAGTCTGCACTTGAAATTAGTATCTAAAATAATAGCTTCAAAATGCAGAATGTTTTCACTTCAACTAAAATATACTATCATTGATTCAAGTAAACAACAAAAATTAAATAAATTTTGAAAGAGTCATGATGGATTTTAGTTGGTGTAAAATGGCTGCTAAATGTCCTACATAACCCTTCGTAAAGTGTTAGCCGTGAAGCATCTGGATAGATTCACAAATTCATGATTGTCAGAATCAGAATCAGATTTAATATCACAGGCATGTTGTTTCGCAGCAGTAGTACATCGCAATACATAGGAATAAAAACTATAAATTACAATAGGCATACAGGTGTGCATTCCTTTATCTGAAATTCTGAAATCCAAAAAGCTCCGAAAACCAGTTTTTTTTCACCAACAGCTGCTGTCACTCAGGTGTGATGTGGCAGCACTAGCAGAAGCTGCTAGACATTATTTGTGGCTCAGCGCTCATACTGGTTACACATGCATTTGCTGTTCGCTGATATTTTGTGTTCGCTGCTGACTTGTGTTTAATTTCACTGTGAAAATGTCAAAAAGAGCTGCAGATACCCCTATGGGTAACAATGAGAAAGAGAGAAGGAATTTTCTCTATTAATAACGCAGAAAGTGGAGTTATTGCAGAAGCTTGATAGTGGTGTGTCTGTGCGGCGTCTTACTGAAGAAAATAGTGTTGGAACTACCACTGTATATGATTTAAATAAACAGAAAGACAAGTTACTGAAGTTTTATAGTGACAGTGACAATGACGTTCTACATTTATTCCAATAAGTCATTTACCATGTGTTTGATTCCGTTCGTTTGAAGCTGTATATTTTTATGTTTCATTGAATGTTTTTGTTGGAAATAGAATTTCTTCTTGTCATTATTCCCTAAACAATACAGTATAACAATTATTTACATAGCATTTACATTGTATCAGGTATTATAAGTAATCTAGAGATGATTTAAAGTATATGGGAGGATGTGCGTAGGTTTGGTGCGCTGCTGGGTCCTAAAGATTCCTGAAGAAAAATTCTGAATTCTGAAATGCAACTGGCCCCAAGGATTTCAGATAAGGGATTGTGGACCTGTATATGAAAAATAAATTTTAATATGTAAAAGAGGTGGAAAAATACTGAACAAGTGTTCATTGTCCAATCAGAAATCTGATGGCAGAAGGGGAAGAAGCTGTTGAGTGTGTGCCTTCAGGCTCCTGTACCCCTCCTCCTTGATGGTAGCAACGAGAAGAGAGCACATCCTGGGTGATGGGGGTTCTTAATGATGGATGCCACCTTCTTGAGGCATTGTCCTTTGATGGTGTCCTGGATGCGGGGAAGACTAGTGCCCATGATGAAGCTGGTTAAGTTTAAAACTTTCTGCAGCTTTTCCCAATCCTGTGCAGTGGCCCCTCCAGACCAGATAGTGATGCAACCAGTCAGAATGCTCTTTATGGTACATTTGTAGAAATTGGAGTGTCTTTGGTGACATACCAATTCTGTTCAAACTCCTAATGAAATATAGCTGCTGTTGTGCCTTCTTTGTAATTGTATCACTATGTCGGGCCCAAGGTAGATCCTCAATGATGTAGACATTCAGGAACTTGAAACTGCTCACCCTTTCCACTTCCGATCCCTTGATGAGGACTGGTGTGTGATCTGTCGACTTACCCATACTGAAGTCCACAATCAATTCTTTGGTCTTACTGACTTGCTGTTACAAAGATGCCTCCATAGATGCTGCATGACCTGCTGTATTCCACCAGTAGTTAGTTTTTATTGCTCTTTATATTAGGTCCTTTCTGTATCTGAGATAACAGGTTTTTACTGCAGAAACATCCTGATTCATACCAAATACGTAGGCTGTAAAAATAAGCTTTCCATTATAGTCTCCAATGAAGCCAAATATCATGAGATCATTTCAACATGGGATCAGTCAATTTAGAGTGTTAATTTTATGGCTCAATGATAGAGTGTTCTTTGATTTGTGGAACAATGGCTGAAAGGTTTAATTCTGCTCCTGTGTCTTAAGATCTAAGTTAATGGAGATACTTCAGGCTTGCCTTCAAGATGGTGCTGGTGATACACAACAACGTTTTGCAGGCAGCTCACAAAACTACTAGATATACAGTGGATTTCAGTTAATTGGGCCATTAGTTATTTGGGATAACTCTTAAAGAACAAAAACTAATGGAGAATATTGCCAGGATTTCTTTTGTTTATTTGGGACACCATGAAGACTATTTGAGACAGGAGACTTCTGCTGAAGTTTCTAACTAGCATCAGTCATGTGCACTTCTATGGTCATTAAACACTACACCATGCTTAGAGTGAACAGTTTTTAAATAGCGTCAGTTATCTGCGTTTGTTCAAAAAGAAGTAATTTTTTTCACTGATAGGTTGTGAGAAATAAGCAGGAAGACAATTCAGAACTGTTCTGCTTCAAACATTCAGGTTTGGAGATGTCAGGAGTGGCCAGGAGTGAAAAAGAAGCAACTTCAATACTTCTAGTTAGGAACTACAAAGAAATAAGTTATCAACAATCACCTTGAATGATACAATGATAATGAAGATTCAGAGGATGCAATCGTCGAAAGCATTGTACGAAGGCAGTCCAATATCTGAGCGAGGTGTCTCAGCTGATATTGTTTATTTACAGTTAATCAAAAGAACACGGCAGCATACAGCGGATGAATTCTTCTGTCAATAACTATTGGGAGCTAGTTATATAGAACTAATTTGCTCTGTATTTCATTTAAATACAAAATTTGTTACTCAGTTTGTAATAATGCAAACTGAGTTTGTCTTTTTTTTAAAAATACGTTTTTAACTACTTCCATGAAACTTGAGCTAAATGGGGCAGCTGCTTAATTGGGCCAAAATATACTGGTTGCGATGTGTCAATTAATCAGAATCCTTCTTTTGAGCTGCAGATCACTACAGTTTCCCTTTAAGAAACATACTTCTGAACCATCTAAACAAACTAGTGATTTTATGACCTCTTGTAGGATTCAGTGAACTTGACTCTCAGGAATGCTGGTATAGCAGCTTGAAGTGGACAAAGGTCGGCCATCGCCGGAAAAGAGGACGCTGGGATGAACTTCAAACCAGATTAAAGTGTTGGTGTACGAAATTGCCTCTCCTCAGCGTCCAGTGAGCTAATGTACAGTCACTGAAGAACAAGATAGAGGACACAAGGGCAAGAAGACTTTATCAGAGGAGATGAAAAAGCCGACAAAAAGTGGATACAGCCCAGTCCATCAAGAGCAAAGTCTTCCCCACATTTATGAGGAGAGCTTTCACAAGAAAGCATTCCATCATCAAGGACCCCCAGCATCCAAGGCCATGTCCTCTTCTTGCTGCTGCTATTGGGAAGGTGGTATAGCAGCCTTAGGTCCCACACCACCAGATTCAGGAACAGTTAGTACCTTCCAACCAGCGTGGATAATTTCATTCACCTCAACCTTGAACTGATTCCACAACCTATGGACTCACTTCTTTCTTTTTAAATCTTTTTATTGAATAAGTATACAAAAAGGTAAGCCATATAGGCACTAATACACTGTTAGAATATAATAAAATTACAGGAGATATTAATACAGAAAAAAAATGATACAATGTAATTTAAACATAACATAATAAGGTAACATAATAGTATACTAATTTTTATATATATATCAATAGAGAAAAGGAAAAAAAAACCCCCAAAAAACTCACCGTGCAACTAAACTAAAAGTAAAGCAAAGCAATGGGCTAACTTGGAACCAAGTAAAGTTAAAGAACTTAAAATCACGTCCTCAAACCCGACCTCCATTAAAAACAGTAAAAAAAACAAGAAGGGGACTCACTTCTAAAGACATTACAACGCTATCTAATTTATTTTTGTTTGGATTAGCGCAACTTGTGTTCTTTCGCACACTGGTTCTGTCAGCTTTTGTTGTTTTTCACTGGTTCTATCGTATTTCTTCGTTCTACTGTGAATGTCCACAAGAAAATTAAATCTCAGGACAGTATATGGTAACATAGACATACTTTCCTAATAAATTTTCTTTGAACTTTGGCTAAAATGACACGTTTTGAGGGCTATTTCTATAGGACAAAGCAGAGGATCCCAAAAAGAAGGTTGCAAGCAGAGGGCTTGGGTTAAGCTGAGAGAGATGGGTAGTCCAGTTTTAAATGAGCTATAAGTGAGTTGGAAAAAATACAACTGGGGGAGTGATATAGCTGACTGGACGCATACACCAAATACTGAAATTAAACCATTAAAGAGGGAGAATGCTAAAGATAAAAATAACAAGGATCCACATTGTTGTGTTTGGGCTCAATTTAGTCAGAAAGGAAAAATCATTAGAGAGAATCTGATGAGGACCCAATTATGTGCTTTTCAACTTCCCGGTGTTTAGTTTCAAGTGAGGCTCAACGTCAATGCCAAATGATCTGTTTGAGCATAAAAGATCTGAAAGTATAGCCCACAGCTTCAGTGTTCTATAACTGCTAGTGGTACACATGGGAAAGCCATGTTACATAGCATACTCTATTTCCTGAGGAGACTGAGGTCCTTTAACATCTGTCGGACGGTGCTGAGGATGTTCTACGAGTCTGTGGTGGCCAGTGCGATCATGTTTGCTGTTGTGTGCTGGGGCAGCAGGCTGAGAGTAGCAGACACCAACAGAATCAACAAACTCATTCATAGGGCCAGTGATGTTGTGGGGATGAAACTGGACTCTCTGACGGTGGTGTCTGAAAAGAGGATGCTGTCTAAGTTGCATGCCATCTTGGACAATGTCTCCCATCCACTACATAATGTACTGGTTGGGCACAGGAGTACATTCAGCCAGAGACTCATTCCACCAAGATGCAACACAGAGCGTCATAGGAAGTCATTCCTGCCTGTGGCCATCAAACTTTACAACTCCTCCCTTGGAGGGTCAGACACCCTGAGCCAATAGGCTGGTCCTGGATTTATTTCATAATTTACTGGCATAATTTACATATTACTATTTAATTATTTATGGTGCAACTGTAACGAAAACCAATTTCCCCCGGGATCAATAAAGTATGACTATGACTATACTTAAATAGCAGAGGAAAATAAAACAATAAGCAGAACAGACAGAGTCAATGAGACCGAACATTTCCTTCCACTGTTAACCAACATTGCTTGCTAGTATCTTCAGCAATCTGTTGCTTGTTCAAACATCTTAAACTCATTTAATATTTTTATAATCTCCACAAAATCTATACAAAGTTTTCTGTCATCTGCAGGTGACATACAAAATAAACAATATGCACATTGAAAAGAACTCACCCTCACGGTTAATTACTACACTAAATCTGCCCACAATATTTTCACCTCTCCCTCAACTCTTGATACTTGGATGTGTCTCAACTAAAATGTCTAAGGATTTCTGAAGTTTCTCCAAAATGGGATAGCCCTCATATATTTTTCTGGGTGAAGAATTCTTGGCTTGATATACAACCCCACACTAGCAAACAGTCACTGTGAAATTAAATTCTTCACCAAGCAAAGAGCCCTGTAAAATGCTATAAGATACAATTCAAAGAATGATAAAGCGTTTGGCTGATGGAGTTTACTCGTCCAGATGTTATGTTTTGCACTTTAGGAGACCAAATGTAAATGGACAGAACACTACTCATGGCAAGGCCCTTAACGATGTTGATGTATTAGAGGGATCTTGGGGTCCAGGCCCGAAAGTGGCTTGTACCCCAAGGTGACAGAGAAAACATGTGGTATGCTTGTCTTTACAAGTCAAGGTACTAATTTCAAGAGCCAGGAAGTTGTGCTGCAGCTTTATAAAAATCTGCTTAGGCCGCAAGTGGAACATAACATTCAATTCTGAACAGCCAATATTGGAATGATATGGAGAGTTTGGAAAGGGCGAAGAAGCAAATTTACTCGGATGCTCCCTGGATTGGAGAGGCTGGACAAACCTGGGACACAAGAGATTCCGCAGATGCTGGAAGTCCAGAGCAATACAAAACAAAATGCTTGAGGAACTCAGCAGCATCTATGAAAATGAATAAACAATCGACGTTTTGGGCCGAGACCTTTCATCAGGACTGGAACGGAAGGGGGAAGAAGCCAGAATAAAAAGGTGGGGGAAGCAGGAGGACACGCTGGAAGGCAATATGTGAAGCCATGTGTGTGGGTGGCTGGAGAAGGAGGAATCTGATAGGAGAGTGGGCCATGGGAGAAAGGGAAGGAGGAGGGCGACAGGCAAGTGAGAAGAGGTAAAAGGCCAGATTGGGGAATAGAAGAGGGAAGAGAGAGGGGGAGAAAAAGAAGGAAAAAAATTACCAGAAGGAAGAATCAGTGTTCCTGCCATCAGGATGAAGGCTACCTAGACAGAATAAGAAGTTGCTCCTCCACCCTGAGAGTGCCCTCATCATAGCACAAGAGGAGGCCATGGACTGAAATGTCAAAATGGGAATTGGAATTAATATGGTGGGCCACTGGGAAATCTGCTTTTGCCCAGATGGAATGGAGGTGCTTGATAAAGCAATGCCCCAATTTATGTTGGGTCTCACTAATGTAGAAGAAGCCACATTGGGAGCACCGGATACAACGGGCCAACTGGAACCAATAGGTTCGCAGGTTAAGTGTTGCCTCACCCTGGAAGGACTGTTTGGGGCCCTGAATGGAGGTGAGGGAGCAGGCGAATGGTCGGCTGCAGCATTCCTCTCACTTGCAGGGTTATGTGCCAAGGAGGAAGTTAGTGGGGAAGGACAAATGGACAAGGGAAATCATGGAGAGAGAGCCCTGAATGGAGGTGAGGGAGCAGGTGAATGTGCAGGGACATTGGCTGCTTGCAGGGACACATGCTGGGAGGGAGATTAGTGAGGAGGGATAAATGGATGTGGGAATCATGGAGCGTGTGATCCCCATGGAAAGAAGAAAGTGGGAGGGAAGCAAAGATGTGTTGGTGGTAGAATCCTGTTGAAAATGGCAGAAGTTGCGGAAAATGATGTGTTGGATGCGGAGGTTCACTGGGTGGTAGTTGAGGACAGGTGGAATTCTATCCCTGTTAAGATGGTGGGTAGTTGGGGTGAGCACAGATGTTCAGGAAATGGAGATGATGTGGGTGAAGGCAGCATCAATGCTGGAGGAAAAGAAATCCTGTCCTTTGAAAGAGGAGTATATCTCTGACATCCCGAAAGGAAAACCTCACCCTGGGATCAGTTTTTCCTCATGGGATGGCAAGTGAGGACAAGAGGAACTCTATCCATGTTAAGGCATGGAAAGTTGGGGCGAGCGTGGATGTCCAGGAAACATCCTGGGTCGTTATCTTCGGAGTTTCAGAGATCAAGAGGAGACCTGATACAAGTTTATGAGCACACAGGGGGCATAGATAGAATAGACAGCCAGTAAGTTTTTCCCTGGGTCAAAATACCTAATTCTAGACGGCATGTACTTAAGGTGAGAGAGGGCAAGTTCAGAGTAGATATACCGGCGAAGATTTTTTAAACAAGTGTTCCAGGTGCCAAGAATGCGCTGCCAGGTATGGTAATGCAGACATTTAAGAGGATCTTAAACAGTTGCATGACTGTACTGATAATGGAATTGATAAGGACATTCTGTAGGCATCTAGTATTAGCATAGTTAGGGATTTAATTAAATATTAGTTTAATTAACTCGGCACAACATTGTGAAGCAAGAGGCTTGAGCTCAACTGCTTCAAGTTCTCTGAACAATGGTTAATCACCAATCTAAAATCACAACATTTTACCACATTACAACAGTTACAAACTATTATTTTAAAGCATGAACATGTAACTAAATTGGGGGTGGGGGGAGATTTCCCTTAACTAAAGCTAAGAACTTTGGTCCATTTGATGTCATTATTCAAATTACACACTCCCTTGTCAGAAAAGTAAACACTGCTTGATTCCGTAGTAGGGCAAAGACTCTGAACACAGTATTCTTCATAGACACAAAGTCCCTTTAGAGGACTTTATAATTTGGCTGGATATACTTTTTGAGAAGGTTTCAAAATTGATAATGAAATCATAACAACAAAAAACTATACACAAAACCATTTTCTTAATGTTCACAAATTAATCAGAATACTTTAAAATTCCTTACTAACTGCATTGAGTACAACCGTGCTCATTACAACATTTGGAGCACAGTTCCTAGTGAGATGAGTCAGTCCTCTCACTAACAAGCAAGAAAATGAATTGCTAGGTAGTATATGATGACATATAAATACCTTGACTTTGATTTTCAAGAGTCTGTTAACATTGGGATTGAAGCTGTCCTTCAGCTAGTCTGACAACAGTGAAATAGAATTTTCCAGAAAAGGAGATAATGTTATAGCTCTTTTAGTGCCACAACATAATTCTGTCTGGCAAAAGGAAGTACTGTGGAGTACTACAAATAAATTATGTCTAGTGTACCATTTTCAAGCATCAGTGTGGAATGCCTGGTAAGGTTCGTCCATCGTCATCAACGGAGACCTCCACACCATTAGTGCTATTTACGAGGTCGAGTTGCCTCGATGGAAAGCGTGCAAACAGCTACGGGGAGCCCCAGGTGAGAGCTGAGTTCCAGGTGGGGACCAAAGGTGGACAAACCGCCCTGAAAAGGACGCGACATGTTCCCCCACCAGAGGTGCTACCCTTCCCTGACGCCCCCTACACCCTGGAATGCTTGGTACGATGGGCATGAAGACTGACTTTTCATCTACATCTATTCCAATGGGATGAAAATCTTTATTTTTTTCCTGACTGCAAAGAACTCTGAGTTTGAGAAGGTTAAATCTAATGTAAAGAGAAGGGGAAAAAACCTGACCGTAACATGGCATGAACTTACAATTTCACTGAGAGAGGCCACTGGATGTCTGGTGCAGCAACCAGAAAGATGTCACATATGCACTGAAAAAATGGTCTTTCAACTTTAGGGCAGAGAAGTTGAGAAAATACGGTCCCCTGGGAGGGGCTGTACCCATTTTCAAGCAGTGTTCCTTCAGGTTATTTTCTTTATTTCCAGAGCATATCAAAAGCATGCATTATTATTACTGTCCTCCTTCATTAAACAAATACTGAGAAACAGATGCAAGGAATTTGTGATAAAATAATGTGAAGCTCATGGCTCCAGTAACGCAAACACGAGGAAATCTGCAGATACTGGAATTTCAAGCAACACACATAAAAATTGCTGGTGAACGCAGCAGGCCAGGCAGCATCTCTAGGAAGAGGTACAGTCGACGTTTCGGGTGTTCACCAGCAATTTTTATGTGTGTGGCTCCAGTAAGCCGATGTTTATTTTTTACAAATTCATTTTCAGGATCTGAGCATCACTAGCAAGATGTCATTTATTGCCCACCTTTAATTACTCGCAAGGTGGATGTGGCCAGTGGTCTTTTTAAACCAGTGCAGGCCTCCTTACTTGTTATAGCACAGGATGCAGTTGTACTGCCTACTGGGTTCACACCTGCTCCTATCACAGCATTCCCAACAACCTCAATCCTCCACAGCCCTTCCACAGACTCATCAACTTTTCTTGACATTTTTAAAAATCACCTATTTTCACTTCTAAAACCATGTGCAACATGGCAGCATAGCAGTCAGCATAATGCTTAACAGTGCCAACGATCGAAAAGACTGGGGTTCAATTCCCACCACCGTTTTTAAGGTGTTTGTACGTTCTCTATGTGACCGCATGGGTTTCTCCAGGTGCTCTGGTTTCCTCCCACATTCCAAAAAGACGTATGGATTAGGGTTAGTAAGTTGTGGGCATGTTATGTTGGCATTGAACGTATGGTGTCACTTGCAGGCTGCCCAGCATTTATTGGACTGCATTGGAAGGTGACACAAACGACTCATTTCACTGTATGTACACATGACAAATAAAGCCAATCTTTATCTTTACCTTTAAAAGATAATTTATGATGGCCAAATTAACATATTAGCACATTTCTAGGATTGAGTCAATGTTGGATCCTGGAGAAGATGAGGCAGCAGCACTAAATGTTGCAGCATCATGCCAAACCCAGTAAAGATACCCCATAATGCCGTTGAGTAAGACATTTCTGACTTTGGACCCAGTGACAATGAGGGACCAATGACACGTTTCCAAGTGTGGCAATGTGTGACTTGGAAGGGACCCTGCAGGCAGTGGCATTCTCATGCATCTGTTGCCTTCATCTTCTTTGGTAGAACACCAATTTCAGATAAATTGTTCCAATGTTTAATTTTAAAATACTTAAGTACACCTATTGGAAATTGCACCTGTTATTCATAGGAGTGATGAGCTTTTACATAAAACTAAAGACTACCTTCAAATGAGAGATAAAACTACAAAATTAGATGGCAAAAAAAAAATCAATGTGCACATTGGCATAAAGTTACCAAAGAGAATAATTTTAATACTATTTAACAGTTGGATGATGTTTACTTTTAAGTTTGATTTCAATAAATGACAGCATTTAAAATTTTAGGATTCTGTGAGGTGTAGTCTAGAGCTCCAAACATTGTAAAGTGAAATGAAAGCAAATCTGAAGATACAAATCTTACCTCCATATTTCCACACGGTCCTTGGAACAGCAAGGCTACAATACGAAAGTCGAACCAGGTGAAGAGTCACGTATAATGCAACAAGTGCCATATTCCGTCTTTTCATCGTGTGGCAGTTGTAGAGTTGTTATAAAAATGTCAAGAGAAATCCACAAACCCAGAAGTAACTGTACTTGATTAGTCCAACATCACAAGTATTGAAGAGGAAGTTGTCCAAGGGGCGAAGGCACACGAATTTGGCTCCTTGAGTCAGTCACTTGAACTGATAACTCATTTGTACATTTCTGCTCACCTTCTAATTGCAGTCCCAGGATACACGTCCTGTATGTGTGTGGGTGGGGGGGGGGGGTGTTTGAAGTAAGAAAAGAAATTATCGCTTAAATAGAAGCACTATCAATTACAAAATCAAGCTACTACGCATAATGAAAATCACAACATTCTCAGTGCATCAAGCACTATCAGTGCCAAGAGAACTCAACTGACCTCTCTTCACATCTGGGGGGGAAAAGTTCAGGGAAAAAAAACGGGTCAGAGCAGGAAAATATGAAAGACCTGCAATAGGCAAGAACGCAGAAGAGACTAAATGACAAAAAAAAATGATGGAATAAGGGGAAAGGTTGCCATCTGTTAAAACACTAACTGAGGAGACACCAGTGGAAGGAGCAGAATGTAGGAAATTGTTGAACACAAGCATCTAAGCTTGAATGGGGAAAGGAAAAAGTGAACCATCACAATAGTGCTTCTCCAACAGGTCAGGTCAGCCCATTGCTCGATTACCAAACGTATCAACTGCATTTCTCTCCCCTCCTTTTACACTAGCTAATGCCCAAACATCTTATAAGTAGATACTGATTGTTTTCGTACCTCTCTGATTGTACTACAGTACTTTCCTCACAGCCTGTGGTTTCCTCTACACTGGGGAACAAACGATGTGACTGTTTTGCGGAAATCCTTCTTTCAGTTCTCAAGCCTAACTGAGGTTTTTGTCGCACATCACTTTAATATTCCATCCCACTCTCTCTCTCTTCTGTTTTCAGTTCCAACATAGCTCAAGCTCCAAAAACAGCATCTCAACTTTCCACAAGACACCTTACAACCTTTCCGACTCAAAAAAAACCCCCCAACACTTTCAGACAATAATTCTTTTCTTCCCATTTACAGGTCCCCTTGATCACCTTGGTTCCTTTACTCACATTTAATCTCGACATTCTACTTACCCTTCTGCTCTCTTTTCACCTTCTCTCAATGGTGAAAATCTTTAAACTTTTTCTATTCTATTGAAAGACCTTTAAGACTGAAGGCTGGGACACACTGGAGGCTGTGGTAGAACAAATGACACTACGGAAAATCCTGGCAACTCTGGACGTTTCTCATCCTCTGCATGCCACCCTGGCTAACCGGGGAGCACTTTTAGTAATAGACTAAGACAACTGTGCTGTTCCAAAGCGTGCAATATGAAGTCATTCTTACCCTCGCCATTAGGTTCTATAATGTGTCAATCTATATCTGGGGAAGTGATGATCCCTCCCTCTTAAACTGATTGTGGTAACTTATTTTTTATTCTCTCTACTTCTAATATTTATATCTGTGCACTTGCAGTGCTACTGTGACACTGTAGTTTGGAATCAATAAAGAATCAATCTATCTATTAGATGTTTTAATCTACACAGACACTGCCTGAGTACCTGCAGCAATTTAAGGTTTTATTTCATACTTTGCAAAGTTTATTACGCAGTGGACTTCAATGGAAGTGTGTCAGCTAACTCCTTTTCTGATCAATTTCATCATTTCCCTCTTTGATCTACTATCATTCGTTAGACATCTATCATCCTCTGGCTATTCAAATTCAGTTGTTTCAAATCAGCTTCTTGAGCTCATATTTAAATAGGCCAGTTCATTTGAAAGATTAGCCATTTGTAAAACTCAGGTTTTTTAAAATTCCTTTCCACAGATGCTGCTAAGTATTCTCACACTTGCCTTTTCTTCAGATTTCCAGCAAATGCAGAGTTTTCTATCTGACTGTTCAAGCACTGTTTTTGCTGAAGTCTGACACACTTACATATCCTTTAGTCAAGCTGTTAAAGAGACTTTTACAGATATTATTTATTAATTCTCATCAGGATCTATCACAACATTTTACCTTTAATCACCAAATCCATTTAATTAGCCATAAAACAGTAAGTGTCAGCTTAGTTTAGAAAGAAGTCTCTATTTAGAATAAGGGAGAATGTTCCCTTCTGTCAGATATGAAACACAGTTCAGAGTTTTTCTGTATTAAAAATAATTTAGTGGCACCTCCCCGCAACACAAAAACACTGTCACCATCCACTCATTTTTAAATGTTCTTTATATCCTGGTTACTTGAAAGAGTGTGGCTCCATCAGAACAGAAATCAGCTTACTGAACAAAATAAAATAAATATTGAATTAAGCAATCACGCTACAAAAATCGCACAACTAGTACAAGCAACATACATCAAAGTTGCTGGTGAACGCAGCAGGCCAGGCAGCATCTATAGGAAGAGGTACAATCGATGTTTCAGGCCGAGACCCTTCCACAAATAGTACAAGGTCTGTTTTCTAAATAGTCCTTAAGGACATTCTGAAATTATCTCCTTATTGAAACATCCAGCATCCAATCCTTTTCAAATTCACCATAAATTTAAAGTACAAAAATAATTCATCACACAGAAATATGGAAACATATCTAAGTTCAGAAACATAATGAACAAAAAAACATTTGCTGTGCAATTGAAAATATTTAGGGTTAAGAAGTTACTTATAATAATGCAATTTATACAGAAGTAGGATTAATAAAGTCAACAAGAGAACCATGCTAAATAGTTCTTTCTCACCCTCGACTTTATGCCGATTCAAGCAGAAACACCTTACAGCTTAAAGCAGTAACAATCCAAACGCAAAAAGAAAGAATGATTTAGAACAAAGCAATCACATTGCAACACAACCTCGACAGCAAGTAGTAACAAAACATACCTCTTTCGTTAACTCCTGAAATTGTTTAAATAACTTTCATCTCAGGCCTTACCATTATAATTTCAAAGTTAAGAAACAGACTCAACTGTAAGACTGAGGAAGTTAAGTGACCTGCTTCTCCACCACAGCTGCTCATGAATGAGCTCAATTTTATGACTTCACTCCAACACAAAAGCTTAAGGAACTAGTACTCAAAAGGAAATAGAATGCGAAACTCAAGGAATGAAAGAAGCTGAGAATCACCGGACAAAAAGAAAAGCAAAAAAAAAATAACCTCCATTGTAAAACACCTCAGCTCTTGAAACCCCATATTTGTTACTCAGTTAACGATCAGCATTTCACAACAGGCAATTCTACTCCAGCTACAAAAGCATACCTGTTCTAAAGCACTTCAATAAAATAAACTTGCTGTCCTCATTAAACAATGTTTAAAAGAGATACCACCACACCTAAAAATACACAATATCCAGAAGTAAATGTAACAAAGCTGCTAGAATCACGTGTGGCGCCGCATCAAGTTGCATTTAGATTCTTCTTCTCTTACCACTTGGAATTGAGATGGACTTGCTTCCCGTCTAGTTCTGTGATGAGGCCAACTTGCTTGTTACAAGTGGGGCAGCTGGTGTTTGATAGGTAGGAAGTGTGGGAGGCACCAAGCTTCACTTCTGTGCTCACAATGACTATAGGTTCTCTGTCCTTCGCTTGAAGCAGTCAGAGGTCAGGAATCCCCGAGAGACATAGCAATGTAACACTTTCTACAAAAGAAATATTGGGAATACCCACAAAGCATTATTATTGCCCTGGCTCTAAACTGTTGCCCATAAAGGGGCTCAGAGAAAAGTTCTCTGTCCTCACCTACCACCCCTTCAGCCTCCACGTCCAGCACATAATTCTCCGGAGCTTCCACCGTCTCCAACGGGATCCCAGCACCAAGCACTTTTTTCCCCTCACTCCCACTTTCTGCTTTCCGCAGGGATCCCGGGATCACTCCCTACATGGCTCCCCTGTCCATGCGTCCCTCCCCACTGATCTTCCTCCTGGAACTTACCCTTACAAGCAGAGCAAGTGTGACATTTGCCCCTACACCTCCTCCCTCACTACCATTCAGGGCTCCAAACAGTCCTTCCAGATGAGGTGACACTTTACCGGTGAGTCTGCTGGGGTCATATACTGTGCCCGGTGCTCCCGTTCTGGTCTCCTGTATATCAGGGAGACCCGACGTAGATTGGGAGGCTGCTTCACCAAGCACCTGAGCTCCATCCGCTAGGAGAATTGGGATCTCCCAGTGGCCACCCATTTTAATTCCACCTCCCATTCCAATTCCAATATGTCTATCCGTGGCATCCTCCACTATCGTGATGAGGCCACACTTGAGTTGGAGGAACAACAGCTTGTATTCCGTTTGAGTAGCCTCCAACCTGATGGCACAAACACTGATTTCTGGAACTTCCGGTAACTACCTCCCACCCCCCCCACCCTTCGCCATTCCCCATGCCCATTTCCCTCTCTCACCTTATCTCCCTGCCTGCCCATCGCCTCCCTCTGATGCTCCTCCCCCCTTTTCTTTCTTCTATGGCCTTCTGTCCTCTCCTATCAGGCTACCTCTTCACCAGCTCTATTTCTTTCACCAATCAACTCCCCAGCTCTTTACTTCATCCCTCCTCCTTCCCTGTTTAAACCTATCACCTTGCATTTCTGCTGTCCCCTTCCCCATCTTTTAAATCTATTCCTCATCTTTTATTCTCCAGTCCTGCTGGAGGGTGACAAATGTATTTTTTTCCATAGATGCTGCCTGGCCTGCTGAGTTCCTCCAGCATTTTCTGTGAGTTGCTCACAGAAAAGTGCATGCTTTCAAAGTCTAGTGCTGGGTGGTCAATAGTAGGGATGTGCACCTGGTAAAGAATGCCAACATTGGTTTGCATATCTAGCCACTGGTTGAAATTTTAGAATCATAAGTAATACCTTTCCAGGACTTCATAGTGCTAGGTCTCTGAAGTACACAGAAGGACAGGGGCCACTACTGCCTTGTAGACCAAGAACTTTCTGCCAAGTTCTAAGCCTCAATTTTCAAACAGTTTTCCCTCATAGATTTAAGTGGATGGCAAGTGGATTCAGTTCTCAATTCAACAGTTTCAGTCAAATCTTTTCAGTTCACATCAAAATAGGCTGGTTCTGTTAATAAAACAGAAAATCTGCAGATGTTGATAATCCAAACAACACACACACACACAAAATGCTGGAGGAACTCAGCAGGCCAGGCAGTATCTATGGAAGAAGGGTACAGTCGACGTTTCAGGCTGAGAACCTTCATCAACCTGCTTACAATGATGGCCAAATCATGATTATATATTGGAAAAAAATGACGAGCTGTGTACAGAGCCGTGTGAAACACAGTGATAACAGCCTTTTAGTCACAAAAACACCCATGAATGATTATCCTTCACTTCCTGAGTCAATTTGGTATCCAATTTTATACTACAAAGAAAACCAACATTACTACACTCAGTTGTAATGACAAAGGAAGCAAAGAAGCTGACAAACGGGACCTAACACAGTAATCTCTGGATTACTCTCAGTACCACCTGCTAGTTAGAGCAGGACTATAAAGACAGAACAGGTGAATGGGTGGTTGAGGAACTGACCAACTATACTGCCATTTTTGGGTTATGTATTTCATGGAACAAAATAGCTCTGCTTAAGGGAAGGGAAAGAGATTGCTATAGTTCACAGGCAGAGTATACAACTACAGATCAAAACCTTTTGCAAATACTGAAGTGACAAACCAAAACACTTAAGATGCTCAAGATTCCATCTATTAGATCATACAATTACAGTATTCAAGCAACTCTGTGGCACAAGATTTCCTCAAGTGCATACCAGGTAATACACTTAGTACACAGATAATGATATTTATTAAGGTTATCTTTAACAGACAACATTACACATTAACAAAAACAAACTTACCTTTCAAGTCGCATATTTGTACAATGCAGTAGCCATCACTAAATCCTAAATGTAACATTATTTTTTGACATTGCACCCACTAATCCCACCAGTACCATCTGTGCATTAATTATAATACCGCACAAATCTTTATGACTTGTGCATAATCCAGCAATGTTGCAGCAGTGCTCAAATTGCCTTGACACCACACACAATTACCATATGGCATCTCACCCACCTTTCAGAACCAATCACTCAATAGTTGCATTGCAATCTGGACAATCTTGAAAATAGTTTCATACTACAAAGGAAGAACATAGATGTATTTAAACTATAAAATGTTATGAACAACTACTATGAATGGAAGATACTAAGCAAAAGATTTATTAAATTCATTAAATATTTCTGGACAGCCAATTTCATACTTAGTGATTCGAGATAAGCCTAAAGCTAACATGCACTCCATGGCCTTATTAGGCACCCCCTGCATCTAATAAAGGGGCCAGTGAGTGTACGTTCATGGTCTTCTGGTGCTGTAAACCATCCACCTCAAGATTCGTCACATTGCATGTTTAGAGATGCTCTTCTGCACACCACTGTTGTAATGTATGGTAATTTGGGGTTACCGTCACCTCCCTGTCAGTTTGACATATTTGGCTATTCTCCTCTCACCTCGCTCATTAAAAAGGCATTTTTCACCCATAGAACTGCCACTAACTGAATGTTTTATTTTGTTTCCCCCCCCCCCACACAATTCTCTGTAAACTCTGGAGACTACATGAAAATCCCAAGAGATCAGCAGTTTCTGAGATATTCAAACCATCGCACATGGCACCAACGATTATTCCACAGTCAAAGTCACTTAGATCACATTTCTTACCTATTTTGATGTTTCATCTGAACTAAGATTGAACCTCTTGACCACGTCGACATGCTTTTAGCATTAAGTTGCTGTCACATGATTGGCTGATCAGATATTTGCATTAACAAGGTGTATAGGGGGCCACTGAGAGCATATACTGTAGGTATATTTAATGCTAATGAATCAGTGATGAACTTGGTCAAGTCTTATTTCAGGAGAAGACCTACTTATGAAACTTGTTTTAAAACAACCAACTGCAACCTGGATACAAAATATTTGTCATTAACGCAGCAACAAAAGACTCATTGAGATTAAAGTGTGTTTATTTTCCTTTGATTTTTTAAGAATATTCACCAAAGCTTATAATTTCACATTCAAATTTATGTTATACATGAGGTACAACAGCAATACTCTGTAGAAATATTAGCAGTTTTTGAACAGGATTCCTAAAATGCTTCATTTCTGTTATACTTTTATTAACAGCAAAACAATGAGTACAGATAAATAACAGGACAATTTGTTTGCAGTAAAGCATATGCTATATAAAAAAAATGCCCAAATATTCTACAAGGTGAAACAAAATTAACAGTCTTTTGAGGATTAGATCACTTGCAAGGCTTTCCTGGAATTCAGAAGTATGACATCAGCACATAGAACTACAATACTATTTCTGGCACCACCAGAAGTCTACAGGCTATTGATATCTTTTAGCAGTTGCTTTAAGAGCTGAATTAGAACCTCATTTAATCTCAGCAAAAATATTATTTTCCAAATGTAATGTCATCATTTTAATCCTTCAAGTATCTTAATGAAGGTGAGTCAAACAGAGAGGATTATGGAAGATACCCCACGGAGAAAATAGTTTTGTTGACTTGACATGGTCAGAAGCTGGTTAGGAATATGGGGAGGGGCAGAATGGGCTTCCTCACCTCAATTGTAACTGTCAATCAGAAACTCTTTATGACAAAAATGTTTGTTAAATATTCTTCAAAAATAAGATAAGCCATCTGAAAATTCAATACAAGTTTGATTTTTTTTGATAAAGCGAAGTCCATAAATTGCCTTTGGATGCTGACTTCTAGCGTCAGAAAAAAATGGTCCAATTTAGCTTAAGGCAAAATTTTCTCATAGTTGAAGCAGAGTTATCTCATGAAAACCATAGATACTAAAGGACTGAGACAAAGTCTACATAGTAGAACAGTGCTGTAGATTAAAACAAAATTGTAACTGTCATTCATGAAAATGGGAAAAGGGAACAAAGGAAGCTACAACAAGAAAATTCAGCAATCCTTTAATACCTAAGTGATTAATTAATGGAGTGGTAGTCAATCGAGGGAGGGGGGGAGTGGAGGAGGAGGCCCTTAACTCCGATTGGAGTCATCGGGACACCCTCATGACGGCGTGTTTTTTTTTTTGCAGGCTTTCTTATAAGGCCGAGTTGCTAGCTTGACGCTCAACCCAACACGGATGGAGAGTGTGCAAGGGATAAAAGTATAAAACACAATTTTTCAAGTCCCAGAGATGAACTGAAAAAGCCAATTGCTATGATTTCAAAGAATTTAAATTAATGCAGAACCAAATAAAATATATCCTAAACTGTTCTAAGAAACAAGAGAGGAAATTGGAGAGATTCTACCTACAATATTTCAGTATAGAGAACTGGAAGATTATTAATACACTGCTGTTTAGAAAGGGAACAAAGGTACAAGAGAAATAATCACAGGCCAGTTACTTGAAATTTAATGATCAGTATATTATCAGCATCGATTTTGAGGGGCAATTAATCAATTTTGTATAAAATAATAGAAATTTTTTTTGAGGCCACAAAGAGTTAAAGGCTGTGTGTTTGATCTGATCTATCTAGATTTCAAGCAAAGCTTTTGGCAAGGCTGCAAGGAAAAACAGAAGTCTTTGCAATCCAAGCGAATATGGCAAATTGGATCCAAAACTATCGTAGTGATGGGAAGCAAGGAGTAGTGGACTATGGTGTACGTGCTTTCATGACTGTTAAACTGCCACCAGTTAAGGTTCCACAGAATTTAAAGAGACTTAAGATGTATAAAATTAGGAATGGCTCAAGTAAACAACAAGGACATTTCTAGCAACACACATCAAAACTGCTGGTGAACAGAGCAGGCCAGGCAGCATCTCTAGGAAGAGGTACAGTTGGCGTTTCAGGCCAAGACCCTTCGTCAGGACTCATTTCTAGCTAGGCAAAAAGGGAAGAAAAACTGGGGACAGTGTTAAAGAAATGGTGTAAAACTTAAAAGTGAGATAAGAAAAGTTCTTGTCACCCAGATGGTCTGAAAGTCACTGCCTACATAGTAGAGACAGAAACCTTAGACACAAGTTGAAGCCTGTAACCATGCTAGAAATTGGGACTAGCCTACAGCATTTTTTCCCCAATTGGCATAGTACAATAGGTCAATTAATCACATCCTGTGACAGATATTTCCTATAAAAACCAAGGTCAAATTAACAAATCAAACCAAATTTGCATGTAGAAAATCAACACATTGAGTCAACATATGCTTTTCTTGAGGGAAAAAATGCCATTTCATTCCTTTGCAAGTTACTGAGTAAATTTAACCAGGCAGTCAAGCAAAAATAGGATTACTTGGTGGGACAAGACCCAAGTCCAGTTTTGCCAGTGAGTGCAGAGAAAGGAGCACCCCAAATCATTGATACTTATTTTTAAAAAAATCTTTGAAAATGGGCACAACCAAACTCCTTGACATCAGTGCTTCTAACAGATCTGCTCTACTGATTGTAAAACCTGGAACAGTAGAACTAGATCATGAATTATTTTACTCAAGTTAATTTTCCCCACAAGAATCTGTGCTTTCACCACTGATTGACAGCAGTGAAAGATGGCCAAGGCCTACCTCCAGCTTCAGGACATTAGAATGTAGAACATGCCACAACATTCATTTCCACTTGAAATGAACTTAATAGAAAAAGGAAAACTTCAATGGCTCCAGTAACTGCTTAAATAAAAGTTGCATTTCCTCTTTGATTTGTGGCTGCATTCAATGCTTGACAAATTACTGTACTAAGCTACCACTGTAAAGGCTTCACTCCTCTCAAAGCCAGTGGTACTAGAATGATTTGGGCAGGGAAGAAAGACAGTTGGAGGATAGTTGGATAGATTAACATTGTAACTGCCTTTTCAAATCTGCCAGTCCATGCTCCTATATAAAGATGTTCCAGCCCACTTTTTCAAAATGCCCCAGAAAATCTTAACTTTTATTTTATTTTGGAATTGTGGCTCTGAATCTACAAAATTCAGGTCTTTGTCAGACAACAGCAACAACATTCCCATCTTCCACCCCTACGACAAGTTCCATATCACCTTCCAAGTTCATGTAATAAGTCGGTATGGGAAAGTAAATAATCGCCCAGGCCCATTTCTTTCAGCTGCCTGTTCTTGTCTCGTGGCTTCTTACAACCTTCTCAAATCAAATGTTCCAAGTTGGCTCCATTATTGGATTACATTCTAAACAGAGCATGCAATTGTGTGAAACTAAAAGCACAAGAACTGACAGAAGGTCACTATTCTGAAATGTTAACTTTATTTCTCCCTTCACAGGCACCGATTCCAACAGCTTCCTGTGCTATCTGAGATATTAAAGTTGGTCTTCTGTGAACCTGCCCACAATGCACCTGTATTACAAGAACAAGTTTCTGAATTCCCCGATTCCCAGAGACGGATCATGTGCACCCACTGCAGGACAAATGATTTTCTGACAAGTTGACATTAACACAAAAGATTCTGCAGATGCTGGAAATCCACAGCAACACACACAAAATCCTGGAGGAATTCAGCAGTTCAAGCATTGTCTTCAGGACTGATGAAGGGTCTCAGCACAAAACATTGACTGTTTATTCATTTCCAAAGATGCAGCCTGACCTGCTGAGTTCCTCCAGCATTTTGTGTGTGTCGCACTGGTTTTCCAGAGGCTGCAGTTTATAATTTGCTGCTCCACTGAAAAGTCTCTTTCAGGAGTCTAACTCTTCTCATCGACAGAAGTTTGGTGAGACACTCTCTCACTGCTCTCCTACCCACTGTGAACTCTGCAGCTGTCTGACTCTTCCAGACATACCACCCTGCAAAAACTCATTTCAGGGAGGTAGCACCACCAACTTGCCAGAGACTCCAGCAACCTCCGGGAGAGGTGGGATGTCTGCAATAGAGTAGCTCCTTGAGCAGCTAGCCAGCTAGTTTAAATAACGTTAACTATGCTAATGAACGAATGACACCTGTTAAACTCACCTCAAGATGTCTTTTACAGTCTTAACCCACCAAGGGCAATAGAAAATTCACTGTTGCAAACAGTACTGTGAGCAACACTGTCATTATTTTTGACCCCTATTAGGCAGGGGTACACTTTAGTGTAGTCTGGGGTGAAGTATGTTTTATATTTTTTATGGAACACTCTGCCATGGCTCTCCCGTGCTCTCAAAAAAAAATCGATTTTCGGATATTGTATATAATTTCCGGGCATCAGGGAGCCGCTATCAATATACAGGAGACTCATGGAACTTCCAGAAGAGGTGGGATGTCTGCTCTTCGACCATGTGCTCACCCAGACTCACTACCACAGCCACATGTCCTTCCTGGGAGCTATTATTTACTGCCATCTTGTTTCACATGGCCTCCCGGTTTAGACCCACCGAGGATCTCAGGTAGCTACGATCAATTAACTGCTTCTCCCTTTGAATTGTACACACCACTCTCTCTGCTATGCGGAGATACCCGCAGGCCCTGCCTCAGGTCTCTGCCAGAGCTCCAGGTCTCACTCTCCACTGCTTGCTATGGACCTCTCTGCCATTTCATCCTTTGCTGGATATCCATGCTCAATCACTGGTTTTTCTCTTCCCTCGCATTCACGAAGGATCGTAAGATCACCTTTCTCCAGACAGTCCCAGTCGCTTCCCATCCGGACCTCAAGTCAATTGGATGCCTCCAGACCAAGTTGGATGTCTCCAACTCCGGTCCCGATGGCCCTTTACACCTCAGTCCAATGATCCCACCATCATCAACTCCGGTTCCAAAGACTGTGATCACAATTCTATCTCCTTTACCATAGCACTGGAGAGGGATAGGAACAGACAAGTTAGAGAAACTTTGAATTGGAATAAGGGGAAATATGAGGCTATCAGGCAGGAACTTGGAAGCATAAATTGGGAACAGATGTTCTCAGGGAAACGTACTGAAGAAATGTGGCAAATGTTCAGGGGATATTTGCGTGGGGCTCTGAGTAGGTACGTTCCAATAAGACATGGAAAGGATGGTAGGGTACAAGATCCATGGTGTACAAAGGCTATTGTAAATCTAGTCAAGAAAAGAAGAGCTTACGAAAGGTTCAAATAACTAGATAATGATAGGAATCTAAAAGATTATAAGGTTAGCAGGAAGGAGCTTAAGAATGAAATTAGGAGAGCCAGAACGGGCCATGAGAAGGCCTTAGCAGACAGGATTCAGTAGAACGCCAAGGCATTCTACAAGTATGTGAAAAGCAAGAGGATAAGATGTGCGAGAATAGGACCAATCAAATGTGACAGTGGAAAAGTGTGTATGGGACCGGAGGAAACAGCGGAGGTACTTAATGAATACTTTTACTCTAGTATTCACTACGGAAAAGGATCTTGGCGATTGTAGGGATGACTTGCAGTGGACTGAAAAGCTTGATCATGTAGATACTAAGGAAGAAGATGTGCTGGAGCTTTTGGAAAGCATCAAGTTGGATAAGTCACCAGGATCGGATGGGACGTACCCCAAGTTACTGTGGGAAGCGAGGGAGGAGATTGCTGAGCTTCTGGCAATTATCTTTGCATCATCAATGAGGATGGGAGAGGTTTTAGAGGATTGGAAGGTTGTGGATGTTGCTCCCTTATTCAAGAAAGGGAGTAGAGATAGCCCAGGATATTACAGACCAGTGAGTCTTACTTCAGTGGTTGGTAAATTGATGGAGAAGATCCTGAGAGGCAGGATTTATGAACATTTGGAGAGGTATAATATGATTAGGAATAGTCAGCATGGCTTTATCAAAGGCAGGTCATGCCTTACAAGCCTGATTGAATTTTTTGAGGATGTGACTAAACACATTGATGAAAGTAGAGCAGTAGATGTAGTGTATATGGATTTTAGCAAGGCATTTGATAAGGTACCTCATGCAAAGCTTACTGAGAAAGTAAGGAGGCATGGGATCCTAGGGGATGTTGCTTTGTCGTTCCAGAACTGACTTGCCCACAGAAGGCAAAGAGTGGTTGTAGGCGGGTCATATTCTGCATGGAGGCCGGTGACCAGTGGTGTGCCTCAGGGATCTGTTCTGGGACCCCTACGCTTTGGGATTTTTATAAATGACCTGGATGAGGAATTGGAGGGATGGGTTAGTAAATTTGCTAATGACACAAAGATTGAGGGTGTTGTGGATAGTGTAGAGGGCTGTCAGGGACATTGACAGAATGCAAAACTGGGCTGAGAAGTGGCAGATGGAGTTCAACCCAAATAAGTGTGAGGTGGTTCATTTTGGTAGGGCAAATATGATGGCAGCATATAGTATTAATGGTACTATACTTCACTATTCCCTCTGATGTTCCCCTCTCTGCGGTTGAACACTTTGCCCTTAGCAAGGGTCTTACCTTTGTCCCCCTTTGCCCACACCTCAGCAGGTTTCACACCGATCATAAAGCCAAGCTCTCCTCCATTGCCTCCACCTCAGAGCTCACTTCTTTGGCAAGGATTCCCACCTCACACAGGTGATACCGACTTTTCTCCTCTTCCTGGAAACCCTGCTCCGGATCTTTTCACCTCCAATTGCCAATGAGACATCAACTATCTCAAAATCAGCACTCCTCTCTCCTCTTCAAACCTTACCCCCTCTGAACATACTGGCCCCCACTCTCTCTGCACCACTCCCAAAGGCACTATCAAACCCAAAAATAAATGTGGTTCTGTTATAGGCTGGTGGACAGATCTCTACCTTACTGAAGCCTGGCAGCAACTCTCAGACATCTCATCTTACTCACCCCTTGAAAAGAACTCCACTCAGAACCATCAGGCCATTATACCATCATCTATGTAATTTGATTCTATCAAACAGGTGCTTTGGCTTATGCAAAAATTATTAAGTATTATAAAGTTTCTGTACAAGTTTACCAAATCTATGTGTAAGAGGTTTCTTCCTTTATGTTACTGCTAAGGCTAATAAAAATGGCTTCTCTGTGATGTTAATTGCTGAGACAGTGGTTCTCTCTAGCAGCTTGTTTGGGTTATAATTACTGACAATGCGAATTGTATTCATTTGCTAACCAATTGGGATAGATGTTATTCTTTCTTGTGTGTCTGTAAGCTATTGTGTTAGTGGGCTTTTGGGAGAGAGGAGACGCGATGCTGTAAGCTGGGCAACGGAACGGACTCCGTGCGGGAGTCCGAAGCCCAGGGTCTTCGGCGAGGAGAGGAGACGAGGACACACTCGCGTGGAGCGTTTGATTGTTCACCAAGGGTGGTCCCATTCGAGGGTCGGCGGAGTTCGGAGGACATCGACTGGAGGAAGGGGGACCTGGTTCTGTAACAGCTCCAACGATGTGTGCACAAACTGGTTAATAAGAATGGCGCCTTTTTCTTTCAACAGTTAAACAGTTCTTATTATGTTCCTTTACTATCTGCATAGTCAAAGTATGAGTTATAAAGTGTAATCATTTAGTTGCATATGGTGTACTGTCTGTTATTTGGTGTGGTGGGGTACATTACACAGCATCTACACAAACTTGATTACTCAGTTTGGCAGGGCCGAAGGCTGCTCCCCCAAAACGAAAGTGAGCTGAGCAAGCATGAGGCTTTCTAGGGGACTACGTATGATTCCAAGCATTTCTAACCATTGTGGGCAGTGATACAAAACGGTTGTTATTATTATGCAAGTACTCTCATGGCCAACTGATTAAAGATGTATATTACTTGTATGCAATTTAGCACAAATGTACATTTTGTTCTTTAAGTGATGAAAAACAGCAACAACAGAAAAGCTTTTTTTTTAAAAAAAAACTTTGATGGCACCAAACTTTAGTCTCCATTTTTTTTTGATGTTCATAGCGATGGTTTTGGGAACAGAGAGGCAAGTTAAGGATCAGGTTAGGGTTTACATACGGTGATGTGGGGCAGTTGTAGGTCAGAATAGGGTTTAGAGGCAGGGATGTGGAGGAGTTAGAGGTCAGGTCTTGGCTCTGTGCTCCATGGTCAAAGGCCAACAATATGGATGGGTGATGGTGGTCAGTGACATGAATGGCTGATGAATGATATCCATGGATGGTTAGGCTGCTCCATTCTGTGCATCCTGGGATTGGATGTCCATGCAAGCAGGAGACTCCATGGCCTGTCAGTCGGCATGGCTTGTATTTGAGTCTGGAACTCAGGGTTGGTTGGTCATATTATTGCTCAGTCCAGTGGTCAAAGCCAAAGATCAGAGCTGGAAGGTTGATCAGAAGTGCGGAAATCGAAGCCTGATGGCAGAAGCCTGGAGACCTTTTCTGGATTTGGAGTCTATTCTAGTTGACTCATTGCCTGCTGCTCTGCCATGTTTTGAAGTGCAGAAGGCAATTGGGAAATTCCACCACTAAGCTAGAATTGCATAACATTGTGGAAATACCTAACTTTCCACCAACAAATTAACATAATGCACAAGTCTTGCATTCTCTATCCCTTCATTTTCCCTTGACCCTTAGTAGTCTTGCAAAAAAGACTGGACATCTCTGTTCTTTGAAAACAAAATCATTTGGCATAGAAATTTTTTATTAAGGTCCTTTCAGTTTACACACACAGCTGCTGGAAAATGTTTGTGAATCCTTTGCAATTACTTGGTTTTCTGCATTAATTACTCATAAGATATGGTCTGATCTTCATCCAAGTCAAAATAATAAACACAATCTGCCTGAACTAGTAACACACAAACTATTGTACTTCTTCTCTCAATACTGAGAATTAAACAATCATAGTCTAGATAAAAAAAAAGTACATGATCCTCTGGGGCAGTGCCTTCAACAACAGCTATTTGGAGCCAGGTGTTCCAATCAATGAGATGAGAATGGAGTAGAAATGCCCTGCCCTATATTAAAAAAAGACATACAAAGTCAGGTTACTGAAAGAGCCTGCTCTTCCCAAGAAAGATTTGTTTCTGTACACCAAAACATCTTTCAGAGGACCTTAGAAGAAGAATTGTAGATACATGAAGCTGGAAAAGGCTACAAAACTGTTTCTAAAGACCTGAATGTTCATCAGTCCACAGTAAGAGAAACCGTCTACAAATGGAAATTCAGTACTGTTGCTACTCTGCTGCGGAATGGGTGTCCTACAAAGATCACACCAAGAGCACAACATGCAACGCTGAAGGAGGTGGAAAAGAACCCAAGGGTAACAGCAAAAGACCTGCTAAGTCTCTGTTCATGAGTCCACCGTAAGAAAAATACCAAACAAGAATGGTGTTCAGAGAAAGGCACCACAGAGGAAACCACTGCTCCCCCCAAAATAAAACATTGCTGCACGTTTGCAAAAGACCACCTGGATGTTCCACAACAACTCTGGGCCAATGTTCTTTGGACAGATGAGACAAAAGTTTAACTTTTTGGCAGAAATGCACATTACTATGTTTGGAGGGGGAAAGGGCACTGCACACCAACACCAAAACCTCAACCCAACTATGAAGCATGGTGGAAGGAGCATCATGGTTTGGGGCTGCTTTTGGCCTCAGGGCTTGGACAGTTTGTAATTGTTGAGAGAACAATGAAATCAAAAATCATCAACAGAATGGTTTAAAAAGAAGAAAATTTGTGTTTTGGAACGGCCAAGTCCGGACCCTAACCCAATTGAGATGCTGTGACACGACCTGAAGAGGGCTATTCATGAAACGTGCTCAAAGTTCAAACACATATATGTCACCATATACAACTCTGAGATTAGTTTTCTTGCGGGCATACATAGTAAATGCAAGAAACTGAAAAGAATCAATGAAAGACCGCACCCAACAGGATGGACAATCAATGTGCAAAAGACAGCAAACTGCGCAAATCCAAAAGAAAAAAGGACAATAAATAAGCAAGCAATAAATATCGAGAACATAAGATGAAGAGTTATTGAAAGGGAGTCCATAGATTGCAGGACCAGGTCAGTGATGGGGAGAGTGAAGTTATCCTTTTCTGATGGTTGAGGGGTAATAACTGTTCCTGAACCCGGTGGTGTGGAAACTACAAAACAATAAGCTGCTGCAAATGCCGCATGTAGTGGTGTGGGGCGGAGGACACAGAAAATAAGCTGTGTACTGCTAAGTTCACGTGCCGCAGATATGAGAAGATCTGAAACACTGATATGGGCTGCAGTAATCAGAGCACACACAGCTCTCCAGGAGACTGAAGATGCTCTTTAGGGCACAAATCCAGAGTGTCCTCAATTCAAGAGATCACATGATGAGATCGGTACGACAGCAAGCAAATAGTATAAACTGGATAACTTCACCTACCTATTCATGTTATTTCTGTAATGAAAGTGAATAAGTGGGGACAACCCAGACAACATTAAAACAATGTCACAATCAATTTCAACCTTTCTCTCCCTCAATCTAAATATGCATAAATGCACAGATAAAGAGTCACAAACCTTTCAGCCAAATGGACAACTTGGCTGAGAAGACAGCAGAAATTGCAGTCAGCACTGGGCATGCTGCAAGACTCTGGGAAAAGGATTACACCTCATGCAGGGCTACAAAGGTGGTTGACGGACACTGTTTCTAGTTACTTAGACTGACCCTACGTGTATGTAGATAGTCGACACTGTTTTAAATGCCCAGTTTTTACAATACTGATAAAAAGACCGGATAGGTCAATATTTTAACCTTTGATTCAATCAAACATTTATTCATAAAATAGGGGTGCAACTGTGAACCATATGATCAACTTGTGATGATGTGTTCACTGCATTGAGCTACAGCACCTTATATGGCCACAATTAAGGGCTCATGTTAATAAAGGAACTGTCAACTGCATTGAGTTTTACGATTTCTAAGAAATAAATTCAAAGCTTTGGTTCCAGTCATTGACCAAATCCGATGCTAACTACATATGTCAAACTGTATGCAAAAGTTGACATTTTGGCAACCAGGACTAAAATATCCAAAACCTTACAGTCAAACTTTTTGCTTACTTTGTAAATTGAAGAGCTAGATCATATTACATTCAGTAGAGTCACATTTAGAATCCTTAATACCTCTCCTTCACTGCACATCAGAATCAAGTTTAATATCACTGCCAAGAAGTTTGTTCTTTAGCAGCATAAGTACATTGCAATACATCATAAAAATACTATAAATCACAATAAGGTATATAATAAATAGTGCAAAAAAAAACTGATGTAGTTCTCATTGACCATTGAGAAATCTGATGACAGAGGGCAAGAAGCTCTTCCTGAAACGTTGAGTGTCTCTCTTCAGGCTCCAGTACCTCCTTGAATGGTAGCAATGAGAATAACGAAGGTCCTGGTGATGGGGGTCCTTAAGGATGGGTGTTGACTTTTTGAGGCATTGCCTTTTGAAGATGTCCTCGGCGCTGGGGAGGCTGGTGCCCACGATCAGCCTGGCTAAGTTTGCAACTTCCTGCAGCTTTTTCAAATCTTGGGCAGTGGCCCCTCAATTCCAGATGGTGATGCAACCAATTAGAATATTTTCCACAGTACATCTGTAGAAATTTGCAACAGTCTTGGGTGACATACCGTCTCCTCAAACTCCTAACCACTGCCATGAGTTTTTTGTAACTACATCAGTATGTTGGGCCCAGGAGAGATCCTCAGAGATGCATTTATTTTAATGCTAGGAGCATTATAAGAAAGGTGGATGAGCTTAAAGCATGGATTGATACCTGGAAGTATGGTGTAGTAGCTATTAGTGAAACATGGTTACAGGAGGGGTGTGATTGGCAACTAAATATTCCTGGATTTAATTGCTTCAGGTGTGATAGAATCAGAGGGACAAGAGGGAGAGGTGTTGCATTGCTTGTCAGAGAAAATATTACAGCGGTGCTCTGGCAGGATAGATTAGAGGGCTCGTCTAGGGAGGAATTGGGTGGAATTGAGGAATGGAAAAGCTGTAGTAACACTTATGGGGGTGTATTATAGACCACCAAATGGGGAGCGAGAGTTGGAGGAGCAAATTTGTAAGGAGATAGCAGATATTTGTAGTAAGCACAAGGTTGTGATTGTGGGAGATTTTAATTTTCCACACAGACTGGGAAGCCCATACTGTAAAAGGGCTGAATGGTTTGGAGTTTGTAAAATGTGTGCAGGATAGTTTCTTGCAGCAATACATAGAGGTACCAACTAGAGAAGGGGCAGTGTTGGATCTCCTGTTAGAGAATGAGATAGGTCAGGTGATGGAGGTGTGTGTTGGGGAGCACTTTGGGTCCAGTGATCACAATGTTATTAGTTTCAATATAATTATGGAGAAGGATAGGTCTGTACCCAGGGTTGAGATTTTTGATTGAAGAAAGGCCAACTTTGAGGAGATGCGAAAGGATTTAGAAGGAGTGGATTGGACAATTTTTTTTTTGGGAAGACTGTAATAGAGAAATGGAGGTTATTTAAAGGTGAAATTTTGAGAGTACAGAATCTTTATGTTCCTGTCAGGTTGAAAGGAAAGGTTAAAAGTTTGAGAGAGCCATGGTTTTCAAGGGATATTGGAAAATTGGTTTGAAAAAACAGAGATATCTACAATAAATATAGGCAGCATGGAGTAAATGAGGTGCTCGAGGAATATAAAGAAAGTAATAAGAATCTTAAGAAAAAATTAGAAAAGCTAAAAGATATGAGGTCGCTTTGGCAAGTAAGGTGAAAGTAAATCCCAAGGGTTTCTACTGTTATATTAATAGCAGAAGGACAGTGAGGGATAGAATTGGTCCCTTAGAGAATCAGAGTGGACAGTTATGTGTGGAGCCAAAAGAGATGGGGGAGATTCTGAACAATTTCTTTTCTTTGGTAATTACTAAGGAGAAGGATATTGAATTGTGTAAGATAAGGGAAACAGGTAGGGAAGTTATGGAAACTATGATGATTAAAGAAGAGGAAGTACTGGAGCTTTTAAGGAATATAAAAGTGGATAAGTCTCCAGTTCCTGACAGGATATTCCCTAGAACCTTGAGGGAAGTTAGTGTGAAATAGCAGGGGCTCTGACAGAAATATTTCAAATGTCACTAGAAATGGGGATGGTGCCAGAGGATTGGCGTATTGCTCATGTTGTTCCATTGTTTAAAAAGGGTTCTAAGAGTAAACCAAGCAACTATCAGCCTGTGAGTCTGATGTCAGTGGTGGGTAAATTGACGGAAAGTATTCTTAGAGATGGTATATATAATTATCTGGATAGACAGGGTCTGATCAGGAACAGTCAACATGGATTTGTGCGTGGAAGGTCATGTTTGACAAATCTTATTGAATTTTTTGAAGAGGTTACTAGGAAAGTTGACAAGGGTAAAGCAGTGGATGTTGTCTATATGGACTTCAGTAAGGCCTTTGACAAGGTCCCATACGGAAGAGTGATTAGGAATGTTCAATCGTTAGGTATTAATATTGAAGTAGTAAAATGGATTCAGAAGTGGCTGGATGGGAGACGCCAGAGAGTGGTGGTGGATAACTGTTTGTCAGATTGGAGGCCAGTGACTACTGGTGTGCCTCAGGGATCTGTACTGGGTCCAATGTTATATGTCATATACATTAATGATCTGGATGAAGGGGTGGTAAATTGGATGAGTATGTATGCAGATAATACTAAGATAGGTGGAGCTGTGGATAATGAAGTAGGTTTTCAAAGCTTGCAGAGAGATTTAGGCCAGTTAGAAGAGTGGGCTGAAAGATGGCAGATGGAGTTTAATGCTGATAAATGTGAGGTGCTACATTTTGGTAGGACTACTCAAAATAGGACATACATGGTAAATGGCAGGGTATTGAAGAATGCAGTAGAACAGAGGGATCTAGGAATAATGGTGCATAGTTCCCTGAAGGTGGAATCTCACATGGATAGGGTGGAGAAGAAAGCTTTTGCTATGCTGGCCTTTATAAATCAGAGTATTGAGTATAGGAGTGGGGATGCAATGTTGAAATTGTACAAGGCATTGGTGACGCCAAATTTGGAGAATTGTGTACAGTTTTGGTCACCAAATTATAGGAAAGATGTCAACAAAATAGAGAGAGTACAGAGAAGATTTATTAGAATGTTACCTGGGTTTCATCACCTAAGTTACAGAGAAAGGTTGAACAAGTTGGGTCTTTATTCTTTGGAACGTAGAAGGTTGAGGGGGGACTTGATAGAGGTATTTAAAATTATGAGGGGGATAGATAGAGTTGACGTGGATAGGCTTTTTCCATTGAGAGTGGGGGAGATTCAAACAAGAGGACATGAGTTGAAAGTTAAAGGGCAAAAGTTCAGGGGTAATATGAGGGGGAACTTCTTTACTCAGAGAGTGGTAGCTGTGTGGAATGAGCTTCCAGAAGTGGTTGAGGCAGGTTTGATGTTGTCAGTTAAAGTTAAATTAGACAGCTATATGGACAGGAAAGGAATGGAGGGTTATGGGCTGAGTGCAGGTAGATGGGACTACGTGAGAGTCAGCGTTCGGCATGGACTAGAAGGACCGAGATGGCCTGTTTCTGTGCTGTAATTGTTATATGGTTATATGTTGACACCCAGGAACTTGAAACCGCTCAGCTTTTCCTCTTCTGATCAATTGATGAGGACTGGTGTGTGTTCTCTCAATTTCCCCTTCTGAAGTCCACAATCAATTCCTTGATCTTACTGCATTGGGTACAAGGTTGTTGTGTGACACCACTCAACCAGCTAATATGTCACACTACTGTATGCCAATCCAAATGTGTTTAACATATTAAATCAAAAATATTATGAATATATCTCCAATTTCAACAGGAAATGACAGCAAGTCAAATAAGGCAAGTTACCATCAGAATAAATTGAATTGACTTTATCTCTTACATCCTTCACATACATGAGTAAAAATCTTTATGTTACGTCTCCTTCTAAATGTGCAATGTTAAATTTATAGAAATTTGTAATAAATGCTATGTACAATGGGGCAGTCAATATAGCATAGAAATACAATTGTATTAGCGTGAATTAATCAGCCTGATGGCCTGGTGGAAGAAGCTGTCCCGGAGCCTGTTGGTCCTGGCTTTTATGCTGCGGTACCGTTTCCCAGATGGTGGCAGCTGGGACAGTTTGTGGTTGGGGTGACTTGGGTCCCCAATGATCCTTCAGCCCCTTTTTACACACCTGTCTCTGTCAGTGTCCTGAATAGTGGGAAGTTCACATCTACAGATGCACTGGGCTGTCCGCACCACTCTCTGCAGAGTCCTGCGATTGAGGGAAGTACAGTTCCCATACCAGGCAGTGATGCAGCCAGTCAGGATGCTCTCAATTGTGCCCCTGTAGAAAGTGCTTGGAATCTGGGGACTCATGCTAAACTTTTTCAACCATCTGAGGTGAAAGAGGCACTGTTGTGCTTTTATCCCCACACTGCTGGTATGTACAGACCACGTGAAATCCTCGGTGGTATGTATACCAAAGAACTTAAAGCTGTTCACCCTCTCAACCCCAGATCCTCTGATGTCAGTAGAGGTTAGCCTGTCTCCATTCCTCCTGTAATCCACAACCAGCTCCTTTCTTTTTGCGACATTGAGGGAGAGGTTGTTTCCTTGACACCACTATGTCAGGGTGATGACTTTTTCCCTGTAGGCTGCCTCATTAATATTTGAGATAAGGCCAATTATTGTAGTGTCATCAGCAAATTTAATTAGCAGATTGGAGCTGTGGGTGGCTCAGGGGTACACAGAGGGTGAAGGAGGGGGCTCAGGAAACAGTCCTAGGGGCATATGTGTTGTAGGTCAGAGGGGCAGAGGTGAGGGAGCCCACTCTTATCACCTGCCGGGTGATCTGATAGGAAGTCCAGGATCCAGCTGCACAAGGCAAGAAGACCAAAGTCTCTGAGCTTCTTGTCAAGCCTGGAGGGAATTATGGTGTTGAATGCTGAACTGTCGTCCAAGAACAGCATTCTCACATAAGCATCCTTTTGCAAATTGCAAACCAACATAACCAAACACCACTGCCAGCCTGGACATGCTCTCTTCTCGCTTGCCTCCGTCCTAATTGTCTATCCCTTCAGTTGAACTTTGAACTCTATTGGTTCATGTTTCTCTGGCTCTTAGGGGTTCATAGGTGGCACTTATTTCAATATGGTTGCTTACGAAGTCATAAGAGAAGCACGCTTCTCAAAATTCCTGTGCCTACATCGTGTTTGCTTGCACCAGAACTCCTGTGGTGTCCCAGTCAGAATGGCGTCCTTCTTGGTCTTCATGTATCTAGATCAATGATAGTGATCAGGCCTTCATACCGCCAGTCTGTGGTCCCGTAAACAAATTGAGAGTTTATGATCTAATCAGGACTAAGTCAAGCGAATGGAGGGAGTTGGGCTATATAAACGCAAGGAATCCCAGAGAGAAACACCGACAACCGAACACCGAGAATGTCACCTTGACTGGTGATGAAACATCAGCAATGAAAATGCTAAGCTTGGCGAAGACCACAATATCAAATTGTCCAAATACTGTATATCAAACATTCGAATGATTTCTGTACAGTTCCATTTAACTTTCTCCCATTGTTGAAGTCTATATCTTCACATGCGATAGGTGAACTCAAGACAAAGCTGCTTTGGCTCGGCCACCAGGGAAAAATGGACTTCAAAATCTGATTACACTGTACTCTTCCATTTAGCAGTTCTCTTCCAAATCCTATTATCTACTTTTGGAAAGACTGACTACAATAAATTTTTAGATCACTGATTAACTCCCTGAGCAAATCCACCCAAGATAAATACAGATAAAGTTGATTCAAAAGACAGTTGTGTAGCTTCAAACTGAAGCTTCTATAAGTCAAAAAAAAACGAATGTATCAAAAACAAATCAAGCTGTGCTTGATAAAGAAACCCAGACACCTTGAAGGATCTGTAGTTGTAAATACAGTTTCCCATAAAGAATACCAGAATGTATTTTCGTTTGTGCAATTCAAGTTGTTTTTTTAAAACTTTGATGGTACTGGGAGAAGGCTTGGTGCAAACCTGCCTTATGGCGAATCATTTGTAAATATTGCACTCTAAAGCAATCATTATATTTCTGTATGTGACAGGACGAAGGATGTGACGGCTGGACGGTAGGGGGATTGAATTAGAGCTGTAAATCTTTTGAGATCAGTCTCAAGATCACAGACAGCAAAGAGTGTATTGTGATCTCCAGATGAACAATTCAGATAGGAGGAGCATCTTTGATTGAAGTACGGCACAGATGCAGTGGAAGTGTCCCCACGCAAGTCCGGTTGATATGACTTTGTGGGCAACACAGAGTCGTGGCTGAAAGAATGCCATAGTTGGGAGCTTAATATCAAAGGATATACTTTATATCAAAAGGACAGGCAGGAAGGCATAGGCGATGGTGTGGCTCTGTTGGGAAGAGTGAATAACATCTTTAGAAAGAGGTGGCATCGAGTCAAAGAATGTTGAATGGTTGTGGCTGGAGTTAAGATTTTATGGGAATCATATATAGGCCTCCAAATAGTAGCCAAGATGTGGGGTTGATATTGCAAAGGGAGCTGGAAAAGGGCATGTAATAAGGGTCACAATTACCCTTATTATGGAGTACCTGGTTTCCTGAAAGGAAAATCCTGCCTGACAAACCTACTGCAATTCTTTGAGGAAATTACAAGCAGGGTAGACAAAGGAGATGCAGTAGATGTGGTGTACATGGATTTTCAGAGGCCTTTGACAAGGTGCTGCACATGAGGCTGCTTAGCAAGATAACAGCGCATGGAACTACAGGGAAGTTACTAGCATGGGTGGAGCATTGGCTGGTCGGCAGAAAACAGAGAGTGGGAATAAAGGGATCCTATTCTGGCTGGCTGCCGGTTACCAGTGGAGTTCCACGGGGTCGGTGTTGGGACTGCTGCTTTTTACGATGCATGTCAATGATCTGGATTACGGTACTAATGGACTTGTGGCTAAATTTGCCGATGATACAAAGATAGGTGGAGGAGTGTGTAGTGTTGAGGAAACAGAGAGCCTGCAGAGAGACCTAGATAGTTTAGGGGAATGGGCAAGAAAGTGGCAAATGAAATACAATGTTGGAAAGTGTATGGTCATGCACTTTGGTGGAAGAAATTAATGGGCAGACTTATTTAGATGGGGAGAGAATTCAAAATGCAGAGATGCAAAGGGACTTGGAAGTCCTTGTGCAAGATACCCTAAAGGTTAACCACCAGGTTGAGTCAGATGTGAAGAAAGCGAATGCAATGTTGGCATTCATTTCTAGAGGTACAGAATATAAGAGCAGGGATATGATGTTGTGGCTCTACAAGGCATGCGTGAGACCACACTTGGAGATTTGTGTGCAGTTTTGGGCTCCTTATATTAGAAAGGATATACTGATATTGGAGGGGGTTCAGAGAAGATTCACGAGAATGATTCCAGGAATGAAAGAGTTGTATTCCCTGAAACTCAGGAGAATGAGGGGGGTGGGATCTCATAAAAACATTCCAAATGTCAAAAGGCCTGAACAGATTAGATATGGCAAAGTTATTACCCATGGTAAGGATTCTAGGACAAGAGGGCAGGACTTCAGGATTGAAGGATGTCCTTTTAGAACTGAGACACATTGAAATTACCTTAGTCAGAAGGTGGTAAATCTGTGGAATTTGTTGCCATGAGCGGCTGTGGAGGCCAAGTCATTGGGTGTATTTAAGGCAGAGATAGATAGGTTCTCGATTAGCCAGGGCATGAAAGGGTATGGGGAGAAGGCAGGGGAGTGGGGATGACTGGAAGAATTGGATCAGCCCATGACTGAATGGCGGAGCAGACTCAATCGGCCGAATGGCCTAATTCTGCTCCTATATCTTATAGTCTTAATTGTAATGGGGGACTTCAATATGCAAAGGAATTGGGAAAATCAGTTGGCATCAGATTGCAAGAGAGGAAGTTTGTTGAATGCCTATGAGATTAGCTTGTGCTTGAGCCTACTCAGGGAAAGGCCATCTTAGACTGAGTGTTGTGCAATAACCCAGATCTTATTAGGGAGCTGAACATAAAGAAACCCTGAGGAGGTAGTGATCATAATATGACTGAATTGATACTGCAATTTGAGAAGGAGACGCACAAGTCACGTGTATTAGTATCGCAATGGAGTAAAGGGAATTACATAGGCATGAGAGAGGAGCTTGCCCAGGTGGATTTAGATAATGGAATCGATGGCTTTGTGGCAAAGTTTGCAGATGACACGAAGATAGCTGGAGGAGTAAGTTGTGCTGAAGAAGCAACGCAACAGCAGGACTTAGACAAATTGGAAGAACGGGAAAAAAGTGGCAGATGGAATACATAACAGATGGAAATATATAACAGTGCATTTTAGTAAAGGGAACAATAGTGCAGACTATTATCTAAATGGGGAGAAAATTCAAATGTCAGAGGTGCGAAAGGACTTAGAAGTCCTTGTGTAAGACTCCCAAAAGGATAATTTACAGGTTGAGTCTGTGGTAAAGGCAGTAAATAAATGTTCGACATTTATTTCAAGAGGAATAGAATATAAAAGCAAGGAGATAACACTAAGGCTTTATAAGTTACTAGTTAGGCCACAGTTGGAGCATTGTCAACAGTTTCGGGCCCCATTTCTCAGAAAGGATGTGTTGTCATTGGAGAGAGTCCAGAGGAGGTTCACAAGATGATTCTGGGAATGAAGGGGTTAACATACGAGGAGCATTTAGCAGCTTTGGGCCTGTACTCACTGGAATTTAGAAGAATGTGGAGGGATCTCACTGAAAGCTACCAAGTGTTGGAAAGACCAGATAAAGTGGATATGAAGAGGATGTTTCCTATGGTGGGGGTATCCACAACTAGACAGCACAACCTCAAAACTAAGAGACAACCTTTTAGAACAGAGGTAAGGAGGAATTTCTTTTTTAGCCAGAGGATAGTAAATCCGTGGACTGCTCTGCCACAGACTGCAGTGGAAGCCAGGTCCGTGGGTATATTTAAAACAGGTGTTGATCCTTTCCTGATTGGTCAGGACATCAAAGGATATGGCGAGAAGGCAGGTGTATGGTGTTGAGTGGGATCCGGGATGGTGGAGCAGACTCAATGGGTGAATGGCCTAATTCTGCTCCCATATTTTATGGAGAGTGGAATGCATAGAAGTTACTATGATCAGTAATGTAATAAAATAAAAACTCACACTGGGGTATTAACAAAAGTAAAACTAACTCAAAATTGAATACAACACTGAAACACAACTGTATTAAAGCCACTGCAAGTACTGGCATAATTAGCACTTAAAAAAAAAGGAATAGTGAAAGCAGGAGTTGTAAATTAAAAATAGAAGAGAAAATCAACATTAAAATAATATCTGCAGAAAGAACAGACAAGTTAATACTTCAGGTTATAAATCTGAAATCTTTTTATGAATAGTCTGCAGCCAAACAATCAATTTATCTACCTCACAAATGTTGACTGACCTATGTACAAGTGCAAGTCTCTTTTACTATGACTGCTTTTATCTTCATTATAATGTGACCGTCAAAAGCAGTTTAGAAGTAAGTACTTCAGGCCTTTATCAGTATATCCAGAAATGATCTGATGCTGAGAAAACATCATTGACATCAAACATTTTGGACACTCCTGACATATGAAAATCAAAGACAACTCCACACCATGGAAAAGAATAGAATAGAAATACCAATCTAAATTCTCACCCACACTTAATGAACAGAAAATCAATGGACTTCCTGGCAGCAGTGCAAAAGCCACAAAGCACTTATACTGGAATTGATGACCATGATCTCCACTAGAGGTAAATGTACTGCTACCTGAGAGAATGACAAAAGACCCAAAACAAGATTCAACAAGAGCGACACACACAAAATGCTGGAGGAACTCATCAGACCAGGAAGCACCCACGGAAAAGAGTAAACAGTCAATGTTTCAGGTCGAGGTCCTTCTTCAGGACTAGACAGCTCAGGTATCACAAAATTGCTTTAATACAAATATACATCATATATAAAAATCAAGTAACTGTTACAGTAGGGAACTTGAATCAATCTTTTATGCATCATCATATTCCACATCAGATTCTAATGCAAGAGCCAACTTTGGTAAAATTTATCACAGTGGGTAAATGGCACTCATAGTATCCATCTAGAATAACTAATCACGGCATTACTGACACAATAGAAAGCATCGTGTTGAATAGGATTCGTACTTGGGATGCTTAACAAAAACTTGAGTAAAACAAAAGCAAACAAAGTTTACAACATCTTGAATGTATCCATGCTCTGAACAATGAAATGGCATTTACTAACTCAGTAACGTTGAAATACGCAAAACTGCAACCAAAAATAGTTCAACCAGAACTTGTTCCACCCATGCAAGCATCAACTGTAGATTTGAATTTCAAAGTCTGAACAAATTCAAGTGCAGTTTCGATGACTGACAAAGATTACTTCTTTGACTTGTTGCCCCCAAAATCTCATCATCTCTGTTTTCCGGCAAATGCACATGAGACTTGAAGTCTGGCTGTTTAAAAGTTTCTTTGAATTAAAAATTTAACTTGAGAATTTAAGTTTGCATTTTGACAGGAAGTCACTACAATGAACCATGCTCAGTGGTTGACATAAATATATGAGGCCAAATCATAGCCTGTTAGTATGTACCTCGAAATGTATTTCAATGATCTGACAGTTTTTCGTACTATATAATTAAAACTATTTATAGTTAGTTCAGAGCAGTTTAGAAAATATCTCGTCATCTACCGGATCAATCAAGCTGCGCTGCTGTACAATTCAACAATGGGAAAATTACAGTCCTGTCTATCCTGCAGTCTAATCAGGCCTTTATCACTGTTCAGTAAAGGTTTTATCTACCACATATTAATTAAACAGCATCAGTGTCTTTCAATGCCAGGTAAAGGTGCACTTGGGCCAATTATGATACATGATGCCCAAGACATGAAGATGCAAGATGGATGGCAGTACATTTTGTCCAACAAAAATTGACATCATTGCAAATGTATGAACATCAAGCAGTGCACTATTTTTGCAACTGAGCACCAACTAGAACTGAATACAAGAAACCCAAACACCTCTTGTATGTGAGAGTAAGCTATCTTTGCACAGAAGTAAGCGTAGGACAAGAAGCCCCTTGAGTTGGTTCCACCACTCAGTATGACAGAATATAAAATGGTACAGCACAGTACAGGCCCTTTGGCCCGAGTTTTAACCTACCCCTGATTAATCTAACCCTTCCCTCTCAGATAGCATGTCCCTAATATATCTGCCTCTACCACCGTACTTGGCAGTGTGTTCATTTGCACTTACCATGCTCTGTGTAAAACACCCATGACATCTCCCACCACGCCCCCCCCCCCATACTTCCTCCAATAACTTTAAAATCACATCCCCTCCTAGTAGCCATTGCTGCACTGGGAAAATTGCATTGGCTTGTCCACCCCATCTATGCTTCTTGTTACTTATTTTCCTCTATCAAGACACCCCTCATCCTCTTTTACTCCAAAGAGATAGCAGCTAATATTTAAATTAATTTCAGATTTTCTTTTCACCTATATTCCTCATCAGCATACAATGTCAGATGTAAAATTAACGACTGCCCTTCATTAATTGCTAAGTGCAGAAGACTTAGTGATAGGGTCCACCAATTTAGATTTTGCTCATCAGCTGGAGCTCAGTGGGTACAATTGCCAAAATTTAATCTGATACTCCTGAACAGTTCTTTAAAAATAGTCATTTTAAAGGTACAGGCTCTCAGGAGAGGCAATAAACTAGGGTTTATCCTCTGAATGCCAAATAATTCACAGTGCCTCTTTGAAGTTAAAAAGAAAGAGCTGAAAACTCTGTGCAGTTCCTCTTCAAAGTGAATACCATTAATTGCCAAAATTTAAATCAATGGCATTCTCCCACTCATTTAATCTATTAATATCTTGGTATAATTTAACTTTATTCAACATTTGGCTTTGAGTAATAACACAAAGATGTCTTTCCAAATGTACATAGATAAGGAAACAAAAGTCACCTTCAGTGAAACCATTGAGAAACAATCACAATGTCCCTTCTCTGCAACAAAATCAAAACAAAGCATTATCAAATTTAGTGAAGGACATTCAGTCTCTTGCTCTATCTCCCCACATACCAATAAAAACAAACAGAATTTTTGTTTAGTCAACAGATGTAGCCATGGTCAAATGTAAACATGTAATATATTCTCTGTCAAAAAAAAGGAAAAAAAGTGTTAAGTCTGCAATTATCTTTGAACTATTAACTGCAAACTGTGTAAACTCTCTTTAACACAAAGGAGTGCTGGGTGCATGTAACACCCTGCCAGGCTGATAGTGAAGGCGGATGCATGGGGGAGGGGGCATCTAAGAAACTCTTAGATACTTATCTGACTTGCTGAATGTTCCAGCATTTTCTGTTTTTTCCTGCTTCAGATTTCCAACATCTGCAGCTATTTTTGATACTTTTAAAGTGCCTTTCAGTAAACTGATGGAATATATTGTGGTGTTGGCAAGGAGATCATGCAAAGTTGCAACAGCTCCTTATTTTAAATAGACAATATCTATTATCTAAAGTCACACATGAGAAACGATCACTTGGCCTAGGCAGAAACCACTGTCACTAGCACTATGAAAGAGAACAATGTGACAGCAGATTCTGGAAGTGACAAAAACACAGAGAGCTATCAATAGTGGGTGGGCAGGTGTGGCTGAAATTCCATAACACATAGTAAGTGGCCTTTGTGATAGAGAGAAAACTGAGTAAAGCTCTGGCAAACAAGATTTGTTCTTGGCCCAGTAATAGCTACAGTTCAATATTCTAATGTTGAACTATTTGCTCCATGGGTTTTGCTTTCCCAGTTCTAAATTTCAGCAACTATAACACTGATACATCTGCCCTGTACCAGCTGCCAGATGGGTTCCAAACTTTTCATTCCTGATTTACTGGTAAAATTTCAAGGAGATTCAGAGAAAACCAGCACACGAAATTTAAGTCACAATGGGAACTATTAGAGCAGGAGACTAAATGCCTCCGAGTTGAGTTTATTATTATATGCATTAGTACATGTATGTGTAGGTGCAATGAGAAATTTACTTGCAGCAGCATCACAGGCATATGGCATCGTATCTGAGCATTCACTAGAAAACACAAATTAAATACACTACACATAATTTTTCTAAGAAAGCACTCAAAAAAATTAGTTCAAAGTGACCAAACTGGTCATAGTGTTGCTAAACTGTAATGATTAGGGTTGTGCCGGTTGGTTCAAGAACAAAATGGTTGAAGGGAAGTAGCTGTTCTTGAACTTGGTGGTGTGGGACTTCAGACTTCTGTACCACCTGCATGATGGCAGTGACAAGAAGATGGCTTGGCCCAGATGGAGGGGATCTTTGTGATGGATGTTGCCTTTTTGGGAAAAGAAACACACCTACTATAGATATTGCTAATGGTAGGGAGGGATGTGCCTGTGAAGCCTTGGGCTTATAAACATTTCTGCAGTCGGGACACTTTCTACAGTACATCTGTAGAAATTTCACAGAATGTTTGGTGACAAGCAGAACTATCTTAACCCCCCAAGAAATTAAAGACTCTGCTGTACATCCCTTGGAACTGCATCTATAGTCTTTGCCCAGGACAGGTCATCTGATATGTTAAATCCCAGGAATTTAAAGCTGCTGACTTGCTCCACCACTGATGCCTGCCACAAGGTCACTCTCCTTCCCCTTCTTGAAGTCAACAAACAGCTCTTTAGTTTCAATGACGCAAGTTGTTGTTGTTGCGGACTATTTTCTAAACGGGGAGATTATCCAAAAATCTGAATGTAAAGGGATTTGGGAAGTACTTGTGCAGAACACCCTAAAGGTTAACTTGCAGGTAGAGTCGGAAGAAAATACAATGTTAGCATTCATTTCAAGAGGTCTAGAGTACAAGAGCAGGGGTGTGATGCTGAGGCTTTATGAGGCACTGGTGAGGCCTCACCTTGAGTATTGCCAACAGTTTTGGGCTCCTCATCTAAGAAAAGATGGGCTGGTATTGGAGAGGGTTCAGAGGAGGTTCACAAAGATAATTCCAGGAATGCAAGGGTTATCATATGAGGAACATTTGATAGCTCTGGGTTTGTACTCGCTGGAATTTAGAAGGATGAGGGGGAATCTCATTGAAATTTTTCAATGTTGAAAGGCCTAGGCAGAGTAGATGTGGAAAGGATGTTTTCATGGTGGGGGAGTCTAGGACAAGAGGGCACAGCATCAGGGGCGTCCATTTAAAACAGAGATGCAGAAAAAATTCTTTAGCCAGAGGGTAGTGAATTAGTGGAATATATTAACCACAGGCAGCTGTAGAGACAAGGTCGTTGGGTGTATTTAAGGCAGTGCTTGATCGGTTCTTGATTGGACATGGCATCAAAGGTTATGGGGAGAGGCCAGGGAGTGGGACTGAGGTGGGGAAAAAAGGATCAGCTATGATTGAAAGGTGGAGCAAATTAGATGGGCCAAATGGCCTAGTTCTGGTTCCATGTCTTAGGTTCTTAATTGGACCATATCAATTTAATATACCTAATGACTTGGCCTCCACAGGTATCTATGGCAATGAATTCCACAGATTTACTACCCTCTGGCTAAAGAAATTCCTCTTCATCTTTGTTCTAAAGGGACATATTGCTATGGCTCTTCCTTCAGTTCCTAGTCTCTCCCATTGTTGCAAACATCCTCCCCAATTCATTCTATCTAGGCCTTCCAGTATTCTGTAGGGTTCAATGTGATCTCCCCCTTCATCTTCCAGACTCCAGCGAGTACAGGGTCACAGACAAACACTCAAGGGTTAACCCTTTCATTCCCTGAAGGCACAGAGGCTCAGACTGTGAGCTTCATGAAGAGTTTGGATGAGATGGTTGTGTTGAACGCCGAGCTGTAGCCAATGAACAGCAGCCTGACGGACAAGTTCCTGTTCTCCAGATGAACAGCCTGAGAAACCGCATCTGTTGTTGATCTGTTATGGTGGAATGCAAATTAAAGCAAAACCAGGTAATCTCTGAAACAGGAGTTGATTTGCACCATTACTAACCTCTTCACGTACTTCATTACAATTTAACACAAGCACTGTTAGATGGAGGCGGGTCACTCTGATCCTCCTGGACACTAATACAAAAGATTCAAGAATCTCAAACCACAGAAGCAGGCCGCTGAATATATCCGTGAATACTCCAGCTAATTGGTCCGCACAGATCTATAGCACTGGGCCAGGTACACTATCTGGACGAGATGCGATTTGTGGATTAGACCTCCTGGAGGATGCTCAGATGTTAACTTCAGAGACTGGGATTACAGGGTCATCCAGAGATGCAGGTCAGTTTCAAGACATCTCAAGTGAAAAGCAGAGCAAATACATTCAAGCAACCTATTGTTTGATGCAATTTTTCATGGTTGTTAAATTTGCATAAATGTTGAAACCATTTTGGTAATACAATATCAAACTTGATTGATCTTCATTTAATCTTAAAAAAGAAAAAATGGACATTTTTTTTTCCTGACCCACAGCAAGACAAAACTCAACCATATATAATACATTTAAGACAGCACTTTAAAAGACAGACTTAGGTATATTTCAATTAAAATACAAAACCTCCTTCCAGCATACCCAAAGTTTAAAAAAAAAGTTTAATAACTTCACTGCAAGAAATAACCACAGTACTAAAGCCTGATGCGTTCCAGTTCAATGCTGGCTTCAGATTAGTTTGATTGCACCTTTGTGCAATTTAAAACCACTAGGAACAACATCTGTTTTAATCCCCTGCTAACTTTCTCCAAAATAGCTTTAAGTCCTCGAGACTGACAGAGAAGCAACATGAAAGATAAGATTGATTGGATGAAACTGTTTTAAAACCTTCAACAGGAAAAAGCAACACAGAGGGAATGAAGTGAGGCCATAGTGAGGGTGGAGAAGCCAACGCTTTGATATCTGTGATGGAGCCAAGAGTTAAGTTACACAAAAGAAGCCAAGACTGAAATTACACGGAGGCAGGAGGGCAAGACAAGTAATGTATCTGCAGATAAATGGATTAAATAGAATAAACTGAGCTGAAACTTGGAAATACAAGATGGAAGCCTGAGCAAAGAAACAGAAGGCATAGAAGAGAGGCACTTACCTTCTAGGAACAATCTTTCACATGAGTAGAGATCAGTCAACAGAAGGCAGCAGGAAGAGGTATGGAATCAAATCACATGTAGGAGCTCAACTAAGAGCAAAGCCACGGATGTCAGCTCCTGACAGGATGAAGCAGGATGTGTTGCAGAAGTGGAAGGGATCTTCAGCAAATTCAATGGACACTGCAAGAAAAGTAACAAAAAAAATTCTGATGAATTTGTAATTTGTTCAACAGCTTGTGTGATAATACTACTTCTTTTGTTAACATTTTCTGGGGATGATATTGTATTCCTTTTAAGGCTATAAATTCAGATTCATAAAAAAAAGATTGTTTTGCTTGTAGTTTTAGTAGTTTTGTAGTAATCACTACAAAACCAGATACATTGTGTTTAGATAATTTACCCAAGAGTGTGTTTATTTTGAAATCACACACTAGGGACTCTTGCTTTAAAATACAGTCCAAAGCAGTAACAGTAATATTGTGAGCTGATCAAAACAGATTATTTTGCTAAGCACAGATAGCAGGATTAAGGGGGTAAATCAAGATTTTTGGAAGTAGTTTGTTTTAGTAAATTCATTGCTGGTAGCAATACTTTGCCATGCAGAATCCTGTAACAGAGTATGATGAATAGACAGAAGTTAAAAGTGGCAGGAAAGACAAAACTGATCACCAAATGCTTCCTGAAGTTAAAATATTTTCAATTGCTACAGCATCTTAAGCAGTAATGCCCCAACTCAGTGCAAAACTAAGATTTAACAAGATTTGACAAATACCTTACACACGTGAACCTTTGTAACACAGAAGTTCATCTAAGGTTAGGTTTCACTCTTACATCATGGTGATCCATTCTCCTTAATGATTCAGGCAATCAAAAGCAGTAAGATAGAATGCCTACTGTACAGAGGATGGAACCGAAGACGATGCCATGATCCTTGATTGTCTTGTAACACAGGGTGTCCCCCGCTTTTCGAACGTTTGCCTTACAAAACCTCACTGTTATGAAAGACCTACATTAGTTACACATTTTCGCTAACAGAAGGTGTTTTCACTGTTACAAAAAAAGGCAGCGCGCGCCCCGAGCAGCTGCTCTCCCCTGGATTCCGAAGGGCATTTTTGCCGGCATTGCTTAAACACGTGCCTGTGAGCAGTCGTTAGCAAGATGAGTTCTAAGGTATTGGAAAAACCTGAAATCGCTCGTAAGGGTGTTACACTTAGTGTAAAACTAGACATAATTAAGCCTTTTGATCATGGTGAACGAAGTAAGGACAACGTGAGTTTGGCTTGTAGAAGTTGACGAAGATGATGTTGAAGAGGTTTTGGCATCCCATGACCAAGAACTAACAGATGACTAGCTGATGCAATTGGAAGAGGAAAGGATAACAATCGAAACTGAATGCAGTAGCGAACGGACCGAAAGTGAAGTCGTCCAGGAACTGAACGTGAAGCAACTGCCTGAGATTTTTGCTGCAATGATAAAGTACGACTTTAATTTTGAAAGGGTACGTCGGTTTAGGGCATATTTGCAGGATGGTTTGAGTCCTTACAAAGAACTGTATGATCTAAAAAAAATGCACGCGGCTAAGCAATCAAGCATACTGTCGTTTTTCAAGTCTTCCACATCAGCCACAGCAGACAACGAACCTCGACCTTTGACATCGAGGCGGGCAGTCATAGAAGAAGATGACCTGCCTGCCCTGATGGAAACAGGCGACACCTCAGTGTGCCCCCCCACCCCAACCCCCGGGCCGCGGACCAATACCGATCCGCGAAGAATGCAGCGGTAGCCGGGAGGCACCCAGCACATCTTTAAGAAAAAAAGCCGAAATAAACAAGCTAATTAAGTAGGTGCCGCCTGGCACGTAAATGTCAGCTCAGATCAGAGGCGATTGCCATAAGTGATACTACACTGTACATACGTTATTTCTACTTTATATAGGCTGTGTATTTTTAGGTGTTATTTGGTATGATTTGGCAGCTTCATAGCTTAAAGGTTACTGGAGAGAGCTTGCGCCATGTTTCTGCCGAGAGCGCTTGCATGAGCTTTTCGCTACGGAGAACAGTGCCGGCATTGATTGTGGAAAAGTATTTCTACTTTATATAGGCTGTGTATTTATCATATTATTCCTGATTTTACTGTAAGTTACTGTTATTTTAGGTTTTGTGTGTTATTTGGCATGATTTGGTAGGTTATTTTTGGGTCTGCGAACGCTCACAAATTTTTCCCATATAAATTAATGGTAATCGCTTCTTCGCTTTATGACATTCCTGCTTACGAACCGTTTCATAGGAACGCTCTACCTTCAGATGGCGGGGGAACCTGTACTAAGAAGCTGTCACAGAAATCCAACAGAGAATTGCAGGACAAAAGCCATGACTGCAAACGACAAAAACCTTTGACCCAAAACATAAGCTAGGTCTCCCTTTTCAGAGATGCTGTCTGGCTTGCTGGGTGCTTTGGGCATTTTCTGTTTTCATTACAAACATTTTGGCTGAACTTGGTGAGATAAAAAATAGATATAAAGATAACAAGAAAATGCAAATATCATATTGGAGGTTAAAAAAAGTTACTTTTTCATGATTGGATGACAATCAATGTGACAATACAACCGCAGTGGAAACACCAAAAGAAATGGCTGATACAACTGGATGTCTCTACTGCACATGTATGCTATACTTGTGCACAATATTGCACAAGAGCACCTTATTGAAATGAGTAAACTGATGTTAGAGATTTGTACATTGAGTAAGCAAATGTGCATGGTCAAAGTCCAAGCTCTAATCTGTTACTGACCTGTTCATTGATGATTAGGAGAGAACAGACCTTACAGTTTGTGTTGTTTGCAGCCATGGTTTTTGTACTGCAATACCCCGTTGAATTTCTGTGACAGCTTGTTAGTGTTACAAGACTATCAAGGATCATGGCATTGTCATCTTCTGTTCCATCCGCGGTACAGTAAGCATTCTGTTTTACTGCTACTGATTTACCTGTTACATTAAGAATGCAAACTTTGGGAAAGGCGAACTACTCTCAGAAGTCCCCTTTCAATGAGGGAAGACATTGAAGTACTCAGGCGCGCTCAAATCCAACATAAATGGTGCAAGGAGAGTACCACTTCCCAATCTACCCACACACGTAACCATCCAGCAACTCCTGCCCATGTGTACCAGTGTTTACTGACCCTACACTGGCTTCATCAACCTCCTCAAAACCTACAGCCCCAGAGTGACAGCAAGTCATACATGAGGATCTTCCTATGAAACGCCTACAATCACAAAAGCATGTAAACAAAGCCAGCTTTTCTAATCTGGACTCAGAGAAGCAATGCTATAGTAAATGCAAGTTATTTCATTACAGAAGGTTTCAAAGCTTTAACAATTGAGGCTGATCAAAAAAGCACTGTTGCTTATTTGAGAAAGGATCATTGCAAAGTTGGTCCAAAGGCTTAAAATGTGTTAAAAGTAGGATGATGCATGATCCATCCTTCACGCAAGGTATTAGATTCATAAATATAGGAACTTGTTTGGTTAACCTATTGTAGAATAAACCAAATTTCACTTTGATAACAAGATTTATAAAATTGTACTTGATTATGACAACACTGTAGAACAGTGGTTACCACTCCCTTGGCTCCCAGATCACATCCTCAGGGCACCCCTCTCCCTTTCTAGCCATTACATAAGAACTATAAAGAATTTTGATTTATGATGCACAGTGAAGGAAAATAGGAACCGCACATTCAAAGCAATGACAGTAATTGCAAAAAAAATTTTCAAATCCATTTAAAGCTACAAATAAAATTATTTCTTTAGTTATAGCAAAACCAATTTTCATCAACATTTTTAGAGTGTAGATTAGTAATCCAACTATTCACTACGTCATTGCTCTTATAACTTTCGATGAAATGGATGGGTTTGGTGCAGTGATAACTGTTTTTCAACATCAGGCTGAATGTCACTCAGAAGGAACCCCAGATCCCCACGTTCAGTAATTTGCAGTCTGTTTTCTTGCTTTGAAAGAAATAAGGTGACTGCACTGAAAACACACTCCGCTAAATATGATGTTGGAAAGGCAATAAAAAAACATCTTGACCTTTTCCTACAATGCAGGATAGTGTTCAGAGATTTCTTTCAAACGTCTTGATATGACTTCAGCTCAAAGTCATTTTGCAGTGAGATCAGTTCTTCCGCCATCCTTCCTGTTAATTTCTCATTAGAAGTGTTCAGGAATGGATTTATATCCCAATCTGGACTTTGGATCAAGAGAAGATCCTGATATCTCTCTATTACGTCTTTATGCAGCTCACCCAGGTGGACACACTATACTTGATCATCATCTGATATTTTTTCTTTCCTTTCAACCTCAGAGAAGCTCAGAAATTGGAAGAGGTCGTGACAGCCAATGTTGCACATAAAAATAGAGTTAACTTATACAGAAACGTGGCGATGACTGATTTGACTTTGATAAAATTCACATTTCCTTCCAACTGAAGATTGGTTCCTTTAAACTTTGCATACATTTCTGACAAATCAGCAATGCCATGCCTAATATTCTGGAGTTGATTACTGAATAAAACATTTGAGTCTTTAAAGAATTTTATCAGAATTTCAAAAAGTGCATAAAAGCATCTCAGGCAGTTTCTGTTTGCAAAGCATCTGACTTCTGTGTGCAACAGCAAGCATTCAACCTGCCCACCAGTCTCCATACAAAGCTCTCAAATTAGTTGAGAATTGAGAGCGTGGGACCTGATTTTATTTACCACTGTGAGAACAGTATTTAATGATTTGTGCTGCCAATCACTTGGGTTTTTTTTTAAAAAAAACAAGATATTGTCTGTGAATTACACAGTTTTTTCAAGAAGGCAATAACCCCACGGTGGCATCCTGTCACGGACATTGCCCCATCAGTTGCACAAGCAAGAAGGTTGATAAGCAGAGTGTCCTTCTCATTAAAAAATTGTTTAGTAACCCAAGATATACAATCACCCTTTGACTCTATTTCTAGACCCCTGCAAATAACAATGTGACCCATGCTTTCATCTTTTACGAAGTGAACATAACCAAGATGCAAAGATTTGTTGCCCGCAAAGTTGACTCAACCAACCACAGAGCAAATTCTGTTGTTCTAAGTATGTTGCACAATGTGCCTTCCACATTCTCAGGTATTTCAACTAATTGTCTTTGAACAGAGCTGTTGCTCAGCAGAAATTGCTTTAATTATTTGGTCTGGTGACTTGCGCAAAACCACCCTTGCTGCTGGTAGTATTAGTTCTTCTGCCATTGTATGAGGCTTTCCAGATTTAGGAATGAGCAATGAAATGTTGTATAAAGCATGCAAACCATCACTGTTTTATTGCGATGTGCTGGCAAACATGTTTTGAAGTGTTTTCCATTTCTGAAAGTTAGTTTTCTTTCTTTCTTTCTTTTTAAATCTTTTTATTGAATAACTATACAAAAAGGTAAGCCATATAGGCACCAATACACTGTTAGAATATAATAAAATTACAGGAGATATTAATACAAAAAAAAATGATACAATGTAATTTAAACATAAGGTACCAAGGTAACATAATAGTATACTAATTTATTTATATATATATATATATATATATATATATCAATAGAGAAAAGGAAAAACTAACTAAAAGCAAAGCAAAGCAATGGGCTAACTTGAAACCAAACAGAGTTAAAAAACTTAAAATCACGTCCTCAATCCCGACCTCCATTAAAAACTGTAAAAAAAACAAGAAGGGTCTATATTACATTAAATGAAAATATTGAATAAAAGATCTTCAGGTCTGTTCAAATTTAAATGAGGAATCATAAAGATTGCTTCTAATTTTCTCCAAATTCAAGCATAATATCGTCTGAGAAAACCAAAAAAAGGTAGTTGGAGCATTAGGCTCTTTCCAATGTTGTAAGATACATCTTTTCGCCATTACAGTAAGAAATGCAATCATTCTACGGGCTAAAGGAGAAAGATTACTGGAAATTTTAGGTAGTCCAAAGATAGCAGTAATAGGGTGAGGAGAGATATCTATATTCAATACCTTTGAGATAATATTAAAAATGTCTCTCCAAAAAGTTTCCAGAGTAGGACAAGACCAAAACATATGAGTTAAAGAGGCTATCTGCCCCGGACATCTATCACAAAAAGGATTAATATGAGAATAAAAGCGAGCTAATTTATCTTTGGACATATGTGCTCTATGAACAACTTTAAATTGAATTAGGGAATGTTTAGCACAGATAGAGGTAGTATTGACTAATTGTAAAATCTGCCCCCAGTCATCCACGGAAATGATAGACCCCAATTCCTGTTCCCAATCTACCCTAATCTTATCAAATGGAGCTTTCCTAAGTTTCATAATAATATTATAAATCATAGCCGATGCACCTTTCTGACATGGATTAAGGTTAATTATAGTATCTAAAATGTAAGTAGGAGGAAGCATTGGAAAGGAAGAGAGTATAGTACTTAGGAAATTTCTAATGTAGATATCTAAAAAATGTATTCTTGATAAATTTTATTTATTAGATAATTGTTCAAAAGACATAAGGGAACTATCTAAAAATAAATCCAAAAACCGTGAAATACCCTTAGTCTTCCAAATTTGAAAAGCACGATCCGTAAAAGAGGGAGGAAAAAATGTTACCTAAAATAGGAATCGCTAGCCCAAATTGGTTAAGATCAAAAAATTTTCTGAATTGAAACCAAATACGTAAGGTATATTTAACTATCGGGTTAGATACCTGTTTAAGGCGTTTCAAATCAAAAGGAAGAGAGGAACCTAAAATAGAGCCAAGTGTATAACCCTGAACAGATTGTAATTCCAATGCTACCCATTTAGGAATGGATAGTATATCCTGGTCAAGTAACCAAAATTTCATATGTCAAATATTAATTGCCCAATAATAAAATCTAAAGTTAGGTAATGCTAAACCTCCATCTCTCTTAGCTTTCTGTAAATGTATTTTACCCAGTCTCGAGTTTTTATTTTGCCAAATAAATGAAGAAATTTTGGAGTCAACTTTATCAAAAAAAGATTTTGGAACAAAAATTGGTAATGCCTGAAATACATATAAAAATTTTGGCAAAAAAAACATCTTAACTGCATTAATACGACCAATCAAAGTTAAATATAAAGGAAACCATTTAGATGAAAGTTGAATAATATGGTCAATTAAGGGTAAAAAGTTAATCTTAAATAAATCTTTGTATTTACAAGTAATTTTAATCCCAAGATATGAAAAATAATTAATCAATTTAAATGGAAAGTTATGATATAAGGGAAGCTGTTTAATAATCGGGAAAAGTTCACTCTTACTAAGATTTAATTTATAACTTGAAAAAAGACCAAATTGTGCTAATAGCTCTAAAACAGCAGGAATGGATTTTTGGGGATTAGAAATATATAAAAGTAAATCATCAGCATAGAGTGATATTTTATGGGACTTTAAGCCCCGAGTTATCCCAGTAATATTTGGAGATTCTCGAATGGCAATTGCAAGAGGTTCTAATGCAATATCAAATAATAAAGGACTAAGAGGACAACCTTGTCGAGTACCTCGAAAAAGAGGGAAAAAAGGTGAGCTTAGAGAGTTAGTACGGACCGAGGCCACAGGAGAATGATATAACAGTTTAATCCAGGATATAAATTTCGAGCTAAAATTAAACATTTCAAGCACCTTAAATAAGTAAGGCCATTCTACTCTATCAAAATCTTTCTCAGCATCTAAAGAGATAACACACTCAGGAACATTTTGTGAGAGAGTATAAACAATATTTAACAGTGTGCGAATATTATAAAAAGAGTAACGACCTTTAATAAAACCCGTTTGGTCTTCCGAAATAATAAAAGGAAGTACTTTTTCTAATCTATTTGCTAATAACTTAGAAAAAACTTTAGAATCAACATTTAATAAAGATATTGGTCTATAAGATGCACATTGAGCAGGATCTTTATCCTTCTTTAATATTAGAGAGATTGACGCTCTATTGAAAGATTCGGGAAGTTACCAAGCTTTAATGAAGCCTCAAAAACCCTACAGAACCAAGGGATTAATGAAGGTGCGAAACATTTATAAAATTCTACGGTAAACCCATCAGGGCCAGGAGCTTTCCCCAAATTCATAGAGGAAATAACATTCTTAATCTCATCCGTGGTAATGGGAGTATCTAATACAGAAGACATATCCTGTGAAATCTCAGGGAAGTCTAGGTTATCTTAAAAAATCATTCATATATTTAGAATCTCGAGGAGACTCTGATTGATATAAGGAAGAATAAAAATCACAGAAGGTTTGATTAATCCCCGCATGATCAAGCATCAGTCGGTCATTTTGGTTATAAATCTGATTAATTTGAGATTTAGCATAATTAGACTTCAGTTGATTAGCCAACAGTTTGCCAATTTTGTCAGTGTACATAAAATTCACTTCTTGTTTTCTTCAATTGGTTTACAATCGAGGACGAAAGTAATAAACTGTGTTCCATTTGAAGTTCAGTTCTTTGTTTATATAACTCCTCAGAGGGAGCTATAACATATTTCTTATCAATTTCCTTAATCTTGTCCACAATTACCAACTCTTCCTGCTTCAGCTTTTTCCTCAAAGCAGCAGAATACGAGATAATCTGACCACGAATATAAGCTTTAAAAGTATCCCAAAGAATGTTCACAGAAATATCCTCTGTATAGTTAATTGTAAAAAAAGATCAATCTGTTCATTCATAAAGTTAACAAAGTCCGAGTCCTGAAGCAGCAGCGAATTAAAACGCCATTGTCTGTTATTTTGTGTATTGGCCTGAATTTTAATAGAAAGCTTAAGTGGAGCATGATCCGAAATGGTTATAGTGTCATAATCACATTTAATCACTGAAGAAATAAGACAAGAGTCAATAAAGAAATAATCAATTCTTGAATAGGAATGGTGAACATGTGAAAAAAAAAAGAAAAATCTTTTTCCTGAGGATGCAAAAAACGCCAAATGTCCATCGACCCAGAATCAGAGAGGAATGAATTAATCAAAGTTGCAGATTTATTAGGTAAGGTCCGTAGAGGAGCCGAACGGTCCAAAGCTGGAGATAAACAGGTATTAAGATCTCCGCCCCAGATCAATGAAAACTCATTCAAATTCGGGAACTGATTGAATTAATGATTTATAAAATTCCGGACAGTCCACATTAGGAGCATAAACATTAACCAAAACTACCTTTTTATTAAATAGTAGACCACTAACCAATAGAAATCTACCATTCGGATCAGAAATAGTATCATGTTGTATAAAAGTAACTGAGGAGTCTATAAAAATAGAGACGCCTCGAATTTTAGCATTGGAGTTCGAATGAAACTGTTGACCCTTCCAGAATTTAAAAAAACGTAGTCTGTCCCCCCTCCGCACATGGGTCTCTTGTAAAAATAAAATTTGTGCTTTAAGTCTCCGGAACACTTTAAAAACTTTTTTCCTTTTAATAGGATGATTAAGACCATTAGTATTCCAGGAGACAAAATTAATAATAGACTCCATAAACCCTAAAGTCAACCCGCAACAAGAAGGATTGACGATAGGCTCGACCCACGAACCCGGAAAGGGAACAGAACAAATAAGAGATACCGGGAAGAAGAACGCAACCAATACTTCAATAATGTACATAGCCCAAGAAGAAAGAAACTAAAACGTGAAGCCCCTCCCACCACCCCCCACCCCATGACCCCAAGGCTAAATCTAACGCAGATCAGTCCAAAAGAAGCAAGCACTAAAACTACCCCCATGACTTCCAGTATACGCTTCCTAGAAAGTGTAAATATAAAAAAGATCAGCTAATTATAAAACAGTAAAAGAATAAAAAAAGGTAACTCAATTAAAACACTTAATATAACAGAGTAAAAGCCAGAAAATATTAAAAAAACCGCAACAAACCCCAGACCCTATGAGTAAACAAAACAAAAAATGAGATTATTAACATAAACTAGTTATGAAAACCTACAAAACAAAGTAGATTTAAAAACTACCAAATTTAAGGCCACAAAGGAAATACGTAAAATGACGGTGAGGAAATAACCACCCAGAATCCCCTGGGAAAAAGGAATGACACAGATAGAAAGAAAGTTTAGCAACCATATTAACTAATCAAAAATAAACTTTTCTGCCCATATAAGGCAAAAAAAAAATTAAGACTGACAAATTCACAACCTCCGATCAACGGAGATTGTTAAAAATTACGATTAAGATGTTGAAGGTGAAAATTGATCCAGATAACTCTGGGCATCCGATGGAGATTCAAAAAAATGGAGGGCTCCATCCGACGTACAAATCCTTAGACGTGCAGGGTAAAGCAGTGCTGGTTTTAAATCCATCTTGTAGAGTTCCGACATCACAGATCTGCGAACCCGTTGATCCCGAATTGGTTTACTGAAATCCTCCACGAATCGGAACCTAAATTCCAAAAAATCAATGTAACCTTTAGATCGAACAAAATGAAACAGTTTCTCCTTGTCTTGAAAGTAATGAAAATGTAAAATGACATGTCGGGGTTTATCTGACCTAAGTGAGTATGATGGAACTCTGTGGACACGATCCAATAACAGTGGTTGGTCAGGAAATACAGTAGGAAATGCATCTTTTAAAAGTTGAGATAAATACTTCATAGGGTTATCAGATTCAACAGCTTCACGCACCCCAATCATTCAAAGATTCTGCCGTCGCATTCTAAGTCAGAGTTTTTAAAGGTCAGCAAGTCAAGTTTCTTCTTCATTACATTAATTGTTTCTTCGATTTTCTCCATCTTGAGCTCACTTTGTTGCGTGGATTTTTGAAGATCAGATATAGCCGACTGATGTTCCTTAATAGATATTTGTATCTTCTCAATTGAATCGGCAATTTTCTGGAAATTAATTGAAATTTCCTCACGAATCAGCTCCGTAATAGAGGTTGAAATTTCCCTTTGAATTAGCTCCGATATAGCTTTCAAAGTCAGCGGTGGTTCAGTCGGAGGGAAATCGGTACCTTTCGGTCTACCTGGAGGTTTGCCGTCCTTCCCGTTTTTTCCATTCTTAGACATAGCAGACCTTAAAAACATCCGATTATCGAAGAGCCCAATTTGTTTCAAAGTATTGTAAAAGTCGATGCCTTAATGGTTAATTAAAATATAGCTGATCATAAGAAGAAAAACTCAGAGGTAATGGAGCGAGTCAAGAACACGACTTCACTCCATGAGCGCGACCGGAAGTCCCCGATGAAAGAAAGTTTTCTTGAAGTGACTGCAAATAAGTTAAGTTCTTGTTTGCTTTATCAGAGTGCAAATGTTCAAGGTGCCTAGACGGTTTCAATGCCTCATTTGAAAAATCTTTTTCACATAACTGACACATTGGCTGCTGTTGGTTGCTTGGTGCTGGTATAAATCCGTTTTTCCATATACTCCACACTATACTGTCTGCACATCCTTTGTTTGGTTTGCTTCTGCCATTTTTGTTATGGATTAACAACCACAATAAATCTCCTATTGTTTAAGTCCAACATCAAATGCTACAATCAGTAAAGGGGAAAGTTATGACTTCAACATAGCTCAGGCAAAACCTAACTCTCTGCCTGACAGTACACAAAGTGGGGCAGCGATATCTCGGTTGGGCTGTGGGCTAACACTGCATGATTAGAGTGTGGGAATCAGTAGTAGTGCTACTAGCTAACACTGTGCTACAGTAGTGAACAGCAATAATGCACAGGCCAGGTCCAGTAATAAAACAACTTCTTCAGTCCAGATCTCTCATGATATGGCTATAGACAAGATAGTGCCTGTGTTCAACCCTTCTTCAATCAACATCTAGATACATCATGAAATCATACATTTCACTTCTTTTATGTCTTTTACATTTGCTTTTTTACCTTCAATGTGACTCAGGAACTGTTGGAGCCTGTGATTTGCACTTTGGAGATCATTTGGATGTCCCAGTGCTCTGCAGTCTCCAAGAGGATTCCAGGAGGCAGAGGGGGCAAGCTCGGGGAAGCTGCAGGACGGGGCACGAGCTGCTGTTCAACTCCATTTCGCTGAGTAAAGCTTCCACTGTTCGCCAATTAAAGCGACGAAGGAGATTGAAACATCGAGCAAATGCGGAAGTTTGGAGATCGTTTGGGTGTTCCAGTGCACTGCTGTCTCTGAGAGGATTGTAGGAGACGTGGCAGCATGCACGGACTTCATGGTGACAAGGCAGCGGGACAGGGTGAGAGTCATTGTTAAACTCCATTTCGCCAATTAAACCTTCCTTTGTTTGCTAATCAAAGCGACGAGGAAGATTGAAACATTGAGGCGAACGTGGAAGGTGAATATGTAATCCCCCAACTGCCCCCCTTGTTACCAAGACAGCCCCCTCCCCTTTAAGTGACATATGACCAGAAGATGAAGAATCTTTGTGAGTAGAGTTGTGTTATGAAACTGCAAGGGTAAAAAGACCCTGATGAGAGTTATATAGAGGCTCCGAACAGTAGCCACGACGTGGGGTACATATTACAGTGAAGCCTCCATCGTTCAGGGTCAACCATGGATGTTGTGTCCTAGCTGTCTAGATACACAAGCCTAGGCAATACGACACGGAGAGCAAGCTGTCCCCCAGGTAGCAAGTTCTCTCTCTCCACTCATCTTATGAACCCAAAGGAACGACAGAAACAAATACAGTTTGCTATTAGCAGCGTCGCAGGAGTTGCCAGCAATGTTGAACTCAACGTAGGACTGCTTCAGGGAATCCATCTCCGGATTTTTCCCCTCAGGGTTTACTCCCGAAGCCTTCCCCATGAGTGGGTACAGTAGCAAGGCAGTGGAGGTTTGAGATCAGAGTTTTCCTTCTCCTAGATCAGCTGCCAACCACAGCTGATGAGCCCCATCTGACTGGTTTCAAGGCACCAGTAACCTCCCTTTGGCCCTTCTCCTGTTATTAGGAATGGTTCATCCAGGCTCAGTAGCTAAGCCACATATGAAGGCCAGGAGCTGGACTTGGTTGTCAAAAGCTACCTGAAGCGCACACCATTGGGAGCATTTAATAGGTAGCGAGAGCTTGTCGCCATTACCAACCCCACCTCCCCCCCAGCTATAAAAACCTTAACGCAGGTAAAAAGGGCCATGTTACAATAGTCACGGAGTATTTCAATATGCAGGTTGATTGGGAAAATCAGGTTGGTGCTGGATCCCAAGAGTTGGAATTTACAGAATGCCTACAAGATGGCTTTTTAGAGGAGCTTGTGGATGTGCCCATGAGACAAAAGGCTATTCTAGAATTAATATTGTGCAATGAACCAGATTTGATTAGGGAGCTTAAAGTAACAGAACCCGTATGAGGCAGGGATCATAATATGATAGAATTCAGTTTGAGAAGGAGCTTAAAATTATTTGCATTAGTATTACAGTAGAGTAAAGGGAATGACAGAAGGATGAGTGAGGAGCTGACCAAAGATAATTGGATGAAGACACTGGTAGGGATAACGGTAGTCAGCAATGACTTGAGTTTCTGGGAGTAATTCGAAAGATGCAGGATCAATTCATAGCAAAGAAGCAGCATTCTTTGGGAGGATGAGGCAACCATGGCTGACTAGGTAAGTCAAGGGCAGTGTAAAAGCAAGAGAGGGCATACAATATAGAAAAAAAAAGAGTAAGAAGTTAGAGGATTGGGAAACTTTTCAGAAAAAAACACCAGAAGGCAATTCAAAAAAAAAAGCAATGAGGAGAGAAATATGAAGGGAAGCTAGCCAATAATATATAAGTTATCGTAGAGTTGGTATCCAAGACTTTTTTGTCCAGATTAACAAAGGGTGAAAAAAAAGTGGACTTCGGATCCCTGGAAAATGACACTGCAGAGGTAGTAAAGGGGAACAAAGAAATGGTAAATGAACATTAAGTATTTTGTGTCAGTCTTCACATGGGAATTCACTAGCAGTATGCTAGAAATTTGAGTCTGGGGGGCAGAAGTAAGTGCAGATGCTGTTACTAAGGAAAAGGTATTTGGAAGTTGAAAGGTTTAAAGAGGTAGTTGAAGACATTGTGGAGGCATCAGCAGTGATCTTTCAAGAATCACTGAATGCTAAAATGCTTCCAGAGGACTGAAAAGTGGTAAATGGGATTCCACTCTTTAAGAAGGGACAGAGGCAAAAGACAAGGAATTAAAGGCCAGTTAACTTGACATCTTCATGGGCAAGATGTTAGAATCTATTATTCAGGATGAGGTTTCAGAGTACATGCAGGCACACAGTAAAATAGGCTGAAGTCAGCATGGTTTCCTCAAGGGGAAATCTTGCCTAATAAATATGTTGAAATTCTTTGAGGAAATAACAGACAGGATAGATCAAGGAGAATCAGTGGATATTGTTATTTTGATGTCACAAAACATTTGACAAGGTGCCTGCTAAGCAAGTATTACAGGAACAATACTAGCATGGACAAGATTGGCTGACTGACAGGAGGCAGAGTGGGAATAAAGGAAGCCCCTCTGGTTAGCTGCTTGGGCCAGCGTTGAGCCCTCTACTTTTCACATTATATGTTGAAGATCTAGATGACAGAATTGATGGCTTTATAGCCAAGCTTGCAGATGATAGATGATACAAAGATAGATTGGGGGAGGGGAAGATGAGGAAGCAGGACGCTCACAGAAGGACTTAGACAGATTGGGAGAATGGACATTCCCTACAGTGCACAGAAATGTATGGACATGCACTTTGGTGGAAGGATAAACAGGAAGCAAATTCAGAAATCAGAAGTGCAAAGGGATTTGAGAGTCCTTGTGCAGGATTCCCTAAAGGATAACTTGCAGGCTTTGTTACTGTTAAGGAAGGCAAATGCAATGCCAGCACTCATTTTGAGAGGACTAGAATATAAAAGCAAGAGTGTAATATGAGGCTTTATAAGGCATTGCTCAGACCACATTAGGTTATTGCAGGAAGTTTTGGACTCCATATTTAAGAAAGGATGTGCTGACATTGGAGTGTGTCCAGAAGAGGTTTACAAGAATTATTCCAGGAATGAGAGGGTTAATGTATGAGGAACATTTGAAAGCTTTGGACCTGTACTTGCTGAAGTTTGAAGAAGGGGGTTTGGGGTGTGGTCTCATTGAAACCTACCAAATATTAAAAGGCCTAAATACAGCGTACATGGAGAGGGTCAAAGAGCACACAACCTCAGAGTAGAAGGACATCCCTTTTGAACAGTGATAAGGAGGGATTTCTCTTTGACAGAGGGTGATGAATCTGGGGAATTCACTGCCACACATGGCTGTGGAAGCCAAGTTACTGGGAATATTTTAAGTACAGGTTGACAGGTTCTTGATTAGTAAGGATGTCAATGGATACAGGCAGAAGGCAGGAGAATGGGGTTGAGAGAGAAAATATATCAGACATGATCAAATAGTGGAGTGGACATAATGGGCTGAATAGCCTGATTCTTCTCCTATGTCTTAACACTCAGTTCGAAGGAGGGGTCTCAACACAAAACATTTAGTATCCCTCCACCTCCACTGATCTTGCCTTCAGCAGGTTGTATTTGGCTCCAGATTCCACTATCTCCAATCTCATATATGCCTAGAACTTGTGATGTGAGCATAATAATACGTGCATTAAAGACGCCCCTACTCCAGAAATATCTACCCAAATTAAACTGTTTCTTTCTACTACCTTTGACTATTATAACATTCAAATTGCTAAGAGGAGAAATTTTACATAGTTATTATAGCTCCCTTTCTAACATTAGATGCTGGCAACACAAGCTTAACTTTAAATTTTAATTTGGTTTCAAGTGAAATTTGCTGGCACTAATTTCAAAGGAGTTTCTCTTCAAGGCAGTAAACCTCCAATCTCTACATTGCACACAAGCATGAGAACAAACCTCACCAGTGGCTAATTTCGAGACCACAGGCTTCTTTTTGCTGGAGCTACTCCTGACCTTTTACTGAAAACCGAATCAGAATTTCAGAGGGGTTTAGTATGTGGGACACTTCCTTTCTCAGGATATTTCTCACTTTGATGAGGGCAATCTTACTGTTTGAACAGTCAATGTAGACCAAGTTAATCATGCACGTTGCTTTGAGATAGCCGGGTTATAAGAAGTTGGCACTAAAAGCAAGTGTATATATAGAAGAATGGAGAAATGGTAACAGACTCCCTGAAATAGTTCATATCTCTTATTATTGATGACTGAAATTATAAAATGGGTAAATTGGAAAATAAAGTGCATCAAACATACCGTAGCATTTTTTTGGAAGTATACGTGTGCTTCTCTTGAGTCAGTCTAACCCTTATGATTTCTTTAACAGAAGAGATAGAGAATATATTTCCATTTCCTGACAGTGACAAATTCAGAATTTTAAGCTACAAACTTCAGGAGAAATTGGACATTTTAAAAAACACATTGAGATTAGATGAGAACAAGTGGCTATTTCACTACAATGTACCGAAGCTTAACTGCTAAGCGAAGCAACCAACGCTTTTGAATTTCAATGTAATCGTTTATCCAGAATTTAATTAAATATGGAGCCAATTTTGATAGCTTAGTTATCAAACTTTAACTAAGCTGAAAAAATATCTTTAAAGAAAGTTCTAAATTACTACTCTACCTACAAATTTTGTTGTAGCAGGGCACTTACCAGCCATTTGTTGTTCATTAAACATCCAATGAACTTTGCCGACACAGTGAAGTGATATGTGGCAGTAAAGGTAACATCTGGGTCTCATGGGAACAAGATGAAGGCACAAAAGTAAAAGAGGCACTGGAAGAACAGCCAGTCAACAGCAGTTCCAGTTTGTTAAATTATGAGGCAGAATAAAGGAAGAAGGAACATTTTCAAAATTAATCCAACAGTAAAGCTTCAGTTTTGCAATAGTTAATTTATAAAGTCAGGAATTTCATTGACAGTAATTAACAAATCCCACAAGGTATACTTGAAGCAATTATAGGCCAGTTGCCCGTCACAGTTGATCTATCTACCCTCTACCACTTCCCCCCAATAACCTCGATACACAAAATTCTATTGCTTTGCCTTCAAATACTCAATGACTGAGATGCCACAGCCTTGTTAACAGTGAATTTCAATTATTCACCATCTTCCATGAAGAAATTTCTTCCCAATTCAGTCCTGAATTGTTACCTCCTTATGATAAGACTGGGAACAGCTAGGGCCCCATCACCAACCCATCAAGGGTGATGGGTACGTAGTAGTACCAGCTGCCAGAGGAAGTGGCGAATACAGGTACAATTACAACAGTTAAAAGACACTTTGACAGGTACATGGAAGGGCTTAGAAGGATATAAGTCAAATGCAAATTGGATTAGCATAGAAAGGCATCTTGATCATTATAGGCGTTAGGCCAAAGAACATGTTTCTATACAGTGTAAATCAATCTATCTATGAATTTTTGCTACAACACTCACCACAGCCTCCCAACCCAAATAGGACCCATTTATTCCTATTGTTCACAGACTAATCAATCCTTAATCCACACAACTTTACAACCCCAGTTTACATACTCCAGTTTTATTGACCCAAACTGAGAAGTCAAAATGGTCATTTGAAAGCCCCAATATGACATAAAACATAGAACGGTACAGCTCTGCACAGGGCCTTTGGTCCATGATATTGTACTGACATTTTAACTTATTCCAAGATCAAACCCTTCCATACCACATACACCTCCATTTTTCTTTCATCCATGTGCTTATCTAAGGGATTCTTAAATGTCCCTCATATATCTGCCTCTTGCATCAGCCCAACAATGTGTTCTGTGCACTTATTTCCTGTGTAAAAATAAAACCTACCTCTGACATGCCCTTATTCCTTCCTCCAATCACCTTATAAATAGCCCTCTAGTATTAGCTACTGCCATTACACAGCAGTTGGTTACCACTCAAAAAACTAAAAGGTTTGCCAAAGATAATTTCTTTCATTATTCCATGACTACTTAGAGTAATCCAATTATTTTCTAAGTGCCCATTTATCACTTCCTTAATAATAGACTAAACCATTTACCCAACTATGGATGACAGTCTATAGTTCCCTGTTTCACTCTCACTTCTTTACTAAATATTGGGGGTTACGCGTGCTACTTTCTGATTCACAGGAACAGTTTAAGAATCTGTTGAAATTTGGAAGGTGACAATTAATATATCTATTATCTCCAAAAGCAATTTTTAAAAACTTCATTACAGTTTCCTGTTGTTACTATCTGCATTATTTGTTTACTGATTCCGTTCCATCCAGATTCATTTTCAACTTGGATTTCTATGTTAACATTCGTGAAAATAGATAAAATCTGTTCGATTTCTCAACCACTAGACTTGTTGAATTCATGGAGAAACAAATAATAAAGCACCAGACAGGCCTTTCACCACAACTAAACCATGCAAAACCTCTCCTTCCAACTACTTTTCTAATCTTAGCACTCTTTTTTCTATTCAAAGATTCAAAAAACTTTAAAACACAAACAACAGGAATTCTGCAGATGCTGGAAATTCAAGCAACACACATTTCAAATCTCTTACTAACTCTTCCTTCAGTTAGTCCTGATGAAGGGTCTCGGCCTGAAACGTCGACTGTACCTCCTCCTAGAGATGCTGCCTGGCCTGCTGTGTTCACCAGCAACTTTGATGTGTGTTGCTTCAAAAAACTTTATTGCCATTCTAACCGTACATCAGCTCTGCAGGGCAGAATGAGACAGCGTTTCTCAGGAGCAGTGCAATCATAACATAACAAACGCAACACTAAATAATAAACATAACAATAAATAGTAAAACACAACAGCCACATGTCAGTTAAAATCAAGTTATATGTGTCCAGTACAAGTTAAAAGTGTCCAAAGCAGAGTCAGGTGGAGCAGCTATTTAGCAGTCTGACTGCCTGTGGGAGGAAGCTGTTTAGTAGCCTTGTGGTTTTAGTTTTGATGCTCCTGTAACGATTGCCTGATGGCAGAAGAACAAACAGTTCATGGAGCGGGTGTGAGGGGTCTTTGATGATGTACCGTGTCTTCTGGAGACATCGACTCTGAAAGAGGTGTTGGACAGAAGGTAGGGAGACCCCAGTAACCTTCTCTGCTCCCCTAACCACCCTCTGCAAGGCTTTTTTGTCGACAGCACTGCAGCTGGAGTACCAGGTTGTGATGCAAAAGATCAGCACCCTCTCAACTACTCCTCTGTAGAATGTAGTTAAGATGTTAGTGGGGAGTGATGCTTGTTTAAGCTTCCTCAGAAAGTGCAATCTCTGCTGGGCCCGTTTCAGAATCCCAGTGGTGGTCCTGGACCAGATGAGATTGTCCGAGATCTGCACCCCAAGGAACTTGATGTTTTCCACTCTCTCCACTGTGGAGCCGCTGATGCTGAGGGGTGTGTGCTCAGGCTGAGACCGTCTGAAATCGACAATCATCTCCTTGGTTTTGGTGACATTGAGCATCAAGTCGTTATCACTGCACCAGCTCTCTAGGTGTTTGATCTCCTCCCTGTACATTGTACATCAGAAACTCTAATGAAGTCAAACAGCTCCCTTCTGATAACATCAGAGACATTTGTTTATCAGCACTTCCCTGTAGTATAAAGAGTCTCAAACAAGAGAAAATCTGCAGATGCTGGAAGTCCAAGCAACACCTACAAAATGCGGGAGGAACTCAGCAGGCCAGGTAGCATCTATGGAAAAGAGTACAGTCGACATTTCAGGCCAAAACAGCATTTTGTGTGTGTTATTCTAACCAGTCTCTCCAGTTTCTTCTTACTTCTAATGATTTTTACAAACTCTTTTGAATCTATAGTCCTTGGGAACATTCTCACCACATCTATCCTTTAAGCCATGAATAACAAACTCAAACAAGGTATCCTTTAAATATCTTTTAAGGGAGGGATAACATCTTCCAGCAGTGGTAATCATCACTGGTTAATTATCCAGTAAAAATACATGTTATAACACAGCAAACATTATTAAGCATAATTCAAGTGCAGCTCAGCTTCAAATTTAATCATTCAGTCATACATGAATACAAACTAAATTGCATTGCTCTGGGGCTAAGGTGCAAAACACTATACCAACAGACATACACAGCACTGGGGATAAATAGCACATAAGATAGATAGGTAGATAGATGGATATACTTTATTGATCCCGAGGGAAATTGGGTTTCGTTACAGCCGCACCAACCAAGAATAGAGCATAAATATAGCAATACAAAAACCACAAACAATCAAACAACAAGATGCAAACTATGCCAGATGGAAATAAGTCCAGGACCAGCCTATTGGCTCAGGGTGTCAGACCCTCCACAGGAGGAGCTGCAAAGTTCAACGGCCACAGGCAGAAACAACCTCCCGTGACGCCCAGTGTTGTACCTCGGTGGAATATGGCCGGAGTCCAACAGCAAAAAGTTCAATATCCGGTCTACAAACACGTTCCTCGATCGTAATATGACCCGGATTGCACTATCCGTTGTTAACCAGAACAGTAAGCCCCCAACTCCTTTATGCTTACCGTTCTCAGTACGCTTCTGGTCAGCCCGAACGGTCTGGAAGCCATCCATTGGAGAAGTTTTGATCAGGTATGTCCTCGTGCAGCCCCGTTCCAGTAAAACACATTAACACTGCACTCCCAAAATGTTCTCTGATGCCTGGCTAGCGCCGTGAACTCGTCCATTTTATTACCCACCGCACTCCTCTTCTCCATAAGTCTCTGTTGTCTCGATCCGGTCCTCTTTCCTCGCCTTTGTGATCCCACTCTGCGTCCTCTGTGTGTTTTCCTCCAGATTTCAGCCGTAAACAGTCACATGAAAAATTACAATGTTGCCCAATTACCTGCATTACATGTTCTGCAGATTGATGGCACATGGATCAAGAACAAGCCCTCAGCAATTCACAGATGTACGTGCGCACATGCTCCACCCTGCTTTCCACCGAGCGAATACTGGAGAGCAGCACCAACAGGAGGCGCAGGTCCTCAAATCCAGCATGGATACCACCAGACGGTGCTTCTGGCGCTTCCTCTCCAGGGCAGCTGCAACAGGTGAGCCAACAGCATGGTGCCCAGACCACCCGATAACCAAGGCCATGTAGCGCCCCCGCTGACAATCTCACCAGTGAACCAGACTTGCAGTATTCTACATTACCAATGTCCAACATGGTCTTGTGATCACAACAAAAACGTTCAAGACAAATCGCTCACAGTTAGACTGCACACCGCCTTCATGCACTGTCTACAACCTTTCCATAGCAGGCAGGTACACAGTCCGCACCAGATCTCCCACTAGCAAGTAACTTGCTAATGGGATAGACCTACAGTACCTGAAGTACTTAATGTCCAGCAGTGTCTTGCAATTGTAAAAAAAGAGATATTTGAAAAAGACAAAAACACCTTTGGTTGGCTCTGGAGAGGCCAATGCACCTGAGCACACCACCATCTTACTGGGAGCTTCAGCAGAAGAAGGTGGGAGGAGAAAGTGGTGGCGCGACGCAGCGCACACGGCCTCTCCGATTAAATGATATTCTATTTGTTAAATAGGGACCATGCACAATTCTGATTGATGGAGACAGATGTGAGAAGCACGGAGGAACATCTGGTGAAGCTTCTGAAATGCCCGGTTCGCTGCCACTGATACTGTGCGATCAAGAATCTCCGGAGGGAAGGCCCAAATCCTTGGCTTTTCCTGTTGCTGGCGGCCGGGGTCGAAGCTCTCGGCAGAGATGTTGCTCGGATCGGAGGGCTAGTCGGAGGCTCAAAGTTTTCAGACGATTCAGAGTCGGACTGTGGTCGGGGTGCTTCCAGGATGCTGCATTGGCAAGTTTGTGGTGCTGGTAGATTATAACAGGAAGAGAGTTTTCTTCCTTCTCCTGTCTGCGTGAGATGATGGGACTTTTGAGAGACTGAACTTTTTTTTACCGTGCCCATGGCCTGTTCTTCATCAAGTTACAGTATTGCTTGCACTGTTGTAACTATATGTTATAATTATGTGGTTTTTATCAGTTTTTCAGTCTTGGTCTGTCTTGTGTTTCTGTGATACCACACCAGAAAAACATTGTATCATTTCTTAATGCATGCATTACTAAATGACAATAAAAGAGGACTGCGTGTCCTCATAATCTAATCTAAACAGGTTCCTACTAAAAGTGTCACTGCTTCTGAATTTGGTACTATAGAAACAAATCCAATGCTGTTATCAGAAATGTCTCTGAAAAAACATTAGGAGAGATAAGAGAGATTATCCCTGGCGATGGACAGAATATACCCCAGGTTGCTAAGGGAAGAGAGTGAAGAGATTGCTGGGATGTTGTTGATGATCTTTGCATTCTCTCTAACCACAGGAGTGGTACTGGCGAACTGGAGGATGGCACATGTTGTTCAAGATGTATAATTGGGATCATGGTGGGAATTTAGATCAGTAAATCTAAAATCAGTAGTGGGTAAATTATAGGAGAGGATTCTTAGGGATAGTATTTATGAGTATTTGGAGAAGCATTGTCAGTTTAGGGATAGCCAGCATTGCTTTGTGACAGATGTCACGCCTTATGAGTTTGATTCAGGTTTAAAGGTGATGAGGGTAGAGTGGAGATTGTGTATACGGATTTTAATAAACACTAGAAATTCAGCAGATGCTGGAAATCCAAAAGGAACACACACAAAATGCTGGAGGAACTCAGCAGGTCAGGCAGCACCTGTGGACAAGAGTACAGCGTCGACGTTTCGGGCTGAGACCTTTCATTACCACTGGATAGGAAGGGGGAAATTGTCGGAATCTGACTTGCAAATGACATGAAGATTGGCGTTGTTGTGGATGGTCAGACTCCAACTTCTTCCCCTTCCTTTCTGGTGCTGATGAAGTGGCTCAGCCCGAAACACTGACTGTTTACTCTTTTCCATAGATGCTGTCTGGCCTGCTAGATTTCGATAAGGTATTTGACAAGATTCCCCATGGTATAGGCTCATCCAGAAAGTCATGAGGCAAGAGATTCATGGGAACAAGGCAGCATAGATTTGGAATTGGCTTGCCCATGGAAGGCAAAGGGTGGTTGTACACAGAGCATATTCTGCCTGGAGGTCAGTGACTAGTGTTGTTCCACAGGGATCTGTTCTTTGACCCCTGCTCTTTGAGAAGTTTTTAAGTGAGCTGGATGAGGAAGTGGAAGAATGGGTTAGTAACTGTGCAGATGACATGATGATTGGTGTTGTGGAGGGTGTAGAATGTTGTGGAAGTAGACAGGATGCAGAGTTGGGCAGAGAAGTGGTAGATGGAGTTCAATCCAGTAAAGTGTGGAATGATACAGTTTCGAAGATCAAGATTGAAGACGGTGTATAGTATTAGTGGCAGTATTTTTTTTTAGCAGTGTGGGGGTGGTGCTATAGACTGGTACAATTGGGGCATTTAAGATGATCTGAAATAAGACACATGGACGTAAGAAAAATAGAGGGTTATAGACTATTTAGGAGGGTGAGATTGATTGTGGAGTGCTGAACAGTCTTCTGTTCTCTATTCTATTAAATTATTATTTATCCTGCAATGCTGCTTGAAATGAACTACTTTTCTGTAATCTACAATCACTTTGCTCCTTGACTCAATTCATTATTTTTATATCCAGTATTATTTTCTATGTATAATCAATCTGCTTTCCTATAAACTGCATCTCATATTTATCCTTGTTAAAGCTACCATTTAACCAAGCAGTTTGTACATTTTCTCTTGCATTCAAACATTACATTACATCATTGTAGACTACATCCCTCTTAGTTTTGATAAAAATTACTTGGTCCTAAAAGAAAATCAGTGGATGTTTTGATATGTGCCAAGCACAGAGACTCACTAAAATCAATATAAAAATATAAAAGGGCTCTCTGATAAACTGAAATAATTGGCAACATGTACCATAATGCAGCTTCTTACAATAAATTCATTATTCTTGTCAATCATATAAAAGTTTGTTAATTTTATTCTCATTCACCACTGAACACAAATATTAATGCATTGTCTTTGTTTTCATACAGAAAGGAAATATTTAAACCTACGAGGGAAGAAAATAAAATTTATGAACTGCATTTCAAATTAAATTTCTGAAGTCAACCATGTGGATGTATGACTTTTTCCCACATGACTGATCTAGTCTACATCAAATCTATTATTATCTGATATATCAGTTTTACTTCAGAGCTATTAAAGCATTGAACTTATTTTTTTCAAATGCAATTTGAAACACTGCAGTATACTGCAAGGTTTTGTACTAAAATACAGAGCAAAATGAAGCACAGGAAAGGCTATTCTTCCAGCACAACTTGTTCCTCTTGTACTTTAAATTACCAAGACTGGCCTCTAGCTGTGCCTCAAGCTTATACAAAATAGATGCCATGGAAATGGCCATTCATTTGCAATTTCCTCACCCCACTCATATACATAGTGACACAGTGGATTTTGTCAGGAACAAATTGTGACAAAAATCAGAATTTTATAATGGGGCCACATGAAATGGCACATTCTTCACTTGACCATGTATCAATAGACCAGGATGTGTGACTTGATTTTCTTTATGGTCTTTTGTGAATCAATCCATTTCCCATATAGGAATTATTAACTGCACCCTTCCATTATATCACTGCATAATCTGCATTTCTCTACAACACACAGCACTTGCTTCCTGTGCTAGAATTTAAAAACTGAACTGCAGACTTGCTTTCATGTAGAAATAGCTATAAAAAGTTCTTAAAGTATATAATGGATCTAAGATTTCAAAGTTATGTACATAATTCACATTTCTCCCATTAATAACAGTTTGTTGCAGGCACTTAATGGGCCAGATCAGTTGTCCTGCCATTAGGCGGCCTTTTACCTTTGTAGTTACAGACGCAGCTTGATAAGAGTTCAACAGTACAATTCCATGCAAACTCTCTGCGAAGATCTCTTCAGCGGGCACTGATTACCAAGTTACTTGTCTCTGCATGTGCTGATGACATTATTGTCAGTGCTTATGCTTGGGGTATTTGTGCGAGGTGGGGTTGGCAAGAGAAAGGGAGACAGACAGAATGTTCTATATTTACATCAGTGCTGCATTAGAGCAATAAGGCCTAAAAAATATTGTAGGAACAAAGTCAAATCACCTCCAATAACATTACTAAAAACTAGGTTTTTGTTCAAGCAGAAAGGAAGACTGGTAGTGAGAGGGACCTCATGCAGGACGACTGCCCGAAGTATTGTGGAGGACTGAGCCGGGAAACCATTCAGCTAAATAAAAGGTGTAATCCCCACTACACCTTGCAGGGGTTCGCAACCTTTTTTTTAATGTCATGGACAAATACTACTAAGCAAGGTTGGGAACTCCACAAGTACTTTAAAGGAACTGCAAGGGTTGTTAATATCTATAAACTCCTCCAGTTTTACAGTTAACAACAGTTGCTGCAGCTGAGCTAAAATAAACTGGAATATTGATAGCTACACCCACACTGAGAACAAAGAGTGAACTCAGATAGTAAAAGTAAGTAGGCCAATTCTTCAGACCATCCCAATAGAACCAAGCAACTCTCCAACCGCCCCACCCCAAGCAGTAAAATACAGTACAAAATACTTTGCTGAGATTTAACTGTTTACTTAGGGGCATAATGATGAGACTCCTGTGGCTGGTGAAGTAATACGAGATGCAAATTATGACCGGTAAACAGTACTGCAATGCCAGTTGTTAATACTGGAAGTGAAAGTAGAATAACTGTGGTTACAAGAAATGATCAAACAGCATGGAGTTTGAACTTCCGAGAATACTGGCAATTTTACTTTAATGACTATAATAAAAATACAAGAGTACAAAAAAAATGCAGAAACACCAGGCGTAAAAAAAAGAAAAAATGGTTAACATTACAAATGCTTCTGCAGAACCCAGATCAGCAGTGAATTGCGGAGTAAATATACCAGCCATTTCTGGCTCCCATTCCAATGTTAGCTGACTACATAGCAATATTAATGAAGGATGTAAAAAGTCACAATTATCATGGGTGTAACCACAAATTATAAAGCCATGAGGAGTAAACATTATAAATCTGATCGCTTATCAGCTTGGCTTTGCTCAAAACACTCAAGTATATGGCAATGTCTGCTCTTCTAGGTCCTGAATAAAAAATTAAGGATACTAATTTATTTATGATATGCAGAGAACAATCAACGATTGATTGGCCACAAATAAGATGACTGAAAATTAAGAGACGAACTGTAGTTCTGTAAATAAGTTTAATTTCTCTCCTTTTCAAAGCAGCCTTTTGGTGCAGCACCACTCTCCCACATCCATACAAAAGAGGCTGCTTTGGCCACAGACCCAGCTCCTTCGCGATCTCAATCATCACTGCAGGTGCACTAGAAAGGAGCCTAGATCTCCAATAGCAGAAATCACACAAACCAAAACAAAGGCCAGGAAATTCCGAGCTCCCTATAGTTTGGCAGTATAGGCAAGGTGGTGATCAAAAGGTTAGAGATTGGCCAGACCTTCCACTGAGTCATCCACTTTCTGACCCCAAAACACACCGTTAATTACCAACAGCAGTGGCAAGAACTCGGATGATTTGGCCCATTATTCCTGACTTTTCCAACAGTTTATGCAGCCTTTCCTTAAGTTTCCAAATTTAGGATTAGATAGTAGCTAAAGCTTGATATGTGAAGCTTGAAATGTACAGTATCTTCAACAAACCGGAGGTTGAGAGAATTTCAAGTTAGCATTTTCCATAATTGAGAATTCCGCAAAAAGTTTTTAAACGTTTCCTTTTTCAGCAAAACAACGCATTTTATATTCTTTAAATATTGTCCTGCAATGGTTGCCTCTGAATACATGCACAAGAGCAAGATAATGCAGTTGAAGAAAACCCAAATTAAGGAGGAAATGCTGCCAATAACTGTGGGGAAATAATTATACAGATCAATGAGGCAAGGTCTTCTGGAAAGCATCGTTTTCATTTCCAGATTGTCACACCTCACTTCCAGGTGTGAACAATGAGGGTCACCAGTTGGAAAAAGATACGGATGGTAAGCTGCAACAGCACGTTAGTGCAAAGGGGTTTTATTTAGTGCCAGGTGAGAAAAAAAGAGCAAAAGCTTCCCAGAGGTTGTGAAGGGGGAAAAAAAAATCAAACAAATGAAAACAAACACGCATATACAAAAATTTACAAATATACAGAGGCTTTCCCCATGACAGTTTGTCTTTAACTTTCCAATCTAACTGTTCACCAACCATCAACTCCAGCCTCCACGCCTCTCTGCAAAGCCAGACCGAGGGTTTAAATTTGCCTCGGCCTGGCCTACAAGCAACAGGAAATTTGACTGTTGGTCTGGGTAGGGGGGAGGGGGGAGGGGGGAGGGGGGAGGGGGGAGGGGGGGAAGAGATCACGTGACCAGGCCATAATAATTATTTCAGATGCAGAACTGGAACATTTTAAAAACAGGGAATATAACATCCTACAGTTTTATTCCCCAACAAATGCCTTAGTTAAACCCACAGATCAGTGTCCACATGCTCAGATAAATATAACAGAATAATGCCTCCCCAACAGTGGTGTTGCCTCTGTAGGGTGTAGTGCAGCTGCTCCCACTCACCCAGGCATTATTTTAGGACGCCCAAAACTGCCCCTCGGGTCTTTTGGGGCCGTTCTGCTGTCTGCACACCAATACGACAGTACGAGTGAAAATAAATGAAACTGTTTGGAATGCCTGTGTCTAGAATCCTTACTTTTATGTTATAAACCAGTAGAGCACAATATTGAATGGAATTGACTTTATTACTTACATCCTTCACATACATGAATAAAAATCTTTACATTACTTCTCCGTTTAAATGTGCAATGTATAGTAATTTGTAATAAATAGTACATACAACAAGACAGTCAATATAACACAGAAATACAATTTTATTAGCATGAATTAATCAGCCTGATGGCCTGGAAGAAGCTGTCCCGGAGCCTGTTGGTCCTGGCTTTTATGCTGTGGTACCGTTTCCCAGCTGGTAGCAGCTGGAACAGATTGTGGTTGGGGTGACTTGGGTCCCCAATGATCCTTTGGGTCCTTTTTACACACTTGTCTCAGTAAATGTCCTGAATAGTGGGAAGTTCATATCTACAGACGCGCTGGGCTGTCCACACCACTCTCTGCAGGGTCCTCCAGTCGAGGTTAGAACAGTTTCCATACCAGACAGTGATCCAGCCAGTCAGGATGCTCTCAATTGTGCCCCTGTAGGAAGTCCTTGGAATTTTGATTGTTTTCATTGTTTTGATTAGTCAAGCCAGCGATTGTTTTACTGCTGAGGTGTGTAAATGGTGAACTCCCAAGAGCTGCAGAAAGGGGCAAAGTTAGTGGGAAAATTAGCATTGCCAACCTGCTCTGTCACAAAGATGCTCACAGATCCAATCAACTGACAGGAGTCCACCCATAACTGCATCATTCGGATTTTCCAGTCTGTGACTGGTCCCACCAATTAGAGTAGTTTCAGACCTTGAGATCTCCAATCTGCAATTGCTGAAATAACTACAGACCCTCCCTAGGTGATGGTAGGGTTCCTTTCCTGTGAACATGGTCCTAACTCAAATCCTTTGCAAGTTGGAAACCTGGCTGCAGCGTTCTCACAGGGCAGAAGATGCCAGCAGCCTGCAAATCCATAATCCTGCTCTCCTAACACTCGTTCCTATGCATAGGCCATACAGAAATCAGGCTTTCTAAAGCCGGTAAGGATCCGTAGTTCGATTAGTGCTTAATGAAATCCAAGACACAATAAAGACTATGGTGGGGGGGGTCATGCAATAGTTATTTAAATAAGTCAAAAGGACGATTCAACAAGGTAACAAGGTTTGGCTGATACAGATTTGAACAATATTAGTTTTTTTCCTAATGAATTGTTGTTGCTGAGCACAACTTCGCTGCAGTACAGACCCACATCAGTTCAGGCCCATCTGAAAGTTCATTTATCCTTAAACATGAACTCTATTGCTCCCTCTGTAGATGCTGAGAGACCCACTGGGTATCCCCAGTATTTTCTGTTGTTTTACTTCACGTATTTGCTGCTGATGTCGCAGAGGCAGAGCTAATCAGAACCTCACACAAAATGCTGCCTGGTCCGCTGAGTTCCTCCAGCATTTTGTGTGCGCTGCTCGGAAAACCAGCATCTGCAGATTTTCTCTTGTTCCTAATCAGAACCCGACTTTCCTGCACCAGCGTCAGCGTTAGTCATAAGCTGTCACATCAATGTCACTAGAAGTGAAAGATCCGACGATCTTACCAGCAAAGCACGTCTGAATTAATTCCAAATCATAGATTCATTCTGCTTCAATTTCAAACAGTCCGCTTTAAAAGAAAACCCTCTGGATTACTGCCATTTCTCTTACAGGGTTCTCAAAGCCTCTGGTATCAGCAATCCAATGTGGGTTAGTTGTTCTTGTTTGAAACTGCTGGCTAGTGGTACACATGAATCTTCTTTCCTTCTGCCGTCTCAGAATATTGTCTCACACTGGTGCTGCCTGGACTGCTGGAATATGGCGGGGGGGGGGGTGCTGATGCCTTTCTTCCCCTCCTCCCCCTTCCCCCACACACCACTATCCAGGAATCCCCTGACCTAACACACTAGCCAAGTGTTCCCTATGGAGTAATGAACTCCATGAAGCTAGATTAACAGGGAGGTAAACAACAGGAATTCTGCAGATGCTGGAAATTCAATCAACACACATCAAAGTTGCTGGTGAACGCAGCAGGCCAGGCAGCATCTCTAGGAAGAGGTGCAGTCGACGTTTCAGGCCGAGACCCTTCGTCAGGACTAACTGAAGGAAGAGCTAGTGAGAGATTTGAGAGGGGGAGGGGGAGATCCAAAATGATAGGAGAGGACAGGAGGGGGAGGGATGGAGCCAAGAGCTGGACAGGTGATAGGCAAAAGGGATACGAGAGGATCATGGGACAGGAGGTCCAGGAAGAAAGACAAGGGGGGGGGGGCTTTCTCTCACTCTCCTTTTTCTCCCTCTGTCCCTCTGAATATACCCCTTGCCCATCCTCTGGTTCGCCCCGCCCCCCTTGTCTTTCTTCCCGGACCTCCTGTCCCATGATCCTCTCGTATCTCTTTTGTCTATCACCTGTCCAGCTCTTGGCTCCATCCCTCCCCCTCCTGTCTTCTCCTATCATTTTGGATCTCCCCCTCCCCCTCCAACTTTCAAATCCCTTACTCACTCTTCCTTCAGTTAGTCCTGACGAAGGGTCTCGGCCTGAAACGTCGACTGTACCTCTTCCTAGAGATGCTGCCTGGGCTGCTGCGTTCACCAGCAACTTTGATGTGTGTTGATTAACAGGGAGGTTATTCAAATGTTAGGCTAACACGGACTCCAACTTCCAGTAGGAAATACAGTCGGCCCTTCGTGTCCGCGGGTTCTGCATCCACGGATTCAACCAACTGCGGATCAAAAATATTCGGAAAAAAAATCCAGAAAATTCCAAAAAGCAAAACTGAATTTGCCATGTGCCGAGCACTACGCTGAATCCACGCGAATGAAGTGATGTGTAGGCATACCCTGTTGTAGCCTCCCGCCATTTCACAGATACTCAGTCTCTCTCCAGCACTCGTTGTTTGAGCGTTGTTCGCCTCGCGTCTCGTTTGTTCGCCACTTGTGTTGTGAGCGAGAGGAAGGAGTTTAAAGCTAGTAAGGGATGGCTGGCTAGCTGTGTAAAGTGCTACAGCCTCAAGAAATAAAGATCACGGGAGAATCGGGATCAGCTGATGCCGAGGCAGCATCAGCGTTCCCAGAAGAGCTACGATGGTTGCGTCTGTACTGAACATGTACAGACTTGTTTTTCTTGTTATTATTCCCTAAACAATACAGTATAGCAACTATTTACATAGCATTTACATTGTATTAGGTAGTATAAATAATCTAGAGATGATTTAAAGTATATGGGAGGATGTGCGTTGGTCATGTGCAAATACTACGCCATTTTATATACGGGACTTGAGCATCCGTGGATTTTGGTATCCACGGGAGTTCCTGGAACCAATCCCCCGTGGATACCGAGGGACGACTGTACCTGCAAGGGCCAGCACATACACCAGTAATTTTGGCAGGCCAGCGAAGATCCAGCCGGCCCACTATTATCAGACCTCTAGCAAACATTTTAAGAATATGAAAAATAAAAAATAAAAGGACTTAAGGAGGTGAAAGGCAAGTGATGTTAAATGACTACGAAAGGGTCCAAGGCAAAAAGTAATAGAAACAGGGCAAGTGAATAGAAGATGGATATCGAGTCAGTATGAACAGTAACAGAATTATCAAAGCTTGTCCAAATAAACGGATTTTTGATCAGAAACTGATTAATTCGAATGTTAAATGTGGGTCTATACAGTGCTTACTGAAAGATTGAAGGCTTTTATTGACCATTATCTGGATAGCAGAGAAGCAAACGGAGGGAGAAGCTCAGATTGCAAGTGAAGTATATTTGGAGGCTTGTGGACGGAATGGAGGCATTTGCTCAAACTAAATAGGGGAACCAGTTCACATACAGTAACAGAGAACAACCAACTGAAAGTAGCAGGTTATTTTACGTCTCACGAGTTCAAATAAAGGAAAGATGAAAGGTTTTGTGTTGTACCTAATGCAAGTGGATGGGAACAGAAGGTAATGTTACGATACTAAAGGAAATTAGCCATTTGGGATGCTGATGGATGAGTGGAAGACAGCACAAGAGCTTTTGACTCAGGAGGAAGCAAATGAAACATTGGATTACCTGTGCATGCTGGCTGATGGGGTAGACAGAAATGGGGAACTTTGTCGGCATACTGAGAAGGGAGGGGAAAAAAAGGAACAAAAACAAAAAGTGCAAGAAATGATGTAGACAGAGCCAGGCCTTGTTAATCAAGGACACCACAGACCCTGACAAGGACAGCATTAGACCTACTGGAAGCCGTGATGTGGTGGGAAAACAAAGAAAGAGGGAGAGGGAGGGGAAAGCTAAAGGTAGAAACTAGAGGCAAGAAATGAGTAAAATCAGACTGATAGCAGAATGATGTAGAAACTGTCAATGTAGAACTTCAATATCACACTTAACTTTTTCCTCTTTGGAAAAGCTTAAACTGTCAGCACTTACAATATTCCTCCATCTTCCAGTACTCAGAGCAGAACTTAGTTCAGGCATATCTTCAACTTTAGCAAGTCCAATAAATCTTGACACATACAGAAATTTGCTGCTATTTCACTAAGCATCTTTGACAAACTAGAAATTGGGCTACAACTCAAAACAGTTAAGAGTGAGCCAGAAGCAACATCGTTTTGGCCAAATCCAGGAGCTTCAAGAAAGCACTACAAACTCATCGCTAATCTTCCAAACAGAATTTGATAAATAGCGGGGAGGTGAAAACAGAAGGATACACACAAAAAAGGGGGCAAGCAGAGCTAATTTGATTGTTTTCCTATCAGCTAGCACAGATCCAGCAGGCTCAATGGTTTCTTTCTGTGCTCCACTGTTCAACTATAACACCCATTTACAGAGCAAAAACATCTACGCAAAAACGTCTCAAGGTAGTTCAAATCTTCTGTGAAGGAGAAAAAAAGTGATGGCGCTACATAGGTAGATGCTTGAGCAATTACCAAACTCTTGATGAAAAAACTGTAACAGGTTCTAAAGATTGCCCTAAGAGGAGGGGGAATTGGGGAAAGAATGGAGGAGAAAGAATGTTGTGGCCTTGTCGGTTGCAGGCATGGGCACCAAGGATCCAGCAAATCAGTTTTGGGGATAGGTCTGAAGCTGAAACTGAGGGCATGTGTATAAAAGGTTATAAAGATTAGCTTTATCTATTACATGTACCTCGAAACATATTGTGAAATACATCATTTGTGTCAATGACCAATACATTCCAAGAATGTGCTAGGTACATCCCACAACTAACTAACCCATCCCAAACGTGGGAGGAAACCCGGAGCAAACCACATGGCCATGGGAGAAAGTACAAACTCCTTTGACAGTGGCTGGATCCCAGTGAGAGACTCGAGATAAGATTCAGAGAAGGTGGGGAGGGCTGAGTCAAATGAGGTGATTTACAAAACAATTTAAATATTGAAAATTGCAGGAGCTAGGGTAGGTCACAAAGCACAGGAGCTTTTAATGAGCAGGACAGAGGGAGCAGAGCTTTCGGTGACCCATTTCACAAAGGACAGAAAAGATGGTGAGCCAGAGGACACGGAAGTGTCTATTCTAAGTATTTCCGGAACAGGAGTCCAAGTCAGAGTCAAGTAACATTGCACTGGCAGAATGGGCAACTTGTACAGGGTCTGAAACTTAACTCAGGGCTAAGTGTGCCTTGAGAACTACGGAGAGTTTGGTTCAGTTTCAAACAGTTGCCACAGAGCTGATGTAACTGAATGATTTTGATAATAAACAGAGAATCCATCTGCTCTTGGCTCTCATTCTCACAATTTGTCCTCCAACTTAAAAGCAGCTTTACAGTACCATAGTCATACTTTATTGATCTCGGGGGAAATTGGTTTTCGTTACAGTTGCACCATAAATAATTAAATAGTAATAAAACCATAAATAACTAAATAGTAATATGTAAATTATGCCAGGAAATAAGTCCAGGACCAGCCTATTGGCTCAGGGCGTCTGATCCTCCAAGAGAGGAGTTGTAAAGTTTGATGGCCACAGGCAGGAATGACTTCCTATGATGCTCTGTGTTGCATCTCGGTGGAATGAGTCTCTGACTGAATGTACTGAGAATGTACCACTGAGAAAGGTCTAATCTGACCACTAAATGACTGAACAAGTGTCAGCATCATAACTTCAGAGAGTAATTACCAACCTGGTGTTGCATACTTTTCAAAATCATTTTTGGGAAAGCTTATCAGGTCATCAGAAAGCTACAAATAAAATATTGGATCAACACACAAAAGTCTGGAGGAACTCAGCAAGCCAGGCAGTATCTGAGGATGGAAATGGACAGTTGATGTTTTGAGTCAAAACCCTTCATCAAGTCTGGAAAGGAAGAAGCTAGATGAAAGGTCTGGGCCTGAAAAGCTGACTGTCCATTCATTCCTTCCATAGATGCCTGTTGGTCTGCTGAGTTTCTCCAGCATCTTTATGTGTTGTTCAAGATTTCCAGCAACTACGGAATGAGGTGTCTTTTCTCGCTTGTGGGGGGAGAAGGGCATTCTTTTCACTGGGTTTCTTTGTGTGCTCCTAATAAATCGATGAGGTTCTCAATGCCATTCTGAATTTTCCTTCTCATTTCAAGTAGTCATGGCCCAGGGATTCACAAATAAACAATGCTACATTCCATGTCCCTCTACCCACCCCCAAAGAGACCTTAAGAACATCTTTGACTTATGTTCTCTGTCCACCTGCTGATCTCTGGCTATGGCAGAGCTCTGTCAGTACTTACTGATTGTGAATAGAATGTGGTGCAGAGGGAGCCCAGGGAAGGGCAATGTGAGTGGGGGAGAAGGCAGTATTGACTGAGAATTATAAACAATTTTTGTGCAATGTTCGAGATTTTTACTTTCAAACGCTTTTCTTCAGATGAAGAAAGACTGTGCTGGCACATTGCTGATAAGTTTCATCATGTTCAACCCTGCCTTTATTTGGAAGTGGCTTCAAAAACACGGGAAGTGGCTAGCATTCCAAGGTCTTATGTGGACCTGGTATTTGGTGCAGGTGAATGAAGTTGTAAAGCAAAGACATTTGGCTTATAGAGGCAAAATGCTTTTAGTAGAGCCATTTTGCTTATGCACAGTTGCAAGGCCTGCTATCTCTCATATGCTTTAGTTAGTCTATGACAAATTAAGAGTTCTGTCTCAGCATACGGGTCATCTGTAAATTGCCATGTGATGACTGAAGTTGGAGTGATCTAGCTTCTGGAGTGAAAGTGTTGAATAGACTATGGATAGATTGCACTGCAGAAATAGCACAGGGAGGAGGCAATGGGTGCAGGGGAGAAGGCAGCACTGACTGAGAATTATTCTTGCTTTTCAACAACTTTTTACATTCAAACACTTTCCTTCAGATGATGAGAGACTCTGATGGCACATTGCCAATAAGATTCACCATCACGTTCAGCCTTGCCTTTGTTTAGAGGCAGTTCTCCATTTGTCCTACAGATTGGCTTCTTTCCAGTGGCAAGCCCAGGTAGAAAGTTGAAAGTCTCTGTCCTGTGATATTGGTTCTTTTTGGCAGGGATGCATAGGGTGAGGGTGGAGGGACATCTGAGTGTTTGCATTGTAGATAATTGTACTGTTGCCGCAAGACTTTCATCTCATGTTCTCAATATTTGTTTCTTATTTCTTTTTGCGTTTACGCAGCTTGTTGTCTTTTGCACACTGAACGCCCAAGTTGGTGCAGTTCTTCATTGATACTATTCTATAATGGATTTATTATGTCCACAAGAACATTAACCTCAGGGTTGCATATGGTGATATCAATGTACTTTAGTAATACATTTACTTTGAACTTCCCATATTCAGGAACAATCACATAAAAAGCAAATTCAACAAGAACCAAGATCAATGAATAAAGCACAAACCTATCCCATTGAACACCCCCCTTCCAACTGATGTTACAGAGCCAAAGACTGCTGTTTCCTTTCCTGGCTGCAATGTACTAACAATCCAACCTCATCAGAACTCCCTGTTCTGCTGAACTCCTTCCAAATTTAAAAAAAAGACCCCACTAATTACTCTGTTGTTCTTAAAAATTTCTCTAACCAAATAACAAATCTTAATTTTGCCCTGTAACGTAGAAGTCAGTAAGGAGCTGATAAGCAATTCAAAATTTGGTTACAGCATTATACACTTAACTTGTAGTGCTCTGATATTCTCAGTTTACACAGATAAAGTACGGCAATAATTAAAAATATATTCCAGAGCTTCTTAATAAATCTGCTCCTGACATCAGCTAATTGTCTTGTTCTGGTTTTCACAACTGTGACACCTGGCCAAAGAGCTGCAAATGAAAACATTAAACTACCATGAAAAATTAAATTGTTTTAACAAATAAATACGGGGCTTATGTACAACTCTCTAGTATGTTTACAGAACCACTCTTAATTGTATTTCATTTTACAAGCAGCACTCTATGACATAATTAAAAGAATCACTCATCTAATTTCTTTTGACAAAAAAGGCATTGTATTTTTGGCCACTGCCCCAGCACAATTTGCATAATTTCTATTGCTGCCATTTCAGACTCTCAAGCAGCAGCTGATCCAAAATAGACCTCTGGCCTACTTACTAAGCATCACAGGTCAACAAAAACTAAATGACTTTACACATTTAGCTGGACATGAAGTCTTGTCATTATTGGGATTCATGTTTCAGATGTCAACTCAGGTTGTTAAAAGCAAATTGGAAAGGTTTTACAATTTAGGCTGGGGTTTGCTGGAGTTTGAAGAGTGTAATGAGACTTGTATGAAATATATCAGATCCTACAAGATAGGGAAAAGGATTTTTCTCTTTCGGAAGAATTTTGAACAAGGTGTTTTTTTAAAACCAAGGGGTTTTCTTTTTAAAACAGGAGAGACTAAATCTTTTCTCTGAGGGTCAAAATTTTTGAAACTCTTTTCCTCACCAGACCATATAGGGAAGCAGAATCCTTTAATTTTTTTTTTAAGGCGAAGGTAGACAAAATATTGCCAGGGGTGCGGAGAGCGATTGTGAAAGTTACCCTATGTGGACTGGAACGTACAGTTGAGCTATCTAATCACATCAGTCAAAAGCTGAGTCAAAGGGTAGAGTGGTATACTTCTAGATAACATTTGGACCTTTCTGTAGTTAGGTGTTTTTCATCATCTGAAGGAAAACGTTTGAATGTAAAAGTTGTTGAAAAGCAAGAATAATTCTCACTCATTGCCTCCTCCCTGGGCTGCTTCTGCAGTTAATCTATCATAGTCTAGTTAACACTAGTTAAAAAGGTCTCAGACTGTTACCTTTTAAGTCGTAGAGATATGGTGAAATTTACAAGACTTAGGTTGGGGCATTATGTTAAACTATTATTTAAAGATAATAGGAAAACATCCTACTGGATTATGTGACTGTGGTAGTCCAGAGACAGTCCAGCATGTTTTGCTGAGCTGTAATCAATACAAAATTAAAAGAAGCATGTTGTTCAAGAGGCGATCTGGCTAAAATTTATTTTGGTTTTCTATTCAATCTTTGTTTGGCCATCAAGAGAATCAACATCTGATTGAAGGGTTTATTATTCAGTTTATACGTGAGACTAGGTTATATTTGAGAATTTGAGTTCCTTGAAGTTCTATAATTAATTATACATCCTGCGGAGGGCTGAAATACGCCCCCATGCGTCTAAACAGCCGGAAGTAGAAGAATAAGACGACGACGACCTTTCTGTAAAATTACTGACAGTCAATGGCCAACTCAAGCAAGTAGGTGGACTGGCAAGTATGGCTTTGAATTGAAGGAAAGCGGATTTCAATAGTCGCAGATGGGCAGGTATTCAGCTGACCAATGAGAGACATTTATAAATCAAATAATGTGCTCAGGACCTTGTCCTTCACCATTACAGCAGTAAGTCTGAGGAATCACAAGGGCTGGATAAAATAAAAGAGGTAGCCTTAGACAAATTTAGAGAACTCTAAGGCCTTACAGGCGTATGTTGAATGTACTTAAAAAAAAATTAGGCTAAGGAGTACAAAATGGTACTGGTAGAGTTGATTAAACATTTTATAATACATTACGGGCAAGGGGTTAACCAGGGAAAAGAGTAGGATTTAATAGGAAAAGGGAGCAAGCTATGGAGAGGTCTGGAGGTCATAGGTGAGGGGTTAATAAATATAACGAAGGGCATTGCATGTGGAGAATTCAAGGAGGGGACAGTGAATTCTGGAAGAAATTACCATTAGAGGGGGAAAAAGATCTCTGAACAGACTTAAAGATAGATAGATCCCCAGGAACTTATGAGAGACACTTTACACTGTTACAGGAAGACAAAGCTGAGGATATGACAGAAAATTTCTAACCATCGCCAGCCACAGCTGAGGTGCCAGGTGACTGGACAACAAAAGAGTCAATACCGTTATTCACAATGGGCCGCAGGTAATTACATGAAGACACATCTAACATCAAAAGTAGGGAAATCAATGTTAAGGGATTCTGAGAGACAGGATTACTGAATGATTACAGGCAGGAATTGGATGTGAATTTAAGATGCTAGATTTGTAGATTAGTCACAAAGTACAATTTGGTGGCATAGAGGATAATTTTCAGCTCTGCAACATCGATGGGTTGACAAAAATCAAATGGGGGAGATGACATTTAAAACTTAAAAATATGAAATATTACGTTTTAGGAGGACTACTGAGGCTCAAATATACATAATGAATGGCAAGTCCCTAGGAAATATAAAGGAAGAAAAGGATCTTAGTGTACAAGGATACCAGAAAGAAACTATACTGGTAGAGGCATGTGATACTAGCCCTCATCCGCCAGGATAGAAGAGCAGGGATGTTGTAATGCAACATCATTACTCCAGTTCTGATCTAATATTTAATGTGTGCAGTTCCAATTCCTGCTCTGTCGGAAGGAAGAGATTCACCAGTAATGCAGCATTTCAGCAATGAGAAATGACTGCACAAATTAGCCTAGTTTTCTCTGAAGGGAAGAAAACTGAGGCAGGACCTGATACAACATTGAGGACATGCAGAATGTAGATAGTGAGAAACTTTTCCTTTATAACCAGAGGGAATTGGTTTAAGTTAAGAGGTAGAGATTTAAAAGGGGGTTTGAGAACAATAAATTCGTAGAAATCTGGAATGGTGTGCCGGAGGGATCATTGGAGGCAGCTGCACGAATATTTAAGTAGTATTTAGATGAGCACTTGGAAACACCATCATAAGATTATGGGCAGACTACTGGGAAATGGGATTAGTATAGGCAGGTACTCAATGGTCATCACGGACATAGTGGGCCAGAAGGTCTTTTGTTGTTGTATGTTTCAGACTCCAAGTGCTCAATTACTTTTTAAATGGAATACAGTGTTTTAATTTAGAGGCACAGCATAGTTACAGGGCCCTTCCTGCCCAACAAGACTGCACAGCACTATTATACCCATGTGACCAATTAACCATATGCCTTTGAAATATTGGGGGGGGGGGGGGGGAGAAGCAGAGTACCAGAGGAAGCCAGTACAGTCACAGGAAGAACGTACAAACTCCTTACAGACAGCAGTGGGAATTCAATCCAGGTTGTTGGTACTGTATAGCTTTACACTAACCACTAAGCTACAGTGCTCCCAAATAGCCAAGATTCATCATTTTACATTCCTCAACCACATACTAAAATATTTCTGCAGATTAATATTGTAATCATTTTCACCTGTGGGACAGGGGAAAGATGCTAGCAAGGGAACAGTTATCTCCTGCAGTAAACATTATGCACATTAAGAAAACAAACTTGCAATACGTGCATGTGCTTACTATAACCAAATTGAGTTTCCTCTGTTTACTGACTCATGGAGATCTTGCCTACAATTTATTAAGATAATTAAAGTTTTTAGAAGCACAGAATCTAAAACACAAAATTCAGCACAACAGTACTTTAGCTGGGCTCGGGAAAATAAACAGCAAATTGCTTTTGGCCGTTTCAGAAGCTTCACGGCCTTATTTGATCTGCACTAGGGCTGGGTCAAGGCCACATTATCCGGAGATTCTTAGGCACACTACTCAACCTATGCCGAGTCGGGGCATACATGGATAGATCACAACAAGCTTTGAAAAAACATCTTCAGAAGTGACGAGAGGAAGTGACGGGTGCAAGATGGTGTTCTGGAGTCAAGTCAGGTCAATGCTGTCACCAGTGGTAGAAAAGAAACATCAGAGTTGAAAGGAATGGAAGCCACAAAACAAGTCAGAAGAGTGATAAGCCTACATACAATGAAGTGGAAACTGAAGAGCTGCCTGCGCCGACCAAATATTTTCCCTTAGCTAGAAAAAAAAACAGCCTGCCCTCCACAAAAGGACCAAAAGTCTGTTGGCTTTGACCCATGGATTTTCCATCCCTGCTTTGATTAACTTGTTTGATCACCAAAATCAATCAGCACTGTTCAGTGCTTATGATTTCCACTCTGAGAAAAACATTCCTCATCATTAACCCAAGCAAAAACAAATCTTATTAATGGAACTATCAAAAAAATCTATTTGGTGGAATACTTTCTATTTATTCTTTTCCATCCAGATTAGTTCAGAATTCTACTAAAAAAGTCCTCAGGACAATGTAAATAGTAATTATATCTAAAAAGCAGCCATTGTAAACATATCCTTATTAGTTGACTTACAATCCTAGATGCTGTGCACCAATTCGGCATGTGGTATTATCACTGGTATGATCTGTGTAATCTGGCATTTCCAAAGCTCCTCAAGTTACCAAAGCAAGAACAAACACGGGATTTCCTAACATTGCACCTTTTAATTCAAAAATCAAAAACTCAGACAAAAACAAAAACTTAAAAATTCAAGCATAATTAATTATTTTGCAGTTAAAATTCAGGAATACATAAAAACATTTGCGGAATACATAGTAGACACAAGTCCAATATATCTGACAGACAGACAAATGATGTGGCAACATTGCAACCATGACTTTAAATTATGCTTCAACAACCAAGTGTACCCACACTGCAGTGGAAAACCCTACAGAAAACATATCCAAGATCAACTGTGATATCCTTGTAACACACATCAAAGTTGCTGGTGAACGCAGCAGGCTAGGCAGCATCTCTAGGAAGAGGTGCAGTCGGCGTTTCAGGCCGAGACCCTTCATCAGGACGAACTGAAGGAAGAGTGAGTAAAGGATTTGAAAGTTGGAGGGGGAGGGGGAGATCCAAAATGAAAGGAGAAGACAGGAGGGGGAGGGATGGAGCCAAGAGCTGGACAGGTGATTGGCAAAAGGGGATACGAGAGGATCATGGGACAGGAGGTCTGGGAAGAAAGACAGTGGGTGGGGGGGGGCCCCAGAGGATGGGCAAGGAGTATATTCAGAGGGACAGAGGGAGAAAAAGGAGAGTGAGAGAAAGAATGTGTAACAGATGGGGTACGAGGGGGAGGTGGGGCATTAGCAGAAGTTAGAGAAGTCGATGTTCATGCCATCAGGTTGGAGGCTACCCAGACGGAATATGCCTGAAACGTCGACTGCATCTCTTCCTAGAGATGCTGCCTGGCCTGCTGCGTTCACCAACAACTTTTATGTGTGTTGCTTGAATTTCCAGCATCTGCAGAATTCCTGTTGTTTGCGTTTAAATTCACTACTGCGAAGCCTCTTCCAGTGTTGCCTACACCGAAGAAATTTAGATCCTCTCTTCGACGGGAGTTCAGTGAAACCATCTCTCACTGTTCCCCATCTGTAATTTCTTCGGCTCTTCAACTTTTCGACCACACTTTGACTCAGACTCGCTATCACAGCCATATATCCTTTCTTGGAACGTGCCTCCATCGCCAACTTACTCTAGTTGGCTTTAGGATTCGTTTCCAAGCCTCTCAATTTGGACCTTCTGAGGATCCCAGGTACGCACATTTTATTGACTCTGCCTCTCGCCGCTTCTCCCGTCAAGCTCTGAAGGCGACTCTCTCCGCCATGAGGAGGTATTTGGTGTCCCTATCCCAGACCCTTCCACACCTTCGGGACACTTTCTTCGCCGTCTGTAATGGTCCTGCCCGTTATTTCATTCTCCGTCACATTCACACCTGCAATCGCCGTTTTTTTGACTTTGTCATGTAAGGCAAAGATCGCAAGATGCTACATCTACAGACTCCAGAGCCTGCTGGCCCTGAAACTAGCAGGCATGAACTTCAGATTGCGGCCTCTGCCATTGATCTCACCGGCTCCAACACCTCAGGGCATATTCAAAACCCGGACTCCAGCAATGACCATGGACACCTTCACAGCGACTGCGCAACCACCAACTGTGACTCCAGCCTTGAACTCCAGGCCGGGTCTTTATGTGCTGCTGTTGTGACTCCCGTCTCCCCTTCCCCCACCACCACTCTGCAACCCCGTCCCCTTCAGATCCCACCGTCAGTTCCTGGGCCCTCAGAGGCTCCATCTTCCTCTCACCCCAACCCTCCCCTCTCCATTGACACCCCCAGCCTCCCCCCTCCCCCCTCTGATCCCAGCTCTCATCCATGCCGGGTCTTTACCATCCCCTCCAACCTTCAACTGTCGGAGGCAGAACGCTCTGTTCTCAGTAAGGGCCTCACCTTTGTCCCCCTTCGCCCACACCTCAGCGAGTTCCGTGTTCGCCATGATGCGGAACTTTTCTTCCACCGCCTCTGTCTCCGAGCCTACTTCTTCGGCAAGGACTCTTCCACCCCCACCGATGACCCCTTCTCCCGTCTTCAACCCTCCTCTTCTTCATGGACACCCCGCTCTGGTCTTCTGCCTGCTCTGGATCTCTTTATCACTAACTGCCGACGGGACATCAACCGTCTTGACTTCACCGCACCTTGTCCCCATTCCAACCTCACTCCTTCGGAACGCTCTGCTCTCCACTCCCTCCGCACTAATCCTAACCTTATTATTAAACCTGCCGATAAGGGGAGTGCTGTTGTAGTCTGGCGTACTGACCTCTACCTTGCCGAGGCACAGCGACAACTCGCAGATACCTCCTCTTATTTACCCCTCGATCGTGACCCCACTAAGGAGCACCAGGCCATTGTGTCCCACACCATCACCGACTTTATCCGCTCAGGGGATCTCCCATCCACTGCTATCAACCTTATAGTTCCCACACCTCGCACTTCCCGTTTCTACCTCCTACCCAAGATCCACAAACCCGCCTGTCCTGGCCGACCTATTGTCTCAGCTTGCTCCTGCCCCACCGAACTCATTTCTGCATACCTCGACACGGTTTTATCCCCCCTTGTTCAATCCCTTCCGACCTATGTTCGTGACACTTCTCACGCTCTTAAACTTTGATGATTTTAAGTTCCCTGGCCCCCACCGCTTTATTTTCACCATGGATGTCCAGTCCCTATATATTTCCATCCCCCATCAGGAAGGTCTCAAAGCTCTACACTTCTTTTTGGATTCCAGACCTAATCAGTTCCCCTCTACCACCACTCTGCTCCGTCTAGCGGAATTAGTCCTTACTCTTAATAATTTCTCCTTTGGCTCCTCCCACTTCCTCCAAACTAAAGGTGTAGCTATGGGCACCCGTATGGGTCCTAGCTATGCCTGCCTTTTTGTTGGCTTTGTGGAACAATCTATGTTCCGTGCCTATTCTGGTATCTGTCCCCCACTTTTCCTTCACTACATCGACGACTGCATTGGCACTGCTTCCTGCACGCATGCAGAACTTGTTGACTTTATTAACTTTGCCTCCAACTTTCACCCTGCCCTCAAGTTTACCTGGTCCATTTCCGACACCTCCCTCCTCTTTCTAGATCTTTCTGTCTCTGTCTCTGGAGACAGCTTATCCACTGATGTCTACTATAAGCTTACTGACTCTCACAGCTATCTGGACTATTCCTCTTCTCACCCTGTCTCTTGCAAAAACACCATCCCCTTCTCGCAATTCCTCCATCTCCGCCGCATCTGCTCTCAGGCTGAGGCCTTTCATTCTAGGACGAGAGAGATGTCTTCCTTTTTTAAACAAAGGGGCTTCCCTTCCTCCACTATCAATTCTGCTCTTAAACGCATCTCCCCCATTTCACGTACATCTGCTCTCACTCCATCCTCCCGCCACCCCACTAGGAATAGGGTTCCCCTGGTCCTCACCTACCACCCCACCAGCCTCCGGGTCCAACATATTATTCTCCGTAACTTCCGCCACCTCCAATGGGATCCCACCACTAACCACATCTTTCCCTCCCCCCCCCTTTGCATTCCACAGGGATCGCTCCCTACACAACTCCCTTGTCCATTCGTCCCCCCCATCCCTCCCCACTGATCTCCCTCCTGGCACTTACCCGTGTAAGCGGAACAAGTGCTACACATGCCCTTACACTTCCTCCCTTACCACCATTCAGGGCCCCAAACAGTCCTTCCAGTTGAGGCAATACTTCACCTGTGAGTCGGCTGGGGTGATATACTGCGTCCGGTGCTCCCAATGTGGCCTTCTATATATTGGTGAGACCAGACGCAGACTGGGAGATCGCTTTGCTGAACATCTACGCTCTGTCCGCCAGAAAAAGCAGGATCTCCCAGTGACCACACATTTTAATTCCACATCCCATTCCCATTCTGACATGTCTATCCACGGCCTCCTCTACTGTAAAGATGAAGCCACACTCAGGTTGGAGGAACAACACCTTATATTCCATCTGGGTAGCCTCCAACCTGATGGCATGAACATCGACTTCTCTAACTTCCGCTAATGCCCCACCTCCCCCTCGTACCCCATCTGTTATTTATTTTTATACACACATTCCTTCTCTCACTCTCCTTTTTCTCCCTCTGAATATACCCCTTGCCCATCCTCTGGGTCCCTCCCCCTTGTCTTTCTTCCCCGACCTCCTGTCCCATGATCCTCTCTTATCCCTTTTGCCTATCACCTGTCCAGCTCTTGGCTCCATCCCTCCCCCTCCTGTCTTCTCCTATCATTTTGGATCTCCCCCTCCAACTTTCAAATCTCTTACTCACGTTTCCTTCAGTTAGTCTTGACGAAGGGTCTCGGCCTGAAACGTCAACTGCACCTCTTCCTAGAGATGCTGCCTGGCCTGCTGTGTTCACCAGCAACTTTGATGTGTGTTGCTTGAACTTCCAGCATCTGCAGAATTCCTGTTGTTTGTGATATCCTTGTACAACTTTGCACAACTTGCTATTGACTTTATTTAAATATATTGTCATACTAACTAATGATGTCTTCCTGCCATATAACAACTCCCATCTCTTACAAGTAACCATTTAAATCTTGCCAATCTCTAATCTTTAAAACAAATGCACTTTCTGAAAGAACTGAAATGGTAGCTGATTTCAAATGGTTAATCCCAGGACTCTTTTTCATTTAGAAACTATTTTACCTTTGGATATACAGTATATTCAGGTTAATTGGGACACATTGGGACCAGAACATTTTAGCCCAATTAACTACTGTTCCAAAGTTTCATGGAAATAGTTAAAAAGGTACAAAAAAAGGGCAAACTACCATTTAACTGAGAAACAAATTATGTATTTAAATGAAATACAGAACAAATGACCCTACCAATACTACTACAGTACTATAAAAAGTATGCAAGTTCATAACCCAGTGTATGCTAATGTGTTCTTTTGATTGACTGTAAATGAACAAAATTGGCGCAGACACCTAGTGCAGATAATGGACAGCCCTCATGGCCTTCCTGCTTGAAATAGTATCATAATCCAACAATTAACTTCCTGGCATCCTATGTAGTCATCAGTTCAAGTTCTGATGTCATTTTCAACAGTTTGTAAAAAAAAAGTTATCCAAAGTTTTTTTTTAAATTGGCATCCATTGGCCCAACCGGATAACATAACACAAGTACATGAATACAAGGCGTTGCTCCGCCAACCTGAGAGTGGCCTCATCATGGCAGAAGAGGAGGCCATGAACATGTCAGAATAGGAATGAAAACTGGAACTGAAATGGCTGGCCACCAGGCCATCCCGCTTTTTGCGGAAGGAGTGAAGGTGCTTGACAAAGCTGTCCCCCCAGTATATGCCAGGTCTCACCAACGTAGAGGAGGCAGCATCAGGAGTACCAGATAAAGTAGACGCTTGAAAGGACTGTTTAGGGTTCTGAATGGAGGCCATGGAGGAGGTGAATGGGCACTTCTGCCACTTGTAGTGGTGAGGGCCAGGAGGGAGATCAGTAGTGGCAGATGAATGAACAAGGGAATCATGGATAAATTAAGCATGCGACAAGTACTAAAAAAAAAAGCAGTCAACTATGCAACAAGCAGCTAAAAGGGCATCAGGAAGTTTTCCCAAATGAACGGCTCCCTTTGTCAACTGATGTTTATTATCCAAGGGACTTCATAGCAGTGTTGCTTTTCTAAATATAAGGAGTTACAGAAACTGTAAGCAGTTGTTGTCAACTTGAGAACAGTAAAGCCAAATCCATTGGCCCATGAGTTTAATGAGGAAGCCAGGGGTCCATGAGCCAATCCTCTTTAAAGGATCGGAGGGGGAGAGGATTGGTCATTCTAAGTACCTAGGTATTATCATTTCAGAGGATCTGCCCTGGGACCAGCATGCAAGTGGCATCACAAAGAAGGCACAAGAGCACCTCTATTTTCTTAGAAGTTTGCAAGGATCCAGCATGTCACTGAAGACTTTGACAAACTTCTACAGATGCGCAGTGGAGAGTATCCTGACTGGTTGCATCGTGGCATGGTATGAAACAACAATGCCCAGGAATGGAAAAGTCTACCACAGAAAGTGGAGGATACAGCCCAGCCCATCACAGGCACAAACCGCCTCAATTCTGAGCGCACTTACAAAGAGCGCTGCCACTAGAAAGTAGCATTGATCAATAACCACAACCATCCAGGCACTCTTCTCACTACCACGGGAGGCATAGGAGCCTTCGGTTCCACACCACTAGGTTCAACAACAGTTATTACACTACAGCCATCAGGCTCCTGAACTGGCATGAATAACTTCATTCACCTCAACTCTGAACTCATTCGCTCACCTTCAAGGACCCTACAATTCATGGTCTCAGTTTTTTTTATTGGCACTACGTGTATGCCTTTGCACATTGGTTGTTTCTCAGAGTTTATACACAGTTTCCATAAATTCTATTGCATTTATTTTCCTGCTAGAAAATGAATCTCAATAGTGTAGGATGACATACATATAGTTTGATAATATACTTACTTTGACTTTGATTTAGGAAGGCAGGATAGTGCTTAATTTAGCAACATTTTAGTTGCTGAATTTGAGATAAGTGGGGTGCTATTTATTGTGTTTTCACACTGATTATGCTTCCAGCACAAGCCGTTGGACTTGTACTTATCTTCAAAACACTTTTGAAACAACCTAAAATGAAGGGCACTAAGTGCAAGATTTTTTCATTTGACATAGAAACTGAAATTCCATGCCCAGAATTTGATATTGTTAACGTGCATTTCTGAATAGATTGCGTACGTTGCAGGAAAGATTTAACAAGAAAACCTTGTTTGTTGTGGTGAGCTTTCTCATATTTTCTCCCCAAACATCTGGGGAGTCATACTGATATGCCTTTTTCGTATTTCACTAAAGGTCACAAAACAGTTGACTCAAGCTCAAACATTTAACGGTTGAAGCTGCACGTATGAAATGTGAGAAAGATACAAAGAGCTAAGGAGAGAAAACACGTCAACATCTTGGGCTAAATCTTTATCAGCCTGGATCCTTCATGCTCCATACCTGGAGTCAGAGATGCTTATATATGTTTAAAGTATAACATTTAAAGGATTAAGTTTAAAGATGAACCAAGAACTTTTTTTTCCTTTCCATCCTAATCCTGTGCTTAAAAATCCTCATTGAAGTTAAGTCTCATATCTTGTTCCAGCCTTCCAAATTCACGCTTCACCACACTTCCATAACTGTCTGCATGGGACTTAATGCTGTGTACATAGCTGAGTGCTTGCGATGCCAAATGGAGTCATTGGCAATTGACAGCAAAATCCACACCACTGTCATTTATGCACCCTGTCAGTTAAGCAGTGGACCTAGAAATTCTCCCAATCTTCAGGCTTCCAACTGTAAATCAGACTCGGCAACAGCCACAACTTTAAAAGTTCTGTGGAGAACATTAAATAGATTCTGAACCACCTGAACTATTTGCTAACCATTAAGAGGACATAAAGGGCCAGGCATAGCATTCTATAACCGTATTTCTTGAGGTTTTAAATATAATTTCTGGGTTCGCAATACTCTTAATAAATATAAATAAAAAGGTATACAGTTTTACCAATGGAAATTGCATCTCTCTTTCAAATTAGGTAAACTACTACTTCTTTCAAAACAGGCTGTAGATCAAATATTACATCAACATTGTTGGGGATTGATGACAGAGTACTGAATAAAATTTCATGTCTTCTATCACTGCTTTGGCATGTACAGTACAAAAATCAAAGTTTTTCTTCCAAAATACACCACCATTACGAATGAAGTCCAACAACATAGGTTCCCAAAATGACAGCCTCCTCAACATTTCTGCATTTAAGCTCTTCAACTCCAATATTCTTCTGTTTAATTTCCTTACTTTATGTTCTCACTCTCTAACTGCTCCCTCACTTTCACTCAGCGGAGAGGTTGCCTGGTTCACATCTTAAATCTCCCATGATCAGCCTAGTTTTACTGCATCACAGATATAAATAAAGGCGTTAGTCTTGCGAGACCATGGATCTGCGTCTTCACTATCCAGGGCGCAGGGAAAGGTTGTATGGAAGACCAGCAGTTGCCCATGCTGCAAGTCTCCCCTCTCCATGTCACCAATATTAGGAGCCATATGGCTTGGCACCAGTGTCGTAACAGAGCAATGTGTGATTAAGTGCCTTGCTCAAGAGGACACAACACGTTGCCTCGGCTGGGGCTTGAACTCATGACCTTCAGGTCGCTAGTCCAATGCCTTAACTACTTGGCCACGTGCCCACAACGGAGATAGGACAGATACAGGACTCTTCAATATGAAAAACTAACACAGTTTCTATTGATGTAGATGTCACTGACCTGCTGAGTACTGATCACCTCTTACTCATATTTCAAATTTCCTGCATCCGCAGTTTTGATTTCCCACTCCCCTCCCCCCCGAGTTTTACAAAACATTTGGTTTCTCATCACGAGTTACTTCACAGATAACATTTGACACGGAACTACATAAGCAGATGTGTAAACGCTGAGCTCAAAAAAGTTGCAAATAGTGGAAATGTAAAATAAAAATAGAAAAACCCGGAAATACTCAGGCTGCATTTGGTATCTGAGGGAAGAGATTTTAGTTTGGTTAAACTGGTGAGTTTTAAAGGACTGACTTAATGAGGAAAGGCACAGACCAACAAGTAATCAGGGCAGTGAGGGGCAATATGCTGGAATACGAGAAAAAGTATTGGATCACAAGAACAAACAGATTTAGAGAAAGGCTTAGATCCTGGAGGCTGGTGGCATGGGAAATTTGAGATATGGAGGAGAAAACAATGGTGGCATTGAAATACAGAGAAATAATGACTGGCACGTTTTAAAAGTTCTTTCTAAAAACAAATTGTCACTCAGAAGGTAAACAGAATTGCAAGTTACCTCTCGGTTTTTCTCATTCTCACTCAACTTTGTATCTGTACCTGATGCATGAAATTCAACAATATTTTCAAAATACTGAAGCAAGGCAAAATAGTAAGCACAATTTAAAGGCAGCAATGTTCTACTAGCTATAATAAAGATTATTTCTGATGGACTAAACATAATCCCACTAATTACCAGGCAGGCTTAAAGAGAATATAAACAAAGGTAAAGATCCAAGTTTATGTCATAAAAGAGATCAAATTCCAACTGCTGGAAAATTTCTGCATGTTTAATACAATGCTCAGATAACTAGGAACATCCCCCTCAAGGGGATGCAGTCAATACAAAATGACATGCTTCCAGTGGCACAACCCCTGGATTCTTCCAGCAATTAGGAATACCAATAGGCAATCAAAGTGCACTTTTCCAATTTCAAGGTGCCATAATTGCAATGCTGGAATTGTGCGAGTTTCCTGGAAACTTACCCTTTTGTTTCACTGCTTTGTTGTATTTTGGCCTCTACCACTGTAAAAGTGCTGCTATTCTCCAGATGCAGTCATTTCCTGCTCATGCACAAGATCATTTAGTGCTTTATTTTCCTGACCATACTGATGAGATTTCCGTTCGAAAGTGGAAAAAAAACGTTTCTACTGGAGGAAAAGCTAAAGATTAGTGATTTCGGTTCTTCCCCACCCTCCTCAGTACAAACCAAACCATAAAGATACCAACTGTTTACCCATTATCTGCCAGATTAAAGAGCTATCCTTTCCTGAAAGCAATGAAGCAATCTTACTCTTTTCCCCATTATGAAGGTGGAAGTATCTACAAATGTGCATTTCTTCCACATTTGAAATGACAGCTTTCTACTTGAGCAACTCAGTAAGAAACAGCTGCAACAAGCTCACTTGTGTAGCTAGATCAGATAAAAAGCGAGGTTAAAAGGACAAGACACAGTGTCTGTGCAAATTAGAGACATGACAATAAAATTGTTAGAAAAAAGTGACAGAAGCATTTTCCACTGTTTTAATCCCACCTGTCAAAATGAAACTGATTGTATGTCTCAAAAAGGAAAAACTTGAAAGGATTTGGGAAAAGACCAGGGAATGGGTCTAAATCAGGGTTTCTCAAATGAGGTTCCACAAGATATCGTGATTTTTAAAAAAAAACATCATTTTTTGAACTTCACGCAACATGCAATGCTAGGGCTCGCAGTGGTGGGCAGTGACCGAGCCGCCCCCTTAGCAATCTCGTTTGAGGTCCCTCAGCCCCCTATGGCAGTGTGCAGTAGGACCATGTTTACTTGGTTGAGTCCATTCTCAGCTTTTGACGCAAAATAAGGGAGGCCATTGATAATTGGTGAACGCTGTATTGCACAGAGAGGACAGTAGGCTGATAAGGCGTGTGAAGTGCATTTTCCAAACACTGAATGGGTCTAATAATGCCAACATGTACAATTATAGTGGGTAAAATGCTGGGACAAGATGCAGTACAAGAAATTGAAAATGTTTCACTCTCAAACAGTACGATAAGTGGACATATTGATGACATGTCACATGATGAAGAGGAGGTTTTGTGTGATAAACTGAAAAACAACAGCCTCTATCCAGGTTGACTAGTCAAGAGAGTTCACCAAAAAATGTCATGTTATAACATTTGTAAGATTTGTAAATGATGGTGAAATTCAGGAAAACTTTTTCTGTTGCAAAGAGCTACCCGAAACAAGCAAAGGCCGAGATATACAGTCGGCACTCCTTATCTGCAGGTTCCGCATGCACAGATTCAACCAACCGTGGATCGGGAAAACCTGGAAGTTTTCTCTCCAGCACTCACTGTTTGAGCATGTACATTATTTCCTAAACAATACAGTATAACAATTATTTACATACCATTTACATTATATTGGGTATTATAAGTAATCTAGAGATGATTTAAAAGTACAGGCAGTCCCCGGGTTATGAACAAGTTCTGTTCCCGAGTCCATCTTTAAGTCAGATTTGAAGTCGGAACAGGTACATCCGGTATTATTTAGCGTCAGTTAGTCAAATGTTTGTCTTAGTATATAGTATATATTTTATCTTTCTATGCATATAAAACACTTAAGAAACGTACGTATTTCAATAATTAAACCACTGCGTTGCTTAGTAATAATTGTAGCTTTCATCGCGGCAGGGCCTTTCACATGCTCCATTAAAATTGTTCCGATCGTTGACTGACTGTAGCTTAACGCTTTTCCAATGACCGATGGTGTTTCACTTCTTTCCGATAGCTTTATTATTTTCACTTTATTTTCAATTGACACCGTGATTATTTTCGTGAACAGAAACACTGCGGATTCAGAGCTGCGCCGGATCCGCGCACTGAGACAGGTTAAATAGGATCCAGGGTTCCGCTGGGTCCTAATGACCACTGCACTGGACAGGTTAAATAAGGGACTTGAGCATCACGGGGGCAGGGGTGGGGGGTTCCCAGAACCAATCCCTCGCAGATAAAGGAGGGCCGACTGCATTTAATGTTTTGTCTTCACATCTGGAAACAAAAAGGTCTGTCCTGGAGAAACTGTATTGGCTTCTGTACTGCTGGTGTCCCATCAATGGTTGGGTCCATGAGGTTTCTTTCTTTCTTTCTTTCCCTTTTTTTTTTTAGGCATCCGTTAGTCTCGTGAGACCATGGATTTGCATCTTGGAAAGTTACCAGGGCGCAGGCCTGGGCAAGGTTGTATGGAAGACCAGCAGTTGTCCATGCTGCAAGTCTCCCCTCTCAACGCCACCGACGTTGTCCAAGGGAAGGGTATTAGGACCCATACAGCTTGGCACTGGTGTCGTCGCAGAGCAATGTGTGGTTAAGTGTCTTGCTCAAGGACACACACGCTGCCTCAGCCAAGGCTCGAACTAGCGACCTTCAAATCACTAGATGAATGAGAGGTTTCATTCCTCTTGCAAATAAAAGAAAATCCTGATGTTGTCACAACACACTGCTTTCTTCACAGAGAGGTGCTGATGTTAAAAACTCTTGGAGATGAAATGGAAGTTCTGGATGATGTTCCAAAAAAAAAAAACTAAAAAGACCAGTTCACATAAGAATATTTAAAAACTGTAAAAACCTGGACAAAAAGCCCACCAATCTCCTGCTAGATACAGAAATCCGGTGGCTTAGCAGAGGAAGAGTTCTCAACAGGTTCTTGAGCTGAAAGTTGAATTGCAGGAGTACTTTCAAGAAAACAGTAGGCCAGATTTTGCTGAGTGCTTTGAAGATGAAGAATGGCTGTAGAAACTAGCCTATTTAACAGAGATTTTTCATCATATGAAACAGTTGAACAAGTCCCTGCAAGGCCCTGGAGAAAATGTTTTGACTTCAATTGACAAGATTCTTGGATTCAAATGGAAATGGAATATTTGGAAAAATCATGTTGCAAAAGGAAATCTTGAAATGCTTCCACTGCTGCTTGGGCTTGAAAGTGAGGAAGGATATCAGAAAGTTTCAGTCTTATTGAAAACCACCTGGAAGAACTTCAGAACAAAACTGAACAGTATTTTTCCTCCCTTTCAATATAAGTGTATGACTGGGATAGGACCCTTTCTCTGAATCTTCTGCTCAGCCTGAGAACTTGACTTTCAGAGAAGAGGAAGAACTTTGTGAACTGCAGTCTGATCGTGCACTCAAGATGAAATTTACTGACGGACAAGTTACGGATTTCTGTAAAATTAAGTATCTTGCCATTCATAGGAAAGCAATGAATATTTTGCTGCAGTTTTAAACTTCTTGCATGTGGGAGCAAGCCTTTTCTTGTTTAACAAGCATCAAGAGCAAGGATAGAAATAGTCTCATTTCAGTTGGTGAAATCCGTGTGTGCTTATCTCAAGTTTGAACCAGAATTGGTATTTGTGCACCAAAAAGCAAGCACACATTTTATATGCTAGGCCTATATTCTAGCCTGATCACAACACTTATGAAGAAAATGTCTTTTTAAAGACTTGCATAAAATTGTGTCTTAGGCTATATTTTTATTCATATTGGTTTGGCTTTTGGTTTTGGTGACTTCACTATCCAAAGTTGCCAATAAATTTTCATGTTGTAAATAGCATTAATTAAAATCAATTTACAACCTCTAAATTAAATCTACCAAGCCCACCTTTAGAAAATTAAATCCTTTTTTGTTTTAAGCCAGTTATTTTACAGAAATTTATTATGTTTGCCTTATGAGTTTTTAAAATTTATGAAAGGGAAGAAAGATTAATTTCAAGGTAAGCTTGGCTTAACTACCTTTTTATTTCAAGAAAGGCTGGCTAAAAAATTCTCTACTCAAAAGTGCATTGACAATTATTTTTGGATTACTACATCTACAACTTACTGATCACGCTAACACACCCTGAGCAGCAGATATATTAATCTTATGCAGAGGTTCCCCAAGTCCTGAAAATTATTTCAAGGGTTCCTGCAGGGCAAAAAAGTTGAGAAAGGCAGAACTAAATGGGTAGCCTACCAAGGAACTGGCAGTCACCTTGTCTCAGGCAGTCTCATGCAATAGTTCAATTTTTGTCACAAAAAAGCCAGCTCGTAAGCATTACTAATATGAAAATCAGTCAGCAACTTGTGGTGAGGAACTGATACTCAAGCTGAAGAATGTCTCATGATGCTGGTCGATTTATGCAACTCCAAAATGACATCTTGCCCTGAACCTTACAGCATTATCAGCTCATATATTAATTTGAAGAAATTAGTATCTAAGAAAGTTGTTAATTACAAGTTAATTGTTGATGACTGTCAAGCAAACCCTCAACCAGAAAATACACAAGTATGAAGTGTCCTTCATTCCTTCGGATTTGAACTGTTGCTCACACTTTTAAAACATTGTCCTTAAAACCAAAGTCCTACATTCTTGTTTCTCCCTCCCTTAATCCTTAACACTGCACTTAATTTTACATGAAGTTACACTCTTCCTGCTCATTCTCACCTTTATCTCTGAATCCTTCTTAGCCTCACAGTCTACCCCACTGTTCAACAAGTACCCAGGCATATTGGACCCAGACTGATGTTCTTGGCTCACGTTTCCAGCAACAGTGTCGGGTAATTCTCAAATAAGTCTACCAGGATAATCCTTGAATTAGTCCTTTCTGGAAAACTAATATATGAAATGGGAGCAGTTGTAAGGTATGTAGCCTCTCTTGCTTGTTCTGCCATTTAGTAAGATCACAGAATCTTTTTCCTCAGTTCCACTTTTCTGTTTTAACCCTGAATGTCTTGACTCTCTTAATACCAAAAAAAACTTGATTAGGTCTATACTCCCATTACAAACCATTCCCCCCCAGCCAACTTTGATAACAAACTGTGCTGTGGAAGAGAGGCCAAGAAAATTTGAAAAAAAACACAAAAAAGGTTATTATTGCAACAAGTTCATCCATTCAACTAAAAAGATGATGGAACCCAAGTTTAAGTTTTACTTCCTTTCAATAAAGCACACAGTACAACATTCAAAAGATGGGTCCTATGTTTACAATATTCTCACATCAATTTTGGAAGACAAATAAATGTCCTGAGCAATTTCATTACCACTGAAAAGTCCAAGGAAAAATTAGCCAATGTATATAATACGTGACCAGACATGACTCGACCCATTTTCCCCACAGTCATTTAACAGCAAGTTAAAATTATGTAATTAGCCAAAAGTAAACTTCTCTGACAAGGAAAATCAGTTTTCTCCAAGCAGCAACAGATATAAATTTAATTGTACTTACACATTTGCAGACAAATAGCAGTATCTCAAACTAGGAACCAGTCTTAAAGAGGCTGACATTGCTTGGGGAAGAATGGTATTCCATTGAGGTGAAGTGCCAGCAGCTTGTGTGTCCCTGGCACAAACCGAGGCCCATCTGTGGAGCTATTTATTGTTACAATCGCACATGCCAGGCACTCATGTTTCCAGCCAACATTCAGCTTAACCGGGGTGTAGGAAAAGATATGTCACCTTAACTTAAAGGTAAAGGGAGATGATTAGCAGCTTGAAATCAGAGGGTTGGATGAGCAAGTCTCCAAGAGGACAGGCAACTAGAAAGTAAACAGCATTCCACCCAGCTAGATCTGGAGGAGGCCAAGCATGCTGATTAGCAAAGCAAATCGGCTCAATTTAGAAATCTACTTGGTTGCACATTTTAATTAAAGATATAATATATCTGAGACATAGAATTACCCAAAGTTAACCATAATTAATTTTTTGAGTCCTCCCAAGAATTAGGGTCATGTACCATTTTTGTCTTTTAACTCCAGTGAACAAGGATTGTACATACAGCAGGCTAAGCCACAAAACTCATGGAAGTGCATGTTTTCACGTTAATTACAATTGTCACCTTTCTAGTGTCTGTGCCAGATTTGTGTTTCAAAAATATTGCTCTGTTTTTGTCAAACATTATCTGTTTACACCAACTTCTGGCTGTGAGGAGGCCAAGAAAATCAGCCTCAGGCCTTCAAAGCAGACTCTTGTCATAGTACTGCCCTATATCCAGCCATTTTCAGCTACAACTACCCCGATTTCAAAACTAAATACCCTTTTTCATTATTATCATTGTTTTTCAATAGTATCTGTCCTTCATTATTAAGAAATGGGATGTCATTCTCCATGGCTCAAATCACCTTGTCCACGTTCCTTTTTCAAAAGCTGATTGAGGGTAAATGATTGGTAGGTGTTTTATGAAGAGAAATTGGTAGTTTCCAAGTGCAGAGAGAGAGAGAGAGAGTGTCTAAGGTGATGGAAGAGGAGCTTAACATGCTATGTCCGGAATTTAACATGCTACTGCCTTTAACCAGATAAGTGATGACAAATTTCTAAATAAGAAACCATTCAGATGTTAGCAGGCAAGTCACTTACCCCAAAATACCCACTCGTGCTGTTCTTAGAGTCACATTTGTATGGTTGGTCCACGCAATGCTAACCCCATATGTTAAGATGAGGTTATGGTAAAAGATCTTTTTTGGTTTTGGATTTCACTTGAATTTGTTGCTTGCCTATCCTGAATCTGTCTATAATCACTGCATCATTTGCAACGAGCTGTCATTGGAATAAAATATTGGGCAGATAACAGAGACATTTAATTATAGCACATGACTTAACCTTCTGGCCCATCAAATCTATGCCAGCTCTAGGGAAAATGCCATTCTTCATGAATTCCGCTGTAATTTGCTCCTTCACACATGCCCATTAGCTCTCTTACTAACCACCTATAAAGCTAACCCAACAACATGCACGCTGTAGAAATCGTAGAGGAAATCAACACATCATGGGCAAACTCATATCATCACAGGGAGAAAATACTGTATGAACTCCACAGCCTGGACCAGTGGTTCTTATTTGTGAGTTTGATAGGAAGGTCACTGACAAAGTTCTGCAATGATATACTGAGATGATTGGCCTCTAACAGCTTTTGGCCTTTTGTTATTGTTATGACTTCAGCAAATGAAGAGCTTCCCCCACGTTTCCCAATGACCTCCTTTGTTGTTTCCGCTGCAGAATGTTGCCCTGTCAAATGCCAAGATCAGGGTAATCAGGGTCGTCTTAAAAACTAAACTTCACTATTTGTGTCCACATTTGCACCAGTGCAGAAATTACGAATGGAGGTTATTAGTCCCATGGGATTTGGGTGCCCCTTGAAAACAACCCCCACCACTGTCTGTGAGAAGTGCGCGCATTCGCCCCGTGACCGCGTGGGTTTCCTGCAAGTGCTCTGGTTTCTTCCCACGTTCCAAAGACGTATAGCTTAGCCAGTTAATTGGTCACATGGATGCAATTTGGTGACGGGGGCTTGCTGGGCCGGAAGGACCTGTTGCCATGCTGTATCTCAGAATAAATGTATAAGCAAGCTTCAAGTGTAGCATCAACACAGTTCAGGCTGTTATATAAACAGTACTTGCTTGCAAAACTGGCGATACTGGAGGGTGCTGGTCCTTGTGACTGGAGTCCCAAACAGAAAGGTGAAACAGTTGCTTCAATGCTGTAGGTTGATCGTCATTTTTTCGACAAGCACGAAGGTGTAACTATGGGTAGACTTTGTGAAAATAAATCACAAACAAAGTAGTGCTATTAAAACAGCAGATGTCCAAAAACTGTGATTCAAGTATGTTCCTCAATTTATTAAATTACAAGCCTCCCTTTAAAAGACTGAGGGGCATGGACAAATTAAATATTTGCATCGCATTGTGCTTTGGATCGGAGCAAAAAAAAATACAGCTTCAATACTCCACAAGAACTGAAGATGATCCCAACCCAACCTTTGTTGGTTTGCTGTGGAATAATTTACTGAAAAATCAATTTACACTGCACTGATTCGCACTTCAAACAGACTGACACGATCAAACACATTTTGCTGCCCAATATACATGTTAAAGGGAGAGCCAAGAGGTCTCTTTGTCCCTGGAAAAAGGGAGTAGCAGACTGCCAGAGAAAAAAATCATACAACAGCACCAATGATGTTTTCCCATCCCTGTTCTGCAAACCAATGCAGCAATTTGAACTCAAAAATCAATCAATGTAACTAACATTTTTATATATAAAACAAAGACTTAAAATGTAGGTAATCTCCGGGACCAGGTAGGTTGGCTTCCAATTTTATTTAGTAGAACAAAATCCTTTAGATAATTTAATTGCACATACTTGTGAATACACAAATAGGAATATTTGTATAGATTAACAGAGTTAAGAGAGTGATTTTTATTATATTCATCTTTAATTTTGATGCCACATTCTTTGATCTTGGGTTGCAACCTTGCACCAACCCGTTGCTCTGAAACACAAAAATCAGCAGTTCAACAATACCTTACATTAGATTCAATATTAACACAAGTACAGTACACAATCTGTGCTGATTTCCCCCAAGGTAATATGTTTCAATAATTTTTGACAAGCTGGGATGAAGTGTGAAAATGTTTTCCACTCTGATAACTGCCAACCAATTCAATTATTACTACCTCCTTACCAAATCTTCCTGAGTATTTTTTTCTCTGATAAAACAATTTTATAAAGATGATATCCTTGTAAACGCTGTATACATTCTGATTATGTGGCTAATTTTAACTTCCTAAAACAGATGGTGGATAAAGTATTAAAATTCTGAAACAGGAACCCAATTCATCTTAAAAAAACACCAACTTCTGTTCTAACAACCATGAGTACGTCAACCTCAAGAAGCTGTTGTATTACTGAAATTTCCCCCTCTTTTCTCAGGGGTTTGTAATTTTTGGTTTAGATATACTTTCCCTTTTCAAGCCTGGTTTCCTGTCGCTCGCAAAATTACAGCAACTAGAAAGGTCAAATGGGCTAAATCGCCTAACTGCAAATGCCGTCAATTAAATATGCCAGAAGATAGGGCAGGGATGAAACAGAAAAAGTAGATAGCTAAAGAGAATGGGGCAGCACACAGTAGTGGAATGACGTAACAAAAAAAGAGATTGTGACAGAAAGGGATCTCGCTCGATCACAGCAGGAAACAAAGCCAAAGTACAATAAAATGCAAATGTCAAATTAAAAGATTTTTCATCGGAATGCAGAAAGCATTATGTAGATAAATTAGTGGGGGGCGGTGGATTTCATCTAGCAGCCATCATAGACAAATGGCTGCAAGTCTGATAGTAATGAGTGATGCCTGGACAGATCAATAATACACAAAAAAAATGGGAAATAAAGGAAAACACTGCAGTGAATTTTTTTAAAATGTAAAAAGGGAAAGTAGGATTTAAACGTGGGTGCAATAACGCAGTTATCACAAGCAATACACAAATAAATGTACTGACTCTAGCCAAAAATCAAGAATTGTGGAGAATGAAAATTACTTGAGTACCAGGCATGCGAAAATGAAAGACTGAATGAAGATCATATGCAGACTTTGTGATAGTAGAGACCTACAAAAGGAATGAAAATCCTTAGAAGGAAACTTTATTCCAAATTTTACGAAATGCACGCAAAAACATTGCATATTCCAACAGAATAGCCAAAATATCCAGTGTCGACCAGCATCAGTGCTCGCAGAAATAAATCAGTGCAGAATAACTAATGTCGACACAGTGTCATGCAAGATTGCCGCTCTGCAAATTGTTTTCTGCATATCAGTGGCTGATCTTCTTGCCTGCAGGCAAACAGGAAACCTGCAATAAGGACGCACTAAAGATCTCTCTGCAGAGATTGTCAGGAATTAAAACTTGGCAGATGTACAGAGAGAACAAGTAACGCATCAAATTTACATGGTGCACAATACGAAGAGATATAATTGAGGTAAAAGAATATTTCACATTTGAGGCAAGCTCAGAAAAAATATTGTATTCAACCTTGGGCCTAGAATGGTAAAGTGCTTTGAATAAATAATTGAATGTGCATACACTAGTCAAAAACTATCTTGCCATTTATATTTGTTCTAGATTAAGTGCTTCCGGATTCTGAAGTGGAATACAGTAAAATAATTTTACATCCACAATCGCCATTCTTTTATTCTTTTTGCAGCAGTTTCTTTGCATTAATCCCCCATTGTTGATCACCTTGATCTCTCAGCGAGATTACCAGATTATAACTGAATCTGCATCACATAACTAAAAGCAAAATAAGATCACTCTTCTTCCAGAACGTCAGAGAAAACACAATGATAATCTCACAAAATAAGAAGAGAGATTTTCAAATGCTCTGTTGTGAAATTGCTTCAAAGAAATATCTTTTATTTCACTGGTGGACTTGCAGATCTCCTGAGCTAGTCATTCTGTAGCCAATATTGGTATGATTTCTGCTTCTACTGCCTAGGTCTGGTTTGAAATATAAAAAACAGCAGTTCACCAAGACTACAAAACCCCTTGGATTATCCAAGGATGTGCTAAATGCTTTAAATGCAAACTCTCCATCTCTCTAAATGTCTTTAAGGTTTTAACTGACATTTAAAATACAGATTGAAATGGGTAATTCACGATAAAAATTGAGAAATACATTAGTGTTCTTCTGCATCAATTACAAGTTCTTGAAATAAGTTTGCCATGCAATTTTTTTTTCATTATTTAGGCAATACACATAGTAAAGGAACCAATTAATGCTGGATTGATTTTCTAAAAATCCTATGCCAAGTCCTTTATTTTTGCCTAAGCTTTGTGCTGAATAACTACCCACTAACCCATTCGGTACAAAACCCCAGCACTCTAAGAGAACGGTACATTTTGGTCCAAATCAAGGTTGAAATAAAGTATTGGAAGCAGATTCAATCAAATTCAAAACAGAATTAGGATATAAAACTACTGGGCTGCAGGGAAATAGCAGGGGAATTGGACTGAGAGAACTAAAGGCAGCTCAATAAACTCTGTAAACCTGCTTAAATGTTACACTGCCTCTGGTTGCTAAACATGCAAGGTTCACCCCTGCATCTTAATACTGAATAAGGACATGAAAAGGAATGCGGGAGCTACAATTCAAATTAACCAGCAAAGAACAGAAATTTTGATACTGCTTTTATATCATCTTAATGACCAGTCTTAATGACTCAATCCAAGTTTTGAGCAGTATCTTGGAAAATCATAGCTCTCTGCACTCTTGACAAACAGACTCATGGGCCCATTTTTAATCAATGTAGGAAGATAGAGTAGGGATAGTTTTGCATTTGCTCTGCAATCAAAAGCAGCTACTTTATAACTATTTTTAAAAAAAACAGATAAAGTCATCACACACACACACACAACGCTGTCGGAACTCAGCCAGTCAGGCAGCATCTAGGCAGATGTAAACAGTCAATGCTTTGACCTGAGACCCTTCATCAGGACTTACTCAAGTATGGGAACCAGAACTGCCTAAGGATCTGATTAAGCTAGGGAAAGTGCAGAAAAGATTCAGAAGGGTTGTTTCCAGAACTTGAGGGTTTGAGTTATAAAGGAGATACTGGATAGGCTGTGACCGTTTATCCACGAAAGAACGTGGCTGTGGGATGACCTTACAGTTATAAAATGTTGAAGGGGATAGATAAGGTGAATTGTCAGAGCCCTGTTCCCATGGGTAGATGTCTAAAACTAAAGGGAATAGTGAGGGGAACAAGATTTAAAAGGAGAACAGAGGAACACATTTTTTATACAAAAGGTTGTGGGTATATGGAATGATTGTTGAAGTGGTAGAAGCTGGTACTCTTGCAAGATTTAAAAGACATTTAGCCAGATTCATGGATAGGAGTGATTTAGAGGGACATGGACAAATGCAGGCAAAGGGACTAGCTCAGGTAAACATTTAAATTGAGCTGAAGGGCCTGTTTTTTCCATGCTATGGCTCCACAAGTCTTTAGTGGTAATGATAAAGTAACAATGGTTTCTACTCACAACCCACAACTATAGGGTTCTCTTGAACGTTGGATAAATACAACAGGCATATACCCACCCACACCTGGTAACCAAAAGAAATTAAGTGCCTGGATTCTTGGCACATGGTCTCTGTGGTCTAGAATCTCAGGAGGTCACATAGCGAAACAGCCTCTGAAATGAAGGAATTCATTTGACATTTTTCTTCTATTGTCCATGAACCAAATTAACATTTCCTTCTTTGCTTTCAGTCAGGGTTGAGGGGTCATAGTGCTTGTTTGAAGAACATTTACAAACACGAAACAAATGGTGTTGATTTTTCTTGGCGGTGAGGTTTTCTTCCTCCCTCTCCCCCCCCCCCACCCCACCCCTTCACAATGACTTCCTTAAAGACTAACAAGGTACTGGGCTACATCCGAAAAAATCTTGCATTCCCTTCAACTAAGAGTTCTCATTCTCACAATAATTTGACTTCTGAAATCGTTGGGTGTAACAAACCACACTTCTTCTTCCAAACCAATGTCCAGAAATATTGGCCAAATTCTAAAGTAGGAAGAAAAGGAGTGAACTTGTATTACCATTCAACTCTTGAATTTTACATGACACAGCAACCACAGACCACATTACCTCAATGCAAATTAAAAATATGTCAGGCAAATTCATAGCCTCCTCCTCACTGACAATTATCACAGGTACACTCAAGGATGTGTGCTTAGCCTAACTGCTCGACACTTATCACTGTGTGACTAAGCAAAGCTCAAATGCCGTCTGTAAACTAACAGATGAAACCACTGTTGTTGGTAAAATTTCAGAGGGGTTACAGGAGTAAGACAGATCGGCTGGCTGGCAGAGTGGTGTCACAACCACAACCTCAGCAAAACCAAGGAACGGATTGTAGGTTTCAGGAAGGGGAAGTGAGGAGAACACACAACGATCCACATTCAGTGGTCAGCAGTGGAACGGATGAACAGCTCAAGTTCCTGTGCATCAGTATCTCTTGGAGAATCTACCCTGGGCCCATTTGTTGATGCAATCATGAAGAGGGCTTGCTATCGCCTCTCCCTCTTTAGGATTTTGAGGACATTTGGTACATCAAAGACCAATACCTGTACAGTGGAGAGCATTTTGACGGGTTGCGTCACAGTCTGGTAGAGAGGCTCCAATGCCCAAGATCATGAGATGCTGCAGATTGAAGCAGATTCGGTTCATTCCATTGCGAGACCAACACTTCTCATCATGAAGAACAGGGATTCTCCCACCCTAGGGTCCACAGACCCCTTGCTAACTGGTATTGGTCCATGGCATAAAAAAGGTTGGGCGTCCCCGTGCCTCAAGACTCTCTCCATCTGAGACACGCCTTCTTCTCCTTACCACCATCTGGAGGGAGATGCAGGAGCCTGACCACCCACACTCAGTGACTTCTCTCCAACATCACATTTCTGAATAGTCCACAAAACTATCTCATTATACCTTTCCTTTGCATTATTATTTTTTTTAAATTTATAATACTGTTCATGTCTTTGCACCGCCCTATTGCTGCAAAACAGCAGGTTTCATGGCACAGAAGATACCCAATTCTGATTCACACTTAGTGCTGGCCACGTTCCTTCAGTGTCCGAAGGAAGGTCAGATGAAAAGAAACTTTGAATCCCCCATCCAAGTCCTGTTCCCGCCACATTCCTGGATACTAGTCCACTTCTCCACCACTACTACCACCCCTCCCCACCAGAAATTAAATGAGCAAAAGGCAGAAGTTATTTTAAAATAACCCTTTGAAAGCAAAGAAAAGAGAACAAAGGTTTTGGAATTCCAGGTACATTTACTTATTTTTCCCCTCTGCAGCTCCACTTCTTCGCCCACAAGTGTAGCGCCTGCATGGCAAATGAAAAGAGCAAATAAAAACAAAGGAGTGCTGGGCGCAGAGATTCATTTTTTTCAGCCCAGACTCATCTACCATCCAAGCTGGTGATAAAACACTTTGTGGCACTACTTTGAAGAGCAGGGGAGCTCAAACATTCATGGTGGCCTTTTTTCGCCCAAGATTGCTGGAGATCAATGATGGGGAAGAGCATGTAGCATAGATGCTACGTATGACCCACAAAATGGCTGCTGTAGCCTGAGGGACAAGTATGAAATAAATCAGGAGTTAAGGCATATTTCCAGCCCTCCCTTCCAACAAACAGAGACCAGGTACTTCAACTTAGGAGAAAACACATGTGCAGTTACTTTTTCCTGTTTTAATCCAATTCAATTTGATATCTCTGGTTTCACACAAGCAGCTTTAACTGAATATTTCACCTCTAGTGACCTTGTAGCACTCATGTGAAACTTAATGTGCTTAAAAAAGTCTTCATTATCACAGTAGAGATCTTTTCAATACATTAGCCTTTTAGTGAGTTAAGAGATTGCAAGCTCAAAGTCCTCTCCTTAATTTGAATACCTATCTATGGGTGAGATCATATTGAGTTGGGTGTCGCATTATCAGAGTAGCCACTTTTGGATTAAACATTGAATCAAGAAAATCACTGCCTCTTCAAGTAGATCTAACAGTCTCCTATATATTTTTCATGAGCAAGATGACATATAGCATTAGTCAATTACTTCCATTTACTTCAACAAACTACAATAAAGTGCACAATGGCTAATTGGATTTGTTGTAAGAGCAAAAAACAGCCTGGTTGGAAAACATTGCTATTGTAGGACTATCCTACACCCAAAGTGGGCGTCACATTTATTCACAAAACAACGGCAGCTCCATCCAATCAACACAAGGATTGATTCTGGCCACATATTCCCGGCACCAACATAAAGCCCATCATATTCAGCAGAACAATGCAAGCAATAACAACACAACAACAAAACAGAACAACAGAAATAAAACAAGCACCTTTCCTACCCACTCACATACATACATATATATATATATATATATATATATATATATATATATATATATATATATATATATATATATACACACACACAGAGGCCTCCAACCCCAGGACAGGCCGCCTCCTGGACTCCAACCAGCAGTCCTGGCCCTGGACTCAGACTTGCAAACGTCCAACCTCTGGAACATCATCCCTGGGGCTTCAACCTTCAGGCTTTGACCTCCGAACAGTGATCCTGAGACTTCAACCTCAAGGCTTCGCCAATCCTTTGGGTATCAACCCCAGGACTTATTGATCACAGGGCTTTGACCACCGGGCCTCCACCTCTGGGCTTGCAGACCTAGTAAGTCACCAGCCTTGGCCACTGAGCCCACAAAACTCGGCGATCACCATAAGGATCACTGGTCTTTGTCCTCAACACCTGCTGACCCAATGTCCATGGGGATCATTGACCTTTGACTGCACAGTGATCCAACCTGGACTCAGACGACCAGCTCCTGCCTCTGACTCTTCATTTACTGCCCGACCTCCAACTCCCCCTCATTCATGCCCCTAAACCCTAACCTATTCCCCAACTCCCCATGTTACTTCCAAAACCATCCTTTGAAACCTAAAAAGCAACCAAATCTGAGCCACAACCACAACAGGCATTACAGCTTGGTGGATTCTTCAATAAAAAAAATTAAAGCTAATCAACCAATTTTGCAGTTCAAACACTTTGGGCAAGACTTTTAGCAGTAATTACAACAAAAATCGCTGGGGTTCAATATCATTTATTTGTTAAAGTGACAGCTATTTCAGGATTTCCACGTGCTGCTGTCAGTAATTCAGATGCTTTTATAGATGTTGCTATTTGCAGTTGAGCACAATTATTTACACTGCAATTAGGTACAACGGCTTGAATGCTGTGAATTTAAGCTATTTTCAAACCACTTCCACTATAGAATGCACTGAAAATTTTACACTCATTACACATGATCTAAACACATTTTTAATGACGCACTCAGCCATAATTATCAGACTTCAAAAAATTTGCTTTCTATCTATATACTGTAACTCCTTCACAGAGCAAATACAGTAACAGGGAGATTGTAGCACAGGAAAAGAATGTTCAATTTGAAGATTTCAAGAGATTTTAATGTTATTTCATTTTCTACCTGGAATAAAAGAAATCAAAGTGCGTACCCATGTCACATCAGGCTAATTAGAAAGCTTTTTTTTTTGTTTTTGGGGATATTGCAAGTATTTCTTTTATAAATGAAATTCAGCTCGTCTGAACGCACAATTAGGCCAGGTAGAGTAGCATTTAGCGAACGCTTTGCAGTGCCAGCTGTAAGATTGAGGTTCAATTCCCGGCGCTGACAGTAAGGAGTTTGCACGCACTGGCTGTGACCGCGTGGGATTCCTCTGGGTGCTTCAGCTTCCCCCCCCCCCCACATCCCAAACGACATACTGGTTAGAGCTGATAAGTTGTAGGCATACCATGTTGGTGCCCGAGTGTGACAACACTTGTGGGCTGCCCCCAGCACACATATGGACTGTGTTGGTTGTTGACACAAATGATGCCTTTCACTGTATATTTCATTGTACACATGACAAACAAAGCTAACCTTTTTCTTTAAAGGTTTCTCTGGGATCTCCAAGAACTAATGCTTCATGGATTGCAAAATTGGAAACAGGAAACTTGCAGGACAGCTGATCAACACTGAAGATTTCGCTTTGAAGTCAGAGCATACATTAGTAAGGCAACAGAGACAGGCATGACCTTGCACATTGCAAATTTATAGTCAATCGTAATTATGAATATTTATTGTTGTATTATACAGCGTTGTAACAGAACAAAAACAATGCTGCTGATTCACCATCTCCAAAAAAAAAGTTTAGTACTAAATGGGAAATTACTTTAAACAGTTATGTTTATTCCTTGGTACCCGGAATCAGCTGCAGTAAAAATTGGGGATTTTTATTCCACCCAGTGCAGGTGAGGATGGTACCAAGAAATAAACAACACACACAAAATGCTGGAGGAACTCAGCAGGCCAGTCAGCATCTATGGAAAAGAGAAAACAGTTGACGTTTTGGGCTGAGACCCTTCATCAGGATTGGAAAAAAATATGAGAAGTTAGAGCAAGAAGATTTGGAAGGGCAGGGGAGGAAGAAACACAAAGTGGTAGGGGAAGGGTGTAACCAGGAGAGGGGAAAGGATGAAGTAAAGAGCTGAGAAGTTGACAAGGTGAAAGAGACAAAGAGCTGGAGAAGGGGGGAATCTGATAGGGGAGAGTAGAAGACCAGGGAAGAAAGGAAAGGGGGAGGAGCACCAAAAAGAGGTTTTGGGCAGGTAAGAAGAAAAGGTGAGAGAAATAAACAGAATTGTTTCAGTGACCTCAAATTAGCACTAACCTTTTTTGTAACTGCTTGCTTCTCTAAATACTCCTCATACAGATTAATTCACTAAGAATCCCCAGGCTAAAGAAAAATTGCTGCATGTAGGTCACACACTTGGAAGGTTCCATTTTGTAAATAAAGCAACCAGATCTCAAGAGCTAAGATATTATAGAAATGCTCATGTTCTTCTTTTCCCTAAAAAAGCCTGAAGGTAAGTTCCAGCAATTCCAAGGATAAAAACTAATGCTGCGATGCTATGGTTAACTACAATCCATTAAATTCCAGTATTGGACCATATACACTGTACATTTTCCCCATTAAAAAATATTTGCCTCACACTTAATCATGCTTCACTCTTCATTAAAATAAGAGAAAAAAATTGTAAAAAGCCTGGGATTAATTTACCAAAGTACCATCACCCATTCCATGTCCTGGATAATCTATCCATTAACAGTGGCTGGGGCCAACAGTTTCTTTCTTTGCACCAGGAATTAAAAAGAGCAATTTTATGTAATTCAATCTAAAACTACCGATGTTGAAAGCATATCCAACAATTTTTTTTTGCCATCTTGGATACCAGAAGAACTTTATTAAACAAGATTTCCACACTTCCTTATTTTGGCAAAGAACTCAGTTCCATTACACATCCTGAAAGTAAAGGTGCCCAAAATCTACTACTAGAGAAAGACTATAAGCACACAGGGAGGGCATTCATAAGCCCATAGTACACAGGAGCAGAATTAGGCTATTCAGTCCATCAAATTTTCTCTACCGTTCCATCACGGCTGATTTAGTATCCCTCTCAGCCCCATTCTGCTGCATTCCCCAATAACTTTTGACATCCCGACTAACCAAGAACCCATCAACCTCCACTTTAAATAAATGCAATGACTTGGCCTGCATAGCCAACTGTGGCAAAGAATTGTACAGATTCACTACCCCCGGCTAAAGAAATTCCTTCTTGTCTCTGTTCTAAATGGATGTTCCTCCATTCTAAATCTATGCCCTCTAGTCCTACACTCATCCACTATAGGAAACATCCTCTCCATGTTCACTCTATCTAGGCCTTTCAATATTCAATAGGTTTCAATCAGATCTCCCTTCATTCTTCTAAACTCCAGAGAGTATAGGGCCTGAGCCATCCAATGCTCCTCATAGGTTCACCCTTCCGTTCCCAGAATCATTGTCACGAACCTCCTCTGGACCCTCTCAAATGCCAGCACATTTTTTTCTTAGGTAAAGGGCCAAAACTGCTCACAATACTCCAAGTGCAGTTTGATTAGATTATGAGGACACTCAGTCCTCATTTATTGTCATTTAGAAATGCATGCATGCATTAAGAAATGATACAATGTTCCTCCAGAGTGATATCACAAAAAAAAAACAGGACAAACCAAAGACCAACACTGGCAAGACCACATAATTATAACATAGTTACAGCAGTGCAAAGCAATACCATAATTTGATAAACAGACCGCAGGAATGGTAAAAAATAAGTCCAATGCCTTATAAAGACAGCCTTACATCCTTGCTCTTATATTCTAGTCCTGTCGAAATGAATGCTAACATTACATTTCCCTTCCTTACCACTGACTCAACCTGCAAGTTAACTTTAGGGAATTCTTCACAAGGACTCCCAAATCCCTTAGCATCTCTGATTTTTGAATTTTCTCCCTATTTAGAAAATTATCTGTCTTTATTCCTTCCACTAAAGTGCATGACCATACACTTCCCTACACTATATTCTATCTGCTACTTCCTTCCCCATTCTCCCAAACTATCTAATTGCTTCTGCAGATTCTCTGCTTCTTCAACACCTCTTCCTCCACTTATCTTTGTATCATCTGCACACTTGGCCTCAAAGCCATCAACTCCATGAAAATTGCTTACATGTCATGTGAAAGGATCCAGTCTCAATACCAATCCTTGCAGAACACCACTAGTCACCAGCATCCAACGAGAATAAGCCCCCTTTATTCCCACTCTTTGCGTCTCCTTTGTCTGTCCAGCCTGTTATTTCCTCAATTAATTTCAACAGTTTTATCGGCCAAGATTTTTCTTCAAGGAAACCATGCTGACTATGGCCTACTTTATCGTGTGCCTCCAAGTACCCCAAAACTTCATCCTTAATAATAAACTCCAATATCTTCCCAACCACTGAAGTCATTAACTGGCCTATAATTTCCTGTCTTTTGCCTCCTTCGTTTCTTAAAGAGCGGAGTAACATTTGCAATTTTCCAGTCCTCTAGAACCATTCCAGAATCTAGTAACTCTAGTTATTACTAATGTCTTCAGCTCTTCAGTTGCTTCTTTCAGAATCCTGGGGTGTGTAGCCCATCCCATCCAGGTGATTTACCTGCCTTCAGACCTTTCAGCTTCCAAAGCACCTTTTCCTTAATTAAAGCAACAACACTCATTTCTATCTCCTGACCTACTCGAATTTCTGGCATACTGCTCGTGTTTTCTACAGTGAAGATTAACGCAAGATATGTATTAAGTTCACCTGTCATTTATTTGTCCCCATTACTACCTCTCCAGCATCATGTTCCAGTGGTCTGATATCCACTCTCGCCTCTCTTTTACTTTTTATATACTTGAAAAAACTTTTGTACCTTCTTTTATATTATTGGCTAACACCTTCATATTTCATCTTTTTTGTCCTCATGGCTTTTAGTTGCCTTCTGTTGTGTTTTTTTTTAAAAAGCTTCCCAATCCTTAATCTTCCACTAACTTTTGCTATATTATACACCCTCGCTTTTATGCTGTCTTTGATTTCCCTTGTCAGCCATGGTTGTATCATCCTCCATGTGGAATAATTCTTCATTTTTGGGATATATTTTCTCTCTTGGGAACCAGCACCAATCCAATTTTCCCCACTCTATCAGCATACTGAAATAACCACCTGACTATCATAACATTGCTTTTATTTCATGTCAATTTCTATTGACAGTGTTGTAAGAAGGCGTATGGTGTGTTGGCATTCATCAACCGTGAGATTGAGTTCAAGAGCCGAGAGGTAATATTACAGCCACACAAGGCCTTGGTCAGACCCCACTTGGAGTACTGTGTTCAGTTCTGGTCACCTCACTACAGGAAGGACGTGGATACTATAGAGAGTGTGCAGAGGAAATTTACAAGGATGTTGCCTGGATTGGAGGGCGTACCTTATGAGAATAGATTGAGTGAACTTGGTCTTTTCTCCTTGGAGCGACGGAGCATGACAGGTGACCTGACAGAGGTGTATAAAATGATGAGGAGCATTAATCGTGTGGATAGCCAGAGGTTTTTTCCCCCAGGACAAAATGGCTAACACAAGGGGGCATAGCTTTAAGGAGCTTGGAAATAGGTACCGAGGGGACGTCGGGGGAGGTTTTTCCCACACAGTGGTGGGTGCGTGGAATGCACTACTGGCAGCAGCAGTGGAAGCAGGAACAATAGGGTCTTTAAAGAGCCTCCCAGAAAGGTACATGGAGCTTAGAGGGCTATGTGGTAGGGAATGTTTTATCTCCCGTTGCAAAAATATCCTGGCCATTGCTCAGAGGTCTGTATATTGCTCCAAACAGGGACATTTTACCCTTGCATTTTCTTTAACTCTACACTTTCTCTGATCCTATGCCACCTCTTTCTAAGGATTTGATTTCACTTTTAACAACAGAGCCACCCCACCCCCTCTGCCTACCTACCTGTCCTTACAACACAATGTGTATCCTTGGATATTAACCTCCCAACTATGATCTTCCAGCCATGACTCAGTGATGCCCACAACATCATATCTGCCATTCTCCAACTGTGCTACAAGATCATCTAACTTCTTCTGAATTCAGCCTGCATCCAAATATAACACCTTCTTTAGTCATGTATTCATCACCCTTTTCGATTTTCCCCCATGTTACACTTCAACTCATTCCACTGACTGCAATTTTTGCCCTATCATCTGCTTAAGTTCTTTATAGCCTACCTACACAATGCATCGACTTGTATACCAACTGCCCCATCACTCCAGTTCCCACTCCCCTGCCAAATAAGTTCAGACCCTCCCCGGTATTTCCAGCATATCTACTGCAAGGATATCAGTCCCCTGGGGTTCAAATGTAACCCGTCCTTTCTGGACAGGCCATACCTTTCCAGAAAAGATCCCAATGATCCAGAAATCTGAAACCATGCCCCGTGCACCACTTCCTCCGCCACTCATTCGTCTGTACCATCATCCCTTTTCTCTGCTTGACTAGCTCATAGGACTGGGAGTTATCCAGTGATTACTACCGTGCAGGTCCACTTTTCAGCCTCTTCCCCAACCTTCTATACTCACCGTGCAGGACCCCTCTTCTCCCTTTTTACCTCTGTCATTGATGCCAATGCGCACCACAAGCTCCGGCTGTTTACCCTCCCTCTTGGGAATCTTCCTCAGCTGCTCTGAGACATCCTGCACCCTAGCATCTGGGAGGCAACAACCCAGCTTGGCATCTGCTCTGCGGCCACAGACCCTGCTGCCCGTCCCCCTAGCTATCAAGTTTCCCATCACTATCGTTCTGCCCCACTTTACCCTTCACCGCTGAACCTCAGAGGCCACCACAATGCCAGACTTGGCTACTGCTGCTGGGCCCCGACAAGTCATTTTCCCCACAGAATTCAAAAGGTATACTTGTTGCTGAACGGACTGGCCACAGGGGATCCTTGTACTGACTTGCTGACTTCCTCGACTTCTCCTGGTGGTCACCTACCTACTATCTGAAGTCTACACTCTGGGTGTGACGACCTCAGTAAAAGTCTCATCTCGGTGGTTTTCAGCCTCCAGGCTGATCCCGAGTACATCCAGCTCCAGCTCCTTGACCTTGTCAGTCAGGAGCTGCAGTTGGATGCACTTCCCGCAAATGCCATCATCAGACACGGTCGGGTACCCTGAAATCCCGTATTTCATGGGAGCAGCATTCCACTGCCTCAACTCTCAAGCTTAAATTTCCAGCCCGTGCCTAAGCCTGGTCACTCTAACACTGGCCCATTCCAACAATGTCCGCTCTGCTTACAGCTTGCTTCTTTTTATTGACCCCTGCCAAGTGCCTAAGATATTGTTATGATTGCATTCAGTCTGTGCTATGGGCATACAAACAACTTCTGGTACAATATTCAGAGATATCACCATAATTAAACAACTAGGTATCATGTCAAATGAAAATTGAAGTGAATGCCAGACACAATATTTGAAATTTTCTATGTGTAATGCTTGAATAACTTAAGCACATTAGACACCAAAATCCAGACTACCAACTAATACACACCCCTCCCCATCCTACCTTTTCCTACATCACAGCCATTGTACCTATATACACAACAACTTTTCATTACTTATTTTCAAACTCTATTCAAAGATGCATCAAAATATTGGAAAACTGAGTTTTTCTTTTATGTAGTGTTTAAATACTGGAATAGCTTCCATATGTAAAATGAATAATGAAAATAAATAGATGGAAGTGACCCAAAAAGGCATTATTACAGGCAATTAGCAATTTTCATCCAATATTAATTTTACATAATTAAGTGGGAATAATCATTTAAATAATACTGGATGAAAATTGCTAATTGTCTGTAGTATGCCTGAATTGTGAGATCTTTTGGGTTACTTCCATCTTCTGTTTATTTTTCCCCATTTAAACAACAAGTGTAAGAAGCAAATTAAAAAAAAGGACTCATGTTCAACTAATAAAATCAGGCTTGCTAAGATTGATTTTTTTAAACTTAATACAGTACATTCAATTAAATAATTTGATTGTCAAAACTGGAATTGGATTTCCATCGCTCATTATTTTCCAAAAATTTATCAGGATAAAGCTAAATTTATTTTAAACCAAGAAGTGCTCAGCACTTGATCTGAAAATATGCCAAGAATCTAAACGCCAAAATTCCCTTCCCAACCGCACTGTGGGAGCACCTTCACTCAGAAGGACTGCAACAGTTTAGCGTATTACGGATGGGCAATGAATGCTAGCAAAGCCCAGATATCAGAAAGTGAATTAGTAATAAAATACAAGTACATCTTTTTCTTGATGTTGAAGTACTGGTTTGAGGTTCCTCCTATATTTTCTTCAGCTTACCCTCTGAAAAGTTTCACAATCCATCTAAATTGCAGCCAAGAACTGTGGGATACCGAGTTTACTCTCCTTATCAAATGTATGTGAAATGAGCTTGGAAGGCTTCAACCCAGTTCCGACTGGCCACAAGCCCACTGTGTAACATTGTCCCAAATTGGCACCAAGTCTTAAAAGCCACAATGATGACTTGTGTGGGAAACTTTACAGTGAAATCATAGAATGCGCTTTTTAAGGTTCAGAATCTTTTTAAAAATTGTTAAAAGACAGGGGAAAGAGTATTACACTGCATCTATCTCAAGTTAAATTTTTTTTTTGGTAATGCTAGGTATTTCATTCTTCAATAATCTCTGATCAAAAGCATCTTTTGGGGCACGATTTTTATCCTTCAATATCCCTATGGAAGTTAATTCATCGTTACGCAAGGAAAAGAGAAGGTTTGATGATATTAAGTGAGGAGATTCACAATTTCAAAATCGTATTATGTGGCAATAGATTATTCACAAAATGAGCAAAGGATGCCACATACTATGCCACAGAGCAGCATGGTAGTGTAGCAGTTAGTGTAAGGCTATTACAGCGACACCGGTTCAATTCCGCCACTGTCTGTACAGAGTTTGTACAATCACCCCATGACTGTGTGGGGTTCCTCCGGGAGCTCCAGTACCATCCCACATTTCAAAGGTGGTACAGGTGAGCGATGGTTAGTAAGATGCGGGCATGTTACGTTTGCACCAGAAGGACGGTGAGCTTGCTGTCTGCCCTCACCACATTCAGACTCATTTCACCGTACGCTTCGATGTACACCTGCCAAACAAAGCTAATCCATCCGTCTCTCTTACTCAACTACGCTGCTGAGAGTCAACTAGAAGTCAGTGTTTCCCAATAAAATCGTTGTGTCTGTCACATAATGAGTGGACTTCGACCAAATCTTCAGCACAATAGCCGCAAGGAGACTGCAGGAAAGGAGAAGATAACACAAAACTAATGAAGCACCATTCAATACTGCAACGTTTTCCAGAGACTATTAGTGCCAATGATTTGACATGTGAAACAAATTTTCCAGGCACATTACCACAGTCTGTTCATGCACAGAACAAGGAGAACATTCTTTTTAATCACTATGCAGTAGACAAGCTTGACATTTTTCTCTGTCCTAGCCAAGAGAAGGATTTGCTGTTAAGCAAGAAACATTCAGAACAAAAATTTAAATCACCTGACTATATAGCTGTGCAAGCTCTTAAATGGAATGGGGCCTCTATTCAAAAACATTTAATGGACCTCCAGAAAGTTCCCACAAGACGCATTTTGCATTGTGGGAATTCTCGACAATACCCTGAAGACCCTCATCACAAAAGTACCACAAAAAAAATATTTCATTCAGTTTTAAACAACTGCACTAATAACAGTTTCAGGCTACAAAGAATATTCATTTTGTTTTAAAACAGTAACAGATATTTCAATGAAAATAAACATCTTTTGCTTATAATGTATCTTTCTTATAGGCAGGACTTTAATAATCGCACAAAAAAAATCATTTGTATTTGAATATGCAATAAATTACAAGGACTAGGTAAACAAAACAAAAATCATAACTTATAGCATGCAAAATACTACACTCAACTAATATGCTCCTTGAATATATCCAATGCATAAAATATTAGAAAGAAAGCTGGGCAGAAGATGTTGTAAACAGTCTTTAAAACCTACAATGTCAAGTAACGGTAATTAAAAATTAAAAAGGACATGCTTGACAGAACACATCAACATTAAGTGTCAACTGTGGCATGTTTCTGCTGTAGCTAGTGTTTGAATAAACTTATCTAAAATGGATAGGGGACCAAAATATTCAGACACATAGAAGTTAAATGTACAAAGGATGATGATTCACTAGCTACAAAGATCTATGCACTTCTCCACAAGAACCAATCGCTCTGGAGTTATTCCTTAAAATCCAAAATCTTCACATGCAACGGCAGCAAATAAATACAAGAGCAACCTTAAAAATTCCTCCCACTTTTATTAAAATAGCATGTCTCTCATCCACAATGCCAGATTTTCTGAATGAACAAATAGGCAAAATGCATTCTATATTCTGTGTTTATAACTCACTGGAAAAACAGATGAAAGCTGCAAGTCAATAATTTGTAGAGAATACGGCACAAATTTTCATATCTGATCTCTTGCCTATTTTATCACCTGGGATTAGATCACCAAATTTAATTCATCATCATCATCTGGTGCCATGCCCAGTTTGAGCTTTGACTGCCATGGCCCACACACTCCTGTTTCGGGTCAAGTGGATCAATTCATTGGTATTCATTTCCAGTTCTCTGGCTGCTGTCTCCATCATCATTTGTCTTTGCCTTCCTCTTGCTTTCTTCCCTTCAATTTTTCCCATAATTACCATGCATTCTAACTCCTCTTTCCTAATGACATGTCCAATGAAGTTACGTTGCCTTTTCATGATCTCATGTTATTTCTCTTTTTGTGTTTGCTCTGTTCATGACATCCTCGTTAGATATTCATTTCATCCATGATATTCTTGGCATCCTCCTCAAAAACCACATCTCTGCTGCTACAATCCGTTTCCTCATGTTACTAGATATTGCCCAACATTCTGAGCCATATAACATAAATGGATAAACGTAACATTTCAGTACTCTGAGGTGGGTTGTCATGCCTAGTTTAGTATTGGTCAGTATACTCTTCATTCTCGTAAAGGTGTCTTTTGCCATCCCTATTCTTCTTTTGATGTCCAAGTGACACCTGCCATCTGATGTCAACCAGCTTCCTAAGTAGCAAAAGTTCTTTACTTGTTTTATGTCTTCCCCACTTATTCTCAGCTTGCAGATAGGATTCTCCTTCTTTTTGGATATCACCATATATTATCTTTTTGCAATTGATAGATAGACCCATTTTTGCACTTTCAACAATTATATCAATTAAGTTTTGTAGTTCTTCCTCCGTACTTGCAATTAACACAGTGTCATCTGCATATCTGAAATTATTGATGTTTTCACAGCCAACTTTGATTCCCAAGATGTCTCTTATTTTTTGTAATATTATTTCACTGTACACATTAAACAAATCAGGGGAGAAAACACACCCTTGTTGAACGCCTCTCTTGATTTTCGTAAACTGACTCACTTCTCCATCTATTCTTACAGCGGCAGTTTGTTCCCAGTACAGATTTCTGATTAGGCGGAGGTCTTTCGAATCTAGATCTAGAGTTTTCTGTAATATTTCAAATAACTTATTGTGCTTCACTTTATCAAATGCTTTTGTGTAGTTGATAAAACAAATAAGTCTTTTTGCACTTGAATAGCTCATTCTGATAGTATCCTTAACATCAATATTGCGTTTCTTGTACCTTTGCCTTTCTCAAAACCACATTGTTCTTTGCCTATTTCAGCTTGTATCTTACTTTTAGCTCGTCATCAAATTCTTAGGTATCTTGGTGATATGCCTCACTAAACTTATGGTCCTATGTAATTCACATTCTATTGCTCCAGCTTTCTTAAGAAGAGCGATAAATATGGATTTTTTCATCTCTTCTGGTATTATTCCAGTCTCATAAATGTCATTGATTAAATCTGTAAATTTTTCAATTCCATAATCTTCAAGGGTGATAATTTGTTCTGTTACTAATTCATCAGGATCTGCTGCCTTTCCTTTCTTCATCTTATTTATTGCATTACGAACTTCAGATTTTAAAATACTTGGACCTTCAATGTTTTTCTTAATTTCTGGTTTTTCAACTCGATTGTCTTCAAACAATTCCTGAATATACTCAGTCCATCTGTTCATAATCTCATCTTTTTCCATGAAATGGTACCGTCCTTTGCTTTCAAACATCCACCTGAAGAACAGAGGAGCTTTTTACCAGTGATATTCTTGATTTGTTGATGTAACCTTTTTGGATCAGTAATAGGGATTCTTTCTAATTGCTCACATTCCTGGTTTAACCATTCTTCTCTGGCTTTTTGACATAAGCTTTTAACTTTTTTATCTAAGGATTTATATTTTATAGGATTTGCTTTCTTCCGTCTTCTTTCTTCCATTAGATTTTTGATTTCATCTGTCATCCATTTATTCTTTGGGCTTTTTTCTTTTTTAGGAATCACTGACTTTGCTGATTCTACCAAGGCATCCTTTAGAGAGCTAAATTTCATTTCTACATGATTGCTATCATCTTCAACAGATTCTATTTCTAGACTTTGAAATCTATTCCTTACTTGAATTGTAAATTTTTCTTAGGTTTTCTTCTTTAATTAATTGCAAGTAGTCAAGGGATTGTTCAGATTTTTGCTTCTTTAGTTTTTTTTTACGTTTTACTTTTACATGACATACTACTGGGTTATGGTCACTATTACAGTCTGCACCTGGATATGTTTTGCATTGAGTCACTGAGTTTCTATATCTTTGGTTTATAGTAATAAAGTCAATTTGATTTCTAGTGTTATCACCTGGATTTTTCCAGGTCCACAAGCATCTTGGATGGTTTTTAAAGTAGGTATTCATAATGAACTGATTATTCATCTTGCACCATTCTACCCATTTCTCACCTCTTTCATTTCTTTCGCCAAGTCCAAATTTTCCTGTGGTATTTCCATCAGCACACTGTCCAACTTTAGCATTTAGATTTCCCATGACAATAACAATATCTTGAGATTTGCATCCATTCTTTGCCTGTTCAAGCTCTTCACAGAATTTATCTCTATCTTCATTTGTTCCATCTGTTGTTGGTGCATATACCTGTATCAATGCTAAATTAAATGGTTGTCCTCTGAATCTAACAAGGAGCACTCTTTCTGATATTGCCCAATGTCCTAAAGCACTTTCTGCCATGTTTTCATCCATAAGAATTCCTACTCTATTAGTATGGGATGTTCCACAAGAATAAACTACTGTTTTATTTCTAATCTGACATGTTCCAGCACCTATCCAATGAACTTCGTTAATTCCCATGATGTTAATCTTTGGTCTTTCCATTTCATTTATCACATTGTCCAATCTTCCTGCTTGATATAGGGTTCTTATATTCCAAGTGGCAATAATTTTCTTTTGTGTTACTTTAATTTTATGAGCAGTAGATTGATGACGGGCGGGGATCCCCTGCTGACCAGAATCAACCCTACAGAGCGAAACATCTTCAGAGTCGTCTTGAAGGTGCTCTTGACGCTGTTGTTGTGTGATACATCTTGAGAGTTTGACCATGGTTTCCTTAGCAAATTGCAACAGTGGTTTGCTATTGCCTACCATTGGGCGAACTAAAGAAATCGCCATTTCTCTTCCCAAATGTTCATCCGCCTATACCATAGCCGTTGACATTTGAGGTCCTAGCTCATCCATCTTCTCCATCGTAAGTTCAGTTACTGAGCCTGCCGGATCTGCTGTTGGCCTTCGCTCATATCCTGAGCAGGAACCCTTGCAGGTGCGACCGTTCCGGGTCACAGCGGCCCTGGGAGCAATGAATGACTAAGGGGTAACTCCACTTTCCCCAAAGCTCTGGAAGTCCCCAATCAGAGCCTCATCATCTGTTGCAGTTTAGAGTCATACCCAGGACTGAAATTCGGAACCTACCCTGGCCTTTGTCTGTTTACTCCAAAACCTGTTGAGCCAAAGCCGTCCAACTCTGTCTCAGTCCACTCCGACGATGGCCGCTTCGCGAGACAAAACTTTTATAGTGCGCTAGCTGACCGACTGTCTTCAGCTCCTCTGCTCCCAATTGATTGGCTGTTTAAAAAAAACTGAAAAAGCCCACGATTCCTCTCCTTCTCAGCTCTGACAACGGCCCACTCGCTAGGCGAAACTTCTTTTTGAAATTTACATTACAAATTTGAAAAAAAAACCTGAATTTTGCAGCATGTCATTCCAAGCATATATGGGTTACAGTTGTAAGTTGTGACTGTCATCTCAATGCTGTGTGCTATACTTTAAAGCAGCACATCACAATCTTCACTAACTTGATTTGACACAAACGACACATTTCACTGTATGTCTCGATGTTCACATAACAAGGCTGATGTATTTAACTGATGGCTAGGAAGGTAACTCTTATCTACTAGGGGTTAATTTGACTAATTTGAGCTCTGAGTGCAAGTCATTAATAGACATTCTGAATCATACAATTGATTAACTTCCTAAGAATTTTCCTAAGAAATTCTGTTCAAGTTTGATTCTAAAATGATAAATGAAATATTTCTAAATACACTTCTCAATGAAACTGTCTTGCAAGACCTGCAAACACTGCATAAACAATGCATTGCATAAATATCTTAGTCTATTAATCACAATATTTTCTAAAATTCTAGCCTTTTCCTCTTTCCTGCACTAATTATGTTGATACATATGAGATGACATTAACACTGCTGACTCTCCAGTACCTTACCCTTCTCTGAGCTCTTGATAAGACATATCTTAGCTATCAATCATGAACAGAGTCATAGCTAACTTCAATCACAACCATGAGCAAAAGAATCAAATGGGAGATCACTTGGATGAGGGGTTCCCAACCTGGGCTCCATGGACCCCTTGTTTGATGGAAGAGGGTTGTGTGTGTGGTGCAAGTTCTCCTCAAGAAGTCGATAATCCTCTGTCTTGTTAACATCTAAGGAAGAGGTTTCTTACCTGACACCAGGCCTCGAGTTCTTCCACCTCCTCTCTGTCGGCCATCTCATCATTCTTGTGATGAGCCCCACCACTGCCATGTCATTGGTGAATTTAACATTGTGATTACTAGGTGCTTGGCCATGCCAGTCGTGTGTGAGCAGAACGTACAGCACTGTGCTCAGCACACAGCCCTGGCGGGCACCCATGTTGAGGATGATGGGAAGGGAGGAATGGTTGCGCATCCTGACCGGCTGTTGGTTAGGAAGTCCAACACCTTATTGCACAGTGGTGTATTTAGACCAAGGAGTAGGAGTTTGCTCACTAAGGTCTGAGGGACAGTAGTGTTGAAGGCCGAGCTGAAATCCAGAAAGAGTATCCCCTGTTTTCTAAGTATGTCAGGACCAGCTGCATGACAGATGATATGGCATCTATCATAGACTGGTTCTGTCAGTAAGCAAATTGGTGAGTGCGTAGCATGGCAAAAATGGAGTTTATACTGTGCACCATCACCAGCAGTAACAGAGGTGGCCACTTTGTCCATCAAGTCCATGCCAATTCACTGTGATGTACAGACACTAGGAGGTCAGGTCCAAACCAGGTCAATCAAGCTATGCACCAGCAACGCTTAACATCTGCTCCACTACGCAGTCTTAAAATTAGCTTTTTGTGTTCCTGATCAACAGCTTGATAACACTAAAATTAATAGGTTAATGAAACCATATTATGTAAACACCATTGATGCCCATTTCAGGGGAGAAACCCTGCAAATATGCAAACTCACCACAATGAGGTTAAAATTTGCACACGGTGTAAACATGCATCTTCCGATTTAGAGCGAGGAGGAGTAAGATTGCAAGATACAAAACGTCTGGTCTGTTGGGCAGAAACTGACAAACAGAAGAGCAAGAAACTGAGTGACACAGGGGAACAAAGGAGCCTTGGAGGGGATGTCATCAGGTCATTAAAATGATAGCAGGACAGGTAAATAGAATGATGAAAACAACATACAGGATCTTTTCCTTTATTAGAAAAGGTGTAGATACAAGAGCAGGAAGACTATTCTGGGAGGTAGGTGACACGGTTCAACTATCAAGTACATTTCTGATCATAGCACTGGAGAAGGAACAAATGTTTCCAATGACATGGCTCAGACCAAAAAAAATGTAGCTATGACATACATTTGGGGAGGGTGACATTTTTTGGAACACTGGAAGCTGACTGCTGATTTAATTTGAGGTGTATAAAATTGTGTGTAAAGATAGAATAATAAAGTAAATAAATGGATAATTTGCACTGCTTTTGTAGTTCATGGTAAATTTTGTCCTGCGCTACTGCAAAATAATCAATTTCATGGCGTGTATCAGTGATGATGCACTTGATTCTGACAGCCATAATATCAAAGAATTAGAAAAGATACACCGTACGGAACATTACTCCCAACTCAGTCAACCTTCCAAAGTCTCCTCACAAATGTATGGAGACTAGTAACGAGCTGCTCCACAAATTAAGGCTGATTTATACTTGTGCGTATTAGCTTGCACCGTAGCCTACGCAAGTGGGCTACGCCGTTGTGAGCATTTATACTTGTGTGTTGGTGTGTCTGCGTCTCTCTGCAATTCACCGCCAAAACACTAGTTGGCGGTGGGGTTTCTATGCCACTGTGTTGAGTTTTTTCGTGTTGAAACTCAACACGAAGAAACTCAAACCTCAAACAATGGCGACTGAAACTGAAGGAGGGTGAATTTTCTGTGCTTGTCTGGCCACTGAGAGACATGGACAAGGAAATCCATTTCAAGTATTTTCGGATGTTGGCAGGTAGATTTGACGATTTGGTTCATCGTCTCCAACCATTTATTTCGCATCAGTGTACGCACAGTATACTCACAGACTGAATCACCATTCGAGTTTTAGCTTCAGGTGGAAGTCAACAGGCTGTAGCAGCTAGCTACAAACTGGCGTCAAGCACAGGGTCCTCCATAATTTCAGAGGTCTGTAAAGCTTTATGGAAAGCTTTGCAGCCAGAGTTCCTTCCCTGCCCTTCAGTCGGCCAATGGGAAGCTTCTGCAGCGTAGGAGGAAGTGCAATGCTACCAAGCGGACCAATCACAGTTGTTGCGGTCTGCGTCGCTGCAACGCGTAGTTACATTTTGGGAGAGGTGCGTATTAGGCTACGGCGTAGGGTACACAGCTACGCCGTCCCTGCAGCATACATTTGACGCACAAGTATAAATCAGCCTTTAATTAAATAACAGTCTGACACTGTTCTCTTCGCAGAATCAGAGTGCCTGATTCCTCTATTACTATCCTGGGCTACACCCTTCCCCACCAAAGCGACACACCAGAGTGGTACACCAGCAAAGAGAGTGGCTCAGAGGTCCTGAACATTGAATCCAGAACCCTACGCTGTCTGAAAGCATCATATTAGACAAGGAAATCTCTTGACTGATACCTACCAAACTCCCTCAGTATAGAGATTAGTTCTCCTCCATGACAAAAAACACTTGAAGCACTTAAAATAGCAAAAGGACAGAATACGGACAAGAGTCTTCAGTGTCTGTCACTATCAAGTAAAACTCACCAAAGCTTGACTCCCAGCTGTCAGACTGGGTCTACAGCAGGTGCTGAGTGAACCAAGGCCAGGAATAAATCCACTTAATCTCTTCACCAAACTACCAATATGTTCAGGAAGTATTTCTGTATGTTTGTGGTCCTCTGCTGCTCCAACCTGTCCATTTTAAGGCTTGATGTGTTGTGCATTCAGGGGTGCTCTGCTGCTCATCATGGTTATTTGAATTTTTGTTGCCTTCCTGTCAGCTCAAGCCACTCTGCCCTGTCTCCTCTGACCTCCCTCATTAACAAGGCACTTTCGTTCACAGAACTGCCACTCACGGGATTTTTTTTTGCTTCTTGCACCATTCCCTATAACTCCAGAGGCTGTTGTACGTGAAAACGAAAGATCAGCAGTCTCTGAGATATTCAAACCACCAAGTACGGCACCACCAATTATTCCACATTCGAAGTCACTTAGATCACATTTCTTCCCCATTCTGATATTTGGTCTGAACAACAAATGAACTCTTGATCATGGCTACATGCTTTTATGCGTTGAGTTGCTGCCATGTGACTGGCTGTTTAGAATATTACACATTAACGTACAGGCACACCTAAAAAAAATGGCCAGAGTGTATCTCTGTTCATGCATTAATAATAGGGGTAATCACCCCTTGGAACTTGTGCAGACAAAGTCCCATGTTTGTAGACTACACCCACCATTGAATGACACGTCTCCACCATGCGAGATGAGACAGAAACAAGATCTAACAGCTCTAAACTGGGCACCCATGAGGCTCTCTGGATAATTCAACAGCATCAAAGAAAAAGGCAGAGCATTACAAGCCATAAGCTCGTGGTCCTGCACATCCCTCATTGAACCGTTACTGTCAACCCAGGGGATCAACACTGATCCAATGAGCTCGGAAGGGGATTCCAGGATTGATAACTGGCTTGAACTGCCAAGTTGATGAAGCTGTAACATTGAACTAACTACATGCATGCTACAAACAAACAAAACAAAACTAAACACAAATCTAATTGATCCCCAAACCCAACTCCAAATACAAGCCCCACCCCGTCACATCTATCATGAAAAATGGCAAACTTAAATGGGAGATGATGATTCAAATACATTTCCTCCTTAATAATAGCAGGGCTCAGCATGTGAAAGTCGAAAACTGAACTTTTACAACATGTTCAGTCAGAAATAGTGTGTGGATGATCCAACTTGGCTTTCTCTGCACATTCCTAACATCACAGAAGTCAGACTTCACCCAGTGCAAGTTATATCATTTACTATCAGGTAATAGCTGTAAGGATTGGACATGCCAAAGACTACAAAGCCAGACAACACACAGCCTTGGTACTGAAGACCTATGCCTCCAAAACAAACTTCCTCAAGTCAAGCTGCAATACAGTTAAAACAGGCATCCCATCCACATAAAGCAGGGTAAAGGCACTTTGGGAAATTAGTTCTGATGAGCAAGTGATGAAACCATCAAAAATGCTATCAAAAAGCATTTACCAGCCAATAGCTTGATGCTCAATATAGCTTCAACCAAAACTACTCAACTCCACATCATGGACTAAATAGCTGGATTCCAGATGCCGATTTGAACAAGTGTGGCATCAAGGAGCCCTGAAAAATAAAACACTTCAGTGGTTGGATGAAGAAAGATCGCTGTGGTCATTAAGAGTCAATCATCTCCAGTTCCAAATATTAATACAATGGAGTTCCTCAGGAAGTGTTCTACAACCGAGCATATTGTGCCTCTTCATTAATAATTCAATTCGTACCTCTTCAACAAATGTAGTTTGCTTTGAATAAAGCAAGATCTAGACAACATTCTGGCACAAACTTAAAAGTGGCTAATAACATTTAATGGTCATATCCTAGAGCAGGGGTGGGAAAACCTTCTGAGAACATATGCCCATATTAGCGATGATCTTTAAACAAAATTCTCTCGCATGCCATGGTAATTCTGAGCAGACATTATCATTGACTAATGAAAACTAATTATGGACTTTTTTTTAAGGAAAGAGAATGAATCCTATTGTTTTTTATGTGCATTCATTGCTTTACTATTAAAATACAACAGATTTAAATAAATGAAGCATTTTAGAAAATGATTAATCTTTTAAAAAGATAATTGAAAAAATATAATGTGTAAATAGTATTGGTATTGGAAATGCTTACTAGGTCTGTGAGGATTTCAAAACATATCAACCAACATTACTCGTCCTCGCAACTGTCCAGTTGCCACCAAGCCAGATTAGATGTTTCCTGTGAAAATATCTCATTGCTCTCGAGTTGTAAAAAATAATTCACTACTTCATTTGACAATAAATGTAATCATTATGTTATTATGGATGAAGGTTTAAAGAATCAAGGTGTGGCCCCTGTGCCATGCGCCACAAAATTTTTGTGTGCCTTCTTGGGCACGTGCTATAGGTTCACGACCCCTGATGTAATGCAGGATCTAGCCATTTGCCTGGTCATTGAATGGAATTAGCATCATCAAATATGCCTGCATCAGCATTCTGATGTCGCCATTAATCAGAGGCTAGATATCCCCCACTATCACACTGAAGACCACGTACAAGTCAGGTGTGTGATGGAATAGTTTCTGCTTTCCTAGCTTTGTGCCAACAACGTAGAATCTCAATATTAAGCACACAGTATCGGGGGTAAGGTATTGATGTGGATAGAGAATTGGTTGGCAGACAGGAAGCAAAGAGTGGGAATAAACGGGACCTTTTCAGAATAGCAGGCAGTGACTAGTGGGGTACCGCAAGGCTCAGTGCTGGGATCCCAGTTGTTTACAATATATATTAATGACTTAGATGAGGGAATTAAATGCAGCATCTCCAAGTTTGTGGATGACACGAAGCTGGGCAGCAGTGTTAGCTGTGAGGAGGATGCTAAGAGGATGCAGGGTGACTTGGATAGGTTGGGTGAGCGGGTAAATTCACGGCAGATGCAATTTAATGTGGATAAATGTGAGGTTATCCACTTTGGCGGCAAAAACAGGAAAATAGATTATCTGAATGGTGGCTGATTAGGAAAAGGGGAGGTACAACGAGACCTGGGTGTCATTATACACCAGTCATTGAAAGTGGGCATGCAGGTACAGCAGGCGGTGAAAAAGGCGAATGGTATGCTGGCATTCATAGCAAGAGGATTCGAATATAGGAGCAGGGAGGTACTACTGCAGTTGTACAAGGCCTTGGTGAGACCACACCTGGAGTATTGTGCGCAGTTTTGGTCCCCTAATCTGAGGACAGACATTCTTGCCATAGACGGAGTACAAAGAAGGTTCACCAGATTGATTCCTGGGATGGCAGGACTTTCATATGATGAAAGACTCATTCGACTAGGCTTATACTCATTGGAATTTAGAAGATTGAGAGGGGATCTTATTGAAACGTATAAAATCTTAGAGGGATTAGACAGGCTAGATGCAGGAAGATTGTTCCCGATGTTGGGGAAGTCCAGAGCGAGGGGTCACAGTTTGAGGATAAAGGGGAAGCTTTTTAGGACAGAGATGAGGAAAAACTTCTTCACACAGAGAGTGGTGAATCTGTGGATTTCTCTGCCACAGGAAACAGTTGAGGCCAGTTCATTGGCTATATTTAAGAGGGAGTTAGATATGGCCCTTGTGGCTAAAGGGATCAAGGGGTATGGAGGGAAGGCTGGTACAGGGTTCTGAGTTGGATGATCAGCCATGAGCATTCTGAATGGCGGTGCAGGCTCAAAGGGCTGAATGGCCTACTCCTGCACCTATTTTCTATGTTTCTATCCAATAACAAAGCAGTCTACATAATGGGAACTCTGTCCACCATCAAGGTATTCATTTCCTCTTCTGCTAGCACACTGTCTTCAGTGCCCATCGTCTTCAAAATGTAGAAGACAACTAGCTTTTATCGAAGCATACAATGAAATGGGTCAGTTGCATAACAAGCGACACAGTCAAGAGGTTTGTGCTAGGGGGGCAGCCCGCGAGTGTCGTCATGCTTCCAGCACCAACATGGCATGCCCACGACTCACTAACCCTAACCGTACATCTTGGGAATGTGGGAGGAAACCAGGTACTGCAGTTACTGGACTACTCTAAAATCACTTCCTAAACCTGCAATCTCAGCCACTGAGAACAGGTGCACCACGAGCATGAGAACACCACCACCACTGCAGACAGTTCTTTAAATTGAGCCCTATCACCACTTGGAAATATCCTCTTGTTCTTACATCATCTCTGGTAAATGGCAAATTGGTTTATTATTGGCATGTGTATTGAGATACAGTGAAAACCTATCTTGCATACCATCCATACATAGCAATTCGTTACAATAGAGCATTGAGGAAGGACAAGGTAAAACAACAACAGAATACAAATTAAAATGTTACTGCACAGAGGAAGTCTAGTGCAGGTAGACAGTAAACTGAAAGGTCATAACAAGATTAAGGTAGGTTGTAAGGTCAAGAGTCCATCTTATCTGATAAGGGAAATATTCAACACTGTGGGATGAGTTGTCCTTGTGTCTGCTGGTAAGTACAGTGGTTAACTGGGCCATCAGTTAATCAGAGCAGCTGCCTGTTTGGGACAACTCTTAACATACAGAAACTAATTGAGAAAATGGCCAGGATTTCCTTCAAACACTATTCCCCTTATTTGGGACAGGAGACTGTTGCTGAACAGTTTCCAACTAGTGTCTAAGGCTATTAGATGCTTCACAGCGCTTATGGAAGGTTTCAAAATAGCGTCAGTAGCGTGTGCTTATATTATCCATTTAGACCGGCAGATGCCAAAGCAGTGATTCTTGATTATTTTTAATTGATTTAAAAGAATATTATACCCTTGCCAAGATGCCACAAAAAAAGGTGATATTAGCCAAAAAAAATTACCCTTCCGGACCAAATTAAAAGCCAAGCACCAAACATCAGTCATCGTCAGCCGTCAGAGATTACTGGAGTGCCAATATCTACAATTGCACGCTTGATACATCAGCAAGATAAACTTCAAGAAGAATAAAAAGAAATTGTTGGCTACTGGGAAAAGCATTAAGCCTAGTTGCTTTAATGGGCTAAGAAGGGATTGTTCACCTATTTGCACTACGTGTCTGCACTGAGTTTTCTTCATTTACAGTCAATAAAAAGAACACGACAGCATACACTGGATGAATTCCTCCACTGATAACTATTAGGAACTAATGCACAATTTTATAGTAGTGTAGTAGTATTTTAATTTGTTCTGTATTTCATTTAAATATATAATTTGTTACTCAGATAAACAGTAGTTTGCCTTTTTTATACTTTCTTTTCAAAACAACTTCCATGAAACTTCAGTTAATTGGGACAACCCCTTAATTGGAACGAAATGTACTGACATATGCCAATGTGTCTCAATTAACTGGAATCCACGGTCCTTTCAGGCTTTTGTACCTTCTGCCAGATGAGAGGGGCAAGAAGAATGTCAGGGGTGGGTGGGGTCTTAGATTATGCTGGCAGCTCTACTGAGGTAGCGAGAGTCCATGGAGGGGAGACTGGTTTCTATGATGTGCTGAACTGTGTCCACAACCTCTTATGGACACGGGTAAAGCAGTTACCATATATAATGCATCAGGATAGGTTGCCTTCTATGGTGCATTGTTAAAAATTGGTGAGCATCAAAGGAGACACGCCAAATTTATTTAGCCTCCTGAGGAAGCAGAAGTGCTGGTGAGCTTTTTGTGGTTGGACTAAGGGTAATGGTGGTGCTCACTCCTACGAACTTGAAACTCTCAACCTCAGCATCATTGATGAGGCAACAGGAACGCGCACAATGCCTTTCCCCACTCACCCCCAAATTTCCGAAAGGCAATGATCAGCTCTTTTAGTTTTGCTGAGATTGAGGGAATGATTGTCGTCATGACACCATGTTACTTGGCTCTTGATCTCCTTTCTGCACTCTGACTCATCTTTATATGAGATATGCCTCACCATGTTGGTACCATCTTCAAACTCATACATGGAGCTAGAGCAGAATACGGTCACGCAGTTGTGAGTGTACAGAAAGTAGAGACGGGGGTTATGGACGCAGACATGTGAGGTGTTAGCACTATCTACCAGTTGAAAGCCACGGCTTCTGTGTTAGTTATCAATTGGCCCATTTGAAGAAAGCTACAGCCCTTCCATTCACTCCTTCTGCCACGGTACCAGCTTCTGGCATCAAGGATCCTCTAGCAAATGAATGTAGTGCGTGGGAAGCTCTTGCTGGTTCACCAGCAGACCGTGGATCGTGTGAACAGTGCCAAGGGGAGTTTGGAAGTGTGCGGCAGAAAGGGGACCCGTGCGCACTCTTATCTGTGTAATTTGAAGTCTCAGTGAATGCTTTGGTGAACATTGTAGCGTTCTGGCTTTGTGGTGGTAATAAATGGTTGAAAACCCAACCATCACAAACAAGAGAAAATCTGCAGATGCTGGAAATCCAAGCAACACACACACACATAGTGCTGGAGGAATTCAGTAGGCCAAGCAGCATCTATGGAAAAGAGTATCATCGACATTTCGGGCAAAAACCCTTCGTCAGGACGCTTGAAAAAACATACCCAGAGTAGCTGTCTTTATCTTCTTTACCAAATCCGCCAACCTAATTCCTTGCAACAATTAGGGTAGTCTGCAACGATTCAGTAAGGAAACAGAAGATGAAAATGTTTAAAAGTAATAGTAAGAAAGAGAACCCCCCCCCCCCCACCTTCCCCTCCCCATGTGAGGAGTGCTGAGTCCCAGGGTGGACTGATAACAGTGCAGGATTTGGAAATCTCGCCAACCTAATGGCAGGCCACGACACACCGGTGGACCGGTCAGACAAGTTGGATCCACGCAGGGTAAAAATGGGGCACCACATTGTACCTGTGCTGTAACAAGGTCGGGTTCCCAGTTAGGAAGAGGAGCCAGAGGGGAGATTTTTGACTCCTGGCGACCATTATAAAGGAACAGTGTGAGACGATTTCATGGACAGAGCAAAAAAACAGAAAGCCTTAAAAATGAACTGGAAGTGCTGAATCAGCAACGCATCACTACGGGAGGCTGCCCAGTCAGCGTTGACCCAGGCTAAGGAAGTGGAAGACAAGGGTACCTAAATAAGGGCAATTAGAATCTGCCTGAGGAGCTATCTGGTTACCAGGACCTGTTAAAAGTCCGAGCCATGATGCTGCCGGGAGAATTCTGGCATGGAGATGGGGAAATGGGGATATCTGGCTGATGAGAGTGGGGAAGAGAGGTTAGAGGAGAGTGCTGTAACTCCCCTTCACAATGACCACTCTCCCCATTATGCAGCAAGCCAGTACAAGCTAGACAAGTGATTGTGCAGTCCCATTGCCAATGGGTGCTTCAGCCCATGGCCCCTCCAACCCCCCACAGGACGGGGGAGGAAGAGGAACATGCGGTGGATAGGATAATGCGCCTCTCTGGGACGACAATTATTAGCTTTCCACTAAGGAACTGGCGGACATAGGGGGGGATATAAAAAAAAAGCCAGGGGAAGGAAGGAACAGAGGGATCTAGGAATAATGGTGCATAGTTCCCTGAAGATGGAATCTCATGTGGATAGGGTGGTGAAGAAAGCTTTTGGTATGCTGGCCTTTATAAATCAGAGCATTGAGTATAGGAGTTGGGATGTAATGTTGAATTTGTATAAGGCATTGGTAAGGCCAAATCTGGAGTATTGTGTATAGTTCTGGTCAACGAATTATAGGAAGGATGTCAATAAAATTGAGAGAGTACAGAGGAGGTTTACTAAAATGTTGCCTGGGTTTCATCTCCTAAGTTACAGAGAAAGGTTGAACAAGTTAGGACTTTATTCTTTGGAGCGTAGAAGGTTGAGGGGAGACTTGATAGAGGTGCTTAAAATTATGAGGAGGATTGATAAGAGTTGACGTAGTTAGACTTTCTCCATTGAGAGTGGGGAAGATTCAAACAAGAGGGCATGGGTTGAGAATTAGAGGACAAAAGTTTAGGGTAACGTGAGGGAGAACTTCTTTACCCAGAGAGTGGTAGCTGTGTGGAATGAGCTTCCAGCTGAAGTGGTTGAGGCAGGTTCTAAGTTGTCGTTTGAAGTTAAATTGGATAGATATATGGACAGGAAAGGAATGGAAGGTTATGGGCTGAGTGCAGGTCGGTGGGACTAGGTGAGAGTAAGAATTTGGCACGGACTAGAAGGGCCAAGATGGCCTGTTTCCGTGCTGTAATTGTTATATGGTTATAAGGGGGAAAGCCTCTGGCCACATGGCCATTGAGGATAAGGGGTGATTTTATCTAATAGACAGACGGGTGCCTGGGGTGGGGGTGTCATCCCATCACGCGATAAATAACACTGAGAATGCTGCCCCCTTCATGAGGGGATAATGAGTGTTTATGGCATCGAGTTTCAATGGCAGTTAAGGTTAAGTACCCCTCCTTTCTTGAATGGGAATTTAAGTGTTGGGAGGAGCTTTGTACAGCAGAGGAAGGGACTGAAGCCCTTTGCTACTGGGCTTTAGTCACAGGTATGTACAATGGTGGAGGTGACCCCCTGGAGTCTGTAGACTAACCACATCCATGGTGGGGTACTAGGCTGAAACAACAGCTCCCCATTTAAAAGGGGTTGAAAGGGGATATTTCAAACAAAGCCATCAGATTGAAGGAAGGTTTCAAATCTGTGGTAGGAGTTGCGTGTAGCCAAGTGTGTAAAATAGATGAGCAGAATTGGAGGGTGGGGGTGTCATCCCCCTAAGCCCTCCCCCAGTAACGGTTCCTTCCACCTCTCGCAGGATTGCTATCTGCTTCACTGGAGGTTCTACAAAAGGCTATAGCTGACCTGCAGTGGCAGCAGTGGGCGGCGATTCCTTGCCCCACTCGCATTGGGGGGAGGGGGGCTCATTCACCCTGAAACCTCCCTCTATGATCAAGTGTGAATGGCTTACACCTTTCAAATTAGAGAGTGTGCGGCCACGTGCAAGTTCACTTGAGTGGGAACATGTGTACGTGTGTGAAGTGAGTGCAAAGACTGTCATGTGCTTGCTCAATTGATAGTGGAAGTTTGAATCAATCCTATGCTCAGCATAAGAGGTGACTAACTGAAATATTTTGCTACTCTGTGAAATGAATTTGCAGCTTATATTTTAAGGAGGCTGTACCGTTAAGAGGTTGTGTTAAGGTGTCAGGAATCCACCCCACCCCCCCACCCAGCCATTTTTTTCTTTCCTTTTATTTTTTGGAGCATGTGTTAAAGCTTTTCCACTGTGGAAATTAACTGTTTATTCTAAGTTTTGCAGTTGCTTGAAGGTTCTGAAGGAAGAAAAGTACAAGCATTGATTTTTGTTCTGTCTTATCTGTGTTTTTAGTTTATGTTCCTTTATTTGTTTTCTATGGAATTGATTTTAGAGAGAGACCTGGATTCCACACTGAGCCATGGAATACAGGTTAAGGTGATGGAAATCTATGCATCTCTATTGCGGATATGAGGCACCCACATTTCAGAGGGAAATGGGCATTTGGGGTAATTGCTCGTTGGTGGACAGTTAAATTGGGAATTTGGAATTGATATTTTGGAAGACTGGAAGATTTGGGGAACAATGCTAAAAGTAGTTGTTTTTGCCAACAAGACAGCTTTATGTTTAAATCCCAACAACTAACTAGGAGGGAATGCATTTGTCTACCTACATTGCAGAATAACAAAATGGTGGACGTTGACGGCAGTGGTGATGACCTGTGACCCTACAACATGCTCTTGCTGATGGTATACGGATATGCAAATCCCACTAACGTTTCAGATTGAAGACTCCAACTTGTGTGGCAGAAGGTGTGCCAATAATACCAATTCCCTTTGAGGAAAAGGAACAGGACTTTTGGAGGGGCTTGGTTACCTTCCCCAGCAATAGCCTTCTGTTTTGGGGAAAGTGCTGAGGAGGTAGTCCATTCCAACCAACCTCACCATGGCCCTAAAGAACTTGAGCTTGAGTAACCTCCGGTAGAGTAAGTGCTTTAAGGCCTGGTATTTCCCTGCTCAAGATTTATCTAGTTGAAAGTGTGATTTCTCCACCCAACAAGGCAGGGAAAGGAATGTTGGTGTAGTTGATGACCACAAGTCCAGTCACTGGGACATAGTGAGTGTGGACAGAGCAGTATCGTGGGACAACTATTTCTACGCCAGGTAGCGCTGTGAAGGTAGGCAGTGAATGGTACTTATTGGATATGCAGCTCCCACTGCTCTCCACAGGGTGGTATGCGTGCTGCTGTCCAGGATTTGTTGCACTGTACATACATCATATTAGTGGCCTGGATGGTCAGCGAATTAGAGGCGTATCACAGGGGCAGAAAGGGGCTGGATGATAGCTTTTCCCCCTGGAATGGCATGGCCAGGTTGTCCCAGGAAATGATGCTTCATGGCTTCCACAATGGAGATAGAGGCCTATGAGACAGCCACGGCATTTGAGCAGACGGAGAATGCAATAATCCAAGTACTGGCCAAAATGGTGGCCATTCGGACGGTCACATTGCAGAATCGAATGGCCTTTAATTATGGGCTTGCAGAAAGGAGTGCCTGACAAGTCAGGGAACGGTACTCACCTGGTTGACCACATCCGATAGTCAGTGAATGCCTAATTCCAATAATAATCTACAAAATATATTCAGTTGCTTGCATAGACTAATCTGACATCACCAGCTAAACCTGTTACTTACACCGAAGGGATGACACGGGAAGCTGGCTTTTAGGCACACCTCTACAGATTCCTACCCAAACTGTATGCCATCTAGCCCTTAAAAATAAAACCATTCCTTCAGTGTCATAGAACAGCACTGTAATAACCAGAAAGACTCAATCTCACCTTCCAAAAGGCAATTAAGAATGAGCAACTGATGGCCTTGACAAAACAAAGATTAAAAACAATTTTTTTTTTTATTATTATTAAAAAAAAGAGTCTAAACTGAATGCTGGGCTGTTCAGCGCTTACCTGTAGGATTCTGAGCACGTGCAGAGTAGGAAACCAATTGCACCCAAGTACCGTACAAGATCCTTTTTGCATTGCGAGAAATATGCTCAAACACAAGAGATAACGCAGCAATAATGAGTCAGACAAGAAGAACGCTAGTACATTCAGAACATGCCGTGAGGCAGGAAAAATACACTCAGAATTAACAATTTGATTTCAGCACACAAGGTTCAATGCTTGCTTCTCTTCAGTCTGTGTGATTGCAGGACCATCAATGCTACTCCAAAATGGCTATGAAAGGGCAAGAATTAGCTAAGAGGAAGGTGGGGGAGGTGGGAGGGATGATAAATGAGAAAATCCTGACAGTAGGCAGGCATCCAAACCAAATTCTATCTATTCGCACAATGAGAAAAGCATTTTCCGAGTATATTCAGTGCCAAAGATTACAAAGTCCCCATACATATGCTAAACAGCATTTTCTACTAACATAATAACATTCTATTGATGAAGCCATTTATACAAATGCTTCGCTTTCCTAATCAACTTCAGGAATCTATTCAGTCAGCCGTGCCTACATCCTCAATCAACATGAGTGGTCAATTCAAGTCCATACAAATCATATCTAGACCTTGATTTTAATAATTAGTACTGCCTGATTCACCCATCTTGCTTCCAGTTGTATAGGTGTTTCGAGCCATGGACTAGACTTGCAGTTTATTCAAGGTAAAGAAAACACAACACATTCCACAACCATTAGCTGGATCGGCAGATGAACCCTCTCAAAAGTTCTGTCCCCTCATATCAAGAAAGTGCAAAAAGTAATTTACAAAAATGTTTTTTTTAAATTTATTTTTCTCTTTTAAGCTGAAATATGCTGATGTCTGACCCTTTACCCAAGCAACTGTCCTCTGGCACCTCAACTTGCATCCAACAGTGTTATTTGATCCTAATGAACATCATTAAAAAGGCTGACCCTGTCACACACAAAAAAAATCAATATCAGGCCATCAAGCTGATCTTTCTCTCTTTAGTTCAGTGATGAGGCCAATAAGAGTGCCATTAACAATGATATTAAATAATGTATATAATTAATGATTTTCCTCTGTGATTACAATATTTAAAATGTTTACTAGGGTAGCAGATTCTACTCTGAATAAAGATTGTCTATATTCTATATTAAGGTCATACAAGTGAAATTGTACCTATTAATAAGTCAATTCAAAGGTGATTCTTCTCTTAACAGGAAAAGCACGGGATGAACTTCCTACTTCACAAACAGCTCCATACAACCAGATTTCTGCATAAACAAACCAAGTTGCCACAGAAAGGTATTCCTGAAGCAGCCATTTCCTAAGCAACCGTTGAATATTGGTGGGGGTATATACAGTATGCTGGACTTACAGGGGGAAAAAAAACCCACAATTTTAAGATCTGCATCAAGGTGAAGCACAGCAGATACAGGGTCAAATGTTTGGAAGGCCAGACGTGAAATGATGCCAGTGCCAGAATTCAGAGGCAAAGGACAGTGCGAATGAGCATCAGCACATGGTAAACCATCTCCCGCTATTAACCCCAATACTTAATTGACCTGACACACTTCCAGGTAGCTTCCAATACAAAAATGTGACCTACACTACAGCCATAACAGAGTTCTGCAGAGATTTGAGTAAATTCAGTACTACATCATTCATTGATTCGACAAGGTGATCATTTGCTTTATCAAAGCACTTATAAAATAAGAATTTTAAAGGAAAGAAATTGAATAGCGTTGAGACAATTATATGAGACAGCATCCGTTATTAAGGACCTCCAGCACCCAGGGCATGCCCTTTTCTCACTGTTACCATCAGGTAGGAGATACAGAAGCCTGAAGGCACACGCTCAGCAATTCAGGAACAGCTTCTTCCCCTCTGCCATCCGATTCCTAAATGGACATTGAAGCTTTGGACATTACCTCACTTTTTTTTAAAATATACAGTATTTCTGGTTTTGCACATTTTTAAAAAATCTATTCAATATACGTATTTGATTTACTCATCTATTATGTTTTATTCTATTTATTATTATTTTCTCTCTCTGCTAGATTATGCATTGCATTGAACTGCTGCTGCTAAGTTAACAAATTTCACATCACATGCCAGTGATAATAAATCTGATTCTGGGTCTGACAATTACAACACACAGAACCCAAGAACAGAAAGCATAACTCTGGTGAAGGAGGAGATGCACAAAATGAGATCTCAAGGGAGACTGGGGGGGGGGGGGGCGGTGGCAATAATGATTGGATGGAGTTGCAGAGATAAGACCAGGCAAAATCCACAGACAGATGCAACGTTTTGAGAGAGCACGACAAAGGTCAATAAGGATGGACGACAGGAAAGCAGGATTTGGGATGGATGCATTGATCATCTTTTTTAAAAGAAGCTTTAAACAAAGTGTTTAATGTATATTCAAAAGCATTTTCATGACAAACATAGCATAATTCAAGAAGTGTTGGAATATCAACCAAGTATTTGAATTAAACAGGGAAAGTGTCATGATTACATACTGACAAAGAATATCTGATGGGCTTAACTCCTAATCAAATGTGATTATTTTTCATGTTTGTAGTGAGAAACGATGTAATTATTACAAATATATAAACTGTAAAGAGATTGAAGGGTTTTTCATGTAACCATGCTCTCTGTCATAGCTATATATTCCAGTTACTTGTTCTACAACACAAACAGTCCAGTTATCAATGACCTTACTGCACATGGAAAAGCTGTCTCCAGTCAATAGCCCCCCACAATCACCCCCACCCCTTCTTACCACCCCCCCACCCCAGCAAGGCACGGTGAGATCAAAAACCTCAAGCATCAAGGGAATAGATGCAAGTGACATATCTCACCATCCCAAAGGCACAGTCTGATGGAACTGCCATACTTTGCGTTCCTTTCATCATTTAGTCATTATATTCCAATAAACTTAATAAAATACATTTATTCATCAGCAAGTTTGTGGATGGTTATAGCTGAAGCCAATAACTGAAATTAAAAGGTGTAGCATCAACACTGCTCCTTAAATGTTTATCTTTATAGAATATTGAATTTATTCTTAAATTTTACATAATTTGTCAAATTTACATAAGTCTTTATAATGGAAAGCTGGTGGGTAACTCATTAAAATGACAGAATTAAATGTTCAAGGGATCAGAAAGCCAGGTCAGTACCCTTCTTGGAAATAACATTTCAAACATATTGCCTTTCAGTAATATTAATAAGATTTAATAAACTTTCCAGAAATGTTTACACATTTGATACCAAAAGAGGTACGTTCAGAAATTGTACACTTTTGCATGTAAAGCAAATCAATAAGCGAGCAATCATGTTTATGAAAGATCTGTAACTTTCCGATTCCGTTCGCATCTTAAGGCACCGAGTGCAAAAGGCTGAGGCTCCAGATTTGGTCCTGATCAAAATATTAATTGTGCAGTGCAGAGACCTCAGTAACTTTTGATTTGTATACCAAGCAGTGTTTTATATAAGTCCCTCCTTACTTATATTTCTTTATTCTCCTCTCCTTGCAATAATCTTATCTCCAAGCCCCTCTCCACCCCAGCCAACCATTTCAACCGCAACCCAGAAGCAAGGCAAGTGACCTGTTCCTCAGTCTTTGTTGCTGTGGCATTCAAGCTGCAGAGTAGTCATAGCAAGCTCGACACGACGAAAGCACCTAACAGCACCTCAAACGCGCTGGCTATAATCGCTAACATACAAAACCGCTGGGGATTGCTAACATAATTCAGATTTAGACCGTACTGCAATCCTTTTATCTATAACATAAAATCAACATGAATCTCATATTAGAAAAACCCGCTCCTAAGGTCCCTTAAAATAGAAAGCTGTAATCCAGGAGATATTTAATTCCTTACAAATATACTAATGTCTTCCACACCGAAAGTGTTACGGTTAGAAGCCATAATCTCTACGCGTTGAACTGCAAATTTTGAAAATACTTAATGCAATTATTGCAAAAATCCAACTCCTCCGTTTTCAACACATTTCAATAAATAAACGTCGAATCCGTTCCACAATAAAAGCAGTTTCAAAAGCTTCAAGGGCTGCCCATTTTTATCTCACGTGTTCCAGCAACATTGGAGTCACAAAGGTAAATGTTTGACCAATTGTTTACTCAAAAGTGCACTGACCGTGTGATTCAAATTGATCCCATTGCGCTCACGAATGTGGTTGAAACTATCTATAAATTTATTCAAAAAAGGTTAGAACAATTGCGCGCCAACAAACAAGAAAGAGCAACAAAAGTGTGCCTCAATAACTTAAAGCTGGGGCTTTAAATTGTAAAGAGGGAAAACCCGAGGGGTGCGAAGTCATTTCGGGTTCAACAAAACTTTAAATAAAACGGGGGGGGGGAGAAAGAGATTGAAACACTGCCACGCCGCGAGACGCTGCACTTGCTTTTCTAGCAACAACTAAAAAAAGTACTCAAAGCGGCCGAGCATGCAACAACTTACCGGAAAAAAAAACACGAGGAGGAAATGTGAAGCTATTTCAGCAGGTCTCCTGCTGCAACAAGTCCAGGTTCCGCCTCGCACTATGGCCGCCGTGAGCCGGGCTGGGAGTTGGTCTGACTCGGCGCTCAGTGGCGAGCCAGCTGCAACCTCAACGAAAGCAAGTGCACTGCACCGATTACAACCCCCACCGCTTTACTGCATCCTCTACAATCTGCAACAGGTCGATATCTTTTTTTTTAATTCGTGATGGGTTTTTTTTCCCCCCACGAGGTGTCTTGAAAGACTAGACAGAGTCCGGCAGTGAAGTAGATACAAAGTTTCGGCTATTTGAGACAAATCGCAGCTGCAACCACCACGATGGCTGATCAGTTCATCTTCCACCCCCACCCAACGTACGCCCCCTTTTGCTTTCAAGTTTCTTGCCATCCAAAGCCAATTGTAGCATGTGCAGTCTTCCTAAGCAACTTCGATTTTAAAAGCGCTTTTTCAAATTGAAATGACCATTCGCCAATGCTCAATATTACTTAAACGGCAATCGCCATCGGAATTATTTTGGTTGTATTTTTAAGTAAGAATATGTAGTTATTTCTTTATTTTACTTTTCTAGTTATTTTTAAACACTAGATTCATGGACTGTCACAAGGAGAGGACCGTAAACTTGGACATCTATCGAAACCTCATATCATTCCTACTGTGTGATACAACCAGGAGTGGGGTTAGGTTGGTTCACCAAGGTTGTCATTGCCAGGTCAGTGTCAGATTGCAGCCATTTGCTAGCAGAAGCAATTTCCAGTTAACTAGTAAAACGATCATTATTACATATTGCCCAAAATCTCAAATGTAAAGTAAATTCACTGTGGGAAATGTTATCAATTCCTTCACCACAGATACAAACAGCTCTCCTTCCAACCAGTGCCTGGTCAGTGCACTCCAGCCTGGCAAGGCGTGGCTGTCTGGATGTGTGGAGTTCAGGATGGGTTGGGTATATATTCTGTGTCAAACATTTTGGTTTGGATGGGGCTAGGTCAGAATGTCCATGGTTAGGGAAGGTATGATTGGGAAAAAAAAGACCCCTTTTGTGGTCTTGGTTCCAGTTCAGGTCAGGTTGTTCTGCCAATGGGTAAGGTGTTACTCCCAGTTCTATGAATGGGAACTATCACAAATACACAGGAACTATCACAAAAACCAGACCTATTCACTGAATGAAAAGATGTAATACATCCCTCAGCAGTTCAGGCCCCTGCTGTGGAGAGAGCAAACTGGACTCAGGAAACATAATTAACTCCTCATGTATCAGAACTGAAATCATTTAAAACATGTCCATATTTTCAAGCAATATAGGAGATCATTAAGGCTATGCTGGCTCATCAGTCCCATTCCTCCACCTTTTTTTTCTGTTACCTGTTCTCACCCACCCCCTAATTCTATCAGCCACCTACACTAAGGGTAAGTTACTGTAAGTTGGGTTGTATGGGGTGTCAGGGAGGGGTAGCACCTCTGGTGGGGGAAACATGTCGTGTCCTTTTTAAGGCGGTTAGCCCACCTTTGGTCCCCACCTGGCACTCAGCTCTCACCTGTGGCTCCCCGTAGCTGTTTGCATGCGACAGCGGCCACACCCCGGGCAACGGCTTCGACAAGCCGGCTAAACCAGGTGAGGGTAGCCGACGGGTCTCAAACCCTCAGTGAGATAGGGAGTTGTCTATCCCAGCATGTGAAGACAGACTCCAGCAGATTAAGCAGGCCAGACCAATGGAAGGTCCATGGGTCAAGAAGGCGGTCTCTGCAAACGTTGTGGAATGTGGAGAGCAGGACAAGACACAGAAGACGTCCTGGTCATCCACTGCGCCTAGTCCCATCTCCAGCCGTCTCAACTCTTGTCTTGCCACTGGATCCAGATGAGAATTGGGAAGAGAGAGTGAGGCTGATGCTGCGCAACTCTCCCTCACTAGTCTCAACACCATCATCATCATAATGGTGTCGAGGTCTTCATCGATGACAACGATGGACGAACAACAAGTTACTGCAGTGAATTCAGGCAACAACTAGCTCATCCCTGTATGTAGAGGAAAACCATCTTGGGAGAACATGCAAACTCGATGGAGTATGCATTGAACCCGGAGTCAATTGAACTGTTCAGTGCTGAGTTAGGTCAAGGATTAGGTATGAAAGTGGAAATAGTCGATGCTTCAGCTCCAGGAACACCAGGTAGCTTCTATGAGGGGTAATGAACAGTGGGCATTTTGGGTTGGACCCTTCGTTGAAGAGGGAGTGGAACTTTTGAAGAAGTTTGCAATGCTTTCCCACTTCCCAAAACATCATGAGGTTTTTTTTTGAGTCACTTCTAGGTATGCTAAAATTATCGCATTTAAAGTGTCCACCTCTAAAGCTGTTGTGCGTATAACTAAAAGCAGGAAAATGCCTGGATATTTTGTAAAATCTAAAGTAGTTTGCAAAGGTACTAAGGTACCATAGACCCGACCATGAATTGAAAGATCACAGAAACTCAGATCATCTGCAATCCAGTTATTCAGAAATCCCAGCAGATGATTCCTATGCTGTGGCTAAACTCACTGATTCCCCGGCCCCTTCATTCTCTTTAAACTCACTGGGTGTGAATTTAAAGTCTGGAATAGCATCCAATTGTCCAGAAAATCTGCAGGCCAAATTAATGCGCACTGGTTTAACAGAGTTTTACAGTGTGTTGTCCTAGAGGCCACATGCTTAAATTGAGAACAGGAGATGTGTTGTTGCCACATCTGATTGATTGACTGAGGAGATGAACATTCATGTCAGCAGAGGGGACTTATTGTCTTCCTTTGCATGGATAATAACAAACATGGGAACCTCTAAGTCTGCAGTGCCACTAAAATTTGAATGTGAATCATAAGACATAGGAGAAGTAGTAGGTCATTCAGCCCATCGAATCTCTCCATAGATATTACAGCTTCTGTGCAAGTCTCAGCTTGCCATAAGTGGGGTGTGCTTTTGATTTAATAAAACTTTACATGGAGGAATCAGACCAGATTTGGACTTTTCTCACCATCCATTACAGCTGGTGGCTTAAGGCCACCTTTAAAGCAGTTAGCAGCAGAATAGCCAGGACAATTACCCACATTTTCATCCTTGCTTAGGTTGCAACTCCATCCATGTGCCCAGGGCATGGTGTTCCCAACTCTAGTTTCAGCCACTTACCTGGCCCACACGCTAGACCCTGTCTCCTACCACAAATCTTGCAACCCACAGTATTCCTGATCTCAATCCCAGACCCCTGTTCTAGCTGCCAACTTGCCCATGTTTCTTACTCCTGGTGTGTCCCGTGTAGCCTTTAACTCCATGGTGGCTTCTGTCTCCTGCATCATCTATAGTTATTGCTTTCTTTAAATAAGCCAATTTTTTCTTCTTTTGATCTTCCTCTTTGCAATCAAGTTCAATGCTGATCAAGTTAACACGCTCAGATTTAAATCACTCGCATGAGTTGCAAATGAAATAAATTACCTTAGAAAAAAATGTTTCATGGCGTTCTGCATGTTGAACGATGACTTTCAAACTTCTGAACACCACCTGGCTCAATTTAAACATCTGACAAGAATGGTCATGTGGTCAGAGCTGCTCTCCAGATGCAGAGCCCAGACTTCAAGCACTGCTCCACTGCCTCCATCCCACTTCTCAATGGCATTCTAGTCTTTCAGCAATGTTGCTCAAGACTTCCAGCATCTGCAGAATCACTTGTTTGCCTGTGATGAAGTTCCACATGGCAGGCCGTTCTGGAAGATTAGATCACATGAAATCAGGGAGAACTAGCTAATTGGAGACACAATTAACTTAATGGTGGAAAGCAGATGGTGACGGTGGAAGGTTGTTTCTCAGACTGAAGGCCTGAAGAAGGGAGTGCCCCTGTGGTCAGTGCTGTACTTCTAGAGACTGTTATGTGTGAAAATTCCAGGATATCAGCAGTTTCTGAGATACTCAAACCACCCTGTCTGGCACCAGCTACCATTCCACAGTCAAAGTCACTTAGATCAAATTTCTCCTCCATTTTGATGTTTGATCTGAACAACAACTGAACCTCTTGACCACGTCATCATGCATTGAGTTGCTGCCACATGTTTAGCTGATAAATATTTGCATTAACAAGCAGGTGTACTTAATAAAGTGGCCAGTCAGTGTACACGCTTTTCCAAATTGTTGGTGTGAATGACCTTGTTTGCCATCCAAAATCAATGATGTGGATAAGAACGTGCAATGATTGGCAACTCATCACATAAAAGCCTTGGAGTACTGTCTTTAGTTTTGATCGCCCTGCTATAGGAAGATGTTGCTAGGACTTGAAGAACTGAGTTATAGGGTAAATTGGAAAGGCTAGGACTTTATCCTTTTCTTTAGGCATCCGTTAGTCTCCTGAGACGATGGATTTGCGCCTTGGAGGGTTTCCAGGGCGCAGGCCTGGGCAAGGTTGTATGGAAGACCAGCAGTTGTCCATGCTGCAAGTCTCTCCTCTCCTCGACACCGATGTTGTACAAGGGAAGGGCATTAGGACCCACACAGCTTGGCACCAGTGTCATCACAGAGCAATGTGAGGTTAAGTGCCTTGCTCAAGGACTTTATCCTTAGAGCTTAGGAAACTAAGAAGTAATCTTATAGAAGTGTATAAAATCATGAAGACCAAAGATAGGGTGAATGCACTGAAGTTTTTCCACAGGATTGGGGAACCAAGAACTGGTGGACATACACGTAAGGTGAGAGTAGAAATATTTAAAAGAAACTTAAGAGGCAACACTTTTAAACAAAGGGGGCTATGTATGTGGAATGAACTGCCCGAGGAAGTGTTTGAGTCAGGCACAATAACAACATTTAAAGGACAGTTGGACAGGTACTAGATTAGAAAGGTTTCGAACATTCTGAGCCAAACATTGGAAAATGGGACTAGCTTGAATAGGACATCTTGGTTGTTGAGCCAAAGGCCCTGTGTCCATATTGTATAACTGCATGAACTTTATAAACTACTGGCCCTGATCTCTGAACTCCTTCACTTCATAAGGCTCTGATTTACAGTCAAGCCGTGCCCTCCCACAACTTGCAAAATGATAGGACCCCATCTCCCTGCCAGGTCCTCGTTATCCTTACCACATTCCTCAAGGTTTCCAATCTATTTTACAATCAAAATAATTGCAGTAAAAATACAGGTGCTGAAAATAAGAAAATGAAAACAGAAATTGCTGGAAATTCTCATCATGTTGTGCAGCACCCTTGGGGAGAAGAACAAAGTCAACTATTCAGATCAATGTCCCCTTATCAGAATTTGAAAAGTGAGGAAACAAACATTGTTAGAGTTATAGAGTAAAGCAGGAAATAGGCCATTCAGCCCATCTAGTCCATGCTGAAACCACTTAAGGTGCCTACTCCCATTGACCTGCACCTCAACCTTAGCCCTCCATACCCTTATCATCCATGTACCTATCAATTACCATGTATCATGTTATTAATTGTTGAGAGGAGTGAGGTAGAGAGAAGAAAGCAAATGTCTGTGATAGGGTGCAGGCTAAATTTTAAGTTAATAAAAAGTTTAAAAGCTGCCAGTTAGAGACAGAAGAGAGAAAAAAAAAGAAGCAAGTTTGGAATATTATGTTCGGTCTTAATCACCCTACTATAGGAATGATGCCATTAAGATGGGAAAAGTGTGGAGGAGATTTACAAGATGTTGCCAGGACTTGAGGGACTGAGTAATAGAGAGAGGATGAGCAGGCTGGGGCATAGAAGACTGAGGTGCATAAAGTTGTGAGTGGCATAGATAGAAAGAATACACAAGAGTTTCCGCAGATACTGGGAATCCAGCGTAACGCACAGAAATTGCTGGAGGAACTCAGAAGATCAGGCAGTATCTATGGAGACAAATATACAGTCAATGTTTTCAGCCAAGACAATGCTTTTACCAAGAACTGTGGAATAAGGAACTTGAGGGCACAGAGTTAGAGTGAGAGGCAAGAGATTTAAGAGGAACTTGATGTAATAGGAACTTTTTCATCTAGAAGTGGTCCATATATGGAATGAACTATCAGAGGAAGTGGCTGAGCAGATATATTGAGAATACTTAGAAGAACCACAGATAGGTACATGGATAGGAAAGGTTCAGAGGAATATGTGCTGAACCTGCAAGTAGAACTAGCTTTGGATGAGTGTCTTGGTCAGTGTGGACTATTTCGACTGGAGTCTGTTTGCATGTTGTATGACTGTGACTAAATTTAAACAGGAAGATGCATCCATACTTGTTGAGAGAGAAAGAAAATACAAGAAACTGTTAAATTAAGTGCAGAGTCCAGCACATTGCTGCATAACAGTTTGAAATAAGTGTGAATAAAAGGCTTCAAGGGTACATGGGCAAGCTGAGTGAAGGGTGACAACAGGTCAGATTACACATAAGGTGGAAAGATAACCAGATATCCATTTCTGTGCATGTAGCAGTAAAGCAGTCTATTTCTTAAATGCTGAGAGATTGGGTAATGTTGACGTTCAAATGGATCTAGTTGTATTTTTTCACAAGCTGTTGAAAGCCAAACTGCAGGTGCAACAAGCAAGAAGGACAGATAGAATGCTAGCCTTTATTACGAGAGGATTTAAACACAGGAGTAAGGAAATCTTATTATACTTGTATAAGGCCTGCTGAGACCACACCTGGACTATTGAGAGCAGTTTTAGTCGCATCTAAAAAAGGAGGTATTGTGGAGATAGTACAGTGAAGATTATTTGGAGTTGTTCCAGGCATGAGCATTGCAACATGAAACGAAGTTGAGTGGACTAGGACTATAATAGAATCATAGTGATAGAAAAGTACAGACAGAAACCGGACCCTCGGCCCATGTAGTCTATGCTGAACCATTTAAACTGCCTACTCCCATTGACCTGCACCGGGACCATCGCCCTCCATACCCCTACCATCCATGTATCTATCCAAACATTGAAATTGAGCTTGCATGCACCTCTTAATGCTGGCAGCTCGTTCCACACTCTCACCTATCACTAGAGTTTCGGGGAATGAAGTGAAGTCTCATTGAAACATAAAAATTTACAAGGGCTTGACATGTTAGATACAGAGAGGTTGTTTCCCATGGCCAAGGAGACTAGGAATTGTTGTCAGAATTTGAGAATGAAGGGAAGGCCATTTAGGACTGGGATATGAGTCATTCTGGTAACTCAAGATTGCTCAGTACTGGATGAAAACAGTGAACGATATTGGGAGCATTGTTTTAGCCATTCACTTTATCATAGACGTTCCCTTTATTGTCCCCAAAATCCCTCATCGTGCAGCAGTGCTCAGGAGAAAGAGTTAAAACAACCACAGTCTGTATACAAATTCTCTGCAACTATTTCGTTATTACCTGTATCAAATTGTAACAACCTTAGATCCTGATGTTATATAGATATTCTTACTGTTATGCATTACAGCTGCAAGGAAAGGGGGAAGACGAGACAGCCTTTATGTCAACTCTTTGAGACTATAGCATGGTTTTAGCGGCCATACTGCAGTTTCTGTCTATTGACCTTCCTCACTTCTGGCAGCAACTGGGATACAAATTTATTTATCTCTAGTAGTTGCGAACCAGCATCATTGGCAGAACTGCCAGAAATGGGTAAAAGAGAGAACTCTATCACTATGTATGCTCTGGCAAAGAATGGCCTTATGTGTGGTCCTGGAAGATTACTTTGGCTTATAATGTATTACCTAAAATGAATTGATGCCACTTTCAAATGTATTGTTGAAGTATGTATATGTCACCGTATTACTACCATGAGATTCATTTTCTTGTGGGCATTCACAGTGGAACAAGGGATCAATGAATCAATGAAAAACTACATGCAAAGACTGACAAGCAACCAATGTGCCAAAGAAGACAATCTGTGCAAATACAAAATAATAATAATAAATTAATAATATTGGGAACACGAGTTGTAGAATACTTGAAAGTGAGTCTGTAGGTTGTGGAATTGGTTCAGATTTGAAGTGAGTGAATTTATCCAAACTGGTTGAGGGGTAATAACTGTTCCTGAACTTGGTGGTGTGGGACCTGAGGTTCCCTAAGTGAGAAGAGAGCATGGATGGATGATGGGGGTCCTTGAAGATGGATGCTGCTTTTTTGTGGCAGAATTCGGTCTGAATGCGCTCAATGCTGGAGAGGGTTTTGCCTGTGATAACTGGACTTTGTCCTCCAGTTTTTGTAGGCTTTTCCATTCTTATGCTTTGGTGTTTCCATATCAGACCATGGTCCAACCAGTCAGGACACCCTCCACTGTGCATCTATAGAAGTTTGTCAAAGTTTTAGATGGCATCCCGAATCTTTACAAACTTGTAAGAAAGTAGAGGTGCTGTCGTGCCTTTGTCTTGATGGCGTTTACATGTTGTTCCAAGACAGACCCTAATGAGGACTGGCTCATGGACCTCTGGTTTGCCCTCCTGTGGGTGATAATCAGCTCTTTGGTTTTGCTGACATTGAATAAGAGGTTGTTGTTCATTTAAGGAGGAGAGAAAACTGAAAGAGGATTTTCATAAAAGAGAACATAGTTTGTGAGTGCCACCTAAAATTCACCAAAATTACCGTTGTTGTTGGCTAAATCTTGTGTGGTGATGAGTCCACGTACAGGACTGAGATAGAACATCTGGCTGAGTGGTGCCACAATAGCCTTTTGCTTAAGACAAACAAAACCAAGGAGTTAATCTTCAACTTCATGGGGAGAAGTTGGGAGATCATTTACCAGGTCTCATCGGTGGGACAGAGCTGAAAAGGGTAGGCAGCTTCAAATGCTTGGGCATGAATAACTTCCATGACCTGTCTTGGGACCAGCATGTGAAGAAGGCATACCAGCTCCTCTACTTTCTCAGTAGCATTAGAAAATACGGCATGTCATCAAGTACTCTAACTTCTACAGATGTACCGTTGAAAATATCTTGACTAATTTCATTAGGGCAGCTCTGATGCTCAGAAATACCAGAGGCTACAGAGAGTAGTGGACACAGCCCAGTCTATCAAGCGCAGACCTCCCCACCATTGACAGTATCTACAGGTGGCGCAGCCTCAAGAGGGTATCAAACTACCTTCTGTCATTAAGAATCCCAACTATCTGGGTCTCGCCTTTGTCTTGCTGCTGCCACTGTGCAGGCAGTACAAAAGCACAAAGTCCCGCAGCACCAGGTTGAGGAACAACCGTTGGGTTGTAAAGCCTACTTCCACAACCCTAACCCTATGATACCAATGGAACACTATGCGCCATCTCTTGCACTACCATGTCTTTGTCATTTTTTTGCACAAAGATCTTGCTTTTTTTCACTCTATGGCAAGGATTCCCAACCTGGGGTCCACAGACCCCTCAGTTAATAGTAGGGGTCCATGGCATAAAAAAGGGAACCCCTGCTCCATGGTACAGTCTTATGTATAATTTATTTTATGTGCATTGTCTTGCCTAACCATGAACTGTTTACTCTCCTCCCATCTGATGGGCGCTACAGGAGCCTCCGCTCCCGCACCAGCAAGCACAGGAAGGGCTTCTTCCCTGAGGCTGTGACACTGCTGAACCTCTCATCACAGCGCTATGCAGTATTGCATCTGTATTGTACTGTCTCAGTACTTTTATATTTGTGTGCTATAGCGCTTTTTTATTCACAGTTATTTTGTAAATAACACTATTCTTTGCATTTCTGGTCAGATGCTAAATGCATTTCATTGGCTTTGTATCTGTACTCGGCACAATGACAATAAAGTTGAATCTAATCTAATCTAATCTTATGTGCCTGTGATGGGACTGAAGCAATTTTCTCATTGTACTGTACCTCACCGCATATGACAATGAACTTGACTTTTGTAAAAAAAAAAAATTCACCTATAACATTGACATTGTAACTCAATGCCAGGTCAACTATTTCAAGCTCAGCTGAGACATGAAATAAGAGCAGAGACTACTTCAATATTCTGCAGGTTGGGGAGTGTGCATGGTGCAAGAAAGTGAATTTAAGTCAATGACCTGACCTGTCAGTTTCTCTCTTGACAGGTGCTTCCTCTCCTGTTGAGTATTTCCTGCATTTTCTGTTCTAATTTCCGATTTCCAGCATTTGAATTTTTTTTTTGACATGGGAGAAAGCTTGGAGAAGCAGGCCATCCCTCTACTGTGCCCTATCAATGCATGGGTGCAAATTTTCAATGTCTTCATAACTGTTACAATTGTGAATGAAATTACCTATACAATGCAAGGGAAATAGGTGACATTGTCCATATGGGATTCAAATAAAACATTATACACAAAGGAAAGCACTATTCAGTTATCAGAATCAAACTTGCAGCTATGTGTAAACTAACACTAAATGACAAACATTATGTTGATCATTATGTTTATCTCTAGGACAACTGCGCTGCTCTAAAGAGGCCGTTCTTACCCTCAGCCATTAGGCGGCATAATGAATCGACCAATAGCCAGGGAGGTGATGGACCCCCCCCCCCCCCCGTTAGACTGTTTGAGGTAACTCATTTTTTAAAATTCTTTCTTACTACACTTCTAATATTTGTACGTCTGTGCACTTGTAATGCTACTGTGACATTGCAACTTACTTTGGAATCAATAAAGTAAGTATCTATCTATCTATCTATTGACAGACAATACTTATGCATTAAATTTTACAATAATTATATTTTGGTAGCATTCCCATTGAAAGTAAACATGTGTTCACCAAAATACAGTATATTTTTGACTCCTTAACTCCTTAATTAACTTTCAAATTACAAGTCCAAAAATTCAGTTAATTTCAAGGAAAGTGCTATCTTTGTTGCAGCAGAGATGTTTATCTATATGTAAAAAATAGCTACATCAACTTGAAGCGTGTTCTTGGGTATTCTGTTGCACAGACGTATCACTAGTTTTCCATCAGACTTAAGTTTGAGTAGTTGTATTTAAACTTAGAGATGTAGATATGAAGAAACCGCATTACATGTAGCCTGCTGCTTCATTTTGGAGAAGGTATGGTAAACGTCACCTTAAACAATATATTTAGCCCCACACAATTAGCACCTTTTTTTTAGCTTTAATTTGTTCCAATGACAGCAAAAGTGACCTTTTTACCAAGCATCAAAATATTAATGCACTTTTGGGCATTGCATTGGATTTTAGAATTGAATATCTTTTTGCATTGACAAATTAAGTCTTAAGACTTAATTGTTGAAGAATTAAAAATAAAACTCCAAGCAACAGTCAATTATTTACACATTCTGTTGCTTTGTGTCCAGCAAGTGTCCTTGGCTGAGACATTTGTATTATATGCATAACTCTAAAGGGGTGCTGTGTAGTTAAACCAGAGTCAAGCAATTTTACACTCATTTCTGGCTATCTAAGCATCCGCTGGGAAAATTGGCTCCTCATGTCTTTGTTTGTTTTAGTATCTCTTTTTTTTGCTGGTGCAAGTCTACAGTAAAGACTTTAACAGCAGTACAACAGGGAAAAATGCTCTCCAATGTGCCTTTGAATTTCACTGCTCTGAAAATCAACATTTGTATTTACTCAAAACACAAACAAGTTTTACCAGCATTTGCTCTTCCAGCAAGTGTGACAGTTAAAACACTAACACTCAACTGCATTCTCTAACCTTGCTGAGACCTGTGACATCATGTAGGGCTTTATATACGAGTTCCAGCAACTTACACCGAGGTCACCTTCAGCTTCCATGCCTCAGGCTGATTCTGGATTGCAGCTGCTGATCTCAGCCACATCCCACAGTCTGCGCCTCTCTGCTGCATTTGGGAGATCCACACTGGGGGAGGGGTGGGGGGGGGGAGAGAGGAAAGACTTCTATTCATCAGCCCACTGGGGAGAGCCTTTCCCAGAGCGCAGGCATCTATTGATTGCACCAATATACACACAGTGGCCACTTTATTAGGTGCGTAATAAAATGTGGGCATTGAGTGTATGTTCATGGTCTTCTGCTGCTGTAGCCTACCCACTTCAAGGCTTGATGTGCTGTACATTCAGAGATGTTTTTCTGCGTGGTCGTAATCAGTTAGTTACTGTTGCCTTCTGCCAGCTTGAACCAGTCTGGCAATTCTCCTCTGACCTTTTCACCTACAGATCTGCCTCTCATTAGATGTTTTTTTTTTTGTTTCTCAGACCATTCTCTGTAAACTCTAGAGACTGCTGTGTGTTAAGATCCTAGGAAATCCGCAGTTTCTGAGATATCAAACCACCACATCTTGCACCAACAGTCATTCTATGATCAAAGTCACGTAGCTGACATTGCCTCCCCGACTCTGATATTTTGTCTGAACAACAACTGAGCCTCTTCACCATGCTTGAATGTGTTTATGCGGAGCTTATGCAACATGATTGGCTGATTAGATATTTGCATTTACAAGCAGGTGTACAGGTGTACCTAAATCAGTGGCCACGAGGTGTACAATTCCCAGGAGTTATACCTATTACTGGACCTTCCTTGAACAAAGGAATAACATTTGCTACACTTTTGGTAAATATCAACTGTATGCTTCTGTGGGGGTAGAGAATACCTTTATGCAGACCTCTACTGTTCCCCACTCGACAAGAGGCTGAGCAATAGCACTGAAATTTCTTTCATTTGAGCTGAAGGAAGAACTGAAAAGCCTTTTAAAAATATGGTGCCTATAAAAAGTATTCTCCCCCCCCCCCCACCCCCGGAAGTTTTCATGTTTTATTGTTTTACAACATTGAATCACAGTGGAAATAATTTGGCTTTTTTGACACCAGTCTACAGAAAAGACTCTTTCGTGTCAAAAATGAAAACACATTTCTACAAATTGGTCTAAATTGATTACAATTATTAAACACAAAATAATTGATTGCATAATTACTCACCCCTTCAAGTCGGTATTCAGAAGCTGCACCTTTGGCAGCAATTACAGCCTTGAGTCTGTGTGGATAGGTCTCTCTCAGCTTTGCACATCTGGACACTGCAATTTTTCCCCCATTCGCCTTTACAAAACTGCTCAAGCTCTGTTAGATTGCATGGAGATTGTGAGTGAACAGCCCTTTTCAAGTCCAGCCACAAATTCTCAATTGGATTGAGATCTGGACTCTGACTTGGCCATTCCAGGACTTACTTTTGTTGTTTTTAAGCCGTTCCTGTGTAGCTTTGGTTTTATGCTTGGAGTCATTGTCTTGCTGGAAAACAAACCTTCTCCAAAGTTGCAGTTGCTCAATTTTGGTTTCTTCAGACCATAGAACCTTCTTCCAGCTGACTTCAGAGTCTCCCACATGCCTTCTGGCAAACTCTTTGACCTGAAGCATTAACACTAATACATAGGAAAATAAGGGGCGACCTTATAGAAATATTTAAAATAATGAGAAGCGTAGATAAGGTGGATGGTAACAGTCTTTTCTCTGGGGAAGTCCAAAACTAGGGGCCATAGGTTAAGGGTGAGAGGAGAAGGATTTAAAAGGGATCTGAGGGGGAACTTTTTCACAGAGGGGGTGGAGAGTATATGGGATGAGATTCCACATAGTATCACCTAAGATGCAGTGTCATTTAATAGGCAATGCTATCATTTAAGAAGCACTTGTATAGCTATGTGAAGGGGTTGGGCTTAGAGGGATAGGGACCAAATGCAGGAAATTGGCACTAGCTGGGTGGGCACTTTGGTCAGCATGGACTTGTTGGGCTGAAGGGCCTTTAGCTGTCTTTTTCTACAACTCTGTGATTCTTAATGCTGCCTGTCATGCTGAGTCTTTCCAGTATTTGTTGTTTTTATGAATATTATGTTTCTTCTGGAGGATACTTACAGTGAGTCTGATTTAAAAGATGTTAACACACTGAATGCACACAGTGGCGTTTTAGCTGATTTCCCCTCTTCTCGTAGGTCACGGTGGAGACAGGAACACAATCCATGAATTTATAACCTTGGATAACAATCCATGATCCTTCATGGACATTCCATTGCTTCATCATCTTGTCTACATCTGAATATTTCATACTGCACCAACGCTTGTCCATTCTGGAGGAGCAGTTCATCCACGAGCAGGTCAGTTTCCACCTGGAATGTCCTGCACCGGCAGAGTTCAGAGTCACACCCAGCAGAGGTTAAAGGTTGAGGGAAGCCTACTCAATCAGTGTCACTGTTGTTCACTTCTCAGATATACATGACTGTTGGTCATTGAATGCTGCTTTGAAAGATGTACAACATGGGATGCAATGATCGAAAGTTTCTTTGTGTAACTTAGAGGGAAGGACAACCTTTCTTGTTTAAAATCAACTAACTTTCCATAAGGAAATACACTCAGTGGTCACTTTATTAGGTACACTTGTACCTAATTACAAGTAGGCTAGACAAGGGAGATGCAGTGGATTTTCAGAAGGCCTTTCACAAGGTGCCACACATGAGGCTGCTTAACAAGATAAGAGTCCATGGAATTACGGGAAAGTTACATACGTGGATAGAGCGTTGGCTGATTGGCAGGAAAAAGAGAGTGGGAATAAAGGGATCCTATTCTGGTTGGCTGCTGGTTACCAGTGGTGTTCCACAGGGGTCCGTATTGGGGCTGCTTCTTTTTACATTGTACATCAACGATTTGGATTATGGAATAGATGGCTTTGTGGCTAAGTTTGCTGATGATACGAAGATAGGTGGAGGGGCCTGTAGTGCTGAGGAAACGGAGAGTCTGCAGAGAGACTTGGATAGATTGGAAGAATGGGCAAAGAAGTGGCAAATGAAATACAATGTTGGAAAGTGTATGGTTATGCACTTTGGCAGAAGAAATAAATGGGCAGACTATTATTTAAATGGAGAGAGAATTCAAAGTTCTGAGATGCAACGGGACTTGGGAGTCCTCGTACAGGATACCTTAAGGTTAACCTCCAGGTTGGGTCGGTGGGGAAGAAGGCGAATGCAATGTTGGAATAGTGTATGGGAGCAGGGATGTGATATTGAGGGATGCAGTTTTGGTCTCCTTATTTAAGAAAGGATGTGCTGACGTTGGAGAGGGTACAGAGAAGATTCACTAGAATGATTCCGGAAATGAGAGGGTTAACATATGAGGAACGTTTGTCCGCTCTTGGACTGTATTCCTTGGAGTTTAGAAGAATGAGGGGAGACCTCATAGAAACATTTCAAATGTCGAAAGGCATGGACTGAGTGGATGTGGCAAAGTTGTTTCCCATGATGGGGGAGTCTAGTACGAGAGGGCATGACTTAAGCATTGAAAGGCGCCCATTCAGAATAGAAATGCGAAGAAATTTTTTTAGCCAAAGGGTGGTGAATCTATGGAATTTGTTGCCACGGGCGGCAGTGGAGGCCAAGTCATTGAGTGTATTTAAGGCAGAGATTGATAGGTATCTGAGTAGCCAGGGCATCAAAGGTTATGGTGAGAAGGTGGGGGAGTGGGACTAAATGGGAGAATGGATCAGCTCATGATGAAATGGCAGAGCAGACTTGATGGGCCAAATGGCCGACTTCTGCTCCTTTGTCTTATGGTCTTAATGCAGTAACCTGCTCATTAATGCAAATATCTAATCAGCCAATCACATGGCAGCAACTCAATGCATAAAACTTTGCAGACACGGTCAAGAGATTCAGCGGTATTTCAGACCAGACATCAGCATGGGTAAAGAAATGTGATGTAAGTGATTTTGATCGTGGAGTGATTGTTGGTGTCAGATTGTGTGGTTTGAGTATCTCAGAAACTGCTGACCTCCTCTGGTTTTCACACACAACAGTCTCTAGAGTTTAATGCTGTGAAAAAGAAAAAAAATATATCCAGTGGATGGCACTTCTATGGATGAAAAAGCTTTGTTAATGAGAGAGGTGGGAGGAAAATGGCGAAACTGGTTGAAGGTGACAGTGACTTAAATAACCACAGGTCACAACAGTGGTGTGCAGAAGAGCACCTCTGAATGCACAACACATTGAACCTTGAAGTGGACGGGCAGCAGGGGACCTTGAAGATACGCTCAGTGGCTATTTGACTAGGTACCCAGTAAAGTGGCCACTGAGTGTGTATTAGTACCCTTCCATTTTCTACATATATTATCAACTAATCCAGGTGAACACCCTGCACACTTTTGATCTACCAATTTTAGAACAAGTGGGTGACTACCCCCAAATCAAGTGCACTTACTCAGCTTTACTTGCTAGGCTGAGTAGTTGAAATCTTTGACCAAATCTAAATCAAGGGTTTATTATTTGCACAAATACAATGCTAACAAATTGCTAAAATGACTAATCTGAACAGTTCCCATCTGATTCACCTGTGAACGCGGGCTACCATGTAGATAACCTGGAATCTAGAATTCTTCCCTGAGGTCCACACAAGGCAGATGAGAAGAAAGTTTGCAGATTTAAAATGATGAGTACACTTAGGCATGTTAAGGATCACTGGAAGCTACTTAAACTCTAAACAACTAGATGGAGATACCATTTGCCCTCCCCACCTTCCTCACTTGCTTCCATTTTCCTCTTTCCTCTCCTATCCAACTCCATCACCTTCACCCCTTTGTTGCTTTGGAAACCTCCCAGTTTCCATTCTCCCTTGCTGTGTCTGCCTATTACCCACCTGCACCTGGGTCCACCTATTGTTAGCTAGATCCAGATCTTTCTCCACCTATTCCTCTCACCAGCTATCTCCCCTCTATCTTTCAGTCCCGATGAAGGATCTCGACCCGGAATGTCAACTGTCCATTTCCCTCCATAATGCTGCTTGATCAGTTCATCTGCTCTCCAGTGGTTTGTTTCTTGTCTTGAGCCTGAGCCTTGAGCTTGTTTCCCTGACACAGAAATGCTCTAACATGCCAAGAAAATATCTCATTATTGAGCACTAATTGTTGTGTCATTACAGACTACCTTGAATCAACCACCATTAGCAGTTTATACACACTCACTGATATACCACCACAAGGCAATTAGCAAGTCTTTACTGGACAATCAGAAATTAATCAACAGACAAAGGACATCATTTATCCACAGCCCAATCAAACCATGGTCGCTAAACCGAAGTACAAACGTTTGTAGTTCAGGAACTTCCTCATAACGATCTGTCAATCAGACCGGTTACGATCCTGGAGGAGGTACAGCAGTCATGATTGGAAATTCCCGTGGGACACAATAGCACAGACTGTAAAGCTGCTGTTTTACGTTCTGCGGTGATCTGTATTCAATCCTGTGGATTGACGTATAACATATGGTGTGTTGAGGGGGTGTTACTGCTTGTTGTTCAAGTTGTAGGCGACGGGCATAAGGGAGCAGTAGGAAAACTCACCTCTGTGGGTTCCCAGCTCTGGGTTGTGACCTGTTCAGATGAGATTTTTGAACAACTGGGACTTATTTGCATCAGTCTTCACTGTAGAGGATGCTAGCCGTATGGTGGAAGTTCCAGGTGTGTGATGTTACTATTACTAGGGAGAAAGTTCTTGGGAAACTGAAAGGTCTGAAGATAGATAAGTCACCTGGACCATGCACCCCAGGATTCTGGAAGAGGTGGCTGAAGAGATTGTGGAGGCATTAGTAATGATCAAGAATTACGAGATTCTGGAATGTTTCTGGAAGACTGGAAAATTGCAAATGTCACTCCACTCTTCAAGAAGGGAGAGAGGCAGAAAAAAGAACACTGTAGGCCAGTTAACGAATAAACTCTTCTCAGGCTGGGGAGTTTATTCACCATATACACCGGGAAAGCACAAGATCCTGTAGGCCAGTCAGTCAGACCTCAGTGGTTGGGAAGATGCTGGAGTCGATTATTAAGGATGAGCGATTATTTGGCATTAGCAGCGGACTAATGGATTTGCAGAGAGAGTGAGCTTCGCACAGGTCGGAGAGAAGAGTTTAAGAAAGGAGCATTTTGTAGGGCTCAGCGCATCAGTGGCGGACCAATCGATTCACAATTCATTAGCAGGAACAAATAAAAGTAAAGGAGGGTCAAAGCAGAGTGGCCATTGTGTGAGTGGACCAGTGTAGGAATGGGAATTTGAGGCTTTGGCCTCAAAAGGCTTTAGCGAGGAGGCACAGGTAAGTAGCAGGCAAGGCTCTTGTAGTGGTTGAATAAAAAGTGACTAAATTACAGCTAATTAAATAAAGTAAGCGATGATGCAGGATCAGGTGATGTACAGTACCTGCATGATGTGGGAGCTGGTGGACCCCATTGCAGTTGCCGGGGACCACATCTGCAGTGTTGGCTGCTCGAGGAACTCAGGCTCAAAGCTGATGACCTGGAATCTGAGCTTCAAACACTGCGGCACATCAGGGAGGGGGAGAGTTACCTGGGTTCTCTGTTTCAGGAGGTAGTCACACCCATTAGATTAGCTACCGCAAATTCGGTCTGTGGTCAGGAAAAAGAGGGTATGGCTGTGAGTGAGGCAGGTAGTGGGATCCAAGAGACAGTGCTGGAGGAACCTCAGCCCTTGAGTTTGTCCAACAGGTCTGAGATTCTTGCTCCCTGCCTGGATGAGAGTGGGGGCTGTAAGGAAGGATGAGCAACCTAACTGTGGCACCATAGTTCTGGGAGCCATTCAAGAGCGGGGAGAGAAGAGAAATGTAGTGGTAATTGGGGATTGTCATGAGGATAGAGTGTCCCGAAGGCTGAGTTGCCTGCCTGGTGCCCAGATTCAAGACATTTTATCTGACCTGCAGAGGAATTTACAGTGGGAGGGGAAAGGCCCAGTTGTTGTGCTCCTTGTGGGTACCAATGACATAGGTATAATGAGGAAAGAGGTTCTGCTGAGGGAAGTTGAGCAGTTAGGGACTAAAGTAAAAAGCAGAACAGAAAGGGCGTAGGGTCAAGAAGATTAGAAAGTTAAATGTGTGGCTCAAAGACTGGTGTGGGAGAAGTGGGTTTGAATTCAAGGGAAATTGGCACCAGTATTGGGGAACGAGGGAGCTGTACTAATGGAATGGTTCCAGCTGAACTATGATGGGACCTGGATCCTAGCAAATCGCATAACTAAGGTTGTGGATAGGGCTCTAAACTAAATAATGGGGGGTGGGTGGGTTCAACAGATTGGAGAAGTATGAATAAAGTAAAAAAGAAAAGTGGATAAAGATAAAGAAAAAGCTAAAGATAAAAAAGAGAAAAGCAAGAGTGAGGGAAGAAAGTCAGGTGCAAAAGAGAAAAAGATTACAAGATTTTAAAAGCACAATGAGTGTAAGGGCACTTTATTTGAATGCACATAGTATTCAAAATAAGGTCAGTGATGTGTGCACAAATCAGTACAAAGCGGTGTGATTTAGTGACCATTACAGAAATGTAGTTGCAGGGCGGAGAGGATTGGGAATTAAATATCCAAAGATGTCAGGTAATACGGAAAGATAGGCAGGAAGGTAGGGGAGGTGTGGTAGCCTCTTAATTAAAGATGAGATCAGGGCGATAGTGAGAGACGGTATAAGATCTAAGGAGCAGAATGTTGAGCCCATCTGGGTAGAGATTAGGAATAGTAAAGGGAAAAAAAATCACTGGTGGGAGTTGTCTATCGGCCACCAAATAATAACATTACAGTGGTATTAGCAGTAAACAGAAAAGTATCTGAGGCACGTAAGAATGGAACAGTAGTTATCATGGGGGCTTTAACTTGCACATAGATTGGGTGAATCAAGTTGGTCGAGGCAGTCTTGAGGAAGACTTCATAGAATGCATCTGTGATGGCTTTCTTGAACAGCATGTTACTGAATCTACAAGGGAACGTGCTATCTTAGATCTGGTCCTGTGCAATGAGACAGGTAAAATTAGTGATCTTGCAGTTAGGGATCCTTTTGGAAAGAGTGATCACAGTACGAGTTTCTCATACAAATGGATGGTGCAACAGTTTGATCTAAAACCAATGTTTTATGCCTAAACAATGGAGACTAAAATGGGATGAGGTAGGACTTAGCTAGTGTAGACTGGAAACACAGGCTAAGTGGTGACGCGATTGAGGAACAGTGGAAGACTTTCAAAGAGATTTTTCAGTGCTCAACAAAAGTATATTCCAGTTAAAAACAAGGATAGTAAGGGTGGGGAGAGCCAGCCTTGGATAACTAAGGAAATAAAAGCAGGCATCAAACTAAAAGCAGGTGCATACAAAGTCGCCAAGAATAGTAGGAAACTGGAAGACTGGGAAAACTTTAAAAAGAAACAAAGAACCACTAAGTGAGCAATAAAAAAAGGGAAACTAGATTTTGAAAATAAACTGGCACAAAATATAAAAACGGATGGTAAAAGTTTTTATAATTACATAAAGCGGAAAAGAGTGGCTAAAGTAAACGTTAAGTCCCTTGGAGGACGAGAAGGGGGAATTGATATTGGGTAATGAGGAAATAGCAGAGGCTTTGAATGACTATTTTGTGCTGGTCTTCACAGTGGAGGACACGTCTAAAATGCCAAAGAGAGATGTTATGGAAGCGATGGGAGGTGAGGACCTTGATACAATAGCTGGCACTGAAGAGGTAGTGCTGAGCAAACTTGTGGGCCTGAAGATAGGTAAGTCCCCTGGTCCTGATGGATTGCATCCTAGGGTACTGAAACAAATGGCAGAAGTTATAGTGGAGGCTTTGGTGATGATTTACCAAAATTCTCTGGAGTCTGGGCATGTCCTGGCGGATTGGAAGACGGTGAATGTCACGCCACCGTTCAGAGAAGGATGTTGGCAAGAGGCAGGTAACTGTAGGCCAGTTAGTTTGACATCTGTAGTTGGGAAAATGCTTGAAGCTATCATTAAAGAAGAAATAGCGGGGTATCAGGAAAGAAATGGATCCATCAGGCAGACGCAGCATGGATTCAGCAAAGGCAAGGCCTGTTTGACAAACTTACTGGAGTTCTTTGAGGATATAATGAGCACAGTGGATAGAGGGGAACAGAAGAATGTCGTTTACTTGGCTTTCCAGAAGGCGTTTGATAAGGTGCCGTGTAAAAGATTTATCCATATGATAAGGATGCTTAGAGTTGGGGGTGATGTATTAGCATGGATAGAGGATTTATTAACTAATAGAAAGCAGAGAGTTGGGATACATGGGTGTTACTCTGGTTGGCAATCAGTGGTGAACGACGTGCTGGACCCGCAACTGTTTGGAATATACATTAACGATCTGGAAAGGGGACTGAGTGTAGTGTATCTAAGTTTGCTGATGATTCTAAATTGAGTGGAAAAACAAATTGTGCAGAAGATACAGAGTCTGCAGAGAGATATAGATAGGTTAATTGAGTGGGCAAGGGTCTGGCAGATGGAGTACAATGCTGGTAAATGTGAGGTCATCTGCTTTGGAAGGAAAAATGAAAGAGCAGGTTATTATTTAAATAATAAATAATTTAAAAAATTGCAGCGTGCTGCTGTGCAGAGGGACTTGGGAGTGCTTGTGCATGAATCACAAAAGGCTAGTTTGCAGGTGAAGCAGGCTATCAAGAAGGCAAATGGGATGTTGGCCTTCACTGCAAGAGGGATTGAATTTAAGAGCAGGGAGGTTATGCTGCAAACTGTACAGGGTAGTGGTGAGGCCGCAGCTGGAGTACTGCGTGCAGTTCTGGTCTCCTTACTTGAGGAACGATACACTGGCTTTGGAGACGGTGCAGAGGAGGTTCACCGGGTTGATTCCAGAGATGAGGGGGGTTAGATTATGAGGAGAAATTGAGTTTCCTGGGACTGTACTCGCTGGAATTCAGAAGAATGAGAGGACATCTTATAGAAACGTATAAAATTATGAAAGGGATAGATGAGGTAGAGGTAGGAAAGTTGTTTCCACTGATAAGTGAGACTAGAAGTAGGGGACATAGCCTCAAGATTCTGGGGAGTAGACTTAGGACGGAGATGAGGAAGTACGGCTTTTCCTGGAGGGTGGTGAATCTGTGGAATTCTTTGCTCAACAAAGCAGTAGAGGCCACCTCAGTGAATATCTTTAAGACAAGGTTGGATAGATTTTTAGATAGTAGGGGAAGTAAGGATTATGGGGAAAAGGCAGGTCGGTGGAGATGAGTTATGGCCAGATCAGCCATGATCTTATTGTATGGCGGAGCAGGCTCGACAGGCCAGATGGCCCTCTCCTGTTCCCATTTCTTATATTCTTATGAGGTCACAGGGTACTTGGAGGCACATGATAATATAAGCTATAGTCAACATGGTTTCCTCAAGGGAAAGCCTTGCCTGACAAATCAGTTGGAATTATTTTTTGAAGAGGTAGCGTGCAGGATAGACAAAGGAGAATCAGTTGATGTTGCGTACTTGGATTTTCAGAAGACCTTTGTCAAGGTGTCACACATGAAACTGCTTGACAAGCTACAAAAAAAAGGTATCTGTTAGTCTTGTGAGACCATGGATCTGCGCCTGGAAAGTCTTCATTCTCCAGGGCACAGGCCTGGGCGAGGTTGTATGGAAGACCAGTAGTTGCCCATGCTGCAAGTCTCCCCTCTCCACGACACCAATGTTGTCCAAGGGAAGGGCATTAGGACCCATACAGCTTGTCGTCACAGAGCAATGTGTGATTAAGTGCCTTGCTCAAGGACACAACACATTCCCTCGGCCGGGGCTTGAACTCACGACCTTCAGGTCGCTAGTCCAATGCCTTAACCACTTGGCCACGTGCCCACACACAAACTACAAGCTCATGGTACTAAAGGAAAGATGTGAGTATGGATGAAGCAGCGGCTGATTGGCAGGAGGCAAAGTGTAGGAATAAAGGGAGCCTTTTCTGGGTTGGCTGCCGGTGACTAATGGTGCTCACAGGGATCTGTGTTGGACCGATTCTTTTTACATTATATGTCAATGATTTGGATTATGGAGTTGCTGACTTTGTTGCAAAGTTTGCATACAATATGGAGATTGGTGGAGGAGCAGGTAGTTTTGAGGAAGTAGAGAGGCTACAGAAAGACTTCGAGAGATTTGGAGAATGGGCAAAGTGTCAGAAAGTGTATGGTAATGTACTTTGGTAGAAGAAATGAAAGGGTTGACTATTTTCTAAATAGAGAGAAAATACAAAAAAGCGGAGTTGCAAAGGGACCTGGGAGTTGTTGTGCAGAATTCCATAAAGGTTAATTGGCAAGCTGAGTCTGTGGTGAGGAAGGCGAATGCAATGTTAGTATTCATTTCATGAGGACTAGAATATAAAGCAAGGATGTAATGTTGAGACTTTATAAAGCCCTGGTGAGGCCTCACTTAGAGTATTGTCACCAGTTTTAGGCTCCTTAGGAAGGATTTGCTGAACCTGGAGATGGTTCAAAGGAGGTTCACAAAAGTGATTCCAGGATTGAATGGCTTGTCATATGAAAAGCACTTGATGGCTCTAGGTCTGTATTCGCTAGAACTTAGAAGAATGAGGGGTGACCTAATTGAAACCTATCAAATGGTGAAAGACCTCGATAGAGCCAATGTGAAGAGAATGTTTCCTATGATGGGAGAGTCTTAGACCAGAGGGCACAGCCTCAGAATAGAAGGGCGCCCTTTTGGAATGGAGATGAGTAGGAATTTATTGAGGCAGAAAGGGGTGAATCTGTGGAATTCTTTGCCACCGGCAGCTGCGGAGGCCAAGTCTTTATGTATATTTAAGGCAGATGTTGATAGATTTTGATTGGTCAGGGCATGAGGTTATGGGGAGAGGGCAGGAGATTGGGACTGAGAGGAATAGTGGATGAGCCATGATGAAATGGTGGAGCAGACTCACTAGGCCAAATGATCTAAATCTGCTCCTATATCTTATGGTCTCATGGTCTTTTCTCAGGGCAAGATGACCTGCCTTTCCACGTAGTGCTGAGTGGAGAATGACTCATTTCAAGCAAAGCTCATGTGGAAAATATGTTGTCAGCAGATGTATGAAATGTGTTGTTCTAATTTCCAGGGAGGATCAAGTTGATCTGGAAATTGTCATAGCTGTGTTCCCACTCTGGATTGCATCGGGCATATATATTTCTTTGGAAACACATCCTGCTATTGCAGAAGGATGTTTCTTGGGTGGGAGTGTACAAGGTTATGTTAGTCCTGTTGAGGACAAGTTGACCTGATTCTGAACTGGTAAAACCTCAGCTGGAAAGGTGCCAAGTCACAGTAATCAGCAGGCAGGATGTCAGTGACCTCCGGAGTTGTGTGCATGGCAACCCAGGGACATGACTGATGTCAGCATTTAAGTTTATAAGACATAGGAGCAGAATTAGGCCATTTGGCCCATTGAGTCTACTGTGCCATTCAATCATGGTTGATCCTTTTTTACCCTCCTCACCAATGTTCCCTCTAATTTTTAGTAGTCAGTGTGCGCAAAAATATTACGTTGTGGAAATTTTTTTCCTGTGACAAAAGTATGTGCACACTGAATGCACACATGGCACAGTTTATGCAGGTTTACAAAATGTTTGACATAAAACTGCACAGAATAACAACAAAATAACATACATATTTAAGTCACTCAGTTATTTTTTCTCTCTCCTGTCTTTGGCATTTACCCATTCTTTGTGAACTCTATCTAGACTAATAGAACTTGCATCCAATTGATAGGTTTTGATTCTCATTAACATGTCGAAATGACATCACCTAAAGCAGTGGTCCCCAACCTCCGGGCCGTGGACTGATACATTGCCGTGAAGAACCCGACATTTACGTGCCGGGCGGCATCTAATTAATTAGCTTGTTTATTTCGGCTTTTTTCTTAAAGATGTGCTGGGGGCGTTCCGACTACCGCTGCACCGCTGCATTCTTTGCGGCAATGTACCGGTCCGCGGCCCGGAGGTTGGGGACCACTGACCTAAACGGTTTCTCAGCTTGTTTTTGAGTTGATTCATTAGGCTAAAACCTCGCTCACAATCCGCACTAGACACAAGAAAGGTTCTCCCAATGTCCATCAACTGTGCAAGGTTGCAAAACTGTTCATTTTGAAGTACAAATGCAACCATTTGAGCAAAGTTTGAAATTGGTTTGGATTTAATTTTTTCTTGCATGGAAAATTTGAAATCATTAAACTAACTATTACAATATTTTCATCTAGAAAATCAGGATATTTCAGACATAAGGCATTAACTTGTTCATCACCAAATGTGAAGTCACAATCTGCAATTGTGGAGAAATCAAAAGCTGACCATTCTTGTACCTCAACTTTGATCTCCTCTGGGTCTGATCGTTTTCACTGTTGCTCATCTGCACTCTACTGTAACATGCGTAGCACTCCTGTAACGGGTAATGACGGGTTCTGTTGCCTGAGCTTTTGTACACCGTCCAAATGTAATTTACTTGCCAAAGAACGCTTCACAAAGTCAAGTTTCCAAATATCATCCCACTTCTTTCCACTAGCAAATTCTCCAGCAACTTTCACATCACGACAATACAAACAGATAACTCCAGTTTCCGAATCATAAATAAATGTTTCTCGTAGCTGAACGTTCATGACCACATGAGCTTTCCGTGTAACAGTTTCTACTATTTTGTTAAGCCATTCAACTTTAGACAAATTTGCAGTTGCTTTGCGCTTCACGCCCTTCACTTCTTTTGAATTCGACATAGTGAATCAATATTTTTTCCAATAAAAACTTAGTAAGCTATCTACAGGATTTGAAACAGATCTTTGTAAACTTTATGATATGAACACTGTCCGTCAAAGATGGCTGCCGCCGTGATGCAGCTGTACAAACCGGAACAGGAAAGGTGAGGTGACGTAAATTAGTGACATGCATTGTGGTATTTGAAAAACCGACTAGTTAACAGAAACAGTTGGCTAAAAGATTATTTTCAATAAGTATAGTTATTAATTACTACATTATTTTAGGTAACTAACCTTTTCTGCGTACATTAGTTTCCTTTGTGCGCTGGTTGAAAAACGTGTGTGCGCGCACACATGCACACAGCTTAGAGGGAACTATGCTCCTCAGCCCATTCCTCAGCCTTCTCGCTGAAACCTTTGATGCCGTGTCTAATCAAGAGCCTATTAATCTCTGCCTTAAGTATACCCAATGACCTGGCCTCCACAGCTGTCTTTGGTAACAAGTTCCACAAATTCACCACCGTCTGGCTGGAGAAATTTCTCCACATCTCTGTATTAAATGGATGTCCCTCTATTCTGAGACTGTGCCCTCTTGTCCTAGACTCACCACCATGGGAAACATCCTTTCCACATCTACTCTCTCTATGCCTTTCAACGTTCAAAAGGCTTCAATGAAATCCCTCCTCATCCTTCTAAATTCCAGTGAGTACAGACCCATAGCCATTAAATGTTCGTTGTATGATAACCATTCCCAGAATCTTCCTTGTGAACCCCCTCTGAACCCTCTCCAAAGCCAGCACACCTTTTCTTAGATGAGGAGCCCAAAACTGTTCACAATATTCAAGGTGAGGCCTCACCATTGCCTTATAAAGCCTCAGCATCACATCCCTGCTCTTTTCTTCTAGACCTCTTGAAATGAATTCTAACATTGCATTTGCCTTCCTCACCACTGACTCTATGTGTAAGTTAACCTCTAGGGTGTTCTGCACAAGTACTCCTAAGAACTTTTGCATTTCAGATTTTTGGATTTTCTCCCCATTTAGAAAATAGTCTGCACATTTATTTCTATTACCAAAACACATGACCATGCATTTTCCAACATTTTATTTCATATGTCACTCTCTTGCCCATTCTTCTAATCTGTCTCAGTCTTTCTGCAATCTACCTGTTTCCTCAACACTACCTGCCCCTCCACCAATCTTTGTATCATTTGTGAATTTGGCACAAATCATTAATATACAGCATAAAAAGAAGCGGTCCCAACACTGACCCCTGAAGAACACAATTAGTCACTGGCAGTCAACCAGAAAAAGATCCTTTTGGCTTTTCACTCAACTTTGGAACATCTGGACAGCAAAGCTGCATAGATCAGGTTGCTCTTTGTTGACTACAGCTCAGCATTCAATCCTATCATCCCCTCAAAACTGATCAATAAGCTTCGAGACTTTGGCCTCAATACTGCCTTGAACTGCCCTAGTCAGTTTGGATTGGCAATATCTCCTCCACGATCTCCATCAGCACAGGTGCACCACAAGGCCACGTGCTTAGCCGCTACTCAGTTGTTCTACAGTTAGGACCTTGTGGCTGTGCAGCTCCAATGCCATTTCCAAGATTGCTGATGTTACCACGGTTGTAGGCTGAATCAAAGGTGGCGATGAATCAGCGTAAAGGAAGGAGATTGGAAAAGTGGCAGAATGGTGCCAGAACATGACCAAGGAGCTGATTATTGACTTCAGGAGGAGGAAATTGGAGGTTCATGAGCTAGTTGCTATTGGGCGGGTCAGAGGTAGAGAGAATAAACATCTTTAATCTCCTCGGTGTTATCATTTCAGAGGACCTCTTCTGGGTCCAGCATGTACATGTAAGTAAGAAGAAAGCACAGCAGTGTATCTACTTCCTTTGGAGTCTGCGAAGATTTGGCATGACATCTAAAACTTTGACCAACTTCTATAGTGGACAGTATATTGACAGGCTGCAACGCAGCCTGGTATGGACACACCAAAGCCCTGAATGGACAATCCTACAAAAAGTAGTGGATGCGCCCAGTCCATCATGGGTACAGCTCTCCCCACCATTGAGCACATCCACACAGAGCGTTGTCACAGGAAAGAAGCATCCATTATCGAGGACACCGACTGACCGCCCCTGCCCCCCCCACACACACAGGTCGTGCTATCTTCTCATTGCTGCCATCAGGAAGCAGGTACAGGGGGACTCGGGATCCACACCACCAGGTTCAGGAGCAGTTGCTACCCCTCAGCCACCAGGCTTCTGAACCAGAGAGGATGACTCAGAATCAGAATCAGGTTTAATATCACTGGCACGTGTTGTTAACTTTGCAGCAACAGTATAATGCAGTTCATGATAAATATACGTATATTAAATAGTTAAGATAAGTAGTGCTTAAACAGAAATAATATAAATCAAAAAAAAGTAGTGAGGTAGAGTTCATGGGTTCAATGTCCAATTAGAAACCGGATGGCAGAGGGGAAAAAACTGTTCCTGAATCTCTTAGTGTGTGCCTTCACGAGGGTAAGAATGAGAAGGGGGCATGCCCTGTGGTGGGGGTCATTAATGATAGAGGCACTGCCCCTTGAAGATGTCTCAGATACTATGGAGGCTAGTCCCTCTGATGGAACTCCACTCAACTTCCCTTGCCCCATCACTGAACTGTTCCCACAACCTATGGACTTACTTTCAAGGACCCTTCATCTTATGTTCTCAATATTTATTATATTTTTATTTGTTGTTATTATTATTTTTCTCTTTCATTTTGTATTTGCATAATTTGTTGTCTTTTGCACACTGGTTGTCTGCCCTGTTGGTGCGGTCTTTCATTGATTCTATTATTGAGTATGCCTGCAAGAAAATAAATTTCAGGGTTGTATATGGTGACATATATCGGCTTTGATAATAAATTTACTTTGAACTTTGAGCGCTGGAAAGATATTGCTGCATAAAAGTTTAGGCTGCACTGATTTCCACAGCTATTCCCCTCGCTCTGGATAGCTTTTGTGTTTTGCTGTAATTCTTGGTTGAATGCTTGGTAGGGCTCATTTACTGTCTTCTTAAAAAACCAGAGCAATTGGACACCTAGAAAACTCATGCTACAACAGCAGTTCCTGGTATTCCAAGGTATGAAGTCTCCATTGTCCTTGTCCCACTTTCTTTCTACGAAGAAGCCTTTGCTGCCCTCTACTGGCTGTTTTGCTGCTGCAGTCGCTGGCCCTTGTCATAGTTCCAAAGGCAGATGAAACAGAGTTCCTACAATGCTGAGAGTATACTCTTTTCACGGTGTCAAATTTCTAAGTTCAGCTCACTAAAAAACTATCAGACATCAGTGACATACTACACTCTTAAGGTATAAGACAAATCATACACTAGGGAAAAAGTGTTATAGGGCGCAACAGTGTGTAGTCATTAACATGTTGTTTTATAGCAACAGCAATTGCCGATCAGGGTTCAAATCCCGCTGCAGCCTTTAAGGAGTTTTTATGTTCTCCCCATGACCATGTGTGGATTTCCTCCGGTTTCTACCCACGTTCCAAAGACGTAGGATCATGGTTGGTGAATTGTGTGCAGGCTGTGTTGGCGCCAGAAGTGTGGCAACACTTGCGGGCTGCCGAGCGTGATCCTCACTAATTTGATTTGGTGCAAACTTATGCATTTCTCTGTATGTTTAACAAGTAAAGCTAATTCTTACTATTACATTTAAATCTGAATGAATATTTTAAGTTCAACTTTTAAATTTATGTACACAGGTTGCCTCAAGTTATGAAATTCCAATTTAGTAATGAGCCGCATAATATTATTAAATTCAGAAGTCTGATATACAGTATATACACACTTTTGTCTTACAAATGGCAAAAATTGATTCCTCTCTCTGTCCACTTCTAGTAATTACTCTTTCTAAAATCTGTCATATGTTTTTCATAATCATTCACTGCAAGATGGTGGTGGAATGGTTACTATACTGAGTGATTTCAGTATATTTTAGCACCTATTGATACCCTTGACTTAAAGGCATCTGTGAAAACAGAACCTAGTCACAAACCGGAGATTATCCATAACTGACACTAATAAAGGGAAACACATAAACCAATAAATAATAAATCTCAGACTACTGCCTTTCTTATCAAATATTTGGGCACCAATGCAAGGAATCTCTTCTCCTTCCAATATTTGATGTTATCACTGTAAGGTTGTTGGTGCACTGAAGTTCAAAGCTGATAGCACATTATGGTTTTGGAGCCTTTCTGCTTTCAACAGCATGGACCAGGTTTCGCTCCCAGATACATGAAACTCCAGTGAATTTTTTAAATTATCATTCCAGGTCAACTCAGGCAAGTTCAGTCTCTGGAAAAACTGAGTGTATGGTTGTATATGTATCTCAATGCTGTTGGTTGAACATTACCAACCAAGTCAGCAGTGCATGCACTTTTAGATTTCTAAAAAACTTCTGAAAACTACCATAAGATACCAGCAACAGAAAAATTTGCATTAGTGTATCAAGGGGCCTCACAGGAATGTAAAGAGATCGCAAAATATTATGTTACAAAGGTTTAGCCAGAGAAAGATTTTAAGGAGCGTCTTAAAGGAAGCAGAAAAGACACAGTTGTACAGAAAGGGCAGAGTTTCAATAGATGGCTCCAGAACTTAATGCATTGGCAACACAATGAGCTTTGCTACCAATGGTCCTTAAAGTTGGGACTGATTGATAGGCGAAATAGAGTAGCTATTTCTGAATCAAATTTTACGGGTTAATAAAGCCATGGCGAGATTTGGAAAGAATGATGGGAGTTTTAAATTTCAGGTTTTAACTTGTAACCTTTGTAGGCTCCAGGTAATGGATGAATGGGATAGGTTATTGAAGAGTGTCATTAAAATTAAAAGTTTCGTTCTCTGTTGTCATACGTAGCAAGATTCAACATGTAGAATAATGTTGTGCGATCTTAATTTGTGGAGGACTGACTGAGGAAGGAAATTGGCTGGAAATGCACTAGAATAGTTAAGTTTCAATGCAACAAATTGTGAGATTTTATGAGCAAATAAGTTAACATGGGGCAGAAGAAGGCGATGTGAGGGAGATGGAAATAGATTACACATGCTGGAGAAAAAAATCAGGATATTCATGGAGTTGCTGATTAATGGAATCATTTTGGGTTAAATCCAATATAATTACCCTCCCAGCAAGAAGGCAGTAGCAATTGAGTTTGTCTTCTGGAGCCAGAGCCTTACTTACAATTTTGATCAGCGACTGCTCCTTGTAAAAAAAATTCAGATTACCTTTGTGCGGTGGGATCTTCTGATCAACAGCTAGCTTCAGCAGTTGTGGCAAATACTTTCTGTGCATAAATCCCATCATGTGGAAGGACAGAACAATCCCAGCCACCAAAACACTGTTAAAATTCTTTATAGCCATTTATGACCCAGCCTCCACTCTCACTGCTGGTTGAAGTTCTTTTTCAATAAATGTTTTGGGCATCCAGAAACAAGCAAAAACTTAAACTTTTAATTTCTAAATATGTTTTTTAAAACCTCAATGTGTACAAATAACTCTGGAATACCTGATTACCTAACCTTAGTTCCTCATTGCCTTTCCATTGTATTAACCTACAGACACATGCTGGAGGAACTCGGCAGGCCAGGCAGCGTCAGTGGAAAAGAGTAAGGAGTGCAGTCCGACATTTTGTGCATGTTGCTTGGATTTTCAGCGCCTGCAGGTTTTCTCTTGTTTGGAATTGGGCCCCTGTATTACCCTGTCTGTTTTGTGACAGAAAGTTTGAAGCTCCAGTTTTGGGCTAAAATGGCTGCTCCTACGCCAGAGTCTGGCACCTGAATGTAGTTGATAGAACACTGTTTGCAGTGAGGTACTTCTACATTTGTGGATTTGCTGCCGGTCACGCAGACGAATGTCAGCAGTTATCTGGTGAGCTATTCACATTTGCGTCAACCACTTTGAGTAGCAAGTCAGCCTGTGCCGGGGGAAGAGAAACTGAGGGGTGGTTAGCGGTGCATGACTTGTGTTAGAACTAGTCAGTTATATCCTCTGTCTCCAACTACCCTTATTAATCTATCAGCTAGAGGGCATCATCAGCCGCCTATCACCTCAATATTGATAGCCTTACCCTCGCCACAATATGAAGTTCAGGATATGGAATGTCAGGACCCTCGCTGACAACACCTGAACTTCATTCCACTCTTTTAGCTAGGGAATTTTGACATTTTGACATTGACATCACAGCACTGGATGATGAAGTAGGGTGGGCAACTGATGGCCGGCTTACAGAACAAGGCATTGGCTACATCTTCTCCTGGAGAGACAAACAAATTGGAAGAAAAATTTAGTACTTTGCCATCAGGACTAATTAGTTCAACATCTGAACAACTTACCCTGCCGAATTAGTGAGTGCATTATGACTCTTCAGCTCACTCTAGACAGTAGAAGTTAAAAGATAAGCCAAGACAAAGAACCCATCACTAAAAACAAGCCCCATTACAAACACCTTTGTGGCACTTACCAACTGCTTACCGGTAAGGGCTTTTGTGTATACATCACTAACAACTATTGGAAGGTCAGAGGTCATTTCCAAAATTTCCACTTTTTGCTCTTTATTCTTAAGTTAACATTTATTGCATGACATTAATAAGCTTTGCTTTTCGATTGCTTCAACCACAGTAACATACTTTGACAAGTCATGAAGATTATGCAGAAATTTGATGTACGATTAAGTTAGACAGCATGAATGTATGCATGCTGTATCTACCACTAGACCATTGCTTCTGTTACAGATAACCTGATTTGTTTTGCTTGCTTCTTTTCACAATGACTGTGTGCTGCCAATACTATCTACAGAGTTCCTGGCTCGTCAGCACAGAAAGGTGCCCAGTTTCGTGACTGACCAATATCGATTAATATTGTATTAGCCTACACTCGATCAAGCCAGCCTGCACCACTTAACACCATTTAACAATTCCGGCTCATGATATCGATGCCAGATCCAAGTTATTGATAATAGAGGTAAATATGGTAGGTATTTTTTAAATGTTATTCCTCCAGCTATTGATGACCTGGCAATTCAGAGATAGCGTGTAATTCACAATATATCCAGCAGATGGAGCCCGTTGATTATCACAAAATTTATTAACTTGCATTCATTCTACCTCTTGCTCAGTTCCCTCACTGAGTGACAACTGGATTTTAGTAGGTAGCTATACATTTTTGCTAACCACTGAAAATGAAACTAATGGTTGGGAAGTACCTGACTTCAAAACGGAAATGTACTCAACTGGTTGGCATGGCCATGAATCATGGTCAGAAAATGACTCAACTGGAACTGTGATTCAGGTCGAAATATACCAAAAACCACAAAGGTAAAGACTGGTCAGGGACAAATAAAATCGTTTTAGACAAATTTACATAGAGCAATGTAGCTGAGCAACAAAAAGCAAGATATCTTGCAAGTTTTATTCCTAGAGCCACTGGGAACACAAGGAAGAGAGTTCTGGTCTAGCTCTGTCTGGTTTTGCAAATCTTCTTTTATAAGCTGTTTCAGATTTTGAATCCTGCACAGATAGAAGGAAATCAAGAACCCTAACCTAAAGGCACTTAATTACGATGGTTTCAAGTATGGCTGGAAGGGAATTGGTTAGGAAAATCATTTAAAAAATATAATACAAGAACACAAAAAAATAGAAGCAAAAGTAGCTCGCACAGTCAAAATAATCAAGATTGCTTTACAAACACAAGGGAATCTGTGGATGCAGAAATCGAAGACAACACACACAAAATGCTGGAGGAACGCAGCAGTCAGGCAGCATCTATGGAGAGGAATAAACACAAGAGATTCTGCAGATGCTGGAAATCCAGAGCAACCCAGAAACACAAAATGCTGGAGGAACTCGTCAGGCCAGGCAGCATCTATGGAAAGGAATAAATAGTCAATGTTTTGGGCCGAGGCCCTTCATCAGGACTGGAAAAAAGGATGAGAAGTCAGAGTCAGAGGTGGGGGGAGGGGAGGAAGAAGTACAAGGTGGCAGGTGATAGGTGAAACCAGGAGAGGGGGAGGGGTGAAGTAAAGAGCTGGGAATTCGATTGGTGAAAGAAATAACGGGCAGGAGAAGGTGTAATCTGATAGGACAGAGTCGATGACCATGGAAATAAGGGAAGGAGGAGGAGCACGGGGGGGGGGTGATGGGCAGGAAGATGATAGGGAAATAGGAATGGTAAATGGTGAAGTAGGGGGGCAATTACTGTAAGTTCAAGAAATCAGTGATCATGCCATCAATCTTGATGCTACCCAGATGGAATTTAAGGTGTTGCTCCTTCAACCTGCGTGTGGCCTCATTGTGCCAGTAGAGGCGGCCATGGACTGACATATTGGAATGGGAAGTAGAATTGAAATGGGTGATTACTGGGAGATCCTGCTTTTGCTGGTGGATGGAGTATAGGTGCTTGGTGAAGTGGGCTCCCCTATCAACATTGGGCCTCAATGATATACAGGAGGCCACACCGGGAACATCAGATACAATAAGTGACCCCAACAGACTCTCAGGTGAAGTGTCACCTCATCTGGAATTATGTGCTGGATGTAGAGGCTAGTGGGTAGGTAAGTGAGGATAGGAGAAACCCTAACACTGGTGGGGTACCATTCACTACCACTCAGGGCCCCAAACAGTTCTTCCAGGTGAGATGCCATTTCACCTGCGAGTCTGTTGGGGTCCTGTACTGTATCTGGTGCTCCCGATGTGGTCTCCTGCATATTGGTGAGACTCTATGTAGATTGGGAGAACGCTTCTCCGATTTATGCTCCGTAAGTTGGAAAAAGTGGGATCTCCTGGTAGCCACCCATTTCAATTCTACTTCCCATTCCCAATCCGACAAGTCAGTCCATGGCCCTCTCCTCTGCCATGATGAGGTCACTCTCAGGTTGGAGGAGCAACACCTTATATTCTGTCTGGGTAGCCTCCAACCTGATGGCATGAACATCGATTTCTCAATCTTCCACAGTAACTTCCTCTTCTTCAACATTCCCTCATTCCTGTTTCCCTCTCTCACCTTATCTCCTTCCTGCCCATCACCCCCATCTGGTACTACTCCTTCCCTTTCTTCCATGGTCTTCTACCCTCTCCTATCTGATTTCCCCTTCTCCAGCCCTTTATCTCTTCAACCAATCAAATTCCCAGCTCTTTACCTCACCCCTCCTCCTCCTCTCCTGGTTTCACCTATCACCTACCACCTTGCACTTCCTCCTCTCTCCCCACCTTCTTACACTGACCTCATCTTTTTTCCCCCATTTCTAATGAAGTATCTCAACTGCACTGTTTATCCTTTTCCATTGATGCTGCCTGGCTTGCTGAGTTCTTCCAGCATTTTGTGTGTGCAAGCTTGCCCTATGCTGATTTCATCTCCTCATCTATGCTAGTGCCCCTTAGCCCTCCTCAGTCTTCCACATATCGATCGATCTCCACCTTAAGTATTTCTGATGATCAGCCCTCCTCCACTCTCTGGAGTAGAGAATTCTAAAGATACACTGTCCTCTAAGAAGAATTTCCTATGCACACCAATTTTTTATGACTGGCATCCTAGGTTGTAACTACAGCGGTATGCAAAAGTTTGGGCACCCCTGGCCAAAATTTCTGTTACTGTGAATAGCTAAGCGAGTAAAAGATGACCTGATTTCCAAAAGGCATAAAGTTACAGGTGACACATTTCTTTAACATTTTAAGCAAGATTACTTTTTTATTTCCATCTTTTACAGTTTCAAAATAACAAAAAAGGAAAAGGGCCCGAAGCAAAAGTTTGGGCACCCTGCATGGTCAGTACTTAGTAACACCCCCTTTGGCAAGTATCACAGCTTGTAAACGCTTTCTGTAGCCAGCTAAGAGTCTTTCAATTCTTGTTTGGGGGATTTTTGCCCATTCTTCCTTGCAAAAGGCTTCTAGTTGTGTGAGATTCTTGGGCCATCTTGCATGCACTGCTCTTCTGAGGTCTATCCACAGATTCTCGATGATGTTTAGGTCAGGGGGACTGTGAGGGCCATGGCAAAACCTTCAGCTTGCACCTCTTGAGGTAGTCCATTGTGGATTTTGAGGTGTGTTTAGAATCATTATCCTGTTGTAGAAGCCATCCTCTTTTCAGCTTCGGCTTTTTTACAGACAGTGTGATGTCTGCTTCCAGAATTTGCTGGTATTTAATTGAATTCATTCTTCCTTCTACCAGTAAATGTTCCCCATGCCACTGGCTGCAACACAAGCCCAAAGCATGATTGATCCACCCCTGTGCTTAACAGTTGGAGAGGTGTTCTTTTCATGAAATTCTGCACCCTTTTTTCTCCAAACATACCTTTGCTCATTGCAGCCAAAAAGTTCAATTTTAACTTCAACAGTCCACAGGACTTGTTTCCAAAATGTATCAGGCTTGTTTAGGTGTTCCTCTGAACCTTTTGAATAGAACTTTTTGGCCGCAATGTGCAAAGGTATGTTTGGAGAAAAAAGGCTGCAGAATTTCATGAAAAGAACCTCTCTCCAACTGTTAAGCACGGGGGTGGATCGATCATGCTTTGGGCTTGTGTTGCAGCCAGTGGCACAGGGAACATTTACTGGTAGAGGGAAGAATGAATTCAATTAAATACCAGCAAATTCTGGAAGCAAACATCACACCATCTGTAAAAAAGCCGAAGATGAAAAGAGAATGGCTAAACACACCTCAAAATCCACAATGGACTACCTCAAGAGGTGCAAGCTGAAGGTTTTGCCATGGCCCTCACAGTCCCCCGACCTAAACATCATCGAGAATCTGTGGACAGACCTCAGAGGAGCAGTGCATGCAAGACAGCCCAAGAATCTCACAAAACTAGAAGCCTTTTGCAAGGAAGAATGGGCAAAAATCCCCCAAACAAGAATTGAAAGACTCTTAGCTGGCTACAGAAAGCGTTTACAAGCTGTGATACTTGCCAGAGGGGGTGTTACTAAGTACTGACCATGCAGGGTGCCCAAACTTTTGCTTCGGGCTCTTTTCCTTTTTTGTTATTTTGAAACTGTAAAAGATGGAAATAAAAAAGCTTTCATGCATAAAATATTAAAGAAATGTGTCATCTTTAACTTCATGCGTTTTGGAAATCAGTTCATCTTTTACTCGTTTAACTATTCACAGTAACAGAAATTTTGACCGGGGTGCCCAAACTTTTACATGCCACTATATATCTCCCTGTTTGTGACCTCCCACTAGTGAAAGTACCCTTCATTCTCTTTTAGTACCTTATATATTCGAATAAAGTCACCCCTCATTCTTCCAAACTCCAAGAATACAAACTGAAGCAGCCTAGGCTCTCCTGAAAGGATACCCCTTTCATCACAGAATTAGCTTTGAATCTTCTTTAGACTGGCTGCAATATAATTTTTTTTCTCTCAGGAAGGTGTTCAGAACCTACACAGAGTATTGCAGATGTGTCCTCACCAACATCCTGTACATAACCTCCCTACTTTTAAACTCCACTCCCTTTACACAAAAGGTCAATATGCTGTGTGCCTTCTTGGCTACTTTGTTGCACCTGGCTGCTAACTTTTTGTGATTCGTGCTCTCCAACACCTAGATTCTTTGTACTTCACTTGTTTGCATTTAGATAACAATCTGACCTTTTCTTTCCTCTAGTAAGTACATGACTTTCAGGGTCTCCACGTTTGCCAGGATTCCACCTGAGCAATCTGTTTGTCTGTATCCCACTGCAGAATTACAATGTCGTCATCACAACATGCCTTCCTACTTATCATCAGCAAACTTGGAAACGTGATTCCTTCTCCATATTATTAATGTAAATAGTAAATCATTGAACCCTGAAGCACTCCGTTAGTTTCATCCTCTGAGCCTTAAAAAAGGACTCATCTATGTAACAGGCATCAAAGTTGCTGGTGAACGCAGTCGACGTTTCAGGCCGAGACCCTTCGTCAGGACTAACTGAGTTAGTCCTGATGAAGGGTCTCGGCCTGAAACGTCGACTGCACCTCTTCCTACAGATGCTGCCTGGCCTGCTGTGTTCACCAGCAACTTTGATGTGTGTTGCTTGAATTTCCAGCATCTGCAGAATTCCTGTTGTTTGCATCTATGTAACAGCAAGGTTTTTATTCATGAATTAGAGTGAAGACTATCTATGAAGAATTGGGGTGGTATGAAACACATGTCTGTAATGCACACAGAAATACATAATCTAAGAGTGACCAGAAATAGATGACACGGTGGCAAATCAAGTAGAGAACTGCCTCACAGTACCAGAGACTCAGGTTCAATCCTGAGCTCCATTGTTACCTGGTTGGATGTTCTTCCTGTGACCCTGTGGGTTTCCTCCAGGTGCTCTGGTTTCCTCCAACATCTACCAGCACAAAGATGTTTGGGCTGGTAGATTTATTGATCAATGTAGAAACTGGGGAGAGATTATGAGAATGTGGGGAGAAAGAAGTGGGATTAATCTAGGATGAGTAAAAATAGGTGATTGATGGTCATCATGAAGTCTGTTGACTGAAGTTCCTGTTTCTGTGCTGTATGACTCTATAACGAAACATTTTTTTGCATGATTATTCCTTGGAGAACAAATTGGTGAAGGAAGATTAATTTATATTTGTTCATTTGATTGAGTGTTTCTGCTAAGAGAAACTTTTAGATATTTTACAATTAAGAGTAAACCACATGATTACCTTGAGTTATATACAGTGCCTATAAAACGTATTCACCCCCCCACCCCAGAAGTTTCCATGTTTTATTGTTTTACAACATTGAACCACAGTGAACTTAATTTGGTTTTTTTAACACTGATCAACAGAAAAAAACTCTTTCGGGTCAAAGTGAAAATGAATCTCTACAAAGTGATCTAAATTAATTAGAAATATAACACACAAAATAATTGATTGCATAAGTATTCAAATCCTTTAAGTCAGTATTTAGTAGATGCACCTTTGGCAGCAAACACAGCCTTCAGTCTGTATGGATAGTCTCTGTCTGCTTTGCACATCTGAACACTGCAATTTTTCTCCATTCTTCTTTGCAAAACTGCTCAAGTTCTGTCAGATTGCATAGGGATCGTGAGTGAACAGCCCTTTTCAAGTTCAGCCCCAAATTCTCAATTGGATTGGGGTCTGGACTCTGACTTGGCCTCTCTAGGATATTAACGTTCTTTATACCTGTGGAACTGTGTAGCTTTGGCTATATGCTTGGGGTCAATATCTTGCTGGAAAACAGATCTCCCAAGTTGCAGTTCTCTTGTAGACTGCATCAGGTTTTCCTCCAGGATTTCCCTATATTTTGCTGCATTCATTTTACCCTCTACCTACACAAGCCTTCCAGGGCCTGCTGCAGTGAAGCATCCCCACAGCATGATGTAACCACCACCATACTTCATGGTAGGGATGGTGTGTTTTTGATGCTTGTGCCAAACATAGCATTTAGTCTGGTGGCCGAAAAGCTCAATTTTGGTTTCTTCAAGCCATAGAACCTTCTTCCAGCTGACTTCAGAGTCTCCCACATGCCTTCTGGCAAACTCTCATCAAGGTTTCATGTGAGTTTTTTTTTCAACAGTGGCTTTCTCTTCACAATTCTCACATAAAGCTGTGACTGGTGAAGGACCCGCGTAACAGTTGTTGTATGCGCTGTCTTTCCCATCTCATCCACTCATGCTTGTAAATCCTCCAGAGTTATCACAGGTCTCTTGGTGGCCTTCCTAACTAGTACCCTTTACGCACGGTCACTCAGGTTTTGAGGATGGCCTGCTCTAGGCAGATTTACAGCTGTGCCATATTCTTTCCATTTCTGATGATTGACTTAACTGTCCTCCAAGGGATATTCAGTGGCTTGGAAATTTTCTTGTTTCCATCTCCTGACTTGTGCTTTTCAATAACCTTTTTGCAGAGTTGCTTGGAGAGTTCTTTTATCTTCATGGTGTAGTTTTTGCCAGGATACTAACTCACCAGCAGTTGACCTTCCAGATACAGATGTACTTTTACTACAATCAATTGAAACACCTTGACTGCATACAAGTCGCCAAAAACAGATCTCCATTTAACGAATTATGGGACTTTCAATTGTCTGCACCACTGATGACTTGGTGTGTCATATTAAAGGGGTGAGTACTTATGCAATCAATTATTTTGTGTTTTATATTTGTAATTAATTTAGATCACTTTGTAGAGATCTGTTTTCACTTTGACACAAAAGAGTCTTTTTCTGTTGATCAGTGTTAAAAAAAGCCAAATTAAATCCGCTGTTGTCATGGTCTGGTTCATGAAGTCCGCATTCCGATTCACGGTCCGGTCCATTGTTCCTTATTCCAGGTTTTCCAGTTTTCCCTTGTTCTGTTGGGTGCTCTAATTGAGGCACCTGATTCACATTTTGGGCTGGCTACATAAACAGCTCCTTGGTTCAGCTTCAGTTGCTGGACTGTTCCCTTCCCTTCCCCTTCCTTCTGTAGCCCTTGGCTGAAGCCTCGCCTGCTACCTTTCGCCTGAAGCCTCGCCTATTCTCGTTGTCAAGTTCTGCCACTGGAGCAAGACCGGAGCCTTGCTGTGTCTGGATAAGGAACTGTCTTTCGTTGTTTGGAACTGTCTGTTTGTGTCCACGCCTTCGCGAGGTAGGTCCAGCCGTTTGCTGCTACCTTGTGTTGGGAACCGTCTCTGTGTCCACGCGTTCGTTAGGTAGGTCCAGCTGTTTGCTGCTACCTAGAGTTGGGAACTGTCTCTGTATCCATGCCTTCACTAGGTAGGTCCGGCCGTTTGCCGCTACCTAGTGTTGGGAACTGTCTCTGTGTCCACGCCTTCGCTAGGTAGGTCCGGCCGTTTGCGGCTACCTAGTGTTGGGAACCGTCTCTGTGTCCACGCCTTCGCTAGGTGGGTCTGGCCGTTTGCCGCTACCTAGTGTTGGGAATCGTCTGTGTCCACACCTTCACTAGGTAGGTCTGGCCGTTTGCTGCTACTTTGTGTTGGGAACCGTCTTGTCGTGTTCAGTATTCTGTGTATGAGTCCCGGCCCTACGTCCTATCCCCAAGGAGGGGTCCCGGCTCTGTGTTCTGCGTTCCTGTCTCCCAAGATTACCAAGGCTCTGTGTTCCAGTCTCCCAAGTCCAAGTCTTAGCTTCATGTCCTCATCCAGTTCTGGTCCCGCATCCTGCCCAGGAGTCCCACGGCCTGCCGCCACGTCCAGTCCTGTTGCCTTGCCACGTCTTGTCCTCACCTAGATCTGGAGTCCAAGCTTGAGTCAAGATCCAGATTCTGGGTCCCTGTCCAGTCTCTGGCTCGGAGTCCTTGTTCAGGTTCCAAGTTTCTTGTTCCTCGTCCAGGTCCCTCTTTCCTAGTCTAGTCCTAGCCCAGGCCCTGTACCCTAGTCTCGTCCAGGGCCTGTGTCAATGTCCAGCATCGTTTCTTCCCCACTTCCCTTGCTTTCTTGAACACCTAGTCCTGTTCCTGGTACTTCAGTGACTGTGTCTTGCATTTGAGTGTGTTCTCAGTCCCCCCCACCCCCCTCCGAATGACAGCTGTGATTCAATGTTGTAAAACAAATAAAACACAAAAATTTCCAAGGGGGGAGTCAGGGTGAATACTTTTCATAGGCCCTGTATAAGCTACATTCATTCATTCATAATGTGCCATGTCATATGACATGGGTCATCAAGGACTATGGCCATGATTGTTCTCAGCAAATTTGTCTACAGAAGTGGTTTGTTACTGCCTTGTGGGCAGTACCTTAACAAGACGGGTGACCCCAGCCATTATCAATACTCTTCAGAGATTGTCTGTCTGGCACCAATGATTGCATAACCGAGTTTTGTGATATGCACCAGTTGCTCATACAACCATCCACTACCTGCTCCCATGGCTTCACATGACCTTGATCTGGGGGTGGGGGTGCCGTGTGGCAAAGAAGGTGCTATACCTTGCCCAAGGGTGACTTGCAGGCTGGTGGAGGGAAGAAGTAGCTTACACCTCCTTCGGTAGAGATGTATCTCCACGCCACAACCCAATAAACTACACCAGGTAAAAATGTAGAATTCCTTCTCTGTAAGGACAACAGTGAAACAAAGGGCATTTAGGACAATCCAGTAGTTTCATGATTAAACTTACTGAGTTAGCTTTCTATTTTCAGAATTCATTTAAGTTCCAAATTGCTGTTGTGGGACTTGAGCTGAGTTTAGATTTCAAGATGCTTCCCCTGTAACTTAACCACCATATCAATATACCCCTTAAAATATATTTCTTCCCTTGAAAAGGGAAGTAAACATGTTCTTGAAAGGAGAAATATTTTTACAAGATTAAGTCACCTGTTGTACAAGATTATGTAGTTGCACATATTGTGGTCTCTTAGAGCTTGCTTTATGTATTTTGGAAGGTTGAGAAGCATTTACCAGAGTTTTCTCCTAACTGGCATGAACACCCAGGCAAGGTTAGGGGAGGTGAGTTCTACATTATTTGGAGCAATTATTCAAACAGGGAAGGTTTGGTAGGAAAGTTTAATTATTTTTTTTCTTAACTCCAGAATGAAAGTTTTGGTTAGAGTATGAAGTGAATGTAATTTGTAATATAACTGTAACATTTGATAAAATGTCTCTGAAGGAACAGGGAGTTGGAACTTGCACAAATTATCATTGGAATGCAAAGCCAAGTTGTTACTTAAAGATATAAAATGAACACTATTTTCCTGGCTGAGTGAAAGACTCTCCCTTTCTAACGACATACCTCTTTATCAGTCAGTGGCACAGGTCACAAGCTGGTCACTATCACTGGAAATAGGTCTGTCTGGAGTTTGACAGCTTTATTTTATGGTCCCTCTGGTGAGATGGTTGCGGCACTGTGCTATTTGTGGAACAGATGGTCCGATTGCTGTAAAGTGTAACGAATATTACAGGCCAGCTAATTGATCCAAAAATAATATCTTGGGTGTATGTAATTATATTGCACATAAATTCTGGTCGAGTGTGATTTTGATGGTTGATTCATTTTAATATCTGTACTGATTTATTTTGGTAAACTGGACATAAAATTAAAACCATCAGTACAACTGCAATAAGTTAAATGGCTAAAAATGGAGGATTTAGCTAACCGTTCATAAGAAAACACAGATTCTGTTAATTTGTTAAAAAATGTTCAAGATTAAAACACAAGAACAGTTTGCTATAACTAAATAAGAACTTTGTCCCTTTCCTCTCATGGCAAATTCGTATTGATGCGAGGCAGGAGCTCACAGTAGAGCACAAATTTCCCCATGCTAATGACACAGGAGTTATCTAAGATATCCTATGACTCAAGGTAATACTTCGTAATGACCTAGTAAAATGACCTAGAAAACAGGTCAAATAATTCTGTGCTGTGTATGTTATTGACTGACAAATCCATTTAATTTGTTTTTGGTCTGCTTCCAGTGTAAAGAGACACCATCGATTTTGGAAAGTATTTTATTTGTCATTGCAAGCTTCTCTGCGGGTAGCCTGATGTGTTCCATACATAAAGGATCGTTCTTATAGGTGGATGAGATAACTCGGAAATGATGATATCAACTTTTATGATCTTTGATTTAGATCATTTAGTCTGTTTTCCTGTTTTTTTTTGTTCTGAAGGGCAGGTTCTTCAACATGACTGTGCAACAAGTAATCTGGTGTCTCTGTAAGTTATTATGTGCTGCAAAGCTGAATGATTTTCATCTAACGTCTTGATTTTTGGTAGTATTCCTATTGGGCACTCCTTGCAAAATGTGTTGTATTTCAACATTATGTAATTGCTACATAGATTCTGTTGAAAAGATAACATTGTAGAAAAGGACGTACTTATCTAATTCTTTTCAATTCAGAGAAAACACAGAGGGTTTAATGATAGTAAATGCCACCTTATTAATGATGCATACCAGTGCATTTCAAAACAACTCTGAAGTGTATAAACAGTTCTTAGTTTCAAAAACAATGTAGCAATGTTAGAGGAGTTTTTAGATGTTATCCTTGCTTATATAGTGATAAAGTAGCCATTACCTATATAAAGCATAGCATTGTGCTTTCAGTCTAACATGACTCCCACCCGGAGACTCAGAAGATGAATTCCAGTCTCTACACACATTCCATCTGGTTACCTCTGAGCACTGAATTTCAATAGTTCTTATCACGTCTGTTATTGATGAATGGTCATCTGTGGTGGTACATTCCATATCAGGGGACAAAAATCACTCTGTCACAGCAATCAAGCCTCCTGTTGGACCACTTATGTGCATGGGTAGACGGGCAGCTGCTATCCTAAATCTGTATCTATTACATTTGCAATTCTTGTTTTACCACAAAGAGTTGACCATTAACAAATAGAATATCCTTATATGCTGACAATGTGATTCTTTTTTTAAACAAATTTATCCATCAGTATTCCAAACTTAATGCAACAGATTGAATTGTTTGGGCATTTCTCTGGTTATAACATTAACAACTCAAAATCATCAATACTATTTTTGAACAAAGAAGAAAGACTGAAACCAGTCATAAAAACTCCATTTATAAATGCAAAGGAAGGATTTGCCTACCTTGGTGTCAAAATTACCCTTGAAATTAAAACGATCGTCCCAACAAATTATGACCCGCTAGTGGACGAAGTGAAGGAGACATTGGATTGATGCATAACAATGCCCATATCAATGATTGGCCGTATAAACCTGATCAAAATGAATATATTACCAAAATTTCTATACCTTTTTCAATCACTTCTTCTCCCACTACCAAAATCATTTTTTTGATAAGTTTGATAGTATTTTTAGTAAATTCATTGGGAATAATAAAAAATCTAGACAGAGACTTAGGCTGCTATACCTGCCTTATGAAAGGAGAAGGCTACGGCTCCCGAACCTGAAATGGTATTATTGGTCTGCTCAGTTACGTTCTGCAATGTTTTATTTCTCAATGGAGGCCCTTCCAGCCTGGGTGAATATTGAACAGGCATTGGTACCAAACCTCCCATTAAGGCTCTATCTATACTCTGCAGACCCAAGAAATCTGAAAAGAACAACCGAGAACGCTTTCCTCAAAAATACTATTGACATCTGGTATAAAGCATGTCAGCATATTCAAGATACTCCTCCCATCTCTCACTTCTTCCCAATGGGGCAATACATACTTCAGGGTAGGAAGAGCAGATGGTGGTTTCAGAATCTGGGCAGACAAAGGTGTGCAGAAAATAGAGGACCTTTATATGAATGGTAATCTTACTGCATTTGATCAATTGTGTCAGACATACCATATTCCTAAAAATACTTTTTAAAATATTTGCAACTGAGACATTTCATATTATCAAAATATAACCATTTAATATCTGACCACCACTATCACATCTTGAAAATCTTACACTTCTAAACCTAAAGGGGAGGAGTCAGATTTCTTTATTCTATACAGCTTTGATGTCATATGATAAGGAGTCCACCATTGACAGGCTGGAGGTATGGAGACTGGATGTTCAAGAGGACAATAAGAAACTGAGTGGGAAATGGCGTGCTTAAAAGTCCAAAAACAATCAATTAACACGAGAATGAAGCTATTACAATACAAATGGTTAATGAGAACTTACATTACTCCGGTCAAACTGAACCGTTGGTCCCCTGACATCCCGGCCCGGACACTTGTGTTAAATGTTTAGCAGAAAAGGGTACTCTGTTTCACTGTGTATGGGACTGTCCAAAAATTTAAAAATACTGGAAAACAGTTGTTCAGACTACATCTGAGCTTATTGGAGTAAAGGTGCTTCACCAAGCAAAAATGTGTGTACTAAGTATATATCCAAAGAACTTTACTGTTCGTCCAAAACAAGTCAGTTTTAATTGACTTTGGACTCCTACAGGCCAGGAGGATGATAGCTTTATCTTGGAGAAAAATGGATATACCTTCGATACATGTATGGGTGAAGGAGATGGCATCTTGTATTATATTGGAGAGACTGACTTACATAACCAGGGGAAGGGCAGGACAATTTGAAAATGTATGGAAACCTTTATTGGAGTTTCTTGGACGTCAAGGTGCACAGTCATTTTGAAATAGCTGTGTGTTGTTGAGTGCTTCTACGGTTTTTTTTCTGATGTGTTTTTATTTTATTTCTTTATTAAATATGTGAAGTATGTGAAATGTTATATCTCTTTTCAATAGACAATAGGTGCAGGAGTAGGCCATTCAGCCCTTCGAGCCAGCACCACCATTCACTGTGATCATGGCTGATCATCCACAATCAGTACCCTTTTCCTGCCTTCTCCCCATATCCCTTCACTCCGCTATCTTTAAGAGCTCTATCTAACTCTTTCTTGAAGAATCCAGAGAATTGGCCTCCACTGCCTTCTGAGGCAGAGCATTCCACAGAACCCTCTGTGTGAAAAAAATTTTTCCTCAACTCCGTTCTAAATGGTCTATCCCTTATTCTTAAACTGTGGCTTCTCGTTCTGGACTCCCCCAACATCAGGAACATGTTTCCTGCCTCTAGCGTGTCCAATCCCTTAATAATCTTATATGTTTCAATCAGATCCCATCTCCTCCTTCTAAATTCCAGTGTATACAACCCCAGTCGCTCCAATCTTTCAACATATGACAGTCCCTCGATCCCGGGAATTAACCTCGTGAACCTACGCTGCACTCCCTCAATAGCTAGAATGTCCTTCCTCAAATTTGGAGACCAAAACTGTACACAATACTCCAGGTGTGGTCTCACCAGGGCCTTGTACAACTGCAGAAGGACGTCTTTTTTCCTATACTCAACTCCCCTTGTTATGAAGGCCAGCATGCCATTAGCTTTCTTCACTGCCTGCTGTACCTGCATGCTTGCTTTCAGAGACTGATGAACAAGGACACCTAGATCTCATTGTACTTCCCCTTTTCATAACTTGACACCATTCAGATAGTAATCTGCCTTCCTGTTCTTGCCACCAAAGTGGATAACCTCACATTTATCCACATTAAACTGCATCTGCCATGCATCTGCCCACTCACTCAACCTGTCCAAGTCACCCAGCAATCTCATAACATCCTCCTCACATTTCACACTGCCACCCAGCTTTGTGTCATCTGCAAATTTGCTAATGTTACTTTTAATCCTTTCATCTAAATCATTAATGTATATTGTAAATAGCTGCGGTCCCAGCACCGAGCCTTGCGGTACCCCACTAGTCACTGCCTGCCATTCTGAAAAGGACCCATTAATCCCTACTGTTTGTTTCCTGTCTGCCAACCAATTTTCTATCCATGTCAGTACCCTACCCTCAATACCATTTGCTTTAATTTTGCACACTAGCCTCCTATGTGGGACCTTATCAAGGGCTTTCTGAAAGTCCAGGTACACTACATCCACTGGCTTTCCCATGTCCATTTTCATAGTTACATTCTCAAAAAATTCCAGAAGATTAGTCAAGCATGATTTCCCCTTCGTAAGTCCATGCTGTCTCGGACCGATCCTGTTACTGCTATCCACATGTGCCGCTATTTCATCTTTTATAATTGATTCCAGCATCTTCCCCACCACTGATGTCAGACTAACTGGTCGATAATTGCCTGTTTTCTCTCTCCCTCCTTTCTTGAAAAGTGGGATAACATTAGCAACCCTCCAATCCGCAGGAACTGATCCTGAATCTATGGAACATTGGAAAATGATTACCAATGCGTCCATGATTTCTAGAGCCACCTCCTTAAGTACCCTGGGATACAGACCATCAGGCCCTGGGGATTTATCAGCCTTCAGTCTCATCAGTTTACCCAACACCATTTTGTGCCTGATGGTAATTTCCTTCAGTTCCTCTGTTACCCTAGGTCCTCTGGCCACTATTACATCTGGGAGATTGTTTGTGTCTTCCCTAGTGAAGACAGATCCAAAGTACCTGTTCAGCTTGTCAGCCATTTCCTTGTTCCCCATAATAATTTCACCTATTTCTGTGTTCAAGGGCCCAACTTTGGTCTTAACTAATTTTTTCCTCTTCACATACCTGAAGAAGCTTTCACTATCCTCCTTTGTATTTTTGGCTTGCTTACCTTCGTACCTCATCTTTTCCCTCCGTATTGCCTTTTGAGTTACCTTCTGTTGCTCCTTTGACGATTGTGGAAAAACATGAGGACATGTTTCACTATTTGGTTTAATTATTAAATCTGGTCAAAATGCAGAATGTTAAAATGACAGAATTAAAGGTACTGTATCTGAATGCTCACAGCATTGGCAAGAAGGTAATTGAATTAGTGCTACAAATAAAAATAAAGGTATGGTCTAATTGTCATTATGGATATCTGGCTACAGCCTGACAAAAGCAAGGAGCTAAGTATTAGAGTATTTCAAAGATTCATTTTAATATCAGAGAATGTATAGTACACAATCTGAAATTCTTATTCTTCACAGACATCCACAAAACATAAAACCCCATAGAATGAATGATAGAAACATCAAAACCCTGAAGCCCCCCACCCTTTGCACAAGCAGCAGCAGAAGCAACAACCCCCCCCCCACACTCGCACCAGCAGGAGCACTGAACCCTCCCCACCCCACCATCAAGTTAGCAACAGTAAAAGCCCCCTAAAGAGATCTTGATCCAGAGTCCACCAAAACTACAATCCGTAACCCAGCACATCGGTATATCAGACAGGCTCTCTCTCTCTCTCATTCCATCCAAGGCATTTGGCATTTGGCACTTGACATTTAGGAAGAATGGACAAAAAAGAGTGGTGCAGCACTACTAGTGGAGATTGGGGCAGTTGTGAGAAATCACTTTGGCTTGGCAGATTATGTTGTGGAACTAGAGTCAATCTGGATCAGCTATAAAAGTAGCAAAGGACAGCAAACATTTGTATGAATACAGTAGGTCACCACATAGTAATTGCTACATTGGATATGGCATAAAATTAGAGATGTATGTGACAGTGATAACACAGTAATCGTGGAAAAGTTAGACTAAAAACATATTTCCTGTAATAAGGTGGAAGATTAATTAACTGAATGTAGACAAGATGTGTTTTTCAGGTGAATATGATGAGAAGCCAAGTGAGGAATAAGCTATTTTTGTACTTTTGTGATTTATTGATGCTCTTGTTGTCAATAGACCATAATATAACAGAATTTGAAGATGAATTAGAAGTGCTATAATTCAGTGCAAAACTAGGGTCTTAAATCTAAACAAAGGGAACAATGAAGGTATGAGAAGAGAATTGATTGAGAGAATACATTGAAAGGTATAATGATGATAATTTGCAAGTAAGTCTATTTTAAGTTACAAAAACCCAAGAAGTGATGCACGAATGACAAGAGAATGTAAAGACAGAAATAAATTCAAGGAATAGGCTGATAAGATTGCCAAAAATAGCAATTGCCCTGAAGATTGGGAGCAGTTTAGATTAATCAAAGCTTAGAAAAGGAGGGAGAAAGAAAAGAGTGAACTATATAACTTTTAGCTTAACAAGAATAGTAGGGAAAGTTCTAGAATTTATTTAATAAATATGTAAAAAAAAGCTTGAAAAAATTACAAACCTGAGCAAGTCAATATGGATATATAAAAAGGCAATAATATTTGACTGATGGGGTTCTTTTATGAAGTTACTCATGGAATAGATGGGGGGAGGGGAACCAATATATGGGATGTATTTGGAGTTTGGAAAGGTTTTGACAAGAACTTTCTGCAAAAGATTGGTTACCAAAATTTTACTACAGTGCGTGGATTTAGTGGTAATATACTGACATAAACTGAAAATTGGTTCTTAGTCAGAAAAGAAAGCATAAAATAAACAGATCACTTTTGGATTGGTAGGATATGTCTAGTAGGGTAGCACAGGATCAGGGTTGAGGAGCCAGTTCTGTGTGACCTTAGTACCATGTCACTAAAGCAAGAGGGCCTGTAAGGATGCTTCAAGGGGATTTGGACAAGTAGAATGAATTGATGAAAACATGAATGATAGAAAATAATGTGAAAAATGTGATGTTCGTCAGTTTGGACATGCATCAGAAAAGTGAAGCACTTGTTACAAGGTGGGGGATAGTTCAATAAGTTTCTGAACATTAAAGTAAATTTGGTGTATGGCAGTAGTGTGGGAGAATGGTGCTGAGGTAGGTTGCCTATGATCCTAATGAGTGTTCAGCAGTCTGAAAGGATGAGATGGCCTATTCCTTATGTCTGCTGGTTCTGAACACAACAGGCAGGGGAAAAAGGCAACTCTGCATCTACCTTTCAAGCCCATTAAAAAGTTGTATTTTTCAAACTTTTAACTAGGGTAATATAGTATCAATCACTGATCAGTCATTTATTTCTGGTCATACAGAATTTTTAATGATTCCATAAAATTTCACTTAAGTTGCATTGACGTGGCATGTACTAGAAAGACAAACTTCTGGTAATTGCCTCCCCCCCCCCATCCCCTTCACCATTCCTATTCCTGTTTCCTGCTCTCACATTATCCCTTCATCACCTCCCTCTGGTGTTTCACCAGCTGGTCCTGATCAAGGGCTTCAAACTGAAACGTTGATTGTACTGTTTTCCATAGACGCTGCCTGACCTGCTGAGTTCCTCCAGCATTTTGCATGTGTGGCATTTACTAGAGTTTGACCATGCCAGTGTAGAATTAGATTATGTCTGTTTCATTGCCACAGAGTAGTTTTTTATACATTTTATTTATTTAGAGAAACAGTGCAGAACAGGCCCTTCTGGCCTAATGAGCCACACCATCCAGCAGTCCCGCTATCTTACACTAGCCTAATCACACGACAATTTACAATGACCAGTTAACCTATGAACTGGTGCCTCTTTGGACTGTGGGAGGAAACCGGAGCACCCGGAGGAAACCCATACAATCATGCAGGGAGAACGTACAAACTCGTTACAGGATGGGGCTGGAATTGAACTCTGAACTCTGGAACGCCCTAAGCTGTAATAGCATTGCGCTAACCGTTGTGTTCCTGTGGGACCCCTTTCTGTATAAGGGAAGGGTACTACAACCGAGTTCCAAGGACTGAATATCAGTCAATGAATATGAAAAGTCTACATGTCAGAAGGAAAAGAAAACAAGCAGTAGCCGTTGGTGATGGTTGCTATGGTTGCATAATGATGAAAAATGATCATTTCAGTTTGCATGTGAATTTAACAGTTACTGGTTGGACTCACATAAAGCTTCAGCACGATCTGTACATTTGCCACTGCACTCAATATTCACCCACCCCCTACACTCACAACCTTTGGAATACACTGGGGCAAATAACCAAGGATACTTTGTCAGAAGATTCCACTTTTGGAGCCAGTAACTCTGCCATGTCATAGAAACATCCTTAATCAGAGAAGCTTCATCAGTCATACATCACTACCAGTCAATATCTTGCATTTCTTTTCCTGTCTGTAAATAAATAAGTGGAGCTGGGGTATTGATATGGGAAAGAGCGTGGAAGTGGGGCAAACCACATTGCTCTAACAAAACACTGATATAAATTTATATAGATTTCTGTGGCGTAGCATGCTAAGTCACTGTAAACTCACCCACGTCTGCGAAATACAATCAAATAGTTAAAAAGTTGTGAATAGCTTTGACACAAGAAATGTAACACATTCAGTACAGGAGAAAGACCACTGCCACCTTCAATATAACACAGGTTGCTTAATAGCTGTGATTTTGTCAAGGTCACCTTTGAATTATTTAAGTGGCAATTCATCAGCAGCAACAGTACCCTGTGGGTGAATTCAACACAAAAGCAGTCTAGAAATGGAGTAAAAATTGGTGTGTGTGGGGGGGGGGGGGAAGGGGAGTCACAATTTAAAACAGCAGTAAAAAATTGCTCTACTCAGGGTTAACACAATTTTTCAAGCACTCAGTGTTCTTTCAGTTAGAGTTGCCAAAACAAATTTCTATCCAGCAGCTTGTTAATGTCAATAGAGGTATAGGTCTCAGATATGGTTAGCCAAACCTTAATCAGTGTTCCCACTACTCCTTTGGATAGTTTCAAAACCAGGTGAATGCATGTTTAAGTTGCTTTGAGACAAATTAGAAACCAAACACTTGTCTATTCTAGGACAATTGATTGAACAAGATAAGAAGTTGAATTAACATCTTGAGTACAACCAGATGGCATTCTGTTTGATTTGATCTATACAAATAGTATGGAAGACTTGCTTTTCGCTCTATCCTGGTACGAGTGACAACAGTAAGGCCAATTCCAGTTCTGCTCCAACCAATAGATTTTGTGCCATATATAACTCTACTCACATATCTAATGAGTTAGGCCATAAAAGTAATGAGTACAACTCTATCCCAGCCAAAATAAGGCTCTTAATGCTCATGCAAACATCCATTTGTCAACTCTTTAGCTTATGGTCTTTTTCTATTCCATGAAACATGCCTATTGGACAAATAGACACACATTAGAGTGACTGATTGCCCAATGACAGCACCTAGACAATGGGAAAACATATGTTAGACTCCTGTTAATGGACTCCAGCTTTGTGTTCAGCACCTATATCCCCTCACTACTAACCAAGAAGCTTGAAATCCTGGGCCTCAGTATCTCCCTCTGCAACTGGATCTTCCTGATTATCAGGAGACTGTAGTCAGTCTGTATTAGTATTGACATCTGTTCCTTACTGACAATCATTGTGGGTGCACCTCAAACGTGCATGCTTAGCCCATTGCTCTACTCTCTGCACTCACGACTGTATAGATCAGTGGTCCCCAAGGAAGTGATATAATTTGGCGATATGAAACGGTATGAGTCAGCTGCACCTTTCCTCATTCCCTGTCACGCCCACTGTTAAACTTGAATGCACGCGAGGTCATAAGTCGGTCATTAACCTACAACTATTCAATGAGTAAAAACCAAATGTCGCTTGAGAGTTTCTTTGGAAGAGGTGGTAGGGGACATAAAAAGTCTAACGATGACAATAACACAGAGACAGCTGAGGCCGAGACTGCAAAAAAAAAGAAAGCTTCCTTCAACAGAAAATACGACGAGTCGTACATAAAATATGGCTTTATTGCGACCGGTGACTCGCACGCTCCAAGCCCCCTGTGTGTGATATGTGGAGACAAGCTGTCTAATGAGGCAATGAAGCCGTCAAAACTGCTTCGGCACCTTGAGTCCAAGCACCCTGCACTTAAAGACAAACTGGCTGAGTTTTTTGAGCGGAAAAAACGTGAGTAAGCAGGACAGAAGCAAGTGCTGAGAGCCACCACCTCCACAAATGCTGCTGCTCTGAGAGCGTCGTACTTAGTGGCTAGGTTATTGCTAAGGCTAAGAAGCCTTTCACTGTCGGTGAAGAATTGATTCTGCCTGCTCCAAGGACATGCCGTGAACTGTTGGGAGAAGCTGCAGCTAACAAGATGGCACAGGTTTCTCTTTCAGCTACCACAGTTTCAAGGAGAATCGATGACATAGCGGACAACATCGAAGCACAGCTGTTGGAACGGCTTAACGAGTCACCATGGTATGCTATCCAGGTCGATGAGACTACCGATGTCAACAACAAGGCAATACTGCTGGTTTATGTGCGATTTTTATTTCAAGACGATATGCACGAGGATATGTTGTGTGCACTGCCGTTGCCAACTAACACAACTGGGGCAGAACTATTCAAGTCTTTGATTGACTACATGTCAGGCAAACTGGTCTGGTCATTCTGCGTTGGAATATGCACAGACGGGGCTGCAGCTATAACTGGATGGCTGTTTGGTTTCACCACCTGAGTCAAAGAGGTTGCTCCTGAATGCCAGTCTACACACTGTGGCACACACGGGGAAATGCTGGCTAGCCGAAAAATGTCACCTGATCTTAACAGCATTTTGAGTGACGTTGTTGAAGTTATCAATCACATCAAAGCAAAGGCCCTGAACTCGTGTCTGTTTGAGCAGCTTTGCGAGGAAATGGATGCAGAGCACAAACGCCTTCTCTCACGCACTGAGGTCAGGTGGCTATCAAGGGGGAGAGCCCTGGCCAGGGTTTTTGAGTTAAGAGAGAAGCTACAGAGATTTCTTTCAGGAAGAAAGTCACCACTGGCAGCACACTTCAGTGACGAGGAGTGGATAGCAAAACTCACTTATCTGTGTTACATCTTCAACCCGCTCAATGAACTCAATTTGTCACTTCAGGGGAGAATGACAACTGTCTTCAAGTTGGCAGACAAAGTGTCTGCTTTCAAAGCCAAACTGGAACTGTGGGGACGGCGAGTGGACAGGGGCATATTTGACATGTTCCCAACATTAGCTGGGACTTTGGGAGGGACTGAGGCTGCACCGTCCTTCTCACAGCTGGTGCACAATCACCTATCATCGCTGTCGACAGAATATGAGCATTACTTCCCAAGCACAAATGACCCAAGACATGCAAAGGAATGGGTCCGTGACCCATTTGTTAATGTCCCTGGAGAATCATACATGTCAGCGCAGGAAGAAGATCAACTCCTTGAGCTTGCAAATGATGGTGGGCTGAAAAGTATGTTTGACATAACATCTCTGCTGGCATTCTGGATCAAGGTCAAGGCTGGATATCCTGAGATAGCCACGAAAGCACTGAAAACGTTGCTTCCATTTCCAACATATCTCTGCAAAGTGGGCTTTTCTGCAATGAACGCAACGAAAGCTAAATTGTGGAATAGACTGGGCATAAGGAACCCCCTTCGAGTATCACTGTCTCCCGTCACACCTCGATAGGATCGTCTTGTTGCAGGGAAACAAGCCCAGGGCTCCCACTGATTCAGCGATATTGGTGTGTTGCAATGATTTTATATGTTCATATGAGGAAAATCTGCCCTGTGTGTTTAGTATCCAAACATTACTTAAAATGTTATGATGCTATTGACTTATAATTGACTTATCACTATATTCATGCGAGGAAAATATGCACTGTGTGTTTAATATTAAATTCGTTAGATAAACCCCTTTAGAAACAAAATTGAGTGTATTAGCCACTTATAACTGACTTATAGTTGACTTATCACCTATATTCCGGTTGTGATTAACACCCTTCCCCCCCACCCCGTTGGTTGGTCCGCAAGAATATTGTCAATATTAAACCGGTCCGTGGTGCAAAAAAGTTTGGGGACCTCTAGTATAGATAGATGGAGCTCAAACATCATCCATAAATTTGTCGAAGACACCATTGTTGTTTATATAGGTTGGCGCAGCGTTGGGGGCTGATGGGGCCCATACTGTACTGTTCAATATTCTATGTTGTTGGCAGGATATCAGATAGCGACAAGGACACACACAGGACCGAGATAGAATGGCTGTTTGAGTGGCATTGTAACAACTTTGCCCTAATGTCAGCAAGAGCAAGGAAGTGATTGAGGACTTCAGGAAGGGGAAGATAGGAGAACACACACCAGTCCTCATTGAGGGGTCAGTGGTGAAAGCCACTTCAAGTTCCTGGGTTTCATCAACTCAGAAGATCTATCCAGGGCCCAACACATTGATGCAATCACAAAGAAGGCGCACCAGTGCATCTACTTTATTAAGGAGTTTGAGAAGATTTGGTATGTGACACTGTAATTTCCCCTGGGATCAATAATGTACTTATCTATCTATCTACGTCACCAAAGACTTGCAAATTCCTATGAATGTACGCTGGAGAGTATTCTGACAGGTTGCATCCTAGCCTGGTATGGACCCTCCACTGCACAGGATCATAACAGGTTGTAGAGGATTATAGACTCATCCAGTTTCATCAGAGGCAAAGCCCTACCTACCATCAAGGACATTTTCAGGAGCAGTGTCCATTACTATAGATCCTCACTCTCTGGGACATGCCATTTTGCATTAATACCATCAGGGAGGAGATATGAGAGCTTGAAAAACCACACAGTATGTTTTATGAACAGCTTCTTCTCCTTCACCATCAGAATTCTGAGCTGTCCATGAGCCTATGAACACAACCTCATTACCTTTTGAACCATTTATTTACTTCTGTAACTTCCGCTTTTCTTTGTAGTTTGCATTGTTCTGCTGCGACAAAGCAACAAAATTTCATGACATATGTCAATGATAGTAAACCCAATTCACATTCTGCTTCACTTTTAATGAGCATTTAGTAATAAGATATGATATTGGTTGATTTATGATCAAAAGCCTGTGGCTAGTGATCTACCTCTCCAAGAGGACCACAGCCTTGTCGTAGTTTGGAGGCTTGTTTGCCTCAGTGATTCAGAGAGCTATGTTGGGTGCAGTCAGGGTTTTATACTTTGGCTCTTGGTAGGGTCACCCATGCCAAACAGGTCAAAGAGTGGTGACCAGACTAAGTGTGGTCCACTGGTCCTTTAGGTTCTGAGGTTCAGCTCAGGGCTAACAATGAGATGTTGCATTTAGGGGACTCTATTGTGCGCAGCCCTCTGGTGAAAAATGATATCATATCTGTTAAATAGGGGCCGTGGACAATATTGATTTGATGGAGAATGGACGTGAAAGCACAGAGGAACATCTGGAGAAATTTCTGAAATGCCCGTTCACTGCTGTCGTTACTGTGTGGTCGGGAATCTTTCAGAGGGTAGGCCTCAAAATCCTCGGCCTTGCCTGCTTTTGGGGACCAAGAAGGAGGTCGAATCGTTCGGACAGAGATGATGCTCAGTACTCGGTGTCGGAGAGCTGATCAGAGCTCAAAGTTTTCGGATGACTCAGAGTCGGATTGTGGTCGGTATGGCAGGGAGAGTTTTTCTTCCTTCTCCCGTCTACGTGAGATGTGGGACATTTGAGAAACTTTGAATGTTACTGTGCTCATGGACTTCTTCATCAAGTTATGGTATTGTTACACTGTTTGTAACTATATGTTATAATTATGTGGTTTTGTCAGTTTTTTCGGTCTTGGTTTGTCCTGTGTTTTGTGATATCACACCGGAGGAAATAATGTATCATTTCTTAATGCATGCATTACTAAATGACGTGTCTTCATAATCATACTGGGGTCAGGACATACAGTATACCATGAATGGTAGGGCACTCAGGAGTACTGAGGTACAAAGGCACCTTGATGCACAAGTCCAAAAGTTCTAGAAGGTGCAACACAGGTAGATATGGTGGTGAAGGAGTTATTTGGGATGCTTTCCTTCATTAGCCAAAGAACATGAGTATAGGGAAATGTTAGTCCTACTTTACAAAACATTGGTTAAACTAGAGTCAAAATATTCTGTTCTGGTCACCACGTGAAGAGGGCATGATTACACTGGAGAGATTTGCCTGCATGTTGCTGGCAAAAGTAAATTTCAGTTATGAAGAAACATTGGATAGGCTGGGTTTGTTCCTTTTGGAGTGGTGAGGGCGAGGAAGGATAGAGGTGTACAGAATTATGCTAGGCAGAAAAAGTTTGATAACAAAAAATTATTTCTCCATGGCAAGGATATCAAAGACCAGAGGGCAGGGGGTTGTGAAGAATAAGAGGTTAGAGAGGACCTGAGGATTTTTTTTCATCAAAAGGGTAATTATACTTTAACTTTATACTTTACTTTATACTTTATTGTCGCCAAATAATTGGTACTAGAACATACAATCATCACAGCGCTATTTGATTCTGCGCTTCACACTCCCTGGATTACAAATATTAAAAATAATTAAAATTAGTAAACATTAAAAATTTAAATTATAAATCATAAATAGAAAATAGAAGAATGGGAAGTAAGGTAGTGCAAATAAACCGAGAGGCAGATCCGGATATTTGGAGGGTACGGCCCAGATCTGGGTCAGGATCTGTTCAGCAGTCTTATCACAGTTGGAAAGAAGCTGTTCCCAAATCTGGCCATACGAGTCTTCAAGCTCCTGAACCTTCTCCCGGAGGGAAGAGGGACGAAAAGTGTGTTAGCTGGGTTGGTTGTGTCCTTGATTATCCTGGCAGCACTGCTCCAACAGCGTGCGGTGTAAAGTGAGTCCACAGACGGAAGATTGGTTTGTGTAATGTGCAGCACCGTGTTCACAATCTTCTGCAGCTTCTTTGGTCTTGGACAGGACAACTTCCATATCAGGTTGTGGTGCACCCTAGAAGAATGCTTTCTACGGTGCATGTATAAAAATTAGTGAGGGTTTTAGGGGACAGGCCAAATTTCTTTAGTTTTTTCAGGAAGTAAAGGCGCTGGTGGGCCTTCTTGGCAATGAACTCTGCATGGTTGGACCAAGTCAGGTCATTTGTGATATTGACCCTGAGGAACTTAAAGCTTTTGACCTGTTCCACTTGCGCACCACTGATGTAAATTGGGTCATGCGGTCCACTACTCCTTCTGAAGTCAACAACCAATTCCTTCATCTTGCTGACATTGAGGGATAGGTTATTGTCTTCACACCATGCCACCAGGTTCTTAATTTCCTCTCTGTACTCAAACTCATCATTACCCGAGATACGGCCTACAATTGTTGTGTCATCAGCAAACTTGTTTGAAGTTTTGAATAAATTATCTGAAAAAGTGTAGAGGCAGGCACTCTAACAATATTTAAAAAGCATCCACATAAGCACCTGGACACCAAACCAGGCAAGCTATGGCACCAAGTGTTGGTAAATGGGGTTAGTACTGGTGATTGGCATTGACATGATGGGCTGAAAGGTCTGCTACTGACTCAATGACTCCAAAATAAAGGGGTAAAACCTTGAACAGCAAGTTAAGAAATAATTAGCGAAAGTGCATTGTGAGATGCTGCATTCCCTCAAAACACCAAATTAATTTAATTATCAAAAATAATTTTTGCAATCCATTACTTCTCTTATATAGGAAAGAAAATATCTGTTGTTCAGAAGCAAGCTAAAAGTGACCTTGGTAATCTGTTTTCAAAAACTGAGCAGTTATAATAGATATTTCCAACAAAAAGCAATAGCAGTAATTACAGATATCACTGAAAAAACAAACAAAGAGATCCAACTTTATTTGTTACTTTAACCATGTCTCTTGCATCTGGTAGACCTTGTTCCCAAAGTAAAGGACTTTCTACTTTGGACATAAACAGCAATGAATGGGCTCATTGATCATGAAATTACCCAAGGTTCTTGAATGAAGATATGCTTCAAATTTCAATCTAACCTTGTACTCAGCATCAGTAAGACCAAGGAATTGAGTGTGGACGTCAGGAAGGGGAAGTTGAGGGATCACACACCAGTTCTCATTGAGGGATCAGCAGTAGAAAGGGTGAGCAGCTTTAAGTCTCTGGGTGCCAACATCACTGACAATCTATCCTGGGCCCAACATATTGATGCAATTACAAAGAACGTACAACAGTGACTATATTTCATTAGAAGTTTGAGGAGACTTAGTATTTCACCAAAGACACACACGAATTTCTACAGATGTACGATGGGGAGTATTGTCACTGATTGCACCACCGTCTGGTATGGAGAGGCCTTTGGACAGGATTAGAAAAAGGCTGCAGAAATGTGTAAACTCAGCCAGTTCCATCATGAGCACTAACCTCCCCAGCATCAAGGGCACCTTCCTGAGTTTATCCCTCAGAAAGGTAACATTCATCATTAAGGACCCCCATCACACCAGGACATGCCCTTTTCTCATTGCTACCATCAAGGAGGAGGTACAGGAGCCTGAAGACACACATTCAACATTTCAGGAATAGTTTCTTCACCTCTGCCATCAGATTTATGAATGGACAATGAATACATGAACACTACCTCACTATTTTTTGCTCTCTTTTTGCACAACTTATTGAATTTAATTTTTAAAATATATTTTTTATTGTAATTTATAGTTTTTATTACATAGTGCAATGTACTTCTGCCATAAAACAACATATGCCAGTGATATTAAGGTTGATCCTGATTATGAAACTAAATTGTACAATTAGAACTTAAAACTCATTCTGAATTAGTGCAAATAGCATGATAAAATATAAACGATCTAAGAGTGGTAACTTGGTGTAAGTTTACTAATACAGTCAGAAAATAGACTTATCATCACAAGAAGCATTTTTAATGAACAGTTACTGCACGCTCTGTTGGTAACTTAATTTAAAAATCATGAAGATGACTTTAACAATTTTAACAACTATACAACTGTACTAACTAGTTTTACTGTTGCATGCTAACCTGTCCATTAGAGACAAAATATTGGTTGCTAGTGAAAAACATTTAAAATTTGTATACCAATGACTTTGCACTTTAAAAATTTGCAGAATTTGATGAGATCCTGGAATAGTTGAAAATAAGCACAATTGGCAGAAACTCTTGATCTGAGGGCAAACCTGCATCCAATGTAATTTTTAAACCATTTTTAAAAAAGATAATGGCAGTTGATGTAACTTAAACTTAAAATTATGTGATTTTTTATGCTGGTTGATTGACTCCAAGTGGATAGAGTTAATGTGAGCTTCACACCATTAAGGCCTAGTATCATACTGCCTCCATGACTTACATCAAAATCCATTGTAAAGCATCAGTCCACATTAATATGATGCAGTTTTAAATATCTATTATGTTTTTATGACACATTTGCTTCCCTGAAGCGTGCATGAAGGTAGAATATTACCTTGATAGCTTGCATATGCACAAGATGATAGCCCAGGTACACCATTGTATTGATTTTGTGCAGAGGTGAGTCATATGACTCATACAATCAATAATGGTTGCACAATTTATTATTCAGTAGGTGATGGAAAAACTGCTCATATTTCCTTCTCTAAAGAGTTCAGCATCACTTGATTGCCTCAAAATTAAAGCATTATACATATTCCATTAAAGTTGATGACAGTGGTACCTTTGCAACTACAAATAATCCATACTTTGTGCCCAATATGGATGGTTGAAATACTCAGCAACAGATCCAAACAGTATCTTCTAGATACATTTCCCCATCAAAACATGACTTTTTACAATAATCAGCTGTTACCCCTTGACAGGTAATTAATTTTGATAAATCTTACCATGTCTCTGCGCCTAAGTCATTTTCACCTCTGAATTTATAGGAAGTAAGCACCAATGCAGACTACTTGAACCCTATTCTATTGTTTGATGTGCGGCAATCTCAGAAATCACAAAACATTAATCTATTAAAGCTTTCATATTAGCACATTTCACTTGGGTTTGTGTACATAAAGTTATTTTGCATGAAGAGAAGAGGAGAACGAAGAGTAAATAAATTAGTTTAGAGAATTAGGATCTGTATTGTTTTAATAACTACCGCCACTAGATGGACCACTCACACATTATATTATGCTGGTGACGGCGAATAAAGACTTGAATAAACTTCACACTCACATAGACCCCGAACTCGGACAACAAAGGCAAATTTATCTAAAGAAAACGTATTGAAGGTCGGTTCTACAGTCATTTCTCTTGAAGTTTACAGATCGATTACATTTATTTCAGCTATATTTTGCAGCTTCCTTGCAAAACAGAGTAACTCCGACATCACTCATTGTTTCCTCGTCGAGTAAGGATTTATACACCAATTACAGTTTACAGCAGACAAGTAGCACTTTAAAAAATCTGTTAAAAATACATATTTGTTAAGTATAGAACACGGCACATAATTTAGAACATCTAGTTCAGTAAAAGTGAGTGATAGGGTATTGAGGGAAGCTACGAAACTTCCATTACAACTTTCATATAAATTCAAAGTAAATTTAATTTCAAAGTACGTATATGTCATCTTGAGATTATTTTGCTTGCATTTACGGAAAAATCAGGATACACAACAGAATTTACGGCAAATTATGAATAACAAAGGCTGACAAACAACACTCTACAGAACAAGACAAATCGTGCAAATAACAAAAAAGTAAATAAATAATATTGTGTTTCCAGGTTGTGGATTCATGTCTGCGATGATTTTTTGACTAAGTATTGGGACCGTGCATCTCCAATTATACCATTAACCACATTCCACCCCCTCCCAAACGCACACCACACACACAGCAGTCCGACTAAAGTGGCAGCTGTAGCAATGTTTCAATGGGGGAAAAAAGGTTCATCGGACCGGGTATGTAATGTTACCACACGCCACAAACTCTGCTTCAAGTTCTATTGTGCTCCCTTTAGATATGATAATGAGCAGCGTGTGCCATGCACTGCCCTAGAGAGAGAGAAACTTCTTTGCTTCCCCCCTTATCTGTTGCGACAATGACAAGTTATTGCATTATATTATCAATAAAAATATGGAGAAAATTACAAGCAGCTAATTGTAGCTCATTTTCATTTAAATGTAAAGAAAGTTGGTTAAAATAAGGATACATAATTTGCAACTGCGCATTTATTATTGCTGTAATACAACCTTTTACCCAATTTTCTACTTCTACTTGGCTCTCAGCTTAATTAGTAATATATTACTCTTCTAAGAAAAACAATCTCCACCCATTAGTTTCCCCCAGTAACAACTAGAAACCGATTTTGCCCCACGTGGGGAAACGGTTCTGCATAAGTAATGAGCTTGCTGTCTGGTCCAATCAGGCAGCGCGGGGGCCGCGCATAATGCGTGCGCGGTATAAGAGGGGCGGCGGGCGAGCCTGCGGCTAGTCTGCCTGAGCGAGCCCGACTGGGGATTGGACTTTATACGTAGCTGGTGCAGTCTCGCCTTTTAAATCCCGCCGCGATCCTTGCGTCCTTCTGCTTTTAAATACACAGAATCATGACCCTCGAGGAATTCAACGGAGTTGAGGAGCAGCAAGTGGAAAGCTCTGAAAGGTACGGGGCGGGTGCATTTACTGCAGACGAGTGCGGAGCTTGGGTACCGAGAGCGGGCGGGCGGGCGGCTGTTGCCTGGATCCCGGCGACTCGAGTGCTCGGTGTCGGTTAGTGCGCGAGGGGTGGGAGTGCGGCTCTGGCTCCGTTTGAAAAGTCGGCAGCAGCTGAAGAACGCGGCGGCCGAAACTGCTCGTCTCTCAGCGGGAGGCGAGCCCGGGACTGCGGCGGGAGAGGGTGGCCGCAGCCGGCTGCTCCCTCTCTCCCGGGGCTGGTACCTGGAGCGAGTTTATTCGGTGGTTTAACGCATGTTTCTACCCCTCTTCTGATTTTTAGGATGCAAGCTGCTGGCAAAGCCCTGGAGGAGTTGCTGAGCTCAGCACAACGGCAGCATTGCTTGACGGTTGGAGTCTACGAATCTGCAAAAGTCATGAATGTGTAAGTTCTTGCTACCTCTTCCAAATGCACCGTGCCCCAGCCCAGCAAATGCAGTCATATTCATCGTGCTTGGGGAGCGATTTGGTGGGTAACCGTGACTGTTTTTGTTTGCAGTGACCCGGATAGCGTAGTGCTTTGCCTCCTTGCCAGCGACGAACAGGATGAAGGTGACATCGCTCTGCAAATCCACTTCACTTTAATTCAGGCATTTTGCTGCGATAATGACATCAACATAGTGAGAGTGAATGATATTCAGAGGCTGGTCGAGATCGTTGGTAGCGGTGCTGACAATGAGGAGCCTAGAGACATGCACTGCATTCTCGTCACTGTAAGTGCCTTTTGCATAATTTTAGTGTTAACCCTCGAACTGTTTGATAATTGAACTATATCTTTGGTGTCTGACCCCATTTAACATTACTTTTTATTGTATTCAGAATCCAAGCCAAGACTCCTGGAAAGATCCAGCTTTAGAAAAACTTGGTGTCTTCTGTGAAGAGAGTCGTTACACCAATCAATGGGTCCCCAACATCTCCTTTCCTGAACGTTGAAAGTTGTTGCAAAGACTTTGGTTGCTAGAAATGTGTTTTGAAGTCTCTAAGGGAAAAATGGTGATTTGGTGGGTCTACAGAATAGACTGGTGAACTGACCAGTCTCGTCGATGTGATGACCAGTACGCTGTGGTGATGAAAGCAGAGGTAGTGATGAGGACTGGTGATTGCAAATGGTTGGTAAAAACGGACTGTGGAGCACAACAGCTGGGACCTGGAGCAGTGAAAAGGAGATGGAAGTATATTGTGCATCTCTGCATATGCTGCAGAGCTGTTTATGCAACTTGAAGGATGAATGTTTGCATCGGGTTAGAGTGTAGGACTGTCTGATGCTAAGTACACTTGTGAAATAGTTAATGTTGACTGCCACAATGGACTTCCAAGGTCTCATTTGCAGTTGAACTTTGATGCAATCTTTAAGTATACTTTGTTTCATGTAAAGTAACAAATTAAATACTTAAAAGTACATGAGTGTTCAGTCTGTTTTTCCTAATAGAATTGTGGTTACAGTGCAAAAAAAATCAGTTGTGCTGCTTACCCATAAAATTGGATCAAATTGTCACCCACCTGCATTAACAACATGGGTTATAACTCTTAATTAAGTAGCAAGGTACTACCTGGTTGCAACTTCTATAACAAGTATAGTTGACTTCTGCCATTTAAAGTTGAAATGAGTTGCAGTATTTAGAGCTTGATATGTTACAACAGTAAAAATGCCTTTCTGACTACAATGCACATTTGGGTACTTGTGACATAAGGGATCTATCAATAGACATTTTTCCCCAAAACCAAATGCAGAACCTTTGTGCTCCCAACTAAGTTTGCTGGAGCTACTCAATAGAACACTGCTGGTTGGTTCGCAGGAAACCAGGGTAGCATTCCTAATTCACTTGAACTAGCCCTGCCCTTTAAGCTATGTTCTTGATTTTTTTTTTTTTTTTTTGGCCCTAGTTTGCATTTTTAAATTTTGAATGCAGTGCAAGCTTTGCTTGATTAGTATAATTACCAAACAAATCCAGGATAGTGTAGGTATTGTAACTATTGGCCACACTGGAGAATCAATAGAATTTAACTTGGGATTATCTGCTTTCCACTAAACACGCTCTGAACACTGAGTCATTGTACTCAGAGCTTTGCATCACAGAAATAAGCTCTTTGGCCCATCTAGTCCATGCTAAAGTTATTCTGCCTAGACTGATTGACCTGTACCTTTCCCACAACTATCCCACCCATGCTCTTATTCAGACTGCTCAATGTTGTACTTGAGCCTGCATCTCCACTTCAGCTCATTCTACACTCACACCACCCTCAGTAATGAATTAACACCTTCTGTTTCCCTTAAACATTTCACCCTTATGATCTCTACTTCTAGCCCCCAATTTGGGTGGGGGGGGTGAACACACCTACATTTATTCTCTACCCTTAATTCTGTATATCTCCAAACCTCCCCTCTCATTTTCCTACACTCCAGGGAATAAAGTCTAAACCAGTCAAGCTTTCTTTGTAACCTAGGTCCTCCAGTCACAGCAACATCCTTGTAAATGTTTTCTGTACTTTAATCTGATGGCTGTCTTTCCTGTAAGTTTGTGACCAGCACTGCATATAATGTTCTAGATTTAGCCTCACCAATTCAACACAACATCCCAATGCAAATAATCAATTTATTTGCCAAAAGCTCACTTTAGAATCAGGTTTATTATCACCAGCAGGGTTGTAAAATGTGTTCACTTCACAGCAGTTCAATGCTATGTGTGTGTGTGTCTATATATATATATATACAAACAATTACAGTACAGAAACAGGCCATCTGGCCCCTTCTAGTCCATGCTGAATGCTTACTAAGTCAATTGCTGTAAGCATATTAAATAGATTACTTTTGCACTTTTTAATGTATTCAAAAAAAAATGAGGTGTTCAGAGGTTCAATGTCAGCAAGAGGTGAGCATGGGACAAATGGCAGAGGGGAAGAAGCTGTTCCTGAATCACTGAGTGTGTGCCTTCAAGCTTCTGTATCTCCTACCTGATAGTAACAATGAGAAGAGAGCATATCCTGGCTGATGGGGGTCCTTAAGAATGGATGTTGCCTTTCTGAGACACCTCTCTTTGAAAATGCTTTGGGTACTACAGAGGGTAGTACCCAAAATGGGGCTGACTAATTTCACAAATTTCTGTAGTTTTCTTTTGGGCCTGTGTGGTAGTGCCCCCCTACCCCCCCAAAAAAAAAAATCCAGAGAGGGAAGCAGCCTGTCAGAATGCTCTCCATGGTGCATACATAAAAAGTTTTCAAGTGTTTTAGTTGACAAGCCAAATCTCTTCAAACTCCTAATGAAATACAGCTGCAGCCTTGCTGCCTTTATAGCTACATTGATTTGTTGGGAACAAGTTAGATCATCAGAGATCTTGACATCCAGCATTTTGAAATTGCGCACTCTCTCTACTTCTGATCTGTCTATAAGGATTGGTTCATGTTCCCTTGTCCTACCGTTCCTGAAGTTCACAATCAGCTTTTTGGTCTTACTGAAATTGAGTGCAGGGTTGTTACTGTGACACCAAACAACTAGTTGGTATATCTCGCTCCTTCCTGTATGCCCACTCACGTCCATCTGAGATTCTATCAGCAACGGTTGTATCATCAGCAAATGTATAGATGGTATTTGAGTTATACCTAGCCACATAGTCATGGATGTAGAGGGAGTAGAGCAGTGTGCTAAGCACATACCCCTGAGGTGTGCCAGTGTTGATCGTCAGTGAGGTAAAGCTATTATCACCAATGCACACAAATTGTGGTCTTCCAGTTAGGAAGTTGATCCAACTGCAGAGGGAGGAACAGAGGTCCAGGTTCTGTAGCTTACTGGTCAGGATTGTGGGAATGATGGTGTTAAACACTGAGCTATGGTCAATGAACAGGATCCTGACATAGGTGTTTGTATTGTCCAGGTGATCTAAGGCCATGTAAAGAGTACTGAGATTGCATTGGCATAGACTTATTGTGGCAATAGGCAAATTGCTGTGGGCCCATGTCCTCCCTGAGGTAGGAGTTTATTCTAGCCATGACCAACCTCTCAAAGCATTGCATCACCGTAGATGTGAGTGCTACTGGGTGATAGTCATTAAGGTACCTCACCCTACTTTTCTTAGGCACTGGTATAGTTGTTGCCTTTTTGAAGCAGGTGGGAACTTCCAACCAGAGCAGTGAGAGGTTGAAAATGTCCTTGAATACTCCTGCCAGTTGTTTGGCACAAGTTTTCAGTGCCTTGTCGGGTACTGCTGCCTTCTGAGGGTTCACCCTCCTTAAAGACAGCCTAACATTGGCCTCCGAGACCAATGGCCTCTGAGTGCAGCTGGGATCTTCATACCTGCAGTTATATTCTCCCTTTCAAAGTGGGCGTAGAAGGTGTAGAGTTCTGCTAGTGAAGCATCACTGCCATTCACGCTATTGGGTTTCACTTTGTAGGAAGTAATATTTTGCAAATGCTGCCAGAGTTAATGTGAATCCAATGTTGCCTCAAACCTCACTCAGAATTGTCACTTCGCTCTTGACATATGACCCTATCTACCTGTGACACCACTCTCAGGAAGTTATGGTTCTGTGTTCCCAGATCCCTCTGTTCTCTTCCATGCCCCATTGTTCACTATGTAAGTCCTACGCTGGATAGTCTTCTCAAAGTGCAACACATCACACTTGTCTGCATTAAATTCCATCCGTCATCTATCAGCCAATTTTTCCAGCTGCAAGCTTTGGTCCCCTTCCTTGCCGTTCACTATGCTTCCAGTCTTGATGTCATCCACAAGTTAGTTGAAACAGTTTACTACAATATTGGCCATGTCATTGATATAGATGACAAACAACAATGGACCCAACACTGATCCCTGCAGCATACCACTAGTTGCAGACTATCAGAGACATTGCCATCTTCTACCACTCTCTTGATTCTTCTGTGAAGCCAATGTTAAATCCAATTTACTACATCATCCTGAATGCCAAGTGACTGTGATTTTTGGACAGCTTCCCATGAGGGCTGTCAATGGCCTTGCTAAAGTCCATGTTCACGGCCTTCATCAAATTTCCTGGTAATCTCCCAAAAACTCTATAAGGTTGGCTAGAAGCAGCCCACTGTGCACAAAGCCATGTTGAGTCAGGTTTAATATCACAGGTATATATCATAAAATTCATTAAGTTTGTTGCAGCAGTACAATGCAATACACAATAATAGAAATAAATGTGAATTACAGTAATACACAGTGTATATTAAATAGTGCAAAAATAGAAATAAAAAAGTTGTGAGGTAGTTTCATGGGTTCAATGTCGAATTAGAAACTGGGTGGCAGAGGGGAAGAAGCTGTTCCTGAATTGTTGAGCGTGTGCCTCCAGGCTTCTGTACCTCCTTCCTGATGATAGAAGTGAGAACAAGGCATGACCTGGGTGATGTGGGTCTCTAATGATGGATGCAGCCTTTTTGAGGCATCGTTCCTTGAAGATGACCAAGATACTATGGAGACTAGTGTCCATCATGGAGCTAATTGACTATTCCTAATCAAGTCCTGTGTATCCAAGTTCTTATATATCCTGCTCCTTAGAATGCATTCCAATAATTTACCCACTATTGATGTCAGGCTCACCAGCCTATAATTTCCTGGTTAATTCTTAGTCTGTTTTGAACAATAGAGCATTTTGAGCTATCCTCTAGTCCTCTGACACTTACCTGCGTTAAGGATGTTTTAAATACCTCTGCCAGGACCCATGCAATTTCTTAACTAGTCTCCCACAAGGTCTGAGGGTACACCTTGTCAGGCACTGGTGATTTACCCAACCTGATTTGTCTTAAGACAGCAAACATCCTTTCTGTAATCTAGGTATTATCCATGACTTCCTACTGTTTTACCTCAGTTCTATAGACTATATGTCCATCTCCTGAATAAATACAGATGTAGAAAATCCATTTAGGATCTTCTCCATCTTGTTCAGCTCTATGCAGAGAAGACCAATTTTGTCCTGGCTCTCCTTTTGCTCTTAATGTATCTGTGGAAGCCCTTGCGATTCTCCTTCACCTTACCTGCCAAAGCAATTTTATGCCTTCCTTTAGCCCTCTTGATTTCCTTTTTAAGTGCTCTCCTGCATTTCTTATAGTTCTCAAGTGCTTCCTTTGTTACTCACTGCCTATAGCTGCTATGAACATCCTGATCTTTAACTAGGTTCTCAATGTTCCTTAAAAGTCAAGGTTCCCTATAGCTGTTAGACATGCGTTTTTGTCTAACAGAAACAAACAAACTCTATACTCTCAATATTTCACTTTTGAAGGCCTCCAACTTACCAAACATTCCTTTGCCAGAAAACAACCTATCCCAATCCACACCTGCCAGATCCTTTCTGATACCATCAAAACTGGCCTTTCTCCAAGTTACAATTTCAACTGAAGGACTAGTCCTATCCTTCTCCATAATTATCCTTAAACTAATAGAATTATGATCATTGGTTCCAAACATGTTTCCTACACACACTTCTGACATTTGCCCTGTTTCGTTCCCTAATAGGAGATCCAGTATCACTAGTTGTTACCTCTATATATTGATTGAGGAAATATTCCTAAACATACTTGACAAACTCTATCCCATCAATCCTTTTTTACAGCATGAGTGTCCCAATCAATATGTGAAAAATTAAAATCACCGACTATTTTTTTTTCTTGCAGCTGTCTGCTATCTCTCTATGAATTTCCTCTTTTATATCTTGCTGACTATTGGGTGGTCTAGAATTAATCCCATACCTTTCTTATTCCTCAGTTCCACCCATGTATTTTAGGTAGACACGCCCTCCAGTCTGTCCTGTGTGAGCACTGCCATAACATTTTCCCTGACTAGTAATGCCACCTCTCTCCCTTTATTGCCACTCCTCTCCTTTTTCTGCCTTCCCTTCTATCATGTCTAAAACTAAGGAATCTCAGAACACTGAGCTACCAGTCCTTCCCTGCCTCTCAACGGTGACTACAATATCATAATTCCACATGTTGATCCATGCTCATCTGCCTTACCTGTGCATTGAATTCTGTGCATTGAAATAGACACGACTCAGAACATGCATCTCAGCTTTCTATTCTTGTCTTTACAAAGACAATTATTTTTATTACTTATGTAATAAAACTTGTTAGTTGGTATTTGTCCATTACACATAAATGGGTCATGCCTGATCTACCTCTCTATCACATTTCCGGCTGAACCCCTTAAAATCCAGTTTCAGTCTTGAGTGCATTCAGAAACTGAACCATTATAATCCTCTTTGGGTAGAGACTCATAACCACCTGGCTGAAGATATCTCTTGAATGGCTAATTATTTCGAGATTTTTAACTACTGAATCTGGACATAGCCAGGGGAAGTACTGCCCATGAATAATTTTGAATAACAAGATAATTTGTTTTGTAGTGATTATTTTGAATATTATATATTCAAAGGAATACAGCATTCGTCTGCCTCATAGGATACTACCAAGAATCAATCTGTACCCCCTCTATTACAAGAACGTTGTGCCTATGGTAGGGAGTCCAGATTATTTCACAATACTCCAGATGCATTTTACCTGGGCACAGTACAATAGACAATAGGTGCAGGAGTAGGCCATTCGGCCCTTTGAGCCAGCACCGCCATTCACTGTGATCATGGCTGATCGTCCACAATCAGTACCCTTTTCCTGCCTTCCCCCCATATCCCTTGACTCTGCTATCATTAAGAGCTCTATCTAACTCTTTCTTGAAGAATCCAGAGAATTGGCCTCTACTGCCTTCTGAGGCAGAGCATTCCACAGATCCACAGCTTCCTGGGTGAAAAAGTTTTTCCTCAACTCAATTCAAAATGGCCTACCCCTTATTCTCAAATTGTGGCCTGTGGTTCTGGACTCCCCCAACATTGGAAACATGTTTCCTGCCTCTAGTGTGTCCAATCCCTTAATAATCTTATATGTTTCAATCAGATCCCCTCTCATCCTTCTAGATTCCAGTGTATACAAGACCAGTCGCTCCAATCTTTCAACATATGACAGTCCCACCATCCCGGGAATTAACCTCGTGTACCTCCGCTGCATTCCCTCAATAGCAAGAATGTCCTTCCTCAAATTTGGAGACCAAAACTGTACACAATACTCCAGATGTGGTCTCACCAGGGCCCTGTACAACTGCAGAAGGACCTCTTTGCTCCTATACTCAACTCCCCTTGTTATGAAGGCCAACATGCCATTAGCTTTCTTCACTGCCTGCTGTACCTGCATGCTTACTTTCAGTGACTGATGAACAAGGACACCTAGATCTCATTGTACTTCCCCTTTTCCTAACTTGACACCATTCAAGTAGTAATCTGCCTTCCTGTTCTTGCCACCAAAGTGGATAACCTCACATTTATCCACATTAAACTGCATCTGCCATGCATCTGCCCACTCACCCAACCTGTCCAACTCATCCTGCATTATCTCAACATCCTCCGCACATTTCACACTGCCACCCAGCTTTGTGTCATCTGCAACTTTGCTAATGTTACTTTTAATCCCTTCATCTAAATCACTAATGTATATTGTAAATAGCTGCGGTCCCAGCACCGAGCCTTGCGGTACCCCACTAGTCACCGCCTGCCATTCTAAAAAGGACCCATTAATCCCTACTCTTTGTTTCCTGTCTGCCAACCAATTTTCTATCCATGTCAGTACCCTACCCCCAATACCATGTGCTCTAATTTTGCCCACTAATCTCCTATGTGGGACCTTACAATTGCAGAAATAACTCTACTTTCGAGCTTGCAATAAAGGCTATTAACTCGTTTCTTTTAAGATCTTGATCTTGCATTGAACTAACTCACTACTGATTGTTAAATACGATCACTTTTTGCTGAATGGCATTTAATTAACCCTTCTTGTTTTCATACTGCTAGATCTAAAATAATCTGATCCCTCAACAGCTTCTTAATATATTGATATAGGAAAACATCTCTCAAATTTTGTACGCTTTTATCTTCTACACTAGGACTGATGATTTGTCTTGATCCAGCCCATAAATAAAATCCCTCATGAATATTGCATTAGCTTTATGTCACCCAAACATAAAATCTACACTTTGGGAGAACTTGTCAGTCCTTGTTTCTAGGAATTTATCAAATTGTACCTTGTACAATATAATTCAGCAGGAAACAAAGCAACACACGCATACCAGCTGAATGTGCAACATAGCTAGTTGAACAATGATTTCATCAATATGAAAATTTAACTGACAAACTTTTGCTCTGTAATCCGCTGGTCATCCCACTTTACAACCTTACCCATTTCCCTGCCTCACCTCATTTGTTGATACTGTCATCGACATCATTCTTCCAGCTAAGAGGAAGACCTATTCAACCTTTTCAACTAATCTCCTGCTCAAGTAGATAAAATCCTAATCTTTAAACATGTTGTAGAGTTCCATTTTGCATATGTACAGTCAATTGAATATAACAAAAGCACAATATAATATATATCTGTATTAATGCAAAAAATTAGAAAAAAACATTGCCATAGTAATGGGAAGAGTAATGGAAATGGGGACACCTCTTTTACCCTTATTAGGGAGAGAGAGAGAGCCTGTGGTATGTCGAATACTGGGTGAATGAGTAGTCTTTGGGGTATTGCAAGCCTGCGTCTTTATTGTTGACATTACAGGCTGAGACGTCGACTGTACCTCTTCCAAGAGATGCTGCCTGGCCTGCTGCATTCACCAGCAAATTTGATGTGTGTTGCTTGAATTTCCAGCATCTGCAGAATTCCTTGTGTATGTGCCGTGTCTTTATTGATGCTTTGCTGCACGTGTGAGTGCTCAGTGGGGGGTGCTGAAGCTTTTTTCGCTAGTGGGGGGGGGTTGTCGTTGCTTTGCTGCTGCTTATGTGTGGGAGGGGGGAGTTGGGGGGCTTTGGGGTTGTAACATTTAACTGTCATTCATTCTTCGGGGCAATCCTCTGTTTTTGCGGATGTTTGTGAAGAAAAAGAATTTCAGGATATATATTGTATACGTTTCTCTGATATTAAATGTACCTATTGAACCTATTGAATCAATGAGTTACAAGTTCTTATCATGATTAAATAAAGTACCCTACCATGTAGTATACAAAATATATTTACGGGGGTGATTGATAAGTTCGTGACCTAAGGTAGAAGGAGTCAGTTTTAGAAAACCTAGAACATTTATTTTTTGCTACATTTGCACACTTAGTCCAGCGGTTGTGGAGCATACGGATCCCTTCTTTGTAGAAGTCGGCATCTTGGACCTCCAGCAGTGGTCCACAGCAGTGGTGATTGATAAGTTTGTGGCTTAAGGTAGAAGGAGGTGAGTTACTAACTTCAAGCTTTCTGCATTTCACTCAGAGTTGAACTACACGTGAATGTAACAACAGCTGTATAACTCATCTTCTTCTACCTTAGGCCATGAACTTATCAATCACCCCTGCTGTGGACCACCTGGAAGTCCAAGACACTCTTGTTACATGCACGTGTAGTTCATCTCTGCATGAAAATGTTCTTTCTGCATCTCCAGCAAAGCTCAGATGAAATGGAAAAACCTGTTAAGGTAAAAGCTACCAAGCAGTAAGTTCCAACACTGCAAAAGTCTGACATGAACCCATAGATACTGGACTTCTAAATGTTTTTATGAAGGAAGGGATATGATTAGGAAATGGCTGCATGATTAAATTTATTGAACATACAACATCGAAATCTAGAGCACATTACAGGCCTTTCGGCCCACAATGTTGTGCCGACCACGTAACCTATTCTAGAAACTACCTAGAGTTTCCCTACCACATAGCACTCTATTTTTCTAAGATCCATGTACCTATCTAAGAGTCTCTTAAAAGAACCCATTGTATCCACCTCTACCACTGTCACTGGCAGTGCATTCCATACACCCACCACTCTCTGTGTGAAAAACTTACCTCTCACATTTCCCTTTGAATCTACTTCCAAGCACCTTAAAACTATGCCCCTCGTGTTAGCCATTTCAGCCCTGGGAAAAAGCCTCTGACTATCCACACGATCAATGCCTCTCATCATCTTATACACCTCTATCAGGTCACCTCTCATCCTCCATCGCTCCAAGGAGAAAAGGCCAAGTTCATTCAACCTATTCTCATAAGGTACGTTCTCCAATCCAGGGAACATCCTTGTAAATCTCCTCTGTACTCTTTCTATAGTATCCATGCTGGTTTCTTCTCCAAACTGTTTAGCCATTTGATTCTTCTGGCAGTGCGGTTGGGGTAGTGAGCAGAGTAACTGCTTCATTGTGCTGGAGAGAGATTTGGGTTAAATCCTGACCTGAGGGGCTGTCTCTGTGGAGTCTGAACGTTCTCCCTGTAACTGCATGGGTGGACTAGATTCCTTCCAATAGCAAAACTGTGCGTTGTATGACTAAATTGTCACTGTAATTTGCCCCTGGTGTGTGGAAGAATGGTAGGATCGAAGGACAGTTGTTGAGAATGTGGAGTGTATATACTAAAATGGATTAATATAGGATTAAAGAAAACCAGCATGGAGCTGGTGGGCCAAAGAATTGTTTTTCTCTGCTGCTTCTTCTGTGACCACGATTCTCTATTTGTTCCAGCTGACGCCTTGGGCTTGTTTTCACCGCAAAATATTGGATGCTTTTTAAACATTAGGATGTTCTGAGTATTTAAACAAACTACACGACAAGAAACCAGGAAAACAGAGACACAGTAACTCAAGTTGCTTAAATTCAGAATCTGAATTGGCAAGGCTATCAGATTACATCAGAACAATACAATGCTCTGCTCAGCAACAACTGGGCATATAACTCTGAGACACACAGTAAGTCTAGTAAAGAATACAATTTGTTTGTTGTGTGATACCTTATTGGCAAGAAATGAATAGAGTATTGAGTGGATTACGGTTTTCTCGAGCTGTATTGCAAAAGTATATGAAGGAAAAACATGGCTCCTGTGATCTAATTAATGGTTTCCGGATAATAAATGGTCAGATTGATCTTTTTTATCTTTTTCTTACTGTGAATGTGTTGATAATCAAATAGAAACTAGTGTTTTATTTTTATAGTAACTTTCCACTGTTTTAGTATTTGGTGTCTGGCAGATCAAACCCTTTTATTATGGATTCAGAGATGTTTCAAAATCATAGGATGTACATGCTTGAGATTGAAACTTTTTTATACACATGCATAGTTCAACCACTTAAAATAAGTAGAAGCTATTCAAAAATATGTCCAACAGCAAAATTGCATAAGGTTGGAGAATGCCCTTCATACATTTTCTAAGTTATGGTGCTGCCTTTCTATAGGGTTTTCAAGTAGAGAATGCAGAATAATAATATGGTGCAGTGATACAAACTGGATAAACATGGTTAATTTGGGGCAGGGAATGTGAGCAGGGAGGTAATGGAACAAACTTTGTAAAGCATTAGTTCGGCCACAGCTGGAGTACAGCATGCAGGTTTGGTTGTCACTTTGTAGGAAGGATGTGATTGAGTCAGCTTGAGTGGGTGCAACTGAGATGCACCATGATGTCACCCAGGAAGAAGTGTGTCAGTTACGAGGGGGGAATGGCTAATCTGGCTTGTTTTCCTTGGACTAGAGGGGGCGGGGGGGGCATGACAGGACAGAGGTATTCAAAATTATCAATGGTACTGAGAGGGTAGATATTAATCCTGGGCAGAGAGCAAGAGCTTAGGTTTAGGGTAGGGAGATAAGCTTCAGAAGGAATCTGAAGAAGAATTTTTCACCCAAATGGTAATTGCATTCTTGAACAACCGTTTAACGGAATGGTGGAGGCAGTTACTCTCACAACATTTATGAAATATCTAGATGTTTAAACTTAGAGAAGATTCAATGTTCAATCCTTGAATCTAATCAAGACTTTCAAACATTGTGGGGACCCTTTCTGAATTATTTTCAAAACTTTTGATTTGCTGTTAAAGCACAGATGATTAACCATCTTTTTTTTCTATTAATCAGCTTCGGTCTTGGTAGTGGGTTAGATTTTTTTAATATAAAAAAGTTACTATTTTTCAATGTTACAAACTAATTGATTTGTACGAATATAGGGTAAGGAGTCTTTATACTTTATACTTTATTGTCGCCAAACAATTGATACTAGAACGTACAATCATCACAGCAATATTTGATTCTGCACTTCCTGCTCCCTGGATTACAAATATTAAATATTAAGAATAGTAAAAATCAGTAAATATTAAAAATTTAAATTATAAATCATAAATAGAAAATAGAAAAATGGAAAGTAAGGTAGTGCAAAAAAACCCGAGAGGCAGGTCCGGATATTTAGAGGGTACGGCCCAGATCCGGGTCAGGATCCATTCAGCAGTCTTATCACAGTTGGAAAGAAGCTATTCCCAAATCTGGCCGTACGAGTCTTCAAGCTTCTGAGCCTTCTCCCGGAGGGAAGAGGGATGAAAAGTGTGTTGGCTGGGTGGGTCGTGTCCTTGATTATCCTGGCAGCATTGCTCTGACAGCGTGCAGTGTAAAGTGAGTCCAAGGACGGAAGATTGGTTTGTGTGATGTGCTGTGCTGTGATTACGATCTTCTGCAGCTTCTTTCAGTCTTGGACAGGACAACTTCCATACCAGGTTGTGATGCACCCTAGAAGAATGCTTTCTACAGTGCATCTATAAAAATTAATGAGGGTTTTATGGGACAGGCCAAATTTCTTTAGCTTTCTGAGGAAGTAAAGGCGCTGGTGGGCCTTCTTGGAAGTGGAAGCTGCTTGGTTGGACCAAGTCAGGTTATTTGTGATATTGACCCTGAGGAACTTAAAGCTTTTGACCTGTTCCACTTGCGCACCACCGATGTAAATTGGGTCGTGCGGTGCGCTGCTCCTTCTGAAGTCAACAGCCAATTCCTTCGTCTTGCTGACGTTGAGGGATAGGTTATTGTCTTCGCACCATGCCACCAGGTTCTTAATTTCCTCTCTGTACTCAAACTCATCATTACCCGAGATACGGCCTACAATTTTTGTGTCATCAGCAAACTCATATATTGAGTTTGATGGAAACTTGGCTACACAATCATGGGTGTACAGTGAGTACAGCAGGGGGCTGAGTACACAGCCTTGTGGGGCACCGGTGCTCAGAGTGATTGTAGAGGACAGCTTGTCCCCTATTTTTACAGCCTGGGTCCTGTCTGTGAGGAAGTTGAAGGTCCAGCTGCAGATCTGAGTGCTAAGGCCCAGGTTCCGAAGTTTAGGAATCAGTTTATTTGGAATGATGGTATTAAAGGCAGAGCTGTAGTCAATGAAAAGGAGCCGTACGTATACATCTTTATTCTCCAGGTGTTCTAAGGTGGATGTAGGGCCAGAGAGATGGCATCTGCTGTTGACCTGTTGCTCCGGTAGGCGAATTGCAAAGCGTCGAGGTTGACCGGTAGGCTGTGGTTGATGTGTGCCATAACCAATCGCTCGAAACACTTCATAGCAATTGATGTCAAAGCCACAGGTTGATAGTCATTCAGGCATGCCACCTTGCTCTTCTTTGGCGCTGGGATTATCGTTGCCTTCTTAAAACACGAGGGGATCTGAGACTGAAGCAAGGAGCAGTTGAGGATGTCAGCAAACACTCCAGCTAGCTCACTTGCACAGGCCCGGAGAACCCGACCCGGGACGCCAACTGGGCCCATCGCCTTCCTTGGATTTGTCTTCAGGAAGGCCCTTTTAACATCCTCCTCGGTGACGATGAATCTCGATGCCACCAGGTCCGGTTCATTTGGAGGGAGCGGGACGCTCCTCTTCTGTTCGAATCTTGCGTAGAATACGTTAAGTTCATCAGGAAGAGAAGCGCCACAGTTATTGATATTCCCAGCCTTTTCTTTGCACCCAATCATCTCATTTAGACCCTGCCATAGTCTACTGGCATCCCTCTGGTTAGCCTGGGCTTCCAATGTGGTTCGATATTGCCTCTTGGCACCCTTAATGGCTTTCCGGAGCTCACTCCAGGATTCCATGTAGCGACTGGTATCCCCGGACCTAAAAGCCACAGCTCTAGCCTTTAAAAGGGACTGACCTCATAATTCATCCAAGGTTTCCGGTTAGGGAATACCCGGATCGTCTTGCGAGACACATAGTCCTCCGTGCATATGCGATTTAGTTTAATGTATTGACATATATATTTTTTCCTGTATTCTTATATATAATTTAATAAAAATACTGGAAAGAAAGAAATATCTCGATCTAGACTCACCAAGTCTTAAAAGCTACCAACCAGCCGCTGGCAAATGGAATTACTATGGATGGCTACTTGATGGCTAACCATGGACATGTTGATCCAAAGTGTTGGTTTCTATTCTGCATGGCTCTGTGGCTCTGTGACTCTGTATATTCCTTGTGCAATATGACAGTAGGGTGAAAAATAAACACATTTCTTCCATCTACTACTGAAGACTGGGATACAAGGACTGCAAACGATATTGTTTAAATCAATAAACAAATTGCCAGATAAATTGTAGCTGTATCTTTAGAGGAAAGGAAAGCCAGTCCTCATAAAGGGATCAGAGGTGGAGAGGGTCAGCAACTTTAAATTCCTCAGTGTTATCATTTCAGAGGTCCAGCACATAAATGCCATTACGAAGAAAGCACAGTGGGGCTTCTACTTCCTTAGTAATTTGTGAAGGTTTGTCATGACATCCAACAATTTGACAAACTTCTGTAGATTTGTGGTGGTGAGTATATTGACTAGTTGCATTATGGCCTGGTATGGAAACACCAATGCCCTTGAATGGAAAATCTACACATCTACTCAGAGTTTTGCTGCTGGAAAGCTGCATCCATCATCAAGGACCCCCATCATCCAGGTCAAGCTCTCTTCTTGCTGCTGCCACCAGGAAGAAGGTACAGGAGCCTCAGGACCCACACCACTAGGTTCAGGAACAGTTGTAACCCCTCGACCATCAGGCTCTTGAACCAGAGGGGGTAACTTCACTTGCCCCATCAATGAAATGTTCCTACAACCTATGGACTCACTTTCAAGGACTCTTCATCTCATGTTCTTGATATTTATTGCTTAATTATGTATTTTTTTTCTTTTGTATTTGCACAGTATATTATCTTTTGCACATTGTTGTTTGTCCATCTTGTTGGGTACGGTCTTTCATTGATTTTATTGTGCTTCTCAGATTTACTGTGTACGTCCACAAGAAAATGAATCTCAGGTTTGTATATGGTGATGTATATGTACTTTGATAATAAGTTTACTTTAAACTTTGAAATGAACAGCTATAAAATGTAGTATTTCAGCTTGAATTTATATAGATTTGTGCTTCTATTTTCCAGAACTTTTAAATGAAAAAATGAATTAAACAATGTTAAAAAGTTATTACTAGTCTTGCATAAAATACTGGAATCAGCAATTTATAACTTTCCTCTGAGTCATGCAATGCAGCCTCTTTCAAGTATAAGAGAAGACTGTGATTCCATTGTGCTAGGCAGACACTAACCCTCTATATATTATAGAGGAATTGTGCCAATAATGAGCTAAACAATGATTTATTAAATTTGAACTAAATGTCATTTACTTATAAGTTTACAAGTACTTATTAAATATTTAAAAGCAGCTCTTTTGTTTTCAAATAGCTCTGTCAATGAAACTAAAAATTTTATCAAAACTCCAGACTTAAATAATCTTTGCAGTAAATAAAGTTATTATATTTGCACACAGCTTTTTAAGCAAAGTTCTATCCTGGGAATACAGTGGATTCCAGTTAATTGTGGCAGATTGAGACCAGTACGTTTTGGCTCAATTAAACAGCTGCCCCAATTAGTGGAAGTTTCATGTAAATAGTTAAAAAGGTATTAAAAAGACAAACTATCATTTAAATGAATTACAAATTCTGTATTTAAATTAAATGCAGAACAAATTAGAACACTACCAATGCTATTAAAGTACTATAAAATGTGTATTAGTTCCTAATATTTATCAAGGGAAGAATTCATCCAGTGCATGATGTCATATTTGAGGTGTCGAAGGAGGGGTAGCAAATCTGGTGAAGGGGCTTGTCATGTCCCTTCTGAGGCAACACACTCACCATTGGTGTCCACCAGATATTCCGCTCTCATCTGTGTCCCCAAGTAGCTATTTGCATGCGATAGCAGCCATACCCTGGGACACTGCTTCAACAGGTGGGCTAAACCAGCTGAGGGCATCTGGCGGGCCTCATACCCCAGTGAAAAAGGGACACGCCTGTCCTAGCATGTGAAGGCAGTTCCGGCAGGTTGGATGGGTGAGAACAACAGTGAGATCCAGTAGCCAAGAAGGTGGTTCTGCAATGCTTTGTGGAGAGCAAAGGGCATGATAAGGCACAGAGGAAGTCAGGGTCATCCACTTCAACCAAGGAAGACCCTAGTTTGTGATGACTACTTGTGTCACTGGACACAGACGTCCAAAGCTAAGTCCAGTGCCACGGCTTTTCCACTTTGAAAAGTCTCATACACAGGTATCACTGTGATCATTGGGTATGACGGACAACCAACATGTTGCCGTGCTCTTTTGATTGACTGTCGATGGACAAAATTTGAGCAGACACCTAATACAGATAATGGACTGCCTTCATACAATCTTCTGATGATTGTATCCTCCAAATATTCCTTTTCATTGTAACAGTCAAGATGATTGATGATGCCCTCAAATTATTCGTAGTCCCTACTTGTTAAAGCAGTAAAATTGTTTTGTTTTCACCCTCGGCCATTTCCGGCATCTCTAAGCCTGAAACCTCAGTGAGCAAAACAAATCTGAATTGTCTTACTACTTATTTCTCACCATCTGTCAGTGGTAAAAACCACTGCTTTTTGAACACATACAAATGACACTATTTAAAAACTATTTGCTCTAAGCATGGTGTGGTGTCTAACAGCCGCACAAGTTCATGCGACTGACGCCAATGAGAACCTGTTTGGCAATTGTCTCCTGTCCTATTTAAGTGGCATGGTGTCCCAGATAAACAAAGGGAATCCCGGGTATTTTCTCAATTAGTTTTTGCTCTTTGAGAGTTATCCCAAATTAACTGATGGACCAATCTATCAGAATTCACTGCATATGCTTTTTCTTTGTGGATGTTGATGCAGCTATAAAAAGTGAACAGCAGTTAGACATTGAGTTTGTGTCGTTGATTCCTCACAACATACTCCAAAGTTTCTTTTAGGCACTTGGAGAGAGAGAGGAGTTGTGTGTAGAATGCACCAAGTATAGATTTATAGGGAGTATTGGAAGATTAAAAACTAAATCAACAGACTACATTCACGCGGCATCCTAGAAAATTTGTACACAGAAAGAGGCCGCTCAACCCAGCTGGGCTACTCCCCACTGGCCAGGACTTGATCTGCAACTGTGCCAGTCACATCTCTTTGAGTGCACATCCACACCCTCTACCACTCTCTAACTGAAATAGCTTATTTCTCTCATCTCCCTTTTAATACTTTTGCTAATTACTTTACATCCTTGTTTTAAATCCTCTGCCAAAGGAATAGCTCCTTCCTATTTATTCTGTCTAGGGCCTTTATGTTTTGCACACCCCAGTTAAGTCTCCCCACAGTCTCCTCTATTGCAAAGTAACTGAACAGATCTTTCCTCAAGGCTACAATTTTCCCGTCCTGGCAAGCTCCTGTGTCCACTGCACCCTGCAGGCACAGTTTTATTTCTGTACTTTTTCATGACGTGTCCATATAATTCTGGTGCTGGAGACATAACGGTGCTTTATTTAATAATTGTGACCTTTGAGGCTTAGCTAAAAGTGCAAATGACATTTGAACAAGATAAACTCTGTAGTTTAACCAATTACAGCAGAAGCTCTGTTATTCAGCATACACCAGATGTGACAGGTGCACATTGATCAGATTTGGCCTGGGTGCTCCCGCAATGCGAACCCTGCTTTGGCACGACTCCCTTCCAGCCTCAGGCTTCATCTGTTCAGGTTCTTCACTTGGCCTGGCCCCGCTCCACCCAAACCCTTCCCTTGGCAGGGCTCCTCTTTGAGAACAGCCCCCACCATTTGTCCAGCACCCCCCTCAGCCCCGGCTTTCCCTCGAAACCAACCTCAGGCTGACTCCTCAGCCCCTCCCTGCTTCGCACTGTCTCCAAGGTAACCCACTCTGACTGACTGGACCTTCCCCCATCTCTTGCTTTGAACTTCTGACTACTTTGCCCCTCCCTTGGCACCACCACTCCCCGGAGCCTACCTCCAAGTCTGCCTGGTCCTCCTCACAGTCTGGCTCATCCCTTGGCCTGGCCTTTTGCCTAAGTTGCTCAGCCCTATCGTTATCACTTCCCCTCCCTTGGCAACCCCATTCCTGCGCTTACCCTCTTCTTAAGCCAGCCCTTCCCATAGTCTGCTTCTCAATATTGACCCTCAATCATCATTGCCCCTCCCTTGGCCATGCCATTCTTTCAGCCTAGCCCACCCCATTGCATAGCCCTCTCCGTGGCCTGGCTCATGTCTTGACCTATCATCTCCGTCTACCTGCCTGCTTACATTGCCCATTGCCCTTGTCACTGACCCTCCCTCTGTAATGCTGGTTAGTGGAACCAACCATCTTGTGGAGTTCTGAATAACCAATTTTTTACCATAGAATGGACAGCAGAAAATTAAAAACTACAACTGGGAACTGTATCAGTTACTTTATAATAATATTTTAAGTCCGGGCTACCACAATTGGCCAATAACATTAACAATCATGAATGATGTTATGTGTTTAACTTTGAATCTCAGGTGCATGAAGCATTTTGCTGACTCATCTTTTCTAGATCTTATCCTCTAAGCAGATTGCATCAGTTTTTTCCTCCCACAATAGACTTGCTATTATAAAGCAATGAATTACCATTCAGTCTTCTTGGCTTTTCAAGTATGTGAATAACACGTTTGAACTCTTCCCTCCTTGCTCACTGTTCTATCAGATCCACTGCTACCTTATACACAGTAACCTTTTTTGTTATTATAGCAGTCAAAACAAATTCTTTCATCGCATATGTGGTGGGTATGAGATGTCTGAAACCTAAGAGAAATCATTCAAATAAAAATGATGGTAAGTTACTGACCACAAATCATTGGACAATCCATATGTGTACACATGAACAGAGCAGCCTATTTTATTTCTAATTGTAGGTGATAATCAGCACTAATTCAATACAGAGAGTTGAATTAGTGCTACTTATACAGTAAGAAGAGCAAAATCTTTCTATTTTTCGTGCACAGGTCAACTTGTTCAGAGTCTAATTAATTTTATATTACACTTGCAATGTTCAAATTACTTCTTTTCTTCTGGAATTGTTTGGATGATATACTACACAAAAGAGCGGGTTATTGGGGTATATGTTTGGACTGTATACGAGACAATATTTAATACTTCATAGAAATATACCCAAATAACATTGAAACTATAAAACACAACAAACATTTATATAAAACAAAATGTTTATACACATAAACTTAATGAAATGCTACAATGCCTGAAAGAAATAGTTGTTTAATCAACATTGGGGAGCAATGGATAGCAAAAGTTTGCAAATGCTAGTTGTTCTTTATAATGCGAGTATTACATTTGCTTTGTTCAAATTAATTTTTTTTTATTTTCAGGCCGGAACTTATAAATGAATATGCATTCTTATTCATCCGCAAATGAGAAAAATGCATCAGGGGCACTTTATTAAAGCACTCTCCAACATTCTTTGGCCTAGCGACGGACAAGAAAAGAAAAAAGTTGCAATGTAGTCAGTTCCTGAACAACTACTGTGCTTTCATTTGGAATCTCATTCATATCCTCACCTGACGTCATTCCTTGTATATCTACATCAAATTAAATTACAGTGTCTCTTGCTTTCTGCTACTCGCTTTTCCTCACATTCTTCTTTGTGACTTGCCCTCTCCCCCTCCCCACGCTTTCCTGTCGTTCTGTGTTCTCCTTGCATCTCCGTTCCCACCACCACCGGATGCTCTACTTCCACTAATGCCTCCTTCAGGCTTTTGTGGACTTTCTCTGGTTGGGAGATGTATTGTTTCTCATTTTACCCTCCCCAAGTTCTTTCCCACCCCAGAGTTCAAGGTACCGTCATCAGCTATCCTAGGCATCGGTACTGAAGATTGAAGCCCAAAGATTAATTGGAAGTCTGGACAACGAAGCCCAATGGCAGACTCTGGAGACTGGAGCCCGAAGGCCTGTCCTGGCCTGTGGGCGAGTGGGAGGGAGGGAGGAAAGGGATTCATTTTGTTGTTGTTGTTGTTGTTGTTTCGTTGCCTGTTGTGTTCTGTTGAACATTGTGAGCAAGCTATCATGGCGCCAGACTGTGTGGCGACACTTGCGGGCTGTCCCCAGCTCATCCTTCGGTTGTGTTGGTTGATAGATAGATAGATATACTTTATTGATCCCGAGGGAAATTGGGTTTCGTTACAGCCGCACCAACCAAGAATAGAGCGTAAATATAGCAATACAAAAACCACAAACAATCAAACAACAATATGCAAACTATGCCAGATGGAAATAAGTCCAGGACCAGCCTATTGGCTCAGGGTGTCAGACCCTCCACAGGACGAGCTGCAAAGTTCGATAGCCACAGGCAGGAACAACTTCCCGTGATGCCCAGTGTCGTATCTCGGTGGAATATGGCTGGAGTCCAACAGCATAAAGTTCAATATCCGGTCTACAAACATGTTCCTCGATCGTAATATGACCCAGATTGCACCATCTGTTGTCAACCAGAACAGTAAGCCCCCAACACCTTTAGGCTCACCGCTCTCAGTGCACTTCCGGTCAGCCCGAATGGTCTGGAAGCTGTCCATGGAAAAGTTTGATCAGGTATGTCCTCGTGCAGCCCCGTTCCAGTAAAACACATAACACTGCACTCCCGAAATGTTCTCTAACACCTGGCTAGCGCCGTGAACTCATTGATACGTAAACAATATGCGTTTCAATGTATACGTGATAAGTAAATGAATCTGAATCTGAACCTTTGTGTTTGATTGAGGTAAGATTTCCTTCCTCCAAAACTCATCTTCACCACCTCCAATTCATCCATTTCCTGGCTGCTTCGTGCAAGTTTCCTCGCATTGAAGTTAGTTTTAAATAATGATTTGCAGATTATAACTACATCATGCCAGGTGAAATATAAAACCCAGATTGCTGAGGGGGATTGAAAAAATAAGGCAACGAACCTAATGGAGAAACACAATGGGTTGAGCAGCAACTGGAGGGCAAAAGGAATTCTCGATATTTCAGGGCAAAACCTTGCACCAGGACGATTTCCTTTTGTTGTTCCAGATGCCAGCATCCACAGGGTCTTCTGTCTCCAAGCGCAGATGAAACTTGGGGAGAGGGAAGGAAGACACGAAAGGGTATATATTACATCTCTGCGTCTTGCTCTGGAATATTTCCTCTCTTCTGCCACTGACATTGCTTAAAAGCTGTATATCTCTAATCTATTTCTAGTGGACAATAACACTGAACAGCAATTTTTTTGCGAGTGTTGCTTTCCCAGAATTTTATTTTTGATTATGATAGACTGCTTGAAGCTGAACACAAATATAATTTCAGACTACTTGTATCATGTAGGAATTTGAAGAAACAGGAAACTAACTATTATTGAATATAATGCATTTAATTACATAACAGTGTCATAGTTCAACTAAGCTAAAAATGATTTGTCGATAATTTTCATTTGTACTCAGTGTCTGAGGCTCCCCTTTAAGTGTCCAACAATAATCAGCCAGCATTGATGGATTCCTGTTGCCCTGATACCATTTCTCCATGACCGCAATGTCCTGGTGAAACCTTTCACCATGCTTGTCACTGACAACACCAAGATTTCATGGTTTTGTATGCTTGAAGCATGTTGTCAACCAGCTGCACATAGATTGGTGCTCTGTAGTTGCCAAGAAAATTTTCAACAACATGCGATTTTCTCTGGTCCCACGAGAATGTCTTCAAATTGCCTGTTATTGATGGCCTGTTTGATTTGCAGACCAACAAAAATATCTTGATACCAGTTACTCTAGGAAGCATCTGTCTCAAATATCGAAATCCTTCACAGAAATGTTTGTGCCTTGTGAAGGCAGATTCCATCTTTGCAGTCTTGAAAACCCAGTAATTCTGCTTTTGCCTTTGGTAAACACAAGTCTCTGACGAGATCATTCAATTCAGATTGAGTTATTAGATGAGGCTCACTTGACATAAAGGGTTCAAAATCCATGTCAGTATCAGTGTTGTTTTCCACTCCTGGCTTGTGCATCATGGCATCTTCGTCTGCCTCCTCTAGACTCCACGTCTCTGGTGGTATCAATACAGGAAGACTATCGTTGTGCGGCACAGATCTTATGGCTGATAGGAGATTGGGGTATTCAATGGATTTCTTGTTTTTAGTTGAAGAACCTGACACACTGGTCAGACAGAAGTAGCGGTCTATCACATGATCCTTCTGCTCTCACCATATCATCGGCATTCACTTCCAAGTACCTTGAAGCCAAACTCTGAGATTGACAGTGCATGTTGTGCAGCAAATGTGAGGAGCCCAGGTTTTGTTTTGGTTGCCAATTTTACACCCAAAGTAGAATTATGATTATGATTATGAGGACACGCAGTCCCTTTTTATTGTCATTTTAGTAATGCATGCGTTAAGAAATGATACAATGTTTTTCCAGAATGATATCACGAAAGCACATGACAAACCGACTTAAAAACTAACAAAAACCACATAATTATAACATATAGTTACAACAGTGCAAAGCAATACCGTAATTTGATAAGAACAGACCATGGCACAGTAAAAGTCTCAAAGTCTCTCGAAAGTCCCATCATCTCATGCAGACGGTGAACCTCCAGCGCCGCCAACTTGCCGATGCAGCATACTGGAAGTATCCGACCACAGTCCGACTCCGAGTCCGTTCAAAAACTTCAAGCCTCCGACCACCTCTTCAACACCAAGTACCGAGCACCATCTCTACCGAGGCTTTCTTATTAAGAGGAATTATGCTCCGTCTTTGAGAATTAAGTGTTTTCTCACCACAAATACAACTGAAGGGATAACAGCTATTGTAACATTGATGACATTTTGCGATCACAAATACTCCTGAAAATACAATTACTTTATTATAATGAGGGCACACAATATTGAATTAAATTGAATTGATTTTACTTCTTACGTCCTTCACATACATGATGAGTAAAAATCTTTACATTATGTCTCTGTCTAAATGTGCAATGTGCAATCATAGTAATTTATAATAATTTATGATAAATAGAACAGTCAATGTAACATAGAAATACACACAAATCAGTGTGAGTTCAACAGTCTGATGGCCTGGTGGAAGAAGCTGTCCTGGAGCCTGTTGGTCCTGGCTTCTATGCTGCGGTACCATTTCCTGGATGGTAGCAGCTGGAATAGACCATGTTTGGGGTGGCTCAGGTCCCCAATGATCCTTCGGGCCCTTTTTACACACCAGTCTTTGAAATTAATCTGAATCATGGGAAGTTCACAACTACAGATGCGCTGGGCTGTTCGCACCACTCTCTGCAGAGTCCTGCAATTAAGGGAGGTACACTTCCCATTCCAGGCAGTGATGCAGCATAGAAAGTTCTTAGGATTTGGGGGCCCATACCAAACTTACTCAACTGTCTGAGGTGAAAGAGGTGCTTTTGTGCCTCTTTCACCACACAGCTGGTGTGTACAGACCACGTGAGGTCCTCAGTGACGTGGATGCCGAGGAACCTAAAGCTGTTTCCCCTCTCAACCCCAGATCCATTGATGTCAATAGGAGTTAGCCTCTCTCCATTCCTCCTGTAATCCACAACCAGCTCCTTTGTTTTTGCAACATTGAGGAGGAGGTTGTTTTCTTGACACCACTGTGTCAGATAGATAACTTCTTCCCTGTAGGGTCACCTTGTTATTTTTGAGATTAGGCCAATCGATGTAGTGCCGTCAACAAATATGCTGTGCACATAGAGTATTTGCATCAATGTGAGTGCAGACCGATATACATGTAAACACAATGCATAGAACGGTGTGTGCATGATGCTTTCATAGCCTTTCTAAAACCTGTCCTGCCATGTGGAATCCGCCCTGCCTAAACATACCTAGGTATGCCTGGACAAGAAAGAAAACTTGGCAACACACGCAAAATGCCGGAGGAAATCAGAGGGCCAGGCAGTATCTATGACGTTTCAGGCTGAGACCCTTTGTCGACTGTACTCTTTTCCATAGATGCTGCCTGGCCTGCTGAGTTCCTCCAGCGTTTTGTGTGTGTTGCTTTGGATTTCCAGCATCTGCAGATTTTCTCTTGTTTAAGATAAAAAACTGATCAGCTTACGTGCAATATCAGGAAATAAGTTATTCAATGTGGATTAATGAATGAATTGAGTGTGGGTGGTAATTAAATCTGATGAAAAGGAAGTTCTCGAGAAGCAGATTCCAACCCACCAACACCAGCACCTCACTTAGATGTATGTACTCATCAGAGGCAGGTCGCCAGTTTTAATATACTGATTGCGTTATGTAACAATGATATTAAAATGGCCCTTGAAAGTAAAATGAACAAAAATTATAGTGTAAGGAAATATGATATTGCACCATTGCTTTGTACTTAAGTGAAGAGCTTTATACGTGAAACGCACGCTGAGAGATTATTCACATGGCTTGCAATCACTTTGACAACTTTGGAGATGATATTTACAGATTTGTGATCATGATCTGTGGCTTACATCAACAGGGGTGACGCTGCAGTGAAGCTGCATTAGTACAGGCCCCAGGTGATGACTGTATGACCAGCACCAGCAGCTGGAGGAAACACGACACAGCAGGAGTCTGCTGCTCACTGAAGAGAGGAGAAGCAACACTGAAGCGCAGGTTGCAGGAGTTCAAACCCAGTAGCACAGCTGCCATGGTAGCAGTCTTAACATTTTGGAAAGCTAGTGACTGAGACAGGCAAGGGCTGTAAAATCAGATTCATCCTAAACCTGGGGATGGCTGATGCTGGAATCTGGAGTGAAGTGCAAACTGCTGGAGGAGTTCAGTGGATCAGGCCGTTCCCCTCCACAGAGACAGACCAATCCACTGAATTCCATCAGAAGTTTCAAAAACACGGACACGAGGAAATCTGCAGATGCTGGAAATTCAAGCAACACACACAAAATGCTGGTGGAACATCTGCCTGACCTGCTACGTTCCACCAGCATTTTGTGTGTGTGCCTTCAGAATTCTGTGTTTTTTTGGCACTATCCAGAACTTGTTTAACTCTGGGTCTTGCTGGAGATACTGGTAATATCTTGTAGTTGCTGATCCACATTTGAGAAAGAATGGAGACGGTCTGCTCTGCAGGGAAGCAATTATGTACAACTTTATTATGATGGCGCCAGTCAGGATGAGCAGGTATTTGTGTTTACATCCTTATTTGGCATCTGATAGAGCTTCAACTGCACTGACATGGAAATCAGAGCACCCCAATCTTCTAGGAGCATGCATTAAACACAAGGGCTGCTGTACAGCAAGGGTTAAATATCCATCATTTTAGCATCTAGTGTCTGCAGGCAGTGGTCAAGGTGTATATAGAGTTTTCTGAATGCTGGCCTCTCTAGCTATAGAGCCATAACTTCAATTCACTCAGACATGATGCAGTCTCTATTATTGTCATTATCATCTGTCACAGAGTCTATATTGCATTCCTCATTACATGCTGTGAAACCCTTTGCAGTGTCCTGAGGGTAAATAAAGACACTATGTAAATGCAGCTGCTGTTATACTTTATTTCATGGATAGAAAATTGCTAGATGTCATTTAATATATTTTTTAACAATTGGATTTAATTTTAGGTATGGGATTTAGAAGTATTCCTGTCCAAAGGGACTGAAGACATCAAAGCTGTCAGAGGTACACCCAATGCATTATTTTTTTGCTTTATTGAATGAAAACAGACTAGTTCGACAGAAACTGCAGTTATAATCTCCTTCAGCATTATATTGGGTGAGTCACTGTTGATGATACCTATTACGAATAGCATAGCAAAATAAAAATGTCTAGAAATAGCATTCCATTCATTGTAATGCAAAACATCAGCAATCAGTTAATTAATTGTTAACTCTCTGTGCAAAGCTAACATAATAAGACAAGAAGAGAGAAAAATAAATAGTTGATATTTCTTTAGTACTGTACCTTCTTTAAGAAAAGACAAGATTGATTGTAGTAAAGAGACAGTCTACAGTGATGGGTGTGGCAGGATAGAATAATGCAGATACAGTCGGCCCTCCATATCCACGGGTTCCGCATCTGCAGATTCAACCAACCACGGATCAAAAATATTCGAAAAAAGGATTCCAGAAAGTTCCAGAAAGCAAAACTTGAATTTGTCATGTGCCGAGCACTACACTGAATCCACTTGAATGAAGTGATGTGTAGGCATCACGTGCTGTAGCCTCCCGCCATTTCACAGATACTCAGTCTCTCTCCAGCGCTCGTTGTTTGAGCATGTTTGCCTCGTGTCTCGTTTGTTCGCTACTTGTGTTGTGAGCGAGAGGAAGGAGTTTAAGTCTAGTAAGGGATGGCTGGCTAGCTGTGTAAAGCGCTACAGCCTCAAGAACTTAAAGATCACGGGAGAATCGGCATTGGCAGCATCAGCGTTCCCAGAAGAGCTCCGATGGCTGCGTCTGTGCTGAACATGTACAGACTTTTTTTTCTTGTCATTATTCCCTAAACAATACAGTATAGCAACTATTTACATAGCATTTACATTGTATTTGGTATTATAAACCGGCTGGTGGCGTAGCGGCATCAGCGCTGGACTTTGGCGTGGAAGGTCCCGAGTTCGAATCCAGCCAGCTCCCCTGCACGCTTTCCTTCCGTGCTGGTGATCTCATCCGGCAGAAGGCAATGGCAAACCACTGCTGTAACTTGCCTCGTAGGCAGTTTCACACTACGTCAGAGAGGCATGGAGGGAAATCGTCCGCTAACCGGAGAAACTCCGGATGCGACGTACCTTTTCTCTCCTAGAGATGATTTAAAGTATATGGGAGGATGTGCGTAGGTTATATGCAAATACTACGCCATTTTATATGAGGGACTTGAGCATCTGTGGATTTTGGTATCCACGGGGTGTCCTGGAACCAATCCCCTGCGGATACCGAAGGACGACTGTGTAATTAAAATGGCATTCATGTCTCATTCCACAAAATGTTATGTCAAATTCCTGAAGGGGAGCTTTATGCCAATATTTAATTGTGATTTTCAAAATAAGAAGCTTAAAAAAACAAGAAGTTAAAGAGAGCACTAGAATTACCTCAAAATACTTAAGGGCAGTCGAGAAAGCTTCCATAAATATGTAGTGGAGGGTATATTGACTGGCTGCATCACAGCCTGGTATGGAAACACCAATGCATCTTAAATGGAATATTTTACAAAAAGTAGTAGATACGGCCCAATCCAATTCAAGGTAAAGCCATCCCCATGATTGAGCACATCTACACAAAACATTGTCGCAAATAAGCAGCATCCATCGTCAGGGACCCCAGCCACCCAGGTCATGCTCTCTTCTCACTGCTGCCATCAGGATGAAGATACAGGAGCCCCAGGACTCACACCACCAGGTTCAGGAACAATTATTATCCCTCAACCATCAGTCTCTTGACCAAAGGAGATAACTTCACTTTCTCATCATTAAAATTTTCTCGCAGGCTATGGACCCATTTTCAAGAACTCTTTCTCTTATGTTCTCAATATTTATTGCTTATTCATTCATTGTTATTATTATTTCTTACTTTTTTATTTGCACAGTTTGTAGTTTTTTGTATACTGATTGAACACCCAAGTTGTTGCGTCTTTCATTGATTCTATTACAGTTATTATTCTATTATGGATTTATTGAGTATGCCCACAAGAAAATGTTACCATGTACTTTGATAGTAATTTCACTTTGAACTTTGAACTTCAAAAACATCCCAAAAATGACATTTCAGGAAATTGGTGGGTGAAATAAACCCCAAGAATCCCACTGTGTAGTTTATAGACTATTGAATATAAGTTAAAGTTTGAATATGGCGACTGGACGGCTTTGATTTTTGTATAGCCATATTGAGAGTTCCGTAAACTGTTTTGCCTACCGGATGCAAGAGTGCCGGATAGTTAATGCTATTAGGAAAGAATTTGAAAAATAAAGGGGAAAATCCAGTTGCGATTCTGTAATGACTAACTCTGGAAGGGAGGAGGCCCTGCTGAAGGAATTCTAGGGGTTAGGAATTTAATTCAAAAGTGGAGCTTGAGAATAATATCTAAACTATGTGCAAATTACTCTGGAACAGCAGAGTGGGAAAGGGAAAATATGGCTAAAGGCTAGCGTGTGACAGGTAAGTTCATTCACGCGACACAATTACTGGTATGTCTTAGTAATGTTGGGACAGACTTTACCTAAAATTGTAAAAAAAACCACACTAAAAATATAAAAAGAGATGAAGGGTAAGTCTGGGTCATTAATAATGTTTAAAATAATACAAATAACACAGTAACATTGTGGAAATAAACTATTTATTGAAAACTCAACAGAAAAGGTCAAACATGATATAGTGTAAATTAAAATATTTTGAAAACAAGTCACAGTGCACAGATAAAGGTCCTTGGAATTCATCCTTTGTTGATACAGGCTAAAGAGAAGTGACAGAGTATTGTACTCTGCCTCTGAAATTCATTCCATTAAAGTGAATGTTGGAATGTCCTCCACTGTTATTGCTAATATACACCCATTTTTATTTCCAGGCATGAATTTCCAGTCACCAATAAAACTCGTATACTGTAATATGCATAAGAAATTAATAAGAACAAATTAGAAGTAGCTTGATAAACAGACGGATCTTGGTAACGCTCTAGCAAACTGCTTCTTGTGTTTGCATTTTTGATATTCTGATAAATATTAAGGGGTTAGAAAAATAATCAAACAATGCCACTTACATGGCACATGTTCCTTGTCCAAGAGAAAAGACATATGGTAGGACACGTAATATATACTAATGCATTGAAGCCTCACTATCCAAAGCTTTCATTTCATATATTTATGCCTACCATCCCCATTACATAAGTCCCATGTATTACTTCTGAAGGAGAAGCCATCATAAATTGGCAAGGAATGACAAGCCACCGGGAAGGATTTACCATTTCAAAAAGGCAGCCACGAAAGACAAAAGTTTACTTGCATCCTATGAGATTCCAAACTTAGTTGCAAAAGCTGGCAAGCCACATAATATAGATGAATCATTGATTCTACCTGTGGTTTCTGTTGGAATTTCTACCATTATGAATCAGAGTGCATATTAAACTATTTAAGCCACTCATCGGTATCAAGGTGTTTTGATGAAATGTCAGAGTTTTTGTTAAACAATTAGTTACACAACTGCAAGCTAAGAAGTTTTCCTTGTAAATCGAGAAATTGGTAAATTTCCTTGTAAAGTTTTCCTTGTCAGCGGGAGGAGAATATGGTGGCGCGATGCAGCTCGCAGCAGCCACTCCAGTGGTGATATCTGTTATTTGTCAAGTGGGGTGCCGTGTACAATCCTGATTTGATGGAGACGGATGTGAGAGCACGGAGGAACATCTGGTGAAACTTCTGAAATGCCTGTTTCGCTGCTGCTGCTACTGTGTGGTCCAGAATCTCCGGAGGAGAAGGCCCCGAGTCCTCGGCTTTGCTTGTTGCTTGGTGGCCGGGGCAAGGTTGAAGCGCTCAGCAGAGGATGGTGCTCGGAGAGGCTGCGTCGGAGGGGCTAGTCAGAGGCTCAAAGTTTTCAGACGGACTCAGAGTCCGCTGCGGTCGGGTGCTTCCAATGGTGCTGCGTCGGCAAGTTGGCGGCGCTTGGAGGTTCATGGCGGGGAGAGTTCATCCCTTCTGCCGCCTGCGTGGGATGACAAGTCTATTGGGACTTTGAGACTTTTTTTTACCGTGCCCATGGTCTGTTCTTTATCAAATTATGGTATTGCTTTGCACTGTTGTAACTATATGTTATAATTATGTGGTTTTGTTAGTTTTAGTCTTGGTTTGTCCTGTGTTTTTCTTGTGATATCATTCTGGAGGAACGTTGTATCATTTTTTAATGCATGCATTTCTAAGTGAAAATAAATAAGGACCGAGTGTCCTCATAATCTAATCTAAATCTAAAAATCAATGAAACTACATTGCATGACAATGAAGTTCTTCTGATTTTATATGTTAGGTTTTTGAGTGATGATCAGGCCAGTGAGGAACTTTTTGCCCAAAAGATTAGGACAGAAACCAAGGGTGAAACTATTTTTGAAGACGTCAAGAGCTATTTCTTGGAAAACGATGTTTCACTGGAAAATATAAACTCACTAGTTTGCATCAGCCACAAGAGTCTCACAAAACACCCAAAGTAGCAATATAAAGTGCTTTTTTTTTTGTTGCTAGAGAAACATTGCCTATAAAGGCACTATTTTATTTAGCGGCCTTAAGCATTACCGTGAGGAACACTGCCAGCTAAAGACCTTGCAATCTCTTTAACTTTGTAGCATTCATAATAATTAATCTTCTTCAATATTCACCATTTTGATGCACTTGAGTACCCAGATACATGCACTAGAGAAGACACGGAAAATGTAGATGAAAAGTCAATCCTCCTGGGAAGTACCTCAGATTAAGAGACCTCCACTTCAAGATGTCATAGGCCAGAGATACCAAAGAGTCACTAACAAAGTTGTATTTCTTCAAGGAAGCCCTGAGCATATACCGATTATTTTTCTCTCTCTGTTGCCTGGTAATCCTTTCTTGTTACAGCTCTGAACACAATGTTTGTTTTGGGAGACAAGTATCAGGCACCTGTGATACAAGTGAATGGGTGAGGAGTAACTTTAAAAAGAGATCAGAAGGTGAGAATCCATTGTGGGGATCACAGGAATAACTGGGCCTGGAGTTACCAGAAGCACAAGTGAAGGTTTCAGCAGGAGATGAACTAAAATAGGGGGTGAGAATTATAATATTACAGAGATCGAAGAAAATATATGGAAAGTCCTAGAAATGGATGTTTGGCTGCTTTTCCCACCCACCTGGCTTCAATTATCACCTTCACGTTAGTGCTCCTTCCCCTCCCCCCCATCTTCTTTACTCTGATGTTTTTCCCCTTAGTTTCCAGTCTGGAAGAAGCGTTTCGGTCCGAAATGTCGAATGTTTATACGTTTCCACAGATGCTGCCTGACTTGGCTGAGTTCATCTTGCATCTTGTGTGTGTGTGTATGTGTGTGTGTGTGTTGTAATGTAAGTTTGATGCTTAGGGTTAAATGAAGTACCAATATGAGAAAAAATATTCAAGATTTTTACTTTCTAATTCAGTGGGATTTGTTTATCCACTTGTAGCTGATCAACAAAAATGTCTTTTTGATAAGATTGGAATATATCAGCGACCCATGTAAACCATTGGCTTTGCAGGGTGAGGTTTATCAAGAAGTTGAGGTTATTCTGATTTTATCCATCCAGGACTGGAATATTCTAAGAGAAAAACAGCCATCCATTACTCAGGTGCTGGAGAACACTTAGAAATTAATGTGGGGTAAGGCTGCATAAGGCACTCTCCTAACTTACTTTGAGCATCTCAATAGCTTTTTCAATTCTGACAGCTGTGCATCTGAGCACTTATGATTAAAATATATAAACATAAAAAATTAGAAGCAGGAGTCGTCAACTTAGCTTGTCGAACTGCTCTTCCATACAATAACATCATACTGATCTGATTGTAACTTCAATTCTGCTTCTGTCCCTGCCTCAAAAGCGCTGCCTCTGCCACCCTCTAACAGAGTGTTCTAAACAATTATAACCCTCTAAGAGGAAAAAAGACACATAAATAAGCAATCCCTATAGTTTATGATTGGCCCTAATGTGTACAGTGTCTTGTAAAAGTCTTCAAACCCCAAACCTTTGTTCACATGAATGAGAATTACAACCAGGGATTTTGAACAATTTAACTGAGAATTTTTATTTATGAGTCATATGTACCTTTTTTTCACAGTTGAGCCCAAAAAAGCAGGGTAAGTTGTAAAGCATGGAAAACTAAAACTTTTAAAACTGCAATGTCAGCATTTCTGAAGTATTCATCTTCCTTTGCTCAGTTCTTAGTCGAACCATGTCCCTCAGCTTTTACAGCCAGTAGTCTTTTTGGTTAAATCTCTATTACAGCCTTTCTTAACCACTTTTGCCCTGGAGGAAACCTTGAAATAACTTTCAGGTCTCAGGGAATCCCTGAGTAAAAACTATCATATCTACAGCTCATGGTACGTTAGCGAGATCAATAAGTTGTACATATAATAACCCAAAAATAATTGTCAATGCACTTTTGAGTAGAGAATGAATTTTTAGTCAAACTTTCGGTAGTTAAGCTTAGTTTACCTCTCTTGAAATTAATCTCTTTCTTTCCCTTTCATAAATTTTAAAAAATCACAAGGCAAACATAATAAATTTATGTTAAATATGTGCCTTAAGACAAAATGGGATTTAATTTTTCTAAAGGTGGACTTGGTAGATTTAATTTAAATAGAAGTTGTAAATTGATTTTAATTAATGCTATTTACAATATGAAAATGTATAGACAATGTTGAATAGTAAAGTTACTGAAAACCATAAGCCAAAGCAATATGAATAAAAATATAGCCTAGGACACAATTTTATACTAGACTTTGAAGAAAAACATTTTCTTACTGAGTGACATGATCAGACTCAAATATAGGCCTAGCATGTGAAACTTGTGCTTGTTTTTTGCTGCACAAATACTGAATTCTGCATCGAACTTGAGATAAGCACACACAGATTTCACCTTCAGCTGAAATGAGACAATTTATATTCTTGCTCTTGAAGCTTGTTAAACAAGAACAGGCTTGCTCACACATGTAAGAAGTTGAAAACTGCAGCAAAATGTTCATTGCTTTCCCATGAATGGAGGATACTCTTTTTTTCACAGAGATTCAAGACTCTCCAGGGGCACTATCAGTATAGGTGTCAACACAGTTCGTCCAAGACAGACCTTTTGTCCAGATATGAAGACAAAACATTAAATATATCTTAGCCTTTGCTTGTTTGGGGCAGCTCTTGGCAACAGAAAGAGTTTCCCTGAATCTCACCATCATTTACAAATCTTTCAAATGCTACAACATGACATCTAATGGTGAAATCTGTTGACTCATCAACCTGGAAAGAGAAGCTGTTGTTTTTCAGTTTACCAGACAAAACGTCTTCAACATCAAGTAATATGTCATCACTATGTCAACTTATTGAACCGTTTGAGAGTGAAGCCTTTTCAATTTGTTATACTGCATCTTTCCTAATATTTTACCAACGGTAATTTTACATGTTGACATTATTAGGTTCTCACCAAGAGTGTGACTTTTTCTTTTCTGGGCCATAGGTTTTGCTACTAAATAACTTGCTTCCTGAAACTTTTTCCTGACTGTGACTTTATTAACAAAAGCTTTACTCTGCTTTGACAGTTCCGTAGTTATTTAAAATAATCAGCACTTTTACATGTCATATGGCTGTGATTTGTAGTTAAGTGTCTTTTCAATTTTGCTGGAGCCATTGCTGTATTTGTAAGTTGTTTGCAGCAGATTGGGCACAATGGAATAGAACAACTTGAATCATCAGTCCTTGTAGTACCCATTGATAAGTAGCTTTCATTGCAAAGACGGACTTGTTTGTGTCCATTGTTGCACTAGTACAGTGAAATGACTCAGGAAATAGTAATCCTTCATCATTAACCTTATCAGAAGTGTACATAGGCCTAGGGCTAGAATCCTCCTCTTCTATCTCACACCTCCTCTTCAAAAATCACCACACTGGACTTTAGAATGAAAATTTCACTCCAATTTTCTACTACACTAGTAGTTTATTTGCTCCCAAAAATCAGCTGGCTCAGGGGGGAAGTAAGGGAAGTAATTTGGGAGGGAGAGGGCTCAACCAAATAAACCTGTCCAACTGCGCACTGCCATCCTGGGCTGAAAGATCTCTAACAAGATTGCTAACGGGGCTGATTGGTCACTGCCCACTACTGCAAGTGCTAGCGTCTCGTGTCGCGCGAAGTTTCTTATCCTTGGTTAAGAAATCTGCTCTATTAGCTATGCCCAACGTGATAGAGCAATATTTGCCCATTCCTCCTTGCAAATTTTCTCAAACTGTGCCAGATTAGTTGGGGAGCAGCCATCTTGGGGTCTTGCCAGAGATGATCGATCGGGTTCAGGTCGGGACTCTGACTGGGCCACTCAAGGGCATCAATTTTCTTCATTTGAAGCCACTCCATGGTTGCTCTGGCAGCGTGCGTTGGATCATTTTCCTGCTGAGAGATGAAATTCCTCCCCAGTTTAAGCTCTCTGGCAGAGGCTAGCAGGATTTATCCAGGATCTCTCTGTATTTAGCAATATTTTTTCCCATCAATCCTAACCAGACTTTCAAATCCCTTCTGCTGAAAAGCATCCCCATGGCATGATGCTACCTCCACCATACTTTACAGTAGGGATGGTGTTACCTGGCTGATGTGCAGTATTAGATCTATGCCCCATGTACTGCTTAGTGTTGAGGCCAAAAAGTTACACCTTAGTCTCATCCAACCACAAGACCTTCTTCCATATCTTTACAGTATCTTCCAAGTGAAACTTTGCAAAGTCTTTATAGGCAAGGATGTGTTTTTTCAGCCAGGTCTTCATCCTTGTCACTCTTCCATAAATACCCTTTTTGTGCAAGGACTGAGAGATTGTGGAGTCATGAACTTCACCTCTTGCTGCAGCCACTGACTTCTGCACCTCACTCACAGTGACTGCTGGCATCACAGTAGCCTTTTTAACAAAAGCCATTCTTCCCTGGTGACTAAGTTTAGAGGGGCAGCCTGACCTAGGCAGTGTGACTGTGGTTTCATTTTTTTCCCACTTTCTCAGGATGGACTACACTGAGCTCTGAGGCATGTTCAGTGCCTTTGAGATGGTCTCGTACCCTTCCCCAGATTTGTGCTTCTGTATTATAATTTCCCTGAGTTGTCTTGAATGTTCTTTTGTCTTCATTTTGATTTTGTCTGCTGAAAGTCTATCATACTGTTACACCTTACAGAGGGAAGGCTACTTATTCTCATAAATTAATTGAAAGCAGGTGAACCTTCAATTTTCTACATCAACAAACTTGGTAAGTTGGTAAGATAATACAGTATAATGCACCTGAGGAAAGTTAGCATAGTAAATACAAAGGAGATGAATACCTTTTCAGCCTCACAATTTTGTTTTTAAATTTCTAGTACATTGTTGATAGTCTTTGAAATTTTTCTTTTGATTTGACATGATGTACAATGTTTTGTAGATTAGCTCAAAAATCCTACTTCAATATATTTTAAATTTAGAAAATGAGGCAGTAAAATGAGAAAAGAGTTGAGGGGGTTGAATACTTTTTTAAGGCACTGCAGATTCTCCCATAAGTGGCAATATCAATCCCACTTCCATCACCTGAAGGTCCTTTAGCATCTGATATGTTTCAATCAAGTTCCCTCTCCCTCTTCTAAACTCTAGCAGATACCAGCCGAGCTTGTCCAATCTTTCCTCAAAAGACAACACGCCCATTCCAGTAAAGTTGAAGACACACCCTCGGAATCAAGAACGAATATGGGCAGTGATGACTTCCATTTCCACTCCTTCCTCTTGCTGATGTGAGGGACATGTCCTCATAGTATTTTGGGAAACATCAGAGAAAGTGCTGAGTGCACTTCCAAAGATGTTATTATGAAGACAAAGTAACAGAAGACTTTATTAACTGCACACAAAATGGCACTTCAATGTGACATTCAACTCAGGGGTATCACACAGAACGAGTAGTTTTTCAGAATTAGAGTCGGTGGTTATTGGACATAGAGAAAGTTTGGCTGTGCTCTTTTGACCTTTCAGATAGGATCCTTGCACCCAAAAAGGAGAGACCATGCCTCTTTCTAACAATAACTCAACTGCATATCTTTGTAGTGGAGTTGAGGAGAAAATCTCAAAGAATGTATCATATTTCATGTTCCACCCTAAAACTACTGGTAATTATTAACAGGTGTCAAATTTTAATATAATTTTAAAATGAAAGCTGACAGAGATAAACAAGTACTTTGTAATTTGATCTGGGGAGTGATATTTTGTGAGTTTAATGCAAAAATATTAGCTTTAAATTTAGTTCTGAAACTTGGCTTTGGGTGCTGTTATACGTATTCAATTACACAAAAAACATTGTTCATTTGACTGAGCCATTTAGGGGTTTATATTTAGCAAACAATGACAGTGTCAGCATTATAATATTCAATTAAAACAAACTGTTGTTCACCCATGGGTTGGACAGGTTATACTCTCAAACTAATTAACTACAAACAGTATCGCTGTTGCATTGATGTACTGAAGCCAGTTCGGTTCTCTCTCAACCGCCATACAACAGGTTAATTTATTGGGTTAGCATCCAGAGGCCTGGATATAGATCCAATAACGTAGCTTTGAGTCCAAACACAACAGCTGGGGAATTTGAGTTAGACAATGTGGAATAAAATACTCATATCATAATAGCAGGCACACATTACTGAATTGTTGCAAAAACCCAGCAGGCTCACTGAGTTCTTCAGAGAACCTTCACCAGTCGTCTGGCTTGAGTGTGACTCATGATCCACAGTTGTACAGCCCATCACTTCACTCAACTCAGGGGCCAAATGCCCACCGGCAGCTACTTCCCATGAATAAATTTGAGACAAAGGCATACTTGCACACAGGGCTTGCTAGAAAGCTGCTTCTGAAAGGAACACTCTATGATTTTGGACACAACAGGTACTGCAGGTGCTGGAAATCTGGAGCGATACACACAATGTGTTGGAGGAGCTCAGCAAGCCAGGCAGCATCTATGGACGGGAATACGCAGTTGAGTTCTCAGCCAAGATCCTTCACCAGGACTGGTGACTCGGCCCGAAATATCGATTGCTTATTCCCATCCATAGATACTGCCAGTGTTTAACACACTGTCACCACTTTGTCTTCCTCAAAATGATTAGATTAAACATTAGAGACCTTTCACAGGCCACACAACCTTGATGTATTTCTTCAGGGGTTATATAAAGCAGTTCTTTAAAAATAAGAGCCAGCATTTTGTGCTTTACTCTAACTTAAAATGCCCAACCTGCTTCGAAGCTAATAAGGGATGTTTTGGGGGACAGAATAGGAGTTAGGGGTCAGGTCAGGGTTGAGAGACAGGGGTGTGGAGGAGTAAGAGGTCAGGCCTCTGTTCTGCATTCAAAGTCGAGTGACGCAGATGGGTGTCAAATGACCACTGCCGCCTAAGCCTCTGCTCCACACTCAAAGGCCAGTGATGTGGGCAGCACTGTGTTCAAAGTCCGGCAACATGGACGGGCGGTGAGGGACATCCGTAGATGCCAGGCTGCCACAGGTCGGTGGTTCCGGGGATTGGATGACAGTGCGCGCAGGAGGCCTGAGGAGGCCCGAGGGCCCCTGAGTCCGTGCACCTGGAGTTGGAGCCTATAGTTTAGTGTCCAGTCATCGGCTGGTCCGAGGGTTGATCAATACCAGAGATCAAAATCTGAAGTGTGGAAGTTGAAGCGCAGTGGCCGAAGCCGGGAGGCCAGAGAGTGGAATGTGTCCTGGGGATGGAGGACTGCCTGTGTGTCTGCTTGGGAGGGAGGAAAGGGGTTCGCTTTGCTGCTGCTGGTTGGACGCTTGTTTTGTTGCGCTCTGCGTTGTTCTACTGAGTGTTGTGGGCATGCTATGCTGGCGTCGGAATATGTGGTGTCACTTGCACATCCTTGGGCATGTTAGCTGTTAATGAAAGCGCCACATTTCACTGTGTATGTAATAACACGGTAAACCTGAATCTGAGTCTAAAAGGAAATCACTTGTTGTGATGGAATTGTGGCAGCTAATTTACATAAGCAAGATGCCACCAAGAGGAGATAATGAACAAAACCTTTCTTTTTATCAGAGGAAAATCAGGACCGTTTTTTTTCCAAAGTCGCTCCCAATCAGCTCATCACACTTTTCCAGACTGCTTGTATCTAAATTTACAGTGATGGTCTGGATCAGACTTCAAAGCAGCCATATTCAGCCGCTTTCAAATAACAAAAAAAACACCCACTCATTTTGTGTGACGATCTAAAGCGAGCTGTGAGTTTCATTCCTCGTTCAGAAGGGTAAGCTGTGCTGTGGAGCTGCAACTCAATAAGCAATCTTTCAGGGGGAGAGGAGAATGAAGAAAAAAAAACAGTCAATGTGCAGCTGTTGCTTGACTTGCGCGATGCAGCCTAATTCCTTGTAATTCAATGAGCGCTATATAGTAAAGAATAAGAAGAACAAATGGGTTGCATTGTGTGAGACTAAGGGTCACTTGTCTGCATAATGGCTACTGGAATCAACTTGACACATATCAAGGTGATTCTTTTAAGAGGATTTGTCAGTGCTTGCCACACCAAAAGATTATCAACTATATGCAGACAGAGGATGCACTTTAGACAGTCAGGCTAGGTAAGTAACAAAGACTAATCCTTAATGCTTTTCCATGTTCGAAGGTCCGGCTTACAGTGGCAAAGTTGAACCAAATCATTAGGGAAAAGAAATGAGGGGAGAATAATCAAGAAGGTGACTTGAGAAATGTTTTGATCAGCCTGGGAATTGAAGTCAAAGTCAAGTTTATTGTCACCTGCACAGGTGCAATAAAAAACTTAGTTGTAGCAGCAACACAAGGACATAACATCAGACACACAGCGTATAAACATGGTTATATGTAACGTCTACAAGAAAGAACACAGTTAGAAGCAAAACACCCAAAGCTGGTTGTGGTGCAAAGTGGTAATCATAATGCCTCTATACTGGGGTAGTGATTATGGTTCTGTAGGCTGCTTCAATAACCAAATAACCAACGGGAAGTAGCTCTTCTTGAACCAGGTGGTGTGGGACTTCAGGCTTCTGTCCAATAATAACTGTTAGTAGCATGATGGTGAGGATCTTTGATGATTGACGTTGACTTTTGAGGTAGCGCTGACTGTTTCAGAGGGATGTGACCCTAATGTATCAAATGTACTGAAGTTTCAGAACAGATAGCTGGCACATGTTGAGGTAGCAGATCTCATGTGGTTCAGCAATAGGAAGGGCAATTCTCACCGGTCCTTCAAAAAGGGCAGCAAAGTATAAAGTTGTTCCCCACTGATACTGAACATTATCAAATGATCCTACTCTGCAAAGAGCAGATGTGTGTATGTTGCTTAGGAACAACATTGAAATCTGCCTTAACACTGGGCAACAAATTTTTTTGGAAGTGTTGCTTATGATAGAACGCTTGAAGCTGAACACAAAGATAATTTCAGACTACTTGGATCACGTAGGAATTTGAAGAAACAAAAAAATAACTTCTATTGAATTGTTTGTTGTTCTTCTTTGGTCCTTGTGGCGCATCGGCAGGTAACTTCGCCATTTCTTTAGCATTCAACTGTTTTTTACAAGGCTGACTTGCGAGCTTGGCTCTCAGCTTAGCACAGATGGAAAGTGTGCAAGGAGGCAGTGGGATTCTTATCTGGGATCACTTGCCTCGAAGTCTGATGCTGATGCCACTGCCCAACAGCCGGCCTTTTTATTGAATGTAATGGCGATGATGCTTTGCAATAGTTCAACTAAGCTAAACATGTTTTCTTGATGATCTTCGTTTGAACTGAGACTTGACACTTGACCACAATGTCCTGGTGAAACATTTTGCCTTGCTCTGCACTTACAGCACCAAGATTTGTAAGGAAGAAGTCTAAGTGGGAATGCAGAAAATGAATCTTTAGTGACACGTTGTACTTCATAGTTTTGTATGTTTGAAGCATGTTGTAAACCAGCTACATGTAGTTTGGTGCTCTGTAATTGCAAACAAAAAATCTTTAACTACACCCTTAAATACCTTCCATGCGATTTTCTCTGGTCACACCAGAAGTTCTTTGAATTGCCTGTCATTGATGATTTGTGGACCAACATAAACGCTCTCCTTAATCTTGGCATCAATTATTCTGATTTGAATTATGGACTGAGATAACAAATATAGCTGATTTTTTAAAAAAGTGGTGCGTGATAGGGAAATTTCATGGTGATTTTCATGGTTAGCAGCCCAAAATTCAAAAGATGTTCAGGAAGCAAAATCTTTGTTGTCCATAGGTAAAAAAAAAAATCCCCTCAATAAGATAATGAGGGATAATTTAGTTTGTGGACTGTATAGTGCAATGAGCTACAGTATAAGTTAATATCTTTAATAATTGTAATACAAGCTACAATAACTGCAATATTATTGACAGTAATATAGCATCTTCATAAGACAAAAATACCCCAAGAGAGGTAAAAGAGAACTGTAAAATGAAACAAAATATTGGCTAGATGACCAAAAAAATGATTCTAAGCTGTGTCCTAGACCAGTAGAATAGTAGGTTTTGGCATTGTTGACGGAGCTAATAACTTAGGTGATGTTTGAAGAATGAAGGGGCATAGATGTAAGAATATAGAAATGGATCGCAGTAATAAGGAGTGGTGAGGCTCTTGCGTAAATTTTTTTCCTTAAATGACACCTATGAAGGTCAGAAAACCGAGGTAAATGGCTTGGGGTAAAAGTTAGTATACGGGCAGCGGAGTTTTGAATGACCTTGTTTATGGGGATAGTAGAATGGAGATCCAGCAGGATTTCTGTTGGAATAATCAGGTTTAAAGGTAATAAAAGCCAAGAAAAGCTATTTCAGGAGTGGAGGGGAGGAGGGCAGAATCTGGCAATGCTACAGACGTGGAAACAGATGGTCAGAGATGGCAAAGATATGAGGTTGAAACTCAGCTCGGGGTGACGTTTTACATGAAGACTGGGAAGAATATAATTTAGCTGCCAGGAGAGGATTGTTTCTGGGGCTCGATTTTTTTTTACTTGCTCACATTCACTACTGAATGTTGGAAAAATAGTCTGAGGCCAGTGGATGGGTGAGAGAGGTGGTGACTTGTGGAATAGGCTGCATTGTTTTTCATGATGCTGCAGGCAGGTAACACATAGGTACAGTATAACTGGATACTTCAATAGAGGTGAGGGACCGTCATCACTTCTTTTATTTTTGGATGAGCTTTGCATAATCCAAATGTTGCACTGATTACAACTCTCAACAATGCAAGTTTTGCACAAAAGCTTATGATATGGCGGTACCATATGTAAAGCTGTTCCCATGATGGTGCAGTATGATAAGTAATGTTGATGTAAATACACCGTCTCTACTTTGAATAGTCACATGCCCAGTACCTTTGGGGAGGCCTTGGCAACCTCAGATCCATTCAACGAGAGCACATAGGGTCTGATCAGAACTATTGTAGTGGAAGGATATCTCCATTCCCCAAAACTGCTGAACACTTGCCTCACCTTTGGTGGAGTCTGCAGGCTCATTTGGGCCTCATCAGATTATACAGAATTGGAGTGGAAGCAAGTCACCCTTGGTGCAGAGGGATTGCCTGAGAAAAATGAAAAGAAGCTTAAATAATTGCTGCTATCATTCATTATAGAAGCTCAGTCGGGTGACAACACAAGACACTTTGGAATTAACAATGGTTCTAACTCTGATCTCGGTTGTCTCTGCCTCCTGGCCAAGACCTTTCTCGCTGCATTGGGCCCTGTGGCTCTTTTTCTTTTCATGGGCTTCTTCCTTCTTCCTTTCCAGTCTTGAAAAAGGGTCTTGGCTCAAACCATCGACTGTTTATCCCCTTTTTGTTGGTGCTGCCTGACCTGCCGAGTTCCGCCAGCACTTTGTGTGTGTTACTCTGAATTTAAAATGCTATTCACTTAAAGCTTTTAGTATTGCAGTTGCTTTTGTTTTTTTAACCCTTCACAAATGGAACTTGCAAGACAAATGTGATCTCTAGTGGATTCAGGGAAACACAATTTTAATTGTTTCAGGGAGAATAAAAGGTGTCTGCACCTTTCTTGCTAGATAATTTTGTTTGGAGGATTAATTTTTTTGTCTGTAAAAGAAGTGACACAGTTTCACCACTAGACAGGATAAATTCCAAATGCCCAATTGCAAAATAGACAGGGCATATGATAATATTAATTGATCTATTAATGGGTGTTGTGATCACTTTTTCTGGATTAGAGGCCCCCAACTGATTAAAACAGTTCCTAGTTAGCACTAGGGATTGTACTTAGCCCACAGCGAGGTGTTTCAGTACGACTTGTGCAAAAACTTCATGAAAATTCAGAATGTGTTTGTTGAGTCAGGGACTATTGTAGGTTACCTACTTTAAGTGGCTAGTGATTAACAAGGAACCAGTTTCACTGATAGTCTAAACAGAAAGTAGAATATTTTAAAATGCCGCCAATGATACAAGCGCAATACACATCCTACAAGGACTTTCTTTCCGGTTTAGCAATTATCCAGGTTGCTTCAGATTTTACATGAGAGGAACAGGGGTTGCCCATGCACAGCTGAATTTGCTGGGTGAATCCCCTTCCTTGCCTCAATAACAGTGCAGTGAACATACACATGCAAATTTAACATGCATTTGCATGCACTTAAAGGAAAATATTTTCCAAAAGCAAATGTATTATTAGAAATGCAAATAAGGAATGCATAGACTAATTAATCTAGCTCTTTAGTGAAAATGCGGCTGGACTTGTCATGTCTGCAGCTGCACACAAAAACTCTTCACTTCCCTGTTTGGAAAGCTTCCTTTCAAAGTGCTTTTTTTGCCTGTGAAGTTAAACATTATCTTTCATTCTACTGAAATGGCAAAGAAAATTGCATTCTTCATTTTACACCTGTTTGCGTTCATATGACCTTATTATTTTTCTGTTGCAGCTGACGGCTAAAGCACTTTCTGTACTGAATGAACTGGGTTCCAAGAAACAGTGTGTCAACACAAGGTACCAGGGCAGGGCCAGAAATGAGAGAGCAGTTTGCAGAAAATATAGTCAGTACTTAGATGGAATGTGCCAAGAGTTATTTGGATACAGAATACATGATTGGGACCACATGCACTTGTGAGTTATAATCCTTGTGTCACGAGATTTTGTTTTCAGGAATAAACCATCGTCTGCAGAGGTGCTGGTACTTACAGATATCAAAGTAGTCCCCAGATACTTGTTGCAACACTTTAGTTGCATTTTTTTTGACAAGACAGCATTCCAATAATGCTGCTTTGTCAAAAATCGGTATGACTATAGAGTGCATTCGTTCAATGTTACTCTGGGAAATGAAAACATGATAGGAAGAGGGTGGGGAGAGAGAGAGAGCTAGCTAATGGGAAGCACTAGAGAAATAGCAGAAGTAAACAGAAGAGCTGTAAGATGGGACAGAGATGGAAAGCACCAGACTAGAGGTTGAGCAAACACTTCCAGACATGTGCCTTGGAATCTGGCAAAGACTACAGTGAAGCCTAATGACTAAGTCTATACTGACTGGTATGTTATTTACACACACAGACCAGGAAGGTTCAAGTTACAACTCCTGTTCTGTGCTGAGTTAGCTCACTCCAACTGGGACGGTGAAAGGATGTTAAAATGAGTTCCTGTTCCAGCAGATTTTGAAGGAAACGAAATGTCATCCTATCCCTGTATTTATTCATAAAGATTAAAGATTAGCTTTATTTGTCATGTGTACGTTAAAACGTGCAGTGAAACGTGTCGTTTACGGCAAATCAAATCAGTGAGTATTGAGCTGGGCAGCCCACAATTGTCCCCACAATTGTCACCACGCTTCTGGTGTCAACATAGCATGCTCACAGCTCACCCACCCTAACCGCATATCGTCAGAATGTGCAAGGAAACCCAGGGGTTCATGGGGAAGATGTACTAACTCCTTACGCGCAGCAGCAGGAGTTGAAACCCGATCTTATAGTTGGCGCTGTAAATCGTTGCGTTAACTGCTATGCTACTGTGTCTATACGCCTCTACTGTGAGCCTATATGTGGCTTTGGGAGAATTCCTCACTTCCTACAACCCACGATCTCTCACATGCTCATCAACTCCTCCGATTACAATACATCGACATACGGGGTCATTTATATTAGTCTATTAAACTGCCTGCCAGCATTTCTTTGGAACCTGGGAGGAAACTGGTGCATCTGAAATAGCCCGCACGGTCACAAGTGTTGTGTATTTAATATTTCAGTTATATTTGAGTAATCTTGTTTATATATTGCTTGATTAAGCATTTTTGTTTATTTAAGTCATTAATTCCGGTTTGTATGTAAGGATACGTTAATTGCATACGTCATTTCACTACTATGTGCTAGCTGAAAGAAAAGACGAAGCCAGACCTGCATTCCTGGATCCTTGTATTTTCCTTTGAATTAGTTTAATGTTTCGAAGTTACAGAACATAATAAGAAGAACATGCAAACTTCTCGCAGACAGCACCCGAGGCCTGGATTGAATCCAAGCTACTGGAGGGGCGAGGCAGTGGCACTACTCACTGCACTGCATGCCATTTACCGTGTGTGTAGACATTCACATTGACACGACCTATGGCTCGAATGAGGTTTCAACCAATTTATTTTTATAAACAATCTTGCCGAGGAATGAAAAGCAAGGATTTGTGTGGAGAGAGTTCCAAACTGCCCTGCCCTTTGTTTGAAGAAATGCTTCCCAACATCATCCCAATTACATTACCCATTATTTTAACATTACAACCCTTGCTCAGGATTCCATCAGTACAGAACACAGGACAGTACAGCACAGGAGAAAGGGCCTTTGGTCCACATTGTTGTGTTGAACTAGTTAAACTAGTAATTAAATGCCTAACTAAACTAATCTCTTCTGCCTACACAATGTCTATATGCCACTTTTCTCTGCAGACCTGAGAGAATATTAAGTGCCTCTGGAGACACAAGGGAGACTGCAAAAGCTGGAAATCTGGAGCAACACACACGCAAGATGCTGGAGGAACTGATGGCAGGTCCTGATAAATGGTCTCTGCCCCAGATGTCGACTGTTCATTTCCTTCCTGACCAGCTGAGTTTCTCCAGCATTCTGTGTGTGTAACTATGAAATGCCTCTATCATATTTGTCTCCACTATCACCCCTGCCAGTGCATTCCAGTTACCCACCACTCTGTAAAACAAAGGCTTGACCCACACATCTCCTTTGAATGTACCCCTTCTCAATTTAAACGTTTGCTCTCTGATATTAGTCATTTTGATCCTAGAGAGAAAAAAAAAATAACTGTCTACTCTATTTATGCTCTCATAATCTTACAAATCTCTGTCACATGCCCTGTCAGCCATTGTTGCTCCAGACAAACGGACTCAGGTGGGACAAAACACTCCTAATAGCATAAACCCATCAGCATCCTTGTAAACCTATTCTGCACACTCTCCAAAGCCTCCGCATTCTTCCTATAATGAGGTGAGTGGAAATACTCAAGATGTGACTAAACCAGAGTTTTATAAAGATGCAACATACATTCCTGACTCTTGAAATCAATGCTTTAACTAATAAAGTATAAATCTACCATATGAAATCCTTACACCATCATAGACATGTCCATTATAAGTTCCTTAACCAACCTTAGCAAAGAGTTTTGCATTGCTTCAATAATATTTCACCCTGTTATTTAGAGGCAGTCTATAAACAAAACAAATATGTAAATATTTATTCATTCGTACACCCACAGGATATGATATTGTTAGGAAGGTTGATATTATCTCTACTCTCTACATACACATGACTGTGTGGCTAAGCATAGCTCCAATGCCATATACAAATTGGATGCAGTTCAGATTGGCAACAACACCTCCTCCACAATCGCCATCAGTGCAGATGCACAACAAGGCTGTATACTTAGCCGCAGTCTCTACTCATGTTACACTTCTGACTGTCTGGCTAAGCACTGCTTCAATGTCATATTAAAGTTTGCCGATGTCGTTGGCCGAATCAAAGATGGTGATGAATCAGCAAATAGGATTGAAAATCTGGCTGAGTGGTGCCACAACAACAGCCTGTCCCTCAATGTCAGCAAGACCAAGGAGCAGATTATTGACTTCAGGAGGAGGAAACTGGAGGTCCATGGGCCAGACCCCATCGGAGGATCAGAGGTGGAGATGGTTAGCAACTTTAAATTCCTTGGTGTTATCATTTACGAGGACCTGTCCTGGGCCCAGCACGTGAGTGCAATTACAAAGAAAACACGGCAGCACCTCTACTTCCTTAGGAGCTTGCGAGGATTTGGTATGGCATCTAAACTTCTATAGATGTGTGGTGGAGAGTATATTGACTGGTTGCATCATGACCTGAACTCCTTTACTCCCCATACTAGATTAAGGGCCTCTTGGTCGATCTGTGCGTAGTTGCACTCTGCACTCATCAGTGACCTTGAAGCAAACACAATTGGGCGTTCAGATCCATCTTTCATAATGTGTGACAACATGGCTCCAATGCCGTAAGGGGACGCATCACATGCTAGTCTGATGGGCAGGGATGGATCATAATGGGTGGGCAGTTCATTGGATATTATTAGCCTCTTTGTTTCCTTGAATGCTTTTTCACATCTTTCTGACCATTCCCACTTTGTTCCTGTCTGTAACAGTGCATTCAATGGGTGCAGCACTGTAGCAATGTTTGGGAGAAACCAGTTGTAGTAGTTTACAAGGCCCAAGTATGAACTGAGTTGTGACACATTTTGGGGTCTGGGTGCCTGTAGAACTGCTTCAGTTTTCTCTTGTGACTTAAGTAGTCCATGACTGTCAATGACATGTCTACAATACGAGGATTCATTCTTGAAAACCTCCCATTTCTCTCTCTTTCATGCAGACCACACTCACTCAGCCTGGTAAGCACTTTACCAAGGTTCTGGAGGTGCTCTTCATCATTTTTGCCAGTCATGATGATGTCATCAAGGTAACATTGTGTTCCTGAGAGATCTTGGAGCACTTGGCCCATTGCTCTTCGCCAAGTTGCTGGAGCTGATGTGACACCAAAGACAAGATGTTTATCCTGGACTAGACCCTTGTGAGTGTTGATTGTGAGGAATTTCCTGCTTGACTCCTCAATCTTCATTTGCAGATAGGTGTGACGTCAATCTTTGAAAACCTCTCCCTGCCTGCCAAAGGTGCAAACATATCCTTTATTCGCGGCAGGGTATACTGCACAGTACACAGCACCGGGTTGATGCTCACGGTGAAATCCCTCCATATGCAAATGGATCCAAACTTCCCTTTTATGACCACCAGGACGATGGGCATGGCCAATTTGCTCCACTCAACCTTGGAGAGAATTCCAGATGCCTTCCAGCTCTGCAGTTCAGCATCCATTTTAGGACATAGTGTGTAAGGCACTGGGCGTGCTTTATAGAATCTTGGTGTTGCTGTTTTATCCAGTTTAATTCTGGCCTTCATGGCTTTGAGTTTACCAATCTCCTTCTCAAACACCTTCTCATTAGCATTAAGCAGCTGGGCCAGTTTTTGGTTAGTGCTACCATTTGGGTGGCCATTGCCTGTTGAGGCCACACTGACAGCTTTGATCGCGTGCTAGTGGAGTTGAAATTTTCTCAACCATTCACATCCGAAAAGTGCTGGCCCTCCACTTTTCAATACATCAAGCTCTAACTGCTGTGTTTGGCTTCCATATGCCAGATTTGCCTTCGGTTTGCCTTTGGGAGACAGTTTTTCACCTGTGTAGGTCTTTAGCATCACTGAGGTCTTCTCTAATGGTTTCTTAGAGAACAGTCTGTTGTAGTCAGCCTCCGGAATCATGGACATAGCAGTTCCATTTTCAGTTTTACACCAGACGCATCTATTGTGATCCATATTATATTACTATGCAGTTCTAGGCACAGCAGTTCACCTTTGTCAGTCTCTGCATTGTCTGATTCTGTTTTACATTCAGTAACTTTTTGCATTTGCTTAGTTTTGTGTTTGAGACTTCACTTAGTTGTGCTTTTTGTCTGCCTTGCACATTCTCTCTATGTGACCTGGCTGGTGACACTTTCTGCAGACTTTTTCTCTGAAGCAACAGTTATTTGCATCATGAAAGGATTTGTCACATCGATAACATCCTTCGCTTTTTGCACTATTCAGGGACATTTTGTGCATTTCACATTCTAAACTTCTTTTCTGTAGTTTAGCTGCATCTTTTGCTGCAGTCTCTAATGATATTGCAATGGTTAATGTCCATTCTAAGGTTAGATCTCTTTCGAACAGTAGCATCTTTTTAGTGCTTTGACTATACATTACCACCTACAAATCTGTCCCTTAATGCATCAGAGAGTCCATCTCTAAAGTCACAGTACTGGGAAAATTTGCACAGTTCTGCAATGTATTCAGAAAGGCTTTCATCTTTTGACTGGTTCCTTTTGTAAAATCTATATATCTGCTATTGCCAGTGGGTTAGGGCTCAAGTGATTTTGTAAAATTGTAACAATTTTGTCGAATGTCTTGCTTGCTGGCTTTTCAGGGCTTACTAGGTTGTGTAAGAGACTGTACATTCTTGGGCCCATTACACTAATAAGTACAGGGGCTTTCTTTTGCTTCTCCACATTGTTCGTTTTACAATACTGTTCAACCCTCTCAATATATAACTCCCAGCCTTCAGTAGTGCTACCAAGTTCGTCAAATTCCCCGAATGAAGACATTGCCACGTTATTTTCACTTTAAGTTCAATCTTTCACTGTTACTCACGTGTTCCTTTGGCTTTCTCGTGCTGTTTAACACTAGCTGTTCCACATCTGTTGGTGAAGTTTGTGATATTTTCTGACATTCAGGTTCGTACTTGTCACCAATTTGTTGTTTCTGTGCACAACTACATTTCAATTAAATAAAAGCATGCACACAGGTGACGGCTTTAACTTGTGTGGTTGCATTGCAACAAGTGAGAGAAAGAACATTTCACATGTGTAGACAACAGCGCATACACTGTGGTGGGGGGGGGTCATTGCTGTAAAAGAAATAGATCCATACATTACACCTACCACTCAGGTCATGCTGCCTTCTCACTGTTGCCATCAGGAAGAAGGTACAGAAGTCTCAGGACTTACACCACCAGGTTCAGGAGCAGTTATTATCTGTCAACCATCAGGCTCTTGAACCAGTGAGAATTTCATTCAACTTGACTCATCCCATCATCGAGCTGTTCCCTCAACCTATGGACCTTCAAGGACTCTTCATCTCACATTTTGATATTTATTTATTTATTATTATTAGTTCTTTTTCCCTTTTGGATTTGCAGTTTGTTGTCTTTTGTACACTGGTTGTTTGTCCGTCCTGTTGGGTGTGGTCTTTCATTAATTCTATTATGGTTCTTGGATTTACTGAGTATGCCCACAAGAAAATGAATCTCAAAGTTGTAAATGGTGACATATTTGAACGTTGATAATAAATTTACTTTGAGGTTAGAACTTTGAAACTGACTGATGATGCCACTGTTATCCAACGGATCACAGGAGGGGATGAGTGAGTGTAGAAGGACAAGGTGGGACACTTGGTTGAGCAGTGCCTCAATAATAACCTCACGTTCAACTTCAGTCAAACTGAACAACTGATTATTGACTTCAGAATGGGAAGGAGGATGAACATGTGCTCACCGATACTTAGAGGTCAGCAAAGTCCAGAGGGCAAAGCCGAAAGTCAAAGCCAAGCAATTGATGAGCCTGAAGATAGAAAACCCAAAGGTCGCAGACCAGACTTTATACTGTACTTTATACTTTATTGTCACCAAACAATTGATACTAGAATGTACAATCATCACAGCGATATTTGATTCTGCGCTTCCCGCCCCTGGATTACAAATATTAAATATTAAAACTATTAAAAATAGTAAAAGTTAGTAAATATTAAAAATTTAAATTATAAATCATAAATAGAAAATACAAAAATGGGAAGTAAGGAAGTGTAAAAAAAAAACCGAGATGCAGGTCCAGATATTTGGAGGGTACGGCCCAGATCCGGTTCAGGATCCATTCAGCAGTCTTATCATAGTTGGAAAGAAGCTGTTCCCAAATCTTAGTCAGCAAGTCTGGAGTTAGAGGCCCAAAGGTCGAGTCTGCAAGTCTGGGCCAGAGACTGGATGTTGGAGGCCCAACGTTTACAAGACTTGAGTGTCTGGGGCCAAGGACTGGAGGGCTGGAGCAGCCTGACCTGAAGCTGGAGGCCTGTCTATGTGTGCGCGAGGATGTGGGTGAGTGGGAAAAAGACTTGTTTTGTGTTGTTGCTGCTGTTGCTACTTGTGGATATTAGGGTATGCTTTTCTGCTACTGGAATGTGTAGTGACACTTGTCGGATGCCCCACTACATCCTTGAGTGTGTTAGTTGTTCATGCAAATGGCAAATTTCACTCTATGTTTCGATGAATCTGAATCTGTCCATGTTCAGCCTCTGGAGGCGTTGTTCGTTTTGTATGCAGTTCACTTTGTGCAAACATCACTTCGTGTTCATAAGCTGCTTTTTACATGATTTTCTGCGTGGGTTAACTTGGATTTCAACTTGGAGCAAACATGCTAGAAAGACATCCATCTCCATCAACTCTTAATATGCCCTTAAACAGCAATATCTGTGAATCTTAAGCTTTCTTAATATTGGCAAATACTTAGTAGATATACTTTGAAAGTATTATGTTTATTGTTCATCACTATTAAGCTATCGTTGTTCCACAACTTCACTGTAGTCCTCAGCATTGCTATAGAATGCTTGTTTAACACTTAATCAATATTATTAGTTAATTCAGGTGCACAGCGATTCTGTATTGAATCTAGCACACGTTTTACTTAACTTTCTGCAGTTTCACAAAGTTTTCTCATTAAATTCCTGAAGAAAACTTCCAGCTCAAGTGATTTTTGAGAAGGTGTTTAACTCCCTGCCCGGCTTTGTGCACAATGTACTGTGAGGGCAGTGGAGTGAAAAAATAACTTGCCTTCAAAGGCACCTCCGTTGACTGAGGACACATCTGGATACTATACGCAGTCTGGATTCTGACCCCCGCACGTCAGTCTGCCCTGGAAGTCAGGTCAGAATGTGGTGCAATGATCACGTCCTTGCGACTGCAAACAAAGCCAGGCTTAGCAGAACTGCAGCACGAGCCTGCGCCAGAGCTGAAGTGGCAAGAATGAGAGCAGCGTATGCTAAGCACGAAGCTGAAATGCGAATTCAAAAAACACACACAGACATGAAGGAAGCTGGTGTGCAAGCTACATTGAGTGCGCTCAAAGAAGAGTGTGGAGCTGAAGCTGCCTTAGCAGAGACAGAAGTGTATGAAGCAGCAGCTGAGTTAGACAGTGGTGGCTATCTCTCTGGGAAGGTGCCTGAAGAACAACTGCTGGTGCAAGCCCTCTAATAGAACATGGCTGCTCAACAGACAATGAAATCGAAGAGGCAGGCAATGAGAAGGACCGGCTTCCTGTCACGCTTCGCAGTGATTTTTACCCAGTCCTCTTCTTGAACTTGCATCCTCTGCTTCAGATTCAAAGCTGAAGAACAATGAATCCTCATTTAATGTAGAAAGTGAGAAGTACTCAAGATCACCCAACTTCGAACCACATGGGTGTTCACCAATTAATAGGAGCACAAAAGGGCCGACTGGAGCTCCAAACGCATCAGCGGCTCAGAAGTTACCACAGAACCAGCTGCACAGCGCTCACTCGCTACACCGTTGGACAATAGTTTGAGTGAGATGCTGGGACTGGCCAGTGACAGAGTCAGTTCAAGTGCGGACAAGACAGTCATCCAGAGAGTGGTGCAGAATCTGGGCAGAGCAGCAAGGAGAACTGGAGAAGCAGTAACATTTTATTGCTGAATACGCACGGACACACGGTGCAGCAAGCGCCAGTGGTCTCCAGGAAACTGACCCAAGAACCCATTGACACCTCAGGAGGATTAGACTCAGACACAATTGTAAATTCAAGGCCAGCACCTTGGGCTACTGGCTTCAGTGCTACCGCAGCAGAGAATGGCGTGAGTCAGCTGAGCATCCATCGGATGTAGCTCTTTCCCCATACGCTCTAAAGACATCCTGGAACAACAGAAGTTGCCGGAAGCCAAGCCAATGGATTTGTTACAGAGTCAATAGGAGGGGAGGTATGCTTACCATAGCTAACACTCATCGAGTCCAACCATATTCCCATCAACAGGGATGAAATTCCGACTCCTGAAGTTGCACACGGTCATTCACACCTTGAAGACGGAGCTGACACAATTTACTCCATTTGACACTTCTGCAGAGATTCTCCTGGTGCTTGGCATCATCTGTGCACGTAAGGTATGCAAACCGTGCAATAGTCGGTAAAATGCACCTTATGCCCAGTGACTGGAGCTGGATTGGATCATAGTGGGTGAAGTCTGCCTCATTGGTGCTCATCAGCCCATCGTCAGCACATTTAAGACTGATGTCCTGAAGAATGGGCACCCAAGTCATTTCAAACCCTGTAAGAGTAGCATCTATATGAATGTGAAGATTGTAGCAGTAGCCAGCGACAGCCTTTGCAATAGTTGGCACATTGATAAACAACATCTTGGTGCAGTACAACTGAATCGGGCAGAGGATAGAATTGTTCTTGTCGTTCAAAGACAGACATATCAAGGAAATGGAAGTGCTTCCAGTACAAAGTTATCTGAGTGAACTCTGTCCCTTTCTTGACTCCGAGGGCCTGTGGCGAGTTGGAGGATGTACTAAGAAGGCACAATTCACTTCAGAGGTAACTCACTTATTTGTTATTCCTGGTGACCACCATGTCACTGGTCTGCTATCAGACATTACCTCGAGTAAGTATGTCAAGGACGGCATTTCTGAAGCAAGAATGGTTAAAGTCTGTGCAGTAAGACTGTTTTCAAAACCAGTCTCTTAGAAAGTCCTTCTTTTGCCAAAGACTTAGTGAAATGATTATTTGACATTTAATTTCAATAATTAAGTTTGACAACGTGGATGTCAGGTGGGAAGTGTTTTACCTCTAGAGCTTCTATTTGAATTGTATGCAATTTATTTTGTTCAAACATCACTTTCTGTTCATAAGCTGTTTTTTATGTGATTTCCTGTGTGGGTTAGTTTGGATTTCAACGTAGGGCAATCACATCCATCTCCATCCACTACTTTCCCTTGAAACAGCAATATCTGTGAGTCTTAAATTTTCTTAAAATTAGTAAACATTTAATAGATGTACTTTGAAAGAAGTATTATGTTTATCGTTCATCACGATTAAGCTATCATGGTGACACAAGTTCACTGCAGTCCATGACATAGTTATAGAATGTTGCATATGTGTATGACCTTGTTTAACACTGATCGTGAGAATAATCAATAGTATTAGGGATAAGGGAATAATAGTATTAGGGAATAGTCAATAGTACAAGGGATATGGGGAGAAGGCAGGAATGGGGTACTGATTGTGGATGATCAGCCATGATCATAGTGAATGGCGGTGCTGGCTCGAAGGGCCAAATGGCCTATGCCTGCGCCTATTGTCTATTAGTATATTCAGGTGCATGGCGATTCTGTATTGAATTGAACTGAATTGAATTTAATTGACTTTATTTCTTACATCTTTCACATATGCGAGGAGTAAAAATCTTCATGTTACGTCTCCATCTGAATGTGCAATATGCAGATTATAGTAATTTCTAATAAATAGTATGTACAGTAAGATATACAGCAGAGCGGTCAATATAGCATAGAAATACAATTGTGTCAGCATGAATTAATCAGTCTGATGGCCTGGTGGAAGAAGCTGTCCTGGAGTCTGTTGGTCCCGGCTTTTATGCTGTGATACCGCTTCCTAGGTGGTGGCAGGTGGAACAGATTGTGGTTGGGGTGACTCAGGTCCCCAATATCCTTCGGGCTCTTTTTACGCACCTGTCACTGTAAATATCCTGGATAGTGAGAAGTTCACATCCGCAGATGCTCTGGGCTGTCTACACCACTCTCTGCAGGGTCCTGCGATTGAGGGAAGAACAGTTCCCATACCAGGCAGTGATGCAGCCAGTCAGGATGCTCTCAATTGTGCCCCTGTAGAAAGTCCTTAGGATGTGGGGACTCATGCCGGACTTCTTCAACCGTCTGAGGTGAAAAAGGCGCTGTTGTGCTACACAGCTGATATGTACAGACCAAGTGAAATTCTTGGTGATGTGTATACAGAGGAAGGTGTTCACCCTCTCAACCCTAGATCCATTGATGTCAATAGGGGCTAGCCTGTCTCTGTTCCTCCTGTAGTCCACAACCAGCTCCTTTGTTTTTGCGACATTGAGGGAGAGGTTGTTTCCTTGACACCACTGTGTCAGGGTGATGACTTCTTCCCTGTAGGTTGTCTCCTTATTATTTGAGATAAGGCCAATCAATGTAGTATCATCTGTAAATTTAGTTAGCAGATTGGAGCTGTGGGTGTACACAGTCATGGGTGTACAGCAAGTAAAGGAGAGGGCTTAGGACACAGCCCTGGAGAACTCCTGTGTTGAAGGTCAGAGTGGCAGAGGTGAGGGAGATAACTCTTACCTCCTATTGAATCTAATACATGTTTTACTTGACTTTCTGCAGCTTCACAAAGTTTTCTCATTAAAAACTCTGAAGAAAGCTTCTGGCTTGAGTGATTTTTGAGAAGGTGTTTAACTCCCTGCCCAGCTTTGTATACAACATACTGAGAGGATGGTGGAGACTATGTTAGTGAATCAGCTGTGGAGATGGTCAGCAGTTTTAAATTTCTGAGCAGTGTAAACGTTCCTATTATTGACACCACCAGATTTATTGGACCAGTTATTACCAGATTTATTTAATTAATATGGTGGGATGTAAACTCATCCCTCTGGATCCATGGCCAAGGCTTCTGGATACCAGTCCCTTGGTTTAACCATAGTGCCACCATGCCCTCTAATACAACATACTTTCCTGGATTTTCTTGATTGGTAGCCTGTGCTTGGATGCAGCTCAATATTCATCAGACGCTTTGTCTTAATTGGTCATTCCCCAGGTGTCAACTTTGATGGAATGGAGGACGAGAGTGTGAGTTTCTCAGAGGAGTGAACCTGACCTTGTCTGTTGGCTGTTTTTTTGCAGGGAACACTAAATAGTTAGGAATCATGGCTAATAGTTTTCTGCTCCCCCCCTCCACCAATCCACATCACCTCCACCCTGCCCCATTGGGGAGCACTGGGGTCCATTTATATTTAAATCATGAATGAGACGGAGTGACGAGAGCAATTATGTATGAAAAAGATTCATACCCTTGCTCTGCATATTACTTCTCCAAAAGCAGCTTCTGTTTTAATGAAAGGTCCAGAAATTGCCTCTTTTTGATCTTCTTTCAATTGTTTGGTCTTTTTTAATTCTGTCCAATAGCACACAGTGAACTAATTTTGATCTGCTTTGTTTACTGGTAGAAGAACATGATATAGGCGAAGACATGGAGAGCACCCTGCAAGGCCAAAAACAGCAGCTTTCCTTTTGGCATCAACACCATTGGCTTACCTCTGATGTTCTGCAGGTGAACCTGGCTTGGATGCAGAAACCAATTGCTCTGTTTTTGACTCCATTCTCTGCCATTCCAATATTATCACAAACAAAAACAAACTACAAAGGCACTGCTGCAAGTAACTGAAGTATAGCAGCCAAGAAAGAGTTAAAACTCAGCTCACACTTTCACGGGCAATGGCAGCCTTTGCCATTTTTAATCTTAACGTAATTATTTCCAGAACAAAAGCAGGGGTATTTGTTTCATTCATCTATATATTGCAAAAAATTGTTTCTCTTAGAGGAACTTGATGCACAATTTGCCAAATGTAAAAAAATAAGTTTCATTTTCAGCCAGAAGAAAAGAGACTCACTCTGCACATGTTGAAGCTATTAATAGAGGAGCTGCAGTTCAAGTCAGAGTCATGGAATCTTACAGCTTTTAAACAGGCCATTCAATCCATCTGATCCATGCTGAACAATTGGCATCCCTCCGTATGAATTCAGTTTCCCAGCATTCGGTCTATATTCCTCCGGTGCCAGGGCAACTTAAGTACTTAAATGCTGTCATTGACCCAGCTTCAACCACTCTCTTAGGCATTGTATTCCAAGTACTTACTTCTTGCAGGCTGGAGAAGGTTCACCTCATGAGTTCTATAAATCTCTTCCAGATTATCCATAAATCTATGTCCTCTGGTGTGATGAAAAGTTTCTTGCCGTCTACCCTTCCTGTAACCCTCATAATTTTATATACCTCAGTCATACAGTATCCCCTCTTAACATCCTCAGATCCAGTCTCTCCATATAACTGAACAGTTGTGTCCAAGGCAATATGCTGGTGAATCTCCTCTGTATCTTATCCACCTCTGTCACATCCTTCCTGTAGCATGATGATCAGAACTGAATGGAATAATCCAGTTAAGGTCTAATCAAAGTTGGAACATACAGTAATCCTCCCGACTACTGTATTCAATACCTGGTCACTATTCTACACGCCTTACTAACCTCTTTATCGACCTGCATTGCCAACTTCAAGGACTCTGCTGTCCCTTTGATCCTCAATACTTCCTTAGACCTAATCATTAATGGTGCACGCCCTAGAATCATTAGTACTCCCAACATCATCACTTCACATTTATTTGCATTAAATTCTTCACCAAAACATTAGTATCTCTCAGCAGCTTACATTCCACACTATCAAGAACTTTGAGTTTCCATGAGCTTACTGATCACACCTCCCACATTCATATCCAACTCATTCATGTATGTTACTTACAGCAAGGGTCAGAATACTGATTCTTGTGGGCCATTACTGGTCACCAGCATTCAATCATAAAACAACTCTTTCCTGGCACTCTCCATCTCCTATTGCCAGGCCAGTTCTAGATCCAGTTTTCTAATTTTCCATGCATCCCATGGGCCCTAACCTTCTGAACCCGTATCCTATGCGGGACCTTATTAAAGAGTTACAGGAGTCCACATCAATCATATCATGCACCCATAAGACCATAAGATATAGGAGGAGAAGTAGGCCATTCGGCTCATCGAGTCTGCTCCGCCATTCAATCATGGGCTGATCCAATTCTTCCAGTCATCTCCACTCCCCTGCCTTCTCCCCATACCCTTTGATGCCCTGGCTAATCAAGAACCTATCTATCTCTGCCTTAAATGCACCAAGTGACTTGGCCTCCACAGCCACTTGTGGCACCAAATTCCACAGATTTACCACCCTCTGACTAAAGTAATTTCGACACATCTCCATTCTAATGGACGTCCTTCAGTCCTGAAGTTATGCCCTCTTGTCCTAGACTCCTCTACCGATGGAAATATCTTTGCCATATCTATTCTGTTCAGGCCTTTTAACATTCGGAATGTTTCTATGAGTTCCCCCCTTATTCTCCTGAACTCCTTGGAATACAGCCCAAAAGCTGCCAGACGTTCCTCATATGGTAACCCTTTCATTCCTGGAATCATTCTCGTGAATCTTCTCTGAGCCCTCTCCAATGTCAGTATATCCTTTCTAAAATAAGGAGCCCGAAACTGCAAACAAATCTCCAAGTGTGGTCTCACAAGTGCCTTATAGAGCCACAGCATCACATCCCTGCTCTTATATTCTATACCTCTAGAAATGAATGCCAACATTGCATCCACCTTTTTCACCAACAACTCAACCTGGAGGTTAACCTTTAGAGTATCCTGCACAAGGTCTCCCAAGTCTCTTTGCATCTCTGCATTTTGAATTCTCTCCCCATCTAAATGATAGTCTGCCTATTTATTTCTTCCACCAAAGTGCATGACCATACACTTTCCAACATTGTTTTTCATTTGCCACTTCTTTACCCATTCCCCTAAGTTATCTAAGTCTCTCTGCAGGCTCTCTATTTCCTCAACACTACAGACTCCTCCACCTATCTTTGTATCATCAGCAAATCCCATGATCCAAATCATTGACAGACATCGTAAAAAGCGGCGGTCCCAACATCAACCCCTGTGGAACCAGCAGCCAGCCAAAATAGGATCCCTTTATTCCCACTCTCTGTTTTTTGCTGATCAGCCAATGCTCCACCCATGCTAGTAACCTCCCTGTAATTCCATGGGCTCTTATCTTGCTAAGCAGCCTCATGTGTGCCGTCTTGTCAAAGGCCTTCTGAAAATCCAAGTACACCACATCTACTGCATCTCCTTTGTCTGCCCTGTTTGTAATTTTCCTGAAAAAAATTGCTGTAGGTTAGTCAGGCAAGATCTTTCTTTCAGGAAACCATGTTGGCTTTGGCCTATCTTGTCATGTGCCTCCAGGTACTCTGTAATCTCATCCCTAACAATTGATTCCAACAACTTCCCAACCACTGATGTCAGGCTAACTGTCATATAGTTTCCTTTCTGCTGTCTCCCACCCTTCTAAAATAGCGAAGTAACATTTGCAATTTTCCAGTCATCCGGTACAATGCCAGAATCTATCAATTCTTGAAAGATTATTGTTAATGCCTCTGCAATCTCTCCAGCTACTTCCTTCAGAAGCCGAGGGTGCATTCCATCAGGTCCAGGAGATTTATCCACCCTCAGACCATTAAGCTTCCAGAGCACCTTCTCAGTTGTAATTTTCTTTGCACATACTTCACTCCCCTAACACTCTTGAATGTCCGGTATACTGCAGACGTCTTCCACTGTGAAGACTGATGCAAAATACGCATTCAGTTCCACTGCCATCTCTGCGACTCTCATTACAATATCTCCAGCATCATTTTCTATTGGTCCTATTGCTACCCTCAACTCTCTTTTACCCTTTAAATACTTAGAAAAGCTTTTAGTATCTTCTTTGGTATTAGTCACCAGCTTCCTTTCATAATTCATCTTTCCCTCCTTTTGACCTTCTTAGTTCCCTTCTGCAAGTTTTTAAAAGATTCCCAATCCCCTATCTTCCCATTATCTTTGGCTTCCTTGTATGCCCTCTCTTTTGCTTCTAGTTTGGCTCTGACTTCACTTCTTAACTGTCCTTCTTCCATTCAAAAATTTCTTCTTATTTGGAATATATCTGTCTTGCACTTCCCTCATTTTTCACAGAAACTCCAGCCATTGCTGCTCTGCTGTCCATCCTGTTAGTGTCCCTTTCCAGTCAACTTCGGCCAGTTCCCCCCTCATGCCCTTATTCCACTGAAATAGCAACAGATTGGAATTTAGTTTGTCCTTCTTAAATTTCAAAGTGAACTCGATCATATTGTGATCACTGTTCCCTGAGGGTTCCTTAACCTTAAATTCTCTTATCACCTCCGGATCATTGCACAACACCCAATCCAGCACAGCCGATCCCCTAGTGGGCTCAACAACAAGCTGTTCTAAAAAGCTATCCCGTAGAAATTCTCTTTCTTGAGGTCCAGTACTGACCTGGTTTTCCCAATCCACTTTCATGTTAAAATCCCCAATGATTATCATGACATTGTCCTTCTGACACACCTTTTCTATCTCCTGCTGTAATTTGTAATCCACATCCTGGCTGCTACTTGGAGGCCTGTATACAACTGCCATTAGGGTCCTTTTACCCTTGCCATTTCTTAACTCATCCCATAGAGACTCTACACCTTCCGATCCTATGCCATGCCTTTCTAATGATTTAATATTATTTCTTATTCACAGGGCCACACCACCCCCTCTGCCTACTAACCTATCTTTCCAATACACCATATGTACTTGGACGTTCAGCTCTCAATGGCAGCCATCCTTTAGCCAAGTTTCAGAGATGGCCACAACATCATTCTTGCCAATCTGTAGCTGAATTTCAAGATCATCCATTTTATTTCTTATGCTGTGTGCATTCAAACATAATATTTTCAGTCCAGTATTTGTTGCTTTCTGTTTTAACTGCACCATGCCTCTATTACCCTGCAACTCATCCCACTGGCTGTGATTATGCCTCATCTCCTGTCTGTCCTTTCTATCATCTCTGTTGCACACTATCTTTGATTTATATCTGTTTTCCCCTTCCTCAGCCCTATCACTCTCAATCCCATTCCCCTGCCAAATTAGTTTAAACCCTCCCAAACATCTCTATTAAACCTGCTTGCTAGGATTTTGGACCTCTTTGGGTTCAGGTGTAACCTGTCCTGTTTGTACAGGTCATCCCTCCCCCAGAAGAGGCCCCAATGATCCAGGAACCCAAAGCCCTGACCCCTACACCAGTCTCTCAGCCATACATTAATATGCCTGATCATGTTATTCTTGCACTTGTTAGCACAGGCAGCAATCCTGAGATTACCACCCTGTTCATACAATTTGTTTTCATCTTACAAGAGATTGTTGGCCTTGACTTGATTGGTCCATTCCAATCTTTTTCCATGACCACTTTTAAATATATGGTGTTCATCCAGTCCCGATGAAGGATCTCGGCCCGAAAGGTCGACTGTTTATTCTTTACCATAGATGCTGCCTAGTCTGCTGAGTTCCTCCTGCATTTTGTGTGTGTGTTTTGGTCATCTCCAAAAATTCACCTACTAATATTTCCTCCATTTGGCCAACTACTGTATATTCTCCCAGATGAGATCCAGCAATGCTCTATCCCTTGTTGGTCTATCAGACCTCATAGAGGGATCAGAAGTGGAAAGAGTGAGCAATTTCAAAGGTCCTGGGTGTCAACATCTCTGAGGACCTGCTCTGGGCCTAACGTATCAATGCAGTTACAAAGAAGGCACGGCAGTGACTATATTTCATTAGGAGCTGGAGGAGGTTTGGTATGCCAGAAAAGACACTCATGAATTTTCACAGATGTACAGTGGCGAGCACATTCTAACTGGCTGCATCACTGTCTGGTATGGGGGGAGAGGCACTGCACGGGATCGAAATAAGTGCAGAAAGTTGTGAACTCAGTCAGCTCCATCATGGGCACTAGCCTCCCCAGCATCCAGGACATCTTCAAAGAGTGGAGCCTCAAAAAGGCGGTATCCATCGCTGAGGTCCCCCATCATCCAGGACACCACCTCTTCTCATTGTTACCATCAGCAAGGAGGTACAGGAGTCCAAAGGCACACACTCAGTGATTCAGGAACAGCTTTTTCCCCTTTGGCTTTGAACCCCTTGAACACTACCTCACTATTTTTTCCCTATTTTTGCACTACTTATTCAATTTATATATATACATTATGTATTGCAATGTACTGCTGCCACAAAACAATGAATTTCATGACATATGCCAGTGACATTCAACCTGATCCTGATTCTGTTAATGCTTCATAACGCTCTCTTGGACACATCTCAGAAACTCTGCCTGATTTGAGAATTTAATGCTAAGGCAATACCAATTAATATTTGTGAAACTGCAATCCACTCCACACGCTAATTCTGTTTTCATGGTGTCTCTCATGTCAACCATTGGAATGTCTGCAATACACCCCAGCAAAATGGCAACACACATTTTGTTTCTAATTACTAACCATATGGCCTCATTTGAGGAACCTTCTTGGATATCTTCTCTCAATACTGTAATGCAATCTTTGACCAACAGTGCAACGCCTCGTCCCTTTTAACTCTACCCTTATCTTGCTAAAAATTCTATACCTGCCCGTCCTTCAACCATGCTCAGCGATGGAAGGAATATCATGCACCCTGTGTTAATTAAAGTTCTTAGTTCCTCTCATTTACTTGTTATGCCTTTGCATTCAAATAGATGCAATTTAGCTTTGAATTCCATTGATGTTCACTGTCTTACTTGTTCTGCCGACCGGACTTGCTAACTAAGGGATCAGATTCCGTCTGCTAGGATAACAAGTATATTAATGCTTTCATCAAGCCACTATTCCACATCGTGATGACTCAGTTAATTACTGCAGCTTTGGATTCAGCTTCTGGTATTGAGGGGTAATTATAAAGCCAGTTTGACATCACTCACTATTTTTATATCCATAAAAGTCCATTTATAGCACAAAAATGGACTGTTCGTTCAAATAGGCCTTTGCTGGGGTTTTAGACTAGCAACAGGATGCTATTCAAGGTAATTTCTTACTACCCTTTCCTACTCACAGAGAATATTCACACAATTTGCTCACCACCACCTCACTGAGAATGTATTCAGGAGGATTATACTGAAGGGTGAAACCAGAGTGATTTCTGCACTTCCCTCAATGATTGTACATTCAGGATGAATCTCACCCTCTGCCACACCCTGAGCATATTCACAGTAATATCCTCCTTGTCCCTTTCTCTCATGGAGAGAGCATTCGAGGCAATTATCCTCTGGTCTTCTTCCTCCTTGGCCAATGTATTCAAGGCGTTTCCCCCCCACCCCCAGCCCCTTTCCTACACAGTGTGTGCATTCAGGACAATTTCCCCCTTGATCTCCTTACCCTGCAAAAAGTGTATTTGGGGTAATTTTTCCTTGCCCCTTCCCCTCACAGGGAGTGTATTCAGGGTGACTTGTTCTGTTCCTCACATGCAGGGTCTTCAGGAAGATTTCCCCTCGGCCCTTCCCCTTTGCTGTTGATCCTTTCAGTGCCTTGTGGCGCATCGGGGGCACCCTTGCCGGATTTTTTTTTAGCATTTTTGTCCGTTTTTTACTCTGAGTCTGAGATGCTCAAGCTGGCACGTATGGACGCTCAACCTGGCACGTATGGAAAGCATGCAAGGAGTCAGCAGGATTCGAACTTGGGACCAATTGCCTCGAAGTCCGGTGTGGATGCCACTACACCACCGGTTGGCTCACGTCCCCTTTACAGTGAGTATTCAGTGCAACCTCTTCCCAACCTCCATACTTACACAGAAGTACTGTATATTCAGACTGATTTGCCTCAGTGAGGGTGATTTGCTCCCTGCTTCATGGACAGTGTACTCAAAGTCATCCTCCTCCCTCAGGGTCAGTGTATCAATTAGGATGGCTCCCATCCCTCACAGACAACACTTTCAAGGCCATTCCCCTCTGCTTTCCTGCATTATTATTCACTGAGGTCCTCCCTCCACATAGCAAAATAATCGTTGATTCCCGTTTTGAATTGTTCACTAATAAACATGTGGAATATATTGTGTTGCTCTCTTGCTCCATCTAATCTGCAGGTAAGGCTGGGATGACTGCTGGTCAAATAAATGCAGAACTGTGTCCAGGTGTTTGCGGTTACAGTGAAGACTGCTAGGTTTTTGAAAAAAATTCCTGATAAACAATGTATTCTGAAGCCCTCCATTGGCCGTGATTGACCATCGATGTTGCATCCTAGTGGTGTCAATACGCAAGCCAAGGTAGCATAATATGGAGAGCAGTCTCTTGCTCCTCCTCTCCACGCAACTGATGAACCCAAAGGAACGGCAGAGACCCAATCATTTGGCACCAGCAGAATCGCAGGAGCTGCTAGTCAATGTTGAACACAACGTAGGACTTCCTTAGGGACTCCAGTACCACATTTTTCCTCGAGGTTTCCTCCTGAAGCTTTCCCCATGGGGAAACAATGTATCAGTTTGGAATTATTCCTGGAATAGTTTCACCGTATTACTGATCCCTTCTGTACAGAGAAGGTGGTGGTAAACTACACCCACATAATTGCACTGCAGGGGTTGAATTAAATCTGTTAATGAGGTGCTGGGGTGTGTAAATTTGGCAGGGACATAAACAATGGACATCATGGCCTGTCCCAGATAAGTGTGATTGTCTGTCCACAGGTGTACTGAGTGAAGGTGAGTGTATGAAATACACCTTCAGTCTGCTTCCATCTCTGTAGTAAAATCAAAGCTGGGCTGTAAGCCTTAAATTAGAACTGACCTCACTGGAAGGCTTGAGTCAGACTCAGAAAACTTCGCTCACACTCCATTTGGACTAATCACTCTTTCCCCTTCCAATTAAAACATTAAGAATAAAACTCTCACTGAACCTTTTTAAAACTTGCATTGAATTATTTCCGTAGTTATCTCAATCCACAAGCTGCAGATTGGATTGACTCAAGTTGTCAAATTGAGGCTGTTAGTCTCTTCTGTTGCACATTCCTTCTCCGTCAATGGAACTGAAGTGCTAAAATATTGATTTTCTGCTGTTTTTTTGTTTTGATTCTATTTTTTTTGGTCTATAATTGGCCAGGAGAGTTGTTTACTCTAGGCTGAAAAAGCTCTAGCTCTCTGTAATTGGTAGTGCTGTGCTTACTGACAGTACACTATAATATGATTCAATAGTTGTAAACATTAAGCCCTTGGCATTGGCCTGAATTGGGTCAGTGCCAAGTTGATCTGGAGCAAAGATTAAAATTATTCACAAGGACATTCATGAACGTAACATGTTTTCTTCCAGTGAGGTAACATTTGCTGGAAGATGTTGACCTATTCAGGATGATCTGTACATGGAGCAAAACAACATTGCTGAGATAAACAGTCCAATCAAAGAGCAAAAATAGCTGGCGCTGGCTCGAAGTTAATGTAAAACTGGATGAGCTAAACTGTGTACAACACTTTTCTGAAACGTTGCTGGTGCTAAAGCTTACTGCTATACAAATCGTTTATTGTCTGTCATGTTACAGGGTTCTTGGGAGAGAAGGAAAGTAAAGAATAAAAATATAGTTCATAATCATAACAACAGCACTCATGCATGGAATGTAATCAGGTCTCCTTACCAACAGACAAGTCCTCTTAATTGGATATTGTGCACAATGCAAGCTTTCTAGCGGCAACATGTAAACAAGGCAGTGTATACTTTATGCAGGAGTGAGCAACCAGCCACCCTCCATACACCCTCCTTACATCCTCCTTACATGCTCCACACACCCTTCATACACCCTCCATACACCCTCCACATAGCCTCCACACACCCTCCACACACCCTCCACACACACTCCATACACCCTCTATACACCCTCCACATACCCTCCACACACCCTCCATACACCCTCCACATACCCTCCACACAACTTCCATACACCCTCCATACATCGTCCACACACCCTCCACACACCCGCCACACACCCTCCACACACACTCCACGTACCCTCCACACACCCTCCATACATCCTCCACACACCCTCCATATACCCTCCATACATCCTCTATACACCCTCCACACACCCTCCACACACCCTCCACACACCCTCCATACACCCCCCACACGCCCTCTATACACCCTCCACACACCCTCCATACACCCTCCACACACCCTCTATACACCCTCCATATACCCTCCACACACCCTCCACACACCCTCTATACACCCCCCCACACACCCTCCACATACCCTCCATACATCCTCCATACATCCTTCTTACACCCTCCACACACCCTCTACACACCACACACCCTCTATACACCCTCCACACACCCTCCACACACCCTCTATACACCCTCCATATACCCTCCATACACCCCCCACACACCCTCTATACACCCTCCATACAACCAAACTTAAAGCAATGGGAGGGAAAATGCAAATCTCCAGGGAAAACTTTGCCACCATTAGATGAAAGATAATTGGAATTTGCCACTACTCCTTAATTCAGGAAGAAAACCTTTACTGGGACATTTGGTTAAAAAAAAATCATGAAAACCTCTGGGCAATAATAATAACCTAGCTTAATTCCCCACTGAAAGATGACATGGTCAAAAGAAAATTTGACAGTGAGTCATGCAAAATGATATTCAGACAGATGAGCAAAACCTTGGAGACACACGGGACTGCAGGTGCCAGAACTTGCAACAAGAAGCAACTTTCTGTAGGAACTCAATGTGTCAAACAGCATCTGTGGGAAGAAAAGGAATGCCAATGTTTTGGGCCAAAACTCAGCCCAAAAATTTGATCCAAGGTTTAGGAGCTAAGGAACGGCAAATTGACAGGTGAAGAGGCTTAGAAGAAATACTGGTAAACAAATAAAGTTGCCATGAATTTTCCTCCATTGATGATATTTACAGCAGCAGGTACGTAAAGAAGGCCTGGAAGATCAATGGGGACACCGGTCACCCCAAATCCCCCAAATCCTCAAGACCTGCTACAGGGGGCATCATTGAGCCCTTACTGGCTGGCTGAATCCCCGCCCAGTACAGGGACTGCACCAATCTTGATCTCTGAGCACTGTGAGAGTGGTACGAACAGCCCAGTTCAGCTCTGGATGTAAACTTTCCTCCACTGGGGACATTTGTAGCAGCTGGTGCAGAAAGAAGGCCTGGAAGATCACTGGAGACACCAGTCACCCCAACCATAAACTGTTTCAGCTGCTTCTGTCTGGTAAATGGTACCACAGCATTAAAGCTAGGACAAACAGGCTACGGGACAGCTTCTTTCTACAAGTCATTAGACTTTTAAATTCACATGTCTGTACAATGCCTCGGAGTCATAACGCAAAGATTTTTACTTTCTCATCTTGTGGGATGGATGTAAGATTTAAATAAATTCTAATTCTAATAAATACAACTGTTGGAATCTGAATCAAGAACCAAAGGGCTGGAAGAACCAGTCAATTAGCATGTGTGGAAAGAGAATGACAACCAAGATGCTGAAGGAACTCAGCAGGTCAGGAAGCATCAATGGAGAGAAACGGACAATCAATGTTTCAGGCTGAGTTCCTGCAATTGGGCTGAAAGATAGAGTGGAGATAGCCAATATAAAGAGGTGATGTAAAAGGCGGAATATAAGTTAGCAGATGACAGGTAGATCTAGGTGAGGAGAGATTATTTGAGTTCCTCTCCTGCTCTTCAACCACACACTCACCCAGACTTTTCACCACAGCTCCATCTGCTTATCACCCTTCCTCACCAGGAATGATAAGAAAATCAGTTTAACTTTGGTGTGGAAAAGCTTTTGGAAATATTGATCTGTGACAAGAAAATCAACCAATTAAGTCACTTGAAGGAAAATCAACCAATTAAGGCAAGTCAGCACAAATTTCTGAAGGTCAAATTGTGATCAGTCGATGTGATAGTACTTTTTAATAAATTAGCAGGTAGAATTGATAAGGGGAATACAGTTAATGCCGTGTACATGTACTTTTGAAAAGTTTGTGGCAAATTGCCATATAATAGGCTCATCAGTGAAGTTGAAGCAAATGGCAGATAATGGGCATCGTTAGTATGGGTACAAAATTGGTTAAGAAATAGATTACAGAGGATTGTATTTAATGGTTGTTATTTAGACCAGAGGACAGTGAACAGTTGTGTTCACCAGGCACTTCTAATTTTTTACAATCTATCTTGATGACCTAGATTTGAAGGCAATATCTAAATCTGAAGATGAAACAAAACTTGGCTGTATTGTCAACTGCAGGGATATTTGTGATAGATTACAGCATGACATTGACTGGCTGGTGGAACAGGCAAATGCATGCCAGATAGTTGTGAAATGATGCATTTTGGTGGGGAAAATGAAAAAAAGGCAATAAATGATTCCATTCCAAAGGGGTGCAGGAGTAGAATGATCTGAGCCTATGTGTGCATAAATCATTTAGAGGCAGAGCAGAAAGTGGTTAAGGCAAACACAGTTCTGGAATTTTATCAACAGAGTTAGGAAAGTCATGCTGAACTTTAAAAAAAAACAATAGTAAAAGTCTCAACTGCGATATCGTTTTCAGTTCTGTCACCACTTTATGGGAAGAATTTGAGGAAAATAGAGGAGGCCCGAAAAGAATGATTCCTTCCAAATACAATTACAAAGGATATTGTCTAGAAGCTGAACAGCTTACTTACAGCAGGGAAGAGGGATTTAATAAAAGAATATAAAATAATGAGGAGTCTGGACAGAACAAGTGGAATGGTATTCCTTCCTTTGGTTGAAGGACCAAAATCTAGTGGTCACAGATGTAAAATAAATAGGGAAAGAATGAATGATGACAGGAGGAAAATCTCTTACACCACGTGTGCTTGGAACCAGGAATCCACAGACATGGTGGAAGCATAGTGAAGGATTCCATGATGGCCCTCAAGAGGGTTTTGGATAATTATTTGGTCGAGCAGATTTTGCAAGGCTATGGAAAAGAATAATAGGAGGTGGAAATAATGGGTTGCTCTCGTAGAGATCTGGCACAGACATGAGGGATTTCATCATCTGTGCTGCAGCTATTGGAGGATTGTAGGATTGCAGAGAACACTTACACCATAGATGCTATAGAGAAAATAGTAACAAGCATTTTCTATTTTCACCATCCATATTTCATATATGACATTCACTTTCTACAAATCCATCCGTACTAAAGACCGTATGGTATTGATTATGCATTGTACTCTTTCTCTGAAGTTCAGTCCAAATGAACTGAAGTTTGGAAGTGGAGTGGTGGGTTATTTTGCTTCTAAATAGTGTATTTCATGCTAACAACGGGGGAGGTATTTTGATACTATTTTTCTATCAGTCGTTTTGAAGTTATAGCTTTTCATTAGCAGTTTCCCTAAGTTCCTGTGCCACCATTTTTTAATACTTCTGAACTGATTGGCTCTGTTCTTGACACATGGCACATTCTGAACTAATCTACCAAGTTGTAGTGGCAAATCAAATCCGCACAGGGATCGCCGGAAGTACAGGGAGATTTACGGTGATCCAGTGATAGAGGTGCAGAAACAATTTGTGATCTTTTTATTCCTGGCTTCAGTTTTACCTACTACAGTACTTATTTTTAATAATATGCAGTGTCAATGGTGGGGAAAGGTGCAGCTGAATTAAACTTTTACTTCACTTATTTTCTGCTGCTTATTACAATGCAGCAAGTCTTCTTTGTGACATTTAAAACGATCATTTGAAAACCTGCCATCTGCAATGGGAAGTGGGTCAAAGCAGAGGGCAGAATGTCTGTGCAACAGGCAGTAACACACGTGTAGCCTTTCAATTCACATGTGTGATTGGCCACACTTGGAGCTCAGGAATTGGGAGCGTTTGAGTCAGATTCTTCTGCGAAAAGAGAGGCAGAGGTATGAATAAACCACCAATGCCCTCAATAACCTGTTTCTGTGTTGACTTTGACAGGAACCAGAGAGCAGAGAAAGTCATCTTGCATTTATTGGTGAAACGGGATCCAAACATACTTCCACCTCGTAAATGCAGCAACTTTCTAGTTATTCAGGAAACAACAGACATTTTGCATGTTTATTAAAGAAGTATTTTGACAAATACAGTAACAGGACATGATAAAACGAGTACTGAAAATTATTTTTGGTCTTACTTTGGGAATAAAAAGCACGGAGAAGAATGATGCACTGTACTAATAATCCTCAAATCAGACAGCAACTTACACTGAAGAAGTGCTGCTGCCATTGTCAATACCCACAAGTTATGAGATGGCATGCAACTTGCTGGGTATTTTATGACACTCTAACGTTAGCCTCGCAAGAATGTCTGATGGCTTTCAACTTTCAAGTTTCAACATTTTTTTGCTAAGTGTGCAGCAGTTGCTAATTAATGCACCTCATAAGCTTTTGTCTACGGCACTTGATTGACAATCTCACTTGGTATTACACTTGCAGGAAGTAGCTAGGACTTTGACTTTTTAAATGCTTGTTAATTTTTCCATTCTCTTTTAATTTCTCACCACTGCCCTCGGGTATATGTCTGTTTCTTCTCTTCCACATGTATTTGGGAAAGGCACGGTGGTGCAACGTGTAGAGCTGCTGCTTCACAGAGCTAGAGCTCTGGATTCGATCGTGACATCCCGATGGGTTTCCTCCGGGTGCTCTGGTTTCCTCCAAAGGCGAATGGGTTATTTATATACACACATTCTTTCTCTCTCTCTCCTTTTTCTCCCTCTGTCCCTCTGACTATACCCCTTGCCCATCCTCTGGGTTCCCCCCCGCACCCATGTCTTTCTCCCCGGACCTCCTGTCCCATGATCTTCTCATATCCCCTTTGCCAATCACCTGTCCAGCTCTTGGCTCCATCCGTCCACCTCCTGTCTTCTCCTATCATTTTGGATCTCCCCCTCCCCCTCCCACTTTCAAATCCCTTACTAACTCTTCCTTCAGTTAGTCCTGACGAAGGGCCTCGGCCTGAAACGTCGACTGCACCTCTTCCTAGAGATGCTGCCTGGTCTGCTGCGTTCACCAGCAACTTTGATGTGTGTTGCTTGAATTTCCAGCATCTGCAGAATTCTTGTTGTTTGGGTTAGTAGGTCAATTGGTCTGTAATTAGGTGTGCAAATGGCCTAGTTCCATGCTGAACTCTTAAAAAAATAAAATATATTTCAATCCAAACTTAATTTGTTTTCTTTATTTCACTACTTATACCTGATTTTCTCTAAATAATGTATTTCTTTATCAATCATTTAATCCTTTTGTTAAGGGGATAGGTGGTCAGTCATGTAGTTCACCATTGCCTTATCACCCATCTTCTTCCCAACATTATTATCAGCTTCTATCTCCAGCAGATTAGGCTATATAACTATTTTTAAACTGTGCATTGAGGGAAAAAGTTCAACTAATGTCACAGGCTACAAGCTGTCCCTTTTTAAGCGAATCCTTGCCCATTATGCCTGAGTCAAGCTAATGAGAGAGAAGTGCTCCCAGAAGGCTCTTTGTGAATGTGACCTCCTGTGTAGTTGCTAAGTCTCCTATGGCAGCTGCTCCTGCTGTGCAGTGTGTTGCTTAATTCTCCCCGTCGTCATCCAGTCCCGTGGGATCACCCATGATTGCAGCAAAGCCATTCCTGAAGTAAAATCTTCCAGTGGTTACACATAGCAGACTTTGCAGATATACCACATACCAAAATATATCCGGTTGCCTGAAGCAATGGGACAAAGTGAGCTGACTGACAGCTGACAAAGGAAGTCAAACCTATTGTAAAAGCAAAAGAAAGGGCATACAACAAAGCAAAAATTAGTGGGAAGATAGAGGATTGGGAAGTTTTTAAAAGCCTACAGAGAGCAAATAAAAAAATCATTAGAAGGAATAAGATGAAATATGAAAGCAAGCTATCAAATAATATCAAAGTGGATAGTAAAAGTTTTTTCAAGTATGCTAAAAACAAAAGAGAAATGAGAGTGGATAGAGGACTGCTAAAAAATGAGGCAGGAGAAATAATAACGGGGGACAAGGAGATGGCTGATGAACTAAATGAGAATTTTGCGTCATCTTCACTGTGGAAGACACTAGCAGTGTGCCTGATGTTGTAGTGTGTGAAAGTAGAGAAGTGGGTGCAATTACTGTTACAAGAGAGAAGGTGCTGAAAAAGCTGAAAGACCTAAAGGTACATAAGTCACTTGGACCAGATGAACTGCACCCTAGGGTCCTGAAAGAGGTAACATTAGAGATTGTGGTGGCATTAGAAATGATCTTTCAAAAATCATTGGACTCTGGCATGGTGCCAGAGGACTGGAAAATTGTAAATGTTAGTCCATTCTTTAAGAAAGGAGGAAGGCAGCAGAAAGGAAATTATAGACCAGTTAGCCTGACTTCAGAAGCTGGGAAAATGTTAGAGTCATTTGTTAAGGATGAGGTGATGGAGTACTTGGTGACACAGAACAAGATAGTACAAAGTCAGAATGGTTTCCTTCAGGGAAAATCCTGCCTGCTGAATCTGTTGGAATTCCTTGAGGAGATTACAAGTAGGATAGATAAAGGGGATGTAGTGGATGTTGTATATTTGGACTTTCAGAAGGCCTTTGACAAGGTGCCACACATGAGGAAAGTTAAGAGTCCATGGTATGACAGAAAAGTTACTAACATGGTTAGAGCATTGGCTGATTGGTAGGAGACAGCGAGTGGGAATAAAAGGATCCTCTTCTGGTTGGCTGCTAGTGACTAGTGGTGCTCTGTAGGGTCGGTGTTTGAACCACTTCTTTTTATGCTGAATATAAATGATTTAGATGATAAAATAGATTACTTCATTTCCAAGTTTGCAGATGACACAAAGATTGGTGGAGAGCCAAGTAGTGTTGAGGAAACAGTAGGATGCAGAAGGACTTAGACAGATTAGGAGAATGGGCAAGAAAGTGGCAAATGAAATAAAATGTTGGGAAATGCATGGTCCTGCACTTTGGTAGTAGAAATAAATGTGTGGACTATTTTCTAAACAGGGAGTAAATCCAGGAATCTGAGATGCAGAGGGAATTGGGAGTTCTTGTGCAGAACACCCTGAAGGTTAACTTACAGGTTGAGTTGGTGGTAAGGAAGGCAAATGCCATGTTAGCATTCATTTCAAGAGGTCTAGAATACAAGAGCAAGGATGTGATGCTGAGGCTTTATAAGGCACTGGTGAGGCCTCGCCTTGAGTATTGTGAACAGTTTTGGGCCCTTCATCTTAGAAAAGATGTGCTGGCATTGGAGAGGGTCCAGAGGAGGTTCACAAGGATGGGCTATCGTATGGTTCTGGGTCTGTACCCGCTGGAATTCAGAAGGATGAGGGGGGATACTCATTGAAACCTTTCGAATGTTGAAAGGCCTAGACAGAGTAGATGTGGAAAGGATATTTCCCACGGTGGGAAAGTCTAGGACAAGAGGGCACAGCCTCAGGATAGAGGGGCGCCCTTTCAAAACAGAGATGCAGAGAAATTTCTTTAGCCAAAGGGTGACGAATTTGTGGAATTTGTTGCCACATGCAGCTGTGGAGGCCAGGTCATTGGATATATGTAAACCAGAGATTGATAGGTTCTTGATTGGACATGGCGTCAAAGGTTATGGGGAGAAGGCCGGGAACTGGGGTTGAGGAGGAGATGGGAAAAAAGGATCAGACATGATTGAATGGCTCGATGGGCCAGATGGCCTAATTCTAGTCCTATGTCTGATGGTCTTATGGACATTTGTATGTTTAGACCAGAGAATGCTTCAGACTTTGCACGCACGTCATGGACGAGCTAGAGGTCAGATGCTGCCTTATCTGACCATGCTCGGCTTCAATCATAATATTTGTCTGTGGCTTCCTCTTTGGTGAAGCACTGGCACTTAAGATGCCAGGTTAGAAACTGTCACCTCAGTAACAGCGTGTTTAATACTGAGAAGTGAGTTTTGATCAGGGGTTCCCAACCTGGTATCCATGGACCCATTGGTTAATTGTAAGACTACGTGGCATAAAAAAGGGTTGGGAACCCTTGGTTTAAATGTTCAACAAATTCTGTCTTAAGCCTGGGAAATTTTGTGTGTGTGTGTGTGTGTGTGTGTGTGTGTGTGTGTGTGGGGGGGGGGGGTGATAGGGCTGGGGGCTCGGGTTAGTGGAATAGTGTAAAAACAATAACATGATTAATTTGAATGGAGTTGCCAAACTTGTGAAAAAAGGCAAAGGCAAGTAGTTGTTACTTAACTTTATTTTCATGGTTTAAATCTATTTTCAATTAAACTCATTTTCCTTTTTCTAACTTATTAATCGTTTTATTTAGTGATACAGTATATGATTATTTGAATCAATAGAGGCATATAAATGAAAGGAAAGGTACGTCGCATCCGGAGTTTCTCCAGTTAGCGGACGATTTCCCTCCACGCCTCTCTGACGTAGTGGAGAACCGCGTACGAGGCAAGTTACAGCAGTGGTTTGCCATTGCCTTCTGCCGGGTGAGTTTCCAAAGAGATCACCAGCTCATAACCCAGCACGGATGGAAAGTGTGCAGGGGAGCCGGCTGGATTTGAACCTGGGACCTTTCATCCCGAAGTCTGACGCTGATGCCACTATGCCACCAGTCAGGTCATAAACAGTCCAAAAGCCTTTGGTGGACAACCAGTGACCTGTCAAAGGCTGTTGAGGTGTGCTGGGGAGCTGAGGCCTTAATACCTAATGCATCACTGACTCCTGAAAGCTCATTCTGCCCTGCCTGAAGGCTGTTGGTAATCGAGAGCAGCCTCTTCAGTGCCCACATCTGGAACAGGTATGTGCGGGGAGGGGGATGGCACGAGGGAGGTCTATCCAGTAGTGGGCCAGATTCAATAAGCTGATTAAGAAGGCTAACCTGTAAGTACAGTGTGTCTCTTTGAATTTCACGTCAGGGGGAACATTTCTGTTAGCCAGAACCCTATCGCACTGAATAACTTCTGCATGTTATGTATGAAACTCCAATACATTGAAAATGGCGAACAAGCCCTCGGTGTGTGATTGATCAGAATTGGAATCAGGTTTAGAATCACAGGCATTTGTTGTGAAACTTGATTACTCTGATCTCTAAATGTTGCTGCCATGTTCTTCCTCCATTGGCTCAGTTCCCTCCCACCAATGCCAGGTGAGACTGTGGCGTCTAGGGAGCCTGCCCAGCCGTGTTTATCAGGAGTTTTGGTGCCATCATCTGCTCTGCCCTATGTCCTCAGCAGGAATGGGTTGCCGCTGTAGTGTGAACCTCCTCTGCCTGGCCTTGGCAGTCAGACACTCAGTGATCACTTTATTAGGTCCTCCTATGCACCTGCTCATTAATGCCAATCGTGTGGCAGCAATTCAATGCATAAAAACACGCTGACATGGTGAAGAGGTCCCATTGCTGTTCAGACCAAACATCAAAATGGGGGAGGGGGCGCAAAGCGATCCAAGTAATCTTGAGCATGGCATGATGGTTGGTGCCAAATGGGGTGTTTGACTATCTAAGAAACTGGGATACTCACACTGAACAGTTTCTAGAGTTTATGGAGAATGGAACAAGAACAAAAAGAAAAAAACAGTGAGCGGCAGTTTGTGGGTGAAAACGCCTTGTTAATGAGAGAGGTCGGAGGAGAATGGACAGGCTGGTCCAAGCTGACAGGAAGGTGACAGTAACTCAGTTAACCTGCGTTACAACAGCAGTGTGCCGAAGAGCATCTCTGAATGCACAACACATCAAACCTTGGAGTGGATGGGTTACAGCAGAAGGGGGCCACTTTATGTACCTAATAAAGTGGCCACTGAGCATATTTCAGATTTATTAAAGACTTCTCTTGCCAGTCCATTAAACTGGTCTGAAAATGGTTGAAAACTGCAGAAGTATGGCCTCATGGCAAATGGTGGGATTCAGGACTCAGTGCCCTTGACAGCAGAGCGGCTGCTAACTTTTTCCACTTAATCCAATAGCTGTGATGTCGAGTCTACTCCTTAGTTATCAGTATGGGGTGTACCATACAAACATCACCAACAGCTTGTTAACAGTATTTTTTGCATTTTGTTCTCTTACACTTTGTACGACGTTAGCTTGTGGTTTACAGCACCTAAGTGGGGACATCAATTAATTTTCCAAGCTTTAACTAAATAAGACTGTAAGATCATAAGATATGGTAGCAGAATGGGGACTTTATCATATAAACAGCCTCTTTCAACCAGCTGAATGTTTGCTGTGTGGGGAATTATCTTCGAAATAATGTCAAGTACAGGAGTGTGAAGTCATGACAGAAAGCATTGGAAAAGCAGAGAGCTAGAGGCATCAAAAAGGGGAAAGAATGGTACCATTTTTAAGTGTATCTTGCTGTCAAAATGTATTTGGATCTATATAAGGAAAGGGAGTGTGGGCACGTGGCCAAGTGGTTAAGGCATTGGACTAGCGACCTGAAGATTGTGAGTTCAAGCCCCAGCTGAGGGAACGTGTTGTGTCCTTGAGCAAGGCACTTAATCACACATTGCTCTGCGATGACACTGGTGCCAAGCTGTATGGGTCCTAATGCCCTTCTCTTGGACAACATTGGTGTCGTGGACAGGGGGAGACTTGCAGCATGGGCAACTACTGGTCTTCCATACAACCTTGCCCAGGCCTGTGCCCTGGAGAGCGCAGATCCATGGTCTCGCAAGACTAACGGATGCCTTTATTTAAGGAAAGGGAACAACTTGCATCACCTTATCTCATCTTTAAAATGTCACATTAATGAACTATTTTTGAAGTTGGCTTGCACTTGTGTAAAAAGAGCAAGTAACAACTTTTCACTAATTGTCTCCAAGGATAAGCGTGTGTGTTACTTTGAAAAGAGGCAGTCATGTGATAAGTGTTTTATTAAAGCACAACAATCTTAAAATAAATGAAATGAAGCACCACTCACAAAAATACAGTAATGTACTCAGGCACCATTAATGGGGGAATGTGACCGATATGTATTATAAACATTTTTTTTGTTCTTTATTTCTATCAGATACATACTGTTCAAAAGAACGCTACGGACAACTCTCCTCTGTAAGAATGCTTAAGATTACTTACATCACTATTCTTGTTTTGATGTGTATAATAATCTAATTTTCCCCTTTGCAAGAGAGAAAATGGAGTACCTTGCTAATGCATCTGCTTTCCTCAAGATTTTACAGCAGGTTGCCGAAACCGAGGAAAGTAGTGCGAGATGGATGCTGCAGAATGTCAGAGCTGCCTCCACAGCAACATGTGTGGTACTTCCATTACCACGGCAATGCTTTCAGAAAGGCAATGCCTTTTCTCCTCCCAGTTTGAAAAGAAAAGCAGTTTTACCCAGCAACAGGGGCACACTCCATCTGCTGTCTAATATAATCAGACGGGGCAGCAGCTCTGGCACAAGCTGACTTTCATTCTTCCATTCACTCCAGAGCTCCCTTTCAAACTGTCTATTGTCTGCTGCTAATGACTTTACAAAGGCACTGCCTGTTGCTGTCAGGATCAGAATGGGATAAAACAGGGAGAGAGTCTAATCTCTGTAGAAAATTAGAGAGGATCTGAATTAGTAATAGGGTGGGTTAGGAGGAATGCACTGATTGATAAGGGGACGTGCAGCCTTCCAGCCATCAGCTGTTCAGATTAGCAGGGGCTTTAAGTGCTGAGGCACAGTATTTTATTCTGCACGCTTCCAGTCTGTGGGGTGAGCGAGTGCCCCAACCTTTTCAAGGCTCTGTAAATCAAGCAGCAAAAGTGCCCAGATACAGTGACAGATGGAAAGGGGGTCGGGTGGACCCAGAGCCTCAGGCACACCCACGCGAACAAAGATAGCTCAATCCCCTCACAAATTCTCCAGGCCTACTTCTCAAGAAAGGCTCTGGCGTACCCATCCCCAAACTCTGCTCTGTCGTGTAAACACATTACCTGCCACATATTTGTTTACTGAAGGCACATTCACATGCAAATGCCAGGATCTCTCCCTCAATCCAGGCACGTGGCCACTGTCTAATGCAGGAATAATCTGAGAATAATCTGAAATGTCTCTGCCCCCAAGGCCTGAAACACTAGAGCCGACAGGATGAAAGTCACCACATGGCAGGTGTAAGACACAGGGCAGGTGTGTACCAACCATATGCTGCACCAGGGGATAATGTTCCCTCAGATGACTAAAAAGTTACTGCCCAGGTGAAAAAAAACAAGCAAAAGCTCACATTGGAGGCATGTGTCAAATTCACAATAAGAAGGGATGAGAGAGGCTGATGATTTCCTTCAGTGAATTTGCAGACAGCTGTAAATAATAAATCAAATCTTTACATTAAATAAAAATGCTGGGCCGGCTGGTGGCGCAATGACATTGGCGCTGGACCCGGGAGCGGAGGTTCCCGGGTTCGAAACCAGTCGGGTCCGCTCCCAAGTACACTTTCCATCCGTGCCGGGTTGAGTGTCGAGATCGCAACTCGACCTCGTAAAACAAAGGGAAAAATACTGTGAAAATGTCTGTGTGAGGAGTGGCGCGCCACACAGTCTCTCTCTCGCTCCAAGCCTTGTAAAAAGCCATGAAAAAGACATCGTCACGGACGTACGCACACACACGCAGACGCACAGACGCACGCATGCACATGCACAGCCGTGCAGGCACACGCCAAATAAATAAATAAATAAAATTGCTGAAGATCAGACCTAACATTGTCTATTTATGTGGAGGACACAAAGCTGATACACAATGGATTCTGCAGATGAAGGGCCTCAGCCCAAAACTTCGACTCTTTACTCTTTTCCATAGATGCTGCCTGGCCTGCTGAGTTCCTCCAGCATTTTGTGTGAGCTCCTGATATTTATGGCAGACCAGGAAAGGGTGATCCTTTCTCCAGTCTGTGTAGGGTCTCACTGACACAGATGAGGCTGCACTGGGCTCACTGGGTGACCCCGACAGAGACACCGGAAGTGTCGCCTCACCTGGCAGGTCTGTTTGGAGCCCCGAGTGATAGTGAGGGGGAAGCTGCAGCGCCTGTCGTGCTTTCAGTGATAAATGCTGGGAGGGCGATTAGTGGAGAGGGACAAGTGGACAAGGGAGTCACATAGAAAGCAATCCCTATGGTGGGCAGAGAGGGAGGAAGTGGAAAGCCAAAATAAACTTATTACTCTGAAAAAGGAAGTTTGAAATCAGAATGAAAACCAGGAACTGCTCACAGAGTGATTCCTTCATCAGCATCCAATCTGAAAAAAATAGCTATTGTTTCTCAGTCAGATCCTACTCCAACAGAGATTATGTTTTTTTAAAAAAAATAGAACTTTGCTAGAGTGCTACTGAACTTCAAGGATAAAGCTAGGCTCTTACACTGATGCCGAGTTATAGAAATAATTTTAATAGAGTGAAATGTAGGGGCGCTGACTGACTTCTAGTTCTCCATACACTGCATACATTGGCAGCAAGTAGGATTTCACACCCACAGGGATTACAGCCCTATTATTCTCCAGTATTTTAACACATGCAAGGATGCAAGGTTCTGTATCCGGGAGGTTTTTAACAGCATTAAACTCCCAAAAAGTTGGGGAAGGGAGAATGTCCTACTCTTTGAAATAAATTGTGAAAACTATCTCTACCATAAACTAACAACTTAGAATGAAAAATGGATTTAAGAAAGCTGAAACAGTCTTTCAATGGCTCCCCTTTGATGTTGAAGTTTTGTTCGGGATGCTGCTTTCAATCACCAAGCGGAGTGGGATCTCTTGGGGATTTTTTGTAAAGGCAGCATTTTGGAGCACGTGTTGTCAACTGTTGCTGAAAAAGTGCCCTCTAAAGCCTTTTCAGCATTGTCTGGGAGATGCTGGCGGGCAGCAGGCGATTCCTGACAGCTGTGGATCGCGTGTGCCACAAACAGCTGTCTTGTTGTGGAGTGAAATTAAAAGATTAGGTGGATATGGGCACGTGTGAGACAATGCCTGAATGGGGCGGAGCTTGTCTGAAGTCCTTGACAAAAGGATCCTCACTGAAGCAGAGAGGTCAGGAGGGGAGCTAAAGTTTAACACCGCACAAAAGGCTTGAAAGTAGATTGAAATGAAACTCAAAAAGCAACAGCGTGGCCCTGAAAAGGCTTACTCGGCCTTACAACAGCTGCCTCGGCACTAGACATTTGAGACAGCTTTATTCAGACTCATAACAGATTCATACAGAGAGGGCTGCAGTATGCTTCTTTTGCAAAGAAGTGGGTCAGGCTCGCTGGCTTCATGTGCAAATGAAGGAAATGCTTGAAATCATTAGTAAAACCAATCAGGGCCCACATCAAGACTTTGAGCTGCAGCCCTTGGCATCAGGAGATCAGGGGCTTGTTTTTGCTTGCTGTCCTCCACACTTATTTATATCAAAACTATACTGAAGTTGCCAGGAGCATTCTTTTAAACTTTTGACCACCTGTTCTGGCACTGAAAATCAGCATTTAGCAGTTGAACATTTTGAAGGGATCTCTAGTTCCTTCATATATTGATCAAAACTATATAGAATATCATCTTCAGATGAATCTGTGTATGGACAAGCTCTTATTTTGCTGCTAATAATAATAAGTACTTTATTAATTCTGAATGGGAAATAGTTTTGCTACAGCAGCAACATCTCTAAGGCAGCACCTTCCATATCCACGACCACTACCATCTAGAAGGACAACAGCCGATACCTGGGAACACCACCACTTGGAAATCCCCCTCCAAGCCACTCACCATTCTGACTTGGAAACTTATCGCCGTTCCTTCATTATCAGTGGGAAAAAATCATGGAATTCCCTCCCTAACAGCACTGTGGGCGTACCTACACCTCAGGGACTGCAGCGGTTCTAGAAAGCAGCTCATCACAGCCTTCTCAAGGGCAACTAGGATGGGCAATAAATGCCGGCTTAGCTGGCGATGCCTACATCCTGTAAATGAATAAATAAAAAAAGACATTTCAAAACACACTTAACAGTGTGCAGACCTAACTGATAATAACGTACAGAATAATAATATACAGAATATTATTGTACTATGATGTGTGCTCTGCTGTCACACAGAGATGAACTGTTTGTATATGCTTATTGCATCTGGCAGGGAAGATTTTCTGTAACGATCGCTATGGCAGCAGAGCTGAATGAGTCTCTACTCCACTGCCTATTCAGTAGGTCATGGAGCAGATGTGCCAAATTGTCCACAATCGATACCATAATGGATAATACTTCACTGTTTAAATATCAATTGGATTATGGGACTCTTTTTTTTCCAAGTCAAAGACCTCCACAATCAAGACCATGCTACTACCATTGTATAGGAGGCACAGAAGCCTCGGGTCCCAGACCAACAGGTTCAGGAACAGTTATTACCCTACAACCATCAGGCTCCTGAACTAGTGTGGATAATTTTATTCCCACTATTCTGAACTGATGCTGCAACCTACAGACTCACTTTCATGGACACTTTACAACTCATGTTCTCAGTATTATTTTTTTAATTGCACAGTTTGTCTTCTTTTGCACATTGCCAGTCTATGTTCATGTATAGTTTTCCACAAAACTACTGGGGCAGCACGGTAGCCTGGTGGTTAGCACAACGCTTCACAGTACAGGCGAACAGAGTTCATTTCCTGCCTCAGCCTGTAAGAAGTCTGTACGTTCTCCCTGTGACTGTGCAGATTTCCTCCGGGTGCTCCAGTTTCCTCCCACAGTCCAAAGAAGTAGGTTAACTGGTCATTGTAAATTGTCCTGTAATTAGGCTAAGGTTAAATCAGGGGTTGCTGGCATGACTCCAAAGGCTGGAAGGGGTTATTCTGTGCTGTATCTCAAAAAGTAAGTAAAAAATAAATAAGTAGAATTATATTGTATTTTCCCCCTATAAATGCCTGCAGTAAAATTAATTGGAAGGAAGGGAGGAGAAGATGGCAGCGCGATGCAGCGCGCACGGCCGCTCCGAATTGATATCGTATTTGTTAAATAGGGGCCGTGCACAATCCTGATTTGATGGAGGCAGACGTGAGAAGCATGGAGGAACATCTGGAGAAACTTCTGAAATGCCTGCTTCTCTGCCGCTGCTACTGTGCGATCGAGAATCTCCGGAGGGGAAGGCCCCAGATCCTTGGCTTTGCCTATTGCCTGTTGCCGGGGCCAGGGTCGAAGCGCTTGGCAGAGATGGTACTCGCTGCTCGGTGTTGGAGGGCTGGTCGGTGGCTCGAAGTTTTCGGATGGACTTGGAGTCGGACTGTGGTCGGATGCTTCCAGGATGCTGCATTGGCAAGTTTGCGGCGCTGGAAGCTCATGGCAGGAAGAGTTTTCTTCCTTCAACCATCTGCGTGAGATGATGGGACTTTCGAGAGACTTTGAGATTTTTTTTTTAATCATGCCCATGGTCTGTTCTTCATCAAATTATGGTATTGCTTGGCACTGTTGTAACTATATGTTATAATTATGTAGTTTTTGTCAGTTTTTTTTTAGTCTTGGTTTGTCTTGTGTTTCTGTGATATCATTCTGGGGGAGCAAATTGTATCATTTCTTAATGCATGCATTACTAAATGACAATAAAAGAGAACTGCGTATCCTCATAATCTAATCTGATCTAATCTCATAGTGGTTTATAGTAACATACAGAATACGTACATTGATGACAAATTTACTTTGAACTTGGAAAATTTCAGGCCCACATTTGGAGAAGTGCTCTATTGTAGAAGAGGAAACAACGGCAAGAAAAATAGAAACAACAGAAAGTCTGCAGATGCTGGAAATCCAAGCAACACACGCAAGGGTCTCAGCCCGAAATGTCGACTGTTTACTCCCATCCATAGAAACAGCCAGGCTTGATGAGCTCCTCCCGCATTTTGTGCGCATTCCATGAAAATTAACACCATCATGAAGATGCTGCCCCTATGCGGTAATCTCTTCCTCTCAATCTAACTGTGGTTATCAGGAATAAAGGATATGTGAGTGATTTTAAAAGGTTGATACTTCTACTAGCAATAATAAGGGTTTATAGCTGAAAATTTTATAAATGCTTCAAGTGGTGATAATAACACTTCAAGACCCTTGTCTTCTTGTAGTTTAATCCTCTCCTGTTACCTTCCAAAGATAGTGGCTTAAAATGCCTGTGCAACTGACCATCAAGAACAGTAGATTGACTGCTGCTGACTTAACAATTGGTACATTCTAACAGCCACATGTGTTTTGCAGTAGGAGTTTCTGGTTAATATTTACAAACCAAAATCCAAGATGAGTTATCCCCACTCAAGTTCAATTGTAGCACCTCCAAACCTGTCCACCATGGTTACCATCACAGGTTACTGTTCTTGGACAAGCCATGCTTCCTATTATTTTCACTACATGGACTAATGATAAAAATCTATTTTCTAATCCATTGTTTTGAACTTAATGTAGTGCCAGTAGAAATGGGAGCTTATCACTCAGGAATGTCCACCATGTTTAATTACTATAAGACCATAAGATATAGGAGCAGAATTAGGCCATTTGGCCCATTGAGTCTGCTCCTCCATTTCATCATGGCCGATCCAATTTTCCTCTCAGGCCCAATCTCCTGCCTTCTCCCCATATCCCTTCATGGCCTGACCAATCAAGAATCTATCAACCTTCAGCAGATCCTTTCTGAGGTAAGGGGCTACCTCCAGAAAATCTGAATTGCTGTCAAATTTAATTTCCAAACTCCCTGCAACTCTCCTTAAGAGTTAATATAGGAGTGGGGAGATAGGGGATCCATCATTAAGGACTTCTTCTCACTGTTACCATCAGGAAGGAGGTACAGAAGCCTGAAGGCACACACTCAGCAATTCAAGAACAGCTTCTTTCCCTCTGCCATCTGATTTCTGAATGGACATTGAACACATGGACACTACCTCACTACATTTTTATTTCTATTTTTGCACTACTTCTTTAATTTAACTATTTAATATACATATATATACTTACTCTAATTCAATATTTTTCTCTATATTTATCATGTATTGAACTGCTGAGACAAAGTTAACGAACTTCATGACATATGCCAGTGATATTAATACTGATTCTGATGTTGCTTCTCCCATTTCCTATTAATCTATTAGTAAACATATTGATTCATTGTCTTTAAGAACATGCCTGGCATATATAACTAAGAGACCAGTCTCATTATCTAAGGATTTAGAAGGAATTCCAGCATCAAAGACCATCAGGGATAAATCACAGCTCTGGCATTACCTCAGCAAGACTGAGGCAATTACTGGGATTGGGAATACTGGTTTAGGTGCCCTCACATCCAGGAAAGACTGTAAACTGTGGATTGTGCCTGGAATAATTTGTCTTGCCTAAACATCAACAAACCGGGCACAATAACATTTGCTGCTAATTACTGTTTGAGCAGTTCAGAATAAGAACAGATAAAAAAAAGACACTTGTCTGAAATCAGGCTTTGATAATTCAGTCACGAGTTGTTTTCAAAAACCTTTGGGAAATATTCTGCATTTTCTTTTTAATTCATATAGAGCCATCTGTCTGAATACTCTGATTCAGGATACATTAGAGCCATCTGTCCAAATACTCTGATATCAGGATGCATTTCCCCTGCATCCTTCTCACTATTTCTCTGCTCGTGATTTGTTTACTGCACTGCTGTTCCATAATAAAAACCAAAACACCTTCCATACAAGTGTGCAATAGCTTCCTCAGACAAGATGGGCATACACACTTCTAGCTGATAATCGCTCTGGAAATTTCACACTGAACTTTTGACACAGGAGCAGCCCTGGACTTCTGCTACTCAATGAGGTCATTAACAGACGGCAGATCCCTGTCATCTCCTTCCTCTACGTCGGAGGCAGAAAGCACTGAGCTTCTTATTTCACAATGCAGTCAGGCCGACCCCGGTCTTCCCTGGTCTTTCCGGTAAAACTCTTTGTAGTCCAGTTGGAAATAAAAGAACAAATCTGGGTTTAAATCACCTGTTGGTGAATACAGTTGCTAGAATATCACACCTGAGTGCTAGGCCACCGTGTAATTCATGCTGCTTCCACTTTTTTCTGGTACTCTTCAACATTTTTGAAGAGCAGTCTGCCACAACTCTCCTGAAGCAATTAATCTCAATTTAGGGTGGTCTTCCCTGCTCTTGGCATCCTTAAGCTTAGCTTCCTCTGGTATACTTGGGTGGGGAGAAAATTTAATCAGAAGGAAAATCAAACAATATATTAAAATATAGCGACATAAGAAACTGCAGATGTTGGAAGCTGGAGCAAAAAAAAGCAATTTGCTGAAGGAACTCAACTGAGCAGCATCTGTAAGAGAAAAGGAATTATTGACATTTCCTGATGCAGAGTATTGACCTGAATTATCGATAATTCCATGCAAACCCCCACACCATCCGTCAGCCTCTCACCAACAGGCTGCTCGGAATACTGAGTCCCTCCAGTGGATTGTTTGTTGAAACATATTTAAAAAATGCTGTGGTATTCGCCTTTATTTTAAAATTCATACACGCTTATCACGAGAGTCAGCGATAAAGTGATTTTTGGGAATCGATCAGCTGAGGTTCTTTTCTGTATTTATGAAATTTTTATTATAGTAGGTTGATATCTGAACTATTTTTCTTTTATCATAGCTTTTGTTATTTAAATTTAAATTCAGACTCCATAAGAAGTGCCTTTGCTAATGGGAAGTTGGAAGCTTTGGGGTAGTTAATATATTTTTAGTAACGTACCACAGTAATCATCCTGTCTGGTTTAGTACAGCTTGGTATGCCAGCCTCTCTGTCCATGGGCGTGAGAAGCTGCAGAGATCTGTGAACACAACGCAACGTCCCTTCCATGGACTCCGCCTACACTTCTTACTGCTACTGTAAAGCAGCCAACATAATCAAACACCCCACCCACCCTAGAAATTGCCTCTCCCATTAGGCAGGAGGTGCAAAAGCCTGAAAGCATGTATCACTAGGTTCAAAGACAACTTCCGTTAAAGAGCATTGAACTGTCCCCTTTTACAATAAGATGGACTCGTAACTCAGAATCTACATTGTTATGTCACCTCCCTCATGGTTCTACCTCCTTCTACTACCCATCGTGTTATCCCCTATTCTTTCTTCACCTTTCCTGCCTATCATCTCCCTGCTTCCTCTCCCCCACCCCTTTATCTTTCTCCTTACTGGTTTTTCACCTGGCACCTACCAGCCTTCTCCTTCCCACCCTCCCCCCACCTTCTTTATAGGGCCTCTGCCCCTTCCCTCTTCAGTCCTGATGAAGGGTTCCGGCCCGAAACGTTGACTGATCGTTTCCACGGATGCTGCCCGACCTGCTGAGATTCTCCAGCGTGTTGTGAGTGCTACGTTGTTATGATCCTGCACCTTACTATCTGCCTGTGCTGCACTTTGTCAGGAACGAACACTGTATTCTGCCTTTATACAATGCACTGTTTCCATGAAACAATCTGTATGGCTGGCACGTTACCTTAATACATGTGACAATAATAAATCAATTTGTCAATTTACCACAATGTGTCACGCAACTTAAAAAAATAACAACGAATCTCATGGTTTTAATGTGCGTTTTAAAAACTCCCAGGATGCAATAGTAAGACCATCAGGATCCTTTGCTGCCACTGAGCATGGGCAGTTTGCTGCTGGAGTCTGTGACTTGTGGTTCACCAGCAAAATTTACAGATGTGATATTAATGGAAGACAAATTAGTTGAAAGAGGAAACCATTGTTGCAAACGGAAGTAAATGTGCTGTTTCATTTCAGAAGAATGACAAGCTTCTCAGTCTATGAAAGTGGAATGTTCCAGAGCCAAATTTTATTACCAGAAAAAGGATCTCATTCTAATCACACATACTATTGGTAACCTTACTGTCACTTCGTGCACATGTTTAATATTTTGTATCTAGGGCAGAATTAACTGTTGCAAAAAAAAAAAATTGATACATTCTTTCTGATTGTATTATTCGGTGATGTGGGGGATCCAGTTTTCTTTTGATTGAATTCTAAACAGCAGCATAAACTCATGGGACCATCCAGCATTTGAACTATTTTCTTTTCCATCTCTCCAAACAAGTTTGCTTTTCAGTGGTATCATTGTTTTAATCTAATGTTTATATTATGATCTTGCATTACAGTAAAATTAAACACTACATATTTTTTAACTGGGCTCTTTTTGAACACAGACAGAAAAAATCCTTGCTATTGCCACACAGCTTCTTCCTGTCTCTAGCATAAATCTGCAGACAACAGTAATTCTTCAGTGATTGCAGGGCTATCAGGGCAGGCGAACAATCTTAACACCACACAGGCACCTTTGTAAAAGTCGGTAGAATGCACTTTTGTGCATCAGCCCTGTAAAACAAAGGCTGCACCACACAGGCACCTTTGAAACAGGTCTTATCAAATGGATTGCAAAGTCCTTCTTTTCCCATCTCGATTTCTGCCTGTACCAAGTGCTGACATGCTGAGGTGCCCAGACATATGAAGTGGTATTCCGAGGGGCCAAGCCCATTTCCCCCTTATACACACATAGCCTGCTGACATCACAACTTCAAATGGGCTTTTTCTGTTACCATTTAAGGGGAATAGTAAGTGTCAGGCAGTAAGAATGTCTAGTTAATCTCTTCTCACGTTACCTATTTGCCATCTACACCCTTCCTAAGCCAGTGCCACAGTGAGCTACTTCCTCACAGTTTTAGAGACTGGGGTTCAATGCCAACCTCTGATACTATCTGTGTAGAATTTGCTTCTTCTCACTGTGACTGCGTGGATTTCCCCTCGGTGTGAGAGATTCCTCCCATACCCCAAAGAAGGGCAGGTTGGTGGGTTGATTACCCACTGTAAATTGGCAGGTTGGTGGGTTGATTGCCCACTGCAAATTGGCAGGTTTGTGGGTTGATTTCCCACTGTAAATTGGCAGGTTGGTAGGTTGATTGCCCAGTGTAAATTGGTGGGTTGATTGCCCACTGTAAATTGGCAGGTTGGTAGGTTGATTACCCACTGTAAATTGGCAGGTTGGTGGGTTGATTACCTACTGTAAATTGGCAGGTTGGTGGGTTGATTTCCCACTGTAAATTGGCAGGTTGGTGGGTTGATTGCCCACTGTAAATTGGCAGGTTGGTGGGTTGATTTCCCACTGTAAATTGGCAGGTTGGTAGGTTGATTACCCACTGTAAATTGGCAGGTTTGTGGGTTGATTTCCCACTGTAAACTGGTGGGTTGGTGGGTTGATTGCCCACTGTAAATTGGCGGGTTGGTGGGTTGATTGCCCACTGTAAATTGGCAGGTTGGTAGGTTGATTGCCCAGTGTAAATTGGCGGATTGGTAGGTTGATTTCCCACTGTAAATTAGTGGGTTGTGGGTTGACTGCCAACTGTAAATTGGTGGGTTGGTGGGTTGATTTCCCACTGTAAACTGGTGGGTTGGTAGGTTGATTGCCACTGTAAATTGGTGGGTTTGCAGGTTGTTTTCCCATTGTAAATTGGTGGGTTGGTAGGTTGATTGCCCACTGGAAATTGGCGGGTAAGTGTGTTAATTGCCCACTGTAAATTGAGAAGTAGAAACCAGGGGAGTTGATGGGCATTTGGAGGGTATCACATGGGTGTTTGATGATTGGTGGGTTGGCAGGACTCTTTCTGTGCTGACTCATTCTGTGACTCTAATCCTTTCCTCCTAAACAAGCCAGCCACTGCTGCCGAACCTGACCGTGAGTTCAACACCACAACTCCCACCCTCACTTGAGATAACTTGACCTGATCTCCTCCTGACTGACTGACACCTCAGCGTGTGTGCCCCCTCCTGTCCTGTGCCCATCCCTCTCGCTCTCTCCCTCCCTCTCTCTCACTCACACAAGCACCACTCTAAAAAGTGATCAGTGATTTCCACTCAGGACCTGCTGATTTTCACTTGTCCACAAAGGCAGATTGTGTGAAGGAAAGACCTTCTGCTGCATTTACAATTCTCCAGTGCAGGGGCTTGTCAGCCGTAGAACTCTGTAGCGTGATGATGTTCATTGGCTGGCTGTGTATTGCTAAATTAACATATAGAATCACAGACTCAGTGAAAAGTACAGGACAGAGACAGGCCCTTCAGCCCATCTAGTCTGTGCTGAACCATTTAAACTGCTTACTTCCATTGAGCTGCACCGGGAACATACCACTCCATACACCTACTATCCATGTACCTATCCAAACTTCTCTTAAACATTGAAATCGAGCTCGCACGCACCACTTATGCTGGCAGCTCATTCCACACTCTCATGACCCTCTAAGTGAAGAAGTTTCACCTCATGTTCCCCTTATCTTTTCAAGCACCAGAGAATTTATTGGCTTTAAAGCTTCCAAGAATTAAAAACTAGTCTTGTAAATGCTGCTCTCAGCCAAGTTGCCCGCATGCCTTAGGTTTTTTTAACCTGAAACTGAAGATCCAACCGTTGTCCAAGTTAAGTAACAGCTGCACAACAGTGGAAAGAAAGACACTGAAATGGCACAGATGATGGATAAAGAAAATAGGGTAAAAAAAAAGGACGAGGAGAGGATGCAAGAAATTGGTTTCACTATTCTACTGGCCTCCTGATAATGGGGATGTACGGAGTTACAGACATCACTGTGGATGAACTGCTGTGACGGATTTAACTGTGGGATGGGAGAGCAACAAAGCTGAACGTTCAGGCCAGACAGGTTTTAGCAGCTGAACACTTCGTCCACATCAAGATCTGGCTAGCTTGCCCAAGCAAATATTTGGATGTGGAGGACTTTGGGCAATGTTCACTGCTGTTAGAATATGACAAACAGGTGAGGTGAGGACACAGTCACAGTTGCTTCTTCTGGTCCATGAGGAAAACAAAACTTTGAAACTTCCCTTTTAAAGCACATAATTCAGATTCTAGCATCTTTGCGCTATTCAAAGACTCGTTGATAGGACACTGCTCAGGCGCAAAAGCTTGGGGCCTATGATATAATCTTGCCTGCAAATGTAGATCTCAGATGGAATGAATTTGATGAGTCTCTCAAATTGTTTGGATGAATGGTGGTTGTGGGTACACACTAATTAGCTACGGGACGGTTGGATTAAAAAAGTACCAAGAGTGATTATAGCAGTATTTTAATTCTAGCACAGACGGAGCAGAAGAGTTTAATTAGCAAAGTCAACACAACTTTACAATTATTCTGGACTCGCATAGAGCAGATTTCTTTGGCCCACTGTTGGGTGTGAAAGGGATGGTAACAACCTCCACCAGGTTACATGGTTCGTCAGCTTATTGATAGCAAACTGCAGCTACCAAATCAACCAATGGGGTTGGTGTTGGAGGATTAAAAAAGGAACAAAGTTGGGAAAATGAAAACTGTTTTCAGGTACCTGAAACTCGTCCAGTGATATTAGCAGAAATGTGTTCTGTAAACTCCCTGCAGCTGCTGGAGAGAGGGAAGTGGTCGCAGACTTGCCAAGGAAACTACTGAAGTCAACCAATGTTTCTAAATCTTCCTCCTCCTTATGAAGTTTGGTAATTTCAGCTTTTAAGGAAGTTAATTTAAATTGCTCAGAAGGAACACCAAGTGCCACTTTCGGTCCTGGTCCCTCGTAAGCTCACAGAGCTGCCCTCTTGTCCAGAATGAGGTGGTCCTTACTCTGTCTCAAACTCAGGCTGACTCTGACCAAAACTTCATTCCCTAATCTTTGATGACTACAGATATTTCTTTCACTTCAATGAGAAGTAAAATTGAAAGTTATCTTTCTGCAGAAGGATGAGGTAATATTTTGATCTAAAGGATATGAATAGAATCATTATAAAATAATTCGTAAAGACCTTCAAGATATTTTTCCTCACTTGCAGTTACAAAAGGTATGGTGGAGGGGGGTGGTGTTGTGTGTGGACTATGTTGAGAAATATTTACGTGTCCTGCTACAGAGTGACGGGGAGGGAGTGCACAGAGTTCTGGCATAATGTCTCAAAATGTGCTGTCCACTTTCTTCAAAGGAGTTTGAATTTTCTGCAGCAGGAGGAAATTTCTTCACTTTGGAGCCTATAATATTCCCTCTAAGAGCACAGTTACTATGAGTAAGTAATGAACTTGCACAATCAGAACAACCAAAAGGCTCCCCCATTCATTTTATACAGAACCTAAGATAAATTGAGATAATATGTGAGCTGTAAACCAAAATACAATGCAATCTGTGTTCACAGGACAAAACCTCCTCATAACTGCATATCTTCTTGACTGGCCTCTTTGCAGCATTGGGCCTAATGTATATGATGTATGATTCATGAAGTCACAAGATGAGAAATGATCTATTCTCCCACTGAAGCTCTGCCCTCTGGACCACTAAATGCTCTTGTACAGCAGTTTCTGATATCTGGTATTTAATTAAGGCACAGAAGGAGGCTGTTTAGCTCATCCCGTCTATGCTAGCTCTTGGAGCATTCCCATTCAATCTCATCTCCCGCATTTCCCTGTGAGATATTCTTCCCCATGTGGTGCTCCTCCTAGTCCTCCTGCCACATACCCACACTAGAGGATACCTGCAGTACTCAACTGACATAGCAACTAGCTCACTGTTGCAGTGACCGGGATTAAAGATTTAAAAGATTTGCTTCATTTGTCACACGTGCATCAAAATGTCGAAGCACACTGTACAGCGAGATGTGTTGCTTTGTGTCAACGACCAACGCAGTCCGAGTATGTGATGGGGGCAGCCCAGAAGTGCTGCCATGCTTCCAGCCCCAACATAACATGCCCACAGCTTTCTAAGCTTCACTAATCCATATCTTTGGAATGTGGGAAGAAACCAGAGCAACTGGGAGGAAACCCATGCAGTCACAAACTCATACGAACTCCTTACAGACAATGGTGGGAATTAAACCCTGATCGCTGACCCGTAAAATGATATGCTAGCTGCTACACTACTGTATTACCCTACTGAAGCATATATGGACACAGTAATAGAGATCTGGATCTAACCCGGGCCACTGGAACTGTGAGGTAGCAAATCCATTGTCTCTCAGACAGAACTTTGTTGTCAGAGGGCAAAATGATGCTGCAGGAGCAGGTTGGTAGTGGAACTTTGTCTTGTGGATACTGAACGTAAGGCTTATCCTCTCATACACTTCGATGGAAACACCGGTGATGGCTTGGATCTCGGCCTTTGAGGATGGGCAAGTGCAGTTGCTGCCTCCAAACATCAGCTGAAGATCAAGTAACCTTGACTGTAGAGAGCAGCCAACATAGTTTCAGCACCTTCCTGCTATTTCTGAGGATTAGCTTCAGTCCTGGATGGAGTTTGTTGAAGGTGAGGAGCAACATTATGGCAAAAAAAGGTTGGGAAAAGTGTTGGGGTAGTGACATAGGATGCAGTGAGTGAGTCCGCTAGTTTGGACAGCAGCTGGCTTGGCAATATGGAATAAATATAAGCTGCAGATGAATTTCTGTGGGCAGCCAAACCTAAGAGGATCTGCTATAGTACTTCCAGACTGGTGGATCAAAAGATTTGATGTGGTTCAGAAAGGCCATGTTTTGTGGCTGATCCAGCACTCTCCATTTTTCTTGATGGATTGAATCTAGCTCTTCAAATAGTGGGATGAGGCAGTTTAGGAGCAGTGGTGATGACTTCCCCTGTTATAGACAGCAGGGAGACCCCTCATTAACTACAATGGTTGGGCTTGACTGTTTTCCTAAAGATGCTCACAGTTGCAGCATTGTTGAGGCTCGGAGGAAATTACCAGGTGAAAAGCGAGTAAAATACAAGGAGAAAGGGTCCAGTCCTAAGAAATGTGTGAGATGAATCTACCTGAGCAGCTTGGTATTGCTGCAGTTATCCAAATGATACTCTGGAAGTATGGCTATGAGATTTCTCAGTTATCCAGGTGATGGTATATCAAGCAGTAGTAAATCAAGGCAACTGGACTTGCTGTGTTGTCTAGAAGACGTTTCACCACTCATCTGAGAGGCTCCTTCAGTTCTGATCCTTGGAGGCTTATAAACCCTGTGAGTCGTTAAAGGTATAGCAATTACACGAGGTTGTTAAGAATGGTAGAGTTAATGAGAGGGTCATCGGCCCTATCTTTGCATGAATGGAGGTGTGAACTGTTGAGGAGATGCCGGGGTAGACTGCACTGTACGTAACTGATAGGTGGTGTCGTACCCCACCCCCTCTGTTCAGGGACGGGTTTTCCAGTTTGACAGAAATGGCTTCTTTAACCCTTTTTCAAACCACCCGTCCTCCCTGTCCAAAATGTGCACATTGTTGTGTTCAAAGGAGTGTCCCTTGTTCTTTAGGTGTAGATGTACAGCTGAGTCTTGGCCTGAGGTGTTAGCCCTGCTGTGTTGGGCCGTCCGTTTGTGAATTGCTATACCTTTAAACAACTCTCAGGGTTTAAAGCCGGAAAACTACCCACCATGGACCAGAACTGAAGAAGCCTCTCGGATGAGTGATGAAACATCTTCTAGACAACACAGCAAATCCAGTTGCCTTGATTTACTATTACTACAGTGGTAGGTTTTCAATTTTTGATCATTTGTACATTGGCCTCTGTTGGAACCTGCATCTGTGTGAATTTGGGACAATGGCAGGATCTGGCCTGACTCAAATGTCTCTAAGATGGAGTAACTCATCAGCATTTTTGTTGGATTGCATGCAGTCAAAGTTATGGAACTAGATTAAGAGAATTGGCGAGAATTCAGCTGTATTAAGGCTCATACATGTAGGAATTACCAACAGGCTACTGGTGTTTGTAAGCCCTTACCCCACATCAGTCCCTACCAGAACCAGGTGATCAGATGAAAGAGAATATTACATGTAGGGTACAAGTAAACAAAACTCATTACACAAAGGCAGGTGACAGGTGCACAGACAGCCTCAGTAGTTGCTAGCTGCTACATATTTGGTTAGTGAGAAGGTCAATATTGATGTTGGCAGGAAATCCATCTTCCAGGCTGTTCCATAATGAATGAAACAGCCAACAGGGCATCATTGGCAAATATTATGTGTTTTACCAGTTGCGTTCTTCTGTTTACAACTAAACAAGATACATTAGTTGGCATGGAAGCAACACTTCTAGTTTGGAATGCAGCTTTCCATAAATAAATAGACTACAAAGCAGGCCAGCAGAAACAACTTGTTTTGAATTCAAAGTTCATGCACATGATGGCAGTTGACGAGTACTCCATGTTTCACGTGCTGCTGATGTCAATATTGACTGCAGTCCTATTCCATTCCCGAGAAGGTGGTGACGCAGTCCTGTGGTTTGAACACTCCCACAGTGTTGGCTGACAGAGACTTCCACGATTTTGTTCCAGCTTTCAAGGATGAACAGTGACACACTCCCAAATCATGACTGTGTCTGGAGGAGGAGCTGGACGTAGAGGTTACAAGTCAAAAAGCTTCAGATGTACTACAGCGCATTTCAGGATAGTAAACACAATAGCAGTGAGAGAAATGACTGGACTGTGGAGTTAATTCGAAAGCTTTGATGATTAGGAGATGAGCCATGCCATAAAATACCCAGTGTCTGAGCTGCTCCAGCACCCACAGTATTTCTGCAGCAGCCAGTTTAATTACCATCAAGAGGACCACAACCTTGTCATCGTTTGCAGGTTTGTGTGCCTCAACAACACAGGCAGCTATGTTGCTTGGAGTCAGGGCTTTATGCCTTGGCTCTTAGTAGGGCAACCATGCCAAACAGGTCAAAGGGTAGAGGCCAGACTAAGGTCCTCCAGGTTCAGGGGTTCAGCGCCGGACCGTTAAAACAAAATTGTACGGAAACAGTAATAAAGGATTCTTCTACATCTGGGTGCGACGGTATTCCTGAGTCTCCACCTGAGACTTGCGTGACTGACAGTAGTAACAACTGAGAGGAAGCTACAGACATGATGAAGGAAGCCCTGAACGTCACCATAGAAGGGGGACCTTCATTGCTGCCCTAAGGACCAGCGGCATAATGGGCTGTAAGGAAGGAAGTTTAATCAACAATTACTCTCTCTCTTGACCATCACGGAATGAAGCAGTCCAAGATGCTAGGATCTTTGACACTTCCTTGAGGAGCTCTGGCAGCGAAACACAGGGAAAGGATGATATGCTTCTATGAATGGTGTTGCATACTGCAAATAAGTTTACCATTGCACCTGTGCATGCATATACTTGTGCATAAGATAATAAAACTCAAGTTTAACTTTGAACTGTCCCTCCCTCTGTCTGTAGCATATAGTCCATCCACATGTCATCCTGCATAGTAGCTATGTAGGTTGCTACCACAGTTTCAGGTATGTCTATTGCCGTTATTGATGTTCCTCCTTGAAGCAGGATTAGGCCCTTGGCCTTGTGTAGCATTACACAAGGACAAATCAAGGTAGAACATACAGGGTTAATGGTAAGGCACTGAGGAGAGCAGTGGAACAGAGGGATCTGGGAATACAGATACAAAATTCCCTAAAAGTGTCGTCACAGGTAGATAGGGTTGTAAAGAGAGCTTTTGGTACATTGGCCTTTATTAATCGAAGTATTGAGTATAAGAGCTGGAATGTTATGATGAGGTTGTATAAGGCATTGGTGAGGCCGTATCTGGAGTATTGTGTTCAGTTTTGGTCACCAAATTACAGGAAGGATATAAATAAGGTTGAAAGAGTGCAGAGAAGGTTTACAAGGATGTTGCCGGGACTTGAGAAACTCAGTTACAGAGAAAGGTTGAATAGGTTAGGACTTTATTCCCTGGAGTGTAGAAGAATGAGGGGAGATTTGATAGAGGTATATAAAATTATGATGGGTATAGATAGAGTGAATGCAAGCAGGCTTTTTCCACTGAGGCAAGGGGTGAAAAAAACCAGAGGACATGGGTTAAGGGTGAGGGGGGGAAAAGTTTAAAGGGAACATTAGGGGGGGCTTCTTCACACAGAGAGTGGTGGGAGTATGGAATGAGCTGCCAGACGAGGTGGTAAATGCGGGTTCTTTTTTAACATTTAAGAATAAATTGGACAGATACATGGATGGGAGGTGTATGGAGGGATATGGTCTGTGTGCAGGTCAGTGGGACTAGGCAGAAAATGGTTCGGCACAGCCAAGAAGGGCCAAAGGGCCTGTTTCTGTGCTGTAGTTTCTATGGTTCTATGGTTCTATTAGAGTGAGGGATATGCTGGCCATGGGTAGTGTATTGTGCCAGAATACTCTACACGTGTTACTGTGGGTAACTCATGGATGTTCATGTTGCAGTAGCCAGATCACTCTTCATATATTCCCGTTTACACAACAGCAAAATACCACCGCACTGAGGATTATTACAATGATGGCCATACAGGAGCCCGGAGATGGTCAGCTCACAAAGCTTTTCACTCTGATGAGCGCGTGATTCTCATGTGGAGCCATCCTTATACACTTTAATACACCTGAAGTTTCATAAAGAATACAGATCTCTACAATCGCAAGATGCTGGAAATCCAGTGCAACATGCACAAGATGCTGGAGGAACTCAGCAGGTCAGGCAGCATCTACAGAAATTAATAAACAGTCGACGTTTCGGACCGAGACCCTTTATGAGGATTGCAAATGAAGGGGGAAGAAGCCAGAATAGGAAGGTGGAGAGAGGGGAAGGAGTACAAGCTAGAGGTGATAGATGAAACCAGGCGGGTGGCGGGGGGGGGGGGGGAGATGATGTAAGGAGCTCGGAGGTGTGTTCCTTCTCCTCTCCTATCAGATTCCTTATTCTTTCCTATCAGATCAACTCTCCACTCCTATCAGATTCCTTCTCCTCCACCCTTTTATGTTTTTTACCTATCTCTTCCCAGCTTTCTGATGGACTGAAACATCAATGGTTTATTCACTTCCATAGATGCTGTCTGACCTTCTGAGTTCCTCCAGCGTTTTGAGTGTGTTGCGCAGAACTGGACAACTTTTTTGTTAACGTTGCATGAGAACCGGCCTCCAACGGTCATGGTTTGAAAACAGTCTGCTAAATACAAACAGACATCATTTTTCACTGGCTTCTCTCTACCAGCCATTAAATAGCAATTGAAAAGATTCATTTCATAAATGCAATGCTCCCTCAGTCATTAACTCCACTCCCACACCCACTACTTTGCTTTGGCACTCTTACTCAATTCATACATCAACAGGTTTAATTCTGCAGCTGTTAGAACAGAAACATCCGTGGGGTTTTTACTTGCTTTTACTGTCTTTGTCTCCGCCACTTTCTGGATGTCCACTCTCACCCCACCTACCTGCGCCTTAAGACGGATAGAGTACATCTTGTCCTTGCCTTCCGCTCCATAAGCCTCCGCATCTAACATACCATTCTCTGTAACTTCTGCCATCTTCAACAGGACCCTATGACCAAACACATCTTTATTCCCCCACCCACCCCACTCTCTACTTTTTATGGGAATTACCCACCCCCCATGATTCCCTTGTCCATTCATCCCTCCCCACTAATCTCCCTCCTGGCACTTAGGCCTGCAAATGGTATAAGTGCAACACCTGTCTATTCACATCCTCCCTCACTACCATTCAGGGCTCAAACAGTCCTTCCAGGTGAGGCAACACTTCACCTGTGAATTTGCTGGGGTCATCTACATATCCAGTGCTCCTGATGTGGCGTCCTCTACATTGGTGAGACTCAACGTTGATTGGGGGACTGCTTTGTTGAGCACTTCCGATCTATCTACACAAAGTGGGATTTCCTGATGGCCAACCATTTAAAATCCTATCCCAATTCCCATGACGGTCTACAGTTTCCTCCTCTGCCACGATGAGGCCTCTCTGAGTTGGAGGAGCAACACCTCATATTCCATCTGGATAGCCTCCAACTTGATGGCATAAACATCGATTTCTCCAACTTCTGGTAAATTTTACCCCTCCCCATTCTCTCTTATCTCTCAATCCCCACTCTGTTCTCTTATCACTTCTCCTCACCTGCCTATGACAACCCCCCCCCCCCGCCCGCCACCCCGATATCCCATGTCCTTCCATTACTCACGTGGTCCACTGTTCTCTCCAATCAGACTCCTTCTTCTCTAGCTCTTTGCCTTTTCCACCTATCATCAACCAGCACCTTACTTAAACACCTCTCCCCACCCCACCTGGCTTCATCTGTCGCCTTCTAGCTTCATCTCCTTCCCCTCCCTCCACCCTCTTATTCTGGCATCTTCCCCTATCCTTTCCAGTTCTGATGAAGTCAGCCTGAAATGTCGACGATTTTTTTTCATTTCCATAGATGCTGCCTGACTTGTGAGTTCCTCCAGCATTTTGTGTGCATTGCCCTTTCCAGATCTTTCAGTTTATAACTGGATAGATCAAGGTCACAACATTTTTTCACTGACAACTTGAATTAGCAAGAAGTGAAAAGTCTTCTCAAGCCAGGTGGCAAGAAGCACATCATCAGGCCTCACTACTTTACCACACTATAGATGGCATAACCTCCTGATAGTGACAGTAGAGAAACATCCAGTGGTGCTAAAGAATAATAGAAACATAGAAAACATACAGCACAATACAGGTCCTTCAGTCCACAAAGCTGTGCCGAACATGTCCCTACTTTAGAACTACCTTGACTTTACCCATAGCCCTCTATTTTTCTAAGCTCTATGTAGCCATCCAGGAATCTCTTAAAAGACCCTATCATTTCCGCCTCCACCACCGCCGCCAGCAGCCCATTCCACGCACTCACCACTCTCTGCATAAAAAAACTTACCCCTGACATCTCCTCTGTACCTACATCCAAGCACCTTAAAACTATGCCCTCTCGTGCAAGCCATTTCAGCCCTGGGAAAAAGCCTCTGACTATCCACATGATCAATGCCTCTCATTGTTTTGTACACCTCTCATCTTTCGTCACTCCAAGGAGAAAAGGCCGAGTTCACTCAACCTATTCTCATAAGGCATACTCTCCAATCCAGGCAACATCCTTGTAAATCTCCCCTGCACCCTCTCTATGGCTTCCACGTCCTTCCTGTAGGGAGGTGACCAGAATTGAGTACAGTACTCCAAGTGGGGTCTCACCAGTGTCCTATATAGCTGCAACATTACCTCTCGGCTTTTAACCTCAATCCCACAATTGATGAAGGCCAATACACCGTATGCCCTCTTAACCACAGAGTCAACCTGCGTAGCAGCTTTGAGTGTCCTATGGACTTGGACCCCAAGAGCCCTCTGATCCTCCACACTGCCAAGAGTCTAACCATTAATGCTATATTCTGCCATCATATTTGACCTACCAAAATGAACCACCTCACACTTATTTGGGTTGAACTCCATCTGTCCCTTCTCATCCCAGGTTTGCATCCTGTTAATGTCCCGTTGTAACCTCTGACAGCCCTCTACACTATCCACAACACCCCCAACCTTTGTGTCATCAGCAAATTTACTAACCCATTCCTCCACTTCCTCATCCAGGTCATTTATAAAAATCATAAAGAGTAGGGGTCCCAGAACAGATCCCTGAGGCATACCACTGGTCACTGGCCTCCATGCAGAATATGACCCGTCTACAACCACTCTTTGCCTTCTGTGGGCAAGCCAGTTCTGGATCCACAAAGAAATGTCCCCTTGGATCCCATGCCTCCTTACTTTCTCAATAAGCCTTGCATGGGGTACCTTATCAAATGCCTTGCTAAAATCCATATACACTACATCTACGGCTCTACCTTCACCAATGTGTTTAGTCACATCTTCAAAAAATTCGATCAGGCTCGTAAGGCATGACCTGCCTTTGACAAAGCAATGCTGACTATTCCTAAACATATTATGCCTCTCCAAATGTTCATAAATCCTGCCTCTCAGAATCTCCTCCATCAACTTACCAACCACTGAAGTAAGACTCACTGGCCTATAATTTCTTGGGTTATCCCTACTCTCTTTTTTGAATAAAGGAACAATGTCCACAACCTTCCAATCATCCGGAACCTCTCCCATCCTCACTGATGATGCAAAGATCATTGCCAGAGGCTCAGCAATCTCCTCCCTTGCTTCCCACAGTAGCCTGGGGTACATCCTGTCCGGTTCCGGTGACTTATCCAACTTGATGCTTTCCAAAAGCTCCAGCACATCCTCTTCCTTAATACCTACATGCTCAAGCTTTTCCGTCCACTGCAAGTCATCCCTACAATCGCCAAGATCCTTTTTTGTAGTGAATACTGAAGCAAAGTATTCATTAATTACCTCTGCTGTTTCCTCTAGTTCCATACACACTTTTCTACTGTCACACTTCTCTCACGTCCTATTCTCTCATGTCTTATCCACTTGCTCTTCACATACTTGTAGAATACCTTGGGGTTTTCCTTAATCCTGCCCACCAAGGCCTTCTCATGGCCCCTTCTGGCTCTCCTAATTTCATTCTTAAGTTCCTCCCTACTAGCCTTATAATCTTCTAGATTCCTATTATTACCTAGTTTCTTGAACCTTTCATAAGCTCAATGCATTAACATTGCTGCCTCATCACCATGAGGGAAAAGTTCAGTCGACATCCATGTGATAAGCTGCCTGTGATCAAAGTTAGCAATGATTAACCTGGCCTGAGTGGGCTTACATTCAGTACAACCATAGTTTCCTTCAAATGCTACCTAGAGACATACTGTGGAAGTTACTATTCATCAGGATTTCAGTTATCATGTTTGCCACAGAGCATTAATGTTAAAATATGAAAACAAATCCATTTTCTTGGATTAGTTGACATATTCACTGTTCATTTACAATACCATTTGGCTCTTGTGCAATACTCTCTAAAGGATTTACTTTCTCATGCTTGTCAGGATTTCCTCTTCAATATCTTGGAAGACCACAGCTGAATTTAGGGCAAAATTGGACACAGTACATTCCTAGTCTATTGACACCCTTCCCTTCACTTAATTCTGCCAGCTATTCCTTTCTGGTCTTCCACATGCACATGCCTGGGTCTGTTTTGGTTCCATTCTCCTTTGATAACACCCCCATGTATCTGTCCAGAATAGGTAAGGCCACTACAGTACTGAATGGTAGTGTCAAGAAGCCCAGTAAAACTGCAGGTAATGAAAACAGAGATATGACTCTTGACTCGCTGGGATTTTACCAACTACAGATAAAGATATCTGTGGTTGCTAGACATATATTACCTCAGCTCTATGATCTTTGCTGCAGGAATTTCTCTAGGCCAGAAGCTGATTTTGTTTGACAACTAATCTGATTGCTTCTTAGTGATTTCCTTGGCCTGGCTGCTGAGGTTTTGGTAGACTTGGCCTCTTTGAGCTACGGAACGAGGGTCTTTCTCAATATTGATCTGTTCTTTGAAATATCTTTCAGTTCTTTGGCAAATTAGGCTCTTCATCTCCTCTCTCAGCATGCTTTATAACCCCTGGGCTGTAACACTGGTTTTCCTTAATCAATGGAGCTCAATTCAATACTGGAACTGTAAAGAGCTAGCTGTGTTTTCCCAGGGCTTCTTGAAATTATTTTAATTGAGTCATAATTGGTGGCTGAACAGAAAGCTGACATCTTACTCACTGAAAACTGAAATATGTGCAATTCAAGGAAAGCATGACGCCACAGCCTTCGCAAATCCCACATGTAATTCCCAACTTTAAAGTTTAGATTCAGATTAGTTTGTCACATATAATGCAATGAAATGAAACTCCTTGCTCGCATGACAGTAGTTTGCAAAGCAGCAATGATAAAGATGTTAAAAATAGCGTTGAGATTACTGCTCTGTGAAGAGACGGTAGGAAATAATTGGGGCAGGCCTTACTGTAATATAGGTGGATATTGCACTGTTTCCAAAAGTGTAAAATTTACAAAGGTAACTTACTGGTTGGCATGAGTCAGTACGATTTAGTACTGGTGAAACAAGTCATTATAGTGGCTTGAAGAGGCACCAGACTGGGCGCCACAATAGCGCAACACTATTAGAGGTCAGGGTGTCAGAGTTCAGAGTTCATCATCTGTATGGAGTTTGTATGTTCTCCCCATGGAATGTGTGGGTTTTCTCCGGATGCTTCAGTTTCCTCCCCAGTCCAAAGATATACTGGTTAGTAGGTTAATTGGTCATTGTAAATTGTCCTGTGGTCAGGTTAGGATTAAATTGGGGGTTACTGGGTGGTACAGCTTGAAGGGCCTCTTCTATGCTATATCCCTAAATAAATAAATAGATAGACACTGTAGCTAGATAAATAACTTGTTTTGTGCTCCCTGAGGTTTAACTTTCAATTTGGGGGGAATATCTACGTGTAGCACTTGAACTGAGTGTACATGAGCTCGGCACTCATATGGGGGTATTAATGTGAAGTCAAACAGCGGGCTGGGTGCTGCTGCATTTTATGTTTTTGTCACCTAAGGTGGTAGTGTGAGGGCTGCACAGAGGGTGGTTTTTAAAACTACCATTTATTGCCCACCCCTAATTGCCCAGAAAAGGTGGTGAGAAGCCACCTGCCTTCTAGAACAATTGCAGTACTTCTGACAAAGGTAACCGACTGTGGTGTAGGAAGATTTAGTGTTTTGTTCTACATATTCCACTAGTTAGTGACTGCACAGCAATGACAATCAGAAATTTCTTGTCACCCCATCAATCTACATGCCATTGTAATCACCATTACTCTACCAAACAAACATGCTTGTAAAATTGTCCTGTGAAAGAGAAAGAAATATTTAGAGATTCAAAAATAATGAAATAGAAATGGAAGTTTTAATATGTTGGGCAGTGTAGTTGAAGCTGGAAGATAGGTAACAAAGCATATCACGCACACATTTGTGTATCTTAAAAACCTAATTTATTAAAATAATGTGTGAACGCTTTGGAGTTCAATCAAGTCATCCTTCAAAATTGTACAACACTTGAAACATTGTGCAATAAGGGTGTTAACAATATAATTAAAAGGGGGCAACAAAGATATCAAGAGAGCAAGCACAATTCACAATTCATACAGCACTGCTAGAATAAAAGGTGAAAACATTTTGTAATAATCTAACCCCTTAAATGTTAGCTTTAATAGCAATCAAATAACATACAGAGAAGCAACGAAGCACATTCAGTAAGGGGCTTAATACAAGGTACACGGCTACAGATTACAAATAATTATCTTATCCTAATTGTGTTTTAATTGTACATATTCTTATATATGCATTCAGAATACACACAAACACAGGTGAATACTCAAAGTAAAAAGACTTTTAGCTTGATACGCTATAAAAAATTAACACTAAAAACCACAGTTTCTTATGTTGTGAAATGTAAATGAGAAGTATAATTTAGTTAAAACACAGATGTATCATTGGCTACCTGGAGGCCATTAGAAGAGCTTGTATGCAAAAAACATACACATAACTGCTGGCATTTTGGATACTTTCTTCCACTACAAATTCTTTTCAGTTTTATTAATGCAATACACTTGTGGTCATTTCAGGAATACTCTATGTATATACTTTCATTCATTGGAATCAAGGTAAAATATGGCTTGGATTAAAGTCTGTTTCACTCAGAGCTTGGGTCTGTGTTCACTTAATTTCATAATTATTCCTAATTGATCAGCCTTGTGTTTGGCACTATTGTGACTCAGGTTACTTCATACATACATTTGGGTAAAGTGTTTTTCTTGGAATACTCAGTGTCCTTATTCTCCTACGGTTGGGAAGCAGTCGATTGCTGCATGATTTTAAACATAGATGAAATTTCTCAGTGTCAGATGGCAGGTGTTAGACTGTAGGGCCTCCCACATGTGTGCATTACCGTTTCCTTGTTATTGACTCCATTTTTAAGGAAGCCACTGAGCGACCAAAGTACCTGCCTATCCAAGGCAGCTGATTCTTTCAACAGGGAAATCCTATGATTGAAGTAGGACCCCAACTGCTGTTTTTGAATAGAGCAAGTTGGAGTTCGCACTTCACAATCTTCAGAGACTTGGCAATTCAGGTGTTACATTAATTTTGAAGCCCCTGGAGGAGCAGGACTGGCACAGTACCCAGGTCTCCATCCTCCACAAGAGCTGTACCTCACAACTAGATGTCCTGGGACTACTCAGACCAAACCACAAGTCACCAATCTTGCATCCCAGATCAGAGTAGTTATTTGGTATCTTGAAGCTCATCAGGGAATTAAAAATGAAGCAGGGGGACTCAAAATCATGAAGGCATCTGCTGAGAGGGTGTATAAAAGGCAAAACAAAATTCCATTACATCTACAAAGTGGCTCTAAAGCTTCTCATTTTTCTAAAATAACACACACATTATCCCTGTGTACAATATTCATAAGTAGCAGCAGAGACAGTCTGTCATTATTTATAATATCACAATGAGTTCATCAGGCTATTAAGCATATAGTAGTTAACTGAAAAATACAGTACACTGTAGTGATTAGTTAAACTCATTATACAACTTACCGATAATTGTGTTATACACAATGTTTACAAAGCCGAAAACATGGCTTCTTCAAAGAGATTGGTGTATCTTTATGGTTACGATTCTTTTAGATACACCCATCCATTTGTACAATTGATTATCCACTGTAATCCACAGGAAAATTTCTAAGATTTTTCAAAGGAGGCAACACTTCAATAAAACATTCAAAACAAGGTTTATCTATTTTATTATTTCTGAAATTAGTACTTAGATAGTTTGCTTGAATTCAAATATACGAACTCTGGAAACCCTCTTTAACAAATACCTAGTCCAAGCTAGATGGCAAATTCAGGTAAATTGCATCTGAACTTAGAGCAGTTACTAGAGCCTACAGCTAAAACAGTTACCAAAGATCTTTAACCATAGGTACTGAATCTAAGCTTTTGGAAGAGCATTAAAATGCAAAGTAAACTTGTTTAAATCATGATCCTTTTGTCCATTGCTCTGCCTCCGTACTGTTGTCCCTCCTCTAGGGTGGATAGATTTTATCCCAATTAATGTCCATGCTCAATTATTGTGACAAAACTTTAAACTAATAAGAGGAAAGATCATTCAGATAGGGTTAACTTTGGCTTTTGCGATGCTTCCAGCCAGCCTTTCAGTACTGGTTAGGACTGGGATGTGAATATAAATGAACATGTAAAGCTCCATCATGCCAGCTACATCGTAAAATTAAATGATCAAAATTGTCTTGTTTTATTGAAAGCTTCTGAATGCACTGCCTCACCTTCGTAGTCAGGTGCTTCTAAGAAGGACACTTTGAAAAAGCTTGTATACTTTTTCATTTATTACAAACTATTGACCATGAAAATGAACTGGACAGAACCATGAGCATCCAGTCTAACATTCAACAGTTAGATGAATTTACCTCTTTGTCAATATGTGATTTAGTTGATCTGTTTCTTTTCAGAGTTGTGCTCATGCAGATACACAAGCTAAGTTGATAACAAAAAATAAGAAGAAAATTAAACACTGAGTGCCCACTTCGCTAAGTCTGTACAATCTATCTTCATTATTTATAATAGTAAGCTCTGTGGAATTACATAAATGAAGCCAGCGAGGAAGAAAGAGGAATCAGGTGGATTATGCAGAGGATCACGGGAAGATTCCCAAACTGGGAATGATTTGCTGCCTTGACCGGCACTGGAAACCAGTTCTATTAGTATTTTCATGTTAGTATTCTGGCTTTCACCAATTTCTTCATAGGTTTGTGGTAAAGATTTGCCTTCCCAAGTGACCTGGCATTTGAAACGAGGGGGAAAAATAGTGGCAATTACTGTTTCCTCCCCCTATTACTGCAATTCCTGAAACTTAATATCCCAGTGTGGTTTGATCCAACAAGGTTGTTTTTGTGCTGTGGAGAATACTTACAGTACCTAACTATACAAATAAGTTGACAAGTACTTCTTCTAATGAGCTACAGATTCCACTGGAAAGAAGAAATCACAGGAACACAAGAAAATTGGAGCAGTTCTCCAAAATCCTCAGCTTTTCAATCTTTCAGATATTTCTCTACTGCCACCTATGGTATACTGCATGTTTCTACTGATCTGGCCTCCACCACTCTTGGGGGCAGAGAATCCAAGAGATACATTACTGGCTGAGAAAATATTTCTATGCACCTCAGTTTTAAATGACCAGGCCATTGTTTGGTAGCTATGTCTCCTTGTTTGTGATGGTGGAAACATCTCAACATTTACTTGTCAATTCCCTTAGGATATTAACAGGTTTGAATAAGGTCACCCTCATTCTTCAAAACTCCAAGGCATACAGACCTAATCAGTAGAGCCTCTTTTGATAGGACAACATTTTCATCCCCAGAATTAGCCTTGTGAACTTCCTTTGGACTACGTTAGTCCCTCAGGTGGAGGGAGTAATTGATGTCAGTGGATAAAACATAGCAATCAAGGAATTCTATCAAGGAGATCTAGTTGGCCGTAACTGAGTGAGGGGACCATTGAGCTTTTTTTGTTTTCTGTCCCCCTGCTGTGAATGGATCAAGGAACTAACTTCTGGGAAATCAAGAGTAATGTTCAGAATTCAAAGTACAATAATTCCTAAGATTAGCGTACGTCTGAAATAACCAGAGTTTAGTTTTATTTAAGAACTTTACCATTGTGAAGGCAAGATGCAATGCTCTATCCCACAGAATTCTCTGTGTCAAATGTGATTATTGATCTGACATTGAACAATGTAAAGTTTAGATTTCATCAAGTTAAGATTTATTTAATATAGGGAAAGGGCTTTTATAAAAAGTTGAGCAAGTAGGTTGAAGCTCTTCTTAAATGTTAAGGTTTTGATGAAAAACAGACACTGTTGACTGACTGCTGACAGAACTGATTTCATTGTAAATTTAGGAAGTCCTTCAAGGCACAACAAGAGAGAAGGTAATGAGCAGATTGTTGAACCAATGATAATTCAAAGCACCAAATACTGGATCTTTTCTGTTTTGCACTGTCAAAAGAAAAATTGAGTTCAATGACATGAAGATAATATTGGGTGAACTAGGTTTCTGTTTTTTTTTGGAGAAAACTATCTAATTTTAGGGGTTTGATTTGTCAATCTTAGCTGAGAAGTAGTACTCTTAGTTCTGACTCAGAAAGTACCAAATTCAAGCTTTGGCCAAGACACTTAAATAGGTCACCTCAGCTAATAATTCAGTGCAATACTGAAGGAGTGCTGCATTTCAGATGGGATATCATATGAAAAAAAAAACATCTGGGCTCTTAAGGTGGACATAAGAAAACCCATGCCATTATTTCAAGAAAAGCATTAGAGTTCTTCTCTTTGTTGCTCATTATTTCTCTCTCATTTAATAGCACAAAAAAGTAATTATTTGCTATTATCTCAAGGGTAATCACAATTTGGTGCAGCATAACCTTATTTTATAATGGCAACTTATAGTTCGAACCATTGAAAATATTTCATTAACTTTAAAACACTTTGGCACGTCCTGATGTCCTGAAAGATACTCTATGAATTCAAGATCTTTTTTTCTCTTTTGTTGACCAATCAACTATCTCTTTTCATTTTTGTATCTTTTACACTGTTTCCTCTCTTTACAAAGTTAATGCAAAATTTGTTCTCCACATACTTTCATTATACCATGATATCTATTAAAGAAAATTATTAATACTGTTTTAACATTGAAGAAATACTTCTGTTTCAGAGTTGAGGAAAATATCCCACAAAAAATGGTACTGAGAATGAGTGATTCAACAATACTCTCCAATGCCTTGGCTATCAATATTGCTGATAGCATGGCAGCATCAACTGTCATTAAGGGCAGATGATCTGTCAAAAACAAACCCTATGGATAATTTCCTAGAAGATAATAACAACATGGCATATGTCTGGGATCAGGAGGTTTCCCAAATACATTCACAAATAATGTAAACATATTCCCAATCCCATTCTTTTGGAGAAGCATTAAAGTAATGCATAACGCTATGGCAAACTCAGTTTAGCAAGATTGATAGAATATTTACTGGAATTATCAAATAAGTGTCAGATTTTCTGAAGGATGAGTTGAGTTCAAGAGTCTAATTCATCTAACACTGCAAAGTGGACCAAGTTGCCCATCTGGTTTCTAGATTATTGTCATCTTGGGTTTAAAAACTTGCATGAGGATTAAGCAGTATTGAAAGACAAGGACATTTCCAGTGGGATTTTCTGTTTGGGCAACAGGTTAATTCAATTCTATCAATCTCAGTGTAAATGTCCTTACATTTAATGATACATTTTCCTCAACACTGTAACTACCTAATTTTCTCCTCACAAGGATCTTGTCATTTGCAATTTGCAATGGCACTTCTGGTGTGACTCCAATGCCATCACCCAGCTGGCTGAACTAGGGAAAGGTGGTAATGCCATAATATATTTACAAAGAGTAAGAAAAATTAGGAGGAAGTGATGAAATCTGAATAGAAAATGTTTTCCCACCAATTTTGCCATGGAACTATTTTAGAAAGTCAAGGAGCATCAGATGAGCATTCTGGATGAGCTTTAACGGATGGTCCTTGAATGAGGGTGATAACCTAAAGTATACAGTATATGTTATATCTTACTTTACAATCAACATCTTGGACAGAGAAAGGAATATTTTCTTACTTGCTCTTTGGGTCTATGCACTGTATGATTTACTGCACAGAAGGGAGGTGAAGTGCCTGGTCCCAGGCCTATTTCAATGCAACCTTTGAGAGAAATTTGGCAATAACTTGTACATGTTCACCTCTAGATTTCTCAGGAAAAAATCTGTCATTCATATAGAACCTTTACAGCACACCACTTTGAAGTTAGCGTTGCATCACAACTCATGAGGTTCAAAGTTGAGACCTATAGCTCTACGGCACTGTATGTTACAACATTAATGTACAATTCCAATTATTTTCAACCTTCCAGGCAACTTACGTTCACAGAAGGGTTAGCCATAAGTCTGTATGTACAAGATTATATTGAATAAAAATGCAAAGATGCAAATCTGCAATCACAACTGGGAATATAAATACATGGGTATATTTTTAAAATTCAAATGTCAATGTAGAGGAATTTGAGAAAATCTCACTCAGTAACTTTCAAATTTCCAGCGAGTTTGTTTTTTTTAAGGAATAGATCCTTGATTTGGCAATATCAAAGGAAAGATGGTAAATTTAATAACTAATGTAAGATAACAAAGGCTTTTCCATTTTATTTTCCCAAAATTAAAAAGGCACTGTAAAAAATACCAAAAAGGATTGAAAGAGAATAAGCAAAGGTGGCGGCACTGGCGTGTCTCTGCAATATTATTATGTGTCAAAAAATCTACTGTCCATCATAAAACTAGTAAACAAAAGAATAGTCTTAAAGAGTTCTCTTTTACATAACTGTGATTTCAAATGGTTTGATTTTAATGCGAGAAATTAATTGCTGGGCATTAAAATGTAAATATATTGCATTTTGTCACAGAGTAACTTGTGACATTCATGAGATGACATATCAAGGCAGCTGATAGAACAATGCACATGCAATCTGCTTAAATATGCTAAACAGAAAAAAACGTGACAAGTGTTTAAGCTCTTGCCTTCCAAGATAACTTTTTTATATATAAAAATTTGTGGTTCTCAAGAATTCCAGCACTTCTCAATGACATAAATCACTTGGCATTTTCATGGTTTTTGGCACACAACTACAATTTACATTCCTTAGGAGGTTTGATCTAATGTACAAGGACAAGTGAAAGGCTGTAGCTCATTGTCACATGATCAAACATTTGCTACCTAATCTTTGTCTTTGCTTTAGGTTTTTACTGACATGTCAAGAAGTTTTTTTTATCATCCTGTAGCTGCTGATATGCTACTGAACAGATTCTTTACATAGCAAGTGAATACTGTTGGTAGAAGTAATATGCTGCAAATAATGGATTAGAACTTTAGCTTCAAACAGAAAAAATCAATATGAATTATTTCAAGAGTTATAAATTAACAATATATAATTAGTTAAACATTTTATGATGAGCTATAATACAGTTTAGTACAGAAGCTTAACAGAGGGTATGCATACACTCTTAAATGTTAAGCTTGGCCTTGTTGGATGTTTTGTTCTGTAAAGTGAAGCAAAAAAATTAAATGTTCCAATGGACAGAAAGTACATGTTGCCAATATCCATATTTGCGGTATGAATGTTTGATTTTTAATGGGACTTATGGTGTCATTTTTTAAGGGAATGAAATATTTGCATTTGCAGAACATAAAATTTGCAATTCTATGTAATACTGTTTACCACAAATAAATGTGAATCATCTGATAGTACAAAGATTTTTTTTGGTTACTTCACAACCACCAGGTCTTTTTAAGGAAAACAGATGAGGAATGAACAGATTGAACATTATTTACATTGTTTTCCCTTGGCCAGTACTTTGGTGGTGTAAATATGGAATTTAAAAGGAAGGGGGAAGAAAAACTACTTTTTAAATAGCAGTACAGTTGCTAATGATAATAAAAATGAACAATGTGACATTTAAAAATGCAATGGAAGCATTCAATTGCTTCTCTTGATCTAATATGTTATTGCCCAAACTGTATTATCACCCTCCAAATGTACACTCCTTACATATACACTTTTCATTTTTATAGAATTTTTAGGCAAAGATATTATCTTTGCTGAGTTAGTTTTTTTTAAACCTAAGATCTTAATATTACAATCAGAAAATCTATCATGAAAGTCCAAAATAGCAATTCTTTTTCATTGCTCTTCCCCATCATATCTTCTTTCCTTCATTTCGAGAAACATGCTTAGCTAACAAACAAACAGAATCCAATATTTTTTCCTTTTTTAAAAACACATTTCCACAGCAGGCCTGTATTTCAGAAGCTGCACTGCTTCTCAAGGTCTGATTACCAATAGAAATTCTTGGCAGGTCTTCTGATGCTGTGGTCAGTTTGCGTAAAGGTGGCTGGCAGCAGCTATAGGATGGTGCAAGGTTTTTTATCCTTGAAGGGATTTTCTGAGGCTGGAACGCCGACGAGCAATGGGTCATTCCGTGCATGCTGCTCACAGTAGTTCATCAAATCTACAGCTGCCTTTGAAACCTGTCAAGGTTAAAGAGTCATCAATGACATCAACCAGCCAAGGCAAGGTAAGAAACTACAGAACAAAATCACAGATTGCTGGCAGGATTTTGCAATTTCTGCTGCTGTAATCTCAGTCTTACAGCAGTTAAGACTTAGGCATGGCTTATTTTCACGTTACAAAAATATTGTTTTCTTCAGAAACCATTTTCCTTCTAAAGTGCATGTCTACCCTGTTCCCTCATTTTTGCCTTATGACTGGTTATCAAGATTAAGATCCTCAGACAGACCTGAATAACTGGTTATTTTCCTCAAAAACATGCTTGCATTCCTTCAGTAATTGTGGAAATACAGATTTGCTAAGGAAAGTGCATACATCCAAACACATTTTTACAATGGCATTGGAACATCATAAAGAAAACAATTCAGAAAATAAATGAAACACCGAAAATTTGGAATTTTTCTCATTAGTCTGGAAATTATGGAAATCAATGTACAGAGGATTCATTTTGTGTGCGCTATTAAAACTTTATGAGTTTGAACCACTAACAAATGTTTCCACCTACTCCATTGTAGGCACTGGGACTGCTCTGAGAGCCCATTTAGACCTGATAGACCAAATATTTCCATTTTTTTCTATGGAAGTATGATTAGAAGTTAGAATCTAGTTGTTCCATATTACTGAAGTCTCCATTACTGGAATCCTTCCAGCAAATCTTTTCTGGACTTTTTTTTTAAGGCCTTAGCATCCATTCTTCAGTGCAGCACACAAAATTAAGCACAGTGCAATTGCTAAAGATTGATCAATGCTTTATATTGACTTAATATAACTTTGTTGCTTTTACATTCTATGCTCCTTTTAATAAAGTCAATGATCACATTTGGCTTTTCAACTGGTTTCTCAATTCCCCTTGTTAATTCAAAGTTTTGGGCACATACAAGATCCATTTGTTGCTATGGTTTTGCACCTCAGTAAAAATGGTTTTATTTAATACGTAAAGCCCCCCTTCATTTTTCCCTATTTGAATGGATCACCACACAAATTTTCATCTGCAATGCCAGTACATTTCATGAGTTAATCTTTGACTCGGCGGAGCTGTTATTGCCCTTCTTTCCTTTTGTTACATTTCTGAATTTCACATATTCTGCTAACTTTGAAATTCTGACCTGTATATCCCTGGCTAGTGATTAACATATATTACAAAATGCAGTAATACTAACAATATCACCTGGGTAACAACACTGCAAACTTCCCCTCAGTATGAAAGAAAACCATCAACTCTTTGCTTTCTGCTCCTTAGAAAGTTTTGTATCCCTACAATCAATGTATCTCTTAAGCACGTCAACTGTAATTTTACTTACTTCTATTATGTGGTATTGTTGAGTTCCTTTTGAAAACTCATATTCATAGCAACCACACTATCCTCTTCAACCTTCTCCATTACTTCATCAAAGGATTCAATTGAATTTGACTTATCCAAATAGCCTTTAGCAATTGCATGCTGGCTTTCATTTATTAGCTCATAATGTTGTAACAAAGATATCTATGTTGGAAGATTCTGTTTCTGCCAATTCCTGCTGATTAGCTTATAAATTCCTTATTTTTTTCCTGCCTGGTGTACAACATTTGGAGGGGAGAAGCTGTATTTGTGCAGCAGCCTCCACAGATTTAGGACATCCCAAGTTGTTGCCTATCTTCCCGGCATTGTGATTTATAGAACACAGAACATGACAACAACACTCCAGGCCCTTTGGCCTACAAAGTTGTGCTGGCCTTACAACCTACTTGAAGATCAACCTAACCCTTCCCTCCTACACAGACCTCTTGCTTTCAGTCTCTCCTATAATGGGGAGAGAAAATGGGATCCAAATTGAACACAGCAAGATTCCAAAACATCAAGTTCACTCTCTTGAAATCTTCCATGAATCTTTCACCTGTTCCCCCCCCACCCCCAACCAAAAGATACTGATCTTGGTACCACGTCTGCAAATTAAAAAGGACATTTAACTTGTATTTAACAAGATTGTTAAGTGTTCTCTTGAATAGATCTACTGATTTTAACTTGAAAGAGCATACAGTTAAATTTACTATTCTGTTTGGAAGCTTACAAGCTTACATGTATTCTAAAGGTACTTCTGAGCATGTTGAAAAATTGCCTCTCTCTTTTTCCTGCTGGTTAAATGCTACGATAGCTTTCAGCAATTTTCCATGTGCGGTACATGTGATAATGCGGAAAATCCAGAAAACAGATAGGGTACCGTTGGTGTTTTCAGGGTTATGTGAATGAAAATGCAGTTGCCACAGAGTCACTGATAAAGACTGTATCAAGGTTGCTCTTTGTCATCTTTGAAAATTTGACTTGGAACTTCCAGGTGTGCGTCAAAAGTGGGCTGTTGTAGAGGATTCCACATCAGATGAGAATTTCTTGCCTAACACTCTCTTTGGAATCTGTTTGGGTAAGTTAGGCCCAATTGTTCAGGCAGAGACCATTGCTGGATATTACTGGAATAGTAAAGTCTTTGCATTACAGAAATGGATGGGAGTGCTCTAAAGTATGCCCCATACTTTGTTTTTGTCTCCAACCAGTATACTGTATCAAATCCCTTCATTGCTCTCTATCTCCAAGCCGCATCGTTTGAACCCCAAAAGCCATGAGTTCATCTCCAGCCCCACAATGCAGCCTACCTATCTTACCAACACCCTCCTCACTAGGTATCACTAGATTCCTGATACTGCTTGATGATCTATCTCTCCACTGACCCTCTGATTATCTAAGGAACGTGAAGTTATATATGGAACTTCCCGGTATGGGTTGCATGTGTGGTTCGCAGAAGAATCTGCATCAGAAGCAAGTCAAACTGCCATTTCTTGCGTGAGGCATCAGGAAGCCCTGATCTTCAACCACTATTCAGCTTCACCGGCTACCAACTTGATTACTATTCTAAACCCCTAATCCTGATTGGATGTACGATGACCAGCCCTTTATCCACCCACCTCTCCTTCCACTGATCACTCCAACCTGGCCGTGACCTCGAGCCTTGGGGAAATCAGTAAGAGATCAAATCTTTTCAGGCACTACTGAAGTCTGCAGTCACTGCTACAACCAGCTGCTGCCTCTCGGCTTTGGTGACCCAGATTCAATCCTGAATTCCAGAGTCATCTGTGTGGAGTTTGTACATTCCCTCTGTTACTGCATAGGTCTCACACAGGTGCTCTGATATCCTTCCACACTGGAATGGGTTGGTAGATTAACTGCTTAATTTTCCCTACTGTGTAAATGGAGGATAGAATCTGGAGAGAATTGAAGAGAATATGGCGAAAATAAAACCAAATTAGTGTAGGATTTCTGTAAATGATTGATTGTCGGTCAGTGTGGATTCAGTAGGCTGAACGATCTGTTTCATAGTCATAGTCATACTTTATTGATCCCGGGGGAAATTGGTTTTTGTTACAGTTGCACCATAAATAGTTAAATAGTAATATGTAACTTATGCCAGGAAATAAGTCCAGGACCAGCCTATTGGCTCAGGGTGCCTGACCCTCCAAGGGAGGAGTTGTAAAGTTTGATGGCCACGGGCAGGAATGACTTCCTATGACGCTCATGTTGCATCTCGGTGGAATGAGTCTCTGGCTGAATGTACTCCTGTGCCCAACCAGTACATTCAGTAGTGGATGGGGGACATTGTGCAAGATGGCATGCAACTTGGACAGCATCCTCCTTTCAGACACCACCGTCAGACAGTCCCGTTCCATCCCCACAACATCACTGGCCTTACGAATGAGTTTGTTGATTCTGTTGGTGTCAATGCTTTATGGCTATGAAATGTGCTGCTAAGAAGTAAATTAAGCAGTCAATCTTAGTCGATCAAAGATTGGGGCCTCTGCATTTTAGCTAAGTACTACTATCTTATGGTGAAATAAAAACATATAATATTTGCGATACTCAGCAAATCATGCAGCATCTATGGAGACAAAACAGCTTGAGCTAAATGATCCTTCACTAGAATAACTGTAGCAGTGATTTGACTGAGGTTTACAAAATCATGAAGGAAACAGATTGTTTTACTTTTTTCTTCCCCCAACTGAATTGGTTTGGAAGCATCATAGTCGGAAGTTATTTACTGCATTTTACAGGAACTAGATATTATTTTGGTCTCTTTCCGCAGAAGAGAGAATCAAATAAAAATATTGCTGTCTTTCTGGTGCTCACAGAATTGCTGAATTTCTTCAAACAACAGCTGCACTTATTGCTGACTGGAATTGAGATAATCTCCTACAAGAGGAAAGCCCCATATATCATTAATCATGGCGTGATTTCCTGAACACACATCTACCAACTAAAGGATCAAAGAAAACATTTAGAGATTTTCTTTTTCTCATAAATGCTTTGGTCTTTTTTTTAGTGGTATATTTTCAACTTCCCTGTGTTATTAATTTTCTGGAAGTGGTGTGCATGTGAAAAAATAGACTTACATTTATCTTGCACTGTTCATGGCTTCCTGTCATTCCAGAAAGTCTAAATGTATTTCTATAATGTGGGAACAACAGCAGTCAACATGAACACATCTGACCCACAAAAATGATGATGACCAAGCAATCTTATTTTTAAATAAACTTGGTTGAGAGATTAATTTTGAACAGAACAGAGGAGAGACCTTCCAAATTTGCTTTCAAAATAATGTCATCAGAAATTTATTGTCTATTTGGAATATCAGAAGGGGTTTAATGCATCCTTAATGGGCAACACCTCATTTGCAATCGATCTCTGTGACACAGAATGCCAATCCAAATTTCCTGCTTAAGTCCCTGGCATGGAAACTGAACTGATGGAGGGTTGAGTTCCATCTCTGAGTCATAGCTGATGCCTTTTATACATTTATTGTGATGCACAGAGGCATTATTTCAGAGAGGCTAGATGGACTAATATTTTCCTCACTGACATTTTGTGTTCTTATCAATGCTTGGTGGGCTGAGGCCCCTAAGCACACATGCATCCTTGTATATCAAGCAGATTGTCAGCTGGATGCTAATTGGCATTATAACTAATCTCCTGCCGTAGTAAGAGACAGATAGCAATGGCAACATCACTTGTGCAATATGCTGAAAGCTCTGTAACTTTCAGTTCTCACAGTGCTTTGGTAATATGCTGACTACACCAGATCTGATCAATACCTTGATAGTAGTTTTTCTCAACATCTCTTCCTCTCGCTATGCATAAGTTGTTCTTGTGCCACCTGATTAAGAACATATTTCATGTTTTGTTGACACATTTCCATGAGAAGTTGTCGAACAAATGAACATGAATGAAAATCTGATGTTCATATAATATGCACAAGAAAAATCAGAGAATAAGTTGTTTAATCAATCTTTCCACAAAGGAAGGTTGACCATCTAGCCAAATTGGCCTCCAAAATTTATTCCAGTGATCAAAGTAAATTTATTATCAAAGTACAATGAAATTTGAGGCAGACTAATAGATCGCAGCAACTACACACCATGTTGCTGTGATACCATCATGGCTGAATAACAAATTAAGCAGGTGCAAAATGGGAGGAATGGCAGTACAGCAAGAAGTGTGGGCATGGAGGAAGTTAATAGGATGTGGGGAAAATAGGCATCAGAATAAATTTGTAGTGAATGGATTGCTCTGTGAGCTGGCACAATCCAATGTGCCATTTATGTCGAAAGGAAATATAGCAAAATAAAACAAAATTTTGACAGATCATTCAGGGTGACAGTGATGAGCATTATTGAAATAAATGTAATAAAAAAAACAACACAAAAGATAGTCAAAATAGAAACAGAAAGAAAGCTTACTGAATTAAATCTGACGAAGTAGTGAAGCACAATGAACTACGTATCAGTACATCTTTCTTTTAATGCCATGTATGTGAGAATCACTTATTTTTGTACAGGAATAAAATTGCAACAAATTTCAGGGAAAATCGTGACCCGCTGGAAACTTGACGTGATAGTTTTGGTTGAGAATCATGTTGCTGATGTTTTCCATGTCATGGAGTGATGTAATTCCCCATACAACTCTCTTTTTTGTGCATTGCCCCGGAAATGAGATCATATTATTCTGAAAGGAGCCCGTCACATATCTTTCTTAGAATTAATGTGCTTTATTAATGCTTCTGCCTGAGTAGATCCCCAGGCTGAGGATTTCGCTATCTTCAATGTCAACATTTCTCTACTATTCCACGTTACTTGATATCCTCAATTAAGGAAGAGTGCGAAGGTCAACTCCCTAAATGCCCCCAATGCAATTCCGAAAAATCCAGCTCCACAATTATCATCCAATTCACCTCTTCGGCTCTGAACCATATCTCCGTCTCCTTAATCAACAACCCTCATTTCCAGACATCACTCATTCAGCTCTGAACTCTGGCCGTGATTCGCAGCTCCTCGATTATTCCTTGATTCTCTCGATGACCTCTGATTCGACTTGAGAGAAGTCCTAACCATTAGGCCCCTCTCTCCTCTTATGCCTCCAAGTAACCAGAATCATGTGATATTTTCCTTCTGGTGATGTGCTATTGCTGAACCTACGAAGTAGGTTATGTTCCGGCCATTTAGTAGTTCCTGACGGTTTAGGATTGTGACATGTTGCATAAATACAGTACTCCTTGATGAACCACTTCCTGATGTCAATTAGGTCTCATGTCAAAGGAACTCGAATAACCAAAAATTACCAATGTAGTTTTTTTTTAAGTGTTTAGTAGAATGAGAGGAGATCTAATCTAAATGCACAAAAATTCCTGCAGGAATTGACAGAGAGGATGCTTCTCTGACTGAGCAATCTAGGAATGGTGAAAAGTATAGTTCAAAACTTAAGGCTGGTATCAGATTGTGTTGAAAAATTATTTACATGAAGTGATTATTCTTTGGTATCGTCTCCTTCAGATGGCTTTACAAGTGCTCTTATAATGCATATTCAAAGCAGAGAAGAATAGATTTCTGGGCATTTAGGGATTCAAAGGAAATGGTGATAGTGTTGGAAATTGGCACTGAAGTAGAAATCAGCCAAGGTTTTGATGACTATCATTTTGAGACTGTGAGTCCTGGTTCTAGACTTTCCTGCATCTTTTCTATCAATTCCCATAGAATTTTATGTGTTTCATTGAGATCACTTCCAAATTAATGACCCAGATCATAAACAGCTGCAGCCTTTAGTACCTAATGTCAGGACTGAATAGACAGGCACCTCCCAGTCTCCACCCAGCTAATAGGAATCACCTGCCACTTGTTTCCAACTCATCACCTGCAGCCTATTTAAACCCAGCTCTCATCCACAGCCCTTGTGTATTCACAGAACCAGCCAATCTCAAGCTGTGGTTCCTAGCCTTCAGTTACCTTGTTGGTTTGTCATGTTAAATATCCGTTCTCTCTTGTTTTGTGGCCCCTGTTGGCTTGTTATTTTACAGTTTATTATTAAAGTTACTGCTCACAGCTTCATTGTTTCTGCTGCTCTGTGTTTGGGGCAAGCCTCCACTACATTTCTTGACAGGATGAATAAACCTACGATTGACCCACAAACAGCAGGAAACCACTGATATCTGCTCGTCACTCTCTTCCAACCCCGTTTCAATACAAGAGCACCGCACCAGTCTACTTCCTCCCTCTGAGCACCAGATTCTGGTTTTGAATGCTTTGACAGATCCCCAATCCGATACTGCAACTTTCTGTCCCAGTGTGTCTTGCAGTTCATGCTGCAGCCGTTTCTATTCTACGATAGAGCCAACATTGCATTCCTCATCTCTCTTCTGACTGGGTGATCTGGGCCACCACCAATTGGGACAATAAGACCACCATTTGCAACAGATATGAAGATTTCATTGCTGAAATGCACCAGGTTTTTGACCATCCAGGAAACGGAAAAGAAGCAGCGGATTACATATTTTGCCTGTGTCATGGATCATGCTTGGTGCTGGATTACATGGTGGAATTCAGGACCCTCGTGGCAGACTGCAGCTGGGATGCAAAAGTGCTGCTGGCCTATTACCATCATGGCTTCTTGGAGTACTTGATAGGTGAGCTGTCTATCTGGGAACTTCCCAGCATCTTTGAAAGCTTCATCACTCTGGCTCTCCATATTGACAAGCCTCTTATAGAACAACCCCGAGGTCATCAGCCGGAACTCCAGTTCCATTCCCAGAACCATTTCAGGCTGCAGGACCCTCATCGTCAATGTCTCCAAACCCATGCAGTTAGGGAAAGCTCCCCTAACCCCTAAGAGTGTGAGTCTTGGTAGGGAAACAACTTGTGCGCTTTCTGTGGAGCAGCTGATCACCAACGCATCGAAAGTGCCCTGCATCCCGGAAGATAGCACCACTAGGCAGAGACCAGGGCCTTGTCTTGTGAGCTCTCCTGGGCCCCTGTTCCAGCACCATAGGTTGACTCGCTCTCTTTGTCCTCCTCCACATCCCAATGGCTCTTCGCACACAGGAAGCTCTGGAGGAATCCGGCAAAGCAGAAAATTTTCTGGACTGGATTCTGTGCAGCTTGGACTCTTTGCTGTGTCTATCTCCTACCCTTTCTGCATCATGGCAATTGACAGGCATTCCCCGACGTCTGGGACAGTCAAAGCATGCACATGTGCATCGGAGAGGACAGCTGATCAACTCGGGTTACCCCAGCTCTTCAATCACAACCCTCACTTCGTCTGGTCATTTGGTTCACTGCTGAGTTGGGTATGCACCTGCCAGACCACCCGCCTGCAGCCTCACTTAATTTCACCCTGTAAATTTGTGGAGATGGAGGAAACCCTCAACCTTACCAAACTCCCACAGGAACACCACACCTTCAGTAAAAAGGAAGCCAGCACCTGCCACATCACATATCATATGACTCTGTGATCAACCTCTTCCTGGGCACAACCCCTCACTGACGTCATCTGTTCTCCCTCTCCCCTTCTGAGACCCAAGCTATGAATGACAACGTAGCCGAAGCTCTACAGCATGGCTTCATTTGACCATGCCAGTCCCCAGCTGGTGCAGGATTATTTGTCAAAAAGAACATGGGGGTCTTTGTCCCTGCATTGATTACCGTGGACACAGCAAGATCACCACTAAGAATTGCTACTCTCTCCCCTTGATAAATAGCGTATTCATAGCACTCTGCAGGGCACAAATCTTCACCAGACTGGGTTTACGGAGTGTGTACAACCTGATCCACATCCACCAGGGGACAAGTGGAAGACTGGATTTATAATGCCAACTGGCCACTACGAATACTTAGTGATGCCATTCATACTTTCAACCATTTTCCAAGCCTTCATAAATGAAATCCTTTGAGATATGCTACACAGGCAAGAGAAAATGTCCAGACGCCAGAAATCAAAACACCACACACAAAATGCTGGAGAACTCAGTAGGCCAGGTAGCATCTATGGAAAGGAATAAACAGTCATCGTTTCAGGCCAAGACCCTTCGTCAGGACTGGAAAAATTCTATAAAGGTAGGTGGTTGTCTATTTGATGACATCTTCATCTTCTCCAAGGACCCCCAGGACCACATCTGTCATGTCTGTTCAGTCCTTCAGTGTCTCCTCAAAAACTAACTACTGCAGCTTAGAAAAATGCCAGTTCCACACCCTGTCATTTCTTTGCTAGGTTATGTCGGTTCATCCCAAGGCGTAACCATGGACCTCCAGAAAGTGTGTGCTAACACTGATGGCCCTGACTATGCTTCCTCAAACAGCTACAGCGCTTCTTGGGCTTCTCTAACTTCTACTGCCATTTCATCTGAAACTACAGCCAAATTGCCACTCCTCTCACTTCCCTCACCAAGTCGCCTACCTCATGGATAACTTGATCTGCTGTCATGGACCACACTCTCAAGGAACTCGAGACGCTTCATCAGTGCTCCCATTCTCAGCCCCGCACCCGTCTGGAGGAGGAGGAGACACGGAGCTACTTGCCATTAAATGGGTCTTGGAGGAATAGGGACATTGGCAGATGGGAAATACTGAACCTTTTCTGATCTGGACTGACACCAAGACCTCATATCCATGCAACAGACCTGCCAGCTCAACTCATATCAGGCTTGGTGACCCTCTTCTTTGAGCAATTGAACTTCACAGATTCCTACCAACCTGGCTCCAGGAACACTACAGCGGACAACCTGACATGAAAGTGCAACCCAGCTGAAGTGGAGATTGACTCTCAACCCATCATTCCATCTTCCCAGATCCTTGCCCCTATCGATTTGGGACATTGAGAAGCAGATCCACCAGGCCCTACACCATGTACCTGCTCCAGCCAACACACCTGACAACTGCATGTATGTGCTGGCAGCTGTGAGCTCTGAGGCACTCCTCACCCCCTCTGGAAATTCAAAAAATGACGGACCATGGATTTTCTGTGGTGTCTGTTCTGGTGGCCACCACGATCGCAGATGTACATCAATTTGTCATTGCCTGCCCTCAATGTGCCCTGTTCAATTCATCCACAACCTGCAGCTATCTGGGCTCTGGTGGTCCCTACCAATCCCTTGATGCCCATAGTCAACATTGCCATGGATTTCATCATGGGCTTGCCACCTGCCAATGGTGCCACAGTGATCAAGACAATGGTGGACCGGTTCTCCAAGGCGGCCCAGGTTCTCCCACAAGACTGGGGCCCAAAATTCATACCCTAATTTTGGTGAGCCTTCTGTTCCCTTTTCTGCAGCTCAGTGAGTTTGTCTTCAGGCTATCATCCGCAGACCAATGAACAGTCAGAGCCGATCAGCAAGTGTGGAAGTTTCTGCGATACTACGCTGCCTCTAATCTAGAATCTCTTCTAGACTGAGCTGCCCTACAATTTACACACCTCCTCTGCCATGTGTATGTTATCCTTTGAGGTGCTTCATGGCTACCAATCCCCATTGCCTACTCAGTGGGAAACAATGATGCCGGACCGCCAGGTTGCCAGAGTGCTTGGAAGATGGCATAGAGGCGATTCCTAGCTGCCAATCACGTCTACTGCTGCCAGGCCAAAATACTCCAGCCCGGGGACCATGTCTACCTACCTGAAATCTCCCCCATGCACAGACTCCCACAAACTCTTGCCCCAGTTCATTGATCCCTTCAAGATTACCCACGACATTAATCCAGTCACCTACCATCTCCAGCAGCCATAATTCCTGAGGATCACACCTACCTTCCACATGTGCTGCCTCAAGCCCGTTGTCCACGGACCACTTAACCCACCAGAGTCTGCGCCTCTGGAACCTAGGGTGGTGGAAGGTGATCCAATGTACATGGTGCCAGAGAAAGCAGGATCTCCCAGTGGCCACACATTTTAATTCCACGTCCCATTCCCATTCTGATATGTCTATCCACGGCCTCCTCTACTGTAAAGATGAAGCCACACTCAGGTTGGAGGAACAACACCTTATATTCTGTCTGGGAAGCCTCCAACCTGACGGCATGAGCATTGACTTCTCTAACTTCCGCTAATGCCCCACCTCCCCCTCGTACTCCATCCGTTATTTATTTATATACACATATTCTTTTTCTCTCTCTCCTTTTCCTCCCTCTGTCCCTCTCACTATACCCCTTGCCTATCCTCTGGGCTTCCCCCCTCCCCGTTTTCTTTCTCCCTAGGCCTCCTGTCCTATCAGCCTCTCATATCCCTTTTGCCAATCAACTGTCCAGCTCTTGGCTCCAACCCTCCCCCTCCTGTCTTCTCCTATCATTTTGGATCTCCCCCTCCCCCTCCCACTTTCAAATCTCTTACTAGCTCTTCTTTCAGTTAGTCCTGACGAAGGGTCTCGGCGTGAAACGTCAACTGTACCTCTTCCTAGAGATGCTGCCTGGCCTGCTGCGTTCATCAGCAACTTTGATATGTGTTCCCTTATTCCTACCTTCTATTTTATGGTCTTTGACTAATCCTCAATCCATATCACTGTGTGACAATGATTGTGTACCTTAGAGCCACTGAGACTTAGTTTGGCTTTTTAATTTTTGTGTGGCACCTTTGGGAATATTTGTAGAAGTATATCAGATCAACTGGTTTGCTGTTACCTATTCTGCCAATAGTTTTTTTTCAAAATACTCCAACATGTCACCACTGGTTTACATACTGCTGTGAAATGTTTGCATGTCAAGCATATATTGCCTTGGAGCTGGTGGTTACAGATTTAGATTCTTGTGGTGTATCTACAATATAAGAGTGAAGATGGATACACGAGGAATTAGTTTTATAGACAGCATGCAATCAGCAAAGGGTTGCACATTAATGCTCGAAGAATTAATACTACATGTACATAACATTAAACATTAACTATTTTCTGCTGAAGTCTATGCAGAGTGTTTAATCTCTCTTTCCACTACCCCTAATACTGCTGGCATTTGTTTACATAATGGCATTGATAAAAACACAATAATCATCTTTCTTCTTCTGGATCAAAATCCTGGATAAAAAATAAAATACAACACTTCCCCTTATTGCACAAACTTGAATATTCTTGAAATCAAAAGTAATTTGGACACCCCTTGATAAGGCTATGGGAGTATTTCTGTCTGCCATGCACTCTGAGGTCTGCAAGTAAACCATCTCAGTCTGTATAATTATTGCTGGACATGTGCTGATCTTCTATAAATGAAAGATTATTTTCCTGGACAATGTTTTCAGTAACTCTGCAGACAAATTAAATGACTCTGAGAACAACGTGTGTTTTTTCCCCACTTTATTCACTCTATTTGTTGTACACGCAACAGAAGGAGCAAGAAAGCTGTCGATTGAAAACCAAAAGGAAACTGGTCAGGTAAAGGAGAATTTGCTTACTTGCCAAGTTTCCTTATTTGAGGAATAGATCAAAATAGTCTTGAAACAGTTGAAGAAAAATTGTGGATCAGACACCTTAATTGCCTTTCCTACTCAACCTATTCTGATACAAAAACTAATCAAAAGGTTAATATTTCTCCAGCTTTCACAACACCTTGTAAATAACGAGCCTGTGAAACTTCTGCCAAATAACTCACAAAAATATGATGCATATCTTTGTCAATGAAAGTTTGCTTTACCATTGATATCAGCTGTCGATATCCATATAACGATGAGTCAGCATACAGAGAGGAGGTGCAGCGGTTAACGGACTGGTGCAGAGCCAACAACCTGGCTCTCAATGTGAACAAAAGGGATGGTTGTTGACTTCAGGAGGACACGGAACAACCACTCTCCGCTGAACATTGACGACTCCTCCATAAAGATTGTTAAGAACACCAAATTTCTTGGTGTTCGCCTGGCGGAGAATCTCACCTGCTCCCTCAACACCAGCTCTATAGCAAAGAAAGCCCAGCGGCGTCTCTACTTTCTGCAAAGGCTGAGAAAAGTCCTTCTCCCACCCCCCATCCTCACCGCATTCTACAGAGGTTGTATTGAGAGCATCCTGAGCAGCTGCATCACTGCCTGGTTCAGAAATTGCACCATCTCGGATCGCAAGACCCTGCAGCGGATAGTGAGGTCAGCTGAGAAGATCATCGGGGTCTCTCTTCCCGCTATTACAGATATTTACACCACACGCTGCATCCGTAAAGCAAACAATATTATGAAGGACCCCACGCACCCCTCATACAAACTCTCCTCCCCCCTGCCATCTGGCAAAAGGCACCGAAGTATTCAGGCTCTCATGACCAGACTATGTAACAGTTTCTTCCCCCAAGCCATCAGACTCCTCAATACCCAGAGCCTGGACTGACACCAACCTTCTGCCCTCTACTGTACATATTGACTTGTTTATTATTTTTTGTAATGCCTGAACTGTTTTGTGCACTGTATGCGGTCCTGGGTAGGTCTGTAGTCTAGTGTAGTTCTGTGTTGTTTTACGTAGTTCAGTGTAGTTTTTGCATTGTACATGTAGCACCATGGTCCTGAACTATGTTGTCTCGTTTTTACTGTGTACTGTACCAGCAGTTATGGTCGAAATGACAATAAAAAGTGACTTGACTTGACTTGATATTCAGCTGCTTACATACCACTGCGATATGTGCGCATGCTCATACTAAAAATAATTCCTTGTTAATTTATGGAACCTTCACTAGGCTTACAGAACTCTGAGAAGATAACCGAATCCTCTTATTCCTAACACATGATAATGAATATCTACTAAAGGCACCATATATTATTATTTACTACAAAGTATATTAAAAAAGTAAGAAATAGATTTGTTTTTAAACCTACTGTATATTTAGAGTCTGATAAAAATATTTTTTTTACACTTGAGGAGACTCAGCATAAGGCTCAACAGACATAATGACATGTTGTGAACCTGGAATTCTGTTTCTCTCTCCACAGATGCTGCCTGGTCTGCTAAACATATCCAGCATTTGGTATTTCTATTTTGTCACATTACTGTGTTGAGAGGTTGTACAGCAAACTTTGAAGAGAGCTTTGTTAAAATTCAAGTTAACTTTGCTGCTCGTCCTTCAAAATCTGCAGGCGTCAATGTTAACTGTAGTTTATTATTTTCCACAGATAAATCACCACGGCTCTTGCTTATGCTGCAACACAACTGAATTCAGAGGGGAACCACAAGGAGTCTCAGGAACAGAACCAAATTGCTCTTCACCTGGAGTTGCATACAGAGTTAGAGCTTGTAGGGGGAAATGCCACTTGTTACACATATAGAGACGGCAACTTTTCTTGATGTGTCTGACAGTCAGTGTCCAGGAATGCATCAGGACCTAGAATATTTGAGATTTGTGCTGCTGCATGCATGCCCTTGCGGCCATGCTTTACTGATAGTTGTCAAAGTCACCACTGGCCTCGGCTTCTTTGCCTCAAAATCCTTCCAGGTCTCCAATGAGGATAGTTTCAGATTCTGTCAGTCTCCAACTTAGCTAATTTGTTGTTCAATAATGTAAACTTTGCTACCAATGAGAAAACTAAGTATGTGTAGCCATCCAGACATTCACAGATGTTCTACGAGTGTTCATCAAATGACGTGTCGGAACAGGAATGGAGATAAGAATTTAAATGGTTGTCCACTGGGAAATTCCACTTTTTACAGATGCACGTTGGTCTTTGGACTCCTTTTCCCACGATGAGGGTACTTTCAGATTGGAGGAGTAACACAACATATTTCACTTAGGTAGCCTCCAACCTGACGCCATGAACACCGGTTTCTCTGGTAAAACCTCTAACCCCCCCATTCATTTTCCCACCCTGGCCTCTTGTCTTTTTTCCTCATCTATCACTTCTCCAGTGCCTCTCCTCCACCCCATTCTCCCACTTTCCACTCTCCCCTACTATCAGATTCCTTCCTGTCCAGCCTTTACCATTTCCACCACCCAGCTTTTCACTTCATCCTCCCTTCCCCACCCATTTGGCTTCATCTATAACTTTCTAGCCTGTCCTCTCCTCCTCCTCCTCCCCCCTCCTTTTTATTCTGCCTTCTTCCCCCCTTCCTTTCCAGTTCTGATGAAGGGTTTTGACCCAAAATGTTGACTGTTTAATCATTTCCATAGATACTGCCTCACCTGCTGAGTTCCATCAGCATTTTGTGTGTGTTGATTTGGATTTCCAGCATCTGCAGGATCTCGTGTTATTGAAAGCAAAGTGCCTGGATGAAACAGAATTCTGCCAGCAGGAGCTGAGAGGCCCCTTTCTCACCATCTCTAATGGCAAAGCACTTGTCCTGTTGGTTACTTCCAGGGCCACATAGAATACTGATATAGTTTTTCAATGGCAGGAGGGTCCCTGATCTGAGTACTCATCTTCCTTTCCCTGCAGACGAACCATTGAGTGACAGCACGTGTTGAATAGTTTACAGAGAATACTTAATGTTTGACATTCCACAGTAATGAACTTGAATGGCATAGCTGTTCAGATGGTGACCAAGGAAGCATGAAAATGAAAGAATGTGTGCTCTGCATGTATGCAGTATATACAGTGATGAACAAGAGTGAACTTAAGAACACAAGGTGAGGTTTTGGAATACACATACAATGACAAAACTGAATGTGCCACCTTGTTCTATTCTCTTGATCTGTTAAGGTTATTAAGCTAGACACGAGGCTGAACCTAGTTAAGGGTAACCATGTACTGGCATCATTTTCTGCAACCACCTCCAAAAGCACAATTTTGTGATGCTACTAACTTTCCCCACCAATGCCATGGTTGCAACATTACCTCACAGCTGTTCAACTCAATCCCATGAAATGAAGGCCTTCTTAACCAAACTATCAACTTGTGTGGCAACTTTGAGAGATCTGTAGACATGGACCCCAAAATCCTTCTGTTCTTCTACACTGTCAATAACCCTGAATTCTGCCTTCAACTTTGACCTTTAAAGTGTATCACTTCACACTTTTCTGGGTTGAACTCCATCTGCCACTTCTCAGCCCAGCTTTGCATCCTATCAATGTTATGTTGTACCTACAACAGCCTTCTACTCTATTCACAACTCCACCAACCTTTGAGTCATCTGCAGACTCACTAAACCATCCTTTCATTTCTTCATTGGAGTTATTTATAAAAATCACAAAGAGCAGGGGTCCCTGAACAGATCCTTGCAGAAAACCACTGGTCACAGATCTCTTTACAGGATATGCTCTGTCTGCCATCATTTGCCTTCTATGGGCAGGCCAATTCTGAATCCACACAGCCAAGTTTCCCGGGGTTCCATGCCTACTGCCTTTCTGAATGACCTTATAATGGGGAACCTCGTCAAACATCTTCCTAAAATCTATATCCACTGCTCTACCTTCATCAATTTGTTTTTGTCACTTCCTCAAGGAATTCAACAAGGCTGATGAGGCATGATTTGCCTGGCACAAAGCCATGTTGACTACCCTAATCAGACTATGCTTCTCCGAATGCTCATAAATCCTGTCTAAGGATCCTCTCCAACAGTTTGACAGCCATTGATAGAAGACTCACTGGTCTGTAATTCCCAGGATTATCCCTATTACCTTTCTTGTACAAAGGAATAACATTTGCCTCCCTCTAATCTTCTGGTACTACTCCTGTGGCCAGTGAGGATACAAAGGGTCATGGTATAGCCTCCTTGTCTCTATTCATTGTAACTGTATTTTTTTTCTCTGCAAAAGTGGAAAGATACAGAAAGAAGACTTAACCATATAACACTGGGACAGAATCAGGCCATTCAGCCTATTGAATCTGCTCTGCCACTCAGTTATGTCTATGTCATTTTTCTTCTCAACCTCATTTTTATACTTTTTCCCCAAACCTTTGACACCCTTACTAACCAAGGACCTAACAATCACCTCTTTAAATATACTCAATGACTTGGCCTCCACAGCTGTTTGTGGAAATGAATTCTACAGTTCACCAACCTCTGGCTAAAGGAATTGCTTCTCATCTCTTTCTACAGGAATGTCCTTCTATTCTGAGGTTTTACATTTGGTCCGAGACTCTACTATTATTGGAAACATCCTCATCATGTCCACTCGATCTACCCTGAGAAAATTCCTCTCTAAAACACAGAGATGAAAAAATCTGAAAGAACCATAAAATGTAACATATTTCTAGTGATTAACTAAATTTAAAAATTATTTGATAAATAAATATGAATAAAAACAATTGGATCAATAATAATCCATGGTAATGGCACAGTGTACTCTTGGGCTTGTTTCCCTGGTTACTGTATGACTGCACCTCTGTCAGAAATCTTTCTCTGCACATTCATGGGAGTAAGATTCATTAAAATACACCGTCCAGGTTTACAAATAAAAAAATATAAAATTGAAGAAATAAAGAAGGAATGGAGAGTAACTGTAACACAGTAAACAAGGAGAGCAAATGCTTAGGACATTTGTAGTTGGAGAGAGAAATTTCACTTGAAAAATTTGTTAGCAGTTAGTGTTTGCAACTGCTGATTACCTACCACAGCCAGTTAAATAAAAGTCCTAGTAACATAGTTTGTTTCTCTGTATGTATAGATCTACTGGATTACCTTAGCAATGTACATAGTGCTAAGGATTCTGTATTGGATCCTAGCTGGTCTTTCTTCCTTTTAGGTTAATAAATAGTAAATCAGGTGGTTTTACTCTTGAAGGGTGTGTTCCTGCTAATCTTCAGTTATATGTATGTTCCAGATGATCTGCAACAGTCTGGTCCAATTAAGACTCAGCACATTCCATGTGTCACAACAACTCTTAGACTTAAGAACATGCCCTTGCATTCCACCTTCAAGGACATTTATTTTCGTGTGTTTGAATAAGTTTTGCAAAAGTACTGTAAAATTTAATCCAAAGTTGTTTCTAAAGAGAATGCAGAGAGGTTCAACTTGGTGTTCCAAGCAAACTCTTCTCTCCTGGGATGTAACTGCTTTGCCACCAGCTCTGTGAAGTGTCAAGGCTCCTTGAAAATGCATATCATCTCCACCAACTTGGGGAAATCCCCGATCAAAATGGAGGAGGAGCATTCAGATTGGCATCGAGCATTTTGCATCTATGTATCAGGAGCATCCAGATACCATTGCAGAAAGAGCTTCCAATACCTCCCAAACTACCCCCACCCCCATTAATCACTTTCTGCCCCACCTGCGTCACAATTTGCAAGTAACAGATCAGCCTCCTCTGCGACCTCAGAACCCACAGAACTGGAGTAGAAGCAAGCCATAGTGCACACCTGTCTGCAGGTGGCATATCATACGTGTACAAATGCTGTGCAGTTCACGTGAGTTCTAATTGTTTCTCTGGACAGAAAACAGCATACAGAAGTGAAATATGAACATTTAGATTTGCATAATGATGTAAACATTAAGACTGATCAACGTAAAGATTTTCATTTGCATCTGTGGGCTTATGCATGCAATATTTCAGATTGATGCTTAACATCACTTAATTGACTTATAAATGTCAAGGTGTACATAATAAGTCTGTTTGTAGAAATTCCAACATTTTTGTTGTAAGATCAAAAGGCATGCAGCATAAATGGGAGATGACAGTGAATTCTGATAACTTTGGATGTTGTGCAGGCAAAATGTCAATAACTAATCATCACAGGTCCACTTCCTGTTAAAGCAAGTGCAAAGGAACGATAAACTCTCTGAAATGCAGTTTGCTGCAGCTTTACCACAAATTCTGAACATATTACAACACAGCATGCCAAATGATATTTTGTGCTCTCTCTGCATATTGTATTTCTGACTTGCACCAAATGCCGTTTTCGTTTTGCACTTGTGGTCTCATATAATACGGGACTAACTTCTTCATCAAAATCTCACGCCTTTAAATTAAATGTTCATGAAAACTTGTTAGGAAGGAACCTAACAATGGAAAATAAGAATTGCTAATTTAGTATCACCTTAATGTTATTATGAAATTAGGAATAAATTACATAACCTGTTTACTGCACATTATTATTTGGAAATCATCTTACCATAGAGTTTGTTGTCTCTTCTAACTATACTCAAGTGCATTTAAAGATGAAGCTGTTTTTTCTTTCTAAATTTCTTCAACATAGTTATAAAAGGCCATGCATGGTGTAGCATGTTCTGTTATTTGATAAAATCATGGCTGAACCAAACTTGACCACAACTATGATTTCCTCATGATATTCATTACTTTTCATTCCCTTCTTGTTCAAGAACTTGTCTAACTCAGCTTTGAATATACTTAATGATCCAGCAGCCACAACTCTCTGTGGTAGAGAAATCCAAAGATTCACAACCAGCTGAGAGAAGAAATTCTTCTTTATCTCTCTTAATCTGAACCCTTATCCTGAGATTATGTCACCAATTTTTATACTTCCCTGTCAGAGGAAAACATCCTGTTATATTCCTTCTTATACGTTTGAATGAAACAATCACTCATTCTTTTAAATATCAAAAGCACTGGTTCATTCTGTATAATCTTTCTATGGTTAAACTCTTCACTCCAGGAATCGATCTCCACCAGCACTAGTAAAATGCATTGAGTTACTGACCTTAATTACTCTGATAAACCTGTGACTTCTACTTTTGGACCCAGAAGAATATGCAAATTGGTGCATGAAGGAATAGTGCCTGTAGACACCCCTCCACCAAATCACACACCTTCCTTACTTGAAATTCTATCACTATTCCTTCATTGCTTTGAGATTAAATCCTGGCACTCTCTGCCCAACAGTACTATGGGAATACCTTCTACTGGACATTGGTAATGTAAAATACTGCAAGTGGATTCACTGGTTCACTGGTGAGACTGACGGTGGGGGAGGTACGTTGCCTCAGTTGTTGTGTGGACAAGGCCCTCATGGTTAAATGACAATTAAACTCGAACTTGAGATGGATTACAGTGGTTCAAGAAGGTTGCTTACCACCACCTTCTCAAGGGCAATTACAGTAAGCAACAAAAATTGGCTTTTCTATAATTGAAAAAGAAAAAAAACGTCATGAGCCATGCTACAATGCCTCGATAGTATCCTTATATACGGATAACAAAACTAAGTAGCACTCCAGGTATTGTCTCACCAAAGCTTTGCATAGCTTCCTTACTCTTGTAACAAAGGAAAATATTAACTATTTACATGCTGTATCTTTGTGCTATCTTTCTGTTTGCTTTCTTGTCCAAGGACATTCAGATCTCTTTGAACAGCAACACTTAGTAGTCTTACATCCTGAACTATTTACTGCAGATCACCAAGCATCTGTCACCAGACACCATCATAAAGAGTTCAGATATAATGTCTGTCTCTCAAAGTTCAGAGGTGCATGTGCCATTCCAGTTGACAGAAAATAATTTTCTTGTGTGGAAAAGCAAAAACGTGACAACTAGTGTAAAAGGTACTTTTATAATCTCACCTTGATTCTTTCAATACCAGCTTCAATCCTCAATTGTTCCACCATTTTCCTTGCCTGAGCTATGTTGTTTGTTGACATTGTTGCTGCTTATTTAGCAAGTCAATTTTCTGGATAAAGAAAAACAAAATAATATCATAAAAATCTAAAAAATATGATAAAATATGATAGCATTAAAATTATAGATTTTTCCAGATAGCCAGGAGATAACTTGCTACAGAAAATAATTGTAATAGAAGCCCTTTATGGTTTGAAACTTCCACTTAGCCACTTCAGGTAACCATAATCAGTGATTTTGCTTCATTTGAAAAAGAATGCATGTAGATGTGGGAGAAAAACAGGCTTACCCCAAATGTAAATGCCCCTATATTTATACATACTTGACTAATATATGTACAAAATGATGCCGGGATCAGATGAATTTCCATCTTGAGAAGATGGGAGAAAAATAGAGATACACATCATTCAAAAAGATTTCTGTTTTCATGATTCTGAAAAATAGGTTTTCTGAAAGGAACTCTTCAATGCTGTGGAAGACAGGTCTCACTGTAAGTAACACAACTGCTTCAGGGAAGAGGGAATGGAACAAATTCATTAGCTTGTATTAGTCTGGACTTTGTGTAATTTTTTTGCTGCCATCAAACTGTTTTGTTTAAAAATCTTCTGCAAAGAACTAACTTTAAAAAAACTTCTCAATCTATCAGAAAAATATCTGAACAACTTTGGTGCAATATTTAATAAGTAATTATGGTTTCATGAATTCTTTTCCATTACAATATTTTCAGAAGTCAGGTAATTGTGATATGAGAAAGAAACCAAAAAATGTGACAAGGGGAAATGTAGCATAAAATGTTTTTCAGGAAATACAACATTAATAGCAATTGCAACTGAGTGATAATTGGCTGTACTCTATTGGAAAGAGAATCAATAAGCAGTCAAACTGGTCAGAGTGCATTGCAGCTCTTTTGTCCTTACAATTTTATCTGATTGAATCAATGACTTAATTTTAACAGATTTACTGCATGATTTGCATTAGTTTTACAAGATAAAAAATGTAACGGCTTTGGAAGAGATCCAGTTCCTAATTAATAGGACCTGGGTGCCCTTCTACACTAATCACTGAAAGTTAACATATGCTGCAGCAAGACAATTAGGAAGGCAAATGATAATATTAGCCTTTATTCCAAGATGACTTGAATACAAGACTGGAGATGCCTTGCTCCGATTGTACAGGTCCCTGATAAAGCAGTATCTCGATTACATGAACAAATTTGGTTTTCATAACTAAGGAAGGAAACTTAGGTAGAGGTAACTTTGGAATCCAGGCACAGGAGATTTGCATAAGGAGAGGTTAGATAGACTCGGCAAAACTCCATCGAGTTTAAAAGAATGAGAGATGATCATATCGAAACATGCAAAATCTTAATAATATATCAGGCATGAGGGGCCAAATTGTCAAATATTGTTTTTATTTCTTCTTCTTAAGCAAGAGGACCAGGAACTGAAAAAGCTGAAAGTAGATGGAAGCAACTATAATCATTCTTGGCAGATTTATCCACCTGATTTAAACCTATTCAAATGTAAGTATTGACAGATAAACAGAATGGTAGGGTGGGAAAACTCTGCCATTCTCTAAACAGTGTGGAAATGAGTGAATTTTTTGAAAGCGATCTCAAAACATTAATAAAATCAGAAAGAAAGAACTGAATGAGTTCATTAGTTAGTGTCAATTCAGAAGAATGGCTTCACACTGTGGAGATTAAGATCTGTTTGTAAAGGAAGTGGGATAACCAGCTGGAGAATCCCCATAGTTGTCTTGTATGCAGGTAGCCTCTCTCAGCAGTGGTGAAGGGGCTCAGTTACCATTCCGATAACCTGACAGATTAGATTGAAAGCCTGTTGTAGGACTTGCCTGACTTTTGTTCAAATGATTATGTGACAAAATGAAGTCACATCATTAATATACAGAAATCCTTGACATACAGTCAATGTATATAAATTATCTTATTGTATTATATTTACTCTGTTCTTTAAATTATTGCATTCTTTATCTTTTATGTTTTTTTGTACTGCACCTGATCCAGAGTAATAATTATTTCATTCTCCTTACACTTGTGTACAGGAAATGACATTAAACAATCTTGAATCTTGAAACTTGTATCATCCATCTCTCCACACTGAATAATAATTACGATTATTGTCAAGAAATATTAATAGACAAAACCTTAAACATGTACCTAGATAGAAACACTGACTGACATTTTATGCTGCCAAGATCTCTCATATGTCATAAAATTAATTCTTAATTTGCGTACGTTGAGCTCTTTGTGTTTGAAGTGTGATCTGAGTCATATAAAAATACCAGTGCTGACTGTACTATTCTTTCCTGGCACTGTAAAAAAAGTTTTTGTATCAGCCTCTTTTGGAAAAAAATATTTCTCCAGTGGTTTCTGTGGCTTAAATACAGCACAATCTATTTTATAACACTTCTCTGATTTACAGCAATATATAGTTCATCGTAATGAATAAAGTAAGTAAAATAGGTGCAATGAAATGATTAATTTTATATTAGTTATGTATCACAGACTGTAACTGTCTTCAAATTGCAGTATTGATGTCATCTTTGGCCTGCAAATAATTAAATTAATCAAGCAGCACAAGGCTGCCAAATTGAAAGGTCCATTCTTGAAGCTTTCTAGGAATGGTGCATCAGGCCTGAAACCGTACTGTAAAGAGTTAGCAAAGGGAATGCCATGGATGTTGCCCATACAGAGTTTAAAAAAAACATTTGCCATAATATCACATAAATCATTAATTTCCTAAATTGAAAATGAGAGAAAAGGAGATTTTTTTAATAAAACAGTGGCAAATAATTATTTTGCAGAGAGAAAGATATGATTGTGTTTCTGAAGAATCAATGCAAGTAACAGTTCTTTTTGACATAACTAGGAAAGATTTGGATATTGGAAAAAGATTTGCTAATGACACTGAATATGGAGGTGTGGCTAACAGCTCCATGAGGACAATTTGCTATGACAGATCACGGAAAGTTATAGTAGATTGAACTTAAAAGAGAGGTGCTGGTGATACATTTAGGTAGAAGGGAAGAGGAAATATAGACAACGTCAAGAGTCATAAAGAGCGAATGGAGGGACTCAGATGTTCAAGTGCACGGATCCTTGAAGGGCTCAGGACCTGCTGAGAAAGTCATTAGCAAAATGTGTGGGATCTTGGGCTTCACAGATGCAGGCATTTGCATCTAAAGGGCACAGCTTTAAAATGAGAGGAGTGCAAAAGCAGAATAATTATGCTGAACAAGAATCATGGAAGATTTATCACAGGAAGTCATTGAGTTCATGGCAATTGACAAAGAGCTGCCTAGTTTAATCCCATTTTCCAGCACCAGAGCTCTAGTCCTGTAGTTCACAGCTCTTCAAGGATATAAGCAAGTGTGAATTGTGTTGCTCTCTTTACCATCCCTGCAGACTGTGAGTTCCAAACCATTACCACCCTCAATGCAAGAGGATATTTCCTCATTTCGCCTCTAATCCTTGTATCAATTACTTGAAATCTATGCCTCCTGTTTTTTTAAAATTCATCCATTAAGGGAAATAGATACTTATTTACTCTGTCTAGGCCCCTCAAATGTTACACATCTTAGGTCTAATTCTTCTGAGTTCAACAAAAACAACCCCAGTTTATCCAATCAATCCTCATAATTACAATTTCCTAGTCCCAGCAAAAGATGTGTAAATTTTATCTGCATCCTCTCCAGTGCAATCATAATGCTCCTGTGATGTCAGGACCAGAAATAAATAAAACAGTCAACTTTTATTAAGCTCTGGTTAGGCATAACTTGAATACAATGTCCAGGTCCGGAAGAAGCATATGAGCACACTTGAGAGGTTGCATAGGAGATAAACAAGAATGATTTCAAGGATGAGGAATCTTAGTTACAATGTTTGGGCTGTTTCCCCTGGAGCTATTTTTTTGGGGCGGGGGTTGTGATTAGATAGAGTCGTCCAACATTATAACAGGTTGAGATATGGTTGTCAGGAAAATCTAATCCCATTAGTTGACGGTACAAGGACTAGATGATCTGTTTAAAACTCTGGTGATGGGATATGGGAGATGTGGATTTTTTTTTAGCAGTAAGTAGCATAGGACAGGAAGTCTGCCTATGAAAATGGAGGGAATTAATGATTTCTGAAGGATATTGAAGGGAAATAAAGTTGGGATTGACAGACCTGATGTACTGAGGGCTGGTGCGACTGTGTACGCCACAAAAGAGTACTGCATCTAGTTTAGGACAGCAGATGTAGAAATGATATAATATAATGTCTGACTTTTTATGTCCGGTCAAGGCAATAGTTTCCAAGATTCTCTAGCCAAATGTTAATGCTGATCCCCAGCTAAGATCTGACCAAGGCTGATACAGGTAAAATATTTCCTCACGTTTGATTTTAATGATTTGTTCCCGTGGTTACTATAACCACCAGGAGCTACCAATTCCTCACCATTCTGAAAATATTCCAATTGTCATTTTTGGATTCGAGGGGAATGATCCCACAGTACTCACAATGAACTTCATGGTGTATTGAATGGAGTTGAAAGGAGTAATTTAAAAATCAACATATGCACCTGAAGTGGAGGCAGATCAAAGAACAGGAAAGGAAGGCAGCAAAATGACAACACATATGCCAGGGCAAATGTACTTTATGTTAGATAAGAAGTTCTTACTTCTCTCTTCTGCAATGAGATCACTTCTGCAATTAAATTATTAGACTTACTGCTCTGTAGGTTTTGACTGGTGGAAAACAGTAAGTAACCAATAATGCTGTAGTTACTGTTATAACTTATTTGCCAATGACTTACACTAATTGATAAAATCAGAAAATTTAGGAAGGACTCAGCTGGCCAGAAAACATCTCATCAGAGAGAAATGGCAAGTATTGTTTTCAGGTCAGTGAACTTTTATTAGACTCTCTTGATAAAACACTGTGAACTACAGGTTTTTATTTCACTACAGATTTCAGAGCATAATCTAACTGGCACATCAGCATGTCTAATGTTGTGGAAGGGAGTGCTGAATTGCTAGTGGTGCATTTTTTCCTGGTCAATGTTGTTCTGCCACACATACAATCACCAAAAATAGATTGGTCTTCATAAGCTATTTGTGGGAGCTTGCTGCGACCAAAATTGCTGTTCAGCATCCTACAACAACAGAGACAGTGAAAGAACAAAAACACCTATTCTTTTTAAAAGTCCCTTGGACAGTCCTGGGATGAGATGAAGTGAAGCATGAATATGAATTCCCTTGTTCTTGAATCCACTTTGGTGGTATCTGAAAATAGGTAATTCTTCATCTTTCCCAGCCCGTGGAATTAGGAACTTACCATAAGGGCTAGCAATGGAGGAAACCTATGTTTTCTGTGGCTAAATGATGCAATTACTCTCTCCATACAAATCATTACACCAGTTACTTCAGTACTTCCCCTTTACCACGTCAGCTTCTTGCTGCCTACACGGGGAACTCCCAAGAAAATGTTGCTGTGTACTGTTCCAGTTCAAATCAAGTCATTATGAGAATTGAATATTTCTATACTGTCTCATGGTTTTTTTGACTATATTGTGTGTCTATAACAACTCTTTGGTCTTTGACAGAATAATTCAAAAATGAATCACACAGTGAAGATATGACAAAGTTGTGGAAGAACTATTTGGATTGGTTTCTCTAGACTGTCAGAGGCTGAGGAGTATTAAAAAATTATAACTGGTATTGATAGAGTAGATAATTTTTCCCCCAAGGTGGAAATGTCAAATACTAAAACGCACAGCTTTAAGATTAGAGGAGGAAAGTTTAAATGAGACTTATGAGGCAATTTTTTTAAAAACACAGAGAGTGGTAGGAAACTGAAATGCACTGCCAGGGGAAGTGATGCAAGCAGATATGATAGAAATGGTTAAGAGGCGATTAGAAAGTACATGAACAGGCAAGGAACGGAGGGATACAGACCATGGAAGGATATAGACTGTTCATGTGCTTTCTTATTGATCATGTAAATAAAGCAGATGGAATTAGTTTGGATTGGCATCATAGCCAGCAGAGACTTCATGAGTCAAAGAGCCTGTTCTTGTGCTGTACTATTCTATGTTTTATTTCTGAACATAGTGCCGATCACACCTTAAGAGACAGTCTTGCTCCTTGAAGACTCCACTTTCAATACATAGTTATAGATGGTTGTGTACACCTCTGCATTTGGGTAGTCATGGCTTACTTGGCAGCATCATTGTTCCTGAACCAGAAGGTTCTGGGTGCCAATTTCACTCCAGAAACTCAAATACAAAAATTTAGGCTAACCCCCTGTTTTGCACTGAGAGAATGCTACATTGTCAGAGGTGCTGTTTCTCAGCTGTATTAAGATATGGGAATACATAGCAGGTCAGACAGAATCGACGGAATATTTATTGTTATGAAACACTGAGTCAATCTTTACATCCTCCATATTCATAGAAATACATAGCACAGAAGATGGACCTTCAGCCCACCTCATCCATGTCTATGCACACTCATCTCACTAGCCTGCAATGGATCTAAGTCCTTCTATGCCAGATGCTCCGAACCCCTTGCTTAATGGTATTGGTCCATGGCATAAAAAAGGCTGAGAACTCAGATTGTGGTAAGTGTGTCTGATTCTACCACCTCCTCGGACAACATGTTCCAGGTATCAAGCACCATGTGAAAAACTTTCCCCTCGTATTCCATTTAAAATTCATTCCTCTCACCTTAATCTATTCCTTTTGTTTTCATACCAAGGCAAAGAAATATATGGATAGATATATGGACAGGAAAGGAATGGAGGGTTATGGGCTGAGTGCAGGTTGGTGGGACTAGGTGAGAGTAAGAGTTCAGCATGGGCTAGAAGGGCTGAGGTGGCCTGTTTCCGTGCTGTAATTGTTATATGGTTATAAATTCTGCCTTTCTGTTGTAGCTATATTTCTTATAATTTTGTATTACTCTATCAGGTCACCCCTCAGACTCTTTTGCTCCGGGGGTGGGGGGTGGGGGGAGAAGGGATGCCCAACTAATCCAATGTTTTTCCATAAAAGGACTGATTTGGAAGCTCTGGAAAGGGTACAGAAGAGGTTTACCAGGATGATGCCCTGATTAATGGTGTGAACTATAAGGACAGATTGGTTTCTTGGGTTATTTTTTCTGAAGCACCAGATGCTGATGGAAGACTTGATAGAAATTTATAAACTTGTAAGTCAGAATACTTCTGGCAGGGTAGAAATGTCAAATACTAGGGGACACGCATTAAAGGTGAGGGGGTCGGGGAAAATGTTTTACACAGAGAGTGGTAGGGGCCTGGAGTGAGTAGCAGGGGTAATGGTGCAAAGGTGGCGTTTAAGGCTGTCTACAAGAAGGGTCAGAGCCGTCTCTATTTCCTGAGGAGACTGAGGTCCTTTAACATCTGCCGGACGATGCTGAGGACGTTCTACGAGTCTGTGGTGGCCAGTGCTGTCATGTTTACTGTTGTGTGCTGGGGCAGCAGGCTGAGGGTAGCAGACAGAATCAACAAACTCATTCGTAAGGCCAGTGATGTTGTGGGGATGGAACTGAACTCTCTGACGGTGGTGTCTGAAAAGAGGATGCTGTCCAAGTTGCATGCCATCTTGGACAATGTCTCTCATCCACTACATAATGGACTGGTTGGGCACAGGAGTACATTCAGCCAGAGACTCATTCCACCAAGATGCAACACAGAGCGTCACAGGAAGTCATTCCTGCCTGTGGCCATCAAACTTTTCAACTCCTCCCTTGGAGGGTCAGACACCCTGAGCCAATAGGCTGGTCCTGGACTTATTTCCTGGCATAAGTTACATATTACTATTTAACTATTTATGGTTTTTTTACTATTTATTATTTATGGAGCAACTGTAACGAAAATCCAATTTCCCCCGGGATCAATAAAGTATGACTATGACTATGACTATGACTAAGAGACCTTTAGACAGACACAGGAGCATACAGGCAATGGAGAGAAATAGATCACATGCAGGCAAAAGAGATGACACCATGATGCGGATATTGTGGGTTGAAGGGCCTGTTCCTGCACTGAAGTGTTCCATGTTATATGTTCTGAAACTGAAGTCCTCCAATTCAGGAAACATCTTGGTGGATCTCCTCTGCACTGTCACATCTTTCCTACAGCGTGACAGCAAGAATGGCAAACAATACTCAAAATGCACTCTAATCAGTCTCATAAAGTTTCAACTTCACCTCCCACCTTTTATATTCTGTGCTCTGATCCATGAAAGAAAGCATGTCATATGCCTTTTTCATTGTCCTATTTACCCGTGTTGATACTTTTAGGGAACTACGGACCTGAGCACAAAGATTCCTGTGTCTATCAAAGTTTCTCCGTGTCCTCCTATTTACTGCATAGATCCTACTTCTATCTGACTTCTCAAACTGCATCGGCTTCTATTTATCAGGAATAAGTCCCATTTGCCAAGGCGCCAGCCAGCTTTCTACTTAATCTATAAACTGCAGTAGCCTTAGACAACCTTCCTCGGCACCACCAATTTTCATGTCATCTGCAAGCTTACTTATTATTTTTCTTACATTCACTTCTAGGTTGTTAATATATATCATAAAGGCCACAGTGCTGATTTCTGTGGTACGCCACAAGCCACAGACTTGCAATCAGAAAAATATCCTTCTACCACCACTCACGTTCGAATCATTGCGCCGATTTTGGAGCAAATAGCTAGCTTGGATCTTAACTTTATGGAGTAGCCAACCATGCAGGTCTTGTAAATGCCTTACTGAAGTTCATACAGACAACGCCTACCACCCTTCTTTCATCAATCTTAGCAGATATATCCTCAAAACTCAATCAAATTAGTGATGCAGCAATTTATTTTAACTAAAAGCATGTTGACCATACCTGATTAATCCTTGCTTTTCCAAATATACATAAATCCTATCCCTTAAAATGTTCTCCAATTGTTTCCCAACTACTAAAGTAAGACTTGCTGGTCTGTAGTTACTTGGCTTATTCTTGCTGCCCTTCTTAAATAAAGGAACAACATTAACTATTTTCCAGTCTTCTGGTACCACATTGATGGCTACTGTAGTTGCAAATATCTCTGTCATGGCCCCAACTATCTCCTCCCTTGATAGATTGCATCTGGCCATGGGGATTTATCAATGCTTATGCATTCTGTGACATCCAACAACCCCCCCATCCTGACACTCTAGACTATTAACCTGCCCTCAATTAACTCAGTATCTTCCAAGCCTTTCTCCTTCTTGAATACACATGAGAAGTATTTATTTAGGACAATGCCCATATCCCCTGGCTTCACACGTAAATTACCCCTTTGATGTCCAAAGGGATTTGCTCTTGGCTATCCTCTTGATCCTGATACACTTACACAGTGCCCTGGAACTCTCCTTATTCTTAATTGTCAAGGATGTTTTATGACCCGTCTTTGCCCTTTTAATTCTTGTTCTCTCCTATACCCTCAATGTTACTCAAAGTACTCACTCGATTCTAGATGTTTATCCTTGTCATCTACTTACTTTTTTCCCTGATCAAACCTTCAATTTCCTTGTCATCTATGGTCCTTTAATCTTGTCATCTTTGCCTGTCATTCTTATTGATATGTACTTTTAAAAGACTCCCAATTGTCAGATGTCATTTTACTCACAAGCAACTGTTCACAATATGTACTCCTCAGCTCTCCTCTTACGCTACTGTAATTGAATTCTCCCAAGTTAGAACCTTAAGTGAAGAACAATCCTAATCCTCTTTCATAATTACCTTGAAACTTAGAGAATGATCCTCCAAGAGGATCACACCCTTGTCGTGGTTTTGATGCTTGCGGGCCTCGATGATTCAGAGAGTTATGTTGGCTGGAGTCAGGACTTTATGCTTTGGCTCTTGTTAGGATCACCCATGCCAAATAGGTTAAAGGGTAGAGGCCAGACTAAGAGTGGTCCATTGGTCTCCAGGTTCAGGGGATCAGCTCAAGGCTAACAACCCTGACTGGTAAAATAAAATTGTCATGGAAACAGCAATCAAGAATCCTTCTACAACTGAGTGCGATGATATTCCTGAGTCTCCACCTGGGACTTACATGACTGACAATGGTGAAAACCGAGAGGAAGCTACTGACATGATGAAGAGAGCCCTGAACACTGCCAGAGACGGAGGACCTTCATTGCTGCCCTAAACACCAGCGGCGTAATGGGCAGTAAGTTAGAGAATGATGGTGTTGGATCTGGAGATGAAATCGCTCAAAAGGTTCTCTGGAAGACAAGAATGAGTCTCAGAAAGACAGCGTCCATTATTAAGGACCTCCAGCACCCAGGGCATGCCTTTTTCTCACTGTTACCATCAGGTAGGAGGTTCAGAAGCCTGAAGGCACACACTCAGCGATTCAGGAACAGTTTCTTCCCCTCTGCCATCTGATTCCTAAATGGACATTGAATTTTTGGACACTACCTCACTTTTAAAAAAATATACAATATTTCTGTTTTTGCATGTTTTTTTAAATCTATCCAATATACGTAATTGATTTACTTGTTTATTTATTATTATTACTATTTTTATTTTATTATTTTTTTCTGTCTGCTAGATTTTCTATTGCACTGCATTGCTGCTGCTAAGTTAACAAATTTCACGTCACATGCAGTGATAATAAACCTGATTCTGAAATCTTGTGGTTATAGCCATTTTATTAAATGTTCATGACAGAAATAACAGTGAAACACCCCAAGCAACTAGCTCTAACTGTAAACAATTCACTCTAACAAATAATCTGCCTCATGGTCTTTCCTTATACTGAAATCTGGTTCAAACTGGAGAGATAAGGGAATCTTCACTGATAAGAACGGTCTGCAAGACAAAGACAGTCTTGATTTATGCCACCATGGCATCTCATGTTTAGAGTCAAAGAAACAATAGAAGTACAGAACCAACTGTATTACAAATTACTGAAAATCCACTGTATCTTTACAACAGGTGACTGAAACATATTAGCGGCCAATAAGAAAGTTAAAGTATAAGAAAATAACAATTTAAACCCTAATCCAACAATGGTTACTGTTCCCCATCATTGCCATCACCTGTTAAACCCAAATGCTGCTTTGTCTCTAGTTGGACTATTTACATAATGTCTCAAAATGCACTCAAACTCCACTCCATTTAAGCCCCTTGCACTAAGGCAATCCCTGGCAATATTGAAAGGAATATTTCTCCCCAAATCCACCCTGATAACATCCAATGATGTTATATGTTTTATTCAGATCCCCCTCACTCTTATATGCTTGAAAAGATACAAACGTAGCCCATCAAGTCACTGTTCATCATATAATCCAGTCATTCCATCCATTATATCTTCTCCAAACTGCTTTCAATGCAGTAACATTTTTTTCTCAATTAAGAAGACCAAATTTGTGCTAAGATGTGGCATTGCCTATACTCCACAAAACTGTTGCATAACTTCCATAATTCAGCATTCAATTTCCTGAGATAGACAGAAAAAACATTAATATTCTATTAGCTTTCCCAATCACTTGCAGTATCTGCATTTCATTACATGCACGAGAGCACCCAAATCCCTCAACATCTCAGAGCTCTGCAATCTCTTATGGGTTAGATATCTTCGTGGTGTCAAAACAGACAGTTCTAAATCTTCCCACATTGTAATACATTTGCCAATTCTTTGCCGGCTCACTCAACCTCCTTATGTCCTCTTTTGAACTTATTTTCCTACCTAGTTTGGTGTCGTCAGTATTTTCAGCCACCACATTTTTGGTGCCTTTATCCCTGTATTTCTATAAATGGTAAAATGTTAAACTCTTATTACAGATTCTATCGTACACCGCTTGTTATGTCTGGCCAACCAGACTAAGACCCATTTATACCTACTCTGTTTCATATTATTCCTGCACCATAATTTTTTTTTTCTATGATAACCTTTGGCTTTCTGGAAATCTAGGTTAATGTCTACATCGATAACCCTTTATATAGAGAATGTGTTTCACTTTCAAAGAATTTTAATTAATTGGTCAAACATGACTTTTTCACAAACTTTAATTCTTCAAAGCACCATCTTATAACACCTTTAATAATAGGTTCTTATGTTCTCCCTAAGACAGATATTAAACTAAGTGGTCTGTGGTTTATTGCTTTCAGTTTCCTTTTCAATATACATAAACAAACTTTCGTGATAGAATGCAGTGAGGTTAATTTTGCATGCAACCAAATTAATAATTGGCAGATTAATTATGAAGAGGTAACAATAATGAAAGACATCATACATTTAACAAAAAAAAACTTAAAAAGCAACTACAAGTGAGTTTGGAATCATCAGGTGGAATGTATAAACTCATAGTGGGATACTTAGGATGAATGGACCAGGAAAGGCAGTGATAAAAGGACGCATTAGTGATTTTCAGAAAACGGTATATTGAAATTTGTTGTGTTAGCACAAGTAGAGATCCAAGGAAATAAGAAATGTTTATTTTTAACTGTTATTCCCAAGCACCATGCCAATGCCTCAGTAGTTTAAAACTGGTTTTCAGTTTCGTGGTTCCACCGGCACTACTTTTCCACAAGATAAGAAAGGCAAGAACAAAAAGCATCTGAGAAAACACGGCAGTGTCTGATAATACGATAGGATTCCAGTTTTATCAGACAGTAGTGTGTGACTGTTCTAGTGGACTAACACAGTGACAGTGAGTTACAGATCCACCCTAAAATACCTCAAGACGTGAGTGTCAGTCTCAGGCAGCTCATCAGTATGATCGGCTGTGTATAGGTGAAAGGTGTACATACTGATTTGGATTGAAAACTAGTAATTGACTTAACACGTGCTGACACATATTATCCTTTAAGTAATAGCCATTTGAGACAGACACATAATTTTCAGTTGAGACTCCTCAAAGAGGCAGAAATTCAGAGATCTAAATGCTGAACTACATTACCCAGGCAATGACTGCTTCTACATTGATTCCTTGAATCAATCCCCAGATGAAGTACATCTTAGTACAATAGAGAAAAATTTTCACTTATGTCGTCTATGTCTCCCTGGATTCTTATTATCTATACATTAATTTATGTTACCTACAGTACAATAGGTTTAAATGTTTACCAAGTGTGCAGTCTCTCAGATCAGCTACAAAGGCCAGTCTCAAGCTGGTCTAAGAGATCTCTGTACTTACTAAGACTGATCATGGGGAAACCTGATAGATCAGCAATGAGAAATATCATGAAGTGCTGAATACATTGAACATTGATCCTCCTGATATAATACTGAAAAATATAAGCAAGTTAAAGCATAATCTGGAATAAACAATAACATCATGCTTTTTTAAAAAAATGACCCAATTGACCCAATTTTGTTACCTCATTCTTTTAACACAATTATACTTGTCTCTGTCAATTTAAGTCTGATAATGGTTCTATGAAATACATTTGGATGTTCTAAGGTGCTATGTAAATCCAAATTAACGTTACTGGTTATTCATACAAAACAGTTGTTTTATTGTTACCATGAAATTGCACAAGGATGTACAGAGAATAAATAAATAAATATCCATCCTCCATTGAAAACAGCTTGTTAGTGAACAGGAAACTCACTTATGAAAGATAAAGGCAGATATACAATAGGAAGACTAACGATCAAGTCATACAGAATTCTTACTATAAAACAAACAAGTAGCTGATAATACACAATATTACATTTTCAAACAAGAACAGTGCTTTTACATTGCAATACTTCAACCCTTGTACTGCACTTTGATTTGACACGGTACAACACCCTTGGTCTGCTGCAAGACCTCAGATGTGTACCTGGACATTTCCTGGTATGCAGTTATTCTGATTCTAGAAAAAATAGATCTTGAGGAAAACCATATTTTCACACTGGTCACTGAATATTCCTCTTGAAGATAAATTGATACCATGAAGAGTTTTGCACAGAACCATATAGAACTTACATCACTGAAACAAGGTCTTTGACACCACAGCTTTTGTTCAATGTTTATGAGCCAAATGAGCTTCCTTCTACGTTCATTTACCACATCCCATCCATGTTTCCTTTTTCTCTCTGCTATTTACTTCACTTGCATTTATATAATACACTAGGTCACAAATTAGATTGATTTAATCCGGACATTTACTTGTGCTCAGCATTACAATACACTTTCAAAAGCTAACCCATGCTTTCTATGCATCCTTAGACAAAAGAAAATCTGGATGTACTGTACTTTGAATGAACAACATCACCATTCACAACATCACTTCTGGAAACAGTATCTGCAAATCAAGTGGTTCCTTGCAATTTTATGACAAATTGCAGAAGACAACTTTCACAGGGTCATTATCAAGCTTATTAAAGTGAAAAATTAAAGAGATTACAATGGAAGAGTTAAGTTAAATCAACTGATTTCACTATAACATATAGTTTATTTCTTCAATTTGTTAGTGAGGGGAAGGTTAAGTGTGAAATTGAAATTCCATGGAATGTCTGTATCAGCTCTAGTTTATTCAGTGGTCTAATAACGTGATTCATTCAAGAACCTCAATACTGTGTTACCCTTGCTTTGATGTGAATTCCAAAGAGACACTAAAAGATATTTTGCACAATTATCACAAAATTGTGAAGACAGAAGATAAATAGATTAACATTTGCAATTAATCCAAAACAAAGAAACATTTCTTTCAGTGAAAGGTGCATCAATCAAATTCCATTTCATAGGTTTCAATAGGGTTGCTCAAGTATCATCCTAAGTTATGCTTCAATTTCAGGACAAAGAAAACCAATGTAAATACATGGCAGGCAGCCTCTCCAATTTAGTCACTGAATAAAAGGATTTGTACCCAAATATATCAATGGTAAATCGCCAAAAAGCCCTCACCACCCCTCCATTTATTCCCAAATCTTTTTTGTATATCTGTTATTTTCTTCTATTTTGAATATTTATTCACTAATAACCAGTCACATTGTCCATTCTTGATAAACCTGCTGCCATAGTAATGAAACTGACTGACTATGGAAAGACCATAGTCAAAGTGATCAGTTAATTTTATCGCCTGGATGGCCTGCTAAATAACAGTGAGCTGTCTGCCTATGGAAAGTAAGTCTGTATGAATTGGCTTAGCTTATAAAACCCAAATACAATGATCAAGAAATTTTACTCAGAATGCAGTTTGCAGGAACCATTTAAAGCATTTCTATGAAGATGGTAAAACACAAAATTTAACCCAGTACTGAGGACAGTGAGAAAACCAGGAAATAAGCAAGCTGAAATAAAGACTAAAACACTGGAAGCAAGAGGGAAGACAGAAACAGTTAATGATTCAGCTTTCATTAGGGTTGGGAGAAGTTTGAAATGAAACAAGTTGCTGAGCAAGTAGTGAGGAAAGGAAAGAGAGGGAGAGAGAGAGAGAGAGAGAATAGACAGGTTGAGAGGGTTCCTGCCTATCCCCTCCCCCACCCCTTGATCTTTCCCCTTACTGGTTTTTCACCTGGCACCTACCAGCCTTCTCCTTCCCACCCTCCCCCCACCTTCTTTATAGGGCCCCTGCCCCCTCCCTCTTCAGTCCTGACAAAGGGTCTCGGCCCGAAACGTTGACTGTTCGTTTCCACGGATGCTGCCCCACCTGCTGGGTTCCTCCAGCATTTTGTGCGTGTTGCTCTGACCCCAGCATCTGCAGAATATTTTGTGTTTACTGCATCCTGTCTATATCCTCTTGTAACCTTCGACAACCTACAGCTCCATTCACAACTCCTCCAATCTTCGCGTCATCCACAAACTTACTCACCCATCCTTCTGCCTCTTCATCCAGGTCATTTATAAAAATCACAAAGAGCAGGGGTCCCAGGACAGATCCTTGCAGCACTCCACTAGTCACCGACCTCCAGGCAGAATACTTTCCTTCCACTACTACCCTCTGCTTTCTTCCTGTAAGCCAATTTTTTATCCAAATAGCCAAGGTTCCACTGATCCCATGCCTCATGATTTTCTGGATGAGTCTCTCGTGGAGGAGCCATAGCTCTGCCGGAGGTGAGCACTTGTTGTCACAATGAGTCTGAAACTTGGCAATCTCATTCAACCTTACCTATCAAACACATTATTGGGGATGCATAAATTAGCAAACAGGGTGCCCAACAGTTCCCCTTGACTTGTGGCACAGAATAAGTTCATGCTGTTGGTAAGTCAAGTACACCCTCTCAACCTCCTTTACAGATCTACAGAAAACAGGTTGCACAATGATATAGCACTGGTTGGAACCAAATGGTGAAATAGAGCCAATTAGCGAACCTGCTGACCCCGAGGTGTTCAAAGCGACTTTGGCTTCATATGTGTAGTCAAGAACCATCTCTGGGGATTATGATAACCTACGTGATTGGTCAATCACGATAACTGGAATACTATAAAGGTAACTTGCTGAACATCAGCTCTATTCTGACTAACATTCAGATTACAACCTGAATCCTTGTAAAATATAATTTTCGCTGTTATGATCATCTTCATCTTGCCGTTCCTTTGCGTGCAGCTACCATCGTTCCATTCATGTCAACTGGCTATTGTTGTCAACATCCGATAGGCATTCCCAGTTTGTGTTTTTTAATTTTAGTTTAGCTCCATTAATGATGGATAAATACATACAGCACAATCTCTGAGTCAGAAGGTGGTGAAGAAAGTGTGTCAATATAATGTTATATACCCGGAACATGGTTTTATTCCATTCCCATCATCAGTGATACCCCAAGAGTCTTATTTGTAATACTGTGCTGTTTACTGAAGCTGTGAAACTTTCAAGATTGGAGGAATACTTCCGTAAAAGACACCCTGAAAAAGCTACTTTTGGTATTACTCAGTCCCAGAAGATGAAAGAAGCATTTGAAAAGTGCTGTACACTCAAGTCATTTGCCAAGAAAGTAAAAATGACCTTGGCAGTGGTCTCACTGCTTCTCATAACATTTCCAAAATGATAGCAAAGTGTGGAAAACTTCATACAATTGTTGGAAAATTAATAATGCTCTTGTATCAGAAGTGTTCACCACTGTTCTCAAAATGTATACCACTATCTTAAAATCAATTCCTCTGACTAATAACTCTGTAGCTCGTTGTATCGACGAAATAAGTAAGGACATTAAGTATCAACTATGCAGAGCTACAAAAAACAGAAGTTCCTTAGACATTGTTGTGAGTGGCTTTTGCTGCCATAACTTTAACCAGATAGGTCAACTCCTGCTAAAAACCACCAAGCTCAAGGATCACATTGATATCGAAGTTGCTGTACAGCACACAGGTATTGTGTAAACTGGGTTTAAACACAAATAAAAAATTAAAACAGAATCATTTTCTCATGTTAGCATATGGTAGATATGTCTTTACACTATGGGGGCGCCAAAAAGTATATTGTGCCTAAGAGGGGCATTGGCAAATATGAAGGTGCCTTGGTGGGGGTCATTGACAAGTATGAAAGTGCTTTAGGGGGGTGTTGGGCTATAAAAGGTTGGGAAACACTGCCCTACAATAATCACGGGACAATTTAAAACGACCAATTAACCTACCTGCAATGTGTTTGGACTGTGGGAGGAAATCAGAGCACCTGGGGAAAACCCACGCATTCCAGAGGAAGGACATACAGAGACTCCTTACAGAGGATGGCAAAACTGAACTCTAACCCCCCCCCCCAACTGTAATAACATCACACTAACCACTACGTTGCTGTGACACCCATATACTCAATAACTTGGTCTCCAAAGCAGCTTGTGCCAATGAATTCCATAGATTCACCACCCTCTGGTTGAAGAAATTTCTCCTCATCTCTGTTCTAAAGGAATGTTCTTCTATCCTGAGGCTGTGTCTTCTGGTTGTAGACTCTCCCACTACTGGAAACATCCTCTTCATGTCCACTCTGCTTTTCAGTATTCGGTTGGTTTCAATGAGATCTCATTCTTCTAAACTCCAGAGACAAAACTGGCAACGATAATTTTTCAATAACTTATATATGGCTATAACCACGCTGAAGTATTAATTGTAAGGCCGCTTGGGTAATCCTTAAATTGCAAAAAGCAACAAATGAGTGAATGCCTTTATTTATACTTATGTAAAACAACTGGAATATGATTGAAACGGATTCTTGTTTAATGCAATAAATTACCAGGATGCACGGAATACTGCCTTCAAAAAATTAATACTTTGAAGTGTACTGTAAAGTAAAGTCATACAGTTTTTGCACTGAAGTTCCAAACACAGTGGATACTGATTAATTTGGACATATCAGGACCAGTACATTGTGGCCCAATTAAGCAGCTGCTCCAATTAGCTGAAGTTACATGGAAATAGTTAAAAAGACAAACTACCCTTTAACTATGTAACAAATTATGGATTTAAATGAAATAAAAATTAGAGCATTACCAATACTACTGGAGGTCGTCCATTGTATCTGATGATGATAGGAAACCTGTGTGGGAGAGATTTTAAAATTGAAAAGCCATTGAACTGGGACAGTTCCACTCTCTCAAACTCAGGTCCATATCCAGTGGGACGAGTAGACGTCACAAATAGGGTCTTCCCTGGTTGTGGAGGATGACCTTGACTCTTTCTGCGCCTCATCATGGCCTCTGCTCTCCACATAGCATTGCAGAACTGCCTTCCTGGCCATTGGATCTCACTGTAGATCTCATCTGCCTGGTCTGTCGGTGCTGACTTTGCGTGTGAGGATAGGGTTAGGGCCTTATTGCACTGGGGCCTGAGGTCCGCTGGCTACTCTCACCTGGACTAGCCCACCTATCAAAACGGTGTACCAGGGTGTGACCAATGTCGCATGCAAGCAGCTGCTGGAAGCCACAGGTGAGAGCTGAGTGTCTGGTGTCAAGATGTGTATCAATACCTTCAAGTTCTTCGTAGTTCCAAATTTGTTGAAGTACAAACCCCATTTCTAGAAAAGTTAGGATATTTTCCAAAATGCAATAAAAACAAAGATCTGTGATATGTTAACTCACATGAACCCTTACTTAACTGATAAAAGTACAAAGAAAAGATTTTCAATAGTTTTACTGACCAACTTAATTGTATTTTGTAAACATACACAAATTTAGAATTTGATGGCTGCAACACACTCAACAAAAGTTGGGACAGAGGCATGTTTACATTGTGTTACATCACCTTTCCTTTTAATAACACTTTTTAATCGTTTTGGAACTGAGGATACTAATTGTAGTAGATTTGCAATTGGAAATTTTGTCCATTCTTGCTTGACATAAGACTTCAGCTGCTCAACAGTCCGTGGTCTCCGTTGTCTGATTCTCCTCTTCATGATGCGCCATACATTTTCAATAGGAGATAGATCTGGACTGGCAGCAGGCCAGTCAAGCACACACACTCTGTGTCTACAAAGCCACGCAGAATGTGGTCTGGCACTGTCCCTGTCCTGCTGAAATAAGCATGGACGTCCTGGGAAGAGACATCGCCTTGATGGCAACATATGTCTCTCTAAAATCCTAATATACGCCTCAGAGTCAATGGTACCTTCACATACATGCAACTCACCCATGCCGTGGGCACTGATGCACCCCCATACCATCACAGATGCTGGCTTTTACACCTTTCGCTGATAACAATCTGGATGGTTGTTTTCATCTTTGACACGGAGAACTCGACGCCCGTTTTTTCCGAAAACTAGCTGAAATGTGGACTCATCTGACCACAGCACACGGTTCCACAGTCTTTCGGTCCATCTGAGATGAGCTCGGGCCCAGAGAACTCGCTGGTGTTTCTGCATAGAGTTAATGTATGGCTTCCTCCTTGCACAATACAGTTTAAGTTGCATTTTTGGATGCAGCGACGGACTGCGTTGAGTGACAATGGTTTTCCGAAGTACTCCTGATCCCAGGTGGCTATAATTGTCACAGTAGCATGACGATTTCTTAGGCAGTGCCGCCTGAGGGCTCGAAGATCATGCGCATTCAACAGTGGTTTCCGACCTTGCCCTTTATGCACTGAGATGTCTCTGAATTCTCTGAATCTTTTCACAATATTACGTACTGTAGATGTTGAAAGACCTAAATTCTCTGCAATCTTGCATTGAAAAATGTTCCTTTTGAACTGACTAACAATTCTCTCACGAATTTTGGCACAAAGGGGTGAGCCATGACCCATCCTTTCTTGCAAAGACTGAGCCTTTGATGGACGGTACTTTTATACCCAGTCATGATACCTCACCCGCTACCAATTAGCCTGCTTAATGTGTCTTCTAAACCGGAGTTACTTGAATATTCTGTGCACTTTTCAATCTTATTTTAACTCTGTCCCAACTTTTGTTGAGTGAGTTGCAGCCATCAAATTCTAAATTTGTGTATATTTACAAAATACAATTAAGTTGGTCAGTAAAACTATTGAAAATCTTTTCTTTGTACTTTTGCCAGTTAAATAATGGGTCACGTGAATTAACATATCACAGATTTTTGTTTTTATTGCATTTTGGAAAATATCCCAACTTTTCTGGAAATGGGGTTTATAGATAAATAGCTTCATTTTCACTTCCAGCAGCTTCTAAGACTGAATGCTTGAAACCATAGTAAGCAAAAGAGTTCTGAAGTTTCTTACTGCTTACTTCTTGCCAATAATCAGTGACAAAAATCACTGTTTTTTGAATACAAGCACACGCAACTTTGAAGTAACACTAACTAGAAAATTTTCAGCAACAGTTTCCTACCCCAACTGAGTGGAATTTTGTCCCAAATAAACAAATGGAATTGTGGTTATTTTCTTGATTTGATTTTGATTTGTCCAAAATAAGTGTCTGCCCTGATTAACTGATGGCCCAATTAACCAGGATCATTATCATTAAAACATTATAGAATGCTGAATGTTAAGTAAAGCATCCATTACAGGATAAATTTGATCACAATATATCTGTTAAGTTTTTTCTTAAATTGGGCTTAATAACCCTTTTAGACCATTGCATGACATGATTTTGAAGAAATCTTTGTCAATATTTATTCCCCCATGCAACATTACCAAAACTGATTATCTTGTAAGTTTCACTTTGCTTTTTATGGTGCAATAAAATGGTTGCTTTGTTTCCTACATTGAAGCATGTGAATCTTTTAAGGATGCTCTGGCAGGGATGTGCAGGGCACTAAGTAAGTGAAATTCTTATTTTCTCCAGATATCTAGTGTTAGTAGTATTTCCTTGGCTACACATTAATACGATGTGTAGTACTCTACTAACATTCATTTTGTCATAATGTATTACTCAAGGAGTGGTGGGGTGAAGACATGTCTCTACCAAAGGAAGTGGTAAGGTGCTCCTTCCCTCCACTAGCCAGCAGATTGGGCACGTGAAGCTACAGGAGCAGACTTTAGATAGTTGTATGAACAGCTGGTGCATATTACTAGTCCTGGTTATGCAAACACTGACACCAGGCGGACATTCTCTGAAGACTATTGATAATAGCTGGGGTCACCTGGCTTTTAAAGACATTGCCCAGAGGAAGGCAATGGCAAACCACTTCTGTAGAAAAATTTGCCAAGAACAATCATGGTCATGTATAAGATCATGATCGCTCACGTCATAAGACACCCCACATAATGATGATGCTGATGCTATTCAATACCAGTCCTTTCAAATAACATGAACAATGTCTAAGTAAAAAAAATACTGACCAGATTTAGATACTCAATTTAAAAGAAATTTATCCTCTTCAACACAACTTGCAATGTTAGAAATCAGGTCATTCTGTCCTGAAGGGTGCCCATCACTTGTTACACCTGGAACAATCATGCTTTCTCAGCCATGCTCCCTCTATAGACACACTATTTAAACTATGCCTCCCTGCATAAGCAAGTCCCAGCCCAGTACAAGAAACTCAATCCATATAGGTCGCTTTCATTATTTTTCAAACGTGCTGGTTGCCCTCATCTACTCTGTCCCAACAACTCCATGACATCCCAACGGCCTCTCAGGTCCTAATCACGTAACCCTCCCCATTCCCCGATAACTTTGTACAAATTTTGATCTCTTGCTGCTTCCTAAAGACTGGAAACTCCAGGTACTCCTCTTTGCTCAACACCTCCTGGAAGGCTTCAACCTTCAATAGTACTGCCAGGCTTCAGCTGGGGTCCTCACCACCCTCTCTCTCCTACTCAACCGCAGAGACTCTATCTTGGTTTAGCTATATTATTTCTGTGTGCTCTGGAGTGTTTGAAGGAGAGGGTGCAATGTGTAATTAGTAGTGAGCAGGGGCGCTTATGGATTTTGCAGCAGCAGATCCACAATCAAAGTGGATTTTTGAGTGCTTCTAATGGTACTGATCACATTTCTGGACCAATAGGTGTCAAACGTTGGGAGGGGGAGGAGAAGATGGCCGCGCGACGCAGCGTGTGCGGCCGCTCCGAAATGATATCATGTGTGTTAACTAGGGGCCGTGCACAATCCTGATTTAATACAGACAGACGTGAGAAGCACGGAGGAACAGCTGGAGAAACTTCTGAAATGCCTGCTTCGCTGCCGCTGCTACTGTGCAATCAAGAATCTCTGGAGGGGAAGGCCCCAAATCCTTGGCTTTGCCTATTGCCTGTTGCCGGGATCGAAGCGCTCGGCAGAGATGGTTGCTCGGTGCTTGGGTGCTTCCAGGATGCTGCATCGGCAAGTTTGTGGCACTGGAAGCTCATGGCAGGAAGAGTTTCTTTTCTTCCTTCTACCGTCTGCGTGAGATGATGGGACTTTCGAGAGACTTTGAGACTTTTTTTACTGTGCCCATGGTCTGTTCTTCATCAAATTATGGTATTGCTTTGCACTGTTGTAACTATCTGTTATAATTATGTGGTTTTTGTCAATTTTTCAGTCGATTTGTCTTGTGTTTCTGTGATGTCATTCTGGAGAAACATTGTATCATTTCTTAATGCATGCATTACTAAATGACAATAAGAGAGGACTGCATGTCCTCATAATCTAAATGCTCCAGAAATTAAGAGTGAAGATGTGAATTTTGAAATGAGTATACCTGGTATGCTGTGAGGTAGGTGGGCTGAAATGAATCTTGTGACATTGAAGCTGAAAATGATGGTAAGGATGAATGGCCTAAAATTCCACCAAGCTGATGTGCAAGACTGATAACAGTTACCGGAAACATTTGGTTGAAGTTATTGCTGTACGGGGTGGGGGGTGGGGGTGGGAAGGGGAGCACACGAGTTACTGAAAGCAAAGGTTCACATACTTTTTCCAACAAATACATGTAATATTGGATCCTTTTTCTCAATAAATAAATGAACAAGTATAATTTTCTTGTGTTATTTATTTAATTGGGTTCTCTTTATCTAGCTTTAGGACTTATGTAAAGATCTGATCACATTTTAGGTCATACTTAATGCAGAAATAGAGAAAATTCTACAGGGTTCACAAACTTTCTAGCACCACTGTACTGGATACTGTACCCGTGTAGTTTGTCCTGGACACAGATATCTATATATATGCATATACTGTAGATATATAGTCTATCCACAGATGGCCTATACGGACATAATGGGCCAAGGGATCTGTTTCTGTGAAATGATCTGCAATGTAACAGGTAGTCCATGATGTACATAACATCTAAGCCTAGGGCTCATCACTAGCCCTCCTCCCATTCTCATCATCTCATTTGATGGTATCTTAAGAACGTCTGATGTCTCCTAGCTTTTCCCTTTTACGTATTCTTCCTTCCCCTCCTATTACTTCCAGTGGGCTGATTATCAACTTGTGGTTCCCTTTCATACTCAGCCTCATCTCCTCCCTTCTCCTTTCATCAGTTACAGTGAGATCATTGTTTAAGAGCTAGCAAGAGTTCACTAATGTCAAGAGTTGGTTCTGGATTTTCTTTCCATAATAAACACCAATCATCGTAATATTAACAATTATATTACACATTTATTTGTCACCATTTCCTGTGCAAAACATATCCATTCACATTCCATCAACATTATACCAATTCTTCCTCTTTTTTGTTCTTTAGTTTCAAGCAAGACCCCAGTTTGCTTCTGCCCTAACAGGTAGCCCAGCATCATCAACAATGCAGTTGAAGTCGCTAGGACTGTATCCAAAGCAATGGGAGCTATTGGAAGACAACCAGCAGTGTGTTCTTTAGAACTAGTGTACAGATGTGGATAAGGCAACCGTGAGGAGATAACCACCTCTGACTTCAATGAAAGTAAAGCTGTCTCCATACTACAGAACACTTACTCATTCCAGAGAAACAGCTTTAGTTTACTTCTCAACCACAACAGTGACCAGTGCTGATAGCTGCTGAGAAGCAGCATACCTCACTCCTGCAACAAATGGATGGAGCCTGACCTTGGCAAACTATCTTAAGGTTGCCAAGGCATATAGTGATTTTAATACTGTGCATATTAATTGATGCAACCTTTCAACTCACTGCCCCATAAATATATGGACACAGTGCAAGAGGAAGCCTCTTTGTCGTAGTACACCAGCTGTGTTCCCTTCAATGTGTGACAGACACTGAAAATGAAAAACATGAAGAATCGAGAACAATTCTTGGGTTGCGAGTAATTCAGCCTCTTCCAGTACATTGAATGCACATGACACTCACTTACGAGAAAACTGTGAACAAGTTAATCTTGACCTGATACTTCTATGGTATTTATAACCTCTCATAATCCAGATAACTGGATGTTTTTATGACTGAATATTTTAGAATTGCCCTCTAAGGTAAAATGCTAAAACTCTATTTGTGTGCCTGTGAAATATGTTTTATTTAAAACAAGTTTGGTGAGCATGCAAATTAGAAGCAATGGTTTGACCTTCGATGCTGCCAACTTCAAAGCTCATTTGTCAGTGATCAGAGAATTATTAAATAACAGCAACATCATAATGGAGAAAAATATGCAACATGACTTGAGGAGCTGGACTAACAGTATAGGCTAATTATGTTGTAGTTGTATAAGCTGTTGGTGAGGGACGAGATGGTTGGGCACCAGGGTTGGCATGGACTCATTAGCCGAAAGGTCTGTGTCAGTGCTGTGTTGCTCTATGACTCCGTGATAACAGAAGATGGGACAAATGCTGAAGTTTATGTAATCGCAATAAATCTTTCAAGATATGATACATTATTGTTCCTTTACTTGCCCTGTGTCACATTGGGCAGCATTTTTTTGCCATTTCTTTAGCATTTGTCTGTTTTTTTTTAATGAGGCTGAGTTGCTAGCCCAAGGATCAATCTAGCACAGGCCAACTGGCTTTGAACCTGGGACCATTCCCCACTAAGTCCGGTGCTGATGCCACTACACCACCAGCTGGCATATGATATATGGTATATCTGAATTAAATAATTTTATGCAATGGATTTTCTATTAACTTTGATGTTTGTGTGAAACATCACTACGCCAACTTACATTTATTTCATCTTGACCTGAACTGCATGTTATATTCTCTAAAGGAGGTCCAGTACTTATTTACAATCAAATGCTCGCACTGAAGTGGCTTCAGCCTTCTTGTCACAGGCAGCCCTTCTCGATCAATGATAATATGCTTTGTTCTAGCTTCCTGCATTCTGAGGAGGCTAATGAGGGGACTGCAGTCTCAGTCATACTTGTTGCATTCTTACATTTCTTTATGACATAGGAGGCCATTCAGCCCACATCAGCTTCCATTCAAACCTATTTCTCCTATAACACATGCTCAGTGGCAATCCTTGTCCTCCATCCATCCAACTACTACATATACTTGGGTAATTTACTGCAGCCAATTAACCTACCCTTGGGATGTGGGAAGAAATCGAAGCATTCGAGAAAGCTATCTGCTTAGGGAGAGAATGTGCAAACTCTTCACAGAGGGCAACGAAGGTCAGAATTGAACTGGGGTTGCTGGAGCTGAGAGGCAGCTGCACTACCTGCAGGACCACAGTGCTGATGGGGCAGAAGGTGACCAATGGGATGGGCAACTGGGTAATGTTTGAGGAGGTGCACTCCTTCTATTGCTTATGCAGGACTTCAGTATACTCCTGATGCATGACACTATGCTTTTCAAAACTATCTGAATGCTCCTCTTTTGACATGTTGGTGTAGATAATTGGGGTACTGTCTCATAACTGCAACAGCCGAAGTTCAATGCTGAATTCCATTGTTATCTAGAAGTTCTCCTTTTGACAAGATGTGTTTCCTTCAGTGCTGGTTGGTAAGATAACTGGATGCTGTAAACTGTGCCTGGCATGTGGCAAAGCAGTGACACCTGGGATGAGATGAAGAGAATGTAGAGAGAATAATATGGTTTTGGCACAGGATTATGTAGATAGGTGCTTGATGGTTGAGGCAGAGATGGTAGATTGGAAGGTCTGTTTCCATTCTGTCTATAACTTTGAGTGGTCATGCAACAGAGATTCCCAGTCTGTGGCAAAGTTGCACTTAAGGAAGCTCTGATGACATTGCCAAATCATTTCCCTTGTCATCTGGTAAAATCTCCCCCATGACAGATCTCAGTCAGAACGGAGTGCCTATTTTAGGGTCCTGTGGTAGGCATGCAAATGATGTGGCCTCCCAATGCAACAAACAACAATAAAGGTTCATGGTGAGACCTTGGGAAAGGTAGAGCAGTCCCACACCTTGTGAATGCAGGCAAAGATGGCAAAATATATCCCAGTTTTCAGTGTACTGATACAGCCTTTGTTTGATTGAGGCAAAATTCATGTTATCTTCCTTCATGCTTCAGAGACATTGGCTATCTACAGCAGGCATTTCACACCACTGGAAAGGTAGCACCAAAACTGTCTCTGCAAAATCCTCCACATGCACGGAACGATAAATGCATGTGTTGAGGGCCTAGTTACTCACAGGTGGCTTCAGTGACGAGTAACTGGATCTTTAGCAACACACACAAAATGCTGGAGAAAGCAGGTCAGGCAACATCTTTGGAAATCAACACTTTGGGCCAAGACCCTTCTTTACACCAGACTTTATATTCCTGGATAGTTCAACTTAAGGAAGTAGGGGCCTTAGTAAAAGGAAATAATTCTGCATCTACACTATTCAAAGGATCCTAATTACTTGTAGATTTGTTAGGGATTCATTTGGAGGACAGCTTTGGGACTGAACACTGACCCTACAAACATTGCTGCGGTCTGACAGCAAATATGAATATCCATGATCCACTTTATTGTCTGTTGAACCAAGTTAATCAGGGAAAGTGAGTAACATGATCACTTGATTAAAAAAAAACAAAATGGTAAATGTCTGAAATAAAAATATAAAGTGGTGTGTGAGTTCATTGATCTGAAACATTAGCTCTGCTTCTCGTTCCGCAAATGCTCTCTGATCTATTGAATACTTCTAGCATTTTCTGATGATATAATTGTATTGCTGATTCATTCAGGAAAATTTAACAGGGGTGTGGAAAACACAACAAAGTTGTATGTATCCACTCAAACAAAGTGGCTTGAGGAGATTCACCTGTGCTTTTTGATGTGGTTCATTGAACAAAGAAAGCTGTTGCAAGTTACAGGACAAAGTGCGTTTGCAGGCATTGAGAGAATTTGTAACCCAATGAATAATGAGGCTGAATTGCTGGCTGACAAGCCAAACATTATGTTTCCATATGGACCTATTAGATGGAACATAGCACCAGAACAAGTAAAACTGAAAAGATTTAAAGATGCACAGTCAGTAAACTTAATCCTCAAACAATTGCACTTTCAAGATTTCACTCAATTAATAGTTATTTTATTTTTTTGAATGACTATCCTTAAATGCAGCACACTATTTTACCACACTGTTGGAAAACAAATAACTTTTGCATAGTTGACAAAGTTTAATTGTTTTTAAGGTATTTTGAGTGATTAAAATGCTTACTTTAAATGACTGCTACATTCTATTTCAAGTGACTGTGGTATATAAAAAAAACTAACAGAATGGCATTTACACCATATCATTGGAAGTATGCTCTGTAATGTATAAAGGTAATTGAACACAAATATTTTTGCATCCTACCACATCAAAGTTCACTTTGAAAATGTGTCTGTAGGATTTCCTCTTCTTGACAAGAAGTGGCTAATGTTGTCTAGGGGAATGGTTGGGAGGGAGGTGTTCCATGGATGGAGAATGGAATTGTTCGGAAAATATTGACCTTGGATCATTTTATCAGCAATGCTAATGCTGTATCATGGCCGGGAAGTGATCTTCATCTTTAGTGTGTGTATATGTGTCAAGTGGTGTATTTGCTATTTAGTCTATTTCTGTTGGCAAGAGTGTGAGGGGTAAATCATCAGCCTTTCTTCTGATGGAGAAGGTGCAGTTGCTGTTCTTTGGTTTCAGGAGGAAGGGGTGGAAACTAAAAAAACAGGCTCACATTTGGGAAGAAGGAGATTAACCTGGCAGGTGGAAGTGAAATCACATCAGGGCAGCTGAAGTCGGGATCAGAAGCAAGGGTAGAAGCTAAATGTATGATGAAATGCTGTTCTGTCAGAAAAAGGTTCATGGAGTGGAAGCAAAATGATCCATGGTGTCAAGGTAGCACAAATTAGGGCTCTGGTAGTGCAGGTCACAGACTTGACAGATATTTCCAAGGAACCTTGAGGATGTTTTGTAGATGTTGTGCACTGCATCTGGGTGCATCAATGGTGGAGGCAATGAATGTTCGACAGGTCAGTGGATAGCCTGAAAAGCAATAAAACAGCCATGCCAAACCAGGCATTAGCTTGCCTGGAAATCCTTGTACAGGATATGAGGGGAAGGGTTCTGCATATCTGGAGAACACAAAAGCCCTCCAGGTCAGAAATCAAGTGCGGATGGGAAGAATGTGTCAGGGAGGTCAATAACAGACACACCTAATAACTGCAGAAATTAATGACACACATTTGGTCAGTGTCAATGATCAACAAATCTTACCTAAAACTACTGCAATGCATCTACAATGCTTCAAGTACCACACTTCCAAACTCATGTAACAACAATCTCCATCAATCCACAAAGCACCATCGCTTATCACTGATCCAGCACTTACACTTAACCCTCAGTATATGCTTCATGTATATTTCTAGCTATTTAAACATGGCAGACAAATTGTACAAGCGCATTGCCAGGCACTAATGAATGTATTTTCCTCATTCTTGAAGTCACAGAGTCATAGAATACTATATAACAGAAAAAGGCCCTTTGGCCCATCTTTTTTAATGCCTAGTCCCATCCACTCATACCTGGATCATAGCCTTCCATACTCCTCTCATCCATGTACGTATCCAAAAGTTTCTCAAATGGTGCACAAGAATCCACATCCACCAGTTCTGCTGGCATCTTGTCCCCCACTTGCACAATCCTCTCAGTGAAGAAGTTCCCCCCTCAGGCTTCCCTTAAATATGTCATCTCTCACCCTGAACCTTTGGCCTCTAGTTCTAGGTCTTATCCAACCTCAAGAGAAAAAGCCTGTTTGTCTTTACTTTATCTATACTCCTCATAATTTTGTATGCCTCTATAAGATCTCTTATTTTCCTATGCTCCAAGGAATAAAGTCCTAACCTATTCAACCTTTCCCTGGAACTCAGGACCTGAAGTCCTGCCAACATAACTGTAAATTTTCTCAGCATTCTTTCAAGTTTATTGGTATCATTCCTGTAGGTAGATGAACAGAACTACACACAATACTCCAAATTTGGTCTCAATACATAACTTCACCATGATATCCCAACTCCTGTTCTCAGCGCTCTGATTTATGAAGGCCAATGTGCCAATAGCTCTCTTTACAACCCTCTCTACTTGTGATACCACTTTCAAGTAATTATAAATCTGTATTCTTAGATCCCATTGTTTTACTGCATATCTCAAAGACCTTCCATTCGCTGTGCAAGTCCCACCCTGGATTTGTCCTGTCAAGGTGCAACACCCTACACTTGTCTGCATTAAATTCTATCTGCCATTTTTCAGCCCCCTTTTCCAGTTGGCCCAGATCACGCACTGCTAGCTTTGACAGCTATCCCTTGCTATTCCTTTGCTCTTAGATATAGCAATAGATTAGGGCAGCACGGTAGCGAAGTGGTTAGCACAGTGCCTCACATGCAGGTGACCTGGGTTCAATTCTTGTTGCTGCCTGTAAGGATTTTGTATGTTCTCCCTGTGACCGCATGGTCCTGTTTCCTCCCACTGTCCAAAGATGTACCGGTGGGTAAATTAATTGGTCATTGTAAAATTGTTCTGTGATTAGGCTAGGATTAAATCACAGGATTGGTGGGTGGCGCAGCTCAAAGGGCCGGAAGGGCCTAATACTGCATTGTATCTCAATAATTAAGAAATAGAAGCCCTTGGGATTCTCCTTCACCTTGTCTATTGGAGCAGAGCAACCTTATGTCCCCTTTGAGCCCTCCTGATTTTTCTCTTTAAGTGTTCTCTTGCTTTTCTTATACTCCTCAAGCACCTCATTTGATCCCAACTGATAGGTGATAGGTGATACCTGACAGGGGGGCCCTCTTCTTCTTAATTAGGGCCTCAATATCCCTCATAAACCAGGTTCTCTAAGCCTGTCAAATTTCCCTTTTATTGTAACAGGAACATACAGATTCTGTACTCTCAATATTGCACTCTTGCAGGCCCTCATTTATCAAGCATCTATGCAACAACTATGCAAGATCTGAAAAACATGCTTGCCAGATCTCTGCAAATGCTATCAAAATTGGGCTTTCTCTAATTTAAAGTCTCAACTTAAGGACCAGTCTTATCCTTCTCCATAATTATCTTGAAACTATTGGAATTATGACCATTAGGTCCAAGGTGTTCCTCTGCACACACTTCTGTCACCTGCCCTGTCTCACTCCTTAAGAGGAGAGCCAGTATGTGCCCATTCTATTTGTGACTAGTACATACTGATGAAGGAAACTTTCATGATCACATTAGAGAACCTGCACTCCATCTAGTCCTTCTCAGTGTGGGAGTCTCATAATCATGGTTACGATCATCTACCAACTATAACAGCAGAGTAGCATATCCTACTGTGCTGACAGACGGAGATGTCTGGAGGACATAGTGTTTGGGATTATGAGGCCAGCTGGCAGAGAGATCATATCAGTGGAATGAAGGTGGGGGCAACTGCTGTATGGTCAAACCCAATTTTCTTGTTCCTCACATTCCAAGTAACATGCACCTCATAATATCCTCACATTTAGAAGATTCAGATACTTCAAACACAGTCACTTATGCAAGAGTTTGCTGGCAAGTGAGGGAACTGTCAATGTTAAATTCACAGGGAAATAGAGAGACTTCCAATTGTTACTTATCATACATGGGTATTCCAAAGGCCCACAATGCTACTTAGTATTTAAAAGACAATTTAAATGTTTTCACTTAATTAGCCTGTCTTCACTGAAGCAGCACAAAAGAGATACAGAGCAGCTAATTCAACCTTACTGGCCCATTAAGTTTGCCAATTTATGGCTAGAAACACAAATCCTGGATATTATCATTGGCAATAGTTTGAAGAGCACATGAACTATGAATATGTTGTAAACTGTGGTTTGTAAATTCTCCCTGTTTCATTTTAAACATTGAAAATCTATTATACTGCAAGGCATTTACTAATGAAAAGATGATCAATTACTATAATATGTTTGCTAACACTCTATGACGGACAGAATCCTCAGGACACTGGGAAATCCTCTGTATTTTTGAACAGTGTTATTGGATGTTTTATGTCCACTTGAACAAAAGGACCAGATGTTAGTTTTTTACGTCATTGAAAATGGACCTTAAATTATTTAAACCTACATGTTACTAACTGACTACACAACTTTGGTGTAAGAATTGATTTAAACAGAAAAATAAAAGCAGACTTGGTGCAGTTGCACAAATTCTTATCCATTTTTCTCTTAAAATTTTAACAATTTTCCCAACAGTGTACTCATTAGGCTGAACCAGAAAAGGGAAAACAGATAGACTGTGAGCATTCCGACCAGTGCCACCTTTCGTCTGTACATTGGTCCACTAATTTTTAATTTCTCCATTTGCAATTGTAGAAAGCTGATCTTCTGGACCTTGTTTTACATAATAATTTTGCATGCTACATTTTTAATAAATGAAGGTATCTGTTTGGAAAATAAGTCACAGTGGAAAAATTCATGACAATTGAAATATAATTTACTAATATTCAATAAAAGGTAGCCTTGATATTCAATGCTAAAGGACTAGTAAAGCAACTAGAAGTCACAGCCAAAGTATGACTAAAGGACTTTGGATTCTACTGACTAAAACTGGCCCCCAGCCAAAAGTTAAAGAAAACCTTTTCTTTGTTTATATAAAGCACAGAGTTATCCTTTAGTACTCTGAGGTGATGAGGGTGTTGGTACATGGGTATAATGCAGAACAATAAGTGAAAACTCAAAGGCTTCATTGGCTTTGATGTCAAAAGATGAAAAATGTTGCAAAAGTTATCTGATACAGAGAGTGAAGAATTACAAAAGACACGCTAACTAAAAAGAATCTACTAATCCATGAAAGGTCAAGATACAGCATTACTTGGATATCTACTTCAAGCAAATTCACTTTATTCTTCATATCATTTAGTTTGACAAAGCAATTTAAAATGACAGGAAACTCAATAATTCTAAATACTACTGATGACACTAGTCTGCAGAGGCATATTTTATAATGAAGGGTAATTAACTAGAGTATTTGATCTCAAGTAGCATAATTATAGATGAAGTTATTGTTATCCCGATCTCACCCATCACCTTTTCCTTTTTTTGTCTCCCGAGGTCACATAATAACTGTAGCTATAGATTGATGAGGAATCTAGAAAGAAGTGTTCTAATTTCTCCCTTCTTGTGGCCTTTGCACCATATCATGTGCCTTTTAGGGGTTATGTTTAAATATTTTGTTGACGTGTTCCTCAGTTAGAACAGCTGGGACACAAGTCCTATAAGGTTACATTTTCTGCAGCCATTACTACCTGAGCAAATGGAGGTCACAAGTTTGAGTTACATATAAGTCCACCCTAGACAAACCACACCCCACCAAGACTGAGAACTATATTCTTGCAGGGAAACCTGTTTACGATACTCAGAGGATTTAAGCTGACTTGGCAAGGAGAAGAATTAAGAGCGAAGAGCAGAAAACTACTGATAGAATCTGAAAAGCAGAGCAAACAAATATTAGAAATTGAACAAATAGGCAATTAAATAAAAGTTGAAGGCTCTGAAAGGATGACATTTTACCTTTTGTGAATCAGAGACAGGAATAGCAATTTAGTATTCCTGATTACAAAGTACTCTGACAAGAGGGAGGGAGCAACAACAAAGGAGAATGGTAGCAAAACTAGACAAGGGAACAATCATGAGATTATACTCTCAGTGGCCATTTAATTAGGTAAACCTATATACCTGCTTGTTAATGCAAGTATTTTTAATCAGCCAGGCATGTGGTAGCAACTCAATGCATAAAAGCATGCAGACATGGTCAAGAGGTTCAGTTCAAATAGCAGAACAGGGAAGAAAGGTGATTTAAGTGACTTTGACCGTGGAACGATTGTTGGTACCAGAGAAGTCATTTGAGTATCTCAGAAACTGATAACTTCCTAGGATTTTCATGCACCATAGTCTCTAGAGCTTACAGAGAATGGTGTGAAAAACGGAAAAAGAAATCCAGTGAGTGACAGTTCTGTGGGAGAAACCACCTTGATACTGTTGATACTGGGAGAGGCGGGAGGAGAGTAGCCAGACTGGTTCAAGCTGACAGGAAGGTGACAGTAACTCAAAGAACCATGTATTACAAACAGTGGTGTGCAGAAGAGCACCTCTGAACACATACTACATCGAACCTTTAAGTAGGTAAGCTACAGTATCAGAAGACCATGAACATGCACTCAGTGCAGGAGGTACCTAATAAAGAGGCCTCTGAATGTATATTGAAGTAAAGAAGAAGTGGCAATCATATAGTTGAAAGTGTGTAATAGACCTTCAAAAAGTCTAAAGATACAAGTTGTTAAGGCCATATTTGGACATTGTGTTCTCTGCTGCTTGCTGCATTTCAGGGAGGATGTAGAAGCTTTAGAGTGACTGCACAAAAGTTTCACCAGAATGTTTCCTGGATTAGATAGTATTAACTACAAGGAGAGGTTGGATACACTGGATTGTTTTCTCTGGAGGGACAGATTCATTTGGGTGACCAGATAGAAGTAGGTATATAAAATTATGAGAGGGATAAATAAGTCTTTACGGTGAGAGGGGGAAACTTTAAAGGAGATTTGCAAGCAGTTATGATAGCAATGTTTAAGTGGCAATTACCCATAATTTTTTTAATGTTTTGCACTATGGTGCTGCCACAAAACAACAAATTTCTTAACAAATGTCAGTGATATTAAACTTGATTCTGATTCTGACATATGAACAGGAAGGGACTGGAGGGATGTAGGACATGTGCAGGCAGATGGGAATAGTTTAACTTAGCATCATGTTCTGCAGAGACATTGTGTGTGAAAGAACCTTATAGTTAATACTGTTAATACTAATACATTTCTATGTTCTAAGTTAAAATTTCAATTTTAGTTGTCTGAGTATTGACTGGGACATGCAGGAAAGTATTTTTAACTAGATTGTAGTAAACCCACAATTAAGGTGGGGAGGGAGGGTGGAAGTGCATTTCTGGATTCAGTTTCAGGCAATGGAGTCAAGTGGAGGGATTATCAATAGGAGAGTACTTGTGTGGCAGTGATTCTGATTCAGTTACAGTAAAGCAAAAAGATAAAACAGAAGTAAACTTAGGGTGTAGATGTGTTTAAGAGGCGCTCAGCAAATGAATGTGCAGAGAATGAAGAGATACTGTTTATGGACATTGTATAAGCAGAAGAGATTAGTTTAACGAGATGTGTAATTATTACTTAATTAATTTGGCATATCATGGGCTGAAGTGCCTGTTCCTTTTCTGTTCTCTGTTCTAAGTAAACATTCCCAAGTGTAGAATTTTCTGGACTGAGAACTACTCTGCAAAAGTGGACTGCAAATAGTTACTCGGAGGTAAATACATATGAGAGCAATGAGGAGTATGACATAGAGCTTATAACAGCAGAAGACCTGGAACGGTTCAGAAATTGAAATTGAAAGGAAAATTGGGAAGGCATGGAGCTGGTATGAAAAATATTGGCGTGCAAAATCAAAAAGGTTTAAGTATCTGAAAGCACATATTACGCAAAATAAATAGATGAACTGAGCGCAAACAGAATAACATATACAATTTGCTGGCGGAACCCAGTGGGTCAGGCAGCATCTATGCAAAGGAATGAACAGTTGACGTTTTCAGGCTGAGACCATTTATTGTGCTGGTAAATACAATCTGGTAGTCATTACAGAGATGCGGGTGAAGAGCAACATGGAGAAAAACCCGAACACTGAAGAGGACGTGACATTCAGAGAGGATGTAACTAGGAGTAAATGGAGGTGTAACTTTGTTAACTAATGCTGATCCTAGTGCAATAGAGAAGGATAGCCTACATTTAGGAAATCAGGATGCAGAAGTGGATTGGGTGGAGTTGAGAACCAATAAAAGCAAGATGTCACAATGGTAGGGGTGCCTTGTTAACAAGCAGTCTCTCATTATTTTTTCCATTGTACTCTTCTTCTACTGCCGAAGAAGAAGAAGAAGAGTACAATGGAAAAAATAGTGAGAGACTGCTTGTTAATTAACAAGGTGGATTTCAATTTAAATATGACTGTAAAAACTTGGATGGGTAAAGGTAGTTCAAATGAAGATCTCAGTGTATTTAGAGCAGGTTCCTAAAATAGTACATTTTGGAGCCAACCAAGGAGTAGACAATGCCAGATGTTGTATTGAGCAATGAGGTAGGATTAATTAATAAACACAGAGTAAATGTGCTCCTGGGTAGCAGTGAATGAAATACAATTGAATTTTATCTTCCATTTGAGTGGGCGAAGAATAGGCCCAAGGCTAGTATTTTAAAGTTAAGTAAGGCCTGATATATAGGCAACGATGCGGAACATTAAGCGACGGGATCAATCAATCAAGAAGCAGTAGAAGACATTCAAGGGGATCTTAATGAATACACAGAATAGACAATTTCACAGATCTACTAGTAATTGAAACATCAGATACCATCAAATTTTAAGAAGAAGAAGACAATGCTGCAAAGATAGGTAGCAGATCACAAAATCGGACTAAAAGGTTAATGAGGTAAACAAGGTACAAGACAAAGCAAGCTACAAATATAAAAACCTAGTTTCTATAGATATTTTGAAAAGATAACATAACAGAGTGAGCCATTAATCCTATACAAAGCACAGTGGGGAATAAATCATTGAAAATAAGGAGATGGCAGATGAATTGAACACTCACTTAGCATTTGTTTTACCATAGAGAATACAAGCATCATTCCCGTATAATCTGCAGTTCCCTCTTGTCCGTTCTCTCTTTGTCCTCTGGGTGGCAGGGATTGTAGCTTGAGGAATTATCGGTGGTCTTGGTGGGTTACTGTAATGTATGACGTACTAGTGATGGCAATGAATGTTTAGGGAGGAAGGTGGCTGCTTTGCCCCAGATAATGAGTTCTACCAGCATTGTTGGAATTGCACTCATCCAGGGAAGCAGCATTGTTTATTGTGCAGAGGGGCTATAAATATTAGCACCTACATCTTAATCTGGGGATTTCCTAACTGATCTCTTCCTTAAGAAGCAATAGGTTACCCTTCTTGGCCTCTCCTTTGAATTGTTACACACTTTATTTGGTTAATTATCTGTGAAGGTCCTTTGTGAGTTTGACTGTATTAAAGGCAATGTTCAAAGGCCTAGACAGAGTGGACATGGAGAGATGTTTCCAATAGTGGGAGAGTCTAGGACCAGAGGGCACTGCCTCAGAACAGAAGGATGTTCCTTTAGAACAGAGATGGGGAGGAATTTCTTTGGATAAAGGGTGATGAGTCTGTGAAATTCATTGCCACAGATGGCTGTGGAGGCCAAGTGATTGGGTACAGCATAGTCTGATAGGTTCTTGGTCAGCAAGGGTGTCAAAGGTATGGGGAGAAGACAGGAAAATGGGGTTTGAGAGGGAAAATAAATCAGCTATGATCGAATTGTGGAGAAGATTTGATGAGCAGAATGGCCAAATTCTGCTCCTATGTTTTATGGTCTTTTAATTTAAAAAAAAATTAAAGATACTATAAAGCGCAAATCATGAATTGAAGGGAGGAAGGGTCTCTGGAAAATTATGATAATTTGGGAAGTTATAATTAACAAACCAGAGCAGCGGGCTAGCATATTTTGGGCCTTAAAATAATTAGCTGGAGAGATGGCTGATATGCTGGTTTTAATTGTCCAAAATTCCTAGGCTAATGAAAGGTTCTTTTAGTTTGGAAAATATGGAGAGTAAGTCCATTATACAGAAAGGGAGGCAGACAGCAAAAATTAGTTAGATAGCTTAATATCTATCACAAGGAAAAGGCCCCAATGCATGATTCACAAAAGTATGCAGATTCAGTTAGGAAAGCTAACAGAATATTGTTGTGTATGGCTAGAGGAACTGAATACAAAGAGATTATGCTTCAGTTATGCAAGAGGCTGGTGAAACCACATTTGGAGTACAATCCTTGGAGCATAGCTTTCCTTACTTGAGAAAAAATGTTCATGTGTATCGTGAAGAAGATTCTCAAAGGATACAGATCTGGTAAAAGGTTAGGTGGAGAAATGGCAAATGGAGTTTAGTCACAAGTGTGAGGGGATGCATTGTGGGAGGTTAAATGCAAGAAGAAAGTATGCAATAAACTGGAGGATCCATAGGAGCATTGATGTACAAAGAGATCTTGGGATGCAAGTCCTGAAAATGGCAACACAAGTAGATAGGGTTGAAAAAAGTATTATGGCATGATTCCCTTTGTTGGTTGGGACATTCAGTATAAAGGAGGTAATAGGGGATTCAATAGTTAGGGGAACAGACAGGAAATTTTGTGGATGTGAAAGAGACTCTCAGATGGTATGTGGCCTCCTAGGTGCCAAGGTCAGGGATGTCTCAGGTTGGGTTCATAGCATTCTTCAGGGGAACGGTGAGCAGCCAGAAGTTGGGCTACATATTGGTACTAATTATATAAGCAGATGAGACCCTGAGAAGGGAATATTGAGAGCTAGGTAAGAAGCTGAAAAGCAGGATCTCAAGGATAGCAATCTCTGGATTGTTGCCTGTGCTATATGCAGTGAGGGCAAGAATCCGATGATTTGGCAGCTACATATTTGGTTGAGGAATTGGTGCAGGGAGCATGGTTTCAGATTTGTGGAACATTGGGATCTCTTCTGGAGAAGGTAGGACCTGTACGAAAGGAATAGATTACACTGGAATGGGAGGGGGAACCAATATCCTTGTAAGCATGTTTGGGGATGGTGCGGGGGGCGGTAGAGTTTAAACTAGTTTGGAAGGGGTATGGGAACCCGAATGATAAGTCGGAGAATGGGGAGGTCAGTGTCAAGGAACATACAGCCTATACAGACTGTGGAGAATAGTCAGTGGATAGGGCCTAATTGCAGTAGGTTGGATGGGTTGAGATGTGTCTATTTTAATGCGAAAATAATCAAGAACAAGGGCGACTATCTTGGAACATGGATCAGTGCATGGAATTATGACATTGTAGCCATTACAGAGACTTGGCCATCACAAAGACAGGAATGGCTGCTGGATGTTCCGGGGCTTAAATGTTTGCAAAGGGACAGGGAGGGAGGTAAAAGAGATGGGGGAGTGCCATTACTAATCAGGGATACTATCACAACTGCAATAAGGGAGGATGTTGAGGAGAGATCGTTCACTGTGTTTATGTGGGTTTAAGTCAGACTTAAGGGAGCAATAACTCTATTGGGTGTATTCTATAAATCTCACCAATAACAACAGAGACACTGAGAATCAGAATGGGAGATAGATTTTGGAAAGGTGAAAAAGGTTTAGGTGGGGTGGAATTTGTTAGATGTGTCCAGGAAGTACTCCTATCACAACATGTAGACAGGCCTACTAGAGGAGAGGCCATACTAGATTTGGTACCAGACAATGAACCTAGTCAGGTGTCAGATCTCTTGCTAGGTGAGCATTTTGAAGAGAGTGAGCACAACTCCCTGACCTTTACCATAGCTTTGAAATGGGGTAAGAGGAGACAATATGGGAAAGTATTTAATTGGGGGAGGGCAAATTATGATTCTATTAGACAGGAACTTAGAAGCATATATTGAGAGTGTTTGTAATCAGGGAAATGGACAGCAGAAAAGCAGAAGTTATTTAGGGAGAACTTGCATAGGTTCTGGATAAGTTGTTCCATTGAGGCAGGGATAATAGGGTGACGGAATCATATTTGACAATAGATCTTGAATAGCTAGTCAAGAGGAAGAACAAAGCATACTACAGCTTTGGGAAGCAAGGATCAAAGAGGGCTCTAGGGAGTTACAAGGTTCAAAGGTACAATTTAATGTCAGAGAAAAGTATACAATATACATCCTGAAATGCTTTTTCTTCGCAAACATCATGAAAACAGAGAAGTGCCCCAAAGAATGATCAACAGTTACCATACCCTCCAAATATCTGGATCTGCCTCTTGGTTTCTTTGCACTACCTTACTTTCCCTTTTCTATTTTCTACTTATGATTTATAATTAAAATTTTTAATGTTTAATATCGATTTGTACTCTAGGGAGCGCGAAGCGCAGAATAAAATATTGCTGTGATGATTGTACGCTCTTGTATCAATTGTTTGGCGACAATAAAGTATAAACATGAGAACTGCAAAGTCCATCCCAGCTCCTGGGTAGCTAGGAGGGAGCTTAAGAATGGACTTAGGAGTGTTAGAAGAGGACATGAGAAGGGCTTGATGAGCAAGTTTAAATAACATCCCAAGATATTCAACATGTGTGAAGATCAGGAGGACAACTATCGTGAGGGTAGGACCCATTTAGGGATGAAAGAGGAAACGTGCCCAGAGTCGGAGAAGGTAGTGGAGGTTTCAGCAATTTATCAGTAAGAGGGACCTTGATGAAGGTGCGAATAGCGGAGACTCACTATTATGCTGAAACACCTCAATCTTAAGAAAGAGGATGTGCTGGAACTTTTGGAAAGAAAATTCTGATGTGCAAGTCCCCAGAGCTAGATGGGATATACCCCAGGGTACTATGGGAGAGAAAAGACTGCTTCGCATCCCTGTGGAATGTGTGGGTTTTCTCTAGGTCGTCTGGTTTCCTCCCACAGTTCAAAAACATACTGGTTCGTAGGGTAATTGGTCATTGTAAATTGTCCTGTGACTGGGGACAAGGGTTAAATTGGGGGTTGCTGCGCAGTGTGGCTCAATGGGCCGGAGGGGCCTAAGGTGAGCTGCATCTCTAAGTAAAGAGATATTTCCTTTAGTGGGAAAATCAAGAACTAGATCTCACTGTTCACGAGTAAGAGGTCATTCCCATCAGTCAGTAATAGATTTTTTTTTCTAAGTGTGTTGAAACTTTGAATGTCACCTCAGAAGAGTGTGGAAGCAGAATATAGTATTTGAATATTTTTAAGAGAGAGGTAGGCAGAATCGTAAGAGGCTGAAAAGTTATCAAGGTTGACAGGATTGCAGATCCATGATGTTACTGAACGGCAAACTAGGTTTGCGAAACCTAACTACCTACTCCTGCTCCCAATTAGTAAGCTTGCATGTTTGTAAGTAGAGCCTATAAGGACGAAAAGGAGAGTGGCAACTGGATCCCAAAGGGATTCAGTGGCAGGAGGCAAACACTTACAGTTGACAGGAGTTTCAGTGATAAACCACTGCCAGTGAGAGTTCACTGGGGTCAGAATTTAAAGACTTCTGCAATTTATGTAAGTGATTTAACTACTTATAGGTGGCATGATAAAGATGTTTAAGGGTGATGCAGGAACTAGCCATCTGATTGACCATAAAGAGGTAGTCTTTGGACGGCAAAAAAATATAGATCTTTTGCAGTTGGGTAGAAATTAGCTGGGCAGAAAAGTGGAAAATGGAATTTAATCCATGGAAGTGTGAGATAATGCCTTTGGGGGGCTGCAACAAGGTAGGAGAATACATGATAAATGGCATTATACTTAAATAAAGAGTGGTGTGGAGAAACTAATAGACTTTAGCATATGTTCACAGGTCTTTCATGCCAACAGCACAGGCTAATTAAGATTAAAATGACATGCTATCCCATATTATCCAATGAACAGAATATAAGAGAAGGGAAGATACAGAAGTGCTGTATTAAACATTTACTGGGCCTCAGCATGAGCAATGCATATGGCTCTGGTCATCCCCTTGTAGGGAATATGATTGCACTAAAGAAAGTGCAGGGGATATTTATAAGAATGTTGCTAAGACTTGGAAATTTTAATTCTTAGGAAAACAATCCCCCTCATTCAGTAGGGTTTACTTTTTGGTCAGAGGAAGCTGAGTGGAAATTCAATTAATGAATATAAAATTAAGTTGTGCATGATGGGCTGAATGGCCTCCTGAGTCATACTTTTACTATGATGCCATGATTGCACTTGCTGCCCTATTTAAAATTTTGAGAATGTACATCACAACTCACAAAGTAACAAGACTGAGGATGGTTAGAGAGTATTAAGCACATTAGAAAACACATGGTTTTCATTTCATGAGCCCATACAGAGCTGTTATGCCAATCACAGGACTCCCAAACTGGCTGTGCTTTCTGGTTGGAAGATTGATGCTACTGGCAGCTTCCATAAAATATTAAACACTCAAAAGTTTGCACTGTTTCAAGTAAGTCCACTCATTCAAAATGTGGCAACTAGGGCCAAAGGCAACCAGCTCCACTTCGTTTGATGTGTACGCTTTCTGTTCTAAAACACTTAGATATCAATCTACATTAGAGCCTATCTGCCCTGAAAAGTTAATGGACATGTTTGAAGCGACAATTAATTTTAAAATGCAATATGTTACTACCTGTAAGTACATCTAAGAGACAAATCATCAGAAGTTATAATAATTAAAGGCAAACACTTTATTTTCCAATGGTCGACCTAAGTTGTAGTTTGAAGTGACAATTAATAAAAATGCAGTATGTTACAACCTGTAAACACATCTAAGAGATAAATCATCATAAGTAATGATAATTAAAGGTGAACACTTTACTTTCCTGTGGTTGACCTAAGTTGTAGTTTAATGTCTGTGTGATGATCAAATAAAATGACTGTATTCTCATGTAATTTCTTTAGGTTGTTAAATTATAGTAGACGTCATTGTACAAAGCTCCATTTCCTTTGATGTTTTATGAGACAGACACTTGATTGCAGCAGTGTAGGTACCTGAAGTGAAGTTTTTCTTCTTACAAGTACTTGTTCTACAGGTAAGATTACTATAATATTTTCGCTAATGAAGTATCCACAACAAGCAGATGTTCATCTGCTGCTGCACTTGTCAGCAGTTGTTCTGGGTCTTGTGCTAATTTTTACAGCTCTAACAAGAGCAAAAACTGCTAAGAAACTGACATTTGAGTATTGGTACACTTCCAAATAATTCTGGAATCTGGGTCAGCTGTATTAAGTAGTTAAACAAAGGTTTATAATATTCATGCTAATTATGTCCTTTTATAGGAAATGGTTCAATTTTTGTTTTCAGTGCTGACATAGGTTATGATTGGAAACATCAAGTATTACCCCCTCCCCCACAGATCCTCAAAATCCACAATGGACTACCTCAAGAGGCGCAAGCTGACGGTTTTGCCATGGCCCTCACAGTCCCCTGATCTAAACATCACCGAGAATCTGTGCATAGACCTCAAAAGAGCAGTGCATGCAAGACGGCCGAAGAATCTCACAGAACTAGAAGCCTTTTGCAAGGAAGAATGGGCAAAAATGCCCCAAACAAGAATTGAAAGACTCTTAAGCCTGGTTTATACTTCTCAATTAACTCGATGCTGTAACCTACGCAAGTGGACTACGTGCATTGTGAGCATTTATACTTGTGCGTTGGTTTGTCTGCATTGCTCTGCAATTCACTCACGTCACGCATGCGCACTCACCTGCCCATGCAAACCTTCATGGTCATGGTAGTCTTTCTCAGGGTAAACAAGACGCAAGTGTCTTTTTTCGTAAAAGCGAAACGTGTCCTCCATAATTTTGGAGGTCTGTAAAGCTTTATGGAAAGCATTGCAGCCAGGGTTCCTTCCCTGCCCTTCAGTCGCCCAATGGGAAGCTATTGCAGCGTAGGATGAAATGCGATGCTACCAAGCGGACCAATCACAGCTGTTGCGTTCTGCATTGCTGCGACGCGCGGTTACATTTTGGGAGAGGTGCGCGTTGCAGCAACGCAGGCTGTCGTGTAGAGTTCCACGTCGGCTTTGTGTAGGGTTTGCGGCGATGCAGTACTGACGGCGACACGTTGACGCAGAAGTATAAACCAGGCTTTAGTTGGCTACAAAAAGCGTGTACAAGTTGTGATACTTGCCAAAGGGGGTGTTACTAAGTACTGTCATGCAGGGTGCTCAAACTTTTGCTTCGGGCCCTTTTGCTTTGTTGTTATTTTGAAACTGTAAAAGATGGAAATAAAAGAAGTCTTCTTGCTTAAAATATTAAAGAAATGTATCATCTTTAACTGTATGCCTTTTGGAAATTGGTTCATCATTTACTCAATAGGCTATTCACAGTAACAGAAATTTTGACTGGGGTGCCCAAACTTTTGCATGCCACTGTATATGTAATCTCAATGGATAGGAAAGGATCTAGATAAATGCAGCCTCCTAGAAATTTGGACATGCAGCACTTTGACTTAGGATCTATCTGAAACACTTTATTTTAGAGTGGAATATTATTATGTTTAATTGTATCTCACTGGAAATTCAATTAGTCACTGAGATTTCCTTTTAAGTCATGCAGAAAAGACATATTACATATCCATTGTTTCCACTTCTGGCCACCTACTTCAAGCAGGAGCTCTAGTCTTAGCAAGTCCCATTACGCACCACCTCTTTATTAACCTCTTGCCTTCAAACTCCCCCTCCATGTACCAAAACCTTTAAACTAAATGACTTTGTTGCTCCCTTTGCCAACTGCCAGTTCCCTTGCACCCACCCCACCCAAATCAACCTCCCTGTTGGCTCTGGCCTGCAACTAAAGCACTGGAATTGCACTAGGCATTACCACCACCCGACATTCAGTGTAATTTGAAGCTGCTGCTTCTCCTCTTAAATCCCTTTGATATTGCAGACTATTCTCTCCTCTAATTTCAGCTCTGTTGCATCTCCAACAATTAGTCAGCAGAGTTTTTGATTAACTGTGGAAAATGGTGACTTTGCACTCTCATCAAACAGTACAGGTCAGGCACAGAGTAAAGCCCTCTCTACACTGTCATAACAAAAACACCCAGTACAGGGGTAATCCTTACCGAGATGCAGAATATAGTTCTGTTACTGGGGTAAGGTAAGAGTTCAAGTCTTACTGTGTGCCACAGAAGTGCAGGACTGGTGCTGCACTAGACACTGTATAATATGTGTGTACACGTCTGAGGCTGCTATTGTAAAACTCTAGGGTATACATTAGAACAGACAACCCCAATAGGCGGACTGCGGGCCAGGTCCGGACCGCGAGAACCAAATGTCTGGACCTCGCCGACCCATTGGCACTTACGTGAATGCACCTGTCATAACATGTAAATAAAGCGCGCGCTGCTCTAATTGATTTTAACCTCATCCCACACCGTACACTTGACGTAGAGCGCGTGATGCCGAGTTGATTAAAACATGTACAATTGATATGTTCGTCCAAGTTTTAAGTCATGATGAGAAAACCAAGAAAACAGTTGTGGAGCTATTAAAGATGATGCCATTGCCGGCTAACATGGCACCAAGAAGAGTAGAAGTTTTAGCGGAGGAGTGTTTTTCCAATCTATTCACTGATTTGGAGAAAGCAGAAGCCATATCACAAGCCATAGACTCGTCCTGTGACCGAACCGATATGGAAGAGCTATTTGTGTTTGCAAGATTTTTTGATGGAAAGACCTTTTGGGAAGAGCTACTTTGTTTGCTTCCTCTGCCTGGGTGCACAACCAGGGAAATAATTTTTAACGAATTGACATAGTTCTTTGAGAAGAATGGCTTGGATGTGAGTAAAATTGTGTCCATTGTCACTGATGGGGCTTCGTCGATGGTGGGACAACACAAGGGCTTGGTAAGCAGGTTTGCCGCCGTTAACCCAGCACTCTTGGCATTTCATTGCATTATTCACAAATCAGTGTTGTGTGCTAAACTGTGTGGAGAAATGAAAGAGGCAATGGATACTGTGACGAGACTGGTAAATTTCGCTTGTGAGAGTTCTAGTCTGCAACATCGCCTTTTCAGAGCATTGCTGGAGGAAATGTCAGCAGAACACAAAGATCTTTTGCTGCATAATGATGTTCGCTGGCTGAGCAAAGGGCGTGTGTTGGAGAGGGTGTGCCACCTGCACGATGAGCTTGTGTCTTTTTTATTCAGCCTGCAGAGCCAAAAAGCCCAAGGATTTAAGAGGTTTTTAAGTGACAACAAGGTGATGGCACATGTTCTTTTTTTTGTGTTACATCATGTCTCATCTAAATCAACTTAATCCACAATTACAAGGCAACAACCACACTGTTGCGGACATGTAGGAGGCGATTGAAGCTTTCCGGTCAAAGCCGAACCTTTTGGAGAGAGACATTCACGGGAGAAAGTTGCACTTTCCACGTCTGCGGGAGCATTGCGAGAAGAACGAAATGCTGGAGGATCCAGTGATGAAAGATTTCGTGATGAGCCTGGCGGAAAACTTCAGGGAACAATTTGAAAGCTCCCCTAAACTCTCAGGTAACATCCTCCTCTTCCTGAGACAGCCATTCTCTGTTTCGGCTGACACCCAGTGGACTGCAGAGGCCAAGAGGCTGTTGCCTTCCATAGATGAGGCAACTCTTCAGATGGAGGTCTTGGAAATGGGGACATCTGATTTGCTCAAAGCACAACACAAGGACGTTGGGGTGAGTGACTTTTGGATCAACGTGCTTCCCCAAGCTCAATTCAAAAACACGAGAGCTATTGCAATGCTCCTACTCACACTGTTCCCCTCCACGTACATATGTGAGTCATCGTTTTCTTCAACGAACTCTATCAAGAACCAGGACAGAAACAGACTCTCCAGTGCACATCTTGGCCAGTGCCTCAGGATTGCCACAACAGAATACAGGCCTGACAGCAGAAGGATTGCCTCATCACGTCGCTGTCACTTCTCTCACTGATTCATGAGTGAATCAATTTATTTTTGTCCATTTGTCAATCTTATTGTGGTATAATAATATTACAACAACAATAATACTGATAATTTCATTCATAGCTACACTTCATACTTCAAATGCTACACAGCTTAATTAAAAAGAACAAATAGATTAAATGAGAGAACAGAAACAGTGGAAAAGGCAGTACTATTAAAACTCTGTGTGGAAGAGAAATGTTCTTTGTGTGGAAGAGAAGTGGTGAAGACTACCATGTTTACTCTGTTCACGCACACGCGTGTGTTTGTGTGTGTGTGTGTATTTTAAGTCCCAGATGAGTTCTCAATGTGACAGCTGACAGTTGTGATAACTGTAGTCATAATTAAATGGTTGGTTTTGGACTTATTTTGTTTCAAGAGAGCATTTTTTTTTCTTGTGTGACCCACAACACAGGCTTTGAGAATCCCAGGCCTAAATTCCTAAATTACTACTACTACTACTACTACTACAAATGGTAATAGCAGCAACAACAACATCTGCCCATAAAACAACTTACTGGTGCAATGGAAAAAAATCCCTGGAAGTTTTGGCCCTTGGCTTGGCATGCTTGACATAATTTGGCCCTTGTGGAAAACTAACTGGGGAACCCTGCATTAGAGGATAACAATTTGTCACTATGTAATATGAGGGTACAGTAGTGGTAGATACAGTTCTGTCACTATATAAACAGTACTAGTGAGCAAGTGACTCTCTCTATTAATCCTCTGGTATAGTAAAAGTAGGTATAGGTTTTCAAACACAAAATGTTGGAGGAACTCAGCTGGTCAGGCAACATCTGTGGAAAGGGATAAAGAGTCGATGTCTTGGATAAAAATTCAAAGGACTACATTCAGTTCAGTCTAAGGTAGCAAATGTAAAAGTAGTGCTTCAAAATAGGAACAAGTATATCTTCAATATCTGTTTTTCTGCATAGCACAGTATTTCTCTTCAGAACTGAGAACAGTGTCTGGAACAATATTTAAAAAAAAGTCATAAAGGAACCAAATGCAAAAATGCTTTATGTGTAGAAGAAAGGTCACTTTGCTTTGTTTTTCTGTCTGCTTTGGTAAGACACATTTTTGTTTGTCTATTAAGGGAATAACTTTACTCCATTCCAACATCAGGGAGTCGCTCACACAAAATAAATTGAACCTTTGAGTGCATTCTGTACATAATTTTCCAACCAGACTAGTTTTAAACAGAAATAAGATGGGGTTTCTTCACACATGCAAAATTCTCCCTCCACCCTCTACTTCTCTAATGGAATTCTTTGCCACAGGCAGCTATGGAGGCCAAGACTTTATGTATTTTTAAGGCAGAGGTTGACAGATTCTTGATTGGTCAGGGCACGAAGGGATTCGGAGAGAAGGCAGGTGACTGGGGCTGAGAGGAAATTGGATTACCCATGATGAAATGGTGGAACAGACTCAATGTGCTGAATGGCCTAATTCTGCTCTTATATCTTGTGGTCTAATGGTAATGTTTAAATATATTCTTTTAGCTGTATGTGACTCTAATCAATTACAGTTGAGTTTTTTGAGGAGTAACTATGGTCTCAATATTTAACAGATAGTCTGCAGAAGCAATGCAGCATTCTGAAAGCACTATAAAGTATTGAATCAATGAAGTTCCTTTGTATAAAAATAGGCAAACTGAGGTATGACCCAATCATCCAAATGTCCAAATCCATACTTGGTAGGTTGAGGCTTTCAATAATCCTCTCTCCGTGGTAATTCTTAATAAGAGGCTAAATGCACCACAGAAGCACAGGTTACCTTTGTGTAAACAACTTCACAAAAAACCAGGAAAACTTGGAATGGCAAACTTCCAGCAAATATAAAGAAGTTCTGCTTGCTTTATAATAAAGTATTGGTTAATTTCAAAGGTAACTTGTTACTTTAATTGAGCTTTTTTTTTTGGTGAATGGTACTATAACAGATTACCAAATCAATGCACATTTAGTTTTCCCAAGATGTAGATGTGTTTTCTCCGTACAGTTTTCTGTTCATGTAGTCACTAGTGTAATGCTGGAATCTGAAGCATTAGGTCTGTATCTTGCAACAGATGTGTTCTTTTGTCTGTCATTATAAGCCATATTCCTGGAAAGGTTTTGTGATCACTTGGATATACTTCATGCATGCTTGTTCAGACATGCATTCTCCTTTGAATTTTGAGTCCTCGTTAAGATATACAGGAGCATCCTGGTTACGAATAGCCTGACCTGTGGAAATCCAGCTTTGTGCAACTTCTCCCATGCATCTTTAATGAATTTATCAAACTAACAATAATAAACAGTTTTATGGTATTCATTAATGACTGAATACATTATACAGCATATTCCATTAGTTTAACAATGGGTGGCATTAGGGTGATTATTCAATGAAATTAAAGAATTACACAAGTTTGTAGAATGATATGGTGTGGGTAGCTATAGACAATGGACAGTTCGAAGACGTGCCAACTCAGCCTGATACTCACCAGCTTCTAAACGCAGTATCACTTGCAGTTTCAAATCCAACATGCTTTTCCTAGACATCTTAGATGTACTACCCTCACTGGTAGTTGCAGTCGGTTTTTCCAGACATTATGGGTGGGGAAAAAATGGAATAAATTGGCAAGGGAGCAGAGCGTGAACTAATATGTGATTGGCTGAGGGGCTCAGAGCATTTGTAAAGCGCTCTCACTGGCTGACCGAATGTTTACTCTAATGGCGGCTGCTCGAAGTTTGCAGTGTTGTTTAGATTATTTTTGAAATTTTAAAATTTCACACAGAATTGAATAACCACATTGTAACAAATCAGCGCTATCCAGGGTCTTAGTGTGTATATATAAATGGACGAAGATGCAGGTGGTCTTATTAGCATGTTTTCAGATGACACAACAATTGGTAGAATTTGGGATATTGAAGATGTCACATGATACAGTAGGGATCAGAATCAAAATGAGGTTTATTATCACTGTCTTATATGGTGTCAAACTCGTTGCTTTGCAGTAGCAGTAAACTGCAAAGACATAACGTTACTAGAAATTACAAAATAGATAAATAGTGCAAAAAAGTGGAAGAATGAAGTGGTGTTCAAGCGTTTATGGCTTGTTCAGAGATCTGATGACAAAAGGAAAGAATATATTGATCACTTGGTGGAGAAATAGCTGTTAATATTTAATTCAGACAAATATTGGATGATGTATTTTGGGTATCAAATGCAAATAGCAAGTATACAGTAAATGACAGGATCTTTAGGAACAATGATGTTTATAGGGATCTTGGGGTAAAAATCCATTGTTCTTTGATGATGGCATCTCAGGTGGATAGTGTGGTAAAGAAGGCGTATGGCATGTTTGTCTTCAGCCAAGGCAATGAGTTTAAAATTTGCAAAGGTAAAGGTTGGACAAACTTGGGTTGTTTTTATTGCAGCATGGGAGACTGAGGGGAGATCCAGTAAGAAGTATTTAAAATGAGAGGCATACATTGGTTGATGGTCAGAATCCTTTTTCTACGATGAAAATATCAAATATTACAGGCCATAGGTTTAAGGTGAAAGGGAAAAGACTAAAGGAAATTTATGAAGTATGATATTTAGGCAGAGTATGATATTTATGATATTTAGATATTTAGAAGGTACCTGGAATGCACTGGCAGTGAAGAAGCAGATATTATAACAATGTTTAAGGAGCATTTAGACAGGTATATGAAAAAAGAGAACAGAGGGATATGGACTTTGCCCAGCCAGTTGGGATTAGTTTGGATTAACATCATGGTCAGTGCAAACATCGTTGGTTAAGCAAGGTATGCAAATCTAAATTAGAAAAGGATTTTTGTCTACCTTAGACAAAACATCATGTAAGAGGAAGAATGACAATGAGGAGTGGTGTGTGTGAGGGGGACTCCCAGGCTAGGAACTTCCACATCCTGAGAAGAAGGGTTATCTGCTTGGCATTCAAAAGAACTGAAGGCCAACTGGGGTACAGGCCTAGCTCATGCAAGTGAAAAGATGCTCCCTACAAAGTGGATGATCAGTCTTGAAGAAGATCTTGCCAGGCCTAAAGAATGGAGTATTTCTGACACAGCTTTTACCCCTTCAGGAATGGAAGCTATCGTCATTGTACCACAGTATCACACTTGCTTGTTGCCTGCAATATTTAAATTGTGAAACCTTTTACTTCTCATATTACTTTGGAGGTTTCGTGCACTACAATAGAACATTAGACACCACATTTTTACACTTTATATGTCAATTAATAATGAGAAAATTCAGATGCTTAATGAGTAAACAATAGCTGGAAACACACAATTAGAAAATAAAAACCATTTGGTTACTCGTTATGATTCCTAATACTGTACATTAGAGTTTAGTCAGATACTTTAATCATTATCTTGTTGCTGTTTTTCAAACACTAATTACACTCATGATCTTTGCATTTCACCTTGTTTAGGTAGTTAAGATTTGAATAAGAATGTATTATTCAGAATCTGCTAGCTTGAGTGGTGTGCTAAATTTATTGGATTCATGTTTAATAATTCCTGAAATAACTTTATTATTCTATCAAAAGCATTTTTGCATATCTCCCACTGTGCCAAGATCATTTTCTATTTATTGCAGAAATTTTCCATTTACTCAAGAGACAATTAGCCAGAAGGAAGGATGTTAGGAAATTAAGTGAAATTAAGTTAATTAACTGGATATTTAAAAATGCATGACAATAGCAAGTTTGTCATGTTAGTCTCTTAGAAAAGTATCTAAATTTTGGATATCCTTAAATTGATAAATTAGGTTTTAAATAATGTATAAAAACTCTCAATCATTGATAAAAAAAATTTAATACATTAACAGTTGAAAGGCTCATTATTATTTTCTGAAGGTCAGTATGTGAGTAACTTAGTTGGGGGATAACATTCCTCAAATGCACCCATTTAGACATGGAAACATCTCAATAACATGGATGATAAAGAATGATGTTTCCTAGAATTTGACCTGCATCTATACCCAACATCTTTCAATCTGTACTTTAGATTTAAGAGTACATGAGTAAAAACTACCTTAATAGTGGGAGATTCATCATTTTTAAAAAACAGTATTCCTATCTAATTTCATTTTATAAATCATTCCTACGTAAGATATGCTTCTATGATATAATTTTGATGTACCCAAAAAATAGTGTGTTCTCTGTGTATTGGTGTAAAGGACCAACTAATGGTCTGTGAAGTCCAAACCAAGTATTTTTCTTAATATTATTACAGGACCAAGAAGAAGAGAATACTTCAGGCAAGCCACTGGTGAGATTGCTTCAAATAATCTGACTCCTCTGAGCCTACATCACCTCAAAAATTCCATCTATCACTGATATTAAATATCTAATGATATTTGATAATCTGGTAATCTCTTCCATGAGACTACCATAGGCAAAGCATTTGTCATCACTGAGCAAATTATAAGGAGCACTGCGACAAGAAATCAACATCTACCATTAAGGACCCCTATCATCCAGGCCATGCTCTCTTCTCACTACTACCATCTGGAAAGGAGATGCAGCAGCCTAGGGTCCTACATCACGAAGTTCAAGAACAGTTATTACCCTTCAACCATCAGGTTTCTGAACCAACTTCGAACCAACCCTATGGACTCACTTTTTTTGAATTTTACATATACATACTTTGATACTAAATTTACTTTGAACTTTGATGAGAAGCACACAGTATTTGAGAAATGCCATAAATGATATGTATTTACAAAACTATTTCTCTGTGAATGTTTCAATGGAATTTACTCAGACCAAACTATTTGACTAACAAGAATTTCGTTTTTGAGAGCCAACTAATGGTATCTTTCAGCCATTGGACAGATTTCTTTTATAGTTTCAGGAAACATCCTTTGTACCAGAACTGATCAGTTCCACTATAAAGGAACTGTATTATTAATTCAGTTTGTTTTCTCCGGTGTGGGCACGTGGCCAAGTGGTTAAGGCATTGGACTGGCAACCTGAAGGTCGTGAGTTTGAGGCCCAGCCGAGGCAACATTGCTCTGCAACGACACTGGTGCCAAGCTGTATGGGTCCTAATGCCCTTCCCTTGGACAACATTAGTGTTGTGGAGAAGGGGAGACTTGCATTGCAGCATGGGCAACTGCTGGTCTTCCATACAACCTTGCCCAGGCCTGTGCCCTGGAGAGTGAAGACTTTCCAAGCGCAGATCCATGGTCTCGCAAGACAAACAGATGTTTTCTCCACATTCCTTAAACTACTGGGCAATCAAACATTTTCTTTTTGATTTCAGCTCTCTCCAACATCTCTGAACTGCATATCACAGCTTTTATATGTCTGGTTGTTTCCTCTTTCTGTATCTACCCTCCTTAACCTATCAACCTGAGGGCTTTGTTAAGAGCACTTTATCACTACAACGGTGGCCTCATTCTGTCAGAGGTATTTCCTTTGTCCGATCCATCCTATCTGCATTTCCTGAGCAATTTAAACTTGTTTTCTTATTTCACTAGTTCTGACTAGGGGACTTGACCTGAAACATCAATTTTTGATTCTGTCTGACTTCCTGAGTGCATCCAACATTTTCTGTTTTTATTTTAGACTTCCAGCCTCTTAAATTTTATTTTACTTTCAGATATATTTTAAATATTTTGTGAGAAATGCATCAGTTCATCATGTGCAATTTTGCCAGGTGATACTTTAACCCAGCGTCCTCTGCATACTGTAATTTGTAGTTGCAGAATTCAGCAGAAAAAAAGGATGAAATATGTAAAATGAAAAGAATATCTAAAGAGTTGGATTTTTAACTTCTCAATTTTGCAAGTATTTCAACTAAAAAGTATGGAGTAAACAAATATTCCACAATTATTTTGTTGTAACTTAGAGTTAATTATTTCTGAGATAGCATTACTATACCATGAGCTAAGTTACCACCATTCATGCAAAATATTTATCATTCAAAATGCCGGTAATTCAGTGCTTCAGTCTTTAGTCACACTTTAGGAGTTTAGACAATTAGGGCATGACTAGATTCTTTACAGAGATTCATTCATCATATTGGTATTTCAGAAGGTTAATGTACAGATTTTCAGGACCTTGATGAATGCACTCTTTTGATGAAAGAAAATGAGTAGTTGTGAATTTCACAAAAGCTTTTTAAACAGTGCTTCTCGTGACCTAATCTGACTCATATTGCATTACTTCCCATCCTCAATGACACCAGGAATGATCATCCTCTTCCTATGTTATAGAATTTAACTGTGATGAAATATGTTCCGGGGGAAGACAAGCAACACATGTCAAATAATACGGCTTTCACATCCTACACAGATGATGCTGAATAACTGCATAAACTTGCATTCTGAGTTCCTGCTGAGCTCATTCTTTGCTTGCCAGTCAGTATTTTCTTGATCAATATACTGTAAAATCAATAACACAGTCCATACCTCTTCTCTTTTGTTTTGAGGGAAGTACTCTTCAGTCTGCATAAAAAGTTAGAAAAATACTTGAATGCTTTATCTTTGTTGAGAAATACACACACACACAAATTTACAAACCCATATATTTCATTATAGATGCAAAAAAAAAAATCATTGATCCTATCGAAAGCTTTTCTCCTGCAATTTCACTAATTCTGGCTTTGGAGAAAAATGTATTCCCAGACAATCTTGCATATATCTGAGTGATCATCTCAATCACTCTAACTAAAATGCTTTAGGAATATCTAATTTACAATAAAATAGGACCAGTTATGCCTGCAACTTTACCACTACTCAATTTTTCTTTATGTTCATTATTTTACAAAAACATAAAAAAAACTGATTGACTAAATCTCTAATGAATATATTATAGATCAGTGCTTTAAACCAATTATTTCTAAAATAACGATCTTTCTCTTCAGCTCTGTTGACCACAGCTCTTTTTTTTCCTTTACATTTACCCCCGTCCTGAGATATATTCAAAAGAATCAGATAATGATGGCAGGAATGTGGGACCAGATGACTTGACTGGGATGAAGGACTTCTAGAAATGAAGAATGCTCCAGAATGTATCTCCTTCCTGTTGTCAAACTGAGCCACACACACAAAATGCTGGAGGAACTCAGCAGGTCAGGCAGCATCTATGGAGAGGAATAAACAGGCGACTTTTCAAGTGGAGACCCTTCCTCAAAATGAAGGATGCTGCCTGACCTACTGAGCTGCTCCACCATTTAGTGTGTGTTACTCAAAATCTCTTGCGGTTTTGATTGTCACATTTTTTGGTATCTTTCAGTGTTGGTAAGAGTAATATGGGAGTTAGTGGTGGCTTAACTTGGAGAATATTAGGTATAGATATACATCTAAAATTATCTCTCACTCTCTCTTCACCTGAGATTTTGACATTTTTGACATTTCAGCAAAGTGATAATACTAAGTGAATTCAACAGGTGGTTGGTGTCAATTCGATGAAGAATACTATCACAGCTGATTCTCTTCTCACCCAAAATCTATAGTTTCATATTTTAGTGGGACTTACTGGCTCAGGTTAGGATTGAGAATGCATGTAATTATTGATATTATTAGGTTGTGGGCAATGATATACTTCTTCCATTACTGTCTTGAACCAGATCGGAAACTCTAACATAGTCTGGAGCAATGCCTTGGAACCAATTTATTTTGTATAATTTATTAGAAACGTAAAAGGACTAAGTGAATGCTGTGTGTAAAGAATGCAAAATTCCATTTACTGATTTCTTCAAAACATTTGAGGCTCTTGGAACTTGTGTGGGTCAATACTATTTACTATGCAATATCGGCATGTTTTATTAGATGTTAATCTAACAAGCAGAAAAACAAGTGAGATGATTTGCATTGCAGAATTAGGCGTGTGATTATTTTCAGTATTATTCGATGAAACCATGAACAATTGACTGCATAAAGTATTTAAGAGTCATTTTCAAAGAAATGACAAAACACTGGGAAATCCTCTTTCCCAGTAATTCAACAAAACGAAGTTCACAGATCCTAGCAATAATGAATGTTTTAATAGTGGAGCCGTTTTGCTTGATCAAATAATATCTTATCAATTTCTTCTGGTAAATGAGAAAATCTGATTAACATAAGCATTAAATTCCTGGCAAATTGCATAACCAAGGCTGTGGATAGGGCTTTAAACTAAATAGTAAGGATCTACAGGTTGGAAAAGTAAGGCTACAGTAAAAGTGAAGACGAGTACATGATGATGTTACAGAAGTTTCCAGAATTAAAAATTGTTGACATGTTTAGATAGGGATAAGAATTTAATTTTTGGTAACATGGCAACAAAATTGAAAAGGGTAATAAATACAGGACTGAAGGTGTTATACTTGAATGCAAACAGAATATGAAATTAAATGATCTTGGAATGTAGTTAGAAATTGGCAGGTATGACATTGTGGGCATCACTGAGCCATAGCTGAAAGATGACCATGACTGGGAGCTTAACATCCAAGAATACATACTGGATTAAATGACAGGAAGGTAAGCAGAAACGTTGCTCTGTTGGTAAAAACAATGAATTAAAATTCTTAGATATAAGTGATATAGGATCAGAAGATGTAGAATCCTTGTGGGAAGAGTTAAGAAACTGCAAGGGTAAAAAGAACCTGAAGGGAGGTATATCCAGGGCTCTAAACAGTAGCTAGGATGTGGGCTACAAACTACAGCAGGAGATAGAAAGGACAATGTGAGAATGATCTTGGGGGATTTCAATATACAGTTAAATTGGTAAAATCGGGTTGGTGCTGGAACCCAACAGAAGGAATTTGCAGATTGCCTACGAGATGGATTTTCAGAGCAGCATATGGTTGAGCCCATTAGGGAAAAGGCATTTCTACATTGGATTTGATTAGTAAGCTTAAGGTAAAGGAATCCTGCGAGGCAGTGATTATAAAGCGATAGAATTCACCCTGCAGTTTGTGTGAGAGGGGCGGGGGGGGGGGGGGAGAGAGAGAGAGGAGAGAAAAAGCTAAAACCTGATGTTCTGGTTTTTCTGGTAATATGGTGGTGCACTTGGGCACAACAGCCTCTCTGGGTCCAACCAAAAGTGCAAGTCTTTTTCACGATCACAAGACACTTCTAGTTATCAGGAACATCAAGTGCTGCAGGTCTGTCCCACTAGTGAGTTGCTCGTTGGTGGCGGAGCTGAACTTGTTGTGCACCATGTTGCAGCTTGCTTCAGACACCCAGGGAAGACGGCGTCAGAGGCGGTGTGTGATCCGATGAATGGTGTAGGTACTGGACAATTTTACTGTGATCACCAGACCTTGTTGAATGTTGATAATGTAGAATACTATGAGTCTGATTCACTGGTTCAGTGGTGAAGCCAAAGGTGCTGCGTGACCTCAGTTTAGGTGCAGACTAGTCCCTCATGCCTCAGGCTTGCCTGTAGTTGTCGCCAGGGAAGGAGATACTGGAGCTGGTTGTGTGTCACTGGATTTTGTACTGGGTTGAGGGCTGGCACGTCCTGTTGGTTTTGCCCTCCAGTTTTTGCTCGGTGGAAAACAAGCTGGAATGCATTCATCTATGGCTGCTCTTGTGTAATATGAGGAATACTGGGTGCTTATTCTTGTGGAAACATGACTCCAGGACAACACTATCAATCTACAGGGCATGACACTCAGAGACTTGGGCTATATTACTATTTTTTAATAAATTCTTTTGTAACTTTGGTTGTTTTTTTGTGACCAAATTATATGAACTATATGTGCTGCGTGTGACTGTTGGTACTGTGTTTTGCACCTTGCCCAGAAGAATGCTATTTCTTTTGACTATTCATGTGAATGGATGAATGATAATTAAACTTGAACTTATACAATGGAGCAAAAGGCATGAGAAAGGAGCTGTCCAAAATTGATTGGAAGGGGACACTATTGAGGATGATGACAGAGCAGCAATTGCTGGAGTTTCCAGGAGTAACTCAGAAGGTACTGGAGAAGAAAGAGCATTCTAAAGGGAGGATGAGATAAGGAAAGTCAAGGTTGGCATAAAAACAAAGGAGAGGGCATACAATATAGCAAAAACTAGTAGGAAGCTACAGAATTGGGAGGCTTTTAAAAAGCACCAGAAGACAACTAAAAAAGCAATAAGGAGAGAAAAGGCGAACAATGAAGGTAAACTAGCTAATTATATAAAAGAGGACCCCAGAAGTTTTACAGATTATAAAGAATAAAATGGATATCATACCGCTGGAAAATTATGCTGGAGAGATAATAATAAGGGGCATAGAAATAGGGACAAACTCAATAAATATTTTGCATCAGTCTTGCTGGGCAGAAAGAATGACAGTCTACAAATCAGTGAATTTGAATGAATCGAGGAAAGTGGAAATAAACAGATCAATTGTCTTTGTTCCTGTCATATGCTTGGGAATGGAGGCTGTCATTTTATGAAGATACTGTTTTTACATTTTGTGAGATGAAGTTGCTTGGCTTTCTATGTTTTAAAGAAGAGACAATGATGCTCCAGGTAATCTGTTGGACTATAGATAATATCCAGATAAGAAGTTATTTGTGCAATGTTCTTTGGTTTGATATAACATGCAATTTTTTGACTGTTGGAGTCAGTGTCTGTTCTGCGACAATCAAGCTGGCTGCTGATTGAGAACAAAGATCCATAAATTATCGACTGTCACTTGTTGGGAAGAGGGCAATAAATGAATGTTGGCTTGGAGCAGAGTCAATAACAAGGTGTTAAAGGTCAGACTCATGACCTGTAGCCAATGACATTGAAATGCAATATTTGAATTGATAAGGAATAGATTTAAAAGTGGATGCTTCATGTATGCTGGCAGCAGTAACTTAGGAGAATAACCATTGCAAATACAGGTTGAGTGACCCTGTGTGGAACATGTGGAGAGTGAATTGGGATCATGAGGATGCCTGGCCAGTGTAGACTCCTTTGCTCGGGTAATACTTTTACTATTCTTTGACTGCTCAGGAGAGTCAGGGAAACTTAGCAGATGTGCAGACAAGGTATTTAGCATATGAATTCATGTACTTGCTAGTTTAGATGATAAAGGTACTTGACGATAAATATAGATTTTGTGCCTCACTGATCTTTATTACAAGGGCTAATTCTTGTAACAGTCTGCACTGTAGAAGACACCAGCAGTACACCTGGAATTCATGAGTTCAGGGGCAGAAGTGAGTGTAGTCAGTATTACTAAGGAGAATGTGCTGGCTGAAAGGTGTGAAGGTATATAAGTCATGTGGACCAGATGGACTACACCCCAAAGTTCTGAAAGTGTAGCTGAGTAGATTGTGGAGGCATTAATAGTGATCTTTCAAGAATCACTAGATTCTGGAATGGTTCTGGAAGACTGCAAAATTGCAAATGTCACTCCACTCTTCAAGAAGGGAGGGATGCAAAATACAGGAAATTATAGGTGTGTTAGCCCGACATCAGTGGTTGGAAAGATATTGGAGTCTATTATTAAGGATGAGGTGGAGGTGCAAGACAAAATATGCCAAAGTCAGCATGGTTTCCATGGGGGGGGGGGGGGAGTCTTACCTGACAAATCTGTAGGAATTCATTGAGGAAATAACAGGCAGGATAGACAAAGGAAAATCAGTCAATATTGTTTACTTCGATTTTCAGAAGACCTTTTACATAGTGCTGCACATGAGGCTGCTAAGCATGATAAAAGCTCATGGTATTACAGGAAAGATACTAGCATGGACAGAAGTTTGGCTGACAGGCATGAGGCAAAGAGTGGGAATAAAGGAGCCTTTTCTGTTTAGCTGCTGGTGATGATCTGCAGTGGTTGTTTCTTTTCATGTTATATTTCAATGATCTGGATGATGTATTTGATGCTTTGTTGTTAATTTTGTGGATGATACAAAGACGGGTAGAGGGGCAGGTAGCATTGAGGAAGCAGGAACTTGGACAAATTAAGAGTATGGACAAAGAAATGGTAGATGGAATATAGTATAGTGCATGATGTAGAATACAGGAAGAGTATGGTCATGTGCATTGGTAGAAGAAGCAAGGATGGAGACTATATTCTAAATGGGGGGGCAAACTGAGAAATTGGAGGTGCAAAGGGACTTGTGAATCTTAGAGCAGGATTCCCTAAAGGTTAAATTGCAGCTTGAGTTGCTAGTAAGGAAGACAAATGTTAGTATTCATTTTGAGAGAACGAAAATATAAAAGCAAAGATGTAATCCTGAGGCTTTATGAGACATTGCTCAGACAGTATTTGGCGTATTGTGAGCAGCTTTAGGCTCCATATCTAAGAAAGGATGTGCTGGCATTGGAGATGGGCCAGAGGAAGATCATAAGAAAGATCCCAGGAGCAAAAGGGTTAACAAATGAGGAGTGTTTGATGGGTCTCGACTTGCTGGAGTTTAGCAGAATGAGAGGGAATCTCATTGAAACCTATTGAATATTGAAAGTAGATAAAGTGGCCATGAAGAGAATGTTTCCATTAGCGGGTCAATCTAGGACCAGAGGGCATATCCTCAGTACACAAGGACATCTTTTTAGAAAAGAGATGAAGAAGAACTTCTTTAGCCAGAGAGTGGTGAATCTGTCAAACTCACTGCCACAGATGGCTGTGGAGACTAAGTCATTGGGTATATTTAAAGTGGAGGATAATAGGTTTTTGATTAGAAAGGTTATGTCAAAAGTCATGACGAGAATGCTGGAGAAAGGGGTTGAAAGGTATAATATACCTCCTTGTGCAACTGGCTCTTTGATTTCCTCACTTGCAGACCCCAGTTGGTTCAAAGTAACAATACCATCTCCTTCATAATCTCACCACAAGGCTGTGTGCTTAGCTCTCTGCTCTACTCATTTTATACTTATGACCGTGAGGCTAAGTACAGCTCCAAAGTTATATTTAAATTTCCTGTGGACACCACTGTTGGCAGAATCAAAGATGGTGATGAATTAGCCTATAGAAGAAAGATTGAAAATTTGGCTCTGTGGTGCCACAACAACCTCTCATTCAATGTCAGCAAGACCAAGGAGATGATTATTACTTCAGGGGGAGGAAACCAGAGGCCCTTGAGCCAGTCCTCATTGGGGGATCAGAGGAGGGAGCAACTTTAAATTCCTTGGTCCTTTAATTTCAGAGAATCTGTCCAGGGTCCAGCACATAAGTGCCATTATGAGCAAAGCATGACAGTGCCTATACTTTCTAAAAATTTGCAGAGATTCAGTATGACATCTAAAACTTTGACAAAGTTCTATAGATGTGTGGTGGAGAGTATATTGCATGGTTGCATCATGGAAATACCAATGCACTTGTGTGGAAAAGCCTGATATGGCCCAGTCCATTGTGGGTAAAGCCCTTCCCATCATTGAGCATAACAAGGAGTGCTGTCGCAGGAAAGCATCATCCATCAACAAGGATCCCTACTACCTGGGACATGTTCTCTTCTCAATGATGCCTTCAGGAAGAAAGTTCAGGATCCACACCACCAGATTCAGGAACAGTTATTACTCCTCAACCATCGTCAGAGGGGATAACTTCACTTGCACCATCACTGAATTGTTCCACTGAACTGAACTCACTTTCGAGGATCCTTCATCTTGTGTTCTTAATATTGATTGCTTATGTATTAATTTATTATAATAATTTTTCTTTCTTCTTGTATTTGCACAGCTTGCTTTTTTTGCACAATGGTTGTTGTCTGCCATGTTGGGTGTGGTCTATTATTGATTCTATTGAGTGTCTTTTATTTCCTGTGATTGCCTGCAAAAAAATGAATCTTAGGGCTGTATATAGTGACATATATGTATTTTGATAATAAATTTACTTTGAACTTTGACTTGCTGAGTTTCTCTACGCTTTTCTCTTCACAATGCCACCTTCCTTTTTTTTTGCTTCATTTTCAGAATTTTAGAATCTTTAGTCTTTTGGTTTTGTATCCTCTTTTTAACCTTCATTGGAACATACAGTATCTGAATATAATTCATTGCTAAATTATGTTGAGAGAGGAGAATAAAGATATTACAAGGAAAATAGAATCAAAAGATTGGAAAAAAATCTGGAGATATACTGATAAACTACCCTTTAGCCAGTATCAGAGATGGAGAGGGTCACTAAATTTAAATTCCTGAGTGTCACTATCTCAGAGGATCTGTCTTGGACTCATCATATAAATACTGCTAAGAAAGCACTGCAATGCCTCTACTTCCCCAGGAGTCTGCAAAGGTTCAGAATGTCATTGAAAACCTTGGCAAACTTCTATAGATTTGTGGTGGAAACTGTGTTGACTGGGTGCCTGCTATGGGAACACCAATGCCTTTAAGTGGAAATTCCTACAAAAGGTAGTGGATTTGGCCTAGTACATCACAGGTAAAACCCTCCCAACCATTGAGAACATCTACATAAATGTTGCTGTACAAAAGCAGCATCCATCATCAAAGATCCTCACCACCCAGGCCATGCTCTTTTCTTGCTGCTGTCGTCAGGTAGTAAGTACAAATGCCTCAGGACTTGCACCACCAGGTTCAAGAACAGTTACTACCCCTCAACCATCAGTCTCCTGAACAAAAGCAGGCATCCCACCTCTCCCGGAAGTTCCGCGAGTCTCCTGCATATTAATAGTGGCTCCCTGATGCCCACAAATTATATACAACATCCCGGAAATCAATTTTTTTGAGTGAGTGAGTGAGTGAGCGAGAGAGTGAGAGAGAGTGAGAGAGAGAGAGCATGCGCGCACGCACCATGGCAGAGTGTTCCAAAAAAAGAAAATATAAAAAGTACGTCACCTCAGGGTAGTCTAAAGTGTACCCCTGCCTAATAGGGGTCAAAAATAATGGTAGTGTTGCTCGCTGCACTGTTTGCAACAGTGACTTTTCTATTACCCACTGTGGGTTAAGACTGTAAAAGACATGTTGAGGTGAGTTTAACAGGTGTCATTCGTTCATCAGCTTAGCTAACGTTATTTAAACTAGCTGGCTAGCTGCTAAGGAGCTACTCTATTGCAGACATCCCACCTCTCCTGCAAGTTCAGGAAGTCTCTCACAAATTGATAGTGCTACCTCCCTGAAATGAGTTTTTGCAGGGTGGGATGTCTGCAAAAGGGGATAGCTACACTCACTTAAGGACTCTGTTATATTGTTATTTCATGCTTATTATTTATTGCTGTTTATTTATATCTGCATTTACAGTTTGTTTATAGTTCCTGATGTCTACAGTTACTGTTCTATAGATTTGCAAAGTAAGCCAGCTGAGAAAGAATTTCAGGGTTGTATTTGGTGACATGTATGTACTCTGATAATAAATTTTACTCTGAACGCTCTGTACTCATCATCAGTTAATGACGCTAGGTCACCTTGTTTTTGCACCATTCTGGAAAAGCTGGTAGCTGCAATCAATTTATTCTTTTCTTCAAATGCTCAGTCTCATTCATGAGGAAGTGTCAACCAGCTGCATGATACCTCAGTATGTCAATTACATTAAACTTTCCTCTTGAGTGATGTTTGTGCACTCTGTGAAATTAGCAATGCATTCTTCCTTAGGAAATCAATACCCTGAGCAGGCAAACAGCAAAGGGCAGGAGTTAGAACATGTGAAATGTGTTGAGATTTAATGAGGTCTCCAATGGACCAGGCTACTAGGCAGCAAATAAGAGTTATACAAAAACCTTTTGTTGACTTTGAAATGGAAGCCAGTTCCATAGATTCATATTACAGCAATAAAAAAAAGCTTGAAACTGCCCTTTAGATTAATTGAATCTGCTCATGACTGTACCTCTAGACTGTGATCTTACATGTAATGCATGTGGAAAGACCGGCCAAATTTTAGAACTTCATTGCCACTATGGGTGCACTGGATAGTTGTTGTGTGGGACACCAATGATCCCTGTAGTACCAAAGGCACAAGGGCTTGTGAACTTTTGGATTGGGGCTGATTTGAAACTCTGGAGGTTTAGGATTTTAGGGATTGGATAAAGCAGGGAATGGAACGAAGTTGCAATGAAGGTTAGAGTCTGCATCGTAACTTTCTAGAGACTGATTATTAGGAGGCTGAAGTGGGAGGGGAGTGAACATCAGGGTTGGTAAGGGATAAATGAAGAGAAGAAATAGGATTGGCCAAGTGGGGAAGGGAAGTAGTTAGGTGAATCAGGATGGGGAAAGCACCATTAGAGAGTGGTAGCGAGTGGGGGCAAGCACTTAATAGGGCCACCTCAGGAGGGTCCTAATGCTATCCTTTAACAATTTAGAAAATATATTACTTATTTATCCATATATATCAACTATAGATCCAAAATGCTCTTCCTAAATTTTTCAGTTCTATGTCTCAACTTCCCAACTCCATTCACAGATTCAGTGGTGGCCACAACATCATACTTGACAATCTGTAAAAGTGCGACAAGATCATCCACCTTATTACTTATACTCGTGCATCGAGATATAACACTTTGAGCATTGTATTTGCTACCCTTTTTGCTTCTGCATCCCTAATGGCCTGATACTCACACTGCTGGCTGCAATTTTGTCTTATCATCTGCCTGCTCTTTCTGCCAGTCTGACTGCAAGCTATCTTTGCTTTTTTACCATCTGTCCTATCATGAGCCCCTTCACTCCGGTTCCCACCCCCCTGCCAAATTAGCTTAACCCCTCCCCAACAGCTCGAACAAACCTGCCCATGAGAATATTTGTTCCTCTCAGGTTCAGGTGCAACCTGTCACTTTTGAAAAGGTCATACCTCCTCTAGAAGAGATCCTAATGATTCAAGAACCTGAAGCCTTGCCTCCTGCACCAGCTTCTCAGCCACACATTAATTTGCCAAATCATCCTGTTTCTACCCTCACTGGCACGTGGCACAAGCAGCAATCCAGAAATTACTACCCAGGAGTTCCTGCTTCTCAGCTTTCTACCCAGCTCTCTAAATTCTCTTTCCAGGACGTCTTTGCTTTTCCTTTCTATATGATTGGTACTAATATGTACCAAGATATCTGGCTGCTCTCCGTCCCACTCCAAAATGTTGTGGACGCAATCCGAGATGTCCCTGACCCTGGCACCTGGGAGGTAACATACCATCCGGGTGGCCTGTTCACGTCCACAGAATCTCCTGTCTGTTCCCCTCACTGTTGACTCCTCTATGACTACCACTCCCCTCTTCTTCCCCTTTCCCTTCTGAATGATGGACCTATGCTCAGTGCCAGTAACCCGGTCTTCACGGCATTCTCCTGGGAGATCATCCCCACAACACTATCCAAAGTGGTACATTATTTTTGAAGGAAAGAGCCAAGGTGTGCTCTTTGTGAACTGCCTATTCACATTTCTATTTCTCCTGACGGTCACCCAGCTACTCGCCTCCTGCAACTTTGGGATGACTACTGCCATGTAACTCTGATCGATTATCTCCTCACTCTCCCATACAAGCTGAAGACCATCCAGCTGCTGCTCCAGATCCCTAATACAGTCTTCAAGTAGCTGCAGCCAGATATACTTCACACAGATGTAGTCTGTAGGCTGTAGTGTGTAAGGTAACATAATTGTTGGAAATGTACATAATTCACAACCACCGATTTCAATTCTACCACCCTTTCCCATTCTGACATGTCAGTCCATGGCCTCCTCTATTGCTGCGATGAGGCCCCTTATGTTCCATCTAGGTAGCCTCCAACCTGATGGCATGAACATTGAGGCCAGTCTGATATGATGGCCTAATTACATAAAGGACTTTTAGCGTGCTTTGTGCTCAGTTTTTAGAGTTCAATAAATGTGTTACGAATTTATCTTACACTTAAAATGCCTCATATAGTTTTATTTGCAAAATCCTACAAGTGTAGAGCTTTTACATTTTACCAGTGACTATATGGGTTTTCTTCAGGTGCTCTGGTTTCCACTGTAACTCAAAGACTTGTGAACTGGCACACTAAGATTAATATAAACTTACCCCTAATATAGATAGTATTGATAGGAATGTGGGAAGCCCATACTACCTGCCATAAGTTTACTTCAGCTACCCTTATGGCAGTCTACGTCTCACCCCAAGCAGATGTGAAGCCTACACTGAAGGAAATATACTCTACAACAACTGTCTTGGAAAGGTACATCCTGAAGCTATGATCATCATAGCCAGTGACTTCAACAAGGTCAACTTCAAGATTCTACCAGCATTTCTTAATTTCAGCTGGGGTCCAAACGCCATTGACCAGTGCTACACAACCATTCAAGATGCCTCTCAATCTATTCCCCACCTGCACTTTGGTAAATAGACCACCAGGCTGTGTTCTGTCTCCCCAAGTACACACAGGAGGACACAGGTCAGAAGGCCATACAGCACTAGTCTGAGGAAACGGATGAGCTTTTGGGATAGTTTTGAGTCCCTATCCAAGGACTCCGTTAGCAAACTAAATGAGTATTTCACTGCCATCATACAGCAGGTATGTAGAAGGCTGTGCCAACGTGTGTTTCTCAACCGGAAAATATGGGTGAACTGGGAGATCCATTCCCTGCAGGTCTAGGTCTGCGGTGTTCAAATTAGGTGACCTTGATCTCTACAGAAAGTCAAGGTATGACCTTCATAAAGCTATAGGAGGTGCCAAGACATGATACTAGTCCAAAATTGAGTCCTTGACCAGCTGAAAGATATGGCAAGATTTGCATGCTATATTGGGCTATGAATTGAAGTCAGGCAACATCTCCGTCAACAATGTCTGTGAAGAGTAAGAATTTCAGGTTGTATACTGCATACATTCTCTGATACTAAATGGAATCATTGAACTATTGAACACAATCTTCCCAAAGAGCTCTCTAGATTCTATGCACAGTTTGAACAGAAGGACACCCTTCCCAACAACCACCAAATCAGCTATGACCTCAGTCTTCACTGTAGATGTCAGATCAACTTTTCAAAGAGTGAACCCATGGAAAGCAGCTGGCCTGGATGGAGTTCCGCCCTGTGTCCTTAGATATTGCGTGGATCAGCTGACGGGAGATTTGCAGACATTTTACACCTTTCACTGTCCAATCTGAGGTTCCCATCTACCACTCTGATATCTTAATGACAATTGCCTCGTGGCTCTGACTTGCACCATCATGATATGTTTTGAAAGGTTGGCCATGACACACATCAACCCTAACCACCACTTCTCCCCTCCCCACCCTCCCCACCCCAGACAACCTTGACCCACTGAAATTTGCCTATTGCCAAAACGTGTCTATGGTGGACAACATTCACCTGGCCCTGCACTCATCTCTGGAGTAGCTGGATAATGATATCTTCATCATACTCTAATTATTGACTACCTTCAGTCCCATAATTCAAAACAAACTCATCTCCTGAGTACCTCCCTTTGCAACTGGGTCTTTTATTTCCTGACGGACAGACCTCAATCAGTAAGGATCGGCAGCACACCTCTACCAGATCATCCACGACAATGGTGCCTCACATTTTACTCTCTATAGACTGCCGGCTATATCACCTGGTTCTATTCTAACGGCATCTACAATTTTGCAGATGACACCTAAATAACAATGAGATAGAATACATGATGGAGATAGACAGCCTAGTGACATGGTATCACAACAACAACATTTCCCTCAATGTCAGTCGAAAAAAAGAGCTGTTTATTGACTACAGGAAGTAGGGTGGAACATGTATCCCTTTATGAGTCAATGGTGATGAAGTGAAGATGCTGAAATCTTCAAATTCCTATGTGTAAACAATAGCTTGTCCAGGTACAACCATATAGATGTTCTGGCTAAGAAAGAACACCAGTACCTCTATTCCTCAGAAGGCTAAGGAAATTTGACATGTTCCATTGACCCTCACTATTCAGATGCACCACAGATCGGTATGGCAATTGCTCTGTCCAAGACCACAAAGCATGGCAATCATGGACACATTCCAACACATCATGGAAACCAGCCCCTACTCCATAGACTGAGCCACACCTTGCTGCTTCAGAAAGTATCCAGCATAATCAAAGCCCTCTCCCATACTGGAATTCTTTCTTCTCCTCCCTTCCATTGGGCAGAAGTTTACAAAAGTTTGTGAACACACACTACCAGGTTCAAGAGCAGCTTCTATTACCTTAAGGTTCTTGAATGGACCTCTTGTATGTTAAAGATGAACTTTTGACCTCAGGCTGCCTCTTCATGGCCATTACACCCATTGTCTACCAGAACTGCATTTTTTCATGTAAGTGTAATACTATATTTTGCATTCTGTTATTGCTTTTCCCTTGTACTACCTCAAAATATTTATGTTTTGTTAGGAGTATTTTTGTTTGGTTAAAGGGCCACCACTGTTCTCCATTTCTAAGGTTTTCTATAATTATTTTGGCAATATACCAAAGGCCCCAGTAACCAATGTAGGATAACTAGTAGGGATATTCTAACACCAATCTGGATGTCAATTTCTTAGCATGCAAACAGGTCCTAGATTACATTTAAAGGATAGATTTAAGGGTGAGGCAGTGAAAGGTTTAAAAAGAGCTCGAGGCCTTTCGGAACTTTTCGGTGGGCTACAATCACAATGATATCTTGGACATTTGGCAGAAGCCGCTAAAAAGAAGAGAGATGTGAGCAAGCGGCCATTGTTGTAGTGGGCCAGTGTTGGAGTGGTTGGGTTTTGCTCAACAGACTTAGGCGAGAATAGGAGCAGGCTAGAACTTAACCTGAAAAGTTAGAGGTATGACAAGTGTAGGCAAGATGGTAGATAACAGCTGCTCAGATGCAGGGGCCACTCTAAGGTGTATTTGTTTGCCCTTTATGTCTTTTATATGATTGCAAGTCACTGCTGCGTCCACCAGTGAGTTGCTCAATAGCGATTATTGCCTGTCTTGTTGTCCTGATGAAGGGTCTCGGCCTGAAACGTCGACTGTACCTCTTCCTAGAGATGCTGCCTGGCCTGCTGTGTTCACCAGCAACTTTTATGTGTGTTGCTTGAAATCCCAGCATCTGCAGATTTCCTCGCGATTGCCTGCCTTTGTTGTGTTGAGATGGTGTACAGTGTAATGATCAAAAGAGTGATTTCTACTGCTCTTTTAAATGTGAATTGTGCTTCAATAAGGAGCTGTTTCTGAATGCTTTCTTGTAAGATTCCACAAACTAAACAATCTCTCAATGCATCATTCAGCCATGTAAGCTGAAATAGACTTCCCTGCCTTTTGATTCCTGTTATGAAACCTAAAGTGTTCTGCAATCAACAACAAAATTTGGTTCTAAATGTTCCTGCATTACATTCACAATATCAGAAAAGCTCATTTCAGCTGGTTTGGTTGGAGCAGTCAAATTTCTAAGCAAACTGTCAACTCTTCTACCAATTGTACTCCACAAAACTGGCACTTGTTTCTCATTGGCAATTCCATTTGCCTTAAACTACTGCTCAGTTCCTTCAGTATACATAATCCAGTTATCTGTTGTGCAAACGAACATGTCTACCTTTCTGATCTAGCCAGCCATTTCTGCTCTTTTTAAAAATTTATTATCACCTGGTATTCACTATTTACGTTGTCTGTTTCTTGCCTTTTCTTTTAACTCGACCATCTTTCTCTCTCCCTTACTTAGAAAAAAAACATGCTGCACTTTTTTTTAAACTCGAACATCTTTCTCCCCTGGCAGAGAAACAAATGTGCTGTGCTTTTTTAAAAAAAACTCTGTTGGCTCATTGTGCTTTAAAACGTACTTGTTGCTACTGTTATGTTTTGTAACTCCAGAAACAAATTGAAAGGAAAGCACGGGAGCTGGGAGATGCGTGTCTACTTTGTTTTTACTTTAGTGAGGGCGTGCACCTATGATGTGGTGGTGTAATGATGTATGCCATTCACATACCTTCATATATAATTTGAAATGAATTATGTAAACAACAAAGAATACTTATTCAAATAATATATTTACCAATATTACCTAAATATAACTGAAATATTAAATACAGAACTTTTCCCATCTCCTAAGTAAATACAGATGCAAAAAATCCATTTAAGATCTCCTCTACCTTTTTCAGCTCCACGCACGCATAGATTACCATTCCGATCTTCCAGAGGACCAATTTTGTCCCTTGCTATCTTTATATCTGTGGAAGCCCTTAGGATTTCCTTCACCCTGTCTGCTAGAGCAGTGGTCCCCAACCACCGGGCTGTGGACCGGTACCAGGCTGCAAAGCATGTGCTACCGGGCCATGAGGAAACAAAATCATTTGGCGATATGAAACGATATGAGTCAGCTGCACCTTTACTCATTCCCTGTCACGCCCACTGTTGAACTTGAATGTACGCCAGGACATCAGTCGGTCATTAACCTGCAACGACTCAGTGAGTAAAAAACAAACGTCGCTTGAGAGTTTCTTTGGTACAGATGGTAGGGGAGATAAAAGGCCTAACGATGATGATATCGCAGAGACAGCTGAGGCCGAGACTGCAAAAAAAAAGAAAGCTCCCTTCAACAGAAAATAGGAGTTGTACATAAAATATGGCTTTATTGCGACCGGTGACTTACATGCTTCAAGCCCACTGTGTGTGATAGTGATATGTGGAGACAAGCTGTCTAATGAGGCAATGAAGCCCTCAAACCTGCTTCGGAACCTTGAGTCCAAACACCCTGCACTTAAAGACAAACCCGTTGAGTTTCTGAGCGGAATAAACATGAACAAGCGAAACAGAAGCAAGTGCTGAGAGCCAGCACCTCCACAAATGCTGCTGCTCTGAGAGCATTGTACTTAGTGGCTAGCCATATTGCTAAAGCTAAGAAGCCTTTCACTGTTGGTGAAGAATTGATTCTGTCTGCTGCCAAGGACATGTGCCGTGAACTCTTGGGAGAAGCTGCAGCTAACAAGATGGCACAGGTTTCTCTTTCAGCTACCACAGTTTCAAGGAGAATCGATGACATAGTGGAGGACATCAAAGCACAGCTGTCAGAATGGCTTAACGAGTCTGGTTTCACTCCCCGAGTCAAAGAGGTTGCTCCTGAATGCCAGTCTACACACTGTGTCACACACAGGGAAATGCTGGCTAGCCAAAAAATGTCACCTGATCTTAACAGCATATTGAGTGACATTGTTGAAGCTATCAATCACATCAAACCAAAGGCCCTGAACTCACGTCTGTTTGAGCAGCTTTGCGAGGAAGTGGATGCAGAGCACAAACGCCTTCTCTTACACACTGAAGTCAGGTGGCTATCAAGGGGGAGAGCCTGGCCAGGGTTTTTGAGATAAGAGAGCAGCTACAGAGATTTCTTTCAAGAAAAAAGTCACCACTGGCAGCACACTTCAGTGACGAGGAGTGGATAGCAAAACTCGCTTATCTGTGTGACATCTTCAACCTGCTCAATGAACTCAATATGTCACTTCAGGGGAGAATGACAACTGTCTTCAAGTTGGCAGATAAAGTGTCTGCTTCCAAAGCCAAACTGGAACTGTGGGGACAGCTAGTGGACAGGGGCATATTTGACATGTTCCCAACATTAGCTGGGACTCTGGGAGAAACTGAGGCTGCATCGTCCTTCTCACAGCTGGTGCGCGAATACCTATCTTCACTGTCGACAGAATTTGAGCGTTACTTCCCAACTGCAAATGACCCAAGACATGCAAAGGAATGGGTCCGTGACCCATTTGTGAATGTCCCCGGTGAATCATCCATGTCAGCGCGAGAAGAAGATCAACTCCTTGAGCTTGCAAATGACGGTGGGCTGAAAAGTATGTTTGACATAACATCTCTGCTGGCATTCTGGATCAAAGTCCAGGCTGAGTATCCTGAGATATACACAAAAGCACTGAACACGTTGCTTCCATTTCCAACATCATATCTCTGCGAAGCGGAGTTTTCTGCAATGAATGCAAGGAAAACTAAATTGCGGAACAGACTGGACATAAGGAACCCTCTTATCACTATATTCATGCAAGGAACATATGCGCTGTGTGTTTAATATTAAATTCATTAGATAAACCCTTTTAGAAACGAAATTGAGTGTATTAGCCACTGATAAGTGACTTATAGTTGACTTATCACCTATATTCTGGTCATGATTAACACCACCCCACCCGTGGGCCGGTCTGCAAGAATATTGTCAATATTAAACCGGTTCGTGGTGCAAAAAAGGTTGGGGACCCTGTGCTAGAGCAACCTCATGTCTTCTTTTAGCCCCCTGATTCCAAGTGTTCTCTTGCATTTCTTATATCCTTCAAGTACCTAATTTCTTCCTGCCTGCCTATACCTGCTATGCACTTCCTTCTTTTTATTAACTAGAGCCTCTATCTCTCAAAAACCTAGGTTCCATAAACCTGTTATCCTTGCCTTTTATTCTGACAGCAACATACAAATTGTGAACTCTCAAAATTTCACTTTTGAAGGGTTCCCAAGTATACCTTTGCCAGAATTCAACCTATCCACTCTTGCCAGATGTTTTCTGACACCATCATAATTGGCTATTCTCTGAGGACCAAGTCTTACCTTTTACCATAATTATCTTGAAACTAATGGCATTATGATCACCAGATGCAAAGTGTTCCCCTATACAAACTTCTAAAACCTGCCCTGTCTCATTCCCTAATAACTGATCTAGTATCACACTCTCTCTAGTTGGGCCATCCACGTGTTGATTAAGGAAACTTTCCTGAACATATTTGACAAATTTGCTCCCATCCAGCCCCTTTTCCGCACAGGAGTCCCAGTCAATATGTGGAAAGTTTAAATCACCTACTATCACAAACTTACGTTTCTTACAACAGTCTGCAATCTCTCTACAAATTTGCTCCTCTAAATCCTGTGGACTGTTGGGTGGACATACTCTTCTTATTCTTCAATTTTACCTCTAAGTCCTCACTAAATGAATTCTTCAGTCTTTCCTGACTGCCGTGCCATTTTCCCTGATTAACAATGCCACCCCTCCCCCTTTAATCACTTCCACTCTAATAAATCTAACCCCAGATCACTGAGTTGCCAGTCCTGTTCCTCTTGCGACCAAGTCCCACTAATGGCTACAACGTCATAAGGCCACATAATGATCCATGCTCTAAGCTCATCCGTCCTTCCTACAATACTCCTTGCATTGAAATATACACAGCTGACAACGTTAGTCCCACCATGGTCAACATTTTGATTCCTGATTCTGTATGTAGGCTTAACAACTTTCTCCACAACCACTCCATATCCGTTCTGGACCTCTGGTTCCCATCCCCCTGTAACTCTAGTTTAATTCCTTCCCCCCCTCCCCCCCACCCCCCAGAAGCACTAGTAAACCTTCCTGCTAGCATATTATCCCCCCTCCAGGTCAGATGCAAACCATCCCTTCTGAACAGGACTTACCTTCCCAGGAGGAGAGCCCCAAAATAATCCAAAAATATGAAGCTCTCCCTCTTGCACCAACTCCTTAGCATTAAACTGTATGGCTGTCCAATTTCTGAGATCACAACCTTGGAGAGCCTATCCTTTAACTTACCACCTAACTCCATGAATTCAGTTTGCAGGATCTCATTGGTACTGATGTGGACCACAACCTCTGGCTATTGACACTCCCATTTAAGAATGCTGTGGACTCATTGAAACTGTCCCAGGATTTTTATGTTTTAGAAAAGATAGAGAGAGAAGTCAAAGAAGTTGGTTGGGGGGGGGGAGAGTTGTACCATTTATCAGGGACAATATCACAGCTGCACTCAGAGGGGACGTAATGGGGAGCCCACCCACTGAGCTTGTAAGATCAGGACTCAAAAATAGGAAGGGTGCAATCACTCTGACGGGTTTACACTACAGACCCCACCCAATACCCACTGGGACACTGATGAACAGATATGTAAACAGATTAAGGAAAGGTGTAAAAACAATGGGGTTTATGTTATATGAGCCTTCAACATCCCCAGATTAAACAGAGGCCTTCTGAGTACGAGGCTTATTTATTTATTGAGATACAGCGCGGAATAGGCCCTTTGAGCCGTGCCGCCCATCAATCCCCCGATTTAATCCTGGTCTAATCATGGGTCAATTTACAATGACCAATTAACTGACCAATCAGTACATCTTTGGACTGTGGGAGGAAACCGGAGCACCCAGTGGAAACCCACGCAGTCACGGGGAGAATGTACAGACTCCTTACAGACAGCAGCAGGAACAGAACCCAGGTCATCTGTACTATAAAACGTTGTGCTAAACACTACACTACCATGTCACCCCCTAGATGGGGCAGTTTGTTAGGTACCTCCAGCAGGGTTTTCTAAATCAAAAAGAGGAGGGGGTGTACTGGACCTGGTGTTGCGAAATGAGCCTGGCCAGGTGCCAACTTTTCCATGGGTGAACAGTTAGGGAACGGAGACCACACTCCTGTTTTAAGGTAGCTATAGATAAGGATAAGTGTGGACCTTGCAGGAGAGTATTAAATTGGAACAAGACAAATTACAAGAGCATTAGTCAGGAACTAGGTTGAGTTAATTGGAAACAGCTGTTTTTGGGCAAGCCCACATCTGAGATATAGAAGGTGTTTCAAGACCAACTACACAGACTTACAAGATGGCGCGTGGCCAAGTGGTTAAGGCGTTGGACTAGTGATCTGAAGGTCATGAGTTTGAGCCTCAGCTGAAATAGCGTGTTGTGTCCGTCAGCAAGGCACTTAACCGCACATTGCTCCTGCACATTTATAGCCCAGCGTCGGCGGTTGGTGCAGTATGGACAAGACAAGACAGACGGGTATGTTCCAGTCAGAAGGAAGGACAAGGATGGCAAATTAAGAAAATCTTGGATGTTGACAGAGGTGATAAATTTAGTCAAGAAGAAAAAGGAAAAGCATGTAAATCTCAGGAAGCTTGAATCAAACAAAGACCTTGAGTGTTATAAAGAAGCCAGAAAAGAACTCAAATAGGGAAATAGGAAAGCCGGGGGGGGGGGGCCGTGAAAAATCATTGGCAAGTAGGATTAAATAGAATCCCAAGGCATTCCATACATACATCAAGACAAAAAGGACAACTAGGGAGAGGGTAGGTCCACTCAAAACTACTGGTGAGAACATTTGCTTGGATGTAGAGGATATGGGTGAGGTCCTTAATGGCTACTTTACATCAGTATTTACCAAGGAGAAGGACGTGGGGGATAGGGAGATCACTGCTGAGTGTATTGATATGCTAGGGCATTTTGAGATATCTGAAGAAGTAGTCTTGAGTCTCTTAAAGAGCATTAAGGTGGATAAGTCCCCAGTACCTGATGATATATATTCCAGATTATTCAGGGAGTCAAGAGAAGAGATTACCGGGGCTTTGACTGGTCTCTTAAGAGTCCTCCCTAGGCATAGGTGAGTTTCTGCAGGACTGGCAAATAGCTAATGTTATTCCATTATTCATGAATGGAACCAGGGATATTCCTGGAAACTATAGACCAGTGAGTCTCATGTCAGTAGTAGGGAAGTTACTGGAAAGAGTTCTTAGGGATAGATTTACGACCATTTGGAAAACCATGGACGAATTAGGGAAAGCCAGCATGGTTTTGTGGGGGCCAAATCGTATCTTACAAATGATTGAGTTTTTTGATGAGGTGACGAGGGTGACTGATGAAGGCAGAGCTGTGGATGTTGTCTATGGATTTTAGTAAGGCCTTTGACAAAGAAGGTCCTTCAGTGGGAGGCTCATCAGGGGATTAGGAGGGATCCATGATGAACTGGCTATTTGGATTCATAACTTGCTTGCCCACAGAAGACAAAGGGTAGTGGTTGATGGGACATATTCTAGCTGGAGATCTGTCATTAGTGGTGTTTCACAGGGATCTGTACTGGGATTTCTGCTTTTTGTGACATATACAGTAAATGACCTGGATGAAAAATTAGATGGGTGGATTAGTAAGTCTGCAGCTGACATGAAAATTGGTGGTGTTGTGGATAGTGTAAAAGGCTGGCAGAAATTACAATGGGATATAGATCAGTTGCAGATATAGGTGGAGAAATGGCAGATGGTGTTTAACCTGGCCAAATATGAAATGTGACACCTTGGTAGGTCTAATGTGAAAAGACAGTACTCTGTTAACAGCAAAATCCTTAACAGGTTGAAGAGCAGAGGAATCATGTGGTCCAAGTTCACAGCTCCCTGAAAGTGAATACACAGGTGAAAAGAGTGGTTCAGAAGGCAATGGTATGTTTGCCTTTTTTAGTTAAGCCATTGAGTTCAAAAGTCAGGAAAATTATTGCAGAATGCTGGACCGTCTTACAAATTTGTTATGAACCTTGGTCACACTAAATAATCCTTGTGAATGGACAAGTAGTATTTTTCAGGAATTCCTGTTGTTTTCTTTCTGCTTCTTCTTAGGCAACCCTCCTGGGTTGAGAACTTGCATTCAGTCCTTCCCCACCGTATCACTGAAGACATTCATGAGGATTAGTTTGGTTTCCTCTGGCAAATGGATCACGGTTTTTCTCACGGCTGGAGCAGATTCATTTGTAGCTTTCACAATTGGAACATGTGCACTGAAGATCTGGTGTGCTGTTTTGGAGTTATCCACGCATTAGGACACATTTGCTAATCATACAGGGGAATCCCTGAGATGTTGGCTAGTTCATTCATAATAGTGAAACCAACTCCAAGATGGTGCCATCCCTCTTCCGGTTTGCCTTCCAGTAGTATTCTCACAGCCTTGAGTTTGCCATCTCCTGTCTGGAACCTTTCATTCAGTGTGATGCTGTCAATGTCAGAGTCCCGGTGTCCTTAGGCATTTAGGTCTGTGGCTGTCTGGCTCTCGTAAGGATCCTACCAAAAAGACGAAGATTCCAGTGGATGATTTCTTTCAATAAACATGAGGAATTCTGCAGATGCTGGAAATTCAAGCAATACACATCAAAGTTGCTGGTGAACGCAGCAGGCCAGGCAGCACCTCTAGGAAGAGGTACAGTTGACGTTTTGGGCCGAGAACCTTCGTTTCCTTTAATTGTCGACTGACCACTGTATATTATCCACCACTTGGACCTGATGGAGTGAAGTCTTAGTCCTGTAGCAAGGGAACTAAAATAACTGGACAGCAGAGCCTACTGCACTGACACTAACACATACATATATATGGGCATGTGCAAGCACTTGTCAGTGCACAGAAGGGTTGACCCATATATATATGCCTAGTGCCTCTTCCTCATCCTTCCCTTCCTCTACTCTCTCCTTGACACCTCATTCTCAATCTTCCCTATCCATAAATCCCTTCTTCCTTCAGTCCCAAGATCTTGCCTTCTCCTTCTGTCAGTTTCCCTTTCATCCAACTCCCCCCACCCTTTCTTTTGTATTTACTAATTGGTCTCCTCCTCCTTTTCCTTCTCTAAGTACTCGCCTCTCATTCTTCAGACTTCCCTACCTCCCTCCATCCTATCACCACGGCTATGATTCATTGCAGCACAGTATCAAGTCACCACATTTACTTTGTAGCTGAAAGAGAAATGAGAAACGCTTTCAGTATGGAAGTCCACGAGTGTCTTCAGAAGTTAATTTAATGCATTGTATTACTGAATTTCCTCCACACTGTACTCGGACCTGATAATCCAATGATCAGGTGTAATTTACATGCACTCTCTCAATAAATAAAGAGTTTGACATTGGATAATAATGAATAAAATACCACTGAAGCAAGTATCTCGAGAACAGAGTGTCAAAGACAACATGCTGTGTGAAGACAGTGTAGAAATTTTAAAATAATCCTGACATTTTATAGTATAGAAGCTTCTCGTATAGATTAGGGACAACTATCATATAAAATTTTTGCATTGGAAATTAAAGACATATGCTTGTGCCTCATGAAAACCAATACAATGTCAGCATGCACTCTCTGGTTGTTGGGAAAGAGTGCGGCAGTCCAGGCCAAAGGCTTTTGATAAAAGAACTTCAAAATGCTCAACTAAATATTAGCGCCTGAAGGCTTTGTGTGTCAATGCAAGGAGCATTCGTAATAAGGTGGATGAATTGAAAGTGCAGATTGTTATTAATGATTATGATATAGTTGGGATCACAGAGACATGGCTCCAGGGTGACCAGGGATGGGAGCTCAACGTTCAGGGATATTCAATATTCAGGAGGGATAGACATGAAGGAAGGGGAGGTGGGGTGGCGTTGCTGGTTAAAGAGGAGATTAACGCAATAGAAAGGAAGGACATAAGCCGGGAAGATGTAGAATCGATATGGGTAGAGCTGTGTAACACTAAGGGACAGAAGACGCTGGTGGGAGTTGTGTACAGGCCACCTAACAGTAGTAGTGAGGTCGGAGATGGTATTAAACAGGAAATTAGAAATGTGTGCAATAAAGGAACAGCAGTTATAATGGGTGACTTCAATCTACATGTAGATTGGGTGAACCAAATTGGTAAAGGTGCTGAGGAAGAGGATTTCTTGGAATGTATGCGGGATGGTTTTTTGAACCAACATGTCGAGGAACCAACTAGAGAGCAGGCCATTCTGGACTGGGTTTTGAGCAATGAGGAAGGGTTAATTAGCAATCTTGTCGTGAGAGGCCCCTTGGGTAAGAGTGACCATAATATGGTGGAATTCTTCATTAAGATGGAGAGTGACATAGTTAATTCAGAAACAAACGTTCTGAACTTAAAGAGGGGTAACTTTGAAGGTATGAGACATGAATTAGCTAAGATAGACTGGCAAATGACACTTAAAGGATTGACGGTGGATATGCAATGGCAAGCATTTAAAGGTTGCATGGATGAACTACAACAATTGTTCATCCCAGTTTGGCAAAAGAATAAATCAAGGAAGGTAGTGCACCTGCGGCTGACGAGAGAAATTAGGGATAGTATCAATTCCAAAGAAGAAGCATACAAATTAGCCAGAGAAAGTGGCTCACCTGAGGACTGGGAGAAATTCAGAGTTCAGCAGAGGAGGACAAAGGGCTTAATTAGGAAGGGGAAAAAAGATTATGAGAGAAAACTGGCAGGGAACATAAAAACTGACTGTAAAAGCTTTTATAGATATGTAAAAAGGAAAAGACTGGTAAAGACAAATGTAGTTCCCCTGCAGACAGAAACAGGTGAATTGATTATGGAGAGCAAGGACATGGCAGACCAATCGAATAATTACTTTGGTTCTGTCTTCACTAAGGAGGACATAAATAATCTTCCAGAAATAGTAGGGGACAGAGGGTCCAGTGAGATGGAGGAACTGAGCAAAATACATGTTAGTAGGGAAGTGGTGTTAGGTAAATTGAAGGGATTGAAGGCAGATAAATCTCCAGGGCCAGATGGTCTGCATCCCAGAGTGCTTAAGGAAGTAGCCCAAGAAATAGTGGATGAATTAGTGATAATTTTTCAAAACTCGTTAGATTCTGGACTAGTTCCTGAGGATTGGAGGGTGGCTAATGTAACTCCACTTTTTAAAAAAGGAGGGAGAGAGAAACCAGGGAATTATAGACCAGTTAGCCTAACGTTGGTGGTGGGGAAACTGCTGGAGTCAGTTATCAAGGATGTGATAACAGCACATTTGGAAAGCGGTGAAATGATCGGACAAAGTCAGCATGGATTTGTGAAAGGAAAATCATGTCTGACGAATCTCACAGAATTTTTTGAGGATGTAACTAGTAGAGTGGATAGGGGAGAACCAGTGGATGTGGTATATTTGGATTTTCAGAAGGCTTTTGACAAGGTCCCACACAGGAGATTAGTGTGCAAACTTAAAGCACACGGTATTGGGGGTAAGGTATTGGTGTGGGTGGAGAGTTGGTTAGCAGACAGGAAGCAAAGAGTGGGAATAAACGGGACCTTTTCAGAATGGCAGGCGGTGACTAGTGGGGTACCGCAAGGCTCAGTGCTGGGACCCCAGTTGTTTACAATATATATTAATGACTTGGATGAGGGAATTAAATGCAGCATCTCCAAGTTTGCGGATGACATGAAGCTGGGTGGCAGTGTTAGCTGTGAGGAGGATGCTAAGAGGATGCAGGGTGACTTGGATAGGTTGGGTGAGTGGGCAAATTCATGGCAGATGCAATTTAATGTGGATAAATGTGAAGTTATCCACTTTGGTGGCAAAAATAGGAAAACAGATTATTATCTGAATGGTGGCCGATTAGGAAAAGGGGAGGTGCAACGAGACCTGGGTGTCATTATACACCAGTCATTGAAAGTGGGCATGCAGGTACAGCAGGCGGTGAAAAAGGCAAATGGTATGCTGGCATTTATAGCGAGAGGATTCGAGTACAGGAGCAGGGAGGTACTACTGCAGTTGTACAAGGCCTTGGTGAGACCACACCTGGAGTATTGTGTGCAGTTTTGGTCCCCTAATCTGAGGAAAGACATCCTTGCCATAGAGCGAGTACAAAGGTTCACCAGATTGATTCCTGGGATGGCAGGACTTTCATATGAAGAAAGACTGGATGAACTGGGCTTGTACTCGTTGGAATTTAGAAGATTGAGGGGGGATCTGATTGAAACGTATAAGATCCTAAAGGGATTGGACAGGCTAGATGCAGGAAGATTGTTCCCGATGTTGGGGAGGTCCAGAATGAGGTGCCACAGTTTGAGGATAGAGGGGAAGCCTTTTAGGACTGAGATTAGGAAAAACTTCTTCACACAGAGAGTGGTGAATCTGTGGAATTCTCTGCCACAGGAAACAGTTGAGGCCAGTTCATTGGCTATATTTAAGAGGGAGTTAGATATGGCCCTTGTGGCTACGGGGGTCAGGGGGTATGGAGGGAAGGCTGGGGCGGGGTTCTGAGTTGGATGATCAGCCATGATCATAATAAATGGCGGTGCAGGCTCGAAGGGCCGAATGGCCTACTCCTGCACCTATTTTCTATGTTTCTATGTTTCTATATTAGTACTGGTGATTTCTTTTCTTTCTTTTCAAATCTTTTTATTGTTATATTATACAGAAAAAATAACATGAGTACATTGAAGTAACAACACTTACAATGTCTCAAAAAAGATATTATCTTAAAGATAGAAAAAAAAATTTGTGATAACAAAAAAAACCTATTAAGCAGAAAAGTGAGAAAAAAAAGAATCCATTAGGTGTGCAGCCCCAGAGTCATGCGTCATACAAAAAGCTTCTAAAAATAAACATCAAGAAAAGAAAAGGAAAGAACCAGCAAGAAAAGAAAATATACTAAAAAATTTACAATTAGATTGTGGAAAAATTATATCAATTAACTCAAATGATAATAACAAGCAAATGAGCCCCATCTTTTCTCAAAATCAAATAAAGTTTGATCAAATAAAACAAAATGGCCCTCCTAGCTATCAATGTAACAAAAACAATAACATGTTGGTCAGACACAGAAATACCATGAATATTTTGAGGAATTATTCCAAAAAGCACAGTTAGTTTATTAGGTTGTAAATTACTTTTAAGTGCTTTAGAAATTGTTGAAAAAAACGACTTCCAGAATTGCCCCAATATAGAACAAGACCAAGACATATGTGTCAGTGTAGCTATCTCAGTTTTACATCTATCACAATGACTATCAACATCGGAAAAGATTTTAGAAGGTCTCTCCTTTGTCAAATGATAATGATGTACAATTTTAAATTGAATCAATGAATGGCTAGCACAAATTGAAGAAGAGTTAACCAACTTCAAAATCAGCATCCAATCTTCCGTCATAAAAGTCAAATTAAGTTCCTTTTCCCAATCCTGTTAAATCTTAGATAAAGGATGCTTATCCCATTGTAATAATAAATTCTAAGTTCTTCCAATAGAACCCTTAATCAAAGGATTCATACTCATAATGGTATCTAACAGGTCAGCCTCCAATATGTAAGGACAATTACTTAAATATTTTTGTAAAAAATGTCTAACTTGAAGGTATTGCAGAAAGTGCGAGTATGAAAAAGGATATTTATTAATTAATTGTTCAAAAGACATCAATCTATTTTCTTTAATTAAATCCAAAAAAATAATTAATACCTTTATTTTTCCAAAATAAAAAAATTGGATCAAGGAAGGCTTAAAAAAGTAATTTCGGTAAATTAAACTACAAAGTTTAAATTTTTTAAGATTAAAAAAATTGTGGAACTGGAGCCAAATTTGTAAAGAATAATTAATCACAAGATATAGGTTTAAATTAACAACTTTAACTAATTGCATAGGTAAAGGAGCTCCCAATAATGAGGTTAAATAAAACTGTTTTATAACTTTCAGTTCCAGGTCTACCCAAATTGGCCGATCATTCTTATCAACCCAGTATAACCAGAAAGATATATATTGCACATTAACAGCCCAATAATACATTCTTAGATTAGGCAAAGCAAGACCTCCATCCTTTTTCAATTTTTGTAAGTGACATTTACTAATTCTTGGTCTTTTATTATTCCAAATAAAAGATAAAATAATAGAATCAATCTGATCAAAAAACTTCCTAGTCAAAAAAACAGGAATATTCTGAAATAAATATAAAAATTTGGATTAAAAATAATTGGATTAAAATGATATATAAAGCCCCTATTGCTACTGTTGTCACTAACAATTGTAGGTCTCCTTTTTTTCAGCTTTCACAGGGGACAAGGCAAGGCTGTCCATTAAGTCCTTTGTTGTTTAATTTAATATTAGAACCCCTTGCTATTGCTCTTCGTGAGGCTAAAAATATCCATGGGATTTTTGTGAATGAGACCATGCATAAGATCTCTCTTTATGCTGATGATTTATTGGTTTATATATCTAACCCTGTCGAATCCATTCCTGCCTTGCTAAAATTATTTAATGAATTTGGAGGTTTTTCAGGATATAAAATAAATTTTAATAAAAGTGAATTGTTTCCTTTAAATGATTCTGTCTCTATATATGATAATACTCCTTTTAAAGTTACAGACTCTTTTAGATATCTAGGTATTATAATTACTAAAAAATATAAGGATCTTTATAAAGCCAATTTTGTTCCCTTAGTTGACTTTATTAAGTATTTATTTAGTAGATGGAGTCCACTTACTTACATTTTCACTTGTTGGTCGTATTCATATAGTACTGGTGATTTCTATTGCTTCAGCAGGCACAAAGGATCTGCTTCAATTGGTGTTTTTGATCTGAGATTATCAGGTGTGCCCTCTGTTAGATGACAACAAAATTCCCAACTGCTCTGTCATGAGCAAAAGGTCTCATGGCATTATTTTAAAAAAAGCCATTGTTTATCCTCAGTCAACATTTTTAAAAGAGATTTTTTCTGGCAAGTATCTTTCTTTTTTCTTGCTATTAGTCGCATATGAACATTGACAATGCTTCAAGTGCACATTGCTAACTGTAAAACACTGGGACATCCTGAAATTATAATCTAAATGTAAATCTTTTTATTTTACATGCCATACATCCTTTACTAGTTCAACACTCCCAAGGCCATTCCAAATTCTACACTAATCAAATTAAGTAAAATAAGGCAAGGCAGGTTGCAAGGCCTGTATACACAGTATAGATGTGGTCTCATTAGGGTCCTATGTAACTACAGTGAGGCATTTCTTCTCTTGTATTCAACTTCTTTTACAATAAAGGCCACTTTACTATTTATCTTCCTAATTTCTGGCTGTGTGTTAACTTTCCTTCTGAACATTGACATCTTTCAAAATCTTACTATTTACAAAATACTCCACCTTCCTATTCAATCTACCAAAATCAACAACCTCATGTTGTCCACACTATATCTTCAGCCATTCACTTAACACACCCAAAGAAACTCTCATCCTCTGAGATCACATTGTGGGCTCCCTTTGTAACCACACAGAACTAGCTCTCCCTACCCAAACACTTTATATAGATCGCTGAGCATCAGCTGTGCACAGTGATCCCTGTTGCACTCCACAAGTCCCAATGCAAAACTAACCGATTTATTCTTACTCTCGATTTTCTGCCCATTAACTGATCCTCAGTATTTAACTTACAATATCATGCACTCTATCACTGTTTAACAGTTTCCTGCAAGGCCCTTTCAACAAAGCCCTTCTAAAAATACACCACATTAGCTAGTTCACCATTATCAATTCTGCTAACTAAAATTTCAAAAAGATCCAAAGTATTTGACAAACATAATTTCCCTTTCATAAATACATGTTGTCTCTGCCCAATCCAATTCCCAATTCCCAAGTGCCCTGACAACATTTCCTTAATAACAGATTTCAGCATTTCCCCTACAATTTATGCCAGTCTAATTGGTGGATTGTTTCCTGTTTTCTCTCTCTGTCCTTCCTCTCTCTTCAACAGTGATATTGCATTTGCTGACTTCCAGCTGCTGTGAACCAAAAGAGTATCTCTGGAATTATAGATGCATCCAGCATCTCCATTGACACCTCTTTAACATCTTAAGATGCAGATGAATAGACCTTGGGGATACATTGCCTTTCTTCAATAATATATATTCTAAATGCTAATTTACTTATTTACAAAGTAAGAAAGTAAGAAATTTGGAGCAGGAGCAAGTCATACAGTCCTCAAGACTATCCTGCCATTTAGTAAGACCATGGCTGATCTGACTATAACTTCAGTTCAGCACTAGGACACAAACAACTGCATTCTGCATTCTTGTCTACCACTGCCTACTTCTGAATTAAAAAGTCACCCAAAATGCTTCCACACTTCTGAGGCAGAGGTCTCTGAGGACTCATGATCCTCCGAGGGAAGCAATTTTGACTATTAGATAGTAAACATTTTACTTTTTATTTAATCAATATCCTCTAGTTCTTGTATTTTTCCCTTAATAGTTAACATTCTCTCCACATTCACCCTGACAAGATCCCTCAGGTCATATCATTATACTATTATAAGATTCACCAGGATGTTACTTGGACTGGATATGCATGGCCTTCTTTCATAACACGGTTGGGTAGGGTGAAATATTCAAAGTGTTTTTCACAGGTGATGGGGAGGGGGTCTAAAACTGGTAGACAAAAATCATGTAATGGGGAAAAATAAAAGGCAAGAGAGGAGTAACATTTTCAACAGGGGGTAGCTGGTACAGTGCCTATAAAAAGTATTTACCCCCCTTGGAAGTTATCATGTTTTATTGTTTCTCAACATTGAATCACAGTGCAATCAATTAATTTTGTGTTTTATATTTGTAATTAATTTAGGTCACTTTGTAGAGATCTGCTTTCACTTTGACACAAAAGAGTTTTTTCTGTTGATCAGTATCAAAAAAATCCATACTTAATCCACTGTGATTCAATGTTGTAAAACAATAAAACACGAAAATATCTGGGGGTGGGGGAAGGGGGTGAATACATTTTATAGGGATTGTATATAGAACGAACTGCCAGAGGAAATGGGTGATGTAGCCCACAGTTAGAGCATTTAAAGGACATATGGGCAGGTAGATGGACAAGAAATGTTTATAAGTATATTGGTCAAAAGAAGGCAAATGGGACTTGCTCAGGTAGGCAAATTGATCAGCATGGTCAAGTTGTGCTGAAGAGCCTGTTACCATGCCATATAACCTTACAATTCTATATTGTTCAATCCTTTTTTTTCAGCTCCTCATTTATGCTCGATGTGGCCCTTGTTGCTAATCAAAGACTGGATGTCAAGCAGGCAGTATGATAATACTAATGTGGTTCAGGGTCAGGATAGGTGGCATAACAATCTGCGTTAACAGCATTAACACATGCCATTGATGATAAAGTGACATCTTGTTTACAAAGGTCAGGAAGAGATCCAGGGTTGATCCTTGAGGGACTGTGTGAGGAGTAATTTAGCCATGGGATGTAAAACATTGCTGTAGATAGTGTGGCCATTGCTAGATAGGTCAGGAAGTCTGTGATCATGACTATTCCTTTTTTATATTCTTCCTCTCCTACCTGTTATATTAGAAGTAATATGCATTTATAATTTAGGTTATGCTGGTACTCTCTGCTTCTCTTCTCTTCCATACTTCCTGCTGCATTATTCTCATCCATCCCCTTCAAACTATGATGGCGGCCTTCCAATTTTCCTGCCCGTATTGAAGTTCATACTCTTCTTCTTCCTTTATGATGAGATTCTTCTCTCACTCCCACACAGCCAGCTTACTTGCCTCATATTTTATTCTATTAGCCATCTGGTTCTTCTAGGAGAGTGAATTTCATTCTGCCATGTACGTGGGGATTTTCAAACTTGCAAAAATATTCAATGCCCTTGCACGGAAATAGAAGAAACGAAAACAAAACTCTTAGCATGATTGAGAAAGTAATTTGAAATAATCTTGTGCCGAATGATATTGTGAAGATGCAGATTTCTCATGAATATTCCTCCAAATTGGCAATGAAATTCATCATTGTCAGCACTGCCTTGATTATCTGTTAAAAAGGGTGACTGAAGATTAAGATCTCAAATCTGGGACAAAACTTGTGGTTTACTCTTTTTTGCCCTCTTGAACTCTTCTGAGATTTGGACCACCTACAGAGGTATCCCCAATCACTGGTGAGATCCATCAGCACTCCATTCAGTGACTTCTCCCAGGACAATATGCCCAGCATTTTGTTCAGTTGGCTCTGAAGGACAGGCCAATACCCAAAACAAAAGCACTATTCTAAGCCCAATCATTGAAAAGATTGTCAGAGATATGAAGGAAAGGTCTCAAGGATATTCTCAAAGCCTCTTTGAAAAAACTGCCAAATCCTCACTATCTCACGGCCTGGCCCATGAACACTCAAGGTGGAAAATGAGCATTTGATATCATGCTGAGAACCTCAAGTCCATAAGACCATAAGACGTAGAAACAGAATTAGGCCATTTAGCCCATTGCGTCTGCTCTGCCATTCCATTATGGCTGGTCCCAGACTCCACTCAACCCCATACACCTGCCTTCTCGCCATATCCTTTGAAGCCCTGACCGATCAGGAAACTATCAACTTCCCCATTATATATTCCCATGGGTTTGGCCTCCACCGCAGTAGTTATATCTAAGGCAGAAGTTGATAGTTTCCTGATCGTTGGGATTCCAATGAAAATAGTGAAGGAGGCACAGGATCTCCTAAGCTACCCAACTGCAGTACCTACCCTGTTAAGCACTTTAGCTCTACTGTGGCAATATCTGCAGGTTTCATGTTGACCTCAGAACCTACAGAACTGAGGTTGAGCATGTAATTCTCAAATATGAGAAACTGACTAAAGATGGAAGAATTATCTAATATATTTTCTCCTTGGTTTGCTATTGGCCAGTAAAATTAAGTGCCGTGGATAACCAGTAACTAAAATACATGACTTTTTATTAAATTTGCGGCTTTTTCTTGCTGTTATACAGCTTTTACTAGGCTCAGATGTAGAGCTTGCCTTTGTTTTGCTGCCAATTTACTTTCCGCTGCCTAATGAAAATATAAACTCACTCTGCAGCAGCATATTAGAAGACATCAATTGATTAGTAGGCCAAAGTCTAAAAATATGTTTAGATTGCTCTCTACCAAATACTGAAAAATGTTACAAATACTAGCATAAGTTATTGTAGTTGCTTTCATATTGCATTAAGGTCTTGGCATCAGCATCCAACTAATTGTGTATTTGCTAAAATTCATGGTCCAAAAATATGACTTGAACATCCTTCTTCTCAGGTTGCAGAAGACTTAATTGAACTCACTGCCTTGATGTGATGTACAACCTGTTATCCAATCCCTTGGAGATATTTGGTTATGATTCTACTTAATGCTAAATCACACTGTCCAATCTAAATATATTTTTCATCAGAAATTATTTAAAATCTATGCTTTTCTATGGAAGTAAAATCTGTTAAAATGCTTTTAATCTATACCCATGGCAAAGGTGCTAGAAAACAAAATTACACCCAAAGTATTAAAATGGATTTGTAGAAATGTGTTTTTTCCAAATCTATATTCCTAAATAAAATTGAATGTATTCATAAGCTGTCAGGCAAAGGCTTATTTCAGTTGTTACAAAGGGTAACAATTTTTCCGATTAGGAAAAGGGGAGGTGCAACGAGACCTGGGTGTCATTGTACACCAGTCATTGAAGGTGGGCATGAAGGTACAGCAGGCGGTGAAAAAGGCGAATGGTATGCTGGCATTCGTAGCAAGAGGACTCGAGTACAGGAGCAGGGAGGTACTACTGCAGTTGTACAAGGCCTTGGTGAGACCACACCTGGAGTATTGTGTGCAGTTTTGGTCCCCTAATCTGAGGAAAGACATTCTTGCCATAGAGGGAGTACAAAGAAGGTTCACCAGATTGATTCCTGGGATGGCAGGACTTTCATATGATGAAAGACTGGATCCACTAGGCTTATACTCTCTGGAATTTAGAAGATTGAGGGGGGATCTTATTGAAACGTATAAAATCCTAAAGGGATTGTTCAACAGGCTAGATGCAGGAAGATCGTTCCCGATGTTGGGGAAGTCCAGAACGAGGGGTCACAGTTTGAAGATAAAGGGGGAGTTTTTTAGGACCGAGATGAGGAAAAACTTCTTCACACAGAGAGTGGTGAATCTATGGAATTCTCTGCCACAGGAAACAGTTGAGGCCAGTTCATTGGCTATATTTAAGAGGGAGTTAGATATGGCCCTTGTGGCTAAAGGGATCAGGGGGTATGGAGAGAAGGCAGGTACAGGGTTCTGAGTTGGATGATCAGCCATGATCATACTGAATGGCGGTGCAGGCTCGAAGGGCCGAATGGCCTATTCCTGCACCTATTTTCTATGTATCTATGGTACAGATTGTATAATTAACAACAAGCAAAAAGAGACCTGTGATCATCATATTAACTGATCTAAAATAGGAGAACGAGCACTATATCTTCCTGGTGGTCTCTGTCCTGCTATCACTTAAACTGTTACCTCATTTTGCACTCAGGCTTTATTCTTAAGAAACAGTGCTAATTGAATCAGAGGTATTAAGTGTTGCTCTCTCACTGGTTGATCACCAATGACATAATGACATATTGCACTTTCATTAGTCAAGTGAACACACACTTCAAAGCAATGTTTGGTAAACTATCCAGATTCATTTGCCAAGTTGGTAAACTGGTAAGCTGCGAAGTTTTGATTATTTTAGTCATTTTGTTTTCTAATATATTTTAGTTAAGAAAACCTTTTCCCCAGACCAAGAGTGTAATAATGGATCAGCATTCAAGGGAGTTATGCCAAGCGTAATCCCAGTGTTTCACAGTATTACAGCAGTTGCTTACCTCAGGACCGTTCTGTGACAGTACACTAACTATGATTTCCTGCTTTGTTTCTTATTTCAGCAAAAGGAACAGGACTGCAGACAAAATAAAGAAACTTCAGTCAAATTAGTTATCAGCTTTGACAGCCACACATTTTTCTGTCTTCGCAATACTAATTGAATTTAAAAAAACTAATTTGCATATTACATTAACAAAAATATCTAATTTAAACAGGCAACACAACTTTGATGTGTGTTGCTTGAATTTCTAGCATCTGCAGAATTCCTGTTGTTTTAATTTAAACAGGTCTGTTTTATCAAACTTTATGGAAAATTTACAGGTAAATTTTAAAGAATCAAATCTATGAAAATGATGTATTAGATTTGTAATACTTCTTAATACTTGATGTATTAGTTTCCTTAAACTCTACCTCTCATGCATATTATTGCATTTTGTCAGAGGAAAATTTTTACATTAAGATATGCCTAAAGTACACATGTTTATGTATAATAAATAATCAGCCATTTGATAATAATCTCACTGTTTGGCTCAGTCTTGATGAAGAGTTTGAACCCACAATGTTGGAAATTTATTTCCTCCAACCGATACAGCTTAAAATACAGAGTTCCTCCAGCAAATTGTTTGTTGTTCCAGATCCCAGCACCCGCATTCTCCTGCGCCTTCATTTGACAATAGTTCACCGATTAATCACATTTGACCTATCACAGTGCTGAATATATTCAGCAGCTCTCTGGTGTAAAGAAGATCAAAGAGTCATGACTGTCTCCTCATTTCCTTCACAAATAGGTGGCCCTTTTTATGAAACTATGGTCCTCTGCTCAAGAATCCCCATTGAACAGAATCATTCTCAGAGCATATTTTTAAAAACGTAAGTATGGAAGACTGTAATTTGAACAAAACTTGAGGAAAAAATTATAGCCCAACATTTGCAATTGGTATATTTTTGTAGCTTTATTACAACTTCAGAATCAGTAGAGAACCAAGGAAGCCTTTACTTCATGTGGATTGCACAACAGATGGTTTCCAAAATCTAATTTGCCTAATTTTAAGTGTGGTTGCTTCTACTCAGTCTGAGGCAGTGTGCTGAATTTATAGAACTCAATAATACTTCTCAATGTTCCTTTGAGAGTTAGATCTGTTTTCCTTGTATGTTAGGTATAGACTTAATGACTGAATTCCATTTGACTGAATGCTACTGCTTGCTGATGTCAATTCATGGAAAACAGAAAAAGCTTACTTATGTCCTTGTGTGATCATTTTGTCATCATCAGCTGAAAATAATCAGCCAATGCTTTTATTTTTAGCATGACTGCTATTTCCAGAATTGAAACATTTGTCCTGGACTGCTGAGGTTTCAGTACAAGATTTTATTTTTTCAAATGAGAATATAAAATGACTTAAAATGAATCAAAACAGAAGACAAGAAAAGTGCATCATATTATGAAGTATTATGAAGCATTTTTCTTGAAACCTACTCTTAAGGGGAGATTTGCTTGCATTGGAGGTAGCTCACAGTATTTTCTCTAAGTCTACTCCTGTGATGAAACAGTTATCAAAAGGTTGAATAGGTTGGACCTGGACCCAATGATTTGAGAGAAAATGAGAAATGTTCTTATAGAAAAGATACATGATTCTGGGGTGCCTTGGCAAGTAGATGCTGAGAGGATGATAATGCAGGAACCCAGAACAAGGGGACATAGTTTTAGTGCAAGAGATTTAAAATGGAGAAGGGAAAATAATTTCTTGAATTTTTGGCATTTTCATCTAGAAAGCTATGAATACTATATCATTGAAAATATTCTTCTACATTTATGGAACAAGCAGAAGAGTGAGTTTGAGGCCTAGATCTCACCTGCCATGACACTGAATGGTGAAATACCCCTCAAAGGGCTGTGTGGCTTAGTCCTGTACCCATTTCTTATGGTGGTGACCAGTTGGCTGCAGTGTTCAGGGGCATCAATCAGAGAAGAAGCACAAGAAGAGCAGGGTGAACTGCCTCAATGTAAAGCAGAGGAAAGGAGTGGGAATAAAGGGAGCCTTTTCTGGTGGGCTGACGGCAAGTAGTGGTGTTCTACAGGAGTCTGTTTTGGGACTGCATCTTTGTATATTATATGTCAATGACTTGGAGGATGGAATTGATGGCTTAGCTACAAAGTTTGCAGACAATAGGAAGATAGGTGGAAGGGCAGGTAGTTTTAAGGAAATAGAGAGGCTACAGAAAGTCTTAGACAGATTAGGAGAATGGGCAAAGAAGTGGGAGGTTTATGGTTAGGCACTTTGGCAGAAGAAATAGAAGGGTAGACCATTTTCTAAATGGAGAGAAAATTCAAAGCATTGACATGCAAAGGGTCTTGGGAGTCCTTGTGCAGGATTCCCTAAAGGTTAATTTGCAGGCTGAGTCTGTAGTGAGGAAGGCAATTGCGATGTTAGCATTCATTTTAAGAGGACCAGAAAATAAAAGCAAGGATGTAACATTGAAACTTTATAAAGCACTGTTGGGGCCTCATGGAGAATTGTGAGTAGTTTTAGGCCCCTTATCTTAGAAAGGATGTGTTTGACACTGAAGAGGGTTCAAAGGAGTTTCATGAAAATGATTCCAAGATTGAACAGCTTGTCATATGAAGTGTGTTTGATGGCTTTGGGCCTGTTTTCACAATAGAATTCAGAAGAATGAGGGGGTGACCTAATTGAAACCTATCAAATGGTGAAAGGCTTTCATAGAGTGAACATGGGTAGGATATTTCTTATGGTGGGAGAATCTAGGACCAGAGGACACAGCCTCAGATTACAGGGGCGTCTTTTTAGAATGGAGATGAGGAGGCACTTCTTTAGCCAGAGAGTGGTGATTCTGTCGAATTCTTTGCCACAGGCAGCTGTGGAGGCCAAGTCTTTATGTATATTTAAGATTAGATTAGATTAGATTCAACTTTATTGTCACTGTGCCGAGTTCAGATACAAAGCCAATGAAATGCATTTAGTATCTGACCAGAAATGCAAAGAATAGTGTTATTTACAAAATAACTGCGAATAAGAAAAGTGCTACAGCACACAAATATAAAAGTACCGAGACAGTACGATACAGATGCAATACTGCTTAGCGCTGTGATGAAAGGTTTAGCAGTGTCACAGCCTCAGGGAAGAAGCTCTTCCTGTGCCTGCTGGTGCGGGAGCGGAGGCTCCTGTAGCACCTACTGGATGGGAGGAGAGTAAAAAGTCCATGGTTAGGGTGAGATGCATCCCTGATAATGCTTTTCGCCCTGCCCAGGCAGCGTTTATGGTAGATGTTCTCAATGGTGGGCAATTGGGTGCCGATAACCCGCTGGGCAGTTTTCACCACACGCTGGAGTACTTTGCGGTCCGATATGGGACAATTGTCATACCACACTGAGAAGCAGTTGGTGAGTATGCTCTCAATGGTACAGCGGTAAAAGTCCATCAGTATCCTGGGACAGAGGTGAGCTTTCTTCATGCTCCGCAGGAAATAAAGGTGCTGTTGCACCTTTTTGATCAGGATGGAGGAGCTCAGGAACCAGGTGAGATCCTTGGAAATGTGGACACCAAAGAATTTGAAGCTTGATACACGCTCCACTACAGTTCCGTTGATGTAAATGGGGACTTGAGTGTGACTCCTGGCATGCCTGAAGTCCATAATGATCTCCTTGGTCTTCTGGGTGTTGAGGGTCAGGTTGTTGTCGGCACACCACGCAGCCAGGTGCTGGACCTCGTCCCTATAGGCCATCTTGTCATCCCCTCTGATCAGACCAACCACCGTGGTGTCGTCTGCGAACTTGATTATGGAGTTAGAACCATGTACAGATACGCAGTCATAGGTGAAAAGGGAGTACAGAAGAGGGCTCAGCACACAGCCTTGAGGCATGCCGGTGTTCAGGGTGAGAGTGGAGGAGGAGAGGTTGTCTAACTTAACTGATTGGGGTCTGTTAGTCAGAAAGTCGAAGGTCCAATTGCAGAGGGATACGCTGATACCCAGCTGGCGAAGTTTGGTGATCAGCTTGGAGGGGATCACAGTATTGAATGCCGAACTAAAGTCAATGAACAGCATTCTGACGTAAGAGTTGGGGCTGTCCAGGTGGGTCAGGGCAGAGTGAAGTGCCGTGGAGATGGCATCCTCTGTTGACTCTGTTAAGGCAGCAGAGATTAGATTTGTGATTAGTCAGGTTATGAAGAGATTCAGGGAGAAGGCAGGAGATTGAGGCTGACAGGAAAATTGGATCAGCCATGATAAAATAGTGTAGCAGACTTGATGGGCCAAAATGGCCTAATTCTGCTCCTATATCTTATGGTCTTATAACTAGTTCATTAGCACTCACTTCTACTGTGATGAAGTATTTGAGAGGTTGGTTATGGCTAGAATTAACTCCTTTCTGACAAAGGAGCTAGATCCACTGCAATCTGCCTAACATCACAACAGGTCAACAAAAGATGCAATCTCACTGGCTTTCCACTCTGTTTTGGAGCACCAAGACATTTACAAAAATACATCAGATTGCCGTTTATTATTATATCTTGGTATTCAACACCACCATCCACTCAGTTTTAATCACAAAACTTCGAATCCTGGGCCTCTATACCTTCCTCTGCAACTGAATTCTTGATTTCCTTATTGGGAGGTCACAGTCAGTTCAGATTGGTGATAACATCTCCTCTTCGTTGACAATCAACAGAGGTGCACCTCAAGGATGCATGCTTAGCCACTGCACAAAGCACACCTATAAATTCACCCATGACACTACTGTTGTTGGTAGAATCTCAGAAGGTGACAAGAAAGCATACAAGAGTGAGACAGATCAGCCAGTTGAGCAGTGTCACAACAAACTTGTAACCAATGTCAGCAAGATGAAGGAATTGATTGTGGACTTTATGAAGGGAAAATCAGGAAAGTAAGCCCAAGTCCTCATCGATGGATCAGCAGTGGAAAGCATGAGTGGTTTTAAGTTCCGTGGCATCAATATCTTGGAGGATCTATCCTGGGGCCAAAACATTTTTGTAATCATGAAGAAGGCATGCCAGCAGTTCTCCCTCATGAGGAGATTTGGTACGTCACCAAAGAATCTTGCAAATTTCTACATATATATGGTGGAGAGCATTCTGATTGGTTGCATCACAGCCTGGCATGAAGGCAACAATGAACGGGATCTTAAGAGGGTGCACAGGGATGTAGACTCAGGCAGCTCCAGCATGGGCACCATCCTCTCCACCACTGAAGACATCTTCAAGAGGCTCCGCATGAAGTAGGTGCCATCCATCACTGAGGGCCCTCACTACCTAGGCCATGTTTGATACTACCATGAGGGAGAATGAACAGGAGTGTGAAGATTTACACTCAATGATTCAGTAACAGCTTCTTCCCCCCACCATCTGATTTTCCAATGGGACATGAACTACTGCGTTGTTAGTCTTATTTTGGACTCTTTGTTTATTCTGTAATTATAACAAATTTTTATGTTTTTAGAATATAGGCATCCGTTAGTCTCGTGAGACTGTGGATTTGCACCTTGGAAGGTTTCCAGGGCACAGGCCTGGGCAAGGTTGAATGGAAGACCTGCAGTTGCCCATGCTGCAAGTCTCCCCTCTCCACGCCACCAATCTTGTCCAAGGGAAGGGCACTACAGCCGATACAGCTTGGCACCGGTGTTGTCGCAGAGCAATGTGTGGTTAAGTGCCTTGCTCAAGGACACAACACGCTGCCTCAGCTGAGGCTCGAACTAGCGACCTTCAGATCACTAGACCGATGCCTTAACCACTTGGGCCTACAGCACAATCCAGGCCCTTCGACCCACAATGCTGTGCCGAACATGTTCTTACTTTAGAGATTACTTAGGGTTACCCATAGCCCTCTATTTTTCTAAGCTTCATGTACCTATCCAAGAGTCTCTTAAAAGACCCTATCATATCCACCCCCACCACCGTCACTGGCAGCCCATTCCACGCACTCAGCACTCTCTGCAGAAAAAATTTACCCCTAACATCTCCTCTGTACCTACTTCCAAGCACCTTAAAACCGTGCCCTCTCATGTTAGCCATTTCAGCCCTGGGAAAAAGCCTCTGACTATCCACACGATCAATGCCTCTCATCATCTTATCAGGTTTCCTCTCATCCTCTATTACTCCAAGGAGAAAAGGTCAAGTTCACACAACCTGTTCTCATAAGGCGTGCTCCCTAAGCCAGGCAACATCGTTGTAGATCTACTCTGCACCCTTTCTATAGTTTCCACATTCTTTCTGCAGTGAGGTGACCAGAACTAAGCACAGTACTCCAAGTGTGGTCTGACCAGGGTCCTATATAGCTGTAACATTACCTCTTGGATCTTGAACTCAATCCCATGGTTGATGAAGGCCAATACACCGTATGCTTTCTTAACCAGAGAGTCAACCTGCACAGCAGCTTTGAGTGTCCTTTGGACTCAGACCCCTAGATCCCTCTGATCCTCCACACTGCCAAGCGTCTTACGATTAATATGAAATTCTGCCGTCATATATGACCTACCAAAATGAATCACCTGACATTTATCTGGGTTGAACTCCACCTGCCACTCCTAAGCCTAGTTTTGCATCCTATTGATGTCCCACTGTAACCTCTGACAGCCCTCCACACAACACCCCCAACATTTTTGTGTCATCAGTGAATTTACTAACCCATCCCTCCACTTCCTCATCCAGGTAATTTATAAGAATTACGAGGAGAAGGGGTCCCAGAACAGATCCCTGAGGCACACCACTGGTCACTGACCTCCACGCAGAATATGACCCGTCCACAACCACTCTTTCCCTTCTGTAGGCAAGCCAATTCTGGATTCACAAAGCAAGGTCCCCTTGGACACATGGCTCCTTACTTTCTCAATAAGCCTTGCATGGGGTATCTCATCAAATGCCTTGCTGAAATCCATACACACTACATCTACTGCTCTTCCTTCATCAATGTGTTTAGTCACATCCTCAAAAAATTCAATCAAGCTTGTAAGGCACAACCTGCCTTTGACAAAGCCATGCTGACTATTCCTAATCATATTATGCCTCTCCAAATGTTCACAAATCCTGCCTCTCAGGATCTTCTCCGTCAACTTACCAACCACTGAAGTAAGACTTGCTGGTCTATAATTTCCTGGGTTATCTCTACTCCCTTTCTTGAATAAAGGAACAACATATGCAACCCTCCAATCCTCTGGAACTTCTCCTGTCCCCATTGATAACGTAAAGATCATTGCCAGAGGCTCAGCAATCTCCTCCCTTGCCTCCCACAATGCTTTCCAGAAGTTCCAGCACATCCTCTTTCTTAATGTCTATATGCTCAAGCTTTTCAGTCCATTGTAAGTTCCCTTGAATCCTATGCCTCCTTACTTTCTCAATAAGCCTTACATGGGGTACCTGATCAAATGGTTTGCTGATCCATATACACTACATCTACTGCTTTACCTTTTTGCACTAAACTGCTGCTGCAAAACAACAAATTTCAGAACATACATCCAGTATCTATTTTATTACGTAAACCTGCACACCTGCTCATTACTGCAAATATCTGAAATAGTTAGGAACTGATTGTTGAGTTCAAAAGGAGGAAACTGGAGGTCCATGAGCCTGTTCTCATCGGGGGAACAGAAGTGGAGAGAGTCAGCAACTTTAAGTTCCTCGGTGTTATCATTTCAGAGGACCTGTATTGGGCCAAGCACGTAAGCACAATTACGAAGAAAGAATGGCAGGACCTCTAATTCCTTAGAAGTGTGCAAAGATTTGGCATGACATCTAAAACTTTTACAAAACTTCTATAGATGTGAGGTGCAGTGTATACTGATTGGTTGCGCCATGGCCCAGTATGGAAACACCAATGCCCTTCAATATAAATTCCAACAAAAAGTCATGGATATAGTCATCATGGTAAAGTCCTCACTGAGCACATCTACACAGAGAGTGGGTGCAGCAAAGCGGAATTCATCATCAAAGACCCCTACCACCGAGGCCATGCTCTTTTCTTGCTGCTGCCATTAGGAAGGTGGTACAGGAGCCTCAGTACTCACACCACTAGGTTCAGGAATAGTTATTACCCCTCAACTATTAAGCTCCTGAACCAGTGGGGATAACTCACTCAGCCCATCACTAAACTGATCCCACACCTATGCATTCACTTTCAAGGACTCTTCTTCTTATGTTCTCGATATTTATATATTTACTATTATTACTTTTTTTTGTATTTGCACAGGTTTGTTGTCTTTTGCACGTTGCTTGTTTGTCCATCCTGGTCAGGGCTACCTTTCATTGATTCTATTATGGTTCTTGGATTTACTGAGTATGCTTGCAAGAAAACAAGTATCAGGGTTTCATATGGTGACATATATGTATTTTGATAATAAATTTACTTTGAACTTTGAGCTTTTTAATCTGCCAATCATGTGGCAGCAACACAATGCATACAAACAGCCAGAAATGGTCAAGAACTGCAGTTGCTGTTTAGACCAAACTTCAGAATGGGGAAAAAATGTGATAGAAAAGACTTTGACCATGGAATAATTGTTAGTGCTAGATGGGGTGCTTTGAGTATCTCAGAAACTGTTGATCTCTTGGGTTTTCTTGAGCAAAAGTCTCTAGAGTAGTGGTCACCAACCTTTTTAAACCCAAGATCCCCTACCTCGACCTTAGCGAAAGGCAAGGTCTACCTACTAAATCGTTTGGAGAAAAAACAGCTCAGATTGTACTGCCAATTTGAGGCCTTTTATTTGGGCTAATTGTATTTGAATTACACAAAATACTTTTGTCAAACTTTCTAATTAATTCAAACAAGAAAACACTGTAACTAGCATATCTTTCTTTAAGAACGTTACAATACTTCACACCTTTAATTCTAAGTTTCATTATTTAATTTTATTTCAACACGAAAAATAAATGAATAAAAATTGACTGTTGCACTCAGTGTGATGACTGGGGCTGAAACAGGGAATTGCTGCCTTGGTTTTATATGTGCTGCAGAATGTTATACTGCATCATAATGGTCCATCTGTCTATCAATCTTTCACATTTTCCACAGGTGACATGATACCCCCCAAGGTGCTCCGCATTCACACACGGTTTTCTACACATGCAGCTGCCTGCACATTGTAATGCCTTGGAACAATAAATTTCAAATTGTTTATACTACTTCTCCCATTCTGTTCTTTCTCTTTGTTCTTTATAAAATAATGTTATGCACCAGTACAAGATCATCAACAAATTAAGAATAATATTTTGTCACATAATTATGCCTTTACTTAAAGAGTAGGAATGAATTTAAAGATTAGTAAGCTAGAAGCAGGTGGTACCTCTACTAACTTGCCAGAGCCTCAAGTTGTAATGCGATAGGTTGAGAGATCAGTGGCTCAATGCAATGTTTAGCATTTAACCAGACAGTTCTGACATCAACAAGCTCAGCCAGGTTGCCAGACCTGTTTCAAAATATGTTATTTTGCAAATTGGTCTTCAAGGAAAAAAAAACATACGGGATATTTTCCAGCTACAGTGCCAACTTACAAGGCATTCTGAGGTCAAACATTTATTAAAAACATACTTGTATCAAGCCTTTTATGATTTCAGGTTCTCGAAAATCACTGTACAAAGAGTCGACTGCATTTGAAAGGCAGTAATTGTTGCAAAGAATCAGCCAAAATAAGCACGGCAAGCTCCCACAAAGAGCAACATGATGGACATCAAGTTTTGTGTTACAATAATCTTTGTTTAACATCTCATCCAAATGTGAGGGCAGCTTTCCCTTTATATGCATGAAATCTCAGCCTAGATTTTCATTCTCAAGTGGGACTATAGACCAAAAACCTGGTCCTATTCAGTAACAAAACAGATAAAATAGACAGTTATGCCTTCAGTTGTATCACTGAATTATTCTAAGTAAATGAGCTGATGAAGGTTATCTGGTGTGTCCTTGAAACTAACGTTATCTGATCTAGAACTATCAGATATGGTGGGTAATGTTATATTGGGCATGACAATTCTGGTGATTGATCTTCCTTCACCGCCTGTTATTTAAGGTTGAAATATTATGATTGGGATACATCATGCTTTACGATTTAAAAGTATTTTTTCCATAGAATGAATTGGAAAATTAGCTATATTTAAAGTGGTGTTGTTTAAAATTCATTTGACATCTATTTAAAGCAGCTGGTTACATGGAAAACTTATTGGTTTATTAACCATGCATTATGATAGGTGCATCTTATCCTACTGTAACTAATGTGATTTCTACATCTTTCTAAGCAGTCCCTCAGAAGTCTACTCCAGCTTTGAGAGGTCTGAAGGAGCCAATAAGCCCAATGCTGGGACAACAAACTTTTCCACAAATGGGGCAGGTGGTGGCTTACAGGATAAATGATAGCAACACACACAAAATGCTGGCTGAACTCAGCAAGCCATGCAGCACCTATGGAAAAGACTAAACAGTTGACATTTCAGGCCTGGAAAAAAGAAATGCAAAGTCAGGGTAAGAAGATGGGAAAGAGGAGGAAGAAGTAAAAAGTAGTAGGTGATAGGTGAAATGGGAGGGGGAGGGGTGAAGTTACGAGCTGGGAAGTCAATTGGCGAAAGAGATAATGGGCTGGAGAAGGGGAATCTGATAGGAGAGGACAGAAGGTCATGGAAAAAAGGGAAGAGGAAGGAGCATCAGAGGGAGGTGATGGGCAGGTAAGGAGATAAGCTGAGAGAGGAAGAGAGGAAAACAGGAATGGGGAATGTTGAAGTGGAGGGCAATTACTGGAAGTTCAAGAAATTGATGTTCATGCCATCAAGTTGGAGGCTACCCAGATGGAATATAAGGTATTACTCCTCCAACCTGAGTGTGGCCTCATTGCGGCAGTAGAGGAGGCCATGGACTGACACGTCAGAATGGGAATGCAAAGTAGAATTGAAATGGGTGGCCACCGGGAGATCCCATTTTTTCTGTCAGACGGAGCATTGGTGCTCGGTGAAGCGATCTCCTTACCTACGTCATGTCTCACCGATATACAGGATGCCACACCAGGAACACTGGATACAGTAGATGACCCCAACAGACTCACAGGTGAAGTGTCGCCTCACCTGGATAGACGGTTTGGGGCCCTGAATGGTAGTGAGGGAGGAGGTGTAGGGGCAGGTGTGGCACTTGTTCTGCTTGCAAGGTAATTGATCCCCCCTTCTCCTTCAACATTCCCCATTCTCATTTCCCTCTCTCACCTCACTTTGATTTCCAGCAATTGCAGATTTTCTCTTGTTTAGGATAGGTGCGTGGGCAGTTTGAGAGGAAAAATATTCTTCCTGCTAGTTACGCAGGGTCTCTGCATGCTCCATAATCCATGGCATCAAGATTCTCTAATCCAGAGTGCCCTTTCTCCTTTTTGACTATAGAACAGCCAGATGTTTCAAGAAATGAGAGAAGATACTTCATTTCATCAAGGAGGAATTAAGCATCTTCTTTTCTTCTGTGCTCCTAGTATTCTCCTCTCATAACAGAGCTTGGAATTGTTTAGAGGATCAATATCAATCCTCCAAAGGATTCTACAAAATGACTCTTCCCATAGATAACATCTCCGAAAACACTTGTCAACTCCCAATCAAGAGGAGCTTTAGAGTTTCTATAGGTTATTGGTACCATCAAAACTGCCATAATTGATGCTTTGAAGAGATACTTGGCCTTGTAGACAAGAAGAATCAGGATTAGTTCAGTGAGAATGGCCAGGAGATGGAATAGCTAATTAACCACAAATCTTAAGACTTCCCTGAATTTGAAGCTCTACCTTTTCTCAGGGGAACAGAAACATCTCTACAGGATCCTGAAGGTAGAGGTCCAGCAGAAAACCCTAGAACCTAAAGAGCAGATAGTGCATGGACAATGATGCTGGGAATGAAAGGGTTAATGCAGGAAAAGCTTTTGATGGCTCTGGACCTGTACTCAAAAGAATGAGTGGAGATCTTATTGAAACCTGCAGGAATATTGAGTCACCCAGATAGATTGGCCATGTTTCTAACAGTGGGAGAGTCTAGAACTGGAAGGCACAGCCTCAGAGTAGAAGGACATCCCATGAGCACAGAGGTGAGAAAGAACTTCTTGTCACAGATGGTTGTAGAGGCCAAGTCATTCGGTAACTTTAAGGCGGAAGTTGATAGGTACTTAATTAGCAAAGGTGGCAAAAGTTATATGGAGAAGGCAGGAGAATGGGGTTGAGAGGGAAAATAAACCAGCTGTGATTGAATGGTGAAGCAGACTCAATGGGCTAAATGCCAAAATTCTTCTTCTATGTCTTATGGTCTTACTACACCAAGTTTACATTAACTGACATTGTTCCCAGTCCAACTGGGAAAATTAATAAAAATGGTTCCAAGAAGTCCATAGTGTTGGGAACTAAAATCTTCGTCCATCCTTTACTTGACAAACACCCACCTTGGTAAAATCTCTCACACATCATTTCTTTGCTGACCTCTCAAGTGCTCCAACAGCCCAATCACTGGATTGAGATCTCAGTTTTATGCTCCTCATTGAAGGCATAGTAGCAGATCTTTACTGGGGCCATGTCAAAGAATGGACTGTCGAAAGTACACTGTGAGTCAAGCAGTACCTGTGAAGTTAAGATGATGTTTGGGGTCAAGATACTGCTTCAGCCGACCTGCACCTTTTGCCTTCACAGATGTTGCTTGAGTTCTTCCAGAGTTTTGTTTTCTGCTTCATAATCCAGCATCTGCATTCTCCTTTTTCTTTTCCAGTTCAGATCACAGGATATCAGAAGCACGGCAACTCTGGCAGGAACTACAAGACATTGCTTCCTACAAAGTGAAACCCAATAGTATGAATGGCAGCAATGCTTAACTACCAGATGAACTCAATGCCTTCTATGCACGCTTTGAAAGGGAGAACACAACTACAGCTGTGAAGATCCCTGCTGCACCTGACGACCCTGTGATCTGTCTCAGAGGCCGATGTTAGACTGTCTTTAAAGAGAGTGAACCCTCGCAAGGCAGAAGGTCCCGATGGAGTATCTGGTAAGGCTCTGAAAACCTGTACCAACCAGCTAGTGGGAGTAGTCAAGGACATTTTCAACCTCTCACTGCTATGGGCAGAAGTTCCCAATTACTTCAAAAAGGCAACAATTACACCAGTGCCAAATAAGAATAATGTGGGCTGCTTTAATGACTAACGCGCGGTAGTACTCACAACGACAGTGATGAAATGCTTTGAGAGGTTAGTCATGACTAGGCTGAACCCCTGCCTCTGCAAGGACCTGGACCCATTGCAGTTTACCTATCGCCACAATAGGTCGACGGCAGACGTGATCTCCATGGCTCTTCACATGGCCTTAGACCACCTAGACAACACTAACACCTATGTCAGGTTGCAGTTCATTGACTATAGCTCAGTATTTAATACCATCATTCCCACAATCTTGATTGAGAAGTTGCAGAACCTGGGCCTCTGTACCTCCCTCTGTAATTGGATCCTTGACTTCCTAACCGGAAGACCACAGTCTGTGTGGATTGGTGATAACATATCCTCTTCGCTGACGATCAACACTGGCACACCTCAGGGGTGTGTGCTTAGCCCACTGCTCTACTCTCTATATACACATGTCTGTGTGGCTAGGCATAGCTCAAATACTATCTACAAATTTGCTGACGATACAACCATTGTTGGTAGAATCTCAGGTACTGACGAGCGGGCATAAAGGAGTAAGATATGCCAACTAGTGGAATGGTGCCACAGCAACAACCTGGCACTCAACGTCAGTAAGACGGAAGAGCTGATTGTGGACTTCAGAAAGGGTAAGATGAAAGAACACATACCAATCCTCATAGAGGGATCAGAAGTGGGGAGAGTGAGCAGCTTCAAGTTCCTGAGTGTCAAGATCTCTGAGGATCAAACCTGGTCCCAACATACTGATGTAGTCATAAAGAAGGCAAGACAGCTCCTATACTTTATTAGAACATTGAAGTGATTTGACATGTCAACAAATACACTCAAAAAATTCTATAGTTGTACTCTGGAGAACATTCTAACAGGCTGCATTACTGTCTTGTATTGGGGGGGGGGCTACTGCACAGGACTGAAAGAAGCTGCAGAAGGTTGTAAATCTAGTCAGCTCCATCTTGGGCACTAGCTTACAAAGTACCCAGGACATCTTTAGGGAGCAGTGTCTCAGAAAGGCAGCATCCATTAATAAAGACCTCCAGCACCCAGGGCATGCCCTTTTCTCACTGTTACCATCAGGTAGGAGATACAGAAGCCTGAAGGTACACACTCTGCAATTCAGGAAAAGCTTCTTCCCCTCTGCCATCTGATTCCTGAATGGACTTTGAAGCTTTGGACACTACCTCACTTTTTTTTAATATACAGTATTTCTGTTTTTGCACATTTTTTAATAATCTGTTCAATATATGAATTGATTTACTTGTTTATTTATTAAGTTTTATTTTATTTATTATTTTTTCTTCTCTCTCTGCTAGATTATGTATTGCATTGAACTGCTGCTGCTAAGTTAACAAATTTCACGTCACATGCCGGTGATAAATCTGATTTTGATTGTGGCTCCAAAAGAATACGAATAGATACAATCCCATATGGGAATATTCTGTAGGTAAGGTGTGGGGAGCACTTCTTGAATAATGAGTGCTATTGGAAGTGAGGCATTTGTAGCCCTCAACTTTAGGGTTAACCATTGTTTTCCAGATGCACTGCACTGGATCGTTTCCATTCAAAAGCAATAAAGCATCAAAATGCTGCAAAAGACACTTTACAGATTCAGCCTTCTGTAAGGAGATTACTTTCTGTATGGAGACTAATTTCCTTTACAGCTGCTATAGTGTGTTTCTTGCCCAACAATTATGGGCTTACACGCAGTTTTAGTCTTCACTTGCGGGAAATCTGGAAATCCAAGGAATGGTGGCAATGCCAGTAAGCAGAAAATTGTTGTTATTAGTTCTTTAATGAATAAACAACGTTTTAATAGGGAACATTAAATGAAAAATTGCTCCTTGTTTAAAAAATAACCTAGATCAATTTCTTGAGTAACAGTCATATACAAACGCATGAAACTTGTAAAACTCACAGATGTTCCCTTTGGCAAATCTTTCACCAATTCAGAACATCTGCTTTCTCACAAAATGTATGCTGCATGAGTCTACCAAATTTACTTACTGCTTCCTTAAGATGTGGTCATCATTGGCACAGACAGCGTTTAGCGTGTGTCACTGAATGCCTTGAGAAAACCGAGGTGGTTTGGAATTTGCTGTAACTGTCTTGCCAAGATGCTTCACAGGATAGCAAAGATCTAAGCATATTTGCTTTCTCAACTAACATCAGAAAATGAGTTTGCTGTGAAGATTATGAACTGCTGTATCCCTAAAGGATAAGTACATACACTGAATGACACAGGACTCAGAGGTTGAAAATATTAATTCCAAACAAACAAAATTAGAGAATTAAAATATAGGAACTAAACTTATGATTCAGAAGTGGAAAAAAAAGAGAGAAACTAAAGTAAAAATGATCAGAGAGTTGATCAGCAAGATCTTTGCACTTCTAGAGGCAACTTCACTGATGAGCTAGAAAAGGTCAAAAAACCTTAATCACAGTGTATTGTAAGAAGAGTTATTGAACGTGCAGCCAAGAAAAAATAGCCTAAGTCATGCATTCAATCATCACAGAGCTTAGTTGAGAGAGTTTTTACTCAACCTGCAAATCTATCTTCAGGTACTGTGGTTTGGATATTATAATTTTCTATTTGTTTTATTGGGAATGATTAAAAAAAACCTAAAAAATCTAGTTAAGTAGCCACTATACAGCAGCATATGTATTTATTTTGGAAAGCTTTCAGTGAATTCTATGGTAAGTCAACACAGCTTCAAAAGAATATTATATTTTTGAATTAGTCTGAAGTGATTTTGAAGTTGATATATTTTAGGCTCAAGATGCAAAGAAAGCAGTTACTTTCATCAACATGGGTGGAGCCAAGAATTTAAGTTTGCTGGTTTTTGAAGGTCAGGCACACACATCCTTTACATTAAAGGGAAAATGTGTGCTCAGGTTCATAACCTTATTTAGATAATGATTTAGGGAGGCAAGGGCATGCAGTTTCCTTTCCAAAGCATCTGTTTCCCCATAAAGGCCAGACTTAATCATTGACAACATGGATTAAGATTCTTTGGATTGTCCTTGCCTTTTGGTAATGGTTCCATATCAATAAGGCCTTTGATAGTGTCGAGCTGCCAAACAGCATTCTGAGCAGTGGGACAGCAGAATCTGATGATCTACACTGAGTACAGTGCAGAAACTGCTCACCCTACCAGGATGCCTTTCATGCTAGGGCTAGGTTGGCTGGCCCTACACATCTCGAGCAGATTACTGGATGTACTGTGCTGTGAGTTCAGACAGTGGACTATATATAAGACATAGCGTCATAAAAAGAGAATAAAACCAGAAAACACTGTAAATACTCAGCAGCTCAGGCAGCATTTGTGGTGACAGAAGTGAAGTTTACGTTTTCAAGTCAACTACCTTTCATCAGAACCACCCTGATATTAACTCTATTTTACTCTTCACAGATGCTACCTGACATTCTGAAGAGTTCGTGCTTTTATTTCAGGTTTCAAGCAATGTTTTGATTTCAACATAGTTTGTTTCATAGACTATTCAACTTATATCTCTGGTGGAAGATTGTTTACCCTCCAAACAATGTTCAGTGTAAGCAGCTGAGAAAAGCTTTGAATTATACAGCTGTGAATTTACAAAAACATACAGTACCCTTCCCACTACTATTCAAGAAAACGTACAAAATGTAATATAAACCTAAAGATATTGACACTTAAAGTTGTAGCTCTACATGTCACTTAGATCTTGTATGTCACCACTAATACTGATCTAATGACTAAACTCCCTGTGGCAGTCAGCCAGACAGACAAGGAAAGCTCTGTGCTTAAACACTGGAATATATTTCAGCAATATAACTTTGGGTGTAGTTCATGGCATTTTGGAGTTATTATTCAGGAACACCTGATTCAGACATACCTTTTTCTAGCCCCTGGCTCCTGTTCATTGAGCAGAAAATGATGCCATTTCAAGTGGATAAACCATTAGAAAGAAAAACGATTAAATTTGTATTTATGCAGCTTCATTCTCCACACCAGGACACCACAGAGTTAAAATCTTTGAAGCACAGGAAACTGCATCGGTTAATTCTACACACACTGTCTGACAAACAGCAATGAAAGAAATGACCTAATAATCTATTTTTGACTTGTTGGTTCAGGGATAAATATTGGCAAGGACACCAGAAGAAATCCACGTCTTTGAAGCATGCCATGGAATCTTTTAAGAAGGCACGCAAGCCTTTGATTTTAATATTTTTAAAGTGCCACGTATTTTATTGCTTTGTACGTATGTGGCTCCACCAACAGAATTCCCATACTTTGACCATTATTTAATTGAAGACATCACACTGGAACAAAAAACAGAAAATGGATATAGTCAACAGGTCGTGCAACATCTATGGAAAAAGAAACAGCTAATGAATTAGGACAAATCATAAAACAAATATTTTAAAATGAACAGGAGAGGGAAGGGTGGACATCAAGAGGAACTGAATGATGCAAAAAGTGGTGAGAAATTGGCAAACACTTGTTTAGTTGTCGGTGCTTTACATTCTGTGGCCAATTTATTAGGCATCACCCGTACCTAATAAAGTGGCCACTAAGTGTACGTTCATGGTGTTTTTCTGCTGTAGTCCAACCACCTTAAGGTTCGATGTGCTGTGCGTTCAGAGATGCTCTCTTGCACACCACTGTTGTAACGCGTGGTTGTTTGAGCTACTGTCACCTTTCTGTCAGCTTGAACCAATCTGGCCATTCTCCTCTGACCTCTCTCATTAACATGGCATTTTCGCCCAAAGACTGTCACTCACTGGATGTGTGATTTTTTTTGATTTTCACACTATTCGGCATAAACTCTAGAGATGTAGTGCATGAAAATTCCAGGAGATCAACAGTTTTTGAGATACTCAAATCATCCCATCTGGCACCAGCAATCATTCCATGTTCAAAGTCACTTAGATCACATTTTTTCTTTTTTCTGACGTTCGGTCTAAACAAAAACTGAACTTCTGGACCATGTAGGCATTGAGTTGCTGCCACATGATTGGCTGATTAGGTATTCACAGTAATGAGCAGGTATACATGTGTAGATAATAAAGTGGTTACTGAGTGCATGGTTTAAATAAAGGGAGTTGAACACGGACAGGGGAGAAGCAACAAAAGAATCAATAATGACACTGTGGGACACAGAATGCCATAGTGGTTGAAGTCTGAAAGAAAAAAGACCACGAGCAATAACCAGCATGTTAGTCATCATCCAGGGAAAGAGACAAAACAAGCAGATGACCTTTCATTTTAGGTAGCTAGATCTGATGCAGACTTGGTCTGGTTACACGATATAAGATGACTATATTGTTGAGTACCTAATCAGAAGATGAGGTGCTATTTTTGAAGTTTATTTTGGACCTTGGTAGAAGGGTGAAAGAGGTCAAAAACAAAAAAATTGGAGTGGAAGTAGGATAGAGAATTACAGTGACAGGAAGGTGGAAGCTGAGTCTGATCTTTGCAGGCTGAAAGGAAGGTACTGCCAGGTATTCATCCTGTCTCCATTTGGTTTCTTCAAAGCAGAGAAGACATCACCATGAGCACTGAATGCAATGCAGAAGAGTATCCTTTGGAAGGAATGTTGAGTTGCTGGATAATTTAGTGCAATTTAAACTATGCTTCTTTTGCTAACTTTGCCTTGTTCTGATAAGAGGTTATCAAACTGAAAGATTAAAATTGTTTCTCGGTCTTTCCCCAGATACTGTCTGACCCTCAGTGTTTATGTAGCATTTTTGATTTTTAAAAAAATTTTCCACTAGAATTTAAAAAAAAATACTTGACGTGTAACAGAAATGATGCTGATAAATTATCCTGGAAAAGGCAATTTCAACCAACTTTGCCCTGGGAAATGAAAAGCTGCCCAAGCTTTTGAAATTTCAGATATAGAGAAATAGAGATCAAAAGAAAGAAAAAACCTCGTGTTACTTAACTCAAAATAGTAATGGTGTCAAATCCAGCTAATTAAACTACTGACTGACAAACAAGAGTAATGCTGAGGGTACTAGTGTACAAACCAGACACCCCACCTCTCCCGGAAGTTCCGGGAGTCTCCCGCATATCGATAGTGGCTCCCTGATGCCCGGAAATTATATACAATATCCTGGAAATAAATTTTTTTGAGAGGGAGAGGGAGAGGGAGAGCGAGCATCCTGATTGGTCTCTCTTCGTGCTAAGAGTGGTCCCCAACCACTGGGCAGTGAGGAAACAACATGATTTGGCGATATGAAACGATATGAGTTAGCTGCACCTTTCCTTATTCCCTGACATGCACTGTTGAATTTTAACGCACGCGAGGTCATCAGTGACCCAAGACGTGCAAAGGAATGGGTCCGTGACCCATTTGTGAATGTGCCCGTGAATCATCCATGTCAGCACAGGAAAAAGATCAACTCCTCCAGCTTGCAAATGACAGTGGGCTTAAAAGTATGTTTGACATAGCATCTCTGCCGGCATTCTGGATCCAAGTCAAGGCTGAATATCCTGAGATAGCCACGAAAGCACTGGAAACGTTGCTTCCATTTCCAACATACTTCTGCGAAGCAGAGTTTTCTGCAATGATTAGATTAGATTATGAGGACACGCAGTCCTTTTTTATTGTCATTTAGTAATGCATGCATTAAGAAATGATACAATATTCCTCCAGTGTGATATCACAGAAACACAGGACAGACCAAGACTGAAAAACTAACAAAAAACACATAATCATAACATATAGTTACAACAGTGCAGCAATACCATAACTTGATGAAGAACAGTCCATGAGCACAGTAAAAAAGTTCAAAGTCCCTCGAAAGTCCCACATCTCACGCAGACAGGAGAAGGAAGAAAACTCTCCTTGCCTGCCCGACCACAGTCTGACTCTGAGTTGTCCGAAAACTTTGAGCCCCGATCAGCCCTCCGACACCGAGTACCGAGCACCATCTCTGCCGAACGCTTCGACCTCAGCCTCCGTCACCAGCAGCAGGCAAAGCCGGGGATTTTGGGGCCTTCCCTCCGGAGGTTCTTGATCGCACAGTAGCAGCGGCAGCGAACCGGGCATTTCAGAAATTTCTCCAGATGTTCCTCTGCTTCTCACGTCTGTCTCCATCAAATTAGAATTGTGCATGGCATTCTACTTAAAAATATAATATCATTTCACCGGAGAGCTGTGCGCACTGCATCGCGCCGCCATCTTCTCCTCCCGCTTCTGATCTGGGCCGACATTTATGTGCCGGGTGGCACCTAATCAATTAGCTTGTTTATTTCAGCTTTTTTCTTAAGGATGTGCTGGGTGCGTTCTAGCTACCGATGTACCGCTGCATTCTTCGCAGCTCGGACATTTGCTGCATATACTCAACTTGGTTTACAGATTAGACAAAACCACTAAACAAAGTATTACATACACCCTTGGAGGTCGATGGGGGGGGTGGATATTGGGTTGCGGGGGGCGGGGGTGCTACCTCCCTGAAATGAGATTTTGCAGGGTGGGATATCTGACAAACTACCAAGAAAAGGAACTGAACCTGCAGAAGACATATGGTAATTTACTAATACCTAATGGATTACAAACAGGTATTGTAAGAGTTTGTTAAAATGCTCAACTCAGCTAAAGATTGTGGCCTCTTTATAGAACATGGCTAAAAGAAGAGTAAAGTTCCAAACACGCTGAGCTCCTCCAGCATTTTGTATGTGTTGCTCTGGGTTTCCAGCACCTGCAGGATCTCATCTTTATGATAAGCTGCTGCCTTACAGCTTTTCATACTTCCACAAATTTATCTCATCACGTTATTGCATCTGACTTCCAACATCCTTCCCACAGAAGGGAAACCAATTTGCTGGACGAGTGTGAAATTGTGCAGCCTATATCACCTCCCAATGTCAGTAGTTGATGGTATTATGCAGACAATGAGAATGTACATGGGCCTTCAAAAGCCGAGCTCCAAATAATCGCTCACTTACTCACTAATCACAGGAGAAGACGGGCTTATACTCAACATCTGTAAAACCAAGGTTCTCAATCAACTTGCACTTACTTTATAATACAGGCACCTATGAAAAATGTCCATAATAAAACTCTGGAAAACTCTGACTAATTCCCACACCTCTGGGGCTAATTGTCAGTGAATGTTTTCAGTGTGCCAGCAAAGTCTTAACAATAAGTTGAAAGATTTTGCTTGCGAATGCACTGAAATGTGTTTTCACTGAAAGTTGGCCACTCAAAAATGGGAAATAGTCTACATCTTCTTGAGTTTTGTTTGAAGGCCAGGACATAACATCTGATGCCTGGCTCACTCACAGTTTATCTTTCTCTATGCGTCCGAGATCTGGACTACTTACATCAGGTACATTAAAGCAGAGCAGAGATTCCACCAATACTGTTCCTATAAAATCTTTGGCAGGACAAGTGAACAAATATCATCACCCACTCCCAGGCTAATATCCCTATTACTGAGAATGTAGTTACATTTAATTGGGCAAACCACATCTTTCATGAAAATCTGTTCAGAGCTGTTACAGTAAAAGCTTGGCAGGTGGTTAAAGGAAGAGATTCAAGCGTGTCCTCAGAGACTCCTTGAAAACTTACAACATCCACACCTGGAAATTCCAGGCCCACATCAGCCTCAATTGAATTGATAAAGGAGCACTTGGATTAGCAACCAGAAACTTGAATCAAATGGAGGCAGAGGGAAGCCCGGCATAAATGGTAGAAAGATTGCAACACATATCTGCCCTGCCAAACACCTCCTGCTCTTAAGGCAGACTGGAGATCGAAGCTTGGCAGCAGAATCTAAAGAACTGGAGGGGAAGGAGGTCATCCTCAGTCACAAGGGACTGCCAAGCAGGAGCCAATCATTAGCACTTTCCATGTGCAAGGACATCATAACACCAAATCATACAAAAGACAACATAGCAAAGAGGTTATTTAAATCAGATTGCTTTAATTAACAGGCAACTTTATTTGAATTTCTAAAACTTGCAATTTTACTCCTGAGTCTTGAGCAACAGCATGATTTCTTGTGTTTATGAGCATAATTTCAAGTTAAGGATCTCCGAAAGACCACAAAGTTAGCAAACTGTAGGATTTCCCAGTCATGAGCAGACAGCACCTTTCTCTCTGAAAAGGTCAGTTGAAATTTTACTCCTACAAGCATTCCGAAACACAGATAAAGCTGCAGCTACACCCACTTTGTGTGCTCACAATTCAACCACAACTGTTCAGTATCAGTTCCGAGTATTTGGTAAAGGATAAATTTTACTTCTGATAACCTGAATGCATTAAAACAAGTGCAACATAACAGGTATCTCTTTCAACAAAATAACTCTGCATTTTACCTGCTCACATCTTCAATTTCAAACTGACTCATCCCTTTTCAATCGTTTGGTAAAATAGCTGACTCACTGGTAACCAGAGCTAACATGAAAAAAACCACACACTGTGTCGCAGAAAAATATCCCTTCTGTAGAATGCATGCGCAGATCATTTACAGCAGCTGTGAAAACCCCAAGTAAACAGAACTGCTGAAGAGATCAGAAGTTTTAGATCCCATCTGTACCATGAAAAGGTCGAATGTGTTTCCCTGTCAGACAACAACCCCCGCTTCCCCGTCCAACATGTACCACAGAACACCAACACTTCAGTTTGCAAAATGTGTCTTTTGAGTGTCTGTTTAATCAGCAACCTTTCTCAATTATCTTGCTCATTAAATATATTTTTTCTTCCTAAACTATCACTAAATGCCCAACTAAACTCTGCACTGTTAAAAAACACATTGCAAGATTTCAAAAAAACCAATGGCATGTTAAAATCTTGCATTTGGACCTCATATGTAGTTAATTCAATTTTTTTTTCTTAGCAGCAGTTAAATATACTTGTTTGGATTTTTGCAATTTTAACTCCTCCCTTTGTCTCCCTACTTGAAAGCTGTAGCCAGCAGTAAAATACACAATCAAAAACTTAAAGCTTCCTGTAGCTAATTACAAGAGTTGTAATATAATTTATATATTATAAATACAAAATACAACTCTGTATGGCAGTTTGCCCATAATATCCACTGAAAGATGACATGGAATCAGTTCTATAGTTCAGCCTGGCAACAACATGAGTTACATTCAACCTACACGAATCCCTGCTTTGCCAATCTGCCAATATATGGGTCTACTGCATCTGCATAAATTTATTATTTCGAACAGTTTTTAAAGTAACTAAGATAACAGCAAAATTAATTAAAATCATCCTTTCTGGCAATGAGGAGAAACAGCTGCAGCAACCCAATCTACCCCCAAAGTCCAAGTATGGAGAAATCAAGCAAAATCAACACCTGTATTTGAAAAGAAAACAAAAACATGCTACAGCTCCTTAAAGTGGAATGCATAAGGAAAAATATATTACTGAGTTGACTTTAGGCTTCCTGACAACAAGAATTTGAAGTACGATTTTGGGGACAAGGAAGGAATCCACACCAGCACTATTTTACAAGGAAGGTCAAATGCTTAACTTGTCACTAATTGATTTCTTCAGGCGATGCTTCAGTTGTACAAGAACGTTTTCTCAAGTTGTTTGGGGTTGTAAAAGTCTGAAGGGATTGATGTGGCAGGTGCAAGGTTTTTCTTCTGACTTCTATATGAACCGATTGCTCCCAATAGTGAGCTGAGCTGCGATGTCTGACGAGGTTGTGACTCAGTCTTGGTTGCTTTTTTAGTATAGTATGGATGGTTTGGGGTCAGAGCGAGGTGTAAGGGGTTAGGTCAGGTTAGCTTTTAGGGACAGGAATGTGGAAGAGTTACAGGTCAGGCCGGAATGTGCTCTGTGGTTGTAAGCTAGCGACCCTTGTGGATGGATGTCAGGTCAGCAAGTGCTGTGGACCAAGACTAGTAAGGATGAGAGCTGGTGAACTCCCAGGCTGGCAAGCCCCCAAGATTAGTGGGTCACCGGATCAGAGGTACATGCAAGCAGGAGGCACGAGGGCCATTGGCCGGCTATGTTGGCGAGTTGGGAGATTAGGGCCTGGAGCTTGGTGTCACTGCATGGGTGAGTTCAGAGTTTGAGGCCTTGAGTTTGAAGTCCTATCATCGGTGGGCGCTGAGGTGGATACCAAAGATCGAAGCCTGAATGCCGAAGACCAAAGTTGGTAAGTCCGTAAAATGAGGCAACACCAACAACAAAACAACAGCAATGTGATGAAAGCCCTGGGTCTGCAAGTCCATTGGGGTTAACTGGAAGCTCAACGTCTGAAAGTCTGAGAGTCCACTGAGGCTGAAGGCCCAGGGAAGGTCCCTCTGTCTGTGTGTGAGTGGGTGGGTGGGAGTTAGGAAGGAGGCTTGCTTTGCTGTTGTTCTTTTATTTTGTTGCTGTTGTTTTGTTGTTGTTGCTTGTGCTGTTCTGATGAACATTGTGGCTATGTTATGATGGTGTCAGAATGTGTGGTGACACTTGTGGGCTGCCCCCAGCACATCCTCAGGCTGTGATGGTTGTGAATGCAAATGATGCATTTCACTGTTTGTTTCAATTTACATACGGCAAATAAATAAATCTGAATCTGAACCAATCATGGGTGCATTGATAGGCATGGAGATGAGCATGGTTGTAACGTTGAGAGTGCATGGGACTAAATTAGAGGAAGAGGAAGAAGGTCTTGCACATCATTCTATATAAATGATGTTTCAAAGCTCAAAATAAATTTATTATCAAAGTATACATATGTCACCATGAAGAACCCTGAGATTTGTTTTCTTGCTGACATATACAGTAAATCCAAGGAACATAATAGAATCAATGAAAGGCTGCACCCAACAAGATGGACAAACAACCAGTGCGCAAAAGACACCAATCTGCGCAAATCCAAAAGTCAAGAATAATAAATAAATAAGCAATAAATATTAAGAACATGAGATGAAGAGTCCTTAAAATTGAGTCCATAGATTGTAGGAACAGTTCAGTGATGGGGTGAGAGAAGTTATCCCCACTGGTTCAAGAGCCTGATGGTTGAGGGGTAAAAACTGTTCCTGAACTTGGTGGTGTGGGTCCTGAGGCTCCTGTACCTCCTTCCTGATGGCAGCAGGGAGAAAAGAGCAAGACATGGATGGTGGGGGGTCCTTGATGATGGATGCTACTTTTCTCCTGTAGCACACCATGTAAATGTGCTTAATGGTGGGGAGGGTTTTACTCGTGATGGAATAGGCCATATCCTCTACTTTTTGTAGGACTTTCCGTTCATATAGAATGATATGCAAGACCACCTTCCTCTTCCAAACTAATCTAATCCCATGCGTTCTTAACATTACAATCATGCTAAACCTCATGCCTATAAATACACCCATGATTCGTTTATATTCAGATTTATCTATTTATCTAAGGTATATTGAAACAAGGCATTTTTCCACAACCTGAACGTTAGAAAGGAACAATGTGTGATGTGTGTGTTTCAAAGAAATCTTCATCCTGTTCCAGACATAGCTTCAATCTCAGGAGAGCAACAGATCATGTGTGTAATGATAGAAACTGTGGAAATGAATTTCTATGTGACTAGTTCCTTCCGGATTGGAGCAGGAGATATCTGCAAACTGAGACGTAAGAACACCTAAAGAGTGCTAACCATGTTTGTTTCCCTTATTAGAGGTTTCAGAGAAACAGAGTGCAAAAAAAAACTTGTGCTAATATTGCAGAGATCACTTTGATGCAGGGCGCCCTGGTCCAAGCACATCACTTGACAGGAGCCATTATTTCATTCTGCCTACACCAGCACTGAAGTGGATTCCACTCCATTGGCATCCATGCAGTGTATGACTAGAGACACCAAATACTACAAGCCCTGCCTGATACACTTGGAAATGTCCTGATGCCTTTATTCTGCAGTAGTCCATTGGTCAGTTGTACTTGACCTACAACAGCAAAACAAATTGTGACTCTGAGCTAACAAGGGCTGTCAGCAAATGACAATACTGATGCGCCTGTGTAAGACACACAGACCTGTGTGTAACATGCTGCAATACTATATCTGATGCAGAACAGATTATTACAATGCTGAAATTGACTAGTCCAGAAGTGTACTGCAGTGATTGTAGATGCCTACTGATTTGTAATCTCGTCAATGCAAAGCGAAGCCCTTGACACCAGAGTTTCAAGAAGTAATGGAAAAGCAGCAGCAGAAGAGAATCTAGTTCTTTTGCTAAACTGTCCGTGAACAAAGGTATGTGAAATGCTAATAACCATAAGCCGAATTCTTCACATGCCAAAACACCAATGTCTTATTATCTGTGTCACAGGCCACCACACCATTACTAGAATATGATACAAAATTAAAAGATAGTGCAAAATAAACAATTTAAATCAAATTTAGAAGTGAGATCTTGCCAAATAGAAATTCAAATGTCATTTACTTATTTCCTGTCTTTTGCCTGCATTGATACTACCATTCTAGCACAGAGGGCAGTTGTCTGAGCTAGATGACTGACAGGGCACTGATGCATGCAGAGAATTGATGTCATCTTCATTTGGGAAGTTAGCAGAAGATGATCCATACAGTCTCTTTCACTATCCTGGGAAAATCCTCAGTAATTCTTGTAATGTTGGAAAGCTAATTACTGGCCTATCGTGACAACCTGGAAGCCAATTAGTACACTGCAATTCAATGTCATGACGGGAGCTATCCAAATTTGTCTGGTAGCAAGCTGACCTTATATGAGAACAGCCCAAGTTCCCACTGCACCAGGAAAACATTGACTTCTGTTTGTGCCATAGTGGACGCTGAGATACTGCAACAAGGTTTGGTTCATGAGTGCAAAAATACATTTGCCCATTGTTTCGGCATCAAATCATGGGGATTTTTCATGCATATCCATTAACCTTTTGCAAGCTGCAACATAAATTCATAGTTAAATCTTTAAAATCTTGTTTGCAACTTCACTCTATGGTGACCCGAAACTATCCTTTCCCCATGCTGGCTGCAGGCTGTTTGTGTTGAATTTTTCATCATGCAGATCCTTGAAATTACATGCATTGTCAGTATCGGATATGATGGCCATGAGTGCATTATTGAATGACGGTTTATTTTAATTATCATGGTGACCCTCCACTGTCTGATGGGTTTGCAATGTTCTGCTATCTGATTGGATAAAAGATATGAGGTTAAGGTTTGCCGTAAAAAAAAAGAACACAAAATGCAAATTATTATGTCCACACTTTCAGAAGCTCATCAATTCAAAGAGAGTTTGGACCTGGGAAACAGATGGATGGTAAGAAGAACTAGATATGAAAATGCCAACAGTTCTGCAGACCAGACCTGTTGCTGGACGTATGATCAAAATTGAATATTACACTCTTTTCTCCATGAGGATCAGATATGCAGATGCCCTATCCCTCCCTTATTCACACTTTCTTGTTCCAGTTTGTCCTGTGACACAGAGGGCTTGTAATCTATTTGGTCATGTGGCTGTCATGTTTGAATAAATAGCAGCGTCTGAGAATAAAGTGTGGTTTATGTTGGCATCAAGCAAGTTCAGCACCAATGTAACAGAAAGGTACCATGGTTTAAAGAGTTAAACTATAGCATAAACTGAACAAGTGTGCATTTGTCTATCTTCAGTTTAGAAGATTTGGTGGCTGATCTAATTTACATATTTACAATGGATTTGAAAGACTGAAAAGAAATCACTTTCTCTGGTTGTGAATCCTGAACAAAGAGGGTCTGGAAATTAGAACTGAAGAACTGATAGTTCCAGAAGAGGTCCTTATTCAGGATCCTTCTCCGTCTTCCCACATAATTCTTCAGCTCATGCTCAATTTTATGATGCTGAGATCAGATGAGGAATTACTTCTTGTGGAAACATATCAGACAATTGTCAAAAATTGTCTTTCAGTTTCAGTTAGTGTTTCATACTCGGTCCAGAATTAAATGAGATATTGTGCTCAATTTAATAGGAAGTTTGCACCTTGATGTATTTTTATAAATTTGGAAAGCATATGTATATTTTTTATAGACCGTTTCAAATAAATAAAGGTGGTGGATATTCCAGCTGAAATGAAAATTCAAATCATCAGAGCAAGGTCTGCAATCTACAGAAAGAAGAAAAGTGGCAACAGTAACTATAGCAGAGTGACACTTTGATCAGAGTCCATCACTGCATGGCATGGAAACTGCACTGTGGCAGACAGGAAGACTCTACAACAGGTAGTTAAGACTACCCAACGCATTATTGACACCATTATGTTCTTGTTTTGTGCTGCATCAGATCCAGAGTACAATTATTTTGTTCTCCTTTACACTGTGTACTGGAAATGATATTAAACGATCTTGAATCTTGAAATGTCTTCATCCTCTCAACTATCCATAACACAATCTGGTTGGGTGAAAAGTATGGTAGAGAGAAGCTATTCATAAAATTAGGTTTTAGCTGGAGCCTTTGTTGAGTGATGCAATTGTGACATTTTCAACTGGAGTTCTTTCAGAAGTTGAGATAAGTAAAACTGCTCATCATGTTTTCAGTCTTAATATCTTAGAATGTTTGTACAGCATTCTTGCCAATCTTCTTGGCACATCCTCTAAGCCATCTTAAAGCTTACAGCAGCCATTCATTTTAGGATATGAGGAACATTTGTCAGTTTTCATTACTTAATGCAAGGTGTGATGAGAAATAATGAAGTAGTTTGAGACACCACAATACATAAAATAATTATACTTAATAGTTACTTAAGTAATTTATCTTATTTAGAGATACAGCATGGAATTGGTCCTTCAAGCTATGCTGCCCAGCAAACCCTGACATGCCCCGAATTAACTCTAACCTAATCTAACTCTAACTCTAAATAATAGACAATTTACAATGACCAATTAACCTTTGGTACATCTTTGGACTGTGGGAGGAAACTGGACCACCCGGAGAAAACCCACACATTCCACAGGGGAAATGTACAGACATCTTACAGAGGATGCTGGGATTGAACTATGAACTCTGACAACCCGAACTGTAATAGTGTCGTGTTGACCACTACGCTACTGTACCACCAGATCAACTTGCTTTATCAGGAATTTAACTATTTGGTTTTAAAAAGCTGGGTGTAGCTTGTGCTAATTTAATAGCAGAATGCTACTATTGGGTGGTGTAGATTTTAAAGGAAAGTTGTGATATTTATTCAACACCTTTCATGTTCTCAAAGGCTCTGAGGCACTTCAATAGCCAATTACTTTCAAAGTACTGTTATAGTCGTATGGACAAATACAGTGCAACAAGCTCTCTCAGCAATTAAGATAATCAGTGTTGATGGATGAATGCTACTACATCAGGATAATTTCCTTGAGAGTGCTGTGGGATTTCCTATGCCCAGCTGAATAGGTAGATGTCCCTTAGTTAAATATCTCATTAGATATTACCTTCAACTATATATATTCCAATCATGCTAACTGGACAGGTCAGTTGTGTTCTTGGTCCTGGAGTAAAATACAACCTGAAAGGAAGGTTTTCTCCCCTCCCCCACCTTCTTGCTTTGACTTCTCATCTTTTTTTCCAGTCTTGATGAAAGGTCTCAGCAAGAAACATTGACTGCTTACTCTTTTCCATAGATGCTGCCTGGCCTGCTGAGTTCCTCCAGCATTTTGTGTGTTTTGCTTGGATTTTCAGCATCTGCAGATGTTTCTGAAAGGATAGCATTCTTTCAGTTGTACCACCTACTGCTCAACTCACACATGCTCAGTAGAGTAAAAGTTCAGATATCTGAATTCTTTCTCCCATCTGCTTGAATCAGATAGACACTCTTTCATAATCTGTTTCAGGAGCCAGAAACAGTGAAAACTAAAGATACAGAGTGAAGTTACAGCTTTAGAGAACAGAAAAGGTTCAAAAAAGGTTCAAAGGTTCATTTATTATCAAAGTATACAACTCTGAAATTCTTCTCCAGATAGCCACAACATCAAGGAAGACCCCCAAATCCCCCCTCCCCACAAGGAGTGGTTGTGGTGCTGGTCGTGGTGGTGAGCTCTTACTACCCATTAGATGCCCCCAATGGTGTGAGTCTCAAATAGTCTCTAACAACTAAGACCAGCTCCAGGCCTTCACATGTGGCTTAGCTACTAAGCCCAGTGGAACCATTTCTACTGACAGAAGAGGCAACGGCGAGGTACTGGCACCTTAAGATCAGTTACTTTGGGCCAGGGAGCTCCTCAGCCGTGGTTGGCAGCTCATCTAGGAGAAGGAAAACTCTGATCTCAAACCTACACTGTATTGTGGCTATACCCGTTCATGGGGAAGGCTTTAGGAATAAACCCTGAGGAAAAATCCAGAACTGGAGTCCCTAAGGCAATCCCACATTGAGTTCAGTGCTGACTGGCAATTCCTATGAGGCTGCTAGTGCCAAGTTGTATTGGTCTCTGTTGTTCCTTTGGATTCATCAGCTGTGTGGAGAGAGGAAGCCTGCTGCATGGGTAACCACTTGCTCTCCATATCGTACTGCCCTAGTTTGCACATCGATTATTTGGACAGTTAGGACACATGGTCAACCCCAACCAACAGAGGGCATCCTAATCAGATGACTTTTGAAGATGGTCCTGCAAGCTATCAGAATGTTGTACATCACTTTCAGTATTTTCGTGTAAGCGTGGTTTATTTACACAGTAAATTATGGAGCGTACCAGTGTATATCTTCCACAAATATACTGTTATTATACAAACACTCCTCTGTCTCCTCTTTTTTAGTGTCAACAAAGTCTGCACTCATATTTCTTGGTAATATGAGTATCCTTTTTATTTTCAAGCTGGCTTCCATAATGGTTGCATATAATTATGAGGCAAGTCGTGCCTCACTTTATTGATGAGATAGTTAGCGTGTGTGCAGTCACATCTGCCACATGGCACAGGCAGGTTACAGTATTCATCAGCATGCAACACTGGCCTGATACTACTGCTGTATTGTGGAACTTAGAACTTGAAAAAGGATCTGCCAATTCCACAAATTTACAGCTCATCAAACTATTGATTAGCTGCTAGTAATTTTTTTCTAGCTGTGGCTAACTATTCAATGCTTCAGCGAATACTTTCTCCTAAACCTACAAGCTAAACACATAAGCAGGTGCCAGGGGTATCTTACATAGAGGCATTTAAAGAAATCAAGCATTTACTGATAACTGATGAGTGATTCTTTTGCTTTATTGCTAATGATACTGCAAGTTTCAAGTATTTGACCTTTACTGCAGATGATTCAAGCTGCTAAAATCTACAGGGAATGATGTGGCAGGTACTGAAAGACATACTGCTGACTTGATTACTTGACTGAAACCCGGTGCTGAAGGAGAGGGGCTACATTTGCAGGTGTATCCTTTGGAGTGCAGCAAGACTGGAAGACTGAGCAGAGGGTATCCAGGACAGGGCAAACTGTTGTAAGACATTTTAATCTAGGGAGTTTGGAGAGAATTTCCTTTGTCCTGTGGCTTGATCAGGTGATCCTCAACAACTCCTGCCAACCTCTTGTAACGTTTATAGCAACTCTGAAGCAGTGTGGGGACTCCAATGGACCGTTGGGTGATCCAGGCTTTCAAGCATTTTCTCTCTCCAGGATTTAGCTGGAGTTATTTGCAAAATTTCAAGTTAATGTCCATTGATGTGCCAGGAGTACAAATTAATTTTTCGAAGACAACTGTTTTACCTTTCCCATCAAGAGGCCAGTTGCTGCAGTTTGCATGTGGCTTTATGACGACTGCAGATTTCCTATGGTACAAGTTGGCTCGATACTGCCTGACCTGCTGAGTTCCTCCATTACTCTGTGTGTGTGTGTGTGTGTGTGTGTGTGTTGCATACACATTACTTTGATGGCGCCACATTTCAATTCTTCCAAAACAGGATCCCACTTCTTTATTACCTTCCCATTCTCTAGTGACCTGGATTCCAGTGGTGTCTGTGCGACGTTTGCATACTCTCCCTGTGAATGAATAGTTTTCTCCATTGCTCTGATTTCATTGCTTATTCCAAAAATGTGGAACTTGCTAGGTTAATTGGTCACAATAAATTATTCTGACTGTGGGAATCTAGGAGGAAGTGATGGTAATTGTGAAGGACAAAACATCTGATAGGATAGTGGTATAAAAGTGAATGTTTGATGGCCTGTCCCTTGGATGTATTTCTCTACAAATCTCTATCCAGCTGGACTGTACCCACAGACAGTGGGTGAAACAATGCAGGTCAACACTCCATAGCACAGCAGTGATCCCAGGAGTCCTCACAGGGCTTCATTCTTTGCTTGGCAGCAGATGTACAGACAAACCAAACAGTGGCTTCGTGATGATGAGGATTGTTCACTGGTGATTGGTGATGAATCAGGTGCACAACCCATGCACAGCTGTGCCATATAAAAATGTGATAAAGGAACAATGGAGTCTTGAAACAACTGGAACCTTGAATCATTAATCTGGTGCTTCCACTTTTACATAAGAAAATATGAAATAGAAGAAAAAAATCATAGGAAATTCTGTTCCTTGTGCCTGCTCTGCTCTTCAATAAGTTCACAACTCTTCTTTCACTTTCGATGGCACTTTCCTTCATTAACCCCATAGCTCATGATTCTCTTAAATCCAAAAACATACTGTCTTTAAAAACATATTGTCTTTAATACAATCAGTACCCCATAACACTCTAGGGTAGAAAATTTCACAGGTCCATTATGCTCTGGATGAAGAAATTTTTCTGTCTTTAATGGCTACACTCTCATTTTAGGACTGTGACTCCTGGTGCAGGACAACATAGAAGAAGGAAACACCATCATCACTCAATCCCTGTCAAACTACTTCAGTCTATTTATACATCTCAGTGAAAACAGCTCCATCTTTTTTTTCAAATTCAAGAGAAAAAGAGCCAACCTGCTTAATCTCTCATCATAGATCAAAGTAAATTTTATTATCAAAGTACATATATGTCACCATATACAACCCTGAGATTCATTTTCTTAAAGACATACTCAACAAATCTATAGAATAGTAACCATAACAGAATCAATGAAAGATCGCCCAACTAGGCATCCAGCCAGAGAGCAGAAGACAACAAATTATGAAATGCACATATAAATAAATAGCGTTAAATATCGAGAACATGAGATGAAGAGTCATTGAAAGTGAGTCCATTGGTTGTGGGATCGAATGATTGATTGGATGGTGAGAAAGCCACCATTTGCTTGAAGAAACTTGAACAACTTGTTAAAGTGAGTGCCAAGATGTGTGAACTTGTTATTATGAGGGAACAGCATTGCCACAAAATAGATGATGAACAGATGTGCAATAGTTGCTTGCAGAAAAGTAGAAACAGTGGATAGGAGGTACCTCAGACAACCCATTTCTCTGGTGGTTACCCATACAATCTGGTGATTATGTAGCATCGATAACCATGACCCTATGTATCCATTCATTAACACCAGGGATTCTGCAGTTGCTGGAAATCCAGAGCAACACACACAAAATACTTGGGGAACTCAGCAGGCCTGGCTGTGTCAATGGAGAGGAATAAAGAGTTGAGGTTTTGGGCCGAGACCCTTCATCAGGGCTTGGTCAAGGATGGTACCCACTCACTAACAGGTTCAACCACCTTTACTTCTACTCATCATCTTTGAGAGTCTCATGCATGCTGCTAACCTCGGCTATTCTATCCATGGCTAGCACCACATTTTTCAAAGGACTTGTTTTCAGATTAGTTCCTGTATTACACCATGTTTACATGTAACAGAGAGTTAAGTGTATCACTGAGACTTGTGCAATTTGTTTTGGTGATGTGATTGCCATGATCTAGTTACTGGTGATGTGTGCAAGCTATGAGACATGAGCAGCAGGCTCTCTGCACAACCAAGTCTCTGAGGGCATGGTAGAACCTACGAATTTTTTGGTATTGGAAGACTGAAAGGCAAATGAGTGGTTGGGGGATGGGGTGTGAATGGAGCAGTCTGGGTCTAGTAAAGCAGCAGGAAGAGTCTGGCAATTGAAGATGCACACATTGACCACCAGAGCTACCTGCCCATCTGAGACCCTGTATGAAGGAACTCCTACTCCACTACTTCTTTTCCACTTCTTCCACCAAGACTCCCCACACAGTTTTAAGAAACGATGAAGAATAAACTTTCTCCCAAAATGTGCCGCCCTTCAGATCCAACTCACTTTTAACTCAACTGGCTGCACCTATACCATCCACACTTGATTTTCTTAGCATGGGACTTAGTCTGAAAGTTCTGATTGCAGAAAGTACTCATGATATTGGTTCCATGCTAATGTGACCAGCCAATAAACAACCTGCTGGATGCTGAAATCCACTGCAAATGAGCATCAGGAATTAATTCTATATTGTCATCCCTATGTCTATTTACTGGGCTATCAAATTTAGTGCCTTTTCCCGTTGTGAGAACATTATTGATCTGCTGTGGGAAAAACATATAAGCATAGAATGTAGAACAGTACGGCACAGTAATAATACTGATCAGTAGATTTAACATCTAGAATGCTGGTATCTCCAGTGTTGACATTGTTAGTGTTCAACCCCTAAAGTTCAATGCCAAATATACTACTGTTAATTTATTATCAGGAACAGCCTTATTCTTATAAAATAATCTACTTCTGCTAAACACCAGAACATTATTATACATAAAATAAAACGCATTCTAGATGTGCTCCATCACTGGCACAACCCACCCCACCACTCAGGACATCTTCAAGAGGGAGTGTCTCAAGAAGGCAGCATCCATTATTGAGGACCCTCACCGTCTGAGACATGCCCTCTTCCAGTTACTGCCATGAAGAAGGAGATACGAGAGCCTGAGGACCCACACTCAATGACTTAGGAATAGCTTTTTCCCCTCGGCCATCCAATCTCTGAAAGGTCCATCACCCAGAAACACAACCTCTATATTTCCTTTACTCTATTTATTTGTTCTTGTATTTTATAGCACCATACTGCTACCACATAACAACAAATTTTGCGTCTTACAGTATGTCAGTGATAATAATTCTGGTTCTAATTCTGATCTGGTCCCAGTTATTTTCCTTTCACCATTTTCTAAACTTTTCATAACTTTCAGTTTACTTTCCATTGTTTCATCTAATTTAGTTTTTCTTATCCTATCTCCCACTTCCTCTTTAAAAAGTTGTCTCTTAGTTAAATAGTGTCAAAAGTAGGAAGAGTTTGCTGAAAATCTACAAACCACAGATGGAAGTCCAACAAATAAATTCATGCGCAATATGAAACACTTCAGAGCAAAGTTTTGATTAAACCATCAATGATGAATATTTAGAACTGGGCTAAAAGTAGTAATTAGATCTCATGTTAACATAAAATATTATGATTTCTCATACATCACATAACATGACATAAATGTGCAGTACTGATGTAATGGCAATTTTTATTTTTACTATCAATTACATATTGTATGGAACTTCACAGTGAAACAGTTCATTGAACAGGCATATTTGGTTGTAGAGTGAAAGGTTATTAAATTGCTAATGTTTCTGACTTGCAACTAGATGAATGTGTTATTGGTACGAGAAGACATTGAGATTAAACTGCAAATCATAGCAGTGCTGAAAGAGTCATGTACAGGGTCAGTGTATAAATGTGGGTCATTTCCTCAGGTATGCTGTCAGAGAATGTCCTTTTGAATATGCAAAATTCACTTAAGACCTTCATACACAAACACTGAGACCTGTTTCAGCCAACAACTCTAAGTTTACCTGATGCATCATTAGATCTGATTTTTGAGACCTGTATCACATAACCACACAAAATGAAAGGTTTCATAAGTTTTGTTTTGTGTAATCAAGGTTGTTATTTTCAGCTCAGGGCAGAAGTTCATTTGAATCAAATGACATCACTGCTTCATACAACGTGGTATTGCCATTCAAGGGATGGCATAGTTTTCATTATAACAGCACAGCAGCCTTAAGAACATTCAACCCTTAGTTTTAAAATTGCATGACTTTGGACTGTTTGCAGATATCTTCAATGACATAGCGATAGTAGGGAGGGAGGCAAGGTGGCATTTTGAATACTGGCTGCTTTTTTCCCTGCTATAATATGGGTGTGGCTGAGAAGGCAAAAGTCATTGGGAAGAGGTGAAAAAGGGCGGAGGAGAGTAAGAGCACGAGAGAATTTGTCAGGGATAGCACACTTCAGATGCAAAAGTAGATGATGCAATATTTAGCTACAGCCAGAAAAATTACCTGAAGAAAGGTTCTACTTACGTATGCAAAATAAATAATGCCACATGTTGAACAACAGTTGCCATTTTCAGATACACTGTTCATGGGCATAAAATACACAGTCCTATTAGCAGTACCTATTAGTTATCGGTAACAGTACAGATGAATAACTTGCTCCAGATTGGCCTGTAAATTTTATGGTGAATTGTTTTGGCGTCAATTAAGTACTTAATAATAGTCTTGAAATTCCAGCTTTCGCATGAAAATGATTTAGATGACACTGCATCAGGCCATAAATGAGCACTTCAGTGTATGGCCTTCCTCTGTAGGCTTCACCTTCACCTCAGGTCAAAAGCTAAATGAAATATATTCGGCAACTGAACTTCCAGGTATTACTTTATTCAAGTTAAAAAGTACCTTTGAGATACTTTGCAAAACCTTTGCACAAAATTAACACGTTTCCTTGGTTCACTGTTGTTTTGTTGCCTAAATTTATCCTGAAGCACCATGTATTTGGGAAGAAAGTCAACTCAAATTCAAAACATTAGCAGACTGTATTGGCGTTTAATTTAAATATGTCTTTTTAGGGAAGTTGTGAATCTGCTTTATAAAACAAAGCAAAAGAGTAGGAATAGCAAATTTTAATGTAATGGGGAACCATAACCCTAACCCTTATTGCTCTATGCAAGCTATATTGTAATAACAGAGGGAAAATTAGCTGGTATCTCATTTTCCAGCAAAACCATAACTTTTATTGCATTATTTTATGAATTTGCAAGGTATAATAAACTCCCTCATCATAGATCGCCAACCTGAAACACTACCTCTGGTAAATCCTGCTATGTACTTACAGAACTGCAAAGTGACTGTCTTGCCTTAGCATTTAGTGGGTTCTCTATTTTCAGAAGTTTATGGTGATAAAAGAAAAAAATTTGTATTTTTCCCCAAAGCTGGTACTATAGTCCTAGGCTGTGGGATGTATTAAGTGCTTTTTTAAAGCCCAATTATGGAGCTGTATATTTTAAAAAAGATGAATAAAATACATGAAGAAAAATTGTATTTCAGAATTGTTTTCACAAACTGTAGAACTGCAGTCTTGTGGACTTGCGGTGCCATGGAATAGTCCTCTGAAGGATTGCATCCATAGGGATTTGTTAAACTAGCATTGGATATACAATCTTGCACGTACTATACACAGATGTAAGTACCATGTGGTTAACTTCTAATACTGGATTTCCACAAATGGATTCACATTTCATTGGTTTCCATGGGGAATCACAACATTCATATAGACATGGCTTACAGTTGCTAGAAGTCTATAGTTATTTATTTCAGTATTTAGTGTTAGTTCTGGTTTACTGGTGTCAGTTCTTTGCTGAGTAGGTCTCACTACCTTTGCACATAATTCCTAAGAATATTGAAGAAATGGTTGCTATCAGCTGAAGAAATATAAGTGAAATGGAGTACATACACCGATGGGACCAATTAATTCATTAGTTTTGGGAGCTGATCATGTTGATTATTTATTATAAATATGAAAAAACTGCAAAGGAAGTTCAAGGGAAAGGATATAAGTAAACTATGACGACAAGAATAGTGAGGGAAGATTTCTAAAACAGCATGTTACAAAGAAAAACAATGAAGACAATAAATTCTGAAAAGTGAAAGCAATGCCTCAAAATATGTTGCATTCACTCTTTAGGCTGTAATAATATAAAAGGATTAAATTGTATTTCTGGAAATTATTAGTTCAAGTTATTTAAATGACAGGTGGTTGCTTCGAAAACATGAACAGAAATATAAACAATGAGATATGAAAAAGAATAAAAGATACTTTTATATTAGAAAGTTGCAATGTATAAAAAAGGGTTGCATTTGTGATGTCAGAAATACAGCTGGATAAAAATAGCTCTAAAGAAACCAAATATAATATTTTATCTATCCAGGGTTCGTTACAAGGTCAGCCTAAGTGTTCTGGTACACATTTTAGATTTGGTTGTATAATAGAACTGACTCTATGAATCTGTGTTACAAACGTCAAACTAGAATGAATGAATATATTACTTGTTTTAAGGATGGTTCCACCTCAACATCAACAGTACCGAGATACAATGATGACCAGATACACCTGGTATCCAATAGTGTAATCACGTTTAACTAATGCAAACCTGATCAAACTTGGAGGTTCCCAGGAACATGCTCCGATAAGCCTGTTTTCCACAGGGCTATTTCATTTCAAGTATGTGTGTATTCAGTTTTCCATATGATATCCTAACTTGTGTAGGTCAGTCTGACAGAGCGACTGAAGAATAATTAATGAAACTCGAGTAATAATGGCTGTCTCTGCTTTTTGTTTTCATTATGCACTTTAGTTTTAAGTAACCTTGATTACTTATTTGAAAGCTCCATATACTGCAATACTGGCTCTCAGGTAATACATAAGGCATCATATTATGTCAGTAAGTCTACCTTATCATTTGCTATTGATACTGTCAATTTATATACAATGAGGCATGGCAAGGCATATTATAATCATAAAACACACAACACATTAATGACTTTGCTCTTCACAGGTCTATCAATACTTATTTTTCACTAATGTACATCTAACAAGCATTTATAGTGGTAAAAGAACCCTGCCACTTTAAGAGAGCTTGACTTATCAACAATGCATAAAAATCATGAATTTAAGTTAACCCATCAGGTAAAATTCCATTAGTATAAATAAGACTGGAAGAACACCAAGTTTTGCATCAATTGCTCTCCAACTCTATAACAAGCACAACTGCAGCATGATTCATAATGCTGGGTACCCAGGTTTTGTCAGCAGAAATCTGACACACTGCTCTTATTACTAACACCTGCAACCTGCCCCACTTAAAAAGTTCATATGTCCAGGCAACATCAATGTTGCTTCTTCTCTTCATTAACTTGATCCAATTCACACCGTTAAAAGCTTTCTCCAAATTTATAGGGCAAATTTACACCTCTGTATTATGTTTAGAAATTCTCTTAATTAACTCTTAATTCTAATTACATTGAGGGCTTCTCATATTTCATAGCCTCTATAAAACCTAAAGTGATTCTTGCAGAGTTATTGTCCTGCTTTTTTTTCATGTAAATAATCTGAAAACAATCTTTGATGCAAATTGAATCAAATAATAGTCATTTCACCACAGAGCATTTGGTGCTTCTCAAGAGATATTATGATTATTTTTCAGGTACAAGAAATCGAGATATGACAATACCAGTCCAAAATCAAATCCTAGATCATCTGTCAGTTGTGGCAGGGCTAACATACTATAAAAGGCAACAAAACAAACTTCGGTAGCGTTGCTGACAAGAGTGCATTCCTTTCTGATAAGATTAACACATTCTATGTGCAAGGAGAATGGAATGTGCCCACTTGCCCTGAGAGTCTCCAATGCACCTGTACCCATAGTCATTGCTGTAGAATTTAGTTCAGTCTTCTGGAGGGCAAATCTGCAATAAGCATCTGGCCCAGACAGAGTACCTGCCAAATTCTTAGAATCTGCATACATCATATGGCAGGGGTATTTGCAGACATTTGCTAACATCTCCCTACTTAAATCTGGGCCTCCCATCTGCTTCAAAAAGACCGTTATCATCCCAAAGAAAAATAAGGTAATATGCCTAAATGATTACTGCCCAGTGGCTCTAACATCTAGCATCATGAAGTGCTTTGAGAGGTTTGACACATCAACTCCAGCCTCCCAGTCAACCCCAACCTTCTGCAATTAACCGGCAACCGAAATAATTCACAGTGGATGCCATCTCCTTGGCCTAACACTCATCTTTGAAGTATGTGAAAAATAAATATAGGGTACTATTTTTTGACTATAGCTCTACCTTCAATACCATAATTCCAAGCAAACATCTTTGACATCCTTGACCTGGGACTTAACACCTCACTCTGCAACTGGATCCTTGACTTCCTGACCAACAGATTGCAGTCAGTAGTCACAGGCAGCAACATTTCCACCATAATTGTTCTAAACACTGGTGCTCCACAAGAACCCTACTTTTTGAACTCACAACTGCGAGCCAGATTCTGCTCTAACTCAGTGTGCAAGTTTGAAGATGACACCACCGCAGAGAGTTGAATCTCAAGAATCATGACTTGAAGTAGAGTAAGAAGAGCTTAGTAGCATGGTGTCATGATAACAAACTTTGCCGCAATGTCAGCAAAACCAAGGAACTGGTCATTGATTAGAGAAAGAGGGGCAGTGCACATACTCATGGTTACAATCAATGGTGCTGAGAATGAGAAGGTGGAGGGCTTCATCTGTATGGATGGCATGCAAAGCAAGGCCTTATACTGTACCTCCGTACAGGTGACAATAATAAACCAATTTACCATTTATTTCTTTTCAAATACAGGTTTCCCCACCATCCGAAGGTAGAGCATTCCTATGAAATGGTTCGTAAGCCGAAATGTCGTAAAGCGAAGAAGCAATTACCATTTATTTATATGGGAAAATTTTGTGAGCGTTCGCAGCCCCAAAAATAAACTACCAAATCATGCCAAATAACACATAAAACCTAAAATAACCGTAACATATAGCAAAAGCAGGAATGCTATGATAAATACACAGCCTATATAAAGTAGAAATACTTCTCCACAATCATTACTGAACTGTTCGCTGAAGCGAAAATCTCACGCAAGTGCTGTTGACAGGAGCACTCTCTCCAGTAACCTTTAAGCTATGAAGCTGCCAAATCATACCAATTAACACGTAAAAATACACAGCTGATATAAAGTAGAAATAATGTGTGTACAGTGTAGTATCACTTACCGGAATCGGGAAGACAGCGCCAAGCACACGATGGTGTGTCAGACTTTTCGGAGTTTGGGTGGTTCAGTGGCCCCCACCTTCCGGGCCGCTGAGCAATACATTGCAGTGAACAACGCAGGGGTCCAGCGGTAGCTGGGAGGTACACAGCACATCTTTAAGAAAAAAGCTGAAACAAACATGCTAATTAATTAGGTGCCGCCCGTAATTGTCGGCCCAGATCAGTGCCGATTTCTGATTGCATCGTCTCTGATCTGGGCCGACAATTACATGTTGGCGGTACCTAATCAATTAGCATGTTTATTTCGGCTTTTTTCTTAAAGATATGTTGTGTGCCTCCCGGCTACCTTTGCATTCTCCGTGAATCGGTATCTGTCCTTGGCCTGGGGGTTGGGGTGGTGGGACACTGGGATGTCATTTTGTCGCCTGTTTCCATTACAGCAGGCAGCTCATCTTCTTCTATCTCTGCCCGCCTCGATGTCGAAGGTCGAGGTTCGTCATCTGCTGTGGCTGATGTGGAAGGTTTGCTTGACTGCTGAGCCTCGCGCATTTTTCTATCACACAGTTCTTTAATAAGGACTCAAACCATCCTGCAAATATCTCTTAAACCGACGTACCCTTTCAAAATTAAAGTCGTACTTTATCATTACTCATTCGGTTTCCATTGTTATCCTTTTTTCTTCCAATTGCATCAGCTCTTCATCTGTCAGTTCTTGGTGATGGGATGTCAAAACCTCTTCAACATCATGTTTGTCAGCTTCCACAAGCCAAACTCACGTTGTCCTTACTTCGTTCACCACGATCAAAACACTTAATTATGTCTAGTTTTACGCTAAGTGTAACACTCTTATGAGCTCTTTCAGGCTTTTCCGATACCATAGAACTCATCTTGCAAATGGCTGCTCACAGGCACGTGTTAAAGCAAAGCAGTTCTGAATCCGGGGGAGAGCGGCTGCTTGGGGCATGCTGCCTTTTATCGCGCACTGATTTTTTCGCGTGCTGATTTTTTTATCGCGCGCTGAATTTTTTTTTCGTAACAGTGAAAACGCCTTCTGAAAGCGAAAACAGGGTACTAATGTAGGTCTTTCGTAACAGTGAGGTTTCGTAAAGCGAACGTTCAAAAAGCGGGGGACACCTGTACATAAGTTTATTCAGTAAAAAGGTGATTTGTGCCTCTTGTCATATTTTGAATTAAATTTGAATTGATTTTGGAAACTCATCAATGCTTGCATCATGAGTACCCTCAATTCACACTCTAGGTGAAGTGAGGGTCACAATTAATGAACAACTTTCACTTTCCTCTCTTTTTCAATTTCAATAGCACTGTTTTCTTTCCATTCTAATAAGATCATTCAGCATATCTGTCTCCTGTTTCGACTGTACCTTTCAATAACTGGCCAATTTTAATCACTGATTGCTGATATATTTTCATTCATTCATTCTCCTTACTTCCTGCAAAACAAATCATTTTTTGCTTCTCTAATTCAACTCTATATTATGCCTTTAGTCAAACAGCTCTAGTCTCATTAATCTATCTCTTGAAACTTATCAAACTTCCTGTATTTTTTTGCCCACATATGCGTTCACACTTTTTCATTTCCACGATAACTATATTGATATTTTAGCCTTTTCCTGACCCGTAATTTGCCTAATAATTCCACTGGTCTGCGATATTTGTCATTCATAATGTGCCTCCTCCACAATGGAGAAACCAAATGCAGATTGGGTGATTACTTTGGAGAGTGATTTTGAACTTCTTGTGGTATGCAAATATATTAGCAATCCCACTCCCACTCTGATTTGTCTGTCTGCAGCCCCTTCCACTGACATAGTGAGATTAAAAAAAAACAGAGCAACATCCAATGTCCTGAAGAAGGGTTTCAGCCCAAAATGTCAACTGTTTATTCATTTCCATTGATGCTGCCTGACCTGCTGAGTTCCTCCATCATTTCATGTATGTTGTTCTGAATTTCCAGAATTTCTTGTGCTTATAATATGTCCCATCTGGACACTTTGCAAACTTCTGGAATGAACACTGAAATTTTCAGCTGCAACTAAACTACTCTTGCATCTCCCATTATCAAGTTAATGATGCATTTCTTATCTTGTTCCTCCAAAACTTCTTGCTAATGGTCAGTATTAATGTTCCTTATCACCTGATCTGTCTTAACCTTTCTGCATACAGCCAAGACCCTTCATGAAAACTAGAAAGGCCGGAATACAGTGTTGGGACGGGAGTGAGGGAAGAAAAGGACTGCAATCCGGCAGGAGATAGGTGAGACCAGGTGAAGTTGAAAATGGGTGGATAGAGAAATGAAGTAACAAGTTGGGAGGGGACAAATGGAAGAGATAAAGAACTGCTAGGAGAGGACAAAGGATCATGGAAGAAGTGAAAAAGGAAGGGAACCAGGAGGTGAATGGCAGATGAGGAGAATAGATGGTGTGTGAGGGTAACCAGAATGGGGACCAAAAAAAGAGAGAAGAAAGAAGTGGGGAGAGAATACTGGAAGTTTGAGAAATTGATATTTATGCCATCAGGCTAGTCAGACAGAATACGAGGTGTTGTTCCTCCAGCCTGAGTTTAGCCTCATCACAGCAGTACAGGAAGTCATGAACAGACATGTGATGTCAAATTGAAATGCTTTTTGCAGCAGATAAGAGTGAAGATGCTTAACAAAGCAAACCCCAATCTGTGTCAGGGTCTCACTGATGTAAAGGAGGCTGCACCAGGAGCGTACTGGATACATAGAGGACCCTGACAGCCTCGCAGGTGAACTGTCGCCTCACCTGGAGAGACTGTTTGGTGCCCTGAATGCTGATGAGGGAGGAGATACTCCTACTGCAGGGAGATGCAGAACTGCTGTGTATTCTGTTTCACTGAGACCTGGCTCTCCCCTGCCACCCCCGACTGTGCCATCTGACTGGAGGGATTTTCGATCCATCGGATGGACCACACGGCGTCTTAGGGCAAGACGAGGGGAGGTGGTGTCTGCCTACTGATCAACACTGCGTGGTGCTCGGACACAGTGGCACTGACAAGCTCCTGCAGCCCGAACCTGGAACACCTGTCGGTGAAGTGTCATCCCTACTATCTGCCACAGGAATTCACCTCGGTCATACTGACAGCGGTCTACACTCCCCCCCAGGCGGACATGGAGTGTGGTCTGAACATACTGTATGCCAACATTAGTGAACTTGAGACCAGGTATCCAGAGGCTTTGCTCATTACAGCCGGGGACTTTAACCAGGCCAACCTTAGAAAGGCGCTGCCAGTTATACCAACATGTCTCCTGCCCCACTGGAGGCCTGAATATACTTGACCACTGCTACACAGCAGTCAAGGATGTCTACTGTTCCGTCCCACGACCTCACTTTGGAAAATCGGACTATCAGGCTGTACTCCTCCTCCCGGTTTACAAACAGAAACTGAAGCGGGAGGTCACGGTGTCAAAAGTAGTGTCGCGTTGGACGGAGGAAACGGATGAGGTCCTCCGTGACTGCTTTGAATCAGTGGACTGGTTAGTATTCAAGGACTCGGCAGCTAACCTCGATGAGTATGCCTCAGCTGTCATGACTTTAATTTGGAAATGCACGGAGGACTGTGTGTCTCTCAAGACGATCCGGGTATTCCCTAACCAGAAACCTTGGATGAATTATGAGGTCAAGTCCCTTTTAAAGGCTAGAGCTGCGGCTTTTAGGTCCGGGGATACCAGTCGCTACACGGAATCCAGGCGTGAACTCCGGAAAGCCATTAAGGGCGCCAAGAGGCAATATGGAGCCAAGTTTGAAGCCCAGGCTAACCAGAGGGATGCCAGTAGACTATGGCAGGGTCTAAATGAGATCACTGGGCGCAAAGAAAAGGCTGGGAATATCAATAAATGTGGTGCTTCTCTTCCCGACGAACTTAACATATTCGAGCAGAAGAGGAGCGTCCCACTCCCTCCAGATGAGCCGGACCTGGTGGCATCAAGATTCATCATCACCGAGGAGGACATTAGAAGGGCCTTCTTGAAGATAAATCCAAGGAAGGCGACGGGCCCAGATGACATCCCAGGACGAGTTCTCCAGGCCTGTGCAAGCGAGCTAGCTGGAGTGTTTGCTGACATCTTCAACTGGTCCTTGCTTCAGTCTAAGATCCCCTCGTGTTTCAAGAAGGCAATGATAATCCCAGTGCTGAAGAAGAGCAAGGTGGCATGCCTGAGCCTGTGGCTCTGACATCAATTGCTATGAAGTGCTTCGAGAGATTGGTTATGGCACACATCAACCACAGCTTATCAGTCAACCCCGATGCTTTGCAATTCGCCTACCAGAGCAACAGGTCAACGTCAGATGCCATCTCTCTGGCCCTACATTCCTCCTTAGAACACCTGGAGAATAAAGACCCATACATAAGGCTCCTTTTCATTGACTACAGCTCTGCCTTTAATACCATCATTCCAAATAAACTGATTCCTAAACTCCAGAACCTGGGCCTTAGCACTCAGATCTGCAGCTGGATCTTCAGCTTCCTCACAGACAGGACCCAGGCTGTAAAAATAGGGGACAAGCTCTCCTCTACAATCACTCTGAGCACCAGTGCCCCACAAGGCTGTGTACTCAGCCCCCTGCTGTACTCACTGTCCACCCATGATTGTGTAGCAAAGTTTCCATCAAACTCAATATATAAGTTTGCTGATGACACAACAATTGTAGGCTCAGCTCCATCTACCTGCCTTTCCCCCATAACCCTCAATTCCCCTACTATGTAAAAATCTATCTAACTGTATCTTAAATATATCTAGTGAAGAAGCCTTAACTGCTTCCCTGGGCAGAGAATTCCACAGATTCACCACCCTCCGGGAAAAACAGTTTCTCCTCATCTCCATCCTAAACCTTCTCCCCTGAATCTTGAGGCAATGTCCCCTAGTTCTAGTCTCACCTACCAATGGAAACAACTTCCCTACTTCTATCTTATCTATCCCTTTCAAAATTTTGTACGTTTCTATACGACCCCATCTCATTCTTCTGAATTCCAGAGAGTATAGTCTCAGGCGACTCAATCTCTCCTCATAGGTTAACCCCATCTCTTGAATCAACCTGGTGAGCCTCCTCTGCCCTGCCTCCAAAGCCAGTACATACTTCCTCAAGTATGGAGACCAGAACTGCAACAGTACTCCAGGTTCGGCCTCACCAGTACCCTGTATAGTTGCAGCATGACCTCCCTGGTCTTGAATTCAATCTCTTTAGCGATGAAGGCCAACATTCCGTTTGCCTTCTTAATAACCTGTTGTACCTGCAAGCCAGCATTTTGCAATTCATGCACAAGCACTTCCAAGTCCCTCTGCACAACAGCATGCTGCAATCTTTCACTATTTAAATAATAACCTTTTCTCCTATTATTCCTTCCAAAGTGGAAGATCTCGCGTTTACCAACACTGTATTCCTTCTGCCAGATCTTGTCACTTAACCTATCTATATCCCTCTGCAGTCTCTCCACATCCTGTGTACAATTTGCTTTTCCACTCAGTTTAGTGTCATCAGCAAATTTCACTACGCTACACTCAGTCCCCTCTTCCAAATCATCAATGTGAATGGTAAACAGCTGCAGACTCAGCACCAACCCCTGTGGCACCCCACTCACCACTGACTGCCAACCAGAGGAACACCCATTTATACCAAGTCTCTGCCTTCTGTTGGTTAACCAATCCACTATCCATGCCAATACACTTCCTCCAACTCCATGCATCCGTATCTTATTTATAACTCTCTTGTGTGGCACCTTATCGAATGCCTTCTGGAAATCCAAGAATACGACATCCACCTGTTCCCCTCTATCCGCTGCACTCAGTATATCCTCAAAGAACTCCAGTAAGTTTGTCAAACAGGACCTGCCCTTTCTGAATCCATGCTGCGTCTGTCTAATGGAACCACTCCTTTCTAAATGTTTCGCTATTTCTTCCTTAATGACAGCTTCAAGCATTTTCCCAACTATAGATGTTAAGCTAATTGGCCTATAGTTGCCCGTCTTTTGCCTACATCCTTTTTAAAAAAGTGGCATGGCTGTCTTTCAATCCGCTGGGACCTGCCCAGAGTCTAGAGAATTTTGGTAAATGATTACCAACGCATTTACTATAAACTCTGCCAATTCCCTCAGCACCCTGGGGTGCATCCCATCAGGACCAGGGGACTTATCTACCTTCAGGCCCTTTAGTTTGCTCATCACTATCTCTTTAGTGACCGTGATTTTATCAAGGTCTTCACCTTCCATTTCATCCATAACATCCTTCTTTGGCATATTAGATGTGTCCTCCACCATGAAGACCGACACAAAATAGTTGTTCAATGCCTCAGCCATTTCCTTATCACCCAATATCAATTTCCCCTTCTCATCTTCCAAGGGACCTACGTTGACTTTAGCCACCCTCTTCCACTTTATATATTTATAAAAAACTTTTCTCAATCTTTATTCTGGTAATCTCACAGTCTTTTAGTCTGATTGATTAAGGGGATAAAGGGATAAAAACAATCTTCTGCCTAGTTCACTTGTACCAAATTCCAATTTCTTATTATCTTACAATGACAATGAGGGGTTGAAAGAGTTGGCAAATTTAAGTACCATAATTTCAACATTTAAGAGGATCTGCCCTGGGTGCAAGACATTAGTGCAATCACGAGGAAGGCATGGCAACAGCTCAACTTTGTTCGGAGTTTGGAGAGATTTTGTATGTCACCAACACTCTCACAAACTTCTACGGTGGAGAGCATTCTGACTGGTTGCATCACTGCCTTGTGTGGAAGCTCCAATGCACAGGATCCCAAGGTATTGTAGGGGGTTGCCTCATTCAGCTCCATCATGGGCACAACCCTCCCCACCACTGAGGATGTCCTGAAGAGGTGGTGTTTCAAGTAGGTGAAATCCATCATTAAGGAGCCTCACCATCTGGGGCATGCCCCCTTCTCTTTACTGCCATCAGGGAAGAGATACAGAAGTTGGAAGACCACAATGTTTCATAAACAGCTTCTTCCCCTATGCTATCAGATTTCAGAATGGTCCATGAACCATGAACACTTCCTCATTATTCCTGTTTTTCTGGCACTATTTATTTATTTTGTAATTTATAGTAATTTTACACCTTTACACAATACTGGTACGAATTTCAGCATCGTATAAGATGGTGTTAATAAACCTAATTGCGAGAAAACAGACATGGGAAGAGCAAGCAAACTCCACAAAAACAGAATCTGAGGTCAAGTGTCAATCTGGGTCCCTGGAGCTCTGAGGCACTACCACAACTACTACAACGCTCTGTTAGATGATTTACTATAGAATAAATGTGCCTTTATAAATAACGATTTTTTTTAAAGATGGGGGCATGATCATCCCTGTTCACTAACGAAATAGGTGACTATCAAAGGGATGAAACGATTTTCTATTTCTGAATATTTTCTGTAAGCATCAAGAGTTTGACAGCAGTTGCAAGAGAAAGTAAACATTAAAGTTTATCAATTCAGCTCAACAATGTGCTCTGACATGCCTGTATTCAGAAGCACAGTTGCAGGAGCATTAGATGCGTCTCTCCATTTCCCACACAGCCCATCTTTGGTCTATACATAAGTGTGGTAATTAGGTAAATATTCTGCAGAGCTCTGCTCTGTTGACCCATATTGCTAAATTCACACTGATCTTCTTATATAGGGTATAAATAACATTAGTTCTAAAAGGTCAATATATAGTAGATATACAAAATAAACTGCATATGGATGGCAGCAACAAAAGTAAAGGCAGTAGTTCCTAGCAGTATGATGGCCTCTGACCTCCAGTTTCATTCTTTGTTGCACCTGAAAGTTAAAGGTAATTGCCATTGAACAGGTACGACAAGGTACCGGTGAAATGACAAAATTGCATGCAGGACTGTCACAGCCATGTAGGTGCAGATAATACACAAAATATAAATTATACAAGGCAGTGAAGGGATGGGAAAAAGTGTGCAAAAACAAGATCTTAGTACAAAAAAAGATGAAGCAAACAAGCGTTATGTGGGACAAAATCTGCTATAAATAAAATGTGGTAAAGCTTATGACACTCACTGATATTTTGTTTGCATATGAGATTTCAGGTGAGCACTGACGCAACATTAAAGACGGAAAACTGCACATTGATTCTAAGAAGGGCACTGTTCTCCCATTAACTGTACAGAAACTGACACTGACCAATGTGGCTAATGAACTGATCTGTAGACACAGCATAAACTTGCTACAGAAAATAGCATGACAGTTTTAATGATTGCAAGTATTCTCCTTGGCATTCGAACATTTCTTTACAAGTACTGCACGGAGTCTCTTTGCTTTTGATATAAATTGCAGAATTTATTTTTTAACTTCCTCACATACTTTCTTAAACCAGTCTTTCTTTCCCTTTCAATACTCTATTTAATGAAATGAATTGACCTTGAGTTTGCTACATGAATTCATACTTTCCGATTCAGAGTGAACTGGAAAGGATGAGGTACCTGGTTGCTGAATTGTTCACACAAGTTGCAGAGCACCAAGGGAACAGCATTTTCTATTTCAATCTCTCATTGCAGCAACTCACATGTAATATCCGATAGAAACTTACAAGGACAAGTGTAACAAATGTCGAGTGTTGTTTTTTTCACCAGATGCAGCAAATTCTGGCTCGCTGCTCATGTGAAGACTCATCATCCTGTAATTAGCCGTAGTTCTCTGCAGTACTCCACAACTATGAAAAAGTGCAGCTTTGTTTTTGAAAGTTTCCAATTTTGTCTTGAGAAATAAAGAAGATAACAATTCTAACAGGGTACACACCTGGTTTCAAAATTAGTTTATTTTTGTCAAATAGTTTAAAATCAATAAATTACTTCCATAATTAGCAGAAAATCTGAAAACCTGCATTTTTTGTTCATAAAATATATTACTTCTTAATGATATGAAGCCAATCATACTAATTAATATTATGTAGCATCCTAGATTTTGAAATTAAGCATGTGGTCCACAATAAATATCTTCAAAATGGATGCCTGCTATGCATAAAACTGTAAAGAAGCACCAGATATTCAAAACATTTAATTCTGATTCCCATTCCTGTTCCAACATGTCGGTCCATAGGCTTCTCTTGTGCCACAAGGAGGACACCCTCAGGGTGGAGGAGCAACACCTTATATTCCATCTGGGTATCCCCTAATTTGATGGCATGAATATCTATTTATCCTTCCCTCCCTCTCCCCTCTTCTTCTATTCCCCCCCCCAGCCTTTTTACCTCTTCTCACCTGCCTATCACCTCCCTCTGGGTACCCTTCTCCTTCCCTTTCTTCTGTGGTCCACTCTTCTCTCCTATCAGATTCCTTCCTCTTCAGCCCTTTATCTACCCTACCCACCTGGCTTTACCTATCACTTTCTAACTATTCTCCTTCTTCTTCCCGCCAACCTTTTTATTCTGGTGTCTTCCCCTTTCCTTTCCAGTCCTGAAGAAGGGTCTCAGCCCAAAACGTCGCCTGTTTATTATTTCCATAGATGCTGCCTGACCTGCTGATTTCCATCTGTATCCTGTCTGAAGTAATCGCAGACAGAAGGAAATTCTGACTATAGTTTCTAGGTTTTGCTAAGTAGAAAGCACCTTTTACAGCTTTTACTGTAAATATGCCATGCACTGTCGATAAAAGGAATGTGCTGCACACCTAATTTCTCAGCAAAGTTTGCAACAAAAATAACTTCCCCCAATAAATAATGGGGACACTGTAGACAATGACAAACTGCATAGTAAACATAAAACAGTACAGGGCAAGGCCAAGACTTTCCAATAAGGAAGTACTGACAGTACTTCTGCGAAGTTACTTCGAAGGTCATGTCATCAGAGTACATAAATATTACTATATTTAAAGGCACCAAACAATCTAACTTCATGAATGATTTTGCACAGAAACAATTCAGCATAACTTGTCTATGGCAGTATTTATAATCCACAAGCTTCCTCGGCCATCCCTTCAACTAATCTCACTAACATGGTCTTCTACTCTTTCTCCTTGTATGTATACTTTATTTTGCATTAGTTTTAGACCGCCAAGTTCACAAAAGAACAAAATTGCTCTTTTCCTGTTTTTAATAGGAGCAATAGGTTACATGGCTCTTGGTATAGTCTGTCATACAGTAAGACCACATTAATTTGAATGTGGCCCAGCTTCACGATCCTGTCTGTTAGCTTAATCCTTGCCTTCCTCTTTGACTAAAAACCCATCTTGGTCTTATATTCAATGACCCTGCTTCCATTGCTCTCAAAGGTTGAGGAAACCTAATGTTCAATACTGTGAGAAAAGAAAAAAATTCTTATCTCTATTTTAAATGACCAATCCATTATTCCGAACCTATGCTATTTCTAGCTTAGCCCAGGAAGGAAAACTTCTTCTCAGCACCTTCCATGTCAAGCTCCCTCTGCAAAGTATGCATTTGAATAAGATTTTTGTTTATTTTTCTAAAATTCTAAACTCCAATTCATATACATCCGCCATGCCCAAGCTTTCGTCATACATCATTCCCCTTATCCCAGGAATCAACCCCGTGAATATTTTCTGAATTATTTTCACTGCAAGCATAACTCTCAGTAAATAACATCACACAGTAAAAAGTACTCGGTTTGGTCTGTCTAGGGCCTATACAATTGTAGCATGACTTCCCCCTTTTATACTTCATCTGCTTTGTAATAAAGAACAACATTCTATTTGCCTTCCTAATTACTTGCCATACTTGCACAATAACTTATTGCACTTCATTTGTAGGGACACCTGATTTTTCTGTTCAGCAGCACTCTCTCCATTTAAGCAATATTCTTCTCTTTTTATTCTTCTTCTTCTTATCAAAGTGGGTTACTTTCCACATGTCAGTGTTTATATTTGTACATGCATCACATAAAAAAAAGCTAATCTATCTGAACAAAGGCATGAACATCTAACCTTCCTCTCCCACTTCTCTCTTCTCCTTTCATGTCCCATTCTGACACCCTCTTGCTCTTCTCCTCACCTGCCTATCACCTCCCTCAGGTGCCCCTTATATTCCTCTTTCACTCTTCTCTCCTATCAAATTCCTTCATCTTCAGTCCTTTACCTTTTCCACCTATTACCTCCTAGCTTCTCACTTCATCACTCCCTCCCTCACCATCCCAGCTTTCCTCTCACCTGGCTACACCTATCGCTTTCTAGCTTGTACTCCTTCTTATTCTGGCTTCTTCCTCATTCCTTTCCAGTCCTGATGAGGGGTCTCGGCCTAAAACATCTACTCTTTACTCCTTTCCATAGATGCTATCTGATCTGCTTGAGTTCCTTCAATATTTTGTATTACTTTGGATTTCTAGCCTCTGCAGAATATCTTGTGGTAATCTAACTTTCCTTTCCTAAATTACTTTCTCTGCCTTTTTCTACCTCTCCATACTAACTCTGGGTAAGCGATCTTCTCCCTCATTAAATTAACATCTACCAGGAAATGCAAGAAAAGCAAAATTATAACATCTGTGATGGAATTTCCAACCTCTGTTGGAAAGCTTTAGACCTTACACTTCCTAGGTGTGACTCGAGTAGCAGCAGTACTCTCAATGGATATGATTAAATATTCCCGTTTAAGCCTGTTACAGCTAAAAAGCACAACTGCTTCCAAGGTCAGTACAGTCAACAAAGATGTCTTAATGTATTTAAATGAACTATTGCTGTTAAAAAAGCGACGGAAACAACACAATCTGTGCTCGGATGGGCCCACGGAGAAAGCGTGGGCGAAGATCAGGATTACAAGTGCATTTAAGGAAACAGGTTTTAAACTCCCTATACCGACGATCTTGCTGGCAAAGGGGCAGTCTCTGATGAATAAAATCGATGATCTCAGAGCCAGGGTTCTGAATCAGGGGGACATCACAACCATGTGTGTGCTTTGTTTCACGGAATCCTGGTTAACCCTTTCCATTCCGGATGCAGCGATTCAGATCGACAGGTTTACTATACACCATCAGGATAGATCTATAGAGTCTCTCAGAAGCAGAGGTGGAGGAGTATGCCTCATGATCAACTCTTCTTGGTGCATGAATATATCAGTGCTGTCCCAATTCTGCTCACCAGACCTGGAATACCTAGCAGTAAAGTGTCATCCTTTTTACCTACCACGGGAATTCTCTGGGGTCATTTTGGCAGCAGTTTACATTCCACCTCAGGCCAATATCAAGCAGGCTTTAGATGATCTGATCAATGGGACCAATATGCACGAAACAGCGCACCCTAGCGCCTTCACCATCGTTTTGGGAGATTTTAACAAGGCCAGTCTGAAAAAACCACTAAGCAATTGCCATCAACAGAAGACTTGCAATACCAGAGGAAACAACACACTGGACCATTGTTTTACCACCATCAAGAATGCCTATCTTGCTATTCCATGTCCTCACTTCGGGAAGTCTGATCACCTGGCTGTACTTCTACTCCCTGAATATAGGCAGAGACTGAAGACTGTAGCACCAATAGTGAGGACCAAGAAGGTTTGGACAAGAGAAGCACAGGAGCACCTACAGGATTGTTTTGAATCTGTGGACTGGACTGTATTCAGGGATTCATCTCTGAATCTGGATGAGTATGCTGCAGTTGTTACCAACTTCATTACAACCTGTGTGGATGAGTGTGATCCTACAAAGTCTTCCTGTACATTCCCAAACCAAAAGCCGTGGATGAACCAGGAGGTAAGTCGTCTGCTGAAGGCTAGATCTGTGGTATTCAAGTCTGGCAACCCAGGCCTGTACCAGAAAACCAGGTATGATTTGCGGAGGGCTATTTCAAGGGCGAAAGGAAAATTTTGAACGAGGTTGGAGGCGATATCAGATGCACGGCAACTCTGGCAGGGGCTGCAAGACAATACTTCCTACAAAGCGAGACCCAAAAGCATGAATGGCAGCGATGCTTCACTACCAGATGAACTCAACGCATTCTATGCACGCTTTGAAAGGGAGAACACAACTACAGCTGTGAAGATCCCTGCTTCACCTGACGACCCTGTGATCTCTGTCTCAGAGGCCAATGTTAGACTGTCTTTAAAGAGAGTGAACCCTCGCAAGGCAGAAGGTCCCGATGGAGTACCTGGTAAGGCTCTGAAAACCTGTGCCAACCAACTAGCATGAGTATTCAAGGACATTTTCAACCTCTCACTGCTATGGGCAGAAGTTCCCACTTGCTTCAAAAAGGCAACAATTATATCAGTGCCAAAGAAAAATAATGTGGGCTGCCTTAACGACTATCACCCAGTAGCACTTACATCGACAGTGATGAAATGCTTTGAGAGGTTGGTTATACCTAGACTGAACTCCTGCCTCAGCAAGGACCTGGACCCGTTGCAATTTGCCTATTGTCACAATAGGTCAACGGCAGATACAATCTCCATGACTCTTCACACAGCCTTAGACCACGTGGACAACACAAATACCTAGGTCAGGATGCTGTTCATCGACTATAGCTCAACATTTAATACCCTCATTCCCACAATCCTGATTAAGAAGTTGCAGAACCTGGGCCTCTGTACCTCCCTCTGTAATTGGATACTTGACTCCCTAACTGGAAGGCCACAGTCTGTGCGGATTGGTGATAACATATCCTCTTCGCTGACAATCAACACTGGCGCACCTCAGGGGTGTGTGCTTAGCCCACTGCTCTACTCTCTGTATACACATGACTGTGTGGCTAGCCATAGCTCAAATACCATCTATAAACTTGCTGATGATACAAACATTGTTGGTAGAATCTCAGGTGGTGACAAGAGGGTGTACAGGAATGAGATATGCCAACTAATGGAATGGTGCCGCAACAACAACCTGGCACTCAACATCAGTAAGATGAAAGAGCTGATTGTGGACTTCAGGAAGGGTAAGACGAAGGAACACATACCAATCCTCATAGAGGGATCAGAAGTGGAGAGAGTGAGCAGCTTCCTGGGGTGTCAAGATCTCTGAGGATCTAACCTGGTCCCAACATACTGATGTAGTCATAAAGAAGGGAAGACAGTGGCTATACTTCATTAGGAGCTTGAAGCAATTTGGCATGTCAACAAATACACTCAAAAACGTCTATAGTTGTACAGTGGAAAGCATTCTGACAGGCTGCATCACTGTTTGGTATGGAGGGGCTACTGAACAGACCGAAAGAAGTTGCAGAAGGTTGTAAATCTAATCAGCTCCATCTTGGGCACTAGCCTACAAGGTACCCAGGACATCCTTAGGGAGCAGAGTCTCAGAAAGGCAGCATCCATTATTATTAAGGACCTCCAGCACCCAGGGCCTGCCCTTTTCTCACTGTTACCATCAGGTAGGAGATACAGAAGCCTGAAGGCACACACTCAGCGATTCAGGAACAGCTTCTTCCCTTCTGCCATCCGATTCCTGAATGGACTTTGAAGCTTCGGACACTACCTTTTTTTCTAAATATACAGTTTTTCTGTTTTTGCATATTTTAAAATAATCTATTCAATATACATAATTGATTTACTTGTTTATTTATTATGTTTTATTTCATTTATTATTTTTTCTTCTTTCTCTGCTAGATTATGTATTGCATTGAATTGCTGCTGCTAAGTTAACAAATTTCACGTCACATGCCGGTGATAATAAACCTGATTCTGATTCTGACTTCACCAGTTAAGAAATATCACTGTTGGGATCCCAGCAGTGGTCTTTTAAGGCTTGATGCAGAGAGAGTCAGGAGTGAGGGAGGCCAGGGAAGTGCAGTAACAAAGCTCAAAGCTTAAAGTAAATTTATTATCAAATTACATACCGTATATGTTACCATATACTATCCTGACATTTATTTTCATGTGGCATTCACAGGAAATACAAAGAAGCACAATAGCATCAATGAAAAATCATACACGGCAGAGATGGACAAACAGCCAATGTGAAAATGTGCAAGTACAAAAACAGATAAATAAACAAACAATAAATATCAAGAACATAAGTTGTAGATCCTTAAAAATCTGTCTATAGGTTGTGGAATCAGTTCAATGTTGGGGTGAGTGAAGCTATCCTTTCTGGTTCAAAAGGCCAATGATTGAGGGGTAATGGTTGAGGGGTTCCTGGATTTGAGGTTCCTATATCTCTTTCCCGAAGGCAGCAGCAAGAAGAGAGCATGGACTGGACGATGGGTGTCCTTGGTGATGGATGCTGCTTTCATGCGACAGTACTCCAAGTAGATGAGCTCAGTGGTGGAGAGGGACTAGGCTGTATCCATTACTTTTTGTAGGTTTTTCTGTTCAATGGGATTGGTGTCCCCATAAAAGGTCATGATGCAATCAGTCAGTGTACTCTTCACCATGCATCAATGGAAGTTTGTCAAAGTTTTAGATGACATGCCGAATCTGTGCAAACTTCTAAGAAAGTCGAAGCGCTGCTATTCCTTCTTTGCAATAACAGGTCCATGCTTGACCCAGGACACACCGAGGAATTTAAAGTTTCTGACTCTCTCCACCTCTGATCCCCGATGAGGACTGGCTCATGGGCCTCCATTTTCCTCCTCTTGTAGTCAATAATCAGCTCTTGAGTTCTGCTGACATTGAGTGAGAGGTTGTTGTGGCACCACTCAGCCAGATTTGCAATCTCCCTCCTACATGCTGATTTGTCACCATCTTTGATTCGGCTCACAACAGTAGTGTCGTCAGCAAGCATTAAATACAGCATTGAAGCTGTACTTAGCCTCAAAGTCATAAGTTTGAAGTAAGTAGAGCAGGAGGCTAAGCACCCAGCCCTGTGGTGCTCATGTGCTGATAGTGATTGTGGCAAGTAGAAACGTTCGGAAAAAATTGGGATAAACTAGTGGTCTCCAGAAGTAGAGCCAGAATTATTGCAAACCTACTTTAGGCTGTCTTCCCAAATCAGCCATTATCAGCTACCTACCTAACCACTCACTATTATCATTGCAAACATATAAATAGATGTGCCAATTCCTAATGGAAGCATTGCAATAATTCTTTGGATGCAGGAGAGGGTAAAATCTCTCGGAATCATTGCCTTTGGGTTTACCAAATTGCTTTGGAGAGCTGTGTCTATACGTCTTAGGAATTTCTGTTCATTTATATCCACATAACTTGATCTTTTTGGGAATAATTTTAAGGTTACAGTACACCAGCTGACTCAGCTAATTTCTGAGCATAAAGCAGAAGAGGACGACCTGCTCAACCCATTCTCTGCTGAGGATGCAGACCTGAGAAAATATTTCCATAAACAATTTACAACTCCTGCCCAACATATTGGCACTACTTGGTTAATTTCCAGATAGCTCATAACAGGTTGAAATAGTTGCAGTATTTACATAATGCAATCTCAAGAATGCAGTAAAAAGTACTGCATTTTGACAGAGGGACTGGGAAGCTTGATTACGTCAGTCATTATGTCATTTAACCATATCCCTATCAGCTTGTCCCCTAAGAGGACTTCAACCTTGTTGTAGGGTTTGGAGGCTTGTGTGTTTCGATCACCTGGAGAGCTATGTTGGCTGGAGTCAGAGCTTGTGCTTTGGCTCTTGTTAGGGCCACCCATGCCAAATAGGTTAAAGGGTAGATGTCAGACTAAGAGTGGTCCACCGGTCTCCAGGCTCAGGGGATCAGCTCAGGGCTAACAAACCTGACTGGTAAAACAAATTTGTTACAGAAACAGCAATGAAGAGAGTATCAGCTTCTACTGAGTTATGGTCTGGCAACGTTCCAGCTGGAACTATTAATTGATAGAGATTGTTCAGGCTGGTACTGTTTTTCCTGAAATGAAGAAAGTTAACCTTACTTAAGTTTATAAATTTATGACAAGCATGGATAGTTATAGTATTTTTCCTAGGGTAGGGGAGTTGAAACCTAAATGGTACAGGTGACAAGGCAATGACTTAAACAGGATCTGTGATGTAAGTTTTTCCAATGGATGGTGGGTTTCTTGTACGAACTGCCAAAGCAGGTGGTAGAAGCAGGAACAACTACAGTGTTCAACAAACAGTTGGATAGGCATAGGAAAAGGAAAGATTGAGAGGCATATGGGCCAAGTTGAAGCAGAGGAATTATCTTATATAGGCATCTTGATTGGCATGCATGAGTTCAGCGGAAGGAGCTGATTCTCTGCTGATAACTCTATGAATTCCAAGTGGCTACAGTGAGATGGGCTGACATTGGATGCATACCTTGAATTATGCCTTACATATTTGACAGGCAGTTTCACCGTGTCACCTTGTCACAGGAGTATCTTTCAGCAGTCCAATAGCAACAATGGTCTATTTGGATGACTGCATTTCAGCAAGTTGTCTAACTTGGATCTAGGGCCAAAGATCCTTTCTGGTTAGGAAGATGCGTCAGTACAATAGCTCCGTACAAAGTCAGCTACCTAGAACCTAACTGGCCTAAGCACATGATGGTTCAGTGCAGGCAATAACATTTCTCATCCACTTATTTGTACAAAATGGGTTGTATGGGAACCTATAGGTAGGTGGAATGAATACATTTCACTAGGATCTCCTGCTGAAGATCCTGGAAACAGTGAAAGATTTTTGTGTCTCCAACAGGACTACTACAGGTGTCCCTCCCCCGCTTTTTGAACGTTTGCTTTACGAAACCTCACTGTTACGAAAGACCTACATTAGTACCCTGTTTTCGCTAACAGAAGGTGTTTTCACTGTTACGAAAAAGGCAGCACGCGAAAAAAGCAGTGCGCGAAAAAAAATCAGCGCACGATAAAAAGCAGTGCGCACCCTAAGCAGCCACTCTCCCCCCGGATTCAGAACGGCATTCTCGCCGGCATTGCTTAAACATGTGCCTGTGAGCAGCCATTTGCAAGATGAGTTCTATGGTATCGGAAAAGCCTGAAAGAGCTCGCAAGGGTGTTACACTTAGCGTAAAACTAGACATAATTAAGCGTTTTGATCATGGTGAACAAAGTGAGTTTGGCTTGTGGAAGCTGATGAAGATGATGCTGAAGAGGTTTTGGCATCCAATGACCAAGAACTGATAGATGAAGAGCTGATGCAATTGGAAGAGGAAAGGATAACAATCGAAACCGAATGAGTAATGATAAAGTACGACTTTAATTTTGAAAGGGTACGTAGGTTTAGGGGATATTTGCAGGATGGTTTGAGTGCTTACAAAGAACTGTATGACAGAAAAACGCGCGAGGCTCAGCAGTCAAGCAAGCCTTCCACATCAGCCACAGCAGACGACGAATCTTGACCTTCCACATCGAGGCCGGCAGAGATAGAAGAAGATGAGCTGCCTGCTCTAATGGAAACAGACGACGATGAGATGACACCCCAGTGTCCCACCACTCCAACAGCCAGGCCGCGGACAGATACCGATTCGCGGAGAATGCAGCGGTAGCTGGAGGCACACAGCACACCTGGCTCCTAATTAATTAGCTTGTTTATTTCGGCTTTTTTCTTAAAGATGTGCTGTGTTCCTCCTGGCTATCGCTGGACCCCTGCATGCTTCGGGGCAATGTATCGGGTCGCTGCCCGGAGGGTGGGGCCACTGCACCACCCCAACCTCCGACTCAGCCTAACACACCATCATCAGTGTGCTCGACGCTGTCCCAATTCTGGTAAGTGATACTACACTGTACATACGTTATTTCTACTTTATATCGGCTATGTATTTTTTCGTGTTATTTGGTATGATTTGGCAGCTTCATAGCTTAAAGGTTACTGGAGAGCGCTTGCGCCGGGTTTTGCCAACGACGCTTGCGTGAGATTTTCGCTACGGAAAACAGTTCAGGCAATGATTGTGGAAAAGTATTTCTACTTTATATAAGCTGTGTATTTATCATATCATTCCTGCTTTTACTATATGTTACTGTTATTTTAGGTTTCATGTGCTATTTGGCACGATTTGGTAGGTTATTTTTGGGTCTGCGAACGCTCACAAAATTTTCCCATATAAATAAATGGTAATTGTGTCTTCGCTTTACGACGTTCCGGCTTATGAATCATTTCATAGGAACGCTCTACCTTCGGATGGCGGGGGAAACCTGTATCTTGGACTCCTGTTTCATTTCCAATACAGTTATGGAGGGAACTTACTGGAAGTCATCTATATTTCTAGATCAATCCCTTTTAAACAACCTTTCCCACAAAGTATAAAGTAAATTTATTTATCAAAATACGGTATGTCATTTTCTTGTAGGCATTCACAGTAGAATAAAGAAATACAATACAATCAATGAATAATGACACACAAAGACTGACAAATCAATGTGCAAAAGGAGGCAATCTACAAATACGAGAAAATAATAATAAATAAGTAAATAAATAATACTGCGAACATGAGTTAGGGAGTCCTTGAAAGTGAGTTCATAGATTCTAGAATCACCTCTGAGCTGAACTTCCATTTAGAAATTAGGATGGGCAGTAATTTCAGATAATTTTGAGAGAGTTAATATTTTTATGTTCTATACATGTCTTTTGAAAGTAACTCATTGACTGACCAAATTAATTTATTTTGACTGCTTATTTTGAAGCAACAGAGATTTGAGATATACGTAACCATGCCCCCATAATCAGGTTAGTGAAAAGTTGCCCTCATGGATTTTATATGTGAACATAAGCATTGGAAGATTGATGGATTTATTGGTGATGATGGCAATGATTTTTATTATGCAGGCCCCCATTCAACACTTTACACCCATGCAAAAGTAACTTCAATATGCTGACAAATATCTCCAGTGATCTAAAACTAACTGCATAATGAATTCAATACATGGGTTAATTAAATATTTGATAACATTTTGTTGTTTTAACTGTTTTGTACTACACTTTCATTTGATTTTTCATCTTTAACTCATATTTGATTTTTGAAAGCACAGGAAAGTACAATAGCATCAGACAGTCAAGTTTGTTTGGGTTCTAACTATACAACTCAAAGAAAGCATGAATTTAATACAGACCAGTGGAAATAAGACTAAATTTGCAATTCAATTATTGCCATAAAAGCAGTACGAAAAGAAAATTCTCTTCCTGGTAGGCTGAATGTCTTTTATGCTCGATCAGATGCACAGAACGATGTGCCAGCAACGAATTCCTCTCTACCACTAATTCTACTCTTCTCCCTATCAAACTGAGCAAATCTCAACCACCCCCCCACCCCTCGTGTAGCACCAGCTTAACCTAACAGCAAACGGTAACTCTGTCTGTGGGTCACACCAGCCAACAGCCAGTCACTAAACCTGACTGATATTCACAGGTCTACCACGAACTAAAGTTCCAACATTCAACATGCTGATCCTTCCCCAAACTCCTATTAAAAATCACTGATCCATGGCTAGTTCACGTACATCCCCAAGAACCATTATAGTCCCTGGCTCAGCAATAACAGACCACAGTCAATGATTTCTGTATTCTCTTCCATCACTGTAGCTCAGGTTATGTCTTTTTTACTTACTCCCCTGATCCACAACCCTACTAGCTTCCCATCCATTCACTCCTAGCTCCAACCACAAACTGTTCCAGCTGCTATCATCCAGGAAAAAGTAACACAGTATTAAAGTCAGGACCAACAGGCTCTGAGACAGCTTCTTCCACCAGGCAATCAGACTGATTAAATCATGCTGACACAATTGTATTTCTATGCTATATTCTATGCACAATTGTATTTCTATGACCGTTCTGTTGGATATCTTACTGTACATACTATTTATTACAAATTATTATAATTTGCATATTGCACATTCGACGGAGACGTAATGTAAAGATTTTTACTCCATGTATGTGAAGGACATAAGAAATAAAGTCAATTCAATTAATTTCCCTTTTGATTCAAGATTCAAGAATCAAGTATATTTATTATCAAAGAATGTATAAATTATACATCTTGAGATTTGTTTGCTTACAGGCAGCCACAAGCATGAAGCCCAAAGATGGCAATTTAAAAATTAGGCCATAAAAAAAGAGAAGCAACAGAAGCAAAGGGCAGCGATCTGAACCAGAACCAGTCCTTAGATCTGCTCCCCAGAGCAGCCGGAGTAGGCTCAAGCCTCAATCTCAATTCATCATGTTAGCAGGGCAAAAACATCATGAAACTCACAGAGATAACAGTACTAGACAGAGGGATGAACATTGTGGGAGAGCAAGTGAAGTCAGCCTGACACTCACGCTTTCCAGTCTATCTGGGCCGATGTTAAGATTGTTCAAGCACCGTGTATGGTACTGCCTCACTCTAGGACCCAGATCCCAGCGCAGCGACACGTTTGGGGCTCACAGCCCGAAGCCAGTCTCGATCCCACCAGATCGGCTTGGCGCTTAGAGCAATCCAACCTCGCATCAACTCCTCTCCAAATTGTTCACTCCCAGACCTAAACTTAGTCCTGATCCAGGACTTACAGAATTTCCTTGCATGCTCTGCTATTGGAATACGTTTCCTGTAGTGGCCTAATGACCGACAGATGAACAAAATCTGCCCATTACAAGCACTGATGAAACTTCACACAAAAATATCTTCCTTTTATGATATTAACTGATGAGTCAACTAAAAGAGGCAACAGATTTTCATTTCTGGTCAGCCCACTTACATTCCAATAGCATTTCAAAAACTTGAGGTAATCAGTTGCATAATTTGCAGCTGATGGAATCGAACTGTTAAGGATTCCCCCAGCAGAGCTAAAAATGCTTTCAAAACTTCCACACAACAAAGACATTTTCCTTTCAAAGCAACTAACACGGCTCCATCTTAAATTCACAGATGACAAACTGTAAGTTCTTACCATATAAAGTGTAAAAATATCACAGGATGTAGAGTAACACCTATTTCTAGGAAACATTGAATAGTTTATTGCTGACAAAGAACTTTGTGAAGGCGATGATATGTCTGTTCGGTCAAAAAAAATCACTGTAGTAACCTGGGTTCTTGGCTTTGGTAATTTTACATCAGTTCTCACACACATGCATTAACACATGCATATGCACGCACCCATACCCACACACGATACAGCCAAACCATAGTAACTTCACATAATAGACTGATCTGAATAACAGATACTCAACTAACAATGATAATATTCTTCGGTACTTGTGTTGAGCAGGCACTAAAAAACTGCCAGCATCTATTACTTTTCCACATAACTTTTCCATCAATGTTTGCACACACCCAGAAACCCAGGATCAATCTGTGACTGCATGAATTTTCCCTGGGTTCTCTGATTTCCCGCCACATCCCACAGATGTTTAGGTTAACTGGCCAATCTAAGTACTGTATCTGTGTGAGGCTGGGTGGTAGAATCCAGGGTACAGTTAATGGGAAAGTGATGTGTAGAAAACAAGACATTGTAAGAGGGTAGCTGAGAGTCAGCACAAAATCAATGTGCAAATGGGCCTGCTTCGGTGTCATAGCCCCCATGACTGAAATCCTCCGACACTAACACTTAGTAGAGGGTAAAACAGCAAATAACTTCTTGTCCAAGATCAACTTCACTTAGGCACTCACAGGATAACAATGCAAGCAAAATACTGGAAGCATACAGTATAATAGGCCAATGAGTGGTGAAGAAATAAATGACAGATGGCTCTTTCAAACAGAAATCTCTTGCCACAATTAGGGAAGAGGGCCTACTTCTATTTTCTCAGTTTAGATGAAGTATCTCTGACTGGGCATTTAACGTCTTTGATTTTTTCCCCGGATACAGATAAGCCCACCTTTACTATTCTTAGTTGTCACAAACCATTTTGATTCTCGTTACTGCTATGAGTCACGAAATCAACCCATCACCGCTCTGCATTCCTGATGATGAGATAAATTCTCACCTCAAATTTGTACATAGACCAAAACTGTGCCACTATTAAAAAATAATGGGCTATAAATTCTTCAGTGCATGAAATAAAACTGCATTGCTTGCAATATTCAAAGTGCTGTGAGCCTTAGATTCAGCAAATCCAGGCCTTGCACATGCATGGCCACAAAAACCACATGACAGGCTTGGCTCTGCAACACCCACCGTGAAGGAGGGGAAAGGTTAGGGAAGTGCAGAACAGACCCGTAGAAGTCAGAGAAAAGATAGGAGAGGGGTTAGGATAGGGAGGAGGGAATGAAGTTTGTGCATCCTCCCTGTGACTGTGTGTTCCCCTGGGTTCTCCAGTTTCCTCCCACGTCTCAAAGACATGTGGGCTGGTATGTTAATTGGCCACTGTATTTTTGCCTCTAGGAATTAGGTGAACGATAGAATTGAAGGCTGTTGATGAGAAGGTGGGGGAAAATAAAAATGTCATTAATGTGAAAATAATAGATACTATGCGGTCGGTGAGCCTCAGTGGCTGGAGGGCCTGTTTACATGTTGTATCTCTCTATGACTCTGAGGACTCGGAGGGAGAAGGGGATCAAAGATAGGGAGACATGAATATGGTAGGGTTTTGGGATCAGAGAGGTGCCAAGAAGTTCTCAGTGGAGAAGGTGGGGTATAAAACCAGCAGATGGTGCCATTTCTGGGAAATTTCCTTACAGGAACTCCATCCTTTCTCTATTTCTCTCTATCTCTCTCTATACAGAGTGCTCAAGTGGACAGCAACCCTCTATTCACCCTCCCCCACTTTAATGTAGCTTTGTGATTAGGAGTTTGAAGAGAGAAGCATGGAGGAAAATAATTAATGAGAAAAAAAACTTAAGGGAAAATTGGATTAGTGGGGTGAAAAGATATTGGGTGAAGAACAGGGTGTGCAAGAGAAACAACTGGAATGATGGGAGGGGTATGAACATCGAAGGGAAGATTGGGGACAGTGGAGAGCTGATGGGGAATGGGTAAAGCATATCACCAGATGGATGGAAGCAAGAGGTTGGTGTAGGAGGGTTTCATGTGGAGACTTTGAAAGGTCAATAGAATGTAGTGCAGTCTCATTACGAGAAAGTGACAGCAATACTTCAGCGTAACACCATTTCTTGGAAAAGGTACTTACTGCATAGAAGAACAATCAATTATTCTGGTACTTTCACTGTCGGATACCGGTGAAAGCATAGGCTAGTTTAGGGCCTTAAAATATAGGCAATAGCACTCTGGTAAGCTTGAGGAAATGCACCTAAGGGTGTACCATTTGTGTATGATGAACAATCATATTTACTGATCGGGTATTAATAAAATTCCTTAACGTAACACAAAGAACATTTCCCCAATCAATGTGTCTAGCTCATAGATCTGACATTGCAATTAGGCCTTTTACTGGACTTGCTGGGCACTGACTAGGCCAGAAAGAGAAAACTGCTTGCCATTCCGGCAGCACTTTGACTTGAACACATCACAATGTTGTATTAAAGTGGAGGAGGGAAAAATGAGGACCGCTATCCACATGAACCGTCTACACAAAGATGGAGAAGGGATAGGGTGAGTTTAGGGAAATTCTAATCCCAGCAGTATCCTCATCATACAATGCATTCATTTTTCATGTTTATTACCGTTGTCTTATACAACGTGAAATTTGTTGTTTTGCAGTAGCAGTACAGTACAAAGATAGGAAATTATAATAACTTACAAAAAATAAATAGCACAAGACAAAGGAATAATAAGGATAAATGAGGGTACCTAACAGTGAACTGGAAATTCCAGACCTAAGTTAGACTGCTGATTTCCGAAGAAGAGCACAACAATGTACCTTGCATGTGAGTATCAAAAGCTGAACTGGAATGTGAGTAACTAGAAAGAGTTTTAACTTTTGTTTTCTCCAACAAATTGTAGTTAAGCAAAACTGAGGTATGCAGATATAAGTTCAGTGGGGCAGGAACAAGCAGAAACAATGGGTCGATGTGGACAGGCATGTTTGAAATCTTGGGTAGGAGGTAGAAATGGGAGGTATGAAGTAAGGCAACCATGAGGTCACTGGCAGTTGATGGGAGTAGGCAATGAAAAGATCCAGAGCAGGCAGAAGATCAGAGCGGGGTGTCCAGGAAGAGGAGGAAGGTTGAAGACGTGAAAAGGGGTCATCAGTGTGGGTTGGAGAGTCCTTACCAAGGAAGTCGGCACAGAGGCGGAGGCAGTGAAAGAAGAGCTCAGCATCATGGTGGGCGCAGGGTTACAAAGGTGGGACCGTTATTGAGGACAGAAAGTTGTCACTCAGAGAGGGGAAGGTCAGAGGAAATAGTGAAGACCTGGCATGGATGAGAGCTAGGATTAGAGAGAGTTGGTAGTGTCTGAGGAGAAGGGAGGATTGGGGTTTTCAGGGAAGGTGGGTTGGGAGGAAGATGGAGTCTCTGAGGACCCAAGAGCTGACAGTGGGACCTGCAAGACATGGAATTGCAGAACAGTGGTGGAGGAAGGGGAAACGGGGGCTCCTGTGGCAGCACGTGTAGACCTGGCGCCTGGAGGTGCTGAAGGTTTAGGTCCAGGCTAGACCTTGCAAATGACACCTCCTTGCATCAAAACAAATAATATAGTATAATTTCTACAGAAAATTACTATTAACGAGCATATAAAAAGTCAGGCAACATCATTAAATATAGTTTAACTAGAAATAATCAACCTTTGCTTCAGACTTGCATCAGAAATAGAAATGTGCATGAAATTTGATCCAAAACATGCACTTTAAGAAGAAACTTTCAACTTCTTATTTTACACCATTTCACATGCTGCAAAATTTGTATGCAGGGGAACTGAGCAGATATCAATAAGGGAGTCGTGATTCATTTTCTACATTTTATTCAAAATAATTATACACAGCTTCTATACCACACCATTACATTTTATCACGTCAAAACTGGGAAAAAATATTAGGAAGGTTCAATGACATTTTGGTATTCATAATCTTTATTTCAACAGTTAGAAAGGCCAGAATGAAATGATAGACAAGTGAAACATGTGCTCCGGGTTATAGGCCACCAATAACTTGATGTCGGTGTGGTCAGATCCATGGAGTGGAATAAGCACAGTTTAGTCTCGACAGCTGGTGCATCGAGTGATGAACAATGGCTGCACTCACTGTTATCAACAAAGAGCATACTGTCTGCGACACATGCAATACTTCTGTGGTGACACCAAACAACCTTAAAGCAGCACAAGTCTGCCATCATCTGGCCACTGTGCAATAACCAAGTGATTTTAGTTCCAGTGATTCAGGATTCAGTTGTTGAGCTTTATGTTGTGGTAGGAAAACCACTTCACAACATAATGCTATCCACAGCAAAAAAAAACCCAAAAATTCAATGTTCAAAGCAGCATTTTTTATATTGATGCTCAAAGCAAGCGTATGTTAAAGTAGGAATTCAGTTATCCAAAAACAATGTTGTTTACTGATATCTTAAGTATCTGAAGGCTAGAAATGGCATTATAAAGTTTAGATCTGCCAAATTGAAAGAATTCTGGTAATAAGCAATATGGGAAAGATTAATTTTAATTCTAGGAACTAACAAATAATTAGAGTTTAAATATAGATTGTTCAATACTCTGAACAGTTGACAACTGACAACACATACTTGCGCCATCACCCACTACGAAAATGAAAGGCTAAAACACAGGAGGTATTAATAGGATATTCAGCAATGCCTCATAAACCATGTCATGTAATGCATTTCTCAGAGCAATCATTGTTACAAAATTAAAAATAAATGCTGCATTCTACAGATTATGGCAACATTTATTCTTTGCAACATTCAATCATATTTTTCCTCGATCTTGGACTTGTTTTATTAACAAGTCACTAACAAACCCTGTACAAAGGTTATTATAAGTTTTAGAATTAATTTTATAATCTAAACGTAACTGTATGTCTTGCCTACTCTACGGGGAGGGAAACTGCTGCTCGCATTTTATCTTTACTCGGTCAACCCTATCTATCACAAAATACTGGTGGTACGCAGCAGGCCAGGCAGCATCTATTGGAAGAGGTACAGTCGACATCTCGGCCCAAAACTCTTCCAACTGATGCTGCCTGGCCTGCTGCATTCCACCAGCATTTTGTGTGTGTTGTTTTAATTTCTAGCATCTGCAGATTTCCTCGTGTATGCGTTTTCAACCGCATCTATCCCCACTTTCACCAACCTCCCTCCCCAAATTGAAGTATGAATAAAGGCTGGATGCTTCCCTATTTATTAACCACCCAGGAGAGGGACAAAGTAGGATCAGGTGACAAAAATATTTGTTTCTGTCTTTCAGCTATCCTGACGTTTGACTGCTCACCTTATACATTCCTGCCTGTCAGTTTTCTGCACGTGGTTAAAATAATGTAATACTTTCTGCTCATTTAACCTACAATACAGTTTCTCAGTACTCAGATGTGACTTCCATGGAAACCCTCACACAACATAACAGGCAGAGTGGTGTATTTCTGTAATTATGTCAAAAGGGTGTAATAGATATTTCATGACTGCAAAGCCCTTCTTTACTGAACTTCATATTGGTGCCACTTTGTTGTGACAGAAGCCAACAGACGGCAACTCAAGCCTAACGAATCAAAAGGAGTCTTCCTGTCAGTGTTTTGGTTAAGAAAAGTTAATTTTACACAGAAATATATCTGTTCTGCAACTTTTTACAGAATTCTTTAGTGCAAGAATGGGATAATTTTCCTTGTTTGTCGGAGTTTTACTCTTTGGTGATACAAGTGTTGGAATTACTTCACTTCTGCAGTAAAATTATTTCCGGTTGTCACTGGATGATGCTGGGATCAATATGAATCTTATTTAGAGATGCAGCACAGACCAGGCTCTCCTGACCCTTTGAGCCATGCTACCAGCAACCGCTGATTTTACCCTAGCCTAATCACAGGTCAATGTACATACAATGACCCATTAACATACTAAACGGTACTCCTTTGGGCTGTGGGAGGAAACCAGAATGCCTGGATGAAACCTGCACTTTCCACAGGGAGGACAAAGAAACTCCTTACAGAGGTCATTGGGATTGAACTCCAAACTCTAACGCCCTGAGCTGTAATAGTGTTGTGCTAACCGCTACACTACCGTGGTGCCCCAAAGTACGTATACACTGAAAACCTTGAGATTCATCTTTGTGCAGGCACTGACAAAACAGAGAAACATAACAGTATCCACGAATGAATGCTATTTTGTTATCTACAAGAAACCTTGGATTTATGTGGTGCTTTATATATCTCTTTCAAAACAATCTAAAAATACCTTGTAACCAATGATGTACTTGTGAGATGTAGGGAAGGTGATGTGAAGCCAATTAGTACAGACAAGGTCAAACAGGAATAGAATGACCGTTTTTGATGGTGCACATTGAATAATAACTATTGAAAACAATACTGGTAATCGTTGAGATAATCTATGAGTTTTGATGTCCAAAATTGAGAGCAGAGGAAGCCCTGCTTTAACACTTCATCTGACAGGCAACACACATGATGCAAGCAACACACACAAAATGCTGGAGGAACTCAGAAGGACAGGCAGCATCTATGGAAAGGAGTACAGACTACGTTTTGGGCCGACACCCTTCAGTAGGATTGGAGAAAAGATGAGTAGATTTAAAAGGTGGGGGGAATGGAGGGGGAAACACAAGGTGATCGTTGAAACCAGGAGGGGGAAGGAGTGAAGTAAAGATGCAAATCTCCCCCAGTTCCTCACAAAAGGATTGGCCAAAATTAGCCATTGTCAACTGTACCGAATGTAAGTGAGTTTGATATAAAAACTGCCCGTCATTGAATGGTTACATTTTGAAAGGAAACCATTAAGCCAACTGTTCAACAACACCAGCTTCCCCCACCTTTTCGTGGCCCTGCAAATTGTTTTGTTTTAGATACCTCTCCAGCTCCCTTTTGAATGCTATAATTAAATCTATTCTTACTACTATCCCTGACAGTGCATTCCACACCTGAACCAGTGTAATCTTTTTTCATCTGTCACTTTTGTTAATTTTTGCCAACTAATTTCATTCTATCTCCATCATTTCTCAACATCTCGGCCAATGGGAACCGTTACACTTTAGCTACTCTGCCCATACCCTTCACAATTTGACATAGCTCTTTATCTCCTCAAGTATTCCTTCAATCTAAGGGGAACAACCTTAGGTTTCACCAGTCTACTCACATAACTAAATTCCATTTGCACTAAAATCTTTTCAGTAAATCTTTTTTGCAGTCTCTCCAAATTCCTTATGTACTTTCTGAAGTGTGAGAATCAGAACTGTACATAATATTGCAATTGTGTTCAAAGCAACATTTTATCAACATTCATCAGGATACTGGATGTTTTTTCAATTGTTTTGCCAGTTCCAATGACCTATGCACAAAAACCCTCCAGGTCAGTCTGTTCTTTATCCCTTTTAGAACTTTGTATCAGGTTTACATTGTCTCCTCTCATACTTACAACCAAAATATCAAACTTCACATTTCTCTTAAATTTCATCCGCCCATTGCACCTGCCTGTCTATAATCACCTTGAAGTCTAATACTATCCTTGTCACAGTTCACTATGCCATCAAGTTTGATGTCATCAGCAAATTTAGAAATCATTTCCGAAACACCCATCATACTCATAAATATATATTACAGAAAGCAATGGCCCGCTTACACACTGGGGAACTCCACGGTGTAAATTCCATCCGATCTGAGAAACAACCTTTCACCCCTATTTCTATTCCTATTGTACAGCTGCTTTTCCACCTTGCTGTTACAGCACTTTTAATTCTATGGTCTTCAATCATAATGACAGAATTCTCATAACATTTTGATGTAGCATTTTATCAAAAATCCTTGGAATTCCATTTAATATTTGTCAATTGCATTTCAACAGCGATCCACTCTTTCTACTGGCTGAAAAATGTCTTACTACATTGGTGGTGGTTGTCCACCGTATCTGACGATGACCTCTTCGAGAGGCAGGCTAAAGCACGTGAGGATAGCCAGTGGGCCTCATACCTAGTGAGACTGACGATGACGGGAAACCTGAACAGGAAGGTTTTAAAGTGGAAAAGCTGTTACACTGGAGCAGTCCACTCTCTCAATCTCGGAAATTTGGGTCCAGTGGTATGAGTAGTCATCATAACTGGGGTCTTCCTTGGTTGCAGTGGATGACCATGACTTCTTCTGTGCCTTGTCATGCCCTTCGCTCTCCAAGGAACGTTGCAGAACTGCCTTCCTGGCCACTATATCTCACTTTCCTATCCACCCAGTCAGCCGGAGCTGACTTCACGTGTTAGGACAGGCATGTCCTTATCTCACTGGGTATGAGGCCCACTGGCTCTCCTCATGTGCTTTAGCCTGCCTCTCGAAGAGCTATACCAGGCTGCTGTCACATGCAAACAGCTACTTGAAGCCACAAGTGAGAATTGAGTGTCTGGTGAGGATTAAAGGTGAGTAAGCTGCCCCAGATTGGACACAACAAGTCCCTTTACCCAGAGATGCTATACATCCCTGTATATTCCATATTTCATTAGTTAGATGTGAATTGCACAGAAATATGAAATCATAGAATTAAAGAAATGCAAACTTCATCCATACTTATGATAATGCCATATTCCCATTTTAGGCCTGTACCATTTACACCTTTGCTATCTATCCAAGCGCCTTTTAAAAGTTGTAATTATATCTGTCTACACTACATCATCTGGCAGCTCGTTCTAAAATGTGGGAAAACATGCTCTCAGATCTCCCTTAAATTTTTGCCCGCTCACCTTAAGCTCATGCCCTTGAGTTCTAGACTCCACTGTCTTGTGAAAAAGACTCTATCTATCCTATCTACACCCCTCATACTTTTATAACCTCTAAATCCACCTCTAGGTCTCCTACATTCCTGTGATAATAAACCCAGACTACCTAATCTCTCTTTACAACTACAGGCCTTCATACCAGATAACAGCTCGGTGAACCCTCTCTATTGCTTCCGCATTCTTCCTGTAGTGATGACCAGAAGTGACACAATACTCCAAAAGGATTGTACAGCTGCCACATGACATCCTAACTCTTATATTCAATGCCCCAGTCTGCAAGGGTAAGCATGTTGAATATCCTCTTCACTGCCTATCCACCACCTGCATTGTCACTTCCAGAAAGCCCAAGGTTCCTGTGAGCATCACAGCTGCAAAGGTTTCTGCCATTTACCAAATATGTCCTACCAGAATTTCACTTGTCTAAGTGAAATTTACCTCACATTTGTCCGGATTAAATTCCATCTGCCAACATTCCACTCAACTGTCCAGTTGATCTACATTCTGCTGTATCCTCAGACAACCTTCTTTAATAATATTTTTTGTTGCCACCTACGTTCTCATCCATGTTAGAGAATAATTAAGGTTCCAGCACTGCTCCCTGTGGTACATAACTTTTTACAGACTTCCAGTTAGAAAGACATCCAACTGCCACTATTCTCTGCCTCCTATCAAAATCTCAAGTATATTCATGTCCAAGGCAACTTTGAACTTTAAAAATTTTTATAATTAATAAAGGAGACATACAGATAGTTTTATTATTTTAACTGGACTGGCATGCAATCTCTTAGGCAGTCCCATGGGACAGCTCTGTGGGGGGTCTGAGACCAGTGAGGAATTTGCATATTCCTCCACAAGATAGACAGGAGATGCACAGGTGAGATGGGGGGGGGAGGGAGGGTCCATGGTAAGGTTGGACCATGGTGAATATTTACATCCATTACATAATTCATCAGCAAGCTCCCAAATCAAGGACACTACGTTCTTAATGCTATTCTGATACTACCTCACCATTTTGGGTATTCATGGGCTAAATTTTCCCATGAGTCAGTGGGTAGGTTACATGTTGTCAGAGGGTTTGACAGTATCCTTTTATTACTTCTTCTGTTCTCCTGATGATCTCTCACCACAATAGAGTAGAATATCTGTTTTGGATGTTTGGTGGTTCTACCCCATCCATTGGAGTCGTCTGAGTGTAATCAACTATTAATTTCCAAGGATGTTGGTCTGGGAGAAATTGCTGAGATTGATTTTCTTTTCGTGCCAACAGACTTGAAGGATATTGTGCAGACAAAGTTTGCAGTACCTCTCTCTAGTGCTTTGGGGTATAGGTTGTTCACGTCTCAGAAAAATAAGGAAAACAGAGATTACTAATGCCTAGAGGTTTTGTACCAGGTTTGAGGTCCCGACCTACAACCATCTTTTCACGAGAGGAAAAGATGAATTTCATCAATATCTTTCCTCGCTGACAGATGCCTTCTGTGATATAGAAAGTGATTCACGTTTTCTAAGCTTCCAATAACTTTCTGTCAGGATATGGGTGTATGCAAAGGGGCAGATTGGTAAACAATCTTTATTTTGTGGATGTTTATTGTAAATTCCAGTCTCTTAAATGCTTCTGTGACCAGGTTAACAAAATGTAAGAGAATACTTAATGAAGTCAAATTTCTGGTAGGTTTTCAGTTTTTTTAAAAATAGAGTTAGTAAACATCGTCTCAAATGTAAAAATTATCACAAACAACTGGAAAGCAATCTTTATTGAAATGCACTAAAAAGTTCTTTGTTTTTTTAAGAATGTTTTGTGCTAAAAGTCTGTCTGGTGACTTTTGGACATGTAATTTCTACTGCAATACATTGGTTCAAAAATCTGTTTTGCATCATCTTCTTTGTTAATATTAACTAGTAGAGTAAGCAGGTACGCATTTATACACTGGAGAGAACTTTTCCACTATGTAAATAAAAACACTGAACTACAATTGTACACATAATAGTATCTCCACTACCTCATTTATTTTTACTTCCCAGTCCACTTCTGGACAGTTTTTCCATGCCTCTGCAACCTTTCTACTTGAAAAGGATGAACATCAATATAAGTCACTTATAAGATTTGAGAGGATGGTTAGCAAATGAGGTCCGATCCCTGACATGAGAGGCCACAGTGGTAACTATTATTGGCTATCAGTGGCTGGGCAGCAATAGAAAATACCGATCATTTCCTCCTGGCTCCCATTCTCCTTCCCTTTTTCTATGGTTCACTCTTCTGCCCTGTCAGATTTCTTTTTTAGCCCTTGACCTTTACCACCCACCTGGCTTCACCTATCACCTTCCAGCTAGCCTCTTTTCCCTCCCCCCACCTTTATTATTCTTCTCAATTCCTTCTCAGTCCTGAAGGAGGGTCTCGGACTGAAACGTCGACTATCAATTCATTCCTATAGAGGCTGCCTGACCTGCTGAGTTCCTCCAGCATTTTTGTGTGTTGCTTTGGATTTCCAGCGTCTGAAAACTTTCTGGTTTTGATAGAAAATGAATCTCATGGAAATCATAACGCTTACCATTTGCACAAAAAAGGCACATTTTCGATACACAAAAGATTACACTTTCAGGGGCCTAAAAAAAATCTGAAAATTTTTTGTAGATCATGACAGTTATTCTAACTGCAGTAAGAGTACACCAGAATGTGTTTATTCTGCAACACTGACTTCCTAATGAATAAATGGCATGTCCAAGGAGAGTTGCACATCCACACCATTTACCACTGCACTTGAACTCAAAAGAGCAACACTAATTAAACCACCAAACATTAATGAGGATCAGGCGAAGAAATTTCAGTTACTGTGGTACATTTGTCCAAAGGTCCCACTCAGCAACATTCAAAGTGATTATTTTGCTGCAAAATTAACTATTGAGTAATGATAAAAAATGATCCAAGACAGAATAAACCTACAAAATCTGCTATTCAATTGTGCTCCTATTTTCATTTCTTACAACATGGCAGACAATTATTTAGCCTATTGAGTCTGTGGGTAATCCTTTCAATCACAGCCCATCATTTATTACTCTATAACCCAGGCTTTCTCACAGACCCATAAAGACAATCAAAATCAGATTCATTATCACCAACATTTTGTGAAATTTGGTATTTTTAGCAGGACTGTGCAAGACAAGGTTGGATAAATTTTTGCAGTCGTCATCGTCGTTAGGTCGCATCTGGAATTTCCAGTTGGCAGACGATTTCCCTCCACAACGCTCTGTCCCGACACTTGTCCACGACATCCCTAGTCTTGTCCAGCTTGGTCCCATCCTTGATGTTATCCAACCACGTTGTTCCTTGCCTTCCTCTTCCTTTCTTTCCCTCCACCTTTCCATATAGCAAGCCCGACAAGATGTTATCTCTCCGCGTAACCTGTCCACAATAAGCAAGTTTTAACTTCATGATCTTCTCCAGCAGTATCCATGGTCTATCAACTTCGGACAAAACCCTCTCATTTGAAACTTTCTCTACCCAGCTGACCTTCAACATTTGTTGATAGCACCACATTTCAAAAGCATTAATTCATTTCATGTCATCCTTCTTCAGGGTCCATGTTTCTGATCCATACCTCAGTACTGACCATATGTAACACTCAAGGAAGTGGATTCTACTTTGGATGTCTACCTTCTGATTGCATAGTAGATCTTTTAGCTTCATGAACAGGGTCTTAGCCATACCTATTCTCCTTCTGATCTCAACTTCACATCTCCCATCATCTGTCAGACAACTGCCAAGATACTCACAGTTTCACACCTGTTCCATGTCTTGTCCATTCACTTGTAACGATACCATCATGAATGAGTCTTTAGTGTTTGTTTTGCTTACCACCATCGATTTTGTTTTCTTAGGGTTGCCTTCATGTCCGTATTCAAAGCTTTTCTCATTCACTTTATCCAGCATAATTTGCAGTTCACTTTTGCTGTCAGCTAACAACACGGTGTTGTCCGCATACCTGATGTTATCCACCTTCCGGCCTCCGATTGGAATACCTGTCTCCTGATGGTCACATTTCCGAAAAATCCATTCTCCATAGAGGTTGAACAAATCCGGCCAGCCAACACAGCCTTGCCTTACGCCTCGTTTAATACATGCCCATGGTGATAGCTCATTTTCTACCGTGACCTCTACTTTCTGTTTCCAATACAAGTTCCTTATTATTTGCACATTCTCCCATTCCAGATGGTACTTGTTCAGCACATCTATTACTTTCTCATGTCTTACTTTATCAAAAGCCTTTTCATGGTCAATAAAACATAAGTAGATGGTCTTTTGTGCCTCAATACATCTCTCCATGATGTTTCTCAACGCGAATATCCCTTCCCTTGTTCCTGAGCCTTTATGAAAACCAAACTGCGTTTCTCCAGTTTCATCACTGATTGTACCTTTCATTCTGCTGAACACTATTTTCAACAGTAACTTGACGCAGTGAGACATTATGCTTATCATCCTGTGTTCATTACATTTTATCGTCCTTGGCTTTTTTGGTAAGGCGATAAATACCAATTTGAGAAAGTCCTCCGGAAGATTTCCTGTCACATAACTGTTGCTTAATATCGCTAAACGGTTCGTTTTTCCCTTCGGACCAAGTGATTTCAGAATTTCAGTAGAAACCTTATCTTCACCGGCTGCCTTTCTGACTTTTAGACTCGAAATCCACTGTCCATTTTTGATATCAATATTTTAGGTTGATTAGCCATTTGATTTAATTGTGGCAAATCCTCAATCCTGCTATCTTCAAATAATTTCGAGATGTACTCAACCCATCTGTCCATGATCTCTTCTTTTTCATAGCATGGATTACCACTACCATCTTCGATACACCCAGCTGATGGCACGGTCTTCCTTAATTTCGTCATATCCTTTACCTTTTGGTGAAGGCCTCTATAATCATGACTTCGTTCGTACTGCTCAATTTCTTCACACTGTTCATTCATCCAATTCTCTTTCGCTTCCTTACATTTTCTTTGAATTAAGCGGTGTAGGACTTTGTTGCATTCATTATCCTATCGTTTTACCTTTCTTCTTTCTTAGTTAACTTTCTCAACTTATCGGTGAACCAAGGGTTTTGCACAGTAGGGGAATTAAAGGATTATGGGGAAAAAGCAGGTAGATGGAGATGAGTCCATGGCCAGATCTGCCATGATCTTATTTAATGGTGAAGCAGGCTTGGTGGGCCAGATGGACTACTCCTGCTCCTATTTCTTATGTTCTTAAGACATAGGAATTACTGAAAGTAACAAAATAGGTGAAAGAGAAATAGCAAGGGAGTGTTCATGGGTTCGTGGAACATTCAAGGATACACCCCTAGATACTTTAATTTAGCTGACTGCCACTGAACAGCAAGCAAAAGCAGGCACTGAGTAGACAGGGAATATTTTTCGAGGAAGGTTGTCTGCTGTTGGTAAAATCTGTCGCATGGTAAAGAATGGAGAATATCAGCCAATCTCTGAGCGCCACACTGGGGCAATTTGTATCTGTATTGTATTGTACCATGGATAGCCTATTGCAAAAGTTCTGTTTTACAAAATACATAGTTTGGTGTTTTACTGTTTTGGTTGACTTTGTTGATAAATAAGGTTGGTTCAACTTCGATGAAGTTATTAATCAGAGGGTGTATCAATCAGAGGGTGTTTTTTGGAGAATGCCATAGGCTGTTTGATAAATAACCACTTGACATATTGAAATGAGCAACTAATGCTTCAGAAAATGATAACTATCTTATCCTTTAAAAAATACAGATGGAGGCCATTCTGCCCTATAGACCCATGCAGGCTTCCAAGGAGCAAATCCATTTGCTCCATTCTCCTGTCATTATTCTTCTATATCCCCGAATTTTATCTTTTTCCCTCACGTACTTATAACTTGCATTAACATCTTTGGGATGTAGGAGAATACTGGAAAATGTTAAGGAAGCCAATGTGATGATGGTGAAAATGTACAAATTCACACTTAAAGCACCCGAGGTTAGGACTAAACTTGGATCCCTGAAGCTGTGAAGTAGAAACAATCATTGCTCCATCACAATGTTACACTGAACACCATTTCACCTCTCAATGTGACAAAGTATTACCCCTCTTTAAAAATCTAGTCCTGAGAGCACAGGCACTACACCTACTGTTCTCTATAATTGAACACACAAACTCTATGAGTAAGGCAACTACTGCCACCAAGTGGGTAGTTTAATATATTGCAGACATTATTTGAACTGAAACAACATTTGGGAATAGGACAAAATTTTCAAGTCAATGACTTAACTTTGAAATGGTTTGACGAAACTCACTGAAACAAAACATTAATCTCTCTCCACAGATGCTCTTTTCTCATTGATACTCTCTCACCTGTTGAATATTTCCAATAATTTCTATTTTTTTTTCTGATTTTCAGCATATGAATCGTCGGAGCAGCATGTTACTTGATGTCAAATCAATGGCTACAGCTAGCTCCTTCACCAATTTCTCAAATCCCTATCCCGTTGTCTTATTGGATTCAAAAAAAGTGTAAACATTTGTCTCCTCTTCCTTCATTTCTAGAAGTTTTTTTTCACCAATTTGATGCCTTTCAACTTGACACTAAATGTTCACATTCCAATTCTGAACTCTTGGTTGCAACTGCAGGAAAAGCTATCTATTCCCTTCATCGCAAAATTTCCCAACACTTCAACACTCTACTTTTCTGGAAAGCTGTAGGGCTATGAGTCACATTTGTTTGACTGAAGCTATGACACATTATCTAGATGGGAAGATTTTGCCACAAGTTACAGAGCAAATATTTCAGAAGTAGCATAAGGCATGACTAAAAATTCCACCAATAGGGCTACATCTTGAAAAAGTTATATTTTTGGCAAATTAATCCAATAACCGTGAGAAAACTTTATGTTCGTATCTTTAAAAATAAATGATAAATACAAAAATGCACCATTCCTTGGAAATAGTCTTTACTGCAGTTCAGAAAACTTTGGGTATGCTTCATTAAGTGACTATTTTTCATATTATATTCATTGTCATTAAAATCCTTAATTTATGAGAATTTTGAAGCCAACTCTTATGTAAGCCATAATTCCTTCTTGAGGTTTATTTGTATAACGGAGTAATATATCCTTAGTTGATAAAAGACAATGTGCAGAATATAATTACGTGTATTCAGTTTTCAGTTTACATTTTTAAATTGCAATTAATCCTGACAGCACTTAAGCTATATAGACATTACAGGCCCTTTTTCTCTATTTCATTAATGCTTGTTAATGTTCTCAATGCGATAATTATGTAAAATAATTCACTGTTATGAATGATCAGTTAACATTGCTATTGAGAAAATTAGGTTTTCTATTAAATATTGAACCATTTCAATGATTTTTAGTTCAGTTGATTAATATTGTATTTATGCATCATTCTGATTGATAGCCATCTAACTTGTTGCACATGTGAATTTATTTTTAAGGGTAATGGAATGTTTTAGAACTGTCAGGTTATCAATCATCCAGGTTATTTTAAAACATTTTGGGTTAGAGATAAACTTCCTGCCTCTGACTGAGAAACCCACGGACCTAAATAAGCTAAACTGACTGTGTGATGAGGTTAATGTAACTGTGATCTTACCTTTTTTAGTGTTCAAGCAGAAATAAATTATGGTAATACTGTAAATAAAAAAAAGTAGTTATTCTACAAATAAAACGATAACTACGTCTTATACAGTTGCGTAAAATGGCATGCTGTTGGTTTTAAGGTAAATGATCACCAGCAATGTCATATTTTTCTGTGCATTCAATTTTTGTCATAGGTATAATGATAACAAACAGAACTATTAATATGGAATATAATGAAATAAAGAGGAAGATGGGAAAACCTTTAAAGACCAGGGATGGGTTTTTCAGCAGACAATGTGTAACTTGTGAGTTCAAAGTAACAGAAATTGATAAACTATTGAGAATTTAACTAGTGTAAGCTATAAACCTACATATACAGACAGCCTTTATAAGGTTCGAAGCTCATCTCAGGATTAAGTTTGACACTAAGATTGCTGACCATGGTTCCGCCATGAATGCATGACTTCATATTTATGTTCCTCTGTAAATAGTTGTTTGATAGGTAATGATGTAAAATGAAAGCGATTTTCATCAATAAATTGTTTTTCCATGATCTAACATAAAGCTAAAAATGTCACAAATGTATCAATACTCATCTTACTTTAGGTCATTTAGGTAAGAAGCAACTAGAAGTTGCAGCATGAACTAGAAGTGTAAGCAGAATATAAACAGCCAGTACATTAAACCAAAGTTCCTTATTGGTATATCTGTGAACAGGAGAGAACTTACGTCTGCAGAATTTACTTTGTTCTCTTAAAAGATTTACATAGGAACGTGGAGGAGGAGTGGACTTTCCATTTCTCTAGCGTTTACACGGAATGATGTGAACTAGCTCTCCACCATTAAGGACATCTTCAAAAGACGCTGCCTCACGAAGGCAGCATCCATCATTAAGGACCCTCACCATCCAAGACATGCCCTCTTCTCATTAGTACCATCAGGGAGGAGGTACAGGGGCCTGAAGACACACCCTTAACGTTTTAGAAACAGCTTCTTTCCTCTCCACCATCAGATTTCTGAATGGCCCATGAATATTACCTCAGTATTTTGTTCTCTTTTTGCACTATTTATTTTTAAAATACTCCTTATTGCAACATATTTTTTTTATGTTTTGGACTGCACTGCTACTGCAAAACAACAAATTTCACAACATATTTTTGGTAATAATAAACCTGATTCTGATTCTGAATGGCAAAATAGGCTAAGTCACCCATTCCTGTCTTGACACCTTATGGCTTTAATATGAAAAAAAAACTTTAAGATGCACATTTGATAAGGGTTCAAAATGTGTGATAATCTGATACAAACCCACGAGTTGGTTGATTGTCAGCCACCACCTCATTGAATTGCCAGTACTCCTGAGCACCATTCTGCTGCGTAATGGAGTCATGGGGAGATAATCCTAAATTAATTCCATAATTATTCTTCCAATATCAGCACTCTTTTTTCCCTAGATTCTACTACTCACTACACACCAGGGGTCACTAACAATGGCCAATTAATTAACCAATCAAGGTGTGTTTGGGATGTGGAAGGAAACCCTTGCAGTCACAGGGAAGATGTGCAAACTCCACAAAAACTGCACTGTGGCTGGGATGAACCTGGGTTTCAGGTGCTATGATGAGCAGCTCTACCTCTCCTCCACCGTGCTGTCTCTGTGTTGGATACATCCTCTTGCCAATCAGCATCAAACGGCTGGGAAGGAGCAGCGGCTGCTCATGAACTGATTAAACTAGTTGGAGCAGGTAGATACACAGCTTCGATCACAGACCCCAACCACACTTGTTGTTGTCTGCATCTGACCCTCCTCTGTACCTGAATAATCACTGTTTTTTTATTTTACTAGCCACCTACAGTCAGCAATATAATGTAAACTTATCATTTAACAAAATAAATTATATTGTGAAATACTAAGTACTCAATGCAAATAGTGGATCACCTCTAAAACAAAGGCATAGCCATAAATCTCATGTTTCCTGGACAAGTTAAATAAAATGCGATGGCGGGGTGGGGGGGGATATCACTCAGTATGGTGCTGAATTGTGATGATGCAGTCGTGGGTCAACCTGATTTCAATATTCAAATTCTTAATTTGGAATATGAAATACTTAAAAGTGCATAAGTTCATTTTGAAAGGCACAATACTTCACCAATGACATGGGTTGGGAACTTACCAGAGCCAAAAAAAAGAAAAAAATTGCTGATGAATTAACTTCAGATGCTGTAAACAGTGGATTAGACAGGATTATGGAATGAGAAAGAACCTTAACATTTTTGGTCAAGAATTATTCACTGGAAAGAATAAAGGTTCTTTAATCTGAAGTTTAATTCTTTCTCCACAGATTCTGGCTGGGCTGCTGATTATTTCCAGCACTTTTGGTTTTTATTTCCCAATCGCCTTTTAGATTCTAAGGAGTTAATTTGCATTAGGAATACTATACACTTGTTGGTCATATGGGTCCACTGTACACTAGCTGTACAGTGTTAAAAATGATGCACATGATGATAATGGTAATGTACACCCAGTGGCCACTTTATTAGATACCTCCTGTACTTAATGAAGTGATCACTGAGTGTGTGTTCATGGTCATCTGCTGCTGTAGCCCATCCACTTCAAGGATACATTCAGAGATGCTCTTCTACACACTACTGTTGTAACCTATGGTTATTTGAGTAACTGTCACCTCTCTGTCAGTTTGAAACAGTATCGCCATTCTCCTCTGTCTTCTCTCATTATCAAGGAATTTTCGCCACAGAACTACCGTTCACTGGATGTTTTTTTGTTTTTCACATCATTCCATGTAAACGCTAGATATTGTTGTGTGTGAAAGTCTCAGGAGATCAGCAATTTCTGAGATATTCAAACCATCTTGTCTGACATCAATAATGAGCATTAACGAGCAGGTATATTTTTGTACCTAATAAAGTGTCCACTGAACATACTGTATTGTTTTTACCTTCTTCTAACAAGTAAACATCATGGAGCAAATGGTACTCCTACGCAGGTCAAGCTTCTGAGGTGAATTAGCTTGCAATCCCGAGGAGGAAATGGTCTGCTTAAGCTGTTCTTCAATTTTATAATCACTTGGATATAAATCCTTAAAGGACGTCAAGTTTGACTGTTGTCTTAAATGAAAATAACGAAAATCATCAGATGATGGAAATCTAAAATAAAAATAGAAAATGCTGGAAATATTTAGCAGATGAAGCTACATTAGTGGGAAGAAATATAGAGTTAATGTTTCAGAAAGCGAAGGTAAAATTAGTGTCAAAGTTATTCGTGTCAAATAAAGCATCCAGCCAATGAATAGTGAAGATAGTACCAGTGCAAATTTTAAATATATTTGGGATCATTTCAATAGGTGTGTATGAGACCCATATGTCTGACACAATTGAAGTTTTAGACCAGAATGTAATCAGCATATTACAATTTTGCACTGCGCATTCCCAGCAGGTTAGCATCATTAATGACTCAAAAAATGTCAGTATTTTGCACAGAAAGATCACAGGCCTGAAATGTTAACTGTTTCTCTATTCTGCCCCATCTGTTGAATGCAAAGAGCATTTTCAGCTTTGTTAAAGCATACAGTACATGTATTTCTGGTTTCAGGTGTGCTTAGAGAAGAACATTAACATGAAGGTTTCTTGGGCTACTCATGAACATCTTCACTTCACTCAATAATGCCTGAGACATCAGTGTTGTGAATACCAGTGACACACTTATCTTGATCCTCAGCAGAAACTGAGCTACTCATCTCACATAAACTATCAAAAGTCAGAAGGGATTAGTCAGCGAAGAAGCTGAAGAGAAATATTCACAAATGGGTCTTTCTATGAAGCTCCCTGCATATGCAGAAATTAGATAAAAAGGAATTTAGGATTAAAAATGAGATTACTCACAAAAAGGCAATATCATCCATGGTTTAAAATGGAGTTATGTCATAGAATTATGACCAGATGCTGTGAGACATACGTGTATGTAGGAAGACAGCAGAACAATAAGCCTCTATAGGCACAGGAAATTGTAAGATAAAATGTGAAGCAACAAGCATTCTGCTCAGCAGGTTGAGGACTGTTTGTGGGAGGGAAGGAATTGTCGCCATTTTGGGTCGAAACTCTGCATCAGGTAGAGAGTGTTCCTTTTTCCAAATAGATAAGGAATATGGCCAATTAAATGCCTTGGTAAAAATGGCGCAGCTGTAAGCTTTTGGTTATACTTTATTGAAATTTTCCTATCCAGCTTGATCTGCAATATAATTATCATGTGGTGGGTTTTCCTCCACTATACGTGACCAGCCTGTGACAAAATCACCTGCATTTAGGAGTGACCAGCAATTTGCCACTGCCCAAAATAAAAGAAGGGCACTGTTGTAGAAGACAAATGCCTATCACAGCTTAAAGGACAAAACAGTCCAGGGCTCTACTGCCAATGGAGCTGAGGGCCCGAGACCTGTAGGGCTTGTATAATAACCTCTCAAGCACCTCACAGGCATATTGATTCAGGATGAAAAATAAACATCTTTGATGCATTATAACAGAACTTATTGAATTGATGGCACAATGAATGCAGAGAAGGATGTGTATTGAATGTTTTCATTGTATACATAATGAAAATATATTTTTGAAATTAACAAAATCAAAGTAGTTTTGGAAAAGTAATGTTTTTTCTAAGAAACAAACACAAAATAGTGGAGAAGCTCAGGAGGTCAGGCAGCATCCATGGATAGGAGAGGAGAGTGGACCACAGGAGAAAGAGAAGAAAGAGGGAACCAGGGGGGATATGATAAAAAGGTGAGAAGAGGTAAGATGCCAGAATGGGGAATAGAAATGGGGAGGGGAGGGAATTTTTTTTTAACCCGAAGGAGAAAACAACAATCATACTACTGGGTTGGAGGCTACCCAGATGGAATACAAGGGGTTGCTCCTCCATCCTGAAGATGGTCTCATCGTGGCACAAGAGGAGGCCATGGACCAATGTGTCAGAATGGGAATGGGAAATAAAATGTTTTGCCACTGGGAAGTTCTGCTTTGGTGGATGGAGCGGAGGTGAACAGGCAATGAATAAACTATAATCAAGTTTACATGATTACATCCAATTTTGCATACAGTTCTGAAAGAATTCATGTCAGTCATTTACATGGTATGGTCAATTTTCTTTTAATAGTGCTCCTTCTCTGCTTTTCAGCTAGTCCAATTGACAATCATTAATAACAATTTAACACCCAAATCTCACCTCCAGCAAGATGATCGCACATGCCATACTTTACATAAAGAAACAGCTTTTTATATTGCATAAGGATCTAGAGCAGTATCATTTACAGGGCCATTACTCCCACAGTCACAGGCTGAGTGCTACATAATTCATTGCAAAATAGTCAGGTAAACTGATCCAAGCAGGGAGCTACATCATTGTACTGCCCGGTGATTTCAATAGGTTCTTTTCACATTTAGGGACCAGAAATGCCAGAAGAAATTGCTAATAAAGAAATGGATCAATTTCATTAGATGAGAAATGATAATAGAGGAGGCGCAGAAATCTTTGCCTACTCCACTTACACTGACACCCTTCTCCCATCAAGTGTATGTATTTATTCCTTGGCAAAGCTCTCCAATAGCTGGAAGGGTGCTGCTTCTATTATGGTTTCACTTTTTAAGAACTGTTCGTAAGGTTTGAGCTGTGAAGATAACTGCCAGTAATGCAAGACATTTAGCTGGAAATGCCACTATTCCTGAAACAGAAGAGTGTTATGTAGGGATTGCTGCATCATTTATCAGTAATGTCTAAGGTTTCCCATGTTCCTCAGTCAACCTCAACTATACACCTAGGAAATATGCACTGAAGCAATCACCAACCACTCTACTGTAAGGAGGTAAATGTCGAACAGCACATCAGACTTAGCTACTTTTGCATACCTATTAGTCACCAGCTGCAGATCAAAGTTTGGCAAAGTTCTGATGAAAGTTTGATCTTCCTTCTTGGTCAAAAATCTGAAACAGGATAAAGATAGGTGTGAACCAGACAATTTGCATCCTGACATGCAAAATACGAAGGGTTAACATTGTTATGACTGAAGTAATGAAAACTTAAGGGTCAAAATTTTCAAGAATTCTGTAATTATAAATGATCAAAAATGTTCATTAGTACAAATTTCACCTTGCATTACTTTGTTATGACTAAGCATTTATTTTAGACATCTTTCAGAAATTAACTGAAGTATACACATTAATTTTAGTATCACAAATAAGGCAATTCATGGAGGGAAACTGTTTTATTTTTTGCATAATTTCTATTCCAAATGCAATTTTCTTCTCATTCTTATTTCTCCGGGCTGCAAGTCCTCAGGCACTTGATATCCTATTGTCCAAATTTCTAAAGAAGATACCGGAAAAAAAGAGGTTGGATCAGGAAAGACTGAACTTCACTGGTTTATTCAAAAGTTTGGTCTTCCTGTTTGTTTTCTTTGGAAAGAGTCTAAGGTATACTTTAATAAAGATTGCTAAAAGTACAAAGAGGTTTGATAGGCTTAATGTTAATAAGAAATTTCCACTGCTGGGAAAAAAACAAATTAGATCCAATAAATACAATTTAGTCATTAATAAGTTCAATAAGTAATTCAAGAGAAATTCCTTTAGTCAATAATTAGAATGTGGAACATGGTACCATAATATAATAAAAATTTAAGTGTTGTAAATACTCAACAGACTAAGGCATATCACTGCAGAGAGAAACAAAATTAACATTTCAGGCTGATCTTTTCTCATGGGAATTTACCAGAAATGAAAAAAAAAGATTTTCTTTCCAAAGCCTTGTCTTTTGAGTATTTCCAGCATTATTTCAGACTCCTAGCATCCACAGGCAGTTGAGGAATCAAGATGAGATTATGCAGTAGTAGTCAGAGAGAATACGATTTATGACCTCCCTTCAGCCAATTTCAGTATTTATAAAAGAAGAGATTCAGACAGAGTTGCTGTTGAGATGAGCATAGACCTGGGGCACGAAAGAGAATTAAAAACTGCAGGATAGCAAAACTGACAATCTCGAAGTTATTTAAGCTAACCAAAGCTGAAAAGATCCCAGCTCATTTTTGCCTTCTTGTAAGCAGCTGTACAGCTGGACCTAGACTAAACCACAGTCATTTGAATTTGAAGAATCAAAAGCTGCTCTACCATTTTCTTTTGGTGTGACAACAAATGAATCTGGGAAATTATATTCCTATTAATCCCAAGTAAATTCATGGAAGTAGCTATCAATAGTTCTATAATGTGGCACGTTCATGAAGAAACTGACTGGCAATGTTCAATCCAGGTTCCATCAGCATCATTATCTCATGAAAGTGTTGATTAAAATATGAATACAAAATAATGAATGGTAGTGAGGGGATGCGATTAGCTATTCTCAACATGAAGGCAGCATTCAATTAGCAAACAGGAGCCAGCAATTGTCAGTGGGAAAGAGGTTAATGGACAGAATCAGGCAAAAGAAGAACTTATCAGAGATAAATTACCTAAATTCCAGTTATCTAAAATCAAAGATCTCACCATCGTCTACTACTTCAGTAACAATTATGTCACAAGGTTAAAAAAATAACTCAGTGACTTCTATCATCCGTGGCTTTAAACAACGGACAGGACATCCAAGCCTACAGTGTGAACCAGATCACATCAAGACTCAGACTGAATAGTGTCTGTTTTACATAAATCCAAGATGACCACCTCTAACAAAAAACAAAACCATTTTCCATAACTATCAAACACCTAATGCCAGTCTTCTCCACCATCAGTAAGCTGCTGCCCAACAATCACTAGTGGCAAGAAAGAACTTGTATTATATACTAACTTTCAGAAAGTCAGGATGTCCCCATATTGCTTCAGTAGCTCTTCACTGCCTTACTACTAGTAACAAGTTCCTATCACGAGGATGAGGGAACAGAGTTAAGATGGTGCCATTAGGGGGTGAGTGTTTGCTTGAAGTTCCAATGGGAATAATCAAATCTTTTCCCTTAGGACTACTACAGCTGAAATGTACAGTCATAGTTATGGGTACTTCAGCAAATAGCATCACTTTAAGACGTTTAAAAAAGTTTTTGATACTCAAAATTGACAAACCTTGGATGGCAGACTCGGGATGTGAGAGCAGTTCCCCTTTAAGAAAACAGAACCGGGGATGGCACGTTAGTCTGCAAGTATGATTGAAACTTTAGATCCCCACTCCCGACTGTCCTGCTGGCAAGTGCCCAGACCATGGAAAATAAAATAGCAAACCTTGGAGCAAGATTACTGTACCAGAGGGACATCAGGGACTGCTGTGTACTTTGCTTCACAGAAACATGGCTATACATCACCATTTCATATACAGCACTGCAGCACAATTCTCTGCAAAGACAGTACAGTTAAGCCTTTTAAGATCAGAGGAGCTGGAGTATGATTCAGTGTGATACACAAATATGGCCGTTCTCTCTCAGCCCTCCTCAAACTAGCTGAAACAACTAGTGGTCAAATGTCATCCATTTTATTTGCCAAGGGAGATTTCCACTATCATCCTGGTAGTGGTGTACATTCTACTTCAGGCTAACATCAGGTAGGCACTGGAGGAGCTACGCAACATAATAAGTAGGCACGAAACTGAGCACCCTGATGCCTTCTCTATCATTGCAACAGATTACAACCAGGTCTGCTCAAAGAAGCAACTACCACCAACATATCACCTGTGGAACCAGAAGAGCCAACACACTTAACCACTCTTATACCACCATCAAGAACACTTACTATGCCACCCCATGCCCACACTTTGGAATGTCCATCATCTGGCTGTACTTCTACTCCCAATATCTAGGCAGAGACTAAAGACTGTAGCATCAGTGGTGAGGACCAAGAAGGTATGGTCAAGGCAAGTAAGGAGTGCATACAGGATTGCTTTGGACTGCACAATATTCGGGGATTCATTCTTTCAGTCTGAGTGAGAATGTCACAGTTGTCACAAACTTCATCAAGACCTGAATGAACGAGTTTGTGCCTTTAAGAACATACTGGACATACACCAACCAAAAACTGTGGATGAAACAGTAGATTTGTAGTCTGCTGAGGGCTAGATCTGTGGCATTGAAGACCAGTGATCCAGAACTATACAAGAAGTCAAGGTTTGAAGGCTATTTTAAGGGCAAGAAAACAATTCCAAATGAGGCTAGAGATGGAGTTGAATGCATGTCAGCTCTGGCAGGGTTTGCAGACCATTACTTCCTACAAAGCAAAACCTAACATCATAAATGGTTGTGATGCTTCACTGCAGACGAGCTCAATGCCTTTTATGCACGCTTTGAAAGGGAGAATAAAACTACACTTGTGCGAATCCCTGCAACACCGAGTGACCTTGTGATCTCTGCCTCTCAGGCCGATAGCAGAACATCTTTCAAGAGGGTGAACCTTCGCAAGGTGTTAGTCCCTACTTGGTGGGACTCTGAAAACCTGTGCTAACCAACTGCAGCAGTGAGAGATCGAAGAGTGCTCAAGGACATCTTCAATCTCTCTCTGCTGCAGCCAGAGGTTCTACCTGCTTCAAAAGGACATCAATCATACCAGTGCCCAGGAAGAGCAGGGTGAGCTGCTTCAACAAATATCACCCAGTGGCACTCACATCTACTGTAATGAAGTGCTTTGAGAGGTTGGTCATGACTAGAATCAACTTCTGCTGAAGCAAGGGCTCGGACTTGCAATAGGTCTACAGTGGATGCAATCTCACAATCTCTCCACATAGCCTTGGATCACCTAAACAATAGCAATCCTTACATCAGGCTGCTGTTTATTGACCACAGCTCAGCTTTCAACACCATCATACCCTCAGTACTAATCAATAAGCTCCAAAACCTGGAGCTCTGTACCTTCCTCTGCAAGTAAATTCTTGACTTCCACACAGAAACCACAGTCGGTGTGGATTGGAAATAACACCTCCTTCGCGCAAGTTTGAAGATTGGAAAAAGCTGCAGAAAGTTGTTAGCTGTGCCGGCCTTCCCAGCATCCAGGACAACTTCAAAAGGCAACACGTGAGAAAGGTGGCATCCAACATTAAGGACCCCTATCACCCTGAACATGCTCATTGCCACCATGACGGAGGAGGTCCAGGAGCCTGATGACACACATTCAATGTTTCTGGAACAGCGTCTTCACTTCCACCATCAGATCTCTGAGTAGACCATGAAACCATGAACACTTCCTCAGTAATTTTTTCTCTTCTCCTTTTTCACTATTTGTCTTTTTCAAAATCTATATGTATTGTACTTATAGTTTTTATTATTATAGCAATGCACTGCTGCTGAAAAACACCAAATTTCACAACATACACACACCAAAGTTGCTGGTGAACGCAGCAGGCCAGGCAGCATCTCTAGGAAGAGGTACAGTCGACGTTTTAGGCCGAGACCCTACGTCAGGACTAACTGAAGGAAGAGCTAGTAAGAGATATGAAAGTGGGAGTGGGAGGGGGAGATCCAAAATGATAGGAAAAGACAGGAGGGCAAGGGATGGAGCCAAGGGCTGGACAGGTAATTGGCAAAGGGGATATGAGAGGATCATGGGACAGGAGGCCCGGGGAGAAAGACAAGCGGGGAGGGAACCCAGAGGATGGGCAAGGGGTATAGTCAGAGGGACAGAGGGAGAAAAAGGAGAGTGAGAGAAAGAATGTATGTATAAAAATAAATAACAGATGGGGTACGAGGGGGAGGTGGGGCATTAGCGGAAGTTAGAGAAGTCAATATTCATGCCATCAGGTTGGAGGCTACCCAGACGGAATATAAGGTGTTGTTCCTCCAACCTGAGTGTGGCTTCATCTTTACAGTAGAGGAGGCCGTGGATACACATGTCAGAATGGGAATGGGATGTGGAATTAAAATGTGTGGCCACTGGGAGATCCTGCTTTCTCTGGCGGACAGAGCGTAGGTGTTCGGCAAAGCAGTCTCCCAGTCTGTGTCAGGTCTCGCCAATGTTAAGAAGGCCACATCGGGAGCACCGGACGCAGTATATCATCCCAGCCGACTCACAGGTGAAGTGTTGCCTCAACTGGAAGGACTGTTTGGGGCCCTGAATGGTGGTAAGGGAGGAAGTGTAAGGGCATGTGTAGCACTTGTTCCGCTTACACGGATAAGTGCCAGGAGGGAGATCAGTGGGGAGGGATGGGGGGGTCAAGTGGACAAGGGAGTCGCGTAGGGAGCGATCTCTGCGGAATGCAGAGAAAGGTGGGGGAGGGAAAGATGTGCTTAGTGGTGGGATCCCGTTGGAGGTGGCGGAAGTTACGGAGAATAATATGTTGGACCCGGAGGCTGGTGGGGTGGTAGGTGAGGACCATGGGAACCCTATTCCTAGTGGGGTGGCGGGAGGATGGAGTGAGAGCAGATGTGCGTGAAATGGGGGAGATGCATTTGAGAGCAGAGTTGATGCAGGAGGAAGGGAAGCCCCTTAGCAAGTGGCTTCCCTTCCTCCACCATCAACTCTGCTAAGGGGCTTCCCTTCCTCCACCATCAACTCTGCTCTCAAATGCATCTCCCCCATTTCATGCACATTTGCTCTCACTCCATCCTCCCGCCAATCCACTAGGAATAGGGTTCCCCTAGTCTTCACCTACCACCCCACCAGCCTCCGGGTCCAAAATATTATTCTCCGTAACTTCCGCCACCTCCAACGGGATCCTACCACTAAGCACATCTTTCCCTTCCCCCCCCCACTTTCCACAGGGATTGCTCCCTACGCGACTCCCTTGTCCAATCATTCCCCCCTCATCCCTCCCCACTGATCTCCCTCCTGGCACTTATCCTTGTAAGCGGAACAAGTGCTACACATGCTCTTACACTTCCTCCCTTACCACCATTCAGGGCCCCAGACGGTCCTTCCAGGTGAAGCGACACTTCACCTGTGAGTCGGCTGGGGTGATATACTGCGTCCGGTGCTCCCGATGTGGCCTTCTATACATTGGCGAGACCCGACGCAGACTGGGAGACCGCTTTGCCGAACACCTACGCTCTGTCCGCCAGAGAAAGCAGGATCTCCCAGTGGCCACACATTTTAATTCCATAACCCATTCCCATTCTGACATGTCTATCCACGGCCTCCTCTACTGTAAAGATGAAGCCACACTCAGGTTGGAGGAACAACACCTTATATTCCGTCTGGGTAGCCTCCAACCTGATGGCATGAACATTGACTTCTCTAACTTCTGCTAATGCCCCACCTCCCCCTCGTACCCCATCTGTTATTTATTTTTATACACACATTCTTTCTCTCACTCTCCTTTTTATCCCTCTGTCCCTCTGACTATACCCCTTGCCCATCCTCTGGGTTCCCCCCCCGCTTGTCTTTCTTCCTGGGCCTCCTGTCCCATGATCCTCTCATATCCCTTTTGCCAATCACCTGTCCAGCTCTTGGCTCCATCACTCCCCCTCCTGTCTTCTCCTATCATTTTGGATCTCCCCCTCCCCCTCCCACTTTCATATCTCTTACTAACTCTTCCTTCAGTTAGTCCTGACGAAGGGTCTCGGCCTGAAACGTTGACTGTACCTCTTCCTAGAGATGCTGCCTGGCCTGCTGCGTTCACCAGCAACTTTGATGCGTGTTGCTTGAATTCCCAGCATCTGCAGAATTCCTGTTGTTTGTATTTTAAAATTTCGCAACATATCTCAGTGATAGTAAAACAGATTCTGATTCTATTGAACAATTGGCTGTGTAATCTAAAGTGAAGCCACTATGTGGCATTGTAACACAATTAAATGCACTAGCCATGACAATGTAAACATCACTTCTACCATTTTTGAAAATAATTTTACAAACTGAAAATGTCCATATTGTATATTAATAACTTTAATAATAAACAATGTGTTGCATTGACATTTTTTCATAAATCCTGAATCTATTTTAACATTTATATGCCACAGATTAGCATACGTTCTAATATATCTGGTCTATATGTCCTGAAGGTTAATGGCATGTAAAACAAAGGGATTGTATTTTCATTAAAGTACTAACTGCACACTTTTCTCTTATTGCAGTATTAAAATGTTCAATTTAATTACTTTGGGTTTATGTAACTTGAGGTGGCTGCTGCTTCAGCAAAGGAGCCAAAACACCAACAACTCTAAAGAGGCTCAACACAACTCAATTTGGTAGCCAATCACCCACACCAAAACATTCATTCACTTCACCTTATTAGGACAGTAGTTGCAGCTTGTATAATCTATAAAATGCACCACAGTCACTCGCCATGGCTACTTCAACAGTTTATGTGAATTCTACCACTTGCTGAAATGTATACGCATCCTCAGAGTTAGAAGGAAGGAATCATTATAGTACAGGTTCCCAGTGTTCCAAATGATTCACAGCGTATTACACAGTCATAAACAACCAGTTAAATTTGAAGACAAGCATAAAATGGTCCTACAAGAGGTGAAGTTAATACTGATGGGCTCCAAATCAAGCAAAAAAAATGTAAATTTTAAAATCCTTTTGGCTTATCTCTCATGCACAGGAGTTTCAGAACTTGCAGGAATGATGAATACAGGGCAATCTTTCCATATCATAGAAGTGTCAAATTGGATAGATTTGAAATCACAACAGTAGTACCACGTGCCTGCTTATCCATGTGGATTGCATGCCTTTCCATTGTTTCGCACTGACTGAGCCAAGACATATTTCATGAAAATAAAAACCTCCCTTGTCAATGTCAGCTGATCACTTTAAGATCAATAATTGGTTATTTGTGTCTCCAGGTCAATATCTTGGTTTGAGCAGGTATTCACTAGCACTCATTTTCAATTTGCTTGGAATTCTGTACATTTGTTTCATGCATTCTTAGACCCTGATAAAAAAAATTTCTAAAAATATTCCTTTGTGAAATCTTTCTAAAATTCTTCCTCAGTAAAGTTTGGCTCCATAAGTACTTGATGTCCTCGTACATTGGCACTTATGTAGTCACTGTTCATGGTAAAGCCAGAAAGTGCAGGCAAGACATTCAGCCTGAAAGTCTTGATGCCCTGACTAATCAAGAATTACATCCACTCTATGTGGTTTTCTCAAAATGAATGCTAACACTGCGTTTGCCTCCCTCACCACTGACTCAACCTGCAAGTTAACCCTTAGTGAATCAAGCATGAGGACTTCCAAGTCCCCTTGCACCTCCTAACTTTGATTTTTCATCCCATTTTGAAAATAATCTATGCCTTTATTTCTTCTACCAAAGTGTGTGACCATACTCTTTCCGACACTATATATGATCTACCATTTCTTTGCCCTTTCTCCAAATCTATCCAAGTCCTCTTGCAGACTTCCTGCTTCCTCAACACGACCAGCCCTTCCACCTATCTTTGAATTGTCTGCAAACTTAGTCACAAATTCATCAATTCTGTCATCCGAAGCACTGACGTATAACTTGAAAAGAGTGGCCCCAATACTGATACCTGCGGAACACCTCTAGTCACCAGCAGCCAACCAAAATGGTTCCATTTACTCTCACTCTTTGCCTCCTGCCAGTCAACCAATTTTCTACCCATTCTACATACACAAAGTATTGGAGGAACTCAGCAGGCCAGGCAGCATCTATGGAAAAGGGTAAACAGTCATTGTTTTGGGCCAAGACCCTTCATCAGACCCAGTTCTCTTTTACTCTTTTCCATAGATTCTGAGTTCCTCCATCATTTTGGATTTCCAGCATCTGCAGATTTTCTTTTGTGTCTGTCCATGCTAGTACATTTCCTGTAATTCTATGGGCTCTTATCTTGATAAGCAGCCTCATTTGCAGCAGCTTGTCAAAGTCCTTCCGAAACTCCAAGTAAATAACATTCACTGGTTCTCCTTTGTCTATCCAGCCTGTTATATCCGCAATGAATTCCAACAGATTTGTCAGGCAAGATTTTCTTTTAAAGAAACTATGCTGACTTCAGCCAATTTTATCACGTGCTTCCAAGTACCTCAAAACCTCATCTTTAATAATGGACTACAAAATCTTCCCAACTACTGAAGTCAAATTAACTGGCCTATAACTTCTTTTCTTCTGCCTCCCTCCTTTCTTAAAGAGTGGAGTGATATTTGCAATATTCCAGTTCCCCAGAACCATTCCAGAATCTAGTGATTCTGCAAAGCTCACTACCAATGCCTCCACAATTTCTTCAGTACCTCATTCAGAACCCTGGGGTGTAATCCATCTGATTCAGGTGACTTATCTAGGTTCAGATATTTCAGCTTGTGAAGCACCTTCTCCTTTGTAGTACCAACTACACTCACTTCTGCCCTGACATTCTCAATTTTCTGGCCCACTACTAGTGTCTCCCACAGTGAAGAATGATGCAAAATACTTACTAAGTTTATCTGCCATTTCCTTGTCTCCCATTACAACCTCTCCAGCATCATTTTCCAGCAGTCCAATATCCATTTCCACTTTACTTTTATTCTTTACATATTTGAAAAATCTTTTTGTATCCTCTTTTATATTATTGACTAGCTTACTTTCATATTTCTCTCCTTATGACTTTTTTAGTTGCTTTCTGTTGGTTTTTAAAAGTTTTTCAATCCTCTAACTTCCCACTAATTTTTGCGATAATATACGCCCTCTCCTTTGTTTTTATGCTGTCTTTGACTTCTCTTGCCAGCCACGGTTGCGTCATTCTCCTTTTTAGAATACTTCTTCCTTGGGATGTATCTATACTGTAATACTGATAAATCTTTACTACACTGGAAACTGTGCACTGTGACTCAACCACAAGCTGCACTATAAAGCCATTTCATGGCCTTTCTCTTGGGATCCAGCATCATCCCCATTTTCCCAACCTACCTGCATATTGAAATTCCACATGACTATTGGAACATTGCTCTTTTCACATGCCTTTTCAATCACTCATTATAATTTGTACCTCACATCCTGACTACTGTTTGGAGGCTTGTATAAAGCTCCCATCAGGGTCTTTTTACCCTTGCAGTTTCATAACTCTACCCACAATAGTAGCATTGATAGCGTTCTTATTTGTTTTGTATTTCAGCTACGTAATTGGGACAAAATGTACCGGCCCCTGTGTCCCAATTGAACAGAATCCACTGTATACCCAATGACTTGGCCTCCACAGTCTTTTGTGTCAATGAATTCCACAAATTCACCACCCTGTGGCTAAAGAAATTCCTCCTAATCTCTTTCTCAAGGGTCCACTCTTATTCTGTGCTCTCTGGTCTGAGACTCCCCCACTATAGTAAACATCCTCTCTACATTCACTCTATCTAGGCCTTTAGTCCTGACGAAGGGTCTCGGCCTGAAACGTTGACTGTACCTCTTCCTAGAGATGCTGCCTGGCCTGCTGCATTCACCAGCAACTTTGATGTGTGCTGCTTTCAATTTATGATAGGTTTCAATGAGATTGCCCATCATTCTTCTAAACTCCAGGGAACATTGGCCCAGGAGCCATCAAACACTCCTCATATGTTAACACTTTCATGTCCAGAATCATTCTCATGCATAGAAAACCATAGAAACCATAGAAACTACAGCACAGAAACAGGCCTTTTGGCACTTCTTGGCTGTGCCGAACCATTTTCTGCCTAGTCCCACTGACCTGCACACGGACCATATTCCTCCATACACCTCCCATCCATGTATCTGTCCAATTTATTCTTAAATGTTAAAAAAGAACCCGCCTTTACCACCTCGTCTGGCAGCTCATTCCATACTCCCACCACTCTCCGTGTGAAGAAGCTCCCCCTAATGTTCCCTTTAAACTTTTCCCCCCTCACCCTTAACCCATGCCCTCTGGTTTTTTTCTCCCCTTGCCTCAGTGGAAAAAGCCTGCTTGCATTCACTCTATCTAAATCCATCATAATTTTATATACCTCTATCAAATCTCCCCTCATTCTTCTACGCTCCAGGGAATGAAGTCCTAACCTATTCAACCTTTCTCTGTAACTGAGTTTCTCTAGTCCCGGAAACATCCTTGTAAACCTTCTCTGCACTCTTTCAACCTTATTTATATCCTTCCTGTAATTTGGTGACCAAAACTGAACACAATACACCAGATTCGGCTTCACCAATGCCTTATACAACCTCATCATAACATTCCAGCTCTTATACTCAATACTTCGATTAATAAAGGCCAATGTACCAAAAGCTCTCTTTATGACCCTATCTACCTGTGATGCCACTTTTAGGGAATTTTGTATCTGTATTCCCAGACCCCTCTGTTCCACTGCTCTCCTCAGTGCCTTACCATTAACCCTGTATGTTCTACCTTGGTTTGTCCTTCCAACGTGCAATACCTCACATTTGTCTGTATTAAACTCCATCTGCCATTTTTCAGCCCATTTTTCCAGCTGGTCCAAGTCCCTCTGCAGGCTCTGAAAACCTTCCTCACTGTCTACTACACCTCCAATCTTTGTATCATCAGCAAATTTGCTGATCCAATTTACCACATTATCATCCAGATCATTGGTATAGATGACAAATAACAATGGACCCAGCACTGATCCCTGTGGCACACCACTAGTCATAGGCCTCCACTCGGAGAAGCAATTCTCTACTACCATTCTTTGGCTTCTTCCATTGAGCCAATGTCTAATCCAATTTACCACCTCTCCATGTATACCTAGCGACTGAATTTTCCTAACTAAGCTCTCATGCGGGACCTTGTCAAAGGCCTTACTGAAGTCCATGTAGACAATATCCACTGCCTTGCCTTCATCCACTTTCCTGGTAACCCCCTCGAAAAACTCCAATAGATTGGTCAAACATGATTGGTCAAACATAGATTGGCACAAAGCCATGTTGACTCTCCCTAATAAGTCCCTGTCTATCCAAATGCTTGTAGATTCTATCTCTTAGTACTCCCTCCAATAACTTACCTACTACCGACGTTAAACTTACTGGCCTATAATTTCCCGGATTACTTTTCGATCTTTTTTTAAACGACAGAACAACATGAGCCACTCTCCAATCCTCCGGCACCTCACCTGTAGACAGCGACATTTTAAATATTTCTGCCAGGGCCCCTGCAATTTCAACACTAGTCTCCTTCAAGGTCCGAGGGAACACCCTGTCAGGTCCCGGGGATTTATCCACTTTAATTTTCCTCAAGACAGCAAGGACCTCCTCCTTTTCAATCTGTGCAGTTTCCATGATCTCACTACTTGTTTCACTTAATTCCATAGACTTCATGCTGGTTTCCTTAGTAAATACAGACGCAAAAAACCTATTTAAGATCTCCTGCATTTCCTTTGGTTCCGCACATAGCCGACCACTCTGATCTTCAAGAGGACCAATTTTATCCCTTACAATCCTTTTGCTCTTAATATACCTGTACCTTCTTGGACTCTCTCCAATGACAGCATATCCTTTCTTAGATAAGGGACCCAATACTGCTCACAGTACTCCAAGTGCAGTCTGACTAATGCCTTATAAGGTCTCAGTATTACATAAGAACCTAAGAAACAGGAGCAGGAGTAGGCCATCCGGTCCATCAAGCCTGCCCTGCCATTCAATAAGATCATGGCTGATATGTCTGTAACTTAGCTCCATCTACGTGCCTTTTCCCCATAACCTTAATTCCCCTACTATGTAAAAATCTACCTAACTGTATCTTAAATATATTTAGTGAAGAAGCCTTAACTGCTTCCCTGGGCAGAGAATTCCACAGATTCACCACTCTCTGGGAAAAACAGTTTCTCCTCATCTCCGTTCTAAATCTTCTCCCCTGAATCTTGAGGCAATGTCCCCTAGTTCTAGTCACACCGACCAATGGAAACAACTTTCCTACTTTTATCTTATCTATCCCTTTCAAAATTTCATGTGTTTTTATAAGATCCGCTCTCATTCTTCTGAATTCCAGACAGTATAGTCCCAGGTGACTCAACCGCTCTTCATAAGTTAACCCCTTCATTTCTGGAATCAACCTGGTGAACTCCAGTATATCCTTCCTTGAGGATGGAGACCAGAAATGCACACAGTACTCTAGGTGCGGTCTCACCAGTACCCTGTATAGTTACAGCATGACCTCTCTGCTCTTGAATTCAATCCCTCTAGCAATGAAGGCTAACACTCTATTGTACCTGCAAGACAACATTTTGTCATTCATGCACAAGCACTCCCAAGTCCCTCTGCACAACAGCATGCTGCAATCTTTCACCAATTAAATAATAATCTGCTCTTCTATTATTCCTTCCAAAGTGGATGATCTCGCATTTACCAACATTGTATTCCATCTGCCAGGCCTTGTCCACTCACTTAACCTATCTATATCCTTTTGCAGACTCTTCACATCCTCTGTATAATTTGCGTTTCCACTCAGTTTAGTGTCATCAGCAAATTTTTCTACGCTACACTCAGTCTCCTCTTCCAAATTATCAATGTAAATGGTAAACAGCTGCAGGCCCAACACCAACCCCTGTGGCACCCCGCTCACCACTGACTGCCAACGGAGAAACACCCATTTATACCAACTCTCTGCCTTCTATTGGTTAACCAATCCACTGTCCATGCCAATACACTTGCTCAAACTCCATGCATCCATATCTTATTTATAAGTCTATTGTGCAGCACCTTATCGAACGCCTTCTGGAAATCCAAGTATACGACATCCACCTGTTTCCCTCTATCCACTGCACTCATTATGTCCTCAAAGAACTCCAGTAAGTTTGTCAAACAAGACCTGCCCTTTCTGAATCCATGCTGCGTCTGTCTAATGGAACCACTCCTTTCCAAATGTTTCGCTAATTCTTCCTTAATGACAGCTTCAAGCATTTTCCCGACTATAGATGTTAAGCTAATTGGCCTATAGTTGCCCGTCTTTTGCCTACATCCTTTTTTAAAAAGTGGCATGATATTTGCTGTCTTCCAATCTGCTGGGACCTGCCCAGAGTCTAGAGAATTTTGATAAATGATTACCAACGCATCTACTATAACCTCCGCCAATTCCCTCAGCACCCTGGGATGCATCCCATCAGGACCAGGGGACTTATCTACCTTCAGGCCCTCTAGTTTGCTCATCACTATCTCTTTGGTGACAGTGATTTTATTGAGGTCCTCACCTCCCACTTCACCCACAACATTCTTCTTTGACATGTTAGATGTGTCCTCCACAGTGAAGACTGACACAAAATAGTTGTTCAATGCCTCAGCCATTTCCTTATCACCCAACATCAATTTCCCCTTCTTGTCTTCCAAGGGACCTATGTTGACTTTAGCCACCCTGTTCCGCTTTATATATTTATAAAAACGTTTGCTATCTGTTTTTATATTTTGTGCTAATTTACTTTCATACTCTATTTTCCCTTTCCTTATTTCTTGTTTAGTTGTTTTTGTTGCTTTTTAAAGTTTTCCCAATCCTCCAGTCTCCCACTACTCTTTGCGACTTTGTACTGAGCTTTTAATTTGATACTATCTTTTATTTCCTTAGTTATCCAAGGCTGACTCTCCCCACACTTACTGTCCTTACTTTTGACTGGAATATACTTTTGTTGAGCACTATGAAAAATCTCTTTGAAAGTATTTCACTGTTCCTCAATGGTCCTACCAAACAGCCTGTGCTCCCAATCCACATTAGCCAACTCCTCCCTCATCATCCTGTTGTAATCTCCCTTGCTCAAGCATAATTCACTAGTTTTAGATCTAACGATTTCATCCTCCATCTATATGCAAAATTCAATCACACTATGATCACTCTTTCCAAGAGGATCCCTGACTAGAAGATCGTTAATCTTACCTGTCTCATTGCACAGGACTAAATCTAAGATAGCATTTTACCTTGTAGGTTCACTAACATGCTGCTCAAGAAAGCTATCACGGATGCATTCTATGAAGTCCTCCTCAAGACTTCCTTGACCAACCTGATTCACCCAATCTATGTGGAAGTTAAAATCCCCCATGACAACTGCCGTTCCATTCCTGCAAGCCTCAGTTATTTCTTGGTTAATTGCCTCTGCCACTGCAATATTTTTATTAGGCGGCCTATAGACATATCCCACCAGTAATTTTTTTCCCTTTACTATTCTTAATCTCTACCCAGATAGGCTCAACATTCTGCTCCGTTGATCTTATATCATCTCTCATAATCGCCCTGATTGCATCCTTAATTAAGAGCGCCACCCCACCTCCTTTGCCTTCCTGCCTAACCTTCCAAATTACCTGATACCCTTGGATATTTAATTCCCAGTCATCTCTACCTTGCAACCAGATTTCTGTAATGGCCACTGAATCATATGCCTTACATTCTGGTTTTTATTTTTATTTAATGTAGTGATGCAGCACAGATTAAGCCCTTCTGGCCCTTCAGGCTGCGCTGTCCCAGCGATCTCCAACAACCCCCATTCAACCCCAGCCTAATGGGACCCACTACGCCTTTGGAATGTGGGAGGAACCCGAGCACCCAGGGACAACCCACACATTCCACAGGAGGACATACAGAGACTCCTTACAGATGGCGCCAGAATCAGACTCTGAACTCCAATACCCTGAGCTGTATTAACATTACACTAACTGCTACACTACACTAGCCTTCCTCAAATGAATGCTAACATTGTATTCACTTTCATTACCAACGACTCAATCTGCAAATGAACTTTCAGGGAATCCTGCACAAGGACTCCCAAGTCCCTTTGCACCTCTGACTTCTGAATTTTCTTTCCATTTACAAAATAGTCTGCACCTTTATTCCTTCTACCAAAGAGCAAGAAAATACACCTCCCTACAGTATATTCCATCTTCCACTTCTTTGCCCTTTCACCTCATCTTCTAAGTCCTTCTGGAGAATCCCTGATTCCTCAACACTGCCTGCCCCTCCACCCATCTTCGTATCATCTGTGAGCTTGGCCACAAAGCAATCAATTCCATCATCCAAATCATAGACATATAACCTGCAAAGAAGTGGTTTGAACACCAACCCCTACAGAACATCTCTAAATAACTAGCAGCCAACCAGAAAAGGGCTCCTTTACTCCCACTCTTTGCCTCCTGTCAGTCACCCAATCTTCTATCCATTCTTGTATCATTCCTACAATACCATGGGCCTGTTTAGCAGCCACATGTGCAGCACCTTGTCAAAGGCCTTCTGAAAGTCAAAGTAAATAACATCTACTGACTCTATGCTGCCTGTTATTTTCTCAAATAATTCCAACAGGTTTGCCAGGCAAGATTTCCGCTTAAAGGAAACTATTCCAACTTTGGTTTATTTTGTCATGTGCCTCCAAGTATGCTGAAACCTTATTATTAATAATGGACTTCAACACCATACCAACCACTGAAGTCAAGCTATCTGCTCTATAATTTCCTGTCTTTTGTGTCCCTCTCTTCTTAAAGAATGGAGTGACATTTACAATTTTCCAGTCTGGAACAATTTCAGAATTTAGTAATTTTTGGAAAATCACCATTAATGCCTTGACAATCTCTGTCTCTATTTTCCATACCAATTTTATATGAATAGCTCTAATAATTTAGATTCATTAAATTATTGATTTTTCTGTTCAAAATGGCTATTCTAACAGGTTTATCAAGAAGAATAAATGTATAGTTTTTTTAAACTGAATAGTTATTCCTTTAGAGTATGGTTTATGCTTGTTTTGACAGTAGCCTCTTTTTCAGCTTGATAATTCTGAAAACATTTACTTGTACTACTTGCTCTCACAAGTTGCATTTTCTGACACTTCAAAAGTAACCCTTTGGCTATAAAGCAATACAAGCTATTTTCTCAAATGTCCATGGAAAGATAATAGGAAGAGGAAATGCTCATAAAATCCCATTGATCCATTGTTACTAATAACCCAGTTTTGCTCATGTCAGACTCTAGGACGAAGGAGCATTATGGCATATAATCTAAGTTCCAAACATGAACAAAGATTGTCTCAGCTAAGTTAAGGTTTCACAGAAAACCTTACAGGCCAAAAATACTGGTCAAGCAATAAAGTAAAAAAAAAAAGGCAACCTTATTCTGTTAACCCCTTTAGTTTTAACCTTATCAGTCCTGCCCTGTGTTTTTTTAAGGTGCCACAAATCTTTCTAAATTTCTGACATTAACCTTCATTCCTAAACTTCAAAACTCTTGGACTTCACAACTTTGTAATCAATAACATCCACAGAATGGAAATAAAGGGCTAAATCAGGAAATTCAAGTTTTTGAATTTCAATTCGTGGTTGGGTGGTGTTGGCAGGAGAAGATTTCAAGAACAGGAGGAATAATAACAACAAATATTTATACACATCTGATGCAGCAGAAAACCTGAATGTTTTAGAATGTTATCAGACAGAATTTTATCGCAAGCTACAAAAAAAAAAGGATATTAGAACAAGCTACCAAAAGCTTGCTTAAAGGACCAAGACTTGCAGGAAAGGAAGGATGATGCACTAAGGGGAATTTCAGACCTTTAACACTTTATGCATTAATAGTGTAGCCCCCAACATGGAGCCAAGAAAACTGGTACCGTGCGAGAGAGATACAGCATGTAAGCAGGAACTTCAGCTCACCAAGTCCATCAACCACCATTTACACAAATGCTACATTAATCCCATTTTAAAAATTCAGCCTACATCCTCCTGAACTCTTCCCCACCAGATCTACCAATCACAATTTAAAGGGTCCAATTAACCTACCAACCGACACATTTTTTGATGCAGGTGGAAATCAGAGCATCTAAAGAGAACCCATGCAGTCACAGAAAGAGCAAGCAAACTCCATGCAGAAAACACCTAAATCTGGCACTTGAAGCAGCAACTCCACTAACTGTATTTCCCATTGATTAGCGGGATTGAGGAAACTACTGAGACAGAGCACAGTGGGTCCATAAAAAAAATGAACATATGGATAAGAATTTGATAAACCATCAGTCTTGAAGCTACCATGAGTTTAGAGCATGATTGAAGCATGGAGATGACAAAGAGACAATAAAATAATTCAAGGTAAATAAGAAAAAAAACAAGATTTAGTATAAAACCAAAAACGTGTATACAAACACAAAATTGCACATTTGTTCTGGTAAGTGGGAAATCCTTCAATTGTCATTCAAAGTAGGTCAGCTGGTGCCAATTCTATTATACGTGCAGAAAGCTGCTATTCAAAGGTTTTGCTTCTTATTTCCCTCAAAATGAAAGAGAGATACTACTACTTCAATGTTATAGACTGACATTTTGTGCACTCCTTCATGTTATATAGAGAGCAATCTATCATCTGCGCGCATGGTTTGGAGCAATTCTACAAGGAGATAAGCAGTTCATTCATCGTGACATGCAACTGTAATCATCTCAGTAGTCTATAAAGCAGCTCTGCATCTAGTACTGTAAACAAAACCTATTTGTTAAGTTCATCCCATAAATATCAGGTACCCTTTAAAGGCAAGCTTCATCATGAATGGCATGTATGAAATGACAATTCTGAATATACTTAATTTGTAAAATTCAGAATCTTTAATTCTAATACAGCAGAGTTTAAGAGGCTAGCACACATACACATGAATACGCAAGGAATGGGGATCACGTACAAGAGATCTAGCTTAATTCGTCATTCTATTTGGGATTGGCACAGTGGGCCGAGGGCCTGTTTGGAATGTAGTGTTCTATGTTCCAAAACTGATCTTAACATAAAGACACTTTGCAACAGGACATTTTACTGATGACTATTTTTTTGAATAAATGTCACAGTTCAATTTTGACCTGGGTCTCTAGCCAATGACCTTTCATCACAAGCATCAGATTTGGAGTCTTCAAATCAGTTTAATGGAGAAGTGATGGTGCAGTTCAGGTTACCTCAATTCCAAGACTCAAATTCAAATTTCACTTTTACATGCCTCATACAGAAATACAAGTACAATTAGCATACTAGTGGATTTACTCAACTGTTTGTTACTTTACTCAGCCAGCTGACAGTGAGAAACATTTGACATCCAATTAAATAAAATAACAGGGAACACATTATCTGCCCTCGGTCCCAACTACCAATCAGATACGTCAACTTAACTGAATGTTTATGACTGTCTGTCATGCAACATTCAAAATCATTCAGAATGCATTATAAATGAAGCAATATTAAAATTAATAAAAATACAATTAGTTGGAACAGTGGTTCTCAATGTGGGCCACGTGGCCACCGGGGTGGGGGGGGGGGGTGCATACTGGATTCTGTAGGGTCCACAAGTAAAAAACAAGAAATTCCACAGGAGTTTCTAAATGGGCCATGATAGGTTTACTGTTTTTATGAAATAGTACCAAAATATATAAATTAAAGAAGAAATGAATATATGTAACTTAATTAGAACCCTGAATGAAATGACTGAGAAAACATGTTAGATGATGCAAATAAAGCAGCAAAACAGCTGACACATTTTACCCGTCAGATATATTTGAAAAATTGAATTTATTAAACAGTTACAAGGAAAAAACCTGCAATCTCATATCATGCAAAGAGGCTATTACCACTTTCCTTGGAAAACACAAACTTTTCAGCAGCAATATTGGACGTTGCGAGTTTATGCAATTTCCTTCACTGGCCACTCTTAAAATAGAATTACAAGATGATGATCTGATTGTATACCTTGATCATTTGAAATAACTGTACACTGATAGGAAATTTCAGTTCAGAGACCTGCTGGAGATGGATATTCCAGACTGGGTGATGGATCCAGTTGAAGTGAATGTGAGTGATCTTGACACCACATCGCAACAATGTCTTATTGAGCTAGGGTGATACAACAGCTCAAAGCAAAATTCAAACACAGCAAACAAAATTTCTGGATAACTAGTGATATTCAAAATAAGTTTCCACAGCTCTGAGAGAAAGCAAAGTTGTTTTTAATTGGATTTTCCATCTCTTATCTAGTTGAATATGGTTTTAGTCAAGCTCTTCACCTGCTATCATAACTGTCTTGATGTTGTGAAAAGGGGTGATCTTCGATTATCTTTAACCAAGTTGCAACCAGATATTCAAACACCTGCTAGTTTGTATCTGTCGTAAGGATCTCACTCAACACCCAAAGTAACACAATATTCAGTGCTTTTTTGTTGCTGGTTGAAAGACTATAAATAAAGTATCCCTTGCAGAGCACTGAAATAGTTTTATTTTTCATATACATCTATAACATTCTATTTAACAGAATAATGCCTATAACCTGTTCAAACATAAATATTGACTGTCTATCAGAATAACTACTACAGTTGACCAAAAAAAACTTCAGCAACTAATAGAGTCTATGGCTAGTGGGGGCCACAGAGTTAAATGGAAGTCTCAAAAGGCCACAAGCAGAAAAGAGTTGAGAACTACTGACTTAGAAGACTAAAGGCATTTTTTGTACGAAATCTCCTGACAGCCAATTAATCAATTTCTCCCAATACTTTCAAAGCAGTTGTTGCACATACACTGAGTTAACCTGGCACAGGTTCAGCAGGACATGTTACAGCTGCAGTGATTTAATTTCTGAGTTTTCAAAATGGCATTCAGCAGTAATATCATGATATCCATGAAACATCTTCTTTATTCAACTTTTTATATCATAAACAGGACCAATTGGTTCACTAAACAAATATAATAATTACTTCCAAACACATTCTCAGCATTCATCATAGTATTTACAGACACCCACATTCTTCTAAGCTCAACTGCCATCTTCATATCTGCTTTTCTTCATATACTCATCTATATTCCAACGTGTGCATCCGTGCTTCTTTCACTCCAGTGTGGTTTCAAATCTTATATTCTAACCATTCTCTAGTATTACAAGATTCGCCTGAATTTCCTTTTGTATTAGTGACTATGTATTATTGTTGATGAGTGGTCATCCACTCAAAACATTGAACCTATTTGCCTCCCAAAAATGTTTGATCTTCTGAGCATTTCCAGCATTCTCTGGGTTTTGGCGGATGCTTTACTTAACAATCTGTAGTTCAGTGCTCAACCCAAGTGGAAACATCGCTTTAAAACTTTTCAATAAAGAGTCTTATTGGATTATTCTTCCACCTCTTTTCTTAAGAAAAAATGCCGTTCCTTCATCCCTGATATATTCAGTCAGATCTTTTTTTCTAAAAAACTCCTGATTTAACAGGAGACAAACAAATACAAGGTAAGTGCTTTGTTTTTCAACTTGATGACATATTTATCTTGGGATATTCTAAACTAAGGGTTCCCAACCTGGGGTCCATGGATGCCTTGCTTCATGGTATTGGTCCATGGCATAAAAAAAGTTGGGAACCCCTGTTCTAAACAAACTAGAATCAGGTCTATTATCACTGTCACAGTTACTGGAACTTTGTAGTTCTGCTGCAGCAGTACAATGCAAAGACATAAAATTACTATAAATTACAAAATACATACATAAATGTGGATAAAAATGAACAAGGTAGTGTTCATGGACCATTCATAAACCTGTTGGCAGAAGGGAAGAAGCTGTTTCTGAATCAGAGTGTGGGTCTTCAGGCTCCTGTACCTCCTTCCTGATGGCAGTCATGAGATGTGTGCATTTTGCAGATGATGAGGGGACTTAGTGATGGATGATGCCTTCTTGGAGCACCACCTCTTGAAGATGTCCTCAATGGTGGGGAGGGCTGTGCCCTTAATGGAGCTGGCTGAGTCAACAACCCTCTACAGCCTCTTGTGATCTTGTGCACTGGGGCCTCCACATCAAGCTGTGATGCAACTAGTTAGAATTCCCTCCACCGTACATCTATAGAAATTTACAAGTCTTTGGTGACATACCAAATCTCCTTAAAATCCTAACAAAGAAGAACTGCTGGCACACTTCTTCGTCATTGCATCAATGTGTTGGGCCCAGTACAGATCCTCCAAGCTGTTAATGCCCAGGAACCCAGAAAGCAGCTGACCCTTTCCACTGGTGACCCCTCAATGTGGACTGGTGTGTGTGTTCCCCAGACTTCTTCTTCCTGAAGTCCACGATCAATTCTTTGATCTTGCTGTCATTATGGGAGGTTATTATTGTGACACCACTCAACCAGCAGGTGTACTGTATCTCACTCCTGTATGCCTCCTCATCGCCATCTGATACCACTAACTTCAGTGGTGTCATCAGCTTAACTTATAAATGGCATTTAAACTATGCTTATCCACACAGTCAAGAGTGTAAAGAGCAGAACAGTGTACAAGAGTAGAGCATGTATCATGTAGGTGCACCTGTGTTGATGGTTGGTGAGGAGGAGATGTTTTTAGCAATCCACAATGACAGGGTTTTCTAATGAGGAAGTTGAGGACCCGCTGCAGATAAAGATATTTTCACCTACTGTGGTTCCATTTCCCTGAGCACATACATTCATTTCACTTTATCATCTTGTACACAAATTTTGTGGTCATGGTATTCTGAAAATTACTTGCGGGATTCATGCTGTCATACAGCATAAATGCAATCCAGACCATAGATTAAGCGCAGATTCTAAAATTTTGTACGATCTAGCAATTCCAAGAAGCTTACTTTTACAGAATCTATTCAGAATTTTCAAAGGTTTCATCCCATATTGTTCATCTTTAATCTGAGCATAGCCAAGTAGTTTTCATCAAGAAATTTGTACACATTGTAACCATTCATCAAAATAACTAATACTGTGGTTAGACTGCACTCTTCAACCAAGACACATGGATGACGAGTGCACTTTGCAACATATTAGTTAAGAGATGTGATTTGGCAAAAAGCAAAGCAAGTGTCAGTTCCTTTGTGTAAGCAAAGAAGGGAGCTACAAACTGTTTGACAAACCCACATGAGTAATCCCAGTCTCTAATGTGACTCTGGATTCACACTGTTTATCTTGAGGCAGTGGAGAAAGGAAAAATAATAGGCTTATGTGGATTTTTACAAGCAAGCACGGAATGGCGTATTGTCACAATATAATGCCTGCAACATTTGTTCCAAAGTAGTCCAAAAGACTTGCAGCAATAAACAACATCACTCAAACCTTTGCCAAGCATGAACTTGCCAGTGAGAAACCATATAAAATGTAGGCCAAACCACTGCATGTCCCCTAATGTGTTGTGACGTTTGTAGATGCCCCGATAACATTCGTTTCAATCCATCAACACAAAATACTGTAACAAACTAGTGCTATTCCTGGATAATCTGTGACCTTGAAAATAAAACAGTAACTCAGTGATGAATTTTACTACTCCAAGAAAACTTCCATTGGAAATTAAAGCAACATATTTTAGCAGCAAGCTTTATTTCAAATTTTATTTTATTGACTAGATTCTCTATTTTAATTAAAACCTTTCAGTGAATTATAATTTGATCCCTTTAAACTAGCAGCATTTGTTTTGAATAAATGTCAAACTTCAGCCATTCTGCAGCAAAACTGTTCAATAAAGGCAAGAAACAGTACAGAAATACTGCACACTTTTACATGATTCAGACAGGGTAACAGATGGCAGAAGACGATATTCTCAATATTAATAGAACAGAGACATTCTGATGATACTGTGAATCAGTAAAAGCAATCAGCAATTACTGGAATATTAACATTAAAGTCTATCAACAACTTGCACTGATGATCAGCATAAAAAATGGCATTCTTCTGAATGCAACACAATTCAGATGGAGAAAACATTCAGGGAGTTTAAGGGATTTCCAGAAAACTGAGCCCAGGAAGTTGAAAGTTCTTCTCAAAAATGGTTTGGAAGTTAATGTCATTGTGGCTGCAAGTTCTTGATATTGTAACTTCTTGCGGATTCCTACACCAAACTCATAGTTCACCATATAGCAGTGAAAGGCCATTTGAAGAATACTGCAGTAGAACAAATGTGGTTTACACCAGAACAAGCAATATGGCTTACACCAGGAGTGAATGGCAACTTGAGTTTGAATGGCATTTCAAAGATACTGAACTGAAACCTTCAGATATCCAACTTAGAACTTAACACTAGCGAAATGATAACTCCCGTGGGAATGACATTTGTAACTGAAATATAACCAACAAGCCACATTGGGCTTTTAGGTCCAGCATTGTGGGGATGTGAGCGGCTGAGCCAACTACAACTTGAGTGGAGGAGATAAATCCACCCTTTGCATGCCACATACCCTGTAGTAGAGTCAACTAAAAGCAAATTAAGAAAGTACTGGATGATGCCAAGTCAGTATTCAAGGATGGTATTGGAAAACACAAACATATCAATGGTAAAATAATCTTAAATGAAAGTGCCAAACCAAACTTATGCAAAACCCATCGGATCGTTATATCATCCATGATAAAGTAGCCAAATGATGCAGATTGTATGGAGGCTGAAGGAATTCTTTTTGAGGTTGAATGGAGCCTATGGGCAACACCAGAAGTCCCAATATTAAGAAAAATGGGTCTGTCAGGATCTGTGTTGAACCAATCAACCCAGTGCTAAAAGTAGATCAATACTCTCTGACCAGGATAGAGGATATCTTTCTAAACCTTTCTGGAGGGAAACACTTCAACAAAGTGGATTTACTGTAGCTAAGGCCTACTTACAGATGGAGATGGAGGAAGAGTTCAAAGTGTTATGCATCATAAATACTCACAGGCACTCTACTCACACATTATGATCCACATTACCCAGTGAAGCTTGCCTGCGACGTCTTGAGTGGCGGAAGTGAATACCCCCCAGCCTTTGCATCATGCTCCCTTTCCACTACAGAGAACAATTACGTACAGATTGATAGAAAGGCCTTTAGTCTGGCTTGGGGTGTAAAACATTTCAACCAGTACTTGTATGGGAAAGAGTTTACCCTTGTTACTGATCATCAACCATATGTGTCCATTTTTAATCCACAAAAGGGCGGTCCACTAACAGCCATATCACAAATGTAGAGATGGCTCTGTTTCTTTGAGGACACAATTACAAGATCGAATTCAAGAGGACAACTAATCATGGAAATGTTGGCAGCTTGTCCTGTTTCCCTTTGGAAAAGGAAATAACTGAAAAATTTACAGAACAGGACAGTTCTCTTGACGTGTTCTCACTAATGCAAATCAAAAGTCTCCCTATTATGGCAGAGATGATCCAAAGGAAAACCAGAAAAGATTCTGCACTGTCTCAGGTCAACATGGCCCAAAATGGCTGGATTGTGCAGAAAAAACTCCAGTTCCCCCATTTTTACCAATGCTGTGATGAAATTGCCCTTGACGGAGATTGCCTTATTCAGGGATTGAGTTGTTGTGCCATGCATGCTGAGAGCTAATGTGTTGGAGGAACTACATGCCGGTCTTCTACGCAAGATAAAAATGAAAGCATTAGTACAAACTTTTGTCTGGTGGCTTGGGATAGATCAGCAGATCGAGCAGCTTGCCATGCACTATTTAGGATGCCAACACCTCCAGAAGATGCCAAGAGCAGTGCCTCTCCAACCCTGGGAATGGCCTGCTTTGCTCTGGCAGAAGATTCACATAGATCTTGCCAGACCATTCATGGGCACACATTTCTTGGTAGTAGTGGATGCAGCTATGAAGTGATCAGATGTGTTCCCAATACACTCCACTACAGCCTCGCACACAGTTGATATGTTGAGAAGCCTCTTCTCAAGAGCTGGTGATCCAGAACACTTAGTCAGTAACAACAGACCGCAATTTGTTGCGGAACAGTTTCAGTCATTCCTGAAAATGAATGGAATATGACATATTACATCTGCACTGTACCACCCAGCTACAAATATTTGACAGAAAGGCTTGTCCAGAGTCTAAAGAATTTACTGCGAGCCATGTCAGCAGAACACAATACACTGAAACTAAATCAGAGGTGCCCCAATTTCGTCTTTGTATATTGTAATGCAGCACACTCCACAACCAACAACTCACCAGCTATGCTGTTCCTGGGTTGTCCCCTGAGTTCACGCTTGGACCTCCTCAAACCCGGTCTCAGGAGTATGCAGGGCAAATGGCTAAGACAAATTGAAGGCCCCTCAAACAAAGAGGTTCGATGTTTCACTCCTGGACAAACAATCCTGGCAAGGCACTACAGAGATGATCAAAAGTGGGTTCTCATAAAGATTAAGGACATAACTGAACCATTCTCCTACACAGCGGAGGTAGTGTCTGGTCATCTGGAGACGGCACATGGATCAGTTGAGGAGAGCAGAGTCAATTATTAGAGAAGAAAGGTGGCCAGAGATGTCAGAACTACTTCCTGCAGTCCCACAGTCAACTCCTACAACCACCATAGAAGAGGTCTCAGAACCTGAGATTGTTTCACAACCACAATTCTCACCTGCCAACCAGAGTGATCCCCCTTGTCAGGAAAGACGTTATGCCACAAGAGTAAGAGATCCTCCACAGTAATTAAATCTTTAGGCTTCAATGGCACAATTTAAAATTTACTATGCTGTGGATGTTTCTATGGTAGTTGTATTCTATAGTATACTGTTGAAATGCATTCTATATTGAGTTGGAGTTCATAACTAAGCAGGAAGGAGTGACATGCATTTAATATTTCATTAATATTTGAGTAACATTGTAAATGTATGGTTTGATTAAGCATTTTTTGTTGTTTACATAATATATTGCAGGCTATATGTAAAAATACGTAAATAACATACGTCATTATGTTGCCCTGTCATACAAGCATGCCTTTCTAAAAAAAAACTAAAATACGTTCTCCTGACTTCCATTTTTTTTGTTGCAATTAGTTTTATGTTTGGAGTCACAAAACATAAAAGGAGAAATGCAAGAAGCTAGGAGGGGATAGGTAGAAGAGGTAAAGGGCTGATAAAGAAGTAATCAAATAGAGAGGACAATGGACCATGGAAGAGAGAGGAGGAGGGGAAACAGTGGGAGGTGATGGGCACATGAGGAGAAGGGGCAATAGGCTAACTGGAATGGGGAATGGAAAAAGAGAGGAAGGAGGAAGAGAATAGAGAGGAGATTCAGTTTAATTTTTTTTTAAGTAAACCTTGGCTATAAATTCAATCCTTATCAGTCACACTGAGATAGCTAGATAGGAGCAGGAGTTTGCTATATTCTATTTCTGACATTGTTACCCTGGATGAACCAGGTAAGGGCCAGGCTCCTTAAGGAGTCCCAACCTGCAATTAATTCCAATTGATCAACCTCATGGGCTGGGACCTGGGATTGTCAGGACACTGAAGCCGTCCTGACAAGTGCAATCAAGGCTTCCTTCTGCTTGTGTGGACCATCATCTGAATGGAAATTTGTACTCTTCATGCAGCATGCAGTAAGTTTCTGACTTTCTACTGAGTTTTATCTTTCATTGAAACTATATCGTGAAGCATTCAAAATATGGCAAAAGACTCTGTGGTGTTCTATAGAGTTTAATAAAAACTACAGAAAACTAGCTCTGGATGTTTTTGCTGCCCTATAGGAGGCCATTTTCATAATGCCATCATTCTGAAAGTATGCATGAATATAGCAGAGCAAGATTCAGTGGTTTATGAATTGCATAATAAATCATAGCTGTAGTTAGTGTTAAAGTGCATCCTTGAGGAATTAAACATTACAATCTTGGCAAGAATGTCATTCTAAAATTTTAATTAATCCTGTTCAAGTTTGATAATATTGCAATTAAATCTGGCAAACTTATATTCCCATCTGAATGCTCTTTATTCATTACTTGATTTTCAATAGCAACAAACGTGACAATATATGATTGTGAACTTCTAAAAAAAACATTATAATCAAAGTATTGAGTATAAGAGATGGAATGTTATGATGAGGTTGTATAAGGCATTGGTGAGGCCAAATCTGGAGTATTGTGTTCAGTTTTGGTCATCAAATTACAGGAAGGATATAAATAAGGTTGAAAGAGTGCAGAGAAGGTTTACAAGGATGTTGCCGGGACTTGAGAAACTCAGTTACAGAGAAAGGTTGAATAGGTTAGGACTTTATTCCCTGGAGCGTAGAAGAATGAGGGGAGATTTGATAGAGGTATATAAAATTATGATGGGTATTGATAGAGTGAATGCAAGCAGGTTTTTTCCACTGAGGCAGGGGGAGAAAAAAACCAGAGGACATGGGTTAAGGGTGAGGGGGGAAAAGTTTAAAGGGAACATTAGGGGGGCTTCTTCACACAGAGAGTGGTGGGAGCATGGAATGAGCTGCCAGATGAGGTGGTAAATGTGGGTTCTTTTTTAACATTTAAGAATAAATTGGACAGATACATGGATGGGAGGTGTATGGAGGGATATGGTCTGCGTGCAGGTCAGTGGGACTAGGCAGAAAATGGTTCGGCACAGCCAAGAAGGGCCAAAAGCCCTGTTTCTGTGCTGTAGTTTCTATGGCTCTATGGTATGGTTCTATGACTATTTTTGAATATAACAAAGCTGATTGAAAGCTCCATGCAAAATAGTACTTTATGTTTAAAGATGTTTTCAAAAGTATGCTTTCTAAAGTAAAATCAGTGGCATACGAGGGGTGATTGATAAGTTCGTGCCCTAACCTAGAAGTAATCAATTTTAGAAAACCTAGCACATTTATTTTTCAACATAGTCCCCTCCTACATTTACACACTTAGTCCAGTGGTCGTGGAGCATACGGATCCCTTCTTCGTAGAAATTGATGTCTTGGACCTCCAGAAGTGGTCCACAGCAGGGGTGATTGATAAATTTGTGGCCTAAGGTAGAAGGAGATGAGTTATTAACTTCAAACTTTCTGCATAATCATTCAAAGGGTTGAACTGCACGTGCATATACCGTGAGCTGTATAACTCATCTCCTTCTACCTTAGGCCACAAATTTATCAGTCACCCCTGCTGTGGACCACTTCTGGAGGTCCAAAACGTCGACTTCTACAAAGAAGGGATCCTGTATGCTCCACAACTGCTGGACTAAGTGTGTAAATGTAAGAGTGGACTATGTTGAAAAATAAATGTGCCAGGTTTTCTAAAATTGACTCCGTCTACCTTAGGCCACAAACTTATCAATCACCCCTCGTAAATTACAAATTGAGTAAGAATTTGAGAAAGCCAACTCTGAAGTCAGTCATTTATATATCCATTATGGAAAAAGGTCCTTCAGCCCAATAAGTCTGCAATGACTTTCAACTATCCATTTACACTAATCCCATTTTATTCCCTCCACATTCTCAACTCCACCCCCTGCTCCGACATTGTATTTCTTATTTATATACTAGGGGCAGTTTACAGTGGCCAATTAACCTACCAACCCATGTCTTTGGAATGTGGAGGAAATGGGAGCACCCGGAGGGAACTCCACAGTCACAGAGAGAATGTGCAACCCATTAAACTAAGCTAATTCACGCCAGAGCAAGGCTCAAATGTGAAACAGAGTCTCAATATGACCAACAGTCCTGATTTCACCCATCATCTGCCACCTTGCATTTCTTTCTCCATTCCCCCCACCTTCTTACACTGACTTCTCCTCTTCTTTCCAGTCTTAAAGAAGGGTCTCAGCCCGAAACATCAACTCTTTCTTTTCCATAGATGCTGCCTGGCATGCTGGTCTCCTCCAGCATTTTGTGTGTGTTGCTTTGGATTTCTAGCATCTGCAGATTTTCTTGTATTTGTGGCAGTACACTGAGTCAGACAGTCACTGCAGAATAAGATAATTAACAGAAGGAGGGATTGCAAACTTGGATTGGCTGTCTATTTGGAAGGTTGACTATGTTACTTCTGAAATCAATGGTACTGATTTAACCAATCTTCTGGCTTAAATGAGAACTAATACAGAAAAACATTCAAAGAAAATGAAACGAAAAGGTATTTTAAGATTTAGACCTGGGATGTCTAGAAATTAAGGGTCATCATAGTTCTCCCTTTCAAAGAGTTCATAAAAGCCACTGAGCTCACATGGGAGTGATGGCTCATTCTTACTTATGCTACCTGATCTCACCCTGTAGGAAGTTATATTGTGCAAGTCCTGCCACAGCTACAGAGTTCCATGTCTGATTCATCTTTAGTCTAAAATTGCCTCTTTGTGCTTGACAAGAGGGTGAAACATTTAGTCAAGACAAAGAAGGAAATGTACATAAAGTTTAGGTTAAAAATCACACAGGGCTCTTGAGAATTATAAGGTAGCCAGGAAGGAGCTTAAAAAAGGGACTCAGGAAAGCTAGAAGAGGAAACAAGAAGGCCTTGGTGAGTAGGATTAAGGAAATCCCCAAGGTGTTCTTCACATACATGAAGAACAACAGGACGACAGGACTGGTTTGCTCAATGATAAAGGAGGAAACATGGAGTCAGAAGAGGAAGGTGAGGTCCTGAATGAATACTTTGCTTCAATATTCACTGGGAGAGGGACCTTGACAAACGTAAAGTCAGTGAAGAAAAGGCTAATGTGCTAAGGTTAGGTGGGGGCTTCTGAAAAACATTAGGACAGATAAGTCACCAGGCCAGATGAGATATATCCCAGGTTACTTGGGAAAGCGAGGGAAGAGATTGCTGGGGTATTGACAATAATTGCATCCTCAATGGCCACAGGACTGGTACCAGAGGAAGGAATGATGGCAACCAAAGGGGGATGAGAAGTAGTTTGATAGAGGTACATATGATTATGACAGGCTTAGATAGAGCGGACAACTAGCACATTTTCCCCAGGGCAGCAATGACCAACACCAGAGAGCATCTGTTTGGGGTGAGTGGAGGAAAGTTACGGGGCAAGTTTCCGGTAGGTTTTTTTCATGCTGTAAGTGTTAAGTAGTGGTAGAGAGTAATCCAGTACCATCATCATCAGGTGCCATGCCCAGTTTTTGCTTTGACTGCCATGGCACACACACTCCTGTTTCGGGTCAGGTGGATCAATTCATTGGTATTCATTTCCAGTTCTCTGGCTGGTATCTCCATCATCATTTGTCTTTGCCTTCCTTTTGCTTTCTTCCTTTCAATCCTTCCCATAATTACCGTGCATTCTAACTTCTCTTTCCTAATCACATGTCCAATGAAGTTATGTTGCCTTTTCATGATCTCATACATTATTTCTCTTTGTGTTTGCTCTGTTCATGACATCCTTGTTAGACATTCATTTTGTCCATGACATTCTTTGCATCCTCCTCAAAAACCACATCTCTGCTGCTTCAATTCGTTTCCTCATGTTACTAGATAACGTCCAACATTCTGATCCATATAACATAACTGGATAAACGTAACATTTCAGTACTCTGAGGCGGGTTGTCATGCCTAGTTTAGTGTTATCAGTATACTCTTCATTCTCGTAAAGGTGCCTTTTGCTATCCCTATTCTTCTTTCTTGATACAGTATAAACATTTAAAAGAAAAAGGGAGAGTTAAGCTGCTTAGAAGGGTTAGATTGATCATAGAGTATGTTTACATAGGTTGCCATGACATCGTGAGCTGAACAGCTCGTGCTATGCGGTATTGTTCTGTGTTCTAACATCTTCAAGTCCTTAATCATCCGTATCACCAGCAATCTGTCCAAGTCCCTCCACACTGATGTGGTGATCCAAAAAGCATGTCAGTGTATGTACTTTCTTAGGCTTCAAAGAAAACTTGGCTTGTTTGTGCAGGCTCTGTCAAACTTCTACAGATGCGGCATGGGAAGTACCCTGACAGGTGATTCTTAACTTGGGATGAAAGCTCCTCTGCTCTGAACCGTTGGAATTTGCTGAGAGTGGTTAACACTGCCCAACACAGACACATCAGTCCCTTCCATCCAGTCCATCTTCATGGCATGTTACATTAGTGAAGATAACAATATAATCAAGAAAGCCTGCCATCCTAGCCATTTCCTTTCCCTCTTCTAGCTTCTGAATCAATCGCCTCTTTCACATCCTCTGCCACATTCTCGAAAAAGGAATTCTAGTCTCTCTGTTTTTGTTACTTTAGCATTTATTTTTGCACTACCATTGTTTGCACTACTATTCACCATTTCATTGTTTTTGTAATTGCTATACTTATTGTAGTATTAATTATTACCATGAACACTATTCACTCTATGATCTGCACACGAGCAAGGAATCTCATATTGTTATAAGCACCCTGGTGTTTATAACAATAATCTACACTGAATCCAACTCTAGCTCTCACCCAATTCCCAGAGCCTAACCCCTGTCCCCCCAATGATCCTATCCAACCCTTGAATCCACCCCCTTCCATTTCCATGAGCAGCTCTCCAACCCAGTTCTGCACTTGCAGCTTAGAACTTTTCTTCTGTGCAAGGTATATGTGAGTGCAAAGCCTATCCAATAGCACCCAAAATCTTGGGTCTCATGCAGAAGAGAATCTTGCACTGATCGGGCCTTGAACAGGGCTTTAACCAGCCTGGCCAACACTGTATGTTTACCAGGGCAATACAATGGGTATCTCCCTTTTTTCAATAGATTGCAAACTCGAGAGTGATGATACAAAAATCTGAATTTATTTTCAATGGACAGCATCCAAAGGGAATATGATGTTAGTTTAAAATATTATGAGAGACGTTGCTTATGCAGGTCGAAAAATAACTATTTTAGACCGCAAAAAGAAATATTTTAAGCAAAATGTGATATTTTTCCTTTCTCAAACATTATAAGATGAATAGTAGTTGTTCTTCTTAATTCAATGAAAAGTGTTATTTTTCAATCCACACACACTATCTAGATTACTATTTATAAAAATATATTTTTTTGTTGACTGGATCCCAGTTTAAATCAATAACAGCATTTATTAAATATACTTCCAATAAATGTCATCTTGCATTATAAAAATTTGGTTTTGGTGATGATATTTGGGCAAATAAGTTGTATAAAGTTTGGTCAACAATTCTGAATTAAAAATAAACTTAAGCAATTAAGAGGGCATGTTTTATGAGGAAAGGCTGAGTGTGCTAGTTAGTCCTGACGAAGGGTCTCGGCCTGAAACGTCGACTGCACCTCTTCCTACAGATGCTGCCTGGCCTGCTGCGTTCACCAGCAACTTTGATGTGTGTTGCGTGTGCTAGGGCTTTTTCTCTTTGTAGCAAAGGAGGATGAGAGGTGCATTAATATATTTATTGATTGATTGATTGATTGAGATACATTGCAGAATAGGCTCTTCCGGCCCTTTGAGCCACACCGCCCACCAATCCTCCAATTTAATCCTAGCCTAATATTGGAACAACTTACAATGACCAATTAACCGAGCAAATTGTATGTCTTTAGACTGTGGGAGGAAGCTGGAACACCCGGAGGAAACGCACGCTGTAACAGGGAGAACATACAAACTCCTCACAGGCAGCAGCAGCAATTTTGCATAAGATGATAAGAGGCATAGATAAGAGTGGAGAACCAGCGCCTTTTCCCTCAGGTGATTTGAGGAAAGTATAGGTGCAATGTCAGAGGTATTTTTTTTAATAGAGTGGTAAGTGCATGGAACGCACGGTGGCAGGGGGGATTGTAGCAGCAAATACATTAGGAACATTTAGCAAACTCTTAGATAGGCACATAGATGAAAGAAAAATGGAGGATTATGTGGGGGAGAGGGTTAGATTGATCTTGGAGTAATAGGGCAGCACAATATTGTGGGCAGAAGGGCCTGTACTGTGTGGCACTGTTCTATGTTCAATTTTCTTTGCTGTTATTTCTAACGAAATAGGGCTGTCTTAAAATGGATCGAAATACTAAAGCTTATTTTATTTGTGAACGCAGCAGGCCAGGCAGCATCTCTAGGAAGAGGTACAGTCGACGTTTCAGGCCAAGGCCCTTCATCAGGACTGACTGAAGGAAGAGTTAGTAAGAGATTTGAAAGTTGGAGGGGGAGGGGGAGGGGGAGATCCAAAATGATAGGAGAAGACAGGAGGAGGACGGATGGAGCCAAGAGCTGGACAGGTGATTGGCAAAGGGGATATGAGAGGATCATGGGACAGGAGGCCCAGGGAGAAAGACGGAGGGGGGGGGGATCCCAGAGGATAGGCAAGGGGTATAGTCACAGGGACAGAGGGAGAAAAAGGAGAGAGAGAGGAGAAAGTGCTACACATGCCCTTACACTTCCTCCCTTACCACCATTCAGGGCCCTAGACAGTCCTTCCAGGTGAGGCGACACTTCACCTGTGAGTCGGCTGGGGTGATATACTGCGTCCGGTGCCCCCGATGTGGCCTTGTATATATTGGCGAGACCCGACGCAGACTGGGAGACCGCTTTGCTGAACACCTACGCTCTGTCTGCCAGAGAAAGCAGGATCTCCCAGTGGCCACACATTTTAATTCCACATCCCATTCCCATTCTGACATGTCTATCCACAGCCTCCTCTACTGTAAAGATGAAGCCACACTCAGGTTGGAAGAACAACACCTTATATTCCGTCTGGGTAGCCTCCAACCTGATGGCATGAACATTGACTTCTCTAACTTCCACTAATGCCCCACCTCCCCCTCGTACCCCGTCCGTTATTTATTTTTATACACACATTCTTTCTCTCACTCTCCTTTTTCTCCCTCTGACTATAACCCTTGCCCATTCTCTGGGTCCCCCCCCCCATCTTTCTCCCTGGGCCTCCTGTCCCATGATCCTCTCATATCCCCTTTGCCAATCACCTGTCCAGCTCTTGGCTCCATCCCTCCCCCTCCAGTCTTCTCCTATCATTTTGGATCTCCCCCTCCCCCTCCCACTTTCAAATCTCTTACTAACTCTTCCTTCAGTTAGTCCTGCCGAAGGGTCTCGGCCTGAAAAGTCGACTGTACCTCTTCCTAGAGATGCTGCCTGGCCTGCTGCGTTCACCAGCAACTTTGATGTGTGTTGCTTGAATTTCCAGCATCTGCAGAATTCCTGTTGTTTGCGAGCTTATTTTATTTGTTGCCCTCGTTTGTAATTAAGGCAACTCATACATCAGGTAATTAATTAAGAATTCATCACTTCAATCTTGATCAATTATGGCACTTAAATGATTGAACCTACTAATTTCTGAGCGAGGCTCAGGTAGGCATATGATCAACAAGATGCTGGATTGCCTTAAAAATCTAACTGATGTTAACATCCCTCAGGAATAGAAAGCCTGCCACCCTTACTGGTTTCATCAGCATTAGACTTACACTAAGTACTTAAATGTTAATGTGTTTGAGGCCACTACACACAGTCGTGTTGCCTTTTCATTCTCAGACTGATCTACAATACTTCAGTGTAATACTGGCAAGGCAAGGCAATACTTAAAACCCATCACTGGTTATTCTGAAGACAGGAAATCCTGCTGTTTCCACTTTCCACCTATTTTAAACTTGCTTTGATGAATGATTATTAAGCACTCACCTGTCAAAGCCTATTATATTTCTGTGACCATTATTCCCATCAGCTACACCTTCCAACCCAGGCTTAATCTTTAGCCACATTAAAATAAAATATTGAATAATTTATTTTAAAGGCAAGAGGTAAAGGAAATACATTGAGACTTTTGAACAATAACATCTCACTTTCCTTTAGCATCAAAATTAGGCCAACATCTGAAATTTCTATCTAAACTTCAATATGTTTTCTATTACAATGATATAATGTTAATTAGTCTGAATTACATAATTACTATTTGGCTTTTCTGCTTGAATGAATATTAATTACTTTAAGAGGCTACTTAATGATCTGGTTCAAATGATTTCATTAACTATCAGAAAATGTATATAGTACACAACCTGAAATTCTTACTCTTCACAGACACCAACAAAAAACAGAGCCCCCAAAAGAATGAACAACGGAAAAACATTAGAACCCCAAAGCCCCCCCTTGTTGTGCCAAATACCTTTTTTCTCACACTACATTCATTAAAAGAAGATGCATCAGAGTAAGGCTATGTACATTAAAAAATTACATCTGAACTAAAGAACATTATTTAACAGTATCATTTTCTTATTTTAAGGTGCTATATTGGAAATATTTTCTGAAATCTGGGTTTCAAGTCACATAAACTAATTTCACTAGATGAAAATCAAAATAAATACAGAAATGCTGGAAACACAGTACGTTTGGAAGCTTTTATAGGATGAGAAACAAGGGTTACATGAATCCTATTTCCCTTTCCACAGATGTTATCTGATCTGGTGAGTGACTCCACAAATAAGAAAAGATCTGCTGATACTGGAAATCCGAGCAACACACACACAATACTGTAGGAACTCAGCAGGCCAAGCAGCATCTATGGGAAAAAAGAACAGTCGATGTTTCGGGCTGAAACCCTTTGGCAGAATATCCTTTTTTTCCATAGATGCTGCTTGGCCTGCTGAGTTCCTCCAGCATTTTCTGTGGGTTGGTGAGTGACTCCAGTATTTTCTGATTACAACCAGGGTCTTACAGCTCATAACACGTGCTATTTAGATTACATGGTATATACTATGACAGTTACATATTCAGAACTCCATTTTTGATATGGTTAACCATGACTATACTAAATATTGTATTCAAATGCAAAATAATTATAATCCATTACATGAGTCCACAAAGCTAGCTTTGTTAGAGAGTTCCATGATCTAGGAGAGTTCTGTTTCTTTGATTTCAGGTTCCATGCCAACATTTAGCAAAATTAGGAACTGAATTGGGCCAATCAGAGCAGCTGAATACTTGAGAAGATGCTATTGTTGGGAGTACCTACAAATAGTGTTGAGTAAATACATTTTTATAGCTCTAAAATAATTTAGAAAATAAATACGGATCATTCCAGGGGTTAACAAAGGTAACTGTAAGATAAATTATTTACTTCAACTGAACAAGAAATACATCATTAAATAGCTGTTCAAAGTAAGCTTCTGACTTATAAGAGTTTATATCCAAGCCAGTTCTGCTTATTATCCACATTCTTACTTCATCACATTTTCCTTTATTTCCCATTTTCTTTTTGCTAAAATTAAGGTTATAGATTTATTATTTATAGGTTTTCATTTTCAAACATGATTTAAAATCTTATTTTGTAAAAACTGAACCTTAAGTTCCAGTTAGCTGCACATCAATATCCACCAGTGCATTCCTAATAATGTTAAATTAAATTAGTTGTAACGTTTCTTTTTAAAGTTAAAAAGCAATATTGCCTCAAACGCCCAGTTCAATTTTAACAGGTGTATCGACAGCAGACTCTCAGGAGGCAGTTGGGTCAATATTATATTTCAAAATGAATATTTTGTCTTAAGCCTTATGTTTATCAACCAACAGAGGGAAAGAAATATGAAGGTGGAAGCAGAGGGGTAAGATCTGGCAAAATACCTTTGGTACATTACAGATCATATGGATCAACTCCCTCTACCAACACAACTACTGTATCTTTTCAGTACCATGCCAATCTGTCACTCTTATTAATTGATGGGCAGGAAATCTGAAAAGAAATGTAAACATGTCTATTCACTCTTTTCAAAGATTCAATAATTATCTAGACCCATGTCCTGTCATTATCTGTCTCAGCAGGTCTGATAGTTCACTTTTGACACCTTGAACATTTTTTGCACCTTTTATACAGTTTTTTATTCTTTGCTTCTTTAGATTGAAGATCAACAAGAGGATCATTGAAGCTTTGCAAGGTAATTTTGTTATTGCAGCATACGAAAGGAAAATAAGCATCAATGGCTGCATTAATAATTAAACATTTTCTGCACCGTCTTTTGCTTATTTCCAGCAGTCTGATTGATCATGATTTTACTCTGGGATGCTAAATTTTCTTTTCCCTTCTGCAGTATGATTAACCCTTGGACATTCTTCGACACCAGAAGCAAATTACATGGCAGAGCAGAAATGACTATGAACAGGCGGTCACCTGAACTCTGGTGTGAAGCTAATGGCTTGTGTTATTTGAGCAGCTTCTGAGTATGCCAAGGTCCAGTTTTAACATACCTGTGGCTGTCAATCACGAGTCATTCATATTGGTTGGCACTGCTCTTCAACCTACAAATGTGCTATAATTTAAGCAAGTGCAATCAAATCTAATCAACAGGAGAACAGTGTCAAAGTGAAGGGCTTCTGAAACTAATCTAAGCACTAAGCTTCATAATGTACCAACGGTATAGCACCAATTTTGTTGTCATGGAGATTTTGGACCATTCCTGCTTGAGTAAGCTTTGAGTGAATATAATTGTTAATATCAACTCTCAATGTGTCAAATCAAAAAGTCAACAAAGGAACCAATTACGAGATAAATGCGACAGATCGGCTCTTCAGCAGATTCATGTACGTTATGCTGTTAGTTAAACAAATATTCATAGATTTTTGCCTGGTTTACTGATTTTTTCCCAGAAATTTTTAATTTAAATATTGTATGAATAGTCTGCATATTTTAAAAAGTATAATAATCTACAATTGTTTTAGTATCACAAAAGGAAAAAAAAATGTAAGATCCTACTTAAGCATGAGAAACAATTTTGAACAAATAAGCATATAGGTTCATGAAGACTGAGCTGGGAAAGGCCACAAACAAGGGATCCCAGTTTATGTTCAGGGAAGTTTCATTAATCAGTACATAGAATTCCCAACGAGAGAATATGCTCTACTTAATCTGCTATTAGGGAATGAGACAGTGCAAGTGACAGAAGTGTGTATAGGGGAACATTTTGCATCCAGTGACCATAATGTCATTAGTTTCAAAGGAAATATGGAAAAAAATAGGCCTGGTCATCAGTTTGAGTTTCTAAATTGGAGAAAGGGAGATTTTGATCGTATTGGTAAGGATCTAGCAAGTGTGGATAGGAACAGGCTGTTTTCTGGCAAAGGTGTACTTGGTAAGTGGGAGGCATTCAAAAGTGAAATTTTGAGAGTGCAAACTTTGTTTGTGCCTGTCAGAATAAAAGGTATAGATAACAGGTGTAGGGAACCTTGCTTTTCAAGAGATATTGAGGAACTGGTTAAGAAAAAACAGGTGAACAGTAGGTATAGGCAGGTAGGAACAATTGAGGTATTTATGGACTATAAGAAATGCAAGAGGACACTTAAGAAGAAAATCAGAAGGTGGAAAGAAGGCATGAGGTTGCTCTAGCAGACCAGGTAGAGGAAAATTCTAAGGGATTCTACAGATATGTTGAGAGCAAAAGGTTTGCAAGGGACAGAACTGGTCCTCTGGAAGATCAAGCAACACACATAAAGGTTGCTGCTGAACGCAGCAGTCCAGGCAGCATCTATTGGAAGAGGTACAGTCAACGTTTCGGGCCGAGACCCTTCTGACGAAGGGTCTCGGCCCGAAACGTCGACTGTACCTCTTCCTAGAGATGCTGCCTGGCCCGCTGCATTCACAGCAACCTTTATGTGTGTTGTTTGAAATTCCAGCATCTGCAGATTTCCTCCTGTTTGCCTCTGGAAGATCAGAATGGTAATCTGTGCATGAAGCCAAAAGAGATGGGGGAGACCTTAAATGGATTTATTGCATTTGTATTTACTCAGAAGACAGATACAGAGTCTATAGCAGTGAGGCAAAATGGCATCAACTTCATGGACTCAATAAAGATTTCAGGGGAGAAGGTGTTTGCCGTCTTGACGCAAATCAAGGTGGATAAATACCCAGGGCCTGACAAGGTGTTCCTTCGGACACTGCAGGAAGCAAGTGCAGAAATTGCTGGAGTCCTAGCAGAGATATTTAAACCATCCTTAGTAACAGGTGAGGTACTAGAGGATTGGAAGATAGCTGTTTAAGAAAGGGTCTAAAAGTAAACCAGGATATTATAGGCCAGTGAGCCTGACATCAGTAGTGGGAAAGTTATTGGGAGGTGTTCTAAGAGACCAGATATATGATTAGGGATAGTCCGCATGGTTTTGTGCATAGTAGGTCACATCTAACCAATCTTTTACAGTTTTTGAGGAAGTTACCAGGAAAGATCTTGAAGACAAGGCAGTGGATGTTGTCTACATGGACTTCAACAAGATATTTGATAAGGTCCTGCAAGGGAGGTTGGTCAGGAAGGTTCAGTCGCTCAGCATTGAAGAAGAGATGGTAAACTGGATTCAACATTGGCTTTGTGGGAGAAGCCAGGGAATGGTAGCAGATGGTTGCCTCTCTGACTGGAGGCCTGTGACACAGGAATTAGTGTTGGGTCCATTGTTGTTTGTTATCTATATCAATGATCTGGATGATAATGTGGTTAACTGGATCAGCAAATTTGCCGATGACACCAAGATTAGGGGCAACAGTAGACAGTGAAGAAGGCTATCATGACTTGCTGTGGGATCTGGACAAGCTGCAAAAAATAAGCTGTAAAATAGTTGATGGGATTTAATGAAGACCAGTGTGAAGTGTTGCACTTCGATAGGACCAACCAGAGTAGGTCTTATGCAGTGAATGGTAATGCAGAGGAGTGTGGTAGATCAAGGGGGATATGGGAATTCATTAAAAATGGCATCACAGGTAGATGGGGTCCAAAAGAAAGCTTTTGGCACAGAGGCCTTCATAAATCAAGGTACTGAGTGGAGGAGATGGGATGTTATGTTGAAGTTGTATAAGAGGCCCAATTTGGAGTATTGTGTGCAGCTTTCATCACCTATCAATGGGAAAGATGAAAATAAGGTTGAAAGAGTACAGAGAAAATTTACAAGTTAGTGCCAAGACTGGAGGACCTGAGTTATAAGGTAAAACAGAATAGATTAGGACTTTATTCCTTGGAACATAGAAGATTGAGGAGAGATTTAATAGAGGTATACAAAATTATGAGGGGTATAGATAGGGTAAGTGCAAGCAGGATTTTTTCCACTGAGGTTGGGTGGTCATGGGTTATGGGTAAAAGGTGAAAAGTTTAAGTGTTAACTGAACATGAGGGGAAACTCCTTCATTCAGAGGGTTGTGAGAGTGTGGAACAAGCTGCCAACGCAAGTGGTGCATGCAAGCACAATTTCAACATTTAAGAGAAGTTTGGATAGGTACATGGATAGTAGGGGTATGTATGGCTATGGTCCGAGTGCAGGTCGCTGGGACTAGGCAGTTTAAATGGCTTGGCATGGACCAGATGGGCTGAAGGGCCTGTTTCTGTGCTGTACTTTTCTATGACTCTATACTTAATTTAGAAAGACAACCAATCTTCAAAAAAAAAAGTCGGTTACTTGTAACCTCTCCGCAGTAATCCAATACATTGTTTTTAAGAATGCACCTGTCAGTTTACAACAGGAGACTTTTAAGACATTTGTTTTGGAAAGTGACAAGGAAACTCATTGCTATTGACAACTTTCTTGAACAATGTACATTAAGTCCATACAAAGTAGCCAATGGATGTGAGACACTCTTATTCGGTACCATTATAACTATAATGAATGATTCTGTTATACAATATTGTTATGCCACGAGTTTACATGGCTTAGTTATGGAGCACTGTGTGTGTGTATTTCCTTGGTTAACACCAATTGTGAAAATAATTGACCGTACTAGTATATTCAGGCGCATGACAATCCAGCATTGAATTTAATATGTCTTTCACCAAAGTTTCTGCAGTTTCTCAGGTAAGACTGCATTACAAACCCTGATGGAGGATTCCATCTTGGGTGACTGTTTAACTCACTGCATAGCTTTGTATACACGCACTGCAAGGTCAGTATAGTGAAAAGATAACTCGTCCTCAAGAGCATTGCCCACAGACTGGAGACGCGTCTGAACACCGTACACGACAATGTCAACTTCTGACCTGAGCAATATTAATCGCCAAGACCTGAAAGTGAGGTCAGAATGTGGTGCACTGACCACGTCATTGCAATGCTCGAACGAATCCACAATTAGCATAGCTGCAGCATGAGTCCGTGGCAGAGCCCAAGTAGCAAGAATGAGAGCGGCTTACGCTAAATGCGAAGTTAAAGTGCAAATGGAGAAAGTTCACATGGACATGTAGAGAGTGTCTGTAGAGGTTACATTAGGAAGAGTGCAAAACTGAGGCTGCCTCAGTAGAGGCAAAGGGGTATGAAGCAGCAGCTGACGTAGACAGTGGTGAGACTACAACCAGAATCAGTCATGCTTTGCTGTCACAACAGCTGATGCACCTTACTAAAAAATGTCTATATGCATCTTGGTTATAAAAAATGAGAAGCTGTCTACACCACCCAGCCTTCAACATCGTCCAGGCATTGACAATCAAGGTTGACAAGCAGTAAAGCACCACAACACCCTCTTCTGCAGTTTCCTCCCAGCAAAAACTTCATTCAAGAGTTGCTACTGATGCCAATGATATCTGCATAGACATGGATAGACTGAACTTTCATCCATCCCAGGAAACACACTTGGCAAACCAGTCTCCACAAGCCCTCATTCAGCAGCCGCACGTGCATTAAATTTGGCTTGGCGTCTGGCTTATTAAGACCTAGTCACAGCAGGACTAAAGGTGTTCAGCAACCGGACTGCCAGTTATCTGTCCTAGAAGTTAAGCTTTCGCAATACCACGGAAGTACTAAGTCTCAAACCTAGTGAAGAGCTAGACCGTCTCTGTATTTGCTTGATTGGAGTTACAGCAACATGCAAGTAGGGTTAGGGCAGTTCACATAATAATCCAACTGTGGGGTTACAAATGCTGTGGCAGAGGCTGGACAAGTGCTATGGCTCTCCAGAGACAATCAAAGAATCTCTTTTCAACAGACTCCATAACTTTCCAAAGCTCTCACACAAAGAACCGCGGAAGCTACAGGAGCTTGCAGACCTGTTGTTAGAACTACAAGCCACAAAAAACGAGGGTTACCTACTAGGGATGATTTTCTTGGACACTGTAAGAGGAATAAACCATATAATGGAGAAGCTACTGAACACTGGATAACTGAAGGTTTCAGGTATAAAACGAAGCATTATATCTCCTATCTGCCATTTTCATCCTTTGTGAAATGCAGAAATGCGAAATGACCCTAGTTTCATGTTCTGAACTTCTAGTAACACATCATTCAAAGAAAGATCTTCAGCAAGAGCACAGAAAAACAGAACCTCGTTACAGTCAACAAAACTGAAGGAGAGAACTCCATCATGAACTCAATAGAAATCTTAGCCCTAAAAGAAATGATGAGAATTTCGAGAAAAACCACTTGCAGGCCAGAGAGGCTTTCTAAAGGAGCACCCCATATGTTTCAAATGTTGAGCTTCAACAGAGCACCAAGCAAAAGACTGTGAAGCTATCATACACTGCACTGAGTGCAACAGTGATCGGCACATATCAGTACCTTGGGCTACTACTGGTTCCAGCACACCAACAGCAGAGCACAGCGGGGAGCCAGTTGAGTATCCATGAGGGGTAGTTACTTCCTTATGCACTGAGGTTTGCGGGAAAGGCTTCCAAGGCAAATCCTGCTCGAAAATATGTTAGTCAACATTTACACAAAAGGACATCCTGAGCAAAAATTAAAGCCATACATGATATTAGATGACGAGGGGAAATGTGTCATTGGTAAATATCAACATTATTTCACATATCAGTATTCAAAGTTCTGTTTCCCCATACACACTAAAGATATGTTCTGGAAAATCAGAAGTCGCCAGAAGACAAGACAGTGGTTTGTTATGGAGTCAATAGGAATGGAGGTCTGCTTACCTTGCCAACCCTCTTTGAGTGCAACTATATTACCAAAAACAGGGATGAAATCCCATCTCCTGAAGCTGCACAGTCATTCACATCTTGAGGACATAGCTGACAAGATTCCCCCACTTGACTCTTCTGCTGAGATTCTCCTGTTGCTTGGCAGAGACACCATTCATGCACACGAGGCAGGTGAATAGCGCAATGGTTGGCAAAATGCATGGACTTGAATTAGGTCATAGTGGGTACAAGCAACACTCACAACACGCTGGAGGAACTCAGCAGATCGGGCAGCATCCGTGGAAAAGATCAGTCGACGTTTTCGGCCGGAACCCTTCGTCAGGACTGTAGAGGGAAGGGGCAGAGGCCCTATAAAGAAGGTGGGGGGAAGGTGGGAAGGAGAAGGCTGGTCAGTTTCAGGTGAAAAACCAGTAAGGGGAAAGACAAAGGGGTGGGGGAGGGGAAGCAGGGAGGTGATAGGCAGGAAAGGTGAAGAAAGAATACAGGAAAACACAATGGGTAGGAGAAGGAGGCAGAACCAAGAGGGAGGTGGTAGGCAGCTGGGGGAGGGGGCAGAGTGACATAGGGATAGGGGAAGGGAGGGGGAGGGAATTACCGGAAGTTGGAGAATTCTATGTTCATACCAAGGGGCTGGAGACTACCTAGATGGTGTATGAGGTGTTGCTCCTCCAACCTGAGTTTAGCCTCATCATGGCAGTAGAGGAGGCCATGTATGGGCATATCTGAATGGGAGTGGAAAGCAGAGTTGAAGTGGATGGCTACTGGGAGATCCTGTCTGTTTTGGCGGACAGAGCGAAGGTGCTTGACGAAGTGGTCCCCCAATCCGCGTCGGGTTTCACGATGTAGAGGAGGCCACACCGGGAGCACCAGATGCAATAGATGACCCCAACAGACTCACAAGTTAAGTGTTGCCTCATAGGTCATAGTGGGTGAAGTCTGCCTTGATGGTACTCAATGGCCCATTGTCAGCATGTTTAAGACTAATGACCTAGAGAACAGGTGCCCAAACCATTTCAGAGCCTGTGAGAGTAGAATGTGTATGAAAGAGAAGATTGTAGATAAACTCTTTGAAACAGCAATATCTGTGAGTCTTATGTTTTGTTAATATCAGTTCAGGAATAGTTATTGCCCCTCAACCATCAGGCTGTTAAACCAAAGGGAATAACTTTACACAAAGTAGCTCCCCTTCCTTTTTGCTTGCCACAACTCCTACCAAATAGCAGACAGCAGGTGCTCAGTCGACTCATGTCTGTCAGTCGCACATTGAGAAGGAAAAAGAAACCAGAAATGAAAGATCATCATGCGAAGTTCATGGAAAGACTCTTCAGGAACAATCATGCAGAGCTTGCGCCACCACCAGATTCCAACAACGAAAACTGGTATTTGCACAACTTCGGTGTTTACCTTTCCCAGAAACCTGCATAAATACAAATTATCTTTGATTCAAGCTGCTCGGGGTTCTTATGCGCTTCTGAACTGAGTCTTCTGCAATGATGGCAGACATTGAACAAATGTTTCACAGCTTCCTAGTGAGAGGGGATCATCAAGATTACTTCAGATTCTTGTGGTTTTGTGACCACCAACTGGACAAGGTTCTGGAATACCGCATGAGAGTTTATGTATTTGGTAACCGTCCCTTGCTAGCTGTGGCAATCTATGGCCTTAAGAGCACAGCCAACAAGGGAGAAGGAATTTGGGACTGAAGCACGGAGGTATGCAGATGATGGCCTTAAATCATTTTCCATGTAGGAGATGCAATCAGTATGCTGAAAGCAGCGCAAGACATGTTGGAGCAGTCTAATCTCAGATTGCCTAAGATCGCATCCAACAGTGCTAAATCACGCAAGTTATCCCATCAGAAGATCTGGCCAAATGTTTACAGAACCTTGATCTTGGTCAGGATAGCTTTCCTATGCAGCGCAGTCTGGGCAATGGATAGGACTTTATTACTGACACCCTTACCTTCCAGGCCACTGATACCCAAAGACCCTTTACAAGACATGCTATGTTATTGACTATCATCAGCCTATTTGACCATCTTGTATTGCTGCTTCCAGTCAATAGTATCCAGGGACACTTCATGTAAGGACAGTTGATCTCAGACACTTGTGGATGGGATGTCCCACTCCCTAAACAGAAACATGAGCACTGGCAGTAGTCGAGTTCTTTCCTGCAGGATCTTAAAGGTTTGAAGATTCCAAGAACCTACAGAACAATTCCGCTACCTGCAACTCTAAAGAAAGAGGCCTGCATCTTCTGTGATGAGTCAATTAAAGCTACTGCAGCAGTTGCATGCCTGAAAGTCACAGACACTGCTGGGTACAGTGAAGCTGGGTTCACCCTGGGCAAGGCAAAGCTTGTCCCCAAACCAGATCTCACCATACCAAAACTTGAACTTTGCATCAATAATGAAGTATAAAATGGAACTATGTTCAAACTGATCACAATCCGGCTGACCATGCCACAAGAGGGCTCCATGCTATCAGCTCATCCTCTTGTCATAGTTAACTGGCCTAGCATTCCTTAATGATCTCTATCAGGAATGCCATCAAGGCCGGTATTTTTGAAGTGAGGACAGTTAAAGATTGAGTAGAAAGACTGTTTTCAAGACCAGTCTCCTTGATGATCATTTGATTTTTAGTTTCAGTTGCTAAGTCTGACACCCTATGATGCCAGGTGGGGAGCGCTTTGGCCTCTAGAGGTGCGCTTGTTTTGTATGAACATCACTTCCTGGACATAATCTGTTTTTTATATCATATCCTGTGCAGGTTCATTTGGATTTCAATTTGAAGCTGATGATGGAAAGACATCGGCTCTTTATTTACCCTTGAAACAGCAACATCTGTGAGTCCTATGTTTTGTTAATATCACTTATTACCCCTCAACCATCAGGCTGTTAAACCAAAGGGAATAACTTTACTCAACTTTACTTGCTCCGTCACTGAAATATTTCCACAACCCATGGCTATAATCCACAAGATTCATTATCTCATGTTCTCAATATTTATTGTCTGTTTATTTATTTATTTATTTATTATTTCTTTCTTTTTGTATTTGCACAGTTTGCTGACTTTTGCACACTGATTGAACACCCAAGCTGGAGCAGTCTTTCATTGATTATATTATGGTTATTATTCTACTATGGATTTATTGAGTATGCCCACAAGAAAATGAAACTCAGGGTTGTATACGGTGACATACATGTACTTCGATAATAAATTTCCTTTGAACCTTAAACGTTTAGTAGATACGTATATTTTATGTTTATTGTTTATTTCTAATAAGATATTGCACTATGAGTTTACTCTTATTTACATGGCATAGTTATGGAGCGTTGTGTATGTGTATTACCTTGGTTAACACCAAATGTGAAAATAATCAACAGTAATGGTATATTCAAGTGCACAATGATACTGTAATGAATCTAATATGTAGTCTACTTAACTTCCTGCAGTTTTATTAAGTAAGATCTCATTTAAAACCCCTGAAGGAAGCTTCTAACTTGGGTGACTTTGAGAAAGCGTTTAACTCATTGCATAGCTTTATATATGCACAATGCAAGGATAGTAGAACAAGTATCAGCATTATGTATTAAGGTAAAACTTGAAAGAATTTGTGTACACTAAACAAACAAACAATAAAGACAAGGATGACAGAAAAGTAATTTCAAGATTAGTGGTTAAAAAAGATAAAAGGAGACCACTTATAAATAATGGGATTGAACAAATAATGTAAAAATAAATGATGTTTTCAGCAGGTCATACATAACAGAAATAAATTTTACATTTTGTTTTACATTTTGTGATGGCATAAAACAGGCTAGATGCAACATTAATGTACATGTATTAGTGGATCTCTCTGGGGTTGCCATGGTAAGTCAGCTGACATACTTTGTAAGGGTAACAGCAAAACACAGTACAATTCAGATTGTACTACTGCTTTTGGTGATTTGTTCTTTTAAAGCAAAGAAATTTAAACTTAAATAAATAAAGTCCCATAAAATAAATAAAAGGCTTGATTAGACATCTTGGAATACGGTGCATAGAAGAGATCCCATTTCAAAATAATTAATGGCACATACATTAACGTAGCTACAGTAACCTCAACTTGTTCCTGTTATTTATCAAGTTAAATGTTAAATTACCCTGGAGAAATATAATTTTAGTAATTCCTAGGAACATGAGATTTCTTTTCTGTTTTATCATGGTTGATGTTTATGGAATCTTGTAATTATCTCCTATATTCTCTACTTCAATATCAGATCTTTGATGATCTGTACTCTAATCGATTATCATCAGTCTGTACAAGTGAACTGCATTTCAGCAACTGCATCTGTGATCTCCTGGCACTGGGAAATAATGTAAAATTCATTTTCTGACAGAAGCATATCTGTAATAACTTATAAAGAGAATCCTTCATACTGACCACTGTACCAAGATTACTTTCAAACCCTTTACAATCTCTGCCATTTTCATTTTATAGACGTATGCCATTATCTTTATGCATAACATGCATCTACACAAGAGAAATCCTTCAGATTTCAGACAAAAGACTGCAGATGTTGGAATTCTAGATTAACACACAAAATGCTGCAGGAAGTCAGCAAGTCAGGCAGCATCAATGCAGGTAAATTGACAGTTGATGTTTCGGATCAAGGTAAATCCTGTTAAAGGGGCTCAACTAGAAACACCAACTGTCCATTTCTCTCTTTGGTGCTGCCAGACCCCTCTCCCCATATTGAGTTCCGTCTATATTTTGTGTGTTCCTTCAGATTTCAGGATGTGCATAACGTGATTCAAATCTTTCCAAAAATTATCAGTTTATTTATAATTCACTACCCGAGTACCTAGTTTCATGACCTACTGTGTGGTTTCAATCAAAAGGAATAGCTGTCTCCATTAGTGTTCCCTGTCCAAAACAGTAAGACCTACTATATGGAGATGGAGTTTGAAGCACCTCTTGCAAAGCAAAAAAAGACGCTAAATTCCAGTACTTTTTAAGACCAAGTACTGGATTCTTTCTTTATGCAATCGCTGGAGTTTGTCAAATTTATGATTGTAGAATTGGTTCAAGTTGCAGAAACCAACTGCGAATGGTGTATTAGGCACTGAAGGTTAATTTGCTGACTTTACGCATCTACTCAAATGAATTCCTCCAAGACATTACTGTTTTAGTAGAAATTTCCTCTGTTATACATGACTGGGAGAATAAGTAGAATATAATCAGAGTAGGACAGGATGCTCAAACAGGCATATACACATAAAGTACTTTGGAAGCAATTCTTCTCTTTCAGCTACAGTGAGGACAATATATAAAATGCATAAGCTTCCATAAAAGTGAAGCATACTGCAGTGAAAACTGCAAATGTCAGTGCTGGGCAAGGATTGCATTAGCAGTGATAGCTATGTACTCATCTTCTTCGGCCTGGAATTAGTGGTAGCTTTTAAAGAGGTTACCATCCAAAGTACAAGGGATTCTACTAATAATCTTTTTACAGATAGATGACAACATTTCATTTGTTCGAGTCATTGTCTAGTTTGCAATGAGATTAAGATGTTATACAAGCATTAATGTAGTGATTTTCTCTTTCTCAGTTCTGACAAAGGGTCTTCCACCTAAAATTTTAACTACATTTTCTCTTTCCTTAGTTGATGCCTGATCTGCTGAGTGTTTTCAACATTTCTGCTTTTAACTTTCACAATTAAAACTGCTTCAGCATGCAAACATGTTGGGCAGATCTACTGTGGCCCTGAGAATTTTGTTCTCAGGCCCCCACATCAAAACATTGCTTCCAACATTTTTGTCACCAGATCCTAGCATATTTACATGGTAAGGTGCAGATCTGAGGTAATCCCAGCACAAGCAAGCAGCTGCACTCACAACATAGCTCTGACTCCCAAGGAACTCTCGCCCCCAGGCTCGTGCTGTCAAAATCATTAGTGTTATTCAATATTTGTCTATGTTTTTGACATGCACAAACATTCACTAACACTTGGACCCTGGTTTAAAAAAATAAAAAGACGAGAGTGGAGTAAGCAGACATCCCACCTCTCCCGGAAGTTCCGGGAGTCTCCCGCATATTAATAGTGGCTCCCTGATACCCGCAAGTTATATACAATGTCCCGGAAATTGATTTTTTTGAGAGCGGGCGTGAGAGAATGCACGAGAAAGAGCGAGAGAGCAAGCACAAGAGCAAGAAAGCAAGCGCGAGAGAGAGCGAGCGCAAGTCAGAGCGAGTGCGAGTCAGAGCGACCACGAGCGAGAGCAAGAGCGAGAAAGCAAGCGCGAGAGAGCGAAAGAGCGAGAAAGCAAGCGCGCGCGAGACAGCGAGAAAGCAAGCGCGAGAGAGCGAGCACGAATGAGAGCGACCACGAGCAAGACAGCGCGCGCGATAGACAGCGAGAGCAAGAGCACGAGCGAGAGAGTTCCAAAAAAAGTCAGAGTGGCAGAGTGTTCCAAAAGAAGAAGATATAAAACGTACGTCACCCCAAACTACACTAAAGTGTACCCCTGCCTAATAGGGGTCAAAATAATGACAAGTGTTGCTCACTGCACTGTTTGCAACAGTGACTTTTCTATTACCCGTGGTGGGTTAAATGACTGTAAGAGACATGTTGAGGTGAGTTTAACAGGTGTCATTCGTTCATTAGCACAGCTAACGTTATTTAAACTAGCTGGCCAGCTGCTAAGGATCTACTCTATTGCAGACATCCCACCTCTCCAGGGAGTCTCCCGCAAATTGATGCTGCTACCTCCCTGCAATGAGTTTTTGCAGGGTGGGATGTCTGAGTAAGTAAAATGTAAGTGTAGATTAAAAGTTTAAAACATATGAACACACGCACACATAATGAGGAACAATTGAATTAAATTAAATAACCGAATAAGTTCCACTTCACTTGAATGGGATGGCTATGCTTGCACAAAGTTGGATCAGCAGGTTTTCTTCCCAGGAGGAGACCAATGGCACTATGCAACAGCAGCTGACAGCGTAGCCAGCAGAGCAGAAGATGTGCTATCAGTATAGAATCACACGAGTTCTAGAAAATGGGCATCAGCACTTGCCCATTTCCTTTTAAGCACGACTTGTCAAGATCAGCTGCACAACTGCCAGCCAGAAAGAACTATAATCTACAAGTCACCATAAAGGAATGAGGCAACAGCGATAGAAACAGACAAAACTAAAGTCTTTGTTCTTGCCATGTGGTTGCGGAAATGGAGGCAGACCTCTTGTGTGATTGTCCTTGCGGTGCTTTGTAACCAATAATTTGCTATCTAGCGACAGCTGTCAACTGATAACGTGGCCGATGATGTTGGCGCCTAATCCATGCATATGAGGGCAACAATATTACAATGAAAAGCTTACAGACGCTTATAATGTGAAATAGTACATTCATTCCAGGCAGAATGACACTTCTGCATTGAGGATGAATCTGAAAGAGTCTTTACCACTCAACAAAATGTTGGTCATTGTTGCGTTGGTCTGCTGTGGGCCACACAATTTCATCATCAGGAAGCTCAGTGAATAACAGCAGCTATCCAACTAGCAAATAAAACGACTAGATATAAATTCCATTGTTGACATCCTTTGGTTGTTCCAAAGTGCCTTATAACATGGTTAATGAGTATACACTCAATAAAGAGCAGAAGCAGGAAGAAAGGGGGAAGCAAACAAGATGGCTCCTCAGGAAGAACTTATCAGGGTGTATTTCTAATAACAACACATTGTTCAATCCTTCCCTCGGTTAATAATGTCATGGTATTCCCTCAGTTGCATCACAAAATTAAGACATCATAAAATAAACATTTGAAAGGAAATTTAAAGTGAATCCTGCAATATTCAATGTAACATTCAAATAATCACCATGAATGCTTTGCATTTGTGTTTTTGTCTATCCCAGTGTTCCTATCCAATACTACCTCACTGGCTGCAGCATAACTAGCACAAGGTTGTTGTTTTTAGTGGTGAAACTAGAAGGTTACATTGGAGGAAGACCTCAAGTAATTATTGATTTAGAAGATCTAGCTGCATTTGTCTCCACATCTAGGCGGACTACTGGCACTCACCAAAATGGTGGATCAGCAGTTCTAGTAAGCTTTTTAAGAACTGATTCCTCGACTGGTGCAAAACCTTGATAGCCTCTTCACAACATAATGACGGAATCTGAGTTTTCAGACCGGCATTCAGTCTGTGGTTGGCTTCTTCGACAATGGAGAGCACAAAGTTGGTCACAGAAACTACTTCTTGGTTGAGCTTCACATAAGGTTGGTCATTACTTTCATGCTAGCTCCAAGTCTTGCAAAACTCTGAGCAATGAATCCTTCACACTGAAAGGGAGCATGCAAGCATCTTTCCCAATGGACCAGAGATTTTGATGCATATACCTATTAGATTTGTTTGAAAACTGCCCCATCAATGTCCTTATCTGTGTGTTCTTTAGCAGATCTTGCCTATGGTATCACTTGCCACATGGCACTCGCTCCTTTCATTGAAAGCAGGCCAGCCATGCCCAACACAGGAGTATGGTGAGATCCAATGTTGTCCTCTAAGTTATACTAAGTGCCAATATCTGGGTAGTGACTGCGAATGTGGAATTGTATGGTGCTGTGTCTTCACCATCAGTACTCTCTTCCACTTCTTACAATACTTGGTCAACTTGTAGTTCATGAATAGGTAAAAGGTATGTCGCATCCGGAGTTTCTCCGGTTAGTGGACGATTTCCCTCCACGCCTCTCTGACGTAGTGGGGAACTGCGTACGAGGCAAGTTACAGCAGTGGTTTGCCATTGCCTTCAGTCAGGTGAGCTTCCAAAAAGATCACCAGCTCATAACCCAGCACGGATGGAAAGCATGCAGGGGAGCCAGCTAGATTCAAACTCGGGACCTTTCGTCCCGAAGTCCGACGCTGATGCCACTATGCCACCAGCCGGGTTAGTTGAAACAAAAAGTAATACCTGTGACGAGAGGAGAGAGAGAGAGAAAGTTAAGTGCTTGCTTACATCACCTGTACATATAAGGAGGAGCACTGTGTTAGTTAATGGGCAGTAGGATATAAAATAAATGACTAAGAACAAGGATCCATCATCCTTGATGGGTTTTGTCTCACCGCTAGCCACAAACTCAATGGGAGGTCTCAATGATGGCAAGCCCTATGTGAGGCTAAGGATGTACAAGTACACCCTCATCTCTGGATAGCTCCTGCTACATCTACTTGTAAATTCCTTGCAAGATGGAAGTGTGTCAATGATGGTCTATAATGCCTGGGAAATGCAATCTTCATGACTGAATGGAAAATTGTACATCAGTCACTGAAAGTAAGCATACAGGTACAGCAGGCAGTGAAGAAAGCTAATGGCATGTTGGCCTTCATAACAAGGGGAATTGAGTGTAAGAGCAAAGAGGTCCTTCTGCAGCTGTACAGGGCCCTGGTGAGACCACACCTGGAGTACTGTGTGCAGTTTTGGTCTCCAAATTTGAGGAAGGACATTCTTGCTATTGAGGAAGTGCAGCGTAGGTTCACAAGGTTAATTCCCAGGATGGTGGGACTATCATATGTTGAAAGATTGGAGCGACTGGGCTTGTATACTCTGGAATTCAGAAGGCTGAGAGGGGATCAGATTGAAACATATAAGATTATTAAGGGATTGGACACGCTAGAGGCAGGAAACATGTTCCCGATGTTGGGGGAGTCCAGAACCAGAGACCACAGTTTAAGAATAAGGGGTAGACCATTTAGAACAGAGTTGACGAAAAACTTTTTTACCCAGAGAGTTGTGGATCTGTGGAATGCTCTGCCTCAGAAGGTAGTGGAGGCCAATTCTCTGGATTCTTTCAAGAAAGAGTTAGATAGAGCTCTTAAAGATAGCGGAGTCAAGGGATATGGGAAGAAGACAGGAACAGGGTACTGATTGTGGATGATCAGCCATGATCACAGTGAATGGCGGTGCTAGCTCGAAGGGCTGAATGGCCTACTCCTGCACCCATTGTCTATTGTTGGAACCTGAAACAAAAACCTTTCAAGAAGCATCTGTGGGAAGGGTAAACAGTCAACATTATTGAATAGCTGGACGTGTTTGCAAACTGAGAGACAAGAAGTGCTACAGAGGTAATCGGACTGTGAGGATATGGTGGAGCTAATGAATGCTAGACATGGATTATAAGTAAAGATTAGAAGAATGAGGAGAGTTCGAGGCCTATAGTCTGGTGCTTAAAGATGCATCCATTGACACTGATCACTCATAGGAGGTCAATGAACTTTGTTTTGAACTGCATTCAGGCACTTCAAACAGCACCTAGTTGTAACTGTCATGGCTAACTACTTCCACTGCCTTCATAGCATGTGTCTGAAGGGCCTCCACAGGATACCAGAGGCTTTTCTTACTTTCCACTTTCTCCACCAAGCTGTGCAACGCAGTGTTTAAACACCCAGGCTCCGTTGCACTTTTCCTCACTCATTTCTCAGTCAGATTCATTGATTGCAGCATATGTACCAGCTTCCCTTTTCCCTCGTGTCTTCAGGGTATGCTGTCATTTACATGTTCCAAATTGGAGTACAATGCTTGGTGCCCACATTATGATCCCCTTTACACTGGAGAAGCATGCAGATTGGGCCAAACACCTCCCTTGGACCATGAAATTGATCATGAGTGTCCAGTTGTCTATCACTTTAATTGCACCTTATTTTGGCCTCTTGCACTGCTCCATCAAAGACCAACATAAGCTCTAGAGACGGCATCCCATCGTCCAACTTGGTGTATTGCAGCTTCGGGGCTTTATAGTGAATTCAATAATTCCAGAAAACACATCTTTCTAGTTTTTATGACCACCTACTGGCTCTGATAAAAAGCTATCAAAATGTAATATTAACTGTGTTTTTCTTTGTCAGCAGAGGATGCTGTCTTGCTGAGTATTTCCAGCATTCTCCTTTTTATTTCTGATTTCCAACATTTGCAATTTTTTGTATCTCAGTTGCAGAGTTATTTTTCCTCTCTCTCCCCAGTCTTCATTTATCTCCTTGTTCTCACATCTCTTCCAGACAGATCAGCTGTGATTAACAATCATCCCTCTGTTGGCAATGCCACCACTTGTATACTTCAGTTTCACTTGCTCTCCCCTCTATCAGAGACACTTATTTTGTTCTTTCTATCTCGCATGTCCCAAACCTTCAACTTAAAGCATGTATGATTTCTAATTTTTCCAAGTTCTGGTGAAAGATCAACCTGAAATGATACCTGTTTCTATCCTCGGGCACTGCCTGCGCTGCTGAGTGTTTGCAGTTCTTTTTTTTATTTCAGGTTTTCAACATGTTCAGTTTTGACTATATTCATGAATATTTGATTCAACTTATGACCAATGCTTTATAAAATGACCACATCTGAAATAAGAATTTATTTAACATGCAATGTAGGGACAAGTTGGGTAAGAGATCAGAAAAACACGTTTATCTGTACTGAGATTACAGCTGTAAAAACCTGTCAGAATCACCAATGGGATTAGATAAATATGAACAATTTGTTTGTGAACTGTTATTCTCAAAGGGCCTATATGCATAACACACACTTTAATGCATACAAATAAAATTCAAGTCTGAGATCAGTTGTATAATATTAAACTTTTGCAGTCTTCTAAAATAAAATTATTTCAGATTCAACAAGTATCTCAATGCAGCTAGGAAAAATTAGTGACAGAATGATAAAGAATGGATATGCATAAACTTTGTACATTTTATCTTAGAAGGACCAATAATTTCACCTGCTCACATCTGGCTAATCATTTTAAATGGGGAAATTGCTTCCCCATGCTTTGAAGTCCTGTAAGTGTTTGCTTATTGCTTGCTAAAGTTCAGAAGAACGCTGCCTCAACCAAGGAGGGGAAAGAATTTGGAGGACAGATATAGACTTAGAACTGCAAACAACATACAAAAGAAAACCGACACAGAACATCAAAACTGAACCTCATGAAAACTACCTTTTTTCTACTCTGGCAGACCACAGTACGTGTGCTTGCAACACTGTGTGTCCGACAGAGTGATAAGCAGCACTGGGGCTCCACGGGGGACTGTCTTGTCTCCCTTTCTCTTCACCATTTACATCTCGGACTTCAACTACTGCACAGAGTCGTGTCATCTTCAGATGTTTTCTGGTGACTCTGCCAGAGTTGGATGCATCAGCAAGGGAGATGAGGCTGAGTACAGAGCCACGGTAGGAAACTTTGTAACATGGTGTGAGCAGAATTATCTGCAGCTTAATGTGAAAAAGACTAAGCAGCTGGTGGTAGACCTGAGGAGAGCTAAGGTACCGGTGACCCCTGTTTCCATCCAGGGGGTCAGGGTGGACATGGTGGAGGATTACAAATACCTGGGGATACGAACTGACAATAAACTGGACTGGTCAAAGAACACTGAGGCTATCTACAAGAAGGGTCAGAGCCGTCTCTATTTCCTGAGGAGACTGAGGTCCTTTAACATCTGCCGGACGATGCTGAGGATGTTCTACGAGTCTGTGGTGGCCAGTGCTATCATGTTTGCTGTTGTGTGCTGGGGCAGCAGGCTGAGGGTAGCAGACACCAACAGAATCAACAAACTCATCCGTAAGGCCAGTGATGTTATGGGGATGGAACTAGACTCTCTGACGGTGGTGTCTGAAAAGAGGATGCTGTCCAAGTTGCATGCCATCTTGGACAATGTCTCCCATCCACTACATAATGTACTGGTTGGGCAGAGGAGTACATTCAGCCAGAGACTCATTCCACCGAGATGCAACACACAGCGTCATAGGAAGTCATTCCTGCCTGTGGCCATCAAACTTTACAACTCCTCCCCTGGAGAGTCAGACACTCCGAGCCAATAGGCTGGTCCTGGACTTATTTCATAATTTACTGGCATAATTTACATATTACTATTTAACTATTTATGGTTTTATTACTATTATTTATGGTGCAACTGTAACGAAAACCAATTTCCCCCGGGATCAATAAAGTATGACTATTGTTTATTTCCGCTCCTGTCCCACCCACAAGAACCAAGAAATAAGAGCAGAAATAGTTCAATCAGCCCCTTCGCCCTGCTTTGTCATTCAATGAGATCACGGCAGATCCAATCTCAACATAATTTCTCTTCCATTATTTGAGATCATCTACAAATCTGCAGTCTAAATTCCAATTTGCAATAATTCTTAAGCATTTTCATCTTGTACTAAATGGTTGGTCTGTGCACTGACCCTTATGCTCCTGGTTTTCAATCTTAAAATTTATGATAGTGTCTTAAGGCTCTTTGGTCCACCATGTCTATGGCAACCATTAAGTACCTACCTGTAACACACATCAAAGTTGCTGGTGAACGCAGCAGGCCAGGCAGCATCTGTAGGAAGAGGTGCAGTCGACGTTTCAGGCCGTCCTGACGAAGGGTCTCGGCCTGAAACGTCGACTGCACCTCTTCCTACAGATGCTGCCTGGCCTGCTGCGTTCACCAGCAACTTTGATGTGTGTTGCTTGAATTTCCAGCATTTGCAGAATTCCTGTTGTTTGCGTTTAAAAGTACCTACCTGTACTAATTTAATTGATCTGCACATAACCATAGATTTTAATGTCATGATGTTTATATAAATATTTCATTAATGTTGTGAGAAAAAACATTACGCTCTAGACTTCACACACCTAGGGTGTGAAGAAATTCTTCCTTGTCCCTTACTGAAACCTTTACCTTCTGTTCATTGACACCTCTGCTAAGAGAAAAAAAATTCCCATATCTATCCCACTTAAGCTACTTATAATTTATATACATTTGTACATTCTGTACCCATGCTAATGAAGAACGATAACATGAATCTCTTCTTAATCATTTTATTTACCTATGTAATTGCCTTCAGAGACCCTTGGAAATGTATATCAAGGTCCTACTATTCCTCAGTACTTTCTACTAAATATCCTAGCCTTATTAGTTCCTCCAAAATATAAGCCCAGCCACTTTTACTATTAAATTCTATTTTTCTGTGCATCTTGCCAATTCATATCATTCTGAGGCCAAACATTACCCCCCTCTCTATCCACAATATCACCAATTCTTGTGTCAACTGTGAATTTATTAATCATTTCTCCTACATTCACATTCAGATCATTAATATATGTATCAAACAGCAGGGGTCCCAGCACTGACCCCAGGCCTCCACCAGCAAAAGTAAACCTTGTCTATCATCCTCTACCTCCCAGCACCAAGCCCATATCAGACTCAATTTGCCAAACTGCCTTTATTCATGTGCTTCCACACGTTACATGTGTGGGCCTTATTAAATGTCTTGTTGAAGTCCATATAGATCACATTCACTGCACTATCCTCAATGACACAACTAATTACTACCTCAAAAAAGTCAATTGAATTAATCCAGCAGGTTCTCCCCTTATCAAAACTATGCTGATTACCCTTAAGACACCCTTTTTTCTCAGCGCAAATGAATCCTGGTTTATGCTCATTGACTTCCCTGTATAAAGTTATCAAATTCACTATCCTCCGTTCACGTGGCACATCTTCTGTGGCGTGAGAAGATTAGAAGTCTGACACTTTGGTCTTGAACAGGCCCTACTGTTTCCTTGCCCTTAAAGCTTATTAAGAAATTCTCTTAAATTTGTCTGCCAGATCTATTTTGTGCCCTCTTAATTCTGTACTTTTTATATGCCTCTTGCACTTTCTATAGCTCTATAAAGTTTATTTCCACTACTCAAAACCTGCCATAAGCTAACAATTTTGCTGAAACAAGATTCTTTCATCTTGTGGCCTTATCTTTCACCATTATGGGCAGATCTTGGCCCTGAAAATTCACAACTCCACTAGAATGGCTCCTCTAGTTACCTGCAAGTTTACTTTCAAGCTCTCCGTCCGCTTTAGCCAAGTCCTGTCATATAATTTCGAAACTGGTCTTTCTCCAATTCAGGCCCATCTTTGTCCTTCGCCATAACTTCCAGAGTTATCATCACTGTCTTCAAAATGCTCTTCCACTAACACATCCTCCACCCTAGGGGTTCCCAACCTGGAGTCCACAGACTCCTTGCTTAATGGTACTGGTCCATGGCATAAAAATGGTTGGGAATCCCTGCTCCACTCTGATGGCTACATTACCCTTCTCGTTACGACTCCAACAAAATGCTTCAAACTCTCCCTGAGACACTTTAAAAACTCTGTTCCTCTAAGCCTTTCACGCTAAGGCAATCTTGCTTAATATTCAGCATCGTGAACTCCCCTATTACCCTATTATTTTTATACTTCTTTGTGACTGTCCTACCTATCTACTACTCAACCTTCTGCTGACTGAAGGCCGTCAGTACACTTCCAGCAACATGATCACGACCCTATGTTTTTCCAAGCTCCATCCAGACGGTCTCATTTGCAGTGCTTTACAGATTCCTCCATTAGTAATGCAAAGCCAGCTACTCTATTACATCTCCTCCCACAGATAAAAGTTCTATATGTTGCAATATGGAGTTGCCAATCCTACCTAGCTTTCAATCATGTTAGTGACAGTGTCATATTTCCACCCTTAGTTCATTTGGCTTAATTGTCAAAATAGATGCAATCCAACCCTGTGTCTTCCCAGCAGCTTATCAAGTCTGCGACTGCCCTGCTTACTGGACCTAGTTTTACCTCCTATATTTGGCTATTGTCTCTTTTTCTGAGTCCCATAAGACCCTCTCCAGCAGCACTAGCAAACTACAAATTCTGTTCGGGTGCATTCTCGTTTGGACTCAAATGGCCTGTGCAGATTCCACCAATTTCACAAACAGTCCCAGCCTAGGAGCTAAAGCTCCCCTTTGTAGCTTCTCTCCAGACACATACAGGTTTCCCCCGCTATCCGAATGTAGAGTGTTCCTATGAAACCGTTCATAAGCCGAAATGGCGTAAAGCGAAGAAGCAATTACCATTAATTTATATGGGGAATTTTTTTGAGCGTTCCCAGACCCAAAAAATAACCTGCCAAATCATACCAAATAGCACATAAAACCTAAAATAACACTAACATATAGTGAAAGCAGGAATAATATGATAAATACACAGCCTATATAAAGTAGAAATAATGTATGTACACTGTAGTATTCACTTACCAGAATTGGGAAGTTTGAGCCAAAATCGATTTGTCCAAAAAAAATCGGCATATACACACGTGCATGTCACAGATTCACACATACATGCATTCGCATGTCACGCATGCACACACACCTGCCCGCGCAAGGCTTCATGGTCATGGTAGTCTTTCTCGGGGTAAACCCAAGTTTAAAACGAGCGACTTTTTTCGTAAAAGCGAAAATCCTCTTTCGGTTAATAAAAACCAGTACTAATGTAGGTCTTTCATAAAAGCAAAATGTCGTAAAGAGAACGTTTGTAAAGCGGGGGACACCTGTATTTGTCTTTTCCTATACACAGTAGCACATGGCACCAGAATTGATTTGGAGATTACAAATGTGGAGGACCTGCTTTTTAATATGCTACTCATCTCCCTAAACTCAAGTCGCAGCACCTCGTCCGTCACATAATTTATGTCATAAATAACAATGTGAACCATGACCTCTGACTATTTTTAACCTCCTCCCCTTTAGAATGCCCTGCAACTGTGCTTGGATATCCTTGACCCAGGAAGGCAAGATACCACCCTGGGTTCAAGCTGACAGATGCAGAAGGTTGCTAACTATTGCCCTTGGACTCTTCCTCCTCCTCTTTTTTGCAACTGAGCCAACTGTAACCTTGGCTTATACCGTTCTCCCCAGATGAATATTAACTCCACTAGTTCCCAACATTGAAAAGTGGTTCTGAAATCAAATACACTTTGAGGTTTCTTTGGTTACCTATTGGTTACCTTTCTCTGACTGAAAATCTTTTAAGTTCCTTTATCCTTAACTTCTTTACGTGCAAATCCTTTCAACACTGAGACCTTCCTACCTCTATTCCAACCATCTAACTCTACAATGTCTACTTACCTATAAACATGGCCTTACACAGTCTCTGTTTCCTTTTCCATATCTTTGCAGGCCAACCTTTCTTTTCTGATAAACACAAGAGATCCTACAGATCCTGGAAATACAGAGCAACGTACATCTCCATTTCTCAAACAGCTGTCCTCACCTCATCTTCCTGGCATCTTAACAGTGATAGAGTTCTTCTTGTCCCTACCACCACCCCATGAGCCTTCGCATCCGGCAAATTGTCCTCCCCAACTTCTGCCATATTCAACTGGACCCTACCACCAAACACACTCTATGCTTTCCATAGGGATCACTCACTCTGTGATTCCTTTGTCCATTCATCCCTCCCCACTAATCTCCTTCCTGGCACTGATCTCTGCAAGTGAAAGAAGTGCTACACCTGCCCATTCCCCTCCTCTCTCAACTCCATTCAGGGCCCCAAATAGTGGTGTCAGGTGAGTTAACATTTCACCTGTGAATCTGTTGGGGTTATCTACTGTATCCAGTGCTCTCAAGGTGGCCTTCTCTATTTTTGGTGAGACCTGACGTAGTTTGGGAGATCACTTTGTCGAGCACCTTCGCTCCATCTACAAAAAGCAGAATTTACAGGTGGCTAACCATTTTAATTCCAATTCTCATTCCCATTCCAACATGCCAGTCCATGGCCTCCTCTACTGTCATGATGAGGCCACTGTCAGATTGGAGGTGCAACATCTCATATTCCGTCTGGGTAGTCTCTAACCTGATGGCATGAACATCAATTTCTCCATCTTCCAGTAATTTTTACCCTCTCCTTTCCCTCAACTTAGTTTCCCACTCTGGGCCCCATTTATCTCTTTCTTCTTCTCACTTGCCCTCTGGTGCCCCTCCTCCTTCCTTTGCTCCCACAGTGCATTCTCCTCTCCTATCAGATTCCTTCTCCGGTCGTTTACCTTTTGCACATATCATTTTCCAGCTTCTTGCTTCACGCCACCTCCCCCACCCACCTGGCTTCACCTATCACTTTCTAGCTTATACTTCTTCCCCCTCCCTCTTACCTCCTTATTTTGGCTCCTTCCGCATTTGTTTCCAGTCTTAATGAAGGGTCTCAGTCTAAAACAACAACTGTTTACTCCTTTCCATAGATGCTGCCTGACCTGCTGAGCTCCTCTCGCGTTTTGTGTGTATTGATTATTTTCTGGTCTCTTTTTTCTTCTCCCATCCTGAAAGACATTATTTAAACCTCTCAGTCAATTATTAGGTCACTAAATCTAAATTCTTATTTGGCTCTGTGTCACTTCTTGTCTGATGATACAACTCTTGGTAAGTAAATACAAATTGTTGATAGTGTGGCACATGCTTCCTTTGTCATTTAATGTCTGTATTTCACTTTGTTCCCTGGATTTTATGATGCCTACCTTCTTCAGATTTGTATTTGATCTCTTTCAACTTTAGCCTACCCCTCCTTCTATCCTAGTCACTGTTCAAGTTTTCTTGGTCTGTTTCTCTCCATCCCAGTTCTTCCTTAGTTCAATCAAAACTTGTATTTACATAGCACCACTAACGCAGCATAACATCCTCAAGAAATTTATAGGAATATTACCAAATGAAAACAGACTCCGAGCCACACGAAGTGATATTATGGCAGATGGTGAAAACTAGTTAAAGAGAGGATTTGACAAGCAACTTAAAGAAAGGAGGAGCTTAGGGTGGAGATTTATCTCCGGCCTTTACAACTGAGGCTGCAACCATCAGTGGTGGATGCAGGAAGAGTCCATTCGGGATGGTGAAGATTTAGCGATTCAAGGAGCAGAGGCTTGTAAGATGGAATAGGATGCTCTTCTTTCTTCTTATCAGTCATCTTCCACTATGTTTTTCTTCCATGATTTGCTCTTTCTCTTTTTCCCCTCCTTGTGCTGTCTGGTGATTTCTTCAGTCTGGGCTACTTAGATTTTCTCATTTCCCGAGGCTATATTTTCCTTTCTTGTATTGCTATATTACACTTCCAATCTAGCAATGTCCCAACCTGTGTTTTGCTCTTTTCCCTATGCACCTTCCTCTCCTGACCTTTCTCCTATCTTTGTTTTTTGTTTCATTTTACAGGAGCATCATCCTTCGATTTGTTCCTGGTCCCTCCTGTGTTTTCTCACCCTACATCACTCCACTGTGAGTAACTACCTTTCCTCCCATGTCACTGCATTTTTCTCTCCAACTGCTAACTTTCCTCATGCTCTGCTGCGTTTTTTTAACCGGTTCTCTCACCAACACAACTTCTTATGCTCTTAATGACATTTCTTTAGTGATGTTTCCTATCCATCCTGGCCTTCTTTCTTCCCTCTACTTTTCCTCTTTTGTTTCTTCTTCTCAATCTCAATAGAACACAGGCAGTGAAGAGATATAAAACAGAGGGACCAGGAGCAAATCTAAGGATATATGTGTTTTATCAATTTCTCATTTGTCCCCATATATCTTCCACTGAGGCTGTTTCTCCCTCCTTTTATCCCCCATCTACTTAAATTTATTTATCCCCTTCTTCTCTATTTTTGTCACCTTTTTCTTATTCCTGTCTCCATGTTGCCACCTCCCTTTTCCTACCCTTCACTTTATCTTTCTCTCCCTGATACTCTCTCTCTTTCCCCACCTCCCACACCCTCAGTTATCCTCTGTTCTTTCCCCTTGCTGTTCATGTCCATTTCTAACTCTTTTTAACAACCTCTATATCTTCACTTTCATTTCTCACTCACAACCTGTCTACATTGCTCTCTACATCTCTGCTCCTTTTAGTTTCCCTTTATCTCCTTCCCATTTATTACAGGTCTCTGTCTTTCACTGTAAAAGTCTCTATCTCCATGTGAATGAGAATTGCTGAGCCATGTGAATGAGAATTGCTGAGATGAGCAGTAAAAGAGACATAGAGAAAAAGGAATGACTATGAGTGGAAAGGAGTTGCAAAGGAGATTTATCTCTTGCCATTCCTCTCCCCCATATTCAATATACATTTCTCTCTATTCATTTACAGGACATTGATTGACATGGCAGTTAAGAGTCAACCATTTTGATGGATCCAGAGTCACTTAACGGTCAGACCACTTAAGGCTAACAGATTTCTTTCTCTGATAGACACCAGTGAACCAGATGGATTCCAGTTTGATTCAACTACTTGAATTCAAAATTTTCAGCAGCTGTTACAGAATAAACACTTGTGTCTCTGAATCAATGGTCAGAGTTTAGTACCTTAATCACTATGGTTTTGTACTCCAGTCCTTTACCTCTTCAACAAATACTTCTCACTTCCACTTGTTCCCCTCTGTCCACTTCTTCCTTCCTAGCCTGAGTCCATAGACTTCTCTCAGATTTTCTCTACAGTAGTCCTTCCCTTAGTCTGTCCATTTTTTTTTTACAGTATAACTAAATTCCTTTCTTGCAGTTTTTCTATTTCTCTCTATCCATTCCCCAGTTTTTGTCCGTCAATCTTTCTGCATCTCCATTCCACAATGACAGATTCTGTCAACAACTTATCTTTTATCCGTCTTGGTCTGTCCATCTCTCTCTCTCCGTTCCTCTGCATCACAGTCTGTGAATGTCTTTTCCCCTTTTTCTTTCATTTTATTTTTCCTATTCCCCACTCTCTCCCTTTGCTAATTTCACTCTTTGCATTCTGTATGCCTTAGTCTGTCCATCTGTCTCATTCCATTCCCAATGGTCTGTTTCAATTTCCCAGAACTTCCAGTGGTCCATCCCACTCCATTACTCTGCATTTATGTGTCTATTATCATTGTCTGAAAATATCTTTTCATTTTCATGGTCTCAATCTGTTTGTCCTTCCTCTTCCACATTCTCTTTCAATATATCCATTTCTACCAACACCCACTACCTCCTTCAAATCTGTCATTTTCTCTCCCTCCAGTCCCACTGTCTTGATCTGTCACTTTCTCTCTCCATCCCTGACCAGCTCAACCTGTCTAATTCTATTTCTCCTTTCCCTACTGTCTCCACTTGTCAATTTAACTCCCATTTTCACTTTCAGTATGTCAATTGCCATCTCTTCACCCCAATGTGTCAGTTTTCTTCTCCCCCTTCCCTATTCTTTATGATCTGTCCACTCTATTCACCTATCAATCTGTTCATTTCTTTCTCCATTCCCCACCGATCTGTCAGTTTTCTCCATTCCCTACAATCTCAGTCTATTAATTTACGTATCAATTCCTCTCCATTGCTCACTATAGACTTCTCAGTTTGTCCATATTTCTTTTTCTTATTTCGGCTTCTCAGCCAGCTACTTCCCATTGCATTTCTCCACTCTGTGTGTCCATTTCTCTCCCCCACCCCCAAACCCCGTCACTTTCCCTCCCTGTCCTCCACCCTCCCCGAACTCGGGTGAATCCCCGGCGTTGATTTCAGCGGCGGCCGGCGGAGGCGGCGAGGCCTGGGGCTCGGCCGGTGCCCCTTGGTCGGGCCGGGCTTTCCCTGGCGCGGCTCCGGCCACTGCCTACTCTTACCTGGGTCCACGAAGCGAGCGGAGGCGGCGAGCTGGAGTAGGAGGCGGTGGCGACAAGTGATGGAGAGCGGGCGGCGAGCCCGGCACCGGCTCCGGCAGCCGAGGAGGCGAATGAAGCGAGGCGGCAGCACCGCGAGAGAGAGAGAGACAGACAGACAGAGAGAGAGAGAGAGAGGCGGAGAGAGGGGCAGAGGGAGAAAACGGAGGGGAGAGTCAGCAGCCAGACGTCAGCAGGAGAGAGATACTGGGGGAGGGAAAGAGACAGGGGAGAAATACAGAGAGGGAATAGACTGATAGAGGGGGAGAGTTACAGATGGGGGGGGACGATGAGAAATCTACAAGGATAAGAGGAAGGCAGTGAGATTGAAAGCTAAAAGGGGAGGGGGAGAGAGTATAGAGATAGAGAGAGTGTGAGATACACAGAGAACGACAGGGAGAATTATAAAAGGGGAAGGGAATGGGCAGAGTACTTACAAGGAGAAGGTGAGGGGGAGTGTGATGGATGCAGAGAGATACAGGAGAGAATGTGAGGGGTGTGAGAGAGCTGAGGCGAGTTAGAAATATGACACAAAAAGAAACAGGAGAGGAGAATGGGGAGATTTAATTAGAAATCAAATAATGGGCTGAGGGAGAGAAGAGAGTGTAGCAGTGAAGTTATAGAGGGAAAAGTAGATACAAACATGAGATGGTGAGGAGAGTAAACAGTTGATGAATGCGAGTCAAGAGATATGGGGAGAGAGCAGGGAGAATGAAATTGGAAATAATGTTGGATCAGCCCAGATCCTATAGAATGGCAGAGCAGAGTTCTGGGGCTAATTGGCCTAGACCTGCTCTTGTTTCTTATGTAAAGTGATAAAGGAACAGATACGTGGAGAAAGAAATGTTTGACCAAATTGGGGGTGGTTGTGAGGATCAAATGAAAGGTGATGTATACAGAGAAAAAGAGATCTTGAGGGAGAAAAGAAATGCATGGGAATGGGGGGGAGGGGGAGTGTGAGATACAAGGAGAGATCATTTATGAGGCAATCCTTTTAAAAGACCAGCATTTACTGCTCTTGCATAATTGTCTCAGGTGGAGGTGATTTGAGCCATATTTTTGAGTCACAACTATTTTTCTGGTGAAAGTGCTCTAAAGTTGTTGGGTAGGGAATTCCAATCCCTGGACCCTATGTCAGTGAAGGAGCAATGATATGTTCCTATGTCATAATGTGTGATTTTTGAAGTAGCCTGTAGGTGCTGATATACACACACATGCTTGTCGCCCTTGTCCTTAGGTTTGGGTGGTGCTTTCAGAGTAGCCTTGAGTATCTACGCTGTGTTCTGCTGATGGTAACAATATGAATGAATGCTTTAATTCTTGGATGAAGTGCAAATCAAGCAGGCTGCTTTTTCCTGAATGATATTGAGCTCCTTAAGTGTTGTTGGGACTATGCTTTGAGAATAGATGAGTACCTTGCAAATATTCCATCGTTCTCTTACATTGTTCTTTGTAGATGGTGGAAAGGTGATTCAAAGGTGTATCATTTGTATCCTTCAGCATTTTGTGTGTGTTGCTTGTATCACTTGTTGTTGGATACCTGGCCTCTGACTTGTAAACACAGTATTTATGTGGCTGGTCATGTGGAATTTCTCGTCATGAGTGACTCCCCTCCATCGAGCCACGAATGTCTGGATGCTGATGGTGGGGCACATGTCAGGATTTTGCTTTGTGTTGTTGGAGATGATTATTGTCTGGAATTTTCATCACACAAATGTTGCTTACCACCAGGTGAAGACCAAGCTGGAAGAAAGAACATGGCTCAAATGTGACTCATCAGTAGGGCTGAGCAGTCAGTGAACAATCCCACACAAGTGAATGCATGTCCAACAGCACTTATAGATACAAGAAGTATGCATGACAGAACTGCCTACTGATCGGCAAATCAGCCACCATCGCAAGCATTCATTCCTTCCAGCATCAGAGGCCCATGGTGGCGGAGAGGGTGAATGGTTGTGGACTGGGTGCCTGCCAAGAAAGGTGCTATGCTTTGTTATGGTGTCGAGCATCTTGATTGTTGTCGAAGCTGCACTCATCCAGGCAAATGGAGAGTATTCCGTCACAGTCCTGAACTGATTGTGAGCTGCATACATGATTTGGAGAGTTAGGAGGTGAACTATTCACTACAGGATTCCTAGCTTCTGACCTGTTCACTCCACAGCCACAGGAGGCTGAGGCCAGATACTGAGAGGCCATTACCAAGGTCGGAGAATTAGGCTGTGCCGGGACCATAGTTTTCAATGTTAAAAACTAGAGAGATTGAAGACATCTCAAAGAGTGTTTTCCAGGGCCTGACGCCATTGAATAATGGTCTTCATGGTGGGGGTAAGGATGGCCGAGTGTAGGAATTGTGTGCTTACAGTTGGCTCAATATTTTTGAGGAGATGAACTTTTCAGCAATGACCAATATGAGCCCTAGATTGTATATTGGCTCCTAGCCATTGCTAAACGGGTGAAGAAATTTCTGAACGGGTGGGCGCCATAGTAGCATAATGGTTAGCACAATGCTATTAAAGCTCGGCACTCCGGAGTTTGGAGTTCAATTCTGGCACCATTCTGTAGGGAGTTTCTGTACGTCCACCCTGTGGAATGCATGGGATTTCCCCGGTGCTCCTGTTTCCTCCCACAGTCCAAAGATGTATCCGGTAGGTTAGTTGGTCATTGTGAATTGTCCCGAGATTAGGATAGGGTTAATCGGGGTTGTGGGGTTGCCAGGGTGGTGTGGCTCAAAGGGATGGAAGGGCCCACTCCGAGATGTATTGCAGAATAAATAAATAGAATGAATAATTGTCATGGTCAGGTTAAAATTGGTAATGTCTAGGTCATGCGGTCAGTTACTGGAGCTGGGAAGGATATCAAATGGCAGGACCACAAAATGTATTAAATGGTGGATTACTCTCACTGCCACATGTGAATGAATGCAATGATTTACTGGGTAGGAGAATGAGTTAACAAATAGCTGGCAAAATCTGATTGGCAGTTTCGGAGCATGTTGATGTTTGCACCTCAGTGGCACATGGACAATTAGCTGGTGATGTGGGAGACGAGTTAAAACCTATCTCATAGGTTAAATGTGTATCTAAGTGGAAACTAGGAGAAAAGCAACGAGGAGAAAACCAGACCGAGAGAAATAAATAGCAAAATAGAATAGTTCAGAAGCAGAAGAGAGCAAACTGAGGAATGTTAGTGGTATTCCAAAAAACATTTGTAATTCATGTACATGATGCAATGTAGTATATGACGCAAGTTTAATAAGCTGTACGTGGTTACTATATAATAGCAGCAACAAACATCCAGCCCTATTAAGGGACTGATAATGCATTATTCCTGGTATTTCACAAAGATATACACAAACAAAGAGGTGGAGCAGTTGGTGGCAGTATTGGTCAAAGAATCTTTTAAGGATATATCATTTAGAGGTTAAGAATAGAATTGACTTACCTAGAATCAGAATCAGGTTTATTTGTTAATTTAGCAGCAGCAGTTCAATGCAATACATAATATGGAAGAAGAGGGAATAATAATAATAATAATAATAATTAAGTAAATCATTTGCAGAGTACATGTATTGAATAGATTAAAAATAGTGCAAAAACAGAAATAATATATTTTAAGGAAGTGAGGTAGAGTTCACAGGTATAATGTTCATTTAGGAATCGGATGGCAGAGGGGAAGAAGCTGTTCCTGAATCATTGAGTGTGTGCCTTCAGGCTCCTATACTTCTTACCTGATGGTAACAGTGAGAAAAGAGCATGCCCTGGATGCTGGAAGTCCTTAATAATGGATGCTGCCTTTCTGAGACGCCACTCTTTGGAGATGTCCTGGGTACTTTGCAGGCTAGTGCCCAAGATGGAGCTAACTAGATTTACAACCTTCTGCAGCTTCTTTTGGTCCTGTGCAGTAGCCCCTCCATATCAGACAGCTTGTCAAAATGCACTCCACGGTACATCTATAGAAGTTTTTGAGTGTTTTTGTTGATATGCCAAATCTCTTCAAACTCCTAATGAAGTATAGTCGCTGTCTTGCCTTCTTTATAACTACATCGATATGTTGGGACCAGGTTAGATCCTCAGAGATCTTGACACCCAGGAACTCGAAACTGCTCACTCTCTTCACTTCTGATCCCTCTATGAGGATTGGTATGTGTTCCTTCATCTTACCCTTCTTGAACTCCACAATCAGCTCTTTCATCTTACTGATGTTGAGTGCAATGTTGTTGCTGTGTCACCACTCCACTAGTTGGCATATCTTGACCCTGCAGTCCCTCTCATCTCTATCTGAGATTCTACCAACAATGATTGTATCATCAGCAAACTTATTGATGGTATTTCAGCTATGCCTAGCCACACAGTTGTGGGTATAGAGAGAGTAGAGCAGTGGGCTAAGCAAACATTCCTGAGGTGCACTAGTGTTGATCATCAGCAAGGAGGAGATATCATCACCAATCTACACAGATTGTGGTCTTCCGGTTAGGAAGTCAAGGATCCAATTGCAGAGAGAGGTACAATCAGGGTTGTGGGAATGATGGTGTTCAATGCTGAGCTATAGATGATGAGCAGCATCCTGACATAGGTGTTTGTGTTCTCCAGGTGGTCTAAGGCCGTGTGAACAGCCGTTGAGATAGCATCTGCCGTTGACGTATTGTGGCGATAGGCAAATTGCAATGGGTCCAGGTCCTTGCTGAGGCAGGAGTTCACTCTAGTCATGACCAACCTCTCAAAGCATTTCATCACTGTAGATGTGAGTGCTACTGGGCGATAGTGATTAATGGCAGCCCACATTATTCTTCTTAGGCACTGGTATAATTGTTGCCTTTTTGAAGCAAGTGGGAACTTCTGCCCATAACAGTGAGAGGTTGAAAATGTCCTTGAATACTCCTGCCAGTTGTTTGGCACAAGTTTACAGAGCCTTACCAGGTACTCCATTGGGATTTTCTGCCTTGCAGGCGTTCACCCTCTTTAAAGACAGCCTAACATTGGCCTCTGAGACAGAGATCACAAGGTCACTGGGTGCAGCAGGAATCTCCACAGCTGTAATTATATTCTCCCTTTCAAAGTGGGCATAGAAGGTGTTGAGTTCATCTGGTAGTGAAGCATCGCTGCCATTCATGCTATTGGGTTTTGCTTTATAGGAAGTAATGTCTTGCAATCCCTGCCAGAGTTGTCGTATATCTGATGTTGCCTCCAACCTCGTTCAAAATTGTCTCCTTGCCCTTGAAATAGCCCTCCGCAAATCATACCTGGTTTTCTGGTACAGATCTGGGTCACCAGACTTGAATGCCACAGACCTAGCCTTCAGCAGGCGACATACCTCCTGGTTCATCCACAGCTTTTGGTTTGGGAATGTCCAGTAAGTCTTTGTACGCACACAGTCATCCACACAGGTTTTAATGAAGTTGGTAACAACATCCAGATTCAAAGATGAATCCCTGAATACAGTCCAGTCCACTGATTCAAAGCAGTCCTATAAGCGCTCTTGTGCTTCCCTTGTCCGTACCTGCTTGGTCCTCACTACTGGTGCTGCAGTCTTCAGTTTCTGCCTATACTCGGGGAGTAGAAGTACAGCCAGGTGATCAGACTTCCCAAAGTGAGGGCGTGGAATAGCACAGAACTTTCTTTTGTACCTCACCATTTTCTATTCCCATTCTGTTTTAAAATCATTAGCCTAGAATTTGGATTTCACTACTTTGCATTCACGGACCTTTTTTTAGAATTAAGGGACACTAAAGGATCCACTATTTATGAATGTCTATTGCAGACTATGAGATTAAGACTGGATGAATAGGTTTTCAGATTGTCAGAGAATTAAGAGGGTAAGATTTACGGCAGGGAACTGATCAGCCACAATCCTATAGAATAACAGTATTCACAAAAGGGGCCAAATGGATCACTACAGCTTCTATTATTTATGTTTTTTAAAAGACGTAAGAACTATGAAGACAATAGGAGATTGTAATTATGCTAAAAGAGCATGCAAATGTAAAGAGCCAGGAGAGTTGAAACAACTTTTGCCTTAAAGTTGCATTCCCACCAGGTTATACTTTCCACCAAATTAATGTTGCTTAAGCTAATGAGATGGTGGTGTAACTCTGATCTCATCTCTATATCATACTTCAACTTATCTTTCTCTTCTGGCAACTTTCCTTTTGCACCTCACCATATTCTGTTCTTATTCTGTTTTAAAATCATTAGCCTAGAATTTTGATTTCACTACATTGCATTCACAGTCTTTTTTTGCTTTAAATGCTAACACCCAATCAGCTCTCCTTTCAAAAACATGAAACTTCTGAAACTGCCATAATGACATTACTATCATTAAGATGGTTTACAAACCAAATGATGCACTAAAACAGAATCTGTGCAATTTTTGATGGACTACAGTCATTTGGCACCTGATGGTATTTTGTTGCACACCAAGATGAAGGATATTACCCCTAAACGATTCAATTCCCATGGTGACCAAGCACAAGCACACTTCATGGCTGCCATTATGGAGAGAGACACAACAGGGAAACTGAAAAGTGAACAAAGGTTTATTTGCCATGATAGAGAATCTCGTATACAGAATAACTTCTTGTACAAGATAACTACACTCACCTATTGAGATGTTCCTGCAAACAATGATGTCACTTTACGGACTCTTTAACTTCTTATATCATGCTCTTGTTATTTATTGCTATTTATTTACATTTGCATTTGCACAGTTTGTTGTCTTCTGCACTCTTGCTCTTTCATTGATCCTGTTTACAGTTACTGTACTATAGATTTGCTGAGTATGCCCGCAGGAAAAAGAATCTCAGGGTTGTGTGTGGTGACATGTATGTACTGTGGTAATAAAATTTACCTTGAACTTTGAACTTTAGAATATCTGGAGATATAGACAGAAGGGATGCCCTGTGCAGTGCTGGATGGATTGTGGGACCTCAAGCACAATTCCAACCTGGTTGAACAGAACCATTCCTATGCATTTTCCAATGGCCCAGACATCACTCAGTGGGTCTCCAAGTGACCAAACACAGCTTGTTGGAACTGTGGTGTATGGCATCATGCAAGAAGCTACCAATACAAGAAACACATTTGTAGCAAATGTCAATGCTATTGGTCACAAATTAGACTTTTGCCATCCTTCAGTGTCTGCAGGCCAGTGAAGCAAAAGGAGAAGTTGTTTCAAAAGCCATTAAAATCTACAAGGAATTTAATGGTCACATTCAAAATTGACTTAATTCCCAAGAGATGATATGTGAATGTATTTATCAACAATCAGTTGGTCAAGCTACAACTTGATAAGGTGTCGGACATCACCATTATCTGCAAATGCACGTGGCAGGTACTTGGGTCCTCATCAGTCAAATCAACTCATCACTCCATCTGCAATGCATCGGATGGAATCTTCCAGCTGACTGGTGAACTGCACTGCATGATGAAGCTGAACAGTAACTAAGTCCATGGTGTGTGTTACCTAACAGACCAGCCTTGGCATTGACTGGACGAACAAGCTTGATCTCTGGACCATTCCTCTGGATGAGACCTGTTCCAAGATTTGGCCGTTCAAATTTTGTCAGTCGACGCCATGCCACCATTAGTACGTGAGACCATACAACAACATCTACAACTGTGTAGCAGTGTTTCAAGAAGGTTTAAGTTGCTGCACCAACCTGCAAGCAGAACTTCATTTTTATACAGCCTCAAAGCCAGTCTTCTGTCCCAAAGGCTGGTACAAACAAAGCCTTACCAGTTGGGGAGCAAGCGCTTGATCACCTGCAACAAGCTAATGTGATCAAAGCCATCAAATACTCACACTGGGCAGATCCTATAGTCATTATTGAGAAAGCCAATGGTGCTGTACAGTGAGGTTGTGATATCTCAACTGGTCTCAATATGGCTCTGGAGATACACCAGTCCCATTACTGGTACTGACAGATCTCCTGGCAAAGTGTTACAGTGGTCACTACTTTGCGAAGTTGGACTTGGCTGAAGCCGACCTCCAGCAGAAACGGTGGAATCTTCACAGGAGCTTCTCACTGTCACAACACATAAGGGGTTGTTTTCCTTCCTTCTTATGCCTTTTGGGTTAAAGGTGGCTCCTTCAATTTTCCAACAGCTTATGGGACACCATGCTGAGTGGTAATGACAGTGTTACACTTGCCTCGATGACATAACTGTGATGGGCACGGATCAGTCAGAACTATGCCAATGTCTGGACCAGGTTGTGAACAACTACAAAACTCTGGATTGTGATTTTGGACAGAAAAATGCAGACTCCTGATGTCTTCAATTAAATATCTGCAATTCATTATAGACGAAGCTAGTTGGTGCCCAAATCCTGAAAACATCACTTATGTCTTAAACATACCTCCACCATCAGATGTTAGCAGTTTATGATAATTTTTGGGCGTGATCAGTCATTATTTAGCATTGCTCCCAGCAATGCTCTGATTGAGGGAGCTATTCAGTGCTCTGCTCAGCATCGGTACATGTGAAAGTGGTCCAAACAATGGCGAAAGGCTTTTGAAGATTCTGTTCTCTTAACACATTTCAAACCAAAGTTGCCAATTGTCATTGTAACGGATGTATGCAACTATGGGGTGGGAGCTATCATATCCCATATCTTCCCAGATGGTTCCATAAAAGCTGTCATGCATGTAGCCAGATCACTGACCTCAGCGGAAAGGAACTATGGACAAATTGAGAAAGAGGAAGCCTTTGGAATCATCTTTGCTGTGAAGAAATTCCACAAGATGCTTTCTAACGAACACTTTATCTCTTTACTGATCAGGAACAACTGTTTGTCCATCTTCAGGTCTAAGAAAGGCATCCCAGTGTATACAGCTAGCTATCTCGAAAGGTGGGCAACAACATTATTAGCCTACAATTTTGAAATCAATTACACATCAACCTCAGGAACCTGGTCAGTCAGATGCCCTCTCCAGACTTATGAATCAACAGGTTACTGAAAGCAAAGATGCAGTTGTGGGTTTGATTTCAATTGATTGTGAAGTCCACTGGGTTGTATAAGATGCTGCTGAAGGCCTTCCTGTCATGCTGGACAAGATCAGAGCAGGAACAACTGCAGATTCTCTTCAGTGTATCTCCAGATACCTTGTTGATGGATAGCCAGACAAGGTTAAGGAGGATGTCATACCTTTCTACTGACAAAATACAGTACATCGCTCTCAACTGTAGACTCCTGCTTAATGTTCGGGGACAAAATAGTGACTCCTCTAACACTTTGACAAAAGTACTGAACCAATTCCACTGTGACTTTATTTATGTGGATAGACTGGAGAAGCTATGGTGGTCCTCTTTAAAACCAAGGAGGATGCAATCAAATCTGACAGATGTATGTCAACTTCAAGTTTATTGCCATTCAACCATATACATGTATACTGCTAAATGAAACAATTTTCCTCTGGACCAAGGTGCACAATACAGTACATATAACTCACAGACAGTACATAAGGTAATATTACCACAAATAAATTAACAAATAATAAGGTGCATTTATGACACAAATTAAAAAATAAAAGAGTATAATACTACTGATGGTTCATGCGTGATGAGACCTGTGTGGTGGCAGGGATTTTCATAGTCCCATGGCCTGAGGGAAGAAGCTGTTTCCCATCCTTACAGTCTTTGCCTCAGTGCTATGGTACTTCTTGCCTGATGACGGGGGGGGGGGGGGGGCGGGGGGTGGTTGTTCAAACAAATTGTTGGATGGATGGGAAGGATCATTGACAATGCTAAAGGCCCTACATATGCAGCACCCCTGATAAATACCTCAGACGGAGGGAAGGGATCCCATAATGATCCTTTCGGCAGTCCTTACAATCTTCTGTAGGGTCTTACAGTCAGGTGCCTTGCAATTCCTGTTTCAGATGGTGATGCAGCTGGACACTCTCAATGGAGCTGCAGTGAAAATGATTGGTTAGAATGGCAATGGGGGTGGGGGGGGTCTCGCTCACCTCAATCTCTTCAGGAAGTGGAGATGCTGCTGTGCTTTCTTGGCTAAAGAGGTAGTGTTGAGGGACCAGGTGAGAATGTCTGTTATTTGCAATTCCAGAAACTTGGCGCTCCGAAATCTTTCCTCAGTGGAGCCATGTACGTGCAGTGAGGAGTAGTCAGTCTGCACTTTACAAAAGCCCACAATCATCTCTTCAGTCTTAAGACCATTGCGATTCAAGTTGTTATGCTTGAACCATTTTATTAGGGGCTCTACTGCCTCTGTGTACACCATCTCATCTTCGTTGTTACTGAAGCCAGCCTCTGCTGTGTCATCAGCAAGGTTGATGATTTGGTTTGAACTGGATCTAGTACTATAGTCATGGGTCAGCAGCATAAAATTCTGTAGAATATAGAGCAGGCAGATCGAGAGAAACTGTGGAGAGATTGAGAGCTAGAGGACATAGGATGAAAATGATTGGCAAAAAAAACTTAAACTAGCTTGAGGAAAATGCTTTCAAAGGGCAATTAATAAGAGAACATGGAATAACTGTTGATGACAGAGAAGGCTGATTCAATTACTCAAAGGAGAAGTGGATAAGGATTGGAAAGGAAATAACTTGCAGAGCCAAGGGAGAGGATAAGATAGTAGGATCAACTGGATTTTTCATGTATAGATTTGTTATAGGCCAAAAGAGCCAAATGGACTTGTTCCATGCTGTAACTGTGTAGTGGATCTGAGATAATATCTACAAATAGATTCATGTTTGTGATACTCTCTTGCCTTTTCACAAGGTCTCGTCATTCTGTTATTGCTATCACCAATTATGCAATCTCTGATCATTGTCTTGCTTTGTCTTTCACCCATATTCTCCACACCACTGCCCAACTTCAAAGGTTCACTTATTATCAAAGTATACAACTTGAAATCCTTCTTCTCTGTCTATCCATGAAATCAAGAAAGAAAAGAAAGGCAGCACGATCATCAATATTCCCCCACCCAAGTCCCTCCTCCCGCACAAAAAAAAACAAACAAAAATGGAACAGGCACAGCAACCCCCAAATCCCTCCTCCCGCACACAAAGAAACAAGAGAGATCAGGCAAAAAACACAGAATATATATATATAAAAGCTATAAGACTGAAAAGAAGTCTGCAGTCCATTTCCACATTCAAAATGCAGAAAACCTGGGGAACTCTCTCCAGGCCCAGTGGCAGACCTTTCCCTCTCCAGTACAGAGCGATCAAAAGGCATACAGCCGGCGCTCACCCTCTGCACTCGCCTCGAAGCTTCAATCTCCCTCGTTGCTTTAATTGGCCAACAATGGAAGCTTTAATCAGCGAATTATGACTTTCGCCCCATCCCACAGACTTCCTTTTACAGAGTACACCTTTGGGGATAGAAACCAACAACCACCGCCCTTACAAAATCTCATTTTTGTAGAAAGAGCCTTATTCCTACTATTCATTATTGATCTTTACAGTAATAGCATGTTAATTTGTACCTTCCTTTGTTCCTAATCCCCCCATAAAAGGATTGCTCTTTTTCTCCCCTTAGTACTGGCATGAAGGCACCACGGTAGCATAGCGGTTATCATGATGTTATTACAGCTCGGACTGTCGGAGTTCGGAGTGCAACTTCAATGCTGTCTGTAAGAAGTTTGTATGTCCTTCCCATGAGCGCATAGGTTTCCTTTGGGTGCTCTGGTTTCCTACCAAATTCCAAAGATGTTAGTAGGTTGATTGGCCATTGTAAATTGTGCTGTGATTAGGCTAGGGTTAAGAGAGGTGGGCTGCTGGGTGGTGCAGCTTGTTAGGTCAGAGGGGCCTGTTCTGCGCTGTAGCTCTAAATAAATAAACAATAACCCCCAATTCTGCTCCTTTGAATTTTAACAACTTTGACAGAAAATAGTAATAATTGCTAACAACCAGATATTAGTTCTGCTCTCCATTGATAATAACCAGGTAATATTAAGCTCCTGCTTTCCATTGCCATAACTAATTATTATTCAGATTTTTTTTCAGAATGTAAAGATGTAAAGATAGCTCCTGAGTTGTCTTCTCAAGCACATCCATTTACTTAATCTTATCTCCTCTTCTTTCAGCCTTTTGAGAAATTTACTGTTAAGTCTGTCTCCTGGATTAATCCTAACCATTCATATCCTTGACACCTTCCATTGCTGATTCAGCAGTGGCTTCCCCCTCCTGAGCCCCCATTTTCCATTTTCTCCCAGAAGCAAAAGCATATCTCCCTCCAGATCTTATCCCATATCTTATTCTCTGTGCAATCTCATACTGTTCCATGAAACCAGCTTTCTCCTCCCTTGACTGTGCTATAAATGAACTGTCAACTCTCTCTGCCTATATTCCTGGCTCAAATCTCGAAGATATTGTTAAAAGTTAGCTCTCATTAAGTCTTTGGTTTTTCCTGAAGTGGGATATGAAGGGGCATAGATAGAGTAAGTAATGAGAAACATTTTCCCCAAAGCAGAGTTGTCTATTATCAATGGCATTCCATAGATTAAGGTAAGTGGTAATAGATTCAGAAGGGATTTGAGAACGATCTTCTACATCAAGGAGGCAGTTGAAATCTGAAATATACTGCATGAGAAGGTGGTAGAGATAGCTAATCTCACAACATTTAAGTGTAGCACAGAAGTTATGGGCCAAATGCTGAAAGAGGGAATTTGTATGGTTAAATACTTGCTGGCTTTTGGGATACATTATGCTGAAGGGCTTGCTTCTGTGCTCTATAACATTATGACTCAATGATTTGCGCCTGGCTTCAAATCAGAACAAACAATATAAGAACAATAGAAAATAAAATCTGCTGAAACCTTTAAAACATTCAGAGACATTTAATAAAGATAAATAACTTTAAATATTACATTAATATTTCAAAAAGAAAATCACCTAAGGTACTTCAATTATATTTTAAAAGCCCTCTAATCATGAATAATTAATGTACCTGATTATTCCTTGACCAAGCAGTCCCAGGCACATTTTTCTTACCTAGTCTGGCAAGCACTTTGAGAGTTATATATCTCTAACAGCCTCTAAGAGGACCACAACCTTGTCGTGGTTTGGAGGCTTTGTGCCTCAATGACCTGGAGCGCTATGTTGGCTGAAGCCAGGGCCTTATGCTTTGGCTCTTATTAGGGTCAGCAATGCCAAACAAGTCACAAGTGAGGTGTATAAGATGATGAGAGGCATTGATCATGTGGATAGTCAGAGGCTTTTCCCGGGGCAGAAATGGCTGCCACAAGAGGACACAGGTTTAAGGTGCTTGGAATAGGTACAGAGGAGATATCAGGGGTAAGTTTTTTATGCAGAGAGTGGTGAGTGCATAGAATGGGTTGCCGGCAACGGTGGTGGAGGCGGATACGATAGGGTCTTTTAAGAGACTCCTGGATAGGTACATGGAGCTTAGAAAAATAGAGGGCTATGGGTAACCCTAGTAATTTTTAAGGTAGGGACATGTTCAGCACAACTTTGTGGGCTAAAGGGCCTGTATTGTGCTGTAGGTTTTCTATGTTTTTAAGTCAAAGGGTAGAGGCTAAACTAAGATTGGTCCACCAGTCCTCCAGATTCGGGGGTTCAGCTCAGGGCTAACAATCCTGACTGGTTAAATAAAACTGTAAGTCTTCTACATCTGAGTGGGATGGTATTCCCGAGTCTCCACCCAGGACTCGCATGGCTGACAGTAGTGAGGACAGAGAGGAAGCTACTGGCACAATGAAGGAAGCTCTGAACACCACCAGAGATGGATGATGTTCGTTGCTGCTCTAAACGCCAGTGGCGTAATGGGCAATAAAATGAATATCTTTCAAATCATAGAACATAGAATAGTACAGCACTGGTTAGGCCATTTACCCCATGATGTTGTGCTGCTCTTGATGCAAATTTATACTAAATGTCCTCGTTGTATCTATCACCCATATCCGTCTGTTCCCTTCATAAGCATGTGTCTACCTAAAAGCCTCTGACACTCCACCAAACTGCCTGCCTACACTACTACATAGCATTTCCACCACAATTATTCTAAATACTGGTGTGGTGCTCCACAAGGTTGTATCCTCAGCCCCCTATTCTCTGTTTACTCATAACTGAATAGCTGGATTTTACTTTACCGTATCTCTCTCTACAAGTTTCATTTGATACCACCATAGCAGGATGCATATCAAATAACAATGAGTTGGAGTACAGTAAGGAAATAGAAAGCTTAGTAACGTGGTGTCAGGACAGCAACCTTTTCCTTAATGTCGGCAAAATAAAAAAGCTGGTCATTGACTTCAGGAAGCAGGTGGGGGGCATGGTTCACACTCTCCTGTCTACATCAGTAGTGTTGAGGTTGAGAGAATTGAAAGCTTCAAGTTCTTAGGTGTGAACATCGCCAATAACCTGTCCAATCATGTAGACGCCATGGACAAGAAAGCACACTAATGCCTCTACCTTCCTGGGAGGCTAAAAGAATTCTGGCATATCCCTGTTATCCCTTACCAATTTTTATCAATGCCCCTTATAAAGCATCTCATCTGGAAGCATCAGAGGTACGGTGATATGGTAATTGCTCTGCCCTTGACCACAAGAAACTGCAGTGAATTATTTACGCAGCTCATTACATCATGGAACCAGCCTCACCTATATGGACTCACTATATTTCTCACTACTTCAGTAAAGTGACCGGTGTAATTAAAAACCATGCCGACTCCATGCATTTTCTCTTCTCCCCTCTTTCATTGTGCAGAAGATACAAAGGCCTCAAAGTACAGTATCTACCACCAGGCTCAGGTACAACATCTATCTCACTGTTATAAGGTTATCAAACAGTTCTCTAGTATGATCAAATATAATCAATATGTCGTTATGACCTAGCACCTTTCCATTTACTTACACTGCACTTTCTCTGTAGCTTTTACAGATAATTCTGAATTGTTATTTTTTTTTATCTTGTTTTACCTCATTGCACAGTGTGATGATTTGATCTGTATGAACAATATGCAAGACAAGCTTTTTACTGTATCTTGGTACATGTGACAATAATAAACCAATTGCAATTCCTATTCCAAGTACCTTGGGATTTAACATTGCTCACCAAGGACATACTGCATCATGGCATCTTATGGCCTTCCTAATTACCTGCTTGAACACTTTCCTGCTATCTTTATATTCCGCACGGACGCAGTCTGATTTTAGCTTCCTAAACCTTATGTATGCTTCCTTTTCCTTTGACTAAATTCAGGATCTTTTGGGTCATTCAGGGTTCAATACCTTACCACCTTTGTCCTTACTCCGTCCCGGAACATGCCAAGCTGGTCTTTAAACAACTCCCACATCTCAGATGTGGACTTGACAACAGAATTCCTCCCAATCAATGCCCTTTAGCTCCTGTCTTATCCTGTTGTAATTTCTCCCAATTTAATACCTTCCCTCAAGTTTCAACTTTATCCTTACTGGTAACTATTTTAAAACAGAATGGGTTGTGGTCACTATTCCCAATATGTTCACCCACTATCAGATCTACCATCTGGCCTAGCTCATTGCCAAAGCCAGGTCCAGTAAGTTCTCTTCTCTAGATGGACTCTCCACAGACTATTTGAGAATCCCGCCTGGATGCACAGAAAAAATCATGTTCTGACCTAAGCTGCTTGTACTAAGGAAGTTCCAATCAGTACTGGACAAGTCCCGCGTTGTGATAACCCTGTTGTTTCTGCACCTTTCCATAATCTGCCCACATATCAGCTGCTCCACCAGTTGGTAGTTATTGGGGCTTTATAATATAATCCTATCTGCACCTAACCTATTTCTGAGCTCCACCCAAACTGCCTCTGTATCCTCTCTAAATACTGCTGTGACATTCTCCTTTATCAGTAGTGCTATCCCCCTGCCTTTTACTCCACTCTTTACCACATTTATAATGATGAAACCCAGAACGCTGAGGTGCTAGTCCTGTCTCTCACGCATCCAGGTCATGGTAATGGCAACAACATTGTAATTCCATTTACCGATCCAGGATCTAAGTTCATAGTCCTTGCCCAGAATACTCCTAGCGTTGAAATAAACACTTTTCAGTCCACCAGACCCAACGTGTTTGTTTGCCTGTCTCTTGCTGTCCTTCCTTTCAATCTTATCTGTCATGCCATCTTGCTTACCCTCAACCCTTCCTCTTAGTGTCCTGTTGATGTAGTTACCATGCCCCTATCACTCCGGTATAAACCCCACCGAGTAACACAAGCAAACCTCCCAGCAAGGATGAAAAAAAAGGAAGGATGTTGGTTCCCTTCCAGCTCAGATGCAAGTTGCCTTTCTTGTACAGATCCCACCTGCCCTGGAAGAGAGCCCAATGATCCATAAATCTGAAGCCCTCCTTCCTGCACCTTGCTCTTTAGCCTCGTATTGAACTGCACTAGGTATCCATTTCTCAACTCACTAGTACATGGCACAGGTAGTAATTCTGAAATTACAACCCTGGAAGTCCTGCTCTTTAACTGTCTACCTCCCCCAAAATCATTTTAAAGGACCTCATCCCTGCTCCTGCCTATGTCAAAGGTACCTCTATAGACCACAACCTCTGGCTGCTCACCCTCCTCTCTCAGAATGTCCTGTAACCACTGCAAGACATTTTTGACCCTGGTAGCTGGGAGGCAACACACATCCTGGAGTCTTGATTGTGTTCAGAGAAACACCTATCTGACCCCTTCCAAATGAGTCCCCTGTCACTGTCACTCTGTCTGACTTCATCCTTCCCTTCTTTTCCTCAGAGCTCGGCATGGTGTCATTGACCCAGCTGGCTCTTGGAGTCACAGAGTCAATCAAATAGATAAAATCTCAGGCTAATTAGTGAAGAAAAGAAAACATTCATCTCTAGTTCTGTAGATTTATCATGACATGTCAAGGGAATCATATTTGTCCTGATTTATGTTAAAAGATAGTTAGTTCTTATACAAAGTGACCCTCCCCCCACCTCATCAGAAAGAATTCAAGCTCTTTTTTCCCTTTGAAATCTGCTTTGACAAATATTGACAATTTAGATCTTCACTTCTATTACAGTATATTGTCCTAGATGGAGGCTTTGAGTATATGCTGGTTCTCTGAGCAATACTATCATTTCATTCCCCCTTATTTCCCTGGAACCTTTTCTCTGTTTACATTACCTTTCCCTCGTCCTACTGAAACTCCCATCTGGAAAAGGATCTAGTGCTTTCCTGGCATATATGACAAATTAAGACTTCTCGGACTTCCAGCCGGGTACAAGTATCAATTATAACTGATGCTTCAACGACAAGCTCTGCCATCTTCCCTGATGAAGATGACGGAGATTGCCATCGAAACATCAGTTGTAATTGATACCTGTCCCCAACTGAAAGCCCAAGAACAGCTTGTTCAAATCTCCTATCTGCCATCTGCATACATGTAATTTACACTAACTAATTAACTTATCAACATTTGTTTGAGATGTGGTATGAAACTGGAACACCCAGGGGAAACTGATGTGCTCAAAGTGAAAAATGTGCAGTGTTCTCATGGACAACTGGCAAGGTCAGGATCAAAGCCAGGTTGATAGGTCTGTACAGCAGTAGCACTGCCTGTTATCCCAATATACCATTCTCTTCAGATCTTCTTGTGATGGCACAGTGTTATTTACAGTCCTAACCCTACACATACCTTGCTATTATCTGCATGCCTGTGTATCATTCGCCCAACACATTATCTACACCATTGATGAATGCTGTTAATGGGTCACTATTATCAATCCCAACGGCCCATCTCCAGCAACCTATCTCCAAGCAAATCCAAATCGATTGGCTATCACTGTCAGTCTATGGTCAATGAGCATACTTAATTCGTCACAGCAGTTGACTGCAAATTGTACAATGTTCTATCTCATAAAGAAACTCATACCATTAAGTGGACTATTTCTGACTTGCTGTAATGTTCAGAAATAAACCATTAGATAAATAGTAAGTGTATTTCAAGCCAAACAATTCTTTATTTGTAACCACAGAAATAGAACATTGTGTGTGAAATCAGGCTGTCAGTTGAGAAGTGTGGTGATTATTCCAGCAGAGCTAAAGAGAGGGATGTGGAGACTGAGAATATTCGTGGAGGAAGGTGTCAGATACATAAGAAAAGAATGTAGAAGTATAACTAGGTCATGGTGTCCATTGAGTTTACTTCTCCATTCGTTAAAACGTGGCTAATCATACACTTTTGTGAGCTGCCAGTCCTGTTCCTTATACAATCAGGTCTGTAATCTTTAGCTGAGATCCCTTCTCATTTTTCTAGGCTCTGGTGAACACAGTCCCAGTCTGCCTACTGTGACTTCACATAGCAAAACTGGCATCCTGCAAACAGTGTAAAGATTATGGAACTTTAAAAATAACCAAAATACTTGTGAAACCAAGGGACAACTTAGGCTGCAGATGCTGGAATCTGGAGCAAAAATAGAGTAGCTGGAAGAATTCAGTGGGTCAGTACACTTAGCTGGACTCGATCCGGATGGGTTATGAACTGAAGTGTTGACTGTTCATTCCTCTATATATTCCCTTTGCCTGACTTGCTGAATTTTTTTTACTTGTACTCATGCACCCTGCAGTCTTTTACCCTTGTTTAAGGTTTAATAGGATCAGCCACTACCCACAAATACAATTATGTCTCCAGACCAGCACAGTGAGATATGTGCCAATTACATAGATTAGGGGTCACTCTTAAATATTCTCTCAATCTCTGAACCACACTGAGGATATATTTAGAATGTATTTGATGTTAAAAATACTATTAAATTAACTAGTCCATCCACTGAAACTAGTAATGTACAAGCAAAACATTAGAATCACCTTTGGCAATTTTAAATCCAGTTAATTACAGAAGGACCAGATACTTCTATTAAGACTGTTTATTTTTGAGATTATCCCATTTTCAGCTATATTATTAAAGTTACCACTTGAAGTTCAACAGTCAATAATTTTAAGTAAAAGCAAATGAAAATGCTGATACACGATTAGAAACATAAAAAACCTACAGCACAGTACAGGCCAAAAAAATTCAATCAGGCTCCAAATGTTCATAAATCCTGCCTCTCAGGATCTTTTCCATCAACTTACCAACCACTGAAGGAAGATTGCAGCATAGAGAAATTCCTTTATCTGTTGTATCAAAATTTTTCATCAAAAACGTGAAATAGTTTTGGTTCAAATTTCACAAGAGACCTGTAGTGGAAATTCTTCCCAAGGGCCCCAGGTTTTGCAAGCCTGCAAGCATGCAGTCGACTCAACCTGTTAATGGAAATGGAACAGTTCCAGGAATTTACATTCTGTGGTCTCTTTCCATGTTACTGTCCAACATGGGGTGAAGAATTACAAAGATTAGCTCTCCCAACATCCCGTAACTTCCTACATCATATGTTTCCAAGGTAGCTAAAAACATCGGGCTAGACTGAGCTCAATCCCCTGTGTAACCCCTGGAACAGACTTTTGCAGCCTTGTGGCCAGGATGATGTAGTAATCACATCACTGACTGGGTTAGGAAAAAAACATGCAAGAAAGTTTGTTTTCAATTAAGTTAGTATTTGAGCTCATGGCTTCAGCATCATATCGCAGAGCAGTTCATACCTCAGAGATATTTAAAAGTATTAAAAGAATAGATTTTAAAAATAAAATACCTATGCAAACTTATTAAAATACTCTTAACCTATAAACACAAAATAATCTGCAGATGCTGGGGTCAAAGCAACACTATCACCTCCCTCATGGTTCCGCCTCCTTCTACTACCCATTGTGTTTTCCCCTATTCCTTCTTCACCTTTCCTGCCTATCACCTCCCTGCCTCCCCTCCCCCACCCCTTTATCTTTCCCCTTACCGGTTTTTCACCTGGAACCTACCAGCCTTCTCCTTCCCATCCTTCCCCCACCTTCCTTATAGGGCCTCTGCCCCTTCCCCCTACAATCCTGACGAAGGGTTCCGGCCCGAAACGTCGTCCGATCTTTTCCACGGATGCTGCCCGACCTGCTGAGTTCCTCCAGCGTGTTGTGAGTACACTTATCCTATAAATTGGTTAAAATTTTAATTTAATTGAAAAGATTTTACTTGCAGGATGTTTTCTAACCCATTTAGCGATGCCATTACTGCATTGGCCTGCCTAACATGCAGCTAAAGGTTCAACGTGAAATGAATCAGCTCCTTCAGAACAGTGTCAATGAGGTTCAATTATATTATATTCCCATTGGTCCAAACAAGATACACCTGCTTCTTCCCTAAATAAAATAACTGTTGCCTGCTTGAGAAGTTACCTACTGAAGACTTGCATGTTTACTAATATTTAGTACGGGTGCACATTCCTTTATCCAAAATTCCGAAATCCAAAAAGCTCCGCAAACCAAAGTTTTTTTCGCCAACAGCTGACGTCACTCAGGTGTGATGTGGCAGCAGTAGCAGAGGCCGCCAGACGTCAGTTGTGGTTCAACACTTGTACTGGTTACACGTGCGTTTGCTGTTCACTGATATTTTGTGTTCACTGTTGACTTTGTGTTTAATTTCATTGTGAAAATGTCAAAAAGAGCTGCTGATACCCCTATGGGTAACAATGAGAAAAAGAGAAGGAATCTTCTCTATCAATAACGCAGAAAGTGGAGTTATTGCAGAAGCTTGATCGTGGTGTGTCTGTGCGGCATCTTACTGAAGAAAACAGTGTCGGAATTACCACTGTATATGATTTAAATAAACAGAAAGACAAGTTACTGAAGTTTTATAGCGACAGTGACATTCTACATTTATTCCAATAAGTCATTTATCATGTGTTTGATTCGGTTCATTTGAAGCTGTATATTTTTATGTTTTATTGAATGTTTTTGTTGGAAATAAAAAATTTTCTTGTCATTATTCCCTAAACAATACAGTATAACAACTATTTACATAGCAGTTACATTGTATTAGTATTATAAGTAATCTAGAGATGATTTAAGGTATACTGGAGGATGTGCGTAGGGTTGGTGCGCCGCTGGGTCCTAAAGTCCACCACACTGAGACAGGTTAAATAAGGGACTTGAGGATACGTGATTTTTGGTATCGGGGGCGGGGGGGGGGGGTGGATCTGAAATCCGAAAAATTCTGAATTCCAAAATGCAACTGGCCCCAAGGATTTCAGATAAGGGATTGTGGACCTGTACATAAATATAAAGCAATATGAATCATTTTCTATGTGCACACATAGAAAGAATCTGACTGAAAATTGCTATCAAAAATATCATTGTAACTTCAATCAAAATGGATTAAATATGTACTAAAATTCTATAACAGAGACTGGCAAATATTTGCAAAAATATCAGTATGTTATCAAACAAACAATTCTTCGTTTTGTCCGAAGGTAAAATACTGAAGGTATCTTAATTTTATCAGCAATACCATCAGTCAGTTTTTGAATTATGCATAAAATGTAATTGCATTTTAGTTTGAAGGACTAATCATTGCATTATCACTCTGTCAAGCAAAGTAATTAAAAGTAATTGTTATAAGAATCACAAATAACTCTTCTGGCCAAAAGAAACAATCCTGTGTTGGGAAGCAACTAATCTACTTCATTATTTTGATGAGTATCTTTTGCAACTTAAATTTTAGCATTACTGGCAGTGAACGTTTTTGTCCGAGAGTTTTCACCTTGAGCATAATTACTGATTTAAATTACATTAGTTCCCAAAGTACTTTTTGCTCAAGGTTTTGCTTCAACATATTGCCATGCACCACAAATAAATTTTTCTGAGAATCAGAATAGTTTAGCAAAGGTTAGAGCATAATTTGTTTATAAACCCAGAATCAGCCTGTTATATTTGAGAGGGCGCAGTTCATTAATACATCTGAAACAGGTATCACAAAATATAAGGAACTCAGCAGGCCAAGCAGCATCTATGGAAAAGAGTAAACAGTCGACGTTTCTGGCCAAGACCCTTCTTCAGGACTGGAAAAGAAGGGAAGAAATCAGGATAAGAAGGTGGGGGGAGAGGAGGAAGAGGTACAAGGTGGCAGGTGATAGGTGAAATTGGGAAAGGGGGAGAGGTGAAGTAAAGAGCTGGGAAGTCGATTGGTGAAAGAGATAAAGGGCTGGAGAAGGGGAAATCTGATAGGAGAGCATGGAAGACCATGGAAGAAAGGGAAGGGGGAGGGGCAGGTAAAGAGATAAGGTGAAGGAGTGAAACAGGAATGGGGATGCTCTGCTTACTCGTTTCCGGAGATGCTGCCTTGCCTTGCTGAGTTCCTTCAGCATTTGTGTGTGTTGTTTTGGATTTCCAGCATCTGCAGATTTTTTCCTGTTTGTAATCACAAAATATAAGGTATTTTAACTAATCTTGTTCATATGCAAGTAATTCAAAATTTTAAGCAGGAGAGTTCCACATTAGTCTTACAAATGGAATTAGATAAGAGCTTACAAGTAATAGAAATATTATTGTCATATCTGAAATTGTGATTTCAACCTTCCCTCCCAAACAATTACAATAAATCTCTGAGATGTTTATAACCATTGTGTCACAAATTGGAAACTTTACATCCAAATGCACTTTAGTTGCCAGGGCTGAACACATAAAAGAATAACGGCTGTCTGTGTACTCACCTCCATACATTCAATTAAAGTCATTCAATTCAAATTAAAGTCAATTCAATTCAATTAATATTTAAGAATATTTACAAATATTCTTAAAATGTAAACCTCGTTTTAGATGAAAGTCACGCTAATATTACTGTATTTTATAATAAGTAAATTCTTCCCAAGTAAAGGAAATATCAGTTCAAATTCAATTTGAGGCTTTCCATATCTCAGTGAAAAGGCTTTGTGGTCAAGCCACTCTGTAGAGACTTGAGCATAAAGTCTAGACTGACACTTAAGTGCCGTACTTGGGGATTATTGTACTGTTGGGAGCGCTACTTTTGGATGAGATGTTAACCTCTCCACTTTATTAGATGAGCATATAAAATGCTACTCCAAAGAGCAGCATCCTGTCCAATATACTGTATATTTTCCAAGCAACAACACAAGAAAGATTAATCAGTCACTATAACATTACTGTTTAAGAAATGTTACTGTGTACAAATTGACTTTAAATGTTTCTACATTACAACAATATTCACATTTCCAAAAATAATTCTAATTCTTTGTATGACCTATTATCATATCCCTCAAACAAAGTGAACTGTATTACAAATATGCAAGTCTTTTTCAAAAAGTTTTAATATAATTATAGTTTATTTTGTAACCCTCTCACTGGAGCCCATATACAAACTTGGCTCACTAGCCGGCTCTGCCAACAGCTATGTAACTCACCTTTCATGATTAATAAACGTCTAGGGTCTGTATGATTTGGGGTTCAACCAAACAGGAATGTTGTGATGCTTTGATTAAAGAAACCTTGATTTGAGTGAAGCTGTGTTAATACTGCCTAAACATGATTATTGGTTGGCAAGAAGTAATAGATCGTACACTGCATAAAATTATAAAGAAAGTATATTTACCAATCTCAGCTTCATCAAACAGTTAATTGGAAAAGAAAATAAAATAAAAGAGCCCATTACAGTTATACCAATCCAATGTGCACATAATGTTGGAGCTCATACTGGAGTATTCGGGGGTGTATCTCTTACTCATGCACTGAACCCACAATCTTTGTGAAAGCACCTGCCACAATCTGAACTTACCTTGAAGTCCATCTTGAACAAACTGGCTCTCTCTCAGGAGCATTGGCCCTTCCTCCTTGGAGCCATTCATCTGCACAACGCACTTCTTGCAATGGGAACTCTCCTTCTAACGACGTTCTGGGGCATCTTCCCCTGTGTCCCGCTCCGCGGCTCCCGCCAAAAGACCCCAAACCAGACACTGTCCATCACAAATCTCTCTTCACCTAGCTCTCTCAAGAACCATCTCCCAATCCCATCATCCTGATTGGTTGACACAACAATCCTCAGTTGAACAGCAAGGCTGCTTATCTTAGTCAAAACCAAAATATTCTACCAGCAGGACACACTGCATTTGCAGAAAACCGCTAAAATGAAATACGTACAGCATAGCAATAGAAATCTTAACCAGGCATTACACTCTTCCCCCACCAAAAGCAGTCATGTCCTTATGACTTTGGAACTTATTAAACCATTATTAATAACACAGTATTCAAATGAATTTTGTGATTTCAGAAACCCCAATCGATTTGTAAATGGAAGTAGCATATCTCACAATGGGAATGGACATAACACCTTGTTCTCAGCTGCATCATATGCCAGCCTGCTAGGGGGTTTCCTGACTCTCTGAAACCTCCTTATCTCATCTTCCGCTTCTCTAGCTTCAGCCACTCCTTGTGACCTTTTCTGTCTACTAGAGGATGCACCCCCTCCCCCCGACTATTACTTGAACCTTCTGGCAGCTTAGGTCCTCCTGCCCCATGATCAAATTTAGCTTCCTTCAGTTTGAGAAGGAGCTGTCGAACATCTTCAACCTCTGCTGATGCTAAACGGTGAGACAGCTCTCAGAAAGGCATGTTCTTGGTTACTCTAGCTATGTCTCCAGGATAGAACGTGACAGATTTAGAGTGGGTGTAGCACACGGTTCCTTGTTTATGCTCATCATCCTGCTTAGGAGGAACTTGCACCTTCTCAAAAGCAGCTCTGAATACTGGGTGCAAGGACAAAAAATTCTTTTTAAAGAATTCTCTCCATTTCTCTTCTTGCATGCTCCCACAAGCCTTCTCACAATGGGACTATTTGTTCTCACAAGAATGGAAGCTTCACCTTCTTCTTTTTTTTTTGTAATTTATTTTTATTGAAGTTCATCACCAAACAAGCATTTCCCTAAGATGTATTTCAGATATTGCACATATACAGTCATATTTGCCACAAATCTCCACATAATATTTTCTCTGAGGTATATACTTATAGAAAAGAGAGGAAAGAAAGAACAAGCAAAGGAGGAAAACTACATACAAGTAGGGACCAATACTGGTGTGTCAATAGTCTCAGTTACTGCAACATCTGTCTCTGAAAACTCCAGTTTCAATGACAAGTAACCATCAGGTACTCATCGGTATTAAGCCCCCAGATCTCAAGGGCAATGAGTGGCGTCAACGGTGAACGCGTCAAATACTGGTTGTAAAAGGACATATAAAGCAAAGTAACTTAAGAAACTGTGTCAAGCATAGCTCTAGCATAACCGTCTTCATCAGAGCTTGGTCCCACTAAACATTCAGGAATAGTTTTTTACACTTTAGTATTTCCCTTTATACTCTGATTGGAGCGTACCCTTCCTTTACTGGGTCCCCTTGTAGTTTTGCCTCTTTTCTCCTCTGTCTGATTAACTGCTCACTTACTTTTCAAAGATTTTCCTGTCCCTCACAGTCTTGTTTGAAATGTCCATCTTCTCCACAGTTGTAACAGAAAATAACGGTTGTCCATCTCATCAAGAGACCCTTTTCAGCAGCATCCCCCTGCATCATATGTCCTCCAGGTTCACAACAGACATGTTATGTTTAGCTGAAACATTAGCAGACATCCATTGAGTCAATTCAGCTTGAAGGCTTTGCACCTCGTTCCTCAAAAGCTCTCTGTTGCACCAGAGGTCACTTTAGCAGCAGAGGCTTCCATTGAACACCCTTCTTGGGTTTTGGAATTGTTCCGCTTCTCAATCATGTTTTCCTCCTCTCTAATTTCTCTGAGTAACTCAGTAAATTATGGAGGTGGACACAACTTGTGGGTCATTTGAGTACATAGATCAAACACATCATGTGACAGCGCGCCCTTCACAACTTGCTCCATCCTCAAGCAGTTTCTCTCAGACAGTTGAATGCCCTCTTGGTGGTACAAGCAATGCAGCAGTTTCTCCAACCAGAAAAGGAAGGCAGACAGCTGCTCTCCTTCCTCCTGGAATGTGTGCCTAAATTTCATCCTAAGATCTGCTGCACTTTCAGCAGTGCCAAAACCACCTTCCAGAGCTTGCAAGTAATTAGCTGACATGGCTCGTGGGTTTTCTGCCTTTAGGAACCTCCCTATATCAGCCGCTAGACATTTAAACTCTGTACCAGTCCCTGTCTTTTTATGTTATCAGAGCACTGATATTATCCATTAACTGAGATGTCTGCTCCACCCAATTCTTCTTCCTCTTCAGGTGTGGGCTTGACCTCAGAGAGCACTACCAGCCTACAATAACTTTGGCTCTCCACAGGTACACTTTGGCATTTATCAACCAGTGATGTGATAGCCAAAACCAGCTCAGAATTTAAATCAACTGCTGAAGGACCCATTAGACCCTTCACATCAGACAACTTCATTACCTCATTTCGCAGAAAGGAGAACAATTTGTCATTAAAGTCTTCGCCCTCAGCTACCTTTTCCCCCTCTCTAAAAATACGGACTGCCCATGGCCTCACCTCTCCATGGTCTCCTAACTTATTGGGTTGTGCAACTTCAGTTATGTCACTACTAGTCTGGAATAACATAACAGCCTTACCAGCCAATTGGTCAAAACACCATTCAATCAGTGTAACTTTCCATAGTCTTACAGAACTCAACACTCTGAGTAACAGTTCATTGGGATGTTGAATATTCCCTACATTCAGAATACAAGCATTATTTGTGGGTAACCACTTTGAATTGCACCAAATCTTTATCCTTGCAGCATTCGTCGTAAAGTACCTTAATCACCTTCCCCGACACTAGCCTAAGCACAGGCTTAAACACACAAATTGCTTAATCAATCCTAAGACAGCAGTCACACAGCATCCACAATCTTGTATGAGCCCCCACATATGTAACCCTCTTACCAGGGCTTGTTTACAAACTCGGCTCGTGAGCTGACTCTGCTAACAGCTGCGTAACTCAGTGGTGAGGTGATCACCTTTCATACACAATATATGTCTGGGGTCGATATGATTTGGGGTTCAACCAAACAGAAACATTGTGATGTTTCGATTAAAGGAACCTCCATTTGAGTGAATGATGTGTAATTACTGCCCATTATTGGTTGGCGAGAAATAACAGATCGTATGCCATATAAAATTATAAAGAAAGTATATTTACCTATTTCAGCTTTATCAAGTAGTTAATAGAAAAAAAGAAAAGAAAAGGCCCAGTACAGTTAAACCAGTCCAATGTGCACATAACGTTGCTGGGGTGTATCCCCTTACTCACGTGATGGACCTACAAGCACTCTGCGGCATCTTCCCTTGTGTCCCGCTCTGAGACTCCTGGCAAAAGACCCCAAACCAGACTACTGTCCATCACAAATCTCTCTCTAACCAGCTGTCTCTAGAACCTTCTCCCGATCCCATCATCCCGATTGGCTGACACAAGCACAATCTACGTTCCTTCCATTTATTCTGACGTTCTTGTCTTTTACATTATAATCAGCCTCAGCTTATGCCAGCATTCCTCACCCAAAATGGTGAGCTCTTATTTTGTACACCAACCATTTACATGATCCTTTGTCAAATGCTTTTTGGAAATTGAAATGCATAATATCTACAAACTGTGCTCGTTACATCTTCAAAGAACTTAAGCATGGCTGTCAAACATGATTTACCTTCGATAAGGCATGTTGAATTGCTTTGATTAAATAATGCTTTTCTAAGTGATTAACTCTTTCATATTTGATTGCTGATTCCAGCACTTTACCAATAACGGATGGTAAGATAACTGGTTTAACAATATGTTTTCTAACTACAGTGGGTGCTGACTAATTAGAACACATTAGGACCAGTACATTTTGGTCCAATTAAGTGACTGCCCTAATTTGCTAAAGTTTATGAAAATAGTTAAAAAGATATAAGAAGGACAAATTACCATTTAAATTACCATGTATTTAAATAAAATACAGAACAAATTAGAACACTACTAATACCTCCAGAGTACTATAGAGCTCTGTATTAGTTCCGAATAGTTATCAACAGAGGAATTCATCCATTACGCAGTTCCATGTTCTTTTGATTGACTGCAAATGAACGAAATCAGCACAGACACCACTGCAGATAATGGACTGCCTTCATACAATGTTTTTAGTGATTGCATCCTCCAAATCATCATTTTCACGTAACATTCAAGATGATTGTCGATACGTTTATATTGTTCATAGTTCCTAATATGTTGAAGTAGTAAAATTGCTTCTTTTTTTCTACTCTCAGCATGAGTGCTTGAAACTGCAGTGGGCAAAATAGTTCAGAATAATCTGAATGTTTATTTCTTGACAACTATAAGTGACAACAATGATTGCTTCTTGAAGACAAACAGATGCAACTGACACCATTTAAAAACTGTTTGCTCTGAGCATGGTGTAGTCTCTAACGGCCATACAAGTACACGTGACTGATTCTAGTTAGGTATTGTTCGGCAACGGTTTCCTGTCCAAATTAAGCGGCATAGTGTCCCAAATAAACAAAGGGAATCCTGGCTATTTTCTTGATTAGTTTTTGTTTTTTAAGAGTTGTCCCAAATAACCTGCTGCCCCGATTAATTGATAGCCCAATTAAGCAGAATATAGTTTACAAGTTAATAGCTATGTAGTTAACTAGTTATAGTTCCCCAGCTCAGCTTTCTTTCTTTATGATTAAGCATTTTTAGAGTCATAGAGTAACACAGCTTGGAAACAGGCCCTTAATAACCAAGTTAACTAATCCCACTTGCCTGAGTTTGGCCCATATTTGCACTGAATGAAGGGACATAGTGCAATTCAATGTTTATTCAATATCAATGCAAGTCAATAATTATCCAATATTTAAAGAATCAATTGAAAGATGGAATTTGTACAAGTTCAAAGTTGGAATAAAGAAGAGACATGCTGTAATAAAGGGTTCAGGGTGGAAGTTCAGTGATGTGCTTGTAGTTCCAGTACTGGAGATTTTGTGGAAATGAGAAGAGGATCTCTTTTTCAGAAACTGCAACTGTTGCAAAAGGAGGTACGGCTTAAAACTTACAAGAGGTCAGCAGCAGCAGCAGCATTGCATCGTGCTTCTGTATTCAATCCAGGAAGAGCTTTAGACCATTTAGGAAAGATGGGTACAGTAGTATATTTACCCCAACCCATTGCTGCATTTCCAAGACTCCTCACTCTGCCCTTTCAAGCTTCATTAATTCTCTGCCTTTTCATACCCACCGTTTATCTTTTTCAATCATATTCATCCATTTTCAATGGTTTTCTCACAACCTTATCCCTGCATTTATCAGTTATATTCACTCCCATCCTAATGTTTTTTACGCTTCTCCCTCATTATCACCTTTATCAAATATAATGGCTTCATTAAGTAAACTTTGCTCATTACAACCAGTGCAACCACATCTCAAGACTTGAATCCCTTTTTAAGGAGATATATCATCAGAAATGTGTGTCAAATGGTTGTTGTGACATATCTAGTGTGGTAGACTAGTGGGTAGTGCTTGTCGATCTCGCTTTCAGCTTCCACCGCTGGCTAGCAGTCGCTTGAAACGGCGAGCTGAATATGTAAGTCTCACCCTGCCATTGCATAGCCTCTCCAACAGCAAACCTCATGTAGTGCCTCCACGCTGGCAGCACACGAAAACTGATCTCCTTTCGGACTCGGGCTGAACTACAGAGGCCGGGGAGGAGGTCTGGCCCCTGCACACATAGCACGCAGGCCCACCAGCACGCGGACACGTCCTAGTGCTCATGAGCCAGATCCCCAGCTACGGGTAAATAACTCCACTGCCTTGTGGGCAGCCTTGGGAGAGATGAAGGCTAAGGAAGTAAACCCAAACAGCAAACTCGGAGTGGATCCACTAAGGTGGCTGGACGTCACTGAACAGTCGTGCTGCTGCCAAACGTATTCCTTCATAAGCTTTCCTTAGGACTACACCGGCGAGGCTGAGCAGGAGATCCTGATCCCAAGATCTCCATACTTTCCTCCCATTGTATTTCCATTGTCTTTTGAGACAGGCAAATGCCATGATCATCATATCATCAGAAGATCTCTGCATTTGAATGTTCACTCTGTCCCTCGATGCTGTTGGAGGATGGTACCAGAGACCCGTGTCTTGGGCAAGGTTTTATCAAATTGGTTTGTGATTTAGAGTCTGTAGTTCACATTATAATGTGTTTCTGGTTTCTGGTCACTCTTTAGCTATTTTGGGTGATTTTGATTGGCGGGGGGGTGGTGGTGCCTGCAGATAACGAACTAGAACTGAGCTGAACAGAATATGACTGGTCTCTTTTGATTTTATGTTTTATATTTTGTATTTTTCACTCATTTTGTTTTCTAGTCGCACAATTTGTGTTTTTTTTGCACTGGTGGGGGGGTGTTTGATGTTTTTCTTTGAGCAGGTTCCATGGTTTTCTTTGGCTCATGGCTGTCTGTGGGAAGACAAATCTCAGGGTTGTATACTGCATACACACTTTGATAATTAATGTTACTTTGGATCTTTGAATTTTTGGAGGCATTTCGGGAAAGGTTCACAAGGATGATCACAGGTGTGGACAGATTTTCTTATGAGGATGAATTGTCCTAAATGGGGTTCGTACTAAATAAAATATAAAAATAAAATTTGAAGGTGGATGACATGTTAAATGTCGAGAAGACATTTCCCTTCATGGGTAAGTTTAGGACCAGAAGTCATAATCTCAATATGAGAATGTGCCCATCTTAAACTATGGTTACTTTAGAGAAACCAGCAGAAAATGAATTACAAAGGGACAGCACGGTATCTTAGTGGTTGGTGTATTTACTCTAGTGGCAGGTGGAAGTAAGCTTGGGGCTTCATTCCTGTTGCTGACTCTAAGGAGTTTGTTCATTCTCCACCTGACCATGTGGGTTTCCTCAGGGTGCTTCAATTTCTTCCCACATTCCAAAGATGCACTGCCAGGGTTGCTGGTTTCTGGGCATTCTATGATGGTACCAGAAGTGTGGCAGAACTTGCAGGCTGCCCGGCACAATTCTTGTTGAATTGATTTGATTTGTGGCAAAAGATGCATTTCACTGTAAATTTCAGTGCATATGTGACAAGGAAAGCTACCTTAAAGAGAAATCAGTAGCTTTTCAGCATCCTTGACTGTTAAAGAGGATGAGACAGCTAACTCACAGCTCCATCAGATAACTAAATTTTAATATCCTACGTGGCGAACAGAACATGGTCATATTGACCATTTAATTTTCGTAGGCAAGGTGGAATTACGATGGCACTCAGTAGTGACTCCTTCAAGTTCATCTACACAAACAGCTTAATTTCTACATTTGACGCCTCTCTTTTTTCTTTTCAGGGTGGATGGGGTTCTGTTGAAGACCCTTACCTGGAGTTACGCTCAGACTTTTGTTCTATTTGCTGGTGGGACCTGCTCCCAGGGGCTTGCCACCGGCCTGTTTTTCAAACTCTCAAGGACACGGCCTAGAAGATGAGCGCCATTGGGGTTCTGAGGTTTTGCGGCCATGTGGACGGGCTGATTCTATGCTGGTGCTGCTGACTGAAGTGTCGTGAGACACAACGGAGTATCAAGATCAATGGTTTGGCTGTTGTAGGCACTGTACTTGGCGAATTGTGCTCTCTCGCTCTCATTGGTGGCTGAGAGTTTGTTGCTGATTCTCTGGTCGGAGAACTCAGAAAAAAAATGGCACAACAGACTTTTAACACCGTAGATCAGTGAGCTGTTTTGTTATGTCTCCCCTCTCACTGTGAAAGGGTACAACACTCTTTCCCTTTATTAGGGAGAGAGAAAGAGCCTGTGGTATATTGAATTATTGGGTGAACAATTAGTTTTTGTTGTACTGTAGATCATAGTCTTTATTGCTATCTTTGCTATTGCTTGCTTGGTGGATGGAGGGTGCTGATGCATTATTGTGGAAGTGGGTGGAATTGGGAGCGGATCATTGTTTTGCCGCAGTATGTCCGTGAGAGGGGGAGTGGGGGGGACTTTGGGTTTCTAATGTTTTAACTGTCACTCCTTCTTTGGGGTACTCTTCTTTTCTCATGGATGTCTGTGAAGAACAAGAATTTCAGGATGTATATTGCATACATTTCTCTGAGATTAAATGTGACTATTGAACTGTTAATCAACATGGGACTTATTAGGGACAGTCAACATAGCTTTGTGCGTGGTAGGTTACGTTTAACCAATCTATTAGAGTTTTTCAAGGAGGTTACCAGGAAAGTGGATGAAGGGAAGGCAGTGGATGTTGTCTACATGGGCTTCAGTAAGGCCTTTGACAAGGTCCTGCATGGAAGGTTAGTTAGGAAGATTCAGTCACTAGGTATACATGGAGAGGTGGTAAATTGGATTAGACATTGGCTCAATGGAAGAAGCCAGAGAGTGGGAGTGGAGGATTGTTTCTCTGAGTGGAGGTCTGTGACTAGTGGTGTGCCACAGGGATCAGTGCTGGGTCCATTGTTCTTTGTCACCTATATCAATGATCTGGATGATAATGTGGTAAATTGGATCAGCAAATTTGCTGATGATACAAAGATTGGAGATGTAGTGGACAGTGAGGAAGGTTTTCAAAGATTGCAGAGGGACTTGGACCAGCTGGAAAAATGGGATGAAAAATGGCAGATGGAGTTTAATACAGACAAGTGTGAGGTATTGCACTTTGTAAGGACAAACCAAGGTAGAACATACAGGGTAAATGGTAGGGCACTGAGGAGTGCAGTAGAACAGAGGGATTTGGGAATACAGATACAAAATTCCCTAAAAGTGGTGTCACAGGTAGATAGGGTCGTAAAGAGAGCTTTTGGTACATTGGCCTTTATAAATCAAAGTGTTGAGTATAAGAGTTGGAATGTTATGGTGAGGTTGTATAAGGCATTGTTGAGGCCAAATTTGGAGTATTGTGTGCAGTTTTAGTTACCAAATTACAGGAAGGATATTAATAAGGTTGAAAGAGTGCAGAGAAGGTTTTACAAGGATGTTGCCGGGACTGGAGAAACTGAGTTACAGAGAAAGGTTGAATAGGTTAGGACTTTATTCCCTGGACTGTAGAAGAATGAGGGGAGATTTAACACAACAAAGCCGCATTCCCCACATTAACATAACAAAGACGCCATTTTAATTAGCCTCCGCGGTAACATAAAAGTCAAAACCCCCTTACACATAAAATTATAATGGGTATAGATAGAGTGAATGCAAGCAGGCTTTTTCCACTGAGGCTAAGGGAGAAAAAAACCAGAGGACATGGGTTAAGAGTGAAGGGGGAAAGTTTAAAGGGAACATTATTGGGGGAGGAGTGTCTTCACACAGAGAGTGGTGGGAGTGTGGAATGAGCTGCCAGATGAAGTGGTAAATGCGGGCTCACTTTTAACATTTAAGAAAAACTTGGACAGGTACATAGATGAGAGATGTATGGAGGGATATGGTCCAGGTGCAGGTCAGTGGGACTAGGCAGAAAAATTGTTCGACACAGTCAATAAGGGCCAAAAGGCCTGTTTCTGTGCTGTAATGTTCTATGGTTCTATGTGAACTATGAAGATGTTCATAATAAGTTCACTGTAACATAATCACCTTGTCAGTACTAGTTCTCAGCTTTCCTACCTTGCTGTGCCTTTACATGGGTAGCAGGAGTCTCTCAGCCTTATGGATTAAAGAGTCTCTGATATCTCTAAAGGTGCATCAGCTATTTGCTGTAACTAGACAGATTGTTCATGCAATTTCTACTTGGTGAAGCACACTTTAAAAATGAGCAAGCAGGGATAGTGACTGGGACAACTATGAAAAGTCCACAAAAGAGGGCGTACAATTCTTCAAATTCTACATAGATGGAACACAGAGATGTTGTACCCCAGGGGCCATTTGCAAAGAAGGCAATCATTGATAAACAATAAAGAGCATAAGAGGATGTCTAAATATAATGACCATGAATATATATAGAGAATGGAGCAGAATACTTTCAAGTAAGCGTGGCAAGGAATGTAATATGGAATGATGTACTTATGTATGAAATGATCTGTCTGGATGGCATAAAGAAAAGCTTTTCCCTATCCTCAGTGCACATGCAACAATAAACTAATTGATAATTAGTTTATTCTTGTATAGATTGAGAGTCTAACTCTGTGGACCATGAACTGTAACAGTCAAATGAACCCATTCAAGCCTTGATCACTACAGTGCACATCAATGGAATGAATTCCAATTCCAGCATGCAAACCATTGATATGCCTATATATTGTATTGAGCATTTGTGGCCAGGAATGGATTTCCTCACAAGACTTAACTCTGGGTTTCCCAATGTTGTGATAATGAGGAAGAATGGGTGGTTTCCAGTGCAGTTTGGAAGAGTAAGAGGTGATCTCAAAAAAGAATTCAGGGTTCTGAGCAGGACTGTCAAGATAGGTGCGCTGAGACTGTTTTCTTCAGATGAAGAGTGTTGAACTAGGGACATTACCTCAGCGGAACAGGTTGGCCATTTGGGATTGTGTGCAGAAGAGACATTTTTTCTCAAGAAGCTTGCAAATCTCAGGATCTTTCAGTGGTCTTGGGCCTTGCTAGGTCATCCCTGGACTGAATGATCTCAGAGCTCCTGTCTTTTAAGGGGACCTTCCTCAAACTGGTTTTCTTGTTGTGCTCTTTAGTCTCCTCTCAAGCAACTAGAAGAGATTAGTTTGGGAAACAGGTTGGTGGTGGTAGTGACAGTGCCAGTAGAGTGAACATTTTGAAAGCATCAGTGGGTGATCTTAAGGACTCTGACAGAACATTCAGTGAGGAAATCTCTGAAGAAGGAACCCAGCCCGAAACATCAATGTTTATTCATTTCTGTAGCTGCTGCCAGACCTGCTTTGTTCCTCCAGTATTTTGTGTGTGTTGCATTGGATTTCCAGAATCTGCAATCTTTCTTGAGTTTAGGACATCTGTTTGCTAGCTTCTACAAGGTCTTCCCCTATTATGACGGATATTCGTTTCCTGGGCCTCTTTCTCATGTTTTACAAAGCTCACTTTCTAAACACAGCAGCTGTTACTTGTAAGGTCACAAAAAAATTGTAAGCAAACTTCCAATTAACAGTTTTTTGACTTCTGGTTGTAAATGGGAGTCAGCCTTCATTTCTTAAAATGTAAATGGTAAGCCATAATCAGCTTGAAGTTAAAACAAGTATTGTCTATTGAGCAGCTTTGCAAACAAGCTCTGTACTTAGCAAACTCTTTGTTTGTGAGAAGTAAGATGCAGCTCACTCCACTTGATTTATTGTGCTTGAGAAAGCAGTGTAAGACAATGGGTTGTTTAATTGGCTTCTCTCAAACAGACAAATTGATTCTAAGTTGCCTAGTTCCAGGAAGCTTGTAGACCAGATGGATAATATCATTTAGCAGATCAAATAACTGATATTTATAGTTGGAAGGCTTATATACTCAAGAAAGTTAGCTATACAGCATTAATTGTGAACTATGAGCATTAAGCTGACATTTATGTCCCCAAGATAATTTTAGACCGTTTGTGGAAAAATTATGTCTGAGGAAGTCACTCAAATGGGAGAACAAGTTATAAATTAGAGAGAAGTTCAGGCTTATTAGGAGTGGTTAAAGAACATCAAGAAGAATGATAGGAAGATGGAGTTACTGAGGTCCATTCCTCTGGCTTTGATTTCTGTAACGGATTATTAGTTCATCTGCATTATTGGTATTTCATTTTAATTCATAGGAATTGTACCTGTGTTTTGGAAATCCTTTGTGTTTTAGAAATGATTTGTAATTTGGAAATGTTTTATAAGATAGAAATCCTCTGTGAGTTTTAAGAGTATTTAAAGAACACTACTTGGATTTAAATGTGTATCACTGAGAATAAATGAACTGTGTTTAAACTACTTTGTTAGCTGGAAGCATCTTCTCCTTGGTAGGGACAGGGGACCCACTGTTCAAATAATGGGTATTGACAGCTAAACCTCACCATGGAGAATAAACAGGGATGTAAGCTAGTCTTTGAAGATTGGGTAATTACAGTATAATCTCCCATTAGTGAGAGTACTCTTGGCTAGCTATATCCAATAGGGCTTAAGGTCTTGATATGAAATTAGAACTATGCGGACATCAAACCTAATACCATCGCACTATCCTCTCTGCCTAAGGAACTCAGACAAAGACTACGTCATCCTTTGAAGGAAGCTACAGGTAATAATAATATTTGTACAGTAGCCCTCTGTGCAGTGTGCTTGGCAGGCCACGCTCTAGCACCTGACTCCCAAACCAGATCAACAATCTGAGCTCCGTGCTGGGAAGATGTTACCACTTGGACAGAGAGAAAGGTTCATTGATGAGCTCAAGCCTGCGTGAAGAAGTGCAACATCACGTCTAACTTTGAAAGCTTCTAGATAGGATTGAATACCTCATGGTGAAGTATCGGGCGCACTCAAGAACCCTGTGTAACTTTGAGAAGGAGCACATCACCTCATACGCTACCTGACCACCTCCTCCATCAGAAACTTCCTGCTCCATCTGTGAAATAATCTGCAGTTCTCATAATAGCTTCATCAGTTACTTCAGGACCCAAAAACCAGAGTTCAAGTAAGTCCTCCTGAATCCCGAGAGAGGGATGGTGTGTAGAACAATAATAATAACAAAAATAAATTACACATCAGAGTCCATGAAATAATTTAGCAGGCTTCCAGAGTGCCACAGACACCTAAATCACATCAAGGATCCAAAGCATTCTTCAATGGGACCTAGTGTTTCATGCTAATCTCAATTATTAACAATTACAATTACAGGATTCGGAACAGGAATCTAGAGCCAAGGGAAGATGGGATATCTCTTATCTGCCCTGGCCCGGTACTTAGGGGGGTAAAGATAAATGTTGAAAAAAGTCTTTAGTATGTTGTCCATGTTCTCTGTCTCCAAGATTGGATCCTTTTAGTCCCTACGCTCTCCCACCTCACCTCTTAACACTGTTTATGCCTACGGACAATTTTTGGATTCCAGCCTGAAGATCGGTCTCAGCCCAAAACATAGAATTAATTTCCATAGATGCTGCTTGACCCGCTGAATTCCTCCAGCATTTTGTTTGTGTTGCTTTGGATTTCTGTTTTTTTTTGTCTCATTTAATTCCTTTTTAACTTTCTTCTCAGACTTTCCGTTATTGGCCTGATTTTCTCATGCATTATCAATCTGACATCTGTCATATGTCATATGCCCTGGTTTTAATTGACCCAACTTTCTCCCTTATGAGAAGAAACCTTAACTGTATTTTCCTGGCAATCAATTACTATAACTTAATCAGACTAAATTTGTTCTTATCGAATTGCAACTGACCCTTATCAAATTTGACTATTTTAATCTTATAATTCCAGAATCAGAATGAGGTTTAATAACAGCGGCATATGTCATGAAATTTGTTAACTTTGTAGCAGAAGTACAGTGCAATACATGATAAAATACAGGAAAAAGCTGAATTACAATAATTCTATATATGTATTGTAATTAAATAGTTAAGTTAAACTAAGTAGTTTAAAAACAGAAATTTTAAAATAAAGAGTGAGGTCATGCTCATGGATGCAACGTCTTTTAGAAATGGGTTGTCAGAAGGGTAGAAGTTGTCCCTGAGTAACTGTGTGTGTACCTTCAGGCTTCTGTAACTCCTTCCCGACAGTAACAATGAGAAGAGGGCATGTCCTGAATGGTGATGTTACCTTCCTGAAGCACCGCTCCTTATAGATGTCTTAGACACTACAGCTAGTACCCATGATGGAGCTGACTAATTTTACAACTTTCTGCAATTTACTTTGTTCCTGTGCAGTAGCCTCCCCCACCCCCCTCCCACGCGTACCAGATGATGATGCAGCCAGTCAGAATTACATAATTCCTTTTCCAGAATTATTCTAAATCATAAGATAAATATATTTTGTTTGGCAATGGAGCTACAGTGACATTCATAATGCAGCAGTGAGCAACAAAATGGGCAATATGACTTGGAATAATTAGCTGCCTCTTCCTGGAATGATCTAGGAACTAGGGAGTGCAGAGTAACAGTGAGCCTTGATTTTTATGGATGTTGCAGTTCCTAGATGGGTGCTTGGCAGATAGCTCTGCTCACAGAAGATCACAGATTATTCTCACTGCCGACTTAGAAAACCTTAGCTTCTGAAACAGTGGTTGCTGAGAAGCTGGAGACAGGGACATAGTTCTCTGTACATTCTTAGCAGGCAGGGAAAATGGCTCTGCAGATATAAATCTTTCATTCCCCTCCAGTAGGACACCTTGACATGGCTGCCCGGTCTCCCATGCTCCAATTAATGCAACACATCAGCTGCAGCAAGGCAGTAATAAGTGGAAGAACTGACACCAAGCCCAGAGTCAGTGAGGTCAAAAGTCTCCTGAGTGAGCTGTTAGCTTCAAGAACTGTCCTGGGCTTCTACCTAATTCCAGTTCCTGGGTCATGGTTAACGAGCAAATTGAAGAACAGAGCTTCAGTCGAATGTGTAGCCTTTTAATTCATCATGCTTCAGTGCTAGGAGTGCTGTAAAATCCAATTTCTTAGTAAAGGCCAATGATTTTTCTGAAGCAGAAAAATGTGACCCAATTTCAGCCTACAAAGCTTTAAATGAGCATTGCACCAAAAATGTCATGGCTACTCATGCATTCGATGTGTTAAAATCCAATGTGCATTCATGTGCATTACAATGGAAACTGCCAGCTCCAACTCCCCAAAGTGATTCTCCATAATAGTCTGATATTTGCGATCTGCAGAGAAATATGCCAATTTTGTCAAGTGTATCGCTTGAAAACACTACAATGCTATCCAAGTTTCAGACATAATTAATTGATTTTTATAAGATTTTTATGCTAATTTTAAGAATATCATAATGCTTTACATTTCTGTATTTTATTAGAACTTTGAGGAGATTTGGTTTGTCATCAAAGATTCTAGCAAACCTCTACAGATGTACCTTAGAGAGCATTCTGACTGGTATTCTGAAAGATGTACTCTACTGTATTGAAAGAAGGCACCAAGGCACAGGATCAGAAAAAACTGCAGAAGGTTGTAAACTCAGCCAGCTCCATCATGGACACTAGCCTCCCCAACATCGAGGACATCTTTAATAGGTGATATCTCAAGAAGGTAGTATCGATCATTAATGACCCTCACCATCCGGGACATACCACCTTCTTATTGCTACCATCAGGGGGAAGGCACAGGAGCCTGAAGGCACACACTCAACATTTTAGGAACAGCTTCTTCCCCTCCACCATCAGAGTACAGAATGGACCATGGACCCATGAACACTACCTCACCTTCTGCCCTCTTTTTGCACTACCTGTTTATTTTTAATGTATTGCATTGTACTGCTGCTGCAATACAATAAATTTTGCAATATATGTCAGTTATAATAAACCTGATACTGATTCTGATTTCAGGTTGAACAACTTGGCCTTACCAAACTCAACTTCTAAATGTACTGCAAATGAAAATAATTAAAGATTCTAATGGCTTTAAATCTAGAACTTAAAATTATCAGGGTTATTTCAGCATTCAAAAATGACTATTTGTTACAATTAAGTAAAAGACTTGTGATGTATAAATTAATAGAACAAAATACTTTATTGAGAATACTTGCAGTTCTGAAGTTGACAGACTAGAAAGCTTGTGCTCTGAGCATTGCAGCAGTTTGTGCTGACACCACAACTTCTGGTCAGTTTTCAGATTCTGAGTTCATGAAATACTTTTGATCATTTCTCACCACCAAGAGAGGACCCAGGTGTAAAACCCAGTGATGGAACTGTGACAGCAGCGTCAGAAGGGGTTGCCGTATAACCGAAAGGGCAAAAGCATCCCGAAGATCAAAACTTCATCAAAAAATTGAGGCATGCAAAACAATGAAAATGGAGAAGAAAGGAAATATAAAGTTTCCCTCGCTCTTTGAAGGAACTAACAGCAGCCGAAAGAGCTTTCCTGGGACCTATCACCACATTTCCAAAGTTGCCTCCCAAAGAAATGAGGAAGCAAACGCAATCTAATGCTCCACACTGATTGACTATTTACCTGTGGAAAAGAATTGGCCAGGGCCAGCGCTTTCTGGGAGGTAGGGAGAGAGCTCACACCGGAGTATGAGCCAGAAGTAAGCTTCAAATTCTGAATTTTTAATAATTTTCTTCCTTCTAATTTTAGGATTGCAGAAGAAAATCAATCTGATCTGAGGTCACTGACTCTGCCTAGTTTACAAATATTGCATTTAAGAGGAATAAATATGAAGAGATAATTTAGTTTAGTCACTTTTGGCAAAGGGAAAAGTGAATTATTATCTCCTCTTAAAATGCACTCTGGATTATAATATATTAATGCGATAATATCCAAATTTGCTGCATTATCTGAAGATTCTATTATCTCAAAGAATTAATTTGCATGTAAGTGTCATTAAAATGGATCGATACTGAAACATACACAATTCCTGGAAATAGCTATAACTTTTATTAACCCACTATGCAGAAACAATGCCACATTTTATTATCAGATACAAGAAATGGGTTGTTCAGGACTTAAATAAAAATCATTTCTGCATGAAATTTGATGATCATGTTCCAAACTTCCCCTGCATACCAGTGCCAGAATTCTGTACTTATCACAACATTTTTTTCTTCACACTGCCCCAATAAAAGGGATTATTTCTCAATTTCAAACTATACTTAGTAGGAGCTTGCAGTGCACAAGCTAACTGCTTGCTCCCAATATTGTGACAGCCCCTCCGGATCCAACACATTATCCTACGCAACTTCCGCCACCTTCAACAGGACCCCACCACTAAACACATCTTTCCCTCTCCACCCCTCTCCACCTTCCGCAGGGATCGGTCCCTCCGTGACTCCCTGGTCCACATGTCCCTCCCAACGGATCTCCCACCTGGCACTTACCCCTGTAAGCGCAAGTGCTACACCTGTCCCTACACCTCCTCTCTTGCCACCATTCAGGGCCCCAAACAGTACTTCCAAGTGAGGCAACACTTCACTTATGAGCCTGTTGGGGTCATCTATTGCATCCGGTGCTCCCGGTGCGGCCTCCTCTACATTGGTGAAACCCGACGCAGATTGGGGGACCGCTTCGTCGAGCACCTCCGCTCCGTCCGCCAAAACAGACAGGATCTCCCAGTAGCCACCCACTTCAACTCTGCTTCCCACTCCCATTCAGATATGTCCATACATGGCCTTCTCTACTGCCATGATGAGGCTAAACTCAGGTTGGAGGAGCAACACCTCATATACCGTCTAGGTAGTCTCCAGCCCCTTGGTATGAACATAGAATTCTCCAACTTCCGGTAATTCCCTCCCCCTCCCTTCCCCTATCCCTATGTCACTCTGACCCTCCCCCAGCTGCCTACCACCTCCCTCTTGGTTCCACCTCCTTCTACTACCCATTGTGTTTTCCCCTATTCTTTCTTCAACCTTCCTGCCTATCCCTCCCTGCTTCCCTTCCCCCACCCCTTTATCTTTCCCCTTACTGATTTTTCACCTGGAACCTACCAGCCTTCTCCTTCCCACCCTCCCCCGACCTTCTTTATAGGGCCTCTGCCCCTTCCCTCTTCAGTCCTGACGAAAGGTTCCGGCCCGAAACATCGACCGATCTTTTCCACGGATGCTGCCCGACATGCTGAGTTCCTCCAGTGTGTTGTGATTGTGACAGCCTCTTTCCTATTCTACCCCTTGGGCACCGAGATGTGCTCTAGCACGTGTGGCTTTTCACAGCAGGAAGCGCTGCTTACCGCTCAGTATTATATATAAGCATACAACTGAGATTGTTTCCGTAAGGTTGTTCTAACTGAGGTTATAAGGTTGTTTCTCTTGTCAGTGGAAACAGTTCTGCTGGGCTCAGTAGCTAAGTCACACATGAAGGCCAGGAGCTGGATTTGGTTGTCAGAGGCTATTTGAGGTGCACACCATTGGGAATATTTAATAGGTAGTGGGAGCTTGCTACATATGCAACAGCTTGCTCTCCATATCATACTGCGCAGGCTTGCATATCTAGACAGCTAGGATGCAATATTTACGGTCAACTCCGACCGACGGAGACTATCACCTCACAACTGAAGTTGGGGACCTAGAGGAAAGAGTACATACTGTAATTACAACATTGCCTTTCCATCCACTGCTGTTCTAAATCTTGCACAACCACCCTGCTCTAATTCATCTTCAATAGCACTTCTGAAAAAATGAAGAGGCCGGAACAAGCTCACTAATGAGTGATTTGCCAGAATACACCACTTTCTGAACGTAATAACTTGATTTATAAAATAATTAATCTGGAGGAAGAACATTTTATTGATTCAATGAACATATAGGTTTTTAACTCTTTCATTGAGAATATCGTCTAAAGTTAATATAGTTATTGGAAATTAAAATATCAATGTAATTTAGATGTTACACAGAAATGCATATGATAGCACTCATTGTCATATGGAGTCAGAATTCATCTTTCTCTAAATAAGTTCATCAGATTTTGTTTTATACAGTGGGGCCCTAGCTTTATTCCATCCCTTGTCTGTTCTACCTGAAATGCATGCTGGACCAGGGCAGGGAACTATCGTATTTCTGCAGAGGGCTATTGTTAATGGAGTTGAAATGTATGACAATATTCATTAAGAATTAGAACTTCACCTTCACGTTATTGTCAGATGAACATAATTCAGATGTTAGCAGCAGTAAAAGAAAATAAGTTATATTTAATGCAAGAAGCATCATGAACAAAGCAGATGAACTTAGAGCATGGATCAGTACTTGGAGCTATGATGTTGTGGCCACTACAGAGACTTGGATAGCTCAAGGGCAGGAACAGTTACTTAGAGTGCCAGGCTTTAGATGTTTCCGAAAGGACAGGGAGGGAGGCAAAAGAGGTGGGGGCATGGCACTGTTGATCAGAGATAGTGTCATGGCTGCAGAAAAGGAGGACGTCATGGAGGGATTGTCTACTGAGTCTCTATGGGTGGAAGTTAGGAACAGAAAAGGGTCAATAACTCTACTGGGTGTTTTTTTATAGACCTCCCAATAGCAACAGGGACATTGAGGAGCAGATAGAGAGACAGATTCTGGAAAGGTGTAATAATGACAGGGTCATCATGGTGGGAGATTTTAATTTCCCAAATATTGATTGGTGATAGAGCAAGGGGTTTAGATGGAGTGGAGTTTGATAGGTGTGTTCAGGAAGGTTTCCCAACACAATATGTAGATAAGCCTATAAGAGGAGAGGCTGTACTTGATCTGGTATTGGGAAATGAACCTGGTCAGGTGTCAGGTCTCTCAGTGGGGGAGCATTTTGGAGATAGTGATCATAATTCTATCTCCTTTACCATAGCATTGGAGAGGGATAGGAACAGACAAGTTAGGAAAGCATTTAATTGGAGTAAGGAGAAATTGGAAGCTATCAGGCAGGAACTTGGAAGTATAAATTGGGAACAGAAATTCTCAGGGAAATGTACGGCAGAAATGTGGCAAATGTTCAGGGGATATTTGCGTAATGTTCTGCATAGGTACGCGCGTTCCAATGAGACAGGGAAAGGATGGTAGGGTACAGGAACTGTGGTGTACAAAGGCTGTTGAAAATCTAGACAAGAAGAAAAGAAAAGCTTACAAAAGGTTCAAAAAACTAGATAATGATAGAGATCTAGAAAATTATAAGGCTAGCAAGAAGGAGCTTACGAATGAAATTAGGACTGCCAGAAGGGGCCATGAGAAGACCTTGGCGAGCAGGATTAAAGAAAACCCTAAGGCATTCTTTAAGTATGTGAAGAGCAGGAGGATAAGACATGATAGAATAGGACCAATCAAGTGTAACAGTGGGAAAGGGTGTATGGAACCGAAGGAGATGGTGGGGGTATTTAATGAATACTTTGCTTCAGTATTCACTACAGAAAAGGAACTTGGCGATTGTTGAGATGACTTACAGTGGAATGAAAAGCTGAGCATGTGGATATTAAGGAAGAGGATGTGCTGGAACTTTTGGAAAGCATCAAATTGGATAAGTCTCTGGGACCGGATAAGATGTACCCCAGGCTACTGTGGGAGGCGAGGGAGGAGATTGCAGAGCTTCTGGCAATGACCTTTGCATCATCAATAGGAACGGAAGAGATTCCGTAGGATTGGAGGGTTGCAGATGTTGTTCCCTCATTCAAGAAAGGGAATAGAGATAGCCAAGGAAATTATAGACCAGTGAGTCTTACTTCAGTGGTTGGTAAGTTGATGGAGAAGATCCTGAGAGGCAGGATTTATGAACATTTGGAGAGGCATAATCTGATTAGGAATAGTCAACATGGCTTTGTAAAGGCAGGTCGTGCCTTATGAGCCTGATTGAATTTTTGAGGATGTGACTAAACACATTGATGAAGGTAGAGCAGTAGATATAGTGTATATGTATTTCAGCAAGTCAGTTGATAAGGTACCCCAGGCAAGACTTATTGAGAAAGTAAGGAGGCATGGGATCCAAGGGGATCCTGCTTTGTGGATCCAGAATCGGTTTGCTCACAGAAGGCAAAGAGTGGTTGTAGACAGGTCATATTCTGCATGGAGGTCGGAGACCAATGGTATGCCTCAGGGATCTGTTCTGGGACCCCCTCTCTTCATAATTTTTATAAATGAAATGGATAAGGAAGTGGAGGGATGAGTTAGTAAATTTGCCAATGACACAAAGGTTGGGGGTGTTGTGTATATTGAGGAGGGCTGTCAGAGTTTACAGAGGGACATTGATAGGATGCAAAACTGGGCTGAGAAGTGGCAGATGGAGTTCAACCCAGATAAGTGTGAAGTGGTTCATTTTGGTAGGTCAAATATGATGGCAGAATATAGTATTAATGGTAAGACTCTTGGCAATGTGGAGGATCAGAGGGATCTTGTGTTCCGAGTACATAGGACACTCAAAGCTGCTGTGCAGGTTGACTGCGTGGTTAAGAAGGCATACGGTGCATTGGCCTTCATCAATCGTGGGAATGAATTTAAGAGCTGAGAGGTAATGTTACAGCTTTGGGACCCTGGTCAGACCCCACTTGGAGTACTGTGCTCAGTTCTGGTCACCTCACTACAGGAAGAATGCGGAAACTATAGAAAGGGTGAAGAGGAGATTTACAAGGATGTTGCCTGGATTGGGGAACATGCCCTTTGAGAATAGGTTGAGTGAACTTGGCCTTTTCTCCTTGGAGTGATGGAGGATGAGAGGTGACCTGATAGAGGTGTATAAGATGATGGAAGGCATTAGCAACACTCACAACACGCTGGAGGAACTCAGCAGGTCGGATAGCATCTGTGGAAACGATGAGTCAACGTTTCGGGCTGGAACCTTTCGTCAGGACTCATTTCCACGGATGCTGCCCGACCCGCTGATCTCCTCCAGCGTGTTGTGAGTGTTGCTTTGACCCCAGCACCTGCAGATTATTTTGTGTTTACGATGACAGGCATTAATAGTGTGGATAGTCAGAGGCTTTTTCCCAGGGCTGAAATGGCTAACATAAGAGGGCACAGTTTTAAGGTGCTTGGAAGTAGGTACAGAGGAGATGTCAGGGACAAGTCTTTTATGCAGAGAGTGGTGAGTGCGTGGAATGGGCTGTCGGCAATGGTGGTGGAGGCAGATATGATAGGGTCTTTTAAGAAACTTCTGGATAGGTACATGGAGCTTAGAAAAATAGAGGGCTATAGGTAATCCTAGCTAATTTCTACAATAAGTACATGTTCAGCACAGCATCGTGGGCTGAAGGGCCTGTATTGTGCTGTAGGTTTTCTATGTTTCTATGTTAGTATTACAAAGAAATATATCTTATTTTCAAATGCAACTGCTTTGCTAACAGTAAAATAGCTAAAATAAAGAAATAAAAGCAGAATAATCCTGGAAATATGTAAAATGTCAGAGGGCATCAGTGGAGATGAAACAGAATTAATGCTTCAATTAAGTTGCCAGCACAAGATTAAATATACTGTTATGACCCCTCGATGCATTCTAGATCTAAGGGGAGGCAATCTTTTATTTCTATGAGTAACTAATAAAGTTGAACCTGAGATAATATGCATGATATGCAGTATGGCGAAATGCACAGTGCTGTCTGCTGATCACAAAGGGGCCCACATTCATTTTCTCAGATAGATTCATGAAGGTTTAACATTCCACAGTTTCTTATTGCACGTGTACACTCAGTGGACATTTTATTAGGTACCTGTACATTCTGTACCTAATAAAGTGGCCATTGAGTTTTTGCTTGTGGCCTTTTGCGGCTGTAGCCCATCAACCCAAGGTTTGATGTACTGTGTGTTCAAAGATGCTCTTTGGCACACTGCTGATGTAACACATGGTTATTTGAGTTACTGTTGCCTTCCTAGAAGTTTGAACCGATCTGGCCATTCTCCTCTGATGTCTCTTCATTAACAAGGTATTTTCACCCATAGAAATGCTGCTCACTAGGATCTTTTTGGTTTTTGCACCATTGTCTGTAAATTTAAGGGCTGTTGTGCATGAACGTCCCAGGAGCCCAGCAGTTTCTAAGATATTCAAACCACCCCGTCTGTTTCCAACAGTCAATTCATGTCAAAATCACTTAGATCACATTTTTTTCCATTCTGATGTTTGCTCTAAACAACACTGAACCCCTTGACCATGCCTGCGTGCTTTTATGCATTGAGTTGGCACCACATGATTGGCTGATTAGATAATTGCATTAACGAGCAGGTGTACATGTGTAGCTAATAAAGTGGCCACTGAATGTATATTTCCTTTTATTTATTTTGCAGGGTCTATACGTTAGCAAGGACAGCATTAATTGGTGGTCCCTTATTGTTTTTAAAAAAGTGACGCTGTGTCCATATTAAACCATTACATTTGTTCTGGTAAAGGATCTCCCACTGTCCTGTTAGATGGGGAATTCCAGGACTTAGACTCAGTGAGGTCCCATCTATAAACTTCTGAGTCAAGATGGCACATGACTTAGAGAAAATCTTCAGATGATGCTTTTCCCATGTACTTGTTCAGCTCCTTAGTTCTAAAGGGCAATGGATTGGGATTTGCTATTGATGTAGCTAGGACAAGTAACTGCACTACATTTTGCAGGTTGTACACACTGGAGACACTAGCAATTGACTGTAAGTGAAATTTATGTTTAGAGTGGCTGATGGGTCCTCGTTCAGAAGGGATTTGTCCTGAACTGCATTGAACTTCTAAAGTGTTGGAGCTACACTCATCCAGGGAAGTGTATCTAATACCACTAATTGGACTGTTATTCCAACCTTGGCGTGAAATTGCTTGAGAAGGAAATAACATTTACAGAACTCTATGGCACAGTAGGAGGTCAATCACATCATCATACCTTGGCGAACTGCTCTGTTGGTCTAATTCTTCACACTCTTTAAATGTTTCAAAATATCTGTCAACATGAACCACATTATCCTCTGTACTGTTTTCAAGTTGAATTGGATCAGTTGGATGAAGGGCCTGTTCCAATGCTGTATAACAGTAAAACATGTCTGCCACAAGGCCTGATGACATTTGGGATTCTGCTGAAGCATAGAAAAGCAACATTGATAAGGCAGAAGCACTGAGTGCTGATTAAATCCAACAAGAGGGAATTTGATCAACCAATGTTGGGAGTCAACACTGATTCTGAGTACCTAGAAAGAAACTCCGGAAACTTAACTTTGTCTTCAGAAGTGAGTGACTAAGCTGAAACCCCTATGTCTTTGCATTTTGCACATTTCAGGTATGTGATGGAACGTTCTCCACTAATTAATTGACAATTGATTAATTGAGGTAATCTCTACGTTTCAGGACTGTTTTGAATGGACTAACCTGCAGATGTTCAAGGAGGCCAAAACAAAGGGAGAAGACACAGACCTCGAGGAATATGACTCACTTGTTACTGGTTACATCTGTAAGTGTGTAGATGTCATTGGTACCTAAAGAATGGTCATTTCACAGACCAGCCAGAAGCCCTGGCTGAACATAAAGGTGCAGTCTTTACTAAAAGCCCGGGATACTTAGTTCAAGTCTGGAGACATAACAACTCTCAGAGCAGCCAGCACAATCCTCATCTTAGGCATCAAAGACTACCTATGCATGAAAAATTCAAGAACCCCTGTTTGATAATGGTACCTGGTCTATGTGGCTGGGCATTACTGGCAACATAAAGAAAAACAGCTTTGACTGCACCAGTCACAGCTCCAATCCTGACACCCTTTTATGCACCTTCGAGGCATGCAATGCACTGTCAGGCCACAAAACCTCCCAGGCCAACGGCTCAGGGAGTGTGCACATCAGCTCACTGATACCTTCACGGACATCTTCAACACTTCACTTATCTAGGCTGCTGTCACCACATGCTTCAAATCAGCTACCATCATTCCACTACCAAAGAACTCTACACCTGTGTTTCCCAACCTTTTTGAACCCAATGCCCTCCTAAATCACTTTCATATTTGCTACACCTCTCTTAGGCACAACATATTTTCCAGCACCCCATAGTGTAAAAACATGTCTACCATACGCTAACTTGAGAAAATGCTCTGCTTTAAATTTTTATTTGTCCTTAAACCTAGCTTACACAGTACCTGTGCAATATATAGTAGCTTTGATATCAATGTGATCCTTCAGTTTAATGGTTTTTAGCAAGAGTTGGAATATATCAGCAAAAGCCTTAAGTCCCCATGCATAACAATTTCCAAGTGGTTTCCATTTTTTGTGAGTATGTGGTTCATTGCACTAAAGCCTCTTCCAACTGGTAGGAGGATAGAAATTCAATGAAGAGCAGTTTGACTCTTCTCCAAAGACCAGGCAACTTCATATGACAGTGTAGTCACTTACCACAAAAGCCAACAGTTTTGAAAAGCAGTTTTGCTTCTTCATCATTCTGAATTTTGATCATTTCTTCTCTTAAGCTCTCTTCATGTGCTTCCACCTTGCAAAAAAATGGGTTAATTACCCAGTATGGAATTTTCAGATTGTTCAAATTCTTGAAATGATTCTGAAAATCCTTCTTCAGTGACTGCAGGTGTAAGCAGTACTCTTGCAAATCTGTGAAAGAGAGTGCCATGCTTTCCATGCAGGGAAGCTGTGAGAACATCCTTCTCCCAATGTTCGCTTATATATTTTCAATTTTCTGATAACAGTGGACACTGCACTTTTTGCCTGGATTAAATTGAAATTCTCACACTGCAGTTTCATATTTAGAATGTTCATTTCACCATACAGATCGGCTAGGTATGCCACATCTACACGTAGAAGTTCAATATTGTTTCCCAAGCTCTTGTCCACTTTGAGCAAGAATTCAACTACATTGTCAAAAAGATCAAAGAAACGTTTTAAGCACCAGCCTTTTGATATCCAGAGCACATCAGTATGAAGAAGCAAGTGTTCAAACTCTTCATTGTTACATCGATACATGAATTCCATGTATCCACAGTCTCTTTCTTTAGGTTTGTTATATCTAATGGCAGCTTGCAAATGGACCCCAATAAGACTCAGGCTGTGTGGAAATGGCCACAACCTATCCCTGTGAAACAATTTTAATAGTTTTTCGGTTTTGTCAACTTTTGCAGGCGGTTCATCGCCAATTTCAATTTAGCGGCGGAACCACTCACCAACCACACCAAGAGATCTACTGGGCACTTCCGCTGGAACCCCAGAGGCCAAGGTGGCTTTGGCAGAGTTAAAATAAAGGTTCACTTCTGCACCTATCCTAGTTCCACTGGACCCAGATTTGCCTTTCATGATGAAGGTAGACATGTGAGACATGGGAATGGGGGCCATCTGGTCCCAACAACCTGCTTCTGACCACAAACTGCATCCCTGTGGCTTCTACCCAAGACGTCTTTCTCCCACAGAGGCAAACTATGACATTGGGAATTGTTGGCTGTTAATCTGGCAGTGAAGGGGTGGAGGAACTGGTTGGAGAGGTTCAAACATCCATTTGTTGTATGGACTGACCAGAAAAACCTCACCTATATCCAGGATGTGAAGAGGCTGAATTCCAGGCAGGTACGTTGGTCCTTGTTCTTTTATAGGTTCAACTTCCTTATTACTTACTGCCTTGGATCAGAAAAATCAAAAATCAGACACCCCTTCTTGACAGTTTGAAGCACATAACAGGGAAGAGAACCTTCAACTATAATTCCCAGCTCAAACACAGACTATGCTGCGGGGTCTACAAGCCCGTGCAGGTGGGTTGCAGAATAGGTTTGGCAATTACGCGCATGTATGTGCACAGCTCAATTGATTAGTGTTTCATTATGGTGATATTTAACTCCCTTCTTTTCATTCTAGCCTTTTCGAGACTTGACCAGAAGCACAGCAGCATTTACACTCCCTGCTTATCCTCATCCTTGTCTGGGAAAGAAGACTACCCTTTCGACTGACGCTGACAAGGAGGAATATGACATTGTCATATTGATTTAATATTTAGTTATTGCTTCTAGCCACTGTGTTGGTGTTCTCTTTCAGTGTGAGAGTTTAGTTAATGGCCCTGTTGGCCTACCCTTTGTTGTCGTACTTTTCCTTTAAATTCTGCAACAGTTCTCATTAAAGTCAATGAACTGTTGACTTGCTGCAGTGTGTGTCTCTCTCTCTCTACACTTGAGCAATATCTGATCATTTTGATAAAGTCTTGACCACAAAAATGGGCCCATCAGAGAGAAAATAGCTGACCTTGGCCTTAAGATTCATTGGCTAGGTAGGGGAGAAGTTACAGCAGATCAAATCTGTGTTGGGAGAAGTGACCAAAGCAATGTGCAAACACATTCTCAGCTGGAGTAACAGGTGTCATCCCTTGCAGCAACAGTTCTGCAGCTTACTGCAGACAATCAGAATCAGGCGGCAGCAAACTGTGCTCTCAGAAGCAGTCCAGAAGCTTATAGCCAACAGCCTGTGTCAGCTGACAGACATTAGCATTCTCACAAATGCAATTCAGCAGTATTTGGCCATGTCAATCCCACAGTTGATCCAACAACCTTGGCCATCAATGCCCCAACTCCTGCATCTGGACCAGAACCAAGTGTTCCTCCACTGGGCAGATACTATGGTGACCCTGACGGCTGTGGGAATTTATTACCCAGTGTAAGTTGACTTTCCAAGTCCAGCCTGGTCGATTTGGTGATGATGTACATAAACTGGTGTAAATCTCCTGGATGGACCTCCACTCAGCCTGTTCAATGCGCTATGGGAGCAAGGTTCCCGCGCAGCTCAGTCATCTTGACATTTTGTTGTTGAGTTAAGAGAGCTTTTGACCTTCCAGGACAGGGTCAGGAGGCTGCCCTCTGACCCCTAGACCTGTACCAAGATAGAGGGACCACAAGGGATTATGCAGTTAAATTATGCATGCTTTCAGTGGAGACAGGATGGAATGAGAGATACCTCATCACTGTTTTCCAGTGCAGACTGAACGTAGGAGTCTGGCATGAGATTACTGTCGATGGCAATGTCACAACCACGGATTCGGCAGTGCAGTAAATACGGCAATTGCGCTTGTGAATCTTTCAAGTGTCAGCTAATTATTATTTAATTGTGATAGTATTTAATTCCATACTTGTCATTATAGAGCTTGTCGAGACTTGGACAGAGCATAGCAACACTCCGCTGTTGTTTTGCATTCAGCCTTCCCCGAGATACTGGACTTTCAAGTCAACTGACTCTGAAGACTAATAGTATTTGTTTAATGTTTAGATGTTCGTTTCATCCGCAGTGTAGGCTTCATTTTCCTCTTGAGAGTTTTAGTTAACAGCCCTGTTTGGCCTAGCGTTTATTATTTTATTTTCCCTTTAACACTGTTCATATTAAGGTCTGAGAACTATTGAGCTGCTTCAGTCTCTCTCACTCCGCACTTGGGCCGTATCCGAACCTGGTTTCAGGTGAGCAGGACAGTCAGGTGGACCTGATCAATCTGGTCATTCGAGTAGATTGTGGTTGGGATGGCTTGGGCCCCCAATGATCCTACGGGCCCTTTTTACAGACCTGTCCTTGTAAATGTCCTGAATCAAAGGAAGTTCACAACTGCAGATGTGCTGGGCTGTTTGCACCACTCTCTGCACAGTCTTGCGATTGAGGGGAGTACAGTTCCCATACCAGGTAGTGATACAGCCAGTCAGGATGCTCTCAGTTGTGCCCCTGTAGAAAGTTCTTAGGATTTGGGGGCCCATACCGAACTTCCTCAATGATCTGAGCTGAAAGAGGCACTGTTGTGCTTTTTTCACCACATAGCTGGTATGTACAAATCACGTGAGGTCCTCGGTGATTTGGATGCCAAGGAACTTAAAGCTGTTTATCCTCTCAACCCCAGATCCATTGATGTCAATAGGGGTTAGCCTGTCTCCATTCCTCCTTTAATCCACAACCAGTTCCTTTGTTTTTGCGACATTGAGGGAGAGGTTGTTTTCTTGACACCACTGTGTCAGAGAGATGACTTCTTCCCTGTAGGGCACCTTGTTATTGTTTAAGATAAGGCCAATCAATATAGTGTCGTTAGTAAATTTAATTAGCAGGTTGGAGCTGTGGTTGGCGATACAGTCATGGGTATACAGGGAGTAAAGGAGAGGACACAGTACACAGTCCGGAGGGGTATGGAGGGGATGTGGACCTGTCTGGCATTCCAGCTGAATATGCTGACCTTCTTGAGATCTTCAGCAAAAAGGAGGCCATCTCCCTACATCCAACACCGGCTATATGACTGTGCCATTGATCTCCTAACCAGTATTAGTCCTCCCTGGGGCCGGCTCTTTTCTCTCTCGTGTCCTGAAGTGATGGCAGTGGAAGAGTGCATCAAGGAAACATTGGCCATGGGGTTTATCCATCCGTCAACCCCGCCAGCGGGTGAGCTTTGTTTTTGTGAGCAAGAAGGATGGCAAGTTTTGTCCCTGCATTGATTATCGGCCCCTAAACATATCACAGTGAAGGAGAACTGCTACTCTCTTCCCCGCTTACCTCTGTGTTTGAATGTCTCCAGGAAGCAATCATATTTTCTAAGATAGACCTGTGTAATACTTACAATCTTGCTCATATCAGAGAAGGAGGTGAGTGGAAGTCAGCTTTCATCACCTTCAGTGGTCACTATGAGTACCTTGTGATGCCTTTTGATCTGGCCAATGCCCCCACTGTTTTTCAGGTCCTAGTCAAAGATATGCTCAGGGACATGTTGTATCATTTCACTTATGTGTACTTGGATGACATCCTCGTTCCCTCTCTCACCTGGAACACGTCCAGCATGCATGAAGGGCTCTCAGATAGCTGCTCGAGAATAGCCTGTGTGCCAAGCCAGAGAAGTGTGAGTTCCATAAAGACCAGGTATCTATTTGGGCAATATATCTCCCCCTTCCAGTGTACGAAAGGACCCAAGTAAAGTTCAAGTGGTCATGGAGTGATTCCAACCAACTACGGTCAAACAGGCTTCATGGGGTTTGCAAACTTTTTTTGCTGCTTCATCTGAAATTTCAGCCCCATCACAGCACTCACCAGGAAGAGAACTGTAGGATTCATTGGACAATCAAAGCAGACCCAGCATACTCAGAACTAAAGTGACGCTTCACTGCCCCATTGCTGTTGACGTAAACCAGATATATATGTTGTAACTGGGTTAACTGTCTGGACACGCCCCTCTGCTGACTGCCCCTGTGGCTCCTCCCACAGACCCCTGAATAATGGTGATTTCACCCTGCTCCTCCTCCTCAGTCCAGGGGCAGACACTCAGCATGCTGGAAGTCATATTTTACTGCGCATAAAAGCTTTTCAGTATGTACCCTACTTCAGTCTTTTGGAGTAATTGAAGGTGCTTCAGCTGTGACACTCAGATCCAGCCCAGCCAGTTTTTGTTGCGGTGGATGCACCAGATGTCAGCATTGGAGTTGTACTCTCTCAACACTCTTCTGAAAATAATTGCTGCATCCCTGTGCATTTCTTTCCTCTCACTTGACCTCAGTCAAGAGTAACTGCGTTGTGGAGAATCAAGAACTTCTGGCTGTCAATCAAGCCCTGGAAAAATAACAGCAGCAGGGGAGAACATCCCTTTTGGTTTGGACAGATCACAAGAACCTCTCCTGCATTTGGAATGCTAAGAAACTCAACTCCTATCAAATCCGATGGGTTCGCTTCTTCACTCGATTTAATTTCGTCCTCACCTGTTGTCCCGGCAGCCAGAATCCCAAGGCCAATGCCCTCTGCTGGCAGTTCATGTCTGAGGACAACACCAATTCAGAGTGCATCCTTCCTCGCAGGTGCATTGCTGCTCCGGGCAATTTGGGGAATAGAGGCAGAGGCGAGGGTCACCCAAATGTCAGATCCAGGCTTAGGTGGGAGACCTCCCAACTGGCTGATGGTCCCTGCTATGGTGCATCCCAAAGTGTTGGAATGGGGTCACTTCTCCCATTTGGTTGGCCATTGGGGAATTTAACGGACTTATTGAGTTTATCAAGAGACGATTTTGATGGCCATCTATGTCCCAGGATGTGCACGACTTCATCTCTGCCTGTTCCGCTTGTGCTCAGAAACAACATGCCCGGCTGACTAATTGGCTCCACTGACATGTGAGATCTTCAAAGCCAGGAGAAAAAATCTGGCTGGCATTGAGGGATCTTCCCCTGAGAGCCGAGAGCCATAAATTGGCCTCGTATTACATGGAACAATTCGTCGCGGAAAAGGCTATCAACAGGGTCTTGAATAGATTGCACCTACCATCATCAATGAAGATACATCAAGTGTTCCACGTTTCCAAGCTCAACCTTGTTACTACCTTTCCCCTGGCTCCAGTCACCCACATCCCCCTCATCCCCGCTTAGTGGACGGTGCCTGGGTCTGCACTGTGCGGTGCCTGCTGGCATCTCAGCTGGCGCAGAGCAAAGTCCAGTACCTTGTGGACTGGGAGGGCTGTGGTGCTGAGGACTTCTTCTGGATCCTGGCTGATGACAACCTGGACAAAACTGTCATCCAGGACCTCTAGCGGGAACAGGTCTGGGTCACCTTGGAAGCTGCACCTGGGGGGTGGGGGAGGTTCCTGTCACAACCACGAACTCTGCTGTGGGGTCTATGTGTCCGCACGCGCAGGCTGCAGAACAAGTTCAGTGATTGTGTGTATGTGTGCATATTCCAGCTAACCAGAGCCTCATTATGATGGTATAACTCCCTTCTTTTTGTTCTAGTCTTGTCGAGACCTGACCAAAAGCACAGCAATGTTTACACTTCCTGTGGAATGGCCCTCCCGGGTGTATCTTTGTCTCTGAATCTGTGTGTTTGGAACTGCTCAACTGCGGACATGTTTTAAACCCCAGCTGGGCATCCAGGGGTGGCTGGCACCCTAGAGTTCATCAAGAGATGCTACCGGTTGCCAGGCATGACTGAAGATGTCTGGGAATATGTTCTAGTGTGTGATGTCTGCGCACGGAATGAAGAGCCCTGAGCACAGCCTCAAGGTCTCCTTCAGCCTCTTCCCTATTCCTACTCGCTCTCAGTCCCACATTCCTATGGACTTTCGCACCTGCCTTCTGGCATCTTGGGGTAAAACATTAATCATGGTGATTGTAGACCAATTCTCCAAGGCCTCGCAGGCTACGCAGCTCTTTCCAAACTATTATTGACTTCAGAGACCACCGAGCTCATGTTGCAGCACATCTCCAGGGTTCATAGTTTCTTCCAGAACATCGTCTCTGATCATGGCCCCCAGTTTGCCTCTAGGTTTTGGAAAACCTTTTGTGAGCTCACTGGGGCCTTTGCCAGCCAGTCAATCATTGCCTGCCACATTCCTTCATGAGAAGTCTGTACTTAAAGGCTCAATCGTAGGAGTTCCATTTCTAGTACTACTGTTTCTGATTTTACCTTTGGATTTAATTTGTGTCATCTTGTTTATTTCAAGTCTGAGTCGGAATTAATTCTAGACCGTACTCTGCACTTGGGTTCACTACCATCCATAGCTCTCTCGTTACACCTATTAAAATTTTGGCTACAAACTATTAATATTTTGAGATTGTGGTTAAAGCATTAAAAAGTACATATGAATTAAGATCAAATCAAAACAAAGTCATGAAAGCAACTACAGAATCACCAGTTACATGGGAACGGATAACAAAGGTTTTAAGCTCCTATTTGAATAAAACATTCTAGTTTGATAAGGTTAATGAGAGAATCCAGACCAGAACATACCATCACTGGTGAAACTAATGAAACATGGCTCCTAGATGATATTGTGAAAGTATGTGTTAAGATCCAGAAAAAGCCTGCTGCTGGTTTAGGGGTAAGATCACGTGGTCAGTTTGAGTGAGTGTGTGAGCAATTGAAAGAGTTAATAGGATGAGTAAAGTCTTTTACTAATCGAAAAAAAGCAAAATTTGCAATAAACTACAAAACAGCATGATAGAGACAGTATAAGTCTATAAAGCAAACTGAGCAAGCAAAAGAATAACATGGTAATTCAATTGAAATGCATTGTGCAGAGCTCAGAAGCAAACTAAACCAAAATGGAGAAGTGCAGCCATGACTTCAAGTGTGCGGTCCTGCTAGTGAAGCTTCTCGTGACACTGTTGCTGGTACTCCACCCTGCGAAACTCCTGTTTCTGAAGCTCCACCCGAGGAATTGCAGCCCACATCAAACAGTCCCCAGAGACAGTGAGACCATCTGAACTCTGAGGAATTACTGGGTGGACGTGACATGGGTTCTACAGCGGCCCCTAGTGACACAAGTGAGGATGACAACGATGAACAGGATTGACAGCAGTGTCACAGCTTGCTCCAATAAAGACCAAGGAAGTGAAGACATACAGGACTGAAGATGAAATCATTATATTGACTATCTTTTGGTAGATTCATTAACAATTACTTAACCACTCAACAATTTCATGTAAGGTAGTAAATGTTCAGACGACTCTGTGACTCTTCATGAATAAAAAATGAAAGAGCATCTAAATTTAAAGGCGACTTTGTGTACTCCATCTGCAAAAATGATCCCTGATACAGGTAAACCATCTACCCTGTATGTTAATAAGAGTCACATGATGGCAGCCTTAACTCAAGAACACAGAGACCAGCAGTGTCCTGTTGGTTAATACTCTGCTAAAGATCTGATTCTACACAGATAGCTCCTCAATGATTGAAAGAGGCATTTGAATGGCTGGATGAGCTTTTGCTTCTGAAATTGAAGTACTGGAATCAGGAAGCATGACTCCTGGTATCTCTGCGCAATAGGCTGAACTGAAAGCTCTGAAAGAAGCGTGTAAGTTGGCAGAAGGAAGATCAGCTAATATCTTCACTGATTCTTGGTATGCTTTTGGAAACTAATGGGGGCATGGAGGCTTTCTTATATCTTTAGGAGCCCCAATTAAGAATACCGAACTAGTCCAAGAACCCATGGATGTCACACAACTGCCACCTGAAGTTGTTGTATTAAAACATAAAAGTCACTCCAAAATGACTAAAACAAAAAGCCATGGAAGTGGATTTGTGGAGGACATTTAAAAAAGCGCAGCATGAAAAGGAGTGAAAGGAATAAAAGTAGTACTAAGAACATATATAATGAACCCAACAACTGGAATTATGGAAATAAAGTCACAGGTGAACATAGAAGATATTAGAGAAATAACAGCTCAATGTTCTAACCATGAACAATGGTTCTGTCTGAAGAATGTGGGAGTTAAACGGTGAAGGAGTGTGGAGATATGTCACTAATCATAGGCTAGTAGCTCCAACTACTTTGCTTCCGTATTTGGCATAGCAGATACTCTGCCTTAGACATATTGGAGTGTGAAAAAATGATCGACAGATTCTCCTAATGATGGTGGAATCCAAATTTCAGGGCACAAGCTTGATGAATGTTTGAAAATGCATGACGTGCCAGAAAATGAACCCTGGAACAGCAGAAAAGCTACCATAATTAAGTTCTCCTGCCCCACCTGGTCCATATTTACATTTACATGTGAACTACATTACTTTACCAATGTGTCAAGGATATTGGTAATAGTGGACAAGTATTCAAGATGAGTGGAAATCACTCCAGCAAGGAAAACCACTATCACATACGTAGCTAAAACCTTGATGAAGGACTATATTCCTAGAAGAGTATTGCCATGCCACATCATCTATAACCATGAAGTGTACTTTACTGTAAGTGTTCGTCAGGAATTATGTTGACTGATATCAGTGAATGGTTTTCCCATTCTCCACATCACCCAGAGTCATTAGGACAAGTTGAAAGAATGAATGGAATCACCAAAGAATTGACTAAGTATCATGAGGAAGGCATACCATGGCCTACAGCTTTTCCTGTTGTCTTGTGCAACCCTGAACAAGAAAACTAAACTACATTTGTTTGAGGTGGTAACAGGATGTCCTATGTCATTGCAAGGAGCCCTTGATCTCAGAAGGGCAGGTATACACATTATGGCAGACAGTTTATCTAACTGTTATGTGAAATTAACTCAAGCTATCCAATCTGCTTCTCATCAGGTTTCTGCCACTTGGAGTGATCCAACAGAAGGAGGACATACCCTGAATTTTGGTAAGTGTGTCCTGATTAAGAAACTGCATAATGAACCACTAGACGCTCAATGGGAATGTCCTTATCAAGTGCTGTTAATTACCAACTCTGCAGTGAAAGTACAAGGTAAAAATAAGTGGAAACGTGTCAGCCACTAAAAACAAACTAAAATGGTACCCGACGAGAGCCACAAGCACTACGGTTAATGAGCTAATAACCTCTTGGTCACATTGTCTATGCTGCTGGGCTATAGTGAGCAAATCAGTAACCAGCCAGAAGACTTCAAGCAAGTCGATGACTCCAAGAGTTTATTCTAATATTTTTTGTTGTTATATTTTGCCCTTTTTCTCAACTCATAATGTGCCAGATAAGATGACTCATGATGTATTCTTGCTAGTATCACATAAATTTGCTGATGCTGTTAACAACTCTAGCTGTTGGGTATGTCAATATATACTGCGCTCTTCAAAATATTAACCAATGTTAGGAATGTCTGCAGATGCAGAACAAACATGAGCCCTCTTTATTAAACATTCCAGCAAAGGCGATGTTGACATTATGTCTGTGATTCATTATTCTCAAGGGAGACATAAATATATAATAATCATGCCCTCTACATATCATCTTAAACTGGATCATTTATGTAAATATAATCAGCATGATTTAAGGAATATCATATCTGGCAATATTCATTTCTTATCCTGGGAAATGTCTACAGCTAATGTTCATGACAAAGCTATTACATTTTTTCATCTGTTCCGAAGGTACCGTTCCAGTCGGGCATAGTTTATGCAATTACACTCTACTTTGTCCTAATTGGGGTAATGACTCTGGAATTTTCACTGATGATCGGAAAATCATTTCAATTCAACAAAGCTCCTGTCAAGTAATAAGAAATGGTCTAAGCTCCTGGAACTGTATGTATTTTATGTGCAGAACTCAAACCTACACCCCCCTTCCACATAAGTGGTTAGGATCTTGTTATTTAGGGTATGTTTTTCCTGCACGTACACACACCTTATCTTTTCCTCCCAAGTCTAGAAGTAAACGACGTATTTCAGACAATCATCTTGCATCAATTTTGTTCCCATTTTATGGCATTGCAGGGAGTATAAGAGAGGTTAACAATGTTGTTGAAGCCTCAGAAAGAGTAAACACTGTCCACACAGTCATCAGAAGATATTGCAAATTATGTACACCCAGCACCACGATCGAACCCAGGCAACAGCGCAGCAGCAGCACTGATGCTGTGTTACTGTGTTAGCCAACTCCCTATTTAGTAATACTGTACTGTGGGAGAATCTTCATCAAAAGGACTATAGCTGCTCAGTCTCACCTTCTCAAGTGTAATTAGATTTAGATACTAAATGCAGGGCCACATTGTGTTAGCAAGTAAAAAAAGTCTGTGGAAATGCTTCATTGAACATATATATGGTGAAACCTCTGCTTTGGACTTTCATTCTAAATTTATACCGTATATTCATACAGCTCTGCCTCACTGGCTACCTTTGTACCTCACAACATTGGGTTAATCTCACATTTAGTCAGTGACACAGCATAACCTGGGAACTGACTGATGACTGTGCCGAGGTTTAGTAACATCCTTTCAACAGATATCTGTTCATGCACTGGTGTCTCCGTTGCTGACATCTAAAGACTAAAGCCATTTAATCAGATTTAAAAACCTGTCCCAGATGAACTTTTGAATCAAATCAATAAAAGGTATTTTGCATCAGCCATTAAAATCAATGCCTGGAAATGGGAACTTATCCATTTCTGATGCACGGATTGAATGCAGTGTACAGTATCAACATCAAAATAGGATCAAATCAGGTCGCACTAAAAATTACAGAATCGGGACAAGGCATTCTTTCTTTAAGAGATTGTTAATGTGGTTGTTCTTCCTTTAGAGCACTCAAACCTATGAGCTTCACAGACTGTAAGGGAGATCAGAACAAATGGGGAGGTGGGGAGTCTTCCTAATCTCTATGCCAGCTGTGTGCACTGATTTCCTTTTAATAAAAAATTAGGGAAGCTCTTTATCTATATTGGCAAAGTATTGGGGGACTCTTTAATTCATGCACCATTCATGTCTTTCAAAATGTCATAGTTTTATTTTATTGTTTATAATGTATGAAAAATTGTTAGTTGTAATCTCTTCATCCCATTTCTGCTGCTGTAAATAAAGCCCCATCACAGGCATGAAAATAAAACGGGTAAATAAAACCTTCTTTAGTGTGAATTGCAATAAGCAGTCCCCAGCCCACTTTCCCAATTGGTTGGATTTTAATAACGAAAGAAACAAGCACATTTCAGTCCCATTTCCAGGAAAGCAAAGCAGACTGGTCACTCCTCCCCCACCACATGATCTACAAGTGTTTGTAAAGTTATAAGCTCTTATCCTCACTGCAGAGTGTGCATTGTAGGTGCAGTTAAGGACATTGATTGAATATGTTGTGTTATTAAAACTCATTATGCACCATTATTTCAATACCAGCCATCCCTAGGCAGTAAGCAAGTTCCATTTTTACTTATGTTCATTCATTGATTTTGCTGTGAATTGGAAAATACACAAAATTCACTCAATATGTTAGCCATACCTCCACAGTGTTGTAACAAATGGGACTGAGAACACTTAGACTGACAGGAAAGAAAAATTACCTAAAGTTGTGAGACAAAGAAAACTAGTTCTGCTGTCCATAGGAATGAACATTTACCTCAGGCTTTTGAATGTAATATTATAGGAGTTTTCTCTTATGAAGGGGGCAACCTGTGTATGGTTACTTTAAAAAAATGAATGGAACTCATAATTTTTCTTTTTCTTTAAACAGTAAAAACATCTGTTTTTTTGCAGTTGCTAACCAGATATCCATGGTTCTTAAACATGAGACTTTGGAAAGTCTGATTCTCTTAGAAAATTACTGACTCTAGGGAAATTAAGAATTCCGCAATTAAACAATTGAATTCCATCCTCAGACTGACAGTGGAAAATTTTGCTTGAAAGCATTGATAAAATAATTAAAACTGTAAAATATAAGTTGTTAAGACACCATAATCAAAAACAAATGTAAATAATAATGGGAGAATTCATGAACAAAATATTGAGGATGCCATAAACTGAAAATGCTGGAAATATTCAATGCGGATCGTTGAAGATAGAAATACAGCTTATGGGCTGAATCTGACTGGTTCAGGTCCATCACTTTGAATGGCTGTGCACGTCCTCGTCTGTGTTTATCAGATCAATGAACCAAGACTCAGGTCGCACAGCTTGAAATGGTCTGAAGGAGCTACAACTCATAGTACTCCGAGAATGTTTGATAGCCAAGATAGCCAGACACGAGGAATTCTGCAGACGCTGGAAATTCAAGCAACACACATCAAAGTTGCTGGTGAACGCAGCAGGCCAGGCAGCATCTCTAGGAAGAGGTACAGTCGACGTTTCGGGCGGAGACCCTTCCTCAGGACTAACTGAAAGAAGAGCTAGTAAGAGATTTGTACTCTGTGGAAGCTGTGACAGTCATAGAAACATAGAAAACCTACAGCACAACACAGGCCCTTCGGCCCACAAAGCTGTGTTGAACATGTCCCTACCTTAGAACTACCTAGGCTTTACCCATAGCCCTCTATTTTTCTAAGCTCCATGTAGCCATCCAGGAGTCTCTTAAAAGACCCTATCGTATCCACCTCCACCACCACTGCCGGCAGTCCATTCCACTCACTCACTACTCTCTGCGTAAAAAACTTACGCCTGACATCTCCACTGTACCTACTTCCAAGCACCTTAAAACTATGCCCTCTCGTGCTAGCCATTTCAGCCCTGGGGAAAAGCCTGTGACTATCCACATGATAGTCAACTTAACAAATTTTAATTGTCCTTACAGTTAGAGATAATTAAAAGCTTTTAAGTGAAGCAAAAGAGGTAGCAAGCCAAATTATCGATAAATGTTTAAGTATACAGAAAAGTCTTGAACAAAACTAGAATAATAAAAAAGAAAATTAAATAAAGCTGGAATAATAAAAACAGGAACTTACTTTCTCTTTCCTTTATGTCTGCAGCCCACAACCCCATTGAAATTAATTGGGTTGTGGGCTTGTACCAAGACTGAGAAGTCATTCCTCAGTGCAAGTGCTGGGAAATGTCAGCAAGATGGGTTTGAGGCTGGGTCACATGGAATCCCTGTGGAATTCAGTAGCAGATGAACTGTCAGGTTTTGCATTGAAGTTCTGTCTGTAAGTCTGTAATTTATGGTTTGACAGAGTTTGTGGCTAAACACAGCTCCAATGCCATATTGAAGTTGCTGACAAGACCACTGTCGTAGGCTGAATCAATGGTGGTGATGAATCAGCATAGAGGAGGAAGATTGAAAATCTGGCTAACAGCCTCTTATTCGATGTCAGCAAGACCAAGGAGCTGAATATTGACTTCAAGTGGAGGAAACCAGAGGCATGTGATCCAGTCCTCATCAGAGGATCAGAGGTGGAGAGGGTCAGCAGCTTTAAATTCTTCAGTGTTATCATTTCAGAGCAGCTGTCTTGGGCACAGCACGTAAGTGCAATTACGATGAAAGCACAACAGCATCTCTGCTTCCTTAGGAGTTTGTGGAGATTTGGCATGACATCTAAAACTTTGACCAACTTCTATAGATGCATGGTGGAGAGTATACTGATCAGTTGTATCACAGCCTGGTATAGAAACACCAATGCCTTTGGAATGGAAAATCTTACAAAAGGCAGTGGATATGAGTCCAGTCCATCATGGGTAAAGTCCTCCCACCATTGAGCACACCTACATGAAGTATCATTGCAGGAAAGCAGCATCCATCATTAGGGACTCTCACTACCCAAGACATGCTCTCTTCTCACTGCTGCCATCAGGAAGAAAGTTTAGGAGCCTCAGGACCCACATCACCAGTTTCAGGAATAATTATTACCCTTCAACCATCAGGTTCTTGAACCAAAGGGGATAACTTCACTCAACTTCATTTGCCCCATCATTGAAATGCTCCCACAACCTATGGACTCACTTTCAAGGACCCATGTTCTCGATATTTATTGTTTACTTATTTATTATTATTATTTCTTTCTTTTTGTATTTGTCTTTTGTATACTGGTTGAACATCCAGTTTAGTATGGTCTTTCATTGATTTTATTATGGTTATTACTTTACTAAGGATTTATTGAGTACGCCTGCAAAAATAAATCTAGGGTTGTATAAGGTGAACTTTGATAATAGATTTACTTTCAACTTTGAACTTGGATGATTTGGATGTCTTCTACTTAAACAACTAGAGACTGATGGCTCAGTTCTAATTCAGAGAGTTCATTTGCAGGCTTCTACATTTAAATCGGATAGAGGAATATCATTTATCATTATTCATATCTTTCATTGGCAGTAAATGTTGTTGTAAGCTGTCAGAAATGAGGCTATTACCCTAACAAGGCCATTTGAGGAACTGCTGTTGAGGCAGACATTTCTTTGCTTACAATAAAAAATATTTGCTGTTACATTTCTTTAGCTCTACTGGCAGCAAAATTAGATTTCTCAAATGTATTCTTATGTTATGAAGAGATAGACAAATAAAGTTAAGCGTCACCAAGCATCTCCGGAAAGCCATCTCCAGGCATGGCAAATCCAAGCCAAACTTGAATCACTGAAGGATGCTTGACCGTTGTGGCAGAGCTTGAGTGCTATCATCTCTTACAAAGAGAAACCAAGCCACATAGGTGACAACAAGGCTTTACTCCCAAATGAAGACAATGCCTTTTATGCTCGCTGTGACAGAAAAAAAAACATGGAGGAACCTTTGCAAATTCCCACAGCCCCGATGACCCTGTGATTTCAGTGCCTGAGGCCAACGTGAGAGCACCCTTCAGGAGGGTGAACCCATGGAAAGCAGCCGGCCCAGATGGAGTACCTGGCTGATTACTAAAGACCTGTGCTGATCAACTGGCTGGCGTGTTCACCAATATCTTTAACCTCTCATTTTGGCAGTCTGAGATACTCACCTGCTTCAAGCAGGCTTCAATTTTATTGTGGCCTAGGAAGAATGTGGTCATTTGCCTCAATGACTATCGGTTAGTAGCAATTACATCCACTGTGAAGAAGTGCTTTGAGAGTCTGGAGATGAAACATATCAACTCCTGCCTCAGAAACAACTTGGATCTGCTCCAATTTGCCTGTTGTTCGTCCATCTTCGATGATGATGAGGACCTCGATACCATTATGACGGTGTCGAGACTAGCGCGTGATTTGGATTTAAGTGAGGGAGAGTTGCGCAGCATCAGCCTCACTCCCTCTTCCCAATTCCCATCTGGATCCACTGACAAGACAGAGTCGAGATGGCTGGAGATGGGACCAGGCGCAGTGGATGACTAGGATGTCTTCTGTGTCTTGTCCTGCTCTACATGTTCCACGACGCTTGCAGAGACTGCCTTCTTGACCGTTGGACCTTCCATTGGTCTCGTCTGCTCAATCCGCCGGAGTCTGTCTTCACATGCTGGGATAGACAACTCCCTATCTCACCGAGGGTTTGAGACCTGTCAACTACCCTCCAATTTGCCTACTGTCACAATAGGTCCACAGTACATGCCATTTAATTGGCTCTTTACTCAACACTGGAACATATGGATAATGAAGTTGCATACATCTTAAGATGTCTAGTATGGAAACACCAATGCCCTTGTATGGAAGAGCCTACAAAATGTGGATATAGCACACTCCATCACAGGTAAAGCCCTCACTACCATTGAGCACATCTACTTGGAGTGCTGTTGCAGGAAGGATCCTCATCGTCCAGGCTGTACACTTTATTGCTGCTGCCATTGGGAAGAAGGTAGCAGAGTCTCAATGCCCACACCACCAGGTTCAGGAACAGTTATCACCCCTAAACCATGAGGCTCTCGAACCAGAGGGGACAACTTCGCTCAACTTCACTCATCTTGTCACTTAACTGTTCCCACAACCTATGAACTCACTTTCAAGGACTATTCATCTCATGTTCTCAATATTTATTGCATATTTGTTTAGAATTATTATTTTTATTTGTTCTCACCTCAAGCTAGGGAAATCCCCTTTTACTGAGCATCTCTGAAAATGCCACTCGTTAGCCCCTCACTAACAGCCGCTGGGTTCTGCGGGTAGAATCTACCTTTCTCTGGCTTTGTACGTTTAGGGAGTATATAACTTTGCTCCTGCCAAATCTGTGAGACTGGGATGTCTTGCCCACCCAGGACCCGGTCTGTGTGAATGGTGTGTGGTTTACCACCCTGCAATAGCCAGTCAGCATGAAATAACAGATCGCACACTGCATACATTTATGAAGAAGTATATTTGTGAACATTAACCACAGAGTTAGTAAAGAGAAAAAAAAACAAAAGGGCACATTATAATTAAACAGTCAAATGTGCTCAAGTTGGAGCTCAAATCTTCCAAAAGCCATATTCACTGATCCTCGGCATACCTCCACACCCGGGCTCCATCGAATCACCTTCCCCCACCAGATCGAATACAATGACCGGTTCTCTCCAGCGTCTTCTCTCTTCATCTCCCTCCGAAAAAGACAAAGACTCACCACCAGTGTCAGTCACAAAACCACTCCCCCAGCCTTCCCTAGAGCCTTCTCCCTGTTCCACTCCCAACTGGATGGCCCACATTCCTAAGCATCGCTCATCTCTAATAGTAACCCAAATACTGGTTCTACAGAAAAACCATTACATGAAATACCCTACAACATTAGCAGTAAAACCTTTACCAAGGCGTTACACTAGTAAAACCTGAGGTACAGGCATAGCCAGGCCCACCCATTTCTCAATTGCTAAGAATTTCCAACTATTCTAGTAGTGTTTAGTATTTTTGCTTTCTGGAGTTATTGGTACATCAATATTCTTGTGTTGGCCTAATTGTTTAATGCTATTGTGTAGTTACTTTGGGATGATACCAGTTGTAGATATTGCTATTGGGACAATGTCTTCTCTGTTTATGTTCCGCAGTCTTTCAATTTCCTCTTTTACCTCAGCATATTTCTGGTGTCTTTCACTTATTGATGTTATGTGTGTTTGGAATGCTCTATCTATTAAGTGATTTGTTCTTGCTTGTTTATCATGTAATATTATGTACAGATAGTTAGTATGGATTGTCCTATCTGTAATAATGGATCAGTCATAATATAAGTTGTAGGACTCTGACTCTAAAACCGAATTAGGTTTGTGTTTATCGTAAGATATGGTGTCTTTTATGAGTCTGAATTTTAAAGCAAGATTTTGAAGAACGATGTTTGCCATTTGTTTGTGCCTGTGTAAGTAATCAGATTGAGTTAAACTGCTGCAGGATCTTATAGTGTGTTGGACTGTTTCTGGTTTCTCTTGGAATTTTCTGCATTTATCATCTTAAACTTGTTGGTCTTTTATTACTTTGAACTTTGAAGTTGTTGCTTCCATGCACACAAACACTCATTATTAAGAATCTAATAGGAAGTCTAATCTTCCCTCTATCATAAGCATGGTGAAGGAAAGGAAGTGTGACAAGATATCCAGAGTGAGGGAGAAACATAAGAACATAAGAACTTAAGAAATAGGAGCAGGAGTAGGCCATCTGGCCGGTCGAGCCTGCTCCGTTATTCAATAAGATCATGGCTGATCTGGCCATGGACTCATCTCCACCTCCCTGCCTTTACCCCATAACCCTTAATTGCCCTACTATGCAAAAATCCCCCTAACCTGGTCTTAAATATATTTACTGAGGTAGCCTCCACAGCTGCATTGGGCAGAGAATGCTACAGGTTCACCACTGTCTGGGAAAAGCAGTTCCTCCTCATCTCCATCCTAAATCTATTCCCCCGAATCTTGAAGCTATGTCCCCTAGTTCTAGAAAAAGAGTCTGAGTGAGGGGAAATCAGAGTCAGAGGTATGGGAGAACAAAGAGAGCATGGAAATTGTCACACAAAGGATTTAGCTTACTGATAAATCACTTGTGATTTTCCCATTCATCCCAAATGTAAAGTCCCTCATATTTTTGCGTCAGAAAAGATCCTAAGTGAGGCTGCACTTGGAGTATTGTGAACAGTTTTGGGCCCCTTATCTGAGAAAGGATGTGCTGACATTGGAGAGGGTTCAAAGGAGGTTCACAAAAATGATTTCGGGATTGAAAGGATTGTCATATGAAGTGCATTTGATGGCTCTGGGCCTGTATTCACTAGAATTCAGAAGAATGAGGGGTGACCTAATTGAAACCTATCGAATGGTGATATATTGGATATGGAGAGGATTTTTTCTATGGTAGGGGATTTTATAAGACCAAAGGATACAGCTTCAGAATAGAGGAACATCCTTTTACAATGGAGATGAGGAGGAATTTCCTTAGCCAGAGAGTGGTGAAACTGTGGAATTTTTACACAGGGTGCTAAGAGGGCCAAGTCATTGGGTATATTTAAGGCAGAGGTTGATAGATTCTTGATTAGTCAGGACATGAAGTGATATGTGGAGAAGGTAAGGAACTGGGCTGAGAGGGAAAATAGATCAGCCAGATGAAATGGCAGAGCAGTCTAGATGGGCCGCTACTACTACTATGTCGACTCAGGCCCAGGGGACCGGCATCGGGCACGATGACAGTCTCTCCACTTCTCCCTCTCTCTCATCAGTGTGTTCAGTTCATCTACATTAGCCGCGTCGCTGTCTTCTAGGAGCGTGTTGACCATAGTCTTGGGAGGGCGCCCAGGGTTCATCCTCCCATGTTTGGGCTCCCATATGATGACTAGGCTGGCAGGTAGCTTGGGGTGGCATAGGCAGTGCCCCGCTAGTTGCAGTCTTCTCACCTCGATTTTAGTGGAGAGCATCGGTAGGTTGTTATAGAGCTCAACGTTCGTCATGTGCTGCTGCCAACTCACATCAAGAGTTGATGGGCCAGTGACCTATTTCTGCTCCTATATCTTATGGTTTATGGTCTTAAAGCAGATATTCCAGGAACCTGGGTGTGGATGGGTTGGATGACGTTGCACTTATTTAAACCTTTCTTGTTGAGTGAGAAATGAATGCCATATGATTGAACAGTTGTTTTCCCACTTGCCTGATTTTACTTCTGATTGAAATTATATTTCCCATTCAGATTGATGGTCCGTCCATCCTTTATGATATATAATATTCACTTTGGAACTTGATCCACCTCTGGTATAAAGTCCTCCTGGGAATGGTAGGAAATTTGGCACTAGTTTTGTCTTAGAAACCCACAGTAGCAATATATTTCTGACCCACAGGAAGACACTGGCAAATACCTTAACATGTTGTCACTCTAAATACCACTTATTCTTGACTGAGAGACAGAGCTGGTTGAAAATACAATTCATTTGTAATTGCAATTGGAATTAGTTTATTTAAAGTTCAAAATTCATTGTAAATTTGTTATCAAAATATGTATATGTCACCCTGAGACTCATTTTCTTACATGAACTCACAGCAGAAGAAAGAAACACAATGGAAATAATAAATAACTACACACAAAGACTGACAGACAACCAATGTGTAGAAGAAGACAAACTGCAAATAAAGTAAAAAAAAAGATAATAATTGTAATAAATAAGTAGATATATAACACTGAGAACATGAGTTGTAGAGTACTTGAAAGTGAGTCCATAGGTTTGTGAAATCAGTTCAAGGTTGATGCGAGTCAGGTTATCTACACTAGTTGAGGAGACTGACAGTTGAAGGGCAATAACTATTCCTGAACCTGGTGGTGTGGGTCCTCAGACTCCTGTATCTCCTTTCTGATGGCAACAGTGTGTAGAGAGCACGGCCTGGATGGTGGGGATGCTTGGTGATGGATGCTGCGTTCTTGTTGCAGTGTTCGTTGTAGATGTACTCAGCAGTGGGGAGGGATTTTTCTATGATAGACTGGGCTGTGTCCACTACTCTTTTGTAGGCTTTGCTGTTCATGGGTATTGGTGTTTCCATACCAGGCCGTGATGCAACCAGTCAGGGTGCTCTCCACTGTGTATCTATAGAAGTTTGTCAAATCTACTCAAACTTCTATGAAAGTAGAGGTGCTGCCATGTCTTCTTTGAAAGGGCACTGACATGCTGGTTCCTGGACAGATCTTCTGATATAATAATGCCAAGGAGTTTAAAGTTACTGACCGTCTCCACCTCCAATCTCCTAATGAGCACTGGTTTATGAACCCCCGGTTTCTTCCTCCTGGTCAATAATTAGCTCTTTGGCTTTGCTGAAGCTGAGTGAGAGGTTGTCAACCAGATTTCCAAACTCCCTCCTTTATTATTGTTACATATACCAAAATACAGGCAAAAGCTTGTCTTGCATCCTGTTCTTACAGATCAAATCATTGCAGTACAATGAGGAAGAACAGTATAAAACAATAACAACGCTGAATAAAGTGACACAAGCACAGAGAAAGTGCAGTGCAGGTGAACAATAAGGTGCATGATTTGGCTGGAAAGTAATGACCAATTGGACTTCATATGGTTCACCCACATTGAAATTAATGGCTAAACTGGCGGCTGCCTTAAATGTGCAGGCCTGTGTGCCTCAAACTGAAGGGAGCATTGGTTAGGACTCACAGGAAAGAGTTAAGGTCAGACAAAGGTTTAATCTGGCAATAAAGGACGCATCCAGAATGCAACAGTATGGGAGAGGCAGGTGCTGAATAAATTTCCACTGCTGTGCAATATACAAATACTAAACATATTAAAATCACTTTTGTGAAAAATTCAACAAGTCGTTCTAATAATTCACAAAAAGCACCCAAAATACCCAATTTTCAACAGCCTAATGAGGCTATTTGAGTACCCCATGTATTTCCTCTATGAGAGTGATTGAGTCATGGCTATACTTAATAATTAGAACCAGGTTTATTATCACAGACATATGTTGTGAAATGTGGACACATGGCCAAGTGGTTAAGGCATTCGAATAGCAATCTGAAGGTCGTGAGTTCGATCCCCAGTTGAGGCAACGTGTTGTGTCCTTGAGCAAGGAACTTAATCACACATTGCTCTGTGACAACACTGGTGCCAAGCTGTATGGGTCCTAATGCCCTTCCCTTGGACAACATCAGTAGCATGGAGAGGGAAGACTTGCAGCATGGGCAACTGCCTGTCTTCCATACAACCTTGCCCAGGCCTGCGCCCTGGAGTGTGAAGACTTTCCAGGTGCAGATCCATGGTCTCGCAAGGCTAACGGATGCCTTTATGTTGTGAAATACACTCGAGTATTTACCACATTATTAGGTATACCGTACACCTGCACATTAATGTAAGTATCTGATCAGCCAATCATGTGGTAGCAACTCAATGCATAAAAGCATGCAGACGTGGTCAAGAGGTTCAGTTGTTGTTCACACCAAACATCAGAATGAGGAAGGAATGTGATCTGAGTGATTTTAACCGTGGTATGATTGTTGGTGCCAGGCAGGGTGGTTTGAGAACCTCAGAAACTGCTGATCTCCTGGGATTTTCAAACACAACGATGTCCAGAGTTTATAGAAAAAGGTGCGGAAAACAAAAACAACAGAAAAAAAATCAGGTGAATGGCAGTTCTGTGGGTGAAAGAACCTTGTTAATGAGAGAGGTCAGAGGAGAATGACCAGACTGGTTCAAGCTGGCAGGAAGGTAACAGTAACTCAAATAACCACACATTACAACAGTGGTGTGTAGAAGAGCATCTCTAAATGCACAGCACATCAAACGTTGAAATGGATGGGCTACACTACAGCAGCAGAAGACCATGAGCTTACACTCAGTGGCCACTATATTAGGCACCTCCTGTACACACTACAGTGGGCACTGAGTATATGTTGCTTTCTGGTAGCAGTACAGTGCAAGACAAAAATTACTGTAATTACAAAATAAATACATAGCCAAAAGAGAAATAACAAAGCAGTGTTCATCAGAAATCTGATGAAGGAGGGGAAGAAGCTGTTCTTAAAATGTTGAGTGCAGGTCATCAGGCTAACGTGCCCCCTTCCCAAAGATGGTAACGGGAAGAGGCCATGTCACAGATGACGAAGACCCTTGGTGACAGCCAGCACGTTGAAGCTGATCACCTTTTCCACCGCTGAGCTTCACTAAGGGCAGTGTGCTCCCAACCTGAAGTCCACAATCAATGCCTTGGTCTTGAGGTTGTGGACTGTGAGATTTCTGTTGCCGCATCAGTCAACCTGCCAACCTACCTCACTCCTGTATGTCTCCACATCACCATTTGAGGACAATAGTGGTGGCATCAGCAAATTTATAGATGACATTTCAGCTTTAATTTGTAATAATATTTAAGTCAAGCTTTTGAATTCTGTGTAAGAGCTGTTTGGGCTGGTTTAAAATATTGTCAAGAAGGTCACACTCTGCATTAATCACCGGGGATTGAGGTGTAAACACAAGTACTTTATTCCTAGCTCTTAAATTGCAACAGTCACACTAAATTCATCATCTGGAAAATACAGGCTCTGATCACTAATTAATTATTTGTTTTACTGAGCATCCATTTTAATTACATCTTTATTTTAATTAATATTTTGTAGTAATTGTTTTCAGGATGAATCACTTAATACTTAGGCAGTCATCTAAGTTTAAAGCAATAAAAGAATTACAGGCTTTTGGTGAACAATATTATAGTTATTTAGAAAAGATCAGAGGTGGAAATGCCTCATTCTCCGAATCCCAGTTGGTTCATCAGCATTGGGGCCTAGTTAGCTTTTTAGGAATCTTCTAATAATTAAGTAAATGGCATGTCTGATTTTTCAGGTAATTCTGAGGAGATTCTAGAAGCATTTGAGACTTTTCACCTGTGAAAGGGATGAAAAATAATGAAGGGTATTTTATCAATGTTTGGAGACACTAAACCTTATAGAGAAGGTAAATCTGGATCATTGCTTTCAATCATTCTGTGACTAAGGGAATAGAAGCATAAAATGGCAAGCTTCTTGGCAAAGCAGACAAAATGTAGCAATTAATGTGAAAACTGTTACTTTAAAAGTTGTTAATATGTGAACAAGCAGAATGTATTACATAAAAAGGATTTTAAAAATTGAAAGACCAGTAATTATTCTAGGTCTGGTAATGTGGTGCTTCAAAATTATTGTGGGCGGAGAGGATTGATTTGACATAAGTTTGTTGTACTCCTACACCCTCACTTAACATAAATTATTCATTGGTGAAAGGCTGTTAATATTCCTGACTCTAAAGTTAACCTCAGAAGATGCACTTAACTGCAAGAGGACAAGTAAAAATCGAATGTGTAGTTCCTACCTCCCACACAATACCCGTAATAAGATATGCTGAAATCAAACCATTGGAAATTAATTCTGGGAAACATACACTGATAAAACAGTCTGCTCGACAGCATTTAAAGATTTGGTATATGGATATATGTTCTTGCCACTTTCAAATGTTCTATTCCATAAATAAAAAATAGTTAGAGCCTACGAAAAGCTATCATTGTTCAGCACCTTGAGGACAGAAAGGGTACAAAAACATATTGAAAAAAGGCAGAATGTACAACTTTGCAATAACATAAAAAGCTGATTAATGCTACTGTATGAATGCAGGACTCTTGAACAAAATATATGGAATAGCTCTTATGGAGACATCTTAGCCTGCATTTAAGAGTGGGCCGATGTATTAAATGTGCTGAATCACATGGCTGTGTTTTTTCGGACAATATTGCTTCTATCGGAGCTCTGGCTTAAAAAGGAGCACAAAAGCTGAGGATTAATCATTGGCGGGGCAGACCTGCAAAGGAAGGGGGAAACATTGCTCTCCAGAAACTGTCTGGGGACATGTTTATTAAAATACACAGAGGGCTAAATTGGATGCTCCCGAAACTGAAAGTGATGATAGTGAATATGCACTCCGTTGGCCTGATTTAGACAGCGCAACAATTCCTTGCTGCTTGCTCACTTACATAATTTCTCTGTGTAGCCAGCAAGAGTCATAGTGGTCTTTGGCATATCTCTTCAGCAGAGGGTTCAGACTTGAGTGGTTATCTTTCATTAACAAGAGAAAATCTGCAAATGTTGGAAATCCAAGCAACACACATAAAATGCTGGAGGAACTCAGCAGGCCAGACAGCATCTGTGGAAATGAGTATTGTCAACGTTTCAGGCTGAGACCCTTCATCAGTACTGAGAAAAAAGATGGGAGGTCAGAGTAAGAAAGCTGGGGGAAGAAATACAAGGTGATAGGTGAAACTGGAAGAGGGGGAGAGGTGAAATAAAGATATGGGAAGTCAATTGGTGAAAGAGGTAAAGGGCTGGAGAAGGGAGAATCTGATAGGAGAGGACAGAAGGCTCTGGAAGAAGGTGAAGGAGGAGGGGAACCAGAGGGACATGATGAGCAGGTAAGGAGATAAGGTGAGAGAGGGAAATGGCAATGGGGGATGGTGAAGGAGAGGCGGTGGGGGAGCATTACCGGAAGTTTGAGAAATTGACGTTCATGCCATCAGATTGAAGACTAGCCACATGGAATTTTGCTCCTCCATCCTAAGTATGGCCTCACTGTGACAATAGAGAAAGCCCACGGACTGACATGTTGGAATGGGAATGGGAAGTCGAATTAAAATGGATGGCCACTAGGAGATCCTGCTTTTTCTGGCAGACGGAGTGTAGGTGCTTAGTGAAGTGGTCTCCCAATCTACGTTAGGTCTCACCGATATACAGGAGGCCACACTGGGAGCACTGGATACAGTAGATGACTCCAACAGACTCACAGGTGAGGTGTCGCTCAACCTGGATAGGCTGTTTGGGGTCCTCAATGGTAGTGAGGGCGGATGTGTAGGGGCAGGTGTAGCAGTTATTCCACTTGCAAGGATAAGTGCCAGGAGGGAGATCAATGGAAAGGGATGAATGGAATTCAAAGTGCCTTGCACAACAATTCATTAATCTGTTCACCAGCAGGTTATTATCTTTGCTGAATTTCTATTCTGAGGGGGAGTGACAATTCTTCCATGAAACACAAACCCGTAGCTCTCTCAGTGTATCAGGTTCCACATGGTAAAGTGCTCTGAGAAGTTAGATCACATTGAATCTAGGAAGATCTGGCTAATTGGCTTAATGGTAGGAAGCAGAAGGTGAGTGGAAAGTTGGTTCTTGGACAGGACAGCCTTGACTCGTTGTATGACGCAGGGTTCATTGTTGTTTGTCATCTATATCAACAATTTGGATATAAATGTACAAGGTATTGTAAGCAAGTTTGTGGAAAACACTAAAACAGGTAGTATCATTGGTAGTGAAGAACATTGCCAAAAATTACAGTGAGACCTTGATCAGTTCATTAAGTGGGCTGAGGACTGGCAAATAGTATCTAATTCAGTTAAGCATGAGGTGTGACATTTTGGAAAGTCATATTAAGTTAGGACCTTCAGCAACTGAGGATCATATCTTCAATGGAATGGGAAAATTGGATTTTTTTCTGATTTGAATCTCTAGCTGATTTAAGTAGCTGGTTGCCAGAAAGTGGTGTCAAATCCTGGGCCCTTCACTTCCCATTTTCTTCTTTTCCTTCTCCTCTTCTCTGTTTCTACCTTTCCCCTATGACCTGGAACTGCTGAGAAGGCCTGACTCTGCATAAATGACGTTTGTTGTTGATGAAACAGGTGAGAGTAACAAGCCCCTTTAGTACAATCCAACCTGCTTTGCTTTAGAGACATCTGTGAGTAATCAGATTGCAAGTGAAAGCACGTGTGAACTTCGGGGTGATCAAGACAGGAGGTCAGAGTACACTGTTTGTTTCTGAACAGTTACATTTTGGATTGGTTCTAAAAGAGAGGGTCATAAAGTTTAATAAATTATTTCTGCTTCTTAATGTTGGGCAATGACCATTGCAATCTTCTAGGCATTCAGTGAGTTACATTCTTGTGGTTCCTGAATGTTTGGAATCTTACGCAGCACTATTAAAGTGAAGTAGCTGCAGTAAAGACTCTCTGCACTATTGGGAAACCTACACTTTCCCCAGGTCTAACTGTACAGTTTGCTGCAGGTTCTTTACAGTGAAAATGAGATTAATTCTGCTTTCCAGGATTAGAAGCTTCCCTTGTTGCAGTGACATCTATAAATGGCAAAACATTATTGAAGTTCTTGGCATTAATCTGGAAAGACTCAAAATGTTATTTGGCACATTCGTTGCTACTGGCATTGGCACCCAGCCCAGTTCTGCAACTACTGTTGTGACATATCAGACTGAACATCTTAAGAAACAAAGTTTCCTGACATAACGTTGGTTCGAAGTGCATGTTAGGTTACTACTCATTAAAGACTGTTGATAGATGGGATATACCCTCCCCATTTGCCTCTTCCTAATACAAGTAGGCATGTGCTATGGCCTTTATGTTGATTTCTTTATTTCATCTAAGGCAATGGTGTGCAGCAACAGTGATTGGCTAAAGTTTAGAGATCTGCCTTCAGCTTTGCCACTCTGAAAACTCTGAGGCTGTTATGTATTACAAGTATCAATAATATCATTTTACAGCCAAATCTCCTTTCAATCAATCACTATAAGATCTAGAAATAAAACTCCCTTTAAATTGGGTCTGTGTAAGTGCAGTGGTGATAGAATTGTCTTTCTTATTCTAGGTATTAGATTTCTTGTTTGTGACTTGCTATCAACAAGTTCCCCACCATCAACATCCTGGAGATCATCAGAAATTCATCTGGACCAGCCACATAAATAGTTACATGAGTAGATCTGATATATTCAATGAGTGATTCATCTCCTGAAACCCCACAGCCTTTGTCCCCACATGGTAGGGGAATGACAATAACCTTGACTTGCTTAGATCAGTGCCGCTCCAGTAGCACTTAAGGTGTTCAACACCATTCAGGATAAAGCAGCCCTCTTGACTGGTATTCACCATAACCCTAAATAATCTTTCTCTTCATCACCAGCATATGGTGGCTGTACTATCTACACAATACACTACAGTTACTCTTCTTGAACAGCATCTCCATAACCTACCATCTGTATCACCAAGCAGGACAATGGCTATATGTTCATGGGAACACTACATTGAAAAGTTGGATATGAATGTAGGGGGAGTGATTATTAAGTTTTCAGATGCCATGTGGTGTTATTGACAGTGAATAAGATAGTTGCAGGCTACAGAATAATATCTATCAATTGTTAAGTTGGGTAGTACGATAGAGGATGATGCAGTTTAGGAGGACAAATCAACACCAGATACTTACTATGATGAAAAGAGTCCTAGGGAATTTTGAGGAACAGTGGCATATTAGTGGTAATAGATAAGATGGCGAACAAGGAATTCCATGAACTTGCCTTCATCAATTTGGGCTCTGAATGTAAGAGTAAGGAGGCTATTAAAACATTGATTAGGTCACAGCTGGTATACTGTGTACTGTGCTGATAGCCATACTATAAGAAGAACCAAACTACGTTAGGAGGGATGCAGAGGAAATTCTCCAGGAAATTGTTTGGGATGGAGCATTTCAATAATGAGGAAAGGCAGGATAGGTTGAGTTTGTTCTCCTTGGAAAGAAAGGAGCCCAGGGACAGAGGTATACAAAATGATGACAGATAAATAGCTGGTAGGAACTTTGCCCATAGAAGAGTTGTCTAAAATTAGAAGGTGTAGGTTTAAGGTAAGAAGTAAAACATCTATAAGTGATCTGAGATAAAACTTCTTCACCCCAAATGTGAGAATAGTTTCCTCCACCACTGCCCAAAGAGTGGTTGTGACAACTCTCTTATAACATTCAAGAAGTATCTAGATGAGTATTAGATTTACAAAGACACATTAGGCTACAGACTAAGTGTGAGTAGGTGTGATGAGTATAGATGGGTATTTGATGGTTGACATGGTCATGGTCATGGTAGGGTTAGTGGCTCAATGATTATTACCCATGGGTTCCCCTTTTAAGTTGTACATCATCCTAAAATGATCACTGTTCCTTCATCACTGTTGAGTGTAAATCTTGGAATTCCCAATTCAAGAATACAGCTGGAGCAGCTACAACAGAAGAGCCAGCAGGGTTTTAAGAAGGAACTTTACTTATAAAGGCAATTAAGGTAGGCAATAAATACTCAACTTGATTGTTGTTCGTCCATCGCTGACGTCGATGAGGACCTCGACACCATTATGATGGTGTTGAGACTTGCTTGTGATTTGGATTTAAGTGAGGGGGAGTTGCGCAACGTCAGCCTCACTCTCTCTTCCCAATTCCCATCTGGATCCAGTGGCAAGACAAGAGTCGAGACGACTGGAGATGGGACTAGGTGCAGTGGATGACCAGGACGTCTTCTGTGTCTTGTCCTGCTCTGCACATTCCACAATGCTTGCAGAGACCGCCTTCTTGGCCATTGGACCTTCCATTGGTCTCGTCCACACAATCCACCAGAGTCTGTTTTCACATGCTGGGATAGACAGCTCCCTATCTCACCGAGGGTTTGAGACCCGTCGGCTACCCTCACCTGGTTTAGCCGGCTTGTTGAAGCCATTGCCCGGGGTGTGGCCGCTGTCGCATGCAAACAGCTACGGGGAGCCACAGGTGAGAGCTGAGTGCCAGGTGGGGACCAAAGATGGACTAACCACCTTGAAAAGGACACAACATGTTCCCCCACCAGAGGTGCTGCCCCTCCCTGACACCCCATACACCCCACTTGATAATCATACTCAGATCATCAAACAATTAGTAAATGGAGAAAAGACATTAGTAAGATTATTGGGGTACAGTTTAGCTGACTGATTAAATCTAAATTATGTATTGCTTAGTGTCACAATCTAGCTATTCCACACCTTTTTGGAGAGCTACTATAGCTTCTTTCCAGAAAGCCCAACAACGATTCTGATACATTACAACCCTGAATGATGAAATTAGCATTTCATTATGTATGATCTATGTGGAATGGTTCGGAGATTACATTGTCTGTCTCCTTGTCCCTTATGATCAGTTGTGTCCTTGCTATAAACTGATGTGAAAATCCTGGGACCTGATTACATTTAAGGCTTATTAAATGTTTGATTACAAATAACACCGGAGATTCTACAGATGCTGAATTCCAGAGTACACACACACAAAGTGTAGGTCAGGCAGCTGCTACAGTATGGAAAGGAATAGAGCTAAGGCCCTTCATCAGGACTGGCAAATAAGGGGGAACATGCCAAGACAAGAAGTTGAGGGGATGGAAGAAGTACAAGCTGGAAGGTGATAGGTGAAGCTGGGTCAGGGGGGAAGGTAGATGGGTGGGGATGGGAGTGATGAAATGAGATACTGGGAGGTGATAGGTGGAGAAGGTAAAGGGCTGAAGAAGAAGGAATCTGATAGGACAGGAGAGTGGACCATGGGAAAAAGGGAAGGAGGAGGGGTACTAGAGGGAGGTGATAGGCAGGTGAGGAGAAGAGAACAGTTAAGGGAGGTGCCAAAATGGGTAATGGAAGAAGAGAGAAAGAGGAGGGGGAGAAAGTATCAGAAGTTTGAGAAATCGATGTTCATATTGTCAGGTTGGGGGCTACCCTGACGGAATATGAGATGTTGCTCCTCCAACCTGAGAGTGGCTTCCGGTACTTATAATTATCTGATTGTATGGGTAATACTCATTGTGTTTACCCAGGACAAAAGAATAGCTCATTTGATAAGCATATTTATATGCAAAGGTGCCATTGTGGTGTAGCAGTAGCACCGTGCTTTTACAGCTCAGAGTGTTGGGGTTCAGTGTTCAATTCTGGCGTCCTCAGTAAGAAAGTTTGTACATCCTTTCCATGAAGCCTGTGGGTTTCCTCTGGGTGCTCCGATTTCCTCCCACAGTCCAAAGACATAGCAGTTAGCACGTTAGTTGGTCATCGTGAATTGTCCTGTGATTAGGCTAAGGTTAAGTCGGTAAGTTGCTGGGCATCATGGCTCGGTGGGTGGTTTGGCCTGTTCCGTGCTGTATCTCTAAATAATAAAAAATAATTTAAGGTTGATCCGCTATTTTTACTTCAAACCTTGTGAAGAGTTCACAGGCATCTTCCTATATGTAATATTATCTCATGATTTTGAGGTATTAGAAACTTAATGGGTTATATATGAGATTTCTCAAGGTCTGTGCCTGTTTTAACTACTGAACCTCAGGATGAAACTCACCTGTGAGCATTCCTCTTTATTTGAACATTCTGAAGGGGATCATTTGCATTGTTAATGTTCCATAATAGACATACACTGGGACCTCTATCCATGGATAAAGAAAGCCTCTCAAAATAGGACCATTCAGAAGACGCCTGCGTAGGTAGACTCAAATTTTCAAACCATATCAAATCAGAACAGAGAAATTTCCTTCAGCCAAAGATGGGGGAGAAAAAACTCAAAAGGGCTGACAGAGGCTGTGAAACTGAAAGTTACAAAGCTTTGAACTTTTATGGGGAAGTTACTTTGTAAGTATAAGTAAATGCAAATTTCCTAGCCCTCAGTGAACACAGAAAGCAATCAGTGGAACTCCAGATCATTCAGGAGGCTGAGGACTTGATTCATAGAGGATACAGGGATGCAGACACATATAAAGTGCAGGTCACAGGTAACTGGGTGACAGTCAGGAGATGGAAGGGGGACAGGCAGCCAGTGCAGGGCACACCTCAATGACAGATATACTGTTTTGGATACTATTGGGGAAATGACCTAGCAGATGAAAGCCACAGTGGTCATGTCTGTGGCACTGATTATGGCCCTGTGACTCAGAAGGGAAGAGGGGAGGAGAGGCAATCTGTAGTGATAAGGGATTCATTGGTTAGTGGTACAGACAGGAAGATCTGTGGATGAGCACATGATTCACAGATGATACGTTGCCTCCCTGGTGCCAGGGTCAGGGACATCTCAGACCAACTCCATAACATTTTTAACTGGGAGGCTGAGTAGATAGAGGTTGTAGTTGACATCAGTTACCAATGACACAGGCAGGAAGGTTGACGAGGCACTGCAAAGTGAGTTCAGGGTGTTAAGTGCCAAGTTGAGGACAGGGCCTGCGCAGGTTGTAATCTCATGATTACTGTCCGTGCCACATGCTAGAGGGACCAGAAATAGGAAGAAAATACAGATTAGCATTTTGCCAAGGAAATGGTGAAGGAGGGAGGACTTCAGATTTTTGGATCATTGGGCTCTCTTCCAGGGAAGGTGGACATGTACAGATGTATGGCTCACAGCTGAACTGGATGGGCACTAGTACCCTTTTAGGATTATTTTGGTGGATAGAACCCCAGTTCTGATAAGGCATCCCCTCAGACCTTGCGGGAGGCTGGACAATTTTGCTTCAGAAAGCAGCAGAAAGATCCTCCAGTTCTACTAGGGATACAGTGTGGAATAGGCCCTTCTGGCCTAACGAGCCACACCACTCAGACATCCATCTATTTAGCCCCAGCCCAATCATGGTACAATTTACGATGACCAATTAACCTACCAATCAGCATGTCTTTAGACTGTGGGAAGAAACCGGAGCATTTGGTTGAAACCCACATGCACATGGGAAGAGTGTATTATTAATAAATAGGCCAGGATGATGTAAATGTACAAGTTGCCTGTAACATCCAGCACAGTATTTCCTACATTGAGGCTTCTGCACAGGCCCTCATTCCCAAGTAACTGGAAAACGATGCCAGGCTTTGAGTTAATTCACCATATGGTCCAGGATATGTTTAATTTATTTTGAACCAGTATAACTCATTGGTGATATTTTAGGTTGCTTTCCCAGTATATACTTCCCTCATGTGTTTTCCTGGTAATTGAATAAATTGTGGAGAGAGGATCCACAAATGCAAGACACTTGAATGAGCACTTTAATCCAAGACAGCCATAGGTTACTGGGAAGTGAGTTAGCTTGAATAATTCCACTATTTTGTCTAACTTGAAGTCAATTGGCTGGGCTATATTCTTTACGTTGTGTAAGTTTCTGTGATTAGATGACTGGATACTGAGGTGTTGGGTTTTTCCCACTCTCTCCCCCGCTAGATGAAAAAAATGGCCTGAAATCAAAGTCATTATTGAAATCAATAAAGAACTTGTTAGGTTGCCTGGGTGGAAACATGAAATCATTTGATTGTGATGATTTGTTAATAGTTCTCTCCTGATTGTATGTTACTGGTCGATTTGATAGGCTGTCAGAGAATTTAAAGGGATCCGTTAAAAAGAAGTGGTTTTGTTCTTTAGTGATGTACTTGATGTTTGCTATCGCCAAATTTTAGAGTTCAACTTGGCAACTTTAATTGACATCACAGAAGAACAAAATCATTCACATTTACTTAGAAGAATTCCCATTCAGAGAAGAGAACTGAATTAAATCTTTATATTGGTGGATACAATTCATGGTGAAGAACAATATATAGGTATTGTAATATTTTAAAATGTTACAACTTAAATTGGCAACTTTGAGTCTAGCTGAACTGTACTCAGACTGCAGAAGTGAATGTGACAATATGTTCTCTGAACTAATTTTCTCCATTTCTGGCTATCTCATCATCGAGCTGTCAATTTCTCCAGTTTGGCCCATGGTTTTCTGCAGTAAAAGTAGTAGGATTTCTAACACCTTAAAGTCATTGCAGAGGTAAAAGCACCCATCAAATAGCAAGCAACAGCTCTTTTAAGAAGTGCTGGTAACCAGTAATCTATCTACTGCTTTCTTTATGCTATTCTGCTTATAGTTCCCAGTATTTATTTCAATAATTTACGTCATTTATTGATGAATAGTCAACCAAATATGTGCTATCCCTCATATGCTAGGATCTACATTAACTGCACCTTACAATATTCACTGTGAACTTATAGAACAGCATCTCATTCAATAGTTTATTTGAACTTCTACATCAAAAATGAGTGCACTAAATTAATAGATTCTACCTTCTAAAGCTGATTCCCAGATTTTCCTCCGTATTAATCTTGAACATTAGAATGGCAGCTTGATAACTTATCATTAATTGCAAATCATAATATTTACTCTGATATTATTCAACAGGAAATAAATTTTTATATGTATATACTTCTAGACCTCTCAAGCTCAATGAAGCAAAATGATATTTAACCTTCAATTTAAGACACAATTTTGGGCTGTTGGGAAGCAACGTTGTTTGCATGATTTGCAGGAGTAAACAGTTGACATTTCAGTCCGAGACCATTCATCCTGATGCTGGGCGTCAGCTGAAAACGTTGACTGTCTACTCTCTCCCACAGATGTTGCCTGACCTGCTGAGTTCCTCCCAGCATTTTGTGTGTGTGGCTTTGGATTTCCAGCATCTGCAAATTTTCTCGTTTTTGATGTGTAAATCTGTGAACCAGTTTTTGTATGAATGTCACACTGCTGGACATGATCAGGAACAATGCAAAGCTGGCATATCATATCAGTGTGAAATACCAATAGAAGGTAAGGTAACACCGTCAAGCATAATTGCTCCAAAATTAGAGCACCATTTTGGAGTTCTAAAGACAGTTAAATTGTCAAGGAAACAGGGTCTCAGCTGGAAACGTTGACTGCTTACTCTTTTCTATAGATGCTGCTCCTGCATCTTGCATTCCTGCAGCATCTGTGTGTGTGTTGCGGAGATTTCCAGCATCTGCAGATTTTCTCTTGTTTGTGATTCGACTACTAAATCTAATTTCTTTCTTTCTGGATCAGCACACTGGCTGTCATTTGACTTGTGAGGAGTGGAGGAAAAAAAAAATCCCAAGGCATCTGCACTTTGGTTTGTGACTAAGTGGCAATTTCTTTTAGGTCCATAAGATTTAATGAATATATTTATCAGAGATGGCACACCGCCAGTCTGAAGTGAGATCAGGGTTCATGGAAACATTCAGGTGTGAATGGATCCTTCTCACATTTTTTAAAGGCATTAGCTCTTTCTGTATTCTGATGGCTGTGAGAAAAAAATGTTAATGGATTATGGAACAACACGCACAAAATGCTGGAGGAACTCAGCAGGTCAGGCAGCATCTATGGAAATAAATAAACAGTTGATGTTTCTGGCAGAAGCCTTTCTTCGGGATTGGAAAGGAAAGGGGAAGATGCCAGAACGAAAAGGCGGGGGAGGGGAAGGAGTATAGCTAGAAGGTGATAGGTGAATCCAGATGGGTGAGGAAGGCCAAGGGCTGGAGATGAAGGAATCTGACAGGAGAGGAGAGCAGACCATGGGAGAAAGGGAAGAAGGAGGGGCACCAGGAGAAGTGATAGGCAGGTGAGAAGATGTAAGAGGCCAGAGTGGGAAACAGAGGAAGAAGGAAGGCAGTAGGGAAAAAAATTACCAGAAGGAGAAATTGATGTTCGTACCATCAGGTTGAAGGGCTACCCAGATGGAATTTGAGGTGATGCTCCTCCACCTGCAGAGTGGCCTCATCATGGCACAAGATGAGGTCATGGACTGACATGTTGGAATGGAAATGGGAATAGGAATTAAAATGGTTGGCCACCAGGAAATTCTGCTTTTGGCAGATGGAGCAGAGGTGCTTGATATAAATTCTGGACTGTTTAAAATACACCTTCTGAAATGCTTTATTATACCAACGGTGTTTTGAGGATAAAGTCTTCATTGATAGCTGATGTATGGCTTATCAATTAAATCTATTTTTCTTGAATACTCTTATCATTTTTAAAGGGCACAGAAGCTGTGTGAAACAATGCTCGATTTCTGAAGATGGTACTGGTTCCGTGTTAAAACACACGTCTAAAAATGGACTAATTCCCATCACGTGCTCATACTGAATGTCTTTTTTTTCGCTAATAGGACAAATGGCACACTTTTAGCTCATAATAAACATACATTTCCTGCCAGAATGAAGACAAATAAGTCATTGAGCATTAATAAAACAGAGCAGGTGGAATCAAATTTTAGACCTCTACCTTTTAGTATATAATTTTAGACATATTAATGTCTGAATAAAAACTGGATCACAGTATTTCCCAAGAAAGCTTTATTGCCACACCCAGCAACATCCAGATTTAACAATGAAGTGCATGTATTGCAAGTGAGATGTAATTAGTTTAACTGTTTACTTAAATCTCTCTGAAACGGTGCTATAGATTAGTACAGAAGGTATAAGGAAGCAATTTATTATTCTTAAGAACTGAGTAGTTTAGATAAATCAACCAACCAGATACAGATTTAGTGACTTCTGGTTAAGGCAAATGTTAAATATTATTGGCAACCAAATTATTCTGTAATCTGTCTCCTGTCACTATTCCTCTGATCCTTTAATTAAAGAATCCTTTTAAAGGTCCACGATATTTTCTCTCAATCTTATCTCTCAATGTTAATCTATCTTAACTGATCTATCTACACAGGAAAAAAGACATAATTTCATTTAGACTGGATCAGTTTTTAAAGATTTCTTTCTATTCTACCCGAGACAAATAACTGAAATGTTCAACATAGACCAGATAATCTGTTTTGGTGTTGTCAGATATATATGATCCAAAGAAGATGTTTCTATTTATCTTCAAATAGTCCAATTAGACATTTTACAGATACAGAGTGAGCAGATGGGTTCTCAGTTTAATATCTTGTTCATGACATGGAACATAAGAGGAAAAGAAAAATATTTGATATGATCCTACTGTATTTGAGCAATTGACTACAATGCTGTTGACATTAACAGAAACTTCAAAGAATATTATTGATGTCACCTGAATTATTTTTTATTACATATAATAGATAGCTTTGATCTCGGATTGGGAAAATGAACACTTGTCCTTAGCTGTTGTGAGCTTCCTTGGCTGGACTACATTCAGTGCTGTGCAAAAGTCTCAGGTACATGTCAAAAAAGTTCTGTAAAGCAAAGATGCTTTGAAAAATAATTAATTGAGAAGTTTCTAAATATCAGAAAAATTACTATAAAGAGCAGTCAACAGTAAAAAAGTAAAGCAAATCAATATTTGGTGTGACCACCTAATTCTCATAGGCATATTGTTTTGTAAAAAAAAGTCAGCTGGTAGTTTGTTCCAAGCAACTTGCAACAGTTCTTCTGCAGAGTCCGGCTATCTAGCTTGCTTCTGTCTCTTCAGGTAATCTCGGACATCCTCAATGATGTTGAGGTCAGGGCTCTGTGGAGGTCATACCATCTGGAACCATATAAAATACCTAGGGAGCCTAAGGTTTTTACTCAGTATGGTATATCTGCTGTAACTGGATAAAATGGATTAAACCTTTTGTTTATTTTGATCATTTGGAATCAAGTGAATGTCATTCTTGAGCCAGATAGGAAATAGTTCTGATAACATATGATCTGTCCTCTGCTTTTGAGGTTTTTTTCAGCCTTGCCTTTTGCTATAATCAGAAACAAGGGAAAATCAGCATGATGCTGGAAATCCAAGCAACACACACAAAATGCTGGAGGAACTCAGCAGACCAGGCAGCATCTATGGAAAAGAGTTAACCCTTCCTTGCTTTTGTTGTAATGTTCACATTCAATATTCACGCTAATAATACTCACTAGGAAGCAGTTAAACTTAATTTTAAACTGGATAATTAAATTACTTTACACAATAGTTAAGCTTCTTATATTATCTTGATTTTGCTACCACACTTGAAAGTAAAGTTTGACAGGGCCAGAATATTCACAGCCATAATGAAGGAAAAATTAAACATTAGTATAGGTACAACATAGTTTGACTGCATTTTCTGCATCCCACCTTACACTATTTTCAATTAATATCATCATCTATGGTTAATGTGTAACATTTAATATAACTGAACATTCACGGATCAGTTGGTGCATAGTAAAGCTACCAAAAGTAATCTTCCATACCTCTGTGTTGGTGAGTCAATCATAAATTCATCAATAAAGACTTTTCTAAATGGAAGTAGATAAGCTTACTTTCATAATCTTCAAAAGGGCAACTAAAGTTGTCTGCACAAAAGCAGCTAATGCATAGTCCCCTGGTAAGATGTTTTCCCTCAACTTTTCAGCTGAAGGACGTGAAAACCATAAAAAGGGTGCAGAGGAGATTTACAAGGATGTTGCCTGGATTGGGGAAGCATGTCTTAGGAGAATAGGCTGAGTGAACTCAGCCTTTTCTTCTTGGAGCAACGGAGGATGAGAGGTGACCTGATAGAGGTATACAAGATAATGAGAGGCATTGATCGTGTGGATAGTCAAAGGCTTTTCCCCAGGCCTGAAATGGCTAGCACGAGAGGGCATAGTTTTAAGGTGCTTGGAAGTACGTACAGAGGAGATGTCAGGCGTTAAGTTTTTTACGCAGAGAGTGGTGAGTGCATGGAATAGGTTGCCAGCGGCGGTGGTGGAGGCGGAAACGACAGGGTCTTTTAAGAGGCTCCTGGATAGCTACATGAAGCTTAGAAAAATAGAGGGCTATGGGTAAAGCCTAGGTAGTTCTAAGGTAGGGACATGTTTGGCACAGCTTTGTGGCCGAAGGGCCTGTATCGTGCTGTAGGTTTTCTATGTTTCTATGTTTCTACGAAAGATCTTAGGAGCTTCTAGATTCTTGGTGAATATCGAATTGAAAGTCCAGCTCCTTAAGCAAGGAGGTTTAAGATTCAGGAACAGTTCTAGATAAATCGGTAACAGAAGTAGAAAAAGAGAAGAAGAAAATTTGAATGAGGGATAGGTAAAAATTCCAAGGAAAAATCAGAATAAAAATTAAGTTCTGAAAACAGACAATTGCTTGCTGGAATGGGATCCCACAATTTCACTTTCCCTTTGCAAACATAGGAAACTGAGCATTATTGTAAGTCAGGTATTTTTGTCTTTGAGGAGATTTTTTACAATTTAAGTGTAGTCCTAAATTCCTCTGATGAAATGTAATTGCTAATTATAGCACAAAGACAGTGAAGTCAAAAGAACTTACAAGAACATTAAGAAGAGCAACTATTATTACAGGCTAAGAGCTGAGTGATCTATATCAGACAGCAATTATGTCCTTCTGAAACACGACTACAGCATATTAATTAAATTTGTTAGAGGCATTTCCACACTTAATGGACAAGTCTCTGTTTTCCAGTAATGATTTGGGGCCATAACCTTGATCATGTTATAAGAACATTGTGGTGTCAACGGCTATGGATCTGTAGCATGCACATGCAACTGAAAGGCTGTCTAAATGTCTGAAACTAGGCTTGCTAATTGCCTGGAAACTTTCAGGATAGATGCCTAATTGACCTGTTCATTTGCTCTCAGTTTCTGAGCCAAGGGGATATGGCATAGCATTTGACGGCATTTCACGATCCTGCGTGACTGCAAGTTTTCCAGTTGTTACCCTTGTGTAAGGTTCAGCAGTACTGCCAAATGCTCAGGATTCTGGTTCCCAGGATATATAGATAATCGCTTAAATATAACAAATCTAGAGTTTACTTTGGGCTGGATTTGGATGACTAAATGGAAAGTTTTCCGTGGCAGCTGAAATTCTAAGAGTGGAAATACACAAAGAGAGAAATAAGTTGTTGCATCTAAAGGGTGCAAATATTTAAACAATGCATTTACAAAACTACATAGGCTGTAAACATTTTCAGGTCTTTGACTTCAATGTAAGTGCTGGTACTGTATTAGTCTAATGAAAATCACTCTGCTAAAGTGTGAATAAAATGTGGATATCAAAGTGCTATTGCCTAACCTGTTTGATGTTTACTGCTGTGCTGGGCTAAATCCTCAAGCAATTGGAAAACAACTTATTTTCTTTTCTGAAAACCATAGCTCTCTATTATTGAGAGGATTGGTGCAAATCATGCCAATGGCATAAAACATGAAACTCTCTTTAGAAGGTAGTAATTGCCTGGCATTTGTGTGGTGCGAGTGTTAATTAGCAGTCCTTGTGTGACTCTTGTCAAAGGCTTGCTGCAAGTGATAGGTGCAGACATTAATCTTTGCCTGATTTAGAAACAGGTTTGATGCAGTGGCATGAATGAAATTAATGAGTTTATTTTGGTGACTGCCTCAAAAAATCAACAGTAATTACTACATAATGACAGCTTTTGAGATAGATAGGGAGAGGGTTGAAAATTAAAATGTCCTAGTTTTTCACAGCAACGGTTTCATTAATTGTGCACCAGCAATTCTGTCAGCAATGTGGGAGTGCAGATATTCAGTCATGATATCTCTGAGAGGGGCAGAATGGGTGAAGTAGCCTCTATTTAAGCCAAAACTTAAACGATATTGAACGATTGAGATTTCTAGGATGTCTGCTTACATAACAATTTGTTACAATAGAGAAACCAAGCCATTTTGAAGGTATTCATCCTTCACCGTAAGCACTTGATCACAGTGACATTGTCAAATGAAATGTTTTCTCCAGCTGTCATTGTGCACAGTCTCTTCCTATATTACAGACCTTCAACTCCAGGAACCAATCTGTTGTCCTTTATTATGACTTCTCTATAGCAAGTATATCCTTTATTAGGTAAGAAGACCAAACTCCAAATGAGTTCTCACCATAGCCCAAAGTAATTGTATATAAAATTCCTTTAATCTGGCAAATTTGGAACCTTGTACCGGACTAGCAGATTTTCCACACTCTCTACTGTCCTTCCTTTTAATGCTTCCTCATACATTTAATGCAGTTTTTCTTTAAATGTTATGTAGCTGGTTCATCGAGTTACACAGCGCAGAAGAAGGCCCATGTCCATGGCAACCAAGTAGTCTATTTCAGCTAATCCCATTTCCCACCGTTTGCATCTCCCTCTAAAACGTTTGCCTTCCATGCACCTGTCCAAAAATCCCTCTGAAATGTTGTAATGAACAACAAAAGGGTAATGGTGATGCTCACACATAGGAATTTGGAACTGTCAACCCTCTTAACCTCAGCACTATTGATGTAAGCAGTAGCATGTTCACTGATTCTTTGTTTTGCTGCTAAGCATTTTTGCTATTGACACAATGTCACTAAACTCTCTATCTCCTTTCTGTACACTGTCTCATCATTTTTTGTGATATAATTTACCATGCTGGTACCTTTTGCGAACTTGTAGATGGATCTAGAGCAGAATCTGGCCATGCACTGGTGAGTGTAGGGTAGGGGGCTGGGGGCACAGCTTTGTGGGTGCCAGTGTTGAGAATAATTGAGATGGAGCTGTTGCTGCCTATCTGTACTGACTGTAGTCTGTTGGTCAAGAAATCAAGGATAAAGTTGCAGAGGGAAGTGTTGAGTCCCAGATTTTGGAGTTTGGAGATGAGTTTGCTTGGAATAATAGAACTGAAGGCAGAATTGTAGTCAATAAACAACATTCTAATATAGATAGCTTTAATGTCTGGATAATCCAGAGTTGAGTGTAGGTTGAAGGAGATGGCTACAGCCTTAGGCCTGTATCAGCTGTAGGCAAATTGCATTGGGTTGAGGTTGTCTGGGAGGCTGACGTAGGTGTGTGCCATGATCAGCCTCTCGAAGTAATTCATAATGGTAGATGTCAGAGCCACTGGGTAGTATTCATTCAGGCACATTACCTCAGTTTTCTTAGAATTGTATGTTTTCTTAGATGAAATTCATTTTTTTACTTCCTTAAAAGCTTAAAGAAATTTGTCATGTGCTCTTTGACCCTTACCTATGCATCATAGAAAGCATCATGGCTTGGTATGGTAACTGATTCGCCCATGATTGCAAGAAACTGCAGAGAGTTGTGGACACAGCTGAGACATCACAGAAACCATGAGCTCCGTCTACATTTCTTGCTCCCTTGGTAAAGCTGCCAGCATAATCAAAGATCCCATCTTTATCCCAGACATTCCCTCTTCTTCCTCCTCCCAACAGGCAGAAGATACAAAACTTTTTTGAAAGGGTGGCATGGTAGGTAGCGGCTAGCATAACACTTTACAGTGCCAGCATCCCAGGTTCAATTCCCATCACTGCCTGTAAGGAGTTTGTACATTCTCCTCATGACCGAGTGGGTTTCCCCCAGGTGCACCGATTTCCTCCCAAAACCCAAAGATATACGGGATATTAAGTTAATTGATGGAGTGGTATGGGCTCATTGGACCAGAAGGGGCTCTACCATGCTGTATCTATAAATAAAAAATAAAAAATAAAACATAAAAACACATACCCCCAAGCTCAAGGAGAGCTTCTATCCCATCGTTAGAAGACTATTGAATAGTTTCCGAGTATGTTAAGAATGACTTGACATCACAATCTCGCTCATTGTAATGTTACACCTTATTGTCTACCTGCACTGCACTTTATCTGCACCTTAACACTTTATCCTACACTCTTCTTATTGTTTTACCTTGTACTGCCTCGGTGCACTATTGTAGTGAACTAGGTGGTATGCAAAACAAACTTTTCACTCTATCTCAATTCATGAGACAAACCAATTTACTAATTTACCACTCTCTCAGCTCTCACCATTCTATCAGTCTCTCACCTTTTAAGAAATACGCTGCTTTCTTTTCTGTTAAACTGGATAATCTTGCTTTTTCGACATTTCACTCTACTTGTCACGTTGTTGCCCATTCACTCAGCTTGTCTATATCCCTGTGAACCTTTCTTACTTTTTCATCACTAATCACATTCCCATTTAGATTTAGTCTATCAGAAGACTTGGACACGTACCCTTAGTCAAGTCATTGGTGAAGATTGGTATAAATCAGCACAAACTCTGATCCCTCTGGTATCACACTAAATCACAGCCTGCCAGTAAGAGAAGAATCATTTAATCTCATTCTTTGTTTTCTATCTATTGACATACTCTTAATTAAATCTAGAATAATATTCCCAATGTTCAAACATTGCTTAGTATTCTCCAGTGTCGGACCTTACTGAAAGCCTTCTTTAAATCCAAAAAACCTTATCCACTGATTCCTTCTCATCTACTCTACTAGATACATCCTTATCAATTCATTTTAATAAATCCATGCTGGTTTTGCTTAAGCATATCATTAATTTCTAGATATCTACATATTACATACTTTATTACGTATGCTAGGATTTGCCCTGCTGTTGGTGATAGGTTAAAAGGTTAGTAAATTAAACCTCATCAGTTTTGAACTTAATGTGAAATGTTATAAAATTATGGTCAGTTTTTCTCTAGGGACCCTCTACATCAAGATTATTAATTCACCCTTTATTGTTTTCACTATCAATGTGAACTAGGACTTCTGGCTTATCACCTCTTCCCTTCTGGGTGCTCAGCGTCATTCAGTAGCAATTAACCCTGGCACCATGAAGCTACGTATCATTCTAAGTCACATCTCTGGCCACAGAAGCACCAGCTGGACCCAGACAGAGCACTGAGTCCTTTATCCCTGCTGCTCTCTTGCCTATTTTCCCCTTCTCTGCAGCAGAGCCATTCATGGTGTGAAGCTCCTGCTCTTGTGGCATGCGCTGTGGAACCTCACTGTTAATGTTTCTGGCAAATAGACTCCAGAAATCAACAAGCTGACAGTTTCAGCAAGTAAACATGCCTTTGGCTTATTCTGTACATTTGGGCACAGCTGATGGTGTGTTAGAAGTATACAGGAGGTATTTCCTGTTGCTGGAGACAACTGGTAGTTGGTTTCTGGCTCCAAGGCCGGGGAAGTTGTGCCAGAGAAGTTGAATGACCTAATTAGCACAGTTAAGATCAATGAATGATTCGTCAAAGCCCATCTCTCAGGCACTACACAACTAGCCTTGTACACCATTCAAGGCTCTGTAGGTCTATCAGCAACTGCTTAACAATCACTATCTATACAGCAATTATACCTCATGTTTGGCACTACATACACAACACCACTGTAAGACTCATGCCTATATTTGAAGGATACACACATTGCCAGTTATTCAATCATGACAGGCATATGATCCAAATATTTTTGGAAACCTGCTGCATTTTGTGTTGTCTTTTCCTTTTCTCCTGGTCATACTACATTTGGAGGAATGCCCATGGGTCTACTTGAGATGTGGTGGGAGGATTCTTTCGATCATCACCTAAGAAAATGAGGTCATGGATCCACGTAAACACACCTGCCATAAAATAATAAGAATGCACTCGGATGCAGTGTGAATATAATTATCTGAGTATGCCCCTCTGGAATAAGCAACATTAGTTTATTGTGACATACTGAAATCAAGACCGAATCTTTTAGCACCAAGCATCCTGCTCAATTTCAATATTGCCTCTTTGAGGAATACACGAAAGCACTAAACACTTGTAGACTCATAGCAACACTGTGTGGGTGTCAGTGAATTTGCAAGAGGTTGATGATCTGTTTATGTAATGCAATTTAGTGGCCTTTCTATTGTTGCACAACAGTTGACCCTCCTGCCCTAACCATTGTAATGGCTGGTGTACCTCATTGCTGGTGCACATGTGGGGATTTGGTACTTTATTGGAATTGAATTTTTTTACCCACACTGCCCAAGTAATGGGAATCATGAAGTTGAATTTTATGATAAGAGACACACATCTACTTAGCAAGGGAGGGAGAAGGAAGATGAATAGGCTGAATATCAAGACAGACATCAAAGCTTTATGATGTACTGAGTTTGGACTACCAATAAACCTCTTATAACCTTCAGAGATTTTGTGAGGTTAGTGAGAAAGTGCCTCAATATTTAACACCAATGTTCCTACAGTCCTGATTGAAAAGCTACAGAACCTGGGCCTCTGTACCTCCCTCCGCAACTGGGTCCTCGATTTCCTAATGGGAAAACCACAATCTGTGCTGATTGGTAATAACATCTCCGCTTCACTAACAATGAACACAGGTGCACCTCAGGGATGCGTGCTTAGCCCACTACTCTACTCTCTCTACATCCATGACTGTGTGACTAGGCACAGCTGAAATGTCATCTATAAACTTGCTGATGATACAACCATTGTTGGCAGAATCTCAGATGGAGACGAGAGGTCGTACAGGAGCGAGATATACCAGCTAGTTAAGTTGTGTCACAGCAATAACCTTACTCTCAACGTCAGCAAGACCAAAGAGCTGATTGAGAACTTCAGAAAGGGTAAGATGAGGGAACACAAACTAATCCTCATAGAGGGATCTGAAGTGGAAAGAGTGAGCAATTTCATGTTCCTGGGTGTCAATATCTCTGAGGACTAACCTGCTCCCAACATTTTGATGCAGCTATAGAGAAGGCAAGACAGCGGTTATATTTCATTTGGAGCCTGAGAAGATTTGGCTTGCCATCTAAAACACGCGAACATTTCTACAGATGTACCGTGGAGAGCAATCTGACTGGCTGCATCACCATCTGGACTGGGGGTGGGAGCTACTGGACAGGATCAAAGGAAGCTACAGAGAGTTGTAAAATTAGTCAGCTTCATCGTGAGTACTAGCCTCCATTGTATCCAGGACATCTTCAAGGAGTGGTGCCTCAGAAAGGCGGAATCGATCATTAAGGACCCCCACCACCAAGGACGTGCCCTCTTCGTATTTTTACCATCAGAGAGGAGAAAAGAAGCCTGAAGGCACACACACAGCGATTTAGAAACAGCTTCTTCCCTTTTGCCATCCAGTCTCTAAATGGACATTGAACCCATCAACACTACCTCACTACTTTCTTATTTCTGTTTTTGCACCACTTATTTGGCCAGCTGGTGGTGCAATGGCACCAGCGCCGGACTCCGGAGTGAAGGTTCCCGAGTTTGAATCCAAGTCGGGCCACCCTCCGAGCACGCTTTCCATCCGTGCCGGGTTAAGCGTCGAGCTAGCCACTCGGCCTCGTAAAGAACAAGGGTCAAGTCAGGAACATTCATATCGTGACCCGGTTAATCCGTAAGGAGACCAATCCTGACACTATGCGCCAGACAAGGAGGGCCGATTGTTTGGTGCAACATGATAAAAAAAAACACTTATTTTAACTTAACTATTTAGTATACTCATATTTACATATTATATTAATTCAGTTTTACACATATTATATTTATTCAGTTTTCTTTCTATATTCATGTATTGCATCGTACTGTTGCCACAAGCTTAACAAATTCCACAACACATGCTGGTGATATTAAACCTGATTCTGATTTTGATTAGGATGGAATGGGTCCTCCGCTTTCCAACAGCGACATCACTGGTCTTTGCACGTGAAACAGTTGTCCATTTCTCAGCCTCAAACTCAGTTGTCCACAATCAAAAGAAATACAGATACTGGAATCTAAAACAAAACTGCAATTGTCAGAATTATTCAGCAGATCAGGCAACATCAATGAGCAGAGAAACAAAGTTACTATTTCAGGTTAACAGGTCAATAATCTGAAGGACTAAACACGAGGAATTCTGCAGCTGCTGGAAATTCAAGCAACACACATCAAAGTTGCTGGTGTAACGCAGCAGGCCAGGCAGCATCTCTAGGAAGAGGTACAGTCGACGTTTGATGTGTGTTGCTTGTTATCTGAAGGACTAGCCATGTTTCCCTTTCTAGAGTTGACTGTTGACCTGTTTTAGTGCACTTCCTGTTTTATTTTAAAGTTATTTCTATTTGTTTTGTCTACCTGTGTTATTAGGAAGACATTTCATTTTTTAAAATAATATGGGCACTTTTTCACTGAGCTTCTCTAGTTCCCAAAGATGATCCTCACTAGCTAAACCTGAATCAATTCCTGCAGAACACAAGACAACATCATCCTCCACTGATATGCCAACTTCAGACTAAATCAAGAGAATGGGAATGTCAAATGTAAGAAGTTGTTTCACTGATCATCAGTTATCCTATAAAGAGAGGAAACTTACGTACATATAGGAGGCCTACCACAAGAAGCAGAAACGTAATGCATACTCAGTGTTTGGATTACAACGCAACAGAATAATGATGACATCCTGAAACATTTCAGATCTATCTTCAGCAAGTAAAATATCTAAGGGTAATCTATCATACCGGAGAACAGAGATAAACATTTGTCAAATATTACAAGTAGCGTCCAAGTAATGGAAGCAGTAAACTGACAAAAACAAATGTGGATTTTGTGTCAACCCATATTTCCAACAATCATATTCAGCCTTAAATTCCTTATTCCACATCCCCTTTAACTCCAGGTGACCCCAGAACTGTCTGCTGTCTTCAACAAGGAGAACCAAAAGACCAAATGAATACTATACATATAAATCTAACATTTGTTCCAAATATATTCAAATAAATTGACCACAGAATTTTGGAATCAGAGAAAGATACTGCGTGGAAAGAACTGGGTGGATGCCAAGATAAAGAATGCATCAGAAGCCTTTCCATGATTCCTTGAAACTGTAAAGAACTATATTTCAAGAAGCCAGCTGATTTGCTCTAACAGCATTCAATGACAGCACAGAAGGAATATATTTTCAGAAGAAAAGGTTTCAGCATGGGCAGTAATGCATTTTCAATTTTACCTTTTTCTTGTTCAACTTTGTATGACTGCACACAGTAAAATGACTATGACGGTAACAGATGCTGGCAGTGCTTACTTCTTGCTTGCCGATAGACACCATAATAGATTTCTGGAAAAAATATCAATAATTTAGAAGAAAGATTTGTCAGCTTCCTTCTCTCTGCAATCTCAGTTAAATTTTCCTTCTTATCACATGAAAGCTTTTCTACCATTCCTGCATAATTTCTGCCTTTTTCTTGTAAACACATGTTCTTCCAGCACACCTCTTCTTGGCTCCTGTGTTAAAACCGTTATTCTTCTGGACCCTATCATCTCCCTTAATTTTAGACCTAATTTCCCTTTTACCAAGAGGCCCACTACCCTTTCCAATATCCTAAAAATATCCCCTTGATTCCAGGATTGCATCTCCTGAAAAAAGGATCTAACTTACCCCACAGTTGACAGACTAAGGTTCTGTCGAGATCACCACTAAAAATCACTATTAGCACTATGGTTAAAGAAAATGAGATCCTGATTAACAATCTCATCATAAAGACTCTGCAGATTTTTCCAGCAGCATTGTGATGTGCAATAATTTAGAAAAAAAGATTTGACTATTTCCTTCTTTCTGCAGTCTGGGCTAAACTTTAAATCTCATCATATGAACAGGTGATTGCAGCCAATGTGGATTTGCTATCGTATTGGGTTTGCTAAACCTGAAGTTCTAAACTCAAAGACCTGAAGCCCAATCCGATGTAAATAGCTATGTATACCCTCCCTGAAGGTAGGTTATACTGTAACTACCCAATCTTCAAAGAGAAGTTCATTTCCCTGTTTACCTTCCATGGCAAGTTTAGCTGCCAAGAGCTGCTAGTTGAGCGGTGTGCACCCCCACCCCCACCAAGAAGAAGATAACAAAGTAGTTTAAACACAGTTTATTTATTTTCAGTGATACATGTTTAAATTTAAACAACATTTTTAAAACACTTTTAAAACTCACAGAGGATTTCCATCTTATAAAACGTTTCCAAATTACAAGCTATTTCTAAAACACAAAGGACTTTCAAAACACAGGTACAATTCCTATAAGATAAAATAACATACCAACAAGCTACAGATGAACCAGTGGTCTGCTGCAGAAATCAAAGGCAGAGGAATGGATTCTACTTCACCCCATGTTTCTGTCATGCTTCTTGATGTTCTAAACAGACTGGACTGCTTTTCCAATGTATACAATTTCTCTGCCACTTGGGTGACTTCTTTCAGATACCTTTTCACCCAAGTAGTCTAAAGTTTCTGAAGACAGAGTTTCCAGGTCCCCACAATTAATGCTGTGCTGACTCCATGAATATACAAGCCTTCCAAATTATTCATAGATCAGCTATTGATATACTAAATGATAATATCAATGTGGTCTGCAAGCTTTCTTGAACTAAACAACTTAGCCAGTGTGTCTGTTTTGAAACATGCCAAATTAAGTAACCCATTGCCTCATACTGCACCTCTTCAGCAATATGCCCAGTTGCTATGAGCTTCCAAGTCTGATCTGTAGGCAAAACTCATTGGCAAAGCTGCCTTTTTAAGTTCAAACTGATTACTGCTTGCCATTTACATTCAGAACTGAAGTCTGCCGCCTGTAAAGACAAAAAGCTAAACAAGGGTTTCACTTATTCAAAAGCAACACTTTGATCTTTACAGGTGGCAGAAAGCTGAGTTTGGCAAAAAAAACACAAAGCCCTTTAGCCCAGGACTATTAATACCTATCACAAGTTGCATAATGTGCTGATGACTAAGATTATCCCTGCTTTCTAACACAAAAAACTGAAGTGCCTCTGGTACAGATGCTTCACTGATCATAAACTTGAAAGTGTAAAGTGAACTACCATTACTTTTTTTCCTTTGCTCCCTCTGCAAAGAGGAGTCTGCTGTCAGAGACCAAGTCTAGGGTGTTCAGAGCATTGGCACCTCAAGACCAATTATGGCTGAGAATGCTTCATGAAAAGAGGATCAGATCAGGGGAGTGGGGTGGCCAGTGATTAGGAACTAGGTTTGTGGAATTGTTGGACATCAGGATAGGAGCCTGGGAGAGGAGGGGTTAGCGATTATATCATATTGTATCGGTGGATGTGTCAGGGCGTGTTTGGGAGGTAGATGATGTTCTGTATTTAATATTTCAGTAATATTTGAATAATATTGTAAATATATTGTTTGATTAAGCATTCCTTGATGTTTATAATGTATTACCGGTATATGTAGAAGTATGTGAATGGCGTATGTTATAATGCCAGCACACTATAAAAGCTGAAGTAACAAAATAATACATACGCATTGTCCCGGTCTCCCCATGTTTTTCTTTTGATTAGTTTTATGTTTTGGAGTTACAAAATCTAATAATAGCAATGAGGAAGTTTTAAATGAACCTGAGATGACTACCAACTTATTGAAGCTCAGCAAGACATACGAGTTAAAAAAATGCAGCATTTGTTTTTTGAAAGAAAATAAAGATATGAAGGTAAAAAAAAGGCAAAAAACAGAGGATTTCATGGGTTCATAAACAATGAGTGATGGGTGATAATAATCATAAATAAAAATAAAAACAGAAATGGCTGGCTACATTGGAAAGATGGACAGGTTCAATTGCACAACAGATAACTAGCTGATGTATACTGAGCAAATTGAGCAGTATTTAGAAGGAAATGGAATACCCAATGAGAAACAAGAGCCAGTTTTGCTGAGTGCATTTGGTGAAAGAGTATTAAATTTGCTTAGACTTTTAACTGCTCCAACTAAATCAGTTAACATGAGTTTTGCTGATACTGTGAATGTAATGTGGGAACATTTAGAACCAAAACCATTGTTGATTGTAGATCACTTTAGGTTTCATAAGCAGAATCAAAAGGAAGGGGAGTCCATTTCAGCATACCTGGCTGAATTGAATAGATTTTTCTGAGAATTGTCAGTGCACTAATGACCTTAATAATCTATTGAGAGATCATTTAGCTTGTGGAATCTTCAAAGAAAGCATTCAGAAATGGCTCCTAACTGAAGCAGAACTTACATTTAAAAGAGCAGTTGAAATCACTGTATCAATGGAAACAACAGACAAAGATGTGCTTGAGTAGCATTCAGGAATGAAAGTAAGTGTGATCAAAACTGTAATATCTAAACAGTAACCTGCCAAGCTCAACAAATTATGTTACCATTGTGTCAGGGGCTCACATTCACTAGACCAATGCAGATTTAAAGGAGAACCTTGCAGAAAAAGCAACAAAATAGGACACAAATAAAAGAGCGCATTAAGCAGACAAAAAGAAATGGATTGCACAGGGAAGAGAAAAAGATAAATAAAAAGTCCAGTTTCATTAATCTGCAAGTTCTTAGTGAAAAGTTTGATAGTGATGAGAATGAGATGGGACTGGGTGGCCTTGAGGTTTAAAACTCAAAACTAACAAAAGACAAGCAATATGACTTATACTAGAAGCGAAGGGCAAATTAATTAAAATGAATTGGATACTGGCTCGGCATTGCTGTCATTCCACAAAATGTGTTTGAATGGCATTTCAATGATAATAAACTGAAACCTGCAGATATCCAACGAAGAACTTATACTGGAGAAAAGACAATGTCTGTGGGTATGACATTCATAACAGTGAAATACAACTACCAACCAGCCACACTGGGCTTGTACTGTATGTGGTAGAAACAGGAGGGGCAGCACTGTGGGGATATGAGTGTCTGAGACAACTACAACTTGACTGGAGATCCATTCACCATTTGCATGTTGCATTCCCTGTAAAAGAGTCAACTGAAAACAGATGATACCACAGCAGTGTTCAAGGATGGTATTGGAAAATTCAAATATATCAAGGGTAAAATAGTGTCAAATGAAAATGCCATACTCAAATTTTGTGAAGCCAGATCAGTTCTTTATACCATTTTGTCATAGTCCAGTCCGTGAAGTCCGTATTCCAGTTCACGGTCCAGTCCATTGACCTTTGCTCCAGGTTTTCCTATCTACCCTGTTTCTGTCCTTGTTGAGCTAATTGAGGCAGCTGATGCTAGCTGGGACTGGCTGCATAAACACCTCCAGAGACCAGGGCGTGGTTGCTGGATTGTTCTTGTCCTTACTCCTTGTATCCCTTCCCCTGCCTTCTGTTTCCTCGCCTGAAGCCTTGCCTTGTCTTGCCGGTGACTCTCGCCTCTCCTGAAGTTCTCGTCTTGCCTTGCTTTTCCAGTAGCCTTGCCTTATCTTGCTGTCTGGTCCTGGAACCACGCTGTTCCTAGCTCCTTTCCTGTCCCTTGCCTCCGCCCAGGTAAACCAGGCCATCTTGCCGTTACCTGGGGTTGGTTCTGTCCCCTCCTGTCCCTTGCTTCCGTCCAGGTAAGCCAGGCTGTCTTGCAGTTACCTAGGGTTGGTTCTGTCCCTTCCTGTCCCTTGCCTCTGTCGGGTGGTGATCCGCGCCCTGCCCAGGGGTACCCCGCCCTGCCCAGGTGATCCGCGCCCTGCCCAGGGGTACCCCGCCCTGCCCAGGTGATCTGCGCCCTGCCCAGGAGGAGCCTGCCAAGCCTCGCCTCAAATCTCCAGTCTCCAGCCTCGCCTCAAGTCTCCAGTCTCCAGTTTCCAGCCTCGCCTCGCCTCAAAAATTCCAGTCTCCAGCCTCGCCTTGAGTCTCCAGTCTCCAGCCTCGCCTCGAGTCTCCAGTCTCCAGCCTTGCCTCGAGTCTCCAGCCTCCAGCCTCGCCTCTAGTCTCAATTCTCTAGCCTCCAGCCTCGCTTCTAGTCTCCAGCCTCCTGCCAAGCCTCACCTTGTCTCTTGCCTAGCCTCTAGCCTCTTGCCAAGCCAAGCCAAGTCTCTAGCCTCTAGCCAAGCCAAGCCAAGTCTCTAGCCTCTAGCTCTCTTGTTCAGTCCTGTTCCAGGTTCCTGGTTTTCCTGTCCATGTCCTTGCTATTGCCCTGTATCCTAGTCCTGTCCCTAGTACTTCAGTGTCTGTGTCTTGCGCTTGGGTCCGTTTCCAGCCACCGCCCTTATGACACATTCATGATAAAGTAGCCAGTGATCTAGATCACATGGAGGATGAAGGAATTCTTTTCAAGGTTGAGTGGAGCCTATGTGCAATGCCAGTGGTCCTATTAGTCAAGAAGTATTGGTCTATCAAGATCTGTGGTAATTTTAAGGTCGCTATCTACCCAGTACTGAATACCCTCTTTGCAAACCTTTCTGGAGGAAAACTCTTCAGCAAAGTGGACTTAGCTGAGGCCTACCTACAGGTAGAGATGGAAGGAGAGTCCAAAGTGTTTCTCACCATAAATATTTACAACTGGCTATGGTAAGCTTATCTTTGGAGTATCATCTTGCACTTGCACTTTGGCAGGAAACTTTGGACCAGGTGCTGCAATGCTGACCAGGCACTCGGTTTTATCTGGATGGCATCATTTTTACTGGTGAGGATGACAAGGAACATCTCCAAAATTTCAAGACAGTGTTAAAAAGATTAAAAGATTAAGGGCTCAACAAGTGTAAATACTTTAAAACAAGCATCACTTGCTGTGGTTACATCGTTGATGCACAAGTATTACACAAGTGCTGAGAAAATTCAAGGAGACGTGGATGCCTCAAGGCCAAAGGATGTGTCCCAATTGTGGTCCTATTTACAATCCATCAATTACTATAACAGATCCCTGCCAAACCTGGCTACTGTGCTGCACCCCTTGAACTCATTACTACTGATTGGGAAGAAATGACAATGGACAAAGCAATGTGAGGTGGCTTTCCGAAGGTTATCGGAAATGGTGACATCAGACACTGTGCTCACACATTATGATCCACATCATCCAGTGAAGTTCGCCTATGACACCACAACTTATGGTATAGGTGCAGTTCGTGTCACATGATATTGATGATGGAAGTGAACGACCCATAGCCTTTGCATCATGTTCCCTTACTGCTGCAGATAAAAATTACACTCAGATTAATGGAGAAGTCTTGAACCTGGTTTGGGGTATAAAATGTTTCAACTGGTACTTGTATGGAAGAAAGTTTATCCTCATTACTGATCATCAGCTTTTGGTGTTCATTTTCTATCCATAGAAGAATGTTCCAGTAAGAGCAGCAGCACAAATGCAGAGATGGCCTTTGCTTCCTGGAGGACACAATTACAGGATTGAATTCAAGAGGACAACTAATGATGGAAATGCTGACGGATTTCCTGGTTATCCAAAGGGAAATCAGAAAAGACCCCACACTGTTTCAGGTCTACATGGAGACACAATACGGCTGGAATGTGCAACAGAAATTCCAGACCATTCACTCACGCTAATTTCTTAGTGGTAGTGGATGCAGTTACAAAGTGCCCAGAAGTGTTCCCAACAGCGTTCACTACAGCCTCGCACACAGTTGATATGCTGAGAAGCCTCTTCTCCAGGACTGGTGTTCCAGAACACTTAGTCAGTGACAATAGACCACAGTTTGTTGCAGAACAGTTTCAGTCATTCCTGAAAATGAACGGAATAAGACATATTACATCTGCACAAATGGCTTGGCAGAGAGTTTTGCCCAGAGTCTAAATGATGCAATGCAAGGAATGTCAGCAGAACACAATACAATAACACTGAACCAAAGATCGCCAGTTTCCTTGTTGCATTTTGTAATGCAGCACACTCCACAACCAACGACTCACCAGCTATGTTGTTCCGGAGTCATTCCCTGCATTCATGCTTGGATCTCTGCAAGCCCAATCTCAGAAGGAGTACGCAGGACAAACAGCTGGGACAAATTGAGGGCTCCTCAAACAAGAAGGTTCAATGTTTCACTCCTGGACAAGCTGGCTGGCAAGAAGGTGATCAAAAGTGTGTACTTGGCATGATTAAGGACAAAACTGGACTACCTCTTACACAGTGGAAGTTGTGTCTGATATTATCTGCAGATGACACATCAATTATTTGAGGAGAGCAGATTCAATTGTTAGAGAAGAAAGGTGGCCAGAGATGTCAGAACCACTTCCTGCAGTTCCAAAGTCAACTCCTACAACCGCCATAGAAGAGGACCCAGAACATGAGATTGTTTCACAGCCAGAGCAGAATAAACCCTTTGTCAGGAAAGGTGTTATCCTACAAGAGTAAGAAATCTTCCACATGATTAAATCTTTAAGCCCCAAAGGGACAATTTAAAATTTTCTATACTGTGGATGTCTACATAGTTGTTATGCTGTATATGTATTATATTGAGTTGCAATTCATGGCTAAGCAGGTGTTGTGTATTTAATATTTCAATAATTTTTGAGTAATGTTATAAATATATTGTTTGATTAAGCGTTCTTTGTTATTTACATAATGTATTATGGGTTATATGTAAAAGTACATGAATGGCTTATGTCAGCACGATACCATGTCATACTCACTAAAATAAAGAAACAAACTGTAGACGTTCTCCTGGTCTCCCCATGTTTTTCTTTTGATTAGTATAATGTTTTTGCCAGTTATGAAACATAACAGATTGCAGCTGGAGGATTAAGGCCAGGAGGGTAGAGACTGGGGCATTCAGCTATAAGGACACACAAAATGCTGCAGCAACTCAACAGGTCAGGCAGCATCTATGGAAAAGGGTAAACAGTCGACATTTCTGGCCAAAACCCTTCATCAGGACTGGAAAGAAAGGGAGAAGGAGTAAAACTAAGAGGTGGCGGGGTGGAAGAAGTACAAGGTGGCAGGTAATAGGTAAAATTGGGAAAGGGGGAGAGGTGAAGTAAAGAACTGGGAAGTTGATTGGTGAAACAGATAGAGGGTTGGAGAAGGGGGAATCTGATAAGAGAGGACAGAAGACCATGGAAGAGAGGGAAGGGGGAGAAGCACCAGGGAAAGGCAATGGGCAGGTAAGAAGACAGTGTTTGAGAAGGAAACAGGAATGGGGAATGGTGAGGGAGAGGAGGGGGGCAATTACTAGAGGTTCAGGAAATCAATGTTGATGTCATCAGATTGGAGGCTACTCAGAAGGAGAAAGGATATTGTGTCGGCATACTTCGACTCTATTTCATCCCCTCAAGTTCAGTCCCTTCCCATCTACATCTGTGAAACTTCACACACTCTCGATCTTTTCAATGACTTTAAGTTCCCTGGCCCTGGTTGTCTCATTTTCACCATGGATGTCCAGTCCCTAAAATCTCCAACCCCTATCAGGAGAGCCTTAAAGTTCTCCTCTTCTTTCTGAACAACATTCCTAACCAGGTCCCCTCCACCACCACTCTCCTCTGTCTGGCAAAACTGGTCATCACCCTCAAAAATTTCTCCTTTGGCTCCTCACACTTCCTTCAAACCAAAGGTGTAGCAATGGGTCCCAGCTATGCCTGACTTTTCGTTGGCTACGTGGAACAGTCCATGTTCCAAGCCCACACTGGCACTGCTCCCCAACTCTTCCTATGCTACATCAACAGCTGCATTGGTGCTGCTTCCCGTACCCATGCTGAGCTTGTCAGTTTCATCAACTTTGTCTCCAACTTTCACCCTGCCCTCAAATTTACTTGCTCTATTTCTGACACCTCTCTCCCCTTTCTCAATCTCTTTGAATCCATCTCTGGGGACAAGTCTATCTACTGATACCTTGTATAAACCCACCGACTCTCACAGTTATATGGACTATATCTCTTCCCACACTGTCACTTGTAAAAATGCTATTCCCTTCTCTCAGTTCTTCTGTCTCCACTGCATCTACTCTCAGGATGAAGCTTTTCATTCCAGAACAACTGAGATGTCCTCCTTCTTCAAAGAAAGAGGCTTCCCTTCCTCCGCCACCAACACTGCCCTCATCTGCATCTCCTCCATTTTGTGCACATCTGCCCGCAGCCCATCTTCCTGCTGCCACAACAGGGAAAGGGTTCCTCTTGTCCTCACCCACCACCCCACCAGCCTCCACATAATTCTCTGTAACTTCTGCCATCTCCAACGGCATCCCACCACCAAGCACATCTTTCCCTAACCCCCATTTTCTACTTTCCACAGGAACTGCTCCTTACGTGACTCCCTCGTCCACTCGTCTCTTCCTCCTGGTATTTATCCTTGCAAGTTGAACAAGTGCCACACCTTCCCCTATACCTCCTCCTTCACTACCATTCAGGGATCCAAACAGTTCTTCCAGATGAGGCAACACTTCACCTGTGAATCTGTTGGTGACATCTACTGTATCCAGTACTCCTCGTGTGGCCTCCTGTATATCGGTGAGTCCCGATGTAGATTGGGAGACTGCTCCGTCAAGCACCTTTGCTCTATCCACCATTAAAAGCATGATTTCCCGGTGGCCACCCATTTCAACTCTACTTCCCATTCCCATTTTGCATGTCAGTCCATGGCTTCTTCTACTGCCATGATGAGGCAACACTTAGACTGGAGAAGCAACATCTTATATTCTGTCTGGGTAGCCTCCAACCTGATGGCATGAACATTAATTTCTTGAATTTCCGGTAATTGTTCCCCCTCCTATCCCTCACCATTCCCCATTCCTGTTTCCCTCTCATGCCTTCTCTTCTTACCTGCCCATCATTCTGGTGCCTTTCCCCCTTCCCTTTCTTCCATGATCTTCTGTCCACTCCTATCAGATTCCCCCTTCTTTAGCTCTTTATCTCTTTCACTAATCGACTTCTTAGCTCTTTACATCACCCCCTCCCCCTCCCATTTTCACCCATCACTTGCCAACTTGTACTTCCGCATGCCCTCCTCCATCTTCCTATTCTGACTCCTTCCCTCTTCCTTTTCAGTCCTGAAGAAGGGTCTCGGCCTGAAACGTTGACTGCTTATTCACTTCCATAGATGCTGCCTGACCTGCTGAGTTCCTCCAGCATTTTGTGTTTGTTGCTTTGGATTTCCAGTATCTGCAGATTTTCTCGTGTTTGTAGCTATAAGAATATTCTAGATTTTGGAGGGTTGGAGGATTATGACAAAGGCAAATTGGAAGATTGGTGGAATTATACAGGGGATGAAAGGCAAGTTCAGATCTTATCTTCACCGGAGCCTAGACTGGTGTCAAGCAACAAAAATATGGTTGTCCAAGCTACAGCCAATAATAGTTGGTCTCAGAACAATGTGGAATAAATTACTGGGCAATATTGTGTGGGAAATCTTATCACAAGATCACAAGATCACAAGACAAAGGAGCAGAAGTAGGCCATTCGGCCCACCAAGTCTGCTCCGCAGCTCCCCCATGTGCTAAACTATTCACCCATCTAGTTTCAATTTCTGGCTTTTTCCCCATATCCCTTGATACCCTGACTAATTAAATACCTGTCAATCTCCTCCTTAAACACCCTCAATGATCGGGCCTCCGCAGCTGTATGTGGCAACGAATTCCACAAATCCACGACCCTCTGGCTAAAAAAAAATTCTCCTCATCTCTGTTTTAACTGGGTACCCTCTAAATCTAAGACTATGGCCTCTTGTCCTGGACTCACCCACCAAGGGAAACAACCTTTCCACATCTACTCTGTACAACCTTTTCAACATTTGAAATGTTTCTGTGAGATCCCCTCTCATTCATGATTTCATGATTCTTATGATTTCACTCATGCCATGTGTTGAACTTGTGCCAGATATGCAAAAGCAACTGACACCGGAAAATGTCCAGTCAAAATGGCCTGACTGAAAAATGAGCTAGAAATGGCAATTTTCAAATCACCCTTTCCAAAACAATATCATTGTGTAGAGCTGAACCGAATAATCACAATTCTAGATAGGAAAGTACATTTTGTTTTTCAAAGAGGTGAGTATCTTTCATTCCACAATCACAGAGGCAGCCCTGAATCATTTTTGGTTTAAAAAGCTGTACTCTGAGGTGAGATAGAAAAAAATAAATCTTTTGTAAATAACTAAAGTTATCCACAGTAGCTCACTTGGATTTATCAGCACACAACAGGTTTGTGGCTTGAGTCTCTTATTTTGAAGGAGTAATGACTGATGATTAACCTGCTTAAACCGGAAGCAGCAGAGATCTGCTTACAAATGCAACCCACGCAGATAAGGACTCTGCACTATCTACTGGCCAATGAAGTTGTTACATTTTGTTTTTTTCACAATGCAAATAAATTATAATAGCCTGAATAAATTATAATTATCTTATTAATGTAAGATTTCAACTCCTAACTGCAACAGACTAGAAAGCTCTTTAGTCTTGAATTGTAGAAGCCAGAACATTTTATTGTGATGTTTTTTATCTGTGGTAATTTATATTGCTGCTGGTTAAAAGAGATTACCTTCTTGGAAACAAAACACATGTAGCCTGGTTAGGCTAGCAATTCACCAAAGAAGCACAATGCTGTCAGATATGTTAAACAGACCTGCTATCTGCCTGCTTAGATCATCATAAAAGGTCCCAGCTCAGAAATACAATCACGTTGTGCAATGTTAACGTGTGCAGTACGATAGAATTTCTCTGGAAAACCAATTGTTGAAGATAATTGAGCACTTATTGCCTGGTTCAAAGGTTGGCAAGCTGCTCTGTGTGTGTAGTGTGGAGGTGCCCCTGATATATGTGGTGCTGTCTGATACAAAGCAGTGTGCGCTTGTTTGCACGTCCACCAAATTCTGTGATGTGTGTGTGTGCGTGGATTGAGAAATCCTTGAAAATACTTGTGAGAAGTGCAGACATCCCACCCTGCAAAAACTCATTTCAGGGAGGTAGCAGCCCCGCCCCCCGCAACCGCATATTCCACCCCCCACCCCAGTCGACCTCCAAGGGTGTATGTAATACCTTGCTTAGTGATTTTGTCTAATCTGTAAACCAAGCTGAGTATATGCAGAAAGTGTGACATTAAAATATGTACATATATTATATTCTATTATGTTTATTCTATTACAACTTTAAGCAAGTCTACAGGGAGTTTGGCCTCATCACGTAGGACATCAATAGAGTAGCTCCTTAGCAGCTGGCCAGCTAGTTTAAATAACGTTAGCTATGCTAATGAACGAATGACACCTGTTAAACTCACCTCAACATGTCTTTTACAGCCTTAACCCACCATGGGCAATAGTAAAGTCACTGTTGCAAACAGTGCAGCGAGCAACACTGTCATTATTTTTGAGGTCGACTGTAAAGCCCGCCCACAAGAAAACTGATAGGTCTACTTAGCACGAAGAGAGACAAATCAGGATGCTCGCTCTCCTTCTCCCTCTCCCTCTCCCTGTCAAAAAAATCGATTTGTGGGATATTGTATATAATTTCCGGGCATCAGGGAGCCAATATCGACATGCGGGAGACTCCCGGAACTTCCGGGAGAGGTGGGATGTTTGGAAGTGCTTCAGGAAGGCTTAAAGGTGACCTGCCTGGCTATTTCCAAGGCTATGGAACTGCATAAAGATAGGTTACCTTTAAATTATATACTTTCCCTCACTACTACTCTTTCACAACCTGAATCTGGCGGTGTGAGGGAAAAGGGTTTTGCCCAGTTTTTCCTCTCTCCATTTTGATAAAGCTTGATGATGGTCACCTCTAACACAATTGAATTTTATGTTGACAGGCGCACTTATAAAAGAGTGAAATGATAATCTTAACTTGCCTTAATGCAGAAGACTATCTGGAATCTCATCCCAATGTCACAGAATTAAAGAATGATTAAAGCCCTGAAGCTGGACACTCAGCTTATTGACTCTACAGAATTAATTGTAAGGCAATCCAGCTGATCCATTTTCCTGCCTCTTCCTAAATTCTTGTAAGCTCTTTATTTTCAGATACTTATCCAGTTTCCCTTTGAAATCACTATTATACTTTATTGTCGCCAAACAATTGATATTAGAACATGCAATCATCACAGCGGTATTTGACTCTGCGCTTCCCGCTCCCTGGATTACAAATATTAAATATTAAAAATAGTAAAAATTAGTACATTAAAAATATAAATCATAAATCATAAATAGAAAATAGAAAAATGGGAAGTAAGGTAGTGCAAAAAAACAAAGATGCAGGTCCGGATATTTGGAGGGTACGGCCCAGATCCGGGTCAGGATCCGTTCAGCAGTCTTATCACAGTTGGAAAGAAGCTGTTCCCAAATCTGGCCGCACGAGTCTTCAAGTTCCTGAGCCTTCTCCCGGAGGGAAGAGGGACGAAAAGTGTGTTGGCTGGGTGGGTCGTGTCCTTGATTATCCTGGCAGCACTGCTCCGACAGCGTGCGGTGTAAAGTGAGTCCAAGGATGGAAGATTAAGTCTGTCTCCACCATTATCCCTACCATTGAATCCTATATTCTAATCATTTTCTCCGTATTAAATCTATTGTTCCAAATCTTTGGTTCTTTTACAATAACCTTCACTCATGCCCCCTAGTTCTTGCTCCTTTGAACTCTGTTTATACACCTCATGATTCTAAATACCTCTATCAGATATCCTCACAACCTTCTCTGTTGCTCTGAGTAGAGGAGAAAGAACATCCAGCTGGGCAACTACAAAACACTGGTACACTGGTTCCACCAGAACTGGAGCACTGGGTCCAGTCTTGGATGCTACAGTTTTAGAAAGATGAAGGCTTTGAAGAGTGTGCAGAAGAGGTTCACTAGGATGATTCAAGGGATGAGGGACTTTAATTATGTGAATAATTTAAGAAGGATTAGAGGGAAGAGCAGGTTAGTATTTGTGTAATATTTTAAGTACAATAAACTATTAAAAGAACTGAGTTATACTGCTCTATAGATAGATAGATAGATATACTTTATTAATCACGAGGGAAATTTGGTTTTGTTACAGCCGCACCAACCAAGAATAGAGCATAAATATAGCAATACAAAAACCACAAACAATCAAACAACAAGATGCAAACTATGCCAGATGGAAAATAAGTCCAGGACCAGTCTATTTGGCCTATGAGCCTTGATCAGTTTTATCCACTCAGATGTGTTGGGTTGAAATCAGAAACTGAGAGGCAGTTGATTACACGCAACCTCCGCCATCATCCAGCATATCATGGTCTTCAACTTTGCCATCTTCAACAGGTCCCTACTACCAAATGCAACTTTACCTTCTCCCACTCTCTGCTTTCTGCAGGGATCGCTCCTTCCGTGATCCCCTTGCCCACTCGTCCCTCCCCACTGATCCCCGAACTGGCACTTATACCTGCAAGTGGATAAAAAATTACACCTGCCTATTCATCTTCTTCCTCCTGCCTACAAATTCAAGGACGCAAAGAGTTGTTCCAGGTGAAGTAACACTTCACCTGCAAATCTGTTGGGGTCATTGACTGTATCTGGTGCTCCTCCATGTAGGAGAGACCTGATATAGATTGGGGTACCGCTTTATTGATCACCTTCACTATATCTGCAAAAGGCAGGATTTCCTGTTGGCTGACTATTTTAATTCTAAAGCTCATTCCTATGCCAACATTTTGATCATGGCCTCCTTTACTGTTATGATGAGGACATTCTCAGCGACATCTAGGCATGAACGTTGGTTTCTCCAACTTTTGGTAATTTTCCCCCTCCTTCAATTCCTCACTCTGGCCCCCTCCTTATCTCTTCTCTTCTCCTCAACTGCCTATCACCTCCCCATGGTAGCTCTCCTCCTTCCCTTTCTCCTATGGTCCACTGTCTTATTCCTTCTTCTCCAGCCTTTTACCTTCTTTACCTATCACCTCCCAATTTCTTACTTCATCCCCATCTCCACCATCCACCTGACTTCACCCGATCCCTTCTAGTGTATCCTCCTTCCCCTCCCCCACCTTCTTATTCTGGCTTCTTCCTCCTTCATTTCCAGTCCTGAAGAAGGGTCTTGGTCCAAAATGTCAACTACTGTTTTTTTTCATTTACATAGATGATGCCTAACCTGCTGAGTTTCCCCAGCATTTTGAATGTGTTGCCCTGGACTTTCAGCATCTGCAGAATCCCTTGTGTTTAAGAAGAGGGGAATTAGGTTATGAAGGAAATTTCAATTTGGTGCCTTTGAAGGCACACGTGTGACCGCTAATGGAGGGAGTGCAGGGAATCAGGAATGTGCAATGATTTAAACGTCTTGGTTGGGGTGGGGGTGGGAGGTGAGGGCCTGATGAGGTAACAAAGATAGGGAAAGACAAGCACCTTAACTCTAAGGAATTACTGTACTGGAAAGTTTACCCTTTTTTTTTCCTTGACATCTTGTGTGTAAATTTGCTACAACATTTTTGTGTGAGTTATCCTATTTCATGAGCTGTAAAGTACTTTGAAGCAATACAATGTGAGCTCTTTGTACTTCACTATGTACATCCTGCTTCAAAGAGAATTATTTGTCATATATTTTAAGAATGACTTAATAGACAACGCAGATGACAAACACTCTGTACTTTGTCAATCTGCCATGCACTGTAGGCAAGTATTAAAAATTTAAACAAGAGGCCTCAGAGGCAAACTTTGTTTCTTTGAACTCTGTTTTGACAGTCATTTTGTCTAATTGTAGTTCTCTTTTGATCTTCTGTTATTTTAGCTTGGACTTCAAAGTGAAGAACATCAAAATTTATTCATGTATTTCCTCTTCACCCCACAATGCAAGGTCCTGGGCAAGGTGATTTTTTTTGTGAACCATCAATTTTATATAAAATGTCTCAGTTGCAGGTGGCTAGATTCAAGCTGAGAGTATTTCTTGAGATCAGACACAGTTTCAATATTTATACATTTAAAATATGTGCTCTCAGTTAGGTTAAACATTGTAATTGGCTGACAATTTCTGTTTTAGTTGTTTTTCATTAATTCTATTAAGTAAATTATTAAGTACTTCCTGAAACATATTTCTGGATGGCAGCCTATTTGTTCGTTCATAGTCAGGAACTCAGAAAGATCAAGTATTCTTGAGTTAAAAGGTTCTTTTTTCACTGATTAACTTTCTTATGTAACAATGTAGCTGTTATCCATGTCCAGTATCTCTTTCATTGATATAACAGAGAACAAAGACAGTGAATAGTGCTTGAAATGGTATCTCACTGAGGTTCAGGAGTTCTCAGCTTAATTTCTGGCTGTAACTAGCGTACATCACAAAACTCTGCATGTGAGAAATATTTACCTGCATCCTCTTCCTGATGTCAACAAACCTGTTTCTCATTTATTGGAATTGGAATTGGTTTATTATTGTCATATGTACCAATGAAAAACTTGTCTTGATACTGTGCATACAGACCAGTTCATTACATAGTGCATTGAGGCAGAACAATGTAAAGCAATAACAGTGCATAAAAAGTTTAATAGTTACAGAAAAATGCAGAGCAATAAACAATAAGGTGCAAGGTAGATTTTAGGTTAAGAGTCTATTTTATCATACAAGGCTTATAACAGCAGTGTAGAAGCTACCTCTGAATCTGAAGGCACATATTTTCTGACGTTTGTGTCTTATGCCAGATGGAAGAAGGGGGAAGTAGGGTGGGTGGGATCTTTGATTGTGTTGGCTGCTTTACTGAGGGGGTGAGAAGTATAGACAGAATCTATGGAGGGGAGGCTGGATTCAGTGATGTGCTGTGCTGTGTCCACAACTCTCTGAGTTTCTTGTGGTTACCCTTAGAGAAGTTGCCGTACCATGCCTTATGCATCCAGATTGGACACTTTTTATGTTGCATAAATAAAAATTGTTAAGGGTTGTCAGAAACATGTCCATTTTTTCAGCCTCTTTAGGAAGTGGAGGCATCGGTGAGCTCGCTTGGCCGTGGTGTCTACATGGCTAGAGTAATTGAAAAGTACAGCACAGAACAGGCCCTTTGGCCTATCTAGTCTATGCTGAACCACTTAACCTGCCTACTCCATTGAACCTGCACTAGGACCGTTGCCCTCCATACCCCTACCATCCATGTACTTATCCAAACTTTAATTTGTCGAAGTTTTTCTATTTCAGTGAAACTGGTTGGTCCATGATAGGCTGTTTGTGATGTCTACTCTGAGGAACTTCAAGTTCTCAACACTTTGACGTAAACAGGAGCATGTTCACTGCCCCCTCTCCTCTCCAGAAGTTATTCACCAGCACTTTTGTTTTGCTGACGCAGAGGGAAAGGTTGTTGTCACGACAGCATGTTATTAAGCTCTCTATCATCTTCCTGTGCTCTGACTCAACAATATTAGAGATATGGCCCACTACGGTGGTGCCGTCTGCAAACTTATAGATACAGTTAGAGCAGAATCTGGCCACAGTCATGAGTGTACCGCAGCTAGAGTGTGGGGGGGGGGGGAGGCAGAGGGACTATCTTGTTGAGCATCAGTGTTTAAAATAATCGTGGCGTAGGTGCTGCTGCCAGTCCTTACTGATTGCAGTCTGTTCGTCAGGAAGTCAAGGATCCAGATGCAGAGGATAGTGCTGACTCCCAGGATCCAGAGTTTGGTGATGGGCTTGCTTGGAATTAGTAGGACCCTACTGTTGAGGGTGAAGGACCCTATTGTGTGTAGGACCCTACTGTTGAGGGTGTAGGATCCTATCGTTCAGCGTGTAAGACTGTACTGTTGAGTGTGTAGGACCCTACTGTTGAGGGTGTAGGACCCTATTTTTGAGCATGGAGGACCCTATTGTTGAGCGTGTAGGACCCTATTGTTGAGGGTGTAGGACCCTATTGTGTGTAGGACCCTATTGTTGAGTGTGTAGGACCCTATCATTGAGGGTGCAGGACCCTACTGTTGAGGGTGTAGGACCCTATTTTTGAGCATGGAGGACCCTATTGTTGAGCGTGTAGGACCCTATTGTTGAGGGTGTAGGACCCTATTGTGTGTAGGACCCTATTGTTGAGTGTGTAGGACCCTATTGTTGAGGGTGTAGGACCCTACTATTGAGGGTGTATGACCCTACTGTTGAGCGTGTAGGACCCTATTGTTAAGCGTGTAGGGCGCTATCATTGAGGGTGTAGGACCTTATCATTGAGCGTGCAGGACCGTATCATTATGGGTGTAGGACCCTATTGTTGAGGGTGTAAGACTCTATTGTTGAGGGTGTATGACCCTACTGTTGAGGGTGTAGGACCCTACTGTTGAGGGTGTAGGACCCTACTGTTGAGGGTGAAGGACCCTACTGTTGAGGGTGAAGGACCCTACTGTTGAGCATGTAGGACCCTATTATTGAGGGTGTAGGACCGTACTGTTGAGCGTGTAGGGCCCTATTGCTGAGGGTGTAGGACCCGATTGTTGAGAGTATAGGACCAGATTTTTGAGAGTGTCGGATCCTATTACTGAGGGTGTAAGATCCTATTATTGAAGGTGTAGGATCCTATTGTTGAGCATGTAGGACTGTATTTGTTGAAGTGCATATATTCAGTTAGCATTTTTCCTCCATGAATTTTGTACCTGTGTTCTCATGCGAAACAATGCTTTATGTTTTGAAGCAAGCCTGAAGTATGACCTCTCTTTTGGGTCTTTATTGTGTTAGAACTACTAACTCTTCAGGGAGAAAAGAAGCAGTTTGATCCATATGGTTCCACTGTGTCACTGTAACCAACTTGTCCAATTTTTGGCATTACCAAATTTTCCACTTTACTGCCAAGCTGCAGTCCTTTAGGAGCTTCTACCTTGACTAATTGTTTTATTTTTCTATTTAGAGATACAGTACGCTGACAGGTCCTTCCGACCCATTGAGCCTGCACTGCCCAATTGCAGTTGTGTGACTAATTAGCCTACTATCCCATACACCTTCGGAATGTGGGAGGAAACCGGAGCACCCGGAGGAAACCTATGTGGTCACAGGGAGAATTGTATCCGGGATTTGGCACTATAATAATGTTATGCTAATCACTGTGCTAGGATGGTGCCCAATTCAAAGTTTGTTCTTAACAAAAATAGTTAGCATGTGCTCTGCTCCTTTTGAATCTTCTTATGTGCTGATAATCTATGCAAATCAGGAGATCAGACTCTTTTGATCAAATACGTTGGCTCCGTTCCTTAACCTGGCCGATCTGGGGGCTGGCTTGATGAATTCCTGCCTTCTTTCTTCTTCAAAATGAATTTAGAAATATGGATATATATGATGAGCTCAACAAATTTTTTCTGTAGAATGGGATTAGATTAGCTGAATCTCCAGATCGAAACCTGTGCAATGATATTACTTGATTTTATCGTCTGCACAAATGTCACATCAGTGTGCAAGGGAGAGGTCACATTTTATCAATATCAATGAGAAGCTGGCCTGAGTAATTTCCACTTAATCCTTCCTTGACTGCTATCAGTTTTGAACTGTGAGTAAAATGCAACTGCCGTTATGGCAATTTTTAAAAATATTTGATCTAAGTATCTGACGATCCATTTTACTAGCTATTATTAGCTTGCAATTTATGCTTATAATTAAGAAACATGCTTAACATCTCAAATGTATGTTTAACCTATTCAATACCAATTTCCTGAGTGTGGCAAGCTAATCGTACTATCCACAGCTCCTGCTCGTTAAATCCAATCTTACCTTGAGTGGATTTCCTGACAAAAATACCCTTGCCAAAGCCATCCGAGGAAACAATGTGAACGCCTTGTAACAAGCTGGGCATTCTGAAAATAAATAAACAAACCTTATTATGTGTAGGGTCAGACAAGATCTGCCATCAGAATTGCTAGGAATCTTTGACGGCTGGCTAGTCATGGCTTACACAGTCATCAGCCACCGATGAATTTCTCTAAATCAAACTTAAGAAAGTAATTATTAATGATGTAATAGAATAAATAAATATTTAAAATAAGATGAATGCCTTGAATATGTAATACAATTTATTGAAAAACTGTAAATAATTTAATTACCCTACAGTTGGTCTTCTAAAGCTATTCTTCTAGCATGGCACAGTAGTGTAGTGGTTAGCACAGAGCTTTGCAGCACCAGTGATTATCAACTGGGGCTCAGTTCCCTACACTCTCTGTAAGGAGTTTGTACGTTCTCCCAGTGCCTCCCACATTCCATGAATGTATAGGTTAGTGTTAGGGTTAGTAAGTTGTGGGCATGTTATGTGGTGACACTTGCTGGCTGTCTCAAGCACAACCTTGCACTGTGTTGATGGTTATTTATTTATTTGTTTGTTTGTTTGTTTATTTATTTGTTTATTGAGATACAGTGTGGAACCGGCCCTTCTGGCCCTTCGCCACACCACCCAGCAACCCCCTGACTTAATCCTGGCCTAATCATGGGACAATTTACAATGACCAATTAAACTACCAAATTTAATTTAAATTTAATTCAATAGGTGCTCTGGAGCACCTGGAGGAAACCCAGACGTACAAACTCCTTACAGGCAGCGGCGGGAATTGAACCCAGGTTACTTATACTGTAAAGCGTTGTGCTAACCGCTACGTCACCATGCTGCCCAGCAAATGTGACATTTCACTGCATGTTTCATGTTTTGAGGTACATGTGACAAATAAAGCTAACCTAGTCCAGTGTAGAAAGCAAAGTTGCTGTACCTGGTCTAACCAAGGTCAAACAGAGTGGACAGATTTCACAGTGGAAATACTGAGAATCTCTGCTGGACTCAGATAAACCTTCAGGAGCTTTCACATATACGTATATGTATGGATTGTGCACTTCAAAAGTAGCAAGATGTTAAGAAAAACAGATTAAGGAAATAAACAATTCATCTCAACAGGATTTGAATTGTCTTATTTTCAAGGAAATTCTCACCATTTATTGGGGAAAAAAAGTAACTTTCCAATTTAATGCATTGCATTCAATAAGGTAAAGCTGATATGGAAGATGGTATATTGTTGCTTGCAGCAAAATTTTATTTTCCAATTTAAAAGACAATGTCTATGCGTAAACGTGTCTGCTTCCAAAGTTTTATTTGGCTAACGGATAGTTTATAACTTGTTAAGAATTACTTTTTGAGTATCTCTAATGACCTCTGGTAAGCACAGGTAAAGTTTCAAAGACATTGTTGGAATTTCATGCAATGAGAAGCATTTATCTGGAAGATTTTGACAAAAAAAAAACACTTTGCGGATTGTAGTAATTTTATCCCAGTTTTACTAAACCTATTTTATTTGCCTGAAAGTTGGTTTCATTTGCATAAAGTGTAAATAAAAACTATTTTACACAATCTACAAGTAAATTGGGACGGGATAGTGGCATAGAGGTTTGCATAATGCTGTTACACTGCCAGCTGTCTATAAGAAGTTTATATGTTCGCACTGTGATTGCTGGGTCAGAAGTGCCAGTTTCCATGCTGTATATCTAAATAAATAAATAATAAAATAGCAATATAATTCTAACATTGGGATGCTACTTTTGGGAGGTGACCAAAAGAATTAACAATGTCAAAGCAGTGGATGTTGTCTACATGGACTTTAGTGAGGCCTTTGACAAGGTCCCACATAGCTGGCCAGAATACATGGGACATGTATCACAGAAGACAGAATGCATGGGACCCAGGATTAGATCAGTTCAGTTCAGTTTCCATTTATTGTCATTTAGAAATGCATGCATTGAAAAATGATATAACATTCCTCCAGAGTGATATCACAAGAAAACACAGGACAAACCAAGACTAAAACTAACAAAACTACATAATTATAACATACAGTTACAACAGTGCAAAGCAATATTATAACTTGATAAAGAGCAGATCATGGGTACGGTAAAAAAAAGTCTCAAATTTCCGATAGACTCATCATCCCATGCAGGCGGCAGAAGGGAGGAACTCTTCCCACCATGAACCTCTAAGCGCCACCAACTCACCGTTGCAGCACTATTGGAAGCAGCCGACCACAGCGGACTCTGAGTCCGTCCGAAAACTTCAAGCCTCCAACCAGCCCCTCCGACACAGCCTCTCCGAGCACCATCCTCTGCCGAGTGCTTCGACCCCGCCCCAGCCACCGAGCAACAAGCAAAGCCTAGGACTCGAGGCCTTCTCCTCCGGAGATTCTGGACCACACAGTAGCAGCAGCAGTGAAGCAGGCATTTCAGAAGTTTCACCAGATGTTGCTCTGTGCTCTCACATCTGTCTCCATCAAATCAGGATTGTGCACGGCACCCCACTTGACAAATAACAGACATCACCACCGGAGTGGCCGCTGTGAGCTGTGTTGTGCCGCAATCTTCCCATCGATCTTCCAAGGTAGCATTTTGGATAGAAATCCAGCATGGCGGCAGTTAGTAGAGGATGATAGCAGAGATATCCTTTTCAGACTGGAGACCTGTAATCTGTGGAGTGCCACTGGATCTGCACAGGATCTTTTATTGCTTGTTGTATATATTAATGAGTTAGAACAGAATGTAAGTGAACATGATTAGAAAGATTGTAGATGACACCAACAATGGTCATATCATTGACAGTGAAGCAGGTTGCCTAAGGTTACAAGAGGATTGATGGAATTCTGTGTAGACACATGTAATGTGATGAATTTAGGGAAGTTAAGCCAAGGCAAGAGAAATAGCCAGCGCCTGGGGAGAGACTGAGAGAGAACAAAGACCTAAGGATGCAAGTATATATGGTGCCAGGAAAATGTATTCAGCTCTCACAACTGTTTTCACATTTTACTATTTCATATTTTCTAAGTTTAAAATATATTGAAGTAGGATTTTTGGGCTAATCTACAAAACGTTGTGCATCATGTCAAATCAAAACAAAAATTCCAAAACCTGTTTTCAATTAACTAAAAATAATACCTCAAAACTGTGAGGCTGAAAAAGTATTCATTCCCATTGTAATTACTATGCTAACTTCTGTCAGGAGAAATATACTTATATTACGTTACCAACTCACCCAATTTCTCGATGTAGAAAACTGGAGAATTGCCTGCTTTCAACGAATTCATAAGAATAAATACCCCTCTCTCTAAGGTCCAGATGTATAGTAGATTTTCAGGAGACCAGACCAAAATGAGGACAAAAGAGCAGTCATGACAATTCAGGGAAATGATAACAGAGAAGCACAAATCTGGGAAACGGTACAAGACCATCTCAAAGGCACTGAACATAACTCAGAGCTCAGCACAGAGTGACTGCTGGTGTCACAGCAGCCTCTCTTCCAGTTGCCATTCTTCTCTGGTGACTAGGTGTAGTAGGGCGGCCTGACATAGGCAGTGCGGTTGTGGTTTCATATTTTTTTTCCACTTCTTCACAATGGACTGCACTAAGCACACCCATCTATGCCCTTCATGATGTATACACCTCTTTGAAGTCACCCCTCATTCTTTTACACTCCAAGTACAGAAATTGCATGTACCTGTTAGAATAAAAGGCAGGGCTAATAGATTTAGGGAACCTTTGGATATTGGGTCCCTGGTTAAGAAGAAGGAGATGCATACCAAGTATAGGCAGCAAAGAACAAATGAGGCATTTGAAAAGTATAAGAAATGAAAGAGAACACCTAAGAAAGACATCAGGAAAGCAAAAACAAGGCATGAAGGTTGCTCTGGCAGACAAGGTGAAGGAGAATCCCGAGGGCTTCTACAGACATATGAAGAGCAAAAGGTTAGCAAGGGACAAAAACTGTTCTCTAGAATATCAGAGTGGTCATCTATGCATGGAGTCAAAGGAGATGAGGGAGAACTTAAATGGAATTTTTGCATCTGTATTTACTCAGGAGATGGTCACAGAGTCTATAGAACTGAGGCAAAACGGGAGTGAGGTCATGGATAGTATCTGGATAAAGAAGAAGAGGTGCTTGCTATCGAGAGGCAAATTAGGATTAATCTGTAGGGTCTGACATGGTGTTGTTTTGCACTTTGTGGGAGGTTGTTTTAGAAATTGTAGGGTCCGTGGCAGAGATATTTTAACAGTCTTTATCCAAGGTGAGGGCTGGAGGACTGGGGGATAGCGAATTTTGTTCCATTGTTCATGAAAGTCTCTTGGAATAAGCTGTGAAATTATAGGCCAGTGAGCCTGAGATCTGTAGTGGGTAAATTATTGGAAGGTATTCTAAGGGACAGGATAAAAAGTTTTTGGATAGACAGGGCCTGATTATGGATAGTCAGCATAGCTTGTGTACGGTAGGTCATATTAAATCAATCTTATGGAATTTTTTGAGGAGTTTACAAGAAAAGTTGATGAGGGAAAGTCAGTGGATGTTGTCTAGATGGACATTAGCAAGGTCTTTGACAAAATTCCACATGGGAGGCTGGTCCAGAGTGTTCAGTTGCTAGCATTCAGGATGAAGTAGTCAATTCGATTCAACATTGAGTTGGCGGGAGAAACCAGAAAGTGGTAGTAGATGATCGCTCCTGTAAGTGGAGGCCTGAGACTAGAGGTGTGCTGCAGGGATTGGTAATGGATTTATTTGTCACATATATGTACGATTTGGGTGACAGTGTGATAAACTGTATTAGCAAATATGTGGATGAGACCAAGATTGGGGGCATAGAGGACAGCAAGAAAGGCTATCAAAGTTTGCAGCAGGATCTGGAATAGCTGGGAAAATGGGCTGAGAAATTGGCAGATGGAACTTAATGTAGACAAGAGGGAGATTTTGTACTTTCAGAGGACAAACCAAGACTTATGCAGTGAATGGCAGGGCACTGAGGAAGGCTGAAGAACAAATGGATCTGGGAATAGAGATCCATAATTCCTTAAAAGGTGGGCAGATGGGGTCATAAAAAAAACATTTGGCACATTGACCTTCATAAATCAGAGTCCTGGAGTACAGAAGTTGGGAGGTTATGTTGAAGTTGTATAAGATGCTGGTGAGGCCAAATTTGGAGTATTGTGTGCAGTCTGGTCACGTACCAACAGGAATGATATCCCGGAATCCTCTTAGAGACAGCAAAATGCTGGATAACACAAACAATCCCCAGACTGCAAATCACAGGCTCCAGCATTTCCAGAAACACATTCAAGGTAAAAAACCAGATGTAAAGGACATAGAAGAAGTGAAATAATTAGCTTTGTGGTCTATCCAGAAGATGTCGATTGTGGGAGTGTTGTACGCAGCCACCATCTTGACCAGAATAGGTTAGAATTTTATTCCCTGGAGCACGAGGGAAGATTTGATAAAGACGTGCAAAATTATGAGAAGATAGAGTAATTGCAAACAGGCTTTTGCCACTAAGGTTGTGTGGAACTAGCGCTAGAGGCCATGTGTTAAGCATGAAAGGTGAAATATTTAAGGGGAACCTGTAGAGAAATGTCTTCATTCAGATGTTGGTGCAAGTGTGAAATGAGTTGCCAGTGGAGGTGGTGGGTTCAGGTTTGATTGCAACATTTAAGTGAAGCTCTGATAGGTACTTAGATGAGATGGGTATGGAAGGCTATGGTCCAGGTGCAGGTTGATGAAACTAGGCAGAATGACAGGTTGGCACAGACTGGATAAGCCAAAGGGCCTTATTTTCTGTTTGTTGTGCTTTATGACTCAAGGAAGATTGCCCCTAGCTGCTCAGTTTCTCTCCATCACTCTGTCCCTGAAGCCCTGTCAACATCCTCTTTCACACTAAAGAATATCTTTTCTATTGCCAAGTGACCAAAACTGAATATAATATTCCAAATGTGATCTCACCAACATCTTGTACACCTGCAACATTACATTCCAACTTCTGAGCTCAGTCCCTTCTCTGATGAATGGCAGTTTGCCAAAAACTTTTGTCGCTGTAGGGTGATGTGATGGGTGGAAACGTATCTATAATTCATGACCACTATCATTGAGCTCAGGAGGGGTTCACTTGATGTCTGACGTGATGATACAATGATGTGAAGTTTCTTTTACCACACTTCATGTGATGTCCCTTAAACTTGAAACACCTCTGCTGCTTTATTTACAAAAACCTACATTGGTGACCCGGATGCTCTATGATTATTCCAGAGTTATTGGATACATTGGACAATGTAGTCTCATTGAAGCGGCTGGGGTTTTGGGAGCAAAGTGCCTTTGCTTGGTTTGTACAAGCCGAGGCCAATTCATGCTGCAGGAAATGTCCACAGGTGTCACCACATAATACTACATAGTAGCATCGCTGAGTAGTTCCATGGCAGAGAGTGGTGAGTCTGCTTAAGTACCACTAACCTTCTAAAAACTAACCTGTAAGAGACTTTTGAACTATTGGAATCTGAGCGTGCCGAACAATAACTCTCCTTGTCTGGCCTGGGGACGCTTCAGAGCTAATGGACCACATTCTGTCTCTCCTGGGAAATCACTATCCTTGGTTTATTTTAAAGAACTCTTTAATGTAGCAGATGTCTAATCAAGTTTGCATAGCCCTCACTAATACACGCATGAAGGACTATAGGGAGCTTGCTAAAATTACTCAGCCGGCCAGAGGTGCATAATTCCTCCTCCTTTCCCTGTCTCAGTAAGCCCAATCAGTAGGGCCACCAACACACGTGCACCAACGAGCCAGACAATGCAGAGTCTGAGTTTTTACCACGCTTGCTTTGGTACGAATGGGAGGAAGTGCTGACTGTCCTTGCAGCTTGGACAGGGCCAATGCTTCAGGTGTCACAGTGGCGGCATTGGGAGCAAGGGTGGACCCAAATGCAAGACACATCTTGAGAGATTTCTTAGGTTTAGCTTATTGTACGATACCAGGAGAACAAGATGGAAGCAGGAATAGTGAACAGGACAAGGACTCAGGACTACGACTAGGCTGGGACCAAGGGCCTGGGCTTGGACTTGGAATCGGCTCCCAGAACTAGAGGAGACATGAAGAGGCTAGGGTATGGACTCCGAGCCAGAGACTGGGCATGGACCCAGTACCTGAGTCTTGCCTCGGGCTCGGACCCCAGAACCAGGCATGGACATGACATGGGCTAGGGAGAGGAGGAACATGGGAACACATAGCCTCAGTCCCGGGAGAGCAGGTACATGGAACCATGGACACACACACAGAACATAGAGTCGGGACCCCTCCTGTGGTACAGGACATAGGGCTGGAACTCACACACAGAACAGAGAGCCGGGACCCCTCCTTGGGTACAAGACATAGGGCCGGGATTCATGACCCTCCGCGAGGCAACAGCAAGACGGCCCGACTTTTGTCCCCGCCTCCGACACGACAAGACATGACCCCAGGTGGGGCAACGGCAAGATAGCCTGACTTACCCCACGGAGGCAAGGACAGGACAAGACAAGACATGACTCCCCATGGGGCAAGGGCAAGACAGCCAGACTTACCCCACGGAGGCGAGGACAGGACAAGACAAGACATGACTCCCCGCGGGGCAACGGCAAGACAGCCAGGCTTACCCCACGGAGGCGAGGACAAGACAAGACAAGACCAACACGAATGAACACCAGACAGTACCTATCTAGCTCTGGTGATGGAACTAGACCGAAATGCAGGCGGGGGCTGCAGACGAGGGCTAGAGGTGAGAGGGGCAGAGAAAGGATTCAGATAAGAGGGTAGGACAGGAATCACAGACCGCCAGGGCCAGAATTTGACATGGTATTTGAACGCCGCCAGGGCCAGGATTTGACATGGTACTTGGACGCTGCCAGGGCCAGGACTTGACATGGTACTTGGACGCCGCCAGGGCCAGGACGTGGACGTGGTACTTGGATGTTGCCGGAGTCAGGACGTGGTGCTTGGAACCTTCGGGTAGTGCCGAGCTCTCGACTCGGCCCGGGAACAGTAGACAGCGGCTCTTGATTCTCTCCGGCGGGTTAACTGACGGACCCACCTTGATGAGGAAACTTTGCAGGCTCGCTTCGGCAAGGTAACTGGACAGGGTTGCCCCGGTGAGGAAAGGCGAATTACCAACACTCGCTTCGGGCAGAGACAAGGCTTGCTCCGGCCAGATGACGTTGGCACGCCGTGACTTTGCAGACGCTCCCGCACCGAACAGCTGAAAGCTGGAGACTATAAACCATCGGTTCAGCCGAGTGTTAATTGCCTCTAATCACCAAAGTTGAGGGACACGGGAAAACAGGGAATCAACGGTCCGGATTGTAACATAAACAAGCTAAATTTAAAGGGACCCCGATCTGGACCATGACATCAGGACATCAAAGGTCTATGAACAACACGGGTTCCAGCTGCCAGGGTTGCCTGCTGTTCACTATGGACACCGTTTCAGGGTGTTGCTTTTTGTGTAACACGGGTGCTGCTAGCATTGCCTGTTGATCAGAAGGCAAAGAGTCCCAAAACCTGTTGCAGTTTCCCTGAAACTTGAAATGACTCTACCGTTTTATTTATGAAAACCTACTTTGCAATTACCATGTACTTGAACTCCAAGGTCCCTCTGTTCTACAACATCTTTCAGTGCCGGACCACTGACCGTGAATGTCTTACTCTAAAATGACTTCCCAAAGTGCAAAGTCCCACACTTATTGAAATTCAGCCCTATTCACTATTCCTTGATCCACATTCAGCTGATCAAGATCCCTTTGTTAATCCTGACAACCACCTTCACTATCGATGACACCACCGATTTTAGTGTTATCTGTAAACTTACTAGCCATGTGATACATTCTCATTCAAATTATTGATATAGTTGGCATGTAGTAATGGCCCAAGCACCAAGCTCTGGGTATCACCATTAGTCACAGGCCTTCAGTCCGAGAAACAATCTTGCACCATCAATCCTCACTTGCTTCCAACCATCAAACTAATTGGACATCCAATTGGTTAGCTGTCCCTAGATTTCAAATCTCCACAAGTAGAGATGTTCCTCATTTTAATTGTGTTTCTAGTTGATCTCCTGATGATACACGTTTTCCTTTCATGTTCTGTCAGGAAGAGGTATCGCTGAGCACCTATTTCATAATTGGAGTATAGATATGCAGGTATATATTAAGAGGTACATAGATTACGGCTTGTTAAATTGCTCTTGGATTTTTTTTCTGAGTTTAATCCAATTAAGGTTCTACTTTAGTATTTTAAACAAAACACGCATCCCTTCTTAAAATATTATTTGATGTTCTTAATATTTGTAAGGGTTGTATTTCTCTAATTAAAACTTATAGAAGTTAAAAGAACAGATATTTTCAATACTGAATAATTTTTTTTATCTATTTTCTTAATAGTTCTTTCTTAGTTAATCCCAATTTTTACATTGATTGTCAACAACTGTTTCATACCCCAGCATAAATTTAACATTACACAAAACTATAATTTATATACTGCATGGGATGTGTTTATGTACCAATTATGTTGTTATTTTCCCCAAGGTAAATTAATACATCCAATTAGAACTATCAACGCACATTTTAGAAAACATGTCTTGATATTTTTACCTTAATTAATCTTATGAGTTTCATTGAACATCTGATAAATTTTGTGATGTATTGGTCAATAGAATGCAAATATTGACAGCCTAAATTGCAGAACTAATTTTATATAATAGCATATCAACATACAAAAGAGGAGCTGGAGTAGGTGAACACCCCCACCCCCCAAGCCTGCTCCACAGTCCAGAAGATAATGGCTGATCCAACCTTGGACTGAGCACTACTTTCCTGCTCTTTTCCCTGACTCCTAGTTTAAATGACTCTGTCTCCACAGCTTTATAGGGTAGAAAATTCAGAGTGAGTGAGTGAGAGAGAGAGAGAGAGAGAGAGAAAGAGAATAAACACTAACTGCCTTGAAATGGAGACCTTTTATTCTGAAACAATTTCTCCCGGTTGTAGATATCGTTATTGTTAGTCTCCATCTTGTTAATCCCCTTCAGATCCCTATATGTCTGAATAAGATTACCTCTCATTCTGCTGAACTGCAAATAGTCCTAACTTCTTCAGCCTTTCCTTATCAACATCTCGATCCTAGCAATCAATTTAGTAAACATTCTCTGCTCTGCCTCCAAAATAAATATATTATTCCTTAAAACGAAAGGCCAAATCTGTACTCTATACTCCAGGTATGCTCTCTAAAGTTGCATTGAAATTTCCATACTATGCCCCTTTTTTAATTTCTATGCCCCTTGCATTAAAGACTAATACGCCATTACCCTTCCTATTTGCATCCTGTATCTATATGCCATCTTATGGTATTTCTTTTTCTAGGATCCCAAGATGTTTTTACATAATAATTTGTTTTATTGCTTTTATTTGCAAAGTGGATAACCTTGCATTTTCCAATATTAAATTCAATCTGCAACTACTTGCACACTGATTTAACATATATATCTATATACATACATCCTTTTGAGTCATCACACAATTTGCTATCCCAAGTATTTTTTACATAATCAGTTCTCCGGTGAAAAATGATGTTGTATCTGTTAAACAGGGGCCGTGGACAATTCTGATTTGATGGAGACAGACGTGAAAGCACAGAGGAACATCTGGAGAAATTTCTGAAACGCCCATCTGCTGCTGTCGTTACTGTGTGGTCGGGAATTTTTCGGAGGGTAGGCCTCAAAATCCCCGACCTTGCCTACTTTTGGCGACCGAGAAAGAGGTCGAATCGCTCGGACAGAGATGGCGCTCAAGTACTCGGTGTCGGAGAGCTGATCAGAGCTCGAAGTTTTCGGATGACTCAGAGTCGGACCGTGGTCGGGTATGGCAGGGAGAGTTTTTCTTCCTTCTCCCATCTGCGTGAGACGTGGGATACTTGAGAAACTTTGAACTTTACTGTGCTCACGGACTTCTTCATCAAGTTATGGCATTGTTGCACTGTTGTAACTATATGTATAATTACGTGGTTTTGTCAGTTTTTTCAGTCTTGGTTTGTCCTGTGTTTTTGTGATATCACACCGGAGGAAATAATGTATCATTTCTTAATGCATGCATTACTAAATGACAATAAAAGGGGACTATGTGTCTTCATAATCTAAAAATTTGACTATAGTACATATGGACCTTTCACCCAATACATCATTAATACAAATTAAAAATATGTTAGCTCCAGTTCTGATTACTAACACCTCCTCAATCCTATGTTATTGATTATCAATACAAAGCAATCCACCTCTCTCACTCAACACTCACAAAATGCTGGAGGAACTCAGCAGGCCAGGCAGCATGTATGGAAGAGAGTATAGTCGTCGTTTCGGGCTGAGACCCTCGGACTGGAGAAAAAAAGATGAGGAGTCATTGTAAGAAGATGGGGGGAGGGGAGGAAGAAACACAAGGTGACAGGTGAAACTAGGAATGGGGGGTGAAGTAAAGAGCTGGGAAGTTGATTGGTGAAGGAGATACAAGCCTGGAGAAGGGAAATCTGATGGGAGAGGACAGAAGGCCATGGAAGAAAGAAAAGGAGGAGGAACACTACAGGGAGGTAATGGGCAGGTAAGGGGATAAGGTGAGAGAGGGAAAAGGGAGTGGGGAATGGTGAAGGAGGGGCATTACCACTAGTCTGAGAAATCGATGTTCATGCCATCAGGTTTGAGGCTACCCAGACTGAATATGAGGTATTGCTCCTCCAACCTGTGTGTGTTCTCATCGTGACAGTAGAAGAAGCCATGACCTGACATGTTAGAATGGGAATGGGAAGTGGAATTAAAATGGATGGCCACTGGGAGATCCCGCTTGTTCTGGCAGATGAGCACAGGTGCTCGGCGAAGCGGTCACCCAATCTATGTCGGGTCTCACCAATATACAGGACACCACATTGGGAGCACCGGATACAGTAGATGACCCCAACAGACTCACAGGTGAAGTGTCACCTCACCTGGAAGGACTGTTTAGGGCCCTGAATGGTAGTGAGGAAAGAGGACACCTATCTCACTCCTATTTCCTGTTAGCTAACCATTCCTTTATCCATGCCAATACATAAGACCCAACCCCTTATGCTTTTCTTGTTCTTTTATATAGCATCTTACCAAATGTGTTCTGTAAATCTAAATACATAATACAACATCTTCCAGTTTCCCCCTTACTTATTCTATTTGTTACATCCTTAAAGAACCCAAGCTGACTTGTCAAAAATATTGATTCTGCTCAATAATCTTACGATTTTCTAAATGTCCTGCTATTACCTCCCTAATTATGGATTTCAGCATTTTCTCACCAAAAGTTGTTCTACTAATTGGTCTACAGTACTCTGTATTTCAGTCTTCTAACTTTCTTGATCTATGGCAACATATTTGCAGTTTCTGGTCTACTAGTTTTGCTTCAGAATTCATGGGAATTTTGGAAGATTATTAACAATAAATCACTGTCTCTGCTGTAACTTTCTTTTAAGATCCAGGTCTGGGAACTTGTTGACTTTAAGTCCGATTGCACCATGCCTCACTTTTTTTTTGCTGGTGATAGGTTTTTTTAATATACCTCCTTACATATAGCCCCTTTGATTTTAGAGTCTCCTAACATGGTGCCCCTCGAAGAGGACCACAACTTGGTCATAGTTTGGAGGCTTGCATGCATCAATGACCTAGAGAGTTGGCTGGCATCAGGGCTCTTGGTGGGGTCACCCCATGATAAACAGGTCAAAGGATATAGACCAGACTAAGAGTGGCCCACTCATCCTCCAGGTTCGGGGTTCAGCTCAGGACTAACAACCCTGAATGGTAAAACAAAACTGTTACGGAAAGAGCAATGAAGAAGACTGTTCCATCTAGGTGCCACAGTGTTCCTGAGTCTCCACCCAGAGCCTGCATGGCTGACAGTAGTGAAAACTGAAAGGAAGCTACTGGCCTGTTGAAGGAAGCCCCGAACACCACTAGATATGAAAGAACTTCATTGCTGCCATAGTCACCAATGACATAATGTGCAGTAAGTAAGTAAGTAACATGGCATCCGTTAGTCTTGCGAGACCATGGATTTGCACCTGGAAAGTCTTCACTCTCCAGGGTGCAGGCCTGGACAAGGTTGTATGGAAGAGCAGCAGTTGCCCATGCTGCAAGTCTTCCCTATCCACAACACCGATGTTGTCCAAGGGAAGAGCATTAGGACCCATACAGCTTGGCACCAGTGTCGTCGCAGAGCAATGTGTGATTAAGTGCCTTGCTCAAGGACACAACACGATGCCTCCGCTGGGGCTCAAACTCACGACCTTCAGGTCGCTAGTCCAATGCCTTAAACACTTGGCCACATGCCCACACAAGTAACATGATGACCTAACCAAAATAATTATATAGAACTTCTATAATTTCTTTTTCCTATTATTAATTGTCCAGTTCATCTTCTATAGGGCTAAGGATTTTCTTTAGCTATTCTTTTCCTTTTTATTTACATTTGGAAGCTATTTGCTAGTATATTCTTACACTCTATTTTCTCCACTTTTATAATGTTTTTGGCATTTTTTTCCTTTTTATCCCATTATCCTTTACTGGCTTCATAAATAGTTCCAACCCTCTGGCCTAAAACTAATCTTCACAACATTGTGTGCCTTCTGTTTACATGTTAACTTTCTCTGTGAGTCACAGATTGAGCTTTCTTCTTGTCATTTTTTTCCCGTTTCACCAGAATAAAAGTTCAAAGGTTCATTTTGTGTCGAAGTATGCATGTACAATACAACTCTGATATTTGTCTTCTCCAGATAGCCATGAAATACAGTAAAGAGAAAGGACATCCCTTCCCCGCACAAAAAGGAAAAAGAAATAAAACTCACAAACCTCAAACACCCCAACCCCTCCTTCACAAAAAACAGCAACAACAGCTTCAAACCCCCAACCCGTTCCCTCGCAGAAAGTCGACCCTCATGGAAAACAGCAGCTGGAACATTGTACCTCAAACCCCCAACCCCTTTCTTTGCAAAAAAACCAGTGACATAACATCAAACACCCAATCAAAATCCCAGAAAGAACAGCAATTGCCTCGATGCTTCAATCTTCCTCAACAGTTCGAAATAGAGTCGATCATGGCCCCACGCTCCATCTCTAGTCTTCACCATGTGTCAGCTCTCTCTCCTGTCTTGGGACAGCAGAGCACTAGGTCATTTGGTTGAAGTCCAAACTACACATCACAGGTTCTAGAAGTTTCCAAAAGACAATTAAGGCCAAATAAGCAAGCAGAAGGTGTAGAAAAAGTGAGATGATTGAAGAGATTGGAAGATGTCACCTGAAGAATCCTTGTTCACTGGTGCCACCTTTGATCACTTGACTTCTGGGGTATATGAAATCACTCCTCAGATATTTGCTACTGTTGATCTATTGTTCTTCTCTATATTTCTCAGGTCAGTTCTGTCCTTGTGCATTGTAATCAATTTTATTTAAAGTTAGGATAGTAGTTTCTTAAATTCTACGTAGGGTAGCCGTTCTCTGGGTTGAATTTGAGATTAAGAATCTTGATGATGTTATTAATTAATTAATCAACCAATTTATAAATTAACCATAATTGATAATATAATACATAAATAAATAATCAATTCTTAAAATATTGAGTCATCAATTCAGAGCATCTTATTATTGAATTGAATTGAATGATCTCTATTGTCATTATACATAGGTACAATGAAACTCTGTTTGGCTTCCTCTCAGACAATTAAATAAAGCAGTAGATAAAAACAAGACAGTAATAGAAAAACAATATTAAATAGATAAGTAGCAGAAAATAAGTTGCAGCAGCACCTGGATATCACAGTAATGCACAAAGTGCTGTTAGTGCAAGTATTTGAGTCCTTGTGTGTGCATGTGTGTGCTCCAGTTTCAGTCATTGTTCTGTGGGACTGGTGTGATGGGGGCCTCAGCTCTGGGATAGAAGCTGTTCCTCAGTCCACTTGTTCTGGCTTTTAGTGTCCTGAACCTTTTGCTGGACGGCAGCGGGTCAAACAGGGAGTGGCCGGGGTGTGTGTTGTCTCTGGTTATGCTGATTGCTTTCCTCCTGAGTCTGCTGGAATAGATGGTGTCCAGTCCTGGGAGCTCCATCCTGACAATTCGCTGGGCCGCCTTCACCGCACGATGCAGGTCTTGTCACTCAGCGGCTGTGCAGCTGGCATACCACACTGTGGTGCTGTTGGTTAGGATGATTTCAATTGTGCTTCTGTAGAAGTTAAGCAACAGCTTTTGTGGGAGTTTGGCCTGTTTCAGCTTCCTGAGGAAGAGGAGTCTTTGTTGTGCCTTTTTTTTACAAGCAATGAGGTGTTGGTGGTCCATGTCAGCTGTTTTGACAACATAACTCCAAGGAACTTTAGGTTTTCCACACTTTCCACTACCTCTCCATGTATATGGGGGGGGGGTGGTACTCTGTCCTTTGTTACACAACATGATCACTGATGACATGATCACAAATCAATTCACACACCACGTATCACTGGAACCCTGTGAATTTTCCTGCTGATCCACTTTTTAATTGAATATCAAAACATAAGAAATAGGAGTAAGACCACAATTCACCATTTAATAACATTGTTAAGACATGTAACGTAAAACACAGAACAGCATGGCACAAGAATAGGCCCTTTGCTCTAATGTCTGTGCCGAGCACGAAACTAAATTTCTGCTAACTGTACATGATCCATATCCCTCCATTCCCAGCACAATATATCCAGGGACCAGCACGTATGTGCCAATACAAAGAAGCAAGGCAGCACCTCTACTTTCCCAGAAGCCTGCGCAGATTTGGCTTGTCATCTAAAACCTTGACACACTTCAAAAGATACACAGTGGAGAGTGTCCTGACTGATTCCATCACAGTCTGGTATGGAAACATGAATGAAAAAGTCTACAAATAGGATCCCAACCCCCCTCCCCCCACCATCCTGGCCATCATCTCTTCTTGCTGTTACCATCGGGAAGGAGGTACAGAAGCCTTAGGCCCAACACCACCTGTCACCTGACCCAGTGTGGCTAACTTCACTCACCTCAACACTGAATTCATTCCACAACCTATGGTCTCACTTTCAGGAATTCTACAACTCATGTTCTCAGTACTATTTATCTATCAATCTATCTATCTACTTAACTAATTAATTACATGCCTGTTTAACTGTTTGTTTATTTATTTACTTACTTTTGTATTTACACAGTTTGCCTTATTTTACACATTGACTGTCAGTTTTTGTGTGAAGTTTTCTTTCATTGATTCAGTTGTATTTCTTTGTTCTACTGTGAATGCCTGCAAGAAAATGATTTCAGTGTAGAATATAGTGACATATATTTAGTTTGATAATAAATTTAATATGAAATTTGAACTTAATTTTGGGTCTATGTAACAGCCTCTTAAATGCCAATATCATATCTGCTTCCACCATTATCCCTGGATAGAGTTGTCTGTTACCATTCTCTGTGTAAATTTGTCCTGCACACCTCACATGTTTCCCCCTCTCACCTTAAAAGCATGTCCTCTAGTGCATGACGTTTCTACCTGGGAAGACAGTTAGAATCTTTCTTCCCTGTCTGTGAATCTCAAAATTTTACAAACGTTTTTCAGGTCTCCCCTCATTCTCCGACATTCCAAAAAATACAGCCCAGGTTTGTCTCACCTCTCCTCTTTAGCCCCATCCAATATGCTGCCCAACCCCCATTTCCTATGATACCCATAGCATATAAAAACCTATTTCAGCCTCTAACATCTACAGCATAACAAAACTTCCAAAGATTTACATCCTCTTCTAAATGGTGACTCTTTGCCTTGAAGACACGCACACTGAGAAGAAACGCTACTTGTCTCTGGCTCTGACAGTTAGGTGGAGCAGGGTGATAGGATGGGGTGGGGTAGCAGATGGTTGCATATGAGCCACCAAGTCACTGCTACTTTGCAAATGTGCAGCCTCAGGTCATCTATGGGAATTAAAATCAGGTCAATAGCAGAAGAAGCTACAATTATAGAGATAGATCATAAAGCCTTTACTTGGGTATTCTGCCCATCGGTCCAAAAGTGCTGGTTAATGCCACAATATAATGGGAAGGCAGTGAGATTATAGTCATATATCCCTGCCCACAATTTAACTGTTTCTTCAGGATAGCTTCAGCTTGTTATGGGGAGTCAAAGTCAGGCTAGTGGCCAAGGTTTTATAGATAATGAAAATCGATGTTCATTCATTTTATCTTCAGTGATTTTGATAAATAATATTTCTGCTTTGCCAGACAAAACCAGATCTCTTCCAAATTTTATATCAGAGTGAATATAATCCAGAGATTAAGTAGAATACCCTGTTACGCAATTAAAAATATGAACACACACAGTGCAAAATCAGCCTACCGAGTCTGTACAGACAGCAAGCATACATTTACGTTTATCCTACACTAGTCAATTTTATCTTCTGCACATTCCCATCAACTCCCCCTATACTCTACCACTGACTGCTGTACCAGTGACAGCTTACAGTAGTCAATTATCCTACCAACCCACATGCCTTTGGGATGTAGGAAGAAACAGGAGTATCTGGGAGAAAGGGTGCATGAGGCTACTTGTTTGTATAACCTTGCAATTTAAACTGTAGTCATCAGTTTTCTGATCTATAATCTTTATAACAGTGGTACATAATCCATAAAATTGTACATCAAAAAACTTGTTCCAGCAATTAGTAACAAATATATGAGATCACACAGAGCCCAGAAAATTGGAGGTCAGGGAGCTGATTTCAATAAAGAAATAATGCTTTTACTTCCTTTACTTCTTCTCTCCTTTCAAATATGATTCAGTTACTGTTGAAGGCTGTGATCTACAGTTTGTGGGTGTGTTTTCAGCGATGGACTGAGTTGGCGCCTTGCTGTTCCTGAGGGAGCTTGGTGATGTTTCAAGTGTGCGGCTTGCAGTCAATGAACAATAAAGCACTAGATCAAATTGAACTGAGCTGAAACTGAACATTCCTGGACTGTTTTGTTGACTTTCTGGTTAATTTTTTATATTCTGTGCTTTTTGTTCATTTTTTTGCTGTTTGCATTATTTGATCTTTTTTCTGTATGTTGGGGGCTTGATGTTTTTCTTTAACGGATTTCATATTTTTTTTGCCTGTGGGAAGACAAATCTCAGGGATGTATACTGCATGCATATTATGGTAATAAATGTACTTTGAATCTGTTTGAATGATAGGTACGGATTTTCCCAAACTCACTTAAATTAAGATTTGTTTTCTGGTTGACTTATGACATTGAAAAAACTTAATTAGAGTTAAAAGGTGTTTGCATCTGGATTGATTTTAACCTGTTGCAGATCATTAATCTGAAATATTATTATATGTTTGGAGCGAGATTCGTGTGACCTATTAATTTTACAATTGAACAATCATCTCATGTTCCTTCTACAGCTGAACAACTAGCTCACACATTAACTACTGCATAGATGTAGGGTCTGATTACAGGATTATCTTTATCCTTCAGTAAGTTCACCAACTCTATAATGATTAATTTCCAAATACACATTACTTAAAATATTTCTCTGAATGATTTAAGTCCCTGAGAACTTTATATTGCTCAATTCTGACTTGATAATACTCAAGTGCAAATACTTAGCCATAAATGACTATAGCACTGAACTCTGGATTTTCCTCCCCAAATCTCTTTGCTTCTCCATCTCTTTTTATTCCTCTATAAAAACCAACCTCATTGAGAAACATTGGTTAATTGCCCTGTTATCTTTGTGTGGTGGTGTCAAATTTTGCTTTTATTAGTGATCCAAAAAATCCCTAAAGCCATTCTATGAGTAGGTAACTGCTTTATTGTTGAAACAACTGATAAGAGGAAATGGACTAGAAATTTAATTGCATTTTGAACATTGTTTTATGTCCAGCACCATTAATTTTTTGTGCAAAATCAATCATTAAATACAGCTTCCACCTTTAGAGTGCATTGCATAAAATGAAACATGATGCGTGCAATGTATCTGTGCAAAACGCCTTTGGGCAATGGTGATAGCATCAACCAATTGTTCAGCTGACTGCACCACTGTGAAACTGATGCATAGTTACTGATATTCACTTTGGACCAGGTACAGGAAGGCAGATCTTAGCAGTGGATTAGAAACACAAAAGATTCTGGAGATGCTGGAAACCTTAGCAGCAAGGAAGAATTACAGTTGTGCTATTTCAAGGGACATTGATTAATTCTTTGGCTGGAGTAGAGCTCATTTCACCAAAAAAAGTTGATCACTGTGGCTTGAAGTCAAAGTCTGCCTCACTAATGGTCTTGTTGGGGCTACAGTACAGCCAGGAACAGCTGAAGAGTGCTTCATGGAGGTTAAAGTGTGTTACAGCTTGGAGGGCACAGCCCTCAAGAATCTTCCAGAAACTATGGCCCTAAACCTAACAGTTTGAGAGGAACAATGCTTCCAGATTCTAAGGCTTCTTTACATGTGGAAAGTGAGACCTGTCAGCCATTACAGGCAGAGCTCCATTCACATACTTGTGCCAGCACTACTCTTCCCTCAGAGGTGTGATCACGGCTTTGGCCTCTGGAACAAACCAGGAGACAGTCAGCTGCAAACAGCTTTTTTTTAACCAATAATGGGAATTTCACTTCCTTCTCATTGGGTAGAAGGCAGGCAGTCGAATGAGCAATGGAATTTGCCAGGATTATGTTTTTCGCAAAGGTTTGGGAACCAATAGACTGAAGGGATGTGGCTCTTTGCTGTCTTTAAGCGTTGACATCAACCTCTGATGTTATTGATCTTTGAACTTACAGATCTATAAAACCAGTGAAAAAAAATCCCTGTGGTCAGTTCCATGAATTTGGGAAGCATGCATTGCTTATTCATCCTATTGCAGTCCAGTCACCAAGTCCAATGGATTCTTATCTCATGGACTAGGGTTGTTGACTCTATTTGCGTTTCCACTCCAATGTCATTGCGTATGCCCCTAGGCCTGAGTCGACGTAGTAGTCGTTCATCGCTTAGTCATGCTGAGGAATGTAACTGCATCAGCAGAGACGCAGTCACAAGGGGTTTAAAGGAGAGTGGTGTCAGCCCTTCAGGAGATAATTCTCCTGGATGAGTGACCATTTACGTACATGGCTGCAAATGTGTGTCATTTTCCAATTCAATGGCAGCAAATCATAAAAACTTGCTTTTCAACGTAAGTAGAAGCGAGGATCTGTAACTTTTAGCAAGATAAAGGCAGAACGATGCTTTGAGTAAGGTGGATCTCAAGTCCATAAAATATCACAAAGATATACACCTTCCCCTTCCTTCCTGCTCACTCGTTCTATGTGTGGGAGTGATGCCATTACAGCAAAGGTAGAAGTTGTCCACATCTCCTCCAGAGAATCAGGATGAAGGCTCCCTGCTAAGCTCAATGGAAATTATGTCTAACTCGGATGTTACTCTGCAATTTGCATGCATTACTTTTACATATGTGTATAAGAAATAAGAGCAGGAGTAGGAGTAGGGCACTCAGCTCTCTGAGACTGCTGTGCCATTCATCAAATGTTTACAGATGCATCACAGAGAGCATCCGATCCTGATGTAGCACCATTTTGTATGCTCGAGGCTGCAAGGTAGCCCAATCTGTCATAAAAACGAGCCACCCTTTCGCTGACTGTGTCTACACTTCCTGCTGCATCAGGAAAGCAGCCAAAGTATTCAAATACCTCTCTGATCTCAGTCATGCTCTCTACTCCCCCACTTCCATGGGGCAGGAGATACTAAAGTCTGAAAACATAGAAGACCAGGTTCAAGGACAACTTCCATCTCATGTTATGAGAGTCTTGAATAGACCTCTCAGTTTATCAGCATGGCCCTTCATCTTATCTCACTATTTACACTGCAGTTTTTCAGTAACAGTAACAATATATTATGTAACACACACAAAATGCTGGAGGAATTCAGCAGGACAGGTAGCATCTATGTAAAAGAGCATAGTCAACGTTTTGGGCCGAGATCCTTCATCAGGACTTATCTCTTTATCTGTCTATCACCTCCCTCTGGTTTTTCTCACCCACTTTTCTTTCTACCATGGCCTTATATTCTGCATTCTGTTATTGTTTTTCTTTTTGTATTACTTCAGTGTACCTAAGTATGGAATGTTCTGCCTCGATTGTTGGTACATGTGACAATAATAAACCAATGGCCAAAATCACAGCTTGTTTTCTACTTCAATGTCATTTCTAGCACTATCCCCAAATACACTGATTCTCTTAATGCTTAGTAATCAATTGACCTGTGCTTTAAATGAACACAGCAACCGAATTTCTTCAGCCGTCTGATGTAGAGAATTCACCAAAGTTAGAATAAAAAAATTCTCATCATCTCAGTTCTAAACAGACTAGACCTTATACTTGAACTACTGCCCCTGGTTCTGAACTCCTCAATCAATTGTGTGCACCAAAGAAGATGATTTCTCATTTTTTACACATTAGATTCTATTTGCTGAGTTTTCACTCACACATTCAGTTCGACTGTATCCACTTGACGTCTCTTTATAGCTTCCTCTGTACTCAGAATCCCACTCTGCTTTGTATCGTCAGCAAAGTCCCAACCATTTTAATCTAATCACAGCGGTTCTCTATAAAACATTAATCCCACAAATGTTCCTACCATAGCCATTAATAAATATTTTATGATTTGCTTTCTCTCTGCTTAAGGCATATACAACAATGCTGTACACTTTGGTACTGATGCTAAGGGTTCATAATTGCTTGAGGTGAACATACGAAGTGCTTGCTGCTTTTCCACTTCAAATAGTTTATCATACGGGAGTCCACCTTCCTGTAAAGTTCAGCTTTTAACATGATAGGCCTTCATTCTAGTCAATATAATGCTGGAGCTGTTATCCCTGAGCTTAAGTTTAGATCGTGGGACAGCCATCTAATGAGGATGATGAGGTGATGATGAGGTGATGAGGGGGTGATGAGGACCATCACTGGGTTCCGGCAAACTTGCAACAGAGGAGCGGAAGGCAGTGTGGACAGGGCCAATGAACTTACGCTGTTCTTTAACAGATTTGACATTGTGGACCCTGCCCATCCTACACATGAGCCATCTGTTGTCGGTCCCCAACCAACACATATTCCACTCTCCCCTCCTACCCCTCACAGTCCCCCACCCTGCTCTCATGACTATACAGCTTCCCCACATGAAACCCCCACGGTGGGCTTCACAACTGAATAGGTGAGAAGACAGCTGAAACATCTCAACCAAAGCACCGGATGGTGTCAGTACCAGGGTGTTCAAAGCCTGTGCCCCTCAGCTATGTGGAGTACTTTGCCATGTATTCAACCTGAGCCTGAGGCTCCAGAGGGTTCCTGTACTGTGGAAGATGTCCTGCCTCGTCCCTGTGCCGAAGACGCCGCGTCCCAGCGGCGTCAATGACCACAGACTGGTGGCATTGACCTCTCACATCATGAAGACCCTGGAGAGACTTGTTCTGGAGCTGCTCCAGCCTATGGTCGGGCCACACTTAGATCCCCTCCAATTCACCTACCAGCCCCGACTAGGAGTTGAGGATGCCATCGTCTACCTGCTGAACCATGTCTACGCCCACCTGGACAAGCCAGCAAGCACTGTGAGGGTCATGTTTTTTGACTTCTCCAGTTCGTTCAATACCATCCGCCCTGCTCTGCTGGGGGAGAAGCTGACAGCGATGCAGGTGGATGCTTCCCTGGTATCATGGATTCCTGATTACCTGACTGGCAGACCACAGTACGTGTGCTTGCAACACTGTGTGTCTGACAGAATGATCAGCAGCACCGGGGCTCCACAGGGGACTGTCTTGTCTCCCTTTCTCTTCACCATTTACACCTCGGACTTCAACTACTGCACAGAGTCTTGTCATCTTCAGAAGTTTTCGGATGACTCTGCCATAGTTGGATGCATCAGCAAGGGAGATGAAGCTGAGTACAGGGCTACGGTAGGAAACTTTGTCACATGGTGTGAGCAGAATTATCTGCAGCTTAATGTGAAAAAGACTAAGGAGCTGGTGGTAGACCTGAGGAGAGCTAAGGTACCGGTGACCCTTGTTTCCATCCAGGGTGTCAGTGTGGACATGGTGGAGGATTACAAATAACTGGGGATACGAACTGGCAATAAACTGGACTGGTCAAAGAACACTGAGGCTGTCTACAAGAAGGGTCCGAGCCATCTCTATTTCCTGAGGAGACTGAGGTCCTTTAACATCTGCCGGACGATGCTGAGGATGTTCTACGAGTCTGCGGTGGCCAGTGCTATCATGTTTGTTGTTGTGTGCTGGGGCAGCAGGCTGGGGGTAGCAGACACCAACAGAATCAACAAACTCATCCGTAAGGCCAGTGATGTTGTGGGGATGGAACTGGACTCTGTCACGGTGGTGTCTGAAAAGAGGATGCTGTCTAATTTATATCCCATCTTGGTCAATGTTTCCCATCCACTACATAATGTACTGGGTGGGCACAGGAGTACATTCAGCCAGAGACTCATTCCTCCGAGATGCAGCACAGAGCGTCATAGGAAGTCATTCCTGCCTGTGGCCACCAAACTTTACAACTCTTTCCTTGGAGGGTCAGACACCCTGAGCCAATAGGTTGGTCCTGGACTTATTTCATAATTTACTGGCATAATTTACATATTACTATTTAACTATTTATTGTTCTATTACTATTTATTATTTATGGTGCAACTGTAATGAAAACCAATTTCCCCCAGGATCAATAAAGTATGACTATGACTAAAGTGATAACTACAAGCAAGGAGACTATTAGTGATATTAAATGAAAGGTATAATTTAATGTAAATTAAGCTTGCTCCATCATTCTAAATATTCATGTCCTCCACTACTGGTGCGTTCTACCATGTATATAAAATAGTAATTTGATATCTGGATACTAAATGGATACATTTCAGTCGACTGTCTATTTCTCTCCACAGATATTACCTGACCCACAAAGGTCCTCCAGCGCTTGTGGGTGTGTTGCTCCAGATTCTGGCATCTGCAGTCTCTTATGTCTCTATTATGACACCTTATGGTTGCCTAAGATGAAAATTAGAGATAAACCCATTACCTGTAAAAAGAGAAGTCCAATGTCCATCACAGGCTCTCACCAGGGAAGTAGTGTGATCACTTGAGTCAAGTAAGTGTTCTCTCAAGGGGTTGTCTATTGGTGGGTCCTCATGTGTCTGTTAGAGGCCAATCTGGTGCACTGTAGACACGAGTAAGTGGTGGCTATGGTTAATGATTGGGTCTTTTGATTGTTCATTCTCTCCTTTTGTAGCTGTTGCTTTTTTTCTGCAATACAGCAGAGGTCACTCTAATGTAACGCAGCTCCCTCTTGAACAGGCCTTGTCCAGGTGTATTTATTGACTGCAATGTCTTCCCAGTTTTTAGATGTAATGTGGCATTTCCTCAGGCTGATTTTGATGTTATGTTTGAACCTCTTCCTTTGCTTACCAGGGGCTCGCTGAGCTTCCTTCAACTGGGAGTGAAGGATTTGTTTGAGGAGACATGAGTTAGGCACCTGATGACATGACTTATCCAACAGAGTTGGTGCTAATTTATCATGGTGGAGATGCTGTTGGATTCCTCCAGTATGATGGTATTAGTGCATCTATCCTTCCAGCTCATACTCAAAATCTGTCATAAGCTTCTTCAGTGGTATTGTTTGAGGGCTTTCAGGTGTCGACTGTAGGTGGTCCATGATTCAGCTCCATGCAGTAGTGTCGGAAGGACAACTGCTCTATAGACCAAATATTTTGTTTGGGCTTGTAGGTTGCGGTCTTCAAAGACTCTTTTCCTTAATCTTGCATAGGTTCCACTAGCACTACTAGTGGTTGATAGAAACATAGAAAACCTACAGAACAATACAGGACCCTCAGCCCACAATTCTGTGCTAAACTTGTACTTACTTTAGAAATTACCAAGGGTTACCCATAGCCGTCTATTTTTCTGGGCTCCATGTACCTTTCCAGGGGTCTCTTAAAAGACCCTATTGTATCTGCCTCCACCACCATCACTGGCAGCCCATTCCATGCATTCACCACTCTCTGCATAAAAAAACTTACCCTAACATCTCTGTACCTATTTCCAAACACCTTAAAACTGTGCCCTATCGTGTTAGCCATTTCAGCCCTGGGAAAAAGCCTTTGACTATCCACATGATCAATGCCTCTCATCATCTTATACACCTCTATCAGGTCACATCTCATCCTCTGCCACTCCAAGGAGAAAAGGCCAAATTCACTCAACCTTTTCTCATAAGGCATGCTCCCCAAACCAGGCAACAACCTTGTAAATCTCCTCTGCACTCTTTCTATAGTTTCCACGTTCTTCCTGTAGTGAGGTGACTAGAACTGAGCACAGTACTCTGAGTGGGGTCTAACCAGGGTCCTATATAGCTGTAACATTACCTCTCGGCTCCTAAACTCAATCCTATGGATGATGAAGTCCAATGCACTGTATGCCTTCTTAACCACAGAGTCAACCTGTGCAGCAGCTTTGAGTGTCCTATGGAGTCAGACCCCAAGATCCCTCTGATCCTCCACACTGCCAAGTGTCTCACCACTCATACTATATTCTGCATATTTGACCTACCAAAATGAACCGCCTCACACTTATCTGGGTTGAACTCCATTTGCCACCTCTCAGCCCAGTTTTACATCCTATTGATGTCCCACTATAACATTTGACAGTCCTCCACACTATCCACAACACCCCCGACCTTTGTGTCATCAGCAAATTTACTAACCCATCTCTCCACTTCTTCTGTGGGCAAGCCAATTCTGGGTTCAGAAAGCAAGGTCCTCTTGCCTCCTTATTTTCTCAAGAAGCCTTGCAGTACTTTATCAAATGTCTTGCTGAAATCCATATACACCACCTCTACTTTTCTACATTCACATCCTCAAAAAATTCAATCAGGCTCGTAAGGCACGACTTGCCTTTGACAAAGCCACGCTGACTTTTCCTAATCATAGTATGCCCCTCTAAATGTTCATAAATCCTGTCTCTCAGGATCTTTTCCATCAACTTACCAACCACTGAAGTAAGACCCACTGGTCTATAATTTCCTGGGCTATCTCTACTCCTTTTCTTGAATAAGGGAACAACATCTGCAAACTTCCAATCCTCTGGAACCTCTCCCATCCCCATTGATGATGCAAAGATCATTGCCAGAGGCTCAGCAATCTCCTCCCTTGCCTCCCACAGTAGCCTGGGGTACATCTCGTCAGGTCCCGGAGACTTATCCAACTTGATGCTTTCCAAAAATCCAGCACGTCCTTTTTCTTAATGTGTCTGTATGCTCAAGCTCTTCAATCCACTGTAAGTGATCCCTACAATTACGAAGATCTTTTTCTATAGTGAATACTGAAGTGAAGGGAGGAGAAGATGGTGGCGCGACGCAGCTCGCAGCGGCCACTCCGGTGGTGATGTCTGTTATTTGTCAAGTGGGGTGCCGTGCACAATCCTGATTTGATGGAGACGGACGTGAGAGCACGGAGGAACATCTGGAGAAACATCTGAAATGCCTGCTTCGCTGCTGCTGTTACTATGTGGTCCAGAATCTCCGGAGAAGAAGGCCCCGAGTCCTCGGTTTTGCTTGTTGCTCGGCAGTCGGGGCGGGGTCGAAGCACTTGGGAGAGGGTGGTGCTCGGAGAGGCTGTATCAGAGGGGCTGATCAGAGGCTCGCAGTTTTCAGACGGACTCAAAGTCGGCTGCGGTCGGGTGCCTCCAATGCATCGGCAAGTTGTCGAAGCTTGGAAGTTCATGGCAGGGAGAGTTTCTCCCTTCTGCCGCCTGCGTTAGATGATGAGTTGATCGGGACTTTGAGACTTCATTTTACCATGCCCATGGTCTCTTCTTTATCAAATTATGGTATTGCTTTGCATTGCTGTAACTATATGTTATCATAGTCATAGTCATAGTCATACTTCACTGATCCTGGGGGAAACTGGTTTTTGTTATAGTTGCACCATAAATAATAAATAGTAATAGAACGATAAATAGTTAAATAGTAATATGTAAATTATGCCAGTAAATTATGAAATAAGTCCAGGACCAGCCTATTGGCTCAGGGTGTCTGACCCTCCAAGGGAGGAGTTGTAAAGTTTGATGGCCACAGGCAGGAATGACTTCCTATGACGCTCTGTGCTGCATCTCGGTGGAATGAGTCTCTGGCTGAATGTACTCCTGTGCCCAACCAGTACATTATTTAGTGGATGGGAGACATTGACCAAGATGGCATGCAAGTTAGACAGCATCCTCTTTTCAGACACCACCGTGAGAGAGTCCAGTTCCCTCCCCACAACATCAGTGGTCTTACGAATGAGTTTGTTGATTCTGTTGGTGTCTGCTACCCTCAGCCTGCTGCCCCAGCACACAACAGCAAACATGATAGCACTGGCCACCACAGACTTGTAGAACATCCTATAATGATGTGGTTTTGTCAGCTTTAGTCTTGGTTTGTCCTGTTTTTTTTTGTAATATCATTCTGGAGGAACATTGTATCATTTTTTAATGCATGCATTTCTAAATGACAATAAACGAGGACTGAGTGTCCTCATAATCTAATCTAATATAATCTAATCTAAGTGTTTATTAAGTACCTCTGCTATCTCCTCCGGTTCCATACATACTTTTTCACTGTCACACTTGATTGGTCTTATTCTCTAACATCTTATCCTCTTGCTCTTCACATACTTGTAGAATGCCTTGGGGTTTTCTTTAATTCTGCTCGCCAAGGCCTTCTCATGGCCCCTTCTGGCTCTCTAATTTTATTCTTAAACTCCTTCCTGCTAGGCTTATAATCTTCTAGATCTCCATCATTACCTAGTTTTTTGAACCTTTCATAAGCTTTTTTTCCTTCTTGACTAGATTTTCAACAGCCTTTCCTGGTTCACGGTTCCTGTATCCTACCATTCTTCCCCTGTCTCATTGGAATCTACCTATGCAGAACTCCATGCAAATATCCCCTGCGCATTTGCCACATTTCTGCTGTACATTTCCCTGAGAACATCTGTTCCCAATTTACGCTTCCAAGTTTCTGCCTGATACCTTCATATTTCAGCTTACTCCAATTAAACGCTTTTCTAACTTGTCCGTTCCTATCTCTGTCTCCAATGCTATGGTAAAGGAGATAAATGCTCACTCACTGCGAGGCCTGACATCTGAGCAGGTTCATTTCCCAATACCAGATCAAGTACAGCCTCTCCTCTTGTAGGTTTATCTACACCTTGTGTCAGGAAACCTTCCTGAACGCACCTAATAAACTCCACCCCATCTAAACCCCTTGCTCTAGGGAGATGCCAATCAATATTTGGGAAATTAAAATCTCCCACCAGGACAACCTTGCTATTATTACACTTTTCCAGAATCTGTCTCCCTATCTGCTCCTCAATGTTCCTGATACAATTGAGTGGTCTATAAAAAAACACCCAGTAGAGTTATTGACCCCTTCCTGTTTCTAACTTCCACCCTCCATGACCTTCTCCTTTTCTGCAGCTGTGACACTATCTCCGATCAGCAGTGCCACGCCCCCACCTCTTTTGCCTCCATCCCGGTCCTTCCTAAAATATCTAAAGCCTGGCACTCTAAGAACCATTCCAGCCCCTGAGCCATCCAAGTCTCTGTAATGGCCACAACATCATAGCTCCAAGTACTGATCCACACTCTCTCATCCACTTTGTTTATGACGCTTCTTGCATTAAAATAGACACATCTCAAACCATCGGTCTGAGTGTATCCCTTCTCTATCACCTACCTATCCTCCCTCTCGCATTGTCTCCAAGCTCTCTCTATTTGTGAGCCAACCACCCCTTCCTCCGTCTCTTCAGTTCGGTTCCCACCCCCCAGCAATTCTCGTTTAAACCCTCCCCAATAGCCTGAGCAAACCTCCCCGCCAGGATATTGGTCCCCCTGAGATTCAAGTGCAACCCATCCCTTTTGTACAGACACGCCTGCCCTAAAAGAGGTCCCAATGATCTAGAAATCTGAATCCCTGCCCCCGCTCCAATCCCTCAGCCACACATTTATCCTCCACCTCACTCTATTCCTATACTCACTGTCGCGTGGCACAGGTAGTAATCCCGAGAATATTACCTTTGAGGTCCTGCTCCTCAACTTCCTTCCTAACTTCCTGTTGTCTGTTTTTAGGGCCTCCTCCCTTTTCCTACCTATGTCGTTGGTACCAATATGTACCAAGACCTCTGGCTGGTCATCTTCCCACTTCAGGATATAATGGACGCAATCAGAAACATCCCGGACCCTGGCACCTGGGAGGCAAATTACCATCCGTGTTTCTTTCCTGCATCCACAGAATTGCCTGTCTGACCCCCTAACTATAGAGTCCCCTATTATTGCTGCCTTCTTCCTTTCCCTACCCTTCTGAGCCACAGGGCCAGACTCTGTGCCAGAGGCTGGCCACTGTTGCTTCCCCAAGGTAGGCCGTCCCTCCAACAGTGCTCAAGCAGGTGTTCTTATTGTTAAGGGGAACAGCCACAGGGGTACTCTCTAGTATCTGACTTTTGCCCCTTGCCTTTCCTGACTGTTAGCCACTTACCTCTCTCCCGAGGCCTCAGTGTGACTACGTGCCTATAGCTCCTCTCTATCACCTCCTCACTTTCCCTGACCAGACCAAGGTCATCAAGCTGCATCTCTAGTTCCCTGACCCAGTCCCTAAGGAGCTGCAGCTCAATGCATCTGGCGCAGATGTGGCCTTCCGGGAGGCTGGGAGTCTCCCGGACTTTCCACATCTAACAGCCAGTACAGAACATCTGATCTCAGACTCTGATCTCGGAGTCGATCTCTGCTTTCAAAGAAAGAATGCTCCCAGGGTAGGGAGAGTGGGTCCAGATTTTCAAAGGCAATGTCGTCAACTTTTATGGAAGGCTGGATAAATGGACAGTTGGGCAGAGGCTGATATAGGATCTGTCTTTTTTTTATATTCAAAACAAGACCCAGGGCTCTATTTGCCTTGGAGGTCTTCTTCAGAGTGTGCTGCGATAGCATTATCATCACATACTGAAGCTCCATGATAGTGGTGGTGCTGATTGTGCTCTTGGCCTTGAAATGGTTGAGGTTGAAAAGCCTGTTGTCCATTCTATACAGGATTGGGATTCCCTCTGGCAGGTCTTGGCCAGCGAGGAGAAAGTGGGTGCAGTGATACAGTCCTGTTTGAATCCTGTCTTGACAGTGAAGGGTTCTGACTCAACATAACTGTTACTGAGGACTGTGGCTGACGTGCCATCATGCAGTAACCTCAGTATTCAGAAGTACTTGTCATGATCGCCACGTCTTGATAGTGCATGCCAGAGAGCTTGGCAGTCTACTGCATCAAATGCCTTTGTCAGATCTATGAAAGCAAAGTAGAAGTGTAGCCTTCATTCATGGCATTTTTCCTGCAATAGGCAAAGATCTGAAGTACATCTAAATGAGCAGAAACCATTCAGGGAATATTTCTTCAGATAGCAGAAGGGGTCAGTTGACAAGGATATGTGCAAGCACTTTGACGGAAAGAAGAGGCTTCTGTAATTCCCACTATTCCCTTCTTAAGTATGGTCACTACCAGGGCATCCCTGAGCGCCAAGGGTGGTTGTTCCTTTTCCCAGACCTTCAGGAGCAAGGCATGTGTGTGGTGCAGGAGTGCTGGTCCATCTTCGTTAAGGATCTCTGCAGGGATTGCATCTGAACCAATGGCTTTATCGTTTTTCAAGCTCCTGATGAATTCATGGATCTCTTTCACACAGGGAAGTTCTCCCGTGTCTTCTCTCACATGTCTCTGGAGATTGGTTAGTAAACTCCGGTTCAGCAGTGATGTCGTGGTTAAGAAATTCTTGAAAGTGCTCTCTCCATCAATTGTTAATATCCTTCTGATCCTTCAGCAAGTTCTTCCCATCCTTGGTTCGCAGGTGGTAACGAGGACAATAGACTACTTTCTGGCACTAAAGAAGATCCTCGTGTCACCAGAGTCTGCCTGTCTCTGGATTTCCAGGGCTTGCTCAGTCCACCAAGAATTCTTCAGCTCCCTCATCCTACACTGGACATATGCCTTGGTTCTGTAGTTAGCTTCTCCTTTAGATTTGGTGCCAGGAACAAAGGGATTTCCTTTTCTTGAAAATAAATTGCTCTATTTCCATGCTGTTATCATCAAACCAATCAAATTATTTTGGACATATACCTAAGGATGTCTTTGCAGTTAACAAGGATAGTGGGTTTAAGCAGAACCCAGTGTTCTTCAATTTCCTCTGCATATTCCTATTGGAGGTTTTCCCAGAACAAGACCTGAAGGTGCTAGTGGGTGGCAGTGTCAAGCAAGCTCTCAAGTTTTAGTCTTGGCCTGGTCTGCTTCTTATGAAAGCTCTTCTTTTTCATGAGTCTGATGGACATAGTGGAGTGGATGAGGCACTGATCTCTCTAGCAGTCACCTGTGCTAATCGTGGCTCATGTGATTTTCATATCGTGGAGGTTGTGTGCATACCCAGTGCCAGGGCTCCATCCACGCCCCAGACCCAACATCCAGTCATCTCATCAGAGCCATTACATGACCAATACTAGAGCACCGCCCACTTCCCATATCTACTGCATCTCCAGTACTGGAGTTCCTCCCTTCACTGTACTAGAACTGATGTTGAATAAAATCATTCCTTCATTTGGTCAATATATGCAGAAACTACCGCTGGGAAAATAGGTTTCTTGCAGCCCAGATGTCACTCTGTGCTTGGTACCCAGCATCTGAAACGGATGCTCAAAAAATAGCACAAGTTCTGTAGCTTGCATTACAATTCTATAAGCAAATCAATCTAAGGGTCATCTGCAGATAATAATGTAACATGATTCCTAAATGTTCTTAGCAAGGATAACATTTTTCTGTGTAGCAAGTCCTCAGCAGCAGAAGTACAAGATGTACATAGAACATAGAACAGTACAGCACAGTACAGGCCTTTCAGCCCACATTGTTGTGCTGATGCTCAAACCCTGCCTCCCATATAACCCCTCAACTTAAATTCCTCCAAATACCTGTCTAGTAGTCCCTTACACATCACTAGTGTATCTGCCTCCACCACTGACTCAGGCAGTGCATTCCACGCACCAACCACTCTCTGAGTAAAAAAACCTTCCTCTAATATCCCCCTTGAACTTCCCACCCCTTACCTTAAAGCCATATCCTCTTGTACTGAGAAGTGGTGGCCTGGGGAAAAGGCGCTGGCTATCCACTCTATCTATTCCTCTTAATATCTTGTATACCTCTATCATGTCTCCTCTCATCCTCCTTCTCTCCAAAGAGTAAAGCCCTAGCTCCCTTAATCTCTGATCATAATGCATACACTCTAAACCAGGCAGTATCCTGGTAAATCTCCTCTGCACCCTTTCCAATGCTTCCATACCCTTCCTATAGTGAGGCAACCAGAACTGGACACAGTACTCCAAGTGTGGCCTAACCAGAGTTTTATAGAGCTGCATCATTGCCTCGTGACTCTTAAACTCTATCCCTTGACTTATGAAAGTTAACACCCCATAAGCTTTCTTAACTACCCTATTTACCTGTGAGGCAACTTTCAGGGATCTGTGGACATGTACCCCCAAATCCCTCTGCTCCTCCACACTACCAAGTATCCTGCCATTTACTTTGTACTCTGCCTTGGAGTTTGTCCTTCCAAAGTGTACCACCTCACACTTCTCTGGGTTGAACTCCATCTGCCACTTTTCAGCCCACTTCTGCAACCTATCAATTTCTCTCTGCAATCTTCGACAATCCTCTACACTATCTACAACACCACCAATCTTTGTGTCGTCTGCAAACTTGCCAACCCACCCTTCTACTCCAAAACCAGATCGTTAATAAAAATCACGAAAAGTAGAGGTCCCTGAACCGATCCTCGTGGGGCACCACTAGTCACAACCCTCCAATCTGAATGTACTCCTTGCACCACGACCCTCTGCCTTCTGCAGACAAGCCAATTCTGAATCCACCTGACTTTCTGAATAAGCCTACCGTGTGGAACCTTGTCAAATGCCTTACTAAAATCCATATAGATCACATCCACTGCACTATCCTCAACTGTATGCTTGGTCACCTCCTCAAAGAACTCTATCAGGCTTGTTAGACACGATCTGCCCTTCACAAAGCCATGCTGACTGTCCCTGAGCAGACCGTGATTTTTAAATGCCGATAGATCCTAACTCTTAAGAATCTTTTCCAACAGCTTTCCCACCACAGACGTAAGGCTCACTGGTCTATAATTACCCGGACTATCCCTACTACCTTTTTTGAACAAGGGGACAACATTCACTTCCCTCCAATCCTCCAGTACCATTCCCGTGGGCAACAAGGACATAAAGATCCTAGCCAGAGGCTCAGCAATCTCTTCCCTCACCTCCTGGAGCAGCCTGGGGAATACTCCCTCAGGCCCCGGGGACTTATCCATCCTAATGTATTTTAGTAACTCCAACACCTCTTCTCCCTTAATATCAACATGCTCCAGAACATCAACCTCACTCATATTGTCCTCACCGTCATGAAGTTCCCTCTTATTGGTGAATACCGAAGAGAAGTATTCATTGAGGACCTTGCTCGCTTCCACAGCCTCCAGGCACATCTTCCCACCTTTATCTCTAATCAGTCCTACATTCACTCCTGTCATCCTTTTGTTCTTCATGTAATTGAAGAATGCCTTGGGGTTTTCCTTTGTCCTACTCGCCAAGGCCTTCTCATGCCCCCTTCTTGCTCTTCTCAGCCCCTTCTTAACTTCTTTCTTGCTACCCTATATTCCTAAACAGACCCATCTGATCCTTGCTTCCTAAACCTCATGTATGCTGCCTTCTTCCACCTGACTAGATTTCCCACCTCACTTGTCACCCATGGTTCCTTCACCCTACCATTCTTTATCTTCCTCACCGGGACAAATTTATCCCTAACGTCCTGCAAGAGATCTTTAAACATCAACCACATGTCCATAGTACATTTCCCTGCAAAAACATTATCCCAATTCACACCCGCAGGTTCTAGCCTTATAGCCTCATAATTTGCCCTTCTCCAATTAGAAATTTTCCTGTCCTCTCTGATTCTATCCTTTTCCATGATAATACTAAAGGCCAGGGAGCGGTGGTCACTGTCCCCCAGATGCTCACCCATTGAGAGATCTGTGACCTGACCCAGTTCATTACCTAGTACTAGATCTAGTATGGTATTCCCCCTAGTCGGCCTATCAACATACTGTGACAGGAATCCGTCCTGGACACACTTAGCAAACTCTGCCCCGTCTAAACCCTTGGAACTAATCAGGTGCCAATCAATATTAGGGAAGTTAAAGTCACCCATGATAACAACCCTGTTCTTTTTGCACCTTTCCAAAATCTGCCTCCCAATCTGCTCCTCTGTATCTCTGCTGCTACCAGGGTGCCTATAGAATACCCCCAATAGAGTAACTGCTCCCTTCCTGTTCCTGACTTCCACCCATACTGACTCAAAAGAGGATCCTGATACATTACCCACCCTTTCTGTAGCTGTAATAGTATCCCTGACCAGTAATGTCACCCCTCCTCCCCTTTTCCCCCCTCTTCCCCCCTCTCTAATCCTTTTAAAGCTCTGAAATCCAGGAATATTGAGAATCCATTCCTACCCTGGTGCCAGCCAAGTCTCTGTAATGGCCACTACATCATAATTCCATGTATGTATCCAAGCTCTCAGTTCATCACCTTTGTTCCTGATGCTTCTTACATTTAAGTACACACACTTTAGCCCTTCTACCTTCCTACCTTTACACCCTTTATTCTACTTCTCTTTCCTGAAAGCCTGTCTATATGTTAGATCTGGCTTTCCTCCATGCACTTCTTTCATTGCTCTATCGCTCCGGGTCCCATCCCCCTTGCAAATTAGTTTAAACCCTCCCGAACCATGCTAACAAACCTACCTGCAAGGATATGCATAATCAGATGACTGGAATGCACAAATATTTTTCTTTGCAACACACAGAAGATACTGGAGGAATTCAGCAGGCCAGGCAGCATCAATGGAAGAGAGTATAGTCGACGTTTCAGGCTGAGACCCTTCATGCAGTCCTGATGAATGTTCTTGGTCCAAAATGTTGACTGTACCATTTTTAATTGATGCTACCTGGCCTGCCGAATTCCTCCAGCATTTTGTGTATGTGTTGCTTAGATTTCCAGCATCTACAGATTTTCTCTTGTTTGAAATATTTTTTCCTTTACTGGATGTATTTATATATTTTGGGCAGTCATTATGAAAGTAATTTAAAAATCATAGTTTGAAATTTTCGGGATGAAAATTAGATACAGTAATTGAATGTATATGCATTCATCTGGAATCTACTTTATTACTTGTGGAAGTTTGTCTTTATGTGGTGTGTGTGATGTAGGTGTACTGTGTTGTGCAGCTTGTTCTGGAGGAACATTGCTTCATTTGGCGGTATATATGCATACGGTTCAACGTCAATAAAATTGATCTTCAAAACGGAACATCGTTTTGTCATTTCACAATTAATTCATCAGACTAAGATGGCCCTGTAAGTGTTGTGTACACTTCCCATAAAAGAGCAGCTAGATAAAATTGAGGAAAATATAGTGTACACAATTGTACAGCAATTCTAGTGCCCTAAAATGTGTGTGCTGAAATGGCAAGATTACAGTGGAGGAAGAACATCCTCCCACTTCATCAAAATTTAGGTGTGACAGAGGCATTATGCAAGTTCTGGAATTGGCGTTTTTCATTCGTGGTGGTCCTTCCCCAAAGGTGGGTAATGGAGATACTGGGTCAGGTATTTGACAGTCTTTTCATGGTGAAAGAGAGGAAAGGAAGTGGAAGGAGGGATAGTTTACTAGAAACCATACAGCCCAAAAAAAAATTCACTTGGGTCAACTAGAAGATTTTCAGATCGGAGGATATCACCTCAAGAGAGACAAACACATGAACTTACATGGTTATAACCTGATTGTGCACGGTGTTTTTTAGGATCAAAAGCTCTTTTTGGGACATGTCTTCTTGCAAATTCTCCTGGTTTTGCCAATAAATGAATGTAAAATTGAATGAAAAGTGCCAGAAATAGGAAAAAGCTTGCGATCTGGATTTATATTGTGCAGCAAAAATGTCATTAGCTGCTTCTCCAGGGAAACTAAACAGGCAATATTAGGAGGAGGAACTTAAAGCATTGTTCTAAGATACTGCAGCTTGTTCTTAAAAGACAAGATGAGAGGCAGTGAACCTCAGAAGAAAATTAAGAAATTGAGGCAGAAGCTACACCCAAAATCTCTAAATCTCCCCCATTTGTGTAGATTAATACAACTGTGTTCAATAAATCTCATTTCCTTTCACATAGAAATTGTCAATGTTGTACGTATGCTCCTGTAGAATCAATGTTTGTTAAGGTCTTGGAATTTTCAATGACTTTCATCTTCATTTCAACTCTTTTAGCTACACCAATGAAATTTCTGCAAATTGATTTGCATTTATTATTAAGTAGATGCCAGAAAATTATCTCTGCTTGATAGCATTATTACACTATTTCCTTGTGTGTGCATACAGTATTTTTCAATGAACTAAATATTTGAGGGAGAGCAGAATGCACTGATGAACCAAGCAGTATGTTAAACACTGCTAATCTGAGATGAATTTCTAGCCAACAGTTCCTATACCTACTTTATAATAATTACCACATTCGAATGCGCTTCAGTATCCGCAAAGGAATTTGAAAGACGATACTTCCTTGCAAGTACAAACAAGAGAAGAAAAGGAGTCCTGCTTTGGGTTTCGGCCCAAAACATCAACTCTACTCTTTTCCGAGATACTGCCTGGCCTGCTGAGTTCTTCCAGCATTTTGTGTGACTTACTTGCAAGTCTTTCTTTTGACATGAAAAGTAATGGACTGATACTTTGCTTGCTTAACAATTAATTCTATTGCCTTGCTGATGAGCAATTAAAAAAAATGAGGATACTGATAAATTGTACTAAGTGCCAGGTTTATTAAAGCAGTCCTGTAGAAAGAGCCAACACTGGAGGTCCCACATCATTCTGAAATTACGTTTTGACCTGAGATGTTAACTTTGCTTCTCTTTTTTGCAGATGTTGCTCTTTATGTTGTGTGCTTTAAGTATCTTCTGTTTCTCCGATATTATATGTAATACTAGTTGAAACAATAATTACTGTATTTAGGATTTCACACTTTTAATGATTGCATTATGTTTCTAATTATTCTTTGAGCTACAACAGTGCCTGTTGGCGAAAAGCCCTTGAATAATCAATGGTGTCTTAGGTATATCAGAATCTAAAGTCTGCATTAACTTTGTAAGAGGTCAGTAACTATATTGAAAATACATACTTCACAAATAGGTAGAGGCAGAAGATGATATAAAGAAAACTGTCAATAAGCTTAGCATTACTTCTGGTGTGATGAAGAAACACTACACCATTTGCTTGGACTGATTGACTTATTTTTGCATTATCCTTTGCAAATGATTTGATTTGGCTTTGCATTATCCTTTGTGAAATGATAATGCATACACTGATAATGGAAATTCTTATTCCTCCAATGTTCATCCTATTTGCAACCAGTCAATTCTAATTGATCAGATAATGAACATGATGCAGACAATAACATTCAAAGTAGCATGCAGGGTAGACAGATTTCAGTATTTTTATATGTTGGCACTGAGCTGAAAGAAAAGCATAAAAGGTTTATCAGAAGTTTCAGCTGACAGTAGTCCATTGACACCTGTCCTTTTAACACCAATTATAGTTCTCCTCCCAATGTAAGTTATCTCTCTTATTCTATAAAGGATGAGTTAAATAGTGTTCTTTTGCTGTTCTGAGCCTTCTCCTCCTGCAGTCAGAGTAGAAAATCAGGAAATTCTGGTTGCAAAGCTAATCCTAAGTGTTGGCATGAGTTTCTTATAAAATCATAGATTGGAACAGTTAAGGCATGAAATAATGACCTTTGCTCACCAGCTCTGTGCTAAACAAGGAACAGACTGATGATGTGTCTGAAAATGACAAAAGAGTTCATTTTTCAATCATTGAAATTCAGAAAGCAAGTGTTACACCCCTCAACCAAAGAGCATTGATAAAAGCAACACCTGGAATCATCATGGTGTTGGGGGGGGCGGTGGTTGTGCTGAGATGAGGAAGGAAGGTGTGGCAGAGTGAATATAAGGAAATGAGTAATTGCTACTCCCAGGAGAAATGTTGACAATAAAGTATATCCAAAAAGAATCTAGCCATTCATAATTTGTCTGTGCAATGCCAGGGCAGGAGATTCTACCTTTTTTGATTCGTTGTATCAAACCATTCCAACCCTTTACCACAAACCTATTTTGGTGGAATTGCAATTGCATTCTTCCTGCCTGATGCTCCTCAAATATGTAAGATGAAGAGATGAAGAAGAATCCTTTCCCTTGGATTCATATAAATGAATGAGTAGATGAGTTTAGGACAGATCAGCACATGGAATTATGACATTGTAGCCATTAGTGAGACGTGGTTGCATGAGGGGCAAGACTGGCAGCTTAATGTTTCAGGGTTCCACTGTTTTAGAGGTGACAGAGCAGGAAGGATTAAAGGAGGAGGAGTGGCTTTACTTGTCAGGGACAATGTTACGACAGTGCTCAGACAGGACAGACTGGAACACTCGTCAACTGGGGCTATATGGGTGGAACTGAGGAATAAGAAAGGGCTGAACACATTAACAGGTTTATAGACCACTCAACTGTCCATGGGATTAGAGGAGCAAATTTGTGTAGAGATTGCAAACTGTTGCAAGAAACATTAGATTGTGATAACATAAGATAGAGGGTGGTGAATTTGTGGAATTTATTACCACAGGCAGCCGTGGAGGGCAGGTCATTGGGTGTATTTAAGGCACAGCTTGATAGGTTCTTGATTGGACATGACATCAAAGGTTACGTGGAGAAGGCTGGGGAGTGGGGCTGAGGAGGGGAAAAAAGGATCAGTCAAGATTGAATGGTGGAGCAGACTCAATGGACAAAATGGCCTAACTTGACTCTTATGTCTTATGGTCCTATGGTCTCAAATAGGTAACTTTAAATTTCTACATATTGACTGGAACACTCATACTGTAAAAGAGCTAGATGGGAAAGAATTTGTCAATTGTTCAGGAAAGCTTCCTTAATCAGTACATAGAGATCCCAACTAGAGAGAATGCGATACTAGATCACCTATTTGAAAATGAGACAGGACTGGTGACAGAAGTTTGTGTAAGGGAACACTTTGCATCTAGTGATTATAATGCCATTAGTTTCAAGATAATTAAGGCAAGGGATAGGTCTGGTCCTTGTATTGAGATTCTAAGTTGGAGAAAAGCCGATTTTGATGGTATCAGAAAAGATCTGATAAGTGTGGACTGGGACAGATTTTTAACTGGCAAAGGTGTACTGGGTAAGTGTACTTTGACAGTGAAATTTTGAGAGTACAGAGTTTATATGTTTCTGTTAGAATAAAAGGCAAGGATAACAGGTTTAGGGAACTTTGGTTTTTGAGAGATATTGAGGCCCTGGTTAAGAAAAAGAAGGAGGCGCATAGCAGGGATAGACTGGTAGGAACAAGTGAGGTCTTTATGGTGTATCAGAAATGCAAAAGAACACTTAAGAAGGAAATTGGGAGGGCAAAAAGAAAGCATGAGGTTGCTCTAACAGACAAAGTTAAGGAGAATCCCAAGGGCTTCTAAGAGAGCAAGGGACAAAATTATTCCTTTGAAAGATCAGAGTGGTCATCTATGTATGGAGCAGAAAGAAATGAGGGAGATCTTAAATGGATTTTTTGCATCTGTATTTACTTGGGAAATAGACACAGAGTTTGTAGAAGTAAGGCAAAGCAGCAGTGAGTTCATCGATTGTATACAGATTACAGAGGAGTAAGTGTTTGCTATCTTGAGGGAAATTAAGGTGGATAAATCCCCAGGGCTTGACAAGGTGTTTGCTCAGACCCTGGGAGACTAGTGCAGAAACTGCAGGAGCCCTAGCAGAGATATTTCAAGATTCAAGATTCAAGTACATTTATTATCAAAGTCTGTATCAATTAAACAACTTTGAGATTTGTCTGCTTACAGGCAGCCGCAAAGTAAGAAGTAAAAAAAAAAGCAATTAAAAAAAAATTAAGACCAACTTCCAATGCACAGAGAAAGAGAAATAACCACAAATCATGCAGACAATGGAAATGAGCAACAACAGCTGCATTCTGAACCAAATAGAGTCCTTCGATCCAAATCCCCGGAGCAGGCCGGAGTAGGTCCGAAGCTCGGTATTCCGTTCATCACATTTGCGGAGCTGACATGAAGCACAGCAGCCGGGGCAGCCTCACAGCCTCAGCGTCACAGACAGAGGAGCCCCCAGTCTATCTGGGCCGGTGTTCAAATGGTCTGAACGGCAGATTGTACATCGCGTTAGGATTTAAAACATCCTTAGTGACAGGTGAGTACTGGAAAATTAGAGGATAGCTAATCTTGTTTAAGCATGGCTCTTAGAATAAGCCAGGAAGTTATAGGCCAGCAAGTCTGATATCAGTAGTGGATAAGTTATTGGAAGGTATTCTAAGGGGCAGAATATTTATGTATTTGGATTAAGGATAGTCAAGATGGTTTGTGGGGGACTTCTGGTAGAGCTCATGGAGTGAAGTCGTGCTCTTGACTCGCTCCATTACCTCTGAGTTTTTTTTTATGATCAGCTATATTTTAATTAACTATTAAGGCACCGACTTTTACAATATTTTGAAATAAATTGGGCTCTTTGACAATCAGATGCTTTTAAGGTCTGCTATGTCTAAGAATGGAAAAAACGGGAAGGACGGCAAGCCTCCGATTAGACCGAAAGGTACCGATTTTCCTCCGACTGAACCACCAGTGACTTTGAAAGCTATATCGGATCTAATTCAAAGGGAAATTTCAACCTCTATTACGGAGCTGATTCGTGCGGAAATTTCAATTAATTTCCAGAAAATTGCCGATTCAATCGATAAGATTCAAACTTCTATTACGGAACATCAGTCGGTTTATCTGATCTTCAAAAATCCACGCAACAAAATGAACTCAAGGTGGAGAAAATCGAAGAAACAATTAAGGTAATGAAGAAGAAAGTTGACTTTCTGACTTTTAAAAACTCTGACTTAGAATCCAGAATGCGACGGCAGAATCTTCGAATGATTGGTGTGCGTGAAGCTGTCGAATCTGATAACCTTATGAAGTATTTTTCTCAACTTTTAAAAGATGCATTTCCTACTGTATTTCCTGACCAACCACCGTTACTGGATCGTGTTCACAGAGTTCCATCATACTCGTCTAAGTCAGATAAACCTGGACATGTCATCTCACGTTTTCATTACTTTCAAGACAAGGAGAAACTGTTTCGTTTCATTTGATCTAAAGGTTACATTGATTTTTTGGATCTTAAGTTCCGATTCGTGGAGGATTTCAGTAAACCAATTCGGGATCAACGGATTCGTTTCAGATCGGTGATGTCGGAACTCTACAAGATGGATTTAAAACCAGCGCTGCTTTACCCTGCACGTCTAAGGATTTGTACGTTGGATGGAGCCCTCCATTTTTTTGAATCTCCATCGGATGCCCAGAGTTATCTGGATCAATTTTCACCTTCAACATCTTAATCGTAATTTTTAACTATCTCCGTTTGATCAGAGGTTGTGAATCCGTCGGTCTTAATTTTTTTTTGCCTTATATGGGCAGAAAAGTTTATTTTTGATTAATTAATATGGTTGCTAAACTTTCTTTCTATCTTCGTCATTCCTTTCTTTTTCCCGGGGGATTCTGGGTGGTTATTCCCTCAGCGTCATTTTACGTATTTCCTTTGAGGCCTTAAATTTTGTAGTTTTTAAATCTACTTTTTTTGTAGGTTTTTATAACTAGTTTATGTTAATAATTCTATTTCTTTTTTTGTTTATTCATAGGGTCTGGGGTTTGTTGCGGTTTTTTTATATTTTCTGGCTCTTTCTCTGTTATATTGTTTGTTTTAATTGACTTACTTTTTTTATTCTTTTACTGTTTTATAACTAGCTGATCTTTTTTATATTTACACTTTTTTTTAGGGGGCATCTGTCGGAAGTCATGGGGGTAGTTTTAGTGCTTGTTTCTTTCTGGCTGGTCTATGTTAGGTTTAGTCTTGTGGTCATGGGGCGGGGGGTGGTGGGAGAGGCTTCACGTTTTAGTTTTTTTCTTCTTGGGCTATGTATACTATTGAAGTATTGGTTGCGTTCTCCTTCCCGGTATCTCTTATTTGTTCTGTTCCCTTTCCGGGTTCGTGGGTCGAGCCTATTGTCAATCCTCCTTGTTGCGGGTTGACTTTAGGGTTTATGGAATCTATTATTAATTTCGTCTCCTGGAATACTAATGGTCTTAACCATCCTATTAAAAGGAAAAAAAGTTTTTAAAGTGTTCCGGAGACTTAAAGCACAAATTTTACTTTTACAAGAGACCCATGTGCGGAGGGGGGACAGACTACGTTTTTTTAAATTCTGGAAGGAACAACAATTCCATTCGAACTCTAACGCTAAGATTCGAGGCATCTCTATTTTTATAGACTCCTCAGTTACTTTTATACAACAAGATATTATTTCTGATCCGAATGGTAGATTTCTACTGGTTAGTGGTCTACTATTTAACAAAAAGGTAGTTTTGGTTAATGTTTATGCTCCCAATATGGACTGTCCGGAATTTTATAAATCATTATTTAATCAGTTCCCGAATTTGAATGAGTTTTCATTGATCTGGGGCAGAGATCTTAATACCTGTTTATCTCCAGCTTTGGACCGTTCAGCTCCTCTATGGACCTTACCTAATAAATCTGCAACTTTGATTAATTCATTCCTCTCTGATTCTGGGTCGACGGACATTTGGCGTTTTCTGCATCCTCAGGAAAAAGATTTTTCTTTTTTTTCACATGTTCACCATTCCTATTCAAGAATTGATTATTTCTTTATTGACTCTCGTCTTATTTCTTCAGTGATTAACTGTGATTATGACTCTATAACCATTTCGGATCATGCTCCACTTATGCTTTCTATTAAAATTCAGGCTAATACACAAAATAATAGACAATGGCGTTTTAATTCGCCGTTGCTTCAGGACTCGGACTTCGTTAACTTTATGAATGAACAGATTGATCTTTTTTTTACAATTAACTATACAGAGGATATTTCTGTGAACATTCTTTGGGATACTTTTAAAGCTTATATTCGTGGTCAGATTATCTCGTATTCTGCTGCTTTGAGGAAGAAGCTGAAGCAGGAGGAGTTGGTAATTGTGGACAAGATTAAGGAAATTGATAAGAAATATGTTACAGCTCCCTCTGAGGAGTTATATAAACAAAGAACTGAACTTCAAATGGAACACAGTTTATTACTTTCGTCCTCGATTGTAAACCAATTAAAGAAAACAAGAAGTGAATTTTATGTACACAGTGACAAAATTGGCAAACCGTTGGCTAACCAATTGAAGTCTAATTATGCTAAAGCTCAAATGAATCAGATTTATAATCAAAATGACCGACTGATACTTGATCATGCGGGGATTAATCAAACTTTCTTTGATTTTTATTGTTCCTTATATCAATCAGAGTCTCCTTGAGACTCTAAATATATGAATGATTTTTTAGATAACCTAGACTTCCCTGAGATTTCACAGGATATGTCTTCTATGCTAGATACTCCCATTACCACTGATGAGATTAAGAATGTTATTTCCTCTATGAACCTAGGGAAAGCTCCTGGCCCTGATGGGTTTACCGTAGAATTTTATAAATGTTTTGCACCTTCATTAATCCCTTGGTTCTGTAGGGTTTTCCAGGCTTCATTAAAACTTGGTAAACTTCCCGAATCTTTTAATAGAGCGTCAATCTCTCTAATGTTAAAGAAGGATAAAGATCCTGCTCAATGTACATCTTATAGACCAATATCTTTATTAAATGTTGACTCTAAAATTTTTTCTAAGTTATTAGCAAACAGATTAGAAAAAGTACTTCCTTTTATTATTTCGGAAGACCAAACGGGTTTTATTAAAGGTTGTTACTCTTTTTATAACATTCGTACACTGTTAAATATTGTTTATACCCCCTCACAAAATGTTCCTGAGTGTGTTATCTCTTTAGATGCTGAGAAAGCTTTTGATAGAGTAGAATGGCCTTACTTATTTAAGGTGCTTGAAATGTTTAATTTTAGCTCGAAATTTATATCCTGGATCAAACTGTTATATCATTCTCCTGTGGCCTCGGTCCGTACTAACTCTCTAAGCTCACCTTTTTTCCCTCTTTTTCGAGGTACTCGACAAGGCTGTCCTCTTAGTCCTTTATTATTTGATATTGCATTAGAACCTCTTGCAATTGCCATTCGAGAATCTCCAAATATTACTGGGATAACTCGGGGCTTAAAGTCCCATAAAATATCACTCTATGCTGATGACTTACTTTTATATATTTCTAATCCTCAAAAATCCATCCCTGCTGTTTTAGAGTTATCAGCACAATTTGGTCTCTTTTCAGGTTATAAATTAAATTTTAGTAAGAGTGAACTTTTCCCAATTAATAAACAACTTCCCTTATATCATAACTTGCCTTTTAAATTGATTAATAATTATTTTTCATATCTTGGGATTAAAATTACTTGTAAACACAAAGATTTATTTAAGATTAACTTTTTACCCTTAATTGACCATATTATTCAACTTTCATCTAAATGGTTTCCTTTATATTTAACTTTGATTGGTCGTATTAATGCGGTTAAGATGTTTTTTCTGCCAAAATTTCTATATATATTTCAGGCACTACCGATGTTTGTTCCAAAATCTTTTTTTGATAAAGTTGACTCAAAAATTTCTTCATTTATTTGGCAAAATAAAAACCTGAGACTGGGCAAAATACATTTACAGAAAGCTAAGAGAGATGGAGGTTTAGCATTACCTAACTTTAGATTCTATTATTGGGCAATTAATATTTGACATATGAAATTTTGGTTACTTGATCAGGATATACTATCCATTCCTAAATGGGTAGCATTGGAATTACAATCTGTTCAGGGCTATACACTTGGCTCTGTTTTAGGTTCCTCTCTTCCTTTTGATTTGAAACGCCTTAAACAGGTATCTAACCCGATAGTTAAATATACCTTACGTATTTGGTTCCAATTCAGAAAATTTTTTGATCTTAACCAATTTGGGCTAGCGATTCCTATTTTAGGTAACATATTTTTTCCTCCCTCTTTTACGGATCGTGCTTTTCAAATTTGGAAGACTAAGGGTATTTCACGGTTTTTGGATTTATTTTTAGATGGTTCCCTTATGTCTTTTGAACAATTATCTAATAAATATAATTTATCAAGAATACATTTTTTTTAGATATCTACAAGTTAGAAATTTCCTAAGTACTATACTTTCTTCTTTTCCAATGCTTCCTCCTACTTACATTTTAGAAACTATAATTAACCTTAATCCATGTCAGAAAGGTGCATCAGCTATGATTTATAATATTATTATGAAACTTAGGAAAGCTCCATTTGATAAGATTAGGGCAGATTGGGAACAGGAATTGGGGTCTATCATTTCCAAGGATGACTGGGGGCAGATTTTACAATTAGTCAATACTTCCTCTATCTGTGCTAAACATTCCCTAATTCAATTTAAAGTTGTTCATAGAGCACATATGTCCAAAGATAAATTAGCTCGCTTTTATTCTCATATTAATCCTTTTTGTGATAGATGTCCGGGGCAGATAGCCTCTTTAACTCATATGTTTTGGTCTTGTCCTACTCTGGAAACTTTTTGGAGAGACATTTTTAATATTATCTCAAAGGTATTGAATATAGATATCTCTCCTCACCCTATTACTGCTATCTTTGGACTACCTAAGATTTCCAGCAATCTTTCTCCTTCAGCCCGTAGAATGATTGCATTTCTTACTTTAATGGCGAAAAGATGTATCTTACAACATTGGAAAGAGCTTAACGCTCCAACCACCTTTTTTTGGTTTTCTCAGACGATATTATATTTGAATTTGGAGAAAATTAGAAGTAATCTTTATGATTCCTCACTTAAACTTGAACAGACCTGGAGATCTTTTATTCAATATTTTCATTTAATGTAATTTTTTTTTCTTCTTTTTTTGCTCCATATTCATATACCCTTCTTGTTTTTTTTTACTGTTTTTAATGGAGGTCGGGTTTGAGGACGTGATTTTAAGTTCTTTAACTCTATTTGGTTCCAAGTTAGCCCATTGCTTTGCTTTGCTTTTAGTTTAGTTGCACGGTGGGTTTTTTTTGGGGGGGGGTTTCTTTTCTCTATTGATATATATATATATATAAAAATTAGTATACTATTATGTTACCTTAGTATGTTTTGTTTAAATTACATTGTTTGTATTACTTTTTTTTCTGTATTAATATCTCCTATAATTTTATTATATTCTAACAGTGTATTAGTGCCTATATGGCTTATCCTTTTGTATACTTATTCAATAAAAAGACTTAAAAAGAAAGAAAGATGGTTTGTGCAGGGTAGGTCATGGTTACTGAATCTTATAGAGTTTTTCAAGAAGTTACCACAAAAGTTGATGAAGGCAAGGCAGTGGATGTTGACTACATGAAATTTAGATAGGTCTTTGACAAGATCCCACATAAGAGGTTGGTCAAGAAGGTTCAGTCACTAGGCATTCAAGATGAGATAGTAAATTGGATTAGGCATTGGCTTTGCGGAAGAAGCCAGAGAGTGGCTCTCTGACTGGAGTCCTCTGACTAGTGGTGTGCTGCAGTGATTGTTTCTGGGTCTGTTGTTTGTCATCTATATCAGTGATCTGGATGGAATGTGGTAAACTGGATCAGCAATTTTGCAGGTGACACTAAGTCCTGGGGTGTAGTGGACAGACTAACAAAGCTTTCAGCGGGATCTGCAGCAGTTGGATACAGAAGCTGAAAACTGGCAGATGGAATTTATTGCAAACAAGAACGAGATTTTGTACATAAGGAGGACATACCAGGGTAGGACAGGGAGTGGCAGGCAGGGCACTGAGGAGACAGCAGAACAGAGAAATTTGTGAATACAGATCCAGAAGTCCTTGACAGTGGCATCACAGGTAGATCGGATTATAAAGAAAATGTTTGGGACATTGTAATTCATTGTAATTTTTTTGCCTTTGCAGTTTACTTTTGCAGCAGGAAATCAAAAAAAAATCATGGCATATAAGACAGAGATAATAAATCTGATTCTGATTCTGACCAGCATCCACCTATAAAGCATCACTGAATCATTCTTAAATATTTTACTATAGATCCCCAGGTTGCTGATCTGTGGTGATTATACCAGGACCTTACTCTAACTGTATAGAGTAAGTGGATGAGAGCTGGAATAAAGCTGAGCTGACTCATTCAGATAGGTTTGCACAGATGCTGATGCATCTTAGTACATTGATTTGTAAGTCTTCTCCAGTAGATACAAGGAACATAAGCTGTTTTACGAACAGGTTTATTACAAGAAAAAATGCACTAAAATAAAGTGTTAGATTATAATGGATTGAATCATAACAACTGTTTTAAAATTAATAGCTCTGAAAGCAATTAATTTTATCTATGTGTATTATGATTGCCTCAAAATATTAAAAAAATATTGGATATTATTATTTTTATATTCTTAATGCCTATTTATGATAATATAAGTCCTCCCCTGGTTACGAATGCCAACTTATAGAGAGCCTGTACATATAAAGAAACATTTGTAATGGATAAGGATAAATTTTCTGGCTGCTAATGTCATGGTCTGGTCCGTGAAGTCTGCATTCCGGTTCACGGTCCGGTCCATCAACCTTTGCTCCAGGTTTTCCTGTCTACCCTGTTTCTGTTCCTGTTGAGCACTAATTGAAGTAGCTGATTCTCATTGGGGCTGGCTGCATAAATACCTCCAGAGACAAGGGCGTGGCTGCTGGATTGTTCTTGTCCTTACTCCTTGTACCCCTTCCCCTGCCTTCTGTCTTGCCTTGTCTTGCCGGTAACTCTCGCCTCGCCTTGCATTGCCTGAAGCCTTGCCTTGTCTTGTCGGTAACTCTCGCCTCGCCTGAAGTTCTTGTCTTGCCTTGCATTGCCTGAAGCCTTGCCTTGTCTTGTCGGTAACTCTCGCCTCGCCTGAAGTTCTTGTCTCGCCTTGCATTGCCTGAAGCCTTGCCTTGTCTTGCTGGTAACTCTCGCCTCGTCTCGCCTGAAGTCTGGTCCTGGAGCCACCCTGTACCTAGCTCCCTTCCTGTCCCTTGCCTCTGCCGGGTAAATCAGGCCATATTGCTGTTACCTACGGTTGGTTCTGTCCCTTCCTGTCCCTTGCCTCTGCTGGGTAAGTCAGGCTGTCTTGCCGTTACCTACGGTTGGTTCTGTCCCTTCCTGTCCCTTGCCTCCATTGGGTGGAGATCCACACCCTGCCCAGGAGAACGCGCCCTGCCCAGGAGGAGCTTCAGGACCCCAATCCTCGAGCCTCGCCCCAAGCCAAGCTTCAAGACCCCAAGCCAAGCTTCAAGATCCCAAGTCTCCAACCTCGCCACAAGTCTCTGGTCTCCAGCCTTGCCTCAAGCCTGAAGACTCCAGCCTCACCCTGCCTGCCAGCCAAGTCACGTCCTTGCCTAGTTCTGGGGTCTGAGCCAAAGGCAAGACCCAGGTTTTGGGTGCTTGTCCAGTCTCTGGCTCAGAGACCAAGCCCGAGCTCCTAGCTCTCTTGTCCAGTCCTGTTCCGGGTTCCTGGTTTTCATGTCCATGTCCTAGCCCTCACTCTGTATCCTAGTCCTGTCCCTAGTACCTCAGTGTCTGTGTCTTGCACTTGGGTCCATTCCCAGCCACCTCCTTATGACAGCTAAGGATTGGCGTATACAATTGAACATCAATTCTGTGAACTTTGGAAAGGTTTTTGGTAGCATCCACAGCGAGAGCCTCTGCTGAATTCTCGAATCATACAATCTCTTCCAGAATTGTCCAGCTCATCCAGAATTTCTATGTTAACTTCACCTGTACGGTTGGGGACAGCAACTTGAGCTTTGAGGTCAAGGCAGGAGTCAGGAAAGGCTGTGTGATGTTGGCAATATTGTTTAACCTAGTGATTGACTGGGTTATGAGGGAAACAACAAAACAGAAGCAGAGAGGCATTAGGTGAGTTCTACCTTGGAAAACCTTGACTTTGCAGATGACCTTGCATTGCTATCACATACACACCAGCACATGCAGGAGAAAACTCAGCACCTGTGTGGCTTTGGTGGACAGGTTGGACTCAGAGTCAACCAGAGAAAGACTGAGACCATGACCCTCTATGTAGAATCTTCTCCCATCGAGGCATACGGCATCAACTGACCCAGCGCCGGCAGGTTCACCTGCCTAGGGACCACCATTCAGCGGGGTGGTGGGACCAAGGATGACATCAAGTGCAGACTCAGCAAAGTTAGAAACGTCTTCGGATCAATGAGTAACATATAGGGATCAACCAAGTACAGCGTCCACACGGAGGTGAAGCTGTCTCAGAAACAAGAGAGAACCTGCAGCTGCTGGAAATACAAATAACACACACGAAATGCTGGAGGGACTCAGCAGGCCAGGCAGCATCTATGGAAAAAAGTACAGTCGACATTTTGGGCTGAGACCAGAAATAACAGGGTAGGAAGAGGTATAGTCCAGGTAGCTGTGAGAGCCATTGGGTTTGTAATGGACATCAGTGGATAAGCTGTCTCCAGAGACAGGGACAGAGAGATTGAGAAAGGGAAGGGAGATGTCAGAAATAGACCAGGTAAATTTGAGGGCAGGGTGGAAGTTGGAGGCAAAGGTGATGAGGTCAATGAGCTCTGGATGGGGGCAGGAAGCAGCGCCAAAGCAGTTGTCGATGTAATGTAGGAAAAGTTGCAGATTGATACCAGAGTAAGCATGGAATATAGACTGTTCCACTTAGTTGAAAAAATGCAGGCGTAGCTGGGACCCAAGCAAGAGCCCATGGCTACACCTTTTGTTTGAAGGAAGTGGGAGGAGCCAGAGGAGAAATTATTGAGAGTGAGGACAAGCTCTGTTAGGTGGAGGAGAGTGCTGGTGGAGGGGAACTAATGAGGACTGGTGTTCAGAAAGACACTGAGAGTTTTGAGGCCTTCCTGGTGGGGGATAGAAGTGTATAGGGACAGAACATCCATGTTGAAAATAAGATGATTGGGGCCAGGTAACTTGAAACCATTCAAAAGGTCAAGAATGTATGTCATGTGTTACATACTTGATGGATATATTGTGACTGTCTTGTGAGGATGATGTAATGGTCTTGCGGAGGTCACATGATGTAATTTTCCCACCAGTGTGGTCACATGATGACCTGTTCTCAACAGGTATATGAAAGAGACTCCTGATTCAAAAGATTCAAAGATTCAAAAAACTTTACTGTCATTCTAACTGTACATCAGCTCTGCAGGGCAGAATGAGACAGCGTTTCCCAGGAACAGTGCAATCATAACATAACAAACGCAACACTAAATAATAAACGTAACAATAAATAGCAAAACACAACAGCCACATGTCAATTAAAATCAAGTTATATGTGTCCAGTGCAAGTTAAAAGTGTCCAAAGCAGAGTCAGGTAGAGCAGCTATTTAGCAGTCTGACTGCCTGTGGGAGGAAGCTGTTTAGTAGCCTTGTGGTTTTAGTTTTGATGCTCCTGTAACAATTGCCTGATGGCAGAAGAACAAACAGTTCATGGAGAGGGTGTGAGGGGTCTTTAATGATGTACCGTGTCTTCTGGAGGCATCGACTCTGAAAGAGGTCTTGGACAGAAGGTAGGGAGACCCTAATAACCTTCTCTGCTCCCCTAACCACCCTCTGCAAGGCTTTTTTATCGACAGCACTGCAGCTGGAGTACCAGGTTGTGATGCAACAGGTCAGCACACTCTCAACCATGCCTCTGTAGAATATAGTTAAGATGTTAGTGGGGAGTGATGCTTGTTTAAGCTTCCTCAGAAAGTGCAATCTCTGCTGGGCCCGTTTCACAATCCCAGTGGTGTTCCTGGACCAGGTGAGATTGTCCGAGATCTGCACACCAAGGAACTTGATGTTTTCCACTCTCTCCACTGTGGAGCCACTGATGCTGAGGGGTGTGTTCTCAGGCTGAGACCATCTGAAATCGACGATCATCTCCTTGGTTTTGGTGACATTAAGCATCAAGTTGTTATCACTGCACCAGCTCTCTAGGTGTTTGACCTCCTCCCTATACATTGTTTCATCATTTTTGCTGATGAGCCCCACCACTGTGGTATCAGCAGCAAATTTAATGATGTGACGCAGTTGGGTTTTCAGTTTAGTTTTGTGTTAGATACTCTGATTTTGCTGCGTATTCGGCTGACGACGCAGTTTTGTTTTAAAGTGGAGTTCTAATTTCTATTATAAGTAGTATTGGAGAGTGAAGATCTTACCAAGATTCAGGAATTCGCCGAGTCGAGTGAAGTTGGTGTTGTTCGGCAGTTTCGTAAAAGATTGACCTTACTGATTCTTCGGTCAAGAGATAGTGACCTGCATCTGAGATAACTCCTGTCAGAAGAGCAAGGAAGTTCGTGCAAGGTTCACTCGCCAGGAAAAAGGTCAGTTCCTATTAAGCCGTTTATTTCTGTCGTCGTGAATCCTGTGGACAAAGCAGGTTCCAGCTGGGATCAGCAGTAACGACACGTCTTCGAGGAATTCTTTACTTCAGGAAAGTCTCTCCTAATTGACTGTATAGATCTCTTGGACTTTCGAATTTACTATTCTAAGAACTGTGTTCGAATTTACCACTTTAAGAACTATTTTCGCATTTACCCTTTTAAGAACTGTTCCAGAGTTGCCGTATAGCAGTTAACTTCCAGTTAAGTTAGTCGTTTAAATACATTTCGCTATTTTTGAGCAAAGTTTAATAAGTGTTTGTTTGTTTTTATAAAATCTGACTCAATTCTATATTCATTGTTGCCGGTCACGTGACACATAGATGTAGATAGGAGGGGACTGAACCAGGGTGGGCGGGGTGGGGGAGGGGAGATAAAACTGAATCAAGGTTAGCTACCTGGACAGTCAGGATCTTGGGTAGGAGGTAGAAACGGGTGGTGCGGGGTGAGGGAACTGTGAGGTTGATGGCAGTGGGTGGGAGATCATAAGATTGGTGAAAGCGTGGCAGACGATGGCCTGGTGCTCTTTAGAGGGATGCTGTTCAAGGGGTAAGTAAGAGGAGGTGCCTGACATCTGTTGCTAGGCCTCAGCAAGTTAGAGGTCAGTCCACCAGACTACTATAGCACCTCCCTTATCTGCAGGTTCGATGGTGAGATTAGGATGAGTGCAGAGGCACTGGAGAGCAGAGCATTCGGAAGGACTGAGGTTGGAATTGGAGGGAGGAGTGGTGAAGTTGAGATGGTTGATGTCTCGTTGGCAGATGGCAATGAAAAGAATCAACGCAGGCAGGAGACCAGGGTGGAGTATCCAGGAAGAGGAGGAGGGTTGAAGATGGGAGAAGAGGTCATCAGTGTGGGGTGGAGAACTCTTGCCAAAGAAGCTGTATCTGAGTTGTGTTCTGTCCAAACTCTTGTATGAGTCAGAATGCTGGCACATGGTAGAGAGCGATCTTGCCAAGCTGTCATCATTTCACATCCCGAGCCTTTAGAAGATCTTCCATATCTTTTGGCCAAGAAAGATCTCTAACCACACCATACTCCTTCAGTGTCATCAAGATGACATGGCCATAACTATCATGTGGAAGTGTTGGAGATGGATTGGGCACCTGACGAGAAGAGAGGCCAACACCACCATCAACACAGCACGTCACTGGATTGAAGAGTGGACGAAACATGGGAGACCAAAGACAACTTGGCACCATACTGTGGAGGCAGAAAGGACCACGAACCACACCTGGGGCATAATAGGGAAAATGGCCAAGGACAGACAAAGATGGGGACCTCCAGTATTGTCCTAAGCACTAGCAGGAGTAACGGGTGTCAGTGAGGCTCTGCATTGTTATGTGGTATTTTCTCCACCCAATACCCCCACCACTCCAATCGGAGTGACTGGAGGTTTGGCTGGGCAGGGCTGGGAGCACTAAGCAGACTCACTCACTTGCTCACTGAGTTAGTGAGGCCGGCTGGCGACCGTTCTTCCTGTGTCGGTTCACTCTCCCATCACCGCTGTTCCCATGCAGCTCTCCAACACACTATTCTTGTTCATTTCTGACAATTCGGGTTACAAATGGTCCTCAGGAACATAAACTGAGAACTTCTGTATCATACCACAATCTTTCTTTGGTGCACTAAAGAATAACTAAAAGTGAGCCTTTTCTTCATTTTATTTGCTTATGGTGAGAGTTCTTTAATATGATTGGTTGCTTAGATGTCTTGATAATATCACAGCAACTGTCATCAGGAAAATGGAAATTCTCACCACACAGACCACTTGAGTTTTGAGGTTCATGTTCTCAATGGTTATTCCCTGACCCACTGACTTCCTACAGTAATTTGTTTTATTTTTGCTCCAGATTCCAGCATCTGCAGCCCCTTGTGTCTCCACTTATATCTTGACATGTTGATGTTAGATTTCCACACAAGTCGTTCAACAGCAGGGCTGCAGAAAATTGGTGTTTTCATTTTCAGAGAGGATGCTGAAGTAGCAGTCGATGAGTAGGAAATCGTTCATGAAAAGTCAGCCTATTAATTCTCTGATGCCAAATAGGATTAGCCAATTGTCTCGAGATAATGGGCATAAGAATAGAGATAAGGGATCTTAGAGGAAAGGTTACCCAGTGGAAATGAAAATACACATTGACATGTTTAATTTCTCTAGTACTTGGTTAGATGCACTCATAAATCGAAATGCACTATTTTTAAATAGACCAGTTCATCATTGAGCCTACTGGTTAAATACTGATCTGGCGAAACTGACAGTTCCTAGCGGTGTACTTTAATAGGGAAGTTACAGTAGAAAGGTATTTATTTAATTGAAGTAGGTGATAAGAGTATTGAGGAAAATAAAACTCAAGAATAAAACAATAAACCCACTATACGCATCCACAGTTTGGCAGTCAATAGTAAACAGACATAATAAATTTCCTTTCAACTGCCCTTCACCTCCTGAGATGAAACTAGGAAAACACATTAAATCATGACCTTTGGTTTAAACAGTGTGGGTAGCTTCATGAAACAGTCATTACTTACACAGAAAAATATTTAGAAAATTGTTTTAACCTGTTTGAAAGTAAGTATACAATATTTTGTAAGATAAATTACATTAAATATGTCATTCATTTAACCTGACCTTTCTCTTTATTAGAGGTAAAAAAAAACCTTTCCCTGATGATCATTAAATGATTATATTAATAATTGGGAAGTATGAGGTGACAAATTATGGGTGCATTCAAAGGGTAGAATAAAAGTAATAGCAATCTCTGATGATGTTTTCTCCAAATGACTCAGGTTAAGGTCATCATGCAAGGTTACACCAAGCCTTGTGACCTAATCAGGTTTATGGCTGCTTTTGCGCTCTGAATTTAGTGGGTATTAAACAAGATCCCATGTGTAGCCTCTTCAGATTTGCAGCTAGACGAGTGAGACAAGCTTCCCATTCCTGTCACCTGTACTACTCTAGCTGGAAGGCTGCAGAAAAAACAACCGCATGGATATTAGGTGGGAAGAAGATAAAAACAAACTGTGCTGAACACATCATTGAATCAACTATTAATGCTCAAAGTGTTTGTATTTAGACGTGAAGAATAGTCATTGATTTAATACTGGAATCATGCTACTACGTGAAGAACACGTCAGCAGCAATTACCAGGTTTAGGTGAAAAAGGACAAAATAAAACAAAGAAAAATGAATAAGAGGATTCATTGTTGCTTATTCCTAAATAGTAAAGCATCTTATAATTTAAATGAAATATGTAACTTGAGGCATTTTGCAAATTCACCTGCATATCCAATAAACCTTTATCACCTTAGCAGAATTGTGAATCCACCTGATCCCCTCTCTCCAAGCTCTTACACAAAGTCAATTAATTGATGAAAATTATGACAGGGAAGCAAGCATTCCTTTAGATGTCTCTGCAGGCCAAGGAAGGCCAATCATATTTTCAGCTCTTGATCTGTAACCTAGGAATTTATGATTAGGCAAGTGCTCAGACAATTGCTTTTTAAATGTGACAAGGGCTACTGCCTCAACTATCATACTACTGTATATCATTCCACTATGGTATGAGGACAGAGATACATAAACTGGTCTGGGAAAATAAAGTTTAAGCAGGCAGATCAGAAACAGCAGACATTTTAAGGAAGTTTGTCATGCACCAGTAAGGAAGACATATGAACTACCTGTAGCCAACTAGGAATTTAGAGAATGAATTAAATTAAAAATAGATTGAATAAAAAGGCAATGCTGTGAAGATTAGTGATAGGCCAGAGGACTGGAACACTTCTTTGAAAAGAATGACAAAAAAAATTGATGACAGCTCAGAAATCCACTTCATGGACCATTTATCAAAAAAAACATTTCTCAATCTGTTTGTAGGATGATAAGAATATGTTCCTCAGAATATATTTTAAACAATGTTTCAAAAACAAGAGGATCAAAATGCAGAGGACCTGTAACCATCCTTTTCCTTCTATTTCACATTTATCTCAATAAGAGGTTTTGGTGATGTGTGAAACTGATTGAGAGAGAGAGACTGCCAAAAAATGCTTTCTGAGCTTCTGATCTATGTACTGTAGAAGTTGATGCCAATCCTTGCACAATGCATTATGCTTTTTGCTAATTCAATACTACTGAAATCCTTGAAATTTGTTTGTTTCTTTCCCCCAGAAAAATAATATTAATCAATACTTGGAATACAAAACATCTCTAGCTTGAATAAGCTGGAAACATGAACTTTATTTGAACATACAATGAACTATTCAAATTTAGAAACATAAACCTGAAACTAATTAAATGAACTGAGAATGGTTTGGGCAATGTATCTAACACAGGCAGGTGCGTAATAATGCATCAATGAGATGAGATCGAATATGTTCAAACAATCATTATGAATTTGGAGACAGCATTAGCAAAAGAACTGCAGAGGAACAAACCCCAAGTCCCGCAATGCTGTGCTGAACTAAATAACTAGCAATTACATGTCTAATTAAACTGATTCCTTCTGCCTACGTGATATCAATATCCCTCTACATCTTTGCACATTCATGTGCCTTGGAGCTTCTTAAGTGCCTCTATCGTGTTTACCTCCGCTACAAGCCTTGGCAACAGATTGCAGGCACTCATCACTGTGTAAAATACTTGCCCCAGGCGTCTCCCTTGTACTTGCCCTCTCTCATCCTAAATGCACGCCTCTAGTATTAAACATTTTGACCTTGAGAGAAAGATATCTGGTATAATCTTATAAATTTCTATGAGGCTTCCCCTATCCTCTGCTGCAGGGAAAACAATTCAAGTTTGTCTAACCTCTCCTTTAAGCACACATCCTTTAATCCAGGCAGCATCCTGGTCAATCTCCTCACCACCCTCTTGAAAACCTCTACATCCTTCCTATAATGGGGAGACCAGATAATGACTAAGTTTCTGAAGAAGGACCATTGACTTGTAAAATAACTAGGTTTTCCTTTCTCCCTACTTTTTCCTAACCTAAAATGTTTCTAGCATTTTCTGATTATGCTAAGAACATTGTTTCTGCATAGGAAGCTAAAGACAATATTGCAAAATTGAAATTATATTTTGCAGTCACATATTGAAAACTTACTTGAATTAGTGGCCAAATATTTCAAGGGAAAGAGTGCTGAAGTTTTCACTGCTCAGGGACTAAATAAACTGAATCAAGATTATCACAAATTCAGCAAAAGGACAGAGGCTTTGGAAAGACTAGTCTATAGAAAAATGGAATCTAACTACAAGAGATGAACATGTAAGCTGGAGTGTCCTGAGAGGTAGTAATGGTAGCCATGAGAAAGTTTTTAGGAAAAACTGGGTAGATATTTGAATGAGCAAATAACTGTGAAGAATTAGGTGGCACATATCTTTCCCCAGCTCCTAGCATTCCCTATTTGTTGTTATCACAACTTGGAGATAGTGCATGGGAAGCTAAATGGACTAAGAATAGATAAGTCTCCCAGACCGGATGAGGTGCACCCACGGGTTCTGAAGGAGGTGGCTTTGGAGATTGTGGAGGCATTGGAAATGATCTATCGGGAATCAATAGACTCTGGCATGGTTCCAGAGGACTGGAAGGTCGCAAGCGTAGTTCCGCTGTTTAAGAAAGGAGGGAGGCAGCAAAAAGAAAATTACAGACCTATTAGTCTGGCATCAGTAGTTGGAAAGTTATTGGAGTCGATCCTCAAGGATGAGGTTATGAAATACCTCGAGGTGCATGACAAGATAGGCCCAAGCCAGCATGATTTCATGAAGGGAAGATTCTGCCTCCCCAACCTATTGGAATTTTTTGAGGTAATCTCGAATAAGATTGACAAGGGAGAGGCTGTGGATGTTGTGTATTTGGATTTTCAAAAGGCCTTCGATAAGGTGCTGCATATGAGGCTGCTTAATAAGATGAGAGCCCATGGAATTACAGGAAAGATATTGAAATGGGTGGAGCATCAGCTGATAGGCAGAAAGCAAAGGGTGGGAATAAAGGGATCCTATTCTGATTGGTTGCCGGTAACTAGTGGTGTTCCACAGGGGTTAGTGTGGGCCGCTTCTTTTTACAATGTATATCGATGATTTGGATTATGGATTAAATGGTTTTGTGGCTAAGTTTGTGGATGACACCAAGATTGGTGGAGGAGCAGAAGTGTTGAAGAAACGGAAAGGTTGCAGAGAGACTTGGTCAGTTTAGGAGAGTGGGCAAAGAAAGGGCAGATGAGACACAATGTTGAGAAATGGACGGTTGTACATTTTGGAAGAAGAAGTAATTGGGCAGATTATTATTTAGATGGGGAGAAAATTCAAAAATCGGAAGTGCAAAGGGACTTGGGGGTCCTCGTGCAGGATATCCTAAAGGTTAACCACCAGGTTGGATCGGCAGTAAGGAAAGCGAATGCTATGTTGGCATTCATTTCAAGAGGAATAGTGTATAAGAGTAAGGAGGTGTTGATGAGGCTCTATGGGCCACTGGTGAGACCTCATCTGGAATGCTGTGTGCAGTTTTGGGCCCCTTATCTTAGAAGGGATGTACTAATGTTGGAGAGAGTTCAGAGAAGATTTACGAGGATGATTCCTGGAATGCAGGGGCTAACATATAAGAGCGTTTGTCAGCTCTTGGACTGTATTCATTAGAGTACAGAAGAATGAGAGGGGATTTCATAGAAACATTTCAAATGTTGAAAGGGTTGGACAGAGTAGATGTGGAAAGGCTGTTTCCCTTGGTGTGTGAGTCCAGGACAAGAGGCCACAGTCTTAGAATTAGAGGGTACCTATTTAAAACAGAGATGAGGAGAAATTTTTTTAGCCAGAGGGTCGTGGATTTATGGAATTTGTTGCCACGTACAGCTGTGGAGGCCCGATCATTGAGGGTGTCTAAGGAGGAGATTGATAAGTATCTAATTAGTCAGGGTAGCAAGGGATATGGGGAAAAAGCCGGAAATTGGAACTAGATGGGAGAATAGTTTAGCTCAGTGGTGGAGTGGCAGAGCAGACTCAATGGGCCGAATGGCCTACTTCTACTCCTTTGTCTTGTGATCTTGTGAGATGTGTGTAAGGAAACTGCAGATAAGTTTCTCAGCAAGCAGTGATAATTTACAATGATTGAAAAACTACATGCTCATGATTTCTGATATACTGTACATCTGGCAGATTCCTGCCTCTCTTCAACAGAAGTTACAGTGAAGGAGCACAGACAATCACAGAAGATGTTAAGATTATATGCATAGTGATGATGGTGTTGGTTGGGGGGAGGTGAGAGGAGGCGGGTGATTGTTGTCAGTGTAAAAAAGATCACCATTAAGTTAGTAGTTGGTCACAGTGTCACGGTTAGGCAACCTATTCTGTTCCTTTAAGTGTTCAAGGTCTAATTTTTGCTATGAAACAATGTACCAAGGCTAGAGGATAGATTTTTGTCCATAAATCATCATCAAAATTATATACTTTATAGCTAACTGCTTTCATCACTACAGACCCCCCAGAAGGATGATTTGATGAAGGACTTCAAAGTTAAGAAGTGGTCTGACAAGACAGAAGTAGAGAAGCTTTTTCCTTTTGTGGGGAATTTGAAGATCAGAAGTCTTAAATAATAAACTTAATAAGAAGCACAGGAGAGAATTTTTTACACAGAGAGCGTCAAAGGTTAAAATTTACTTTTAGATGGGGTGATAGAGGCAATGAGTTATAGCATGTGAAGCATCTGTACTTCAGTCAGGATACCTACACAAGTATTTCAGTGGTCGTAGGCACAATATCAACTTCAGAGGAGGCTGGTATATTTAGTCTCCTTCTTCCTTCAAGTTCTTCCAAGCACGGAGCTTAAAATGTTTGCAGTAACTCATTACTGTTGTCTGATGTTGTATCTAAACTTCTGGTCAACTCACCCAGGAGTGTAGCATTAAAATGAGTGACCCTGACCAATACAAGAAATTGAGGTTTGACCTTAGTCACTATGGACATTTACCAGCATGAAGTGCTTTGAGAGGCTGGGTATGGCAAGTATTAACTTCAGCCTTCCAGACAACATCTACCCACTGTAATTTGGATACCACCAAAACAGTTCTACAGCAGATATCATCTCACTGGCCTTACAATCTTCTCTGGAGCATCTGGACAGTAAAGACATCTATGTCAAACTATTGTTTCTTGACCACAGATCTGTCTTTAATACTATAATTCCAAACAAACTCATTACTGATTCCGAAGCCTGTGAGTCAACAAAGCCCTATGCAACCAGATCTTTGACTTGCTGACAAACAGACCACAATCAGTAAGGATAGGCAGCAACACCTCCACCACAATTATTCTCGACACTGGCGCTCTACAAAGCTGCATCCTCAGCTGCTCCCTGTACACTCATGACTGTGTGATCAGAATCTTCTCTAACCCCATTTACACGTCTGTAGACAATACCCCCGTAGTGAGTTGTACCTAGAATAATGAAGAATCAGAACACAGGAAGGAGATAGAGAGTTTAGTGACATGTTGCCATTAAAAATACCTTCCCCCAATGTCAGCAAAGCTAAAGAGCTGGTCATTGACTTCAGGAAGAGGGTGGTGTACATGTTCCTGTTTATATCAATGGTATTGAGTTTGAAAGGGTTGAGAGCTTCAAGGTATGAATATCACCAAAAGCTTGCTTTGGTCTAACCAAATAGATGCCAAAGTCAAAAAAGCTCATCAATGGCCCTACTTCCTCAAGAAGGTAAAGAAATTTGATATGTCCCCGTCAACCCTTACCAGTTCTTATCGATGCACCATAGAAAGCATCCTGTCTGGATGCAAAACGACTTGATATGGCAACTGCTCTGCCTATGACCCTAAGAATTTGCAATCGGTTGTGGGCACAGCTCAGTAGATCATGGAAACCAGCCTCTTTCCATGGATTCTGCCTATACTTTTTGCAGTCTCAAGAAAGCAGCCAGCACAATGAAAGACCCCACCCACCCCAGATGTTCTCTTTCTCTTCTTTCATTAGGCAGAAGATATTAAAAAAATCTGATAGCACATACCACCAGGCTCAAGGACAGATTCTACCCCTTTGTTATAAAAACTACTAAGTGATTCCTGGTATTGCAAGATGGGCCCTTGACCTCACAATCTACCTTGTTATGATCTTGCACTTTATCCTTTACCTGCACTGCTCTTTCTCAGCAGAGATTACACTGTATTCCGTGTAGTATTTTTGTATAACCTTGTTTTACTTCAATGTATTGTATAATGATTGATCTGGATGGAGGTATGCAAGACAAGCTTTCCACTGTATCTCAGTACGTGATAATAATAAAACAATTCTGATTCTAATTTGTAAAGTCATCTGAGATTCCAAGAGACAATACCAGCCCAAAATCAAGTCTCGGATCAGCTGACAGTTACTACATGCTATAATGGGCAACAAAGTCTGGCACCATGGCTGACAAAAACGCATCACTTCCAGCTGAACCTTATGCGTTCCATGCATCTTTGAACAGAAGGACATTGAAGTGCCACCACCTATATCGACAGACTCCAATACACCTGAACCCACAGGCACTGCTGCAGATATCAGATCAGTACTCTGAAGAGTGAACCCACTGATAGCATCTAGCCTGGCTAAACTCCCTGGCTGTGCCCGCAGATCCTGTGCATGTGAACTAGTGGGGCCTGTGTATTTGCAGACGTTTTGAAGCTCTCCCTACGTTTTTCTGACATTCCTACTTGCTTTCAAGAGATCACCATCATCCCAGCACTTAAGAAAAATAAGATAACATTCCTTAATAACTTCCAGTGGCTCAAACATCCAGCATCATGAAGTGCTCAGGGCACACATCAACTCCAGACAGCCAAGCTGCTTCCACTCACTGTAAAACACCTATTGCTGGAACAATTCCATGGTGGTTGCCATGTCCTTGGTCCTACATTCATCTCTGGAGTATCTGGACAGTAAAGAAACCTACCTTACAATATAGTTTATTGACTACAGCTCTGTCTTCATGCTATAATGCCAAGAAAACTTATCTACAAACTCCTCAAACTGGGACTCAACACTTCCATTTGCAAATGGATCCTTGACTTGCGACCCAACAGACCTCAATCAGTTAAAACAGGGAACAACACCTCCACCACAATGATCCTCAACACCAGTGCACTGCAAAGCTACATCTTCAGCCCTTTACACCCCTATTCACTCATGACGGTGTGGACTGACTCGGTTCTAGCTCCAGCTACATGTTTGTAAGTAACAACACTGTAGTGGGCTGATTCTCAAATAATGATGAATCAAAGTATAGGAAGGGGATAGAGAGTATGGTGTCATATAACAACATTTCGCTCAATGGCAGCAAATGAAAGAATTGGTCATTGACTTCAGAAAGAGGGAGGGCGGGAGTAGTGTACATGCTCCTGTTTACATCACTGGTTCTGAGTTCAAGAGAGTTGAACGTTTCATGTTCCTAGGAGAAAATATCACCAATACCCTGTCCTGATCCAAGGCCAGGAAAGCACACCATGGCCAGGAATACATACCTTCCAGGAATGCACACCATGTCCACAAATACACACCAAGGCCAGGAACACACATCATGTCCAGGAATACACATCATGTCCACGAGTACACACCAAGGCCAGGAACACACATCATGTCCAGGAATACGCACCATGTCCACGAATACACACCAAGGCCAGGAATACACATCATGTCCAGGAATACACACCATGTCCAGGTATACATACCATGTCCAGGAATGCACACCATGTCCAGGAATACACACCATGTCCAACTATACATACCATGTCCAGGTATACATACCATGTCCAGGAATACACACCATGTCCAACTATACATACCATGTCCAGGTATACATACCATGTCCAGGAATACATACCATGTCCAGGAATACACACCATATCCAGGAATGCACACCATGTCCAGGAATATCAACAAGGCCAGGAATACACACCAAGGCCAGGAATACACACCATGTCCAGGAATCCACACCATGTCCCGGAATACACACCATGTCCAGGAATACACACCATGTCCAAGAATGAACATCAAGGCCAGGAATACACACCATGTCCAGGAATACATACCATGGCCAGGAATACACACCATGTCCAAGAATGAACATCAAGGCCAGGAATACACACCATGTCCAGGAATACATACCATGGCCAGGAATACACACCATGTCCAAGAATGAACATCAAGGCCAGGAATACACACCATGTCCAGGAATACATACCATGGCCAGGAATACACACCATGTCCAAGAATGAACATCAAGGCCAGGAATACACACCATGTCCAGGAATACATACCATGGCCAGGAATACACACCAAGGCCAGGAATACACACCTTGTCCAGGAATGACACCATGTCCAGGAATACACACCATGGCCAGGAATACACACCATGTCCAGGAATACACACGTTGGCCAAGAATACACACCATGTCCAGGAATGCACACCATGTCCAGGAATACACACCAAGGCCAGGGATGACACCATGGCCAGGAATACATACCTTCCAGGAATGCACACCATGTCCACAAATACACACCAAGGCCAGGAACACACATCATGTCCAGGAATGCACACCATGTCCAGGAATACACACCAAGGCCAGGGATGTACGCCAGAGCCTCGATCTACCCAAGACACTGAAGAAATTTGGCTCCTCTTTGACCTCACCAATTTACAATAATACACCATAGAAAACATCCTATGCAGAGGCTTGGCATGACAACATCTCTGCCCAAGACGCAAGAAACTGCAGAGAGTTGTGGACACAGCTCAGCACATCACAGAAACCAGCCTCCCCTCATGGACTCCATTTCTGCTGCAGCAGCCTACTTAATCAAAGACCCTACCCACCCCAGATATTCTTCTCTCCCCTCTCATGAGGCAGGAGATACGAAGACTTGAAAGTAAATGCTCCCAGGCTCAGGGTGAACTTCAATCATGTTGTTATAAGACTACTGAAAGGTCCTCTAGTGTGATACGATAGACTCTTGACCTCACAATCTATCTTGTTATGGTCTTGTACCTTATTGTCTCCCTGCTCTGCACTTTCCTTGTCTCTGTAGCACTTTATTTTGTATTCTGTTATTTTCTGTTGTACTGTTGTAATGGAATGATATGTATGAATGAAAGATTTTTTTCCCTGTACCTTAGTTAATGTGACAATAATAAACCAATTTACCAATTTTACTCCATGAGACCTCAACCTTGAGACCAGCTGTGGAGCTTGAGGAAGAGAAGACGAAAATGGAAATGAGGACACAACCTAAAAAGATTCTTCTTGGCCATAATGTCTGAGTACACTCTCTCTGCTTCTACATTTCCGAAAGACAACAGAAGCTCCCCATTCGTCTACACTTCAACTTCTCAATTTCTCTGGTTTGTTGAACTTGCACAAGATACAAAAGTAAGCACATCACAAAATAAGAATTGCCAGCTGGATTTGTAAGTACAAGCGAGTTCAATACCAGCACATCAATCGGTCACTAAATGGAGCACAGATCATGGTCCTGTTGCTCCTTCCTTTGGGCTTTATACAACAGAGTGCAGTCACTGTTGCAGCAGTCTGACTGTGTACTTCCAGTACAACACCCAGTTTCGTTTTGTGCTGAAATTAAGGTTGACTGAGTCCATGTGTGTCAATGGAGTCATCATCTGTCTCCATATTGCAACTGGTGGGCTTGAGACTCTCTCCAAACCCAAGGAAAGTCAGCACTGGTATCCTCCATGCCAGTTGACATAATACTAAGTTTCTGCCAGGTATCTCACCACGCATACTCATCACCCATCTTCTGCGGAAAGCCTTAATTGAACACCCACATGTTCGCTCGAGTGCAGCCTCAATCTCTGGCAGCCTAGCCTGCTTGCTGGATGACTTGCCAAATGCATATCTTGCCAGTGATACAGTTTCTCAATTACCTTAGTTTTGTGCTTCACTGATGGAGTTGGTCCAAAAATTTCCAAGTGTAAAGATGAAAAATTTGAGTATTCCTTAATTTAAAATGTAAATCAAAATAAAGGAATTAAAATGACAAGGCAATGCAAAGTCTATAAAAGAATATACCCTGCATCTAAAACCTATGCAGTAGTGAAAGGTGCATTGAAAGACAAGGTAATTAAATTACCTGAGAGATGAGAAGGTTAGGTGCTTGTATTTATCTGAAATTGAATCAATGCACCATTATCAAGTTAGTAGTTATTTGTACATTGTACTCTCTGTGACAATATATGGTAAATAACAATCAATGGATCTTTTATTTAATATTGTGTGTGACCTCATGTGCCACTGACATTCATCACCACTTCCTAATTAAAATTAAGCTTAAAATATAAAGAGAGAACAGGCGGAGACAGACACAAAGACGTGTGCATGTGCGTGCGCGCCCACACACACCCCCCTCTAAAACACTGACATTAGCACACATCCAGAGGAGATAACAAAAATATTGTACAGTAAAAATAAAACTGTTGTGGCTGGTTGTTGACACTTCAAACCTGCTCATTAATTAAATGGTGTTCTGCCTTTTAAATTATCACAATGCAATGAGTCACTAATTAACCAAGTTAAATGCAGATGAAAAATATAGATTCACTGTGTCATCTCATGGGGATCAGGTTTCTATTTATATGCAAAATCTTATTAAAATGCAAACATTAATCCTCTCATTGGCTCCCATCTTTACCCCCTCTGTTTTTTTTGTGTGTGTTTGAAACTGCCTCATGACTCGTCCTACAGAAAATCTGTAGGTCATTGTCAGCTTCTGCTTTGAAACTTTTGGCATCATGTCTGGAGTAAATACCATGCAGAACCACGTCGTGGAAGAAGTTCACAAACTGACATTCTTGACAGCTTGCACCATGTTAATGAGACATTCTTGATTTGTCTCTGTTCAGTGCTCTGTGAAGATCGAGGAAGTGCCAATCCTTCAACTTTTTATTAAGCATGTATACCAGCGATCTTTAATATCTTCCTATTTGGTGGAAGGGACATCGCAAGCAAAATTCTTCATTGTGAGATCCATATTAACTGTGAAATTATATTACTTACCACTCTCACTCCTCAATATCCTCAATAATGACAAATTGAGGAGCAGCTTATAATTATAACAAAACCTTCCTGCACAATTAAATAATTACACTTATTATACAAAAACATTTCTTATTAAAATATCTGGAATTAAAAAGGCAAAAAGGGGGAAGAAGAACCTGACGTGGTTGTCCATTTATTGGCATTTGGTCCATTGCATTCCATGCCTTGACGATTCAAGTGCTTGTCTAGTGAGTTCTTAAATGTTGTGAGTCTCCGCCACCCACTCAGGCACTGCAATGCAAATTGTAACACTTCCTGGATGGAAAAATCTTCTTCAGATCCCTTCTAAATCTTTCACCTTAAACTATGTTTTCTAGTTTTAAACATCTTTGGGAAAAGCTTCCAACTATGTACGCTATATAAGTCCCTCATAACTTGGTATACCGCAATCAAATTGTCCCTCAGCCAGCTCTGTTTCAAGGAAAACAAACCCATCTATTCAGTCTCTCCACATAAATGAACCACACAGTCCTAGGTAACACTCCAGTGAATCTGTTGCAATCATGTGAAGACAGTTCTCTGTGGCCTAACCAAAGCTCTATATAGTTGAATTTTAACTCTCCACTCTTAGGTCTTATGTGTCAGATAATAAAGGCAAGAATCACGTTTCTTTCCTTCACTTCCAATCCTCTGTGACTGTGTTGCCTCCTTCAAGGATCTTGAACATCTGTTCCTCAATACTTCCTAGAGTTTTACCATTTATTTGTTTTGTCCTGCATTAGACCTCCCAAAAATATTTTTTTCTACTTATCAGAGTTAAATTCTATCTGTCATTGCTCTGTTCATATTATTAATTGATTAATATCATCCTACTGTCTACACTTCTTCCTCACTATCAAGAATATTATTGCTTTTCATATTATCTGCAAAACCTAATAATAATCATCTCAATTCATATCCTGTTAGCTAGAAGTTTTTAGTAGTTCATACACCTATAATGAGAAACCACAGATACAGATGAAACATTAGACGGAGCAAGAAAAATATTCTTTGCATACAGAGTTGCATGCCAGCAAAATTAGTTTTCCACATAGGAGCTGAGATTAAAAATGGGACATATTTTTTACATACAGTTCTGTGTAAAAGACTTAGCACACACACATATATACACACTGTATTGAGGATGCCTAAGACTTTTGCACAGTACCGTATTTGTCAATGTGGAGTGGACAGTGAATTTGTAAATCCGGTGGGAGCAAAGGAAATTGGGAATTACGAGGGTGAAACGCTGTGGGATTGGTGTGAGACAGGTGGCAGATAAGGAGTGCCAAGGGTGGGCGCAGACTCGCTCAACCCTGAGATGCCAGACAAGGTCATTTGATTCCAAACAATTGGTTTATTGATCATTACTGAATGTCTCTCTTGTGCTTCCTACTCCCTCACCTCTTCCTTCCCCTTTTCCCCTTACAATCATTCCCTTCTCCCTCTGCCCTTTCCATTCTTACTCCACAATAGAAACCTATATCAGAGTCAGGTTTATCATCACTCACATATGTCATGAATTTTTGCCAGCAGTACAGTGCAATGCATAAATTTACTACAGAAGGTTGAGGGGGGACTTGACAGAGGTATTTAAAATTATGAGGTGGATAGATACAGTTGATGTGGATAGGCTTTTTCCATTGAGAGTGGGGGAGATTCAAACAGGAGGACATGAGTTGAGAGTTAAGGGGCAAAAGTTTAGGGGTAACATGAGGGGGAACTTCTTTACTCAGGGAGTGGTAGCTGTGTGGAACGAGCTTCCAGCAGAAGTGGTTGAGGCAGATTCAATGTTGTCATTTAAGGTTAAATTGGATAGATATATGGACAGGAAAGGATTGAAGGGTTATGGGCTGACTGCAGGTTGGTGGGACTCAGACTAGAAGGGCCGGGATGGCCTATTTCTGTGCTCTGATTGTTATATGGTTATATGGTACTGTACAAATGTCTTAGGCCCCCTTAGGCATATTTTGCAGGTTTTGGGGTGCCAGTTAACTCATTCAAACCTATTACAACGTGTTCCTATTCCAGGCAGGAACTTGACTGAAAGTGTATTACTGGTTTAAAGTAGTTTAGCTTTAACTTCAACATAAGTGACTGAGTTTCCAACTCAGTTTATCACTTAGTCACTCAAAATCCAAAAGGCAACTTTGTTAATGTCGAAAGTGGATGGATTGGTGGATAAAGAAAGAGGAAGTAAGACAAGTAAGTACGATTAGTCCTGGCTTCTTTCATAGATGGTAAATGATGATGTAGATTGTTTGGATTTAATTCCCTGCTTGTATTCTGTAATACCTGAGTGTGCTGTGTGATCTGACATGAAATCAGCACAGGTCACAGGGGAGCAATATCCTTGCAGGTAGGTTTGCTAGCATGGATCAGGAGGGTTTAAACTAATTTGCAAGGGGGATGGGACCCGGAGCGATAGAGCAGTGAAAGAAGTGCATGGAGTAAAGCCAGATCTAACATACAGAGAGGCTTTGAGGAAAGAGAAGCAGAATAAACAGTGTAAAGGTAGTAAGGCAGAAGGGCTGAAGTGTGTGTACCTCAATGCAAGAAGCATCAGGAACAAAGGTGATGAACTGAGAGCTTGAATACATACATGGAATTATGATGTAGTGGCCATTACAGAGACTTGGCTGGCACCAGGGCAGGAATGGATTCTCAATATTCCTGGATTTCCTGGATTTCAGTGCTTTAAAAAGGATAGAGAAGGGGGGAAATGGGAGGAGGGGTGGTATTACTGGTCAGGGATACTATTACAGCTACAGAAAGGGTGGGTAATGTAACAGGATCCTCTTTTGAGTCAGTATGGGTGGAAGTCAGGAACAGGAAGGGAGCAGTTACTCTATTGGGGGTATTCTATAGGCACCCTGGTAGCAGCAGAGATACAGAGGAGCAGATTGGGAGGCAGATTTTGGAAAGGTGCAAAAATAATAGGGTTGTTATCATGGGTGACTTTAACTTCCCTAATATTGATTGGCACCTGATTAGTTCCAAGGGTTTAGATGGGGCAGAGTTTGTTAAGTGTGTCCAGGACGGATTCCTGTCACAGTATGTGGACAGGCCGACCAGGGGGAATGCCATACTAGATCTAGTACTAGGTAATGAACTGGGTCAGGTCACAGATCTCTCAGTGGGTGAGCATCTGGGGGACAGTGACCACCACTCCCTGGCCTTTAGCATTATCATGGAAAAGGATAGAATCAGAGAGGACAGGAAAATTTTTAATTGGAGAAGGGCAAACTATGAGGCTATAAGGCTAGAACCTGCGGGTGTGAATTGGGATAATGTTTTTGCAGGGAAATGTACTATGGACATGTGGTCGATGTTTAGAGATCTCTTGCGGGATGTTAGGGATAAATTTGTCCCGGTGAGGAAGATAAAGAATGATAGGGTGAAGGAACCATGTGTGACAAGTGAGGTGGAAAATCTAGTCAGGTGGAAGAAGGCAGCATGCATGAGGTTTAGGAAACAAAGATCGGATGGGTCTATTGAGGAATATAAGGAAGCAAGAAAGGAGCTTAAGAAGGGGCTTAGAAGAGCAAGAAGGGGACATGAGAAGGCCTTGGCGAGTAGGGTAAAGGAAAACCCCAAGGCATTTTTCAATTATGTGAAGAAAGAAAGGATGACAGGAGTGAAGGTAGGACTGATTAGAGATAAAAGTGGCAAGATGTGGCTGGAGGCTGTGGAAGTGAGCGCGGTTCTCAATGAATACCTCTCTTCAGTATTCACCAATGAGAGGGAACTTGATGACGGTGAGGACAATATGAGTGAGATTGATGTTCTGGAGCATGCTGATATTAAGGGAGAGGAGGTGTTGGAGTTATTAAAATACATTAGGATGGATAAGTCCCCGGGGCCTGAGGGAATATTCCCCAGGCTGCTCCAGGAGGTGAGGGAAGAGGTTGCTGAGCCTCTGGCTAGGATCTTTATGTCCTCCTTGTCCACGGGAATGGTACCAGAGGATTGGAGAGAGGCGAATGTTGTCCCCTTGTTCAAAAAAGGTAGTAGGGATAGTCTGGGTAATTATAGACCAGTGAGCCTTACGTCTGTGGTGGGAAAGCTGTTGGAAAAGATTCCTAGAGATAGGATCTATGGGCATTTAGAGAATCATGGTCTGATCAGGGACAGTCAGCATGGCTTTGTGAAGGGCAGATCATGTCTGACAAGACTGATAGAGTTCTTTGAGGAGGCGACCAGGCATATAGATGATGGTAGTGCAGTGGATGTGATCTATATGGATTTTAGTAGGGCATTTGACAAGGTTCCACACAGTAGGCTTATTCAGAAGGTGAGAAGGCATGGGATCCAGGGAAGTTTGGCCAGGTGGATTCAGAATTGGCTTGCCTGCAGAAGGCAGAGGGTCATGGTGGAGGGAGTACATTCGGATTGGAGGGTTGTGACTCGTGGTGTCCCACAAGGATCGGTTCAGGGACCTCAACTTTTTGTGATTTTTATTAACGATCTGGTTTTGGGATAGAAGGGTGGGTTGGCAAGTTTGCAGATGACACAAAGGTTGGTGGTGTTGTAGATAGTGTAGAGGATGGTCGAAGATTGCAGATAGACATTGATAGGATGCAGAAGTGGGCTGAGAAGTGGCAGATGGAGTTCAACATGGAGAAGTGTGAGGTGGTACACTTTGGAAGGACAAACTCCAAGGCAAAGTACAAAGTAAATGGCAGGATACTTGGTAGTGTGGAGGAGCAGAGGGATCTGGGATTACATGTCCACAGATCCCTGAAAGTTGCCTTGCAGGTAGATAGGGTAGTTAAGAAAGCTTATGGGGTATTAGCTTTCATAAGTTGAGGGATAGAGTTTAAGAGTTGTGATGTAATGATGCAGCTCTATAAAACTCTGGTTAGGCCACACTTGGAGTACTGTGTCCAGTTCTGGGCACCTCACTATAGGAAGGATATGGAAGCATTGAAAAGGGTACAGAGGAGATTTACCAGGATGCTGCCTGGTTTAGAGAGTATGCATTATGATCAGAGATTAAGGGAGTTAGGGCTTTACTCTTTGGAGAGAAGGAGGATGAGAGGAGACATGATAGAGGTGTACAAGATAATAAGAGGAATAGATAGAGTGGATAGCCAGCGCCTCTTCCCCAGGGCACCACTGCTCAATACAAGAGGACATGGCTTTAAGGTAAGGGGTGGGAAGTTCAAGGGGGATATTAGAGGAAGGTTTTTTACTCAGAGAGTGGTTGGTGCGTGGAATGCACTGCCTGAGTCAGTGGTGGAGGCAGATACACTAGTGAAGTTTAAGAGACTACTAGACAGGTATATGGAGGAATCTAAGGTGGGGGGTTATATGGGAGGCAGGGTTTGAGGGTCGGCACAACATTGTGGGCTGAAGGGCCTGTAATGCGCTGTACTGTTCTATGCTCTATGTTCATTCTTTGTACCACTAGCCGCCTATCTCCAGCTGCTGCTTCTTATTCTTCCACTTCTAGCAACATACTGTATGCAAGAAGCTCAAGTTCTTCCTTTAGTTAAAGCTTGGATCTAATTGTTCAATTATTTCCCTGATGCCTGGACATTAAACAAAACCACCCCACAGTATCGGCTTCATGGTTGCCTTGAACCATGGCCACATTTCTCTCATCCATCTTCCGTTCTCAATTAACAGATCAACTACTTGCACTTCAAGCGCCGTGCCATGTAACCCACGACTATACTTTCAGGCTGACAAGGTAGAGAAGGTTTGGGAGTGGCAGTTGAATGGTGATCCGGATTCACGTCAGTTCTGTGTGTGCATTCTGCTCAGGACTGCTACTCCGGGCATGTGGCATTATATGTGTATCTACCTTTCTCTGAAAGCTCTACCCAATCAAGTCATTACTTCCCCACCTCTAATTAGTGAAATTATTCAAAGGAAATCTAATGATGACAAAACTTATTTTAATGCACCTCTGACCATTTGTTCTTATGAATTGCTTACAATAATGTTCTGGGGAGCCGTTAATTCCAGAAGAGTCTGAGTCTTGCCCAGAGAATTTCGAAAATTAGCACTGCAGAGGATGTTTAAGGAAATGCCAGATACAATGCTTACAGAATATTTTAGGAATTCCCACAAATTTAACTTCAGTGGATTATGGGTAGCAGCATGAGAGTAGAAAAAAACTACATAAAAGTATACAGTTGAATGGAAACAGGCATTTCTGGGACTCTGAAAGGAAATCTTCTCCTATTCTGCCCTGAAAGTGATCAGAATTTCCAAACAATGCCTTTATGCCCAGTATAAACTTTTGCTTCTTTTTATGTGTGACAGGTGTGAGGACATAACCTGAAATTCCCTCTCACTTCTCTTTTGAACCATGCTGTGTTCACAGAAGACTTGGCTCTTAAAGCCTCTTCTGACATCGACCAAAGCAAAATTGTGAAACGACAAAAGTGAAAGTTGTGTGCAACTATGAGGACAATTGCACAGGCATATGGTTAGAACCACCATACAAAGGTTCACTGCATATTTCAAGCCCTCAAATACCAATGTGTGAAAGTAATGCAGAGATTTCAAATTAACCATGTGATAATTTTTAAATGCTTTCATAAAAAGTGTAAATTGGAAATTTGCTAAACCAGGATGTGTTGATTAAAGCAGCCTCAGCCTAAAGATGTCAGTCCAGTGTCTGATGACAATGCAGCCAATGTGGCCACAAATCATTCTGAAAACTGCTTAAAATCCAATTGCCCTTTCAAGGTGAGTTCACGTCTTGCTTATGCCACAATATATATTAACTAATCTAATAGCTTAACATGTATCAATTCCCACATATTACGTACACCCGAAGTATTTAATACTATTCCAAAATGACTGACAGTTTATTTCTAACTGTTCTACTTGGTTTGTTGGTGATGGTACAATGCAGCGAAGGATTGTAAACTGAATGGTGCATGTGAAATAAAATTAACTGGAAAAATATATACACACGTAGCTGTGGATGTTGTTTGACAGTAACATGACAGCTGAACACTTGCTGATGTTTGTTCATATCTTTGCCCTCAGGTCGATCAGGCTGCAGGCAGACAGAGTGTGCTGCTTAACTGAGAACCTCAGCTTCAGTCGTGATAACACTGATATTTTCAACACCACTGCGATCACTGGCAGGTAATGGCGAAGTCAGGTGGTACATAAGAAGAGCAACTAGAGATAACTAAAGAGAAGGATGGAAGGCTTCAGTAGGGGGTGATCCCAGAATACATGGCTGTTACTTGGAAAAAGAAACAGTATCGTAACAGGTCTACCTTTACGTGAAAGTTTTTGCACACAGAAATAATTTTCCAAGTTACCAGGCTACCAAGGAGAAGGGTTCATGGACGAGCTCAGAGCTTTCCTGAAAGACAAAATCCCCACTTCTGGATCTATGGCCCAAGTTCTTTCAAAGTGGAGAAGAAACATTTGGGATGATATTGAGAATCTCAAGTCTGTGTGTTGGGAAAATACAAAAGCCCTATGTAAGCAGTGGGAGAAATGCACCAGATTTCATCGGCTTCCACCAACACTCTCTTCCTGCTTTAACTTCTGAAACTGTGGTTCCCAATTTGCCCTCTTCAGATCTTCGTCCCTCAAAAACAGAATGGGAACAAGTCAACTTTTGATTACTGAGGACAGCTTTCAAAGAGGAAGAATTGGTGGTATATATTGTACCTCAGAAAGTAATATTGGGAACATAATGCAAGAATGAAGGAAAAGGGCTATTTTAGCTTAGAACTTACCGGAAAAAAAAGTTGGCTGCGAACCTTTCTGCCTTTCTAGTGGCCTCATTATAGGAAGGATGTGGAAGCTTTAGAGAGGGTACAGAGGAGATTTAATAGGATGCTGCCTGGATTAGAGAATGTCCAATGAGGACATTCCAGAAGAACATCCAGAATTCCAGAAAGGATTGTAAGGGATAAAATTGGTCCTCTTGAAGATCAGAGTGGTCAGCTATGTGCGGAACCAAAGGAAATAGGGGAGATCTTAAATAGGTTTTTTGTGTTTGTATTTACTAAGGAAACTAGCATGAAGTCTATGGAATTAAGGGAAACAAGTAGTAAGATCATGGAAACTGTACAGATCGAAAATGAGGAGGTCTTTGCTGTCTTGAGGAAAGTTAAAGTGGATAAATCCCCGGGACCTGACAGGGTGTTCCCTCGGACCTTGAAGGAGACTAGTGTTGAAATTGCAGGGGCCCTGGCAGAAATATTTAAAATGTCGCTGTCTACAGGTGAGGTGCCGGAGGATTGGAGAGTGGTTCATATTGTTCCGTTGTTTAAAAAAGGATCGAAAAGTAATCCGGGAAATTATAGGCCAGTAAGTTTAACGTCGGTAGTAGGTAAGTTATTGGAGGGAGTTCTAAGAGACAGAATCTACAAGTATTTGGATAGACAGGGACTTAGTAGGGAGAGTCAACATGGCTTTGTGCGTGGTAGGTCATGTTTGACCAATCTATTGGAGTTTATCGAGAAGGTTACCAGGAAAGTGGATGAAGGGAAGGCAGTGGGTATTGTCTACATGGACTTCAGTAAGGCCTTTGACAAGGTCCCGCATGGGAGGTTAGTTAGGAAAATTCAGTCGCTAGGTATACATGGAGAGGTGGTTAATTGGATTAGACATTGGCTCAATGAGAAGAAGCCAAAGAGTGGTAGTAGAGAATTGCTTCTCCGAGTGGAGGCCTGTAACTAGTGGTGTGCCACAGGGATCAGTGCTGGGTCCATTGTTCTTTGTCACCTATATCAATGATCTGGATGATAATGTGGTAAATTGAATCAGCAACTTTGCTGATGATACAAAGATTGGAGGTGTAGTAGACAGTGAGGAAGGTTTTCAGAGCCTGCAGAGGGAGTTGGACCAGCTGGAAAAATGGGCTGAAAAATGGCAGATGGAGTTTAATACAGACAAGTGTGCGGTATTGCATGTTGGAAGGACAAACCAAGGTAGAACATACAGGGTTAATGGTAAGGCACTGAGGAGTGCAGTGGAACAGAGGGATCTGGGAATACAGATACAAAATTCCCTAAAAGTGGCGTCACAGGTAGATAGGGTCATAAAGAGAGCTTTTGGTACATTGGCCTTTATTAATCAAAGTATTGAGTATAAGAGCTGGAATGTTATGAGGAGGTTGTATAAGGCATTGGTGAGGCCGAATCTGGAGTATTGTGTTCAGTTTTGGTCACCAAATTACAGGAAGGATATAAATAAGGTTGAAAGAATGCAGAGAAGGTTTACAAGGATGTTGCCGGGATTTGAGAAACTCAGTTACAGAGAAAGGTTGAATAGGTTAGGACTTTATTCCCTGGAGCATAGAAGAATGAGGGGAGATTTGATAGAGGTATATAAAATTATGATGGATATAGATAGAGTGAATGCAAGCAGGCTTTTTCTACTGAGGCAAGGGGAGAAAAAAACCAGAGGACATGGTATAAGGGTGAGGGGGGAAAAGTTTAAAGGGAACATTAGGGGGGGCTTCTTCACACAGAGAGTGGTAGGAGTATGGAATGAGCTGCCAGACGAGGTGGTAAATGCGGGTTCTTTTTTAACATTTAAGAATAAATTGGACTGATACATGGATGGGAGGTGTATGGAGGGATATGGTCCGTGTGCAGGTCAGTGGGACTAGGCAGAAAATGGTTCGGCACAGCCAAGAAGGGCCAAAAGGCCTGTTTCTGTGCTGTAGTTTCTATGGTTTCTATGGACAGGTAGAGCAAGCTAGGGCTTTTCTCTTTGGGGCAATGGAGAATGAGAGGTGACCTGATAGAGGTGTACAAGGTGATAAGAGGCATAGATGTAGTGTGTAGACGAAGAATTTCCCCCCAGGGCATAGATGGCTAATACAAGGGGATGTAATATTAAGGTAACTGGAGAAATGTATAGGGGGGCTGTCAGAGGTAGGTTTTTCACACAGAGAGCGGTGGCTGCATGGGATACCCTGCCAGGAGTGGTGGTAGAGACAGATACATTAGGGAGATTTAAGAAATTATTAGATCAGCGCAAGAATGAGAGAAAAATAACGTACTATGTAGGAGGCAAACATGAGGAAATATGCAGATGTTGGAATTTCAAGCACTGTGAGTCCTGACGAAAGGTCTCGGCCTGAAACGTCGACTGTACCTCTTCCTATAGACGCTGCCTGGTCTGCTGTGTTCACCAGCATTTTTTGTGTGTGTTGCTATGTAGGAAGGAAGGATTAGATTGGTAACAGAGGAGGTTAAAAGTTCGGCACAACATTGTGGGTCTAGGGGCTGTGCTGTAGTGTTCAATGTTCTATGTTCTATATTTTGCTCTCTGAAAGTTTCTCATTACATCTCCTAGTTCTAAATTGGAGGCTTCATTACAGCACTGCCTTTTTTTTCACTCGTGCATTGTCATGCTCCTTCCTGGTGACATATTAAATGCCTGTGGCTCCTGAGACAGCTGTAAGAAGTGCTGATTTGGATGCCAGTTGGAGGTATGTGAGCGTGGGAGCATGGCTGATGGATTACTCTATTACGGGTTGTTGATGAGGGGCAGAACTGGCAGCTGGAATGAATACAAATACCATGCACCATGAATACCAAGCCTCTGAGGAGCTGACTTATTGAAGGAGCTTTGCAGAACTTCTGGTATCGAAACTAAAAGTACTCCTGGCAAGAAAAGAAAATTAATGAGGGAAGTGAAGTATATTCCAGGTTAGTCTATCAAACTAGGGACACCCTTATACATGAACGGTCCATCAGCATTTATCTAGTGTTTTCAGCACATCAATTATATGACAATAAGGTTCAATCACTGATTTGCTCTCCTGCTGGCAGTATTCAGCAAAACATTCAACTGCCCAGCACGGTGACTGTCAAAATCTATAAATGAACGTGTCAATGCAAATGCACACAAACAGAAAGTTATTTTATACAAGTGCAGCAAAAGCACTTGTACTGCAAGATTCTTTTTGAAGGAAGCGGACATTTTGCAAGATTGGAACCTACAGTGTTGTGAAAACTGTAAATCAGAAGCTGCTTTTATTGCATGCTAGATGAGACGAGGACACAGAAAATTTTATGTAGATCTGCTTTTGCGTGAGGTAGCTCCGAATACAAAAACATGTTTTGCTATCCAAATGCTTGTTGTAGACTAGGATGTCATGTAAAGGCAAAGTGAAATCAAACTAAAGACTCTATAAATCGTAAATCAAAGAAGATACTGGAATTATTTGACAGGTCAGCACCTCTGGAGAGAAAAAGATAGGCTGGAATTTTAGATGCTCCCTATGCTTCTGGGCAGATATACACAAACATTCCTGTAAGTAGGAAATATGTTTGGTAGATTTAAGAGTAAGCTGAAGATTCCTACATATTCCTGTGAGGTCAATGAACAAATCCATGCAGTTGTTTTCTGCTCAACACGACTCACAGTTCAGGAACAAAGCCTCTCACTCCCTGATTTTGCTAGTATTAAAAAAAAATAATGTGGCACTATGGGGCGTGATTTATAGCTAGCCCCAGCATTCCTAATGGCCAACACTACTTATTGTTCTTGTTTTTAAATGCATTCGTGGTGTGTGTGTTCGGTAGAATTATGGTGGGATGTTTAGCTGGGAGCTCTTGGCCGTGGTCCAGGCCCTCCGCCACTTCTGCCTCTACCTCTTCAGCCGATGGTTCCTGCTTCGCACCGACCATGCATCACTGACTTGGCTGTTGAGCTTCCGCGGTCCCGAGGGGCAGCTGGGGCGGAGGTCGGACGCTCCCCAGGACTACAATTTTGAGGTACAGCGCTGCACCATGGCAACGCTAACTCCCTCTCTCGCTGTCCCTGTGAGGCCAACAGATGTTGCTCCTGTTGCCACCTCGAGGAGCGGAGCCAGTGTTTCTGGTGGCGGCCAGCGGCGAGATAGACCTCCCCACCGTTGACCCCCAGCAGCTGCGCAGTGAGCAGGAGAGTGATCCCGTGCTGGCCCGGGTGAGGGGACGACTGAGTGTGGGACAGTGGCCGAACTGGGCCGTGGTCTCCTCCCTGGATCCAGGGACCAAAGCCCTGTGTTCTCAGTGGGGCACGCTGCGACGGGTTGTGGTCCTGGCGGTGGCCGTTCGCCAACGACGGCAGACATCTCCTGCAGCTGGTGGTCCCCTGGGGGTGCTGCAGTTGCAGCTTTGTCCGGTGGGGGTCGGCCATTTCGGGGTCACAACGACACTGGACAAGCTGCGTGAATGCTTCCATTGGCCTGCGTGCAGGCGTGCAGGCAGGGTGTGGAGCCGCGATGATTGCATGTCCCAGAAGGGCCAGGCCGCCAATACACCAATGGAGCATTTAGAGATGGACTTCCTGAGCCGGTCCCCCGGCACCGATGTTGGGAACCAGCACGTTCTTGCGGTCACGGATTACTTCACAAGGTGGCCAGAGGCACCTGTGGCCCTGGACCAGAGAGCTACCACCGCCACTGAGAAACTTGTGGATGAGCTCTTCCACCATTTCAATGCCCATGAGGAAGTTCGCAGTGACCGGGGTGCAACTTTGAAGTGCAGGTGTTTGGCAAGGTCTGTAGGCGGCTCAGAATCACCAAGAGGTGGACGACCCCCTTTCACCAGCAAAGTAATAGGCTGGTAGAACGCTTTAACCACACCCTATCTGCACAGTCTGCCACCCTAGTCAGCCAGCACCAGCATGATTGGAATCATGCCGGAGGTTCCTGCAGACGCTGGTTTGGACTACCTGCAGGACCTCAGGGGATGCCTGAACACTGCTCACGATGCGGCCTGGAGAACCAAAGCGCAGCTAGAGACTGCCAAAAATGGGCTTTTGATGACCACATCCGAGGACAGGACTCTACTGTGAGGGACCAAGTCATAAACACCTCCACTATTTCTATGTGTCTGACTTAGTTCTTACCGAACGATTGTGCTCTGTCTGTGATTGTGCTGGTCACAATAAAAACGGCAGTTGAGATAAATGAGCTTTTCTCATCTGTCATCATGGACTGAATGCTCGCCACAACAATTTTACTCCCTATTTTTTGTGAAAGGAAATGATGCTTCGAAAAGGAGCCGACAGGAGATTCTGTAGATGTGAAAGAGACACGTGCATGGTATGTTGCCTCCAGGTGCCAAGGTTAGGGATGACTCAGATCGGGGCCACAGCATTTTACAGGGGGAGGATGAACAGCCAGAAGTGGTGATACACATTGATCGCAACAACATACTGTAGGTAGGAAAAGGGATAAGGTCCAGAAGCCAGAATAGAGGAAGTTAGGTAGAAAGCTGAAAAGCAAGACCTCAAAGTTAGTAATCTCTGGATTGCGGCCTGTGCCATGTGCCAGTGAGAAGAATAGGATGATTTGTAGATAATGTGTGGCTGAGGAAGTGGTGCTGGGGGCAGGGTTTCAGATTTATGGGTCAATGGGATCTCTTCCAGGAAACATATGACCTGTACAAAAAGGATGGGTTACACCTGAACTCGAGGGAGACCAACATTCTTCTGGGCAGGTTTTTGCAGGGGCCCTGGCAGAAATATTTAAAATGTCGGTGTCTACGGGTGAGGTGCCGGAGGATTGGAGAGTGGCTCATGTGGTTCCGTTGGTTAAAAAAGGATCGAAAAGTAATCTGGGAAATTATAGGCCGGTAAGTTTGACGTCGGTAGTAGGTAAGTTATTGGAGGGAGTACTAAGAGACAGAATCTACAAGCATTTGGAGAGACAGGGACTTATTAGGGAGAATCAACATGGCTTTGTGCGTGGTAGGTCATGTTTGACCAATCTATTGGAGTTTTTCGAGGCAGTTACCAGGGAAGTGGATGAAGGGAAGGCAGTGGATATTGTCTACATGGATTTCAGTAAGGCCTTTGACAAGGACCCGCATGGGAGGTTAGTTAGGAAAATTCAGTTGCTAGGTATACATGGAGAGATGGTAAATTGGATTAGACATTGGCTCAATGGAAGAAGCCAAAGAGTGGTAGTAGAGGATTGCTTCTCCGAGTGGAGGTCTGTGACTAGTGGTGTGCCACAGGGATCAGTGCTGGGTCCGTTGTTATTTGTCATCTATATCAATGATCTGGATGATTATGTGGTAAATTGGATCAACAAATCTGCTGATGATACAGAGATTGGAGATGTAGTGGACAGTGAGGAAGGTTTTCAAAGCTTGCAGAGGGATTTGGACCAGCTGGAAAAATGGGCTGAAGAATGGCAGATGGAGTTTAATACTGACAAGTGTGAGGTATTGCACTTTGGAAGGACAAACCAAGGTAGAACATACAGGGTTAATGGTAAGGCACTGAGGAGTGCAGTGGAACAGAGGGATCTGGGAATACAGATACAAAATTCCTTAAAAGTGGCATCACAGGTAGATAGGGTTGTAAAGAGAACTTTTGGTACATTGGCCTTTATTAATCAAAGTGTTGATTATAAGAGCTGGAATGTTGTGATGAGGTTGTATAAGGCATTGGTGAAGCCGAATGTGGAGTATTGTGCTCAGTTTTGGTCACCAAATTACAAGAAGGATATAAATAAGGTTGAAAGAGTGCAGAGAAGGTTTACAAGGATGTTTCCGGGACTTGAAAAACTGAGTTACAGAGAAAGGTTGAACAGGTTAGGACTTTATTCCCTGAAGCGTAGAAGAACGAGGGGAGATTTGATAGAGGTATATAAAATTATGATGGGTATAGATAGCGTGAATGCAAGCAGGCTTTTTCCACTGAGGCAAGGGGAGAAAAAAACCACAGGACATGGGTTAAGGGTGAGGGGGGAAAAGTTTAAAGGGAACATTAGGGGGGGCTTCTTCACACAGAGAGTGGGGGGGAGTATGGAATGAGCTGCCAGACGAGGTGGTAAATGTGGGTTCTTTTTTAACATTTAAGAATAAATTGGACAGATACATGGATGGGAGGTGTATGGAGAGATATGGTCCGTATGCAGGTCAGTGGGACTAGGCAGAAAATGGTTCGGCACAACCAAGCAGGGCCAAAAGGCCTGTTTCTGTGCTGTAGTTTTTCTATGGTTTGACAGGGTTGTTTTTAAACTAATTTGGCAGGGGGATAGGAACAAGAGTGATGGGGCTGAGGATGGGGCAGTTGGTAAACAAGCAGATGCAGTGTGTCGTGAGACTGTGAGGAGGAACAGGCAGATGATATGGCTGAACTACAGTCAGTGGGATGAGTTGAAGTGTACATGGGGACAAAATTGAAAAGGGTGATGAATACTGAACTGAAAGTGTTTATTTGAATACATGTAGTTATAGAATAATGTTGGAGGAACTCAGCAGTCAGGAAGCATCTATGGAAATAAACAAACAGTCTATGTTTTGGGTTGAGACCCCCCTTCGGGACTGGAAAGGATGGGAGAAGATGTCAGAATAAAGGGCTGAGGGGGATGGGGAAAGAGGATTGCTATAAGATGATAGGTGAAGTCAGGTGGGTCGGAAAGGTGAAGATCTGGAGATGAAGGAATCTGATAGGAGGGAAGAATGAAGAAAGGAGAAAGGGAAGAAGGAGAAGCATCAAAGGGGAGGAGATAGGCAGGTGAGAAGAGGTAGGAGACCAGAGAGAGGAATGAAAGAAGAGGGAAGGAGGGTGAAATTACTAGAAAGAGAAATCAATGCTTTTCCCATCAGGTTGAAGGCTACCCAGATGGAATATGAGGTGTTGCTCTTTCCATCTGAGCGTGGCCACATCGTAGCTCAAGAGGAGGCCACTGACTGACATATCAGAATGGGAATGGGAAAAGGAATTAAAATGGGTGGCTAACAGGAGATTCTATTATTGTTGGATGAAGTAGAGGTGCTCGACAAAGTGGTCCCCCGATTTACAATGGACTTCACCGATACAGAGGAAGCTGCTTCAGAAGCACCATCTACAATAGACAACCCCAACAGTTAATAAGGTAAATGATCTTGTAGCGCAGTTAGAGATTGGGAGATATGACATGAGCATCACCGAGTTGTGGCTGAAAGAAAATCATAGCTGGAAGCTTAATATCCAAGGATACAATTTGTATCAAAAGGACAAGCAGGTAGGCAGAGGGGGTGGGCTGGCTTTGTGGTAAAACATTAAATCGAATCCTTAGAAAGAGGTGTTATAGGATTAGAAAATGTAGAATTCTTATGGATGAAAAGATCCTATTGGAAGATATATAGAGGCTTTCAAACAATAGCCAGGATGTGGCTACAAATTACAATAGGAGATAGAAAATGCATGTAAAATGGACAACGTCATGAAAGTCATGGGGATTTCAATATGCAGATGGATTGGGAAAATCAGGTTGGTGCTGGATTCCAAGAGAAGGAATTTGTAGAATGCCTATGAGATAGCGTTCACCAGCAACTTTGATGTGTGTTGCTTGAATTTCCAGCATCTGCAGGATTCCTCGTGTTTGAGATAGATTTTTAGAGCAGCTTGTGTTTGAGCCCGGTAGCGAAAATGCAACTCTAGATTGGGTGTTGTGTAAAGAACCAGATTTGATTAGGGAGCTTAAGGTAAAGAAGCCCTTTGGAGACACTGATCATAATATGATATAATTCAGCCTACAGTTTGAGATGTTATCGATATTACAATGGAGAAAAGGAAATTATAGAGCTATGAGAGGGGAGCTGGCCAATGTTGATTTGAAGGGAACACTGGCTGGGATAATGGCAGAACAGCAAACGCTGGTGTTTCTGGGAGCAATTTAGAAGGCACAGGATAAATACACCCCAAAGATGAAGAAGTATTCTAAAGGAAGGATGAAGCAACTGTGGCTGACAAAAGAAATCAAAGACATCATAAAAGTATAGAGAGTGGGCATATAATATAGCAACATTTAATATGTAGCTAAATGACTGGGAAGCTTTTAAAAGTCAACAGAAGGCAGCTAAAAAACCAATAAGGAATGAAAAGATGAAATATGGGGGTGCGCTAACCAATAACATAAAAGAGGATACCAAAGTTTTTTTTGAGTAAAGAAGAGGTGACGTAGGATATTGAATCACTGAAGTATGAACTTGGAGAGATAGTAATGGTGGAAAAAACTTAATAAATATTTTGCATCAGTCTTCACTGTGGAAGAAACTAACATTGTTTCAGAAATTTGAGTGTCATGGCGACAGAAGTGACTGTAGTTGCTATTACTAAGGAGAAGGTGCTTAGGAAATTGAAAGGTCTGAAGGTAGGTAAGGTCTGAAGATGGACTATATCCCAGGGTTCTGAAAGAGGTAATTTAAGGGATTGCAGAGGCATTAGTAGTGGTCTTTCAAGAAACACTAGATTCTGGAATGGTGTCAGAGAACTGGAAAATTGCAAATATCACTCCACTCTTTAAGCAGCGTCAGTTAGCCTGACTTCCATGGTTGGAAAGATGTTGGAGTTCTTTATTAAGGATGAAGGTTTGGGGTACTTGAGGGCACATGATAAATAGACTGAAGTCAGCATGATTTCCTTAAGGGGAAATCTTGCCTGACAAATCTGCTGGATTCTTTGAGAAAATAGCAGACAGGATAGACAAAGGAGAGTCAGTAGATGTTGTTTACTTGGATTTCATAGGGCCTTTGATAAGATGCTGCACATTAGGATAATAGACAAGATAAGAGCCCATGGTATTACAGGAAAGATACTAGCATGGATAGAAGATTGGCAGACTAGCAGGAGGTAAAGCAAGGTAATAACGGGGGATTTTTCTGGTTGGCCGCTGATGACTTGTGGTGTTCAGTGTTGGTCAATGTTGGGACTGCTTCTTTTCGCATTATATGTCAATGATTCGGATGATGGAATTAAAGACTTTGTGGCCAAGCTTATGGACGATATAAAGATAGGTTGAAGGGCAGGTAGTGTTGAGGAAGCAGGGAGTCTGCAGAAGGACTTAGACAGATTAGGAGAATGAACAAAGATGAAAAATAGTGTAGGGAAGTATGTGGTCATGCACTTTGGGAGGGGGAATAAAGGTGTAGACTATTTTCTAAACAGGGAGAAAATTCAGAAATCAGAGCTGCAAAGGGACTTGGGAGTCCTTGTACAGGATTCCCTAAAGGTTAACTTGCAGGTTGAGATAGTGGTAAGGAAGGCAAATCCAACATTAGCATTCATTTCAAGAGGACTACAATAGAAAGCAAGGATGTAATGCTGAGGCTTTATAAAGCATTGGTCAGACTGCACTTGGAATATTGTCAACAGTTTTAAGCTTATCTGAAAAAACATGTGCTGGCATTGGAGAAGGTCCAGAAGAGGTTCACGAGAATGATTCCAGGAATGAAGGGGTTAATGTATGAAGAGTAATGGCTCTAGAACTCTGCTGGCAGGAGTTTAGAAGAATGGGGGAAGGAAGAATCTCATTGAACCTACTGAACATTGAAAGGCCTAGAAAAAATGGATGTGAAGATGTTTTCTATAGAGGGGGAGTCTCGGACAAGATGGCACTGCCTCAGTATAGAGGGAGATCCCTTTAGAACAGAGGCGAGGGTTGTGAATCTGTGGAATTCATTGCCACAGGTGGCTGTAGAGGCCAAGTCATTGCATATATTTAAAGTGAATGTTGATAGGTTCTTGATTAGTAAGGATGTCAAAGGTTATGAGGAAAAATAAGGAGAATAGGGTTGAGAGGAAAGGTAAATCAGCCATGAGGAGATGGCAGATTCAATGGGCTGAATGGCCTAATTCTGTTCTATGTCTTATGGTTTAAAAGCTTATGGCCCAGGCTTTTGAACCATTCAAATTTGTAAATAATTTTAACAGCCAAGAGTTGGCCAGCCTGTGATAAAATTCATCAAGGCTGATATAATTTCGTTTCGGAACGTTAATGAGCTGTTAGCTGTCAAGTGAATCAGCCGCAGAAGAAGATTGATCCTTTCTAGATATGGATTGAGGTGGACTGAAAACCAAGTTTCCTGGTGTTTGAGAGAATCTTGCCATCTGAGATGCACGGTAAACTGGCCCTTAAATAAAGTCAGCATCCAGTTTAACTAATATCATCTTACAGTGAATTGCCCAAATGTAATAGCTTGGAAACACCCATGTACAATTATTATTTGAGCCTCTAGTAACTGTGAAATAATAGTTAAATACAGTTCGTGTGAAGGGGAGAAGGAGGGCCAGGAAGAGAGTGGACAATCTGTTGCGCCAGATTCCAGCACCTGCAGTCTCTTGTACCTCCAGAGAGGGAGAAATTTGATAGAAAAGGGTAAAAAAAAAGCATGGACAGGCTGTTGATAGTTTGGTTTTCTAAGCTCATGTTTATTGCATAGCATTTAAACATTTGAACATTTCTGAACAATTCTTTGCAAATAATTGAAGACGAGCTGCTGTCTTGGCAATTGCCACACAGATTAAACAGGAATACATGTTCAGTGCTGCTGACATCATGCTGTTTGAAGAAGCAATTAGATTGTTACAAAACCCACTGGAACCCAGATCAAATGCAAACTGCGATCTGAGTGTTTCTGCCACTGGGTGGCCATTGTAAATTGGCAATGCTGGGTGTTCCTACAAGGCAGCCCACTAGGCCTCACAAGTAATGAAGTTGAGATTATGATCAGGTCCAGGTCCAGCTAGCGGTACAAAAATCATTAAAAACACTTTTCACACAGGATCCAGAGGTTACCCAACCCAGCTGGAAGGAAAAGGAACTGGAATTGGAGATTGTGTTGGTTTATTATTGCCATATGTTCCACGATACAGTGAAAGGCTTGCCTTGCGCATTTTTTGAACAGATCAGATCAAGATGTCCTGAGGGAGGGACGGGGCCCCTCTCCTGATGTGTGACGGTGCCTGCAAAAACTGGTTATTTAAGTGTCCCACTGGATAGTGTTAAGGCTTTCGAATATGGCCCAAGTGTGGAGAGACAGACACTGAAGTGGGTCGATCATTGAGAAACTTTAATGTGAATTAGGATTTTAAGAGGAAAGAAAACAATAAACACTAGGCCAAACAGGGCTGCTAACTAAAACTGTCAAATGGAAAACTAGATGCCAACTCCACAGCTGAAAGGAATATCTAAATATAAAATGAACATCGCTAGTCTCCAGCGTTAGTCGACTTGATGGTCCACTTTCTCAGGCAAGGCCGAACGTGAGCAGGCAGCGTAACTTTGCTGAGCTTGGTTCGAGTCTCAAGAAGACATAACAAAAAGGAAGGAGTTAAATACTGTCAAAATGAAATGGTAACACCTGACATGTTCATATTTCGAGTGCAATTGCCGAATCTGCTTCACAGCCTGCAGCAGGGTCCTTGATTGTGACAGATAGTCAGTCCACAATCTTACAGAGTTATGCTTCTTGGTGGGAGATGATGGAGGGTCACAGTAAAGTAACCAAGATGGAAAATCATAATCATACTGTGCAGCAAAAAAGAATTATTAAATGTCGATTGCAGATATGGACCACAAATACCAAGGCACATGTGGGTAAACTTAACGCAGAATTTCACTGTTAAAATCAAATCAGATACCATTTCTAAATAATACAACACAAATATTCCAACATGCTAGTAACACTTTCATGATTTGTTACAGTGAGGATGGTTTAGAGAACATACACTGCTTGACTAGTCTGGCTAGGTGCACCCGTTGTGCTTGCATTGCTTCCCCTCCCTCACACTGATCTCTCTCTCTCCCCCCTCCAATTTCCAGGCCTCAGTGCTCTTCAATTCCATTGCCAGCCTTTCAAATCCCTTGTCCTCTTTCCCGCACTTCGTCTCTGTCCTCATCTCACATGATCTTTCCTCCTCTGATCCCACCTTGACTGTCTAACTCCTGCCAATCTTTTGTCACCCTGTATTCTAACCCTTTCCTTCATGCACTTACCTGCAGTCTGAAGTCCTGACCACTCTATCCCTCTACCGGATCCTTTTATTTCAGTCAGCTCTCCCTCAGTCTCTACTCCCACTACGCAAGTGTTTCACTGCAAAATCTTTTCCCCAAACAACACACTCCACCACCCCCACCCCCCTTGCGATATCATCTCATTCCAATCCTCTCTCGCTTTCTAATCTCTTGAATTTTCCCCCTGTTCTCTTGACCTTGGCTGATCTTTTTTCTTTTCCTCCAATCCACCCTTTTCTTCTTTCCTTTCATCAGCTGTGCTCTTCCTCTTCCCTGAGCCATTCTTTCCCCATGTCATCAGCTAGTCTCAAGGTAATAACAAAGAGCTGACGATGGCCTCTGCAAACCCAAATTGCAGGTCCCATTTCGGACCTTGCCTAACTGTAACATGATTGTGTTGAGAGTGGGATTGATGGTGTAGGATAATTTTCAGGCCCCCCCCCCCACCCAAACTATTGTCAATGTTTAATGCTGGAAACATTTCATTCAACAATATAACCACTCTTGAAATCCATAGTAGATATATGAACTTGTGATTCCATGTTTTCCCCATGGACTGAACATGCTGTGTCTGTTGCTTGAAAACAGGGTGTACAGTTACCTAATGTAAGCCATCAGGCAACTAGGAAGACACATGCATGTTATGCGCAAAGCTGGATTTTGAAGTGGACTCAAATAATTTGATTCTATAATTTAATTCTACACTTTGATCTGGTATGGACAGGAATAGGTATTCTGTGCTGTGAATCACTAATTCACTTCTACAACGACACACTTCTGTAAAGGCAACAGCAACAGAGTTAACTCACTTCAAGGCTAATGAAGCAGAATTTGTGGTTGTAATGACAGTAGAACTGCCAGCAGCACTATCATCACTCTGTGAAGTTGTCAGCAAATTCTGGAGTCCGCACAAGAACACTAAATTTAGAAATCTGCAAGCTGCAGGTTGCACACTCCTGCACAGGGTGTGCCCTCTCACACCTCACCATTACCTTCTGATAACGTCACTGCTATGTGAATTTGTGCAGTTTAAAAAAATGATTCCTGTTACAGGAAGCAGTAAAAAGGTAACATCTTGTATAAATCAAATATTAATTGTATCCTAAGCTACCCCTTGGTCAAACCATGAAGCAATTATTTTAAAAGTACGTAGCCCAATCACAAAAAAACAAATTTCAAAATCCCATGTGTTCTAAAAAGTAATTACATTTTTTTTAAAAAAGGCCTGTGATAGTTCAGTTTTTGTAAAATATTTTAAATTTATACTGCTCTAAACAACAATTCATCCCTGGAGAAGGGAAATACTCATGACAGAGCCAAAAAAAAGGGAAAATTTATTTGAAATCAATTGCCCGTACTCTCCCATTGATGATCAGGCAATAATTTCTTAATGGCATTCCTGCTTTTCTGAATTGCTCAGTCTTTTCCATCTTCTCTCTATTCTCCTATTTTATTTCACTTTGATCATTTTATACTCTTGCTGTCCAGCCTTACATATTCCTAATACGTATTTTTGCAGGAGTTTAATAATGTTTCCCTGTATTTTTAAAACTAAAAATATGATTTGCTACCTGTGTTCCCTCATTTGATGATTTTCTTTGAATGTCATAAGGCAGGTGTGGAGTGGAGTGAAGTGTAGGGGTGGGACACAATGTAGAGGTCTTGGTACAGTGCCTGTCCGATAATTTTACAGGGTTCCAATGAAGTTTATAGTGCATTCCAGTTAATTGGGACATATTGGGACCAGTACATTTCGGCACATTTAAGTGGTTGCCCCAGTTAGCCGAAGCTTCATGGAAAAAGTTAAAAGATATAAAAATGACAAACTACCATTTAACTGAGTAACAATTTATGTATTTAAATGAAATATAGAACAAATTAGAACACTACCAATACTTGTACCATATTATAAAACTGCCTATTAGTTTCTAATGGTTATCAACAGAGGAATTCGTCTGCCATGTACTTTTGATTCACTGTAAATGAACAAAATTAGTACAGATGGTGGTGGCATCCGTTAGTCTCGCGAGACCTGGATCTGTGCCTGGAAAGTCCTGCTTCAGTCTGTGTTGGTAGAGCAGCGTCTGTTGTGGCTGTAGAGGCCCACACAGGAGTGACAGTCTCAGCTACAGCGACTGCACTTGAAGGCGCTGTCCTCCAGTGTCATCTTGGTGCTGTTATTCTGACAAGTGCGTTTTTGTTCAGCAGCAAGCCTCAGCTTCTCTTCTCCTCTTTTTAGACCTCTGCACTGCATTCATACAATACTTTAGATGACTGGATGCTCCAATTCATCATTTTCATTGTAACATTCAAGATGATTGCCGATACCTCGTTAATTCCTAGCTTGTTGAAGTAGAGAAATCATTTCATTTTCACTCCGCTGTTTTTGGTATCTCCAAGCCCGAGTGCTTGAAATCGCGGTAAGCTGAACAGTGTTGAATTGTCTTACTGTTTATTTCTTGCCAATCATCGGTGACAAAAATCACTGCTTTTTGAACATAAACTCACGTAACTGGTGCTATTTAAAAACTGATTGCTGTAAGCACAGTGTAGCGTCTAACACAAGTGCATTTGAATGATGCTAGTTAGAAACTGTTCAGCAACAATCTTCTTCCCCAATTAAGCAGCAGACTGTCTCAAGTAAACAAAGGGAATCACAGCTATTTTCTTGATTTAGCTTTTGTTCTTTAGGAATTGTCCCAAGTAAACGGCTGCCCCGATTAACTGATGGCCAATTAACTGGAATCCACTGTACTTTTATAATCTGCTTTCATATGCAATTGCAATTGAGGAACTATTACAAATGGTGTACAGATTTTCTTTCTATTTTAAATACAAATTATTTCCATTTTAGAGTATTGGATCCAGGGAGCCAATGTATCCTATCCTTTTATTCAAGTTAATCTCTTCTTTCCAAGAAATATAACAGGTCCCACCTCGAGATATGATGTTTCTGAAGCCATCATTGTGAATATTAGAGATTTATCAGAGCTTAACTGCTGTATCTTTAAAAATTAAAGAAGCAGCAACGAAAATAAATAACTAACTAATGAATCCTTTGGAAATGGGCAACATCCTCAACATAATTTAGCTCTCTGCTCCTCAAGGAAAAAATGATAAAGAGCTTGCTAATTAACTGGCACTATATTAGAAACCCAGAGTAAGTATTCATTTAATAAAAGCACCTTTAGTGTTCTACAGTTGATCCCTTAATGTGAGATTAATTTGCTTATTATTTCTTGTCTGTTTGTCTTTTTGAAGCACAGATAGATTAGTAAATTAACTTACCATTGTGTACCTCCAGAGCTTGATCCATATAAGATTACTTCAGAAATTCAACCTGACTTTTAGCCTCACAGGTTATTTATTTAATGTCAGAATAAACAGTAAACAATTCAAAACTTAGGCATCAACAATAACCTACCCTCTGTTAGGTACACCTGCTTGTTAATGCAAATATCTCATCAGCCAATCATGTGGCAGCAACTCAATGCAAACTTGGTCAAGAGGTTCAGTTGATGTTCAGACCAAACATCAGAATGTGGAAGAAATGTGATCTGAGTGACTTTGATTGTGGAATGATTGTTGGCGCCAGACAGGGTGGCATGAGTATCTAAGAAACTGCTGATCTCCTGGGATTTTTATGCATAGCAATCTCTTGAGTTTACAGAGAATGGTGCAAAAACCCAACACAACCAGTGAGCAGCAGTTCTGTGGGCAAAAGTGCCTTGTTAATGAGAAAGGTCAGAGGAGAATGGGCAGACTGGTTCGAACTTACAGGAAGGCGACCAACTCAAATAACCACATGCTACAGCAGTGTCCTGTAGAACTGTGTCTCTGAACACACATGTCGAACCTTGAAATGGATGGACTACAGCAGCAGAAGACCACAAACATACATTCAGAAGACACTTTATTTGGTACAAGTGGTACCAAATGAAGTAGCCACTGTGTGTATATACATTGTAAATGAGCCAGAATCACACACTTGGAGCAGAGTTTCTCTTCCTGCACACTTCAGCACAAATTTCCTTTGTCCTGTAAAATGCTGGAAGTGATGGTTGCTCAAGATGTGAGGAGGACAACGGGCCATCTGGGAACTCGGTGAACAATGAGAACAGCTTAACGAACGAATTCTGAAGATTAAAAAATTAGTAGCTGAAAGCAAGATGAATCAGAGGAAATGAGTTCAAGTCACATCAGTCATGGACAGGGAACTAAAAGGAAGAGCATAAAGGTTTAGATTAAAATATAGATAATAAGAAAGAGAAGTAAAAATAGAAATTGAAACTTGATCCTTTTTTAAAAGACTTACCTTATAACAACACGCAAGGCCATTCTGGCCTCTAGGTTCCTGCCAGCTTCCAGGGGAGCAGCTCCATTTGTCTTATACCCGCTCTACTTAGTTTTCTGTGGCCCTGCAAGTTATTCTATCTTTTGATGCTTTTTGCCAATTACAGAAATAATCTACAGAGGCCAGTTAGCCTACCAGCACATCTATGGCAAGGAAATTAGACCACTTGGAGAAAACTCCAAAGGTCACAGGGAGAACATGCAAACTCTACACAGGTGGCAGCTAAGGTCAGGACTGATCCCCTGACCCTGGGACACATGAAGAAGTATCACTAATTGCTGAGAGAATGCCACCCTGAGTCACTGAATGTTATGTCTAATCAGGATTTAACTTGTCTATTTGGATCACCCACCCAGTTTTGTTGAATGATAGGGCCCTTCACATTCATTAACCATCTGCCGTAGTAAATGATGCCAACATCCACTTGCCAGTAAGTTTGGGCAGGTATCACGAGGGACAGAGAATTGCACAAGCTGCCTGATTTGTTTAGCATCCTTCTATCAGCTTTTCTCTTCTAAACATACCATTATGAAAGGCCAGTGTAGATTACAACAGCTAAAGTGAAGCCCTATGAGGGGTAAGCAGAAGCTGGTAAAAATGAATGAAAAACATAAAATTAATGATACCAATTTCCACCTCTTAGAAAATGTAGTAACAGATTACTGTGAGAAGATCCTATTCCATGTAAATACTGCTCAAAATGGGGAAGTGAACAAAATAATACCCAAATTGAAGAGTGATGAGTAAAGTAGTTAAATTTCAGAAGAGTGCATCAGTTTCAAAGAAATTTATATGATTGGTCAATGCAGCTGAATCTATATAAAGGCCTTGAACATACAGTATAAATCCTTCTTTACAACCATATAATTTAATGTAAGAAGGTTCAAATTTCATGAAACACACATCAAAGTTGCTGGTGAATGCAGCAGGCCAGGCAGCATCTCTAGGAAGAGGTACAGTCGACGTTTCAGGCCGAGACCCTTCGGCAGGACTAACTGAAGGAAGAGCTAGTAAGAGATTTGAAAGTGGAAGGGGGACGGGGAGATCCAAAATGATAGGAGAAGACAGGAGGGGGAGGGATGGAGCCAAGATTTGGACAGGTGATTGGCAAAGGGGATATGAGAGGATCATGGGACACGAGGTCCGGGAAGAAAGACAAGGGGGGGGGGACCCAGAGGATGGGCAAGGGGTATAGTCAGAGGGACAGGGGGAGAAAAAGGAGAGTGAGAGAAAGAATGTGTGTATAAAAATAAATAACGGATGGGGTACGAGGGGGAGGTGGGGCATTAGCGGAAGTTAGAGAAGTCAATGTTCATACCATCAGGTTGGAGGCTACCCAGACGGAATATAAGGTGTTGTTCCTCCAACCTGAGTGTGGCTTCATCTTTATAGTAGAGGAGGCTGTGGATAGACATTTCATGACAAAATTCTGTCAGCTCTGGATAGAGAAACATTGTGTTGTATTAACACTGTTAATCTGTTATACTGGCACAGTGAGTGCACGAACAAAGGAATATTGCTTGAGGTTACTCAATTGGAGTATTGTTCTAATGTGTCTCGTTTAGATGGGGAAGTGTGAGTTAGTAGGTAAGTGAGAAAGGGAGCAAGTGAGCATGTTCTTGTGCTATCAACATTGTTCCAAATTTTAATGCTCATCTGTAAATGTACAGAAGAATATAAAGTGAATCTTGTAATAACTATTGCAGTTTGCTAGCCTTTTTTCCATTGCAGTTTAATTTCCCATAATGAATATTTATATAAATAAATTGGACTTTTGCAGCATGCTTTACTTCTGTGCATCTCTAATGCTTTTCATGGATGGGACGTACACACAGTGAAGGAACACATTTACTCATTGATGGAGACAGTAAATTAATGATCAATCTGTTCTTAAGATTGTTCAGTCAATCATGAACAAGTTCATGCAATACAATATTGAAGAGCGTTGATTCCTTTACCTGTCCAGACAATGATTGATAAAGGTTACATTTATCAAACTATAAATTTGTATTTGATTGTGGCACAGCACAATGGTGCTGTAGTTCACGCTACTGCCTCCCAGCTCCAAAGATCCAATCCGAATTTCTTCCTGAACTCAGGATTGCTGTAAGCCTCATATTAAAACCCTTAACACTAAGGGTAAGTGGTGGAACCCACAATCTTACTAATAATACACATTACGCGGACTAAAAACCTCCCAATAATTCATTTCAGCTGCCTTATCACAGACATTATTTTTGTTCTAGTCATCCTTCCCTCACCTTCTCTCCTATCGAAAGTTATCTTGTATCTCTTTACCAGTTCTGACAAAGGGTCACACACCTGAGATGTTATCTGTTTCTCTTTCCACGGGTGCTGCTTGTCTTTCTGAATGTTTCTGACATTTTTTGCTTTTATTTCAGGTTTTTGTTGACAACCCATCCTTAATGTTCTGACCCGGGTCTTGAATTGCATTTATTTGACTCCAGCTCTGAACTTCCTCAGTCTTCTGCATCTTTCACACCTGCCCCCTTCCTCAGAGTTACTGTTGGAAAGATCTTTGTGCATATTTGCATGGAGTGCAGCCTGTTTATCGTGCACAAGCCTTGGCCCTTAAGTGCAGTAGAAAATACTGGTGCTAGGTGAGTATGGGGTCTGCATGTAGTGCCACTTTAAGATACTTGTTATCATGCCAAACTATTTCTACATCCTCATTAGGATGCTGCAATTCACTAACTGCCAAGACCTCACATCTTAAAGGATTTACACTGGAATTTCCTAGTCCTGCCTTGCAGTTATTAAGCTAGATTAGACCCAGAAAATACTGATTACATGACATACTGAACTTTCAAAAAGTAATTTAATTGTGATCTATGAGCTCCCTGGTCAGTGTGATTTATGTTCTGGGATCCTTTTTTTAATTTAAACTGTGGTATATCTGTTCTGATATAAACTCTTAAATTTGGAGTGGCATGCATGCTTGATATCACACCATTGACAAAAAAAAAGAGTCTATTAGAAGAGAATTTTAGAATGGTGGGCAAAAATTGTATTCAAAATTACCATAAATTTAAAAAATTAATGATCAACATATTCGATGTATTTTATAAAAATAGTCCTTGATGACAGGCATCTTTGATGTGGTGGAATGTTTTCTCTTGATGGAGAGGATGAAAATGTTGTTCACTTGCCCAACTAACCACATATTTCCATCAATAATAATCTGTGCATTTTAAAGAGATTTTTGATCCAGAAAACAATAGTCTGTTGAATTACATGGGGCAAGTAGCAAAAGCTACATTAAGAAAGACATTAAGTTACTTGCTTGATATATTTCTGCACTATTGTCATACTGGTATGTAACCAATAACCCGAGCTGGGATATTGTGGGACTCCTGCTGTGATACCCTTTCGCTGCAAAGATTGACCCCAGCAACCACTACCATTTTCTCCTGTGCAAGGTGGGGCTCCAATCAATTTAAGTATTTTTCCTTTGATGTCTATGGGCCAGTTTAACCAAAGCTCCTTGAAGCAGCGCCTGGTCAAATTCTAGTTTAATATTAAGCGCAGTTGTTCATGTCACTGAACTCAGTTCTTTGGTTCTTTTGGATCAAAATTGTGAGAAGATCACAGTAATCCAAATATAGTTTCACCAATGACTTATACAACTACAATATAATGTCCCAAGTCTTGAACTCAAAGCCGTGACTAATGAAGGCCGGCTTGCTAAACACCCCTTCTTCATCGCCCTGTCTACCTGTGATGCCCTTTTCAAAAAATTGTGTACTTGTACAGTCAGCCCTCCTTATCCGCGAGGGATTGGTTCCGGGACCCCTCATGGATACCAAAAAACGCGGATGCTCAAGTCCCTTATTCAACCTGGCTCAATGCGTGGACCTTAAGACCCAGCGGAACCCCAGACCTTATTTAAACTGTCATAGTGAAGTGGACATTAGGACCCGACGGCGGAGCTCTGAATCCGCAGTGTTTCTGTTCACAAAAATAATCACGGTCACAATTGAAAATAAAGTGGAAATAATAAAGCGATCGGAAAGAGGTGAAATGCCATCGGTCATTGGAAAGGCGTTAGTCTACAGTCGGTCAACAATTGGAACAATTTTAAAGGATAAAGTGAGAAAGGCCCTGCCCCGATGAAAGCTACAATTATTACTAAGCAACGCGGTGGTTTAATTATTGGGTTTTAGGGTTTTGGGTTTTTGATCCTCTACATCAACCCGGCACAGATGGAGAACATGCCCGGGAGCGATCTGTCACTGGATCGAATTCGGGAACTTCCGTTCCCGAGCCCGGCACTGAAACATATGTTTCTTAAGTGTTTTATATGCATAGAAAGGTGAAATATATACTATATACTAAGAGAAATGTTTGACTAACTGATGCTAAATAATACCAGATGTACCTGTTCCGACTTGCTTATTAAGAGAACTTCCGGTTTTTCTTCAATCCCGATCCACGATAACCTACGCACATCCTCCCATATACTTCAAATCATCTCTAGAGTACTTATAATACCTTATACAATGTAAATGCTATGTAAATAGTTGTTATATTGCATTGTTTAGGGAATAATGACAAGAAAAAAAGTCTGTACATGCTGGAACAACAAGTGCTGGAAGAGCATGCCCGGGTTTTCTCAATTCGCGGTTGGTTGAATTCGCGCATGCGGAACTCGCGGATAAGGAGGGCCGACTGTATTCCTAAATCCCTCTGTTCTATTACACTTCCTAGTGTCCTGCTATTCACAGCATAAGGACTATACTGGGTTGACTATCCAAAATGCATCACCACAACCTTACCTGAATTGAAATCCATTTGACATTTGGTCCTCTTCCCTAACTGATCAAAATCATCCTGTAATCTACAATAACCGTCTTCACTATCAAAACACTTCTTAGTTTTCTGTCAGCTTCAGATGAACAGCAGTGTGTGGGATAAGATCACAGGAACACTTGATAGTTGCACTCGGTGGGACTGGGGTTGTAATAAGGTGTGCAGAGGGAAGGCAGAAATGCCCCATTTCCACCCGTTAGATGATGCCAGCAGCCCCATTCAGATGTGTGGGAGTCCATAAATCGGGCATTCTTAACCAAGGGAGGACCTGTATCCAGTGCCCTCAGCCATTTCTTGGTATTACATGATGTGAATTGAATTGGCTGAAGAATGACTTCTGCGATGGTGGGGATCTCAGAAGACAGACATCTACTCAGGACTGAACATATTAGTGAGGGTGAGGATGAGGGTGGGGCATGATGTTGGTGGTCCCCAATAGCCAGAAACCTAAGTGAATCTGCCATATACAGTATATACTATGCCGATTAGGACAGATCTAGGGCTAAGGTATCCCACAGTGCGTGACTCACCTTCTGAATACGAAAGCCTGTTAACATGAGGCACACCACTCCACCTACCTGGTTAAATCCAGATCTGACAACATTCAAGAAGCTCTCCACCATCCAAGATAACTTGGGACCCAATTGATCACCTTAAACATTCACCTGCACAAGTACCGTGCTCTGTGGACGCAGGTGGTACCATCTATAAGATACACGGCAGTAAATCATGAAAACCTCTTCAGAAACCATCCCCAAATCCCACACCTCTCATATTTAGAAGGCAAAGGCAGGTGTTTGGGAAACACACTACCTTCAAATTCCATTACAAATTATACATTTGGGTAGACACGTACTGCTCTTCTTTCAGTCATTGGTTCTACCTATTGGACCATGTCACCTAACATGGTTGTTGGAGTAACTTCACCACAATCCCTGCTATAGCCCATGGTAGAAAGCTTAACCTCACTTTCTCAACAGTAGGATCCATTAAATTGCTGGCCTTGTCAGGAATGTACATATCCTCTAAGATAATTATAATAAGTTGTTCTCACTGTTATAAAAAATGTTAATTTGCCTTTGCCTGGTGAAATTATGTTAACTAGTATGAACTAGTTAACATACTAGTTCATAGTGGAAATAATAAAGCAATCGGAAAGAGGTGAAACGCCATCGGTCATTGGAAAAGCGTTAGGCTACAGTCGGTCAACAATCAAAACAACTAGTATGAACTCTTATCGAGTTCACAAAAACAGGGTACAAAGTGAAATAACATTCATTCACTAAATGGAGCTGTTTAGCATATATTTCAGAATTTTGTAGTATAATTGGAGCCATGAAGCTAAAGATAGAGATATAATGAGAGAATAAGGCTTAGAGTGCCTAATGCTAAAAACTGTCTCACCAGCTATGTTCAGTCTGCATTTTGACAATGTGCTGAGTGAAATTATACACATTTGGAAGGTGGCTTGTCAATTCACAGCTAAGTTAAAGTAAAGAAATGAAGCTGCTTTTCAGATGCAATCTGTCAATTTCCCCAAAACAGCTGAAGAATCAGAAAGTAATCACCTGCTTGATTACATGTGAATTGGTGAGCTGGCATGGAGTGATGAAAAATCTTCAGGCATTTTGCCAAGAAGCACTTTATTCTTGCCAGTTTTCATTTTGTTTATCTCTGCTTTATCAGATAGTGCTGATAATTGCTAATAAATAGAAAAAAAACTGCAGCACTCAGCTCAGCTTGGTTCACAAGGATGATAAAACAGTTTGAGGCAAAAAGAGGATGGTGTATACAGAGAACATTTCAAGGCCTTTTTTTGTTCTCTTGAGTGCATTGTTATAGCAGTGGTATATCTGAAAATAACAGAACAGTGGTTATGGGATTGAAAGATGGAATACAACAGAGACATATTGGATCCTTACTGAACATTTTGGCCAAATGAGTGATAAGGCTGATACAAATTCTGCACACCCTGATTTTGAACAGGCAGCCTTGGGTCACTAGGCCTCAATTGACCGATATTGTCAATTGTGATCGGTTGGTGGCGCAGTGAACGGAGGTTCCCAGGTTCGAATCCAGTTGGGCCGCTCCCGAGTACGCTTTCCATCCGTGCCGGGTTGAATGTTGAGCTTGCAACTTGATCTCGTAAAATAAAGAAAAATACTGCGAAATGTCTGTGCGAGGAATGGCGCCCCACACAGCCTTCTGATCCGCGCCTTGTAAGGCATGAAAATGCCCGGCACTGGCCTCTCAGGCCTGAGTCGACGTCATCATCATCATCGTCATCGTCAATTGCGAGATCTTGCTGTGTGTCAGCTTCTCAACGGTTTTGAACTTACAGCCTGTGTACCACTTGCACCATCAGAGTTCTATTTTTTCTCACCTTTTGCACTACTTACTTAATTTAATTTTTAAATATGTTTCTTATTGAAATTTATTATATTATTTTATGTACTGCACTGCAATGCTGCCACAAAACAACAAATTTCACGACCTATGTCTGTGATGATAAGCGGGCAGCATGGGAGAGCACAATACATACAGACAGGCGACCTGGGTTCAATTCCCACCGCTGCCTATAAGGAGTTTATACGTTCTCCCAATGTCCGCATGGGTTTCCTCACACAGTCTAAAGACATACTGGTTGGTGGGTTAATTGATCATTGTAAATTGTCCTGTGATGAGGCTAGGGTTAAGTCAAAGGTGCCACTCAAAGGGCTGGAAGGACCTTCCCTGCACTGAATTTCAATAAATTTAAAAATTAACACTGATTCTGAGAATCTTTCCGTTTGGGCTTTGTAGAAAAGGAGGTACAACTGTAGGAAAGTGGAGGATAGGAGGGCAGAGACAATTAGGAGCCGGCCAAACGGAAACCAGTGATGATCCCTGTCACTGCAACGACAAGGTATATTGAGCATGTTTTATAGTAATGTGCCTTCAAGTGGCAGCTTCCAGACGGCATTACCCTGAATGCAGCTTCTCTGACTTAATCAGTAAATATCTGAGCTCAGAGAGGCAGTAAATATCTTATTTGTAAATGCAATGACCTACTAGCTTCATTAAGAACGCAAACACGAGAAAATCTGCAGATGCTGGAAATTCAAGTAACACACACAAAATGCTGGTGGAACGCAGCAGGTCAGGCAGCATCTATAGGGAGAAGTACAGTAGATATTTCGGATCCTGACAAAGGGTCTCGGCCCAAAATGTCGACTGTACTTCTTCCCATTGATGCTGCCTGGCCTGCTGCGTTCCACCAGCATTTTGTGTGTGTAGCTTCATTAAGAACATGGCTTCAATACTTTCCCTCTTTCTGCTAATCTAAAGCAGCAGCTTCTCTCATGCAGTACTGAATGCACTAACAACATTTTGCACCTGTATAAAGAGTGCAGTGGCAAGCAATTTTCAGACCTTTGTCTGGCTGTAGCTCTGTGGAAATGAGCTTCGTTATTCACTGATCGGTGAAAGGCTGTAAAAGGCTGTCTCACTGTGTTCCTTTCACAAATGCTTTCCAATACGGCAGTGATACATATAGCAAAGCAGATGTCCGCATGACATTGTTTCACATGGTCAATGACCCAAGCGACATGATCATTCCTCTGGAAATAGAAAGATGGCACTGTACTTTCGCAGGCAACAAAGATGACAATGTAACCACAGCAAAGGCTGAACCAGAATCCTGCCAGGCCCTATGTTGAACCAAACAACTTGCACCTGTTTATTTTCACAAATCAGCTGAAAAAGAGTGAGATGTCTTTACAGCAGATACAGGATGAAATTTCTGGCCACCTGCCTCATTATTACTGGCCTCATACAAGGGCACACGTGAGGTGGGAAGGCGAAGAAAGGAAGAATGGCATAAAAGAACTAAATTCTGCTGGCAACGGCTCTAAGTGTTTGTGTGGAGGTAGATTACTCCTTCCAAATCCATACTAATAGATTTTAAAATTAATTTCACTCAGTATTGTGGGGGAGATACTTGTTAGCAATCACATGAAGGCCAGTAAGTTCTGGATGCTCCCTGCATTTGCATTACCGACACAGTCTAGAGTGCCCAGTTTCCCCAAGAAACACCAAAGCAGACTATAGCTCTCTCATTAATGGATGCAATAACTTGAAACCCCCATGCTGTAGATCAGGAAGGAGAGAAAAATATTGTTCAAACCAAGAAATGTTAAACACTATCAAGTGGAAGATTCAAAGGAGAGAAAGAGCCAATGAAAACTGCTAGCTGAATAGGATGCTAGAAATAGGATTTATGTGCTGCATAAATAAACCCAACCACAATGTCATCTTTATGCACTTAATTCAAAGTGCATTAAAAAAGGTGCTCATTTTAATCTAGAGTAGATTTTCAAATATGAATTTATGGGACTTTTCCTTTCTTTCTTTTTAAATCTTTTTATTGAATAAGTATACAAAAAGGTAAGCCATATAGGCACTAATACACTGTTAGAATATAATAAAATTACAGGAGATATTAATACAAAAAAAATGATACAAACAATGTAATTTAAACATAACATACTAAGGTAACATAATAGTATACTAATTTTTATATATATATATCAATAGAGAAAAGGAAAAAAAAAACCCAAAAAAACCACCGTGCAACTAACTAAAAGCAAAGCAAAGCAATGGGCTAACTTGGAACCAAGCAGAGTTAAAAAACTTAAAATCACATCCTCAATCCCGACCTCCATTAAAAACAGTAAAAAAAAACAAGAAGGGTAAGGGACTTTTCCTGCTGAGTTATGGAAAATGTTCAGACCTCAGTAAGAAAAGTCTTTCCCATTTCAGACTTCAGCATTGTGCAACAGCCTGAGTTCTTTCATTAATGTCTCAGCACCATGAACCCTGGAGTGTGTGTCTGGGTCCAAGTATGCACAATTACATGCAAGGTGGAGCAAGCCAATCTCGTACAAAGCTCATTTCTAGTTAAACGTGAAGTGAACTTTAAGGATGCTAGGAAACTAAAATAATACGTCTACATTATAAATCTCTATCAGTTTTCAGCCCTAATCTAATAGGTTTACTCCACAATAAACTGCCAGAACTTTACTTAGTCACTTTTTGAATGTTGGCATGGCTGACAATGTCAGTATTTGCTGTCCACACTTGATTGCCCTTAAGAAGGTGGTGATGGAATTGTTGCAATTTTATTACCGAAGGTATCTCACAGTGCTGTTTGAGTAGGAGTTCTATGATTAAAACACAACTATAATGGAGCACTGAAAATATATCAAAGTTGCTGGTGAACGCAGCAGGCCAAGCAGCACCTGTAGGAAGAGGTGCAGTCAACGTTTCAGGCCGAGACCCTACGTCAGGACTAACTGAAGGAAGAGTGAGTAAGGGATTTGAAAGTTGGAGGGGGAGGGGGAGATCCAAAATGATAGGAGAAGACAGGAGGGGGAGGGATGGAGCCAAGAGCTGGACAGGTGATAGGCAAAAGGGGATACGAGAGGATATCATGGGACAGGAGGTCCGGGAAGAAAGACAAGGCGGGGGGGGACCCAGAGGATGGGCAAGAGGTATATTCGGAAGGACAGAGGGAGAAAAAGGAGAGTGAGAGAAAGAATATGTGCATAAAAATAAGTAACAGATGGGATACGAGGGGGAGGTGGGGCCTAGCAGAAGTTAGAGAAGTCGATGTTCATGCCATCAGGCTGGAGGCTACCCAGACAGAATATAAGGTGTTGTTCCTCCAACCTGAGTGTGGCTTCACCTTTACAGTAGAGGAGGCCGTGGATAGACATGTCAGAATGGGAATGGGACGTAGAATTAAAATGTGCGGCCACTGGGAGATCCTGCTTTCTCTGGCGGACAGAGCGTAGATGTTCAGCAAAGCGGTCTCCCAGTCTGCGTCGGGTCTCGCCAATATATAAAAGGCCACATCGGGAGCACCGGACGCAGTATATCACCCCAGTCGACTCACAGGTGAAGTGTTGCCTCACCTGGAAGGACTGTTTGGGGCCCTGGATGGTGGTAAGGGAGGAAGTGTAAGGGCATGTGTAGCACTTGTTCCGCTTACACGGACAAGTGCCAGGAGGGAGATCAGTGGGGAGGGATGGGGGGGACGAATGGACAAGGAAGTTGTGTAGGGAGCGATCCCTGCGGAATGCAGAGAGAGGGGGAGAGGGAAAGATGTGCTTAGTGGTGGAATTTCCAGCATCTGCAGAATTCCTGTTGTTTGCACTGAAAATATATTTCCAAATCAGGATGGTGTGCAACTTGCAACTTGGCCGTGATGGTGGGGGGGCAGGGGAACAGCGCAGGAGAACCTGCAAAAGCCTTACGTCATTGTCCTTCTGGATGGTAGCGGTCATGGATTTGGGGAGAGTAGTGATGGAGGAGGGGCAAGGAAACTGACTGAGTGGTCTAGATGAGTAACTGGAATGAATTTTGTCAAAGTTACATACTGCAGTCATTGTTTGACGGCGGAGGTGGAATGAATGTTGAAGGGAGTGGATATGTTCCCAGTCAAATGAGTTGCTTTGTTCTAAATTATGTCAAGTTTGTTAAATGTTGAAGCTGTTGGCATCCAAACAAATGAAAAACATTCAATTTTACCTCTGTCTTGTGCCTTGTAGATAGTAGAAGGCCCATTAGGAAATGATATCCAGCCGTTGACCAAAACAACATTAAGCGAGTTGTCCCATTTCACCTCTGTTTAGTCCTGAAGGGCCTCAGCTTGAAACGTTGACCGTTTATTCTTTTCCAAAGATGCTGCCTGGTTGATGAGTAACTCCAGCATTTCGTGTGTATTCCTCTGATTTCTAGCATCTGCAGATCTTCTCTTGTCTCTGGATGTTGATAGTGGGGAAAGTGGTAATTGGTTGTCAAGAATATCTAGTTAGCTGTTTATTTGGAGGTGGTCTTTGTGGTGGGTACGTTACTTGTTATTTATCATGTCTCAATGTTATGTAAGTCTTGCTGTACGCATATAAAGGTGTTCCATTTTCTAGGAGTTGCAAATGTAATTGAACATAATCAGTCATTGGTAACCATCTCATAATGGCAGGAAAATCACATGGAATGGTGCAACTCATGTTGCAGTTGTACAAAACATTAGTTAGTCTGAACTTGGAATATTGTGCACAGATCTGGTTGCTACACTACAAGAAACAAGTGTTAGCAAAAGAAAGAGTGCAGAAGAGGTTCACTAAAATGTTGTTTAGAAGGTACTTCAACAGCTACTCGGATAGATAAGGCACATAGAGATACAGACCTAAATAAGGCAAATGGGATAAGCTTAGATAGGCATTCAGGTCAGCATAGAAAAGTTGGGCCAAAATGTTGCATTTCACTAATATACATTTCAATTATGCTATAAAAGATTACCGATGATGCAACTGAAAATTACTTAGGACACTGAAAAAAATTACAATCCTAAAGACTGCTCACCAGTAGTGCTCCAAGGTTCTAACATGGACAATGGCGTATAGCAATTTTAGAGGTACTGCCCACACAAAAACAAAAATCAGGTAACCTTCATAACAAGGTCAATGGTCTGTTTTTTTCCATTCCAGTCCTCTCTGTCCTTCAGTTTCTAGGTATTTTGTTATGTACAGTATATTCCAAATGTAAAAACAAAAACAAAAAGATAATTCCCAACAATAAGCTAGAAAGACCTTGGTTGGCATGGACGGGTGGCGCAGAGGGAACTGTATCTGTATGGCATCATTCTAAGTTGCAGAGCAATACACCACAGATTCCTGTTGACTCTAAACTGCTGATTGCGTACTTGGGATCATATCTGAATTGGAGCAGAATATTTTGATTGGCACCATAGGAAGTACTGCACTGTTTTAAGAGTTGTAGTTTGGGTGACATTTGGAATGGTGGCACTAAATTTAAAGAATGAACACTTCCTGGAGCTGTCAACAAAATCTGTACAGCTTCTAAAACTAAGGGATTTTTCCCATTTTCACACTGTGTTTGGAAGACAGAGTTGTGCTCAAACTGATCATAGAGATCGGCATTATGCCAGAACAACACTTTAATTTACTTGGTTGTCAAACACTTTGCATTGTTAAGGGAATGAAGGATACATGTTTCCATATTTTCTTACTCATTGGAGCAGGTTATTTTTGTTTGCTGGGTCTATGCCATCTCTCAGTGCAATCCTGGCCACACTAACTTTCCCTATAAGCTATTGTCCCTGCATATCTATCAAACGCCCCCAGATTTTACCACCAACCTACACAAGGAGACATTTCCTGTGGCCAAGTAACCTTTAGGATATGAAAGGAAACTAGGGAAATCTGTACGGTCACTAGGAGAGCTGTTAAACTCTATACAGACTGCGAGTTCAGAAGAGAACCCAGGTCACTTGCGCTATGAAGCAGTAGTTTCACTTGCTCTGCTATTGTGCTGCACGAGCAAAGTTTTGCTTTGTAATCTGCTGGGGCTTTGTGAGTTCCTCATGGGTGTGTTAGACAGCTGTAGCAACAGCACACCAGCAACTGTACTAGTTGTGGGGCTATTAGTGAAAACTTCAGCAGTACACAAGAAGGGATCACAGGTTTGGGACCAATTGCATTTAGTATTGTACTAGAGATCAGTTAAGTAGTGAAAGATGGAAGTGAAGGTGATTGATTATTAGGAGCATTGGAAGTGGCTGGAGGAGATGGAGCAGGAGTCAATGACCTGATGCCTTTGGTGCACATTGAGCAGACTAAGAGATACATGAGAGATTTGCGGCTGGAACTGTGGATTCAGTAGCATAGTGACAAGGTGGCTATGCTACAGGGTTTTGTTCAGAGGCTGTATACATTTAGATGCATGATGCAAAAATAAATGGCCTAATGAGATTTAATTTCCAGGCTAGTATTCGTAAAGTAGTCAAGCTTGACCAATTTATAATCTCACCTTGATCTCTTCCCTGGCTTATTGTCTTGGTGCAGTTTTTAATGTTGGCTACTGTCTATTTATAAATTTCATATGAGTTTGTTGCACAAATCACATTAGTTACACAGGCAGGACATAGTGCATAAATCACATTTTATTTCAAATTAGCATAATTTTCATTGCACTCACAAATATGCACAGTACTGCTAAATCTAATTTCCTGGCTCTGTCTCTTTAATCACTTAACTCTGAAATAAACAGTACTATAGGGCAAGGGTTCCCAACATGGGGTTCACAGACTCCCTGCTTAATGGTATTGGTCCATGGCATAAAAAAACATTGGGAACCCTGCTATAGGGTTTTGTTCAAAGGATCTATATGCTTTGATGCATAATGCAAAAATAAATAGCCAAGTGAGATTTAATTACCAGGCTAATATTCATAAAGTAGTCAAGCTTGACCAATTTATAATCTCACCTTGATCTCTTCCCTGGCTTAATGACTTGGCACATTTTTTACTGTCTGCTACTGTCTATTTATAAATTTACTCTGCTTCAGATGTATAACAGTAATATGAATGAAGAGCAATGTTTAACTAAAAATTCTCTTTGATTCAGTAGAAATTAGAGTATACTAAATCAGGCAAAGTAACAATTTGTGCTCTTTGAAACTAATGATGTGTAAAATAAATGGTCTCAAAGGCTGTCAGGTTGACATTGTACAAACTGGAGAGCAAAGGTAACTTAATGATGGACTGTCAAAGTCATTTGGACTTTGTCAAACTTGGTCAAATGAAGGACTTACTTTCAACATTGAAACAGAACCATTTCAAAATATTCCTCTTATCATAGAAATGAAAGGAAAATCATCATTTCAGAACATCCTGTTCACCTGAATCAAGGACCTTGTGCAACAGATTTCAAAAGAAACCTTAGATGTTCATGAATATCTGTCGTGAGTGTGGTCCAAACTCTTATCATGGATGTGTTGATAAGCTACAACCCTTCTTGAATGGATAGTATTTTTTTCAGGGAGTACCTGAGGCAGAGAAAGCAAAGGCAAAGGCAACTTAATGAAAACCATCAAAGTCAGATGGGTTTTTATTTCAGAAAGTTTGGAGGTTAATTTCCAAATCTGCACTAGAGTATCTATTATGCAGCTGCAGTGTATACTGTATTACCTATCAGGGCACTGTTGTTAACATCCTAAGGATGGGAAAATTGACTGGGATCCCAGCTCCTTGTTACCATTTTCAGACCCTGCAGAATGCATCTATGTGTTGATACCAAACAGGAGGAAGACAGATCTTGGCTGGAATATTCTTTGCCAAATATCTCTGTTAAGACTCATCCATGAATGCTAGTTTGGTTTCTAAGTTTTCAGTGAGTAACTGTGAAGCTTTTGTGAACTGAACTTTACATAACCTGCATCTCATAAAATGAAGCAAATAAGGGAACAGTAGGTAAAATTATTAGCTAGAAGGTATGTAGAAAGATTATTGAGATTTTTGATGCCATATTGGAAGATCTAGACCAGGCTAAGGATTTGAGGAGGGAGATCCTGGTTCCCAAGGGAGTTATAGACAATGGACAATAGACAATAGACAATAGGTGCAGGAGTAGGCCATTCAGCCCTTCGAGACAGCACCGCCATTCACTCTGATCATGGCTGATCATCCACAATCAGTATCCAGTTCCTGCCTTATCCACATAACCTTTGATTCTGCTATCTTTAAGAGCTCTATCCATCTCTTTCTTGAAAGCATCCAGAGACTTAAGCATCCAGAGTTGAACAGCAACAAGAAGAGGTCAGTACAGAAGGCCAATGAGAAAAGTTTATCTCCCAGCACGTAAATTCACTGTTGAAAGAAGTTCAATAACCTCATCAAATTTATTAATGTTGTGACTGCACAATGCAAAAATAAACAGCCTGTATTTATTTTAGGCTATTCAATTTCTAGGCTGGAATTCATAGTTAAGCTTGATCAGTATATAATGTCACCTGATCTCTTCCCAGACACATACATCTCCACCCTATCATCAGTCTCAATACTCCCTTCCACCATTTACCTTCATTTCCTTCTACCTCTAGATTACACGTTCCTTCATATGACCTTCATCATTATTTACTGCTCCACATCAGACTCTTAATGCACAGAATATCAAGGAAATTATCATAAGGCAGCTACATTCTCCGTAGGATACAGCTACCTTTGGGATATCCACACAAAAATAGAACCTCTCTTCTTTCTTTCAGGAAAAGATAAACAGATGTTTTACTAGGAGACTCTCTGAGGAGAAGGTCCAAATCTCTCCAATTTCTGGTAGCTTCTTTAAAGTGTCTATAAATGGATAGTGCAATCTGGTAAGCAGGCCTTCAAAATATTGTACATTGACTCTACCAATAGAGTCAAGGCAGATTGCTAACATCTTTTAAAAGATATCAATAAAAGTAACACTCATCATAGTCCTGTTCAGGGATTGTATAGTTTTGAGAAGGAAAAAATCAATTTTGTGAATGGCTGTCGTGATGAAATAACATAAGGGGAGAAATTGTACGAACACTTATATTCAGGGCTGATGTCGAGAAGCTTTCTGTCACACAAAAGCCAACCAACTGAAAGAATGGAATTCCAGTTGGACAGTGGAGTTAAGAGCTTTGGAAACAATTAGGAATGCAGTAATATAGTGGAGGAATAAGAGAAGCAGGACTTTCTTTCACTCAGTGTGTGAGCCAACAAATTGGAGACAGGGCTGAACATAGAGCAAATCTTGCAGCAAACAGCCATCTTCACTTACTCTCCAATCAATCACTCAAAATGATTACATGTATGTTTAAAGAGTCTCCATTAGAGTACTTAAGATTCATACTGCAGCAATACCCAGCTGTAAAGAGCAAGGTTTTTCTTGTTACTGAATTGCTAACTTCTCAATAACTTTTATTTTGTGTCCAGGAGAGGCTGAAAGGGAATTAATCAATCATTTATGTTCTGCTTCAGACTGGAAGTGTTTCTTTATGCACCCATTTTGTTCACAAATCTATATTACATTAATTAGAGTGTTTATATAGAACCCTTAAGGTGGAAAAATGTCCCAATAATAATCACAAAAGCATTATAAAATAGCACGTGTGTGAGCTACTGGCAAAAATGATAAGGCAGAACGTCAGTTTTAAGTATCACCTTAAAGACGGAAGAGAGTTGACAAAGCTGAAAGATTGCAGATGAAATTCCAGAGCTTACAACCAAAGCAACTGAAGGTAAGGCTGCTGATGATGGAGCAATTAAAATCAAGAATGATCAGCGGTCAAAGGTGAAGGGTCAATCGTGGCAGGATGTAAGGCTGGGGGAGAAACAGATAACTGAAGCTAAGGAAGGTGTTGGTAAGAAAAGATAGAATTTCAACATCAAAATTTTGAATGAAAGGCTGATAAAATGTTTTCCTCTTTCACCTCAGAATCAATAAAGAAAGATAAAAAAAAAATTGAAGATTGCAGCTGGGCAAATTATCATTTGAAAACACTGTGCACACACCTCTCAAATTACTGTTGTTCAAATAACACCAGTGCGCCACTTCAGGCAGTTAAAAAAGACCCTTCTATTTGAAAAGAATGGAAACATGTAATTGTTTTATTCATTTTTACACTACAATCACAGTAATTTCACAAGCTTGAGTGCTAAGCATCTATTTCTTTGTCATTCACATTGATTCAAATATGTACCCTTGTAGATAACATTAGGGCAATGTAACAATGGCATCTGTGAACCGTTAAGCTTGATCAGCCAAGTTTCCTGAGAATTAATTATGTTTATAAAATATTTATATCAAGTGAGCACAAGCAAATATTTCACATGACATTAACTCAACTATCAACATTAAGAGGAGACGGGTTCTAGGAGGGTTGAAGACGGGAGAAGGGGTCATCGGTGGGGATGGGAGAGTCCTTGCCGAATTTTCTAGGAGGGTTGAAGACGGGAAAAGACCAGATCTTTTAAAAGACCAGCAACTTTTATGTGTGTTAAGAGCTGCCATGATGAGAAAGAACACAATACTGTTGCTCACGATATATACCTGAAGCTGCCCCACTGTTTTTCTATCAGTTTCAGCACTTACTTTTAATGAGGCATTAAAATGATGTTTTACTTAGTGTTGCAATGTGTGGACTGCATATTTAATATTCTTAATAATAATATTATATTGATGCTATTTTCTGAAATTATTTGCAGCACATTTAGAGCACAGCCCCAATGAGACACACTGACGGTCAAGGGTTATCTAACAGGATTAAGCATGACCTGCACAAACCTTGGTTTGTGAACCAAGGTTATGATTTGTATCTGGATTTCTGAACATTGGAACAAAATCTTTCTTAATTTTTTGCAGTATCTTTTGGGGTCTTTTCATACAGTGCAAGCTGTTGAGGTGATTACTGCTCCAATGGCTGTATTTTATTCTCCTTTGTCATCACTAACCGGATGAATACAAATTTTTAATAACATCAATATTGCTTTTAAACCATAACCAAACTTCTGTTGCCCTGTCTTTACCATTGTGATGACTACAGGTCTTCCCTTTTGCAATAATCCCCTATCTTCTCTCATTTCAGACCGCCTATTACTAATTCATTCATTCAGAATTTTGTTACCTTCAAACAATGCAGTCCATTTTTGAAGGCCTTCATTAGTTGTTAGTGGGACCAGTAGCCATCAAGCTCCATATACACTTACACCATGATCTATTCCATTTTACAGCCTAGTGTCTATTTTATGCTTACTTAGGCTTGCTTCATCCGGTCAAGATGGTGTTGAGCTGTGATGTCTGTGGCTCCGACCTAGATCTTTTTTAGGTTCATAAGGTTGACTTTGGGGACAGCGCAGGGAGTTAGGGCTTAGGGACAGGGATGAGGGAGTTATAGGCTAGGAGCAGTAAATGAAAAGTACATGAGCTGGAGGTCAGAGTCCAGGCAGTGTGCTCCGCAGTTGAAGGTCAGTGCTCCCTGAGGACAGAGGTTGGGTCATCAGGTGCTGAGGAGGAGGACCGGCGTGGTCAAGGACTGAGGTTGACAGCTCCTGAGGATGAGGGCCGTTAACCGCTCAGGTTAGCATGCCCAGAGTTGGAGCCGGCAGACTGAGGCCTGGAGGTCAGAGTCCCATGATTGATGAGTCCTGGGGTTAATATCCAGAGGTTCATGAAATCTGAAGGTTTAAACCAGAGTCCAAAGGTCAAAGGCTGAAAGTCGATGACATTGGGTTGGTTTGTCCATCTGTACAAGGCCCAATGTTTGTGGGTCTGGGCCAGGGACTGGAGGTTGGAAGCCTGATATCTGAGAGTCTGAGGGTCCGTGCCCGGGGACTGGAGGTTGGAAGCCTGATATCTGAGAGTCTGAGGGTCCGTGCCCGGGGACTGGAGGTTGGAAGCCTGATATCTGAGAGTCTGAGGGTCCGTGCCCGGGGACTGGAGGTTGGAAGCCTGATATCTGAGAGTCTGAGGGTCCGTGCCCGGGGACTGGAGGTTGGAAGCCTGATATCTGAGAGTCTGAGGGTCCGTGCCCGGGGACTGGAGGTTGGAAGCCTGATATCTGAGAGTCTGAGGGTCCGTGCCCGGGGACTGGAGGTTGGAAGCCTGATATCTGAGAGTCTGAGGGTCCGTGCCCGGGGACTGGAGGTTGGAAGCCTGATATCTGAGAGTCTGAGGGTCCGTGCCCGGGGACTGGAGGTTGGAAGCCTGATATCTGAGAGTCTGAGGGTCCGTGCCCGGGGACTGGAGGTTGGAAGCCTGATATCTGAGAGTCTGAGGGTCCGTGCCCGGGGACTGGAGGTTGGAAGCCTGATATCTGAGAGTCTGAGGGTCCGTGCCCGGGGACTGGAGGTTGGAAGCCTGATATCTGAGAGTCTGAGGGTCCGTGCCCGGGGACTGGAGGTTGGAAGCCTGATATCTGAGAGTCTGAGGGTCCGTGCCCGGGGACTGGAGGTTGGAAGCCTGATATCTGAGAGTCTGAGGGTCCGTGCCCGGGGACTGGAGGTTGGAAGCCTGATATCTGAGAGTCTGAGGGTCCGTGCCCGGGGACTGGAGGTTGGAAGCCTGATATCTGAGAGTCTGAGGGTCCGTGCCCGGGGACTGGAGGTTGGAAGCCTGATATCTGAGAGTCTGAGGGTCCGTGCCCGGGGACTGGAGGTTGGAAGCCTGATATCTGAGAGTCTGAGGGTCCGTGCCCGGGGACTGGAGGTTGGAAGCCTGATATCTGAGAGTCTGAGGGTCCGTGCCCGGGGACTGGAGGTTGGAAGCCTGATATCTGAGAGTCTGAGGGTCCGTGCCCGGGGACTGGAGGTTGGAAGCCTGATATCTGAGAGTCTGAGGGTCCGTGCCCGGGGACTGGAGGTTGGAAGCCTGATATCTGAGAGTCTGAGGGTCCGTGCCCGGGGACTGGAGGTTGGAAGCCTGATATCTGAGAGTCTGAGGGTCCGTGCCCGGGGACTGGAGGTTGGAAGCCTGATATCTGAGAGTCTGAGGGTCCGTGCCCGGGGACTGGAGGTTGGAAGCCTGATATCTGAGAGTCTGAGGGTCCGTGCCCGGGGACTGGAGGTTGGAAGCCTGATATCTGAGAGTCTGAGGGTCCGTGCCCGGGGACTGGAGGTTGGAAGCCTGATATCTGAGAGTCTGAGGGTCCGTGCCCGGGGACTGGAGGTTGGAAGCCTGATATCTGAGAGTCTGAGGGTCCGTGCCCGGGGACTGGAGGTTGGAAGCCTGATATCTGAGAGTCTGAGGGTCCGTGCCCGGGGACTGGAGGTTGGAAGCCTGATATCTGAGAGTCTGAGGGTCCGTGCCCGGGGACTGGAGGTTGGAAGCCTGATATCTGAGAGTCTGAGGGTCCGTGCCCGGGGACTGGAGGTTGGAAGCCTGATATCTGAGAGTCTGAGGGTCCGTGCCCGGGGACTGGAGGTTGGAAGCCTGATATCTGAGAGTCTGAGGGTCCGTGCCCGGGGACTGGAGGTTGGAAGCCTGATATCTGAGAGTCTGAGGGTCCGTGCCCGGGGACTGGAGGTTGGAAGCCTGATATCTGAGAGTCTGAGGGTCCGTGCCCGGGGACTGGAGGTTGGAAGCCTGATATCTGAGAGTCTGAGGGTCCGTGCCCGGGGACTGGAGGTTGGAAGCCTGATATCTGAGAGTCTGAGGGTCCGTGCCCGGGGACTGGAGGTTGGAAGCCTGATATCTGAGAGTCTGAGGGTCCGTGCCCGGGGACTGGAGGTTGGAAGCCTGATATCTGAGAGTCTGAGGGTCCGTGCCCGGGGACTGGAGGTTGGAAGCCTGATATCTGAGAGTCTGAGGGTCCGTGCCCGGGGACTGGAGGTTGGAAGCCTGATATCTGAGAGTCTGAGGGTCCGTGCCCGGGGACTGGAGGTTGGAAGCCTGATATCTGAGAGTCTGAGGGTCCGTGCCCGGGGACTGGAGGTTGGAAGCCTGATATCTGAGAGTCTGAGGGTCCGTGCCCGGGGACTGGAGGTTGGAAGCCTGATATCTGAGAGTCTGAGGGTCCGTGCCCGGGGACTGGAGGTTGGAAGCCTGATATCTGAGAGTCTGAGGGTCCGTGCCCGGGGACTGGAGGTTGGAAGCCTGATATCTGAGAGTCTGAGGGTCCGTGCCCGGGGACTGGAGGTTGGAAGCCTGATATCTGAGAGTCTGAGGGTCCGTGCCCGGGGACTGGAGGTTGGAAGCCTGATATCTGAGAGTCTGAGGGTCCGTGCCCGGGGACTGGAGGTTGGAAGCCTGATATCTGAGAGTCTGAGGGTCCGTGCCCGGGGACTGGAGGTTGGAAGCCTGATATCTGAGAGTCTGAGGGTCCGTGCCCGGGGACTGGAGGTTGGAAGCCTGATATCTGAGAGTCTGAGGGTCCGTGCCCGGGGACTGGAGGTTGGAAGCCTGATATCTGAGAGTCTGAGGGTCCGTGCCCGGGGACTGGAGGTTGGAAGCCTGATATCTGAGAGTCTGAGGGTCCGTGCCCGGGGACTGGAGGTTGGAAGCCTGATATCTGAGAGTCTGAGGGTCCGTGCCCGGGGACTGGAGGTTGGAAGCCTGATATCTGAGAGTCTGAGGGTCCGTGCCCGGGGACTGGAGGTTGGAAGCCTGATATCTGAGAGTCTGAGGGTCCGTGCCCGGGGACTGGAGGTTGGAAGCCTGATATCTGAGAGTCTGAGGGTCCGTGCCCGGGGACTGGAGGTTGGAAGCCTGATATCTGAGAGTCTGAGGGTCCGTGCCCGGGGACTGGAGGTTGGAAGCCTGATATCTGAGAGTCTGAGGGTCCGTGCCCGGGGACTGGAGGTTGGAAGCCTGATATCTGAGAGTCTGAGGGTCCGTGCCCGGGGACTGGAGGTTGGAAGCCTGATATCTGAGAGTCTGAGGGTCCGTGCCCGGGGACTGGAGGTTGGAAGCCTGATATCTGAGAGTCTGAGGGTCCGTGCCCGGGGACTGGAGGTTGGAAGCCTGATATCTGAGAGTCTGAGGGTCCGTGCCCGGGGACTGGAGGTTGGAAGCCTGATATCTGAGAGTCTGAGGGTCCGTGCCCGGGGACTGGAGGTTGGAAGCCTGATATCTGAGAGTCTGAGGGTCCGTGCCCGGGGACTGGAGGTTGGAAGCCTGATATCTGAGAGTCTGAGGGTCCGTGCCCAGGGACTGGAGGTTGGAAGCCTGATATCTGAGAGTCTGAGGGTCCGTGCCCAGGGACTGGAGGTTGGAAGCCTGATATCTGAGAGTCTGAGGGTCCGTGCCCAGGGACTGGAGGTTGGAAGCCTGATATCTGAGAGTCTGAGGGTCCGTGCCCAGGGACTGGAGGTTGGAAGCCTGATATCTGAGAGTCTGAGGGTCCGTGCCCAGGGACTGGAGGTTGGAAGCCTGATATCTGAGAGTCTGAGGGTCCGTGCCCAGGGACTGGAGGTTGGAAGCCTGATATCTGAGAGTCTGAGGGTCCGTGCCCAGGGACTGGAGGTTGGAAGCCTGATATCTGAGAGTCTGAGGGTCCGTGCCCAGGGACTGGAGGTTGGAAGCCTGATATCTGAGAGTCTGAGGGTCCGTGCCCAGGGACTGGAGGTTGGAAGCCTGATATCTGAGAGTCTGAGGGTCCGTGCCCAGGGACTGGAGGTTGGAAGCCTGATATCTGAGAGTCTGAGGGTCCGTGCCCAGGGACTGGAGGTTGGAAGCCTGATATCTGAGAGTCTGAGGGTCCGTGCCCAGGGACTGGAGGTTGGAAGCCTGATATCTGAGAGTCTGAGGGTCCGTGCCCAGGGACTGGAGGTTGGAAGCCTGATATCTGAGAGTCTGAGGGTCCGTGCCCAGGGACTGGAGGTTGGAAGCCTGATATCTGAGAGTCTGAGGGTCCGTGCCCAGGGACTGGAGGTTGGAAGCCTGATATCTGAGAGTCTGAGGGTCCGTGCCCAGGGACTGGAGGTTGGAAGCCTGATATCTGAGAGTCTGAGGGTCCGTGCCCAGGGACTGGAGGTTGGAAGCCTGATATCTGAGAGTCTGAGGGTCCGTGCCCAGGGACTGGAGGTTGGAAGCCTGATATCTGAGAGTCTGAGGGTCCGTGCCCAGGGACTGGAGGTTGGAAGCCTGATATCTGAGAGTCTGAGGGTCCGTGCCCAGGGACTGGAGGTTGGAAGCCTGATATCTGAGAGTCTGAGGGTCCGTGCCCAGGGACTGGAGGTTGGAAGCCTGATATCTGAGAGTCTGAGGGTCCGTGCCCAGGGACTGGAGGTTGGAAGCCTGATATCTGAGAGTCTGAGGGTCCGTGCCCAGGGACTGGAGGTTGGAAGCCTGATATCTGAGAGTCTGAGGGTCCGTGCCCAGGGACTGGAGGTTGGAAGCCTGATATCTGAGAGTCTGAGGGTCCGTGCCCAGGGACTGGAGGTTGGAAGCCTGATATCTGAGAGTCTGAGGGTCCGTGCCCAGGGACTGGAGGTTGGAAGCCTGATATCTGAGAGTCTGAGGGTCCGTGCCCAGGGACTGGAGGTTGGAAGCCTGATATCTGAGAGTCTGAGGGTCCGTGCCCAGGGACTGGAGGTTGGAAGCCTGATATCTGAGAGTCTGAGGGTCCGTGCCCAGGGACTGGAGGTTGGAAGCCTGATATCTGAGAGTCTGAGGGTCCGTGCCCAGGGACTGGAGGTTGGAAGCCTGATATCTGAGAGTCTGAGGGTCCGTGCCCAGGGACTGGAGGTTGGAAGCCTGATATCTGAGAGTCTGAGGGTCCGTGCCCAGGGACTGGAGGTTGGAAGCCTGATATCTGAGAGTCTGAGGGTCCGTGCCCAGGGACTGGAGGTTGGAAGCCTGATATCTGAGAGTCTGAGGGTCCGTGCCCAGGGACTGGAGGTTGGAAGCCTGATATCTGAGAGTCTGAGGGTCCGTGCCCAGGGACTGGAGGTTGGAAGCCTGATATCTGAGAGTCTGAGGGTCCGTGCCCAGGGACTGGAGGTTGGAAGCCTGATATCTGAGAGTCTGAGGGTCCGTGCCCAGGGACTGGAGGTTGGAAGCCTGATATCTGAGAGTCTGAGGGTCCGTGCCCAGGGACTGGAGGTTGGAAGCCTGATATCTGAGAGTCTGAGGGTCCGTGCCCAGGGACTGGAGGTTGGAAGCCTGATATCTGAGAGTCTGAGGGTCCGTGCCCAGGGACTGGAGGTTGGAAGCCTGATATCTGAGAGTCTGAGGGTCCGTGCCCAGGGACTGGAGGTTGGAAGCCTGATATCTGAGAGTCTGAGGGTCCGTGCCCAGGGACTGGAGGTTGGAAGCCTGATATCTGAGAGTCTGAGGGTCCGTGCCCAGGGACTGGAGGTTGGAAGCCTGATATCTGAGAGTCTGAGGGTCCGTGCCCAGGGACTGGAGGTTGGAAGCCTGATATCTGAGAGTCTGAGGGTCCGTGCCCAGGGACTGGAGGTTGGAAGCCTGATATCTGAGAGTCTGAGGGTCCGTGCCCAGGGACTGGAGGTTGGAAGCCTGATATCTGAGAGTCTGAGGGTCCGTGCCCAGGGACTGGAGGTTGGAAGCCTGATATCTGAGAGTCTGAGGGTCCGTGCCCAGGGACTGGAGGTTGGAAGCCTGATATCTGAGAGTCTGAGGGTCCGTGCCCAGGGACTGGAGGTTGGAAGCCTGATATCTGAGAGTCTGAGGGTCCGTGCCCAGGGACTGGAGGTTGGAAGCCTGATATCTGAGAGTCTGAGGGTCCGTGCCCAGGGACTGGAGGTTGGAAGCCTGATATCTGAGAGTCTGAGGGTCCGTGCCCAGGGACTGGAGGTTGGAAGCCTGATATCTGAGAGTCTGAGGGTCCGTGCCCAGGGACTGGAGGTTGGAAGCCTGATATCTGAGAGTCTGAGGGTCCGTGCCCAGGGACTGGAGGTTGGAAGCCTGATATCTGAGAGTCTGAGGGTCCGTGCCCAGGGACTGGAGGTTGGAAGCCTGATATCTGAGAGTCTGAGGGTCCGTGCCCAGGGACTGGAGGTTGGAAGCCTGATATCTGAGAGTCTGAGGGTCCGTGCCCAGGGACTGGAGGTTGGAAGCCTGATATCTGAGAGTCTGAGGGTCCGTGCCCAGGGACTGGAGGTTGGAAGCCTGATATCTGAGAGTCTGAGGGTCCGTGCCCAGGGACTGGAGGTTGGAAGCCTGATATCTGAGAGTCTGAGGGTCCGTGCCCAGGGACTGGAGGTTGGAAGCCTGATATCTGAGAGTCTGAGGGTCCGTGCCCAGGGACTGGAGGTTGGAAGCCTGATATCTGAGAGTCTGAGGGTCCGTGCCCAGGGACTGGAGGTTGGAAGCCTGATATCTGAGAGTCTGAGGGTCCGTGCCCAGGGACTGGAGGTTGGAAGCCTGATATCTGAGAGTCTGAGGGTCCGTGCCCAGGGACTGGAGGTTGGAAGCCTGATATCTGAGAGTCTGAGGGTCCGTGCCCAGGGACTGGAGGTTGGAAGCCTGATATCTGAGAGTCTGAGGGTCCGTGCCCAGGGACTGGAGGTTGGAAGCCTGATATCTGAGAGTCTGAGGGTCCGTGCCCAGGGACTGGAGGTTGGAAGCCTGATATCTGAGAGTCTGAGGGTCCGTGCCCAGGGACTGGAGGTTGGAAGCCTGATATCTGAGAGTCTGAGGGTCCGTGCCCAGGGACTGGAGGTTGGAAGCCTGATATCTGAGAGTCTGAGGGTCCGTGCCCAGGGACTGGAGGTTGGAAGCCTGATATCTGAGAGTCTGAGGGTCCGTGCCCAGGGACTGGAGGTTGGAAGCCTGATATCTGAGAGTCTGAGGGTCCGTGCCCAGGGACTGGAGGTTGGAAGCCTGATATCTGAGAGTCTGAGGGTCCGTGCCCAGGGACTGGAGGTTGGAAGCCTGATATCTGAGAGTCTGAGGGTCCGTGCCCAGGGACTGGAGGTTGGAAGCCTGATATCTGAGAGTCTGAGGGTCCGTGCCCAGGGACTGGAGGTTGGAAGCCTGATATCTGAGAGTCTGAGGGTCCGTGCCCAGGGACTGGAGGTTGGAAGCCTGATATCTGAGAGTCTGAGGGTCCGTGCCCAGGGACTGGAGGTTGGAAGCCTGATATCTGAGAGTCTGAGGGTCCGTGCCCAGGGACTGGAGGTTGGAAGCCTGATATCTGAGAGTCTGAGGGTCCGTGCCCAGGGACTGGAGGTTGGAAGCCTGATATCTGAGAGTCTGAGGGTCCGTGCCCAGGGACTGGAGGTTGGAAGCCTGATATCTGAGAGTCTGAGGGTCCGTGCCCAGGGACTGGAGGTTGGAAGCCTGATATCTGAGAGTCTGAGGGTCCGTGCCCAGGGACTGGAGGTTGGAAGCCTGATATCTGAGAGTCTGAGGGTCCGTGCCCAGGGACTGGAGGTTGGAAGCCTGATATCTGAGAGTCTGAGGGTCCGTGCCCAGGGACTGGAGGTTGGAAGCCTGATATCTGAGAGTCTGAGGGTCCGTGCCCAGGGACTGGAGGTTGGAAGCCTGATATCTGAGAGTCTGAGGGTCCGTGCCCAGGGACTGGAGGTTGGAAGCCTGATATCTGAGAGTCTGAGGGTCCGTGCCCAGGGACTGGAGGTTGGAAGCCTGATATCTGAGAGTCTGAGGGTCCGTGCCCAGGGACTGGAGGTTGGAAGCCTGATATCTGAGAGTCTGAGGGTCCGTGCCCAGGGACTGGAGGTTGGAAGCCTGATATCTGAGAGTCTGAGGGTCCGTGCCCAGGGACTGGAGGTTGGAAGCCTGATATCTGAGAGTCTGAGGGTCCGTGCCCAGGGACTGGAGGTTGGAAGCCTGATATCTGAGAGTCTGAGGGTCCGTGCCCAGGGACTGGAGGTTGGAAGCCTGATATCTGAGAGTCTGAGGGTCCGTGCCCAGGGACTGGAGGTTGGAAGCCTGATATCTGAGAGTCTGAGGGTCCGTGCCCAGGGACTGGAGGTTGGAAGCCTGATATCTGAGAGTCTGAGGGTCCGTGCCCAGGGACTGGAGGTTGGAAGCCTGATATCTGAGAGTCTGAGGGTCCGTGCCCAGGGACTGGAGGTTGGAAGCCTGATATCTGAGAGTCTGAGGGTCCGTGCCCAGGGACTGGAGGTTGGAAGCCTGATATCTGAGAGTCTGAGGGTCCGTGCCCAGGGACTGGAGGTTGGAAGCCTGATATCTGAGAGTCTGAGGGTCCGTGCCCAGGGACTGGAGGTTGGAAGCCTGATATCTGAGAGTCTGAGGGTCCGTGCCCAGGGACTGGAGGTTGGAAGCCTGATATCTGAGAGTCTGAGGGTCCGTGCCCAGGGACTGGAGGTTGGAAGCCTGATATCTGAGAGTCTGAGGGTCCGTGCCCAGGGACTGGAGGTTGGAAGCCTGATATCTGAGAGTCTGAGGGTCCGTGCCCAGGGACTGGAGGTTGGAAGCCTGATATCTGAGAGTCTGAGGGTCCGTGCCCAGGGACTGGAGGTTGGAAGCCTGATATCTGAGAGTCTGAGGGTCCGTGCCCAGGGACTGGAGGTTGGAAGCCTGATATCTGAGAGTCTGAGGGTCCGTGCCCAGGGACTGGAGGTTGGAAGCCTGATATCTGAGAGTCTGAGGGTCCGTGCCCAGGGACTGGAGGTTGGAAGCCTGATATCTGAGAGTCTGAGGGTCCGTGCCCAGGGACTGGAGGTTGGAAGCCTGATATCTGAGAGTCTGAGGGTCCGTGCCCAGGGACTGGAGGTTGGAAGCCTGATATCTGAGAGTCTGAGGGTCCGTGCCCAGGGACTGGAGGTTGGAAGCCTGATATCTGAGAGTCTGAGGGTCCGTGCCCAGGGACTGGAGGTTGGAAGCCTGATATCTGAGAGTCTGAGGGTCCGTGCCCAGGGACTGGAGGTTGGAAGCCTGATATCTGAGAGTCTGAGGGTCCGTGCCCAGGGACTGGAGGTTGGAAGCCTGATATCTGAGAGTCTGAGGGTCCGTGCCCAGGGACTGGAGGTTGGAAGCCTGATATCTGAGAGTCTGAGGGTCCGTGCCCAGGGACTGGAGGTTGGAAGCCTGATATCTGAGAGTCTGAGGGTCCGTGCCCAGGGACTGGAGGTTGGAAGCCTGATATCTGAGAGTCTGAGGGTCCGTGCCCAGGGACTGGAGGTTGGAAGCCTGATATCTGAGAGTCTGAGGGTCCGTGCCCAGGGACTGGAGGTTGGAAGCCTGATATCTGAGAGTCTGAGGGTCCGTGCCCAGGGACTGGAGGTTGGAAGCCTGATATCTGAGAGTCTGAGGGTCCGTGCCCAGGGACTGGAGGTTGGAAGCCTGATATCTGAGAGTCTGAGGGTCCGTGCCCAGGGACTGGAGGTTGGAAGCCTGATATCTGAGAGTCTGAGGGTCCGTGCCCAGGGACTGGAGGTTGGAAGCCTGATATCTGAGAGTCTGAGGGTCCGTGCCCAGGGACTGGAGGTTGGAAGCCTGATATCTGAGAGTCTGAGGGTCCGTGCCCAGGGACTGGAGGTTGGAAGCCTGATATCTGAGAGTCTGAGGGTCCGTGCCCAGGGACTGGAGGTTGGAAGCCTGATATCTGAGAGTCTGAGGGTCCGTGCCCAGGGACTGGAGGTTGGAAGCCTGATATCTGAGAGTCTGAGGGTCCGTGCCCAGGGACTGGAGGTTGGAAGCCTGATATCTGAGAGTCTGAGGGTCCGTGCCCAGGGACTGGAGGTTGGAAGCCTGATATCTGAGAGTCTGAGGGTCCGTGCCCAGGGACTGGAGGTTGGAAGCCTGATATCTGAGAGTCTGAGGGTCCGTGCCCAGGGACTGGAGGTTGGAAGCCTGATATCTGAGAGTCTGAGGGTCCGTGCCCAGGGACTGGAGGTTGGAAGCCTGATATCTGAGAGTCTGAGGGTCCGTGCCCAGGGACTGGAGGTTGGAAGCCTGATATCTGAGAGTCTGAGGGTCCGTGCCCAGGGACTGGAGGTTGGAAGCCTGATATCTGAGAGTCTGAGGGTCCGTGCCCAGGGACTGGAGGTTGGAAGCCTGATATCTGAGAGTCTGAGGGTCCGTGCCCAGGGACTGGAGGTTGGAAGCCTGATATCTGAGAGTCTGAGGGTCCGTGCCCAGGGACTGGAGGTTGGAAGCCTGATATCTGAGAGTCTGAGGGTCCGTGCCCAGGGACTGGAGGTTGGAAGCCTGATATCTGAGAGTCTGAGGGTCCGTGCCCAGGGACTGGAGGTTGGAAGCCTGATATCTGAGAGTCTGAGGGTCCGTGCCCAGGGACTGGAGGTTGGAAGCCTGATATCTGAGAGTCTGAGGGTCCGTGCCCAGGGACTGGAGGTTGGAAGCCTGATATCTGAGAGTCTGAGGGTCCGTGCCCAGGGACTGGAGGTTGGAAGCCTGATATCTGAGAGTCTGAGGGTCCGTGCCCAGGGACTGGAGGTTGGAAGCCTGATATCTGAGAGTCTGAGGGTCCGTGCCCAGGGACTGGAGGTTGGAAGCCTGATATCTGAGAGTCTGAGGGTCCGTGCCCAGGGACTGGAGGTTGGAAGCCTGATATCTGAGAGTCTGAGGGTCCGTGCCCAGGGACTGGAGGTTGGAAGCCTGATATCTGAGAGTCTGAGGGTCCGTGCCCAGGGACTGGAGGTTGGAAGCCTGATATCTGAGAGTCTGAGGGTCCGTGCCCAGGGACTGGAGGTTGGAAGCCTGATATCTGAGAGTCTGAGGGTCCGTGCCCAGGGACTGGAGGTTGGAAGCCTGATATCTGAGAGTCTGAGGGTCCGTGCCCAGGGACTGGAGGTTGGAAGCCTGATATCTGAGAGTCTGAGGGTCCGTGCCCAGGGACTGGAGGTTGGAAGCCTGATATCTGAGAGTCTGAGGGTCCGTGCCCAGGGACTGGAGGTTGGAAGCCTGATATCTGAGAGTCTGAGGGTCCGTGCCCAGGGACTGGAGGTTGGAAGCCTGATATCTGAGAGTCTGAGGGTCCGTGCCCAGGGACTGGAGGTTGGAAGCCTGATATCTGAGAGTCTGAGGGTCCGTGCCCAGGGACTGGAGGTTGGAAGCCTGATATCTGAGAGTCTGAGGGTCCGTGCCCAGGGACTGGAGGTTGGAAGCCTGATATCTGAGAGTCTGAGGGTCCGTGCCCAGGGACTGGAGGTTGGAAGCCTGATATCTGAGAGTCTGAGGGTCCGTGCCCAGGGACTGGAGGTTGGAAGCCTGATATCTGAGAGTCTGAGGGTCCGTGCCCAGGGACTGGAGGTTGGAAGCCTGATATCTGAGAGTCTGAGGGTCCGTGCCCAGGGACTGGAGGTTGGAAGCCTGATATCTGAGAGTCTGAGGGTCCGTGCCCAGGGACTGGAGGTTGGAAGCCTGATATCTGAGAGTCTGAGGGTCCGTGCCCAGGGACTGGAGGTTGGAAGCCTGATATCTGAGAGTCTGAGGGTCCGTGCCCAGGGACTGGAGGTTGGAAGCCTGATATCTGAGAGTCTGAGGGTCCGTGCCCAGGGACTGGAGGTTGGAAGCCTGATATCTGAGAGTCTGAGGGTCCGTGCCCAGGGACTGGAGGTTGGAAGCCTGATATCTGAGAGTCTGAGGGTCCGTGCCCAGGGACTGGAGGTTGGAAGCCTGATATCTGAGAGTCTGAGGGTCCGTGCCCAGGGACTGGAGGTTGGAAGCCTGATATCTGAGAGTCTGAGGGTCCGTGCCCAGGGACTGGAGGTTGGAAGCCTGATATCTGAGAGTCTGAGGGTCCGTGCCCAGGGACTGGAGGTTGGAAGCCTGATATCTGAGAGTCTGAGGGTCCGTGCCCAGGGACTGGAGGTTGGAAGCCTGATATCTGAGAGTCTGAGGGTCCGTGCCCAGGGACTGGAGGTTGGAAGCCTGATATCTGAGAGTCTGAGGGTCCGTGCCCAGGGACTGGAGGTTGGAAGCCTGATATCTGAGAGTCTGAGGGTCCGTGCCCAGGGACTGGAGGTTGGAAGCCTGATATCTGAGAGTCTGAGGGTCCGTGCCCAGGGACTGGAGGTTGGAAGCCTGATATCTGAGAGTCTGAGGGTCCGTGCCCAGGGACTGGAGGTTGGAAGCCTGATATCTGAGAGTCTGAGGGTCCGTGCCCAGGGACTGGAGGTTGGAAGCCTGATATCTGAGAGTCTGAGGGTCCGTGCCCAGGGACTGGAGGTTGGAAGCCTGATATCTGAGAGTCTGAGGGTCCGTGCCCAGGGACTGGAGGTTGGAAGCCTGATATCTGAGAGTCTGAGGGTCCGTGCCCAGGGACTGGAGGTTGGAAGCCTGATATCTGAGAGTCTGAGGGTCCGTGCCCAGGGACTGGAGGTTGGAAGCCTGATATCTGAGAGTCTGAGGGTCCGTGCCCAGGGACTGGAGGTTGGAAGCCTGATATCTGAGAGTCTGAGGGTCCGTGCCCAGGGACTGGAGGTTGGAAGCCTGATATCTGAGAGTCTGAGGGTCCGTGCCCAGGGACTGGAGGTTGGAAGCCTGATATCTGAGAGTCTGAGGGTCCGTGCCCAGGGACTGGAGGTTGGAAGCCTGATATCTGAGAGTCTGAGGGTCCGTGCCCAGGGGACTGGAGGTTGGAAGCCTGATATCTGAGAGTCTGAGGGTCCGTGCCCGGGGACTGGAGGTTGGAAGCCTGATATCTGAGAGTCTGAGGGTCCGTGCCCGGGGACTGGAGGTTGGAAGCCTGATATCTGAGAGTCTGAGGGTCCGTGCCCGGGGACTGGAGGTTGGAAGCCTGATATCTGAGAGTCTGAGGGTCCGTGCCCGGGGACTGGAGGTTGGAAGCCTGATATCTGAGAGTCTGAGGGTCCGTGCCCGGGGACTGGAGGTTGGAAGCCTGATATCTGAGAGTCTGAGGGTCCGTGCCCGGGGACTGGAGGTTGGAAGCCTGATATCTGAGAGTCTGAGGGTCCGTGCCCGGGGACTGGAGGTTGGAAGCCTGATATCTGAGAGTCTGAGGGTCCGTGCCCGGGGACTGGAGGTTGGAAGCCTGATATCTGAGAGTCTGAGGGTCCGTGCCCGGGGACTGGAGGTTGGAAGCCTGATATCTGAGAGTCTGAGGGTCCGTGCCCGGGGACTGGAGGTTGGAAGCCTGATATCTGAGAGTCTGAGGGTCCGTGCCCGGGGACTGGAGGTTGGAAGCCTGATATCTGAGAGTCTGAGGGTCCGTGCCCGGGGACTGGAGGTTGGAAGCCTGATATCTGAGAGTCTGAGGGTCCGTGCCCGGGGACTGGAGGTTGGAAGCCTGATATCTGAGAGTCTGAGGGTCCGTGCCCGGGGACTGGAGGTTGGAAGCCTGATATCTGAGAGTCTGAGGGTCCGTGCCCGGGGACTGGAGGTTGGAAGCCTGATATCTGAGAGTCTGAGGGTCCGTGCCCGGGGACTGGAGGTTGGAAGCCTGATATCTGAGAGTCTGAGGGTCCGTGCCCGGGGACTGGAGGTTGGAAGCCTGATATCTGAGAGTCTGAGGGTCCGTGCCCGGGGACTGGAGGTTGGAAGCCTGATATCTGAGAGTCTGAGGGTCCGTGCCCGGGGACTGGAGGTTGGAAGCCTGATATCTGAGAGTCTGAGGGTCCGTGCCCGGGGACTGGAGGTTGGAAGCCTGATATCTGAGAGTCTGAGGGTCCGTGCCCGGGGACTGGAGGTTGGAAGCCTGATATCTGAGAGTCTGAGGGTCCGTGCCCGGGGACTGGAGGTTGGAAGCCTGATATCTGAGAGTCTGAGGGTCCGTGCCCGGGGACTGGAGGTTGGAAGCCTGATATCTGAGAGTCTGAGGGTCCGTGCCCGGGGACTGGAGGTTGGAAGCCTGATATCTGAGAGTCTGAGGGTCCGTGCCCGGGGACTGGAGGTTGGAAGCCTGATATCTGAGAGTCTGAGGGTCCGTGCCCGGGGACTGGAGGTTGGAAGCCTGATATCTGAGAGTCTGAGGGTCCGTGCCCGGGGACTGGAGGTTGGAAGCCTGATATCTGAGAGTCTGAGGGTCCGTGCCCAGGGACTGGAGGTTGGAAGCCTGATATCTGAGAGTCTGAGGGTCCGTGCCCAGGGACTGGAGGTTGGAAGCCTGATATCTGAGAGTCTGAGGGTCCGTGCCCAGGGACTGGAGGTTGGAAGCCTGATATCTGAGAGTCTGAGGGTCCGTGCCCAGGGACTGGAGGTTGGAAGCCTGATATCTGAGAGTCTGAGGGTCCGTGCCCAGGGACTGGAGGTTGGAAGCCTGATATCTGAGAGTCTGAGGGTCCGTGCCCAGGGACTGGAGGTTGGAAGCCTGATATCTGAGAGTCTGAGGGTCCGTGCCCAGGGACTGGAGGTTGGAAGCCTGATATCTGAGAGTCTGAGGGTCCGTGCCCAGGGACTGGAGGTTGGAAGCCTGATATCTGAGAGTCTGAGGGTCCGTGCCCAGGGACTGGAGGTTGGAAGCCTGATATCTGAGAGTCTGAGGGTCCGTGCCCAGGGACTGGAGGTTGGAAGCCTGATATCTGAGAGTCTGAGGGTCCGTGCCCAGGGACTGGAGGTTGGAAGCCTGATATCTGAGAGTCTGAGGGTCCGTGCCCAGGGACTGGAGGTTGGAAGCCTGATATCTGAGAGTCTGAGGGTCCGTGCCCAGGGACTGGAGGTTGGAAGCCTGATATCTGAGAGTCTGAGGGTCCGTGCCCAGGGACTGGAGGTTGGAAGCCTGATATCTGAGAGTCTGAGGGTCCGTGCCCAGGGACTGGAGGTTGGAAGCCTGATATCTGAGAGTCTGAGGGTCCGTGCCCAGGGACTGGAGGTTGGAAGCCTGATATCTGAGAGTCTGAGGGTCCGTGCCCAGGGACTGGAGGTTGGAAGCCTGATATCTGAGAGTCTGAGGGTCCGTGCCCAGGGACTGGAGGTTGGAAGCCTGATATCTGAGAGTCTGAGGGTCCGTGCCCAGGGACTGGAGGTTGGAAGCCTGATATCTGAGAGTCTGAGGGTCCGTGCCCAGGGACTGGAGGTTGGAAGCCTGATATCTGAGAGTCTGAGGGTCCGTGCCCAGGGACTGGAGGTTGGAAGCCTGATATCTGAGAGTCTGAGGGTCCGTGCCCAGGGACTGGAGGTTGGAAGCCTGATATCTGAGAGTCTGAGGGTCCGTGCCCAGGGACTGGAGGTTGGAAGCCTGATATCTGAGAGTCTGAGGGTCCGTGCCCAGGGACTGGAGGTTGGAAGCCTGATATCTGAGAGTCTGAGGGTCCGTGCCCAGGGACTGGAGGTTGGAAGCCTGATATCTGAGAGTCTGAGGGTCCGTGCCCAGGGACTGGAGGTTGGAAGCCTGATATCTGAGAGTCTGAGGGTCCGTGCCCAGGGACTGGAGGTTGGAAGCCTGATATCTGAGAGTCTGAGGGTCCGTGCCCAGGGACTGGAGGTTGGAAGCCTGATATCTGAGAGTCTGAGGGTCCGTGCCCAGGGACTGGAGGTTGGAAGCCTGATATCTGAGAGTCTGAGGGTCCGTGCCCAGGGACTGGAGGTTGGAAGCCTGATATCTGAGAGTCTGAGGGTCCGTGCCCAGGGACTGGAGGTTGGAAGCCTGATATCTGAGAGTCTGAGGGTCCGTGCCCAGGGACTGGAGGTTGGAAGCCTGATATCTGAGAGTCTGAGGGTCCGTGCCCAGGGACTGGAGGTTGGAAGCCTGATATCTGAGAGTCTGAGGGTCCGTGCCCAGGGACTGGAGGTTGGAAGCCTGATATCTGAGAGTCTGAGGGTCCGTGCCCAGGGACTGGAGGTTGGAAGCCTGATATCTGAGAGTCTGAGGGTCCGTGCCCAGGGACTGGAGGTTGGAAGCCTGATATCTGAGAGTCTGAGGGTCCGTGCCCAGGGACTGGAGGTTGGAAGCCTGATATCTGAGAGTCTGAGGGTCCGTGCCCAGGGACTGGAGGTTGGAAGCCTGATATCTGAGAGTCTGAGGGTCCGTGCCCAGGGACTGGAGGTTGGAAGCCTGATATCTGAGAGTCTGAGGGTCCGTGCCCAGGGACTGGAGGTTGGAAGCCTGATATCTGAGAGTCTGAGGGTCCGTGCCCAGGGACTGGAGGTTGGAAGCCTGATATCTGAGAGTCTGAGGGTCCGTGCCCAGGGACTGGAGGTTGGAAGCCTGATATCTGAGAGTCTGAGGGTCCGTGCCCAGGGACTGGAGGTTGGAAGCCTGATATCTGAGAGTCTGAGGGTCCGTGCCCAGGGACTGGAGGTTGGAAGCCTGATATCTGAGAGTCTGAGGGTCCGTGCCCAGGGACTGGAGGTTGGAAGCCTGATATCTGAGAGTCTGAGGGTCCGTGCCCAGGGACTGGAGGTTGGAAGCCTGATATCTGAGAGTCTGAGGGTCCGTGCCCAGGGACTGGAGGTTGGAAGCCTGATATCTGAGAGTCTGAGGGTCCGTGCCCGGGGACTGGAGGTTGGAAGCCTGATATCTGAGAGTCTGAGGGTCCGTGCCCGGGGACTGGAGGTTGGAAGCCTGATATCTGAGAGTCTGAGGGTCCGTGCCCGGGGACTGGAGGTTGGAAGCCTGATATCTGAGAGTCTGAGGGTCCGTGCCCGGGGACTGGAGGTTGGAAGCCTGATATCTGAGAGTCTGAGGGTCCGTGCCCAGGGACTGGAGGTTGGAAGCCTGATATCTGAGAGTCTGAGGGTCCGTGCCCAGGGACTGGAGGTTGGAAGCCTGATATCTGAGAGTCTGAGGGTCCGTGCCCAGGGACTGGAGGTTGGAAGCCTGATATCTGAGAGTCTGAGGGTCCGTGCCCAGGGACTGGAGGTTGGAAGCCTGATATCTGAGAGTCTGAGGGTCCGTGCCCAGGGACTGTCTGTGTGTGTAAGTGGGTGATAAATGAGCTTATTTTACTGTGGTAGTTTTGTTGTTGTTGTTGTTGTTATGCGTTTTGCTCTGCTGAACGTTATAGGCATGATATGTTGGTGGTGGAATGTGTAGCAACACCTGCAGGCTCCCCTGGCATATCCTTAGGTTGTCTTGACTGTAACCGCAAATGATACATTTCACCGGATGTTTCAATGGACATGTGATAAATAAGTAAAAAACACACAAACATAAAAACCTACAGCACAATCCCACGGTTGAAGAAGGCCAATGCACCGTATGCCTTCTTGACCACAGAATCAATCTACACAGCAGCTTTGAGTGTCCTATGGACTTGGACCCCAAGATCCCTCTGATCCTCCACACTGCCAGAAGTCTTACCATTAATACTATATTCTGCCATCATCTTTGACCTATCAAATTGAACCACCTCACATTTATCTGGGTTGAACTCCGTCCGCCACTTCTCAGCCCAGTTTTGCATCCTATTGCTGTCCTGCTGTAACCTCTGACAGCCCTCCACACTATCCACAACACCCCCAACCTTTGTATCATCAGCAAATTTACTAACCCATCCCTCCACTTCCTCATCCAGGTCATTTATAAAACTTACAGAGAGAAGTGGTCCCAGAACAGATCCCTGAGGCACACCACTGGTCACTGACCTTCATGCAGAATATGAGCCGTCTACAACCACTCTTTGCCTTCTGTGGGCAAGTCCGTTCTGGATCCACAAAGCAAGGTCCTCTTGGATCCCATTGTTCCTTACTTTCTCAATAAGACTTGCATGGGGTACCTTATTAAATGCCTTGCTAAAATCCATATACACTACATCTACTGCTCTACCTTCATCAATGTATTTAGTCACATCCTCAAAAAATTCAATCAGGCTCATAAGGCATGACCTGCCTTTGACAAAGCAATGCTGACTATTCCTAAACATATTATTCCTCTCCAACTGTTCAATAATCCTGCCTCTCAGGATCTTCTCCATCAACTTACCAACCACTGAAGTAAGACTCACTGCTCTATAATTTCCTGGGCTATCCCTACTCCCTTTCTTGAAGAAGGGAACAACATCTGCAACCCTCCAATCCTCCGGAACCTCTCCCGTCCCCATTGATGATGCAAAGATCACTACCAGAGGATCAGCAATCTCCTCCCTCGCCTCCCACAGTAGCCTGGGATATATCTCGTCTGGTTCCAGTGACTTATCCAACTTGATGCTTTCCAGAAGCTCCAGCACATCCTCTTTCTTTATGTCTATACACTCAAGCTTTTCAGTCCACTGCAAGTCATCCCTACAATGGCCAAGGTCCTTTTTCATAGTGAATACTGAAGCAAAGTATTCATTAAGTACCTCCACTACCTCCTCCGGTTCCATAGGCGGGAGGAGAAGATGGTAGTGCGATGCGCGCACGCAGCTCTCCAATGAAAAAGATATCGTTTCTGCTAAATAGCGGCTGTGGACAATTCTGATTTGATGGAGACAGACGTGAAAGCACAGAGGAACATCTGGAGAAATTTCTGAAACACCAGTGGAAGTAGGAAGGTGAACAGCCAGAGGTCTTAGTACATATTGGTACCAACGACATAGGTAGGAAAAGGGAGGAGGCCCTGAAAACAGACTACAGGGAGTTAGAGAAGAAGCTGAGAATCAGGACCTCAAGGATTACCGACTGTGCCACGCGATAGTGAGTATAGGAATAGAGTGAGGTGGAGGATAAATGTGTGGCTGAGGGATTGGAGTAGGGGGCAGGGATTCAGATTTCTGGATCATTGGGACCTCTTTTGAAGCAAGTGTGACCTGTACAAAAAGGACAGGTTGCACTTGAATCCGAGGGGGACAAATATCCTGGCGGGGAGGTTTGCTAAGGCTACTGGGGAGAGTTTAAACTAGAATTGCTTGGGGCTAGGAACCGAACTGAAGAGACAGAGGAAGAGGCAGTTGGCTCACAAATAGAGAAAGTTCCACTTACATCTCCCTTCATTTTATTAGCTCAAATAAAACCCACTCCCAATAAGACTTGTTCTTTTCAATTGGCTCCTGCACCGCAATGATGCCTCTCTCTAACTTGCTAGTTCAAAGAATGACTCACTCCCAACGTGACTTGTTTTTTCTTAAATGGCTCTGGTCCTGGAACAATGCTGCTCTCTCACTCGCTAATTACCTTGGAGCATTGTATACTACCTCATTGCAAGGGAGAACTTAAAGCAATACAACATTGGAATAGGCTCTTTGGCTTGAGATGTCAATGCATAATTAGCCTGTAATAGAACATGGAACATTGTAGCATAGGAATAGGGATAGTATATTTCCTGGAAGGGTAATGAAGCTGACTGGATGAAAGCCGTTTTTCACTGTGTATGACTACATCAGGTTGGTGCTTGTGTAAAACGTAGGACAGCTCTCCCAATTCAAGAAGACATTTAGATTTTGCAGCACTGAGGTAGGTTTGTTTTCATCCTTGTTAACTTTGATGCCTAGGTTAAAGACAGCTGACCCTTCCTGTTTTAGTCTTATTGCACAACGTAACAACAGTTTGCCAATTGGGTCACCTCTAAAATAAGTTAAAATGAGCAATATGCTCTAAGTACTTCACATATAAACCAGACCAAGTAAGGACAGCTGGATTTCCTAACCGTAAAGGATATCAGGTGAACCAGCTGTTTATTTTCCAAGAGCAGCAATCAGTTTCAGTATTGCACCCGTCAATTTATTTTCCTACTCTATCTTACCATAGTTAATAATCAGAATTTCAGTTCTTCAATTGCTATGATGGGTTCTGAGGAATTCTACTGATCACTCACTCATTCCTCCATATTACTGGTCCAATCACATAACCACAATAGGAGCTTAAATTTCATTTTACTCTCACTGGCTCCAACCTAAATGGGCAACTTCAGCTGATTTAAACAAGACATTTTGCATTTTGCAATTTGCTCTAGTGATACGTGGAGGAAACTGCATGATGACTAGTCCCTTGCAGGCTGTAATTCCTTGTAGATCTACTCTTGCTGTCAGAGTCCACAATGTAAATGCAACAGTGCATCAGCTAATGCTGAGCATACATTGTGTTGGGCCAATTAGAACCTATGCCATGAAAATCTGTTGAAAAATCTAATTCACATGGATCAATAACTCATTTAAATAACTGCAAAAATTAAGGAAAATAGGATTCGCTTGCAGAACTAGCCATTTCATCCAAATTTGAATATATCGGCTAAAGCTTTTGTTAAGACAAAAGAGTAAAATGTAATGAGTGGAGCATTATTTTCTTTGTAATGACCTTTAGTTTTCACCACTGTTCAGCTAAGCAGCTCGGTAGCAAAATGGGGATTGTAGGGGGCAGGATTTATTTTGGAATACCTTGTAAGAAAAAGTAATACTCAATGTTATTAGGGTAAGATTGAAGGTGTAAACTCCCAAGGACAATAAGGGACATTTAGGTTCCATCTGGCATGCTAATGATTAGCAGAATTGGAACGATGCGAGATGTAGAGATTTCTCTCACCAGTGGTTCTGATATCAAAATTCATTGCGGGCTACTGATCGTGAAGCTGACCAGGGCAGCAAAGGTGACCTTGCTAGTGTCATCTTCATCAATCTACCTGTCACAGTAGATGAGTCTAACAATCATGGTATCAACAGGAGTACACAACAGGTCTGCATTTAAGAGATCTCCTTTATATTGTCTTTACTGTGCTGTGTGGCACTTGCACCGTGTCTGATAAGAAAGAGAATAGTTCTGGCAGCTCATAACTATGTATCTATGAAGCACTATTGATGCTTTTGTAGTGATTTTCAGCTAGAAGTGCCAAGTGGACAATTCATCTCATCCTCCTTTGCAGATCGTCAGCATAACAGAAGTCAGCTATCAACCCAGTCTTCTAATTCAGAATCAGATTTAATATCACAGGCATATGTCATGAAATTTGTTATCTTTGCAGCTGCAATACAATGAAATACATGATAAATAAATATAGAGAAAAATGCTGAGTCTGTGCCTTCAGGCTTCTGTACCTCCTTGCTGACAGTAACAGTGTTAAGTGGGCATTTCCTGGATGGTGGAGATCCTTAATGTTGGACTCTGCCTTCCTAAGGCACTGCTCCTTGAAGAAGTCTTGTGTACTACAGAGGCTGGTACTCATGATTGCGCTGACTAATTTTACAAATTTCTGCATCTTATTTCAATCTTGTGCAGTAGCCACCCCATGCCAGATGGTGATGCAGCCAGTCAGAAGGCTCTCCATCGTACATTTGTTGAAGTTTTCGAGTGTTTTAGTTGACAAACCAAATCGCGTCAAATTCCAAATGAAATATAGCTACTGTCTTACCTTCTTTATAGCCTCAACAATATGTTGAGTTCAGGTCAGTTCCTCAGAGATACTGACACTCCGGAATTTGAAATTGCTCACTCTCTCCACTCCTGATCCCTCTATGAGGACTGGTTAACGTTCTCTTGTCTTAGCCTTTCTGAAGTCCACAATCAGCTCTTTGGACTTACTGACTTTGAGTGCAAGGTTGTTGCTGCAATGCCACTCAATTAACTGGTATATCTTGCTCCTGTACGCCCTTTCATCACCATCTGAAATTCTGCCAACAATGGTTGTATCATCAGCAAACGGATAGATGCTGTTTGAGCTATGCCTAGCCACACAGTGATAGGTGTTGAGAGAGTAGATGCGTTGTTTGGTTTCATCCAAGACTGCTTGACTACAGACCTCATTATGGTAATTTGTCCAAATATGGGGAAAAAACATTGTTCTATCAATTACCTCCACTCCATTTAATCTCAGAAGTGGGGATGTTTGCAGATGACCACACTGCGATGCTCAAACATGACCAACTTTAATAAATAGGAATCTGATTACTTTCCCAAATCCCAACATCCTAGGTGAACCATTGTCCAGAATCTAGATGAAAAAGCAGTATAAATACCATTGTACAAGGGCAGCACTGTGGCCTTGTATTCTGTATGAAATAATTCTCTCCTTACTCCCAAATTCTTATTATCAACAAATCATGAGTAATGAAATAACTACAATTGCTTGGATGAATGCAGTTCCAAAAACAATCAAAAAGATTAATGTCATTCAGGACAAACTGGTATGTTTATCACCAAGTTTAATAAAATAGTGACACAATTTCTTAAACACATTGCAGAGCAAAATTTTTGTAGGTTTTTAGATAATCAAACCAACCCATGGTCCCAAAAATCTTTCTGCTCCCAGATCTTTCCAGGGTGCCTGTGGAGACAGACAGAACATCTCCAAGTTGACCACAGTAGTAAATAGTAAGGGAGCTTAATCTTGGGTATCAATCAGGATCAGCAGTTATATTTCCTTTAATAGTGATGATGGTAATCAGAGTGAAGAAGAGTTCTAGTTTGTTCCTATCATAAGCTTTGTACAAGGGCCTGCAGTGTGGAAGAAACTGTTGTTGAACATTGGGGTGTGAGTCTTCAAGCTCCTGTACTTTCTGCTTGATAGCAGTATCAAGAAGAGGGCATGGCCCAAATGGTAAGGATCCCTGATGACGAATGCTGCCTTCCTGAGGCATTGCCTCTTGTAGATGTCCCCAATAATGGTGAGAGCTGTACCCTTGGAAAAGAATGTCCATCACTCTCTGTAATCTCTTGTGCTCATACCAGACCACGATGTAAACAGCCAGAACACTTTCATCTGCAGAAGTTTGTCAGAGACTTCAGTTATGAGACTTGCATCACATGGACCCCAAGGAGAGCTGACCATCTGGATAAACAATTAGCTTTATGGTTGAATGTGGAGGGTGGTGGTGTACATAGTTGATTGAAAGTGGAATCACAGGTAGACAGGGTAGTGAAAAGCCTAGATAGAGTGGACATGCAGAGGATATGTCCAATATTGGGAGAGTCCAGGATAAATTCAGAATAGAAGGACATCCTTTTAGAACAGAGATGAGGGGCTTTTTCTTTAGCTAGAGGGTGGCAAATCTGTGGAATTCATTGCCACAAATGACTGTGGAGGCTGTCAATGGGTATATTTAAAACAGAGGTTAATAGGTACTTAATTTGTAAGAGTGTCAAAGGTTATGGAGAGAAGGCAGGAGAATGGGGTTGAGAGGGAAAATAAAGCTGCCGTGTTTGAATGGTGGAGCAAGCTCGATCAGCTGAATTGCCTAGTTCTGCTCTTATGCCTTATGGTCCTATGAAAAAGGCCTTTGGCATGCTGATCTTCATAAGTCAAGGCACTGAGTACAAAGGTTGGGAGGTTATGCTGAGGTTGCACAGGGAACTAGTGAGGCTATACTTGTGGGATTGTGTTTTATATTCGTTGCCCCACTGTAATAAAGATGTTTCTAAACTCAAAAGAATGCAGAAATGATTTGCAAGTCTGCTGCCATGACCTGAGGAATTAACTTATATGGAGAGTCTGGACAGGCTGGGACTTTATTCCTTAGAGCATAGGAGTCTGAGAGGCGATTTTACAGAGTTGTATAAAATTATGAGGGGCATAAACAGGGGAACACCATCAGTCATTTTACTGGGGTTTGGGAATCAAGAACTAAAGTGAATAGGTTTAAGAAGAGTAGGGAAAGACTTAATAGGAAATTGAGTGGAAACCTCTTTTTAGCAAAAGGTGGTACTTATGTAGAATGAGATGTCAGAGCAGTATAATGGATTGGAAAGCTTTATCAGGGTATGGGCCAAACACTGGCAATCGGACATCTTGCTCGGTACGGGCCAGTAGGGCTGAAGGATTTGTTTCCATGCTGTTTCACTCGCTGACGTTCCATGCCAAACCTCTTCAAGTTTCTAAGAAAGTAGAGACATTGGTCTGTCTTCTTTGTTGCAGTTTCTATTTGCTAGCGCCAGCACAGAGCCTCCAGCTAGGAGGAGCCTTCAATACTTTCCAGCTAAGGACTAAGGTATGAAGAGTTGCACAGCACTGTGTAACAGTAACAGCTGGAACTGTGGGAGCAATAAAGATGAGTACAATTATCATTTGGGTCATTCTAGAGAGAAGGAGAGTGAAGGTAATAGCACTGTGATGGCATAACTGCTCATGTTGCTGCATACGTAGCTAAGGATTTCCAGATAGCTTCAACGAATCACCATTGTTACTCTCACCTAACAACCATCTCAAAGCTTCTGTGAGCTCAATGCTACTGCTATAGAGCTGTCTTGTTACCAACCTTAGGAACTTTGCACATCCTCACATTTGACTCTAATGATTCACTACCTATGACACCACTATTGTTGGTAGAATTTCAGATGGTGATGAGGAAGGCACCTAGGAATGAGATGTACCAACACACTTAATAGAAAATCTACAGCACATTACAGGCCCTTCGGCCCACAATGTTGTGCTGACCATTTAATGTACTCTAGAAGCTGCCTAGAATTTCCCTACCGCATAGCCCTCTATTTTTCTAAGCTCCATGTACCTATCTAAGAGTCTCTTAAAAGACCCTAATGTCAGCAAAACCAAGGAATGATTGTAGACTTCAGAAGGCGAAGTCGGGAGAACACGCACAAGTCCTCATTGAAGGGTCAGTGGTGGAAAGGGTGAGAAGCTTCACATTATTGGGTGTCAACATCATGGAAGATCTATCCTAACACATTGATACAATCATAAAGAAGGCATTCCAGTGGCTCTGTGTTGCTAAGAACTTGTGAAGAGTTGGCATGTCACCAAAGACTCTTTCAAATTCTATCGATCAATGTTGGAGAGCATTCTGACTGGCTGCATTACTGCTTGGTATGGAGCCTCCATTCCACAGGATCATAACAGGCTCCAGGGGTTTAAGGAGTCAGCCAGCTTCATCACGGCCACAACTCTTCCCACCATTAAAGATGTCTTCTAAAAAGGCAATGCCTCAAGAAGATGGCATGGATCATTAAGGAACATGACCATCTGGAACATTCCCTCTTCTCATTAGAAGCATAGAAAACCTACAGCACAGTACAGGCCCTTCAGCCCACAAAACTGTGCTGAACATGTCCTTACCTTATAAATTACCTAGGGTTACCCATAGCCCTCTATTTTTCTAAGCTCCATGTACCTACCCAGGAGCCACTTAAAAGACCTTATCGTATCCGCCTCCACCACCGTCGCCAGCAGCCCATTCCACACACTCACCACTCTGTGTAAAAAAAAACTTACCCCTCTGTACCTATTACTACAATCAGGGAGGAGATACAGGAGCCTGAAGATGATTTGGACTAGCTTCTTCCCTTCCGTCATCAGATTTCTGAACAGCCTAAGAATCCATGAACATTACCTCATTATTACTATTTTTTGCATTACTAACTTGTTTTTGTAATTTCTAGATTTTTTATGTCTTTACATTGTACTGTTCCCACAAAACAACAAATTTCATATCAATATCAACGATGATAAACTTGATTCTACATCTGAATTTACATTAATCAAAAAATAACTTAGAAGTTGAGATACCACAAAGCAATCAATAAAAGGCTCCAGAAGAAAATAATGTAAATATATTTTTAAAGAAACAAAACTGTACAATGTTGCATCTTCTCAAACACCCACATGGATGCCCTTAAGCAATTAGAAAGGCTGAAAACCGTCTCAGAGCCAGTGCAGAGCAGGTATCTTGAAGAGCAGCAGATGTGACCACATAAGGGCATCACCAATGCTCCACCCGCCTTCAGTAATTTTCAGTAAGTTATCCCTTTAACTTTACGTCAGGAGTCATGGTCACGTCATAGCCTTCAACTTATACGTTCTGGCACTTTTGGTTGATGCCTGAGATGGCTCCAAGTGGGAGCCAGAAGACTGAAGCGGCTGTGGTCCAGCTTCAAAGCAACAAAATGATAAATTCTGTTCTTCAATTTTCTTCATTTCCCACCATGTTCCTTCCCAAATATGGTTCCAGATTAAATTATCCTGTAAATTCTGACAAGTATCTGTTTTAGTATTTGCTGAAAGTTTGGGCTTTCCAGGCACCCTGGAACATTCACTGGTAGAACTTCATTTTATCTTGCAGATTCCGTGGCTACCAGCAGAGAGAGAGAGTGAGCTTGTGGAGAAGCAGAGGGAGCTTGTTGGGGATGGTGCATGCTCATGAGAGATTGAGGAGAAATCTCGCAGGTACCAAAATCAAGGTCACAGGTCATAGATGACACCTAAGGGTGGGATTGAAATCATAAAAGTTGGGAGAGTGATCACTAATACTATCACTGGAAACAGGAGGACAAGTCAAATGTATGAAAATATGAAAATACCAGATGTACAGGAGGTGCACTGCATCCATTAAAACTATAATAAATTCCCCTATTTCCTGATAATGAATTAGTCCTCTTCCCCTAAAACAAGAAGTAGGAATACATGAGGCAGGTTGCGGTTGGGTCCAAAGTTAAAAAATAATCTTACCTGACTCAGAATTATCTGCTTCTGGGAGTTAAGTTTATACCCAAGTTCCCTAGATTATTCTCCACCTTTTTGGAGTAAATCAATCAATGCTTATAACTCTGTGCTTCAGGTTGGAGAGGTTTTATGTCCATGCAAAGATAAAGAGGAAATAAGTGATTTGAGAAAACAGTAAACTGGCCGCTCTGAGAAAGGGTCACAGATCTGAAATATTAACTTTTCACAGAAGCTAAGTGACCCGAATGTTTCTAGCATTTCCTGCTTTTGTTGCAGATCTCCAGTGTCTGTAGTTTTTTTTAATATATTTCCAGTAATCTATATTTGTCCAGCTCTGTCCAAGTGTAAAGTCAGCAAATAGATTGCATTTCTAACTTTTTTTTGACATTTTCAGCCTCGCACCATCTGTCCCATGTTAGTTGCTATTGTTAATCCTGGAACAACAGGTAATTTGAAAAAACAAGGATTATTGCAGTGATCAGATTTCAACAGCTGTAACTGTGCAATATCTTTAATAAACTTGGGAGCCATCCAAGTTGTATTTTTAATCATTGCTATCATTGAAACAGTATTTGCATATGAACAAGATATGCAGCATCACATTTAGTATTATCAACACCAATTTGCATTAATGATTTACTGATAATCGCTGCTTTATGCAGATAATTGCACCGATTTAGCAAAAGTAATCTGACTTGTTGGTTGGGACATCCATTACTTCTGGGATGGTGTGTCCACTATTGGTTTTTATTTGCTTTATTCAGCACTAAACTTCTTGTTGGGCAAAACCAGAGTTGCCCCACTGAGGAAGATCACAACAGATGGGCGATGCAGATTGATCTTGCTGTCAGACTCTGCAGACTTGCCTATGATATCTGAGAGTGGAAAGTACAATAATCCCAAATCTATTTCAATTTTTAAATTTATCTGCAGACTGAAATGCAATTCAAATGGTTTGCAAAGTTGTCAACCTGATGATTTTCCATTGCTAGATCTATTAATCTAAACTTCCTATTGGGATAGCCAATAATCCATCTGTAGAATAAATACTGAAGCTCTTCAGTCTTTAAACAGTGCTGCCTGGAGAGCAAATGAAATGTTGGGAAGCTGCCTGGGTCCTGTCAGAAAATCCATTCTCTCACACATTGCTTATTACTGTACTGCCATAAAATTCAACTGGAACTTTAACAGCCTTCTGAGGATAAATGAACAGATGGATGGAGATTAAATGTGGTTTGAAGAGATAGCTTTGATCTGCATTGCTCGTAAACAGCAGCTGAGGCTGTGACTGTACAACTGAGAGATCAGGCAACCAGAATTTATATTTTTGGAAACAAAAAGCATTGCAGCCATGAATATTGCAATAAGCTACAAAAATATTACATTTAATGTAGGTCAGTATTAAATAACTAAAGCTGCTTTGGCATTTTGCACAATCTGTGTATCAGGTAATAAACTGCAATACCCACATGTGTTATTTATTTATTATTCAGCTATTGTAAGACTCCTGACCTATCGTTTCTGTTTAATTTACTGTAGACCTGTGAACTTCATCATTTTATGAAACCTTTTGCTATCATTCACCCATGTTCAATAGGTGCATTTAGTGTCAGAGAAATGTATATAATATACATCCTGAAGTTCTTTTTCAAACAAGAATATTTGCATTATGACCATGTAGCATTCTTCTTTGTAAGTAACCACTCAACGCAAGCCTTTAGGATGTCTTGAGTGTGAGAGGTGATGCAAGTGGGCTTGGCAGTATGGGCAAGATTTTCTTCTGAATTACCATCTGTTTTCCAGCAGAAAATGAAACTGGATAGAGTAGCAACTTCTTAGTTCAAAATTTACCTGGTCTAAATTGTACAAAAATTATTCTCACGAACAATAAGGCTTGTGACTAGTGGTGTTTGCCATGGGTTTGTGCTAGGTCTATTGTTATTTGTCATCTATATCAATGATCTGGGTGAGAATGACAAAGGCATGAGTTAGTAAATTTGCAGATAGTGTTAAAATTGATGGTGTTGTAAGCGGTGAAGATGGTTATCAGGATTTTAGGAGGAATCTTGGGTAAGTGGGGTGAGGAATGACAAATGGTGTTTAATTTGGGCAAGTGTGAGATCTGCAGTTTGTGAAGACAAATGAGAGTAGGACATTCACAATCAACGGTAGGGACCTGGGGAGTGTTGTAGATCAGAGGAACTTAGGTTCCCTGAAAGTAGCGTCGCAGATAAACAGAGTGGTGAAAAAGTCTTTTAGAGTAATGAGTAAAGGAAATGGGATGTTGCGCTGTAGTTTTACAAAACACTGCTGAGAATGCATTTGGAAATATTATGTTCAGTTCACCCTCCTGGAGGAAAGATACTATTAAGCTGGAAAGAGTGCAGAGAAGAATTACAAGGATATTGCCAGGACTTGAGTGACTGCATTATGGAGAGTGGATGAGCAGGTTGGGACCTTTTTCCTTGGAACATAGAAGGGTGAACTGTGGTCTCAATGAGATGTATAAAATCATGAGAGGTGTAGATACGCATACAGTCTTTTTCCAAGGCTGGGAACCAATAGCTAGAGGACGTAGGTGAGAAGAGAGATATTTAATAGGAACGAGTGGCAACCTTTTCACTCAGAGGGTGGTTCATATATGGAATAAGCTGCCAGAGGAAGTCACTGAAGGAGGTACATTAACAACATTTAAAAGGAACTTGGACAAGTACATGAATATTAAAGTTTTAGATGGATATGGGCCAAAAGCAGGCAAATGGGATTAGTTTAGATGGGGATCTTGGTTAACATGGACCAATTAGACTGAAGGATCTGTTTCTATGCTGTGTGACTCTATGATTCTAATTATAAATTCACAGTAAGGCCGGCTGGAAGTCTGCCACTGCATTAGGGTAATGGGTAGCTAGTTTTTCCCAACTCTTGAAAGTGACTCACAGCACCTTATTAAGGACAAATATGGATGGGAAAAATCCTGGCATTCCTAGCAATGCACAGATCTGAAGGATGAATAAGTGATTGGGAGAAAGGGAGTGGTTTCTCTCTCACACGTTATTAGAGTACAAGCGTAATAGGGATTTACAGCAGCTTTCGAGGACGTGGAATGGTCCAAACAATGCTTTGACAAAAACATGTTGTAGTAAGATTGTGCGGCTGTAGGTGTAGATACAATAAAGATAAAGAAAGTGTGAGGTGCTGGCAGGTGTTCCAGCTACATAGTGCACATGCAGACAGGACCTTCAGTGTGATGGCACTGGTCTATCAATGATGTGCAAGGATAGTCAAACACTGCTGCAAATCAAAATAGGCAAAAAATAAATGAATGTAAGATTGTCTGGACTAAAAATAAGAGTTGTTTATCTATTCACGGTCTTCTATTGCTCTATTTGTAGTATCTTCAGATGCTTTACTGTTACTGCTTGCAAAGGCAAATAGCAGGGGATAGCACTACCAACTAAACAGGATTTATCAAAGGCAGTAAAGTCTCAACTAAAAGCTGGTAGAAAAATACAGTACATCAAATGTCATACAACATGGTACATTCAGTCCTTATAGGTGTAATTACACGCTACACTATGGTGCCTCTCTTTAAACGAAAGAAATAAGACTCATATGAAAATTCAATTCTGTACATGCATATGTTTAGACAATCAATCAGTTACTATTTACACATGCAAACATATTCAACCAATGAATTTTCTACAAAGATCGTTATAAATATCACCAATCATAACTTCATTCTTTGCTACTTGTCTACAAACTCTTCATTAAAAGCTGTCCTTAGCACCTCTGACAATACCAGTAGAGTAATGTGCTCTTTCATTCTGTTCTGCTGTTATTGCTTCAAATTAATTGTTTATTTTTAATGCTAAATAGCTTGTACTGCATACACTTAAACGCAGTCTCTCTCGTGTCGCCTGTTAGCACAAAACTATCTGTTCAAACCCAACACTACCAAGAATTCTTCTCAACAACTACAGTAAATGTAAATATACATTATTACATCATGTGATGTTGCAAACTCAGTCATAAGAATGCTACCTTGACTGATTATTGAAGCTCTCATCTATATCCCTCTACGTTCATACTTTCTTTGCTTCCTGATTTCCACTTTGTCTTTCAAAAAATACTGGATCTTTTCTCCTTCCTGTTATCCCTTTTGATGCCATGAAATTACCTTCTCTGTCTTTCCTCTTCTTGATTGTCTCTAAGACTTTCAGTTCTACTATGACTGTTTACAATTTGTCCTATTGTGCTCTCATTACACTGCATTGGGGGATTTTAGTAAATTCACAGCCACTGTATTTTTGAACTCTTACTGTGTAGCATACAATGACAACAAATAAATAAATTGACAAAAAAAACATTGTAATGGTGTTCTATCAGAAAGTGTGAACCTCAATCTGTGTTTGATTTGTACCATTCAGCAACTCAATAAACCTTGGATATTGAGAATTTTCTAGAACTGCTGAAGGCTCACCTTCTCCTGCATTAATGTTTATGCCAAATTATATCAAGTTATTACAATACCTTGTCCTGAACATCCTGCTTCTTATCTTTATTGTGTCTACCAGTGTTAAACATCTTGCCGATTAAAAAATGTATTTACTGCTTTAAAAGCTATTTAAAGGCTCAGCTTTTGGACAAGAGAGTTCCCAAGGGCTAATTGCTATTTCATCAACTATTCCACCTCTTGGGATGGCTACTGAATGATTCCTCCATGGTCAGAGCTGAGCAGCAGCATAAGGTAAGTATAGTTGTAGTGATCCTATGGGATGGGTTACGTACAATCTAGCTCAAAGGGTCCTTGGCTGGACTGAATGCTTCTGTATTTTAGTAGCCACAAACCAAATGAAATCTTCAGAGCAGCTTAAAAGCATTTTCATGGTGATCGTTGCATAAACTAAACATTCACAATCACAATTATGAAAATGTGAAAATTGTGCTGAGCCATTGCAAAGAGAATTGCATTGAAAGAAATAGGTTCTCTTCTAAAGCTAATGTCTAACCTACAACAAAATGCATGTAAGATAATACAGATCAGTAACTCAGCAAATGAACTGCCCAGCCTAATGTAGCACAATCTTAGATGAGAAATGGAATATGTGATTTCATGATGGAGACCAATAACATGGTTTCATTTATATACAGTAAATGTTATTACATAGAGGCAATGAACAATTTTCTTCCCACCTTTCACTGAGAGGTCCTCCACTGGTCAGGGTTGACTATTAATGTTGTTACCCAGCTGTCTATGTGATATGCAAGACAACATATAAGCCAGGGTAGTACGTTATCGACAACAAACTGTTGATCATACAGCAAACTCCCTCTCTCCATGCAGCTGAGGAATCCAAAGGAATGGCAGAGATTGATACAGTTTGGCACCAGTGGAGTCGCAGAAGTTGGCAGTTGGCATTGAACTCAACGTGGGACTGTCTTAGGATCCCAAGCTCCAGATTTCCAGCAGAGGTTTGAGATCAAAATGTTCCTTCTCTCAGATAAGCTGCCAACCACAGCTGAAGAGCCCCATTTGCACACTTTTTTCATCAGCATTTACATTATTTTATTCTTTTAAAGGTCTTTATAAAAAATTAATGGCAAATATATTACCTTTCCCAAATATGTCCAAACCAACAACATTAATTGTATTACTAATGCCAAAAATAAAATTTCTTTGGATCTATATTGTACTTTCTTCTTGAGATGGTTTCATTCTAAACTGATAGAACATGACAGACAAATGCAAACCTATGCATTGAAAATAGATACATATAAACTTTCAATAATTATAGAAAACATTTTCTATTTAAATTTATTTTTTCATTTCCTTCCTCTCTGCTGACATTGACTGAATTCTGCCTTATTTTCTGCAAAAAGCTACAGTAAAGCAAGTCCTCCTTTGAGTTGCTGTACTCTGTTTTTAGCCTTGGATGCTTGTCGAGCAAGATGTTGGAATATTTTACTGACATGAGGGTTGGGCTACATAAGCGAAGTTTAAAAAACATTGCATCAGCTCAGTCTTGCCTTTGAGAATTGTCATAAGTGAAGGGGATATAGATACCAATAATGAATATTCTGACTGACCATTGATCATTGCTGGTGACAGGAAAACAACTTCAAGTAGGTCTTTCTCTATTGACTCCACTTTGGAATTTTTCTGTCAATGCAGAATTTCTGGATGGTGCTCACAGTACAACTGGAGCCATGAATTATTTGGAAGAAGCAATAAGTCTTTTACAATTTAATCTAGAGTACTGTGCAAAAATCTACCCAACCTTGCCTTAAATATATTTACTGGAGTTAGCCTCCACTGCTTGACTGGGCAGAGAATTCCACAGGTTCACCACCCTCTGGGAAAAGCAGTTCCTCTTCATCTCCATCCTAAATCTACTCCCCTGAATCTTGAGCTTTGTCCCCTAGTTCTAGTCTCATCTATCAGTGGAAACAACTTTCCTGCCTCTATATTATCTATCCTTTTCATAATTTTATATATTTCTATAACATCTCTTCTCATTCTTCTCGATTCCAGCAAGTACAGTCCCATGTGATTCAGTCTCTCCTCATAGTCTAACCCCCTAATTTCCGGAATCAACCTGGTGAACCTCCTCCGCACCGCTTCCAAAGCCAGTATATCCGTCCTCAAGTAAGGAGACCAGAACTGCATGCAGTACCCCAGGTGCGGCCTCACCTGTTCCCTGTATAGTTGCAGCTTAACCTCCCTGCTCTTAAATTCAATCCCTCCAGCAAAGAAGGCCAACATCCCATTTTCCCTCTTGATAGTCTACTGCACCTGTAAGCCAACCTTTTGTGGCTCATGCACAAGCCCCAAGTCCCTCTGCACAGCAGCATGGTGCAATCTTTTACCATTTAAATAATAATCTGCTCTTCCATTTTTCCTTCCAAATTGGATGACTTCACATTTACCAACATTATATTCCATTTACCAGACCCTTGCCCACTCTCTTAACCTATCTATATCACTCTGCAGACTCTCCATATCTTCTGCACAATCAGCAAACTTAGATGCACTACTACACTCTGTCCCCTCTTCCAGATCTATAGCTAGGGTGCCCAAGACGGATGCACAGTACGGCATGGGTTAATGTGGAGCGGAGAGTGAGCCTGCAAAGCTGACGGAGGCAAAGGATGTGAGGAACGGCGAGAGTGGAATGCCGCAGGAGGGGTTTAGGACAGTTAACAGAGAAGGAGTGCAGGGACGGGATTGCAGACACACCCCGCTCTGAGACAACAGGCAAGATCATTTGCTTCCAACCAGTTGGTATATTGGTCATTCCAGAATGTCTCACTGGTGTTTCCTGCTCCCTCCTCTGTCCGCTCCCCTTTTCCCAACCATGATTCCCCTCTCCCTGCCAACCCTCCCAGTCCACAATAGGAACCCTTGGCAGGATGATGTGTTTAATCACTCACATACTGTATGTCATGAAGTTTGTTTCTTTTTTTGTGGTAGTAGTACAGTGCAATACATAAAATTACTACAGTCCTGTGCAAACGTCTTAGTTACCTGAGCTATATACATCTGCCTGTGACTTTTGCACAGTACTGTATGTATTCTGCTTTTAGAACTATAAACTCATAGAATGACAGATAAGAGAGAAACAGAAATGTGCAGCTGGAGTTTATGTCTCTCTCCAGATTGATCAGAATAATTAACAACAAAATACTCTGCAGATGCTGGGGTCAAAGCAATATGCTGGAGGAACTCAGCAGGTCGGGCAGCGTCCGTGGAAACAAACAGTCAGTGTTTCAGGCGAGACCCCGAAACGTTGACTGTTCGTTTCCATGGATGCTGCCCGACCTGCTGAGTTCCTCCAGTGTGTTGTGCGTGTTGATCAGAATAATTTAATGCTAAATAAACATGTATACACATTTTCAAATTCATTTAGATGATTAAGAATTGACTGATGAGAACTAATTTTACTTTTACAAAACATGTATGGGGTTACTCTAGTGATCAATTTTGATCAGTATATCAGCACATTTAGATTTACATACAAACCAAAATAAATACTTCAAGCACAAAAAATGTAGCAGGCAATTATTCAACACGAACTATGGTATGAAAGATTGAATGAATTTCCTTTCACCACTCTGTTAATGGACTATTTATCAATATATTTTAATACAGTCAACACCACTTTCAAAGGTGGAAATGAAATGTTGACATGTTCAAAATTATTAAGACAAAAAATTTATCGTAGTTCATTGCTGAGACTACAGTGCCTTGTAAAAGTATTTAACCCCAACCCTTTGTTCACATAAATACCAGGTGTGATTGATAAGTTCGTGGCCTAAGGTAGAAGGAGTCAGTTTTAGAAAACCTAGCACATTTATTTTTCAACATAGTCTCCTCCTACATGTACACACTTCGTCCAGCAGTCGTAGAGCATACGGATCCCTTCTTTGTAGAAGTGGTCCACAGCATGGGTGATTGATAAGTTCGTGGCTTAAGGTAGAAGGAGATGAGTTATTAACTTCAAACTTTCTGCATTATCACTCAAAGAGTTGAACTGTACGTGCATGTAATGAGAGCGTCTTGGACCTCCAGGTGGTCCATAGCAGGGGCGGTTGATAAGTTTGTGGCCTAAGGTAGAAGGAGATGAGTTATACTGCTCTCATTACATGCACGTGCAGTTCAACTCTTTGAGTGAAAATGCAGGAAGTTTGAAGTTAATAACTCATCTCCTTCTACCTTGGGCCACCAACTTATCAATCACCCCTGTTGTGGACCACTTCTGGAGATCCAGGACGCCGACTTCTACAAAGAAGGGATCCATATGCTCCACGACCGCTGGACTAAGTATGTAAATGTAGGAAAAATAAATGTGCTAGGTTTCCTAATATTGACTCCTTCTACCTTAGGCCACAAACTTATCAATCACCCCTCATAATTACAACCAGGGATTTTGATTAATTTAACTGAGAATTTTTATCTTGTGAATCTCATATTTCTTTTTCACAGTAGATCCCCAAAAAACAGGGAATATTGCGAAGCATGGAAAACAAAAATTTCAAAAACTTCTGCCAGCAGTTCAAAAGTATTCATCCCTCTTTGCCCAGTACTTAGTCGAACTACTTTTTGCGGCTATTATAGTTGGTAGTCTTTTTGGATAAGTCTCTATTAAATTTGCACAATGTGATGGAACAAGATTTGCCCATTCCTCCTTGCAAAATTTCTCAGGCTGTGCCAGGTCAGTTGGGAAGAGGTGGTGGAAAGCAATCTTGAGGTTTTGCCAGAGATGTTTGATCGGATTAAAGTCAGGACTCTGACTGGACCATTCAAGGGCATCAATTTTCTTCACTTGAAGCCACCCTATGGTTGCTCTGGCAGTGTGGATTGGTTCATTTCCTGCTGAAAGACAAACTTCCTCCCTAATTTAAGCTTTCCAGCAGAGCTAGCTGATTTGTAATGAGGATCTCTCTGTATTTGGCAGCCTTCATTTTCCCATCAACCCTGGCCAAACTTCCAGTCTCTGCAGCTGAAAAACATCCTCATAGCATGATGCTACCTCCACCATACTTTACACGAGAGATGGTGTTACCTGGCTGACATGCAGTATTAGATTTACGCTGCGTGTTCTGTTTAGTGTTGAGGCCAAAAATGTCCACTTTAGTCTTATCCAATCACAAGACCTTCTTCCACATCTTTACTGTATCTTCTAAGTGACTCTTTGCAAAGTATTTACGGGTAAGGATATGTCTTTTTTTTTAGCCAGGGCTTCTTTCTTGCCACTCTTCCATAAATACTCTTCTGGTGCAAGGCCTTAGAGATTGTGGAGTCATGAAGTTCACCTCCACCTCTGCAGCTCACTCACAGTTACTGCTGGTATCACAGTAGCATCTCTTACAAACGTCATTCTTCTCTGGTGACTAAGTTTTAGAGGGGCAGGCTGACCTACTCAGTGTGGCTGTGATTTCATATTTTTTCCACTTTTTCAGGATAAACTACACTGAGATCTGAGGTATGTTCAGTGCCTTTAAGATGGTCTTGTACCTTTCCCAATATTTGTGCTTCACTATTATCATTTCCCTGACTTTTCTTGAATGTTCTTTTGTCTTCATTTTGGTTTGGTCTATTGAAAATCTACCATACTGTTACACCTTACAGAGAGAGGGGGTATTTATTCTTATGAATTCACTGAAAACAGGTGATCCTCCAATTTTCCACGTCAATAAACTGGGTGAGTTGGTAAAGTAATGTAAACCCGAGGAAAGTTAGCATTGTAATTACAAAGAGGATGAATACTTTTTCAGCCTCACAATTTTGCCTTTTAATTTTTAGTTAATTGTTGACAGGTTTTGGAATTTTTCTTTTGAGTTGACATGATGCACAATGCTTTGTAGATTTGCTCAAAAAATCCTACTTAAATATATTTTAAATTTAGACAATGAGACAGTAAAATGGTTGCTTAATTCATCCTAGAAAAAGAAAAATCCCATGACATCACACACAATGATAACAAAATTAAATTTCTGCAATAATTTGTTTTAAATTCCAGATAGAATTCCAAAACTAATAAAAAGTTTCAATTATACAGCTGCATTAACAATTAATTATGCCACTGTTTTATTTGAACTCTCCTTACTGCTGATAATGCTTTAGATATCACCCCATAATTGCTAGAACTAGAGATCACCACTGTACTGGTGCTCTTCTGATTGTTGACAAACATTAGACCTTCTCACGAGAACAACAGTAGAAAATACCAAGAGTCCACCAGCCAGAAATCTCACATTCCACCCAAATTCTGCCATATCTTGGATTCCTTTTGTTAATGCTGCCAAATCATAAAGAAACCTGCAGTGGTCACCCTGAGGGTTAAGGATCATACATTAATAAATTGGATATTGGAGGTATTATTAGTTAGTTTGAAGTTAACACAATTGTTGGCGGTGTTGTTGATACTGAGTCTTAGATTGCACACCAATATTGATCAGCTAATAAATTGAGCAGAGCAGGGAGAACAAACCAAATGTAATCTCAGTGAGTGTTAAGTGATGCATTTTGGGAGATCAAATAAGGGTAGGACATTGACCATGAGTGGTAAGACCGATGAGAATATTGAGGAACAGCAACATTGGTTAGTATTCTAGTCCATAAGTTACACTGTTTCTACAGGCAGTAACACAGGTAAAGGAGGTGATTATAAAAGTAGACTGGATGGTGACCTTCATAAGGAGCTTAAGGACTAAGGAGCTGGTGGTAGACCTGAGGAGAGCTAAGGTACCGGTGACCCCTGTTTCCATCCAGGGGGTCAGTGTGGACATGGTGGAGGATTACAAATACCTGGGGTATGAATTGACAATAAACTGGACTGGTCAAAGAACACTGAGGAGAGGTGCAGTCGACGTTTCAGGCCGAGACCCTTCGTCAGGACTAACTGAAGGAAGAGTGAGTAAGGGATTTGAAAGTTGGAGGGGGAGGGGGGAGATCCAAAATGATAGGAGAAGACAGGAGGGGGAGGAATGGAGCCAAGAGCTGGATAGGTGATAGGCAAAAGGGATACAAGAGGATCATGGGACAGGAGGTCCGGGAAGAAAGACGGTGGGGGGGGGGGGACCCAGAGGATGGGCAAGGGGTATATTCAGAGGGAGAAAAAGGAGAGTGAGAGAAAGAATGTGTGTATAAAAATAAGTAACAGATGGGGTACGAGGGGGAGGTGGGGCATTAGCGGAAGTTAGAGAAGTCGATGTTCATGCCATCACATTGGAGGCTACCCAGACGGAATATAAGGTGTTGTTCCTCCAACCTGAGTGTGGCTTCATCTTTACAGTAGAGGAGGCCGTGGATAGACGTGTCAGAATGGGAATGGGATGTGGAATTAAAATGTGTAGCCACTGGGAGATCCTGCTTTCTCTAGCGGACAGAGCGTAGATGTTCAGCAAAGCGGTCTCCTAGTCTACGTCGGGTCTCGCCAATATATAAAAGGCCACATCGGGAGCACCAGACGCAGTATATCACCCCAGCCGACTCACAGGTGAAGTGTTGCCTCACCTGGAAGGACTGTTTGGGCCCTGAATGGTGGTAAGGGAGGAAGTGTAAGGGCATGTGTGGCACTTGTTCCGCTTACACGGATAAGTGCCAGGAGGGAGATCAGTGGGGAGGGATGGGGGGGACGAATGGACAAGGGAGTTGCGTAGGGAGCGATCCCTGAGGAATGCAGGGGGAGGAGGGAAAGATGTGCTTAGTGGTGGGATCCCGTTGGACGTGGCGGAAGTTACGGAGAATAATATGTTGGACCCAGAGACTGGTGGGGTGGTAGGTGAGGACCAGGGGAACCCTATTCCTAGTGGGGTGGCGGGAGGATGGAGTGAGAGCAGATGTACGTGAAATGGAGGAGATGCGTTTAAGAGCAGAGTTGATAGTGGAGGAAGGGAAGCCCCTTTCTTTAAAAAAGGAAGACATCTCCCTCGTCCTAGAATGAAAAGCCTCTTCCTGAAAGCAGATGCGGCAGAGATGGAGGAATTGCGAGAAGGGGATGGCGTTTTTGCAAGAGACAGGGTGAGAAGAGGAATAGTCCAGATAGCTGTGAGAGTCAGTAGGCTTATAGTAGACATCAGTGGATAAGCTGTCTCCAGAGACAGAGACAGAAAGATCTAGAAAGGGGAGGGAGGTGTCAGAAATGGACCAGGTAAACTTGAGGGCAGTGTGAAAGTTGGAGGCAAAGTTAATAAAGTCAACGAGCTCTGCATGCGTGCAAGAAGTAGCGTCAATGCAGTCGTCGATGTAGCGAAGGAAAAGTGGGGGACAGATACCAGAATAGGCATGGAACATAGATTGTTCCACAAAGTCAACAAAAAGGCAGGCATAGCTAGGACCCATACGGGTGCCCATAGCTACACCTTTAGTCTGGAGGAAGTGGGAGGAGCCAAAGGAGAAATTATTAAGAGTAAGGACTAATTCCGCTGGACGGAGCAGAGTGGTGGTAGAGGGGAACTGATTAGGTCTGGAATCCAAAAAGAAGCGTAGAGCTTTGAGACCTTTTTATACACACATTCTTTCTCTCACTCTCCTTTTTCTCCCTCTGTCCCTCTGAATATACCCCTTGCCCATCCTTTGGGTCCCCCCCCCCTTGTCTTTCTTCCCGGACCTTCTGTCCCATGATCCTCTCGTATCCCTTTTGCCTATCACTTGTCCAGCTCTTGGCTCCATCCCTCCCCCTCCTGTCTTCTCCTATCATTTTGGATCTCCCCCTCCCCCTCCAACTTTCAAATCCCTTACTCATTCTTCCTTCAGTTAGTCCTGACGAAGGGTCTCGGCCTGAAACGTCGACTGCACCTCTTCCTAGAGATGCTGCCTGGCCTGCTGCGTTCACCAGCAACTTTTATGTGTGTTGCTTGAATTTCCAGCAACTGCAGAATTCCTGTTGTTTGCGTTTTTAAAGAACACTGAGGCTGTCTACAAGAAAGGTCAGAGCCGTCTCTATTTCCTGAGGAGACTGAGGTCTTTTAACATCTGCCGGACGATGCTGAGGATGTTCTACGAGTCTGTGGTGGCCAGTGCTATCATGTTTGCTGTTGTGTGCTGGGGCAGCAGGCTGAGGGTAGCAGACACCAACAGAATCAACAAACTCATTCGGAAGGCCAGTGATGTTGTGGGGATGGAACTGGACTCTCTCACGGTGGTGTCTGAAAAGAGGATGCTGTCTAAGTTGCATGCCATCTTGGTCAATGTCTCCCATCCACTACATAATGTACTGGGTGGGCACAGGAGTACATTCAGCCAGAGACTCATTCCTCCGAGATGCAGCACAGAGCGTCATAGGAAGTCATTCCTGCCTGTGGCCATCAAACTTTACAACTCCTCCCTCGGAGGGTGGGACACCCTAAGCCAATAGGCTGGTCTTGGATTTATTTCATAATTTTCTGGCATAACTTACATATTACTATTTAACTATTTATAGTTCTATTACTATTTATTATTTATGGTGCAACTGTAACGAAAACCAATTTCCCCCGGGATCAATAAAGTATGACTATGACTATAAACCAGGCCAGAGAATATAAGAGATTAGAGCCCATGGTACAAATTTCTAGAACTTTGATTAGGCCATGGTTGGAGTATACAAGTTTAAAGTGAGAAATAAAAGATTTAGGGCCACCACTCTCTGGGTAAAATGAACTTGCCCCACACATTTCCTTTGAACAATCCTTCTGATCTAAAATGCATGGCATCTAGTAGTAGACATTTCAACCCTGGTGAAAAAGTACTTGATATGTACTTTATCTATGTCTCTCATTATTTTACAAACTTCTATCAGGTCTCCCCTCAGCCTGTGCTGCTGCAGAGGAAACAATCCTCTTCTTGTAACACCTGTGCTCTAATCCAGGCAACATCCTGATAAATGTCTTGTGTACTTTCTCTAAAGTCTCCACATCCTTCCTACGTATAACGGGATGACCAGAATTGAATGCAATACTCCAAATGTGGCCTAACTAGAGTTTTTAAAAGTTGCAATATAACTTCTTGACTCTTGAACTTGATACCTCATCTAATGAATGCAAGCATGCCATATGCCTTCTTTACCAACCTGTAAACCTGTGCAGTCACTTTCAAAGATCTATGGACTTAAACCCAAGATCCCTCTGAATACCAATACTGTTAAGGGTCCTGCCATTAACAATGTACTTTCCCTTTACATTTGATCTCCCAAAGTGCAGCACTTCATACTTGGATGGATTAAGCTTAATTTGCTATTTCTCTGCCCACATCTGCAAATGATCTATATCCCACTTTATCCATTGGCGATCTTCTACACTATCCACAATGCTACCAATCTTTGTGTCATCTGCAAACATAGTAACCCACACATTTATATTTTCATCCAAGTCATTTATATGTATCACAAACAGCAGAGGTCTTAGTATGGATCCCTGTGGAACATCACTGGTCATGGACATTATTTCCATTGATCACAACCCTCTGACTTCAATTATCAAGCCTATTTTGAAACTAGTCAATCAATATCATATGGATGCTAGATGTGACCAATGGGCATTATGCCAAGACAAGGGTCCAGAGAAACTCAACCAGTTTTTCTGATGAAGATCTTCGAGTCTTTCCAGGAGAGATATGGCAGCAGCCTCCTATTCCATATCCATCCTTCATCAAGACAGAACTCATTTTAGATCATGCTACAAATTCTTAGCACAATTTTCCCACTCAGTCACAGCTAGAATTTGCTAGCAATGCAGAGTCACGAAAAATATTTCAGCAGAGCTCAACATATCAGCTCAATTTTTTTTTTACCCCTCCCATACTGGGCTACACCACACTCTTCACACTCTCTTATACATTTTACCAAGTCTGTCTGCATCTCTGCTATTCCATGCCAATCATCATGTGTTACGTCACCTCAAAATATGGGCTTTTAATGTAAGGAGTTATATATCAGCATGGATGGAAAACATGGGATAAACATCAGAATGGTTATTTTTGATTTATTAAGTTGTCACTTAAGGAAACAGTTAATCAAGGAGAGAGAGAGAGAGAGATGGAAACACAGTGGGAAATATAATACTTTTCACTTGATAAGATGAAGAGGAAAATACACATTTTTAATAATATACGTAGGTACTCAGTGGAAGTTGTAAGTTAGTGGAAAGCTTATAGTCTCAGACCTGAAAAGAAAACTCCTTCTACAGATCCCATCTGACCTGCTCAGTGTTTACATCATTTACTGTTTTTATATCAAGAAATATGGATTGGGAAGACTAGATAGGAAGTTCAGTGAGAGATACCATTAGCCATGTCTTTACTGAATGAAGGAACAAACTGAATAGACACTGTGACCTAGTTAGAATTCTTTTCAAATGTATACAATATCTTCCTCCACTAATATTCTCAACCTCCACACCTCTCACCTTAGCTCTGCTGTAATAATCAACATGCTCCTTATCTGACAGGCTGATTTCGCCAACAATGTTCTACTCTCGTGGTTTCAGTTAAAGGTTTGTTTGCCTTGAAATATGCTTGGCACTTATCTGATTACTTACTGATGAATATTGCAGCAAGTCAGGAAATAGCCCAGTTCACAATATCAGCTTCTTCTTGAGATAGAGCATTGCACAATTTGCAGTCAGCTGCTGTGATGAATTAAGCATGCTCATTGACCATAAACTGAAAGTGATGGCCATTTGATTTGGATTTGCTTGGAGATGTATTGCTGGTGGGGTCTCACAGGGATAGATATAAGGACCAATTAACAATTTCCATCAATGGTGTAGACAATGTGTTGGCAAAGTAAATGGCAGGATACTTGGTAGTGTGGAGGAGCAGAGGGATCTGGAGGTACATGCCCACAGATCCCTGAAAGTTACCTCACAGGTAGATAGGGTAGTTAAGAAAGCTTATGGGTGTTAGCTTTCATAAGTTGAGGGACAGAGTTTAAGAGTCGCGAGGTAATGGTGCAGCTCTATAAAACTCTGGTTAGGCCACAATTGGAGTACGGTGTCCAGTTCTGGGCGCCTCACTACAGGAAGGATGTGGGAGCATTGGAAAGGGTACAGAGGAGATTTACCAGGATGCTGCCTGGTTTAGGAAGTATGCATTATGATCAGAGATTAAGGGAGCTAGGGCTTTACTCTTTGGAGAGAGGGAGGATGAGAGGAGACATGATAGAGGTGTACAAGATAATAAGAGGAATAGATAGAGTGGATAGCCAGCGCCTCTTCCCCAGGGCACCACTGCTCAATACAAGAGGACATGGCTTTAAGCTAAGGGGTGGGAAGTTCAAGGGGGATATTAGAGGAAGGTTTTTTACTCAGAGAGTGGTTGGTCCGTGGAATGCACTGCCTGAGTCAGTGGTGGAGGCAGATACACTAGTGAAGTTTAAGAGACTACTGGACAGGTATGTGGAGGAATTTAAGGTGGGAGGTTATATGGGAGGCAGGGTTTGAGGGTCAGCACAACATTGTGGGCCGAAGGGCCTGTAATGTGCTGTACTGTTCTATGTTCTATGATACACAGGCAAGCAGATGATAACAAGGTATGAGTAGAGTTCAATGTTTATTATTAGAGTACATATACACTGGATCTACATATGCTACCTTGAGATTCATTTTCTTGAAGATATTTACAAGAAAATAAAGAAATACAAGAGAATTTATGAAAAACTACACATGAACAAAAACTGTTGGTAATGCTGTGCCATCACAAGAAGGTATGAAGAGAATGGTACAGAGAGTGCGACTGTTCCACAATCCCAGCAACCTGGCTTTCGTCCCGACCTTGCCAGTTGTCCATATGAACACGGCACATTTTTTTCCCTGCGACCACATCAATTTCTCCTGGGTGTTGCAGCTTCCTACCACATCTCGAACAAATGCTGGTAAGATAATTGGTTAGTGTAAATTACATCTCTATATGTGGCAGACAGGAGATTCATAAGGAAGAAGGGGAGAAATGATGAACTTGTGACAGAAATAGGTTCCAGAGAAATAAGTGGGGGGAGGAGCATGGGAGAGGAGAAACTGATGGAATTGCTCAGAGAAATAGCCTCCCTCTGTGAAAATATAATAGAAGCAATGATCTAAATGTGGAGACAGATTGAGTCTATATTTGATAAAACAAATTTTAAAGGGGATAAAAGAGAGCTCAAACGTTCCCACTGAGGTAAAGATTATTCTGTACAAGAAATAACTATCCTTTAACATAAACCAGGTCCAATATAATCCCCTAGACACCTTATCATCTTAGAGGATTAGAGAGGAATATTTTTCTTTGCCCCACTAATTAATCTGGGCATTAGCTATTTGTTTGACTTTGCGACTCTAAGAGGCCAGCACCAGTGAGCTGGGTCAGTAGCACAGTGCTCAGCTCTGAGGCAAAGAAGGGAAGGATGAAGACCAGCAGAGCAGCAGTGGCAGGGATCTCAATTGTAAGGAAATAGATTGGTGTTTCTGTCGCAATCAAGACTCCACAATGTCTACTGCCTCTCAGCTGTCCTGGTCAAGGATGTCTCGCAGCATATACAGGACATTCTGAGAGGAGATGCTGAGCAGCCACAGGTGGTGGGTGGTGATTAAAGTGACCAATGAGACAGGCGAGAGTAGGGATTATGTCCAGCAAAGGGACTGTGCTGTTGATAACCTGACACTACGTCTTTGAGAATGAATGTATTATGTTCTGGAACATTGGGATTGTTCATGTTCTCTGTGTGCCAGTTTTGAATATCTATATGTTCATAGAATACTTCCGACTTTTTCAGATAGATGCAGATGCCTATGAATGACCTGCTTCATTTTCAACTGGGTTGAGTATATTTCAATGCATTATAGCCCTTACAGTTAATATAATTAAAGATGTCTTGCAGAATTTTTCTCTGATTGCTCTTGCAGAAACAAAAGAGATGAAGTCTAATCTATATCACATTCAAACTGGAATTCTTAGAGATAAATCCATTCCTCATTGCATTTGTAACTTGCCTTTAGTATTCTATGATGGATGGGGAGTAAGCAGGTTAGCAAACTGGAGGTGAATCAGGTCACAGTGGTCTAAAGCAGTATGCATCACTGAGGTTGATTCTTTGATTCAGTATACAGCCTGGACAAGAAATGTTCCAGAGAGCATTAAAAGAGCAATTTGGAAATCTTGCAACTTCATTTCTGGAGAAAGATCAGTGAATTCTGTCAGAATATTCTGCAATCCACACATTGGCAACAGCCCAAGCTTATATTCTGCAAAGATAGCACATGATAGAAGTTGGTGGTCTCAAGGCGCAGCTCCTTCCGACTTCTGCACTACTGCAGTTAACGCAGAAGATTCTGCCTGCTGTCTGTATGAAGCTATGGCTTATGGAATTACAGATTTCCTCTGAGCAGGCAGTCCGTCTTCACAGTAGGAATCTTGTTGCCAGTCAAACTCCCTAATGCACCCACTGTCGCAGCATTGGTCTCCAGCTGTATTGTAGATTACGTGTGGACAGATTCACTCACAAGGTGGTTCAAGTGAAGTGAGAAATAATGGCCACCACACTCAATGCCACACCAGCCTGTCAGCCTTTGAAATCAATACAGACCAGCAAAAGGGGAAATCAGAACAGATTCTAAATGGTTCCACTTTTGTGATCGCACTGGGGCTTCACATAGACAGAGTCTGGCTGTCCTTTTTCTAGTCTGAAGCTGGTCAAGAACAATCTTTGTTCCACCACCTAACTCTAAGGATCAGCTGCTTGTGTTCCTCAACAGACCATTTTGGCAGAATAACAAAATAAATCCATCTTTATGAAGGAGGGGCATCAACTGAAAAATCAAAATCAGGTTTATCATCACCGGCATGTGATGTGAAATTTGTTAACTTAGCAGCAGCAGTTCAATACAAAACATAATCTAGCAGAGAGAATAAAATTGATAAATAAAATAAAATTAATAATAATAATAAATAAACAAGTCAGTCAATTACATGTATTGAATAGATTTAAAATTGCAAAAAAACAGAAATACTGTATATTAAAAAAATAGTGAGGTAGTGTCCAAAGATTCAATGTCCATTTAGGAATCGGATGGCAGAGGGAAAGAAGCTGTTCCTGAATCACTGAGTGTGTGCCTTCAGGCTTCTGTACCTTCTACCTGATGGTAACAGAGAGAAAAGGGCATGCCCTGGGTGCTGGAGGTCCTTAATAATGGATGCTGCCATTCTGAGACACCGCTCCCTGAAGATGTCCTGTGTACTTTGTAGGCTAGTAGCCAAGATGGAGCTGACTAGATTTACAACCCTCTGCAGCTTCTTTCAGTCCTGTGCAGTAGCCCCTCCACACCAGACAGTGATGCAGCCTGTCAGAATGCTCTCCACGGTACATCTATAGAGGTTTTTGAGTGTATTTCTTGACATGCCAAATCTCTTCAAACTCCTAATGAAGTATAGCCGCTGCCTTGCCTTCTTTATAACTACATTGATATGTTGAGACCAGGTTAGAACCTCAGCGATCTTGACACCCAGGAACTTGAAGCTGCTCACTCTCTCCACCTGATCCCTCCATGAGGATTGGTACGTGTTCCTTCATCTTGCCTTTCCTGAAGTTCACAATCAGCTTCTTCGTCTTATTGACATGTGCCAAGGTGGTTGCTGTGGCACTACTCTACCAGTTGGCATATCTCGCTCCTGTACACCCTCTAGTCACCACCTGAGATTCTACCAACAATGGCTGTATTTGGCAAACTTATAGATGGTATTTGAGCAATGCCTAGCCACACAGATATGTGTATATAGAGAGTAGAGCAGTGGGTTAAGCACATATCCCTGAGGTGCTCCAGTGTTGGTCGTCAGCAAAGAGGGCATGTTATCACCAATCCACACAGATTGTGGTCTTCTGGTTAGGAAGTTGAGGATCCAATTGCAGAGGGAGGTACAGAGGCCCAGGTTCTGCAACTTCTCAATCAGGATTGTGGGAATGATGGTATGAAATGCTGAGCTATGGTCGATGAACAGCAACCTAACATAGGTGTTTGTGCTGTCCAGGTGGTCTAAAGCCATGTGGCGAGCCATGGAGGTTGGGTCTGCCATTGACCTATTGTGGCGATAGGCAAACTGCAATGGTCCAAGTCCTTGCTGAGGCAGGAGTTCAGTCTAGTCATGACCAACCTCTCAAAGCATTTCATTACTGTTAATGTGAGTGCTACCAGGCGATAGTCATTAAGGCAGCCCACATAATTCTTTTTAGGCACAGGTATAATTGTTGTCTTTTTGAAGCAAGTGGGAACTTCTGCCCATAGTAGTGAGAGGTTGAAAATGTCCTTGAATACTCCTGCTAGTTGGTTGGCACAGGTTTTCAGAGCCTTACCAGGTACTCCATCGGGACCTTCTGCCTTGCGAGGGTTTACTCTCTTTTGAGACAGCCGGACATCGGCCTCTGAGACAGAGATCACAGGGTCATCAGGGATCTTCACGGCTGTAGTTGTGTTCTTCCTTTCAAAGCATGCATAGAAGGCGTTGAGTTCATCTGGTAATTAAGGATCGCTGCCATTCCCACTATTAGGTTTTGCTTTGTAGGAAGTAATGTCTTGCAAACCCTGCCAGAGTTGCCGTGCAACCGATGTCACCTCCAACCTCGTTCAAAATTGTCTCTTTGCCCTTGAAATAGTCCTTCGCAAATCATACCTAGTTTTCTGGTACAGAGCTGGGTCTCCAGACTTGGATGCCACAGATCCAGCCTTCAGCAGACAACGTACCTCCTGGTTCCTTCACGGCTTTTGGTTTGGGAATGTGCAGTAAGTCTTTGTCGGCACACACTCATCCACACGGGTTGTAATGAAGTTGGTAACAACTGCAGCATACTCATCCAGATTCAAAGATGAATCCCTGAATGCAGTCCAGTCCACAGATTCAAAACAGTCCTGTAGGCACTCCTGTGCTTCTCTTGTCCATACCTTCTTGGTCCTCACTACTGGTGCTACAGTCTTCAGTCTCTGCCTATTTTCAGGGAGTAGAAGTACAGCTAGGTGATCAGACTTCCCGAAGTGAGGACGTGGAATAGCATGGTAGGCATTCTTGATGGTAGTGTAGCAATGATCCAGTGTGTTGTTTCCTCTGGTATTGCAAGTGATCTGTTGATGGTAGTTGCTTAGTGATGTTTTCGGACTGGCCTGGTTAAAATCTCCCAAAATGATGGTGAAGGCATTAGGGTGCGCTGTTTTGCCGATGTTGATCCCATTGCTCAGGTCACCTAAAGTGATAAATAAGTTGATTCTAACAATTTTTATGTAGGTCTATTGACAACCCATGAAAGCAATGACTTTTATAGTGGGCGAAGTCTTAGAGTTATGAAGCGCTACAGCTCAGAAGTAGGCCCTACAGCACACCTAGTCCATGCCAAATTGTTACTCTGCCTAGTCCCATCAGCCAGCAGCTGTTAATTTAGAATTAAATCTCTGTATGATGGAAATCTGCAATACAAACAAAGAAACACTGCAAAAACTTTGTTAGAAATTCAGCATCTGTAAATTGTCCACAAGCATGTAGGTGAGTGGTAGAATCTGGAAGAATTGATGCACGTGTTGTGAGAATAAAAATAAGATCTGTTTAATATAATGCTCCACAAGAGCTTTCTGAGGTGATTCTATTGGACAATAAAACTACCCATATTTTTAGTTCACAGGCATGTCAATAGATTTTACATCTCTAAAATGCATATTGCAGACTATCTGATTTCACTGTGTACTCTTTAGAATTCATGCTGTTTTTCATCCTAACACAGTCTTCCAATGGAGCAAACTGCATGAATTGAATTCACTTTATTTCTTACATCTTTCACATATATGAGTAAAAATCTTTACGTTATGTCTCCGTCTAAATGTGCATTGTGCAATCATAGTAATTTATAATAATTTATAACAAATAGAACAGTCAATGTGACATAGAATATACTACTCAAATCAGCGTGAGTTAGTCATTCTGATGGCCTGGTGGAAGGAGCTGTCCCGGAGCCTGTTGGTTCTGGCTTTTATGCTATGATACTGTTCCCCGGATAGCAGCAGATGGAATAGGTTGTGGCTGGGGTGACTCGGGTCCCCATTGATCCTACAGGTCCTTTTTACACACCTGTCTTTGTAAATGTCCTGAATCCTGGGAAGCTCACAACTACAGATGTGCTGGGCTGTCCGCACCACTCTCTGCAAAGCCCTGCGATTAAGGGCGGTACAGTTCCCATACCAGGCAGTGATGCAGCCAGTCAGGATGTGCTCAGTTGTGCCCCTGTAGAAAGTTCTTAGGATTTGGGGGCCCATACCAAACTTTTTCAACTGTCTGAGGTGAAAGAAGCGCTGTTGTGCCTTTATCACCACACAGCCTGTATGTACATATCACGTGAGATCCTCGGTGATGTTTATGCCGAGGAACTTAAAGCTGTTCACCCTGTCAACTCCAGATCCATTGATGTCAATAGGGGCTAGCCTGTCTCCATTCCTCCTGTAGTCCACAACCAGCTCCTTTGTTTCTGCGACATTGAGGGAGAGGTTGTTTTATTGACACCACTGCGTCAGAGAAATGATTTCTTCCCTGTAGGCAACCTTGCTATTGTTTGAGTTAAGACCCAAGTATCAAGGATCATTTAGCACTTTGCAGAGGAATACATTCCTTCAAGTTGTACTATATGAAAGAATCCTTAGCTCTTTCTGTAAAGTTTTCTGGTCTGGGCCATTTAAAAAGGTAGGAAAGAATGAGAGTCCTTGATGTCCACTCCTCTCCACGAAGAAGTTTTTCAAATTTCATTCATAAATTGTTCTCAGCCTTATTTTATTCATGTGATATTGTCTGGAATACTCCACATGAGGAAATCATTTCTTGGACATATCATATCTTCAATAATTTTGAATGACTTGATTAAACAGGCTCAACAAACTGATTAGAAAGGCTGCAACACACATCAAAGTTGCTGGTGAACACAGCAGGCCAGGCAGCATCTCTAGGAAGAGGTGCAGTCGACGTTTCAGGCCGAGACCCTTCGTCAGGACTAGAAAGGCTGGCTCTGTTATAGGAGTCAAACTGGACACACTGGAGGCTGTGGTAGAACAAAGATCATAGAACATAGAAATCTATAGCACATTACAGGCTCTTTGGCTCACAATGTTGTGCCGACTATGCAACCTACTCAATAAACTGCCTAGAATTCCCTAGCGCATAGCCCTCTATTTTTCTAAGCTCTCTGTACCTATCTCCGAGGCTCTTAACTATAGTATCCACTTCCACCACTGCCAGAGGCAGTGTATTCCACACATCCACCACTCGCTGTCTGAAGATCTTACCCCTGACATCCCCTCACTACCTATTTCCAAGCACCTTAAAACTATGCCTCCTCATGTTAGCCACTTCAGCCCTGGGAAAAAGCCTCTGGCTATCGACACGATCAATGCCCCTCATCATCTTATGCACCTCTATCAGGTCACCTCTCATCCTCCGTTGCTCCAAGGAGAAAAGGCCAAGTACACTCAACCTATTCTCATAAGATACGCCCTCCAATCCAGGCAACATCCTTGTAAATCTCCTCTGCACTCTCTCTACAGTATCCACATCCTTCCTGAAGTGAGATGACCAGAAATGAACACAGCATTCCAAGTGGTGTCTGACCAAAGTCCTATATAGCTGTAATATAACCTCATGGCTTTTGAACTCAATCCAATGGTTGATGAATGCCAACACACCATACGCCTTCTTAACAACGTTGTTAACCTGCACAGCAGCTTTCATTGTCCAACAGACACAGACCCCAAGATCTCTTAGATCCTCCACACTGCCATGAGTCTTACCATTAATATTATATTCTATCTACAAATTTGACCAACCACTTCACACTTATCTGGGTTGAAGTCCAAAAACCAATTCTCAGCCCAGTTCTCCATCTTATCGATGCCCTGCTGTAACCTCTGACGACCCTCCACACTATCCACAACACCCCCAACCTTTGTGTCATCAACAAACTTACTAACCCACCATTCTACTTCCTAATCCAAGTCATTTATAAAAATTATGAAGAGGAAGGGTCCCAGAACAGATCCCTGAGGAACACCACTGGTCACCAACCTCCATGTAGAATACGGACCATCTACAGCCACCCTTTGCCTTCTGTGGACAAGCCAATTCTGGATCCACAAGGCAAGGCCACCTTGGATCACATGCCTCCTTAATTTCTGAAGGAGCCTGGCATAGGGAACCTTATCAAATGCCTTACTGAAATCCATATACATTACATCTACCGCTCTACCTTCATCAATGTTTTTTGTTACATCCTCAAAGAATTCAATCAGGCTTGTAAGGCACGACCTACCCTTGACGAAGTCATGCTGTCTATCCCAAATCAGATTATGTCTCTCCAAATGCTCATAAACCCTGCCTCTCAGGATCTTCCCCAAAAACCTGCCCACCACTGAAGTCAGACTCTATGGTCTATAATTTCATGGGTTATCTCTACTCCCTTTCTTGAACAAGGAAACACCATTTGCAACTCTCCAATCCTCCGGAACTTCTTCCGTCCCTATTGGTGATGCAAAGATCATCATAAGAGGCTCAGAAATCTCCTCTCTTGCTTCCCACAGTAGCCTGGGGTATATCTCAACCGGTCCCAGTGACTTACCTAACTTCAACAAACTGTCCCTTAATGTCACATAAACAAAGGAGCTTGTTGTGGACTACAGGAGGAATGGAGACAGGCTAGCTCCTACTGACATCAATGGATCTGGGGTTGAGAAGGTGAACAAGTTTAAGTTCCTCAACATAAACATCACTGAGGATCTAACGTAGTTTGCACATACTGGCTGTGTGGTGGAACAGGCACAGCAGCACCTCTTTCACCTCAGACGGTTGAAGAAGTTCCGTATGGGCCCCCAGATCCTAAGAACTTTCTGCAGGGGCACAATTGAGAGCATCCTGACTGGCTGCATCACTGCCTGGTATGGGAACTGTACTTCCCTCAATCACAGGACTCTGCAGAGAGAGGTGCGCACAGCCCAGCGCATTTGTAGATGTGAACTTCCCACTGCTCAGGACATTTACAAAGACAGGTGCGTAAAAAGGTCCTGAAGGATCATTGGGGACCCAAGTCACCCCAAACACAAACTGTTCCAGCTGCTACCATCCGGGAAACGGTATCACAGCATAAAAGCCAGGACCAGCAGGCTCTGGGACAGCTTCTTCCACCAGGCCATCAGACTGATTAATTCATGCTGACACAACTGTATTTCTATGTTATATTGACTATCCTGTTGTACATAATATTTACTATAAATTGCACATTTAGACAGAGACATAATGTAAAGATTTTCACTCCTCATGTATATGAAGGATGTAAGTCAATTCAATTCAATTCAATTAATGCTTTTGAAAAGCTCCAGCACAATCCTGTTTCTTAACGTTTATATGCTCAAGTGTTTCAGTTTGCTGTAAGTCACCCCCATGATTGCCGAGGTCCTTTTCCCAGGTTAATACTGAAGCTAAGTATTCACTTCCGACTCCATGCACACATTTCCACTATTGCACCTGACTGGTCCTATTCTCACACTGGCAATTCTGGACAATGTTTCTCACCATCTGCATGCCACCTTGGCTGAACAGAGGAGCATCTCTGGTAATAGACTAAGACAACTGCACTGCTCCAGAGAGCGCTACATGAGGTCACTCTTACCCTCGGCCATTAGGCTCGAAAATGAGCCAACCTATAACCTGGGAAGTGATGATCCCCTCCTGTTAGACTGCTTGAGGTAACTTATTTTTTATTCTTTCTACTTCTCTTCGAGTATTTATATATCTGTAATGTTACTGTGACACTGTAATTTCCTTTGGGACCGATATTTACCTATCTATGGAAAGCAACCCTGTAGCCATTAAAATTCAATGAAGTGTTTGCTGTTTATGCAAATTAACCTAATTTTTGATCTGATCTTATTCCGGTGAACCTGTGCTGGGCCAGTGCTGAGGGTTAACTTCCTTTCCTTAGTGGCACAATGGCCTTTAGTACATTGCTGTAGTGATGTGTGTGAGCTGACATTCATAGCGGGAGTGACATGAGAACACAGCTGTGTTGTCTTGTTTTGTTTCGTTGTTGATGTAGCCACTGCTTATGTTGTTCTGCTGAACATTGTGCGCATGCAATGTGGTGATACTTGTGGGCTGCCCTCAGCACATCCTTGGGTGTGTTGGTTGTTAACGCAAAAAAAAACACATATTTCACTGTTTGTTTCAATGTACATGTGATAAATAAATTTGATTCAAATTCTGAACGTGAAACATTCTTAAGACAGTTACAGTGCCTTTCACATTTTACTCTCATTTTCTAAATCTAAAACATATTAAAGTAGGAATTTTTGAGCAAATCTACAAAACTATGTGCATCATGTCAAATCAAAAGAAAAAATCCAAAACCTGTCAGCCATTTACTAAAAACGAAACAGCAAAGTTGTGAGGCAGAAAAAGTTTTCAATCCCTCAGTAATTACTCCACAAGCTTTCCTCAGGGGCAATATTGTAGACTACCTTACAAACTCACGCACTTTGTTGATGTAGAAAATTGGAGGATCACCTGTTTTCAATGAATTCATGAGAATAAATTCCCCCTCCCTCTCTGTAAGGTCCAATTGTATGGTTAATTTACAAGAGAATTGAAGACAAAAGACCATTCAAGGCAAGTCAGGGAAATGATAATAGAGAAGCAAAAATCTGGGTAAGGATATAAGACCATCTCAAAGGCACTGGATATACTTTAGAGCTAAGTGCAGTACATCATGAAAAAAAATATGAAACCAATACCACAATGCCTAGGTCAGGCCGCTCCTCTAAACTTAGTCGCTGGAGGAGAATAGAAATTGTAAGAGAGGCTACTGTGACACAGTCACTCTGAGTGAGCTGCAGAAGTCAACGGCTGCAACTGGAGATGAGTGCATAGCTCCACAATCTCTAAGGCCTTGTACAAAATGGGTATTTTGATAGAGTGGTGAGGAGAAATGGCATCACTTAGAAGATACTACAAAGACATGAAAGACTAAAGTGGAACTTTTCGGCCTCAACACTACATTGTACTTGTGACATAAATCTAATACTGCCCATTAGCCAGGTAATACCATCTCTACTGTAAAGTATAGTGGAGGTAGCAGCATGCTATGGAGATGCATTTCAGCAGCAGGGATTGGAAAGATGGTCAAGATTTATGGGAAGATGAATGGTGCTACCAGAGAGGTCCTGGATAAAAACCTGCTAGCTCTGCCAGAAAGCTTAAGCTGGGGAGGAGGTTCATCTTTCAGCAGGACAACCCAAAGCACACTGCCAGGATGATCATGGAGTGGCCTTAAATAAACAAAATTCACGTCCTGAATGGTGCCATCTTGACTTTAACGCAACTGAACATCTCTGGCCAAACCTCAAGATTCTTCTCTACCACCACTCCCCAACTAGCCTGCAACAGCCTGAGAGATTTTCCAAGGAAGTTGGGTAAATCTTGCTCCATCAAGTTGTGCAAAGCTAATACAGACTTATCCAAAAAGACAACTGGTTGTAATAGCTGAGGGTTGTGGTTCAACTAAATACTGAGCAAAGCAGGATGAACACATTTGAACTGCTGACATTTCAGATTTTGAATTTTTAGTTTTCCATGTTTTACAATTTCCTCTGTGTTTTGGGCTCAACTGTAAAAAAAAGGAGCATGTGATTCGCAAATAAAAATTCTCAGTTAAATTGATCAAAATCTTTGGGTGTAATACTCATTTATGTAAACAAAGAGTTGGTGGCTGCATTCTTTTTCAAGGCACTTTAGCTAATGTTAGAATTACGTAGCATTACCATCACACAAGTAGTCCCAACAAATCTAAGTAACACACACAAAATGCTGGAGAAAATCAGCAGGAAAATCAGTGTCTATGGAAATGTGTAAACAGTCAATGTTTCAGGGCAAGACCCTTCACTGGGACCAGAAAAAAAATGAGAAATTAGAGCAAGAAGATGGGGGGCGGGGGGAGGTGAAAAAGAAGTACAACATGGCAGGTGATAGGTGAAAGCAGAAGAGCGGGAGAGGTGAAGTAAAGAGCTAGGAAGTTGATTGGCAAAGGAGATAAAGGACAGAAGAAGGGGGAATCTATAGGAGGGGATAGAAGAAAGAGAAGGTAGGGGAGCTCTAGAGGGAGGTGATGGACATGTAAGGAGATAAGCTGAGAAAGGCAAACAGGAATGGGAATGGTGAAGGAAAGGGTGGACAATTACCAGAAGTTCGAGAAATCGACGTTCATGCCATCAGGTTGGAGGCTACCCAGACAGGATATAAGGTATTGCTCCTCCAACCTGAATGTGGCCTCGTCATGGCAGCAGAGGAGGCCATGGGCTGACATGTCAGAATGGGAATGGGAAGTAGAATTGAAGTGGATGACAGCCAGAAAATCCTGCTTTTTCTGATAGACAGAGCAGTTTCAGTGAAATGGTCTCTCAATCTTCGTCTGGTCCCATCAATATACAGGGAGCTACACTAGCAGCTCTGGATACAGTAGATGACTCCAACAGGCTCACAGGTGGTGTTGTCTCACCTAGAAGGACTGTTCAGGCCCTGAATGGTAGTAAGGGAGGAGGTGTGAGGACAGTGTTGATGGTGGAGGAAGGGAAGCCCCTTTCTTTGAAAAAGGAGGACATTTCATTTGTTCTGGAATAAAAAGCCTCATCCTGAGAGCAGATATGGCAGAGATGGAGGAACTGAGGGAAGGGGATGGTATTTTTACAAGCGACAGCGTGGAAAGAGGTATAGTCCATGTACAGTAGCACTATCAATGCTGCCCTCACCAGCATCTCTTCCATTTTGTACATGTCTGCCCTCACCCCATCCTCCCACCAACCCACCAGGTATAGGGTTCCTCTTGTTCTCACCGACGACTCCAGTAGCCTCCATGTTCAGCACATAATTCCCCGTAGCTTCTGCCAAGTCCAATGGGATCCCACCACAAAGCAGATCTAGCCCCAACCCCACTTTCCACAGGTATTGCTCCCTATGCGATTCCCTTGTCCATTGATCCTTCCCTCCTGGTACTTGTCCTTGCAAGTGGAACAAATGCCATACACCTTGCCCTATACCTCATCCTTCACTCCTATTCAGGGCCCCAAAAAGTCCTTCCAGGTGAAGTGACACTTCCCCTTTGAATCTGATGGTGTCATCTACTGTATCCGATGCTCCCAGTGTGGCCTTCTGTATATCAGTGAAATCAAACGTAGATTGGGAGACTGCTTCGCCGAGCAACTATGGCCTGTCTGCCAGAAAATGTGGCAAGAGAAAGAATCTTCCCACAAGTGCTATCTATGTACCCATGATATTTGAAACTGGATACTATGTGGCTAACCAATGGGAAAGCAGCTGCAGTTCCTAAACTAACCAATCACAATAAAGTGATTTTTGACAATTAGAATAAGGAACACCCCCCACAGGACACCCTCCAACCTTCACCATTCCCATTCCTGTTTTCCTCTTTCACTTTAATGTCTTAACTGCCCATTATCTCCCTCTGGTGCTCGTTCCCCCTCCCTTTCTTCCATAGTCTTTTACCCTCTCCTATCAGATTCCCCCTTCTCCAGCCCTTTATCTCTTTCACCAATCAACTTCCCTGCTCTTTCCGTCACCCCTCCCCCTCTCCTGGTTTCACCTATCACCTACCACCTTGTACTTCTTTCTCCTCTCCCCTAACCTTCTTGTTATAACTTCTGATCTGTAGTTCCAGTCCTGATGAAGGATCTTGGTCCAGAATGGTGACTGTTTATTCTTTTCCATAGATGCTGCCTGGTCTGCTGAGTTCTTCCAGCATTTTGCATGCTTTGCTTGGATTTCCAACATCATAGATTTTCTCACCTTTGCCTGACAGATGAGCTTCCAATCATCATATCATCAAAATCAATTTGCCTTCCTGGATTGATTAAGAGCCAATTGTGATATTAAATTCCTACATTGCAGATTGTGATGAAATGATCTGGAAGAGTACAGCGTGTTTTCCTGCTTTTTTTTCACAGGAGGTTGCAAATTATCCATGTTGGTACATGCATATTTATTCTATATTTAGGATGCTAATCTGCTGCATTAGGCAAGATAATGGCTTATCTCTACTGTTCCCTTTAGGACAGAAGGAAAGAGAGTCCACCTGTTTAGAAGTTCCAAGAAAATTTTAAATTAGATTTTGACTGAACCCATTAGCAGCAACTTCTATCAACTGCTCTTTGCTGTAAATGACAAAATCATTTTAGATGTATCCTTGATGACAGTCTTCAATTCTTGGAGGCTTCAAGATATCCTTTCAAGTATTTCTGCAATCTTCACTGCAATACTTTATCATCACAGTAAAGCAGAGTAGTTAAGAGTAGTACAGAGAATAGTACAGTACAGTACAAGAACAGGCCCTTCGGCACATGACATTTTTGCTGAACTAATTACGCTAATGATACCTAATTGAACTGATTCCTTCTGCTACAAACATGATTGTGCTCACACTTCCAGATTCCTACCTTTGCTCATGCAGTTGCTTACATTTGCAAAGTTCAGAAGTCACACGTGCTACCTGCCATCTGGTCCATGCATCCACTTAGATCAAGACTTTCAGCAGCCTACTATGTGGGGAATCATATGACCTATCACCACCCCTGTTATTTGTAGCATTTTTCAAGAGTTACTACAATATAACCAGAAATGGAGACTTCATATGATTACTTCAATACTTCAGGGATCTGAAGTCCAGGGGCAGAATTATCGCAGAGCAGGACCCAAGGCAAAGTAACAGAATTGTGATGAAAACAGAAAAAAAAATGGAGATGCTGGAAGTCTGAAATAACTGAGAAAATTCAGAACTAGGTGCCACATAGAATGGGGCAGGTTGCTGGATTGAACAATGGAAATTTCCCCATTACTCTCCCAGATCCCAACTATTAACCGTTTCTGGTCTGCTGTTTTTTTCCCCACTCCATTTTCTGTGTTTATTGAAAAGTTATGATGGCCTGGGACCTTGGCTGCTCCTGAATCCCAGGTTCCAGGGCAGAGTGGTGGTGGACCAATTCCTGAGACCCTTCATATGTTCAAACATATCGAGTAAATCATCAGTTACTACTTGCTCATCAGGTCCACACAGCAGGATCTCATCAACATAATGCACAACTGAGTACAGATAGTTAGATACTTTATTGATCCCAAAGGAAATTACAGTGTCACAGTAGCATTACAAGTGCACAGATATAAATATTAGAAGAGGAGTAGAAAGAATAAAATATAAGTTACCACAAACAGTCTAACAGGAGAGAGTCATCACTTCCCTAGCAATAGGTTGACTCATTGTAGAGCCTACTGGCCGAGGGCAAGAATGACTTCATACTGCGCTCTTTGGAACAGTGCAGTTGTCTATAGTATATTACTAGAAGTGCACCTCCGCTCAGCCAGAGCAGCATGCAGAGGGTGAGAAATTGTCCAGAATTGCCAGGATTTTCTGTAGTGTCCTTTGTTCTACCACAGCCTCCAATGTGTCCAGTTTGACTCCTATGACAGAGCCAGCCTTTCTAATCAGTTTATCGAGCCTGTTGGCATCACCCATGTTGATGCCATTGCCCCAGCGTACCATCACATAGAAGATTGTACTGGCAACAACAGACAGGTAGAACATGTGAATAAAAGGCCTGCGTATTCCAAAGGGCCTCAATCTCCTCAGGAAGTAGAGGCGACTCCGGCCCCTTTTGTACACAGCCTCTTCATTGGTGCTCCACTCAAGTCTGTCATCCAGGTGCACCCCTAGGTACTTGTAGGTCCTTACCGCATCCACGTCCTCACCATCAATAGTAACAGGGAGCAATGCAGGCTTAGTCTTCCTAAAGTCCATCACCATCTCCTTTGTCTTACTGATGTTGAGCTGCAGATGATTGCACAAAGTCCTCCACCAGGGCCTAGTATTCATCCTCCCGTCTTCTCTTTATACACCCAACTATTGCTGAGTCATCACCGAATTTCTGCAGATGGTATGACTCAGTGTTGTATCTAAAGACTGTTATATCAGCTGAAAGATTCTATTCTGCTACATTCCTTGATAGTAAACATGAAATATGATTGGACTATGTAAATACCCTTATTGTAACCTTTGAAAGATACACTGACATCCTTCCCATGTGGAACCAAATTGATCCTATGAACCTTGATTTACCAAGATTGAGAAAAGATACTTTTTCCAAGTCCAAAACTGTATACCATTGATTCCCATCTTGTGAAACCTATTGATCAAGGTAATAATATCACTCTGTCAACAGTGGGGAGGGGCACACTCATTCACCTGACAGTAGAAAGAAATGCCATCATGAAGAAAGAACAGCAGCACCTCTACGTAGAAGTATATGAAGATTTGGCATGACATCAAAAACTTTGACAAGCTTCTATAGATGTGTGGTGGAGATTTTATTGACTGGTTGCATCAAGGCCTGGTATGGAAACATTAATCCCTTTTGGATGGAAAATCCTGCAAAAAGTAGTGGATATTGCCCAGTACATCATGAGTAAAGCCCTCCCCACCTTTAAGCTTTGTTGCAGGAAAGCAGCATCCATCATCAGGGACCCACACTACCCAGGTCATGCTTCCTTCTCACTGCTGCATTCAGGAAGAAGGTACAAGAGCCTCAGGACTCACACTGCCAGGTTTAGGAATAGTAATTGCCACTCAGCCATCAGTGTCCTGAACCAGAGGGGATAACTTCACCCATCCCATCATTCGATTGTTCCCACAGCCTACAGACTCACTGTCAAGGATTCTCCATCTCATGTACTTGATGTTTATTGTTTATTTATTTATTATTATTATTTCTTTTGTACCTATATAGTTTGGTTTTTTTTGCACAATGGTGCAGTCTTTCTTTGACTCTCTTCTGTTTCTCGCATTTACTGTGTATGCCCACAAGAAAACGATTCTCAGGGGTGTATATGGACTTCAATAATGAATTTCCCTTGAACTTTGAAATTCTACACTGTCCATTGGGTGTCCTTTCTGGCTAAGTCAGTCTTGCTGAGGCATCTCAGCCCGAAATGTCAACTGTCCTCTTTACCATAGATGCTGCCTGGCCTGCTGAGTTCCTCCAGCATTTTGTTTGTGTGTTTGCTTGGATTTCCAGCATCTGGAGATTTTCTCTTGTTTATTATTGGGAGAAATAGCTGTCCTTATTATATTCACATCTTTAGATCCTTCTGGATAGTGTGCAGTATCAGATGTATCTTCGTGGCCATCCAGGCAAGTGATGTTGCTTGACATTGGCCACTTGAAACAACCTGGGACATGCAATTTTTCCCATCTTGCTGGTCTAAATACAACATCAACTTTCCTCACTTCAACCATAAATCTACCCATTGGCAGTTTTACCTCCTGTCCCTGTGGTATATTTATCCCAATATGATATTTGGAAATTTAGTAATTAGCACTGTAGCTATGAACTAACGTACTTGCATTTTTAATTCTAAAGCCTCCTCTTCCACAAGCCTATTAACTACCAACTACATTCCAGCGTGGGATTAAGTGTAATTTAACTTAGAGTTGGATTTTGTGTTAAAAGATTATGAAATTTTTTGTTTTGATGTGATGATTGACGCCAAATACGTTGTTGTATAAGTAATAAGGGTAGGCGTAATAAGCTGTAGCTTCAGCCTACACCCTTTCGGTCTGTTTTAAAGAATATCTATGTTTTTTTGTTGTAATTTTGTCCTATGAAATCATCTTCATGAAATCATCATTGAAAATAATGCTTTTTGTTATGTTTGTACTGACTGAAATAAATTTCATTCATTCATTCAATTTCAACTCACATTTCCAATACAGCCATTACTTTTTCTCATTTACCTGAATTCCAACATACCGTATATTCAATAGTACAATTGGCCAAGGGTGTCTGGGTTCGACACTTTATTAGTCATCTATCAGGACTCTGCCTAAGGGATGAGATTACTAATTTTCCACTCTGTTTCAGATTCTGATTCAGAAAAGTTGGGATACAATCTTTTTTTTTCAACCTACATGAACAAAAATATGCTTTTTCATATCTGTTAACTCTTCCAGATCCCATCTTCCTTACTTTTCTTTGTATACTGCATATATTTGTCCAATGGGAATGCCATCTGTTTCATTTTTTAGCCATTCCTGATTTCACTAAAACAATGAACATCTGCCATCCAGTAATTATCTGTGGTCTATTTGCATTTTCCTTGACTTATGGCATTCAATTTCTTTCTCTGTGTCTGTATTACTATTCCTGTTTTATTTTTTGTTCTACCTGAATGCACTTATGCTTGGAATGATCTGTCAGGATAGCATGCAAACATAAATTTTTCACTGTACCTTGGAGTCATTAGTAAACACATTACTTTCAGATGCACACAGCCTCTTGTGAGTTCATCTTCCACCTTCCCCATTTGTCCCAACAGCTATGCCACATAGTCTTCCATGTGTAGGTCCTAATATATATGGCACCACAACTCATAAGAAGACTTTTCATAATATTGACAAAAGCTATCCTATCTGGTCCAGAAAGCTGCTGTGTGTAGATCTCTATGTGTGTTGCAATTTGTCTTAATCTTTTCCATGCTTCCCCAGTTGTACTCCATGGGCTACATCCCTCCTTTGAGTACATAACTTTAATATACCTATCTATAAATGAATCTACCATTCATTTAAAGAGGGGCTATGCATATTCCCTGAATGTTTGCAAAATCTGGATTTATCATAGGATTCATGGAGAGAGCCCCTAACCACTGTGACTCTTGATAAGCAAGCCATTTAGCATCTGCCGTTGTTTACAGAGCCTTGTTAACCATGCCTCAAGTTTTCCCAAAAATAGTTGCTCGTTTTTTTTTGCTATAACCTGCAACATTCATAAGCTATTCTTAAAATGTTGATTGTGGGTCTTTAGGCTCCTGGATCTCCTCCCTGTTGGTAATGATGAGAAGAGGCATGTCCCAGATGATGAGGATCCTTAATGATGGATGCTGTCTTTTTGAGGCACCAGCTTTAGATGTCCTCAGTAGTGGGGAGGGTTGTTCCTGTGATGGCCCGAGATGACCCCTCGCAGTCACCTTTGATCCTCTGTATTGAACCTCCATACAAGCGGTGATGCCACTAGTCATCTGTAGAAATTTGTAAAAATCTTTGGTGCTATACCAACTCTCCTAAAACTCCTCACAAAATAGAGCTGCAGGTGTGCCTTCTTCATGATTGCATCAATATGCTGGGTCCAGGATAGATCCTCTGAGATGCTGATGCCCAGGAACTTGTTTGCTCATCCTTTTCACTACTAACTACTCATTGAGGACTGATGTGTATTCCCCAACTTCCCTTTCCTGAAGTCCAAAATGAACGCCTTGGTTTTAATGATTTTGAGTGCAAGGCTGTTGTCATGACACCACTCAACCAGCCAATTTAACTTACTCCGGTACATCTCCTCATTTTCACCCGTGGAGTCATCAGTGAATTTATAGATAGCATTCAAGCTCTGCCTACCCACACAATCATGAGAGTAGAGAGAGCAGTGCAGTGGGTTGAGCACACATCCACATCCATGAGGTGTGCCTGCATTTATTATCATTGAGAATATTTTAATTATCGATCTGCACTCACTGTGATCTCCTGATGAGGAAGTCAAGGATCCAATCGCAGAGGGAGGTAGAAGCCCAGGTATTGAAATTTGTTGATTATTGGTGAGGGTATGATGCTGTTGAATGCTGAGCTCTAATCAATAAACAGCAGCCTGGTGTATGTATAAATGTCGTCCAGGTGCTCTAAAGCTAAGTGGAAAGCTAGTGAGATTCTGTCCACTGTAGTCCTGTAAACCACTGCCATACTATTGGTTTTTAACAAAGTTAGTTGGGCACATCAGAATGTTTTAAGTAGAATATCAACTATAATATTATGCTACTAATAATGATACCACTTCCAGTCCCTGAAATGTTAGGGTACATAAAAGATCAAATCTGGATGAACCATATTAAGAATCATTGTCTTTCTCTCCTTCCTTAAAATATCAAAATAGGGTATCCCTTGGGGTTGAGGACAAGTTACTTTCATTACAACCATTGGACCTCAGGCAGACAGGAACCTACACAGGGTGTTTGATTGAGCAGTTGTTAAAACTGTGTACGCTCCTTCATTTATTTGTGTTTGATATTCTGTGTGCTCTCATCAGTTACTCAAAATACATGGCATCATTCCGGCTGCCTCTCTGCCAGTTTGAACAGCCTGAGGCCAAGGACCCTCTGAGTTGGTAAGACTGCCGTGATACTTCAGAGATTTTGAAAACATTCTCGAAACTTTTCACTATCTGCTAGCTATATTGGAGCTTGCTTTGGGAGCCTGATGTCTTGCATGTGAATGATGCTGTCTGTAGTTGATATTGATTAGATTCAAGACTTAAGATTCAAGATTGTTCAAGGTCATTTTGAGTACACAAGTGTAAAAGAGAATGATATAATTGTTACTCCAGCTCAGATGCAGCACAAGAAAACCCATTAAGATAAAGAATATGATAACAGTAATAATAAACACAATATACAGTAAATACATAACATTGCTTATATACATAGATTGATTGTATGTCCATAAAGTGACACTAAGCACAAAAGTGTCTGTACATAAGATGACTGACAGGAAATGATAAAATTACTGGTGGTTGGGGGTGTGGAGGGGTAGGTTAGTGGCTAGAGGTGTTGATCAGCCTCACTTCTTGGGGAAAGTAACTGTTTTGAAGTCCAGTGGTTCTGGCATGGATGCTGTGTAGCCTCCTCCCTGATGGGAGCAGGACAAATAGTCAATGAGCAGGGTGGGTGGGATATTTCATGATGTTACTGGCCATTTTCTGGCACCTTTCTGTGTATATGTCCTTAATAGTGGGTAGGCTGGTGCTTGTGACTGTTGGGCAGTTTTAACTAGCTGGTGTAGAGCCTTCCTGTCCACCACAATGCAGTTTGTTAGGATGCTCTCTACTGCACATCTGTAGAATGATGTGAGTATAGATGTGCAAAGTCCAGCTCTCTTCAGCCGCCTCAGAATGTAGAGGCATTGGTGAACTTTTCTGATTTTGTAGAATGTGGTTTAGGACCATGAGAGGTTGTGTGAGATGTGCACTCCCAGGAGTTTGAAACTGTTTGCAGTTTCTACTGCTCTGCCACCAATGTAAAATGGAGAGGGGTGTATGACTGGTGTGAGTTCTTCTGAAACCAACAATCATCTCCTTTGTGTTGTTGATATTGAGGAAGGGGGTGCTTGCCTGGCACCAGACCTCAAGCTCTTCCACTTCCTCTCTATAGGCCATCTCATCAATATTGGTGATAAGCCCCACCACTGTCATGTCATCGGTGAGCTTGACCATGTGCTTACGTGGGTGTTTGGCCATGCATCAGGTGTGAAGCAATGGGCTCAGCACACAGCCCTGGGGTCACCTGTGTTGAGAATGATGGGGAGCAAGGAGCAGTTGTGCATCCTCTGACTCTCTGAGGTCTGTTGGTTAGGAAGCCCAACATCCAGTTGAGTCGTGGTGTATGTAGACTGAGGAGTAGGAGTTTGTTCACACAGTCAGAGGGACAATAGTGTTGAATGCAGAACTGCAATCCAGAGCAGCAATCTGCACAGGTGTCCCTGTTTCTTGGTGTGCCAGGGTCAGATGAATGACAGATGCTATTGCATCTGTTGTAGAGCAGTTCTGTTGGTAAGCATATTGATGAGTGTCCAATGTGATATGAGCCATACCAGCTGTTCAAAGCACTTCATGATGATTGGTGTCAGCGCCACCTTAGTTCTGAAGGTGTAGATTTCTTTGGTACAGGGATGATGCTGGCTGATTTGAAGCATGTTGAGACAGCAGCCTGGATCGGAGAATTGTTGAAGAAGTCCATGAAGACATCAGTGGTGTGCATACTTGCTGAGTACACAGCCTGGGATGTTGCCTGGCCAGGTTGCTTTACGAGGGTTAAATCGCTGCGGAGTCTTTCTGGCATCTGCTGCTGTTACAGACAGTGGCCACCTTCCTGACTGCCATTGTGTTGTATACCTCGAAGCGTGCAAAAAATTGTTTAGATTTTCAGGGAGGGAGGTGTCACTGTTTTTCCTTGTATAAACAGTAATACCCTTGATGCCCAGCCACATGCACCAGGGAACATTATCCGATGGGTGTTGTTGATTTTTGTGTGAAGGCAGTCCTTGTCCTCTAGATACTGAAGATGAGGCTTCTCCTGGCAGCTCTGAGAACTGTTTTGTTACCAGACTTGAAGGCAGCACACTGGGCATGAGAGTGTACAGAGCACACATCTGCGTTCATCCAGAGCTTCTGGTTAGGCCGTGAGATAACCATTCTTGAAGTACCAATGTCATCTACACACATACTGATGTAGCTAATGATAAATGAGGCATATTCCTCGAGGTCTGTGTCTTTTCCACATTAGTGATGGCCTCTGTGAACATCTGCCAGTTAATCCACTCAAAGCAGTACTGAGGTATAGAGATTACCTTGTTCGGCCATACAGTAATGGTCCCCTTGACTGGTTTCTCTATTTTCAGCAGCATTTGGTATGCTGGTATTAACATTATGGAGATGTGGTCAGAAAGACCAAGATGAGGGTGTGGGATGGGTTTGTAAGTACCACGTCTGCTTGTATAAACATAGTCCAGTCTGTTTGTTCCCCTGGCGGCCATGGTGACGTGTTGGTGGAACTTGGGTAAAATGTCCTGCCGGTTAACATGATTGAGGTCTCCCACAATTATAATGAGTCTGCCTGGATGCTTGTTTTGTACAGAACTAATGATACTGTAAAGCTCCCTAGTGCGTCCTTGGTGTTCATGCTTGGTGGTGGTGGTGGTGGTGGTGGTGGGAGGAGGGGGGGAGGGGGGGAATGTGGACAGCAGCGATAAATACAACAATAAACTCCCTGAGCAGATAATGTGGCCAGTAATTAATTGTAAGATACTCAATTGCCAAAGAACAGTGATTGCTGACTACAGGTGAGTTCGTGCACCAACTTTTGTTAATGTACAAGGAGATTCTGTCTGCGTGCAATAGCCATCCCGTTGAGTTGGCTCAACACAGTGGGATGTGAGAAGATACTAATAGTGGTTTGCCTACCTCGCTCCTGAATATAGAAGATTTTGTGGAGGTCCATCTCCAGTGCTACGTGGAGATCACAACTACAGGGTAGACAATGAGTTTGAGTAACGTGATGTTAAAGCAGTTAACAAGAGACTATTCAATCTAGATAATCTCTTAAACGTTGCTGTAAATTATACATCTCTTTGTCATGGGATATCTAATTTACATGTCACTTACATATCTGCCTGAAAAGAGAAGATGGGATATTTAGCAATTGTGATACAATTCACTCACCAATAATGCAGGAAAGGAGACTACTTCAGCTGATTATCATTAGCAAATGAATGGAAGTTGCTTGCTTCTGTGTGCAGAGCATTAATGGCTTGCAGCTGAAAAATCTTCAATTAACACTGCTTGATAATCACTGACACTGAGCTGGAAGATGCCTTATCTATTAACAGACTGAATTTATATCAGTTCACTGCAGTTTCAAAGACAGTGCAATGAATTAAATTTAATGCAAAAATCAAAAAGAGAATCAATTAATTTTTTAATGTCAAATAAACCATAATTTACTTCTGGCATTTGCTGGGATATAGTTGCATTTCTTTTGTTTCATACAGATTTCACTGGGTAAGCACAGGTTGAATTACAAGGTTACATCTACATCATGCCTTTAATCTTGAGAAAGGTTTTGAAGGTGCTTAGTGGATGCGTGATCGGACAAAAAAATAATACTGACCTAAAGTAGAAGCCAAATTAAATAATCACAAACAGATGCTGTAAAGCTAAAATAAAAACAAAAAAAATCTGAAACATATATAAAATGCCGGGGAAACTCAGCAGGCCAGGCGGCATCTATGGAAAAGAATAAACAGTTGACATTTCTAGCTGTGACCCTTCATCTGCAGATTTTCTCATGTGTCAGAAAATTCAGGAAATACTCATCACAGGACACACCTGTGGGAGAGGAAACAGAGACTCTGACCTGAAACATTAACTCTGTTTCTCTTCCCACAGATGCTACCTGACCTACTAAGTATTTCTAGCATTTTATGTTTTTTTAATTTTAGAAGATATTATGTGGTAAACGGACATGTGAAACATGAACGATAAAGAAATAGATGCCATTCTGATCTTACTGTTCAGGAAGAACATGGAAAGGGCAAGATGTCAATGTAAGATTGTGGTTGAGACGCAAGTGAGTTTATTTTGGGGAGTAATTTAAGAAAGTTATTTTAGCTGTGTTATTAAGGATTAAGCAGCGAGCAATTTACTGAGAGGAGAACAAGACAAAATGGTGCTTCACGTGGTCCATCCAGATTTCATCAGGCATACACATACTCTTGCATTTCAGGGACTTAAAATAGCATCCTATTATGGAAAATTACCAATGTAATGTCTACTGACATCAAAGCCAAGGAAAGTGATTGAGTACTTCAACACTTGAAAGGAAGGACTGTAGCAAGTGGTCAGTTAAATTAGGTAAATTAGGTGTGGTTCACCGCACTGACTCTTGGAATGGATTTAATGGACCAAGCTGGGCGGTAGGGGAGGCAACTGAAAGATGTTGGGCTGCTATTGATATTGTATGAAGAGGAATTAAGCAGACCAGACCTATACAGAAAGTATAGAAGAACATTTTCTCATTATAATGTATAACATTTTTAAGCAGCTTGACAGAATAGATGATAAAATGCTTCTTCCCCTGGTTAGGTGCATAGAAGTAGAGGCACAGATCAAAAAAAAAGGGTTGGCCATTCATAACACATATGAGAAGAAATTTCTTCACCGACATGGTAGTGAATCTTTGGAATTTTCTACCCAAGAGAGCTATGCATGCTCGGTCATTCAGCATATTCAGGGTGGAATCTAATAGATCTTTCCATCTTAAGAAAATCAAGGTGTTCGGGGTCAGTGCTGGACTGAGGTACAGCATTTGTTGTAATCATTGAATGGTAGAGCAGATGTGAAAGAGTGAATTGGCTTGTACTGATCTTACTTACTTTTCTCCACTAGGTTTCTAGGTTTGAAATGTAGAACTCTTAATGAATTAAGAGTGGTTTCTCTGGGACGTGTACAGAAAGAAGCACATGTGTTTCTAGGGAGATTAAGAAAATGAAGAGGCCTGGTTACTGATCAGAAGTAGAAAGGGCATGCAAGATGACAAGCTTGAGAGGATGAGGTTAAGAGAGGAAACGTGCAATACACTCAGAGAAGGAGGGCAGTCTAAACTTTGATGTAAATTAAAATCACCAAGGATGAAAAGGTATCGCAATGGAGAGAGGTTATGTCAGGGAACGAAGGAATGTGATGTTTCAGAGAAAGAAGAGATCCCAATGTACACAGCTCTTTCATGAGTTATGGACAACTCTTCAAGTACTTCACTGAAATACATCCTTGAACGAGGGAAGCAGGATCCTAATTCTGCACAGCAAGACCATATAAAGAACAACCAATAAGAAAGATACCTGTAGGCCATGAGAAGTAATATTTAATAAAGAATAAAAGAGACAAAAGATTGAAATGCCTGGAAAAGAAAATGCCAGATGTAGTAAGGTATGATTTAATCATAGTTTCATGATCAAGTTACAGGTGGTCCCCTAGTTATGAATGCCTGGCTTATTGACATACTTAGATATGAAAAAGCTTCCATAATATTATTAAAAATCAAAGGCCCAACATACCTACCCAGGTCCATTCCTAGGAACGGCAGAACTATTTTTCTGCTTCTCCCTCCACCTTCAGTAATAGTTCTTTCTAATCAAGTCTTCCGTGTTTCAGATGCCACTCATTACAATGCCTTGGAGGTATGGTTACTACTTCAAGCAATATTTGTGTATTTTCTGAGTTAGGGACAAAATTGACTTTAGGATATCTGTAAAAAAAAAACCTCTTTGTTGTCCAGAAATATCCTGTGTAATCAGCATTTCATAGGCAGTAAAGTTTCAAAGCCTGTAAGCCAAATTACAACCTAAGCATGTTTCAGCAATCCTTTACTGGCCTTTAATCCATATGAGAAAAACACAAGGGAATACTGGAAGGAAGAAAACTTCATCAATTCTGTTTTGATAGTCGACTGCAATAAACCTTCTTTAAACTACAGACTCAGTCAGTTTGTTCAATTCGCTCAGTAGATCTCTATTTTCTTTAAAGATACCATTGCTAAGTAAGGCTATCTGTCCTGTGCTCTTTTGAAAGGATATTTGTTTTTCATATTGTAGAAATGGGTTATTGCATTTAGGAATTCAATTTGTATAATAAATTCACACACTATGTAATCTAGTTGCATGCTTTTTGGACATATCTAAACCTTCTGCCAAACCAACATGTACTTCATGAATCATAAGAATGTATCATTGAAATTACTAGAATTTTTTCACTCTTTAAGGAACAAAAACTGAAGTGTGCTAATTAGAAAATATTCTTAAGTACAGAATTACAGGTGATTTGTTCAAAAAGAAAGTGAGGTAAGTTTCGTTGATTCTCATTGGGCTAGTAACCCTGAGAGTGAATTGGTTTCCCAATTGATTGTATTTTAAATCCTCAAAAAGATGGTTAATAAGTCAGAAATCCACACCAGTCTCCAATTTAACCTATGGTTTTAAGCAATAACTGGGGAATGTTGGAAGGATGATGAGTAACAGAGAATCTGAAATGATAGTAAATACTGCAACTTAACATCTACTGTCTTGAGTAAAACACTGACCAGCTCTCTTACTTTTTTATGAAAGGGCCTGTAGGGAACTTCATTGTGCATTTGGACTCATGATCTGCCTAATAGTTAACTGCATTTTTAAACGTGTGGAAATGACTGATGAGTTCAGGATTCACTGCACATCCCTATTTGCCCTTGATGGATTAGTGGTGAGCCACCTTCTTGAAGTCCAGCAATATGGTTGGGCGTGGAATTCTGGTATTAAGTCTGAGAGTGATGACCGAGCTGCTTGTAGTCTTCCTCCTGCACTCACTAAGTGCTAGCAAACAATGATTCTTCCCTCCAAGATGCTTCTGATACCTCGTCTATCTCCAGCAAATGTCTCAAAGCACTGGAAAAATAATACCAACATTGCCTTCACTCAGTCAGAATAAGATTTAATATCACTGGCATATGTCATAAAATTTGTTATGTGGCAGCAATACATTACAATAAATAATATTGTGAATTACAGTAGGTATATACACATGCATATAATATAAATACACATACATTAAATATAATTTAAATAGTGAGGTAGTGTTCATGGGTTCAATGTTCATTCAGAAATCTGACGGCAGAGGGGAAAAGCTGATCCTGAATCATTGAGTGTGGGCCTTCAGGCTCCTGCACCTCCTTCCTGATGGTAGCAATGAGAAGTGAGCATGTCCTAGATGATGGGGGTGCTTAACAAAGGATGCAGCCTTTTTGACTCTTGCTCCTTGAAGGTGTTCTGGATCGATAGAGCTGACTGAGTTCGCAACTTTCTACAGTTTCTTTCAATCCTATGCTGTAGCAGCCCCTCACCCCGCCACCCCAATACCAGAAGGTGATGCAGCTGGTTAGAATGCTCTCCATGGCACATCTATAGACATTTGCTCGTGTCTTTGGTGACACACCAAATCTCCTCAAACCCCTAATGAAATATAGCTGCTGCTGTGCCTTTGTAGCTGCTTTGATATGCTAGGCCTAGGATAGATCCTCAGAGATGCTGAAATTGAAATTGCTCACACTTTCCACTTCTGCTCCCTACAGGAAAGAAAAGGTTGAAAAGAGTACAGAGAAAATTTACAAGGCTGTTGCTGGTTCTGGAGGGCCTGAGTTATAAGGAAAGACTGAATAAGTTAGGACTTCAGTTCTTGGAATGTAGAAGACTAGGAGGGGATTTGATAGGAGTATACAAAATTATGAGGGGTATAGATAGGGTATAGATAAGTAGGCTTTTCCACTAAGGTTGGGTGGGATTACAACTAGAGGTCATGGGTTAAGGGTGAAAGATGAAAAGTTTAAGGGGAACATTAGGGGAAACTTCTTCACTCAGAGGGTCGTGAGAGGTGGAACGAGCTCCAGCGCAAGTAGTGTATACGAGTTCAATTTCAAAGTTTAAGGAAAGTTTGGATAAATACATAGATGCTAGGCATATGGAGGGCTATGGTCTGGGTGCAGGTCAATGGGATTAAGCAGTTTAAATGGCTCAGCAGAGATGCGCTGAAGAGCCTGTTTCTATAACTGTGTGATGGGCCTTGAACCAAAACTGACATATGCTGCCTGGCCATCTGAGTTTCTGCAGTGTGGCTGTGTATTGTTCATTGTTTTATTGCTGAGGCCTCTGTTAGTCAAGGTCAACCATGGATGTTGTGTGGTAACTGTCTAGATATGCAAGCTAGGGTAGTATGATATCAAGAGCAAGCTGTTGCCTATGTAGCAAGCCCCCCTCTCTACGCATCTAATAAACTCAAAGGAATGGCAGAGACTGATACAATTTGGCACCAGCAGCATTGCAGTTGCCAGTCAACACTGAACTCAACATAGGACTGTCTTTGTGACTCCAGCTCCGGATTTTTCCCTTGGGGTTTATTCCAGAAGCCTTTCCCATGAGTGGGCATAGCCGCAAGGCATTTGAGGTTTGAAATCAGTGTTTTCTTTCTCCTAGATGAGCTGCTAACCATGGCTGATGAGCTCCATCTGCCTGAAAACAGAGTAAATTTATTGGTTTATTTTAACAGTTGATGTACTTTTCCAATGCATTTGAAGTTAGGATTCACACAAGTACAGTGTTTTTTTTTCAACTCTAATAGATATCAACTTCTATTTCTTCTCCTTCAGGGAGAGCTTGTCAAGCAGGTACACTCCCAGACCATTCTCAGGAGCTCCTGGTCTCCTCAGGTCAGTGTTGAAATCTTCATGTTTCATGATCATCTTCACTTGTTTATCCAGGTGGTGCCTCTCCAGGAAGTCACACAGAGGAGGGTCACTGTGCTAACTAGCAAGCTTGTGCAGATCAAGTAGACTCAGGTTCATGTCCTTCTCCATATGCGGAACTCTCTGCATTACCTCCAGACCTCTGCTCCACTCATTCTGCTCTGGCTTCTGGATATCCTCCAGCACAATCCGGCCTCCTCGCGGTTTCTGGAATTCCAGCCATCTCTCAGCATGCTTATGTCCCTCATGGGACTGCTTCCCAGAGAACCTGGAAAAGCAGAGTAGGCTAACGTCATCCCAGTCAAAGTAAAAGGACATAGAACCATAGAACCATAGAAACTACAGCACAGAAACAGGCCCTCTGGCCCTTCTTGGCTGTGCCGAACCATTTTCTGCCTAGTTCCACTGACCCGCACACGGACCATATCCCTGCATACACCTACCATCCATGTATCTGTCCAATTTATTCTCAAATGTTAAAAAAGAACCCGCATTTACCACCTCGTCTGGCAGCTCATTCCATACTCCCACCCACTCTCTGTGTGAAGAAGCCCCTCCAATGTTCCCTTTAAACTTTTCCCCCCTCACCCTTAACCCACGTCCTCTGACATGGAGAGATAAACATAGGAGGAATAGAGCCCCAAGTTAATCTGCTTGCTGACTGCATCCTCACAGTCCTTGTGGAAGCCCTAACACACGTGGGAAGCCAGCCTCTTCAATGCACAACTGCAACTCGCTGTCACCCAGGGAAGCTCCACTGAAATTTAAGGACTGGTGTGTCCTTAGAGTGTAACAGGATAATGGTGAGGACCATCGACCACTCGGGTCTTGTACACCTTAGGGGGCAGTGAAGGAAATTAAAGATATGTGGCAGAACTTTCAAAATAAGAATGTCCGAGGTTTTCATTATTCTCATGATTATTTTTTACTCATTACTTATCCAGTCTGGCCAAATAACTACTGACTACAATTTAGCTGGGTGAGATAGAATCCTGTATTCAGATATGTATGAAATCCCCTTTCCACCGTCTCCAACACCTTGAAGTCTAAAATCCTAATGATGTGCAAAGGTTGTCTCCCCAGCAGATAATAGTGGTCTGATAGCTAGAGAGATACCTCTGAAACTCTGCTTCCCCCATTGTTTTGTGCTTTCTCTCCTTCAGAAAAGAGGAAAAGAAAAATAAAACAATGAATTTACAGTAACCTCCTATGTTGTATAAATGACGAAGAATTTGTTGATGGCGACCAAGAAAAAGCAGTATGACATTATATGAATATGTGTTCCGGCATATGGGTGAATATGCTATTGTGCTCAATTTGCTGATCTCACAAGGTTATTAAATTGCCCTCAATACTGAATCCAAGAATAAGATTTTGCACTCCTGCTGATGTTTTCTGTAACAACTTCAACTACATTTTTGTGACGTTTCTTAAAGCTTTCTCGTTCCCATCCCCAGGAAGTCACTCTTTCTGCCTCATTATGACATCTTGTAGATCGGAGAATCTGGGGCAGTATTGGTGTTTCTCCTCCCTAGTTACCTCTGCCCATGAACAGTACAGGCAACATTTGAAGACCTACCTCCAAACACAAGCAGCATCAAAAATTCTGCTGCAATAAAGTCAATGTTAAACTCTCACGGTAGCTTTCCCATGATAATATCTCGCAGACGATCAGTCAATTGCTTGTCAACAGGAATCACAGAATACCCACAGCATATGGCTCACCCTGAAATACACCAGAATCAACATATATGAGGTCCACTATAATAACCTTCTACGTCAGTGAAAACTAAGGCCAGTTTGAAGAGACTGGTGGGTGATCCAGGAGCTATTTAACTGTAAATGCAGGCTTAGAAGCTTTACCATGTTAAAAGAAAAAAGTCTGCGTTCTGAGATTCAGCAGAAAACCCAAGACCCAAATAACATAAGTGGATATAAAGAGTACCAGGGGCAAGAAATTTGCTGACAAACATGGCATGTACCAGCTCTTCAGACCTGTCATGGGCATCTAAGTCCCAAACACCCAATGCCTTACTCTAGTAAGTGCCACAAATGAAGGTAAAATTATCAAGGATAAAAGGTTGTCAGGTTCTGCTGAGAAGACCTACCTAACAGGACTATGGTCTCAGTGTGAGGGAAGTTCACTCTGTCAGTTTGGTCTAGTCTTGCTGCCATTCCTGCATAACAAAAATTCAGAATGGCCAAAACCCAAAGGAATGCCAAGGTCTAAGAACAGGGAATATCTCTGCTGAAGTTCTAAAAAGTTCTGTGATGTGAATATCGCTTATAAGTTTCGTATGCACAATATTATCTTCCCCATCTGGAAGGGAAGGATGTGCAAAGGACCTCAGAGACAATATAATTGCAACAATCCACAAAATGGAGATAAATTTGCATTGACGGGTTTATCAAGGCTTTAGATTTGATCAATTAGAATGGGCTCTGGAGCACACTCCTCAAATTTGGCAGCATGCAAAAATTCATCTCCATCTTACGTTTGTTGCAAGGTGGCATGCAAGCTTTGATCCTACACTGTCTCTATAACACCTTCCACTGGAAGTTTAAGTGAACCAACATTAATTTCCTCTCCTAGGCCAACATCCCCAGCATTAAGGCTCTAATTTTCAGTCAGTTGGCTCCACTGGGCAGACTGCATCACTCAAATGCCTGACACCATGCTCCTGAAACAGACATTCTAATTTGAGCTGTCACAGTAGAGATTACCAGGTAGACAGAGGAAAAGAGACAACAATGTACTGAAAAGGCTTTATATCCCTGCAAACACATGGGGGTCAGTGGCCTATGACTGCCCAAAGTGCAGAAGAAGCATTGGTATGGCACTGAGGACCTTGAGTTCATGCATCAGGAGTGCATAGAAGACCAATTAAGTATCTGCATTTAAGATACATTGTACAGACAAACAGAAAGCCTCAAATAATTTCACAGATCTTCAGTAAACACAAACAGATGATAAAATTCTACATGAAATTCCTCATTCAGTTAAAATAAAAATCAACTACCATACAGTAGAATAAATGAACTTTATCTTCTGGGAGTCATAAAGCAATATAATGAAATAGTCCAGAAATATACTTGTGGTATAAGAAAAACAGTGGAGTCTGCTACTGATCACCAGATCAGTATTTAGAGGTAGATCACATGCAGTAGGAGATTAGGCAGGACCTATGAGACCAGGACAATAATTTTAATGGATGATTTCATCAATTAAATTTAAATTATTCTAAATTGGAACTGGTAATGCAGACATTGTGACTGAGATAAATTTTAATACTACCCATCTGTCAAGACTCTGAGAAAAATAAGTTCAGCATTGACTTTATACCTGAGCTGATTTTACTTTCAACTGAATTTGGCTGCAAAAAATTCTGAGGCAAGATTAATGTTTCTCTTGATCCTGTGGGTTGAACACAGTATTTCATTAAAATTTCCCTTATTTATTATGAAAGTTATGAAGAACAATGCTAATAAATAATTTTGGCCAGATGGAAGAAGAAATCATCATATTTCATATTATCAACTAGAATTATCTGATCCAATGTAAAATGAAATCAGAGAATATTTGGCAAACCAGGCTGCTTCTACGATGGAGGAAGGGAGTTACACTTTCAAGTTGGCCTTTAATTCATTCACCCATTGACTGGTTCAAATAATAATGCAATGAGGACCATTTGGTGAAGGTGTGCACTAAGAGCTGAGTTCCCTATGGACAAATGGCCTGAAGGGAAAGGGTAAGAGAAAAGCAAATATACTCTGCCATTTTCTTGGAGACTAGGACCTCAAATATAACCTGATGTGGATATCTCTATTGAGTACTTCAATAAGGTAGCTGGTAAAACATCCAGTCCACTGCCAACTTTGCCTAAAAGCCCGTGAGCAAAAAGTATGCAGAAATTCAGCAGTATTACATAGAACATAGAATAGTACAGCACATTACAGGCCCTTCGGCCCACAATGTTGTGCCGACCCTCAAACCCTGCCTCCCATATAACCCCCCACCTTAAATTCTTCCATATACCTGTCTAGTAGTCTCTTACACTTCACGAGTGTATCTGCCTCCATCACTGACTCGGGCAGTGCATTCCACGCACCAACCACTCTCAGAGTAAAAAACCTTCCTCTAATATCCCCCTTGAACTTCCCACCCCTTACCTTAAAGCCATGTCCTCTTGTATTGAGCAGTGGTGCCCTGGGGAAGAGGTGCTGGCTATGCACTCTATCTATTCCTCTTATTATCTTGTACACCTCTATCATGTCTCCTCTCATCCTCCTTCTCTCCAAAGAGTAAAGCCCAAACTCCCTTAATCTCTGATCATAATGTATACTCTCTAAACCAGGCAGCATCCTGGTAAATCTCCTCTGTACCTTTTCCAATGCTTCCACATCCTTCCTATAGTGAGGTGACCAGAACTGGACACAGTACTCCAAATGTGGCCTAACCAGAGTTTTATAGAGCTGCATCATTACATCGCGACTCTTAAACTCTATCCCTCGACTTATGAAAGCTAACACCCCATAAGCTTTCTTAACTACCCTATCTACCTGTGAGGCAACTTTTAGGGATCTGTGGACATCTACCCCCAAATCCCACTGCTCCTCCACACTACCAAGTATCCTGCCATTTACTTTGTACTCTGCCTTGGAGTTTGTCCTTCCAAAGTATACCACCTCACACTTCTCCGGGTTGAACTCCATCTGACACTTCTCAGCCCACTTCGGCATTCTATCAATGTCTCTCTGCAGTCTTCGACAATCCTCTACCTACACCACAACCAACCTTTGTGTCATCTGCAAACTTGCCAACCCACCCCTCTACCCCCACATCCAGGTCGTTAATAAAAATCACGAAAAGTAGAGGTCCCAGAACAGATCCTTGTAGGACATCACTAGTCACAATCCTCCAATCTGAATGTACTCCCTCCACCACGACCCTCTGCCTTCTGTAGGCAAGCCAATTCTGAATCCACCTGGCCAAACTTCCCTGGATCCCATGCCTTCTGACTTTCTGAATAAGCCTACCGTGTGGAACCTTGTCAAATGCCTTACTGAAATCCATATAGATCACATCCACTGCACTACCCTCATCTAAGTGCCTGGTCACCTCCTCAAAGAACTCTATCAGGCTTGTTAGACATGATCTGCCCTTCACAAAGCCATGCTGACTGTCCCTGATCAGACAATGATTCTCTAAATGCCCATAGATCCTATCTCTAAGAATCTTTTCCAACAGCTTTCCCACCACAGACACAAGGCTCACTGGTCTATAATTACCCGGACTATCCCTACTACCTTTTTTCAACAAGGGGACAACATTCGCTTCCCTCCAATCCTCCGGTACCATTCCCGTGGACAACGAGGACATAAAGATCCTAGCCAGAGGCTCAGCAATCTCTTCCCTCGCCTCATGGAGCAGCCTGGGGAATATTCCCTCAGGCTCCAGGGACTTATCCATCCTAATGTATTTTAACAACTCCAACACCTCCTCTCCCTTAATATCAGCATGCTCCAGAACATCAATCTCACTCATATTGTCCTCACCATCATCAAGTTCCCTCTCACTGGTGAATACTGAAGAGAAGTATTCATTGAGGACCTCGCTCACTTCCACAGCCTCCAGGCACATCTTCCCACCTTTATCTCTAATCGGTCCTACCTTCACTCTTGTCATCCTTTTGTTCTTCACGTAATTGAAGAATGCCTTGGGGTTTTCCTTTACCCTACTCGCCAAGGCCTTCTCATGCCCCCTTCTTGCTCTTCTCAGCCCTTCCTTAAGCTCCTTTCTTGCTTCCCTATATTCCTTAATAGACCCATCTGATCCTTGCTTCCTAAACCTCATGTATGCTGCCTTCTTCCACCTGACTAGATTTTCCACCTCACTTGTCACCCATGATTTCTTCACCCTACCATTCTTTATCTTCCTCACCAGGACAAATTTATCCCTAACATCCTGCAAGAGATCTCTAAACATCGACCACATGTCCAGAGTACATCTCCCTGCAAAAACATCATCCTAATTCACACCCGCAAGTTCTAGCTTTATAGCCTCATAATTTGCCCTTCCCCAATTAAAAATTTTCCTGTCCTCTCTGATTCTATCCTTTTCCATGATAATGCTAAAGGCCAGGGAGCGGTGGTCACTGTCCCCCAGATGCTCACCCACTAAGAGATCTGTGACCTGACCCGGTTCATTACCTAGTACTAGATCTAGTATGGCATTCCTCCTAGTCAGCCTGTCCATATACTGTGACAGGAATCCGTCCTGGACACACTTAACAAACTCTGCCCCATCTGAACCCTTGGAACTAATCAGGTGCCAATCAATATTAGGGAAGTTAAAGTCACCCATGATAACAACCCTGTTCTTTTTGCACCTTTCCAAAATCTGCCTCCCAATCTGCTCCTCTGTATCTCTGCTGCTACCAGGGGGCCTATAGAATATCCCCAATAGAGTAACTGCTCCCTTCCTGTTCCTGACTTCCACCCATACTGACTCAAAGAGGATCCTGCTACATTACCCACCATTTCTGTAGCTGTAATAGTATCCCTGACCAGCAATGCCACTCCTCCTCCCCTTTTCCCCCCTCTCTATCCCTTTTAAAACACTGAAATCCAGGAATATTGAGAATCCATTCCTACCCTGGTGCCAGCCAATTCTCTGTAATGGCCACTACATCATAATTCCATGTATGTATCCAAGCTCTCAGTTCACCACCTTTGTTCCTGATGCTTCTTGCATTGAGGTACACACACTTCAGCTCTTCTGCCTTGCTACCTTTACACCATTTATTCTGCTTCTCTTTCCTCAAAGCCTCTCTATATGTTAGATCTGGCTTTACTCCATGCACTTCTTTCACTGCTCTATCGCTCTGGGTCCCATCCCCCTTGCAAATTAGTTTAAACCCTCCCGAACCATGCTAGTAAACCTACCTGCAAGGATATTGCTCCCCCTCGGGTTCAGGTGCAACCCATCCAATCTGTAGAGGTCCCACCTTCCCCAGAAGAGATCCCAATGATCTAGAAATCTAAAACCCTGCTCCCTGCACCAACTCCTCAGCCACACATTCAAGTGCCATCTCCTCCAATTCTTACCATCACTGTCACTTAGCACTGGCAGCAATCCTGAGAACGCCACCCTTGAGGTCCTGTTCTTCAGCCTTCTGTCTTGTTCCCGAAACTCACACTTCAGGACCTCATCCCTCTTCCTGCCTATGTCGTCGGTACCAACATGTATTACGACTTCTGGCTGCTTTCCCTCTCGCACCAGGATGTCGTGTACCCGGTCAGAGACATCCCGGACCCTGGCACCCAGGAGGCAACAAACCATGAGGGTGTCCTTCTCACGTCCACAAAATCTCCTCTCCCCTGACTATAGAGTCTCCAATGACGACAGCTCTCCTCTTCTCCATCCCACCCTTCTGCACCACCGGGTCAGACTCAGTGCCGGAGGCCCTGCCACCATGGCTCACATCTGGTCAGTCGTCCCCGCCAACAGTATCCAGGATGGTAAACTTATTATTCAGGGGAATGGTTACAGGGGTGCTCTGCCTGTCTGCTCACCTTCGCTTTCCTCCCTCTGACTGTCACCCAACGACCTGTTTCCGACAGCCTAGGTGTGACTACCTCCCTGTAGCTCTCATCTATGACTGCCTCATTCTCCCTTATGAGTCGAAGGTCATCCAGCTGCTGCTCCAGATTCCTTACATGGTCTTCCAGCTCACCCAGCCATATGCACTTCTGGCAGATGTGACTCTGCGGAAGAGGGGCATTTCCCCAAGACTGCCACATCTCACATGAGAGGCACATCACCATCTCAGGAGGCATTGTAAAGACTAACTGTGAGCAAGCTTGTCCTCTGCCTCTTCTCATCGAAGCCTGTCGAGTCAAAGCCTCAAAGCTCCACTCCTTCACTGGCTCACTCACTCACAGGCCGCTCCGTTTGAGCTACCCCTCTATTTATCTGTTTGAGCTTTTCAAAATGCTTGGTCACCTGACCTCGCAGCTATGGTCCTGTCATTTCCACTATGGAAATAAGAAATTCCATCTGCATACTTGCATATATAAATATAAAAATTTGCTTTTATTGACCAATCTCTTAGTTTCAAATGCATGAAAAGCAGAATCCACCCAATGTCTGGGTTCTGCAGTGGAAACTCTGATCTTTCTCATTTAAGCTTAACAGGCTGGTGTACCACACTCAGACCGTTGCATGTCTGGCTGCTGATACCATTTTTCGGAAGGGCTTTTATGGTGTTTCTTGCGTTCATGATTCTGTTGGAGATAACGTATTGCTGTACTGCTGTGCCGTAACGTAAGCACAGAATGGTGACACTGCCAAGCTGTTGATTGCCAATCATCCGTTACTATACTGCTGCCATCCACACCAAAATGGTGCAAATAGTAGCTGAGATTTTTAGATCTTGATCCGCTTGGGACCTTACTTCAAGAACATTGACAGCTACTTGGCACCAGCAGCCGTTGGTTTAGCACAGCACAGGTTCATAGAGACAGCCTAAGGAAAGCAGATGAAAGTCAGCCACTGTGTACAATTCAATGAATTCAGTGCATGACTGATTTCCATACAAGTCACACTGTTTCCATGGTTGGAAGTGTGCAAGCATGTGCAGCATTCTTGCATTCCGACAGCATTCGAGGTAGGCAGGTTGTGGCATCCCATCCGTGTGTGAGGCCAGCTCGGCCAAAATGCTTATCAGAATGGACTCACATGGAAAATCCAGATTCTGGCAGCTGGAAAGGCCTAGGAATGATATCAACCTTGGAATTTCATCTTGTGTTGCCCACGAGGCTCTGGTAGTCTTGTGGCTGTCATTAATCTGGAGCTTGTTGACCAAAACCTGCATTGGTAAATGACAGAATGTGCACAACCAAATATTTGGGCAGCCCGAGCTGAGTTGAAGGGTGAAAGGAACTTTGTGATCCCACTGCTGATTTTTCAGCATCATGCAATTTAAGAGAGTTCACAATATCATGGAAATACTATTGATGAAATTAACAGTAATTTGTAAAACCTACCTGGTCCTTAATCTGCAGATGCTGGAAATCCAAGCAACGCGCACGGAATGCTGGAGGAACTCAGCAGGCCAGGCAGCATCTATGGACAAGGGTACAATCGAGTTTCGGGCTGAGACCCTTCAGCAGTTCTGGAGAAAAAAAGATGAGGAGTAGATTTAAACGGTGGGGGGAGGGGAGCGAGAAACGCAAGGTGATAGGTGAAACCAAGAGGGGGAGGGTGTGAAGTAAAGAGCGGGAAAGTTGATTAGTGAAGGAGATACTGGGCTGGAGAAGGGGGAATGTAATAATAGACAGAAGGCCAAGGAAGAAAGAAAAGGGGGGAAGAGCACCAGAGGGAGGCAATGGGCAGGCAAGAAGATAAGGTGAGCGAGGGAAAAGGGAATGGGGAATGGTGGGGAACATTACTGGAAATCGACAATCGATGTTCATGCCACGAGACTGGAGGTTACCCAGACGGAATATAAGATATTGTTCCTCCAACCTGAGTGCGGCCTCATTGCGACAGTAGAGGAGGCATGGATTGACATATCAGAATAGAAATGGGAAGTGGAATTACAATGGATGACCTCTGGGAGATCCCACTTCTTCTGGTGGACAGAGCATAGGTGCTTGGCGAAGCGGTCTCCCCATCTACATCGGGTCTCACCGATATACAGAAGGCCACACCAGGAACACTGAACACCTGTATGACCCCAGAAGACCCACAGGTGAAGTGTCACCTCACCTGGAAGGAATGTTTGGGGTCCTGAATAGTAGGGTGGGAGGAGGTGTAGGGGCAGGTGTGGCATTTGTTCCGCTTGTAAGGATAAGTGCCGGAAGGGGGATCAGTGGGGAGGGACGAATGGACAAGGGAGTCACGTAGGGAGTGATCCATGCAGAAAGCAGGAAGTGGTGGGGGGGGGGAGGGAAAAAATGTGCTTGGTGGTGGGATCCCGTTGGAGATGGTGGAAGTTTCAGAGAATTATGTTTTGGACGCAGAGGCTGGTGGGCGGTAGGTGAAGACAAGAGGAACTCTATCCCTGGTACTTAAAGCATATTGATAACTTTCCCATCATGATAGCCTCGGATATTATCACTTGCCATTCCAGCTTGCTCTGATGTATATTGTATATTTTATGTTTTACTCCTTGCACTATTTCAACAGCATGTCCCTATCAGCCAAGGTGACATCAAAATCCAAGGGGTTGAACCTCCTTGGAGTTTCTTCAGCCCTCTACAGAAACCCTATTTATGGAATCTCAAGCACTTTATGGCAGCAGAATGGGGAATTAGCTTGCAGTCAGTGCAGTGTTAATGAATGTCCACATACCTCACCTAAGCCCATCAACCCTACGGGGGCACAGGCCGCTGACAACGGCTTGCCAGATTCCTCTGTCCTGGTCCAGTCTTTCAAGTTGTCCTCAGGTGTAACCAACCATAAAGGTCCTTCCTTTCTCAGGATGAGGTCTTTGGAGCTTCTATTGGCATTTCTGTGGCTCTGGGTTTTTATGAGATGGGGTTGCTAGCCCCATGCCCAATCTTCCTACTTTCGCAGCCGGGCCTGGGACTATCCATGGCAGAGTAATGCCTAATAAAATGCCACTCATAAGGTTTGAAGTGGCTTATCCATGTCCATACACTAGATTCTTCTGGGTTTTGATTATTTAGGGTAGGAACCTTTTGAATGATTGATCCACTCTCTGACATTGAGATTTTTCATTATTAAATACAAATCAAAAACATTGGTTCAAAGATGAGCTAAAACAAACAAGGTTTAAAGGCTTTCCTACTATTTGCAGAATTGTGTACATTTTCCATGAACAAGTCAGAAACTTAACATCAGGAATTTCCTTCAATGCATTGTCACCTTGAAAGTGCAGTGAATTAAACATAGAAATAAGTTTTAAATTAAGCCCGTGTTCTATTCATTCATTTTTACATTGGAATTACTAGTAAAATGCAAACTGTGAAGAAAATATAGTTGGTATAATTTTAAGTTCCTTTACACAGGCACAACCTTCCCCACCATTGAAGGTATCTTCAAGAGGTAGTACCTCAAGAAGGTGGAATCCCTCTCTAAGGGCCCTCACCATCTGGAACATGCCCACTTCTCATTACTACCTTTAGGAAGGAAGTGCAGGAACCTGAAGACCCACACTCAGAGACTTAATGCTTCTTCCACTTCTCCGACAGATTTCTGAATGGTTCATTTATAGTACTTCCTTATTCCTTTTTTTTTTGCACTTGTAATTTATGGTAGTTTTTATAACTTGCCCTCTACTACTGCCACAAATTTCAAGGCACATGTCAGTGATAATAAACCTGATTCTTGTTCTGATTCTGTTGGAAATTGCAAAGAGATGCTGGTGAATTTGACATTGAATGCAAACATGCAGATGTATCAAGCAATAATGAAGGCAATAATTCCTTTGCAAGAAACTCCCAGCACAGGAGCAAGGCAAACGTACCACAATTATGGAGGGCCCTGGTGAAACAGTTCCCCTGCTTAAGAAAAGACATACTTGCTATATAGAGTGCACAATAAAGATTCACTACACTGCTCACTGGAAAGGTGTGACCTTTGAATGCGGGGATTGGGCTGAGCAGGCCTGTATACACTAAAACTGAAAGGAGAACTGATTGTACCATACAACAGAGGTTAGATTGAATCATTGCTTCTGAAGACCATCAGTTCAGAGGTATACAAAGGAAGTGTTGCTGTGGTAAACCATGTATATATGTTGTAACTCGGTTACCTGTCTGGACACACCCCTCTGCTGACTGCCCCTGTGGCTCCTCCCACAGAATGCTGTATAAAGGTGTTCGCCTTGCCCCTCCCCCCTCAGTCCGGGGGCAGACACACACTGTGGAGGTCGTATTGTACAGCCAATAAAAGCCTTTCAGTATTTTACCAAACCTCAGTCTTTTGGAGTAATTGAAGGTGCTTCAATTCTATTTGCTGTACATTTTAAAACATGGAGCAGGCCCTGCGACCAGAAAAATTAGACCTCGATCTGCAAATGCCTGACGCTAGAAACGCTTCGAACTCTGGCTGGCCTGCTTCGAAACGTATCTAGAGGAGATTAAAGCGACCGACCCCGTAGCGAAGCGCAGAGTTCTTCTCTCCAGGGTCAGTCCACAGGTTTATTCGCTGATCAGAGACCAGCCGAACTATGACGGCGCGATGAACGCACTCAAAAGACAATACCTGCGGCCGATAAACAGCGTCTATGCTCGGCATCGCTTAGCGACACGGCAACAACGCCCCGGGGAATCGAGTGCTGAGTTTGTCCGGGCCCTACAGACACTCGTGCGGGCCTGCAATTGCCAGGAGCTGACGACGGCACAGCATGCAGAACTCCTAGTGAGAGACGCCTTTGTTACGGGGACCGGGTCAGTGTACGTGCGCCAGCGGCTGCTGGAAAAAGCCGATCTTACCCTAAATTCGGCGATGGAGCTGGCTGATACGCTGGAGGCCGCTCTGCATAACTCCGAGGCTCTCCAGGCATGCGATCCCCCGATGGCCTCGTGGGTGCCGCAGACCCCGCAACCCGCCGGCGAATCGACCTCGGCTGCAGCCAGTCGTGAGTCCGCGAAGTGCTACTTCTGCGGACTGGAGAAGCACCTCCAGAAACGCTGCGCGGCCCGACAAGCTACCTGTTCCAGCTGCAGAAAGAAGGGCCACTTCACCAAGGTCTGTAAGTCAAAACCGCGAGTGGGATCGAGCAGTGCCGCGTGCGAGACGTGGGGGTCACCATCTTCCCTGCACACTGCCACCACGTGCGAGACATGGGGGCTGCCATCTTCCCTGCACGCCGCCACCACGTGCGAGACATGGGGGCGGCCATCTTGGTCGGCGCCACCTCCCACTGCCTACGACCAACGGGTGCTCACGGGGCACCCCACCACGCCGGACCAAGACAGCGACCCCACCTTGGCTTCTGTGACTCTCGACCAAAGCGCTCCCCACCAGCTCGCAAGGTCAATGATGGACATCCTGGTGGAGGGGCACAGGACAAGCTGCCTGTTTGACACAGGCAGCACAGAGAGTTTTATCCACCTGGCCACGGTGCAGCATTGTGGACTCATGATACGGTCGGTAAGTCAGAGGGTCACCATGGCCTCCAGGTCGCATACAACAGACATCCGGGGGGGTTGTGTAGCGACACTAGTGGTGCAGGGCACAGAATATCGGGACTTTACGTTACAGGTCTTGCCTCAACTGTGTGCCCCTGTGCTGTTGGGGTTGGACTTCCAGAGCCACCTGAAAAGCGTGACAACGAAGTATGATGGGCCCCTCCCACCAATTACTGTCATAAATCCCGTTTTGTAGAGATGTCACGTACCCCGCTACTGACCACACACACACACCAACCCGCACATCCCACCCAACATCATGCCAACTGCTGCACTACCGACACCACTTGCGGCATCTCCACCCTCAGGATCCCTCCCCCACCGCTGTTCGCCAACCTGACCCCCGACTGTAAACCTGTGGCAACTAAAAGCAGGAGGGACAGCGCGGGGGACAGAGCTTTCATTAAGCCGGAGCGGCTGCTCACGGCTCACGGAGCGGCTGCTCACGGAGGGGGTCGTCGAGGCAAGCACAAGTCCTTGGAGGGCGCAGGTGGTGGTTGTTCGGAACGGGGAGAAGAATAGGATGGTCGTGGACTATAGCCAGACCATCAATAGGTTCACGCAGCTCGATGCGTACCCTCTAACCCGCATCGCGGATATGGTCAATCAGATAGCACAGTACAAGGTGTACTCGACCATAGACCTAAAATCCGCTTACCATCAGCTCCCCATCCGCCGGGAGGACCGCCCTTACACTGCCTTCGAGGCGGACGGCAGGCTTTATCAATTCCTGCGCGTCCCCTTTGGTGTCACGAATGGTGTATCTGTCTTCCAGAGGGCAATGGACCGGATGGTGGACCAGTGCCAACTGAAGGCCACGTTCCCATATCTGGATAACATCACCATCTGCAGTCACGACCAGCAGGATCACGACAACAACCTTCAAAAATTTCTCCAAGTGGCCAAATCTTTCAACCTCACCTATAACAAGGACAAGTGTGTATTTGGGACCACCCGACTTGCTATCCTTGGGTGTGTCGTGGAGAATGGAGTCATTGGCCCTGACCCCGACTGTATGCGACCCTTGTTGGAACTCCCTCTTCCCAATACCCTCAGAGCCCTCAAAAGGTGCCTGGGCTTCTTTTCATATTACGCCCAATGGGTCTCTAACTATGCAGACAAGGCCCACCCCCCCCGGTCAAGTCCACTCTCTGCCGAGGCCCACGCGGCCTTCAACCGCATAAAAGGGAACATTGCCAAAGCAGCAATGCATGCGGTGGATGAGGCCATTCCCTTCCAAGTAGAGAGTGACGCCTCCGACTTTGCGCTGGCTGCTGCCCTCAACCAGGCAGGAAGACCAGTGGCGTTCTTCTCCCGTACCCTTCAAGGCCCTGAAATTCGGCACTCTGCGGTAGAGAAAGAGGCCCAGGCCATAGTGGAAGCTATAAGGCACTGGAGGCACTATCTTGCCAGCAAAAGGTTCACCCTGCTAACTGACCAGCGCTCAGTCGCATTCATGTTTAATAATCAGCAGCGGAGCAAAATCAAAAATGATAAAATCCTGAGGTGGAGAATCGAACTCTCCACCTACAACTATGACATCATGTACAGGCCTGGGAAGCTCAACGAGCCCTCAGATGCCCTATCCCGGGGAACATGCGCCAGCTCGCAGATCGACCGGCTATACGCCCTACATGTAGACCTTTGCCACCCGGGAGTCACCCGGCTTTTCCACTTCGTGAAAGCCCGGAACCTGCCTTACTCCCTTGAGGAAATCAGGATGATGACCAGGGACTGCCAAGTCTGCGCAGAGTGCAAACCGCACTTCTACCGACCCGAAAAGGCACCACTCATCAAGGCCACCCACCCCTTTGAGCGACTGAGTGTTGACTTTAAGGGCCCCCTTCCCTCCACCGACCGCAATGTGTACTTTCTTAACATAATTGACGAGTACTCGCGGTTCCCCTTTGCCATCCCCTGCCTCGACACCACTACCACGTCAGTTATAAAAGCCCTGCGCAAGCTCTTCACTCTGTTCGGATACCCATGCTATATCCACAGTGACAGAGGGTCCTCGTTTATGAGTGACGAGCTGCGCCAATATCTACTGGCCAGGGGTATTGCAACTAGTAGGACCACGAGCTATAATCCCCGGGGGAGTGGACAGGTGGAGAAGGAGAATGCCATGGTGTGGAAAGCCACACTCTTAGCCCTCAGGTCAAAGGGACGGCTGGTCTCCCGCTGGCAGGAGGTCCTTCCCGAGGCACTCCACTCCATCCGCTCCCTGTTATGCACAGCCACCAATGCCACCCCTCATGAGCGGCTCTTTTCTTTTCCCAGAAAATTGACCACTGGAAGCACCCTACCATCTTGGCTGACGTCCCCGGGGACAGTGCTGCTCCGGAAACATGCGAGGAGCAATAAATACTCCCCGATAGTCGAGAGGGTTCACTTACTTCATGCGAACCCTCAGTATGCCTATGTGGTTTTACCTGATGGGCGGGAGGACACAGTCTCCATCCGCGACCTGGCGCCCGCAGGAGCTCCGGGCCCCTACCCTGAACACTCCATGGTGACTGTTGACCCCGTACCCACCAATGTATGTACCACGAGACACCGTGCACCCCAAACCCTATACAGACACCACACGACACTCCCATACCGGGTACGACGCACACGCACGAGGGATTACCGACGCCTAACGTGCTGGCACCTGAAGTCAGGCCGGAGCCAGCACAACTGCCATTGCCGGTGCAATCACCGCCGGTGCTACGTAGATCACAGCGGCGGATTCGACCGCCTGATAGACCTAACCTGTAAATATACTTCTAAATATTGTCAGTCACTTCACCCCGCGGGACTCTTTTTTTAAAAAAAGGAGGGGTGAATGTGGTAAACCATGTATATATGTTGTAACTCGGTTACCTGCCTGGACACACCCCTCTGCTGACTGCCCCTGTGGCTCCTCCCACAGAGTCCTGTATAAAGGTGTTCGCCTTGCCCCTGCCCCTCAGTCCGGGGGCAGTCACTCACTGTGGAGGTCGTATTGTACAGCCAATAAAAGCCTTTCAGTATTTTACCAAACCTCAGTCTTTTGGAGCAATTGAAGGTGCTTCAGTTGCTTTGTCACAGGTTTATCTTTCAGATGAAACGCCATATTAAAGCCCTATATGTCTGGTTAGGTGGATTCAAAGGTTCCTAAGGCTTTATTTGAATATTTTCCAAACAAATTACAGATTGATAGTCTCATATTGGAAAGACCAGTCAAAAGCATTAAGGTGTTAAGATATATCCCACTATTTTTCTCAGTATTCCATCTTGAAATCACAGGGAAAAAAAACCTGTGGACTGTTTGTCAGGCATTAGTGTGCAGACTCTTGCTGGAATTGCCTTACAGGTATGATGTGCTATTGCTGCATAATTCACTATCTTAGTATTCCCATTATTTTCAGAACTGTCCTTGGAAGCAAGGGTGAAAATAACCACGTTTTCTGAATAAGAAAAAATATACTTTTGAAATTGACCTCAGTTGAGTTTGAATACACTCAGCAGAAATATGTCTCTATACAAAAAACATATCAGCTCTCTTGATTTCTGTCCTGGGCTCATTATTTAACACATTTACTGATATGACTTTGGTCAACACCATGTCCATTGAACATTACAATCAACATCGGCTTGTCTGAACAAGCCAGGATCAATATGGTGTGTGTTAGAACTTGCAACCTGGGAGTCGTAGTTGCCATGGTGATAATATTCTCACTGATATTAGTGACAACAAAATGCAAAAGGACATGGCCTTCCATGAGTCATTCCATTTGTTTCTCTTGACTTCTCAAGCTACACTGAAGAGAAAAACACAGCTGGCCTGGGATTATCCTTCATATCACTTTGCCCCTCTAGTGCTGCCAGATTCAACAAATGGGTCTGTCAGCATCATTTTTAATAGGAAGCTTTTCCTTTCAACAGAACTACAAACATATGTCTTTATGCATGCATGCGTGAACAAGATATAACTGAGAGAAGAAATGTACAAACATTGCATTGATAAAGAAAATCGAACGTATGATTTATAAAGAAGCTATGATGTAACAAACATGAGTCAGATCTTATCTATTGGCAGCTGAGCAGCTCCGTGTAACTGAATACTGCATCTTACAGCAAGTGTTTTAGTGACAAAACGGATGTTTTAATAAGTGCATGCTGATAACTGATCTTCTTAATTTCCTTTGCACACCATAGCCAGATTTTTAAATTGAAGGATGTCACCGAATTCAGCGAGTCTAATACCTGGCTTGCCTGAACAATTACTTCTAAATTGCTCTGTCATTTTAGGTATTTTTGTTTAATCATGCTGTTAGCTAAAAAGAAAATCAGTTTGAATATGGTTAGTAGATTATAAATAATGATCATTAATATAAGAAGCAGCATTTTTACTTTGATAAGAGTTAATAAGCCTATTTATATGTAAATTATTAAAATGCAAATGCTGTTTTTATGCCAATTTTGTAATTACACAATCTAATCAGACTACCCAACATGCATTTTTCTTCTTTTTGAAGGAGAATCCTTGCAAGTAAATCAGGGCTACTGACAATGTATGCAATAGTGAGTTGGAAATATAGAACTAATGAAGAAGATTGTTGTTTTACTGTATATTGTAGTCAACTGAGTATTCATTTCCTTTTTATTCAAATTTTTGCTATTTTCAAAAGTGAATAAGGCTGCTCTTACTGCAATTTTATGGTAGCAAGATAATATAGGTTGGGAGCATATTGTTGGGCATGCGAGGATCAGCTGAAATAGTTAAAAGGTTATGTTTCATTAGGTCTCTGTTGTGCTACGATGTGCCAAATGCAAGTTCATACTGAAGGGAAAAGATTAGGATTGTGTTATGAAAGGTGGTATTTGATTCTGATGAATATTATTTATTAATAATTACTATACGCTTGATTTATCCATATTACAAATAAAGATCAGTGAGAGAAACAAAAACTTCAAAACCTAAACTTCAAGAGGATAGAAAGAACAGATGATTCGGCTTTTTGTGGCAGGTACTGGAAATTGAACTGGAACCAGAACTGGTTGCCACTCTGCCCCATTTGTTGAAGTGCCAGTCAGAGCAATTATTTCATCTACCTTAAATGGCATCAAAGGTTATGGTGAGAAGGCGGGGGAGTGGGACTAAATAGGGGAATGGATCAGCTCATGATAAAATGGCGGAGCAGACTCGATGGGCCGAATGGCCTACTTCTGCTCCTTTGTCTTATGGTCTAATATTGAGAAAATTCTCAGATTATCTAATAATTCCTCCATTTATACTCCTCTTGGGTTCAATTGATCTCTTAGCAGTTGCGAGTAGGTCACACTTCCTTTCAGAATCAAATGAAATTCCCGGCTGCAACAAGGCATTTAGAATGATTATTAAAACATTAAAGACTAGATTATCCACACTTAACTTCATCTGAGGAATGTTCCCAGGCTCCAACGGCTTCACAGATTATGCCAGTGAACTTGTGCAGCTACTGCTAAAAGCATGAGCTGCTCAACCCAAAAATGATAATAACGTCATGTCTATTAACTGAGTACATGGCTTTCAGGCTGAATCTGGAAGAATTAGTGAAATACCTCATTTTACCATTCACAGTTGCAATAGGGGGCAATCTGTTCAAATGACGTTGCATACACATCATTCTCGCTAAGGCAGAAGGAACTAGAAGTGGTTCTGTGAGGATTACAAGTTTCCCCTTGCTTTAGCCAAGTTAAATTGTACACATTAAAATAGAGAAGTACAACAAGTGGTGCTTCCTCTAGTAGCATCAGCATCTGCATTTGGTCCTGCGAATGTGCCAAATATAAGAGTGGCTCTAGGACACCATTATATACGAACATACAATGCCAACGTATATGTAGTGAATGGCATCCTGCCATTTGTCAATCTGATTGATTACATCAATAGTAACTATTACCTGAACACACATTCACTATTGCAGACATGAAGATCACTCTTCTGAGAGAGCGAACCTGTAGAGAGCATCTGGCCCAGATGATGTCCAAGGATTCTGCACAGGTTTGGGTATATGCTAACATCTTTAACTTTTCCTTGCTTATCTGAAGCTCCCAACTGCTTTAAGACCACTATCCTCTCAGTACCTAAGGTTAACAAGGGAAGGTGTCTTAACGACTACTACCTGGCAGATCTGACGTCCAACATCATGAAGTAATTCAAGAGGCTTGTTGTGGCACACGTTAAATCCAGCCTCCCATACAACACTGACCCCACTGCAATATGCCCATAGTTGAAACAAGTCTACAGTCAATATCATCTTCCTGGTCCAACAATTATCTCTGGAGCATCTGTACAGTGAAGACATCTATATTAGACTATTGTATATTGACTACAAATTCAATACTACCATTTCAAATAAATTCATCTCCAAGCAAATTGTTGACTGGACTGTTCCAAAGAAGACCTCCAGTACACAATTAAACAGGTCTGAAGATTCACAGTGGTCTGCATGGTGTTGCACAAACTTTTAGCTTTTCTTCCTAGCTACACAGCCAACAGTCGCCTGTCATGGTGAGTGAGGAAGAGGAGGAAGGGGAGACTAAAGAGAAGCGGAAGCAACCTGGACATAATTTCTTAGTATCCACGATGTACTCATAGAAATGAACTACCTTTAAATACAACTCCATTTCCCCATTACCACACAAAAACATTTCCAATATATCTGCTATCAGTTGCTGGCCATCAGACTGAGCATTAATCACAATTTCAAAATAAAAGCAAATAAAAAAAAACTGAATTTAAAATCAAACCATACCAATAACAAACTAATTAAATTGTCTGCACACATTCATTCTCTTTGTGTTTATCCTCTGAGTGCCTGAAGGTCATATTGTTTACTTTCACATCTACCACACAGGCTGTAGTTTGGGTGTTGGAAGGCTGTTGACTTTTTACTGCGGGATCGCAGATGGTCGTCCAGGATGAATATGATTATCTCTGAGATGAAAGGACCAGGTTGAAATCTATGCCTTCTCAACGTGAACAGCAAACCTCTGGGCTAACTGGCTGCAGGTTAATTCATTGGCAAGTGGGGAGCAGGATTATGAATGTTGTTACCTTTAGAGATACCAACTGTTTCATGCTCCATAGGTCATCGTTTCTCCACAGGGATGGCATTTCAGCAGTCCTAGTAATGAGATGGAGGGCAATTTGTGGACTGTAATGATATAGTTCTCAAACAATTATGTAACAATCTCCTCAACTTCAAAGGCTCTGTGGGAACAGTTAAAGTAACCATTCCAAATGTCTCTAATTCTAGTGGATTGCCACTGCCCGTGGTACTTGTATCATGCCCTCAGTATGGGTGTTCTATCATAAGCAGACACAGTATTAGATGATGGATCATGGATCCCTTGAACCCCTTGTCCCAAACTGTCTTTGCCATGTGTGCAGACCATTCAGCCTCTGCTTTTGATATTAGCTGGCACAGGGATAATAAACCGTGCCAGAGTCCATTAGAGTGAAGGAACATGATAAATTGTGTTGGTTTGAGGTATGGACCAACATGGGAAACAGATCCTCATAAAAGCCACTTGTTGCAAAATTGGCCACAGAGCCTCTATAAGCCAAATATGCAGATGTGTGCAATCCAAATGACAAATCTTTCAATGACTTCAAATGACCATCAGGTTGAAGGAAACAATCCCTTTCCAACTGAAAGAAGTGAACCAGTCCCTACAGCCATCTCCAGGTCTGCATTGGTGCTCTGGGCAGCTATGTCTTCCAGTCCTGACGCATCAAGCAGGATTTTAATATTCTGAACAATCCCCGGTCAGTTCAAATAACCTCTGGCCATCATCTCCATATGGAAAATTCACATCTTCAGAGCAAGGGCATCCTTTATCACGTGTGCTTGTAGTATCTTCAGAATCATCAACCCACAGGCCCAGGCTGAACAGCTGATCCCACTACCTCCAGAAAGGTCTGATTTATGACTTACTCACATCTCCCATTCACTGCGCTCTGACAAAGTATATACAGATACTTATCTCAAAGCAACATTGGAACGGATAACCCTGGTAGACTCTTTCAAGTTCATTTTACACAGAGGGTCGTGGGTGTCTGGAATGTGCTACCAGGATTATTGGTGGAAAACCATATGATAGCAGTGCTTAAGACACATGAAGGTGCAAGGAATGAAGGGGTGTTGATCACGTACGGGCAGCAGAGATTTAGTTTAATCTGCCTTTGTGTTCAGTGCTGACATTGTGGGCCAAAGGGCCTGTTCCTGTGCTGTACTGTTCTAGATTCTTCCGAGGTGATAGGAAAATCATCATTAGCAGCTTAAAACTGAAAATGACCCTTTTCAAAATGGGTTGCTGCTTCCTCATACAGCTGCCATGAAATCTCATCCACATGAATATTCTACTTCAGCGTCTTCAAATAACCACAAAAATGATGGCCACTGCATCGTTTTTGATCTCTGCATAGCTTTTCTTCACTGGTGATGAAGTTGTGAAAAACAAACCCACATGGGATTTCTTAGCTAATTCTGTTACATTGACATTGACTGGAATCTTACTCATAGCTGCAGGCATTCTAAGGGCAAGAATGAATTCTACATCTCAAAGGACTGGGGAAAATTCAGTAATATGCTGTGTTATACATAGCTTGAACACCCTCCATTTCTCTTCATCCTTTGTGTAATAAATCAGTCAGTTAAATTTGGTAGAAATTTTGAATAACAGTACAGGATTTTGAGGCAAGAGTAAAGCTCAGACACATCAGGTGGTTCTCTGGCATGCTGCCAACTTATCCCCACACAGGTCTGAATCCCACTTTACATTCACTTGTTCCAGTTAAGCCATAGATTATACTTCTGTAAACCCCTGAGTATTTGACCCAGCGTCTATAACTATTTAAGTTTCCATGGATACCTGTAGTAATTCAGTGTAGAGAAAAAAAAACCGTGTATGTTAATTATCAGCTGGCTCTGATTTTCTGTGTCCACATTTAATTCTGGTTAGGCATGGACCATATCAAGCTTACTAAAGTATCAGCAATACCACAAATCTATCAATAAATCTTGAGGTGAGTAGCAGATACTGTTTGTCATCAATGGTTCTAACATAGAAGAGTACAGCATAATACAAGCCCTTTTGCCCATGGTGTTGTGCCAACCTTATAACCTACTCTAATCTAACCCTTCACATAACCTTCCATTTTTCTGTCATCCATCTGCCTATCCAAGATTTTCTTAAATGTCCCAAACATATCTACATCCTAAAAAGTGTGGTAAGGCGTCCCATGCACCCACCGCTCTCTGTGTAAAAAAAACTTACCTCTGACATCCCCCTTATACTTACCTCCAGTCACCTTAAACATATGCCCCCTCATATTAGCCATTTCCGCCCTGAGAAAAAGTCTCTGGCTATCCACTTGATCTATGTCTCCAATCATCTTGTACATTTCTATCAAGTCACTTCTCCTCCTTGTTTACTCCAAACAGGAAAGCCCTACCTTACTCAACCTATTCTCATTAGACATGCTGTCTAATTCAGGCAGCATCCTGGTAAATCTCCTTTGCACCCTCTCTAAAACTGTTCAAGCTAACCCTGCAGACCTGACATAATCACAGATGTTGTCTGCCTCGGGTTGTCCAGTTACCGTGTTGAACCTTTGATTGTACTCCATTCTTCTCTGATGAGCAGTTCCTCCTTCTACCTGCAGGGTAAGTGTTGCGTATTTAATATTTCAGTAATAGTTGAGCAATCTTGTAAACAGATTGTTGATTAAGCATTCTTTGTTGTTTATATAATTCATTATGGTGATACGTATGTAAAAATATGTGAATTGCAGAGGTCATGATGCTACCACGTGTTACATGCACACCTCGCTTAAAGTAAAAACAGCCACAAGTCTCATCTGCCAAGCAGAGTGACTTCCCTTCTCAGGAAAGATATGTCCCACAAGAGTAAGAAATCCCCACTACATTTAATCTTTAGGACTGAATGGGGCAATTTAAAATTTACCATGTTCAGTAAATAGTGAGTATATATACATACATAGAAACATACATAGAAAATAGGTGCAGGAGTAGGCATTCGGCCCTTCGAGCCTGCATCGCCATTTATTATGATCATGGCTGATCATCCAACTCAGAACCCCGCCCCAGCCTTCCCTCCATACCCCCTGACCCCCGTAGCCACAAGGGCCATATCTACCTCCCTCTTAAATATAGCCAATGAACTGGCCTCAACTGTTTCCTGTGGCAGAGAATTCCACAGATTCACCACTCTCTGTGTGAAGAAGTTTTTCCTAATCTCGGTCCTAAAAGGCTTCCCCTCTATCCTCAAACTGTGGCCCCTCGTTCTGGACTTCCCCAACATCGGGAACAATCTTCCTGCATCTAGCCTGTCCAATCCCTTTTGGATCTTATACATTTCAATCAGATCCCCCCTCAATCTTCTAAATTCCAACGAGTACAAGCCCAGTTCATCCAGTCTTTCTTCATATGAAAGTCCTGCCATCCCAGGAATCAATCTGGTGAACCTTCTTTGTACTCCCTCTATGGCAAGGATGTCTTTCCTCAGATTAGGGGACCAAAACTGCACACAATACTCCAGGTGTGGTCTCACCAAGGCCTTGTACAACTGCAGTAGTACCTCCCTGCTCCTGTACTCGAATCCTCTCGCTATAAATGCCAGCATACCATTTGCCTTTTTCACCGCCTGCTGTACCTGCATGCCCACTTTCAATGACTGGTGTATAATGACACCCAGGTCTCGTTGCACCTCCCCTTTTCCTAATCGGCCACCATTCAGATAATAATCTGTTTTCCTATTTTTGCCACCAAAGTGGATAACTTCACATTTATCCACATTAAATTGCATCTGCCATGAATTTGCCCACTCACCCAACCTATCCAAGTCACCCTGCATCCTCTTAGCATCCTCCTCACAGCTAACACTGCCACCCAGCTTCGTGTCATCCGCAAACTTGGAGATGCTGCATTTAATTCCCTCATCCAAGTCATTAATATATATTGTAAACAACTGAGGTCCCAGCACTGAGCCTTGCGGTACCCCACTAGTCACCGCCTGCCATTCTGAAAAGGTCCCGTTTATTCCCACCCTTTGCTTCCTGTCTGCTAACCAACTCTCCACCCACACCAATACCTTACCCGCAATACCGGGTGCTTTAAGTTTGCACACTAATCTCCTGTGTGGGACCTTGTCAAAAGCCTTCTGAAAATCCAAATATACCACATCCACTGATTCTCCCCTATCCACTCTACTAGTTACATCCTCAAAAAATTCTATGAGATTCGTCAGACATGATTTTCCTTTCACAAATCCATGCTGACTTTGTCCGATCATTTCACCGCTTTCCAAATGTGCTGTTATAGTAAGTGTATTATATAGTATACTGTGTATATAGTGATGAATTCTTTTTTGAGTTGAAATTTATAGCAGGGAGGAGCGATGTGTATTTAATATTTCAATAATATTTGAGTAATATTGTAAATATATTGTTTGATTATGCATTCTTTGTTGTTTATATAATTCAATATGGTTATATGTAATGTGAATTACATACGTCATGATGCTGCCATGTGATATGTACACACCTCAGTTAAAGTAAACGTGAACTAAGACTCGCATGTCTCAGTTCTCTTGTTTTGCATTGAATTAATTTAATGTTTTGAAGTTACAAAACATAACAATAAGGGCAAAAGGATTAGGTCTGTACCAACAATAAATTGACGTGGCTCCCAGTCACATATGAATGTAGGCCTTTAACTCAAAGGTGCCACTGAATTTGTGAGTGAAACGATATTTATACTGCAAAAGAATCTTCTGCATTCATAGGAACTGCACCAGCACCTTGGATTGTGACCCAGATACAGTAGCCAGAGACAGTCCTTCTTCATTAATATGAGCTGTCTTGTCTACTTAGCCACAGTCTTTGGCAGCTTCCTCACCATGTCCTTCATCTTCCTGAGAATTTGACAGGTATCCCTAGTGTTTGCTCTTAGGATGGAACTGCATCTAATCAGTACTGCAACACTGCTCATGCATATCACAACTCATTAATGTGTGATCTACTTCTCTGTCAATCATCATGGAGTCTTACAGTACACAAACAGACCTTTCAGCACACCAAGTCTAATTTGAGCATCAATTATCCATTTAATCTCTACTGACTTTGCACTAGTCCATTGTCCTTGTATAGCAACATCCCAACATGAAGTGAATGTAGAGTGTAAGCATTTTGATGTTGCTGCTTACTAAGGCAAATAACAGAGGTCCGGTTATCAATATTACATCCATTATTCAAGGCCACACATTCTGAATGAACAGTTATGGCTGGTACAGCAGCAGATCAAAGTAAAACTACATATAACATAAACTCAAAATAATCTGCAGATGCTGGGGTCAAAGCAACACTCACAAAACGCTGGAGGAAATCAGCAGGTCCGGCAGCATCCGTGGAAAAGATCGGTTGACATTTCCGGCCAGAACCCTTTGTCAGGACTGTAGAGGGAAGGGTCAGAGGCCCTATAACATAAATGGTTTAAGAGGTACCTTTATACCTCTTACTCTACATACAGGAATGTTAAGTCTGGATCTTGATAGTTAAGTCTGTACTTGTGTCATATTGAGCAATGTGGCATGTTGCAGTGGTGCCTGTTAGACTGCACTGATGTATGCTGGCCTGACCACCATCTAAACCACTCAATAATCTCAATCAACTTGACCCAAAAAGGCAGCATGAACAGAGGATCCACTAATGAAGATAATGCCAAAGCTCTCAAAGATGCTACAGGAGCAAAGAGGCAATCAGGTCCACTGGAGGGAACTATTCAAAGACCTCCCTAACCTTAACTCTGTCCTTGATGTGTACACTCTTTACTACATCTTATACCAAGAAATTGAAGTGAGCCTGGTGCTGTTCCTGGCTGACAAGACTATCTTCAAGAAAGGTGATATGTTCTGTGATGGTAACTGCAAGGAAAGTTATGACCAGGATCACTGTCAAGAGGTGCTCCTGAAATCACAGTGCGATTCAGTCCACCTAGGGGCAAAGTGAATAAGATTTTCCACAAGCATCAACATTGTCAATTGAAAATCAGCATAATTAAAGATCAGGGTCAACCCTAGCACAAAACTCATGCTCCAAAGGATAGCTCTGATCACTGCAAACCTATACAGTTCCGAAACTTGGATGAGCTACAGCAGACATTTCAAGGCACTGGGAAGATACCAGCAATGCTACCTCTGCACAATCCAGCAATGTTTATGTCAACAGCACCTGCACTATGGGTCCAGTTAAACACAGTTGGCTTCTTTGGGCAGGCCACATCCTTCACATTTGGCTCCAATCTCCTGAAACAACTTTATACTGAGTTCTATCATCAGATGTGATTGGCAAGTGGATAAAGAAAGTAATTTAAAGATATACTAAAGGCTTCCCTGGAAAAGGTGTAACTCACACTGCACAATCTATATCCCCATTTTGGTTACTATTCAATTTAGATTAGATTAGATTATGAGGACACGCAGTCCTCTTTTATTGTCATTTAGTAATGCATGCTTTTAGAAATGATACAATGTTCCTCCAGTATAATATCACAGAAACACAACCTAAACCAAGACTAAAAAAAACTGACAAAAACCACATAATTATGACATATAGTTACAGCAGTGCAAAGCAATACCGTAATTTGATAAAGAACAGACCATGGGCATGGTAAAAAAAAGTCTCAAAGTCTCTCGAAAGTCCCATCATCTCATGCAGACGGTAGAAGGGAGAAACTCTCCCTGCCATGAACCTCCAGCGCCGCAAACTTGCCGATGCAGCACCCTGGAAACACCCGACCACAACCACTCTTGAGTCCGTCCGAAAACTTTGAGCTTCCGACCAGCCCTCCGTCACCGAGCACCGAATACCATCTCTGCCAAGCGCTTCAACCCTGGCCCCGGCAACAGGCAATAGGCAAAGCCGAGGATTTGGGGCCTTCCCCTTCGGAGATTCTCGATCGCACAGTAGCAGCGGCGGCGAAGCAGGCATTTCAGAAGTTTCTCCAGATGTTCCTCCATGCTTCTCACATCTGTCTCCATCAAATCAGGATTGTGCATCTTCCCTACTTAACAAATACGATATCATTTTGGAGCGGCTGTGCACACTGCGTTGCGCCGCCATCTTCTCCTCCCTTCCATAGCACCTTTTATCTTAAAATATATGGATAAGGTTTATTGGAACCTGTTCTGTTGAGTCACAAAATAATGACAAGCATTACACCAGCAAGATTTGTTTAATATCTGCCCATACAGTTCACATATGCAAGGTTACGAGAAAAGATAGATCACATTTCAGACGCACCTGATCTAAATCAGGGAGGAGAGCAGAATGGTCATAAGTTCTGAAGATTAGTTACACAGTTTCTGGTAACAATGTGGATTTTCAGAGTTTTTCAAGAGTGTTTCAAACTGGAGATAAAAATACTGCCAGACGCAGGTGTTGCTGTGGTGACAGGGGAGTGATGTGGTGGATAGGGAATGTCACTGTGGACTCTGCATTTAGCCACCTAATAACTCCTCTTTAACCAGAACAAAACATTTAAAGAAAAGATCTGATAGTATGTTCTAATTTTAAGAAAAGTATTGGACGTTGCGAATAGATTATTTTCAGCATCTCCAGAGCCATTTTTAAAATAGTTACATTGAATAGATTTAGACAAGAAAGCAATAAGGTACTTTTCAAACTGCAATTTTTCTGTTAACACAGGATCTATATGTGGAATCTTTAAAAGAGGAACACCTGACGTATTTATTCAGTCTACATGGACAGTCTTCCATAAGCACTGGCACACATTCCAATCAGCACTGCAGTATGCGGCTTACTTCCAAAAAATCCATGAACAATTTGGGCAAAAGTAAGTCATGGCCAAGTATATAAAAATGAAGGAAGGAGCTGAAATAAATGCTGGTCCCTTAGTGGATGACAATTAGAAAGAGAGAAAAGGCAGACATTCGACATAATTACTTTGGATTAGTCTTCACTGTGGAAGACATTAAAAACATTACAGTCATTAAATATAATTAAAGGGCTCTTGGGAGGGAGTAACTTAAAGCAATCTCTATTGCTAGACAGAACGTATGAGGCAACTGAATTAGGCAACAGGCATGTCCCACAGACCCAAAGGCCTATATTCTTGGGTATTACAAGAATTCATTACAGAGATAGGTAATGTGAGCTCTCCAGCATTTTGTGTGTGTTGCTTAGGATTTCCAGCACCTGCAGAAAGTAATGTCTTTGTTGTCATCTACCAAAATTCTCTGATTCGGAAGAGGTCTGAGAAGACTGGAAAATCACAAATATATCACCACTAATTCAAAAATAGGAGACAGAAAGCAGTCAACCATAGGCCAGTTAGCCTCAGGTCTGTCATTGGGAAAATGCTAGAAGGTCAGGATAAATAGGTCATGTTCTAATTGGCAGTTAACAACTAGTGAGGTGCTGCTCGGCCTCAGCTACTTACAATATCTTGGCTGCATGTATTGTAACCAGATGTATTGATTTTACAAAAATAAATAATTTAGCAATTTTTGAGGCGATCACAGAGACTACGAAGCTACATGGAACAGAGAGTAGGTATGGACTTACGGGTACAATAATCGAAAATATGAAATTATCCACTTCAGAAGAAAGAATGATAAAGCAAAATGTTGCTTTAACAGGATAAGGCTGTAAAAATTTGTACAAAGGGATCTGGCTGCCCTAGTAAACAAAGGTAGCATGGCAGTAAATCAAGTAGTTGGATTCTGGCCTTTATTGCAAAAGTAAAAGCATGAAAGTAAGGAACATTTTTTAATTCTTAATTTTTTAAGTATTGATAGGAAAACAAATTGTATTAATACTTTGTAACAGGCAGTTTCTAAAACTACTACTTGATTGACTAATTAGAAGACAGCCATTTTAGAGGATGCATATCACAAACTGAATTTGATAGCAATATCAATTCAAGTATCTGGATGCAAATGAAGAACTTCTAGGTAGTAACAGTCATGATTTTCAGAAGTTAAAGCTTAAGTATACAAACTGAAGATGAATAATGAATGTTTGAAATAACTCCAACAATTCTGGACACAAAATAATCTGCAGATGCTGGGGTCAAAGCAACACTCACAACACGGTGGAGGAACTCAGTGGGTCGGGCAGCATCCATGGAAACGATGAGTCGACGTTTCGAAGGGTTCTGGCCCAAAACGTCGACTCATCGTTTCCACAGATGCTGCCCAACCTGCTGAGTTCCTCCAGCGTGTTGTGAGTGTTGCTCAAACAAATCTGGTATATGAAAGAATATATGAGAAGGATTATGTATGTAATCACTTCAATGAATCTGTTTCACCATTCTATCAGCCATAGCTGGTTCATATCTCAATTCCATGTACTTGGATTTAATCCTCTTGATATCATCGCTAAATAAAATATATATAGACTTTGTATCTACAGCTCTGCATGAGACTACATTTCCACCACATCACATCAGGGGAGTAGATGTTACTCTAATGGCCAAAATAAACTCCAAGAGACAAGAAACACCAACAAAATTGAAAAAAAGATGCAGAGGTATAGCAAAAGAAACAACAGCGGACTAAGTAAATATGTAATAGATGTGTCAAATGAATAGATGCAATAGAGGTGTCAACTGATTGCTAACCAGACTTTAGTTGTAGAAGGCGTGGGTGGAATGGAGAGGGGCTTAGGAAGGCAATATTTAAGTATTTGGGTGGATCTTGTGAATCAAAATCTGGAATGCTACCACAATCTGATTTGATAGTGTTGAGAAAATTTATCGGTTGAGTGTTCAGCTTTGGAGTTAGACAACTCAAAAAATAGAAAATCCTACTGTCTGGAACAAACCTCAGCAAAAGCAAGATCTACAAATACAAATAAAACTAGAATAGTAGTTCACAGCATATAGACAGAGATAAAAAAAAAAGAAACTGACATTGTAAAAGATGTATGTAAAGAGCATTTTCATTTACACCAAAACCAAGTTTAACTCATACTTGCTTTGAGAGAAAGAGCTGTAGAGAACATAGTGTAGAAATTATGACTGTCACGGTCCGGCCTGTGAAGTCCAGATTCCGGTTCACAGTCTGGTCCATCATACCTTATTTCAGGTTTTCTGGTTGTCCCTTTCTTCTGCTGGGTGCTCCAATAGTAGGCAGCTGATTCACATTTTGGGCTGGCTACATAAATAGCTCCTTGGTTCAGCTTCAGTTGCTGGCTGGGCTCCGGCTGATCTGGACGAAGGAGGTGGAGAGGTGAGCTGGGAGTGTGTGTTGGAAGCAGTGGGTTGAGACGGCTGACAGGAAAATGGCAGAGAGAGAGAACATCAAGGAAAGAGCGAAGCTGTTGAAGAAAGTTTTTGGCGAGAGTGGAAGTGAACTAGAGATGGAGGTCGGTGGGAAAGAGGAACGGAATGGAAAGAGGAAGAAAAGAAAGCAGAGGTATGGGATATCAAACTCTGAGGAGTCAGCGAATGATCAAAACAGGACAGCAAAACAATGGAAAGAAGATGAGATTAAAGTAATTATAAAACTTAGTGAAGACGGTGTCATTTGGTGATTGGAACCTGATTCGTTTGATGAAGATGCTCAACAAAATTATAGGCAAGATTAAAAGAGATTTTATGAAATGGATCGCTATTAGTGATTTGTCGGGATAGTGCTCAGCAAGGCAAAGTGATAAGATTAAGTAAAATAGACGGTAAAGGAGTACAATGCTCAATACCCAACAATAGAAAGTGGACTAGAGGAGTTATTTTGGGGATACCAACAAGTTACTATGGATGAGATTAAACAGACATTGAGACCAAACGTTTGAAAAGTTGCAAGAAATGGGAAAAAGTGTGATAGTTTATCGGTAATGGTTAACTTTGATGAAGAGAGATTGCCGACTAACATTTACTTAGGGTATATGTGTTATGCGGTCAGAATATATATACCACCGCTTTTAAGATGCTATAAATATCAGAAATTCGGGCACATTGCGGTGGTCTGCAGAGGAAAACAAAGATGTGGGAGATGCGCTGGAGAACATGAATATGGGAAATGTGAAGCGGGAGCTAGACTGAAATTGTGGCGAGGAACACAGGCAGCTTATCGAGGGCGCATTTATAGCATGAAGGGGGCTGAGACACAATATATAAAAGTAACTCAAGGAATCAGTTATGCAGAAGCAGTGAAAGAATTTGTTGGAAAAAAAGCTGTCAAGCAAACAAATACAGGGAATAATAAAGTGGTGAATTGTGAGGGCTGTAAAAAATCAGAGACTTGGAAAAACAGCAATTTTAAAAGTATAACGTGATAATTACTATTCTTTAACAAAACGATTTTAGTCTTACAAGTCATGTAGATGAAATCAATATAATTGAGGTAATGCAACTACATGAAAACATGCGACAAAATTAGGGAAGAATAGCAGTTTGTGGCATTACCTAATGAGTGTATTAAGCATTCACGAGGAATTGCAGATACAGAGTGATGCTAATAGAGAACTGCAGGCTGAACTAGATTGTCTAAAGTAGAGAACTCCAGGACATATTTGGTTGGAATGCCACAAGTCTAGCAGGTGGCAGTAATGCACTGAAAACTGGTTGCCAACCACCATAAAACAAAAAAGAACAAGAAGAAGAAGCTTCAGTTGCTGGCTGGGCTCCGGCTGATCTGGACAAAGGAGGTGGCAAGGTGAGCTGGGAGTGTGTGTTGAAGCAGTGGGTCGAGACGGCTGACTGGAAAATGGCAGAGAGAGAGAACATCAAGGAAAGAACAAAGCTGTTGAAGAAAGTTTTTGCCGAGAGTGGAAGTGAACTAGAGATGGAGGTCAGCAGGAAAGAGGAACGGAATGGAAAGAGGAAGAAAAGAAAGCAGAGGTACCAGATATCAAACTCTGAGGAGTCAGCGGACGATCAAAACAAGACAGCAAAACAATGGAAAGAAGATGAGATTAAAGTAATTATAAAACTAAGCGAAGACGGGGTGTCTTTTGGTGATTGGAAACCGATTCGTTTGACGAAGATGTTCAACAAAATTATGGGTGAGATTAAAAGAAATTTTATGAAATGGATCGCTATTAGTGATTTGTCGGGATAGTGCTCAGCAAGACAAAGTGATAAGATTAAGTAAAATAGATTGCAAAGAAGTACAATGCTCAATACCCAACAATAGAAAGTGGACTAGAGGAGTTATTTCAGGGATACCAACAAAAGTTACTATGGATGAGATTAAACAGAACATAAAAGGAGCAAAAATTATTGAGGCCAAACGTTTGAAGATTACAAGAAACAGGAAAAAGTGTGATAGTTTATCGGTAATGATTAACTTTGATGAAGAGAGATTGCCGACTAACGTTTACTTCGGGTATATGTGTTATGCGGTTAGAATATATATACCACCGCCTTTAAGACGCTATAAATGTCAGAAATTCGAGCACATTGCGGTCGTCTGCAGAGGAAAACAAAGATGTGGGAGATGTGCTGGAAAACATGAATATAGGAAATGTGAAGCGGGAGCTAGGCTGAAATGCTGCAATTGTGGCTAGGAACACAGGCAGCTTATCGAGGGTGCATTTATAGCAAGAAGGCGGCTGAGACACAATATGTAAAAGCAACTCAAGGAATCAGTTATGCAGAGGCAATGAAATAATTTGATGAAAAAAAGGCTGTCAAACAAACAAATACAGGGAATAATAAACTGGTGAATTGTGAGGGCTGTAATATGAAAAATAAGGATACACTACTAATGAGTAGAAAGGATTTCGTACTTTTTATGGTGGATGCAATTAATTGTTCAGCGCAAACAAGCAAAAGAACTGAGAAAATTAAAATTATAGTCAAGTCTGCAGAAAAGTATCTTGGTATTAAAGGGACGAGATGGGAAGAAGTCAAAGAAATGCTGAATGGAGGATCCAATAGTTCACAGGCAGGGGAGATGGAATCTTAATTGCAGTATATTTATCACAAATGGTCAAGAATTTAAGAAATGTTTCAGAACCTAAGGAAAATCCTTAAATTTTATGGTTGAAGCCCAGGGTAAATGTGCAGAACTCCAACAACAAATAGAAGTACCCGACAAGAACAACTGTGAGTTGGAAAGAGATTGGAAAATGGAGGAAATTATTACAAGGATACAAAAGGAAAAGGAATTTGTTGCAAAGTGAATTATCTACATTCAGATTATAAAATGAAAACCTGGAAGCAAATGAAGAAGAACTCCGAGGTCTCAGTAAACAACTGCAGGTTACGATCCAAGAAAAGGAAAACCTGAAAAAGCAGATAGACTTGGAAAAATAGCAATTTTAAAAGTATAACGTGTGATAATTACTATTCTTTAACAAGACAATTTTAGTCTTACAAGTGTTGTAGATGAAATCAATGTAATTGAGGTAATGCAACTACACAAAACATGACAAAATTAGGGAAGAATAGCAGTTTGTGGCGTTATCTAATGAGTGCATTAAGCATTCACGAGGAATTGCAACTACAAAGTGATGCTAATAGAGAACTGCAGGCTGAACTAGATTGTCTAAAGTAGAGAACTCCAGAACATATTTGGTTGGTACACCACAAGTCTAGCAGGTGGCGGCAATGCACTGAAAACTGGTTGCCAACCACCATAAAACAAAAAAGAACAAGAAGTAGTTTCAATTGCAAGTGGGGTGTTAAATTTTCAGTGAAGAAGACAAAAGCCATGCTCTTTACAAGGAAAAAGCTCAGGGGACTTAATTTGAATCTGCATGGAAGTAACCTGGAGAGAGTTGAAAGTTTTCGGTTTTTGGGAGTGCACTTTGACTTGAGATTAACATGGACAGAACATGTTAGATATGTAGTTACTAAATGTAAAAATGTGATAAATGTCATGAGGTGTCTTGCTGGATTGGAATGGGGTGCTGATTTTGCATCACTGAAGTGTATTTATGTAGTATTAATAAGAACAAGATTAGACTATGGAAGTATTGTGTACGGGTCAGCAGCAAAATCTGTGCTAGCAGAACTGGATATCGTGTAAGCTCGGGCTCTAAGGGTGTGCCCGGGAGCGGTTAGAACCTCCCCAGTGTGTGCACTCCAAGTTGAAACAAATGAAATGTTATTGGGGCTGTGGCGTAAACAGCTGGAGGCCAATTACTGGATTAACTTAAGGGGGCATGGTGATAGCCATCCTACAAAAAGGGTGTTGCAGACAGACTGGGAGAAGGAGAGGACAGAAAAAGAAAGTTTTGGCTGGACAGGAGAGCAAACAGCAAACAATATGGGTGTATATGATAAAGAGTTTTGTCCAAGTGTCGTGTGGCCTGTCAGACCTTTCTGGGTATCAGAAAATCCCTCTGTAGATTTGGAATTGCTTAAGATTAAACACAGTAATAAGACAGCTGATATACTCAGTGAAAATCATAATTATAGGGAATGTAAATATAAAGTCATACAGATTTTTACCGATGGATCAAAGGATCCAGAAACAGGTGCAACAGGGTCTGCAATTATTGTGCAATGTTATCAAGTGGAAATTAGCAAGAGAACACCTGATTGCTTGAGTGTATATGCAGTTGAAATGTTTGCCATATTGTTAGCACTAGAATGGAGTAAGCAGGTTGATTGTAATAATATTGTGATATGTAGCAATTCTGTATCGGCCCTTGCAAGCATTAAGGCAGGTACAGCTAGAGGTCACCAGGATCTGCTTTATGAAATCCTGTTTGCAAATTCAAGACTGGCTAGACAAGGCAAAAATATTGCATTCATGTGGGTTCCAGCACATTCGAGTATTATGGGAAATGAGACAGCAGATAAGCTGGCAAAAGCAGCAGTCAAAAAAGGATCTGTAGAGGTCAATATTAAACTATCAGAATCAGAATGGAAGAGCATAGTGTGGAGAAGGATAAATCAACAGTGACAGCAGCATTGGGATAGAGCAATAAAAGGAAGACATTTACACTCAATTCAGACCAGTAGATATGGGAAGAAGTAGGGGAGTAAAGCGGAAGGAGCAAGTAATTATAAGTTGACTGAGAATTGGGCACAGCAACCTTAATGGTACTTTGACCATCATAAATAAACAGAGATCAGGGGAGGAAATGGTTGTTCAGTTTTTTAAGGGCAATGGGACTAGAAAGATGGCTTTAAAGTGAATAGACAATGAGGGACAATAAATCCTGAAGATGGCAGTAATGCAACAGTGTGGATGCCAACTGCTGTAAAAACTCAAGGAGGAGGAGGAAGAAGAAGAAGAAGCTTCAGTTGCTGGATTGTTCCCGTCCAAACCCCCTGTCTGAATCCCTTCTTGGCCCCTTCCTCCTGAAGTCTTGCCCTGCAACCAATGTCTGAAGCCTCGCCTTGCCTTACCTCGCCTGTAACCTTTGCCTGCACCGCTGTCAAGTTCAACTGCTGGAGCAAGATAAGGAACTGTCTATTGTTGTTTGGAACTGTCTCTCTGTGTCCACGCCTTCACTCGGTAGGTCCAACCGTTTGCCGCTACCTAGTGTTGGGAACTATCTCTGTGTCCTCGCCTTCGCTTGGTAGGTCCGGCCGTTTGTTGCTACCTAGTGTTGGGAACCATCTCTGTGCCCACGCCTTCGCTTGGTAGGTCCGGCCGTTTGTCGCTACCTAGTGTTGGGAGCTGTCTATGTCCACACCTTCGTTAGGTAGGTCCAGCCATTTGCCACTACCTAGTGTTGGAAACTATTCTGTCATGTTCAGCATTCTGTGTATGAGTCCTGGCCCTACATCCTGTTCCCAAGGAGGGGTCCCGGCTCTGTGTCATGTGTATGAGTCCCGGCCCTACGTCCTGTTCCCAAGGAGGGGTCCCCGCTCTGTGTTCCATGTTCCTGCCTCTCCCTCGACCAAGGCTCTGCGTTCCTGCCTCTGCCTCAATCAAGGCCCTGCGTTCCGAGGTTCCTGTTTCCCAAGACCACACCATGTCTTCGCCTAGTTCCGGAGTCCGAGCCCAAGTCAAGACCCAGGTTTCCAGTCCTTGTCCAGTCTCTGGCTTGGAGTCGAAGCCCAGGCTCCTAGTTCCCAGTTCCTAGTCCTGCTCGCCTAGCCAATGTCCTAGCCCTAGTCTGTGTTCTTGTCCCAGCTCCTAGTCTGCATCCAGTCACATCCCTAACCCAGCTCTCTAGTCAAGTCCTGTTCCTAGTACATCAGTGTCTGTGTCTTGCATTTGGGTCTGCCATCAGCACCCTCCCCGTATGACAATGATATTAAGAGTGATATTGAAGTCAGAAGGTACTGATTGTAAACTGCAACTGTCAATGACAACATAAGATCCATTAAAGTTGAAAAGAAATGTTAACATGCTGTACCCTTACCAAGGCTATAAGATTGATTGTGAACAAATCCAAATTTCTTAGAACAGAAACAAAGCCTACCCCAGCTCCAAGTGAGAGACTCCATCCCAGTCACTGATATGTAAGCACATTTTGCTGAAAGATTACTCCCTCAAAGCCAGAAGGTGGTGCCGGAACAAGGTTCAATCGATGCTGATTGTGGACTGTGGACTCCAATTCAAGTTTATGACATGTTTCTAGTTTTTCTGGTCTTTCCTTTTTTGCTTGCTTGGGTAAGTTTGAATCGGGGTAGCCTACAGATAACAAAAACTGATCTAAACTGAGTATGCCTTTTGATTTTGTGTTTTATATTCTGCATTTCATTTTTTTTGTTGCCGTTTGCATGATTTGTTTTTTGCGCATCGGGGGAGTTGATGTTTTTTCCTCTGTAACTAGCTTCATGGTGCTTCTTTGTTCTGTAGCTATCTGTGGGAAGATTAATCTAATGGTTGTATTATGCATACATACTTTGATAATAAATGTTCTTTGACTTTGACCTTTTGGAAAAGGAGGTGGGATAAGTAGTGAGGGACATGACCAAGTCATGTAGGATGCACCAACGTACAGTTACAAGCCCAATCATTTCCTATCATCCAGGAAACCAACACATGAGACATAGGACATTTTTATAATGATAGAAACAATTATTTTTATCAGCATTTTGTGACCAGAGTTTTCTCACAAAATCAATTTCTTTAGGTTGCAAATGCAGAAAAGGATTCTTCAATTATTCTGTTGTCAGAAGTTAAGTAAGATGGTCAAAGCTGCTTCATCACAGGGAGCGAAAGGAAGGTAGGGATCAAATCCTGTGAACAACCCAAATGCATTCAATAAACCAATATAAATAAAAATTATGTCTGCTTAAACTGTGGTTAGTTACTACTTATTGGGTTATAACTGGGATGGGAGGGTGGCAGAGTAGCCTAGTGGTCAGCACAAGATGTTACAGCAGCCAGTAAGATCAGGATTCAGTTACTGCCATTATCTGTAAGGAGTTTGTATGTTCTCCCCACATCCATGTGGGTTTTGTCCTGCTGCTCCAGTTTCCTCCCACATTCCAAAGGCAAATGGTTATCTTTAGTATGTTGTAGTCATACTGTGTTGGCACTGGAAGTGTCAGCTGCCCAGCACAATCTTCACTGAAGTGATTTAACGTGAAATCATGCATTTCACTGTATGTTTTGATATACATTTGTCAAATAAAACTAATCTTTCGGACAATATTGTACACCTCACCATTGTGCCAAGCAAAATCAGTAGAAATCTGGTAAGAGTGTTGCTCACAGCTACAGAATATTAATCAACAGGATACATTAGATAACATTTTCAAATGTGTATTATTTGTAGCATTAGTATTTCATTATTGTATGTTAAAAATAGTAATGTTAGAAAATAATATTCAACATATACTTCAATGATATATAGTTTAAGCAAAACAATCCACTAATCAAACCCCAAACCTGAGAAACTGCCTTAGAACACTGAATATATTGCCTGTAATTACTTGTTTTTAATAATAGCTCCATATTTATATGCAATAGATTATTTTTAATTTAATACTCAAATCTGTTTACCATGGCCTTTTTGTTGACTCTTCGGTGAATTTATAAATTGTTTATGTATCAGCCAGTCCAGGATTTATTTAATGTAGCAGGCTAATTGTGAATTCATTGGATTTTATCTGTTCCAGACCAATCAGAAGTAACCACCCACAGTTTAAGTAGATACAATTTTTATTTGTGCCTATACAAAGTATTCCCTACCCCCCCCCCCGAAGTTTTAATGTCTTATTATTTTACATTATTAAAATCACAGTGGCTTTAATTTGACTTTTTTGACACTAATCAACAGACTCTTTTGTGTTAAAGAGAAAGCAAATCTCTACAAAGTGATGAAAATCAATTATAGCTATAAAACACAAACTAATTGATTGCATAAGTATTCACCCCCTTCAAGTCAGTATTTAGTAGATGCACCTTTGGCAGCAATTACAGCCTTGAGTGTGTGTGGAGAGGTCTCTACCAGCTTTGTACATCTGGACACTACAATTTTTCCCCATTCTTCTTTCCAAAACTGCTCAAACTCTGTCAGATTGCATGGAGATAGTGTGTGAACAGCCCTTTTCAAGTCCAGCCACAAATTTTCAGTTGGATTGAGGTCTGGACTCTGACTTGACCTCTCCAGGACATTAACTTTGATGTTTTTAAGCCATGCCTGTGCAGATTTGGCTTTATGCTTGGGGTCATTGTCTTGCTGGAAAACAAATCTTCTCCCAGGTCGTAGTTCTCCAGCAGACTGCATCAGGTTTTCCTCCAGGATTTCCTATATTTTACCTTCTACCTTCACAAACCTTCCAGGGCCTGCTGCAATGAAGCATCCCCACAGCATGATGCTGACACCACCATACTTCACAGTAGGGATGGTGTGTTTTTGATGATGTGTGGTGTTTGGCTTATGCCAAACATAGTGTTTAGTCTGAAAGCCAAAAAGCTCAATTTTAATTTCATCAGACCATAGACCTTCTTCCAGCTGACTTCAGAGACTCTTAAGAATCTTCTGGCAAACTCTAGCCAAGATTTCATGTGAGTTTTTTTTTCACAGCGGCTTTCTCTTTGCCACTCTCTCATAAAGCTGCGACTGGTGAAGCACCCAGGCAATAGTTGCTGTATGCACAGTCTCTCCCATCTCAGCCACTGAAGCTTGTAATTCCTTCAGAGTTGTCTTAGGTCTCTTGGAGGCATTCCTCACTAGTCCCCTTCTTGCATGATCACTCAGTTTTTGAGGATAGACTGCTCTAAGCAGATTTACAGCTGTGCCATATTCTTTCCGCTTCTTGATGACTGACTTAACTCTACTCCAAGGGATATTCAGCAAATTGGAAATGTTCTTGTTTCCATCCTCTGACTTGTGCTTTTCAATAACCTTTTCGCGGAGTTGCTTAGAGTGTTCTTTTGTCTTCATGGTATAGTTTTTGCCAGGATACTGACTCACCAGCAGTTGGACCTTCCAGATACAGGAATATTTTTACTACAATCAATTGAAACACCTTGACTGCACACAGGTCTTCAAAAACAGATCCCCATTTGACTAATTATATGGCTTCTAAAACCAACTGGCTGCACCAGTGATGATTTGGTGTGTTATATTAAAGAGACTGAAAACCTATGCAAATAATTAATATAGATCACTTTGTAGAGATCTGGTTTCACTTTGCACAAAAGAGTCCTTTTCTGTTGATTAGTATCAAGAAAAGCCAAATTAATTGTGATTCAGTGTTGTAGAACAATAAAACATGAAAACTTCTGGGGGGGCGGTCAGGGTGAGTACTTTTTATAGGTTCATTAAATATACCAGATAGTCAGCAATATTCTGCTGCAATAAGGCAGCAGGAGTTTCATTTCAGTACTATAACACACTGGATGAACTACATTTTTAATAGCAATGTTATACCCTACGGGAATACCAAAAATACACGCATTTATAACCTGAATAATCATTGTTGCCACACTATAGATTTGAAAGAATTAGCCAACTTAAATGAGTACTTTTGGATTGTTACTTTCACATCTTTTCTATTTTATTTTTGGCTTGCTTTTTCTACAGTTAACACAGTGGCCAGATCGGTTTCAGGACCCGATCTTGCATCTTGTTCTCTTCTTCTAATAGACAGAAGGGAGAGACCTGCATTTCACAATTTTTAAGTTGGTTTCAGGGCATCAACTTAAAAATTGTGAAATGTAAATATCTCCCTTATGTCAACTCGAAAACGAGAATGTGATGCAACAAAATTTCAGGCAAGTGGGTCTGCACCTGAGGCACATTGCCTGCATTTCTGCTAACACCTCAAAGTGCATTAAGCCAAAAGCATTCATTTTAAAAATGCAAACAACAGGAATTCTGCAGATGCTGGAAATTCAAGCAACACACATCAAAGTTGCTGGTGAACGCAGCAGGCCAGGCAGCATCTCTAGGAAGAGGCACAGTCGACGTTTCAGGCCGAGACCCTTCGTCAGGACTAACTGAAAGAAGAGCTAGTCAGAGATTTGAACATCTTCCTAGAGATGCTGCCTGGCCTGCTGCGTTCACCAGCAACTTTGATGTGTGTTGCAAAAGCATTCATTGACTGGTTTGAGGTACAAACCCAGAGCTTTCTTTTTTTTACTGATTTTTTTATTGCAACACCAACAAATTACATTCAATACAACCAGTTGCCGATTACATTTTAACTGTTTAACCCAGTCACCCCCAACCTTAATCACCGTCCCCCCTCCACCCCTCATCCTCTTCCTCAACCCCACCCCCCTCTCCCCCCCACCAACCAACTGAATAGTAGTGCATACACAGACAGCATTCCTATTTTAACAGAAGATCTTTTAAGTTTACTATCAAATTTGTCCACATTAAGATTGTGTTTGCTCGTGCATCATTTACTCCTGTTGATTATAGTTCCACGTAAGAAATGTCCAAAAAGCTCCGAAGCCACTGAGAAGCGAGCTGCTTTTGTGCTTTCTGTAACTCCAAGGGGGCTTTGTTGCTGAACTCTGTTGCACACAACTTACATGCTACAGGCTTGGGACTGATGAAGAGTGAAGGACAAACGAGATTCATCAAATGATGTGAGTAAGAGTCTGAGCCAGTTGGTCTTTAAAAATGCCTGGGGCATACATAAAGATTATGCATTCACCGAATTCACTGTGTAATGTATCCTGAGTGGCATCTTGTTCTTTAGGCTCTTATACCGACTCTGCAGGGACTCTGACAAGGACTGGGGCCTGTGGGTTGGAGGTCTGCTACTGTTGCATCAACATTAAAAAAAAGGAAAAAGGTTTACATTGAGTAATTGTAGGCCTGCTAGTTTAACTTTAAATTACTGGAATTAGTTCTGAGTGACAGGAGGAACCCTCACTTAGAAGGAACAGATTAATCAAGAACAGTCAGCAAGGATTTGTGAAGGAAAGGCAATCGCTGACTTATTAGACTTAATTATTTTCAGAGATGACAAGGAGAGTTGATGAGGTCAATGTATTTGACAACGGAGCTTTCAGAAAGATTTTTGACAAGTCTCACATGGACTATTGATCAAAAAAAGTAAAGGCCTCCGTGATCGCAGGGAAAGTAGCAAATTGGATTTAAAATGACTCAATGTTGGGTAGTGCATGGTGTAGTTAATGGATGTTTTTTAAGACAGAAGGCTGTAACCATTGGGGCTTCACAGGACTCAGTAATCATTAGTAATTTAGACTTAAGTGTAGGGGGTATGATAAAAAAAAATTTGCAGGTAATACAAAAATTGACTGCAGCACTGAGAGGGTAGGCTGAACAGCCAGTCTTTGCGGTTGGTTTTCAATAATTCATTGATCTTGCGTCCCAAAATTTGAAAGAGTGCCTTGGGTGATTTGAATAAAAGTTGCCATCATCAACACAGGTTTGTACTGAATCACTTGAATTGCATGTTTAAATTGTCTGGCATAAATAAAATATAGACTCGTGACCAATTGTCTCTCTAGCACTCCCTGAAGGGAAAGAGATAATAATATTTCCTTCTGCTTTCTCATGTTGACTGACTATATTCCCTGTTCAATATGTGACACTTTTTCTGGTACATTGATGACGGTATCAGTGTCATAGCAGTTAGCGCAATCACTTTACAGCACCAGCTCTATCGGGGTCAATTCTTGCTGCTGTCTGTAAGGCATTTATATGTTCTCCCTGAAACTGCATGACGTCTTCTTTGTGCTCTGGTTTCCCCTCTCATTCCAAAGACACATGCATAGGGTTAGTGAGTTGTGGCCATGTTATGTTGGCTTTGGAAGTGCAGTGACACTTGTGGGCTGTCCAGAACAATCCTCACTGATTTGATTTGATGCAAAATAATGCATTTCACTGTATGTTGCCAAGTACATATGACAAATAAAACTCACCCTTATCTTTTTCTTTGCTTCCCGGTGAGACTCCACTCTCCTTGTTCCAGCTCCTAAGCCGACAGTGGTTGTCAGGACTTCTCTTTGCAAATGTATCCTTGACTTCCTGACCAACAGATCACAACCTTTAAGAATAGGCAGCAGCACTTCTGCCATGATCATCCTCAATACTGGTTCCCCACACGGCTGTATCTTCAGCTCTCTACTTTATTCCCTATACACTCAGTACTGTGTGGCCAGATTTTGCTTTAGCTCCATTTACAACCTTGCAGATAATAACACTGTACTCAGTAAATTTGAAATAATTCTGCCTTAAATATACATAAATACTTATCCTCCACAGCTGCCAGAGGCAAAGAATTCCACACATTCAACACTGTCTGGCTAAGGAAATTCCACCTCATCTCCATTCTAAAAGGACGCCCTTCTATTCTGAGACTGGGTCCTCTGGTCTTAGACTCTCCCACTATAGGAAACATCCTCTCCACATCCACTCTATCAAGGCCTTTCACCATTCAATAGGTTTCAATGTGGTCACCCCTCATTCTTCTGAATTCCAGAGAATACAGACCCAGAGCCATCAAACGCTCTTCATATGACAAGCCATTCAATTCTGGAATAATTTTCGTGAAGCTCCATTGAACCCTCTCCAGTTTTAGCATATACTTTCTAAGATAAGGGGCCTAAAGCTGCTCATAATACTTCATTTAAGGTCTACAGTGCTATGTGAAGTCCTGACACTAAACCCTTGCTTTTATACTTTAGCCCTCTTGAAATGAATGCTAACATCGCATTTGCTTTCCTCACCACAGACGTAAGCTGCATATTAACCTTTAGGGAATCCTACGCAAGGACTCCCAAGTCCCTTTACACCTCAGTTCTTTTGTATTTTCTCTCCATTTAGAAAATAGTCAATCCTTTCATTTCTTGTATCAAGGTGCATGACCATACACTTAATGACACTGTATTCTACCTGCCATTTCTTTGCCCATTCTCCTAATCTGTTTTAAGTCCTTCTATAATATCTCTACTTCCTCAAAATTATCTGCCCCTCCACATATCTTCATATCATCTGCAAACATTTCAACAAAGCCATCAATTTCATCATCCGAATCATTGACACATAATGTAAAATGATGCAGTCCCAACACAGACCCCTCTGGAACGCTACTAGTCTCCGGCAGCCAGCCAGAAAAGTGTCCCTTTATTCCCTCTCTTTGCCTCCTGCCAATCAGCCAGTACTTTATCCATGCTAGAATCTTTCCTGTAATACCATGAGCTTGTAGCTTGTTAAGCAGCCTCATGTGTGGCACCTTGTCATAGGCCTTCTGAAAATCCAAATTCGCAAACTTCAGACAATTCTCCTTTGTCGGTCCTGCTTGTTATTTCTTCAAAGATGTCAGTCAAGATTTTCTCTTCAGGAAACCATACTGAATACAGCTTATTTTATCATATGCCTTCAAGTAACCTGAGATCTCATCCTTAACAATCTACTCCAACACCTTCTCAACCACTGACTGGCCTATAGTTTCCTTTCTTCTGCCTCTCTCCCTTCTTGAAGAGTGGAGTGACATTTTCAATTTTCCAGTCTTCCAGAACCATTCCAGAATCTAATGATTCTTGAAAGATCATTACTAATGCCTCCACAATCTCTTCAGCCACCTCTTTCAGAACTCTGAGGTGTACACCATCTTTTTCAGGTGACTTATCTACCTTCGGACCTTTCAGTTTCTCAAGAACCTTCTCTCTAGTTATGATAACTTCACACACATCATGTCCCTGACACATGGAAATTCCAGCATACTGTTAGTGCCTTCCACAATGAAGACTGATGCAAAACACTTATTCAGTTTGTCTGCCATTTCATTGTCGCCCATAACTACCTCGCCAGCATCATTTTCCAGCGGTCTAATATCCACTCTTGCCACTCTTTTACACTTTATGCATTGGAAGAAACTTTTCGTATCCTCTTTAATATTTCTGGACAGCTTACTTTCATGTTCTATCTTTACCTTCTTAATGATTTTTGTTGCCTTCTATTCATATTTGAAAGCTTCCCAACCCACCAACTTCTTGCTAATTTTTGCTCTATTATATGCCATCTCTTTGGCTTTTCTGTTGGCTTTGAATTCTCTTCCTAGCCACAGTTGTGTCATCATTCCATTAGAATACTTCTTCCTCTTTGGGATGTATAAATTCTGTACCTTCTGAATTGTTTCCAGCAATTCCAGCCATTGCTGCTCTGCCATTATCCCCGTCAGTGTTCTCTTCCAATCAATTCTGGCCAACGCCTCTCTCGTGCCTCTGTAATTCCCTTTATTCCACTGTAATACTGATACAACTGACTTTAGCTTCTCCTTCTCCAATTTCAGAGTGAATTCAATCATATTATGATCACTTTCCCCTAATGGTTCTTTAACCTAAAGGTCTCTAATCATTTCTGGTTTATTACACAACACCCAGTCCAGAATAGTTGATCCTCTAGTGGGCTCAGCCATGAGCTGCTCTAAAAGGCCATCTCTTAGGCACTGTAGAAATTCCCCCTGCTGGAATGCAGCATCAACCTGATTTTCCCAATCTACCTGCGTATTGAAGTCCCCCATGACTATTGTAACATTGTCCTTTTGGCATGCATTTTTGTAATTTGTAGGCCACATCCTTACTACTGTTTGGGGGTCTGTATATAACTCCCATCAGGCTCTTTTTACCCTTGCAGTTCCTTAGCTCTATCCACATTGATTCAACGCCTTCTGATCCTCTGCCACCTCTTTCTAATGATTTGATTTCATTTTTTACTAACAGAGCAATACCACCCCATCTATTTTCCTTTTGACGCAATGTGTATCCTTGGACATTAAGCTCCCAGCTATAATCTTTCAGCCATGGTTCAGTTGATGCCTACAACATTATACCTGCCAATCGGCAATCGTGCTGCAAGTTCATCTACCTTATTCCATATACAGTGCGCATTAAGATACTACACCTTCAGTTCTATATTCATCTTTTTCAATTTTGTCTGCCTTTTACGTTGCAACTCATGTTGTTGACTGCAATTTTGCCGTGTCAACAGCTTCTCCTCACTGCACATTGCCTGCTTGTAAACCAGCTACCTCATCTTCAGCACTATTATCTACATTTCCTGTGATGATACTTGCACTGAAGTGTACACACACACACACACACACAGACACACACACTTTCTCCATCACCATGAACATCCCTCCACACAGCAACCTCCTGTGCAACCACAGCAAATGCAACACCTGCTCGTTGACTTTCTGCCCACTGCTCCATGCGACCTTTCCAAACCAAACCGTGATTTCAGTTTCATTTACTGTTCTCACTGCTCCCAACACAGGCTCTCACAATACTTCAATTCAGTCTGTAAGTACAACCGCCAAGAGTGTGATCCCCTCACTTCAAGTGTCTATCCTACTCTGTCTGCTTTTGTCTTTGTGCTGCAGTGTATCAGTGTTGCCCAACACAAGCATCAATCAAATGCATAGAAGTTTACAGGCTCAACATTCAGTTCAACAATTCCAGATAATAATCTGATGCCTTCTCTAGCCTCTTTGCTGGTTTTTAAACTGGTCCATTAACATGCCTTCTCACATTGCATTATCCTCACTTTTGTCATTTAAACTTTCCTGTTTCTCATCCTGTTATAGACCTCACTTCCACAATTTTACTACTACTACCACATCGACTCAGGCCTAGGGGACCGGCGTCGGGCAAATTTTGCAGCATCATAAAACTTGCTGCATCTTTAATCTTTTCTAGTTTTGATGAGAGGCCATTGAACTGAAACATTAATTTTGTTTCTGCCTCCATAGCGGCTGACTGACCCTCTCCGAATAATTCCAACATTTTCTGGTGCTATTGTAGAATTGCTCCTTTTCGTGCATGTGGTTTATTGGGCAACATTTTTGCCATTTCCTTAGCATTTTCCTGTTAATTTTCTGAGGCCATGTTGCTAGCTCAATGCTCACCCTAGCATGAATGGAAAGCGTGCAAGGAGCCGGCCAGATTTGAACTCGAGCGGGACCAATCTCCTCGAAGTCTGGAGCTGATGCTACCACACCATCCCCTGCGAGAATAATTCCCATGTATTGGTCATGCCGAGAAGAGTCCTATGCAAAAATATTTAGATCATATATCTTGCTCTTTCTGATGTGCAAAGATGCTTTCAGAAAGAATGATCTAAAGGACTTCCCCAACAATCTCGGGTTGGCTCAGAAAGTTTAGTCTCTCATTTCAATAATTGAGGCTTCAATCTCTATTTGAGAATGTCAATGTAAGCACTACGATGTTGCAGCCACTGCCCTTTACACGAGACATTCATTGTGTTGTCTGGTCGTTCTGAGATTCCAATACAAGTGTTCCCCGCTTTTTGAACGTTCACTTTATGAAACCTCACTGTTACGAAAGACCTACATTCCCTGTTTTCACTAACAGAAGGTGTTTTCACCGTTACGAAAAAAGGCAGCACGCGCCCCGAGCAGCTGCTCCTCCCCCCGGATTCAGAACGGCATTCTCTCCGGCATTGCTTGAACACGTGCCTGTGAGCAGCCATTAGCAAGATGAGTTCTGAGGTATCGGAAAAGCCTAAAAGAGCCTGTAAGGGTGTTACACTTAGCGTAAAACTAGACATAATTAAGCGTTTCGATCGTGGTGAACGAAGTAAGGACAAAGTGAATTTGACTTGTGGAAGTTGACGATGATGTTGAAGAGGTTTTGGCATCCCATGACCAAGAACTGATAGATGAAGAGCTGATGCAATTCGAAGAGGAAAGGATAACGATCGAAACCAAATGCAGTAGTGAACGGACCCAAAGTGAAGTTGTCCAGGAACTGAACGTGAAGCAACTGCGTGAGATTTTCGCTGCAATGATAAAATACGACTTTAATTTTGAGAGGGTACGTCGGTTTAGGGCATATTTGCAGGATGTTTTGAGTGCTTACAAAGAACTGTATGATAGAAAAATGGGCGAGGCTAGCAGTCAAGCATACTGTTGTTTTTCAAGCCTTCCACATCAGCCACAGCAGATGGCAAACCTCGACCTTCGACATCAAGGCAGGCAGACATAGAAGATGACCTGCCTGCCCTGATGGAAACAGACAACGATGAGATGACACCCCAGTGTCCCACCACCCCAACCCCCGGGCTGTGGACAGATAACGATTCGTGGAGAATGCAGTGGTAGCTGGGATGCACCCAGCACATCTTTAAGAATAAAAGCCGAAATAAACAAACTAATTAATTAGGTGCCACTAGGCACGTAAATGTCAGCCCAGATCAGAGGCGATTGCCAATTGCGTCACCTCTGATCTGGGCCGACATCTACGTGCCAGGTGGCACCTAATTAATTAGCTTGTTTATTTCGGCTTTTTTCTTAAAGATGTGCTGGGTGCTTCCTGGCCACCGCTGTATTCCTCGCGGATCGGGATTGGTCGGCAGCCGGAGGGTGGGGACCACTGCACCACCCCAACCTCCGACAACTTAGTCTAACACACCATCATCAGTGTGCTGACTGTCTTCCCGATTCCGGTAAGTAATACTACACTGTACATACATTATTTCTACTTTATATAGGCTGTATATTTTTATGCGTTATTTGGTATGATTTGGCAGCTTCAGAGCTTAAAGGTTACTGGAGAGAGTCATTCTGCCAAGAGCGCTTGTGCCGTGTTTTTGTCGAGAGCGTTTGTGTGAGATTTTCGCTATGGAGAACAGTGCAGGCAATGATTGTAGAGAAGTATTTCTACTTTATGTAGGCTGTGTATTTATCATATCATTCCTGTTTTTACTATATGTTACTGTTATTTCAGGTTTTATGTGTTATTTGGCATGATTAGGTAGGCTATTTTTGGGTCTGCGAATGCTCACAAATTTTCCCCGTATAAATGAATGGTAATTGCTTCTTCGCTTTACGACATTCCAGCTTACGAACCGTTTCATAGGAACGCTCTACCTTTGGATGGTGGGGGAAACCTGTATTATTTAAAGATGAGCATGTGGTACTCATTATGTCACTGCTAACAACGCAAACACATCCAAAATGACAAATATTTCACTGCTTTTCATGCTTGTTAATCAAACTAAGAATATCCCTTCACTACAACAATGTTTTAAAACAGTTCATTGTACAGGAAGTATTTGAAGTTGAATATAATCTCAAAATCTTTCTGTGACTGTTTCAGCAATCTACTCTGCAACAAAAGTGCCATTAACATATTAAGTTAAGCATTATTTGGAACTCCATGCTGCATAACAATGATCTTAACTTCCATTTGCTCATTATGGATTAGTGATAAAGGATGATTGCGTTCTAAAATTGAAAACATTATTATCTCTTGAAGCTTTAAAGGGATCATACTCCTTCCGATCTAATTTAATGGATTGCACAGATTAAAAAAACAATATCTCTGTAAGGAAATATTAAAGAGGATTCAGATAATGCCTATGGAAAAGAAATCAGAGTAGGAAGTTTTGATAGCTTAAATGAAACTTTTCTCTTCCCTAAAACACAGCACTGAAGATGCATTTCTGAATAAATAATAAGATTATTATTACAGATTAAATAATGGGTGATTAAAGGTAAATGATAGATGCAAAATGCAATTGTATTTATATATTCTGAAAGGTTTATGGGTGCTCAATGCTGAATATGTTCTGACGCATTGGTTTGATTATAATATCAATGTGAATAAACTAATACAAACAGTGATATTTTACTTATAGTGGTATGCTGATATTATTCTGATAGGTCTGCCAGGGAGATATTTTATTATGGATACATGTCCCATTAAAAAAGACTCAAATATTTTGAGTCTGTTGTATTACCCAACACTGATTCCCATGTGGTAATTACTCATTCCTCCAAGAGGACCACAACTTTGTTGTAGGGTTTGGAGGCTTGCATGCCTCAATCACCCAGACAGCTATGTTGGCTGGAGTCCGGGCTTTATGCTTTGGCTCTTGGTAGGGTCACCCATGCCAAACCGATCAAAGGGTAGAGGCCAGATTAAGAGTGGTCCACCAGTTCTCCAGGTTTGGGGGGTTCAGCTCAGGGCTAACAACCCTGACTGTCATAGTCATAGTCATACTTTATTGATTCCGGGGGAAATTGGTTTTCGTTACAGTTGCACCATAAGTAATTAAATAGTAATAAAACAATAAATAATTAAATAGTAATATGTAAATTATGCCAGGAAATAAGTCCAGGACCAGCCTATTGGCTCGGGGTGTCTGACCCTCCAAGGGAGGAGTTGTAAAGTTTGATGGCCACAGGCAGGAATGACTTCCTATGACGCTCGCTGTTGCATCTCGGTGGAATGAGTCTCTGGCTGAATGTACTCCTGTGCCTACCCAGTACATTATGTAGTGGATGGGAGACATTGTCCAAGATGGCATGCAACTTGGACAGCATCCTCTTTTCAGACACCACCGTCAGAGAGTCCAGTTCCCTCCCCACGACATCACTGGCCTTATGAATGAGTTTGTTGATTCTGTTGGTGTCTGTTACCCTCAGCCTGCTGCCCCAGCACACAACAGCAAACACGATTGCACTGGCCACCACAGACTCGTAGAACATCCTCAGCATCATCCAGCAGATGTTAAAGGACCTCATTCTCCTCAGAAAATAGAGTCGGCTCTGACCCTTCTTGTAGACAGCCTCAGTGTTCTTTGACCAGTCCAGTTTATTGTCAATTCGTATCCCCAGGTATTTGTAATCCTCCACCATGTCCACACTGACCCCCTGGATGGAAACAGGGGTCACCGGTACCTTAGCTCTCCTCAGGTCTACCACCAGCTCCTTAGTCTTTTTCACTTTAAGTTGCAGATAATTCTGCTTACACCATGTGACAAAGTTTCCTACCGTAGCCCTGTACTCAGCCTCATCTTCCCTGCTGATGCATCCAACTATGGCAGAATCATCAGAAAGCTTCTGAAGATGACAAGACTCTGTGCAGTAGTTGAAGTCCGAGGTGTAAATGGTGAAGAGAAAGGGAGACAAGACAGTCCCCTGTGGAGCCCAAGCTCAGTACAACAATAATGTTATGGAAACAGCAATGAAGCATCCTTCTACATCTGAGTTTGTTGGTATTCTTCAGTCTCCATCTGGGCCTTACATGACTGACAGTAGTGAAAACCGAGAAGCTACTGAAGGCAGCCCTGAACACCACCAAAGATGGAGGACCTTCAATGCTGTCTTAACACCAGTGCACAACAGGCAGTAAGTAATTTCTCATTGCTTTCGTAATTGTCATGATGCATTTCTTTCAATTTTCATGATATATCTCTTTCAATTTCTTGCCAGAATGTTTTTTTTTTAATATATTCTTTCGAGGGACATGGGCCTTGCAGGCTGAGCCAGTATTTGGTTACTCATTCCTAGTTGCCCTTGAGAAGCTGCTTTCTTGAACTGTTGGAATCGTTGAGTTATGGGTATGTCCACACTGCTCTGAGGGAGAATTCATGTTGGCATTCAATTCTACAATTAATATCTTGCCTATGTAACTACTATTCATGGTTAAGCTTAGAAAGTGAGGTAGGTCACATAAAAAGATATGAATTGCTGTGTCTCTTTGTTTGATATACTGCACTTGCTGAGATTAAAGTGTAAATTCCCCATGTACTGCAATAGGATTTAACCTCATGCCTCTGGATAAATTGTTCAGACATCTGGATACTATAGCAATAGCTTCATCAACTAGATATGTGAGTGACTAATTGAGACAGGTCTCAGAACTAGAGGCTTCCCCTGATTTACTCCAACCTACTCGACCTACTATCCATAAAAACTATAAGAAAGAAGACACAGGTGGGAGTAGTTGTGTGTGACTACTAGCAGGTATTTAACCAGCTCTTTTATAATGCTTAGCAGAAATTTATTCTAACTAGAAAGAGGAATCTAGGCATTGGAATTTAATGCTGACAAGAGCATATTGGGAAGTCAAATGGGGATTTGACAGAGTAAATGGTAGGGTGCTGTTGAACAGAGACCTTGGTGTTCAAGTCTATAGTTTCCTGAAAGTGATAGACTGGGTGGTCAGGGCACAACAAATAAAAGTTGGGATGTTACATTGCAACCATCCAAGAGCTCAAGGAAAGTATGGGATCAAAGGGTATGTAAAGAGACAAAGGACTGTGGTAGACCAGATGAATGGAAATTGTATAGGTACCACCAAAGAGAGACTAAAAAAATTAATGAGAGAAAAACTGATTATGAGAGAAAGCTAGCAAGTAAAATGAAAATAAACAGAAAAACGCTTAGAAATATATAAAAAGGAAGAGAGTAGCTAGGGTTAATATACAACCCTACAGAGTGAGATTAGGGAATTAGTAATGGAAAACAGGAAGTGGCAGATAAAGTAAATACAGTAAGTACAGATACAGTAAATCAATATTTATCATGATGAAGATCACTGCAAACATCCCAAAGATTTCTGATGGTTTAGAATAATGCTATGGAAAAACTTGCAGCAATCACTATAATGAGGGACAAGGTATTAGACAATCAAATGGGGCAAAAGCAAGGAAATCACCAGGTCCTGGCGGCCAGCACCCAGAGATTTTAAAGGAAACTTGATTTGGTATTGGGAAATGAACCTGGTCAGGTGTCAGATCTCGCAGTGGTAGAGCATTTTGGAGATAGTGATCATAATTCTATCTCCTTTACAATAGCATTGGAGAGAGATAGGAACAGACAAGTTAGAAAAGCGTTTAATTGGAGTTAGGGGAATTAATGAGGCTATCAGGCGGGAAACTGGAAACTTAAATTGGGAACAGATGTTCTCAGAAAAAAGTATGGAAGAAATGTGGCAAATGCTCAGGGGATATTTGTGTGGAGTTCTGCATAGGTATGTTCCAATGAGACAGGAAAGTTATGGTAGGGTACAGGAGCCATGGTGTACAAAGGCTGTAATAAATCTAGTCAAGAAAAGAAAAGCTTACAAAAGGTTCAGAGAGCCACGTAATGTTAGAGAGCTAGAAGATTATAAGGCTAACAGGAAGGAGCTTAAGAAGGAAATTAGGATAGCCAGAAGAGGCCATGAGAAGGCCATGGCAGGCAAGATTAAGGAAAACCCCAAGGCATTCTACAAGTACGTGAAGAGCAAGAGGATAAGACGTGAAAGAATAGGACCTATCAAGTGTGAAAATGGGCAAGTGTGTATGGAACCGGAGGAAATAGCAGAGGTACTTCAGTATTCACTATGGAAAAGGATCTTGGTGATGGTAGTGATGACTTGCAGTGGACTGAAAAGCTTGAGCATGTAGATATTAAGAAAGAGGATGTGCTGGAGCTTTTGGAAAGCATCAAGATGGATAAGTCGCTGGGACCAGATAAGATGTACCCCAGGCTACTGCAAGGGAGGAGATTGCTGAACCTCTGGCGATGATCTTTGCATTATCAATGGGGACGGGAGAGGTTCCGGAAGATTGGAGGGTTGCGGATGTTGTTCTTTTATTCAAGAAAGGGAGTACAGATAGCCCAGGAAATTATAGACCAGTGAGTCTTACTTCAGTGGTTGGTAAGTTGATGGAGAAGATCCTGAGGCAGGATTCATAAACATTTGGAAAGGTATAATATGATTAGGAGTAGTCAGCAAGGGCAGGTCGTGCTTTACCAGCCTGAATGAACTTTTTGAGGAAGTGACTAAAGACATTGCTGAAGGAAGAGCAGTAGATGTAGTGTATATGGATTTCAGCAAGGCATTTGATAAGGTACCCCATACAAGGCTTATTGAGAAAGTAAGGAGGCATGGGATCCAAGGGAACATTGCTTTGTGGATCCAGAACTGGCTTGCCCACAGAAAGCAAAGAGTGGTTGTAGACGGGTCATATTCTGCATGGAGGTCGGTGACCAGTGGTGTGCCTCAGGGATCTGTTCTGGGACCCTTACTCTTTGTGATTTTTATAAATGACCTGGATGAGGAAGTGGAGGGATGGGTTAGTAAATTTGCTGATGACACAAAGGTTGGAGGTGTTGTGGATAGTGTGGAGGGCTGTCAGAGGTTACAGTGGGACACTGATAGGATGCAAAACTGGGCTAAGAAGTGGCAGATGGAGTTCAATCCAGATGAGTGTGAAATGATTCATTTTGGTAGGTCAAATATGACGGCAGAATATAATGTTAATGGTAAGACTCTTAGCAGTGTGGAGGAGCAGAGGGATCGTGGGGTCCAAGTCCATAGAACGCTCAAAGCAGCTGCACAGGTTGATTCCGTGGTTAAGAAGGCGTACGGTGTATTGGCCTTCATCAACCATGGAATTGAATTTAGGAGCTGAGAGGTAATGTTGCAGCTATATAGGACCTCGGTCAGACCCCACTTGGAGTACTGTGCTCAGTTCCTCACTACAGGAAAGATGTGGAAGCCATAGAAAGGGTGCAGAGGAGATTACAAGGACGTTGCCTGGATTGGGGAGCATGTCTTATGAAAACAGGTTGAGTGAACTTGGCCTTTTCCCCTTGGAGCGACGGAGGCTGAGAGGTGACCTGATAGAGGTGTATAAGATGATGCGAGGCATTAATCATATGGATAGTCAGAAGCTTTTTCCCAGGGTGAAATGGTTGCCACAAGAGAATACAGGTTTAAGGTGCTGGGGAGTAAGTACAGAGGAGATGTCAGGGGTAAGTTTTTTACTCAGAGAGTGGTGAGTGTGTGGAATGGGCTGCCAGCAACAGTGGTGGAGGCAGATACGAAAGGGTCTTTTAAGAGACTTTTGGATAGGTACATGGAGCTTAGAAAGATAGAGGGCTATGGGTAAGCCTGGTAATTTCTAAGGTAGAGACATGGTCGGCACAACTTTGTGGGCCGAAGGGCCTGTATTGTGCTGGAGGTTTTCTATGCTTTTATGTTTCTATGAAACTGTTTCAGGGTTAGCAGTCCGTGCTTGAAGCCGTTCAAAACTCAGTAAGTTCTGGGAAGTTACCAGTGGACTGGAAAACTGCAAATGTGAAAGGAACAAGACAAGAAATGTGCAACTTAAGCTTGCTTTTTTTTAAGATTTGTTGCTGATTAATTGTTGGAGTCTATAATCAAGGAAGAGGTAATTAGTAATTTAGAGGAGCTTAATGCAATCAAAACATGTTAACATGATTTTATGAATGACGAATCTTGTTTGGCAAATGTGCTGGAGATTTTTGTTACTATAACAAGCAGATTTGGGTGTTGTTATTTTGGGTTTTCAGAGGCAGTTGACAAGATTGAACATCACAGACATAAGAGTACACAACCTTAGTGTAAGTGTATTGGCATGAACTAAAGATTGGTTCTCACACACAATACAGGGTTAGAATAAACAAGTCTTTTTAGGCTGGAGTGCCTCGGGGATCAATTCTTGTCCTTCAATAATATAAAATGTAGAATAATTACTGGGAGAGTGGGTTGGGTGTAGAGTGTAAGCTTATTTATTTCACAAAAATGTGTGCGTGAGAGCATGTTGAGATATGGATATTTGGACTCTACAACTGGACGTATATCAGTATAATAGCTTCAGAGATGGTTCAAAAATGATTCAGTGAGCTTTTTTCTTGATTGGTCTATCATGAGAAACGGAAGAAAATAGGCTTATATTCTTTGGAGTTTCGAAGAATGAAAAGTGATCATTTGAAACATATAAACTCCTTAAACTGAGCCAAATGGTTGAAGTCAAGATGTTTTCACTTTTGGGAGAATATTGAACAAGGGTATATAGTTACAGGATTAGGGGTGGTCATTTAAAACTAAGGCGAAGAGGAAGTTCTTCTCAGAGGGTGGTGAACATTTGGATTTTTTAAAACTGAGAAGGCTGGATCATTGCGAACACTGAAAAGAGGAAGTAGATACATTTTAGGAAAGGAATTGATAGCTGCTGAGAACTGGCACAGAAGAGGTGAGCCCTCAGCCATACCAGCCTTGATCCTACTGAATGGTAGAACTGGCTTCAGGAAGCAATGGCCTACTCCTAAATATACTCTTACGTTGTGATACAAGTATGACATCTTTGTAGTATGTCATAAGACTGACATCCAAAGCCAGGAGGAAGTCATGGGTGTCACAGATAATATAATATTTCCTAATCTTTGTGATTTTTATGATCTGTGATTTCTGAAATCCTGCGCCTTCTATAATTTTAATGGAGATGCAGGATTGAAGAATTGAACTCAATGTTTAAACTCATAATCATTCACAATCATTTACAATTGGGTTGTTATTCTCATCATTTCATTTTCCCTTTGGCTATCTTGATGTGACTCTAAGCACATATACTGTGACTGCTCTGTGATTTAGGAGGAAATTTTCCATGACAAGCCTTTGCCTTGGTTATGATCAATTCTGTTGCCTGAGTACAGTAGTTAGAGATAATGGAAATGTCACAAACAGAGAATCAAAGTACAGATCCCATGATAAACCATATATTTAGGAAATCAACATTCATCTTATTGCTGGGTTGCATTAGATGGTTTACTTATTTAAATATCCTTTAAGATTCTGGTGTTAAACACATTCATGTTGTTTTGTTCTTTTTTTCCAGAGCACTATTTGTCAATTTGAATCCTGAGCACAGATCTCTGACTCAAGTGGTTTGAGAAATTTTTGATCATCCACTATCCCGTTATTCAGAAATCCCAATGATCTGGCACTTGCTCACTCACTTTCCTTTCCCAAACTCTTTTAAAATCATCAAGAACTTATTTCATTCCTTTTAGAATACCAGGGTCCTGTTCACCTGCTCCTTTAAACTCACCAGAGTCCCATACTCATCATCTAAACTCCTCTCTAAACTCCTCCCCTGCACTTCTCACTAGTTTAAAATTTTGCAACCATCCAACTAAGGGGAAAATTACTGCTATTTGGTCTGTCTATGCTCCTCAACATTTTATGCAGCTCAGTTACATCTCCCATCAGCCGATTCATAAGATTTTCCATTCTGGCCATATCAACATAAATTTCCCCAGTGTTCACAGCTTCCCTGCAATGTGGTAGTTAACTTTTTGTTTTCCAAGAGCTCTGTTTAACAACTAGATTTCCAGATGAAGGTCTATGACTCAGCATTATGTTTATTCTTCCAGCTATATGCATTTGTTCTGCAGTAAGTAGTATGATGTTTAGTCACTATCACTGAATATGGGTCCACAGTGTGTAATGCATTACAAGTACAAAACAAGTATAAAACAATAGACTTATTAAATCTAACATTAAAATAACCTTCCCAATAATATAATACTCATTACATTTCTTGTGGACAAGCCACTTAGGATGACCACACGTTGTAAAGGAGCAGGAGTAAAAACCTATGAGAATACATTGAATGAGGCAGCATTTCCTCTCTACGGCATATGAACCCACTGTACCACTTATAGGGGTATATGGGGTGTCAGGCAGGGGTAGCACCTCTGGTGGGGGAACATGTTGTGTCCTTTTCAAGGCGTTTAGCCCACCCTTGGTCCCCACCTGGCACTCAGCTCTCACCTGTGGCTCCCCGTAGCTGTTTGCGTGCAACAGCGGCCACACCCCGGGCAACAGCTTCGACAAGCCGGCTAAACCAGGTGAGGGCAGCCAACGGGTCTCAAACCCTCGGTGAGATAGGGAGCTATCTGTCCCAGCATGTGAAGACAGACTCCGGCGGATTGAGCGGGCGAGACCAATGGAAGGTCCAACGGTTAAGAAGGCAGTCTCTGCAAGCGTCGTGGAACGTGTAGAGCAGGACAAGGCACAGAAGACGTCCTGGTCATCCACTGCGCCTAGTCCCATCCCCAGCCGTCTAGACTCTGTCTTGCCACTGGATCCAGATGGGAATTGGGAAGAGAGAGCGAGGCTGACACTGCGCAACTCTCCCTCACTTAAATCCAAATCACGCGCTAGTTTCGACACCATCATAATGGCGTTGAGGTCCTCAATGATGTTGAGGATGGACGAACACACCACTTAGCAGCGACCATCAGACATTGGTGCACAATTAGGCCTTTCGACCCATCAGAGTACAGGGTTAAAGCTGGATATATAAAATTATAAACACAAAAGATTCTGTGGATGTTGGAAATCTAGAGCAACATACACAAAATGCTGGGGGACCTCAGCAGGTCGGGCAGCATCCATGTAAAGGAATAAAGAGTTGAAGTTTTGGGCTGAGACCCTTCATCAGGACTAGAAAGAAAGGGGAAAGAAGCCAGAATCCCTCAATAATATACAGTTGTTGCTGGTTGAATAAAGCTGAATAAATTTCTCCTGAGAATTAAAACTTCTATGATTCTATTCCATGAATTCCAAGCTTGCCTGAAGCCAAAGGGTTGGGCCTTTAGAAGTGGAGGATTAGGGCTGGGGCAGAGTGCGAGGTGTCCATGCTGTTGTGATTACAATGTTAACCGGGAGATTAGAGAAAAATTAACCAGGTGTGGGATAAGGTGCAGTTCAGCCCAGGAGTGACCCATGATGGGTGTTCTGAGGACAAAACATGGTGTAATTTCCCATTCACTGCATGGGAACTGTTAACATTTGATCTTGAATCTCATCAAGACTGCAAAAACACCACTGATGTTCAGAAATGCATAGTCATATTTTCAAAGTAACCGCAATTATTTGGAAATTTTCATTATCACATCTCTCAGCATTAAATTGTTTTCAACTGGATGGCGCTAAAATAAACAGCACCAAGTAATTTAATTTCAAGACCTTTGTCAAAGTGATAGGATTTCCATAGCAACCTGCTGGCTTTCAGGTTATCTTTAACTGGTGAAGAATGCTGTGGCCTGCCTCTGAATCAGATATAGTGTGGACGGTATGACTGGATTTTCCTCTCTAATTTTAGCAGATCTGCTCACTGGAGATGGCCAGTTTATCTGTCACCTGCAGATTGCACTTAATTCTGTGACTATACATTTGTTTTTCAGTCCTGCTGATTTGTGTATGTACAGACCTTCTGACAAATCGACATACACCTATCTCAAAGTTACTGGTATGCTGACGATAACATTAAGATTTAACCCCAAGGACTGCATCTGAGGGAAAGTGTTGCTTAGTTGGACAATGCTGAGGATGTTCTACGAGTCTGTGGTGGCTAGTGCGATCATGTTTGCTGTTGTGTGCTGGGGCAGCAGGCTGAGGGTAGCAGACACCAGCAGAATCAACAAACTCATTCGTCAGGCCAGTGATGTTGTGGGGATAGAAATGGACTCTCTGATGGTGGTGTCTGAAAAGAGGATGCTGTCTAAGTTGCATGCCATCTTGGACAATGTCTCCCATCCACTACATAATGTACTGGGTGGGCACAGGAGTACATTCAGCCAGAGACTCATTCCACCAAGATGCAACACAGAGCATCATAGGAAGTCATTCCTGCCTGTGGCCATCAAACTTTACAGCTCCTCCCCTGGAGGGTCAGACACCCTGAGCCAATAGGCTGGTCCTGGACTTATTTCCTGGCATAATTTACATATTACTATTTAATTATTTATGGTTTTATTACTATTTAATTATTTATGGTGCAACTGTAACGAAAACCAATTCCCCCCGGGATCAATAAAGTATGACTATGACTATGACTATTTGCACTAATCTCCCCAGACCTACACTCAGCGGATAATTTATCAGGTACAAGGGGTACCTAATAAAGTTGTCACTAAGTATTTCTGCATGTTTGTGATCTTCTGCTGCTGTAGCCCATCCACTTCAAGGTTTGACAAGTCATGTATTCAGGGATGCTCTTCTGCACACCCCGTTGGTTATTTGAGTTACTGTCACCTCCCTGTCAGATTGTACTGGTCTGGTCATTCTCCTCTAACCTCTTTCATTAACAAAGCATTTTCACCTATAAAACTGCTGCTTACTGGAGGTTTTATTGTTTTTCACACCATTCTCTGTAAACTCTAGAGACTGTTGTGTGTGAAAATCACACACGATCAGCAGTTTTAGAGATACTCAAGCTGTCCCATCTGACACCAACTATCATTCCATAGTCAAAGGCACAAAATTTGAATCACCTTCTGGGAGAAAAAAAATCCTGCTCAAGACATCCCTAAAACTTTTCGACACCAATGATAAGGAGACAGATTTCTCACTATCTCCCCTTTCTTTGCCCCTCTTGAATCTAAATTAGATTCCACACTACTTCCCCTCTTCACAATCTACTCCACTCAGCCTCCCCCCAACCTCCTCAGCCTTCTATTGAGAAGAAAATAATCCCAGACTATTCAGTTTCTCCTAGAGCTGAAACACTCCATCCCAGGTAACATCCTGATGAAACTCTCATACATTTTCCAGAATATCACATCCACATGGAATCACTAATAGTAAAAGAAGTACAAGAAAATACTTAAGAAAGAAATCAGGAGGGCTGAAAGAAAACATGAGGTTGCCTTGGCAGTCAATGTGAAGGATAATCCAAAGAGCTTTTACAGGTATATTAAGAGCAAAAGGATTATAAGGGATAAAATTGGTCCTCTTGAAGATTAGAGTGGTCGGCTATGTGCGGAACCGAAGGAAGTGGGGGAGATCTTAAATAGGTTTTTTGCGTCTGTATTTACTAAGGGAACTGGCATGAAGTCCATGGAATTAAGGGGAACAAGTAGTGAGATCATGGAAACTGTACAGATTGAAAAGGAGGAGGTGCTTTCTGTCTTGAGGAATACTAAAGTGGATAAATCCCTGAGACCTGACAGGGTGTTCCCTCGGACCTTGAAGGAGACTAGTGTTGAAATTGCAGGGGCCCTGGCAGAAATATTTAAAATGTCGCTGTCTACAGGTGAGGTGTCGGAGGATTGGAGAGTGGCTCAATTTGTTCCGTTGTTTAAAAAAGGATCGAAAAGTAATCCAGGAAATTATAGGCTGGTAAATTTAACGTCCGTAGTAGGTAAATTATTGCTGGGAGTACTAAGAGACAGAATCTACAAGCATTTGGATAGACAGGGACTTATTAGGGAGAGTCAACATGGCTTTGTGCATGGTAGGTCATGTTTGACCAATCTATTGGAGTTTTTCGAGGAGGTTACCAGGAAACTGGATGAAGGGAAGGCAGTGGATATTGTCTACATGGACTTCAGTAAGGCCTTTGACAAGGTCCCGCATGGGAGGTTAGTTAGGAAAATTCAGTCGCTAGGTATACATGGAGAGGTGGTAAATTGGATTAGACATTGCCTCAATGGAAGAAGCCAAAGAGTGGTAGTAGGGAATTGCTTCTCCGAGTGGAGGCCTGTGACTAGTGGTGTGCCACAGGGATCAGTGCTGTGTCCGTTGTTATTTGTCATCTATATCAATGGTCCGGATGATAATGTGGTAAATTGGATCAGCAAATTTGCTGATGATTGAAAGACTGGAGGTGTAGTAGACAGTGAGGAAGGTTTTCAGAGCCTGCAGAGGGACTTGGACCAGCTAGAAAAATGGGCTGAAAATGGCAGATGGAGTTTAATACAGACAAGTGTGAGGTATTGCACGTTGGAAGGACAAACCAAGGTAGAACATACAGGGTTAATGGTAAGGCACTGAGGAGTGCAGTAGAACAGAGGGATCTGGGAATACAGATACAAAATTCCCTAAAAGTGGTGTCACAGGTAGATAGGGTCATAAAGAGAGCTTTTGGTACATTGGCCTTTATTAATCAAAGTATTGAGTATAAGAGCTGGAATGTTATGATGAGGTTGTATAAGGCATTGGTGAGGCTGAATCTGGAGTATTGTGTTCAGTTTTGGTCACCAAATTACAGGAAGGATATAAATAAGGTTGAAAGAGTGCAGAGAAGGTTTACAAGGATGTTGCCGGGACTTGAGAAACTCAGTTACAGAGAAAGGTTGAATAGGTCAGGATTTTATTCCCTGGAGCGTAGAAGAATGAGGGGAGATTTGATAGAGGTATATAAAATTATGATGGGTATAGATAGAGTGAATGCAAGCAGGCTTTTTCCACTGAGGCAAGGGGAGAAAAAAACCAGAGGACATGGGTTAAGGGTGAGGGGGGAAAAGTTTAAAGGGAACATTAGGTGGGGCTTCTTCACACAGAGAGTGGTGGGAGTATGGAATGAGCTGCCAGATGAGGTGGTAAATGTGGGTTCTTTTTAACATTTAAGAATAAATTGGACAGATACATGGATGGGAGGTGTATGGAAGGATGTGGTCCGTGTGCAGGTCAGTGGGACTAGGCAGAAAATGGTTTGGCACAGCCAAGAAGGGCCAAAAGGCCTGTTTCTGTGCTGTAGTTTTTCTATGGTTTCTAGTTACCATCTACAATCTGGAAATCCAAATGCTGTCTGAAAATCAATATGAATTATGTTGCAGTTTTATAAAACTCCAGTTCAGCAGCATCTGGAGAAGTATAGGAAGGATGCTGAAGCTCTGGAGAGGGTACAGAAGTGGTTTACCAGGATGTTTCCTACGTTAGAGGGCATGTGTTATAACAAGAGGGTAGACAAAATTGGATTGTTTTCTTTGGAGCGGCAGAGGCTGAGGGAGACTTGATGATAAGATTTTAAGAGGGATAGATAGAGTAGACAGACAGTATCTTTCTCCTAGTGTTGAAATGTCTAATACCAGTAGGTAGGCATTTAAGGTGAGAAGGGGTATTTTCAAAGGCGATGTAAGGAGCAAGTTTTTTTAAAAAACACAGCGGTGGGTGCCTGGAATACACTGCCTGGGGTGATGGTAGAGGCAGAAATATTAGTGACTTTTAAGGGATGTTTAGATAGACACACAGATCGAGGAAAATAGAAGGATATGGACATCGTGTTAACAAAAGAGATCAGTTTAGTTGGCCATTTGATTACTAATTTAATTAGTTTGGCACAACATCGTGGGCCAAAGGGCCTGTTACTATGTTGGATGGTTCTAATTTCCAGTTAAATGATTGGTCCACTCCACTTCTGTAAAGTAAGCAGACCTGTGGAACTATCTCAAGATAATTTTGCTCATTAGTAACAAACCCTGTTTTGAGTCAAAGGAAAAGTCTTTGGGTAGAATTGGGCCACATTACTGACTGGGTGGAATTACTTTCAATCCAGAAGTTACCTGTAGTTGCCGGAGACCAATCATCAATTAAAGGTATTGACTATATAATGAAAATTTAAAATCAGTTCAATATTGACTTTCAAAATGGGAAACTTAAAATTAAGTAAATCTAAATGTTTAGGTATAAGAGGTGAATCAGCTGGTGTGAATTGGGAAGTTAGACTTACAATTTGGCTCCAGATAAGCAATGTCAAACATTTAAAACTTCATATTTCTATTTACATAAAAACCTTGCAAGAAAATGATTGATCTAGTTCAGAATAAAATGGTTAAGAAGAGTATTGGATTACAGGTTTACCCCGCCATCTGAAGGTAGAACATTCCTATGAAACGGTTCGTAAGCCGAAATGTCGTAAAGCGAAGAAGCAATTAACATTTATTTATATGGGAAAATTTTGTGAGCGTTCGCAGACCTAAAAATAACCTACCAAATTATGTCAAATAACACATAAAACCTGAAATAACAGTAACATATAGTAAAAGCAGGAATGATATGATAAATACACAGCTTATATAAAGTAGAAATACTTTTCCACAATCATTGCCTGAACTGTTCTCCGTAGCGAAAATCTCACGCAAGCGCCATCGGCAAAAACACGGCACAAGTGCTCTCCAGTAACTTTTAAGCTATGAAGCAGCCAAACCATACCAAATAACACGTAAAAGTACACAGTCGATATAAAGTAGAAATAATGTATGTACAGTGTAGTATCACTTACGGGAATCGGGAAGACAGCGCAGAGCACACTGATGATGGTCTGTTAGACTGAGTCGTCGCAGGCTGGGGTAGTGCAGTGGCCCCCACCCTCCAGGCCGCCGAGCGATACATTGCCGTGAAGCATGCAGGAATGCAGCAGTAGCCGGGAGGCACACAGCACATTTTTAAGAAAAAAGCTGAAACAAACATGCTAATTAATTAGGTGCCGCCCAACACGTAATTGTCGGCCCAGATCAGTGCCGATTTCCAATTGCGTCGCCTCTGATCTGGGCCGACAATTACGTGTCAGCAGCACCTAATTAATTAGCTTGTTTATTTCAGCTTTTTTCTTAAAGATGTGTTGTGTGCCTCCCAGCTACTGCTGCATTCTCCGCGAATCGGTACAGTATCTGTCCACGGCCTGGGTGTTGGTATGGTGGGACCCAGGGATGTCATCTTGTCGTCTATTTCCATTAGAGCAGGCAGCTCATCTTCTCCTATGACTGCCCGCCTCAATGTCGAAGGTCGAGGTTCGTCATCTGCTGTGGCTGATGTGGAAGGCTTGCTTGACTGCTGAGCCTCGCGCACTTTCCTATCACACAGTTCTTTGTAAGGACTCAAACCATCCTGCAAATATCTCCTAAACCGACGTACCCTTTCAAAATTAAAGTCGTACTTTATCATTACTCATTCGGTTTTGATTGTTACCCTTTTTTCTTCCAATTGCATCAGCTCTTCATCTGTCAGTTCTTGGTCATGGGTTGCCAAAACCTCTTCAACATCATGTTTGTCAGCTTCCACAAGCCAAACTCACGTTGTCCTTATTTCGTTCACCATGATCGAAACGCTTAATTATGTCTAGTTTTACACTAAGTGTAATACCTTTACGAGCTCTTTCAGGCTTTTCCGATACCACAGAACTCACCTTGCAAACGGCTGCTCACAGGCACATGTTAAAGCAATGCCAGTGAGAATCCGGGAGAGAGCTGCTGCTCGGGGCGTGCACTGCCTTTTATCACGCGCTGATTTTTTATCGCGCGCTTTTTTTTCGTAACAGTGAAAACACCTTCTGAAAGCGAAAACAGGGTACTAACGTAGGTCTTTCGTAACAGTGAGGTTTCGTAAAGTGAATGTTCGAAAAGCAGGGAACACCTGTAATAGCAACTTACAATATTGCCAAGAAGTACATGTAAACTTGAAAATGGGAGAGTTCTGTAAGAGAGAAAAAAAAATTAAATGAAGAAGCATGATGAAAAGGAACTTACTAAAACAGAATTAAGTACCTATAGTTACTATCCCTCAGGCTCTAGAGCAAAAGGTGATAACTTCACTCAATTTCATTTGCCCCATCAGTGAATTGTTCCCACAACCAATAGACTCACTTTCCATTACTCTTCATCTCATGTTCTCATTACTTATTGCTCTTTATTTATCTTTGAATTTGCAGTTTGGTGTCTTCATTTGCAGAGGAGGACACTGGAATTATAGTATTGAATAAAGATTCACAGTTAATAAACAGGAGTCTGATGTAAGTGTCATTGTTATCCAAAAGTTCCAGAGTGTAGGGTCATGGAGACAGCGCTTGTTGTGGACCTGATTTGGAAAATTGCAGTGTGTTGAAGAAGCTGAAGCAGACCATGACCAGCCTCTAAAAGCACTTGATGATGTTGGATGTCAGAGCCAAAGTGTGTTGGTCACAAAAGCACTTTATCTTAGTTTTTTTCATTGGCACTGGGATGATAATATCCTTAATGCTGATTGGAGTAGGGAGAGGTTAAACATGTCTGTAAGTATTCCCACCATCTGAGGATATTGCAGTGGCCTCTATCTAGGTCAGTCGCTTTCTGTGGATTCACTCTCAGGAAAGCTGATGTGACATCTGTGATAACCTTCCATTTGAAATATGCATGGTATAAGTGTTTGCTAGGGCATTTCAGAGAGATTTGAGTCAAAGTTAGGACTACAGAGAATATTGCAGCAAGCAAGGGAATTGGGGACTGCAGGAAAGTGGATTTCAGGCCAATGATTAGTCTTGGTCCTATTGAATAATTCAGGTTTGAAGCCAAAATGACATCTTTTGGCCTCTATTTATAATGACATGTATTCACATGATTAAAAAAAGGGTGGAACAGTATTCAGAGCTTCTTCATTAAAGTAGCAGCTGGCACCACTGAAGTCCCTAAAGGAACCCACAGAGCAATCCATTCCCCACTAATGTTCTTTGTAACCTATTTTCACCAGTTCCCAAAAGCACCACCGGTATCTCAAAACAATATAATACAATTTCAGGGTTATTTCACATCACTTAGAAAAGCTGATCAGGCATTTCCTATTTTAAGTTGCACTGGTGACCCTGACACAATTTCCAGGTAAGTGCCACAGAGGAAACATCATTCCCTTAATCTTTGTACACACACTGTCTTGTAGGCACAGTTACTATTGCAAGGCACACCACCCTCCCAAAACAACATGGTCTGAGTCCCACATTGTCAACAAGATCAATAAAATGCTTCTGATGTGTGAGCCCAACATCCCCATACTATTCCAAAACAATCTCTCTCACACTGACTGCCCCAAGATCTATATGGGCCATGATATACCCCAGGCTTTATTATCTGCTCCTAGTCCCAGTTTCTGATTGCTTTTCACCATTAGTGTTAGCCCCTCCCTCACAATGTAGAGAGAACTTTCTAGCCTCCATCACATGCTCTCTCCTTCACCATATGGCAATTGTTGGCTAAGGTCCTAATACTCTCCCTGCACCAGCTCAATCCTTTATCCCATCTACAGTAACAAAGCATCAGTAAGATTACAAAGCACATTCCTTCCCTCACTCCCGAGCAAATGATAAGCTTCAATGAACATCCTTTTCCATAACCTCAACCTCCCAAGCCCAGGACAGCAAGACCAAGCAGTTCATTTGCAATTCCAAGTACCTACACTGCCCTGACTCTTGTAACTGAGGCCTTTCAGATGCACTTAAAACATCTAGCAAATTATTTCTCAGTAATCCTTACATAACCATCACAGGCACTCATTTCCAAACATTGAAGAGTGTAGATGGAAAACAGCAAAATTGAAGCTCTTGCTTTCAAGTGCAGAGGTTTGTGTTTTGTTCCAATCCATTTTTGTGATTATTTCTCAATTGTGTTTTCTCCCTTTCATCTGTGACCTCTATTGTCAATTCTTTAGACTGCGTAAAATGATGTAACATATTTTATTAATTGGAGGGCTATGGTCCAGGTGCAGGTCGATGTTTAAGTGGTTCAGGCTGGACAAGATGGGCCGAAAGGCCTGTTTGTGCTGCACTTCTCTATCACTCTATGGTTCGTTTAAGTTTTGATACTTTGATTGTACTTTTGTAGATCTTAACACTTTATCCATCCTTTAACAAGAACCTAACTTTGGAATCTATATCACAAGGGTCTAGAGTAGGTGTAGGAAGGATTTTAATGCAATCATGTCTATGTTTTTTGTTCCCAATTACAATCCTTTCAAGCAATCAACAAGCTATCAGTCTCAGTTTTGAATGATCTCAGAAATTGAGCATTAACAACCATATGTAATAAAGAATTCCAAAAATACATAATCCTCTGAAGAACATTTTGCCATGTTCTAAAAGACTTATTCCTTATGTCTGCTCTATGCCTCTTTGTTTTCCAGCTGGGGGGACAGTCTCTCAGGATCTGCTCTGTCAAGGCCTCCAAGAATTCTTTACTATAGGTTCAGTTCTAAAACAGTAATGACAAACCAATACAAAATAGAAGGCTTTTTCTCCAAATTGCCTGCAGAATTTTTCCAGATGTCAATAAAAAGTAGTGAAGCTTTGATATTTAAAACATGATATGCATTGGACTTTAAGGGCAATATATTAGAAATAGGTATGTTAATAACCTTTAGTAACAAAATGGCTATTAGTCTAGCTTAGTAGTTATTATATAATAAGAACATCAAAAAAGGGCAAAATACTCATTGTAATTTGGTTATAAATATTAAAATATTATGATAAAGGAAAAAGTGTAGTACCTCCACACAAATATGCAGTAATATCCATAACATAGTCATTGATGCCTATATTTATGGTCATCAGTAGCCCTTAAGAATTGGAAGTATGCTTACTCATCATCAGTTAACTTCACTACCCATGTCAAAATCAGCTTTTTGCATGATGCAGCCACAACTGTAGCATTAGTATTATCCGCAACTGTAATCATAGAATATAACAGAATATTTTACTAGATCTACATTGCATGTTTTTCAATTATGAAAAAAAATTACATTCTGCAAATCCATTTTATCCAAAAGATAGCAGCTATAAGATAAGCCATTTGATAATATTTCTGCTGACAAGTTCATTTATTTAAGCTATGTTAAATGCAGAGCAATTTATAGTTTGTAAAGAGCCGTTGATACAGTGTCAACTAGAAAATAGACTAGTATTTAACTTGACACAAGGAAGAATATTTCCATACCTATAAATATTCCATCAGCCTAGTTGCCTTTAACATTAATGCCCAACTGTGTTCAAATCCTGCATAAAGATATTTTAATATGTTAATGAAGGAAATCATTGCATGGATAATGCATACTGTGCACAGACTGAAATGCGAATTATCCACGCAGTTTAATAGCACTATAATTTCAGGCCCGATTGTGAAGGTACAATTTGACTCCTAGGACTCAATATGTATTGATAAATTGTTTAATGGACCACATATTAAATAGACCAATGTTTACGGCTGCACTTACACAAAAGATTTTCTTGACCTCTATCTAGACTCTGTACTTTTGTAAAATTATTTTGCTCCATTAAATGTAAACATTTTTTAATACTACCATCTTGAATTACTGATCTGTGTTGACAATCAATGAAGGTCAGAAGCAAGGACAGCTGTAGTAGTGAGCCTAATGCATCTGTACACCGCGTGGTTAATGGAAAAGAGTCTAACTGGCAGGAAGATATATTTACCAGATCTGTAATTGATCTAGTTCCATATGTCTGGATATTGTTCAACTTTTTTTTAAAAAAGGGGAAATATCTTTAAAAACTATTGGATAAAATCCTTAATCTGAAAACAATAGCAAAATGGTACAGTTATTGAACAGCTACAAACATAGATTAATTAACCTTCTCATAGGCTGTAAAGAAAGTGGAACTGTATTTAATAGCCATAAAAAGCATGCAGACGACATGCACTCTTCCAGTCATTCACACATACACTCCAAAATGCTCACTAATTCTCTTTGTTCTCACACTCATGTAGGAAAGGTTACTTGCAGTCACATATCATTGAGGAACTATCATACTCTTAGACTCTAGTGTCTGGATGAGAACATGCTGACAATCATGAGTTGAATTTCAAGAGACAAAGGCCACCAGTAGTCAGGTATCACAGACAATGACAGCTAATTATCCCATGATCCCTTCTACTCTGTAACAACTAGACATCACCAGACCACGGGAGGTAGAATTATGGTTGATGAAAGGGTTAGGGGAAAAGAAAGCAGGAGAATTTGGAGTGAAAGGAGAGGGGAAGGGGAAAAAAGGGAACTGAGGGATGGTTGAGAGATTGAGGGAGGCAGTTAAGGGAGGGAAACTAAGGAAGAAGGGTCTGAAGGAAGAAGGGCGTAAGAAGGTTAAGAAAGTAATCATTAAAAGATAATGTGGGAAAAATCGTGTGCATTTAAGTCTATGAGTGTGCAATCAGTTTCATGTGTGTGTGATTAGACAGTAATGAAGGAAAAGTGGACTGGGCAGACTGAAAGCTGCAATCATACATCACACCTTTAGCAAAAACAGATTAGCAATCAGCAAAAAGCTATGGAAGCCAGTTCCACTAGTGTGATAAATGTTAGAAAGCTTTATGATTACCCACACATGAGCATGCTGCATTGAATACAAAATAACTCAGGGTTATGTCTTCAAGTGTCTACAAAATGAATTTTCATGAGGTATTCTTGTCTGCACTTGTTCTTAATCGTTCAGGAAGGTGCAGATTAGCAGACATGGTGAAACAATTAGTTAAAACTGTAAACATCTCGATCAAACAGAGCTGCACACTGCACAATGCTCCAATTCTATAGTGTTATTTTCCTACACCAACATCCCTGTGTCCCTATGTCTTTAGAGATGGTAAATGAGTAAACATGAAAACAAGCCTCAGACTCTTTCAATATAATTCAGTTATTGCAAGAAAGAATTTAAGCAATAATAAAAAGACTAGGTCAGTTGTCCTCTTAAGCCTGCTCTACCATTCAATAAGATTATGGCTGAACTAATCTTAGCTTCAACACTACTTTCATGTTTTTTTGCATTCCCCTTGACACCTGTGTAAATTAAATGACTGTCAGTCTCTCTTCTGAATATATTCTATGGCCCTCCAGACCATTACAAAGATCTGATCTTCTGATGGGACAAATTCTTCCTTATCTTCATACTGATAAGTGACTCCTTATTCTAATAATATGTAACACTATGATGTGAAGCATCCTCTCAGCATCTACTCTTGTATACCTCTTCAGTGTCTTAAATGTTTCAATAAATTCACCTCATGTTAGCCTAAGCTCCAATGCCCATAGGCTCAACCTTGCTTCATACGTCAATTCCTTCATCTCACCGAGATTAATGCTCTGAAATTTTCCATATGGCCTCCAATGTAAGTATATTATGATTTAAATATGGAGATGAAACTGTACAAAGTACTCTAGGTATGACTTCAGAGTGTTTGAGAAAGCTGCATTAAAACTTTAGTTTTATAGTTTATATATTGTTTCTTGCAATAAAGGCAACTTTTCATTTATTCTTTTGATCCTACTGTACTGCAGTGTTCTGTAGACTCATTCTACTTACATGACAAATTACTTTTTTAATTCTTGCTTCTAAAGAACATAAGAAACAGGAATAGTAGGCTACTTCATCCTTTGAACCCCATCCACTATTTGTTTGATCTTCTTCCTCAAAATTATTTTCCTGCACTAGCTCCACATCTCTTGATTCCCTTTATATCCAGAAAACAGCTGATCTGTTTGGAATGAGCTTAATGAATGAGTCACAATTGTGCATGATGGAAAATTCAAGTAATTCATGTAGAAAACCCTAGATTTTACACTTCATACTCAGTTTGCCAATTACTTGCCCTCTCTAGAAATCTCCATATACAGCATATCCATATATATCCATCTGCATGCTCTTTGTATCCTTCTATCAACTTGCTAACCCACTTATTTTTGTGTCATCAATAAACCTGGCTACAGAGCACTTGGTTCATCATCTTGATCATTAATATACACTAAAAATAGTGAAAGCCTCAGCACTGATCCCTCTGGCACCCTTCTTGTTACTGATTCTCAATTTTAAAATGACCCATTTATCACAATTTTGTTTTTATGAGCCTGGTACTCCCCACACTAACTCTTATTTGTGCAGTAACCCTTTCAAGCTACTTCCTTTGGAAATGGCTTTGGGAACTCCAAAGTCACAATATCTATTAGCTTCATTTTCTCCACTGTTTGTTCATTTCTTAGAAAGATATAGCAAATCCGTTGAAAACTATCCAAAGGGTTTCTACAGTTATATTAATAGCAAAAGGATACCGAGGGATAAAATTGGTCCCTTAGAGAATCAGAGTGGACAACTATGTGTGGAGCCAAAAGAGATGGGGGAAGATTCTGAACAATTTCTTTTCTTCAGTACTCACTAAGGAGAAGGATATTGAATTGTGTAAAATAAGGGAAACAGGTAGGGAAGTTATGGAAACTATGATCATTAAAGAAGAGGAAGTACTGGTGCTTTTAAGGAATTTAAAAGTGGATAAGTCTCCGGGTCCTGACAGGATATTCCCTAGAACCTCGAGGGAAGTTAGTGTGGAAATAGCAGGGGCTCTGACAGAAATATTTCAAATGTCATTAGAAACGGGGATGGTGCCGGAGGATTAGCGTATTGCTCCTGTTGTTCCATTGTTTAAAAAGGGCTCTAAGAGTAAACTAGCAGTTATCGGCCTGTGAGCTTGACGTCAGTGGTGGGTAAATTGATGGAAAGTATTCTTAGAGATGGTATATATAATTATCTGGATAGACAGGGTCTGATCAGGAACAGTCAACATGGATTTGTGCGTGGAAGGTCATGTTTGACAAATCTTATTGAATTTTTGAAGATGTTACTAGGGAAGTTACTAGGGTAAAGCGGTGCATGTTATCTATATGGACTTCAGTAAGGCCTTTGACAAGGTTCCACATGGAAGGTTAGTTAGGAAGGTTCAATCGTTAGGTATTAATATTGAAGTAGTAAAACGGATTCAGCAATGGCTGGATGGGAGACGCCAGAGAGTAGTGGTGGATAACTGTTTGTCAGATTGGAGGCCGGTGACTAGTTGTGTGCCTCAGGGATCTATACTGAGTCCAATGTTGTTTGTCATATACATTAATGATCTGGATGATGGGTTGGTAAAATGGATTTGTAAGTATGCAGATGATACTAAGATAGGTGGAGTTGTGGATGATGAAGCAGGTTTTCAAAGCTTGCAGAGCAATTTAGGCCAATTAGAAGAGTGGGCTGAAAGATGGCAGATGGAGTTTAATGCTGATAAATGTGAGGTGCTACATTTTGGTAGGACTAATCAAAATAGGACATACATGGTAAATTGTAGGGCATTGAAGAATGCAGTAGAACAGAGGGATCTAGGAATAATGGTGCATAGTTCCCTGAAGGTGGAATCTCATGTGGATAGGGTGGTGAAGAAAGCTTTTGGTATGCTGGCCTTTATAAATCAAAGCACTGAGTATAGGAGTTGGGATGTAATGTTGAAATTGTACAAGGCATTGGTAAGGCCAAATTTGGAGTATTGTGTACAGTTCTGGTCACTGAATTATAGGAAAGATGTCAATAAAATTGAGAGAGTACAGAGGAGATTTACTAGAATGTTGCCTGAGTTTCATCTCCTAAGTTACAGATAAAGGTTGAACAAGTTGGGTCTTTCATCAGCGCTGTTGATGAAGGGTTGCAGCCCGAAATGTCGACTGTACTCTTTTCCATAGATGCTGATAGAGGAAGTATTGACTAATTGTAAAATCTGCCCCCAGTCATCCACGGAAATAATAGAACCCAATTCTTGTTCCCAATCTGACCTAATCTTACCAAATGGGGCTTCCCTAAGTTTCATAATAATATTATAAATAATAGCCGATGCACCTTTCTGACATGGATTAAGGTTAATTATAGTATCTAAAATGTATGTAGGAGGAAGCATTGGAAAGGAAGAAAGTATAGTACTTAGGAAATTTCTAACTTGTAGATATCTAAAAAAATGTATTCTTGATAAATTACATTTATTAGATAATTGTTCAAAAGACATAAGGGAACCATCTAAAAATAAATCCAAGAAGCCCGTAGAATGATTGCATTTCTTACTTTAATGGCAAAAAGATGTATCTTACAACATTGGAAAGAGCTTAATGCTCCAACTACCTTTTTTTGGTTTTCTCAGACGATATTATGCTTGAATTTGGAGAAAATTAGAAGCAATCTTTATGATTCCTCATTTAAATTTGAACAGACCTGGAGATCTTTGATTCAATATTTTCATTTAATGTATATATACCCTTCTTGTTTTTTTTACTGTTTTTAATGGAGGTCGGGATTGAGGACGTGATTTTAAGTTTTTTAACTCTGTTTGGTTTCAAGTTAGCCCATTGCTTTGCTTTGCTTTTAGTTAGTTGCACGGTGGGTTTTTTTGGGGTTTTTTTTTTCCTTTTCTCTATTGATATATATATAAAAATTAGCATACTATTATGTTACCTTGGTACGTTATGTTTAAATTACATTGTTTGTATCATTTTTTTTGTATTAATATCTCCTGTAATTTTATTATATTCTAACAGTGTATTAGTGCCTATATGGCTTACCTTTTTGTATACTTATTCAATAAAAAGATTTAAAAAGAAAGATGCTGCCTGACCCGCTGAGTTCCTCCAGCAATGTGTGTGTGTTGCTTAATAATGTTTCCCATCAGTTTCACAAAGGCAGTTGCTCGGTAACTGACAGAGTTTCCTGCTGCCTGACTCCCTTCCTTTTTTGAATAGTGACATTAGTCAATAAGGAAAGTAGGAGCTGATACTCCCTTCCCATAAAGAAGCACTGGAGCTCTTTCAATGGCTTCCCTTTCCTGACATCACAGAAATCATAGGAATCATCCATAACAGGAATCAAATAATAAAAACCTACTTTCTGCTGTGACTCAAAACAACAGTTCATGGGGTAGGAATTGATCACTTGACACACTATAATAGATGGCATCTATTGAATCACACTTCCAAGTTTCTGTTATACTGAATTAATTGCACTTGACTGAAGAATTCAATCCCTAAACCCAATATGCCAGAAACATATTAGATGAATGCTGGATAAGAACCTTCCTCAATTACTCTCCTGCATCAAACTTTGTTTTAATATTTTGATAACAAAGCTCTATTTCTACAAAAGAAAGGATGAAGCTTTTTTTCTTGTATAAATGATGCAATTTCGCTGAAGCCTGGAACAAAATAATATCAGGATCCTTTGATACAACTGAAGAGTGAACTAATATAGAATACAAAATACTCAAGATAAATAATGACAACAGGTGGTGTGACATGGATAGGAATCAGATGACTTTTGTTATCCATTAGTATTTCATTTTGTACCTGAACACCATGTAATGTTTTTTTAATCCAAGAAGACTCTACTTGTACCTCAGTTAAACTATAGTTGATGTAAACGGATGAACGGAATGTGGTTTTGAGTGATTCAAGACTCCAACTTCGTCCTAGGTCATAATTAAACAATTGGGTTGTCTTTATAAATTCAAGACTTAGATTAAACTTTATTTGTTGTCCTTGACTTCATCTCAAATCTGCAAACAAGGCATTCTGGGTTATCTTAGAACCTGGAATCCTCTCCCACTGGGAGCATTCTCAATGAAGTCCTGCAAGATGAACTTCCCACATCAAAAGCATCTTCACTGGGAATACTAAAGCCTGATCCTATGAGTAAACTAAATTGACATTTGGCTTAACTATTTGCCCAGATATGGCTAAATTAAATAATTTTTAAAACTCTGTATGTGTCTGAAACAGTGAGAAACAAGAACAAAAGAGAAAATAAATGCTTCATCTCTCAGCCTCCTTCACTCAAGGGAAAACAAGCCCAGCCTATCTAATTTCTTCCAACTATGACACACACACTTCCATCTGCATCAGAGTGCTGCAGTGGAAATTACCCTGTTAATATCATGGCTCGGATACCAGAATGTCACTAATGTTAATCATTGATTGGTCAGGTTGTTGAGTCGAAAGATCCAGACGGTTGACTAGTGATTGAAATAATGGTCATGTAAATTATAATGATCTGAAATTTTGTTAGTATGCCTGTGTTTTTGAATGGTTTTTTTCTCCCATAAGACATTCACCTATTATGATAGATGTGTAAGTTTTAAAAGTGAGAAGCAAGGTTCACAAGATGAGCGTAAATTATGGAAATATTTAAGGGAGGATTCAGTACTTATTGCCAGATTTAACCATCAGCCCTTCAACCCCCAATGTGTTATCATCTTAGATTCAATAAATTCCAAGAACAAAGAACCCATGCACACAAAGCTGCAAACTCCTGATATTTCTCTTAATGAATGATTATTATGCAGGAATTACCAGACTGCTTCACAAGAGAGTTTCTTATATTTCATCTTATATCCAGGTTGGCAGGAAAGGCTTACCCACAATTTTTTGAAGCAGTTTATTCCCACACCTGAACTTACTTCGAAGTTCAACATACAACGTAAATTTTATTAGCAAAGTACATATATATCACCATATACAACCCTAAGATTCATTTTCCAATGGGCATATTCAGCAAATCTATAGAATACTAATTATAACGGGATCAATGAAAGAACAACCAGAGTGCATAAATCAACAAACTGTTCAAATGCAAATATAAATAAATAGCAATAAATAATGAGAACATGAGATAATGAGATAAAGAGTCCTTAGAGTGAGATCATTGGTTGTAGGAACAATTCAATGATGGGGCAAGTGAGAGTGGTTATCCCCTTTTATTCAAGAGCCTGATTGTTATGGAGTAGTAACTGTTCTTGAACCTGGTGGTGTGAGTCCTGATGCTCTAGTACCTTCTACCTAATGGCAGCAGTGAGAAGACAGCATGTCTTGGGTGACAGGGGTCCCTGATGATGGATGCTGCTTTCCTATGACAACATTTCATATATTTCATATATATATACTCAATAGATGGGAGTGTTTTACCCGTGATGCACTGGCCCAACTCAACTACCTTTTGAAAGATTTTCAATTCAAAGGCAATGGTGTTCCATATCAGGCCCTGACGCAGCCAGTCAACACACTGTCCACGAAACATCTATGGAAGTTCGTCAAAGTTTTAGAAATCGTGCTGAATCTCTGCGAACTCCTAAGGAAGTAGAGGCGCTGCCCTGCTTTCTTCACAACTGCACTTATGTGCTGGGTCCAGGACAGGTCCTCTGAAATAGTTACACCTAGGAATTTAAAGTTTCTATCCCTCTCCATCTCCGATCCTCCAATGGGGACTGGCTCATGGACCTCTGGTTTCCCTTTTCTGAAGTCTACAATCAGTTCCTTGGTCTTGCTGACATTGAGTGAGAGACTTTTGTTATGATACCACTCAGCCAGATTTTCAGTATCCCTCCTTCTTTCTTTCTTTATTAATCTTTTTATTGATTTAGAGAAAACATATATATAGACGAGGGGAGAATTATCTCAAATATATATCAGCAACAATATAAACAAAGGATAAAATAGATATTATCATAATCATACATAGTAATAAGCAAATATGCAATATATAATAAACAAAGGACAACTAATTCTCCTGTTATCAATTCATAAAGAGAGAAAAAAAACTTTCAATTTAAAATACAGAAAAAAAAACCCACACTAAAAAAAGGAAAAAAGGGGGACTGGGCAGTCTATTCAGAGGATACAACCAAGAAAAAAGGAAAGACTTTCTGATCAAATCTAAAACTTCGAAAAAATGAAATAATTGGAAGAATAATAAATCAAATCAAATGAAAATATAAAAGGTTGCCAAGTTTCCCTCCTGTACACTGATTTATCGCCACCTTTGAATCAGCCCACAACAGTGGTGTCATCAGCAAACTTGAATATGGCAATGGAGTAGTGCTTAGCCACAGTTATAGGTGTAAAGTGCGTACTTGATAACAGAGATTAAGATTCACCCTAAAAAAATAGTTCTTTCAGGGCAAGGATGACCAAAGCATATGTAGTCCCTTTATATAGGACCAAAACTGTATAAAGAATATATCCTGAAATGTAATTCCAACAAAAGTTTGTAGTTGATAAAGGAAGCATCAAATAAAACATATTTCCAAATATCAGAATGAAAACTCGATCACTTACAGTGAAATTACCAAGAAAACCAATTAGTACCCAATAAAGCAGTAAAGTGTAGTAAAGGGTTTCGGGCCGAAATATTGACGTACCCTTTTCCATAGATGCTGCCTGGCCTGCTGAGTTCCCCCAGCAGTTTGTTTGTGTTGCTTGGATTTCCAGCATCTGCAGATTTTCTCGTTTGTGAAGAATCACAGAGATTTTAAATGTAAATTGTATTAATGTGTAAAAACTGCTGCTTCTGTTGCTGGTAATCATGTCTGAAGTACCAAACTCTGCATTTACTTAACATCCACCTAGAAATAGTGTACAGATTGTTGTACAGCAATAAAAAGTAGGAACCCTTGGCTTTATAAGCCATTGGTTAGACTGCACTTTGAGTATTGTGAGCAGTTTTGAGCCCCTTATCTGAGATTAGAGAGGGTACAGAGAAGGTTCACGAGAATGATTCCAGGAATGAAAGCTTTAACATATGATGAATGTTTGACGGCTCTGGTCCTGTACTCACTAGAGTTGAGAAGAATAAGGGTTGATTTCATTGAAACCTATCAAATAATGAAAGTCTGAGACACAGTGGATGTGATGACGATGTTTCCTATTATGGGTGAGTCTACGAACAGAGGACACAGCCTCAGAATACATAGACATCCATTTAGAACAGATCAGGAGGAATTTCTTTAGCCAGGCAATGGTAAATCTGTGGGATTCATTGACACAGATGTCTGTGGAGACCAAGTCATCAGATATATTTAAAGCAGAGATTGATAAGTTCTTGGTTAGTAAGGGCATCAAAGGTTACGGGGAGAAGGCAGGAGAATGGAGTTGAGAGGGATAATAAATCAGCCATGGTGATGAACAGACTTGAAGGGCTAATGCCCTAATTCTGCTCCTATGTCTTACAGTTGTTTGGTATTTTCCTTTAAGTAAAGGTGAACAATATAAATATGTTTCAATTTCCTGGATTAATAGCAACAAAGATTGAAAATCAAATGTATAATTGTTCCATATTGGACTCTTGATTTCTGATCTATTTCTAAGATGGCACACTATCAGAACAATTATTATATTCTACACACTATGATAATCTGCAACCTCAGGGCCCAACTTTTTCCTCACTCATCCATTACTATAAAGCCTGAGGATGAACTCTGGTTTAATGAAAAGAGCAGAGGGGCAATCTGCACATACAGTCCTGCGCAAAAGTCTTGGGCACAAATGCATGTAGGGTTGTGGGACAGGTGATGGAGAAGGAATGGCGGGGTGTAGGTACACCCAGTCTGAGACACTTGGCAAAGTCATTTGATCCAAACGTTTGGTTTATTGATCATTACAGAATGCCTCTCCAGTGCTTCCTGCTCCCTCTCCTCACTCCCTTCCCCTTTACCAAACATGATTCCACTCTCCCTGCACCTTCCCACTCTCAGTCCACAATAGAGACCCATATCAGAATCAGGTTTATCATCATTCATGTATGTCATGTTCTTCTTCTTCCTCATTGCGGTAGCAGTACAGTGCAATACATTAAGATTACTACAGGACAGTGCAAAAATCTTTGGCACCCTAGCTCTAATATATATACGTGCCTATAACTTTTGCACAGTACTGTACATACTGTGAAATGCATTTGAAATAACTATGTAATTGCACAACAGATCATGTTGAAGCTATGTAGTCCTTCCACGTTTTCTGTGAACGGTAATGAAAAATAAAACTACAAAAAGGACGAGGAGACCTCAGCAATGATAGGACCTAGCTAGTGAGTGCTAACGAAAAGGAAGAAGCATTCATACATACATTCATCCAGAAATGATGAATGGATGATCCATCTTGAATTTCCTACCATCGAAGAAGCCAATTTCTAGTCCAGGATTCCCTACATGGGGTCCACAGAACGCTTGCTTATTGGTATTGGCCCATGGCATAAAAAAGGTTGGGAATTTCTGTTCTGAACAATTAGGTTTGCTCTACATGATAACAAGAATGGCTGACAGGACTAGATATAGCAGAAGACAGGTGCTCTGGAACTCAACCATCTATTCAGGCATGAACTGGCACATATGAAGCAACATTCTTGCCACTAATGTGCCAAGCAATGGCCATGTCTATTAAGTGAGACGGACTGAAATCACCTTTCCTTGACTTTCAATGACATTATAATTGCCGAATTCCACACCATCATTTTCCTGTGATTATCACTGACCTAAAACTCAACTGGAAAGGCCACATACTATAAATAGAAACACAAGACATTTTTCAGGTGCTGAAACTCCAGGGGAACTTACAGAAAATGCTGGAGTAACTCAGCAGGTCAGATAGAATCTATGGAAAGGAGTTTATGTTCCAGCCAACTGGTGGGAGTATTCAGGATATATTCAACCTCTCATTGCTATGGGCAGAAGTTCCCAGATGCTTCCAAAAGGCAACAATTATACCATGCCTAAGAAGAATAACGTGAGCTGCCTTAATGACTATCACCCAGTAGCAGTCACATCTACAGTGATGAAATGCTTTGAGAGGTTGGTCATAACTAGACTGAACTCCTGCCTCAGCAAGAACCTGAACCCGTTGCAATTTGCCTATCCCCACAAGAGGTCGACGGCAGATGCAATCTCAATGGTTCGCTACACGGCTTTAGACGCCCTGGACAACACAAACACCTACGTCAGGATGCTGTTCATCAACTATAGCTCAGCATTTAACACCATCATTCCCACAATCCTGACTGAGAAGTTGCAGAACCTGGGCCTCCATACCTCACTCTGCAATTGCATCCTCAACTTCCTAACTGGAAGACCATAATCTGTGCGGATTGATGATAACATATCCTCCTTGCAACACTGGTGCACCTCAGGGGTGTGTGCTTAGCCCACTGCTCTACTCTCTCTATACCCGTGACTGTGTGGCTTGGCATAGCTCAAATACCATCTATAAATTTGCTGACGATACAACCATTATTGGTAGAATCTCAGGTGGTGATGAGAGGGCGTTAATGAGTGAGATATGCCAACTAATGGAATGGTGCCGCAGGAACAACCTGGCACTCAACGTCAGTAAGATGAAAGAGCTGATTGTGGACTTCCAGAAGGGTAAGACGAAGGAACACATAGCAATCCTCATAGAGGGATCAGAAGTGGAGAGAGTGAGCAGTTTCAAGCTCCCGGGCGTCAAGATCTCTGAGGATCTAACCTGGTTCCAACATATTAATGCAGTTATAAAGAAGGCAAGACAGTGGCTATACTTTATTAGGAGTTTGAAGAGATTTGGTATGTCAACAAATACACTCAAAAACTTCTATAGATGTACCGTGCAGGGCATTCTGACAGGCTGCATCACTGTTTGGTATGGTGGGGGGGGGGGGGGGGGGGAAGCTACTGCACAGGACCAAAAGAAGCTGCAGAGGGTTATAAATTCAGTCAGCTCCATCTTGGGTACTAGCCTACAAAGGAGCGGTGTCTCAGAAAGCCAGCATCCATTACTAAGTACCTCCAGCACCCAGGGCATGCCCTTTTCTCACTGTTACCACCAGGTTAGAGATACAGAAGCCTAAAGGCACAGACTCAGCGATTCAGGAACAGCTTCTTCCCCTCTGCCATCCAATTCCTAAATTGACATTGAACCCTTGGACACTACCTCACTTTTTAAAAAATGTGCAGTATTTCTGTTTCTGCATGATTTTTACTCTATTCAATATACGTATACTGTATAAAGTATACTGAATAAGATTTATTGAGTAAGCGGAACAAGTGCTACACATGCCCTTACACTTCCTCCCTTACCACCGTTCAGGGCCCCAGACAGTCCTTCCAGGTGAGGTGACACTTCACCTGTGAGTCAGCTGGGGTGATATACTGTGTCCAGTGCTCCTGATGTGGCCTTCTATATATTGGCGAGACCCGACGCAGACTGGGAGATCATTTTGCTGAACTACGCTCTGTCCGCCAGAGAAAGCAGGATCTCCCAGTGGCCACACATTTTAATTCCAAATCCCATTCCCATTCTGACATGTCTATCCACAGCCTCTTCTACTGTAAAGATGAAGCCACAGTCAGGTTGGAGGAACAACACCTTATATTCCGTCTGGGTATCCTCCAACCTGATGGCATGAACATTGACTTCTCTAACTTCCGCTAATGCCCCACCTCCCCCTCGTACCCCATCCGTTATTTATTTATATACTGTACACACATTCTTTCTCTCTCTCTCTCTCCTTTTTCTCCCTCTGTCCCTCTGACTATACCCCTTGCCCATCCTCTGGGTTTCCCCCCCTCCCCCTTTTCCTTCTCCCTGGGCCTCATGTCCCATGATCCTCTCATATCCCTTTTGCCAATCACCTGTCCAGCTCTTGGCTCCATCCCTCCCTCTCCTGTCTTCTCCTATCATTTTGGATCTCCCCCTCTGCCTCCCACTTTCAAATCTCTTACTAGCTCTTCCTTCAGTTAGTCCTGATGAAGGGTCTCGGCCTGAAACGTCGACTGTACCTCTTCCTAGAGAAGCTGCCTGGCCTGCTGCGTTCACCAGCAAATTTGATGTGTGTTGCCTGAATTTCCAGCATCTGCAGAATTCTTCGTGTTTACATTCCTCAATAAGATTTATTTATTTTATTTTTATTTCCCCTTCTATATTATGTATTACATTGAACTGCTGCTACTAAGTTAAGAAATTTCACGTCACATGCCGGTGATAATAAACCTGATTCTGATTCTGATTCCTCTACATCAGTGATTCTCGACGTAAATTGGGGGACTGCTTCATCAGGCACCTTCCTCCAGCCACATAAACAGCTCATTCCACCAAAAAAGGCAAGATTTCCTAGTGACCACTCATTTCAGTTCAACTTCCCATTCCCATTCTGACATGCCAGTCCAGGGCCTCCTCTGCATTCATGATGAGGCCACCCTCAGGTTGGAGGAGCAACACCTCATATTCTATCTGAGTAGCCTCCAATCTAACAGCATAAACATTGATTTCTCTAATTTCTGGTAAATTCTTCCTCCTTCCCCCTTCTTTGACATTTCCCATTCTGACTTCCTTCTTACCCCTTCACTTCTCCTCCTTTGTCCATAGCTACCCCCTGACCCTCTGGTGCTCCTCTTTCCCTTTCTCCCATAATCCACTGTTCTCTTCTTTTTCTTCTTCTTCAGCCCTTTACGCCAGTGATCCCCAACCACCGGGCTGCAAAGATGTGCTACCAGGCCGCGAGGAAACGATATGATTTGGCGATATGGAATGATATGAGTCAGCTGCACCTTTCCTCATTCCGTCACGCACTGTTGAACTCCAACACCGCCCCCCCCCCCCCGCCGTCGGCTGGTCCGCAAGAATATTGTCAATATTAAACCGGTCCGCGGTGCAAAAAAGGTTGGGGACTCGTGCTCTATGCCTTCCACCTATCACCTCCCAGCTTCTCATTTCAATCCCCCTCCCCCACCCACACACCTTCCCCCTCGCTTGTCTTCACCTACCACCTGCCAGCTTGTACTCTTTCCCTTCCCTCACCTTCTTATTCTGGCTTCTTGCCCCTTCCTCTCCAATCCTGATGAAGGGTCTCAAACCAAAATGTTGATGGTTTATTCTTGAGATGAGAAGATCTGCAGTTGCAGGAAATCCAAGCAACACACACAAATGCTGGAGGAATTCAGCAAGCCAGGCAGCATCTATGGAAAAGAGTAAACCATCGACGTTTCGGGCCAAAACCCTTCAACGGGACTAGGAAGATAGAAGTCCCGATGAAGGATCTCGGCCCAAAATGTTGACTGTTTGCTCTTTTCCATAGATGCTGTCTGGTCTGCTGAGCCCCTCCAGCATGTTGTGATTGTTTATTCCTCTCCGTAGATGCTGCCTGACCTGTTCAGTTTCCCAAACCTCATAAATAGCACGACTACTAGAGAAGATCAGAAGCTGGGACTTCTGCACCAAGTTACTCAACTCCTTACATCCCAAGGCTTCTCCAGTACCTAGAAGATACAAGTCAAAACAAGGAACAAGTTGCAGTGGTCCTGTCTCTGGCACTGAGGTTGGACCCTCGTCTCAGAAGGGGAGGAGGGAAGAGAGGACAGCAGTAGTGATAGGGGATTCTATAGTCAGGGGGGCAGATAGGAGATTTTGTGGGGGAGATCGGGAGTCTCGGATGGTATGATGCCTCCCAGGTGCTGGGGTCCGGGACATCTCAGATCGGGTGCAGGTTATTCTTGAGAGGGAAGGCAAGAATCCAGATGTTGTGGTCCATCAACGACATGGGTAGGAAGAGTGAGGGGGTCCTGCATAGTGAGTTCAGGGAGTTAGATGAGAAGCTGAAGGGCAGGACCTCCAGGGTAACAATCTCAGGATTGCTACCTGTGCCACGTGTGAGTGAGGCGAGGAACAGAAGGATTATACAGATCAATAAGTGGCTGAGAGGATGGTGCAAGAGGGAGGGCTTCAGGTTTTTAGATAATTGGGCTTTGTTCCAGGGAAGGTGGGATCTGTTCCGACGGGACCGTTTACACTTGAACTGGAGGGGTACTAACATTCTTGCAGGAAAGTTTGCTAGTGCTGCTTGGGGGGGGCTTAAACTAAATTTGCAGGGGGAGGGATCCAGAACATGAGAGAGGATAGCGAGATGAAGTATAAAGGACAGGTGGGGACTACACGGTTCCGGAATATTAAGTGTGAAGTAGAGAAAGGTGAGGTGGAACGAGTGATAAGGAGGATACATGTGCAGAGGGATGGTCTGACGGAGCATGGAGTTAAATGTGCAGAAACAGTAAGTAAAGTTAAGAAGGACAACAAAATTCAAGGGGCGTATAGCCCGGTGAGAGTTCGGGGAGCTGGGTTATGCACAATAGGCAGCGATTTAAACAGAGAGAGGAGAAATGGGTTAAAAATTCTATATCTGAATGCACGAAGTGTCAGAAATAAGGCAGATGAGCTCAGGTGCGAATGGGTAACTATGATGTTGTTGGGATAACGGAGACATGGCTGCAGGGGGATCAGACCTGGGAATTGAATGTACAAGGGTATACGTGCTATCGAAGGGATAGAAAGGTGGGCAGAGGGGGTGGGGTGGCCCTGTTGGTGAGGAATACGATTCAGTCCCTTGCAAGGGGGGACATAGAATCAGGAGAAGTAGAATCGGTGTGGATAGAACTGAGGAACAGTAAGGGCAAAAAGACCCTAATAGGTGTTATCTACAGGCCCCCAAACAGTAGCATGGATATTGGGTGCAAGTTGAATAGGGAGTTAACAATGGCATGTGGCAAAGGAAATGTCGCAGTAGTTATGGGGGATTTCAACATGCAGGTGAACTGGGAAAATCAGGTTGGTACTGGACCCCAGGATAGGGAGTTTGTAGAGTGCCTACGGGATGCATTTTTGGAGAAGCTTGTACGAGAGCCGACCAGGGATAAGGCTATTCTGGATTTAGTGTTGTGCAATGAACAGGATTTGATAAGTGACCTTGAACAAAAGGAGCCATTAGGAGGTAGTGACCATAATATGATGTTTTTATCTGCAAGTTGAGAGAGATAAGGGCAGATCAGAAGTGTCAGTATTGCAGTTGAACAAAGGAGACTATGGAGCCATGAGGGAGGAGCTGGCCAAAGTTGACTGGTGGGATATCCTAGCAGAAAAGACAGTAGAACAGCAATGGCAGGTATTCTTGGGAATAATGCACAAGGTGCAAAATCAGTTCATCCCCAGGAGAAGGAAGGATTCAAAGGGGGGAAAGTGGCCACAGTGGTTGACAAAGGAAGTCAGAGATAGCATAGCATTAAAAAAGTATAACAGAGCTAAGGTGAGTGGAAGATAGATGACTGGGAAATTTTTAAGGAGCAACAGAACTTAACTAAAAAGGCTATACGGGGAGAAAAAATGAGGTATGAATGCAAGCTAGCTAGGAATACACGGAGGATAGCAAAAGTTTTTTTAGGTATGTGAAGAGAAGGAAGATAGTTAAGAACAATGTTAGGCCCTTGAAGAATGAATTGGGAGAAATTGTTATGGGAAACAGAGAAATGGCAGACAAATTTAATAAGTACTTTGGATCTGTCTTCACTAGGGAAGACACAAGCAATCTCCCAGATGTATGGATGGGCCAAGGACATAGGGTAACAGAGGAACTGAAAAAGATTGACATTAGGAAGGAAACGGTGCTGAGTAGACTGATGGGACTGAAGGCTAACAAATCCCCAGGTCCAGATGGTCTGCATCCTAGGGTACTAAAGGAGGTGGCTCTGGAAATTGTGGATGCATTGGTGATCATTTTCCAATGTTCCTTAGATTCAGGATCAGTTCCTGAGGATTGGCGAATGGCTAATGTTATCCCACTTTTTAAGAAAGGAGGGAGGGAGAAAACAGAGAACTATCGCCCTCTTAGCCTAACATCAGTAGTGGGGAAGATGCTAGAGTCCATTATTAAAGATGAAATAGTGGCATATCTTGATAGCAGTGATAGGATTGGGGTGAGCCAGCATGGATTTACCAAGGGCAAATCATGCTTGACTAATCTATTGGAGTTTTTCGAGGATGTAACCAGGAAGATAGACATGGGAGATCCAGTGGATGTGGTGTACCTTGACTTTCAGAAGGCATTCGATAAGGTACCACATAGGAGATTGGTGGGTAAAATCAGAGCTCATGGCATTGGGGGGAGGATATTGACATGGATAGAAAACTGGTTGGCAGATAAAAAGCAAAGGGTAGCAGTGAATGGGTGTTTCTCAGAATGGCAGGTGGTGACTAGTGGGGTGCCACAGGGCTCGGTATTGGGACCACAGCTGTTTACGATTTACGTCAATGATTTAGAGGAAGGCATTGTGAATAACATCAGCAAGTTTGCTGATGATACTAAGCTGGGTGGCAGTGTGACATGTGATGAGGATGTTAGGAGAATTCAAGGTGACTTAGATAGGCTGGGTGAGTGGGCAGAAGCTTGGCAGGTGGCGTTCAATGTGAATAAGTGTGAGGTTATTCACTTTGGGCGCAAGAACAGGAAGGCAGATTATTATCTGAACGGTGTGGAGTTAGGTAAGAGAGAAATACAAAGAGATCTAGGAGTACTTGTTCATCAGTCTCTGAAGGTGAACGAGCAAGTGCAGCAGGCAGTGAAGAAGGCTAATGGAATGTTGGCCTTTATTACAAAGGGAATTGAGCACAAGAGCAAGGAAACCCTTTTGCATTTGTACAGGGCCCTGGTGAGACCACACCTGGAGTACTGTGTGCAGTTTTGGTCTCCAGGGTTAAGGAAGGACATCCTGGCTGTGGAGGAGGTGCAGCATAAGCTCACTAGGTTAATTCCTGGGATGTCCAGACTGTCTTACGCAGAGAGGTTAGAGAGACTGGGCTTGTACACGCTGGAATTAAGGAGATTGAGGGGGGATCTGATTGAGACATATAAGATTATTAAGGGATTGGACAAGATAGAGGCAGGAAATATGTTCCAGATGCTGGGAGAGTCCAGTACCAGAGGGCATGGTTTAAGAATAAGGGGTAGGTCATTTAGAACAGAGTTGAGGAGGAACTTCTTCTCCCAGAGAGTTGTGGAGGTGTGGAACACGCTGCCTCAGAAGGCAGTGGAGGCCAATTCTCTGGATGCTTTCAAGAAGGAGCTAGATAGGTATCTTATGGATAGGGGAATCAAGGGTTATGGGGACAAGGCAGGAATCGGGTATTGATAGTAGATGATCAACCATAATCTCAGAATGGCAGTGCAGGCTCAAAGGGCCGAATGGTCTACTTCTGCACCTATTGTCTATTGTCTATAAAATGTCAGGCTTCACTGGTTTTAATAGTACAGCATCAACAGTTCTCAACCATTTCACCACCATCTAGAACAATGCAGCCTACTTCACTGGCATGACAAAGCTGCCCTAAGCAGCAAGATACTCTGCAGTTAATCACCCAGGCCACATTGACAGCACCTTTCAAATTACAACTTCTATCACCTAGGTCAAGGACAGCAGGGGCATTGTAAGTTTCAAACCACCTGGGTTTGTAAATATATCACTGTTCCTTCACTATTGCAGGGTCATGGCACTGCCTGCCGAACTGCACATTTTCACCAGAAAAGCTGCAGTAATTAAAGAAGGCAGCTCACAATCTCCATCTCTGGAGCGATCAGAGGCAGGAAACAAATGCTAGCTTTCCCAGCAATACCAAATCCTGGGAGTTGAATTAAGCTTAATTAAACTTAAATATAATGATATTCAATATGTAAATACAACCAACTCAAATGAAATAATGGCTTATTAACTTTCTTTTGGCGGTGTTAGTAGAAAAGAAATTTCACTTTAAGTCATTCAATCAATTTTTTTTTACATTCACCTGAAATGGCAGTTGAGTTCTTGAAAAAAATCTGTAAAATAAAACACACAATTAATCTTTACCTTTTCAGTGTTTCAAGGATGTGCCTGCCTACGTTACTTGAACAATTCCTGGAGTATGATTTGAAACTGAACTGTAAAAAAAAGAGTAAAGTGGACCAAAATAAAACCGAATTGGATGGGAAACAATCATATAAATTTTGCACAAATATGTAAAGTGGTACTTTGCAGTTGTAAGTGACCTAAAATCCACATCTAAAGACCCCAAATCACCTATTGTATTGATTACTTAGATTCCATTCACTCCTACCACAGAATTTTTATCTCTTTAGAAGTATTGAAACTTACCAGTTATAGATTCTGTTTTCCTGAGAAGGGTATTAGTGATTCTTTAAACTCCTTCAAAAGATAACCAACCATTCTTTCATCATAAAATGATTGTATTTCTTATTGAATAACATTGATGGCGATTTTATACACATTCCTCTTGCACTATGAGACAACATTGAATATTTTACTGAAAAAAATCAAACTGCAAATGCTGCAGATTGAATCGTTTAGGTTTTCTTTCTACTTACTGATACTGCAATTATGTTTCCAGGAAACTTTATTTTTCAGTATAATTATATTCATTTCAAGTAAGTTCTTCTCTTTTGCATTCTGCACTACTATTATAGCTTTAGTTTCTGTACGTTTTTTCCCAATTCACCATTAGATTTCCACCATCAATTCTAATTCTTTAAACATACACATTCATTCCTTTCAGTATAGAAAATAACAAAACTGTCTAAGTTTTCTTATATCACTGCTTTTTTATTAGGTGTAAATATTTGCATCTGGTTTCTCTTTAACTTTGAGTATGTGTAGATGCAATGCACACAGACCTGGGATTTGCATGGCAGTTTCTCAGTTAGCTCCCTTCAGTTCAACAAAATTCATTGGTATCATTTTGATCTCCCCTTGAACTGTAAATCTCAGCCAAAATTGCTGATTTCCTTGCCATTACTCGTGAATCTATCCTCTACAACCATGGAATTATTCAATCACATTTTCATTTTTATTAATTTGTCCTATGATAGCCTTCATGATGCCTTCATATTCTTTCAGCTGTCCTATGCTCTTACTTCGTTAATCATTCTTTTTGTAATAATTTGCTGTTTATCTACTCAATGTATCAACTTTTAAGTTCATTGTGCATTTAACTCTTTATCTAATGCTATCTAAAGTTATGGACAAAATTTGTTCATATGTTTTTATAACATTAAATATTTTCTTGAAGTCTGCTGATTACATTTTAAATACTTCTTTATTGTACTTTATAAACTATACACTTATACAATCATAAACTAATTCAAACAGCTTGCTTATTTGACATTATAAAGTAAGTGATTGTTCTAAGTACCTGAACACAGTATGCTGCTTCTTTGTAATTATTTTCCAAACGATTATAAAATGTGATTTCTATTTAAATTTTAGACTTCTTAAATCCCAGAAACATGTTTGTTACTTTTGATATTAAAATAAGTTCAATGTCTTCTGAAATCGTAGGTACAAACTGCAAATGTTTTGAACACAATTTAACCAAATTAACACCTAAATAAAGATTTATCTTTCAATTAAATATCTTGTAATCCTGTAATTTTTTTTATCCTTGTTTATAACATTATGTTGCCTTGAAACTTCTGGTGAAAATAGCTTAAGACAATTTTTTTTGCTTTTCTAGCCTCACCAATAATTACTCATTTAATGCTTACATACACATGTAAGCATGTTTCTGAAGCTAATATACTCTCAATGGCTACTTTATTAGGGACACCTGTATATCTGCTCATTCATACAAATATCTAATCAGTCAATAATGTGGCAGCAACACAGTGCTTAAAACACAATGCATCGACCATCCACACATGGTTGAGGTTCAGTCATTGTTCAGATCAAATATCCAAATGGGGAAGCTACATGATCATGGAATGAAAGTTGGTGCCAGACTGGGTAGTTTGAGTATCTCAAGAACTGCTGATCTGGGATTTTCACACATGATGGTCTCTAGAGTTTACACAGAATGGTGCGAAAAACCAAAAACATCCAGAGAGCAACAGTTCTGTAGCTGAAAACACCTCATTAATTAGAGAGGTCAGAGAAGAATAGGCAGACTGGTGCAAGCTGACAGGAAGACAACAGGAATTCAAATAATTATGTGTTATAACTGTTGTATGCAGAAGTGCATCTCTGAACGTATTACCTGCCGAATTGAAGTGGATGGGCTACAGCAGAAGACCACACCAGGTTCCACTCCTGCACCTAGTGAAGAGGCCACTGACAGTATATTCTCCTTCAAGCCGCATAGAATGTATGTTATCCTCTAATTGTATTTTTTAAATTTATTGATTTTCACACAATTTTATATGCCACATGTACACAAATTTCTTACCTCGCTGTCATCAATAATAAAGATTTCACTTGCATTACACCTGATGATCATTTAGCAGTCTATTTACAAGTTCATCAACGTTTGGTTCTTTTTTTAAAAAAAAATTAGAATGAATCTCACTTTTTCCAGGTACCTATTGAGTTCTATCAGTTTGTTTGAGTTCTATACCACCTTACTCGCATGGCCATAGCTACATCAGCTTGAGTGTTTCTGGAATGTTTTCACACTATTTTAGGAATTTATGTAGGTCCCGATCCCTCCATTAATTATGTGAATGTGTAAAAAAAAATCGCTTTAAATAAAGCAACTGTCCACAAACATTCTAACACTCCAAACCTTTATAGCAACTCCTAAATTCAAGAGAACTCTGCCAGAAGGCTTGATTTCAGCGTTACCGAAACATGGAAGGTATCGAGAAGTCCAAAGCATTGATATGAGGAGATGGAGGGGAATGTTGAGGGCGGTCGGAGTTTGGGTGAATCATCCCCATATTATTAAAAATTAGGCTCATCGCTATTATGATTTGGAGCGATCATAAATCCGTGACGGGTCACAAAGAAATGGATTAAAAACTAACTATCCCTATTTAATAAAGACGATTTATAATAATTTTAAGTTTTTTTTTGCAATTGTCTAATCGCGTTCGTCACATAATAGGCTTCAGTTCCCGTACCTTCATCAGCAGCGTGAGCCTCTTTCCCACCGACTGCAAAGGACACGACGGGAAAAAATCAGAAGCAACGCAACTGGCCACCTCACTTAATCACGTGCTTCTAAACGTCACTGGTCAGTCACATGAGACCATGGTGCCAAATCATTTGATGCCTCAGTGGACTTGTACGTTGAATTGACAGGGCAGTAGCTGGAATGAAACCCCACCGTCACCCTATTGACAATGACAGCAGTGGGAATACTAACTGCCCCAAATAAAGATCCCGGATCAATGAGTATTTTTCACGTTTTCAAAAAGACACATCTAGAATTATTACAAACAATGACTTGTTCCTTTGGTTCTCTTGGTCTTTGTGGAAGTCAACCTGTCTTCAAAGCCGAAGTTTTAACTTATTATTATTTGCTTTATGCTATTCTAGCCTTCTAACCTATTTTATTTGCAACATTTTGTCGATGTGATTTCAAGTCCCAGACCAGAGAAGCATTAACTAACTCTATGGTCCTATCTGTTGAGAATTCTCAGTATCTTCCGTTCCATGTCAGATTTCGCGAATCCTCTGAATATTGCTGTGGCATCGAAATTAAACCATGCTTTGAAAAAGAAACACACACACGCAATTATACCTGTGGCAAAGTGAGCTATTTTATTGTTAATGTGAAATATACAGCGTAGGACTGTAAAAACTTGTAGGCACAAATGACTTAGGTACAGGCATTTAAATAACATTAATGAAATATATTTCTATGATTCTTAACAGAATTAATACATTTGCTTTATTTCTATATCAAGCAGTTGCTCCCGAAAAAAAACATACATTTCAATTTGGAGCGAATGGAACAATGCGTCTCTACAAAATAATTCATAATCATATCCCTTCAGTCGGATCAATGCTTTGCTTAAATATATTTAAACTTCTGCCAGCTTTCTTCCAACAAGTATTGGACACTATTTGATCAACTATTTACTGCCTTTCGCCCTTTGATGTAAAAAATTTTCTTCATGCTTATTACTCCCTTCCTGTTATTGAGCTTACAAAACGTAATGACACACAAGCCTCCTCTTTGGAGGCATAACAGACGGTGCCCGCATTTTAAAAATCCATGGTGCTATTTATCTATGGACTGAGTGACGCTATGTAAAATGAACTGGATGTACATGATCACTGTGCTATTCAGTAACTTTACAGTTTTATTGTTACCCCCACAAACCCAATCCTCACCCACAAGAATAAAATTGGGGAAAAAATGCTGTAAAGAGAAACTCACCAGGATTAAACGTTATCAGCACTGATTTTAGAATATGTTTTATTTAAAACGTCATGCAAGGTTAATGCATTTATTGTATAAATAGCTTAAATCAATAGTTCATTATTATGACATTTCCATTTATATTGATTGAAACTATTTGTCCATTGATCTTAAAAATATTTGTCCATGGACCTTATTCTAGAATATGTTTGCATTAATAAGGTGCTCTTTGTTAGTGAATACGTCTCTATGCTTTAATAAATAAAAATAACCGTGACTGAACACGTCAAAATGAGTGTGCTTTAATTAGTGGCTTTGTACTCAAATATAAATACTCGTGTTGCATTCGGATCATTTAAAAGAAGAAACTTTGCTATTTAATAGAAATACACAGCTCCTCCATCAGGGCAACCTAATAGTTCCGCAAGGGGACACTTCATTTATGTCTTAAAACTTATTTTGGCTTGATGAAAATAAAAGACAACACGTTTCGTCTTTGAGATAAAGCCGCACGGACGGCCGCCGGGTCAGTTTCTTCTCTTTATGTTGAATCTGCCCGGTGCAGAGTTTTTTTTTGTGACTGTTGCCTACGGGCTGGTGGCAGTTCACATAACGACACACTTCCCCTTCAGTTTCTCTGTCCTCTTTTGCTGCTTCGATTTCTTCCCGTCGATTTGCAGGCTCACCGCCCTGCGCTTCTCCAGGTTCAGCAGTTCCTGGAAGAGCTCCTTCACGTTGTGATTGGTCTTGGCCGAGGTCTCCATGAAGCCACACTTCCACCGCTTGGCTTGGGACTCGCCGTCACTGGCTTGCACCTCCCTCAGCGTGTCGTCGCACTTGTTCCCCACCAGCATGATGGGGATGCTCTCCACGTCTCCCTTGATCTGGCATACTTGTTCGTAGATGGGCTTCAGTTCTTCCAAAGACTGTTTGCTCGTGATGGAGTAAACGAGGATGAAGGCGTGCCCTTTGGAGATGGAGAGGCGCTGCATGGCCGGGAACTGGTGACTCCCCGTGGTGTCAGTGATCTGCAAAGTGCAGATGCTCTTGTCACAACTGATGACCTGGCGGTAAGTGTCTTCGATCGTGGGGATGTAGCTCTCCCGGAAGGTCCCTTTGACAAACCGGAGCACCAGCGAGCTCTTGCCCACGCCTCCCGCTCCGAACACCACCACCCTGTAATCATTGCTCTGTTCCGGCATCTTGTTGGTTGGCTCACACCGTCACCTGGAGTCAAAGGGAAGAATATTATATACGTTCAACTCATTTCTAAACCGATCTTTTAACAACATAGAAAAACAGTGACCAGTTTATCCAATGTCAAAATTCATAAGCACAAGATATGAACCATATGCAGTGAACAGTTAAACGGGACTATTCCGCTACAGCTCGCCTTTCGAAGGTTAAAAAGACACGGGGGCTTCTGTGCAGGACCCTCTCGTCTCGCAGATTCCGAATACCTCGGGGATCGTCCTGTTCTTAAACTACAGACCGAAATAAAACTAGAAATCACTGCAGGTCCAGTGTCATCTCATTGCCCTTGTCAGAAGACCGCTACCCGGTCTTATAGACGCTTTTAAAAAATAAACAATTACCTTGCGAAACCACAGCGTGGAGTATTTAGTGCCGAACGTTTATGCCGGGCTGCGCTGCGTTCAGTCTTGACAACCCATCGCGGCTGAAGGATGGGCAGGATCGATAGCGAAGCAGTCGGCTTTCTGCTGACTGAAAGGGCTGGAGGGAGTTTCTGTCTGATATTAAAGACACCAGAGACACGCTCCATGCAGCGATGTTACGTATCTGGTTTGTTTAGAGAGCTCGGTATGAGCAGGGAGCTGACTATCGTCATCAGTGATTTTCAACGCTACGTCTCGGTGCGGGTCGTCAGGATGCTGCAGCGAGGGTCGAAGACCTGTTCAGTCTGAGGCAGTGCTGCTAATGAATCTTCCACGGGTAGGAGAAACCCAGCAGAGCGCGATGGAGCGCAGCACGTATCAAATCCGCACCGTCAGCACTAAAAATAAACTATTTTCCATTCAACGCGATACGACTTGGGCAACGCTTTGTTTTGCGGGCTTTATCTCAATGGACAGAATTTTTCACGAATAATCAAATAGGTGAAACAGTAATTATGCAATGAGGCGGAGAGGGCGGGCGGGAGCTGCAGTATTCCAAAACAAATAAAGCACAAAATGCCACAAAATAAGTCGGTCAACACCTGAAACTAAGGCTAAGATTTACGGTCGAATGTCTAATCCTCTGCCTTCCGCCTTCAAACGGTGTTTCAGCTCCTGTCATCTACCTTTCAATTCAGTTTCTTTGTCACTTTTCCCCCCAATCCAAATGGCAGGCAAACACGCGGATTCTGTTTTCCACGTACTGCCGTCACTAACAAGGTCTTATATTTACTGCATTTTATGAAGTCAAGGTTCATCTATTTCCACGGGTTTACCAATTATTGAACGTCACTGCGGCACCCAAAGGCAGGGCCTATCTGGAGCAGCCACAGTCCTCTTTAAACTATGCAACAGGATGAGAAATAACATTGCTGACTTAAACAGTAAAACACTGCATGCTTGGCATGCTTAATGTCGCATATAATCTTACACTCCCAGAATACTTCAAATTATTCAGAATAATTCGGAATTCTAAAGCTCTACTTTCTTCGGCGTATTTTCCAGTCAGTTTTCCTTCATTTTGAAATCTAAAAATCTAAAATATATATTCCAATGATTTAGGCATATCCAGATGGGGTTATTTTGTCATCTGTTCTACATACATTACGCCAGAGATCTGATTTTTTTTCTCTCTTTCTACACAAAGTGAGGATTGGACCATTTGTTGTCTTTCAGGAATACTGAAATTGCTTTGTCCAGCCAACAAATAGCCTCTTAGACACTGATTACGGATGTTAAAACAGTTAAAAGCAACACAACAGGCCAGGCAGCATCTAGAAAAATAGGACAGTCGATGTTTCGGGCCGAAACCCTCCGGCAGGACTATTTGTACTATTTTCCGTAGACGCTGCGTGGCCTGCTGAGTTCCTCCATAACTTCGTGTGCGCTGCTCGGATATCCAGCATCTGCAGACTTTCCCTAGTCAGTTACCCTCAGTAAGACTTGTAATCACTTTTCAAGTCCAATGGCAAAGAGTGAGAAATATTCAGATATATGACACGCTCGTAGAACATGCAGAGCGTAAATGGGGCAGTGTATTAGCTCAAAACAATGACCTTTGTATATTCGATACTTGAAAGAAAAACGAAGAGCGTCCCATTTAGAAGAATAAAATGCAAATGGGAAATATGTAGACATCAACTACCATATTGGTCAATGGTCTGTTCGGCGAATTTGTCTAAATTACACTCCTGCTTCTAAATATTTCTATTGAAATTCTAAGTCCAAATTGCTCAAAGTTCATCTACATGGGACTATAAGGAAGGAGAAATTCCAATGTTTGCTTATGCTTTTTTATGTGTGACCATCAGAAAACTACTTTTGTCAGTATTAGGCATGTTCAAGGCAAAATACCTGCACACCATCCAAGAGCTTAGGTGTTGAAAGTTATATCTTATCATTATTCGGAATAGTTTTACTATGATATCGACACTGCTGCAAAGAACTGGGATCCAATTAAGCACTGATATTCCTTGGTTACCTAGCAACCTTTCCCATTCAAAGACATTATAATGTGGGAATTATTAATGCCTCTTAAAATTACAAATACCAAAATGAGATACAAAAATCTCATTGTCAGAAATGCTAACTGAACACAAACGGATTGGCTGATGTTAAACCATGACTACAACAGAATATAGGCAGTTTACTGTTATTCATTTATCGAACACGTCGGTGAATATTCAGCAACCTATTGTGACGGGAAATTGACAAGCAAGTTGTATTGGTCCTGGGTTCTTAGTTGCATCTTACGGAAGAAGCGAAGCATCTACCAATAGAATCAGAAACCATGGACAAAGTTTTCTTCCCCCCCCCCCCAACACACACACACACACACACACACACACACACACACACACACACACACACACACACACACACACACACACACACACACACACACACACACACACACACACACACACACTCCAAAGGCTGATGGTAGCGAACACGCTTTAAGATAAAAGAGAAACGGACCGGAAGAAGTCTAGAATGAGCAGGGTTTACTTTCCTGCCACGGCCAGATTAGGGAACAGCAGATCGCACGGGGTCAAGTATTGCAAGCGGATGGAAATAATATTCTATGCTTTGAGAATAACGGATTAAACAAACTACTTGGTAGTTGGATAACTAATAGCTGCAAGTACATTGAAAGTTGAAGGTTGAACATCTGTCGGGCGCATGTTAAAAAAAGGAGTTCTTTGCTCTAACTGACCTCTCCCAATAAACGCAAGCTGACCACACGGACGTTGGTGATGTCGCTGTGCGCAGATCGGTGACACAACTCGAACAATACATGCTGATACCAATATACACGCGTTTATTTATTTATCTCTGTTTTTTTAAAGAAGTCTGGAGAATGGGGATAGAGAGATAGGAAGCAGGACCGCCCCTCATTCATTCGGCAGTTTGTATCCATGCAGATCCTTTCGGCCGTTCACCGCCTGCCTCTCTTCCTTTCTCTTTTACCCGGGCGATATAAAAGGAACAGCAGCAGTAAGACGGCACGGGTGCCCAAAGGAAAGCCTTTTGCGACCCCCACCAGAACAGGCAGACAACATTTTCTGAATTCGTTTCGGTATCAGTTATCACCCCAGTGGAGGTTACTCTAGGCGTTTCCGATCACTTTGATTGATTTTGACCGGCTGTTTACAACCATTCTGAACACATTCAGTGGGAATAATAAATTCTGGATGAGAACCCCGTGCGGGTCTTCCGATGCACATTTGGGACTCCTGGGAATTAGTGCTAACATTCAGCGATGGCACTAATTAGTCTGCCGTTCCTAAAAAAAAACCTCCTGCACCATTTGTAAAAAGCAGCAAACACTCAGAGGATTTGCTCGAGAATTGCTTTGTTTCTGTAATAATGAAACAATCATATGCTGGATTTCTTTTAAAATGAAGGTCCGATCGACCGTTTCTTTAAAATAAAACGGAGGCACACCCACTCCGCGGTACAGGAAATGCTAGAATTCATTTCAAAGCGCGGATCCTTCAACTCCTGGGGGATAAAGGCGTCACCCTTTCACGGGGTTTAAGTAACATCGAATCTATTATAAACATGCATCTACAGATAAGGATTTATATTACTATGCATATTTATGTCTGTGCGTATGTGCATGTTCATACACCAGAAATTCATTTCCAGGATGGAAACTGAGCAACACTTTACCTTCAGAAGGGATCCTCTTTTTTAAAAACTGGAAAGGCCGCTTGAAAGGGTCACATGCCGCCGCAAAGGAAAGCTCAGGTCCAGCTTTTCACGTGGATTGGGTTCGACAGTGATGAAGGGAGCCGCGCCAAGCTCCGACGCACTGTGCGATGAGTCTGCGATTGCCAGGACCGGCTACGCCTGGGGGAAGGAACGAAGCGCACGCCGCTCCGCTCTCGGCCCAGGATCTGTGATTAGATACACCGCCTGTTATTGCTGCAGACAGATGGCACGTGATCCCTTTCAAAATAAGAGCCTCTGGTACTTTCAATCCATGTTTATACCTGGCGGAATTGTACTTTCAACATGGAGTAAAACGTACATTTTTGGGTATCTTAGTGCCAAGCCTAGAGAGTTGGTGTATTGATAATAATACTGATATTAGCATACCTGTTCAATCAAAAAAAATCTCCAGCAATCTGTGCCCAGGTAGATGGCTAGACATGGGTGGGATATCAGTAAATGACATTGAATTTACTTCTGCCCTTGCCCAAGTTGCCCTGTGTGAAGTTTCATAGCAATTGGTTGAGACTGAAAGTCATCAAAGCTGAGCCCAGTCCCGTTCACACTCATTTATGGACGTTTTCCATCACGCACCATCTCGATGCTGCACCGGAGAAGAAAACCTTGCATTTTGAACATTTATATCCCTTCTAGTCTTAGTGCGTACCTTCATCAACAGTAACATAGTAATATGCAGATTATCATTTGTATATCATTATGTACAGTGAAATGTGTCGTTTTCGTTTACAACAACCCAACCTCAGCATGTGCTGGGGGAGCCCAGAAGTGTTGCCAAACATTCCAACACCATATTACCATACCCACAATGTTGCTTTATTAAGATTTTTTAAAAAACTATGCAGAAATACTCCAGTCAGACAGCATCCATGGAGACAGAAGCAGGGTAATGTATCTTGTCTGACTCCCTTTGCCTCAAGTGGGACAAGTTTGTTTTAGGTTCAGAGAAGTTGGAGTAGGGATGAAAAGTAGCAAAGGGACTATCTCAGACAGGATGAGGCTGTGCTTGAAATGGTGATTTGCTGTTGATAAATTCATGGAAAATGTTAAAGAGAGAAGCAATATAAAGGAATGTAAAAGCTGTAGGAAATGTCTGGCTGGTCATGTTGCTCCAGTGGAAAAGTTAAAATCAAAGGAAATCTCTTGGAAAGGATGAAACCAAGGTTGCCATGGTGAAACTATCCAACTGATGCTACATGTATATAAGGTGTGCCACTTAGTTTAATTATTTGAGATTTGTAGATTCAAAATTTGGTGCCACATGTAGCAAGTGGATAGATCTAGATATAACCCTACAAAAATTACAAAGCTTGTTTTCCAATGGCAACGTCCATAATTATGGGAGCTTAACATCGAGGGATATATATTGTATCAAAAGGGCAGTGGGGGTGGGATGGTTTTGTTGGTAAAGCATGAAATAAAATCTTTAGAAAGAAGTAACATAGGATTGGAAGCTGTAGACTACTTGTGGGTAGAATTTTTAAAAACTGATGGGAGTTATATCGAGACCTCCATAAAGCAGCCAGAATGCGGGGTACAAATTACAAGGGAGATAGAAAAGACTTGTAAAAAGATCAATGTTTTGATGGTAATAGGGGATTCCAATATGTAGATAGATTTTAAAAAATCAGATTGGTACAAGATCCCAAGAGAAGGAATTTGTAGAATTCCTATGAGATAGCTTTTTAGAATAGCTTGTGGTTGAACCTCATAAGAAAAAGGCAAATCTGGATTGAGTGTTGTGTAATGAACCAAATTTCATTAGGGAACTTATGGTAAAGGAACCCTTAGGAGGCAGCATTCATCTTATGATAGAATTCACTCTTCAGTTTGAGAGGTAGGAGGTAAAATCAGATCCATTGGTTTTACAGTGGAGCAAAGGCAACTTCAGTGGCATGAGAGAGGAGCCGGCCAAGGTTCATTTGAAGGGGACACTAGCAGGGATGATAGTAGAGCAGTATATAGAAATTATAGGTCACTTAGCTTGACTCCAGTGGTTAGCAAGTTGTTAGAGTCCATTATTAAGGATGAAGTTTTGGGGTATTTGGAGGCACATGATAAAATAGGGCAAAGTAGCATGGTTTCCTTAATGGAAAATATTGCCTGACAAATCTTTTGGAATCTTTTGAGGAAATAACAGGCAGGATAGACAAATGAGAGTCAGTGGATGCTGTTTACTTGGATTTTCAGAAGGCATTCAACAAGGTGCCATACATGAGGCTGTTTAACAAGCTGAGAGCCCATGATATTACAGGAAAGGCACTAGCATTCACAAAAGATTGGCTGACTGGTGAAAGGCAGAGTAGGAATTAAGGGGCAATTTTCTGGCTGCTAGTGGTGTTCTGAAGGGGTCGGTCTAGGTTCCACACTTTTCACATTATAAGTTTATGATTTGATTGAAAGAATAGATGGCTTTGTCGTCAAGTCTGTGGATGATATAAAGGCAGGTGGAGGGGCAGGCAGTATTGAGGAAGCAAGGAGTCTGCAAAAGGACTTGGGCAGATTAAGAGAATGGGCAAGGAAGTGGCAGACGTAATGCAATGCAGGGAAGTGTGTGGTCATGCACTTTGGAAGAAGGAGTAAAGGGATAGAGGATTTTCTAAACAGGGAGCAAATTCAGGAATCATAAGTGCAAAGTGACTTTAGAGTCCTATTGTAGGATTTCCTGAAGGTTAACTTGCAGGTTAAGTAGGTAATAAGGAAGGCAAATGTAATGTTAACATTCATTCAAGTGGACTAGAATATAAAAGCAAAGATTTAATGCTGAGTCTTTATAACAAATTGGTTAGAACATATTTGGAGTATTGTGAGCAGGTTTGGGCCCCATATCTAAGAATGGATGTGTTGGTGTTGCAGAGGGGCCAGAGGATGTTGATGAGAATGATCTGGGAATGAAAGGGTTAACATATGAGGAGTGTTTGATGACTCTGGGCCTGTTCTTGCTGGCGTTTAGAAGAACGGGGGGGAGAACACATTGAACCCTATTGAATATTGAAAAGCCTAGATAAACCACACAGGCAGAGAATATTCACAATAACGGAAGAGTCTAAGCCCAGAGGGCACAACCTCAGAATAAAAAGATGTCCCTTTAGAATTGCGATGAGGAAGAATTTATTTAGGAAAAGACTGTGAATTTGTACAATTCATTGCCACAGATGGCAGTGGAGGCCATGTCATTAAGTACATGGAGAATGGGATTGAGAGGGAACATTAATCAGCCATGATTGAATGGCTGAGCAGACTCAGTGATTGCATGGTCTAATTCTGCTCCTATCTTATGGTCTTATAGTCTAATTATTATCTTCACAGCAGCAATTCATGAAATGATTGTTCAGTGCAGATGATTTTTTGAACATGTCTCACCTGTAACCTATACTTTTTGGTTGAAGTGAGCAGATAGGTGAAAACGGGCTGTTTGTATTATTTACAATGATAGCTCTAGCAACCTAAATCAACTTACCAATAACACAGCAGAGTAATCGATTGGGACGTGAACTCTGGTTTGTAGGTATTCATACAAAGTGAACCAACTGCACATAAGAACAGGTTAACTGTAAATTTAATAATCTCTAGTGAGCACAGTGGTAGAATTTAGTCTAACCATAAATACTGTAGCTAGATTTTTATATTACATAGTAGTCCTTTGCAACTTTATCATTGTTGGGTAAGAGTGGGTTTCACAGTAGTGCAGCTGGTAGAATCACAGCCTTACAGTGCAGGGTTCAGTGGTTGAATTCTGTCATCTGTGTGGAGTTTCTATGTTCTCCCTGAAACCATAAGGCTTTCTTTCAGGTCCTCCAGTGTCCTTCCACAGCACAAGAATGTGCAGCTTGGTAACCCAAATTGCCACTGTAAACGCCCCTAGATTATAACGGAATGGTAGAATCTGGAAGGAATTGTTGCGAATGTAGGAAGAATTAAATGCAATTAATTTTGGATGAGTGTAAATAGGGAGTTGATAGTGCAGATTTAGTGGACTGAAAGACCTGCTTCCAATCTGTGTGTCTCTAATTCAATTTTAGATTTTATATAACTAAAAATGCTACATCATTCCTTTGACTGACACTTGTTTCGATTGTGAATTCCAATGGGGACATTACTGAATAATTTTATCCTATTGTGGTATGAATAACTACACCCTAACATGTTTTCTTAGGAAGTTTGATCACTTGGAATAAATCAAAATCTGGGAGATTAACATGTAATTCCTTCTTGTAATTTACTAACACCAATATACTTGTTAGTCAAGCTATTATATCAGGAATGCAATTTAGATTTCAAAATTAAAAATGCTGAATAATCTTACATTTATATTTATGATTCATAATAATATTTAATATAAATAATTTAGTATATAACTGTGCAAATGCTTCTTATAAAAATTAAGATAATCACCACATGAGATCACATAAACTGAACAGCTTATAGATAACAGTTAAAATACTGCCTGCAATCTTATTGTAGTCACATGGCTATAATGTCTCCAAAAAGATGTATGCAGGATTATGGAAAATACACAAATATAATAAAACTACAGCTATATTCAAATAAGTCATCAGTTACAATTTAGATGCTCGGAAAGGCAAATTTAATTTTCTCCAACTTATAAAGTGTTGAATAAATGGTTCATTGAAATATTTATCATGAAATGCATTACATTTCTTTTTAAAAATGTCTGCAGCTTCAGGTGATGGGTGCGCTCTGGAAGCAGAGTCTACATTGATCAGAGGGGAAATAGTGGTGCTATGGCTCTATTGTTTAATATGCCTGCCAATTGGTTTTATTAGCTGAGAATGGAAACTCAATATAACCTCAAGCAAGCCAGATGATACGAAAAGAATAATAAAAACTAACCTGGTGAATTATTTTCTCATTTATCTGTACTGGCTAACCTGATAGGCATTTCTCAGAGCCTCATAATTTATATTATACCAATAAAAAAGCAGAATCTGCTAACAACTGCACCTGTTTGCCTATGAGCAATCACCTTATCAGAGATTTCCCTTTGTTTTTCATTATCCTTTCCCCCTTCCCCTTTTACCAAAAAGTAACATTTTTAATCTCTTTCCTAATTCTGTTGAGGAGTTCTGTACCTGAAATCTTAACTGTTTCTCTGTCCATAGATAATTACAGCCCTGTCCTATTTTGTGTGTTAATGTGCAAGCATTCATCGGATTTCAACTATGAAAAAGTGCTTTGGAATCAATAAACTACTTCTATAGATTACACAAGAGAGGTAGCAGATGCTGGAAGTCTGGTTCAACACCCACAAAATGCTGTAGGAACTCGGTGAGCCAAGCAGCGTCGATGGAGGAAGGTGAATCGTCGATGTTTTGTGCTGAAACCCTTTGTGAGGACGAAGTACTTCAGAGGATTAGTCAGAGTTCTAGATGCCAACAAATGCAGCAGAAGATATGGTGCACCATATAGGACTGTATTAAGCTTTTCTGTGACTGTATAAACCCCATTCTTCCAAATAACACTCCAGCTTTTTCTATGATATATTTCTACCTGGAGGGTAATAATGACAGCATCAAATAATTGCTCTCTCCTATTGGAATAATCTTTTAGAAATCCAGCTTGACTCTTTCCCTATTCTATGCTCGGATTGCCTCATTGATAGCTATCCAGAAAAATGCGGTGATCCTCAGTGCATGAGGGTTTTTCTTCAGGTGGAGCAGACTCGATGGGCTATATAGCCTAATTCTTTTCTTATGTCTTATGGTTGTATGGTCTTTTTCCATTGCCTGTTGTCGGCAGGTGTCCATCTCGATCTCCTAGACCTAGTATAAACTATCAATGCCTGATCACATTCTCCCAGAGATCATATCAAGAAAGTTACAAGTACATATTTAAATAACTGCTCAAAGTTTCCAAAATGAGAGGAATATTGGAGCATAAGTATGAAACTAAGGTAAAAGAAGGCACATCAAACCATAAGATTGATTTTCTTATTCTGAAACATTTGGAATATTGAATCATTTTATAAATAAGTCATAGATATATATTAAATTATTGATGTACCGCATAAAATAATTAAAATGATGCTTATATCAGTAGTTAAAATGAAATCCCTTTTGTTGTGGGAATGACTGTTAATCACATGTGAACTTGCGTTAAGTTTTAGTGAGGTTTTGCACGAAGGGGAAATCTAGCTGTTCTTCCCAAATGACAGGGAAAGCTCAAAAACAAGGCATTCCCATTTCTATCCCCATTCCCATTCAGACACATCATTCCACAGCTTCCTCTTTTGCCACAAAGAAGCCACTCTTAGAGTAAAGGAGCAACACCTCATATTCTGTCTGAGTAGCCTCTAACCTGATGGCATGAAGATTGATTTCTCCAACAGATAATTTTTTTCTCCACCCCCTTTTCCTCTTCATCTATTCCCCACTCTGGCCTCTTACCTCTTCTCTACCTGTCTATCACCTCCCCTGGTGCCCCTTCTTCTTCTCTCTCTCCCATGGTCTACTCTCCTCCCCTATCAGATTACTTCTTCAGCCCCTTACCTTTCCCACCCACCTGGCTTCAGTTATCACCTTCTAACTAGTCCTCCTTCCCCACCCACTCCTTTTCCAGCATTTTAACCCTTCCTTTTCAGAAATGTTACCTGTTTATTCATCTCCATGGATGCTGTCTAACTTATTGAGTTTCTCCAGCATTTTGTGTGCATAGCCCAGTGTTTCCCAACCTTTTATAGCCCAGGACCACCATAAAGCACCTTCATACTTGCCAACATCCCCCTAAAACACTTTCATACTTACCAATGCCACTCTTAAGCACAATATACTTTCCATCGCTCCCATAGTGTAAAAACATGTCTACCATATGCTAGCATGAGAAAGTGATTCTGCTTTAAATTTTTATTTGCCTTTAAACCTAGCTTGCACAATATCTGTGTGCCGTACATCAGCTTCAATGTAATCCTTGAGCTTGATGGATTTGATGGATTTAGCAGGAGTTGAAATATCTGGTTCAGGTTGAACAACAAAAGCCTTAACTCCCCACATGTAACAATGTCCAAGTGTTTTCTGTTTTTTGTGAGTTTGAAGTTCACTGCACTGAAGTCTCTTTCAATAAGGTAGGAGGATGGAAATGCAATGAAGAAAAGTTTGGCTCTTCTTGAAGGACCAGGAAACTTTGAATGACAGTCTTGCTGCATGTCACAAAAGCCTACATTTTTAAAAAGCGATTTTGCTTCTCCATCATACAGAATTTTGATAATTTCTTCTCTCTTTCCGCGATAATTTCCGCTCTCTTCCTGTTATTTCACCTTGCAAAGAAAAGGGATAGTTACCCAGTATGGAATTTTCAGGTGGTTCAAATCCTTGAATTGATTATGAAAATCCTTCTTCAGTGACTACAGGTGTAAGCAATACTCTTGCAAATCACTGTCTGGGAAAGAGAGTGCCATACTTTCCATGTAGGGAAACTGAGAACATTTTTCTCCCAATGTTTTGCTTATATATTTCCAATTTCTGATAAAAGTGGACACCTCACTTTTTGCCTGGATTAAAATAAAATTCTCACCCTGCAGTTTCATATTTAGAATGTTCATTTTGTCATACAGATTGGCTAGGTATGCCACATCCCTAAGTAAAATTTAATCTTGTTTCCTAAGCTCTTATCAACTTTGAGCAAAAATTCAACTATAGTGTCAAAAAGATCAAATGAATGTTTTAAACAGCAGCCTTTTGATGGCCAACACACTTCAGTGTCAAGAAGCAAGCATTCAACCTCTTCATCATTATCTTAGCATAACTGGTGAAATATTCTGCTATTTAATGGATGAGCTTTAATTTTGTTGATAGCAGATATTACAAGAGTCGTGCTTGAAAAAGTTGCTGCTTGAGGTTTTTGACTGCAAGATGTTGACAATGAATTACGCATTGGATTGCAAACAGACTTGGAGTTTCTTTTTTCATATATGACACTAGACCAGCATGGTGACCTGTCATATATAGTGCTTCATCTGTTGTACAAGAAATCATGTTCCTATTCAGAATATCTTTATCCTCAATATACACTGTGAGCTTGTGTTAGATTGATTCTGCATTGATATTTTTTTAAATTTTTTACAAAAGAGCATTTCTTCATAATCATTTCCATTTTTGATAAACTGTATATACACCATTAGCAATGCCTCATTGTCTCACACAGTTGACTCATCCAGATGTATCAAAAATTCTGCTTTTTCTAGCTCTGCGCATCATTCATACTCATTGTCTTCACTCATTTTGTCAATACGACAAGCTACAGAGTTATTACTCAGAGGAAAAATACTGGTATCCATTTTGAGAACAGTGGTGAGCACTTCTGATACAGAGGCATTATTAATCTTTCACCAACTGTATGAGATTTTCCACACTTCGCTATCATTTTGGAAATGTTATAAAAAGCAATGAGACCACTGTCAAGGTCATTTTTAGCTTTCTTGGCAAATCATTCGAGTGTGCAGCACTTTTCAAATACTTCAAATACATAGGTATGGAGGGAGGGCTGGGGCGGGGTTCTGCGTTGGATGATCAGCCATGATCATAATAAATGGCGGTGCAGGTTCGAAGGGCCGAATGGCCTACTCCTGCACCTATTTTCTATGTTTCTATGTTTCATCTTCTGGAACTAAGTAGTACCATAAGTGCCTTTTCAGGGTGCCTTTGATGGAAGTGTTTCTGGAATCTTGATGGTTTAGTGGCTTCATTAGACAGTACAGTATTACAAATAAGACACATGGGGTGTCGCTGATCTGACAGAAATGGAAGAAAACCATACTCCAGGTATGTAACATTGTATCAACGCACTTTCTGTAGTTTCTGTTTCTTAGTGGGATTGGAATTCAAGGTTTCACTGCCTTCAGACTCATAGAGACCGTGCTATAGGTATTTATCCATCATTAATTGGGCTAAATTAAAATAAAAAATTAACACAAATTGGGAATGCCTGTCGGATGTTGATGATGGCAGTGAGTTGACACAGATGGAGTGATGGTAGCAGCATGCAAACAAACAGCAAGGCGAAGATGAAGATGGTTACAGCAGCAAAAATTGCATTGAGGAGGATTCAAATTGGAATCTCAGTGTTAGTCAGGATAGAGCCGGTGTTTGGCAAGCTACCTTTATACTATTCCAGTTAGTGCGATTGACCAATCACATAAGGTCTCATATTCCTCAAAGATGGTTCTTAACTGCATGTATGAAGCCAAAGTCACTTTGAACACCTTAAGAGGAATCTCTAGGATGGGAAGGTTCACTGATTGGCTCTACTTCGGTGTTTGGTTCCAGCCATCACTGTATCGCTGTGCGACCTATTTTCCACAGATCTGTTGAGTAAGTTGAGAGGGTGTACTTGAACTACCTACTGTTAAATTGCTAATCTATGTATCCCCAATAACATCTGTTTCGTTGGAAAGTTTCGATGAGATTCCCAAGTTTCAGACGCATTGTGATGACAAGTCCTCATCGCCTGCAGGGCTTTGACTCTTCCGTGTTCCAGTGCCTCATCCTTATTTTTTGTAAGTGCCTGCTCTACTAACGGTCGGTCAGGTCTTGTGCCTCAAGTTAGGGTGCTGCTTACCATGCTTCCCAAGAATGTTGAATGCCCTCAGACAACTTCTATTTCCCCTAACACCTCCTTGGGGGGGTGGTACTGCCCCCATTGGGAATCACTGGCGTAGCCCTTTATCAAAGTTTGTTTTATTTTAACTGCAGTAGAATTCAGTAAGCAGTGTGCACTGATGTGCAGAAGGATAACCAGAGTTGACAACCATGAATTTAGAGACTAACAGAGGACACAAGGAAAATAGGTTGACTGCAGCCACAGAATGCACAACCCCAGGTTTGCATACAGATTTGCAAAAATAGACAGAATAGCAGCCTACCGTGATGTTACCTATGCACACACCATCAACCCAGTCTCATTATAACCTCCTGACTCATTTTGAAAGCAAATTGAGTAGTCATTTGAAAGCAGTTTAAGAGAATAACATGAACATCTTAGGAACAATCAACAAATTCCAAGCGACAATGACAACTGACATCATTTGTACCCAATACCTTATAACAAGTGGTAAATCTAAATATCTTCCACGGTATAGTTTGGTTCTCTTTCAGACACTTCCAATGTTAACATATGAACACTGTCACTGATGAATAGCTCTGATACAGATAGAATCAGTCATCACAATCAGCTATTATTGCAGCTCAGCTACTGACTGTTGTAATTACCCTGTTGTATATCTGTCAAACAGGACTTTCCTCTTGTCTATCAAAGAATATCTCTAATCTAAACTTTGGAATCTAAAAGAAAAAGGCTAATGTCTTCTTTTAACATTCAGCCGACTTCAATTTTAACACCAGCAGAGCCAATTTTCTGTGAAGGAAATTGTAGACATTGCTGAATGTAAGATTTTGATTTATGATGTCTTCTGGACATCTGTGAACTTGGCTATGGCAAATATTTATAGAGATTTTGTTTTACAATATTTGAAAGCTATGTAATGATAATCTGGATATCTGGACAATTCATATAATCTATTTTATTCTGCAATGTTCTGAGGCTCTGTGTATGGTTAGAAGCCTGACCTTACTATCTGGAACCTAAAACATGTGCTGTCGTCAGTGCAAGTCTTACTGTATTAAATATTTATTTAAATTAGATACTGTACAAAATTTCACATCTTCAAGCTCCGAACCCATCAGGCACCTTACCTATTTAATGGAATAGATTTGATAAAAAGAGAAAAAAAAGTTCCTACATTTTCAGAAATGCTGCACTTCGCAATTATATTATGACTGTTCAATGAAACAAAAAGATAGATACGTGATAAATTAATTTTAAATGCATTGATTCCAATGGAGCTACAGCAGCTTATGGTTACATAACCTAATTTAAACACAAGATAGATTGCGCTCAGTTTTACAGAATCAACTGCATATATTTTTTCTCTTATTCTTTTATTTTTGTATGTGGCAAGTTATGTTTGTTTGGCCTGTAGAATACTTGTTGAGAGGTCAGTTAGATAAGTAAAAGTTGAACATGGATTTTGAGCCAAAAATCCTTATCAGTCAAGGATTTAAAAAGCTGAGGATGGCTGGTGACATTGAGAAGACTAAAACTACTGTATCCTTGAATTGCAGAATTGAATCATAGAGACAATATTTTGTTCTTATCTGGGAAATATTCAATCTTATCAATCTGCCAGGTGGACTAAAACTAATCAAAACACCTCTACTATCATCAGAGTGGTCATTAGAAAAAATGTCATTAAAAATCATTCGGATACCAGGGACATTTTGTGATGAAATGAATGTAGATAATGTTTTCCACTTGAAACATTTGCTGGAGATAATTTAGAAAGCAGGCCAAGTGGTTGATAGAAAATGCACCCACACGTTATGCCAATTCCACTACGAAAGTACTACATCAAATACTATTTCTATAAGTAAGTTTAATGGAAAGGGAACAATACTTTACCAAGAGTGTGTCTGTGGGTTTAGAAAAAAATAACAATGACTTTAATTTTTCATATAATTAAATAGGCAAATCCTTTCCTCTGTAGACTTAGAAGACTGATGTGGATCTAGCTGAAAATTTTGGAGGTTTCATCGGGGTAGATGAATGGACCTGACTAAGTAATTTAGAATTAAGGGTCACAGAATCAGGATAAGGGACAGTCACTTAGGCCTGAAATGAAGAGAAATATCTCTATTCGAAAGTTGGTGAATCTTTGGAATTATCTACACAGAAGGGTAGTGTTGAAAGTGTTATAGTTCCTGACAATGTTTTGAAGGTGCTGGACTCTAGTAGATTTTATTTAAAACTGGGATTGATAGATTTATGTATATTAAATGATCAAGGAATATGAAGATAGGTTAGGAAAATTATGTTGAAATAGAAATTAAGCCATGACCTTAACTTAATGGTGAATCAGGCTCGAGAGACTGAATAGCCTATTTCCACTCCAATACCCTATAAACTTTCTTTTCAGGAAAATTCATTTTGATTATTTATTCTACCTTTTTTCTTAGATAGTGCCACAGGATGGCTTATTTCTATGTTGGTTTTGTGGGTTCTGTGGTGACCCCAGTTCTGTGCATGATCTGTAGTCTTTGTTCCAGGCAGGACCTAAGATGCTTGCTAGGCTTTGGATTGTTCTGCACTGTTACCAGATATATACGGTCATGGGTCCTGAATATTGAAGAATTAATGAGGTTGCTATATATTTTCAAGAAATTTTTGAGGTTGTTTTCAAAGTATTTATCTTCTCTGTCCTTGGAAATTGCTTGCTGGAGCTCAGAGCAGAGGGTATATTTCTGGAGTTTGGTGTCAGTATTCTGAACAACATCGGCAGCTCATCCAATGTTTTACTCAAGGCAGCAACATCCATGTCAAAGTACTGAAGTTTCTGGACTATGATAACAGTGTGATGTTCAGGTCTGTTGCTGTTTTGGCATTCTGAATTCTCTTTTGAAGACTGGAATTTCTTTTAACACCAGGGGCCATTGTACCCCAGCAGGTACACAGGTTTGACCTCATGAGATTTTGGCAATGAGTCCAAGACAACTGAAGACCAGCTTTTTCTGTATGAAATTAATATACAGACACACAAACATCTGTCCCTTACTGAATGCAGACAAACAGATTCTTTACACACACATGCAGGAGAACATGAACGCATGTGCTCTTGCCCATATTCCCTTCAACCCACTTTCCTGTACTCCTTCTTTCCCTTTCTCAGTTCCACACCCATTCCCCCCAGCAACCTTTCTGTTTCTATTCTCTAACTCATACTGCTCTTCCTCTTGAACTTCCATTAATCTCCACTATCCAACCACTCTCTCTTACCATCCTCAGGGTTGCTCCCCGATTGCTGATTGTCTCTTGCCACCCTATTGCCATTAGCTTTGTTGGTAGCCCTCACTTACTCATTCCCAAAATACTCTGGGGAAAGGACATTAGCATACTGAAAGCTGCCTGATGTCAACAGATCAAATATGCCCGGTGCACTGTGATTGGACAATGGGATTCAATGCAGGTTTTGCTGGTGATAATGTTTGCAATTTTATTTGCCAGCGACAGTACATGTAGTTGCATAACTGTGTAATAATTTGCTCCTATTGTAGCTGATGCCTGTTTCTTTGATCATGGTGATGGGTAGATCAGTTGAGGTATATTGATTTATACATTGAAATTATTCATTTTATTTCAGTATATAGGTTTCTAGCTACAGGTTTTTATAACCAGAAGTTAGAATACAATACTGGAAGATAGATTGTATTTTGATTTGAATGTGAACCTAACTTGACATAGTAAAGATCATTTTGACAGAGGGACACTGACCTGAAACAGTGACTCCGTTTCTCTTCTCACAGACGCAGCTTGACCTGCTCAGTATTTTCAACATTTTCTGTTTAAATTTTGATTTAGTGGAACTACTGCTGAGCTTGAGGTTGAAGGATTAATAATGTCACATGCAAAATGAACACGTGAGGAATGAATAATTCAGACGTCCTCTTCCTCCCTATTTTAAACACCTCAGATAGCTTTGTGTTTTTTTCAATCTGTGCTATTTGGTAACTAAGATGAAATAACCTGCTGGCAGTTTTAATTCAGTGCTGTTGCAATGCAAGGCCATATGCATACAGTAATGTATGAAATAAAATACCTTCCAATGTAAAAAACATCTACAGTAAGTCCAAACCTGGTCAAAACAGAATGCCTGGAGACACAGAGCATACAAGTTAACAGAATGGGAAATGAAATGCCAGTCGAAATAACATATTATCAGTCAAGTAAAATCATACATTGAGGGAAACAAAAGTTGTTTATGCAGCTAAAAAAGCAGAACAAAAACAGAATAAAAAATCCAATGAGTGTTGTCAGGAAATATGTTAAAATGTGAAATATCAAGTTTTTTAGTCAGGAATTATTGCTGTTTATCGAGGAATAGAATAAACCAAATTGAAGATTATGACTATACCACTTTAGCATAGTCACTGCCAATCCAAATACTTTATTTTCTAAAGCAGTTAACACAGTGCATAATTTAACTCTCTGAAACTAATTCTTCTAGTTTGATAACTTGATTGTAATAATGAATGCCAAATTTAATAAATCTCTGAACAATGCTTGCCAGCTTGCATTTCCAAACAGCAGAACCATTTTTTTTATTATAGTCTTGAATGGGGATACAAGCAAATGGTAAGAAAATGTATTCAATTGGAGGGGGGGGGGGTGAATTATGTTGCTCTTAGGCAGGATTTTGAGAGTGAAAATTGGCAACAGATGTACTCAGGGAAATGCACAATGGAGATCCGAATCAGAATCAGAATCAGGTTTAATATCACCAACATGTGTCATGAAATTTGTTCACTTTGCAGCAGCAGTGCAATGCAATGCATGATAATATAGAAAAAAAACTGTGAATTACAGTACATATGTGTATGTTAAATAGTTAAATTAAATAAGTGGTGAGGTAGTGTTCATGATTTCAGTGTGTATTCAGAATTGGATGGCAGAGGGGAAGAAGCTGTTCTTGAATGTCTGAGTGTGTGCCTTCAGGCTTCTGTACCTCCTTCCTGGTGGTAACAGTGAGAAGAGGGCATGGGGGTCCTTAATGATGGATGCCACCTTTCTAAGGCACCACTCCTTAAAGATGTCTTGGATACTATGGGGGCTAGTGCCCATGATGGAGCTGACTAATTTTACAGCTCTCTGTAGCTTACTTCGATCCTGTCAGTAGCCTCTCACCACCCCCTCCCCCGCCATATCAGATGGTGATACAGCTCTCCACTGTACATCTGTAGAAATTTTTGAATGTTTTGGGTGACATACCAAATCTCGTCAAACTCCTAATAAAATATAGCCGCTGTCTTACCTTCTTTATAACTTCATCGATATGTTGGGATCCTTAGCGATATTAACACCCAGGAACTTGAAACTGCCAGGGTGTGGGTGAAGATTCCTTAGGGTTCTGGATAGGTTTGTCCCATTGGGGCAGGACAATTATGGTAGGATAAGGGAACCATGATTGAGAAATGATGTGGAAATTCTGGTCAAAAGGGAAAAAAAGCATACTGAATGTTTAGGAAGCAACGATCAGACAGAGCTCTGGAGAGTTATACAGTAGCCAGGAAGGAGATTAAGAAGAGAGTTAAGAAAACTTGCAGGGTTCATGAGAAAGCTTTGGAAAGTAGGGTTAAGGGAAACCCCTTAGGTGTTCTACATGTACATGAAGAACATGAGGATGATTAGTGTGTGGGGAAGATAGATCAAGGATAAAAGAGAAACCATGTGCCTGGAGGCGGAGGAGGTAGGGAGGTTCTTATTGAATACCTTGCTTCAGTATTTACCAGAGAGATGGACTGAGGGCAGTGTAAAACAGGCTAATATGCATTAAGAAAGAGGATGTGCTGGAACATTTGAAAACATCGGGATAGCTAAGTACCAGGGTTCGGATGGGATATACCCCAAGATATTACAGGAATTGAGGGAAGAGATTGCTGAACCTTTGGCAATAATCTTTGTGTCCTCTCTGGTCAGAGGTGGTGTAACAGATTGGAGGGTGGCAGATGTTATCTCTTTGTTCAAGAAGGTAACATGTATAATCCTGGGAATTACAGACCAGTGAAACTTACATCAATGGTGGGCAAACTGTTGGAGACAATTCTTAGAGGCAGGATTTTGAGCAATTGGAGAAGCATCATCTGATTAAGATTAGCCAGCATGGCTTTGTGAGAGGCAGATCATGTCTCACAAGCCTATTAGAATTCTTTGAGGAAGTGACAAAACAAATAGACGAAGACAAGAGATTCTGCAGATGCTGGAAATCCAGAGCAACCATGCAACATACTGGAGGAAGTAACAAATCAGGTAGCATCCATGGAGAGGAATAAAGAGCTGATGTTTTGGGCTGAGACCCTACATCAGGACTTAGATTGATGAAGATAGAGCTGTGGATGTAGTGTGTATGGATTTTAGTAAGGCAATTGACAAGAGTTCCCATGGTAGGCTCATTCAGGAGTTGGCAGTGTGGATTCAAAACTGGCTTGCCCAGGGAAGGCAGAGGGTGGTAGTGGATGGAATGTATTCTACCTGAATGTCAGTGACCAGTGGTGTTCTGCTGAGATCTGTTCCTTGACCCCTGCTCTTTGTTATTTTATGAATGACTTGGATGAGGAAGTGGAAGGGTAGTTTCCTAAGATTGCAGGTGACGTGAAAGTTGGTGGTATCGTGGATAATATGGACAAGCCATAGGATGCGGAGCTGGGCTGAGAAGTGGCAGCTGGAGATCAATCTGAAAAGGTGTGAAATGACACACTTTGAAAGGTCAAACTTGAAGGCAGAGTAAAGGCTTAACGGCAGAATACTTATCAGTGTGGAGGAACAAAATGATCTTGGGGTCCACGTCCAAAGGGTGTTTAAGAAGGTGTATGGTGTGTTGACCTTCACTAGTTAGGGGATTGAGCTCAAGAGGTATGAAGTAATGTTGCAGCTCTGTAAAAATGTAGTTAGATCACACTTGGAGTACTGTGTTTAGTTCTGGCTGCATCATTATTGGAAGGATGTTGAAGCTTTAGTGAAGGTGCAGAGCAGATTTACCAGGATGTCGCCTGGATTACAGAACATAATTTATGAGGACATGTTGAGCGTGATAGAGCTTTTCTCTTTAGTGTGAAGGAGGGTGAGAAGAGACCTGATAAAGCTGTATAAGATGGTAAGAGGCATAGATAGAGTGGACAGCCAGTGCCATTTGTGGAGGGCCCATATGGTCCATGTTTTCCAGGGTATCATTGTAAACTTTCATTGTTGAGTAACATCATGAGATTAGCAGGGAAACAGGGGAATCCATTTAAGCATGTTCTCCATACCTCTTTGAAAACACTCCAGTGAGACATGGTGGATGTGTGTTCAATTTCAGCACTTAAGAGAAATTTGGATCAGTACATGGATGGTAGGGGTATGGAGGGTTATGGTCTAGATGCAGGTTGATGACACGAGGCAGAATAACAGTTCAGCATGGACGAGATGAGCCAAGTGGCCTGTTTTTGTGCTGTAGTCTATGATCTTATGACTCTTATGTAAAATCTGATCTGCAGTTATTCATGGGAACACCTGGCATATAAGCACTCAAAATAGAGAAGCATTCAGAATGACATCAGGTACCTTGAGTCTCTTTGTTGAATTCAGTGAATCTGCCCAGCATGGCAAGCACCTCCTGCCCTTCTTGTGTCGGACTTTTCAGACCAACAGTGGTTTCATCAGCCTCTATGGACCCCGGAGATCTGGAATCGAAGCAGAAATCCAGCACCCTGAAAGACTCAACAAGGGCAGGGTGAATATCCAGAGACAGGTTATCAGGAGCAGATAGCGGAATTATGACATGAAGAGGATGAAACTTGTGTATGTTACCGCATTCAATGTGTCAGTGCAGTTCCAGACCCCTGTGGTGAGCGCCTCATTAAAAGCCAAAGACTTTTCCAGCTTCCCACTGCCTTCACTCAGGGCTGCCAAGCCAATGAGCACAGTTGGAACTTCTGCCATTCTGCTGCCATGAGCAGTGTGGTTGTGCAGGAGGTTGGAGAGAATTCTTCTGCAGGAGGGAGAGGAGTCTGGCAGTAAGAACGTTGCAGGGACTCAGTGTGATGAAGCTATCATGATTGAACACCCTGAGTGCAAATTTAAGGCTTGAAATATAGGTATGAGTACTGGAATAAGGCTAGGGGTATAACACAGCATATAACATGCATCATCACTTATAGAGATTATAGAAAATTTAGAGCACAAAACAAGGCCATTTTTAGATTAGATTAGATTAGATTCAACTTTATTGTCATTGTGCCGAGTACAGATACAAAGCCAATGAAATGCATTTAGCATCTGACCAGAAATGCAAAGAATAGTATTATTTACAAAATAACTGTGAATAAAAAAAGTGCTACAGCACACAAATATAAAAGTACTGAGACAGTACAATATGGATGCAATACTGCTTAGCGCTGTGATGAGAGGTTCAGCAGTGTCACAGCCTCAGAGAAGAAACTCTTCCTGTGCCTGCTGGTGCGGGAGCGGAGGTTCCTGTAGCGCCTACTGGATGGGTGGAGAGTAAAAAGTCCATGGTTAGGGTGAGATGCATCCCTGATAATGCTTTTCGCCTTGCCCAGGCAGCGTTTATGGTAGATGTTCTCAATGGTGGGCAATTGGGTGCTAATAATCCGCTGGGCAGTTTTCACCACACGCTGGAGTGCTTTGTGGTCTGATACGGGACAATTGTCATACCACACTGAGATACAGTTGGTGAGTATGCTCTCAATGGTACAGCGGTAAAAGTCCGTCAGTATCCTGGGACAGAGGAGAGCTTTCTTCTGAGGACATATTCAATACATTTTGCCCATGCCAGTTGAAGAAAAAGCTACCCAGCCTAAATCTACCTTCTAACGCTCAATCCATGCCCCACAGATTACTGCCCTTCCAGTACACTTCCAAATACTTCTTAAACTTCTGTCTCTAATATCTTTATAAGCACCCTCTGGATGAGAGATTTCCCTCATCTTCTCTCAATTAATTTAAATTTACTTACCTGTTGTTTGATCCCTCTGTTAACAGACACTTCCTCTTTGTTTTATCTGAAATATTCATAAATCAATATATTTACACTAAGTCTCCACTGTCTCCATTTATCCATAGGAGACAAGTTCAGACTGTTGAATCACAGCAAAACTTTTCTAGTCCTGGCAGCATCATCTCAGATCTCATCCCGTATTGTCACTTCTTTTCTACTAAGTAGTGATTGGAACAGTACACAGTCGTCATGCTGTGATTTAACTAGTATGCATACTGTTCCAGTTGAATGTTCTTGTTATTTTATTTTATACTTTTGCACCCTTGACTTATCAAAGAAAGCATCCTGCATGCCTTTTTAACTATGTGTTTATTTTCCTCCTCGTTTGATCAGACCTTTTATTATCCCCATGCAGTTCAAAGTTTTCCTCTTCACTGCCAAGCACACGGTCAGTTTTTGTATCACGAGCAAACTTCTTTATTATGCCCCCTTCATTGAGTCTAAGTCATTAATTTTAAAATAAAAATAAACAGGGGACCAGCTAATGAGACTCGTGGGAGCCCATTGGTAAAGGAGCTCTTACAAGATAAGATGCCATACAGCCAATGAAGTGTCTGTCTGCTCTCAGAGCATTTTTATCAGTCTCATTTCCCCCCAGTAAATCAACCTGCAACATATCTCTCTCACATGCCCTGCAACTCGCCTGGTTCCCCTGCCACACCACAGGTATTTTGCACTCCATATTAACCTCCCAACATGTCTTTGGGATTTGGAAGGAACCCAATGCACCCAGGGCAAACCCACTCAGTCTCAAGACAAACATGCAAACAAATTCTGTACAGCAGCATTCAAAGCTATGACCAAACAAGGGTCACTGGAAATCTGAGTCAACGACACTACCTGCTGTACCACTGTGCTTTTTAATCAGACAAAAGAAATGCTATGGAGTTAATTTGGTTGGAATCTGCTGCCTTCCTTGAATCCCATGAGCCTCTGCTGTTTTGATCTGCCTGCCACATGGGATTTGCCAAAAGCCTTGTTGAAATTCACACAGACTGCTGTATGCCAAATGAACACCTCTCATAGCTTTGTTGCCATCCTGAAGAATTCACTTGTTCTTTAACCATAATCTTCCTTTAAAAAACTTGAAGCATCCACCTCTTTCTAAATGAAGGCTGTGCTGTCAGAATTGATTCTGATATTTGCTCACCAGAGTTAAACTAATTGGTCTGTATTTACTTGGATTATCCCTTCCTGTCCTTTTACAATAACAGTAAGATAATGCTGTTAGGTTAGTGATAGAAGCATGGAGCAGTACCTGAGTCTAGGAGTATAGGTATTGATGGAAGGTATTTGTCAATGTATTTACTGATTCCGACCATGAGTGAATGCATTATGTTTCTTTTAATACTGCATCCAAGTCCTGAGAGACTCATTCCCAGCTGTGATCCATGCTGTCTCTTGCAAAGATAGGTGAAAGGACAGGTAGGGTTGAGGAAGTATAGAGGCTGCAGAAGGATTTAGACAAATTAGGAGAATGGGCAAGGATCTGGCAGATGAAATACAGTGTAGTGAAGTGTATGGCGATGCACTTTGGTAGAAGGAATATGTTTTACGGTCTTATGGCCTTAAGATGGATCAGGAGGTCTTTCTGGATCCTGACATGTGGAGGACTTCTTTATTCTTATTCCTGCAGTGCCCAATATGTTTCATCCAAAGTTTCTTCAGAAAACATCAGCCTTACTCTGCCACTGAATTAAATGAATTTCATGTTACAAATATTTATGACTCTAAAAGAATATATAATGTCAATTTGGCCTCAATGTTCAGTTGTATTACTTCATGTTGCATTATTTGAAACAGAAAGCTAAATCATTTTCACTAGTCTTGGGACAAATTGTACTTCTGAGCTGATTTTTTTTTAACCACTTTTAACCAATGTGTCCATGACCACATTCTGATGCTGAATGGACACAATCTTGAATAGATATGGACTGTAGCTAGTCTAGTGATCCATTGCCATATCTGGCAGGGCCACTTGAGTGTGGCGGCCCTTATCAGTATTTTGCTACTCCAGCTTCGGTGCCAGAATTCGAAAGAACATTCCCAGTTTCACAGTCCCGCCCAAACCCTCTTCATTAAATTATCCCCTCTGCCCAGTGTCATTAACGTCGGTGGCTCACAAAACTTTGTTGTCATTGTTGAGGGCTTCATCGCCAGTGACTGAGCCACTTCATTCTCAATATTCAATGAGACACCGCACGAAAAGTTAGTAAACAAAATTAGATAATGTGTGCTTGGAAGGAATGTACTATTGTGAATTGGGGATTAATTAGCAGACAGAAAAAGTAAGGGAGAAGGAATAGGTGGATAACATTTGGATCGGGAAGCTGTAACTTGGGAATCCCAGAGGGATTGGTGCTGGGGTCCCAACTGTTGGTTATCTATTTAGGTGATGTGGAGGATGACACCAGCAGTGCTATATATGTTTGTAAATGATACAACATTGGGCATAAATGTGAGAAAAATGTAACGAGAGATCAAGAGATGGCAAAGTAAGCAGGGAGTCACACCTGAAGAAAGCACTCCAGTGCCTCTACTTTCTCAGAAGCCTAAGGAAATTAAGCATGTCTCCATTGACCTCACAATGTACCTCATTTTGGGAGGGTGGATTGAACTGAAGACGCAGGGAAGAAGGGTCAAACTGGAGAGATTGGAGGAGAGTTAGGATCATGGAGTGGTAACATGGTTCAAACCAGGAGACGGTAAGTGTTGGGTAAACCCCGGAGGTGATTTAACGTTTAATCTTGTAGGAGACTAAGGAGGGTCAGCTTGGAAATTGGAAGAGGAAAAGATACTAGATAATGGTAGTGGGTTTTGGGGAGAGATAATGCCAAAAGATTGGGGTAAGAGATTAATATAGAGATTTGGCAAGAGATTGACAGTGAGGAGAGTGTAGGAGGATTTGAGGAAGAGTTGCAATGACAATTAAATATGTTGTAGTCCCAGTGCCAGATTTCACAGGTGGTGAACACAAGTGATTCGGCAGATGCTGGAACTCCAGAGCAACATACACAAAATGCTGAGATCATTCACCAGGTCTTGATGAAGAGTTTTGGCCTGAAACTTTGGCTGTTCATTCAGTTCCATAGATGCTGCCTGACCTGCTGAGTTCCTCCAGCACTTTGTGTGTGTTTCACAAACGGTGGCCTGCTTACGCCTCTCCCCTTTAAGTGCACAAGAATGTTGAATTATGTGATTTGGTTTTAGGATATCTATGTCCATTTCAACTGCAGAATTCAATGGCCCACAAAAGTGTAGTTCTCCTGCTTCTATGGCTAAACCAGATAATGCTGGCACTAATGCTGGGGCCTTATGTCTACTTCCAATACTCTTTTACAAAATGGTAGAAAAGAGTATATTTTGGAAAGTATGACTATCAAAGGACATAGTAACTTGGTTTGGCAGTTGGTAGATCAAGAACGTTTACAACAGTGTTGGAAAAGATTCATCCATTTCTTAAATTAGATGGCATGCTTCTTAAATTAGTTCTTCAAATATTATAAATAATTCCAGAGGAACAATAAAGTGCGGAAATGAATCCCTTTGCATTCCATCAACTTAATTACAATATTTTGTTTTATTCAGCAGTCAGTGGAACTGAAGGCTCTCAGTGGTACATCTTCTGGATGACCCAGAAATAATTGCCTGATCTATTTATAGAATGTATTTACGATATCAAGGATATATGCAAGCCCGGGTCCATTCCATGAACTTTCTGAGTAACAGTTAAACATTCAAATACACCTGTTACTTTCTTTCAGACAAATAACACTTAGATGATACTACCAACCTTTTGTTTTATTTTTGTGGAGATAATTAATCCCACCTCTCCCTCACCCCACCACCAGTCATCTTACATTATTAAGAATTTTGAGGTTTTCCTTTAGAAACATGTCACGAGACTGTTAATATTTTTAGGAATTGCATTTCTTCATACATAATGATAGTTTATTTTTATTATTATTAAAATGAAGTCAAATGCCTTTTCATGTTATGCTTCACTACAGTCAAACAGATGGCAAATTATAATCTTTCATGTGAATAGCGATGCACCCTGTGGTATCTTATGGAAACATAAAGGCAAAGTGCCCAGATATATAATTAGAAGCAGACAGAAGAGTTTTTCACTTGCTGGATTAATGAAATGCATTGAACAGGTGACTTATGAAACAACAATATTTCCTTAACTCTGCAATGAGTGACAGATTGCTGCATTATGCTTCCAGGACAATCAAAAATCACTGAAGCAGACAGAGCAGTGGGACAAATATATTCATCAATTTTCAACCTATACTGTTCACAGATGCTTGTTAAAACTATGATACTGCATATGCCAAAGTAAATGAGTAGGATGTATATTTACTATTACTGTGATCTCCTCCTGCATGTGAGAGTATTCAGTAACTACTATCACCAAATTATTCCTGATGAGAGTGAAACACTAACCAACCTCACATTTCCTAAATGCCATCCTCATTACTGCACAAAGGTAGCAGATGTGATATGAAGGGAACATTAGCCATTATATCACATCTGTCATCTGGCATTCTTGCTTGTCAGGCTGCAATATGTAGTTCAGTGGATACTTCCCTGATTAATTATGACAACTTGCACTTTCAACCAGCTGTGATATGATAAAAATCCAAAGATGCTTTGAAGGGTGAATACCAAGTTATAAGAGAAAAGATAAATACCCTCTACAGTAGAATCTAAAATATAGAGGTCAACTTGCATTTCTGATTCTTGCCTGACATTTAAAGGCTGAAGTATGGTAAGGAGGGATTATCATCTCTTGCATTGCCATGCCTTTGATATCCTGTAAAACCACATATAAAAATACACATTGCTATACAATGCTTCAGTACATGTGAGGCACCCACATTATTAAGCTCCTGCTTGGGGCAATGTGATAGTATTGGCTTTATTGAGCATGAAGTTCTAAACTCAACTAAATTCCTTAAGCTCTATTCGATATAGATAGCTACGGGTACTCTCACTAAAAGGAGGTTCTTCTGTGGCTAATCAATCTTCTGTAGCTAAACTTGCCTGTTTATTCTCCATAGATGTTTAGCTACCAACACCCACAATTTGAGTGGGTGGGTACCCCCTTCTTACCAAGGAAGAGATACTTCCAGTTAACAAAGTTTAAACACATTTCATTTATTTTTAGCGATACACTTTTAAATCCAAACAACATTCTTAAAGCACATTTCAAACTCACAGAGGATCTCTTATCTTATTTATAAAAGGCTTTCAAATTACAAACTATTTCTAAAACACAAAGAATTTCTATAACACAGGTACAATTTCTATAAGCTAAAATGCCATTCCCATGAGCTGTAAATGAACCAGTTATTCATCAGAGAAACAGAAGGCAGAGGATTCTAGTTCGCCCTATACATGTCATTCTTCTTGATGTTCTTAGATGAACCCTAATAAGCCTGGTCTGCTCTCTGTATTGTTTCTTTGCCACTTGGGTGACTTCTACACGTTTTTTTTTACAAATACCTTTGAACACAAATGGTCTAAAAGCTTCTGGAGACTGAGTTCCAGGTACTTACAACTAATGCTGTGAAGCTGACTCTTGAATACATAACACAAACATGAGGAAATCTGCAGATGTAGTCCTGACGAAGGTTCTTGAATACATAAGCCTTCCAACTATTAATGTATCAGATATTTGATGTGCTAAGTGATAATATCAATCTGGGCTGCATGCTTTTTTGAACTAAACAACTTAGCCAGTGTTGTTTGTTTGAAACAAGCCAAAGTACATAACCCATTGTCTTACAATTTACCTTTTGAACAATAAGCCAAGGCACTGTGGGCCTACTGGTCTGCAGTATAGACAGTGCGTGTTTGCAAAGCCATCTTTTTAACTTTTAAACTGATTACTGCTTTCTATTTACATTAAGAACTGAAGAGTGGCTCCTGTTTATGACAAGAAGCCAAACAAAGAATATTGGCTGGACGTTTAACTTATTCAAAAACAACACTTTTATCTGTAGAATCTCACAGCTGCTATGTTTAGAAATCAGAGCCTGGTAGAAAAGTCTCCTCCACCACCGCTCCTGGTCCTGGCCAGTGAATATCTATCACAGCAGTGGGGATCTAAATTAGAGCGACAAGGAGGGTGGCAAAATAAATCTTTTAGCATTCAATAAATCAGCCTATTGGTTGAATTATATTGAATTAGTTTCAGTAAATAATGTGGAGGACTTTGGAAGTCACAGGAAATGAGAAAGTTAGTAGAGGAAGCAAAAATACGTATATATTTGGTTGCTACACTGAATATCTTTTCATTTTTCTCTCTCGGACAGTCATTCAGGTTTATGGATTACTTGCTCCCACTCCATTTCTGTGGCTCTGCGATGATTAATGAAGTCAATGAGAGGTGACTGTGTTTGAAGGTGATGAATTACCTTCTTTTGTTTTACAATGGAAAACTTCAGTAAAGTGGGCAAGTTATACTTTGGAGAGGTGCTTTGATCAGATTTCAATGGATGAGTGTCATCTTGTTTACCCTACTTTTGCTACTTGTTCTTTCTGAGATGATTAAGTATATAGATGCCACTTAAAAAATGTCTGGCATCAATGTCGTCAATGATTTTTGGCATAAGTACAAAAGAGTCTGCAGAAGTTGGACATCCAGAGCAAAGTGCAGAACATGTTGGAAGAACTCAGTAAGTCAGCCGGCATCAGTGGAGGAAAATAAATAGTTTTCATTTTGGGCTAATTCCATTCATCAGGAGTGGAAAGAAAGGAGGGAGAAGCCAGTATAAGCAGGCGTGGAAAGATGAGGGAGTACAAGCTGGCAGGTGAAAGGTGCGATCAGGTGAGGGTGAAGGTAGGTGGGTGAAGGAGGGGAGATTAAGTAAGAAGCTGGGGAGGTAATAGGTGGAAGTGACAAAGGGCTGAAGCAAAAGGAATCTGATAGGATGGGACAGAACAGTGGAAGAAAAGAAAAGAGGAGGAGAACCAGAGGGAGGTGAGGGACAGCTGGGGAGAAGAGAAGGACCAAGGGGATAACTAGAATGGGGAATGGAAAGAGAGAATGAGGGAGGGGGGAGAAACTACCAGAAGTTGGAGCTATCGATGTTCATGCCATCAGGTCGGAGGCTATCCAGATGGAATATAAGATGTTGCTCCCCCAAACTAAGATTAGTCTCATTATGGCTTCAGAGAAGAGAAAAATGTTTTTGGTATTTTTGCAGGTGGGTCTTGTACTGAGGTTTCAATGGGGCAGAGAAACCACCTCAAAGGAGAGACACTGCAACAATTAAGCATCGTACTTGTGGACTGTGCCTGGAGCAGGTTCCTTGTATCGGATCCTGGAGCTGTGACAAATATTATGAAGGCACCTTCTGTTCATGCCACCTATAGGCTTTGTTTGCAGTAGAATTTTGTAATGGTATGGCCCCAAGACAACATTTTTAGGCCCTCTGTCTATTGAACACTTCATTAAAGAAGCTACCTCCTCTATATTTGCCACTTGATAATTAAACTTTTTCCCATATATCAACTTCTCTTCTGTTCCTATACTCAGTGCTAAACCGCTACATTCAGTTGCTATCATTTCCGAACACTTGGTAATCAATATGTAGATAATATTGGAATAAAATTATTTGGTAAAGAAAGCCAATTACTATATTCATAGCTCTGATTAGCATCATGCTCGATGTTAATATCTTTGCTTTTAACACAATTCGGATTTAATATTATGGCTCTCATACATGATGCTGGTGTAATGTCCTGGTTCATATTTTTACTGTTATGCTGTATGTATTTCCTTTTGGCAATTCTGTACGAGCAGTCTGTTCTGTTTTCATGCTTGTTTGTGTTATTATTGAAGATAAGAGATGAGGAGAAATGTGCACTATCCAATTAGGTCAGGTTAAGGGGAGGTTTCTCTGGCAAGGGACACTAAGGTTGGTCTTTGGCTTTTGTTTGAGAGGAGATGAAGAGAGAAGATGCTGGGGCAATTCGGTCATGGCATACAATTGGGTGGGATCGATCCACCCCCGTGCTTAACAGTTGGAGAGGGGTTCTTTTCATGAAATTCTGTACCCTTTTTTCTCCAAACATACCTTTGCTCATTGCGGCCAAAAAGTTCTTTTCAAAAGGTTCAAAGGAACATCTAAACAAGCTTGATGCATTTTGGAGACAAGTCCTGTGGACTGATGTGTTACAAGGACGTGGCGGTGGAACGAACTCAAGTGCTGAACACGGGCGTGGAGGCCGAGTCGGGAGGCATTACGGTCGTAGCGAGCATGGAATTGGTGTCCAAGAGAGTCTTTACCGGGAGTCTTGGTTTTAGTAGTGAATTCAGGAACGATGCTAGACTTAGAACTGATAGTCCTAAGAACCATGGAACAAGGTTACTCATACACGAGTCGACCAACGAACTGGCAGCTCCTTGTTGCGAACATTATCCTGCATTTTCTGATGGGAAGCAGGTGTGTGTGGTTAGTGGAACCTGGGAATGATTGGAATTTAAATGAGGTGATTAAGGCCCAATTCCTGTGGTAAATAGCAAGGTGGGGTTGCCAGAAGGGACCATGACATGACGAAGTTAAAATCGAACTTTTTGGTGGATCAATCATGCTTTGGACTTGTGTTGCAGCCAGTGGCATGGGGAACATTTACTGGTAGAGGAAAGAATGAATTCAATTAAATACCAGCAAATTCTGGAAGCAAACCTCACACTGTCTGTAAAAAAGCCGAAGATGAAAAGAGGATGGGTTCTACAATAGGATAATGATCCAAAACACACCTCAAAATCCACAATGGACTATCTCAAAGGGCTGAAGGTTTTGCCATGGCCCTCACAGTCCCCTGACCTAAACATCATCTAGAATCTGTGGATAGACCTCAAAAGAGCAGTGCATGCAGGATGGCTCAAGAATCTCACAGAACTAGAAGCCTTTTGCAAGGAATAATGGGCAAAAATCCTCCAAAGAAGAATTGAAAGACTCTTAGCCGGCTACAGGAAGTGTTTACAAGCTGTGATACTTGCCAAAGGGGGTGTTACTAAGTACTGACCATGCAGGGTGCCCAAACTTTTTGCTTCGGGCCCTTTTCCTCTTTTGTTATTTTGAAACTGTAAAAGATAGAAATAAGAAAGTTTTCTTGCTTAAAATATTAAAGAACTGTGTCATCTTTAACTTTATGCCTTTTGGAAATCAGTTCATCTTTTACTCGCTTAGCTATTCACAGTAACAGAAATTTTGACCGGGATGCCCAAACTTTTGCGTGCCACTGTAGGCTATATTTAGCTGACAACTGCTCAAATGAAAAGACACTTCCTCCACAGACAAATCCTGGAAGCATTTAATACCCAGTCTATCCCAATCTTTGAAAATTACATCAGTCACAGAAGGTTTAAAAAAATAGTTAGAAAAAATGGGACTTGAAAGAGAAAATCTCAATAAACCAAAATATTTTCTAAATTGTACCCAGATCCTCAAAGTATGTTTAACTACAAAACTATCAGTTAGTTTACTTAAAAAATAAAGGATTTTTTTCCTGTACTTTTCAAAGTAAATTTTAAACCTAACCCTTTGACTGCCTTATTCGGTACTGTTGAGGGAAAGATATTATCTTGGAGACACCTGATTTGCCACTTTGGCTTTTATTTCTCTTATAGCTAGGAGGGCATTGTTGCTTAAGTGGAAGGATGTTCTCCACCTACTCATGCTCAATGGTTAAGTGATGTTATGTCATGCTTAAACTTAGAGAAGATTCGTTGTTCAATTTCTGAATCTAGACAAGACTTTTTAACATTGTGGGGACTATTTTTGAATTATTTTCAAAATCTTTGATCTGTTATTATGTACAGTTGTTGGCTAATAATATGTTTTACTATATGATAAGTATTTTTTCCTTTTTTCTTTCTTTACCAAACAGCTTTCTTGGTAGTGGGTTTAGATTTTTTTTGTATAACAAAATTATTACTTTTCAATATTACGATTTAATTTACATGAATATGGGGTAACGAGACTATAAGTGTGAATTAAATATATTGTAATTGATATATAATATATATCCTCCTGTACTCTGTATTCTTTTATGTAAGAAATCAATAAAAATATTGGAAAAGAAAGAATAGACAGACAAAACTGGCCTTGAATGAAACTTGCACTATAATGAACACAGTTCTTTAATGAATCCTCTAAATAATACTGGTTCCATTTAGAATTACAGTTGTCATTCTGCCAAAGCCAATTGGTTGCTTCTTTTTCAATCTTAAGTGACATTTCTGCCCACATGCAGCATGATCAAATTTTCCTACTCCATTACAGATTGAGTTGAAGTAAATTAGGAAGTTCATCAATCCACAGTAATTATAATTTTGCCACATATGTTAAAATTATGATAGCAAAATATATCAAGAATTATTTTTTATTAATTTGAGATGTGGGTTCATTCCAAGGCATTAGGTGTTCATTAAAATATCTGGCTTGCTGAAAAGTACAATTGAATGTGAATTAAATTGGCTTGTCATATGAAAATAAGCCAAATGATTATAATGTGCATGTAACTCATGCCACTATGTGTTTTTCTGCAGGGAAGTTGTTGGAAAAAAATACTGAGGAACTGGGCAACACAGCACAAAATGCTGGAGGGACTCAACAAGATAGGTAGTATCTATGAAGAGAAATAAACAGTCGATGTTTCAGGCCGAGGCCCTTCATCGCCAACTGTTTGTTCCTCTCCATAGATGCTGCCTGACTTGTTGAGTTCCTCCAGCATTTTGTGTGTGTTGCTCAAGATTTCCAGTGTTTGCAGTCACTCTTGTCTTTATGTTTGCTGAGGAACAGGATTAATTTACACCTGGGAAGGAAGGAATTAATCAAAGTTAGTTGCTATTGTTTTGTTTCCGGAAGACCTTTCTGATCTATTTGTTTGAACCTTACAAAGAGGTAACAAAATACATTAATGAAGGCGATGTAGTTAATGGGATTCAAAAAGGCCTTTGACGAGATCTCACTTGGAAAACTAGTCCTAAAGGTTAAGAGTCCATAGGATCCAGACTAAATTGGCAAATAGGATCCATAATTGGCTTGGTAACAGAGAACAGTTTAAGATTATCTGTTCATCTGCATTATTTCTGGCTCTAGCCTACACTTATCACTCAGCAGGGCTCCCAATACCATGAGTGGCTGATGTTATTTTAAGCTCACCCTTTAAACTGATAGGCATCTTGGAATGCAGTCTGATGTAGAAGACGTTGATGGATGTACTACACAGGAAGTCGTGGGCTCACATTTTTTTGAACACTGCACTGGAGACCTTGGTTCTGGAGGAAGAGAGGAGAGGAGACGTGGTCTAACCACAGGACATCAAAAAGCCTGCCAGATAAACACTGTGAAAGTAGTGGGAAGGAATAGTTACTGTACACTTGCCAATGCCAGAAGGAAAGGCCTTCTGGTGAGAACTGCAGGGTTCTTCCTGAATGATAGGAAGATAGAATAATTGCTTCAGAATTTCAGTGGACTGCTGGACCTCAGTTGGTGAAGCAGCATGGTCTTCCAAAGATGCCTCTCGCCCAGAACGTGTGCGCACTGGGGACTGAAGTCATGAGCAATGTTGGCAGCAGATACTTTTGTTTCATTGTAATCATGTACTGTCTCGATGTAGTACTGAATTACAAATAGCAGCGTGGACTACCGCAAAATGAAAGCATCATGACTGCTGGCAATGAATCAGACATTAGTAAGTAGCCAAGTAAACACAAAATACTCTGCAGATGCTGGGGTCAAGGCAACACTCACAACGCGCTGGAGGAACTCAGCAGGTCAGGCAGTATCCGTGGAAAAGATCGGTCGACGTTTCGGCCGGAACCCTTCGTCAGGTCTGTAGAGGGAAGGGGCAGAGGCCCTATAAAGAAGGTGGGCAGAGAGTGGGAAGGAGAAGGCTAGTAGGTTACAGGTGAAAAGCCAGTAAGGGGAAAGGTAAAGGGGTGGGGGAGGGGAAGCAGGGAGGTGATAGGCAGGAAAGGTGAAGAAGGAATAGGGGAAAACACAATGGGTAGTAGAAGGAGGCGGAACCATCAGGGAGGTGATAGGCAGCTGGGGGAGGGGGGCAGAGTGATATAGGGATAGAGGAAGGGAGGGGGAGGTCTCTACTGCCATGATGAGGCTAAACTCAGGTTGGAGGAGCAACACCTCATATACCGTCTAAATAGTCTCCAGCCCCTTGGTATGAACATAGAATTCTCCAACTTCCGGTAATTCCCTCCCCCTCCCTTCCTCTATCCCTTATTCCTTCACCTTTCCTCCCTGCTTCCCCTCCCCCACTCCTTTATCTATAGCCTTACTGGTTTTTCACCTGGAACCTACCAGCCTTCTCCTTCCCACCCTCCCCCACCTTCTTTATAGGGCCTCTGCCCCTTCCCTCTTCAGTCCTGACGAAGGTTTCCTGCCCGAAATTTCGACCGATCTTTTCCACGGATGCTGCCTGACCTGCTGAGTTCCTCCAGTGTGTCGTGAAGTAGCCAAGTACTGTTTTCCAGTGGCTTTTGGCACACTTTCAGTGTGGGGGGGGTGGGGGTGTGGTTACCAATCCACTATTGATATTTTGAGGTAACTTTTTATTTCTGAGTTTTCTTCTTGCATTTCATCACTGGAGGATCTTTAGTCTGTTCCATTTTACAGAAGTTTTAAAGTGATTCTTTGTGTTAAGTGGTTGCAAATCCTGAATCCAAAGGTAATTAGTATAGGCAATATTCACTATTCACCCCAAGTTAAGTAACACAGGACAAGTTTTAAGTAAAAGCTCCAATCAGTACCATCTGTTTCCTGTCAGCTGCACAAGGTTAAAATAACATCAATGTATCTTGATAATGCAGAATGACCCCACAAAGCATGCGCTAGATTTTACTTTTAAAATGTAAAATTCTGCCGCAATGCATTTCACAATGGAGTTGGAAATGGTATTGGTTTATTACTGTCACATGTACCGAGACAGTAAAAATCTTACAGTTTGTATATTGTATACTGTTCATACAGGTCGAATTGTTACACAATGCACTGAGGTAGGACAATAAACCAATAACAGGATACAGAATGATGTTCAACAGCTACAGATAAAGTGCAGTCAGGGAAACAATAAAGTGCAAGAATATAATGAGATAAATTGTGATGTTAAGAGTCCATTTTATTGTACTAGGAAACCATTCAATAGTCCTTATTTTATTTTTTTTGGCGTGTGTGTGCATGCGTGTGTGTCTGTGCGTGCGCGTCTGCGTGCGTGCGTGTGCAATGTTGGCAGGATGATGTCCTTTTTGTGCCTTTACAAGGCGTGGAGCGAGAGAGAGCAAGAGAGAGCGAGAGAGACTGTGTGGCGCGCCACTCCTCACACAAACATTTCGCAGTATTTTTCCCTTTTATTTTACGAAGTCGAGTTGCGATCTCGACACTCAACCCGGCACGGATGGAAAGTGGACCCGACTGGGTTCGAACCCGGGAACCTCCATTCCGGAGTCTGGTGCTGATGTCATTGTGTCACCAGCCGGCCCCATTCAATAGTCTTTAAACGACATGATAGAAGCTCTCCTTCAGCTTTGTGGTATGTACAACGGTGCTAAGAAGTTTGTGGACTCTGTAGAGTTTTCTCTATTTCTGCATAAATACGACCTAAAATGTGATCGGATCTTCACATAAGTCCTAAAACTAGATAAAGAGAACTCAATTAAATAAATATCTCAAAAACATTATACATGTTCATTTATTTATTGAGGAAAAATGATCCAATATTACATGTATTTGTTGGAAAAAGCACGTGAAGCACTGGGGTAGTGCCTTCTGCGAGATTGGAGGTGTGGGTTGTAAAGGTGCCCTGCTCTATCAAAAAGACACACTAAGTCAGGTTACTGACAGAGCCTGATCTTCTCGAAGGATTTGTTTATGTGCACCATACTTCAATCAAAACAGCTTTCAGAGGACCTTAGAAGAAGAATTGTCGAGCTGCATGAAGCTGGAAAAGGCTACAAAAACATTTCTAAAGACTTGAGTTTTTATCAGTCCACTGTAAGAGAAATTGTCTACAAACAGAGGAAACTCAATACTGTTGCTGCTCTCCCTAGGAGAGGGCACCCTGGAAAGATCACAAGAGCTGAAAATGTGCAATGCTGAAGGAAGTGAAAAAGAACTCAAGGGCAATAGCAAAAGACCTGCAGAAATCTCTAGAACTTGATAAACTCTCTGTTCATGTGTCCACTATAAGAAAAACACTGAACAAAAATGATGTTCATGGAGGGACTGCTTTCACTGCTTTCAAAATCACTGCTTTCCAAAATCACTGCTTTCCAAAAAAAAACATTCCTGTACGTCTGAAGTTTGCAAAAGACCACCTGGATGTTCTACAATGCCTGTGGGACAATGTTCTGTGGACAGATGAGACAGAAGTTCAAGAATTGAACTTTGTTAGCAGAGATGCACATTGCTGTGTTTGGAGGAAAAAGGGCACTGCACACCAACACCAAAACCTCATCCCAACTGTGAAGCATGGTGGAAAGAGCATCATTGTTTGGGGCTGTTTTGCTGCCTCAAGGCCTGGTCAGCTTGTGATCATTGAGGGAGTGATAAATTCAAAACTGTATCAAGACATTTTACCAGAGAATGGAAGGGTAGCAGTTCATCACCTGAAGTTTACTAGAAATTGGATAATGCAACAAAACAATGATCCAAAAGACAAGAGTAAATCAACGACAGAATGGATTAAAAAGAAGAAAAAATGTGTTTTGGAATGGCTGGGTCAAAGTCCTGACCTTAATCCTATACAAATGTTGTGGAAAGACTGAAGTAAGCAGTTCATGCAAGGAAGCCCACGAACATCCTAGAGGTGAAGCAGTTTTATAAGGGAGGAATAGCCTAAAATTTCTCCAAGCCGACGTGCAGGACTGATCAACAGTTACCGGAAACAGTTGGTTGAAGTTATTGCTGTACAAGGGGGTCACACCAGTTACTGAAAGCAAAGGTTCACATACTTTTTCCAACAAATACATGTAATATTGAAAAGTTCTTCTCAATAAATAAATGAACAAGTATAATGTTTTTTTGTGTTATTTATTTAATTGGATCTTCTTTATCTAGTTTTAGGACTTAAGTGAAGATCTGATCATATTTTAGGTCATATTATGCAGAAATGAAGAAAATTCTACAGGGTTCACAAACTTTCTATCACCACTGTACTTACAGGCTTTTGTACTTTCTGCATGATGGTAGTGAGGAGAAGAGGGGTCTTTGATTATGTTGGCTGGTTTATGGAGGGAGCAAGAAGTATAGACAGAGTCCATGGAGGGAAGGATGGTTTCTTTGATGTGCTGAGCTGTGTCCAAACACTGCAGTTTCTTGCAGTCATGGGCAGAGCAGTTACCATACCAAACCGTATGCATCCAAATAGGATATTTTCTACGTTGCATTATTAAAAATAACTGTCAATGTGTATATGCCAAATCGCTTTAGTTTCCTGAGGAATTAGAAGCATTGGTGAGCTTTCTTAGCTGACACATCTACACAGTTGGTCCAGGATAGGCCTTTTGGCGATGTTCATTCCTTGGAACTTGAAGCTCTAAACCATCTCAGCCTTAACACCATTGTTGAAATGTCTAAACATGGCAGCTGGGGGAAGGTTACCACAGGGTTTGGAGAAATGGCAGCAAAACTAGAGCACCTTTATGTTAGCAGAAGAGCTTGGAAACTTGCAAGAACTGTCATAATGAAGACTTTGATCAAGGCTGTCCTGCAGATAAAGTATAAGCAGAAGACAGTTTTACTGGACTTTTACTGGCCTTGAGAGATTTCTCAGGATTTTTTTGCTGCTTCATTTGATCAATTGCCAGGTTCCATGGCAACATCATGAAGTGATGACAGATAAATGGGAAGGTCATGGAATGTGTGTTCTCTTCACACCTTGATTTGCCTTTAATAGTCAGGGGAAATGCAGCAATCAGCATTTCTGCCAGGGTGTCAGACTCGTTTTGCAATTCGTTAGGCTCCAAGGAGATATCTTTCTATTTTCGAATCTTGTGATGCAGTGTTGATTTAGTTTGTGAAATGCAAATGGAAAGTCATTTTTAATGCTAGTTATCTGGTTATTAATTATCCACATTGCAGACAAAATCTGCATTAAAGTGCAACCATAATGTTTTAACTAAATGATTTGCTTTATTCAATTAAAAAAATCTGTCCTGTTTAATTTCTTAGCTATTTCTCTCTTACTTTGTGGTAGCTTACCAATATCATGACCATTATAAATTGGTTACTGGCTGCTGAGGGAGATGGTTTGCTTTCTTTGTGTCTCTGCACAGGAAGTTAGAATACATTATAAAGGCAGCACAACAGTTTATATTTTATTATTAGCTTCTAACTATATACTCAACATGTTTCTCTATTCATGGAAACACTTAATATTTATCATCAGACCTTAAGTTGTTTACATCTATCTATGACCTTTACAATTTTCCCATCAGGAAATTTTCTGCAAACAAATCTCCATTCAGCTACGTCCAAAAGAAATAAAGATTGGCAGCTCATTCCTTTTCAAACAGCGCAATTACTTTTGAAACCTATTTTTAATTTACAGTTTTATTTTTTTTAGTTCAGAGGTAATAACTAAAGAATCATTTTGCAGTTTACTGGTTCACAAAGCAACTGGAGAGATGAGGCAACTAATAGCCCACTCTGCAAAAATGCAGTCTCATGTACAAATTATGACTGCTGCCCTCTTCTTTTCTAGTTTTGATTGAAGGGTCTTGACCCAAAACATCAAATGTACATTTCCCTCCATAGATGCTGCTTGACTGGCTGAGTTCACACAGCATGTTACTGGAAATTATGTCTCACAATATTTGTATATTATTTTGAAATTTTAACTTATTGAGAAGCATTTTAGCCTGGAAAGTATAATGTGTTTGTTGTAAGCAGGACTGAAATGCCTAAAAATTAAATTAACTAATCTAATGAAATTTGCCTTTACTTGAAATGCATTCTGCTTCCACAGAAGCAGGAGTTTGCCCCTTAACACAGGGGATCGCTCAATGCTTCAAGACAGTCATGAGTTTAATGTTACATCAAGGCATTTCTTGAATCTTGCCATTGAAATCAAGGTGAAGATAAGCAACACAAAGAAAATGCTGGAGGAACTCAGCAGGTCAGGCAGCATCTATGAAAATGAAAAAAACAGTCGACGTTTTGAACTGAGAACCATCTTAGGACTCATGGTGAAAATAAAATAGTAATTGAAAAGGAAAAGCAAAAAAAACTCTTACGTGTATAGTACATTTCATAACCTCAGAATATCTAATACTGTTTTACAGTCAATGCACTACATTTCAAGTAAAGTCTCTATTGAAATGTAGGAAATGCACAGCCATTCTCCACAAAACATTTTTTTTTAAGTTGCAACCCTAAAATAATTTGGTAATCCGTATTTAATTACATTGAGCAACTCCTAATTGTTGTTCAGGACCAGAGAGCTACTGGCACTCATCTTCAAAATATTGCCTTGGCCACCAAACATTTCGGGATGACTAAAACATAAAAGTAAGAATGAGATTTTATAAGGAGCTGGTCATACTCCATTTAATGGAGTCATTTTTGGTCCCCTATCCAAAGAAAAATGTGCTGGGTCTGGAGAGGGTCCAGAAAAGGTTCACAAGAGTGATCTCAGGAAAGAAAGAAGAGCGTTTGATGTCTCCGAGCCTCCACTTAGTGATGCTAATGATGGGGTGTCTCAGTGAAACCTAGTAGAGACTGAAACAGCTGCTTAGAGTGGATGAAGAGAGGATATTTCCATTAGAAGGAGAGCTTAGGAACCAAAGGCATGGCCTCAAAATAAAAAGATGACTGTGGAGGGCTGAGGTGAGGAGGAATTTCTTCAGCCAGTGTGTGGTGAATATGTACAATTCATTACCTCAGAAGGATGTGGAGGCCAAGTCTTTGGCTCTGCTTAAAGTAGGGATTGGTGGGTACTTCATTGAAAAAGAGGTTAAGGTTTATAGGGAAAAGGCAAGAGAATGGAGTGAAAATAAATCAATGATGATTGAATGACAGAGCAGACTTCATGGGCCAGATGGCTTAATTTTCCTCTTATATCTTGTTATCTTAGGGATAGAACAGGTGGGAAGTTAGATGAATGTTGCATTCAAAACCAGCACTACAAACTGCAAGATGCTCCCTCTGGATTAGCAGCAAAGATTTTTGAGCATGTCTCTAGAGTCGGACTTGAAACTAGAGATACCCGCTTCAGAGGAGAGTGTGTCACCATTTGATTTACAGGTTTCTCTTAGGATCTTGTGAACAATCAGACAGCACAAGCTATTTTCTTACCCACCTACTGCTTGTAGTAATTTTGTTAGAAGTTTATTTTCTATATTTTCTATAATTTGGAGGTGTTTTAAATTGATCAAGAACATATAGTGCCTTGGCTGACTTAGTCTGTACCTTGGACGAGAAACCATATGACCAGAAGCAATAACAGCCTGTTCTTCAGTGACTAAAACCTGAATGGTGTAGGGAGAAGCAGCAGGGAGGCAAGGAACACGTGAAGTGGTGCTGATTCTAAGAAGTGTTGTCACATACTCATGCTGAGTCTACTCCATGACTCGATAGTACTGTTTCGTAAGGCTCAAGAAAGCGATACAAAAATTTGCTACCCCCACCTCCCCAAGCGAATGGATGACAGAAAAATGGAAGATTATGAGGGAGGGAAGTGTTAGAGTAGGTTCAAAGGTTGGCACACAGTGGGCTAAAGGGCCTGTACTTAGAATAAAAAGGTGAATGTTGAGGACTGAGGTGAGGAAGAATTTCTTCAGCTAGACTGTGGTGAATATGTGCAATTCATTATATAAGACCACTTGGAGTACCGTGTTCAGTTCTGGTCACCTCACTACAGGAAGGATGTAGATACTATAGAGAGAGTGCAGAGGAGATTTACAAGGATGTTGCCTGGATTGGAGGGCATACCTTATGAGAATAGGTTGAGTGTACTTGGCCTTGTCTCCTTGGAGCGACAGAGGATGAGAGGTGACCTGACAGAGATGTATAAGATGATGAGGGACATTGATCGTGTGGCTTGCCAGAGGCTTTTTTCCCCAGGGATGAAATGGTTAACACAAGGGGGCATAGTTTTAAGGTGCTTGGAAGCAGGTACCAATTGGACGTCAGGGGTAAGTTGTTCACAGAGAGTGGTGGGTGTGTGGAATGCACTGCCGGTGGCGGTGATGGAAGCAGATACAATAGGGTCCTTTAAGAGCCTCTTGGATAGGTACATGGAGCTTAGAAAAATAGAGGACTAGGCGCTAGGGAAATTCTAGACAGTCTCCAAAGCAGGTTGCATGGTTGGAATAACTTTGTGGGCCAAAGGGCCTGTAATGTGCTGTAAATTTCTACATTGTACGTACTGTTCTGTACTGTTCTATGTTCTATATTTAATGAAACTACTACCTGCTGGACAATGGTGCCTGTCAAAGGTGCCACTAGGATCATGTAATTTTCTGCAAAAAATTTAAATTTTTTTTCTTCACACCTGGCGAAAGAGGTGTTGCACTGCTGTGTTCTACATTATGCTAAGCAGCAGTGATCTTTGAATACTCTTAGGAATTGCCAATTTGTACGTTTCATTTTCCTACCGCTCCATGGTGGCAGAGCCCTGTGACTGCAGTGGAAGAGGCAGGCTCCTCAAGTGCTTGCACTGATGATTGAGGTGATCTCCACTGATGTTCTCTGAGCTTTGGTGTCGATGACAGACTCAGTGGAGACTGCTCCACTTACACCGTTGGCTGGGCAGAATCAGCAATTGAGACTTAAGGCAGCTGTGGATGATTCCTGGAGTGGGGACAATCTACACACAGTGACCACTCGAAATAAGTGGCCACTGAGTGTGTGTTCACGGTCTTCTGCTGCTGTAGCTGATCCACTTCAAGGTCTGATGTTTTGTGTATTCAGAGATGGTCTTCTGCACATCACTGTTGTAACATGTGGTTATTTAAGTTACTATCACCTTCCTGTCAGCTTAAACCCTTCTGGCCATTCTTCTGCAACCTGTCTCATTAACAAGGCATTTTTGCCCACTGAACTGCTGTTCACTGAATATTTTTCTGTTTTTCACACCATCCTCTGTAAATCCTTGTGGTAAACCAGATATACATGTTGTAACTGGGTTACCTGTCTGGACACGCCCCTCTGCTGACTGCTCCTGTGGCTCCTCCCACAGAACCCTGAATAAAGGTGATTGTGCCATTGCTCCTCCTCTCAGTCCAGGGGCAGACACTCAGCATGATAGAGGTCACATTTTACTGCTAATGACAGCCTTTCAGTGTTTACTCTACTTCAAGTCTTTTGGAGTTATTAATGGTGCATCAATCCTACACTGTTGTGCACGAAAATCCCGGCAGATCAGCAGTTTTTGAGATGCCCAAATCTGAGATCATCAATCATTCCACAGTCAAACTCATTTAGATCACATTCCTTCCCCAGTCTGATGTTTGTTCTGATCAACAACTAAACCTCTTGACCATATCGACGTGTTTTTATACATTGAGTTGCTGCCACATAATTGGTTAATTAGATACTTGCATTGAAGAGCAGGTGTACAGGTGTACCTAATAAAGTGGACACTGAACGTATACGGCAAAAGGGTATAAGAGCGAACACCACAACCAAGTTGCCTTTTTATGTATGATCTCTTGGGAACTGCTGGAGATCAGTTGGCTGTGGGTCCAAGGTACACAGTAAATCAGGGCTAGGATGTCTGCCATCATCTTTAAGGCAGCAGGCACATTGATACCTAGAGTGTGTATTACCATAGCCGTTTAAGAGCTGAGTTTGATTTTGTGAGGTGCTGAGAAGTCATTGCTGTAGTGTCCTGAAGCTCATCCATTTATTCTCTGGGTGGATTGTCCATTCTGATTGCAGTTATTGTCAACGAGATTGGAAAGGCTTCCAGTAGATTGTACCTACTTACTTACACTTGATTAGCTGTCATTTTCTTGAAGCTGCGCCCAGCTAAACAAAGCTGTATCTTCCATCTCTGATTGTCTGCTTCTGTCCCTGTTGTTCTCATCTGTTCTTGCTAACTTGTGAAGTGAGTCATTCTGAAAATCTAAAGACCAATCAAACTTGTCCTACTAAAGTGTGAGTTTATGAACTAGGTAGGCGTGAGCACTGTGGTGCTGCATCTCAAATGAACTATCCATGCTCTGAATCTGCTGTCTTGAGCTTCGTGAGTTCCTGTAACGTTAAAGGTTATGAATTATCACTGACAAGCTAAGTGAAATTGCAATTCAGTGTTTTGAAGGAGATCATTTTTAACACTTCTAAAAATAACGCATCATGATGAGTATGGTATGGTGCATACATTTCTGATAATTATTTGTATCATGAGGTCATGGAGAGGTCCCAAATTCTCAATTTCAGATGATCAGTGATACTGAAAATGGCAAGGATCTCAGGATGTACGATGGCTAAAGTCCAAGGATAGCATGTCATTGGGAAGCAAAGGAAAGTTAGTCTCTATTGCAAGAGGAATGGAATGTAAAAGTTGGAAAATCCTTCCTGGTGGGGACTACCTGAATCACCGGAGCAAGCATATGAGGAGCCTACCTCTCCCACTGCAGTAAACAGGAGCTCTGCCGCAATGGAGAAATAGGAAAAAGAACTTCACAATTTGGAAATTCCGTAGAATATTCAAAAATCACTGCTGCTTAGCATTTTTCTGAACACAGCAGTCCAACATTTTATGGCCAGGTAGAAGGCTCAAAACATTTCATAGCAAGTGACACCTCTTACAGATGCAATTGTCCAGCAGGAAGCAGTTTCCCTAGGAGGCTGCAATCTTCTGTGTCACTTTCCTGAACCTTGTGAAACAGTACTCTCCAGTCATGTAAAAGAGACTCAATCTCAGTTTGTGACAATGCATTCAAATGTCTAGGCTGCTAATCCAGAGGGAGTGTTTTGCAGTTGGTAGTGCCGGTTTTGAATGCAACATTAATCTAACTCCCCAACTGTTCTGTCCATAAAAACACAAGGTATAAGAGTAGAAATAGGCCATTTGCCCCATAAAATCTGCACTGGTTTTGTTTTCAACCCCATTCTCCTTAACTCTTTTACCAATCTAGAACCTATAAACCTGTGAAGCAACCAAAAACATAATGTGGCAACCAGTGGCAACTTTGACAGTGATATCACATACAGAATTACTGTGTGTATGGGTTATCTCATTAACAAAAGTGTATATTTGCCTTGGAAAGGGTGTAACAAAGATGCAAATGATTAATTCCTGGGATGATGTGCTTATTTTGTGAGCAAAGATTAGATAGATCTCACTTATAAGACCAAAAGACAGAGGAGCAGAATTGGGCCATTTGGCTTTCGAGGCTGCTCCACCATTTCATTATGGCTGATCTGTATCCCTCTCATTCCCAATCTCTTGCCTTCTCCCCCTAACCTTTCACACCTTGACCAATCAATAACCTGTCAACCTCTGCCTTAAGTACACATAATGACCTGTCCTCCACAGCAGTCGCTCTCAAGGAATGCCATAGATTCACTGCCCTCTGGTTAGAGAAATTATGTCTCATCTCTGTTCTAAATGGACATCCCTCTATTCTGAGCTTGTGCCCTTTGGTCCTAGACTCCCTCACTATTGGAAACATCCTCTCCACACCCACTCTATCTAGTCCTTTCAACACTTGACAGGTTTCAATTAGATTCCCATCATTCTTCTACGTTCTAGTGATTAAGGGCTCAGAGCCGTCAATTGCTCCTCATATGATAAGCCTTACATTCTTGAATCATTCTTGTGAACCTCCTCTGAGCTCTCACCAATGTCAGCACATCCTTTCTTAAATAAGGGGCCGAAAGCTGCTCACAATACTCCATGTGAGACCTCACCAATGCCTTATAAAGCCTTAGCATTATATTCTTGCTTTTATGTTCTAGTCCTCTCGATCGAAATGAATGCTAACATTACATTCACCTTCCTCACCACTGATTCAACCTGCAAATTAATCTTTAGGGAATCCTCATAAGGTCTCCCAAGTCTCTCTGCACCTCGTATTTTTGAATTTTCTCCCTGTTTAGAAAGTAGTTTATGCTTTTATTCCTTCTACTATGACCATACACTTTCTGACACTATATTCCATCTACCACTTTGTTGCCCAATCTCCTTCTGGAGTCTCCCTGCTTCTTCAACACAACCTGCCTCTCCAGTTGTCTTTGTATCATCTGCAAACATGGCCACAAAGCCATCAATTCTGTCAGTACAATAATGAACATACAGCGTGAAGAGAAACAGTCTCCAAACCAACCCCTGCAGAACAGCAGCCAATCAGAAAAGACTCCCCTTATTCCCACTCTTTGCCTCCTGCCAATCAGCCAATTCTCTCTTCATGCTAGTATCTTTCCTGTAATACCATGGGCTCTTAACTTGTTAAGCAGCCCCACGTGCGGCTGCTTGTCAAAGGCCTTCTGAAAATCCAAGTACACAACATCTACTGATTCTTCTTTGTCTATCTTCTTGTTATTTTCTCAAAGAATTCCAACAGACTTGTCAGGCAAGATATTTTCTTAAGGAAACCATGCTGAATTTGGCCTATTTTACCATGTGCCTCCAAGTACCCCAAATCCACATCCTTAACAATCGACTCCAACATCTTCCCAATAACTGAGATCAGGCTAACTAGGCTATAATTTCTTTTCCTCTGCCTTCCTTCCTTCTTGAAGAGTTGAGTGATACTGGCAATTTTTCAATCCTTCCGAACCATTCCAGAATCTAGTGATTCTTGAAAGATTATTACTAATACCTTCGCAATCTTTTCAGCTACTTCTTTCAGAACCCCAGGGTGTAGTCCATCTGGTCCAGATGATTTACCTACCTTCAGACCTTTCAGTTTTCCAAGCACCTTTTCCAAGCAACTGCATTGACTTCTGGCCGTGATAACTCTTGAAATGCTAGCATACTGCTGGTGTCTTCCACAGAAAAGACTGAAGCAAAATATTTATTCAGTTCATCTGCTATTTCCTTGCCTCCATTACTGCCTGTCTAGCACCATTTTCCAGTTGTCCAATATCAACTCTCGCCTCTTTTTCACTCTTTAAAGATCTGAAAAAAACATTTGGTATAGCCTTTGTATTGTTGGCTAGCTTACCTTCATATTTCATATTCCCACACCCCCATGGCTTTTTTACTTGCCTTCTGTTGGTTTTTAAAAGAGTCCAAATCCTCTAACTTCCCACCGTTTTTGCTCTATTATGTGTCCTCTCTTTTGCTTTTATGTTGGCTTTGGTTTTTCTTGTCTGCCATTGTTGAGTCATCCTGCCTTTAGTACACATCTTTTTCTTTGGAATGTATCTATACTGTGCATTCTGAATTCCTCCCAGACACACTAACTATTACTGCTCTGCTGTCATCCCTGCTAGTGTCCCCCTTGTAATCAACTTTGGCCAGCTCCTCTCTTATGCCTATGCAATTCCCCTTTACTCTACTGTACTATTGATACATCTGACTATAGCTTCTCCCTCTCAAATTGCAGGGTGAATGCTATGATATTATGATCACTGTCTCGTAACAGTTCTTTTACCTAAAGCTCCTTAATCAAATCTAATTCATTGCACAACACTCAATCCAGAATATCTGATCCCCTATTGGGCTCAACCACAAGCTGCTCTAAAATGTCATCTTGTAGGCATGCTACAGATTCTCTCTCTTGGGACCCAGCACCAAAGGAATTTTCCCAATCTACCTGCATATTGAAATCCCTAATGATTATTGTAACATTGCCTTTTCGATAAGGTTTTTTATCACCCATTGTAATTTGTATCCCACATCCTGGCTCTCTGAGGGTCTTTTTATCCTTGCAGTTTCTTAACTCTATCCACAACAATTCTACATCTTCAGATCTACACCTTTCTAAGGATTTGATTTCATTTTTTACCAACAGAACCACTCCACCCCCTCTGCTTATCTCCTTGTCCTTTTGATACAATTTGTGTCCTTGGATGTTAAGCTCCCAATGATAATATTTTTTCAACCACAACTCAGTGATGCCCACGACATCAAACGTGCCATTCTTGAACTGCACTACAAGATCATCTACTTAATTCCATATACTGCACTAAAATATAATACCTTTAGTACTGTATTCATCACCCTTGCTGATTTTGGCCACTTTTACACTTTAACTCATCCTATTGGCTGCGATTTTGCTCTATCATCTGCCTGTCTTTCCTCACGGTCTCAATACACACTGCATCTACTTTACCAACTGTTCCATCCTCAGCCTTATCACTCCGGTTCCCATCCACCTGGCAAAATAGTTTAAACACTCCCCAACAGCTCTAGCCAACCAGCCCACAAGGATACCAATTTACCTTGGGTTCAGGTGTAACCCATCCCTTTTGTACAGGTCATACCTTTCCCAGAACAGATCCCAATGATCCAACTAGAGGGGATGCAATATTGGATCTCCTGTTAGGAAACGAGTTAGGACGAGTGACGGAAGTCTGTGTAGGGGAACACTTTGGTTCCAGTGATCATAACACCATTAGTTTCAATTTGATCATGGACAAGGATAGATCTAGTCGTAGGGTTGAGGTTCTGAACTGGAAGAAGGCCAAATTTGAAGAAATGAGAAAGGATCTAAAAAGCATGGATTGGGACAGGTTGTTCTCTGGCAAAGATGTGATTGGTAGGTGGGAGCCTTCAAAGGGGAAATTTTGAGAGTGTAGAGTTTGTATGTTCCTGTCAGGATTAAAGGCAAATTGAATAGGAATAAGGAACTTTGGTTCTCAAGGGATATTGAAACTCTGATAAAGAAGAAGAGGGAGTTGTATGAAATGTATAGGAAACAGGGAGTAAATCAGGTGCTTGAGGAGTATAAGAATTGCAAGAAAATACTTAAGGAAGTAATCAGGAGGGCTAAAAGAAGACATGAGGTTGCCTTGGCAGTCAAAGTGAAGGATAATCCAAAGAGTTTTTACAGGTATATTAAGAGCAAAAGGATTGTACGGGATAAAATTGGTCCTCTTGCAGATCAGAGTGGTTGGCTATGTGCGGAACCAAAGGAAATGGGGGAGATCTTAAATAGGTCTTTTGCGTCTGTATTTACTAAGGAAACTGGCATGAAGTCTATGGAATTGAGGGAATCAAGTAGTCAGATCATGGAAACTGTACAGATTGAAAAGGAGGAGGTGCTTGCTGTCTTGAGGAAAGTTAAAGTGGATAAATCCCCGGGACTTGACAGAGTGTTCCCTTGGACCATGAAGGAGACTAGTGTTGGAATTGCAGGGGCCCTGGCAGAAATATTTAAAATGTCACTGTCTACGGGTGAGGTGCCGGAGGATTGGAGAGTGGCTCATGTTGTTCCGTTGTTTAAAAAAGGATCGAAAAGTAATCTGGGAAATTATAGGCCGGTGAGTTTAACGTCGGTAGTAGGTAAGTTATTGGAGTACTAAGAGACAGAATCTACAAGCATTTGGATAGACAGGGACTTATTAGGGAGAGTCAACATGGCTTTGTGCGTGGTAGGTCATGTTTGACCAATCTATTGGAGTTTTTCGACGAGGTTATCAGGAAACTGGATGAAGGGAAGGCAGTGGATATTGTCTACATGGATTTCAGTAAGGCCTCTGACAAGGTCCCGCATGGGAGGTTAGTTAGGAAAATTCAGTTGCTAGGTATACATGGGGAGGTGGTAAATTGGATTAGACATTGGCTCAATGGTACAAGCCAAAGAGTGGTGGTAGAGAATTGCTTCTCTGAGTGGAGGCCTGTGACTAGTGGTGTGCCACAGGGATCAGTGCTGGGTCCATTGTTATTTGTCATCCATATCAATGATCTGGATGATAATGTAGTAAATTGGATCAGCAAATTTGCTGATGACACAAAGATTGGAGGTGTAGTAGACAGTGAGGAAGATTTTCAGAGCCTGCAGAGGGACTTGGACCAGCTGGAAAAATGGGCTGAAAAATGGCAGATGGAGTTTAATACAGACAAGTCTGAGGTATTGCACGTTGGAAGGACAAACCAAGGTAGAACATACAGGGTTAATGGTAAGGCACTGAGGAGTGCAGTAGAACAGAGGGATCTGGGAATACAGATACAAAATTCCCTAAAAGTGGCATCACAAGTAGATAGCGTCGTAAAGAGAGCTTTTGGTACGTTGGCCTTTATTAATCAAAGTATTGAGTATAAGAGCTGGAATGTTATGATGAGGTTGTATAAGGCATTGGTGAGGCCGAATCTGGAGTACTGTGTTCAGTTTTGGTCACCAAATTACAGGAAGGATATAAATAAGGTTGAAAGCGTGCAGAGAAGGTTTACAAGGATGTTGCCAGGACTTGAGAAACTCAGTTACAGAGAAAGGTTGAATAGGTTAGGACTTTATTTCCTGGAGCGTAGAAGAATGAGGGGAGATTTGATAGAGGTATATAAAATTATGATAGGTATAGATAGAGTGAATGCAAGCAGACTTTTTCCACTGAGGCAAGGGGAGAAAAAAACCACAGGACATGGGTTAAGGGTGAGGGGGGAAAAGTTTAAAGGGAACATTAGGGGGGGCTTCTTCACACAGAGAGTGGTGGGAGTATGGAATGAGCTGCCAGATGAGGTGGTAAATGCAGGTTCTTTTTTAACATTTAAGAATAAATTGGACAGATACATGGATGGGAGGTGTACGGAGGGATATGGTCCACGTGCAGGTCAGTGGGACTAGGCAGAAAATGGTTCGGCACAGCCAAGAAGGGCCAAAAGACCTGTTTCTGTGCTGTAGTTTCTATGGCTTCTATATCTGAAACCTTGTCCCCTGCACCAGTTTCTCCACCAAAGCAGCCTATTCTTACCCTCACCAGATATTGCTATCCTGGAAGTCCTGTTTTTCAGCTTTCTACCTAGCCCCCTAAATTCTTCTTTTTTTTTGGCGTGTGCCTGTGAGCGTGCGAGTCTGTGCGTGTTCGTGTGCATGTGCATGCGTGCACGTCTGTGCATGTGCGTCTGCGTGTGTGTGCGTGCATCCGTCTTTTTCATGGCTTTTTACAAGGCGCAGAACGAGAAAGATTGTGTGACGCGCCACTCCTCACACAGACACTTTCGCAGTATTTTCCCTTTTATTTTACGAGGTCGAGTTGCGATCTCGACACTCAACCCGGCACGGATGGAAAGCATACTCGGGAGCGGACCCGACTCAATTCGAACCCGGGAACCTTCGCTCCTGGGTCCAGCACTGATGTCATTGCGCCACCAGCCGGCCAGCCCACTAAATCCTCTCTTCAGGACCTCCTCGCAGTTCTTATCTATGTCATTGGTGCAAATATATTCCACAACTTCTGGCTGCTCACCCTCCCCCTTTATGATGTCATGGATCTGATCTGAGACGTCCCTGACCCTGGCACTTGGGCAGCAACATACCATTGGGGTACCTGTATTATGTCCACAGAATCTCGTGTCTGCTCCTCTGACTATGGAATCCCCTGTCACTGCTGCAGTCCTCTTCTTCCCCCTTCCCTTCTGAGCCACAGTGCGAGACTCAGTACTGCCCCCTCCGCCAGTAGCTCGTCCCACTCAGAACTGTATACTTACTGTTGAGGGGATCAACCAGTCTGTACTTGCTGCCCATTTCCCTCCCTTCTCCTGACAGCCACCCACTTTCCTGTCTCATATTCTTCCAATATCAAAATATGAAAGCTGAGCTTATAGAAACAGAGAAGTTTGAGGGAGCATGACAAGGTAGATGCTGTGAGGATGTTTTCATGGTGGGGAGGGCTAGGGAGGAATCTTGAACTTGGGGATTGGTCCAGGGATAAAAGGGGTACCCACTTTAAGGCTGCTGTGAGCCAGAATTTGTTCTCTCAAAGGATAGTGAATCTTTGTAATACTAGTCTAAGACCTTCAATTACTGTACTATAATATATTTAAGGCTGAGGTAGAAAGATTATAGGGTAATCAGTGAGCAAGATTGCTGTGATGTTAGCTGACAGTTTTCTTCAGAACCACAAACCAGGTGCAGTTTTAGCACATTCTGGAGGTTAGATGTCACAGTGTTTCCTTACCTTAATGAATTGTGCTGCTCGATATATTACATATTAACTTCATATCTATCATAGCTACGTTCATTCAGTAAGTTAGGCAATTGTCAAGCTAAGGGTAAGAGAAGTTAAGTAAAATGTGATTTTAAATTTAATGCTTTTGTTTATTTAAAAAAATAACAATTTGAATGCTTTGTATTTGTTTCTGGTAAATGGAGACATTTAGAAGCAGTGGGAAAATTGTTTTGACAGCATAAGCTGTCAGGAAGTCATCAGAGGATGGATGGGGACATTGCCAGCTGCATAGATGTAAAAGGTAAATGTGATTGCGAGCAATCTGCAAGAAGTGAACGTGAAATCATTCCAGTATAATCAAAATCTGATAGTTGTTCGGACTGTGCAAGGAAGTGCAGAAAGCCATTCCCTTATTAAACAGGGAGCAGGTGGCTGAAAGTATGGCCTACTTCTGATCAATTTATGGTCTTGTCTTTGGAGGATCACGTCCTGCTCTCTCTTTTGCTCTTGTGCTCCTTGCACTCTCCAACTTTAACTAACATATTGTCTTCCACTATTCAATGTTCACGAATTTCCTTACGCAATATTGGAATCTACTCCTGTGTCCAACATACCTTCGATGTATTGCTAGGGGTCATTGTTTCATTTTGCCATTGGGGGGTAATTAAATGCAAATACTGTACTTCTTTTTCATCGTTCTTTTTACATTTTTTCCTCAATTTATTTCTTGACAGTGCACATTCAGAGTTAAAATGTGTGATTTACAGCCTAACAGGGGATACACATTCTGATGGCAAACAGTACTTTTTTAGATCACAGAATGCTACCCCTTTAATTTATGAGAAGCACTGGATTAAACGTAGAAGTGGCCCTTAGGGCTACAATAGAACTGTGTTGTGCATCCACAAAATGGACAAGTAAATTCTAAGTGGGGTCCATCTAAATATGGGCACTTGAACCTGAGGAACTGTAAAACAAGGTAGGTTAAACAAAAAGATGGAGTTTAAATCGTCCCATTAACTATAAGGATAACTGAAGATATCTGAGAGTAATTTTCATTTTTGATAAGGGCTGAGGTTGTGGATTGGCCTCCCATTCCTTAAGTGTCCAGACTTATTCCTATCACTGTGATGTGTAATCAGCAGACAAACCTCAAGGGAATTTTGCGCGCTACCTGTGCTAATTGTGACAATGACCCCGATGGAGATTTCAAACGTGAGAAGAAATAACGGAGGAATTATGTAATCTTGGTAGAAAAGGGAACGAACCAGAATCGAACCAGATTAAAATCGTCGAGGCTGAGAGTGAAAAACGAACTGTTGGTCAGCACTATCTGTCTGCATTTGACCTGTCTCCCTATCTTCTCATTACTACCAACAGCAAGGAGGCACAAGAGCCTTGGGTCCCACACTTCCAGGTCCAGCAGTTGTTGCCCTGCAGCCATCGAGCTCCTGGATCAGCTTCACTCGCTTCTGAACTGAACCGACTCCGTAACGATGGGCTCACTTCGGAAACTTTGGGATTTGGTAACAGCTTCTTTCCAACTGTGATAAGACTGCTTGACGGATCCTGACCCGGATCTGGGCCGTACCCTCCAAACATCCGGACTTGCCTCTCGGTTTTTTTGCACTACCTTACTTCCCATTTTTCTATTTTCTATTTATGATTTATAATTTAAAATTTTAATATTTACTAATTTTTACTATTTTTAATATTTAATATTTGTAATGCATGGAGTGTGAAGTGCAGAATCAAATATCGCTGTGATGATTGTACGGTCTAGTACCAATTGTTTGGTGACAATAAAGTATAAAGTATGAAGTATAAGCTCCGCAGCTCATCTTCTATATGTTATTTGTTTACACATGTTTTACCTTTTGCATAATTTGTGCTCTTTTACACATTGGATGTTTCAAGGTATTTGTTGTGCATAGTTTTTCATGGATTCTATTGTGTTTCTTTGTTTTGTGTGTACCTGCAAGAAGAAGAATGTCAAGATTGCATATGGTATACACACATTGATAATAAGTTTGTGTTTTGAACTTTGAATGGAGTTTAGATAGGCCCATGAGTGTGAGGAAAATGGAGGAATATGGTCCTTATGTTGGCACCAGAGACTAGTTTAGTTAACCATCTGATTACTAATTTAATTGGTTTGGCACAGCATTATGGACCAAATGGTCGTTTCCTGTGCTGTACTGTTCTATGTTCTATGCTCTATGAATTTTGAAAATTTTAGATGTAATATTATTATAGCTTAGTTTGACATTGTAGAATTGAGAAATACAAGTTAATGCTAATATAAAAGATGATTACAACTGGTTAATGGTAAATTCATCACTCTAAGAATGACCAGGAAGTGGAATGGATTTCCAAGTAGAGGCGAAGAGTCATTGAAGAAGCAAATCTTGGTGAAGGTGGACTACGTGTATTGTTGGAACAATGGACTAAAATGAACAATAAATCCTTGAGAGGTGCAACTTCTTTCTACAAATCATATCACCTTAGATATTAATAACTTAACAGCCGTTATGGATAGTCATCTTTATCTATACCATCAGAGACTCTACCTCTGGACAAAATTATTCTAATCTATCAATTGTAGTGTTTCACTCACTGTTTGCTATTTTCCTAATGGTAGGATTGTATCTCTAGTACATGTTTCTTATTTACTTTTATTAATGATTCATAACTCAGTCTTATTAAACTTTGCTGGATGCATCACTAACTTAAAAAAATCAATTCACAGTTAAACCTAGATCAATTGAAATGTCAGCTTGTAAACATATATAAAATTGAATTCTATCAGCAGTATTTACACTAAATCCTAACAATTAAAGTTTAATTTATAAAGAATAGAGTATAATTCAACAATCTTATTTCAAAATATCAAAGATCCATTATTCAGTAGTACTGTGGACAAGAAAGGTAGGGTAATGAATAAACTCTTCCCAGTCTTCTAGCGGGTACAGATATCAAGTTTAACCAATGTTTTGATGACAAACTCTGCCACCTTCATCAGGGAGTTTATTTGTCATATACGCTGGGAAAGCACTAGATCCTTTTTCAAGGTAGGGTATTAATTTGTATTAATGAGAATAGACTTCAGAAATTACTCTTATTAGCTGATCAATTGGTAAATTGGTTCAGTGATACAGTGAAAAACTGCCTTGCCTACTATTCATATAGATCAGTTCATTACTATAGTGCATTGAGATAATACAAGATAAAACAATAACAGAATGCAGTATAAAGTGTTCCAGTACAAATAAAGTACAGTGCAGGTAGACAATAGGAGCAAGGCCAAAGCAAGGTAAATCGTGAGGTCAAAAGTCCATTTTATTGTACAAAAGTACCATTCAATAGTTTCATAACAGCAGGATAGAAGCTGCCCTTCAGCCTGGTGGTATGTGCTTTCAGGGTTTAGTATCTTCAGTCCGAAGGAGGGGGAAGAAGAGAGAATGTTTGGGATGAGTAGTGTCTTTGATGATGCTAGTTGGTTTACCCAGGCAGTGAGAAGTGTAGATGGAGTCCATGGAAGGAAGACTTGCTTCCGTGACATGCTGAATTGTGTCTGTGGTTCTCTGCGGTTTCCTGTGATCATGGGCAGAGCAGTTGCCAATACAAGCTGTGATGCTTCCAGATAGGATGCTTTCTGTGGTACATCGATAAAAAAATTAGTGAGGGTCAAAGGGGACATGCCAAACATCTAGCCTCTTGAGGAAGTAGGAACACTGGCAAGCTTTGTTAGCCATGCGGAGTACATGGTTGTATCAGGACGGGTGATTGGCAATGTTCACTCCAAGGAAGCTAAAGCTCTCAATACTCTTGACCTCAGCATTATTTATCTAAACAAAGCATGTGCACTACCTCCTTTCGGAAAGAAAGACAGTTTCTGTTTATTTCATGGAAATCTGTAATAACGGATAGGTAATGATATAAATTGTAGGACCCTGACTCTAAAACTGGATCAGGCTTGTATTTATAGTAAGGAATGGTGTCATTTATGAATTTGTATTTTAAAGCAAGATTTTGATGTATGATAGTTGTCACTTGATTATACCTGATCGAGTTGAATCAGATTGAGTTAAACTGCTTCAGGATTCTATAATGTGTTGGATTGATTGTTTCTGGTTTCTATTGGCATTTTCTGCATTTATCATCCCGAATATTTGGGGCCCTGTATGGGTACAGTCTGAACAGTCCTTCCAGGTGAGGCAACACTTCACTTGTGAGTCTGTTGGGGTCATCTATTGCATCCGGTGCTCCCGGTGCAGCCTCCTCTACATCAGTGAAACCCGACGCAGATTGGGGGACCGCTTCGTCGAGCACCTCCGCTCCATCCGCCACAACAGACAGGATTTCCCAGTAGCCACCCACTTCAACTCTTGTTTCCCATTCCCATTCATATATGTCCATACTTGGCCTCCTCTACTGCCATGATGAGGCTAAACTCAGGTTGGAGGAGCAACACCTCATATACCGTCTAGGTAGTCTCCAGCCCCTTGGTATGAACATAGAATTCTCTAACTTCTGGTAATTCCCTCCCCCTCCCCACCTTTATCCCAATTTCACTCTGCCCCCTCCCCCAGCTGCCTATCACCTCCCTCATGGTTCCCCCTCCTTCTACTACCCATTGTGTTTTCCCCTATTCCTTCTTCACCTTTCCTGCCTATCACCTCCCTGCTTCCCCTCCCCCACCCCTTTGTCTTTCCCTTTACTGGTTTTTCACCTGGAACCTACCAGCCTTCTCCTCCCCACCCTCCCCCCACCTTATTTATAGGGCCTTTGCCCCTTCCCCCTACAGTCCTGATGAAGGGTTCCGGCCCGAAACGTCGACTCATCGTTTCCACTGATGCTGCCCGATCTGCTGTTCCTCCAGCGTGTTGTGAGTGTTACCTCTTATCAGAATTGCACATGCTTGCATGGATTGCTGAATCATATTTTTGTTGATGAAAGTACATCCTTAGAAGTTCTATCTGGCAGTAATGCAATTTTTTATTGTCTGTTTTTCCTCTTCCTCCTTCTGTCCTAAGTAGTGCGTTGAAGTGTACATAGTGTTTTCTAAAATTTGTCATTTCAGTTCTTACTTTCCTTTGCAAATTTTCCAGATCAATTTCAGACCAAGATATTATGCGAAAATAATACGTTAATATGGATATAGCAAAAGGGTTTATTGCCTTTGTTATATCTTTACTGTTGAGTTCTGTTTGGCAGATTTTCTTAAGCCTTGAAGTAAATTCTGTCAAAAGTGTTTTCTTTATGACACTATCTATTTTCTTTGCATGTTGATATCCCAGATACTTACATGTTTCATATTCATCCAATGATTGTATTGTATCCTGCTGCTCTGTTTTATATTCTGTTAGCTCTTATGCACCTTTCTTTATGTTTAATGTTCTGCAGTTGTCTAGTCCAAAGTTCATGTTTATATCTTTGGAAGATTGTTCCACTATTTGAATTAATTGCTTTAGCTTTACTGATGAAGGAGTGTATAATTCCAAATCGGCCATGTACAGAAGGTGTGTCAAGGCATAATTTGTTTGGTTGTTTCTGATTTGATATGCTACTTTCACCCAATTTAGTAAAATAGAGAGTGGGTTTAAAGCTAGACAAAATCATAATGGGCTTAGAGAGTCACCCTGGCATATGCCTTGTTTAGTTTTGATAATGGCAGTTGTTCTTTTTGGTTGTTAATAGGGTGATTATAGTGCACCAATGCTTCATCAGATGTTGTAAGAATTTCACAAGTATTGGGTGTAGTTTATATATATAAAGAACTTCTATTAACTATGTGTGTGGGCCAGAATCAAATGCTTTTTAGTAGTCAATATAATAACATGAAAAATTTCTGCTTTTCTGCCAGACTAAATTTAGAATTACTGAATCTATTATCAGTTGTTCTTTACTTTGATTCATACCCTTATGACATCCCTTTTGCTTTTCTGTAAGTATATTGTGGTTATCTAAGTGAGTGGTGAATAGTTGCCAGATGCATAATATTACAATTTTATATATGGTTTGTAAACAAGTACAGTTACTAAATTCTGTGTTTATTTTAATATATCCCTCTGTTTTGAATCCATTGCACCACACTGCTTTCAATGCTGTGCAGAATATTACTGTTTGTAGTTCTTCAAATGTTTCGAGTTTTACTAAATATTGTGGTTATATAGTATTGTTGAGAGTATTAATACTTTTTGCAAATTTTGATAACGTTTTATTTTGGTATGTAGGGTCTTTTTGTTGGGTCAGTGCCTATATATTCTGGTAGCATGGAGTTAAAGGTTAGGACAATGTTGTCTGTAAGCTCAGCCTCATCCTCAGCATTCTGCGGAGGCTCTACATCTGTGTTGTTGTTATTACTGTCAGTGAAGTAGTTGTTGAAGCAATTCTGTTTTCATCAGTGCTTCATGGTGTGGCATCTTTATTAAGCTGTGGTACTGGTGGGCTACTTTGGATGCTGGCTGTAACTTTTTTGGGCTTCCTGGTGTCTGCCCGTCTGTTCAGCAGTCCATCACTAGCGGTTTGCTTACTGTCACGCCCAACGCCAGCTCCACACATGCCCTGGCGATCCCCAGGCAGCAGCTGTAATAGTCTATTCCGCAGACCCCTCCCCGTTTCTAAACTGGGAGGGTATTGCTTTTTATACTCACAGCCAGGTTTTGGTTGTAGCTACCCCTAACATGGAGAACAGATGAAGACCAGAGCACTGCCCAATCTGGTTACAGATGTGCCTGGATTTGCTTCTAGTTTGACACATGGGTGATATTTATTATTATTATTATTATTATTATTATATTTTTTCTTTTGCTTTTTGTATTTGCACAATTTGTTGTTTTTTTTTACACTTTGGATGTTGTCCTTCCTGTTGTGTGTGATATTTCATTGATTCTATTGTGTTTCTTGTATTTACTGTGATTGCCGGCAAGACAATGCATCTCAGGTTTGTATACAGTGACATATATGTACTTTGATAATAAATTTACTTTGAACATTGAACTTGAAGTTAGTCAAGGGGAGAGACAATGGTACAGAGCTGAATAGTATTGACTTTAGAACTGCCTCTCCTCTTGCCCACTCTGTTTGCTGAGATGGCATAGCACTGAGGAGCAAGGATAGAATCCTAATATATACCAGAGAGCGCCCATCTATGGAAATTGACACTGAATTGAAACGCTGGAGGAAGATGACATTAAACAACACAGATATATCTCCCCCTCCCCCTCCCACTTTCAAATCTCTTACTATCTCTTTTTTCAGTTAGTCCTGACGAAGGGTCTCGACCCGAAACGCCGACTGTACCTCTTCCTAGAGATGTTGCCTGTCCTGCTGCATTCCACCAGCATTTTGTGTGTGTTGCAGATATATTTGTCCCAAGTTGAAGAAGTGTAATGCCACGGAGATGCAGAATGTCAATTATAATAAGAGCAGAATGTTCTGGAAACAATCAACAGGAGTATGGAGTGGGAAATTATGCTATTATATCACCTGCTTCAGAATTGGAAAAATAAATATTAATTTTGACCATTGAATGCTTGACAATGATGAACTAGAAGTACACAGTATTGCCAGTTAGATCTTCAATCTGATGTTTACAGAAGCAAGTAGGTATCCTTTGTTTACTGTAGGCTAGACAAATTTGTAAATGTTGTCATAGAACATAGGACAGTAAAGGCCCTTTGTTGTGCCAGTCTTTTAACGTACTCTGAATTCAGTCTAACCCTTCCTTCCAACATCGGCCTCCGTTTTTCTATCATCCATAAACTTGAAACATATTGATGAAGGAACAGGAATATAAAGCAATTGCTCCAGTTTCTCTTCAATGATACTGCCATACCTTGTGAACATTTTCAGCATTTTTTGTTTGTCTTTCAGATCTGCAACATTTAAGGGATTATTTTTGGAGAGGGATATTGTATATTTGTCAAGTAGAATATAAACCCATTATTTTGAGGGAGTAACGGACATGTTAAACAATAATTATTGTCATGAAGATTTCTTTTTTAAAAATATACTGCATACATATCTGTCCTAATATGTCTGTTGTGTGTTAGAAAATATGAACAAATTTGATATCCTCCTGACTACTAGTGACCCCAGCTGGCAGAATCTGGATTTGCTTCATCAGAGGTTCTCATTTGAAATCTAAGGATACTGTGACCTGCACAAAAATAATGTTGGGCTATGACTTGCTAAATAAAGTTGATAAATGAACAGGAAACAGTTTAGTCCAATGTTAGTCAAATGATGTCAAATTTTTTATACAATTCCATTGTTGTTTTGTCCAGGTATTTGATTTGATAATGTCAGGAAAATACAACTGAGTGGACAAATCAGAGAGAACATTACACTGTTTACTTCCAAATGAATTTTAAGTTGACATTATTGTTACTTCCCTAGAATCTTGCATCTGTGCCACATGTTGAGAAGAGTGGAATTGCCCTTGGTGGAGGAGTGACTAGTATAAATAAGAAGTTATCCATTCAGGTCCTCCCACTTTCCTGCAATTTCCTCATACCGCTTAATTGCCTTATTATCTAAAAACCTGTTGATCTCTACCTCAGTCACTGAGGCACCATCATCAAATTCAGTGTCCAAACCCCTGTTTTGAAACCAATACTCCTGGTTCTAGACATTCAGCCAATGGAAACATCTGCGTTGCACTCACACTATAAAGTCGAGAAAATTTTTTATATATCTCAATTAAGCCAGGCCTTTTCTTTTCACAACATGTGACCAGTAATAGAAAGCTTTGGATGAGACATATAGATGTTAAGGAATCCAGATAAAAGGGATTAGTGCAGGAAAATGGCATTGAGGTGGAAGATCAGTCATAATTTTATATTGTCAAAGCTGATAAGAAGGCATGAATGACCTTATTTCTGTTTCTTATGTGGGCCTGGAAAGTATTATTTCTAAAGTATACTCATTGTTCTCAAATCTTTTGCATCCCTGTTATGCTAATCCACATTTTGTAGAAGAAATCTAGAGGATGAGGATCTCACTCAGAAATAGGGCACTGTCTGTAACTCTACTAAAGCAAATCAGATGTAAGGCTCTCACAGCATGCAGATGATGTTACTTATAAAATGACCTTCCTGTTTACTGGAAAGTGTCACATTTATACGTTATTGTTCCATCATGAACTGGTCATGTGTGACATCATTATCCCTAAGGAGGAGGTGGATTAAAGCTACACTGAAAGGTCACTTTAGATTGTGTCCTCGACTAACAATATGAAATAATAAATTTCTGAGTGAGCAGGAAAAGTACTACATAATGAGTCCATCTGATTTTCCTCCAATCCTTTTCCTACTATTCGCACAACCTTAGTTCATCTCCATCTCACAGCATCCATGGTTCCCTGTTTCACATCACCATGGAGACTGGCCCAACTGAATATTGTGTCATTAGGTAAACTAGAAATGCAAATTTTCTTATCCATAATGCTTTTTATTTCACTTACAGTGTGGAATAGTCCCTTCCACCCTGCCCACAATCCCCTGATTTAATTCTAGCCTAATCACAGGATAATTTGTAATGACTAATTAACCTGCCAACTGGTATGCCTTTGGACTGTGGGAAGAAACTGGAGCAGCAGGAAGAAATCCATGCGGTCACAGGGAGAACATACAAACTCCTTAAAGGCAGCAGAGGGAATTGAACCTGGTTCGCCTGTACTGTAAGGTATTGTGTGGTAACAAAGAACGGGAGTAGTATTCTGTGGAAACAGTAAAGGACATGGATGAATAGAAAAGTGGATTGTTTGAATATAGATCTTGTATGGATATAAATACAAGAATCCATTGAAAATCAAATAAATATTAAAGAGCACAAAGTGATTTTGCTGTGAAAATAGAGGTAAAAGGGACAGTGACAGACTTGCAACAGCAATGTTCTACAGGGCAGTGGTTAAGGAATAATTAAACTATTTTCTGCATATTTAAGCACACCATTACTGAAGGGACTTCCAAACTGCAAAGAGTATGCAGCATAAATTTGCCAGGTTGATGTTAGAGATGAGAAACTGGATTTATGAAGAAAAACATTAAATCCTAATTGGATATCTAGTGAAGCTGGAAAAGAAGTTCTCAAAGTAAACTTAAGGACGATTTTTTAAATGAAAAATAATTTGGATATGATGAGGAGAATATTGTACGCTATATTGATAAGTCATTATTGACTTTCTAATACAGGAAGTGGAAACCTATTGACTATTAAAAGCCTAGATAGAGTGGACGTGGAGAGAATGTTTTCTTTAGTGCAGGACCTGAAGGCACAGCTTCAGAATAGTGGAGGTGGTGCTTTCAGAACAGAGATGAGGAGGTATCTGTGGCATTCATCACCACAGATGGCTGTGGAGGCCAAGTGACTGGATATATTTAAAGCAGAGTTTGATAGGTTCTTGATTATTAAAAGGCATCCAATATTATGGGGAGAAGGCAGGAGAATGAAGTTCAGGGGGATGATATATCAGCCATAATTGAATGGAGGAGCAGACTTGAATGGCCAGATAGCCTATTTCGGCTCCTATGTCTTCTGGTTTTATAGCCTATTGAGGTGTATCATTTAAAATATTGTTGCTACAACCTGAGAGAGAGAGAGAGAGATCAGGATAGATTGGCTGTGTATAATTAAAGGTAAAAACTGGATGAATATTTGAAGTGGGGCAAGTTAATGACTATGCAGAAACAGACTAGGAGACTAGAATTAGGTTTTATTGATCTAGTAATGACATAATAAACCTTTGAATCTGTGCAGTTTTCCTCCACTGTTTTAGCACTAATTAGAGAATGTAAAAAGGACCACTTGCAATATTAGAGGGCCACAGAACACACAAGGATGGAAGGAATTGTGGAACTAGAACATGTAGCTTATAAAAGGTAATTGAACTACACTGGGGAATAATGGCAGATAGAAGGTCTTGGAGCTTTAAGAGATTGAATGCCAGAAGAATTTGCTAAAAATATATCAGTGCTTTATAACCTCAGTAAAATTCAGCAAAGCTTGATATAACAGAAAAGTTGTGAGAATGGAGAATGGCAACCTAAGAGAATTAATTTATACAACTTTTTTAATGAAGTGAAAGGAGAGCTAAAAGAAACACAACTCAGGGGGAATGATCAGTGAATTCTCACTAAAATATCAGCACAGTAATATGTAATACAAATTGGCCAAGGATCATCATTTCATTAGAATAGTTATTCCATCACAACACTAAACTGCAACAATGGCATCTTTTGTTCACATTGTTCATCTTTGTTATCACTTAGAGTGTTATTTGTTTTGCTATCAACCGCACCTATACTAATTATAAAAAGGCATGTTTCATACAGCGAAACAGTCATTACACAGATACAATAAATTGCCGTGTATTGACAGATAAATTAATTAATGTTGTATGCAAAAGCCTTGACTTTAATACAACCTAGTGAGTTGCTGATGTGTACTATTCCTGTTTCGTGCAATTCATGATGTTGATTCAATGTCTATAGGCCAGACCGGATTTGCAAATGACATTAGTATTGTCATTGCTGCCCACATTGTAATCACAAATCGGAAAAAGATTTGTTTAAATATGGTTTCACCTTCACCGAGGAGATAAAGGGTCTGGAACAGGAAGTGACTAAAATGCATTAATTATACCTTTTGTTCAGTAAAACAAAAAAAGGTTAACATTGAATATTACTTTTAATACTGGTTGATGTCCTCGAACCCTTCTACTTATTACTGGATATGAATTTCAAAAGGAAGAACTGAATCATGAATGTATGTTCAGATTAATCCTTTGTATGGAATATCAGACTTATTGCAGTAACTCTGGGAGCTCCAGTGTGTGGTATAATAATGGTTGAGAAACAAAACCTCAACAACCGAAAGGGCACTTTAAAAGTGGCAGTGCCTCAGAGTTTTGCAGCATTCTATTGAGCAGAAGGTCAAAGGCACTGTGTACACTACCCACTCAGTGCCTTGGGTTCAAGGGTGAACAGCTTCCACTCCATTTCCAGTGGTGCTAGGACGACTGATAAGCCAAATTAAAAACTGCAGACTCTACAGCAGACGGTATGTTTGATGGAACAGGTGGGTAGATAGTTTGGGGGGGGGGTGATATACTCCATTTGCCTTTTGTGTGGGCCTTCTGTGTGTTCCCAACAAATAGACTCGAAGTTCACAATGCTATCCCAATTGTTCCTTCTCTACTTTAGAAGTTATGGGTCAGGCATTACCAGGAATCAATGGGAATTTGCAATACTTTTAAGGACATCCTTGAATTTATTCCACGGGGAACCTGGTAATCTCTTCTCGTGACAGAATGGAATAAAGTGTATGTTTTAGGAAACTGATGTCAGACCCCTTCTCATTCCAGCCAACTGAACGTAGCTAGGACCCTAGTGCTGGAAATGTTGACCTGGGAAAGATACTGTTCAGTGAATTTGCAGGACTTTTTAGGGATAGCACTGGTGAGAAGTACAGTAGCTTGAAGTGCCTGCTTTAGTTAATCTGATCTCAGAAACATTTATGAGGTTGGGGATCACCGGTAGACCATATGTTTAGTGCCAGGTTTGAAGTCATGATCTTCAAAATCTTTTTTTACCTCACCTCCAAAGACCAGAGTGAAGATGGTTGTAATTCACATCATTAATGTCTACCTTCACTGAGGGAAGCGCTTGCGATATGGGAAGTTGTCCATGATATCCAGCGTCACACCATAGACTCTTATTGTCACAGGGGGGGTGATGTGCAGCAGGGGCAGGTTGACAGAGGACTATTACTTTGTGAATGTTGAGAGTAAGCCCTATATTATCACAAACTTAACAGAACAACTTGTTGATGACTTCAAATGTTGTCTACACACAGCACTCTGACCTTGGTTCTGGAGTAGAGGTGAAGTGGATTGAAAAGTATCCTATAGATTAGTTACACTATAACAGGAAGTTTATTGGAGATGAGGAACAGCACTGTAATAAATAAGATTACCAAGCAATGTCACAGTCTTTAACACTAATTGGTACTGAGATTGCTTTGGACCTGTTGACTAGGATGATGCAAGTGTCAAGGATGTACAGAAACCTGGTCTAAGAGCATCTAAAAGTGAGTTGCTACAACACAGAGATACATGCATGCTAAAAAGAGGAACCTGCATGCTGTGGGGACAGAGCGAAGTCCTCCCCACAGTCTCTGAGTCAGATCAAAGGATTCCAATCCTGTCACATCCAGACGTAAATGGTGGTCAATGCTTAAAGAATTGACAGGAGAAGGAGAGTTCATGAGAGTTGTATGCCTAGTAATATCAGCAGTTCTGCAATGCGTGGAAAGTAGAAGACTGAAGCATTTGCAACTATCGATGGGAACATGTTCAGAGTTGATAACTCATTTAGCCTCTTCATAAGATCTTTGCTATGACTATAGCCAACTTTGATCAAATTGTATTCCCTATATGCGATATGAAACAGCTGAGTGCAATCAATACACTAAAAGCTATGAGCCCAAACAATACCGAGGGACTAGTGCTCGAGATCTACTATGCCCCGACAGAGCCACACCAGCTGCATTGGCCTATCGAAGTGGGCAATTTCTCTAGTATGTCCTATCCACAAAGAGGAAAGTTCAATATGTCCAGTTTCTGAGTGATAAACCTGCACTCAGTAAAGTGAAGAAGGTTCCGCCAGTCAGCACCAACTCATTGAAAGCCTGTCAGTTGCTACTCATTTTGGTTACAGCCAGAAAAACTCAGCTCCAGGTCTCACTACAACCTTGTCCAAACATGGGCAAAACATCTGGATTTCAGAGCTGAGGGATATGTGGTCTCCCTAGATGTGGAAGTAGATTTGATCAAGTGATCTATGACCACAACAAAACTTAACACTTCAATGGAAATCAGGGTGAGAGCTGTATTGGATGAAGTTATACTTCGCAAAGAGGAGGACATTTTAATGAAAGCACACTCTCAGATGTTAACGTTGTTTCTTTCTCCACCTGTTCAGACTTGCGTTATTCCAGTGATATTTATTTTCATTGTCGATTCCCAAAATACCCGACATTTTTTTCCCCAGATTTTCTGCAAAAGGAGACAGTTGTGGTAGTTGGAAACCACGATGACTTCAGCCCTGGGGCATCACTGCAGAATGAACAAAGGCTGTGGTTAGCCTAGAGAAATAGCTAAGTATGGCGAGGTTGGTGACCTCCTCCCTTGCAGTTGACACTTATGTCTGACTATAGTGAAGCTTTTGGCTCTGCAGCAAGACACCCAGTGTTTCAGCTTCAAAAGCAGTGTCATGTGAGACACACTGATTAAGACAAAAGCAGGCAGCAAAGTAGAAATAAAAACAGCCAGTGTAGAATTGCTGCATATTTCATTCTTTAAATTCTATAAAAAAAATCCTGAAGTTCTTTAACACTTCTGCCAATTTATCATACATACAAGCAAAAATAGAACAGCAGTAAGACACAAAAAGGATGTGGTCAGCTCAAGTATATGGTCAGTAGAATTGCTATGTTTACGCTCACCTTTATGTGTGCAACAGCAGTTTGAAGGCTTGCTTTTTTTTTCAGAGTTGTTCCACTGCCAGTTGAACAATTCCACTTCAAACAACTCTTACTTTACTTTTCTAATCTGAAGTGACTCATGTTAGAGATGAGCTGTGGATTTGGGGTGAAGATAGGGGAAGGAAGTGGGGCCCCTATGTACTTCGTGCAACTAAATGCTATATGTATTCAACAACAATACCCACTTACAGAAATGCCTTAATATAGTAAAACATCCCGAGCTATTTTTCAGTACCAATATCAAACAAAGCTTGAAGCTGAGCCATGTAAGGAGATAGGAAAGTCAATGAAAGAAGGGGAAAGAAGAGGAGAAAGGAATTATGCGAAGGAAGGGAATTCTAAAGCTGGAAACTTTGTCAGCTGAAGCCAAAACTGACAGCAGTGAAGCTATTAAATTTGAAATGAGCTAGGGATTAGAATTAGTGTTCTACTGTCTGAAAGGGACTTATGGTTACACAAGATTACAGGGAAGAGATGGAGCAATGCCACAGAAGGATTTGAAGGCAAAAAACAGCATTTTTGAAATCAAGGGTTGTTTAACTGGGACCAAGTGTATGTTAGCAAATGCATGGATTATCATTGAAATTAACTTTAAGCATATAAAGATAAAGGCAAAAGAGCTTTGAATTGATTTAAAACGTTGTAGTTGTTAAGTAGGATAAATTCTCATCCTATCAGATTTTAGATCACAAATCTGAAAGTACCACATTTTGCTTCAGATTATTTCAACAAATGAGAAGTTTATGTAGTTGTTACACAGTTTCTCAATATTTGAACATACATCTGAGTTGGGAATTCAGCTATTGTATATTAAACAGAGTTTAAAGTCTTCCAGTGAGTGTAAACAGCACTTACCTAAATATATTCAGCATGAATACTAACAAGTTTACATAGAAACATAGAAACATAGAAAATAGGTGCAGGAGTAGGCCATTCGGCCCTTCGAGCCTGCACCGCCATTTATTATGATCATGGCTGATCATCCAACTCAGAACCCCGCCCCAGCCTTCCCTCCATACCCCCTGATCCCCGTAGCCACAAGGGCCATATCTAACTCCCTCTTAAATATAGCCAATGTACTGGCCTCAACTGCTTCCTGTGGCAGAGAATTCCACAGATTCACCACTCTCTGAGTGAAGAAGTTTTTCCTAATCTCGGTCCTAAAAGGCTTCCCCTTTATCCTCAAACTGTGACCCCTTGTTCTGGACTTACCCAACATCGGGAACAATCTTCCTGCATCTAGCCTGTCCAATCCCTTTAGGATTTTATACGTTTCAATCAGATCCCCCCTCAATCTTCTAAATTCCAACGAGTACAAGCCCAGTTCATCCAGTCTTTCTTCATATGAAAGTCCTGTCATCCCAGGAATCAATCTGGTGAATGTTCTTTGTACTCCCTCTATGGCAAGGATGTCTTTCCTCAGATTAGGGGACCAAAACTGCACACAATACTCCAGGTGTGGTCTCACCAAGGCCTTGTACAACTGCAGTAGTACCTCCCTGCTCCTGTACTCAAATCCTCTCGCTATAAATGCCAGCATACCATTCGCCTTTTTCACCGCCTGCTGTACCTGCATGCCCACTTTCAATGACTGGTGTATAATGACACCCAGGTCTCGTTGCACCTCCCCTTTTCCTAATCGGCCACCATTCAGATAATAATCTGTTTTCCTATTTTTGCTACCAAAGTGGATAACTTCACATTTATCCACATTAAATTGCATCTGCCATGAATTTGCCCACTCACCCAATCTATCCAAGTCACTCTGCATCCTCTTAGCATACTCCTCACAGCTAACACTGCCACCCAGCTTCGTGTCATCCGCAAACTTGGAGATGCTGCATTTAATTCCCTCATCCAAGTCATTAATATATATTGTAAACAACTGAGGTCCCAGCACTGAGCCTTGCGGTACCCCACTAGTCACCGCCTGCCATTCTGAAAAGGTCCCGTTTATTCCCACTCTTTGCTTCCTGTCTGCTAACCAATTCTCCATCCACATCAATACTTTACCCCCAATACCGTGTGCTTTAAGTTTGCACACTAATCTCCTGTGTGGGACCTTGTCAAAAGCCTTCTGAAAATCCAAATATACCACATCCACTGGTTCTCCCCTATCCACTCTACTAGTTACATCCTCAAAAAATTCTATGAGATTCGTCAGACATGATTTTCCCTTCACAAATCCATGCTGACTTTGTCCGATGATTTCACCGCTTTCCAAATGTGCTGTTATCACATCTTTGACAACTGACTCCAGCAGTTTCCCCACCACCGACGTTAGGCTAACCGGTCTATAATTCCCCGGTTTCTCTCTCCCTCCTTTTTTAAAAAGTGGGGTTACATTAGCCACCCTCCAATCCTCAGGAACTAGTCCAGAATCTAACGAGTTTTGAAAAATTATCACTAATGCATCCACTATTTCTTGGGCTACTTCCTTAAGCACTCTAAGATGCAGACCATCTGGCCCTGGGGATTTATCTGCCTTCAATCCCTTCAATTTACCTAACACCACTTCCCTACTAACAAGTATTTCGCTCAGTTCCTCCATCTCACTGGACCCTCTGTCCCCTACTATTTCTGGAAGATTATTTATGTCCTCCTTAGTGAAGACAGAACCAAAGTAATTATTCAATTGGTCTGCCATGTGCTTGCTCCCCATAATCAATTCACCTGTTTCTGTCTGTAGGGGACCTACATTTGTTTTTACCAGTCTTTTCCTTTTTACATACCTATAAAAGCTTTTACAGTCAGTTTTTATGTTCCCTGCCAGTTTTCTCTCATAATCTTTTTTCCCCTTCCTAATTAAGCCCTTTGTCCTCCTCTGCTGGACTCTGAATTTCTCTCAGTCCTCAGGTGAGCCACTTTCTCTGGCTAATTTGTATGCTGCTTCTTTGGAATTGATACTATCCCTAATTTCTCTTCTCAGCCATGGATGCACTACCTTCCCTGATTTATTCTTTTGGCAAGCTGGGATGAACAATTGTTGTAGTTCATCCATGCAACCTTTAAATGCTTGCCATTGCATATCCACCGTCAATCCTTTAAGTGTCATTTGCCAGTCTATCTTAGCTAATTCACGTCTCATACCTTCAAAGTTACCCCTCTTTAGGTTCAGAACCTTTGTTTCTGAATTAACTATATAACTGAATTAAGTTTAGTAAGTATAAATGTTGGAAAATAATTGCATTGTTTGTGCAGTAGTGCATCTCAGAATTTTTGGACCATACTCATAATACTGCATTTGTACTTCCAGAAGGAATCCCTCATTAGCTAACAATATTCCTCACATCAAGGCACACACATTCACCAATCTCCCACGTAGAAATTATTCCTCTGGTTGGAAGATCTCATGAAATCCGATACAGTGTAAAAAAAATTCTGTCTTTACCCTCCCTGAAATACAATTTGTCACGTTAGCAAATGTTTTGATAGGGATGGACTGTTGTTTTCAGAATAAATACCTGCACAGTTTAAAAACCCTTGTCAGTAAATAGTGAGATATGATTTTCCCTATTACAGGGGATCACTGATACACAGCACCCCAGATATGCCAGAAGTGGCTAACTGCTTTCTCCATCGGTCATGAGGTAACGTTCTCTATACCAAAGGCTCAGCCCACTTGAATATCGTTCCTGTGATCTGACATTCCCAAAGTGAATGGTTTGGTAGGTAATATGTCCTAGAAACAAAAATCAGCTTCAGTTGCTTGAGATAAACATGCAATATATGCATTACAGGAGCAAATGTGCATTAAACTCAACTTCTGATTTCCGTGATATAATTTCTTCAAGTGATTCTTAACTTTGAAGTGTCTTATCTGTCAGGAAATGGGGAGGAGGCTTGACCCAAACACAGAGTAGTGGCGATGAGCAATCACTTTAACAATAAACTGCAAATTAACAGGTCACAAGGGGCCTCAGGACAAGTGTGATTGGATACTTAACCCAGCAAGGCAACAAGGTAAGTGAAGTTTAGCTGACTGAGACTGGTTTGATTGGTGGACATGGACTGAACGCGAGAGCTGGTATTAAATAGGCTGCAGGTGATAAGTTGGAAATGAGTGACAGATGACTCCAGTCTGTTGGTGGAGACTGGGAAGTACCTGTCTGTGCAGGCCTGACAGGACCAACACCCCCACCCCACCCATGGCCAGCACCCTACAGCCCAGGATGATCTTGATGGGTCCAATGGAACTCCTTGATGGACGATGGATCCAAGAATGAAACTCAACAGTACCGAAGAGCTCTCCTAAGGCCTTAACCTTCCCAGTCAACCAGGTACTGTGCACCCTGTTTACAGCAATGTAAATCCATCAGCCAGTGAACTGTGAGTACTAGATCGCCTTTCACCATCCCTGGTTCCAGAGATGCAGGCTCAAGTAGGTCAAGTGGTCCATGGACAATAAGCTTGAGGCAGGATATGTGGAAGGTAGGTGTGATCTTGTGGGACAGTGACACAAGCCTATTGTAAATGATAGGATTGATGCAATGGGTAATTTTGAAATGACCAATGAACCTGGGATGAGAGCTTGTGGGAGTTGGTGCGCAGAGGCAGATCTCAGGTAATCAGCTGGACATGGTCCCTAGGCTGGAGTAGCCTGGCAGCAGAAGGCAACTAGGATGACCCTCCACTCCCACTTCCATGCATTCCAGCAGCAGCGAAGCAAGGCCCTGGTGGACAGTACCTCCACTATTGGCTCCTCCACAGGGAACAATGGGAGTTGACCACCATGAAACACTTCAAATAGTGACATACTGTGGCAGAGGAGGTGTGTAGATTGTGGGACAGTTCAGTCCAGAGAAAATATCTCCTCCATCTGAAATAGTTAGATGAGGTGAAGCATTGCATAAACTTCTGCATTTGCTGATTGACTCTTTCTGACTGACCATAGCCAGAAGACAGACTCATTGAGGTGTGGAGGAGGGAGCAGAAGGCTCACCAGGAACGGGAGATGAACTGTGGGCCTTGGTCCGACACAACGTCCTGAGGGAAACTGTGGAGGTGAACAACATGTTGGAGAACCAGGTCCACCATCTCAGTAGCCGGCAGAAGTTTGGGAGGGCAATGAAGTGGGCTGCCTTGGAGAACTGGTCCATCGTTATCATGATCGCCTTGGAGAACTGGTCCACCACTGGTCATGAACGCCATGGACCCATCAGATGCTGGCAAACCCATGATGAAATCCATGGTGATATGGGACCATGGGTGTCAAGGTATCAATAGGGGCTGCTGGAGCCCAGAGGGACACAGGATGGAGGAATTGGACTGGGCATATTGAGGGCAGGCAGTGATGAATTGACATATCTGCCATCAGTACTGGTGTCGCAGAGAATCCAGAATCTGTCCTGCGCCTGGAAGGCCAGATAGGGGTGTGGATTAAGTCCACTGGAGTGCCCCAGGGTGCACAGCCACCCACTCGTATATGCAATTGTCAGGAATGTCAGCCAGAGAGCCTGGCGTATCTGGTTTTCATTCCCAAACGAACGGGGAGAGGATCTGGGAGGATGGAATGGTGGGCTGAGTGTTAATCTCCATGTCAGTTGGGTTGAACTGTTGTGTCAGGGCATCTGCCTTAGTGTTCCTAGAGCTGGTCCAGTAGGAGATGGTGAAGTTGAATTGCTCAAAGAAGAGGGCCTAGTGAGCCTGTTATTGGTTGAGTGGGCAGGTCTTTTGAATGGATATGATGTTCTGGTGGTCAGTCCAGATCAGCTCAGCTTAGTGTTCCCCATCAGCCAATGTCTCCATTCCTCCAAGGCCCATTTAATAGCGAGTAGCTCTCTTACTCTTACTCCATAATGGTACTGTGTAGAGTTAAACTTATGCAAGAAGGCAGCATAAGGGTGTGTCTTCCCATCTAGTCCCCTCTGGGAGAGGATGACCCAATGCTCATGTCAGATGTGTCCACCTCTACCACAAGAGGTCCAGACAGGTTCAGATAACAGAGAATGGGAGTGGTGGTGAAGTGTCACTTGAGCTCCTCTGCAGGGTAGTCTGGCAGCATACCAAGTTATTCATGAGATAGGTGATAAGGTGAGGGAGGAGAGAAGAGTGGCGATTTGGCTATAGTTCCTGATGAAACTACAGTAGACATTAGAGAAGCCCAAGAAGTACTGTTGCCATTTCATGGAGAGTGGCTGGGACCATTCAAAGACATTCTCTGTGTCCATGGTCATGCCTTGGGGTGAAAGGACGTAACCCAGGAGGGAAATGACTAACTGTGGAATTTCTCAAACCTGCAGTGCAGTTGGTTTTTGAGGAGATACAAAAGGACAGAATAGATGTAACAGATGTGGTCTTGGGGGTCCTTGGAGAAGATGAGGATGTCGTTGAGATGGACAAATTCATACCTGTGTAGCATCTTTTGGAGGGTCTCTTCAATGAAGGTTTGGGAATTCATAGTGGCCAGTGGGTGCTATGAACGCCATCTTCCACTCATCCCTCGGCAGATGCAGATCAAGATGTATGCACTCCATAATCCAGATTAGTGAAGATCTGGGCACTGCTGAGCCTTATTAAGGGGAGAGGGTAGCAGTTCTTAATGGTGATTTTATCAAGTCCACAGTAGTTGATGCAGGGACGGAGATGCTGATCTTTCATTTTGACAAAGAAGGATCCTGCACCAGCTGGGGACTGGGATGATTGAATGAAGCTATGCTGCAGCACTTTGGCGATGTAGTCATTCATGGCTTGGTTCTTAGAAAGGGAGAGGGAGAACAGACAGCTTCTGGGAGGAGTGGCGCCCAGGAGGAAGTTTGATCGCACAGTTGTGTGGTATGTGAAACGGCAGAGTACTGGCTTCTGTTTTACTCCAAGGCGATGGCTAAGTCATGGTATTGCAGAGGGAGTTTGGTTAGGTTGACTGTTTCCTCCATCTCCATAGGCCTACAGGGTGTAGTCAATTGAGACGGCAGGCAGTTGGGTTCCCAACTCAGCAGTGAACTGGATGGCCAGGTGAAGTGAGGGTCGTGAGTGGAGAGCTGGGGTACCTCAAGATGAGAGGAGTGTTGGGTGAGTTGATCAGGAGGAATTGGATGGACTTGTGCAGCTCTCTGATGTTCATGTACACAGGTCATATATGAGCTCTGGTCATTCTAGATCCTAAGGGACATTCGACAATGGCCGTGATGCAGAAGGAGTAGAAAACAGGCTCGGTAAGGAGTCCAAACTGCAGACACAAGAGTCAGAAAGTTGCCTGCTGTGCCGGAATCCACCAGAGCCTCCTGTGTGCGTAGAACAATTAAGGTGTGGAGGAGCACAGAGAGAGTGAGTTGGCATAAGGTGCAGGAATGAGGGGTCAGGGGAAGCTTACAAGTTAGTAGGCCCCTCATTTCTACCTGGTGGTGCCATTTTCCCTGATGCGGTGGTGAATGGCTGCTCCACAGTAAGCTCACAAGTTGTTTCTTTAACAGTGCTCACACTCTTGGGTGTTTAAGGGAGCCCTCCCTAAATGCCTGAATCCTGCAGCCTGAAATGGTTCTGAGAACAGAACTGGGTTTCTGGCTGGTGATATGGAGGGTCATTCTATAGGACGCATTTGAACACAAAGGGCCGGCGTGATGAAGCTTTTGAGGGTGGTAGGCATCTCCCGAGTACACAGCCCATCATTCAAGCAGTGATGGTAATGAACCAGCTGCACTTCTGCATCCCACTCAGGTCTTGTATTCCATGGTGTAATCTAGCACCGAGCATGAGCCTTGACGGGGAAGGTAACCAATCCACTACCTCCCTTCCACTTTCTGGATGGTGGAAAACCTGGCGCACCTCAGCAGGGAATTTTTCATATTTATTGCAGATGGAGGTTTTGTTGTCCCAGTTAACAATGGGCCGGGTCGGAGCTAACCAAGTTAGGAGAGAAATGGTCGTGCAATCTTGGCTCAGTCCATAGCATACAGAGATGGCTGCAGCTCAAATTGCAACGCTCACTGTGACAGTAAGCTGAGGCAACAGCTTTTGGATCCACCAAAACATTCGGGCACCAGAATCCAGGGTTCCGAGGGAGCAGGTTGACTGGCACAAGGTTGCTGTGTTGAGACAGATGGTTGAGATTGGTGAGGAGATGATCGATGGTTTCTTGCTGCTTCAGGATCATGTGTTCCTGTCGACAGATGACTTCATTTAGGTGAGCGTACTCTGCTAGGTCAATCGATGGTTCATCCATCCGGTCAGGAAAGTAGAGATGACATGACCCAGGAAGCGGAGTGGCGGAGATGATTTAGCAGAGAGTGATCACTTTAATAATAAACTGCAAGATAACAAAACATGAAAGCCCACAAAACAAGAGAGAATGCATACTTAACTCAACAATGTAACAACAGAAGGCCAGGAGCAATTGGTTGATGCAGGCTGGTTCAATGTGTAAACAAGGACTGAGGATGAGAGCAGGTGATAAGTTGGAAATGAGAGGAAGGTGACTCCTGTTAGCTGGATAGTGACTTGGAGGTGCCTGTCTGTGCAGGCCTGACAATATCAGGACTTACCTGTACTGCCAACAAACACTTCAGGTTAAATGAGGAGAGATGAGCATATTTTAGGGCAATAAGGCAAATAAATCAAGGTAAAACAGATTTGAAAACCTAGAAACCCAGCATTCCAGTGGAAGTACCTGGGTGTGCTTGATTGTGATGTCTGGTGTTGGCACTAACTCTGATACAGGAGTCGATAATATAACAAAGCAAATATGAGCAGATGTTGGCCACTTAACCTCTCAAGCCTGATCTATCATTCATCAAAATTGTGGTTGATCGTTGACCTCAGCTCCACTATCTTGCACAAGAGCCAGAACTGTCAGTTTAATGAATATCTAGTTAATCACATGAACTTTCTTTAAGGGTATTGACCATCAAAAAAGAGTCTTTCCTTACTCTTCCAAAGAAGACACACTGCCAAATATGAATGGATAAACTATTTTATTCTTCACTGAAATTATGAAAAAGCAATTAGTATTTACATATTGCCCAGAAAGTCCCATTTCTGTTCTGTAGAAATTGACGTGTTGTGCCTATTTTATAGGCTTAAACTCAATGTAACCAAATTAACAGTATGGAAACAGTTAGTTTTTAGTTTGGCTCATGCAACATCTTAATCACGCCATGCTAACTTGTGCACATTCAGAACCTAAAGGGTTTTTCTCTATTTAGCTCTAAATTATAAGTGGTGTTAATGCACGTATGGAAGTTGAGCCTCTCTTCCTAAAAGCATAAAGTCACGTTGTTTGGCACCTGAAATGAAGGAGTGGAACAAGGGTTTGCTTTCAGAGTGAGGCACAGGTAGAGCAAAGGGAAACCGCAGAAACCAGTTACATTGTGATTCTCTGCCATAAACTGTGCTTGGGTATCTCCTGTAAGAAATACAGGAGAAGGTGCAAGGCATGAATTAAAAAGTAGAATGAAGCATTGCGCAGTAATTGCCAAAGGATTAAGGGATGCAGGGGGGTGGGACAAGGTGGGAGCATTCCAAATTGTGAAGCAGTGGATGCGTGCACCGTTATTTTGGTAGCTTATTAAATGTCCTCTGCGTTGCAGCCATCCCCCGACAGCTACAATTCCGGCACTAATCTCCTTTGAAATATCTTTCATCTGCTATTGTTCTAAGATGTATTTTATCCCTTAAGTGATGGAGGGATGATATGGTAAAATAATCTCTCTTATTCCCTACAATCCAATTGGAGCTTCTAATGCAGCAACAAAGAAATGAAGTCTGATCATCAGATTGCACCATATACTTCTTCAGAAACTTCCCTCTTGTCTGCCTCCCTCTTCGAGATTCTGGCTGTCATTAAGTAGTGACACAGCCCTGGTTATCTGCACAGCTTTCCCCCCAGCAGACCACAATGAATGGTGTAGGTAACTGACCGCACATGGAGCTCATCATGATGTGACAATCCTAGTTTAATCTCTTGCTGTAAAGTTTCAAAAATGATCATGATAGGCATTTTCTGTACAGATTTGAAACTATGAAAGTATGGAAGTTAGCTTTGGGTCACTGTTGTGTGAAATCAGGTTCACAGGTTTGGTGAATTGGAACAGAAGGGACTCATTATTGGTAAGTAGGTAAATTAATTATTTAAAAGACAAGACAGACACAAAACTTGCAGTAAACTTGGCTACAGATACTTATTAAATTGAGTGCCCAAAGTGGCAGAACAAAACAGACACTAAATAGACACAGTGGCAAGTACATATCTGAAGTGTGTGCCCGGGATGTCATTACTGCAGCACACCTCTACTGTTTACTGTTTTTGTGACACCCTTGATTACCTGGTCCATGGTGACCTAGAGACCGAAAAGAGGCGTAGTGGTTACTGCGCGCTAGATTTAAACTCTACTGGCACTGTGACTTCATTGGCTGAAAGGCGGGTAGTGGGAGGGGCTGCAATGCTCTTTATATGGCCAATCTCTAGAGGGCACGGGGGAGCAACTTTTAATGCACAGGTAAGATGGATATTTCCGACATCATTCCATCCTTTGAAAGATACAGCACCATGACACCCAGCCCACAGGCTAGTATAATCCCAGCCAAAACATAACACTATGATGCCCAAGTTATCAGCCCCTCAGTTGCTATCCAGTGGATTACAGTAGTCCACCAACCTCCCAGTGCCATATTGCTTTGACGTTTGGCTGATGCAAATATGAGCATCTTACTGTTTGCAATTTACAATCCAAATTAAGAACTGAAGACTGGTTCTTGCTTGAATTAATATCTGCTATATGCACTTAACTTCAGAATACCCCCTAACATATCTTCCTCTTGGCCCCTGGACTGAAATCTGTCCCAGGAAGGCCAAACCTTAAAAAGGATTCAATTAAGTAGGACAGTGAAAATACCCTTCACTTTGGCATCTTCTCCAATTACCAACCTATCACTTCCCTCTGTGTACCTACATCCACACTATCTATCATCCCTAATTTGCTATCTACAAGACTGAGCAGAGATGGCAATAAAACATTCCAGAAACTTGATCACATCCTCCTCATCTTCAATCTCTGATCCCTGAAACTATCAGTAGTGACTGTCAGTAGTTACTCTGAGGGCAGGGTCATAGCAAGGTAACCTTGTCTCAGGTTCACATTCCATGCCATGATAGAAGATTGCTATGGGGCAGAGCAATAGTGTTTTCCCCTATTCTCTTTAAGTACTCCAGTTTGATTGAATCAATATTCTCAGTTTGGTTTGGCCTCAAATCTACAGGACTGTTTCTAACTATATAAACATCGAATTCTCTGAAAGTCACTTATGATCACAGAAACAAATAGTAAACGTAAGCTGTTATGTTCCATTTAGAGCAAAGTAGCTGCAGACCATAGAAGCCACACAGCAAACAGATGGCATAACTTTCAAATGTGCTGTCAGACTCCTGCTGTTTATGAAAAAAATGCAACATATCACAGATGATGAACTACCTGAACATCTACATTTTGAAACTACACAGGAATTGTAAAAGTCAGTCTAAAAGACATCCATCATAATGAAAACAGCGTTCTTTTTATTCCTTAGTCAGATGAGCGTTAGGTTCTTCAATCATGGCCCTGGTAGACTGACTTTCTCTTTCTGCCTTAAATAAGTAGAACATAAAGGTGCAAGCTTACCATGTGTGCAGTGTTCCTGAGTGTTCCACATGTTGATATCATTTGGTTTATTACTTCGGTAACTCGTGACCATTACCGAGACCTCATTTAACTCCCAATACAGTATTACCTGTGTCTTGCAGCTGAGAGACTTCGTCAATGACAATTGCTGCAAGATAAATAAACATTCTTGCATGAAGACTTTGCCCTTGAACGGCCCTGTAAATTTTTTATATTATCCCTCTAACCAGCAGGTAAATGTGACTATTTCTTTGGAGGTACTAAAAAGTGTGGTTAATAGATTCAGAAAGCTCATGATTGGTAATGCCACCCTCTGGGCTATCATTCAAGTAAGGCATTTGATGTTTCTGACTCTTGACTACCAAAGAAACAGTTGCCATGACAAATAATGATGAGAACAACCTTGTCTGGTATCTTGAACAAAGATTTAAGAAGAGGCACTTAATGTCAGGAGTAAAGTGATGCTTCTGGGGAAAAGTGCCAAATGTCAGTGTGTGTAATTGAGTATTTCTGTTAAGGGTCTCCCATTGTAACCTGTCAAGTATCCTTCAGGTATTATGAAAATATATTACCATTTGGATTGTTTTTATTATCTTGGTTGGTTCAAGCAGGTTGCTTTTTTATAAAGGGGTTATAGACCATATGACCATTAAACATAGGTGTAGAACTAGGCCATCTGGCCTATTAAGTCTGTTCCACCACTCCATCATGGCTGATTTATCATCCCTCTCAATTCCACTCTTCTGCTTTCTCCCCATAACCTCTGATGTCCTTACTAATCAAGAACCTATCAACTTCTGCCTTAAATATGCCCATTGACTTGGCCTCCACAGCTGTCTGTGCCAATGAATTCCACAGATTCACCACCCTCTAGCTAAAGAAATTCCTCCTTATCACGGTTTTAAAAGGACGTCCTTCTATTCTGAGACTGTGCCCTCCAGTCCTAGACTCCCCCGCTATAGGAAACATGCTCTCCATGTTCACTCTATCTAGGTCTTGCAGTATTCGATCCTCACCACATTCTACAGAGGTTGTACTGAGAGCATCCTGAGCAGCTGCATCACTGCCTGGTTCGGAAATTGCACCATCTCGGATCACAAGACCCTGCAGAAGATAGTGAGGTCAGCTGAGAAGATCATTGGGGTCTCCTCTTCCTGCCATTACAGACACTTACACCACACGCTGCATCCGCAAAGCAGACAGCATTATGAAGGACCCCACGCACCCCTCATATAAACTCTTCTCCCTCCTGGCATCTGGCAAAAGGCACCGAAGCATTTGGGCTCTCCCGACCAGATTATGTAACAGTTTCTTCCCCCAAGCCATCAGACTCCTCAATACCCAGAGCATGGACTGACACCAACCTACTGTACCCTCTACTGTACATATTGTCTTGTTTATTATTTATTGTAATGCCTGCACTGTTTTGTACACTTTATGCAGTCCTGGTTAGGTCTGTAGTCTAGTGTCGTTTTTGTGTTGTTTTACGTAGTTCAGTGTAGTTTTTGTATTGTTTCATATAGTACCATGGTCCTGAAAAACATTGTCTTGTTTTTACTATGTACTGTACCAGCAGTTATGGTCGAAATGACAGTAAAAAGTGACTTGACTTGACTTGATTCAGTGAAGTCCGTTCCATTCTTCCTTTATAAACTCCTTATAAATTAACCCTTTTATTCCTGGGATCATTCTCATGAACCTCATCTGGACCCTCTCCAATGTCAACATGTCCTTTCTTAGATTATGGACCCAAAACTACTCACAGTACTCCAACTGCAATCTGACCAATGCCTTATAAAGCCTCCTTAGTTATCAACAAATTAGTATCCTTAGTTGCAGCATTTATTGACTTTTCCCTTGGTAATTTACCATCTACCCATGTTCATGCCATCCACAAATGAAGTGGCAAAAAGCACAAGTGCATTTTATTCTGAAAGTCACATTTGTTTCACTAGTTAACAAAGATCAATGTTTCCATTCCTGTATTGGCCTCGCCTCACATTTTTCCCCTGAGGCTCTGATATCCACGTGGGTATCATATTAACATAATAATTTTGCTGTGATGAATTGGTTGTTGTGTACCTCAAAAATCAGCAGATTTGTACCTGTGTCTTTGTTAATACAAATCAGTGTTTTCCACTCCTGCTGTAAGCTCAAACGTAATGTAACAATGTTCTTAAAATGCTTATAGCCCCTCAGTAGCTTGTGATAAAAATGTCAACAGGTACTGTATTTCAAGCTGTCAGGTGAAGGATGAATAATGGAGTGAAAAATATCCTGCAGAAAATGGATCACGTAAATCATAACTTTTCCTCCTAAGAGAGCAGGATATTCAACACAGGCTAATGGAAATACTGTGATGCAAGAAATGCATATCATACAATCAGCATATAGATGAATGAATGTCATTTGTTAGGATTTCACTAAAGCTTGACTGAAAGAAATAGTAATGGTCTTAAAGCACAATGCTAAGAATCCTATTTCTTGCTTTGGTTTTCTTTCAAAAATAGCATTATTTTTGAAGTCTACAGTATTTCATAAACAGGTGAATTGATTATGGGGAACAAGGACATGGCAGACTAATTGAATAACTACTTTGGTTCTGTCTTCACTAAGGAAGACATAAATAATCTTCCGGAAATAGTAGGGGACAGAGGGTCTAGTGAGATGGAGGAACTGAGGGAAATACACGTTAGCAGCGAAGTGGTGTTAGGTAAATTGAACGGATTAAAGACAGATAAATTCCCAGGGCCAGATGGTCTGCATCCCAGAGTGCTTAAGGAAGTAGCCGAAGAAATAGTGGATGCATTAGTGATAATTTTTCAAAACTCTTTAGATTCTGGACTAGTTCCTGAGGATTGGAGGGTGGCTAATGTAACCCAGCTTTTTAAAAAAGGAGGGAGAGAGAAACCAGGGAATTATAGACCCATTAGCCTAACATCGGTGGTGGAGAAAATGCTAGAGTCAGTTATCAAATATGAGATAACAGCATATTTGGAAAGCGGTGAAATCATCGGACAAAGTCAGCATGGATTTGTGAAGGGAAAATCATGCCTGACGAATCTCATAGAAGTTTTTGAGGATGTAACTAGTAGAGTGGATAGGAGAGAACCAGTGGATGTGGTATATTTGGATTTACAAAAGGCTTTTGACAAGGTCCCACACAAGAGATTAGTGTGCAAACTTAAAGCACGCGGTATTGGGGGTAAGTTATTGATGTGGATAGAGAATTGGTTGGCAGACAGGAAGCAAAGAGTGGGAATAAATGGGACCTTTTCAGAATGGCAGACAGTGACTAGTGGGGTCCCGCAAGGCTCAGTGCTGGGAACCCAGTTGTTTACAATATATATTAATGACTTAGACAAGGGAATTAAATGCAACATCTCCAAGTTTGCGGATGACACCAAGCTGGGTGGCAGTGTTAGCTGTGAGGAGGATGCTAAGAGGATGCAGGGTGACTTGGATAGGTTAGGTGAGTGGGCAAATTCATGGCAGATGCAATTTAATGTGGATAAATGTGAGGTTATCCACTTTGGCGGCAAGAACAGGAAAACAGATTATTATCTGAATGGTGGCCGACTAGGAAGAGGGGAGGTGCAACGAGACCTGGGTGTCATTATACACCAGTCATTGAAAGTGGGCATGCAGGTACAGCAGGCGGTGAAAAAGGCGAATGGTATGCTGGCATTCATAGCGAGAGGATTCGAGTACAGGAGCAGGGAGGTACTACTGCAGTTGTACAAGGCCTTGGTGAGACCACACCTGGAGTATTGTGTGCAGTTTTGGTTCCCTCATCTGAGGAAAGACATTCTTGCCATAGAGGGAGTACAAAGAAGGTTCACCAGATTGATTCCTGGGATGGCAGGACTTTCATATGATGAAAGACTGGATCGACTAGGCTTATACTTGTTGGAATTTAGAAGATTGAGAGGGGATCTTATTGAAACATATAAAATCCGAAAGAGATTGGACAGGTTAGATGCAGGAAGGTTGTTCCCGATGTTGGGGAAGTCCAGAACGAGGGGTCACAGTTTGAGGATAAAGGGGAAGCCTTTTAGGACTGAGATGGGGAAAAACTTCTTCACACAGAGAGTGGTGAATCTGTGGAATTCTCTGCCACAGGAAACAGTTGAGGCCAGTTCATTGGCTATATTTAAGAGGGAGTTAGATATGGCCCTTGTGGCTAAAAGGGTCGGGGGTATGGAGGGAAGGCTGGTACAGGGTTCTGAGTTGGATGATCAGCCATGATCATACTGAATGGCGGTGCAGGCTCGAAGGGCCGAATGGCCTACTCCTTCACCTATTTTCTATGTTTCTACAAATTGTGTTTCTGGCCACAAAACAGTGGGAGGCATGTCAAATCATTTCTGCTGCTGGGGTGGGCCTTCAAGCTGATATTTCAGTGAGGTCTAAATATAATTCAAAGTAATTGTAACTAAAATTAGAAGTGTTTTCATGATCAATGTGGTTGGAGTTTTTTATTACAATATAGCTGGGTTATATTGAGGTATACCATTGAAAGTGGTCTTTCAGCCAGCCAATTTTTCTGTGCCGATCTTCGATCACCCATTTACCTTAGTTCTCCACTAACGCATTTCATTCTTTCCATGTCTCCATCAACTGCCACAAGATTCCGTCACTTACCTGCACTCCAGGGGCAATTTATAGTGGCCATGTAATCTACCAGCTCACACATCTCTAGGATGTGGCAGGAAACCAGTTCTCCCAGCAGAAGCCCACGTGGTCACAAGTTGAAAATGCAAACTTCATACAGACAGCATTGGAGGTCACGATTGAATCCAGGAGGCTGAAACTGAGAGACAGCAGCTACGCTAATCATCTATCGCACTGTGCCACCACAGTATTAATAGATCATTGTAAGGCAGAAGAGAAACCAAATGACATAGGGTTAGAGCAGCAACACCTCATATTCTGTCAGAGCCACCTCCAACCTGATAGTACAAACATTGATAGCTCTAACCTCTGTTAATTTCTCCCCCCATTCCTGCTTCTCCATATTTCCATTCCTCATTCGGATTACCATCTCACTCTTTGTCTTCTGCTCACCTGCCCCTCACCAGTCTTCGGCTTCCCTTCTCCATGCTTTTCTACCATAGTCCACTGTCCTCTCCTATTAGATTCCTTCTTTAGCCCTTCCACTCTTCCACGTGTCCCCTCCCAGCTTCTTACGTCATTCCCCCACTCACCCTCCTTCCTGGTCTCACATATCACCTGCCACCTGGTACTCCTTCCCCTCACCCCACCTGGCTTCTGTCCCCCTCCTTTCCAGACCCAATGAAGGGTTTTGGCCTAAAACATTGACGATTTATTCCCCTCCATAGATGCTGCCTGACATGCTGAGTTCCTTTAGTATTTTCTGTGTGTTGCTCCAGACTTCCAGCACCTGTAGAATCTCATGTGTTTATGACATGGTGTTTATCACCTTTGTAGTAAATCTAAACCTCAGATCAAATGTTTTATATGGCCCTCAGGAAGAAACTCAAAGCTTGGAATTCATTGACAACAGAGTAATTTAGCACACAGGTTTCATGTTAATGAAACACATAGCAGGAGCTTGAATCTATATAGGTTTAGTGTTCTGTTTTACAAGAAAACTGTGACTTTTTTGATGTATATACAGTATATTCTATCTTAATGCATTTGTAGAAACTCCTGAGGATTGGGGGACTCATGCCAAACTTCTTCAACCACTGTTGTGGTTTTTTCACCACACAGCCTGTATGTAGAGACCACGTGAGATCCTCGGTGATGTTTATGCAGAGGAACTTAAAGCTTTTCACCCTCTCAATCCCAGATCCATTGATGTCAATAGGGGTTAGCCTGTCTCCATTCCTCCTGTAGTCCACAACCAGCTCCTTTGTTTTTGCAACATTGAGGGAGAAGTTGTTTTCTTGACACCACTGTGTGAGGGTGATGACTTCTTTTCTGTAGGCTGCCTCATTATTATTTGAGTTAAGGCCAATCAGTGTAGTGTTGTCAGCAAATTTAATTAGCAGATTGGAGCTGTGGGTGGTGACACAGTCATGGGTATACAGAGAGTAAAGGAGGGGGCTTAGTACACAGCTCTGAGGGGCTCCTGTGTTGAGGACCTGTGCCCTGCATTGTTTCACTGGAGAATTTATTATGGCAGTTTTGTATTCCTTTCAGATTACACCTTATATAATAGTTTTGTTTGTGGAATAATAGATGAACAACTACAATTAAAACTGTAGGGCATGCATAACCTGGTATTCAAATTTGCATGGAAGGTTGCCGTGTCAATGGAAATGGCAATTAAGGATGCTAGATGTATTCAGACGCCACAAGAGACTTGTGCTATTTCACCCCACAAAATCTAAGGCGATGGAAATGAACCTGAAGTGTATTAGTGAGCCCATTTCAAACAGTATCTGTTGTTGCCGCAGCTATCACAGCCACAATCTTGTCCTTTTAAAACACTTAAAGAGGTTCAGTTGGGAAAAGGAGTGTCATGATTCTCTGGAGCATCAGAGGATGAAATGATAGAAGTGTACTGTATCACGACAGCAGCCTTCCCTTCATTTCCAGCAATACAAAAGAGATGATCATTGACTTTAAAATGATTGGGTGGGTGCGGGGAGGGAGACTGTGCATGTGCTCCTGCTTATATCAAGCGCGCTGAGATTGAGAGGGTTGAAAGCTTCAGGTTCCTTACCGTAAACATAACTAATAGCCTGTCTTTGTTCAATGACCTAGGCACCACAGCCAAGAAGCTCACTAGTTCCTCTAGATTATCCGAAGGCAAAAGTAATTTGACATGTCCTTTTTAACCCTCAGTACAGTAACTTATACTGCTGCATCGTAGAAATCATCCTATCACTGTTTGGGATAGCAGCTGCTCTGCCTATGACTTCAAGAAACTGCAGAGAGATGCGGACGCAGCTCAGTACATAGGGGAACAAGCCTCCTTTCCGTGAATTCTGTCCACAACTCTCGCTGCTTCGGTAAAGCAACTAAAGAAGACTCCTCCGCTGGATATGCTCTCTTCTCCCCCGTCTAATCAGATGGAAAGTAAACAGCCTGAAAGCTCGTACCAACAGACTCAAGGTCAGCTTGTACCCTGCTACGATAAGACCATTGAATGGTTCCCGAGTCCAATAAGGTAAGCTGAGGTATGCAAGAAAAGAGCAGCTTTTGAGTCTATTCTGAGTCTGAGCTCCTAGTCATTACCAACTCATTTGCCAATGAAGACTAAGAAGAAAATGGCCTTAAATTCAACATAGCCAGAAGCTTTTTCCTAAGGCTGAAATGGTTGCCACAAGAGGACACAGGTTTAAGGTGCTGGGAAGTAGGTACAGAGGAGATATCAGGGGTAAGTTTTTTTTACGCAGAGTGGTGAATATATGGAATGGGCTGCCAGCAATGGTGGTGGAGGCGGATACGATAGGGTCTTTAAGAGACTTTTGGATAGGTACATGGAGCTTAGAAAAATAGAGGGCTATGGGCAAGCCTAGTAATTTCTAAGGTAGGGACCTGTTCGGTACAATTTTGCGGGCCGAAGGGCCTGTATTATGCTGTAGGTTTTCTATGTTTCTATGTTTCTATCCACATAAAAGGTTCTCCTCCAACCTGACCTCACTGTACAAAGCCATACCATGGCAATAAAGATCTATGATGAAACCTTGGGAAACAGAGAACATTTCAGTAGCCATGTCTCGGCCAGGGCTAATCTCAATGATAAAAATTACTACATCCTTCAGCATGCCAACCCAGTCCATGACTGAACTAAAGAGTGTTAGAGGTTCAAGACTTCCAACCTGCAACTCGTAGCCTATAGTGCAGCAGTAATCCCTGGCTTCGTATATATTTCTAGGATTGGACAATCTATGGTGGGCAAGTAAAGGCTCTGAAAACATGCTATCAATGCTGTCTCTGTAAAATCCACTAATGTTACTGGAAGGGTAAGGGAATCAACACCAGCATTGACTCTCAGACCAATATTGAGCATGTTCAGCCACCTCCTTTGGATTAGACGTATCACTCACATGCCTGACACCGGACTGCCAAAACTGACACTCCATTCTGAGCTCTCTCCTGGGAAAAGGTTACTATGTAGATGCAAGAAAAAAAGTTCAAGGATGTTTTCAAAGCTTCCTGAAAAAGTTACAACATTCTCCATTGACTTTTCGGAATCTCTCGCCTATGACAGCTCAACTTGCAGAAGCATTCAGAAACATTCAGAAGCACAGAATAGATAGAGGAAGGTGTGCATTACTTTCCAACCTAACCAGCCATCTGCCCTACCAGGCACTTCCTCTCCCATTTGTGGCAATATCTGTGGTTCCCATATTGGCTTCAAAGGCACTTCAGAACCCACAGAACTAATGTGGGAGCATGTCATTCTTAATTCCAAAGGGCTGTCTATGAAGAGGAAGAGCATTTGTTAGAGATGATTTTGCAGTATGTTAATATTATTTTCTTACTGATGTAATAATAGTCCAATACATGGTCCAGCTGAGCAAGAAAGAGAGTATAAGACTTGGCTGATGTCATTTATCAGAGTGATTCTTACTCTCAGTGACCAGTCGTTTCAAAGGAACAGAATGTGAGACATCATTGCATTCAGTAAGAATTCTAGGACTGTAGGTTATGCTGCAAAAGGTGATTTTTTGAAATTGTTTTCCTTTGGTTTAATGTTTTTAATTATTTTGAAGTACTTGTTCTTAATCTCTTTATCTGCAGTTTTTAAAAATTTAATCATTTAACAATGATTTTTAAATTATTTCTTTAAAATATATTATTTTTAAATGCCAGGGACACTTAAAAACAAACTAAACTCCATGGCCAGTTTCACAGCAGGGAGAGCTCCACACTTAACTGTGTTTCTGGCAAAGACTGTCAAGAATGTTTTGAAGGTAGGACTTTGCACTACTGCTTGAGATCGAGTTGAAATCTACACCATGCCATCCAACATGGGACTACGGCAGGCTATGAGATCAGCCTTCAGCATTCAGCCCAGGTAAGTACAAGCAGGAACTGTTGGAATCAATCTGGGACAACAGTCCAGGTACAACGAAATCTGGTTATCAAAAATTCACTGTAAATATTTCTTTCTCCTTTAGGTGGCACTGTGGCAGATGCTTCTAATATTATTCTTGTCAGACCATTGGCTCATACAACCATTTTCTTCTTATGAAATCGCTAGGGATTGAGGATGACTTGTTTCCACTCTATTTTTGTGGGTTCTGACGTAGACCAATGTGGGAACTACAAACTAAGTGTTTGATGGGATGGACAAGTAATGGTTTGAGAGGTGGCACACACTTTCTGCTTTTATACAGGGCTTCTACATGCTCTCAATGCATGGACTTGAGATTCCCAATCATATCCTGTAGTCTCTTTTCTCCATTTTTAGCAGTCACGTGCCAAGAATCAGAGGGGATATGCATTTTTCAAAGAAGATTTGAAAACATCCTTGCATCTTTACCTATGTTTATCTATTAATCACTTTCTGTGACTGAGGTTGGAGTATTGTTTTGAGAATCTAGTGTCAGGCAATGTGACATGCCCAGTGGAGTCAAATTATGCCACAATTCTGGAGTGCTGGTGTGGGAGAGGACAGTGATATTTCTCACTGGTGAATATAGATGATTTTGCAAGGACAATGTCAATAAGACCATAATACATAATCAGAATTAGGCCATTGAGTCTGCTCTCCTATATGATCATGGCTGACTTATTATCCCTCTCAACCCCATTTTCCTGCCTGCTCCCCACAATCTTTGATGTCCTTATTAATTAAGATCCTATCAACCTCCACTTTAAGTATACCCAATGACTTGGCCTTTGCAGCTGTCTGTGGCAATGAGCTCCACAGATACATCAAAATCTAGTGAAATAAATTCCCCCAATCTCCGTTCTAAAGGGCTGTACATCTGTTCTGAGGTTGTGCCCTCTGATCCTAGAATCTTCAACAATTGGAAACATCCTCCCCACACCCTCTCTATTGAGGCCTTTCAATATCCACCCCCCTCGCTTCTCCACACTCCCAGGCCCAGAGCTATCAAATTCTGCTTATATATTAACCCTTTTATTCCCAGGATAACTCATGTAAACTTCATCTGGACCCTCTCCAATGCCAGCACGTCATTTCTTAGAAATGCTCATAGTACCCCTAATGCACTCTGACCAATACCATATAAAGCCTCAGCACTACATCCTGACTTTTATATTCTCAAGTTAAAAGTTTTGCATCTTCTATTTCTGAATTTGCTCCCCAATTATAAAATAGTCTATGCCTTTATTCCTTCTATAACAGTGCATGACCATACACTTCCCCATGCTGTATTCCATCTGCCAATTCTTTGCCCATTTTCCTAATCTGTTCAAGTCCTTCTGTAGACTCTCTGATTCCTCAACACTACCTGTCCTTTCACCTATCTTTGTATCATCCTCAAACTTGGCTACTAAGACATCAATTCTGTCGTCCAGAACATCAGCATATAACGTGAAAAGGAGTGGTCCCAACACCGACCCCTGTGGCACATGACTAGTCATTGGTAGTAAACCAGAAAAGGCCCTGTTTAATACCACTCTTTGCCTCCTGCCAGTCAGCCAATCTTCTGACCATGCTGTTATTGCTCCTGTAATATCATGAGCTCTTATCTCGTTTAGCAGCCTCATGTACTGCACCATGTCAAAGATCTTCTGAATGTCCAAGTAATCAACATCCACTTAGTCTCCTTTCTCTATCCTGCCTGCTATTTCTTCAAAGAATTCCAACAGACTTGTCAGGCCAGATTTCTCCTGAAGGAAACTATGTTGACTTCGGCCTATTTTATCATGTCCAACTACCCTGAAACTTCATCCTTAATAATGGACTCTAAGATCTGGTCAGCTACTGTACTGAAGTCAGGCTAACCAACCTAAAATTTCCTGTCTTTTGCATCTCCCTTTCTTGAAGACTGGAGTGATGGTTGCAATTTTCTAGTCCTTTGGAACCATTCCAGAATATAATGATTCTTGAAAGATCACTACTAATATTTCCAAAATACTACTTTTCCGGTGCTTTGAGATGCTTACAATAGCTCTGAAAAATGTACAATAAAGCAGATGTTATCAGTTCCCAACAGATACTGAGTCATATGTACCCATGCAATGGTTATTATTTCACTGTCAGAACATGCCTTTTGTGCGACTGTCAACAAAATACTTTTTATTTTCATATTTTCCACCTGCAACTGAATTTCCTAATGTCCAACAAATGATTTAAGCAAAAGACAACCTTTAAGATTCTGTATAGTAAACATTTTCATTGTCTTTTGTACCTTTTAATCCCTTCATTACTGCTTTACTTGAAGGCTGCAATTTCCTCCAAAGCCTGAGCAGGCACTAAATGATTTTGAAACTGAAGAACTGGAGGACTGGGATTGGAGGAATGCAATGCAAATCCTATCCACCATTTACAAGACATGAGCAAGAGAGTGGTTGGATGCTCTCCATTTGATGAGAACATTGTGATTCCAAGAATAGCACTGCCATGGGATTCTGGAAAGGTTTGGCATGGAAAGGATGGCACTGTGAAGGAACCATGGTTGACAAGAAACATAGAACATCTTGTCAGGAGGAAGAAGGAACCTTACTTGAGGTTTAGGAAGCAAGAATCAGACAGGGTTCTGGAAAGTTACAAGGTAGACAGGAAGGACTTGAAAAATGGATGTAGGGGAGCTAGAAGTGGGCTTGAGAGGGTCTTGGCAAGTAGGATTAAGGAAAACCCCAAGGAGTTCTACATGTATGTGACAAACAGGAGGATGACTTGTCTGAGGGTAGGACCAATCAGAGACGGAATAGGAAACATGTACCTGGAGTCAGAGGAGGTAGGGGAGATCCTTAACTGAAACCTTGCTTCGGTATTCATTCACCAGAGAGAGGGACCTTAAAAGCATTAGATAGGCTAGACCACAGTGCCCGATGGGATATATCCCAGATTATGGTGGGTAGCAAGGGAAGAATTGTTCCATCTTTAATCCTCACTGGCCACAGGAGTAGTATCGGATGATTGCAAGGTGGCAAGTGTTACTCCTTTGTACAATAAAGGGAGTAGGGATAACCCTGAGTATTAATTCAGTGGGCATAATATTGGACAAGATTCTTAAAGACCATAAGACCATAAGACCATAAAACAAAGGAGCAGAAGTTGGACATTCGGCCCATCGAGTCTGCTCTGCCATTTTATCATGAGCTGATCCAATCTCCCATAGTCCCACTCCCCCGCCTTCTCACCATAACCTCTGATGCCCTGGCTACTCAGATACCTATCAATCTCTGCCTTAAATACACCCAATGACTTGGCCTCCACTGCTGCCTGTGGCAACAAGTTCTATAGATTCACCACCCTCTGACTAAAAAATTTCTTTGCATTTCTCTTCTGAATGGGCGCCATTCAATCCTTAAGTCATGCCCTCTCGTACTAGACTCCCCCATCATGGGAAACAACTTTGCCACATCCGCTCTGTCCATGCCTTTCAACATTCAAAATATTTCTATGAGGTCTCCCCTCATTCTTCTAAACTCCAAGGAATACAGACCAAGAGCGGACAAACGTTCCTCATATGTTAACCCTCTCATTCCCGGAATCATTCTAGTGAATCTAATGTAAGGATTTGCAAGCATAGTCTGATTAGGGTTAGTCAGCATGGCTTTGTGAGGGGCAGGTCATGCCTCATGAGCCTGTTGAATTCGTTGAGGATGTGACAAAGCATACTGATGAAGGTAGAGCAGTGGGTGTGGTGTACATGGATTTTAATAAGGTGTATGATAAGGAAGTGGAGGACAGGGTTAGTATGTTTGCAGGTTGGTGGAGTTGTGCATAGTGTAGAAGCCTCTCATAGGTTACAACAAGACATTGACAGGATGAAGAGCAGGGCTAAAAAGTGGCCGATAGAGTTCAGCCCAGGGACTCACTTTGGAAGGTTAAAGTTGAAGGTAGACTGCAGAGTTAATAGCATGATTCTGAGCAGTGTGGAGAAACAGAGGGATCTTAGGACCCACATACATAGATCCCTCAAAGTTGCCACACAAGTTGCTAGAGTGGTTAAAAGGACGTATGACTTAGTCGGACTTCAAGACGGCACCAGCGAACAGTACAATGTCCTGTAAACAGTTCACGAAACTAGTCCTGACGAAGGGTCTCGGCCTGAAACGTCAACTGCACCTCTTCCTAGAGATACTGCCTGGCCTGTTGCGTTCACCAGCAACTTTGATGTGTGTTGCTTGAATTTCCAGCATCTGCAGAATTCCTGTAGTTCACGAAACTACTTCTTTTACTTCATCTTCTTTCGAATGTGATTCTACTAATAAGTTATGGCCTTCCTTTCTCTTAGGGCGTATTCCGGAGTCAGAGTATATAGCAAATATTAATTTCAACAACAGCCGTTCATCAGATTTGCATGTGGGTTGCAGATTGAATTTAAAATGCAACTCAGAACAATGGGTTTCCTGGAACTGCAGGTAGGGTTCAATCACAAAAAAAGAAAAACTCCACTTAGTCCTCAGATGCCTGCGTATACAGGAATGCAGCCTAGAATTAGAGGGGAGTAACGTTAATTTTGGGTGTCTGGAGAGTGGGTGTGAAAAGCAAGGTGCTTTTTTTTAGATTATGAGGACACGCAGTCCTCTTTTATTGTCATTTAGTAATGCATGCATTAAGAAATGATACAATGTTTTCCAGAATGATATCACAGAAACACATGACAAACTGACTTAAAAACTAACAAAAACCACATAATTATAACACATAGTTACAACAGTACAAAGCAATACCGTAATTTGATAAGAACAGACCATGGCACGGTAGAAGTCTCAAAATCTTTCGAAAGTCCCATCATCTCACGCAGACGGTGAACCTCCAGTGCCGCAAACTTGCTGATGCAGCATCCTGGAAGTATCCGACCACAGTCCGACTTCGAGTCCATCTGAAAACTCCAAGCCTCCAACCAGCTCTCTGACACCGAGCGCTTCGACCCCGTCCCCGGCAACAGGCAATAGGCAAAGCCGAGGATTTGGGGTCTTCCCTCCGGAGATTCTCAATCGCACAGTAGCAATGGCAGCAAAGCGGGCATTTTCAGAAGTTACTCCAGGTGTTCCTCCATGCTTCTCACGGCTGTCTCCATCAAATCTGGATTGTGCACGGCTCCCCTAGTTAACATATATGATATTCATTCGGAACGGCCGCCATCTTCTCCTCCCTCCCTTTGGAAACTATATGTAATTCAAAGAAAGTGTTGTAGGTACATTGCAACTATAGATATCAAGCAGTATTAAATCAAGGTGACTAAACTTGCTGTATTGTCTAGAAGATACTTCGCCACTCATCTGAGCGGCTTCTTCAGTTCTGATCCATGGCGAGTAATTTTCCAATTTATTAACTCTGTGAGTTGTTTAAAATTATAGCAATTTCATGAGGGTTATTAAGAGTCATAGAGGTAATGAGAGTTTATAAGACGGAAGCTACCCACCATGGATCAGAATGGAAGAAGCCTCTCGGATGAGTGGCGAAACACGTTCTAGACAACACAGCAAGTCCAGTTGCCTTGATTTACTACTGCTTGATATACCATCACCTAGACGAATGAGAACCTTCATGGACATTTTGAAGCTATAGAATTGTCCTGCTGTTATCTTTGATCTTTAGCATATAACAATGTCTCGTAAAAAAAAATTGGGTCAGGCAGGCCTCCTCTTCCAAGAGTGTCTCCAATATGATGCCTGTATACTCATTTTGCTAGAATAAAAGCTTCTATCTCCACTAGTTTCAGTGTCTTTCATGTGACATTATTCTCGGTTACAACACTCTCCCTCTCGCTAGCTACTGTCAGAGAAAAGTGCAGGAATTTTGGGCTCATGAGTGAGTGCAAGTGAGGCTCGTGGCTATGGACTCATTTTGGGGGATTTTGAGGATCCAGTTGCATGTGTTACTGGATCCTGAATACCCTTTGCTGGTTTTGGGCAGTTTGATAAGGTGAGGACTGGGGCGCTTTGCTGAAGGCTGGTTCTGTGGCCTGCAGTCAGCTAGCAGCGCTGAACCGAGGTGTGCTGAACAAAAATTGGCGGCTTCTGGACTCCCGGTTTGATGTTGATACTCTGTGTGTTGTTCGCTCACTTTTTGCTGTTTGTGCAATTTGTTCTTTTCTTTTGTGCATTAGGTATGTGATGTTTTTTCTAGGAACAGATTCCATGGTGTTTGTTTCATGGCTACCCATCGGAGGATGAATCACTGAGCTGTATTCTGTATATATGCTTTGATAATAGATGTACTTTGAACTTTGTACTTTGTTGACCTTTATTAGTGAGGGGACTGAGTTCAAGTATTGCTAGGTAATTTTACAGCTTTATAAAACCCTAGTAAGACCACACTTATAATTTTGTTTTCAGTTCTGGTCACCTTATTATGGGAAAGATGTGGAAGCTTTGGAGAAGATGTACAGGAGATTTACTAGGATGCTGCCTGGATTAGAGACTATGTCTTATAAGGATAGGTTGAGCGAGCAAGGGTTTTTCTCTTTGAAGTGAAGGATGATGTGAGGTGACTTGATAGAGGTGTATAAACGTGCATTTAAACCCCTTCAGTTAGCTTGTAGTGAATCTTTGAAATTTTCTGTCCCCAAGGATGCTGGAAACTATATCAAAAGATACATCTAAGAAAGGGTAGGGTAAATATTTTAAAGGTCAAGCAATTTAGGACAAGGGGAAAGTGGAACAGGAGAAGAGTTGAGGACAGCATAGATCAGCTATGACCATATTGAATGGAGAGACAGCCTTGAGGGTCCTGGTGGCCTATTCCAGCTTCCATTTTCCTGTCTCCTATCGGAATAATTATCCAAACTTCCAAGGACAACAATATGCAAATAATTGCGATCAGGTGGGAATTAGGATAAGGTGATTTCATGACCTTTACCTTTATGAAAGTTCTGCAGCAATGCCTAGGAGGTGCAGTTTGCCATGATCCCATTGAGAGGGTGAAGTTATTTTGCTCAGGAGGTCCTACTGTCTGAGGTTCTTTTTTAAGATTTTTGGTCCTATTGTTGGCCTTCTTGCAGGTATTGTGAAATATCTTCACGCTTGTTTTCAGGAAACTATTACATCAATGTATATTGACCTTGAAAACATTTCACTTCTAGGTGTTTACCGAGCTCAGAAATGAAGGTTATACAGTAACACATGTTAACATGTGCTGGAGGAAGTGCAACACCAGGCTATGCAAACTGACCAATGCATCAAGTCTGAAATCCTTGGTATTTTGATTGGCTTATTTTGTGGTTCTGTGTTCCCATGAGCTTGCTGGTGTTTAATAAGCAGCTATGAAAATCATGGGCCTGTTTGATTGGTTCATGTGTACTGGGTGTTGCTCATCTTTGGTTATTTTTCTGAGCAATGTACTGTGAAGCTTCCTCTCTCTATCTGAGCTATCTATTATGATTCACTAAACAGATATTAATCATTGAGGTCAATTGGATTTGGATATAGCATACATTTGGGACATGTGACATTTTCAAGTGTCAGGTTTTCAACTTCATATCTTAATATTTCAAGTGTGTTTTTGAGGTGAGGTAGTATCCCCATGAATCAAACCCAAATTTCATCAAATTGACAAGCTCAAGTCAATTTTAAAGTTCAAGGTACATTTATTATCAAAGTATGTATACTATATGCAACCCTGTGATATGTGTCCTTACAGGCAGCCACAAAACAAAGATATCCAATATAACCCATTAAAAAAAGAACACATTCAAACACTCAGCATGCAGAAAAAAAAACAAATTGTGCAAACATTTAAAGTAAGCAAATAAGATTCAGAACTGAAGTTCACAAAAGTGAGTCCACAGCCATGAAGCCAGTCACAGTCGATCCAGGAACCCATTACTTGCAGGCACTGTTCCCTCTAAGCTGTGCGTGAGTGTGCACGCGCACACACATTTTTCAACCAGTGCACAAAGGAATTTAATGTGCTCACAAAAGGTTAATTACCTAAAATAATGTAGAAATTAATAATTATTCTTATTGAAAATAATCTTTTAGCTAACTGAAAAAATAGAAAAAATAACTGAGTGATGTAAATACGTGTTATTTTGTTGTTATTCTGTGCAGTTTTATGTCAAATATTATGTAAACCTACATAAACTATGCCATTTGTGCATTCAGTGCGCACATACTTCTGTCGCAGAAAAAAATTTACACCACATACATAAAATTTTTGCACATGCTGACTACTAAAAATTAGAGGGAATATTGCTTGCAGGCCACACCCTCAGTTCAGCACAGAGGCAAATAGACCTCACCAGCAGCAAGATTTAAACACTGCTAACCATGAGTTTCTCAATGCAATGAAGAACTAACAATAAAATTAAACCAAGAAGTGTTGGAAGTTCACAGGAAGCATCTTAGGAGAGAGAAACAGAATTATGTTTCAGGTCAAAGATCTTTTGTCTGATTAAAGATGATCAGCCTGAAAGGTTAACTCATTCTCTCCTTTCTGCATGGACACTGCTTGTCCTGCAGAATACCTCCGGCATTTTCTGTACTATTTCAGCATCTGTGATTATTTATGGACAAATAAAATACTGCTGTATCAGCTTTTCAATCTGATTATTTGAGAATTCTTTGTAGCTAATGCAAAATATGACAATTAAAATTGTTATTCACACAGTCAGCAATTACAATTTAAGTACTTATGAGTTTAATGTATAGAACTGTACAAATCTCTAAACATATACAAGATTACTTAAAGTTTCTTTTGTGGAAGGATCTTCTCAAAAGTGTAAGGGGTGTTGAATTAAATATAACCATGAAAGGGATTATTTTTTGATTTATTAATTTCTGGGGGCATCTAGACATTGTCCACGTCAGTGTTTATGTATTTACCCTAGTTAAATCTGCTGGACTTGATAACAATTGTATTCAGAGCAAAAATTGCTATCTTTTCCCATAACTGAAAATTTCGAAGTTGTGAATTGGTCCAGGGATAAATTTCATGAGGGGTGTGCTTGTCGATTTGTCAAAGGAGGAAGTTTTCAAAATAAATTGACTTGGGGAAGTTAGAATGAGGACTGGACTCTAGACTGAAAGAGGAAGTAACTGCCCTTTTCTGCAGCTCTCTATGTCGGTTAACATCTTGTCCCAAACAGCTGAAACTTTAACGTATTCTGGATAAAATAAGAGTGTGGAGTGTTTTGTTTCTTTACATAAGTATTAGCCGAAGTGCCGTTGCATCCCTCATATTCTTTCCTAGGGATTTTCTTTTTCAGTCAGCATCGTTGTGATGTTACATATAATTATCAAGAACAATCTTTCATTATTTTATCTCATAATATGAGCCCATCGGCTTGTGACTGAGCAGCGGACTCGGCGAGAGAAGGCGACAGAGGTTAGCACGTTGGAGTTAAAGGAAACGCGAAAGCGAAGTCTGGGGTCTGTAAGTAGCCGCGTTATCTTTGCATCACCTTATGATTATGCAATTTTGCGAAAGTTTTATCTTTATTTTTAAAAAGTTAATGTTGTCGTTTCCATTTTTTAACATTTTGCGTAGTACAGCTCACAAGACTTGCGCGTGGAGTTAGGTTCGAGTTTTGCAACGTACTGCGTTCCTCTTGGCACTTTTGCAACCAGAGAATATGGAGAAGTTGGCTTGTAGCGATTCCTTGTCCCGGATATTGATTCTATGCCCTTAATTATACTGCATTTTATTTTGACAACGAATGTGTTCAGAGTTCTTTGTGTGATACAATCAACTATCATCTTAGCAACGGCCGAGCGGACTTTGATCCAGTGCAGTTGACTGGAACGTTGATAGTGCAGCTAACGCGACAAATTCCACTGTAGCGTGAACCTATTGGAGACCAAGGACAGGTCTGGAAATGATACTGACGCGGTCAGATCAAATCTGCTCATTAAACAAACATATAATTAGTTGTACACCATTGTTTACGAAAGCTCTGAGAACTGAATATCACGGTGATCTTATTGCCTTATTTTTATTGTAAAAAGCAAAGGACTAAAAATAAGCAGTAAAATAGAAAACAGTCAACCAGTGTTGGCGGAAGAAAGAAACAAATTGGCTTCTTAGACAGCGAATCCTTGCCCTCCTGAGGAAAAATTGGAAGCGGGAAATTAGCGTCACTGTTTGGCTGATTCAGTCCAGGCGGCCGTTTTCATCTTCATTAAATTCGTCGTTTTTCTGGGCGGTTAATCCCATGCCGCGAAAGCGGTGTTGTCAGTAGTTGAACAAATTTGGTTGGAAACCAAAGTTTGGTGGCAGTTGGGTTGGGAAGCGAGTCGACATCACTTGCCAATCTCCGGTTAAGTATAGTTTGAATTAATAGTTTGCCCATCGTGTGGGTCAGGTTGGGGCGCTGGGTGGGAGAAAGGGTAGCAGTGGTGGGGTTGGAGAGAGATGGAATACACGTTGCAGCTGAAAATGGATCTGATGTTAAATAATATGCTTGAGTATCGTCTGATTAATCAATTTGGTTTGAAAATGTTGCAATCTGACGGTTCTGACCAGAAACCATTTTGCAGGGACAGGGACAATGACTGGCGATATTTTAATTCTGAGTGATTTGAACTTTTTATAAAGAAAAGTACTTATCATTTGTATGGAGACATAAGCAAGTTGAGCCATCCCCTGAGGAAAATTCCTCGTCGGGAGTTGGCGTCATTATTTTGAGAATGTGAACCCCACATTGATCTATATTTCAAGTGCAGTCATAAAGGGCTTGCAGTTTTTAAACATGACAGGTTGTTTGCTCGCTTCTTCTGTATGCACACAGCGAGATGAGAAATGCCGCGCTTTGTAGCACACTGTGAGGGTGGCCGTACGACAAATGCAGGCCCACAGCTGTGAAACGCGTAGGGACTTGTCCAAGTTGTAAACAAGTTGCAGACCTTTCTTTGGATTAATCCATCTATAGTACAACCATTCGATTCGGCTCAGTAGAGCTCTCTCATCTCAGCCTCAGAAAGCGACTGAGAGAACCGCACTATCTAACTGCAATCTTCAGGTAAAATGTGAGTGTAGTGGAGTCAGCTGGATTTAAAATATCCCGTTACTTTTGTTTACTGCAGCACAGCTGTGGTTATCAGCAGTAGTTATTAAGGAAACAAGAGTATTTGAACAAGTATTTCATTGCTGTTTATTGTTCACCAGCATATCATCAGAAAGATAATATTTTAGAAGTACTTGCTTCGTTTTGAAAACTGCCGGCATTTCCTTTAACCACAATGATTACTTGCCTAAAGCACATTCATAATCTCATTTTAACAAAAATGTGAAGGGATTTGGGTTAACCTGCATATATACCCCTCCCTCTTTGTAAAAGTTGGGTATGGAAATGTTAATTTCACACATTTTTCTATTTGTCTGTAATATTAATGCGTGACACACAGATGGTTTGTTCAACCAACCTAGCGCTGGCAAACACAAAACTGGGGCCTTTAGAACATGGGGAGTATCTCCTCTGGACTTTGCGAATATTTACATCTATAATTGTTGGGAAAAAATTTGTCTTCCATCTCCATATTCAGACATGCTCAGTTAAGTCTTGTTTTTTTTTCTCTCTGCAGCACTGAAACAGGCCATGAGTGTATCTCTGATTGCAAACCAGTCAGTAACTAATGACTTAGAACAATAACTGCAATATAAATCTAGCACTATCAAAATGGGCCTCAGCAGGTGGACAAAACATCTAGTGGATTAAATTTTAATTAATTGGTAGAAGGATTAGAAGGGAGATGAGGAAAGATCTTTTTTTGCCCAGAAAGAGGTAGGGCTGTAGAAATCTTCATCAGATTTAAAAGAGATTTAAAATGATTTAATCTTAATCAGATTTAAAATCAGACTTGGACGTATTCTTGAAAAGTTGCAGCTTTCAGATCCGGACTGGAGGGTAAGGAATGCTGCTTTACTCTTTGCGCCAAATGGCTGTCCATGTTGCAAGTTTTCTGTCAGCTCTCAAAACATCCAATTTAAATTACTTTGAGGAAAAAAACCACACATCTTAGTTAATGCTGTGGGAACCAAATTCCTATAATAGTGATTCCTGTATGAACAATTCTGGCTAATCACATTTTGTCTTCCTTCAGGTAAATATAGATTTACTTCTATAGAGTCATGGTTAAACAAGGAATACAAAGAATTCCTGATCCAAGATTATTTCCTAAATTGGGCATAAATGTAGAAGCTGAGAAAATCATAAGCTAAATTTAGCTAATAATTTGCATTTTGCAATATTAAAAAAAATGGAAGTGTGTGCAGGTGATTTCCAGGGTTTGTTTAGGTACACAACATCATTTGAATATTCAGTGAATTTCTTTTAAAAGCTTTATGACATGTAAGTTTGCAGTGAATTTGATTTAAATAGAGTGGGTGCTATATCTACTCAGTGAATAGAAGTTAATACACAGAATGTGTGTATTCCAGAAAAATGTGTACTTTTTGCATTCAGTTTAAATTTTGATGCATTTTTCAATCTTATCTGGAACATATTTGACTTGACCTTCGATATTGAAAAGGACCGTAAATTCATTCCTCAGCTTTTATTCCAAAGATGCGTAGCATCAGGCAACTGATGTTGTTCTTGATGTAGCTTAATGGAAAAATCTATCTGTGAGATAAAATTATAAGTTAAATTACTTAGTGAGTATAATACCTATGGCAAAAACTTACTTGGTATACAGTATATTCATTAACTCATGAAATTAATAAGCATTTTCTTTACACTTTGTAGCTATATTGTTAAGGCAAATCAGTGAGAATGTGTGTAAACTGGAAAAATTCCAGTCATCATTTGATGCAAGTAATATCAGAAAGTAAGTGTAGAGAGAAATAAAAGATATCATTAATTTATCACTATTAATTCTTGTGACTAATTCTTCTAATATGATACCAATGTAAACTATTTTTTAAATTTACTTGCTATTGGTACCAGATAAATGGGTTTTGTCTAATTGCATTGTAGAAAAGCACAATATGAAGCTAATGCTGAAAATTATTTAATAACCATTTATTGTGGAAGTCTTTTAACAAATTGCACAATAACAACGGCTTAGAAATACAATAACAATGTTGTGCTTTTGGTTTAATTCTCATGACAAATAGTAATTAACTTTACAAAATGATTATAGTTCTTAAAGCTGGGGAATAATTCACTGAATTGTAAATTGCAAATTCAAATACAGATGAATTTAACCGAGAAATGTTACATTTAATTTGCAAGTTACATAATAAAAAATATGAAAAAATTCTTACTATTGCAATTAAGAATGATAAGGATAATAATTCTCAAAACCAAAAAATTGAGACTGATCTTAGTTTAAAGTTTATGGCAGCAATGTGGAATCCATAGATCTTAAAGTTTGAATTTTAATGCTACTGAGAGTATCACCAAGTAATATCAGTAATTGCTTCTGCACATTTATATTTTTCGGTGCACATTCTCAGTCGAAAACAGTTGCATATATTTCTGAATGTCTTACAACAAAAGTGTTTGAAAACACCAACAAGATTTTATGTGATTTGTTTGTTGAAATAAACATGGAGCTGGGCTTTCATGCCCATATGATATTTGGATGACATTAATTTATGTAGAATTCAGCTTTTGTTAACATTTACTCTCCATTGCTTTACATGAATATCGAACTTGACTGTTAGATATTCTAACATATTACAATTATTTTGAATAAATGCAACTGTGTTTCATTAATCAATAAAAAATATGTGCAAAATTGTTATGTCTAGCAGTGTTAATGTGTTAGAATTCAAGGGTTCCCAACCTGGGGTCCACAGACTCCTCTGTTAATGGTAGAGGTCCATGGCATAAAAAAGGTTGGGAACCCCTGTGTTAGATGAACTATGTTTTTGATAATGTATAAATAACTCAAACATTTATCATTAAAATGTTAATTGTACCATATAATTAAATATCTTTTATGAGAGATAACTAAATGTATTTAAGTTGAATGTGCATGTGTACCATCCATTGCTGTACGTACAATTTGCTCCCATGATCTATATTCAGATGCAGTATTTCATTTTGTTTTCTTAAATTTACTAGATGTTCCAAGAGTTTAAGTTATTACGTGTCCAAATTTTATTTTATTTTATATTAGGGAATAATTGTTTTTCTATTTGCAGTTGTTTTATTTATATGTGTTCCAATTTATTTTGCTAAGAATATTAACTATGCATAAGAGCCAACTTTAAGTTAATAGTGTTCTCGCTAACACTTAACACTTGCTGTCACTTTTTTTATTCATTATAGTAGATATGGTAAATAAAGCTTCTCAAATTCAGTAGATGCTAAATTAATTTTTACCAGTCCAAAGAGTAAAGATGAAAGGAAAATTTGAGGTAAAGTAGGAGATTTATTTACTCCTTTACATAATTAAGTCAACACTAAGCTTTATTAAAGTCTGTAGTCCTTTCCTGTCTGCAACCCCACACCCCTTGGAGCTCCTAAAATACTTAGAGGTCCCCATAAGTCTTAGTTAGTCAGAGGCCTCACTGTCTTTCAGCCACGTCAAGTAGTCTCTGTCTAATCCTGATCACTAGAAGATGGAACCACTCACCAATGTCAAGATCAAGTGGTTTGTCTCCCATTGCAAACATGCCTCACTTTTTACTGGATGGTTGGAAGACTGGCAATTCAATGATTATCAGAAATGTTTGCTAATCCTTCCCCTTCCAAACTGGAAGGATAGGGTAAAATTCTGTAGATTAGGTAAATCTGAAATAAAAATAGCAATGCTGGAAATACTCAACTAACTGGACAGTATACAACTAGCTAGATAGTATACCACATGTGAAGAAAAACAGAGTTAACATTTCTGGGACCATCTGAACCCTGATGAAAGATCATCAGTCTGAAAAGTTAACTCCATTTTTCTAAATATTACTGCCATTTTCTGTTTTCATTACAGAAATCATGGAACCAGAAAGCAATTACAGCCTGAAGGAGACCATTTGGCTTTCTACCAGAAAAACTCACTAGTTTCATCCCTTAGCTCTTTCTGTATAGCTATATATATTGTTTCCTCATATTTTCCTCATACACACACATAAATTTATCCAATGTCTTTTTGAAGGCAACATTTGAACCTGCCTCCAGAGCTGAAGGTAGAACATTGCAGATTCTATCCACATGCTGTGTAATAAAAGCTCTTTTTTTCATATCACTCCTTATTTTGCATCTGTGACCTCTCATCCTTAAGCCTTCCACTTTGTCCAGGTCCTTCCTTGCTTTATATAGTTCTATCATATCTTTACTCAGATTTCTCCAATCTATTTTTGTAACTATCAGTTCTCTGCCCAGGAGCCATTCTTGTAAATCTTTTCTGGACATTGCTATATGCTCACGTCCTGCTTGTAATGTTGCAACCAGAATTGGACACAAAGTTCATTGTTGCTTCTCAGTTGTATAGATCAATTCCCTGCCTCTATATTAAAAGAGGAATATTATATTGTGTTGTTATTGACTTTCAAATTATATTCATGTTGTCAAACTGGGATTTGAAATTTAGATGCATTGTAAGTTTTGAAACTGAGCGCAAGTCTCTTGAATGTACAAAAGATGTATAGAGATTTTCCTTAGTCTTAGGATTTGAGAAATAACCAATGTTCCAATCTGTATTTGATTCAACAATTGCAGCACCAAGGGACCTACATTTTGTGGTGAATCAATTACTTTGATTTCAGTGTAACTCTCTGAACATACCAACATGAACCTCATAAGAAGAGCAAAACAGTAACTCAGGCTTGTGTTATAACAAAGATTTTAACTTGTTTATTTCCTTTGCAATGCCATAAAGCTAGTACAGTATATATAGCTTCTAAAATATACTTCAATTGAAATAATGTACACGCCACAGGGGGTTTTGAGACCCCTTCAGATTTGGGTGCACGGATAAAATTTACCTGCAAGAGTGAATAACAGCAACGACTTATACTTAAATTGTATCTTTAACACTTTAACACAGTATTTCAAAGGGGTTTTATCGCACAAACACTAAAGCGGAGATGAGCTGAATTAAGTTCGCTGTAGACTTTGGGTCCAAATGGAACTGCCCTTAGCGGTAAGTCCCATCCACAATCACGGCCTTTTCAAACTCAGTAATACCGGTGCCTCTATCAAATGGGAAGAATTGTGGAGGCCCTTTGCTGAATTTAGCTGCCCACAGAAACCTGTCTCCATCTTACAATTGCTTTGTAAATGTAAGATGGCGACAATCTTACACTTGATTGCAAGCCACGATCAAATCAATAGTCTACTACAGAGCAATCTCAGCCAAGATCAATATCAAGCAAAGTTGTGATATTGTTCTCACACTTTTCTTGTCTGTCTCAGAGCATACTGCCCCTCACCTCTGTTGAAGTGAAGTTAATTTATAGAACTAATGGGAAACTGTACAGACCGCGCAACAGACTGAGGTTACCCCAGGATCTGTGATCTGTAGAATGCAGACAACAGTTGTTTTCAGAGGCCCAGTTCCATGTTAGTGTCAAATTGGTCATTAAAGCAAGCGAGAGGATGGGTCTTATACTTGATGTTTGCAAGATAAAGGTTGTTCACAGGATTTCTCCTGCTATGTCTTCCGGCAATAATCATTCACAACAAGGACTTGACAAAGTGAACTGCCTTCCGTAGCATAAGACCAGAAGAAAAAGGAGCAGAATTAGGTCATTTGGCCCATCGCATCAACTCTGCCATTTCATCATGGCTGATCCAATTTTCCTCTCAGCCCCAATCTTGTGCCTTCTCCCCGTGTCCCTTCATGCCCTGACCTATCAAGAATCTATCAAACTCTGCCTTAAATAAACATAAAGACTTGGCCTCCGCAGTTGCCTGCGGCAACGAATTCCTCAGGTTCACCACTCTCTGGTTAAAGAAATTCCTCCTCATCTCCATTCTAAAAGGATGCCCCTCTATTTTGAGGCTGTGTCCTCTGGTCTTAGACTCTCCCACCATAGGAAACGTCCTCGCCACATCCACTCCATCAAGGGCTTTCACTATTCAATAGGTTTCAATGAGGTCTCCCCTCATTCTTCTGAATTCTGGTGAATAGAGGCTCAGAACCATCAAACACTCTTCATATGACAAGCCATTCAATCCTGGAATCATTTTTGTGAGCCTCCTTTGAATCCTCTGCAGCTTCAGCACATACTTTCTAAGATAGGAGATCCAAACCTGCTTGGGATACCTCAGGATCCACTCCTTGGTGAAGCCAGACACTGATCATGACATTTGCCATCAACTTTAATGTACTAGCAGAATTTTGGGGGATTTGAATGCCGAGACCTTAAACTTGGCATCAAGCCCATGGTCTCTAGTGCCTCCTGCCACCCATATCCTTCAATGACCTGAATGATCTGCAGTCAGCAACTCAAGGCACTAGAAATATTACCAGCAGTACCTCTGAAAAGTCCTCCAAATCTGCTGCAAGGTTAAGTGAACAATTACCAGAATCCACTTCAAGGCAATTTCCTCAACATACAGAATTTAAACACACTCAGACATTATCATCAGACAGACTCTGTTCTCACTCTGCTCCATCAGTGGACTCCATGCTATGACTGGCTACTGCAAGCCATCTTAAACTGAGGAATCTGTCTCTGCAGTCCCAACACAAAAAAGGCCTGGTGCTAAATCACAATCCTCAGGCACCATGAACTGGAGATTTGTTGGAAAGTGCTATTCTTTTGCACACTTACTTTAGTGTTTTTTTGTGTGTTTTTAATGAACTTAACATTGATGTTTAATTATTCAAAGCATTTTATTTTATTTAAATATCTCTTTATATGAGAAATATATCAAATTTCTTATCAACGCTTATCGATGGGAGCTGAGACTCAGCTCTGGTCTTATCGCCTGTGGAAGACTGACAGGAATTTCCCAGGTTAGCACCTAAGAAGTTTGCTGGAGAAGTGTACTTGCTGCTGAGGCCTCAAATACTGTATCAACACCTGAATGGGAAGTCCCAGGCTAATTGGACTCATGCTGCTATACAAATTTAGGCTTCTGAAGCAGACCCTTGGAATTGAAGGTGTTTCTACTCCAGTCTGAGGTTTCTGAAGTGACTGATGAAGTTCATGTGAGGGCACAGGGAGAACATGGGATATAACAGAGTTCACACATCTGGAGAACAGGTTAACCTATTAGTTGAGCACTTAGATTTTATGGAAAATCTTGAAGCAGAAAAATGAGGTTTAACGATTTCACAGGGCACAAAAGGCAAAGGTGAAAATGGCAGAGCCACTAGATTTGAGAATGATTAAAAGGCCAGAATTGAAAGGGCACGATTTTTCTGGAAGAATTTAGGTAAAGGGAAGGATGAAGTTCTGGCAGGACTGGAAGGTGAGGGTGAGGTAAAATAGTCATTGCTTGAGTAAGTCAGAGATAATTATCCAACAGGAATTGACCTGCATTAGGAGATGAATAGCATAATTGCTGAAGACAGATAATTTAACTTTACTTGTGGTTGGATGGTGAATTGAGATGGAGCTGTGCAAAACTTGGTGCATGTTTTGGGATGCTTTTATCGGAGAGCGGTCTGTATATGAGAAGTAGAATGGAGAAAGCATAAGAGAGAAGCATAAGAAAGAACCAGGAGAGAGGGCACCATAGTTAATGCTGTAGGTGTGGAAAGAGAAACATTGTAGGTAATCCCTTGGCTAAAGGTTGAAAGATAGTATTGGAACCTGATCATCTCACCTAGTTGGATGATAGTGAAGGGGTGTTGCAGGAGGATAATGCCAGCCTTGTCAATGGCTGAGGATGGAACAGGAATAAATAAGAGAGATAGATTTCCTTTGTCATAATCAAAAAATCATGAATTTTGATAAGAACCATCTTGATTCAATGACAGAAGGATTGAAACAAAGACTACCAGAAAGATGGACATAATTTGGAACGTTACAAATTTATTCAATTAATTATAAAGTTTGGGAAGACTGGAGATCGGGCAGTAGTTTGTAAGAAAGGAAACAGTGAAGATTTTTTTTGTTAGGTCACAATAGTTGTTGGAAAGGGGAATGATAAAAAGAGGAAGGTTGGGTTGTGGCAGTTAAGTGGGAATAGGGGCAGGAAATTAAGAAGTTGATACAAAATGAAATCAGAGAAAGCCTTTTGAATGATAGGAGACAAACCAGAGGGAAATGATCAGTGCACATGACTTGTAATGATCTGTGTTTGAGCTAACAAGAATAGGTAGAAGATGTTAAATTATGAGCAGTTACCTGGTATGCTGAAATCATATGCATACTGGGAATGTTGTTTATTGCATCCTTGCTAAAGGCACAGGCTATGTTGGGAAAAGCAATTATGACCCTGGTGAATTTTGCATATAGCAGAGTAATGTAGGGGTAATGCAGGCTGACTGTGTTATGGTCCAGATCGGGGTCCCTTTAAATTTACCTTGTTTATGTTACGATCCGGACCGTTGATTCCCTGTTTTCCCATGTCCCTTGGCTTTGGTGATTAGAGGCAATTAACGCTTGGCTGAACTGGTAGTTTATAATCTCCAGCTTTCAGCCGTTCGGTGCGGGAGCATCTGCAAAGTCATCAAAGGTACGGTGTGCCCATGTTATCTGGCCGGAGCAAGCCCAGTCTCTGCCGAAACAAGTGCCGGTAATTCACCTTTCCTCACCGGAGCAACCCTGTTCAGTTACCTTGCCAAAGCGAGCCTGCAAAGTTTCCTCATCAAGGTGAGTCCGTCAGTTAACCCGCTGGAGAGAATCAGGAGCCACTGTCTACTGTTCCTGGGCCGAGTCTAGAGCTCGCCACTACCCGGAGTTTCCAAGTACCACGTCCTGGCTCTGGCGGCATCCAAATACCACATCCAAGTCCAGGTCCTGGCCCTGGCGGCATCCAAGTACCAAGTCAAGTCCTGGCCCTGGCGGCTTCCAATTTCCGAGTCGAGTCCTGGCCCTGACGGCTTCCAAGTTCCCAGTCGAGTCCTGGCCCTGGCGGCTTCCAAGTTCCGAGTCCAGTCCTGGCCCTGGCGGTCTGTGATTCCTGTCATACTCCCCCTGTCTGAATCCCTTCTCTGCCCTCTCACCTCTAGCCCTCGTCTGCAGCCCTCGCCTGCACTTCGGTCTAGTTCTATCGCCGGAGCTAGATAGGTACTGTCTGGTGTTCTTTTGTGTTGGTCTTGTCTTGTCCTCGCCTCCATGGGGTAAGTCAGGCCATCTTGCCGTTGCCCCACGGGGGATCATGTCTTGTCTTGTCTTGTCCTCACCTCTATGGGGTAAGTCAGACCACCTTGCCGTTGCCCCGCAGGGGGTCATGTTCTGTCTTGTCTTGGCCTCTCCTCCATGGGGTAAGTCAGGTCGTCTTGCCATTGCCCCGCGGGGGGTCATGAGTCCCTGCCCTATGTCCTGTACCCAAGGAGGGGTCCCGGCTCTCTGTTCTGTGTGTGAGTCCCAGCCCTATGTCCTGTACCCAAGGTGGGGTCCCGACTCTGTGTTCTGTGTATGTGTCCATGGTTCCATGTACCTGCTGTCCCGAGACCGAGGCTCTGTGTTTCCATGTTCCTCCTCTCCCTAGCCCATGTCATGTCCTTGCCTGGTTCTGGGGTCCGAGCCCGAGGCAAGACCCAGGTACTGGGTCCTTGCCCAGTCTCCGGCTCGGAGTCCATACCCCTAGCCTCTTCATGTCTCCTCTAGTTCCGGGATCCAATTCCGAGTCCTAGCCCAGACCCCTAGTCCCAGCCGAGTAGTAGTCCTGAGTCCTTGTCCAGATCGCTACTCCTGCTCCTGCCTAGATCTCCTGGTATCAAACAATAAACTAAATCTAAGTAACCTCACAAGATGTGTCTTGCATTTGGGTCCACCCTCGCTCCCAATGCCCCCGCCATTGTGACAGACTGATCTCCACAGTATGAAAAATGCAAAGCTTTCAAAATGTGCTACAGGTCTGAGAGGGGAAACTGTCAATTTTTGTAACACTTTCTTACATGCAATGCAGAACACAGGCCTTTGATTACTCTTCTAGGCACAGTGTCCATTTTTGCAATTTTATTATAGAGTTTTTACAGGAATGTCCTGACCAGCTGTGTCATGATTTGGTAGGGGAATTGCAAGGCAACTGACTGCAAGTGCCTAAAAAGTACAGCTGAGAGGATCATTGGGGTCTCTCTTCCACCCATTAGAGATATTTATCAGGAGTGCTGTGTACACAGGGCCCTTAGCATTGTCAATAATCCCTTGTGTCTATTCAATAATCTCTCTGACTCCTTACCATCAGGAAGGAAGTACTGTAGCATTAGGACAGTCAATCAGCAACATTTCAGTAATGTTTGAATAATATTGTAAATATATCGTTTGATTAAGTATTCTTTGTTCTTTACACAGATGTATATAGCTAGGATACCTAAGATTTTTGCACAGTACTGTATTTGTTAACGTGGAGTGGGAGGTGAGTTTGTAAATTTGGCTGGAGGAAAGGATGTTGGGAATGCCAAGGGTGGAGTGCCTTGGGAGGGGTGTGTATTAAGTGGCAGAGGAAGAGTGCCGGGGTAGGGAGTTGCGTGGGTGCAGACACCCTCAAGCATGATTCCCCTCTCCTTGCCACCTTCCAACTCTCAGTCCACAATAGAGACCCATATCAGATTCAGGTTTATCATGACTCACATAAGTAATGAAATTTGTTTTCTTTTGCAGCAGCAGTATAGTACAATACATAAAATTACCGCAAAATCGTGCAAATGTCTTTGGCGCCCTAGCTATATATATCTGCCTAAGACTTTTGCATAGTACTTCAATTCATTATATGTTACATGTAAAAGTATGTGAATGACATATGTCATTATGCCACCATGTCATAAGTATGCAACTTAGTAAAAGTAAAAATGAAACTAAGACATGTTCTCCTGGGGTCCTTTGATTTTCATTCAATTAATTTATTGTTTTGGAGGAATGAAACATAACTTAAGATCATAAACCCATAAAATATAGGAGCAGAATTAGGCTATTTGGCCCATCGAGTCTGCTCTGCCGTTACATCATAACTGATCTAATTCTCTTTTCAGTTTCAATATCCTGCCTTAGCCCCATATACCTTCATGCACTGACCAATCAAGAATATATGAAACTCTTCCTTAAATACACATAAATACTTGGCTTCCACTGCTACCTATGGGGAATAATTCCACAGATTCACCACTTTCTGGCTAAAGAAATTCCTCCTCACCTCCGTTCTAAAAGGACATCCCTCTATTCTGAGGCTGTGTCCTCTGGTCTTAGACTCTCCCATCATAGGAAACTTCCTCTCCACATCCACACTATCAAGCCCTTTCAACATTCAATGGGTTTCAATGAAGTCATAACATTCGCAACAAGGAAGTTTTAAACAAGCCCAAGGTGATTATCTACCTGTTAAAGCGCAACAAGATTTTTAAGTTTTTTAAAAAAAACACAGCGAGACATTTGAGTTAAAAAAAAAACAAGCAAAGCACTTTTTATCTTCACAAGGGGAGAGAAATACAATTGAGTTAAAAGAAAAAAGCAGAAAACAAATGAAATTCATGGGTTCATAAGCAGTGAGTACTGTGTGATTATAATCATAAATAAAAACAAAAGCAGAAATGACTGGCCACATTGGAAAGATAAATGCATTCAATTTCACAAGAGATAACTGGATATTGTATAGTGAGTGAATTGAGCAATATTTTAAAGTAAATGAAATAACCAATGAAAAGTGAGTGCTTGATTTGCTGAGAGTAATTGGTGAAAGTGCATGCAGTTTGCTCTAACCAAACTAGCTGAAATGAGATGAAAGTAATGCGGGAACATTTAGAACTGAAACCTTTATTGACTGCAAAATGCTTTTGGTTTTATAAGTGGAATCAAAAGGAAGGAAAGCCCATTTCAGCATATGTCACTGAGTTGAAGAAGTTGTCTGAGGATTGTCAATTCAGTGATGGGTTTAATGATGCACTGAGAGGTCATTTAGTTTGTCTCACCTTACAAGAAAGCATTCAAAAATGGCTCCTAACTAGGGCTTTACTCTTTGGAGAGAAGGAGGATGAGAGGAGACATGATAGAGGTTTACAAGATAATAAGAAGAATAGACAGAGTGGATAGCCAGCGCTTCTTCCCCAGGGCACCACTGCTCAATACAAGAGGACATGGCTTTAAGGTAAGGGGTGGGAAGTTCAAGGGGGATATCAGAGGAAGGTTTTTTACTCAGAGAGTGGTTGGTGCGTGGAACGCACTGCTTGAGTCAGTGGTGGAGGCAGATACACTAGTGAAGTTTAAGAGACTACTAGACAGGTATATGGAGGAATCTAAGGTGGGGGCTTATATGGGAGGCAGGGTTTGAGGGTCGGCACAACATTGTGGGCTGAAGGGCCTGTACTGTGCTGTACTATTCTATGTTCTATGTAACTGAAGTACAACTCACATTTAAAAGAACAGTTGAAATCGCTGTATCAATGGAAAAAGCAGAGATGCAATTGAGTTGCAGTCAGGAATGAAAGTGAACATGAAAAAATTGCAACATCTAAACAGAAACCTGCCTGGCCGAACAAATTGTGTTACTGTTGTGGTAGAGTCTCAGATACACCACATTAATTCAGGTTTAAAGGTGAAACTTGCAAAAAATGCAACTAAATAGGATACATACAAAGAGCATGTTGGGCAGGTACAAAGTAATGGACTGCACCGGGACGAGACAAAGCTAAAAAGTCAAGCTTTAGTTTCTAAAAGAGCACCATTCTGCTTGCTGCTGATGAAAAATCCAATAATGATGGGAGTGACGTGGACTGTATAGCCATGAGATTTACAGTATGAAAGCTAACAATTAACAAGCAATATGGCTTAGACCAGAAGTGAACAGCAAATTAACTAAAGTGGAACTGAGCACTAGTTTTGTTGTATCAGTCATTCCACAAAATGGGTTTGAGCAGTATTTCAAAGATATGTTGCAGATATCCAGCTAAGAGCTTATACTGGAGAAAAGATCATTCCTGTGGGAATTATATTTGAAAATGTGCAATACCACAACCAACAAGCCACATTGGACTTGTATGTGGTAAAGACAGGAGGGCCAGCATTGTGGGGTATGAGTGGTTGAGACAACTACAACTTGCTTAGAGATCCATCCACCATTTGCATGCCATATCCTCTGCAATAGAGTCAACTGAATGTGAATTAAGAAATGTAGTGGATAATGCAACAGCAGTGTTCAAGGAAGGCATTGGTATACTCAAACATATCAAGGGTAAAATAGTGTTAAATGAAAATGTCACACCCAAGTTTTGCAAAGCCTATCCGGTTCCTTATACCATCCATGACAACTTAGCCAGTGAGCTAGATCGCATGGAGGATGAAGGAATTCTTTCCAAGGTTGAGTGGAGCCCATGGGCAATACTAGTGACCCCAGTATTCAGGAAGGATGGACCTATCAGGAACGGTAGTGATTTTAAGGTCACCATCAACCCAATGTTGAAAGTAGATCAATGCCTTTTGTCCAGGATAGAGGATATCTTTGCAAACCTTTCTGGATAGAAACACTTTAACAAAGTGGACTGAGGCCTAGCTACAGATGGAGATGGAAGAAGAGTCTACATTGTTTACCATAAACACTCACAAAGGGCTTTATTGCTATAATAGGCTTTTTTTGGAGTAATATCTGCACTTGCACTCTAGCAGAAAGCCTTGGGCCAGATTCAGCAAGGCTGCTGAGGCACTCAGTGTTACCAGGATGACATCATTTTTACCAGTGAGGAACATCTCCAAAATCTCAAGACAGGGTTAAAAAAGGTTAGAAGATTACAAACTCAGAGCACGGTGTAGCGAGTGTAAATTCTTTAAACAAAGGATCACCTACTGTGGTCGCACCATTGACGCACAAGGATTATACCCTCGGTTAGGGGTCCATGGCATAAAAAAGGCTTGATGTGCTATTCCTGTTCTTAGTTCTTGCACTCTAGAAAGTGGTTGAAAAATCTTTCACAATTGACCAAGTCACTAATGCTGGACACAGAACCTCAAAAATAAATGAGACAAACAAAAAATTCCAAAGTAATCACAATTTAAAATTCAGTCATCTTAATCACCTTTAAGCAATTAAAAACCATTAAAGCAGACATTGCTAATGAAAGTGATGGAGGATTTTTATTCAACCCTGTCTCTCACCGCTGTGCCCCCACTGAAATGAATGGCCTTGCTGTTGTTGTAGCAAGCATCCCTGTGGTAACCGCTGGGAGCTGCAAGCTGTACCTGGAGTCCCACATTGGATCAATGATGGGAAATTAACGGTGAAGCTTGATCCGAAAATTCAGCATAGTGGAAAATCCAAAAATGCTGACAATTAGGGAGTAAATGATGATAGTATGCACTAAACATGACTGTCTCTGATTATCTCTGAAGATCTTTGTCTGCTATGCTATCATCTAAGGACATAAGAAATAGGAGCAAGACATCTGCACATTGAGCTTGTTCTGCCATTCAATAAGATTGTGGCTGATCTGGCCATGGGCTCAGTCCCACCTACTTGCCTTTTCCTCTTGAACTTTAAATTTCTTTGCTATGCAAAAACCATTATCTGATCCACTCTAAAAGTGAACATGGAAAGCTTTCCCTCTGCCCTTCTTGCTAGTGGAAATAATCTTTACTGAGTCAGAGCTGAAGAAAGAACTAGTCCCTTTGGCTCACCAATTCAATGCTGATAATCAATAAACCATTTTTTTACACTAATCCAACCCTAGTCCACTTAATGTTTTCGCAGTGCCGTTAACCCCCTCCTCACCCTACCTCACAGATTCTACCATCCACTTACCCACTAGTGGCCTATTAAGCCACCAGCCTGCAACTTTTCTAGTGAGGGAAGTGACCGAGGATCCAAAGGAAGCCCGTGTGGTCACGGAGAGAATATTCCAACTTCATACAGACTGCACCCAGGGCAGGATTGAACCCAGTGTGGCAATGGTTTTACTAGCAGTGCCCCTGAGCCATCTTATCTTCCACATGTTTTTATAAAGGTCTTTTGGACTTTATATGTCTTCTGATGTAGAAAGCATATGATAAAAACAGAATGATTTATGAAACCGTACATTGGACTTGTGAATGCATGGTTAAAGCTTAACCCATGAGCATTCCATGCTGCCTTTAAAATGAACTGAATTTCTTTACATCAGCTTCGCAGATGTGATGTCTGGGTGACTTGTATCTGTGACACTCTGCAGAAAAATCTTGGCAACAATATTTTGAAGAGGGCACCCCTGAAATGTTTGGTGCTCTGTGCAGTTGCATCCACTTCGAAGACTTGTGTTTTGTATTAAGGAACTTATTAGTAAACGTGATTCAGTATCAGGGATCCAGTTTTCATGAAAAGAAAACAGATTTATGGACAAACAGATAGCAGAGTGAAGGGATATGGGGAGAAGGCAGGAAAAGGGTACTGATTGTGGATGATCAGCCATGATCACAGTGAATGGTGGTGCTGGCTCGAAGGGCTGAATGGTCTACTCCTGCACCTATTGTCTATTGACAAACTGTATGCTGATCAGCATCAGTTAGAATGGATTTGGAATTTTGAAGAAATCTCATTGCACATTATTTTCATTCATTTTCAGAATCTGTGCCACTGGCAAGATCCACAGCTATTATCCAAACTGGCTCTTGTGGGCCCTTTTCTTGTACCCTAGTGCTGGTTTCATACGACTGAGTGTTTTTCAAGGGCGTTTCAGACTCTATTTAATGGTTAACTGGATTGGTGTGAGAGCAGTCACATAATGGTAAAATTGAAAATTGATTCATTGTTGAAACATGTACCAATGTGCAGTGAAACACTTTGTTTTGCATGCCATCCACAGAGATTATTTCATCACATCAGTACGAAGGAAAACAGTAGCAGATTGCAGAATCATGAGAAAAGGTACAGTGCAGGTGGACAATAAGGTCCAAGACCCTAATGAAGTAGGTTGTAAAGTCTAATGGCAAACAGTTAATATCAGCAATTTTCTTTTAAAGGACATTGGCTTCATTTTTATGAATATCAGTATTTAAATTCCAGATTTTAAACTTTAATATAAAAAATTAAACTACTGTATGTTTGAACACACATTCCCTGCATTAATAGCCAAGCCTCTGGTAACTAAAGCAAAAATTCACAACATATTCACTGACTATCATGTCCTAAAAATGAAGGCACAATCATTATTACATATGCCCATTTTAGATGTTGGGTCTGATGCCAGTTATGTGAAATCCGCAAATTAATCTTGACTCTTTGGAAGAGCAAGAACAGTAGTTATACCATATACCATTTTCACTGTGTTCCAAAGCCGATTAAGTAGGTTTGAACTGTTGCTGCTTTGATAGTTTGGTGAAATGTATCACACAAAATGCACACACGAAGGTCCAACAAAATACCTATAATGATCTTTATTGTTACTCGCAGAAGCTTAGTTGGAGATAAATATTGGCTAGGAAAATGGAGAATAACTCCCTGGAATGCTTCAAAATAGGTTTATAGAATCTTTTATGTTCCTCTTGGAGAGCAGACACAGCTTCATTTTAATGTCTTATTCCAAAGTCTCCTCTGGATAGAATCAGTTTCTTATGATTATATATTTTCCAACAACTTTTAACTGAGGCCTGAAGTGAACTGTGCATAAATTCACACACTGCAATCCATTTGACAACTTATTCTGTCAATGCAAAAAGAGAGCAAATTAATGAGGAAGTGTTAAATGGGTTCATGACTATTCCGAAATCTGAAGACAGAGGGGAAGAAGCTGTTTTTAACATGTTAACATCTTTGGGCTCCTGTACTTCCTCCTAGATAGTAGTAATGAGAAGAGGCCATGCCCAGGATGGTGAGATATAATCATTTGCACTAGCAATGCAATGGATAAAATTAAAAAATCTGCATTAAAAATCAAAATCCCCGCTGCTGATCAAAATCTGAAATCCAAAGCAAAAAGGCTGGAAACATTTAGCATTGTTAGATGACTCTGGGAATGGAGGGTTAACATATGAGGCACATTTGGCAGCCCTGGGCCTGTACTCACTGGAATTTAGAAGATTGCGGGGGATCCCTTTGAAATTTACCGAATATTGAAAGGACTAGATCAGGTGGAGTGTGATCTAGTTTCCTATGGTGGGAGTATCCAGAACCAGAGGGCACAGGAGGAATTATTTTCATCAGAGAGTGGTGAATCTGTGGAATGCTCTGCCACAGACTGCAATGGAGGCCAAGTCCATGGGTTTATTTAAGCTGGAAGTTCCCTGATTGGTCAGGGCATCAAAGGATATGGCAAGAAGGCAGGTGTATGGGGTTGAATGGAACTCTCCCCTGGCTACTTCAAAACAAGCAACTCTGCAGCTTGAGGCCCTGAATCCATTGAGCACCTCCAAAAAAATCTGCCGTCGACCTCAACAGAGCTTGTCTTCTGCCAAGTGAAACCCTGGGAGGGCAGCACCGACTCTATTCTGGATGCTGCACCACACTGCACCTAGTGGAGCGCAATAGCTTCATCCCCTCACCGGGTGGCTGCAAACAGGTGCCATCATGGCTTGAGGCCTACTCCTTGCCATGACTGGGGCCAGGGAGCTCCCACGCCATTCACCCCTGCAACCATCCAATATATCAGTGAACTTGCGGCGTTAACAAAGTCCAAAGGGGTCTTGCAGTCACAAGATGACGACACACTCACTATTTGACTATAAGCCTCCATCGACTCAGGCAGCAGCATGTTGTACAGCTCCTTCATTACCTTTGCCAGCGAGCAACTCGCCCATGGTGTATACCTGCAGAACGTTACGGTCGTAATGTCTAGCAGGATCTTGCAATCATTAGATGTACATTTAAGTAAAACAGTAGCACCTATTGTTGACCCCATAGAAGCTGCTGCGACCGTACGCGCCGCCATTTTGAGGTAATGGAGTAATTACTGATAGCACACAAGATCCACCTTCAAGATGTTGCAAAGAAACTAAAATCCAGAATGGCCTTGATCAGGAAGATATCAGGAATCAAATGAGGTGCTAACCAGTCAGACCTACAAACATCTAGCCGAATGCTATGTTTCTCAGTCGCCGAATATTGTGCACCCACCTGGGAGAGAAGTGTTCACACAAACATCATCAATACACAGCTCCATACTTCTATTGGAATAATCCCAGGAGCCCTAAAACACACTCCCGTCCAATGGCTCCCAACAATGAGTGGAATAGCACCCCGGAGATCTGTAAAGAAACAGCTTCAGCAAAATTATACAAACATATCCAAAATATGCCCAACAACATTCCAGTTCTAAACTCATCGAAAATGCTCCTCCAACTTCCCAACTCAAATCCAGAAAAATTTTCTACGACTTAAAAAGCCTTGAATCCTATGACGAGCACACTGAACGGCGGCAATAGTGGCACACCAACGTGCCCTCCTGGCAGAGATCTGATCGACAACCCCACCTCGCTCCTCCTGAGCTTCATTACCGCGACCAGAAAAAAAAGAGACAGCCACAAATAGGCTCAGCAATCGACATACCAAAACAGTGCAAGCACTACTCTGATGGGGCGCCCAACAAGCCACAGCTTGCCCCTGTGGTGATCCAACCCAGCACGTCCCCCTCCTGGTCCAAACATGCCCTATCACCAAGATCTGAAATAGCTTTGCTTCGGTCCATTGATGTAGCCATGAGCCAGAGGAGCGGCTTGACAAAAAACAATTAGAAGTGTGAAGAGAAAAACACCTGCCATGTAAAACAACAACACAACAACAGCTGGTAGCATGCTTCACTGATGATAATTTTGAACTTACTTGTCCTCGAGACATCATCTTTCTGTTTCAAGTTCTTAATACCATGGTGATAAAAATAAAGATAAAGATCATCATTTACTGTTAATCTCTACGTGTCTTCTTCTACCAATATATTCCAAATATACCATTAATGTAATGACTGAAACTCGGTGGCTGTACTGATGTACTTGTGTTGTATTTTTAGCAGTAGGAGTTTCACAAGGTATCAGGAATCAAGGCTGATCTCCGGATTAATTTGTGTTGAGCCAGAATATTCCAGGAACACATTGGGAGGAGGTTCTCACAGCCTAAACTAGGCATCATAAATCATGTAGAGTCAAAACATATTCTTAAAAGAGATTTATTGTGTGCACAATTTTGGTATAGTGTTAATTTACTGGATTACTGGACTAAAACAAACAATCCAGAGATATGAATTAAAATTCTACTAAGGCAGTTCTGGAATTTAAATTAGATCATTGTAAAGTTATTGGTATTGTTTTATTAGTGTCACATGTACCAAGATACAGTGAAAAGCTTGTCCTGTATACAGTTCATACAGACCAAATCATTACACAGTTCAGATACGCTCCAGAGTCACTGCCTAACCTTAGAATATTTCAAAACTGGGCTTGTTAGATATGCCTTTGGTGGTATGGATGACAAGTATGCAAGCTGAAGAAATTCTCCAGAACAGCCAGTGTTTGCTGGATAAGGCTTGCGATGTTTTGACAATATTAAAAGTGTTATATCAATGGAATATTGTAGTAAGCCGCTAACTTTGACAAGTCAGTGGCTGTGGATTTTGAGTACTTGCACTTTTGGGCATACTTGGGATATAAGGGCTGCCATATTGAAGTAAACAACAATACACAAGTAAAAGCATGTAGATGACTAAAAGAAGAATTATTGGTTTTCAGCTGAGTTTTCGCAATGATCAAACCGTGTCAATATGCTGAACAAAATCAAAATTAATTTTTGGATCGATTACATTTCATAATTGATTTTATTCATTATATCATTATATCCATGTTTAGATTACACAGCATGGTGCAATAAGTTATATACCATTGCAGGTTTTGTACTGAACACAATCATTCAGTTAAAAAACTTTTAAGGTAGTCTCATGTTTAAACAGGAAAGAAGGCATATTGATTGATAATACAAGACTGTAAAAGATTGGAATTGTTTCATATAGAACTCACAGCTATGTGACAACACCAATGAAATGCTATTCTCATGTGTAACTTAATGATTTATGCAAATTTTGCAATTATATAAACATAATCTAATAGGGAAGTGAAACTGTTGACTAATTGTTTTCTCAGAGATAAAATTCAGTTATTTAATAGAACATATAAGGAAGTAGAAGCTGGTTTATGAAGTGTAAATTTGTCTTTTTGTTTGTTTTGCAATTTTTTAATTTGGTTCTCAGAGATACAATTCTGCTGTGAGGAATTGATTAAGGTTGCCTTAGTTACTTTCAGAAATATGCTTTAGACATGTAAATTTATGCATCGTTTATTTTGGTACATTTTCTGCTCTCTCAGAAAGGGGTTGATTAACAGCCGGGGTGAAATTTCATCAGGCAAGCTGCAGAGTTCAGGTCTATATTAATAGGGGGGAAATATTCCCTCCCCTACTGCAGCTAGTTTTCTTTGATGGAGAGCTGGAAATGTTTTAATGACTGCACCACTTTGGTCAAACTAAGTGAAGGCACAAGACACACATCCATATCTAAGATTTATATCCATTCAGTTTTAATGAATGAAATAGCTGCTATGTACAGAATAATTCCCTCATCTACCATTCATAATATTACTGTATAACAGCATGAGTGAATGAAATGTGGTAACCTTACAGTACAGCCTGATTCTAAAAGGATAATTACAGGGATTGCCTCCAGCCACTTTGATATCATTCAAGTCTAAATTAATTACTAGTCTTTCTCTTCCTTTGTAAAACAAGATGTTGCTGATTATAATGTTTATTTTTAGCTCCATTAATTTTATTTGTTTCTTTCAATTCATTAATTTACATATTAACATTAGAGCCTCGATTTCTCTCAATTTTGTGATATTCTTATTACGTATTCTATTATGGGTTAGTACAAAACCTTGGTTTAATGACTCTAAAAAACATTAAGGACCCTCACCATCTGGGACATGCCTTCTTCTTACTATCATCAAGTACTGAAGACTCACACTTAGTCATATAGGAACAGTTTATTTTCCCCCACCCTCACATTTCTGAATGGTTCATGAATGCTACTTCATTATTCTTTTGTTTTGCACTATTTATTTAATTTTGTAATTTATAGATTTTTTTTATCATTGCACTGTACCACAAAACAAAAATTTAGTCATGTCATATGTCTGTGACAACAAATCTAATTCTGATTCTGACATTTTTTGTTAGCATAATTTCCCTTGCTTCATTTTCATTTTCATATTTCCTATTTGTACTAACTTTACATCTTCTTGACTTGTTGCTTTTGTTATTGTCTAAAGCAGTTTAATTCAGGTATTCTTGAAGAGAGCTTTGGCAAAATGTTATCATTTTGATGCTGACTACTATTCCAAGCAAAATGTTGATCATACAGGCAATTTACTGGTATCCAGCACATGTTGCTACTTGGAAAAGATTGTCCTGAGTCCTAATTACAAATGACTTTGAGTACCATCACAAGGAAAGTCTGCGACCTATTAATGCTTTAAAGCAGGAGCCATGTGTTACTTAGATACATAAGATGTCAGAAAATACACTTGAGGTAATGAAGTTATTACGGCTATGGGGCTTCCTTCCTTCCTAAAGTCCTTATGCCTATGTGATAGATGATACAAGTCAAGCAATATTATGTGTGAATCACCACCAATCCGCAACATCATATTAATCAGAAGATAATCAACTTGCCAATATTGCTTGGGCAAATTAATATTCTTAAATAAGGGAGGTTTTTTTAAGATTCCATCAAAGGATCTGAGCTTTGCAGACTGAGCTGTTAGAGTGGATTTTGACTCAATAATGAAGGAATGGCAATATATTTCCTGGTTAGGATGGTGTATGCTATGGAGGGTAACTTCCAGATGATAGTGTTCCCATACTTATGCTGCCCTTGACCTACAAGCTGTTAGAGATCATGGTTTGGAAGGTGTATTAGGTAAGTAGTCTTGGTGAGTTTCTGCAGTATATCCTGTAGATGGTGCAAACTGCTGCTACTGTGCATTGTGGTGGAGTGAGTGAATGATGCACATAATTATCATGTTGTACATTCTGCGTTCATGAACTGCTTAGTTACCCCTCCAGAAGAAGCTTGGAATTTTGAAAGCTTGAAGGCAGTGCTCAGCAAAATAAAATGGTGACAGTTCAAGGTTTGTTGCATTTTACGACGATAAAATGTCTGTCCACCTCTGCAATTTTATCCCAAGTAACTTCTTTCCAAGTTGGCTTGCTGGGGATTAAGCCAACAAAAAGAGTAATGTTAACAGAATGGAGGGAAGTGCTGCTGACATATTGTCAACTCAACCCTCTAGCGAAGCTGTAATGGAGAGCTGTAGATGTTTAAATGGCTGCACTAGTCCAGTCAGACAATATGAAGGCACAAAACCCATGCACTTCTCCAACATCCTCCATATCCATTCAGTATTATGGAAAAGGTATATGAAATAGCCAATATTTATGGAGTAACACTAAAATTCTAATTTCTGAGTGGAGACAGACACATTGGTGATATACTACTCAAATGGTATAGAGAAGGCAACACATTACTGTAATGGTTAAGAGGTAGTAACTGGGCATTGGTGGCCTAGCTGCTAAATCTGACATACGTGGCAGCAGACAGAACAAGCTGGCTGTGGGCAGAAGCATGAGAACTCTTCGAGTACCAGTGATGGGAACACAAATATTGTTGAACTGAAAATGGGCCCTTGAATTTTCCTCCGTAAAATACTTCATGCTCCCTTGCTGATACAGCAGATGACTCTCAGATTCAGAATCAGGTGTATTATCACCGGCATGTATCGTGAAGTTTATTAACTTAGCAGCTTCAGTAAAATGCAATACATGATAATACAGACAGAAAAAAATAAGCACATCATTTATAGTAAGTATATAGTTGTATATTAAATAGTTAGATTAAAATTATGCAAAACAAAGAGAATTGAGGTAGTGTTCATGGCTTTGCAATCCAATAGAGAAAATATTGCTCAACTGAGATTATTCCTTCAAAATACATGCCAACGTTTGATAGCTTAATGGAATTTCTTGCAATTTTCCAGTAGAAAGGCAAAATAACTTGGTTATGGTGAGGGTTGACGCTAATAAATGACACGTATTGCAGAAAAAACAGTCCTTTGAGAATTGGAGGTATCTGAAAGGGAAGATTACAAGTATACCTTCACTCATCCTGTTTCAGTGAAGGGCCCCATTTCATCCAAGCCCATGTTGGTTGGCATATGGTCCTCCAGCCTAGATTTTGAGACGAGAAAGGAACGTATTATTCCTTCCTCCCCCTCGGACGTAAACACTCTTGTGATCAAAGCTGACGTGCTTCCATGTTGGTTTTGTGGGTTCTAAGGTGACCAGTGAGACCAATGTGTGAACTAAAGACTCTTCCACAAATTGGGGAGGAGATGATTGATGGGATGGGTGGACAGTTCATGAAGTGATGATGGTTGACGGGATGGGTGGATAGTTTATGAAGTGATGATGGTTGATGGGATGGGTGGATAGTTTATGAAGTGATGATGGTTGACGGGATGGGTGGATAGTTTATGAAGTGATGATGGTTGATCGGATGGGTGGATAGTTTATGAAGTGATGATGGTTGATGGGATGGGTGGATAGTTTATGAGGTGATGATAGTTAATAGGATGGGTGGATAGTTTATGAAGTGATGATGGTTGATGAGATGGGTGGACAGTTTATGAGGTGTTGATGGTTGATGAGATGGATAGTTTATGAGGTGATGATGGTTGATGGGATGGGTGGACAGTTTATGAGGTGATGATGGTTGATGGGATGGGTGGACAGTTTATGAACTGATGATGGTTGATGGGATGGGTGGATAGTTTATGAGGTGATGATGGTTGATGGGATGGGTGGATAGTTTATGAGGTGATGATGGTTGTTGGGATGGGTGGACAGTTTATGAGGTGATGATGGTTGTTGGGATGGGTGGACAGTTTATGAACTGATGATGGTTGATGGGATGGGTGGAGAGTTTATGAGATGATGATGGTTGATGGATGGGTGGATAGTTTATGAGGTGATGATGGTTGATGGGATGGGTGGATAGTTTATGAAGTGATGATGGTTGATGGGATGGGAGGACAGTTTATGAAATGATGTGCTGCTGACGCAATGCTCCTGTGTGCTCCCAATGTACAGCATCTGAATTCTTAATGCCATCCCAAATGCTTCATCTCTACCTTGAAGGATCACGGTTGTTGGCCTGGGAGAGGACACTGACATTAGTTCAATTAACTTCACGTGAATTTGGAGAATTTTGTGCAGATAACACTGACATGTTTCCAGTGACTTGAGGTGCTTACTTTGGTCTTAGGAGCATATGGGAGAGCAGGGATGCCTGTTGTCAAACTTTTTGTGTCAGGAATGAAGTTTTGATCTGCAGAATATGATGATGAAGTTCTCTGTTGTGCTAGGACAGCCTTCAGTTGATTAAAGAAATGTGTATTTGAAGTCAGGCACCTTGTGATATTTAGTACCCAACAACCACTTACAGTGCCATCTTCTAACATAGGCTACTTTGCCCTATAAAAGGGGCAAAGTGAGGTGACTGTCGTAGTTGAATAGAGTGTTCCATGTGTGTGAAATAGCATTGTAGGCTGTCCTGTAAAAATGACAACACTAATATTATAGAAGAGAATTCTACAGTTAACCATCCTTTGAATGAAGAAATTTCTTTTCATTATCGGTCCTTTGTTTTACTTTGTATTGTGAGACTTAGCACAGATGTTCTGACCCATGTTATCAAACGCAGAGAATAAGGTAAAATGGGAGGTTAATATTAGCACTGTTTTGTACCTTTATTAGCCAGCATCAAAGGGATGTGAGACAGAAAGAAAGAAAGCAAAGCATATTTTTCAGTTGCTGAGCACATCTGCAAATCTTCATATCTTGTAGCTAAACTCAGAACAGCCATCGACAAGACAGAAGGCTAAAGTAGATCAGGCATTTGGACTTCATTTTTCCAGCAATACAGAAACCACAGAACAGGAAATCACGTGGATTCATCACCCAACCCCAGTAAATGTTCTTTGTTTCTTTTTCTAAATAAAATCATAATGTGAAATACCATTAGAGAACTGCTAAATTGCAGTAAAAAGCCATGACTCTACAGTATAACTTTGAGGTTTGTTACTTGGTCTGTTTATGGGAAATCCAGAAATGTATTGTTTGAGAGCCCACTGCTGAAAATAGAACTGCACCCAAGCATCCAGGAAACTCGCACAGCTGAACAGCTCTTGTATATTTGAGGCCTTCCTTCTTGTGCTCTGTAAGCACAAAGGAAACTCATCCCTATTTTAGAGGCCGGAGTCAAGGTTTATGAGGCAAAGAGTCTCGGGTTGAGGGAGTGGATTGGAAATTTGGGATCCATTAGTTAGAGGGATGTTGTATAGGAAAATGCAATTAATTGTCGGGGGTGGGAGCATGGGTATTGTTGAAGTTACATTCAGCCAATCAAGGGAAAATCATCCAGTATGCTCCTGACATGCACTTCGTAAATGGTGAAAAATTGTAGGGAATTGAGAGTATATTACTCACCGTGGAGTTTCCAGCTTTCATCCTGCTGAGTGAAATAAATTTTCATATTGTATATTTGTTTAAGATTCTGATTAATGTGGTCCCAAAGTATACACGTTGGAGTACTGCCATTGATTTTCAGAGTTGATAATTAGATTTTCCGTATTTAAATTGGTCTTCACACTGGCATATGTGGCACGTTGTGCCTGAATGTTGTCCATGTCTTGCGGCTTGCAAGCATGGAGTATTCATTATCTGAAGTATTATGAATAGAATTGAACACTGCAATCCTCAATGGACATCACTGCTTCTAGCCCTGCAATGGAAGGAAATACTTTAATGATGCAGCTTAAGATGGCTGGGTGCAGGACACTGAATAACCAATTCCTCCAGTAAAGTTCTGAGGATAAATTGAGTGATCTACAACAATTGGTACCATCTTACCCTGAACCAGGTACTTGGGTGTTAGTGTTACTAGTCATCAGCTCTATTACTTTGTTGACTGAGGGCGGAATGATGAGGTGATATGCATCAGGATTGGAATTATCCTGGGTTTTGATGACAAGAAACGGCAAAAGAATTTCCTCCTTCATTGCTACCTGAAGTTGGGGGAATGGAGCATAATCCTTCAGCACTGTAAGTGGGACCTTGTCCAAGTCATTGCCTTTGCTGTGTTCACAGCATCCACTGGAATGAATCTAATGAGTAAGTTGGTTTGTTATTGTCATGTGCACTGAGGTACAAAGAAAGATTGTCTTGCATACTGTCCATACAAATCAACTCATTGCAACCGTGTATTGAGGTAGTAAAAGATGAAATAATAACAGTGAGGAATAAAGTACACCAGGCAGATGATAATGTGCAGGCTCACAACAAGGAAAATGTCAGGTTAAGAGTCTATCCTATTGTACTAAAGAAAAATTCAATAGTCTTATAACAGCAAAAAGATAGAAGCTGTCCTTGAGCCTAGTGGTGTGTGGTTTCAGGCTTTTGTATTTTGTGCACACTAAGAGTAGGGAGAAGAGAGATTGTCCGTAGTGCCTGAGATCTTTGGTTATGCTAGCTGCGTTACAGAGGCAGTGAGCAGTGAGGACAGAGTCCATGGCGGGGACACTACTTTCTGTGCCGTGCCAACCTGTGTTCACAATTCCCTACAGTTTCTTGCAGTCATAGGCAGAGCAGCTGCCATACCAAGCCATGATGCATCCAGATAGGATGTGTTCCACGGTGCATCGATAAAAATTGATAAGGGTCGATGGAGACATGCCAGATTTCTTCAGCCTCCTGTGGAAGTACTGTCTTCTTGGGATTTGAGAAGCAAGGTGATATAAATGACCCATTTGAAAGTTCTCACTGAAGGTGGTGACCATGGTATGTCCTTGTGATTTGCCCACCCAAAATAGGAATAATGGATTGCCTCATTAAGGGTGGATGTGAAATGCTACAGAGCTCCTTCTAATCTGTTGGTTGTGCGAATGTCGTAGCTCACTACTTCCACTGTTTGACAGTCATAGCTTGCAGCCAGGTTAACATTCCATTCTTAGATATGTTTTGAGTGCACCTGGCACTTCTTCATAGCTTTTGTTGAGTTGCCTGACGGTACTGGTCATGTAAAGGGATATCCTGGGCCATGAGTTCACCGATTAAGTTCAATGCAAATCAATTGAAAGGAAATGTTTCGTCCAATTAGATGTGATAAGGTGCTGGACCTTTGTGAATGAGATAGGATAGATTATCTAGTGCTTCGCATTTTAAATCTTCTGAATTCTTCAAAGGTGGAATCAGTAGAGTTTTAAACATTAAAGGAATTTGAGTTTGAGTATTTAAGTTTGAAAGTGCTTGATGCTGATCTTGAGCCACAGAATTTGTTGACATTATTCTTCTTAAAATAAAAATATGAGTCGTTCTGACATCTCCTTACTGTAACACGAAGCTGACTATCCATTAGGAAGAAATTGAATCTCAAGTTATGCAACACTGGATATTTTTTACATCTGCTTAAATTAGTGTGGTAAAGCACCCAGAATGAAGCAAACACTCATGACAAAAGCATTGCAATGCATCTTTTTTTGTGCTCTGGGACAGATTTATCTGTAGCTGAACTATGAAATTGAGCATCCAACTGAGTCTAAAATGATCAAAAAATTTCAGACTGCCTGGGCTTGACCAATATCCGTAAAAATGGCACTACTTAAGATGGCTGACAGCTTATTGATGGTTCATGAAGCAATAAATGCAACTAAATACCTCATTAATAACACTTTTTCTGTGGTAAATTGTGGTAAATGATCCCTGCAAACAATGAAGGTGAGCGAAAGGTGAGGTTGGAGTGGAGCTACTTTGGAGCCTCTCCCCCTAAACTGAGAATGAGGCCGGGTTGATCTAAGCCCCAGGCCAACTTGGAAAGGTCATGGCGGCAGGATCCAGGCCCAGAGTGTATCGCTGCGACGGGGTCCAGGCCTAGTGCAAGGGATGGCCTGGTGTTCAGACAATTCAAACGCTAGCCCAGATGGACTGAAAAGGGATAGGAGGCAAGGGTCGGGGCCAGTTCTATTCGCTGTTCCCCAATGTTTATTCTGCTCTCCACGGTGCTGAGGTTCTGAGGCTTCGTGTCTGTGGGCTTGCAGACATCCCACTCTGCAAAAACTCATTTCAGGGAGGTAGCATCCTCAATTTGCGGGAGACTCCCGGATCTTCCGGGAGAGGTGGGATGTCTGCAATAGAGTAGCTCCTTAGCAGCTAGCCAGCTAGTTTAAATAACGTTAGCTATGCTAATGAATGAATGACACCTGTTAAACTCACCTCAACATGTCTTTTACAGTCTTAACCCACCATGGGCAATAGAAAAGTCACTGTTGCAAACAGTGCAGCAAGCAACACTGTCATTATTTTTGACCCCGATTAGGCAGGGGTACATTTTAGTGTAGCCTGGGGTGATGTACGTTTTATATTTTCTTTTTTTGGAACACTCTGCCATGGTGCTCTCTCTCTCTCGCACTCTCTCTCTCTCTCTCTCTCTCTCTCTCTCTCTCTCACACACACTCTCGCTCCCTCTCTCACTCTCTCGCGCACTCTCTTGCTCTCTCTTGCACTCTCTCTTGCTCTCTCTCTCTTGCTTGCTTGCTCTCAAAAAAATCGATTTCCAGTACATCGTATATAATTTGCGGGCATCAAGGAGCCACTATCAATATGCAGAAGACTCCCGGAACTTCCGGGAGAGGTGAGATGTCTGGGCTTGGTGGTGATTTGCCCCGCTGTGTGATGACCTGAGACTGAAGCTACGGGCCTGCTCTGCTTTCTCCAGGCTTCGTGTCTATGGACTCAGTTTTGTTCTGAATGCTGTTGCTCGTTTTTATTGTTTGCAGGATTCGTGCTTTTTTTTTCTCTCTCTCTCTGTGCATTGGATGTTGGTCTTTTTTAAATAGGATTCTTTTGGGTTTCTTCTTTTGTGGCTGCCTGCAAGCAGATGAATTTCAAGGCTGTATGATTTGTAAGTACTTTGAAAACAAAATGTATTTTGAACTTTGAATTTGCATTTTCCGAAATACTGCTTGGGTGTGGCTCTATAACTCCAAGTTCGTAGCTGATCCTCAAAATTGCCTGGTTTCGTATACTGGAAACTATTGACAGGGCCCAGCATTACATCCAGATAACGATATAAAAATGATCCTCATTGTTTTGAAGAGGGTAATAGAAAGAGGTTAAGAGTTTAGTTTGTTTCTAGCCCTAAAAAGACATTAGCAGAATGAGAGTCTGCAATTTTTTTTCCAGATCTGATTTCCACCCCCCCACACACACACACCTGATTTAGTTAAAATTTGTAATTGAATTAAGAGCTTGTAAACATATACTTATGTATTTTTAGCAGTTAACCCATGCATTGCATTGATCGGCTGGCTGCTTCTGTTATAAAGGAACAACCACAATTTTGAAACCTGAGTCTCATTTGAGTCCTGTAGGTTGTAAATGTGCATACTAAGGCTGTTTACATGCTTTGTGCTACAGGAAGTTAAACTGTGCATGAGATAGGCAGCTGTCATGGCTCAACAGAGGAGGGAGCGGGATGGGAGAAAGAGAGCAAAATGAGTTTGTAGGGATGCATCAAGTTTGACAAACTTGCTGTACTTTCCCAGAGCTCCCCTACTCACGTGAGCCTTAACTTCCTTGGGCATATCACGTCCTAGTTCCTGTGAGGCCATTCAAACTGGCATAGCATGTGCTTTAACCAATTCAGGATTTATGTGCGTCATATTTTACACTTGAATAGATGTCTATTTACTGAAACAAGTACTCATTTTTATATCAAAATAAACTTCATTCATAATAAAATTATGTACAAGAATGTCAATGCATTAAGCAGTGTTCAGTTTCACTCCTTAAAGCCATTAGGACCGTCACCACTCATGTGGCCTTCTGGGGTCATAATAATTGAGGAGCTTTCACCCAACCTGGTCTCACCCTGTCCATTAGTGGCCACTGTACACTTCAGTCAGTCTCTCAGCCCCTCAACCCCTCAATGCAGGCCTTCTGAGTGTTACACGGACTGAGTCCATCAACCTCACCTTGACACCATCACTTTTAGAAATACCAACTTCTCAGCAAGTTAGAAGTGACGCTGTTGTAACTGCGTGACTCCCTGTTCCTGTCTTGGATTATTCTTCAAAGTAAGCCTTCAATTGCAACAAATTTTGCATTCAATATGTTGCGAATTTCAGGAGTCACCAATCAGCTGCAATAAATTAAAACATAGTTTTAAAATAATTTTTCGTGCATTTCCATTAAAATACTCGCTGTGCTACTTAAAGCAATATTAATAGTAAGCAAATTAGCAATTGCATGGAAATAACCTGAACAGAAATGTAACACCAGAGTGTGCTAAGAATAGTTTGCAAATCACATCGTTCTTGATTACAGAAAAGAAAACCTGCTGGACTGTCAACTCATTTGTCACTTAAAACCATAGAGTGAAATAGTGACAAAGAATGAAATATTTCTATAAAAATGGATCTGCTGTTATTAATTTGGTGGTACAGTATTCACAGAAGTGAGATTAGATCCTTCCAGGAGAATGCACTGAATATTTTCAGTTTTTTTTCCCAGAGTGAAGTGACATGTCCAGCACAAACTTTACCTTTTATATTATCAGTTAACTAATCCTAGTTGGCACTTTTAAACTGAAACCATGCATGTACTGAAAATAGTACAGCTCAGTTTTCACAGAATATTTATTATAGGTTCATGCTGATTAATTCTCAGCTGCTGTGTTATTTACAGACTGGATCTGAAAATATATGATTTACACTTCCTGGCGATACACAGCAGTATCCTTAGGATTGCCAAATTTGCACTGTGTTGTCAGCCTCCATATTGCCACAGAATGCTCTGCTAATGGAGGCAAAGCATGAGAGCTTGTGAACTAAGTTCAAGGGAAACATTTCTAAATAGATTTACAGTGCTTGCTGGAGACAATCTCTCACCTCTTCCTTGAATGTGCATGACTGAGTGTCCAATTTGCAACGCAGACACCACGCTGTTTTGTAATCCTGGAAACTCTGTGGTATTGCTGATCCATGAAGCTGTAATGGTAGTACTGAAGCACTCATAGAAGGTGAATTTATACTTTATACTTTATACTTTATTGTCGCCAAAGAATTGGTACTAGAACGTACAATCATCACAGCGATATTTGATTCTGCGCTTCCCACTCCCTGAATTACAAACATTAAATATTAAAAATAGTAAAAGTTAGTAAATATTAAAAATTTAAATTATAAATCATAAATAGAAAGTAAGGTAGTGCAAAAAAACCGAGAGGCAAGTCCAGATATTTGGAGGGTACGGCCCAGATGTGGGTCAGGATCCGTTCAGAAGTCTTATCACAGTTAAAAAGAAGCTGTTCCCAAATCTGGCCGTACGAGTCTTCAAGCTCCTGCGCCTTGTCCCGGAGGGAAGAGGGACGAAAAGTGTGTTGTCTGGGTGGGTTGTGTCCTTGATTATCCTGGCAGCACTGCTTCGACAGTGTGCAGTGTAAAGTGAGTCCATGGACGGAAGATTGGTTTGTGTGATTTGCTGCGCCATGTTCACGATCTTCTGCAGCTTCATTCAGTCTTGGACAGGACAACTTCCATACCAGGTTGTGATACACCCTAGAAGAATGCTTTCTACAGTGCACCTATAAAAATTAGTGAGGGTTTTACGAGACAGGCCAAATTTCTTTAGTTTTCTCAGGAAGTAAAGGTGCTGTTGGGCCTTTTTGGCAGTGAACTCTGCTTGGTTGGACCAAGTCAGGTCATTTGTGATATTGACCCCGAGGAGCTTAAAGCTTTTGACCTGTTCCACTTGCGCACCACCGATGTAAATTGGGTCGTGCGGTCCGCTACTCCTTCTGAAGTCAACAACCAATTCTTTCATCTTGCTGACGTTGAGGGATAGGTTATTGTCTTCGCACCATGCCACCAGGTTCTTAATTTCCTCTCTGTACTCAAACTCATCATTACCCGAGATAACCCAGACTCACAGAGAGACTGCAAAAACTACTGTTAGTCCAAGGCTGTTGGCTTTCAAATTGATTGCACTGTTTTAATAAATCAGCTAGTTTAGAAAAATGGCTTTGGGAATAGAAAACCAAAGGTAAAGCTGCATTTGCAGAATGCAATTATTCAAGTGTGCTGAAATGGAAAATTCAAAGCAGTGCGCTGGCACTGAGTCGACAATGCAGCACAATGATGTCAGAATCAGAGTCAGGGCTCAGGTGATGCAGTGAGGAGAAGATGTTATTTCCAATCTGCCCAGCCTGTGGTCTCCCAGTGAGAAGTCAAGGATTTAGTTGCAGAGGAAGGTACCGAGGCCCAGGTTTTGGAGCTTGTTGATTAGAACTGGGGGTACGATTCTGCTGAACGCTGAGCTGTGGTCAATGAACAGCAGTCTGATATAGGTATTAAAATTGTCCAGGTGATCCAAGGCCGAGTGAAGAGATAGATAATAATAATAATTAATATCACTGGCTATTAGTGGATTAATAACTATTAATATTAATAAATATTAATAACCAATAGTGGATTTTCAGACCCAGGATTTCTACATCTTTCACTATGACCAATTGTCTTTCTTCCATTCAAAAAATGTCTTCTTAACAGTTCTTTGGGAATGTGAAAATGCTTACTGCCCTTTATAGGTGCTGCTTTATTGTTTTTCCTTTCCAATATACATTTTTGGAGTTATTATGATATAATGAGGCAAATAAAATTTAGATCAGGTATGACACTAATTCAGCTGCTTTATTAGTTTGAAGAAGAGATGTATTAGAAGTTTAGTTATGTCCATGCTAAAAATCTCTATCCTTTAATAACGGTCACTTTTATGTGTGATGCAAAATGTCCATGGTGTTTGATGAAAAAGTACATTATGAAGCCAGTAAGAATACCAAAATCTCTTCTGTAGGAAAAACAAGCTTTTATTGACAGAGGTCTAGTTTCTGTGTAATCAACTGCACATTATTGGGGATAGCATCTCTTCAAAGTGATCTGCTTTAAATGAATTTAAATGAAATGAGAGGTACCATGGTGACTCCTGATACTGGTAGTTCCTGCCCAGTCCATTGTATCCATGTGGAGAAAGGCTGATGGGGTGGATGCACCTTACAGTCTTCAGTGGCACGCTGATGTTTAATCTATTTGGTATACAAATGCTAAACAATTTACATTTCAGTCTCGTGTATAAGCAGTATTGCCTCAAATAACAACAATGCAGAAAAAACATCTACATTATGAAAGCAAAGCAAGGAGTGGAATAGGGCGTGATCAGATTCTGCGCACATCATTCCAATTCAACTGCTTAGGTTCCATTAGACTTAGAATTCTGTTTGGGTTGTATCTGTGTAGTCGGGTTCCTTGCAACAATACCTGGGTATTGCACTGGTGAAATTACTGATGCAACAATTTAAGAGCTATTATAGTTAAGTCCAAAATATAGATTTTCCATATCCTATCTTCTATACTACTTATAAACACAGCCAACGTTGAACTGTGATATCCATGGAGTGAATATTTATTGGGTATGTATGTTCCAAATGGAAGTGAAAGCAATTTAATATAAAAGGCAATTAAATAATTGGCTCACTGTGATTGAAAATGAGCTTTCATCTTGACTGAGTTGGCTGTACTTACAGGATGGTCAATAACTTGTGTTACTGTATACCTGATCAAAACTTACAGTTTATGAAATAAGCAATAGGGATTAAATCTATTTATTCACATAAATAGGGAAATGGGATAGTCTGCTTTGCTCACATCATAAAGCAAGATCGTGCAGTAAAACTTTGATAATCAGCAAACATTCTCAATAGTTAGAAAAATATCTAACATGGTTGCTCTGACCAAAATGTCTAAGTCAAAGTAATTGAGGCATTGAAAGGTGCACAGATCTGATATATTTCAGGATTTGATAGCCTTTTGTAACCCTGGAAAATAGTAATTTTATCAAGACTGAGAAGGTGAAGGCAGATATATATTGAATTAAAAAATAGCATTGTGCCAAGCTGATTTCACATGCAAGTAGTCCTTCTGGTAAGATGGCAGCATACTCAGTCCAATAGCTTCTACAGGGCCAACCAGAGGAGGTATTATCTTTTTTAAACAGAACTTTTTACGATAGTAAGACCCTGTTGGACAGTAAGAACTTAAAGTACTGCATCTCTACCCTATCGGCAAGTTGCTCATTGGCAGAGAAACTGAAATAGCCAGAATTGGTGTGAATCGTGCTGCTGTCTGCGTCAGAGGGATGTCGGAGGAGTCGGTGGGTGAAGGTGATGTGCAGTCTTACAGTGAGTGATCATCTTAGTTGCTTTTCTTGTGATCGCAGGACTCTTGGGCATTGTTAATGTACAATGCTGCAAGTCCGATTCACTGGTGTATTGGCAGATGGCAGGGGACCTGCGTGGTCTCTGTCGTAGCGAGGATTAGGCCTCAAGTTGCGGCGTCGCCTGGTTACAGCTACCCAGGAGAGAGGCATTGGATTCGGTGCACTACACTGAAGTACTGTGGCAGTGTGGCGCGTCATCTAAGCTGCAGTTAGTGCTGCCCCTCCATCGTTCATGCGGCAGAAGACAAGCCGTCTTGAGTTTGACTGCAGACTGCTGTAACTTTCATGGACTCAGGGGCTTGGACTATATTTTTTTGTGTGACTGTAATTTACTGGTATTTTGTATACTGTATGCTTGCTACCTTATATGTGCCTCGTACTGTTTATGACTGTAGGTACAATGTTTTGCCCCTTGGCCCTAGAATAACGCTGTTTTGTTTGACTGTATTCATGAGTGGTCATGTAAGGTTGAATGACAATTAAACTTCAACTTAAACTTGAAAGTGATGTGGTGGGAATTTAAATCCTTATTGTCTGCTGCAGTACGCTATTCATGACAGCTGGCTCAGATTTATAGTCAGTGCCCAATGCATTCGCAGCCAGATAGAGAAGACATGTGTAATGCAGACAGGCAAAGGCATAGGAAGCAGTAGGGAGCTGTAGTGTGTTTCTTATGATGGTCCAAAGATTGCTACCTGCAAAATGGTTGCTTTTTCTACACATATAGCACATTACTGCTTAAAACATCATACGTTTACAGCTTATTGGAAGCAATAATGGAAGAAACGTAGACTTTATATAAAGCTGGTGAACTCTGGGGGGGCAGTCCAAGGTAATTGGTTTGTTGAGTGAGAAGAAGCCAAATGCTTCATTGAAGGGTAGAGTGTGGGGATATTAGCGGGAGTGGGAGTCGGGGAGGGGGTGGGTGGTGAGGTAAGAGGAGGGTTAAATGACTGGCTCTTACGATCTGACATTGGGCCGAAGTTCCTTTATAAATCTTGCTGGAATATTCATGGTCCCACAACAGTAAGACACCTGTAAGAAATATTTGCCGTTTCTGGGCGAGCCTCTTGTTAAGTTGCACAATGTTAGACCATAAGACATAGGAACGGGATTGGGCTATTCAGCCCATCGAGTCTGCTCCACCATTCTATCATGCTAATCCCCAATCCCACTCAACCCAGACAACCTACCTTCTCATCATATCCTTTGATGCTCTGACCGATCAGGAAGCTATCAACTTCTGCCTTAGATATACCCACAGACTTGGCCTCCACTGCAGTTTGTGGATTCCACAGATTCACTACACCCTGGCTAAAAAAATTCCTCCTTACCTCTGTTCTAAAAGGTCGCCTCTCAATTTTGAGGCTGTGCCCTCTAGTTCTGGATACCCCCACCATAGGAAACATCCTCTCCACATCCACTCTATCTAGTCCTTTCAACATTTGGTAGGTTTCAACGAGATCCCCAGGCATTCTTCTAAATTCCAGTGAGTAGAGGCCCAAAGCTGCCAAACACTTTTCATACATTAACCCCTTCATTCCCAGAATCATCCTTGTGAACCTCCTCTGGACTCTCTCCAATAACAAAACATCCTTTCTGAGATATGGGGACAAAAACTGTTGACAATACTCTGATACTCAGATTATTTTGTGCTGCAATTTGTGAAGTAACTCTGCCCAAATTATCACAAAATCTCAACTGGGTCTTATGTTACCGAACTCCACTTTGCACATTCCAGTGATTGGGTGCATGGAACAAGTAAGTGAACAAATGTTATGTCAAGGCTCATTAGGATGTCACAGAAAGACGCCTCATAGGGAGGCTTTCAAACCATCGAGTCCACACTGACAAAAAAACACCCCTTTACAATAATCCCCCGTTTATGCCATTTTATACTCTCTGCACTTTCTCATCAAACTCCCGCTGGATTCCACTACTCACTTACACACCAGGGTCAAGTTACTGGGTCAATTAACTAACAATTTTCATGTCTTTATGATGTGGGAAGGGACTGGAGCACCCAGAGGAAAGCAACACAGCCACAGCGAGAATGTGCAAACACCACATACACGCAACCCTTCAGCTCAGGAAGTCAGGTGTCTAAGCTCTACTAGCCACTGCCTCACAGTCACAGTGCTGCTACAAATTCCACCACAATTCTAGGTATTCTATCCATGTATCAGAAACAGAATCGGGTTAATTATCATTGACATGTGTCATGAAATTTGTTAACTTAGCAGCAGCAATGCAATGCAACACTTGATAATATACGAAGAAAAAAAGAAATAAGTAAGGAAATAAAGTATGTATATTAAAGAGATTAAAGTAGTGCAAAACAGATATTAAAAAAAACAGTGAGGTTGTGTTCGTGGGTTCAATGACCATTTAGGAATCAGATGGCGGAGGGGAAGAAGCTGATCCTGAATTGCCGAGTATGTGCCTTCAGGCTTCTGTACCTCTACCTGACAGTAACAAGGAGAAGAGGGCATGCCCTGGGTGACAGGGGCCTTTAATAATGGATGTCACCCTTCTGAGGCACTGTTCCTTGAAGATGTCTTGGATGCTGTGGAGGCTAGAACCCAAGATGGAGCTGACTAATTTTACAACTTTCTGTAGCTTTAGCATATGAATCATATATCAGGGTATACCATCAAAATGTAATGGTAACTCAGAACCCTTGCCACTATTATACCCTGCCAACACCATTCTCAGTCATTAAGTTAGAACAAAGTGGCTGTGTGACGTATGGTTATCAGCTAACTTCTATATTTGGTGAAGTAATGCTTTCATTGATTGTGTGACATGCTTGCAGTGGTGTAAGTTCTCCTTCAGTTTCTAATTTTTCCGCAAACTGGGGTAGCAGCCTGACTTTACAAACAGGAGCAAGCTTTTCTGGTGCAGCGTAATCATCCAAACAGGCTCTGGCAGGCCATGAGACAAAGATCCAAGTTCTCTGTAGTCTGTCAAATTTGGATCTGTATGTGATTCAGAGTTTAATAGCTTCACCATTGGCAGCAAAGGAGACTCAGTCAATGTGGTTTACTTGGATTTTGAGAAAGCCTTTGACAAGGTACCACTCATGAATCTGCTGAACAAGATAAGAGCCCATGGTATTACAGAAAAGGTACTAGCATGGATAGAAGATTGGCTGACTGGCAGGAGGCAAAGAGTGGAAATAAAGGGGATCTTTTCTGCTTGGCTGCTGATGACTAGAAGTGTTCCGCAGGTTGAGTCTGCTAACTTTCATGTTATATAATGATCTAGATGCTGGAACTAATGGCTTTGTGACCAGGTTTGCAGATGATACAAGGTTAGGCAGAGGGTTAGGTAGTATTAAGGAAGCAGGAAGCCTGCAGAATACATTGGTTAGAGTCCATCTAGAGTATTGCGAGCAGTTTTGGGCCTCATATCTAAGAAAGCATGTTCTGACACTGGAAACGGTCTGTAGAAGGTTTATGAGAATGATCTCAGGAATAAAAGGGTTAATGTATGAAGAACGTTTGATGGCTTTGGGTCTTTATTCACTGGAGTTCAGAAGAATAAGAAGGGAATTCGTTGAAACATACCAAATATTGCTAGGCCTAGATAGTGATATGGAGAGAATTTTTCCAACAGTGGGATACTCATGGACCAAAGGGCACAGCTTCAGAATACAAGGATGTCCCTTTGGAACAGAGATGAGGAGGAATTTCTTTAGCCAGAGATTGGTGAATCTGTGAAATTCACTGCCACATACAGCTTTGCTGGCCATGTCGCTGGTTATATTTAAAATGGTGCTTGATAGATTCTTGACATGGGAAAAAGACAGAAGAAGGGGTTGAGAGAGAAAATAAATCAGCCATGATTGAATGGTGGAGCAGACTTGATGGGCTGAATGGCCTAATTCTGCTCCTATGTCTTATGGTTTTAATGAATTTTGCTGATGGGAAATTAGCTGGGCATATCTGCACTAAAAAAATTATTGTTGAGTGTATAGGTTCACCAGTCATTATCCAATGTTCTCATGTTTCACTCAGTCAACGAGGACACTAAAGTAGTTTACTTCTTTTGGCTAACTGCACTGTTCCCATCCACGCCCTCACTTGCATACTCATGTTGAAGCAATTTACATAAGTATCTCAGAATTTTAGCTTCAAGTAGAGTTCTGTTGCTATGCAACGGTTTGAGACTGAATAAAATTAAACTTGAATGAGTTTGCATGAGTGTCCATTTCATATAATAAAATTAAATTACAAAATAATTTAAATTGAAGTACCTTAATTAATTTTATTAAATTACAGCAAGTTTGTATACTAACAGCATAATATGTCGCTCCATGCACATAACTGTGGAGTAAGGTTAATATTCAATAAAATCCATTGGGGATCGGGTTGTAATCATGAGCTAGTCTCGGCTCAAACTTAATTAAATTGCCAATAAAAGTGGGAGTGCAACAGATTGTAAAAGATGTGTGAGGCAGTAAAAGATTCAAATAAGAACATGTAGAATTATTATTGGAACTTGGCTTAAAATCATTTTTAAGATCAATTAAATGAGTACCTGAAAGTTGAACTCGTTGCTTGAATTTCAATCAACCTACAAAATAAGTGAGATTAGTTTTATTCTTCTACACAAAGTAACTTTACTGCCAGTTAACAGGTTGCAAAGTAATGGTAAATTAGAGTATTGAACATTCCAATTGATCGTAAAGTTAAAGTGTTACTATAAGTATTATACCGATTTGCATGACAGGGTTTAAACTGGATTGGCAGGGGTTGGGACTCTGAGCAGAAGCAAGTCATGGGATAAAGCAGGAGCAAGGCTGGTATTCAGGCAGGGAAAGGATTGCTCAGTTAAATTGCATTTATTTCAATGCTTGATGTTTACAGGTAAGGCAGGGGAACGCAGAGTGCAGATTGGCTCTGAGAACTGAAATGTTATAACCATAACAGAAACATAGCTGAGAGAACAGCAGGACTGATAGCTCAATTTTTCAGGACAGGGATGCTGCAGGTGTGATGGAGGTACAGGTTACAAGGAGAGGGTGCACCCTTTCCAATAGGGGTGCACGTATCAGGTGAGATTTATGGGGGTTCATCCAGTGAGGCCATATGGGGACAACTGTGAAACAGGAATGGGAGTGTCAATCTAGTGGGACTGTATTATAGACCATCAAATAGTCAGCAGGAATCCGAACAGCAGGTGTGTAGATAAAATATTCCTTGTTGTAAGTATAATCTGGTTGTGTAAGTGTGGGATTTTAAATTCCCCAATACTGACTGGGCCGTATTAAAAGTATGGATGAGGTGAAATAACTGTCGTCCAGTAGCACTTACATCCACTGTGATGAAGTACTTTGAGAGATGATGAACATATCAAATCCTGTCTCAGAACTGACTGGGATCCATTCCAACTTGCTTACTGTCTCAACAGGTCCACAGCAGGTGCCATCTCATTGGCTATTGACTCAATCCTGCAATATCTGGACAGCGAAGATGCATACATCAGGATGCTCTTCATTGACCACAGCTCAGCACGTATACTAACATCCCCACAAAACTGATCAATAAGCATCAAGACCTTGGTCTTAATACCTCCTTATGCAACTGGATCCTTTGATTTCCTCACTTGCAGACCCCTGACAGTTTGAACTGGCAAAAACATGTCCTCCACAACCTCCACCAGCCTAGGTGCACCACAGGGCTATGTACTTATCCCCCGTTCTACTCTCTTTACACTTGTGATCGTGAGGCTAAGCACAGCTCGAAGCCTATCAGGCTCTTGAATCAGTGTGGATAACTTCACTCAACTTCACTTGCCCCAACACTGAACTGTTCCCTCAACCTATGGACTTACTTTCAATGACTCTTTATCTCATGCTCTCAATATTTATTTATTACTTTTCTTTTATATTTGCACAAGTTTGTTTTCTTTTGTACATTGGTTGTTTGTCTGTCCTGTTGGGTGCAGTCTTTCATTGATCCTATTATGATTCTTGGATTGGTTGAGTTTGTCCACAAGAAAATGAATCTCAGGGTTGTATATGGTGACATATATGTACTTTGATATTAAACTTACTTTGAACTTTGATCTTTGATTAGATAATTGCACTAATGAACAGGTGTACCTAATAAAGTGTCCACTGAGTGTATTTAAGAATCATTTAATAGGTACGTGGAGGGGCGGTGGCTGGAGGGATATAGGACGGACACAGGAAATTTGGATTGCTGGGTGGTTACTATGGTAAGCATGGACTTGTTGAGCTGAAGAGCCTACATCTATGCCATTTTACTCAATGACTCTGTGATTTGAAGGGCTATTTATCATTAAGGAAATATTATGAACAAAACATTGCAGTACATATGTGCTTTCATTGTTTCTGTATTCTTATGTCAATTTTTTTAATACAATGTGGATCGTTGAAATTCTAAATTTTATTGCATGTATTCTTAATTAGACAATGGATACTGTAATGATAACACCTGCTTCTTGTCTTTCTTTCATGGCTAGTCTAGGAGTTCAGAAGTCCAACGAAACATTTCTGCCAGTTATAAACTTCAGCAAAGAAAATGGCTGAGAGAGTAAATCACCTACCTTACTTCTTTGGCAGCATCACACGAGATGAAGCAGAGAGCTTCCTGAAGCAGGCTGGAATGGCTGATGGCCTCTATCTTTTACGTCAAAGTCGCAACTACCTTGGGGGCTTTGCCTTATCTGTGGCATATGGTAATAAGTGTTACCACTATACTATAGAAAGAGAATTAAGTGGAAATTATCTCATAGCTGGTGGAAAGTCCCACAAAAGTCCTGTGGATGTTTGTGAATACCATACTGAATCAACTGATGGCCTTGTCTGTCTTCTGAAAAAACCATGTAATCGACCAAGTGGAATTGAACCGAAAGTTGGACCATTTGAAGACCTGAAGGACCATCTCATCAGGGAATACGTTCAACAGACATGGAACTTGCAGGTAACAAAGATTTCCTATTTGTCTCTAGCTTAAATGTTTGTGAGCATGTATTAGCTAGAAAAGTAAGAGTCCGAGCTTAGTTCATTAGCTTAGCGAAACCATCATGTTATATTGCTGTGATGTACGCAATAGCACTACAGCCTCAATGTTTCTTTGGAGATAAACAGGAAAGAGGTCAAAGGTAAATAAACATATAGGAACGCTGGGTTCAAAGATAGTTGTACGGCATGACAGACAGATTGATTTCTTTGAGGAATACAGCTTAAAAAAGTTATAACAAATCCATTGCACGCTTTCAATAAGTTCTGTCTGATAACGAAGAGTTCACTCATATTTTACTGCCGTTATTAATGTTTAAGTTATTTGGCAACAAATGATGTTGATGAGATAGCCCATGAAGTATTAATTACTGTAGGTTGCTAAATGATTAGTGCCATTTTTGCATTAGCCATGCTAAATAATGTATCACTTAGAAAGTATGGCTTTGGAACTCATGATAGAAAAAGTTAGCAATATTGCTAGAAGGTACTGTATGTAGAAAATATAACATAGAAAGCTACATGTATGGAGCCAAAACAGATGAGGGAGATCTTAAATGCATTCTTTGCATCTGTAATTACTTGGGAAATGGATTGGGAGTCTATAGAAGTGAGGCAAAGTGGCCTCAACCATGAACCCTGTACAGATTACATAGGAGGAGGTGCTTGCTACCCTGAGGCATATCAGGGTGGATAAATCTCCAGAGCCTGACAAGGTGTTCCCTCGGACCCTACCCAAGCCTTAACAGAGATATTTAAATCTCCTTAGCTACAAGAGAGGTAACAGAGGATTGGAGGATAGCCAATGTTGTTCCACAGTTTAAAAAATGCTCTAAACAGAAACCAGGTCATTATAGGCCAGTGAGTCTGCCGTCAGTTGTGGGAAAATTATTGGAAGGTATCCTAAGGAACTGGATATATAAGCACATGGATAGACAGGGACTGATTAGGGATAGTCAGCATGGCTTTGTGCATGGTAGGTCATGTCTAACCAATGTTATAGAGTTTTTCAAGGAAGTTACCAGGAAAGTGGATGAAGGCAAGGCAGTAGATTTTATCTGCAATGACTTCAGTAAGGCATTTGACAAGGTCCTGCATGGGAGGCTGATCAAGAAGGTCCTGTGGCTTGGCATTCAGGAAGTCAATTGGATTAGGCATTGGCTTTGTGGGAGAAGCCAGAGAGTGGAGGTAGATGGTTCCCTGTCTGACTGGAGATCTGTGACTAGCTGTGTGCCGCAGGGATCAGTGCTGGTTCCTTTGTTGTTTGTCATCTATATCAATAATCCAGATTATAATGTGGTTAACTGGATCAGCAAATTTGCAAATGACACCAAGATTGGAGGTATAGTGGACAGTGAGGAATGTTACCATGGTTTGCAGGGAGATCTGAATCAGCTGGAAAAATGGGCTGAAATAATGGCAGATGGAGTTTAATGCAGACACTTGCAAAGTTTTGCACTTCAGTAGGACCAGCCAGGGTAGATCTTACACAGTGAACAGTAGGGCACTAAGGAGTGTGGTAGAACAAAGGGATCTGGGAATACAGATACATAATTCATTGAAAGTGCTGTCACTGGTAGATGAGGTTGTAAAGAAAGCTTTTGGCACGTTGGCCTTCATAAATCAATGTTCCTGGGTCTGGAGGATCTGAATTATATGAAAAAATTGAATAGGTTAGGACTGTATTCTTTAGAATGTAGAAGATTGAGAGGAGATTTGATAGAGGTGACAGAATTATGAGGAGTGTAGATAGATCAAATGCAAGCAGACTTTTTCCTCTGAGGTTGCGTGGGACTACAGCCAGAGGCCATGGCTTAAGGGTGAAAGGTGAGAAGTTTAAGGGGAACATGAGGGGAAGCATCTTCACTCAGAGGGTTATGAGAGTGTGGAATGAGCTGCCAGAACAGCTGGTCCATGAAAGCTCAATTTCACCATTTAAGGGAAGTTTGGAAAGGTACATGGATAGTAGGAATATGGATGGCTATGGTCCAAGTGCAGGTCAATGGGCAGAGGACTTGAAATGGTTTTGGTATGGACTAGATATGCCAAAGGGCCTGTTTCTGTGCTGTACTTCTCTATGACTCTGTGACATCCCCCTCTATACTTTTCTCCAATCACCTTATTCCCCCTGGTATCAGCCATTTCCACTTTGGGGGAAAAAAGTCTCTGGCTATCCACTTGATCTATGCCTCTTATATAAGACTATCTGAATTCTGCTGCTGTATACCTATCAGAATTCATTAGAAAACAGTGCCAGAGAACAGGTGAACAATCAATGTGAGTCGTCTATAATGTACACCAAACAATAGATATACAGCAGATTTTGGTTAATTGTACATTTTAGTCCAATTAAGCGGCTGCCCCAATTAGCCAAAGTTTCATGGAAATAGTTAAAAATGTATAAGAAAGACAAACTGAGTAACAGATTATATATTTGAATTAAATACATAACAAATTGGAACACTGCCAATACTACTAATATTTATTGGCAGGGAGGAATTCATCCATGTCATGTTCTTTTAACTGTAAATGAACAAAATGAGCACAGACACCTAGGGTAGATAATGGACTGCCTTCATACAATACTGTCGATGATTGCATCCTCCAAATCATCATTTTCCTTGTAATGTTCAATTTGTTTGTCAATATCTTCAAATTCTTCATAGTTCCTAATTTTTGAAGTCGTGAAATAATTTCACTTTCACTTCTGACCCTTTCCAGCATCTCCAAACCTGAATGCTTGAAAGCGCAGTGAACAAAACAGTTCTGAATGGTCTTACTGCTTATTTCTCAACAACTACCAGTGACAGAAATCACTGCTTTTAGAACACCAACACTTGCAATTTAAAAACTCTTTGCTTGAAGCATGGTGTTGAGTCTAATGGTCACACAAGCACATGCGACTGACACTAGCTAGAAACTATTCAGCAACAGTCTCCTGTCTCAATTAAATAGCATAGTATCCCATATAAGCAAAGGAAATCTGGACTATTTTCTCAATTAGGTTTTGTTCTTTAGGAGTTGTCCCAAATAAGAGGCTATCCCGATTAACCGATGGCCCAATTAACAGTATTTACAAAAAGGAAACATTGTGGAATACTTAATTAAAAATGTGACTGAAAAACCTTGGGAAACTGAAAATATTAAAAAAAAATTCTGTATGTAATCCAGAAGGGAAAGTCATGCTTGACTAACCTTTACAGAATTCTTTGATAAAGTGACTATAAGGTTGAATAAGGCTGACAGAGTAGATTTGAAGTACTTGTATTTCCAAAAAGCTCTCAATAAAGTCCCATGACAACGGTCAGAATACCTTGAGCCAGAGGGCACACAGTGGAATGGGTAGAAAACTAAAACACTGCAGATGCTGGAAAACTGCAAAACAAAAACGGTTAAGTTAGGCAGCAGTTTGTGTGGAGAGAAGAATGGAGAGCAAATTAGTCAAATTCCATCTCAAATCTAATTAAATTGTCAAAGTGTGGCAACGATGCTATGCAATGATCAGTGTCACAATCTTCTGAGGACTGGGAGAAATTCAGAGTTCAGCAGAGGAGGACAAAGGGCTTAATTAGGAAGGGGAAAAAAGATTATGAGAGAAAACTGGCAGGCAACATAAAAACGGACTGTAAAAGCTTTTATAGATATGTAAAAAGGAAAAGACTGGTAAAAACAAATGTAGGTCCCCTGCAGACAGAAACAGGTGAATTGATTATGGGGAGCAAGGACATGGCAGACCAATTGAATAATTACTTTGGTTCTGTCTTCACTAAGGAGGACATAAATAATCTTCCAGAAATAGTAGGGGACAGAGGGTCCAGTGAGATGGAGGAACTGAGCGAAATACATGTTAGTAGGGAAGTGGTGTTAGGTAAATTGAAGGGATTGAAGGCAGATAAATCCCCAGGGCCAGATGGTCTGCATCCCAGGGTGCTTAAGGAAGTAGCCCAAGAAATAGTGGATGCATTAGTGATAATTTTTCAAAACTCGTTAGATTCTGGACTAGTTCCTGAGGATTGGAGGGTGGCTAATGTAACTCCACTTTTTAAAAAAGGAGGGAGAGAGAAACCGGGGAATTATAGACCGGTTAGCCTAACGTCGGTGGTGGGGAAACTGCTGGAGTCAGTTATCAAAGATGTGATAACAGCACATTTGGAAAGCGGTGAAATGATCGGACAAAGTCAGCATGGATTTGTGAAAGGAAAATCATGTCTGATGAATCTCATAGAATTTTTTGAGGATGTAACTAGTAGAGTGGATAGGGGAGAACCAGTGGATGTGGTATATTTGGATTTTCAGAAGGCTTTTGACAAGGTCCCACACAGGAGATTAGTGTGCAAACTTAAAGCACACGGTATTGGGGGTAAGGTATTGGTGTGGGTGGAGAGTTGGTTAGCAGACAGGAAGCAAAGAGTGGGAGTAAACGGGACCTTTTCAGAATGGCAGGCAGTGACTAGTGAGGTACCGCAAGGCTCAGTGCTGGGACCCCAGTTGTTTACAATATATATTAATGACTTGGATGAGGGAATTAAATGCAGCATCTCCAAGTTTGCGGATGACACGAAGCTGGGTGGCAGTGTTAGCTGTGAGGAGGATGCTAAGAGGATGCAGGGTGACTTGGATAGGTTGGGTGAGTGGGCAAATTCATGGCAGATGCAATTTAATGTGGATAAATGTGAAGTTATCCACTTTGGTAGCAAAAATAGGAAAACAGATTATTATCTGAATGGTGGCCGATTAGGAAAAGGGGAGGTGCAACGAGACCTGGGTGTCATTATACACCAGTCATTGAAAGTGGGCATGCAGGTACAGCAGGCGGTGAAAAAGGCGAATGGTATGCTGGCATTTATAGCGAGAAGATTTGAGTACAGGAGCAGGGAGGTACTACTGCAGTTGTACAAGGCCTTGGTGAGACCACACCTGGAGTATTGTGTGCAGTTTTGGTCCCCTAATCTGAGGAAAGACATCCTTGCCATAGAGGGAGTACAGAGAAGGTTCACCAGATTGATTCCTGGGATGGCAGGACTTTCATGTGAAGAAAGACTGGATGAACTGGCCTTGTACTCGTTGGAATTTAGAAGATTGAGGGGGGATCTGATTGAAACATATAAGATCCTAAAGGGATTGGACAGGCTAGATGCAGGAAGATTGTTCCCGATGTTGGGGAAGCCCAGAACGAGGGGTCACAGTTTGAGGATAGAGGGGAAGCCTTTTAGGACCGAGATTAGGAAAAACTTCTTCACACAGAGAGTGGTGAATCTGTGGAATTCTCTGCCACAGGAAACAGTTGAGGCCAGTTCATTGGCTATATTTAAGAGGGAGTTAGATATGGCCCTTGTGGCTACGGGGGTCAGGGGTATGGAGGGAAGGCTGGGGCGGTGTTCTGAGTTGGATGATCAGCCATGATCATAATAAATGGTGGTGCAGGCTCGAAGGGCCGAATGGCCTACTCCTGCACCTATTTTCTATGTTTCTATGTTTCTATAATCAACATTAACATTAGTAACCAGAAGTACATTTTAAAACTGTAGTTGACACCAACTTAGGGATGAGTGGGGAAGCTATTATTAAAGCTGACAAAGACAAAGGAAGAGAATGTAAGTGTAAACAAGTACAGGTAATTCATTCCAGTAGGAAGAACATAGACTGCTTATTGTTCTTACAATGTGAGTATCTAGATAAAGGAGAGGAACAGAGGAACCCGAGAATGGGAGTATGAGGAATCTACAGGTTGGAATATAAGGACCGCCAGAAGAAGTTACTCATCTTAGCCTTCTAAAGTAAAGAACGCAGAGTATGAATTGAAAGGCTGATAAGTCATGTTAAATTTACATTGAAGCTGTCTGTGAACAATCTGGTTTACACATTATGAAAAACCTGATAAATGAGTACCATACTAGAGAAGACGAAGTAATGGATTTAACCCAGAACTAGGAGTTTATACCAAGCAAAAAGACTCAAAGATGACTTAATAGAATTATGAGCAACACACACAAAATGCTGGAGGAACTCAGTGGGCCAGGCAGAACCTATGGAAAAGAGTACAGTCAACGTTTCGGGTCGAGACCCTTCAGCAGTCCTAAAAGGTTGCATTTTGCGTGTGGTTGCTTGGATTTCCAGCACCTGCAGATTTTCTCTTGTTTGTAACAGAATTGCGAAAAAGTTTTGTTGAGTAAATGTGCATAAATTATTTTCACGTAGCTGAACCCAATAGGGAATTCAAGAGATCTTCTGTAAACTTAGGATGGTTGAAATTGTCATAAGGAACATATGAATCATTACAGCATATCTACTCAGTAGAAAAGAAGTTTCCTCATATCCTCTTTTTAACCATTGCTCAAAACTACAAATCTATATGTCTTTTGAACTCTAATTCTGACAAAGGGTCTCAGACTTAAAACCTTATCTCTTCTTCTCTTTCCGCTGAAGTAGCCTGATATGCCGAATTTTCCACCATTATTAGTATTTTGAAGGGGTTTAGATGCGAGAGGAGAGGATCATGTAATGCAACAGCACTGGCATAATTTGGTTGGGCTGAATGGTCTTTTTCTGTGCTGTAACCACTAGCACTTCGCAATAATTGCAAGAAATAACTTGGATAGCATTGGCTCACCATTTGTGATAGCTATCAGAAGATCCTGTTTCCCCATTAACCTCAACATAACTTCATCTTTACATAGAACTAGCAGAGTTAATGCAAAGCTTATTGTGGGTTTAGATTGAAGACCACAGTCTACCTTGTTAACTTCATTCTCAGAATGTGGATGAACTCCACAGCCAATAGTGAACTAGAATGACTTTTTTCCAAGAGTTTTATTTCCAGATTTTAAATCTGATTCTCCAAAATGATTGGAAAACTCACATAGTTTGAAGAATTTCAAATGTAAATAATGAACTGTACTTGTGACATACAGGGTGAGCTTTTTCAATTAAAAGTGTGAAATGTTGACTCTACAATCCCCTTTTATAATGGGTCAGGGATCTGTGATGTCTGGTACACTTCTTCCTGATACACGTTCGTGATGATGCATTTCCATCGTCAGATATGGTTGTGGATATGACATAGTCATGTGGTTATTGTTGGAGAGCATGAATTAAGCAATGTCCTTAAGAATATCTAGACACATTAGCAAATAATAGCACGCTCTGACCATGACCAATGCATTAGTGGTAAACAATGAGTAATATCTGAATAGATTTTTTTTACTTGATTGCTTGTACTAAATGTACTAGGCATTAACAAACGTACACAATATCCTGCTTCAGAAATTCAGTTCTATTAACTTCAATGAGGATGAATTACAAAAGGGGAGTCCAAATTGTGTACATTCCTATCTTGTTTAGTCTATGCAATCAAGGTTTGAATTCAATCCTGATAAATTGCTTTCACTTACTGCCATGAAAAATCAGGCATCTTTTGTCACACTGCTTAAGATAACAATTATTTTAGGTAGTTTCCTTCGACATCCTTTGGAGTTTGCCAGCCGTGGCTCAGTGACAGCAATCTCTGACTCAGATGCCTGTGGACTCAAATTCCTCGTCAAGAACACAAATACAAAATTTAGACTGACACCATCCATTTTAGCACCATTCCTCAAAAGATAGCATTCTGATAGTACAAGATCCTCTTCTTCTTTCGTGAGATTTCAAGAATGTTAGATATTAATTGTTGCCTTTTTTCCAGTTCTGCTTGCTCTTTTCCTCAATCCAGCCTTTCTTTGTCCCATGTATTTATCTTTTTGTACTTGATTTGTCCCCTCACTTATCTATCCTGCTTTTCAGACCTTCCATTGTTCAGTCCACAATACTTAATTTCATTTCTTCAGAAGATTTACTATTTATCCTGTTATTCATTAAGCTCCCAGCTTCCACTAAATCATAGGATCCTGTCATAGCACCAAAGGAGACCATTCGATCCAATGGGTCTGTACCAACTTTATACAAGAACATCCAGTTAGTTGCATCCCCCAACTCTTTCTCTGCTGCAATGCAAAGTCTTTCCTTTCAGATAGTTCATCCAGTTCCCTTTTGTGCTCTACAATTGATTCTGCCTCCACTACCATCTCTGGCAGTGCATCCCAGATCCTCAAAACATTGACAGAAATAATTTCCGCATGTCACTTCTTATTCTTTGAGAATCACCTTCACTCTATTGAGGTATTGATGCCTCTGCCAATTGGAACAATGTCTTTTAATCTACTGTATTTAGTCTATCCTCTGTCCCAAGGAGAAGAATTCCATTTTCTCCAGAATATCCAAATAATTAAAGTTTCTTCACTCTGGAATAGTCTTAGTAGATCTCTCTCACAGGTCTACAAAGTCTTCACATCCTTGCTAAACAGAATCACACAGAAATGAGCCCAAAATTCCAGTAGAGGTTGAACCAGTGTTTTATGAAGGTTCATCATGGCTTCTTGCTCCTGTACTAAATGCCTCTATTTATTAAGCAATATGTTTTTAATCACTTCTTTAATTTACTCTATCAGCTTCAATAAATCCCCAAAGCTTTCTGATATCCCTTTTAGAATCCTGTCATCTGGTTAATATTGTCTATGCTTGTTCTGACCATCAAAATGTAATGCTTCATACTTCATCTGCTACCCATCCACCCATTCTCTCAGGCTGTCTTTATCTTTCTAAATGTAATATTACCTTTCTCAGTTCATGATGACTCCAACTTTAATTCTAGCTGCAAATAGTATTCTTTATTTCAAAGTTTTGTCTATTTAGAGAAGCCGTTGTCCTGGTGCTGATGCCTGAATGGAACAGTAGTTTAGTGGTTTGTGCAGATGTATGTCAGGGTTCGATTCCTGCCGCTGTCTGTAAGGAGTTTGTGCGTGCCCCCTGTGACCACGTGGGTTTCCTCTGCATGCTCCAGTTTCCTCCCACATTCCAAAGATGTACAGTGAGGGTTAGTGAGTTGTGGACGTGCTGATTGGCATCACAAGCGTGGTGACACTTGTGGGCTCCTGAGCACAGTCCTCGCTGATTTAATTTGACACAAACCGACACATTTCATTGTATGGTTTTGATGTACGTGTCAAATAAAGCGTATCTTTTTCTTCATAATCTTTATAAATCTTTACCTTTACTTGATACTTATCTCCAGTCTGAAAAGTCTATACACTTCCTTACTTCGATTGCCAAGCTCCAGTCTTTTATTTTCACTGTCTAGCATCTCTCTCTGGACAATCTCTCACCTGAACATCAGTGTGTTCTGCCTTTCACTCTATTCCATTTTTGGCTGTATTCTTACATTCTTCTCTGTCTCTCTGTCTCTCTACCTCTGCCTGTCTCTCTCTGTCTCTAGTTCTGAGAATGTTTAACATATAGAAATTATAATTAACTTGGTTACAAGTTTTGTTTATTATTTATCATAAAAATATTATTAGCTCACTTTTGTACCTCAGATCATAAAACTCTGCTGTCGCCTGCCAATATTATTGGCTCTTAGTTGCCTTTATCAGTTCTGGATTATTAATCCAGTCACATAACAACTGCAATACAATTCCTACTGAAGCTGTTTAAATGGCTTACATCATGTCCAACATTTATTCCCCCAATCATTTGGTATAAATGACATAGTTCATTATATGGAAACTTCATTCATCACAAAGGTTCCTAAACTTCAAACAAACTTTAATAGTCCTAAACCTCTTATAGGATCTCAAAATCATGAAAGGTGCTATTTTTCCTTCTGGTAAGAAGCACGAAGCATACCATGTATAGAAATAATATCCCAAATGTAAAAATACTATTTAAAAATCTCTGTATATAGGTTGCTCCTCCTATGACCACCCTCTGTCTTCTGAGAGGAAGCCAGTTCTGAATCATACAGCCAAGTATCTCTAGATCCCATGCCTCCTGACTTTCTGAATGAGCCTACCGTGGAGAACCTTGTCAAAAGCCTTGCTGAAATCCATATACACCACGCCTACTGCTCTACCTTCATCAATTTGTCTTGTCACTATCTTGAGGAATTCAGTCACGCTCAGAATCAGAATCAGGTTTATTATCACCGGCATGTGACGTGAAATTTGTTAACTTAGCAACAGCAGTTCAATGCAATACATAATCTAGCAGAGAGGGGAAAAATAATAAATAAAATAAATCATAATAATAAATAAACAAGTAAATCAATTACATATATTGAATGAATTATTTAAAAATGTGCAAAAACAGAGATACTGTATGTTAAAAAAGTGAGGTAGTGTCCAAATCTTCAAAGTCCATTCAGGAATCAGATGGCAGAGGGGAAGAAGCTGTTCCTGAATCGCTGAGTGTGTGCCTTCAGGCCTCTGTGAGGCTTCCAGCACATCTTCTTTCTTAAAGTTAACATGTTCCAGTGTGTTATGCTGTCCTCACATTTGTCAAGGACTTTCTGAAGAAAAATATTCATTAAAGACTTCCCCTACTTTCTCCATCCCCAGGGATATGTTTCTTCTTGGTCCAACCCTCACTTTAGCCACCCTCCTATTCGTGATGTCCATGTAGAATGTTACACTTAATCCTAGTTTGATTAGTGGACAAGTTGAGTATGGTTTCTGCAGAAACTGTAGTCTAAATGTTGATATAAAATTACAAGATGAAAGGTTACAGTATGAAATAAGCAGCTGAAGTTGTGGAAACTATCAGTTGGTTAGAAATGTTCTTTAATAGTAATGCATCCACTGTATAATAGATGTAAGCAATGCTATTCATTCACCAGAGAAAACATGTATGGTGGGTGTCACAATTTTCCTATGATAACTCTCTGTCTTAAAAACAGAAGATGAGTAATTGTAACTGAAATTAATTTAAAATGCGAAGTATTCTTCACTTATAAACTCAATTCACTTGTCAAAAAAGACAATGTTTATCCTGCCTTCAGATTTTTCATTGTTATTGTAATATTGTATGAATATCAGAGTAAGAATGTTCAAGTGTATTTATTTATCTTTGTTACAACTGAGAACTCTTTTGAAAACTTTGCAAATAATGTGATCAAAAAGCCACCAAGTGGTTCATAGTCTTGAATGTTAAATGGTCTATGGAAAGAAAAGGAACAAAGATAGCTCTCAGACAAGGCATAGTTTATTTCTATGGTATAGTCAGGTGAATGGTTGGACAAGGAATTTTAACAAGTGTTTTCTAATGGAGTCCAATTATTTTCTCACTGATTTTTTACATTTTTCCTTACGTGGAATCCACCCTGTAATTGCCTTCACCCTGTGATCACACATTGTATGATACAGAGTTTTCTGTGATGTCTCTTTATTTCTAAATAGTTTAAGCCCATGTTATGTTTGCTATGATTTGATTTGATGCTGCAACTCGGGGGGGGGGGGGAACATTAGAGAGGGTTCAAAGGAAGTTCACGAAAATGTCTCTGGGATTGAACGGTTTGTCACATGAGGGGTGTTTGATGGCTCTGGGTCTCTACTCACTGGAATTTAGATCAATGAGGGATGACCTCATTGCAACCCATCAAATGTTGAAAAGCCTCAAAAGGGTGGACATGGAGAGGATGCTTCCTATGGTGGGGAAGTCTAGGACCAGAGGACACGTCCTCAGAATAGAGGGGCATCCTTTTAGAATTGAGGTGAGGAGGAATTTCTTTAGCCAGAGAGTGGTGAACCTGTGGAATTCATTGCCACAGGAGACTGTGGAGACCAGGTCATTGCGTAGAGATTGATAGATTCTTGATTAGTCAATGCATAAAGTGATATAGGGAGAAGGTAGGAGATTGGGAGTGAGAAGGAAAATAGATCAGTCATCGTGAAATAGCAGAGCAGACCTAATGGACCAAATGGACTAATTCTGCTCCTAAATCCTATGGTCTTATGGTCCAAAGTGGTATGAATGGTGTGTTCAGAGGAGGAAGTGGCTGTGAACTGGGATTGTGAAGGAGCAGGGGGCAATGGACTGAGTACACTACACAGTTGGGGACTACAGCATTATAGCATGTGAACAGTGGTTACTAATCAATCTCTGCAAAGGATATACAACCTGAAAAACAACTGTATATGTCTTCAACAAACAAAGTTTCCTAAGGGAGAGTCTGAACTAGGAATTGTAAACTAGAATATTTAACTTAAAGCTAAAATATGTACAGAACAATACAGAGGTGTTTGTGTGAAAGAAAGAGAGATAAATAAGGGATAAGAAAAAGATAAATTAATTGAACCTTTTAATTTGAGCAAATCACCAATGATAATTTGAATCTGAATGAATGAGGCTCCATACCCGTAAAATGTAATGTTCAGTACTATAAGAATGGTACTATAAGAATATCTCAGATACTGCATCTGAGATATCAAGCTGTTAAAATAACTTAACTATAATGTACAGCTCCAAGTTTTGCTGATGGATCTTGTGGTTCATTACTACAGCTTATATCTTTGCACACAGCTGAAAGTTCAGTAACTTTAAATTCATTGACATTATCATTTTAAAAGATCAGGCTGGGTTCAGCACGTAACTGACAATCCAAAGAAGGCATGGAAGTGCCTCGGCATTCTTAGAAATTGGTGAAGATTCTGCATGTCATCTAAAACTTTGACAAGCTTCTATAGATGCACAGTGGAGAGAATACTGACTGGTTGCATCATGGCCTGGTTTGGAAATACCAATGCCCTTGAATGGAAAAGCATAGAAAAAGGGGCAGGCACAGCCCACTCCATTACAGGTAAAGCCCACCCCACCACTGAGTATATCTACAAGGAGAGTTGTCCTAGGAAAACAGCATCCATCATTAAGGACTCATGCCATCTGGGACATGGTCTCTTCTCACTGCTGCCATCAGAAAGGAGGTACAGAAGCCTTAGCTCCCACACCACCAGAACCAGAAACAGTTATTACTACTCAACCATCAGGCTCCTGAACCAGAGTCAATATCTTTACTCACTCCAAGAATGAGATCAGCATTGTTTCCACAACCTATGGACTCAATTCCAAGAACTGTACAACTCCTTTTCTCAATATTGTTTGTTACTTACTTCTCAATTATTATTCTTATTATGATCATTATTATGTTTCCCTTTTTGTATTTACACAATTTGTTGTCTTTTGCATATTGGTTGTTTGTCCCTTTTCGTCTGTAGTTTTTCATTGATTCTATTGTGTTTCTTTGTATTTATTGTGAATGCTTGCAAGAAAATGAATCTCAGGGTAGTATAGTATATGGTAATATATATGTACTTCGATAATAAATTTACTTTGAACTATGAACCTTGGTGTGTATTATCTTTTAATCTCAAAAATCAAATGGATTGGAGTCAGATGAGATGTAAACTTGAAATGCAACCAATTTACCTGTTTAAGATTTCAACTTGGGTGATACAAAGCCCAGGCAGTCTGTATACTTGGTACGGGTTGTCAGGAAAATAAGAAAAATGGTGAAAATTGAGCATCACATCTAAATTCAGGTATAGTTTTAACTAAAGTCTGTCTGGATTTCCAGGATTTGGGAAACCCAACAGCTGAAAGGAAACAATGAGATAAAATTACAAGTTATGGGCAAGGAGGAGGACAAATGTCTCTCCAAGTCCCTAGGTTTACCTGCTTCCTAAGGGTTGGAGACCTTCTCTTTGCATTGAAATTCCTCTCTGTTCCAATGAATAGGAAACAGAGCCATTCTCCATTAGAAGGTAAAGTATGACACAAAGTTGCTCTAGATTCTTGGTTTCCCTCATCAATACCATGCACCCTTCCTTTTGATGTCCATTCTCCCAATACGAAGCAGAAGGAATTCTCATTTGCTTCCTAGTTTCCTTAGACACTGTTGTAGCATGATAGCAAGGCAGTTAGTATGATGTTATTACAGTGCCAGAGACCCGGGTTCAACATCCGCCGCTATCTTTATGGAGTTTTACGTTCTTCCCGCTATTGTGTGGGATTCCTCCTGATGCACCGGTTTCTTCCCACATTCCAAAGATGTACAGGTTCGTGTTATGTTTCGTAACTCCAATTCAGGCCTAAAGATTTAATCACTGTGGAGGATCTCTTACTCTTGTGGGATAATGTCTTTCCGGACCAGGGAGGTCATTCTGCTTGGCAGGTGAGACTTGTGGCTGTGAAGCAATCTCACGTTCTGACGTTCCTCCATGCTAGTTGTAGGAGTTGACTCTGGGATCACAGAAGTGGTTCTGCCATCTCTACATATCTTTCTCCTGGATGTCCAGGCATCCTGAACAGTGCACGTTAAGCTGCTCAATATGCTGAGCTATCCCAGGCCACCAGTCAAAGCTTCAAGCCAACACTTTTATTTTGACCACACCTAAATGCCAGCATGTAGCTCCTCCAACATTTTAGCTGTCAGCATTGGTAGATACAACAACCCTCAATCGCCACACAAGGCAACCCCTGAAAATGGCGAGACCATTGTGGTCATTGGTAAAAATGGGGGAACTGGAATTTCTGTTGCACATTCCAACTATTTTGGGTTGCCATGTGAACCTGAAACAATAAAGAATTTTTTCTGATTTCCCTTTGGATCATCTTTGCTGTAATAGGGAGATTTTCGAGTTGTATTAGGGAGAATAAGTCAAGAGGCGTGTTCTCTTTTGTCAAATTTTCAGGCATTTCCTCTTCCAAAGGTAAACGGATCAACTCATTAGCATTTCCATTATTAGTTGTCCTCTTGACTTTGATCCTATAATTGTGATCTCCAGGAAAAAGAGTGACCTTATAATCACCAGAGATCCTGGCAAATCCATTCCTCTTAGCTACTGGGATCACTGGCATTGCCCATGGGCTCCACTCAATCTTGGAAAGAATTCCTTTAGCCTTCATATGATCTAGCTCACTGGCTACATTATCATGGATGGTATAAGGAACCAGACAGACTTTGTAAAATTTGGATGTGGCGTTTTCAGTTAACACTATTTTACCCTTGATATGAGTGCAGGTAGGTGGGACGAGGTGAGATTAAGCATTCGGCACAGACTAGAAGGGCCGAGATGGCCTGTTTCCGTGCTGTAATTGTTATATGGTTATATGCTTGAGTTTTCCAATGCCATCCTTGAACACTACTGTGGCATCATCCAGTACCTTAAGTCACCTTCAGTTGACTTTATTGCAGGCAATGTGGCATGCAAATGGTGGATGGATTTCTAATCAAGTTGTAGTAGTCTCAGCCCCACAATGTTGGTTTTCCTGTTTATACCATGTACAAGTCCAATGTGGTTTGTTAGTTGTTGTATTTCACTGTTACTAATGTCATTCTCACATGAATTATATTTTCTCCAGTATAAATTCTTAGTTGTATATCTGCAGGCATCAGTTCAGTATCTTTGAAATGGCATTCAAGCTCATTTTGTGGAATTACTGTAACAGCCGAACTAGTGTCCCATTCCATTTGAATTAATTTGTCATTATTGCTTGTCTATTGTTGATTTTCATACTGTTAATTTCAAGGCTACACAGTCCAGTGTCATTCTCATCATTATCAGATTTTTCATCAACAGCATGCAGATTAGTTCTTTTTGAAACTGTAACTTGACATTTTAGCATTTTCTCTTCCTTGTATATTTCATTCATTTATGTCTGCCTGACATGCTCTTTGTATGTGTCCTACTTGTTTGCATTTTCTCCAAATTTTGCCTTTAAATCTGCTTGACTTGGTGTATGTGAGTCCCTGCCACAATGGAAACACAGTTGTTCAGCCGGGCAAGTTTTGGTTTAAACATTGCAATTTTGTTCACACACACTTTTGTTCTTGACTGCAACTCAATTACATCTCTGTCTGCTGTTTTCATTGATACAGCTATTTCAACTGCTCTTTTAAATATAAGTTGTGCTTCAGTTTGGAGCTGGGTTTCTTTTTAGCGCTTTCTTGTAAGATTCCATAATCTAAATAATCTCTCAGTACATCATTAAGCCCATTATTGAACAGACAATGTTCAGAAAATTTCTTCAATTCAGTCACATATGCTGAAATACGCTCCTTTTCCTTTTGAATCGATTTATCAAACCTAAAGCATTCTGAAATCAACAACAGTTTTGGTTCTAACTTCTCTTGGATTACTTTCACAAAAGCTGCAAAGCTCATTTCGGATGGTTTGGTTGGAGCAGTTAAAGCTCTAAGCAAACTATATGTTTTTCCACCCACCAATGCACTCAGTGAAACTGGAACTTATTCTTCATTGACTATTTTATCTACTTCAGAATACTGCCCTTCACTCAGTATACAATGTCAACTTGTATTTTGTGCAATCGAGCACATCTTTCTTTCCAATGTAGCTAGCCTCTTTTGCTTTTTTAATTTATGACTATCACCCTGTACTCACTATTTATGAAGCCATGAATTTTGTCTGTTTCCTGCATTTTTTAAAACTCAGTGGTCACCTTTTCTGAAGAAACCACGTGCTATTATTTTTTAAACTCGAATGCCTTGCTGCACTTTTAAAATCTTAAATATCTCCCTGTGGTTCAGCAGGTAGGAAGTCATCTCAGGTTCATTTAAAACTTCCTCATCACCACTGTTAAATTTTGTAACTCCAAAATATCAAGCTAATTGAAAGAAAAACAAGGGAGTCCAAGATATGCATGTGCTTAGTTTCATTTTTACTTTAGTGAGGCACATGCATTGATATGGTGACATAATGACACACAGCATGCCATTGACATACTTTTACATGTAACCCATAATGAATGATGTAAACAACAAAGAATGTTTAATGGTATATTTGCAATACTACTCAAATATTAAATACACAACAGTTGGTAGGTAGACTAGTCATAGGTGTAACTGGGCAGTGTGAGCTCTATGGGTTTGAAGGGTCTGTTATCGTGCTCTATCTCTAATAAAATGGTAATTAATTCTCTCTGATACCCAGTTGATAGTACTCAAGAGGATATATTTTCATGGCAAGCATTTGAAGGTGATTAAGAGAGGGTTTTAGCTAGAGCATTTAGCTCCACTATGGCAATGTTGTCATCAATCAGTAATATGCCCTGGTTGGCATCATGAGTTATCAGTAGATTTCCATACAGAAAGGTGTTTGTGAACCAGTTAACACCTTCAGCATTGTAACTTCCAGTGTGCCAGGATGTGCACCAATGCATAATGCACACATTTTTGAGCCTGAAATAGCACCTGTGTTACCCGAATTATTCAATTATGGAGCTGAACTTCACATCCTTGGTTTCCAAAGCTGATGTGAACATACACAGCAACATGCATTTCTTTGAAATTAACACTTGTTTGCGAACAGATTACCTATTCTACAGGTTTATTAAAATCTTTGTTTTTATTTGCTGCCATCCACTTCTACCTTAATGCTCTAATGGTGTCTCCATATTTGAAATTTTACTTCTGTTTCATGCATCCAGATCTATTATTGTGAATTGTGATGAACAGTGGTCCCAGCATTAACTTCTGGGAGACATCACCCACCACCATTTTCCATTCTGAGATATTACCTAACTTTATCCACACTCTGTAGTTCCTATGTTGAGGCTATCATAATGTCTACTTGAGAGGTGTTCCCCATGTTGCAAGTCCTAATTGTGGTATTTATTAAAAGTTTTTTGGAAATCCAAGCATTTTGCATCCACTACATTTCTTTTGAGTGATGCTGAGTGGCAAGATATTTAATTTCGGGTGTTTTGTTTTTAAATGCTATTTGTAAAATGGATTGAAGATAGATATCAAGCCCCTCATGCCAAACTGTGAAACAAACTCTATTTCCATATGCAGGGGGATGCTCTTGAACAAGCAATCATCAGTCAAAAGCCACAGTTGGAGAAACTAATTGCAACAACTGCCCATGAGCGAATGCCTTGGTTTCATGGGAAGAAATCCCGAGATGATGCTGAACGCTGCATGCTCAGAGGCCCGCGGACAAATGGAAAATTTTTGTGAGTAAAATAATTGACGTTGAAGCCTTCTACATATTTCCCTAAGTATTTGTGAGGTTTTTACCTGTGCTGTGAAGTGAATTAATTCATTCAGTTTAAAATAATTTTTCAGGTAATTGCCATCAGGAAGTTGGTCATTTGGAAATGTGTCCTGTGCGATCATTGAGTAGCTCCAGTTGTTGCTCACAATGTAATAAAGTTGTTTGCACTTTCCCAAAACAGAACTTCTGAAGTAGAGAATCTCTCCAATTTAGGGTATGTGGCCTCTATTAATTTTTCAGTTTCCATCTTACACTAGTTGTGTAAGTTTGCAGAGGGAATATTAAGCTGAAGTAATTGATGGGTCCTGATTTAAAAAGTAAAAGCAGGGTCAAAAGTCACAAGTGACTGAAAATCGGACCGATTTCTCTGATGTTTTCCCCTGACAAAAACAGGAAGGAAGTGCAGTGGTGAAAGTAGATGATCCAAACAAGCTAGAGACTTTCTGAGAATGAAGCCATGGGGTTGTTAATTTCAGGAATGCCTGGAAAGGCTTGGGTGAGTCCAGTTATTGGAGCAAGGGGCCTTGCTGTTAAGCTGAAAATACACTTGTCTGCTAAGGGTTCTTCGAGACAGCATGCAGATCTTGAAGTTTGGTGTTAGCTTACATAAAGCAAAGCTGAAATAAAGTTTAAGTCGCTTTAGCATGACAGAAACTGTGCAGTGAGCTGAGATAAGGAGAACTAGGTGTCACGGTAGTGGTGGGACAGGATATTCTCGGAATGCTGGAAGTGCTCAGCTGTCTCAGCACTATCTGTGGAGGGTCCATTCCTTGGGTCAGTGCTATTTTTTCTACATCATCAGATTACTGAATAGTGCATGAACACTATTTTACTCTCATTTTGCAATTTTTATTTACTGATTTTTATATCGTACTATAACCTAGGATATTTTTTTGCATTGTATAGCTGCCACAAAGTAACAAATTCCATAATGTACTGTATGAATGTTAGTGATAATAAACCAACTTCCATTCTGATTGTGATTTTCAATTCATACTCATTCTCCTAGTAACACCTTCTATTCAAAGTGAGGGATTAGATGAGATGGTGGTCAGTTTCGCTCTGCTCTGGTGCTGTATTCTGCCTGGAAGCTGGCCTGTACTGGGATTACCCTGAACATAAACACTGTAGCTCATCCACTTCAATATTTGACATGCCGTGCATTCAGAGATACTCCTTTGCAAAGAACTGTTGTAACATGCGGTTATTGAGTTACTGTCACCTTCCTGTCAGTTTCAAACAGTCTGGCCATTCTCCTCCGACCTCACTCATTAACAAACATTTTCACCCACAGAGATGCTGCTCCCTAGCTATTTTTTCTTATGATTTTAGCACCATTCTCTGTAAACTCTACAGACTGTCGTGCACGAAGATACTCAAACCACACCTTTCGGCACCAACAATGATTCCATGGTCAAAGTCACTTAGATCACATTTTTCCCCATTCTGACGTTTGGTCTAAATAACAACTGAATCTTTTGACCATGTCCGCATGCCTTTATACATTGATTAGCTGATTAGATATTTGCATTAACAAGTAGGTATTTAAAATGATCACTGAGTGTATAACATGGTGGGGACACTGATTCTGTACCTGAACTTCTGGTATTGGATCCTGGAGTATTAAGTTCTGACCCACAAATATTTCCATTTAAAATTTATACAGTGCCCCCTGGTATTATACATACTTATTACTTAACTATCTGTTAGTCAATAAATAAATATAGAGTTACTAGAGATGGAATTATTATAAGAATCAATTCAGTGCCAAAGAGACCATGTAACTATTATTTTAAAAAAATTGTTCTCAAGTTTATATATTTAGTGGAAGCTTGTGGTTTTGCAGTTCAATTCAAATGATTGTACATGTACTTCCTGCACTGACCTGTGGTTAAGTACAGACAGGTGCTGACACTAACTGTGCCTTAACATTAAAAGTGTTTTTAACGCAAGTGCTTGCAGATCCTCACTCTCAGTTCTGCTTGGGTTAAATGAACATACAATAAAGTTACAAATACAGAAAGCTTTTCTTGATTCCTTGGTTCTGATCCAGTTAAAATATTGACACCAAATATCAAGGAAGCAAATGCTAACTGGCATCAGTGGTGTTAGTGTTTTAGTGGAATGCCACATGCAGAATGGGAAACAGATCACCAAACTGAATAAATCAGTAAATCAGATTAAAAAATAAAATGTTTTCCTTTGCTTATGTTTTGAAATTAGATTACTGATATAAAATGCTCGGCAAAAGATGCAGAAGAGGCATGAGGAAAAATATTAATGTAATAAATTGCTGGACAGTATTTGGAATACACTACCGAGTGGGGTGGTGGATTGATCATTTAAGGGAGAATTAGATAAATACATGAATGGGTAAGAATTGCAGGTTTAAGGGAAAAGATTAGTTAAATGAGATTAACTGGACAGCCTTTCAACCAAGCCAACACAGGCATTTTGAACTAAATCATATAATGGCTACAGCACAGAAGGAGCTCATTCAGTCCATCGTGACCATGCCTGCTCTGTATCAAAGCAATTGATCACATTCGCCACCCCGTCTTCTTATCTGTAGCTTTGCAAATTTTTCATCATATATTTTTCATTTCTCTCTTGAAGACCACAAGTGAACCTTCCTCCACCACACGAGTGGGCAGTGCATTGCAGATTCCAAACATGCATCTGCACAAAAATGTTTTTACCCACATGGCTCTTAAAATTTCTTCTTCGATATTTTTCACCTCTAATTCTTATTCTTCACTTCTTCATCAAATGGATACATTCTGTCCAAGCTCTTCCTCATCTTATATACTTCTGTCAAATCTTTAGTTCCAGCCTTTGTTCACCTCAAGAAACATTCTCCTAGTTCTTTTCTGGACCTTCTTTAATGTCCTCATGTTCTTCCTAAAATGTGGCAACTAGAATTGAATGCAATACTCTCATTCACACCAGAGTAGCAGGAATGGAGGTTCAACATGACTTCTTTGTTTTTATATTCTATGTCTCCATTAATAGAGCTCAGAATTTTGTATGCCTCATTAATCTCTTTCATAATCGGCCCTTTCAATGCTAAATACTTCTGTATCCATAACCCAGGTCTCTCTGCTTCTGCCCTCCTTTTAGCACTGTATCTTTTATTCCATATCATTTTCTTCATACCAAATCCATCACCTCAGATCTCTTCACATTAACCTTCACCCACCCAATCCACCAGCTTGTTTATATCTTGCGGCCATATCTCACTATCCTCATCAGCTCCCAATACCGTGGTTCTGTATTCTCCACAAATTTAGAAAATGAGCCTTACCAGTCCAAGTCTGTATCATTAATATAGACCAAAAAGAAAACAATGGACATAACATTGATCCCCAGGAAGGCCACCATTCACACCCAGTCCAAAAACAAGCGCATTCACCTGTATCATATGTATACTATCTTTCATGTCCAGTGCTTCAGCTGTGCTGATAAGTCTGTCATTTGTCACCTTCTCAAAAGCCTTCTGGAAGTCCTTTCTTCTTTCAAGTACCAGTCAACATTTTTATGAACCAATCTGCCAAACTATCATATAAAAACAAAATCATTAATTTGTACCATGTTTCTCTAATCACCCAAGTCTTCATAGTTAAAAATGACCTCCCTTTCCATGTGAAGTTCCTCTTGAATGGGGGAGAAATTTGCATCTGTGAGGCTGACGTGTAAGCGGACAAGTACTTTGTCCACCTGAAATAGATGTGAGATTACTATCTAATCTGGGCCTTCTCCAATGACAGAACCTAATGCAAAATGTATGCACAAAGGGATAAAACTTAGTTGTAGATATTATAACTATGCTGAAGAGCATCAGCTCTGCACTTGAGCCTCCCATCAATTTAGCTTGACATTAGATCCAAATTGTATTTGCTAGACCCTGACTGCAAGTTCACTGCACATTTAGTTATTTAGAACAGTATGGAGGCTGAACATTTTGTTCCATCTGAATGAAGTTGCATTTTTCTCCTTAATTGCAAATGTTGAAAAACTCCTCTTAATATCCCCAATTCTCCTGCATGAGCAAGGGCAGAAGATATTTTGTGGTTACCAGATGGACTTTGATTATACAATTTCTAAAAGAATGTCAAGGGGCTGTAATAAATGTGCAACCTGGACCCTAACTGCAACAAAGGGAAATATGAATTGCACTGAATGAATGTGGTTATACAAGCACAAGCAAAATTAAGGGATTTGCCACTGAAAAGGGAGCCAGGAAAGGTAGCCTTTTGATGTAATACCAACCTTTTACAGAAAGGCTATCAATGTCTATATAAAGCTTATTTTCAAGAATTTTCTATAGGAAGCCATAGTAGAGTAATTAATACCGAGCTGGTCTAAAGTCACCAGTTTTACTTGTGTGGTAGCTTGGGCCACATTTTCCATTTCTACCGGGTCATTTGCATGTACTATCTCTTTTTTGTTTGATTTGGTGGCCCTGAGATTACGTGAAATTAATTTGTTGATGCTTTACTCTAATGTTGCTGTCAGTTAAAGTGAAGAATGAACAAATCAACCTGTGGTTTGTGCAGTCATCTTGCTTTTGCCTTTTGCACCTGGTTCTGTGGTTGGCTGGAACTAGCGGGTGAGGAACAGATGTCAGTTATATTAGGGAAAAAAATCCTTCAAAAATTGACCTGAGAACAAATTTCTAAAAGACTGCAATAAATCATGACAACAATTATTCTAATTGAGCTTAAGTTCTTTCCTCAATTAAAGAATGTTTTATTGCTGGAAGTGGCAGTGTTTAGCCAATCAGTTATCCTCAAAGATGAAGGGAAATGACCAGTTGCTATACTTTGAGTAATAACATAGGAATAATACTATGTGACTATAATATGAAAAATACAAGCTGCCAAAATACTTCTACCTTATGAGTAATTTGTTCAGAAATAACTGGCAAAGATTGTCTTGTTCTTTCTTGTTAATATGGAAAAACAGAAGGAAGTACAGGGCCCTAATCCCACCCCAACTTTGCTCTGAAGACATCAGAGCAAGACTGTAGCACCAGAAGGACATCAGGGACTGTTGTGTGCTTTGCTTCACAGGAGACATGGCTCACCCCCAGTACTCCAGACATTCCAGCCTGAAGGCTTCACTATCCACTGCATGGACTGGATAGTGGTGTCAGGTAAAAGGTGGTGACATTTGCTTCATTGTGATGCAGAGAGACAGTGGTTCTGTCTCAGTCCTACTTCCCGACATGGAGCGTAGAAGGTTGAGGGGGGATTTGATAGAGGTGTTCAAAATTATGAGGGGGATTGATAGAGTTGATGTGGATAGGCTTTTTCCATTGAGAATGGGGGAGATTCAAACAAGAGGACATGAGTTGAGAGTTAAAGGGCAAATGTTTAGGGGTAACATGAGGGGGGACTTCTTTACTCAGAGAGTGGTAGCCATGTGGAACGAGCTTCCAGCAGAAGTGGTTGAGGCAGGTTCAATGTTGTCGTTTAAAGTTAAATTGGATAGATATATGGACAGGAAAGGAATGGAGGGTTATGGGCCGGTTGGTGGGACTAGGTGAGAGTAAGAGTTCGGCACGGACTAGAAGGGCCGAGATGGCCTGTTTCCGTGCTGTAATTGTTATATGGAAAATCTGACAGTCAAGTATTATTCATTCTATCTGCTGGCGGAGTTCACCACCATTATCCTGATAACAGTGTACATTCCACCCCTGGCAAATGTCATGCTGCATTGGAGGATCCGAGCACCATGATCGGCAGTCACAAGATACCTCATCCTGATCCCTTCCCAATCATTGCCAAAGACTTCAACCAGGCTAACTTGAAGTTTGACAAAATAACATCATCAACTGCAGAACCAGAGGAACTAACACACTTGATCATTCTTATACCAACATCAAGAACGCTTACTGTGCCATCCCACACGCACACTTTACAAGTCTAGTCATCTGGCCGTGAGTCTACTCCCACCGTATAAGCAGAGACTGAAGACCACAAAGGTATAGTCAACGGAAATAGAGGAGCATTTACAGGACTCCTTGAATTGGTAGACTGGACTATATCCAGGAATTCACCTCCATGTCTGAATGGAAATGCCACAGCTATCGCTAAGTTCATCAAGGTCCATGTGAATGAGTGTGTGCCTTTGAAAATGTACTGAATTTTACTGAACAAGAATCACTGGGTGAATCAGGAGATGGAAGGTACAAATGCATGAGCAACAGCCATGGCAGGGTTTGCATGCCACTTCTTCTTCTGAGGCAAAACTTCACAGCGTAAGAAGAGTAATGCTTCACTCCCCAATGAGCACAATGCCTTTTATGCATGCTTTGAAAGGGAGAACAAAACTACACCTGTGGAAAATAAAAAAACTACACCACAGCATCCGGTGACCTTGGTATCTCTGCCTCGGAGGCTGTTATCAGAACATCCTTCAAGAGGCTGAAATTTTGCGAGGCATCACTGCCTGATGGTGGATCTGGCAGATACGGCAAAGCTGAGCTGACTAATGGGCTGGAGAGTTCAAGGACTTCATCAACCTCACACTGGTGTGAACTAAGGTTCCCACCTGCTTCAATCCTACTGGTGTGCATTGAGCAGGATAAGCTGCCTCAGTGATTAGGCTGCATTCACATCTATCATTATGAAGTGTTTCAGAAGGCTGATAATGACTAGAAATAACTCCTCTCTGAGCAAGAACCTGGACCCACTGCAATGTGCCTACTCCTGCAACAGGTCTACAACAGATTTAACCTCACTGGTCTTCCACTCTGCTCTGGAGCACCGAGTCAGAGCAAAACATTCTGTTTATCGATAATAGTTCAATGTTCAATACTATCATCTCCACAGCTTTTAAACCTGTGCCTTTGTACCTCCCTCTGCAACTGGATCCCTGACTTCCTCATTAGGAGACCACAATCAAAACATCTCCTCCTCGTTGACAGTCAACAGGTGCACCTCATGAATGCATGATAAACCCACTGCTCTACTGTCTCAACATTCGTGACTGTGTGGTTGAGCACAGCTCAAACACGTCTATGCATTCACAGATGATTCTACTGTTATTGGTAAAATCTCAGTTGGTAATGAGGAGGCATACAGAAATGAGATAGATCAGCTTGCTGACTGGTGTTGCAACAGCAACCTTATCAGTAACACCAAGGAATTGATTATGGTCTTCAGAAGGGGAAGTCATTAGAACATGCACCAATCCTCATGGAGGGGTCAGTGGTGGAAAGGATGAGCAGTTTTAAGTCCCTCGGTTTCAACGCTGATCTATCCTTCGCCCAACACATTGGCAGAATCACGAAGAAGGCATGGCAGAACTTTGAGATTTGGTATGTCATCAAAGACTCTTGCAAATTTTGAGAGAAGTACAGTGGAAAGTATACTGACTAGTGGCATCACAGCCTGGTACGGAGGTTCCAATGCACGTGATTGCAAGAGGCTGTAGAGGTTGTAGACCCAGCCAGCTGTCTCATGGGCACAAGCACCCCCACCATCATGGGCATCTTTAACAGATGGTACCTTATGAATGCAGCATCTTTCATTAAAGACCCTCAGCATCTGAGACATGCCCTTTTCTCATTACTACCCTCAGAGAGGAGGTTCAGGGGCCTGAATACCTACACTCAACATTTCATTAACACCTTCTTCCCCTCTGCTATAAGATTTCTAAATGGTCCATGAACTCCATCTTGTTATTCTGGTTTTTTTTGCACTCTTTATTTATTTTGTAATTTGCAGTAATTGTAGGTCTTCGCTCTGTACTGCTGCTGCAAAACAACAATTTTCACATCATGGAAGACGGTGGTAGTATTCTGATTCTGAAATCATGCACGGTTTACAAAGGGCAATATTAAAACAAAATCTAAAGCATACAAAGCGGCAAAGCTAGTGGTAGACCAGCGACTGGGATTTTTTCAGGAATCAACAGCATGGTTCAGCATGGACTATATGGGCCAAAGGGCCTGTTTCTGTGCTGTACTTTTCCGTGATGCTATGACTATAAGGTTGATAAGGAAGGAGTAAAATGATGATGTGAGTAAACTGACAAGTAATATCTTAACAATGTTTGTGTGTTGGGCTGAAGGAAACATTCCTGTGCTACACTGTTCTGTGCTCTATGTTCTAAAACAAATGCAGGAATTACTATGGCCAAATTAAAAGGTTGTAACACACATAAAAATTGCTGGTGAATGCAGCAGGCCAGGCAGCATCTATAGGACGAGGTACAGTGGACATTTCAGGCTGAGACCCTTCGTTCAGACTAAGGGAAGAAAAAAACCAAGATAATCTATGCCAATTATTACCGGTTATTGGGAAGCAGTTGCAATTGATAATCACGGAAAAAGTAGCTAATAATTCAGATAAGCCTAATGCACTCAAACACTGTTTTATGAATGGAAATTATTTTAGACAAGCAGAATCAGTAGAGGAAAAGCTGTAGGTGTAGTGCATCTGGATTTCCAGATGGCATTTGATTAGGTGTCACATCAGGACTGGTGTACAAGTTAAGAATTCACTTTATTGGGGAAATGTATTAACATATACTGAAGACTGGTTATCGTATTTTTAAAAAAGAGTCAGAATAAATGTTTTTTCTTCAAAAAGGAAAGAAGTATCTAGTGAAATGCTCCAATGATTAGTCTTTTGGTCCGCAATTACTTATTAGTGAATGGAAGGTGTCCAAGGGTTGCAGATGATGCAAATAATATGTGATAGAGCATGGTTTAATTGGAATACCTGGATACTGCAACAGAGTTTATATTGGTTGTGTTAATGGGAAAAGACCTAACAAATGGAATTTGAAGTAGAAAAGTGTAAGGTCAAGTACCTTAGTTCAAAAATTCAAAAGGCAAACTATTTTTATAATGGAGGAAGTTTGCAAATGGAGTATAGAGGCACGAAGCACATAAAGTTAGTATGCTGGCACGTCAAGTAAATAAGAAGGCAAATTTATGTTGGCCTTTATTACTATGAGTTTGGAGTTTATAACAGCATTTTTGTTGCAATGTGTTGGTAGGGCTGCACCTGAAGCGCAGTGGACACTTCTGGATATAGCAGCATTTAAAGAATCCAAAGTAGATTTGCTAGGCTAACTCCAGGAATAAATGGGTTGTTGTATCACAAATTTTTGATGCACCACAGTAATGTAGAGGTTAGTTTGATGCTATCACATCTCAGGGCATCTGAATTTGGAGTTCAATCCTGGCGTCCTCTTTAAAGAGTATGTGCATCTATCCCTCGGAGTGCATGGGTTTTCTCCGGGTGCTCTGGTTTTGTCCCACAGTCCAAAGAATACTGGCTAGTAGATTAACTGGTCATTGTAAATTGTCCCGTGATTAGATTATGGTTAAACTGGGGATTGGCAAGGGTTGTTGGGTGGTCCAGCTTGAAGAACCAGAAAGGCCTATTCTGCACTGCATCACTAAATATAATAAAACAGAATAGCTATAAAAGTTAGATGTATGATCTTTGGAAATCAAAAAGCTGCAGACACTGGAAACCTGAACTAAAAGCAGAGAATGCTGGAAACAATCTGTATCTGCGGAAGGAGAAACAGTTTACATATTGGATTCTGGATCACTTCGTAATAATAGATCCTCACCTGAAAAAATTTCTGTAGCACATTTACATCGTGACTTTGCCTGAATAATGATTGCAATTCTTTTTCTTTACAGAGTAAGAGATCGTGATGACAAGGGATCTTATGCTCTGTGTTTGTTTCACGACGGCAAAATATATCATTATCGGATTGACAGGGACAAAGCAGGGAAGCTATCCATTCCAGATGGGAAAAAATTTGACACTCTTTGGCAGGTGTGATAATATTGAGATCAACTTTTTTAGATTACTTCAATAGTCATTCCCTCAATGATTTCTATAGCTACACTGAAACGTAACTTCGCATATTTATTTTGAAATTAATGGATATTATCAGTCACAAAAATACCTTTAACAGAACTAAGTACAAATTATTATTTTATGGTAGCTGAACTTTTCCCTTTATTTAAAAAATACAGACTTTTTAAAAAAGTCAAAAGTTTTCTGTCCTGTTATGTGACAATACACTTAAAGTGAACACAGCAAGTTAACAAGAAATTTGTCAGCAATAGCATCAAAAATAGCGCAATATTATTCTCATCAAAGTTGCTGGTGATCGCAGCAGGCCAGGTAGCATCTCTAGGAAGAGGTACAGTCGACGTTTCAGGACCTGACGAAGGGTCTTGGCCTGAAACATTGACTGTACCTCTTCGTAGAGATGCTGCCTGGCCTGCTGCATTCACCAGCAACTTTGATGTGTGTTGCTTGAATTTCCAGCATCTGCAGAATTCCTCGTGTTTACAATATTATTCTTAAAGTTGCAATTTAATTAATTAGCATGACAAAAATAAAATGGAATGAGTGAAGGAAGAAGGGAAGCGATTTGATAGTGGTATATAAGATAAATAGAGTGGGTGGCCAGAACTCTTTTCCCAGAGTGGTAATGGCTAATACCAGAAGATATCCATTAAAGGTAATTGGAGGAAAGCTTAGGGCAGATGTCAGAGGTAGTTTATTTTCACACATTGAGCGATAGGTGCCTGGAATGCACTGTTGTGGGTGGTGGTGGAGGCTAATACCATCGGGGTATTTAAGAGTCTCTTGGATAACACATGGATGTAAGAAAATTGAGGGTTATGAGCTGCATAGGAGGGAAGGGTTAGGTTGATTGTGGAGTAAATTTATATAGTTCAACACAAAATTTTGGGCCAGGAGGTCCATATGGTGCTGCACTTTCTTCTATTTTATAAATTATCACTGACCAATCTAGCAATTTTAAGTATTATTTTCCTTCACTTGCCTGAAGTTCCTTCCTTCCAGTCTACGGTTTCATTGGTATCTGCAGAGAGTAGCCTTTGATTTACTGGTCCTGGTGTTCATCAGATTATTAGAGATTGGAAAGTTTCCCAGCTGAACCCATCAGACTCTTTAAACTCCACACTTTGCTATAATACTTAAAAATAAATAATATATGTTAGAGTCCTTGAAAGTGCGTCTGCATTTTGTGAAATCGGTTCAGAGTTGAGGTGAGTGAGTAATCCTTGCTGCTGCAGAAGCCTATGGTCATAGGATAATTACTGTTCCTGAAACGGGTGGTGTGGGACCTAAGGCTCCTGTGCCTCCTGCCTGATGGGAGGAGTGAGAAGAGAGCATGGCCTGGATGGTCGGGATCCTTGATGATGACCATATCTTTTCACACTTTTTCTTGAGAAGTTACACGTAACCTTCCCTTTGTAATGCATGGTTTGAAATTAACATTGTGCCGTTTTGAGAATGTCACTGTTAAAGAAAAACAAAATATTGAAAGCTGGTTGGCTTGTTAGCAGAAGTTGGGTACAACTCAGTGGTTTGGTGCTTGACTAATCGAGTGCAGTTCCTTGACACCGGTAACGAGCACACTGTCAGTGGGAAGTCGCAGGGAGAATGATAAAGATAAGAATTTAAAAATATGCACATCTTGCAATCTATAGGAAGTAGCATGCTGATGATAAGGTGTAAACTGTTTCAAAGTACAGGCAGGTTTTAGAATGCAGTGTTGTTGATAGTATTAAACCCTCACTATCAACTGCATTGCAATAAAGTCAACTGATTGACTGCAATATTCATATTTTTATTTTTGTTTCATTTCAGTATAATGAATGACTTCAATATTTTTTTCTTTCATTCCATGCCCATTAATAGCTTCAGAGTAATTGATTGCATGAAAAGTGTTTTAAGAAGATTCTTAGCTGTAGAGTAAGGGATGGATGCTCTTGGAAGGTTATCTAATTGGCCATCATGTCCTCATCAAAAATTTATCTATTTATCTTGTATACCGCTATCAAATCGCTTCCCTTCTTCCTTCACTCATTCCATTTCATTTTTGTCATGTTAATTAATTAAATTGTAACTTTAAGAATAATATTGTGCTATTTTTGATGCTATTGCTGACAAATTTCTTGTGAGGCCAGTTGAAATTTGTTCATGGGCTAAAGGAAGGGCAATGTGACGAAAGACTCGTCAATCAAATAAACATGTCAGAGACGAAAAAAAGAGTTGGGAAATGGAGTGGAGTCCTTATAGGAGTTAGGGTGAGAGGAAGTATAGTCGATATAATTGTGGGAGTCTACGTGCTTGAGGTAGGCAAAAAGAGATTCAGGAAGAGAGGGGAAGAGTTAGACTATGAGTGGGAATATGCAGCAAAATATTTGAGTTCTCTGTGAGAACAAGGAAGAATATCAATGCATCTATTTGTGCACTGAAAGTACACCAGACCTCACTCCCTCTTGGCTTGTTGACAGGGTGGCCTCCACAGCTTATCCTCATAGCAGCCCTGGCCTAACCCAAACATGGATTCCAAGCCATCCCTCCCTCACACTTTCTTGGGCTGATGAAGTATCATTGACCTGAAATATAACTTTGTTTTACTTTCCAAAGATCATGTCTTGCCTGCTGAGTATTTCCTAGATTTTCAGAAATTGTATTTATCTTCATGTAACCTGGCCTCATTATTACTTTTGTCTCTTCTATCCCACCCCTATCCTCTGCAATTTATAACTATCTTCTTTTCTATTTTTTTCATTTCTGCCAAAGGGTCTTTGAGCTGAAACATTAACTCTGTTTCTCTCTCCACCAATGCTGCCCAACCTGCTGCGTGATTCCAGCACTTTTTATTCTGGATTTCCATCAACTGTAGTGTTTTGATTTTTGTTTCTAAATTTCAATTACTTATTTTTGTAATGTCTCCCCTAAAGGAAGCTTTAAAAATGTTCTTTAAATTTAGCTTTCAGTTCTTAATTATCTTTAGCCTTCTTCCCTTTTCATATTTTGTTCTCCCTTGAGACCAGGTAATCACTCAGTCTAAGATGGTGCCAGTAAGTGACTGTGTGCAGCTCCGAGGGGAATCATCAGATATTCCTGCTTAGGACTACTACTACAGTCACCGCCATGGCTAGTTCAGTAAGGAACATTGTTTTAAGACATTTACAAAATCTGTTGATACTCAAAATCAAGGGATGCAAGACTGCAGGCTCAGGTTGAGAGTGCAGCTCCCCTTTAAGAGAATGGAAGCAGGGTAGGCATGCCGGTCTACAAGTAAGATTGAAATGCTGAGGCCTTAGACCCTCCACTCCCAGCTATCCTGCTGGCAAATATACAGCCTCTAGAAAATAAAATTGAAGACCTCAGAGCAAGATTGCTGTACCAGAGGAACATCAGGGACTGCTGTGACCTTTGCTTCACGGAAACATGGCTATTCCCTGCCATTTCTGACGCAGCACTGCAGCCCAATAGCCTCACCATTCTCCACAAAGACAGGACAGCTCAGGCATTTAAAGGTAAAGGAGGTGGAGCATGCTTTGTCATTAACTCATCATGGTGCACATACGTGGCAGTTCTGTCTCAGTCCTGCTCCCTTGACCTGGAATGTCTAAAGGTCAAATATCATCCATTTTATTTGCCGTGGGAGTTTCCTACCATCTTCTTGGTAGCGATGTACTTTCCGCCTCAGACCAACATCAGGTGGACACTGGAAGATCTGAGCAACATAATCAGCACACACAAAGCAAGGCATCCTGATGCCTTCCATGTTATTGTGAAGGATTTTAACCAGGCCAGCTTGAAGAAGTCGCTGAACAACTACCACCAACATACCACCTGTGGAACCAGCTGAGTCAACACACATCACTACTGTTACACCATCACCAAGAACGCTTACCATGGCATCCCACACCCACACTTTCAAAAGTTGATCACCTGGCTGTACTTCTACTACCAGCATATTGGCAGAGACTAAAGACCACAGCACCAGTGCTGAAGACCAAGAAGGTATGGTCAAGGGAGGCAGAGGAGCATTTACAGGAATACTTTGAGTCAGTGGATTGGACAATATTTAGGGATTCATCTTCGAGTTTGAATGAATATGCCACAGTTGTCACTAACTTCATCAAGACCTGTGTGGTTGAGTGTGTACCTTTGAGAACATAACGGGCATTCTGAAACGAAAAGCTGTGGGTGAACCAGGAGATTTGTAGTCTGCTGAAGGCTAGATCTGTTGCATTCAAGGCTGGTGATCCAGAACTATATAAGAAGTCCAGGTATGAGCTACAGAAGGCTATCTTAAGAGCAAGAAAACAACTGAGGTTTAAGATGGAAATAGGTGCATGTTAACCCTTGCAGTGTTTGCAAGTCATTACTTCCTACAAAGGGAAACCAAACATCATGAATAGCTGTGGTGCTTCACTCCCCAATGAGCTCAACGCCTTTTATGTAAGCTTTTACAAACAGAATAAAACTACATCTGTGCAACTCCTGTAGCATTTGGTGACCTGGTGATCTCTGTCTCTCAGGCCATCCCATCGTCAGAACATCTTTCAAGAGGATGATCCCTCACCAGGCATCAGGCCCTGATGGCGAACCTTGTAGGGCTCTAAAAACCTGTGCCAACCAACTGTCTGGAGTGTTCAAGGACATCTTCCTTTTCTCACTGCTGCAGTTGGAAGTTCCATCTGCTTCAAAAGGGAGACAATCATACCAGTCCCCAAAAAGAGCAGGGTGGGCAATGAATATTGCCCAGTTGTACTCACATTTACAGTGATGAATTACTTTGAGAGGTTGATCATGGCCAGAACCAACTCCTACCTAAGCAAGGACCAGGACCACTACAATTTGCTTATGGCCACAATAGGTCTACAGCGGATGCAATCTCACTGGCTCTCCTCTCAGCCTTGGGTCAGTTGGAAAATTACAGCTCAACATTCAACAGGATCATACCCTCCCTTCTAATCAACAAGTTCCAAAACTTGAGCCATTGCACCTCCCTCAGCAACTGGATCCTGGACTTCTTCATCAGGAGACCACAGTCAGTGTGGGTCAGAATTTATATCTCCCAGCTGACAATCAACACCGGCACACCCAAAGAATGTGTGCTTATCCCACTGCTCTATTTTCTCTACACCCACCGCTGTGTGGCTAAGCGCATCTCAAACGCCATCTATAAATTTGCTGATAATGCAAGTATTGTCCACAGAATTCTAGTTGCTGACGATAAGGCATATAGAAGTGAGGTAGGTCAGCTGGTCCAGTAGTGCTGCAGAAACAACTTTGAACTTAACATCAGTAAGACCAAGGAATTAATTGTGGACTTCAGGAAGGGAAAGTTGAGGGAACACGCACCAGTCCTCATCAAGGAAACAGTAGTGGAAAGGGTGAGCAGTTTCAAGTTCCTGGGTGTCAACTTCTCTGAAAATCTATCCTAGGCCAAACAAATTGATGCAGATATAAAGAAGGCACGACAGCAGCTGCATTTCATTAGAAGTTTGAGGAGGTTTGGTATGTCACCAAAGACACTCGCAAATTTCTACAGGTACACCGTGGAGGGTATTTGAACTGGTTGCATCAATATTTGGTATAGAGGAGCTTCTGCACGGGATCAGAAAAAGCTGCAGAAAGTCGTAAACTCAGCCAGCTCCATCATGGGCACTAACACACCCAGCATCCGGAACACCTTGATAGGGCAATGCAGCACAAAGGTGGCATCCATCATTAAGGACCCCCATCACCCAGAACATGCCGTATTCTCATTGGTAACATCAACAAGGAGTGACGGAGCCTGATAACACACACTCAATATTTCAAGAACAACTCCTTCACCTACACCATCAGATTTCCAAATGGACAATAAAATCATGAACGCTACATCACTTTTGTTTTCCTCTTTCTTGCACTACTTATTGAAGTTAATTGTTTTTATATACACTTATTCTAATTTATATATTTAAAATATATTGCTATGAACTGCCGCTACAAAACAGCAAAATTCATGACATATGCAAATGATATTAAACCTAATTCTGATTCTCATTCTGACCTCTGCTTCATCCAAACCTGAGCTTCCTTCGACAGATAATGAAATTTCTCCACTTGACCATTTCTCAACCTTGTCCATTTCCATTAAAACTCAGCTGCTCAAATCAATTCAAGTCAAATTTCATTCAATGGCATCTTGCCCACTTATCATCAATTTTATTCTTCTCAGCTACAAGAAACTATTTACAGAAGAAAGAAAGAGATCCTTATTTGTTTCCCTTGAACATTTCCCCAGAGGTTTCATTGAAATAGATTTCACTTTTGTTTTCACTCAATAACTATTCCAGTCTTTCCAAAGTAAGATTGCTTGAAGACCTAAGAAATGACATTGTCAGCCCATTACTATTCTAGTTAGACTGTGGGCACCTAAGTTAGGTGATGACAACAAAAATGGGTTAACACAAAGAATTGCAACCATTCATGCTCTGGTCTACAGTTCGCTCAGGTTGTATTGAGTTATTTCAGTGCAAATCACTCTACATCACCCTAAGCAAGTGCAGAAAGTGAAGAATGTAAATAGCAACATAGCATGGTTTCCTCAAAGGAAAATCTTGCCTGGCAAATCTTTGAAGAAATATCAAGCAGGTTAGAATTGGTTGATGTTGCCTATTGGGATTTTCAGAAGACCTTTGACAAGTTGCCACGCATGAGACTGCTTAACAAGCTACAAGCCCATGGTATTACAGGAAAGATTTTAGTATGGATAAAGCAGTGGCTGACAGGCAGGATGCAAAAAGTGCGAATAAAGGAAACTTTTCTGGTTGGCTGCCAGTGACTAGTGGCGTTCCACAGTGCTGTGTTGGGACTAATTCTTTTCACATTGTACGTTAATCATTTGGATAATGAAATTCAACAAGTGCTACATGTGCCCTTACACTTCCTCCCTCATTACCATTCAGGGCCCCAGACAGTCCTTCCAGGTGAGTCGACACTTCACCTGTGAGTTGGCTGGTGTGATATACTGCGTCCAGTGCTCCCAATGCGGCCTTCTATATATTGGCGAGACCCGACGCTGACTGGGAGATCATTTCGCTGAACACCTATGCTCTGTCTGCCAGAGAAAGCAGGATCTCCCAGTGGTCCCACATTTTAATTCCATGTCCCATTCCCATTCTGATATGTCTATCCATGGCCTCCTCTACTGTAAAGATGAAGCCACACTCAGGTTGGAGGAATAACACCTTATATTCTGTCTGGGTAGCCTCCAACCTGATGGCATGAACATTGACTTCTCAAACTTCCGCTAATGCCCCACCTCCCCCTCGTACCCCATCCGTTATTTATTTGTTTTTTTTATATACATACTTTCTTTTTCTCGCTCTCCTTTTTCTCCCTCTGTCCCTCTCACTATACCCCTTGCCCAACCTCTGGGCTTCCCCCCTCCCCCTCTTCTTTCTCCCTAGGCCTCCTGTCCCATGATCCTCTCATATTCCTTTTGCCAATCACCTGTCCAGCTCTTGGCTCCATCCCTCCCCCTCCTGTCTTCTCCTATCATTTTGGATCTCCCCCTCCCACTTTCAAATCTCCTACTAGCTCTTCTTTCAGCTCTTCTTTTAGTCCTGACGAAGGGTCTTGGCCCGAAACGTCGACTGTACCTCTTCCTAGAGATGCTGCCTGGCCTGCTGCATTCACCAGCAACTTTTATGTGTGTTGCTTGAAATTCCAGCATCTACAGATTTCCTTGTGCTTGGATGATGAAATTGATGGCTTTGTCACAAAGTTGGAGGAGCAGGTAGTTTTGGGGAAGTAGAGAGCCTACAGGAGGATTTAGACAGATTAGGAGAATGGGCAGAGAAGAGGCAGATGGAATGCAGTGTCGGGAAGTGTGTGGTCATGCACTTTGATAGAAGAAATAAGAAGATTGAATATTTTCTAAATGGAGAGAAAATGCAAAAAACTGAGGCACAAAGGGACTTGGGAGTACTTCTGCAGGATTCCCTAAAGGTTAATTTGCGGGTTGAGTCTGTGGTGAGGAAGGCAAATGCAATGTTAGACTAGAATATAAAACCAACAATGTAATATTGAGACTTTATAAAGCACTGGTGAGGCCTCATGGAAGTATTGTGAGCAGTTTTGGGCCCCTTTTCTTAGAAAGGATGTGCTGAAACTGGAGAGGTTTCAAAGGAGGTTTATGAAAATGATTCCACATTTGATCAGTTTGTCATATAAACAGTGCTTGATGGCTCTGGACCTGTATTCACTAGAATTCAGAAGAATGAGGGGTGACCTTATTGAAACCTATCGAATGGGGAAAGGCTGTGGATGTGTGGATGTGGAGAGGATGTTTCCTATGGTGGGAGAGTCTAAGACCAGAGGACACAGCCTCAGAATAGAGGGATGTCCTTTTAGAACAGAGATGAGGAAGAATTTCTTTAGCCAGAGAGTAGTTAATCTATGGAATTCATTGCTGCAGGCAGCTGTGGAGGTCAATCTTTCTCTATATTTAAGGCAGACGTCGATAGATTCTCGACTGGTCAAAGCATGAAGGGATATGGGGAAGAAGGAAGGAGATTAAGGCTAAGAAGAATATGATGAAATAGTGGAGCAGACTTGATGCACTATATGGCCTAATTCTGCTCCTATATCTTATGGTCTTATGGTTTAAATTGAGTTTCTGCAGGCTTTTCCAAGACCAAACTGGAAACCCATTTTGCTCCTGAAACTGGGTGTCCTTCCAATGATGCTAATCACTTTGAGAGGTTTTAAATATTAATGTAACATTTGCTTTTCTGACTGCTGTACAATAATGAAATTATTTATTGGCTCTGTATGGTTTCTTGAAGTCATTTTGATAATGCGTATCAGAGTCTGACACAAATTGCTTTCGTTATGCTTACGTTATGCAATATTTGTGTAGCAGGTTGCCACTTACAAGTGTATAAAGAACACTTACTAATGTACATTAGAATATTTGTTCTAAAACTTAGTTGATTCATGGATAATTTTATATTCAGTAATTTGCATGAGTTTGAATGGAAATTTGAGGGAAAAATCTGGTTAAGTAGTTTAATATGGAAGGTAATTCAAATGGTTAATGACACTAAAAGCAAAACTCTGCCTCAAGTCTTGCCATCATATGCTGTATGTTTGTGGAAGTGCTTTGTGCTTTTTCATATAAGTTTGGTTTGTGTGCCTGCTCTGTGTTTGAGTACGTGTTTTGTGTATGTGAGGTTTATGGCTTGTGTGGAAGTAGGACTTATGCGTGTGCTTAGGAGTGAGATATTATGCTACAGATTTTTTCATTTAATTTAAAACTTTCTCCCCAGATGGTGGACCACTACTGTTACAAGTCAGATGGCCTTCTCCGTGTTCTAACGGAGCCATGTCCAAATCCGGACCATCCAGTCGGTACGTTACTGCTCTTTCACAACTGCTTTTACTTTAGGCTGGTGTCAGTGGGTGAAAACAGATACTTGTTGCACAAGTGTGTAAATATAAGATTTAATACATAAGAAACTGCTAGAAAATTTATCTGGATGATTAACTTCATAAAGTTTTATCTTAAGATTTTATTTTATTGTGCTTTTATTTACTTCTGCTTTTTTTTGTTTTTAATTCATTTTTTTATTGAAATGCAGCATCATACAAACATTTCCATAAGATGTATTTCAGAAACTGTATGTATATATCATACATTCATGCTTGCCACCAATCTTCACATAGTATTTATCTGAGGACTTCCACTTGCTTTTAATCTTTCCTCACCCAGAGTACAGACTTGTCGAGGAGCACAAATTTGTGGCTCTGTCTTTCCTTAGGGTTATAACCTTTCCTCAGGACATTGAGTTCAGCAGGATATGTGGTGCTGCAAGAGTGGATATTGGCTTTTGCCACTCAACAGCAGAGGCACGCTGACTTCAGCAAAACCCAGTTGATAACATCTAGGGTAGAAAGTCTTCTCGTTTTATTTTGTCCACCCATTTCTCAAAGGACTGTGATCAGTTCTTTCCGAGTGCACTGAGATGACGTTGATTCGCTCACCTAATGCTACACTGGCCAGTCTCTGACATTTTCTGCTGATGCTGGAAATCCTTAATTAAATGAGCAACTGTTGAAAATTCTCAATAGATCAGACAGAGTTTGTGAGAAGACTTCTAAGATTAATTGCAATGTCTTATTAGTACACAGCATTGGCTTAATAGTAATGGTAATGGAGTTGGGGAGATGATTTAATAACCCTGTTGTTAATAAATATGTTTACCAGTGCCTTCTTACTGAAACCTTCCACTTGCAATATGAGTGAAAATACATGCCCTTTTGAAGAGCTAGAAGTAATGTATGTTGAGGTTGATATATAGAATTACATTGTATACTGGATCAGTTGCAATATTATTACATCCACAAAGTTATTGTTCTATATTTCCTTATGACATTTATTCCATGACAACTCTTGGACCAGTTCCATCAATCCCATTCCCACATTTCATTATGACCTATTTCTCACACACATATCCATTAACTCTCCATGATTTTCCTACTGCTGCCTGTAACGAGCTTGTACGTTCTCCTTGTGACCATGTGGGCTTCCTCCGGGTGCTCCGGTTTCCTCCCACAGTCCAGACGTACTAGTTGGTAGGTTAGTTGGTCATTGTAAATTGTCCCATGATTAGGCCAGGATTAAATCGGGGGATTGCTGGACAGCACAGCTCAAAGGGCCAGGAGTGCCTATTCCACACTGTATCTCAATAAATAAAGAAATAAAGTTATCCCACCAGCTCCTAAAATCAGGGATAATTTAAAGTGGTTGCTTAACCAACCGACCCATATCTCTTTGAGGTATTTGAGAAACCACTGCACCCTGGAGTAATACTGTGTCAGAGGGAAATGTAACAAGGAAAATGTGCAACTTTTAAATAGATTGCACCAGAGGTTAGAACTGAATCTAGATCACTAGTGCAGTGAGACAACAGCATGAATAGCTGTGTCACCATACCACTTAATAATCCACTAATAAAGTTCAGAAGGTTCAGTCCTGGTTTCTTAACACATCTATGAATTTTTCAACGCGGAGCCTGCAAAACTGTTAATTCCTGTGACACTTGCAACTAAAACTAAATTTTCAATTTATCACTAACACATTTACACCACAAATAGTTCATTACTGTTCATGTGATCATATCTTGTAGGTTTAAGCTCCTAACAATAATTATGTTAATTATTTCAAATTGCATTTTGTTTTAATTATGAAATTTCCCCATTGCCTTTATTCAAGAAATATTGAAATTCCAGATAAAGAATGACTTAATGTATAAATATGGAATCAAATTCCATTAATAGTCTTGTTGTAATTTTTTGTCTAGATTCTTTTGGATTAACCCCAGCACCACCCCTTCCAGGTCACCATCCTCGGGTAAGGATAAACTTAATTACAGAGTGAATATCTGGCAGGATCTTTCAATCTCTGTTTCAATCACAATAAATAACGAATTATAGAAAAACTTGAAAAACTTGGCTCAGGAGGTCTCCTAGAAATAAAATTGCACAATAACAATATGCGGTACGAACAGTGCTTATCTAAAGTAACTTTTAGTTCAGGTTACTCAACTCTCTAAGGTACTTTTTGCACTCCTTTTGATGGTGGTTAAGGGTCTCTGTAACTTAACTCTATATTTTTGCTCTCTGACTGGGGAATATACACATTTGTACTTGTCTTTTCTTAGTTCATCCCACTACAATATTGATGAAGACAAAAAAAAAAACTGTATTTGGAGTTGCAGACTTGAACCCAAGGTCTGTGATTGTTGAACAAGGCAAAATGTGAAATTCTACACCATCTTGATTGACTAAGCTAGTGCCCCTATATCGAATAAGAAATAGATTTTATTATAGTTCCTTCCCCTCACCTACAAATAAGTTCACAATCAACTCTTTCATAGTACAGATTGCTGGCCAGGTAAATAGATGTGGTACGTAATCTGCAGTCTCCAGTGACTTTTACCACCTCTTCATTCTTTCAGCATTTCTTGTACAAGGGGTGATTGATAAGTTCATGGCCTAAAGTAGAAGGAGTCAGTTTTAGGAAACCTAGAACATTTGTTTTTCAACATAGCCCCCCCCCCCCAACATTTAAACGCTTATTCCAGCGGTCGTGGAGCATGTGGATCTTGGACCTCCAGAAAGTGCCTGCGACAGGGGTGATTGATAAGTTTGTGGCCTAAGGTAGAAGGAGATGATTTATACAGCTCTCGTTACATGCACAAGCAGTTCAACTCTTTGAGTGATTATGCAGAAAGTTTGAAGTTAATAACTCATCTCCTTCTACCTTAGGCCATGAACCTATCAATCACCCCTGATCATTTATTAACTGATGAGTTATTAACCTGAAACTTTCTGCATAATCACTCAAGGAGTTGAACTGCATGTGCATGTAATGAGAGCTGTATAAATCATCTCCTTCTACCTTAGGCCACAAACTTATCAATCACCCCTGCCATGGGCACCTTCTGGAGGTCCAAGATCCATATGCTCCATGACTGCTGGACTAAGTGTGTAAGTGTAGGAGGGGACTATGTTGAAAAATAAATGTGCTAGGTTTTCTAAAATTGATTCCTTCTACCTTAGGCCACAAACTTATCAATCACCCCTCGTATGTATAAAACACTCACAGCTGGGGTTTTCCGCTGTGCTCTTCGATTCGTAAAGATGTAATTCACAGTTAGTTGCTACACTGCAGTTCTGGGAATTGCTTCCTTTTTTCTGTTCATTGTAAAAGTATAAATCTGCAACACCCTTGCAAGGTGGGGCTGAAAGTTTTTTTTTCTGAAGGATTCTAATGAACCAAGCGGGCATTGACAATAAATTAAACACATGGTCTGATCGTCTAAGATCAGCTTTACACTTAATGTACTTAAATGGTGAGATTTAAACTCATGCTGGTGGATCATTCAATGAATCTTCTCAATTATTGGTCTAATGATGGACCCACCAGTCCAGTAAAGCAGCCACTCTGCTACCATATCCCTGTGTTCAAGTCTGTATGTCAAATCAGATGCAGAGAGTAAAGAGATGGAAAGACATTTAAGATAATAACTTGTTAAACTTTCAGTTGTAATTAAAATGTAAAGAATGAGTCTCTTCGTAGGTAGAAGTTACATTACAGTTTAGTGCCGGAGGCCTTGTTCAGCAGCAGTTAGGACTTCCACCACATTAAATAATTTCCTCTTCTAGAGTAACATGCCTAATCTTTCCTGGTGAGTTTAACCCTCATCTATAGAGTACATAAAGGATCTATATGAAAAGTGAGGCAAGACAGTCAACAGCCATTACAGGGGAAATGAATTCTGGGAAAGCAGCTTCTGCTTCCCTCATTTAGCTGCATGTGTGTCTTGTGTAGTAGCTGTCCCATTTGAACAATAAATAAAAGACGCGATTAGCCCCACTTTTATTTGTAACAAAACCTGTCTGGTTATCTCTTTCCAAGAGATTATTTTGCTTGAAATCCCTCCTCACTATTAATTTTGTTCACCCACTTGTGAACAGTTCTACTCTCACACGTAGAGGGTAGTTCCGTATTCATTGCTGCATTCCCTGCTGAACTGGGACAGAGGAAGCAGTTAATAATTATCCACACTTGTGAATCTGCAGTTTAAAACAGATAAAAACAGCAGATTTTCTTCTCCAAGGGATACCAGGGAACCAAATTTAAACAGTGCAGGAATTTCATTGATCCTATTGATAAGGCCAACTATTTTTTAAATTCCATGTTTCATTATGTGACTTTATTTTGCCAGCTGCCAAGTGATTCAAACTGTGAGTCAATAGTCTGTACCTCAGAATGCAAGTCCAGTCATATTACCTCTAACTATCTTTTAGTATTAGACACCCTGAGGTGACCTAATTTAAGTTTTCAACACCTTCAATAATATTTAGTCCAACATTTTAACTATCTTCACAGTTTAAATTCCTAAACCTAAGTCCCATTCTTTTTCTTGCATTATCCATTTGTATGGTGTGCTGACAAGAACTACACATGATGTTCTAGGTGGGGCATTATAGCAACATTTTACTTTTAATTTATTGTATTAATATTTTAATTGATATTCCATGTATCCAGCAATACCAATTTTATTTGCAGGTATGTACTTGGATGACAATTCAAATGCATTTATCACAGAAACTCACCTCCACTCCATTCTTATTACTATGACTGTAATAAATTCATCCATTTATTGCTTACTTTTTCAATTATCAGTTATGTTTCTAATTGCTCTTTAATCCATAGTTTTTTTCTCCTTTCTGTTTATAGCCATAAGTGATAAAACCATGGAAATCTACTGCTTCCTTATTGTTTAGCAACTTATGACATTTTCTTCAAATTTAAATATTTATCTTGTGCGAAAGTAGCACCCCTGCTTCAAAAAAATGAATGCAGTTGCAAATTGCACAGTATTTTAGACAATGTTGCTTAAGTTCCTACTTCCCAACTACACTCTAAGCTGGTTTAATAAGTAGCATTAAACATAAACAGAAAGATCTACAATCAGTAGTCATTATTCATTTTGAAATTAATTGATATAGCTACAAATTTTATTTTCTGAGAAAATATAGTTGAAGGACTAATTTTGTGCTGTTTAACAAGTTTACAAAAATACGAAATTTCTGGGTCTGTTATTATTGCAGTGATTATTATTATTGATGCTAGTACTTGATATTTTTGATAACATTATTTGAAAAATGTTATAAAGCCTACTGAGAAAACTATTTATTCACTGACAGACTGTTTCTCAGTGTAAATTTCCTTAAATGTCCTAACTAACAGGTTGGAACTAAGTCAGGAATTAATCCTGTCCTGCAAATCCCTCATAGGTCAATTCTAATTTAAATGGAAATAAAGCGCATGAAAACTGAGAAATAATCCATTAAAGCAACACACATCAAAGTTGCTGGTGAACGCAACGGGCCAGGCAGCATCTCTAGGAAGAGGTGCAGTTGATGTTTCAGGCCGAGACCCTTCGTCAGGACTAACTGAAGGAAGAGTGAGTAAGAGATTTGAAAGTGGGAGGGGGAGGGGGAGATCCAAAATGATAGGAGAAGACAGGAGGGGGAGGGATGGAGCCAAGAGCTGGACAGGTGATTGGCAAAGGGGATATGAGAGGATTATGGGACAGGAGGCCTAGGGAGAAAGACAGGAGGGGGGGAACCCAGAGGATGGGCAAGGGGTATATTCAGAGGGACAGAGGGAGAAAAAGGAGAGTGAGAGAAAGAATGTGTGTATAAAAATAAGTAACAGATGGGGTACGAGGGGGAGGTGGGGCACTAGCGGAAGTTAGAGAAGTCGATGTTCATGCCATCAGGTTGGAGGCTACCCAGATGGAATATAAGGTGTTGTTCCTCCAACCTGAGTGTGGTTTCATCTTTACAGTAGAGGAGGCCGTGGATAGGCATGTCAGAATGGGAATGGGATGTGGAATTAAAATGTGTGGCCACTGGGAGATCCTGCTTTCTCTGGTTGACAGAGCGTAGGTGTTCAGCAAAGCGGTCTCCCAGTCTGCGTCGGGTCTCGCCAATATGCCTGCTGCGTCACCAGCAACTTTGATGTGTGTTGCCTGAATTTACAGCATCTGCAAAATTCCTGTTGTTTGCGTTTTTAAATAATCCATTAAAATCTGTTTATATTGGAAAGGAAAGAAAAACAAAGGACAGAGCCAAATACAAAACTGAATATCAGATGTACCTCCTTACCAAGCTGAGGGTCATGTTTTTCTCTGTGTGGATGAGCACCTCTTGGAATTTTTGAACTCCAAAGAATGGAAAGGAAGTGAATGTAAAGTGGCCTTTTTTTGTTTTAATTCTGAAACTTTAAGGCAAAAAACAAAGCAATTACTTAGATTCAATTCAATCCATTTTGTGCTGTTAGCAGATCCTCCTTCTGCAGAGGTGTACGACAATTTTTGCACGAGCAAGGTGTTTTTACAAAGTGCAAAGAGGCCAAGCTATCAAGAAAAGTCTATTATTTGTCTAAATAATTGATCTAGTTTATTGCTTCTTCCACTGCATGTTCTATTTCAGGTATTCCTGAAATCACATTTCTGAAGAAGTAGTTTTTTCCCATGACTGGGGAAACTCTGTTGATGGTGATGGGATACTAACGGCTGCAATATCATTGAATTAGGGCAGAGCTGACTAGTGGTATTGTAGTTCCTCTTTCAACAAGCAGAAATAACGCAGATGTCGAAATGAGACAGAGAAGTATGATGTGGACAGGCAGTTCCCAGCTTATGACAGGGTTCCATTCCTGAGAATAGTTTGCAACCCAAAGCAGCCGCTAGGTTGGAAATGAACAGAAACAATGTGACAGGAGAGTGAGCAGATGCAGAAAGAGTGGGTAACTGGCTCAGTGCTTCCGGTACTAGTTGGTGAGACGGTACTAGTTGCCAATTGCTGTAGGCAATGAGGGCAAAGGGAGAAGGCACAAGAAAATTTTGTTACCACCTTGCAGCCCCACAGCAGCTGACAAGTACATCCCACCCTTCTCTCTGGGCTCCCAAATACCTGAGGAAGACCTGTGAGGTGCTAAGTGTAGCACAGCCTTTATGAGGCTAATAGTTCCTGAAGTTCCACTGAAATTAAGCTGCCATGAGGAACTTGGTCCATGTTTTCTGACGAGTGCTTATGGTACACAACAATGGTTTTGATGTGACGCTGAGAAAAAAAAAATAGGAGAAGTCACAAGCTATGGCCATTGTCATTCATTGCCACCACATTCTAGTCGAAAATCTGCAGTCTACACTTTCATTACATCCAGAAGGACTGCACTAAGGAAATAAACTCTTATGGACCAAGTGGTGTTTTAAACACCACAAACATTAAACTAGAATCATAGAGTTGCAGAACAATACAACAGGCCCTTCAGCCCCGTGAGTCCATGCTGACTATGGTGCCCACCCAAGTAGTCCCAATTTCCTGCTCTTGGCTCATATCTCTCTAAGTTCATGTACCTATCCAAGGGCTTATTAAATGATACTATTGCATCTGCATCAACCGTTTCTTCTGGCAGATTGTTCCATGTACTCACCATTCTCTGTGTGAAATCGTTGGCCCTCAGTTCCATTTCAGATCTTTTCCTTCTGACCCTAAATCTACATCCCCTACTACAGGGTATTAGACTCCGCTTCCCTGGGAAAAAGATTTTCCATCACCTTATCTATGCCACTCATAATTTGAAACATTTTTATAAGGTCACCTCTTATTCTCCACGTTTCTAGCCTGAGAAATCTCTCCCCTTAGCTCAGGCCCTCTAATCCTGTCCTCACCAACAACTGCAACATAGTATCCCAATTCCTGCACTCAGTGCCATGGCTGATGAAGACTAGCATGCTAAATGCCTTTTACACCACTCCATCCACTGGTGAAGCCACTTTCAATGGTCTAAATGCACTTGTTTCCTTTGCTTCTCCGTTCCATTACTCTCCATAGTACCCTAGTATTCACAGTACAGGTCCTATGCTGGTTTGACTTTCTAAAATGCAACTTATCTGTCTTGAAATCTACACAGAGTGGCCACTTCATTAGCCACCTCCTGTGCCCATCCACTTCAAGGTTGGAAGCGTTTTCAGATCCCCTTTTGCTGTAATGTGTGGTTATTTGAGTTACTGTCATCTTCCTGTCAGCTTGAATCAAGTCTGGCCATTCTCCCCTGACGTCTCTCAGTAACAAAGCATTTTTGCCCACAGAACTGCTGCTTAATGGATTTTTTTGCAGCATTCTTTATAAACTCTAGAGAATATTTTGGATGAAAATTACAGGAGACCACTAGATTCTGAGATACACAAATTACCCCGTTTTGGTACCAACAATTAGTCCATGGTCACTTCGATCACAATTCTTCCCCATTCTGATGTTTGGTCTGAGCAATAACTGAACCTCTTGACCATGTGTGAATAATTTTATACATCGGGTTGCTGCTGTATGATTGACTAATTAGCTATTTGCAATAATGAGCAGGGCTATAGGTTTCCCATAAAAAGTGGCCACTGAGTATTTTGAATAATAAAGATCCCAATAATGATTTCAATGATGCACCACCCATGACTGGCCTCTGTTCACAGTAACAACTTTCAACCATTATCCTCTGCTTCCTACTTCCAAACCAATTTTACATCCACTTAACTATCTCTCCCTGGATTCTGTGGGATCAAACCTTCCAGATCAGCCTACTATGCAGGACCTTGCTAAAGTCCAAATAAGAAACATGCACTCTCCTACCCTAATTTATCTTTATGGATGCTTCTTCAAAAAACTAAAAGATCTCCAAAAATACTCCGAAGAAACTAGGCTGAACACTATCCACAGATACAAGACCTTGCAGATGCTAGAATCTGAAACAACACCCAAAATGATGGAGGATCTTGGCAGGTCAGGCAGCATCTATGGAGAGAAATGGATTGTTCATATACTCAGTTGAGACCCTTCATCTAGAACATCAGTCCAGATGAAGGGTCTTGAGATGAAACACGCACTAGCCATTTTTCAGTGACATTTTGAAGAACCAAGTCCAATTTAAGTCTATGATCACCAGCCCTCTTTCCCGCCAGCCCTGCAGGGTATTTTCAACTGTGAAAAGGGCAAATTCTATTCAGCAGTGTCCTAGATTGATTAAATTATTGTCATTATATTATCAAGATCATTAGGATTTTTATGTCATCACATTTTATTACTGGTATATTTGTACTAGTTTTATTTCCATTTAAATAATAATATTTATAGCATAAGTAATTTTTCGATGCTTTGAAAACAAATAATGTGAATTTTTATTTGAATAGGCCATCATATATATTAAGTGTGCAGATACTTAAAACAGAAGTTCAATTTTCCTTTTTGAAATTGTGGTTTCCAGAATGAGGGAGAAGGTGGAATGTTGTCCAGAATCATACCCTTTCCACAGCCTGGTTTCAAAAAGGTGCTTGACTCATTGTTACTATATTACAATTTTCCACAGGTTTGTTGGGTTGTTGAGTCCCTAACACCGTGTTTAATGCATGACCTCAACTAATATTTGAATGTAGCTACTAATAAATTTCCTAAGGTTGTTTTCTCTCTGCACTCTTTACTAACCATTTTTAAAGAATGTGCAGAAATTAAAGCATGCAAACTCAATTCCCTATGCTGTGAATTAATGTAATGATCATAATACAAATGGCATTCACTTTAATCATTAATAATTACATGCTGACTTGATCATAATTATACTGTCTAAATGTTGGATCTTTCAGCTGGTCATCTTGCTTTGTTGCAAAGGAGTCCCACTACAAGATTCGCCTGTAGATCAGGATTACAGTATAGAACATATGTCTATCAAGAGAATATAATGTTGATGCATAAATTTGCCCCACACTGTTCCCCTCATTTTTGGAGCATTGGTGCAAAATATATAAAGTATCATGATACACATTAAATGGATGACAGCTATGAACTTAATCTAGTAGCTTTTTTCTTGGAGGCTTCCTGCTTTCCTTACATGTGTAGTTGTTGGATAAGTATTTGGACTGTTTTGGAGGGGTCTTTTGTTTTTTTGTTAGACCAATTCACATATGTTAAATAATTTATTGATGCCAGCACTGGATCCAACACGAACACAATGTCATGACCAAGGAAATCTTCATCCAGACTTCATTCCTCTCTGGGAGAGATCATTTGACTTCAACAAATACTTCAGGTTTTGTCATTGACTACAGCCTAATATCTTTTTGTTTACAAACTTCTGCTACAGTCCCTATCTCCCAATTGCATGACCTTGACATGTTTGGTATGAAAATAAATGTACTTGTTTTGCTTGAAATTATGTTATTTCTTGTTGATGTCATACTGACAGTTTTGATTTTATTGTGTCTGTTCAACCTAGAGATGAAATTTGTTTGAACAAATGCATGAGTATGTTCTTCATTCAGAACTGTACATAAGTGAACTGACGTAGCGAGCAGGGTTGTTATGTGTTTCTGGTTTTAAGTGCCCCTTGAGCACTTGCTTCCCGAGAGCTTCTTGATTGGCCTCTAGGCTGCTTCGATATTATTATTCTTCAACTTGCACGTAGTGCCGGAGTGAACATGGAAGCACGATCGAATTGCAATTCAAGGATTGGCGAATGAAACTATTTCTTCAATATTTCTCAAGTTTCCTAACTTTGCCCTTTTTATTAGTACTTAAAGTAATCTTGCATCTTCTGCATGTTTTGTTACAACTAATGGTTTGGACTGGCCCGGATTGGCAGAAAGACATAAACCCCTATTATCTTCTTAAAACTATATTTATTGGGTCAGAACAGATCAAGTATTAAGATTCTTGTCTAGGTATGCACATGCCCCTCTCACTACAGCACACTTCCCGTTCTGCCAATTCGCAGTGCAGTTCACAACCACTCTGGCTGTGGGGCCCCGAGAAACTACCCTCAAGTCCCTCGACCGCTCTATTTTTATACTCTTTCCACTGATATGGAATACCACAGTAAGTGTACCAACACATGGCTCCATCTCAAACCATGGAACCAAAACCAATCATCACCTGTCACTACTCATCGCATTACTATTCCCACCCCTGCTTTCAACTTTCATGTTCCCACGTAAGTCTCATGGTTGTATTCTCATAGAAGTAATCGAAGTTCTGTTACATTCAAGGCCACGGTAGTGGTGAGACATTCAACAAGCACTAAGATTAACCATTTATAATTCCTCCATTCCCAAATGTTTCAACCCCATTACATTCAGCCCACAGGCTTTAATACAACCCACACAGATGTCCTACCATATTACAGGCAAATTGCAAACCTACTGAGCATAAAAGCAAAATGATTATAGTAAAACCCCAGACCATTATGGTAACCCATCAGCCTCCTGGCCCTCCAAAGGGCCACCAAAATCCTAACGCTGTGTAATAGTGATGAAACTGATATCCTGCATTACGTACGATATCTTATCTAACCATTGGACATGGTCAGGCAAACCTCAGACTCATAAAGGATGCATGTACGATGCTCCTGACCTATTATGGCACCGGCACCTAATTCCTTTGCCAGGATATAATCCAATGCCATTCTATTCTGCCTGAAGCCATTAGGGTGACCTCCCTTGATAACAGGGCAATATTATATTGGAGGAAGAGTTCATCCAGAACTGATCAGCCTCCGAGAGACCTTTTTCTGATGGTTTGACTTATGGGTCCTGTGGTTGGCCAGGTCTTCAATATGATACATACATGGCACAGCAAACCCCAGGGAGCAACAGCTAGACTAGCCCATGGGAAGCCAAGGGTAGGCCTGGGTGCCATTCAACGTAGGGAAAAAACCTGGCCCAAAACAGCAAATTCTCACCGTAGTACAATATGTACATGAGCTATTCCCCATCAGAACCTGCTCATTGTAACAGCAGTGGCAATTATTCCTGTATTGTATCACATTCAACATTGGTACTTTGGTCTTACTCTGATCATATATGCCAGTACAGACCATCCCTTAAACGGATCCCCTTTCGCAGTCCCATCAATCATCATAGTTCACAAATTCATGATGGGTTCATTCCATGCCCAGTATTCAGAGTCATTTAGAGGGGTGGGAATCAGTGCTCCCATGACTGAGTGTGTTGAAATCCATGAGCACACCCAACGCTTTAATATGTTTAGATGATAAGCACATTCATACAACATTCTGAGAAAGGTATTAGTAATCACTGTTGAGACGAGGAGCAGCAGCAATGTCGTGGCCAGTTTTGCAGTGTAGATAAGCCCATTACCATTCCCCTTTAGTTAACGACTGGACACACCATTCCTTGTTCTCCTGAAAGCACCACCCACCGCATATTGCCCACCCCCAACGCCACAATCTGCCCCCCCCCCGCCTCCAGTGGTCCAGTTGGTTATTGTACTCATACCTTCCCCAACTCCTCGTCAACATAACCCCTAATTTATTTTATAGCTGTGCGGACCAACCATTGATCTGAGCAGGAATTTTTTGCATGGTCTGAAAAATGTGCAGCACTTTAAGTGCTTTTTTTGTAATACGCCTACTGTGAATACTTAGAATGAAAATTGAAAAATCACATACTTTTGATTTTATTTATTAATGAAGGGTATAATGAAATACAGTACAACAAATATCTTTCACGTTATATAATTTCTTTTTCATCTGTCTTTCCAACTGCACAGCAACAATGACTATATGCTCGGGAGCATTTTAGTTACTGCGTGGCCAAGCACCCATGCAGCTTAGACAGAACAGTGCTCCTCCTCTAATTCCACCTTCCCTTCTTTTGGTCAGATCCTCCTTGAACTTGGATTTCCAGTTGTCCATGTTTCAAATCTTGTCTGTCCCTGTACATCTACAGATTCATCTCCAGGGGCTCACCGGCCATCCCCTTAGCTTCACCTGCTGGCATATTAGATAAATCGCTGCCACTGTTTTTGGTTTCGTCACATCAGTCTTAGCCCAGAGCCATCAAACGCTCCTGATATGATAATCTTTTCAATCCCAAAATCATTTTAGTGAACCTTCTTTGAACCCTCTCCAATGGAAGCATATCCTTTCTTAGATAAGCTGGCCCAAAACTACTCACAATACTCCAAAGTTCGGTACGGACTAGAAGGGCCGAGATGGCCTGTTTCCGTGCTGTAATTGTTATATGGTTATATTATATGGTCAAATGCGTCCTCACTAGTGCCTTATAAAGCCTTAACATTACATCCTGGCCTTTACATTCTAATCCCCTCGAAAAGAAAGATAACTTTGCATTTGTCTTCCTCACCACCAACTCAACCAGCAAATTAACCTTGCAAATTGCATTCACATGGTTGTATTCCCAGAGAAGTAATCAAAGTTCTGTTACGTTCAAAGCCACAGTGGTGGTGAGACATTCGACACGCAAAGAGATTAACCATTCACAATAAACTGCACAGCACCTTTGGCTTTGCATGGTATGAATTCTTCTGTTGGGAACAAAAAAAAGATAACTTTTGAAGGTTACTAACTGGACTACAGCTCGAGTGCTCCTGTTGTGTAAGTTCTCAGAGTTACCCTGTATTCACACACGGCATGCCAACAGTCTGTTGAAAGTGTCCAAACTGGGAAGCAAAATGATAAAATATATAGCTGATGCCACTAGGAGAGACATCTCAGATCCAGCCCAAGCTGCTGGGAAAGCTTTCAAAAGCTGTTGGTCCAACAAGGGTGCCAGTGCATCCAGGAAGTATACCAAATCATTGAAACAAACTGACTAAATATTTTCTATGTCTTCTTTCTGCCTGTGGATCCTGAGCTGGATCACTGCCTGAGCTCTCAGTCGGACTTCACTTCCACCATCTGTCCATCAATATGGCCTGGAGTTACTGTGTCACACAGCACATACACAGTGCCCCTGGTTCTCTGAGTCCACCCCGGATATCAACCATTGAATTATGCTACTTATTCTCCCCAGGTTCTACAAGTCACTGACATGAAACTAGGAGCGTTTTAAAACAATACTTTAAAATCCGACCGAGCAGCACACCTTCAGGTTGTGTGAGGAGACCAGAGTAGCCGGAGAAATCCATGCAGTCACGGGGAGAATGCATGGATTCCACATAGACTGCACCTGTAGTCAGCAATTTCAGGTCAACAGCCCTTTTCTTGAACAGGGCCCAAGGCATAGCAGCTTTGATAAAGACTCCTTATGAACTGGTTCCTATGAATCTCACCCGTTTGTGATTGATGTTTTTGGTCTCTGTGACAAAGATTACCAGAGGTTGTGATCTTTGCACAACGCCTTGGAGATCTTGATCCTGATCATTTATGTGCATTTGAGCACCTGCTACCAAATCAACACCATGTTGCATTTAATTGATGCAGCAACAAATACCACCACAATGATTGCGCACCCTCAGTCCCTACTAGGGCCGAACTGAGGATGGGCCGACACTTCCTGGAGAAGAACAATCATTCACTGAGGCTTGTAAGAACGGAACAGCAGTTCTCATATGCGACTTTAACTTGCACATAGATTGGGTGAATCAAGTTGGTCGAGGCAGTCTTGAGGAAGACTTCATAGAATGCATCCATGATGGCTTTCTTGAACAGCATGTTACTGAATCTACAAGGGAACGTGCTATCTTAGATCTGGTCCTGTGCAAGGAGACAGGTAAAATTAGTGATCTTGCAGTTAGGGATCCTCTTGCAAAAAGTTATCACAGTATGATTGAATTTCTCATACAAATGGAGGGTGGGTGGAATAGTTCAATCTAAAACCAGTGTATTATGCCTAAACAATGGAGACTACAGTGAGATGAGGGAAGATTTGGCTAGTGTAGTCTGGGAACACAGGCTATATAATGGGACAGTTGAGGAACAGTGGAAGACTTTCAAAGAGATTTTTCAGTGCTCAACAAAAGTATATTCCAGTTAAAAGCAAGGACAGTAAGGGTGGGGAGAGTCAGCCTTGGATAACTAAGGAAATAAAAGGAGGCATCAAGCTAAAAGCTCGTGCATACAAAGTTGCCAAAAGTAGTGGGAAACTGGAAGATTGGGAAAACTTTAAAAAACAACAAAGTACCACTAAGTGAGCAATAAAGAAAGGGAAGCTAGTTTATGAAAATAAACTGGCACAAAATATAAAAACGGATCGTAAAAGTTTTTATAATTATATAAAGTGGAAATGGTTAGCTAAAGTGAATGTATGTTCCTTGGAGGACGAGAAGGGGGGATTGATATTAGGTAATAAGGAAATGGCTGAGGCTTTGAATGACTATTTTGTGTCAGTCTTCATGGTGGAGGGCACATCTAACATGCCATAGAGAGATGTTATGAACGTGATGGGAGGTGAGAACCTTGATACAATAGCTATCACTAAAGAGGTAGTGCTGAGAAAATCTGCCGGCCTGAGGATAGATAAGTCCCTTGGTCCTGATGGAATGCATCCCAGAGTACTGAAAGAAATGGTAGAAGTTATATTGGAGGCTTTGGTGATGATTTACCAAAATTCTCTGGACTAGGGCAGGTCCCGGCGGATTGGAAGATGGTGAATGTCATGCCACTGTTCAAAAGAAGATGTAGGCAAAAGGCAGGTAACTATAGGCCAGTTAGTTTAACATATGTATTTGGGGAAAATGCTTGAAGCTATCATTAAAGAAGAAATTCTGAAGCATCTAGAAAGAAATGGATCCATCAGGCAGATGCAGCATGAGTTCAGCAAATGCAGGTCCTGTTCAATAAACTTACAGGAATTCTTTGAGGATAGAATGAGCGCCGTGGACAGAGAGGAACAGATGGCCATTACTTACTTCGATTTACAGAAGACATTCGATAAGGTGCCACATAAAAGACTTATCCATAAGATAAGGATGCATAAAGTTGTGAGTGATGTATTAGCATGGATAGAGGAATAGATAATTTATAGAAAGCAGAGAGTTGGGATATATGGGTGTTACTCTGGTTGGCAAGCAGTGGTGAGTGGTGTGCCACAGGGGTTGGTGCTGGGCCACAACTGTTCACAATATACATTAATGATCTGGAAGAGGGGACCGAGTGTAGTGTATCTAAGTTTACTGTTGGTACTAAATTGAGTGGAAAAGCAAATTTTGCAGAAGATACAGAAAGTTTGCAGAGAGATATAGATAGGTTAAGTGAGTGGGCAAGGGCCTGGCAGATGGAATACAATGTTGGTAAATGTGAGGTCATCCACTTTGGAAGGGAAAATGAAAGAGCAGATTATTATTTAAATGGTAAAAAAAATTGCAGCATGCTACTGTGCAGGGAGACTTGCAAGTGCTTATGCATGAATCACAAAAGGTTGCTTTGCAGGTGCAGCAAGCTATCAAAAACACCAATGGAATGTTGGCCTTCATTGCTAGAGGGATTGAATTTAAGAGCAGGGAGGTTATGCTGCAACTGTACAGGGTACTGGTGAGGCAGCACCTAGAGTACTGCATGTAGTTCTGGTCTCTTTACTTGAGGAACGATAAGTAAGACTATGAGGAGAAATTGAGTCACCTGGGACTGTACTTGCTGGAATTCAGAAGAATGAGAGGAGATCTTGTAGAAACATAAAATTATAAAAGTGATAGTTAAGATAGAGGCAGGAAAGTTGTTTCCACTGGTAGGTGAAACTAGAACTAGGGGACATAGCCTCAAGATTCGTGGGAGTAGATTTAGGACAGAGATGAGGAGGAACTGCTTTTCCCAGAGAGTGGTGAAACTGTGGAATCTTCTGCCCAATGAAGCAGTGGAGGGTACCTAAGGACATATATTTAAGACAAGGTTGGATAGATTTTTGCATAGTAGGGGAATTAAGGGTTATGGGGGAAAGGCAGGTAGGTGGAGATGAGTCCATGGCCAGATCAGCCACGATCTTATTGAATGGTGGAGCAGGCTCAACGGGCAAGATGGCCTACTCCTGCTCCTATTTCTTAGTTCTTATTTACAGTATATATCATTCTTCATTCCATTGTTAATTAGTATGATGTCCCTAATGTTAAGATTACTCACATCAAGTCAATAGCATTAAAACTACTGGTTATATAATCTGACGTATCACTCTGAAAAGATTGACAGTCTTATTTGTTTTAATGGGTTTGCATTCTGCCTCTTTTGTTTGACTATTGATCGCAATCTAAGTATGCCCAGTGTTGATATCTCTGCATCGAACACTTTGAGGTCTGTACTCATTGGCAACAGAAGATATGAAAGAACATATGATTTGGTCACTGAAAAAATAATAATCAGAGGAACAGTTGCAATAAATGTGTGATGGTGCAGGTATCATATAAAGAGCCATAACTTATTGTTTGAACCATGGTTTTGATATGATAGTTTTTCATATTCAAAGTACTTCTCCCTGGAACAAAGGAGGAAATTTGTCCTATTGCACTGACACTTAATACACTCCCTGTAGTTCTGTTCCCTTACTTCCCTTTAACCTACTTTCTCACATGCTCCAGCAGATTATAGTGGTTCATTTAACTTACGAAGCAACACCCTTGAGACATAGGAGCAAACCAGAACACCAGAGGGATGTGATGAGGTCACAGGGAGAACGTGGAGACTCCACACAGACTCAATGTCAGGATGAAACCCTGGTTACTGGAGTGTAACTTGCTGACCCACTAGAGAAATGCTCACTGGGAAACATGGTACAGAATCAGATTCAGTAATTCATGCAGGCAGGCAAGCAGAATTATCAGGAAGAGTAATTCAGCCAAGTATTTATCAAAGGCAATTTTACAAGATTACATTCCAAAAAGACATCTTAGCCAATAGGAGCACTGATTAAATCATATTAGTAGTTTCATCAGGTTCTTTGCACACATTTCTCATCTTTCACAAGTTTCATTAATGTTACGGCAGAAAAGAAAAACGCCTCGTGTTTGGCAACTTTGTGTGAATGACACCTGTGGGTTGGACATGAATGTTAGACGCAGATCGCAGCAATCCAAGCTGAGCTCCCAAGGAACACACACAAAGTGCTGGAGGAACTCAGCATTTTGTGTGTTGCTCAGATTTCCAGCATCTACAGATTTTTTTCTTGTTTAAGCTCCCAAGGAACATTTAAGCAGATTATTGCTGCTGCAATCTGTCCAGATGAAGCAACCCAAGAAAGGGGCAAGTGGTTTTAGTTGCAGTCACTGTTTGATTACTTTATTGCTATCTTTCATTCCCCACAGCTTTGGATAAAGGCATTCACTTCAATCCTCTACTTAGTGAGCACAAAAATTATGAAAGGTGGAGCACAGACTCACTGATGAGAAAGGTGTGTCTTTTAGCAATGTTATTAGTGGGAAGAAGGAACAGTCTGGCGATTAGATTAAACTGATCTCTAAAAAACTAATGCTGCACTGCCCCCTGTTGTTACTGATGTTAAACACACTGCAATATTTATCTGACAATTTTTAGTGTTTTGAATCCAGGAGCTGTTTTCATCCAACCTAGCACAAAGATAGCTAAAATTATTATTCCTTGCGCATTTTAAAACTGCCGCAGGAAAATATAGAAAAATTAACCTGACCTCTGCACTGAACTGAAAGCATGCTGAAGACAAGAAAGTCTGCAGATGCTGGAAATCTGAACACACACACACACACACACACAATGCTGGAGGAGCTCAGCAGTTCCGGCAGCATCTATGGAAATGGAGAGATAGTCAATGCTTTAGACTCCAGCATTTTGTGTGTGTTACTATGAATCATATCCATTGATATGTCACATTTGACCCAACCACAAGTAATTCTCTTGCGGTGTTATACTGTGAAAGTAATCACAAAAGGAAAAAGTTATTTTGCTGTTGATTCCAAGATAGTGAACTTGGTGTCAGGGAAGAACTTGGTTGAAATACTTCTCCAACATTAAAATTGTATTGATTTAATTACAAATTACTGGAAAAGCAAGACAAAAGTTCCATAAAAAGAAGAGGGGACAAGCTCTTGCATTTGAACAACAATCATTGTGGAGAAGCATATCCAAACTCTCACTGAAAGAAGGCAGTTAGAGAAGGTTATTAAGAGAGATCAAAGCTACAATCAAGAGACAGGATGGTAGGGAACATTATTTTAGTTGCATACTGTGTTAGCAAGTCATGGTTTCCATCATATGTCACTTCAAGAGTGTGGCTTACATACAGAGAGGTTTACATACATGCCCTCTTCTCACTGTTACCACCAGGAAGGAGGTACAGAAGCCTGAAGGCAGACACTCAGTGATTCAGGAACATCTTCTTCCCCTCTGCCATCCAATTCCTAAAAGGACATTGAAATGACACTACCTCTTTTTTATTATTCCTGTTTTTACACTACTATTTTTATTTTAACCATTTAATATACATATATATGCTTACCGAAATTTATTTTTTTCTATATTATCATGTATTATATTGTACTGCTGCCATTTAGTTAATAAATTTCACGACATATGATGGTGATACTAAACCTGACTCTCATCCTGATTCTAAGGTGCTCAGGAATTTAGAATGCAGTTAGTTATACTTGACAAGGGTGCTTTTAAAGGCATCCAAGAGTAAACACAAGTTAGTTGTTAGCAACTGTTTCAAAAATAAAAGTAACTGAGAGAGGCAAAGGCAGTAAGATTAAGCGGATTGGGACTGACCCTTGGATTAAAAACATCAGTTCAATGGGGAGGCCAACAGAGGAACTTCAGTCCCTAGGAATGAATGGAAATGAGCTGAAGGATCAAGCAGAGAGACAGCTTCTGAACAGATTATGTTTGTGGAAAATCAATTTGTTGAGACCGTGGGGAGAAACTGTAGCATATAAGGGGTTTTGGATGCATTTGGGAAGAGGGTTAGGAAGGTACATTCCAGTGGCAAATCGCCGTTTCAGCAACACTGCAGATGCTGGTCATCAAACCATCAAGGCTTTCACACTTAAGTTGCTTCGGAACTGTCTGAATGATCTTGCCTTCAAATAAGCAAAACAAAGTAGAAGAAAAATGGCGATCTTCTCACAAGAACTTGTAACCTAACAATGTTTTCTCTTGTTATGTGTCGGCCTTTCATTAGCTCCTCTGTGTACCGTTAATACATTTCACTGCTTGCATTTACCTCCTTATAGTGGGCTAGCATAATAAACACTGATTTAACATGCGGCATACGCTTTACTTGCATGCTTAGAATACAATGATCTTGATAAATTACAATACTTATTCAATCCAGCTCTCCCTACCAAATGAAGACATTATAATAAGGCCTAATTAACATTGATTTGTATTTTTTTAGAAATCAACAATGGTTGACCGTTCTGTTATTGCAACAACTTTGAACCCATACATGTCCAGGCCTAATAGACAGACTGAAGTGGTAGAAAGAGGTGAGTCCTGATTCTGTTTTATCTGTTAACAATGAACTTCTCTGTTCTGCTATAATAAAAAAGGTCAATAATGACATTTCAGCAGTGTGAATTGCAGCAACATGTGAATGTTGCTACAATAATTTCCATTTATAAATATCTTTAACATAGCAAGCAACACACATAAAAGTTGCTGGTGAATGCAGCAGGCGAGCCAGCATCTCTAGGAAGAGGTACAGTCGACGTCTCGGCCCGAAACGTCGACTGTAGAGTCCTGACAAAGGGTCTCGGCCCGAAACGTCAACTGTACCTCTTCCTAGAGATGCTGCCTGGCCTGCTGTGTTCACCAGCAACTTTTATGTGTGTTGCTTGAAATTCCAGCATCTGCAGATTTCCTCATGTTTAACATAGCAAATTATCTCAAGGCACATCACAGAGTGTTTATCAATCAGCAATTCATGGTGGCACTCATAATTGCACAAAAAGATAGAAACGTTTCCAAATTATTTTATTCTTTGATATAAAGTTGGAAGGTATGTGCAAGATAGCAATAGAGCAAATGTGTGATCTAAGCAGCAAAATAAAATAATTTTGTTAACCCCGGTATAAATTCTGCCGATATGCAAGCCCATTGCTTTACATAAGGATCTCAAAATTCATTGTACTGGACTTTCCAAGGAAGGTAATTATTTAACTGATGCGGAGAAGCGATTTGTCCCTACATTCATGATTGCTCACCCACGTAAAGCCCAGAGTACATTGGCACAAGTAGGGAGTGGTCAAAGCTCCAGGAGTTTCAGGAATGCACATTAATACTGGAGGCTAACAAGGTGAAACTGAGTATGACATCACGAAAGATCATTCTTGCAATTTGTCTGACAATGACCAGCCTTACAAAATTAACTGAATTTACCTTTCAAAAATACTAGTCTTATTTGTTAGCTCACTCTCTACAAAGTCTTAGAATAAGTTGGTCTGCCTGTTTGGTCATGTCTTAAAATATTGTGTCCTCTAGACTCTGCTATCAGATTATCCAATCTGCAATATGATTTGTTTTGATCTGGCCATTCAAGAAACATATTGAACACAGAACACTGCAGCTCAGAAATAGGCACTTTAGCCCACTATGTCCTTAACGACCATGACGCCAAATTAAATTAAACCAATCTTCCTGCACTTCATCCATGTCTCTCCATTCCCTGTATGTTCATGTGCCTTGGCAGCATGTTACAAGCACCTACCACTCTTCTGTTTAAAAATAGTTAGCCTGCAACTCTCCTTTAAACATTACACCTCTCATCTTTACAAGTAAACATTACACTCTCACGAGTCCTGCCGAAGGGGTTTGGCCCGAAATGTCGACTGTGCTTTTTCCATAGATGCTGCCTGGCCTGCTGTGTTCCTCCAGCATTTTGTGTGTGCACCTCTCATCTTAAAGCTTGTCCTCTAGAATTTGACTTTTCTACCCTATGTCTCTCATAACTTTATAACCTTCTATCAGATCTCCCCTCAGTCTCTGGTACCCCAGAGAAGACAGTCCTAGTTTGTCCAACCTACCCTTATGGCTAATTTTGAAAGCATTTTTCAAGTTTTGAAATCATACCCGTTGAGATATTCACAACTGAAATACTCATTGTTTTGTTTCCTTACCCCATCCTCCCCGTCCAAAGTTTCTTTTTTACTACAGCATGTCTCTACTCCAGCTCGAGGCTTCGGAGTTCCAAGTTCAGTCCCAGTGTCTTCTGCCAGGATTCTCTGTACCTTCTCTCTGTGGAATGTGTGGGTTTTCGCTGGGTGCTCCGGTTTCCCCCCGCAGTCCAAAGACATACTGGATGGTTAATTGGTCATTTTAAATTAACCCGAGATTAGGTTAGGGTTAAAATAGTGTCGCTGGAGGTTGCTGGGTGGTGTGGCTTGGAGGGTCAGCAGGGCCTCTCCCAAAATATATCTCTAGATAATAAAAAATAAAATGAATCTCCTTTACTAACTGGCTGGCTGATATTTGAGATATGCTGACTGGAATATTATGGCTATGGATTACATCCTGCACACCATTACAGTGTTTCATTCCTGACAGTTATCAGTTTTAAAAATTAAGAGTGAATGCAATATATGTCCCCCCCCCCCATCCCATCTGTGTTGTGTGTGTTGTCTTGATATTATTAAAGGCATAGAGATGAATTTCCACATGATTTTCCACATTCTCCATCATAACTTTATCCAAGGAGAGACAGCTTCCCTGCGGCTGCCTTGATGGAAGATTTAGAGACAACCACTCCCCCTTCCCACTACCATCTGCTACAACCCTCTCCTCCCATCCCCACAGAAATACACTCTTATAATCAAATATCCAACCAGCTCCTTCCCAAATTCCTGAAATTCAGCTGAGTTAAGAACCAATAATGAAAATAGAGCCTGTTTTCTTTTGAAATCTCGGTCTGCTACCACAAGCAGTATGGGTTAATGCTGCCAAATTGGTTAATTATATAAAGTTAATAACTGCTGAATGAGTGCACTGTATGACCAGAGTTGAGTTCAGTACTGAGTACCTCTCTGCCACACTGTAGGTGTACGGAAAGATGCCATGCCCATGGATACCAGCGTTTATGAGAGTCCGTATGCTGACCCTGACGAGCTGCAGGGAAAGACACTTTACTTGCAAAATGATTGCCTCATACTGGAAGAGAAGGAACTTGGATCTGGTAACTTTGGTACAGTAAAGAAAGGAATTTACAGAATGAGGAAGTAAGTGTTTACATGTTTAGAAGGAACAAACTGATATGACACAGAAAATACACTGTAAGCAGCTTTATGAAATGTTCGTTTCCTAAGTGTGTTTTAGAGTCACGGGGCACCGCAGTACAGAAACAGGCCCTTTGGCTCATCCAGACTGTGCACCTAGACCATACCCTCCATACCCTTCCCTTCCATTTACTTATCCAACTTCTCTTAAATGTTGCAATCAAACACGCATCTACCACTTCCGCTGTCAGCTCGTTCCACACTTGCACCACACACAGAGTGAAGAAGTTCCCCCTTGGGTTTCCCTTAAATATTTCACCTTCCACCCTTAACCTATGACCTCGAGTTCTCGTGTCACCCAGCCTCAGTGGAAAAAAAGTCTGCTTGCATTTACCTTATCTATACCCCTCATAATTGTGTTCACCTCTATCAAATCTCCTACACTCTCCTACTCATTCTCCTACCGTCCAGGGAATAAAGTCCAAACCTGTTTAGCCATTCCCTACAGCTTGGGCTTTGGTTAGGTTAGGGATCAGTTAAAGATGTCATATGGCTCAATTTTAAAGAAGTTAACAGTTAAAACATGCAAGTAATACTCAGAGTTAAATTAAGCAATCTTTTCAGTACTTAAGCAATCTCATGTTATATTTCCATAATTATGAAGAATATACAATATTACTTGCACATTATCCCTCCTGGCAAAGTGTCATTGTGAGAAAGGTGACAATATTATATTACCTTGAAAATATATCAATATTAGAATAACTGGCTAATTGAGGTCAAATATCAACATATATTGTCATAATACAAGACTGGGTGTGTTCAGAACTGTTAAAAGGGGTGTTGGGGTTACATGATTTTGTCCACCTTACTCTCAGAATCACAATTTTTGCACCTTTAAATAGACTAAATTGATCCTCACTCTCCAAATGTTCTGAGCTTTGCAAACTATACAATCCTAAAAATGCCTTATCGGATTTTGTTTGTCTCCTTAAACAGCATTTCAAGGGTGTAGTTGATTGCACATTTTTTGTCCTCCCAACAGGAGTTATGCCATTTGAGTGGACGTATCATAGAGCTTGTAATTGTTTTATTGGCAATAGTGACACTCCAGTACCTTATTAACAGTTACAATGTCACCTTTGACAGCAGGATTGATAGGCTACTTGACCATTGAATGTATTTATAGAACTTGTATCATGAACTTGTGAAGAAACAGAAGATAACCAATAATGTTGACCTGCCTCAAACTGACTTAGAGTCAGATGTGAAAAGGCAGAAAATGGTTCGGCACAGCCAAGAAGAGCCAAAAGGCCTGTTTCTGTTCTGTAGTTTCTATGGTTTCTATGTATCTCAGACTCCAACCTCGACATCATAGCATTCTGATGTATTCTCCAGGCAGTCTTGGCTCTACGTACAGCAGTGAAGCAAAAAGTTGCCATACTTGCAGTATTACATGTAGTTCTGGTCCTTGTGCCTTTGGGGAAGGATGTGATTGATGGAGAGAATGCAATGGAAATTTATCCGGATGTTGCCTAGATTGGAAGAATTCAGCTTTGGGGAGCGATTGGATGGGCTGGACTTGTTTTCCTTGTAGTGAAAGAGGCTAAGGGCTGATGTGATAGAGGTCTATAAGATTATGAGAGGCATAGGTAGTCAGAATCTTTTATTCCCGTGATAGGGATATCAAAAATAAGGTGCCATAGATTTAAGGAAAGGGGAAAAAAGGGGTCTGAGAGTACTGTTTTCTAGAGAGAAAGGTTGATATCTGGATTGTACTGTGAAAGAGAATGAAACAATCACTGCATTTAAGAAGCATTTGGACAATTAAGTAGTCAAGGCAGAGACTATTATATATAGGGAATTGGGGTTATTGTACATGGGTAAAAAGATTATCATGGAGCCTTACGACCCACTGAATCCATCCCACTCATGAATAACCTTTTACACTAATCCTATGGTAATCCCGTTTTTATTCTCCCCACTTTCCCATCAATTTTCCTAACATTCTGCCACACATCTAACTAGAACTGTGGCCTAATTAGGGAGAGCCAGCATGACTTTGTGCAAGGCAAGTTGTGTCTTACTAATTTGATTCAGTCTTTTGACGAGGTGATGAGGGTGATTGATGAAGGTAGGGCTGTGGATGCTATCTGCATGGATTTCATTAAGGCATTTGACAAGGTCCCTCAAGGGAAGCTCATGTGGAAGATTAAGCTGTGTGGGATCCATGGTGAATTGGCCATTTAGATTCAGAACTGGCTTGTCTGTAGAAGACAGAGGATAGCAGTCAAAGGGGCTTATTCTAGCTGGAGGTCTGTCATTAGTGGTGTTCTGCAGGGACCTACATTGGGAATTCTGCTGTTTGTGATGTATAAGGGGATGAGCCGTGTGAGAATAGGACCCGTCAGGTGTGATAGTAGAAACGTGTGCATGGAATCGGAAGAGGTAGCAGAGGTACTTAATGAATACTTTGCTTCAATATTCACCAGGGAAAAAGACCTTGGCAATTGTGGAGATGACTTACAGCAGACTGAAAAGCTTGAACATATAGACATTAAGAAAGAGGATGTGTTGGAGCTTTTCAAAAGCATTAAGTTAGATAAGTCACCGGGACCGGATGAGATGTACCCCAGGCCACTGTGGGAAGCAAGGGTGGAGATTGCTGAGCCCCTTATAATGATCTTTGCATCATCAATAGGGGCGGGAGAAGTACCAGAGGATTAGGGGGCTGCAAATGTTGTTCCCTTGTTCAAGAAAGGAAGTATAAATAACCCAGCAAATTATAGACCTGTGAGCCTGACTTCAGTGGTGGGCAAGTTGTTGGAGAAGATCCTGAGAGGGAGGATTTATTAGCATTTGGAGAGACATAATCTGATTAGAGATAGTCAGCATGGCTTTGTCTAGGGTAGGTCGTGCCTGATTGAATTCTTTGAGGATGTAGCAAAACACATTGATGAAAGTAGAGCAGTGAATATAGTGTACATGGAATTCAGTAAGGCATTTGATAAGGCTCCACATGCAAGGCTCCTTCAAAAAGTAAGGAGGCATGGGATCCAAGGAGACTTTGTGGATCCAGAATTGGCTTGCCCACAGAAGGCAAAGAGTGGTTGTAGATAGTCCGTATTCTACCTGGAGGTTGGTGACCAGTGGTGTTCCTCAGGGATCTGTTCTGGGACCCTTCCTCTTTGTGATTTTTATAAATGACCTGACTGAAGAAGTGGAAGGGTGGGTTAGTAAATTTGCTGTTGACACAAAGGTTGAGGGTGTTGTGGATAGTCTGGAGGGTTCTCAGATATTACATTGGGATATTGATAGGATGTAGAACTGGGCTAAGGAGTAGCAGATGGACTTCAAGCCAGATAAGTGTGAAGTGTGAAGTGATTCATTTTGGTAGGTCAAATCTGAAGACAGAATATAATATTAATGGTAAGACTCACGGCGGTGTGGAGGATCTAAGGGATCTTGGGTTCCATGTCTATAGGACACTCAAAGCTGTTGCGCAGGTTGACAGTGTCGTTAAGAAGGCATACGGTGTGTAGGCATTCATTAACCATCGAATTGAGTTCAAGAGCCGTGAGGTAATGTTACAGCTATACAAGACCTTGGTCAGACCCCACTTGGAATACTGTGTTCAGTTCTGGTCACCTCACTACAGGAAGGATGGATGTGAATACTATAGAGAGAGTGCAGAGGAGATTTACAAGGATGTTGCCTGGATTGGAGGGCGTACCTTATGAGAACAGGTTGAGTAAACTTGGCCTTTTCCCCTTGGAGCGACGGAGGATAAGAGGTGACCTGATAGAGGTGTATAAGATGATGAAGGCCATTGATCATGTGGATAGCCAGAGGCCTTTTCCCAGGATTGAAATGGCTAACACAAGGGGACATTTTAAGGTGCCTGGAAATAGATACTGAGAGGATGTCAGGGGTAAGTTTTTCACACAGAGAATGATGGGTGTGTGGAATACATTGCCAGAGGTGGTGGTGGAAGCAGATACAGTAGGGTCTTTTAAGAGCCTCTTAGATAGGTACATGTGCTAGGGAAATTCTAGGCAGTTTCTAGAGTAGCTTACATGCTCGGCACAACATTGTGGGCCGAAAGGCCTGTAATTTGCTGTAGATTTCTATGTTCTATATAAATGACCTGGATGAAAATGTAGGTGGGTGGATTAGTAAGTTTTCTGATGATAAAAGATTGGTGGTGTTGTGGTTAGCTTATAAGACTGGCAAAGAATACAATGGGATATAGATCATTTGTGGATATGGGCAGAGAAGTGGCAGATGGAGTTAAACCCAGTCAAATCTGAAGTGTTGAACATTGGTAGGTCAAGTGTAAAGAGAAAGTACACTGTTAAGTGCATTACCCTTGAAACCCCCAAGACCAGTGTTGAGGAGCAGAGGGATCTTGTGTTTCAAGTTCATAGCACCCTAAAAGTGGCTACACAGGTTGACAGGGTGGTTAAGAAGACATGACATACTTGTCTTTATTAGTCAAGACACTGAGTTTCAAAATCAGAAAATTATGTTATAGCTTTATAAAACTCTAGTTGGGCCACATCTGGAGCATTGTTCTGTTTGCCCCACTATCAAAAAGATGTTGAGTCTTTGGAGAGGATGCAGAAAAAGATTATCAAGACGCTACCTAGATTACAGGGCATGTGCTATAATGAGAGGTTGGACAAACCTGGGTTGTTTTCTCTGAAGTGGAGGATGAGGGGAGATCTCATAAAGGTCTATATGATCATGAGAGGTATAGCTAGAGTAGACAGGCAGTATCTTTTTCCAGGGTTGAAATGAGTAGTATGATAAGGCATGCATTTGAGGTGAGAGAGGCTAAGTTCAAAGGAGATGTGAGGGGCAAGTTTTGTACACTGAGAGTAGTGGATGCCTGGGAAACGTTGCCCAGGGTGGTAGTAGAGGAAGATACATTAGGGACTTCTCAGAAAAGTTTCGATAGGCACATAAATGCGAGAGAATTGAAGGAAATGGACACTGTGTGGCAGAAGATTAGTTGGCCATTTTTTACTAATTGAGTTGGTTCGGCACAACTTTGTGGACTGAAGGGCCTGATTCTGGTCTCTACTGTTCTATGTTCTTTCTATACACTAGGGTCAATTTACAGTGGCCAATTAACCCAATAACCCAGATGTCTTTGGGATGTGGGTGGAAACCTGAGGAAAGTCCAGGGAGGAAGAGCAAACTTCACACAGATATCACCATAGATCAGGAGTGTGCCGGTGTCACTAGAACTGTGTGGTAGCAGCTTTAATGGCTGTGCCAATGCTGAGAGGCTATTTTCGTTACGTGAAAAATCAGGAACATGAAAAAATAACCTCAGGATAAGGGCTGGCCATCTCAGATCGAGACAGGAAAATGTCTGATGAATCAGAAATGGGTAAATATTTCAGAATTCTGGACCTCGAAGGCTGGTGGGTGCTTAGGCTGTTATAGATAATGTTTGAAAACAATAAGGTAAATGGAGGGTGTACTGATCAATTAGCAAGCGAGCTTGAGACTTAGGATCTGCCAAGATCTCATTGTATAGTGGAGTAGATTCACCTGAATGGTGAGTAGCGGGTTCAACCATTGGTTCCTGCTCCTAGTTCTTATTTCATAACATAACCAACAACAGAGACAATAATAATCAATTTAGTTACAAAATACTCAAAAATCTTCTCAGAGAACTTGGTGCAGGGATCAAGATTCTAAATTTACATCTTGTATTGGGGAAATGTAAATTGCAACCTGACAACTTTTGAAGTACTCCATTCTTATGCATGTGTCAATGTTTGGGATTATATCTTTGGATTTCTTTTAACAGGAAAAATATAAGCGTAGCAGTAAAAGTATTAAAGAGTGATGATCCTGCAGTAAAGGATGAGCTGATGAAGGAGGCACAATTCATGCATCAACTTGATAACCCCTATATCGTGCGCATGATTGGCATCTGCGAGAGAGAGTGTTTAATGCTGGTGATGGAACTCGCTGAACAAGGCCAAATGAATAAATTTCTAATGACTCACAAGTGAGTTTGATTTTTCATATACTTCTTCACACTGGACTATTAAACAAATCAATTAGGTCTTCAAAGGCCGCAAATTTGAAGGCTTTCAGTCACATATTCAAGTAGGCCAAAAAATACTTATTGTCATTTTGTCTATGTACTAAATAAGTTTTTGAATTGCAACAAAAGATTTATAATTATTAATTTTGTTTACTTTGCTTCTGCACCCAAATGAATTGATTGCCAAATGTCAAACTGCATTTTAAAGGGGTTATGTTACTAAATAGCCAGAAACAATTAACACCTTGTTAACTATTAACCCAGCAGGCTTTTTAATATATTAGAAGCAGCACTTAGCATAACTTGTAACTACTGATTCTAAAGAATCAGCCATTCTGATAAGTCTTCTGTAGAACTGTCTGGTTGTTTCATGTAGAGAACAGAAGAGAATCAATTGTTGATGAACAAATCTGAATAATGATTTAGTGTTATATAACAATAAATCAGCTCCTGTTTACTTGGACTTTGTGTAACATGCAAGCGTATTGTAGACACATTCTGTCCATTAATAAGAGAAGTTCAAATTCCCATTGTTAATTTTAATTACAACTGGTAGTTGCTATAGGCAGCATTCCTTATGTAGATGGCTATAGGATTAAAAGTTATCATTATTTTGCAACAGTTTGCACTGGTTTGTACAATATCTAGTGTTAGATGAGATCTGATTTCCTCCAGTCAAACAAGGAATTTTGACCATCGTTAACAAACTCTTTTTCCAAGGCACCATTTCATCCAGGTTGCTGGCACAGGGCAAAAGCATCTAAGCTTCAACTTATCTCAAAGCCAAGCAACCAACTCTAAGCTTTCCATTCTAGTTGGGGTAATGTTACCTTCAGTGGTGTCATTATTCCATCCATGACCTTGTCACCTCCCTACACAATCATTCCAATGCTCTCCACCATGTCCATCATCCACTAAATCCCATTCATGTATACACTTCAACCTTGCTGATCTAAGTAAAAGGGAGATAAGACAATAGAAAGTATCTATAAGAATAGATAATCTGTATGCTGCGATACTTATAATTATTGATCATTCATTTTAACTTCCCCAGATAATAATTGAATTAAAATGTCCTTTATTTTCAGAGACGTTAGCATTAACAACATAGTTGAATTGGTGCATCAGGTGTCCATGGGCATGAAGTACTTAGAAGAGAAAAATTACGTGCACCGAGATTTAGCGGCAAGGAATGTTCTCCTTGTAACTCAGCATTATGCTAAAATCAGCGACTTTGGTCTGTCAAAAGCCATAAACTCTGAGGAGAATTACTACAAGGTAAGTCGTAAAAATGCCCTTTATTGACCTCAGTATATCTTGGATTTCAATCATAAATTTCCCATGTTGCAAACTAAGTAATTAATGATGGATTATAACTGGAATATCTATTCATCCACCTCTTAATGAAAGCCTTTATCATCTGCAAACTCTGAAGTGCCTCTCATTTGCATAATTAACTTGAATCAGTCATCTTTTAAAACACAAAATGATACCAATCTACAGGATATTTAGATCTCTATTTAATATTCTGAGTTTATCTTTGTGACTTCTTCATAATTGTGTCCCACCCTATTGTATTATTGAGCAGTCTGTCTGGGCATTCATTTTCACACCTCACTGTCTTTTCACTCACCATTAGCACCTCATTACTCCTTCCTCTCCCCATATCATTCATCAGCCTCCCCACAATCAGCATTAATGACAAGCTTTCAGCTGTCTTTACATGAATGTTTTAAGCTAAATCTTTCAGAAGAATTTGGAACATAATTGCCCTGCTTATAATGAAGCACCAAAATTGTGTTTTAAATATTTAAAATGAATGTTTATTTCGAATAGTTGCAGTTTATTCATGACAATAATATATACTTCACAGTTTTTCTCCTTGTGACTTTCTTCCTGGTGTTACATGCCCAACTTGCAGAACGTTTCTTTGGCGCAGTTTGTTCTTCTTTACATGCAAAGTTCAAAGTTCACAGTTCAAAGTACATTTATATATACTATATACAACCTCGAGTTTTGTCTTCTTGCGGACAGCCACAAAAAAAACAACAGAATCCATGAAAAAAAACCTACACAACAAAGACGATCAAACATCCAATGTGCAAAAAAAGGAACAAATCATGCAAACAGTGAAAACAGTAGATAAGTAATACACAAACATAAAGCACAGAGTTCTGAAAGTGATTCCACAGCTACAGAGTCAGTTCAATGCTGCAGCCGGTCCAGGAGCCTGATAGCTGCATGGAAGATAGTGAAGCCAGTCCAGGAGCTTCTTCGCTATGCTCCTCCTTTTCCCTTGGCCTCAACACCTTAATATTTTAATCTGGCTCAGTACTTAAATCAGCTAAACATCAATTTATTTATTCACTCTTGCCACTTCAAACTGGCCCTGAGTCCAATCCAGCAATGGCCACTGTGGCCGTACCTGCATTCTCGAGAGTCCAGTTTGTTGAATCATTCAGAACGCCGTGAAAACATCGGGTATACAGACAGTTCAAAAGCACAACTCCCAAATAGAAATTACAGGCTGATTGTGGCAATCGTACTCCAGAAAAAGTATATTTGATGTTTGCTGCCTGCAAAACATCTCTAAGTTTCACTAGCACCATCCAATTAATGGAAAAGATTTGTCACAATTCACAGGTGCAATGATAAGCTTACTTGCAGTAGCACCTTAGGCACATAGTATCGTATAATCATACATAAAATCATATTATATAATCCAGAAAGATATAATTAAACATAACTTATACACAATATTTTTACAAGAAAACATAATTAGAACAGAAGAACAAAGTCTATTTTGGTGCAAACTGTCAAAGTGTTCCTAATGTGCTAAGCCATAATGAGTAAGCATTTGCCATTTGGCTTAAGAGCCAAATAAGTGGTTTAAGGGATTTAGCTCTTCTTGATCCAGGTGGCTTCTGTATCTCCTGCCCAATGGCAGCTACAAAAAAAATGCCATGGCCAGTCAGTCAGGATACTTTCAACAGAACATCTGTAGAAGTTTGGTATAAAAAAATCAAACCTCCTAAACAAGTAAAGATGCCAGCGCACTTTCCTTATGATTGCACCTTTGTGCTGGACCCAGGACCAGTCATCTGATATGTTCACACCCAGGAATTCAAAGCACTATCTCCTCACTGCTGTTTCCTCAATGTACAGTGGCACATTTTCATTCTCCTTCACTTTCCTGAAGTCAGCAATCAGCGTTTTGATTTAGCTGATGTTGAGTGAGAGGTGTTTTTGAGATGCTACTCAACCAGATGTCTTATCTCACTCTGGTAAACTGACTATTCACTACCTGAGATTAGTGTTAGCACTAATGTGCCAACATACACGATTAAATAATTATTATGATACTGCATTTTACGTTTGTTAAGAAGTCAAGTGCTACAATATCACCAGTTTCTTTCTCTTGTTCTTCTGACATTTGTTTTAGGCCAAAAGTACAGGTAAATGGCCAATAAAATGGTATGCACCAGAATCTATTAACTACTACAAGTTTTCCAGCAAAAGTGACGTCTGGAGCTTTGGTGTGATGATGTGGGAAGCGTTTTCCTATGGGCAGAAGCCATACAAAGTAAGTTTTGTTCTAATGTAGTAAACAATGTTAGTTTCATGAACTATGCACCTCCTCCAGCTGAAATCAAAGGCTTCTGCTAGCTTGCTGTGATGTTATTGAAATCTTTGCTGTAGTTGCTGATGGAGGAGGAAACAGACTTGGCAGTATTGTGTTAATCAGCCTTTCTTCACGAATATTGTAGGAATCAAAGTAAAGCATTTGGCTCATTGTATCTCATACACTGACATTGTGTGTGAACATTCATCAGTATATTTGACTACCAAAATATCAACCTCAGATTTAAGGTTAGTAATTGACCTTGCACCTTTCTTGTGCCAACCCTTGTTTTCAAACTTTTGCTCTGAATATTGTTGAACTTTCTCCTCTGGTCAACTATGCAAATGACCATTCGACCTTACTTAAACACTTCCATGATTTAATACACTGTTATGAGCTTCCTGATGGATTCAGATCTAGAGATTGTCCATTCTGGAGCAACTGGCCAGGTTCATTCCAAGAGTGAGACTTCAGAATCCTCTTCTTCATGACAGTTATTGCTATTTGGATTTCTAATGTTCCTTATTCTAATCTTCCAGAATGTTCACTTTTTGCCCCTTCTATGAATCTTATAATACTGGGAGGAAACAGGAAACATCTGCGCCATTGTTCCCTTTACAATGTTTCAATTTGGAGATCTTCTGACCACAATGGTTTAGCTCACTCTTAGCTAAGAGTGATTCAATCTACTGATGTCAATTGAATCACACAGCTCATTCAAATCACTTCAGTTGCTAAGAATTACCTAAACATCTCAGGTTTTACTTCCCTTCTTCCACTGGGCTGGTGCTCCCAAATAGTCCTTCATCACATCAGTCTTTATTGGTATTTACTTGTTCTTTATATAGCTAAGATAGCTTGGTCTCAAGTTTAAGTAATAATCCCCATTATCTTCAGCTCCTTCAATTGTGGAGAATCAGAATCACTGACATATGTTGTGAAATAGAACACAGAACATAGAAAACTACAGCACACTACAGGCCCTTCAGCCCACTATGTTGTGCCAACCATGTTACCTAATCTCGAAACTGCCTAGAATTTCCCTAGCACATAACCCTCTATGCTTCTGAGCTCAATGTACCTATCTAAGAGGCTCTTAAAAGACCCTGTTGTATCCTGATATTTTGCAGCAGTGGTACAGTACAATACATAGCAATTACTATGTTATAATAAGAAATATAGAAAAATAAATAAATAGTGCAATAAGAGGGCAAAATAGCGAGGTAGTTTTCATGGGTTCATGGACCGTTAATAAATCTGACGGTGGAAGTGAAGAAGCTACATTGAATGTGCATCTTCAGGCTCCTCCCTGGTGGTAGTAATGAGAAGATGGCATGTGTTGGGTGGCAAGGGTCCTTAATAATAGATGCCAGCTCCTTGAGGCACCTCCTTTTGAAGATGGCCTTGATGGTAAGGAGGCTGGTGCCCATGATAGAGCTAGCTGGGTCTACAGCCCTCTACTGCTTTTTTTGATCTTATGCATTACAGCAGGGGTTCCCAGCCTTTTTTATGCTATGGAGCCTTACCATTAACCGAGGGCTTCATGAACCACAGATGTGGAACCCCTGAATTAGAGCCTCCATACCAGGCAGTTGTGCAACCAGTAAGAGTGCTCTCCACAATGCATTTGTAGGAATTTGCTGAAGTCTTAGGTGACATACCTAAGGAGGAGGAGAAGATGGCGCTGCAATGCAGCGCACACAGCCTCTCCGGTGAATGATATCTGTAATCTGTCAAGTAGGGTACCGTGCACAATTCTGATTTGATGGAGACAGACGTGAGAGTACGGAGGAACATCTGGAGAAACTTCTGAAATGCCCGCTTCGCTGCCGCTGCTACTGTGTGGTTCAGAATCTCCAGAGGAGAAGGCCCCGAATCCTCGGCTTTGCTTGTTTTGGCATCCAGGGCGAGGTCGAAGGCACTCGGCAGAGGATGGCGCTCAGGAGGCTGTATCGGAGGGGCTGGTCGGAGGCTTGAAGTTTTCGGATGGACGGACTCAGTGTCGGCTGTTGTCGGGTGCTTCCAATGCATCGGCAGTTGTCGGTGCCTGAAGGTTTATGGCAGGGAGTTTCTCCCTTTTGCCGCCTGCTATCAGGGACTCGGAAGTCGATTGAGACTTTGAGACTTTTTTTTACTGTGCCCAAGGTCTGCTGTTCATCAAATTATGGTATTGTTTTGCACTGCTGTAACTATATGTTATAATTATGTGGTTCTGTCAGGGTTAGTCTTTGGTTTGTCCTGTTTTCTGTGATATCACTTAGGAGGAACATTGTATCATTTCTTAATGCATGCATGCATTTCTAAATGACAATAAACGAGGACTGAGTGTTCTCACAATCTAAAAAATCTAATCTAAAATACCAAATCTCCTCAAACTCCCAATGAACTATAATCTCTGGTGGACCTTTGCGTTTGCATCAATGTGTTTAACCCAGGATAAATCCTCTGAGATGTAGACACCCAAGAACTTGAAGCTGCTTATCCTGTCCACTGCTGACTCCTTGAAGAGGACTGGTATGTGTTCCCTGATCTCACCTTCCTGAAGTCCACAATTAATTTGTTTATCTTACTGATGTTGAGTGGAGGGTAGTTGTTGCAACACCACTCAACTAGCTGATCTATCTTACTCCAGTACACCTCCTCATCACCATCTGACGTTCTGCCAACAACATGCATCATCGACGAATTTATAGATGGTGTTTGAACTGTGCCTAACCACACGGTCATGAATGCAGAGAAAGTAGAGCAGTAGGATAAGCACACATCCTTAAGGTGCGCTGGTGTTGATTGTCAGCGAGGGAGGAGATGTTATTTCTGATCTGCACGGACTGTGGACTCCTGATGAGGACATCAAGGATCCAGTTGCAGAGGGAGGTACAGAGGCCCAGACTTTGAAGCCTGAGAGGATTATAGTGTTGTACGTGAGCTGAATTCAATAAACAGCAACCTGACATAAGTATTGCTGACATCCAGATGGTCCAAGGTCAAATGGAAAGCCATTGAGATTGCATTGCCGTAGAGCTGTTGTAATGGTAGGCAAATTACAGTGGATCTAGGTCCTTGAGCAAGAAGGGGTTAATTCTAGCCACGATCAACTTTTTAAAGCTCTTCATCGCAGTAGGTATGAGTGCTGTCAGGTGATAGTTGCTGAGGTAGCTCCCTCTGCTGTTCTTGATCACCGGTATGATTGATGCTTGTTTGAAGCAGGTGTTCACCCTCTCACTGACTGCAGCAGTGGGAGGATGAACATGCCTTTGAACACTCCAACGTACCCTGCCCGGTATAGCATTGGGGCCTGATAACTTGTGATGGTTCACCCTCTTGAAGGATGTTCTAACTTCGGCCTCTCAGATAGATATCACAGAAAAGTTTTTTTGCAACCTAGGCTATCTGCTTCTTTCGATGAATATTGGTGATATTGTAGGATGGTATCGTAGTTCATGGATTGGAATGTTGCGTTTATGGACTGTGGGCTTTTTCAAGCTTATGGTTTTTATATTTTGTGTTTTATTTAATTCCCCGTTCCTTTTCCATTTTGTTGTGTGAGCGAAGGTTGTTTGGGGGTTGATGTCCTGATAGTTTTCTGCTCATTTTTTGTGGGATGGCGTGTCGATGCTCCTGTTCCGTTTTGTGCGGGGGAGGGGGGGTTTGGGGGGGGGTCAGATCAGATGCTGTCCTTTTTTGCTTTTTTGTACGTGGGAGGTGGAGGGTTTGATGTTTTTCCCTGAATGACTTTCATGGTCTTACTTTGTTTCGTGTCTACCTGGATAAGATGCAGAGTTGAATATGGATACATGCTTTGATAAATGAACCTTTAAAAATCATTGACCCTAAATCAACACCTTTAAATGTTACATTCTAGGGAATGCAATCCTACTTGTATAATCACTTCTTGGAAGCTAACACCTTGAGCCCTGGGAAGAGCAAAGACGCTACATTTTTCTTTGAACTCGTGTGTAGATGGAGTGGAGGCGCATGATGGATCTGGGGTTGTGGACACAAACAACACTAAGATTAGCAATGCAAGTCAGTAAGGCATTTGTAAAGAAAGCAAAGCACCATGCTTCATTTCTAGAAAGACAGAACTGAAAAGTAGAGATTACTTAATTTCTAATTAATTCTCATTAGACAGCACTTAGGATCTACGAGCAATTCTTGTCTCCTATTATAAAAAGGATTTAGAAACAGTGGAGAGTTTGTTAAATTATTTAATAGATAATTATAAAAAGATGTAATTATATCTGAAATAAGATGTCATACCTATCAATATAGATTAAGTAGACAAGAATTTATTTGTATAGAGAACAGGAAATTGAAGAATGACTTAATAGGGGATTTCAAAACTGCAAATGAGCATGATAGGATAAACATCTATTATGGGGTAAGAGAGAACTACTAAGAACTTTAAAAGGTGGTGTAGTGGTTAGCGTGATGCTGCTACAGCTTGGGCTGTTCTAGAGTTCAGAGTTCAGTTCTGATGCCGTTCTGTAAGGAGTCTGCGTACATCCTCCCTACAGAATGCTTGGGTGCTTTCCAGGTCCTCCCGTTTCCTCCCACAGTCTAAACAAGTGCCTGGAAGGTTAATTGGTCATTGTAAACTGTCCTGTGATCAGGTTAGTGTTAATAGGGTTTGTTGGGTGTTGCTGGGCGGCGTGGCTCGAAGGGCCAGAAGGATCTACTCCGCACTGTATCGCTAAGCAAATTTAAAATTGTAGACCCAGCTAGCTCTACCTAGTGAGTAGTTCAAGTGTCGATCTCATGAATATTATCAGTGATTAAGATGAGCAGTGTCAACACAGTTATGGGTAAGCTAGATAAACATGAGACTTAAATGAGGTTTATGAAGTTTAATGGAAGTCTCCCTATCTATCTCTCAGTCTGCCTTTTCTTCCTAGCAGATGTTCAATAAGGTTTTGCTTTTTAGTCAAGCTTATGGTCAGCTGCCTTCTCCAGGTTTGGTCGCATCTTGATTGATTATTTTGTTATCTTAAAGGCAATATCTAGCACATTGTTGTTTTTGTTGTTGATGGCTATAAAGGGTAAGAGGAGTTTCATGGGTAAACACTAATTTGGACTACAATGTAAATTTTAGTTAAGAGCATCTTCAATTGAAAAATCCCAATCAATTCCAAAGGCACAGGCTATCCCATTAAGCACACCCTTCTTAACTGTATTCTTCAATTGATGGGTGTCCACTCATTTCTACAATTCAATACAATAAAATAGTTACTTTCAACTCTAGATAAAAGATGCATGCATTTTGCTCAATTACATTCCACTTTCTTAGCTTCAGTAAATCATATGATACAAAAAGACAATGTGATGTGTTCACACCAGTAGGACATTACTATAGCAACAATTGAAAGGAATTTAGATAAAAACCTGAACAGCCAGGGAATGCAAGGACATAGACCATGTGCAGGCAAATGGGAATAGTCTTCTAATAGTCTTTTAATTGTCTTCTTGGTCAGCACAAGTATTGTGGGCCAAAGGACCTGTTTCTGGTCTGTATTCTTCTATGTTCTGTGCTCTGTGACTGTTAACCTACAGTGTCAGTGGCTGAGCTGGGTTGGCATTAGGCCTTTCTGCCTCCCAGAAGCCTTATAGTTGTCATGGCTTGGCACAAGTGCATCTTTTCACCTCCTACATTCCCCGCAATGCTAAACATAGAAAATAAAACTGTCTACAGGGTCCAGATTATAATCTAAACATGAGCACCTATCGGAGTCCCACCATTTGCGAGACGAGTACACTTACCTTTCTAGAGTCTGAAGTCATACAAAACGTAAGCAGCCTTTCAAGAGAACAAGTCCACACCAATCATCGGGCATACAGTTACACTAATCCAATATATTTATTTATTTAGAGGTATGGCATGGGCAGGCCCTTCCGGCCTAATAAACCGCATCACCCAGCAACTAAACTATTTAACCCTAGCCTAATCACAGGACAATTTACACTGAGCAATTAATCTACTAACCGCTATGTCTTCCTGTGGGAGGAAACCGGAGGAAACTCGTGTTCACAAGGAGGACATATAAGTTCCTAGCAGAAGGTATCAGATTTGATTTCTGAACTCTGATGGCCCGAGCTTCCCATCGATGCCCCCCCCACCCCCGATTCTACCACAGATCCACACACTAAGGAAAATTTACAGTGGGGTGGTTATTCTACCCACATGTCTGCCAGGCAGCATACTGGGAACTCCTCTGACTCTGCCAGGTTCCAGGCTCTACATCAGGCTTCATTTGAGTGTGTTGGACTTCGAGTTGCCTCCCCAAACTAAACTGAAATCAAGGGAAATTCTTCAGCCTTATTTGAGAATTTGTATACTTACGGAGTGTGTATAAAGAGCCTAGGAAGTTGAGCTCCATCCTAATACTCAATTTTTTTTTGTCAGTTTCTCTGCCTGGTTCTCAAATGGTCTAATAAAAATTTTTAGACAATAGATTGGCATTATCTTTACCTAAATCCCACAATGTTTTATCTATTCAAATATAGAAACTATCGAGCATTATTTAGTAGTGTTAAATATTAATTATTAATGTCCTTACTTTAAGATAATTTTGTATCAATGTTTTCTTTCTCACACCATTATAACTGTCACGTAAAATTGTAAATAGTGAAAACACAGAAGTGTTGCAATGTAAACAATCAGTTGGTGATGTCTTCTGCAGAGCTGAGAAACATCCTACATTAGTGGTGAATTTTGTGAGGAATCTCTTAACTGGGTTGGCAAAGCTAAATCTTACTGGAGAAATATCAGAAAGATTGCAGACATCCCACCCCCAGGTACTGTTCTGGTGGCTACCATTACTCATTAAAACCAACACTGTAACAGCTTCAATCCACAGATCAGGCATCACTGAAGTTATCTTTGTTTCTGGCTGGAAGCTGTCTGGATCAATAGTGTAACTAATTTCTCCCATGCAGTTCCCCACTCCTTCAGGCAAGTGAGAATATATATTGTGAAGGACGTAAAGCCCCACCATCTGTTCCTGGGGAACATATTTTACCATATTTTATCACCTGCAGAAGATGACCTTTACCCTTGCAGTCTGTGTTCCATCTCCAATTATCAATTATCAACTCACATCACAAAATTAACATTATTTCTGTGTCCTTTAACATTTTTGAAGCAGCTCATATTTTTGAACTGTACATTTATACAACTTCCAGGTTGGTCTTCTAACCGACGTGGTATTGATCTCATAAAATAAACCAGCAAGATCTATTGTTAACAAATCCCTGCTGTTTCCCACAGATCAGCTAATTTTCTGTGCAGCCTGGAAAAAGAATCCAGCAAAATCTGCAAAGACTAAAGAAATTAATAATTACCTGAAGGTTCCAAGGTTATTTCTATGTTTAAAGGCAGCAGGGTTAAGCCAAATAACCACAGCACAATAATCCTTGTGCTAGTGATAGGGAAAATACAGTGGTTTATGGTTAATCGGAGAAGCAGCTTATTTAAGATAACTTCAAGAACAAAAACAAATTGAGAAAATAACTGGGATTCATTTTGTTTATTTGGGACACTACACCACTTCATTAGGACAGGAACTAGCTTCAGTCATGTGCATGTTGTGTGGCTGTTAGACACTACACCATGCTTAGAGTGAATAGGTTTTAAATAGTGTTAGTTGCGTGTGTTTGTATTCAAAAAGCAGTGATTTTTGTCACTGACAGTTGGTGAGAAATAAGCAGTAAGACAATTCAGAACCGTTTTGTTCACTGTGGTTTCAAGCATTCAGTCTTGGAGATGCTAGAGATGGCTTGGAGTGAGAATGAAATTATTTCACTACTTCAACAAGTTAGGAACTATGAAGGTATCAGGAACCATCTTGAATGTTACAATGAAAATGAAGCTATGGAGGATGCAGTCATGAAAGTGTTGTATAAATGCAGTCCATTATCAGCTCTAGTTGTCTGTGCTGATCTTGTTCATTTACAGTCAATCAAAAGAACACAGCAGCGTACATTGGATGAACTCCTCTGTCCATAACTGTTGGGAACTAATACACAGTTTAATAGTACTGCAGTACTATTGGTAGTGTTCCAATTTGATCTTTATTTCATTTAAATGCATAATTTTTTTACCATGTTAAATGGCAATTTGTCCTTTTTATACCTTTTTAACTATTTCCATGATACTTTGGTTAATTTGGGGCAGCTGCCTAATTGGCCTAAATATATTGGTCAGATGTATAACCGGAATCCACTGTACTGGTGAAAATTTGAAGGAATGGGATCTATGTACATTTTGAAAGACAGGGTCTGATCAAGGGTAGTCAACACTGCTTTGTATTGGAGACACCCATGTTTCACCAGTTTTGTGTTTTTTGAGGGGACAACTAAGAAGATTGATGGAGGCAAGTTAGTAGACATCATCTACGTGAACCTCCTGAATCATTTGACAAGGTCCTGCACAGTGGTTAGTATAGAAGGTTTAGGTATATGAGGAACGTTGTTTCCAATGTTTAGGAGGAACTTTGTTTTCTTTGGTTGTATATATGTAGAGTCAGATGGCAATAAATTTGAACTTGATTTCCAAGGCAAGCTGGCTAATTGGATTTTAAATTAGCTTGATGATGGGTGGCAGAGGATAATGGTGGCAGGGTATTTTATCCGATTGTAACTCTGTGACAAGTGGTGTACTACAGGGATCAGTGCTGGAACTTTTGTTGCTTGTGATATATTTTAATGACTTGGATGTAAATTTATGAGTTTTGTATTAGTAAGCTTGTAGATGAGACAAAAGGTTGGAGCTACTGCAGGATACAGGTTAGGTGGAAAGATGGGTGGAGTGTTGGCAGATGGAATTTAGCTCAGACAAGTGTGAGGTTATGCAGTTTGGCAAGTCAAACATTGCGGGGGGGGGGTCCACATTCAGTAAATAGTAGGGCACTAAGTAGTGCTGATGAACACAAGAACATTGGGATTGAGGTTCATTGTTCCCTGAAAGTATCAACACATGTAGATAGGACGGTAAAGAAAGGAGAGGGCATGTTTTCCTTGATAGATCAGGGCATGATATATAAATGATGGGAGATTATATTGGAACTGGTTAGACTGTGTTCGAATTGATTGCTGCATTTTAGGAAGGATGTGATGACCCTGGAGAGAGTGCAGTGGACATTGACCATGATGTCACCCAAATTAGAGGACATTAGTTATGGGGAGACATTGCATAGGCTGGCCCTGATTTCGCTGGAGCAAAGGAGGGTGAGGACTGATCTGATAACAGAGGTATATAAAATTATAAGCCACAAGGAGTAGGTAGGGAAATTTACCCGATGATTGGTGTTTGAGAAATAAGGCAGCATAGTTTTAAAGAGAAGGGAAGAATTTTTAAGAGATTCTGAAGGGGAAGAGTTTTTCTCAAGGCCCTCAAGGCCTGTGTTGTGGTTCAAGTGGTCTGAAACAACAAATTCAAACAAGCTAAATCCTTGGCAGATGTAGTGCACTTCGAGCACACCATGCCAATCATTTGCTGAACATGTGGAGAATGGTGTGTGACAGCAAAGGTGTGGTGGCGAGGGGGAATTAGCCCAGGTTTTATAAGTCATTCCAGTAATGGTGTGAAGGGTTTATAATAATACCACAAATGCTGATTAGCCAGGATTGTGAACCTTTGACCTGTAATAATACAACATGAACTCTCTACCTGGCATCACATGTTATGGCCATTTTGCATATCTAAGATTAAATGCTGTAAGATGTTGTCCATTATTCATTATATTTGACTGCAAAATGTCTTAAAAGAGCCTGAACTTATCTGCACAGGGAATGAAGGGCCAAGAAGTTGTACAAATGATCGAAGCAGGCCAGCGATTGGAAATACCAGCCAGATGTCCTGTTGAAATGTTTGAATTGATGCAAGAATGCTGGACGTACAAGTGAGTATTTTCCCCCCTTTTTCAGCTGGATCTGTAGCAAAACAGAGGCCCTACATTACATGAGTTATTTTACACCCTCTGCCCTCTGCTTATCTTGGATATTGCTGATTATGAATTTTGAAATGATTTTCCATTATCTTCTGATTCCATTTATAGGAAAATATACCATAGTTTCTAGAGTTATTACTGTACATGGCACAGACCTAAGGTGTAGTTTAAGGGTTACAGAAGTAGGTTATTAATTTATTGAGTAATCAATAACCCACTTTGTAAGGGGAAGGGCCCAGAACAGAAAAATATAAGCTGAGGGGAAAATTAAAAAGACTCAGCAGTACCCTGCTGCGTTTCTCAGTTCATACCAGCGAGATGAGCTGTAGCTACAACAATTAATGTACCAAGTGACTTCATTGTGTGATCAAAGTGACTTAGTGGCTTATTACCCAAAATACCCAGTGCAGGTTATTATGAAATAAACTATATAGAGGGAAGTCGTGTTCATGTAGGCAGAAATTTATCCTTTGTTAGACCTAGAGTTAATTATTTCAGTGATTTCCTGAGCAGCTTTCCCCTTACTGTCTCCCATGTGAAAAAGCAAGTGGTATTGCATGTGTTGAGGTGTATGAAAGTAAACAAATCAACCTGCCTGGTTGAGGAATATCAAATAACGTGATGGGAAACTAGATAAGAAAATGCAGAGCCTTCACTGAGATACTTGTATATCCAAGAACACTATGGGAGGCTAGAGAAGAAAATACAGGAGCCCTTGCTGAGATCTTGCAATCTCGCTACCCTTTGGGAAGGCGCCTAAAGACTGGAGGATAGGAAATGTACCTTTATTTAAGGAGGACTGCAAGGATGGGCCAGGTAATTTTAGACCTGTTTGCTTAACATCTGTATTAAGGAAGTTGCTGGAAAGCATTATGAGGGATAAAATATCCTTACATTTGTTTCATTTGGGGTAGCCATCAAGATGTTGTATGTGGGAGATCTTATCTTATGAATTTGATAGAGTTTTTTTGTAAAGTGATGAGGATAGTTCATGAGAGGGGCAGTAGATGTAGTCAATATAGATTTCAACAAGAGTTCACATAGCAGGCTACTCTGGAAGTTTAGGTCGTATGGCATCTAAGGAGAGCTAGCAAACTGGATATAAAATTGTCTGATGGCAGGGAACGGAGTGTAATGGCAGAAGGATGCCTCTCAGACGGGAGGCCTGTGAATAATGCTGTGGCCAGTCATTATTGGTGGGTCCATTTTTATTCATCAGCAATATTAATGATTTGAATGAGAGTATATGAAGAATAGTTATGAAGCTTGCAGGTGACACTAACATAGGTGGTTTCATAGTCAGTAAAGAAGGGTATCAAGAACTGCAGTGGCATCTTAATCAGCTGTGCAGGTGGCCGGAGAAATGGCAAATGGAATTAACTTCAGTTAAGTGGAAAGTGATACACTTTGCAAGGACAATCAAGGTTGAACTTATACACTGAGTGGAAAGGTGGAGTCATATAGCCACAGAACACCACAACACAGAAACAGGCCATTCACCTCATGTAGTTTATGCCAAGCCATTAATCTGTACCCAGAACATATCCCTCCATACCCCTCCCATCCATGTACCTTTCCAAATTTCTCATGTGTTGAATTTGAATCTGCATTCACCACTTACACTGGCAGCTTGTTCCACACTCGCATCACCCTCTGAGTGAAGACGTTCCTGCTCATGTTCCCCTTTAGCATTTCACCTTTCAGCCTTAACCTATGACCTCTAGTTGTCATCTCAGCCAACATCAATGGAAAAAGCCTGCTTGTAGTTACCCTCATAATACCCCTCATAATTTTGTATATCTCAATCAAAACTCCCTGCAATCTTTTACATGGTAGGGAATAAAGTACCAACCTTTCCATATATCTCAGTTCTTCAAGTCTGGCAACATCCTTGAAAATTTTCTTTGCAATCTTATTTACACCTTTCCTGTACGTAGGTGACCAAAACTGGACACAATACTCCAAATTAGGCCTCACTGACACGTTATATAATTTCAACATAACATCCCAACTCCTGTACTCAGTACATTGATTTATGAAGGCCAATATGTCAAAAGATTTCTTTACGACCCTATCTACCTGTGACACCACTTACAAGGAATTATGGATCTGTATTCCCATATCCCTCAGTGTGTAAGATCTAACCTGATTAGTCCTCCCAAAGTGCAACACCTCATACCTGTTTGCATTAAATTCCATCTATCATTTTTCAGCCCACTTTTCCAGCCTGGTCCAAATCCTACTGCAAGCTTTGATAGCCTTCCTCACTGTCTACTATAGTTCCAGTCTTGGTGCCATCCACCAATCTGCTGATCCAGTTTACCACAATATCATCCAAATCATTGATGTAGATGACAAACATCAATGGACCCAGCACCAATCCCTGCTTCACTGCACTAGTCACAGGCCTCCAGTCAGAGATGCAACCATCTACAACTACTCTCTGGCTTCTCACGTGAAGCTAATGTCTAATCCAATTTATTACCTCATCTTGAATGCCAAGTGACTGAACATTCTTGACCAACCTCCCATGTGGGATCTTGTTAAAGTCCATGCCGACAACATCCACTGCCTTGCCTTCATTAACTTTCCTGGTAACTTACTCGAAAAACTCTAAGATTAGTTAGACATGACTTACCACACACAAAGCCATGTAGACTATCCCTAATCAGTCCTGTCCATCCAATCCCTTGTTATCCTATGTATCCTATCCCTTAGAATACCATCCAATAACTTTCCCACTACTGATGTCAGGCTCACTGGTCTATAATTTCCTGCTTTATTACCTTTCATAAACAGTGGAACAAGATTAGCTATCCTCCAATCTTCTGGCACATCACCATGGCTGAAGATGTTTTAAATATCTCTGCTAGGGTCCCTGCAATTTCTGCACTATCCTTCCACCAGGTCTGAGGGAACATATTGTCAGGCCCTGGAGACTTATCCACCCTAATTTGCCTCAAGAGAACAATCACATCCTCCTACGTAATCTGCACATGGTCCATGACCTTGCTGCTGCATTGCCTCACATCTGTAGACTCTGTGTTCATCTCCTGAGCAAGTACGGAGGCAAAAAATCCATTTAAGATCTCCCCCCATCTCTTTCAGCTCCACACATAAATTACACTCTAATCTTCCAGAGGATTAATATTGTCCCTTGCTATCCTTTTGCTCTTAATATATCTGTAGTTGCCTTTGGATTCTCCTTCACTTTCTCTGCTCAAGCAACCTCATGTCTTCTTTTAGCCCTCCTGAATTCCTTTTTAAGTGTTCTTTTGCATTTCTTATACTCCTCGAGTACCTCATTTATATCTGCCTGTCTATATCTGCTGTGCCCCTCCTTCTTTTTTCTTAATCAGGGCCTCAATGTTTTGCAAAATACAAAGTCCCCTTAAACCTGCTATCCTTGCCTTTTATTCTGTCAGGAACATACAAACTCAGTACTCTCAAAATTTCACTTTTGAAGGCATCCACTTACCAAATATACCTTTGTCAGAAAACAACCTGTCCCAATCCACACTTGCCAGTTCCTTTCTGATACCATCAAAATTGGCCTTTCTCCAATTTAGAATCTCAACCCGAGGCTCAGGCCTATCCTTTCCCATAATTACCTCGAAGCTAATGGCATTATGATCACTAGATACAAAGTGATCCTCTACGCAAACTCCAGTCACCTGCCCTGTCTCAGTTCCAAATAGAAAATCTAGTATCACACTGTCTCTAGTTAGGACTTCTATGTACTGGTAAAGGAAATTTTCCTGAATGCACTTAACAAATTCTTTCAGATCCAGCCCGTTTACAGTATGGGAGTCCCAGTCAATATATGGAAAATTAAAATCACAACCTTATGTTTCTTACAACAGTCTGCAATCTCTCTACAAATCCTCTGAATCCCATGGACTTTTGGGTGGTCTATAATATACTCCCATTAACGTGGTCATGCCTTCCTTATATCTCAGGTCTACCCATAAAGCCTCACTAGATGAGCTCTCCAGTCTGTCTTGGCTGAACCCTGCCATGATATTTTCCCTGACTAGTAATGTCCTCCTCCCTCTTTAATCCCTCCCACTCTATCACATCTAAAACAAGGGAACCCTGGAGCATTGAGCTGCCAGTCCTGCCCTTCCTGTAACCACTTATGGCAACAATGACATTATTCCACGTGCTGATCCATACCCCAAGCTCATCCGCCTTCCCTACAATATTCTTTGCATTGAAATATATTCAACTCAAAACATTAGTCCCACCATACTCGCCCTTTTGGTTCCTGACTTTGTATGTAGGCAGTAATATAGGTACTGATGTAGAACAGAGGGACTTTGGAGTACAAATGCATAGTTTCCTTAAAGGGGAGTCTCAGATAGGCAGGGCATTAAAAAACCTTTTGGTATGTTGGCCTTCAACAGCCTTGGCATTGAATATAGAAGCTGTTTGGTTATGTTGCAATGTAACAAAGCATTGGTGAGGCCACAGCTGGAGTATTGTGTTCAGTTTTGGTATCAGTGATTGGAAACAATGATCAAACTGGAAAGTGTGCGGAAAAAGAGATTTACAAGGATGTTGCCAGAACTCAAAGGACTGAGTTACAGGGAAAAGTTCACACGAGGAGCTCTGCAGATGTTGGAAATTCAAGCAACACACATCAAAGTTGCTGGTGAACGCAGCAGGCCAGGCAGCATCTCTAGGAAGAGGTACAGTCGACGTTTCGGGCCGAGACCTTTCGTCAGGACTAACTGAAGGAAGAGCTAGTAGTTTACTAACTCTTCCTTCAGTTAGTCCTGACGAAGGGTCCCAGCCCGAAACGTTGACTGTACCTCTTCCTAGAGATGCTGCCTGGCCTGCTACGTTCACCAGCAACTTTGATGTGTGTTACAGGGAAAAGTTAGAGCTTTTATTCTTTGTAATGTAGAAGACTCAGAGGGTGCTCTCATAGAGATGATTAAAATTTACAAAATCATGAAGAACATTGATAAGGTGAGTGGTCGTTGTCCCCCCAGGGTTGGAGAAACAAAATCGGGAGGACATAGTTTTACGGTTAGATTAACAAGAACCTAAGGAGACCACTTTTCCAGTGTGTGGTAAATATATGGAAGAAGTTGCCAGAGGATGTAATTGAGGCAGATACAGTAGGTACATTTTCGAAACTTGTCATCAGGTGCACAGCCAACAAGTGTTTCATGGGAATACAGGCCAAGTGCTGGGAAATGGAATTTGCTTGAATGAACGTCTTGATCTGCATGAACACATAGGAGCCGAAAGATCTTTCTCCATGCAATATAACTCTAAGAAGTAACTAAAAGATGAAGACCAAAGCAGTGAAAGACATGACACCAAGAAAATCAGATTTCACGTGCTTGTAATCGGCTACTCCCAGATCATTGCCCTCTGACACCAGTAAAACAATTGATGGAGCTTTGCAACATTCTGTGATCACCAGAGATTCATTAATATATTTGTTTTCTATGAGGCTAAAGATTGTGTGTTCAAATCCCACTCCCGAGAACTGGGCACAAAATTTATCCTAAAACTGAACAAATGCTGCATTGTCAAAGGTGCTGACCTTAAGATGAACTATGAAATCTAAGTCCTTTCAAGTGTACATAGAAAATCCTATGGCAAATTTTGGAAAAGAGTGGACAGTCCTCCCCTTGATAATTCTAATCTTCCATACACCATCACTACAACAAGTAATTGAATCTAGAGAAGGAAAGATTTTTGGCATTTTTCCTGGATCAGTTCAAAAAAGTACTTCATTGGCTAAACAGCATCTCAGGACACCTTGAGATTGTGGAAGGTGCTGTATTAATGCAAGTCTTTTCACAATATTTACATCAGGTCCTTTGACATCCATTAACCTCTCCAACCCATTTCCAAATGGTAAAAAATAGCTTCTGTTCTTATTTAGTATACAAAGTGTATTTCAAATACAGATCCTACCTTTAGCTTTGCTTCTTGATTTCTAAAAATTCACATTATGCATGCTATTCAAAAAGAAGTTGAAATAGCTTCTTTAATGTAGGAGGGAGACATTAGGCTAAATGCAGGAGCATCAGGAAGACATCCAGCAAGGTTTTGCATTGTTGGGATTGCCTCATCCTTTACTGCTGGATAGAAGTTGTAATTTGCTGAGAATTTTATTTTGATAACATCTCTCATCTATTCAGTCTGTCAATAGCAGGAGAGAAACTGCATCTGGGAATGCTATATAAAGAAAGTGAGCATTATGTTGCTAGGTTAACCTACTGCAAGTTGTAAGTTATTTTGCATTTCTATTTTGTCTCTCCAGAGCAAATGAACGGCCAGGATTTGTTACTGTGGAGCACAAGCTGCGTGAATTCCACTACGCCATTTCAAAGGAGTAGAATACTTAATAAGAATCTTGCAGATTCTTTGGATAGAATTTGATAATATTTGTATTTGCCATGCTGTTTATAAGCAAGTTATACTCAGTGATAAAAATGAAACTGCCTCAATGCAATATATATGAAATAAATGTAGAAAGAACAAAAAGCTTTATTTCCACCTGGGAGATGAAGACCTCAAAGAGCAAACTGTTTATTTCAGGATTCTATCAATTTACCCTTTATCATTCAGCTGGTTGTGTGACATTCACGGTATTTAAGGAATTGACCCTACATAGCCTATGCTGAATCCTCCGTCAACTATTTTTCTAAAGAACAGTAGCTTCATTGGTAATAGGGATCTTACAATAGAAACGTTGGCTTAAGTTTAATTTTGCCATATCGGCACTGCTTTAGTGTTTCCAAGAATTCAAAACTCGTAAAATTTAATGATAAGGTACTTCTTGATTTATATTTACCATGGTAAAAGGCCGCACAAAACACTGTCACTCTTGAGTCAGTTAAATATTAAACAAATATTCAGGTATTTATATGCAAAGCAATGCAGTTTAAATTTTCTGTCTGTGATTTAGAAAGAGGCAAGTGGTTTGAGTTATGAGTCACATGATTACGTGGTTTTGGAAACCGAAGCAGAGGAATGTAATGGTTAACCGTATTAAAAGCTGCTTCCATTCCATTCCTACATCCAACCTGACCGTGTAAGACTCTGCATATGTAGCACCACTGGAGGGCCGAGTTTCTCATCTTAATACATTTGTCATGTGTCCAGACAGATACTTAAGATGGGTTAGTAAGTTTAACTATGGGACCAAATGATTTTCCAAGCTACTTGAAACTCACATACAAAGAGCTAAATGACTGCCAGGCAATTACCTCTTTAAATACTATGGTATTTATGGTAGCCTTTTTGGCTGCTGCCTTGAAAGACCCTATTCATGGAATGTGTTGTTTTGGGTGAATGAATGGATGGATAGAGAACTTTTCAAAAGACGCCAATAAGAAAGAGACGTGACATTCTATAACTATGGAAGCGAATGTCCATGGTGGCTGAAGAAATGGGGATATGCAGAAGGTGAAAAAAATACCGGGGAGGGGGGAAGGGGTGGGGTGGTTGAACCTTCAAGACGAATGGAGAGCTCATGTTAAGAGTGATGTGCTAGAATTGTCTAAAAGGGCAGAATTAGGTGCTTAGAAACAAATACACATCAGGATGTAGCTGAAGGGGCAATTAGTCACCTTTCCTGCTCTGTTTAACCTCTTGAGCAGATTTTTCTACTGAATTTGGAACTTTGAACCCCCAAGTTTTCAACATCTATTCAATAGTCAAGTTGAAATTGACTCATACTTCCTTTATCACTCAATCTAGTTGGTCAGAAAACCTGAACAAATATATCATTTTCTTTCACACAGTGCATGGTGCATCTCTAGATCTGTACACCTGGGTGGACTGCGGCGGCAGGATCTCTAGGAGTATTTGAAGAGGTGGTGGACACAGTTTTGAAACAGTGGGGAATTGAGGCCCTTGGGGAATTGGCAGAGAAGATAAGATGAACCTGGTGCAGATCAGCCATGATGGTCTTGAATGGTGAGGCAGATTTGTGAGTCCAAGCGGCACACTCTGCCCACTATTCCTCTTCTGAGGGTGTGTGCTGCGGTTGTGTGTGTTCGTGTATGTTTGTGTGTGTGTGTGTGAGACCTCTGTGCATGTTTTGCCCCCATCACTTTCGACTTCCAGCATGCCAGCAACTCAAAGCTTAGCCCAGAAATTAAAATTGATGGGAATATACACAAAATGCACTGAGAACTAAGAATGTGAAAGTCATGATCACATTTTAAACTACAAATTTTTAGTTGAAGTTTGAATAAGAGATCCGTTTATCTGACTACAATTAAAATACAACAGAGCCTATCATATCGAGATTCTACCTGCAACCTTGTTAGATCAGGCAGGTTGCATCTACCTGTAATTAACATTAATATCACATTGAAACAACTTAATATTACTGTATGATAATACTGAATCACTAAAATTTTTGTGTATCCACTTGACCAATAACTCACCAAATGGAAGATTCTGCTTTCAAAACACAAGCTCAAATGTTTCAAGATTCATGAAGGTTAGATCATTGGGACTCAATGTGTCTTGCCACCTGGCATGGGAGAGGCAAGAAAGAAAACCCAGTACTAATAAAGGAAGCTTGCTCAGGAGAGTCACAGATGATCACATGGATACTAAAAGAAGAATTCTCTTCAATACAAAGTGATTTCTGTCCCAGTCACAGACAAAATTGCAGACATTAAGTTAATGTAATAATGACGTGCCTTCCTACAATTTATGTCATTGTGATGCGTAATTACGAAAGATGGAAAAGATGTACTAAGTGTTTTCATTAAAGTTGTGCCTTCTTAAAGCTAGAGATAATACTGAATCTGTTAACATGACCAAAGTTGGTCTGAAGTTCAAGATCAAAGCCGATAAGTACAGTGGTAAGGTAACAAATTTAATGGTTATGGAAATATAGAGCTCTTTCAGTCTGGCTCCTGCCTGGATCAATTGAAATTACCTGCTGCTTTGTGGTCATGAGTTATGGAATTGTACTGTCAAGAATTTGCAAACTGAGCCAAAAGGGCCATAATTGTAAAAAAAAATTAAAAGTAGAGTACAATGTAAGACCATGACCACAGCCCAAAGCTAGTTAATAGTAATGCCATTCCCACATACTCTGATTCATTCTCACCCATAAGTGTATATTAAAAGATGTGGACAAAACTATCAAAGAGAAGACAAAATTCAGAGGGAGTACGTCCAGTAAATTTTAATCACAATTAGAGAGCATTAGTATGCATCAGTTTCCTTTCTGTGAACCAATATTTATGGACTATTTCTGTACCACAAAATATGGGTCAAATCCAGAAAATCTTTATGCAAGTCAGATCTATAATTAAAGTATAAAATATCAACAGAAAATTCTGGAAACACTCAGCTCGCCAGGCGACATACCGTATGTGGAAAAAGAAACAGATACGTGAAAACTGAGAAGGACACCACTTCAGCTGGGACGCCACAAAGTTTCTAGCGCAGGCAAACTTGAAAGAGCCATGAGAACTTTTAGAAGCATGGTACTCTTCTGATAACTCCATAAACAAACATATCGAAATAAATGCCATCTCTGAGCCCCTAAGAGCCAAAGGACTGCGAGCCAATAGAATTCAAAGGTCAACTGATGTGGTAGCCAATCAGGACCGAAGCAAACGAACAGGAGCAGTCCCTGAGAGAAACTCAAAAAACTGCGTACTGAGAAGGTCACCTCTACTGGTGAGGAAACGTCTGCAAGCCAATTGCCAAACTCGGCGAACAATACAGCATCAAACGCCTCAAACTGAGCTACCAACATTTACCACCATCCTAAAGAAACAGTTAACATTTCAGTTCTGAGACCTTTGGTCAACCAGTTAACCGCAGTTCAGTTAAGGTTTCAGTTCTATGGAGGGTTTCAGAGAGAGTTTTTCTTTTCACAGATGTTGTCTGGCCTGCTGAATTTTTCCAGCAATTCTCTATTTGTTTCTGACTTTCCCATTATAGTAGATTAGTTCAAATCCAAAGTTAAATCCTCCTTTAACAGATTACACTATTTTCTCTATAAAGTGCAGATAAATACCCCTGTTCCACATTGGTTGTTATCAGTAAGAAAATGATAGCAGGTCCTATCATTTACATGTGTATCCTTTTCTAATCTCCATCATCAATTATTTGCTAAGTTTTAACAAGCTTAAAACTTGGAAAAGGGCCTAGTGTAATGATCAATTCCATAACAGACATTAATGTCAAACGTGGACATGTTTTAGGAAAACATTGAATATTGAATCTGGCACCTTGTCTACAGAAGAGCCAAGTTATCATTTAAACATGAAACATTAATGTTAATTACATAAGGACATAAGAACATAAGAAATAGGAGCAGGAGTAGGCCAGCTGGCCCATCGAGCTTGCCCTGCCATTCAATAAGATCATGGCTGATCTGTCCGTAAACTTAGCTCCATCTACCTGCCTTTTCCCCATAACTCTTAAATCCCCTACTATGTTAAAATCTATCTAACTGCATCTTAAGTGTATTTAGTGAAGAAGCCTCAACTGCTTCCCTGGGCAGAGAATTCCACAGATTTACCACTCTCTGGGAAAAACAGTTTCTCCTCATCTCCATCCTAAATCTCTCCTGAATCTTGAGGCAATGTCCCCTAGTTCTAGTCTCACCTACCAATGGAAACATCTTTCCAACTTCTATCTTATGTATCCCTTTCAAAATTTTGTATGTTTCTATAAGATCCCACTTCATTCTTCTGAATTCCGGAGAGTACAGGCCCAGCTGACTCAATCTCTCCTCATAGGTTAACCCCTTCATCTCTGGAATCAACCTGGTGAACCTCCTCTGCACTGCCTCCAAAGCCAGTATATCCTTCCTCAAGTATGGAGACCAGAAATGCACACAGTACTCCAGGTGCGACCTCACCAGTACCCTGTATAGTTGCAGCATGACCTCCCTGCTCTTGAATTCAATCCCTCTAGCAATGAAGACCAACATTCCATTTGCCTTCTTAATAACCTGTTGTACCTGCAAGCCAACTTTTTGCTATTCATGAACAAGCATTCCCAAGTCCCTCTGCACAACAGCATGCTGCAACCTTTCACCATTTAAATAATAATCTGCTCTTCTATTATTCCTTTCAAAGTGGATGATCTCGCATTTACCAACGTTGTATTCCATCTGCCAGACCTTGGCCCACTCACTTAACCTATCTATATCCCTCTGCAAACTCTCCACATTCTCTGTACAATTTGCTTTTCCACTCATTTAGTGTCATCAGAAAATTTTGCTACGCTACACTCAGTCCCCTCTTCCAAATCATCAATGTAAATGGTAAACAGCTGCACTGATCCCTGTGGCATCCCATTCAGCACTGACTGCCAACCAGAGAAACACCTATTTATACCAACTCTCTGCCTTCTATTGGTTAACCAATACACTTCCTCCGACTCTATGCATCTATATCTTTGTTTATAAGTCTCTTGTGCGGCACTTTATCGAACGCCTTCTGAAAATCCAAGTATACGACATCTACCTGTTCTCCTCTATCCACTGTACTCATTATGTCCTCAAAGAACTCCAATAAGTTTGTCAAACAAGACCTGCCCTTTCTGAATCCATGCTGCACCTGTATGATGGAACCACTCCTTTCTAAATGTTTTGCTATTTCTTCCTTAATGACAGCTTCAAGCATTTTCCCGACTACAGATGTTAAGCTAACTGGCCTATAGTTGCCAGTCTTTTGCCTACATCCTTTTTTAAAAAGTGGCGTGACATTTGCTGTCTTCCAATCCACCGGAACTTACCCAGAGTCTAGAGAATTTTGATAAATGATTACCAACACGTCTACTATAACCTCCTCCAATTCCCTCAGCACCCTGGGATGCATCCCATCAGGACCAGGGGACTTATCTACCTTCAGGTGCTCTAGTTTGCTCATCACTATCTCATTAGTGACAGTGATTTTATCGAGGTCCTCACCTCCCAATTTGTCCATAACATCCTTCTTTGGCATATTAGATGTGTCCTCCACTGTAAAGACCGATGTAAAGTAGTCGCTCAATGCCTCAGCCATTTCCTTATCACCCAATATCAATTTCCCTTCTCGTCTTCCAAGGGACCTACATTGACTTTAGCCACCTGCTTCTTCCACTTTGTATGTTTATAAAAACTATTGCTATCTGTTTTTATATTTTGTGCTAATTTACTTTCATACTCTATCTTCCCTTTCCTTATTTCTTGTTTAGTTGTTCTTAGTTGCTTTTTAAAGTTTTCCTAATCCTCCAGTCTCCCACTACTCTTTGCGACTTTGTACACATGAGCTTTTAATTTGATACTATCTTTTATTTCCTTAGTTATCCAAGGCTGGCACTCCCCACACTTACTGTCCTTACTTTTGACTGGAATATACTTTTGTTGAGCCCTGTGAAAAATCTCTTTGAAAGTATTCCACTGTTCCTCAACTGTCCTATCAAATAGCCTGTGCTCCCAATTCACATTAGCCAACTCCTCCCTCATCTTGTTGTAGTCTCCCTTGTTCAAGCATAATACATTAGTTTTAGATCTAACTATTTCATCCTGCATCTGAATGCAAAATTCAATCATACTATGATCACTCTTTCCAAGAGGATCCCTGACTACAAGATCATTAATCTTACCTGTCTCATTGCACAGGACTAGATCTAAGATAGCATTTTCCCTTGAAGATTCACTAACATGCTGCTCAAGAAAGCCATCACTGATGCATTCTATGAAGTCCTCCTCAAGACTTCCTTGACCAACCTGATTCACCCAATCTATGTGGAAGTTAACATCCCCCATGACAACTGTCGTTCCATTCTTACAAGCCTCAGTTATTTCTGGTTAATCGCCTCTGCCACTGCAATATTTTTATTAGGTGGCCTATGGACAACTCCCACTAGTGATTTTTTTCCCTTTACTATTCTTAATCTCTACCCAGGTGGACTCAACATTCTGCTCCATAGATCTTATATCGATCTTATATCTCATACCCAAATTCCTGACTAACATTCTTAGCAAATGAGTGACTGCCTAATTTTATAAACTTGCCCTTAGGTTTTCAGTCTTAATGGTATTAATTTTTTTGTTTGTATTAGTTATCGGTTACTTTCTATTAAGTAGTTCCAAACTAGTCAACAGACAAAGCAATGTAATTGACTCCACATAATGAAAGACACTGAAGATCACTTGGAAAATGCATTGCTGATGTTGGCAATTTGGTGGCATTCAAAGTTCAAAATAAGTTTATTATCAAAGTACATGTATATCACCATACACAACCATGAGATTTGTTTTCTTGTGGGCATATGCAGTAAAACCAAGAAATAATAGAATAACTAAAAGGCCGTACCCAACAGGTAACCAACTAATGTGCAAAAGACAGCAAACTACACAAATGCAAAGGAGAAAATAATAATAAATCAATAAACAAATAAACAATAAATATCGAGAACATGAGATAAAGAGTCTTTGGAAGTGAGTCCATAGGTTGTGGAATAGTTCAGTAATGGAGCAAGTGAAGTTGAGTGAAGTTATCCCCTCTGGCTCAAGAGTCTGATGTTTGAGGGGTAATAACTTTCACTGAACCTGGTGCTGCAAGTCCTGAGGTTCCTGTACCTTCATCCTGATGGTAGCAGCAAGAAGAGAGCATGGGCTGAGTGGTGGGGGTCCAGCTTCCCTGTGATAGCACTCTGTATAGATGTGCTCAATGGTGGGGAGGGCTTTACCCATGGCAGACCGAGTCATATCCACTACTTTTTGTAGGATTTTCCATTCAAGGATAATCCTTATGGATTTAAAAATAGTATTTGTTTGAATGTTATTATGTAAATGTTAAGAGAGCCACTTTGTGTATTAATGTTGGCTCTTGCAAGTGGTTCAGTGCATGCAGAAAGTTATTGTGATGCAGCAAGTACCTAGCTACTACCAGGAAACTAGTAAACCATATTCCCTCATAAAAGGGCATGAAAATTAAAACTGTAGGAGCATACATTATTTATTACTCACTATTATCTTCCAAAGCAGGATGATTCTATGCCTCACCAGGTCAAGGAACTATCAAGTCATATAGTGTGGGTAGTTCTTTCCTAGAATTATTCTGGCTCCTTGAAAAAAAATAGGTTTTGAATCATCTTCAATCTATTCCACAGAAAAACTGAAAAGCTTACTGGAAGTTTCCCAGTCAGAGCACTTACTCTGTGATTCCCTGGTCTGCCCATCCCTGTCCACTCACCCCTCCCCATGCCTTGGCATTTTCCCCCGCAGATGTAGGAGGATTAATAATTATATCTCCTGCCCCATCACCACCCAGGACCTAACCAACACATTGAAGTGAGGTATAGATTCATGTGCACCCCTCCAACTTCATTAATTCCACTCTATGCTTTCAATATAACCGTCTCTATGTCAGCAAGAGCAAGTAGAAACGGTTTTGTGCAATATCTGTATTCTGGCCACTGTGATCTTCTTGAGTTTATGGTGCCATGTCTTTTCAACTTCCCTGTCTATTTATACACCATCCCATCTATCTCTGACCTTATGCACTGCTATGGTGAGGCCAAATTTGAAATAGGAGAACAATTCCTCATATTCTACTTGGGTAGCCAACAATTCAATGCTATGAACATTGATATCTCCAATTTCAGGTACCCACACATCCACTCGTCCACCTAAGTACTCCTTCCATTCCATTCCCACACCTTCCAGTTACCTAGCTTCATTATCAACTGCCCAACACCCACCCGTGACCTGTGATTCTTTTCCCTTGGTCCACCCTTCCCAAGCCTTTTGCATTTGGTTCCATCTGCCAATCACCCTTCATATGATTCTAAATAACCTTACAGAAGCTGTTTCTACCTTCTCTTTCACTATCTCCTGCACTGCACACATCACTACCCACCTCTCTCCTTTCCCTCTCACCTCTACCCTGCCCTCTCCCTCCTCCCCTATCCCACTCTCCTTCCCCTCTACCCCACCTGCCACCCCTTCACTCCCCCTCTCCCCTCTCTGCCTTCCTCCTCGCCCTTACCCCTCCCTCTCCCTCCTTGTAGGCTCTCCACAGGTCTCTCTGCCGCTCTCATGGAGATTTGTTTCAACTCAGGAAGCAGATAGTCAAACAACACTGTACATGTAGTCTTTGAAACAGTGAATGCTCAGACTTAATGGGTGCTGAAAAACCAGGTAGATTCTGCAATACTCTGATAGCTTCCTGCTCATTAATACAAATAAAAGTTCTGGGTTCCTTAATTTAACTGATATTGAACTCACAAAGTGCCATCGCTTCCTTTGAGCTCTTCTTAGTCCAAGATTCTAAGTTACTTATCTTGACAATGCTTCAGGCTGAAACCCTTGACACCACTTCTTCCTTTCTACCGATCTTGCCAAACTCTCCTGTCCATCCACAAGAACCCAATCTATCATTCTCCCATCTCCTCTGAGCCCCCTTCCCACTATCACATCTCTCAGGCACCTGTGCCCTGACTCCATTGCCCCCGTCTTCTGACCTGGCACCTGACCCCAGCACCAACCCCCACCATGACTTTACCATCCTCTCTGATGTTGAGCAGCCTTTCTACAGCAAGGGCACCAACGTTGTACTCTTTCGCCCATACCTTCAAAAGTTTCAGACCCACCCTCCTATGATTTTTAAGCACTCCACCTCCATGCCTTTTTGTTTGGTAATGAGTCCTTAGCCCACCCCCTCTCCCACTGATAACCATTTCTCCCATCTCCAGTGCTCCTCTTGCCCCTGAACACCCTTTTGCACTGCAATGACTTTGCAGTACAATGAAATTTGTTTTGTTCTAATTGTGTTCTTTAGTGGGCATTTTGTGTTATTTATGTTTATGTTTTTCTTGTGAGTATTGTATGTCTAAAGCTACGTGATTGTGGAGCTGAGGAGGTACACTTTTCATTGCATTGTGCATACATGTACTTTTACATATGACAATCAACTTAACTTCAGCCTTTTACCCTCTTCTAGTCTTTTCATCTCCAACTGCTTCAACAATGTGGGCCAAAAAGCCCGCACTGTTCTGTAATATTCCATGTTTGGTTAATTCAACATCAACCGTCTTGACTTCTGCACTCCCCCACCCACTCCAAACTCACCCCTCCAAATGTGTAGCGATCTGCTCACTCTGTACCATTTCCAACTTCATCATCAACCCCACAGGCGAGGGCGACACCATTTTGATCTGGCAAACTGACCTCGACCTTGCCATGACCAGATGGCAACTCCCAGACTCCTCCTCGTACCTTCCCTTACATCATGGGCCTATTGGTGATCATTAGCTCTCTGTCTTTGTACTGTTATGGCTTCATCACCTCTGGAAGTCTCCCCTCTGCAGTCTACAGCCCATGATGACCAGTCCTAACTCCTACCAAAGATTCACAAACAGAACTACCCAGTGAGCAGCTGTCTGGCATTGAATTCATCTCCTCATACTTCGACTCTATCTTTCACCTGCCCCCCCCCCACCCTGCCCAGTCCCTTCCCATCTACATGTATACTCTCCACTGTTTTAAAAACTTCTAATTTCCTGGCCCCCACCACCTCATCTTCACCATGGACACCTTGTCCTCTACACATCCATTCCCCATCATGAAAGCTTAGAGGTTTTCTGTTTCTTTCTAAAAACCATTCAGTAGATCCAACCAGCTGCTTTCCAGTAAAACCCTCCCCCTCCTGCTGAAACTTGTGCTTCCCCCGAACTTCCCCTTTGATTCCTCGCACTTTCTATGAATCGAACGAGCCCAGCTACATTTGTCTTTTCTTTGTTCCAAACCCGCTCTGGCTTTGCTCTCCAACACTTTCTCTGCTAACTCAATGACTGTATTAGTGCTGCCTCCTGCCCCCACGCAGGACCTGTTGATCTTGCCAACTGCTCAACCAGCTTCCACCCTGCCCAAAAATTCACTTAGACTATTTCTCTCTCCAGTTCAGGAGACAAATTATCTACTGACATTTACAACAAACCCATTGTCTTACACGGCTGCATTGACTACACCTCTGCAACACACACTAAGTGCTGGAGGAAATCACCAGTGTCCTGCTGAAGGGTCTCGACCTGAAATGTTGACTGTACTCTTTTCCACAGATGCTGCCTGGCCTGCTGAGTTCCTCCAGCATTTTGTGTGTGTTGCTTGGATTTTCAATATCTGCAGATTGTCTCTTGTTCGTGATCCGACTACACCTCTGTCCATCTTGTCTTTTTTTAAGGACAGCAATGTTTCTGCCTCCACTGTATCTTTCTCAAGGTGAGACCATGAGATCAGGATACCTAAGATGTCTCCTCAGATGTGCTGGATGCATTGCCTAGTAGGGTGAAAGGCCAGGGTAGAAGGGGACTCTTCCTAGCCTCTATTGATATTTCCAGTCTCCCTTCCTCCTCCTGCCTTTCACTCTTCATCTATAAATCACCAGCTTTTGCCTCATACCTTTGTACTAGTTTTCTCCCCTACACTCTCTGTTCACTCACAGATGCTACCTGGCTTGCTGAGTTTCCCCACAGCTTGCTTTTTGTATCAAACAATACTGTTCCCCCACTAGAATTAGGAATGCTGGGAAAAGGGAGCAGACAAATCTGGCAAAATTATTCTAAAATAAGATATTTTTAAGTTTTAAGAGATAATGTTCCAAGACTAGATATAACTTTGTGTAGAATAGTCTCAATATGGAAAAAGAAACAGCATTAATATTTCTGACCGGAAAAGGATCCTTAACCTGAAATATTATCTACGTTTCTCTGTCCACTGATCTGCTCTTTCTCTTTCTCTTGCTGCCTGATCTGCTGGGTCTCTCCACTATTTTCTGTCTTTAGTTCAAATATTCAACACCTGCAGGAGATTTTTTTAAATTCAAACCTTATGATGTATAATGTAATGAAAAAGTGGATTTTGTCACTTAAATTTTCAGTGAGCTGGATCAAGCTCCAAGGTGGGTGATAAATCTGTAGGGAGCCACCATCATCACCAAAGCACCTTCGACTTCCATGTCAGCAATGTGGTTGTCTGAGACATGCTGGAGGATATTTGGCCATCATCCAACCCCCCCAATTCCACCATGGGACTCACCACCAAGACCAGAGGCAGTCATTAGTCATGCTGGTTTATAGAGGATGTTCACCCCTTTCATTTTACCACCAGCTTTCATCTGAGGCTTCTGACTTTTATTAAAAAGGTTAGTTCATGTTAAGAGCTGTATTTCACTATACATGTGTATATAAATATTTATATAAAGAGGCGCTACTCATGGCTGCACAAGGACAGGCGCTGAGCACAAGGGTAATACAAGCAGGGATCTATCACACCAGACAAGACCCAAGATGCAGACTGTGCAAGGAATCCACTGAGAGCATCCAGCACAGAGCAGCAGGATGCGACATGCAGGCAGGAACAGCATACACTGAATGGTACAAGCAAGTTGCAGGAATTGTCTACAGGAACACCTGTGCTGAGTATGGATTGGACACTCCCAAGTCCAAATGGGAAACACCCGAGGTCAGTGGAGAACGACAGAGCTAAGATCCTGTGGGACTTCCAAATACAGACTGATAAGCAGGTACTGGCAAACCAAACAGACATAGTAATGCTGGGCAAGGAACAGAAGAAAGCAATAGTAATAGATGTGGCAATCCAGAAAGCCAGTAACATCAGGAAGAAAGAAATTGAGAAGCTGGAGAAATACCAGGGCTTCAAAGAGCAGATAGAAAGGATATGGAAAGTTAAAGCCAGAGTAATCCCAGTGGGGATAGGAGCACTTGTAGCTGTGACACCTGGACTGGAAGAGCGGCTCCAGTTCCCGGGAACAATATCTGAGATCTCAGTCCAGAGGAGCACATGCGCCAAACACTCAAACTCCCAGACCTCTGGTAAAGGGCCTGAGATTGAGGGGAAATATAAACATACTGACCATCCATAAGGGGAGAGAAAAACTATGTATTTGTACACACACACAGTCAGTTGCCACTTTATTAGCTGCACTTGTACATCTGCTCATCAATGCAAATATCTAATCAGCTGATCATGTGGCAGCAACTCAACACATAAATGTTTACAGACACGGTCAAGAGGTTCGATTGTTGTACAGAGCAAACATCAGAATGGGGGACAAATGTGATCTCTGTGACGTTGACCATGGAATGATTGTTGGCGCCAGATGAGGTACAAAAAAACAAAAAAAAAACAATAAACAACCAGTGAGCGGCTGGTTCTGTGAGCGAGAATGCCTTGTTAGTGAGATAGGTCAGAAGAGAATGGCCAGACTGGTTCAAGCTGACAAGAAAGTGATTGTAACACAAATAGCCACATGTTTCAACAGTGGTGTGCAGAAGTGGGTCTCTGAATGCACAACATGTCAAACCATGAAGCGGATAGATTACAGCAGCTGTGGCCACTATATTAGGTACAGGATGAACATAATAAAGTAGTCTCTGATTGTATGTATCAATGTACTGTATACTTATTAATATATTATTAATAAATTATGTATTATTAATACAATATATAATATATTATTCACTCCATATATTAACTGACAGAACTCTCATGTGATTCTAATATTCTACAGCTTAGTTTTTTTTTAAATTATCTCTTATTTAAAGACCATAAGACCATAAGACAAAGGAGCAGAAGTAGGCCATTCAGCCCATCGAGTCTGCTCCGCCATTTTTTCATGAGCTGATCCATTTTATCCTATTTAGTCCCACTGCCCCGCCTTCTCACCATAACCTTTGATGCCCTGGCTACTCAGATACCTATCAATCTCTGCCTTAAAGACACCCAATGACTTGGCCTCCACTGCTGCCTGTGACAACAAATTCCATAGATTCACCACCCTCTGACTAAAAAAATTTTTTCTCATTTCTGTTCTGAAAGGGCGCCCTTCAATCCTGAAGTCATGCCCTCTCGTACTAGACTCCCCCATCATGGGAAACAACTTTGCCACATCCACTCTGTCCATGCCTTTTAACATTCGAAATGTTTCTATGAGGTCTCCCCTCATTCTTCTAAACTCCAAGGAATACAGTCCAAGAGCGGACAAACGTTCCTCATATGTTAACCCTCTCATTCCCGGAATCATTCTAGTGAATCTTCTCTGTACCCTCTCCAACAGCAGCACATCCTTTCTTAAATAAGGAGACCAAAACTGCCCACAGTACTCCAAGTGAGGTCTCACCAGTGCCTTATAGAGCCTCAACATCACATCCCTGCTCCTATACTCCATTCCTCTAGAAATGAATGCCAATATTGCATTCGCCTTCTTCACTATCGACTCAACCTGGAGGTTAACTTTAAGGGAATCCTGTACGAGGACTCCCAAGTCCCGTTGCATCTCAGAACTTTGAATTCTTTCCCCATTTAAATAATAGTCTGCCCGTTTATTTTTTCTGCCAAAGTGCATAACCATACATTTTCCAACATTGTACTTCATTTGCCACTTCTCTGCCCATTCTTCCAATCTATCCAAGTCTCTCTGCAGACTCTCCGTTTCCTCAGCACTACCGGCCCCTCCACCTATCTTCGTATCGTCAGCAAACTTAGCCACAAAGCCATCTATTCCATAATCCAAATCGTTGATGTACAATGTAAAAAGAAGCGGCCCTAACACTGATCCCTGTGGAACACCACTGGTAACCGGCAGCCAACCAGAATAGGATCCCTTTATTCCCACTCTCTGTTTCCTGCCAATCAGCCAATGCTCTATCCACGTATGTAACTTTCCTGTAATTCCATGGGCTCTTATCTTGTTAAGCAGCCTCATGTGTGGCACCTTGTCAAAGGCTTTCTGAAAATCCAAATATACAACATCCACTACATCTCCCTTGTCTAGCCTACTGGTAATTTCCTCAAAAAATTGTAATAGGTTTGTCAGGCAGGATTTTCCTTTAAGGAATCCATGCTGAGTTCTGCCTATCTTGTCATATGCCTCCAGGTACTCTGTAACCTCATCCTTGACAATCGACTCCAACAACTTTCCAACCACCGACGTCAAGCTAACAGGTCTATAATTTCCTTTTTGCTTCCTTGTCCCCTTCTTAAATAGCGGAGTGACATTTGCAATCTTCCAGTCTTCCGGAACCATGCTAGAATCTATCGACTTTTGAAAGAACATCGCTAATGCCTCCGCAATCTCCACAGCTACTTCCTTCAGAACACGAGGGTGCATTCCATCTGGTCCAGGAGATTTATCGACCTTTAGCCTATTCAGCTTCCTGAGTACTTTCTCTGTCGTAATTGTGACTGCGCACACTTCTCTTCCCTGCAACCCTTGAGTGTCCGGTATCCTGCTGTCTTCCTCAGTGAAGACTGATGCAAAATACTTGTTCAGTTCCTCTGCCATCTCCTCATCTCCCATTACAATTTCTCCAGTATCATTTTCTATTGGTCCTATATCTACTCTCACCTGTCTTTTACTCTTTATATACTTGAAAAAGCTTTTAGTATCCTCTTTGATATTATTTGCTAGTTTCCTTTCATAGTTAATCTTTTCTCTCTTAATGACCTTCTTGGTTTCTTTTTGTAAGGTTTTAGAGACTTCCCAATCCTCTGTCTTCCCACTAATTTTTGCTTCCTTGTATGCCCTCTCCTTAGCTTTAACTTTGGCTTTGACTTCTCTTGTCAACCACGGTTGCATCCTTTTTCCACTCGTAAATTTCTTCTTTTTTGGAATATACCTGTCTTGCACATTCCTCATTTCTCGCATGAACTCCAGCCACTGCTGCTCTGCCGTCTTTCCCGCCAGTGTCTCTTTCCAGTCAACTTTGGCCAGATCCTCTCTCATGCCACTATAGTTTCCTTTACTCCACTGAAACACAGACACATCAGATTTCAGCTTCTCTTTTTCTAATTTCACAGTGAACTCAATCATGTTATGATCACTGCCTCCTAAGGGTTCCTTCACCTCAATCTCTCCAATCACCTCCGGTTCATTACACAATACCTAATCCAGTACAGCCGATCCCCTAGTGGGCTCAACAACAAGCTGTTCTAAAAAGCCATCTCTCAGACATTCTACAAATTCTCTCTCTTAAGATCCAGTGCCGACCTAATTTTTCCAATCTACTCGCATGTTAAAATCCCCCACAATTATCATAACATTGCCCTTCTGACAAGCCTTTTCTATTTCCAGTTGTAATTTGTAGTCCACATCCCTGCAGCTGTTTGGAGGCCTATAAGTAACTGCTATCAGGGTCCTTTTACCCCTGCTATTCCTTAGCTCAACCTATAAAGATTCTGCACCTTCCGATCCTTTATCACCTCTTTCTAATGATTTAATATCATTTCTTACCAACAAAGCCACGCCTCCCCCTCTGCCTACCTTCTTATCCTTCCGATACACCGTGTATCTTTGGACGTTCAGCTCCCAGGGACATGCATCCTTTAGCCAGGTCTCAGTGATGGCCACAATATCATACCTGCCAATCTGTAGCTGTACAACAAGATCATCCACCTTATTCCTTATGCTGCGTGCATTTAAGTACAACACCTTAAGACCAGTATTTGATACTTTTTGCTTTGATTTCACTGCAACTTTATTGCACTGCAACTCATCCCAATGGCTACACATTTGCCCCATCACCTGCCTGTCTTTCCTGACATCTTTACTGCTCAATATCTTAGATTTATTTCTGTTTTCCCCTTCCTTCGCTCTATCATTCCGGTTCCCATCCCCCTGCCAAATTAGTTTAAACCCTCCCTAACAGCTCTATTAAACTTTCCCGCCAGGATATTGGTCCCCTTCGGGTTCAGGTGTAACTTGTCCTTTTTGAACAGGTCATACTTCCCCCAGAAGAGATCCCAATTATCCAAGAATCTGAAGCCCTGCCCCCTACACCAGTCTCTCAGCCACGCATTCATCTGCCTGATCCGACTACTCTTGCCCTCGCTAGCACGTGGCACAGGTAGCAATCCCGAGATTACTACCCTGGAGGTCCTGCTTCTCAGCTTCCTTCCTAACTCCTGGAAATCTCTCTTCAGGACCTCCTCCTTTGTCTTATCTATGTCATTGGTACCAACATGTACCAAGACAACTGGCTGCTCACCCTCCCCCTTTAGAATATTCAGGACCTGATCCGAGACATCCCGTACCCTGGCACCTGGGAGGCAACACACCATGCGGGTATCTCTGTCAGGCTCACAGAATCTCCTGTCTGTTCCCCTGACTATGGAATCCCCCACAACTGCTGCATTTCTCTTCACCCTCTTTCTCTCCTGCACAACAGCGCCAGGCTCAGTGCCAGAGACCCGGTTACCGTGGGCGTCCCCCGTCAGGTCATCCTCCTCAACAGCATCCAGAACAAGATATTTGTTGCTGAGGGGGACAGCTACAGGGGTGCTCTCCACTATCCGGGCATTTCCCTTCCCTCTCTTGACAGTGACCCAGTGTTCTGACTCCTGTAGCCTAGGGATGACTACTGACTCCTGTAGCCTAGGGATGACTACCTCCCTGTAGCTCCTGTCTATCACCTCTTCACTTTCCCTGATAAGCAGTAGGTCATCAAGCTGCAGCTCCAGATCCCTAACACGGTCTCTGAGGAGCTGCACCTCGGTGCACCTGGCGCAGATGTAGCCATCAGGGAGGCTGGAAGTCTCCCAGGATTCCCACATCTGACACCCTGAACAAAGCACTAACCCTGCAGGCATGCTATCTAATTCTACACGAATGAAACAGGAAAAATAAGTCTACTCACCCACTTACCTCGCCAAACAGACAAACTTTTTAAACCGTTAGCTGTGAGAGCCCTGCTGTTCCTGTCTGTCCAGGCCGATTCGCGAAAGGGGTGGGGGGGGGAGAGAAAAAAGAGTTGGTGCTTCGCTCTCGCCTCTTCCCGCTTTTCGCCGAAGCCCGTTGGAGCCAAAGCCCTACACTCTGCTACCGCCTTTTTAAACTCCCCGTGCGGTCCTGCTGACGTCACGCGCCTGCGCAGTCTCGCCCTTCTTGCACTCCAAGAAGTTTTAAACTTATGAATGTCATCCCACACCAACTAATCCTTTATTTGTGTTGATCTTACGTGGTTATTATGGTAACCATGAGCATTCATCTGCTCTTTCATAAGGTAGCAGGTACAGCAAAATGTCACTAGGTGGCAGTGTGTTGCCACCTAGTGACTGTTTAATTAACCGGTTTTTCTCAGACAATAGATTTAAGAGGCACTGAGTAGAGTAATCCTGCTTTCCAAAATTACACATACAGATCAAAAGGTATATAACATGGGACACATTATCCTTTTTTGTATTCTGTGTAAATAATTGTCTGAACAATGCACTCAGAAGACATTTGAGCCGTGCCACAGCAGTCCTATAACCCAGTGGTCTCCACCACCCGGCCGCGAACTGGTGCCGGGCCGCAAAGCATGTGCTACCGGGCCATGAGGAAACGTTATGATTTGGCGATATGAAACGATATGAGTCAGCTGCACCTTTCCTCATTCCCTGTCACGCCCACTGTTGAACTTGAACGCACGCGGGGTCATTACCCGTGCGTCATCCATGTCAGCACGGGAAGAAGATCAACTCCTCAAGCTTGCAAATGACAACAGGCTGAAAAGTATGTTTGACATAACATCTCTGCCGGCATTCTGGATCAAAGTCAAGGCTGAATATCCTGAGATAGCCACGAAAACACTGAAAACATTGCTTCCATTTCCCACATCATATCTCTGCGAAGCAGAATTTTCTGCAATGAAAGCAACAAAAACTAAATTGCAGAATAGACTGAACATAAGGAACCCCCTTCGAGTATCACTGTCTTCCATCACCCCTCGATAGAGGACAATCTTGTTGCAGGGAAACAAGCCCAGGGCTCCCACTGATTCAGCGATATTGGTGTGTTGCAATGATTTTATATGTTCATACGAGGAAAATATGTGCTGTGTGTTTAATATTAAATTCATTAGATAAACCCTTTTAGAAACAAAATTGAGTGTATTCGCCACTTATAAGTGACTTAGTTGACTTACCACCTATATTCCGGTCATGATTAACACCACCACCACCCCCCGCCCCCACCGGTCAGCCGGTCCGCAAGAATATTGTCAATATTAAACCGGTCCACGGTGCAAAAAGGTTGGGGACCCCTGCTATAACCAATGAAATTTTATTTCATCCCCTCATCACCAACTACCCCTATTAACACCATTTTTTCAAATGCTTGAAGATTGAGAGAGTTTTATTATGTGTGTCAAATGCTTCCCACCTGATGTTTCCTCATACACATACCTTGCAATTTGATGTGCTGGTGAACAAGGGGAAATCTGCCTCTTAGCTCCAATCCAAACATCCAGCTAATAAACAGATATTGAAAATTTGATTCACAGCTATTAGACAGGTTGACTTGTATCCAATGTCCTTTGTTATTAGCTCATCAATTGGTATTATTATCATTCTCACATACTGTATACAGTGAAAAGCATGTCTTGTCTACTGTTAATACAGATCAATTCATCACAAAGTAAATAAGGTAAAGCAATCACAGATGCAGCATAAAGCGTAACAGCTACAGAGAAAGAACAAAGCCGGATGAAAATAATGTGCAAAATCATAATGACGTTGATTATGAGGTCAGGGGTCCGTCTGATCATCAACCATTCAATAGTTTTATGACAGTGGGATAGAAGTTGTTCTTAAGCCTAGTGTTACATACCCAATGGAAGAGGGGAGAAGAAAGAATGCTTGGGGCAGGTGATGTCTTTGATTACTCTAGCAATGAGAAGGACGCTTTTCCTGTACATTTTCTGAGCTGTCTCCCCAACTCACTTCACTAATTTACTAATCCATCTGCAAAGCTATCCAAAAAGAAACTGTAATATTACTGATGAAATTCAAAATGAAAACAAAGCAGAAGGAAAAAATTGCTTATATATCCTATTTGCATATAAATTGCTTCCTCATTAGACCTTAAGACATAGGAGCAGAATTAGGCCATTTGGCCCATTGAGTCTGCTCCACCATTCAATCATGGCTGATCCTTTTTTCCTTCTCCTCAGCCCCACTCCCTATAACCTTCGATGCCATGGCCATCAAGAACCTATCAGTCTCCACCTTAAATACACCCAATGGCCTAGCCTCCACAGCGGCTGGTGGTAACAAATTCCACAAGTTCACCACCCTTTGGCCAAAGGAATTTCACTGCATTTCTGTTTTAAATGGACGCCCTCTATCCTGAAGCTGTGTCCTCTTGTCCTAGACTCCTCCACCATGGGAAACATCCTATCCACATCTACTCTGTCTAGGCCTTTCAACATTCGAAAGGTTTTATTGAGATCCTTCTAAATTCCAGCGAGTACAGACTCAGGGTCAACAAACATTCCTTATATGATAACCCTTTCATTCCCAGAGTCATCCTTGTGAACCTCTTCTGAACCCTCTCCATTCCCAGCACATATTTTGTTAGATAAGGAGCCAAAACTGTTCACAATACTGGTGAGGTGAGGCCTCACCAGTGCCTTACATCCCATTATTCTAGACTACACTGCAGTTTATTCGGCTCAATATGTTTTCATTGGACAACAAATATCATCCCAAGAATCAATCTAATGTACCATCTCTACAGTGCCTCGAAGACAAGTTTAAATAAGGAGACAGAATTGTAGGCCGTACTCCAAGTGTGGTCTTAACAAAGCTCTAAATGGTTGTAGGAGGATAACTCTTTGCTTAACATCCCTTTAAGATTCTGTTTACCTGCTTAGCTTTTGTAACAGCACGTCAATCTTTAGCAATAGTCTGGAACCCTACATTTGACACACCACATTTGGATTCTTTCTAACAATAATCTCACATTTCTCTTTATTCTGCTCTGACTGCACTATTGATCTAATCACCATTTTTGCAAGACTTAACCTCGAAACTGCTATATACATAACTCATGCATTACAGATGTCTGGATAAGGGAAATTCAACCTCACAGAATTCACAATCACTACCAAAAAAAAGGGAATCTGAGACACAGAATAAAATATATTTTCATGAAATAATTGTATCAATTTTATTTTATTTTTGGCTTTCATTTCTTGACACTTTGCATTACAGAATATCATGGTATGGACATGTTTCTGGGAGCAGTTTTAAAGTTATTAAAATAATGATGTATTTCACCCCAATGCTGTATTTAAAGGTACAATAGACATTGTGATCTACCATGGCAAAGCATTGTTGGATTTTGCAATATAAATATTACTTCGGATCAATGCCAGAGTGTGTTGCTCTATTGATCTATTGCAAGACCTCACATCAAAAGACCGTGCCGAGAGTAGTGGATTCTGTCCAAAAATTCACAGGCACACCCCTCTCCAGTATTGGTAGTTTGCAGAGGAGACTCTGCATCAAAAAGGCAACATCTGTCATCAAAGGTCCCCACCATCTGCGCCCGGCCATCTTTTTGTAGCTACCATTGGACAGGAGGTACAGAAGCCTGAAGACTCAAACTACCAGGTTCCAGGCCTACTACTGTACTTCTTTTCTACCATTTCATTCTTGAACCAACTGGCAAAACCGTATTACTATAATTTAGCAACACTATGATCACTTCGACAACTTTGCACTAAAATGACTTTCATTGTCATTGCTTCTAATCATATTCTTTCTCATACAGTTGTGTATAACGTATGCTCAACTTGTTTTTCTTGTAAGTACTGTATGTATGATGCTCTGTGTCTGTGATGCTGCAGCAAGTAAACTTTTCATTGCACCTGTGCATAAATGTTTTTGTATATACAACAATAAACTTGACTTTGATGTTGATAAACCCAATTTTGATTTTGACCTGGGTAGCCAGCTCGCAAATTTACATGTGCATTACAAACAACGCTCTTCCAGATTCTGGAGAGATCTACCACCTCAAGAATGGATTTTGCAAAGATGGTAAAAGGAAAGGAGAGTGCCTCCAAAATCTCAGAAGGATAGGTATTAAAAAAGTACCATCGAGAGGCATGTTTTGTTGTGGAAGAAGGGTAAAGATATTCCAATTCCTTCTGATATAGCTTTACCACAGAAGTCTCTGTAAAGAGTGATACCAAAAGAGTGGGGTCTATGAAGTTAATAACATTGAAATTAAACAGATTATTTCCTTGTAATGATCTCTGATACACCTTCTGAGTTACAACTTGAAAATAATTCACTTATGATCTGTGGTTTTTGCCTGTTTATAAACCTTCTGTTGTTTCAAAATGATTCTCTGAAGATCATGAGTGAGTTGCAACTTTGGAAATCAAGGAATGCTATATATATATATGAATGTGTGTATATATATATATATACAGTGGCTATAAAAAGTATTCAACCCCGCCCCCCCCAGAAGTTTACATGTTTTATTGTTTTACAACATTGAATCACAGTGGATTTAATTTGGGGTTTTTGACATTGATCAATAGAAAAGACTCTTTCATGTCAAAGTGAAGACAGATCCCTACAAAGTGATCTAAATAAATTACAAATATAAAACACAAAATAATGAATTGTATAAGAATTCACCCCCTGCCACCCAATATGACACATCAAATCATCACTGGTGCAGCCATTTACTTTTAGAAGTACATCTGTCACAATGGAGGGGCATTGGGAGCAAGGGTGGACCCAAATGCGAGACACATCTTGTGAGGTTAATTAAATTTAGTTTATTGTTTGATATCAGGAGAGCTAGACAGGAGCAGGAGTAGCGAACTGGACAAGGACTGAGGACTATGACTAGGCTGGGACCAAGAGTCTGGGCTAGGACTCAGAATCGGCTCCCAGAACTAGAGGAGACATGAAGAGGCTAGGGTATGGACTCCGAGCCCGAGACTGGGCAAGGACCCAGTACCTGGGTCTTGCCTCGGGCTCGGACCCCAGAACCAGGCATGGACATGACATGGGCTAGGGAGAGGAGGAACATGGGAACACAGAGCCTCGGTCTCGGGAGAGCAGGTACATGGAACCATGGACACATACACAGAACAGAGAGCCGGGACCCCTCCTTGGGTACAGGACATAGGGCCGGGACTCACACACAGAACAGAGAGCCAGGACCCCTCCTTGGGTACAGGACATAGGGCCGGGACTCATGACCCTCCGCGGGGCAACGGCAAGACGACCTGACTTACCCCATGGAGGCGAGGACAGGACAAGACAAGACCAACACGAATAAACACCAGACAGTATCTATCTAGCCCCGGTGATGGAACTAGACCAAAGTGCAGGCGGGGTCTGCAGAGAAAGGATTCAGACAAGGGGGTAGGACAGGAATCACAGACCGTCAGGGCCAGGACTTGACTCAGAACTGGAAGCCGCCAGGGCCAGGACTTGACATGGTACTTGAACGCCGCCAGAGCCAGGATGTGGACGTGGTACTTGGACGCCGTCAGGGCCAGGACATGGACGTGGTACTTGGACGCCACCGGAGCCAGGACGTGGACGTGGTACTTGGAAGCCACCGGAGCCAGGACGTGGACGTGGTACTTGGATGCCGCCGGAGCCAGGACGTGGTGCTTGGAACCTCCGGGTAGTGGCGAGCTCTCGACTTGGCCCAGGAACAGTAGACAGTGGCTCTTGATTCTCTCCGGCAGGTTTACTGACGGACCCACCTTGATGAGGAAACTTTGCAGGCTGGCTTCGGCGAGGTAACTGGACAGGGTTGTTCCGGTGAGGAAAGGCGAATTACCAACACTCGCTTTGGGCGGAGACAAGGCTTGCTCTGGCCAGATGACATTGGCACGCCGTGACTTTGGCAGTCTTTGCAGACGCTCCCACACCGAACGGCTGAAAGTTGGAAACTATAAACCACCGGTTCAGCCGAGTGTTAATTGCCTCTAATCATCAAAGTCGAGGGACACGGGAAAACAGGGAATCAATGGTCCAGATCGTAACATAAACAAGCTAAATTTAAAGGGACCCTGATCTGGACCATGACAACATCATGAAGACAAAAGAACACACTAAGCAACTCTGAAAAAAGGTTATTGAAAAGCACAAGTCAGGGGATGGAAAGAAAAAGATTTCCAAGTTACTGAATATCCCTTGGAGTACAGTTGTCACTCATCAAGAAATAGAAAGAATATGGCACACCTGTAAATCTGCCTAGATCTAGCTGTCCTCAAGAACTGAATGACTGGGAGGGAGGCCACCTAGAGACTTACTTTACCCTCCACCTTCACAAGCCTTCCTGGGCCTGCTGCAGTGAAGCATCCTCACAACATGATGCAACCAACACCATGATTTATGGTAGGGATGGTGTGCTTTTGAAGATGCGCGGTACATCTAGTCTGATGGCCAAAAAGCTCAATTTTGGTTTCATTGGACCATTGAACCTTCTTCCAGCTAACTTCAGAGTCCACCACATGCCTTCTAGCAAATTCTAGCTGAGATTTCATGTCAGTGTTTTTTCAACAGTTGCTTTCTCTTTGCCACTCTCCCATAAAGCAGAGAATGGTAAAGCACCCAACAACGGTTGTATGGGCTGTCTCTCCCATCTTAGCTACTGAAGCTTGTAGCTCCTCCAGAGTCGTCATTGATCCCTTGGTGGCTTCCCTCACTAGTCTCCTTCTTGCACGGTCATTCAGTTCTTGAGGATGGCCCGCTCTAGCCAGATTTACAGCTGTGCCATATTCTTTCTGTTTCTTGATGATTGACTTAACTGTCCTCCAAGGGATATTCAGTGACTTGAAATTTTTTTTCTATCCAGTTCCTGATTTCTGCTTTTCAATAACCTTTTTGCAGAGTTGCTGGGTGTGTTCTTTTGTCTTCATGATGTAGTTCTTGCAAGGATACTGACTCACCAGCAGTGGGACCTTCTACATACAGGTGTTTTTTACTACAATCAATTGTAATGCTTTGACTGCACACAGGTCTCCAAAAACAAATCTCCATTTAACTAATTACGTGACTTCTAAAACCAATTGGCCACACCAGTGATGATTTAGTGTGTCATATTAAAGGGGCGTGGGGGCTGAATACTTATGCAATCAATTATTTTGTGTTTTATATTTTTTGTGATTTATTTAGATCACTTTGTAGAGATCTGTTTTCACTTTGGCACTAAAGAGTATTTTTTCTGTTGATCAGTGTCAAAAAAGCCAAATTAAATCCACTGTGATTCAATGTTGTAAAACAATAAAACATGAAAACTTCCGGGGGGGGGGGGGGAAGGATTGAATACTTTTTATAGGTACTGTAAAACTAGATGGCTGTGCTGATTTTGTACATTTACAGTCAATTAAAAGAACATGGCAACATGTACTGTATTAATTCCTCCATCAATAACTATTAGGAACTAATATACAGTTTTATGATATTGTAGTAGTATTGATAATGTTCTAATTTGTTCTGAATTTCATTTAAATTTATTATTTGTTACTCACTTGAATGGTAGTTTGTATTTTTTTATACTCTTTTAACTATTCCTTTGCATCTTCAACAAATTGCCCAAAATGTACTGGTCTCAATTAACTGGAATCCATTGTATGTGTATATGTTTATTGCCCTTAACAATCCTGGAATCATTCCGAGAATCCAAATTTCACGAGCAAGTTTCATCACTGCAGTTATGAAATTTAAATTCATTTACTTAATAATCTGGATTTATTTTTTAAAAAACAGACTCAATAATGTTCTTCTTGAAGGAAGCTTACTGCCATTACTCCAAACTTGACTTCAAATCTACAGCAGCGCTATTGGATCTTGACCATAATGGAAATGGCCTAGCAAGCTGTTCTGTTGCAACAGAAGAGAATAAAATTAATACCGGACCAGTCATTAGCAAAGCCCATCTTTCGAACATTTAGATTTTTTTTAGTTATTGAATTTTGGGATGAGGGTTTTGACTACCAGTATCCTTTATGAATCTTTTTGGGCCAACTCGTATAACGGACCCTCCTTTGACAAAGTTATGGCTTTTTGAGTGTTCTTGGAGCTACACTCATCCAGGCAAGTTGAGGGCAGCCCTTCTCCTTCCTGATCTGTGCTCTATGCAACAACATTGTCAGAAGTGGATTCATTTTAACAGTGTGGCTTGATGTGTAATATCCAAAGTTCATCGCACTTGTGTAGCCTTCAGTTACAAATCAACTCTGTAATGTTGCAATATAAAGGGGATTGCCAAAGACTTTGGAGTATTAGGAAATGATTCCAACCCCATATATGATAGCCTCTGGTTAACCAATTAGGATGATTAATTTTGGTGGGTCTGTATATTTCACCCAGGAAGTTGTGTAGCAACAGTAATGATTTTATAATTTCCCTTTACTTTCTTTCTCTTCCCTTACTTCCAAAAATCCCATCAATTCATGAAATAAGATTAATTTAATTAAGCCTTCCATTTAATCAAGTCAACAAGATTTCCAGGAATTAGGACCTTCTCTGTCTAGGAAGACTAAGAAAATTAACACAAGAGAACAACACCATCCTAAAACTTGATTCCATGTAATGCACCATTCCGATTTAGAAATCCATCATCCTTCCTTGATTAGTGCTGAAACCCTCAACTTCACAGCAATCCTTACTTAAATGTACTTTCCATAAACTAAATGCAGCAGTTTAGGAAGACAACTCACAGGTTGGACAATAAATTCTTGACGTGCCACTCATGCCAGCATCCTCTTAAAAAAATAAAAAACTGCCAAGTAACCACAACTCAGTAAAGTTAAAATAAAGAACCTTTTACTAAATTTAAACCAGTGTATTTAACAAAGACACCTTACACCCTCGTCTTAAAATTCCTTAACTGTGTAAGATATGCCTTCGCCACAAACTGTCCTGTTAAGGAAGCCACAACGTTATCAAAGGTGGACCCTTATTTACGATGTGGCCTGATATGTATATCTCAAAATTTAACAATGCCATGTAACTGCAAGTGAGGGAACTGCAAATAGATGCATTGATGTTACAATATAAGGTGTTTTATGTATGTAATGAAATGGAAAGTAAGATAAAGAAATAGGACCAGCAGCAATCATTCAGGTTCTAAATTAAATAGATATGTGTTCAGATAAATGTTACGATTGAATTACTTCAGTAGATTTCTAATTCTCCATTGAAATAATTCAATAATAGTGTTTTACATTATTTTCATTGGACATATCGTTAGTGTATTTAAACTGATCTGAAAATTAATGTGTAATTTAAATGTATCAGAAATAGAAATAAAATGCTAATATAACTTATAGATATAACATTCTGCTAAGTCAGAACACCTATAAAGAGAAGTCAACCAATATTTTAATTGTGGTCTTTACAATTTGATAAATGTCTGGAGAACATTTTTCCTCTATTGTTCCTCTAAACAGATTCTGAGGGGCTTGCTGGATAGAAAAAGAATTTAAATGTGTAAACCACCCATAGCCAAATTAAGCAGTTCTGTGCTATGATCTACTGCTGTTAGGTATTGGGTAAGAATTATCTCTGTTCTGTTTGTCCTTTTCTTTGGCCTGTGAAAGGAATTATATATTTCCAGAAATTTCTGTTTTCACTAAATATTGCAGATGAGGTAGGACAATGATTATTGTTCACCTAAAAATGGATCAAGTTCCTCAAGTGGACCAGTCATTCTTAAAGTTCTTTGGAGTTTAGGCACTTCTGTAATGAATACAACATAAATCTTAAATTAAAATCCAACTATATTAGGTAATAACAGTAGAATTTATTCCCTAAGGGACAAAAGTAATTTATTTTTTTGATAGCATAATGAACTGAGAAAGAGTATGATCTTTTGAGTGAAAAAGGAGTGTTGGTAGAAAGAGTGGATAGGTAGCAGATAAAGTATGAATTGTTTCATTTCAGTAGACAGAATAAACCGAGACAGTACTCATTAAAGATCACAATTTTCAAAGGGGTTCAAGATCAGAAAACTCTGAGGATATATTGAGATTAATAGATGAAATGAGGAAAGTGCTTTTAAACAAATGGCATCTTGGGCTTTATAAATAGAGGTACTGTACACAGTATAAGAGCATGAAGGCCAATATGGCCATACATAAAACATTTCTTCAACTCCTACTGCAGTTTTGTGCTCAGTACTGGGTGCTTCTGTTTGGCATGGATGTGAAGGCTTTGAAGAAGATGTACGAGAGATTTACTGGAATTAGACTGGGGGAAATGGGAATGTCCTTCTTGGAACAGAAGAGATAAAGGTATTTAAAATCATGAAGGGGATAGACTAAATAGGTTGAGAGCCGTCGTTCCATCGTTCCCATGTGCAGAGATGTCAATACCAGGCGTCAAAGAATGAAGTTGACTTGTAAAACATGACAATTGGAAATTATTTCTTACAATGTTTTGAGGGTCTGGAATAAACCAGAGACAGATTCAATCATAGAGAACAAAAGGGAGCTGGATAACTATCTGAAAGGAAAGAATTTGCAGAACTTTGGGGGAGTGGGGGCAAGAGGAAGGAACTAGCTGGAATGCACTTATATAATGGATGAGTTGAATGGTCTCCTTTGGAGCTATGACCAGGCTGGGATCCTGTGATTTACCAGGCAAGGAGCTTGGAGAATAACAGGGTAAATAGTAAATCACTCGAAAAAAGGAACAACAGATGAAAGATCGAGGAATAAACAGTAGAAGGTCTGAGAAAGGGCTCAGGAATGGAATGAATATGTGGGTATCTGGGGATGCTCTTTAAGCATGGAGTTTTGAGTTGTGGGAAGTGTTTGCAGTTTGGCAGCAAAGGAAGATGTGCGTATTTTACTTGCTGTTCTGTTGGTCTGGCACTTTATTTTTAAGGCCTTGTTGTCTCACCCCCAAGACAGTGTAATCAAAATTCCCTTGCAATTCTCCAAAGGACATTTTGCATGGGGAATAACGTCAGCACATTATTCCCCAAACTGGTACATTACTCAATAAAAGGTCATTGAACTGAAACATTTATTCTGTTTCCTTTTCCAGAAATGCTGCCTGACCTGTGAACTCTCTCTAGCGTTTTCACAATTTACTAACTGTATATGTGATTTTGGTTCTTTAGCTCATACTTAGACCAATGCTATGATAGTATAAAATACCTGATGATCCTGGTCAAACCCAAACAAGGCATCAGTAAACAGCTTAATTCATAGCACCTTTGACCAAAGCCTCCATCGATCGAAAAGGGTAGTTGGATTAGATTTGTCTTCCTTTCTGTGAATAGTATAATTGTGCACATTATTAGAAAGACTTCAGTGTCAAAATGTACTGGAACAGTTTGGTTAGAGAGGTGCATAGTAGTGAAGAATGAATCTTCAGTTCAACAACCAGCATGTTGCTTGGTCTCATTGTCTCTGCTCTCAACCACTTCTTGATATCACATGCAATGAACCAAATTGGCTAAAGATGAATTTTTGTCAAAGTGAGGCAGAAGGCAAAATGAATCATCCATTAAGCACTTATGGCAGAACACAGCTGGGATCCTTCAGCCTAGTCCTTAGGATCAGGGTACTGAATCCTACTATTTTTCAGACTGAATATTCTTGTCTGCCAGCATTCAAGGCTAGATGTAATGGAGCTACAGAGCTTTGATTTGATTAGTTTGTTGTGATATCACTAAGCTCTACATAGCAAGTGGTCCTGTAGCAAAGATTCATCAGATGGAATCTTCAGCATATACAGGAATGCCTTTTGCTGCTCCCCACATGAATAATGCACTCTTCATTGATCCACTGTTGACCCCAGTCTTGAATGTGATGACGAGGTGAAGGACATGCTAGGCTATGTGTACATGGACTGTTGTGGCATGCCCTTCTGCTGTTGTTATTCATGCAAAGTGCATGGTAGACATTCCATTTTGTAGGCACATCAGTTCTATCCTGTTTAGCACAATTGTAATGCCACACATGTTCATGTAAAAGCAGGACTTTGCTTCCACAAAAAATTGGAATTGAAATTGGTTTATTATCGTTCCATGTACCGAAATACACCTCTCAAAGTCCAACCCTACATCCCCATCTTGAGAGGTGGAAACGGGTAAGTCTGGCCAACAGGGCTCTGGTAAAGCTGTATAAGCCAATCCCCAGTTCAGTGGATGAAATGGTTTGCAGAATCATTGATGAACTCCAACCATACCAGCGACTTTGGACGATGGAGACGGGAGGTCATCAATGGCCTACTCTCCACTGGGATCCGAGGGCCCAAGAAGTACCAAGATACGGTGAAAAGCTTGTCTTGCACACAGCTCCTACAGATCAAACCATTACATGGTGCATTGAGGTAGAACATGGTAAAAACAGAATGTGGAATGAAGTGTAATATCTACAAAGAAATTTCAGTTCAGGTAAACAATAAGGTGCAAAATCAAAATGAGGTAGATTGTGAGGTCAAGAGTCCATCTTATTGTACTGGGAAAACATTTAATAGTCTTATAACAGTGGGATAGAAGCTGTCCTTGAGACTGGTGGTAGTGGTTACCTCTAGCAGTGCAATTCTGGACAGATTCACAAGTAAACTGATGAGAACAAGACAGCAGGATTATCCTTCATGTTGGTTCATTCTCTGCTGGCTCTAATATGTTCTTCAGAACTCAGCCAGCTTAGTCACTCGTTGCAATAGGCATTGAAATCTCCCATCCAGTATAGACTCTGGTCCCTCGCTTTGTTCAGTGCTTCTTCCAGCTATTCTGCAACATGAAGGGTCACCCATTGATCAACTGAAGGCAGCTGATAGTCAGAAGGTTTCATTGGCCATGGTGTAGTCTGATGCCAGGAGACCTCATGGTTTCTGGTGTCAATGCTGAGTACTCTCAGGTCAATTCCATCCTACCTGCGTACCACTGTGCCATATTCCACCAGTCCCTATTACCAGGGAAGGTGAATCCTGTCCATAAGGCAAGATATATTCAATAATCGTGATGGAAAGGCCTGAAAAGATGTCCATAAGCATAACAGTGTCAGACTGTTGTTTCATAAATACATTGGGTAGACCTCCTAGTTGAGATCCCAATTCTTAGATGCTCATGTGGAGGAATTTGCAAGGACTTTAGACTTGGAGTGAATATTACATGTCCATACAACACACATAAAAGTTGCTGGTGAACACAGCAGGCCAGGCAGCATCTCTAGGTAGAGGTACAGTCAAAGTTTCGGGCCAAGACCCTTCGTCAGGACCATGTCCTCCATGTCCATGTCCATTACGATTTCAGAGGGCATGTAAAACTGGCTTTGGAGTTAATGCAGCCCAGGCCAGGTAAGGATGGTAGACTTCCTTCCCCGAAGGTATTAGTTGATTACATGGATTTTATGGTATCCAGTAGCTATATGATCATTATTACTTATGCCTAGTCTGACTTTTTTTCCAGTGCCAGTTTTGAACAAAATTAAAATCCAAAGTTGCCATCTAACCTCTGCATTGCTAATCGCACAAGTGCAAATGCCAGCTGTCTAAAATAATAGACAGGTAATATTGGAAACACACAGCAGGTAACAGTAGTAGATTCTGAAGAAAAGACCTTAATTGCAAAACTACCTTTTTTTCCAATTCCATGGATCTGGCCTTTACTGCAATGTGTTTCCAGCATATTCTGTCCTTGTAGAGTCAGAGAGTCAAAGAGTACCAGAGCACTGAAACAGGCCTTTTGGCCCATCAAGTCCATGACAAACTCTTATTCTGCCTAGTCCCATTGACCCACACCTAGACCATAGCCCTCCATGCAGCTTCCATGCGTGTAATTATCCAAACTTCTAATAAATGTTGCAATTGGACGCACATCCACCACTTCCTTTGGTAGCTTGTTCCAAACTCGTACCACCCTCTGAGACAAAAAGTTCCCTTTAAATATTTCAACTTTCACCCTGAACGTATGACTCTAATTCTAGCCTCACTCAACCTCAAAGGAAAAAGCTTGCTTGCATTTTCCCTATCTATACTCCTCATAATTTTGTATATCTCATCAAATTTTACAGTTTGACCTTGATGGACTGGGCCATGTTCAAGGAATCATCGGGGATCTCAAAGAATATGCCATGGTTATCATGGATTTTATAAAGTCAGTGGGCTTTATAAAGTCATGGACCAGTGTGTCCTCACAAAATCATTCAGAGTCTTCCTGACCAGAAGCTCTGAATGAAGCAAGAGAACCAGATCAATGGCATTCAGGTCTGGTGAAAAGTAGAGGTCCAGGTATGACCTCTGGAAAGCCATCTCACATGCGAAGTGGTTACTCTGGACCAAAATGAATCATAGAAGGTTGTTCCACAGCTGTGGCAGTAGTTAAATGCTACCACCTCCAACAAAGTAAAATCAAGTGACAACAAAGTCTCACTCCCAGATGAGCTCAATGCCTCTTATGCTCTCTTTGACTGACAAAACACAAAGGCATCTTCACAAGCTCTTAGAGCCCCTGATGGCCCTGTGATTTCAGTCTTTGAGGCTCACGTGAGAGCGTCCTTCAGGAGGGCAAACGCAGATGGAAAGCATCTGGCCCAGACAGGATACCTGGCCGAGTATTTAAGACCCGTACTAATCAACTAGCTGGAGTGTTCACTGATATGTTTAATCCCCGCTTTAGCAGTCTGAAGTACCCACCTGCTTAAAGCAGACTTCAATCATACCAGTGCCCAGGATGAACATGGTAACCTGCCTCATTGTCTACCATCCAGTAGTACTTACATCCACTGTGATGAAATGCTTTGAGAGGGTGGGGCTTGGCTCTACTGGTAAAGAATGGTATCAAATTATTAAAAGATGTGACATAGGATCAGAAGATATTGAATCCTTGTGGGTTGAGTTAAGAAACTGCAAGGGTAAAAGGAACTGATGGCAGTTATATACAGGCCTCCAAACAATAGCTTGGATGTGAACGACAGATTACAACAGGAAACAGAAAAAAGCATATCAAAAGGGCAATGTTAAGATAGACATATGAGATTTTAACATGCAGGTAGATTGGGAAAATCAGGTTGGTAATGGATCTTAAGAGAGTGAATTTGTTGAATACTTACAAGATGGCGTTTTAGAGCAGTTTGTCATTAAGGCCACTAGGGGATCAGCTATACTTTATTGGATTGCAAAGACGATTAGAGAGCTTCAGGTAAAGGAACCCTTAGGAAGAGGTGATCACAATATGATTGAGTTCAACTTGAAACTTGATAGAGAAAAAGTAAGGTCTGACAAAGCAGTACTTCAGTGGAGTAAAGGAAATTACAGTGGAATGAGAGAGGACTTGGCCAAAGTAAGCTGAAAAGAGATGCTGGCAGGGATGACAGCAGAGCAGCAATGGCTTGAGTTTCAGGGAAAATGAGGAATATAGAGGATAGATGTATTCCAAAAGAAAAGAAATACTCAAATGGCAAAATAGTACAACCATGGCTGACAAAGCTAATGCAAAAGCAAAAGCGAGGGCATAAAACAAAGTAAAAATTAGTGGGCAGATAGAGGATTCGGAAGCTTTTAGAAGCCTACAGAAAGCAACAAAATAAAATCATTAGGAGAGAAAAGATGAAATATGAAAGCAGGCTAGCAAGCAAAAGAAAAGTGTATAGAAAAAGCTTTAAAAAGTATATAAAAAATAAAAGACAGATGAGAGTGAATACAAGACCACTAGAAAATGAGGCTGAAGAAATAATAACAGAGGACAAGGAAATGGCAGATGAACTGAATGAGTATTTTGCACCAGTCTTCACTATGGAGACACTAGCAATGTGCCTGGTGTTGAGGTGTGAGGGAAGAGGAGTGAGTGCAGTTACTATTACAAGGGAGAAGGTTCTCAAAAAGCTGAAAGACCTAAAGGTACATAAGTCACCTGGACAAGATGAATTGAACCCTAGAGTTCTGAAGGAGGTAGCAGTAGAGATTGCGGAAACATTAGTAATGATCTTTTAAGAATCATTGGACTCTGGCATGGTTCTGGAGGACCGGAAAATTGCAAATGTCACTCCGCTCTTTAAGAAGGAAGGAAGGCAAAAGAAAGGAAATTATAGGCCAGTAAAGCTAACCTCAGTGGTTGGGAAATTGTTGGAATCTATTATTAAGGATGAGATTTTGAGGTACTTGAAGACTAATGATAAAATGAGTTGAAGTCAGCAACGTTTCTGTAAAGAGAAATCTTGCCTAACAAGGATGTCACTTACATGGCATTTGATAAGGTGCCACACATGAGGCTGCTGAGCAAGATAAAATCCTATGGCATTATAGGAAAGATGCTGGCATGGATAGAGGAAGGGCTGATAGGTGGGAGGCAGCATGTGGGAATAAAAGGGTCTTTTCTGGTTGGCTGCCAGTGACTAGTGAAGTTCCTCAGGGGTCAGTATTGGAACCGCTACTTTTGACATTGTTTGTCAATGATTAATGGAATTAATGGCTTTGTGGCAAAGTTTGCAGATGATATGAAGATAGGTGGAGGGGTAGGTAGTGCTGAGGAAGCAATGCAATTCCAGCAGGACCAAGTCAAATTGGAAGAATGGGCCAAAAAGTAGCAGATGGAATACAGAGTTGGGAAATGTATGACAATGCATTTTGGTAAAAGGAAAACTAGTGTGGACTATTAACTAAGTGGGAGAAGGTTTAAACGTCAGAGGTGCAGAGGGACTTAGGAGTCCTCGTGCAAGACTCTCAGAAGGTTAATTTACAGGTTGAATCTCTGGTAAGGAAGGCAAATGCAATGTTAGCATTTATTTCAAGGGGAATAGAATACAAAAGCAATGCTGAGCCTTTATAAGACAGTTGTCAGGCCACTTCTGGAATATTGTCAACAGTTCTGGGCCCCATATCTTGGAAAGGATGTGTTTTCATTGGAGAGGGTCCAGAGGAGGTTCACAAGGGTGATTCTGGGAAAGAAAGGGTTAACATTTGAGGAGTGTTTTGGCAGCTTTGGGCCTGTACTCACTGCATGGGGAATCTTATTGAAACCAACCAAATGTTGAAAGGACTGGATAGGGTGGATGTGGAGAGTATGTTTCCTATGGTGGGGGTATCCAGAACTAGAAGACACAGCTTCAAAACTGAGGGGTGACCTTTTAAAACAGAGGTAAGGAGGACTCTTTTTTACCCAGAGAATAGTGAATCTGTGGAATGCTCTGCCATAGACTGCGGTGGAGGACAAGACCATGGGTTTATTTAAGATTGGCCAGGGAATCAAAGGATATGGTGAGAGGGCAGGTGTATAGGGTTGAGTGGGACCCAGGATCAGCCATGAATGGTGGAGTGGTCTCAATGGGCTGAATGGCCTAATTCTGCTTCTATGTCTTAGGGACTCATAGCCTTATGGTCTTAAAACTCTTCACACTATCACCATCAGGAAGGAGCTACAGAAGCCTGAAGGCACACACTCAGCAACTCAGGAACAGCTTCTTCCTCTGCCATCCAATTTCTAAATAGACATGGAACCCATGAACACTACCTCCTACTTTTATATTTCTGTTTTTTTTGCATTACTTATTTTAACGTAACTATTTAATAGACATATATATATATATATATATATATTTGATGTACATTCAGTTTTTTTTCGATATTTATTTAATTGTACTGCTGCTGTAAAGTTAAAAAAATTCATGACATTTGCTGGTGGTATTAAATCTGATTCTGGTTCTGCATAAGACCATAAGATGTAGGAGCAGAATTAGGCCATTTGGCCCATAGAGTCTGCTGTGCCATTTCATCATGGCTGATCCAATTTTCCTCTCAGCTTCAACATCCTGCCTTCTCCCCATGTCTCTTCATGCCCTGACCAATCAAGAATCTATCAACCTTTGCCTTAAATATACATGAATACTTGGCCTTCACAGCTGACTGCGGCAAAGAATTCCACAGGTTCACCACTCACTGGCTAAAGAAACTCCTCCTTACCTCTGTTCTAAAAGGACACCCCTCTATTCTGAGGCCATGTCCTCTTGTCTTCAACTCTCCTATCATATGAAACATCCTCTCCACATCCACTCTATCAAGGCCTTTCACCATTCGATAGGTCTCAAACAAGTCACCTCTCATTCTTCTGTATTCCAGTGAATACCGGCCCAGAGCCATCAGACACTCTTCATATGACAAGTCATTCAATCCTGGAATATTTTCTTGAACCTCCTTTGAACCCTCTCTAGTTTCAGCAAATACTTTCCGAGATAAGGGGCCCAAAACTGTTCACTTATACACCAAGTGTGGCCTCACCAGTGCTTTATAAAGTTTCAACATTACATCCTTGCTTTTATATTCTAGTCCTCTTGAAATGAATGCTAACATTGCATTTCTCTTCCCCACCACAGTCTTAACCTGCAAATTAACCTTTAGGGAATCCTGCATCACAGTCTTTTTCTGTTTTATCTCCATTCGGAAAATAGTCAAAAAGTTTTTCGACCAAAGTGCATGACCATACACTTCCCAACACTGTATTCCATCTGCCATTTCTGTGGCCATTCTCCTAATCTGTCTAAATTCTTCTGTAACCTCCCTACTTCTTAAAAATTACCCGCCTCTCTGCCTATCTTCATATTGTCTGCAAACTTTGCCACAAAGCCATCAATTCCATCATCCAAATCATTGACATATAATATAGAAAGAATCGGTCCCAACACAGATCCCTGTGAAATATCACTAGTTACTGGCAGCCAGCCAGAAAAAGCTCCCTTTATTCTCATTCTTTGCCTCCTATCAAACAGCCACCACTTTATCCAAACTAGAATCTTTCCTGTAATACCATGGGCTTGTAGCTTGTTAAGCAGCCTCATGTGTGTCACCTTATCAAAGACCTTCTGAAAATTTGATTCTCCTCAGTCTATCCTACTTGTTATTTCTTCAAAATCTTCCAGCAGATTTGTCAAACAAAGTTTTCCCTTGAGGAAACCATGCTGTCCATGGTCTACTTTATCATGTGCCTCCAAATACCCTGAGACGTCATCCTTATTAATCAACTCCAACATCTCCCCAACCACTGAGGTCAGACTAACTGGCCTCTCTCCCTTCTCAAAGAGTTGAGTGACATTTGCAATTTTCCAGTCTTCTGGAACCATTCTGGAATCGAGTGATTCTTAAAAAAGGTTTTACCAATACCTCCACAATCTCTTCAGCCACCTCTTTCAGATCCTTGGGGTGTACACCATCTGATCCAGTTGACTTATCTACCTTCAGACCTTTCAGTTTCCCAAGAACAGTTTCTCTATTTATGGTAACTTCACACACTTCATGCCCCCTCACCCACACATTTATCCTCCACCTCACTCTATTCCTATACTCACTATCACATGACACAGGCAGTAATCCCGAGATTACTACCTTTGAGGTCTTGCTTCTCAACTACCTTCCTAACTCCCTGTAGTCTATTTTCAGGACCTCTTCCTTTTTCCTACCTATGTCGTTGCTACTAATATGTACCACAACTTCTAACTGTTCGCATCCCCACTTCAGGATATCATGGATGCAATCAGAAACATCCTGGACCCTGGCACCTGGGAGGCAAACTACTAACTGTGTTTCTTTCCTGTGTCCACAGAAAGAATATTTCTTTCTCTTTGGGATGGATATAACCTGTGACTTTCAAATTACTTTCAGAAATTCCAGCTATTGGTGCTTTGCCGTTATCCCTGCCAGTGTTCTTTTCCAATCAATTCTGGCTAAGTCCTCTCTCATGTCGTTGTAATTCCATTTACTCCACTGTAATACTGATAATTCTGACTTTCAGGGTGGATTTGATCATATTATGATCATTTCCCCATAAGGGTTCTTTTATCTTAAGCTCTCTAATCAATTCTGGTTCATTGCACAACAGTGAACCAGACTAGCTGATTCTCTAGTGGGTTCAACCATGAGCTGCTCTAAAAAACCATCCCTTAGACACTCTAGAAATTTCCCTTCCTGGAATCCATCACTAACCTGATTTTCCCAATATACCTGCATATTGAAGTCCCCCAGGAAGACTGCAGAATTGCCCTATGGCATGCATTTTCTATCTCCATTTGTAATTTGTAGGCCACATCCTTACTACTGCTTGGGGGTCTCTATATAACTCCCACCAGGATCTTTTTACCCTTGCAGTTTCTTAGCTCTATCCACAATGATTCAACGCCACTGCCTTATAAAGCCTCAGCATCACATCCCTGCTCTTTTATTCTAGACCTCTTGAAATGAATGCTAACATTGCATTTGCCGTCCTCATAACCGACTCAACCTGCAAGTTAACCCTTTCGGATGTTCTGCACAAGTCCCTTTGCATCTCAGATTTTTGGGTTTTCTCCTCGTTTGGAAAATAGTCTGCACCTTTATTTCTTCTGTCGAAGTGCATGACGATGCATTTTCCAACACTGTATTTCATTTATCACTTTCTTGCCCTTTCTCCTAATCTGTCTAAGTCCTTCTGCAGCCTTCTTGTTTCTTCAACACTACCTGCCCCTCCACCAATCTTCATATCATCTGCAAACTTGGCAATACAGCAATCTATTCCATTATCTAAGTCATTGATATAGAGCATAAATAGAAGAGGTCCCAAAGCCAACCCGACGTGGAACACCACTAGTCACAGGCAAGCAACCAGAAAAGGATTCTTTTGTTCCTACTTAACTTGGTAAGCAGCCTCATGTGTGGCACCTTGTCAAAGGCCTTCTGAAAATCCAAATATACAATATGCCTGTATCCCCTTTATCTATCCTACTTATAATTTCCTCAAAGAATTCCAACAGATTCATCAGGCAAGATTTCCCTTTACAGAAACTTTGCTGACTTCAACTCATTTTATCATTAGTCTCCAAGTACCCCAAAACCTCATCCTTAATAATAGACTCCCACACTTTCCCAACCACTGAAGTTAGGCTTATCGACCTATAATTTCCTTTTATTTTGCCTTCTTCCCTTCTTAAGGAGTGGAGTGGCATTTGCAATTTTCCAGTTCCCCCAGAACCATGCCAGAGTCCAATAATTTGTGATAAATCATTAGTAATGCCTCCACAATCTTCTCTGCTACCTCTTTCAGAACTCTAGGGTGCTGTTCATCTGGTCCAGGTGACTTATGTACCTTTAGGTCTTTCAGCTTTTTGAACATCTTCTCCCATGTAATAGCAAATGCACTCACTTCTCTTCCTTCACACCTCAACACCTGGCACACTGATAGTGTCTTCCACAGTGAAGACTGATGCAAAATACCCATTAATTTCATCTGCCATTTCTCTGTCTCCCATTACTACCTCTCCAGCACATTTTTCAGTGGACCATATCAACTCTCGCCTCTCTTTTACTCTTTATGTAACTGAAAAAAACTTTTAATATCCTACTTTAGATGATAGGTTAGCTTTCCCTCATGTTTCATCTTTTCCCTTTTTATTTAGTTGCCTTGTGTTGGATTTTAAAAGGTTTCCAATCACCCAACTTCCCAATCACTTTTGCTACCTTATATGCCCTGTCCTTGGGTTTTATGCAGTCTTTGATTTTCCTTGTCAGCCACGGTTGCCTATCCCTGCCATTTGAAAATATTTTCTTCTGTGGGACATACCTATCCTGTGCTTTGTGAACTATTCCCAGAAACTTCTGCCACCTCTGCTCTGCTGTCATCCCCACCAGTATCCGCCTCCAATCCCACCTAGGTAAGCTTCTCTCTCATACCCCTTTAATTCCCTTTATTCCATTGTGATATTGATACATGTGAGTTATGCTTCTCCCTCTCAAACTGCAATATGAATTCAATCATATCATGATCACTGCCTCCTAAGGGTTCCTTTACATTAAGCTCCCTAATAAGACCTGGGTTATAACACAACACCCAATCTAAGATAGCCTTTCCCCAAGTAGGCTCAAACACAAGTTGTTCCAAAAAGCCATCTCATAGGTATTCAGTAAATTCCATCCCTTGTGATCCAACACCAACCTGATTTTTCTAATCTCTTTGTGTATTGAAGTCCTCCATTACAGTTGCGGCATTACCCTAATTACAAGACCTTTCCAGCTTCCTTTGCAATCTCAACCCCACATCTTGTCTACTATTTGGAGGCCTACATATGATTCCCATAATGTTTCTTTCACCCTTGCAGTTTCTTATCTCCACCCACAAAGATTCAACATTCTCTGACCCTAAGTCACCTTTTTTCTATAGATGTAACTCCATCTTTTCCCAACCACACCACCCCTAATGTCTTCCTGCCTGTCCTTTTGATGCAAAGTATACCCTTTGATGTTGGGCTCCCAGCTATGGCATTCTTTCAGCCATGACTCAGTGATGCCCACAACGTCATACCAACCAATCTCTAATTGTGCCATGAATTTGTCCACCTTATTCCAAATGCTACACACATTTAAATACAGCACCTTCAGTCCTGCATTCTTTGCCCTTCTGAATTTTGCCTCTGTGGTACAATTTAACTCTTTGCTCTGTCTGTATTTGTATCCAATCATTGGCTTGTCCTTCCTTACATTTATGTCACACCCATCATCTATTTGTAACCTTCTGGCTCATCCTCAGCTCTATCATACTGGCTCCCAAGCCCCTGCCATATTAGTTTAAACCACTCCCAACACCTCAAGTAAGCCAGCCTGCAAGAATATTGGTCCCCCTCGGATTCAAGTGCAACCCACAGATTGGGTCCAAAGTATTCTGAGGAGAGAGGGTGAGCAGCCAGAAGTCTTGGTGCGTGTTGGTAGCAATGACATAGACAGAAAAAGAGAGGAGGTCCTGAAGGAAGATTACTGGGAGCTAGGAAGAAAATTGAAAAGCCGGACCTCCGGAGTAATAATCTCAGGATTACTGCCTGAGCCACACGCTAATGATGGTGAGAATAGCAGAATTAAGCTGATGAATGTGTGGCTAAGTAACTGGTGCAGGGGGCAGAGCTTCAAATTCTTGGATCATTGGGATCTATTTTGGGGGAGGTATGACTTGCACAAAAACGATGAACTCAAAGGGTACTAATATCCTGTTGGGATTGTTTAATATAGCTGTTAGGGAGGTTTTAAACTAAGTTGGCAGGGGAAAGGAAACCAGGGTGTTAGGGTCGAGGAAGAGGAAAACAGAAATAAGTCAAAGGTACTGTGCAGCAAAGATGGCAAGAAGGACAGGCAGGTGAATAGACAAGATAATTTGCGTGCAATAGAAATATAGGAAAGTCAGTAACAGATACTGATCTAAATGTACTGTACTTAAATGCATGCAGCATTAGAAATAAAGTGGATGACCTTGTTGTACAGCCACAGGTTAAAATATATGACATTGTGGCCATCACCGAGTCATGGCTAAATGATGGATATGACTGGGAGCTGAATGTCCCAGGATATACAGTGTACAGGAAGGATAGGAAGGTAGGTAAAGGGGGTGGCGTGGCCCTGATGGTAAGCAACGATATCAAATCACTAGAAAGAAGGGACATAGGATCAGAAGAGGTAGAATCTTTGTGGGTAGAATTAAGAAATAGCAAGTGTAAAAAGACACTAATAGCAGTTATATACAGGCCTCCAAACAGCAGCCGGGATGTGGACTACAAGTTACAGCTGGAAATAGAAAAAGAGTGTCAGAAGGAAAATGTCAAGATAATTATGGGCGATTTTAATATGAAAGTGGATTGGGAAAGTCAGGAAGGTACTGGATCTCAGGAGAGGGAATTTGTAGAATGCCTACGGGATGTCTTTTTGGAGCAACTTGTCCAGAAGCCCCCCAGGGGACTGGCTGTTTTGGATTGAGCGCTGTGTAATGAACCTGGGCGATTACGGAGCTGGAGGTAATGGAACCCCTTGGAAATAGTGATCATAATATGACTGAGTTCAGTTTCAAATTTGAAAAGGAGAAGCTGGTATCAGGAGTATCAATATTTCAGTGGAACAAAGGAAATTACAGTGGTATGAGAGAGGAACTGGCGTCGATTGGAAAAGTAAGCTAGATGGAGGGTCGGTAGGGCAGAATTGGATGAAATTCCTACAAGAAATAAGGAAAGTGCAGGAAAAGTATATTCCAAGAAAAAAGAAAATTGTGAGGGGAAAAATGGCACAAATGTGGCTAACAAGAGAGGTTAAGGCTAAAATAAAAGCAAAAGAGACAATGTACAAAGAAGCAAAAATTAGTGGGAAAACTGAGGACTGGATGACTTTTAAAAACTTACAGAAGGAAACTAAGAAAGTCATTAGGAAAGAAAAGATGAATTATGAAAGGAAGTTGGCAATTAACATAATAAAGGATGCTAAGTGTTTTAAAAAATATATTGAGAGTAAAAGAGTGACACGGGTAGATATAGGACCGATTGAAAATGATCTGAAGAAATTAGATTAGATTATGAGGACACTTAGTCCTCTTTTATTGTCATTTACAATGTTCCTCCAGAAAGATATCACAGAAACACAGGACAAACCAAGACTAAACTGACAAAACCACATAATTATGTTATAATCACGTGGTTTTTGTCAGTTTTTCAGTCTTGGTCTGTCTTGTGTTTCTGTGATATCACACTGGAGGAACATTGTCTTATTTGTTAATGTATGCATTACTAAATGACAATAAAAGAGGACTGCATGTCCTCATAATCTAATCTAATCTAATTATAACAAATAGTTACAACAGTGCAAAGCAATACTCTGATTTGATAAAGAGCAGACCATGGGCACAGTAAAAAAAAGCCTCAAGTCCCGAAAGCCTCATCATCTCACGCAGACGGTAGAAGGGAGAAACTCTCCCAGCCATGAACCTCCAGTCCCTCAAACTTGCCGATGCAGCACCATTGGAAGCTCCCGACCACAGCCGACTCCGAGTCCGTCCGAAAACTTCTAGCCTGCGACCAGCCCTCCAACACCAAGCACCGAGCACCATCCCTGCCAAGCGCTTCAACCCCGCCCCAGCCGCTGATCAACAAGCAAAGGCAAGGACTCGGGGCCTTCCCCTCCGGAGATGCTGGATCACACAGTAGCGGCGGCAGCGAAACAAGCATTTCAGAAGTTTCACAGATGTTCCTCCGTGCTCTCATGTCTGTCTCCATCAAATCAGGATCGTGCACGGCACCCTACTTGACAGATAACAGATATCATTCACCGCAGTGGCTGCTGCAAGCTGTGTCGCACCAGCATCTTCTCCTCTCCATTATAATGGGTAACAAAGAGATGGCAGAGGAACTAAATGAGTATTTTGCATCAGTCTTCACAGTGGAAGACATTAGCAACATACCTGATAGCCAGAGGTCTCAGGAAATAGAATTAGGTACAGTCAAGATTACTAGAGAGAAAGTGCTTGGGAAGCTAGATGGACTAAGAATAGATAAGTCTCCCAGTCCAGATGAGGTGCACCCATGGGTTCTGAAGGAGGTGGCTTTGGAGATGGTGGAGGCATTGGAAATGATCTTCCAGGAATCAATAGATTCTGGCATGGTTCCGGAGGACTGGAAGGTCGCAAATGTAGTTCTGCTATTTAAGAAAGGAAGGAGGCAGCAAAAAGAAAATTACAGACCTATTAGTCTGGCATCGGTAGTTGGAAAGTTATTGGAGTCGATCCTCAAGGACGAGGTTATGAAATACCTCGAGGTGCATGACAAGATAGGCCCAAGCCAGCGTGATTTCATGAAGAGAAGATCCTGCCTCACCAGTCTATCTGAATTTTTTGAGGTAACCTCAACTAAGATTGACAAGGGAGAGGCTGTGGATGTTGTGTATTTGGATTTTCAAAAGGCCTTCGATAAGATGCCGTATAAGAGGCTGTTTAATAAGATGAGAGCCCATGGAATTACAGGAAAGATATCAGAATGGGTGGAGCATCAGCTGATAGGCAGAAAGTAAAGGGTGGGAATAAAGGGATCCTATTCTGATTGAATTAGAGGGTACCCATTTAAAACAGAGATGAGGAGAAATTTTTTTGGCCAGAGGGTCATGGATCTATGGAATTCGTTGCCACATATAGCTGTGGAGGCTTGATCATTGAGGGTGTTTAAGGAGGAGATTGACAGGTATGTAATTAGTCAGGGTAGCAAGGGATATGGGGAAAAAGCCGGAAATTGGAACTAGATGGGAGAATAGTTTAGTTCATGGTGAAGTGGCGGAGCAGACTCGATGGGCCGAATGGCCTACTTCTGCTCCTTTGTCTTGTGATCTTGAGAACCTGTCCCTTTTGTACAGGTCACACCTGCCAATTATCAGGAAATCTGAATCCCTGCTCCTGCTCCAATTCTTCAGCCACACATTTATCTGCCACCTCATTCTATTCCTATCCTCACTCTCATGTGGCACAGGCAGCAATCCCAAGATTACTACCCTTGAGGTCCTGCTTCTCAGCTTCCTTCCTAACTCCCTGTATTCTGTTTTCAGGACCTCTTCCCTTTTTCTCCCTATATCGCTGATACCACTATGTACCACGACTTCTGGCTGCTCACCCTCCTTTTTCAGGATATCGTAGATGTGTTCAGAAACATCGCAGACCCTGGCACCTGAGAGGCATACAACCATCCATTTCTTAATTGTGACTACAGTATTACCTATCTGTTCCCCTCAGTATAGAGTCCCCTATTACTGCTGCCATCCTCTTCAGTTTCCTGCCCTTCTGAGCCACAGAGCCAGAGGCATGGTTGATGTTGTTTCCCCCAGACAGGTCAACCCCCCCAAACATTACTCAAAATGGAGTACTTATTGTTACTGCTGACAGCCACAAGGGTGCTCTCCACTATTTGACATTCTTCCTTCCCTCTCCGACACTCACTCATCTATCTATCTCCTGTAGCCTTGGGGTGAATACCTCCTTGTTCTTCCCATCTATCACCCCTTCACTTTCCCTAACAAGCCGAAGGTCATCGAGCTGCAGCTCCAGTTCCTTAACATGGTCTCTAAGGAGCTGCATCTCGATGTACCTGGTGCAGTTGTGGCCGTCGGGGAGGCTGGTAGGCTCCTGGAAATCCCACATCTGACCCCCAGAACAGAACACTGGCCCTGTGGATATACTCCCTATTCTCTCAAGAGTAAAGTTACCTACTTACTTTGCCTCTGCCTGTTCTCGCCAAACCCCTGTTAAGCCTGACTCAGTCCAATCCGATGATGGCCTCGCCCATGATGACTGCTCCACTAAATGATATACCTGTTTTATGGAGAATGACATTTTAAAACTGTTTGCCAGACTTGTACGGGAATGCTTCTACTGTGTCTGCACAGTACTGCATTCAAAGACTTCAGTTGAAAAAAATTCCTACTTTGTAAAGCTCTTTGCCAGACTTGCGTGGGAACGCGCCTATTGCACCTGTGCTGTATTCCAATCAAAGACTCCTATTGAAAGAACGGGAAGGCCTCACACTTACCAAGTATCCTTTGTCAGAAAACAGCCTATCCCAATCTATACCTGCCGTTTCCCTTCTGTTGCCATCAAAATTGGCCTTTTTCCAATTTAGAATCTCAATCTGAGAATTATGATCACTAGATTCAGAATATTCTCCTTCACACGCTACTGCAACCAGCCCTGTCTTGTTCCTTAATAAGAGATCCAGTATTGCACGCTTTCTAGTTGGCATCCCTTTATATCAATTAAGGAAACTTTCCTGAACACACTTAACAAACTCTATGCCACTTGGCCCTTCTATAGTATGGGAGTTCCAGTCAACATTCAAAGTCAAATCTCGAAGTAAATTGATAATCAAAGCATGTCGACCATACACAACTTTGAGATTCAATATGTAGAGTGTTAAAATCATCTACTATCACAACCCAATTTTTATTGAGCTGTCTGCTATCACTCTACAAATTTCCTCCTCTAAAATTCCACTAACTTTTGGGAGTATAATCCCATTAACATGGTCATCCTTTTCTTATTCCTCAGTTCCTTTCATATAACCTCAAAAAACAAGCCCTCCAATCTGTCTTGTCTGATCATGCCTGTGACATTTTCTCTGATGAGTAAAGTCACCCCTCCCCACTATTAAGTCTAAAACAACAGAACCCCAGTATATTAGGCTGCCAGTCCTGCCCAACCTGCAACCAAGTCTTTCTAATGGTAATAATATCATGACTTCACATGCACTAAGTTCTTCTACCTTGCCTACAATATTCTTTGAACTTAAATAGATGCAACTCAGAACATTAGCCCTACCATGCTCAACCTTTCTTTTCTTGTCTTTGTTGTAGGTTTTATATCTATTTTGTCCACAACTACTCCACTAACTGCCCTGGCACTCTGGTTCCCATTCACAGCAACTCTACTTTACACACAGCAGCACCAGCAAGCCATTCCACAAGGATATTGGTCTCTCTCTATTACAGGTGCAAATTGTCCCATTTGTACAAGTTCCACCTTTCCTGGAAGAGAACCCAATGATCCAAAAATCTGAAGCCCTTCCTTCTGCCCCATCTACTTAGCCACGTGTTAAATCGTATTATCTTCCTGTCTGTTGTCTCACTAGCACTTGGCACAGATAGCCGTTTCTGAGATCACCACCCTGAGGTCCGGTCCTTTAACTTTATCTCTGCATTGTTAGCCTAGCTATCTTTATTATCAGTCCAGCAAATTAACTGCTGTGGCACCACTGTACTATTTTGAGTTGTGGATTTGGCAGCTTTAGTAAACGTGTGAGGGTGAGGTAAAGCCTGCAATTTTTCTTGATTGGTAGAAAAGAAGAGATGGAGTCGTGATGAAAATTGCAGTTTCTAAGGCCGAGTGAAAATATCTCAGTAAGGGCTCCAGCAATTTCTTCTCTTGCTTTGTGATCCATACTTTAAGCTGCTGATTTTCATCCACTTTTCATTTTCATAGAAATTTGATTGCATTAAAAAGAATATAATTTTGCATAATCCAACTTCTGGGGAAACGGCCTTGATATTTTGATTGGTGTTATTCATTCTCTTCCTGAGTGAATGTAGGTTCCTGTTGCTATTCTCCAGTCACTTAGGAGTTGCCACTTTCTTGAACATATGCCTGCAGAGCCTCCCCCATTCTTGTCCTCCTAAGCACCTAAGTCACATAGCTTCCAGCCACCCCACCACAGCCCCTCAGCCCTCTGAATATGAAGGTCATCTTTCATCTCTTTTAACTGTTCCATTATGAGAGGCAGAATATGATCCTCTGGAAAGAGTGTGAATGTATTGGATTACTCCCCGATGTAACTATAAATATAACATAGTGCGGAATAAATGGCTATCACAGCATTCAATGTAGAATGGTAACAAATTATTTATACACTTTTTTGGCATTTCCTGGATACTATTTCCAAACACTATCTATGTAAAAGCAACAGAGTGCTTTATTTTCATTTCATACTTTATCTTAATATTGGTGATTTCAGACTCCCTTATGACCCAAGGCACCCAATGAACTCTGAAGGGAGCAGAGTCTAGATGCAGCATTTATGAAAATAAGCAGGCAGGTATTGCATCACCTTGCAATCAATGGGCCCAGAGATGTTATCCATCATAATCCCAGTGCCACACTTTGAAGGTTATCCAAAGTGACTCTCAGTATTTCTGCTTACATAATGTAGCAGATTCCACTCTGATTCATCTGGTAGAAACTGGGCCACTGTGTAGTAATAATGCAAAATAAAAGCATATTAAAAATCACTAATCTTGGCAGTATTTAAAAAAAAGTTCAGATCATATATCTGCCATTTTTGTGCTTACTTTTGCAGTATTGTGATTTTAATATTTCTGGCATCCAATGCTGTCATTGATTTGATAGGACGTTGTCGCTCTGAGAGAATCTAGAACTAGAGAGTGTAATTTCAGGTAATGGGTCTTCCATTATCATGTTATCATGTGCTACCATGTTTGCTGGAGCGCTGGGGCAGCAGGCTGAGGGTGGCAGACACCAATAAAATCAACAAACTCATTCGTAAGGCCACTGATGTCATGGGGATGGAACTGGACTCTCTCACGGTGGTGTCTAAAAAGAGGATGCTGTCCAAGTTGCATGCCATCTTGGACAATGTCTCCCATCCACTACATAATGTACTGGGTGGGCACTGGAGTACATTCAGCCAGCGGCTCATTCCACCGAGATGCAGCACTGAGCGTCATAGGAAGTCATTCCTGCCTGTGGCCATCAACCTTTACAACTCCTCCCTTGGAGGGTCAGACATCCTGAGCCAATAGGCTGGTCCTGGACTTATTTCATAACTTACTGGCATAATTTACATATTACTATTTAACTATTTATGGTTCTATTACTGTTTATTATTTATGGAGCAACTGTAACAAAAACGAATTTCCCCCGGGATTAATAAAGTATGACTATAATTAAGATTATGACTATTTAAGAGGGAGATACGGAGGAATTTAGTTTTTCAAAATTGTGAATCTCAACAGGAATAGGAGTAGAATTTCAACAGGAAATGGCCAGTGCGGAAAATGACATTATACCTTGATGTACACCTCAATAACCTCATAAGGTTATGAAAGAAAATGTAGTGAAATTCAAATAAAATTACAAAATATCAAATATAAACACCAAGGAATTCTGCAGATGCTGGAAATCCAAAGCAACACACACAAAATACTGGAGGAATTCAGCAGGTCAGGCCGCATCTCTGGAAATTAATAAATAGTCGACGTTTCATGCTGAGAGTTGTTCTAATTAAAATAAGCAACAAATTGAACTTGTGTAAGGTTAAGTTGAAATTAGTGGTATTTAGTGTTTACGATGCTTATATTTCATAAGGGCTGATTCCTCTGTATCAGAAATAATACAAGAATTTGTAAAGTAAACCAAGGAGCTTAAAACAAGGCCCACAAACAGGTGGTTAAAAAGACCAGTAGCAGTACACATAGATACAGACAAGCCAGAACCACAGTTGGTTTCCGGAAGCTTATTTTCCGGAAGCAAGATTTTAGCTCTATGTGCAAAAATGGTTGAAAAGATGCAGGTGCTTTTCTGAAGTGGTTGTTATAGCCTACATGCTCACTTATGTGTTATGTGGGAAGACAGGTTGAACATTCACCCACAGAGAGTAATGCCGAACATCTTATCTGCTCCTAGCTATCAAGAGGCCATCTGCTTGCTCTTTAGCTTTTGTCTTCATGCTGATAGCAATACTCTTGGGTTACAATAGCTTAGTCCAAATGAAACACGAGGCAAAGATTTGGTTTTAAATTCAGGTCACGTGATTCAAATGCGGGTGATGATGTGCAATAGATTGAAGACCACAAATACATTGATTCTAGCGATGAGTAAACCTTTGAAAGAAAGCACGTGCCTCCCACATGTACCTTTGAGGTTTGGTAACTCTTTATCAAAGTTAATGCGGTCTCCTGGAAAGCACTGATTTTGTAGCAGTTTCTACTAAAGCAATATTGTTAAGAACAAAAAGTCGACATACTTGAGACTAAGACTCTTGGTTGAGGTTGATGATAGAGTGAAGACATAACTCTGTCTCTGGATTTAGATTGGTTGAGCAAATTGATTTTATAGCCTGTGAAATTATTTTGAATGGTTTAGATACCTAAAACACAACAGTTTTCAAGAATACAATGAAAGGACAGCAGCTTGAGCAAACTAGAATACACTTCCAACAAGGCAGCAGAGCCTCAAAGGGGTAAATGTCTTCTTTATGGACTTAAGTTTAGTATAGCTAAACTGATTTTTAGCATAAAGCAATGCCTAGTAAGGTTTCTTTGGTTTACTGACAACTTAGAATAAATGCTGACAAGATTTTATTCCCCCTTATCAACTGTATCAACTGCAAATCCGTAAACTGCACAAACCTTATTTGTCTGTTCACTTGTACTACTTTGTTGAATTGGTACTAAAACCTGAGTCTTCTGTTCTTATATGTGATCCCACTAAGTTACTCTGACACAGTAAATGAACATATACTAAGGAAGTGATGCTTGCAGATTTTTTTGTTCCTCACTGTACTTTGACAGAAAGATTTGGGAAAACTCTTCCAATGAAGTCCACAAAAGTGAATGATGTGGAAGCCCAAAGTTACTACTCATTGTTGCCTGATTCAATGTTTAATAGCGTCCATAAAATAAGAATAAATTATCTCTAGGTTCCTAAGCTAAACAGCTGTGTTACTGATATCAAAATCACAAAAAATATTTTAGCTCATTATACGCAAGAATAAATTAACTCAAAAATTTATAAATATGCCATATGATGGCAGCTTTCTGAGACCTTATAGTAGTATAAATATTGGTCCCCGAATTCCATAGTTGCCTTAAGATAAACATCAGAGAATCCAAGAAAATTTGTGACAGATAAGAAGGTCATATTTTCATGTCATCAAAAATAACTGTCATTGGCCAAATCAAAGGTGGAGAGGAATCAGCATGTAGGAGGGAGATTGAAAATCTGGCTGAGTGGTGCCACAACAACCTCTTACTCAATGTCAGCAACCAAGGAGATGATTATTGACTTCAAAAGGAGGAAACTGAAGGCCATGAGCCAGTTCTCATCGGGGGATCAGAGGTGGAGAGGGTCAGCAACTTTAAATTCCTTGGCGTTATAATTTCAGGGGATCTGTTCTGGGTCTAGCACAGGGGTGGCCAACCTTTTACATTTCATGCATCAATTTTTTCACTCACGTGTTCAGATGCGCCATATAACTCTTGTACCCCCATTCAGTTCTTGTAAAAATATGTTAATATAGAGCTCGTGCATGAAAAAATCGTATCTGAGCTGGTGAGTGAAAAAATTGACGCATGGAATGTAAAAGGTTGGCCACCCCTGGTCTAGCACATACTGTAAATGCCATGGCACCGCCTCTACTTCGAAGTTAAGGAAGAATTGGCAAGTCATCTGAAACTTTGACAAACTTCTGTAGATCTGTCATAGAGAGTATATTGACTGGTTTCATCACAGCCTGGTATAGAAACACCAATGCCCTTGAATGAAAAAAGTAGTGGATACAGCCCAGTCTATCCTGGGTAAAGCCTTCCCCACCATAGAACACATCTACATGGAGCGCTGTTGCAGGAGAGCAGCTTCCATCATCAAGGACCCCCACCATCCAGACCATACTCTTTACTTACTACTACCATCAGGAAGAAAGTATAGAAGCATCAGGACGCACACCACCAGGTACAGTTATTACCCCTCAACCAGAGGGGATAGCTTCACTCAACCTCACTCGGCCCATCCTTGAACTGTTCCCACAACCTTAAGGACTCACTTTCAAGGACTCTTTATCTCATATTCAGAATATTTATCGCTTACTATTATTTCTTTTTTTTCTCTATTTGCAGTTGCACAGCTTGTTGTCTTTTGCACATTGATTGTTTGTCTGTCCTGCTGGGGGCGTCATAGACACTAGACACTAGACACTAGAATACTACAGCACAGTACAGGCCCTTCAGCCCTCGATGCTGTGCCAACCCATATATTCCTAAAAAAAATCTTTCATTTCTTCTATTATGTTTCTTGTATTTACGGTGAATGCCTTCAAGAAAATGTCACTCAAGGTTGCACATGGTGAATATATGTACTTTGATAATAAATTTACTTTGAACTTTGTCTTTGAAATAGCTAATCCCACTTTCTTGCATTTGCTGTTAAGACCTTCTGTCCATGACTTTTCCAATACACATTCAAGCACTTCTGAAACATTGGAAGGTTTTTGTTTCTATTTCCTTTCTGGCAGTACTCTCTGAACAATTTCCCTCTGTGCATCTCCCCACTATCCCTTAATCAATCTCATTAAATCTTTTACATATATTTTGACCCATCTGCTAAAGCAAAATATTTATTTATTCGTGCAATGGCTCACAAGTACTTTTATAAACTTAATCAAATCTCCCTTATGCCTCCTTTGTTCCAAAGAAAATACCAATTTACTCATTAGTCCTTGTTGGCTAAACATTTCTAGGCTTAGCAACATCCTCCTGAATCACCACTGTGCCTTCTCCACTGTAATTGTATCTTTCCACTGACGCAAGCTCAAAACTGTGATCACCATATCAGTTAAATTAAATGACACTGTAGCTGTATCTAGCTAGTGACATATATAACTCGGGCGTTCCTTAATCTCATATTCTAAACCTCAACTAATGTAAATAGCCATACTCTCTGCCTCTTTAACCAGCTCAGAATGCTTTAAATTATACAGATATACTCCTGGAGCCCTCTGTTCCTCTGTACCTGTCAGTATTCTAAAAAATATTTCATCAAGCTAAGCATTATGAGGAACAAATACTGTAAATTATCCTCATGTGAAACATATCAGTAGAGAATGGGAAGACAACCTTTGGGAAAATGGGTCCACTTTCCAGGCTCTCTTTTTGGCACTGTAAGCAAAAACTATTTCTTGTTTGCATTCAAGTGAAAAAGCTACAAGCAAGCCATATTGCGAGTATCACAATTTAGATAGTTCATATAGGTATGCTGCACTTGACTAATTTCCAACATATTATGACAACAAATACATTTTTCAGATATTTTAATCCAGTGATTTTCAGTTTTAATTTTAGATTTATATTCACAAATTTTGAGCAGAAATCAGAAATATGGCCAGCATATCAGTAAAATATAGAAAAAATATAGCAAGTGAAATAATAGATCAGATACTGGGGAGGAAAACATTATCTGATGTAAACAAACTGCTTTAGTACGTCTTCAAGAGAAACACTCAACTAGCCTTTGCTGGTATGCCAGATATAACTTTAAATGTAAAAAGCAATTTATCTTTAAAAGATTTCACCCTGAAATACTTTTAACAATTTTATTTTATGTGATTTGATTTGACTTATATAATATTCAAAATTGTTTAGTTTTTAAAAATAGCTTTTAAATGTCTAGACCTGTAACTTGTCTTTAGATGTTTAATGGGAAACAGGGTGGTTTTATTTCCCCCTTGTACTTTTTGCTTTTTTTAATTTAAAGGCTTCAGGCTGTACCTTCATGAAGGAAGCTTTACTGGATGTTGCCACAGACTATTCTTGATCTTTCCACGATACTAACCAACGGAAGAGTCCATTTTTCTCACATCAGACAGTAAGTGTATATTTTTGCACAACTTTCTGCATATGAGGATCTGTGGTGGGATCTGATGGCCCAGTGTCTGGGACACCTGCCGGAAGCAAGCCATCCTCTGTGGGAGTCCACATTCATCTCAGCTGGTCCCACTCTGCAAGTAGCTGAAGCCACAGCCTATCCCCACTTTGAAAGTCTGGTTAGACAGTAGCAGCCTGCTTCAATCTGATATGAGTAAGTTTATTTTTTACATCGCAAGCGAACCTTGTGTGTGGAAAAGAGACCATGGCATGCAGTTCAATTTCCGTAAAAATGTGAAGCCAATGGTTCACCCATGCTTGTGGTGTGTCTCGGATAAGACATCTGTTTGTCCTCATAAAAGGTAAATTTGGACACTAAAAATGAAAATTAAACGGTTCAACTGTCAATGTTGACCAAACTCTCTTGTTTCTTCATTCTGGAAGATATAAATAATTACATATTTATTAACCCTTACCAGACTACAATAAGATTAAATCGGATGAGTTCCATACTGAAGCACAACCTAGGATGTTAATTGGTCTCAAAATACCCTTTACCTCAGAAATAATATCTATATTTTTTCTGAGAGCATAATGTCAAACGCATTATATTACAGTCAATTTTTATTGGAACCAAGCAAAGCAGCTGTGGCATATGAGTCAAAGTCAGGCTGGACTTGGGGAATTCCACACTCCTATCTAATATATGTCTGAACAAATGTATTCAGTTCCAATTAGGCATAGATTTAGAAGACAGAAATGAAAAGCAGATGCTCTCTGCATACCCTTAAGTAAAGGATGCCTGAATATGTGCAAACATTTAATTCCAAGAAGGTTTTTTTTTAGTCAGTGTGCACTTCATTACTGCTCTATATATCTTCAAAGATCAGGTCATTTTCTATAAAATTCAACCTCTACCACCACCCCACACCCCCAAACTTCTTCAATTCCCTCTTCTTTTGGAACATAGTTCCTTTGACCAAAGTTTGTTCTTTGCCTCAACAGCTGTTTCATTCAACTGTTCTTCCATAAAATGCCCTGGATATCATCCTGATGGAAGTATTTCCAAATACTATATGAAAGTGTACCTAGAAATCAGCTTTCAAATTCCCCCAGTGAGGTTTCTACTGAATTTGGTGAAAACAGAAACTGCTGCCAATATCCCATATCTAAAAGCAGTGAAACTGTTGAGTTCAACCTCCGCTAGGCTGGAATTTTTTAACTCAAGTGGCAGATTTCCAAGGTGTTTATCAAGAATCCACAGTGAAGTAAAATGCACCTCATCCTCCACCAGAAGGGGAAGTGTAATGAAAACTCAGAAACACAAACCGAATAGTGGCCAGATCAATGGCAAATTTTACAAATTGCTTTAGGCTCATATCCTCTAAACTAAGTGATAAATCTTTGTAGATGTTATCATGTCAGGAGGTCAACACGAATTCTTCAATTTCAGAAAGCAGGAATAGATTTTGCCGGGGCCAGAATAAGTAACGTATCCAACCCAAACTTTGTGCAGTATGATTGCCAAATATCTGTGTTAAACTTATAGTTGGAAAATGTGCTTCAATTTATAAATTGGACAACGAGTAGAGGGGCTGAGGCCTCAAAGCTACATTGTGGAAGATTTTGAGGTGTCCTACAAATAGATAAGTAACACAAATTTGTTACCAGGTCTCCCTCTACCTGAAATGAAGATCAGACGTACTGGATATGCACTTAGGACAGTGGCCTTTTAACCTAGATCCAAATCAACTTCACCTTCTCCAATGAGACAACAGGCATACACACACATGACTTGGCATCTTTCAGGATCAAGACAAAGGAAATATCTATTACGAGTAGTCCCTGATCTTTAGCCCTTAACTCCCTTTTGAGCATTTCATGTAGAAGCTGGAGCATAGAACATCACGTAATTGGAATCATCCCCAATTTCTTGCTGTTCTGGAGAACTCTCACTAATGTCACAATAATTTATGAAGTTAAATTGTAAACTTAAGAGTTTTTTTTCACTTTGAATATCAAACAGTGATTTCAGTATTTTCTGGCAAATACTATGTTGTTTTACTAGAAATGTAATTTAATATAAATCAATTAAAGCGAATACATGATTAAAGGATTTTGTTCAAACAAATAATAGTTAGGCAGTAGTAAAGCCAAGATTCTTATTTAGATTTTGGAGGAAAAGATTATCAGGCCGATCAAGACCAAGCTGACGTTGAAATGGGATAGTTATATTGAATTATTGCTTTACAAATAAATTGCGCTTTGCAAGTTTAGCATCATTGTGATTGTATGCATCAACATCCACAGACTGCAGAAGAAACATGACCACTGGGTGAGATCAACAAAGTCAGCAAAGATGAAAATAAAATTTGGAAACTGTGGTTTTGAGCACAGAAAATAAAGGTAATAATCAAGGAAATATGAAGCAATACAAGACAGGTATTTTCCTCTAATGATTTATGTCTTATAACAACCTATCATTGTCAACTCATCTTCTTTCTATGCCAGCTGGCCCTTTCTGACATAATCCTCAGCTGTAAAGTCATCTTCCATATGGTTGACGATGCCATCAGGGTCTTATGGATAGGTCAGACTTAATCCTTCTGAATATCCTTCTTCTGGAACTTACCAAATCGTAAGATTTCTGCCTGCAATCCTTTGTCTCCTTACACTAGCCATTTTGTGTATCCCTCCTCTTCTTATCCTAGGACAAGTGATGGAATACTCATCTGTGCTGCATTCTGTGCTTCATCCTTTCCTCATCACTTTGCAGCTTTACAAACATAATGGCAATTCAACTAAGCTTCTGTTTCATTTCTGTTCATTCCTCTATCTGTCTCAATTCTGAGGTATCATGAGTTGCTTTTTATATTAATCGTGTTACTCAAATGTAGACTATCACTATGAAGGAAAGGAAAATGTAATAGAGTATATCAATGAAAGAAAATGGATGCACTCCAATTTGCCTACCGTCACAACAGTTACCATTTAATTGGCTCCTCACTCAGCTCTGGAACATCAGGATGGTGAGGGTACATGCAGCAGGATGCTCTTCATTGACTACAACTATCATCCCTTCGAAACTAATCAGTAAGCTCCAAGACCCAGGCTTCGATTCCTCCCTGTCCAACTGGTTCCTTAATCTCCTCACTTGAAGACCTCAGTCAGTACAGATTTGGAACAACATCCTTTCCACAGTCAACATCAGCAAAGGTGTAGCACAAGGTTGTGTGCTTAGCAACCTGCTCTATTTACATTCTACCTTTGATTATGTGACTAAGTACAGCTGCAATGCCATATTTAAGTTTTCTGATGACACCACTGTTGTTGACCAAATCAAAGGTGGTGACAAATTGGAACAGAGAAGGAGATTGAAAATCTGGTCGAATGATGTCATAACAACAACGTCTCACTCAACATCAGCAAAACCAATAAGCTGATTATCAACTCTGAAATGGCGGATGAAATGAATAAGTACTTTGCATCAGTCTTCACTGTGTAAGGCACTAGCAGTATGCTGGAAGTTCACGAGTATCAGAAGGCAGAAGTGAGTGCAGTTGCTATTATTAGGGAGAAGGTGCTTGGGAAGCTGAAAGGTCTGAAGGTAGATAAGTCATTTGGATCAGATGGACTACACCACAGGGTTCTGAACAAGGCAAATGAAGAGATTGAGGAGGTACTAGTAATGACCTTTCAAAAACCACTAGATTCTGGCATAGTTCCAGAGGACTGGAAAATTGCAAATGTTGCTCCACTCTTCACAAAGGGAAGGAGGGAGGCAGAAGAAAGGAAATTATAGGCCAGTTAGCCTGACCTCAGTGAGTGGGAGGATGTTGGAGTTAATTGTTAAGAGTGATGTTTCAAAAACTTGGAAGCACATGGTAAATAGGCTAAATTCAGCATAGTATTAGAGGAAAGGTACTACCATGGATAGAGCATTGCTCGATTTGCAGGAGGTAAAGGGTGGGAATAAAGGGAGCCTTTTCTCATTGGCTGCTGGTGTTCCACAGGGGTCGATGTTGGGACCACTTCTTTTTATGTTGTACGTCAATGATTTAGATGAAAGAATTGATGGCTTTCTGGCCAAGTTTGTAGACGATATGAAGATAGGTGGATGAGCATGTAGTGTTGAGGAACCTGGAGTCTGTAGAAGAACTTAGACAGTTTAGGAGAATGGGCAAAGAAGTGGCAGGTGAAATTTAGTGTTGAGATGTGTAAGATCATGCACTTTGGTAAAAGAAATAAAAGCCAAGACTATTTTCTAAATGGGATGAAAATTCAAAATTCTGAGGTGCAAAGAGACTTGGGAGTCCTTGTGCAAAATTTTGTAAAGATTAACTTGCAGGCTGAGTCGGTGATGAGGAAGTCAAATGCAATGTTAATTTTCACTTCAAGAGGACTAGAATATAAAAACAAGAATGTAATGTTGAGGGTTTTTAAGGCACTGGTGAGGCCTCACTTGGAGTATTGTGAGCAGGTTTGGGCCTCTTATCTAAGAAAGTTGTCACCAGACAGAGTACAGAGAAGGTTCACGAGAATTATTCCAGGAATGAAAAGCTTATCATTTGAGGTGCATTTGATGGCTCTGTGCCTGTATTCACTGGAATTTAGAAAAATGAGCCGGAGAGGGAAATCTCATTGAAAACTATCGAATGTTGAAAGGCCTAGATAGAGTGGATGTGGAAAAGTTGATTCAAACCAGAGTAGAACCAAAGGGTACAAACTTGGAATAGAGAGATGCCCATTTGGAATGGAGATAAGCAGGAATTTCTTTAGTCAGAGAGTGGTGAAGTTGTGGAATTTATTGCCACAGGCAGCTGTGGAAGTCAGGTCATTGGATGAGTTTCAGGCGCAGGTTGATAGATTCTTGATAAGTCAGAGCATGGAGGGTCAGGGGAAGAAGGCAGGAGAATGTGGTTGAGGGGGAAATGGATCAGCCATGATGAAATGGCACAGTAGATCCGATGGACCAAATGACTGATTTCTGCTCCAATGTCTTATGGTGTACAGGGGGAAGAAGCCAGAGGTCTATGAGCCACTCCTCATTAAGGGATCAGAGTTGGAGAGGGTCAATACCTTCAAATTCCTTGCTGTCCTGCTACCAGCACTTGTGTGCCATCGCAAAAAAGGCATGACAGCACCTACTGTACAACTTCTTAGAAGCTTGCATAGATTTGACATGTCATCTAAAACATCAACAACATTATATAGATGCGTAGTAGAGAGTATTCTGATGGATTGCATCACGGCCTGGTATGGAAACACCAATGCCCAGGAATGGAATAGTCTACAGAAAATGGTGGTACAGCCCTGACAATCATAGGCAAAGCCCTTCTCACCATAAAGCACATTGCCATAAGAAACCAGCATACATTATCGAAGACTTACGTCATCCAAGCCATCCCCTCTTCTCACTACTACCATTGGGCAGGAGATATAAGAGCCTTATGTCCCACACCACCAAGATCAAGAATAGTTATTGCTCTACAACCATTGGGCTCCTGAACCAACATAGAAAGCCACTCACCTCAGCTCTGAACTTATTTCACAACCTACAGACTCACTTTCAAGGTCTCTGCAACTCATCTTCTCAATTTTATTTGTCTATTTGTACTATTTGTTTTCTTTTGCTTCTTGGTTGTTTGTCAGTCTTTATTTATGTAGAGAGCTTTTCTTAAATTCTATTGTATTTCTTTATTTTCCTATAAATGCCCACAAGAAAATAAATCACAAGGTAATATATAGTGAAATATATGTAAATTCGTAATAAATAAGTAACTAAATTTCCTTTGAGCAGTGTACTTCAGTAATTATTCAACTGTGAAAGAACATTTTTGCAACATGGAGTATCTGCAACTTGAGTTTAAATTTTTATTACACTCTGAAATGAAAAAATAATCGGATTTTATTGAGCTTTGACCAAGGGAATTTGCCACAAAGGACGGAAGAGAAGGTAGACTGCATTAGGTCACCTGTTATCTCAGTTCTGATTTTCAATGTTCTTTGGAAAATACCATCCATTCAATTGTCAATTTTTTTAAGGAAGTTTTAACTTTCCACATATTGCCTGGGACTCCCATATTGTAAAATGTGATAGAGTTTGTTAAATGTGTTCAAGAAAGTTTCCTTAATCCATATATAGAGGTCCCAACTCGAGAGAGTGCAATCTTCTTTTAGGGAATGAGACAGAGCAGGTCACATAAGTGTGTGCAGGGGAACATTTTGGATGCAGGGATAATAATTCCATTGGTTTAAAGATAATTATGGAAGAGAATAGCACTCACTATCTGGTTGAAATTATATATTGGAGAAAGGCCAGTTTTGATGGCATCTGAAAGAATCCAGCAGGCATGGATTGAAATAGGTTCAGACTTTATTCCCTGAAACATAGCAAAAAGAAGTTCTAATGGATATAGATAGTGTAAATGCAAGCAGGATTTTTCCACTGAGATGTGCTGACTGGAAATAACATCTCCACCTCGCTGACAATTAACACTGGCGCTTCAAAGGGTTGTGTGCCTAGCCCACTGCTCTACTCTCTCTACACCCATGACTGTTTGGTTAGGTGTAGTTTAAACATTATCTATAAATTTGCTGATGATACTGCCATTGCTGGCAGAACTTCAGATGGTGATGAAAGGACGTACAGGAACAAGATATACGTTATTGGAGTGGTGTCGCAGCAATGACCTTGCACTCAATATCAGTAAGACCAAGGAGCAGACTGCGGACTTCAAGACAGGTAAAATGAAGAAACACAACCCAATCCTTATAGAAGGGTCAGAAGAGGAGAGAATGAGCAATTTCAAGTTCCTGGGTGTCACTCTCTCTAAGGACTTAAGCTGGGTGCAAAATATTGATGCAGCTATAAAGAAGGCAAGACAGAGCCTATATTTCATTAGGAATTTGAGGAGATTTGGTTTGTCAATTGAAACACCTGAAAACTTCTACAAACGTACTGTGGCTGCATCACTGTCTGGTATGGGGGGGGGCGCGGGCTACTGCACAAGATCAAAATAAGTTGCAGTAACCTGTAATATTAGTCAACTCTATCATAGGTACCAGCCTCCATAGTATCTAAGACATCTTCAAGGAACGGAGCCTTAGGAAGGCAACGTCCATCATTAAGGATCCCCACCACCCCACAGCATGTCCTCTTCACACTGTTGCCATCGGGAAGGAGGTGGAGAAGTCTGAGGCACACACTCAGTGATTCAGGATCAGCCTCCTCTCCTCTGCTATCTGTTTTCTAAATGGAGATTGAACCCATGAACACTACCTCACTACTTTTTTATTTTGGCTTTGCACCACTTACTTTAACTTATCTATGTAATAGACGTATAAATACTTAAAGTCACTCAGTTTTTTTCTCTATATTTATCATGTATTTCATTGTACTGCTGCCGTAAAGTTAACAGATTTCACAACCTATACCGGTGATATTGAATCTGATTCTGATTCTGACTAGAACTAGAAGCTATAGGTTAAGGGCGAAAGGTGAAATATTTAAGGGGATCTGCTTCACTCAGAGGATTGTGTGAGGGTGGAATGTGCTGCTGAAAGAAGTGGTGGATATGGGTTAGATTGCAACATTTAAAGTAAGTACATGGATGGAATGTGTATGGAAAGCTATGGTCCAGGTGCTGGTCAATGGGACTAGGCAGAATAACAGTGTGACATGGCTGTAGTTCTCTATGACTATAAGTTTCTGTACTGATATTGCTGTGTTTGTTTAATGTGCAGTTTCAATTGCCTCTCCATTCATCACTGCTTTCCTATCAGAGGTGTTTTCACTGACAAGATTTGCTATAAATTCCCCAAAGAAGTAATGGAGGACTAAATGTGAGAATTGGCACAGCATAGTTAGAAACTCTGCTGATGAAATATGCACAAAGTAGCAGCTGTAATACAGAGGTTCATATTAATAGATATTGCATAAGTTCAGAAATAGGAGAATAGAGCACTGAATGAATCAGTGGTGCTGTGAAAGCATTTAGGTTTTTTGGGCATGGCTTCTGCATATGGGGCCAGTGGCACCTGTACAAATTGGATGGGTTACACAGTGAGAAACATAACAATGGACTATTAAAACTTCTCTAGGTATGCATGAAGGATAAGACTGGCAAAGCCAAAAGGCAAACCTTACAGAGAGAGATGGGAGAATTTATAATGGGAAATGAGCAAATGGCAGAGAATTAAAGAATTCCTTTGTGTCCATCTTCAAGGAAGCAACACAAAACTCTTGTCAGAAATAATAGAGAATACATTTTTTCTAGCAAGAAAACTGAAGGAAATTAATACAGGTTAAAAAATGTCATACTAGTATGACGTACATCCCAGAGTTTTGAAAAAGCTACAGTAGATGTAGACATAACAGATGCAGTGGTTATACGATGTGATCATTTTGGTTTGATGGGGGATCTAGAACAAGAGAGCACCATTTTGAAATATTGGTATATTATTTAGGACTGAGATGCGGAGACATTACATTGCTCAGAAGGTGGTCATTTTTTAGAACGCTCTGTCAGAGGACACGAAAGCCCAGTAAGTAAATTAATTAAGAATTGCCTTTGCTAGCATTTTAGATATTGTTGGGATCGAAGGATACGGGACAGTGCAGGAAAGTGGAGCTGAGATTATGCTTCAATTATACAGAGCATTCAGTGGACATAGCGGCATATTTAAAGAAGGATGGATGTTAATGTGTGGAAGCAGTTCAGAGAAAGGTTCCCTAAACCAATACTAAAGCAAAAACCAGGTCAGGTAGTGTCTGTGGAAAAAGAAAGATTTAACATTTCAATACGGTACTAGGAAAGAGCGAATACAAGTTAGTTTTAATTTGCAGAGAGTGTGAGGGAGGAGGGAGTCTCCATCTTGTCTCTGTCAATGTACATCATGTCTTACATCTAGTGCTTGTTGTAAGTGGATTACTGTTTTCATCACCGATCCGTGCACTTTGAAGATTTGGAGACCTACGCATAAGAGTCAATACCCATAACATATCAAAATCTGTAATATGATTTGTTTAGTCTTTCTACAATCACATACAGTATAATCAACTTTTCCTACTAACTTGAATTAAAAAGTTCAAAATATTTATATGATTATTTACTGACATCACAATGATCATACCTGTGGACTCGTAACTGATAATTAAATCCATTGGTTTGTTGGACTGAGTTTCAAGTAATTGCATTTCATTTTTCTGCTTCTCCCACAACAGCCTATTGAACAGACGAGAAGTGACCCCTGGAGCCTAGAAATACATTAGTGGCCAAGGTAGAACAAGCATTCAGTTTCGGTCTTCCCATTATAGGAAGGATGTGGAGGCTTTGGAGAGGTTTACCAGGATGCCGCCTGGGTTAGAGGGCATTTACTATATTGAGAGGTTGCCAGTCTCGGGTTGTTTTCTCTGGAGTAGCAGAAGCTGACAGGAGGTCTGATAGAGCTTGATAAGATTACGAGAGGGATAATTGGACAGCTGGTATCTTTATCGCAGGGTTGAAATATCTCATACCAGAGGGCATTAAGGTAAGAGGGGCTAAATTCAAAGGAGATGTGTGGGGCAAGTATTTTGTGCAGAGTGCTTTTGGTGTCTGGACTGCACATCCGGGTGGTGGTGGAGGCAAGTACATTAGAGGTTTCAAGAAACTCAATTTCAACATTCAGGAGAAGTCTGGCTGGGCACGTGGATGGTAGGGGTATGGAGGGCTGTGGTCCCGGTGCAGGTCAATGGCTGTAGGCAGGTTAAATGGATCAGCATGGAATAGATGGGCCAAAGGCCCTGGTTCTGTGCTGATTCTATGACTCTAAACTCTTAGACACACACATGAACATGCAGGAAACAGAAGTATATGGACATTGTTTAGGCAGAAGGGATGAGTCTCATTCTTTTTGTAGTTCTTACAAATAAAAAGAAGCTGACTACAGTTCATTCACATGAGACTTTCTTCTTTCATACCACTTGATTGAGGGGAAAGAACGCCATAATACATAGAAAAACAGAGAATAGAACCTAGAAAATATAGCACAGGAAAAGGCCCTTTGGCCCACAGTCTGTGCTAGCCATGATCACAACTGCAACTGCAGATCTGTCTGCACATGGTCTATATTCTTTGGTTCCTTGTCTTTTCATCTGTCTGTCTAAATGACCCCTAAACATTGCTATCTTATCAGATTCCACTCAGAATACAAAACTGACCTATTGATATCTCAAAGGGAGATGCTTTATTAGAACTATAAACCATTTTTTTTTCATTTTTCCCAATTCCATATTGTAGCAATTAGCAGACAATTTTTGGAGCATTTGAATGAACATTCTAGTTAGACATTTTGAAACCCATATGGTGATGTTAATAATCTGAGAATGGTTATGGTAAAGAAAATCAAACTTTCCAATTTTCTTTTAAAGGAATCAAGCATCCCACACAGTTAATGGATTACCAAGATTTCCTTGGTTTAACTTCCAGGAAGAAAAGTTTGGCACTCAAAACTATGTTAAAGTTTGCCAGGCCCTACAGTGTTCCAGGACAATTGGGTCATGCTGGAGATTAAAGCCAAACATATTGGACTATTTGTTATGTCATGTGGATCAGTTATGAAAGCCTATTGCAAAAGATTATTGGAACTTCTCAGAAGAACAGCTGGTGGTTATGATTATTACAGTTTCTTTAATTACATAGACACACACCATGATGTTCATTAATATATCAAGAATAAGTGTTGCTCAAGTACTATAGTCAAGAAGCACATACTTATAGATGCTTGAACAGCTTTTATTTATTAACCAAGCTCTGACATTTCCTGACTCAGACAACACAGAGCCTTATGACTATTCACAATATTTCCCAATTTGTTATTCTTGCCAAGATGTGTTGGGAAATATTCCATGTTTTTTTCTATGTCTCTCTTTGCACAGAGTCATGTTTGTAAAGGAAAAGAATGCTAAGGCACTTACACAGCTGCAACACAGTACATTGTATTCTTTGCTACTTTTCTCAGAAGCTCAAATAAGGAGCAAGCAACTTTTTCGAATGAAAATGCATCTCTACATCAGTTAGAGGGACTCTTCTGTTCAGCTCAGCCTTATAGCTCGGTTGCTGCTAGTTTCAGACAAAAGCAGAAAAGCAGTGCCAAATCCTGCTCCTGCAGCAGAAAGTTCTGCTGAATGCATTTTGGAAGGAAAATGCCTTGTATCTTTTCTCTTAAGAGGTATAGAATAACACAACATAGAAATAGGCCTTTCAGCCCATCTCATCCATGCCAGCCTCATTTTTTGCCTAGTCCCATGGTCTGCACCTGCACTATATCCTTCCTTATCTCCCTCAACCATGTACCATCCAAACGTCTCTTAAATGTTACATTGAACCCGTATCCAACAACTTCCGCTGGCAGCTCATTCCACAGTCAAACATCCTCCAAGTGAAGAAGATCCCTCTCAGGTTCACACTTAGATATTTCAACTTTCAGCCTTGTCAACTAAACTAAGGTTAAGAATTTGGAAGAATCCTTGGGAAGCTCCTTCTTCTATCAGTGAAACTTGTTCTTACTTAATTGCTGCCACACTGCTTTTTGGCAATAGGTGTCTTTCTTTCATAGTGCCAGTGTCTTCAGGGCTTGGGAATATGGAAGAAATCCCTATTTTAGTAGTAAAACTGGTCTAGGAGATGCATTGACAATGGTTTTAGAACCACAATATCTTACAACTTTGGAGAAGGCTAATCTATCCACGCATGTAAGAACTACATAATTATTGACTGTCTCCAGCTCTTTCTCGATCATCTTGCAATTTTAGCATTTATTCAATTCTCCTTTAAATGTTACTATTGAATCTGCATTCACTACCTTTATGGATTGTGTAATCCAAATTACATCGGCTCTTGACCTGTTCAGATGGGTCTATTGAGGAATATAGGGTAGCAAGAAAGGAGCTTAAGAAGGGGCTGAGAAGAGCAAGAAGGGGGCATGAGAAGGCCTTGGCAAGTAGGGTAAAGGAAAACCTCAAGACATTCTTCAATTATTTGAAGAACAAAAGGATAACAGGAGTGAAGGAAGGACCAATTAGAGATAAAGGTGGGAAGATGTGCCTGGAGGCTGTGGAAGTGAGCAAGGTCCTCAATGAATACTTCTCTTCGGCATTCACCAATGAGAGGGAACTTGATGACAGTGAGGACAATATGAGTGAGGTTGATGTTCTGGAGCATGTTGGTATTAAGAGAGAGGAGGTGTTGGAGTTGTTAAAATACATTAGGACAGATAAGTCCCCGGGGCCTGACGGAATATTCCCCAGGCTGCTCCACGAGGTGAGGGAAGAGATTGCTGAGCCTCTGGCTAGGATTTTTATGTCCTTGTTGTCCACAGGAATGGTACGGAGGATTCGAGGGAGGCGAATATTATCCCCTTGTTCAAAAAGGGTAGCAGGGACAGTCCGGGTAATTATAGACCAGTGAGCCTTACATCTGTGGTGGGAAAGCTGTTGGAAAAGATTCTTAGAGATAGGATCTATGGGCATTTAGAGAATCATGGTCTGATCAGGGACAGTCAGCATGGCTTTGTGAAGGGCAGATCATTTCTAACAAGCCTGATAGAGTTCTTTGAGGAGGTGACCAGGCATATAGATGAGGGTAGTGCAGTGGATGTGATCTACATGGATTTTAGTAAGGCGTTTGACAAGGTTCCACACCGTAAGCTTATTCAGAAAGTCAGAAGGCATGGGATCCAGGGAAGTTTGGCCAGGTGGATTCAGGACTGGCTTGCCTGCAGAAGGCAGAGGGTCATGGTGGAGGAAGTACATCCGGATTGGAGGGTTGTGACTAGTGGTGTCCCACAAGGATCTGTTCTGGGACCTCTACTTTTCGTGATTTTTATTAACGACCTGGATGTGGGGGTAGAAGGGTGGGTTGGCAAGTTTGCAGATTACACAAATGTTAGTGGTGTTGTAGATAGTGTAGAGGACTGTCGAAGATTGCAGAGGGACATTGATAGGTTGCAGAAGTGGACTGAGAAGTGGCAGATGGAGTTCAACCCGGAGAAGTGTGAGGTGGTACACTTTGGAAGGACAAACTCCAAGGCAGAGTACAAAGTCAATGGCAGGATACTTGGTAGTGTGGAGGAGCAGAGGGATCTGGGGATCCATGTCCACAGATCCCTGAAAGTTGCCTGACAGGTAGATAGGGTAGTTAAGAAGGTTTATGGGTTGTGTTACGTACCCCGTAACTGGGTTGCCAAACCAGCAGAAATGGATCACTCAGTTGGAGTCTGGATTACTGGAACTAAGGAAGTTTTATTAAAGAAATAAGCAACACAGTACTCTAATCAAAAGGATAATGAATACAACAGTTCAGCAATGATAAACACACATGTACACAGAAACTAGGATAATAGGATCAATCAAGCTCTATCGTCGTCTAGGGGTAAATGACCAGTTTCAAAGTGACGCAAAGTTCAGTTCAATTGAGTTCAGTTCAGTTCACAGTAATCACTGCCGTGGGAGAGAGGGAGAGAAAGTGAATGAATATTCAAAAACGGCTTCCACACAGACCTTAGATATTCCTTGCAGTCAGCTTTCGGGCGAGCCCTTTGTAATGTCTTCTGAGGTCACCGACTGTGACCCCTCCGTTCCTCTACAGTGAACCTGGCACCCAGGCAAGGGCGGACACACACCAGGTTCCCGCCTATCGTTCCTTTCCACCCTGTGCGTCTATGGCTTGGTCCCGCGACCAGCCCTCCAAAAACTCCCACCGACTTGTGGGAGACGCACCGCTTCCAGGGTCTCGTTACCTCGTGGTGTCGTGTGTGTGCTGCCTTAGCGAACCTGTCCCTTTTTATCCCCCTGCTGGGATATCGCCTGTCCATCACTTCAAACAGTTCAGGGTTCAAAGAGGAGCCGGTCTTGACACTTCCCAGACCGCTGTCTCCTTCTGTTAAGCTCTCCCGTCTCTTCATTAACATTTCCAAATGCTGCTCCATTGTCTTTACTTATCTCTCTCTCCTGAAGACAGGTGGCAGATCAACTGTTGATCCCACCGGTGATAGCACAGGACAGTCAATATCTTGGTCTATGTGTACCTTCGTCACGCCCCTCACCTTTAAGGATTTTTACTGGGGTAAAAATTACAAACATGAATACATTACTTTATACACACAAATATACATCTTTATCAGCTATTTGGCTAATACAGCGAATTTTAAGTTGTCAACACCTGACAGACAGTCAGCAATCACATTTTCTGTTCCTTTTATATGTGTTATTAATAATCCCTTAAACCAGGCTCCAACTTAGCAAACTTCATAGTGGCCAAAAACACTGATGAATTGCGATCAATGTAACCTCTCATTGGGTTTCGTCCCGGACCACAATAACAAGGGTCGTCCCATTCCGACTTAGTTTTCTCTCACAAGGGCTTAGTAGGAGGGGGAGGGGTAGTAACCGCAGAGTTATTGCAAAACTTCCTACGGTACCCCACCATCTCCAAGAGCCTTCTGAGGACCCTCTTGTCTGTCGGGGTTGGGATGTCAGAGATAGCCTGCCACTGTAGCTTGCATCGCTGCCAGCTGCCCCTGTGTCACCACAATTCCCAGATAAGTGGCCTTCGTGTGGCCGAGCTCATTTTTTTCAAGGTTCACTATCAAGCTGGCTTCAGACAGCCGTATTACGTCGCCAATACACACTTCTGTCTTCGTTAGCCTTTTTGTCACTGAATTAGTCATTCTATAGGGTTGTTGTTCACTAGGCTGGCCTAGCGTGACAAACACCACCCAACGTCCCGTTCTTTGCATCGCCTCGGGACAATCAAACACACGAGTCGTTTAATTACTTCTCCTAAAGAGTCGCTTTTTTCGGGGATTAAGGGAGAGACTTTATCAGCAGAGCTGGCCAAAACAATAGCCTCCTCTCATCTGGTCGATACCATACTCATCTTTTCAAAATGGTGTTTTTTTCTTATCAGGGGGACCCTAGCTTCATTGATTTCCATGCTAACACCGACTAGGTTTGTTAGCATATCAAAAGCCTGTGACCGTCTCAGTTCGCACCTGCCATAATCAATAACATCCTTCCTCCTGTGCAGCCGGTAAACCTCTTTCATGATTCCACCAACTGTTTCCTCCAGCACCTCAAAATGTCCACCGAGGGGTACCTTGTGGGCCAGGTTAAAAATCTCATCCCCATAACTCTTTTGCACCACCCCCCATTCCTCATCTGCGGGTACGGTACTTGGTCTCCCTTTTTTCCTTAGCACTTACTCCTCCACACAATAGCCTACTGGCTCCCTTCTTAATTCTGCGTCAGAGAGAGCTGTGTCCACCAAAACCATCAGCCTCTCGTCTCGCTCCTGCGCCTGCACAAATTCCTTCCTGGCTAATGCTAAGTCTGTCTCAGCTCCCTCACTACCTCTTGTTTCACTACACTCCTTCTTTTCATTTTCTACCTTCTCCTGGTACGTCTCAGCTAAATTTACTTCGGGAGTCCCCAGATGAACCTGTGAGTCCATGGGCAGGGCCTCAATGCTGGCAGGCTGACCTGTCAATCTCACAGCTGGGAACACGATTCCCCCGGCGAGGTCATTACCGAGCAAGACTTCCACGCCTTTCATCGGTAATTCGGGCCTCACCCTGATCGTGACTAGTCCAGAGACCAGGTTGCTTTGTAGGTGTATCTGGTGCAAAGGGACTGCCTCTGTCCCTTCCCCAATACCTTTGACTTTGACCTCCCCAGTCTGGGTCTCTGAACTAAATTCTAATACACTCTTCAATATCAATGACTGACACTCTCCCGTGTCTCTCCAGATCCGCACTGGAACTGGGTTTAATCCCTCCTTCACTGACACCAATCCAGCCGAGATAAACCTCTCGCACCCTTCCTGAACTTTGGTAGACCTTTCCTCTCCTAGTGGTTCGCTTACCAGCTCGATACAGCCAGTCAAAATCGCCGTTTTTCCTTTTCCCGTCTCCTTCTTTGGGGCAAAGCACCTGGACGCAAAGTGTCCGGCTTTCCCACAATTATAACAGACGACCCCAGGAGACTTCCTACCAGACTGCTCCTGGTCTACCTTATCCTTCTCACTAGTCCCCGGCTTATTTTCTGACTTTTCTGGCGGACTCTCCCCGCCATCCTGACTACCCTTCTGGTAGCCTTTACTCGGGGCAAACTTCATTCTATGCGTCAACGCGTACTCATCTGCTAACTTAGCAGTTGCGGCTAACGTGGCTGCCTCTTTCTCATCTAGGTAGGGTCTCATACCCTCAGGGACACAACCTTTAAACTGCTCAATCAGGATCAGCTGTAGCAGTCTGTCATAATCACCCTCTACCCCCTTCGAGGCAAACCAACGCTCACAATATGTCTGCATCTCACGGACAAGCTCTAAATACGTGCGGTCCCACTGCTTCCTCACATTCCGGAACCTCTGCCGGTATGCCTCCGGGACCAACTCATAAATCCTGAGGATGGCCTCTTTCACCACCTCATACCTCTGGGCATCTTCCGCGGACAAAGCTGAGTAAGCTTGTTGGGCTTTCCCTTTCAGTACACTCTGAAGCAAAACAGCCCACTTATCCCTCGGCCAGTCCTGACTTGTAGTAACTTTTTCGAAGTGGAGAAAGTACCGATCCACATCAGTATCGTCAAATGGGGGAACCACCCTAACCTCCTGGGTCGCCCGGAACCCTCTACCTTGGTTCGGCACGGGCCCCTGCTCTGCCCTTAACCTTAACTTCTCCAGCTCAAATTCCCTTTCCCTCTGTTTCTCCTCTCGCTCCAACTGCCTCTCTCTCTCTTGTCGTTGTAACTGTCTCTCTCTCTCTCCTGCCTTTCTAACTGTTTCTCTTTCTCCTGCCTTTCTAACTCTCTCTCTCTCTCCTGCCTTTCTAACTGTTTCTCTTTCTCCTGCCTTTCTAACTGCTTCTCTTCGTGTTCTAACTGCCGTACCCGGAACTCGTGCTCGAGTCTCAGTTTTTCAAGCTGCACCTGTACCGCGTCTCCAGCAGGTTTTTCAATAGACGCCACCTCCAGCTCCCCTTGGGGAAACACACCTTTAGATACATAGTGCTCTATGATAGCTCTGTGTATCTCCTCTCTCCTCATTGTCAACTTCCCCTTAACAAGATTCAACCGTTTGGCCACAGCTACCAATTCCGCTTTCCTGGCATCCTCTAATGCCTCCAAGGTCGGCGCCTTTAGAAATTCCTCAATCTCCATTTCTGCTGTTTGCCTTTTCTTTCTTTCGGGAATTTTAACCCAATCAATTTACCCCGTCCCAAATTTAGCGTTCAAAATCGCGGACGAGAACCCCACTTATGTTACGTACCCCGTAACTGGGTTGCCAAACCAGCAGAAATGGATCACTCAGTTGGAGTCTGGATTACTGGAAGTAAGAAAGTTTTATTAAAGAAATAAGCAACACATTACTCTAATCAAAAGGATAATGAATACAACAGTTCAGCAATGATAAACACACATGTACACAGAAACTAGGATAATAGGATCAATCAAGCTCTATCGTCGTCTAGGGGTAAATGGCCAGTTTCAAAGTGACGCAAAGTTCAGTTCAATTGAGTTCAGTTCAGTTCACAGTAATCACTGCTGTGGGAGAGAGGGAGAGAAAGCGAATGAATATTCAAAAACGGCTTCCACACAGACCTTCGATATTCCTCGCAGTTAGCTTTCGGGCGAGCCCTTTGTAATGTCTTCTGAGGTCACCGACTGTGACCCCTCCATTTCCTCTACAGTGAACCTGGCACCCAGGCAAGGGCCGACACACACCAGGTTCCCGCCAATCGTTCCTTTCCACCCCGTGCGTCTATGGCTTGGTCCCGCGACCAGCCCTCCAAAAACTCCCACCGACTTGTGGGAGACGCACCGCTTCCAGGGTCTCGTTACCTCGGGGTGTCATGTGTGTCTTGCCTTAGCGAACCTGTCCCTTTTTATCCCCCTGCTGGGGTATCGCCTGTCCATCACTTCAAACAGTTCAGGGTTCAAAGAGGAGCTGGTCTTGACACTTCCCAGACCTCTGTCTTCTTCCGTTAAGCTCTCCCGTCTCTTCATTAACATTTCCAAATACTGCTCCATTGTCTTTACTTACCTCTCTCTCCTGAAGACAGGTGGCAGATCAACTGTTGATCCCACTGCAGAAGTGGACTGAGAAGTGGCAGATGGAGTTCAACCCGGAGAAGTGTTTGGTGGTACACTTTGGAAGGACAAACTCCAAGGCAGAGTACAAAGTCAATGGCAGGATACTTGGTAGTGTGGAGGAGCAGAGGGATCTGGGGATCCATGTCCACAGATCCCTGAAGGTTGCCTGACAGGTAGATAGGGTAGTTAAGAAAGCTTATGGGTTGTTAGCTTTCATAAGTCGAGGGACAGAGTTTAAGAGTTGCGAGGTAATGATGCAGCTCTATAAAACTCTGGTTAGGCCACACTTGGAGTACTGTGTCCAGTTCTGGTCACCTCACTATAGGAAGGATGTGAAAGCATTAGAAAGGGTACAGAGGAGATTTACCAGGATACTGCCTGGTTAAGAGAATATGGATTATGATCAAAGATTAAGGGAGCTAGGGCTTTGCTCTTTGGAGAGAAGAAGGATGAGAGGAGACATGATAGAGGTGTACAAGATATTAAGAGGAATAAATAGAGTGGATAGCCAGCACCTCTTCCCCAGGGCACCACTGCTCAATACAAGAGGACATGGCTTTAAGGTAAGGGGTGGGAAGTTCAAGGGGGATATTAGAGGAAGGTTTTTCACTCAGAGAGTGGTTGGTGTGTGGAATACCCTGCCTGAGTCAGTGGTGGAGGCAGATACACTAGTGAAATTTAAGAGACTACTAGACAGGTATATGGAGGAATTTAAGGTGGGAGGTTATATGGGAGGCAGGGTTTGAGGGTCAGCACAACATTGTGGGCCGAAGGGCCTGTACTGTGCTGTACTATTCTGTGTCTATGTCTATGTTCCCTTTTGTTTTTTACATTAATTATCTCAGAATGTGTTCATCTGTTCTGCCAGAGAAAATGGTTTCATCTAATTAATTCCATTACAACTGCTTATTATTTTGAATAACTTGATCATCTTTCCCTTCAAAATTAAAACTTTATAGATGATAAGTTTTTTATCCCTCGAGGGCCAATATTTTACACTCAACACTAAAGATAGATTAACTTGTCATCTCCATTAGTTGTGGATTATTTGAAGTTGTTTTTGAGGACACGAAGTATTTTTAATATGGATTTTTTTTATCAGGACATTCAATAAGACCATAAGACATAGGAGCAGAGTTAGGCCATGCAACCCATCGAGTCGACTGTGGCATTCCATCATGGGTGATCTTGGATCCCACTCAACCCTATACACCTGCCTTCTCACTATAATCTTTGATGCCCTGACCTATCAATAAACTATCAACTTTTGCTTTAAATATCCTCACAGTCTTGGTCGCCACAGCTGTTTGTGGCAGAGCATTCCACAGATTCCCCAGCCTTTGGCTAAAAAAATTCCTGCTTACCTCTGTTCAAAAGGATTGCCTCTCAGTTTTGAGGCTGTGCCCTCTAGTTCTGGATACCCCCACCATAGGAAACAACCTCTCCACATCCACCCTATCTAATCCTTTCAACATTCAGTAGGTTTCAGTGAGATCCCCCCCCCCCACATTCTTCTAAGTGCTAGTGAATACAGGTCCAAAGCTGCCAAATGCTCCTCATATGTTAACCCCTTCAGTCCCAGAATCATCCTCGTGAACTCCTCTGGACTCTCTCCAATGACAACAGATCCTTTCTGAAATAAGGGGCCCAAACCTGTTGACAATTCTCCAAGTGCGGCCTGACTAGTGTATTATTCAAGGCTTATTGAGAAAGTAAGGAGGCATGGGATCCAAGGGGACATTGCTTTGTGGATCCAGAACTGGCTTGCCCACAGAAGGCAAAGAGTAGTTGTAGATGGGTCATATTCTGCATGGAGGTCAGTGACCAGTGGTGTGCCTCAAAGATCTGCTCTGGGACCCCTTCTCTTCGTGATTTTTATAAATGACCTGGATGAGGAGGTGGAGGGATGGGTGAGTAAATCTGCTGATGACACAAAGTTGGGGGTGTTGTGGATAGTATGGAGGGCTGTCAGATTCTTGGCAGTGTGGAGGGTCAGAGGGATCTTGGGGTCCAAGTTCATAGGACACTCAAAGCTGCTGCACAGGTTGACTCTGTGGTTAAGAAGGCATACGGTGCATTGGCCTTCATCAACCATGGGATTGAGTTCAAGAGCTGAGAGGTAATGTTACAGCTATATAGGACCCTGGTCAGACCCCACTTGGAGTACTGTGCTCAGTTCTGGTCACTTCACTACAGGAAGGATGTGGAAACTATAGAAAGCGTGCAGAGGAGATTTACAAGGATGTTGCCTGGATTGGGCAGCATGCCTTATGAGAATAGGTTGAGTAAACTCAGACTTTTCTCTTTGGAGAGTCAGAGGATGAGAGGTGACCTGATAGAGGTGTATAAGATGATGAGAGGCATTGATCGTGTGGATAGTCAGAGGCTTTTTCCCAGGGCTGAAATGGTTGCCACAAGAGGACACAGGTTTAAGGTGCTTGAAAGTAAGTACAGAGGAGACGTCAGGGATAGGCTTTTTACACGGAGAGAGGTGAGTGCGTGGAATGGGCTGCCAGCGATGGTGGTGGAGGCGGATACGATAGGGTCTTTCAAGAGGCTCCTGGATAGGTACATGGAGCTTAGGAAAATAGAGAGCTATGGGTAACCTGAGGTAATTTCTGAAGTAAGTACATGTTCAGTGAAGCATTGTGGGCCGAAGGGCCTGTATTGTTCCGTAGGTTTTCTATGTTCTATGTTTCTGTTATAAAGGATCAGCATTATTTCCTTGCTTTTATATTCTATTCCCCTTGAATTAAATGCCAACAGAGCATTTGTTTTCTTTACCACAAACTCAACCTGTAAACTAACCTTCTGGGAGTCTTGCACAAGGACTCCTAAGTCCCTTTGCACCTCTGATGTCTGAATTTTCTCCCCATTTAGATAATAGTCTACACTTTTGTTCCTTTTACCAAAATGCATAATCATACATTTCCCAACACTGTATTCCATCCGCCATTATTTTGCCCATTATTATTTCCTGATAGGTCAAAGTATCAAAGGACACGAGAAGTCAGGTGTATGGGGCTGAGTGGGATCCAGGATCAGCCATGATGGAACGGCAGAACAGACTAAATGGGCTGAATGGCCTAATTCTGCTCCTATGTCTTATGGTCTTATAATGAACAGGTTTCATTTTTACAGACGTCCATAAGTCAATTTAGTCTGTATAGTCTGTAAGTCAGGAGAATACATAAAAGTCACTTGATTTGGTAATCATATATCTGCAAATTGTGATGAATGGTATCAAAAGTACAAAAGACAGGTAAGGACGAACATTTACTGAAAGTGGAGACAGAGATGAATTTAGTTCTGCTGTTCATTGGAATGAATGTATGTGTACACTCAAAAGTACAGAGTTTTGAGTTTAATAATTTTAAAGGAGCTTGTTTATATGTTGGGTGTCTATGAGTTATGCACTCACAACCCAAGGAGATTACCTGAACTTCCACATATAATGAGTTGAATGAAATTTATGGAAAATGGAGCAAGTGTGAACAAAAAGTGAGAAAAAATAAATTCCACTTTAGAATTGGAGAGAGACAGGTGAGAGAGAGAAAGAGAGATAGGTGAGAGAAACAGAGAGATAGAGAAACAGGTGAGAGAGAGAAAGAGAGATAGGTGAGAGAAACAGAGAGATAGAGAAACAGGTGAGAGAGAGAGAGAGACATGTGAGAGATGGAGAGACAGAGAGATTCAGGGGAGAGAGACCTAGAGAGACAGATGAAACAGACAGAGAGACGGAGAGAAAGAAACCAGAGGCAGCAGTGGATAAAAGAAGTAACACATACAAAATGCTGGAGGATCTCAGCAGGGCAGATAGCATCTATGGAAAGGAAAAACAGTTGACATTTCAGGCCAAGACCTTTTATCAGGGCTGGAAGTGTTTTGGATTTTGGATTTTTTCAGATTTTAGACTATCTAATGAAGCACCATCATTTACAACTCTGAATTTATGTGCCACCAGTAAGCAGTCTTTGTCTTACACTTGTTTATCACATATATGTGTTGAACAGTAATGATTATTACATTCCATCAATCAATGTCATGAAAATATAATGTGTGCAGTGTACCAAAAGCACCATGACAGCTTCAGAATATCTGAATTAACTGTTTAACAGCAACAAACAGCAGGTTTTCAATCTCCACCTATGATGCAGAGTTTTGATTAAAAGTTTACAGTACACTGTATTTGTATTTTACTTTTTTTAGGATTTACGTAAGGTATAAAAATAATCAGCATTGTAGACTTGTTCTGGTGTTAAATTTTCATCAGCGGCGATCTTGGCAATCTCCAAGTAAATACTCTCCTGCTTCATGCTCAGCAGATACTTTATCTTTAAAAATATTAAATCTTTAAAAATGTAATGCCGTGCCTTTTTTTAAAAAAGTTCCGCAACCAGCCTGCTGAATATTCACAATTACCTTCAATTTTCACTTTGCCATTAAAGATCATATCATTAAGTGGCATATTTCACTCCGACGTTGATGAATCCACTCTTTCAATACACATTCAAGATCTTCATTTTTTGCTTTATGCCGCTTTTTAAATTTTGTCATTAACTTCTGTTCATTACAGATGTGAGGTCTCTTCTCAGAAATGTCTCTGGTACGCAGAGATCTAAACGCTGCCTGGGAACCTTCCCAGAACCTTATGGAATTTTCCATTTGTGACATCACGTCAGCAATCAAAAAAATTTTTGATTTTGAAGGCTTTCAGGTTTTAGATTTTCGAATAAGGGGTACCAACCTGTAATTATATAATCAATTGGTACTCATTCAGGAAGTAATCTCAGTTCTGTAGGAAGCTTATGAGATAGTCAGCACTGTCTAATACATGAGACAGTTTTGCCAGAAATCTTTACCTTTTCTTCATACCTCCTGGTTAGCCTAGGCTACACAGAGGGTATTAGGAGAGAAATATCAGTGACAATGAGATTGTAACCATAAGCAGTTAAAGTTATTGAATGTTCAAAGCCTGTCCAATCAGCTTGCAATGTATTATCATGAAATTTCTCTTAGAAGATACAACATCTTAAAATACAGATATAATATTCATGGGGTGTCAATAAGACATTTATTTCATACTGAAAATGAAAATTATCATTGAGATCAAGAATCTCCGGAGGAGAAGGCCCCAAATCTTCGGCTTTGCCTATCGCCTGTGCTGGGGCCGGGGTCGAAGCGCTCGGCAGAGATGGTGCTCGGTGCTCGGTGTCAGAGGGCTGGTCGGAGGCTCGAAGTTTTCAGACGGACTCAAGAGTCGGCCTTGGTCAGGTGCTTCCAGGGTGCTGCATCAGCAAGTTTGCGGTGCTGGAGATTCATGGCAGGGAGAGTTTCTCCCTTCTACCGTCTGCATGAGGTGATGGGACTTTCGAGAGACTTTGAGACTTTTTTTTACCGTGCCCATGGTCTGTTCTTTATCAAATTACGGTATTGCTTTGTACTGTTGTAACTATATGTTATAATTATGTGGTTTTGTCAGGTTTTTTTTAAGTCTTGGTTTGTCTTGTGTTTCTGTGATATCATTCTGGAGGAACATTGTATCATTTCTTAATGCATGCATACTAAATGACAATAAAAGAGGACTGCATGTCCTCATGACCTAAAAAAAATTAGTTCAACTTAAAGCAAGTGAAGAGGGATTCTAGTTTTGGTGAACATGTCACGTTTTGACTTCCCTGCTTCTCTGTCATTAGGTGACACAGTGGCATAGCAATTAGTGTAGTATTACAGTGCCAGCATCCCAGGTTCAGTTCCAGCGCTGTCTGTAAAGCGTTTATACATTTTCCTGTGACAGTGTAGGATTCTTCTGGGTGCTCTGATTTCCTCCCACATTCCAAACAAGTATGGGTTATTAGGTTAGTTGGGTGTAAATGGATGGCACGGTCCCATTGGGCCAAAAAGGCCTGTTACTGCGCCATATCTCTAAATTTAAAGATGACTGACCATTAGGTGGCGACAACAGAGCACCCAACCATATTATAGACCACCTTATTCCACAGGCTGGTTACAGAAATGGAAAAATTGAATTTGTCCTTTAATAGATTAGAAAGTACGGCTGATGAAAATGAATGAAAACTTAATGCTTGCTGTCATTTCTTAGCCTATTTTTATATGGTTCAATCTTACTCTTAAATGACGTGATGGTTATTCTGCTAACAATCTACAATATTTTCTTTCTCTATTATGAATGATAAAGAAGCAGGCACTGTCAGCATTTATAAGAAATTGAAAGACCTAGTTTAATAAAAATGGATAGAAAAATGATAGTAACAGCAATACTTCAAAATATTTTTTCTTTACAGTAAACCAAGTTAACGAGCATTTATTTGAAGAAAAGAATTCAAGTTCATTCCAAACCTGAGCTGGTTATTTCATCAATGTGCATTTACCACTGGGTGTGTCAGATATGAAAACGGTTTTTCTCCAAATAAATAGACTAAAAATATTAAATTGTGAAGTGTGTTCCTATAATTTATCTCTGGGGTCCAGCAACAAAGAGTTAGTTATCTTAGCTAGATCACTGGAAATTACATTGGGGAACTCTCCTCTCTAATGTTAAGGAACATCAGACTGATCTATATTTAGAGTCCCTGTTCATTTTTTGCCAGTTCTTATCGAGCATATAAGAACTGCTTGAGATCATCTTCAAAGTAGATGACAGTCTGCTGCATTATGTAGCATACTTTGCTGCAGCAGTGGGGGCAGAGTTTCTCAGGAACACCAGGGCAGAGAAGGGTAGAACCACAGCAGTAGTCGTGGATTTCTACTTCACTTTGACATGGCATTTGTCAGGAGATGATCTATAAATTGCATTTGAAATGACTACTTCGAATTAGCTTTCCCTTGATCACTCTGCACAAGCGGTCTCTGATGGTCTGATCAGCACACACAGAATGCTGGAGGAACTCAGCAGGCCGGGCAGCATCTATGGGAAAAAGTACAGTTGACGATTCAGGCCGAAACCCTTCGGCAGGACTGGAGAAAAAAAAGCCGAGGAGTAGATTTGAAGGGTGGTGGGAGGGGAGGGAGAAACGCCAGGCAAAAGGTGAAACTTGGAGGGGGGAGGGGGTTGAAGCAAAGAGCTAGGAAGTTGATTGGTGAAAGAGACATGAAGGCCATGGAAGAAAGAAGAAAGGGGGTGGAGGGAGGAGGCAATGGGCAGGCAAGGAGATAACATGAGAGAGGGACAAGGGGATGGGAAATGGTGGAGTTGGGGTGGTGATGGAGGCATTATCATTACTGGAAGTTTGAGAAATCGATTTCATGCCATCAGGTTGGAGGCTACCCAAACGGAATGTAAGGTGTTATTCCTCTAACCTAAATGTGGCCTTAACCCGACAGTTGAGGAGGCGATGGATGGACCTATGGGAATGGGAATGGGAAGTGGAATTAAAATGGGTGGCCACTGGGAGATCCTGCTTGTTCTGGCAGACAGAGCGTAGATGTTCAGCGAAGTGGTTTCCCAGCACTCTGATGGTCTGATTGTAATCAGTGGAGGGGTGGGAGGGTGTGGTTGGCTATCATGTTATAATACTTCTAGAGCTATTTGTTAAATAATGGGAGTTTGACATAGAAACATAGAAACATAGAAAACCTACAAAACAGTACAGGTTCTTCAGCCCACAAAGCTGTGCTGAACATGTCCTTACCTTAGAAATTAACTAGGGTTACCCATAGCCCTCTATTTTTCTAAGCTCCATGTACCTATCCAGGAGTCTCTTAAAAGACCCTATCATATCTGCGTCCACCACCATCGCCGACAGCCCATTCCACGCACTCACCACTCTCTGCATAAAAAACTTACTCCTGACATCTCCCCTCTGTACCTACTCCCAGGAACCTTAAACTTGTGTCCTCTTGTGGCAACAATTTCAGCCCTGGGAAAAAGCCTCTGATTACTCACACGATCAATGCCTCTCATCATCTTGTACACCTCTATCAGGTCACTTCTCATCCTTCGTTGCTCCAAGGAGAAAAGGCCAAGTTCACTCAATCTATTCTCACATGGCATGTCCCCAATCCAGGCAACATCCCATGGTTGATGAAAGCCAATGCACCATATGCCTTCTTAACCACCGAGTCAACCTGCACAGCAGCTTTGAGTGTCCTATGCACTCGGACCCCAAGATCCCTATGATCCTCCACACTGCCAAGAGTCTTACCATTAATACTATATTCTGCCATCATATTTGACCTACCAAAATGAACCACTTCACACTTATCTGGGTTGAACTGCATCAACCACTTCTCAGCCCAGTCTCGCATCCTATTGATGTCCCACAGCCCTCCACACTACCCATAACACCCCAACCTTTGTGTCATCAGCAAATTTAATTACCCATCCTTCCAATTCCTCATCCAGGTCAGTTATAAAAATCGCAAAGAGTAGGAGTCCCAGAACAGATCCCTAAGACACGTCACTCGTGACTGACCTCCATGCAGAATATGACCCATCTATAACCACTCTTTGTCTTCTGTGGGCAAGCCAGTTCTGGATCCACAAAGCCTCCTTACTTTCTCAATAAGCCTTGCATGGGGTACCTTATCAAATGCCTTGCTGAAATCCATATACACTACATCTATTGCTCTACCTCCATCAATGTGTTTAGTCACATCCTCAAAAACTTCAGTCAGGCTCATAAGGCACGACCTGCCTTTGACAAAGCCTCTCCAAATGTTCATAAATCCTACCTCTCAGGATCTTCTCCATCAACTTACCAACCACTGAAGTAAGACTCACTGGTCTGTAATTTCCTGGACTATCTCTACTCTCTTTCTTGAATAAGGGAACAACATCCGCAACCTTCCAATCCTCCAGAACCTCCTGTTCCATACACACTTTTCCACTGTCATACTTGATCAGTCCTGTCCTCTTTCTCTTCACATACTTGTAGAATGCCTTGGGGTTTTCCTTAATCCTGTCCACCAAGGCCTTTTCATGGCCCCTTCTGGCTCTCCTATTTCATTCTTTAGCTCCTTCCTGCGAGCCTTATAATCTTCTAGATCTCCACCATTACCTAGTTTTCTGAACTAAGCTTTTCTTTTCTTCTTGCCTAGATTTACAACAGCCTTTGTACACCATGGTTCCTGTACCTTACCATCCTTTACCTGTCTCATTGGAACATACCTTTGCAGAACTCCACGCAACTATCCCCTGAACATTTGCCACATTTCTTCTGTACGTTTCCCTGAGAACATCTGTTTTCAATTTATGCTTCCAAGTTCCTGCCTGATAAGCTCATATTTCCGCTTACTCTAATTAAACGTTTCCCTAACTTGTCTGTTTCTATCCCTCTCCAATGTTATTGTAAAGAAGATAGAATTGTGATCACATCTCCAAAATGCTGTCCCACTGAGAGATCTGACACCTGACCAGGTTCATTTCCCAATACCAGATCAAGTACAGCCTCTCTTCTTGTAGGCTTACTTACATATTGTGTCAAGAAACCTTCCTGAACACACTTAACACACTCCACCCTATCTAAACCCCACTGCTCTAGGGAGAAGCCAATCAATATTTGGGAAATTAAAATCTCCCACCACAACAACCCTGTTATTATTACACCTTTCCAGAACTTGTCTCCCTATATGCTCCTCGATGTCCCTGTTACTATTGGGTGGTCTATAAAAAACACCCAGTGGTGTTGGCACGTGTCCAAGTAGTTAAGGCATTGGTCATTTGATCTGAAGGTTGTTAGTTCAAGCCTTAGCTGAGGCAGCATGTTGTGTCCTTGAGCAAGGCACTTAACCACACATTGCTCTGCGATGACACCGGTGCCAAGCTGTATCGGCCCTAGTGCCCTTCCCTTGGACAACATCGGTGGCGTGGAGAGGGAGGACTTGCAGCATAGGCAACTGCCAGTCTTCCATACAATCTTGCCCAGGCCTGCACCCTGGAAACCTTCCAAGGCGCAAATCCATGGTCTCACGAGACTAACAGATGCCTATTAGTAGAGTTATTGACCCCTTCCTGTTCCTAACTTCCACCCACAGAAACTCCGTAGACCATCCCTCCCTGATTTCCTCCTTTTCTGCAGCCACGACACTATCTCTGATCAGCAGTGCCACACCCCCACCTCTTTTGCCTCCCTCCCTGTCCTTTCTGAAACATCTAAATCCTGGCACTTGAAGTAAACATTCCTGCCCCTGAGCCATCCATGTCTCTGTAATGGCCACGACATCATAGCTCCAAGTACTGATCCATGCTCTAAGCTCATCTGCTTTGTTCATAATACTCCTTGCATTAAAATAGAGACATCTCAAACCATCGGTCTGAGCATATCCCTTCTCTATCACCTGCCTATCCTCCCTCTCACACTGTCTCCAAGTTTTCTCTATTTGTGAGCCAACTGACTCTTCCTCCGTCTCTTCAGTTCAGTTCCCACCCCCAGCAATTCAGTTTAAACTCTCCCCAATAGCCTTTGCAAACCGTTCCGCCAGGATATTGGTCCCCCTGAGATTCAAGTGCAACCCATCCCAGAAGAGGTCCCAATGATCCAGAAATCTGAATCCCTGCCCTCTGCTCTAATCTGTCAGCCATGCATTTATCCTCCACCTCATTCTGTTCCTATACGCACTGTCACGTGGCACAGGCAGTAATCCTGAGATTACTACCTTTCTGGTCCTGCTTCTCAACTTCCTTCCTAACTCCCTGTAATCTGCTTTCAGGATCTCGTCCCTTTTCCTGCCTATGTCGTTGGTACCAATATGTTCCATGACCTCTGACTGTTCTCCTTCCCACTTCAGGATATCGTGGACATGATCAGAAACATCCCGGACCCTGGCACCTGGGAGGCAAACTACCATCCGCGTTTCTTTCCTGCATCCATAGAATCGCCTGTCTGACCCTCTAACTATAGAGTCTCCTATCACTGCTGCCATCCTCTTTCTTTCCCTACCCTTCTGAGCCACAGGGCCAGACTCTGTGCCAGAGGCACGGCCACTGTTGCTTCCTCCAGGTAGGCCATCCCTCCCAACAGTACTCAAACAGGAGTACTTATTGTCAAGAGGGACAGCCATAGGGGTACTCTCTAGCATCTGATTCTTGCCCTTCCCTCTCCTGATTGTTACCCACTTATCTGTCTCCCAAGGCTCCCATGTGACTACCTGCCCATAGCTCCTCTCAATCTCCTCCTCACTCTCCATGACCAGGTGAGGGTCATCAAGCTGCATCTCCAGTTCCCTAACATGGTCCCTAAGGAGCTGAGCCTTGGTGGACCTGGTGCAGATGTGGCCATCCAGGAGGCTGGGGGTCTCCGGGACTTCCCACATCTGACACCGAGCACATGACACTGGCCTCACACACATATCTATATTCTATATTCTAACAGGCAACCTACCTCGCCTTGACCCATTATCGCCGAAGCCCCGTTGAGTCAAAGCCTTCCTACTCTGTCTCCCTCTACTTTAGCACCTGCTCTATAAAGCTGTCTCCTTTTAAACTCTTCTTGCTATTCTAACTGGCTGATGTCTACGCACTTGTGCAGTTGTGCCTCGATCAAACCGCTGAAGAAATAACTGTCTCCTTTTAAACTCTTCTTGTTTTTAAACTCTTCTCGCTGTTCTGATTGATGTCCACGCACTTGCGCAGTCGTGCCCTGATCAAACCGCTGAAGAAATAACCTAAGTATTTGAAGACCAGAAGAATTGTTCCTAAATACTGCAGGCTGTTGTGAGTTCACTGATTTCTGAGGATTACACTGGAAAATGCTGTATGACAGGGAACATTGTGGAGGAATAAGGAGTTTCGGTCGCTGTGTGAGTTGATGAACGTGAGTGCAATTCAGAAGTTCCTGCCAGCTCCTCTCCAGCCTTTCTCAGTTCAGGCTCATTAATTTCTTATTTTTGCCTTTACTCTCAAAGACACAAGCAACAACCTACTATGCCATTAGTAGCATGTAAAGAATAGAAATATCTTGTCCAAGTACAGCAGAAATCTATTTTGGACTGCATTTGCATTGGAATCTCAATGAATTGGATCAGGCTGCTCTTGGCCCGTCAATGAGTCTTGCTGCATGCAATCGGTGCCCTGCCACATCTATCTGTGCTGATGTGGGGGCTAAGCTTTACTGGATCTCTGTACCCCTATGCCATGTGGTAAGACATGATCAGCAATAAGTAGGCCTCTGTGGAGAGGCCTGTCCCCAGATCACCATGACAACCACTGACAGAAGTTGGTACTTTGACTCCAGGCAAAACCAGGAATATAGAAGTTTCTAAATGTCTTTGATATTCAAAACTCCACAATATTTGAAAATTTTAAAAAAAAACTAAATATAATCAAAATTATTAAACACTAAGAGTAATTAAAAACAGTAAACATTAGTAAAAACTAAATAACTTCTCTTTCTCTTCCCAGTCTCCAGGTAGATGATCTTGCAGCACAGTTTGCAAATGGCATTGACGTTGTGGGCATTGCTGAGTTGTGGCTGAAAGATCAGAGTTGGGTACTTAACATCCAAGTATATACATTGTATCAAAAGAACAGGCAGGTATGCAGAGGGGGTGGGGTTGCTCTATTGGTAAAAAATTAAATCAAAACCTTAAAAAGAGGTGACATGGGATGGGAAGATGCAGAACCCTTGTGGGTAGAGTTAGAAACTGCAAGAGTTAAAAAACCCTGATGGGAGTTATACACAGGCTTCCTAAGGCAGCTAGGATGTGGGCCACAATGGGAGATAGAAAAGGCTTGTGAAAAGGGCAATGTTGTAATAATAGTGGAGAACTTTAATACGCAGTTAGATTGGAAAATCAGGTTTATGCTGGATCCTTAGAGAGGGAATATGTAGAACGCCTATAAAATGGGTTTTTAGAACAGCTTGTGATTGAGCCCACTAGGAAAACCACAATTCTGGACAGGGCATTATGTAGTGACCCAGATTAGATAAGGAAGCGTAAGGTAAAGGAGCCCTTAGGAGCCTGTGATCATAATATGATAGAATTCACCCTGCAGTTTGAGAAGGAGAAGCTAAAATCAAATGTATCCAAAATACAGTGGAGTAAAGGGAATTAGAGTCATGAGGGAGAAGCTGGCCAAAGTTGATTAGAAGGGGACACTAGAAGGGATGATGGCAGAACAGAAGTGGCTAGTGTTTCTGGGGGAAACTTGGAAGGTCCAGGAAAGATATATCCAAAAGATGCAGTATTCTAAAGTGAGCATGATGCAACTGTGGCTGACAAGGGAAATTAAAGACAGCTTAAGATCAAAAGAGAGGACATGTAATAAGATAAAATCATAAGATATAGGAGCAGAATTAGGTCATTTGCCCCATCAAGTCTGCTCCGCTATTTCATCATGGCTGAACCACTTTTCCTCTCAGCTCCAATCTCCTACCTTCCTCCTGCATCCCTTCCTGCCCCTGACCGATCAAGAATCTATCAAACTCTGCCTTCAATATACATAAAGACTTGGCCTCCTCAGCTTTCTGAAGCAACAAATTCCACAGATTCACCACTCCCTGGCTAAAGAAGTTCCTCCTCATCTCCATTCTAAAAAGACACCCCGCTATTTTGAGGCTGCGTCCTCTGGTCTTAGAATTTCCCACAATAGGAAACATCATCTCCACATCCACTCCATCAAGACCTTTCACCATTTGATAGGTTTCAATTAGGTCACTCTTCATTCTTCTATTTTCAAGTGAATACAGGCCTAGAACCATCAAACATGCTTCATGTTACAAGCTGTTTAATCCTGGAATCATTTTCATGAACCTCTTTTGAAACCTCTCTCGTGTCAACACATCCTTTCTAAGATAAGGGGCCCAAAACTGCACACCATACTCCAAGTGAGGCCTTACCTGTGCTTTATAAAGTCTCAGCATTATATCTTTGCTTTTATATTCTAGTCCTCTGGAAATGAATGCTAACATTGCATTTGCCTTAGCAAAAGTCAATGGAAAGGTAGAGGATTGGGAAGCTTTAAAAAACCTAAAGAAGGCAACTAAAAAATCCATAAATAAAGAAAAGATAAAGATATGAAGGTAAGCTAACCAATAATATAAATGTTTTTTCAGATATATACAGAGTAAAAGAGAGGTGAGGATGGATATCGGACTGCTGGAAAATGACGCTGGGCAGGTAGTAATGGGGGACAAAGAAATGATGCAGGATCTTAATAAATACTTTGCATCAATCTTCACTGTGGGTGCCACTAGCAGAATGCCAGAAATGTGAGAGGGTCAGGGGGCAGAAGTGAGTTTGTTACTATTACTAAGGAGAAGATGTTTGGGAAACTGAAAAGTCTGAAGGTAGATAAGTTTCTTGGACCAAATGGACTACACTCCAGTTTTCTGAAAGAGGTATCTGAAGAGATTGTGGAGACATTAGTAATGATCTTTCAAGAATCACTAGATTCTAGAATGTTTCTTGGGGATTGGAAAATTGCAAATGTCACTCCGCTCTTTAAGAAAGGAGGAGGGCAGAAGAAAGAAAATTATAGGCCAATTAGCCTGACTTCAGTAGTTGGGAAGATATTGGAGTCTATTATTAAAGATAAGGTTTTGGGGTACTTGGAGGCACATGATAAAATAGGCCAAAGTCAGCATGGTTTTCTAAACGTTAAGTCTTGCCTGACAGATCAGTTGGAATTCTTTGAGGAAATAACAGGCAGGATAAACAAAGGAAAGGCAGTGGACGTTATTTATTTGGATTTTCAGAAAACCTTTGACAAGGTGCCACACATGAGGCTGCTTAACAAAATAAGTGCCCATGGTATTACAGGAAAGATACTAGCATGAATAGAAGATTGGCTAACTGGCAGGAGACAAAAGGTGGGAATAAGGGAGTCCTTTTCTATTTGGCTGCTAGTGACTATTGGTGTTCTACAGGGGTCACTGTTGGAACTGCCTTATTTCATGTCGTACATCAATGCTTTGAATGAAGGAATTGACGGCTTTGTGGCCCATTTTGCAGATGATACAAAGATAGGAGGAGGGGCAGGTAGTCTGAGAAAGCAGGATTTCTGCAGAAGGACTTAGCTAGATTGGTGGATGGGCAAAGAAGTGGCACATGGAATTTAATGTAGGGAAATGTATGGTTATGCACTTTGGAAGAAGGAATAAAGGTATGGACTATTTTGTATTTGGGGAGAAAATTTAAAAATCAGAAGTGCAGAAGGACTTGGGAGTCATCATCCAGGATTCCCTAGAAGTTAACTTGCAGGTTGAGTCAGTGGTAAGGAAAGCAAATGCAATGTTAGCTTTCATCTTGAGAAGACCAGACAATAAAAGCAAGAATGTAATGCTGAGGATTTATCAGGCATTGATCAGACTGCATTTGGAGTACTGTGGGTGGTTTTGAGCTTCTTATTGAAGAAACGATGTGCTGACATTGGAGAAGGTTGAGAAGAAGTTCACAAGTATGATCCCAGGAATGAAAGGGTTAACATATGAAAAGTGTTTCATGGCTCCGGGCCTGTACTTTGTTCAACTAATCATCCATTGTTACAATGATCAGTGAGGCACAGAGAGATCTGTGTTTACCGACAAGTACCTTTGTTGTTTAAACTAACAAGTACGTGAACTCATACACTACATACCTTGTGGGCACGCCTGCTAAGTTTCCCTGACTCTCCTGAGTCTACACTAGCCAGAAGTTCCTTGTATTCCCGGTTCACTCACCGCGTGTTCCACTGATGGTCGCTCATGCTTCTGTCTGCGATGGTTATTCTTCAAAGTTACCCAGCACACACGAAACATCCACTTCTTTTATATCCATTCCTTATCAATTCAAATATTGCATTCCAGTGTCATTGGCTACAGGTCTTTTGTCTGACTTTTAACACTTTGTTATTGGTTCTACTCCAAGTCAACTTCCATACATTGCCTTCTTCCCAGCAAGTGACAGTTGATAATTTATGGCTTTTTACTTTCGATCAGCAACCAGCTCGAATCACTCCAGGCAGGCACCAACCTCAGTATTCACAAATCTGCATGTTATATCCAACCAAAGAACATCTCACAAATAACTTATTTGGAAATGATCTGTAGTCCAGCAGATTAACTGGAGCATCATTGTGTCTTCTTTAAAACATTGATCAAGCTAAATCCTTCATACTCACAAAATGGAGAACAGAGTGTCTTCACGAAATGGCAGCCTCCATCCCCAAACACGCGGCAAGAACAAAGACAATTAATCTGTCTGCTTCCACTATCCTTGATTCATTTGAATTTACTGACTTGTAGACTGTCGTTCCTTCTGGCCAGCGACTTGCTGTAGTTTAGAAGAATAGGGAAGGGGGCAATCTCGTTGAAAACTACCGAATATTGAAAGGTCTGGATGGAGTTCATGTTTCCTATAGTGGATGGGTCTACGACCAGTGGGCATAGCCTCAGAATTGAACATTTCTACAGCCTGAGGATGGTGAATCTGTAGAATTCTTTGCCACAGACAGCTGTTCAGGCAAAATCATTGGGTATATTTATGGTGAAGGTTGCTAGCTTTTTCATTAATCTGGGGATTAAAGGTTACAGGGAGAAGGCAGGAGAATGGGGTTGAGAGGGATAATAAATCAGCCATGATGGAATGACAGAAAAGTCTCAACAGGCCGAATGGTCTAATTCTGCACCTAGTAATTCTGCTCATGGTCTTATGGTCTAAATTAACTTTATGGTGTTCTCATTGTGCTGCCATTATTTTTAAATTTGTGGCTATAATCAAGGGGAAGTGTTCAGGGATAGGGTTGTCATGAGGAGAAACAATTTAAGAGATGCATATTTGCTCTCTCTGCAACTCGTAAGAGATTCTGACATGTGGGCAGTTGATGTAAGGAGAGATTCTAGAGGTGAGGAAACCATCATCTCATTTTAACCGCGGCTGGCCTCTCGCAATCCTGAGGCACTGCTGACGTGCAAAGTTCAGCAACAAGGTGGCTAGTATTGGAAGGATACTGAAAGACCAGCAAATAGCGCAGATCCAAAGAGTTTCTTGCATCAGAACAATCACGCACAACCCTCATGCTCATTCTCAGAGGTTGTCAAGTCACCCCCACTCATGCTTTTGATCTGGAATTGCTTTACATGATGTACTAATTGGCCTCTGTAACTATGTGAGCAATATCACATGCTTATCATGGATTAATTTGGCACTGAACAAATGCAGTCGTATAGTACGGTGCACAAAAAAACTGACCTGGATATCCTGTTAGCCTGACTGTTCCAAGTATAGTGTGCTAACATCTGGTTTGATTTGTAAGTAAAATGTATTTTTTGACTGAATTAGACTTCTACTCTAAAATAAATCTACTTTTTATAAATTGGACAGATTTAGTTGGCTTGTCATAAGATTCACTTTGTAACTCAACAGCAGCAATTGAACAATAGGTTACTGTGTATTTCGGAAGATTGGATGAGCAGTAAATTGAATGAGATAAATCAAACACCACTTTAGCAGCTATAGGCCTAGTGACTCACAGCAGCACTCCACGTAATTTGTGTAGTGCAATTTTATAATCCCACATTGTTAGTCATTGGACAATAAGTACATTTATCAAAAGCAGATCTAGTTTATTGATGTGTGATTTCTTCAAACGATGTTAAAAACATTCAGCCATGCATGACAATGTCAATATGATGAGAAGGATGTGGAAAATAAACTGGAGGGAATAAGTCACTTATAAAAAATGTGCTTCTTTCCTGATGGCTTGTGATTTTCTTGTTCTGTGTGCTTATTTAGAATGCTGGGGTTGAGGGTAAGGAATGGAATGCGATTCTATTCTGCACTCCTTCCAACTCCGACTGCAGTATGCAATTGTATATTATACTTTTCAGACGCAGTGCAGAGAACAAGTTGCAACATTCTCAGTTCTCTATTATCAGCTGGTACATTTTCATGAGCAAGAGTTCACACTGCAAAATGCAAAACAAGGCTGTGGTGACCTTGCCTATAGTCACAGTAACCTAAATTACACAACACTTGAAAACAGATACGATACCACGATCGTGTGTAACCTGCAAGATTAACTGTGCAAAATCCCCCAGTTCACTCGCTTTGGTGAATTCAGCATTCAGCCATTGTTAATCACATTGCTACTAGCTTGGAGCTCCATCACTGAGCTAAATTAATGCATGGCAGGCACCTATAGAGCAGCGTTGTGAACCTTAGATGATCAAAACACAATCACGCAAAGACAACATGGTTTTATGAAAGCAAAATTATATTTGAGATCTTTGAGGATGTTACAAGGATAAAGTGGAATGTGTAGCCGTAATGTATTTAAATTTCTTGAATAGGTTCAGTGAGGCACAGGGTAAAAGGTTACTACAGACATTAAGAATGTTTAGAACAGATTGATTAGAGCAGAAAACAGAGCTGGGATAAATAGATCACTTTCAGAGTTGCAAGTTGTAATGAGTAAGCACCAGAAGTATCACTGCTAGTGCTTCAATCCACAATTTATGTTAGTAACTTGGATGAAGAGATCAAATGCACTGCAGACAAATTTGATCACAATACAAAGATAGGTGGGCAAGCAAGATGGAAAGTCTCCAACAGGATGTGAGCAGGTTGAGCAAGTGAGAATTAAATGGCATGTGGAGAATAATGTGAGATTATCCACTCTGATAAGAAGAATAGAAAAGCTTTTTAATTATGTAGGGGAGAGGGAGAAAGAAACCACAAAGGAAGGAAGATGCATCCTCTATTTGCATGGGGCCAGGAGGCCCCCTGGATGGATGGTCAAAAGGCAATGGGATGTGACAGCTGAGGAGATCTTTGTCAATAGAGATACAGCTTTTCAAAAAATTGAAGGATTTACCATGCTTGGTGAAGATCAGCTCAAACATCTTCAAACGGCAACTCCTGTCAGCTCTGCGGGGTGCAATGTTACACAGAGGTCATGGAGACACAGAAGACTGCAGACGAGAGGTTTGAGGGGAACACGAGGGGAAGTTTCTTTACTCAGTGGGTTGTGAGAGGGTGGAATGAGCTGCCAGCACAAGTGATACATGCGAGCTCAATTTCAACATTCAGGAGAAGTTTGGATGGATACATGGATAGTAAGGGTATAGAGGGCTATGGTCCCGGTGCAGGGCAATGGGAGTAGGCAGCTTAAATGGTCAATGAGGGGTGATTGATAAGTTCGTGGCCTAAGGTAGAAGGAGTCAATTTTAGAAAACCTAGCACATTTATTTTTCAACATTGTCCCCTCCTACATTTACACACTTAGTCCAGCAGTCGTGGAGCATACGGATCCCTTCTTTGTAGACGTCAGCGTCTTGGTCCTCCAGCAAGTGGTCCACAGCAGGAGTGACTGATAAGTTTGTGGCCTAAGGTAGAAGGAGATGAGTTACATAGCTCTCGTTACATTCACATGCAGTTCAGCTCTTTGAGTGATTATGCAGAAAGGTTGAAGTTAATAACTCATCTCCTCTGCCTCCCGGAATCCTCTCGGAGACCGCAGAGCACCGAAGCACCCAAACCATCTCCAAACTTCCGCACCCACCTGGATGCTGCAATCATCCTCATTCGCTTTAAATGGTGAACAATGGAAGGTATGATCAGCAAAATGGGGTCAAGCATCGGCCCACACGCCATCCTGCAGCCTCCTCGCCACGAGGTTTGCCTCTGCCTCCCGGAATCCTCTCGGAGACTGCAGAGTGCTGAAACACCCAGACGATCTCCAAACTGCAAAACCGCAGGCTCCAAACTGTTCCAGAATCACATCCAAGATGAGAAACAAACGTAAAAGACATAAAAGAAGTGGAAAAGATGGTTTCATGATTTATCCAGAAGATGTCGACGAAAGGAGCATTCTGGGCAGGTGTCATCTTACCACTGACTCAAACTGCAAGTTAACCGTTAGAGAATCCTGCATAAGGACTCCCATTGTAACCTAGCCAGAAGTAGAAGCTGTTTTCTGTAGTGAGTGAGTCTAGGACCAGAAGGAACAGCCTCAGAACTGAGAGACATCTATTTATAACGGAGAGGAGAAGGAACTTCCATAACCAGAGGGTAGTGAATCAGTGGAATTCATTACATGGATGGCCATGGAGGCCAAGTCATGGAGTATATTTAAAGCAAAGGCTGATATATTTTTGTGTAGTCAGGGCATCAATGGTTAAGGGGAGAAAGCAAGAGAATGGGATTGAAGGGGATAATAAATCAGCCATGATGGAATGGTGGAGTAGACTCGATGGGCTGAGTGGCCTACTTCTACTCTAATAAATCAGCCATGATGGAATGGTGGAGTAGACTCGATGGGCTGAGTGGCCTACTTCTACTCCCATGTCTTATGGTGTCCCAGAAATGTTGATCCCTCAATCAACATCACTAAAAGCAGATTATGTAGTCACTATGGTAGAACAGCTTGTTGGGAGCTTGCTGTCACTAAGTTAGTGGTTTCGCTTCCTCTGTTACACTGGACTCCAGAAATGTTTCACTGGCTGTGATATACATTTGGATGTCCTGAATGAACAATGCAATGTACCGTATCACTTCATTTGCAGACTGAGCACCTGGTATTTGCTAAGTTGCTGAGATCTAGTTTACAAGGCTGGTGTCATATCATTGATTCAAGTCATAACCCAGCAATACTTCTCAGTTTGCAAAAGGGTGTGAGACCACCCTTTTCAAATGTTTGCCAGAGTGACTCCTGATAAGATTATATATGCATACACAAATCAGCAGTCAATCAACATCCTTTACACAATTTTAAATCCTAAAAGTGTATATGATTATAATGGCCCCATGTAATGTTCCCTCTAATTTTCTTCCAACTGCAGAGACCAACCATTGCTTTGAGTAGGAAATTTTTACGCAGGCTCAAAACTGAGCAGCACTTTAATGAAACTGTATATAAAAGAAATTTACAGCTGCAATGCAACAAAAGCTATGTATGTGGGGGCCATGTTAGTTACTGTGTGGCTGTGTTCTGCGCAGCTTAGAGGGAGCAGTGGCTGACAGCAGATACGGCGGAGGTGGAGGAATTGAGAGAATGAGATGGCATTTTTACAAGTAACTGGGTGGGAACAGGTATAGTCCAGGTAGCTGTGAGAGTCAGTAGGTTACACATCTGCTTTCAGGATGAGGTTTTTCATTCCAGAATTAAGGAGATGTCCTCCTTCAAGGAAAGGGGCATCCCTTCCTCCACCATCAACACTGCCCTCGCCCACATCTCTTCCATTTCACACACATCTGCCCTCACCCCATCCTCCCACTACCCCACCAGGGATAAGGTTCTTCTTGTCCTCACCTCCCATCCCACCAGACTCCGTGGCCAGCACATAATTCTCCGGAACTTCCGCCATCTCTAGCAGGATCCCACCACCAAGCACATCCTTCCACCCACCCCCCCCCAACACTTCCTGCTTTCTGCAGGGATTTCTCCATGCATGACTCCACAACTCCCTTGTCCGTTCATCCCTCCTCACTGGTCTCACTCCTGGCACTCTTCCTTGCAAATGGAACACCTGCCCCTATACCTCCTCCCTCACTACCATTCAGGGCCCCAAACAGTCCTTCCAGGTGAGGGAACACTTCACCTATGAGTCTGTTGGGGTCAACTACTGTATCCGGTGCTCCCAGTATGGCCTCCTGTATATCGGTGAGCAGATTGGGAGACCCGCTTTGCCAAGCACCCACCAGAAAAAAATAGGACCTCCTAGTGGCCACCTATTTTAATTCCACTTCCTATTCCCATTCCAACATGTCTATCCATGGCCTCCTCTACTGTCACGATGAGGCCACACTCAGGTTGGAGAAGCAACACCTTACATTCCGTCTGGGTAGCCTCCAACCTGATGGCATGAACATCGATTTCTCGAACTTCCAGTAATGGCCTCCCGAACTTCACCATTCCCCATTCCCATTTCCCTCTCACACCTTATCTCCATATCTGCTTATCACCTCTCTCTGGCGCTCCTCCCCTTTTTCTTTCTCTCCTATCAGATTCCCCTTCTCCAACCCTGTATCTCTCAACAATCAACTTCCCAGCTCTTTACTTCACCCCTCCCAGTTTCTCCTGTCACCTGTGGTTCGTCCTCTGCTCTCCCCACTTTCTTACTCTGACTCCTCATCTTCTTTTCCAGCCCAGATGAAGGGTTTTGGCCTGAAACACCGACTGTACTCTTTTCCATAGATGCTACCTGGCCTGCTGAGTTCCTCCAGCATTTGGAGTGTGTTAACAGAAGTTGTAGTTGGGAGGCTCTAAGCCACTTCATGGAAATATTGCTGCAAGTCATTCTAAATCATAGCAATGACAGCTCTGCAGAACTCAAAATATGCTCCAGAAATAGCAAGTGCAGGAAAAACTTTGAAAATGAGACTAATCCATAAATTACACAGAAGCAGATGCAAGTTCGTTGCCAGAACTATCAAAGTAGTTCTTGATGGCAAAATTTAGAACTAAACTAAATGCATAAAAGCAATGATCAACAAAGATCGAGAGAAGGGTGGAAAAAGGAAATTTCATTGTGATGGTTTGCTTTGGCTCAAGGAGTAAACATGCCCAGACATGTTCATTAAAAGGAATTTCAGACCATTCAATTTTCCAAACCTTTTTTAAGCCAGGTAACAATATTATGAAATTTAATAGATCCTCTGAGATAAGACCATAAGACATTGGAGTAGAATTATGCCTTTCAGACCATCGAGTCTGCTCCACCATTCCATCATGGCTGATTTATTATCCCTCTCAACCCCATTCTCCTGCCTTCTCCCCATAACCTTTGAAGCTTTGACTAATTAAGAAACTATCAGCCTCCTCTTTAAATATACTTAATGACTTGGTCTCCAGAGCTGTCTGTGGGCAATGAATTCCACAGCTTCACTACCCTGTGGCAAAAGAAATTTCTCCTCATCTCTGTTCTAAATGGAGTCCCTCAATTGTAGTCCTAGACTCCCCACAATAGGAAACATCCTCTCCACATCCACTCTATCTAGGCCTTTCAATATTTGATAGCTTTCAATTAGATCACCCCCAATTTTTCTAAACTCCAGCAAGAATAGGTCCAAGGCCATTAAATGCTCTCATATTTTAACCCTTTCACTCCCAGAATCATTTTCATTAACTCCTCTGGTCCCTCTCCAAAACCACCGCATCTTTTCTTTGAAAAAAGCCCAGAACTGATCATAATACCACAAGTGTGATCTGATCAATGCCTTATAAAGCCTTAGTATTACTGCTTGCTTTTATGTTCTAGTCCTTTAGAAATAAATGCTAACATTGCACTTGCCTTCCCTATCACTGACTCAAACTTTATTTATTGATTTAGTTTTCTATTTTATTTAGAGATACAGCACAGATCAGCCCTGCCAGCCCTCCGAGCTATGCTACTTGCAACCCCTGATTTAACCCTAGCCTAGTCACGGGTCAATTTACAATGTTAGGTTACCCTATTAAGCGGTACATCTTTGGACTGTGGGAGGAAATTCGAGCATGCAGAGGAAACCAACACAATCCACTAGGAGAACAGACAAACACCTTATGGAGGACACTGAGATTGAGCTCTGAACTCCATTGCCCTGAGCCATAATGGCGTGAAACTTTGTGAGTTAACCATTAGGAAACCCAAACATGAGAAACTCTGCAATTGCTGGAAATCCAAAGCAATGCACACAAAATGCAGGAAGAACTCAGCAGGCCAGGCAGTATCTGTGGAAAAGAGTAAACAGCTGACGTTTTGGGATGAGGCCCCTCCTCGTCTTATCCTGAAAGGTCGACTATTTCCCATTTCTATAGATGCTGCCAGGCCTGCTAAGTTCCTCAAGCATTTTGTGTGTGTTGCTAACCTATAGGAAATCCTGCATGAGGACTCCCTAGTACCCTTGCACCTCTTATTTTTGAATTTTTTTCCACTTAGAAAGTAGTCTTTATTCCTTCTACCAAAATGCACGACCATACACTTTACTACACTATATTCCATTTGCCACTTCTTTGCCCATTCCCCCAATCTGTCCAAGTCCTTTATAGACAGCATGGTACCCCAGAACCACCTACACTTCCAAATATCTTGTCAACACCCGCAATCTTGGCCACAAAGTCATTAATTCCTTCATCCAAATCATTGACATACCATGTGAAAAGAAGTGGCTGCAACATCATGGCACAAGTCTAAGTCACTGGCAGCCAACCAGAAAAGGTCCCTTTTATTCCCACTCTTTGTCTCCTGCCAGTCAGCCAATCTTCTATCCATGCGAGTAACTTTCCTGTAATACCATGGATTCTTATCTTGCTAAATGGTCTCAGATAGGGGATCTTGTCAAAGGCCTTCTGAAAATCCAAGTAAACAACATCCACTGACTCTCCTTTGACTATCCTGCTTGTTATATCCTCAAAGAATTCCAACAGTTTTGTCACACAAGTTTTCCCCTTAAAGAATCAATGCTGACTTTGGCCTATTTTATCATGTTCCTCCAAATGCCCTGAAAATTCATCCTTAATAATGAATTCCAACATCTTCCCAACCACTGAAGTCTGGTCAACTGGCTTCTTAAAGACTGGAGTGACATTTGCCATTTTCCAGTCCTCAGGAAACATTCCAGAATTTAATGATTGTTGAAAGATCTTTACTAATGCCTCCACAATGTCTTCAGCTGCCTCTTTCAGTACCCCTGGGTGTAGTCCATCTGGTGCAGGTGACTTATCTGCCTTCTTTTCAGCTTCCCAAGCCCCTTCTCCTTAGTAATCACATAAACTCTCCCTGACATTCTCACATTTCTGGCATTCTGCTTGTGTTTTACACAATGAAGACTGACACAAAATACTTACTAAGTTCATCCAGCATTTTTTTGTCTTCCATTACTACCTCTTCAGCGTTATTTCCAGCAGTCTGATATCCACTCCCGTCTCTCTTTTACTCCTGATATATTTGATAAAACCTTTTGTGTTCTTTTTTATATTATTGGCTAGCTGACCTTCATATCTTTATCTTTTCTCTTTTTATGGCTTTTTAGTTGCCTTCTGTTAGTTTCTAAAAGCTTCCCAGTCCTTTACCATAGCACTAATTTTTGTTATATGCCCTCTTTTTTTGCTTTTATGCTGTCTTTCATTTCCCTTGTAAGGCCTGGTTGCCTCATCCTCCCTTCAGAATACATCTTCATCTTTGAGATATATGTTTCCTGCACCTTCCGAACTGTCCCCAGAAACACCAACTATTGTTGTTCTGCCTCCATCCCTGCCAGTGTCCCCTTCCAAATATCTTTGACCAGCTCCTCTCTCAGGCCTCTGTAATTCCCTTTACTCCACTGTAATGTAGATACATCTGATTTTAGATTTTCCTTCTCAAACTGCAGGGTGAATTCTATCATATTAAGAATCCAGCCTCTGAAGTGTTCCTTTTCCTTCAGTTTCCTAATCCAGTCTGGGTCATAACATAACACGCAATCCAGAATTGTCATTCCATCATGGCCTCAACCACAAGCTGTTCTAAAAAGTCATCTCATAGGCATTCTACAAATACCCTCTCTTGGGACTCAGCACCAATCAGATTTCCCAATCTACCTGCATATTGAAATCCTCCATGACTATTGTAACATTGTCCTTTTTATATGCCTTACAATTTGTAACCCACATCCTGGCTACTGTCTGAAGGCCTGTATATAAATCCTATCAGAATCGTTACACCCTTGCAGTTTCTTAATTCCACCGACAACAATTCTACATCTTCTGATCCCATGACACCTCTTTCTAAGGTTTTGATTTTATTTTTTAACCAACAGAACCAACCCTATCCTTCTGCCTACCAGACTGTTCTTTCAATACAATGTGTATCCTTGGGTGTTAAACACCAAACTATGATCTTCAGCCATGATACGGAAATTCCCACAACATCATACTTGCCAATCTCTAACCACAAGACAAGGTCATCTATCTTATTCCATATACTGCGTGCATTGAAATATAACACCTTCAGTACCGTATTCATTGCCCGTTTTGATTTTTGCTCCCTGTTACACTTTAACTCATCCTATTGACTGCAATTTTGCTCTATCATCTGCCTGTCCTTCCTCACAGCCTCACTGCACACTGCATCTACTTTACCAACTGTCCCATACTCAGCCTTATCACCCCGGTTCCCATCCCCTTGCCAAATTAGTTTAAATCCTCCCCTCGTCTCCAGCAAACCTGCCCACAAGGATATTGATCTGCCTCAGGCTCAGCTGTATTCCATATTTTTTGAACAGGCCATACTTTCCCAAGAAGAGATCCCAATGATCCAGAAATCTGAAATCTTGCCCTCTGTACCACACCCTCAGCCACATATTCATCTGCCAAATCACCCTATTCTTACCCTTACTGGTACATGCCACAGAGAGCAATCCAGAGATTACTATCCATGAGATCGTGCTTTTCAGCCTTCTACCTAACTCCCTATATTCTCTCTTCAGCACCATGACTTCCAGCTGATCACTCTCACCTTTTAGAATACTCTGGACCTGAGGTGAGACATCCCTCATCGTACTATCCAGGAGTCTCTTTCACATACACAAAACCTCCTCTCTGTTCCTCTAAATATAGAAATCATCTATCACTGCTGCACTCCTTTCCTTACCCACCTCCCCCCCCACCCCCCACCCCCCCGTTCTGAGCCACAGAGTCAGACTCAGTGCCAGAGAACTGACTGGATCATTCTCCCCAACAGTATCCAAAGCGGTCCTGCTGAACGGTCCAGGCCCGAAACATCGACTGTACTCTTTTCCACACTCTTCATTGACTGCCTATCCCCTTTCCCCTTCTTTGCAGTCACCCACTTATCTGTGCCCTGCACTTCGTCTGTAACTACCTCCCTGTACGTCCAGTTGAAAAAACCCTCAGCCTCCCAAATGATCTGGAGTTTATCTGGTTCCATTCCAATTCCTTAACACAGTCTGAGAGAAGCTGAAGCTGAATGGACTTCCTGGAGGTCTTCCTGCCTTCCCATATCCTGCAAGGAGAGCATTCCACTATCCTGCCTGGCATCCCCACTGCTCTAACTTTGCAATTAAATGAAAAAAATCGACTTACAGCTTTTGCCTCTCCTCACTGCCGCCTCTGTGAGCCAAAGCCCGAGCTCTTGACACTGGCCCACTCACACAATAGCTGCTCCCACACTGGCCGTCCTACTGAAGCATAGCTTCTTTTTCGGCCTTTACCAAGTGCCTAATTATCCACAATCCAATGTCTCCTCAGGAACTCTGGCATCCAGAATATACCGACTGGCCCACCTGCTTCTTGTAAACTCTCTCTCCTGCTACAGAATTCAACGTTCCCTCACACACACCCCGACATATTGACAAGATGGCAGCCAGCCATATAGACAAATGGACAGATAAAACCGTCCTGACCACAGGTGGCAGTTGTAAGACTGAACCACTTGATGGCAGTGCTTCCAAAACTTGAACAGTGAAATCTATTGTTATGAGTGTTTAGCTGGTATTTTTATTCAGTTTGTTGTCATGGTTGGCATTCGTTGTCCATCCTTCGAGGACTCTGATAGTGCAGCATTCCTTGAGTACCAAGCTAGACTGCTAATGTCTAGGCAGAGGCAACCCCACAATCCTTTGAGCCAGAGATGAGAAAAATATCCACTGAGCCACAAATTGCAAATAAGAATTACAAAACAAAAATAAGGTTGTATGTGTTCCAGGATGCTACATGTCCTAATGATAAATAGGAGGATAAGATAATTCTGTATTCTACAATGATTGTGAGAGTGATGAATGAGTGACTATTTCATGTACAGTATCTTGGCAGAATTTTGTTAGTCCTAAACTTTTAACCAATCTAATAAGTTAGGTGTGTTTCTTGATCCACAGTACAACTGAAATCAAAGTTCTCATGTATGAAATAGATCAAAGTGAAGTCATCACATTATATAAGGATTTCTAAATCTCTGATTATCACACGAGCAGAAGATTGCCAGCATCCTTGGAAAGTTCTCTTTCATTAGTAATACAAGAGTATGTAATTCATTAACTGCGTTAAACTTCTTTTTTGGAAATAGAAAAGTGCAATGATAGTTCTTAAAGTTTATCATTTAAAATTCTCTGTTTCTGATGTTATCATTAAGTATTGGGATACAAACGATTAGTAATGCCATGCTTTGTCACTTTGTGGAGTCTGGTATCAGAGACAATTTATCTCATGTCATTGCACCCTGTCTCAATGTTGTACTCAGTCTTGACCTGAGAGTAGCCTCCCATACCATCATTTATGGCTCTCTCAGCTAGCTACATAAAAACAAAACTGCATCCTAATCTCCTTTGGTATTTATGGTCCATTGCTGTTTGCAATTAGTTGGCTACAAAACAATGCTGACTTTATTTTTAAATGCTTACAATTTTACAGGAACATTTTTATCCCATATTTGGATGAAGCATTGGCTCGGTAATGTGTAGAAGTGTGACAGAGTTTGGGTTTCTCATGAATGTAGGTGTGAGTGTGAAGGTCCTGAATTTGCTGGCCACTCTTCACTACCCTTTTCCAGACTGCTCTGTGATATGACACTCATCATGAAGTATAATGGCAGAGCTCCCCCTTTAAAAACGAATGCAAATCCCACTGAGAGACAGTATGTAATTTACATTTGTTCAGATATCTAGTTTTTGCAATTTTTACATGAAATCACATTAATAATTTTTAATCGCTTGATTGATTTTGTTTTGATAATTTTTGAATACATTCAAAATACTCCATTTGTTGCAGACTGGATACAGGTGTCTCCAGCTTTTCGAACGTTCGCTTTACGAAACCTCACTGTTACGAAAGACCTACATTAGTTCCCTGTTTTCGCTAACAGAAGGTGTCTTCACTGTTATGAAGAAAGGCAGCGTGCGGGGAAAAGCAGCGCGCGATAAAAAAAACCGTGCGCCCCAAGCAGCCGCTCTGCCCCGGATTCGGAATGGCATTCTAGCCGGCATTGCTTAAACACATGCCTGTGAGCAGCCGTTCGCAAGATGGGTTCTAAGGTATCGGAAAAGCCTAAAAGAGCTCGTAAGGGTGTTACACTTAGCGTAAGACTAGACATAATTAAGCGTTTTGATCGTGGTGAACGAAGTAAGGACAACGTGAGTTTGGCTTGTGAAAGCTGACGACGATGATGTTGAAGAAGTTTTGGCATCCCATGACCAAGAACTGATAGATGAAGAACTGATGCAATTGGAAGAGGAAAGGATAACAATTGAAATCAAGTGAGTAATGATAAAGTACGACTTTAATTTTGAAAGGGTACATTTTTGCATGCTGCTCTGACAGGAATCATCAAATATTCCTCTATAGGACTACTAGAGCTGAGATCCAATCAAAGCCTTAAGAAGTTTTAAAAAATCAGTCAATACTCAAGATCAGCAGACCCCGGACAGCAAGTGCAGTTCTCCTTTAAGGAAAATGAAGTGTGAAAGACAAGCCAGTCTGCAGGTACGATTGGAATGCAAAGGCCATCAACCCCACTTCAGACTATCCAGATTGTGAATGTACATTCTCTGGGAAATAAAATTGAAGATCACAGAGCAAAATTGCAGTACTAGAGGGACATCAGGGACTGCTGTGTACTTTGCTTCAAGGAAACATGGCTCACCTCCACCATTTCTGACCCAGCACTGCAGCCCAATGGCTTCACCATTCTCCACAAAGATAGGGCAGTTGAGTCTGCTAAAGTTAGGGGAGATGGTGTATGCATTATGATTAAGTTATCATATTGCACAGACGTGGCAGTTCTGTCTCAGTCCTGTTCACCTGACATGGTACATCTGGCAATCAAATGTCATCTCATTTTTCCGCCGAAGGTGTTTTCTGCCATCACCCTGGTAGTGTACATTCCACCTCAGGTCAACATCAGGCAGGCACTGGAGAAGCTGAGCACCATGATCAACAGTCACAAAACAGCACCCCCAGGTAGTTTCCCTACCATTGCAGGGGATTTCAACTAGGCAAGGTTGAAGGAGTCTCTGAACAACTACCACCAACATATCATCTGCCGAACCAGAGGAGCCAATACACTTGACCACTGTTCTACACCATCAAGGACACTTACCATACCATCCCATGCCCACACTTTGGAATGACCGATCATCTGGTTGTACTTCCACTGTCAGTATATAGGCAGAGAGTTAAGACCGCAGTACTAAAGGTGAGGACCAAGAAGTTGTGGTCAAAGGAGGTAGAGGGGCACTCTCAAGCCTACTTTGAGACTGTGAGCTGGCCAATATTCAGGGATTCATCTTCAAATCTGAATGAATATACCACAGTTGTCACCAACTTCATCAAGACCTGTGTGGATGAGTGTGTGCCTTTGAGAACATACCAGACATACCCACACCAAAATCTGTGGGTGAACTAGGAGATTCTTGGTCAGCTGAGGGCTGAGGTCCTTTCAGAGATCCAGAATTATATAAGAAGTCCAATCGTGACCTACAAAAGGCTATTTGAAAGAACAATTCCAATTGAAGTCAAAGGCGGAATTGGATGCACATCAGCTCTAGCAGGGTTTACAGGGCCTTTACTTCATGAAACCTAACATCATGGCCGTGACACTTCACTCCCAGATGAGCTCAATGCCTTTCATGCACGCTTTGAAAGGGAGAATACACCTGTGCAAATCCCTGTGACATCTGGTGACCCTGTGATCTCTGTTTTGGAGGCCAATGGCAGAACATCTTTCAAGAGGGTGAACCCTCACAAGACATCAGACCCTGATGGTGTACCAGGTAGGGCACTGAAAACCTATGCTAACCAACTGTTGGAATGTTCAAGGACATCTTCAATTTCTCACTGCTGAAGTCAGAGGTTCCTACTTGCTTCAAAGAGGTGACAATCATATCAGTGCCCAAGAAGAACAAGGTGAGGTGCCTCAATGACTATCTCCCAGTTGGACTCACGTCTACTATGATGAAGTACTTTTGAGAAGTTGGTCATGGCCAGAATCAACCCTGGCCTAAGCAAGGACCCAGGACTGCTCTAAGTTGTCTCATGTCACAATAGCTCTACAGCGGATACAATCCCACTGGCTCTCCACTTGGTCTTGGGTTACCCAGCCACTGACAATATCTACATCAGTCTACTGTTTATTGATTATAGATCAGCGTTCAACACAACCATACGCTCGGTTCTAATCAACCTCGATCAGTTCCAAAACATGGGCCTCTGTACCTCTCTCTGCAACTTGACTTCCTCACCAGGAGACCACAATCAGTGTGGCTCAGAAATAACATCTCCTCCTCACTGACAGTCAACACTGGTGCACCTCAGCAGGCGTACTTAGCCCTCTGCTCTATTCACTCTACACCCATGCCTGTCTAGCTAGACAGAGCTCAAATGCCATGTATAAATATGCTGATGACACAACTATCGTTGGCAAAATTTCAGATGGTGACAAGGAGGTGTACAGGAATGAAGTAGATCATCTAGTTGAGTGGCATTGCAACAACAATCATGTACTCAATGCCAGCAAGACCAAGGAATTAATTGCGGACTTCAGGAAGGGAAGCCGAGGAAACACACACCAGTCCTCATCGAAGGATCAGCAGTGAAAAGGGTGAGCAGATTCAGGTTCCTGGGCGCCAGCATCTCTGAAGATCTATCCTGGGCCCAACATATTGATGTAATTACTAAGAAGGCATGGCAGCAGCTATATTTCACTAGGAATTTGAAGATATTTGGTATGTCACCAAAGACATTCGCAAATTTCTACAGATGCACTATGGAGAGCATTCCAGCTTGTTACGTCACTGCCTGGTATGGAGGGGCCGCTGCACAGCGTCATAAAAATCTGCAGAAAGTTGTAAACTCAGCCAGCTCCATTGTGCCACTAGTCTCCCCAACATCCAAAAAACCTTCAAAGGCGATGCATCAAAAAGATGGCATCCATCATTACGAACACCCATCACCTCAGAAATGCCCTCTTTTCACTGCTACCATCAAGGAGGTGGTACAAGGACACACATTTTCTTCCCCTCTGCCATCAGATTTCTGAATGGACACTGAACCCATGTACACAACCTCACTACATGTATTTATTTATTTATTTTGCTCTCTTTTTGCAATACTAATTTAATTTAAATTTTATATATACAGTGAATTCCAGCACATCAGGATGAGTACATTTTGGTCCAATTAAGTGGCTGTTGCAATTAGCCAAACTTTTGTGGAAACAGTTAAAAAGGAATAAAAAAGATGAACCATCATTTAACTGAGAAACAAAATATCTATTTAAATAAAATTTAGAATAAATTAGAACACTATCAAAATTATTACTGTACTATAAAGCTGTGTATTAGTTTCTAATATTTATCAGTGGAGTGATTCATTCAGTGTATGCTTTCATGATCTTTTGATTGGCTGTAGATGATCAAAATCAGTACAGACATCTAGTGCTGACAATGTACTGCCTTCATACAGCGCTTTTAATGATTTCATACTCCAAATTGTCATTTTAATTGTAACATTAAAGATGATTATCGATGCCTTCAAATCCTTCGTAGTTCCTAACTTGTTGAAGTAGTAGAAATGTTTCATATTCATTCCCGGCCGTTTCTGGCATCTCCAAGCCTGAATGATTGAAACCACAGTGAGCAAAACAGTTCTGAACTGTCTTACTATTTATTATTCGCCAACTATCAATGACAAAAATTACTGATTTTTGAACACAAACACGCAAGTGATACTATTTCAAATCTGTTCGCTCTAAGCACAGTGTAGTGTCTAACAACCACACGAATTGCATATGACTGACGCTAGTTAAAAAATGTTGAGCAACTGTTGCCTGTCCCAATTAAGCAACATAGTGTCCCAAATAACTGACAGGACTCCTGGCTATTCTCTCAATTTTTTTTGCTCTTTCTGAGTTGTCCCAAATAAGTGGCTGCCCCAATTAACCAATGGCCCAATTAACCAGAATCTACTGTACTTCTATTTGTAATTTATAGCTTTTTATTATGTATTGCAAAGTATTCCTGCTGCAAAACAACAAACTAAGTGACATTAGTGATATTAAACCTGATTCTAATTCTGCTTACATTTTCTGTGTGAGCCAGTATCAAGTGCAAGAGGCTGGTCAATGAAAAATGTCTTACTCCTCTTGCCCTGTGGAACAGTAATACCAAAGAATTTAGCAAGAGTTTTGAAAAATCCCTAACTATCATTAAAAAATGAATAAATATTCAGTTCAAAAATATTTTTACAGATGTTAGAAATCCGTAGTGTAGACTGATAAATTGATAACACTCATTAGGTGAGGCAGCATCTGTGCAAGGGAAACAGAGTTAACATTTCAGATCGATAACTTTTCATCTGACATTTTAATTGCCTGGAACTTATGTATAATATATAAATCCTGTTGTAGCCATCTGCTTCTTTCTCTCTTTCTGCCTCTCTCCATCGATAAAGGTGTTACTTCCCTTTACCAAGCTTCTTATGCTTTAAGTTTTCTCCATTTACTGTGCTATAAATTTGCCAATATTTTGCACTAATGGGGTTCCAGTTGAACTCTACAAAGTATAAAAGCAGGATGCGAGAAGTTCTGCTAATCACCTGATATTATGGTGAAATTTTAAAATTATGAAAAATATCAGCTTGCCACATTTAAAAATGTATACTGTCTGTATTTCCCAGTAAATGTTTAAGATAGTTTGTAATCTTTCCTCCTGCACTTGAATTTTGTCCTGACTTAAACCTGGAGCAATCATTGCATAAGTATGTTTTTTATTACAACCAACACATATCAAAGTTGCTGGTGAACGCAGCAGGCCAGGTAGCATCTCTAGGAAGAGGTACAGTTGACGTTTCGAGCCGAGACCCTTCATCAGGACTAACTGAAGCAAGAGCTAGTAATAGATATGAAAGTGGGAGTGGGAGGGGGAGATCTGAAATGATAGGAGAAGACAGGAGGGGGAGGGATGGAGCCAAGAGCTGGACAGTTGATTGGCAAAAGGGATATGAGAGGATCATGGGACATGAGGCCTAGGGAGAAAGAAAATGGGAGGGAGGAAGCCCAGAGGATGGGCAAGGGGTATAGTGAGAGGGACAGAGGGAGAAAAAGGAGAGAGAGAAAAAGAATGTGTGTATATAAATAAATAAATAAATAAATAAATAACGGATGGGGTACGAGGGGGAGGTGGGGCATTAGCGGAAGTTTGAGAAGTCAATGTTCATGCCATCAGGTTGGAGGCTACCCAGACAGAATATAAGGTGTTGTTCCTCCAACCTGAGTGTGGCTTCATCTTTACAGCAGAGGAGGCTGTGGATAGACATATCAGGATGGGAATGGGACGTGGAATTAAAATGTGTGGCCACTGGGAGATCCTGCTTTCTCTGGTGGACAGAGCGTAGGTGTTCAGCGAAACAATCTCCCAGTCTGCGTCGGGTCTCACCAATATATAGAAGGTCGCACCAGGAGCACCGGACGTAGTATATCACCCCAGCCGACTGACAGGTGAAGTGTCGCCTCACCTGGAAAGACTGTCTGGGTTCCTGAATGGCAGTGAGGGAGGAAGTGTAAGGGCATGTGTAGCACTTGTTCCGCTTACAAAGATAACTGCCAGGAGGGAGATCGGTGGGGAGGGATCGGGGAGACGAATGGACAAGGGAGTCACATAGGGAGTGATCCTTGCAGAAAGCAGAGGTGGGGGGAGAGAAAGATGTGCTTAGTGGTGGGATCCCGTTGGAGGTGGCGGAAGTTACGGAGAAAAATATGTTGGACCCGGAGGCTGGTGGGTTGGTAGATGAGGACAAGGGGAACCCTATTCCTAGTGGGAGGATGGAGTGAGAGCAGATGTACGTGAAATGGGGGAGATGCGTTTGAGAGCAGAGTTGATGGTGGAGGAACGGAAGCCCCTTTCTTTAAAAGAGGAGGACATCTCCTTTGTCCTGGAATGAAAAGCCTCATCCTGAGAGCAGATGCGGCGGAGGTGGAGGAATTGCGAGAAGGGGATGGCATTTTTGCAAGAGACAGGGTGAGAAGAGGAATAGTCCAGATAGCTGTGAGAGTCAGTAGGCTTATAGTAGATATCTGTAGATAAGCTGTCTCCAGAGATAGAGACAGAAAGATCTAGAAAGGGGAGGGGGGTGTCGGAAATGGACCAGGTGAACTTGAGGGCAGGGTGAAGGTTGGAGGCAAAGATAATGAAGTCAACGAGCTCAGCATGCGTGCAGGAAGCAGCACCAATGCAGTTGTCGATGTAGCGAAGGAAAAGTGGGGGACAGATACCAATGCAGGTTTTGAACATAGATTGTTCCACAAAACCAACAAAAAGGCAGGCATAGCTAGGACCCATATGGGTGCCCATGGCTACACCTTTAGTTTGGAGGAAGTGGGAGGAGCCAAAGGAGAAATTATTAAGAGTAAGGACTAATTCTGCTAGACGGAGCAGAGTGGTGGTATAGGGGAACTGGTTAGGTCTGAAATCCAAAAAGAAGCGGAGAGCTTTGAGACCTTCCTGATGGGGGATGGAGATAGGGACTGGACATCCATGGTGAAAATAAAACGGTAGGGGCCAGGGAACTTAAAATCATCGAAAAGTTTCAGAGCGTGAGAAGTGTCACGAAAATAGGTAGGAAGGGATTGAACAAGGGGGGATAAAACAGTGTCAAGGTATGCAGAAATGAGTTCGGTGGGGCAGGAGCAAGCTGAGACAATGGGTCCACCTGGACAGGCAGGCTTGTGGATCTTGGGTAGGAGGTAGAAACGGGAAGTGCGGGGAAAAGCTCTCCGCTTGTTTTTGGATCAAAGCTCTCTGCTTCCCGAATAAAGTCAATATTAAATGTTCAGTCATCTATCCCTTGACTGGATGGTGATGAGCTGTCCTTTCTAATTGTCCTTGTGGTGAAACACCACACACATTACCATTGGATATGAATTCAGGATTATTAATCCAGTGATGATGAAGTAACAATGATATATTCAAGCTGAGATGTGAGTGAGGAGGAGAACCTGCTGATAAATATATTACCATCTACCCACTATTTTAGATGCTAGGCGTTTTAAGTTAGTTGCTGTTGAAGAAACCTACAGAAGCTGTTTATTGCGGTTTGCCATTGCTGAACACCAGGATGCTAGTGATGGGGGAGTCAACACTGGTAAATCCCTTCATTGCCAAGAGGAAGTGATCAGACCTGCTTGCTGGAGGAGATCATTGCTTTATTTTAAGATGGAGAACAAGCCATTGATGAAGCTGCTGAAACTACTCTAGGGAACTCTTTCAGCAATATTCTAGGATGAAATGACCCTCTTCAACAAAGACTACCATCTTCCTTTGGTTTCGGCTTAGCCCTCACAGTTGTATAGATGTTGCTCTGGATTCTCATTGACCATTTTTACCAGTCCGCCTTTATGTCACATGGTCAAATGCCTTAGTGTCAATGATAGATCCTGATGAAACACAAACTGAGTATTAACCAGCAGATTATTTGTGATGAGTCCCACTTGACTGGACTTCTGACAATCACAACTTTTATTTTTCTGATGATTAAGAATCAACTTATGTGGCGCTAATTGGATAGATTAAATTAGACCGATTTTATTACAGACAGTATATGCTGGTGTTGTCACTGTACTACGAACTTGAAGAAGAGCTAGAATTCCTCAACGCTTAGCTGGTATTTAATTGTATTTATTTGCTTATGAAGATACAGCACAGAATAGACTCTTCCAGCCCTTCGAGCCTCACCACACAGCGACCCCTAATTTAACCCGAGCCTAATCACGGGACAATTTAATACCCTTGCACTTCTTTTGTTTTCTTGTGTTTATTAGAAAATGAAGACTACTTGTTGTGGGTGTCAATGCCTAAACCAGTTAGGTTTTGTACCAGTTATCTTAAACTTTGTTATGAAAGTCCTAAAATTGACCAATTTTGAGAGGAAATCATTGCCTTAATCTTATATTAAAATGATAAACTTGCTCCCACTTCGGTCAGATGTCTAAATAACATGAAAATTCAGGAGTCTATGATCTCTCTAAAGTTATTAAAGCCAGAATGACAATTGGGGGAAATAATAACTAGCTTTAGAATCAATTACTTCAAACTACACAGGTGTATATCGGATGTTGCACATCTATAATTGCTTTGTCTGATTCTTTTGCATTCCAATTTTTTTAACAGTATGTCAAAGGAATAAATATTTTTTTCCAAAAGACCTATGATGTTTTGTTACTAAAGATCAGGCAAAGAATCCAGGGAGTAAACTAGTCTTGGAATTAGTATTATGTATACATTGCTTAACTTTGGCTATTAGCTTTTGATGTCACTACAACTTATTTCAATAATCCATCCTTAATTCCACTTGACATTCAGCGGACGTAATTATTGAGCAAGTGTCATGGTGCTAACTAATGGAGTTTTGATAAATTTTAAATTAGAATCTTTTGCATATTAATCTGCCGAAATGCAGATTAGGAAAAGAATTGGCTTAGGATAAGAATTTGATCCTGCACTCAAGTGTAAAACAAGTGCTGGGAATTTGGCATCTCATTTTACATATCCCCTGGCTCTTTATTTCAATTCTAATCTCCAATATTTTTGCATAACATTTTAAAAGGAAGAATTGTTGCCTTGAACATTGGGAAAAATCTCTGCTTTTCCCCAGACAAGAATAGATGTTTTTTGAGGTTGCAGGTGCTCAATTTAATTACCAGTTCTAAACATCATATTTAAACACTAACTTAGTTTTAAGATAGCGCTGCCATGAATATTTACAGCATGACCAGTACATATCTAATCCTTCTCTTAAAGACGGTAGGAACGTTTGATTTCAAGAAGCAAATTACCAGTACATACAGGTCTGCACTGTGGTCAATGTGTGGTTATTTGAATTTATGGTTTTTTTCAGTCTACTTATTCTTGGAGTTTTCTTAATAAGCTGTTCAGTTTGTGGCTAAGCAAGCTGATCACAAACAGAAGAAGCAAGGACTGGAGGTTTTTGTTCCTCTTCCTGTGTGGTTCACACTTGTAACTGTTCCACATTAACATTTTTCGGCATTGGTGTTATTGGGGATACAGCAATGCAGGGTCACAATGCATCAAATATTTTATTATTTTTCAACCTGTCTGCTGTACTGTTAGTCATATATCCTTGGCTCAAATAACTGTTTGGGATTGAATGTCAGTTATAATTAGGAACTAAGTGGATAGCAATCAATATTGCCAATGAGCACCAATCTTCAAGTACAACAGTCAGAAAAATGACAATATAATCTGTTTATTAATACTTCTGTGAAACACTATGCTACCCATCAATACTTTAAAGACAGCAAAACCAACCATTCTGGTTTTGTATGATTATAAATTATTTAGGGTTAAACAATCCTATTACTTGGCCTCTATTGAAACTCACAGATTGAAATCATGAAAGGAATTAAGTGGCCTTCCTGTCACTTAATGCACAGTTAAAGATATATTTGTCCTCTTAATCAATATTTGAAATGTTTATACATCCAGGGAGTCATCCCTCAACATAATGATATTTTTAGTGTCAAAGATTTTATGCTCAGAAGCCTTCTGACCAGACACAGACCATTTGATGGTGTTCTAGTCAGTTTAAATGTTGTCATATTGTAAAAATTATAACTCTTTTCAGCCATGTGCCCAAACTCGGCATATCAAAGTTGAAATTGCATTTAATCACCCGCTATTATTTTTTCTATTCGTAGAGTGTTATATAAGATCTCAATGTACTTAGAGTTCAGTGAGATTTTTTTCAAGATGCAATCATGAGAGATTCTTGCAGAACGTCTGCTCAGGAGCTTCTACATTTACAGCTCCACTCTCCATGTGGCACATTCAAAGTCACAACATAATAACCATTTGGTTTATGATGAGTTTGGGTACAGAGAGGAAATTAAGAACCTTGTGGCATGGTGCGAAGACAATAACCTATCCCTCAACATCAGCAAGATGAAGGAATTGGTTGTTGACTTCAGAAGGAGTAGCGGACCGCACGACCCCATTTACATCGGTGGTGCGCAAGTGGAACAGGTCAAAAGCTTTAAGTTCTTCGGGGTCAGTATTACAAATGACCTGACTTGGTCCAACCAAGCAGAGTTCACTGCCAAGAAGGCCCACCAGCACCTTTACTTCCTGAGAAAACTAAAGAAATTTGGCCTGTCCCCTAAAACCCTCACTAACTATTATACATGCACCGTAGAAAGCATTCTTCTAGGGCGCATCACAACCTGGTATGGAAGTTGTCCTGTCCAAGACCGAATGAAGCTGCAGAAGATCGTGAACACAGCGCAGCATATCACACAAACCGATCTTCCATCCTTGGACTCACTTTACACTGCACGTTGTTGGAGCAGTGCTGCCAGGATAATCAAGGACATGACCCACCAAGCCAACACACTTTTCATCCCTCTTCCCTCCAGGAGAAGGCTCAGGAGCTTGAAGACTCGTACGGCCAGATTTGGGAGCAGCTTCTTTCCAACTGTGATAAGACTGCTGAACGGATCCTGACCCGGATCTGGGCCGTACCCTCCAAATATCCGGACCTGCCTCTCGGTTTTTTTTTGCACTACCTTACTTTCCATTTTTCTATTTTCTATTTATGATTTATAATTTAAATTTTTAATATTTACTATCAATTTGTACTCCAGGGAGCTGGAAGCACAGAATCAAATATCGCTGTGATGATTGTACGTTCTAGTATCAATTGTTTAGCAACAATAAAGTATAAAGTATTTGGTTTTATATAGTAAAAGGCATCTCAAGATTTTTTTTTAAAAGAAAAACAGTCACTGAGCACTAGTAAGAAAATCAGCAAAAAAAAAATTGGTTAAGTGGATGCGTTTTTGAGAAAGCTTTTAAAGATGGAAGTATGATCCAGGGAGGCATCCCAAACCAACTGTAGAACCTCCCATCAACAATGATACTGAAGGAAGTTGAGTGGGAGTTATTGAAGTACCATTTTGAAGAAAGATGCTGATGAGGGCTGGTCAGTGAGATGGGAATATCCAAGAATGGGATCTGAGGCAAGATGGGATACCTTATAAATTGTAGCGTTTATTTTTTGTGGAGCTCTAACTTCCAACAATGTCCATTTTCAAAGTGTGTAAGAAAGTACAAGAGATACAAGAAGCTCAGAATAAGTCCCACCTTATTAGAAGATTACCTAGAGCACTCAATTTACCTTGTGTAGCTGAGAGAGAGCATTTAGCCACATGCCGCAGACCTTTAAGAAATAATAGCCTTCATATAAGATCAATTATTCACAACCATTATTACACGCAACATGCTACATCCTTTTCAAAAACAATCTCTGAATTTTTACAGATTTAATTGAGTTATTTGTTTATGCACTTGATGTGATCTTCTCCAGGTGCTGAATTAACATATAGTGGGCTTGGAGCTTTGTCAGATATTGGAGTTTCACCTAGCTCTGTGTTGTGCAGTCAATATTTCAGTAGTATTGTAAATATATTTCTTGACTAAGCATTGTTTGTTGTTTACATAATTCATTACAGGTTAAATGCAAAAGTACCTCAATGGCATATGTCATTACAGAACTACATTATATGTGCGTGCCTCATTAAGGTGAAAACAAAGTAGACACATTTATCCCTGGCTGCATTTTTCTTGCAATAAGCTTTATGTTTTGTAGTTATAGAACCTAACACTCTGCACTTAATAATAGCTATCATGAGTAAGATTACAAGTTGACCAAAACCTGTCCTATTATGCAACTCACTTCAGGAACATCTTCAATTCTACAATCCTTGCTTTGCTCACTGTTGTACACTATGTCAACATGGATTTTGTGGAACACATTCTATTATCTCTACAACTTCACTATCTCTCAACAGTCTTAGACTATTTGGACTCTGTCATGCAGAAATTCTCTTTGTGATTTATGTTTCTGTTTAAAACTTCTCTACTTCCTGCAACAAATTCAAGGGACAACATTTGACAGTCTGAGCCTTCAGTTGATTAACAGACCAACAGGAGTATATCATTTTGGAGAATAAGATGTGGCATCATAGCTTAGGGAGAATACTAAGAATTGTGTTATGACTGTATTTCCTTGACCTGTTTTTCAAAACCTTCCTTACCATTCTGATTAATCTTTCTGCTTTCACATTGGAAACTGGGTGATAAAGACAAGGAAAACTGATTTATTTCACTGTTTTTCATAATCAAGAATAGTTAAAGCTGAGAGGATCTGTATACTTTGGGACAGTAATCTGACACAGATTCTCCAGGCAAGACACTCAAACACAAACCACACAACACACACAAGTCCTGATAAAGGGTTTCGGCCCAAAACACTGACTGTTTACTCTTTTCCATAGATGTTCCTGGCCTTCTGAGTTCCTCCAGCATCTTGTGTATGTTGCTTTGCATTTGCAGCATCTGCAGATTTTCTCTTGTTGCAGATACTCTAGTCATAATGCCATTGTGGTATAGATCTTAATTATTCTATTGTACATTCATACTGGTATGTGAGCCTTTTTCAAATAACTGACAATTAATAACCAAAAACTGGGCTTCACCTTTTGATAATATTCAATGTGAAACTATTGGTACAGTCTATCTTGACACTTTTACACCTCAAACTTTCAGCCTGAAACGATGACTGTTTACTCGTTTCCATTAGTGCTGCCTGGCCTGCTGAGTTCCTCCAGCATTTGGTGTGTATTACTGTACATCTATTGGCTTATTCTTCTATGTCTTAGCCAATGGCATACAATTTGACAAATCCTTTGGCCACTGCCTTTATATTTTTGATACCGAAGTGTTTTGTATGGACTGCTTTTGTAAACATCTTCTACTGAGCTTTTGGGATCACTATCCTGTATCTCCATTTTATGTGATCCTAGTCGATAAATAAGTCATATCATCTGCGATCAGGAAGATCTAGGGTTGAATCTGTGCTAACTGAACATTAGTTCACACACCTTTGAATTTTGGTGATATGTGTGTAACTAATGACAGCCATTGCCTAAATAGTTAGTATTTGGTTCACTGGTGCGTCCAATGCATAGGTTTATCTCAAATCAGACATTTTGTTTTGATGCCCTCTATTCAAAATGGCAGTCATGGTCAGAGAATAGTATGATTCTCCTCTGCATCTTTGGAGGAATGGCAGATTTTAGGTCCAGTATATTATCAGAGGAAACTGGTTCAAACAGTCCCTTCTGTACAGGTCCCACCTTCCCTGAATGAAAGCCATATGATCAAAAACTCTGATGCCTTCCCTCCTATACCAACTTCTTAACCACGTGTTAAGCTGCATAATCTTCCTATTTCTGACCTCACTAGCACATGGCATGGGTAGCAATCCTGTGATCACAATCCTGCAGGTCCTATGCTTTAACTTAGCGCCTAACTTCCTGAACCTTGTCACTCTTCCAACCTACATCATTGGTACCACAACCTCTGTCTGTTCACCGTCCCACTTAAGAATGCTAAGGGTTAACAGTCTTGCGTGGCTCATCTAAGAAAAGATGTGCTGGAAAAGCACAGAATAAAAGAGAGTTCAGAGGAGTTTCACAAGGAATACTCTGGGAATGAAAGGGTTATTGTATGAGGAACGTTTGATAGCTCTGGGTCTGTACTCACTGGAATTTAGAAGGGTAACGGGGGATCGCATTGAAACCTTTGACAGAGTAGATGTGGAAAGAATGTTTTCCATTGTGGGGGAGTCTAGGACAAGAGGGCATAGCGTCAGGATAGAGAGGCGTCCATTTAAAACAGAGATGTGGAGAAATTTCCTTAGCCTGAAGTTGGTAGATTTGTGGAATTTATAACCACAGGCAGCTGTGGAGGCCAGGTTGTTGGGTGTATTTGAGACAGAGCTTGTCAAGTTCTAGATTGGATATGGCATCAAAGGTCACGGGGTGAAGGCCAGGGAGTGGGGCTGAGGAGGGAAAAAAGAATCAGCCATGATTGAATAGTGGAGCAGACTCGATGGGCCGATTGGCCTAATTCTGCTCCTATATCTTATGGTCTTATGGACTCGATCCGAGATGTCCCGGACCCTGGCACCCAGGAGGCAACATATCATCCAGGAATCTTATTCTCATCCACAGAACATCCTTCCTGTTCCCCTAACTAACAAAGGCAGGAGAATGGGGTTGTGAGGGATAATAGATCTGCCATGATGGAATGGTGAAGCAGACCTAGTATGGTGAATGGCCTAATTCTGCACCTATGTCTTATGGTCTTCTGCTCTTATAAAGAAACTATAGGTAAACAAAACATCTGGCACAGTAAATTACAAGGAATACTCATTTTCTTTATCTCTAAAGGTCTGTACGCCGTGTTGGTATGGATGACAATCTTGAAAAAGCCAAGCCTTTCCCCAGTTTATGTGCAGCTTCATATACATGAAGAAAAACAATGCTTTTTAACAACCTACATAGAAGAGATGGTTTGCACCTTAACGAAAGGATGCTAATATCTTAGTGGGAAGGCTTATTAGTGCGCACAGGAGGGATGGGTTTAACCTAAAATTGTAGGGGTATAGAACCAAAGTGCCAGAACAGATAGTGGAGAGCTTGAGGAGACAGATGTTGTTAGACCTCAGACAAAGTCAGAAATCAAAACGTTGAGCATGTGCGACTAATGTTCTAAGCTGCATATATATTAATTTAACAAGTATTGTAGGAAAGGCAGATGAGCTTAGGACATGGATCAACACACATGGAATTATGATATTGTAGCCATTAGGTTCCAAGGTTGTCAAGCAGAGGAGTGAGTGGGGACAAGCTCCCACTACCCAAAAGTGCTCCTCACGGCATGCGCCTCAAATAGCCTCTGACAACCAAGTCCAACTTCTGGCCTTCTTGTGTGGCTTAGCCTCTAAGCCCGGCGGAACTGTTTCTACTGACAGGAGAAGGGGCAAATGTGGGTCCTGGCACCTTAAAACCAGTGCTTCGGGTAGATGGAGCTCGTCAGCCTGGGAGGGCAGTCCATCTAAGAGATGGAAAACTGATTTCAAACCTCCGCTGCCTTGTGGCCATACCCACTCATGGGGAAGGCTTCGGGAGTAAACCCTGAGGACAAATCCGGAGCTGAAGTCCCTAAGGCAGTCTGACGTTGCCTACAACCTCGTTCTGGCAACTCCTGCGACGTCACTGGTACGAATCTGTATCGGTCCTTGCCCTTCCCTTGGACAACATCGGTGTCGTGGAGAGGGGAGACTTGCTGCATGGGCAACTGCCAGTTTTCTATACAACCTTGCCCAGGCCTGTGCCCTGGAGAACCTTTCCAGGCACAGATCCATGGTCTAGCGAGACTAAAGGATACCACCACCAGCCATTAGTGAAACTTGGTTGCAGGAGGGACAGACTGGAGAACTTGTCTAGTGAGGAATTATGGATGGAACTGAGGAATAAGAAAAGTATGACCACATTAAAGAGGCTACATTACAGACCACCCCAAAGTTCAAGGGATTCAGTGAAACAAGTTTGCAGAGAGATTGCAGACTGTTGCAGGAAATATGAGGTTGTGATTTTACCTTTCTACATATTGACTGGAACTCCCATACTGTAAAAGGAACAAGATGGGATAGAGTTTATCAAATGTATTCAGGAAAGTTTCCTTAATCATTACATAGAAGTCCCAACGAGAGAGTGTGTGACACTTAATCTGCTAATAGGGAATGAGGAAGGGCAGATGACAAAAGTTTATTGAAAGAGAACACTTTGTATCTAGTGATCATAATGCCACTAGTTTCAAAGCAAATACGCAGAAAGATAGGTCTGGTCCATGGGGTTGAAATTCTAAATGGAAGAAAGGGCAATTTTGATGGTATTAGAAAGGATCTGACAAGTGTGGATTGGGACAGGCTGTTTACTAGCAAAGGTGTACTTGGTAAGTGTGAGGCCTTCAAAAGTGACATTTTGAGAGTACAGATCTTGTTTGTGCCTGTCAGAATGAAAGGTAAACAGGTTTAGGGAACTTCGATTTTCAAGAGGTATTGAAGCCTCAGTTAAGCAAAAACAAGGAGGTGCATAGCAAGTATAGGCAGGTAGGAACAAATGAGGTGCTTACGGAGTATAAGAAATGCAAGAGAACTCTTAAGAAAGAAATCAGGAGGGCTAAAAGAAGGCATGAGGTTGCTCCAGCGGACAAGGTGAAGGAGAATCCTAAGGAATTCTACAGATACGTTAAGAACAAAATGATTGCAAAGGACAAAATTGGTCCTCTGTAAAATCAGAATGGTAATCTGTGTCTGGAGCCAAAAGAGATGGGAAGATCTTAACCTAGGCAACTTATTCATATTCCATACCTCCACAGTATGGTCCGGGTCAATTTTGACCTGGCCCAAGAATCCCCTCATAACAGGTGTCTATACCAAATTTTGAACCACAGATCTATTTAGAATGTATAAATAGCCGATCTGACATTAATAAATGGGTGATTAATCCTTAATTAATGTTTCAGAGATCTAAAATCCATTTCAATAGATACGGGTCAAATCTGACCCAGAACAGCCTCAATGTACAAAAATTTGTAGCACTTGTACAAAAGTATAAAATTTTAAAATATTTTCATTTTTGCACATTTTGGGTCACTTTACGAAAAGTCATCAAATTTCGGCTAAAAAAAATGACATTTAGGGTGTTTTTACTGCTGTCAAATGTCAAAACGGGTCAAATTTGACCCGAACAGTATGTAAGGGTTAAATGAATTTTTTACATCTGTATTTAGTCAGGAGATGGATACAGAGTCTGTAGAAGTGAGGCATAATGTTCTACTGTTAAGAAAGGCTCTAAAAATAAAACAGAAAATTATAGGCCAGTGAGCCTGGTATCAGTAGTGGGAAAGTTAGTGGAAGATATTATAAGGGACCATAAGACCATAAGACAAAGGAGCAGAAGTCGGCTATTCGGCCCATCGAGTCTGCTCCACCATTTTATCATGAGCTGATCCATTCTCCCATTTAGTTCCACTCCCCCGCCTTCTCACCATAACCTTTGATGCCCTGGCTACTCAGATACCTATCAATCTCTGCCTTAAATACACCCAATGATTTGGCCTCCACTGCCGCCCATAGCAACAAATTCCATAGATTCACCACCCTCTGACCAGATATAAAAATTTGGATAGCCATGGACTGTCTAGGGATATTCAGCATGGCTTTGTACATGGTAGGTCATGTCTAACCAATCTTATAGAGTTTTTTGAGGAAGTTAGCAGGAAGGTTGATGAAGGCAAGGCAATGGATGTTGTCAATATGGACTTCAGCAAGGCATTTGACAAGATTCCAAATGGGAGGTTGGTCAAGAAGGTTCAGTCGCTAGGCATTCAAGATGAAGTAGTAAATTGGATTAGACAATGGCTTTGTGGGAGAAGCCAGAGAGTGGTAATAGATCATAGTAGATGGCTGGAGTCCTGTGACTAGTGGTGTACCACAGAAAGCAGTGCTTGGTCCATTGATGTTTGTCATCTATATGAATGATCTGGAAAATAATGTAGTTAATTGAATCAGCAAATTTACAGATGACACCAAGATTGGGGGTGTAGTGGACGTAAGTAAAACTGTCATGGCTTGCAACAAGATCTGTTGCCAAGATGGGAGGATCTGGATTATTAGGAAAGGTGAATAGGTTAGGACTTTAGTCAAGTTCCTGGGTGTCAAGATCTGACAGGCTGCATCACTGTCTGGTATGGAGGGGCTACTGCACAGGACCAAAAGAAGCTGCAGAAGGTTGTGAATCTAGTCAGCTCCATCTTGGGTACCAGCCTACAAAGTACCCAGGACATCTTTAGGGAGTGGTATCTCAGAAAGGCGGCATCCATTATTAAGGACCTCCAGCCCTCAGGGCATGCCCCTTTCTCACTGTTACCATCAGGTAGGAGATACAGAAGCCTGAAGGCACACACTCAGCGATTCAGAAACAGCTTCTTCCCCTCTGCCATCCGATTCCTAAATGAACATTGAATCTTTGGACACAACCTCTCTTTTTAAAAAAAATACAGTATTTCTGTTTTTGCACGTTTTTAAAAATCTATTCAATATGCATAATTGATTTATTTATTATTATTATTTTAATTTTATTTATTAATATTTTTTCTCTCTGCTAGATTATGTATTGCATTGAACTGCTGCTGCTAAGTTAACAAATTTCACGTCACATGCCAGTGATAATAAACCTGATTCTGAGAACTTAGAAGATTGAGGGGAGATTTGATAGTTATACAAAAATATGAGGGGTATAGATTGGGTAAGTGCAAGCAAACTTTATCTATTGAGGTTGTGTGGGTGTACAACTAGAGGTCATGGGTTAAGGGTAAAAGGTGAAAAGTTTAAGGGGAACATAAGAGGAAACTTCTTCACTCAGAAGGTCATGGGAGCGTGGGACGAGCTGCCAGTGCAAGTCTTGCATGCAAGCTTGACTTGAACATTTAAAAGGAGTTTGGATAGGCACCTGGATAGTAAGGGTATTGAAGGCTATTGTTCCGGTACAGGTTGATGGGAGCAGGCAGCTTAAATGGTTTGGCATGGACTAGATGGGCTGAAGGATCTGCTTCTGTGTTGTGCTTTTCCATGACTCTATGACTCTAACTTTTCCCTTAGGGAAACCATGCTGACTTTGGCTTCTTTTATCATATGCCTCCAAGTACTCCAAAACCTCATTCTTAATAATGGACTGAAACATTTTCACAAACACTGAAATCAGGCTAACTGGAAAAAAAATTCCTTTCATCTTTCTCCCTTCCTTCTTAAAGTGTGGAGTGACATTTGCTATTTTCCAGTCCTCTGGAACTATTCCACAATCTAGTGATTCTTGAAAGATCATTACTAATGTCTCAACAATCTCTTCAACTACCTCTTTCAGAACCCTGTGGTATAGTCCATCTGGTCCAGATAACTTACCTACGTTTAGAACTTCCATTTTCCCAAGCACCTTCTCCTTAGTAATTGCAACTACACTCATATGTAGTTTATTAATTATGCCTCTGTAATTCCCATTATTACACTATAATACTGATACGTCTGACTTTACCTTCTCCCTCTCAAACTGCAGGGTGAATTCTGTCATTTTATGATCATTGTCTCCTAAGGGTTCCTTTACCTTCAGCTTCCTAATCAAATCTTGTTCATCACACAACACCCAATCCAGAATTGCCTTCTCCCTAGTGCGCTTAACTACAAGCAGCTCTAAAAAGCCATCTTGTAGGCATTCTACAAGTTCCATCTCTTAGGATCCAGCACCAACCTGATTTTCCCAATTTACTTGTATATTGAAATCCCCCATGACTATCACCTTTTCTATGCCCCGATATAGGATATAGATGATCAGAGCTAACCACTCATTTTATGTCAGTATTACCAACATCTGCACAAGTTAGCCAGGATTTTCATTCGTCAGAAGGGTTACATGTTACAATAGATTGGTCTGATATCCAGCTTTATGTGCTAATGAATCTCTTTCCATTCAGACTGTGTATGGACCTTTGAACATCTGTCATTTGTTGCAAAAGTTGCTGAAACTGGTTGTGATGCATTTATGCTAAGTAAGTATTTTCAATTCATTCTCAGCACTCTAAATAAATCTCTTCTTAATAGCATTGATCAGTTAACACAATGTATCAATATGGTCAGCAGACTTTTCTTCTACCTGTAAAGGTTGTACATTCCATTTGAAGATGAAGGAAACTGGGATTAAAAGAAAAACAGAATGCTGGAAAATGCAGCATCTGCAGAAGCCAAAGGTGCACGTTAACATCTCATGTCAAGATTCTACATCAGGAAGGAGAAGGAAGCAAGGATAACTATAGTGCCACAATGGCTCGAGTTTCTGGGAGTAATTCAGAAGACACAGGATCATTTCATACCAATGAAAAATAAGCATTCTAACAAGAGGATGAGGCAATTGTGGCTGACAAGGGAAGAATAAAAGCAAAAGAGAGGGCATACAATAATGCTGGAAATTAGAGGACTGGGAAGTTTTAAAGCAATAGCACAGAAAAGATGAAATATAAAGGAAAGCTGGCCAATAATATATAAGAAGATGTCCAAAGACTTTTTCAAATACACAAATAGTAAAAGAGAGGCAAGATTGAACATGGGACCACTGGAAAATCATGCTGGAGAGTTAGTAATGAGGAACAAAGAAATATGGACAAACTGAGTAAGTATTTTGTTTTACAAGTATTTTTCTAAGGAGAAGCTGCCTTGAAAGCTCGAAGGTCTAAGGTGGTCAAGTCACCTGGACTGGAAGGACTACACGCTAGCATTTTGAAAGAGGAAGCTGAAGAGAGGGGACATTAGTAGCAACCATTTAAGAATCACTAGAGCCAGAAGAACAGAAATTCACAAACGTCACTCCAGTCTTTGAAAATAGGTGTGAAGGGGAGGCAAAATTTGGAGTACTTGGAAGTACATAGTAAAATAGTCCAAAGTCATCATATTCCCCTTAAGGGTAGACTTTGCTTGACAAACCTGTTAGAATTCTTTGAGGAAGTAAGAAGTAGGATAGACAAAGGAGAGTCAGTGGATGTTGCTTACTTAGATTTTCAAAAGGCTTTTGACAAGGTGCCACACATGAAGCTGCTAAACAGATAGCAGCTCATGGTATTACAGGAAAGATACTAGCATGGACAGAAAATTGGCAGACCAGCAGAAGGCAAAGAGCTGGAAATACAGGGGTGCTTTGCTGGTTGGCTGCCAGTGATTGGTAGTGTCCCTCAGGAGTTGCTGTTTGGTGAACTACTTTTCATATTATATGGCCAAGTTTGCAGATGACACAAAGATAAGTGGAGGATCGGGCACTGTTGAGGAAGCAGTGACTCTGCAGAAGGATTTAAATAGGTTGAGAGAAAAAGTAAAGAAATAGTAGATGGAATACAACATAGAGAAATGTATGGTCATGCACTTTGCTAGAAGGAATAAAAGCATAGACAATTTTCAAAATGGGGAGAAAGTTCAGAAATTAAAGGTTCAAAGAATCTTGGGAGTGCTGGTGTAGGATTCCCTTCAGGTTATCTTGCTGAATGAGACTGTAGTACGGAAGGCAAATGCAATGTTCACATTCATTATGAGAGGACTAGAATATAAAAGCAAGGATGTAATGCTGAGGCTTTATAAGGCAATGGTTAAATGACATTTGGAGTATTTTGAGCAGTTATGGGCACCATAACTGTATTGAAGGAAGCATGCACTGTTCTGGCATTGGAGAAGGCCCAGAGGAGGTTTGTGAGAATGATCTCAGAGACACCCTCTGGCCTTGAGTGTCACACATCCCTTTTAACCTTCTCCCTATCATCTTAAAGCCATGCCCTTTGGTATTTGACATTTCTGCAATAGACATAAACATTCTGGCCATCTACAGTTTATACTTTATACTGTATTGTCGCCAAACAATTGATACTAAAGTGTACAATCATCGCAGCAACATTTGATTCTGCGCTTCGCGCTCCCTGGTGTACAAATCGATGGTAAATATTATAAATCTAAATTATAAATCATAAATAGAAAATAGAAAAGGGAGAGTAAGGTCGTGCGAAAAAACTGAGAGGCAGGTCCGGATATTTGGAGAGTACTTGGCATCTGGCTATGGGTTTCAGGTGGCAATGTAATAAATTGGTACAGAATAAAATGTAGTTAGCTTCTTGGGACTTAAACACCAACATGCATTAGCTGCAGGTAAATGGAATGAAAGCCTGTCCAGTTCATAAAATACTGAGGTTGTCATATAAGGGTTCCTTAAGGTTGTTATAGCCAGGAGTGGTAATGTGGATAAGCTCCCACTACCTAATAAATGCTTCTCAAATAGCCTATGACAACCAAGTCCAGCTCCTGGCCTTCATGTGTGGGTTAGTGATGATGCGTTGGGCAATCTTATCTACCCGTGGTAGAGTCCTGCTGTTACCCCACGGTGCAAAGCATGTGTAAGGTTTGTCCAAGTTGCTGTAATAGATGGAACAGAAACCTTCCAAGTTTCATAATCATGTTTAGACATTTTAATAGGATAGTACACAACAATGTTAAAAATACCCATATGTGTATTATAAGTTATAACTCCACAACAGAGAAGCTTGCATTGTGAAAAGGGAACCGAAGAACTAAGTCTACACAGTGCATGAAGCCAGTGAGAACAATGAATAATGGTCGTGTATCATTTATACCACCAGGGAGAATGGAGAAAAGCACCATTACTTAAAGACAAAAGAATGTTTAAATGATCAATGCACCAACATAGTAGAAGGTTACAAATAAGAGAAAATCTGCAGATGCTGGAAATCCCAGCAACTCACACAAAATGCTGGAGGAACTCAGCAGGCCAGGCAGCATTGAGAAAAGGAGTATTGTCGACGTTTTGGGCCGAAACCCTTCAGCAAGACTGGAGGAAAAAAAGCTGTGGGGTAGATATAAAAGGTGGAGGAGAGGAGAGAGAAACACCGGGTGATCGGTGAACCCGGAAGGCGGAGGGATGAAGTAAAGAGCTTGGAAGTTGATTGATGAAAAAGACAGAAGGCCATGGAAGAAAGAATAGAAGGAAGGAGCACCAGAGGGAGTCGATGGGCAGACAAGATAGTGCTTGGTGGTGGGATCCTGGTGTAGATGGCGGAAGATTCGGAGAATTATGTGCTGGACGCGGAGGCTGTTGGGGTAGTAGGTGAGGACAAGAGGAACCCTATCACTGGTAGGGTGGCGGGAGGATGGGGTAAGAGCAGACGTGCATGAAATGGAAGAGATGCGGGAGAGGGCATTGTTGATGGTGGAGGAAGGGAAGCCACTTTCTTTGAAAAAGGAGGACATCTCCTTTGTTCTAGAAAGTAAAGCCTTAACCTGAGAGTAGATGCAGCAGAAACAGAGGAATTGAGAGAAGGGGGTGGCGTTTTTTTACATGTAACAGAGTGGGAAGATATATAGTCCAGGTATCTGTGAGAGTCCATAGGTTTATAATAGACATCAGTGTCTATTATAACAGCTATCTTCAGAGACAGTGACAGTGAGATCAAGAAAGGAGAGGGAGATGTTGGAAATGGACCAGGTAAACTTCAGGGCAGGGTGGAAGTTGGAGGCAAAGTGGATGAGGTCGATGGGATCAGCATGGGTGCAAGAAGCAGCACCAATGCAGTCGTCGATGTCGTGTAGGAAAAATGGAGGACAGCCACCAGTGTAGGCTTGGAACACAGACTGTTCCACATAGTCGACAAACAGGCAAGCATAGCTGGGACCCATGCGAGTGCCCATGGCTACCCCTTTTGTTTGAAGGAAGTGGGAGGAGCCAAAGGAGAAATTATTTAAAGAGCAGACAAGTTCTGCTAGGCAGAGGAGAGTGGTGGTGGAGGGGAATTAGTTGGGTCTGGTGTCCAGAAAGAAACAGAGGACTTTGAGGCCTTTCTGGTGGGGGATGGAGGTGTCTAGGGACTGGTGAAAATAAGATGATGGGGGCCAGGGAACTTGAAATCCTTGAAAAGATCAAGAGCATGTGAAGTGTCATGGATGTAGGTAGGAAGGGACTGAACTAGGGGGAATAAAACAGAGTTGAGTTATGCAGATATGAGTTCAGTGGAGCAGGAACAAGCTGAAACAATGGGTCTACCTGGACAAGTGGGTTTGTGGATCTTGGGCAGAAGGTAGAAACGGGAGGTACAGGGTGTGGGAACTATGAGGTTGGTGTTGGTGGATGGGAGATCCCCAGAGTCATTAACGTCAGTGATGGTGTGGGAGACAATGTCTGGTGTCCCTTGATGGAGGCCTGTATGAGCAGTAAGTAAGAAGAGGTGTCTGTGAGTTGGCGCTGGGTCTCAGCAAGTTAGAGGTCAGTATACCAGACTACTACAGCACCCCCCTTATCAGTAGGTTTGATGATGAGGTTAGGATTAGTGCAGAGGGACTGGGGAGCAAAGTGTTTGGAGGAGTGAGGTTGGAATAGGAGAGAGGAGTGTTGAAGTCTAGACAGTTGATGTCCCATCGGCAGTTGGCAATGAGTAGGCAGAAGACCAGGGCAGAGTGTCCAGGAAGAGGAGGAGGGTTGAAGTCAGGAGAAGGGATCATCAGTATGGGGCGGAGAGCCCTTGCCAAAGGAAAAGTCTCGGAGACGGAGATAGCTGAAGAAGAACTCCATGTCATGGTGGGCATGGAACTCACCCAGATGTGGGCGCAGGGGGGCAAAGGTGAGGCCCTTACTGAGAACAGAACCTTCTGCCTCAGAGAGGGGGAGGTCGGAGAGAATGGTAAAGACCTGACATGGATGAGAGCTGGGATAGGAGGGAGGAATGGGGCTTGGTAGTGTCTGAGGAAATGGGACGTTTGGGCTGTTCAGAAATGGCAGGATGAGAGGAAGATGGAGTCTCCGAGGACCGAAGAGCTGGCGGCGGGACCTGAGAGAGAGATGAGATTGCGGAGTAGTGGGCGGGGAAGGGAAGATAGGGGTTCCAGTGGCAGTATGAAGACCCAGCCAGTAGGCCAAGGCCAGAGCTGGTGTTGGAGGTGGTACAATCTGCACTTTGGAGATATCTGAGGTCATTGGAACCTGTGTTGATGGCGGTGGAGACCAGGTTTTGAATCTGCTCTGGATCATTAGAGCCATTGAGGTCGACAGCAGGGTTCGCAGTCTGGAGACATCTGGGCCTGCTGGCCTTGGAGTCAGCAGGTTCCATGGTCTGTAGACAGGTGACCTTCCAATCCTTGCCGGACATGAGAAAGTCAAAGAACCGGTGACTGAAATCGTGGATCCAGCGGAGGATAAAGTAATGGTCAGGTCCATTACAGGTGGCAGAGAGAGAATCCTGGAGTTGTGGAAGTGACTGAGATAGGGACAATAGATAGCTCCTCAACGTGGAAAGCATTCTGCGTAGAACGTGGTGGGAGAAGCAGTGGGAGAAACAGTCAATTGAACTTGAGTACCTGGGGTTCTCAAAGGGTCCAAACCAAGAAGCTTGAAAACGAATCTGAAAACCGTGTGGTACAAGTTGGCGGCAAAGACCTGTTCCAGAAAGGATACGTGGCTATGGTAATGGGTCTTAGTAAGCATGTGGTCAAAGATCGGAGGGCCACAGAGATCACAGAGGGGGAGCAGTGAGAGAGAGTTTCACTGCACTCCCGTCGAAGGGAAGATTTAAACTTCTTCAGGGTATGCATCCCTGGAAGAGACTTTGCAGTGTAGTACATAATTCTCTGAAACACATAGTTCTCCAAAACTTCCACCATCTCCAACAGGACCCCACCACCAAGCACATCTTTCCTTCCCCCTCACATTCTGCTTTCTGCAGGGATCGCTCCCTACACAACTCCCTTGTCCATTCACCCCTCCCCACTGATCTCACTCCTGGCAAGCCCAACAAGTGCTACACCTGCCCCTGCACCTCCTCCCTCACTACCGTTCAGGACCATAAGCAGTCCTTCCAGGTGAGGCGACACTTCACCCATGAGTCTGTTGTGGTCATATTCTGTGTTCTGAGCTCGCAGTCTGGCCTCCTGTATATCAGTGAGACCCGATGTAGACCGGGAGACCGCTTCGCTGAGCACCCACGCTCCATCTGCCAGAACAAGCGGGATCTCTCAGTGGCCACCCATTTTAATTCCACTTCCGATATGTCTGTCTATGGCCTCCTCCATTGTTGTGATGAGGCCACACTTTGGTTGGAGGAACAACACCTTATATTATGTTCGGGTCGCCTCCAACTTGATGGTATGAACATCGATTTCTAGAGCTTCTGGGTGTGCCCCCCAACCACACCCCCTCCCTCTCCTTCACCATTTCCCATCCGCTTTTCCCTCTCACATATTGTCTCCTTGCCTGCTCATTGCCTCCCTCTGGTGCTCCTTCCCCCTTTTCTTCCTCCATGGCTCTTTCACCAATCAACTTCCCTGCTCTTTACTTCATCCCTCCCTCCTCAGGTTTCACCTATCGCCTGCTGTTTCTCTCTCCCCTCCTCCCCCCCCACCTTTTAAATCAACTCCTCAGCTTTTTTTTCTCCAGTCCTGCTGAAGGGTTTCAGCCTAAAACATCGACAACAGTCTTTTCCATGGATGCTCCCTGGCCTGCTGAGTTCCTCCAGCATTTTGTGTGCGTTGCCTAGTAGCAGGTTGATCAATCATGGGGAAGAATGTTTATCTTGGTCATTTCAATCAAATATCACTGTCAAAGCTCACAGTGGACCCGAAAACATATTCATGTTAATATACTGAAGACACAGAGACAGATGAAAGGTTTTGTGAGTCACATCAAACAACAAATTCGGCTATCAGTGGTTGTAGCTGATTAAAGTGATTAACTATCATTGATGAATAACCATGAGCTAAGAATGTTAGAGTTCAGCATGGATGCTTTAAAGTCATGTTTAGAAATATTATTGGGGAAGTATGCTGAGATGTTAGAGAAAATACTTCCATGACTATTACAATTTATAGTAGTCATTGTTATGTCAAGCCAGGTACAAAATACAGTATATCTGCCATCAGCCTTGATGTTAACTATCTTCCAGGCTCATTGAAGAAGCAGATGGAGGAAGTATTAGGTAGTTTGAATGGGTTCTAATGAAGACAAGCTGGAGTGACTGAGCTACATCATTGTGGTTGTACCAAACACAGTCAAGGCCTTCATCTCTGGTGGTTACATCATACACTGAGCGAGGTAGTTGATGATGTACCAATAGCCATAGCCTACTTCAAAGATCGATATATTGGCAGGAGTTAAAGTATTCACCAAAGTAGACCTCTCACATGCTTGTGCTAAGTTGAATCAGGAGGATCAGAAATATTTGTCAATTTATGTACATAGGAGATGCTATTCATGCATATTTTATAGCGTGAGATTATACCAGAGGTCTGTCAAACTGCAATGGAAGATGTACTACAAGATATAGAACACTGCCCATGCAATCACGATGGAGGAGTAATAACCATAAGTACTGAGGAAGAAAATCTTGTTGTATTAGAAGAGAAGTTCAGACAGTACATAAGTACGTTGTAAAGGTCAAGAAAAGCAAGTTTTCATTCATACAGAAAGAAGTGTTTACTTTAGACTAAAAGTAGTTACAAATGGATTGCAACCAGTCAAAGTAAAAGTGGAAGCAATCATGAAATTAAGGAAACTTAAAAAAATAGAACATGGGTACTTTTTCTTGATACAGTATTAAGCCATCTTTTAGTCAGATTTTACAACTTTTCGGCCACACTTTGAGTACTGTGTGTCACTCTGGTTACTGCACTGTAAGAAAGATGAGAGTTTCTTTGAGAGTGCAGAGCTGATTCACCTAGATGGATTACAAAGAATGGATTGGATAGGCTAGGCTTGTTTCTCCTGAAGCAAAGGAGATTGGAGTGTGGAAGATTATAAGATGATTATAGATGCAGTATATAGTCAAAATCTTTTTCCCATCATGGTTTGGGATGGGACGGGAGAGGTGGAAACAGATTTTAAGGTGAGAGGAAGGAGCTTTAAAAGGGGTCAGAAGGGTAAGTTTTTACACAGAGGTTGATTAATGTTTGCATCACACAGCCAGAGGAGGTGATGTAATCAAATACAATACTAAGAGGCATTTAAGCAGACACTTAAATATGTAAGGTCTTTCAGGACACAGTCCTAATGCACCCAAATGGGATAAGTGAGGATGGGCAAAGAATAGCAAAAACTATATGATTTATGTAAATTGGATCTTGGAAATAGTCTAGGTTATTTCACTACTATATAGCATAAATGTTGAAAAGTGCTTGGCAATTTAAATGAAGTGGAAGCTATATTAAAATATCTAATGGACGATAGTCCCGATAACAGTTAAAACAATTAAGTTCACTTCACAGACATTGACGGAAAATGGAAGGAAAGATTCATATTTAGAAGGAAGCATAGGAAATTATCTTTGGAATGAAAAAATTCTGTCAGGTAAACCTTTGGTCAGAGACTGATGGGTTTTGTTAGCAATTCTTGTTTCAAAGTTGACAACCCCAAAGCAAAGGCTGGCTATTATTTTATTTAAATTGATTGGCATGATAGTGCATAAACATTTAAAACAAACTGCAATTGTCGTTGTGTTATCACTGCTATAACATGATATTTTAGACCCCAGTTGTGAAAACATGATCTTTACAGAAAAGTTTGTATACAGGTATATTGATATCCGATTTACTGAATGAGGCTTTAAAGATGCAATATCGTTTGTAAACACATATAAGGAAAAGAAAAAAATCAAGTGTTTGCATGAAGACTGAAGACTGTAATATAATTAATTATATGACTTGATTTAATAGTATGATTCTGTTTAATAGCAATAGAGGAGTTGAAAAGATTTTAGATGCCGCACACTGACCATTCTGGTGTTGCGAGCATTAAGAAAATTGCCGGGACACACAGACTCTTTACAGGTGACGCCGGAATTGAAATCCAAACTCTGGCACCCCGAGCTGAAAAGAGCATCACGCTAACCACTACACTACTGTGTCAGGTGAGTCAATGGAAAGATTCAAGGATGTTCTTAAAGCTTCCCTGAAAAATTCCCACTGAATCCTGAAAATCCTGGCCATTCTCAGCAGCATATGGGGTGATACTGAGAACCCCGTGCCCATTCACCGGGGGCACATGGATATCCACCATGAATTCCGGAAGGAGTGAATTACTTTACAGTCTATGCAGTCACTCGTCCAGTCAGTCACCTGCTGCCACACATATAGTCAAGTATGTGCATCCCATATTGACCTCGTTAATCTCTTCAATGATCAGAATGAGAATGGCAGCTGGTTTTCCTTGATCCTGAGGAAGCACCGGTAGAAAATATCTAATTTAGGTCCTGTGTTAAACTTGATTACTATTGGAATCTTTCTCTTGGTGTGTTTTCCAAAATTCTCACTGATTTCTCATTGGGCAATCATGGTTATAATGAGACAAGTATGTGCTTAATATCATTTATTTCACGAAGTGCTCAAATAGAAATGAACAACGTGGAAGACTAATATCTGGGACTAGCTTGTCAGGCAAACCAGGAGATGAGACAACAGATCTCAACTCTGGTGGCAAGTTCAGTTGCAGTTGAGGGCATATTGTATTTCTTCTTGATCCATTTCAGATTCAGTATCAGATTTAATATCACCAACACACGTCATGAAAGTTGTTAGCTTTACCGCAGCAGTACAATGAAATAAATGATAAATAAATATAGAGAAAAAATGGAGTTACATTAATACATCTAATAAATAGTTGAGTTAAAATAAACAGTGCAAAAAAGAAAACAGAAATAAAAAAGTAGTGAGGTAGTGTTCGTGGGTTCAGTGTCCATTTAGAAATCAAATGACAGATGGGAAGAAGCTGTTCCTGAATCGCTGTAATGTTTTAAGAGAACTACAGAGTTATCTGACCTTCTGCCACAGTAATCAATATTTATGTTTTGGAAGAGTGTTGGACATTTCTTCTTCTCTAAAAGTATCTCACGGAAGTGGCTCTGTTGTCTTAACAGTACATGTGTACAGTGTTTCTTCAAAAATGTTATCTAAACTAAACAACACACATCAAAGTTGCTGGTGAACGCAGCAGGCCAGGCAGCATCTCTCAGAAGAGGTACAGTTGACATTTCAGGTCCTCCATTTTTTCTCTATATTTATTTATTTATCATTTATTTCATTGTACTGCTGCGGTAAAGCTAACAAATTTCATGACGTGTGTTGGTGATATTAAATCTGATTCTGAATCTGAAATGGATCAAGAAGAAATACAATATGCCCTCAACTGCAACTGAACTTGCCACCAGAGTTGAGATCTGTTGTCTCATCTCCTGGTTTGCCTGACAAGCTAGTCCCAGATATTAGTCTTCCACGTTGTTCATTTCTATTTGAGCACTTCGTGAAATAAATGATATTAAGCACATACTTGTCTCATTATAACCATGATTGCCCAATGAGAAATCAGTGAGAATTTTGGAAAACACACCAAGAGAAAGATTCCAATAGTAATCAAGTTTAACACAGGACCTAAATTAGATATTTTCTACCAGTGCTTCCTCAGGATCAAGGAAAACCAGCTGCCATTCTCATTCTGATCATTGAAGAGATTAACGAGGTCAATATGGGATGCACATACTTGACTATATGTGTGGCAGCAGGTGACTGACTGGACGAGTGACTGCATAGACTGTAAAGTAATTCACTCCTTCCGGAATTCATGGTGGATATCCATGTGCTCCTGGTGAATGGGCACGGGGTTCTCAGTATCACCCCATATGCTGCTGAGAATGGCCAGGGTTTTTCAGGATTCAGTGGGAATTTTTCAGGGAAGCTTTGAGAACATCCTTGAATCTTTCCATCGACTCACCTGACACAGTAGTGTAGTGGTTAGCGTGATGCTCTTTTCAGCTTGGGGTGCCGGAGTTTGGAGTTCAGTTCTGGCGTCACCTGTAAAAAGTCTGTGTGTCCTGTCCATGGAATGCATGGGTTTTCCCAAGTGCTCCACTTTCCTCCCACAATCCAAAAATGTAACGGATAGGTTAACTGGTCATTTTAAATTGCTCCATGGTTAGGCTAGGGTTAAATTGGGGTTGTTTGGGTTGTTGGTGCAGCACGGCTCAAAGGGCCTTCTCTGAAATAACTAAAATAAATAAATAAAGAGCTTTCCTTCCATGCTAGAACAGAGTGCCTGTTCAGGGAATGTGGAGTTGAGCGTGTGGGTGATCTGCGAAAGGGAGTCGGCTGTGGATAACTGCAGGTTTGTGCTGGGAATGTCAGTCTGGAAGAGAACACCTGCAGTGGCTTGTTTATTTTTCCGGTTGATATCATATTCCACAACCGGTTATACTCCTGCTGATCACTGATCTGTAGAACGTGACTGAGCTTTTTTCAACCAAGGGGAGTAGAGAGAGGCAGCTGAGATGCAAAGAAAATTCTGATTCATCCTAGGAAAAGAAAAGTTTTAAACAATATGACAAAGTTTGTGTGTTAACTCTGTCCAGAAAAGCTTGACTATCAGAAATGGGACGTTGGAATGATGATTGGGTTACATGGTGCAAAGAAAGATTTTGGGAAAATAGGACACCAAGTTAGGAATGTGAACATAAACCAATTAATTTCTGTAAGAGGGAGACAAGAGCTGATCAAAGAGTTGATCCAATAGAGACGATGACAGAAATGGCAAAACGCATCACTGAACAGAGTCAGGAAGCAAATGACAGTATTGTGTCCAAGAAGGGAAATGTGTTGAGTTGAGCCCTGTGCAGATCGCAACAGGAGAACTCTCAATTCATTGCAGCAGCTGGCATTTTACCCTGTAACAATCAAGGAAGGGTATGAGCATGCAAAGGCTTCCTCTGCATGGCAACCAGAGAGCAGCATCATACGCTGCGTTTAAGAGGGAGACCGGGGATATAATGATCACTTAGCTTCTCCTTGGAGAGATAGAAATGGAGATAGAGAGATAGAGATTAACAGGGAGATGGGGGGGCAAGAGAAGTAAGGGAAAAGAGAGAGTCAGAGAGAGAAGGAATAAGGAAATGTTGATGAATCAGATAAATGCTTGGAGGGAAAATTTGCCTACAACAGCGCAATGATGTAAAAATATCAAGACATGTCAATGTGACCTTTACAGCACTATAAATACTAATTTAATTGTGACAGTCACTCAGACACACACCCTTGCACATTTCCACCTCCTCCTCTCTTCTTCCTTTATCCTACCCATGAATATCTGCCTCCTGCATATAGATAAGGCCTATAAAAATACAATTAAAAAGTACCTTGCTTCATATCTTCTGCTGAGCCAGAAATTGCTACTGTAAGAAAGTTTCTCTGGCACAGCACCTCATCAGGCAAGAGGAGAGAAATCTCCTTTTCGTAAGGAAAGGGACCCCCAGGATGCTCCTTATATCATTTGCTGAATGATTAAATTCTCCATAAAACACTCTTTGATAAATTGAGCACAGTCTGAGCATTCTGAGATATGCAATCAACTTTCAGTCAAATTTGGAGCAACCTCGTGAAACGTCCTGTTGTGAGTCAAACAGCCATTTAATGCTTCTGAAAATGAAAACTTCACAAGTTGTACTGATCTATCAATCAAGTGTTGTTTTCTGGATCTGGGAGCTGTAATTAATATCAATTGTGTATTTTACAACAAACGATATTGTCTCTTGTACATCTGATGCTGGGAAAACTGCGGACAAAGTCGAATGGATCCCGTACTGAATTACTTGATCTAATTTTGCATTTGGGTTATTTTCACAAAGATGACCGTAAATATAATACTTGTTCTATGAATTATTTGATTGTATAGAATCAGATAAAAATCTTCTGATATGCAGCCAGATCCAAGTGACAGCAATTTCCTCACTCCATTTAATATTTCTGAATATAATGATAATTTATTGTAATATGTTTTGCCCAGAATTTCACAAATAACTTCGCTGAGTTGAAAGTTTCATGTAAGGTTCAGGTGTGAAGATATACATGCTTTGATTCTGGCTATGTACCCCCCTTAATCAAAACTGCACCTCAGAACCACCAACAGAACACCAGGCTCAAGGACAGGTTCCATCCCACTATTATCAGACTCTGGAATGGACCTCTCATATGCTGGAGATGAATTCTTGATTTCCATATCTAACCCATCATGGCCCATGCACTTTACTTGTTTACCTGCATTGCATTTTCTCTGTAACTGTAGAACTATACACTGCATTCTATTTTCTTTTTACTACCTTATGAATGGCATGCTCTACCTGGATGACGCACATGGCAATAATAAAGCAATTCCGTTCTGGAAATCTTGACTTATAATGCTTATCCGATTAACTATTGTTGATGGTAATCCTGAATAGATCAGGATAAAAATCCCATTGCATTGCATTAGAACTTCTTTTACTTTGGTTGTCTTGAACTACATAGCAGAAAGGTGGTTGATATATGAAACAGAATTACCAGAGGAAGTTATAGTGGTAGGAACAAATATAATTTTTAAAGATACATTTGGACAGGTGTATGGATAGAGAAGGCCAAGAAGGTAAGGGCCTACTATAGGCGAAGGGGACTGGCTTAGATCAACATCTTGGATGGCATAGCAAGTTGGGCTATGTCTCTGTGACTCTAAACATAATTATCTAAATAGTAAGTTGTACAAATGATACAGATGAGATATCTTCTGCACATAAGGTCTGTTTAGCCATTCAAGATGAGTCCAGCAGGATTCTCATACCAGTCTGGATATCTTTGCACACTAATATTAAGAGTGGCAAGACACACACACAACATGCTGGAGGAGCTCAGCAGGCCAGGCAGCATCTATGGCAAAAATGTACATTTGACATTTTGAACTGAGACCCTTCAGCAGGGCAAGTCCTGCTGAAGGGTATTGGCCCAAAACGTTGACTGAACAATTTTACATAGATGCTGCCTGGCCTGCTGAGTTCCTTCAGCATTTTAAGAGTGTTGCTTGGATTTCCAGCATCTGCAGATTTTCCCTTGTTTGTGATTGTGTGTGGAAAGCTATCTGATTATATGTGGCCAAACTATAGTAACTCCAGGGTCCGCAACAGAGTCATTCCTTGATTAAGGATATCTTCTGGGAAGTGGGTGCTAACTGTGTAACACCCTGGGAAAGGTTTCACTGCTAATGTAATGGTTTTTCTGGAGCAGCAGTGTTTAGGTTATGGCTAGAGATAACGGGGGCTTTGGAATGTGCAGCGTCCAATGAAGGGAGGGTTTTTTTCTTGTTGTATGCCTGAGACTGAGGTGATTTGGATCTTTTGTTCAGAGGAAGATGAAGAGAGAAGATGCCAGAAAGGTGAGGTCGCAGACACCAGAAAGGAGAGGACTTGGAGTGGGGCCGGGAGTTGACGAAGCCCACAGGAAATCGATGGAGGACCAACGGAAGGGAAACTGTGAGCTCCAACTTGTGCACATTAGACTGTTTCATTAAAATGGGCCCTTTTCTTTCTGTTTTGCTTTACTAACCCTTTAGTCAAATTAAGAATTATAGAGCTAAATCATTTAATTGCATATGGTGTACTCTCTGTTATTTTGTGGTACTGATTTGTAACGGGGGAACAGATCACACAGCATCCACACAAGCAAGAGATTTTGCAGCTCATATTTCACATGTTTGGCGAGGTCAGATTCTGTCTTCCCTATACTTACGCAGCCAACAGAACCTGAGGGTTACAATTGTGGGGACTCGTCCGAGATCAATTTCGTTTGATGCTGTGTGATTGCCCTGTGCATTGAACCAATGGGTTGCGTGTTTAAGTCTGTGCTAGTATGGATGCCGCTGGAGTTGAGTGGTGTGCATCCACGGGGTTACCAGTAATGAATGCATGCGTGTTGAGTGGGGTAGATATTTGTATTCCAGATGAATTGTTAATTCGACTTTGAAGTACTGTTAAAACTGTCAGTAAAATTACTATTGTGGGATTGAAGTTTGATAAAATGGTGGGCACAGATCTTGTTTTATTTCAAACTAGCACTGAAGTAACAACAGTGGAACTGCCTGGTGCTACTGGGGCCCCAGGAGAGGGGGGCCGTGGAATAAAGACCATCCCCGAGGGGGAAGAGGAGTATGAGACTTGTGCAGAGCAGACCTCTCAGTTGTTAGATGAGCGGCAGTGCTCTGATGACGTAAAGAGACAGAGATTGTTTGAGAGTTTGAGGGGTTGTGCTGCTGACGTTCTGAGAGCTGTAAAGTCCCAGTAACCCCTTGCCACTGCTGCCACTTACATGCAAGTACTGAAAAATGCGTTTAGCACGACAGGAAGTCCAATGGAGCTCATGATGGGGTTTCAGGACACACGTCAGGAGAAAGGGGAAAAGCTTTCTGCCTACATCTTTCGGCTAAAGAGGCAGCTAAATTGCTTGCAGCACAGAGGGGTCATTCAGGCGGCTGAGGTGGATCAGTTAATAATGGACCAGATAGCAAAGGGCGCCCAGTCCCAGGACCTGATCGCTTGGGGTCTCCGACTGCCTCGTAAGACGTGCCCCCCACCCTCGTTTGTTGAGCTGATCAGAGAAGTACGGGAGGAGGAGAACGCATTGGAGGCACAGGAGGGCTCCGTCAGCAGGGTACAGTCCTCGGTAGTAGCCGCTTGTGTTGAAATGACCACAGATAGCCCAACTCGGGGAGTGGTAAAGGAGATCATGGCAGAGTTGAGAACTGAGCTGTCTCGGTTGTTATCAGTGGGTGTGGCCCCCCATATGATGGAACTGATAGGGAGGCAGACCCCCTAAAGGGAAGGACTACACAGAGGACTGCTGGTAGCTGGGTTCCGCGAGAAGGGGAGCGGCCAGTATTGTCTGTTATAACTGTGGTGAAGAGGGGCACTTCAGGTGGGAGTGTGAACGATGGGAAACCCCTTGGAGAGTGAACCCCCAGGTACCTAAGCAGAGAGAGATACGGGGAAACTTAGAGGAGACTCAGTGAGGGAATGGCCTGGTGTCTCAGGGGAGACATGTTCCCAGCAATATACCAAGGAACCCTCGAAAGTGAAAAACCCTATTCCTGAAGGCTTAGTGGGGACAAGCTCCAGTGTATCGCGACAGATGGAGGGTATTTATGCTAGAGCCATACTCGACACAGGGTTGCAGGTCACTTTGCTGTACCGTCTGTTTTACAATTGGTATCTGACACATTTACCATTGATGCCACTCAGAGCACTGGAGATCTGGGGTCTAGTGCTGGTGATTATCCATACGATGGTTATTTGTCAGTGAAGCTGGAGTTCTCGGAGGCCGATGTGGGAGTGTCTGAGGTCCTTGATACATTAGTGCTGGTTTGTCTGGACCCTGTTGAGAAGGGCGGCGTTTCAATTCTTGAGGGGACCAACACTCCTCCTGTGAGGAGGCTCATGGGAGCCTGCAAGGAGAAAGCTGGAGAGAGCTTTCTGAGAACATTGTCCGTTCACCTGGTGTTTCGACCTGTTTTGCGGAAGAGCGTGGCTGCATTGGGCTGGATAACGAGTTTAGATGAGGGACTGTGTGGTTCACCCAGTTGAAGCCATTTGTATCACAACCCAGGAAAGTAGCGAGAGTGATGGGTACCCCCAAATTTCCTGAGATGCCCGAGGGCGAGGTCCTCTTAGTGGACACTCCGGAAGACCATGAGGAGGAGTCAGGATTACCTGCTGGGGTACTGGTGAGGCCCGAATTGCAGAAGCCCTCGGTTGTACAGGCGCACAGGATGGCAGTGATTGTCAGGAACACTGCGAAGAGGGAGGTCACCTTCAAGCAGGGGATGCCCCTGGCGTGTCTGTTCCCGGTGACGATAATGTCTAGCGTCCCAGTGAGACAAGTCAAGACGCAACCCTCTGCAAACTGGGGAAAGTTGACTACTGAGTCATTCAACCTTAGGGACTCCCCGGTACCTGCGGGTTGGAAGAAGAGGTTGATAGAGAAGATGTTGAAACTGGAAGATGCCCTTTCCACTGATGAGTTTGATGTGTGTTGTTCCAAGACCATGCATCACACTCTCCGTTCAGAGACAGGTCACGACGACTGGCCCCTGCAGAGGTGGAAGACATTCTGCAGCATTTGTGTTAGTTAGGAAGCTGGGGTCATCACCGAGTCCAGAAGCCTCTATGCATCTCCAATAGTAGTGGCCAGGGAGAAGAATGGGAAGGGACGGATGTGTGTGGACTATAGGACACTGAACCGGTGTACCGTCCCCGACCAGTATACAGTACAGTCCCAAGGATCAAAAACACGCTGCCCTGTCTGAGTGGTGCGAAGTGGTTCAGTGTGCTGGACTTGAGGAGTGGATATTCCCAGATCCCCATGAGTGAGGCTGACAAAGAGAAGACGGCATTTATATGTTCCCTGGGATTCTTGAAGTTCAAAAGGATGCCCCAGGGCATATCAGGAGCCCACGCAACCTTCCAACGTGTCATGGAGAAAACGGTGGGGATATGAACTTGCTTGAAGTATTGGTGTATCTGGATGAACTCACAGTATTTGGGTCCACCTTGGAGGAAAATGAAGCGAGGTTACTGAAGGTGCTAGGCTGTCTGGAAGCTGAAGGGTTAAATCTTTCACTGGACAAGTGCCAATTCTGCAAGACATCTGTTCATAAGACCATAAGACCATAAAATTTAGGAGCAGAAGTAGGCCATTCAGCCCATCGAGTCTGCTCCACCATTCAATCATGGACTGATCTACTTCATCCAGTCATCCCCACTCCCCTGCTTTCACCCCATACCCTTTGATGCCCTGGGCACATAGTCTCACAGAATGGAGTATTTACAGATCCATCTAAGATAGAGGCAGTGACCACATGGCCAAGGGCCCAAACTGTGAGCACTTTGCCCTCGTTCCTTGGGTTCTGTGGGTACTATCGGAGGTTCGTGAAGGGCTAAGCAAAATTGAGTCACCCTTTAAATCAGCTTCTGTGTGGACAGAAAGGGAGGAGGACAAAATGAGAGGAGGGTAAAGAGTACCTTAGCCTTTCGGAGCCCTTTGGACCAAGGTGAGACGTGAAATGTGAAGAGGCCTTTCAGTCGCTGAAGGAGCTGCTGACACAGGAGTCTGTGCTGGCTTTTGCAGACCCCCAGTTGCTGTGTGTACTGCATATGGATGCCAGCAGAGAGGGCCTAGGGGGTGTCCTGTATCAGGATCAGGGCATCGGGTTAAGACTTGTTGCGTTTGTCAGCCGGAGTCTTTTGCCCTCTGAGAAAAACTATCCCACACACAAGCTGGAGTTTCTAGCATTGAAATGGTCTGTGGTGGATAAGTTGAGTGACTACCTCTATGGTGCCAAGTTTGAGTTGAGGATGGACAACAACCCTCTAACTTATATCCTGACCTCAGCGACATTGGATGCCACAGGCCATCGGTGGTTGGTGGCATTGTCTGCCTATGATTTCAGCCTGAAGTACTGGCTGGGAAGTAGGAATATTGATGCTGATGCTTTGTCCTGACGTGCGCATGAGGGTCTGGACAAACAGGAAGAGTGGGAGAGCGTTCCTGCCCCGGGAGTGAAGGCCATATGTCAGTTTGCCATCACGGTGAAGGCAGTTTGAAGGCAAGGGCAGGATCAAGCGGTAGATCAATTGGGAGATTCTGATGACGCCATTCCACAAGTTTACTGTAACCTGACAGCTCTGGAGACAAACCTGTTGCCGGAATTGAGTTCTGGGGAACTGGCAGCTGCTCAGCGAGATGACCCGGGCATCAGTACCATTTGGTCAGCGGTCGAAAAGGGAGACAGGGCCCAAGCGGAGAAGATGAAACACGCCGCGATGCCTCCATTACTGAGAGAATAACCTAGATTAGAGTTGAGGAACCAGATCCTATACCGGGTCACATCACCTCCGGACCAACCTCGGCATTCCCAGCTGGTTCTGCCAGAGAAGTATTGGAGGATTGTGTTGAAGTCAATTCATGATGATTCTGGACATCTGAGGGTTGAAAAGACCTATGGATTGCTCAGAGATCGGTTTTACTGGCCGCGAATGAAACCGGAGGTCAAAGGATACTACAAGTCATGCATTCGATGCATACGGCGGAAGACACTGCCTTGAAGGGCAGCTCCCTTATCCCACTTGCAGAGTGCGGAGCCCCTTGACCTAGTGTGTATGGATTTCCTGTCAATAGAGCCAGATGCCAGCAACATGGCAAATGTCTTCGTCATCACGGATCATTACACCGGATATGTGCAAGCTATCCCTACCAAGGATCAGAGAGTGTCCACAGCGGCTAAGGTGTTATGGGAAAAGTTTTTCATTTGTTATGGCCTTCCCAGGTGGATACTAGTGATCAGGGATGGGGTTTCAAGAGTAGGCTCATCCACGAGTTACTGAGCATGCTCGGAGTCAAGAAGTTGAGGACTTCTGTTTATCACCTGCAGTGATCCCCAGCCTGAGAGGTTTAATCAGACCTCGCTAGACGTGCTTGGAACCATGGAGATCAGCAAGAAGAGCAGATGGAGTCAACATATTGGACATCTGGTCCATTGCTACAACTGTACCCGTAATGAAGCTACCAGGTACTAGCCATATTATCTGATGTTTGAGCGCAAGGCGAGGTTGTCCACCGCCCTTTGTTTTGGGACTGATGAGGACGACTTACCACCGAAGACTTATCTGAAGTATGTGTCTGATATGAGAAGGGAGCTGAAAAGGGCTTATGAATTAGCTGGGGTCGCGGCTGCCAAGTAGAATCAAGGAAATAAGAGGAGGTATGATTAAAAGGTTAGGTTCTCCCAGCTCATGCCGGGAGACCGAGTCCTCATAAGGAATTTGGAGCTACCTGGGAAGCACAAGTTGGCTGTTCGCTGGGCGGCTACACCCTATGTGTTGGAGAGTCAGATGCCAAACGTACCTGTATTCCAGGTGAAACCAGAGGATGGGAATGGGCCTGTCAAGATTCTCCATCGGAACCACCTCCTGCCTCTGGAACAAGAGGTGCAGGTTGACCCAGAGCCTGACCTGGAGCCTACACCTGGTAAGAGGACTCTGAGGTGGTGCAGGGGGACTGAAAGTCAACAGCAGGAGAGATTAGATCGGCCCCGCCCCTGAGTGGGACACTGATTCAGAGGATGAGGGAATGAGGGTGTGGTATATGCTGCCTTTTGCTAACACCACACTGATTGAGGAAGAGGTTCCCAACCCTCCTTATGTTGAGTCAGGTGAAATGGGGGGCGGGGGGGTGCTATCTGTGGACAGCCTGGGTTTCAGCGGGACCCTGCAAGGGATGAATTGGGGCTCAGCCAAGGGACAGAGGGGTCCGAATTGCAGGTGGGCACGAGTGATCGACCAGGGGAGGCCTCGCCAGGTAGACCAGAAGTACCCCCAGTAGTGTCGCAACATGAAGCAGTAGATGAGGGGGTACGGAGTTTGCAAAGAATCAGGAGACCACCAAATAGGCTGGCTTATGTAGCACCGGAGGAACAGAGTGTGGCCCCTACTGCTTTGGGGAGCTATGTCACTGCCTTTCACACCTGGGTTGGACTTGTGTGCTTTGTAGGAAGGGTTGGCAAATTATCCCAGCGTCATGAGAACATGACTAAATTTGGTGGGGAAAGAGTGTAGCACCCTGGGAAAGGTTTTGCTGCTAATGTAATTGTTTTTCTGTAGCAGCAGTGTTTGGATTATGGCTAGAGATAACAGGGGCTTTGGAATGTGCGGCGTCCAATGAAGGGAGTGTTTTTTTCTTGTTGTGTGCCTGAGACTGAGGTGATCTGGGTCTTTTGTTCAAAGGAAGATGAAGCAAGAAGATGCCAGAAAGGAGAGGTCACAGACATCAGAAAGGATGGGACTTGGAGTGGGGCCGGGTGTCAGCAAAGCCTGGGGAAATCGATGGAGGACCAATGGAAAGGAAACCGTGAGCTCCAACTTGTGTACATTAGACTGTTTCATTAAAATGGGCCCTTTTCTTTTTGTTTTTCTTTACTAACCCTTTAGTTAAATTAAGAATTATAAAACTAAACCACTTAATTTCATATGGTGTACTGTCCGTTATTTTGTGGTACTGGTTTGTAACGGGGGAGCAGATCACACAACATCCACACAAGCAAGAGGTTTTGCACCTCCGATTTCACACGTTTGGTGGGGCCAGAGACTGTCTTCCCTAGACTAACGCCGTTGGCCGAACCTGAGAGTTACACCTGTTTTCAACGTACCAAGCTTTTTAGTGCATACTGTCTTCATAGAAATTAAATACATACCTCAAGCAACTCAGGCATCTACTTGCGCTCTTAAAACAATTTCCTTGGTTTTTTATCTCAGTTTATTTTGTACAGTCTGTAATGGTGGCAATTAGATAGAAACTCCATTTGTGTGACTATATCATCTTCAGCCCTGCAACTGATCTGGAAAAGTCACAGGGGACATAACATCAGCAACAGTTAATCCTAAAAAGAGAATTGACAGTCCAGATTCTTCTATTGATAAGCTATATCTACTGTTAAGTAAATCCCACACAAACTGAGAAGGCCTATGTTTGAGCCTTGTTATGAGGCTGGTTAGCTTATCTCAGCCAGGGTGATGATAAGTCTGCTGTTGCAATTGACCTCAGTACTGCATTCACAAAAAAAATGTCAGCCATGGTTCCTGTTTTTACTGCAACTATGTGATCTTTGCTATTTATACATATGGTACTATGTGTAGAATGAAATAGATATAGATAGTGCCTGTGACCTGTTATAGATAGGTAACTTGCCAACATTTTAAGTGAAAATCAAAAAAAAAAGCAGATGAACCAAGAAGGCAGAAGCATTCTGTAATATCAATTAATTCAATTTTCAAATAGATATTTGAATGTTATATGAAAGCTGCACATCAAGCTCCCTGTGTTGTAACACGTTGAATACTCCCTTCACTCTTTGAATAAAGGAAGTTTCTTGCCAGTTCCTTATTAGACTTACTAGTCACACATATATATTTATGGCTCTTAGTTTTAGAATGCCCCACAAATGGACACGTCGTCTACTAAACATCTACCCTATCAAATGTATTTTTAAGATTCTGTCAGTACCTCCAGTTGAAATTTGTCTTTTAGTGTGTTTGCCCCTAGCTGTCAGTCTGTAGTTTTGTATTGCCATGTGCTGCTGTCCCCACTCCTGCTCTACTCCGGCCCCTGGATTACCGAGTACTCCATCTCTCATCTGCTCCTCATTATTATCTGTATTGCTGCCACTTGTGTCTCATTGTGCTCCACCAATCACCTGCCTCTCTGTTTATTGCCCAGTGTATTTTAGTCCTGTGTTTTCACCTGTTTGTTGCTAGATTGTGCCAGTAAGTTTTCCTGAGTTTTTCTAGCATTTGTATCTGTACTCTGTCCGTCTTAATATCAACTCTGCCTGTTTCTTGATTCTGGTTTTTGGATTTCTCTGGATGTTTTGATCTCTGCCTCAACTTTGATGCTGACTTTGTTTGCACCTTGGGATTTGTTACTCAATTAATATCACTGTGTGCACAATACTGGGTCTGCAATTGGATCCCTGCTCCAGTGCCCTGATAGTTTCAAGTTCTCTCTCAAGTCATTGATTAGTTTTTACTTAAGTAAGAGGTTTTTATTACAGTTGTATTGCAGTGGTTTGATAAAAACTCATTAATAGTGAATAACTGAAGATTGGCAGCATATTCTACTAATGATCAATACATATATGCAAATGTTGTCATTTTAATTGAAGACATGCAGAAGGACCTGCCTACTGAATTTACCCCATTAGCTCCTTTGGGAATTTGCTGCTATCATATATTGACTTTCAATAGCTTTAAAAAGTAGTTTTCTAATTTATCATTTATAGTTGAGGTGGGGTGCACATGTTCATCTGAAACCTACTGTCAATATTGTAGATGCAGTATGAATCCAACTGTAATAAATAGGCTTTGGTCTCTGTTGCCATAAGGAACCAGGAAACTCAAAGAAACACGTTAATGCTTGCATTTCTCATACTCAGCACAATTACAGTCAATATTTTTGCAAACTTGAGAAAATCTGCAGATGCTAGAAATCCAAAGTAACACACACACAAAATGCTGGAGGAACTCAGCAGGTCAGGCAGCAGCTGTGGAAAAGAGTAAACAGTTGATGTTTTGGGCTGAGACCCTTCATTAGGACTGAGAGGAAAGGGCCAAGATGCCTGAATTAAAAACCGGGAATGGGGAAAGTTTTGTATTTTTCTTATATTGACTTATATTAACATAGTTTTAGAGTAAGCTTAATGCACAGAACACATCTCAAAACCTGCTAAAACACCTAATTTGTTTTAATATTTATACTTCTATGTAAACAGGAAATAACCATAAAACAGGTGATCCACTTGAAATCAGATTACACATTTTATTTTGATGTAAAGCCATTTAATACCATCATTCCCACAATCCTGATTGATAAGTTGCAGAATGTTGGCCTCTGTACCTCCCTCTGCAATTGGATCTTCAACTTCCTAACCAGAAGACCACAATCTGTGTGGATTGGTAATAACATATCCTCTTCACTGACGATCAACACTGGCACAACTCAGGGGTGTATGCTTAGGGTTCTACTCTCTATATACATATAACTGTGTGACTAGCCATAGCTCAAATACCATTGACAAATTTGCTGATGATACAACCATTGTTGGTAGAATCTCAGGTGGTGACAAGAAGGCGTACAGGAGTGAGATATACCAACTAGTGGAGTGGTGCCGCAGCAACAACCTGGCATTCAACGTCAGTAAGACAAAAGAGCTGATTGTGGACTTCAGGAAGGGTAAGATAAAGGAACACATACCAATCCTCATAGAGGGATCAGAAGGGGAGAGATGGAGCAGCTTCAAGTTCCTGGGTGTCAAGATATCTGAGGATCTAACCTGGTCCCAACATATCGATGTAGTTATAAAGAAGGCAAGACAGTAGCTATACTTCATTAGGAGTTTGAAGAGATTTGCCATGTCAACATATACACTCAAAAACTTCTATAGATGTACCGTGGAGAGCATTCTGACAGGCTGCATCACTGTCTGGTATTGCGGGGAGGGGGTGCTACTGCACAGGACTGAAAGAAGCTGCAGAGGGTTGTAAATCTAGTCAGCTCCATCTTGGGTACCAGCCAACAAAGTACCCAGGACACCTTTAGGGAGTGGTGTCTCAGAAAGGCAGCGTCTGTTATTAAGGACCTCCAGCACCCAGGGCATGCCCTTTTCTCACTGTTACCATCAGGTAGAAGGTACAGAAGCCTGAAGGCACACACTCAGCAATTCAGAAACAGCTCCTTCCCCTCTGCCATCTGATTCCTAAAAGACATTGAACCCCTGGACACCACATCACTTTTTAATATACAGTATTTCTGTTTTTGCACATTTTTTATCTATTCAATATACGTATACTGTAATTGATTTGCTTATTTTTTTTCTCTGCTAGATTATGTATTGCATTGAACTGCTGCCGCTAAGTTAACAAATTTCACGTCACATGCCAGTGATAATAAATTGGATTCTGATTCTGAAGTAAAATATTACAGTATAGCTCCCAAAAGGCTGCAAATTCTTGAAATTTGAGTAAAGGAAAATTCAGGGAAGTGGTTAACTTTCACCATTGGGTATAACTTCACTTGGTTAAAGTATGAAATGTATTAAGCAAATCATTTCATAAAACTCTGAAGTCCTCCAAAATCTGTAGCAAATTTATTTCTGGTCGGCATAGAATATAGTTGAAAACATATGGATATCAACTGAATATAATCCAGATTCTCTGTTTAAATATATATATCTTGTTTCCATGTGATACGTAATAGAAATATAGTCGTAGAGTCATATAGCATAAAACAAGCCCTTCAGGCCATCTGTTCTATGCCAACCAGGATTCCCATTAAAGCTATTCCATTTACCCACATTTGGTCCATATCCCTCTAAAACCTTCCTATCCTTGTACCTATCCAATTACCTTTTAAATGCAATTAATGTACATACCTGCTTCAACCACTTCCTCTGGCAGATCATTTCATATACTATCCACCCTCTGAGTGAAAACCCCTCAGGATCCTTTTCAATCTCCCCCTCTCCAAACATGCCCATTAGTTCTTGATTTCCCCAGCCCTGGGAATAGGACTGTGTACATTGACCCTATCACTGCCCCTCATAGTTTTATACAATTGTTCCCGAAACCAATGGAAGTATTGATGTGTTTAAACCAAATGAGTATTGCACTATGTTTTGTGTTAAAACCTTAGAGATTTTCAATCCCACATGCCTGATCAAGGCCATAAATTCACCCTCACTCCCGGCAGGCTGGAATAGGCCTCACATCTCGGAAACAAATCAACCTCCGGGCAAGCCTCTCACGTTAGGTTGGAGAAGATGTTATTTTACAGTGGTAGACATTGAACTCACTATTTCATGGTTCTAGCATTAAACGCTTTCTCCTGCATACTAGCCCAAGCTCTCTTTCTTCTTGTCCACCAGCTGCCTCTCTGACCATCTGCACCAATCTACTCATTTGCCACAGTCTGTTCACAGTCCACTCTCTTCCAGATTCTCTTTCCACCCTAAATTCCTGTGCTTCACATATTTCTCACTCACTCTTATCCCCGTTAACTTGTTTCCAATATACTGCTGATGCACTGCCTAAGGGACAGGTTCCATTTGCGAGCACTCTCTGTATTTTGATTATCTCCTTTAGGCAGTTCCTCAGAATCGAGGAAGACTTTTAGCCCTTTTTGTGGGTTTGAGCTGATTAGTGCAGACTCTTCCAAGGAGGAAGAGCAGGTGGCCAGCGGGCTGGGCAGATATGTAGTTTTTGAAGGTGAAGCCTATTGTACTGAAGTTCATCAATGAGGAATAGTGAGTTGTTGATGATGTTTCAGTGGGAGAGGCTCCCAAGCTGATAGAAAATGGAGAAGAGAGGAAGACTGAAGGAGAAGGACAAATAAATTCATTTCAGCTACATTTCAGATCATAGCCAGAGGAAGAGCTAAAGATTTAAACAGCCGCAACAGTATTTAAAAATGAAAGACTGATGAAGTACTTACTGTGATGGGGATGTTTGAACATGAGGTAGCTCTATAGCTCCACCTATTGGCCAGCTGAATTTTGTAAGTGACAGGAACCACAACAATTCATAGATCTTGAACTAGAAATTACAAAACACATCGCAAAAAGGGGCAGCCACTGGTGATTCTGTGCAAGGCTTCCAGAGTGCAGTATTCTACCACATGTGGAGCTCAATCATCAAGCAGAGACGAGCAGACCTTGCACGTGAAAACCTGAACAGAAGACTGTTTTTCCTAAACCCGTGCAGTAAACTCAAGGAGTGAAGCAGATCGGAGAGGTATGATAGAATGATGCTCAGGCCCAGTCATGCAGAGATCATTGTTGGGACAAGTGTTGTGGAGGACAGTGGAGTCAGGAGCAATTGCCAAGATGAAAAGCTGAAAAAAACTGACTTGGGGTCTGGGCCTTTTAACTAATGCTGAACTAGGTCTCGACTTGACCACTTAAATTGTGTTTTGGAGTTTGAGGCCTGTGTCATTTGCCATTCTTATAGGTTCAGCAGCACTCATATGATTGATTTTAACCCAATTGTTGTGTATCATTTGTAGTTACAGCACAGGCTCAGCAACTTGCACATACATTAATCCATACTAAAGACATGGATTTTTAACCATAATGCAAACAGGCTGGTATTTATAGCCTCTGATCACTGAAATGATTTTACTTGCCAATTTTATTGGGTTTCAAATTTTGTGCTTTCTAATATGAACTTCATCAACCAACTTAAAGAATAAAACCTTCTTACACATTCAATAGATAGAAATAAGTAAAGGACCCAGATCAAAAGTTCAGAAGTACATTCCCAGTGTACAAAGTATCCAAGCAACCTTTGAGCAGGATAGAAAATCCTCCTACATTGTTGTGGGATTTCTTAGTCCTTATGGATGATCTTTGGCCTGATGTAAAATGGTGACAACACGCTGATGACAATTTACTTTAAAATTCTGCTTATTAAATGTTAATACAGGTTAGTAGTGAGGTGAAGGGTTGAGCAAAATCCCCTTGTTATTCTGGCTTGCTGCCAACAAATATGATAAAATAAGCATTTCACTAGACCATGGCTTATGACTCAAATGATTAAACAGGAGTTTGTCTGGATGCTTGTATATTGCTTGACAAATTATCTGAAGTCTGCCTAAAAACATGCTGGCAACAAACTGATGCAATCACCTTAACATTTCCATTGAAAGGTCAAAATTCCCCCTACTTTCTAATGCTGATAATGTCATCAAACCTGTCGACGACAATAGCACCGTTGTGTGTTGAAAGTATTTCAGTCTGGCTGACGTCAAATGGCCACAGACTGGCTCTCCCCCCATCTCTTCCGAGACTTATTACAGCACTTCCAATCAAGTGTTACACACTGATTTTTTAAATTATTGCTCTCGCATAAGCACTCTCAACCAGTTTTATGGGTCCAGCACTTACTCCTGTTCATTGAGTGCAAAGGAAAAACCTGTTCTTCAAGCTAGCTGATAGAGTTTAACTTAAAATGAGCAAGTAAACTGTCACAAAATTCTCAATTAATATCAATTTACTGCTCAAGAGTCATAAATAACAGTCTTTTGTGATATGCATGAAACAACTGCATGATGTGACCGTTGTGATATCTGGACACAAGAGGTAGGACTGGGAGGAGGGTCATAGTAGGACAAGACTTGGTCACCAACAAAACAAAAAGGCAACTTCCTTCTTACAGAAGCCATTTTATTTTGTAAATAATGAGCACAATTCTAGAGCGATATTAAAACGTTACACCACTCATAGAGACTCCACATTATTCATGGCAATAACTTAAATGAAATTTGATGTTTATGTGACCTCTCCAGAAGAATGAGATGAGTTAAAAAGCTCCACCTCAGAGCTAATATAGGCATACTGGGCCTAATTGATGCATCAGTGAAATGAAGCTAATTCTCAAGAAACTCACAAAGTCTCCAAGAAAATCCTTTTCAGAATGCAGTTGCTTGCAGTAATCTAATGTTAAAGAGAAATTTTTGGCCCTAATTTTGGTAAAATAAGATCTTACAACAAAATACGTTTTCCCTAGTGGAGTTCAACAATGTCCGTCTAATTTATTGATATAATTCTTATTAACCCAATGTGTCATTTTGCTCCTACTCATTCCTAATTCACTTTTCCTAAAGTCATTATTCACATCCATGCACGACTTTAGTATGCCTTTTCTGCTTGTCATCTGTTGCAAAGGAAGTGAACAGTTGATTATGGTTCTGTAAACACAACCACAGTTATAGTCCATCACAGGTAAAGGCCCCACCCCCACCACTGAGCGCATCTACACGGAGCGCTATCACAGGAAAGCAGCATCCATCATCCAGGCCATGCTCTCTTCTCACTGCTACCATGATGAAGAAGGCATGGGATCCTCAGGACCCACACTACCAGTTCAGAAACAGCTATTACCTCTCAACCACCAGGCTCTGGAACCAGAGGAGGTAATTTCTCTCAGCTTCACTCACCCCATCATTGAACTGTTCCTACAACCTAAGAGCTCACTTTCAAGGATTGTGCATCTCACGTTCTCAATATTTATTGCTTATTTATTTATTTCTAATTTTTTATTACTTTTTTCTCTTTCTTTTTGTATTTGCACTGTTTGTTGTATTTTTGCATATTGGTTGTTTGTCCATCCTGGCGGGTCTGTGATTTTATTGATTCGATCGTGTTTCTTGTACTTACTGTGATTGCCCACAATAAAATGAATTTCAGTTTTGTATATGGTGATGTATATGTACTTTGACAATAAATTTATGTTGAACATTGAACTTTAAACATTGAGTTTCATTATAAAGATGGCAAAATTGAACTCCTTTATTTGAGAGCAAAAGGCAAAGAAAAAGGAATTAGCCAGATCCTTCTGAAGGGTATTATAGATAAATGAGGGGCAATGTGATTGGAACATGAGAAAAATCAAGGAACTGTAAATTCATTAAAAGAAATGGATGATTATTTTGACTATCTCCTACAAAAATATCTGAAGTGGTATTTTGTATATCTAGAGAATTGAAGGTTGAAGTGATAAGATAAAATTTGTCCTTGAAATTCCAGAATTTCTGAATGAAATAAATCCTTGGAGTTTGGGTTTGCAAAATACAGTTTTGAACAATTCTATGCCAAGTTACAGTGCCCCTTTAAATCCTAAGTGAATGAGAGAACAATTCATATATTTAGTAACCCTTAATAAAGTCTAATCTATCTGGTGCTCCCGCTGAGGCCTCCCCTACTTTAGTGACAACTGTCATAAATTGGGGAACTGCTTCGTCGAGCACCTCCGTTCCAACTGACAAAAGTGGAACCTCCCGGTGGCCAAATATTTTAATTCTGATTCCTGTTCCCCTTCCGACATGTTGGTCCATGGCCTCCTCTTGTACCATGATGAGGTCACCCTCTGCGTGGCGGAGCAACACCTTATATTCTTTTTGGGTAGCCTCCAACCTGATGGCATGAATATCAAATTCTCCTTCTGGTTAAAAATAACCTTCCTCCTCCCCCTCTTCTTCTATTTCCCACCCTGGCCTCTTACCTCTTCTCACCTTGCTATCATCTCCCCTATGCCCCTCCTCCTTCCCTTTCCTCTATGGTCCACTCTCCTCTCCTATCAGATTCCTTCCTCTCCAGCCCTTTATCTTTCCTATGCGCCTGGCTTCACCTATCACTTTCTTGCTATCCTCCTTCCCAGCCACCCATCTTTTTATTCTGGTGTCTTCCCCCTTCTTTCCCAGTCCAAAAGAAAGGTCTCAGCCTAAATCATTTCTGTACCATATAGCCTACTGTATAATATAGGACTACTTTGTGTTGTGGTAATGCGTTGTTGCATGCGCTATTAGGCGCGTATTGATCTGTACGTGTGTGTTCAGTTCGGTTTCAGTCAGTAAAGAACCCTGTTAACTTAGCTCTCATCTCCAGCATTTTTATTTATAGCTTTGTTGTGTAACCCGGCCACATACACAACAAATTGGCGATGAGGTTAATGAACCTACATCTTACCGGAACGCTGGTTTTAGTTGATAACGGCACTCGGAGGACATGCGCAAGGTACAAGCCAAGGGGCGGAAGAAGGAGGCGGCGAGTCCGAAAGGAAACGGAAGTACCCCCGCGAATTGGGAACGCCGGGAGGCCAAGAGATACAGTCGGAGCCGCAGCACGTCCAGCCGGGACCACAGCCAGTGCTGACCCCAGGGGCTGAGGGTCTGACTACCCCAGAAGGGAGATGAAAAGGAGCATCACACGCATCTACATGGAGTGCGCTCACGACGCTAGTAAAAAGGTCACGAGTCAAAAAAAAACAAGCGATCGTGGCTAAATTTACATAACAAGGATGGCGTTGATTGGAACCATTACAGCATTTGATAGTGGCATTGAAGACTGGGCAACTTACATTGAGAGAGTGGAGTTATATTGTGATGCTAATGGTGTTAATGATGAAAAGAATGTTATACTCAATGTTATGGGCACGAAAACATATGGGCTGCTACAGAGCTTGTTAACCCCTGAAAAGTCAAAGTCAAAGTCTGTTCCGAGCCATTATGGCCCGTCAGGCCGGTGCTTATGCTGGTTTCTGTGGCATGAAGCGACTGAAAGTATGAGACTCCCCCCCGAAGCGACTGAGAGTACGAGACTCACCCCCTCCCCCTTCCAAATAGGACACCAGTCTATTGCAAGGTTAACCCCCAGCATTTACCGATACCCATTCCCCAAACCGCTGGTCATTGCTGAAAGATTTAAACTTCATAAACGGAGTCAGAGCCAAAATGCAAGCATTTCTTAATATTGTGTTGAATTGTGCAAATTATCAGAACATTGTCAATTTGGGGCTGGTCTATCAGATGCATTGAGGGACAGGTTAGTGTGTGGCATGCACTGTAAAACCACACAGAAGAAACTCCTGGGTGAAAAAGACCTTACATTTGAGAAAGCACTAAACATCGCAATATCAACAGAAACAGCGGCACGGGGTATTTACGAGATACAACAAAAATCTCTGGAATATGTCGCAAATAAAATGTCACTGAACAGAAATGAAGGAAAGAACTGTTACCTTTGTGGGAACAGGTCACATGACCCTGATGATTGTTGGTTCAAAGATAAAGAATGCAGAAACTGTGGCAAACAGGGCCACATTAGCATAGTATGTAAGGCTAGTAAACAGCAGAAAAAGGACAAAATACAGAGAAACAAGAAATGCCAGAAAGGAAAATACAACAATGTGCACAAAATGAAAGAAAGCAGTTCAGAAGAAAATGACTCAGACAAAAGTGAATTGTTTTGTCTGCAACTTCACAGCGTGAAAGAGTCAGATGATCGAAGGGTAATATGGATCACTCCACAAGTGGCAGGAGTGAGACTGAAAATGGAGTTGGACACAGGCTCAGCTTTAACAGTGATCTCTGTACACGACTACAAACGACTGTTTTCTCACATACCTCTGAAACGAACTAAACTACTGCTAAAGACTTAGACAGGACAGAAAGTGCGTCCCAAAGGTAAAATTAAAGTGACAGTGACCTACAGAGACAAAACACAGCAGCTGAACCTCTATGTTCTGAAAAATGGAGTACCACCGTTGCTGGGACGTGAATGGCTCAGGAAAACTCAGTTGGATTGGCACAACATCAAGGTACTAGGTGTGTCAGCAAAGGAGGGCAACAAGGCTACATCTGAGAGACTGTCACAAATACTTGCTGACTTTGAGGAAGTGTTCATGAAAGGAATAGGAACACCGCAGGGCATGAAGGCAAGGATTGCGATTGAGGAAAATACATGCCCAAAATTTCACAAAGCCAGACCAGTGCCATATGCAGTCCGTCCTACAGGAGAGGCAGAGCTGAAAAATCTGGAGCAGACTGGGGTCCTGTCAAAGGTGGATTGGAGTGAATGGGCCACGTTTATTGTTCCAGTGATGAAGAAAACCTCCAGCACAAAACCAGGAAAACCAAGCAAGGTGCGCATATGTGGTGACTTTAAAGTGACTGTTAACCCAGTTCTCCGCACGGTACAGTATTCCCTATCCCGTATTGAGGACACCTTTGCTTCCCTGTCAGGAGGGGAACATTTCACAAAAATCGATTTGACCCAGGCTTACCTCCAAATGGAAATCGAGGAAGCATCCAAGAAATATCTGACAATAAATACACATAAAGGACTTTACCAGTACAACAGGTTGGTGTTTGGGATAGTATCAGCTCCTGAAATCTGGCAAAGTGCAATGGACCAGGTTACAAGAATATGGGCTCAGAGCTAATCGACAGAAATGTGAGTTTTTCAGAAAGGAAATCTCATACTGTGGGCATGTGATCAACAAGGATGGCTTACACACGTCTCAAGACTAGATAGAAGCTGTGCTTAAGGCACCACCACCCAAAAATGTGTCTCAGCTGAGAGCATATCTTGGACTAGTGAACTATTACCACAAGTTCTTGCCTAACCTATCCACAGTCCTACACCCACTAAATGCACTATTACAGACAGGGACACAATGGAAGTGGATGGAGAGCTGTGAAAAAGAGTTTCAAGAAACTAAATAACTCATAACTTCAGAAGGGGTGCTCGCGCACTTTGACCCCTCCTTACCTATCCGACTAGCTTGTGATGCCTCGCCCCATGGGATAGGAGCTGTTTTATCGCACAAGTTTCCAGATGGCTCCGAAAGACCAATAGCCTTTGCCTCAAGAACGCTAACTTCAGCTGAACACAACTACACACAGATTGACAGAGAGGCCTTACTTGTATGGCCAAAAGTTTACTCTGTTGACAGACCATCAGCCTCTCGTGTCAACCTTCAACCCAAGAAAGGACGCTCCAGTGATGACAGCACAAAGGCTGCAGCGATGGTCCCTTTTCTTAGGAGGTCACAGGTATGACATTGAACACAAGGGGACCAAGCAACAGGGCCATGCAGATGGTTTGTCACGTTTACCACTGCCCACTCCCGAGATAACTACACAAATGGATTCAGCAGAGGTTTTTCTCACAACAATAGTTGAACAATTACCAGTAACAAACAGCCTCATTGAAGGGGAAACAAGCAATGACCCTATGTTATCAAAAGTGTATGACATCACGGTAAAGGGATGGCCAGCGTGGGGTAACACACTGTTTCCAGCTTTCTCAGTGAGGAAGGAGCAGTTGTCAGTGTGTCGGGGAACACTAATGTGTGGCTCATGAGTTGTGATCCCTCCCAAGCTACACACCAGAGTGCTGAAGGAACTGCACAAGGGGCACCTGGGTACCGTGAAAATGAAAAGTCTTTCCCGTGCCTATGTGTGGTGGCCAGGAATCGATAAACAGATTGAGGACTTGGCCAGAGGTCATCAAAATGAAGACAACCACATCAGAAAAGACCATTGCAGTTCTGAGGGCCATGTTCCCCAGGAAGGGCATACCAGAACAAATCTGCACAGACAATGGACAACAATTTGTCCCTGAAGAATTCCAAAGTTTTGTGAAGAACAATGGAATTACGCACTTTACATCTGCCCTTTACCATCCATCCATAAATGGCTTGGCAGAAAGATTTGTGCAGACATTCAAGAAAGCCATCAAGGCAATGGACAGTGAAAATCGACCACTGCAACACAAGATAGACAACTTCCTTCTTGCCTATCGTAATGCAGTACATGCAACCACTAATCAGACCCGAGTGATGATGTTTCTGAACAGGACCCTGGGGTCCCGCATGGATCTTCTTAAATCAGATGTACAGCATGAGGTGGAAAACAGACAGTACAAACACTTGAATGCTAAGTCAACACGGAGCTTCAGTGAGGGACAGTCAGTTCTTGCACGTGATTACCGGACTGAAAAGTGGCAGCCGGGATAATTTCTGCCATAGACGGGCCACTGACGAATAGAATACAGGTGGGAGAAAACATATGGAGATGTCATGTAGATTAGATCCTGGATGCTCAAGTGAAAAACTCAACAGCACCTTGCCTGGACTCCCATGACATAGAAGCACATCATGTGGATCAAGTCCTGGATGCTCAGGTGAAAAACACAACAACACCTTGCCTGGACTCCCATAACATAGAAACAAACACTCCTGATGTGACCACTTCAGCCTCATCCACAGATAAGCCTGTCATCAGTGCTGAGGACCCACCTGATGTACCTGCGGAGACTCATTCCCCCAAGCAAACGTTTCAGGGCAGACGTTACCCAAAGAGGCAGAGGAGTGTACCATATAGCCTACTGTATAATATGGGACTACTTTATGTTGTAGTAACACATCGTTGCATGCACGTATTGCGCATGCGCTGTTAGGTTTGGATTGATCGGTACGTGTGTGTTCAGTTCGGTTTCAGTCAGTAAAGAAGCCTGTTAACTTAGCTCCCATCTCCAGCGCTTTTATTTATAGCTTTGTTGTGTAACCCGGCCACATACACAAAAATTTCCATAGATGCTGCCTGACCTTCTGAGTTCCTCCAGCATTTTGTGAGTGTTGCTTTAGTAACCCTTGTCTGCACGTCTTTTCAGCTCTCCCAAACATTGGCACCTCCATGCCAGCTGATCTTCTAAGCTCCAACTTCATTCTACCATCCATTTTAAACCTCATAAATGCTTGACCCCACAGAAGTGATATGAAGCCAATTAACTCATTTTGACAGCTGTAAATCAACCCAAAAAAAAAACAATCACCATTTGTTTGGATGTAAACTGGAAGGCTGAAGATGAATACTATGAAGGACACTGTCTATATAGAGGTCAATCTGTATGATTGGAGTGAATCAGTGTATATGCTATTGAAGTAGCCTCACGAGAACTAGAAACCATCATTTTCATGTAAGTGACCATCCACTGATTTGCAACGGAGTCTCAAACTACTGTGGGCACATAGGAGCTCAGTCTTTTAAGACACTTTTCTGAGAGGAGTTGAAATTCGTGTCCATGCCTTTAGTCCTGTTGGAGTTTTGGATTCAGATTGCTGGAAAGCATTTATAGAATTGACTAAAATAGGTTATAAATTTAGATCAATTTGGATTTCTCTCTTAATTATCATGAAAGGTCAGCAAGAATTTTCTTTTTATAGAAGGCTATTTCTGCAACTCTGGAAAAAAAATTAAATTGTTTATTGTTCAAAGATGTAAAAATCATACTTTATAAGGCAATTAAATAGAATGACTGTATAGATTCATTGCTTTACGATGAACTTACAAAAGCATAAAAGGCAGAAGGATCATGTTAAATCAAGGAAGCAGAATCCGTATTCTCCATTTTCTCTTGTCTGTTCTTCAGACTGACAGGAGTTCTGCCTGACACTCCAGATATTAATAGGAAGTGAATAGATGCAAATATCCATGGGATCCTGATGTTGGTTGAAAAAATTTGAAGTACTTCAGACACTAACCTTTCCGCAGAGCTCAGAAGAAGAATATGAAGGCTTTCATATCAATTCCATCTTCTCAAGTACCATGATTTGCATCAGCAAAGGTTCCATCAAAAATTGTCCCAGAGTGAAATTATCAACAAGGGCTGGAAAGGATTGGAAAGTTATATCCAGGTCACAGACTAATTAGTACACTCATCTTAAAGAATTTAAATACAAACAAAGAAACAATGTATCGTATCTTCTCATTGGATAGTGGAAGCTTGGGGTTAATGTTTAAATTTAACCATGTATTATACAGGTAAATAATGGACAGCTGTCGACCTCAGGGGATCATGGGTTTGCACCTCTGGTGGACTGTGTCCTCTCCAGGGTGCAAGCCCAGGCAGGAAGATTTGAAGAACCAGCTGTTGCCCATGCAGCGGGTTCCCCCTCTCCACGTCACTGATGTTGTCCAAGGGAAGGGCAAGCACCAATACAGCTTGGCACCAGTGTCATTGCAGAGGTTGCCAGAGTGAAGTTGTAAACAACATCAAACTGTCTTAAGGACCCCAGCTTCAGATTTCTTCCTCGGGGTTTACTCCCGAAGCCTTTCCCATGGGTAGGCAGCGGTGGTTTAAAATCAGAGTTTTCCTTTTGCTAGGCGGGCTGCCGCCCAAGGCTGGCCTATAGACTCACTTTCAAGTACTCTACAGCTCATGTTCTCAGTATTAAGTATTTAAATTTTTTTTTGTACCTGCAGTTTGTCGTCTTTCGCACATTGATCTCTTGTTAGTCTTAGTTTGCCGTTTTTCGTTGATTCTGTTGTATTTCTTTGTTCTACAGTGAATGCCAGCAAGAAAATAGATCTTGGCATAGTATATGGTGACATATATGTACTTCGAGAATAAATTTTCTTTGAACTTTGAACTTTGATTTTACAATGTGAATGGGGAGTGGAATTAAAATGGATGGCCACTGGGAAATCCTTCATTGTGGACGAAACGAAGATACTTGACAAAGCGGTTCCCCAATCTATGACGGATCTCACAGATGCAAAGGAGGCCGCGATGGGAACTCCTGATACAGTAGACAGACAATTACAGAAAATTATTGAAGTTACTTCCTTTCACTGGAAGGTATCCAAAGTAGCAAAGTTGCTGTTATGTCAGCTCTATTGCAACACAAAGACTCAAAAAGTCAACATGGCTGAAAGTCAGCCAAAGATCCAACTCTGACTTCTTCAGCTGAGAGGGATCATTGCGAAATTCTATGTAATGTTAAAAATCTGAAGAAATTATCGACTCCGGAAATCCAAAATACACAGAAAAAATTCTGAAAATACTCAGCAGGTCAGGCAGAATCTGTGGAAGGAGAAACAGAGTCAAAATTTCAGATTGAAGACCCTCTGTCAAAATTGGAAAAGAGAGAAACAAGTCAGCTTTGTAACCCTCTATTTGGAAACCAAAATTAACTTATTTTCTTACTTCCCCAGTTCTAATGAAGGATCTCAAAACTGAAATGTGAGCTCTTTTTCTCCTTGCTGAGATGCTTCCAGACCTGCTGGGTGTTTTCAACATCTTCTATTTATATTAGTGTGCATCTGAGCAGTTCATTCACTTGGGGGGAAATCTTCCTTGTATGGCATTTGGAGCACTACAGCTAAGGAATATCAAGACTCCTGTTTGGCTGCTTCTTGATGTGCCCAATAAAAGACAGATTACTTAAAGACAGATGAAAGATGCATGTCAAAATGGTGAACTTAATAGACCTGTTAGGTAATACATAGATTCTACTTGTTAAGTATAATTCATTAGAATTTACTAAATCTCTGTAAATTACTTGATCATAACAGGCAGCCAGATTCCACAGATCCCTGCTGTACACACTATGATTATGTTTTTCCTGAGCTTCATGAATATTTATGAGTTTACATACTATTGGATTTAGGAATCGCTGTGTGCCATTTGATTTGCTCCACTTATTAAGCCAAATTGGACATGGGTTTATCATCTGATTTACAAAGCTACATTCTGTTGGTTTAGGGTGCTGACTTCCTGGTATGTGGTAACACTTAGAAGTCACTGGATGCCACTAATCCAGTAATGTCTTCCGGACCTATGCCAAAATTAAACAAGTCTATTTACACAATTCTCTTCATATTTCTTTTATTTAAACACTGTTAGATTTTTCTGGAAATTATGACATCCTACAGCCTAGAGAGTGATAGAGTCATAGAGGGACTTGAGGACCTGAGTTATAGGGAATGGTTCAATAGGTTAGAACGGAATTTCTCAACCTAGGGCCCACTGACCCTCAGTTAATGGTAGGGGTCCATGGCATAAAAAAGGTTGGGAACCCCTCGGTTAGAAATATTCAAACTATACAGCACATAAAGAGGCTCTTCAGCCCATCTATTCGATGCCGAACTGTCATTCTGCCTAGTCCCATCAACTCACACCTGGGCTATAGGCTTCTATACCCCTCCCATCCAAGTCCAAATTTCTCTTAAGTATTGCAATCAAACCCACGGCCACTGCTTCCACTGGCATCTCGCTCCATGCTCGCATCACCCTCTGGGTGCAGAAGTTTCCCCTCAAGTTCTCCTTAAATATTTCACCTTTCACCCTTGGTATATGACCTCTAGTTCTATTTTCACCCATCCTCAGTGGAAAAAGTCTGCTTGCATTTATCCTATCTATACTTCTCATAATTTTGTATACTTCTATTAAACTCCCCTCGTTCTCCTCTGCTCAAGGAAATAAAGTCCTAACCTATTCAACCATTCCCTATAACTCGGGTCCTCAAGTCTCAGCAACACCCTTGTATATTTTCTTTGTACTCTTTCAACCTTATTGATACTGTTCCTGTCGGTTGATGGCCAGAGCTGCACACAATACTCCCAATTTGGCCTCACCATCGTCTTCTACAACATCAACATAAAATCCCAAATCCTGTACTCGGTACTTTGATCTAACAAAAGCCAGTATGCCAAAACACGAGAAAGTCTGCAGACTCTGGAAATCCAAGCTACACACACAAAACATTGGAGGAACTCAACAGGCCAGGCAGCATCTACAGGGAAGAATAGATAGTCGGTGTCGGGCTGAGACCCTTCATTGGGGCTTGCTGGGTCTTGAGTTATAGGGAATGGTTGAATAGGTTAGGACATTGAGCAAAGGAGAATGAAGGGAGCACCTTATCTGTGGTTAAGGATGTTTTAAATATATCTGCCAGAGATCCTGCAAATTATTTGTTAGAGTTAAATAGTAACTGGTGTGACCCCCTTCATAATCAAATACAATTTGATCTGACAAATTCAAAATCTTATTTATTGCATATAAGTTTAATCATTTGAAAAAAACAGTATCATGGTTTGAAGATATTCCTTTGATATCACAAGCACAATTTTTATGCAGTTGATATTTTCCAATATAAGTGTTTGCCAATGAGTTTCGTTGTAATTAGGCAAAGGCTGTCAGTATCGAAGACAAGAACTAGAAAATAAAATGATTATCAAAATCACATGAAAATGAATCCTGAAGTATTTACATTTAATTTTGAATCACTGGCATGAATGTACAGTAAGTTGTGATATTCTCTCAAAAGAGCTTTAATGTATTTATTGTTGCTAAGCATAGAATTTCCAGATATGCGAAAGGCTGTCTACAAAATAAAAAACCTAACAAAGAAAACCATAATTAATTAGGAGTGCCATAAATGTCACACTCTCATTTGTGCAGGTGGGCAGGATCAGCAACCTACATCGTACATTCCGACCCACTGAATTCTGAAGCTAGCATGTGGTGGCTTGTGCTAGGCCCTTAACTTAACACATATTGCTTTTATAAACGGATCCCTTTTCAACCCTGTCACCACCACCAATTATTAATCATCCTTCTGCCTCCCTGCCTTATTGAGTTTCTCAGGAATGACATTCCAGCTGGCCTGAAAAGAGACAAGAAAGGTTAGATTAGCAAATCAGTTTCTCAACTGACAAAGCCTAGAATGTTATAAATGTAGAAAGCATACCAAAAGAAAAACCCTCAAAGGAAAAAAGAACGTTTACAATTTACATTTTGCCAAGTTATAATTGTGGAATACATAGTTGCCTTGACCTTATATGACTGATATCAATTTTGCTTCAGAACTAAAATTAAAGGTTGATGCTTTTAGTATATTCAGGACTGCAATAATTGCAATCAATTGGGCTTCTGTAACTCTGTTATCAGTATTTAGTTATTACATAAAGCCAGCAAGTACAGATTTTGTAATAAATATGTATAGTCATACATTGAACCAGCTGAAGCGTCAAGATACTGCGTAATGACAGATTAATAACAATCAAGAATTTCATTTATTCAATATTAAGCTGAAATATGAAAACATTAAAAGATACTTAAGATGTTTTCTTTGATTCAGCGTATACAACTGTACAGAGTTTGGGACATGGTGTACGTGTTGACTCATTAACCATCCTCTGCATTTGGATTCAACAATCCTCCTGGACTCTTGTCCATGAAACTCAGATCAGATTCCAACCACATTTGCCATTAATATCTGCTAACATTAGGAAATTACTGTCGCTTAAGCCAACTATTGCTCAGGAATTGAAATCAGATCACTTAGTGTAGCCACGAATTGGACTCTCAACTGTGTTTCTGCTCCTGTTACCTCTATTATAAGCATTTTAAATGTTTAATAGTTTCAGCTGTCTGAAAATGCAGTGTAGTAAAACCTGTTCAGCCTGACTAGATTTTCAATAGCCCTGTTAAATTTTCACATTATTTCATAGTCCCCTTGCATATAAAATGGCCTATTTGTTCCTTTGATTTTAGTCCAGCAGATTATTTTTCTGGGTAGTTTCCATCAAGCAGACCATTAGCATGTCTATCAAGCTGTCCTTTTCATGTGGATAAGTCATTAGCCTGACTCATAACTTCCTACCAAGAGAACCTGCCAAATACAATGAGTGAGTCGCCACTCCGTCCCCACCAGGCATAAGAATCTTACTGTATTTAAGTCTAATGTTCAAATGCCAGAGCTTTGATCTCTTGCCTATTTGCACTACTTAGTTAAGCAACAGTTCTAAACATAGCAATTTAACTAATCGGTTACCTCATTAAATAACAAGTTGATAACACGATGGTATCCGAATGATACATCCTGTCACAATTCAATGATTAAATCTGACCATTCAAAATGCACAATGGTGTTGTTATTTCATCAAGTGGTCTGTAAGCATCCGGTTTATTGAACAGAACTATATCAGTTTTATTTCTCCTGTGATGTGTCAAACTGCAAAAATAATAGCAAGTGGGATATATAAGTAATTTTCAAGGACATCACAATGCCACATTAATGGGAAGTGTGAAACAGATCTTGGAGAGAAAAAGTCATCTTTCAGGTTGGAAGAGTAAAATGCAAAAAATACCATCGGGCCTGATCATGCCTGATACAACATTAACCTTCAAGTTGTCCCACTTTCCTCTCACTCCTCTTCTGTTAGATCCCATAAGGCACATAAGCCTTTCATTATAGACCATTAAGTTCTACTTTTGCCACTGCTTCAATGCAGTCTAAAGGCAGAGTAGAACATGGGCACAGACTAAGCTGCAGGAGGCATGAAGTATGAGGTAAAGTATACAGTGTCTATAAAAAGTATTCAGCCACCCCCACCCACCCCAGAAGTTTTCATGTTTTATTGTTTTACAATATTGAATCACAGTGGGTTTAATTTGGCTTTTTTGACACTGATAAACAGAAAAAGATTCTTTCGTGTCAAGGTGAAAACAGATCTCCACAAAATGATCTAATTTAATCACAAGTATAAAACAGAAAATAATTGATTTCATAAGTATTCACCCCCCCCCCCCCTTTAATATGACACACTAAATCATCACTGGTGCAGCCAATTGGTTTTAAAAGTCACATAATTAGTTGGCCTAGCAATGTCCACCTCACAAACATTGGCTGCTAGTATCCAATATATTAGCCACAGTTCACAGGTGATGTTGGATTGCATATTCAATGGGCCAAATGGCTTAATTCTGCTCCTAGGCCTTATGGTTTTACTATGGTCTTAAAATACCAAAAGATTCTTTGGATATAGAATGTAAATGAGAGGTGAGGGTGGATATTGGATCGAAGAAAAATTATGCTGGAGAGGTAATAATAGGGGTAAAGGAATAGCAGACAAACTTAATAAGCGTCTTACATCAGTCTTCACCATGAAAGGCATGAACAGCATGCCAGAAATTCAAGAGTGTCAAAGGGGAGAAGTGAGTGCAGTTGCCACTAATAAGGAGAAGGTGCTTGGGAATCTGAATGATCTGAAGGTAGATAAAGTCACCTGGATGAGCTACACCCCAGGATTCTGAAAGAGCTAGCTGAATAGAATGTGAAGGCAGTAGTAATGATCTTTCAAGAATCACTAGATTCTGAAATAATTCTCAAAGAATGGAAAATTGTGAATGTCACTTGACTCTTTAAGAAGGGAGAATGGAGAGAAAAGGAAAGTATAGGCCAGTTAGCCTGACTTCAGTTGTTGGGAAGATACTGGAGTCCATTATTAAGGATGAGGTTTCAGGATACTTGGAGGCACATGATAAAATAGGCCAAAGTCAGCATGGTTTCCTTAAGGGGAAATCTTGACTAACAAATCCATTGGAATTCTTTGAGGAAATAACAAGTATGATAGACAAAGGAAAGTCAGTGGATATTGTTTACCTGTATTTTCAGAAGGCCTTTGACAAGGTTCCGCACATGAGGCTACTTAACAAGATAAGAACCCATGGCATTGCAGAAAAGATACTAGCATGAATAGAAGAACAAACACAAGATCTGCAGATGCTGGTGTGTGTTGCGTAGATGGAAGATTGGATGAATAGCAGGGGGAAAAGAGTGGGAAGAAAAGGACCCTTTTCTGGTTGGTGGCCAGCAACTAGTGATGTTCTGCAGGGGTCGATGTTGGGACTGCTTCTTTTCACATTATATGTCAATGATTTGGATGATGGAATTGATGGCTTTGTGGCCAGGTGTGTGGACGATACAAAGGTAGGTGTCTTGAGGAAACAGGGAGTCTGTAGAAGGACTTAAACAGATTGGAAGAATAGGCAAAGAAGTGGCAGATGGAATGCAGCATTGTGAAGTGTATGGTCATGCACTTTGCTAGGAGAAATAAAGTTGTTAGACTATTTTCTAAACGGGGAGAGAATTCAAGAATCAGAGGTGCAAAGGGCCTTCAGAATCCTTGTGCAGGATTCCCTGAAGGTTAACTTGCGGGTTGAAGCGGCTGTGAGGAAGGCAAATGCGATGTTGGCATTCATTTCAAGAGGACTATAATATAAAAGCAAGAATGTAACGCTGAGGCATTATCAGACATCCATCGGACTGCAGATTTTGGCCACATATCTAAGAAAAGGTGTGATGCATTGGAGATGGTCCAGACATGGTTCCTAAGAATGATTCCAGGAGTGAAATGGTTAACATATCAGGAGCGCTTAATGGCACTGAGCCTGTACTGACTGGAGTGTAGAAAAATTAGGGGCAATCTCATCGAAACCTACCAAATATCGAAAGGCCTAGGTACCTGCTGGAGGTGGAGAGAATGTTTCCTATAGTGTGGGAGTCTCGGACCAAAGGGCACAACCTCAGTATAGAGGGACATCCATTTAGAACAGAGATTAGAAGGATTTTCTTTAGCCAGAGGATAGTGAATTTGTGGAATTCATTACCACAGAAGGCTGTGGAGGCTAAGTCATTGGTTTCATTTGAAGCATAGTCTGATAGATTCTTGATGAGTCAGTGCATCAAAGATTATGGAGAGATGACAGGAAATGGGGGTTGAGGGGAATAATAAATCAGCCATGGTGGAATGGCGGAGCAATCTCAGTGTGTTGAATGGCCTGATTCTGCTTCTACATCTTCTGGTTTTATGGTCTTGAAATGGAACAGCTGTCTCACAAACTAGTCAAGCAACAGTGTTGCTTATTCACACTTATGGAGTCGTATCCTAGAAGCAATGTTCCGGACTCCATCACCTACCAAAGTGCAAGTACAACAATTATTCTCAGGGTTCTGGACTTTAATATCCAAGATCACATGTGGCTTTGTAGTATTACTACTGACCAAACTCATTGAGTCCTGAAGGACATAGACGTCATATTATGTCGCCACTAGCTGGTGAGTGATCCAACACAAGGAATGGACTAACTTGAACTTCGTCCTCCCTCCAGTTTTCCTTTGATAGATGCATCTTTAAACTAGAATGGTTGGGGGGTGGGAATCAAATTAAAGAGGCTAGGCGTGAGGAGGTTAGTTCACAACAGGGGGATGGGAACCAGTGCAGAGAGACAGAGGGGTGTAAAATGAGGGTAGAAGCAAAAAGTACTATGGAGAAAAGTAAAAATGGCAGGCCGACAAATCCAGGGCAAGCATTAAAAAGGGCCACTTTTCAGCATAATTGTATAAGGGCTAAGAGAGTTGTAAAAGAGCACCTGAAGGCTTTGTGTGTCAATGCAAGGAGCATTTGTAATAAGGTGGATGAATTGAAAGTGCAGATTGTTACTAATGATTATGATATAGTTGGGATCACAGAGACATGGCTCCAGGGTGACCAGGGATGGGAGCTCAACGTTCAGGGATATTCGATATTCAGGAGGGATAGCCATGAAGGAAGGGGAGGTGGGGTGGCGTTGCTGGTTAAAGAAGAGATTAATGCAATAGAAAGGAAGGACATAAGCCGGGAAGATGTGGAATCGATATGGGTAGAGCTGCGTAACACTAAGGGGCAGAAGACGCTGGTGGGAGTTGTGTACAGGCCACCTAACAGTAGTAGTGAGGTCAGAGATGGTATTAAACAGGAAATTAGAAATGTGTGCAATAAAGGAACAGCAGTTATAATGGGTGACTTCAATCTACACGTAGATTGGGTGAACCAAATTGGTAAAGGTGCTGAGGAAGAAGATTTCTTGGAATGTATGCGGGATGGTTTTTTGAACCAACATGTCGAGGAACCAACTAGAGAGCAGGCTATTCTGGACTGGGTTTTGAGCAATGAGGAAGGGTTAATTAGCAATCTTGTCGTGAGAGGCCCCTTGGGTAAGAGTGACCATAATATGGTGGAATTCTTCATTAAGATGGAGAGTGACATAGTTAATTCAGAAACAAAGGTTCTGAACTTAAAGAGGGGTAACTTTGAAGGTATGAGACGTGAATTAGCTAAGATAGACTGGCAAATGACACTTAAAGGATTGACGGTGGATATGCAATGGCAAGCATTTAAAGGTTGCATGGATGAACTACAACAATTGTTCATCCCAGTTTGGCAAAAGAATAAATCAAGGAAGGTAGTGCACCCATGGCTGACAAGAGAAATTAGGGATAGTATCAATTTCAAAGAAGAAGCATACAAATTAGCCAGAGAAAGTGGCTCACCTGAGGACTGGGAGAAATTCAGAGTTCAGCAGAGGAGGACAAAGGGCTTAATTAGGAAGGGGAAAAAAGATTATGAGAGAAAACTGGCAGGGAACATAAAAACAGACTGTAAAAGCTTTTATAGATATGTAAAAAGGAAAAGACTGGTAAAGACAAATGTAGGTCCCCTGCAGACAGAAACAGGTGAATTGATTATGGGGAGCAAGGACATGGCAGACCAATTGAATAATTACTTTGGTTCTGTCTTCACTAAGGAGGACATAAATAATCTTCCAGAAATAGTAGGGGACAGAGGGTCCAGTGACATGGAGGAACTGAGCGAAATACATGTTAGTAGGGAAGTGGTGTTAGGTAAATTGAAGGGATTGAAGGCAGATAAATCCCTAGGGCCAGATGGTCTGCATCCCAGAGTGCTTAAGGAAGTAGCCCAAGAAATAGTGGATGCATTAGTGATAATTTTTCAAAACTAGTTAGATTCTGGACTAGTTCCTGAGGATTGGAGAGTGGCTAATGTAACTCCACTTTTTAAAAAAGGAGGGAGAGAGAAACCGGGGAATTATAGACCAGTTAGCCTAACGTCGGTGGTGGGGAAACTGCTGGAGTCAGTTATCAAGGATGTGATAACAGCACATTTGGAAAGCGGTGAAATGATCGGACAAAGTCAGCATGGATTTGTGAAAGGAAAATCATGTCTGACGAATCTCATAGAATTTTTTGAGGATTTAACTAGTAGAGTGGATAGGGGAGAACCAGTGGATGTGGTATATTCGGATTTTCAGAAGGCTTTTGACAAGGTCCCACACAGGAGATTAGTGTGCAAACTTAAAGCACACGGTATTGGGGGTAAGGTATTGGTGTGGGTGGAGAGTTGGTTAGCAGACAGGTAGCAAAGAGTGGGAATAAACGGGACCTTTTCAGAATGGCAGGCGGTAACTAGTGGGGTACCGCAAGGCTCAGTGCTGGGACCCCAGTTGTTTACAATATATATTAATGACTTGGATGAGGGAATTAAATGCAGCATCTCCAAGTTTGCGGATGACACGAAGCTGGGTGGCAGTGTTAGCTGTGAGGAGGATGCTAAGAGGATGCAGGGTGACTTGGATAGGTTGGGTGAGTGGGCAAATTCATGGCAGATGCAATTTAATGTGGATAAATGTGAAGTTATCCACTTTGGTGGCAAAAATAGGAAAACAGATTATTATCTGAATGGTGGCCGATTAGGAAAAGGGGAGGTGCAACGAGACCTTGGTGTCATTATACACCAGTCATTGAAAGTGGGCATGCAGGTACAGCAGGCGGTGAAAAAGGCGAATGGTATGCTGGCATTTATAGCGAGAGGATTCGAGTACAGGAGCAGGGAGGTACTACTGCAGTTGTACAAGGCCTTGGTGAGACCACACCTTGAGTATTGTGTGCAGTTTTGGTCCCCTAATCTGAGGAAAGACATCCTTGCCATAGAGGGAGTACAAAGAAGGTTCACCAGATTGATTCCTGGGATGGCAGGACTTTCATATGAAGAAAGACTGGATGAACTGGGCTTGTACTCGTTGGAATTTAGAAGACTGAGGGGGGATCTGATTGGAACGTATAAGATCCTAAAGGGATTGGACAGGCTAGATGCAGGAAGATTGTTCCCGATGTTGGGGAAGTCCAGAACGAGGGGCCACAGTTTGAGGATAGAGGGGAAGCCTTTTAGGACCGAGATTAGGAAAAACTTCTTCACACAGAGAGTGGTGAATCTGTGGAATTCTCTGCCACAGGAAACAGTTGAGGCCAGTTCATTGGCTATATTTAAGAGGGAGTTAGGTATGGCCCTTGTGGCTACGGGGATCAGGGGGTATGGAGGGAAGGCTGGAGTGGGGTTCTGAGTTGGATGATCAGCCATGATCATAATAAATGGCGGTGCAGGCTCGAAGGGCCGAATGGCCTACTCCTGCACCTATTTTCTATGTTTCTATGTTTCTATCTCAGCAAGACAGTATTAGTGACAACTGCACAGTCCTCACATACAGAATGTGGCAATATTCCACTGTATTGTGAGACTATATGGACCTGTTACATATGATGGATCTGAGCATGTACAGTACAACAGTTCAAAAATAGGCAATAATGAGCAGGTTTGGATCATAATCAGCACAGCCTGCAAACTCTTGGTCCAGCATATCATTACTGTCGAGATAAGGATCAGCTGTGGTTCAGTGAGGAGTGTAGAAAGGCATGCTGGGAATGGCAACAGGCTGACCAAAAGTGAAGTCCCAAGCTGCTGAAGCTGCAGCTCAGGACTAATGCACAGCTGCAACTTGCCTTTGGCATTCACTACTATTAGTGAGAACGGGGATACCTTGGAGCAATTCTGGCCAAGTTCCGTTACAATAATAACTCTGGCACGTACCCAACAGGTATGGTAAAATGTCCACGTACGTCTTGTTCAGGTGAAGCAGAACAAAACCAATATATGTGGTTATCAGTTTATTCCTAATCACCAGCAGAGAAATGGAATGTTCTGCTGTTAAACAGAACTTTCTTTCTGATGCTCAGCTCTCCAAGGCAGAAAGCCACTCCAAGCATATCTACATATGAGCTGCCAGCCCGGGAAAGCAGAATCAAATGTAAGCTAAACAGCAAAACCAGCAAAACCAGCATGCAATGGACAGAGCTGAGCAATACCACCTACATATGAGCTGCCAGCCCGGGAAAGCAGAATCAAATGTAAGCTAAACAGCAAAACCAGCAAAACCAGCATGCAATGGACAGAGCTGAGCAATACCACAGCCGAAGGATCAATTTAACGATCTGCTGTCCTGCCACATTGTTTGTAAATGGTGATGGACAATAATTTGCCTTGTCATCAACACACACAGTTTGAAAAATAAATAAAAGTGATGTGGAGACTTGTGCTCGTGATGGAGCTGGCTGTGTCTACAATCCTCTGAAGCCTCTTAAGATCCTATGCTCTGGCGCCTGCATATGAGACAGTGATGTAACCGGTCAAAGTGCTCTCCATGGCACATCTGTTAAAACTTGCTAGCATCTTTGATGACATACAAACTGTCCTCAAGTATAGCCACTGGCATGCCTTCTTTATGATATCTTCAATATGTTGGACTCAGAATAGAAACTCTGAAGTACTGACGCCCAGGAACTTAAAACTGCTCACCCTTTCTATTGCTGACCTCTCAACGAGGATTGGTTAGCGTTCTTCCAACTTCCCCTTCCTGAAGTCTCCTGTCAGTTCAGGTCTGGCTGACACTGTGTGCAAGATTGATATTACAACAGCACTCAGCCAGCCAATCAGTTTCATTACTGTATGTCTCATCACTGCCGTCTGAGATTCTGCCAACAGCATTGGTGAACTTGAGCTGTGCCTAGCCACGCACTCATGAGTGTGGAGGAAGTAGACCAGCTGGCCAAGCATGCATCCTCTGTGTTAATTGTCAGCGAGGGGGAGATGTCATCACCAATCTGTACTGACTGTGGTCTCCTGCAGAGCAAGTCAAGAATCCGTTTCTTTTATAATTTAAAATAAAGTATAAAATAAAACATATACTTTAAGTTAAAGTAAACTTATAATTTCAGTAAAGCTTAGTAACCAATTCCAATGACTAGGACCACACTAAATGCACCGGTAATGGCCAGCATTAAGCAGAGGGGCTAGCGCGGCAGTCTGGTGTGCTGTCACTGAGGTCCAGAATCCTCTAACATGCTCACTCCAGCTAATCAGTTCTCCATAGAACCATTGATTAGACATCACAAGCAAACACGCGGCATGCTAGAGGATTCCTAGAAGCGTGGTTTTCTGGAAACACAAAGACCTCGATCCTATGTCTGAACCGATGTGGGCAAAATTCCAGACCTCAAAATGTGAAGTTTGCCATGCAGCCAACCAGCAATGAGATTTCTTCCCCACATCACAATTGAGTTTCCGAAATGATGTCCAGACAGCTGAATAAAAAGTATATAAAGGCCAAGCATTCGGAGGACACACCACGATCAACAGCAGACTGGCGATGTCTCCTCGCATGGTGGTGAAACGTTTGCAAGTAAATTGCCAAGATCAGAGAACAACTCAACCCAGCCATCAACCACCTGTGCTACAGATCTTACCTGTTATTTCCAACATCAGCATTATTTGGCCAATTAGATCCTGCAAAGAGAGATTCAACCATTAGAACAATAAGTTTAAAACAGTAGTTTCTATGAAGTATTTTTCTGACTTTTACTTAATTGTCAACATACTGTATGTGTGATATGACTAGGCAATTAAATGTAAGACTGAAGAGTCTATTTGAAGGACAATCATTTTTCTAAAACTTCATGACTAACTCCAAGAAATAAGAGTGAAATATATGAATCACAGTCAAACAAAAATGAAGTGATCATGTTTTTTATTGGCACTGTGGAAGAGGTCAGATTTAATTCAATGATTTCACAAAGCTCAATCCCATTTGTAACTCTTCAGATGATAAAAAACGAGTCTCTATCAAGAAAGTGCTGAACAACATTTAGATGTGAGCTAAATAATGATGTTTAATATTTGCGTCACATGTCCCAGAGAATAATTATATATCTCCATACATCCTTACGTTCCGTAGAATAAGCATTACTGAGCCCTACATCATCAAAGGTCCGGAAGACAACTTTATCCAGAAATTTAATTGGAGTAGTCACATATCTTGTGGCAAATATCTTGCCATATTCCTCAAAGCATTTTCACTATCTGCAAGGCACAGGTCTGTATATACTCTCCACTTGTCTAGATGAATGCAGCTCTGACACTCTCAAAGGGCCTGGTGGCACCCAGAACAAAGTAATCTACTTGATTAATCCTCACAGTTCATCACACTAAACATTCACTGCCTCTACCACGGAAGCTCTGTGGCTCCACATCAATCCATCTTCTCCATCCTCTATTTCTCCTCTTCCCAACTGTGTGTGATCAGCATAACATTTAGATCACAGACGGCTTGGATTCGAAATACAGTATATTCTGATTCCTTCTTCAATGTCAGGTCTTGGAACTCCCCATTAGGGCTTTCACCAGTGGGCTTCAGTAGTTCAATCACAATTTCTTCTTTCAGATTTACGCCCTGCCACGATTTCGAAAGGGCCCTAGTCAAGGTTTCAGATGACACTCTATGTGATTACAGAGGTAGTAAGGTACCTCTCATTATTTTTATCCATCAGTCCGCAGCCTTTAACACAGTTTTCCTCTCCGCCTTTCTCCAATGTCATCCAGCTGCTTCCCTTCTGCACATCAGTCAACCAGTTCAATTCCTGCCTTGAGTTAAACTTGAGGCTACGTGATTTTATCATAAATCTATAAGTAAGATTAGTATCTTTATTAGCAAATTGAATTGGCTTCATGAAAACATTTCTGATGGAGAATGTTTGGAAACAAACCAGATCTATGGCAGTACTCCAGATCTCTATTAATAATTGGCTAGCCAGCCAGACAGACTAATGGCACTTAGAAGAGTAACACTACCATAAGATTTGGAGATTATTCCCAAATCTAATTCACCCTGCAAACTATAAGGTCTCAAGACATAGGAGAAGGAATAGGCCATTCAGCCCCTCTGCCATTCTATCATGGCTGACCCCGGATCCCACTCAACCCACACACCTGCCTTCTCACCATATCCCTTGATGCCCCGACCTATCAACTTCAGGTTTGAATATACCTACGGACATGGCCTCCACCAAAGTCTGTGGTAGAGCATTCCACAGATTCTCCAGTCTTTGGCAAAAAAAATTCCTCCTTACTTCTGTTCAGTCTTGAGGTTGTGCCCTCTAGTTCTGGATACACCCTCTCCACATCCACCTTAGCTGGTCCTTTCAACATTCGGTAGGTTTCAATGAGTTCCCTACACATTCTTCTAAATTCCAGTGAGTACAGGCCCAAAGCTGCAAAATGCTCCTCATGTGTTAACCCCTTCATTCCTGGAATAATCCTCGTGAACCTCCTCTGGACTTTCTCCAATGACATTATATCATTTCTGAGCTAAGGGGCCCAAAACTATTAACAATATTCCAAGTGCCGCTTGGTTAGTGTCTTATAAATCTTCAGCACTATCTCCTTGTATTTATATTCTATTCCCTTGAAATAAATACTAACATTGCATTTGTCTTCTTTACCACAGACTCAAACTAATTACCTTATAATAAATGTGGCTATAATTTTGACTGAATGCACTTGACAATACACTTACTCACTTTTGGAAAGGGTTAAACAGTAACATTTTCAGTTTTACATTTCCCATTTGCAGACATTTTAAAGGAAAAGTTTACCACTGATATTTATGATAAATGGCACTACAGGAGAAAAAAAGTTAAACAATCAAAATCTCAGTTTATTCAATGAGGTTACTGCAAAACACCAATCTTCTCTTATTAATGGCTTCCTCACAGCACAGATTCTTATCTTGGCTTGATTTAAATTCTTCTCTAATGGCTTCTGACATTAATATATTCAGAGTTTCATTCCAGGGTTATTTTTCTCATTTGTTCTAGTTCTCTTCAATCTTTCAAGCTGCTGATGTTACCTTTCCAGAGTTTTTATTCATTCTAGTTCTCAGCATTATGTAAAATTGTATTTATTTCAAATATTCATGCAAATTCAAATTACTATACAGAAAGATATAAGCTGTCTCATTCCACAAAATGTGCAGTCACTGTTATTGGACCATGCTGGTTGTCATTTTGTAGTGAAGAACAGGTGTTTCTTTACTCTCAGACAGTATTTCATGGTATGAGCTTAATTTCTGCCTTCTGCTAATTTCTGACATATTATGAGGGGTAATTGATAAGTCCGTGGCCTAAGGTAGGGAGTCAATTTTAGAAAACCTAGCACATTTATTTTTCAACATAGTCCCCTCCTACATGTACACACTTAGTCCAGCGGTCGTGGAGCATACAGATCCCTTCTTTGTAGAAGTGGTCCACAGCAGGGATGATTGATAACTTCGTGGCCTAAGGTAGAAGGAGATGAGTTATTAACTTCAATCTTTCCGTATTATCACTCAAAGAGTTTAGATTATGAGAACACTCATTCCTCATCATTTAGAAATACGTACATGCATTAAGAAATGTTACAATGTTCCTCCGAGTGATATCGCAGAAAAACAGGACAAACCAAAGACTAACACTGACAGAACCACATAATTATAACATATAGTTACAGCAGTGCAAAGCAATACCATAATTTGATAAAGAACAGACCATGGGCACGGTAAAAAAAAGTCTCAAGTCCTGATCGACTCCCAAGTCCCAGATAGCAGGCAGCAAAAGGGAGAAACTCGCTGCCATAAACCTCCAGGCACCGACAACTGCCGATGCATTGGAAGCACCCGACAGCCGACTCTGAGTCCGTCTGAAAACTTTGAGCCTCCGACCAGCCCCTCCGATACAGCCTCCCAAGCGCCATCCTCTGTCGAGCGCTTTCGACCTCGCCCCGGCTGCCGAAACAAGCAAAGCCGAGGATTCGGGGCCTTCTGCTCCAGAGATTTCAGACCACACAGTAGCAGCGGCAGCGAAGCGAGCATTTCAGAAGTTTCTCCAGATGTTCCTCCGTACTCTCACGTCCGTCTCCATCAAATCAGAATTGTGCACGGTACCCTACTTGACCGATAACAGATATTCATCACCGGAGAGGCCGCGTGCGCTGCATCACGCCACCATCTTCTCCTGTTTTTGTTGAACTGCATGTGTATGTAATGATAGCGTCTTGGACCTCCAGGTGGTCCACGGCAGGGGCAATTGACAGGTTTGTGGCCTAAGGTAGAAGGAGATGAGTTATATTGCTTTCCTTACGTGCACGTGCAGTTCAACTCTTTGGGTGAAAATGTAGAGAGTTTGAAGTTAATAACTCATCTCCTTCTACCTTAGGCCACAAACTTATCAATCACCCTTTCTGTGGACCACTTCTGGAGGTCCAAGATGTTGACTTCTTCAAAGAAGGGATCCGTATGCTCCACGACCACTGGACTAACTGTGTAAGTGTAGGAAAAATAAATGTGCTAGGTTTTCTAAAATTGACTCTTTCTACCTTAGGCCATGAACTTATCAATCAGCCCTTGTATAATACAATTCTGGTATAATGTCGAGGAACTATCAATGCAGCTTTTAAACCAATTATCAACTTTCTTTCAGTGTCAAATCTCATTGTCCAAGCATGGTGAGCAACAGCCTTAGGTTTCATTCAGTTTTCCTCTTGGGAAAATTATATTGTACGAGTAGTTTCTAATTTTACTTCTAGCGTGCTTAAATGCTGGCTCACATTGTATTTCATTGGTCAAGATACAAATCCAAATCATCACTTTTGACAACATTTTAGAATTAAAGAAGTCCTGCAGCAGTTATAGAATCTTGCTGTAATTAAGTTCCACTCACCTAAGGAAAGATGTTCTCTTCATGGGAGCACACCAAAGATTCACTTCGTTGATCCCTGGGATAGGAGCATTGGCCCACAAGAAGAGATGGAGACAAAGCCAATCATTTAGTTGTTTACAGTAAATGTAATCTCATTAATTCAGATAAACATTTTAAGGAGATAAACAGGGTGACTGATCTTCTAGCTGGAGAGTCTAAAACTAGGGTCACGGCATCAGAATAGGGGTCAGTCAATTAGGATCGAGAAATTTCTTCATTCAGAGAGTTATGACGAATCTATGGAATAATTTTTGCCATTAACCTGGAGTTGCTCAATTATTGAGTATACCTCAGACTGAAATGATAGATGGTTGGTAACTAGGTGAATCATAAGACAGAGTGATGCTGCAAGAAAGACACCCAAACACGAGGAATTCTGCAGATGCTGGAAATTCAAGCAACACATTGACTTCTCAAACTTCCGCTAATGCCCCAGCTCCCCCTAGTACACCATCCGTTATTTATTTATATACACACATTCTTTCTCTCTCTCTCTACTTTTTCTCCCTCTGTCCCTCTGACTATACCCCTTGCCCGTCCTCTGGGTTTCCCCCCACTCCCCCTTTCCCTTCTCCCTGGGCCTCCTGTCCCATGATCCTCTCATATCCCTTTTGCCAATCACCTGTCCAGCTCTTGGCTCCATCCCTCCCCCTCCTGTCTTCTCCTATCATTTTGGACCTTCCCCTTCCCCTCCCACTTTCAAATCTCTTACTAGCTCTTCCTACAGTTTGTCCTGACGAAGGATCTCGGCCTGAAACATCGACTGTACCTCTTCCTAGAGATGCTGCCTGGCCTGTTGCATTCACCAGCAACTTTGATGTGTGTTTCTAGAAAGGCACCCAATATCTTTTTGATTAGTGAAGAGGGCTTGAGCATGCAAAATGAATTGCTTCTATTTATTAATCAATTAGTTCATTATTTATCCTATGAATAAAATAAATCACATTTATATATCACACACAAGACTCTATAGGGCTCTATTGACATGTTTGCAAATATGATAGGTAAATTGCATTCAGCAAAGAGCTTTCGGAAAGAGAGCAGATCCCTGAAGAACATCACTAGTCACCCATCTACCACCAGATCTCCAACATTCTCAGTCTCCTATGGGCAAGCCAGTTCTGAATCCAAACAGCCAGATCACCATAGATCACATGAATGGGGATAATGGTAAAACCCAAAGATTGAATTACAAGTTCTTAATAAGTTATCAATATAAGGCCAATTTGTTTTCTACATGATCAATGGAAGAAAATAAATTTACACGATTTGCTTGAGGTCTTGTCTTTGGTAGCTCACTCACCAATTATTTTCCAAGTCCCATTCAAAAATGGGTAGCAATAGGTAGCTAATGCAAGCCAAAAAGATAACTGGATTAACAACCACCAATATAATTTAGCATAAATACTTTGTAGTTTTGTTTGCTAACTTATGCATAATGATCTAGTGCAATTTTATATGCGAGATCACTGATATCAACCAAAAGTTAAAATGGCAGTTAACATTCCACTCATAGGTGAAGGAATGTATACATATTTTAAACATATTTACTGCATTTCCTTGGTTACATGGATATTTTAATATTGGCTACAATCATTACAGGGATTTTAAGTCAATCTTTTTCTTGATGCTGAGGAGCAAACTTAAATGTTCTTCTGTTTTTGCCTTCCACACAGCTTAACTATAGTACTATAATTAAGCGAGTATGTTCAACATGTTTGCAGTATCATTTTCACTTCTTTCCCATATAATAATATTGGACTTGTAACACAGATGCCCGCTGCATTTCTTTATTTATTGAGGTACAGTGTGGAATAGGCCCTTCCAGCTCTTCGAGCCACACTGCCCAGCAATCCTAGGTTTAATCCTAGCCCAATCACAGGACAACTTACTACGACCAATTAACCTATTACCCAGTACTTCTTTTGACTGTGGAAAGAAACCGAAGCACCTGGAGAAAACCCACACGGTTTCAGGGAGAACATACAAACACTTTACAGACGGCAGTGGGATCATTGGTACTGTGCAGCATTATGCTAACTAGATTACTATATCTCTATGGATGGCAGCCAGGAGCTACTTGTATAGTATGTTGGAGTGCAGTGTGGCAATTTTACTTGGTATGTGTTATGTTTATTCTTGATAAAAGACAAACTTTTTATCGGTTTGAATGCCAGCACCTTTATTAATAAGAGACATTCATGATAGCTTCTAGCTCCCCTTGTTCTTGAAGGTCACTATACAGCACCTTTTTACTGGAAAATTCTCTCCAGTATAGCCAACCACTTTTAAATTCACCGGGTAAATCTTGCTCTTTACCTTGAGATTCTTGTAATCATCCATGGACAACAGTCACCTGGGCTCTGGTGTCAAGCTTGAATGGAATTACTGTCTCATCCATAGTTACTGGAACAATCCTTGACACTTGAAAAAGCCAAAGCAGTGTTTTGTTGAAGTGCCAGATAAATTAAACTGAGGACCCCTGTGAAATGGAGTTAGTACTATTAGATAGTTGGTGGGAACACGTATGTCCGAGTGCATGCTATTGAAGTGGCAATCAGCATATAGCAAAAAGCATGGTTAAAGGACCACTAATTATCTTAGAGAGGTGTGTGATGATGATGGATCCCAAAGTGGAATTTCGGTTTAACACCACAAAGAGATAATCAGAGCCAGAGTCAATTGCTGGGAAGATGATGTGTGGCCTGTAAAAATGTGTTTTGATCAATAACTGGTCAAAAATAAGAAGAAAGATAGAAAAGATTGAAATAATAATAGAAATCTTGTCTAGCAGAAATGTAAGACTTCTTGCAGGTAGGCATCCATGGCAGAAAACAAGAGTAAGTTTTAAAATATTACAAAATACTGCATAGGCTGGAAATTTGATACAAGTGCAAAAATGCTTGAAGACTCAGCAATTCAGGCAACCTAAAAGGTAAGCTCTGTTTTTCTCTCTGAAGATATTGCTGGCAGGTGGAAAACCCCTATTCTTTCTGCAGAGTGCTTATCACAGCCACTTAGTTACAACCATGATATTATCATATTCTGTACATGTTTCTTCAACAACTGTGCAGAATGGATGTAAAATGATGTGCATACTTCATTGGAGCTTCACTACACAAAGGCAAATGCTACATGAATCTAGAATTGACTGTACAACAGACCATCAGACCAGTGGTTCCCAAACACTATTTCAGCAAGCTGCAATCACTTTGAGCAGTCGCTGTTCGGCTGAGGTGCCATGAGGCTTGAAAAGAACTTAGGGCCCTTTGGAATTTTTCGGCAGGCTGCAATCATCAGGAGCATTTGCTGTCTGGCTGAGGCAGCATGACTTTTAAAAAGAGTTCGAGGCCATTCAGAACTTTCTTTGTTTATTAGTACATAGCTAGTGTGGTCGAAATGGGTCCAGGGTTAGTGGTATGTACTTTGTGTGAAATATTGGTATCCTGGGAAACCTTTAATCTCCCTGATAACTGTATCTGCTTGAAGAGCATCGAGTTGCAGCCCCTTAGTGACCATGTTAAGCTGAATGACCTGCAGAGATGAGCAGGAATTTCTTTAGCCAGAATGTAGTGAATCCATGGAATTCATTGCCATATACAGCTTGCCATATACCCAAGTCATTGGGTATATTTAAAGTTGAGGTTGATAAGTTCTTGATTAGTCAGGATACCAAAGGCTATGGAGAGAAGGCAGGATAATGGGTTGAGAGAGCTAATAAATGAACTGTGATGGAATGGTGGAGCAGACTAGATGAGCCGAATGGCTCCTATGTCTGATGGAACATTGGGTTACTGCCACTTTGGCTCACAAACCAATTCCCCAGTGCTCCCATCTCCCTTTCCGGCCATTACATAACAGCTATAAAGAATTTTGACTTACAATACACAGTGAAAGAAAATAAGAACTGCAAATTCAAAGCGGTTACAAATAATTGAAAAACTTATTCAAATTTATTTAAAGCTACAAATAAATTTATTTCTTTATCTAGTGACAGTTAAAAAAACACTTCCATCTACAATTTTAGAGTGTATATTAGAAGTCCAGCTGTTCACTGCTTCATTGTGTTTTCACTTTCCAATGAGATGGATGGACTTGGTGCTTCTCAACTTCAGGCTGAATGTTACTTAGGAGTCTCAGTTCAGTAATTCAGACTACATTCAGTAACTTTTAGTTTGCAGATTGGTACTTTGAGAGAAGATGGGCAATTGCACTGAGACCGTGCTCCATTATATATGATGTTGGAAAGGCAATAAAGAACATTCTGACCTTTTTCAAAGTTCTAAGTAAATTTATCATCAAAGTACAGTTATGTCACCGTATAGAACCCGGAGATTCATTTTCTTGCATAATATAATAACCATAATAGAACCAATGAAAGACCACATCAACCACTGTGCAAAAGATAATGAACTGTGTAAATACAAAAATGAAAGAAATAATAAAATAAATGAACTATAAACAAGAGATCAAGAATCCTTGAAAGTGAGTCGATAGGCTGTGGGAACATTTCAGTGATAGGGCAAGTGAGGTTGATTAAAGTTATCCCCTTTGGTTCAAGAGCCTGCAGGTTGAAGGGTAATAACTGTTTCTGAACCTGGTGGTATGAGTCCTCAGGCTGTGGGTGGCAGAAGTGAGAAGAGAGCATGACCTGGGTGGTGCAGGTCCCTAATGATGGGTGCTGCTTTCCTGTAACAATGATCTGTGTAGATGCTCTCGATGGTGGGGAGGGCTTTACTCGTGATGGACTGGGCCGCAATCACCACTTTTTGTAGTATTTTCTGTTCAATGGCATTGGTGTTTCCATACGTAGCTGTGATGCAGCCTGTCAATATATTTTCCACCACACATCTATAGATGTTTGTCAAAGTTTTAGATGTCATGATGAATCTTCGCAACCTCCTAGTGAAGTGCAGTTTCTGATGTTTACAGTTTACGGATCCTGTTTACAGTTACTGTTCTCTAGGTTTGCTAAGTATGCCTGCAGAATAAGAATCTCAGGGTTGTATGTGGTGATATGTATGTACCCTGATAATAAATTTTACTTTGAACTTGGAACTTTTGAACTTTGATTCCAGAAGATGTTGACGGTGGGACCGTTGTATGCAAGCACCATCAGAGTGTATTCTCTTCAACTTTTCAAGGAGCCTGGATGGTTTCATTTCCTCATTTGAATATTCTTTTTTCAGAACATAGACACATTGGCTGCTGTTAGTTGCTTGGTGCTGGTATAAATAGATACTCCACACTCTACTGTCCACACCTCTCTTTCATTTAGTCTGCTTCTGCCATTTTCATTATGGATTGATGACCACGGTCAACTGTTTATTGTTTAAGTCCAACCTCAAGTGCTGCAATCAATAAAGGGGGAAGTTATAATGTCATAATAAGTTAAGCAAAATCTGATTCTGCCTGGAGGTATACAAAGTGGGGCAGCAATAGTTCGGTTCAGCAATGGAGACGATTCTAAAAGGCAGTTCCTGAACTTTACTCCATTGAATATCATACCCTAATTCACAGGAATCATATCACTGTATGGGAATCATACTAGCTAAAACTGAACTACAGTAGTGATAGTGCAATAACGTGTGGGCCAAGCCCAAAAATAACACAATTTCTTCAGTCCAGGTTTCTCATGATATGCCAAATACAGAAGTGTCCATTGTTTTCCAACAACTATAAAGTGTTTCTAAGAGAACGATGGGTAAGCAACACAGATGAGGCGATTACATGATCATGGCAATGAATTATGACGTACAGCGGATCAAATGTTTATAATATGTAAATCATTTCTTAAATTAAGCCTGTAATCTCTCAGCTGCCTTCCTTGCTACTGAGAACCCCCATGACCCACTTTATCCTTATTGCTCCCTTAGAAGCTCCCACCACCCCTGGGGGGAGGGGTACAATGTCAGCCACTTCAGGAACCACGGCATTATTTATTTATTAACATGTCTGGAGATACGGCATGGAACAAGCCTTTCCAGCCCTTCAAGCCATGTCATCCAGCAACCCACCAATTTAACCCTAACCTAATCATTGAACAATTTACAGTGACTAATTAACCTATTCACCAGGACCTCTTTGGACTGTGGGAGGAAACCAAAGCACCCAGAGGAAACAAATGGGCACACAGGATGGAAAGAATCGAACTCTGAACTCGAAGGCCCCAAGCTGTAAAAGCGTTGCACTAACCCTTGTGGTAGACCCGCAACAAAGCGATTTCATTGTCATATGCACACTCATCATGATACATTGTTATTCGAATCCCATCAACCTGCCAGCATGTCACTCTTCACATCTGCCTGGTACTCACATCCCTTTTGCCTGGACAGTTTCTCACATATCCAGCTGTTTAGCCACAACTAACATTCAGCTTCATGTGTCAAGCCCGTTTTTTCTGTCTGTTTTAACAACAGCTCTCCATTCATCTGTTCACTGCTTCATGTTATTCACCTTCATTAGTCCCAACTTTCCCTCCCTGCCCTGAAGCAGGATGAACACCAGGGTGAGAAAGAGAAACAGAGGCAACCCATCGTGTTGCAAAAGATTGGAGATAACTGGAATGTTAGAATCAATGGACATTGGGCACATCGAGACAGCAACCACGCTGCTACCAAATGGCAGAATTACAGGTAAGTTATTCAAGCAAACTGTGTGCAAAGCTCACAGATGTGTATTTAATACCTGCAGCAATTTTTTTTAAATGTGCATCAAACAATCCACTCACAAGTAATCAGCCGATCATCGGAGCTGGAGTGGGATGACTTCTCCTCTGACAAAGAAACACTTGCACTCTGCATGCACCATCACAACATTCACAGAGAACGCTCCGAGACAAATCAGACTTTGAGTCTGCTAAGTAAGGGTTGTGTTTCCTCATGCTGACTCTCACGTCTCAAGAGCTCATGAGAAGGGACGGCAGTAGAAAGTTTGTGCCAAAAGTTGAGTTCACTTACCATTCCAACAGTGAGCTGCGGGTAGGGATTGTGAGTAATTCTCCAGGTGCTCATTGCCCACTGTTACATCAACAGTTTTACAACTTTAGGAAATGGAGAGGGGTCTTCTAATTTTAAATATAGGCTGTGCATGGCTGAAGGGCATGGAATGCTTCAAGAGCAGCTTGCCTGGGGTAAAGATATTATATCCCAAGGGCCATTGATGAGGATACCCCTGATGCATCAAAATAATTGTGAGGCCCTGATAGCTTTTCAACACATAATGCATCAGAGGGAGAATGGGAATGTCCATCTTGAGCATTGAACTCAGTGGTTTCTTCTGTGTAGAGTGTCTACTTTAATGAAATATAAATGAAGAAATCACAGGAACAGATGGAGACATTCAGCACACTCTTCCATGTTACTAATACCACCCTGATACCCTGGCCTTGGTCATTCTGTGCTTTATTGAATGTTTCTAAAGACATTAGCAGCATGAGAGGAATATGACGGCAGAGAAATATGAGCAACAGAATATGGCGGTGGGAACTCCGATCAAGATCTTTCACGCTCTCCCCTTGGTTTGTACCCCACATGTTGTCCTTGTGCCCTGATGGCTGGGTCCATCTCTCCACAAGTGTGCTTACGACGGACAGTGGCAAAGAGGACATCAGAGGAGAACTTCTCTGCTCTCAGGGTAAGGAGCCTATCTCAGCTTCCACTGAAGTGGTAGGGTTTGCAGCTCATGGAAGCTCCAGGAAGAGGAAGAATTGTTGTTGATTTTTGCATAAGGATATTCATATGGGTGCTTTACACAATAATAGAATGTTAAGTTTCAGATCCTTCCACTCAAAAAACATATTTATTTACACAATCTCTGGTCTAGAACATTTGTGGTTAGGGGATGGAAAGAGGCCTTCATATTATGTGGAGTGATGAGGCATCTGACCTTAAGCAATGAGCTTGGGCAAAGCAAGGCTGGCTCTTTGCAGGAATGGATTGTGCAAGTGGAAGAGCTGAGATATTCCTTCCAATTCAGCTGCACCTGCTCTGGAAAGGCAAACAAAGTACCACTGAAGTGTGCACACCCTTCCCCATCTCCCCCACCCCTCCCCCCGGCTCTGTCTCTGACATCTCAGTGGCAGAAGTCGGATCTGTTTTCATGAAGGTAAACTCTCAAAAAGAAGATGAGCCATATGGAGTCACCAATCAATGGACACTGTCTTCACTGACATCTACAACCTCTCACTTTAATAGTCTGCTGTCCCCATATGCTTTAAGGAAACCTCTGTTGTTACTGTCATGAAGAGAAGTTCATTAGAAAGAGGTGATATAGGATCGGAAGGTGCAGAGTCTTTATGGGTTGAGCTAAGAAATCGTAGGGGTAAAAGGACCCTGATGGCAGTTATTTATAGGCCTCCAAACAGCTGCAGGGATGTGGACTACAAATTACAACTGGAAATAGAAAAGTCTTGTCAGAAGGGTAGTGTTATGATAATTGTGGGGGATTTTAACATGCGAGTAGATTGGGAAAATCAGGTCAGCACTGGATCTCAAGAGAGAGAATTTATAGAATGTCTGCAAGATGGCTTTTTAGAACAGCTTGTTGTTGAGCCCACTAGGGGATCGGCTGTACTGGATTGGGTATTGTGTAATGAACCGGAGGTGATTAGAGAGATTGAGGTGAAGGATTGCAGTGATCATAACATGATTGAGTTCACTGTGAAATTAGAAAAGAGAAGCCGAAATCTGATGTGTCGGTATTTCAGTGGAGTAAAGGAAATTACAGTGGCATGAGAGAGGAACTGGCCAAAGTTGACTGGAAAGGGACACTGGCGGGAAAGACAGCAGAGCAGCAGTGGCTGGAGTTTATGCGAGAAATGAGGAATGTGCAAGTCAGGTATATTCCAAAAAAGAAAAAATTTTCAAGTGCAAAAAGGATGCGACCATGGTTGACAAGAGAAGTCAAAGCCAAAGTTAAAGCTAAGGAGAGGGCATACAAGGAAGCAAAAATTAGTGGGGAAGACAGAGGATTGGGAAGTTTTTAAAACCTTACAAAAGGAAACCAAGAAGGTCATTAAGAGAGAAAAGATTAATTATGAAAGGAAGCTAGCAAATAATATCAAAGAGGATACTAAAAGCCTTTTCAAGTATATAAAGAGTAAAAGACAGGTGAGAATAGATATAGGACCAATAGAAAATGATGCTGGAGAAATTGTAATGGGAGATAAGGAGATGGCAGAGGAACTGAACGAGTATTTTGCATCAGTCTTCACTGAAGAAGACATCAGCAGTATACCGGACATTCAAGGGTTGCAGGGAAGAGAAGTGTGCGTAGTCACAATTACGACAGAGAAAGTACTCAGGAAGCTGAATAGTCTAAAGGTAGATAAATCTCCTGGACCAGATGGAATGCACCTTCATGTTCTGAAAGAAGTAGCTGTGGAGATTGCAGAGGCATTAGCGATGATCTTTCAAAAGTCGATAGATTCTGGCATGGTTCCGGAAGACTGGAAGATTGCAAATGTCACTCCGCTATTTAAGAAGGGGGCAAGGAAGCAAAAAGGAAATTATAGACCTGTTAGCTTGACATCGGTGGTTGGGAAGTTGTTGGAGTCGATTGTCAAGGATGAGGTTACAGAGTACCTGGAGGCATATGACAAGATAGGCAGAGCTCAGCATGGATTCCTTAAAGGAAAATCCTGCCTGACAAACCTATTACAATTTTTTGAGGAAATTACCAGTAGGCTAGACAAGGGAGATGTAGTGGATGTTGTATATTTGGATTTTCAGAAGACCTTTCACAAGGTGCCACACATGAGGCTACTTAACAAGATAAGAGCCCATGGAATTACGGGAAAGTTACATACGTGGATAGAGCGTTGGCTGATTGGCAGGAAACAGAGAGTGGGAATAAAGGGATCCTATTCTGGTTGGCTGCTGGTTACCAGTGGTGTTCCACAGGGATCAGTGTTGGGGCCGCTTCTTTTTACATTGTACATCAACGATTTGGATTATGGAATAGATGGCTTTGTAGCTAAGTTTGCTGACAATACGAAGATAGGTGGAGGGGCCGGTCGTGCTGAGGAAACGGAGAGTCTGCAGAGAGACTTGGATAGATTGGAAGAATGGACAGAGAAGTGGCAAATGAAGTACAATGGTGGAAAGTGTATGGTTATGCACTTTGGCAGAAAAAATAAACGGGCCGACTATTATTTAAATGGGGAAAGAATTCGAAGTTCGGAGATGCAATGGGACTTGGGAGTCCTCATACAGGATACCCTTAAAGTTAACCTCCAGGTTGAGTTCGTAGTGAAGAAGGCGAATGCAATGTTGGCATTCATTTCTAGAGGAATAGAGTATAGGAGCAGGGATATGATGTTGAGGCTCTATAAGGCGCTGATGAGACCTCACTTGGAGTACTGTGGGCAGTTTTGGTCTCCTTATTTAAGAAAGGATGTGCTGACGTTGGAGAGGGTACAGAGAAGATTCATTAGAATGATTCCGGGAATGAGAGGGTTAACATATGAGGAACGTTTGTCCGCTCTTGGACTGTATTCCTTGGAGTTTAGAAGAATGAGGGGAGACCTCAGAAACATTTCGAATGTTGAAAGGCATGGACAGAGTAGATATGGCAAAGTTGTTTCCCATGATGGGGGAGTCTAGTACGAGAGGGCATGACTTAAGGATTGAAGGGCGCCCATTCAGAACAGAAATGCGAAGAAATTTTTTTAGTCAGAGGGTGGTGAATCTATGGAATTTGTTGCCACGGGCAGCAGTGGAGGCCAAGTCATTGGGTGTACTTAAGGCAGAGATTGATAGGTATCTGAGTAGCCAGGGCATCAAACGTTATGGTGAGAAGGCAGGGGAGTGGGATTAAATAGGAGAATGGATCAGCTCATGATAAAATGGCGGAGCAGACTCGATGGGCCGAATGGCCTACTTCTGCTCCTTTGTCTTATAGTCTTATGGTCTAAGTAAAGTGCCCTGTCTCAATGACTACCGACCAGTCCTTTTAACATACAGTAAACCATAATGAAGTGTTTTGAAAGATTGGGAATGGGCCACATCAGCACCAGCATCCTGCACAATCCAGACCTTTTATATATAGCTCTGGATCATCTTGGCAATAAGCATACATACAGTATATTAGGATGCTATTTATTGATTTTGTCTGAGTTACCAACATCATAACACCTAATGAGCTCATTAACAATCTCTTGATCCTTGGCTTTGAGGACCAATCTGTAACTGGCTTTGAAACATGCTGTGAGGACGATGCTAAGAGGATGCAGGGTGACTTGGATAGGTTAGGTTAGGTGAGTGGGCAAATTCATGGCAGATGCAATTTAATGTGGATAAATGTGAGGTTATCCACTTTGGTGGCAAAAACAGGAAAACAGATTATTATCTGAATGGTGGCCGATTAGGAAAAGGAGAGGTGCAACGAGACCTAGGTGTCATTATACACCAGTCATTGAAAGTGGGCATGCAGGTACAGCAGGCGGTGAAAAAGGCAACTGGTATGCTGACATTCATAACAAGGGGATTCGAGTACAGGAGCAGGGAGGTACTACTGCAGTTGTACAAGGCCTTGGTGAGACCACATCTGGAGGATTGTGTGCAGTTTTGGGCCCCTAATCTGAGGAAAGACATCCTTGCCATAGAGGGAGTGCAAAGAAGGTTCACCGGATTGATTCCTGGGATCGCAGGACTTTCATATGATGAAAGACTGGATCGACTAGGCTTATACTCGTTGGAATTTAGAAGATTGAGGGGGGATCTTATTGAAACATATAAAATCCTAAAGGGATTGGACAGGCTAGATGCAGGAAGATTGTTCCCGATGTTGGGGAAGTCCAGAACGAGGGGTCACAGTTTGAGGATAAAGGGGAAGTCTTTTAGGACCGAGATTAGGAAAAACTTCTTCACACAGAGAGTGGTGAATCTGTGGAATCCTCTGCCACAGGAAACTGTTGAGGCCAGTTCATTGGCTATACTTAAGAGGGAGTTAGATATGGCCCTTGTGGCTATGGGGGTCAGGGGGTATTGGGGGAAGGCTGGTACAGGGTTCTGAGTTGGATGATCAGCCATGATCATACTGAATGGCGGTGCAGGCTCGAAGGGCTGAATGGCCTACTCCTGCACCTATTTTCTATGTTTCTATGATTCTATTCTGATTGGCCGATCTCAGTCAGTTAGAATCGGTCAGAACATTTCATCCATTCTGACTGTTGATACTGGTGGTCAGCAAGACTGTGTTCTGTCCCTTGCTGTACTGCCTAAATACCTATGGCTGTGTAGCCAACTCCTATGCAAACCCAATCTTTAAGTTCACCAGTGACACCACTGTTATCACCTGGATCCACAACAATGAGGGATAGGAAAGAGATCATGAATCCTCTGCCACGGTGTCAGTACAATAAGTGAACCCAACATCAACAGAATGAAAGAGCTAGTTGTTGATCTAAGGAGGTAGAGGGGTAGGGCAAGAACACAACACTGTCCACAGTAAAGGAGCTGCTGTTGAAATGATCAACATCTTCAAGTTATTTGCCATCTATTTCACCAGAACCTCCCCTGGTCCCTCAATACCAATGCAGTAATCAAGGAAGCACAGTAGTGTATGTACTTAAATGTCTGAGAAGATTTGGCTTGTCCACAGAGATTCTCTCAAACTTCTAAAAATGCACTATAGAAAATATCCTGACGGGATGAATTTTAACCTAGTATGGCAACCACTCTGCTAGGGACCATTGGAACCTGCAGAGAATGGAAGAAGTTCCTAGTTTAACACAGGCTCAGCACTTTCTTCCATCCGCTTTATGTTCATAGTGTATCATATCAGGAAAGATACCAATATCATCAAGGATACATGGTTATTCCTGGCCATTCTTTATACTCTATTCTACCTTCTAGGTTAAGATATAGGAGCATGAAAGCCTGGACAATCGGACTCAAGAACAGCTTCTTCCCCACTGCAATCAGATTTCTGAACCAATCACCTCTTTCACATCCCCTTCCCAGTGGAACTGTCACATACAAACCATTAATTCTACTCTTCTGTTATTTTACTTTAGCATTTCTTTTTGCACAATCTCATTTTGGACCATTTTGATGTCTTTGCTCATGTCGCTGTATTTGTTGTTGGATTTATTTTTACCATGTACACTGTTTACTCAGAGCTTCACATGAGCAAGGAATTGCATTGCACCCTCAGCCATAAGACTTGATAATGAGTCAACCTGTTGCCAGGGAAATGATAACCCTAGTCCTGTTAAACTGTTTAAGCTAACTTATTTTTTTATTTATTCTTCCTACTTCTCCTCTAATATTGCATATCAGTGAACTTGTAATGTTACTGTGACATTGTAATTTCTTTTGGATCAATAAAGTATCTATCTATCTATAACAATACATTAATCTGAATCTGACCAGGGGATTGTGCAGGTTGAAGAGCTGAGGCATCCCTGCCAGCAATATATTATTTTCCTCTGTTACTGTCTGAATCTCTCTCTTCCTCCTCTTCAACTTCTCCTTATCATTGTTTTGAAGAGATCCTATCTTTGGCCTGTACTGCAAACCCTCAACTCTCTTCAATGTTGTGAAGAACATAGCAGTCCATTCTGGACACCTTAACTACAGCAAAGAGAAAGTTCAAAATTCAAAATAAATTTATTATCAAAGTTATATAGATCACCATAGACAACCCTGAGAGTACTCAATGTTGTCAAGAAAAAGACTGATCAGATGCCCCTTCCCTCACCCTGGTCCATGGTGGTGGCAGGCCTGATAACTCAACGTCATTACTGCAATGGCTTAATCAGATTTTAATTCAATACCTCTGGTCAGAACACAAGGCTTAAGAGTGTGAAGATCATGTAGAGTGAATGTCGGGTGATGGATCTTGGCAAATGCCTGGGAGAAGATAGCGGCGCGACGCAGCGCGTGCGGCCGTTCCGGATGAATATTGTATGTGTTAACTAGGGGGCCGTGCACAATCCAGATTTGATGGAGACAGCCGTGAGAAGCACGGAGGAACACCTGGAGTAACTTCTGAAATGCCTGCTTCGCTGCCGCTGCTACTGTGCGATCGAGAATCTCCGGAGGGGAAGGCCCCAGATCCTCAGCTTTGTCTATTGCCTGTTGCCAGGGCTGGGGTTGCAGCGTTCGGCAGAGATGGTGCTTGGTGCTCGGTGCTCGGTGTCGGAGAGCTGGTCGGAGGCTCAGAGTTTTCAGACAGACTCGGAGTCGGACTGTGGTCGGATGCTTCCAGGATGCTGCATCGGCAAGTTGGCGGCGCTGGAGGTTCACCGTCTGCATGAGATGATGGGACTTTCAAGAGACTTTGAGACTTTTACCGTGCCATGGTCTGTTCTTATCAAATTACGGTGTTGCTTTGCACTGTTGTAACTATATGTTATAATTATGTGGTTTTTGTTAGTTTTTAAGTCAGTTTGTCATGTGTTTCTGTGATATCATTCTGGAAAAACATTGTATCATTTCTTAATACATGCATTACTAAATGACAATAAAAGAGGACTGCGTGCCCTCATAATCTAATCTAAACTTTGTGGGTACCTACAGAAGCATCTTTATATACTTACGAACCAGCTGCCACTGATGGAGTGAAAGCCTTTTCAGTTAGGAGTGACCCAGGATGCCTTGATTTGAGTTCAAGTCCAAGTTTAAATGTTATGCTACTATACACGAATCCCGGTGAAAACAGCCAAATGAAACAGTGCTACTCAGGGGCCAAGACACATTTTATAAGGCAGTAAGCACATTAAAAATATCAGTAAAATACAGTCACACAAAAGAATATAGTCCAAGACCCTGAGTCACATGTAATTTGCAGCAGTCTGCAGTCGAACACAAAACAGCTTTTATTCTGCCGAGTGAAGCCTGGGGTGCAGCACTGACTCCAGCTTGGATTTCACACCACACCACCCACAGAGGAGATCATTGACACCAACGCCCCTCTCCTGGGCAGCTGTCAGCAGTCAACACTGCAACTTGAGGCCAAGACCTCGCTATAACCGAGGCCACACAGCTCCCCCACCGTCCGCCAACAAATCAGCGAATTGGACTTGCAGCACTCCACATTGACAATGTCCGACAGTGTGCTGTGATCACAGCAAAATCGACTAAGATGATCACTTGCTTTACAGGCATTCACAGTTAACTAAATCCTTCACCTGTGAGAAGCCATTTAGTGGTGCGAACCCTAGCACTTGTCTGTTCTTACTGGCCCTATCAGCAGCAAAACTGATGTGATTATGTGCTCTGGAAATAAGGCATTAGTCACCTGCCTGATACATGTGCGGCGGGCCGTGAGATACAATACAGGATTCTGTGGGAATTCTCAAAGCATCCTGAAGAGAAGAAGTTGACAGCACTAGTTATTTGAATGGCAAATGACAGCGTGCAGCAAGGCCTGGCCAGCTCTCTTCTGATGACCATTATCCTGTGTAGGCACCTGAAACCAATTTGCTGCTAAAGTACCTGATCGCCCAAGCAACAAGATAATCAAGCATGGCAGCATCCAGAGACTGCTGATGAAGATCATTGGCAGTAAAAGTTAATTCTGTTTCTCCCTTAACAGCTGCCACCAGGCTGCTGCTCAGTATCTCCGCCATTATTTATTTTTATTTTATTCATAGAGAAATCCTTTCTGTTCTCAAATTTCCCTCCTAACTACTCCTTAGATTACCTTGCTGGAAAACACTCCTTCCCTTCGTGGCGGCTGGGTTGACCCTGAAATTCCAAAATAACATCATCACAAGAACCCCATTAGCACCGGCAGTAGTTTAACAGGAAGACTCATATCACCTTCTAGGAATAGGCAGCAAGGACAATACAGCCAAATCCCAGATTTTGAGTAAAGAAACTACAGCATTCTCCATTATATCATTAAACAACATGGATATTATTAACAGATAGAACACTTAAGCATTAATTTAGAGAGACTAAGTTAATTTTTGATACTTATTCCATGATTTTCTGTAATTACTATCAAAGTCTAAATAGTGAAATTTTCAAAAAAAAAATGATTAGTATTACTGACATGATTACTGTTTAATTCTTGTTAAAGGCTCTTGAGATGGTAGGCAACATGGTTAAGTATGAGGTTGAATAATGTTGGAGTATCGCAGATTCTGAAAGCCCTGAATTTTCTGTAAAACCAAAATCAAACAGAACTTTTTAGAAATACTCAGAAGTCAGAGAGCGTCTACAGAGGGAATTATTTCCTTCTACAGAGATGCTGGGCATTTCCAACTTGTTCTGTTTTATTCCTGGCTTCTGATAATACTCATGGAAAGGCCCTGGAACATGGAAAAACCCAGGGAATACTCATCAAAAAGTACATACTAAAAAAATAAAATTTTACTAAGAGAAAGAGCAAACAACAAGCCATGAAACTTGATTTGGAAACGGAAGGATTTGGACTGCTATACTTTTGTTCCTCACACTTTCTGAAGAAGAAAAACTTGAAAGAAATCATTACCTTCCATGTGGAAGAGTTCCAGTAGAATAAAAGGTCAGACTTATCAGCTGGTTTAATGTGCAATGACAGCTTGCAAAACCAATGAAATAAATTGGATTTTCTTGTGAAATGTTAATGAACGGTATCAATGATTTCCTTGACTCCTCCAGCATTATGAGATTGGCTGCAGCGGTCTCTCCCAGATTCTGATTTTTAGTTCAAATTCCATGAAAAAAAAGTAAAACACAGTACAATCCACATGAAAACAGGGATGAATATAAAAGCCATAATTTTGGAAGTGAGTAGTAGTTGATAGAAATGTATTGATTTTAATGAGATTAAACAGAAACGAAGAGACTATGATAATGCTTGACATAATGTCAGTGACAGAATTTTATTGAGAGAATTGTGGTTTTTCTGGAGGTTTTCTGGTTAACGTTTTGAAGGCCTTTTCTTTGTCTGCGTTGGTCATGGATTTGTGACTTGTAAATATTCATTAATATTGTAATAGCCTGTCTTCCAATAAACTAATTATTTATAATTTGACCTACATGATTGTCAATTATTGTTGACAATACGTTCAAAATTCGAATAAGGTATGAATTCTTACACTAAAACTTTAAAGTAAGTGCTAAGATGTTTATATTTAAATAAGTTGATTCCTTCATTTTGATAAAAGTAGCACTGGCAATTGCTTGAAAGTGCAGTTAATATATGACCTGCATTTATCAATAATAACATTGGGATACATTAATTGTAATAATATCTCAATAAATTAGGGATACTTTTTTATTTTGATTACTGTCTACATGCATGATAAGACAGATGCTTAAATTAAACACATGTGCCTATAAATTGAACCAACGATGCTGTTATTACTAACAGTTCCAGCTGGCAATTGTTGATATTCGATGAGTCATTATGTGGGGTGGGTGCTCTGACTGGAAACGGCCCTTCTTATCAAAGAATTTTGCTGTTCATTTGGAATAGTTTCTCAATAATTGCAGCATAACTCGGGGTGAGAGAATCTCACTGCATTTGAAGTTCAGTCTTGTTGTTGTTCACTGCACATCATAAGCATGTCATGCCAGCTCCGCGCAGAAATTACCCCTATTGCAATCGATTACACAATTGTCCGTCAGTAACAATTATTCTGCGAGAATTCTTTTGATTTTTACCAGCAAAATGCTTGAATATTCACGGACATTTGGGATTGTAATAATTTTAACAGTAGAACTTAACGCTAGTTTCTGTGGCCCCTAGAACTGTCAATTTCAAAAATACCAAGTTAAAAGTTTGAAGCCATTTTTGACCAATTCGTGAAGTTAACTCTTTGAACAGTTTGAATATTCTATACATGCTTACCTTGGATTTTGATTAATAAATGCTTCAGACTTTTCCTTCTACAAATTTTTACCTGGTCCACAATGTCAGCTGAGACCTGTCAAATAAAATCCCAGGGCTCCAAACAAGGCAATACACTATTTCTGGAATTAATGACAGTATTTGCTTGGTTGGCCTGTTAAAAGAAAGCTGGCAATGTATTGTACACAACATCATTGAAGTCCTGCACTTATTAACAATGAGGAGGCATCTAGAAGCTCCCAGGTTCTAATCCTGTTATTGAATGCAGTGGTTGGATGCTAAAAAACATACCACATATAAGGCGGAATTTGCTATCGTCTGAAATTGCTGAATTTGGTGAGTCCTAAAGACTGTAATGTACTAAATTGGGAAATAGACTACCGTTCCTTGACATTAAAGAGGCTGAAAGCTCGCAGACTCTCTAATAGGCAAAAGGAGTTCTGCAAAATCTGTCTTCATTTGGTTGTCTCAAAAAGGGGAAGCTAACATACATAACGCCAAATACAGAGAAGCTCTGCTTCAGCTGGAGGAGAGTTAGGGCCTTGGAACAACTAGAACGATAGAGATACAAGGGCAGGTATTGCAAAGGGAAAATGACATGTGAAAGAGAGTGCTTTGTTGAGGTTGCTAGAGTGGAGAAGAGTCTTGCAAAGGGCATGGCTAATTCAGAGCACTGAAAGAGACAGAAGGAAAAGACCGTAAGACCATAAGATATAGGAAGGGAATTAGGCCATTTGGCCCATTGAGTCTGCTGTGCCATTCAAATATGGTTGAACCACTTTTCTCCTCCTCAACACCATTCCCCGGCATTCTCCCCGTAACCTTTGATGCCATGGCCAATCAAGAACCTGTCAATCACCCAACGGCTTGGCCTCCACAGCTACCTGTGGTAACAAATTCCACAAATTCATCATCCTCTGGCTAAAGAAATATCTCCACATCCCTGTTTTAAATCAGCACCCTTCTATCCTGAGACTGTGCCCTTTTGTTCTAGAGTCACCCACCATGGGAAACATCCTTTCCACATCTACTCTGTCTAGGCCTTTCAACATTCAAAAGGTTTCCAGTAAATACAGGCCCAGAGCCAGCAAACGTTCCTCATATGATAATCCTTTCATTCCTGGAATCATCCTTGTCAACCACCTCTGAACCCACTCTAATGTCAGCACATCTTCCCTAGTCAAGGAGCCCAGAACTGTTCACAAGGTGGGGCCTCACCAGTGCCTTATAATGCCTCAGCATCACATCCCTGCTCTTGTATTCTAGACCTCTTGAAATGAATGCTAACGTGGATTTGCCTTCCTCACCACAGACTCAACCTGCAAGTTAACCTTTTGGGTGTTCTGCACAAGAACTCCCAAGTCCCTTTGCATCTCAGATTGTTGGATTTTTTCCCTGTTTAGAAAATGGTCTGCACATTTACAGTATTTCTACTATCAAAGTGCATGACCATGCATTTTCCAACATGTATTTCATTTGCCACTTTCTTGCTCATTCTCCTAATCTGTCTAACTCCTTCTGCAGCCTCCCTGCTTCCTCAACACTACCTGCCCCTCCACCGACCTTCATATCATCTGCAAACTTGGCAACAAAGTAATCTATTCTATCATCTAAATCACTGATATACAGCATAAAAAGAAGAAGTCTTAACACTGACCCCTGTGGAACACCACTAGTCACTGGCAGCCAACCAGAAGAGGATTATTTTATTCCCATTTTCTGCATCCTACCAATCAGCCAATGCTCTAACCATGCCAGTAACTTTCCTGTAATACCATGGGCTCTTAACTTGGTAAGCAACCTCATGTTTGGTACCTTGTAAAAGGCCTTCTAAAAATCCAAATATACAACATTCCCTTTATCTATCATACTTGAAATCTCCTCAAAGAATTCCAATAGGTTTGTCAGGCAGGATTTTCCCTGAAGGAAGCCATGCTGATTTTGTCCTATTTTGTCCTGAGTCACCAAGTACTCCATAGCCTTATCCTTTAACAATTGACTCCAACATCTTCCCAACCACTGAGGTCAGCCTAACTGGTCTATAATTTCCTTTCTGCTGCCTCCCTTCTTTCTTCAAGACTGGAGTGTTTTTGTAATTTTCCAGTCCTCCAGAACCATGCCCGAGTCCAATGATTCTTGAAAGATCTTTATTAATGCCTCCACGATCTCTACCGCTACCTCTTTCAGAATTTAGGGTGCAGTTCATCTGGTCCTGGTGACTTATGCACCTTTAGGTCTTTCAGCCTTTTGAACACCTTCTCTTCCCTCACACCCTCCAACACCTGACACACTGCTAGAGTCTTCCAAAGTGAAGACTGATTCAAAGTACTCATTTTATTCATCTGTCCCTATTATTATTTCTCTGGCCTCATTTTCTAGTGGTCCTATATCCACTCTAGTCTCTCTATTATTTTTTCTATACTTGAAAAAGCTTTTTCTATCCACCTTAAAATTGTTTGCTAGCTTGCTTTCATATTTCATATTTTCTCTCCTAATGATTCTTTTAGATGCTTTCTGTAGATTTTTAAAAGCTTCCCAATCCTTTATCCTCCCACTAATTTTTGCTTTGTTGTATGCCCTCTCTTTTGTTTATACATTAGCTTTGACTTCCCTTGTCAGCCACAGTTGTACTATTTTGTCCTTTGAGCATTTTTTTTGCTTTTGGAATGCATATTCCTCATTTTTTCCAGAAACTCAAGCCATTGTTGCTCTGCCGCCATCCCTGCCAGCATCTCCTTCTGATTTACTTTGACCAATTCCTCTCTCAAACCACTGTAATTTTCTTTATTTCACAGAAATACTGCTTTGTCAGACTATACTTTCTCCCTATCAAATTTCAAGCTGAACCCAATCACATTGTGATCACTGCCTCCTAGGGGTTTCTTTCCCATAAGCTTCCTAATCGCCTCTGGTTCATTTCAATCTAGTATAGCTGATCCCCTTGTAGGCACAAAACAAATGCCCAAAAAAGCCATTTCATTGGCATTCAACAAATTCACTCACTTGAGATCCATTACCAACCTGACTTTCCCAATCTACCTGCATGTTAGAATTTCCCATGACTATCATAGCATTGCCTTTTTGACATGCCTTTTGTCTTTCCCATTGTAATCCGTGGTCCACATCCCTCTTTCTGTTTAAAGGCACTTATATAACTGCCATCAGGATCCTTTTACCCTTGCGGTTTTTAACTCAACCCACAAGGATTCAACATCTTCTGATTCTATGTCATTTCTTTCTAATGACTTGATGCAATTCTTTACTAGCAGACCCATGCCACCTCCCCTGCCTACCTTCCTATCTCTCTGGTACAATATGTAACCTTGGAAATTCAGCTCCCAGCTACAACCATCCTTCAGCCACGATTCAGTGATGGCCACATCATCAGGCTCGGCAATCTGTAAAAGTGCAACAAGATCATCCATCTTTTTTCTTTTACTTGTGCATTGAGATTTAACACTTTGAGTATTGTATTTGCTACTGTTTTTGATTCTGCATCCCTAATGCACTGATAGCTGGCTGCAGCTTTGTCCTAGCATCTGCCTACCCTTTCTGACAGTCTGACTGCACGCTATCTTTGATTTTTTGCTGTCCATCCTCTCCTGAGTCCCTTCATTTGGTTCCCATCCCACTGCCAAATTAGTTTAAATCTTCCCCAGCAGCTCTAACAAACCTGCCTACCATAATATTGGTCTCCCTCGGGTTCAGGTGCAACCCGTCACTTTTGTACAGGTCACGTTTCCCCAGAAGAGATCCCAATGATCCAAGAATCTGAAGCCCTGCCCCCAGCACCTGCTTCTCAGCCATGTATTTATCATCCCGTTTCTAACCTCACTGGCATGTGGCACAGCGAGCAATCCAGAAATTACTACCCTGGAGGTTCTGCTTCTCAACTTTCTGTCTAGCTCTCTAAATTCTCTTTTCAGGACCTTTTGCTTTACCTTCCTATGTCATTGGTTGCAATATGTACCAAGACATCTGGCTGCTCTCCCCACTTCCTCCAATATGCTGTGGATGCAATCCCAGGTGTCCCTGACCCTGGCACCTGGGAGGCAACATACCATCCAGGTGTCCCGTTCACATCCACATAGTCTTCTGTCTGTTCCCCTGACAATTGAGTCCCCTATCACTACCCCTCCCCTCTTCTCCCTCTTTCCCTTCTGCACCACTGACCCATGCTCAGTGCCAGTAACCTGGTCTCCATGGCATTCCCCATCCTGTGGTGAAAAGGCTAAGGATAATCCTTTGAACACAAAAATTGTAATGTCCAAACACAGAAAATCGGATTATTTTGTTTTGAGTGAGAGCAGAATTACAGGGAATGAAACGGAAGTGGCTGAGAGAGCCATCCGCTGTACTAGAGGAGACACTATGGTTAAAGAAAGAGGGGTGAAAATTGGAAATGTTGGAATGGAAGGTATGTCTTCAGAACAGATGCAACCGATGTGATGAAAATGGGAAAATGGGGTAGATTCTTTGTAGCATGATATGGAAATATGGCCAGGATGGCTAAGTGAATCTATGAATTTGTTGTGAATTCTGATTTGAGAACCAATTTCCCAGAATGGATGTAGAGAAGGGAAGAGCCAGAGATTTACTAACTGAGTATGAGAGCAAGGTAGAAATTGGCAGCAAAGGTGATGAAAAGTTCTGAGCTCTGGATAAGAGCAGGAAGCAGCAAAACAATGATCAATGTACTGAGAAAAGAAGTGTGGCTGAGTGCCTGGATACATCCAATATCAAAAAAGAGCTTGGGCCTATTTGAGTTTGCACGTCTTTTCCTTTTGGTTTGGAGGAAGTTACATTTTAAAGAAGTTGTTCAGCCAGGTGAAGGAAATTGATGGTGAAAAGAAACAGGCTGAGTGTCTCTTTAAGGGCGAAGCAAAGTGCCCCTACTGTGGGATAGGAGTTGGAGGGTTGGGTATCGATCGTGAAGGTGAGTTGGTTGGGACCTCCAAACTGTTAAAATGGCAAGAGGACTTCAGTGTAAGTGTAGGTCAGATGGTGAAGGAAAACATGATTATCAGAAGTGGTAGTGAGCTCTATGAGACCGGAAAATGCTGAAGTAATGTTTCTTCTTTGTCTTACTTGTACATCTTGGGAAGAGGTAGAAGAGATCTGTGGAAGGTTGAGGGTGGAGGCAGAATCAGCAGAGGAAAAGTCAGTGACTGTGGGAGACAAATGACCTGATGTTCAGTGGTTGTCCCTTCATTTAGTGGAGATGTGAGGGGAAATCAAAGAGCTAAAGCTCAGCCTCCCCAAGGCTGAGGGCACGTCCTTAAATAGCGGCTCCAACACTCTTGTCACCAGGTGGGATAATACCATCGGTCTTAGTGAGTGCCAGGCTTTGGAGTTAGATGGAGTAAGTGGAATGGGAAGTTGATTTGGTCAATCTCATGCTGCGATAAGTAACAAATAGATCCAGAGAGGGCATGGGACCAGAGGGAGGAATGCAAATTCGTAAGGGTCTACTTTTATTTTGAAGACTCTTGACCCCAAAAGTGGGTGTGAAGGTAGCAGAAGACCTCAGCATCGTCAGGTTTGCTACATTGTCACCTATGTCAGACAATCTTTAAATGATAATTTTCCTCATGGATCTTTTCAGTTTTCTGCAGTTACAGCAATTTGATGCTGCTTCTAGTGAGTTGTTTGTGTGAGCTTCTATAGGGTGAAAGTCAGGTCTAAATGAGAACCTCATTGAACATTTTATCAGTTATTTCTATTAAAGAGAGCTAATTCAGTACCTTGGTCCTGATAACTTGTCATTTCCTTTATTGATATCCCGTGGTGTTCTTGATGAACAAGGTGCAGACTTTGTATGTGACTGAATATCGTCCAATTTAAATAAATCTGTTATTATAGTAATTTAGAACAAAACTATTTAACTGAAAGATTAGCACATCACAAAGTCTCCTATTTAGCATTCTAATGGTGATTATGTGGATGAATCTATTCCTTAATAATTCCACTGAAACTGATTACTGTCCAAGTGGGAGACTAGGTTACTATGAGTAATTGTGGTTACAACCACAACAACAATAATCCTAACGTCGGTGGTGGGGAAACTGCTGGAGTCAGTTATCAAAGATGTGATAACAGCACATTTGGAAAGTGGTGAAATCATCGGACAAAGTCAGCATGGATTTGTGAAAGGAAAATCATGTCTGACGAATCTCATAGAATTTTTTGAGGATGTAATTAGTAGAGTGGATAGGGGAGAACCAGTGGATGTGGTATATTTGGATTTTCAAAAGGCTTTTGACAAGGTCCCACACAGGAGATTAGTTTTCAAACTTAAAGCACATAGTATTGGGGGTAAGGTATTGATGTGGATAGAGAATTGGTTGGCAGACAGGAAGCAAAGAGTGGAAATAAACGGGACCTTTTCAGAATGGCAGGCAGTGACTTGTGGGGTACCGCAAGGCTCAGTGCTGGGACCCCAGTTGTTTACAATATATATTAATGACTTAGACAAGGGAATTAAATGCAGCATCTCCAAGTTTGCGGTGGCACGAAGCTGGGCGGCAGTGTTAGCTGTGAGGAGGATGCTAAGAGGATGCAGGGTGACTTGGATAGGTTGGGTGGGTGGGCAAATTCATGGCAGATGCAATTTAATGTGGATAAATGTGAAGTTATCTACTTTGGTGGCAAAAACAGGAAAACAGATTATTATCTGAATGGTGACCGATTAGGAAAAGGGGAGATGCAATGAGACCTGGGTGTCATTGTACACCAGTCATTGAAAGTGGGCATGCAGGTACAGCAGGCGGTGAAAAAGGCAAATGGTATGCTGGCATTCATAGCAAGAGGATTCGAGTACAGGAGCAGGGAGGTACCACTGCAGCTGTACAAGGCCTTGGTGAGCAGTTTTGGTCCCCTAATCTGAGGAAAGATATTCTTGCCATAAAGGGAGTACAAAGAAGGTTCACCAGATTGATTCCTGGGATGGCAGGACTTTCATATGATGAAAGACTGGATCGACTACGCTTATACTCTCTGGAATTTAGAAGATTGGGGGGGATCTTATTGAAACGCATAAAATTCTAAAGGGATTGGACAGGCTAGATGTAGGAAGATTGTTCCTGATGTTGGGGAAGTCCAGAATGAGGGGTCACAGTTTGAGGATAAAGGGGAAGCTTTTTAGGACTGAGATGAGAGAAAACTTCTTCACACACAGAGTGGTGAATCTATGGAATTCTCTGCCACAGGAAACAGTTGAGGCCAGTTCATTGGCTATATTTAAGAGGGAGTTAGATATGGCCCTTGTGGCTAAAGGGATCTGGGGTATGGAGGGAAGGCTGGTATAGGGTTTTGAGCTGGATGATCAGTCATGATCATACTGAATGTTGGTGCAGGCTCAAAGGGCTGAATGGCTTACTTCTGCACCTATTATCTATGTTTCTATGTTTCTATATAGACATCATGATTAGGTTGGTATATGTGATAAGTGTTCATTAGCCAGATCATTGAATAACAAAGTAACGAGGTTATCCTTCAACTTTATAAAACCTTTATCAGACCTCAGTCAGAGCACGGTACGTAGTTCTGGTTACTAAGGCTTGGGATGGGACAGTTCAGTTATGAGGACAACCTGGAGAAGTTGTGTCTGTTCCTCGTGCAGTGGGCAAGGTTTAGGGGAACATGATTAAGGTGTACAACATTTTATGAAGGATGTAGATAGAGTCGACATTCCTCCATACCAGTGGTAGATAAAACTAAATGATATAGATTGAGGATAAGGGAGAAGAGATTCATCTGGGATGAGATGGTAACCATCTTCACCCAGAACATGGTAAGTACCTGGAATGCTTTGCCTGAAGTACTGGTTGAAGCTGGGTCCCTGGCAGCATTGATAAAGTGTCTAGAGAATTACCTGAACCACTAGGCATGGAGGCCATAGACCAACTGCAGGATGATGATTAATCCTGATTGGAGTGAGTGATTTGGGCTGAATGATCGGTTTCCATCCTGTACAATGCTATGATTCTACCAACGGTAATCAGTAGTGGGTGAGGCCACGATCCTCAGACATTAACAATTTGCTGATAAGTTTCATCCCAAAGCAACTGGGGTACTTGCACTACACGCACTATCTACTCCCTTGTGCTTTGTCTCCTACAAAGCGAAATCTAACATCATGAATGGCAGCGATGCTTCACTCCCAGACAACCTCAATGCCTGTTATGCTCACTTTGAAAGAGAGAATAAGACTACAGCTATGTGGATCCCTGCAGCACCCAGTGACCCTGTGACCTCTGTCGCAGAGGCTGAAATCAAGGCTGTCATTCCAGAGTGCGGACCCTCACGAGGCGACAGGCCCCAATGGAGTATCTGGTTGGGCTCTGCAAACCTGTGCCAACCAACTGGTGGAGTGTTCAAAGACATTTTCAATCTCTCATTGCTACAGTCGGAAGTTCCTACCGGCTTCAAAAGGGCAACAGTTATTCCAGTACTCAGGAAGAGCAGAGAGAGCTGCCTTAATGACTAGCACTTCCATATATGATGATTAAGTGCTTTGAGAGGTTGATAATGCCTAGAATTAACTCCTGTCTCAGCAAGGATCTGGAACCGCTGCAATATGCCTATTGCCACAATAAGTCTATGGCGAACATGATCTCATTGGTTCTTCACGTGGCCTTGGATCACCAGAACAATATGCCAGAATGCTGTTTACTGACTACAACTCAGCATTTAATGTAATCATTCCTACAGTTCTGATTGAAAATCTCCAGAATTTGGGCCTCTAAGCCTCTCTCCACACTAGATCCTCAACTTCCAACTGGATGACCACAATCAGTACAGAGAGGAATCCACATCTCCACCTTACTGACAGTCAACACTGGTGCACCTCAGGGATGTGTGCTCAACCCACTGCTCTACTCTCTCTACACCCATGACTGTGTGATAAGACACAGCTTAAATGCCATCTATAAATTTGCTGATGATGCAACCATTGTTGGCAGAATCTCGGATGGAGTCGAGAGGGCAAGGTCTATCAGCTAGTTGAGTGGTGTTGAGTAAAACAAACTTACACTCATTGTCAGTAAGACCAAAGTACAGATTGCGAGCTTCAGAAAGTGTAAGACAAGGGAACACATGCCAGTCCTCATAGAGGGATCAGAGGTGAAAAGAGTGAGCAACTTCAAGTTCCTGGGTGTCAATATCTCTGAGGATCTCACCTGGACCTCACATATCAATGCAACTATAAGGGGGGCACAACAGCAGCTATATTTCATTAGGAGTTTGAGTAGATTTAGCATGTCACCAAAAGCACTTGAAAATTTCTATAGATGTACCGTGAAGAGCATTCTAACTGGCTCCATCATCATCTGGTATGTGGTGGGGGTGCTACTGCACAGCATCGAAGTAAGCTGCAGAGAGTTGTAAACTTAGTCAGCTCAATCATGAGCACTAGCCGCCCTAGTATCCATGACATCTTCAAGGAGTGATGCCTCAAAAAGACGGCATCCATCAACAAGGACACCCATCACCCAGGTCATGCCTTATTCTCATTGTTACCCACACAACAATTCAGGAACAGTTTCTTCCCCTCTGCTATCCAATTTCTGCAATTTCTGAATACATAAACACTATGTCACTACTTTTTTATTTCTATTTTTGCACTACTTATTTAATTTAACTATTATATATATATAAATTAGTGTAATTCACAGTTTTTTTCTCTATTATTATATATATTGTGTTGTACCGCTGCAGCAAAGTCAACAAATATCATGGCAAAAATCTGATTCTGATTTTGATAAGCACATCACTGTAAAACTCTCCATCTTCTAAATGATGTTCTCCTTATATCATCAAACAAAATCTTCTAGGTGGTAACATTCATTTTTGATCAACAACTAACAAGCAATGTGCAGTTGCAGTCACCACATGTAACCCTCATGTTCTATCGGCAGCATAAGTCTAGGGAAGGCAATCTCTGGCCCTGCCAAATGGGTGAGACTGAGATGCGAGTCCACCCCGAAAACCCTGTTTGTGCGGATGCTGCGTGATTCGTTACCCTGTTACAAATCAGTACCACAAAACAACAGACAGTACACCATATACAATTAAACGATTTAGCTTTATAATTCTTAATTTGACTACAAGATTAGTGAAGAAAAAGCAAAAAAAAAAAGGCCCATTTTAATGAAAACAGTCTAATGTGCACAATTTGGATCTCACGGCTTCCCCCTCACTGATCCTCCTTCGATCTCCCTGGCCCTTGTCGGATCCTGGCTCCACTCCGGTGTCCTCTCTCTTCATCTCCCGCCTAACGAGAGATCCAGATCACCCCGGTGTCAGGCACACGGCACAAAAACACCCTCCCGTCATTGGACGGCTCGCATTCCAAAGCACCCGTTATCTCTAACCATAACCCAAACACTGCTTCTACAGAAAGACCATTACGTTAGCAGTGAAACCTTTCCCAGGGTGCTGCACACATTATAAGAAGGATGTGAAAATATTATAATGCAAATAAGGTTCATCGAAAGGTTGTCAGGACTGGACATTTTATCTATGAGAAGAGACTGGAACAGTGGGGTAGGTTTTCCTTCAAAGCTGAGGAGGCTGAGGGGTGCTGATATAGGGCCAAATGTTAGATGGAAAGAACATGTCGACATGGAAGAGATGTCTAAATCTAGAGGGGACAGATTTAGAGCAGATGTGGAGGGCATCGGAGGATTTTTCATCTAGAGGGGATGGCATGTATTCTTACAACAAGAGCCAACTTGAAACATGGAAGGCTATGGACCCCATGCTGATAAGTGTGGATGAGTATTTGATTATCAGTACATGTGTGGTGGGCCAAAGTGTCTTTTCCTGTGCTGTTTGACTCTAGAATAATAGGTGCCTCTCTTCCACAATTAACCTTGGTAACTTCAGGAACTAAAGAGTTCTAAGGATTCATTTGGCTGCTACCTGGCAAACTATTAACTTCCTTTCCCCTCATTCAATGCCTGACCTTTCCAGCTAAGTAGCAATTCCTCAACTAAACTTCCATAAAGAGTCAAGAATTTCCAATGTGTCATTTCTAAAACAGTTTGGAGAGGAACTGCGGTGTGTGAAGCTTGTATCTGGCACATTGTTGAATATACTACATTTTTCTGCCAACAAATGCCTGGATGGCTAATGTATATTTTCCTTCTCGCACTTTATAAGGACTGCAGCAATTTGTTCAAGACGATATTAGGTCCTATCACATTAGGATAATTGATTCGAAAGTGACATTATTTGTGCATTATTTGCTTGGGAACAAAAGTTCAAACCTTCAGCAAAGAATGCAATGTTAAATTCACATTTTAGCCAAAGAAAGAAGATTCTAAATAACCTCTCCCTGTGGCAATACATCCATTCATGTTTGACTGCAAGCCTCTGTACAACTTGTTTATTCTTGACGTGCTAGACAGTGCTGAGTTTTTGCAATATAAAAGACGAGATCATAGCAAGAAGCAATATTTAGAGAAAAAGAAAAGCGACAGTGATACATGACCATAGATCAACAGATAAAAATTGCTTTATATAAATATTACCCCTGTTAGGCAATGAAAGCCCTAATTGTTCTACAATAATTACTGCCTTCTTGGTGAAATAGTGCAAAAGATGATAGAACTGTGAAATTGTGCCTGGTCTCGTTACTTGTTGGATAAACAAATTTACTGAGGTTCAGGAAGCCTTAAAATTCACATGAATTAGAGTGTCAATAATAGGAAACTTCAGTCAACAAATTATGTCATTTGTAACTGAGTTGTGTATTTATCCTGAGTAAATGCCACTGGCTGGCAGTCTGCTGACTTGTTTACAGTTAATCACTCATTCCACTACACGAAAGTATTTCTAGTTTCAGAGCTCCCATATCAACATTCTTGCACAATTCCCAAGAAGTTTGCTTTGTAAAGAGTAAAATAACAATTTAGCTAAGAAATCTGTAGCCTGAAAATGAAATAGAGAAGTGAGTGTGTGTGTGTGTGCGTGTTCAGTGTTGCTGACAAATACGTCATGTGTTTACTGCTACTGAAGCCTAGTGCATGTGACAAGATGAGCTATATCCTTGATTAATCAAAAATGGGTTATGTCAGCCATTGTTCACAGTAGGTACTGAGAATGTAAAGTTAGTTGTGAACAGTAAATGTTGCGACAAGCATTGTCATGTGACTAACTGCACTCAGGATTACAAAACTTCTCACAGCAAATTCCTGAAAGTCTGTGAAAAGTCCTTGAATAAACGACACACAATTCAAGGGCTTTCTTTCTATCATATAAACAGCCTGAGCATCATGTAATAGATGCCATTACTGGTTAGGAATTTACTGAGAATGCACAGCCAAATTGAATTTTATTTCCGGGGCACCATTAAGAAGGCAACTTGTGTGAGCTGCTCTGATAGGAATCATCAAATATTCCCGTTTTAGACCGTTACACCCGAAATCCACAGCTACAGCCATGGACAATACAGTAAGTGACATTGTTTTAAGGTGATTAAAAAAATCAATAACTTCTCAAAGTCGACCAATCTTGGACGGCAGTCTCTGATCACATATGTGGTTCGCCTTTAAGACAGCAGAAGGGAGGATACTGCACTGGTTTAAAAGTTCGTTTAAGGAGACAGCTACCACAAATGATTATGCTGCTGGCAAACATACAGTCTCCGGTAAATAAAACAGATGATTTAAGAGCAAGATTGCTGTACCAGAGGGTCATCAGGACCTGTAGTGATTTTTGTTTCATGGAGTCTTGGTTATCCCCCGCCTTTCCGGACACAGCAATACAGCTCACTGGCTTCACAGTTCACTGCAAAGATCGGACTGCTGAGTCTTTCAGAGGCAGAGGAGATGGAGTATGCTTTATGATCAACTCTTTGTGGCAGTACTGGTCCTGCCCTGCTCACTCGACCTGGAACATCTCACAACCAAGTGTCTTCCATTTCATCTGTGATGGCCAGAACTTTTGGCCAAGACCTTGGTAGCGGTGTACACCCCACTTCAGGCCCATTTCAAACAGGCTCTAGAAGAGCTGATTGATGTAATCAACAGGCATGAAGCAGCACATCCTGGTGCCTTCCCCATCATTTTGGAGGATTTCAACCAGGTCCACTTGAAAAAGTCTAAAATAATTATTACCAACATATTACATGCGGAATCAGAGGAGCCAATAGACTAGACCACTGTTATATACTACCATCAAGGGCGCCTACCTTGCCATCCCATGCCCACACTTTGGAGAGTCTGATCACCCGGCTGTACTTCCATGCTCTAAGTATAGTCAGGAACTGAAGACTACAGCACCAGTAGCAAGGACCAAGAAGGTATGGATAAGGGAAGCACAGGAGTGCTACAGGACTGCTTGGAGTTGGTGGACTGGATGGTATTCAGGGATTCATTTTCAACTCTCAATGAGTACGCCACAGTTGTCACTGACTTCATTAAAACCTGTGTAGATGAGTGTGTGCCTATGAGAACATACCAGACTTACCCAAATCAAAAATCATGGATGGACCAGGAGATTCGTATTCTTTTGAGGGTTAGATCTGTGGTATTCAAGGCTGGTGATCCAGGACTATTCAAGAAGACCAGGTTCAAGAGCAAAAAAACAATTCCAAATGAGTTTGGAGTGGAACCCGATACACAAAAAACTCTGGTAGGTTTGCAGGCTGTAACTTCCTACCAAGCAAAACCTAACATCATAAATGGCTGTGATGCTTCACTCCCAGATGAGCTCGATGCCTTTTTTACATACCTTGAAAGGGAGAATAATACCTCAGCGATGCAGATCCCTGCAGCACCTTGTGATCCTGTGATCTCTGTCTTGGAGGTTGCTGTCAGATCAGCTTTCAAGAGAGTGAACCTTTGCCAGGCGACAGGCCCCAATGAGTACCTGGTCGATCTCTGGAAACCTATGCCACCAACTGGCGGGTGTGTTCAAAGACATTTCTAGTCTCTAATTGCTATAATCGGATGTTCCCACCTGCTTCAAAAGGGCCACAATCATATCAGTGCCCAAGAGGAGCTGGGTGAGCTGTCTTAATGACTATCGTCCAGCAGCACTCACACCTATGGTGATAAAGTGATATGAGTGGTTAGTTATGGCTACAATCGTCTCCTTTCTCAACAAGTACCTGGACCCACTGCAGTTTGCCTATTGCTACAACAGGTCTACAGAGGATGTGATCTCGTTGGCTGGTCATGCCACCTTGAATCGCCTGCACAATACTAATACTTAAGTCAGGCTGCTCTTTTTTGACTGCAGCTCAGTGTTTAATACAATCTATCCTGTAGGTCTTAACGAAAATCTCCAAAAGCTTGGCCCCTATACTTCCTTCTGCTCTGCATCCTAGACTGAACTAACATCAGGTCTGTGCAGATCTGAAATAACATCAACACCGATGCATCTCAAGAATGCGTGCTTATCCCACTGCTCTACTCTCTCTACATCCATAACTGAGTGGCTAAGCACAGCTCAAAAGCCATCTATAAATTAGCTGGTGACACCACTATTGTTGGCAGAATTTCAGTTGGTGACGAGAAGACATACAGGAGAGAGATATATTAGATACTTGAGTGATGTTGCAGAAACATTCTTGACCTCAGCATCAGAAAGACTAAAGAGTTGATTGTGGACTTCAGAAGGGGTAAGATGAGGGAACACACACCTCTTCGCAGAGGGATCGGAAGTGGAAAGAGTGAGCAGTTTCAAGTTCCTGGGTGTCAACATCTCTGAGGGTCTTTTCTGGGCCCAACATATTGATGCAAATACAAGGAAGGCATGACAGTGGTTCTATTTTATTAGGAGTTTGATGAGATTTGGCATGTCATCAAAGACACTCGCAAATTTCTACAGAGGTACCATGGAGAACATTCTAACTGGCTGAATCACCACTTGCTAAGGGTGGGGGTTGGGGGCATGCACTGCACAGGATCGAAATAGATCGCAGAAATTTATAAACTCAGTCAGCTCCATCACAGGCGCTAGCCTTCCCAGCATTCAGGACATCTTCAAGGAGTGATGCCTCAAAAAAGTGGCATCCGTCATTTAGGACCCCCATCACTCAAGGCTTGCATTCTTCTCATTGCTTCCATCAGGGTGGAAGTACAGGAGTCTGAAGGTACACACGCTGGGATGGCTCAAGATGGCTCATGAACAGCTTCTTCCCCTCTGCCATCCGATTTCTGAATGGACATTGAACCCATGAACACTACCTCACTACGTTTTGCATTACTTATTTATAATTTCATATATGTATTTTTACTGTAATTCACAGTTTCTATTATGTATTGCAATGTACTGCTGTTGCATAACAGCAAATTTCACAACATACGGTGGTGATATTAAATCTGATTCTGATTCAATGAGGATGTAATACTGATGCTGGTAGCCAAGCGGCTTCATGACTCTGTCAGCTTGTTTAGTTTGTGAATCTTGCAAATATTTCCAGCAAGTTCTGAAGTGTGGGTTGGAGGACAGAAATGAAGCAATGGCAATGCTGCAGCAAATTAAAAGTTGCAACATAGTCAAAATGGAAGGCAGCACGAAGAGGCAATCTAGTCCTAGAGCAATCACATTGGAAGTTACAACACAGTGGTCAAAATGAATGGCAAGGGCAAAGGTGAACACTGAATGCAAGAAGATGATACCTTCCATAGAAACAGAAGCAGATACTTGTACGGCAATGGTAAACCATTGTGACCACTGTACCCCTATAAGATAACCAAAGTTGCAACTCCTGAAATAATAGAAATGCTGAAATGCCATGGAGTTGGATATTGGTTGAATATGGAGTTGGTTCCAAATATAACTGTAACATTGTGAAATCAGAAGAAACAACATATAGTCAGTCTCTTAAATAAAAAGCTGTTACTCCATTGTACCCTATGTCTGCTCTTGGATTTTGTTCTGCAAGAGAAGTTTGTGTTTGGCCTACTTGATGAGCACCCGTTCCAAATTGTCAAATGCTTAAATCTAGTCGTTGAATGGGCTTCCAAGATAACTATGTTTTATAGAAATGGCCTCCTTAAAAGTGAAAGAATTTCAGCGGGTGCCGAATGTTAGTGCAACTTTGAGATGGCAGGATCTTCTACTGCTGATGCAATGGCAAATATTCCACACAGGTAAGTCAGTTTGGAGCAGCAAGATGTTTCAAATGCAGGAAGCAAGAGTGCAAGCCTCAGTAACCAGGGATAAACCTCAGATGTAATAGTCAAGGCATACTCCAACTGGATCCATATATGGGTTATTTGGGGAAAACTGGTATAGAGTTCCTTTTAATATTAATAACTATTCATTATGATTGGACCTGCATTGTGAGAATCATGCAGAATGTAAAGCAAACACTGAGATCTATCTTTATTCTGACAGAGTCGTCAGTAGGGAATAATAGAATATTGGCAGGGAGCTGAGTGACTGTCAGGGGAGGGAGAAGCAGTAGGCAAATAGTGCCCAATACCCCAGTGGGTGTTCTCCTCAATAACAAGCATACAGCTTTGGATACTGTTGGAGGTTTGAGTGAAGCTGCAGCGCCCTGGCATTGCGTCTGGCTTTTTGACTCAGAAGGGGACAGGGAGAAAAGGAGAGTGGTGGTGCTAGGGAATTCAATAGTTATGGGACAGAGAAGAGATTCTGTGGACATGAAAGACATTCTGTGTCTCCCAGGTGCCAGGGTCATGGATGTCTCAGTTCAGGTCCACAGCATTCTTAAGAGAGAGGATGATCAGCTAGAGGTTGTGGTACATATTTGTACCAACAATATAAGTAGGAAATGGGATAAGGTCTTAAGGAGTAAATATAGGGAGCTAAGTTGGAAACTGAAAGGCAGGACCTCAAGGGTAGTAATCCCTGGATTTCTGCCTGTGCTGCACACCAGTAAGGGTAATGGTATGGCAGATGAATATGTGGCTGAAGAATTGGTGCAGGGAGCAAGGTTTCAGATTTGAGAATCACCAGCACAGGTTACACCTGAACTCAAGGGAGACTAATATCTTTGTGAGTAGGTTTGCAATATCTTTGCTGGGGAGAAGGGAATCAGATTGATAGGTTAGAGAATAGAGCAGTTAGTGTAAAGGTATATGCATGTAGAAAGACTGTTTGGAAGGACAGGCAGCAGATTGGCATATTTACAGGCAGTTGGATGGGTTGAAATGTGCCTATTTTAATGCAAGGGATATTAGGAACAAAGGTGGTGAACTTAGACTAGAGCATGGATTAGTACTTGGAACTGCGATGTTACGGCCATCATGGAGACTTAGCTATCATAAGTGCAGAAATAGCTGATGGATGTTCCAGGGTTTAGATGTTTCAAAAGAGCAGGGAGGGAGGTAAAAGAAGTAGGGGAGTGGCATTGCTAATCAGGAATCGTTTCACAACTGTAGAAAGGGAGGACAGCCTGGAGGGATCATCTACTGAGGGTGGAAGTCAGAAACAGGAAGGGAGCAATCACTCTATTGGGAGTATTTTATAGACACCCCCAGACACTGAGGAACTGATTGAGAGGCAGAGTTTGGAAAAGTGTGAAAATAACAGGGTTGTTGTTATGGGTGACCTCAATCTCCCTAATGTTGATTGGCACTTCCATAGTGCAGAAGGGTTAGATGGGGTGGAATTTGTTAGGTGTGTCCAAGAAGGATTCCTGACACAATATGGAGGCAGATCGACTAAAAGAGAAGCCATATTGGATCTAATACTAGGCAATGAATCTAGTCAGGTGACAGATCTCTTCGTGGATAAGCATTTCGAAGATAGTGACCACAACCCCCTGCACTTTACCATAGCTTTGAACAGGGATAGGAGTACAAAATATGAACAAGTATTTAATTGGAAGAGAGCAAATTATGATGCTATTAGGCAGGAATGTCAAAGTGTAAATTAGGAACAGATGTACTCAAGGAAATGCACAGTGGAAAGTTGTAGGTTATTTAGGGAGTATTTGTATTGGGTGCTAGGTAAGTTTGCCATATTGAGACAGAGAAAGAATGGTAGGATGAAGGAACCATGACAAGAGATGTGGAACATTTAGTCAAGAGGAAGAAAGAAGCATATTTACAAGGCAAGGAGGGTTCTAGAAAGTTAAAAGGTAGCCAGGAAGGAGCTTAAGAATGACTTTATAAGGGGCTGGTCATCCCTCACCAGGCTGATTGAGTTTTTTAAGGAGATGACATAACAAATTGATGAAGGCAGAGTAGTGGATATACTGTATATGGATTTACTTTGCTTTACTTTACTTTATTGTCACCAAACAATTGATACTAGAGCGTACAATCATCACAGCGATATTTGATTCTGCTCTTTGCGCTCCCTGGAGTACAAATTGATAGTAAATACTAGAAATTTAAATTATAAGTTAGAAATCATAAATAGAAAGTAGAAAAGGGAAAGTAAGGTCGTGCAAAAAAACCAAGAGGCAGGTCCGGATATTTGGAGGTTACGGCCCAGATCCGGGTCAGGATCCGTTCAGCAGTCTTATCACAGTTGGAAAGAAGCTGTTCCCAAATCTGGCCGTACGAGTCTTCAAGCTCCTGAGCCTTCTCCCGGAGGGAAGAGGGACGAAAAGTGTGTTGGCTGGGTGAGTCGTGTCCTTGGTAATCCTGGCAGCACTGCTCCGACAGCGTATGGTGTAAGGTGAGTCCAAGAACGGAAGATTGGTTTGTGAGATGTGCTGCGCCATGTTCACGATCTTCTGCAGCTTCTTCCGGTCTTGGACAGGACAACTCCATACCAGGTTGTGATGCACCCTAGAAGAATGTTTTCTACGGTGCATCTATAAAAAATAGTGAGGGTTTGAGGGGACAGGCCAAATTTCTTTAGTTTTCTCAGGAAGTATAGGCACTGGTGGGCCTTCTTGGCAGTAGACTCTGCTTGGTTGGATCAAGTCATTTGTGATATTGACCCCGAAGAACTTAAAGCTTTTGACCTGTTCCACTTGCGCACCACCAATGTAAATGGGGTTGTGCAGTCCGCTACTCCTTCTGAAGTCAATAACAAATTCCTTCGTCTTGCTGACATTGAGGGATAGGTTATTGTCTTCGTACCATGCCACCAGGTTCTTAATTTCCTCTCTGTACTCAAACTCATCATTACCCAAGGTACAGCCTACAATTGTTGTGTCATCAGCAAACTTATATATTCAGTTCGATGGAAACTTGGCTACACAATCATGGGTGTACAGTGAGTACAGCAGGGGGCTGAGTACACAGCCTTGTGGGGCACCGGTGCTCAGAGTGATTGTAGAGGAGAGCTAGTCCCCTATTTTTACAGCCTGGGTCCTGTCTGTTAGGAAGTTGAAGATCCAGTTGCAGATCTGAGTGCTAAGGCCCAGGTTCCGGAGCTTAGAAATCAGTTTATTTGGAATGATGGTATTAAAGGCAGAGCCGTAGTCAATGAAAAGGAGCCTTACATATGCACCTTTATTCTCCAGGTGTTCTAAGGAGGAATGTAGGGCCAGAGAGATGGCATCTGCTGTTGACCTGTTGCTCCAGTAGGCGCATCGTAAAGCGTTGAGGTTGACCGGTAGGCTGTGGTTGATGTGTGCCATAACCAATCTCTCGAAGCACTTCATAGCAATCGATGTCAGAGCCACAGGTCGATAGTCATTCAGGCATGCCACCTTGCTCTTCTTCGGCACCGGGATTATCGTTGCCTTCTTAAAACATGAGGGGACCTTAGACTGAAGCAAGGAGCAATTGAAGATGTCAGCAAACACTTCAGCTAGCTCGCTTGCATAGGCCCGGAGAACCAGTCCTGGGATGCCATCTGGGCCTGTCGCCTTCCTTGGATTTATCTTCAGGAAGGCCCTTCTAACGTCCTCCTCGGTGACAATGAATCTCGATGCCATCAGGTCTGGTTCATCCGGAGGGAGTGGGACGCTCCTCTTCTGTTCGAATACGTTAAGTTCGTCAGGAAGAGAAGCGCTGCAGTTATTGATATTCCCAGCCTTTTCTTTGCACCCAGTGATCTCATTTAGACCCTGCCATAGTCTATCAGCATCCCTCTGGTTAGCCTGGGGTTCCAACTTGGGTTGATATTTCCTCCTGGCGCCCTTAATGGCTTTCTGGAGTTCACGCCTGGATTCCGTGTAGCGACTGGTATCCCCGGACCTAAAAGCCGCAGCTCTAGCCTTTAAAAGGGACTTGACCTCATAATTCATCCAAGGTTTCCGGTTAGGGAATACCCGGATCGTCTTGCGAGACACACAATCCTCTGTGCATTTCCAGATAAAGTCCGTAACAGCTGAGGCATACTCATCGAGGTTAGCTGCTGAGTCCTTGAATACTAACCAGTCCACCAATTCAAAGCAGTCACGGAGGACCTCACCCATTTCCTCCTTCCAACGCGACACCACTTTTGACACCGTGACCTCCCGCTTCAGTTTCTGTTTGTAAGCCGGGAGGAGGAGTACAGCCTGATGGTCCGATTTTCCAATGTGAGGTCGTGGGACGGAACAGTAGACATCCTTGACTGCTGTGTAGCAGTGGTCAAGTATATTCAGGCCTCTAGTGGGGCAGGAGACATGTTGGTATAACTTTGGCAACGCCTTTCTGAGATTGGCCTGGTTAAAGTCCCCAGCTGTAATGAGCAAAGCCTCCAGATACCTGGTCTCAAGTTCACTGATGTTGGAATACAGTATGTTCAGAGCACACTCGACATCCGCCTGGGGAGGAATGTAGACCACTGTCATTTTAGTAACACTCACAACACGCTGGAGGAACTCAGCAGGTTGGGCAGAATCCGTGGAAACGATCAGTCAACGTAATGGGCCGGAACCCTTCATCAGGACTGAAGAGGGAAGGGGCAGAGGCCCTATAAAGAAGGTCGGGGGAGGGTGGGAAGGAGAAGGCTGGTAGGTTCCAGGTGAAAAACCAGTAAGGGGAAAGATAAAGGGGTGGGGGAGGGGAAGCAGGGAGGGGATAGGCAGGAAAGGTGAAGAAGGAATAGGGGAAAACACAATGGGTAGTAGAAGGAGGCGGAACCATGAAGGAAGTGATAGGCAGCTGGGGGAGGGGGCGGAGTGAAATAAGGATAGGGGAAGGGAGGGGGAGGGAATTACCGGAAGTTGGAGTGTTCCAACTATGTTCATACCAAGGGGCTGGAGACTACCTAGATGGTATATGAGGTGTTGCTCCTCCAATCTGAGTTTAGCCTCATCATGGCGGTAGAGGAGGCCATGTATGGACATATCCGATTGGGAATGGGAAGCAGAGTTGCAGTGGGTGGCAACTGGGAGATCCTGTCTGTTTTGGCAGACGCAGCGGAGGTACTCGACGAAGCGGTCCCCCAATCTGCATCTGGTTTCACCGATGTAGAGGGGCCACACCGGGAGCACCGGATGCGATAGATGACCCCAACAGACTCACAAGTGAAGTGTTGCCTCAGTTGGAAGGACTGTTTGGGACCCTGAATGGTGGCAAGAGAGGAGGTGTAGGGACAGGTGTAGCACTTACGCTTACAGAGATAAGTGCAGGGTGGGAGATCTGTGGGGAGGGATGTGTGGATCAGGGAGTCACGGAGGGACCGATCCCTGTGGAAAGTGGAGAGGGGTGGAGAGGGAAAGATGTGCTTAGTGATGGGGTCCCGTTGAAGGTGGCAAAAGTTGTGGAGGTTAATGTGCTGGATCCGAGCTTAGTGGTGGGGTCCTGTTGACATCTTAGTAGGGTGTTTGACAACATTCCCCATGGAAGACTCATCCAGAAAGTCATGAGGCATGGGATCCATGGAAACCCGGCTGTGTGGATTCAGAATTGGCTTGCCCACAGAAGGTAGGGAGCAGAAGGTAGCTAGGTAGGAATTGGAGCATATTCTGGAGCTCAGTAAGAAGTGGTGCTCTGCAGGGATCTGTTCTAGAACCCCTGCTTATTGTTATTTTTATATAAAACTTGGTTGGGGAATTGGAAAGGCAGGGCTTGTAAGTTTGGTGGTGTTGTGGATGGTGTAGGTTGTTGTAGGTTACCCTGGGACATAGATAGACAAAGGAATTGGGTAGAAAAGTGGCAGATGAAGTTCCATTCTGAAAAGCGTGAGGTGATACACTTTGGAAGATCGAACTTGTAGGAAGAGTACAAAGTTAATGACAGATTACTTACCAGTGTGGACGAACAGAGGGATTTTGGGTTCCAAATTCATAGATCCCTCAAAGTTGTCACACAAGTTGAAAGGCTGATTAAGAAGGTGTTGGCCTTCATTAGTTGTGGGATTGTGATCAAGAACCACGAGGTAGTGTTGCAGCTCTTTAAAACTCTGCTTCCATCATGCTTGGAGTATTGTGTAGAGTTCTGGTCATCTCATCATAGAAAGGATATGGAAGCTTTAGAGAGGGTGCAAAGGAGATTTACCAGGACACTTGCTAGATAGAAAACATGCCTTTTAAGAGAAGCTTGAGCAAGCTAGGACTTTCCTACGTGGACTGAAGGAGGTGAGGTGTGTATTTGATTATTAGAGGCACTGATAGAATGGAGAGCCTACACAGTTTTCCCAGGTGACAATGGCCAATAACAGAGGACATCCATTTAAGGTGAGAGTAGGAAAATTTAGGGGAGATGTCAGAGGTAGGTTTCTTGTACATAAATAGTGATTGATGCCTGGAGCACATTGATGGGTGTAAAGGTAGAGACTGAGACAACAGGGACATTAAGAGACTCTTAGATAGGTACATGGATGTATGAAAATGGAGGGCTATGGACTGTGTTGGAGGGAAGAATTAGACTGATGATGGAATAAGTTTCTATAGGTCAGCACAACATTGCAGGAGAAGGGCCCATACAGTGCAGTAATTGTGTATGTTTATGTTCTAAGTTGAGTGCAGGAGCAGAGGAATCTAGGGTATGAATGTTCAAATCATTTAAGATGACAAGGCAAGTAAAGAAAGCATTAAATAACATCTGGAATTCTGTATGCATTATATACAGAGACATACAGTGTATGAGAAAAGTGGGGAAGTGATCTGAATCTTTATAAAATAAACCTTTGTAAAATATTTTTTGAACCTCAGTTACAGATTCAGGATACAGTCGCTTCAGGAATGACAGCAGTACAGGTAAGCAAGGAAGAGAGGACATTACTCTTGGAGATGATATTCCTAGGGATCACCCAGTGAGGCCATGTAGTTACAAATGAGAAACAAGAAGCAGAAACAAGAGGGCCTGTATTAAAACCTGCCAGTAGTCAGTAGGGACTTGAGGATCAGGTATGTAGAGAAATTGCTCATAGTAGAAAGAATAATAGAATTGTTGTCTACATGGACTTTAGCAAGGCTTTTGACAAGATCTCACATGAGAGGTTGATCAAGAAGGTTCAGTCACTTAGTGTTCAAGATGAAGTAGTAAATTGGATTAGACATTGGCTTCGCAGGAAAATCCAGAGAATGATAATAAGTGTTTGCCTCATTGACTAGTGGGGGCCTGTGACTACTGGAATGCCTCAGGGATCAGTGCTGGGTTTGCTGTTCTTGTCACCTACAGTATATCAATGACCTGGATGTAAATACGGTGAACTGAATCAGCAAATTTGCAGATAGCACCAAGATTGGGGATGTAGTGGACAGTGATGAAGGCTATGAAAGCTTGCAGTGAAATGTGGACCAATTGGAAAAATGGGCTGAAGAATTGCAGATGGAATTTAATGCAGATAAGTGTGAGGTGTTGCACTTTGGAAAGACAAACCAGCATAGGACTTATACAGTGAACAGTAGGGCACTTAGGAGTATGGTAGAACAGAGCAATCTGTGAATTCAGATCCATAATTCTTTGAAGGTAGTGTCACAGCTATACAGGTTCATAAAGAAAGCATTTGGTACATTGCCTCCATAAATCAAAGTACTAAGTACAGGAGTTGGGATGTTATATGCAAGTTGTATAAGATGCTGGTGAGGCCTACGTTGGAGTATTGTGTGCAGTTTTGATCAACTACCTACAGGAAAGATGTCAGCATGATTGAAAGAGTTCAGAGAAAATTTACAAGGATGTTGCCAGGACCTGAGGAGCTGAGTTATTGGTAAAGAATGAATAGGTTAGGACTTAATTCCCTAGAGCATAGAAAATGAGAGGAGATCTGAAAGAGGTATGCAAAATTATGAAGGCTATAGATAGGCTAAATGCAAGCAGGCTTTCTTCCACTGAGGTTGGGAGAGACTACAACTAGAGGTCATGGGTTAAGGGTGAAAGGGAAAATGTTTAAGGAGAACATGAGGGAGAATTTCTTCACTCAGAGGGAAGTAAGAGTGTGGAACAGGCTAATGGCAAATGTGGTGGATGCGAGTTTGGTTTCAACATTGAAGGGAAGTTTGGATAAGTACGTGGATAGGAGGGGTATGGAGGGTTATGTTCTGGGTGCAGATCAATGAGACTAGGCAGATTATAGTTTGGCACATAGTTTGTTTCCGTGCTGTAGCAAGCTATAACTCTATAACTTTATTAGTGGGAGGTTTTATTTTCTATAATATTAACTTGGCTTCCCAGAGAGTTTAGAGACTGGATGGAGTGGAATTTGTGAAATGAGTCCAGGAACATTTCCTGAGTCAATATATGTATTGAAGAATCCACTAGAGAGGCTGCATCTCCCAAGGAATGATGTAGGACAAGTAGCAGAAGTGTCCATCAATAATCACTTTATTGACCATAATTCAATTACTTTTAAGATAGTGATGGTAAAGGACAGGATAGGTAACTGCAGTAGGGCTAATTTTGGAAGAATTAGACAGATTCTAGCAGAGGTAGATTAGATGTGCCTGTCTGAAGGAAAAGGAATGAATGGCAAGTGGGAAGATTCCAAGAGTGTGATATCAACAGTCCGGGGACAGTGCATCCTTCAATGTGTGCATCTTCTTTGTGGCTTTATGTTGGGGGAGCAGCGTCAGTGCTGGTGATGCAAAAAGACTAAATAAACTCAATAACAGGGCTGGATTTGTCCTTGGCTACAACCTGGACACTTCTGAGTTAGTGGTGGAGGGAAGGTCACTAATCAAACTGTTATCCATTATGGACAATCTGGCACATCCTCTCCATGACCTACTGAATAAGCAGCGGAGCACCTTTCGAACAGATTCGTTCAGCTCCGCCGTCACAAGAATGGTTACAGAAGTTCTTTCCTACCAAATATAATAGGCATATACAACAGTTCATCTCCGTGTGACTGGAGAACACACATCATAGTACAATAGACTCTGTTTTATTATTTTGTACATTATTAATGAAAATTGGTAAATTATTATTGTGTATATTATTATTCTGGACTATATTATTAGTTAAGTCTGCACACTGCTAAGTGTGTTTTTAAATGGTGCTGCTGTAACAAAAGAATTTCCCACTCAGGATGAATAAGGTAATTATTATTATTATTATTATTATTAAGATGATTTGTAAACCAGGCAAGTTTAGAGAACCATGGTTGATGTGAAATATTAAGCCTCTGGTCAGGGAAAAGAAGAAAACCTACATTGGGTATAGAAGGTTGGGATACAGTGATAACTATAAAAAAGATTAGGAACACTTTTAAAAGGAAAATCAGGAGGGCAAAAATAGGGTATGAGATGAATCTGGCAGGTAAGGTTAAGGAAAATCCCAAGATTAAGAATATACTGCATTGGGGTAATTAGAGAATCAGCTGGTCCACCTAGAGATCAGCATTGTCACCTACATCTCAAACTGCAGGAGGTGGTTGGGATTTTTAATGAATTTACTGGAGAAAATCATTGTTCCTCATGAGTTAAGGAAAACAAGTGGTTATATTTTGGAGAAAATTCATATTCCCAGGCAGGAGTTATTTGTAACCTTATGGTACATTAAGGTGGATAAATCTCCAGTGTCTAAACGAGGGCATCCTCGGACTTCTTGGAAGGTTAGAGAAGAAATTGTAAAGGCCTTTGTGGAGATATTTGCTTCATTGTTAGCCACTGATAGAGTTCCAGAAAACTGGAAATTGGCTAATGTCATTCCACTATTTAAGAAGTGTTGCAAGGACAAGTCGGGAACTACATGACTGTTAACCTGATATCCATAGTGGGGAAATTACTAGCTGGAATTCTGAGGGACGGGATCAACCAACGTTTAGATATGTACTGTTTGATTAGGAGTCAATGTGGCTTTGTGCATGGAAAGTTTTTCGAAGAAGTAACTAAAAAGCCTAAAAGGATGGGCAGTGGATGTTGTCTATTTTGACTTTAGCAAGGCTTTCAATAAAGTGCAATGGAAGGTTAGAGCCCGTGGAATCCAGGGGGTGCTTGTTAAGTGGGTTCAAAATTGGCTCAGAGGTAAGAAGCAGAGGGTGGTGGTTGAAGTTTGTTTCTCTGAATGGATGTCAGTGACCTGTGGTGTACTACAGGAGTCGATGTTGGGACCTTGCTATTTGCTACTTGTATAAATTATCTGGATGTGAGTGCACAGGCTTGATCAGTAAGTATGTAGATGACAGGAAATTAGGAGGTGTTGTCAATAGTGAATAAGGTTGTCATAGATACCAAGGGAATCTTGGGTGGGCACCGTGGTCAGAATAGACTCATTGGACCAAAAGGTCTGCATTCATGCTGCATTGCTCTATGGCTGTATGCCTCGGGAGAATTATGTTCAATTCTGGTCACCTCAAACAATGTAAGAGATTAAAGAGGGTTCAGAAAGGATTTAGAAGAATGATTTCTAGGATGAAGTAGTACAGTTGCAGGGATAGACTAGATAAGTTGGATTTTTGCTGTCTTTTTCCCAGGATAGTGGAGATTAACGTTATATGGCATTGGTTTAATGGGAGAGGGAAAGACTTAAAATAAGCCTGAGGGAAACACTTTCACAGAGGGGTTGGTGGTATATGGAAAGAGCTGTCAGAGGAAGTGGTGAAGGTGGTAAAAGGCATTTAGATAGGTACCTGGATAGGAAAGAAAGAGAGGGCTATGGTCCAAATGCAGGAAAATGGGATTTACTCAGGAAGGCACTTTGATCAGCATGGACAGGTTGGAGCAAAGGGCCTGTTTCTGCACAGGGGAAATCTGACTCTCAACAACTAGGACAAGAAGAAAGCAGCATATCACTGTAAGCTGGAATACAGCAGCGGCAGATGTGGAGGAGTTCCACTGTGTCTTCCAAAAAATAAAAAGTGAGGGGAGAAAATGTAAAGCTAAGAGAAATAGCCAGGGTTTGGAACTGGTAGAGAACCCGCAAAGGTCTGCTGGGCTGAATAAACACCTTCTATGCTGAAACCATCCCAGGATTTGTTTAAACCATGTATATCATCTGTGGTGATAAGCCTATTATATGGAACCTTGTCAATGTATTAGTGCAAGAAATGGTTTAAGGTAAAAGTTCAGTCATGGTCTTATTGACTGGCAGAGCAGGCAAGATTACCTGAACGGTCTGCTTCTGGAATAATTTCTTATGCACTTGTGCAAGTTCCCCTCCAAATCATTCACCCCCTGACTTAGATACTTCTGTTGTTTCTTCATCATCTCTGGATGTGAGCCCTCAGTCCCTATACAGTACACTACATTATGATATACAACAAAGTTCTGATATCTGAAAAAAGAATAAAAGTACTTACAAAAACACAAAATTTCAAAACAATTATTTTGAAGAGTCCTAGTTTTGTGCCACTTAGTTTAAAAATACAAGGATGGATTAATGTGCTGCATTACAAAATAAGAATAATAATCCACTTGGGCAGTCAAATTTCAAACAAAATGAGGTTAAACGGATTTTTTAGTTTCATTTTTGATTATTGTTATTGGACACATCCTTACAAGGCATCTTTTTTTTTAAATTTCCCCTAATTGTTTCCACTTCAAGGTATTTTGTAATTAGAAAAATGTCTGCAAGGAAATGATGCAATTAGAGATAAATACTATTTGGAATTGGTAATGTTGTTAAATTTCTTCACCATCAAAACTTCACTGACCAGCAAAGCTAGATATTATACAGAGAGTAGTTCACCTCCTGACCTCGCAAAAGATGTCCACCAGCTAGCTGCATGACACATCAGAAAAGTGGTGGATCACAGCCCATTTGCCTGGATGAGTGCTCTCCGTCAACACTTAAAGAAATAAACAGTTCTTTGGCAGCCTATCCATCACCTATAAACATTTGCACCCTTCAGAAGTGCACTATTTCCAAGGTATGCTCTGCCGTAAAGCCGCTCTTATATATTTTTTGAACTCCCTTAGGTTTTGCACTGCGTTCATGAATTAATTGATGCACAGGATGTGGATTTTGCCTCAATATAATGATATTCCTTTAACTACAATAAAAAGTACTGGGAGAGATTTCAAACAGTGTTCTAATTTGCTATACCTCGACTTGCTTAATTGCACTGTTTAAATCTACTCTGTGCTCCTTCAAATCCCTCAATTTGAAAATGTACAGAGTTTGCAAAGTCGAAATATTTCAACACTGTTGGGTTCCTCTTACCCCAGTGATCAGAGCATCTTGCCTCATTGCCTTCCACCAGTTGTTCTACCACCCAGGGAATTTTTGGTTCCCTCCTAGCTCCCTGTCATATAGCATAGAACATAGAATAGTACAGCACAGTACAGGCCCTTCAGCCCGCAATGTTGTGCCAACCCTCAAACCCTGCCTCCCATATAACCCCCCACCTTAAATTCCTCCATATACCTGTCTAGTAGTCTCTTAAACTTCACTAGTATATCTGCCTCCACCACTGACTCAGGCAGTGTATTCCATGCACCAACCACTCTCCGAGTAAAAAACCTTCCTCTAATATCCCCCTTGAACTTCCCACCCCTTACCTTAAAGCCATGTCCTCTTGTATTGAGCAGTGGTGCCCTGGGAAAGAGGTGCTGGCTATCCACTCTATCTATTCCTCTTATTACCTTGTACATCTCTATCCTGTCTCCTCTCATCCTTCTTTTCTCTAAAGAGTAAAGCCCTAGCTCCCTTAATCTCTGATCACAATGCATACTCTCTAAACCAGGCAGCATCCTGGTAAATCTCCTCTGTACCCTTTCCAATGCTTCCACATCCTTCCTATAGTGAGGCGACCAGAACCGGACACAGTACTCCAAGTGTGGCCTAACCAGAGTTTTATAGACCTGCATCATTACATCACGACTCTTAAACTCTATCCCTCGACTTATGAAAGTTCACACCCCATAAGCTTTCTTAACTACCCTATCCACCTGTGAGGCAACTTACAGGGATCTGTGGACATGTACCCCCAGATCCCTCTGCTCCTCCACACTACCAAGTATCCTGCCATTTACTTTGTACTCTGCCTTGGAGTTTGTCCTTCCAAGTGTACCACCTCACACTTCTCCGGGTTGAACACCACCGGTCACTTCTCAGCCCACTTCTGCATCCTACCAATGTCTCTCTGCAATCTTCGACAATCCTCTACACTATCTACAACACCACCAACCTTTGTGTCGTCTGCAAACTTGCCAACCCACCCATCTACCCCCACACCCAGGTCATTAATAAAAATCACGAAAAGTAGAGGTCCCAGAACAGATCCTTGTGGGACACCACTAGTCACAATCCTCCAATCTGAATGTACTCCCTCCACCACGAACCTCTGTCAGTACCTCACCCCCAATTCTTGCTGCTGTGCTGGTGTTGAAGACCATTTTTCTTGCAAGGGAAAAAAAACATTTCAAACTAAGGGCAAACTCAGGTTATCCTGATTCATAGCATTACATACTACAATATTTTGCTATACATAATCCCTACTTATGATCTTTGTTCCATACTTAGTTCTCTATTCTGTTGAAATCTGTTCATCCTATTGCCTCCCATGCTTTGCGGTTGTCTCTCCTATGTCTTTTACATGAACACTGTTGTGTTTTCATACGTTCTTTGCCTCTCTTTCTACAAAGCTAAGAAATATTGAAAGCATTAATCTAGGAGATAAATGATTCATTACTGCCCTAATTTCTTGCATAATCTACTTCAGAACAAGAGAATATATTGTTTTTCATTTCACTTTGAGGATCTACTTCCCATAACCTCAAACATGTGTGTGTGTGTGTGTGTGTGATCATGGCATCTCGTATAATATGTGCAACAGTTAAAAATAACTAAGCTGATAATAAAAGTAAGATATCTTAATTTTTTCCACTACTGGGATTAGTTTGTTTGAGTCTCCCAGCATTTGCAGCAGACAGCTTTAAATAGTAAATTCTTCAAATTAGATAGGCTCACCCACTACTGCAAGACAGTGTAGGCTAGCCCAGGCATGGTATTCATTACACGTTTTTCTTATGGCACTCTGAGTTTAACTCTGTTTTATTGTATGCCAATGAGTAATTATCTTTGTGATGTGGCCAAAATTAAAAGATCTATTATCCTCCATTTTGTATTTTCAAGCTTGTCACATTTAAGCTCTGATGTGTAAACTGAATAATACTTCTGCACAGGCGCAGGCAACAGAATCACGGGACCAAATTTAGACCAACGGGAATGTTCCCATAACTTCCTCAAGGTCTCAGACTGGTGGCTTGGGTATCTCAAAGAAATTCACAGTACTTTTCCTCCTTCATACCATAAAATGTTAGATTGCAGCATCAGTAATGAAATTACATAATCACTGGATTCTGTTAACCTTGGCCCTGATCCACATGCATTTAGCACACCATACTCCCAAAATCCTCTGCAGTGAGCTGAATTAGTATATGGTGCAAACTTATATTTATTATGTCTTACTGAGGTTACCAGACTCCGGAACTTAGCCAAATGAATAGGCAGCCAGGTTTAAAAAGTTAAAGGTGATTTTGTTCTTTTTTAATGGCTAAATCTATCTTTAGAATTCTAGAGATTATCAATCAGCTCATTAGTATATGATGGGTGTTGAGATTTCCTTACACTTGATAAAAGACAGTCTAATTACAGAGTGAACAAGGCAGCATATATTTGGTTATATTTTTAGTGTTGTTTGCAGTGCAAAAATAGACTGTACAGGAGAGAAAAATCTCCAGCTGTGTTCCAGCTGTTAAGGATTCCTGTCAGGAATTTAAAGTTGGTGAATACTAAATATTTTCTTTAACTCATTTTCCCACAAGAAATTTTTAATATATTTAGATATTCTGATTTATTTTCCAAAATTGGATTTTGTGAAAACATGAGGATACATATAGTTGAATCTTTTATGTTGATTTGTTAGAGGTTAACTTTCACAATTATAGAAACTTCTGTCATGCAATTAGGTGCACATTTTTTAAAAACAGTTACAACACTGTATTAGCAGAGTGCACTGGATGTTGTTATAAGCTCTTTCCTTTTCATATTTATTATAGCTCAAATTAGTAAGTGTAGCAGAGGGTGCTGCTGGCAAACGAACAGCTCTGCAGTTTACACTGTGTTTTGAGCAATGTCTGTTCAGCATTCTGTAAAATCCCAATGAGTTCATTTGAAATCCTAGAATGCCAAATGGCCTCTCTAATCTACATTCTATACCCGAAAGAAATGTACGGTATTTCGTCATCACAGCTGACAGTTCAACTGACTCGGCACGTAGGCCCGGGATACAAGGTCCATAAGCTCCCTACCAGAGTTTCCAAATGCAGCTGCATCACTGGAGAAGGGTGTGTGGTTTTTTCCTTCTTGTCCTTCTCCCGTGATCACTGTTGTTTTGCATAAATGGAAAAGACCTAAAACTCTGAGAGTAGCTATGTATCTGATTCCAGGTTGTAAAAACACAGTTTAGTTAATTTTCCTTTTAAAGAGGAAAGGAGCCTGCTCAATTTCCTAGCCCTACCAATTTACAAATTATCTTTTTGGCAGTGTGGCTGGATGCAATTTCTCACCACAGATCTCTTTGCCCACAAATAGCTCTTTGTTCAGTCAAGTCTCCCTTTAATGGAATGTTGTTTCTTTTGAATAATATTTTCCACTAATAAAAAATAATATTTTTTTCTCTTTTTGACTCAAAGCAGTAAATTTAAAACCTTTGCACTGCCTGTACAGTATCAGAAGGTTATAGTATTTAAATTTCACTCCAACACATTATCAATGGCGGCAGTTGAATACAGTAACAGAGGGGGGTTGAGTTTTGACAGCCGTGGCCAGGATTGTTACTTGATGAGTAGTAAGTTTTCCCCATGCCTTGCTGATGGCAGGGGTGGGTGGCATCCAAAATCATTCAAGTTTTCCTCGGTGTTAAAATAACTGCCAAACTTACCTAAATATTAAATGTATTTAAAATAACTTGCATATGAAATGATCAGTGTTTCTGAGTTGCGAAGTTTCATTTAGATTATTTGGATTATGAAGACACGTAGTCCTCTTTTATTGTCATTTAGTAATGCATGCATTAGGAAATGATACAATATTTCCTCCGGTGTGATATCACAAAACACAGAACAGACCAAGACTGAAAAAACTGACAAAACTACATAATTATAACATATAGTTACAACAGTGCAACAATACCATAACTTGATGAAGAAGTCCATGAGCACAGTAAAAGTTCAAAGTCTCTCAAATGTCCCACATTTACAATGTTGGCCACATTCCAGAAATGTCCACATTCCAGAAATGTCCACTCTCAGGACAGGGCAGAGCACCAGACATGAAAACCGGTGTTTAAGAAGTTGTAAAAATAGTACTTCCACCTCTTCACATGGGCATGTACTGCTGATGAGGTAACAGTGGTGGAATACCAGTCAAGAAAGTAGTCAGGAAAATGCTAGAAATCATTATTAGATAACAGGGAACTTAAGTCAAGATATGATTAGGAAAACTGGACATGATCTAATAAAAGAATGATCAATTTAATAAATCTATCAGGTCTTTTTTAATGTGCAACCAGTGGGAAGATAACGAAAGTAGCATATTTATATTTTTAAGGGGCATTTGAAAATGTGCCATAGGTATGGTTTCAAGGTCTGAAGGCCTAGAGGCAACCTGCTCTGGGGTTGAGGTAAATGGTAGATGGAATTTAGTGCAGACAAATATGAGGTTCTGCACTTTGGTAGGACCAACCAGGATAGGTCTTACACAGTGAATGGTAGGGCATTGAGGAGTGCTGTAGAACAAAAGGATCTGGGAACACAGCTCCAGAATTGTGGTGGCGCAGGTAAGTATAGTCGTAAAGAAAGCTTTTGGCACATTGGCCTTCATAAATCAAAATACTGAGTACAAGAGATGGGATGTTATGTTGAAGTTGTATAAGACATTGGTGAGGCCTAATTGGGAGTATTGTGTGCAGTTTTGGTCACCTACTGACAGGAATTATATAAATAAGGTTGAAAGAGTTAAGAGAAAATTTATAAGGATGTTGCCAGGACTGGAGGACCTGAGTTACAAAGTAACGTTGAATAGGCTAGAATTTAATTCCTCAGAACATAGAAGACTGAGGGAAGATTTGATAAAATTATATACAAAATTATGAGGAATATAGATAGGGTAAATACAAGCAGGGTTTTTCAACTGTGGTTGGGTGGGACTGTAACTAGAGATCATGGTTTAAGTGTAAAAGGTGAAAAGTTTAAGGGGACCATGAGGAGAAACTTTTTCACGCAGAGTATCATGACAGTGTGGAACGAGCTGCCAGTGTAAGAGGAGCATGCAAGCTCATTTTCGACATTTAAGAGAAGTTTGGATAAGTACATGAATGGCAGGGGTATGGAGGTCTATGGTCCTGGAGCAGGTCAATGAGAGTAGACAGTTTAAATGGTTTGGCATGGACTAAATGGGCTGAAGGGCCTGCTTCTGTGCTGTACTTCTCTATGACTCTATGGCTGTAATTCAAATTGCAATGAATTCACCCAGCCTTTGTTACCTGTTCCACCAGACAAACCGCACTGCAATTATTTCTACACATGCACTATAAGGATGGTGGTGGAGGCAGATACAATATAGGCAGCTAAGAGACTCTCAGATAGGCACATAACTGTGCAGAGAATAGACAATGTGTAGGCAGAAGTGATTAGTTCAGATAGGCACAACATCATGGGCTGTACCGTTCTATGTTGCTGGCCTCTCCACCTCTGATCCCCCGATGAGGACTGGCTCATGGTCCTCTGGTTTCCTCCTCCTGAAGTCAATAAACAGCTCCTTGGTCTCGTTATGACACCACTCAGCCAGAATTTCTATCTCACTCCTATATGCTGATCCATCACCGCTTTTGATTCAGCCTACGACAGTGGTGTTTTCAACAAACTTGAAAATGGCATTGGAGCTGTGCTTAGCCACAAAGTCATAGGTATAAAGTGAGTAGAGCCAGGGGCTATGTACACAGCCTTATGGTGCACTTGTTCTGATGGAGATTGCGGAGGAGATGTTGTCAATCCCAACGGACTGGGTTCTGCAAGAGAGGAAATTGAGAATCCAATTGCACAAGGAGGTGATGAGGCCAAGATCTTTTCCCACAACAGGAAATATCTTCACATAAGACCATAAGACAAAGGAGCAGAAGTCAACCATTCGGCCCATCGAGTCTGCTCTGCCATTTTATCATGAGCTGATCCATTCTCCCACTTAATCCCACTCCCCCGCCTTCTCACCATAACGTTTGATGCCCTGGCTACTCAGATACCTATCAATCTCTGCCTTAAATACACCCAGTGACTTGGCCTCCACTGCCACCCGCGGCAACAAATTCCATAGATTCACCACCCTCTGGCTGAAAAAATTTCTTCACATTTCTGTTCTGAATGGGCGCCTTTCAATCCTTAAGTCATGCCTTCCGGTACTAGACTCCCCCATCATGGGAAACAACTTTGCCACATCTACTCTGTCCATGCCTTTCAACATTCGAAATGTTTCTATGATGTCTCCCCTCATTCTTCTAAACTCCAAGGAATACAGTCCAAGAGCGGACAAACGTTCCTCACATGTTAACCCTCTCATTCCCGGAATCATTCTAGTGAATCTTCTCTGTACCCTCTCTAACGTCAGCACATCTTTTCGTAAATAAGGAGACCAAAACTGCCCACAGTGCTCCAAGTGAGGTCTCATTAGCGCCTTATAGAGCCTCAACATCACATCCCTGCTCCTATACTCTATTCCTCTAAAAATGAATGACAACATTGCATTCGCCTTCTTCACTGCTGACTCAACCTGGAGGTTAACTTTAAGGGAATCCTGTACGAGGACTCCCAAGTCCCGGTGTATCTCAGAACTTTGAATTCTCTCCCCAATTAAATAATAGTCTGCCCGTTTATTTCTTCTGCCAAAGTGCATAACCATACACTTTCCAACATTGTATTTCATTTGCCACTTCTTTGCCCATTCTTCTAATCTATCTAAGTCTCTCTGCAGACTCTGCGTTTCCTCAGCACTACCAGCCCCTCCACTTATCTTCGTATTGTCAGCAAACTTAGCCACAAAGCCATCTATTTCATAATCCAAATCGTTGATGTACAATGTAAAAAGAAGCGGCTCCAACACGGACCCCTGTGGAACACCACTGGTAACCGCCAGCCAACCAGAATAGGATCCGTTTATTCCCACTCTCTTTTTCCTGCCAATCAGCCAACACTCTATCCACTAATTTCCCTAATTCCATGGGCACATCCACCCTGTCAAACTCCTTCAGGATCATGTATGTTTCAATCATCTCCTTTAACTCTTTTAAGCTGCAGTAGACAAGCCCCTCTGCAATGTCCCATCATCTAGGCCAAGCTCCAAGCCAGTATTGAAGCATATGTGAGAAGGAGATCTATAAAATATCCATAAAATTGATGGCAATACCCTTGAAAAGTTGGACCATTTCACATAGCTTGGAATCACCTCTCTCAAAAGGCAAACTTTGGTAATTAAATTCGTTGCATTCAAATGAAATTCAGCCAGCTGGTGGTGTAGTGGCACCTGCACTAGACCTAGGGGTTTGAATCCGGCCGACTCCTTGCCCGCTTTCCATCCATATGCTGGGTTGAACATCGAGCTAGCAACTCGGCCTCATAAAAAACAGGCATATGCTAAAGAAATGGCAAAGTTGCTGCCTGCCAAACCACAAGGCACGGATGGGAACAACAGCAACAATTCAATGCATCAGAAAAGCATTTGGATGACTGAAGGGAAAGGAAATCTAGACCTTGTACCAAGCATTAACCTTATGGTCTACTGAGTAACAGTGTCTTATATTCTTTCATGATCTAAACTACCTACAACAGGCATGCCCAAACAATGGAAAGATATCACTAACACGGTCTCTGCAAGATCTTTCAAATTCTCTGCAAAAATAGCAAACCAATGTCAATGTTCTCTCCTGAGTCAACACCCCCTTGTGCTGATGCCCTAATTGTATAATGGACAGGTCACATAGTTGGCATACTAGATACTCTAGTCCAATCTCTGTCATGAAATGCAACTACAAGCTGGTCAGAGGAAACATACAAGGATGTTCTCAAAATCTCCTTGAAAAGAAAATGCAATATCCTCATTGGAACTTAGGACTCTGTGGCAAATGTCTGCTCAAAGTGGAGAAGGAGTATTCAGGATGATATGGAGAACTGTTATTCCATTCAGCAGGAGCACATAGAATCCCTGCAGAATTGGCAGCAGGAGCACACAGCCCCATGAAATAACCACTCACCCCTTAGCTCCCTCCTGCCCCTTCTGTGGGAGGGTCCATGGTTCTCACAACGGCTACATCAGTTACTGCTGTCCCTGAAACCTGAATAGAAAAGCATAACACCTCTGATTCAAAGTGATTGCTGAAGATGTTCTGTTTCTAAGAAGGTATAACTGAAGAATAAACTTCCTGCTTCTGTATTCAATTGCGTTAGTAATAAACAATAAAATTTTGCTTTTTCACTAATTACATGCTTTACTTGGATAGTGCCAGTTTTTTATGAATTTAGGATATCCAGATTTGCCTGCATCTCAGAGCCCTACAACCTCCCTCACAGTAGACAACATGTTTTTACATTTTTTTTCCTGTCAATATAAATCATTTCACATTTTCACAGGCAATATTCCATTTGCAGGATACTAACCTATATAAACCACCCTGTAGCTTCCTTATATCCTCTTCAACACAGCTGAAGATACTGTAACTCAACACACTTATGAACTCAACTTCACAACCTTATCAAACCAGGCATTGAATAGCAATGCATATTATAAAGTAAAGGCTCAAACAGCAAAGATAATACATTCTCCTCAAATCAAACATAATCTCAGTTTTGGGTTCAAATGAACAAGGAACTATTATGACAGCTAAAATTCGCGTTGCATCTTACCAAGTCAAAAAATGTGCTTTATGAAAAACAGTGGGTGCAGCAGAAAGATTTCTAAATGAGACATTGATAGAGAAATAACCTCTGTTTGACAAGGGAACTGCTAATTTTAAAAATGATCATTTCTAAGATGAATAAGGAAAGAACCAATAGCAGAAGTTTGCAGATCAAAACTGGTTGATAATGTGAAATAATATATATCAGGATCTCCTCATGAGGAAGGAAAGCAAGTCAGAAAGGATCTGAGGCTTGGGTCAAGAAATTAAAGACAGTTTTTTTCTAGAAGATATAAACACACAGATAAACATAAATTAAATAGACTAAGTGCAGATCGAGGAGCAGATAGGGGAGCAGATCCTGGAAAGGTGTAATAATTATAGAGTTGTCGTGATGGGAGATTTTAATTTCCCAAATATTGATTGGCATCTCCCTAGAGCAAGGGGTTTAGATGGGGTGGAGTTTGTTAGGTGTATTCAAGAAGGTGTTTTGACACAATATGTAGGTAAGCCTACAAGAGGAAAGGCTGTACTTGATTTGGTATTGGAAAATGAACCTGGTCACGTGTCAGATCTCTCAGTGGGAGAGCATTTTGGAGATAGTGATCATATTTCTGTCTCCCTTACAATAGCATTGGAGAGAGATAAGAACAGACAAGTTAGAAATGCATTTAATTAGAGTGAGGGGAATTATGAGGCTATCAGGCAGGAAATTGGAGGCTTAAATTGGAAACAGATGTTCTCAGGGAAAAGTACGGAAGAGATGTGGCAAATATTCAGGGGATATTTATGTGGAGTTCTGTATAGGTACGTTCCAATGAGACAGGGAAGTTATGTTAGGGTACAGGAACCGTGGTGTACAAAGGCTGTAATAAATCTAGTCAAGAAGAAAAGAAAAGCTTACAAAAGGTTCAGAGAGCTAGGTAACGTTAGAGATCTAGAAGATTATAAGGCTAATAGGAAGGAGCTTAAGAAGGAAATTAGGAGAGCCAGGAGGGGCCATGAGAAGGCCTTGGTGGGCAGGATTAAGGAAAACCCCAAGGCATTCTACAGGTATGTGAAGAGCAAGAGGATAAGACATGAAAGAATAGAACCAATCAAGTGTAACAGTAGGAAAATGTGTATGGAACCGGAGGAAATAGCTGAGGTACTTAATGGATACTTTATTTCAGTATTCACTATGGAAAAGGATCTTGGTGACTGTAGTGATGACTTTCAGCAGACTGAAAAGCTTGAGCATGTAGATATTAAGAAAGAGGATATGCTGGAGCTTTTGGAAAGCATCAAGTTGGATAAGTCGCCAGGACCGGATGAGATGTACCCCAGGCTACTGTGGGAGGTGAAGGAAGCGATTGCTGAGCCTCAGGCAATGATCTTTGCATCATCAATGGGGACAGAAGAGGTTCCGGAGGATTAGAGGGTTGTGAATGTTGTTCCTTTATTTAAGAAAGGGAGTAGAGATAGCCCAGGAAATTACAGACCAGTGAGTCTTTCCTCAGTGGTTGGTAAGTTGATGGAGAAAATCATGAGAGGCAGGAATTATGAACATTTGAAGAGGTATAATATGATTAGGAGTAGTCAGCATGGCTTTATCAAGGGTAGGTCATGCCTTATGAGCCTGATTGAATTTTTTGAGGATGTGACTAAACACATTGATGAAGGAAAAGCAGTAGATGTAGTGTATATGGATTTCAGCAAGGCATTTGACAAGGTACCCCATGCAAGGCTTATTGAGAAGGTAAAGAGGCATGGGATCCAAGGGGACATTGTTTTCTCACAGAAGGCAAAGAGTGGTTGTAGACGGGTCATATTCTGCATGGAGGTCGGTCACCAGTGGGGTGCCTCAGGGATCTGTTCTGGGACACTTACTCTTGGTGATTTTTATAAATGACCTGGATGAGGAAGTGGAGCGATGGGTTAGTAAGTTTGCTGATGACACGAAGGTTTGAGGTGTTGTGGATAGTGTGGAGGGCTGTCAGAGGTTACAGCGCGACGTTGATAGGATGCAAAACTGGGCTGAGAAGTGGCAGATGGAGTTCAACCCAGATAAGTGTGAAATGGTTCATTTTGGTAGGTCAAATATGATGGCAGAATATAGTATTAATGGTAAGACTCTTGGCAGTGTGGAGGATTAGAGGGATCGTGGGGTCCAAGTCCATAGGACGCTTAAAGCAGCTGCACAGGTTGACTCTGTGGTCAAGAAGGCGTACACTGTATTGGCCTTCTTCAATCATGAAATTGAATTTAGGAGCCAAGAGGTAATGTTGCAGTTTTATAGGACCCTGGTCAGACCCCACTTGGAGTACTGTGCTCAGTTCTGGTCACCTCACTACAGGAAGGATGTGGAAGCCATAGAAAGGGTGCAGAGGAGATTTACAAGGATGTTGCCCGGATTGGGGAGCATACCTTATGAGAATAGGTTGAGTGAACTCGGCCTTTTCTCCTTGGAGCGATGGAGGATGAGAGGTGACCTGACAGAGGTGTATAAGATGATGAGAGTCATTGATTGTGTGGACAGACAGAGGCTTTTTCCCAGGGCTGAAATGGTTGCCACAAGAGGACACAGGTTTAAGGTGCTGGGGAGTAGGTACAGAGGAGATGTCAGGGGTAAGCTTTTTACGCAGAGAGTGGTGAGTGCGTGGAATGGGTTGCCGGCAACAGTGGTGGAGGTGGATATGATAGGGTCTTTTAAGAGACATTTAGATAGGTACATGGAGCTTAGTAAAATAGAGGGCTACAGGTAAGCCTAGTAACTTCTAAGGTAGGGACATGTTCGGCACAATTTTGTGGGCTGAAGGGCCTGTATTGTGCTTTAGCTTTTCTATGTTTCTATGTTTAAGTGCAATCTTATTTATCTTTTTCAGTTCCTTTCAAATTTTGTGTTCTATATTTATGAAACCAATATGACCTCAATGACATCAACAGAACTCTTAAAACTACAAAGTAATTACGAACTGCAATGCTTCCTTCATGTTTTCTGTAATTATAGCACGTTGAGATTTTGAGCCCCCTTTTCAGGAAAATCTACAGCCATTTCCCAAGCAGTGTGTTGGCTGGGATTCTTGTCATCAAAAGATTTTTAGTGATTCTCATACATAAATGTTTTTGTTCAAAAAGATGTAGATTGGAAAAAATTATTCACAATTTAAAATGTATCAGTTTTCAAATGTATTTAATTCATTTCCTTCTTCAAATTTACTCAGTGAACAAGTTCTGCACTTTCCCAGCACATCATGTGGCCTGTGCTTATGGAACCAATGAATAGTATCATCAGAAACACTTCCTTCAAGAGGCTGACCATTTTCTTGAACAGTGCCCTAAAGTACTGGATTATTCAGGCAGAGGGAACAGCCTCTGATGACTAATCTGACAATCCTAGTCTGAATCTTGCATTTTGACATGACTGCCTTGTACTCTTCTGAACTCCAATGGATACAGGTCAATCCCACTTAATCTTTTTAAACCTTGGAACATTCCCTTTTACCAGGAATCAGTCTGGTAAAATTATGCTACTCTGATGCCAAGAAAATGTTTTACAGAGACTAAAACTACACATTACTACAAAGAATATTCCAAAAAGATCTCAGCATTATTTCCTTACTTTTGCACTTTAATCCAGTTGTAGTAAGGAACAATAAGCCATTTTCTTTTTGTTTTCATGTTGTGTCCCTGTGGTTACTTTTTATATCATATGATCCAGAACATGACAATCTCTCTGCTCACCAACACTTAGTAGTTTCCCACCATGTATAAAAATATTACATTTTTTGTATTCTTCTGGCAATGTGAATATTATTATCTGTCTGGTTCTTTCACATACAGTATGTAACGTATACTGTATGTATATATTACTCTACAAATATTTCACACCTCTTAATAACAATTTTCCCAGTCACCTTTGCATTGTCAGCCCAGCCATTAAGATGAATATTATCGGTTGTGTGTAACAACAGGTTGGTGTGGTAGCTCACACGTAACGATCAGCAGGCCTAAACTTTGGTCTTTACTCCTTTATCATTACTTCCTATCCACTAGTATCCTTCTATTGATTGTTACACCAAATCCCTGGGCCATTATATTATTTATATCTTTTTTATCTTTACATCTTTTTCAAATGTGTTTTAAGAGATCCAAATTAATTACATCCACAACCCTTTAATTAATTAACTCCTTGATCATTTAAATTCTCAGAGATTTTACGATTTTCTAAATTCCTTATTAGAATCACAGAATCATAAAATGCCATGTGCTGAATAGTGGCTTTCAGGGCTCTGCAAATGGTACAAATCTCAGGATAACTGGTCTATATTTCCCTACATTTACCTCCCCTTTCCTAAATAGAGGCGCCACTTTTTCTACTTCCCAGTCTGCTGTCACTAAAGCCATGTTTCCAGGAAGGTTTAGAAGATAGTTAACAGAATCGATTTTGCAGATGCTGGAAATCCAGAGCAACACACACAAAATGCTGGAGAAACTCAGCAGGTCAGTCAGCATCTACGGAAATGAACAGTCAACGTTTCAGGTTGAGACCCTTCATCAGGTCTGGAAAAGAGGGGGAGAAAACCAAGATAAGAAGCTACAGGGAAGAGAAGTACAAGCTAGCAGGTGATAGGTGAAGCCAGGTGGGTGGGGCAGGGGGGTGAAGTTAGAAGCTGGAAAGTGGCATCAGAGAAGAGGAGAGGGTTGGGATTTAGAAGATCATCACTAATGTATGCATTTGCTCTGCAAACCCCACTCTGGGATCATTGCCATGGGGTTTATCCAGTTTTAGTCCCTTTCATTACCACAGTAATCTCTCTTTGGTATATTAATTACCTGTAAGTTCCAAACTGCCTTAATATTGCTAATTCCTCTTCATTTTTGCTCCAGTTAATAAACTTTCTAAAAAAAGACAGACAGATAATATATCATCAGGTGTTTCTACATTCTCTCACAATCTCTAAAATATACAGAAGGCATCATTTTCCTCTTTGAGCCAGTTGTGCCATTTACCAATTTCCTTGGTCATCATCTACCTCGACTCCATTTTTCTAGGGCAACACACACAAAATGCAGGAAGAAATCAGCAGGCCAGGTAGCATCTATGGAAAGGAATAAATAGCCGAAGTTTTGGGCCGAGAACCCCATTTTTCCGCCTTATCTCCATATGCCTGTCATTGTTTCAATGGGCCCCAACTGATTTGTGCTGCTTTCATTGTTTTTGTATTCTTGTGAAAGTCCTAAATCTTTATATTTCTTGCTAATTTAGTCTCATAATCTATCTCCTGATCAGTTATTTATGTGGTTGATGGCACTGGCAATACACGGCAAAGGTCTGCAGGTGACTCACAAAACATCTAGATGTATTTCTTCCGAACTACTAATGCTGCAATCTGCAGTCTGTAATCTCCTTTTAAGTAATGTACTTTTGAACCATTTGAACAATCTAGTGATTTTACCATCTTCTGAATTTGACTCTCAGGAATGCAGGTACAGCACCTGGAAGCGGATGAAGGTTGGCCATCACCAGAAGAAAGAGCACTGGGGTGGACTTCAAGTCAGACTAAAACATCGAGGTATGAAACTACTTCTCCTAGCACTATGTTGGCTAACTTGCAGTCACTGGAGAACAAGACAGCGGACCCAAGGGCAAGATAGCTGTATTGGAGGGAAATGAAGGATTGCTGCTTTCTCTGTTTCACTGGGACATGGCTCACTTCAGACATGCCAAGGGCTTCTCAATCCACCAGATGGAATGAACAGCTGATTCAAGGAAGGGAAGAGGGTGGGGGCTGTGCTCTTGGTTAACTCTTTGTGGTGCTCGAACATTAAGGTCTTATCGCACTCTTGTTCTCCCAACCTAGAACATCTAATAATTAAGTGCCTACCATTCTTGTTACCAAGAGCAATCCTGACCATTCAGCCAAAAGGAAATGTTAAATAAGCACTTGATATATTGAGTACTGTGATTAATAAACAAGAAACAGCCTAACCCACCACCTTTCATATGCTCAAATCAGGCTAGCTTGAAGAAATCTCTGCCCAGTTATCATCAGCATATCACCTGCAATCCAGGGGTCCCAACATACTTGACCACTGCTACGCTACCATCAAGAATGCCTACCGTTCCATCCCTACACTGCACTTCAGGAAATCTGATCACCAAGCTATCCTCCTCCTACCTGGATGCAGGCAGGGGCTAAAGGGCAAGGCTCCAGAGGTAAGGACAACAAAGAGGTGGTCGCAGGAGGCAGAGGAGCAGTTATGGGACTTCCTCAAGTCAGTAGACTGGGCCATGTTCAAGGACTCATCAGAAGATCTGAATGAAAACACCATGGTTGTCACAGACTTTATGAAGACACTCATAGATGAGTGTGTCCCCAAATATCATTCAGTCTTCCCCAACCAGAATGCCTGGATGAACCAAGAGATCCACAATTTGTTAAGGGCTAGATTAATGGCATTCAGGTTTGCTGGCCAAAGAAAGTAGAAGACATCCAGGTATGACTTTCTGGAAGCCATCTCACATGCAAAGTGGCAATTCCAGACCAAACTTGAATCACAGAAGGACGTTCAATAGCTGTGGCAGGCCTTGAATGCTATCAGCTCCTACAAGTAAAACCAAGTGGCATACTGTATGGGATCGGCTTCAATTTACCTATCAGAGCAACAGGTCCACAGTAGAGACCATCTTGTTGGCTCTTCACTCAGCCCTGAAAATTCTTCAGTGCAAAAATTGAAGATGCATACATCAGGATCCTCAATTTCCTGACTTACAGACCCCAGTCAGTTCAGATTGGCAACAACATCTCCTCCACAATTGTCATCAGCACAGGGGCATCACAGGCTGTGGGCTTGGCCCCCTGCTCTACTCACTTTATTCTTATGACTGTGAGCTTAAGCACAGCTCCAATGCCATATTCAAGTCTGCTGATGACACCACTGTCACAGGATGAATCAAAAGTGGTGATAAATTAGCATATAGGAGGGTGATTAAAAACCTGATTGAGTGGTGCCACAACAACCTCACTTAACGTCAGCAAAACCAAAGAGCTGATTATTGACTAGAGAAGGAGGAAACCAGAGGTCTATGAGCCAGTTCACATCAGAAGATCAGAGGTGGATAAGGTCAGTAATGTTAAATTCACTGGCATTATCCTTTCGAAGGATCTGCCCTGGGACCAGCCCAGATGCCATCACAAAGAAGGCATGACGGTGACTCTACTTTCTTGGAAGTTCGACATTTCTTTTAAACTTGGACAAACTTCTACAGATGCACGGTGGAGAGTATCCTGACTGATTGCATCTTGGCCTGGTATGGAAACCACAATGCCCATGAATGGAAAAGCCTACAAAAAGTAGTGGCTCAGTCCATCACAGGAAAAGCCCTCCCCACCATTGGGCACATCTACAAGGAGCACTGCCACAAGAAAGCAGCACCCTTCAACAAGGACCCCAACGTTCCAGGCCACCCTCTCTTTTCACTGGTGCCATTGATGAGGAGGTACAGGAGCCTAAGATCCCACACCACCAGGTTCAGGAAGTTTTGGAAACATCATAAGCTTTAAATTCTCTTCTTTTATCAATTTCCTCAGACAGAACTGGAGGGAATAATTTTTCAATGAGATTTTATTTCTACACAAACTGAGGAATTTGAATATATATTTTAAATATTTTTCATTGCATAAGTATCAGCCAACTTTTGAATCTAATTTTGCAGTCTGCCTTTGCCAATGTACCTTTTATTATGCACATGTTGGCTTACTGCCGACTCCCTGTGTCTCCTTGAAACTACATGTAAAATTCTACTGTACTGTGATCACTTAACACCTACACACGAGATTATTCATTAAGCCTGGCGCGTAACAAAAAAAAACATATGGTGTACTTGGCTCCATGAAGTGCAGGATGGTTGTCTCATGTATTCTCTTAAATGTTGGAAAAACAAAATCAGGCAACAGAAGGTGATATTTTGTTTGCATTTCTTTACTGGCTATGAAATGGCTGGCTTCAAGGCTTCTTCTAAAATCAACTACTGCAGACTTCTGTCTCTCTGGGCTTTCAACATTGCAATTCTCATCAGTTGTCCTTTCTCCCTTGTTTCCCGGTTCTTCAAATTAATGTTCTGTCAGATAGAAACTCTTCTCAAACGGTGATGTTAGGGCTGACCTTCCTGAAACTTTGTCTGTTAGAGTCAAAGTGTACAAGTTTTAAGATAAAAGCACATTGGGAAAGGTGTCACCAATTAGAAAGATAAAGTGAATACACTGAGATTAATGACTCAAGTAGTGGACCTTTTTTGTAGTTTTCACACAATAAATAGATCTATGCATCTGTTCTTGGAAGTCAATTGCTGAGCTGCTTGCAATGGATTGATGTCTTCAAAGCTAATAGCAATCTAGTAAAACTAATAACAGTTGCCTCTTGGGCAAAGCGATTTGTTCCTACATAGTTACCTAATGCAGATCAAAACCTTTAACTCCATGTTCTTAAGGATGTATTTGTATTCTTTGAAGTATTGTGGAGGATGCTTCAAAAGCTTGGCTTCTAGCTGTGCCAACCAGCGTTATAATAGGTCTTTGGTGAAGAGATACCTTGCTGGTCTACTCTTGCTAAGGATTACCCTCAAACAGATTTTGTATTGCAAATGACCAAATGTAATGTGTGTGTATTTCCTAGGTCAGAAAAATCTTTCTGCAACTGAATTAAGTCATAGCAAAAGACATGTACCTACTTCAGAAATTACCTAGGGTTTCCCATAGCCCTCTATTTTTCTAAGCTCCATGTACCTATCCAGGAGTCTCCTAAAAGACCCTGTTGTTTCCGCCTCCACCACCGTCACAGGCAGCCCATTCCACACACTCACCACTCTCTGCGTAAAAAACTTACCCCTGACATCTCTTCTGTACCTACTTTCAAGCACCTTAAAACTGTGTCCTCTCGTTCTAGCTATTTCAGCCCTGGGATTTCTGACTTGACTTCTGCTCCTTCAATAATCAGAGGGGTTGTAATGTCTAGAGTGACCTGTTCCAATGGAAACAGATTTCTAGTTCCTTGCACCATTGCCAGTTCAAGTTATATATAGTACTGGTTAAAGTTTTAATGCAAAATACTGCTTGTGTCCTTTTTTCCAGTTAAAAGCTGAAATAAAACAGAAGAAGCTGAAATAAAACAGAAGAAGCTGAAATTATTTGCCAGGTCAGTCCTCATCTGTGAAAGGTAGCCTTTTACATCAACTGAAAGTTAGGTTAAATGATATGAAGTCATAGAATCATTTGCCAGAAAAAGTGTCGTACAGCCCAACTGGTCCATGCCAACAAAGATTCCCATTTTCCTGCATCTGTCCCATGTCCTATAAAAACCTTTCCTATCCATGTATCTACCCTCCTACTTAAATGTTGCTAATGTACCAGCATCAACCATTTCCTCTGGTAGCTCATTCTATATACTGAACACCCTTGTGGAGAAGATGTTGGCAACAACATCTCCTTCACAACCTCCCTCAGCACAGGTGCACCACAAGCATGTGTGCTTAGCCTCCTGCTCCGCTTGATTTATACATATGACTCCGAGGCTAGTTCCATGCATTCATCAGCTCCAATGTTACATTTAAGTTTGCTGTTGTTGGCTGAATCAAGGGCGGTGATGTATCAGCGTATAGGAGCTGAAAACTGAAAATCTGTCTGTGTGGTGCCATAACAACAATCTCTCGCTCAAGACCCAGATCATTATTGTTTTCTGGAGGAGGAAACCAGAGGTCCATGAGCCAGTCCTCATTGGGAGATCTAAGGTAGAGAGGATCAGCAACTTTAAATTCCTCAGTGTTATATTTCAGAGGGTCTCTCCTTGGTATGACATGTAATGCTATTATGAAGAAAGCTTAGTAGTGCCTCTACTTTCTAAGAAGTTTGCGAAGTTTTGATATGTCATCTAAAACTTTGACAAACTTCTATTGATGTGTGGCGAAGAGTAGATTGACTGGTTGCATCATGAAACGCCATTGTATGGAAAAGCACCAAAAAGTTGTGGATATGGCCCAGTCCATCACGGGTAAAGCTCTCCTCACATCTACAAGGAGCACTGCCATAAGAAAGTAGCATTGATCATCATGGACCCCCATCATCCAGGCCATGCTCTCTTCTCACTGCTGCCATCAGGAAGAAGGGATAGGAGCCTCAGGACCCACATCATCAAGTTCTGGGAGAGTAATTACCCCTCGACTATCAGGCTCTTGAACCAGAGAGGGTAACTTCATTCGACTTCACTTGCTCCATCATTGAACTGTTCCCAAGGACTCTTCATCTCAAATTCTCAATATTTATTGCTTATTTATTTGGTATTATTTTTTCTCTTTCTTTTTGTATTTGTATCGTTTGTTGGGTTTTTTTGCACATTGGTTGTTGTCTATCCTGTTGGGTGAGTTCTTTCACTGATTCTATTGTGTTTCTTCCATTTACTGTGATTGCCTGCAAGAAAAAAATCTCAGAGTTGTATATGGTGACATAAATGTACTTTGATAATAAATTTAGTTTGAACTTTGAAACCTCTGGGTGAAAAAGTTACCCCCTTGATTTCCAATTAAATCTCTTCTCACATGCCTGAAACCTATACCCTGTAGTTCTTAATGCCCCAATGCTGGGCAAAAGGCTGCCTGTATTCATCCTATCTATGCCCCTTGTGATTTTATACACCTCTTTAAGATTAACCTTATTTTCCTATGCTTCAATGAAAAAGGTCCCAACCTGCTTGACCTCTCTACATAATTCAGTCCCTCAAGTCCTAGCAACATCCTCGTAAATCTCCTCTGCATTCTTTCTACCTTTGTGGTATCTTTCCTATAGAAGAGTGACCTATCACAACACTCCATATAGCGGCCTCACTAATGACTTGCACAACTATCATAGTCAATGCCTTCACCAATGAAGGCCAGCATATCAGAAGCTTTCATCAACACCCTGTCCAACTGTGGTACCTATTTCAGGGAATCATGTACTTGTACTCCAAGATCACTCTGTTTTACAATACTCTACTATTCATGATGAATGTCCTACCTTGATTTTTCGTCGCTAAACACAACACTTCACACTTAGCCAATTCAAACTCAATTTGCCATTGCCCAGTCTACTTACCCTGCTGATCAAGATCTCTCTGTTCATTCTGAGAACCATCTTCACTGTCAATGATGGCACCAGTTTCAGTGTGACCTGCAAACAATGCCTTGCACATATTCATCCAAATAATTGATATAGATAATATACAGCAAATGGCCTGGTACTGACTCCTGGGGAACGTTACTAGTCATGGGCCTTCAATCTGAGGAAAGAAACTTTCCATATCACCAAAACAATCCGGTTTTATATGAGATTATTTCTAGTTCTGATGAAAGGTGACAGAGCTGAAACTCTGTTGTTTCTCTTAGTGCAGATGCTACTTGAACTGCTGATTATTTCCAGCAAATAACTTACATAAGACTGGGCTAATATGGCTGCAATTTAAATCACAGACCAATCCTCGTGTGCCCGTAACCTGTTCTCCATCTATGTGTTTGCCATTGCCCTCTAACTCTTCTTCTGACGAAGGGCCTTCAACTGGAAGTATTAATTGTTTTAATTTCCGCAGATGCTGCCTGACTTGCTGAGGGTTTCCAACAATTTCAGTTTTTATTACCCTTCAGAGTTACCTAGACAAGATAGTGCTTAACTGGTTCTGTTCTAACATGCCCGTAACCAGAGGAATGTCCACAAAGGTTAACTGTTCCGACTCCCATAGCTTTATCTCTGATGGCCTCCAATAATAAGTGCCAGAACTTCTCCTATTTCTCAGATCTCTACCACGGGAATATTACCTTAAATACAGCATCAGCCTCCACATGTGTTAGACAATAGCTGGCTCTGCCTTCTCATGATTGCTCTGTTATAGATTAGAAGCTGGGATCATCTTATTTGAAGAAAGGGTAGAAGGGAGATCTGATTGTGGGATACTTCCCAGTAGTGAAGGGATCAATGACTGGAGATTATTCCAGGAATGAAAGGGTTAACATACAGGGATAAGGATGATTCCAGGAGTGCGTGGGGTTAACATATAGGGAGCATTTGGCAGCTTTGGGCCTGTACTCGCTGGAATTTAGAAGAATGCAGGAGGATCTCATTGAAATCTACTGACTGTTGAAAGAACTAGATAAGGTGGATATGGAGAGAATGTTTCCGGTGGTGGGAGTATCCAGAACTACAGGCCACAGCGTCATAATTCGGGGGGACCTTTTAGAACAGAGGTAAGGAGGAATTTTTTTAGCCAGGGAGTAGCAAATCTGTGGAATGCTCTGCCACTGATTGTGGTGAAGGCCAAGTCCGTGGGTATATTTAAGGCGGAAGTTGATAGTTTCCTGATCGGTCAGGGCATCAAAGGATATGGCAAGAAGGCAGGTGAATGGGTTTGAGTGGGATCCGGGACCAGCCATGATGGAATGGCGGTGCAGACTCAATGGGCTGATTGGCCTAATTCAGCTCCTATGTCTTATGGTCTTACGGTATAAAAATAAAGGAAAAAATAATAAAATTGATGCAGGAAATGTTTTTGTGTAGCTTGTGGCTGGAATCTGGAATGCACTGCCTGCATGTGATGCAATTAAGTTTCCTCATGGCCTTCAAAAGGGAATTGAATAAACATATGAAGATGAAAAATATGCAAAGCGATGGAGATGGGGCCTAGGCATGGAACTTGTGAGTTGCTCTGATAGAGAGTTATTGCAAACACAATGGACTGAATGGCATCCTTCTCGAGACCATTCTATTTTCTCTAAATCCTCTTGATTGGACCGCTTATATGTTAAAAGGTGAATTCTTGAGCTCTTGATCACCCATTCTAAGTCATCACAGCCCTTTCATTTTATTTGTCTGCCTGCAGTACACTTTCTCTGTAACTACAATACTACTGTATTTCTTTTACTATTCAGTGTAGTTATGTACAGCATGATCTGTCTGGATGGCACATAGCAAAAGGTTTTCACTGTATCTCAGTACAGGTGACAATAATAAACCAGTACCTATACCTAATTTTCCTTCTGTTTAAAACTGGGAAGAATTATAATCACCATCTTTGATCCCCAACATAAAACTTGTTCCTTAAATCCAAATCCATTCTTTCCCTAACAGTGTCTCTGAATTTGACAATTTGTAAACAAAGTTAATTAGTACGACACTAAAATGAGTTTTATATCAAGTACTGCAGCCACCACTGAGGAGACCTAATTCTGGCATTGTTGTATCATCCAACTCCCCTCCATTTCTCAAGTAGTAAGCTGCTGAAACTTTCATTCAGGCCTTTGTTACCCCTGGATTTGGCTTTTTTAAAAAAGTTTTGTCCTCCTCATGCCACCCTTCAAAACCTCAAGGCCCTCATAAACTTTGCTGTTCATGTCCTCATGCCCCAAGCAGATGTTCAAAGTTCAAAGTACAAATTTATTATCAAAGTATGTATACCACGTGCAACCTTGAGATTCATCTTCTTGCAGGCAGCCACAAAACTGAAACACAATAGACCGACAAACATCCAATGTGAAAAAGAAGACAAATCGTGCAAATAGCTTTGAAAAAAGTAAACCAATAATACATAGAGCATGAGCTGCAGAGTCTCCAAAAGTGAGTTTACAGGCCGTGGTGTCAGTTCGGTGCTAAGACGAGTGAAGCCAGTCCAGGAGCCCAATGGCTGCAGCACAAGAGCTGCTCCTGAACCTGGCAGCATGGCACCTACAACTCCCACCTGATGAAAGTGGCAAGAAGAGAGGAAGACGGGTCAAACACAGGCAGACACTTTAATCTGGCTCAACACTTTAATCGGTGCAGAGTAATGGAGCGGAGCATGGGTCTGTTTTCTGCTCTTGGGCCTTCATGCAACGTTTTTCCCCATGTGATGCTTGCTCCCATTCTCACAAGTCAAGTTCACCAAATCCTTCAAGAAATTGCACAATTGCTAGTTCACTTAGAGAGTTCAAAAGTACATTTCATAAAAGGAAATTAGAAGATAAGAACTGTACCAACTGTAATTATCTTCAATCTTTGAAAAGGTTTATAAACATTCATCAAAGGGTGACAAAACTCATAATGATAATTAAGATGAAGAATTAAGTAAATTTCTTTCAGAAAATAATATTTTAAGAAACGATATATGAGCAATTTGAAAGACAACCCACAGCAGAAAAGCTTTTAAGGAATAAGCAACTTTGGATCTACATTTCCCAAAGTATTCCATCAGATAGGTTTTTATACATATTTGGCCTGCTTTTAATCATATGATAATAGAAGATGAATTAATGGATTTTGGTCTTCCACCAATTCCTGTTTTCCATTCCTGAATCAACACTGAGCCCTGCGTACTTTATTCCTTCCTTCCTTGATGTTTTACTTCAGTCATACAAATAAGCTTCCATTGCAAAGCCTTGCCTTTCTTTGTCTGTGTCAATGAGATGCCTTTCATTTCTCCTCATGAAGACCAGGTTTGGGTTTAACCACTGCTGGCTCCAATTCCATGTCCTGTATGGAGACAATCAGCATTGAACCTATCCAGTGGAACGCTGTTGCAGTAGTCTGATTGGTTTGGGATGCATACTCTATGTAAATGAATGATATTCCCTCATCTCAGTGGAATAATAAATCACATCAGAGTAAAACAAAAATAGCATCTCATAAGTCATAACAACCACTTTTCAGTTGAAATGCAGCACATAATAATTTCCAAGTGCTGCACTAAGTACTGAGCTATCACTTCTCATGCAATTAACAAATCAGTTAGCAGACGGGTTTCTTTCAAATGTTTCTTACAAGCTAAGTGATTACCCTGTCTTTTTAGAACAATAGTCAGTTTTTAATGAAACCTGATCTTTTGGGGTTTATTTTTGTATTACAACAACTTTCTATCCAGCAGTATCTGCCATGAAGCTTTTAGTGAGATGTGGGTTAACGGGGCAATTTTTACACCTCCATTGCCATCTCCCTCCTCCCTGAACCATTACTTTATTGAAAACAGAAGCAACGGGAGACCAACTGGACAGCTCATCACAGTAAATAAATTGAACAGAAGGCAATTAAAAATAGTGCACCACTAACAAAAACATTGATAAATAAACAAAGCAAGATTTGGGAATAACAAATGGTTCCCCTTGAGATAGCTCTCCCCTTCAGCAAGATCACGGTTGATACTGAAATTTAAATCAATAATCTGATAGAAGTTTATAAAATTAGGAGAGGCATTGATAGTGCGAGAATCTTTGTTTCCCAGAATAGAAATCAAATACTAAAGAGTAAAGCTTTAAGGTGAGAGGGGGAAAATTTAAAGGAGTTTTGTGAGACTCTGTTATCTTTAGGTGCCTATAAAACACTGCCAAATGTGGTGGTGGAAGCAAATATAATAATGACGTTTAAAGGCTTTTAGATAGACACATGAATATGTAGGTTTGGGGGGAAGGGATGGGTAAGGAATCATGTGTAGGAAGAAGAAATTAGTTTAACTTGGCCTTTTGCTCGGCATAGGCATTATGTTCCAAAGGGCCTTACCTGTGCTGTACCTTTCTATATTCTATGCTCCATGTAGTCCTATTCAGAAACATAGAAACATAGAAAACCTACAGCATAATACAGGCCCTTCGGCCCACAATGCTTTGCCAAACATGTACTTACTTTAGAAATTATCTAGGGTTACCCATAGCCCTCTATTTTTCTAAACTCCATGTATCTATCCAGAAGTCTCTTAAAAGACCCTATCATATCCGCCTCCACCACCTTTGCCGGCAGCCCCTTCCATGCACTCACCACTCTCTGCATAAACAACTTACCCCTGACATCTCCTCTGTACCTACTTCCAAGCATATTAAACCGTGCCCTCTTATGTAAGCCATTTCAGCCCTGGGAAAAAGCCTCTGACTATGCACACAATCAATGCCTCTCATCATATTATACACATCTATCAGGTCACCTCTCATCCTTCACCGCTCCAAGGAGAAAGAGCCAAGTTCACTCAACCTATTCTCATAAGGCATGCTCCCCAATCCAGGCAACATCCTTATAAAATCTCCTTTGCACCCTTTCTATAATTTCCACACCCTTGAGGTGACCGGAACAGAGCATAGTACTCCAAGTGGTGTTTGATCACAACTACCCTGACGCCCCAAGTAAATACACAATTATGTGTACAAAGCAATTTCTCCTAATCTCACACTGAATTGTCGGTCTCTCATTGTGCGAATAAGACCCTAAATTCTGGACTGTAGAGAAGCAGCTTCTCAGCATCGACCCTTCCAAACTTTTTCCAGAATCTAATTTCATTCTTGTAAGCCCATCTTTATCAACTTCATCTATGAAGTGTGGTAATGTCTCTTGGGCAGATATATCCTTTCTTAAGTGTAGAGTCTGGAATAGCAACAAGTGTGAAGTTATAATAAGCATTGTCTCAGGAAAACGTGAAAAGTTACATCAAATCACTTTAAATCTTATAATCATCATTACAACCCTGTTGGCAAAAAAGTTAAAATTTCTGCATTTAATCTACAATGATAGATAAATCTCTTGCATTTACCGTAAGAGATTAAGCCATTATGCCTACTAAGTCTGATCCGCTGTTCGATCATGGCTGATTTACAATTGAGCACATCTACAAAGAGCGCTGTCGGAGAAAAGCAACATCCATCATCAAGGACCCCCACCATCCTGGCAATGCTCTCTTCTGGTTGCTGCCACTGGGAAGTAGGTACAGGAGCCTTAGGTCCCACATCATCAAGTTTAGGAACAGTTAGTATCCTACGACCATCAGGCTCCTGAACCAGCTTCATGGATAGCTTCACTCACCTCAACACTAAACTGATTCCACAACCTACCTACTCAATTTCTACGACTCCACAACTCATGCTTTCAGTTGTATGTATGTATGTATTTATTTATTTATTAGTTATTAGTTTGTTTGTATGTATTTTTTGCATTTGCACATTTTATCTTCTTTTGCACATTAGTTGTTTTCCAGGCCTTATTTGTGTGTTGTGTTTCATTAATTCTATTGTATTTCTTTGTTCTACTATGAATACCTGCAAGAAAATTAATCTCAGGGTAGTATCTGGTGATCTATACCTGTAGGTACTATGATAGTATATTTACTTTGAACTTTGATTTTTTCCCCTCTCAACCTCATTCTCCAGCCTTCTCCCTGGAATCTTTGAGGCCCTTAATAATTATTCATCATTTTGAAAAATGTATTCAACAAAACTGAATAACTGTCTTTTCCAGCACTTTTTTGGCCATTTCTAAACTCGGCTACATCTCTTATATTCTATCACATCTTGATTTTCTAACTGGCTCTGCAGCAGACAGAACGGCTCATAGCTTTAATTAGTTACAAATCTCAACTCAGTGAGGACTCCAGCTAGAGCAGGGCTTCCCAAACTGGGGTCCACAGACCCCCTCAGTTAATGGTAGGAGTCCATGGCATAAAAAAGGTTCGAAACCCTGAGCTAGAGAGAAGCTGTAAAGCTTCCACATGGTGTTCTTGGTGAGTACAACCATATTAAATGTTTTAAATGTTTTGTTTATTATGTTAATACTTCAGACATTTCCTCTTAATTTTGTTGCAATTAAACAGTCACGTTTAAATGATAATTCCAAAAATATCACACACTCTGAGACCCATCATTTCCTGTCTGTAAAAATTTGCTTTGGCATGAGAAAATGCAGAGATCAAAAAATTTTGTGGAGAGTTGTGGAACTGGAGCTTCAGAAAAGTGTTTCCAGTGTTTGCGAGCTGAGTTGGCTCTTTCTCCAAAGTGTTGCTCAATGTTTTTAGCTAATAATTCTCTGGGTGTCAACAAGTAATCAAAATTACCATAATAATTGGAAGTTCTTTTCTTTTTGTAACTGGAACCTGTGACAAGGCTGTATATTTCTGGACATGTAGAAAGTGCACTTGTTTCCATCTAGATCATTAATACAGATCAAACAGGCAAGGACTCGGCCCTGATCCTCACTGGCACACTGCTAATAACAAAGCGCTAGTTTGAATGTTACCCACATAAACCTTCTCTGTTACCTATCGATTGGCATTTATTAGTTCATAATATTATAGACACAACCCCACAGTCCTTAAACTATGTAACAACCACATGTGTGTGACACATAGATAATTTGTTAAAATATGGATTAACAACATCCACTGATTCTCCCCGCCTTCCCTATTGGTTACACTTTTAAAAGAAAATTTGAATAATGCTCAGCTGAGGGAGGTTGAAAACTGGTGAGGGCATTTACATGCGCCAAGTTGTAACCTATAGGCTAATGTCTGGCCTGTTTTGAATGGGTGACCACTCTAGGTGGTTTTGCTGCCCTGCTCTTGTTGCCGAGAAGCGTGATGATTTTTTTGAGTTAGTCTCTGTGCACTCAAGGAGAACTATTTTGCAAATGAGCTGCCCACAGCCAATTTTTTTTTTATTTTATTGAGACATAGCATGAAATAGGCCTTTCCAGCCCTTTGCGTCACACGCCCACCATCCCCCGATTTAATCCTAGCCTAATCATGGAACAATTTACAATGAGTAATTAACCTATCAACCGCTACGTCTAAGGACTGTGGGAGGAAACTGGAGCACCCAGAGGAAATCCACCCGGTCACAGGGAGAACGCACAAACTCCTTAGAGGCAGTGTGGGAATTGGACCCGGGTCTCCTGTACTGTAAAGTGTTGTGCTAACCACTATGCTACCGTGCTGCCCATATGAATGTATGCCTTAAATAATGTCATCAGATTTTATTGATATTTCTGGGGCTTGATGCTAACACTGTGTTCGAACCCAGACCAATCACAAACGAGAGAAAATCTGCAGATGCTGGAAATCCAAGCAACATACACAGAATGCTGGAGGAACTCAGCAGGCCGGGCAGCATCTATGGAGGATGAAGGGTCTCGGCCTGAAATGTCGACTGTACTCTTTTCCATAGATGTCGCCTGGCCTGCTGAGTTCCTCCAGTATTCTGTGTATGTTGCCAATATAGAAGATATTGCCAGCCTGGCAGGTGGAACACGTGTCTCCTGTCACATTGGACACTGACATACGTATGGGTTTTATGAATGTAAAATGCAAACAACAGGATGAGATTCTAAAGCTGTACAGTGAAGTTTCCCAACTTGCTACTGACCAAAGTATACATCACAGAAACTTGTTCATCCAATTATAATCTGATCTAATTGTGACATCCAGTACAAATCAAACTGGAAAGAGATTCAACTCCTAATGCATTTAAGATGTAAACAAATAAGCTAAGAGTCTTCTCTGGTACCTGAAATGTCTATCAATAAGGAATTGTTAGTTCCGCATGGTTGTTTCTCGTTGATATTGATTAACTTTTATTTCCTGTTGTTGATTTAGCTGGTTATAACTTCAAACAAAACAACATCACATTCTTTCCATGGTTCAGACTTAATAAATTCTACTGAGGCCAATCATTGTAAAGACAGTAAGGATTCTGTGCCATTTTTGACCTTCTCTCAAAGATTTGAATGTTTAATTCTGATTGTGGTCCATTGGTTCAATTGGAATTTGTTTTATAACGTACAGTGAATGGCACTGCACATCAATGGACCTGGAGAAGACTCGTTTATTCTGAGTCAGCCAACTCCAGCTATTGTATTGCACCAAAGAGCAGGGCCAAAGGATTAAAGTGCTCATAAATAAAGCACTTAGAATACAAATCTGAGTAAATGCTTTCCAACAAGTGTAAAATATTGCGGAATAATAAACTGACCTTGATAAAAGCGGTAAAAACATTTAGGTTGTTATGAATTTGAGTGATGAACTGCAATAGGTATTGGTGGCAGTTTCTCATCCAGAGTGTATAAAACTAAAAAAAAGAAATAACTAAAAGGACCATTGGCACTGTGACCATTCCTGATAAAAGATTACATAGAATTGATACTCATGAAATCTTGCCAGTTTACTTCATTTCCAAAGCATGGGAAATAAAGGTTTGACTTCACTTTCTGACCCACAAAAATACTCAGATGGAATGACAGAAAATCAATCTGATATTATTATCAAAACTACTCAACTCGAACCTGCTGCTTTCCAAAGATGGGTATTTATTGAAGTTAGGAAGACAGAGGCAATAGATCTTCTTTGTGAGGTGTTTTGTTATTCACTGTATATCTGCTTTGTAACCTTCAAGCTCACTGGTAAAAAAAGATCCCAGACCCTTTTAAGGGCAAGACTTCTGTTGCAATCTTTTCTCCATTATCCACAGTCCTGCACCGCTTTTGAAGAAACTGACTCAACAAAGTTTTCATAAATAAATGATTTCCCTCAAGGACTTTCACCTTCTAGCTATGATCTTGATGTGTACAATCATTGGTAACTGTCAGTACAATAACATGATTAAATTAGAAGGTTGTATTACTCGGGGGGGGGGGGGAAGAGGGCAATAAAAAAGTTACAGTACTGAAAACCAAACTTGCATTTCAATCCATTCAATTCGATGACCGAATAAGGCCTTAGGCATTGACTGCTGGCAGTCAGGGAGCCAGCCCAGCGGAGCATTAGGCACTAGATAGCAGCAGTGCAAAAGTTTTCTGAGGAGTCAGGACAAGAAATCCTCCTCCTCCTTGGCTGACAAAAACTCTCCGTAGGAATTTTTGGACCATGGTCTATCTCCAGCAGCAATTTAAGGTGCAAGCACACAAAAAAAGTATTTTCTCTGTTTGCTGCCTCCACCCAGATCAACATGGCCATCTGCTGCTGTCGGGAAACTAAAGCAAGTGGGCCTTGGGTGTCAGTGAATCTGCTAATACTCCTGTCATACTCTGCAGATGATTTTTAAGCATGAATGAAGTTACTGAAGGTACATTTTAATTTTTTATTTCTTGGATGTTCCACAGTGAGCAGTTGCATTGTTGCATTTGACCCAGAAAACATAATGTTGTACTCTCTGAGAATTACAGTAACACCGTTCCATGTTTGAAAATTGGAGTGGTGGTAAGTTTTAGTGCAGGTGAGCACGTGAATGGTAAAGCTGAACCCTGACAGATAAAGCTCAGTGAAGGAGTGTGGGAGAGATAATATTTGCTAATTGCTTCACTGAAGGATGTTGTTTCGTTTGGCACTATACATGTATACGGTTTAATGGCAATAAACTGAACTTGAATTTGATTTGCCTCCAGGTTGTCACTGATCTAGTTTCCTCAGCATCTGGACCTATGATCCTCAACTCTCCATGCTATGCATCTGCTTCCCTTTCAAAATGTGCTTCAGGACTACCTGGACAACATTGATGTTGTCTCACCAAATAGATTCAATAGGTTTCAATCAGTACATTTAATATCAAAGAAATGTATACAATATACATCTTGAAATCCTTTTTCTTCGTTCCTACCTTGTTTAGTTTCTACCTTGACTCTGCCCTTTTCTCACTGGTTTGATTCTTTCCCTCTTAGTACCTTGACAGTTTCCTCTTCTGAAGCATCTTCACCATAGCTCTTCAGTCCCTCCATATCTCTCCCATTCTAGAATGATACAAAGGCCCTATATTTCACTGAGTACAAGTCCAGCCAGTACCCTTCCACCAGCAATCTCATTTACAAGGTTGAATGTGTTCTTTAACTCCACTTGCTCTCTCCTGATCAAAGATGTAGCCACGTAAACTGGTATTGGCCCAGGCTATGCCTGTTCCCTTGTGGGATATGAGGACCAATCTTGGTTTTACTTTCATTCCTCAACTCCTTTTCTGGTAAAGAATTACAAAAATTCATGACATTGCTGCCAGTTTCCACTCTCCACTCACTTTCAGCAATGATCCTTCCCTTTCTAGATATCTCTCTCCTCAGCGGAGTTCGTGGCATGATCCATTACAAACCTCACAACATACCTTGATTATACTTCCTTCAATCCTACTTCCTGTAAGAACTCTATTACGTTCTCACCATACTTCCATCTGTTGTATATGCCTTAGTGATTAAAGTTCCCACAACAGTGAATGGATTTAAATATTCATGGACTATAGGTGTGCAGAAGAGGGATGGAAAACAGTAATGGCTAGGGTGTTGGCAGTGAATATGCTGGAATGGTCAATGACAGTGGTCCCCAACCACTGGGCCGCAAAGCATGTGCTACCAGGCCGCGAGGAAACGATATGATTTGGCGATATGAAATGATATGAGTCAGCTGCACCTTTCCTCATTCCCTGTTACACACTGCCGAACTTGAACAGCCCTTCCCCCCCGCCCCATTGGCCAGTCCGCAAGAATATCGTCAATATTAAACCAGTCTGTGGTGCAAAAAAGGTTGGGGATCCCTGGTCAAGGACCATTGAGAATGTGACTAAACACATTGATGCAGGTAGAGTAGTATATGTAACATATATGGATTTCAGCAAGTCATTTGATAAGGTACCCCATGCAAGGCTTATTGAGAAAGCAAGGAGGCATGGGATCCAAGGGGACATTGCTTTATGGATCCAGAACTGGCTTGCCCACAGAAGGCAAGGTGTGGTTGACGACGGGTCATATTCTGCATGGAGGTCGGTCACCAGTGGGGTGCCTCAGGGATCTCTTCTGGGACCCTTACTGTTCGTGATTTTTATAAATGACCTGGATGAGGAAGTGGAGGGATGGGTTAGTAAATTTGCGTATGACACAAAGGTTGGAGGTGTTGTGGATAGTGTGGAGGGCTGTCAGAGGTTACAGCGGGATAATGATAGGATGCAAAACTGGGCTGAGAAGTGGCAGATAGAGTTCAACCCAGATAAGTATGAGGTGGTTCATTTTGGTAGGTCAAATATGATGGCAGAATATAGTATTAATGGTAAGGCTCTTGGCAGTGTGGAGGATCAGTGGGATCTTGGGGTCGAGTCCATAGGACACTCAAAGCTGCTGCGCAGGTTGACACTGTGGTTAAGAAGGCATACGGTGCATTGGCCTTCATCAATCGTGGGATTGAGTTTAAGAGCTGAGAGGTAATGTTGCAGCTATAATGGAACCCTGGTCAGACCCCACTTGGAGTACTGTGCTCAGTTCTGATCACCTCATTACAGGAAGGATGTGGAAACCATGGAAAGGGTACAGAGGAGAATTACAAGGATGTTGCCTGGTTTGGGGAACATGCCTTATGAGAATAGGTTGAGTGAACTCGGCCTTTTCTCCTTGGAGCAACGGAGGATGAGAGGTGACCTGATAGAGGTGTACAAAATGATGAGAGGCATTGATCATGTGGACAGTCAGAGGCTTTTTCCCAGGGCTGAAATGGTTGCCACGAGAGGACACAGTTTCAAGGTGCTTGGAAGTAGGTACAGAAGAGATGTTAGGGGTAAGTTTTTTACGCAGAGAGTGGCGAGTGCATGGAATGGGCCGGCGATGGTGGTGGAGGTGGAAACGATAGGGTCTTTTAAGAGACTCCTGGATAGGTACATGGAGCTTAGAAAAATAGAGGGCTATGGGTAACTCTCGGTAATTTCTAAGGTAAGGACATGTTTAGCACAACTTTGTGGGCTGAAGGGCCTGTATTGTGTTGTAGGTTTTCTATATGTTTCTAACTTTGAAGATGGGTGTGAGATATTAAGTTACATGCGCCAATGCAGTTGTGTTCCTGGAACTTCAGAATCAGATTTAATATCACCGGCATATATTGCAAAATTGGTTGTTTTGCAACAGCCGTACATTGCATAACATAATAATCAGTCAGTCAGTCAGTGGCTGCCGTCCCGAATCCGGGGTTGGTGGCTATGCACCTCCTTCTTCGATCTTGCGCTCTATTTCTGGCCTCAGCATAACTGAACCCAGTCCATTGCCTCACATTATCGTACCAAGTGGTTCGCTGCCTTCCTCTTTCCCTCTTTCACAACATAATAATAATCATCAAGTTACGGTATTGCTTGTACTGGTGTAACTATATGTTATAATTATGTGGTTTTTGTCAGTTTTTCAGTCTTGGTCTGTCCTGTGTTTCTGTGATATCACACTGGAGGAACATTGTATCATTTCTTAATGCATGCATTACTAAATGACAATAAAAGAGGACTGTGTGTCCTCATAATCTCATAATCTAATCTAATCTAATAAAGGACTATAAATTACAAACAAAATTTATTTTTAAAAAAATTAAATAAGTAGTGCAAAAGAGAGATAAAATATGGGGTAGTGTACATGGGCTCATTACAGATGGTGGGGGGAGGAAGCTGTTACTAAAGCATTGAATGTGTGCCTTCAGGCTCCTGTACCTCCTCTTTGATGGGAGCAATGAGTAGAGGCATGCTGTAGGTGATGGGGGTCCTTAATGATCGATGTCTCCTTTTGAGGATGACCTTGATGCTGGGGAGTCTTGATGATGGAGCTGGCTGAATTCACAAATTTCTGCAGCTTTCCCCCCATTTGTAATAGCCCCTCCATACCAGACGGTGATGCAGCCAGTTAGAATGCTCTCTATGGTACATCATACCCAGTCTCCTGCAACTTCTAAAGGAATATAATTGCTAACATGCCTTCTTTGTAATTGCAACAATATGTTGGGCCCAGGATAGATCATCAGAGATATTGACATTCAGAAAGTTGAAGCTGCTCACCCTTTCCACTGCTGATCCCTCAATGAATACTGGTGGACATAACCTCAACTTCCCCTTGCTGATGTCCACAATCAATTCCTTGGTCTTACTGACGTTGAATGCAAGGTTGTTATTATGACACCCTTCGACCAGCTGGTTGATCTCACTCCTGTATGCCTGCTCGTCACCATCTGAAATTCTGCCAACAAGAGTTGTGTCATTGGCAAATTTATAGATGGAGTTTGAACTGTGTCTAGCCACACAGATGTGGGTATAGAGAGAGTAGAGCACGTATCGTTGAGGCACACCACTGTTGAATGTCAGTGAGGGGGAGCTGCTGTTTCCGATCTGCACTGACTGTGGCCCCCCCCCCGATGAGGAAGTCCGGGATCTAGTGCAGATGGAGATACGGAGGTCCAAATTTCGGAGTTAGGATATGATAGTGTTGAAAAAGAATGTCAGGATGTATATTGTATACATTTCTGTGACATTAAATGTACCTATTGACCTATTGAAACATGAGCTGTGCACTGTCCTTGGGCTGCATAACTCACATTGCATTCTTCAGAGACTTGTTCTGCTCATCGTGATTCATCGTCCAGGATGGATTCCTGGTGCAGGGTGTCTCTTATTATACAGCAAATAAGGTTGGAAAATTGCTAGAGTTACTGTTACCATCAGGTAGGAGATACAGAAGCCTGAAGGCACACAGTCAGTGAATCCGGAACAGCTTCTTCTCCCTCTGCCATTCGATTCCTAATTGGACATTGAAGCTTTGAACACTACCTCACTTTTTTTAATAAACAGTATTTCTGTTTTTGCACATTTTTTGAAACCTATTCGATGTACATAATTGATTTACTTGTTTGTTTATTATTATGTTTTATTTTATTTATTATTATTTATTGATTACGTATTGCATTGAACTGCTGCTGCTAAGTTAACAAATTTCACGTCACGTGCCAGTGATAATAAACCTGATTCTGATATTTGGAAAATTGTAATCTAATCAGCATAGCTACGTGAAGAGAAGTTTATTGATGTTTTTTACAGTCTCAGTCTGTGTGGCTATGGGAAATCAGTTGATATTCTGTGCCTGTAAAAAGTATTCCCCCCCCCCACCACTTTAATATGACACACCAAATCACTGGCCGTCAGACTAAACACTGTGTTTGGCGTAACCACACATCATCAAAAACACACCATCCCTACCGTGCATCACGGTGGTGGCTGCACCATGCTGTGGGGATGCTTCATTGCAACAGGCCCTGGAAGGCTTGTGAAGGTAGAGGGTAAAATGAATGCAGCAAAATACAAGGAAGTCCTGGAGGATAACCTGATACAGTCTGCAAGAGAACTGTGACTTCGGAGATTTGTTTTTGAACAAGACAATGACCCGAAGTATAAAGCCAAAACTGCAAATGAATGGCTAAAAAACAACAAAGTTAATATCCTGGAGTGGCCAAGTGAGAGCCCAGACCTCAATCCAACTGAGAATTTGTGTCTGGACTTGAAAACGGCTGTTCACTCATGATCCCTATGCAATCCAACAGAGCTTGAGCAGTTCTGTAAAGAAGAATGGGGAAAAATTGCAGTGTCCAGGTGTGCAAAGCTGATAGAGATCTATCAACACAGATTCAAGGCTGTAATTGCTGCCAAAGGTGCATCTACTAAATACTGACTCGAAGGGGGTGAATGTTTATGCAATCAAGTATTTTGTGTTTTATATTTGTAATTAATTTAGATCACTTTGTGGAGTTCTGTTTTCAATTTGACATGAAAGAGTCTTTTTCTGTTGATCAGTTTCAAAAAAGTCAAATTAAATCCACTATGACTCAAAGTTGTAAAACAATAAAACATGAAAACTTACGGGGGGGGGGGGGGAATACTTTTCATTGGCACTGTATGTGCACTTCCAGAAGGTGTTTCACAAGCTGCCTCACCAAATATTAAGCTACAAGAGCCTAGTATGTTAGATAGATAGTAGGAAATTTACAAGAATTAGCAAATAGGAATAAGGGGGTCATTTTCAGTCTGGCAAACAGCACAGCACCACAGACTACACTCATATGTTAACATATGTTAATGGCAGTGAGGAAGGAAGTTAGAAGAAGTTGGCAAATGGAGTATAATGCAGGAAAATGATAAGCATTCATTTTAGAAGGAAAAACAAAATAGCAGCGTTATTTAAATAGAGAAATGCAGCATAAGGGGATCTGGAGGAACTTTGTACATGAAACACAGAGAGCTTGCACACAAGTAAGTGTTTTTTTAATTGGTAAATTGAATTATTATTTTCACATGTACTGAGGAACAGTGAAAAACTGTTTTGCATACAATCCATATGGATCATCTCATCAGATCGGTACATTGAAGTAGTACAAGGGAAACAATAACAGAAAACAAAATAGAGTGTCTAGTTGCAGAGGAAGTGCAGTGTAGGCACACAATAAGGTGCATGGCCATACAAGATAGTTTTTCAGAAGTCTATCTTGGGAGTGTATTGGAGAAGGCTAATGGAAAGTTAGCTGCAGTGGAATTAAAATGGTTGTGCACCGGGAAATCCTCTCTGTTGTGAATGGAGTGAAGATACTTGACAAAGTGGTTTTCCAATCTATGTCGGGCCTGACCAGTGTCAAGGAGGCTGCATGAGGAACACATGTCGAGCACCTTTGCTTCGTCTGCAACAGGGAGGAGGATTTCCCAGTGGCCAACCATTTTAATTCCACTCCCTATTCCCATTCTGATATGTCAGTCCATGGCCTTCTCTACTGCCATGATGAGGCCACTCTTAGGTTAAAGGAGTGACACCTCCTATTTCATTTGCGTAACCTCCGACCTGATGGCATCTCTTCCATCCCCCTTCCTTCCTTTTCCATTCTCCACTCTGGCTCCCTTCTTACTCCTTCTCTTCTCCTCACCTGCCTATTACCACCTGCTGGTGCCGCTCCTCCTCCTTCCATGGTCAACTCTCCTCTCCTATCAGATTCCTTCTTCTTCAGCCATTTACTTTTTCCACCTATCACCTCCCAGTTTCTCACTTCAACCCCCTCCCCAACCCACCTACCTTCCCCCTCACCTGACTACACCTATCACCTTACAACTTGTACTCCTTTCGTTCCCCCACCTTCTTCCCTCTTCCTTTTCAGCCCCAATGAAGTGTCTTGGCCCCAAACGTTGATTCTTTATTCCTCTCCATAGATGCTGCCTGACCTGCTGATGTCCTCCTGCATTTTGTGTGTGTCACTCTGGATTTAGAGCATCTGCAGACTCTCTTGTGTTTAAGAAAAATACGTTGGGGAAGATTCAGAACAGATTCTCAATGATGATCAGAGATACAAAGGGATTGTCCTACAAGGAAAGATTAAATGGGTTAGGACTTTACTCATTAGAGTTCAGAAGAATGAGAAATAATCTTATTGAAACATAAAATTATTGGGGGTGAACAGGGTAAATGCTGAGTCATAGTCATAGTCATACTTTATTAATCCCAGGGGAAATTGGTTTTCATTACAGTTGCACCATAAATAATAAATAGTAATAGAACCATAAATAGTTAAGTAGCAATATGTAAATTATGCCAGTAAATTATGAAATGTCCAGGACCAGCCTATTGACTCAAGGTGTCTGACCCTTCAAGGGAGGAGTTGTAAAGTTTGATGGCCACAGGCAGGAATGACTTCCTATGACGCTCTGTGTTGCATCTTGGTGGAATGAGTCTCTGGCTGAATGTACTCCTGTGCCCAAACAGTACATTATGTAGTGGATGGGAGACATTGACCAAGATGGCATGCAACTTGGACAGCATCCTCCTTTCAGACACCACCATCAGAGAGTCCAGTTCCATCCCCACAACATCACTGGCCTTATGAATGAGTTTGTTGATTCTGTTGGTGTCTGCTACCCTCAGCCTGCTGCCCCAGCACACAACAGCAAACATGATAGCACTGGCCACCACAGACTCGTAGAACATCCTCAGCATCATCCGGCAGATGTTAAAGGACCTTAGTCTCCTCAGGAAATAGAGACGGCTTTGACCCTTCTTGTAGACAGCCTCAGTGTTCTTTGACCAGTCCAGTTTATTGTCAATTCGTATCCCCAGGTATTTGTAATCCTCCACCATGTCCATACTGACCCCCTGGATGGAAACAGAGGTCACCGGTACCTTAGCTCTCCTCAGGTCTACCACCAGCTCCTTAGTCTCTTTCACATTAAGCTGCAGATAATTCTGCTCACACCATGTGACAAAGTTCCCTACCGTAGCCCTGTACTCAGCCTCATCTCCCTTGCTGATGCATCCAACTATGGCAGAGTCATCAGAAAACTTCTGAAGATGACAAGACTCTGTGCAGTAGTTGAAGTCCGAGGTGTAAGTGGTGAAGAGAAAGGGAGACAAGACAGTCCCCTGTGGAGCCCCAGTGCTGCTGATCACTCTGTCGGACACACAGTGTTGCAAGCACACATACTGTGGTCTGCCAGTCAGGTAATCAAGAATCCATGATACCAGGGAAGCATCCACCTGCATCGCTGTCAGCTTCTCCCCCAGCAGAGCGGGGCAGATGGTGTTGAACGCACTGGAGAAGTCAAAAAACATGACCCTCACAGTGCTCGCTGGCTTGTCCAGGTGGGCGTAGACACGGTTCAGCAGGTAGACAATGGCATCCTCAACTCTTAGTCGGGGCTGGTAGGCGAACTGGAGGGGATCTAAGTGTGGCCTGACCATAGGCCGGAGCAGCTCCAGAACAAATCTCTCCGGGGTCTTCATGATGTGGGAGGTCAATGCCACTGGTCTGTAGTCATTGAGGCCGCTGGGGCGCGGCGTCTTTGGCACAGGGACGAGGCAGGATGTCTTCCACAGTACAGGAACCCTCCGGAGCCTCAGGCTCAGGTTGAATACGTGGCGAAGTACCCCACATAGCTGAGGGGCACAGGCTTTGAGCACCCTGGTACTGACACCATTCGGTCCTGCAGCCTTGCTTGGGTTGAGACATTTCAGCTGTCTTCACACCTGTCCAGCTGTGAAGCCCACCATGGTGGTTTCGTGTGGGGAAGGGGTATAGTCATGAGAGCAAGATGGGGGACTGTGAGGAGGGGTAGGAGGGGAGAGTGGAATATGTGTTGGTTGGGGGCCAACAACAGATGGCTCATGTGTGGGATGGGCAGGGGTCACAATGTCAAATCTGTTAAAGAGGATGCATCCTCACCATGGATGGTCCATAATGGAGGGTATGGTCTCAGGATAAGGAGATACCTATCTAAAGGTGAGATGAGGAATTTCTTCCCTTGGAGGGGAGTGTGATTTTGGGACTCCATGTCACAAAGGACCAAGGGGACAGAGTCCTTGGGCATTGTTATCAGTGTGACAGATTACTGATCAGTTTAGGAGTTGAGGGTATCTGGGAAGGGGCAGGAAAGTGGATGAACTATGTTGAATCAAACACAACCAATTGAGTAGGCCCCAAGTGCTATTCTTATTTCCACTTTTAATGGCTTTACGGACTGGTTCAAACTGCAATGAAGTGGTAGGATTCAGTACTAAAGACAACAGTGTCCATCACTTGACCTGTTATGGATTTGCTTTATTTGGTGGTCTCTTTTAACACAGAAGATTACAAATTCAAGCCCCGCGTCAGAAACTTGACAGCATTGAGCATATTGGGATTCTGTTTTCTTCATAAACAATCTGGCCTCCACACTTCACTGAAAAAGTATTTTTGTCACTTTTTAAAGTAGGACGAAGAAATTCTCCCAGCCATTTAGTCAACCACTATGACAAAAATGAACAATCCAATCATTTACCTCATTTTTGCTTGTTGGAGAGTCTCAGCATATGCAAAAGATCTGCCAGGTGTCTCTATATTACCACTATAGATTATATTCTTAAAGTGAATCATTGGTGTTGAAACCTTTCACACTACATAAGTGTATGTTCATTCCCATTTGCAAGGCAAATTAAATCCTCAAGCAGACAGTGAGGGATTTATTCAGAAACACATTTACAGCATCTAGTGATCACACAATCACTACTAATTCAGTTTAGATGTTAATAAACTGTTAACTCATTGCCTAGAAGTCACAATGCAAAGACACCAGAGAGTGATTAGCAGTAGGAGTCTGTTTTAAAACAGATTTTAATTCAAAAGCATTAATTTTAAACTTTATTGAGATGGAACATTTGCTATAACCAGTGAAAATTCTCAGAGGAATCAAGTTATTGTTGGATGCATCATATAAGAGTTGGCTTCAAGAATCAAACTTGGAAAAAAAATGATTTAACTACTTTAGATTTGAAGGAAGAAATTAAATGATCTGTCCCATTAGCAACTCAAAATAGATGATATTTTCAAATTTAGGAATTCGATATGATTATCTAGTGACATAATCTGTCAGAGTCAGGCATTAAATTAGTTACTAGACCACATAGCCTCTGACCAGCTCTTAGTTATGTCATTGGTTCAGTTCAGTATTTGTCAATGATAACTAGGAGTGGTTTACAATGGGAAATTTGGCTGTGGTAATATCCAATGAATAAAAGTCTCTTGTTAGAGATGACTGTCTGACATTTACATTATGCATGTCTTAGTTCAAGTCTAGAAGTTGTCACTTTCTTGGTATATGCAGGTTGCTTCACTATCTGACTAACTACAATTGGAGATGAACACAATCAAAGTCAAAAGTGAGTTTACTGTCATGTGCACGCACAGCTCTGATTAAAAACTTACTTGCTGCAGCACACTGGCAAGTAGCAGCATATAAGTAGCACTCATAAGATCAACATAAATTAAACAATTTTTCCAAGAAAGAACACAATTAGAACAAAAAAATACAGTCCATTTCAGTGCAAAACAATGAAATTGGTCATAGTGCTGCTAAACTCTAGGGGTTAAAGTTGTTCTGATTAGTTTAAGAACAAAATGTTTGAAGAGAAGTAGCCGTTCTTGAACCTAGTGGCTTGGGTCTTCAGGAGTGCTGAATGGTAGCTGCGAGCAGGTAGTGGGTATCCTTAATGCACATTGAATCCTGAGGCAGTACCGATAGGTGCGATGAATGTACCTGTGATATATTGGGCTAAGCGCACTACACTCCACAGCGTGCTGTAATAGATAATGATCCAGTCAGGATGCTTTCAACAGTTCACCTGTAGAGGTTTGCTGGAGTGTTTGGAGGAAGCAAACCTCAACCTCCTAAGGAAGTAAAGATGCTGTGGCACCTTCCTTGAGATAGCATGTAGGTGCTGGGCACCTTGGAATTTAAACCTGCTGACTCTCCACGGCCCTCCCCCCATCAGACTACTGCACATTTGCCTTGCTTCCCCTTCCTGAAGTCAACAATCAACTCTTCAGTTATACTGACATTGAGCAAGAGGTTGCTGTTGTGGCACCACTCAACCAGGTATCCTAGAAAGTTGTGGGGGGTGGGTAATAGTGCACAGTTTTGAGGTGCACTTGTGTTAATTATTGAGAAGAGATTGTGGGGTGTGAGATCAAGAGAGTAGTTATGATGAAGCGACATTAGTGAGGTAATATTTGAAGTTAATTGGTCCTCAGATGCTGCCCTTACACATGGAGTATTTTCAAACTGTTGGGTGTGACAAGAGAGGTGTAGTATCTCTGGTGAAGGGGTTGGTCGTGTCCATTCTGGGGCAGCTGACTCATTTTGATCCCCTCTGGACACTCAGTCTTACCTGTGGCTCCAGGTAGCTGTTTGCATGCGACAGTGGCCACACCTCAGTACACCGCTTCGACAGGTGGGCTAAACCAGGCCAGCGGCCTCTTACCCCGGTGAGTCAGGCAAGCAAAGTCAGCTCTGGTGAGATGAGATCTACAGTGAGACCCAACAGCCAGGCAACGTTCCGTGGAAACAGAAGGGCGTGACAAGGCAAAACTCTCCTGCACGGGTTTCCTGTCATGGTCAGACACAACAATCAACCACAATACCAATACCATTTTGAAACTGAGGTGATGGCCACGAATAATGAAAACCATCTTCCTGAAGCATGACTTTAGTCTCAAGTGAGTTTTCAACTAGCCTCAAGGACTAGATTTACTTAGTGTCTTAGCTGCTAACACTTTTCATATTATTAAACAGGAAATTATCAATATATTTGTCCAAACAACTAGCCAGCTCTAATAAGTTTCAAAGTTACATTTCCTCCTAGTCAGAATTGATTTTATTTTCAAAGCTTTATTCAAAAGTTCCTTCATGAATTCTCCATTAGTAACATTCCCAAGGTACATTAATTTAAGTATTTGCAGTCGGGTTTTATTTAAATGTTTATTTGAAGAAATATCTTTTCCATATGCATTGGCTTAGTATTTTTAATAAATGATGCTGCAAATTTTGATTTTTATAAACAATCAATGCAACTGATTTGTTAATTATATATTCAACTGTGCATTTGTGATAAATCATAGCTATCTGCGCCAGCATTATAACACTTCATTAAAATGTTGCTATATGACTGTGATAAATTGCAGTTTACATGTGTCAGGATTCACCACAGTCTGTGTTAAGATTATCAAAATTTCCATGAAATTTCACAATCTAATTTGTCTTTCAAGCTCAGTTTCCAAGAATGATATCTATCTAGAATACGTCTAACGTTGGACAAATTCCCAACTCTCAGGCAAATGTTGACTGGCAGTGAAATATATTTGCATCGCTGTCAAGGAAACAGAAACCTGATCCTATGAACAGCAACGAGGTTGCAACTCCCAAGATAGAGACAACTGGGTGATATGGGAATGGATCTTCTAACTGCCACTCAACAGTAAAACTAACAGGCTGGACAGTCACCAAGTTATAAAATCTTGTCTCACTTTCATTGACTCAATGAAATAATAATCAAACTCTTTTATCAAGTCATTATGGCAGTGCGACATCCAGGGAAAAAAACGATAATCCATTTAATGTCACAAGAGATTATGCAGATGCTGGAAAACCAGAGCAACACACACAAAGCATTTGAAGAACTGGGCAAGTCAGCAGCATTTATGGATGGAAATAAACAGTCGACGTTTCAGACTGAAACCCTTCAACAGCACTCATGATGAAGGTACTAACCCCAAAACATCAGCCATTTATTTCATTCCATAGATATTGCCTGACCTGCTGAGTTCCTCCAGTATTTCCCGTATGTTGTTGAATCTATTTAGCTTTATGGGATCACAAACACACATCTTCTATCAGTATATTTCACTTAAATTCCCAAACTGCAATGTTCAGAAGACATAAATCCACAGAACCAATACTGCACTAGAGGAATAGAAATATACTAAGATGTTAAACAAGGCCTTTTGTGATCACTTGGCGAGGTATCAAAAGATAATTTGGCACTTCCATTGAAAAAGGGGATTTTCTAAAGAATATTGTTCATCTGACAATATGAATTCCTCAATGAATCTCACTAAAACAGATTACCTCATTGTTTATAAGGGCTTGCAATACTCAAATTTCTTATGTAACATTCCCAGATTTTCCATGTATGTGGAGATTTCTCATTTATGCCAATAACCTGCATATAGAAATGTGACAGGGTTTAAGTCAGTAAGAGCTGGTTCGCTGCTCAAGTTACTTCCGGCAGAAGGAGAGGAAAAGTATCAGTCTCAAAAGAAACCGGAAACCTTTGACCTGCTGATATTATTCTCCAGTTTATACTCAGCTAAAAACACATGAAGGATTAAAATGTCATTGTCATGATACGGGAAAGTCTTGGCGGGCATAGTTTTGTACATCACCTTTGTTAAAATTGTATATGTTCATTACTGAATTGTCACCAGGCACTTGTTTCACTAAAAATAGCCCCGCTACAGTTTAACCGTTTTAACATCTTTAAATAACTTTAACAAAGAGCATTTGTGTTTTGCAGGTAATTTACAGGCCTTTTTTTGTAATGAGTTGAATGTTGGGCCTGGCAACTTAGGAAGTGGAGTTAGGAAATTTGTCAATGATGTTATGTTATTGAAACTCATAGAGTCATAGAATCATCCAGACTGAAACAGACCCTTTGTCCTATCTGATCCATGCTAACCAAAGTTCCCATCTAAGATCATCGCACTTATCTGTGTTTGACCCATGTCCTTCTAAACCTTTCCTATCCATGTACCTATCCAAGTGGCCTTTAGATGCGTAATTTGATATAAAAAATAAATAATACCCAAGTTAATTTATTATAGTTAATTATGTCCCTAAAATGCAGAAACAAATTGAAAAATGTATACATCTCAGCTCTTGTTACAGTTATTGGAGTTCATATATTAATGGATTCTGATTACTACTGCAGAAATATCTTCTTCCTCATTCTATGAGTCTGGGGAAAAATTGAATCCTGTCAAACCTAATTACAAAATATAGTTAGTTATGACCTAATAGACCCCAGACAATATTAAGACCTTCAGTAAAGTGGATTACATCATTGTAGATGATTGCTATATTCAAATTATCATTGCCCAAGTTTCCTGTAGCAGGAAATACGGAATAACAAGAAATCGGCCTCATGAGCTCTTAAACAAATAGAAGTCCTTGCTGATAGCCAGTTAGTAAATGTAATTGAACAAATTAAAACCTGAAAGGGCATTGTTATGATTTGGAGAAATCACAGTTATGTGTATTTTCATACAGCACTACGCTAAAATTGGCATGTGTCACCAGAAAGCAATATATTTTCATTTGTCTGCAGTGTGTTCAACCAGTACATACCATTTGTCTGAGATTGGCCAGTTCAAATCTATATTTGAAAGCCAATGCTGCATCTTCAATATCAGTTTTATGGCTATTTGGCTAATTCCAGATCCAATCATCCCTTACACTTCCTCCCTTACCACCATTCAGGGCCCCAAACAGTCCTTCCAGGTGAGGCAACACTTCACCTGTGAGTCGACTGGGGTGATATACTGCGTCCGGTGCTCCCGATGTGGCCTTTTATATATTGGCGAGACCCGACGCAGACTGGGAGACCGCTTTGCTGAACATCTACGCTCTGTCCGCCAGAGAAAGCAGGATCTCCCAGTGGCCACACATTTTAATTCCACATCCCATTCCCATTCTGACATGTCTATCCACGGCCTCCTCTACCGTAAAGATGAAGCCACACTCAGGTTGGAGGAACAACACCTAATATTCCGTCTGGGTAGCCTCCAACCTGATGGCATGAACATCGACTTCTCTAACTTCCGCTAGGCCCCACCTCCCCCTCGTACCCCATCTGTTACTTATTTTTATGCACACATTCTTTCTCTCACTCTCCTTTTTCTCCCTCTGTCCCTCTGAATATACCTCTTGCCCATCCTCTGGGTCCCCCCCCGCCTTGTCTTTCTTCCCGGACCTCCTGTCCCATGATCCTCTCGTATCCCCTTTTGCCAATCACCTGTCCAGCTCTTGGCTCCATCCCTCCCCCTCCTGTCTTCTCCTATCATTTTGTATCTCCCCCTCCCCCTCCCACTCCCACTTTCAAATCCCTTACTCACTCTTCCTTCAGTTAGTCCTGACGAAGGGTCTCGGCCTGAAACGTCGACTGCACCTCTTCCTAGAGATGCTGCCTGGCCTGCTGCATTCACCAGCAACTTTGATGTGTGTTGCTTGAATTTCCAGCATCTGCAGAATTCCTGTTGTTTCCAATCATCCAATATACCTTGGAGTGTATGGCATTGTCAATGAGCCCTCTCATCCATCCAACAATCTCTTTGATCCGCTACCTTCAGGTAGGAGGTACTGAAGCATTAGTACAAGAATTACTAGATGGGAAACCGCTTCTTTCCCTAGACCATAAGATTACTGAACTCCCCTGCCACCAGCCAAGTCTCATCACGCATAAAGCACCAGTGGTGTTATATTATTTAGTTTTTAACTTGTGTCACAAATGCACCTTTGTATTTTAATTTACTAGTGGTAATATACTTTATGTGTTACTGTATGTGCTTGAGTTATATGCACTCAGCTGTGCACCTTAGTCCAGAGGAACATTGTTTCATTTGCCAGTAAACACATGTACAACTGAATGACAATAAACTAAACTCGAACTTGAGTTCATTTTCGGTGTAACTGCATTGTCTACAAGGGAATGTTTCAACTGTGACATCAGTTGTACCTGAAACAACTTTGACATGAGTTCTCGTGTTTTGATTCAGAGTAGCTAGAATTAAATTTCCATGCTTTGTTAATTTAATCTTAAAGTAGACATGATTAACATGTCAGTTTCTTTAATAATCTCAGATAATTCAGTTTCTAAAGGGAATCTCTGTTAAATGAAATAGATTTTTTTTTTGTCTCTTAGCCTGTGATTTTTGTTCATCATTAATTTTAATGTGTCAGGAATACTGAGAGTTTAATAAACTTTCTCCATAAATCAGCATTAAGATATCCTTTGTTTGAACATTAACATTTAAAGCTGATGATTTATAGCTGGACACATTTGTGTAGTACAGATAATATTTGTAACCTGATACAAAGACGTCACCAACCCAGGGAACAAAAAAGGTAATGTCACATTGTAAGTCCTTTTAATGTTCACCAGGCCATTGATACTTATGTCTTTCATTAAAACAAAAGGCATTTCACCTGTAACTGTCTGTTTAAATAAAAGTATTTGTTCATTTTCAATCATGCCTACATTATGTAAGAAGGTTAATTATTCACAGTATATACAAAACAAATCATAGGCTCCCTATTCAAACAGCGCAACACAGTGTTGTGTAATACTATTAGGCCTTCATTTTGTATGATCAAAGGGCCACTTTTGTTATTTTGTTTCATATATATACTGATTCCAATTACAGGATCAAATACATAGAAAATAGAACAGTATAGCACTGAACAGGTCCTTTGATCCATAATGTTGTACTGAACTTTAAATCTACTCTAACTCAATCTATTTTTTTCCTTCATTCATGTGCCTATCTAAAGATTTCTTAAATCTCCCTTATATATCTGCCTCTATCACCACCCTGGTAATGTGTTACATGCACTTACCACTCTTTGTGAATACAAACCTACCTCTGACACCTCCTCGATACTTTCCTCCAATCACCTGAAAATTATGCCCTCTCATATTAGCCATTTCCACCCTGTGGAGAAAGGCGCTGCTGTCCACTCTATCAATGCTTCATATCTTACATGCCTCTATTATCACCTCTCGTCCTTCTTTGCTCCAAAGAGAAAAACCTTGCTCACTCAACTGTTCCTCGTAAGACATGCTCTAAATCAGGCAGCATCCTGTGAAGTTGCTTCTGCATTCCCTCTAAAGCTTGAACGTCCTTCCTATAATGAGGTAACCAGAGTTTTATACAGCTGCAATATTACCTCATAGCTCTTAAATTCAATCCCCTAACTAATGAGGGCCAACACACCATACACCTTAACAACCCTATTACCATGTGCGGCAAATTTGAGGGACCTATGGACGTGGACCCCAAGATCCCTCTGTTCCTCCACACTGTTAAGAATCCTGCTGTTAACCCTGTACTCCGCCTTCAAAGTCAACCTTCCAAAGTATATCATTTCACACTTTCCTGGTTTGAACTCCATCTGCCAGTTCTCAACCCAGCTCTGCACCCTATCAATGTCCCATTGTAATCTATTGCACTATCCACAACTCCAACATTTGAGTCATCTATAAACTTACTAACCCACCCTTCCACTTCTCCGAGCATGTCATTTATGAAAATCACAAAGAGCAGAGGTTCCAGAACAGTTCCCTGCAATTCACTATTGGTCACTGCCCTCCTCCAGGCAGAATATGCTCTACCCTCTACCATCAGCCTCTGCCTTCTGTGGGCAAGCCAATTCTTAGCCAAGTTTTCTTGGATCCCATGTTTCCTGACTTTCTGAATGAGCGTACCATGGGGAACCTTGTCAAATGCCTTACTAAAATCCATATACATATCAATTACTCTATCTTCAGCAACTTGTTTTGCCCCTAATTAAACTATACTTCTTCAAATGCTCGTTTCAACCTGCCTCTAAGAATTCTCTTCAATGGTTTGCCCACAACTGATGTAAAATTCACTGGTCTATAATTCCCAGGATTATCTCTATTACCATTCTTGAACAAACTTTCGCCACTCTCCCCTCTCCACCCCAACCTTCTGTACTGCTCTTGTGGCCAGTGAGGACATGAAGATCACACATACAATATTAACAGAAAGCAGAAAATTTTCTGCTCAGGCAGCATCTAGGAGAAGAGAAACAGAATTAACATTATTGGATGATCTCATCACTAAAACAGGAATCAATTGGCGTGTTGTAAGTTTTAAAGAGGAAGTAAAGATAAAAGTTCAAGGCGGAAAGGCTGTAGGAATGGTGGGTGAGGGTTGGGGGGAGGAGAGAGCAAATTAATAAAATCTGATTAATTTCAGGCTAAACATATGAATGACTGGAATAGCTAATGACTAATGGTTAATGACTAGAAAGGGTTTATGCTTTCTGGAGTTTACAATAATGAAAAGTTATTTTATTAAGATGCATAAGATTAATGTTTTTCATTTGGGTATTCAGAATAGTATTGAATTGCAGAACCCAGATGGGGAAAAATTAGAAGAGATACAATCAATGCATCCTTTGCAAATTTACTGTTTCTCCTACTGTTGTTGCTTTCTGTACTAATTGCAAAATATTTAGAGTAAATATAGCCTCATATATCTAAAGGGCTTTCAGTTGGACTTGGTCTTGACCTTTTGCAAAAGCTGGCGGCACAGCTCATGCTCTTTCCTTTGTAAAGAAATTCTTAAAAGGTGGCAGCTGGGCACAGGGATAGATAATGTGAGATTGCAGAATTGACAAGACTCTTTCTTCTGCTCCCTGCTCTAAATGGAGACATTGGACACAATAGCAGAAGTGTGTTCAATTTATACATTCTGTGGGACAAAATACAAATCTAAAATAAAAATTGAAAATGCTAGAAATACTGAGCAGCTCAGGCAGCATCTGTTGGAGCAAGCAGATAAAAATGAGCAACAGTACTTTAAGGTCAGTTGTCTGGAAGAGAAACAGCCTTTGTAAGGGGTATGTTTTTAATTTGGAGAAGTATCTTAAGTCATTCCCAATGACTTCTCTATAACCTAGGTCTGAACCAACCTTCTCAACTTTAAATTACACTGAAGTGGGCCTCAGGTGCTATGAAAGGCTGCATGGAAATCAGTAAAGCAATTGCTTCCCACTGCATGTTTCAAGGCTCTGTGCATCACTGAGTTAAAGGCAATGTGTCATGGTCTGGTCCGTGAAGTCTGTATTCCGGTTCACGGTCCAGTCCATCGACCCTTGCTCCAGGTTTTCCTGTCTACCCTGTTTCTGTTCTTGTTGAGCTCTAATTGCGGCAGCTGATGCTCGTTGGGGCTGGCTGCATAAATACCTTCAGAAATCAGGGCGTGGGTGCTGGATTGCTCTTGTCCTTACTCTTTGTATCCCTTCCTCTGCCTTCTGTTTCCTGGCCTGAAGCCCTGCCTTGTCTTGCCAGTAACTCTCGCCTCGCCTGAAGTTCTGTCTTGCCTCGCATTGCCTGAAGCCTTGCCTTGTCTTGCTGTCTTGTCCTGGAGTCTCCCTTCCTGTCCCTTGCCTCCGCCGGGTAAGTCAGGCCATCTTGCCATTACCCTGCCGTTGGTTCTGTCCCTTCCTGTCCCTAGCCTCCACCAGGTAAATCAGGCCATATTGCCATTACCTATGGTTGGTTCTGTCCCTTCCGAACCCTTGCCTCCGTCGGGTAAACCAGGGTGTCTTGCCGTTACCTATGGTTGGTTTTGTCCCTTCCTGGCCCTAGCCTCTGTTGGGTAAGTCAGGCCGTATTGCCGTTACCTACAGTTGGTTCTGTCCCTTCCTAAGCCTTGCCTCCGTCGGGTAAGCTAGGCCGTCTTGCCATTACCTGCGGTTGGTTCTGTCCCTTCCTGTCCCTTTCCTCCGTCGGGTGGAGAACCGCGCCCTGCCCAGGAGGAGTTTCTAGCCTCCAGCCTCCTGCTAAGCCTTGCCTCAAATCTCTCTCCTCCAGCCTCAAGCCTGAAGACTCCAGCCTCCTGCCTCCTGCCAAGCCTCGCCTCTAGTCTCTAGCTTCCAGCCTCAAGCCTGAAGACTCCAGCCTCCTGCCTCCTGCCAAGCCTCGCCTCTAGTCTCTAGCTTCCAGCCTCAAGCCTGAAGACTCCTGCCTGCCTGCCAGCCAAGCCTCGTCCTTGCCTAGTTCTGGGGTCTGAGCCAGAGGCAAGACCCAGGTACTGGGTCCTTGTCCAGTCTCTAGCTCTGAGTCCAAGCCTGGGCTCCTAGCTCTCTTGTCCAGTCCTGTTCCGGGTTCCCGGTTTTCATATCCGTGTCCTTGCCCTCATCCTGTATCCTAGTCCTGTCCCTAGTACTTCAGTGTCTGTGTCTTGCAAGTGGGTCCATTCCCAGCCACTTCCTTATGACACAATGAGCACCTAGAAAGAAAATTAGGGTTTTTTGATAAGCTCAGCAGATCCTCAATTTATTTTTAACTGATCATTTTTTGTAAGTTCAACTGTGCTGGGCTACATGATAGAAATTAGGGACTGGTGTTCCTTCAGCCAGTTGGATTCAGAAACCTTACATCTAAAGACTGAAGTGGCAACCCATTGTTAGAATATTCAATTCATAGTACAAAGTACATAAGCAAAATGAAGGGACAGAAAAACTGTTAGAAGTAAGAGGAAAAGAACAGTATGTGTGGGTACCAGAAGGTAGCTGAGTGATTTTACCATTAAAAATAGTGAACCTTGATGCTTTACTGTTTTCATAGGCCCTCCATTGGTTGGGGTTGCCCATGGATATTGTGTCATAGCTGTCTACATAAAACACAAGTAGGCAGTACGATATGGAGAGCAAGTTGTTGCCCGTGCATCAGGTTCCCCCTCTCCACAGCTGATGAATCCAAAGGAACAGCAGAGACCAATATGATTTAGCACCAGCGACATTGCAGGAGTTGCCAATCAGCAATCAACTCAACGTAGGACTGCCTTAGGACTCCAGCTCCAGATTTTTCCTCAGGATGTACTCCCCAATCCTTCTCCATGAGTGGGTATAGCAGCAAGGTAGCGGAGGTTTGAGATCAGAGTTTTCCTGCTTTCAATTGCACTGTATCATCTGGGCATTTCTTGCATTCTCATTTATTTTTGAATTGGCAAGAAAACTCATAGATCTGAGAATGTTATGTAAATTGGATCTAGTTAATCACTTGTGGATTATGGTAAATTTTATTTAAAAATAAACAGATCTTGCAGCTAGATAAGTGATTGCTATGTGAACAAACTTTGCACAACCAAGAACTAACCCTATTACAGACACGGTGCAAAATAAAGTAGTGAGCTAATTTTATCATAAAATGGAAAGTATTGGAAATACTCCTGGGGGCCATGGAGTAGCCAGATGGTGAGAAAATCTGCTTATATTTTATATCAATGATCCTTCATTGTAGAAAATTAGGAATATAATATTTTATCAGGTGCAATGAAAGAAGTGGGGTATTGGAGAGAAGGTAAGGTACTTAAGTGGCCAAAGAAATAAAAATATAAGGCAAAATGTGTTACAGTAGTTAAGTCAGGAAGACTGTAATGTGTCTTTTTGAAAGATGAGGAAGAATTTGAGAGAATTTGCATTTAACTTCACAGTAATCTAAACATCCAAAAGCAGAAGTTCATAGAAAGTTGGTGATGGGTGACCAAAAAGCTGGTCTCACACTTGCAGTTTGAACAGAAGTTTTTGGAAGTAAAATAGTGGGTACTGCATCTCCTAAGTGTGTATAGGAATGTGGAGGGAACACTGTCAAGGAGACGAAAGGGAGACATGCCTGGTGGTGAAAATCACACTCTTCTTTCCCTTTCAATCAGCCAAGAATTTGTATAATTGTAGATAATGTCGGTTCCATTTCCCATAATCATGTTTTCATATCTTCCCCCTTACTCTCAGTACACCAACAGAATCTTCCTCTTCTACTTATAAACCTCCAAGTCAATTGGTCATTATCTGCTATTCCTGGCACTTCCAGTGAATGACATTGCACTTGATTTTGATTCACGATGATATGGGAAGATTCAACTGCATTACTGTATGCTTTAATAATAGAAAGAATAGAGAACTAGGTATTCTACTGGCTACAACCTAACTCCCCGTGTTGGAACTCTTGGCCTGCAAGTGTACAGATTCTTTTTCGCACTGCAGTGCCAGAATCAGCAATCACTACAATGAAAAGCGCTAAATTCTGGTTTACTGTTCCAAAAGCCTGACAAGTTGTACAGTAACATAGGTAGACTATGCAAGTCACAACTTGTATTTCCATGACGTTTTTTGAAAGGTAGAATTTCAACAGCTTCACTGTTGTGTTTGATACTGCACCTCACTTGGAAGTGGAGTGGCAAGGACAAGTTTTAACAGGATCTCTGGGAACCCAGACTAGACTTTTTTTTTGTAGATAAGTAAATGACTTTAAAATAATAATGGAATTATAGCAAAATGTAAGTAAAATTACAGATCTTGCTTTTTAAAGTAATACAAATATGCATTACGATGGGCCAGAAGTCCACTAGCATGAATGAACTAAGTATTAAAAGGATGTGGTTAAATGTTAGGCACCGTGCCCAGAACATTTCATTTGAATGCAGAGAAAAAAATTGCTAATGGAGCAAAATTCTGGAGATTAAAGCAGTATCAGTCTAATCATGTTTTCTAGAACACCTATTGTCTGATAGAAATCAGCAGCATATGTGATAAACTCCAGCTGGGACAAAGATCAAATAACAGACTTTAACTTGGTAATTTACTCACTTTGCCAATTATCTATTTAAAAAATATTCACAACTTCCACAAAATAATCTGCAGATGCTGGGGTCAAAGCAACACTCACAACACACTGGAGGAACTCAGCAGGTCGGCCAGCATCCGTGGAAAAGATTGGTCAACGTTTTGGGCCAGAACCCTTCGTCAGGACTGAAGAGGGAAGGGGCAGAGGCCCTATAAAGAAGGTTGGGGGAGGGTGGGAAGGAGAAGGCTGGTAGGTTCCAGGTGAAAAACCAGTAAGGGGAAAGATAAAGGGGTGGGGGAGGGGAAGCAGGGAGGTGATAGGCAGAAAAGGTGAAGAAGGAATAGGGGAAAACACAATGGGTAGTAGAAGGAGGCGGAACCATGAGGGAGGTGATAGGCAGCTGGGGGAGGGGCAGAGTGACATAGGGATAGAGGATAGAGGGGGAGGGAATTACCGGAAGTCGGAGAATTCTATGTTCATACCAAGGGGCTGGAGACAACCTAGACGGTATATGAGGTGTTGCTCCTCCAACCTGAGTTTAGTCTCATCATGGTAGTAGAGGAGGCCATGTATGGACATATCTGAATGGGAGTGGGAAGCAGAGTTGAAGTAGGTGGCTACTGGGAGATCCTGTCTGTTGTGGCGGACGGAGCAGAGGTGCTCAACGAAGGGGTCCTCCAATCTGCGTCCGGTTTTCCATACAGAACTTCCACACATTCTGTTCTTCATCTCAGATAAGTTTATGGAAAGTGCCTGAATGATAATTCACTTCCACATTGCCCAAATACATTTTTGGGGACTTAGCCATAAGCTTACATAAACAGATCACCAAATTTACCCAAGGTGTTGTTGTAGCCTAGTGGACCAATCTCTACTTGCCAAGGCCAGGCAGCAAGTCTCAGCCACCTCCTTTTAGTTACCCCATGAAAAGGACCCTACTCAGTACTACCAGGCTATTGTCTGCTGCACCATCACCAACCTCATCAACCTCATCTGGTGATATCCCACCCATTGTCACCACCTTCATAGTTCCTTGACCCCACACTGCTCATTTCTACCTCCTACCAAGGATCCACAAACCTGACTGTCCAGGTAGACCTACTGCTTCTGCCTATTCCTGCCCCACTGAACTCACATCCCCATACTTAGACTCTATTTCATTCCCCTTGGTTCAGTCCCTTCCCACCTACTCCACAACACTTCACATGTGCTCGATCTCTTCAGCAACTTTCAATACTCCTGCACTGGTCATCTCATTTTCACCATGCATGTCCAGTCCCAAGACACTTCCATCTCCCATTAAGAAATTCTTAAAGCTCTCTGCTTCCTTAACAGTAGACCCGACCAGTGTCCCTCCACCACCACCTTCTTCCATCTGGCAGAACTGATCCTTATCCTCAGCAACTTTTCCTTCAGTTCCTCCCATTTTCTCTAAACTCAATATATAGCCATGAGCACCCACATGGGCCCCAGCTATGACTGACTTTCATTGGCTATGTGGAGCAGTCCATGTTCTTAGCCTTCCCTGGTAATACTCCTCATCTTTTCCTGAGCTATATTGATGATTGCATTGGTGCTGCTTCGTGCACCCATGCTGAGCTTATTAATTTCATCAAATTTGCCTCCATCCTGCGCTTAAACTCCCTTGGTTACTTTCTGACACCTCTATCCCTTTCCTCAATCTCTCTGTCTCCATCACTAGGGACAAACTGTCTACTGATATCTTTTATAAACCTACAAATTCCCATGGCTACCTGGACTATTATCTTTGCACACTGTCTCCTGTAAAAATGTCATTCGCTTTTCTCAGTTCCTTTGTCTCCACCACATCTGTTCCCAGTATGAGGCATTAATTTCCAGGACAAGAGGTATCCAGGGAATGGAGGAGGATGCCTCCATTTCCTGAACATCCACACACACCCCATCTTCCCATCACCTTAACAGAGATAGAGATTCACAGATTACAATGGGAAATAGAAAAGGGCAATGTGACAAGAGGGCGATGTTATGATCATCACGGGTGATTGCAACATGAAAGTCAATTGAGAAAATCAGATTGTTAATGGATCTCAAGGGAGTGAGTTTGCTGAGTGCCTACAAGATGGCTTTTTAGAGCAGTTTGTCATTGAGCCTACTAGGGGAATCAGCTATACTGGATCAGGTGTTATGTAATGAACTGGAGGCGATTAGGGAGCTTAAAGTAAAAGAACCCTTCAGAGGCAGTCATCACAATATGACTGAGTTCAACTTGAAATTTGATAGAAAATAAAGTCAAATGTAGCAGTATTTCAGTGGAGTAAAGGAAATAACAGTGGTATGAGAGAGGAGTTGGCCAAAGTAAATTGGAAGGAGGTTCTGGCAGGAATGACAGAAGAGCAGAGATGATGTGAGTTTCTGGGAAAAATGAGGAAGGTGTACGATAGATGTATTCCAAAAACGAAGAAATACTCAAATGGCAAAATAGTGCAATAGTGGCTGACAAGGGAAGTCAAAGCCAATATAAAAAGCAAAAGAGAGGGCATACAACAAAGCAAAAATTAGCAGGAGGATAGAGGATTGGGAAGCTTTTTAAAAACTACAGTGAGCAACTAAAAGAATCATTAGTAAGGAAATGATGAAATATGAAAGCAAGCTAGCAAACAATATCAAGGTGGATAGTAAAAGCTTTTTCAAGTATGTAAAAAATAAAAGAAGATGAGAGTGAATGTAGGATCGCTACATTATTTTCTAAACGGGGAGAAAATCCAAAAATCTGAGATGCAAAGGGACTTGTGAGTCCTAAAGGTTAACTTACAAATTGAGTCAGTGGTGAGGAAGGCAAATGCAATGTTAGCATTCATTTCAAGAGGTCTAGAATACAAGAGCAGGGATGTGATGCCCTCTCACCATATCCCTTGATGCCCTGGCCAATTAGGAATCCATCAACTTCCACTTTGAATATACCCTAACCATGGACTTCGCCTCCACCAGAGCATTCCACAGATTCACCATTCTTTGACTAAAAAAATTCCTTACTTCTGTTCTAAAAGATCACCTCTCAGTTTTGAGGCTGTGCACTCTAGTTCTGGACACCCCCACCAGAGGAAACATCCTCTCCACAACCACCTTATCTAGTCCTTTCAACGTTCAGTAGGTTTCAATGAGATCCCCATGCATTCTTCTAAATTCCAGTGAGTATAGGCCCAAAGCTGTCAAATGCTCCTTGCATGTTAACCCCTTTATTCCTGGAATCATCTTTGTGAACCTCCCCTGGACTCTCTCCAGTGCCAATGCATCCATTCTGAGATAAAGGGCCCAGAACTGTTGATAATACTCCAGAAGAGGCCTGACTAGTGTCTTATAAAGCTTTAGCATTATCTCCTTGTTTTTATATTCTATTCCCCTTGAAGGCACTTGCCTTCTTTAATATAGACTCAACCTGTGACTTAACCTTCTGGTAGTTTTACACAAGGACTCCTAGATCCCTTTGCACCCCTGATGTTTGAATTTTCTCCCCATTTATTTTAATAGTCTGCAGTATTGTTCCTTTTACCAAAATATATTATCATACAATTCCCAACACTGTATTCCATCTGCCACTTTTTGCCATTCTTCCAATTTCTCTAAGTCCTGCTGCAATCGCATTGCTTCCTCAGCACTACCTACCCCTGCACCTATCTTCATATCATCCGCAAACTTTGCCACAAATCCATCAATTCCATTATCTAAATCATTGACAAACAATGTGAAAAGTAGCGGTCCCAATACTGACCCCTGAGGAACACCACCAGTCACTGGCAGCCAACCAGAGAAGGTCCCCTTTACTTCCACTCACTGCCTCCTGCCTGTCAGCCATTTTACTATCCATGCCATTATCTTTCCTGTAAGGCCATTGGAACTTATCTTGTTAAGAAGCCTCATGTGAGGCACCTTATCAAATGCTTTCTGAAAATCTAAGTAAATGACATCCAGTCTCCTTTGTTCACGCTGCTTGCTACTTCCTCGAAGAATTCTAACAGATTTGTTAGGCAAGATTTCCCTTTACAGAAACCATGCTGACTTTGACTTATTTTACCATCAGTCTCCAAGTACCCCGAAACCTCATCTTTAATAATGAACTCCAACACTTTCCCAAACACTGAGGTTAGCCTAACTGGCCTAAGGTTTCCTTTCTTTTGTCTTCCTCCCTTCTTAAAGAATGAAGTGATATATGCAATTTTCTGGTCCTTTGGGACCATGCCAGAGTCAAGTGGTTCTTGAAAGATCATGACCAATGCATCCATCATCTCTTCAGCAACCTCTTTCAGGACTCTAGGTTGTAGTCCATCTGGTCCAGGTGACTTACCCACTTTAAGACATTTCAGTTTGTCTAGCACTTTTTCCTTTGTTATAGCAATGGAGTGTCCTGCTCCCTGACACTCATGGATCTTTGGCAAATAGCTAGTGTCTTCCACAGTAAAGACTGAAGCAAAGTACTTGTTAAGCTTATCTGTCATTTCTTTGTCCCCCATTAGTATCTCACCAGCATCATTTTCCAGTGGTCCAATATCAACTGTCGCCTCCCTTTCATTCTTTAAATAACTAAAAAACACTCTTAGTATCTTGCTTTATATTATCAGCTAGTTTGTCCTCATATTTCATCTTTTCCCTTCTTATAGTAGCCTTTTGTTGGATTATAGCTTCCCAATTATCCAACGTCCTACTCACTTTTGCTACCTTATATGCCCTTTCCTTGGCTTTTATGCAGTCCTTGACTACCCTTGTCAGTCACGGTTTCCTAGCACTGCCATTTGACAACATTTTCTTCTGTGGGGCATATCTGCCCTGCACCTTGTGAACTATTCCCAGAACTTCAACCAGCCACCTCTGTTCTGCCACTATCCCCACCAGTATCCCCCCTCCAATCCACCTGGGCAAGCTCCTCTCTCATGCCTCTTTAATTCGATTTATTCCATTGTGATACTGAGGCATGTGACTTAATGCTTCTCCCTCTCAAAATGCAGTATGAATTCACTCATATTATGATCACTGCCTCCTAAGGATTCCTTTACATTAAGCTGACTAATAAAATCAGGGTTACTACACAACATCCAATCTAATCACCTAGTAGGATCGAGCACAAGCTGCTCTAAAAAGCCATCTTGTAGGCATTCAACAAATTCCCTCTCTTACGACCTGACATCAACCTAGTTTTCCCAATTCCCTTTCATATTGAAGTCCCCCATTACAATTGTGACATTACCCGTACTGCATGTCCTATCCAGCTTCCCTTGCAAACTCAACCCCACATCTTGGCTACTATTTGGAAGCCTATATATGATTTCCAGAATGGCTTTTTACCCTTGCAGTTTCTTAACTCCATCCACAAAGATTCAACGTTCTCTGGCCCCATGTGACCTCTTTTTAAAGATGTAATTCCACCTCATACCAATAGAGCTGCACAACTGCCTGTCCTTTTGATACAAAGTATATCCTTTGATGTTAAGCTCCCAACTATGGTATTCTTTCAACCACGACTCAGTGATGCCCACTTCATCATACCAACCAATCTCTAACTGCGCCACGAGTTCATCCACCTTATTCCAAATACTACGTGCATTTAAATACAGCACCTTCAGTCCTGCATTCTTCGCTGTTATGAATTTTGCCTCTGTGGTACAACTTAACTCTGCTCCGTCTGCAGTTATACTCAATCATTGGCTTGTCCTTCCTTACATTCATATTACATAGTACATCACCTACTTATAAACCTGCTGGCTCATCCTCTGCTCTGTCATACTGGCTCGCATCCCCCTGTCATATTAGTTCAAACCACTCCCAACAGCTCTAGCAAACCTGCCCATTTACTCCCTTTGAGCCTCTGCTTTTGCTCCATGTTTCTGGCCATAGAAATAAATGAGATTTGTCTGTATTCCAAATTGAAGTTTGGAAGTTACTGACAGATAAGCAAAATGAGAATTTTGAATGGTTGACATTTATTTTAACAGCGCTGTCAGTGGAAAAAATATAATTTTTCCAAATAAGCTTTTGGGGATTGTTATGTTGGTTTTATTGGTAAAATTAAAAAAAATCAAGACCTATTAATATTCCTGCTTTTCAGATGTGCATTATTTGCTCTATTTTTCTGGAAATATTTATCTGGAAGTTAGTCTATGATTTATAGTCAATATTTAAAACATTCAATTACAGTTTGTTTAAATAATATTATTGAAAGTTCATAGAAATGTGAAAAATAGTCTATGTTGACTTACAGTATGGTACTTTAAGTACACATTCTATGCGGTGGAGAAAACGTAGCTTCCCAATACTTGGTTTGCACTCTGCATGTTACTTAAAATTAAATTCATTAATCTGCAGCAATGAAGCTTTTAAAAAGCACCAGACCTTTTCGTTCACACTATACCGCAGGTTTGTTTTCATGTCTTCCCCTGGTCATGGCACGACAGTATTGCATGCTCACCAACACAAATTTAATCATTCTACATTTTTAAGTTCTGCTTATCTCCATGTTGTGGATTAGAGCTGTGTGAATCTTGTGTGCGCCCTCATCCATGAGGGCCAGATAGTCCAGTAAATTAGATTCTTTTTACTTTTAGTGGTGACATATTTGTAGGAGAAGTAAATGTTAGTGAATTCCTGGGGATTGATCAGGAAGTCAACAATCCAGTAGTACTTGCATAAACTCAGTTAAGATCAACTGCAGATTTCTGATTCAGTGTTAAAACTTGCCTGTGGAGATCAGAAGGCAATCAAACAGTAGGAGACTTTAGAAGTGACAAGAAAATTATGGCACGTGTTTAATAACATAATGTACAGCATCTTGGCGACCAAAATACTTGCTGCTAAACTTTACAAGTCCTGGATGTTGACAAATTCACAAATTTAGAACTATGCAATAACATGTCTTTGTGGTGTAGTTTTCAACTGACTGTGGTAGAGAATTATTGATTTAGGTGTCAGTGGATCAAATTACATTCTTAACATGCCTAAAATAACAAATCTTACCATCCACGCATTACTAATGATACTGTTTTGACAGCTTTTATTTCTTTTGGAAATAGCAATGCTCCTGAAGTCTATCATTTTGTTTGCTGTTCCAACAAAACAATCTGATTGATTAGTTTTCTAATATTTCAGATATATTTACACTTTAGGATCTGTAGTTGAATAAGCTGTTTGTCTTCATTTTCCTGAAGTAAGGCCTGTCGTACAAATATACATAAAAATACAAGTTCTACATATCTTACAAGGCACTGACTAATTAAGATATTAATAGGCTTTAATGTAAAATAGGCATTGGCATAAATTTCATAAATTAATGAAAATTATTGAAATATTCAAATATTTCTTCCATCTTCTGTCTCATCATCATACACAATTAAAAATTATTACTGCTTCCAGAGCAGATTACTAAGTAGAATAATGCAGGAGTAAAAAAAAAATCAGAATGTTCAACAAGTATGTGAAGCAAATTCAAATTAGTTTTCTATTAGAATTGCAGAAGGATCATTGGGGGTTGTGTAAAATTTTGGTGCTTTTCCTAATTTATGATTGTAGTTCCAAAGATAATTGATTCACATTCTCTGCTTTAAACATTGGCAACCAGGATCACTAACTTATTAGCATGTATTAAGCTGATATGATTGCATTCCATAACCAAATCTCCATTGGCTTAGAATTCATGCATTTTCTGAAGCCACTATCACAGTATTCTAGGCAGTACTTCAAAGTTAAAATGCCTATTGAACAGAATTAAAAATACAATGCACAATACGTCAAGCTCGTATGGAATATAATGTTGGGAATTTTATGGTCATACACTTTGGTGGAAGGAATAAAAGCACAGACTATTTTCTAAATGGGAAGGAAATCCAGAAATCAGAGATACAAGGGGTTTTGGGAGCCCTTCTGTAGGATTCACTTAAGGTTAACTTGCAGGTTGAGTTGATGGTGAGGAAGGCAAAAGCAATGTTATCATTCATTTTGAGAGGACTAGACTATAAATGCTGAGGATTTATAAGGCATTAGTTAGAGGGCACTTGGAGTATTGTGAGCTGTTCTGGGCCCCTTATCAAAGAAAAGAGGTACTGGCGTTGTTCATGAGAATGATTCCGGGAATGAATGGGTTACAGTTATGGTCTTCTTTCTCATTACTTAAAAACTACACTATTCGCACTTCTTTTTAATGTTGATGCTCTATCATTTTTAAAGAGCTTGAGATGTGAAGGGTCAGAAAATCTCGATGTGTTGCATTAAGTATCACTTTTTTGGTGCAGCAGAAATTTAAATTGCCAGATTATTAAGTTTTTCAGAAGGATGCTTCAAAGTCTTGTAATTATTTTGTAATAATTTTGCATTAACAAACCGGCCAATTTATACTCATTCTTCAATGATGGCAATAGAACAAATACTGTACTTTGCATAAAATTCATTTATTTGATAACACATTTTGTACAAAATCACACTCTTCCCATCAATACTGAAAACTGATTGCTTTATGCTCTATTTTTAATTTGTAAAAAGTTTTTTTTGGACATTTCAGTTTGATCTTCATCCACAGCATACAAATTCTAAGGGGATATTTATATTTTTGGGGTCAGTGCTAACTTACATAACATGATTAACATTTTAACAAAGCTATATCCAAGGCGCAACAGTGACAAATGGGTTGAAATTAATCTTTTATGCCTCTTTGTTCAAAACATGGTGTAAATATAATCAAAACAATTTAAATGGGATCAGAATACAAATCACTCTTGATCCTACAGAGTGGTGGTACAGGTTTGAGGTGTTAAATGGGCCAGATCCTAATCTTATATTTCTGGCATTAGTAACTGCTTCAAACTTATTCTGAATCATAAGGAGAAACAGATCTCAGCTACAATATTTATGTATCATAAAATAGGTTAAATATGAATCCAAAGATTCTTATATAACAGCAATGCTTAATGTTCCTTTCCTAGATAATATAATTATGGCTCTTGAGTAGTATTACATCACACAAAATGTGCACACCCCAGATAGAAAACAACATAATTTTTTTTTTATCCAACGTGCTGCTTACGATATGTCTTTTTATTCTCCAGTGTAGCGGGGTAGTCGTTTTTCTTTGAAAGCATTAAGTCCTTCAATTCTGTCCTTCGTTGGAATTACCTGTAATTTAAAAAAAAAATTGTGATTCTTGCTTCAATCTCACTTTACAGAAAGAAAAGACCATTAGACCAAAAGATATAGGAGTAGAATTAGTCCATATGGCCCATCATATCTGCTCCGCCATTTCACGATGGCTGATCCATTTCCCTCTCAGCTCCAATCTCCTGCAATACTTCCTGCAACACTTCATGCTATGACTAATCAAGAATTTATCAACTTCACCTTAAATACACTCAAAGACCTGGCCTCCCAGCCGCCTGTGGCAACAAATTCCACAGATTCACCAAGGGATTCAAACGGTCATTTTCTTATCAAAGTATACAACTCTGAAATTCTTCTTCTCCAGATAGCCATGAAACAAAAATGGAAAAGAACGGCAGCAGAATCATCAACCCCCAAATCTCCCTCCCCAACAAAAACTAACAAAAAACAGAACAGGAACATCAACCACCACTCTCTGGTAAAAGTAATTCCACCTTGTCTCCATTCTAAATGGATGTCCCTTTAATCTGAGGCTGTGCCCTTTGGTCCTAGACTCCCCCACCATAGGAAACATCCTCTCTATTGAGGCATTTCAACATTTGATAGGTTTTCTCCTCTCATTCTTCTGAATTCCAGTGAGTACAGGCCCAATGCCATCAAACGCTCCTCATATGATAAGCCTTTCAATTCCAGAATCATTTTCCTGAACCTCCTTTGACCCCTTTCCAACGTCAGCACTTCTCTTAGACAAGGGCTCAGAACTGCTCACAATACTCTGTGAGGCCTCACCAGTGCTTTATAAAGCCTCAACATTACACCCTTGCTATTATATTCAAGAACTCTCAAAATGAATGCTAACACTGCATTTGCCTTCTTCACCACCGATTCACCCTACAAATCAGCCTTTAGAGAATCCTGCACAAGGACTCCCAAGTCCCTTCGAATTTTTTCTAAATTTAGAAAATAGTCTCCGCTTTTATTTCTTTTATCAAAGTGCACAACCATACACTTCCTGACACTGTATTCCATCTGCCTAAGTCCTTCTGCAGCCTCTCTGCTTCCTCAACACTACCTGCTCCTCCACCTATCTCTGTATCATCCATAAATTTGGCCACAAAGCCATCAATTCTGTCATCCAAGTCACTGACATATAATGTAAAAAAGAGCAGTCCTAACATGCATCCCTGTGGAACACTACTAGTCACCAGCAGCCAACCAGAAAAGGCTCCCTTTATTCCCAATCTTTGCCTCCTGCCAACCAGTCAATGTTCTATTCATGCTAGTCTCTTTCCTGTAATACCATGGGCTCTTAACTTGGGTGGTAATTTTGTCAAAGGCCTTCTGAAAATCGAAGTACACAACATTCACCCAGTCCCTTTTGTCTATCTAACTTGTTACTTCTTCAAAGTATTCCAACAGATTTGTCAGGCAAGATTTTCCCTCAAGAAAACTGTGCTGATTTCAGCCCATTTATGATGTACTTCCAAGTACCCCGAAACAATCAACTCCAACATCTTCCACTGACAGTGAGGTCTATAAATTCCTTTCTTCTGCCTCTCTCCCTTCTTGAAAAGTGGAGTAACATTTGAAACTTTCCAGTCCATAGGAACAATGCCAGAATCTATTGATTCTTGAAAGATCATTATTAATGCCTTCACAATCTCTTCGGCTACTTCTTTCAGTACCCTAGAGTGTAGACCATCAGGTCCCGGTGATATGTCTACTTTCAGACCTTTCAGTTGCTCAAGCACCTTTTCCCCTAGTAATGGAAACTTCACTCACCTCTGCCACCTGACATGTTTGAACTTCCTGCATACTGCTAATGGCTTCCACAGTAAAGACTGATGCAAAATACTTATTCAGTTTGTCTGCCATTTCCCTGTCTCCCCACTACAACCTCTACAGCATCATTTTCTAGCAGTCCCATATTTACTCTCACCTTTTACTCTTTATATATTTGAACAAACTTTTGGTGCCTTCATTAATATTACTGGGTAGCTTAAAGTCATATTCCATCTTTATGTCTTTTTTAGTTACCTTCTGTTGGTTGTTAAAAGCTTCCCAATTCTCTAACTTTCCACTAATTTTTGCTCTATTATATGCCCTCTCTTTGGCTTTTATGTTAGCTTCAACTTCCCATGTCAGCCACCGTTGCGTCATCCTGCCTTTAGAATACCTCCCTTGAGTTGTGTCTATCCTGCGCCTTCCAAATTGCTCCTAGAAACTCCAGGTATTACACTGTGCCGTAATCTCTGCTAGTGTTCCCTTCCAAACAACTTTGGCTAGCTCCTCTCTCACGCCTCTGTAATTGCCTTTACTTCACTGTAATACTGATACATCTGACTTTAGCTTCACCCTCTCTAGTTCAGGGTGAATTCTGTCATATTATGAACACTAGCCCCTAAGGGTTCCTTTACCTTTAGCTCTCTAATCATTTCACAACACCCAATCCAGAATAGTTGATCCCCTAGTGCAGTGGTCCCCAACCACCCAGCCGCGGACCGGTACCGGGCCACGACCATGTGCTACCGGGTCGCAAGGAAACGATATGATTTGGCAATATGAACCGATATGAGTGAGCTGCACCTTTCCTCATTCTCTGTCACGCCCACTGTTGAACTTGAATGCACGTGAGGGCCACAAGAATATTGTCAATATTAAACTGGTCTGCGGTGCACAAAAGGTTGGGGACTCCTGCCCTAGTGGGTTCAACCATGAGCTGCTCTAAAAAGCCACCTGGTAGGCATTCTACAAATTTCCCCCTCTTGGGATCCAGCACCAACCTGATTTTCCCAATCTAACTGCATATTGAAATCCCCCATGCCTATCACAATGTTGCCCTTTTGACATGACCTTTCTATCTCCTGTTGTAATTTGTGGCCCACAACTTTGCTACTGTTCAATGGCTTGTATATAACTCCCATCTGGGTCTTTTTACCCTTGCAGTTCCTAAGCTCGATCCACAACAATTCTACACCTTCTGATCCTACATCACCCCTTTCTAAGGAATTGATTTCAATTTGTACCAACAGAGCCAACCCATCCCCCTTGCCTATCTGTCTGTCCTTATGATACAACGTGTATCCTTGGATGCTAAGCTCCCAGCTATAATCGTCTTTCAGCTACAACTCAGTGACGCCCACAACGTCACAACTGTCAATTTCTAACTGTGCTACAAGTTCATCTACCTTATTCCATGTACCGTGTGCATTTAAATATAACAACTTCAGTCCTGCATTCATTACCCTTTTCAATTTTGTACCCTTTTGTACCGATTTTACATTGCAATTCATCCCATTGACTGCAATTTTGCTCTATCATCAGCTTGTCTTTTTTAGCAAATACACTGTCTCTATTCGTAAACCAACTGCCCCATCACTATGGATCCCATCCCCCTGCCAAATTAGTTTAAATCCTCCCGAATAGCTCTGGTAAACCTGCTCACAAGGATATTGGCCCACTTAAGTTCAGGTGTAACCTGTCCCCTTTTTTTTTCTACAGGTTATACCTTCCTCAGACAAGATCCCAATGATCCAGAAATCTGAAACTCTGCCTTCTGCACCCAATTTCTCAGACATGCATTGATCTGCCAAATGCTCCTATTTCTAACCCTCAATGGCATGTGGCACAGAGATTACTACCCTGACAGTCCGGCTTTTCAGCTTTCTATTCAGAACCTCTTTGCCTTTCTTACCTATGTCATTGGTGCCAATACGTACCAAGACTTCTGACTGTTCACCCTGCACATTTAGAATGCTGTGGACCTGATCTGAGACGTCCCTGACCCCGGCACCTGGGAGGCAACATACCATCCAGGGTGCCTCTTTTGCAGCCACAGAATCTTATTTCTGTTCCTCTACCACGGAATCTACTATCATTACTGCAGTCGTCTTCCCCTCTCTTCAGTTCTGAGCCTCAGTGCTAAAGACCCAATCGCTGTGGCTCCCCTGGTAAGTCATCCCACTCAATAATATCCAAAATTGTATACTTATTATCTGGGCAATGGCCACAGGGGTACTCTGTAGGATGCCCATTTTCCTTCCCTCTCCTGACACTCACCCAGCTACCTGCCTACTGCAACCTAGGGGTGACTACCTCCCTGTAACTCCTATCTATCTCCTGCATGAACCAAATGTCATTGAGCTGCAGCTCCAGATTCTTGATATGTTCTCTGAGAAGCTGTAGCTTAATGCACCTAGTACAGATGTGGCCATCCAAGAGGCTGTAGGTCTCCCAGAATTCTCCCATCCTCGACAAAGAACATAACACTGCTCCTGGAGTCATTCTCACTGCTCTAACTATCCCTAATAGATAAGGAATGAAGAATAAACCAGATACTTATCTCGCCCAAGCCTGATGAGTCAGAATCAAAGTCAAAGACTAACACCGGACCATTCCAACAATGGCCGCTCTGCTTGCCCCTGCATTATTTTTATTCGCCCTTGCTAATGAAACCTCTTCAGTGATTGGCCACAGTTAAAACTACAAGAACTGCTGTGAAGTGTTGCTTTTTCATTCTTCAATTGTAGACCTGTTTGAAGTAACCCTTTCTTTTCACGCTCCTGTTCACTGATTGGCTGAAGTTCAAGCTCCAAAAACTGCCACAAAGCACTGCTTTTCTCATCTTCAAACATGAACCTGTTGAAGTCACCTCTTCTTCTCACACTCCCATTTGCTGATTGGCCGCAGTTCAAACTCCCTTAATTTCAAACAGTTTAACATTAAAAATTAATTTGATTCTGGAAACCTTAAATACTGCTCTAGTCTTAGTTTCTATCTTGCTTCTAATCAGATATAAGAACACACCCAAAGGCAGTTTTCTTTTTCTTTTTTTGAAGACAAACTATAATGTTAAGTGCAATAATTATCTTGTTAAAAATATGGAACATTTCTATAAACATATTACACTAGACTCCTGAGTCAGTATTTGGCTCTTCAAACATCCCATTTGGTGTTTCCATTCTCATTAAATAATTGCCAAGAACAATTCCATTATGATACCATCACTCCTGATGCAATTTCCTCTTGTTGCTGACTTTCTAGGAAAGAATTTATCAAAAACACTGTTGCTGAACCTAACTTTAAAAGCAATCTGAATATCTTCAAACTACTTCCTACCCACAAAAGAATTGGCTGATCATATGCTGCAGCTCACTTTCATACTAACCAACTTATTTGTTATCCTGTATTTTTATGAAGCTTGCAATGACAAAGCAGACAGCAATGAAGAAAACAACCACAGAATACTTATTTTTCATTTATATTTATTCATTTCTTTATATATTTACTTCTTAAATGGAGAGTGGACAAATATACTGCTAAAATTCTGGAGGGGAATGTGATAGATTAGAACAATAATGAGCCAGGACAACTTCTTGCATACTAAAATAGAGTTTACAAGAATAAATGAGCCATGAATTATTATTTTTTTCATATTTGAACAGAACTGCTCACAGATTTTGTTTAATTTCCTTTCTCTCAAGTTTCATTTTAATGGATGAGTCTGACATTTCAAAAGTAACAGGGCTTTCAAAGTAAAGATCATTATCACCAGACTGGACAATTTTCGAGCAGCATCTTGGCAGGTGAACCAAGGTTGCTTTAAAACTTCTGTACAAAACCTTACCAAAATTTGAGAATTGAGAAATTTTTACACTACGGCAGTCAGTGTTTTGTGATTTTTTGTGCTAATCATCCTCTTAGTCTGGAATCAAATTCAGCTAAATTGTGAACTGATATAACAATCATTGTTTATTGTTTGTTTTTGTTTTGCAGATTAGGTAGTTATATTCCTCTCAATTTAGAGGAGTGATAATGTGATTTAAGCAAACACCAAGATAAAATTTTGAATTGGCAAAGCTTGTGTGGTTAGATATCTGCAACTATTAGATTTCCGTGCAACGGGATAATGGAAAATCCTCAAGTAAACTGCTCCAGGAAGGGCAAGGTTTGGATCATTTAGTTGGCTCTGGTATACCAAAATTAATTCTGTTTCTGTGAGCAAATCAGATTAAGGTAAGGATTCTACCCAATACACTCCTTCTGGATCACAGTCTGAGTCTCAAAGCTAGATTAAATATAAATAATTTGTAGTGAAGAAACCTGGAATTTGCATTTCTGAATGTTCTTAAGTAGTTAACATCTTTGGTAAAGGTACCTATATTGCTTTATGGAGTGAATTCTGAACAACATGATCTGCTGATGGATGGATAAACTGAATGTCTTATCATTCCTTACCCCTAGGGAATGGAGGTGGATGTCTCAGCAGGAGGAGGGACAAGATGAGGAGGAGAAAACTTCCCCAGAGCATATAGCCTGGAGAATTAGGTGATTGGAGATTAGTTTTCAGTGTGACTTGAAATAATCATGTGGCCAGAAATTGATTATGAATGAGTAGGAAAGGTTCTATGGATAAGGAGGAAAGAAGAGAGGACAATTAAATCAGGGAAGAACTCTGTCATGCAAAGGACTTTGATGTTCCTGTGAAAGCCATGTGACGAAAGAGGATTACAAAGAGTACACATAGATTAAGATGTTAACTGTCCTGTGCTGGCACCAGTGGGATCATCAGTTGATCTGCTATCTGTCTTCAGGAGAAAGAGAGATAAATAAGACAATGGAGCAGCATTTGGAAATGTTAATGAAGAGACGAGAGAGTTTAACGGAAGGAGACACCGGTCTGGGTATAGTCAAGATCGGCTCCGTTTGAACCCTGAACTGTTTGAAGTGTGATGGACAGGCGATACCCCAGCAGGGGGATAAAAAGGGACGGGTTCGCTAAGGCAGGACACACACGACACCACGAAGTAACGAGACCCTGGAAGCGGTGCACCTCCCATAAGTCGGTGGGAGTTTTTGGAGGGCTGTCGCGGGACCAAGCCATAGATGCACAGGGTGGAAAGGTATGATCAGCGGGAACCTGGTGTGTGTCCACCCTTGCCTGGGTGCCAGGATCACTGCAGAGGAACGATTGTATCTGAAACGGAGGGGTCACAGTCGGTGACCTCAGAAGACATTACAAAGGGCTCGCCTGAAAGCTGACTGCGAAGAATATCGAAGGTCTGTTTGGAAGCCGTTTTGAATATTCATTCGCTTTCGCCCTCTCTCTCCTTCCCCCGCCCCCGGCACGGCAGTGATTACTGTGAACTGAACTGAACTCAATTGAACTGAACTTTGCGTCAGTTTGAAACTGGTCATTTACCCCTAAACGATGATAGAGCTTGATTGATCCTATTATCCTAGTTCTGTGTACATGTGTGTTTATCATTGCTGAACTGTTGCATTTATTATCCTTTTGATTAGAGTACTGTGTTGCTTATTTCTTTAATAAAACTTTCTTAGTTCCAGTAATCCAGACTCCAACTGAGTGATCCATTTCTGCTGGTTTGGCAACCCAGTTACGGGGTACGTAACAGCCAGCATTTATTTCCCGCTCTCATTGGCTTGAAAAGATGGGGATAAGCATTCTCCTTGAAATGCTGTGTGTGTAAGTCTTTATAGTGAATTCTATAATCTAGCAGCCGAGGGAGAAAGCATTAAAGAATACCAGGATGAGATTCATGCGGGCATTACATTCTGAGACCAAAGGAATTGAGCAAAATGAGGTGCTGGAAGAAATAATAAGATCTGAGGGAAGAATGAATAATTTGAAATTATGAAGAAAGAATGTTTTATATTTTTGCTTTAAAAAAGAAATAAAGGATATGTTTCATTACACGTCAAATAAAAAACATGAAGGAAGGCAGTATTTCTAGTAAGAGACTATATAGGAGCCAAGTGATTCCCAACAAAGATGGGCTCTCATTCAGAACAGACAACATGACTTGTGCTAACTATTGCAATTCCTGCTTTGTAGCTAGGTATTTGGAAGAGTGCCCTTTTTCTTTTGAGAACCAGCTAGTTATTGTTCAGAATTTAGCGAGAGAGGGCCTTCCTCCTTTGCATCTATCATCCATTTAATAATTAAATGCAACGTTTCAATTTTTTTCAGCTGCTTTGGCCAGGGAATAGTAAAAATGAACAAAAAAAAATAAAAAATACTGCATATAAGAATGTGATGTGATACTTAAGAGGACACAGCTAAAGGAGTAAAATAACATGAACATATCAGATCTACCTGAGCATAACAAGCTTCTTCTATTTCTAAGCCTGTTTTCAAATCAACCTGAAAAAGAAACAAGTATTAATAAATGGAAAATTAGGAAAAGACACGAGGAAAAAGGAATAGAGTGAAGAGGAGGAGGACATGGAAAAATAAACTGAAGCTTACCTTTAGGTAATCCTCCCAACAGGTATTGTATCAAAATTATAAAATTCTCACTTGCGTCTTTCCCATTTTTCGTTTGATACCAGATGATAACAGTAATTTTATTTGTTCTACAGATCATCTTAAGACAAATTGTTAGTTCATATTCAGATGTCATTAAACTTATTTAAATATCCCCTATCATCTTTTGGACAAAGCATTTATTCATACACAAGGTTTGCTTGTGCTAATATCAATACTACTATGTTGACTCAGACCTAGCTGACGTAGTAATAATATCAATGCTTATCCTATCCTGTATAAGCATGAACACTTTTGTTTCCTTTTCCTTTGTTTCTTGGTTTAGTCTATTTGTGTTACCAGCAGATCTGACAATGAAGTTATCAACCTTGCTACTCAACCCCACCCACCAAACATTCCATACTGCCTTTATATGAATAGGTCGCTTTTATGGTAAGGTAAATGTTTGTAAAATACTTGAGACAATAAATCAACTAACCGCTTCTCCACATGATGCCTGGCTCATTTACTCATTTTAGTTTCACTGGTTGCCCAATATGACTGAAAAGAATTGTTGACCTTTATGATCTCACTTTAACATAAAACAAAACTAATTTTTAGCAAATTACTTTCACAATAACTTCTTCTTCATGTGCCTTACACGTTACATGCTTGGGTGATCATGGCTCTCCACATCCAACGATCCCTCGCAGCGTCAATGATATCTCGCACACTTAGATCTGATAGTTCTTTCACAGCGTCCATATATTTTCTTCTTTACCTTTCTCTACCACATTTCCCAGGCATACGGCCTTGTAATGTAAGGCATTCTATTTCTCCTTTTCTGATGACATGGCCTAGAAATTTAAGTTTCCTTTCATTTAATGTTCTCATTAAAGATCTTTCTATATGGGCACGTTGGAGTACTGTCTCATTAGTTACCCCATCTCTATATGATATTTTCAGCATTCTTCAAAGAAACCACACTTCTGTTGCTTCTAAGTTTTTTTGGGAGTTCTAGTGTTATAGTCCATGTTTCGGAAGCATACAGCAAGATTGACAAGATGTAACATTTTAGTAGCCTAAGCCTTGTTGTCATAGAAATGTGTCCGTCGGTAAAAATGGGTTTCATTTTTTGGAAGTTGGTTTTGGCAATGGCAATTCTTCTTTTTATTTCTACTTTACTTCTAGCTCTTGTGATATAAAGCTACCAAGGTAATTAAAGCTGGTCTTTTGTTCAATCTCTTGGTTACCAATGTACAATTGGCAGTTGGGAGTATCCTGCTGTTTTGATATTACCACACATTTGATTTTTTTTACAGTTGATGGTTAGACCAAAATCTGCGCTTGTTTGTACTACGTTTGTACTTTGTCTAGGAGAATTTGTAGGTCCTCTGTAGCACTTGCTGTTAGGGTGGCATCGTCTGCATATCTTATATTGTTGATGTAACACCTCCAGTTTTTATCCCATACAGATCTTTTTCTCTGAGAATCACTTCACTATAGATATTAAATAATTGTGGTGAGGCAACGCATCCTTGTCTATCTCCTCTTTGAATTTTAATCCAACTGCTTATATTATCATCAATTTTTACCGCCACCATTTATATAATATAAATTTTAAAATATAAATTTTAAAGCAGTTGGTTGGTCCCTTCCATCAATGTTTAGTTTAGCGAGAATTTGAAATAATTTTTCATGTTGCACTTTGTCAAATGCTTTAGTGAAATCAATAAAACATAAAAAGACATCATTTTGATATTCAATTGCCCTTTCTGAAAGCATTCGTAGTATGAAAATTGTGTTCCTAGTTCCTCTATCCTCAATAAACCCATATTGCAGTTTAGAAGTTTCTGGCCTTAAACTGTTTTTAATTCAACTCAGAACAACTCTCAACAAAATCTTTATTATGTGACTCATAAGACTGATTGTTCTATAATTTTCGCAGGCAATAGTTCCAGTAATTTTTGGCAGAGTTATACATACTAATTTCAAGAGATCATCAGGCAACACACCAGACTCATATATGCCATTAAACAGTTCAAAAAGAGTATCTATGCCCAGATCTTCTAGGGCTTGTATCACTTCCATTGAAATTTCATCAGGTCCAGTGACTTTACCACGTTTCATGCTTTTCATTGCTTTAGTTATTTATTCTCTGCTAATAGGTGGGCCAGAATTAGGGTGTTTAATATTTGGGGGTTCCCCTCTATTATCTTCAAAAAGCTGCTCTATATACCGAATCCACCTCTCACATACTTTATCTGGATCTGTTAGTATGGATCCGTCTGCATCCTGTAGAGGAGGTTTTCTTAATTCCAGTAATTTCCTTAATTTTCTTGTGCACTTCTTTGCTGTTGTTAATATGATCGTCTACCTCACTGCATTTTTGATTCAGCCATTCTTCCTTTGCAATATTGCAGAATTGTCTGATCTGTCTGTCTAGCTCTCTGAATTGCACTTCATTATTCTTCACTAACCTTCTTTGTTCCATCAGATCTAGAATTTCTTGGGTTATCCACCCCTTGTTGGTGTGTTGGATTTCTTGCACTGGGATTACCTCCTCTGCTGATTGCTGTATAGCATATCTAAATCTGTCCCAAATAGGTGTTGTTTCGTTTTCACTGAGGTGTTCTTCTACAGCTGTCTTGAATTGTTGCTTAAGTATGCTATCATTTTTAAGTTCTCCCAACATACATTTCTTTCTCTTTTTTCCATGTTTCAGTTTCTTTAATTTTGTTTTAATGGTAGCTATTACTGGATGGTGATCTGAACCACAGTCTGCTCCTGGGTAGGCTTTAGAATTTGTGATATTATTTCTAAAGCATTCATTGATGGTAATGAAATCTATTTGATTTCATAATAACTAATACACAAAAATCTTGTATTATGACACCAAGGTAAACTTCAGCTCCATAGAAGTAACAACTTCATTCTGATATTCCTACCCTGTAAAAGTTGGTAGATTGCTGATTTGATCTGCAGCAGCATAGATATACCAGAGGAAACATTTTCAAAAATGATATAACAGAGTTCATTATTGCAGATTGCTGGGTAGGAATTGCCTTTGACAGAGCAACTCAGGGAGAGTTGCAGATGCATGAATAGTCCTTCAACTGAAGCATGCAGTACACTTGGAACCTGGCAACTCATCCCCAAGCAACTACAAATAAAATAGATTACAAAATTCTAAGAATGGTAATTGCCAGTACAAATGTTAGTGCTTTTAACAAAAAAAACCACCTAACTCAACAGAAACAATACTATAACATTAAACATAACACAAAAAAAAACATCTGATCGTGTGCATTTTATTTAATGTTACAATATTTATCCTGTTCTGGCACCCTCTTCTTTGTGAATTTTATATATGGCTTTGATTCAGGAAGTGGAAGGGTCAGATGATAAGCTTGTACCAATTTATGATGAGTAGCGGAAAGTTTAGGAGACAATGGAGTAACATTTTTAAGAAGAAAGTGGTAGGTGTACTGCCGGGGTTGGCGGTAGATGTTGATACTATAGGATCATTCAAGAGGTTCTTAGATGGGCGTATTGATGTAGGCAAAATAGAAAGTTATGTTTTGTGTAAGAGGGAAGGATTAGATTGATGGTGGAGTGGGTTTCAATAGGCTGGCATAACATGTGGGTCGAAGAGCCTATACTGTGCTGCACTGTTCTATATTCTACGTTTCAAAGGTATCTTTCTTTAAAAAATCTTTAAAAAATTAGACTACAGAATGAGCTAGTTAATTTTCAGGCTTTAGCCAAAACAAAGCCTCTGGTATTAGTTATTAACACCCTGGGAAAAAAGTACTGGCTCTCCACTTCATTTATGCCTCTCATAATCTTATACACCTTTAACAAGTTGCCTCTTATCCTCATCTGCTCCAAATGGAAAAACCCTTGATTGCTGAACCTTATAACATCTTATAACATCATAAGACCTTATAACATTGGAGCAGAATTAGGCCATTTGCCCCTTCGAGTCCGCTCCGCCATTCAATCATGGCTGATCTTTTTTTCTCCCCTCCTTAGCCCCACTCCTTAGCCTTTACTCCATAACTTCTGATGCTGTGTCCAATCAAAAAGCGGTCAATTTCTGCCTTAAATACACCCAACAATCTAGCCGCCACAACTGCCTGTGATAATAAATTCCACAAGTTCACCACCCTCTGGCTAAAGAAACTTCTCCGCATCTCTGTTTTAAATGGACGCCTCTCTATCCCGAGGCTGCGCCCTCTTGTCCTAGACTCCACAACCATAGAAAATGTCCTTCCACGTTATTATATCTAGGCCTTTCAACATTCGAAAGGTTTCAATGAGATCCCCTATCATCCTTCTAAATTCCAGAGAGTACAGACCCAGAGCTATCAAACGTTCCTCGTATGATAAGCCTTTCATTCCTGGAATTATCCTTGTGAACCTCCTCTGAGTCCTCTCTAATGCCAGCACATCTTTTCTTAGATGGGGAGCCCAAAACTCTTCACAATACTCAAGGTGAGGCCTCACTTTTGCCATAAAGCCTCAGCATCACACCCCTGCTCTCGTGTCCTAGACCTCTTGAAATGAATGCTAACATGGCATTTGCCTTTCTCACCACCTCCTCTACCTGCAACTTAATCTTTAGGTTGTTCTGCACAAGAACTCCCAAGTTCTTTTGCATCTCAGATTTTTGGATTTTCTCCCTATTTAGAAAATAGTCTGCACATTTATTTCTTCTACTAAAGTGCAAGACCACGCATTTTCAAACATTGTGTTTCATTTGCCACTTTCTTGCCCATTCTGTCTAAGGCCTTCTGCAGCCTACTTGTTTCCTCAATACTACATGCCCTTCAACTAATCTTTGTATCATCCGCAAACATGGCAACAAAGCCATCTATTCCATCATCTAAATCATTAATATACAGCATAAAAAGCAGTCCTAACACTGACCCCTGCGGAACAGCACTAGTCACATTCACTGCCTCCTACAAATCAGCCAATGCTCTAACCATGCCAGTAACTTTCCTGTAATACCATGGGCTCTTAACTTGGTAAGCCGCCTCATGCGTGGCACCTTGTCAAAGACCTTCTAAAAGTCCAAATATATAACATACACTGCATCCCCTTTATCTATCTGACATGTAATCTCCTCAAAGAATTCCAACAGGTTCATCAGACCAGACTTTCCCTTAGAGAAACCATGCTGACTTTGTACTATCTTGTCCTGTGTCACCAAGTAATCTATAACCTTAACAATTGACTTCAACATCTTCCCAACCATTGAGGTCAGGCTAACTGGTCTATAATTTTCTTTCTGCTGCCTTCCTCCTTTCTTAAAGAGTGGAGTAACATTTGCAATTTTCCAGTCCTCTGGCACCATGCCAGAGTCCAATGATTTTTGAAAGATCATTACTAATGTCTCCACAATCTCTACCTCCACCTCCTTCAGAACCGAGGGTGCAGTTTATCAGGTCCTGGTAACTTATGCACCTTTAGGTCTTTCAGCTTTTTGAGCACCTTATCCCTTGTAATAGTAACTGTATTCACTTCTCTCTCCTCACACACTTCAACATCTGCCACACTGCTAGTGTCTTCCACAGTGAAGACTGATGCAAAATACTCATTTAGTTCATCAGCCATCTGCTTGTCCCCCATTATTATTTCTCCAACCTCAGTTTCTAGAGGTCCTATGTCCACTCTCATCTCTTTTTTATATTTTACATCCTTGAAAAAGCGTTTACTATCCACTTTGATAGTTTGCTAGCTTGCTTTCATATTTCATCTTTTCCCTCCTAACGTCTCTTTTAACTGTTCTCTGTTGATTTTTAAATGCTTTGCAAACCTGTCTTCCTACTAATTTTTGCTTTGTTGTATTCCCTCTTGTTTTTACATTAGCTTTGACTTCCCTTGTCAGGTACAGTTGTACTATTTTGCCATTTCAGTATTTCTTCATTTTTGGAATACATCTATCCTGCACCTTCCTCATTTTTCCCAGAAATTCACACTCTGCTGTCAGCCCTGACAGCATCTCCTTCCAATTTACTTTAGCCAACAACTCTCTCATACCACTGTAATTCCCTTTACTCCACTGAATTACTGCTTCGTCAGACCTTACTTTCTCCCAAACAGATTTCAAGTTGAACTCAATCATATTGTGATCACTGCCTACTAAGGGTTCTTTTACCTTAAGCTCCCTAATCATTTCCAGTTCATTACATAACACCCAACCCAGTATAGCTGATCCCCTAGTAGGCTCAGCAACAAACTGCTCTAAAAAGCCATCTCATAGGCATTCAACAATCTCACTCTCTTGAGATCCACTACCAATCTGATTTTCCCAATTGACGTGTATGTTCAAATTTCCCATTACTATCATACCATTGCCCTTTTGACATACTTTTTCTATTTCCCGTTGTAATCTGTGATCCACATCCCAGCTACTGTTTGGCAGCCTGTATATAACTGCCATTGGGGCTCTTTTACCCTTGTAGTATCTTAACTCAGCCCAGAAGGATTCAACATCCTTCTACTGATTTAATGCCATTCTTTCTACTGACTTGATGCCATTCTTTACCAGCAGAGCTACGCCATCCCCTCTACCTACCTTCCTATCTCTCCATGTAACCTTGGGCATTCGGCTTCCAACTACAACCTCATAAAACATGTCCTCTAATCCATGAAGCATCCTGATAAATTTCCTTTGCACCTTCTTTAATTTGGTTTCAGGTCAATGAAAAGTTTTAGAAATGAGGCATGTAGCACTTATTTTTAAGTTGTAACCCAATGGCAGTTAATTTAAAATCATATATTTTATTAAAGGCTTAATGTCTACAAGGCTGGTAATGATGCAAGCCCAGTCATGTTTAAGAATCCTATGTCAATTTCAGCCGTGGTTGATCTGAAAAATTAATTTACATTTGCAAGGACTACTACGGCATCATGGTTCTGATAGTACAGACTGCCGAGAGGATCACCATGGTCTCCCTCCCCCCTGTTTGTAACATTTACTGGGAGTGTTGTTCACAAAGGGCCCAGAACATTATTGAGGATCCATACGACCATTCCAAAAATCTCTTTGACCCACGACCATCAGGTAGGAAGTACTGGAGCTTCAGGACTAGGACTGCCAGACTGGGTAAGAGCTTCTTACCCCAAGGCTGTGATATCAATGAAAATCCTACCACCACTGAGGTTTCATCACTAGGACAGCAAGCTGTTTACTATTTACTGTTTACCTGTGCTGTGCACTTCACATGCATTTTGAATTATATTTAGTTAACTTACTTGTGGTAATACTTTGTTTTATGTGCTGTGTGTGATATATGTTTCGTGTGTGCATCTTGATCGAGATGAATGTTGTTTTGTTTGCTGGTATATATGTATGTAGGGGTCAGATGACAATGAACTGGGACAGAGGCAAATTAGGTGGACCATCTTTTCGAAATCTTAAAATAATGACTCTATCCTAACCTGCTTGTAAGAGCCTCATGCACATGAACCTTACAATGAAGGGACCCATCGTCACGTTGTGTTTCAGTGGGCTCTGGATATGAAATTCTGGCAGAGGTAGTCTGAACTGCCAGGAAGTTCTGGCACAATGGTATTTCCATTGATTTCAATGAAGGAAATGATGAAGATTAACTGTATGGCTTGATTGTGTAGTTTTTAAAATGTGAGTATATTAGATGCTTAGTTTTTGTTTACAAAATTAACAATAATTCTTTAATCATGTTTGAATGTTTTTCACATAATTAACATTCTGTGTTCGATAATTCTGGTTTAGCCATAAGATGAAAATACCACTAAGACAATCAATGGTAGAGCAGTAAAGGTGCATTTAAAAGAAAGTTAATGAATGCAAGATGAAGAAAGTCATAGAAACAAATTAAAGTGGGCTTGCATGGGACATGAACAATGTGGGCCAGTTGGTATAACTGCATGAGATTTAATTTTCTTTTTGTAAGTGCAAAGCTCAGTTGAGTTTATCATCTGAAATCAGTGGAAACTTTAAGTGTTTTATATTCCTTGGGAGAAAGAAATTCTTAGCACCGAACAATAGCAAATCACAGATGGCTAAAACATTTCACATAATGCCCCAAAATATACATACATTCAAGAATTGCTAAATCTATTTTTTTTTAAGTTTACCAGAAATCACTCAACGTACCCTAGATCAAAATGGTTAACTAACAATGATTAAGTTCATGTATTAACCTCAAGCTGCAGGGGGAACAAATTGGGGTATTACCCAAACCTGGACAACTAAAATTTATTTTGGGCTGAAGAAAATTATTGAGCCATCAGACAAAACTCAGTATCCAAAGAAAAGTCATGTGCTAACTCAAAGTGTCACTAATGTATTAGTTCTAGGGCTAACAAAATCCGTGTTCACAAAGGCAAGTAGATGGGAGTTTGATAATCAAAAATCATTCATGCACACTGTGCCACTGTAGGTTATCACTACATTGCTAGCTAAAGAAATAAGGCTTCGAATTAATGTTAGCCCAAAGTATTGTTTAGCCACAGTTTGGTCATCTTGATGTATCTAAGCTAAGGAGCCTTTTTAAAGTAGTACATAGTTGGCTCAGGAAGCATGTGTGGGGGGCAAAGAAAAAGATAATGATTCAGGTCAAATGCCCTTCATCAGAACCAAGGAATTTTGTATCAGTAATAGCCAAACATACTGATTTTGGTCTGAGAAATAAAACTCATTTTAAAATAGTGAAACAAATTAAAATTCCAGGATCTAGACTGTTCAGTTTAATGTGCACACTGTTCATCTACTGTAACATTCTTCATAAGTAGCAAATGGCTATAAAACATTTTCTTAGGTGTACACTGAAACAAACGTTTCATCACTCTGGAAACTGCTGAAAGGGATACAGTGAAAGTCCAATAATGTAGCATGAATTTCATGAAGTGGGATTGGCAGATTTTCTGAACTACTGGACATTATTTTTATTAATACTTCTAACACTTTTTCATTACTTTTAGATTTATACTGTATGATACATTTTCCACTGAACCAGGTAAATGGAAAAGTAGTGCAGAAATCAGGGCCTCGCAACTGGAAAGGGAGAACAGTGAACAATACTTGGCAAGTTACTTGTTGAACCTTGTGGATTTTTGAATATTGGGTAGTGGATTATCTAAGTTTTACTGCATAGTTAATCATGTTGATCAAGAACAGTCCTAGAGGGAAAGAAGACAGAAATTTAGGAATTTTGAGAGTCAAGATCTTAGGTAGCAGAAAACCATCAACAGTGGAATGGAGTGGAATACAATACAACGGATTCCAGTTAACTGGGACTCAGTTAATCAGGAAAGCCACTTATTTGGGACAAATAACAAAAAAAAATAATTGAGGAAATTGCTGGATTCTCTTCATTTACTTGGGAAACTATGCCACTTAATTGTACTGGAGACTGCTGCTGAACAGATTCTAACGAGCATCAGGTACAAGAACTTATGTGGTCGTTAGGCACTATACTGTGCTCAGAGTGAAGAGTTTTTAAATAGCGTCAGTTGCATGTTTTTGTGTTCAAAAAGCAGTCATTTTTGTCACTGGTGGTTGGCAAAAAATAAGCAGTAAGACAATTCAAAACTGTTTTGCTCATTGTGGTTTCAAGCATTGAGGCTCGGAGATGCCAGAAACGACCAACAGTGAAAGTGAAACAATGTCACTACTTCAACAAGTTAGGGACTACAAAGAATTTGAAGGTATTGATAATCTTCTTGAGTGTTACAATGAATTGAAGATTTGAAGGACGTGCTCATTGATAGCATTGTATAAAGGCAGTCCATTATCCGCACTAGGTATCTGCATTGATTTTGTTCATTGCTTACATGGATGAATTCCTCCATTGATAACTATTAGGAACTAATACACAGTTCAATAGGACAGCAGAATCCTAATTTTATTTTGTATTTCATTTAAATACATAATATATTACTCAGTTTGTCTTTTTTATATCTTTTTAACTACTTCCATGGAACTTCAGCTTTGAGGCGCTGCTTAACTGGGCCAAAATATACTGGTCCCAATGTGACCCGATTAACTAGAATCCACCGTAATTGCAAAAAGATCAGATTCAGAAGAATGCAGTGTTTTTCGGGCATTAATGGAAGGTTAAAGAGAGACAAAAAAGCAGGTGTCATTTTGACAGAATCTCAAAATACATGACATAACATGCGTCTTCATTTTTGCTCATATACAACCAAGTGGCTATGCTGCAAATTACTGTACTTCCTGACTGCATTTATAACACTTCAAAAGGCACAATCTTGCCTGAGCCTCAGGCAAAATAAAATCAAGATTCAAGATTATTTAATGTCATTTCCAGTACACGGTGTAAAGGAGAATAATTGATACTCTGAATTCAATGCAGCACAAAAACCACAATAAAAATAAATACACAAGATAGCTTAAATACATTTTTTGATTGTATGTACATAAAGTGACGCTAGGTCTGTATATAAGGTGACTTTGACAGGAAATGATAAAGTAATAGTGTTGGGGGGTGTGGAAGAATGGATTAATGGCTGGAGGTAAAAAAAAAATAAAATTGAGGCATCTCACGATTCCTGGTGGCCAAAAACAGAGTGCCCACATTAAAAGGATGAGACAATAGCTTTGTGAATTAGACTAGTGGTGTTGCCAAACTAACAATTATTTGCATCAGAATTCTTTTAATCTTTATGTAATTCACAAGTAAAATAACAAGTAGCAATATTAACTTTTACACCAGTTCTGAATCATTGCATTCTCCTACAGCTACAATTAAGAATTTATCATGATGCTTGAAAATTTAGCTGTGAATAGGGTGGATAGCATTTGCACAGTGACAAAAGAATAACCAATTTTAAATAACACTAGTTGAATAATACCCCAAGAAACTTAGCTAATGAAATAAATAAGAGACAAACATAGTCAAACAAACAAAATTTACCTCTACCCCGTGGTTGATGGCCAGTTTTGCTAATCTCACTGCAATAGGTCCCTTAAAAATAAAACAATAATAAATTATTAGCACACAATTTAACCAACTCAAGAACCTTTAGATACACATGGTAGATAAACATATTAATTATTAGTGAACTATATAAGAAAGCCTTAGTTTTTAATCAATCTTAATATAAATTATGCAGTTCATATAATTAAGAGATCAGCTGTTCCTAGTTGGACTATATTCTTGAAATAGCTTTTGATCCTTAGGAGACAAGAATATTGCACTTAAAATAGATTTCCTAGCAGGTTATAAGCTCCATTCCCAAACATCACATACAGTTCTGCTACATTCTGCAATGCCAGAGAGTGACAGGAGGGCATATGACTTTGCAAATTTTCCATACAGTGAGCCCTTGTTCTTGGCATTGCCATTGGATAATGACGCCAAAAGGCAAACTCATTATTTGGGTTTCGTCCAAGCATATAAATATAATATAAGCTTACAGAGGAACCTTAAAAAAACATAGTTGGCATTTTTACAGAAAAAAATTGCATATGTTAAACATGAGAAAGAAGATAGGTGAATAAACATTCAGTATACCAGTAGGCAGGGAGGAGAAATGGTTATCAGATCTTTAATATGGAAAATAAAAAAAACTCCAAGGAAAATAAGTGCCTTAAAAAGGTTCACCAGATTACAAAAAACTGGAAGCAACATTGTAAATTAATTTGGCTAGATTGAAAGTAAATAAAGCTCTGGGCTCATTTTTAGAAAGATTTGAAAAGTTAACATTTTCATCTTGCACAGATTATAATGGAATTCAACTGGAGGACGGAAAGGTTTTCCTCTCCATATTACTAAAAGAATACAATCACTGAAGGAGATGCAAACAAGATTTACTGAACTGATGCCAAACTGAACAATTATATGTATCAGGAAAGACTGAACAATCGCGTTCTGATGAAAGCTGTTGTTGAGTGAATTAAGTCACTGGATAAAATTACTGGTAGGTACAAAGCAGCTTCTTTATTTGACAAAGCAAGGTACAGCAGGCATCATATAGAGACGCTTTTGGTCGAAAGGTCTTGCTGGTTCAACATGGAGCTCAATATTTTATGTGCCAAACTTCAAAGGATAACTCCATATTTACAATGTGCGGACAATGCTTTCTAACTACATACAATTTTCACACCTCCAGATTTGCATCCATATTACAGACATCCAAATGAATTTTGGTCAGCGTTGGCTGAACTGGGATTCACAGCTTTTAGGAATCCATTGTTCAGACTAACTAAACTAAATCCACAATACATTTTCAGATGTGAAGACCGATAGCCAAGGTCAATTGCTAAATGTATATGTAACCAGGTGACTGCTGAATTTTTTTTATTGTTAAAGTGTACTTATGAATTCACCCTGGTAATGCCAAAATAGCTGCCTGTGCCTTTAAGAGAAAACGGTAATGTTATTATGCACGTGTTCAGTAGAAAGAACAGTTGCAAGGTTCTAGAAAGGATGTCAAATGCTAGTCACATGGTGAGGAAAGGTGAATAATATTTCATAATATCCATGAAAATTTGTTTATACTTGTTTGCAAATCTAGAATATTGGTAATTTGGCATCTTTACATGTGCATGCTTTAGATTTTCATGAGGAAGTTGTCAGCACTGGATAGTTTGGTTGTGCAAAGTTCCTTATCGGCCTAGTAGGTTAGTCTTTTTAGTAATTTATAGATGCACCATAGAAAGCATTCTTCTAGGGTGTATCACAACCTGGTATGGAAGTTGTCCTGTCCAAGACCGGAAGAAGCTGCAGAAGATCATGAACACAGCCCAGAACATCACACAAACCAATCTTCCGTCCTTGGACTCACTTTACACCGCACGCTGTCGGAGCAGTGCTGCCAGGATAATCAAGGACATGACCCGCCCAGCCAACATACTTTTTGTCCCTCTTCCCTCCAGGAGAAGGCTCAGGAGCTTGAAGACTCGTACGGCCAGATTTGGGAACAGCTTCTTTCCAACTGTGATAAGACTGCTGAACGGATCCTGACCCGGATCTGGGCCATACCCTCCAAATATCCGGACCTGCCTCTTGGTTTTTTTGCACTACCTTACTTTCCATTTTCTATTTTCTATTTATGATTTATAATTTAAATTTTTAAAATTTACTATTGATTTGTACTCCAGGGAGCATGAAGTGCAGAATCAAATATCGTTGTAATGATTGTACATTCTAGTATTAATCGTTTGGTGACAATAAAGTATAAAGTATAATTTAAACTCCAAGCCAATATATTGTAAAAGTTTATTTTTGTCTTTCTTTATTGTTTCATAACTGAATGTGAATGTAACAGAGTAATGTGAATGTGTTGATCTCGGTTCACGTCGCGAGAGCAAAGAAAACTTGTTTCAGGGTCTAGCCTATACGTGTTTGGAAGTTAAGCACATGTGTGCCAAAGTGAGTATATCTCTTAGTTAAGATGGGATGTATTTATTCATATCTTTGATGTTGTGCATAAGGTACAGGGTTGCTGGGATTCCAATGTTGTTTGTATTTTTTTTTAGAATTGCCACCATCGTATTAGTTTAGTATATTTTGTTTTATTTATTTTCCTACTGCATATGTAACAAGGGTGTGGACCAAAATTAAGCTGAGATTGCAACAGCAGGAATTGTTTTTTTTAATTCATTTTGTCGTCTTTATTTTGATATCCTCTTTCTGCAGTAAAACATCTAAAACAGATAAAGGAATTAAAGTCATGAAAAAATACTTGTTGTCCTGAGTGTGTATATTTCCCCAGGCTACAAAATATATTTCCTAAAGCCAAAAATCATTCTAAGTAAGGGTCTCAGACCAAAACGTCGACTGTTTTTTCTTTTTCATAGATGCTGCCTGACCTGTTGAGTTCCTCTGACATTTTGCGTGTGTTGCTTGGATTTCCAGTATTTGCAGATTTTCTCTTGTTTATGAACAATAGGGTTTATTTTCTTCAGTTACACATAGAATGTTGCCATTCACAGGTTTGACCAAAACCAGGGGTCAATATAGAAGTCAATGACAGTCTCAAATAATTATTTAACAAGTTGTCCACCTAGAGATTTATGGAAAGTAATTTACTATTTCAAGAAATACTTAAGATGACTAACACTAGCATGCATAAAGGGAATATAGATAAACATGAGGAGGAAAAATTGGACAAAGATATTGATGAGGTGAGACAAATGACAATGGGGAGCCGCTTTGGGATTCGTTAATGCCAGAAGGAAGCATTAGGTTGAATGCTCTGCTTCAGGGCAATAAATAACATGTAATATAACGTGTAATAATGTGTGGCAGAGAGGGAGGAGAAGATGGTGGCGCGACGCAGCACGCGCAGCCGTTCTGAATGATATTGTTTATGTTAACTAGGGGCCGTGCACAATCCTGATTTGATGGAGACAGACGTGAGAAGCACGAGGGAACATCTGAAGAAACTTCTGAAATGCCCGCTTCGCTGCCACTGCTACTGAGCGATTGAGAATCTCCGGAGGGGAAGGCCCCATATCCTCGGCTTTGCCTATTGCCGGGGCCGGGGTCGAAGCACTCGGCAGAGATGGTGCTCGGTGCCGGAGAGCTGGTTTAGGCTCGGAGTTTTCGGATGGACTCGGAGTCGGACTGTGGTTGGATGCTTCCAGGATGCTGCATCGGCAAGTTTGCGGCACTGGAGGGTCACCGTCTGCGTGAGATGATAGGACTTTCGAGAGCTTTGAGACTTTTTACCGTGCCCATGGTCTGTTCTTAGCAAATTACGGTATTGCTTTGCACTGTTGTAACTATATGTTATAATTATGTGGTTTTTGTCAGTTTTTCAGTCGGTTTGTCATGTGTTTCTGTGGTATCATTCTGGAAAAACATTGTATCATTTCTTAATGGACACATTACTAAATGACAATAAAGGAGTACTGCGTGTCCTCATAATCTAATCTATTCTAATATAATGCAAGTACCTCAATACCACATAGGAAAGTTGGACAACCTACCAATTACTGCTGGAAAGAAGGTCAGGAGCACATTTACTTCAAGATCACCTTCCATATTTTTTAACTATTTATCCCTCCCTGACCACTGTGAGGGGTATAACAATGACTTATGTTAATGCCAAGATACACATTTATTAGTATTACAATCAGGAAGTTCAGAATGTTGAATACAAAATATTAGCCTGTCATTTCTGCAGAGTGCTGTAGCACTGCTGCACTGAGAGAGTTCCATTCCTGAAGTACAGTTCAAATCCATGAATGGAAGTATTTTGTTGTGCGCTGGTCATTTGGGTGCGGACACATGTCCTGGCAATCTTGCTGTAGGTGTCACAATTTTGATTAGTATTGCAAGTTCTTTGAAAAGTAATTATAAATTTTTTAAAATCTTGTAAAGAAAAATATTAAAAGAATTACCCACCTGAGGTAAAAATTCTTTTGCTAGTGATAATGCTCTGTGATAGGCTGCGTCTCCTTCTTCATTTTGCTCCACAACATGACTAACCAGACCAATTGCTTTTGCTTCAGTACCGTCAACAACTCGTCCAGAAAAGATAAGTTCCTTTGCCGTGGATACTCCTACAATACGAGGGAGGCGCTGAGTGCCACCTGTTTGAAAAAGCAGTAAAAATCTGCTTCAGCAAACTTAACACGAATGAATGAATGAACTGTTACAATGATGTAAAAAGAAATATTGATAGTCCCAACTCTCAGACATTAAAAAAGCAACAAAAATATGCTTAGGTATGCAAAAAATGAAGAACATTATTTAACTTACAACTGCAAATTTTATGTAATCATGTGCTATATATATAAGCAAGAGAAAATCTGCAGACGCTGGAAATCCAAGCAACACGCACAAAATGCTGTAGGAACTCAGCAGGCCAGCCTGCATCTATAGAAAAAAGTAGTCGACATTTCAGGCCGAAGCCCTTCAGCAGGACGAGCTATATATACTCTGCCAGCATTGCATTGAAATGTAAGACTAGAATCTTTTTGTGCTCACTTCTTAGTCTAGAACCTAAACCCTGATGCTCCTTGTCAAGGGTAAAAGTTTGAATAACTGAGTATAATTGAAACCATTAAAAGTAGGACACATTTGCAGGTAAAAGAATCTACTGAAATACTTACAGGTTTATCCTTCTTAGCTACTTAAAAGTCTTTTCTCCGTGTTCCAGAAAACACGGAATGGGCCACTGTAAGGGGTCCTAAGTGGATATTGGTGTGCATCATAGCAGATGAAAACAAACAAGGTGGAATGTAGGTCAGCAGGAACCCAGGAGTGCTGTTGGCCATGGTGGGAGGGTAAGAACAGGGAAAAAGGAATTGAATTTACTGAAGAGGGTGGAATGTTGTTGAGAGGCTGACAGGGCCAACGTAGCGCCAGGTATGAAGTTAGCTGGTACTTTTAACAGCTGCCCATATGCTAACTCAGCCATGCAAAATTGCAGGTCCTAATTTGGAAAAGTTCTGAGCCCCAGCAGGACCCACGGGAGACGATCACGCTAACATTCATCAGTCAGGAAAGCCCTCAGAGCAGCGTTTAAGGAGTAGTGAAACCACTTGCATAGGCCATTGGACGGCGGGTGATATACCGTGTGGTGATGTATCCTAAAGCCGAGGCTCTGGGCCATTGCAGCCCAGACGTCTAATGTGAATTGTGGGCAGCGGTCAAAAGAAATATAGAAATATAGAAAAACTACAGCACAATACAGGCCCTTCAGCCCACAATGCTGTGCCAAACTTGTACTTACTGTAGAAATTACCTAGGGTTACCCATATAGAAATATCAGATGGGGTGCTAAACTGAGCAACCCAGGTGCTGATGAATGCTCGAGCCACGTCTGTGGCCGTTGTCAACACCCGGGGGACAACTTCTGGCCACATGGCGGTATAGATCACAGTGGTAGGAAGGTGCGGGAAACTGCAGAGTGGGGGCGGGGGAAGAGGACCAACAAGGTCAACATTGACATGGTCAATCCGTCGCTCAGGGACCTCAAAAGGTGCCAATGGTGCCTGAACATGATGGTTAATTTTTGCATGCTGGCATTCCACACAGGTTGCAGTCCAATCACGCACATCCTTTCAAAGGCCGTGCCACGCAAATATTAGTACATCCAGTTTCTGTGAAGACTACTGGCCCAGATGCGAGAGAGCAAAAACAGTCAGCCTCCAGTTTGCGGGCACAATGGAGCAAGGGCGACTGGTTGAGGCATCGCACAGCAGAGAAACCCCAGCTTCCTCGAACTTAACATTAGCTAACTGCTGTTCTGTAACCCTGGACCTCTGACTTAGTAACTTAGTTAGTTGCCATGCTGGCAAAGTCAACCCTTATGTATACAGCCTCAATGGCTAGCTGTCAGAAGCAATCAGCCATGGCATTACTTTTCCCCTTCATATGTTATATATCAGTTGTGAACTCAGATATGTAGACCAGGTGGTGTTGCTGCCGTGCAGACCAAGATACTGATATTTTAGCCATTGTGTGCATGAGGGGTTAGTGGTCAACTAATGCCGTGAATTGGTGGTCCGCAAAAAAGAAAATGAAAAGGGCGGACATCCAAGTAGGGACGGAGGAGCTTACGTTCAAATGTGCTATATTTCCTTTCAGGGGGACGGAGCTGCCGGTTGAAGAAGGTGAACAGCTGCCACATACCTCCAACCAATTGTTTGTGCACAACACAAACAGTATAGTCTGAAGCCTCAGTAGTAATGAGTATGAGTTCATTGGGCAGCGAGTGCACCAGTAGGGTCGCATTTGAAAGAGCTCGTTTGATATCATCAAATGCCCTGGTCATGTCCGCTGACCAGTCAAGCACTTGATTAAGGATACAGGTTTCCCCCGCCATCCGAAGGTATAGCGTTCCTATGAAACGGTTCGTAAGCCGAAATGTCATAAAGCGAAAAAACAATTACCATTTATTTATATGGGAAAATCTTGTGAGCGTTCGCAGACCCAAAAATAACCTACCAAATCATGCCAAATAACACCTAAAATAACAGTAACATATAGTAAAAGCAGGAATGATATGATAAATACACAGCCTATATAAAGTAGAAATACTTCTCTACAACAATTGCCTGCACAGATTTCCGTAGTGAAAATCTCACGCAAGCGCTCTTGGCAGAAAATCTCACACAAGCGCTGTTGGCATAAACGCGCTCTCCAGTAACCTTTAAACTATGAAGCTGCCAAACCTACCAAATAACAATGCCGTTCCGAAAATACACAGCCTATATAAAGTAGAAATAATGTATGTACAGTGTAGTATCACTTACCGGAATTGAGAAAACAGCGCCGAGCACACTGATGATGGTGTGTTAGACTGAGTCGTCGCAGGCTGGGTGGTGCAGTGGCTCCCACCCTCCGGGCCACCGACCCGATACATTGCCGCGAAGAATGCAGCAGTAGCCGGGAGGCACACAGCACATCGTTAAGAAAAAAGCCGAAATAAACATGCTAATTAATTAGGTGCCGCCGACACGCAATTGTCGGCCCAGATCAGAGGCAATGCAATCGGAAATCGGCACTGATCTGGGCCGACAATTACGTGTCGGCGGCACCTAATTAATTAGCATGTTTATTTTGGCTTTTTTCTTAAAGATGTGCCGTGTGCCTCCCGGCTACCGCTGCGTTGTTCGCGAATCGGTACAGTATCTGTCCGGGGCCCGGGTGTTGGGGTGGTGGGACATGGGGGTGTCATCTCATCGTCGATCAGGGTAGGCAGCTCATCTTCTCCTATGACTGCCTGCCTCGATGTCGAAGGTCGAGGTTCGTCGTCTGCTGTGGCTGATGTGGAAGGCTTGCTTGACTGCTGAGCCTCGTGCATTTTTCTATCATACAGTTGTTTGTAAGCACTCAAACCATTCTGCAAATATCCCCTAAACCTACGTACCCTTTCAAGATTAAAGTCGTACTTTATCATTGCAGCAAAAATCTCACGCAGTTGCTTCACTTTCTGCATTCGGTTTCGATTGTTATCCTTTCCTCTTCCAATTGCATCAGCTCTTCATCTATCGATTCCTGGTCATGGGATGCGAAAATCTCTTCAACATCATCTTCGCCAACTTCAACAAGCCAAACTCACTTTGTCTTTGCTACGTTCACTTCGGTCAAAATGCTTAATTATGTCTAGTTTTACGCTAAGTGTAACACCCTTACTCTTTCAGGCTTTTCCAACACCTTAGAACTCATTTTGCTAACGGCTGCTCAATGCAACGTGTTTAAGCAATGCCGTTCCGAATCCGGGGCAGAGCGGCTGCTCGGGGCGCTCGCTTATTTTTTTATCGTGCGCTGCCTTTCTTCGTAACAGTGAAAACACCTTCTGAAAGCGAAAACAGGGTACTAATGTAGGTCACACAACACACATCAAAGTTGCTGGTGAACGCAGCAGGCCAGGCAGCATCTCTAGGAAGAGGTGCAGTCGACGTTTCAGGCCGAGACCCTTCGTCAGGACTAACTGAAGGAAGAGTTAGTAAGAGATTTGAAAGTGGGAGGAGGAGGGGGAGATCCAAAATGATAGGAAGACAGGAGGGGGATGGATGGAGCCAAGAGCTGGACAAGTGATTGGCAAAGGGGATATGAGGGGATCATGAGACAGGAGGTCTGAGGAGAAAGACAAGGGCGGGGGGGAGAACCCAGAGGATGGGCAAGGGGTATAGTCAGAGGGACAGAGGGAGAAAAAGGAGAGTGAGAGAAAGAATGTGTGTATAAAAATAAATAACGGATGGGGTACGAGGGGGAGGTGGGGCATTAGCGGAAGTTAGAGAAGTCGATGTTCATGTCATCAGGTTGGAGGCTACCCAGACGGAATATAAGGTGTTGTTCCTCCAACATGAGTATGGCTTCATCTTTACAGTAGAGGAAGCCGTCGATAGACATGTCAGAATGGGAATGGGACGTGGAATTAAAATGTGTGGCCACTGGGAGATCCTGCTTTCTCTGGCGGACAGAGCGTAGGTGTTCAGCAAAGAGGTCTCCCAGTTTGCGTCGGGTCTCGCCAATATATAGAAGGCCACATCGGGAGCACCGGACGCAGTATATCACCCCAGCCGACTCACAGGTGAAGTGTCGCCTCACCTGGAAAGACTGTTTGGGGCCCTGAATGGTGGTAATGGAGGAAATGTAAGGGCATGTGTAGCACTTGTTCCGCTTACACGGATAAGTGCCAGGAGAGAGATCAGTGGGGAGGGATGGGAGGGACGAATGGACAAGGGAGTCGCGTAGGGAGCGATCCTTGCGGAAAGCAGAGTGGGGGGAAGGAAAGATGTGCTTAGTGGTGGGATCCCGTTGGAGGTGGCGGAAGTTACGGAGAATAATATGTTGGACCCAGAGGCTGGTGGGGTGGTAGGTGAGGACCAGAGGAACCCTATTCCTAGTGGGGTGGCGGGAGGATGGAGTGAGAGCAGATGTGCGTGAAATGGGAGAGATGCGTTTGAGAACAGAGTTGATAGTGCAGGAAGGGAAGCCCCTTTCTTTAAAAAAGGAGGACATCTCCCTCGTCCTGGAATGAAAAGCCTCATCGTGAGAGCAGATGCGGCGGAGACGGAGGAATTGCGAGAAGTGGATGGCATTTTTGCAAGAGACAGGGTGAGAAGAGGAATAGTCCAGATAGCTGTGAGAGTCAGTAGGCTTATAGTAGACATCAGTGGATAAGCTGTCTCCAGAGATAGAGACAGAAAGATCTAGAAAGGGGAGGGAGGTGTCGGAAATGGACCAGGTAAACTTGAGGGCAGGGTAAAAGTTGGAGGCAAAGTTAATAAAGTCAACGAGCTCAGCATGCGTGCAGGAAGCAGCGCCAATGCAGTCGTCAATGTAGTGAAGGAAAAGTGGGGGACAGATACCAGAATAGGCACGGAACATAGATTGTTCCACAAAGCCAACAAAAAGGCAGGCATAGCTAGGACCCATATGGATGCCCACAGCTACACCTTTAGTTTGGAGGAAGTGGGAGGAGCCAAAGGAGAAATTATTAAGAGTAAGGACTAATTCCGCTAGACAGAGCAAAGAGGTGGTAGAGGGGAACTGATTATAGGTAGACCTACATTACTAATGTAGGTCTTTCGTAACAGTGAGGTTTCGTAAAGCAAACGTTCGAAAAGCAGGGGACACCTGTATTGCATTTCAGTGCACTATGAAGGGGCACAAGCATAAGTTCAGCAGCTCGCGGAATAAAGCGGTGATAGAAATTCACCATACCTAAAAACTCCTTAGCTTTTTAGTAGTGCAGGGGTGGTGGGAAATATATAATTGCAGCTACTATAGATGGGAGGGGTTTCGCACCTTCTGCAGAGATGTGATGGTCGAGAAAGACCATCTGACAGTTTGGGCTGACAACCCAAACTGGCATTTTGCACAGTTAATAATCAACCCGTGTTGGTTTAAGCACTTGAAAAGTGTGCAGAGATTAAATATGTGTCCGGATTTGGATCCACTAGCAACAAGTATGTCATCCAGGTGAACAAAAAGAAAATCTAAGTCTTTTAATACAGAGTTCATCAGCTGTTGAAAAGCCTGTGCTGCATTTTTTCAGCTCAAATGACATGCACAGAAACGCAAAAAGTCCATATGGGGTTATGACAGCTATTTTGGGAATGTCCTCTGAGCACACAGGCTCCTGATAGTAGCCCCCAAATAAATCGACTTTGCAAAAAAGGACTTTCCATCTAAACGTGCTGAAAAGTCTTGGAAATGTGGGACCGGCTAGTGATCGGGGGTGGTGACCTCGCGAAGGTGTCAGTAATTGCCACGTGCGTGGCAATCACCATAGGACTTAGAGACCATGTGGAGGGGTGAAGCCCAGGGCCTATTTGACTGGTATACACTACTAAGTCTTTCCATGTTGGCAAACTCAGCCTTCACGGTTGCCAGCTTTTCTGGCTCCAGTCTACTACATGTGTGGGCATGACTGGTGGGCCTTTTGTGGAAATGTGGTGCTCGACCTCGTGTTTTGTGACTGTCACAGAGAATGTGGGCTTGGCAAGTTTTAGTCATTCATCTAGCAGTCAAATAAACTCACATGCGATGGTACATGTGCTTGACAGTGTCATTGTGATGAACTTACAAGGGGAGCAGGGTAATGAACCAAAGTTTTTGACATCCACAAGCTGGCTGCTCTTAAGATTGAACAAAAGTCCTTGGGCACACAAGAAATCTGTACCGAGGAGAGGTTTAGCCACTTCAACCAGGACGAAGTCCCATGTGTAACACCGCTCACTGAAGCAGAGCGTCACTCATCGTGTCCTGTAAGTCTGGATCTTGCTGCCATTGACAGCCTCCATTGAGGTTTTGTCACTCTTTGCCTTCTCAACAATAGGCAACGCTGGCAACACTCACTTGACACACAAGTAGTGTCACCCTGATAGGGTGTCCATAATGAATAGTAGACGACCTTCACTGTTGGAACCCACAGTGTTCACAGACCTCTGGTGTCCCAATGCACTCCCACTGTTGAAGCTGCAAAGCGTTTGTATCAAAGCAAGCTTGGTAAAAGCACAGGCCTGGTGTCATCTGTTTCCTGCCATGGGCGTCCTTATGTTGGGGGCCTTGCTGACCAAGCTTATTGAGGTAGAGAAAAGAGAAGGAATGATGCACCGTTGCCTAGCTAAGTGTAGACTATCAGCCATTTTAGCAAGCTTCACAGCTGCATTAGCGAGGGCTATGAGAACTTGATCAGGCATTTGTTGCATGAAGAGTTCTTTAAAAAGAAAACAAGGATGGCGATTTCCCAGGAGAGACAGCATGTGGTCCATTAGCTCCAAAGGCCCCGAGGCTGGGCAAGAAGAGCAAATGTTTGGTGCACTCAGACTCTGAGTCCAAAAGTCTGTAAATGATGAGTTTTCAGGGATCGGTATTTATCGTGTTCAGGCGGGTGTCCTAGTAGGCTCATCAATCTCGCAGCTTTGGAGTTGCTGAGCGATGCTACTACATAGAAATATTTGGTGTTATCAGAGTTGGTGTTTCTATAAGCACAAATTGAGCCTCTGCTTGTATGAACCAAGCGACCGCACTTTGCTCCTAAAACACTGGCAGTTTCAAAACGACTGTATCGGCCAACACGTTCATAATTGTGGAACTATCATACAGCATTGGTGTCACCAATAAATACCGCAAATAAAATAGCAAAGGTGTTTTCTGTTTCAGAAATGCCGTAGGAACTCATTTATTGAACGCCAAAAAACTGAACTCAAGGCACGCTAAGAACCCTTTATGTAATTATGTCATCACATCAGACCAACCTCTCAAAGTGAAACCCCAACTCAATTCTGGTGGCTGTGAATTATGTACATTTCCACCAATTACATTACCCTACAGTATCAGTAATCCACTGTTGGACTGCACATGATATACCTTCATTAAAAACAGCAGGAACATCTCTTAAGGATGCTTCCCCCACATTTCCTCACCATAGTCAGGGTGCAGGTTTTAATTCTACATGGTTTAAAGGCACTAATGTACTAATATGTTCGAAAAGATCAATTTGGGAATTAAATTTGTTATCTTTTCCTAATCTGGCCCACATGACCAAGATCCACGGCATTGCAGTGACTGTTATCTTTCACTGTAAAATAATCTAGCATTCTAAGGAAATTAAAAGCAATTACGAATAGGCATTTAATATTGTAATAAAAAATACATAGCATTTATTAGGCTTCCATAACTTTCTTGACAATCAACTTCCAAAACCTGAATGTACTGACAAAGGGTCTTTAACCTGAAACCTTATCTCTGTTTCTCTTCCCACAGATGCATTCTGACCTACTGAGTATTTCCAGCATTTTCTGGTTTTGTTTTGATGTTTTAATATTAGTCTATATTCATAACACAAAAAGTATTGTTGATAAATTACACCGAGGGAAACCTGACTCTGCCTGTTAGCCTCCTGTAATACACAAGATAATGACAAGTTTCAAAAGTTATTGTGATACCATCTAGAGGCACAGCAGCGTCTCTACTTTCTTAAAGCTTGCACAGAATTGGCATGCCACTTAAGACTCTGACAAACCTCTATAGGTGCACAGTCAAGAGTATCCTGGCTGGTTGCATCAAAGTCTGATATGGAAACACCAATGTCCATGAATGGAAAAGCCTACAAAAAATTATGGATACAAAAAAGACCTCCCCACCACTGAGCACATCGACAAGGAGCACTGCTGCAAGAAAGTGGCAACTATCATCTGGGACCCCTACCATCCAGGCCATGCTCTCTTCTTGTCGCTGCCAATGGCAATGGGGTACAGGTCCCACACCACCAGATTCAAGAATAGTTATTGCCCTTCAACCATCAGGCTCCTGGACCAGCACAGAAAACATCACTCACCTCAACAGTGAACTGATTGCACAACCTATGGATTCACTTTAAAGGACCCTACAACTCATGTTCTCAATATTATTCATTACATATTTATTTATTATTATTATTTTTGTATTTGAACAGTGCATCTTCTTTTACACATTGATTGCTTGTCCGTTCTTGTGTGTACTTTTTCACTGATTCTATAGTATTTCATTGCATCAACTGTGAATTCCCGCAAGAAAATGAGTCTCAGGGTTGTATATGGTGACATAGACATATTTCAATAATAAATTTACTTTGAACTTTGATTTCCTGTTTTTTCAGGCTTTAAGCATTTTTCTTTGATATTATTGCAAATTAAAAGTTCAATATCATGAAGAAAATAGCAAATACATTGAAGATCACAATCAATGTTGTACCATTGTACTAAATTCATGTAGTTTGGGTGCTAAATTTTGAACATACTAATTAGGTCTCTTTTGTTTCCTTTACAGGCAAAGAAAAAGCAGCAAGTATTCTAACACGTATTCTGTTAGAATTCACTACAGCACTGTTTTGTGGCCTGTAATTAAATTAATCATTGTTTCACATAGAAATCCTATGATTGTTAATGATATGATAAAAAGAAACAAATCACAGATGGTAAAGTGAGAGATGTTCATTGAAAGAGTAGTATGCAATTTAAGTATTAAACATCCCCATAGTTTTATTTTTGATGCATCTCTTTCTGGGTATCTTCACTTATAAAGAACTGCAACACATCCATCTTGCTGGTACATACTTGACTCCACACCGAAAGGAATGGTTGCAAGGTTGCCAGTGCTTAGTCATTTGGATAATACAAGACCAGTAGAATTATAATTATTGAAAATTTTTTAAAAGCCCTAGATGCTGCAAATCTAAACTAAAAACAGAAAGTGATAGAAATTATAGATTAGGCAGTACCGGTGGAAAGAAAATAGTTGACATTTCAGGTTGAAAGCTAGCCAATAGAACAAAAAGGGAAAATAAGTTGAAGTAATAGATAATCATCAAATTCTCCTTGCTATATTTTTTCCTTTTGTTTTCTTTCCCCCTCCCCCTTCTTCTATTCCCTATTCTGGCCTCTTACATCTTCTTCTCACCTGCCTATCACCTCCTCCAGCACCCCTCCTTCTTTCCTTTGTCCCATGGTCCACTCTCCTGTCCTATCAGCTTCCTTCTTCTCCAGCCTTTTACTTTTCCCACCCATCTGGTTTCACCTGTCACCTAGCTTGTCCTCCTCCGCTCCTGCTAACTTTTTATGGTCGTGTCTCCCCTTTCCTTTCCAGTCCTGATGAAGGCCTCAGACCGAAAGGTCAACTGTTTATTCATTTCCATAGATGCTGCCTAACCTGTTGAGTTCCTCCAGCATTTTGTATGTGTTGTTCTGGATTTCCAGCATATGCGGAACGTCTTGGGTTTTTAAGTAATAGATAAGGTGAAGGAAGGCACTGGCTGGAACAAAGCTAATTAATAGGTTTAAATAATGTATCTATTAAGCGGCCTGAAGTACTCAACACATATTTAGGTAAAAGGGAGGTGTTGTTCCTCAAAAGCAGTAAAAATCGCAAAGATTATTTGCTGGAGAAGCCTATTGGATGGAAGGCTAGGACAAGGGGAAACTGTTCATACTCTGTCCATTCACCTCTTCTCTTCCAATCATCCAGGACATAACACTCTTTCTGGGTAAGGCAGCAAAGCATGTGCATATCTTTTAGTCCAATGTACTGCATTCAGTATTCACAATGTGACCTACTCCACATTGGAGAAACCAAATACACAACTGCTTTGTGGAGCATCTGCCCTCACTCAGCAGGAACTTCTGGTTGTTCACCTTTTTAAGTCTCCATCCTTCTCCCACTTTCTCCATGTTTCTCACACAAGAACACTCACCAATACCTCTACTTCCTCAGGAGGCTAAGAAATTTGGCAGCTCCCTATCAACTCTGAGCAAATTTTATCAACGCACCATAGAATGCATCCTATATGGATAATTAACGTCCTGGTATGGCAACTATTCTGCACATGACAGCCAGCATCCCCTTCATGGACTCTGTCTATATTCCTCACTGCTTCAATAAACATAGTCAAAGACCTCAGATTCTCGCTTTTCCACTCTTCCATTAGGCAAAAAGTACAAAAACCTAAAAAAGTATATACTACCAGGTTCAAGGGCAGCATTTATCTGTTTGCTATAAGAATATTGAATGGTTCCTGAGTTGGATGATCAGCCATGATCGTACTGAATGGTGGTGCAGGCTCGAAGGGCCGAATGGCCTACTCCTGCACCTATTTTCTATGTTTCTATGTTTTTTCCTCGTATAAGATGGATTTTTGACTATACAATCTATCACATGATCTTGCATCTTAATCTTTACCTGAACTGCACTTTCTCTGTAGCTACTACACATATCAACAATAACATTCTGTTATTTGTTTTAACTTGTTCTACCACAATGGACTATGTAGTGATTTGATTTGCATAAACAGCATGCAAGACCAACTTTTCCTTGTATCTCAGTACATGTAACAATAAGCCAGTTCAAATTCTTTAACCTCTCTGTCTATCGCCTCTTGCACTGTTTCAACAAGGCCAAATGCAAGCTCTTCAGACACATTACAGAAACAGGTGAATTGATTACAGACAGAAACGGGTGAATTGATTATGGGGAGCAAGCACATGGCAGACCAATTGAATAATTACTTTAGTTCTGTCTTCACTAAGGAGGACATAAATAATCTTCCAGAAATAGTAGGGGACAGAGGGTCCAGTGAGATGGAGGAACTGAGCGAAATACATGTTAGTAGGGAAGTGGTGTTGGGTAAATTGAAGGGATTAAAGGCAGATAAATCCCCAGGGCCAGATGGTCTGCATCCCAGAGTGCTTAAGGAAGTAGCCCAAGAAATAGTGGATGCATTAGTGATAATTTTTCAAAACTCGTTAGATCCTGGTCTAGTTCTAGTTCCTGAGGATTGGAGGGTGGCTAATGTAACCCCACTTTTTGAAAAAGGAGGGAGAGAGAAACCGGGGAATTATAGACCGGTTAGCCTAACGTCGGTGGTGGGGAAACTGCTGGAGTCAGTTATCAAAGATGTGATAACAGCACATTTGGAAAGCGGTGAAATCATCGGACAAAGTCAGCATGGATTTGTGAAAGGAAAATCATGTCTGACAAATCTCATAGAATTTTTTGAGGATGTAACTAGTAGAGTGGATAGGGGAGAACCAGTGGATGTGGTATATTTGGATTTTCAAAAGGCTTTTGACAAGGTCCCACACAGGAGATTAGTGTGCAAACTTAAAGCACACGGTATTGGGGGTAAGGTATTGATGTGGATAGAGAATTGGTTAGCAGACAGGAAGCAAAGAGTGGGAATAAACGGGACCTTTTCAGAATGGCAGGCAGTGACTAGTGGGGTACCGCAAGGCTCAGTGCTGGGACTCCAGTTGTTTACAATATATATTAATGACTTGGATGAGCGAATTAAATGCAGCATCTCCAAGTTTGCGGATGACACGAAGCTGGGCGGCAGTGTTAGCTGTGAGGAGGATGCTAAGAGGATGCAGGGTGACTTGAATAGGTTGGGTGAGTGGGCAAATTCATGGCAGATGCAATTTAATGTGGATAAATGTGAAGTTATCCACTTTGGTGGCAAAAATAGGAAAATAGATTATTATCTGAATGGTGGCCGATTAGGAAAAGGGGAGGTGCAACAAGACCTGGGTGTCATTATACACCAGTCATTGAAAGTGGGCATGCAGGTACAGCAGGCGGTGAAAAAGGCGAATGGTATGCTGGCATTTATAGCGAGAGGATTAGAGTACAGGAGCAGGGAGGTACTACTGCAGTTGTACGAGGCCTTGGTGAGACCACACCTGGAGTATTGTGTGCAGTTTTGGTCCCCTAATCTGAGGAAAGACATCCTTGCCATAGAGGGAGTACAAAGAAGGTTCACCAGATTGATTCCTGGGATGGCAGGACTTTCATATGAAGAAAGACTGGATGAACTGGGCTTGTACTCGTTGGAATTTAGAAGATTGAGGGGGGATCTGATTGAAACGTATAAAATCCTAAAGGGATTGGACAGGCTAGATGCAGGAAGATTGTTCCCGATGTTGGGGAAGTCCAGAACGAGGGGTCACAGTTTGAGGATAAAGGGGAAGCCTTTTAGGACCGAGATTAGGAAAAACTTCTTCACACAGAGAGTGGTGAATCTGTGGAATTCTCTGTCACAGGAAACAATTGAGGCCAGTTCATTGGCTATATTTAAGAGGGAGTTAGATATGGCCCTTGTGGCTACGGGGATCAGGGGGTATGGAGGGAAGGCTGGTGCAGGGTTCTGAGTTGGATGATCAGCCATGATCATAATAAATGGTGGTACAGGCTCGAAGGGCCGAATGGCCTACTCCTGCACCTATTTTCTATGTTTCTATGTTTCTATTACAGGCTGCAGGATTTCATATTACTTTAGATAGCTTGCTCTTTTTGTTTGTATCTGAACTGGCCACTTTTGTTTAGAATTCTTTTCTACCTCTTTCATTTGTGTATTCTGGTCCGCTGGGCATCTCCTGGTAGGCCAAGCTACACAACATCACACAAACTTTACAGCATTAGCAGTACATTACACAGACAAAAGGACTGTAACAACCCTATAAAAGTAACAATATTTTGGTAAATTTTATGTCTCACTCATTGCCCACCCCTCCTTCTCTACTATCTAAACTAACTTTATTTTCTCTCTTTCTCAGTTCTGATGAAAGGTATTTGACCTGAATGTTGACTGTTTCTCTTTTCACCGATTTCATTGTACAATGAAGGATCTCAGATGTGTCCACCTAGAGTTTCTTTACATCGAGTAAAAGCACCAAGAATGCAGTTGCGAAGTGAGTACAGCTGTCCAGCCTACTGGATTTTTTGTGTTTATTTCAGTGCCAATTACTGTACGGGCAACAAGCATATACCTTACTTGAAGCAGGAGGAATATCTCGTGTATGGTTAGGATGTTGCATTTAATCCTTTATGACATCCAGCAAGGCAGATTTTCGGGGATAATAAAAAGATTCCCTAATAGCACATTATTTTATGCTCAAAGCACTGATCTTCAGAAAGAAATAGTCACGATTAATAACATACCAACAAAAGGCACAGCTGTGATTTTCTACCAAATTTGCATCACTTGTCACAGTAGCCACATCACAAAGCAATACATTTCTAGTCAATCAGCACAGACTCACATTCAGACTCCTCACAATTGCACACAGATCAGGGTTAAATCACAGATTAACAGTGGCATACTGTATGCCTTTACAATCAACCGCAACAAGTATTACACCATAGAAACACTACAGTGCAATACAGGTCCTTTGGCCCACAATGCTGTGCCGAACATGTACTTACTTCAGAAATTACCTACGTTACCCACAGCCCTCTATTTTTCTAAGCTCCATGTACCTGTCCAGGAGTCTCTTAAAAGAACCACAAAAGAACCATCTGAACAGCAACTTGCACAAGTTTACTGATTTCATTGCACAATGAAGCATCTCGGATGTGTCTATACAATGAGCTTCTTTAAACCAAGGAAATGCACCAAGAAGCCAGATGCGGTGTCACAAGTTTTATGATTCCATATAAATGTTCAAGATTAGTTCACACAGTTTCTAATGCCCTTCTCCATGAAATATACAGGTCATTAAAATTCTTAACTGACATTTAAATGCATGTGTTCACACGCTCACACTTAAGATTGCTGCAAAGCTCACACCCAGTTGTTTAACCACAAGAACAACACTATCCAAAAATATAAGGGACTCACTGAGGCTAAGAGACGGTCCCCAGCTCCTGTGCTTCATGTCTGCAAGCTTTGCAGAGATTTGGCCCGTTAATATGATGATGAACTGAATACGAAGGCTTTGGGCCTGCTCCTGGGATTTGGACCCAAGAACTCCATTTGATTTGGAATGCTGTTGTTGGTGCTCGCTTCTATTGTTCATACGATTTGTTCTGTTTTTTTTCTCTCTGTGGGCACTAAGGGGTTGGTCTTTATTTTTTTAATAGGGTTCTTTCGGGTTCCTTGCTTTGTGACTGCCTGTAAGGAAACAAATCTCAAGGTTGCATAATTTATACATTCTTTCATAATAAATGCACTTTGAATTTTGAATTATATTTTGTTTTAAGTCATCTTCTACAAAAAGCAGCTGGAGCTAACCAGGAATTAACAAGTGCTAGGGGCATACCTGCATGCATTAATTTCTATGGAAGAGTTACAGAAGGCCATTATAGCAAGCACCCCCACCCCCACCCCAGAAGACAGAAATATCGTCATACACCCTCCCTTCCTGCCTCTCATTCCATAGTTTTCCATAGCTTCTCACTTGCAAACATGCCCTACTTTTAATGCTTTCAATTATACTCAGTTGGCAGAACTTTTGCCTTTGACAAGGAGCATAAGAGTTTAGGTTCTAGACCAGGGATTCCTGGACCTGTTGCCTAATGGTATTGGTTTATGGCATAAAAAAGGTCGGGAACCCCTGTTCTAGACCAAGAAATAAGCATAAAAAGATTCTAGGCTAACACTTTAATGCAATAATGGCATAGTGTTACATTATCAGAGGTGCTGACTCTTAAATGAGAAACGTGACCAAGGCAAATTGTGTTTTCATTAAAGATTCCACAGCAGTAGCTTCCAGCAGGAGAGAAACAAAGATCCAATGAAAGCAAGCATTAAGCACAACTAAAATAAACTTGATTTGATATGTTTTATATATAGGTTGTCACTGTGTTATGACAGGGTTCTGTAACTGTGAACTGATCATAGCATAGAGGGTTTGCAAGTCAGAAATGTAGCCATGAACTGAGTTTCCAGGTGGGTTGCCTGCAGCCTCACAGCAGCTAGGAAATCCACACTGCCCATCTGCCAAGTGTTTACTTGTACATATGAGTTGTGCATATGTAGTAGTAGTAGTAGTCATACTTTATTGATCCTGGGGGAAATTGGTTTTCATTACAGTTGCACCATAAATAATAAATAGTAATAGAACCATAAATAGTTAAATAGTAATATGTAAATTATGCCAGTAAATTATGAAATGTCCAGGACCAGCCTATTGACTCAGGGTGTCTGACTCTCCAAGGGAGGAGTTGTAAAGTTTGATGGCCACAGGCAGCAATGACTTCCTATGATGCTCTGTGCTGCATCTCGGTGGAATGAGTCTCTGGCTGAATGTACTCCTGTGCCCACCCAGTACATTATGTAGTGGATGGGAGACATTGACCAAGATGGCATGCAACTTAGACAGCATCCTCTTTTCAGACACCACCGTGAGAGAATCCAGTTCCATCCCCACAACAGCACTGGCCTTACGAATGAGTTTGTTGATTCTGTTGGTGTCCGCTACCCTCAGCCTGCTGCCCCGGAACACAACAGTAAACATGATAGCACTGGCCACCACAGACTCTTAGAACATCCTCAGCATCGTCCCGCAGATGTTAAAGGACCTCAGTCTCCTCAGGAAATAGAGACTGCTCTGACCCTTCTTGTAGACAGCCTCAGTGTTCTTTGACCAGTCCAGTTTATTGTCAATTCGTATCCCCAGGTATTTGTAATCCTCCACCATGTCCACACTGTTCTTGTAAGCTGGGGAGGACCTGTACCCCTTAATATATTTTTCTGGCTATTTCCAAGCATTCATTTCTATTATGGCAGTCTGTAAAATCCTACAGGTGCTCTGCAGCATCTAACTGAAGTCCCTTTGACAGCATTGACTAAATCCTTAAGAGTAATATACTAGAAAGACAAGGCCACCACCAGCAACTTGCCTTCCAAGCAATGCATAGTTTGAAATATATTGCCAAACCTTGCCAACAAGTCAAAATGGTGATACAGCATACCTTTCACAAAAAGGACTGTAATGGTTCAAGGGCACAAATAACTGCTTACATTCCAACAAGATGCAATTAATACATCATCAGTATAAGCACATAAATGTCAGCCAATGTTTCCTATGGAGAGAACATGGCATTTTATTCTAAATCAGCCAATTGACTCGCAACTATTTAAGGATAAGGAATTAAGTGTCAGTGTGGTCCACATTCCATGAATCAATAACTTGTTGCAATCAAGCTGTGCACAGCAAGCTCCTACAAAAGCAATGATAATAAGAAGCTAATCTGCTTTTAGTAATGTTGGTTGAGAGATAAATATTAGCTAGAACACTTCAGATAACTTCAAGCTCTTCTTTGAAATAGCTCCATGGATCTTTTATGCCTACCTGAGAAAACAGATCAGTTTATGCCTCAACTAAAAATCTTAAGAATAATTAGCATTAACATGTATGCAAGAATGGCAATGAATCCAAATACTTGGTGCAACTTAGTGTAAAACTAAACACGTCACTGTGGTTTTCTTCCTTTCTTAATTCTGCTGAAGGGCCTTCTCCTTCCACATATGATGCCTCCCCTGCGGAGTGTCTGCAGCATTTTTGGTTTTTATACTATTATAGTTTTTGTTTCTCTCTGACAAAGCAAAATACCTCTTTTATCGTATTATCATTCTAAATAATCGTTTCCCCAATTCATATCTGATTTCCCTCACTCTTTGAGTTTCGGCTGTAGTGTCAAAATCATTGATGTATTGTGTAGCCTTAATAAGAAAGGTTATGCTCTTTTCTTTCAAATGTAAGTCATTATTAAATTATAATTTACACATATATAAAATATTCAGCCAATATCAACTGATTATTGCAGATGCAAGAATGTTCATTCTGAATCTTGCAGAAACTTTGGATCTTTAACCATTATAAATGAACATTTATTGTATTTTTATTTCCATACTGTACAAGTTGCCAGTGGAGTACTCAGTTCCTGAAACGTGGATGGCGGGGGGAAACCAGAAGATAATGATATTGTTGACAGCAATGTGTTATGCCATGTACATATCTTGGAGCAATGAAGGTGGCAGAGTTGCATTTTAATAAGCTCCACCAGAACAATAAAGTAACAGAGCTTCATGACTGGCATTCAGATCCTCATGTGCTATACATCCATAATGTTTAGACAGTTGAGTCACTTATCATAGATTATCTATATGTGCTAACATACTCCACCAACAGTCTGCTTTTCTAGCCTTTTCATGTTTCTGAGCAATCCTCTCTCTGAATTATTCTTGCATAATGTAATGACTGAAATCTCTGCATCTGTGCAACAGAGATGGAAACTATTATGTTAGCTACTATATTTGCTGTGGTGAGCTTTGTAGATCTTTCTTTTTCATTCACTAAACTTAGAGATCTTGCTGTATTTTAAGAAGCAGACATCTGTTCTTTTCCCATAAAGAGGAAATGTTTCATCATCCTTTAATGATGATTAAACAGACTTGCACAAGTATTTTCTTTCTATAGAGCAATATTCTCCAGTGGAAAATAAATTAAAATACCATGATTAAAAATCATTAACATTTCTCACCAATTAAAAAAATACTTTAGTTTTGAATTTATTAGCCATTCTTCTCAATGTCTGTGGTGTCAATTTCTCAATCAAAACATGAAAGGGACCTTTACTCACTAATTAATGGTAATTTATACAGATCATAATACTTACAGGCATCTACAATTATGGAAGTATATATTCCCATCACATATTTGCACCAAACTACATAATGTTGAACAGTTCATCTTTCGCTCTCGTAGGCAGAATTAAACATTGAAATACATTATGGTCAGAGGATCTAATTGCAGTTACAGTTCAACACAGGCTGCCATTCTGGACCCAAAAAAAGGCAAAGCCGGCTTCTTAATTTTTTTAATTTTAGGATTTTTAAAGTCAGTGATAAATATCATTGTTTTCGGGAAACAGTAATCCATTTTCATCAATGATTATAATATTTCATCAGTATAGTTATTTGAAATTAATACCCATTAGATTTCCCAGCACTGCCACTAATTTAACTTTTGAAATCAGTAAGCCAAGATAAATTAATGTGCACATTTAATCAGCTGCTGATTTTGCAATGACTCATGAAGCAACATTATTAAGCAATTTCTGAGAAGCAGCATAATGTTCATTTCAGAAAATTTTGAAACTGCTTTGCTACAAACTGTGATTCAGCATATGAGTGCATTTTAATTTGTTAAAACATTCATTTTTTCTGCAACCCCAAATATAGCTCTACAGATAGCAATCTCATCCCGTGTTCAACTGGTGATGGGATGCACATGCACAAAAATACACAAACATGCTGCACTAGCTTAGCTAAGCTAAGTTAGTTTAATTTCATATTTAAACGTGAAAATTTACAGTTTACACTGATAATTCATAACATGGTTAATTTAGCTACTGATTCATTAGAAGAGTCTTACAAATTATTTTTTGAAACTTTTTATAAATAATTTAAATAACTGAAGCAATTTTGAAGATCTGTGCTAAATGACAATTATAGTAAAATTCCAGTAATTCTCTACCTATTTTTTACGAAAACCAATTCAGCGTCTTGTTCATGAGTTCACTTTAACTTCACTGGGATTCCATTTCTCATACTCCTTTCAAATTCACCTGTCCCAGTTAACCATGTTCTCTTTAAAGATAACTGTGGGCCCATTTACCACTCTCCCTTTAAGCTCATTGCAGCTCCATTTCCCACACTCTAAACTCACCGGGGTCCTATTCCCCTTTGGAATTGAAATTGGAATTAGAATTGGTTTATTATTCTCACATGTAGCAAAGTACAGTAAAAAGCCTTTCTTGCACACTGTTCATACAGATCAATTAATTAACAGTGCACCAAGGCATTATAAAGTAAAACAATAACAGAATGTAGAATAAAGTGTAACAGCTACAAAGAAACTACAGTGTAAATTGCAGTGCTTTTGGGCTCGATGGGAGAGACGAGAAGGATGAATATTTAGGGCGGGTGGGGACATGTTATGCTGGAGTCCATGGAAAGGAGGCTAGCTTCTGTGATGTGCTAAACTGTGTCCGTAACTCTCAGCAGTACTTTTTTTGTGGTCATGGGCAGAGTAGCTGCAATCCCAAGACATGATGCATTGAGATAGGATGCTTTCTATGGTCCAGTATTAAAAATAAGCAAGAGTTGACAGAAACGTGCCAAATTTCTTTAGCCTCCTGGGAAAAATGAGCTTACTTGCCTGTGGCATCTATCTGGTGGACCAGGACAGACTTTTGGTGATGTTCACCCCTAGAAATTTGAAGCTCTCAACCTCAGTACCATTGATGTAAACAGAAGTTTGTACATCATTGCCCTTCCTGAAACCGATGTCCAACTCTTCTGTTTTGCTAATATTGAAGGAAAGATTATTGTCATAACACCATGTTACTAAGCTCTCTGTCTCTTTCCTGTACACTCACTCATTAATTGGACTATGGCCCACAACAGTACTATCATCTGCACACTTGTAGATGGAGCTACAGCAGAATCTTGACATAGTCATGAGTCACAGGGAATAGTGTAAGGATGAGGACTCAGCATTGTGGTGCATTAGTGTTGAGAATAATCTTGTTACTATTCTTACTGACTGCCGTCTGTTGGTCAGCAAGTCAAGTATCCAGTTTCAGTGGGAGGTGTTGAGTCCCAGGTCCCAGCATTTTGTAATGAGCTGGTTTGGAATTATAGTATTTAATGCAGAGCTTTAGTCAATAAATATAGTCTAACATAGATTATTTTTCTGCCCAGATGCTCCAGAGATGAGTGTAGGCCAGGAAAATAGTGTCAGCTGTAGACCTACTTCAATAGTAGGCGAACAGTCAGTGAATTGCAGTGTTTTGAGGTTACCTGGGAGGCTGGAGTTGATGTGTGCCATGAACAGCCTTTTGAACAGCCTTTTGAAGCAATTCGTGACGGTGTTGTCATTAAGGCACATTACCTGTTTTTCTTAGGTACTGGGATAACAGTGGTTTCCTTAAAGCAGGTGGAAAATTCAGACTGAAACAGGGCGAGGTTAAAAATATCTGCTAATGGCCCTGGCAGCTAATCTACACAGGATCTAAACTCAGCCATCGAGACGATCTGGGCCAGATACTTTCAACAGATTTACTCTCTGGAAGACTGATCTTACATCTGCAATGGTGACTATGAGTTCAGGTGCATTGGAGGCTGTCAGGATGGGAGGTGGCATACCAATATGACAATACCTCTGTTCAAAACTTGCACAGAATGCATTAAATTAATCAAAAAAGGGTGCTGTTGTCAGTGATATGCTGCCTGACTTGTTTTGTAGCCTGTTATAGCACGTAAGCCCTGACACAACTCAGAGATGGTCTGGGACTCCAATTTGAACAGGTCAGAGGTCATATCTTGATTTCTTGTAAAGTTGGCGTCATCTGACTAAAATGGCATTGTCCTAGACTTCAGTAGGGAGTGGATCTCTGGGTTCACCATGGGAACACCCAGATGGTCCTCTTTGGTACACAGTCCTCAATACACTTGCTGATGGAGTCCGTGGTGTAGTGACATACTCATCCAGGCTGACAGCTGACTCTTTGAACATGGACCAGTCTGTTAACTTGAAGCAGTCACATAAAGGCTCAACTATTTCCTCAGACCAAGATTGTATGAGTTTCTGGACTAGATCCTCACACTTCAGCTTCTGTTTGTATGCAGGGAGAAGGAACACAGTCTGGTACTCTGATTTCTAAGCTGTGGTTAAAGAATGGCTCAGTAGGCATTTTTGATGGACATACGGCGATGGTCAAGGGTGTTTAGGCACCAGATAGGACAGGAGACATGCTGATAATGTTTTGGTAACATGTTCATGAAGTTGACCTAGTTGAAGTCACTGCTAGTAATGAAGTGGGCCTCAGGGTATCCCATTTCAAGGCCACTGACACAGAGGTTAATTCACCGAATGCAGACTTTATATCCGCCTCAGGTGGAATGTTGACTGCTGTCAGAATAGTTAAAAGTAAACTCCTGTGGCAGGCAATAAGGGCGACATTTCACTGTACAAGCTGGGTGAGCAGCAGCCCGCCAGAACCATCACATCTGAGTATCACAAGGTGTTGATTAAGAAGCACATCCTTCCACCTCCAACCTAAGGACACTGCACAGTCTATCCACTGAACTGAGAAGCCCTTAGGTTCCATAGCTTTTAACTTCATTTCCCATTTCCCATCTTCCTTTTAAACTCACCAACACCCCATTCCCACACTCCTAATTAAACTCAACTAACTCACTGGAAAAGATACTTTCTCGGTTACCTTATCATATTATCCAACATCTAAAAATGAGTATTACTATTAGTGGGAATGTCATCCAATAGTTGGCACCACTAAAGCCCAGGCAGTGCAGTATAATCAGAATTTTAATGTATTTCTAAGACACTTGAAGAATCCAGTATGCACTGCCTCCATTACAGGCTAGCTGTAGTTTATACTTGCATGTTCTGGATTATCCCGGCAGAGAAAATAGTTTGCTAGCTTTTAACTTGTTTATCATTTTATACATCTAGAACAGATCATTCCTCAACCTAATTCTTCAATAAGAATCCCACTTACTTGTCTAAATTCCAGCAAGTACAGGCTCAGAACCATGAAAAACTCATATGTTAAGACTTTCATTCCCAGAGTAATTCTCATGAACCTCCCCTGGATCCTCTCCAATGCCAACACATCCTTTCTTAGATAAGAGGCCTAAATGCGGTCCGACCAATCACTTACAAAACCTCAGCTTTATTGCATTGCTTTTATAGTCTAGTCCTCTCAAAATGTTCACTAACATTGCATGTGCATTTGTTTTTTTACTACCAATTCAACTTGCATATTAACCTTTAGGGAGTCCTGCAAGAGGACACCCAAGTCCCTTTGCACCTCTGATTTCCAAATTTACTCCCCATTCAGAAAATAACCTATGCCTTTATTCCATCTGCTACACTGTATTCCATCTGTCACTTTGCCCATTCTGCACATCTGTCCAAGTCCTTCTGAGTACTCCATCCATCAACATATCCTACCCCTCCCACCTATCTTTGTTCACTTCCAAATGAAATAAGAAACAATTCTCAGAGACAGAACCTGCTTTATCCTGGGAACTGTCTATGTAGGAAAGTAAGGGCTTCTTTTTTAGATTATGAGGACACTCAGTCCTTGTTTATTGTCATTTAGTAATGCATGCATTAAGAAATGATACAATGTTCCTGAGTATGATATCACAGAAACACAAAACAGACCAAAACTAAAACTGACAAAAACCACATAATTATAACATATAGTTACAACAGTGCAAAGCAATACCATAGTTTGATAAAGAGCAAACCATGCCCCATAGTTTGTGGGCACGTGGCCAAGTGGTTAAGGCATTGGACTAGCTACCTGAAGGTCCTGCGTTCGAGCCGCAGCTGAGGGAACGTGTTGTGTCCTTGAGCAAGGCACTTAATCACACATTGCTCTGCGACGACACTGGTGCCAAGCTGTATGGGTCCTAATGCCCTTCCCTTGGACAACATTGGTGTCGTGGAGAGGGGAGACTTGCAGTATGGGAAACTGCTGGTCTTCCATACAACCTTGCCCAGGCCTGTGCCCTGGAGAGTGAAGACTTTCCAGGCACAGATCCATGGTCTCGCAAGACTAACGGATGCCTTTGTTTATTTATTATATGCCTCATGGGCACGGTAAAAAAAAGTCTCAAAGTCCCGATAGCCCCATCATCTCACGCAGACGGTAGAAGGAAGAAAAACTCTCCCTGCCATGAACCTCCAGCGCCGCAAACTTGCCAATGCAGCACCCTGGAAGCACCCAACCACAGCTGACTCTGAGTCCATCCGAAAACTTTGAGCCTCCGGCCAGGCCTCCGACACTGAGCACCACCTCTGCCGAGTGCTTCGACCCCGGCCCCCGCCGCCAAGCAACAGGCAAAGCCAAGGATTTGGGGCCTTCCCCTCTGGAGATTCTGGATCGCACAGTAGCAGCGGCAGCAAAATAGGCATTTCAGAAGTTTCACCAGATGTTCCTCCGTGCTTCTCACATCCGTCTCCATCATATCAGGATTGTGCACGGCATCCTACTTAACAAATAACAGATATTCATTCCGGAGTGGCCGTTGCGCGTTGCATCGCCATCATCTTCTTGGAATTGTACCAGAAAATTTAATGTTTTCTTAATGCTGGCAAATGAAGAAAAATATAAAAAAAATACAAAAATGGACAAGAACAGAATAAAACAATTAAAAAGCAGCTAATGAAATATTGGCTGATACTCAACTTTCAAAATGGAAGTAAAGGTTATGGCAGGTCACAGTTTAAAAAAAAGGCACAAATGCCTAATTCACTTTTCCCAATTTCAGTTTCAAAGGAATCACACACAAGGGAAGGCATCCAATTATAATGCTGATTTAAGGTTAGTCATTTATGAATTATGATGTAGGTTCATTAGCAGGTAATCCAGGCCTTAATCTGCCAAGTAATTCGTTCAAGATGGCGCCAAGCTTCAGTCTCCGTCTAAGTCACAGCTCAGACTTAGTTGTTTTTTAGGTTCACAGTGATGGTTTTGGGGCAAAGAGGAGAGTTAGAGGACAGGTTAGGGTTTATAGATAGGGACGTCGGGGAAATCACAGGACAAACTGCGAGTAAGCCTCCACTCTGCTTTCAAAGGCCAGTAACATAGATGTGATCGGATGTCATGCCAGCAGACTGGTGAAGACGAGTTCTTCCATATGGGGCAGGAAGCACAAGGGGTGGTAACCCCCGGGTACATGAATCAGCAAGATCAGAGTTCAAGACCTAGTGTTTGGGCCCGTCATTGGCGAGTCTGGCATTCAAGGCCTGGTTTTCAAGTCCTCATTCATGGTTATCAGTGAGTTCTGGGTCGATACTGACGATCAAAGCCCAGAGGTCATACAGAAGACTAGCTTAAAGCCCGAAGGTCCATTAATGGTCCAGAAGTTGAGGCCCAATTTCTGCAAATCCACAAGTCTGCTGGAGGCCAAAGAAGGCCTGTCCTATGTTTAGAGCTCTGTGTACATATGTGTGCCAGTGGGTAAGAGGGAGGAAGGGAAGGCTAGTTGAGCTGTTGATGCTTTGTCTCTTGGTACGTTCTACTCCCAAATCCACCATACATCTTCCTGCACTGAAAACACAATCATGGCTTGTACATTTCATCATTAATCGGTCATTGTAAATTCTCCTGTGAGTAAGCTAGGGTTAAATAAATGGATTGTTGGGCGGTGCAGCTCATTGAGCCAGAAGGGCATGTTCTGCTCTGTATCACTCAATGAAATAAAAATTTTAAAAAAACGGTTTCTGAGCTGCTCTTGCAGTCACAATCCAGATCCTTGTCAGTGGCAATCACACGATGTGGGTGGTAAAGAGAGTTCAAAATGGTAATACCACTGAATGTAACGGGAGATGGTCAGACTTTCGCTTGATATAGATAGATTTGAATGGTATAATTGTGACTTGCTGCTCTACAGGCCAAGTTTGAATGCTGTCCAACTCTGGCATCACAGTCATGGAAATGATACATTATCTGAACAGCAGCAAATAGAAGTAAAGATTGGGCAATCATCAGCAAGCCTCTCGCTTTCCGATCTTACACAGAGAAAAGCTGACCTAATTACCCTAAGACACTACATCTGCAGCAAACTCCGAGGACAACATTGAAGGCTTCAAACAACAAAAACCACCAGCATTTTTCAGGTATGAATCTAGCTAGTGGAGAGTTCATACCTACCCACTTCAATTCCCAATGACTTCATTTTTACTAGGGCTCATAATTTTGTATACTTCAACAGATTCTGCCTTAACATCAAAACATGAGGCCTGGAGTTGAGTGATCCTTGCTTAACTCAAACCAACAGATTAAACACTCTTCAAATGTAATTTGTTGTTGACTGAGATTACACTTCAGGAGCCACAACTGGCTAAACTGAGTCTGTCCGGAATCATGTGGACAATGCGTATCTGGTCAATGTTTCGTCACCCCAACACCACAGTGGTTTGGCACAGAATAGGTAATTGAAAGTATACGTAGACAAGGTGCAACAATCAAATGTCACCAATGAGTCAAAATTTTGTAAACTATAGTTCATCATTTAGAATAAATTCCTCTTGCAAGAAAGATCTTGTTCTTAAAAATCTGGATTAGGAAATTACCCAGTTTTCACTGTGACTGATGTTTAAATAGCTTCCTAGATTAGTTGAAAGTTTACTAAATATATATATCAGTTTGAGATATCTCAATCGAGTTCCCCATTTATCTGAGCTAAATTGGCATTCCTACTCATAAGCTTCCACTACCTATTAAATATTCCCAATGGCATGCATCTCAAATAGCCTCTGACAACCCAGTTCAGCTCCTGGCCTTCATGTGCAGCTTAGCTCAAAACCCAGTGGAACTATTTCTACTGACAGGTAAAAGGGCAAAGGTAGGTTAGTGGCGCCTTAAAACCAGTCACTTTGGGCCGATGGGGTTCGTCAGCCGTAGTTGGCAGCTCATCTAGAAGGATAGCTCTTGATCTCAAACCTCCACTGCCTTGCGGCTATACCCACTCATAAGGAATGCTTTGGGAGTAAACCCCGAGGAAAAATCAGAGCTGGAGCTCAACGTTAAATGGCAACTCTTACAATGCCACTGGTACCAAATTGTTTCGGTCTCTGTCGTTCTTTTGGACTCATCAACTAGTGTATATGGAGATGGTGAGCCTGCTACATGGGCAGCAGTTTCCTCCTCATATCATACTGCCATGGCTGGCCTATCACGTAGACAGCAGGGACACAACATCCATGGTTGACCCTGACCAATGAAAGGCCTCAGTCTTGTACGTACTCAAATTTAGGAGTAGATATGTTTTTGTTATTATTGGCTCCATGATGTTTGTGTATTAAAACATTATCATAAAGGGAGCACCACTTAAACTAGCACAATCAAGGAGAAATAAGTGAATGAAGAAAATATTGGCTTTAAGCATAATCTCTTTAAAGAAACTCAAAAAATAAACAACTAGTAGATTCCAACAGGAAATATTCACACAAATGAAAACCAGACAAGAAAACATCAAATCAAAAATTTAAAAAAGGAATGAAAAAACAAAAATTAAAAGTCAATATGAAGAAACAAAATTGTGAATAAATATTGAAGCAAAAAGGTAAAAAACTGGAAAGATACAGGGTAAAACATATGAGAGAAAAGCCTATGATCTGCTTTCTGACCTCTTTGAACTGACACAAGTGTCACAAGATATGCATCACAAGATTCTAGTTTTTTTAATCAGCCACTTCTCATGATAATGCTATAATGACATTTCCAATAATTTTCACTTTCATTTTTATTTGTGCCTTGAAGTTTGCTGGGTTTATTTGAACCACACGAATAAGTGAATCCTTTTCTCTTTGAATCACATGAGTATTGTTTTTACACATCTGTATAACACAAACAGTATATAGTTATACTACATTAGAGCTATCAGTAAATGGTGCTACTGGCTAGTGGGTATAGAACTGTAGGCATCAGAATGGACTGCATAGAAACAGCCATTCAATTGGCTTGTTAATGTTAATATTTATGATCCACATGAACCTCCATCTCGGTCTTTAATATTACTGTAGGACTATAAATTTCTAGTCCTTTGTCCAATAAATATTTATCTTGCTTACCCTTAAAAGCACACAGTATATTCATCTCAAATTTTCCTTCCAGTAAACGTTTCCACACTCTTAATTCATACAGCTCATTTTATTAATATCACATTTTTGAGTTTTATAATACAAATTTATACATTTAAATACTTTAGATTAAATAGAAATTGCCAAAATACCACAGTCTAAACTTCTGCTAAACTGTAAGTTTCTATTGAATAAAACTAATTAAATCTTCCTCAGACTTTTGGCTTTTAGCTTGCAATCCATTTTCAAATTAATTGCAACCATACCAATATATGCCAGAATGTTTCCATCTCATTTCATGAGTACGAAGATGAATTTCCAATGAGCACTATTTATTTCGCAGGTTTTTTTTGTTGAAAATTCTTTTCTTGTTCTTAAGTGAAATTAACTGTACTTGAAATCAAATTAATTGTCTTCAAAGCAATTGGAAATTTTGTGCAAACAACAGGAATTCTGCAGATGCTGGAAATTCAAGCAACACACATCAAAGTTGTTGGTGAACCCAGAAGGCCAGGTAGCATCTCTAGGAAGAGGTACAGTCGACATTTCAGGCCGAGACCCTTCGTCAGGACTAACTGAAGGAAGAGTTAGTAAGGGATTTGAAAGTGGGAGGGGGAGGGGGAGATCCAAAATGATAGGAGAAGACAGGAGGGGGAGGGATGGAGCCAAGAGCTGGACAGGTGATTGGCAAAAGGGATACGAGAGGATCATGGGACAGGAGGTCCGGGATGAAACACAAGGTGGGGGGGGGGAACCCAGAGGATGGGCAAGGGGTATATTCAGAGGGACAGAGGGAGAAAAAGGAGAGTGAGAGAAAGAATGTGTGTATAAAAATAAATAACAGATGGGGTACGAGGGGGAGGTGGGGCATTAGCGGAAGTTAGAGAAGTTGATGTTCATGCCATCAGGTTGGAGGCTACCCAGATGGAATATAAGGTGTTGTTCCTCCAACCTGAGTGTGGCTTCATCTTTACAGTAGAGGAGGCCGTGGATAGACATGTCAGAATGGGAATGGGATGTGGAATTAAAATGTGTGGCTATCTACCAGCTATCTGGACTATTCCTCTTCTCACCCTGTCTCTTGCAAAAACGCCATCCTCTTCTCGCAATTTCTCCGTCTCCGCCGCATCTGCTCTCAGGATGGGACTTTTCATTCTAGGACGAGGGAAATGTCCTCCTTTTTTAAAGAAAGGGGCTTCCCTTCCTCCACTATCAACTCTGCTCTTAAACGCATCTCCCCCATTTCACGCACATCTGATCTCACTCCATCCTCCCGCCACCCCACTAGGAATAGGGTTCCTCTGGTCCTCACCTACCATCCCACCAGCCTCCGGGTCCAACATATTATTCTCCGTAACTTCCGCCACCTCCAACGGGATCCCACCGCTATGCACATCTTTCCCTCCCCCCCCCCCCGCTTTCCGCAGGGATCGCTCCCTATGCGACTCCCTTGTCCATTCGTCCCCCCCATCCCTCCCCACTGATCTCCCTCCTGGCACTTATCCTTGTAAGCGGAACAAGTGCTACACATGCCCTTACATTTCCTCCCTTACCACCATTCAGGGCCCCAAACAGTCCTTCCAGGTGAGGTGACACTTCACCTGTGAGTCGGCTGGGGTGATATACTGCGTCAGGTGCTCCCGATGTGGCCTTTTATATATTGGCGAGACCCGACGCAGACTGGGAAACCGCTTTGTTGAACACCTACGCTCCGTCCGCCAGAGAAAGTAGGATCTCCCAGTGGCCACACATTTTAATTCCACATCCCATTCCCATTCTGACATGTCTATCCACGGCCTCCTCTACTGTAAAGATGAAGCCACACTCAGGTTGGAGGAACAACACCTTATATTCCATCTGGGTAGCCTCCAACCTGATGACATGAACATCGACTTCTCTAACTTCCGCTAATGCCCCACCTCCCCATCGTACCCCATCTGTTATTTATTTTTATACACACATTCTTTCTCTCACTCTCCTTTTTCTCCCTCTGTCCCTCTAAATATACCCCTTGCCCATCCTCTGGGTCCCCCCCCTTGTCTTTCTTCCTGGACCTCCTGTCCCATGACCCTCTCATATTCCTTTTGCCAATCACCCGTCCCGCACTTGGTTCCATCCCTCCCCCTCCTGTCTTCTCCTATCATTTTGGATCTCCCCCTCCCCCTCCAATTTTCAAATCTCTTACTAACTCTTCCTTCAGTTAGTCCTGACGAAGGGTCTTGGCCTGAAACGTCGACTGTACCTCTTCCTAGAGATGCTGCCTGGCCTGCTGCGTTCACTAGCAACTTTGATGTGTGTTGCTGGAAATTTTGTGATCCATAGCGTGGGTGCATATATAGATTGTTTTAATACATGTAATATAGGTGCAGATGAAATAATGAACTTAGTTATTTCTACCACACTAAAACATAGATAATCCAAATGAAAAATCTCTTCAATTCCCTGAACATTAATATGAACAAATACAAATGCAAATAATTTTAAGTAGGGTATATTTGTTCTATAGAATTTTTTAATATATCTAAAATCTGTCCGCAATGCATCTTAGAAAATTATTGAAGCGAAATCAATATGCAAAATGATTTCTGATTCACATACACTTTTCTCACTATTTGTTATCGTAACTGCAATTCTAAGAAAATGGAGAGTCACAGTGGTGTAGTGGTTACAGCTTGAGGTTCAGGAGTTCGGAGTTCAAATCCAGTGCCACCTGTAAGAAGATTGCATGTTCTCCAAGTGAAGCAAGTGGGTTTCCTTGCTGGGCAGTGTACCTCGTTGGGCCAGAAACTCCTGTTCTGCGCTGTTTGTCTACAAATAAATAAGTACTTACAACTATCCTGCCAGGAGGAAATCAGCACCATTTTGTTTTGAATGACATTTCACAGACTTCCACACTTGACAGTTAATGGAACAATTCTGAAGATAATAGGAGCTCCTATTTTCTAATATCCTAAGATAAAATATCTTAGAATTGCTATTGCCATTTACAGCTTCGCTGGGCCCCATCTATTACATTTTCATGTCCTATCACTACCTCCTTTTAACCTATCGTTTTGATTTTTTCTACTCTCCAAGTTTATTCCCATTCCAAGCTTTTGATTAAAGTCTATCACATCTATCATATTAATATCTAACTGAAATATCATTATCAGCATTTTCTGTTTTATATTGTTCACCTGACCAAAAACTGGAGTTCAACCTCTTTCAGTCTGCTGAAAATGTACTGTAATAATATGGTGCTGCACACTCCAACCTATTCTTTTGTCCAAGATCACAAAATTTGGCAATTGGGATGTTAGAAATAGAATTTTCAACACAAATTCACATGCCAAAAGACCACCCATACGTATAACCCTTGCAGTTAGTTGTTCATTGTTGCACTTACTGCTGGGAAACAGGTCAGTATGCAAAGAACTCTCTCCATAGCAGCCGCGCTACTGTAACAGATATAGCTGCTATGAGGTGAGGGAAAACATAAGAAAAGCAGCCTGACTAAAGTGCACGCGAGCAGTTAAAAAAGCTGTTGATACCCACATTCATTGAAAAGATTAGCTTGTCTAATTTTCCTAGAAGCTCAGACTCCTGAACAACCTTCTCCTAGCAACAGTTTAAGAAAACATACAACATGGCCCTTATTGAAAAATAATGGATTGAAGAACTTTTAAATAAACTTCAACAGCTGAATTAACTTCTACAAGTCATTTTAATTTCTCTTCTCAGTAAACAACAGGCTGTTCTGTGAAAATGGAAAATAAACTCATCTTTAAAAAAAACTGGATTTTTTTCTAGTCAGATGATGACAAGGGAAGATAAATCATCACTTTCAATAAATAATTCTGATTTTGACTAACTTTAACAATCATTTCTACCATTTAATGAGGTCAGAAAATAGTTCCCTTATGAGTAAAGGTACTCTTTGATAAGCTAATAAATTAAAATCCACTCCATTCTCTAACATGAGGATCCATGTCTTCAGACACACAGGCTCCAAACTATCTCTATCTCTAAACTTTCTCCATTTCTTTCTTCTGTTTTGAGACCATCTTCATCCTTATTACTCCCCTCCCCCACAAAGTTTCTTTATCACACACCTAAATATTATGCTTATTTTGTATTGTGTCATTATTTACTTAATTATGCTGCTGCAGAATGGCACAGAATATTTTTCTGCATTAAAAATGTAATACAAATTCAAACTATCTTTAAACTACCCAAACCACTAAACTTACAAATTAATACTTCCTTTAGACTGAATAGAAAAAGAAATGGCTTGCTGAAAATTACAAGCACAGGATTCTGCAGATCAAAACACACAGACTGCTGGATGAACTCAGCAGATCAGGTCAGTTTATGGAGAAGAATAAGGAGAAATTCTAAGGGTAGAAAGACCCTAATGGGAGTTACCTACAGGCCCCCAAACAGTAGTCTGGATGTAGGGTGTAAGTTGAGTCAAGAGTTAAAATTAGCATGTCGCAAAGGTAATGCTACAGTTGTTATGGGGGACTTCAACATGCAGGTAGACTGGAGGAATCAGGTTGGTACTGGACCCCAAGAAAGGGAGTTTGTGGAGTCCCTCCGAGATGGATTCTTAGAACAGCTTGTACTGGAGCCTACCACAGAGAATGCAATTCTAGATTTAGTGTTGTGCAATGAACTGGATTTGATCAGGGACCTCGAGGTAAAGGAGCCATTAGGAGGTAGTGACCATAATATGATGTTTTAATCTACAATTTGAGAGGGAGAAGGGAAACTCAGAATTGTCAGTATTACAGTTGAACAAAGGGAACTATGGTACTATGAGGGAGGAGCTGGCCAAAGTTCAGTGGAACAATACCCTAGCAGGGATGACAGTGGAACAGCAATGGCAAGTGTTTCTGGGAATAATGTGGAAGGCGCAGGATCAGTTCATTCCAAAGAGGAAGAAAGATCCGAAGGGGAGTAAGGGGAGGCCATGGCTGACAAGGGAAGTAATGGACAGTATAAAAATAAAAGAGAAGAAATATAACATAGCAAAGACAAGTGGGAAGCCGGAGGATTGGAAAACTTTTAAAGAGCAACAGAAGGTAACTGAAAAGGCAATATGCGGAGAAAAAATGAGGTACGAAGATAAATTAGCCAATAATATAAAGGAGGATAGTAAAAGCTTCTTTAGGTATGTGAAAAGGAAAAAAAATAGTTAAGACCAAAATTGGGCCCTTGAAGACAGAAGCGGGTGAATTTATTATGGGGAACAAGGAAATGGCAGACGAGTTGAACAGGTACTTTGGATCTGTCTTCACCAGGGAAGACAAACAATCTCCCAGATGTAATAGTGGCCAAAGGACTGAGGGTAATGGATGAATTGAAGGAAATTTATATTAGGCAGGAAATGGTGTTGGATAGGCTGTTGGGTCTGAAGGCTGATAAGTCCCTGGGACCTGATGGTCTGCATCCCAGGGTACTTAGGGAGATGGCTTTAGAAATCGTGGACGCATTGGTAATCATTTTCCAATGTTCTATAGATTCAGGATCAATTCCTGTGGATTGGAGGGTGGCTAATGTTGTCCCTCTCTTCAAGAAGGGAGGAAGAGAGAAAACAGGGAATTATGGTTAGCCTGACGTCAGTGGTGGGAAAGATGCTGGAGTCAATTATAAAAGATGAAATTACGACACATCTGGATAGTAGAAACAGGATTGGTCCGAGTCAGCATGGATTTACGAAGAGGAAATCATGCTTGACTAATCTTCTGGAATTTTTTGAGGATGTAACTATGAAAATGGACAAGGGAGAGCCAGTGGATGTAGTGTACCTGGACTTTCAGAAAGCCTTTGATAAAGTCCCACATAGGAGATTAGTGGGCAAAATTAGGGCACATGGTATTGGGGGCAGAGTACTGACATGGATTGAAAATTGGCTGGTTGACAGAAAAGAAAGAGTAGCGATTAACGGGTCCCTTTCGGAATGGCAGGTGGTGACCAGTGGGGTACCGCAGGGTTCAGTGCTGGGACCGTAACTGTTTACAATATATATGAATGATTTAGATGAGGGAATTAGAAGTAACATTAGCAAATTTGCCGATGACACAAAGCTGGGTCGCAGTATGAAATGTGAGGAGGATGTTATGAGAATGCAGGGTGACTTGGACAGGCTGGGTGAGTGGGCAGGTGCAGTTTAATGTGGATAAATGTGAGGTTATCCACTTTGGTGGTAAGAACGGGAAGGCAGATTATTATCTAAATAGAGTCAAATTAGGAAAAGGGGAAGTACAACGAGATCCAGGTGTTCTTGTCCATCAGTCACTGAATGCAAGCATGCAAGTACAGCAGGCAGTGAAGAAAGCTAATGGCATGCTGGCTTTCATAACAAAGTGAATTGAGTACAAGAGCAAAGAGGTCCTTCTGCAGCTGTACAGGGCCCTGGTGAGACCACACCTGGAGTACTGTGTGCAGTTTTGGTCTCGAAATTTGAGGAAGGACATTCTTGCTATTGAGGGAGTGCAGCATAGGTTCACAAGGTTAATTCCCGGGATGGCGGGACTGTCATATGTTGAAAGACTGGAGTGACTGGGCTTGTATACTCTGGAATTTAGAAGGCTGAGAGGGGATCTTATCGAAACATATAAGATTATTAAGGGATTGGACACTCTAGAGGCAGGAAGCACGTTCCCACTGATGGGTGAGTCCAGAACCAGAGGCCACAGTTTAAGAATAAAGGGTAGGCCATTTAGAATGGAGTTGAGGAAAAACTTTTTCACCCAGAGAGTGGTGGATATATGGAATGCTCTACCCCAGAAGGCTGTGGAGGCCAAGTCTCTGGATGCTTTCAAGAAAGAGATGGATAGAGCTCTTAAAAATAGCGGAATCAAAGGTTATGGGGATAGGGCAGGAACTGGATACTGATTGTGGATGATCAGCCATGATCACAGTGAATGGCAGTGCTGGCTCAAAGGGCTGAATAGCCTACTCCTGCACCTATTGTCTATTGTCTATTGAGTCAACGTATTGGGCCAAGACCACTCATCAAGACATGTTTTTAAACATAAATCCAGCATTTGAATCTGAGCCACCAATTTTGTGTAAAAATAAGTGTAGGGGAGACAAAAAAAATTCATTGGAATAGTTTGAGAATGACGATGGAGTGTATTAGAGTGAAAATAAGATGGACAATTAAAATAGAAATGGTGCTTTGATCAAAGGAAGGGTCAAGAATAATTGATACATCTTCTTTCTGCATAATTTGTCAAGGACTGGAGAGCAGCTGTTGACAATGATTGAAGAATGGATCAGGAAATTACAATACAAAGGGACTACCAATTTGATTCTGCACTTCACTCTCACCCTATTCTCTCTGCCTTTAGCTCTTAATTTTCCAATCCAGCTAAGCAGGCACTATATAGATATCACCCTCAACTTTTAAAATAAATGTTTCACAATCTTTCAGACTCATTAATGAATTTAACAATGCCATATCATAATCTCTACTCTCATTTTATAGACTGCTGTCCTGCTTGAATTTTCCAACATTTCCTCGTATTATTTCGGATTTCTAGCATTTGTATTATTTTTCTTTTATTTTACTCTGATCCTGGATTGGAATCTTACAGAATGTATAATGTTTTCATTCTCCAAACACAGTAGCTGTTGCTTTTAATAAATATAAAAATTCATCAAAACACACAAATTTAAGGACAGAAATGAACATTAATAATAGTGCAAGTCTTAAGATTTTACACAACTAACTCTGCAAATTCTTGTCTTAGTAGCCCACATAGGTTTTTAATTATGAAACAGTTACTGATCTACTTCCAAGATACAAGTTCCACAACCAATATAAATTCTGCAGACTGGTGTTCCTCAAGGAAACTAGAAGAATAAACTAACCAGAGTTACATATGGTGGAAAGATTCTTTACTTCACTCAGTATCGCTTTGCTAGGCTCACAGATAAGAGGAATATCCGTTCACCTTTATTTTTCTATTTTGAAAGAATCCATTTTTTCCCCAGAAAACCGCAGATAGAAAGGTGGGGGGGGGGGTAATAAAAGGCCAGATGGCAGTAGAATAATCAGGAATTAATTAGATAGGTTCTTGTCAATATTCCTTGACAATATTCTAATCCAGTGAAAAAAACTAATTTTGTTACTGTTTAAACTATAGCTAAATTTCAAGCAGCCACTTATTGTTAAACACTTAAACTTTGTTCCTGTACCTATGCACTTACATAGAAATATAGTGACTGGCCATTTGTCCCCGTTTCCTCTGGGCGCTCTGGTTTCATCTCACTTTCCAAAGATGTATGGTTAGGGTTAGTGAGTTGTGAGCATACTATGCTGGCAATGGAAGTGTGGTGATGCCTGCAGGTTGTCCAGCACTATACTCACTGATCTGACTCCACATAAACAATGCATTTCACTGTATTTTTTGATGTACAGTAGATGTGACAAATAATGCTAATCTTTACATCTAATCTCTCACTTGGAGGGACCCAATTGTTCAAGGGAGAAGCTGCAAACTCCATGTAGCCAGCACCAGAAGTCAGCTTTAAATCTGAATCACTGGAAATGTGTGCCAGCAGCTCTACTAGTGCCACACACAAAATGTGGAGGAACTCAGCAGACCAGGCAGCGTCTACAAAAAAGAAGAAACAGATGACATTTCGACCGAGACCCTTCATCAGTTCTGAAATGTCAACTGTTTACTCTTTCCCACAGTTACTGCCTGACCTGTGGAGTTCCTCCAGCATTTTGTGTGTGTTGCTTTGGATTTCCCGTGTTCACAGATTTTCCCATGTTAGCTCTACTAGTGGTGCAACTATGCTTCCTTATGCTGATGTAATCCAATATAAGCTGTCTTCCTGACAACACACACAAAACGCTGGAGGAACTCAGCAGGCCAGGCAGCACCTATGGAAAAAAAAGTACTGTCGACGTTTTGGGCCGAGACCCTTCAGCAGGACTTCCTGATTTATTTTTGCATTATTTTTGCATTTAATTTTTATCTTTATATTTTTTCTGTCTCAAACTGTGTACTCTTATGATTGTACACCCTGCCCTACACTATTGCTTTTTCATTCCTGACACCCTCTTACCCGAACTTGTTTCTAGCTTATATTTTCTTCCTTTAGATTCTACCCTCATGCTTTCATTCTCCTGCAAACCAAATTAAATCTCCCTAACAGCATTAGCAAACTCTTCTTTGTGGAAATTCATATGTTCTTGTTGAGGTGCAACGTATCGCTACAAGAAAAGAACTCAATTCCTCAGAGATCAAAGGTTCTTTCTCCTATACTGTCCCCCTAGCCATATACTCATTAGTTTTATCTTCCCATTTCAGTACTCTTTAACGTGTAACACTGGTAGTACACCAGGCATCACTGAATTTAAGGTTGTCCTTTTTAATCTTTTTCCTAGCTCCCCTGCAGGATTTCATCTCTCTTTCTGTCAATGATATGGATCACATGCTCAAGCTGTTCATCCTCCCCCTTCAAGATGCTCTGCAACCATTCAATGACATCTTTCACTATAGCACCAGTGAGGCAACATAACATCCTGGAGTCACATATAGGACCACAGAAACGCCAGCCTGTTCCCCAAGTTGTTGAATCCTCCCTCATCAGTCAGTAGTATTTACATCCATTGTGACAAAGCACTTTGAGAAGTTGGCCATGAAGCACATCAATTCCTGCCTGAGGAGTGACCTGGATTGCACAAATTCACCTACCATCACAACAGATGAACAATGGATGCCATTTTATTTACATGAAGCATTATCACAAAAAGCAGCATCCATCATCAAGGACACTATCCAGGACATGCTCTTTTCTTGCTATGACCATTAGGCAGGATGTATAGGAGCCTCAGGTCCCACACCAACAGGTTCAGGACCAGTTATTACCCTACAACCATTAGGCTCCTGAACCAGCATGGATAACTTCACTTACCTGATCTGAACTGATTCCATAATCTACAGACTCACTTCCAAGAACTCTACAATTTATGTCCTCAGTATTTTTTTTCAAATTTGCACTATTTGTCTTCTTTTGCACAATGTTCTTTGTCAGTCTGTTTATGTATAGATTTTTCATAAATTATATCTTTATTTTCCTGTAAATGCCTACAAGAAAATGAATCTCAATGGTGACTTACACATGCTTCAATAATAAACTCATTTTGACTTGGATTCTTATTTCATCATCCCTCCCTGTACAGCTGAGCCACTTGCAGTGCTATGCTGCTGACTCTGAATGCATCTGATCAATCAGCACAATATCTAAAAGGCAAAACCTGGTAGAAAGTGATATTGACTCAGACAACTCAGGCATTACCTGCTCGCTCCATCCCAACCAACTGTTGTTCAATCATGAGTTCTCTTCCTGTTTACACCTGAACTGTTGTGTGACCATCTCCATAAATGTGCAATTGAAAGGATGTACCATAATGACTTTAGTCATCACTTCAGCTCTGAAACATGAAGCTCAAGCTTCTGTAGCTGTAGTCACATCCTGCACACATGGTTGCTCTGAAACACTGAAAACATCCATACTCTCCCACACAAAACAGGAAGCACATTCCACTCAGCTGAGCAGTGCTGTCCTGCCTTACCTCACCTCAGCCTCTCAAATAACATTAACAGTGCCAAAATAAGACCCATCATCAACTAACTTGACTTGATCCCACATCATACGTTTGAGAAGCTAATGTGATTCTCCCTTGTCATATTCACTGAAGCCCCCCCTTACAGACTAAAGTATACACTCTGAGCCTCACTATGTATAGCTATGCTGGGATTTCTGAGATTCTTTTGGAACATTGAAGCAATTCTCAGTCAATCAGCTCATTTAGACTATAAGACACAGAGGTAGAAGGAGAACGTTCTGCCCACTGAGTCTTCTCCGATATTTGGTCATGGTTGATTTATTATGGCTCAACTCCATTCACCTGCCTTATCTCCATAACCTTTGACACTCTTTCAAGACCCTGTTAACTTCTGCTTTAAAGGCTTTTGTGGCAATGAAATCATCCTCTGGCTAAAGAAATTATTCCTCATCTATATTGTAAAGGGGTGCCCATATTCTGACACTACGCCCTCTGATCGTAGACTCACTATTGGAAACCTCTCCACATCCACTCTTTGCACATTCTCCTAATTGGTCTGAGCCCTTCTGCAGACTCCAATTCCTCAGACTGCCTGCCCCTCCACCTATCATTCTCATGTCCACAAACTTGGCCATAAATCCATCAATTCTGTCATCCAAATTACTCACATAATCAAAGATTCGAAAGGTTCAAAAGTATATTCAAGTATGCATCCACATACAACTGAAATTCGTCTTCTCCAGATAGCCACAAAACAAAGAAAGAACATGAAAGTCGTTCATGGAGAAAAATCAAATTCACCCCTCACCGCACAAAAAAGAACAGCATCCTGATCATCAACCCCAAAACCCCTCCCTTTGCACAAAAACAGAATAACATCCACCCCAAACCCCCTTCCCCCACACAAAATGCAACAAGAACATTGACCCCCAAACACTCCTCTGCACAAAAATGTTAATAAAACACAATAAGAACATCAACCACCAAACCCCTCCATTCGCATAACAAAATAAAAAAGGAATGGGCGAAAAAACAGACTATAAAAACCATAAATCTGAAAAACTCCACAGTTCATAAATGCAATAGTTCAATCCACAAATGCAAAACCACAAAATATCCTCCGACATCACAGCCAATCATCGAAAGAGAGGGACACCCCACATAAACAACATTCACTGGCTTTCCTTTGTCTATCCTGCCTGTTATTTCCTCAACAAATCCCAACAGATTTGTCAAACAAGACTTCCCCTTAAGGAAACCATGCTGACTTTGGCCTATTTTATCATGTGCCTCCAAGTACCCTGAAACTGCTCTCTTTATAATGGTCTCTAACATCTTGTTATCTTGCTAACTGGTCTATAATTTCCTGTCTTTTGCCGCCCTCCCTTCTATTAAAGATTGGAGTAACATTTTCAATTTTCCTGTCCTCCAAAACTATTCCAGAATGCAGCAATTCTTGAAAAATCATTACTAATCAAGTTCAAATTATTGTATTTCAACTATATACATGTACACAGCTAAATGAAACATTGTTGCTCTGGGGCCAAGGTGCAAAGCCCATTACATACAGTCACACACCACACATACAGTTATGATCCAGCACATACAGTCGCCAAATAATATCCAGAGTGACAGGGCCTGAAGATTGACATCAAGAATGAGTTGCATGCTTATATAAGGCAGTATAATGCTAATGGCAATATTACAATAAAACAAGCAACAGCATAAGTATGAGAAACAGCAATAAAATATTTAATGTGGCCAATGGTGCATGAGAATGTGTCTGTGAGTTGGAGAGTACAGTGAGGGCAGGCAGCAGGTCATTTAGAGAGGATGTACGTATGTGCTCAGTGGCAGCAGGTTGTTAATGCCTCCACAGTCTCTTCATGGATCTCTTTCTGAACTCTGGGGCGTAGTCCATCTGGTCCAGGTGATGTAACTACTTTCAGACCCTTCAGCTTCCCAAGCTAGTAATGGTGATTGCACTCACTTCTTCCCCCCAACCCTCAAATTACGAGCATGCTGCTGGTGTCATCCACAGTGAAGACAGATGCAAAATATTCATTGAGTTCTTCTGCTATTTCTTTGTACCCATTACTACCTCTTCAGCAACACACATAAAAGTTGCTGGTGAATGCAGCAGGCCAGGCAGCATCTATGGGAAGAGATACAGTCCACGTTTCGGGCCAGGACCCTTCGTCAGCACTAACTGAAAGAAGAGATAGTAAGAGATTTGAAAGTGGAAGGAGGAGGGGGAGATCCAAAATGATAGAAGACAGGAGGGGAGGGATGGAGCCAAGAGCTGGAGAAGGGAGAGGATCATGGGATGGGAGGCCTGGGGAGAAAGAGAAGTGGGGAGGGGAGAAAGAGAAGGGTGGAGAGCAGGCAAGGAGTTATAGTGAGAGGAACAGAGGGAGAAAAAGAGAGAGGAAAAAGGTGGGGGGGGGGGAATAAAAAATATATAATAAAAAAAATATCTCCACCACAACTGCTCTCAGGATGAGGCTTTTCAATCCAGGACGAAGGAGATATCTTCCTTTTTTAATGAAAGGGGCTTCCCTTCCTCTGCTCTCAAACGCATCCCTCCCATTTCACGCACATCTGCTCTCACCCCATCCTCCCGCCACCCCACTAGGAATAGGATTTCCCTTGTCCTCACCTACCACCCCACCAGCCTCCGGGTCCAACATATAATTCTCTGTAACTTCTGCGACCTCCAGCGGGATCCCACCACCAAGCACACCTTTCCCTGCCCCCCTTTTCTGCTTTCCGCAGGGATCGCTCCCTATGCGACTCCCTTGTCCATTCGTCTCCCCTATCCCTTCCCACTGATCTCCCTCCCGGCACTTATCCTTGTAAGCGGAACAAGTGCTACACATGCCCTTACACTTCCTCCCTCACCACCATTCAGGACGCAGACAGTCCTCCCAGGTGAGGCAACACTTCACCTGTGAGTCGGCTGGGGTGATATACTGTGTCCAGTGCTCCCGGTGTGGCCTTCTATATATTGGCGAGACCCAACGCAGACTGGGAGACCATTTTGCTGAACACCTACGCTCTGTCCGCCAGAGAAAGCAGGATCTCCCAGTGTCCACACATTTTAATTCCACGTCCCATTCTCATTCTGATGTGTCTATCCACGGCCTCCTCTCCTGTCAAGATGAAGCCACACTCAGGTTGGAGGAACAACACCTTACATTCCGTCTGGGTAGACTCCAACCTGATGGCATGAATATTGACGCTTCTAACTTCCGTTAATGCCTCTCCTCCCCTTCACACCCATCCTTTATTTATTTAATATATTTTTAAATATATTTTCCAATTTTCCCCCTTTTTTTCCTCTCTCTCTTTTTTTCTCCCTCTGTCCCTCTCACTATAACTCCTTGCCTGCTCTCCACCCTCCGGGCTCCCCTCCGCCCTTCTCTTTCTTCCCAGGCTTCCCGTCCCATGATCCTCTCCCTTCTCCAACTCTTAGATCCATCCCTTCCCTCCTGTCTTCTCCTATCATTTTGGATCTCCCCCTTCCCCTCCCACTTTCAAATCTCTTACTATCTCTTCTTTCAGTTAGTCCTGATGAAGGGTCTCGGCCCGAAACGCTGACTGTACCTCTTCCTAGAGATGCTGCCTGGCCTGCTGTGTTCCACCAGCAACTTTTATGTGTGTTGCTTGAAATTCCAGCATCTGCAGATTTCCTCGTGTTTGCGTTTTTAAACTACCTCTCCAGCATCATTTTCCTGCAGTCTAATATCTACTCTTGCCTCTCTTTCTCGCGTTATATATTTGAAAAATCTTTTGATATCCTCTTTTATATTATTAGCTAGCTTATCTTCATATCTCATCTTTTCTCTTCTTCTTGCTTGTTTAGTTGCCTTCTGTTGGTTTTTAAAAGTTTCCCAATCCTCTGTCTTCCCTCTCTTTTGCTGTAGGGCTGGCCTTGACTTCCTTTGTCAGCCACGGTTACCTCATCCTCCCTTTCAGATACTTCTTCTTCTTTGGGATGAGCCAATTCTACACCTTCCAAGTTACTCCCAGAAACTCCAGCCATTGCTGTTCTGCCGTCATCCCTGCTAGAGTCCCCTTGCAATCAACTTTGGCCAGATCCTCTCTCATACCTCTCTTTGTCAGTCCAGATTGGCAAAAACATCTCTTCCACAATCTCCATCAGCACAGGAGCACCACAGGAATGTATACTTAGCACTCTGCTCTACTCACTTTATGCCCGTGACTGTGTGGCTAAGAACAGCTTCAACACCATATACAGGTTTGCTGATGACACCACTGCTGTGGCTGTATCAAAGGTAGGGATGACTCAGCCATAGGCTGGGTGGAGTAATAACAACAAGCTCTCACTCAATGTCAATAAGACCAAGGACTGATTGTGGACTTCAGAAGAGGGAAACCAGAGGTCCGTGAGCTCAGAGGATCAGAGATGGAGAGGGTCAATGATTTTAAATTCCTGGATGTTAGTATCTCAGAATACCTGTCCTGACCCATCATATAAATACAATTGCAAAGAAAGCACAACAGCACCCCTACTTCCTCAGGAGTCTGCGGAGATTCAGCATGTGATCACAAAGCTTGGCAAACTTCTATAGATGTGTGGTGCAAGTGTGTTGTCTGGCTACATTACGGCCAGGAATGGGAACACTAATGCCTTCGAGCAGAGTATCCTACAAAAGGTAGTGGATTCAACCCAGAACATCACGGGTAAAACCCTCCCAACCACCGAGCACATCCACATGAAATGTTGCCACAGGAAAGCAGCATCCATCATCAAAATCGTCACCACCCAGGCCATGCTCTTATCTCACTACTGCCATCAGGTAGAAGACAGAAGTGCCTCAGGACTTGTGGCATCAGGTTCAAGAACGGTTACTACCCCTCACCCATCAGGCTCTTGAACAGAAGGGGCAAACTACACTCATTTAAGGACTCTTTTACTCCACTGTAATACTGATACATCTGATTTTAGCTTCTCTCTCTCTCAAAATGCAGGGTAACTTGTATTATATTATGATTAGTGCCTCCTAACAGTTTCTTTAGACCATAAGACACAACAGAATTAGGCTATTCAGCCCATCGAGTCTGCTCCACCATTCCATCATGGCTAATTTATTATCCCTCTCAACCCCATTCTCCTGTCCTCTCCCTGTAATCTTCAACACCCTGGTTAATCAAGAACCCATCAGACTCCTCCTTAAATATACCTAAAGAACTGGTCTGCACAGTTGTCTGTGGCAATGAATTCCAGAGATTTACATTATCTCTGTTCCAAATGAAGCTCCCTCAATTCTGAGGCTATGCCCTCTGGTCCAGGACTCACTCACTATACGAAACATCCTCTCCACATCCACTGAATCTAGACTTTTCAAGATTCAATAGACTTCAATGAGATCCTCCCTCATTCTTCTAAACTCTGATGAGTACAGGCCTAGAGCCAGGAAAAGCTGCTCATATGTTAACCCTTTCAATCCTGGGATCATTCTCGTGAACCTCCTCTGGATCCTCTCCAATGTCAACCCACCTTTTCTTAGATAAGGTGCCTAAGACTGCTAACAATACTCCAACTGTGGTCTGACCAATGCCTTATAAGGCCTCAGCATTACATCCTTGCGTTTGTAATCTAGTCTTCTCAAAATGAATGTAAATATTGCATTTACCTTCCTTATCACCAACTCAAGCTGCAAGTTAACCTTCAGGGAATCCTGCAAGAGGGCTCCCAAGTCCCTTTGCACCTCTGATTTTTGAATTTTCTCCCCATTGAGAAATAGTCCTCACCTTTATTCTTTCTGTCAAAGTGCACGACCATGCACTTCTCTACATTATATTACATCTTACACGAGGAAATCTGCAGATGCTGGCAATTCAAGCAACACACATAAAAAATGCTGGTGAATGCAGCAGGCCAGGCAGCATCTATAGGAAGAGGTACAGTCGACGTTTCAGGCCGAGACCCTTCGTCAGGACTAACTGAAAGAAGAGATAGTAACAGATTTGAAAGTGGGAGGGGGAGGGGGAGATCCAAAATGATAGGAGAAGACAGGAGGGGGAGGGATGGAGCTAAGAGCTGGAAAGTTGATTGGCAAAAGGGATATGAGGCTGGAGAAGGGAGAGGATCATGGGATGGGAGGCCTAGGGAGAAAGAAAGGTGGGAGGGAGCCCAGAGGATGGGCAAGGAGTATAGTGAGAGGGATAGGGGGAGAAAAGAGAAAGAGAGAGAGAGAGATAAAGAGAGAAAGAGAGAGAGAAAGAGAGAGAGAGAGAGAGAGAGAGAGAGAGAGAAAGAAATGAATAAATAAGGGATGGGGTACAAAGGGGAAGTGGGGCGTTAATGGAAGTTAGAGAAGTCAATGTTCATGCCATCAGGTTGGAGCTACCCAGACGGAATATAAGGTGCTGTTCCTCCAACCTGAGTGTGACTTCATCTTGACAGTAGAGGAGGCCATGGCCAGACATATCAGAATGGGAATGGGACGTGGAATTAAAATGTGTGGCCACTGGGAGATCCTGCTTTCTCTGGCGGACAGAGCATAGGTGTTCAGCAAAGCAGTCTCCCAGCTTGCGTCCGGTCTCACCAATGTATAGTGTCACGTGACCAGCAACAATGAATATAGAATTGAGTTAAGTTTTATAAACAAACATAAACATTTATTAAACTCTGCTCAACAATAGCAAGAAGTATTCAAACGACTAACTTAACCGGAAGTTAACTGCTATACGGCAACTCTGGAACAGTTCTTAAAGTGGTAAATTTGAACACAGTCTTAAAATGGTAAATTTGAAAGTCCAAGTGATTTACACAGTCAATAAGGAGAGACTTCTCTGGAAATGGAATTCTTCAAAGACGTGACGTTACTGCTGATTCTCCAAAGGATTCACAACAAAGGAAATAAAACGGCTGAAAGGAACTGACCTTTTCCTGGTGAATGAACACTGCACAAACCTTCCTGATCTTACAGGGGTTAGGGGTATCTCAGATGCAGGTCACTATTTCTGAATGAAGATTCAATAAAGTCGATCCTGTATTAAACCGCCGAACGACACCAACTTTACTCAATCCTTCAGGTTCCCGTACTTTAGTAAGGTCTTCACTCTCCAATACTAGACTTACAATAGAAAGTAAAACTCCACTTTAAAATGAAACTGCGTCATGAGACAAATACGCAGCATAATGGAGTAACTGACGAGTTAAGCAACAAACTAAACTGCGTAACAACAGGGGTTTCCCGTTATGTACCTGTTGAGAACATGTGACCTCACACTGGCAGGAAAATTACATCACCCCACCATCACAAGACCATTACATCATGCTCACAAGATACTAAATTACACCATGGTCATAAGACAGTCACAAGATATCCATGAAGTATGCAACAATAGAAGGTCGCCCCAGCCGACTTACAGGTGAAGTGTTGCCTCACCTGGAAGGACTGTTTGGAGCCCTGAATGGTGGTAAGGGAGGAAGTGTAAGGACATGTGTAGCACTTGTTCCGCTTACACGGATAAGTGCCAGGAGGGAGATCAGTGGGGAGGGATGGGGGGGACGAATGGACAAGGGAGTCGCGTAGGGAGCGATCCCTGCGGAAAGCGGGGGGGAGGAGGGAAAGATGTGCTTAGTGGTGGGATCCCGTTGGAGGTGGCGGAAGTTACGGAGAATAACATGTTGGACCTGGAGGCTGGTGGGGTGGTAGATGAGGACAAGGGAAACCCTATTCCCGCTATTCCTAGTGGGCTGGCGGGAGGATGGGGTGAGAGCAGATGTGCATGAAATGGGAGAGATGCGTTTGAAAGCAGAGTTGATGGAGGAAGAAGGGATGCCCCTTTCTTTAAAAAAGGAGGACATCCCCTTCGTCCTGGAATGGAAAGCCTCATCCTGAGAGCAGATGCAGCGGAGATGGAGGAATTGTGAGAAGGGAATGGCATTTTTGCAAGAGACAGGGTGGGAAGAGGAATAGTCCAGGCAGCTGTGAGAGTCGGTAGGCTTATAGTAGACATCAGTAGATAAGCTGTCTCCAGAGATAGAGACAGAAAGATCAAGAAAGGGGAGGGAGGTGTTGGAAATAGACCAGGTAAATTTGAGGGCAGGGTGAAAGTTGGAGGCAAAGTTAATGAAAGTCAACGAGCTCAGCAGGCATGCAAGAAACAGCGCCAATGTAGTTGTGGATGTAGCGAAGGAAAAGTGGAGGACAGATACCAGTATAGGCTTGGAACACGGATTGTTCCACAAAGCCAACAAAAAGGCAGGCATAGCTGGGACCCATACAGGTGCCCATGGCTACACCTTTAGTTTGGAGGAAGTGGGAGGAGCCAAAGGAGAAATTATTAAGAGTAAGGACTAATTCCACTAGACAGAGGAGAGTGGTGGTAGAGGGGAACTGGTTAGGCCTAGAATCCAAAAAGATGCAGAGAGCTTTGAGACCTTCCTGGTGGGGGATGGAGGTATATAGGGACCGAACGTCCATGGTGAAAATAAAACGGTAGGGGCCAGGGAACTTAAAATCACTGAAAAAATTCAGAGCATGAGAAGTGTCATGAACATAGGTGGGAAGGGAATGAACAAGGGGGTATAAAACAGTGTTGAGGTATGCAGAAATGAGTTCGGTGGGGCAGGAGCGAGCTGAGACAATGGGTCTACCTGGGCGGGCAGGTTTGTGGATCTTGGGTAGGAGGTAGAAACGGGAAGTGCGGGGTGTGGGAACTATAAGGTTGGTAGCAGTGGATGGGAGATCCCCTGAGCTGATAAAGTTGGTGATGGTGTGGCAGACAATGGCCTGGTGCTCCTTAGTGGGGTCATGATCGAGGGGTAAATAAGAGGAGGTATCCACGTGTTGTCACTGTGCCTCGGCAAGGTAGGGGTCAGTACACCAGACTACAACAGCACCCCCCTTATCGGCGGGTTTTATAGTAAGGTTAGGATTAGTGCGGAGGGAGTGGAGAGCAGAGCGTTCAGAAGGAGTGAGGTTGAAATGGGAACAAGGTGTGGTGAAGTCGAGATGGTTGATGTCCTGTCGGCAGTTAGCAATAAAGAGATCCAGAGCAGGCAGAAGACCAGAGCAGGGTGTCCATGAGAAGGAGGAGGGTTGAAGACGGAGCCGGCAGAAGAAGAGTTCAGTATCATGGCGGACACTGAACTTGCTGAGGTGTGGGCGAAGGGGGACAAAGGTAAGGCCCTTACTGAGGACAGAGCGCTCTGCCTCAGAGAGCTGAAGGTCGGAGGGGATGGTAAAGATCCAGCATGGATGGGAAGTGGGATCAGAGGGGGGAGGGGGAGGGAGGCTGGTGGTGTCAGTGGAGAACAGAGGGTTGGGGTGAGAGGAAGAAGGAGCCTCTGAGGGCCCAGGTGTAGATGATGGAATGTGAGGGAGACGGGGTTGCAGAGTGGTGGTGGGGGAAGGGGCCTCCCATCCCATGATCCTCTCCCTTCTCTAGCCTCATACCCCAATCAAGTTTCCAGCTCTTAGCTCCATCCCTCCCCCTCCTATCTTCTCCTATCATTTCGGATCTCCCCCTCCCCCTCCCACATTCAAAACTCTTACTATCTCTTCTTTCAGTTAGTCCTGACGAAGGGTCTCGGCCCGAAATGTCAACTGTATCTCTTCCTATAGATGCTGCCTGGCCCGCTGTGTTCACCAGCATTTTTAATGTGTGTTGCTTATATTACATTTGTCACTTTTCCCATTCCTCCAATTTGCCTAAGCCCTTACACAGACACCCTTCTTCTTTAACAGTACCTGCCCCTCCAGCCATCTTCATATCGCCCATAAACATGACCACAAAGCCATCAATTCCTTGACATTTAATGTGAAAAGAAGTGGTCCCAACACCAACCACTGCAGCACAGAGTATCAAAGTTGTTCACATTCAGCAGACAGAAAGTCTTAGAGAATGCCCTCAAGCTGTTCACATACAAGCTCAAGTATGAAGAGTAGCTATCTAGGATGGATTGCTGTAGGTATCAGCACTGGGCATTGGAGAGATCACAGATTTAATTACCCCCAGTCAGGACTACAACTTTGATTTGACTAAATCCACTGATACATCCCTGGGGATGTGTAATCCATGCAAGCTGCAGAAGAATATATCATCAGATTGCTCTGATTTTACAAGACCCTTGCACACTGGTTTCCAGAGCTGTAACGAAAGCTATAATAACATCCGAAATTCCTCTTAAGTCCTCAAGTACAGGGTGGCTTTTACTTGAAATGTATGAACCCTGAAGCTGAGAAATCAGCTACTGATTGCTAGATTATGATTAGGCCCACAAGTCTGTACATGGATTTGCAAGGCAATCCACTCACAATACTGTGTCCTTTCCGGAAACATGCAGGCAATGATCAAAGAGGTTGAACCCGGATGAATGCAACCCGAAGTTACCACAGTGGATGCATCAAAAACAATGTGTATGTTTATTAAGTATCATGATCACTTTTTCTTTTTGAGGGCTATCAAATTTAGAAATCTACATACATCTGTGATCAAACCAGTCCCACTCAAAATGCAGGATTTGAAACAGCCAGCTTGGATTGCTCTGCTTGAAACCAGACCATGCACAAATCCAGTGTGCATGACAATAGCACATTTAAACACAATTCATAAACCCAAGAGATTCTACAGAACCTTGAAATCCAGAACAACATACACAAAATACTGGAGGAACTCAAGAGGAAATTTTGGGCCAAGACTATTCATCACGATTAGAAAGGAAGGGGAAGATGCCAGAATAAAAAGGTAGAGGGTGGGAAAAGAGGAAAAGCTAGAAGGTGATACGTGAAGCCCAGTGGATGGGAAAGGTAAAGGGCTGAAGAAGGAGGAATCTGATAGGAGAGTGGACCATTGGAGAAAGGAAAGAAAGAGGGGCTCTAGAGGGAGGTGATAGGCAAATGAAGAGAAGAGGTAAGCACCCAATGCCTCCTTTCACAAGCCAATTTTGTGTCCAATTCGCCCAGAATCCCATGAACCCTAACCTTTTGCACCGGTTTTCCATATCAGACCCAACCAAAAGCCCTATAGAAGCCCACAAAGATCTCATTAACTGCACTGACTGCATTGAAACTGTAAAATTCCATCAAATGAATCAGACAGGAACTCCTAACAAAACCACAGTGATTATCCTTGATTGATTTCTGCCTCTTCAACTACAAGTAAATTCTGTTCCCTCTGAACCTTTTCCAATAATTTCACTATCAGTGATGTTAGACTAACCAGCCTGCAATTATCTATCTTATCCCTGCTGCCCCTCTTGAATAAAAGTGCAATTTTTGTAGCCTTCCAGTCATCTAGCACATTTTCTTTAGTCAATTCAAGGATTCTGAAACTAAACATACGTGGAAAAGAACAAAGGGTTTATGTACAAACATTAAGGACAAGGTTGTTGACAGGGGATTTGAAGGGTGAGGGTTTTTGGTGGAACTCAAAATCTTAAGGAAGGAAAGCTTTAACATTAAGAGCTAATAATACAATGCAAGGTACCTGCACCGGGAATAATTGCCAATTTGGTCTCAACAAGTCCCAATTTTGCAGAGGAGGCTGTAACAATATAAGTGGAGAAATACGTTATTAGATAAATAAGACATCCATTAATCTTAGGACATTTTTATTATAGTTTAAAAAATTACCACCTTATAAAGGCATCAGTGCTCCATCCTCTAAACTGTTGAGTTCTAATAAGATTAACAAGATACAGGTGATGATTTACAGGTGAACAATGCTACCCTGGTTTACACTGCACCAATGAAGCATGCTGTTTCACTATGAAGCTGAATTGTAACCCGTTATTATTAAACTCTTATCCTAGAAAAAGGGTGGATGAAAGAAATGTCAAATGAAGAATTCACACCACTTGAAAATAAAGACCTTGGTGTACTCCAGTCTAAGGGTAATTCATTATAATGTAAAATGAATTCAAAAAATGGAATGTATATTTAAATATACAAAAATATTTCAATGGAATGAACAGTGGGGATATTAATTTAAAATTACAGAGAACAAGCAGCAAGATTACAATGTCTATTTAGATGGTTATTGAAATATGAACTATGACATGATAAATGAAGCAGTTATTGGCTCAGTTTTTAAACAGAATAACATTTGAAATAGTGGAAAACTAAGGCTTTAAAGAAGAATTTGTGCAGTAGACTAGCTCTGAATTGTTGTGACAAATAGCTAATATAAACATAATTGCCTCTGCGCATGTTGTATCCAAAAAAGAATTAATTTATAACTGAGGTTTGAAAGAGCAAACAGTTTTGGCAATACCATCATTATCTTGACCTGAAACCAAAGAACCAATGAGCTCGTTCATGACACAGTACCCTACAGAAGTCAAAAAAATACAGTTGATACAGTTCAGAATTCCCTCTAAGCCTGTATCTCAAGGTTCTGGATCGGTGCTTCATATGCAACAAAATGGATCACTCTGGTGACTATGTGGTGGATTATAAAGGCCCTCAAACACGCAGTGCACATCTTAGCACCTTCAAGACTCCCACATTCATACACTGCTGTAAATATTCACTTATATCAGACCTCAAACTCTACCCCTGGTCTCAGCATTCAGTCCAGGATTTTTTTCTGAATTACTGCATCAAGGGACCAGATATGGATCTAACATGATTTGAATAGGGCCACCAATATTTATTATAAAGATACGTGAAAAGAAGAGGCTGTTCTTTTTAAACTTTATTTTAATTAAAAATGATATTTTGACTTACATAAATTAATGTTCTAACATAACTCAGGGACTTGGTATTCTGCCATTGCTCTGAGCAAAATCTTGAGAAAACCTGGCATGCTTCCAGAGGGAGGTAGACTAATCCTCCTGGTTGAATTTATTGCCAGGGTTAGAAACAAAATAATACTCTGGAACACCCTGATTCATGGAGAGTGGAAGCTAACAAATGCTCCTGACATAATACTTGGAACATGAACATTGTAATCAACATCATGTTTCAGACAGTCAAGTAAATGAGGTTGTGGCAATATTCCCAATCCATACAATGGCAACCATTAGAATGTCACTGTTACAGCATGAGACAACTACAATGTTTCACCACCCACACCATGGCAAGAACAAAGAATACTGGACTGACTGCTGTCCAATCGGATCTATTGTTTCCACTAGCTTTATCTCAACATAACATTGGCAACAGACACTGCTGGAATAAAACAAATGTCAAAGATGTTAAATCCCCTAAAAAAATGGCTCTTCTCACACACCACTTAACTATCAACCTGGTGATTCTCAAACAACAGCAGATACAGAACATCCACAGTGCCTGGATGACGCCAAGGTCCACCGTTAATAGCATTTGTGAAGACATTGTTAATCTTACTACCAGAAAATTCCACAAATTATTTACCACCTTCAATGCTCAGACTATAATCTTACGTGTACCATACTAGACTTTACTCTGAATCCCCTTAAAGCAGACATTACCAGGTGGACATAAGTATGGCTCAAAGATGTTGTCTAGGTCCCCTTGAAAAATGCAATTCTCATTAATTACAGAGTATGCCTGGTCTGCTCAAGATGGAGCAGCATACAAAAAAAGAAACCAAAAACCCCCAGTCTCCTTATCAGAAGCCCAGTGAAAACAACAGCAGATCACCATCTTTTATACTACCTACCCACCATCCAGTCAATTACCTGCTTCCACATATGTGAATATATACTGGCCTTATCAGCCAATTCAGAACTAGAGAAGTAGATGAAAGTCAGTCAGCCTCAACCCCAGGGGATTGCCTATAGAGAAGAACCACTACCCTGAATGTATTTACATGCCCAAATATATACAGTACCAAAAATTACAATTAAATAAAAAAGGTGGATGAGAGCAGTGTAGGGCCTTTCATAAGTAGTAGAAGAAAACACATGTTGAATAATTACTTTGCAACAATTTTCACAACAGAAAATCAGAAGTAAGTCATGAAACAAGTTGTGAGGAATATAATGCGAATAAATGGTGATAAGTTCTCAGGGCCATTTGATTACTAAAGGAAATGAAATGCGTCAACTATGATCTTCCAAAAGTCTTTTCAAATGAGCAACCATTTCCTTCCACTGGAACATGGCATACCTACCTACTTTGAAAGGGGAATTATAGATGTTAGTTAAAATTCTGTTGATAAAAAAAAACTTCACTTGGAGATTCAGCAGTTCAAAGAGATTGAATATGAGTTAATATAGGTTATGTCTTGCCTGACGAACTCTACTGGGTTTATTGAGGTTGTCCAGTGTAGAAGATAATGAAATGTTAATCATATGACTTTCAATAAACTCATCTGTAAAAGTCTCAAACAAGAGAAAATCTGCAGATGTTGGAAATCCAAGCGGCACACACTAAATGCTGGAGGAATTCAGCAGGCTAGGCAGCATCTAAGGAAAAAAGTACAGCTGACATTTCAGGCCAAGACCCATATTCACTTTGAATCACATGGCATTATGATTATTAATTTCTGCCACCAGCCCTGGATCATTTCCTAACAGCTTATTGCACACTTCTACGTCGGGTATTCTACGTACTGATTAAGGGCACATTGACAAACTCAAACCCATCTCAAACTCAAACAGTATGGGAGTCCCAGTCAATATATGTAAAGTTAAAATCACTTACTGAATCAAACTTTGTTCTTGGCATGGTCTGTAATCTCTCCACAAATTTGTTCCTCTAAATCCTCCAGACCGTTGGGTGCAAGCAAGTTCCAACAATGGCCACCACATGACAGTTCCCTGTCCTAAGCCCACCCACCCCCCCCCCACGACGCCTCCTGCACTGCGACACACTCAGCCCAGCACATTCATCGCGCCATGCCCAAACACTTGACTGCCGACTCTCTCCGAGGTCCGAACAACATCTGACTGGTGTCAAGAAAACAACCTCTCCTTCATTGTCACAAGAACAAAGGAGCTGATTGTGGATGACAGGAGGAATGGAGGCAGGTTAACCCCTATTGACATCAATGGATCTGAGGTTGAGAGGGTGAACAGCTTTAAGTTCCTCAGCATAAACATCACCAAGGATCTCACATGGTCTGTGCATACCGGCTGTGTTGTGAAAAGAGCACAACAGCTCCTCTTTCACCTCAGATGGTTGAAGACGTTTGGGATGGGGCCCCAAATCCTGAGAACTTTCTACATGGACACAATCGAGAGCATCTTGCCTGTCTGCATCACTGCGTGGAATGGGAACTGTAGATGTGAACTTCCCACTATTCAGGGCGTTTACAGAGACAGGTGTGTAAAAAGGGCCCAAAGGATATTGGAGATCCAATTCACCACAACCACAAAGTGTTCCTGCTGCTACCAGCCAGGAAACGGTACCACAGCAAAAGGACCAAAAGGCTCTGGGACATCATCTTCTACCAGGCCATCGGACTGATTCATTCATGCTGATACAATTGCATTTCTATGTTATATTGACTGTCCTATGTATAAACTATTGATTATAAATTACTATAAATTACACATTGGGCAACCTCATGCCCTCTTTTATTTCTTTCATAAGTGTTCACTTGAATTTCCCGTGTTTCTATTTGTTCCTATCTGCCTGTACCTGGTATGCACCTCCCTTTTATTGACCTGGGAGAAGAAGCACAAAGGGGTGATGGAGTTGCATGGTGGGAGCTGGGGGAAGGGGGAGTTAAACTAAAGTTGCAGGGGGAATGGAAGCATGAATTACAGAACAGATAGTGGAGGGGTTCTGGAGACAAATGTTGTCCAGTCCTCAAAGCCAGGAATGAAAAAGTTGGCAATATTGGAGGAAAAAAGATGAGGCGCAGATTTCAAAGGTGGGGAAGGGGAAAGGGAAACACAAGATTATAGGTGAAACCAGAAGGGGGAGAGATGAAGTAAATAGCTGGGAAGTTGATTGATGAAAGAAATATAGGGCTAGCTAAGAGGGAGTCTGATAGGTGAGGATAGAAGGCCAATGAAGAAAGAAAAGGGGGTAAGGAGCACCAGAAGAAGGCGATGGGCAGGCAAAGAGATAAGGTGAGAGAGGGAAAAAGGGATGGGAACTACTGAAGGAGAGAGTGCGGGGGGAGGGGCATTACCGGAAGTTCGAGAATTCAATCATCATGTTATCAGGTTGGAGGCTACCCAGACGGAATATAATGCATTGTCCTTCCAGCCTGAGTATGGCCTCATCACGACAGTAGAGGACGCCATGGATTGACATATCAAAATGGGAATGGGAAGTAGAATTAAAATGGGTGACCACTGGGAGATCCTGTTTCCTCTGGAGGATGGAGCATAGGTGCTTGGTGAAATGCTCTCCCAATCTATGTCAGGTGTCACCGATATAAAGAGGACACACCAGGAGGACCAGGCACAGTATATGACCCCAACAGACTCACAGATGAAGACTGGAGCCCTGAATGGTAGTGAAGGAGATGTAGGGGCAGGTGTAGCACTTGTTCTGCTTGCAAGGATAAGTGCAGGAGGGAGACCAGTGGGGAGGGATGAATGGACAAGGGGGTCACGTAGGGTACTATCACTGTAGAAAGCAGAAAGTGGGGGGAAGGAAAGATATGCTTGGTGGTGGGATCCCATTAGAGATGGCTAGCTAACTAAAGTTTGTTGCTTAACTAAACGTTACAGAGTTGAAAGGAAATCATTAACCAGTTCAAGAAATTAGCTGATCAACAAAAATTAGTGCTTTCTTAAGTATGCAAAATTCTAATCAGACTATCCTGTTCATACAGTCACTTCAATGTATGAACAATATATTAGCTTTGGAGAGGCCCAAGCATACACTTATCAGAATGACAGCAGCAATCAATAAGCTAAACTATGAAAAGAGATTATATAACTCAAAGAAACTTTCTATTAAATTTAGAAACTCATTTAATATAAGATTTCTAGATACAAGGACAACCAACAAGATAGAATGGAAGAAATTAAAAGTTAAGGTCAGTTTTAAAGGGCCAAACTGGGATGAAAGTTTGGGATTTGGATCTTCAAATGGAGGTTGGACCCTGGGCTAAGTGCAATATTTATTCCAAGACTACAGATATTTTTAAGAAAGGATTGTCCAACACACCCAAGGGCATGAATGGCAGTTTCCTCTTCCTAGATTTTGAATTTCTATTGTTTTTTAAATAAATAACCTTTTTAATAAATGACAACATACAAGCCCAGATTTTGCCATTAAATGCTAGTAAATGCAGAGGGTAATTAATTTTGTAAGGTTCAAATATAAAGCATTCATTGGCAAGGTTTGATACACGCAAGTGGTAGGACTGAGGATTTTGCCTTAAACTAAATAGTAGAGAGATGGATTAAACAGCTTGAAAAATAACAATAAAGTAAAATGAAAGCAGAATGCAGGAGAGGTTAAGGATGTTTCCAGGATAATAAAAAAAAGATAAAATGTTTAGATAGGGCTACAAATGTAACTTGGACAACAAAATTGAAAAGGATGATGAATACAAGACTGAAAGTATTATGTTTGATGGCACTCAGTATACGAAATAAGGCAGATGATTTTGTAGCACAGTTAGAAATTAGCAGGTATGATGTTGTGGGTACCACCTAGTCATGGCTGAAAAAATATCACAGCTGGCAGCTTAACATCCAAGGATACACTTCCTATTGAAAGGACAGGCAGGTGGGCAGAAGGCGTGGGAGTGGCTCTGTTGGTAAATCCTTAGAAAGAAGATGTAGACTCCTTGTGGGAAGAGTTAAGAAACTTCACCAGTAAAAAGACCCTGATGGAAGTTATATAGAGGTATTTGAACCGTAGTCAGAATATGGGGGTACAAATTACGAAGGTAAGCAAGCCAATAATATAAGAGGATATCAAATATTTTTTTCAGATATGTAAAGAGTAAAAGAGAGCTAAATGTGGATATTGGATCACTGGAAAATAATGCTGGAGAGTTAATAATGGGGGACAAAGAAATGATGGACAAACTCAATAAATATTTTGCGTAAGACTTCACTGGGGAAGACACCGGCAGTATGCCAGACATTCAAGAGTGTCAGGGGGCAGAAGTGAGTGCAGTTGCTATTATTAAGGAGGTACTTGGTAAGTGGAAAGGTCAGAAGATAAAAAAATTCATTGCATCAGATGGACTACACCGCAGGGTTCTGGAAGAGGTGGCTGAAGAGATCGTGGAGGCATTACTAATGATCTTTCAAGAATTACCAAATTGTGGAATAGTTCTGGAGGACTGGAAAATTGCAAATGTCACTCCAGTCTTTAAGAAGAAAGGAAAAAGACAGGAAATTATAGGCCAGTTACTTTGACTTTAGTGGTTGGCAAGATGTTAAGAGTCCATTATTAAGGATGAGGTTTTGGAGGACAGGTTTCCCCCGCCATCCGAAGGTAGAGCGTTCCTATGAAACAGTTCGTAAGCCAGAATGTCGTAAAGTGAAGAAGCAACTACCATTTATTTATACGGAAAAACTTTGTGAGCATTCGCAGACCCAAAAAATAACCTACCAAATCATGGCAAATAACAAATAAAACATAAAATAACAGTAACATATAGTAAAAGCAGGAATGATATGATAAATACACAGCCTATATAAAGTAGAAATACTTTTCTACAATTATTGCTGCACTGTTCTCCGTAGCGAAAATCTCACGCAGGCACTCTCAGCAGAAGCACTCTCTCCAGTAACCTTTAAGCTATGAAGCTGCCAAATCATACCAAATAACACAGAAATACACAGCCTATATAAAGTAGAAATAATGTATGTACAGCGTAGTATCACTTACTGGAATTGAGAAGACAGCACTGAGCACACTGATGATGGTGTGCTAGGCTGAGTCGTCGGAGGCTGGGGTGGTGCAGTGGTCCCCACCCTCCAGCCGCCGACCGATCCCGATCTGCGAAGCATGTAGTGGTACAGTGGTAGCCAGGACGCACCCAGCATATCTTTAAGAAAAATGTCGAAATAAACATGTTAATTAATTAAGTGCCGCCTGGCATGTAAATTTTGGCCCACACCAGAGGCGACGCAATCAGCAATCGCCTCTGATCTGGGCCGACATTTACGTGCCGGGTGGCACCTAATTAATTAGCTTGTTTATTTCGGCTTTTTTCTTAAGATGTGCTGGGTGCGTCCTGGCAACCGCTGCATTCTCCACGGCAATGTATCGGTCCGCGGCCCGGGGGTTGGGGTGGTTGGACACTGAGGTGTCCTCTCATTGTCATATGTTTCCATCAGGGCAGGCAGGTCATCTTCTTCTTTGTCTGCCTGCCTGGATGTCGAAGGTCGAGGTTCGTCGTCTGCTGTAATTGATGTGGAAGGCTTGAAAAACGACAGTATGCTTGACTGCTTAGCTTCGCGCATTTTTCTATCATGCAGTTCTTTGTAAGCACTCAAACCATCCTGCAAATGTGCCCTAAACCTACATACCCTTTCAAAATTAAAGTCGTACTTTTCTGCAAGCAATGCAGCAAAAATCTTATGCAGTTGCTTCATGTTCAGTTCCTGGACGACTTCACTTTTAGTCCATTCGCTACTGCATTCGATTTCGATTGTTATCCTTTCTTCTTCCAATTGCATCAGCTCTTCATCTATCAGTTCTTGGTCATGGGATGCCAAAACCTCTTCAATATCTCTTCATCAACTTCCACAAGCCAAACTCACTTTGTCCTTACTTCGTTCACCACGATGGAAACGCTTAATTATGTCTAGTTTTACACTAAGTGTAACACCCTTACGAACTCTTTCAGGCTCTTCCGATACCTTAGAACTCATCTTGTTAATGGCTGCTCATAGGCACGTGTTTAAACAATGCCGGCTAGAATGCAGTTCCGGGGGAGGAACTTGGCTGCTCGAAGCATGCGCTGCCTTTAACCGTGCGCTGCTTTTTTCGTGTGCTGCCTTTTTTCGTAACAGTTTCAAAACACCTTCTGTTAGCGAAAACAGGTAACTAATGTAGGTCTTTCATAACAGCGAGGTTTCGTAAAGCGAATGTTCCAAAGGCAGGGGACACCTGTACTTAGGGCACAGATAAGGAAAGCTTAAGTCAGCATGATTTCCTTAAGGGGAAATCCTACCTGACAAATTTTCTTTGAGGAAATAGCAAGCAGGATAGACAAAGGACAGCCAGTGGATGTTGCTTACTTGGATTTTCAAAAGGCGCTTGAAAGGTGCTGCACACAAGGCTGCTAAACACGATAAGAGCCCAGGATATTACAGGAAAGACAGCAGCATGGACAGAAGATATTTAGGTATTGTAGGTATTTGCAAATAAAACTACACAACGCGCTTTACATTTCAGAAAAACGGAACACATTTTATTGAACTCCAAAACCTGAACGGAAAGTGCGCTACAAGTCCTTAATAACGTAATTATGTCAGACCAGCCTCTTAAAGAGAAACCTCAACTCAACGTTGCTGGTTGAGAATTTTGTACATTTCCACCAATTACGTTACCCCACAGGCTGACTGGCAGGTAGTAAAGAGTGGAATAAAGGGACTCTATTCTGGTTGGCTGCTGGTGACCAGTGATGTTGGGACTGCTTCTTTTTCATGTTATACTGTACAGTACTGTGCAAAAGTCTGAAACATCCTGGATTTTTTATATGGCTTCAGATGGTATGGCATCAACAGACCTCTAACTTTAACATCATCCAGGCTGTCTGGGATTACCTGGAGAGAAAGAAGTAAGTGAGACAGCCAAAATCTGCAGAACTGTGTAAGTTCTCTGAGATGCCTGGAATAACCTACTATCTGATTTTCTCATAAAACTGCATGATAGTGTACCTAAGAGAATTGATGCAGTTTTAAAGACAAAGGGTGGTCGTACCAAATATTCATTTGATTTAGTTTTTACTGTTAACTGCACTTCATAGTAAATATTTTGATTTTTCATTTCAGTATCTTGAAAGCAGCTTCGATTTACAGATTTATTTTAAACATACTTTTGCACCGTATTGTATGTCAATGATTTGGATGAGGGAATTGATAGCTTTGTGGCCAAGTTAGTGGACAATACAAAAATAGGTGGAGAGACAGATAATGTTGAGGAAGCAAGGAATCTGCATAAAGACTTGGACAGAGTAGGAGAGTGGGCAAACAAGTGGCAGATGGAATATAGTGTAGGGAAGTGTATAGTCGCGCTCTTTGGTAGTAGGAATAAAGGTGTAGACTATTTTCTAACTGTGGAACAAATCCAGAAATCAAAAGTACCAAGGGACTTGGAAGTCCTTGTGCAGGAAGGATTCCCTAAAGGTTATCTTGCAGGTTGAGTTGTTGGTAAGGAGGCAAATGCAATGTTACCTTTTATTTTGTGAGGTCTAGAACAGCGGTCCCCAACCACCGGGTCGCGGACCGGTACCGGGCCGCAAAGCATGTGCTACCAGGCCGTGAGGAGACGATATGATTTGGCGATATGAGTCAGCTGCACCTTTCCTCATTCCCCGTCACGCCTACTGTTGAGCTTGAATGCACACAAGGTCATTACCCGCGCGTCATCTGTGTCAGCGCGGGAAGGAGATCAACTCCTCAAGCTTGCAACTGATGGCGGGCTGAAAAGTATGTTTGATATAACATCTCTGCCAGCATTCCAGATCAAAGTCAAGGCTAAATATCGTGAGGTAGACACAAAAGCACTGAAAACGCTGCTTCCATTTCCAACATTTTTCTGCGAAGCAGAGGTTTCTGCAATGAATGCAACGAAAACTAAACTGCAGAATAGACTGGACATAAGGAACCCCCTTCGAGTATCGCTGTCTCCCATCACCCCTCGATAGGACCGTCTTGTTGCAGGAAAACAAGCCCAGGGCTCCCACTGATTCAGCGATATTGGTGTGTTACAATGATTTTATATGTTCATATGGGGAAAATATGTGCTGTGTGTTTAATATCCAAACGTTACTTAAAATGTTATGGTGCTATTGACTTACTTATATAACTATATAACAATCACAGCACAGAAACAGGCCATCTCTGCCCTTCTAGTCCGTGCCGAACGCTACTCTCATCTAGTCCCACCGACCTGCACTCAGCCCATAATCCTGCATTCCTTTCCTGTCCATAAAGCTATCCAATTTTTCTTTAAATGATAATATCGAACCTACTTCTGCCACTTCTACTGGAAGTTCGTTCAACACTTATTTCAAGCTCCCCTGTCCTCCCCTGATAATTGACTTATCACTATATTCATGCGAGGAAAATATGCGCTGTGTGTTTAATAGTAAATTCGTTGGAAAAACCCTTTTAGAAACGAAATTGATTGTATTAGACACTTATCACCTATATTCCAGTAATGATTAACACCTCCCGCGCCCCCCCCGACAGAATCGCCAAAGACAATTTTTAGAAAAAAAAAATCGGCAGGTACACGCATGCGCCAGTTGCGTATACATACACAGGTGCCCGCGCAAGGCTGCATGGTCATTGTAGTGTTTATCCGGTAAACACAACGTATTTGGCTCTACTCTTGTCCGTTGGCAATGCTACCCGCTCCCCCCGCCCCCCGGGTCGGCCGGTCCGCAGTGCAAAAACGGTTGGGGACCCCTGGTCTAGAATATAAAAGAAAGTATGTATGCTGTAGATACAGAAGGCTTTGGTTAGATGGCACTTGAGTATTGTGGGATGTTTTAGGCCTCTTATCTAAGAAGGGATGTGTTAGTATTGGAGAGTCCAGAGGACATTCATAAGGAGGACAGAGAAGCAAAGAATTCCAGACTTTTTGGAATGGCCAGTTAAAAAGTTTTTAGATCGCAAAGTATTTCCAATAAAATTGCATCACATGATGGGCTATATGATACAATTATTGGTCTTATATATAGCAGATAATTGCAGCAACAAGAAAATATACATGAAGGACCTCCATTTAATAAAAGGCAGATTGGATTAGAATACAAATAATCTGTATACACTTTTCTAGGTCTGCAAAGGTTGCAGCAACCTCTAGTTGATTCTTTTCATCTCATCACTGGTAATCAGAGTCAAGTAGATTTCAGTATGATTTTGTATTAAAAGTAAACTTTTGTTATTCAAGTGTAATTAAACCCTTCTTCGTGTGAAGGGGATCAGTAATAAGTGTTATCTGGTATTTGTGGTAAAAATCCAGTGCACAAAGGGCACTATATTATTTAAAAAATAAAAACTCTTTCTTGAAGATGCAAACAACAGGAATTCTGCAGATGCTGGAAATTCAAGCAACACACATCAAAGTTGCTGGTGAACGCAGCAGGCCAGGCAGCATCTGTAGGAAGAGGTGCAGTGGACGTTTCAGGCCGAGACCCTTCGTCAGGACTAACTGAAGGAAGAGTGAGTAAGGGATTTGAAAGTTGGAGGGGGAGGGGGAGATCCAAAATGATAGGAGAGGACAGGAGGGGGAGGGATGGAGCCAAGAGCTGGACAGGTGATAGGCAAAAGGGATACGAGAGGATCATGGGACAGGAGGTCTGGGAAGAAAGACAAGTAAGGAGGGGGTGGGACCCAGAGGATGGGCAAGGGGTATATTCAGAGGGACAGAGGGAGTAAAAGGGCCTATCACCTGTCCAGCTCTTGGCTCCATCCCTCCCCCTCCTGTCTTCTCCTATCATTTTGGATCTCCCCCTCCCCCTCCAACTTTCAAATCCCTTACTCACTCTTCCTTCAGTTAGTCCTGACGAAGGGTCTCGGCCTGAAACGTCGACTGCACCTCTTCCTAGAGATGCTGCCTGGCCTGCTGCGTTCACCAACAATTTTTATGTGCGTTTCTTGAAGATGCCATACTTTACTTCACATGTACAGGAGCTACAGATTTTGTTATTCACATAACAGTATAATTCCTTACCAGCCACACGAATGTCACAGGCGAGAGCAATTTCTAGACCTCCTCCTAAGGCAGCTCCATCAAGTACAGCAATTGTGGGCATTGGAAGATTACCTGTTAATTACACACAGAAAATTCTATTACACCCTAACTTTAATGATAGAAATAACATTCCATTCAGAACTTCAGTTTTATTTCAACTTGACATCAATGCTAAATGAACTGGTAGCAGTGTTGCCCAATAAGTACATGAATATGATTTTAATAAAAGTCACTTTTTAAGTAGCAAAAGCTTTGTATTCTTATTAATTTTTACTACATCCAAAATTGTTGATGAATGAAAGCATTCACATGTAGATTTAGCTGTCTCAATTTATTTTCTTTTTTGTAAAATGCAGTAGATGTCCTAGTAATTGCAGACACATTATCATTTTAGAGGCTGACATGTTTCTGTGTTGTTTTTGACTCCCCCCCCCCATGAAAACATTAGAAGTTTTAAATGTTGCAACCAACCATTTTTTAAAAATTGGTTCCAATATGAAATTAAAAGTTTGAAATTCATTCCTATAGATTTCAATACTTTGGGCTCAATCAGTACCTAATAAATTTAGTTGTCCATTGTAAAAGAAAGGATCATTCCAGGTGTTCAGTATATCTTCCCCTCTGCTTATGACATAGAGAAACATGAATTCCAACAAGTTTACAAACTTAAAGATTTTATTAGATTCAGAATTCAGCATATAGCAGGTTACTTAGAAGTTACCATTCAAGCAAGAGAACCCATTGAAAGTGGGAAGTATAACATGTACAGGTGGTGAAGAATCCACCTTCAGGAGCAAGAGAGGACGCACGGTTGAATGATGCCACTACAATGTCAGTAAAGCTAAAGAGCTGATTGCCTGACTTCAGGAAAGGGAAGGAAGGTGAACATGTTCAGGTCTACATTAGGGGATCAGCGCTAGAGAGAGTCAGCAGCTTCAAATTCCTCACCATTAACATATTGGATGCCCTGTCTTGCACCCTGCACGTAGACGTAATCACAAGGAAAGCACACCAACGTCTTTATTTCTTAAGATGTTAAGGAGGTTCGACTGGTCACTGAACACTAACAAACTTCTATAGATGCACTACTGAAAGTATCCTGACTTGCTTCATCAGAGTCTGGTACAACAATTTAAATGTGCAGGAATATAAGAACTGCAGAGAAGTAAATTCTGCCCAATACATAATAGTCACATCCTTTCCCACCATCGGTAGTATCTACAGGAGGCAACATCCATCAGAAGTCCCCACCATCCAGGCTATGCCACCTTCTCGCAGTTACCATCAGCATGTACGTATAGAAGCCTTAGGTCCACACCACTAGATTCAAGAACAGCTACTTCCCTTCAACTATTCAGTTCCTGAACCAAATGGTTCAACCCTAATCATTAGTGTTTAGTATCACTAAACTTTGATCACTTTGCATTAAAATTGATCTTTTTGGTGTCAATTTTGTATTTTTTTGAAAAAATTGTGTATAATTTACGTTAAATTTACATTTCTCCTTTTAAATGCTGCTTGCATTATGCCACGTGCCTGTGTTGCTGCTGTGTTGCTTTTCATTTCACCTGTGTATACACGTACTTGAGCAAATGACAACAAACTCATCTTTTACATTTCAATTATAACGGTATAACGAGGATTTATAATAAGAATTATAATTATATTGTGAAAGAAGAGAAAATCTACCGATACTGGATTTCTTTACTGTGTTTTCAGTGGGACAGAGACTTGGGTTCTTGTGTCAGATAACCATGAAAGCAAGAAGAAGCCACATACAGTATATTGTAATTATCAGTGAGTCACTTTAACACCAACTCTGTTTCTAGGAAAAAACTATTCTTGGGCTTCCAGCCGGGTACAAATATTGATTTTAACTGATTTTTCGATGACAGCCTCAGCCATCTTCATCAGAGATGTCTAGTCTGGTGCTATTTATACTCCTGTTGTCCATCCCTCCTGGTTGGTTAGTCCTTATCCAATCAGATTTCCACTGTCCCACCTTGTTTACTATCAAATTCTAATTTGTCTTTGTTAAAATCCTTTTCCTCTAGTTTTATTTCAATGGCTTCCTTTACCAGGCAGCCCCAAAAGGCATTTCGCGGCACAGTAGCTCTGTGCCAAAGCTAATCCTATGGCTATAGCGAATGCAAAGTTCTGCTACCACCGGCTTCTCAGGATAACCCAACCAGATACACCTCCTGATCTCCACGATGCATGTTTCCACCATGTGCCCTGTCTGGCCTGATTTATGCTGCTCTGCATTCATAGGGAATCCAGTAAGTGCCAGCCATTCTGAGTCCCAGGTCATCTTTGAACCACATAACCTGGGGTTTGAGCTTCCTTACAGGTTTGGGGATGATATTAATTGATATTCAATAGTGATGGTATCTTCTTCTTTACTATAGAAATCCGAACTTCAAGCAGATATACGCAAGACACTTCTGCCAGTACCACCAAGACTTTACGGGCTCCCTAAGATAGATAAGGAGAGATCCTCCCGCACCCCCCCCCCACTAAGGCAATGGGATAGATTCTCCAACTTACTACCTCCCTAATGATTTAACGACCATGCTGTCTCCCTTTGTTAGGGCCTGTGAGCATCACACCATGAACTCAACTGACTTTGCAAAAACGATAACCAAAATCCAGCTGACCCCAGAAAACATAGTGGTGTCCCTGGTCACGAGAGTTCCCATTAAGGACAGCTTGGTCCTCCTGCAGTCAAGGTTTGATAAGAGTACCACTGACCTATTTGAACACACTCTTCTATCAATGTACTTCCCCTATAAGGGGAACTATTATGAACTAACAGATGGAGTGGCCACAGGTTCACCCTTGTCGTCGGGTATTGCTAATTTCTACATGGAGAACTTTGAGGAGAGGGCTCTGAGTTCATCGCCCTTACACCCCAGGTGTTTCTTCAGATACATCAATGACACCTTCAGAGTGTGACCCCATGGACTCCAGGCACTCCAACAGTTCCACGACCATCTGAACATCCAAACATTCAATTTACGATGGAAATGGAGAAGAATGGTTGCCTCCCGTTCTTGGACATTCTGATATGATGGAAACCAGGCAGTAGCCCAAACATGGCACCTCCCAACATAAACAAGAAAAAATCTGCAGACGTTGGAAATCCAAGCAACACACACAAAATGCTGGAGAAACTCAGCAGGCCAGGCAGCATCTATGGAAAAGAGTACAGTCAACGTTTCGGGCCAAGACCCTTCAGCAGGATGAGAGACTCCCAACGTAGAGCTTTTCTCTACTTTGATTAACCATGCATAAACTATTTCATACCCAGAGAGTCTCTATGAGGAAATAAAATGATTTTACACAACATTACTACAAAATGGCTGCAAGGTGAAGGAAACCAATCGAGCCCTCACAAGGGTTGATGGAAAAACCAGGAAACCTAACAATGAGGAGGAACTTGTCACTAATATCTATCTTCTCCATATTTCCATGGTTTCTGGAAGGATCTCCAGGATCCTGAAGAAATACTGGATTAATACCATCCACAAACCTGTAAGAAAGCTCAAATCATGGCTTTTGCAGATCAAAGATGACCTGGGACTCAGGACGGCTGGCGTTTACAGGATTCCATGTGAATGCAGAGCAGCATATATCAGCCAGATGGGGTACACAGTGGAAACCCACAACAAGAAACACAGGAAGCGTATCTATTTGGGTTATCTGGAGAAATCAGCGGTAGCAGAACATTGCATTTGCAATGGCCATAGGATTGACTTTCAGCACCAAATTACTTTGCTGTGCCAATGGATTTTTGGCACCACATGGTGAAGGAAGCTATTGAAATAAAACTAGAGGAAAAGAATTTTAACAAAGACAAAGGTCTCACTCTAAGTAAGAACTGGAACTTGACTGTAAACAATGTGGGACAGCAGAAACCAAGCCAATCAGGAGGGACGGAAGACACAGGTATATCGCCGTACTAGACATGTCCAGTCATCATACCTGATGAAGATGGCAGAGTTTGTCATTGAAATACCAATTAAAGTCGATACCTGTATCTGGCTGGAAGCCCTGGAAGAATTTATTCATCATATATGTAGGGGAAGCACTAGATGCTTTCTGTTTCTAGATCAATAATTTACTGTTGGACCTCAATCTTCAGGTATCCATAGAGCTGTGTTTTTTTTTTGTTTGAGGCGCTTGTTGAAGACACCGTAGATCTTCTGATTATCCTCATCAATAATCCTGATTCTTTCTAGTGAAGCCCAAAATGTCTTTACAGCCACTGACACTGATGGACTTCAGAACATCTGAATATATCGAGAACCCAAAGCACAATGAGTTCTGTATAATTAGAGCAGTCATAGCTTCAGTAAACCCACATGTCCTTTAACAACTGGTCTGTAAAAAAGGAACAGCTAAAATTAATTTTTCTTCTGAAGAGAGTATCAATGATATCCCAAAAGAAAAGCTGAGAGGCAAATTATGATCTGTCTTTGCTTGGAGGGTTCCAGAGACAGGGTAGCTTAGAATTAAAGTGACATTCACCTCAAGAGTAGAGCAACCTTAGTACAGGTGTGTAACTCAACAATTCCTGAAGAACACTACAAATCTGTTATCACTGCCTTGAAAATGTTTAGTCTTTTAGTACTTTGCTCCTTGAAAAACTGGAGACAAGAATACAGCTCTCACCTCTAGACCACAATTTGTGAAGTGCAATATCTTAGAGAAGTATAATGAGCTGGAGGAGATTACAGAGAGGTTGAGTAAGACCATAGAAGAATACGAAGATAAAAACTTGTAAAAACATGGCATGACATATTACAGAGACAACTCAGAATTTAAAAACACGAGAAAATATGCTGATGCTGGAAATCCAAAGCAACACACACGAAATGCTGGAAGAACTCAACAGGCCAGACAGCAACTATGGAAGGGAGTAAACAGTTGATGTTTCACACCGAGACTCTTCATCTGGCCTGGAACGGTAGGGGAAAGAGCCAGACTAGGAAGGTGGGGAGAGAGGAGGAAGAAGTACAAGATGGTAGGTGATACGTGAAACTGGGAAAGGAGGAGGGGCGAAGTAAGGAGCTGGGAAGTTGATTGGTGAAAGAGATAAAGGCTGGAGAAGGGGGAATCTCTGATAGGAGAGGATAGAAGTCCATGGAAGGAAGGGAAGGGAAGGAGTAGTACCCAAGGTAGGTGATGGGCTGGTAAGGAGATAAGGTGAGAGGCAGAAACATGAATGGAGAATGGTAAAGGGGGGTGCAATTACCGGAAGTTTGAGAAATCGATGTTCATGCCATCAGGCTAGAGGCTACCCAGGCGGAATAAAAGGTGCTGCTCCTCCAACCTGAGCGTGGCCTCATCATGGCAGTAGAGACGGCTGTGGACTGACATGTCGAAATGGGAATGGGAAGTAGAATTGATATGGGTATCTACCGGGAGATCACACTTTTTCTGGCAGATGGAGCAAATTCAAAAGACAGATGATGCATGACGTTGCAGAGTAAGTTACAGACGGTCTTAGATGATCTTATATCTAGGCTGATCAGGAATCAAATTAAATCATGAAGAATTCAGAAGTTTTCAAAAGATGAACCAAGGCAGGGGATATTATTGTAATGAGAATGGACAGCATTGTCCATGAGAATTGTCTTAAATTCACTTGAGGATCAAGGTATACCATCAAGTTTATAAACAGCTATCTTCACTCTACACTCTTAGTCCTGATGCAGGGTTCTAGGAGTAAATTCTGTTGATTTGTTTCTGTGCACAGTTGATTCATAATATTTCTTCATTATTTTCTCTCAGGATATCATGTTATAAAATTGGACAGCTATGTCTTGTTCCTCCATTCAGAAAAAAAGGTGATGAATGCACTAGTTATGCTATTTAAGGCTGAGGACACGTTTTTTTAGTAACGTACGTCCCAAAAGAAAACACTGGAAAATTCTGTCATTCTGTACATTACCCAGATTTCCAGAAATACTTAGATGTTCTGTTTGAAAGGATGCTTCATGAAGTGGGTAGCTCAGTACAATTTGGAGATGACTGAAGAAATGACTGAAAAGTAAAAATCAGTTCATAATAACTAACTGATGTCCAGCCTCACAGAATCTTCAGGAAAATTGCTAAAGTGATATAGTTTAATGAACTGTTTCACAAATTCTAGAAAGAACTGGAAAATAATTTTACATAAGCAGAAGAGTCAAAGCTCAAAGTTACAAAGTAAAAGGACAAGTTTCACATACCAAGAGAAAACAAAGGTTGTATTCAGTGTAATATGCTGAACTAACTCAGAAAGAAACTGAGAGGGATGATACCAGGCATTGCATTAGTTATCACTATTCACAAACAGATTAACTGGTCATTATCTCACTGTGGTTTGTGAGGCCCTGCTGTGCACAAATTGGCTGCTGCTCCAATACTTAAAAATTATTCCTTTGGTTCTAAGGTCGATTATATATCCAGAGGTTAGAAAAGACAAGCAATAAATATAATTACATTTTCTTTCCTTTGCAGAACACCAATTAACAAAATAACACATGCCAAACTAGATTAGTAAATGAATACAGCAAAACCCCAAGGATGGCATACTGAAGAATCTGTATACTGTTCTGGTCGGGTGTCTATTTTAAAACTGAATTCCGTTCTACCCATTAAGGCATAAGCGAAATGGAGAAATACGGAAGTGATATGGAGAAAGGCCTAAGTCTGACCCTTTGAAGCAAGGTATAACTTATGAATAAAGATGAGAGAATTCAAGCTTTAGAATTTTTAAGCTGCTTTCAGAAAAAGTAAAACTTAAACCTGAGCACTATGGTAGAAGCACTCTGCCAAAAGCTAATTTCAATGAAAATGTAATAAATGTTTTCGGCGGGAGAAGAAGATGGCAGCGCGACGCAGCTTGCAGCGGCCTCTCCAGTGGTGATGTCTGTTATCTGTCAAGTAGGGTGCCATCTGCCGTGCACAATCCTGATTTGATGGAGACAGACGTGAGAGCACGGAGGAACATCTGGTGAAACTTCTGAAATGCCTGCTTCGCTGCCACTGCTACTGTGTGATCCAGAATCTCCGGAGGGGAAGGCTCCGAGTCCTCAGCTTTGCTTGTTGATCAGCGGCCAGGGCAGGGTCGAAGCGCTCGGCAGAAGATGGTTCTCGGTGCTCAGTGTTGAAGGCTTGAAGTTTTCAGACAGACTCAGAGTCCACTGCGGTCAGATGCTTCCAATGATGTTGCATCGGCAAGTTTGCTGCACTTGGAGGTTTATGGCAGGGAGAGTTTCTCCCTTCTACCATCTGCGTGAGATGATTCGGCTATCAGGACTTTTTTTTTATCGTGCCCATGGGGCATGGTCTGCTCTTTATCAAATTACGGTATTGCTTTGAACTATTGTAACTATATGTTACAATTATGTGGTTTTGTCAGTTTTAGTCTTGGTCTGTCCTGTGTTTCTGTGATATCATTTTGGAGGAACATTGTATAATTTTTTAATGCATGCATTTCTAAATGACAATAAACGAGGACTGAGTGTCCTCATAATCTAATCTAATCCAATAAAGCTCTTTATGACACAAAAAAAACTTCTGTACACATAATTGCCTTTCTGTTAGGTAGTAATGTATGGAGAAATCTTTGAAATTACTCAAATATAAGGTAACCACTGTGATACACCCCACTGCTTTCGATTGCATGATAAGCAAGATGAGCCAAATGGCACCCTGCATGCAAACTTATCACATTATTTTCACATGATATTGTGTAAAAATAGGTCAAGTTGGAATGTTATATTAGCACATAATACATCTTTAAACTAAAATGACATTGATACATGACTGCAGCTTTAGTCCTTTGGTTTAGGATATCATAATTGTCTGATTGCATGCAGCACATGGCTGTCTCCCAAAGTAAAGGTGTTATTATTTTTATATTGTATATGGGACTGATTAAAATACATTATAAATTACATAAATATAAACATATGAATTTGGAAAAGCAAACAACTCAGCCTCTTGAGTACATGTGATTTTTAATATCATCTCAGCTGACCTGATGTTACTATCAACTGCATTTCCACCTGTATCTGGTAATTTCACATCTCCTTGTTTGGTGAAAATCTAACCGCCTTTGACTTAACAAAATACAAAGGTTTTGCAACTAATATCCTTTAAAGAAAATAATTCTAAAGTCCTACAACTCTCAGAGGAAACAAAAATGGGTGATCCATTACTTTTAAACAGAGAACCTTCATTGTTGATCCCTTCACAAGAGGAAGCATCCTCCTCATGTACACCCATTCTAGATTTCTCAGGATCTTGTATACATTTCAATCAAGTCTCCTTTCACTTTTTGAAACCAAACTGAATGCAAACTTTCCTCATAAAACCTGCCAATTCCAGGTTTCACTACATTACACCTTCCCTGAACTACTTCCAAATCTTTTATATCCATCCTTAAATAAGGAGTCTAATGTTGTAATAGTACTTCAGATGTACACGTCGATGCCCTTTATAGTTAATCCAACACCCTCCTATGTACTGTAAGTATCCAAAATGGAAAATAGATATAATTTCACATATCTTAACAGCAAGTACCTCTCACTTTCGTGGACCAATCAATACACCTTGCCAACCAGAAAAAGAACCTACTTTACCTACTCACTGTTTCCTGCTAGCCAGCCAATAGTCTATCTATGCCATGAGCTTTTACTTTCCATAATATATTTTGATGTGGTACATTATCAAATGCTACTGTTTTCCATTTATACCCAGCATCTGTTGCTTTTTCAAAGAACTCCACGTGCATGGGTCAAACATGATTTCCCCTTCAAAAAAACACAGTAACTTTGTCTGATGACCTTGAACTCTTCTGTGCTCTACCATACTTTTAACATCTTGAAACAAATGTTAACTCAAGGCATAAATACAAGAGATTTTGCAGATGTTAAAAATCCAGAGTAACACACAAAATGCTGGATGAACTCAGCAGGTCACGCAGCATCTATGGATAGAGATAAAGAGTCAACATTTTGGGCAGAGACCCTTCAAGATCTGATTAAGGATCTTGGCCCATAACGTCACTTCTTTAATCCTTTCCACAGACGATCTGCTGAGATCTTCTAACATTTTGTGTGTGTTAACCTCAGAGCAATTTGTGTCCTGCTATCATCCTCCCTCAATTTTACATAAAACCGTTAATATTGCTAGTTTACAGTCTCAGAGGTTTGGAAAATTAAAAGCAATGCATTTTCAGTTTCGTCAGCTTCCTTTATAACTTAAGTTGAAGTCCATGACAACGTGTGGACTTCTCAGCAGATAGATTTAAGAATTCAATTCGTACTAGGTTCCTTGTAGAAAAAATGCAAATCTTTACTATTCATTAGATTTACTTCTGATATAGTCAATGTATCTAGTTATTTTTAATCAATCATTCTTTATTTCAGCTGGGAATTGTTGCACATTAAAGTGTCAAAAATATCAAAAAATTAATAATTCAGATTCTGCAAAAACCAAACCATTTAAACCAATGCACTGTGTATGAACAATGGCCTTAAAGCAGGATTTACAGAGCTGAAATGCACTGCCAATAGTAAGCTCCCTGTAGTTACCACCGACACAAGGAAACAAAAATTATACTGTACTCGCCATCTACAAATTGATTGAAAATTGTCAGACAATTCATCTGTGTGGGTTGGTACAATAAGCCCTGCTGACAAAACTGCTGAAGTAAAAAACAACTTTGATGGTTAACAAAGCCATGGTCCCAGTTTTTACTAGAAGGCTAACAAATTCAGGATTTTCACTTTTACAATCGAGTCTCAGATTCACTCACACCTGTGATGTTGTGTCAGTGGAGGTGCTTGTGGTCACACTTCCCAGAAAATTTTAACTTACATATTCATGTTACGTACAAGACAAATCTACGAACGTTTGTATTATCTCTTAGGTCTTTCAAATGCAAATACAGTAGATTCCAGTTAATTAGGCCATTGGATAATTGGGACAGCAACTTATTTCCGACAACTTTTAAAGAACAAAAACAAATCAATAAAATTGCCAGGATTCCCTGGGTTTATTTGGGATACTATGCTACTTAACTGGTGCAGACAGTTCCAAACAGTTCCTAACTAGCATCAATCACATGCACTTGTGTGACTGGTAGACATAACATGCTTAGCGCAAGCAGTTTTTTTAAAAATAGTGTCAGTTGTGTGTGTTTGTATTGAAAAAGCAGTGATTTTTGTTGCTGATAGTTGGTGAGAAATAAGCAGCAAGATAATTCAGAACTGTTTTGCTGCCAGAAACGATAGTGAGTGAAAAATGAAATGATTTCACTACTTCAGCTAGTTAAGAACTACGAAGAATTTGTAAGTATTAATAACCATCTTGAATGTAACCATGAAAACGAAGATTATCGGATATAATTGTTGAAAGCATTGTTACTTATCCGTTATCTGTACTATGTGTCTGCGCTGATTTTGTTCATTTATAGTGGTAGCGTACACTGGATGAATTTCTCCGTCGATAACTGTCAAGAGCTAATACACAATTTTATAGAACTGTACTAGTATTGATCAGCTGGCTGGTGGTGTAGTGGCATCAGCGTGGTCATCGAGACAAATGGTCCCAAGTTCAAATCCGGCCAGCTCCTTGAACGCTTTCCATCCATGCTCGGTTGAACATCAAACTACCTACTCGGCCTCATAAGAAAGTCAAAATGCCACAGAAATGGCAAAAATGCTGCCCGACATGCCACAAGGTATGAAAAGTAACAACAATTATCGATAATGTTCTATTTTGTTCTGTATTTCATTTAAGTACATAGCTTGTTACTCAGTTTGTCTTTTTTAGACCTTTTTAACTATTTCAATGAAACTTTGGCTAACTGGGGCAATTGCTTAATTGGGCCAAATGTACAACCCAGGTGTGTCCTAATTAACCAGTGTCCACTGTATTCTCATATTGAGTACTGTTTAACAACTGTTGAAACTATACTGTACATTTATCAAACTTACAACACTCACTGGATCTTCCAACATGATTCTCTGACAATTTTCGGCTAAATTACTCAAAGTGACAAGACAGTTCTTATGTGATTTCAATTACTTTTTCATGTATGGCTAGAGCATCTCTATAAATGACTTTGTACCCTGTAAAGTTACCTGTGGAAGCCCTAAAGAATTCATTTGCACCTATCTTCTTCTTCATCAATCATTCTATTACCTGAACACACAAGTTCAGCGTCTAGCTGCTGGTAACTATCATCCCCACCTGCTACTGCTTCCTACATTTGTGCAATTCCAGCCAACTATATAATAGCCATGGCATCAAATCCATTCTTCACTACTGTCTCTTGTTAAACCAGGCTGCTCTCAATCCATGTATCCTGGTGAAACTCTAGTTGAACTTCTGGCTCCATATCCTTCTAGCCACAATTTTCGCAATAACAATCAGCACAGCCTATCTACCAATAAAATATTCTATTTTGCATTTGCACCCCCAAGCTGATACTTTCAATGCTCTCTAGGCCAACTTGTCATCTTTCACTTTCTCTGAACTTCAGCACAATGAAAACAATGTTACTATCCTATTCCTCCATAAGCTGCATTCATAGTTAACCTTATACAGTCTTATAAGAACATACTATAACAATGCTTCCAATTTATTTTTTCTTGTAATTTATTTTTTATTGAAGTTCATCATCAAAAAAACATTTCCATAAGATGTATTTCAGATATTGTACATATATATCAAATAGTCATATATGCCACAAATCTCCACATATTTATCTGAGGTATACACTTATAGAAAAGAGAGGAAAGAAAGAACAAGCAAAAGGAGAAAACTATGTTCAAGTAAGGAGTGATCCCTTTCTTTACAACATATTCACCAATCTGAGAGAAAAAATCAGGCCCATGAGGTGTCATGCAGCTAAACCACTTTTCCCAGTACGAACCAAATTGTTCCAACTTATGATTAACAGATGCTGTCATCTTTTCCATCTTGTAAACGTCCATTGTAATTTCCATCCATGCATTTAAAGTTGGGCTCTCCTGTGATAACCATTTCCTGGTAAGGGTCTTTTTACCAGCTACCAGCAGTATATTCATTAAATATTTATCTCTTTTCAACCATTCTTGAGGTATATACCCCAAATATATGGTCTTACTTTCTAAGGGTATTTCACATTTAAAGATGTCTTGTAGGGCATTGTGTATCCCACTCCAATAGTCTTTGATAACGGGGCATTCCCAGAAAATATGATAATGGTTTGCATTTTTATTTCCACAATTTCTCCAGCAAACAGGGAGGTTACTATCATAATGGGATTTCCAAGAGGGTGTAATAAAATATCTTATGAAGTTTTTCCATCCGAACTCCCTCCATTTCTGTGAACTGGTACACTTCCATTGATATCTCCATATTATTGTCCATTCTTCCTCAGATATAATAATCCCTCCTTCTTTCTCCCATTTTGTTTTAATGTATGAAGTCGAATGTGTTTTAACATTTGACAAACCCTCATACACGCTTGAAATTATTCTACTACTGTTATCTGAATTATATGCTTTTCTAAATAGCTCTATCAAACATGTACTTGCCTTGGTTACATTTTTAACCGTCCTATTAACATACTGTCACATCTGTAAATACCGATAAAAGTCTTATTTTTCTAGTAAGTGTTTCTCTTTAAGCATTTCAAAACTGAACAGTGTTTCTTCTTTCATTATATTGCAAAGAACTGTTATTCCTTTAGCTGTCCAGTCCTTAAATCTAGCATCCAGTTTATTCGGCGTAAAATCTGAGTCATATACACACCATTTAAGAATTGCAATATCTCCCTCTAGATTATATTCTTTTATAATAGTTTTCTATAATTTAAGAGTCCATTTCACCCATGAGTTATCAATGGTATTCATGTACCTTTGTAGGTTGTTATCAGCCAAAATTGCCTGTATGGGGATGGGAAGTATCCCCTCCTCAATGCTTTTCCATTGAGCGTCATATGATGGATTGCACCAACATATCACAGCTCTCAACTGTGCTGCAAAATAATCTCTAAGAGAAGGTAGGCCCCATTCCCCCTTTTCCTTGGCTAATTGCAAAGTTTTGAGATGAACTCCAAGCCTTTACCTTGCCATATATATCTTGATAACATTTTGTTCCATTCATTTAATTGATTTTGATTAATCTTTATTGGTAGGGTCTGAAAGAGATATAATAGTCTGGGCAGTATATTCATTTTAATAGATTCAGTCCTTGAACTGAGACTTTAAAAAAAAGGAATTAGGTTCCATCTTGTTATATCTTCTTTAATTTTTTTATATAGGCTGATAATTGCATTCTGGTAATTTTGCCAAATCTTTGGCATAATGATGCCCAAATATTTGAAAGACTCTGTTTGCCATGCCCAGGGATATCTACTTTTAATTTCTCTTGGTGGGCTATAGTTATATGAAAGTAGTTGGGTTTGATCTATGTTGATCTTGTATCCTAATAATTGACCATATTGTTCAAAGAATTGTATCAATTTAGGTAAAGAGTATGTTGTTTGCCCAAGATAGATCAAAATGTCATCCGCGTAACAGGCCAATTTATGCTTTGTCCCTTTAATAGTAATTCCCCTAATATCTTCATTTTGTCTGATGTATTGAGCTAATGGCTCCAGATATAATGCGAAGAGTAGCGGTGACCATGCACAACCCTGCCTCGTGCCCCTTTCTAGGGTAAAACTATTTGATAAATATCCATTGATTTTAATCCTAGCAGTAGGGTTGTCGTATAGTGCCTATATAGTTTTAACAATTGTGTCATGGAACCCAAATCTATGTAAAGCTCTGTAAAGAAGGTTCCAATTAGCTGAATCAAATGCCTTTTCAGTGTCCACGCTCATCACTATTACTTCGATTTTATTTTTTTGTATATGATCCATAATGGGAAGTGTCCTTCGTATATTGTCTTCTGCTTGGCATTGTTGTATAAAACCTGTCTAGTCCTTATGTATCAGTATGGGTAGAAACTCTTCTAATCGTTTGGCCATGATGGAAGTAAATAATCTATAATCTACATTAAGAACGGATATTGGTCTAAATGATCCACATTCCATTTTATCTTTGCCTTCTTTCAGTATAGCTGAGATTATCACTTCCTACTAGCTGGGTGGCATTTGTGCTTTTTTTAGAGCCCAGTTCGGTGTGGGGAGTAAGACAGGAATTAACTCATTTTTAAATTCTCTGTACCACTCTGCCATATACCCATCTGAACCTGGTGACTTACTAAATTTAAGCCTACTAATTGCAGCTTTTAGTTCAACTTCAGTTACCTCAGCAGTCATCGTTCTATTTTGTTCTTCGCTTAAAGTGGATAACTCTAGAGAATTCAGGAAGGTGTTAATTTGGATTATGCTTCCCCCTGGACCTCTAGAATATAGAGCTTTGTAAAACACTTCAAAAGCTTCTTGAATTTCACTTAGCTTATTTTTTTTTTATCATTTTTGTTCTTGGATCCCTAATTCTATGAATTGAATTTTCTATTTTTTTTTTCTAGTTTCCACGCCAGTACACTTTCATAATGTCTCCGTTTCAGAAACATTAAATTTTCCCTGATTTCTTGCGTAGCCAAACGAGTCCTGACGAAGGGTCTCGGCCTGAAACGTCGACTGTACCTCTTCCTAGAGATGCTGCCTGGTCTGCTGCGTTCACCAGCAACTTTGATGTGTGTTGATTAATTTCATTCCTAATTTTTTTAATTTCCTCTAATGTATCCTGCGCCAAATTCAATTTGTGTTTTTTTTCTAGTTCCTTCAGCCTATTTTGTAATTCCTCCAATGCTTTATTCCTTATTTTTTTCTTTTATGAAGATATCGCTATAATTTTCCCTTAAGACAGCCTTCAGGGTATTCCACAGAATGGGAAGTGAAACCTCTCATTGAATTCTAAGTAAAGACTAATTTCTTTTTTAATTTGTTACAATGCTTCCAATTTGAAATTCTCATCCATATTTAAATCTTTATACAGTACACAGTCTCTCATCAATGTTTTCTAGTCTTGTAGCCTCTTCATCATTCCTTCAGCCTTATTTCCTCCTCATAATTAGAAGTCATGCATTCAACCATCCAGATCTCATCCACTGGAACTTTCTTCCAAACCCTAGCCCTGATGCACTGAAAAAGAAGTAGGAATAGGAGATCACAAGCAGAATTTTCTGATGACCAAGAATTTCAATTCCACTGCCTAACTGCTATTCTCATTCTGACAAGTTGGTCCATGGCCTCCTTTACTGCCACGATGAGGACACTGTCAGGTTGGAGGACCGGACCTCATATTCCGTCTGGGCAGCCTCCAATCTGGCAGCAAGACCATCAACCAGATAATTTCTCCCCACCCCCTTCTCTCTTTTACCATTTCCTATTCTGGCTCCCCTCTTACAACTTTTCTTCTCCCCACATGCCTATCACCTCCTTCTGGTGTCCCTCCTTCCTTCCCTTTCCCCAACACTCTCTTCTCCGGTCAGATTCCTTCTTCTTAAGCCCTTTACCTTTTCCACACATCACCTCCCAGCTTCTCACTTCATCTCCCGTTCCCTACCCACCTACCTTCTCCCTCACCTGGTTTCACCGATCACCTGCTTCCCCTACCACCCACCAGCTTCTTATTCTGGCTCCTTCCCCCTTCCTGTTCATTCCTGATGAAGAGTCGCAGCCTGAAACATCAGCTCTTTATTCCTTTCCATATATGCTGCCTGACCTACTGAGTTCTTCTTGTGTTTTGTGTGTATTACATAGGATTAGGAGCGCAGATTCACAAGACAGGAAATACAATATCCACACAACAAAATATATAAAATAATTATGGAATTTTCAGGTACTGAATTTAAATGCCAGGAAAAATTGAAAAGCTCCATGATACATTAATAAAGCCTCAGGTTCAATGCTAAAACAAAGAGACATGAAGCTGTGAAATTTACTTTCAAGAGGCACTGAACGAGGCTTCAGCAGTCAATACATTAAATTGGGAGGTGAAAAAGGAATGAAGAACTATAGAGGTCTAATGCTCTTCAGTAAGTAGAATGCAAATTCACTATGATATTGTCTTTTATCTGAAAACTCTTAAAACTGGTGTCTCTTTCAGTAGAACAACAGGTTGTAGTAGAATTAAATGAAAGATATGTTTATAATTATGCAGGAAAAACAGGTTGGTTTCAGCAGGACATAACAATAGGTTACCTGCTGATGCTGCATGTCCTGCTGAGTTCTTCCAGCATTCAGTGCACATTGCTCAAAATTCCAGCATCTGCAGAATCTCTTGTGTTCAAGATCAGTTTTAGCTAAAAGATTTAAATCAGAAGTCTGGAAACATTTCTTTAAAGAGTTATGTGGCTACAAAATTCAAATAAGAGACCTGGATGAAGCAGAAACAGCAAACATATGAGATTGGATTTTAGATAAATGAAGGAAATAGATTTTTTAAATGGTTGAGTAAATATGAATATAGTTTTTTGCAATGGATGGAAGGTAAACAACAATATCACCAAGTCATGCTAGATCCTAGCAGAGCAATCCTATCAGACTCATTTCCCCCTCACCCCCCACACCTCCCCCCCAATATTTCACAACTGTCAGGCAACTTACAGTTATAGTGAAATACAACATGGAAGCAGACCTTTCAGCCTACAAAGACCAAGTCAAACACCAAGCATCCATTTTTACACTGATTGTACCCTATTCTCCACACATTCCCATCAACACCCCCAACTACTGTCACACAATGAGAATTTACAGTGGCTAATTTACCCACAGATATTTATGATATGGGATAAAACTGGAGCTCCCAGTGGAAACCCGCGTGGCTACAAGGAAAAAGTGCAAAGTTGATAAAGACAACACCTGAGGAAAAAAAATCAAATCCAGCTTCCTGGAGTTGAGGCAGCTGGTCTACCTGTTGCACTATTGTGTTACACTTTTTTGAAACATCTTTCGGATCTTTAATTTCACATCAACACATAATTTTCAGTCTACAAAACAATATTTCCAGTCTCACTGTATTAAAATTACGCTAATCCAAAAAAATATCATTACTGGCTGGTGGATTTCTCAAATTGTTCTATTACAAGAAAAGCTTGTGCTCAACTGAGAAAGACACTTATCAATCCTTGACGAAATGTAGCAAACTGTTGAAGAACATTTTAACAGGATTATGTTTATACTCCAAATCCCTGTTCATGTAGATTAGAAAATCAGTATTAATAAAAATTATTCTGACTGAATGTATTGATCAGATGCTCAGCAACATAGTTACAGTGGTATGCAAAAGTTTGGGCACCCCTGGTCAAAATTTCTGTTACTGTGAATAGCTAAGCGAGTAAAAGATGAACTGATTTCCAAAAGGCATAAAGATAAAGATAACACATTTCTTTAATATTTTAAGCAAGAAAACTTTTTTATTTCCATCTTTTACAGTTTCAAAATAACAAAAAAAGGGCCCAAAGCAAAAGTTTGGGCACCCTACATGGTCAGTACTTAGTAACACCCCCTTTGGCAAGTATCACAGCTTGTAAATGCTTTCTGTAGCCAGCTAAGAGTCTTTCAATTCTTGTTTGGGGAATTTTCGCCTATTCTTCCTTGCAAAAGGCTTCTAGTGCTGTGAGATTCTTGAGCTGTCTTGCATGCACTGCTCATTTGAGGTCTATCCACAGATTCTCGATGAAGTTTAGGTCAGGGGACTATGAGGGCCATGGAAAAACCTCCAGCTTGCACCTCTTGAGGTAGTCCATTGTGGATTTTGAGGTGTGTTTAGGATCATTATCCTGTTGTAGAAGCCATCTGCTTTTCATCTTCGGCTTTTTTACAGACAGTGTGATGTCTGCTTCCAGAATTTGCTGGTATCTAATTGAATTCATTCTTCCCTCTACCAGTAAATGTTCCCCGTGCCACTGGGCTGCAACACAAGCCCAAAGCATGATCGATCCACGCCCGTGCTTAACAGCTGGAGAGGAGATCTTTTCATGAAATTCTGCACCTTTTTTACCTCCAAACATAACTTTGCTCATTGCGGCCAAGAAGTTCCATTCAAAAGGTTCAAAGGAACATCTAAACAAGCGTGATGCATTTTGGAAACAAGTCCTGTGGACTGATAAAGTTAAATTAGAACATTTTGGGTTTCTTCCCACAGTCCAAAGACGTTGGTGGGTTAATTAGCCATTATAAATAGACCTGTGATTAGTCTAGGATTAAATTGGGGTATTGCTGGGCTGTATGGCTCAAAGGGTCAGAAAGGTCTATTTCACATTGTATCTTAATAAACAAACAAACAAAAATGAAATAAATAAATGCAAGAGACATTAATATTCATGAAAGGTCAATCCAACAGGACTGGCAAACAACCAATGTGCAAAAGACAACAAAATACAAATGCAAAAGAAGAAAGAATAATATTAAATAAATAAAGCAATAAATATCCAGAATATGAGATTAAGAGTCCTTAAAGGTGAGTCCATAGGTTATGGGAACAGTTCAGTGAAGGGGTGAGCGAACTCTGGTTCAAGAGCCTAATAGTTGAGGGGTAATAACTATTCCTGAACTTGGTTTGGGTCCTGAGGCTCCTGCTGCTTCTTCCTGATGGTAGCAGAGAGAAGAGAGTATGGTCTGGATGGTGGGGGTCCTTGATGATAGATGCTGCTCTCCTGTGACAGACCTCCATGTAGATGTGCTCAATGGTGGGGAAGGCTTTACCAATGATGAACTGGCCATATCCATTACTTTCTATAGGATTTTCCATTCAAATGCATTGGTGCTTCCAAACCAGGCCATGATGCAGCCAGTTAATACACTCTCCACCACGCATTTATAAGTTTGTCAAAGTTTTAGATGGCATGCAGAATCTTTGCAAACTTCTAAGGAAGAAGAGGTCTTCCTTCTTCGTAATGGCATTTACATCCTGAACTCAGGACATATCCTCTGAAATGATAACACCGAGGAGCTTAAAGTTGTTGACTCTCTCTACCCCGATCTCCCGATAAGGACAGGCTCATGTTTGGGGTAAGCCAAGCACCGCGCGTCTTCAAAAACACAAAAATCCTGTGAAGTGTGGTGGTGGATGCATTATCTGTGGGGATGCTTCACTGAACCAGACCCTGGAAGGCTTGTGAAGGTAGAGGACAAGATGAATGCAGCAAAATACAAGGAAATTCTGCAGGAAAACCTGATGTAGTCTGCAAGAGAACTGCCACCTGGGAGAAGATTTGTTTTCCAGCAAGACAATGACCTCAAGCATAAGCCAAAGCTACACAGGAATGACTTAAAAACAACAAAGTTAATACCCTAGTGTGATCAAGTCAGACTCCAGACCTCAACCCAATTGAGAATTTGTGACTGGACTTGAAAAGGGCTGTCCACTCATGATCCCATGCAACCTGACAAAACTTGAGCAGTTTTGTAAAGAAGAATGGGGAAAAACTGCAGTGACCAGACATGCAAAGCTGATAGAGACCTATCCACATAAACTCAAGGATGTAATTGCTGCCAAAGGTGACTGACTTGAAGGGGTTGAGTGATTATGCAATCAATTATTTTGTGTTTAATAATTGTAATGAATTTAGACTAATTTGAAGAAATTTGTTTTCACTTTGACATGAAAAAGTCTTTTCTGTTGATCAGTGTCAAAAAGGCCAAAGTAAATCTACTGTGATTCCATGCTGGAAAACTATAAAACATGAAAACTTCCAAGGAGGTGAATACATTTTATAGGCACTGTAGGCATATTTCATTGCTGCATTGATTGTGTTTGTTGTCAGATGATGTTAATGGTGAGACATGTGAATGAACATTGCCACTGAACGTTAGAAGTAAATGGTTAGACTCTAATGCTGGAGATGATCCTTGCTTGGCACTTTCCTCAAACTTTAAAAGTTAACAATGTATGTTATACATTCCTTATAATTCCCACATGTACTTGTATTGGTGATAATTACAAAATCTGCATGGAGTTTTCATTTAGCATATTTGCCCGACAATTAACTTTTTGTCTTTAACTTTGCAGAATCACTAGAATTTATAAATAAATGTGAGTGCATGCATTTTTATTTCATATTTTAGAAAATAAATCATAAGCTGTACATGTGCAATCTTTATTATAAAAGCTGTTTATACTTGTATTATTTTGCAAATAACTTTAATCAATCTTTGATTTTCCTCCACAATCACCAGCAGCACAGGTGCACCACAAGGCTGTATGCTTAGCCCCCTGCTCTACTTGCTTTACACTTATGACTAAGCACAACTCCAATGCCATTTTCAAGTTTATCGACAATACCACTGTTGTAGGCTGAATTACAGGTGGTGATGAAGGGAGACTGAAAATCTCGCTGAGTGGTGTCACATCAACAAACTCTTACGCAATGTCAGCAAGATGAAGGAGCTGATTATTGACCTCAGGAGGAGGAAACCAGAGGTCCATGAAGCAGTCCTTATTGAGAGATGAGAGGTAGGGAGGGTCAGCAACTTTAAATTCCTCGGTGTTATCATTTCAGAGGACCTGTTCTGGGTCCAGCATGTAAGTGTAATTTCAAAGGAAGCAAGCCAGCCCCTCTTCTTCCTCAGAAGTTTGCAAAGATTCCGCATGTCAACTAAAACTTTGACAAACTTCTATAGATGTGCAGTGAAGACTATATTAGCCGGCTGCATTACGGCCTATTATGGAAACCAATTCATTTGAATGAAAAAGCCTACAAAAACAGTGGATACAGCCCAATCCATCACAGATAAAGCCCTTCCCACCACTGAGCACATGTACACGGAGTATTGTCACAGGAAAGCAGCATTCATCATCAGGAACCCCCACCAACCAGGACATGCTCTCTTCTCGCTGCTACCATCAGGAAGGTGGTACAGGAGCCTCAGGATTCACCAGCAGGTTCATGAACAGCTGTTACCCCTCAACTATCAGGCTCTTGAACCAAAGAGGATAAGTTTGTCTGGTGGCAAACAGCGATTTTTGCAGACTCAGGCAACTTCCAGTTTGTCTGCAGAACAGCTCATTTTTCTTTTCAAGGTGACTTATGTCCTGTTGGACTCCATGAAATACAGCTGCATAGATCATAGAAATCTACAGTACATTACAGGCTCTTCAGCCTACGATGTTGTGCCAACCATGTAGCCTACTCTAGAAACTGCCTAGAATTTCCCTAGCGCATAGCCCTCTATTTTTCTAAACTCCATGTATCTATCTAAGAGGCTCTTAAAAGACCCTATTGTATCCGCTTCCATCTACTGCTGCCAGCAATGCATTTCACGCACCCATCACCCTCTGAAGTGAAAAAACTTACCCCTGACATGCCCCAGTATCTATTTCCAAGCACCTTAAAACTATGCCCCCTCATGTTAGCCATTTCAGCCCTGGGAAAAAGCCTCTGGTTATCAACACGATCAATGGCCCTTATCATCTTATACACTTCTATCAGGTCACCGCTCATCCTCCGCAAAAAACTGAGTTCACTCAACCTATCCTCAAAAGGTATACCCTCCAATCTAGGCAACATCCTTGTAACTCTCCTCTGCACCCTTTCTATGGTTTCCACGTCCTTCCTGTCGCGAGACGACCAGAACTGAGCACAGTACTCCAAGTGGGGTCTGACCAGGGTCCTATATAGCTGCAACATTACCTCTCAGCTCTTAAACTCAATCCCACGATTGATGAAGGCCAATGCACCGTATGACTTCTTAACCACAGAGTCAACCTGCATAGCAGCTTTGAGTGTCCTATGGACTCGGACCCCAAGATCCCTCTGATCCTCCACACTGCCAAGAGTCTCGCCATTAATGCTATATTCTGCCATCATATTTGACCTTCCAAAATGAACCACCTCACACTTACTTGGGTTGAATTCCATCTGCCACTTCTCAGCCCAGTTTTGCATCCTATCATGGTCCCACTGTAACCTCTGGCAGTTCTCCACACAATCCACAACACCCCCAACCTTCATGTCATCAGCAAATTTACTAACCCATCCCTCCACTTCCTCATCCAGGTCATTTATAAAAATCACGAACAGTAGGGGTCCCAGAACAGATCCCTGAGGCACACCACTGGTCACCGGCCTCCATGCAGAATATGACCTGTCAGAACCACCCTTTACCTTCTGTGGGCAAGCCAGTTCTGGATCCACAAAGCAATGTCCCCTTGGATCCCATGCTTCCTTAGTTTCTCAAACTATCCTCATAAGGTATACCGTCCAATATTATATTCTGTCTTCAAATTTGACCTACCTAAACGAACCACTTCATACTTATCTGGGTTGAAGTCCGCTTCTCAGCCCAGTTCTGCATCTGCTGTCCTGCTGTAACCTCTGACAACCCTCCAGACTACCCACAACACCCCCAACCTTTGTGTCATCAGCGAACTTACTAACCCACCCCTCCACTTCCTCATCCAGGTCATTTATAAAAATCACAAAGAGGAGGGTTCCTGCAGAACTCCACTGGTCACCGACCTCCATGTGGAATACCAACCATCTTCAACTACCCTTTGACTTCTGAGGGCAAACTAATTCTGGATCCACAAAGCAAGGTCTCCTTCGATCACATCCCTCACTTTCTGAAAGAGCCTTGCACGGAGAACCTTATTAAATGCCCTGCTGAAATCTATATACACTATATCCACTGCTCTGCCTTCATCAATGTGTTTTGTTACATCCTCAAAGAATTCAATCAGGCTCGTAAGGCATGACCTGCCCTTGACAGAGCCATGCTGACTATCCCTAATTAGATTATGTCTCTCCAAATGCTCATAAATCCTGCCTCTCAGGATCTTCTCCAACAACTTGCCCACCACTGAGGTCAGACTCAATGGTCTATAATTTCCTGGGTTATCTCTACTACCTTTCTTGAACAAGGGAACAACATTTGCAACCCTCCAATCATTCGGTACTTCTCCCGTCCCTACTGATGATGCAAAGATCATCACAAGAGGCTTAGCAATCTCCTCACTCGCTTCCCACAGTAGCCTAGGGAATATCTCATTCAGTCCTGGCGACTTATCTAACTTAATGCTTTTCAAAAGCTCCGGCACATCCTCTTTCTTAATGACTATATGCTCAAGCGTTTCAGTCTGCTGCAAGTCATCCCCACAATTGCCAAGTTCTTTTTCCCTGGTGAACACTGAAGCAAAGTATTCACTAAGTACCTCCTCCGCTTCCATGTACATGCTTCCACAATCGCACCTGATTGGTCCTATTCTCACATGGTTTATCCTCTTGCTCTTCACATATTGTAGAATGCCTTGGGATTTTCCTTAATCCTGCTCAGCAAGGACTTCTCATGGCCCCTTCTGGCTCTCCCAATTCCATTCTTAACCTCCTTCCTAGCAACCTTGTAATTTTCTAGAGCTCTAACAGTACCTAGTTTCTTAAACCTTTCATGAGTTTTTCTTTTCTTCTTGACTAGATTTTCAACGGCCTTTGTACAGCACGGTCCCTGTATCCTACCATCCTTTCCCTGTCTCATTGGAACGTACATATGCAGAACCCCATGCAAATGTTCCCTGAATATTTGCCACATTTCTGCCGTGCATTTCCCTGAGAACATCTGTTCTCAATTTATACGCCCAAATTCCTGCCTACTAGCATCATATTTCCCCCTACCCATATTAAATGTTTTCCCAAATTGTCTGTTCCTATCCCTCTCCAGCACTATGGTGAAGGAGATAGTTATGGTCACTACCTCCGAAATACTCTCCCACCCAGAGATCTGACATCTGATCAGGTTTGTTTCTCAATACCAGATCATGCCTCTCCTCTAGTTGGCTTATCTACATATTGTGTCAGCAAATCTTCCTGAACACACCTAACAAACTTCACCCCATCTAAACCCCTTGCACTAAGGAGGTGCCAATCAATATTAGGAAAGTTAAAATCTCCCATCACAACAACCTTATTATTATTGCTGCATTCCAGAATCTGCCTCCTTATCTGCTCCTCGATATCCCTGTTACTATTGGAGTGTCTATAAAAAAACACCCAGTCGTGTTATTGACCCCTTCCTGTTTCTGACTTCCACCCACACTGACTCAGTGGACCATCCCTCCATGACTTCCTCCGTTTCTGCAGCCGTGAAACTATCCCTAATTAGCAATGTCATGCTATGCCATGCCCCCACCTCTTTTACCTCCCTCTCTGTTCTTCTTCTCTCCTTTTTTAATATTTTTATTAGTTTCTGCATAGAAGAGTACAGAGTACAAGATATATATTATAAGTGAAAAGAAAAAAATAAAATAGTACAAAATACATTGTATTAAAAATACAATTACAATCACAAAACCCTCTATTCATAAAAATTAAATTAAATCGTATCTTTTTGAAACATCTAAAGCCCGGCAACCTCAGTAGCCATTCCTGCTCCTGAGACATCCAAATCTCCGTAATGGCCACAACGCCATAGTTCCATGTATTGATCCACGCTCAAAGTTCATCAGCCTTGCTTATGATACTCCTTACATTAAAATAGACACATCTCAAACCATCAAGCTGAAGGCATCTTTGCTCTAATGTCTGCCTATGCTTTCCCAGAAACTCCCTACAAGCTGTCTCTACTTGAGCTCCAACCTCCCCATCCTCTGCCTCTTCACTTCATTTCCCATCTCCCCCACCTCCCGCAAATCTAGTTTAAACCCTCCCCAATAGTGTTAGCAAACCACCCCGCCAGGATATTGGTCCCCTCAGATTCAAGTGCAACCTGTCCTTTTTGTACAGGTCACACCTGTCCCATAAAAGGTCCCAATGATCCAAAAATCTGAAACCCTGCTCCCTGCTCCAATCCTTCAGCCATGCATTTATCCTCTACCTCATTCTATTCCTGTACTCACTGTCGCATGGCACAGGTTGCAATCCTGAGGTTACTACCTTTGAGGTCCTGCTTCTCAGCTTCCTTCCCAATTCCCTGTATTCTGCTTTCACGACCTCCAGCCTTTCTCTACCTATGCCACTGGTACCAATATGTACCACAACCTCTGGCTGCTCACTCTCCCATTTCAGGATATTATAGACACGCTAAGAAACGTCACGAGCCCTGGCACCTGGGAGGCAAACGACATCCTTGTTTCTTTTTCAGCCCCACAGAATTGCCTATCTGTCCCCCTAACTATAGAGTCCCCTATTACCACTGCCATCCTTTTCCATTTCCTAACCTTCTGAGCCACAGGACCAGACAGTGCCATAGGCACGGCCACTGTTGCTTCCCCCCAGGTAGGTCACCCCACCAACAGCACTCAAAATGGAGTACTTATTGTTAAGGGGGACAGCCACAGGGGTGCTCTCCAATACCTGACGCCCTCACTTCATTCTCCTGATGGTCACTGACTTAACTGTCTCCTGGGGCCCTGGGTTTACTACCTGCCTGAAGCTCCTGTCTACCATCTTCTCACTATCCCTAAAAAGCCGAAAGTCATCAAGTTGCAGCTCCAGTTCCCTAACTCGGTCTCCAAGGAGCTGCAGCTCGATGCACCTGGCTCAGATGTGTCCATCAGGAAGGCTGGAAGTCTCCCAGACATCCCAAATCTGACACTCTGAACAGAAAACTGGTCTCGCTGTCATACCCACTATTCTTGTTAGAGGGGGAAAAAGAAAGGCCCTTCCTTGCCAAAGAAAGCCCCGATGAACCAAAGTCCTACTATTCTGATTTACACTACTCCGACAACCACTCCACTAGACAGTGTCTCTCTTTATTTTGGGGTCTTTTCAGCGTCCTTGCGCGATGACAAGCTACTGCGTCTCTGCACTTCCCCCTGACTTGTGCGAAGCTCACTCTCTTTGAATCGACTGGTCTGGCTAAATGCCATGAAAATTATGTTTTTGCAGAAGCAGCACAGTACGTTACAAGATAACAAACATAACTTAACAAACTTAAATTAACAAATTATACATAACACAGATATGCACAAAATATACAGAAAAATATTGGTATTGGTTTATTAAGATACAATGAAGAGCTCGGCTTTCATACTGTCCATACAGATCAGATCATTACACAGTGCATCGAGGTAGAACAAGGTAAAACAATAACAGTGCAGAATAACAGTAACAATAAAGGACTATGCAGTAGGAACATTCTGGGCAGTTTCTAGAGTAGGTTACATGGTCAGCACAACATTGTGGGCTGAAGGACCTGTATTGTGCTGTAGATTCCTAGGTTTCTATGAAGTTCGCTCTCTCTTCTAATTGACTGATCCACTGCTATGAAGCAAGGGTCAGAAAGGGCTCTGGAGAGTTACAAGGTAGCCAGGAAGGAGTCTAAGAATGGCTTTATAAGGGGCAGGTCATGCCTCATGATGCTATTTGAGTTTTTTGAAGAGGTGACAAAACAAACTGATGAAGGTAGAGCAGTGGATCTGGTGTATATCATTTTTAGTAAGTTGGTTGACAAGGTTCTCCATGGTAGGCTCATTCAGAAAGTCAGAAGCCATGGGATCCAGCAAAACCTGCTCACGTGGTCACTCTATCTATGCTTCTTATCATCTTACACACTCTTGCCTACAGAAAAGGGTGATGGTGGACAGAGTGGACAGCCAGAACCTTTTTCCTTGGTAAGCATGGTTAATACGAGAGGTTGTCTTTTCAAGGTGACCGGAGGAAAGTTTAGATGAGATGTCAGAGGAATATTTTCCAAACGAAGTGGTAAGTGCTGGGGATGGTGCTAGAGGCAAATACATTTTGGACATTTAAGAGACTCTTGGAGAGACACATGGATGACAGAAAAAAGGAGGACTCTATGGGAAGGAAGGGTTAGATTGACATTGGAGTAGGTTAAAAGGCTGACACAACATTTTGGGCCAAACAGCCTATACTGTGCTGAACTGTTCTATGTTCTATTAACATTATTACATTATGCAAATAGTATTTGTTTTCAATATTAGACTTAAGAATCTATGCCAGGTTTAGTCTGTAATTAATATAAAAATCCAAAGAATTTTTGAAAGGTAATGAAAAATAAATTAGAGCAAGATAGTCAAATTAGTCCCCTGCACTTCTACTACTTTTGAGTAAGATAATCACTGGACTTTGTTATCTCAGTACCACTTCCTTATGGCAACTCTATTTCCCTTAATACCTAAAAAGTAAACAAGGGATGTTTTCATAAAGCTATTAGATGAATGTCTATCATTCCCAAAAGGTATGGCTATACCTTTTGATAGTTCACAAAAGTTATATGCATTATCTTGAGTTAATGATGCAGAATAGCTTGTTATTAGAAACTGTCTACATTTAGAACACAGAACAGTAACGCACAGAAACAAGCTCTTTGATTCACAACATCTGTGCCAAATATAATGCCAAACTAAACTAATTCTCTTCTTCCAGCATTTGATCAATATCTCTTCATCTCTGAATATTCATACATCTATCAAAAAGTCTCTTAAATGTCAATATCATATTTGTTTCCACCACGGCCGGCAGCTTATTTCTCTGTAAAATAAAACCTGCTTCACAAACCTGCAGGACCAGATGGTGTCAGTACCAGGGTGCTCAAAGCCTGTGCCCTTCAGCTATGTGGAGTACTTTGCCATGTCTTCAACCTGAGCCTGAGACTCCGGAGGGTTCCTGTACTGTGGAAGACGTCCTGTCTCGTCCCTGTGCTGAAGACGCGGCGCCCCAGCAGCCTCAGTGACTACAGACCGGTGGCATTGACCTCCCACATCATGAAGACCCTGGACAGACTTGATCTGGAGCTGTTCCGAACTATGGTAAGGCCACACTTAGATCCCCTCCAGTTCGCCTACCAGCCCCGACTAGAGTTGAGGATGCCATCGTCTACCTGTTGAACCGTGTCTACGCCCACCTGGACAAGCCAGTGAGCACTGTGAGGGTCATGTTTTTTGACCTCTCCAGTGCGTTCAATACCATCCGCCCTGTTCTGCTGAGGGAGAAGCTGACAGCGATGCAGGTGGATGCTTCCCTGGTATCATGGATTCTTGATTACCTGACTGGCAGACCACAGTACGTATGCTTGCAACACCGTGTGTCCGACAGGGGCTCCACAGGGGACTGACTTGTCTCCCTTTCTCTTCACCATTTACACCTCAGACTTCAACTACTGCACAGAGTCTTGTCATCTTCAGAAGTTTTCTGATGACTCTGCCATAGTTGGATGCATCAGCAGGGGAGATGAGGCTGAGTACAGGGCTATGGTAGGAAACTTTGTCACACGGTGTGAGCAGAATTATCTGCAGCTTAATGTGAAAAAGACTAAGAAGCTGGTGGTAGACCTGAGGAGAGCTAAGGTACTGGTGACCCCTGTTTCCATCCATGGGGTCAGTGTGGACATGGTGGAGGATTACAAATACCTGGGGATACGAATTGACAATAAACTGGACTGGTCAAAGAACACTGAGGCTGTCTACAAGAGACAGAGACTCATTCTACCGAGATGCAACACAGAGCGTCATAGGAAGTCATTCCTGCCTGTGGCCATCAAACTTTACAACTCCTTCCTTGGAAGGTCAGACACCCTGAGCCAATAGGCTGGTCCTGGACTTATTTCCTGGCATAATTCACATATTCGTATCTAATTATTTATCGTTTTATTACTACTTAATTAATTATGGTGCAACTGTATCGAAAACCAATTTCCCCTGGGATCAATAAAGTATGACTATGACTTTAAACTTGCCCTCTCTGACCTTAAGAGTACATTTTCTCATATTTGACAGTTCTACTTTGGGAGAAAGATCCTGACTGTCTACCATATTTATGTTACTCTTAATTTAATAAACCTCAATCAGATCTCCCCTCAGCCTTTAACAGTTCAGAGAAAAAAACCCAAGTTTGACCAAGCTCTCATTATAGCCCATACCCTTAAATTCAGGCAGCATCCTTCAGCATGCACATCCTTTCCATGATGGGAGCGACTTGAATTGTACACAATACTCCAAGGTGAACCTAACCAAAATGTTATACAGCTGCAATATGGCTTTGTTACTCATACTCAATGTCCCAACAAATAAAGGCAAGCATGCAGCTGTCTTTACTAGCCTATCTACTTGCATGGCAACTTCTGGGGACTACATGCTTGGATGTTACATATATGTCACTATATACAGCACTGAGATTCATTTTCTTGTGGGCAATTACAGTAAATACAATAAACACAATAGAATCAATGAAAGATCACACCCAACAGGACAGACAACTATTAATGTACAGAAGTAAAATAATACTTAAATAAGCAAAAAATATCGAGAACGTGTAATGAAGAGCCCTTGAAAGTGAGTCCAGTTCAGTCTGAATAGTTCAGTGATGAGTGAGTGAAGTTATCCCCTCTGGTTCAAGAGCCTGATTTTTGAAGGGTAATATCTATTCCTGAAATTGATGGTGTGGGTCCTGAGACCTTTGTACCTTCCTGATGGCAGCAGCGAGAAAAGAGCATGGCTGGTATGGTGAAGGACTACAAAAAAACTACTTTCTGTAGATATTTCTGTACAAGGGCATTGGTGTTTCAATACCAGGTCGTGATGCAAACAGTCAATATACTCTCAACCACACATCTATAGAAGTTTATAAAATGTTTTAGAAGACACGCTGAATCTTCACGTACTTCTAGGAAAGTAGAGGCGCTGCTATGCTTTGAGAACATCTACCATTGAGAACATCTACCATAAACGCTGCCTGGGCAGGGCAAAAAGCATTATCAGGGATACATCTCACCCCAACCATGGACTTTTTATTCTCCTCCCATCTGGTAGGCACTACAGGAGCCTCCGCTCCCACACCAGCAGGCACAGGAACAGCTTCTTCCCTGAGGCTGTGACACTGCTGAATCTCTCATCACAGCGCTAAGCAGTATTGCACCCGTATTGTACAGTCTCAGTACTTTTATATTTGTGTGCTGTAGCACTTTTTTTATTCACAGTTATTTTGCAAAGAACACTATTCTGTGCATTTCTGGTCAGATACTAAATGCACTTCATTGGCTTTGTATCTGTACTCGGCACAATGACAATAAAATTGAATCTAATCTAATTTAATGATGGCATTTATAATGGACCAGGACAGATCCCCTGAAATGATAACACCGAAAAATTTAAAGTTGCTGACTCAGTCCACCTCTGATCGCCCAAAGACTGGCTCATGGATTTCCAGTTCCCTCTTCCTGAAACCAATAATCATCTCCTTGGTCTTGCTGGCACTGAGTGAGAGATTGCCATTGTGGTACCACTCTGCCAGATTTTTAATCTCCTTCTGTCATCACCCTTGATGTTGAATACACTACTTGCTGCGCGTGGTGGTGGTAGAATTGGTTGAAACAGGGCCACGACATGAACGCTTCTACCTTGACCCCAAACAACCCCCAACGATGGAAATTCCACTGCATGAAAGCCTTCCCCCAGGAGCTAATTGCAACTTGGGCAACCTGGAAATGCCTTAACAGGCTTAGGACTGGTGTAGGCCGTTCAAAGGTGTCACTAAGCAAATGGGGATATACAACCAGCCCGACAATTTGTGAATGTGGAACTGAGCAACAAACTACGCAAGATCTCCTGCAATGCCCGTCGCTAGAGGAACCCTGTACTGTTGCAAATCATGCCGAATTCAACAACAAGGCGCAAAAATGTGTCCAGTTCAGCTGGGCCATGTACCGAATGTCCGTGAACATGATAAGAAGACCACCCTTGATTTGGCCAAGGAAAGTGGTGTCATTAAGTAACTTAAATATGGCACTGGAGCTGTGCTTAGCTTCACAGTCATAAATATAAAGCAAGTAGAGCAGGAGACTAAGAACACAGCCTTGTGGTGTACCTGTGTTGAGGAAAATGTGGAGAAGATGGTGTTGCCAATCCAAACTGACTGCAAGTGAGGAAATCAAGGATCCATTTGCACAAGGAGGTATTCAGGCCTAGGACTTAAACTTATTGATTAGTTTTGAGGGAATGATAGTACTAAATGCCGAGCTGTTGTCAATGAAGAACATCCTGATGTGTGTATCTTCACTGTCCAGATGTTCCAGGATTGAGTGATGAGCCAATGAAATGGCATCTGCTGTTGACCTGTAGTGATGGTAGGCATCTTGGAGTGGATCCAAGTCACTTATTAATCATCAGATGTTCCAGGTCGGGGAAACATAACTGCAATAAGACCTCAAGTCTGAGTACCACAGAGAGTTTATCATGAAACACAGACCCCCACCTTTGACCTTCTCTGAATCAGCAGTCTGGTCCATCCAGTGATCCTTTGGGTCTTACTTACAAATCCAGAGTGTCTGGTGTTAGCCAAGTCACTGTGAAACACAGAGCACAGCTATTTCTCATTTCCCAATGATAATGCTATCTTGCCCTTAGTCCTCAGTCTTGTTCTCCACTGACTGTATATTTGCGAACAAGACACTTCTTTTGTGCTTAAGCATGGTGGAGGCAGAGTTCTTGAATATTTCTAATGCAGACGGTGCATTGGCCTTCATCAATCGTGGGATTGAGTTTAAGAGTAGAGAGATAATGTTGCAGCTATATAGAACCCTGGTCAGACCCCACTTGGAGTACTGTGCTCAATTCTGGTCGCCGCACTACAGGAAGGATGTGGAAACCATAGAAAGAGTGCAGAGGAGATTTACAAGGGTGTTGTCTGGATTGGGGAGCATGCCTTATGAGAATAGGTTGAGTGAACTCAGCCTTTTCTCCTTGGAGCGACGGAGGATGAGAGGGGACTTGATAGAGGTGTACAAGATAATGAGAGGCATTGATCGTGTGGATAGTCAGAGGCTTTTCCCCAGGGCTGAAGTGGTTAGCATGAGAGGGCATAGTTTTAAGGTGCTTGGAAGTAGGTACAGAGGAGATGTCAGGGGTAAGTTTTTTTTATGCAGGGAGTGGTGAGTACATGGAATGGGCTGCCGAAGTGGTGGTGGAGATTGAAACGATAGGGCCTTTTAAGAGACTTCTGGATGGCTACATAGAGCTTAGAAGAATAGAGGGCTATGGGTAAAGCCTAGGTAGTTCTAAGGTAGGGACATGTTCGGGTCAGCTTTGTGGGCCGAAGGGCCTGTATTGTGCTGAATGTTTTCTATGCTTCTATGTTTCTAGATACTTGATAAGCAAATGGTTAGAAGGTTACTCTGGGTACATTTAAAGGCAGAGTTGAGGTTAAAATCATATTTACCTTTATCATGTTGAAGAGTGGTACAGACAGGAAAAACTGCGTGTCCTAATTCATTTATATCAACACTGATCAGTTAGTTTGATAGTACTCTTGCACATTCACCAACTGGCCATTTCAATTAATTAATAACGATTATTTGGTCCTTTGCTCTCAAGGACTGTTCCATGCACCTTACCACCCTTCTCCATAGCCACTCTCTTCCCCCATTAGGCTGGCTCAATGCTCACCATTTATATCAATTAAAATAACACTCATTCTGATTTCTAATCCAATTGTACTTGGATTTGTCTTTCAAACCCTCAATTACAAGGATAGAATTCTTGGGATAAATATATTAACATGTAATTAGAGACTTGAGCATCAGATGTTTGGAATAGTTCCACAAGTTCTGGAGCAGGAGACTAAATCTGTGGGTTTGTGATGTTTGTGAATAGATTCACTGATATGCTTCAGTAGAATTTAAACTAAATTCTTTATGGATCATCACTGGTATGTAGGAAATAGTAGAGAAAAAGAAATAATGTATATAAATGACCCACCCTGGGCATTCGCTTTTCTCCTCTCTCCCACTGGGTAGATGATACAAAAGCCTGAAAGCAAATACTACTTGGCTCATAAACAGCTTTTCTACCACTGTGAACAGACTTTGTTTGATAAGATTGATTCTCGGCCTCATAATCGATATCATTATGATCTTCCATGTTACAATTTACCTGCACTTCACTTTTTCAGTAGATTTTACACTTTATTTTAAATTGTTACTGTTTTACCTCATTCGAGCTCAATGCACATGATCTGTACAAATAATACAGGTGTCCCCCGCTTTTTGAACATTCACTTTACGAAACCTCACTGTTACGAAAGACCCACGAGTTCCCTGTTTTCGCTAACAGAAGGTGTTTTCACAGTTACGATAAAAGACAGTGCGCGGGAAAAAAGCAGCACACACCCCGAGCAGCCTCTCCTCCCCCGGATTCAGAACTGCATTTTCGCCAGCATTGCTTAAACACGTGCCTGTGAGCAGCCGTTTGCAAGATGAGTTCTAAGGTATCAGAAGAGCCTAAAAGAGCTCGTAAGGGTGTTACACTTAGCGTAAAACTAGACATAATTAAGCGTTTCAATCGTGGTGAACGAAGTAAGGACAAAGTGAGTTTGGCTTCTGGAAGTTGACGAAGATGATGTTGAAGAGGTTTTGGCATCCCATGACCAAGAACTGATAGCTGAAGAGCTGATGCAATTGGAAGAGGAAAGGATAACAATCGAAACCGAATGCAGAAGCAAATGGACCAAAAGTGAAGTCGTCCAGGAACTGAATGTGAAGCAACTGCGTGAGATTTTTGCTGCAATGATAAAGTACGACTTTAATTTTGAAAGGGTACATCGGTTTAGGGCATATTTGCAAGATGGTTTGAGTCTTTAGAAAGAACTGTATGATTTTAAAATGCGCAAGGCTAAGCAGTCAAGCAAGCCTTCAGCAGACGACGAACCTTGACCTTCGACATCGAGGCAGGCAGATATAGAAGAAGATGACCTGCCTGGACGACACCTCAGTGTCCCACCACCCCAACCCCCAGGCCGTGGACAGATACCGATCCGCGAAGCATGCAGGAGTACAGCAGTGGCTGGGACGCACCCAGCACATCTTTCAGAAAAAAAGCCGAACTAAACAAGCTAACTAATTAGGTGCCACCTGGCACGTAAATGTCGGCCCAGATCAGAGGCGACGCAATCAGCAATCGCCTCTGATCTGGGCCAACAATTACATGCCGGGCGGCACCTAATTAATTAGCTTGTTTAGTTCGGCTTTTTTTCTGAAAGATGTGCTGTGTGCGTCCCAGCCACTGCTGTACTCCTGCATGCTTTGTGGATCAGTATCGGTTCGCAGCCCGGAGGGTGGGGGCCACTGCACCACCCCAACCTCCGACCACTCAGCCTAACACACCATCATCAGTGTGCTCGGTGCTGTCTTCCCAATTCCAGTAAGTGATACTATGCTGTACATACATTATTTCTACTTTATATTGGTTGTGTATTTTTATGTGTTATTTGGTATGATTTGGCAGCTTCATAGCTTAAAGGTTACTGGAGAGAGTGTTTCTACCAACAGCGCTTGTGTGAGATTTTCTGCTGAGAGCGCTTGTGCCGTGTTTCTGCCTAGAGCACTTGCGTGAGATTTTCGCTACGGAGAACAGTGCAGACAATGGTTGTAGAGAAGTATTTCTAATTTATATAGGCTGTGTATTTATCATATCATTCCTGCTTTTACTATATGTTACTGTTATTTTAGGTTTTATGTGTTATTTGGCATGACTTGGTAGGTTATTTTTGGGTCTGCGAACACTCACAAATTTTTCACATATAAATTAATGGTAATTGCTTCTTCGCTTTACGACAATCCGGCTTACGAACCGTTTCATAGGAATGCTCTACCTTCGGATGGTGGGGAAACCTGTATTCAAGACAAGCTTTTATCTTGGTACATGTGACAATAATAAACCAAAACCAATACTAATGAATGGGAGTGTTGAATAGTACTAGATAAGGAAACATAAAATTTAGTGTGATTAGATACAAGATTGGTGATGCAAGATGGGCCCAGAATACACATGTGTAATCAGACAAGACATGCTTAATAAAATTGACAAGCCCAGGCACACTAACCACCTCAGATAGTCAAGATGCACAACTGCTCCTCCCTCGCCATCATCCTAAACACAGCTGCACTCCTTGGCCATGCTCTGAGCCCATTATTGTACACTCTACTCACACATGACTGTGCAGCCAAATATCCGAATAATCACATTATCAAGTTCACCAATGACATGACAGTGGTGGGGCTAATCACCAACAACAAGATGGCCTACAGAGAGGAGATGGAAGAGCTTGAGGCCTGGTGCTGGCAAATATCCTCATCCTCAATGTCAACAAGACAAAGGAGATGGTTATCAACTTCAAGAGAATCCACATCATTCACACCTCTCTTTACATCAGCGGCATAGCAGAGGAAACTGCAAACAGTCAGTTTCAAACTGCTGGAAGTACAGATCTTGCACAATCTCTTATAGTCCCATAACATATCCCACACAATCAGGAAATCTTACCAACGCTGCTTCTTTCTGAGAAGGCTGAAGAGAGCTGCACTATGCACATCTATACTGACATCCTTTTACAGGTGTGCAGTAGAGAGCATACTGCATGGTACGGAAACTGAACTGTAGCAGACTGGACGGCTCTACAATAGGTAGTCAAAACTACCCAACATATCACCAGCATCAGTCTACCCACCTTCGAGGACATATATACAGAATGGTGCTGGAAAAAAGTCAGTAACATCATGAAGGATCCCACTCACCTTGCTCATGGACATTTGTCTCACTCCCATCAGGGAGGAGGCCACATAGCATCCACACCTGGCCCATCAGACTCAAAAAGAGTTACTTTCCCCAAGCAGCAAGGCTGATCAACATCACCACCTACTAACCTACCCCACCACCACTATTTTATCATTTCCTGTCAGTCACTTTCTGTACAGATTTTTTTTATGGATAATGGCAAAGAGACATGCTTCCTCTCTGGTTGATGTGGTTTCTTAGGTGTTAGCACACCACGCATGACATTCTCTTTCTTTTCAAACAACAGTTTACTCTTTCTGGCGATTTTTATAATATGGTAATGGATCTTGTATGCACCCAAGGAGATGACACAACTTTAAAAATCTCAGAAGGAGTTGTTTAGGCGCGGAGCTTATACTTGGCATGCATTGTGAATGCACTCCCTTTGGATCAACCTTTGACATTCTCAACATGATCCTATTGCACTGTGTCAAAGCATTTGGTGGTAAAAATCACAGCAATCCATTGTTCTATTCCTGTAACTGCACATGCCATTGGAGAGAGCCATAATAATACGAATTAAGTCAGAAATGTTCCACATTAATCAGTATAAATAATTTCCTGTTTATTTAGATTCCATAACAAACCAGGCCCTGGAATTGAATATTAACAATTAATTTGATTTTTGTTCTGGAAGCAATTAAGATTTGACAGTTCTTAAAAGAAAAAAGTAGATATATATATATATATAAAGGCACATTTACTTCAGGATTTCAATTTAATTATTTAACATTTTATTTGCACAAGGTGGTACAAAGGTAAAATAAAAGCAGCAAACATCTGTTCATAATTTGGAACAAGATCACTGAAAAAATATTTAAACTCTGCGCATTCCTAAATGGATGTAATTATAGTAGGATTTAATAAGCAGGTTGTGCAAAACTCAAAATTAAATATAGTTTTCCTTTGAAGTGTTAAAATAATTTCATAAAGGGAACTTTGTTGCATGGACTTTATATTGCTCTTAACTTTACTAAATTTACAAAATTTTAACATTAACATACGATATTTCAGAAACAGCTAATCAAACTCCAGTATGTTTGCCATTACTTTTTTTTCCAATTTTATTTTTCCTGTAACTAAAAGCACAGGTCAGTCAATTGCATTCCTTCTGTGGTTAAAGCGGTTGAAGAAGAATGAAAAACATCTGTACTTGCATGCTTGTGTTACTGAAGTAACTTCACTGAACAGACATTAACAATGACTGAAAGAAATGTCAGAGACTAAATTTTCTATGACTAAGTTAAACATATTGCACAAAAGCTTTTCTTCATGGGCTACAGTTTTATCAAATTGAGTCATGCATTACAGCAAATGAAATGAAACCATTCTTTAATAATGTTCTCAGTTCTTCATTTTAAGCTAATTAGAAAAAATTAAATTCAAAAACAACTGGAATATTTCTTACTAAACAATAAAAGCAGAAAGCTTCAAAATGTATCAAAATGTATTCAATATTCAATGCAAAATATATTACTAACTTTTACTTTGGGAGAATGTTTTCTTCCTAGGTCAGCCCTTGGGATAAAAATAATATTTAAGACTCATGAATTTATTATATTCAAAAACCTTCTTTCACAAATATTTACAAGCAGCATTAAATATTTCAATTCTTGCCATTCTTACTAAATGCAATATTATGCTTGGTTTCATTATGTGTTGTTGTCTATGATGAAAGTAGGAGCAACGAATTACTAAATAACACCTCAGAAAACAATAACTGCTTCTTATCGTGTGCATGATCTGCAGTACAGACGGTCAATGTACTGACTATCATCTCTTTCTGCACAGATTTTCATATGCAAGAGGACTAAACAAAGCAATCCCAACTATCGGGTAACACACACAAAATGCCAGAGGAATTCAGCAAGTCAGACAGCATCTAAGGAAGGGAATAAACAGTAGACATTTCAGACCGAGACCCTTCATTAGTACTGGAAAGAATAGGTGCAGAAACCAGAATAGGAATAAGAAGTTTGGGGGGGGCGGGGGCAGGGGAATGGGGGGAAAGAAATACAAACTGGGAGAGTACAGGAGAGAGAGATAAAAAGGAAAGTGGGGTATGTGGGGGAGGTGAGAAGATGGGAGGTGATAGGTGGAAGGGTAAAGGGCCGAAGAAGGAGGAATCTAACAGTAATGGACAGTAGATCATGAAGGAAAGTGAAGGAAGGGTAACCCGAGGGAGGAGATGGGCAGGTGAGGAGAAGAGAAAGGATGAGAAGGTAACGAGAATGGAAAATGGAAAAAGCGAGAAGGGGAGAAATTATCAGAAGTTAGCGAAATCAATGTTAATGCCGTCAGGTTGGAGGCTATCCAGATAGAATGAGGTATTACTCCTTCAGCCTGACTTTGGCCTCATCATGGCAGTGTTTGGAAGCCAAGAATAAGCATGTCAGAATGGGAATTTGTATTGAAATGGGTAGTCACTGGGAGATCTTGCCTTTTCATCAACAGAGTTGTTCGGAACCTTAGAATCACAGGATAACACAGCATGAAAACAGGTCCCTCGGCCAAACTCTCTATGCTGAGCAAGATGTTTATCTAAGCTCGTCCTATTTGAACATGTTTGACACATAGCCCTCCAACCCTTTCCTATCCATGTACCATAAGATCATATAACTTTCAATTTACCCTTGACTCAACTTACTTTTAATTAAATCTACATCAGCTGAGAAATAAATTCTAGCCAGCCTACAAAGATGGCTGGAAACCATAGGTACACTGAAGTGCATACTCATTTGGAGAAAAGGAAAGCAATTTCATGTACGAGCAGCAATGACATTTGAGATATCCATGGAAGGCAACAGAGGGTGGGAAAGAAATGCTGGTCTAGTTGCAGATATCCGTATCTCTTTTATATATAAAAAAAGCCCTGTATCAAACAGCACCTTCTGGCCATTTTGCAGCCTACTGCTGATGCAACTCTTCCATGGGTGAGCTCACCCCTGTCTTCCAAATCTGTGCATTACAACACTGAAATGCAGAAGCAAATAAGAAGTTAGGTGGGGAAGGTGGATCTTAATCCAGGGTATACGACTTTGAGCTCCATTGTTGGACTCACCATTACAACCAAGTGCACAGTACAAACACTCACGAGATCGCTGTTTGTTTTATTTGTTTTATTTTTATTATTCCTTAATATTTTAGATGCATCTATGCTGATTTATGCAGGTTTTCTAAATTCCAAGCTTTTTAAAAAATATTAATCCATTTAAGTGTGTCTATCATTAAAAAAAATTCTGTTCAAGTACAATTTTATAGCAGAACATTTAAACATCCATAAACGTCTGCAAATAGAGTACAGGAATATGCCACCATGATCCAGTTTTAGATCAGGAAACCCTTGTCAGAGCAAGTGGCAATGCAGAACCAGAAATAACACAGTAAGTACTGGGAAGGGGGAAGAGATGAAAGAACCGTGGCATGAGTAGGGGACTAGAGAGAGAATGATCTAGCCCACTTCTTGTTCCAAATGGCTACTTTTGGATTACATCAATCATTTATGGGAACCATTTCTGGTATCATGAGGAGAAAGTATTAAACAATTCCTCTTAACTAATTTTTATGATTGGAAACTAACATCGACCAACAGTTCTTCAATTTGTTATTAAAGCATTATTGGAGCAATTAGTTGTCACTCTGTACTGCAACCAGTGCATACTTAAATAAGGTTACCTTGTTTTGGATTATGCATTTCAAGTCTCAGTGAAAAACTACAAGGCAATACTCTCTCTACATTCATGCGTAGCAATTATACCTCAAATAAGGTTAGCCATTCTTCTAAGGCCAGAATTTAAAAGCAAGAGAATACTGCCAGATTAAGTAGTTTACTACAATTATGCCCATAGTTTACATCCTCTGCTGTCTCCAGTGCAATGACTCCAACAGCCAAATACCTCACCAAGGTCACCATAACTCCTCATGGATTAACAGTAGCAGATGATAAACTATACTCATGAAACTATAAATCAATAATGAAGTAAGGGGAATTATTAGAGATGAAGGACTTTTTTGGGGGGGTGAGTATGCTTAATGCCTGTGACGCAACAAAAAAACAAATCATTCCTCTGGACTAGAAAGGAAGGGGAAGAATAAGGTGGTGTGGGAAGAGGCTGTCAGAATTATCTATTGTAGTGGTCGCCAACCGGTCGATCGTGATCAACCGGTCGATCTTTGAGACTTTCCCAGTAGATCCCAAAAAAAAATGAAAAATAAACACACAAATACTGTTGTAATGTGAGCATTATAAAAATAAGTAATATTAATTAGGATAATGGTAATATAGCAATACTTCCGCTACTGAAAGCTGTTTGTAAAGAGAGATTGTTTCCGGGTTGTGGGGTTTTAGTTCTATTCTTTCTGCCCAGTGCGCATGTGTGCAGCTCCCCCGCTATGCACCGCTGTAGGAAAGACCAGAAGTAAAACTCCGCAACCCGTAAATACTATCATAATTAGTATTACTTATTTTTATAATGCTCACATTACAACACCTTTAATTCTATGTTGCATTATTTAATTTTATTTCAACACGGAAAATAAATTAATAAAAATTGACTGTTGCACTCAGTGTGATGACTGGGGCTGAATTCCTTCTGCTAGATCTCTGAAATTTGGCTCATAACAACCGACAGCCAGATTGAGACAGTCTGTGAGGTGTTTGTCAGTAAGACAGCTCCTGTACTTAGATTTCATAATTTTCATCTGTTGCAGCACAGCGCCGTCGCAAACCTTCTGACAGACTGAATATTTGAATGGACAGTTTCCTTTGTTAGACTGAATGTTGAATCTGCCATGTTTTTCAGGTGTTTTGTATTGTTAAACTGTTACTGAGACACTAGTAGGGTTGCCAACTGTCCCGTATTAGCTGGGACATCCCGTATATTGGGCTAAATTGGTTTGCCCATACGGGACCGCCCTTGTCCCATATTTCCCCCATGAAGGTAGAGCGTTCCTATGAAACCGTTCGTAAGCCGAAATTGCGTAAAGCGAAGAAGCAATTACCATTAATTTATATGGGAAAAATTTTTGAGTGTTCCCAGACTCAAAAAATAACCTACCAAATCATACCAAAAAACACATAAACATAAAACCTAAAATAACACTAACATATAGTAAAAGTAGGAATGATATCATAAATACACAGCCTATATAAAGTCGAAATAATGTACGTACAATGTAGTTTCACTGAACAGAATCAGGAAGATTAAGCCAAAACTGATTTGTAGAAAAAAAAACAGCACGTATACGCATGCGCACGAACGTATGCGCACGTCACGTATGCACACACAGGTGTCTGCACAAGGCTTCATGTTCACGGTAGTTTTTCTTGGGGTAAACACAAGTGTCCCGTATTTGACTGCTACTTTTGTCCCTTATTTGGGAGTGAGAAAGTTGGCAACCCTAGACACTAGTATAAGTTTCAGAGGTACGCAAGATAATGACACCACTGCTTTTTGTTTCCCAGTTCTTTTACATTTGGGGAATGTTAGAATTTAAAGGGGGAGAAGTGTTGTAATGTGAGCATTATAAAGATAAGTTAATACCAATTAGGATAATGTAAATAGAGCAATACTCCCGCTACGGAAAGTTGTTTGTAAACACAGGTTGTTTCCAGGATTGCGGGGTTTTACTTCTGGTCTTTTCTGCGCATGTGTGTATAAGCCCCTCTGCTGCATTGGTTTTGTCGTCCCAGATAAAGTTGTTCCTTTGGACATGAAGTTGTCCAGTGGTCCTTTTTCACAGTAGAAGTTACCATAAGAGGTATGAAGTATTGTAATATTCTTAAAGACAGACAGCTATGGCCTCTTTGATATGCTATCTACAATGTTTTCTTGGTTGAATTAATTTAAAAGTTTGACAAAAGCATCTTATGTAATTCAAATACAATTATCCCAAATAAAAGGTCTCAAGTTGGAAGTACAATCTGAGTTGTTTTTTCTCTAAATGATTTAGTGGGTAGATCTTGCCTTTCACTAAGGCCGAGGTAGGGGATCTTGGGCTTAAAAAGGTTGGCGACTACTAATCTATTGTATTCGGTGCTCCCAGTGCAGCCTCCTTTACATCAGTGAAAGCAGTGATACTCAATGCAGATTGGGGATCTGCTTCATCGAGCAGCTATGCTCTGTCCGTTACTTCCCACTTGCATACTGATTATGTCTGTCTATGGCTTCCTCTACTGCCACAGTGAAATCAACACAGGTTGGAGGAGTAGCACCTCATATCTTGTCTGGGTAGCTTCCAATCTGATAGCATGAATATTGATTTCTCTAACTTCTAGTAATTTCCCTAACACTCCCCACACACATTCCTCCCCCTACTCCTTCTCTCTTCTTCTATTCCCCATTCTGGTTACCCAGTCACTAATTCTCCTCCACCACCCTCATGAATTGCCGACACCCTCTGATCCCACTCCTTACCTTTATTCCTTGGTCTACTATCCTCTCCAATTAGATTCCTCCTTCTTCAGCCCTTTACCACCCATCACCTCCCAGCTTCTTACATCATCTCCTCCTCCCACCACCTTCTTCTGGCTCCTGTCCACTTCCTTTCCAATCTTGATGAAGGGTCTTGGCATAAAATTTCAACTGCTTAGTTCCTTCCGTAGATGCTTCTGGACCTGCTGAGTTCCTCAAGCACTTTGTGTGTTGCTCAAGATTTCCAGCATCTGCAGGTCTCTCATGTCTACACCAAAACATTCAGCTTTTTCTTTCAAATGTCGTCATGCTCGTGTTTCATGTGATATCTACACAACTAAATATCTTCAAGCAGTTTCTATCTTTAAGGCTGAATAACAAAGCGACAGTGAACCAAATAGACTCCCTCTGTGTTGGGATTTATACCTTATTTACTCTTTGTCTATATCTCACATAGGAATGTTTGTGAAAAAACACTGGGAATTCAATCATACAAATCAGGGAATAAAATAAGAACATTGTGCTGTTGATAATTGGCTTAATCCAGAACAAAGAATTTTAACACTTTAGGAAATTCACACCCTCATTTATCAGCAGGAATTTCATTCTCCAAGCACTTTTTAATCCACTGTCCAACTCACCAAAATAACAACAGTATAACAAAATGCAAAATTCATCTGCAGCAAGATTATCAACTTCACTAGTTGGGAAACAGGCATTTCTTATTGTTCACAGAACACAATGTTTCACTAATTCAATTTCACCTGAAACTGAGCCATTTAAAAGGTAAGACTCAAATATATTTGATGTCGCTAAGATATAAGACTTAATTGAAGCCCAAATACACTTCCAATTTCCTAGCCTCAAAATCATTCTAGGCCATCACTCCTGATTTGTATTACTCAGAACAGGATACCACTTACTTCTCCTTCAGTCCACAGAAATATATACAGCAGAAATGGTGCTGTGCCTGCATTGCAGGATTTCCTGAAGTGCAGACATTAATAGACACACATATTATTACAGAGACCTTACACTAACCTCTCATCAGCCTTGCATAAAAAAAAGGTCTCCTACTCTACTATTGATTTCTTTTGGTATTTAACGTTGGAAGAAAAGTACCATTCTTCACAAGTGTCTCCAATTCCTTGAAGACACTTTTCTTCTTCCCTCCCATCAATGGAGCATCCATTTTTTAACTACAAAGCCTGGCTACTGCAATGTGCCACAAATAAGCGATCCCTTTAATACCTAGCTGCAAAGATTACACTTCCTGAGCTACATGCAGGCAACTTACATTCTCACTTTTATCTGAATTTCAAACAGCTTTAGGATAATCTGCAAGCTCTAGGCGTTGGTACCAAATACAGAAAACTACTCGCCAAGCATCATCTACTGTATATCCTTAACAGCAAAAAAGACTGCAAATAATTTGTATAAAACTCATCATCATTGCTTTGTATTTACAATACATTTGTCCAAAATCTTTGCATATCACAAATCTTCCCCATACATGTTAGATATTTATTTTGGTTTAGCTTAAGCTTCTTCAGAAAATTTGGATTTCAACATTCCTAATGCACCCGAGCAACACTGAAGACAGATGTAGGCAAATTAATTTTTAATCAATTGTGAAGACTTCCACATGCAATGATAATGAGTTCCCATTTGTAAGTGACTGCATTGTATTTTGAAAGCTGGTCAAACACTTGGTTGAATATCTTGACTAACATCTTGATCATTTATCATCTCACATGAGTGACTGCTTTGGTTAATAACAATTTGAATATCATTGGATCATCTGATTTCATAATGTTTCTGCTGATAACCTAACTGGATTTCACAGACCTAACCCTCAAATCCCTATTTCAGTATACCCTCATCAATTTAATATTTGCTGTGGCATGCATCAATTTCAGTAAAAAAAAGCATTCTACATTCTACTAGCATTTCATTTTTGATTAATTTGATTAACATACTTAATTCCACATTTCCTAATCATTCTTAAAAGTCAAACTATTGCACTTCAATGAATGATTATAGTTGTGCAGGAAGCAAAGTGAAAATTCTTCAAGATTGCCTGGACTCTCAATAAATTGTGATTAATCTGATTCTGTTGCAATAAATCAAGATGAAACTAAATAAGAATTACCATTAGTTATAAGAATACTGGAAATGAGGGATAAGAAACAGTAGGAGACATGAGACAACAAAATGGATAGGCCAGGCCATGTACTAGTACATCTCTAAATCCTTGATCATCTTCAAGTTAGAAAATCATTATTGTTCCATGTGGAGTCATACAGCTCAGGAAACAAGTCCTTCAGTTTCAGTGATCCACATATACTAAAGACATTAATTATTCACTCCACATTCAAAGGTTTCAAAGATACAATTTAATGTCACAGAAATTCCCATCAGTATACCTCGCCTCGCCCCCAGAACCTTCCACTCACCCAAGGACAATTTACAGGAGAAATTACTTTATCATTGTGCATGTTCTTGGAAATTTGGAGGAAAACTACCTGTTCAGATGTAAATTTCACACCATCTCCACTGAACATCAAGATTAAACCTAGTTTGAGAACTATAAAGCAACTATAGAGTAGGGCATGCCAGCAGAGACACCAGACATGTCTTCTAATGGGATACAAATGGAGTGAACCAACTATAGACCATAAGACAAAGGAGCAGAATTAGGCCATTCAGTCCATCTAGTCTGCTCTGCCATTCCATCATGGCTGATCCCAAATTCCTCTCAACCTTATACACCTGCCATATCCTTTGATGTCCTGACCAATCAGGAAATGATCAACTTCCGCCTTAAGTATACCCACGGACTTGGCCTCCAGCACAGTCTATTGTAGAGCATTCCATAGACAAAGTACTGCCATGGTTAGCTCCATTCTCAACAATGGAAATAAGAATAAGGAAAGTTTTAGTAGTTGTCTTCACTCAAAAGTGCTGAAATGATGATTTCATGGAAGCAATTTTTGTGTACTTGTCCAACCAGTCAGGTTTATTCTGTTTAAGGCTTCTGAATAACTGTAAGCACTAAAGACAGGAAAGACAGAGGTCCTGACAACATCATTGCTGAAGTGCTGTATGGTTGGACTTTTATTTATTTATCTATTAATGTGCTTATTAATTGATTGATTTAAAAGATACAGCACAGAACAGGCCCTTCGGCCCAATGAGTCATGCTGCCCAGCAACCTATCTATTTGACCCTAGCCTAATCATGAGATAATTTACAATGACCAATTAACCTAGTGACTGGTACGTCTTTGGACTGTGGGAGGAAACCCACCCGCTCACAGAAAAGATGTATAAACTTTGTACAGAGGCAGGCTGCCTCAGCAGAGTTAGCACGATCACAACTGTTAAGTAAAATGAAATATTGCACAATAATCTCTTATGCACAATATAAACATGGCCAATTGCAACAAGGTAGTCACACTGGGGCCTGGGGAGACAGATAAGTGGGTAACAGTCAGGAGAAGGAAGGGCAGGAGTCAGAGGCTAGAGAGCACCCCTGTGGCTGTCCCCCCTGACAATAAGTACTCCTGCTTGAGTACTGTTGGGGGAAGCAACAACGGCCGTGCCTCTGGCACAGAGTCTGGCCCTGTGGCTCAGAAGGGTAGGGAAAGGAAGAGGATGGCAGCAGTGACAGGGGACTCTATAATTAGGGGGTCAGACAGGCGATTCTGTGGATGCTGGAAAGAAGCACAGATGGTAGTTTGCCTCCCAGGTGCCAAGGTCCAGGAGTTTCTGGAGAGAAGAGGCTCCGGAGGATTGGAGGGTTGTGGATGTTGTTCCAATATTCAAGAAAGGGAGTAGAGATAGCCCAAGAAATTATAGTCCAGTGTGTCTTACTTCAGTGGTTGGTAAGTTGATGGGGAAGATACTGAGAGGCAAGATTTATGAACATTTGGAGAGGCATAGTATGATTGGGAATAGTCAGCATGGCTTTGTGAAAGGTAGGTTGTGCCTTACGAGGCTGATTGAATTTTTTGAGGATGAAGGTAGAGCCATAGAATAGTATTGAGAAAATAAGGAGGCATGGATTCCAATGGAACATTGCTTTGTGGATACAGAACTGGCTTGCCCACAGAAGGCAAAGAGTGGCTGTAGACAGATCATATTCTACATGGAGGTCGGTCACCAGTAGTTTGCCTCGGGGATTTGTTCTGGGACCCCTATTCTTCGTGATTTTTATAAATGACCTGGATGAAGAAGTGGAGGGATGGGTTTGTAAACTTGCTAATGACATAAAGATGGAAGGTGTTGTGGATAGTGTGGAGAGCTGTCAGAGCTTACAAGGGGACATTGATAGGATGCAAAATTGGGCAGAGAAGTGACAGATGGAGTTCAACCCAGATAAAGGTGAAGTGGTTCATTTTGGTAGGTCAAAATATGATGACAGAATATAGTATTAATGGTAAGCCTGCTGGCAGTGTGGAGGATCAGAGAGATCTTGGGGTCCAAATCTAGCGGACACTCAAAATTGCTGCGCAGGTAGACTCTGAGGTTAAGAAAGCATACGGTACATTGGGCCTCATCAATCATGGGATTGAGTTTAGGAGCCAAGAGGTAATGTTGCACCTATATAGGACCCTGGTCAGACCCCACTTGGAGTATTGTGCTCAGTTCTGGTCACCTCACTATAGGAGGGATGTGGAAACCATAGAAAGGGTGCAAAAGAGATATACAAGGATTTTGCCTGGACTGGGGAGCATGCCTTATGAGAATAGGTTAAGTGGACTTTTTTCCTTGGAGCAACAGAGGATGAGGGGTGACCTGATAGAGGTGCACAAAATGATGAGAGGCATTGATCGCATGGATAGTCAGAGGCTTTTTCCCAGGGCTGAAATGGCTAGCACGAAAGGACACAGTTTTAAGGTGCTTGGAAGTAGGTACAGAGGAGATGGTCAGGGTAAGTTTTTTTTTACGAAGAGAGTGGTGAGTGCGTGGAATGGGCTGCCAGCGACGGTGGTAAAGGCGGATATGATAGAGTCTTTTAAGAGACTCCTGGACAGGTACATGGAACTTAGAAAAATAGAAGGCTATGGGTAACCCTCGGTAATTTCTAAGGTAAGGACATGTTCAGCACAGCTTTGTCGGTCGAAGGGCCTGTATTGTACTGTTTCTATGTTTCTAAGCCACGTTTATTGCATATTTCCAGTTCTGACAACATCACAATCTGCTTGAATCATTGTAATCCTCGTGTGATAATTTTCCCACCCTGTCTGAATTGAAGACAGACAAAGTGATCTGAAAATTTCAAATGCACCTTTTGCCCCAAAGTGCCCCAAGGGAAAGAGATTTTTTCTGCCCTCTGGCTCCTGCCCTCTATTTGTGTATCAATCTCTTCTTTAAAATTTCATTCCCTTCTCATTTTATGATCCAGTTCTTTTCCAACACCAATCTATCCTCCTCCAGTTTGAAAGCCTGCAAGTCTGCTTTGAAACAAAAAGCAGGAGGAATTCAGAAAGGTCAGGCAGCATCTGTGGAGGGAAATGAACTGTTAACATTTCAGGTCAAGACCCTTCATCTAATCCAAAAGGGCTCCAATAATTTGACAATATTGCTAAATAGACAACATGCAAGTCAAGCCAGGAAAAGACAATTGATTGCATTCACGGATATCAAACAAAATGAATCAGAGGCACAAAATAAGAAAGTTACTAATGCATTTTGAAACTACAATTTGCAAATAAAAAACAAAATCAAGCAATTACATATTGGATTAGGGCTGCCTGAGCACTTGCTAAATGACTTCAAGAAAATAATACATAACTATAGCCCTTGAAGATTCAAAAAAAAACTATTTAAAAATTTTACTTTTTTTTTACTAGCATAGGGAGAGACAGATCCATAATGAATGAAGTTAGCTCTTATAAAATAAAATGCAACACAGAACCTTTCATCTTGACATCCTAGGCAACCACTTCGAAGAAACATAGTACAGGTGTCCCCCGCTTTTCAAACGTTCACTTTACGAAACCTCACTGTTACGAAAGACCTACATTAGTACCCCGTTTTCGCTAACAGAAGATGTTTTCACTGTTACAAAGAAAGGCAGCGCGCGAAAAAAAATCAGCTCGCGATGAAAGGCAGCACGTGCCCCAAGCAGCCGCTCTCTCCTGGATTCAGAACGGCATTCTAGCCAGCATTGCTTAAACACGTGCCTGTGAGCAGCCATTTGCAAGATGAGTTCTAGGGTATCGGAAAAGCCTGAAAGAGCTTGCAAGGGTGTTATTCTTAGCGTAAAACTAGACATAATTAAGCGTTTTGGTCGTGGTGAATGAAGTAAGGACTTTGGCTTGTGGAAGCTGACGAAGATGATGTTGAAGAGGTTTTGGCATCCCATGACCAAGAACTGATAGATGAAGAGCTGATGCAATTGGAAGAGGAAAGGATAACAATCGAAACCGAATGAGTAATGATAAAGTACGACTTTAATTTTGAAAGGGTACGTCGGTTTAGAGGATATTTGCAGGATAGTATGAGTGCTTACAAAGAACTGTATGATACAAAAATGCCCCAGGCTCAGCAGTCAAGCAAGCCTTCCACATCAGCCACAGCAGATGATGAACCTCGACCTTCGATATTGAGGTGGGCAGTCATAGGAGAAGATGAGCTGCCTGCTCTAATGGAAACAGACGACCAGATGACACCCCAGTGTCCCACCACCCCAACACCCAGGCCGCGGACAGATACCGATTCGCGGAGATTGCAGCAGTAGCCGGGAGACACACAGCACATATTTAAGAAAAAAGCCGAAATAAACATGCTAATTAATTAGGTGTCGCCCGACATGTAACTGTCGGCCCAGATCAGAGGCGATGCAATCGGCAATCAGCACTGATCTGGGCCGACAATTACGTGCCAGGCGGCACCTAATTAATTAGTATGTTCATTTCGGCTTTTTTTTAAAGATGTGCTGTGTGCCTCCCGGCTACCGCTGCATGCTTCGCGGATCGGTATCGGGTCACTGCCCGGAGGGTGGGGGCCACTGCACTACCCGAACCTGCGGCGACTCAGTCTAACACACCACCATCAGTGGGCTCCGCGCTTTCCCAATTCCGGTAAGTGATACTACACTGTACATACATTATTTCTACTTTATATCGGCTGTGTACTTTTACGTGTTATTTGGTATGATTTGGCAGCTTCATAGCTTAAAGGTTACTGGAGAGCGCATGCGCCATGTTTTTGCCGAAGGCGCTTGCGTGAGATTTTCGCTACGGAGAGCAGTTCAGGCAATGATTGTGGAGAAGTATTTCTACTTTATATAAGCTGTGTATTTATCATATCATTCCTCCTTTTACTGTATGTTACTGTTATTTTAGGTTTTATACGTTATTTGGCATGATTTGGTAGGTTATTTTTGGGTCTGCGAACGCTCACAAAATTGTCCCATATAAATAAATGGTAATCACTTCTTCGCTTTACGTCATTCCGGCTTACGAACTGTTTCATAGGAACGCTCTACCTTCGGATGGCGGGGGAAACCTGTAACCTGGCAGGAAATAGCTGACAGGGAAATTGCAGTATCCAAAATCTAAAGAGTATAGAGAGAGAGATGAGAAAATGATGAATTGCTTTTGAAGGCCTGCCAATGCAAAGATAGACAACATTGCTATATACTGAATAAAGATATCCTCTCACTCTTTTGCACCTGACTAATATTGCATTCAAAGTCCTAACAAAACTACGATACTTGATTTCTGTATGGCTGCAGGTAACGCCTAATAGTTTCAGTACATGGCTTGACTATTTGAATTCAACTAACTAACCCTACAAAGCAAATTTACTACCAATATAATAATCAATTATTTACATAGAAACATAGAAAGACCTACAGCACAATACAGGTCCTTCAGCGCACAATGCTGTGCCAAACATGTACCTACGTTAGAAATTACCTAGGGTTACTCATAGCCCTCTATTTTCCTAGGCTCAATGTACCTAGCCAGGATCCTCTGTAGGATCCTCTGCACACAGGTTTCTCTGTAGGCTTGCAAATTTGTCTCATCCTTCTTTGCACTCTTAAAGCAAGCAAAACTTATTGCCTGTTGGCAAAGGGGAACTAATGCCAAAACAGAGATAACATCTTTAATTTTAAATGTTTCAATTAGTTTTAAAACTATGGGAACATACAGAACCACACAAAAATAGTGTAAGAGAAAGTCATACTCAAGCTAGTAGTTTCTGATAAAATCAGGCCTTGTCTAACCCTCCTTTAGAAACTACTTCACACCCATTCCCACACTTAACCATGTAATCATGCATGTTTATTCCACAGGAGAAAGCCATTCAGGCCATAATGCAATCATGGCTCTTATCCGAACTGAACCAAAATCAACGTTATTCTTCTAATCTCTTCTAATAACTGCATCTTTCGCAGCTTATAATTTTTCTTTAGATGGGTATTTGATGGCAAACAGGACAAGATGGGCAATTTCTGTGCTTTATAATTCCACGACTAGGACAATTTTCATTCAATTATCCTTCTGTATATTTTGCATCTGCCTGAACTATTGGATTTTGGCCAACTACCTTACGTTCGATGAACATAATGCATTAAGACATTGAGCAACGTAATAGAATTTGATGGCCAATGTGTTATGAAAGCATTTTAACAAAAAGACCATTTTACACATTTTTGGTTATTCAATCATGCTCTTTGTGTGTACTGTTTAAATACACAATTCCTTTTTTTCATTAGGTATTCATTAGATCAGAATCAGGTTTATTATCACTGGCATGTGATGTGAAATTTGTTAACTCACATTACCATGCCCTCCAGACTACGATAGAGAAGAATTAGTGAAGGCTGGTATAGACTTGTAGTAAAATATATGGCTCATTTTCTGGCCCAACAGACATAACAATATGGTGACAGTATGAAGAAGTTAGTCTTCAAACTAGTAAAGAGATCACAAGAAGACAGGTGAGCAATTTTTCCATTCTGAAGGTGATATGCTCTATCCCAGCTGACACTGACGAAATCTTTGTATTTCTTTGTAGAATGAGGTTAAGTTCTGGGTACCCAGAACAACAGTTCTGCTGTTACCCAGCTGCAGCTTGCAGTCAAAGGTGAACAGAAAGATTCCAACCAAGAACAACAAATTGTTCTCCATGAATGGACAACACAAAGATGCCACCAGAATAGATGGCTCTCCAATGGAGACAAAAGCAATAGTTTGCAACTAAGAACTGACTTGGAGCAGACAGTTACTTTGTGGATTTGGCAAATTGGTTGACATAGTTCTACAATCATTTGTGCACTCAGGCCTAAAGCAAAGGCACATTCCACTGTCTACTTGTACCATGGGTCCAAGCAGTAAAACACATCTTGAAAATAATGTCCCCACTCAGGATATTAACTTCTCTCCTCCCAGTATTCGGTCTAAATCCATACCTATGGTCTATGGTCCATACCCACTATGCCAGATTACAGATCACAGTGAAAAGCGCAGTCAGAAGCCCCCTCAATTAAAACAAGAGATGATCATGGGCTCCTGGTAATATTGTTACTGTAGGCACATTTATGTAGTCAGATACTTCAAAGGCTCTAAGATTCAGTCATTCTGATTTAGGCCATTTAATGTAGAGAGTAATTGCTTGCTATTTGGTAAAGGATGCACAAAGCTATAAGTTCAATAAGTCAAAGCTGATAAATGTGATGCTTTTTTTTGAGGATGCATCATATACAGGCCTGCTGAAACAATGAATAGTTATGAAAATTAGAAAGTTGTGTATATATCCATATTTTGAAGGGATATCATTGCACAGGTAGTATGATGATGCTGTGTCAACGCCCAGAAGTTCCATATTAATGATCCGCTCTAATGTCTTTCTTCAGAATATTTCTCTGAATGTACAATACTTGTCAGAAATCAAACAAATCAGAAATCATCAACACAGGAGATTCTGCAGATACTGGAAACCTTGAGCCACACACACAAATTACTGGAGCAACTCAGCAGGTTAGGGAGCATCTATGGAGGGGGCTAAACATTCAATATTTCAGGCCAAGACTCTTCATCAGGAGTAGAAGGGAAGGTGGCAGAAGCCAGAATAAGAAGGTCACTTAATATGGTTTCTGCCTCTTCTTTTCCAGTATTCTTTCAGGGCCTTGAATATTAGGAATGACCAAAACACTAACGAAAATTTTTATATCTGTTTCTTATTCCACAACTGCTAACAGGGCAACTGTGCTTGTGTCTGCCCAACCATGTTCTCTGTGAAGGAAATGCAGAAGCAGCTCGTCTTCCTCAGGTGTAGAGCATAACCAACCAATTAATATCCATGATGAACAACGAACTGCAGGATAAGCATAAATCAACAACAGCTACCTTAGATAATCTAGAGACAAGTACATAGAGGATAACAGTACTCTAATGGCGGAAAATCTATCACATATGTGAGACTCAAGACCTGCCCACTAGTAGATCACATACAGTATCTCCTTTACAAGTGATTTAGAAAAAGCCTCCAAAGTCACTGTTCCTCAAGAGATGACATAAAGTGTCCAAAGCCCCGACGAACTCACTAGAAAGGAACTACAAAAATTGAGCCCTTTATGCTTTCCTCTCTCTTGATCCCCAACCATGCACAGAGTTATTTGTTGTAACTTTAAGAAAATTATCTTAATTTCATTAGTCAAAGTAAATTTATTATCAAAGCATGTATATATTACCATATATTACTTTGAGATTAATTTCTTGCAGGCATTTACAGGACCAAGTACTCTGAACTGGCAACTGAAGCTGCCCAGAATGGCTGGAAGACCAAGGTTTTTCCTGTAGAAGTGGGATGCAGGCGATTCGTTGCTACATCTACGACCAGTCTATTGAAGAAGATGGGGGTGAGGGGTCACTCCCTCCAACAAGCAATCAAGTCCTTGTCAAATGCAGCAGAAGAAAGCAGCAATTGGATTTGGAATAAAAGGAAAGACAACAACTGGGCTGCAAGATGAAGACAGGAGGGTATGGAACTGAGAGGGGTGTATCTGGGACACCAGGCTGCACCGTTGAGCCCTCTGGAGACATCGTGGGCTTATCAACGAAACGTCAAAGAAGGAGGGTGCCCACCTGATGACCCTGATGATGTAGCTACCCTCCCTCCTTGTCACCACTCTAAACCCACTGCCAACATCGGGCGTGCCAACTTACCATAGGGATTGAAACATCAAGTCCTAGTAGCTCTACTGCAAAAATACATATACACACTTAGACTGACAAACAACCAATGTGCAGAAGAAAACAAATCATGCAAATAATGATAAAAAGTAAATAAGGTTGTGACACAAACAAGAGATCTGCAGATGCTGGAAATCAAAGTAATACACACAAAATGCTGGAGAAACTCAGCAGGCCAGGCAGCATCTATGGAAAAGAGTAAACAGTTGACATTTCAAACTAAGACTCTTCATCAGGAAAAGGGTTATGAAATCAGTTCAGCGTTGAAGTGAGAAGCCATCCATGTTGGTTCAGGAGCTTGGTGGTTGTAGAGTAGTAACTGTTCCTAAACCTGATGGTACAGGACCTAAGGCTCCTGTACCTCCTTTCCAATAGCAGCAGAGAGAAGAGGGCATTGCTTGAATAGTGGAGGTCCTTGATGATGGATGCTGTTTTCTGCTGATGGACTGGGCTGTACCCACCACTTCGTACTTTTCCATCTGGGGCACTGGTGTTTCCATGTGAGGCCATGAGCAACCAGTCAGGCACTCTCCACTGTGCATCTATAGAAGTTTGTCAATGTTACAGATGACATCCTGAATCTATACAATTTTCAAGGAAGCGGAGGCACATTCATGCCTTTCTTGTGAGGGACTTAACTTGCTGGTCCAAGGACAGATCCTCTGATGTGGTAATGCCAAGGAATTTACTGTTATAGACCCTCTCCACTTCCAATTCCCTAACATGGACAGGCTCAGGGACTTCCAGCTTCTTCCTCCTGTAGTCAATAACCAGCTCTTTGGTTTTGCTGACATTGAGTGAAAGGTGGTGTTGTGGCACCATTCAACCGGATTTTCAATCTCCCTCTGATATGCCAACTTGTCACCACGTTTGATATGGCCAACTATAGTGGTGTTATCAGCAAACTTAAATATGGCATTGTCATTGGAGTTGCACCTAGCCACACAATCATAGTATAAAGTGAGTAGAGCAGGTGGATAAGACACAGCCTTGAGGTACTCATTAACAATAAATATCACTCCTAAGGTGCTTTTCTGTAGTTGCCATGGAGTATAGAATATACTGGGGTACAAGAGTATCAGTTGTGGTAAAATGTAAATTCAGGCCTTGCACGTATCTTATTTGAGTCAATAATGATTTTCTAAAACTATTCCATTTTTAGGTACCTGTATTTTGTCTCTTCTTTAATTTATAAATTTTATTTTATTTCTATACTTAACTACAATTTTTCTCTATTACCTGGATTACAGCCCTTGCAAATACCAAAATGATGGCCTCATTTTTCTCATCACATAGTTAGATGCAGTTTTTTAAGTTATGTAATGCCATGTTAAATGTATTGTTTCAGTAGCTTGATGTAGTTATCAAAATAAGCAAAACCATTAAGAACATACATTGTTAAAGTACTCCAAATACCCAGTCATCTTAATTTTTGACAAAGTTTACCTACAAAAAAGGCACATTTCCAAATATTACTAATGGGGCAAGCACTATCCTTAGCTTTCAAGAACTGATATCTCAATATAATATTGATAAACATTCTCTTTTCTTCTACTTTCCAGTAAGATCAGCTTGTAAAGCCTACGGCGTTCCCTGGGGGTCAGATTTAAAGGACCATCCCATTTTAAGTTGGATACAGAGTGCTCCAGAACAGATAGTGTCATATATCTATGATAAATTAAACTCCCAGAATTATATGCCCACATCGGGAATGAAAGCTTGGGATAGAGACATATCTGAATTGGGCCAAGACTTAGACTGGGATGTGATTTGGGATAATGCTGCCGGTGCTTCGAAAAATCCAAAACATCGGTATATACACTTGAAATTTTGTCATAGAGCATATTTAACACCAAGAATTAGATATCAAATGGGACTGGTTCCTGACCCTTGTTGCTCATTTTGCCCCCATGGAGCCATTGGCTCTTTTATACATGTTGTATGGGAATGTCCAGGGATTTTTGATTTGTGGGGGAAGGTTATCAGTACTCTTACAGAACTAACAGGGGTACAATTACCATTGGACCCCGCTGTACATCTTCTAAATGATGACTCCCACCTTTCCCTTACGGAAAAAACAAGCAAAATCTGGCTGGCAGGACTAACTGCAGCTAAGAAGATTGTAGTTCAGCATTGGAAACCTTCCCATGATATTTCAAATATTCACTGGCTTCGGAGCTTTCTGGACATTCCTTACCTGGAACTTTCATCAGCAAGAGTAAATGATGCATGACCAAACACAATCTTAATGCGGACAAATTTGATATCTAACTTAAAAGATCTTTTGTTAAAATAGGAATGCTTTGTCTGTGTAAGTACTACTATTCAGTTGATTGGTGGAGGGGAGAGGGATGGGGGGGAGAGAGGGGTGGAGGGGGGATGGTGATGAAGGTTGTGGGGGGGTGGCTGGGTTAAACTGTCAAAATGTAATTGGCAACTGGTTGTATTGAATGTAATTTGTTGGTGTTGCAATAAAAAATAAGTAATTTAAAAAAATATTATATTCGCAATAGCAAATGTTTCTTAACTCTGCATCACAACTTACCAAATTCATTAATTAAACTTCTGGTTTTGGAAACAAATGGACCAACTTCACTAGGCTGCATTTTTGCTCTCTCCTTCAAATCAGCACCTGCAAAATAAATAAATCTGATTAATACATAATGTACTCTGAAGTTGAACACAAGGGCCTTGAATTTCTCAAAGGGGCTATAAACATTATTGAATAAACATGTTATCTCATTTGAAAATCTGATGGCATGGGTACATATATTTAGAGAAATTATGCAAAAAAACCAAAATGCACATAGCAGCAATATTTCACTCTTTTGAGTTCCAAATGGGTAGCTAGTGGATTTTTTTTAAAATGAACAGTGGAAAATCTTGGGGCAAAAGATTCCTAACAATGAATAACTAGAAAACTTCACAGATCCAAAAGAAGACAACAAGATGATAGACATCTGAAACAAAAGTAGAAAATACTGCAAATACTCAACAGGTTAATTCCATACTAGTTAAAGAATTTACAATACTTTAATTGAGGCAGTGGGGAGAAGGACTTCTCAGCTAAGTTCTGGCATGGAGGGATTAGTATATAAAGAATGCTGAAGGGAACTGATAAGATGAATTGTGAATAGGTGCTTCCCCTATCTAACATTAAGGTGGAGCATTTCTACATACTGAGGTTATGACTGCTTGGTTATGACAGTAATTGCATATATACTTAAGGCACACACTGACTCCATTTGAACAACAAAAGATGGTCAGAGTGTAGATATGTCAAGCTCAAGACAGGATCAACCATGAACTTATGAATAATGGTTCAAGGATCCTATTTTGCCTACTTCCTCTTTCTTGTTAGCTTATTTGAAAGTTAGTATTAATAAATCCAATAAAGTATACAAGAAAAACTAAATGCCATTCTTTATTAAATAATATGAATGAGTTATAATGGGGATTATACTTGAGGGTATAATCCACTTGAGCCACATGTTGACAGAATACCCAGACCCCATGGTCTCTTGCATCATCTCTTATTAGATACGATGAAAGCTGTCATGTCCCTTTCTTAATTGTTTGGCTGCCCAGCTCTTCTCAGCTTAAAGATTTCTCAATGGTAATAAGCCTACTGATCCAGCATTCGATTAGCCAACCAGTATGCAAGTCTAAACTCCATTGAGGTCAGCACTGAGTAGCTGCACTGCTTGCACTAGTCTGCACAACTCTAGCTTTTGTAACACACATCAAAGTTGCTGGTGAACGCAGCAGGCCAAGCAGCATCTCTAGGAAGAGGTACAGTCGACGTTTTGGGCCAAGACCCTTCATCAGGACTAACTGAAGGAAGAGCTAGTAAGAGATTTGAAAGTGGGAGGGGGAGGGGGAGATCCAAAATGATAGAGGAGACAGGAGGGGAAGGGATGGAGCCAAGAGCTGGACAGGTGATTGGCAAAGGAGATATGAGAGGATCATGGGATAGGAGGCCCAGGGAGAAGGAAAAGGGGGAGGGGGGAAAAAAACCCAGAGGATGGGCAAGGGGTATAGTCAGAGGGACAGAGGGAGAAAAAGGAGAGAGAGAGAAAGAATATGTGTATATAAATAAATAATGGATGGGGTACGAGGGGGAGGTGGGGCATTAGCAGAAGTTAGAGAACTCCCCTCCCCCTCCCACTTTCAAATCTCTTACTGGCTCTTCCTTTAGTTAATCCTGATGAAGAGTCTCGGCCCGAAACATCGACTGCACCTCTTCCTAGAGATGCTGTCTGGCCTGCTGCGTTCACCAGCAACTTTGATGTGTGTTGCTTGAATTTCCAGCATCTACAGAATTCCTCATGTTTTAGCTTTTGTAAGCAGTTTCTTTTCATCAAGCCCTGGTCAATTCATTGCTGGGGGAGCATCTGATTCCCAGCACCCGGGTTCAAAACACATCAACAGGAGGGCAGAGTTTACACTAAGTTCTCACCGCAGCAGGGCTATCAGCAATACATTTCCTTATGTTCTAATATCCTTTACTGCTAATTCCATTGAGTCCAAGGCAAAGTACCAGTGCACTGAAATGACATGCTAAAAGCTGTAACACTCGCTTCATGGCCAGTGAAACACTAGAAACATTTTGAAACAAAGACGCAAGTAAAGTCACAAACACAGAAAACTAAAAATTCACACAATCCAAAATTAAACATGATCCCTGAGTGCAAAAATGGGTACAAAAGAAAACTAAGTTTAAGCAAATTTATTTAAGCATTTCAATCAAACAACCTTTGAATGAACTGCCTGATGACCCACACTTCTTTAGATATATATTAAATAAATATCACTGGCATCATTTCATTATAAGATGTAATGTAAATAATTAGTGAAGATTACAAAAACTGAACCAAAAATATGTTAACCTTTTCTGGAAAGGTACAATTTTATGTTCACCTTACCACCATTCAATTCCACTATTACTCTGGAAAAATTGAAACTCAATAAACAAGTATAGATAAATTAATTTGAATTACAGTGAATCTAGATGACTTTGAAGAAAGCTTAAAAACACCAATCGACAATCAGAATCAATCATTGCTGTTCATGGCATCTAACTAGGGCCAAAAACTTAAGCACACTGTGTTCCAAATGATATTCATTTAGTAAACAGCGCAATGAAATTATTGCAGACAACATCGGCATCTTACAGGGGGAATGGATCCATGTGCCAGCAGTCAAGTTTTACACAGGCAGGTTAATGTACTACACCTGTAAACTTGTACTGATTTATACTTTTTCCCAATACATCTCATCAATAATTCTGAAGTTGAACAATGGTGTATTCAAAATGTTACTCCTGTTCTCCCTGATGTTATGTCAACCTTTGCATTCAAGCCAAGATTATATTGGAACAGTACATTTTTCCCAGAAACGTAACTGTTCAATTTCTACAGAACTTCAGCAAAAAGTATATTATAAAGAATAACAAGATTGTGATAGAACTACATTACATCAACAAAAGAAATTAGAACAATTGCTCCATTATCAGAATTGTTCTCTCAATCTGATGTTTCTTTTACAGAGAATTGTTATTAGGGCTTATAGCTTTTTTCATTCTGATCAAGAATGTCTGCATTTATTGTCAATTTACATCGAGCCTCAAAAGCAAAGCAATGAAATGTTACACAGTACATTATCCACCACAGAGTCAAAGGTTCTTAACTTCATTAATGAAAGGCTCACTCATTCATATTCAGTAAAATATAATCACCCCCCCAACCCTTCCTGATGTCATTAGATTAGTATTGGGCCCCCTTTTCTAAGAAAAGATGTGCCGCCCTTAGAAAGGGTCCAGAGAAGATTCCAGGAATGAAAGGGTTAATGTATGAGGAGTGTTTGATGGCTCTGCAACACACACAAACTGCTGGAAGAACTCAGCAGGTCAGGCAGCATTAATGGAAATGAATAAGCAGTCGACGTTCCAGGCCGAGACCCTTCTTTAGGGCCATTGGTATGAGAAGTGTTTGATGGCTCTGAGCCCGTACTCACTGGAGTTTAAAAGAATGAAGAGGGATCTCATTGAAACCCATCAAGTACTGAAAAGGCCTAGATTGAGTGGTCTTGGACAGGATAGAGGGCACAGTCTCAGAATAGAGGGAAATCTCTGCAGAACAAAGAGGAGAAGAAATTTCTTTCGCCAGACAGTGATGAATCTGTGGAATTCATTGCTACATATGGCTGTGAAGGCCAAGTCATTGGGAATACCTCTTGATTAGTAATGGCATCAAAAGTTATGCAGACAAGGCAGGAAAATTGGATCGAGAGGGATAATGAATCAGTCATGATGGACAGAGTAGCCTAATTCTGCTCGAATGTCTTATAGTCTTATCCACAAGCAAAATGAAGTTGAAATGCTGGAAGGCCACAACTATCACTATAACTATGTACAATATAAAATGTCACTTCTATAACAGAAACAAGGAAAGTAAATTAGAAGGACAAATTTGTTACCTCATCTTGTAGAAGTGTAAAGTTTCAACTATCAACTTAGAATAATACAAAAGGTATTCCAAGTGTAGCACCACCCATCTTCACTACTTTTAAAATTAACTGTTATACGTCACTTACTCAAAGGGACATTGAATTCCTTTACATATTAGCTTTTGGTTTGCAAGAAGGAAAAGAAAACAATTGTTGATTTGTTATGAAAGGAAGCTAACAGCAGCAGCCATTTTTCAACCGGCGTGCTTGTTTCCTATTTAGAGCTCATTAGGCCCTGGCCTTAAAAAGGTTCTTTCATCCCAAAATGAGTCCCGCTTTGTTTTGAGAAAAGTAAATTAGCTAATTCCTTTGGATGTCAGCCATTGCTGGGAATAATACAATGGATAACTTTTAAGCTTTATGTATGTTAGTCTCAAACCAACATTTTAAAGATGTTTCACCTACTTCAAAAATTACATAATTGAATGGATTCATCTGCTGAAGTAGCTAATAGTACACCAATTACTATAATAAAGAACCAGATCAATATCTGGTCAGAATTATTCAGCAGTTTGATACTTTGGGTAGAAGTGCAATGAAAAGATAAACACCAAGCAACGATGTTTCCTAATGACCAAACATCTTTTTTAAAAGAACAACTTGCCAAACAAAAACTCTAACTTCAGTGCAGGTATAAAATTTACAGTTTTGAACTGGTCATTTACTTGTGTTATGCCCAGCCTGATTCTCTGGCTTAATAAGGAATAAATATAATCAGTTTTACACTCCCACTCAAGTTGAAAAAATTCAAGTTCCAAATATGACTCAACAATACAAAGTTGTAATTATTTGGTTAAATCTTCACCCCTGATATAAAGTCTCAACTATAATTATTGCTTAATGGATTTCAATTTTGCATCTCTAATATTCCAAAAATTGTGCTGAAGCCAAAGGTGTGAAGGCTTTGATTTTACAAATGCATTTCACCTTTTGGTTCATAAATGTATTGAGATGCTATTTTTATTAGCATTACATTTTCTGTTCCCCTTTCTTATTTAAGTATTTCCTTTTTTTTAGTACTGATTCATAATTTTCTGAGGAGTGATTTGAATAAGTCATGAAGTTGTGACCAGAATAAATTGGAAGGAAGAAGTTGAACATTTACAGACATACATTGCTTCAAATTATCGTAATGTAATGATTATTAATTTTGAAAAATTAGTGATTTGTATTCGTCTTCTTAGAATGATGTCCATTGTATTTATACTACTTACTTTATGGAAGATTCTAGGCATGCTTCACCTTTTAGTGGATATACCACAAACCTGGAAGTGGCAGATGAGGTGATAGAGAAATTCTGCTCTAATTTTTGAACTTTCACTGATCAAAGACCCAACAGAATCCACCTTGATGACTTCAATGCCAGTCTTGGTAAGTACTGCATAGAAGGTGCAGGAAAAGCTAACTGCAATGCAATCTTACTTTTGACGAATTGCTTGAACACGATTGAATTGCAACCAAAGCCCAACTATAAAATTATATCATCTAAGCAAGACACCACAGGTATAAAGATAGCAAGGATTTAGAGAGCTGTGCACCAAACCTAGGCAAATGGGACTAGCTCAGAGGACATCTTGATGGGCATGATCAGTTGAGCCAAAGGGTATGTTTCTTGCTCTATAACTCTAAGAATGTCAATGTCATTTTCACCATTGTGACTGCTAAACAAACCTCTTCCTCATATGGTTTCTCACCTCCATCAACAAGGCATCTAAGTAATCATTGAACAGAAACAGTGTCACAGGACCATTTGCACTCAAAGATACCGTTCTGCAAAGAAAGTTCTGTTCTATCAATGTCTCATAGCTAACTTGGTGACTCCCAATTAAGATATACTGCGGATTAACACCTGTGAAGCATTTCCCAAATTCTGTGTCACAAAACATTGAAATTCTTTTAATCAGAAGAACCAATAAATCCAGGAATAAATAGTTCATAATTTTTTTTATATATATAAAAAGACTGACTTATGACACAGAAATTAAATGGAATCATTTATGTCTGCTAAAAGCCATTGAATTAACGAGTATTGCAGAAAACATTCATTTTGTAATTTTGATAACATAATAGGAAAAAAGCACATTTAAATTTGTTAAAAAACAAAGAAACAGAAGAGAGTTCAATTAAGTTTAAAAAGTAGAAACTCCTATTGTGCAAACCGAGCTTCTGTCATTGCCAAGAAAAACCAGTAAACAGTGATAAAAACGCCAAAGAAATACAGAGTGGTGGCACACTGCTCATGTACCTTTGCTTACCAACTAATAATGAGCTAAACTTTGTTGAATCAACAGATGGAAGAACCTTTCCAAGTGTGCTCCTGTATGAAGTAATTACCAAGTTTAAACAAAAAAGGTTTTGTGCAAAAGAAAGTAAGATATTATCATGTAACCAGAACACTGGATTATGTCGATTGCAATTACTCCTCAATTAAGCAAGACTGCGGTACCTATTTAGAACTCCTTAGCATCAGTTTGGGTTAGCTACAAATCAGCAATTCAAGGAGATCAGGAGCACCTAAACAAGTTAAATTGTTTATAAATATGAAAAAGTTAAAAGTATTAAGCCTAATTAGAAAATACTTAAGTGAAACATTGTTCAAAGAAATTAAATGATCTGTATTTCAACTACAAAAGTTCCAATAGAAAATATTTCTTGGAATGCCAATCCCTCCTGTAAATGTTCTGCAATTTAAAAGGAAGCACGGTAACTAAATACAATTACACATTCTAAAATTAAATGTTCTATACAAGGGGTGATTGATAAGTTCCTGGCCTAAGGTAGAAGGAGATGAATTATACAGCTCTCGTTACATGCACGTGCAGTTCAACTCTGAGTGATTATGCAGAAAGTTTGAAGTTAATAACTCATCTCCTTCTACCTTAGACCACTTTCTGGAGGTCCAAGACGCCGACTTCTACAAAGAAGGGATCCATATGCTCCATGACCACTGGACTAAGTGTGTAAATGTAGGAGGAGACTATGTTGAAAAATAAATGTGCTACATTTTATAAAATTGACTCCTTCTACCTTAGGCCACAATCTTATCAATCACCCCTCGCATATATTTTAATAACCTCAGCCTATCAAACAACAAAAGGAACAAATGTGGGTTTTATTCTGTATGTGAGGGGCATGTAAAGTTTGGGAACCCTGTAGAATTTTCTCTATTTCTGTACAGATATGACAAAATGTGATCATATCTTCCTGTAAGTCCTAAAAACTAGATAAAGAGAACCCAATTAAATAAATAACACAAAAAGCATTATATTGTTCACTTACTTATTGAGAAACATCATCCAATATTATATGTATTTGTTGGAAAAAGTATGTGAACCTTTGCTTTCAGTAACTGGTGTGACCTCTTTGTACTGCAATAACTTCAACCAAATGTTTCTGGTAACTATTGATCAGTCCTGCATATCAGATTAAAGAAATTTTAGGCCATTCCTCTTTGCAAAACTGCTTCAACCTGGGATGTTGGTTGACTTCTTTGCATGAATTGCTTGCTTCAGATCCTTCCACAACATTTCAACAGGATTTCGGTCAGGACTTTGACTCGGTCACTCCAAACACAAATTTTCTTTTTAAACCATTCCGTTGTTGATTTACTCTTGTCTTTCGATTCACTGTCTTGTTGCATTATCCAATTTCAATCAAGTTTCAGGTGACAGACCGCTACTCTGACATTCTCCTGTAAAATGTCTTGACACAATTTTGAATTCACTGTTTTCTCAATGATTGCAAGCTGTCCAATCCCTGAGTCAGCAAAGTAGCCCCAAACCATGATGCTCCTTCCACCATGCTTCACAGTTGGGATGAGTTGTGCATTTCTGCCAAGAGATTCAACTTCTGTCTCATCTGACCACAGAACATTGTCTCAGAAGCATTGTGGAACATCCAGATGGCCTTTTGCAAACTTGAGACATTCAGCAATGTGGTTTTTTCCGTGGTGTCTTTCCATGAACACCATTCTTGTTCAGTTTTTTTTATATATATATAGTAGACACATGAACAGAGACCTTAGTAAGTCCTAGAGATTTCTGCAGGTCTTTTGCCCTTGGGTTCCTTTTCATCTCCTTCAGCACTGCATGCTGTGCTCTTGGTGTGATCTTTGCAGGCCGCCCGTTCCTAGGGAGAGTAGCAACTATACTAAAATTCCTCCATTTGTAGAGAGTTTCTCTTACTGTGGACTGATGAACACTCGGGTCATTCAAAGTGCTTCTATAGCCATTTCCAGCTTCATGGGTCTCTACAATTCTTCTTCGAAGGGTCTCTGAAAGTTGTTTTGATCAAGGCATGGTGCACATAAACAAATTCTTCTCAAGAAGTGCAAGCTCTGTCAGTAACCTGACTTGGTGTGTCTTTTTTGTTATATAGGGCAGGGCAGCTCTACAACTCATACTTCCAATCTCATCTTATTGATTGGAATACCTGACTCCAAAGAGCTCTTGTAGAAGGCATCACCCCATACGTTTACATACTTTTTCCAACAAATATGTGCAATATGAATCATTTTTTTCAATAAATAAATGAATAAGTATAATGTTTTGCGTTATTTATTTAATTTGGTTCTCTTTATCTCGTTTTAGGACTTAGATTAAGATCCGATCGCATTTTAGGTCATATTTATGCAGAAATAGAGAAAATTCTACAGGGTTCATAAACTTACTAGCACGACTAGATTCAAAGACCTAACCAAAGGCCAAAGTGGTGTATAGCACATCCCTTTATTACTCATAAATTCCAATGTCACATTGCACTCTTTTGCAAAGTAGTTTTGTCCCTTTTTGAAAACAATCCAGTTTGAATTTGAGTAAGTTGACTGCATATGTACAGAGAAATGAAAAACAAGTGGACAAATTCAGAAGTGGATTTATACAGCAGAAAGAAATCATAATAAAAAGATCATGAAGTACGTTTGTACAATTTTCTCCCATTTAACGCAGGAAAAAATGAAGTTCTAAAGGTGGCTTAATTTTCCAGGTTTTACAAGGTTATAGTTAAATAGTGTAAGCATTTGCACTGTTAACTTTTAATTGGAAGGAGGACGCCAGCAGAGATGACAAGAGAACAGCAACTGCTGAGTGGGAATAAAGGGGGTCTTTTCTGGTTGGCTGTCAGTGGTGCTCCATAAGGGTTGATGTTGGGACTGGTTCTTTTCATGTTGTATGTCAATGATTTGGATGATAGAGTTGATGGCTTTGTTCAGGTTTGCAGATGATATGAAGATCTGCTATCGGAGAGGGGAGACTGGATTTTAAAAATCGCTGGTGAGATCACTTCGCTACAGAGATGGGAGACTACCTTTTTAAAATTGTTGTTGAGATTACTCTGCTATGTAGAGCGGAGACTGTCCTTTTAAATCGCTGGTGAGACTGTTCTGCTATAGAGAAGGAGAAAGTTGCCCAGGTTTTCTGAGTTTTGATGTGGACTTGGACTGTGGACCCTTTTTCAGTCTTTTTCTTTTATATTCTGTGTTTTTTGCCCAATCTTTCTTTTTTTGTGTGTATGGGGAGGGGGATTTAGGTGTCGATGTGCCTGTTCCATTTTTGTTAATTTTTTGTGCTGAGAGGTGAGATTTGGGGGTTGATGATCGTGCCATTCTTTACTTTCTTGGTTTCGTGGCTATCTGGAGAAGAAGAATTTCAGAGTTGTATACTTTGGTAATAAATGAACCTTTGAACCTTGATAAGCGGATGGTCTGGTAATACTGAGGAAACAGGGAGTCTGCAGAGGACTTAGCCATATTAGGAAAATGTGCAAAGAAGTGGCAGATGGATTATAGTGTAGGAAAGTGTACAGTCTTATATTTCGGTAGAAGGAATAAAGTTGTAGACTATTTTCTGAACATGAAGAAAATTCAAATATCAGGTGTAAAGGGACTTGGGAGTCCTCGTGCAGAATTTCCTAAAGGTTAACCTGCAGGTTGAGTCAATGGTAAGTAAGGCAAATACAATGTTAGCATCAAGTTTGAGAAAACTGGAATATAAAAGCAAGAATGTAATACCAAGGCTTTATAAGGCATTGGTCAGACCACATTTGGAGAATAGGGAGCAGTTTTGGGCTCCTCATCCATGAAAGGATGTGCTGGCATTGGAGAGGGTCCAGAGCAGGTTCATAAGAATGATTCAGGGAATGAAAGCGTTACCTTATGAGGAGTCTTTGATGGCTCTGTGTCTGTACATGCTGGAGTTTGAAAGAATGAGGGGGGGAATCTCATTGAATCCTATCAAATTTTGAAAGGCTAGATTGAGTGGACATGAAAAATATGTTTTCAATAGTAGAGGAGTCTAGGACCAGAAGACACAGCCTCAGATTAGAAGGATGCCCATTGAGAACGGAGGTTTCTTTAGCAACACGCTGGAAGAACTCAGCAGGTCAAGGTAGCATCTATGGAGAAGAATAAACAGTCAACGTTTCAGGCCTGGGGATAGAAAATCTGGAATTCATTGCCACAGATGGCTAATGGAGGACAAGTCTATGGGTATATTTTAAACAGAGATTGAAAGGTTCTTGATTATTCAGGGCGTCAAATGTTATAAGGAGATTGGGATTGAGAGGGATAATAAATCAGCCATGGTGGAGCAGACTCAATGAGACAAATGGCCTAATTCTGCTCCTATGTTTTATGGTCTTAGAAAATAAACAGTTCCACAATTGGTCACAACTACATCAGATTACAAATGCTATGGTCTGGAAATTCATGTGCACCTTTATGAACGGCCTAGGCCTCAGACACTTAATATGCACTCAGGTGCTACCTGCTGCATTCAAGATGTTGTAGTAAGATTTGAGGGGGCATTGCTGCACAGCACTAATGGATAATTATAGTGGGAAACAACAGCATAGCAATAGTTGGAAGGAGTCAAGATATAGCCACAGAGAGCTTAAGAGTTGAGAGATTTAACTAAGTAAATGAATCAGGATGGCAACAGAATGACAGAAGGTTGGAAGTTTGCTGTTCTCATTCCATACACATCTGATGCACAAATTGGATTGGGACTGCACAGATAATTTGCACTTGGAAGCACTTGTTCAAATTTTTGGGGTAACATACAACAACTTGGAAACAGTCATTTCCATTTCACTTGAAGTGGAGGAGAAGAAACCAAGTTTCATGTAATTAACTTACTAGGCATATGTCTGAAATGTTGATATTAAAAGAATTTATTTGATTGCATCAAGAAATTTATTCTGCTGATTTTTATTTTTATGTTGGCGTTGTTAAATCAACATATGCAGATTTTTTTTAATAGTGAAGGAACTAAGACAGCTAAATGACTTCAAATGAGCATATAAATGCATGTTCTCAAGTTCAAGTGGAAAAGAACTACCAAATAAAAGCACAGCATAAACTACGCATAAGTAACATGATATATGACATCTTGCACTGATGCAACACAGCAAAGTGCTAAATTAGCTGTTTGACATTAAAATTAAAAAGCAACAACTGATGCTATATTGCCAATCACATCAACTCAAATGTCACTGAGGAAGATTTCTCAGAGTGAAATTTACAGGCTAACAGAGACTTCAGATAGCGACTCCATTAATTTTAAATTATTGACAATGCCATTGGTTGTTTCAATTCCAGTTCTTCTTGATGCTTTTCCCACATTTCCAACAACCGCCTCATAGCTCCAGGGATCCCAGTTCAATTCTGACTTCAGGCTATTTGTGTAGAGTTTACACACTCTCCCTGTACCTACATGGGTTGGGTTAATTAGTGGCTACAAATTACCACCCAGTATGGATAAGTCATTAAAAGAATAATCAAAGGGGAATTGATGGGTATGCGAGAGGAAATGTATTGCCATGGAGAAGTGAGAGAAAGGAAGAAGATTGAAGGGAATTGTTCTGATAGGAGTAAGTAAAAATTTGATAGGTTAAATAATAAGCTAAATAAGAGGTTTTACTTTCAAATATTGGCCCCTTAAATCTGTAACTATTTCCTCTGGTGTAGAGCCAGAACTTAAGCCTGCTTCTGGTAGGCTGTTTCCACTATTCACTTTTCTTCCGTTGAGAAGGCAACAGCTTACTTAGAACACAGCAGTTATTTACATTGCTACTAGACAATCTATCCGAAAAAATAATCTACATCAGAACACTGCTGTTGCTGCATAAATTAATGTCACAAGACAACTTCCATAACTTCATTGCCACTGGCTTGTATCTGCTCAAGATTTTACAGAACTATTCAACAATGCTGCCTGTGTTGCCCTGCATTACTCCCAACTAGCGCAAGCAGCTTGTGTAATTCTGTTAAGATCAGTTCCTTCACAATAATCCTAAACGTCAAGTGAATCAAAATAGCTGAAAGTTTGATTCCCAAAGTAGCAATCTCCCACCAATTATTGTGGGGAATCATCAAAGAACAAAATGCGACATGATATTTAAAATGTCTATAAGTTAAACTTTTTTAAAAATGCAGTACAGTGTATATACTATTCTTTAAAAACATAAACATTCACTGCTTTTCAAATATTTCTGAAGGTCAGAAACATTTCATGTTTTATCGCTTTAACAGCCTGCAGGTGTGGCTTAGTTGCCTGACAAAGAATCAGGGGCATCGCCTGTTCTCAAACATGAGAAATTCTGCAGATGCTGGAAAACCAAAGCAACACACATAAAATGCTGGAGGAGCTCAGCAAGCCAAGCAGCATCTATGGAAAAGAGTAAACAGTCGACATTTCGGGCCAAGACTATTCATCACTCTTGTTCTGGTTCCTTTTATGTAATAGATACTATTATATTATGGAAGACTCTTGTCACCAGACAGTGCCTTACACCACTAAAATGAGAACAACACAAATCAACTGGAGGCTATTTGTCAGCAGCAAGTACTAATGTGTATTAACATACAAATCACAATGCATTAATGGCACTCCAGGACAAATACTTCCCAGGTGATGTCAGGTATGTGACCAGTACCCTATCAGCATAGGTTAGGAGCCTCACCAACACGAATGTTTCCCTAGACACCTGGAAATTTCTGATCAAAGTCTTATGATTCCATGATCAATCATACCTCAGAGAATAAAATTTACATAGTTCTGCTTTCTGTGCTTTGAATATTGTCTCAGTTTACGTCTGACTGCTTAAATATTCTCAGAAAGATTCTAGATACTTAGAAAAGGTGACCTGAATTACTTGAGTCACAGAAGTCATATAATGCAAGAAAACAATTAAATTCTTGGAAGCAAAGTGCTGGCGGTAAATACATTAGAGAGTCAGAAGTATTTTTCTTCCAAATAGCAATTGTAGATCAAAGCATGATTAACTGATCAAGTGGAAATATCCAATGTTATTACCATTAAAAACTGTGAACTATTTTCAATAATGCTTTGTTCCCTATCAAAATCAATTTCAAAAGATCTACCATGCCATCTCATCTCTACTCTGAAGTTCTTGAATATGATGCAAATTCCCAAATCAAGATGCAACTTTTCTGCAGCTCTGTTGATCCTCTAAAAACAAGTTTCAGTTCTTCAAGTTCTCTTAAATATTCCTATTCTGTTAAAATGTATATATTCTGGCAGTGCCCTATAAGCAAAATAAAAACTGCAGATATTGGAAATCTGACAAAAATACAGAAAATGCTACAAGTATTAGAGATGATGAAGGGTTAGTTGTCTAAACCTGTTCAAGGATTATGAGGGGCGGCCAGGATTCACCTTAGTGTGGAAACAGCAATCTTAAAGCAATCGTGCTAAATTGCCATTTAGAAAATGATTGCTATCATGGAGCACACGCCAAGCCCAGAATCAAATGAAATATTTGTCTTACATCAGAATGACACAGCTTATTTAGGAATGATAGAGAGTTGGTAGGTTAATTTGCTACTGTAAACTGCACCAAGTGCATACACAAGTGGTAGTCTCTTTTGAGGATTTGTTGATCATGTGGCAAAAAAATGAGATTACCAATGAAGAGCAGTCAATGATTGACCCAGACTTCATGAGCTGAAGGGCCAACCTCCATGCTGTATCCTTCTATGACTTTTCTCAGCAAGCCATGTGGCATTTGTGGAGAATGAAATAAGAGTTAGCATTTCAGGGTAATATTTTTTTATTCATAATTCAAAGGTCACTGATTTGAAATGTTGACTCAATTCTTCTCTTTCTACAGATGTTGCCTGATTTAGTAAGCATCTCCAGGATTGGTGAATACCTCCAGCATTTTCTGTATTAATATTCACCATAGAGGTGAAATCTTTATCAACCATTCAATTAACGGCACTGATAACCACAGTTCTTTCTACAACATCAATGGCTCTAGAATCTTTCATATTTCTATATTTCTCTCTGTCCCGCCTGCAACTGGACCAGAATGCCACAGCCAGGCTCCTGACAGATGTCCGGAAGAGGGACCATATTACTTCTATCCTGGCCTCTATCCACTGCCTACCAGTACGGTTTAGAATTGATTTTAAGGTTCTCCTGTTTGCTTATAAAGCCCTAAATGGACTGGCCCCCTCCTATATCGCAGACCTTCTAATCCCTTATTCGACTTCCAGGTCCCTCAGGTCGGCTGACTTGGGGCTTCTGGCTACTCCCCGATCTAAATTTAAGTTCAGGGGAGACCGTGTTTTTGCTGTTGTAGCCCCTAGATTGTGGAACAGCATTCCCCTCCCTATTAGATCTGCCCCCACCATTGACTCTTTTAAGTCCAGGCTCAAAACTTACCTTTATTCACTAGCGTTTGAATCTTCCTGATGTGGCTGCTTTTTAGCTTGTGCCTAGGCTCATGTGTTGTTTATTTTGTGTCTATAAGCTGTCTTCCTTGTTGTTTATATCTGTGTTTCTTGTAATTGTGACTTTAGCTACATGTTATGGTTTGTACAGCACTTTGGTCAACATGGGTTGTTTTTAAATGAGCTTTATAAATAAATTTGACTTGACTTGACTATATTGTCCCCCTTCATAATATGCACACTGCAATGAAAAAAAAAGTTGAGATCAGTCCCCAATTTTATGCTCATGATCTATATTCGTATTTCTCCGAACTCTTGTCTCAATACAATTGCTCAGGCAACATCAGTAATGTACAAGTTGGAACTACAAACTTCTAACCAGTCCATAACCATCAACTAATGCTAGTCTCCTGTGAATCTACACGCTAATTCAGCATACCATGATACCAATACTATAGAGTCAATGCTCTGGCCTTCTCTCCCTAATCCAGGGGTTCGCAACCTTTTTTATGCTATAGGCATCTACCATTAACTGAGGGGTCCATGGACCCTAGGTTGGAAACTATTGTTCTTTTCTGATTTCTCCTCCTTTTTAACAAGTCCCAGCTTTTTGAATAGGTACATCACCATGCCTTCTAGAATTCTTACAACAAAAATAGTAGGCAAAATAGTTTGCAGACACGAGGAATTCTGCAGATGCTGGAAATTCAAGCAACACACATCAAAGTTGCTGGTGAACGCAGCAGGCCAGGCAGCATCTCTAGGAAGAGGTACAGTTGACGTTTCGGGGCGAGACCCTTCGTCAGGACTAACTGAAAGAAGAGCTAGTAAGAGATTTGAAAGTGGGAGGGGGAGGGGGAGAACCAAAGTGATAGGAGAAGACAGGAGGGAGAGGGATGGAGCCAAGAGCTGGACAGTTAATTGGCAAAAGGGATATGAGACGATCATGGGACAGGAGGCCCAGGGAGAAAGAAAAGGGCGGGGGGGGGGAGAAAACCCAGAGGATAGGCAAGGGGTATAGTGAGAGGGACAGAGAGAGAAAAAGGAGAGAGAGAGAAAGAATGTGTGTATATAAATAAATAACGGATGGGGTACAAGGGGGAGGTGGGGCATTAGCGGAAGTTTGAGAAGTCAATGTTCGTGCCATCAGGTTGGAGGCTACCCAGATGGAATACAAGGTGTTGTTCCTCCAACCTGAGTGTGGCTTCATCTTTACAGTAGAGGAGGCCGTGGATAGACATATCAGAATGGGAATGGGGCGTGGAATTAAAATGTGTGGCCACTGGGAGATCCCGCTTTCTCTGGCAGACAGAGCGTAGATGTTCAGCGAAACAATCTCCCAGTCTGCGTCCGGTCTCGCCAATATATAGAAGGCCACATCGGGAGCACCGGACGCAGTATATCACCCCAGCTGACTCACAGGTGAAGTGTCGCCTCACCTGGAAGGACTGTCTGGGGCCCTGAATGGTGGTAAGGGAGGAATTGTAAGGGCATGTGTAGCACTTGTTCCACTTACAAGGATAAGTGCCAGGAGGGAGATCCGTGGGGAGGGATAGGGGGGATGAATGGACAAGGGAGTCGCGTAGGGACCTGGAAAGCAGAAGGCGGGGATGGAAAGACGTGCTTAGTGGTGGGATCCCATTGGAGGTGGCGGAAGTTATGGAGAATAATATGTTGGGCCCGGAGGCTGTTGGGGTGGTAGGTGAGGACAAGGGGAACCCTATTCCTAGCGGGAGGATGGAGTGAGAGCAGATGTGCGTGAAATAGGGGAGATGCATTTGAGAGCAGAGTTGATGGTGGAGGAAGGGAAGTCCATTTCTTTAAAAAAGGAGGATATCTCCCTCATCCTGGAATGAAAAGCCTCATCCTGAGAGCAGATGCGGCAGAGATGGAGGAATTGCGAGAAGGGGATGGCATTTTTGCAAGAGACAGGGTGAGAAGAGGAATAGTCCAGATAGCTGTGAGAGTTAGTAGGCTTATAGTAGACATCAGTAGATAAATTGTCTCCAGAGATAGAGACAGAAAGATCTAGAAAGGGGAGGGAGGTGTCGGAAATGGACCAGGTAAATTTGAGGGCAGGGTGAAAGTTGGAGGCAAAGTTAATAAAGTCAACAAGCTCAGCATGCATGCAGAAAGCAGCGCCAATGCAGTCGTCGATGTAGCGAAGGAAAAGTGGGGGACAGATACCAGAATAGGTTTGGAACATAGATTGTTCCACAAAGCCAACAAAAAGACAGGCATAGCTAGGACAGCTACTCCTTTAGTTTGGAGGAAGTGGGAGGAGCCAAAGGAGAAATTATTAAGAGTAAGGACTAATTCCGCTAGACGGAAGAGAGTGGTGGTAGAGGGGAACTGGTTAGGTCTGGAATCCAAAAAGAAGCGGAGAGCTTTGAGACCTTCCTGATGGGGAATGGAAGTATATAGGGACTGGACATCCATGGTGAAAATAAAGCGGTGGGGGCCAGGGAACTTAAAATCATTGAAAAGTTTAAGAGCGTGAGAAATGCCACGAACATAGGTAGGAAGGGATTGAACAAGGGGGGATAAAACCGTGTCGAGGTATGCAGAAATGAGTTCGGTGGGGCAGGAGCAAGCTGAGACAATAGGTCTGCCAGGACAGGCAGGTTTGTGGATCTTGGGTAGGAGGTAGAAACGGGAAGTGTGGGGTGTGGGAACTATAAGGTTGGTAGCAGTGGATGGGAGATCCCCTGAGCGGATAAAGTCAGTGATGGTGTGGGAGACAATGGCCTGGTGCTCCTTAGTGGGGTCACGATCGAGGGGTAAATAAGAGGAGGTATCCGCGAGTTGTCGCTGTGCCTCGGCAAGGTAGAGGTCAGTACACCAGACTACAACAGCACTCCCCCTTATCAGCGGGTTTTATAGTAAGGTTAGGATTAGTGCGGAGGGAGTGGAGAGCAGAGCGTTCGGAAGGAGTAATGTTGGAATGGGAACAAGGTGGGGTGAAGTCGAGACGGTTGATGTCCCGTCAGCAGTTAGCAATAAAGAGATCCAGAGCAGGCAGAAGACCAGAGCCGGGTGTCCATGAAGAGGAGGAGGGTTGAAGACGGGAGAAGGGGTCATCAGTGGGGGTGGAATAGTCAAAATAGTTTAATCAACTGAAGTAATTGCAGATATTTTGCGACATTAAGTGCTAAATATAAGCAAAAAGACATATCTTTCAAATTTAAGACTAAACTAAAAGAGTCCTGAAGAGAGAAGATAGGAAGATAGGGAACTAGATAGGAAGCTGAAAACTTGGACCTCAAGGGTAGTAACCTATGGATTGCTGCCTGTGCCATGTGCCAGTGAAGGTAAGAATAGCATGAATGTGTGGCTGATGAATTGGTGCAGGGGTAAGGGTTTCAGATTTCTGGATCATTGTGATCTCTTCTGTTGAAAGTATGCGCTGTACAAAATAGACAGGTTACACTTGAACTCAAGGGGGAGAAATATCCTTGCGGGGAAGTTTGCTTGACCTACTGGGGAGAGTTTGGACTAGTTTGGCAGAGGTATGGGAACCAGCGTCAGGTCAGAGGATGGGGATACTGGTATGCAGGTAGATACAGCACGTAGAGAGACTGTGAAGAACGGCAAGCAGTTGTTAGGGCAAAATTGTATTATTCAGTTCGATGGGTTGACATGTCTATTTTAATGCAAGTATCAGGAACAAAGGTAATGAACCTACAGCATGGGTCAGTGCATGGAACTATGACACTATATCCATTAAAGAAACTTGTAACAAGAGCAGGAATAGCTGCTAGATATTCAAGAGTTTAGATTTTTCAAAAGACACAGGGAGGGAAGTAAAAGAGGTAGGGAAATCGCATTGCTAATCAGGGATAGTATCACAGCTGAAGAAAGAAAGAAAGTCTTGAAGGGATCATCTACTGAATCAGAGTGTGTGAAAGTCAGAAACAGGAAGGGACCAATCACTCTATTGAGGGTATTCTATGGAACACCCATGAGGAACATAGATACTGAGGAACTTATCTGAAGACAGATTTTGGAAAGGTGCACAAATAACAGGGCTGTTGTCATGGGGGTCTCCAACTTCCCCAACATTGATTGGCACCAGCTTAGTGCAAAAGATTTAGATGGGCAGAATTTGTTAGATGTGACCAGAATGGATTCCTGACACATTGTGTAGACAGGCAGACTAGAGAAGATGCCATACAGGATCTGGTACTAGTCAATCAAAACAGATCACTGATAGACTGACAGATCTCCAAGTTGGTGAGCATTTTGGAGACAATAACCACAACACTCTATTTTTTTTAACAATAGCCTTGGAGAGGGACAGGAGCAAACGGTATGGGAAAGTATTTAATTGGGGGCGAGGGAATTATGATGCCATTAGCCAGGAACTTGGGAGGGCAAGTTGGGAACAGATGTGCTCAGAGAAACACATAATAGAAATGTGGAGGTTGTTTAGAGAGTACTTGCATAGATTTCTAGATAGGTTCATCCCATTGAGGCAGAAAAAAAGATGGTAGGGTGAAGGAACCACATTAACACTACATGTGGAACATCTAGTTAAGAGGAAGAAAGAAGCTTACCTGAGGTTTAGGAAGCAAGGATAAGACAGGATCTAGAGAGTTACAAGGTAGCCAGGAAGGAGCTGAAAAAGGGACTTAGGGGTGCTAACAGGGGACAAGAAAAGGCCTTGGTGAGTAGGATTAAAGAAAGTCCAAGACATTCTACACATATGTGAAGAACAGGAGGATGACAGGGATAGATCCGGTGTCAGAGGAGGTAAGGCAGGTTCTTAATTAATATTTTACTTCAGTAATTCATCAGTGAGAAGGAAATTGCTGTTTGTGAAGACAGCATAAAACAAATTGATGTGCTAGAACACATCGAGGTTAAAAAAAAGAGATGTGCTGGAACCTTTGAAAAACATTAGGACAGAAAAGTACGCAGGGTCAGACTGGATATACCCCAAGTTACTATGGGAAGTGAGGGAAGAGATTACCGCACCTTTCGCATCCTCACTGACCACAGGAGTAGTACCACATGACTGGAGTGTGGCAAATATTACTCCTTTTTTCAGGGGACATAATTTTAAAATGATTGGAAGTAAGAACAGGGGGTGAATGTCAGAGGCAAGTTTCTTTTACACAGAGTGATGAGTGCGTGGAATGAGATGTCGGGGTAGTGGTAGCAGCAGATGCATTAGAGACATTTAAGGTACTCTTAAAGAGACTCTTAGATAGGCACATGGACAATAGAAAATGGTGGGCTATTTGGGAGAAGGGTAAAATTGATCAAGGGGTAGGTTAAAGAGTCAGCTCAACATTGTGAGTCAAAGGAGCTGTACTACACCATAATGTTCTATGTTCTAAATAGCAAATCCATAATAACTAAGATACAGTCCAGGATGACTTCAATGTAAATTAACAAAATTTAAATTAAGCTTAACCTGACATACATCACTTAACTAAATTAAATTTTTCACAGCACCATCCCCTGTATGGACTAACTCTAAAAATTCAGTCTTACTTGCAACTATTAGCTTAAAAAAAAATCAACAAGTGTATTTTTTGGAGTTTCCGATAATAGTAATAGTTGAGCTTGTTTTCTCAACCATGACTCTTTTCATGTTGTTTTTCTTAGATAGCATCTAATATCTGATAAAAGCATACCAGATTGTAATATTCAAATGAGAAGCACAACCTCCGGCAGCTTACCAAAGCTTTCATTAACATGATTTTTATAAAGTTAACAGTCAGCATGTCACATTTTCCCTCAATAAAAAAAATCATTTTTATTCGAAGATCATTTGTTAAACATGATCAACACACTTCCAAGAATCAAGTGTATTCCAAAGTCATTGGTTCCAGCCCACAAATACTGGTTGCCATTAGAGAAACAACATATGGTGGCAGTAAAAGCAAATTCTATCCGATATAATTTTAAATTATTGTCCTAGCAAGATGGTTGTGGAGAGGTCATGATCTATCTCTCAAAAGCAATCTTATGATGCAGTCATGCTAAATCATCAGTTAGTAACTTGCTGTATTCATGGAAGCCCAGAATCAGATGACAAGCTTCTATTGCATCAGAATAGCACAGAATATTTAGGTTTTGTGGTAAGTAAAAGAGATACCACATTTGAACAAAAACATTTGAAACTCTGGTGTTGAATTAGGAAATGTGATGAAATATCAATTCGTTATAAAATAATATATAATGGGTCTTCTAGTATTTATGCATTCTACAGCTGTTAAGATGAGCTGTAGCATAGGTACCCACTTCAAACTAGTAATTTTTTTTAATATTTAAGAAAGAAATCGAGTATTTTGATACTTGTTCAATTGCCTCTAAAGAGTCAGTGGCCCTGTTGCAATGTATTTGTTGCCTTCCCTTTAGAATAGATTCAATATTGTTACCCATTTTGATTTTCTGCTATAGAACCTCTTCTGGATACTGTATATTCTTTAAAATCATAATTATGCTGATGCTGGAAATCTGAAAAGAAAAGAAAATCCTGGAACACACAACAAGTTAGGTGGAATCTATGGAAAGAGAAAAAGGGTTAACATGTCAGTTGCAGAATCTGTTAGAACTGGAAAAGCTAGAAAACATATTTCCAATCCACCTGGACCTTATTTCTGGCCTTCAGCAGTCTCTAGATCTTTTTATTGCTACCTGCTCACATAACTGTCTTGATTTTGCATCCCCCTCATCCACTTTAATTTGCTTCCTTCTGAACCTTTTTTTTTACTTTTTGCCCAACATCCATGAGCAGGACAACCTGAAAGACACTTTGTTTCAGCATGCACTTTCCCCTGCAAATATTTTTTTCCACTACCTTGATTCCATCCTTTCTTCCCAGGTTCAGACATTTCCTATTTACATTTGTGACATGTCTAATGGCCTTCAATTTGCTCATCTATACCATGGATATCTACTCCATTACTCCCGAACAAGGGCAGTCCACTTCTTTCTTGACACAGCTCCAATTCCCCGTCGTCACTCATTCACCTGACTAAATTCATTCTCACATTGAACTTCTAAACTCCAGTTAATTTTACCTGATTAAGATCTAGCTCATGAAAATTTACAAGGTCTATAGTTTTCGTGTGATAATTAGAATAGTCTTAGTATCCCACTCAGTCTCCCCAAGCTTAACTATTTTTCCAAATCTTACTGTAATCATACAAAGTTCAAAAGTTTCAATACTCTTGCTGCCATTTCCATCTGATGAATCCATAGCTATTCCCTTCTCTTTATGGATTTCCATCTCAGGAGTTGGTCTAGCAGCAAAACTCCATCACAAGCTTACAGCTATCTCAACTAGAATTCCTCTCACACTGCCTCTTTTGACTCCTGTCCATTTTCCCAGTTCCTCCACCTCAACGGTACTTACTACAATATTGAGACTTTTCACAAAGATGAATTCCTTCTCCCTGAAGCACACTTTCCTCTACTCACTGAGTGGAGAACATGTCTCCATCCCTCTATTTCTGAACTGAGCAAGGACAGAGTTCACCTGTTCTCACCTTCCATCCCACCAGACTCCACGTTCAGCAGATCATCCTTCACAATTCCTGACAGCTCCAATATGATTCCCTCACAACTTCCTTTCCTCTCCTAGCACTATTACAATGAAGCACAACATAAGCTTGAGGAACAATACTTCATCTGTCCTCTTTGCAAAATTTAACCTTCCAGACTTAATAATAAATTATCTGACTTCAGGTAATTCACTTTCTTTGTTTGTTTCAAAGAAAGAATCAAGACTAACTAGTGTTGCAAGTCATCCATTGGTAATATTGGCTAAAGTTTATCTCAACCATTACCACACATGTATTACAACAATGCATGCTGCAATTTCTATGTTCCTTGTTGTATTTTCATTCTCTTTAAAAGGTCTCATTTCATAACTTTTGTAAATATTCTAACCGCCTCCATTACCACATCCAAGACCAAGGTAACATATCTGAACAACTGGTGTCCTGTCGCACTAACCTCAATGATAAGCAAATGCTTTGAGAGGCTGGTCAAGGACTACATCTGCAGCTTGCTACCACCGACACTGAAACCCCTACAATTTGCTTACTGACACAACCGATTGACAGATGTCACAATAACCCCAGCTCTACACACCATCCTTACACATCTGGAGAAGAAGGATACTTATGTGAGAACGCTGTTCTTGGACTACAGTTCACATTCAACACCATAATTCCTTCCAGGCTTGACAAGAAGCTCAGAGACCTTGGCCTTCACCCTGCCTCGTGCAGCTGAACCCTGACTTCCTGTCAGATCATAAGAGTGGGCTCCCTCACCTCTGCCCCTCTGACCCTCAACACAGATGCCCCTCAGGGCTGTGCTATAAGACCCCTCCTCTACTCTCTGTATACCCACGACTGCGTCGCCATCCACAGCTCTAATCTGCTAATTAAATTTGCTGACGATACTGCATTGATTGGCCTTATCTCAAATAATAACAAGGCAGCCTACAGAGAAGTCATCACCCTGACACAGTAGTGCCAAGAAAACAACCTCTCCCTTAATGTTGCAAAAATAAAGGAGCTGGTTGTGGACTACAGGAAGAATGGAGGCAGGCTAACTCCTATTGACATCAATGGATCTGGGATCGAGAGGGTGAAAAGCTTTAAGTTCCTCAGCATACTCTTCACCAAGAATCTCACATAGTCTGTACATACCAGTTATGTGGTGAAAAAAGGACAACAGCGCCTCTTTCATCTCAGACAGTTGAAGAAGTTTGGTACGAGTCCCCAAATCCTATGGACTTTGTACAGGGGCACAATTGAGAGCATCCTGACTGGCTGCATCACTGCCTGGTATGGGAACTGTACCTCCCTCAATCGCAGGACTCTGCAGAGAGTGGTGCGGACAGTCCAGCACATCTGTAGATGTGAACTTCCCACTATTCAGGACATTTACAGAGAGGTGTGCGTAAAAAGGACCCGAAGGATCATTGGGCACCAGAGTTACCCCAGCCACAAACTGTTTCAGCTGTTACCATCCGGGAAACAGTACCGCAGCATAAAAGCCAGGACCAACAGGCTCCAGGACAGCTTCTTCCACCAGGCCATCAAACTGATTAATTCACGCTGACACAATTGTATTTCTATGCTATATTAACTGCCCTGTCGTACGTACTATATATTACAAACTACTATAAATCGCATATTGCACATTTAGACGGAGACGTATCATAAAGATATTTACTCCTCAGGTATGTGAAGGATGTAAGAAATAAAATCAATTCAATTCAATTCCTTGCCTTATCCTCTCTGCAACTTAAAACTGTTTTATTTCTCCCCCAGTTCTGATGAAGGGTCCTCGACCTGAAATGTTTACTCAGTTTCTCTTTTCGCTGTTCCTGCTGTGCGCTTCCAGCCTTTTCGGCATATGTACCTATTTCCTCTTCATTCAATATTCAACATAAACAATGGAAGCATGTTAATATAATTTTATCTATGAGGAAAACACCTCTCAAGACAAGTGAAAGACAAATAAGGCTGGTGCTTGGATCCTTGGGTGGTTAAATTTATCATGTTTTCTGAATTATTTCCAAATTTCTATTTCATGGGACCAACTATCCTGTGTCAATGACCTTATGCATAGTGAACTTCATCTGCACACATATCAGTGATTAAAATAATGCAGCACTGGGGATTCTGGAAGCAGGTATATCAGAATCCTTGCCCAAGAGCCTTAAGTGATGTTGCCTCTTCAATCATAGTGCTGAAAAGAAGGATATTTAAAAATCAGGTAGTAAATTTCTCAGTAGTACAAGTTTCAGCACCTGGTATTTCATCAACATGATGACTGTCGCTTACAGAGTTTTCTCAGTTGGCTCTGAACCAGCAAATCCAAGGTGGAATTACCCCTGCTCTTTTTTTTAAACATTCGTCCATTTATTTGCCAGCACAGTAAATTAAATACAACAGATGCACAACTATGATAAAAGCAGACAAACTGGGATACCCGGCAGGGCAATGCCCTTTCACTGGAACAGGGAAGGTTAGAAATAGAAGCACAAGGTAAGCTTTTAAACATTTTCCATGACTGAACACTATCACTGCTGGTCCTCTGTTACAACACCACGTTCCCACTCTCTCTTCATACTCCTTGTGGCTAGGAAACTCTATCTCCATAAAAAGTTCAGCTATTAGACTTCCATAATTTTAGGTGGCAAACATTGCACAGGTGCACCCACTTCCCAGTGAAGAAACTTCTGTTCATCCCAAGCATAAAAAGATGCACCACAGAAACAAGCCCCTCAGCCCACTGGGAATATACTGACCATCAACCATTCATTTTACACTAGTTCTACATTAGTTCAGTTTTTTAAATTTTTCCCACATTTTCATCAGCCCTCCCTAAAATTTACAATTCACCAATACACCAGAGCCAATTAACCCACAAGCATGCTTGTCTTTGGGATGAATCAGTCATAGAGAGAACATGCAACTCTTCAGACAGACAGGTTCCCAAGATCAGGACTGAATAGTCAAAAGCACACACAGCTCTCTGGCACTTTGAGGCAGCAGCTCTACTAACTCCAACGCTGCGCCAAGTCCCAAATGTCTTTACCTACTGTGACCCTAGTTCTCCACCAGAAGAAATAATCCCCAACTTCAGTTCATCACGCTCTATAAGGATGTTGTATATTTCAATGAGATCCCCTCACATTCTTCAAAACGCAAAAGAATGCAGATCCAATCAATCTAATTTCACGCCAAAATGACAGTCTTGTCATTCAGGAATCAGCCCAGCAAACTTTTGCTGGACTCCAATGGCAAGTATATACAATGTTAAAATACAATGGTGTGGAGATAGAAACAATCTACAACAGTGTAGAAGAGAGGACAGATTAAATGGTCAAAGGGATGCTTGTACAAAGCATTTAGAGGCAACCATTGGATCAAGAAAATAAACAAAAGACAAGACTGCACAAGGACAAATGGGAAAGTAGAATCATTCTAAAATTGTTGATCTCAATGAAGGATGAGATGCTGTACATAGAGTCAGTAATACAGCTTGGAAACAGGCCTTTGGTCCAAGTCATCCATGCCAAAGTGCCTACATGAGCTAGTCCTATTTGCCTATGTTTGCCTACTTCTAAATCATTCCTATTCCATGAACATAACTAAATGTCTTTTAAATGCTGTAACTCTACTGGCCTCTATCACTTCCTCTGGCAGATTGTTCCATGTACCCACCATACTTTATGGAAAAATCTGTCCTTGGGTCTTCTTTAAATCTTCCCCCTCTCACCTTAATCTAAGCCTTCCGGTTTTAGACACCCCTACTTGGGAAAGGGTGACTATTCACTTCATCCATGACCCTCATGATATTATAAACCTCTAAAGATCACCCTGTTGGTCTCCTACTTTCCCGTAGAAACAGCCACAGCCTATCCAGCTTCTCATAATTCAAGGTACCTAGTACTGGCAACATGCTCAGGAATTGCTACTGCATCCTTTCCAACCTTATGATATCCTTCCTATAGCCAGGCAACCAGAACTGCAGATAACATTCCAAGCATGGTCTCAGCAACAACTTGCACAGATGTAATTTGACATTCCAATTCTTTCTCTGTTCCCTTAACTGTGCAAGTCCAGTCCTGGTGTAAACTTTCATAATGACTCATTCTGCACTGGTCAGTGTTAAATTCTAACTGCTATTCAATGGTTGATCAAGATTCTATTGTAATTTTAGATGAACCAGCAATTTTGGAGTACAAGAAACTGGAAAGTGTCCTTTCTACTTCTCTTTCTCCCATGGTCCAATCTCCTCTCCTACTGGACTATTACCTCCCATTTTGTCACTTCATTCCCCTCTTAAATAAATAGCAAAGCATAGCTACCCTCCAGTCTGCCCAGAGTACCTCACCTGTGACTAATGATGATACAAATGTCTTTTTCGGAGCCCCAACAATTTCACCCAATTCACACAATGTTGTAAAGTATACTTGGTCAGGCCCCAGGGACTTATCCACCCTTCTACACTTTAAAACTGCCAGCACCTCTTCTTTTATAAAATAAGTATCTTTCTATACATCAGTACTGAATTCCCTAGTATTCAAGAGCTTCTCCATGGCAAATACAGATGAGAGATATTCAATTTTTTCCATGGCTCCACACATAAACAAAACTGTTTATGGAAACTTAGTAGAGTCTTATAGCGTATTCCTGACTTCTGTTTCTTATATGCTTAAAGAAAAAGTTCTTGATATCATTTATTGGCTGCACGTGCAAGAGTTTTGGGAATTTGCAGGATTGGGCCACTGAGTCAATTATTAAAAATAAACATGCAAAATGTAATTGAAAGTTGACCAATTTGACATTGTAAATAATACCTTGACAATTTATATCTTTTTGCAAAGAATTTATCATGTATAGGAGTCATTATAAATCTGCAGATAACAGTTCAAAGTAAATTTATTATCAAAGTACACGTGTTGCCATGTACAACACTGAGATTAGTTTTCTTACAGACATACTCAAATCCAATAGCCATGACAGAAACAATGAAAGACCACACCCAACATGGCGGACAACCAGAGGGCAAAACTCAACAAAATGTGCAAATAAAGAAAAAACAATACTAAATAAGCAATCAAAATCAAGAACATGAGAAGAGTCCTTGAAAGTCAGTCCAGAGGTTGCATCAAAGGTTACTGATATTCTCCTATCAACAAACTGCTTAGAAATAGTTATGAATTTTCTTGAAAATGTGTCCCCAAATCTCAACATAATGTTACAGAAAAATTAAAAGGGGCACAACTATTGATTTCATGTGGTTGTAATTTTAGGAGTTCTAATGATGATATTGATATATTTCAAAATTAACAACTACAAATTTCTCTTCCTAGTTACTACCCTTTTGCTCTTAAAATAGTTTTTGCACCTCTTTGGCAGAAAAAATAAAGGAGAATTCCATTTCATGTCTTTTTGTCCTATTGATCTCCTTCTTAAGTTTACTACTACATCCTTTATCTCAGTTCACTTAATTCCAGCTGCCTATACATGACATATGCCTCCGTTTTTCCTGAATGGGGTCTTAATATTCCTCATCAACCAGGGCTCCCTAGTCCTATCAGACTTGCCCTTCACTCCAACAGAAAAATGTTGGCTATGAACACTCGCCATTTTTCTTTTAAAATGCTTCCACTGGCCAGACATCCCTATACCTTCCCATAGCCCATCCCAATTAACTTCTGCCAATTCTCATCCAACATCATCAAAAATGAATTTTGATCCAATTCTGGACGTTAACTTTATCAAAGTGCTCTTCCACTGACAATCTAGCTACTTCCAAATGGTTGGCCAGGTGTTGCCCCTCTCTAATTCTGCCATCTATACTATACTTAAAGAAAATTTTCTTGGGGATCTTAAATTCTGCCTCAACCTTCAGCAATACAGTCATCCCAAAAGAGAAATGCCATTACTCTACATGTTTACTCTTCTAAGCACCAATGACTGTTGACTGTTTTCTACCCATATAGCCTTACCGAATGACCTCTCTGACACAGGAATATGTTCTCAAAGTACTACTATAATTTTTCTCTAATCAAAATGCACATCTCTCTACAATCTTACCTCCACCTCTATCATACATACTCTAACTTCCTCCACCAAATACCATCCTCCATTGAGTAGAGGTTGACAGTGTCCTCAAATAACTGTTCCATTTCTCCAAATTCTGCCTTCAACCTTTCACCTCTATCACCAGGGACATGACAGACTTTTCCTTTGTTTTCAGTCTCCAGCTTTCATATTGATCATGTTCTGCTATTCCTAGCACTATTCAGCATAATGTCACTACTAAACATACACTATCCTCTTCTTTCAGCATTTCGAAGGAACTATTCCCTCTTTGATCTGCAGGTTCACTCCAAGCTCATGGTCATATTTTATACTCCTCCCAAAGGCCGCAAGATTCAATCAGGCAATTATTTGTATTTCTCTTAATTTAGTGTTCTGTACTCACTGTCCACTAGACCAAATGCAATTTATATGAACTGTGTGCATTCAATCATTTCTCCTCCCAAATATGATTCAAGCTGCTATTTACCTATAGTTTGAATTTATCATTTATTATCTCACTTTAATTTTGGCACAATTTAGAAGCAGAGGTCAAAAAATTTCAAGGGAGCTGATCCTTGTGCAGATGCTATTTTCTGATTGGACACATTGCAACTTTCCAAACACAACACCAACGTTAAGGCACACAAAATGCTGAAAGAACTCACATGGCCAGACAGCATCTATAGAAAAGAGTACAGTCAACGTTTCGGGCTAAGACCCTTCATCAGGGCCGAGATTAATAATTCAATTGGATCATGCTATGCCTCTGGATATCCATGAATATTGTTTCCATTTCAGCCCCGTTATCATCTTTACACAATCTTGCACTTTCATCCCTTAAGGGAGTTAATTTCTTTTGTCCCCTACCATAAACCTTGTCTGTTTCACTCATCCTCCCCACTTCTCCCAATCTTAACTTACTTGTTACAAAGACCACGCAGCCCATCAAGTCTATGCCTGCTTCCATCTGAAGGATGCGTTTAATCCCTTTCATCTTATTTCACTATAACCAATTCTTTCTCACATAGCTATCACTCCCTTTTGATTCATTTGCCATCTACCTATACTAACAGTAACTACCAATACATCACAGGGAAGTAAAATGAAATTGGAGAATCCCAGAAAACCACTGCAGTCACAAGGATAATGTACACAAGTATAACATCCATGGTCAGGATCAAATATGGATCACTGGATTTTAACATTTACTTTTATCATGATCATTTTAATTTCTGATTCAACTTCACTGACTTTTAACTGTTTCTCTTTCAACACATCACCTGTAAATACACAGTATCGTCAAGATATTTTGATGATTTATAATTAGCCAGATCAGGAGCAGGAATTGGTAAGACAGATCAAATGCATCATTCTGCTACTATTTCAGTTAAAAATCAACAAAACCTAAAGCAGGGATGAAACCCAAGACTCCTCTGACCCAATTGCACAGTATCATACCCTTAATCATCAGGCTATTAAAAATGTTTTTTTCCCAAATCATGCTAATTAGAAGAAAACCATGTTTTCTAAAGCAGGTCGCTCAAACTGTAAAAAAAATATTTGTCATTATTGCTGCAATGTTGTTTTCAGGAAATTGCTACTTAACTGGTGTTGTCACATTGTTACAAATATCAATTCACTAAATCAGGAAACAGCTTGGCTGTCACTTCTCTGCAGATTTCCTAGGAAAGTTCTGATTACAATGAGTACACTATAATAACAATTAACCAGAATAAACAGCAGGATCATATAGAAAGAAACTTAATTAAATTATCCAAAAAGCTGTGGGCATCAGCACTGTACTATTTTGAATGTTGAGCTTCCTCTGCTACTTTCAATGTATCTCAATTTTCAGCTGTATAAATATTTGCAGAAAAAAATGCCATTGTTCATTACAAATTCAAAATGTATAACAGGCTCTTTTTTAAAATAATAAAACCCTTACAAACGTTTTCACAAGAACAGATGGTGGTAATGTGCCAAAGCTTATATTGAATTGAAAATTCAAATGATTACGAATTTTAGCATTGGTTATAAATTTTAAAATAAAACTTTACTCATTGGTAAAGTTCAGTAAGTTCTCCAGTATTCAGTGAACCCACGCTATAATATATAATAAAATTACTCATTCTTCTGAGAATTGCATTTCACCATTGCTTCTAAGTCTATGACAGTCAACAAATGAGTTTAATCCATCAGACCTTGGGACTGGAGGTGGCAGACTAGCAGATTTTTGAGACTGTGGATGTTCCAATTAATACTACAATGTACTTCTCAAGTAGAGTTGGATAACACAGAATTGACTGTTTGACCCAATCATGACAACTGTTTTGTCCATATACACTAATTCCATGTGACCTTATTAGGTTCATATCTGTCTCTGCCCTGCCTGTTTAAAAGTCTTTTAAGCATAGTGATTGTGTCCAATTCCATGATGTAACGTGGCAGTGAGTTCCAGATATCAACTACTGTGTTAAGAAAAAAACACTCCCTCCTTTCACATGAAATGCATACTTTCTTCTTTCATACCTTTAATTCACTTTCTTCCCCCAAATAAAATCACTTCCCCAGCAAATCTGTTAATTTTCAAGGGAATGCAGCAAACAGAACCTGGTGACTTTCATTCAAGAATGCAAAGAAGGTCCCGGCGAGTTTAAAGGAAGTGCAAGAACCCCAAGCCCAGCTACATGGGAATTGCAATCCTTGTTACATAGAGTGGAGTACACAGGTTATAAGCCATATGCCAAAACACCAGGATTTCAGAATATTCAGGGAGCTGATTATTGGAGTTTTACTGTACTGCACTATTAGAAACAAACTTGATCCTGTGTTCCTAAATCTTAAAATGTTACAGAAAAATTGTGCAGTAATAGGAAGCCCAAATAGTATTAATTAGAAATAGATAATACCAGGACAGTACTTTTTGCTCAAAGAAGAGAACTTGTAGAAGAAAACTGCACAGCCAATGGCAATGAACAATGTATATTAGAGAAATATTACAAAAAAAATCACCAAAGAAACTATTCACTAGAAGTTGGAGAACAGGTTTCTCCTGAATAACAACAGTTAAAATGCAAAAGGCATACATAAAGCTTCAGAGACTGATGGCTTTTTTTTAAAAAAAAGAAAGGCGACCATCAAAAAATTGGGGTGTTTACCCAAATACTTTTGCTCAGGCTGAAGAGATGGGTGGACAGGACAACAATAAATGCATAACAAATATGAACAACTGAAATAATAATTTCACTCAGCCCTTCTGTGGAGCGGACCAAATGTTAAGCCACATTTTCACTGTCAATTGCAGTACTGCCTTAGTGCTACAGTTATGAAACCAATGCAACCAGTTATTGAGTTATATCTTGCTTAATTTTTGCTAAAAGGTTATGACTGGAACCACTGGTATCCAGAAGGTGAAACTCACAGTTCCAGACTACTGCACAGAAACAAATAAAATACTCAACTCCAGGACATACTGGTAAATTCAGTTTATGCTGCCAGAGCAGGGCCCAGTGGTGCTGGACTCCCCACACACTTAGATCTTCCATCAGGTCTTAGCAAGTGCAGAATCAAACATCTTAACAGGGATGAAAGGGCAAATATTTAGTAGACAAAGAGGAAAACAAGTTCTGGTTTCCCTCCTCTTTTCCTTTCTTCTTGGTCCATTGTCATCTCCCAATTCTTCATCTTCAACCCTTTACCCTTTCTACTTATTCCTCCCAGCATTTTACTTCACTCCCCCTCCGCCACCATATTATTCTGACTTTTACCCTGTTCCTGTCCAGTCCTGATGATCTCTTCCCAAAGCATTGACTGTTTATTCCCCTCTATAGATGCTGCCTGATTTGCTAAGTTCCTCCAGCATTTTGAGAGTGTTACTTACAAATTATTTTGCACTAGCTTAATTTTTTTAATTATCCTAATAAAGTGCTTGGTTTCAATTGAGCAACAAGGCAATGGTTAGAGGGAAGAAGAGAAGATTAAAGAGAGAACAGAATGAGGTGAGAAACAAAAGTTGACAAAATGTGAAGAAAGGAAAATAATGGGACAGTTCAGCAAGAGGGGAATACGATTGGTTATGTTTCTCACAGAACAATTCAAGTCCTGAAAATCTGCATTAACAAAATCTCCTTTAATGTTTCCAGTCTTTAATTTTGCTGTCACAAAGGCAATTTTTGAAGAGACACTGAAAGGTCAAATTATAAGTTACAACAGTCCAAAATGTGAAGTTAGTACCGGAAAAGTTCTATAAATAGACAGCACCACACCATTCAATTTGGTTAAGAATTGACAAAACAGCATGATAATCAACCATGTATTAAAGTTTTGATCCACTTTCATATTTTAGTCCATTAAATATAAAGCAACCTTTATCATAAAAAGTTATTACAGACCACTACAAAAGCGGGGAAAAAAATAAACTTCTCTGGGTGAAAAAGAATGATAAATGATAACTTGCCATCATTTTATTTAAGGGTGAAGCATGTCATAAAGCTGTTCTGCCATATAGAACCAATTACATAAAATAAAACCATCTAATTATTGTTCTTTTGACAGCTATTTCTTTCCTTTAATTTCAATGAGGCCGCTTTATTTGCAGCAGGTCTAATCTGCTGCGGTCTCAGTATATAGATTTTAGAATGTGAGAACACAGAAACCAAGGAAGTGTTCACCATCGCAATAGATTCCATGAATTACCCACTGGCGCAATGCAAATGTTCCAGTGCCAGTAGTTCACAGGAGCAGACAGCAGAAGTTTAGTATCTACCCAAGTCCTAAGTACCCAAGTACAAATCTGAACTGTTAATTATTTTGAAACACCTGTGGTAGTTATCCCAGAAAAGAGTTGTAAATTACCTGTCTAAGCAAATTCTCCAAATTGCAATACTCTCCTCAAAATTTGTTCTCAGAAATTCCAAAATATGAAACATTCTAATAATGAAAATCAGATGTAATCACAAATAACAGAAGTCACAGTTCACCTGTATCGCCTATCCCTACTTCTGTATCTTTTCCTAACCTTAATTTGCTTTGATCCATTAATGGCAGCTACGTATGCCGCAAGTCTCGCATTTCTCTCCATATATATCACCAGCTTCCTTTGATTTGTTATTCAAATCCTTAAAATTTTTTCTTCATCAGATTTTGGTCACCGGTCCCAATATTTCTTTCTGTAGTGTTAAATTTGTGTGACAACATCCCTGTAATTTTTCAAGTATCTTGGCTAGCAAGGCAGCTTTGTCTCCCAGGTCCAAATAAATAATCGAAAACTTCATCACCTGATATTACCTTGTATCCAAAAGAACTCTGAATTGTTTATTACAGGATTTCACTATCAACTGAAAAAGCTGTTATTAAACATTTTTTTTCAACCATACTTTAAAATTAAATATTAAAAATAAAAATGACATTTATGCTCTTATGCATTACAAATCAAGCAAGCAATAATGCTAAATAATTTTATAGTCATTTAGAAAGACTTAACGAAATGGTTCTCGTATAGAGGCATGTTATTTAAACTTATTTGAGAGCTAATGCTGATGACAAACCTGCACAAAATATGCCTGGTACCTCACTGCGCAATATAACAGTTCGAACATTATTATCATGTTTCACTTCTTCTATTGCTGCTGCCATCTAAATAAGAGAAAACACAATAATGTACAAAATCAAAGATACCGAGAAACAATGTCAAACCAATATAGTTGTATGCCCATGCTTAGCTCACTCATGAACATGCTTCCACTTCACCAGCTTATTCTTTGATTTCTTTCTAACATAATTACTCAGCTTTGCGTTAGTCATCTATATCTCAACTGCTCCAACTAGCATGAAACTTTCTAACCACTTCAGTTACTTTCATACTCCCCAGTTTTAGTAAAGCAATAAGGAAACATTATCCCTGAGTCAATGGTACTTCAATGATTTCTGAGTATGTGCACCTTTAATCTTTCACCTACTAGATCCTTCTCTTCCTCTACCCACAATGAAAATTATCATTTATCATACCAAACTGCAACATTGGATGTTTATCTGTATAATAATTAACATGTGATTTACATGCCTATACTGGACAAATATTTATGCCATATATTTTTGCAGCCTTCTCAGAATTAAGTAAGTCCACCCATTTGATAGCATGTGCAAACTTTCAAATTGTTTATCTGTTTCCAATTGTAAATTATTCATATAAATGGCAAAATAAACAACTTAAAAAATCAATTTCCATCAATCTCAGAAAAAAACATTTAATTGTAACATTCTTCATTTTGTTCAATTGGCAACATTACCTTGTTCTTCAGCTTGTTACATAGCCTGACTAAACATATCCAGTCCAGTCCAGTCCGGTCCACTCATGAATTATTAATCCACTACTTCAAAGCCATTTGACAGTCCAATAATCTGCAACTACCAGACTTCCTTACTTCTTCAAAGAATTGGACAAAGTTTGTGCTGCATGTCTGGTTTCAAACCAAATTTAAGTGTTCTTTGTATTTCAGATTTGGGGATTTCCTTTTTCCCTTTCTTCTCAGAAATTAATTTGTAACTATCTAGATTTGTCCCATCACCTTTCTAAAGAGAGGACCACCATTATCTGTTTTGTAGTCACTTGGGGGGTGGGGGGGGGGTGAAGAGACTTGAAAACAGCAAATACCACTTTCTAATGATGCCCAATAATAAATAACCAATAGATAAATGACCAACGGACTTTTCCTAGTTGTTCCTTGCCCTTCCAATAACATACAAATGCAAGTGCTTACCATGTCCACAAGTTTTCTGCTGATTGCATTTTTGGACTGTGGTCTATTTATTCCAAGTACAACAATTCCTGTTAAAATATAAAAAAATGAAATTAATCTGCCATCTTCTATAATTTTCGTAAATTCATAAACTAAAGTAAAATATTAAACTAAATCCCTAATGCTAGTTAAGAGGAATAATAAAAATTAAATAGGGAAATTAAAGGGGAATTTGTGAAATCAGAAAACATTACATTAACAAAATAAGAATGAAGTTAATTTGCAATTAAGGATAGCTGTGCAGAGATACTGGATTTTTAAAAAGGCAGAAGGACTACATAGTTTGCATGAATCAAAGTAAACTTGTCTCCAGAATATGGAATCATAAAATCATGAGGAGATCCGTAAGAAACAGGCCCTTCGGCTCTCAACATTCACAACAACCAGCAACTACCCAAATACATTAATCCTACAATAATTCCAGTTTTATTCTCATTGCATTCCCCTGGATTCTACCCTTCACTGACACACTCGGTCAAAATACAGTGCCCAATTAAGCTACCAACCTGCACATCTTTGGAAGATGGGAGGAAACCAGAGCACTCAGAGCAAACCCACACTGTCACAGGGAGAGTCTGCAAACTCCACACAGACAGCACCCAAGGTCAGGATTGAACCTGGGTGAGGCGGTGGCTCTACCAGCTGCGCTTCTGTGCTGTGCAACTGAGACACACACCAATGTATGGAGCTAAATAATGTCATAAGCTCTAATTAGCATTTTTCAACCCTCCTTCAATAATGGAATAATGTGAAAGACTATGAAAGTTACGTTGTTATTCTATAATGTACCATGGGCCAATAAACTCAAACTCAGTAACAGGAAATAACTGAAATCCTATGAATGGAATAGAAGATTTACATCAGGTTTGAGTTCTTGATCTCTTCTCACACATGCAGCCTAACCTGCTGAACATTTCCAGCATTTTCTGCTTCTATTTTAGATTTTGCAGCATTTCATACATTTTCCCTAGCTATTGACTATTTCTCTCCCTTACATCTGACAAATTCAACTACTGTACAGCCACCCACCCAACCCTATAAAATTCAGCTGATCCAAAATTTAACTGGCCATATCTATGTCACATTCAGTCTTCAGCTCCGCGCTCAATATTCTAAATCAGGTTCTCAATCTTAAAATACCCTTTTTTTTTTCCCCTAACCTTGCCAAACCCCTCATCCATAACATATTCATTCCCAGCCAATCACAGATTGGGAACAAGAGAAATGACTCACACCAGTTGGCCAGTGTGCAGTCAAAAGCAGCGCTTTGTGGGAGTTTTGGTACTTGAACAGCAGCCAGTCAGATATCAGGATTCATTAGCAAGGCCAAACAAAAATAAGGCAGGGGCAAGTGGAGCGGCTTTTGTTGGAGTGAACAGTGTTAGAATGGAGATTTGAAGCTTGAGGGAGAGAAGGAGAAAAGCTGTAGGTAGATTTTTTTCCAGTTTATTTATTGTTTCCTCCTTTATAATTGCACAGTTAAAATACATTATTGCACATTTAGAGCAGTGGGGATGCCAGGCAAGATAGCTGGATACTCCTCTTGCAGGATGTCAAGTCCCTGATGACTTCACCTGCAAGAAGTGCATACAGCTACAGCTTCTAACAGACTGTGTTAATGAATTGAAGCTGGAACTAGATGAACTCTGGATCATTTGGGAGGCTGAGGGGATGATAGGCAGGACATATAGAGAGGTAATAACACCCAAGGTGCAGGACACAGGAAACTGGATGACGGTCAGGGGGGTGAAAAGGGTTAAACAGCCAGTGCAAAGTACCCCTGTGACCATCCCCTGCAATACCACTTTGGATACTGTTGGGGGTAATGACCTAGTAGAGGAAAGTTACTGTGGTCAGGTCTCCAGCAGTGAGTCTGGCTCTGTGGGTCAGAAGTGGGGAGAAGACATGACTTGTCGAGCTGTCATGATAGTGGATTTGTTAGTTAGGGGGAAGAGAAAGGAGGTCCTGGGGACAAAAACAAAACTCCCAGATGCCTCCTAGTGCCAGGGTCTGAGACATTCTTAAGTGGGAGGGTGAGCAGCCAGAAGTCACAGTCCACATAGGTACCAATGCCATAGACAGGAAAAGGGACGAGGTTCTACAAAGTGAGTCAGGGAGTTAGGAGCCATGTTAAAGGACAGGACTCCATCGTTGTGATCTCAGGATTGCTACCTGTGTCACAAGCTAGTGAAATCAGAAGTAGGAAGATCATACAGTTTAATACATGGCTAAGGAGTTGGTGTGGGAGGGAGGGCTGCAGGTTTTTGGATTATTGGGCTCTCTTCTAGGGAAGGTGGGACCTGTACAGAAAAGGCAGCTTGCACCTAAAGGGGGACTAATATCCTAGTGGGAAAGTTTGCTAGTACTACGGGGGGGGGGGGTCATGTTTAAACTCGAGTTGCAGGAGGATGGGAACCAGATTACCAGAACAGACAGTGGAGTGATTGGTGATGGTAGAAACATATGTTATTAAGACCTCAGACAAATTCAGGAAGTAAAAGGTTGAGCATGGTGTGACTATGGTCTTAGTTGCATATATTTCAATGCAGCAAGTATTGTAGAAAAGGCAGATGAGCTCAGGGCATGGATCAGTACTTGGAATTATGATATTGCAGCCATTAGTGAGACTTCATTGTTGGAGGGGCAGGACTGGCAGCTCCATAGACACAGAGTCTACAGAAGTGAAGCAAAGCAGCAGTGAGGTCATGAGCCCTGTACAGATTACAGCAGAGAAGGTGTTTGCTGAGACAAATGAGGGTGGACAAATCCCCAGGGCCTGACAAGGTGTTCCCTCAGTCCCTGTGGGAGACAAGTGCAGAAATTGTTGTGGCCCTAGCAGAGATATTTAAATCATCCTTAGCAACAAGTGAGGTACCAGAGGATTGGAGGATAGCTAATGTTGTTCCATTGTTTAAGAAAGGCTCTAAGAATAAACCAGGAAGTTATAGACCAGTGCGCCTGACATCAGTAGTGGGAAAGATTTTTTTATATGAGTATCTGGACATACAGGGATTGATTAGGGATAGTCAGCATTTTTTTTTTGCATTGTAGATCATGTCCAACCAACCTTAAGAGTTTTTTTTGAAGAAGTTACCAGGAAGTTGATAAAGGCAAAGCAGTGGATGTTGTCTACATGGACTTCACTAAGGTCCCACATGGCTTCAAAGGTTTCAAAGGTACATTTAATGTCAGAGAAATGCATATAATATACATCCTGAAATGCTTTTTCTTCGCAACCATCCACGAAAACAGAGGAGTGCCCCCAAAGAATGGACGACGGTTAAATGTTAGAATCCCAAAGTACCCCCCCCCCAGCTCCCCTCCCTTCTGCGCATAAGCAAGCAACAATCCCCCCGTGGGAGGTTGGGCTGGTCTAGAAGGTTCAGTTGCTTGGCATTCAAGGTAAGGTAGTAAACTGAATTAGATGATGACTTTGTAGGCAAAGCTGGAGAATGGAGAGTGGGTTGCCTCTCTGACTGGAGGACTGTGACTAGTCGAAAACCACAAGGATTGATGCTGGGTCCGTTGTCGTTTGTCATCTATATTAATGCTTTGAATGATAATGTGGTTAACTGGATCAGCAAATTTGCGGATGAAACCAAGATTGGGGGAGTAGTGGACCCTGAGAAAGACTATCAAAGCTTGCAGCAGGATCTGGACCAGTTGGAAAAATGGACTGAAAAATGACAGATGGAATTTAATGAAGACAAGTGTGACTTTGGGACCAACCATGGTAGGTTTTACATGGACAGGGGTACAAGAACCTCAAAAGCATTGCTGCAAATAAACTGCCATATCTTATCACACTAGGGTGGCATGGTAGCGTAGCAGTTAGTGCAACACTTTACAGTACCAGCAATGACTGATTGGGGTTCAATTCCCACTGCAATCTGTAAGAAATTTCCACATTCTCCCTGTGACTGCATGGGTCTCCTCCCCCATTCCGAAGATGTACAGGTTAGGATTGGGTTTTGTTTGTTATGGGTATGCTATCACAGGGACAATTGTGCGCTGCCTGCTGCACATCCTTGGACTATGTTGGTCATTAAAGCAAATGACAAATATCACTGCATGTTTCATTGTACATGTGTCAAATAAAGCTAATCGAATTCCATTTTTTCAATATCACTGGAAAAATTCAGATGACTAATTTCATCAACAGAAAAAAATTTTTAGACATCTTTAGCAAAATACTTACTTGGCGAAAAGAGTTACCATAAACACAGAAACTGGCTGACTAGCGGGCTGGTTAAATGTTGTTGCAACAACAACTAGGCGCTCAACATCAGCATGACCACTGAATTAATTCTCAACTTCAGAAAGGGGAAGTCAGGAGAATACACACCAGTCCTCATTGAGCGGTCAACAGTGAAAGGGTGAGCAGCTCAAAGTTCCTGGACATCAACAACTCAAGAGGATCTATCCTGGGCCCAACACATTAATGCAATCACAATGACACACCAGTGACTCTACCTCATCATGGAACAACTTTATTTGCCACATACATTTACATGTATTAGGAATTTGCTGTGGTGTGTTGGTGCAACAAGTAACAATAAACAACACTGAATGCTAAGAATAAAGAATTATACATAAAAAAAAATAAACTTAGTGGTTAAAGTACAGAAATAGAATAAAATGTGCATAGGTAAATACCAGCATTTATTTACGATGTAAACAGCATTATAATATTATAATAGATTAAAGCGTTGACAGTGCAGTGCAGTGAAAACTGATAGCAGGGGTTGGAGTGGCCAACTAGAATGGTTGAATAGATTAACTGCCTGGAGGAAGAAACTTTTGAGATAGCGTGAAGTTTTTGTTTTAATAACCCAACAGCACTTTCCAGAATGGAGTTTCTGGAAAAAGCAGTTTCCAGGATGGGTAGTGTCAATAACGATTTTTTTTCCTGCCTGCTTCTTTGTTCTGGATGCACTCTAGTCATGCAGTGATGGTAGTCTACAGCCAATAAACTTTTCAGCTGACCTGACAGATCACTGTAGTTTTCATATATTGAGAGAATACTGCTCCAAACTAGACAGCAATGACTGATGTGAGGGTGTTCTCTGTGATGGTAGTGTAGAATTGCACTAGGTATGTTCTGGGGAAGATGGGATTTTACCAACTGCTGAAAGAAGTACATCCTCTGCCGAGCCTTTCTGTTAATGAAGGAGATATGGTTCTCCACCCAAGGTCCTGCAAGATAACGATGCCAAGGAACCATAATGTTGAAGTGGTGCTAACTGTACAGTTGTTGATGATGAGTGGGTTGAATCGAGACATATTTCTCCTGAAGTCAACATGCATCTCCACAGTTAAGGAAATTCCACTCCAAGTTACTGTGACTACACCAAGAGACTAGCTTGCTAACTTTCTAGTGATTCTTGGATTCGTCACCACTGGTGATTAGTCCAATGTCAGTGGTGTCATCCACAAATTTTATTAGTTTAACTGATGAAGTTTATATACTTTCACATCAGTCATTACCGCCTGGTTTGGTGCAGCATTCTCTTACAATATACAAAACTACAGTGAATTGTCAGATAATCTAAAAAGTTCATTGATAAATAATCACTGCAGGACTTGTATGTGTTCAGGACAAAGAAGCAGGCAGGAAATATCATTGTGGATACTGCCCACCCTGGAATCTACCTTCAGTACAAGATGGTGGTGTGTTCAGAAGCAGCGGTCTCTCAGGCAACCAAAGGTGTTTTTGTCTTTTTTAAACATCTTTTTTTACAACTGCAAGTGAATGCTAGACACTGAGAACTTCAAGCATTGCAGGTCTACCCCGTCAGTGAGCTGCTCATTAGTGCACAAGCTGGACATGGTGCGAACCGTGTTACTGCCTGCTAAGAGAGGCATTGGAGCCAGTGCACAAAAGCAGAGGGCAGTATAACAGCACGTGATTGTCTCAGACATTTCGCTTGTGATTGCAAGACCCTGTTGGACACTGAGAGTGTTAATTACACCAAGTCCGCTTATTGACATGACGTATGACAGGGGAGCTGTGTGGCCTAGTGTAGCAAGGACTAGGCCTCAAGCAATGGGCTTGCCCTTTACAGCAGTACAAGAGAGGAGATGCCGGAAGTGGTGTAGCATTGCGTCCATGCTGGGTTGGGAGTTGCCCCACCCATTGGTGCTGCCATCCAGTGTTTGCTCAGTTGAAGCCAAGCTGGATTGCGTGGGAGTGTGCATACATTCATCTGCAGACTGCTGAGAACTGCTTGTTCTTACAGAAAACACCCATGCACCATCTATTTACAGGACATGTCATTCAGGGACTTGGGCTATATATACTTTTTGGTATAACTGTATGTTTACTTGCCATCTTACATGTGCTACTTGTACCTTGTACTGTGTATAACTGTTGCTACAGTATTTTGCACCTTGGCCCCAGAGGAACACTGCTTCATTCTGCTGCATTCATGGGTATTCATGTATGGTTGAATGATGATTAAACTTGAACTTGACGGTTCACTGGAGACACATTCATTGGTGTACAGAGAAAACAGGAAAGGGGTGAGACACACCGCTGTGATGCGTCAGTGCTGATTGAGCAAGATGTGGAGATGTGCTTGCCTAATCTCACTTGCTGCCTCCTGTCACAGAGGAAGGTTGTGATCCATCTGCAGATGGGACTTGAAGCCTTGAGGCGCCCCAAGATGACGGGTGAAGTGTTTTAGCAACCTCATTAGGAAACTGGGATGACTTGGTATGTCACAAAAGACTGTTGCAATTTTCTATAGATGAATGATGGACGGCATTCTTACTGGTTGATGCACATGAGGCTGCAAAGGGTGGGAGACTCAGCTAATTCCCACCAGAGGGCATCTTCAAGAGGTTGTGTCTCAAGAAAGCAGCAAACATCATTAAAGATCTTCACCATCTGGAACATGCCCAATTCAAACAACTACCATCAGGGAGGATATATAGAACATCACGACCCCATTCAATGTTTTAAAAACAGCTTCTTGCGCTCTGCCATTAGATTTCTGAATGGCTCATCAAAAACATTTCATATTGCTGCTTTTTCCACTATTTATTTTGCAACTTAGTAATCTTTATGTCTTGCACAATACTACTGCCACAAAACAACAAACTGTATGGCATACAGCCAGTGGCCAGTTTATTCAGTACACCTGCTCATTAATGCAAGTATCTAATCAGCCAATCATCTGGCAGAACTCAATGCATTAAAGCATGGAGACATTGTCAGGAGGTTTAGATGTTGTTCAGACCAAACATCAGAATGGGAAATAGAAGTGGTCTAAGTGACTTTGCCTGTGGAATAATTGTTGCTGCCAGGCAGGGTGGTTTGAGAATCTCAGAAACTGCTTACCTCCTGGGATTTTCACACACAACAGTCTCTAAAGTTTACAAAGCATGATGCGAAAAACAAAAAAGCATCCAGTGAGCAGCAGTTCTGTGAGTGAAAGCACTTTGTTAATGAGAGGTCAGAAGAGAATGGCCAGACTGGTTCAAGCTGACAGGAAGGCAACATTACCTCAGATAACTATGCATTATAACGGTGGTGTGCAGAACAGCATCTCTGAACACACAACACATCGAACTTGAAGTGCATGGGCTACAACAGCAGAAGACAGCACCATGTTCCACTACTATACTGAACAGAGTAGTGTTACGAATTCGTAACGTACCAGCAGCAAGAGATGGCAAATTGAGTCGAGTTTCAATATTAAAACCACTATATTTATTTACATCTACTCAAAAATATAGAAAATTAAATAAACTACTTTCTAAAACAGAAGTTAACAGTGTTATGCGTCTATAACTCCCTTACAGTCAAACTTAGAACCTGTTCTTAACAAATTTTACTCAAGCACAGTCGTAAAGTGGCAGTTCAGAGAGTCCCAGTAATTCACGAAATAGGTGAGAGGAGAAACTTGTGGATTCACAGTGAAGCGACGAGGCGCTCACGATGAATTCCAAAGATTCCACGGCTAGCGAACGAAGAAACGGTTACCAAAATCCCAGCCGAGGGATACTGTTTTGAAGTCCATGAAGAGCAATTTCACAAAGTGACTGTCACGAAATCCACACCCACGGATCATACGAAGGACAGACACATCTCCACAATGCACAGTGTGCCGCTGATTAACCCAATCCTTTGGGTATGGGTAAGCATTAGGCTTTACCCTTCTCAATCGTGAGCTGTTGCCAGATAGCTCGAAGTGCAGTCTTCACTCTTTCTCTCTTTCCTTCGACTCTCTTCTCAGCAAAATGTCCACATTTCTTTTATACTGTCGGCATACGTCAGAAGGTAACATTCACAGAAACGAAACTGTGGATTCGAAGTATAATGAAAATGGGAACACGTGATGCCCACAGTAAAAGAAACTATGGACTCCCAGGAAAATGAAACTGTGGACACATAACAGTAGCCACTGAGTATGTGTGGGTGTTAGTGATTGGATGACTGCAATTCTGAATGGATATTGGGAACCATACGATTTGAGGAAACTGATAGTTGTTATCTATTATTTTTTTCTTACAAAGGAGTCAAAATTCAAAGTAAATTTATGATCAAACTACATATATATCGCCATATACAGCCCTGAGATTTGTTTTCTTGCAGGCATACACAGTAAATCCAAGAAACATAATAAATCAATGGAAGACTGCACCCAACACGACAAACAAGCAATGTGCAGAAGACAACAAATTGTGCCAATACAAAAGAAAAAAAGTAGTAATAATAATAATAATAATAAATAAATAAGCAATAAATATCATGAAAAGTCCTTGAAAGCGAGCCCATAGGTTATGGAAACAGATTTGGAGCCAGTAAGGTTGAGTGAAATTGTCTCCTCTGGTTTAAGAGTTTGATGGTTGAGGGATAATAACTGTTACTGAACCTGGTGGTGCGGGTTCAGAGGCTCCTGTAGCTTCTTCTTAATGGCAGTAGCAAGAAGAGAGCATGGCCTGGATGGTGGGGGGGTCCGTGATGACGGATACTGCTTTCCCGCAACAGCACTCCATGTATTTGTGCTGAAAGGTGGGGAGGGCTTTATCCGTGATGGACTGGGCCGTACCCACTACTTTTTGTAGGATTTTCCATTCAAGGGCATTGGTGTTTCCATACCAGTCTATGATACAGCCCGTCAATATACTCTCCACCACTCATCTATAGACATTTCTCAAAGTTTTAGATGTCATGCCGAATCCTCACAAACTTCTAAAGTAGAAGCACTGGCATGCTTTCTTTGTAATGGTACTTTAATATACTATACATATAATGACACTTTAACATAATTATATTGGTTAAATTAAATAAGTAGTGCAAAAATAGAAATATAAAAGATGCGAGGTAGTGTTAATGAGTTTAATGCCCATTCAGAAATCTCAGAAATCAGATGGCAGAGGGGAAGAAGCTGTTTGTGAATCATTGAGTGTGTGCCTTCACGCTTCTGTATTGCCTTCCTGATGGTGACAATGAGGATAAAGCATGATCTGAGTGATGGGGGTCCTTAATGATGGCCATCACCTTTCTGAGGCATTGCTCCTTGAAGATGTCCTGGATACTACAGAGGCTAGTGCTCATGATGGAGCTGACTAAGTTTACAACTCTCTGCAGCTTATTTCTATTTTATGCAGTAGCAACCCCCCCCCCCCACAACCAAAACTAGACAGTAATGTAGCCGGTTGCTGACCCTTACCACTTCTGATTCCCCAATAAGGACTGCTCATGGACCTCCATACCCCCCCACCCCGCCAAGCTTTCCTCCTCTTAAAGTCAATGATCAGTTCCTTGGTCTCGAGGACATTGCATGAGAGGTGTTTGTTTTGGCACTCCACTCAGCCAGATCTTCAATCTCCCTCCTATATGCTGATTCGTCACCACCTTTGATTCAACCAATGACAGTGGTGTCATCAGCAAACTTAATTATAACTTCGGAGCTACGCTTATTTTCATAGTCATGTATAAAGTGAGTAGAACAAGGGACTAAGCACACAGCCTTGTAGTGCACCTGTGCTGATGGAAATTGGAGAGATGTCATTGCCAATCCAAAAACTGACTGGGGTCTGCAAATGAGGAAATCAAGGATTCAGTTGCACAAGGAGGTACTGAGTCAAAGGTCTTGAAGCTCATGATTAGTTTTGAGGGGATGGGAGTATTGAATGTGGAGCTGTAGTCAATAAAGAGCAATCTAATATATGCACCTTTAGTATCCAGATGCTCGAAGGTTGAGTGAAGAACCAATTAAATGGCACTTGCTCTGGAACTGTTATGACAGCAGGCAACTAGAATGGATCCAAATCACTTCTCAGGCAGGAGTAGATTCTTTCGGTCAAGATGGCGCCAGTGAACAACAATTCCTCAGGCTACATCTTCCAGATAGCCAATTAGTTCACCTGTTCTCCACCTTTTACTTACTCCTTTTATCATAATTGTTTTCCGGAAACTGTTGGAGCCTGTGACTTACAGTTTGAAGTTCAATCGAGTGATCTAGTACCCTGCTGTTTCCAAGAAAATTCCAGGGAGAGGGCGACAAGCACATGCTGTCCCAAACAGGAGACCAGAGACAGGGAGCACGATCAACTCCATTTCTCGCTTATCGAAACGTCAAGGAAAATTGAAACACTGAGGCGAATGTAGAGGAGGCCGGGTCCACAGTCACTCTTACAGGTCAGCCCGGAGATCGATCCTCACAGGAGGCCATGTCAGGGCACTCCCCATGGGGGGCCATGTCAGGGCATTCCCCATGGAAGGCCACTTATCGGTGGATGAAGGCTCCACAGAAGGACTGAGTTCAAAGTGTTGCTCTTATCGATGCCGATAGAGGATGCTTTTGAAATTCCAAGACATATGTGATATAACTAGTTTATATTGATCTCGTTCAGCTTTTCTGTGTTTTCTTTCTTGTTGCCAATTGGCAGGGGGGTGATATGTTACTTTTTGGGGTGAGGGAGGGATTGGGTGTTTGATGTTATTGTCCCTGTTTTTTGTGTGGGAGGAGCCTGAGGGTTAGGAGTTTGACATTTTAGCTGCCGTGTCCGGGTGGGCAATCTGTTAATTTTTGTGCAAGGGAAAAGTTAAAGGGATTGGGGTTTGTGAGTTTTGTTTCTTTTTCTTTTTGAGCGGGAAGGGGGCTTCAACGTCAACGATTTCCATGTTTTTTCTGTATTTTATGGCTATCGGGAGAAGATGAATCTCAGAGTTGTATTCTGCATTTATACATTGATAATAAAATGAACCTTATACCTTGATACAGTGGCATGCAAAAGTTTGGGCACCCCTGGTCAAAATTTCTGTTACTGTGAACAGTTAAGTGAGTAGAAGATGAACTGATCTCCAAAAGTCATGAAGTTAAAAATAAAACATTCTTTTCAACATTTTAAGCAAGATTAGTGTATTATTTTTGTTTTGTACAATTTTAGAGCGAAAAAAGGAAAGGAGCACCATGCAAAAATGTGAGCACTCCAAGAGATTTGAGCTCTCAGATAACTTTTACCAAGGTCTCAGACCTTAATGAGCTTGTTAGGGCTATGGCTTGTTCACAGTCATCATTAGGAAAGGCCAGGTGATGCAAATTTCAAAGCCTTATAAATACCGACTCCTCAAACCTTGTCCCAACAATCAGCAGCCATGGGCTCCTCTAAGCAGCTGCCTAGCACTCTGAAAATTAAAATAAATGATGCCCACAAAGCAGGAGAAGGCTATAAGAAGACAGCAAAGTGTTTTCAGGTAGCCATTTCTTCAGTTCGTAATGTAATTAAGAAATGGCAGTTAACAGTAATGGTGGAGGTCAAGTTGAGGTCTGGAAGACGAAGAAAACTTTCCGTGAGAACTGCTCATAGGATTGCTACAAAGGCAAATCAAAACCCCCATTTGACTGCAAAAGACCTTCAGGAAAATTTAGCAGACTCTGGAGTGGTGGTGCACTGTTCTACTCTGCAGCGACACCTGCACAAATATGACCTTCATGGAAGAATCATCAGAAGAAAACCTTTGCTGCGTCCTCACCACAAAATTCAGCATCAGAAGTTTGGAAAGGAACATCTAAACAAGCCTGATGCATTGTGGAAACAATTCCTGTGGACTGATGAAGTTAAAATAGAACCTTTTGGCTGCAATGAGCAAAGTATGTTTAGAGAAAAAATGGCGCAGAATTTCACGAAAAGAACATATCTCCAACTGTTAAGCTCGGGGGTGGATCGATCATACTTTGGGCTTGTGTTGCAGCCGGTGGCACAGGGAACATTTCACTGGTAGAGGGAAGAATGAATTCAATTAAATACCCCAGCAAATTCTGGAAGCAAACATCACACCGTCTGTAAAAAAGCTGAAGGTTAAAAGAGGATGGCTTCTACAAATGGATAATGATCCTCAAAATTCGCCTCAAAATCCACAATGGACTACCTCAAGAGGGGCAAGCTGAAGGTTTTGCCATGGCCCTCACAGTCCCCCGACTTAAACATCATCGAAAATCTGTGGATAGACCTCAAAAGAGCAGTGCATACAAGACGGTCCAAGAATCTCACAGAACTAGAAGCCTTTGCAAGGAAGAATGGGTGAAAATCCCCCAAACAAGAATTGAAAGTCTCTTAGCTGGCTAAAGAAAGCGTTTACAAGCTGTGATACTTACCAAAAGGGGTGTTACTAAGTACTGACCATGCAGGGTGCCCAAACTTTTGCTTCGGGCCCTTTTCCTTTTTTGTTATTTTGAAACTGTAAAAAATGGGGAAAAAAAAAGTAATTTTGCTTAAAATATTAAAGGAATGCGTTATGTTTAACTTTATGCCTTTTGGAAATCAGGTCATCTTTTACTCGCTTAGCGATTCACAGTAACAGAAATTTTGACCAGGGTGCCCAAACTTTTGCATGCCACTGTATGTTCCATCACCAACCTCTCAAAGCACTTCATTACCGTGAACATAAATGCTACTGGCCAATAATCATTGCGGCAGATTACCACATTCTTCTTAGACACTGGTATAACTGAAGCCTGATTGAAGCTGGTGGGTACCTCGGACTACCGAAACAAGAGGTTAAAGATATCAGTGAACACTCCAGGCAGTTCAGCAGCACAGGTCTTTCATACTCAGACAGGTATTCCATCTGAGCCAGATGATTTTCGTGGATTCACTCTCCTGAAGGATGCTCTCACATTGGCCTCATGGACTGAAATCACAGGGTAATTGGGGGCTGTGAGAGTTCATGAAGGTTCCTCCATGTTTTGATGGTGAAAGCAAACATACCTCTGAACTCACCTGGGAGCAAAGTCTTGTTGTCACCCATGTTGCTTGGTTTCACTTTGTGAGAGGTAATCACATTCAAGCCCTGCCACAGTTGTTGAGCTTCATTCAATAATTCAACTTTGGTCCAAAATTGCAATTCACACACAAGCTGGCTTTCCGGAAATCGTACCTGGGCCTCTTGTATCTTTCTTGGTCGCCAGACCTGAATGCCACTTATCTGGCCCTCAGCAGATTGTGGATCTCATGGTTCATCCAGGGTTCTTGGTTGGAGAAAGACTAAATGATTTTGTGAGGACACACTCGTCTGCAACTATCTTTATAAAGTTCAGGACAGCTGTGGTATATTCACTCAGATCCACTTAAATCCCTGAACACGGCCCTTCCCACCAACTCAACGTAATCCCATATCCATTGTTCTGCTTCCTGCAGCCACCTCTTTGTTGTCCTCATCTCTGGAGCTTTGCTCTTTGGTCTGTGCCTGTATCCAGATAGTAGAAGAATAGCCAAATGATCTGATTTCACAAAATGCGGATTAGGCATAGAATAGTTGGAATTCCTAATCGTAGTATAGCAGGGGTGTTGGGACCTCTGGTGCTACAGATTATATGCTGGTGACAATTGGACAGAGATTTCTTCAAATAAGCCTGATTGAAGTCCCCATCTATGACCTGAAATGCGGCAGGCTGGGCTATTTCCTGTTTGGTGAAAGCAGCATTCAATATTTTGAGTGCCTGATTAACATCGGCATTTGGTGGTATGTAAACTGCGGTCAGAATCATGAAGAACTCTCTTGGCGAGAAGAACGGTCGACCTTTAATGTTCCAGATCGGGGGAATAAGAATGCAACAAGACAAGTGCGCTGGAGTGCCACAAAGTGTTTGTCATCAAACACAGATCCCTGCACATTTTACCTTCTCTGAATTAGCAGTCCAATACATCCTATGCATCCAGAAGCCTTCGGGTCTGACCGCCACATCAGGAGCCTCGTCTCCGTGAAACTCAGATCAGAGCAATTCCTCATTTCCTTCCAATACAACAATCTTGTCCTTCAGTCCTCAATCTTGTTCTCTAGTGACTATACATTGACTAACAAAATGATGGGTAGAGCGACTTACCCTAACCCTAATAACCATAAAAAAAAAGATATTAAATGAAACCTTCAAAAACTTAGTCACAGCCTACTAGAGAAATCAAGGTCCATTGTAAAACTAAATGGAGATTAGGAACTTGGAAGATTATAAAGAAAATTAAGGAACATTGCTGAATTCCTTTTATTGAATATTCATGCCACTTTAAGGACAATGAAGTTTACTTACATGTTTTGGAATTTAATTTTATTCAAAAGACTGCAAAAACACTGACTTGATTGTTTTGCATTCTTGGAGAAATTCTCATAATCTTGCTTTAAATATGACACAGAGTGACCAAGTTGCAGTGTAACGAACTACATGGACCTTTTTTAGAGTACTACAGGTGTCCCCCGCTTTTCGAACTTTCACTTTACGAAACCTTACTGTTACAAAAGACCTACATTAGTACCCTGTTTTCGCTAACAGAAGGTGTTTTCACTGTTATGAAAAAAGCAGCACGCGAAAAAAATCAGCGTGTGATAAAAGGCAGCGCGCGCCCTGAGCAGCCGCTCTCCCCCGGATTCGGAACTGCAATCTCGCCGGCATTGCTTAAACACGTGCCTGTGAGCAGCCATTTGCAAGATGAGTTCTATGGTATCAGAAAAGCCTGAAAGAGCTCGTAAGGGTGTTACACTTAGTGTAAAACTAGACATAATTAAGTGTTTTGATCGTGGTGAACAAAGTAGAGACTAAGTGGGTTTGGCTTGTGGAAGCTGACGAAGATGATGTTGAAGAGGTTTTGGCATCCCGTGAGCAAGAACTGATAGGTGAAGAGCTGATGCAATTGGAAGAAAAAAGGATAACAATAGAAACCAAATGAGTAATGATAAAGTACGACTTTAATTTTGAAAGGGTATGTTGGTTTAGGGGATATTTGCAGGATGGTTGAGTGCTTACAAAGAACTGTATGATACAAAAATGCGCCAGGCTCAGCAGTCAAGCAAGCCTCCCACATCAGCCACAGCAGACAACGAACCTCGACCTTCGACATCGAGGCGGGCAGTCATAGGAGAAGATGAGCTGCCTGCTCTAATGGAAACAGACGACGAGATGACACCCCAGTGCCCCACCACCCAGGCCACGGACAGATACTGATTCACGGAGAATGCAGCAGTAGTCAGGAGACACACAGCACATCTTTAAGAAAAAAGCCAAAATAAACATGCCAATTAATTAGGTGCCACCCGACACGTATTTGTCGGCCCAGATCAGAGGCGATGCAATCGGAAATCGGCACTAATCTGGGCCAACAATTACGTGCCGGGCAGCACCTAATCAATTAGCATGTTTATTTCGGCTTTTTTCTTAAAGATGTGCTGTGTGCCTCCCGGCTACCGCTGCATGCTTCGCGGATCGTTATCGGGTCGCTGCTCGGAGGGTGGGGGCCACTGCACTACCCCAACTCCGACGACTCAGCCTAACACACCACCATCAGTGTGCTCCGTACTTTCCCAATTCCGGTAAGTGATACTACACTGTACATACATTATTTCTACTTTATATCGGCTGTGTACTTTTACGTGTTATTTGGTATGGTTTGGCAGCTTCATAGCTTAAAAGTTACTGGAGAGCGCTTGTGCCGTGTTTTTGCCGATGGCGCTTGCGTGAGATTTTCGCTACGGAGAACAGTTCAGGCAATGATTGTGGAAAAGTATTTCTACTTTATATAAGCTGTGTATTTATCATATCATTCCTGCTTTTACTATATGTTACTGTTATTTTAGGTTTTATGTGTTATTTGGCGTGATTTCGTAGGTTATTTTTGGGTCTGCGAACACTCACAAAATTTTCCCATATAAATAAATGGTAATTGCTTCTTCGCTTTACGACATTCCGGCTTACAAACCGTTTCATAGGAACGCTCTACCTTCGGATGGCGGGAGAAATCTGTACTTTACGTTTTCAGTAACGTTACTTAGAGGACATTATGTTTTATAAAACTGAAGTATTATGACTTTAAGCTTAATCTATTATTATATTTGTATACTTTATTCACAATTTCTAACCCTAATAATATATTTTCCAGTAAGTACATGTTTATATGGAGATACTTAAGTTTCAAGTGGAAACAAACAGAAGTCATCTGTTGTAGACACTCATGAAAGCAATGTTGGGTTTACACAAATGGGCTTCTAAAAATATGAATAAACTTTGATGTGACAATATTTAATACTTATTTGGTCAATGTGCAACATACTGTAAATGATCCTTTCACTTAAACCAATCGATTGCATCTAGAAACCATGCTTATCTGAAGTCCAGCAGGACTGAAAAACAAATCACAATTGCAATGACTTCCCCAAATTGACTAAATTTACACGCTTTAAAACTGAATTTTATTTATGAGATTGCAAAATCTCAGCTTCAACATTTTGTATTCCTGGAGAAAGCCCTGTGATTTTAACCAAAGTAAGATACAAAGGATGACCTATGTCTGATGGCCAGAAAACAGCAAATTATGCAGGGCATTTTTTTTATAGAACATGTGTGGGGCAAGTTTTCTTTCTACGCAGGGAGTGCAAAAAACCTGGAATAGGCTCCCATAGGAGTGATGCAAGCTCACATGGTAGTGTTTTTTTAAAATGGCTGTTAAAAATGAAGGAATATAGATTGTGTACAGATAGAAGAGATGTACTTTAATCCAATGTTGGTTTCAGTGCAGGCATGATGGGCTGAAGGGCTTGTTGACATACAGTACTGTTCTGTGTTCTATTATTTAAACACCTAATGCAAAACAAAATTCAGGATTTAAATTATTTTAAATTGCTTTTTCACATACATAAAATTGATTACTTTCACAGTGCTTGCATCAGAATCTTATATTGCGGAATGAAAAAGAAACAGTTAGATTATTTGCTTCTTGTGTTCCAAAGAGTTTAAGCATCATAGTATAAGAAATGTTGCATGAAGAAAGATAATTGGAATTCGGGAGTGAAGTTAGTCTCCATTAAATGGCGATTAGAAGGAGGAGATAATCAATTAGAATAAAAATATAGACTGAAAATAACGAAGAGGGGAATCCTTCACAAACCTTCTAAAGAAATGGAGGGTATTCCACCTACAATATTCTTGTTAAGAGTGTACACCTTGACAACCTTGGATTCGCATCACTGGGAAAATGGCAAATCCAAATTTGGGCCAGTGTTACTTGTTCCCTTCTTGTTCTTTCTTTCCTGCCCTCCTCCTGTCAATCCATCCTCCCCGGGGCGGAGTAGCCACACGGGTTACCTGTCGATTCCGCCTCCAGGTGATGCACCCGCAGCTCCGGTCCCGTTGCATTTCCACTGTAACACCTCGTTCCAGGCGATCCTACAGAGCCTGTCTTCCAGCCTCGGCTCTCGGGTGCAACAGACCCACTTCCAACTCCTAAGCTGTACCTGCCCAGGCTACCAATGAATAAGGTGCCGACACTCCTCCGTAAAACAAGCGGCCTGCAAACAACTGCCGACACCGCCATAGTAACCATTCGTCAACTTTGACCCCAATGCATCGACGGCAGCCCCGACCTTCCTTGCCACACTTCCCAGAAACGCCAGCGCAGTAGGATGACGGGTGATCAGCGTGCGGCGGTGGAAGAATGAGCGGAATTTAGGTTCTGTGAAAGTCGGGAAGTACATTACGCGATTGTGTTCTGGGAATTTGTTTTTGCTTTATGTGAAATATTGTACATTTAACATTTTTTGAAAGATCCCAGCAATACCTTTTATCCTTGTTAATCGTTGCATGTCGTCTGTAGTTGTGGGAGTAATAATTATTGCTGAAAACAAGCGATATACAGTGGTACTTCAATGCTGAATTCGTTTAACCACCAGATGAAAAAAAACGCAGATTGATGCCAAAAATTTTCACAGATAAAAAAATCATTGCAAAGGACTCCATGAGGTAGCTGGAAGTTTTGGGCATGCATTTGCAAATTTCATTTCTGGCCTTTCAAGCCAAGGCTGTAAATGCTGCATTTATACCTGTGGAATTAATTTCAGTTTAAGTACCTTCATGTTCTTGGCCCATAAAGCAAATCAAGCTCATATAGGAAGAGGTAGGAACCATAATACATGTTTACAAACCAAGAGATATTTGCCTTGAACTGGTTACTGCTATCAAAATCCAAGTGTTGGTGTAGACCAAACAATCTCTGCTAGAGATGAATTAAGTCTAGATGGTGAGCGTCTGGATCAGGAGGCTATGTCCAAGTTCGATCCATGAAATGAAATACCTAACAACAGTTCCAAAGAAACAAATGATTTTTTGAGTTTAAATCTAGAACCAAATGGTCTAGTGATGATTCAATACCTAATCATGTGTCTTTCTCTCTAAAAAATAATGCAAACATTCTTATAGTGCCTTTGAGCATGAACTTTTTTATATCCCAAAATGTATTTATATTGTGATCCTGATTAGATAGGAAAACCTATTATGTAACTACATGCCCACGTGGCCAAGTGGTTAAGGCAATGGACTAGCTACCTGAAGGTCCTGAGTTCGAGCCCCAGCCGGGGGAACGTGTTGCGTCCTTGAGCATGGCACATAGTGCTCTGCGACGACTCTGGTGCCAAGCTGTATGCGTCCTAATGCCCTTCCCGTGGACAACATTGGTGTTGTGGAGAGGGGAGACTTGCAGCATGGGCAACTGCTGGGCTTCCATATAACCTTGCCCAGGCCTGCGCCCTGCAGAGTAAAGACTTTCCGGGGGCAGACCCATGGTCTCGCAAGACTAACGGATGCCTTTATTATTATTATTATTATTAACTACATGCAACTAACTATCCTGAAGAAGGGCAACACACATCAAAGTTGCTGGTGAACGCAGCAGGCCAGGCAGCATTTCTAGGAAGAGGTACAGTCGACGTTTCAGACCGAAACCCTTCGTCAGGGCAGGACGATCTGACGAAGGGTCTGTACCTCTTCCTAGAGATGCTGCCTGGCCTGCTGCGTTCACCAGCAACTTTGATGTGTGTTGCTTGAATTTCCAGCACCTGCAGAATTCCTGTTGTTTGCATCCTGAAGAAGGGGCTTGGCCTGAAACATTGACTGTTTATTCATTTGCATAACTGCTGCCTGACCTGCTGAGTTCCTTGTGAGTGTTCTGCGTTTCCAGCATCTGCAGAATCTCTTGTGTTGATGTAACTACATAACTTTTTCACAGACATTTGGAGCATTCATTCTGCACCAATATTTCAATAGCAGCAGTTAAATAACTGAAGTTTCCAATTTAAAGTAACCATGACATCCCGTGTTCCCATCTTTCTCTCAATCCATGTCAGGGTCTCTCATTTTTTCCCTTTCCCATGGATCCCATCCAGACCCCCATCAATTATTTTGTCTCTATCACCTCCTCCTGGTTCCCTCCTCCTACCACCCACACATTTTACCCACAATATCCCTTCCCCATTTGGTTTAATCTGCTCTTCATCTCTTCCCTAATGGTTCCTATATCACCTTCCTAATTTATCAGATTCCAGAGCAACACACGCAAAATGCTGGAGGAACTCAGCATATTGGAAATGAATAAGCAGTATACATTTTGGGCCAAGACCCTTTTTCAGATTCCAGGTCTTGTGGCCTTTATATCCCTGCTTATCACCCTTTAGTCTCTATCTACAACTTAACCCTCCCCTTCCCCAACCTGGCTCTACCTGCCTCCTTTCTCCCCCTTGTCCACTTCCACCTGTCACCCATCTGCCTCTTGCAACCTACTCTACCTATTGCCCCACCCCTCACCAACTTATTCCTTCCACCTATTATCCTTCACCCCTCCTCCTTGCGCCTTTCACCACTAGGCTCAAGGACAACTTCTGCCCCAGTTTTATAAGTCTATTGAACAGCTCTTGAGTAGGACATATGAGTGCTTGCCCTCAAGGTCTACCTCGTTATGACTTTGAACCTTATTGCCCATTTGCACTGCACTTCTTCAGTACCTGTAACCCTTTATTCTGCTTTCTGTTATTGTTTGTATTACCTTGATGCCCTGTTGTAATGAAATGATCTGTGTGGAAGGTATGCAAGACAATTTTTTCACTATACCTCAGTGCATGTGACAGCACTTTATACTGGCTGTCTTCCCTCTCCGCTTCATTCTTGAAATGTCTGAAGTTGGATAAATTGCTTGAACCTGATGGACTACACCCCAGGGTTCTGAAAGAGAGATCTGAAGAGATTGTGGAGGCATTAGTAGTGATCTTTCAAAAATCACTGATTCTGGAATGGTTCCAGAGAAATGGAAAATGTCACTCCACTCTTTAGGAAGTTAAGGAGCCAAAGGATGGGAAGTTAAAGGCCAGTTAGCCTGACTTCAGTGGCTGGGAAGATGTTACAGTCAATTATTAAGGATGAGGTTTAGGGATATCTGGAGGCACATGATAAAATAAGACAAAGCCCTAGTCAGTTTCCTTCAGGGGACATCTTGCCTGCCAAATCTATTGGAATTATTTGATGAAGTAGCAGGCAAGATAGGCAAAGGAGAGTGAGTGGATGTTATTTACATGGATTTTCAAAAGGCATTTAACAAGGTGCCTCCATGGCTGCTGAACCATGTCGATGGTATTACAAGAAATATACTAGCATGGCTAGAAGACTGGCAGACTGGCAGGAGGAAAAGGGTAGGAATATAGGAGGCCTTTTCTGGTCGCAGTGCTGATGACTAGTGGTGTTCCACAGGGGTCGGTATTGGAACAGCTTCTTTTCCTGTTACATGTCAATGATATGGATGATGGAATTGATGGTTTTATGGCCATATTGGCAGACAATACAAAGGTAGGCGGAGGGCTAGGGACACAGTTCAACCCACAGAGTTCCAACACCGATTTCTTTTCAAGCTAAAGAATCTAAGTGTTCTCCCTAGTAAATAATCATTTTGATATAGAAATCTATTTGTGCCTCAATGCAATGAGAAGGGAGTCAAAGAACAGTTAGCTGTGCAGGCCAGATGAAGGGTCTTGAATCGAGACATCAACTTTCCATTTCCCTCCATAGATGTTGCCCGATCTGCTATATTCCTCCAGCTTTTTGTGTGTAGCTCTCTACACATGCTGCTTGACCCGCTTGCTACGTGTTTCTAGCCCTCTCTGTTTTTGTTCTTATCTGCCCATTCTTAGACGTTACATCAGGAGATCTCAACCTCTTTTATGCCATGGAGCTTTGGCATTAACCAAGGGGTCTGTGGACCCCAGGTTGGGAAACCTTGCCTTACATCAAGAATATTACTAAGACAAAATGTCAATTTGCAGACGTTATAAAATTTGTAATACGGAAACTGATATTCAGTCTAATCTGTTGTCATCGCTGCTAGTGATTTATTTCTCATAGAGATACCATTCCATTCACAAGATCACATCAGGAAAGCTTCCTCTTCCTTTCGTCCTTAAATAGCCTACCCTTAACACCAGTCTGTATTATCTAAGAATTTTCTATTAGTCTCCACCCTTTAATTCCCTTTGTTCTCTCCACCCCTCCTCCCTCTTTGCCACTTGAATTGTGCCTATTTTCTAAATTCCTTATATGTGTCTTGCTTCTGGCAAGAGGTCATGGACCTGATTTACTGTAGATCTATATATTCTATGTGTGTGTATATTTTTATTTTCATTTTTGTAGCATGAAAACACATTATTTGACTTAATCGTAAACTACTTTCTCTTAAATATCTTATACACAATTACAATTAAAGCATTACTCATGTTACTATATGTGAACATTGCTCACAATGATGCCATTTATTGCCAATGCCTAATAAAGGATGTGTTCATTATTTTGTGACTTCATCTAGAAGGCATATTTGTTTCAGATTTCATGTAACATGGCAAGCGAATTATGAATCGGATCTCTACTGATAAAATGGTCAGTTTGATTCCTAACACACTTTGTATACATATTTTATTTATGATTTACTCTAGTGCAATGTGTTATATATCAAATTCTCCACAATGCTTTTAAGGAAGAGACTTAATTTTAATTTAGAAAAACAGCATGGTAACAGGCTCTTCTGGCCCAATGAGCCCTCACTGCACAACTATATCCATTGTGACCAACTAACCCACTAACCCATATATTTTTAAAACGTGGGAGGAAACTGGAGCACCTGGAGGAAACCCATGTGGTCACAGGGAGTATGTACAAACTCCTTACAGACAGCAAAAGGAATCGAACCCTGTTCTCTGGCATTGTAAAGCGTTACACTACTATGCTGCCCTTTCCAACATACTGGAAGTTAGATAATTTCCACAACAGACAAATTATGATCTAAGTTAAAGGATCTAAATCATAAACCCTCTAAACAGTTGCTCCCTTGTTAGTTAAAGAGCTGTTGAAAGAGTTTCTCTTGCAAATAGCCTCATTTGCCTCATGTTAACACAAAGAGAAACCCAGTTAGCAACATGTATTAACAAGTATAAAGGCCAGTTGACCTGTATTTCAGTATGTTGGATACACCCGTTAATGGCTATGAAAAGGCAAAGGAAGATACCTGTAGAGCCTGTGAGAGCGGGGGTGCAAGATGCCTCAATGACTGATAACACGGCTACAGACCTAGGAATGGAATCTACCATGAATAAAGAGAGCACTGCACAAGAGACACCAAAACACCAGCAGCAGTAGTGGGACACAAGTGTTGGGTGTTCATCTGTGGGTGGTGGAAAGTAACATCAGGAAATGGGTGGAAGATCCATCAAGGGAGGAAAAGGTGCTTGAGGGAGCAGGGACAGGGGCCTCGCATTGACCACACCTTGTAGTGAAGTCAATCACCTAAGTCGAGTGAAGCACAGCGACCGGACACAAACCAAAGTTCGCAGAGCATCAGCACCTCTGTCGCTGAGGAGGTTAGCACAGAAATCCCAGCTAAGGAACCTACCCCACCACCAACACCTCCCAAGGAGAGAAAGAGCAAAAGGCACAGATCGCTTGTGAAGTGGCCCAAAACTGCTGACAAGAAAGAGTGGGAAACCATTAACAGCAACTTGAAAATTTTGGAGCATTTAAAAGGAACAGTAAAGAATTTGGGAAACATCATCTACTGCTATGGGGAAGAGCAAATTGGAGTTAGCACAGGGAAGAATGGAAGATGTTATCATCACCAATAAAGTCTAGAAGGCAGCAGGAGATTGAGTGACTGGTTCAAGAAAGGAGACAGTGAAAGAAAGCCCCAGATAGTGAGAGGGAAGGCCTCAACCAACTTCACGCAGAAATCAAGAGCCAGCTGACAAAGTTGCAAGGAGCTGAGAATCTAAGGAAGCTTTGCAGAAAGGAAGAACAGACAAGAACACAATTCTACAAAGACCCTTTTAAGTTCATTAAAGGTCTCTTTACACCAGAAAAAAAGTGGAGCTTTGAAAACATCCGAGCAGGAACTGGGAGAGCACCTGGAAAAGATCCACACCAACTTGAAAAGGCAGGAACTTATGATTTTTCCATGTGACATCCCACCATTTCAGCACCCCACCTACCACCTGGATTCTGACCCTCCAAAATGGAGAGAAGTAGAGAAGGGAATCTGACGGGCAAGAGTGACATCTGTTCCCAGGCCTAATGGAGTACCATATAGGCTTTATAAGATTGCGCCGGATGTCTTGCGGTTTCTCTGGAGGCTCATGAAGGCAGTGTGGCAGAGGAGAATAATACCCAAAGTGTGGCGAAGGGCTGGCAGTGTCCTGATTCCAAAAGTAAAGGATGCAGAAAACATCAGTCAGTTTCAACCAATCTGCCATCCGAACGTCGAGGGGAAAATCTTCTTCACTGTAATAGCACAGAGGCTGGACAGCTTTCTGGAGAGAAACAAATACATTGATACATCTGTACAGAAAGCAGGAATTCCAGGGTTCTCCGCACGTTTGGAACATTCACGCATGGTATGGCACCAGATCCAAGCAGCTAGGAAGGACAAAAGAAATTTCTATGTGATATTCCTGGACCTCGCCAATGCATCTGGCTCAATTCCCCATGCATTCCTCTGGGAAGTATTTGACTTCTTCCAGGTTCCAGAGCCCATCACAATGCTGGTAAAGTTGTATTATCAAGACCTGCAATTGTGCTTCACAACAGCAGATTTTTACCACAAAATGGCAGAGACTGACATAGACATTATGACAGGTTGCACCATATCACCCCTGGCATTCACAATGGCCAAGGAGGTCATTATCAGGGTTTCAAGATGGGTGGTAGCAGTGAAAGAACAAGTGCTGGATTTTCTCTTCCCCCATTGGGCCATTCATGGATGATATAACAACACTGGCCACTACTGCAGTATGTACCAAGCAACTACTTGGAAAGCTGCAGGAAAACCTCAAGTGGGCTAGAGTGAAAATCAAACACAGCAAGCCACAAAGCATCTCCATAGTCAAGGGAATGCTAAAAGACATAAAGTTCTTCATCGGTGATGACCCTGTTCCAACAGTGTCTGAACAGCCTGTCAAAAGCCTGGGTAGATGTTACAACACCAGCCTCATGGACAAACAGCAGGTGCGGCAGCTAAAGCTACATATCACTAACGGCCTGGATAACTGGCAAGACCATGCTACCTGGAAAACTGAAGCTCTGGTGCTTACCGTTTGGACTCCTCCCCGGGTGATGTGGCCACACACTGTCTACGAGGTCCCACTAACAACCGTGAAGAAGCTCGAGCTACCATCACTTTGTTCATAAAGCAGTGGCTCGGTGTATCCGTAACATCAGTCTCTATGGTAAAGGAGTCCTTGAGCTACCTTTAACTGGCCTTACAGAGGAATTCAAGTGCTCTAAGGTGCATCTACAGATGACACTCAAAGACTCTCATAACAAGACCATTGGTAACTCTGCACAGGCCAGATCAACTGGACGGAAATAGACCCCATCCAATGCGGTGCAGCAAGCAACGGCACGAGTTGGACATAGAGACATTGTGGGGCAATGCCAACAGGGTGGGACAGCTTTGGTTGTTTGGCAGCAAGTGGACCCACCTGGAACAAGGCCACAATTCCAGAGCGAAGGAAGATGGTTGTCGAGGAAGTATGGTGACAAGAAGAGTCAGAGAAAAGTATAAAGGCTGCCTCCCTGGCTGAGCAGGGGCAATGGATGTGGCGGGAAAGCACTGCGAGGAGGAAAATCAGCTGCAAGGACATTTGGGCGATGGAAGCAAACAGACTTAGCTTTCTCATCAGAGCTAGATATGATGTGCTTCCCTCACAAATAAAACCTTCACCAGTGGCTCGGTGAGGACCCAACTTGGGCCCTGTGCCCGATTCCGGCAACCCTCAAGCATATCCTGGCAAGATGCAAACTCAGATACACGTGGCATCACAACCAGGTCTTGAAGAGTCTGGCAGTGGCAATCGAGACCAAGAGGATAGCAACCAACTCCTTGCCCCCCTAGAACGACTAAAGCTCTAACACCAGCAGCATTCATCTGGAAGGGAGGGAAAAGACCAACTAATCTCCCTCCTAAGCTAGAAACAAGACAGATGAACATGGCCCGTGACTGGAAATAGCTGGTGGATGACAATAAACAACTCACCTTTCCACCAGAAATTGCTACCACCAACCTTCGGCTGGACTTGGTTCCTTAGTCTAATTCATTACAGATTGTCTACATTGTGGAACTCACAGTCCCATGGGAGGATTCAGTGGCTGAAGCATATAAACACAAGCAGGTGCAGATCTAGCAGCTGAGGCTTGGCGACGGGGCTGGAAAACCAAAGATTGTCCGGTGGAAGTGGGTTGTAGGGGATTTATAGCCACATCCACCATCAAATTGTGGAAGGGCTAGGGATCCATGGTCAGACTCTACAGCAAACCATCAGAGGCAGTGGAAAGAAGGAGTCAATGGGTTTGGATCAAATGAAATGACCTCTCCTGGGCTCCAAGATAGCATCAAGAGAGTGGGAGGACACAACCGGGGGTGGGGGGGGGGTACTCTGGGACACCAAAAGTCATTGTTGAGCCCTCCGGAGATGTAGTCAGCTAATTGACGAAACATCGAAGAAGAAGGATGCCCACTTGAAAAACCCTGTGCCACTCCCAACATCAAGGCAGTCTCAAGCAAGTGCTCACAACCCATTGGCACAAGGGATATTAATATTTTGTTCCGGGTTTTTAATCTTTTTTCAATTAATACGAAGTTCATTTTTATCACCTAATCATCATTACAAAGAAACTGCTTATTGTAAAGTGCAAATGATATTTTAATTGAGCCAGGAAAAGATATCCTTTATTCTTCTCAGTGTTTTTTCCCATCGAGGATCAATAATATCCAAATATGTTGAATCATCATATTTGAAGATACATGTCATCATATAGGTGTCAGATATCTTTTCATTGCAATCTAAATATAGACTACAACAATCTAAATATAGAATGCAAGTGAAATCTATACAATGGATTTACTGATGCCATTACTAGCTCACTAATACATGAGATTGTAAGAGACCTAACAAGGTTTCTGTACCTTGTATGTTTTCTCCACTCACAGCAAGTGAGAACACATTACAAGGTAATACACTTTTGAAAACGAATTGTAAATTAAGATAACATAATATTTACTTGAAAAGTTGGAATATTTCATAACCCTAATTGTTTTCATAAACTGATTAATTTTAACTTCTACTGATGTCATTTTGGCACTGTTCATAGGTCTGTTTAGTAAGTGCAGCCTGGAACAGTCATTATATAATGAACAATCAAGCAGGTTTCTTGTTTATTTGAATAAGTCTGCCAAAAACTGAAAGCAATTGATTATATTTATGTTTGTTATTAAGAACGGACCACTGGCACTTAACATGTAAAATTATGTGTTTACTAAGCAGAGGGATTTTTTAAGAGGATAATGTGTATTATGAATAACTGCCATTTTGGAGTATGTCTGATTAAATAACATAACTGCATTACTAAAATGTCTTTAGATTTTGATCTGGTCATGCCATGAAAGAGGAAGCTGGCTGCAGAACAGGACTCATATTCAGTATTTTTAACAATAACTGCCCTCCATTCCTTAGGCCACAAATAAACTCTTCATCATCAAAGGATTAAGAATTACTAAGAATAGTAATTGCATAAGCTACAGATAGAGAAAATCCATGTTTTGGTTTGAAGCTTGTTTTGCCTAAAGATGAAAAGCAGCATCTTTTTTCAAATTCAATCTATCAAACTAAGAAGCATCTTGCTTAAAGTATGCGGAACTTCTCATCGATATCTCTATTGCATTTCTGTGAGTAAAATGTTGAGTAAGGACATGAATAGAATTTATTAAACCAAGTTTTAAATAAATTTCAAGAAGTTCATGGATATTTGATTGATCTGATTGAAATTAACATTGTTACTCATTTTCAAAATATAAACCAATTATGTTGGGATTATGTACGTAAATACTATGAAATAAAAAGATGAAAAATGTTATCAAAATATAACATTGTAACTTTACTAAAGGTCACTGGGACCTTTGGTTTTAAAATAATTAATTCAAATCATGGTATTTGGTGTTGTATTGGAACAAGCTGAGCAATCCCTTATTTGTTGCAGAAGTGTTTCAGTACTGATTTAACAGTTGAACGGTTACATAAATATTTAAAATCAAAAGTCAAAATTTTAAGTTCTAACTGTTGGATAATGATTGTGTACTTATAAAATATCAAATGGAAGTTACCATTTGCTTTGAACATCAGTGGCTAAAATATGTATTTTCTGCATATTGTGATGTGTTTTGTATTTAAAGACACATACCAAAATGAAAACTTATGCATACACATGTGAAAATCTAGCCAGTGCTCCCTAAATATTTTCTCATTGGTGGAAGGAAACAACAACGGTTTTAATAAGTTTTCATTATAGTGTTAGATGCAGTAAACTGATGTACTGGCATGACATGTTGAAGTGTTGTGCTTTTGTGACCATTATTACTTGTGCAAACAATCCTTGAAAGGCATTGATTTTAGTATTGGATTATTTCCAAACGATTTCCTAAGATCCTATTGCTTGACTAAGGGAATGTTTTCTTGATTAAACAGCAAGACCATTAGGGGAAAAGCACATAATGATAACAGAGTTCAATGCCAAAGGCAATTTTAAGACCGAGAGTTCTCTTGCAGAAAAACAAAATAATGGACTAGGGCATAGCTACATAATAAACCATCCACTTGAAAGTCAAATGATCAAATATCCAAGATATTTAAAGGGGATGCTTTATTGGGTAGTTATGCCCTAGTCCATTATTTTGTTCCTCCTCAAGAGACCTCTTGGTCTTAAAATATACATTTCCTCAGAACTGTTTCTGATGATTTGCACATTAAAGCTTAGTTAAAGTAATTTGGAAAATACTGAAGCAGATATTGTTGGAATATAGGAGCTTCTCTTTAAGAAAAGATGATAGTACAGGGAGGTGCAAAACTTGTATATAACAGCAGTAGTGGGGATCTGCTAACATTGAGCTGTTGTTTAAAAATGTAGGAATCACATATTTAGTTTGTTTAACTTTAATGTGCAAATCATAAGAAACAGTTGTGAAGGAATGTATACTGCATATAGAAGGCACAGTTTTATCAAGGATACACAGTATAGATATGTTAAGGGAAGCTCATGTATAATTAAGTTGATTGATTAGAAGTTAGGATGGTCAGTGAAGATAGTGAGTTATGTGCTGTATATTGATTGCAGCAAGACTTTTAACCAGGTTCCACATGACAGGTTGGTCAAAATGTGAAAGCCTATGGAAAAGGGTTCCAAATTTTGCTCAGTAAAAGAAAGCAAAGTGTAATGTTTGACAGATTTTATGTCTTTATTTTGCAGCAGTGAGGTTCAACTCAATCTGTACTCAATCCCTTGTCATTTGTGAAAGGTACTGGTGATTAAGACCTAAGTGTAGGAGACACAAAAATGAATCTTACAGAAATTTTCCATGCAGTTGACAATGGGGAGAAACATTTTAGTCTGTCTGAAGATATAGATGGTTTAGACAGTTGAGCACTAACATGGCAATTGGAATTCGAATCGGAAAATCATGTAGTAATGCATCTCGGGAGATGCAGCCACAGGGAATACCCAATACATGGACCAATACTGTGTTGAGAAATGTTGGGTGCCACGGTAGCATAGCAGGTCAGGGTGCTCTGGAGTGCAGAGTTCAATTCTAGCACCATCTGTAAAAGTCAGTTCTTCCTAGCCATGGAATGGGACGGTTTTCCCAGGTGCTCTGGTTTCCTCCCACTGCCCAAAGATGTACTAGGTAGGTTAATGGGTCATTGTAAGTTATCCCTTAATTAGGTTAGGGTTAATTGAGTTTGTCAGGGGTTGCTGGAGCAGCATGGCTCAAAGGACCAAAGACCCTAATCCTCACCGTATCACTAACTACCTTAGACCGTTAAATTCACAGATTCCTACAGATAACAAGTCTGTTGGTTACAAAGGTCATGGAATACTTTCCTTTATTTGCTAAGGCAAATCTCATGCTATAATTGTACTGTGCATCTGGTCAGACCACAGGTTAAGTACTTCATATAATTTTTGTACCATGTCGTAAGATAGATGCAATTTTATTGGAGATTGTGTCAAGGAAATGCTTGCTGTTGTCAGGACCAGAATATTGCAGTCCCGGAAAAAAAAACTGAATAGGCTTAGGTTGTTTGCACTGTGATGGAGGAGGCTGATGGGAGACTTAAAGGAATTCTGCAAAATTTTGAAAGGCCTATGAAGGAATTGCTTCCCTTAACAATAGGGTCAAAAACCAAGGAGCCTAGATTTAAAGTGATGATAGAAGGATTAGAGCATTTTCTGTTCACCCAAAGCATGGTGAGGATTTGAAAGCCAATGCCTTTATTGGTGTAGAGGCAGACACTCTCACCACATTGGCAAAAGCAGGGATAATGCAAGTAGAAGACAAGGTTAAATCCTACATGGCAGATAAGTAACTAAGTTTAAGTTATTAAATGAAACAGAATATAAAGATTGTTATAAAGTTGATGATCAAGGAAGTTACAAATTGCCATTTAAAAAGCATCTAGGTCCCTAACAACACTTCAGAGAAGCATATTGATCAGTGTTATCCAGTTTGAGCTGTGACTATTGACCAGTTGTATCACGGTTGCCTTTTACATGCCCTGCTGAAAGAGCCAGTACTTTCTGAGGGAATGGGAATAGACAATACGTGACAACCAACCACAGTGTCCACACCAAAGAAAAGCTGAAGCTAAGGTGTTTCTCAGAGATAGGAGTCAAGGAAGTTTTATTGATCATCCAAAGATGATTTTAGATTTAAAACTTTAGGACTAAGAAAGCTTGATGCTGGTACTTACTGATAAAAACAATAAACTTTCTATTCCCATAACCAAAATTAAAAAGAAAACAAATTTTTTAAAAAGAGGTAAAAATTATTTCAAATTCAATTAATTTTGAAATAAAACACAATTTTTTTTGAATTTAGTATTTTCAGATGAACAGCACCTTCCAGATAAAATATTGTGTAGTGCATTTAATTCATCAATCCTCAATTTCAGTTTCGTAAAACTACTGACAAAAACATGCCATTTCCAGGAGACTTTTTAAATTTAGAGCACAACCTGCCAGGGTAGAGACAATAGCACTTAAGCCATTGAATGTAACAGGATCTTCATATTTGCAATCTGGAATGCAAATATAATTTTTGAATATTTCCTCATTCAACAAAAGTCAAGCAAGTCTCATTATTCATCAACTGTTTAATTGTTGTACCTGATATTTGGCTTTTTGATGTCTGATAAAACAAAATGGTAGAAGGTTCATCTGTAGAATTGTTTCAGGCAGTTGAATGTACAGAAGTGAATGTTTTCATCATACAACGTTTATCACAAAGTCCACAAAAGACAAATTTCATAATGTACAATTCAGAACATACAGAAGCATTTACAAGAAATTACAAGTTAACTACAGTGAAATGACAACAGTTCCAGTGAAAATTTATCTAGTATAAAATGTACTACTCTACTTCATTTGGTAATCTTAGTTGGCAAATCGTTTCTCAGTAGAGCTTTTACTAGAGTCTGAAGCAGTAACCTGCTGCTTTTCTATGAGTTTTTTCAACGTTGCAACTTCTGCATTTAGGTTTGCAATGCCTTGTTTTAAATACAAGTTGTCAGATTCCAAGTGTGCCTCTTGATTAATGCCATTGCAAGCAGAGTCCTTCCCAGCATTAACCAATGGGTTTGCTAGTGCAACTGGTGAACATGGCTGAACATTTTTATATGCCCCTTCCAATTTCTCTTCAATTTCTTTTTGCCGCCAAAGTTCTGGTTTCTGGGACCAATCATTGATACTTGCTACTTGAATACTCAAAGGAGCAAGAGAAGAGTGGACTGGCTTTGAAGAATTGCATTTAAATGTTGTTGCACTATCTAATGTGCAAGATCTTTCAGTGGAAATATTGCTGGCAGATGGTTGTTTTTCTGCCGTTTCATAATATGCCTCCACATTCTCTACTTTAATCTGTATTGCTCTAGCCTTGATACGAAGCTTGTGAGGCAGTGCAGAAGAGTTTGATTCAGGGACCTTAACTATGGCATTGCTCACAATTTTTGGTTCTACAGGAGAGGGAATTGGGCCTTTTGGTACTCGCTGTTCATCTTCTCCATCCTCTTCGGGTGTATTTTTCCCTAAGAAACCTTCATCAGCTTCTGATGTTCCTGGGGAATTACTTGATGATCTGGTAATCTGTAAAGAAGGTGGCGAATGGGAATAATTTCCACTAAAGGCACTCCCAATGTAGTTCCTGTACACAGTTGCAACATATGAACCATTATCCTCACTAGATTCCCTTAAGTAGGTCCTAGAATCCACTTTGAATTCCAGAGGCTCTTGTTTTATAACCTTGAAGGTACTGGTTGGGCTTTTGCATGCAACTTGGAGAAGAGGACTTTCCCTGGCATTTGAAGATGTTTCCGAAACATCAGACAATGAACTTGGTGGTGAGTGTTTAATGACAGAAATACAGCCATTTGCTAGAAAATTGTGTTCATGGTCAGGTGGGAAAGAAGTTAAGTTCATGTTGGAGGGTTTATAGTCTTGAAAACATGGGCCTGAAGAATTCCCAAGATTCTGTACCTCCTGAGCATAAAATGCTGCAGTAATCAATCCGAACTTCAACTTCAAAGCTAAAAGTTCTGACTTCAGTCTTACATTTTCCTCACCTAATGCCATAAGTTTGTTCTCCAAAACCATGTCATTCAAACGTCGCTTCTCACGTGACCTTTTGGCTGCTTCATTATTTTTTCTTCTCTTTTCCCAGTACAGTGCATCTTTCTTTTCATCGGGTATGAATTCCCGCTTTCTCCGGCAAGTTGATGATTTTTGTTTGAGAGATCCGATGCTCAACTCATCACTCAGCAAACTGTCATCTGCAGAGAAATTTTCTGCTATGTTTTCTAAAGCAGGAGCTAATACCACCATTTGCTCTCCAGAAATGCAGGATCCAACCAGTGGTGTATTCTTCTGGAGTGCTGGTCTTTGTGCCTCCATTATTTTGACTTTGTTCTTGTGTGCTTGTATGACCAATGGGACAAAAAGAGTTCTTAACTGTTTTCTAGAATACAGCACAATGAAGGTTTTGCTTCCATTAGTAGGCTTTGATTTCTAAATGTTCACTGTTTCCAATATGAAGAAGTCTGAAGCCTTAACCTTACCCAGATCTTCATTACTAGTTAGATTTCAATCAGAGCTACAAAAATTATTTCTGGACTTGTTAGAAGGAATCTGTCAATTGCACTGTGATCTTATTGATAACCTGGAAGAAAGAAAATTAAACAAGTTAGTCAATCTGAAATAAATGCAACACTAAAACATTGCCTAGAATATTATTCTACGTTGGCAGTGTTAATCTCTAGAGAATATATTACCGTCTGCCTCCAGCATTCTTTGACTTCACTGGAATGAACTTTAGAGGCAGAGTGCATGGACAGACTCAATCATGCAGGGCATTTAGCTTTACCAATCTGGCATGAAGGTCCGGGCATACGTCATCTGGAACTTTGGTGCTCATGTTTATTTTCAAAATTGCTTATTCAAATTCATAGAGCTAATTTCACCATGGTTAACACTGAGAATCTGCTTAAGAAAACACCAAGAGACAGCAGTGCTCTGTGTTATAATGGAAGAAATTAGGCAGGAACTCTTGGAGTGTAAATGTAAACATGGAAATTCATAAGCTGTTGTTGCATTGATTCCCTACAGTTACACTAGCAGGGCTGATTTGCCGTCTTCCCCATCCTAATCCTCAAGCCAGCAAACATGCAAGAACTTCTGATACTTCCAAACTACTTTTAATGTAAAAACTATTTAGAGTTACACTTTATTGTAAGCGGTGTAAATTTTAAAGTCAAATTCAGGTTTGATTAAGTCAGCCGGTGGCGTGGTGGCATCCGCACCACCCTTCGAGGTGAGTGGTCCAAGATTCGAATCCAGCCGGCTCCTTGCATGCTTTCTATCCGTTCTGGGTTGAGCGTTGAGCTAACAACTCGGCCTCATAAAAAACAGACAAATGCTAAAGAACCGGCAAGGTTGCCACTCAATACGCCATGAGGTACGGAGAGGAACAACAAGATTTGATTATTGTTGTGAAAACTGAATCCATGTTTGTAATTACAAATAAGAGAAAACCGGCAGATACTGGAAATCCAAGCAACATACACACACACACACACACACACACACACACACACACACACACACACACAGTGTTGGAGGAACTCAGCAGGCCAGGCAACATCTATGGGAAAAAAGTGTAGTCGACATTTTGGGCCGAAACCCTTCGGCAGGACTGGAGAAAAAAAGCTGAGGAGTAGATTTGAAAGGTGGGGGGAGGGGAGAGAGAAACACCAGGTGATAGGTGAAACCTGGAGGGGGAGGGATGAAGTAAAGAGCTGGGAAGTTGATTGGTGAAAGCGACAGAATGCCATGGAAGAAAGAAAAAGGAGGAGGAGCACCAGAGGGAGGCAATGGGCAGGCAAGGAGATAAAGTGAGATTGGGAACAGGGCATGGGGAATGATGAAGGGGAGCGGTGGGGGCCATTACTGGAAGTTTGAGAAATCAATATTCACGCCATCAGGTTGGAGGCTACCCAAACGGAATATAAGGTGTTGTTCCTCTAACCTAAGTGTAGCCTAATCACAACAGCAGAGGAGGCCATGGATGGACATATTGGAATTGGAATGGGAATGGGAAGTGGAATTAAAATGGGTGGCCACTGGGAGATCCTGCTTGTTCTGACGAAAGGAGTGTAGATTCTCGTTGAAGTGGTCTCCCAATCTACCTCGGGTCTCACCGATATAGACTCCTTTTATTTAAAGAGTTACACTTTATTGTAAGCAGTGTAAGTTTTAAAGTCAATTAAGATTTGATTAAGCCAGCCAGTGCTGTAGAGGTATCCGCACCAGTCTTCGAGGCAAGTGGTAATTATGTGGACTCCTTCTTATCTAAAGATTGCAGTTAAAAAGCAGTCCACATCCAATCTTGAATTCATAGTCAAATGAATGATGCTTTCTGCTGCATAATGTTGTTTTCTGTGAGAATTACTTACTGAGGTTGCCTGGTTAGCTTGTTTCAAGGCACCACAGTTGCTTGATTCCAGAGGTCCCCAAGACTCGTCAGCATCAGGAATGCTGAGACTCACACCACAGAAATTATTGAATCTTTATAGGCACCTTTCCTTAAAGTCAGCTGCAAGTGCTAGTGCTTGCCATTGTTCATAACATCGTCTAAATATAGGCCAATATGTACAAAATGCTTAAGTTCATACAATGCCATGCATATTCTCTGAACAGACTGATTGTTCAAAATGGGTGTTGAAGAGAATGAAGTATTTGTTATAAACTAAGCTGTATTCAGGTATTTTTTTATTTAAAGTACAATGCAGATACAAGCAAATTTCTTCAGCAGAGTCCCAAAGTAAACATTTTTTTTAAAAAGTGTACATTCTCCAACCATTGTTGTGGTAATTATATTCCTCCATTGTAGTCTTCCATGAAAATCACATCAGTATTTCTTTTTAAGGGTTTTTGTCCATCAATTCTAAAGACACTTAGGAATTTGGGAAGTCCTTTTCTATCACTTGTAGTGATTGACGTACTACAACTGAAGTTGCCACCATTCCATCTGCAATCTTTCCATTTCTATATCTGGAGGTTAGAAGTACATAGCAACAAGAGCTTGGGCCAAAACACAGATGAGATAAGAATATAAGGCTACCAAGCAAAAGAGACTGGAGATGAAAAAAATGAGATAATTGTTGTCATATCACATCATGTACTGTATGTAGTCAGTTAGTCTTAAAAGGACTATTTGTATTCTAACTGGTTTGTTTCTTAACAAAATTAGATGCCAAAAATAACCATATACTTAATAAATATTATTTTTGTGAGTCACGACTTGGAAAATTACTCTGCGAGCCTGTATCCCACCAAGTTAAATCCCATGAGTTATTACTAGTGGAAATTATTACTAGCAATTCTGAAAATAACTAGTCTTCATCTAGTAAAAATAGTGATCAAGTATAGTATCAGATGATAACTGACTGCTCAGCTTTTTTCTTATTAACAGGCCAAGTTTATAAACAATGGCAATGCAAGAGAAGTAGTGAATACAGATTCACTGGACCATAACAAAAGTAGAGAGTTCCCTGGTTTTGTTTTAAAATATTATAACTAATCTTTCTTTCTTAATAAATGTAAAATAAGTTTAGTGACATCACCGATGAATCAAACAATATTTAATCCATAAGTTGCCTTTACTAATTCTAATTGTCCTCTTACACCAAATTTGGTTAATATTAATTTAAAAAGAACTTTTTATTTTCTTAAATTAAAAACAAGTTGAAAGATTAAATATTCTCTGAATCAGGTGGATTTAATGTGGTAGTGGGTTACTGTCACTAATTGTAAACCACATTACTGATGAAGGACAAGATAGCATGAAATCTCTCCCCCCCCCCCCATTTCCAATTAAACATCATATTTAAACATGACAGGTCTTATTTCTCTACAAAATTGCCCTCTCCAATTTTAATCTTCCTTTTGTAATTAAATGATTTTAATGAATTACTGCTGAAACATCTAAAGCAGGACTGAGCATTTATAAATTTTAGTCATTTTTTTTTCTCATCAGGAGAACATGGAGAAGAAAGCAAGTTCTAGACTTAAAACAAATCGGTAGAAAATATTTCAATGGCTGTGATATTCCATTATACCCTTAGGTACTTTGCTGAAACTTTATATAGTTTAATTTAATAGGGAGCCAAGGCTTCAGATTTGTTATGAATGAAATGGTAGATTATATTAATTCAGATTTTATTCAATTTTCAAATTCTGTCTTTAAAGTATTGTTGATGATAAATTGAATACCGACTGAGCCTTCATTCCCTTTTTCCAATAATTTAATCTACTACATAGATATATGTAAAAATAACTGACTGATTATCTCCAAGAATACCAACAATTCTGGAATGTTCTTTAATTAGGATAAAATACACCTTTTAACAACGTCGCTAATTGCCTATTTCAGCTATCATTAATTTTCTTCAACTCTGGAGGAGGAACAGCTTCCCAAATAAATATTGTTTTATACTTTTACTTCTTTTAATGCAGATTTTCAATACTCAGTAGAGCATTACCTTCTTATTCATAAGATAAATAATTTCTGCAAAGGGAAACCCCAAGAACTGTTGATTACTGAAATCATGGGTGAAATACTTTTTCCAATAAATGAACCGGTCAGCAGTTCAGACCTTTAATGAAAATTTCAATCCAGTTCTTCCTGAAACATTTACTTTAGTTCTTTGAGTTTACCTGTTTACAAATGAATACAACGATTTCCACAGCGGGAAGTGAATAGTTAATACCGAATCTATGGTTATTATGCTTCATTATGGGAAAAAAATGAATAATGAGGAATGTAACCAAGTTTGGGGCTGAATGGAAAAAACATAACAAAATAATTTAACAATAATTTCCTGTTAAATTCATAATTTATGTGGCAATTCCCAACCCATGTAAGTTGCATGATGAATTTTATTAAAGATTTTTATTAAGTATCTTTAAATGTTGTAAGTGAAGTGATGATTAATACAACACTAATATTTTATGTAAATTTGTCTACAAACACTTAACTATATATGTTACCTCATCTACTCTTATTGAAATATACGATCTTTAAGACTGGCGTAAGTATCAATTCCCCACAAGTTAATGAATTTCACTCTCTTCAAAAACGTACTAACAAATAAAATTAATTCAGTGATGTAGTAAAATATTTGTTTACTGAACCAGTTGTTAAGTCATAATGTCGTAGAGAATTGCACTGACCATCAATCACTCATTTATAATAATCCCACATAAGTCCCCCTTTTTCATTCTTCTCACCTGCTTATCATTCTTTCCTTTTTCTTTACATTCTCTCCCCAGATGCTACCTTTTGTATACTCACTAGGGGCAATTTACTGTAGCCATTGACCTACTAGCCAACACATCTTTGAGATGGGAGGACACCAGACCATTCAGAGGAAACCCATGTATTCAAGGGGAGAATATGCATATTCCAGAGTCAAAATCCAAGTACAGGACTGAACCTGAGTCTTTGGTTCTGTGACTACTAGATGAGCCATCATGCCATCCAAAAACATCATCTTAGTTCTTCCCTCTTCATTTAATAACATATTGTACATAAATACATTTACAATTTTCAAGCTAAAATATTTACTGAACTAAAAGAATACTCTCAGTACATCATACTTCTTTTTCAGTTATAATAATAGAGCCTGCCTTCACAAATAAAGTTTCACATGTTAGTATGGTGGGGGGTGGGGCTTTGGCATTCTAACATTTTTCTGTCAGTCATCCTTTTGGGTTTTTTCTCTCTGTTTCGTGGATGCCTGTGAAGAATAAGGATTTCAGGTTGTATACTCTGTAGATGCTCTGGTATTAAATTGAACCATTGGTAAAAAAAAAAGCAGAATTAAATTTTAAAGATTCGTTCAAAATGAAGAAAACAATTTTGTAACATAATCCTTATTTACCTTGACTTTAGAAAACCTTAAGGGCAGAAATCAGAAAATGATTTGCATATACAAAATGACATATTGTTCTTACTTGATTACTCAATTGTAACTATGATTGTCTTTCTATTTTCAGAGTAGGCTGAAGATGATGGTTGAGCACACATTTCATCTTATTTGTTCTGTGTTAGAAAGCAAAATGGTTAAGCTACCACAATTACATTTACTTTCATGGAATGACTGGCACCAATTGTATACTACAGGAAATTATATTGCTCCAGTTTTCTGAATACATTCTAGTTATAAGTACTGGGTTTTACTTACTTTTTGTTGCTAAGGAAAAATAAGGATACTGAAAATCCACTTGCACTCAATACAATATGCAATAACTTGATTCTGATAGCACGTTGGATTATTGATGTACAGTTTGACCATGCCATTAGACTGATCAAAAATATCATAGGACTATGATATTAACAAACCTTAATCACAATATTAGTAAAGGTGTTGTAGCATGTTCAAAAGCAACAATAATTTTTGAACATAAAAGAAAGGGGGCAGTAATAGGTCATGAAGCTCCTGCTCCACCATTCAAAAAGATATTGATCAATCTTTTTGTGCCAATGCTATTTGCCTGTCCTATCTCAATATCTCTTGAGTACTCAAATATACAGAACTCCATCATTCTCAGTTTTTGAATGCTATTAATCAGTGAGGCTTTGCAACCCTCTGGGCTAGAGAATTCCAAAAATCCACAACCCTTTGTGTGAAGAAATCTTTCCTTTTACCAGTCTTAAATGGCCTACCTCTTATTTTGAGACAATAATCTGCTAATTATAGAGCCCTCTGCAAGGAGAAACATCATTGCTGTAACTACCCTGGTGAACTCTTTGACAGTTTTGCAATTTTTCAATGATATTAATAGAGGCCTAGCCTTTTCCATCTCTCTTCATATTCCTGTCATGCTACCCCATAAACCAGAATTCCCTCCATAACAAGTATTCTCCAATGTAAAAGGATATAATACATCTCAATACTTAAAGTATGGGTCCACAAGGCTTTCTATAGTTATATTAAGGCATTGTTTTTATACTAAATGGACATTCAGGTAGGCTGAGAACAATTGTCACTATTCAGATCACAGCTTCCAAGATTTCAAAACAACTATTGGATAAACTGCCCGAATTCTGCTGGCAGGATTCAGCAGGGATGGGTCACTAAGAAAATATGCATGGAAAACTAACAACTGTTGAATTCACGTGGGTTAGAAGGACTATCCTTGTTCACATATTGGGTAAACCAATTGAAATCTTAATTCATTTGAAATCAGGAAATTGTGCAGTAACCTTTAGTGCACAAGGTTTCCATACCGACTGTAATTTTTTTTTCTTTTTTCCTCCGTCTTCGCAGTGCAAAAAACTTTCTGCTGGACCTTAAATCAGATAGGGTACGCAAATAAAGATAATCGTGGCGCCCTCTAGAGAACAATGCCCGCGTTGCAACTCAATGATCCACTCCAAAGCTTTTGATGACAACGCTACTAACCAGGAAAATAAAGCCATTATACACATGACCTACTTAGCCAGCCACACACAATTGACTCCTGCTGTCAGGTCAACAATAATAGTGACACACATTTCAAACGCTATAATGTACTTAATGCAACAAAGCAGCAGAACAAGTGCAACCAAAGCAGCCAGACCAGGAATGGGGAAATCGGTTTGTCTGTTTTGAAAGACTGAATCTAAGAGATTCAATTTTCGTGGAAATTAATAACTGAATGAATATTTTATAAAAGCACATTACTCAAAATAAATATATTATAAAAACTATGAAGAGCAGAGTTTTCGCTGAAGTAATTAACACTTTGCTAGGCTTATATGGAAAAAAACATTTACTGTACTTAATCATTAGAAATCAAAACAGCCATACCGAAAAAGCAGAGAGCTGGGACAAATTAGATGGTCATCTATCACAAAGAGAACTGGAGTGGGGAAGTTTTGCTAAACTAATAGATCCACCACGAAAGAACGTCTTGAACGAGCTGTTTTCGTCTCATTTATAGCAGTGTCTTCCAGTGCCCTACCACCACCCACTCTCTTTCTCCCATTGAGCGCCTCGATAACGTTAAAGGTGTTTATCGCTACACTGATGAAATGTTCTGGAACGATGTGTCAATCCAGAAGCGATTGCCTCACAATGTAATGTACCTCTGTGTGTGTTTTCTTTCCCTCTCATTGGATTGCGACAGTGAGAGTCAGAATACGTGACTAAAGCAGCATCCGAGCTGATCCTGCGGCTGATTCATCCTCATTCAGCTCTTCGACTTGCTCTTCACTCCAATCCACCCTGAACAAAGGAATGCAGCCGCTGCCCTTCACGTGTTCCCAACACCAACGCCTACAACATACTCCTTTGTACTGGGGGAGGAAAAACACAAGAAGCTGCGGCATATAACTAAAACTTTTTTTCTTTTTTAAAAAATAAAAGATTTCATCTGTATTTTCTAAGCAAAAGACTGGGAAAGGAATTTAGGTCCGTTAAATTCCAACATTCGTTTTAAAAGCTTATTCAGCTGAAGCAGTCAGTTCCTGGATACCCCCAAACAATCCTCGATCCCTTTCTAAGACATACCTGCTTTGTAATAGTTTGCACGGTTAACATTGTCTCTTTCAACTTTCAGTTTTCCTCTCTCCCGATTAGATTATGCAATATTTTCGAAAACGCTTGCTTCAAAGGGCCAAGAGTCACAATGTATGTTACATTTGAACGATCGGTTACCGAAGCGAGTAACACAACATTATGGAAATATTCAGGATTTTATATTAAAACGGCAGCCCTTTCCGCTTCCAATCGATTGTTTATACATATCTGCTTAGCCATTTTAAAATACTTTCTCTTTTGTTACAAAAAGGGACAAGACAGCAGTGCACCCGCGTCCTATTTTCCTAATAGCAGGATTACAAAAGCGTCCATTCAGCTTCTTGATCCTGCCAGCGATTTATAATGGCTATATTATGCAATGTTTCCAAGAACAAACCCTACAAGTACAAGGCACAGGATGTGCTCGGCAAGCGAACAATCTATTAATAATAGTGTAATAATGTCATAAAATGTATACACGAGAAAAGGAGAATTCATCACATAACCCTATTTGCTGCTCGTACCACCCAGCGCCAACCTGTTTTGTTCGGAAACACACACACATAAACGAGATTTATAGCAAGGGCATCCTAACTCCTTATTACAAATCTACCGTGATATTTTGTGTGTTTTGGGACCCTACTCTAATTCTGTGCTTACACTCTGAACATCTAGATCCTCGTTACCAGAACTAACAGCGCTCCCGTGGTTACATAATAGGATGTTGTGCTCAGTGTCTCCTCTATGGATAGATATTATAATTAGAGAATTTATATATAGAAGCTGTTCGTCACAGCAAGATGCGCAGCGCTGCCTCCCTGGAGCTCTGCGCCTTTAGGCGGAGATTAAATCAATTTTAATACATAGTACACAAAAAGACAACAGACTAAACTATTTCCTACCTCGCGAAGCACCATCCAATGCGATCAGTAAGTGCCGAAGCAAAGCTGCTTGTGAACAGTGAAAGTGCTGCTGGGTTTACTTTGTAGTTTTCTGTTTTCGACTTCCCATTGAAAACCTCGCCTTGCCTCTCCACATAAAGCCACACGTCTGCCGCCGCTGGTGCCCGAGATGTGTGTTAGTAGGTCAGCCGCCGAGCAACCAAGCCTGAGTGGAAAAAAAGGAAGCGCCTGATTGACAGGACGCTCGACCGCACAGCGAAAGGGAGCACCCAACTAGGCACAAGGGAGCAACCAATGCGGCCGGAACCACGGCACAGAGAGGGCGGGTACTGAGATTGTGCCGGGTTAGGTTGAGAAACAGCACATTATCGGAGGCTGTTGCATAACTGAAGAGAAATAGAACGAGGGACGCAGACGTGGGGGGTGGGTGCTGATCTCACTAAACTGCTATTTAGGTAACATCCAGTGGGGACACTGCCAAGTCGCCCTTAAGGTTGCCCGATTCCCTGAGTGGAGACGGCAAAGGGCCAGACGGGGAAATTTGAGTTATGTGGTTATGCTGGAAACTTTCTAAGCGGAGATTAATTATGTTTTTAAAATGAAGAATTTGTGAAAGCTATTTTCCCCAAAGCGCTGAAGGAGCTGCTAGATAACATCTTCACTAATTCACTGGGAAAAGGAACACGTAAAATTAAGTATCAAGGTGTTTGTGGTATACTGACTCAGTACCAATTTCAGTGTAAAGTGATTTCCCTGTAATAGATTGAGGGAATTTGAGTGCATTGTCAACAAACAAAATGCTGGAGGAACGGAGTGACTCAAACAGTACCTGTAGAGGGAAAAGGGCATTCCAGGCCCATTCATCTGCGCTGAACTAACAGGTTTAAATTCACATATAACATGCCACACATGCTTACAGTAACTGAATATACTTCATTTAAGCCCATTTATCACGTAGGACTTCAATACATTTATCATTCACCACAGTCGCACAAAATCGCCGTGCACAAATTGCCAAAGCCCCGCCGGGGAGATTATGGGAGAGGGCTATGTGGTAGATTCTTCAAGTGGATTCGTGGGCTAACAAACCGCATGCAGTTTCCGTGGCCCAGGGGTGTTCATATTCCCTGCCTTTCCAGAGTGTGGGAGATTGTGTTACTTGAAGTGGTATCGCCTGGACGTACAGTTATATATTGGTGCCTATCAAATGCAAAGGAAGCAAACTGAGGAGGGCCACCATGGGGCTGCTTCTGGGAGTGGTCAAGGTGGCGCCGGTAGGGCCGAGCAGTGATCTGTCAGGGAGTTCATACAGCCGGACCACTTGCCCTGTTTCTTCATGTGCTCTCGACTAGGAACCTATGGGTAAAGCCACTGGCTACTGGAATATCCTTTGACAACATTTTGATTTGATTTAAATTTCATCATTAATCAGGGGAAATATCATTTGTAAGAATTATCTTTGGTTTCACTGGTATAAAATTTGTGTAAATTAATACCCAAAGTTTCAAAAACAGCAATACTTTAGGGCATATTTACCTTGATTTATGGTTATTTTAGCATGTATTGCTTGTGGTTTTCTATAATAAAGATCTGGCCTGCACTTTCTTTTGATATATGTTTATGATGCTATATATTAAAAACTGAAGCCCTTCCTCAATGCATCTCCTGAAACACCATAAGTCCCTTGTGCATATAATGGTTCCAGACTTTAATTTATAATTTATATTAATTTATGATCTTGAAAGTTGCAACAATGTGAGATTTCTGGTATTATTCAGCCTTCATTGCTTATACTAATATCCCTTTGTTTGGTCTGATTTTCTAATCTGTAGCTCTATCACATGAGGAGACTGAGAGACTCCACATCACTAAAGACTCTAGCAAATGTCTTTAGAAGTACAGCGGAGGGAATTCTGACTGGTTGCATCCCAGCCTTGCAGGGGGGCCCCAATGCACAAGATCACAAGAGGCTGCACTGAGTTGGGGGCTCGGCCAGTTCCATCATGAACACATTCCTCCTCACCATCAAGGGCATCTTCAAGAGGTGATGCCTCAAAAACGCAGCATCCATCATCCATTGTCCAACACATTCCATCTTCTCATTACTACCATCAGGGTGGAGGTACAGGAGTTTGAAGACCCACGCTCAATTATTCAGGAATAGCTTCTTCCCTTATGCCATCTGAATTCTGAATGGCCTGTGAACCCATGGACATGTACAGTTCCTGTTTCGCACTATTTTTTTACTTTTTTATTTTATAGTAATTTAATAACTTTGTACTGCTCTGCTGCAGCAAAACAACATATTTCAAGTCCTAAAAGACTTGTAATAACAAACCTGATTCTGATCAACACACACAAAATGCTGGAGGAACTCAGCAGGTCAGGCAGCATCTATGGAAAAGAGTACAGTCGACGTTTCGGACTGAGACCCTTCGGCAGAACCTGATTCTGACATCTACTAAACAGAGTGTCAGAAAATTTCAACAGTTTTTGCTGTTGCTAAAATGGGCATAATGTTACATAATTTTTGGCAAGGGATTTCAATACAAATGATTTTTCAAATGATGCCATTTATATTTAATATAATTTTAATATCTATAAGATTAATATAAGAACATAATAAGTAGGAGCAGAAGTAGGCCATTTGTACTCTGAGCCTTCTCTGCAATCCATCAAGACCATAGCTGAATTTGCATTTCAACTCAATTTACCTGCTGTTTTAATATATCCCTTAATTCTCCTTATATGCAGAAAAACATTGCTTTCTGTTTTGGATGAATTTAATGAATTCCGTTTTCCATAGCCCATCTGGATAGATGTATCCAAATATTCACCAGCTTTCATGCAAAGAAATTTCTTCTCATCACAGCCCTCAGTGTCCAACCCTTATTCTGAGGCAGTGAAATTTGTTTTAAGGCACCTCAGCCAGAGATCCTACAATATGTATCAATTCCATACATCTCTGCAGGTTTTTATAAAATTCTCTCAATGTGCGTCATGCCAGATTTTGTAGGGGCCACAAGTAAAGGACAAGAAATTGGGGGCCATGGTAGTTTCTGAATGAACCATGGTAGGTTTACTGTTTTAATGAAATATTACTAAAATATATAAATTAAAAATAATTGAATACATGTTATTTTATTGTAACCCTGAATGAAATGAATGGGAAAATATGCTAGATGATGCAAGTGAGAGAGCAAAACAGCTTAGTGTGTGTGTGTGTGTGTGTGTGGAGGGGGGAACGTTGCACATCAGTCATTAACTCTGCTCCTGCTTGACCATGCACAGGTCATTGTTCACACCCTCCAGGACGGCCCACTAAGCCCCGCTCCACATCCACTCCCAAATCACAAACTGCCGATGGGCGTTGGGGGCTGCCTGCAGGGAGGCCAATCAGTGAGTATGCAGCAGGAGGTAGCTCCGTTTGCCTTCTGCTGACCGGTGCGTGTTATAATACTTAAAAAACATAACATGAAGGCTGCAGTGGGGTCATCTGCCAGAATTGGCTAAACCGCAGAGAGGCAAGAGTATGTGGTCTACCATCGCATCACTATCTACCACTACAACCTCCATTAAATCCCTAACACTTATCATATTTTGAAAGGAAATTCTATTCATTTTTCTCAGTGAATACATGATCTTTATTTTACACTTAAGACATATTTGAAAAATTGGGTTTATTAAACAAACAGTTACTAGGAAAAAATTGCAATCTCATATCATGCAAAGATGTTATTACCGCTTTCATTGGTAAACTCAAACTTCCAGCAGCAATAATGGACGTCGCAATTTTATGCGATTTCCTTCACTGGCCACTCTTAATTATTGAAAGATGATCTGATTGTATCTTTTGATCACTTGAAACAACTGCACACTGAGATGGAATGTCGGTTCAGAGACCTGCTGGAGATGCATGTTCCAGATTGGGTGGTGGATCCATTTGGGGTGAGTGTGAATGATGTTCACACCACATCGCAAGAATGCCTTATTGAGCTGCAGAGTGATATACTAGCTCAAGCAAAATTCAAATGTAGCAAGCAAAATTTCTGGATAATTAGTGTTATTCAAAACAAGTTTCCACAGCTCTGGGAGAAAACAAAGTTGTTTTTAATTGGGTTTCCCATCTCCTATTGAATTGAATTGACTTCATTTCTTATATCCTTCACATACATGAGGAGTAAAAATCCTTATGTTATGCCTCCGTCTGAATGTGCAATATGCTGTGCATAACTTAGTATGTACAGTAAGATATAAAATAGAACAGTCAATAGAGCTTAGAAATACGATTGTGTCAGTGTGAACTAATCAGTCAGATGGTCTGGTGGAAGAAGCTGTCTGGGAGCCCGTTGGTCCTGGCTTTAATGCTGCTGTACCGTTTCCCACATGGCAGCAGCTCGAACAGTTTGTGGTTCAGGTGACTTGGGTCCCCAGTGATCTTTCAGGCCCTTCTTACGCACTTGTCACTGTAAATATCCTGAATTGTGACAAGTTCACATCCACAGATGCACTGGGCTGCCCGCACCTCTCTCTGCAGAGTCCTGCGATTGAGGGAAGTACAGTTCCCATACCAGGCAGTGATGCAGCCAGTCAGGATGCTCTCAATTGTGTCCCTGCTGAATGGGGTTTCAGTCAAGCTCTTCACCTGCTGTGAAAAGCTTGTAACCATCCTGATGTTGTGACAGGAGGTGATCTTCGATTATCTTTAACCAAGTTGCAACCAGATATTCAAAAACTTGCTAGTTTGGATCTGTTGCAAGGATCTTATTAAATACCCAAAGTAACAATATTAAGTGCTTTTTCATTGCCGGTTGGAAGGATCTTATATAATAAATAAAGTATCCTGTTCAGAGTTTTGAAATAGTTTAATTTCTCATATACACTTGTAACGTTATATTTAACAAAAATACCTATAACCTGTTAAAACATAAATATTGACCGTATATTAGAATAATGACTACAGTTGACCAAAAAAACTTTAGCAACTAATGGAGATTATGGAGGGTGGGGGCCACGGAGGTAAATGAAAGTCACAAGTGGGCTATGAGCAGAAAAAGGTTGAGAACCACTGCCCTAGAGAACACAGGGGTAATCTACTCAATTACTCCTCATTCTCTAAACTCGTTATCTGTCAAATCAGCACACTTCCTCTATGGCAACTACAGCCTTTCATAAGTGCAGAAACCAAACATTACTCCAGGTGCATTTTGAGGATGTTCCTACATAATTGCATAAGATATCACTGGACCTGAAATTAAATCCTCTTGTGATAAAGGTCAATATATCATTAACCTTCCTAAATGCTTATCACACTTGCGTGTTGGCTTTCAGTGACTTGTGAACAAAAGCACTTAGGTCTCTTTGAATATCAGCATTATCCATTCTCCCACTATTTAGTAATACCCTGTCTTTCAGTTTTAAGCGGACTATTAGAAGAATAAGGGGGATCTGTTTGGAACCTATCGAATATTGAAGGGCCTAGACAGAGTGGACATGGAGAGAATGTGGGGGTACATTGGACCAGAGGGCACAGTCTCAGAATGCAAGGATATCCCTTTAGAAAAGAGATGAGAAGGTATTTCTTTAGCAAGATGGTGGCAAATCTGTGGAATTTATTGCCGCACTTTGGAGACCAAGTCATTGGGTATATTTAAAGCGGAGGTTGATGGGTTTACGATTGGTAAGGGTGTCAAAGAGTATGGGAAGAAGGCAGGAGGATAAGATAATAAATCGACTATGTTACCAATGGCAGAACAGACTCAAAGGGCGGAGTGGCTTAATTCTGCTCCTATGTCTTATAGTCTCAAAGAATAAATCTGAGATCTACTGAAAAAGTGTGTAAAGAGTTGGTGGGAAATATACTGAAAGTAGCAATGAGTTGGAGATCTGCTTCCTATCCTTGGGTTGTTTTCAAAGGAGCAGAGGCTGATGGGACATCTGATAGAAGTATATAAAATTTTGAGAGACAAAAGGTAGGACAAACAGACGGAATCTTTTATCCAAAGCAGAAATATCAAATATTTGAGGACATGAGAAAGGGAAAGGGGAAAGTTTGAGGAAGATGTGCACGGGAAGTTTGTTACACAGCGAATGATGGGTGCCTAGATCGAACTGCCGTGGTTCATGTGGAAGCAGTTCATTGTGGTGTTTAACAGACTTTTAGGTCAACCCATGACCACATGAATGTACAGGGAATGGAGGGATGTAGATCATGTGCAGGCAAAAGGGAGTTTGTTTAAATTGGCCTAATATCTAGCACGGACATTGTGTACTGAAGGGGCCTGTTCTCTGCTGTTCAAATCTATTGATCAGCATGTAACCCAAGCTGTGCAGTAATGACTCCCGGTGTGTGATGGGTTGTCAGATTTAGTATATCATCAAGAGGGGTATTAACCAGAGTCTAGAATTTTAACTTAACTTGCTTCAGTTTTCCAAGCTTCCCAGAGTCCACCAGGGAGAATAATAGAGAGCACAATGGCGTTGGAGAAGGCTGAAGAGTTGACAGCCAAATAGGCATGTTTTTGCAATGTTACAGTTGAATGAATCTGGACGTTGCTTCATTCATAAAAGTAATGCCTTGATACATTGGAGTTAACTTGTTAACCTTAGACCTGTATTCATAAATTTTCCACCCCTGTCATTGTCACCATTGCCCTCAAACTCATGACTCGATTCATCCCATTTCTTAAATCAGATGTACTTGTAGGGTCTTGCAATTGGTACGCCAACACATTAAGCAAGCAACAGGTGACTTGTTTGTCAGGCTGTGCGATTAGTTATATCTGGATTGTGTGCAATAGAAAGACATAGTCACTGACTATGTGGTATCAAAGTCAGGCACGATGATTTCCATTCCTTCAATATGCAGCTTGCATGCAACTACAAAGAGAACTTCATGAGGGTATGCACTATATTCCTTAGTAGCACTATGCTTTCGTGCTTTCATCCTAAACTCTCAGCATCCTGAAGAAAACTTACCAGTTTGTTGGGAGAAAAGAAATAAATCCCTTTAAAGAATAAATGAACATTTATTCAGCAACCAAATACATTATGGTTCAGCTTATTTGACAGCCTAATATGTCACTAAGAAAGATACTGGCAACCTGAAGATGTATTTCAGTTGTCTTGATAAAACTAAAGGCATTGGAGTCTCCTGAATGGTAATGCTGTGCTGCCTGTGTAACTTTCTGCGGTGCTGAGGTTTGGACATATAGAATAGAAACACTACATCGAGAAGCCTGATGCAGTGAAGATGAAAATCAAGAGCAATCATGATAAATGAAGAAAAGGCAATGGTGCAGTTTACTCACCTGTCTGTCCTAATTATTGTGAGGTTTTTTAATCCTCCATAAGTTATGCCATCCAATTTCTAAATTACCCTGAACTCAAAGGCATCTTACCAACAACAGCAAACACGAGGAAATCTGCAGATGCTGGAAACTCAAGCAACACACATAAAAGTTGCTGGTGAACGCAGCAGGCCAGGCAGCAACTCTAGGAAGAGGTACAGTCAAAATTTCAGGCCGAGACCCTTCATCAGGACTAACTGAAGGAAGAGCTAGTAAGAGATTTGAAAGTGGGAGGGGGAGGGGGAGATCCAAAATGATAGGAGAAGACAGGAGGAGGAGGGATGGAGCCAAGAGCTGGACAGATGATTGGCAAAAGGGATATGAGAGGATCATGGAACAGGAGGCCTAGGGAGAAAGAAAAGGTGGGGGGGGGGACCCAGAGGATGGGCAAGGGGTAAAGTGAGAGGGACAGAGGGAGAAAAAGGAGAGAGACAAAAAGAATGTGTGTATATAAATAAATAACAGATGGGGTACGAGGGGGAGGTGGGGCATTAATGATAGTGCCAACTGATGGGAAGAAGAGGGGTTTTGGTCAGAGCCCCCCATCATGTGACTTGCCACCATCACTCCTCCTGCACTTCCGAGCTGACAACGAATGGGTGAGCACTTAGCAAAAGATCAATATGTCTATGAAGATTCTCAGTCATCCAGATCACTGAGTATCAAGCAGTAGTAAATCAAGGCAACTGGACTTGCTGTGTTGTCTAGAAGACGTTTCACCACTCATCTGAGAGGCTCCTTCAGTTCTGATCCATGGTGGGTAGTTTTCTGGCTTATAAACCCTGTGAGTTGTTTAAAGTTATACAGTCATATGAGGGTCATTAAGAGTCATAAAAGTAATGAGAGGGTCATTAGTCTTATCCTTGCATGATATTGCCTTGATTCACTACTGCTTGATTTGCAACAGATCAATTTGGTGTGTTATCTGGTATCCTATACTTGGTGCCCACGTGCTTGCTACCTTTGATGTGTCATGCCTGTGGTCTCTTCCCAGGAAGGAGTACATCACCTGACACCCACATTCAACATCATGCTTAAGCAGACACATGCATTACGCAGCAGATGCACATTCCTGCCAGTTCATTTCACACGCCACTCGATGCTCATAAGGTACAGCATCAACTTCAGAGCTTTAATGTTCCTGATCCTCAGAGAATGTGGGACAATCTCCTTCTTGCTTAACCAACTGAGATGCTGTGGTACTGCCTGCTTGACTATTCTGTTGGTGCACTCTTAGAATGAGTGACCTCCATTGGGAAAGAGTCATAGGTATCATCACACCCTTTCTTGTGTCCCATCAGCTGTGTGACTGACTGGTGAAAAGCTACAATCTTGTTCCCACCTCTTCTGCCTGCCTTTTGTTCACTGCCAGCGAAGAAGTCTGTGAGCGGCCTATCGCTGTGTGGCTCATGGTGGCAGGCGGTTAGGCCTCTCTGCCTCATGTAGTGTCCCTCCCTTTCAAGGTGATATTGTAAAATGGTATTGTGGTTCTGTGTTTATGGATTGGACTATTGTGATTATGAATTACAGAATTTTTCAGACTGACAGTTTTTATAATCTGTGTTTTTAAGCACCTGTTCCTTTCTCATTTTGTTGTGCAAGGGGAGTGTGTTTTGGGGTTGATGTTCTGTTAGTTTTTTTTTCCTGTGGGGGAGGGTTTTTTGGCGGGGGGGATCGATATTCCTGTTCCAGTTTGTGTGGGAGGAAGGGGGTTTTGGGACTTGATGTCAGGGTGCTGGAGCAGGGATCCAATGGCAGACTCAGTACTGTGCACACAGTGATATTAATTGAGTAACAAGTACGGAGGCACAAACAAAGTCAGCGTCAAAGTTCAGGCAGAGATCAAAACATCCAGAGAAACCCAAAAACCAGAATCGGGAAACAGGCAGAGTCGATATTCAGATGGACAGAGTTCAGATACAAATGCTGAAAAGACTCAGGAAAATTTACTGGCACAACCTGGCAACAAACAGGTGAAAACACGGGACTGAAATACACCGAGCGATAAACAGAGAGGCAGATGATAGGTGGAGCACAATGAGACACAGGTGGCAGCAATACAGGTAATAATGAGAAACAGGTGAGAGACGGAGTACTCAGTAATACAAGGACCAGAGTAGAGCTTGACGGGAGTTGAGATGCTTGGCAGTACAGATATATTCCAGATTCCTGTGATCAGTCCAGACTAAGAATGACACCTTGGCTCCCTCCAGCCAGTTCCTCCACTCCTTCAGAGCTAGCTTCACAGCCTGCAGCTCCCAGTTTCCAACATCGTAATTCTGCTCCGTAGGATTGAGGTGGTGAGAGAAGACGGCACCGTGGGTGGACCTCCTCATCCTTGGCCGAGCGCTGAGAGAGAACAGCTCCTACACCAATGTCAGACGCATCCACCTCCACAATGAAGTGCTGGTTAGTGTCAGGTTGAATCAGGATGGGGTCAGATGTGAAGCGTTGCTTAAGGTCAGAGAATGCTTTTTCAGAAGCAGGGGACCAGGAGTATCTGACAGCAGGTGAGGTAAGAGCAGTGAGTGGTGCAGCCAGTGTACTGTAATTTCTGATGAAGCGACATTAGAAGTTGGCAAAGCCCAAGAAGCGTTGCAACTCCCAATGAGTTGAAGGTTGGAGCCATTCAACCACCGCCTTGACCTTCTGTTGGTCCATCTGAATGGAACCGCCTGAAATTACATGCCCCAAGAAGGAGACTGTATTGCAATGAAACTCACATTTCTCAGCCTTCACAAAGAGCTGGTTCTCCAGAAGGTGCTGGAGAACTCTGCGGATGTGACCTGTGTGTTCAGAAAAAAAATCAAAATGTTGTCGAGATACACAAAAACAAATTGGTTCAGCATGTCCGAGTACGTCATTTACCAGGGCTTGGAAGATGGCGGGGGCATTGGTGAGACCGAATGGCATGACCAGATACTTGTAATGGCCTGATGTGGTGTTGAAGGCAGTCTTCCACTCGTCCCCTTCGCAGATGCGGACAAGATGGTAGGCTTACAGAGATCAAACTTACTGAAAACTGAGGCTCCTTGCAGTGGTTCAAATGCCAAGGTCATGAGCGGAAGAGGGTAACAGTTCTTAACAGTAACTTTATTCAGTCCCCGGTAACCAATGCACGGAGGCAAGGAGCCGTCCTTCTTTTCAACAAAGGAAAAACCGGCACCAGCAGGTGAGGAAGACGGCCGGACGATGCCTGCAGCCAGGGACTCTCGAGTGTACGTAATTGTGGCTTCTGTTGCAGGTACGGACAGGGAATACAGGCAGCCCCTTGGGAGAGATGTGCCAGGCAAGAGGTCAATGGCGCAATCATATGGACAATGAGGCAGTAGGGAAGAGGCCCAGGACTTGCTAAACACAACCTTGAGGTCCATGTATTCAGGAGGGATGGCACTAAGGTCTGGAAATTCCTCGGGGCGACCTGGGCTTGGAGACAAGGGGATCGGAGCATGGCAGAGGCAGTGGGAGTGACAGAATGGGCACCAGCCTATAATCTTGCAACTGAGCCAGTCAATGTGAGGGTTGTGTCTGACTAACCAGGGATGGCCCAGGACAATGGGAGCTTGAGGAGAGTCAATAACAAAGGATAAACTGTTCATGACGGTTGCTGGATAAACTGAGACTCACTGGGGCCGTGACATGGGTGATATTAGCCAGCCTCTGACCGTTCAAGGCGTTGGCCATCAATGGTGACTGGAGAGTAGACGTGGGTAATCTCCACTGGTCGGCCAAGCCAGGATCGATAAAACACCCCTCCGCAGCAGAATCAACCAAGACGGAGACCGCTCGCCGTTGGTTGCCCCACTCCAGAGAAGCAGGTATGAGAATGAGTGGCGTCGAGGAGGGCCAGACAGGGGTCATGCTCACCAGTACTCTTCGTCCTACTGGTGAACGCTTGGCTTTTACTGGGCAGGTGGAGATGAAATGGCCTGGTTGGCCACAGTACGGACAGGAGCGGGTGCTGATTCTCCTTTGTCTCTCAGTCAGCGTCAGGCGGGTACGGTCAACATGCATAGCCTCGGGCTCTGGAACGGGAATTGTAGATGGGGGCAAATGGCAGGGCAATGTAGACTGACGAGGAGCTTGGAACTCACCCAGTGCCCCCAGGGACCCTCTGGATTCCCTCCCTCTGCGGCTCTGCTGAAGGCAAATATCAACACAGATGGCCAAATCCACCAGGGCTTCAAAGGTGGCAGGAAGGTCCTGGGTGACCAGCTCATCTTTGATGTCTTCGGAGATGCTGTTCAGGAAGGTGTCGTACTGTGCCTCCGAGTTCCAGCTGCTGGAGGTGGCTATGGTCTGGAACTATATGGCGTAATCTGACACAGATCTGCACCCCGCTGCATATGCAGCATTTCACAGGCAGCCTCTCTCCCATGTATGGAGCAATCAAACACTTTTCTCATCTCCTCAGAAAATAACTGAAAACTGATGCAGAAAGGTGATCCTGCCTCCCAGACGGCTGTTCCCCATTCGCTCACCCGACCAGACAGTTGGGTGATGACGTAGGCTACCTTGGCTCAAACAGTCGGAAATGTTGTTGGTTGCAATTCAAAAATGAGGGTGCACTGGGAAAGAAAAGAGCGGCAGATACCGGGCTCACCTGTGTACTTTTCTAAAAAGGCAGACAGGGCTCTTAGACAGAAGGAGCATGCGAGGATGCGGAGGGCAGGGTGGAAGATGCAGTCGCAGAATGTTGATGGGTGCTCTGGGACAGCTGGAGTGACTGCGTCTGGGCCACAAGATCAGCTACATTGGCAGAATGCGACTTCACTGCCCTGAACACGGAGTCCAGCTGGTTCCGGTGTCTCTCCAGCATCACTCCCTGTTGTTCCAGGGCAGCTCTCAGACAATCAGGGTCTGCTGGATCCATTCTGGCCAGATTGTACTGTCAGGATGCTGGAGCAGGGATCCAATCGCAGACCTAGTACTGTGCACACAGTGATATTAATTGAGTAACAAATCCCAAGGTGCAAACAAAGTCGGTGTCAAAGTTCAGGCAGAGATCAAAACATCCAGAGAAATCCAAAAACCAGAATTGGGAAACAGACAGAGTCAATATTCAGACAAACACAGTACAGATACGAATGCTGGAAAGGCTCAGGAAAATTCATTGGCACAATCTGGCAACAAACAGGTGAAAACTCAGGACTGAAATACACTGAGCAATAAACAGAGAGGCAGATGATAGGTGGAGCACAATGAGACACAAGTGGCAACAAAACAAGTAATAATAAGAAACAGGTGACAGGCAGAGTACTCAGTAATACAGGGGTCAGAGTAGAGCAGGAGCGGGCACAGGAGCACATGGGGCATGAAAATAAATTAAAGCACATGGCAATACAAAACCACAGACTGATGCCTAGGGGGAAACACACAAAAAGACATTTCAACTGGAGGTACTGACACTTGATGATCAGGGTGCCATTCTTTTTTGTACGGGGTGGGGGGAGGTGGGTTTGATGTTTCTCTCTGAATGATTTCCTGTTTTTTCTTTGTTTCATGGCTATCTGGAGAAGACACATTTCAGAGTTGTATATGGATACATGCTTTATAATAAATAAACCTTTAAACCTTTGAACATGCATAATATTTTCACACTTGCTACTAACTTCAAATCCACACAAGTGAGCTTTGCTTACCAGGTGAGGGAATGACCTTGAATTTAGTTACCTGGCATCTGGGACTCTCATATCTTCCTGTCTCTGACAGTATTGCATCTCGGGAATAACAAAAGCCTCTTTCCCTTCAACTACGTGAAATGGTTTCTGTGGAAGTTCAACTCTAGTGTCCTCTGTTTTATTGCTGTTCTGTGTGCTTCTGCCTTGCAGGAAGGAGAGAGATCTCTAGGTGAGGAGAAGGGCTTGTTCTGAATGGAAGGATGAAGAGGTTTTATTTATGCTGTCTTTAAGAACAAGGCAAGATGGTGTAAAAGGATGAGATTGAAAATACACGTCAGGAAGTGCATACATTAAAAAAGGATTTGTTTCCCTTTAAGGTGGATGTGTGTGAGGATGTACAGAAGTAGAGTTAACAGGTAGAATGTATTCAGGAATGGAGATGAAAATACTATTCTACTCCCACTTCCTGATTTCATATGTTCACCAAATCTATTTTAGAATCAGAATCAGGTTTAATATGAATCACATATGTCATGAAATTCATTGTTTTGTGGCAGCTGTACATTGTAATACATAATTTCAAAAAATTATAATTTACAATAAGAAATATATACAAAAATTAAATAAGTAGTTAAAAAGAGACCAAAAATAGTGAGATAGTGTGCATGGGTTCATTGTCCATTCAGAAATTTGATGGCAGGTGGTAAGCTTTTCCTGAAACATTGAGTGTGTGTCTTCAGGCTCCTGTACCCTTTACTTCATGGTAGCAATGAGAAGAGGGCATTGGGTTTTGGGGATCTTTAATAATGGCTGCTGCCTTCTTGAGGCATTACCTTCTGAAGGAGTCCTTGATGTTGGGGAGACTAGTGACCTTCACGGATCTGGCTGAGCTTGCAACTTTCTGTAGCTTTTTCCGATCCTGAACAATGGCTCCTTCATACCAGACAATTAGAATACTCTCCATGTCCAATTCCAAAATTGGATTATTTCCTTGAGCATGCCCAAGCTTATTTTGTTTCTGGAGGTGTCATTACCCAAAGAGTAGGGGAGATAATGTCGTGGTGGTTCCCTGCTGTCCCAGCATGGGTACAGCGAAGTGATGCCAGGTCTGGTGGTTCACAGCACATCACTTTTTCTGATTTGGTAATTGTCCAAGCAGTTGCCAAACATCAATGGAAACAAAAATGAATCATAGTTGATGTCACATTGCCCAAGTCAATCTAAATGTAAAATAAGTAGCAACCACTGGTTGGTTAAAACGCATGTCAGAGCAAGTGTGCTGCTGAGTTTTCTCAACTTCCCTTACACTGCTGGGGACAGCACATCAGCATCCTCCAAACTTCAGCTCCCCACCCATCCTGGTGACATACAAAATTCCCCCTAGTTGAATGAAGAAAGTAAATGACATCTGTTGGACTTTGATACACTTTCTTAAATGATTTATTTAAATCCATGATATTTAAAATCAAAAGATTCCATTGTCACATGCCAGAATTAGTCTCATTTTCCATGGTTAACAAAACAACAGGTAATTTCCACATTGATAACTGAGATGGACAACTACTTCATCAAAACATTGATTTAATATGAATAAAATGTCTTTTGCTTGTTATATGAAAATATTTTCAACTGCTAGATAAAGATATGGAAACGGTATATTTTCAGAAACTTGCTGCTTAAATCAACTAAATTGAGGAGGCAATAATCCTTCTTCAATTCAGAAGCCAAACTCTTTTGTAGACCACCAATGTGATTGACTTTAAAGTGAGGAATATAATCCATCCCACTGTGGTAATAACAAAACAGTGTAGTTCATGTTCTGTCAGTTCTCCCTTTATTGTCTTCATCCCCAATACTAGTCTACATCACAATAACCAAATAGAGCTTTGGGAACAGATGAAAAAAGATACTATCAAAAAATAAAAGGATTCTTATGACAGTGGATCACGGTGGATGCTATTAAGCAGTGGTCACCAAAGGAAGTGCACAGTTTTGAGACTTTGTGAGAAAATGAGTTGCAATGAGTTATGGAAATGACTTTTATCACAGCAGCATGAGGGAGGATGCTAAAAGAGTGGAACTAGACACTTGAAGTTTCTTCAGTTTACTGCAAATTGACATCAACAGCATGCTTTGCTGTTACCCCAATACTTTTTGCAATTCTTACTCACAAAAAAAACTAACTACGCTGTCTCATCCATTCTGTCTCTAACTCCCTTTTTCTTCCTGAGGTCCTTGAATATATTGCATTTGTTTTCCCTCAGTTCATATTTCACCCTATTACAGTAATCTAACTGGTTTCACCAGAGTTATAAAAATCATCCGGTGCCAACTCAACACAGTTAATTAGCGAAATAAAAACAGGATCTGAAGTTTGCTTTCAAGGGGATTCGTTCATTCGCTCATTACGTGCCACGTCGTAAGACATTGGTAATCACAGTCTTTCCAAGACCATGATTGTTCTTGGCAATTTTTTCTACAGAAGCGGTTTGCCATTGCCTTCTTCTGGATAGTGTCTTTACAAGACAGGAGACCCCAGCCATTATCGATACTCTTCAGAGATTGTTGTCAGAGGTAGCATAACCAGGAATTGTGATACGCACCAGGTGCTCATACAATCATCCAGCACCTGTTCCCATGGCTTCACATGTCCTTGATGGGGAGGGGGCGGCTAAAGCAGGTGTTCCACCTTGCCCAAGGGGGATCTGCAGACTAGTGGAGCGAAGGAGCGATTTACACTTCCTTTGGTAGCGACATATCTCCAACCAGCCACCCCAAAGGGGATTATAGGTTTGTAAAGACACCTCAATGCAATTTCATCCTATCTGAGTTACACTGAAGTTACTGGATTCCACCAAAACTCGACAAGACTGGTTCTATCACATCTGAAATCCTGTCTGCCCAATACCCTGGACCCCCTTCAATTTGCCTATTGCACCAACAGGTCAACAGAGGACGCCATCTCCATGGCACTTCACTCTGCCCTGACCCACCTGGACAGCCCCAACTCATGTCAGAATGCTGTTCATTGACTTTAGTTTGGCATTCAATACTGTGATCCCCTCCAAACTGATCGCCAAACTCCACCAGCTTGGTATCAGCTCATCCCTCTGCAATTGGACCTTGGACTTTCTGACTAACAGACCCCAGTCAGTTAAGTTAGACAACCTCTCCTCCTCCACTCTCACCCTGAACACCGGCGTGCCTCAAGGCTGTGTGCTGAGCCCTCTTTTGTACTCCCTTTTCACCAATGACTTGAGTTCCTGTACATGGTTCTAACTCCATAACCAAGTTCGCAGATGACACCACGGTGGTCGGCCTGATCAGAGGGGATGACGAGACAGCCTACAGGGACGAGGTCCAGCACCTGGCCGCGTGGTGTGCCAACAACAACCTGGCCCTTAACACCCAGAAGACCAAGGAGATCATTGTGGACTTCAAGCATGTTAGGAGCCACACCCATGACCCATCTATATCAACGGAGCTGTAGTGGAACGTGTACAAAGCTTCAATTCCTTGGTGTCCACACTTCCGAGGATCTCACCTGGTCCCTGATCTCCTCCATCCTGATCAAAAAGGCACAACAGCGCCTTTATTTCCTGTGGAGCATCAAGAAAGCTCACCTCTGTCCCAGGATACTGACAGACTTTTACCGCTGTACCATTGAGAGCATTCTCACCAACTGCATCTCAGTGTGATATGGCAATTGTCCCATATCAGACCACAAAGCACTCCAACGTGTGGTGGAAATTGCCCAGAGGATTATCGGCACCCAATTGCCCACCATTGAGAACATCTACCATAAACGCTGCCTGGGCAGGGTGAAAAGCATTATCAAGGATGCATCTCACCCTAACCATGGACTTTTCACTCTCCTCCCATCCGATAGGCGCTACAGGAGCCTCCGCTCCCGGCACCAGCAGGCACAGGAAGAGCTTCTTCCCTGAGGCTGTGACCCTGCTGAACCTCACATCACAGCACTAAGTAGTATTGCACCCATATTGTACTGTCTCAGTACTTTTATATTTGTGTGCTGTAGCACTTACTTTTTATTCGCAGTTATTTTGTAAATGACACTATTTTTTGCATTTCTGGTCAGATGCTAAATGTATTTCATTGGCTTTGTATCTGTACTTGGCACAATGACAATAAAGTTGAATCTAATCTAATCTAATTTTCTCCTAATTCGGCGAGTATCTTTAACCACTCACAAGAATAGTACTGTTTAGATCAAGGCAAGGGCAGTACCTGTTGTTTATTTACTGAAAAGGACCTGAGGCAGACATAAGACCATAAGACAAAGGAGCAGAAGTCGGCCATTCAGCCCATCGAGTCTGCTTCGCCCATTTTATCATGAGCTGATCCATTCTCCCATTTAGTCCCACTCCCCCGCCTTCTCACCATAACCTTTGATGCCCTGGCTACTCAGATACCTATCAATCTCTGCCTTAAATACACCCAATGACTTGGCCTCCACTGCTGCCCATGGCAACAAATTCCATAGATTCACCACCCTCTGAGTAAAAAAATTTCTTCACATTTCTGTTCTGAATGGGCGCCCTTCAATCCTTAAGTCATGCACTCTCGTACTAGACTCCCCCATCATGGGAAACAACTTTGCCACATCCACTCTGTCCATGCCTTTCAACATTCGAAATGTTTCTATGAGGTCTCCCCTCATTCTTCTAAACTCCAAGGAATACAGTCCAAGAGTGGACAAACGTTCCTCATATGTTAACCCTCTCATTCCCGGAATCATTCTAGTGAACCTTCTCTGTACCCTCTCCAACGTCAGCAAATCCTTTCTTAAATAAGGAGACCAAAACTCCCCACAGTACTCCAAGTGAGGTTTCACCAGTGCCTTATAGAGCCTCAACATCACATCCCTGCTCCTATACTCTATTCCTCTAGAAATGAATGCCAACATTGCATTCACCTTCTTCACTACTGACTCAATCTGGAGGTTAACTTTAAGGGTATCCTGTACGAGGACTCCCAGGTCCCGTTGCATCTCCAAACTTTGAATTCTTTCCCCATTTAAATAATAGTCTGCCCGTTTATTTTTTCTGTCAAAGTGCATAACCATACACTTTCCAACATTGTACTTCATTTGCCACTTCTCTGCCCATTCTTCCAATCTATCCAAGTCTCTCTGCAGACTCTCCATTTCCTCAGCACTACCGGCCCCTCCACCTATCTTCGTATCGTCAGCAAACTTAGCCACAAAGCCATCTATTCCATAATGCAAATCGTTGATGTACAATGTAAAAAGAAGCGGCCCCAACACAGACCCCTGTGGAAAACCACTGGTAACCGGCAGCCAACCAAAATAGGATCCCTTTATTCCCACTCTCTGTTTCCTGCTAATCAGCCAACGCTCTATCCACATATGTAACTTTCCCATAATTCCATGGGCTCTTATCTTGTTAAGTAGCCTCATGTGTGGCACCTTGTCAAAGGCCTTCTGAAAATCCAAATATACAACATCCACTACATCTCCCTTGTCTAGCCTACTGGTAATTTCCTCAAAAAATTGTAATAGGTTTGTCAGGCAGGATTTTCCTTTAAGGAATCCATGCTGAGTTCTGCCTATCTTGTCATATGCCTCCAGGTACTCTGTAACCTCATCCTTGACAATCGACTCCAACAACCTCCCAACCACCGATGTCAAGCTAACAGGTCTATAATTTCCTTTTTGCTTCCTTGCCCCCTTCTTAAATAGCGGAGTGACATTTGCAATCTTCCAGTCCTCCGGAACATGCACCTGTTTATTGATATTTATATTTATTTATATTTATATTTATATAATATACAATTACATATTTATTGGTTCTGTTTTTCTACCTCAGAAGCCAAGCAATCTGTTGATTGCTCCAGCAGATTCTGTTTTATTATACAGTACATTTCTCTTTTCTTAGTACAACTCATTGGAGGAGTGATTTGATAAACCATTCAAGGGATAGAATCACAAAACGGTAACCCATAATATCATTTGAAACATGTTTAGAACAAAGATTTATGAATATCAATTTAATTTGAATTTGTTTCTATTCATATAATGGAATATTTAAACAAGGTCATCATTCTAGTAGTATTGTGGGAATGAGTATATAGGTACATCACATGATACCCCCATGCGCACTGGTCATATTGCTGTTAACCAAAATAAACAAAAAAAGTTAAATTCCTTCTAATCATACAGGAGATAGGACTGAAATGCAGAGTCTTCACTGGTCATCTGATCAAAACTCTGGCACAAAGTGTTCCTTGCTATTTCAGAAAATGAGTAAACTTAAACTGTTGCAACGTAACTTTTATGAATCAAGAAGTTCGATGAACTAGTTTTTAAACCCGTAAATAGCAAAGATCTGGAACTAGCATTGAGGCCATCTCATTACAGTGACAAGAGGTAATTGAGAATATTTTATTTTAGGTGCAACATTCATGTATTAAATTACACTTTCCTGTGATAATCTGTGGTAGTTAATCATTTGGCCATTGGAGCCCTCATATCTACTTACTGCCCAGGAATACAAATTAATGTTGGCCCAAAAACGAAGATGAGAGTTCAAAATCCTTGTAGGTTTCAGAAAGTCAAACTATTAACTGCCAATGGGATACCACTGGCTTAAGTTAATTTTACCCTCCTCTTGTTATCCAGAATGGATGGAAAGTGGATGGGAAGTAGTTGTTGACTGTTGGAAATCTGGCCAGCTTTTTCTTTCCATCAATACTCATCCAAGTGAGGGAAAGGCGTTCTATGGCAACTTACTGAGGTTAGGTAGGGAAAGACAGTGGTCTTTGGTTTTTCTTCCTGTGGTCTAAAGGAAGAAAGAGATAAGGTATGTCTTTCCATTTTCCTAATTCTCTGCATGGCGGCTTCCATGCTCGGGCCAAACTTCAAATTTTCATAATTTCATACGTTTTGAATATGATTATATTTTTGGTGACAAGATAACAGCACTGAGAAAATGGAATGAAAGGAGGAGATTGAGCAAAGAGTCCGAAAAAAAAACCAGGAAGACATACATGGGCAAACCAGCAGAATGGGAAGGCATGGTCAGATGTAGTTGGACCTGGTTAGGTAAGAAATAATGTACTTTGAGAGGAAAAACCAGGAATCAGGATCTGCATTTAATCTAAAAATTATGCAAAAATATAGGAAATGAGAAGGAGATTAAAATACATCAATCCCTAAGTGAGCAAGTGTACTTTAAGAAAATGAAGAAACACAACAAAAAATCCTTGCTTTCTTGTTGAAGTTGAGAGAATTGAAATACATGAAGCAGAAAAAAATACAGGCAAAGAGGAGGAAGCAACCTTGCAAAATCGACATTCATGATTACTAAATAGCTTCCTTTCACGCTGTGGGTGTCTTTGGTCCTAAAGAATATTTTGTCATTAATTTCCCAGTTTTACCATAAAGTGGGAAAAGGTAAAGCCACATGCTGAACTTGTTCTCCAATATTTAGAGTTAATTGCCATCTCAGATCAGTATGTTTGACAGTATATCAGTGTTAAATTATTTCTATGTTCCATACAAGGTAGTCATGTTATTTTTTTGAAAAATAATTTATAATGTTTGTTCAGAATTCAAGAGTTTTCTTCTCATGAACAAAAATGAATGTTCATTCCACATCTGTCCTAAACTGTACCCCAGTTTCTCCAAATAAAGTTGCTGTGTACAGAATGGAAATCTGAATAAAGAAGGTCATCTTTATAGGAAATGAACAAAACCAAGGAGACTAAAATATATCAATCCCCAATTGTGTAAGTGTACTTTAGGAAAACCAAGAAACACAAAAAAATCCTTGCTAGCTGAAATTGAGAGAATTGAATATTTTAAAAATAAATACTTGAAGCAGAAGGTCCCCAATCAGCATCCTTGAACCAATAAACCAATACAACTCTCAAGATGAAAACAACCATCAATAGCTGTGAACTTGGTTTAGATAGACAAACAAATTAACCTATTATGAGACTCCACAAATTATAAATAGATGGAGAAAATTATAAGAAATGAAAAAAAAAATTAATGACAATATGGAATACAACCTTAGGAAAGAAGTTTAAAATAAACAAGGAAGTCAAGGAGGAACTATGATAATTAAACTATCAAGGTATAGCATGTGAAGAAATATCAAAATATTTTTGGACACATAAAATCATGATAAAGGAATTTGGATAGGAGGTTAACTTATAAGTAATGGCCATGGAAGGACTGGAATAAAGGATGAGAATGTAAAAATTGAAGCATTGTTTAACTATACCTTTCTTGGCAGTGGTGATGTGGTGAGAGAAATTTCATGCAATTTAGCTCAGTGGCAGGAAAGATTTGGATGACCTAGAGTTTACAAAGAGTAGAACTAGGGAGACCAGCTGGAACTGCATTGAAATAATACTCTTGTGGTAACAAAAATATTGATAACTAATCACCTATAGATATTGTATGCAGAAGTTAAGGTAGGAATATTTCCATATTATCATAGTAATGACACGTGCACATTATCTGAAACACATCTTGCAGCAGTCGGGCTTAAATCAGGGGTTGCTGGACGGCACAGCTCGAAGGACTGGAAGGCACTATTCTGCACTGTATCTCAATAACCAATTAAATATAAATAAATAAAAAGACACCTAAGTTATGTATAAAAATGTGGAAATAATCAGGAAAACAGGAAAAGGGTTCATGAATAGATGCTGGAAATACATATGAGCAGTAATTTAGTTCAGTTACAAACATTTGTTAAGGTGACAAAAGGAATCAGTGAAAAGATCCCTGAGTTTGTGATGAGGACTGAATACAATAGCTTTGCTTTACTCATTATCTCCTTTTTGAAGATATTTCATTACAGTCAGCACCCAACGGCAAACTTGGTATCTGAGACTATAAAGATAGAGGGGTGGAAGTTAAAAAGTGGTAGCAAGGTCATACTGGGTGTCATGAGTATACACTTGGAGTGTAAGCCATGAAGTCAACATGTGCTGGCTTCACCAGAACAATGTTGCACCGAGCTTCCTCACAGAATAGTTCCAAGCAGCTGAGTGAGAGTAACTTCCTTTGATATCAAAGTGCTTTTTGACCCATCAAGAAGCCCAGATAAAAATGCAGTGAGGGGCATCAAGGGAAAACACTCCAATAGTTAAAGTTATCTCTTGCAGAAACATAATTCATTCTAATTTACGGATGCCAATCAGACTAGTTTCAAGACTTCTTTTCAGGAAGTTCTCAAGGCATCACCCTAGGCGTTGTCTCCAGTTGTTGCTTAACCAGTGATCTTCCTTTCATCATAAAGTCAGAAGGCAGGAAGATCACTGATGATGTTCAACCTCATTTGCAACTTCTCAGAAAGAAGTTCTTAAAGGCTGCAACGTTCGAGCATAGGCTAATAAGTGGCAAGTAACACTTCTGCCCCACAATGATCTTTTCCAAAAGAGAGAATCCAAAGACTAGATATTTAATAGGATATCACCAATAAGCTTCTGCATCTGGAAGTCATACAGTCCAAAACATTAATTGGAAGGCCTATGAGAGCAAGTCAGAGGTGGGGCAATCTGCAAAGAGTGGTTTATCTCTTGACTCATAAAGCACTTCCTGCAAGACACAGTCAGGAGCATGGTGATAGATTCAGTACTTGCCTTAGGATAACCTTAGCCTCAAGCTCAATTAGCTCTCTTATCCAGGAGAAAGGAATCTGTTTGCATAGTTCCTCAGCCAAAACACTTATTCCCTTTACCACCACAACACAGAGGTTGCTCTCTGGCATCTACTAATGGTACTGTAGTTATTCATCCACGCTACTTTGACAGTACCTGCTAAACCCAAGGCATCTGTAACCAAGAAGGACGTGCTGGAACATTATCATCTACAGGATCCTCTCCATGTTGTACACCATCCAAATGTGAAAAAATATAATTGGATCTAATTTCTGGAATTCCAGTAGAAGTACCTCGACCAGAAGGATTGCAGCAGTTCAAGAAAGTGACTTACCGTTACTTTGCGTGGACAGTAAATGCTGGCCTTGTCGGTGACTTGCATACCCTGGAACTGTTCTCTGACTGGGTCCCTTCAACCCGAGTCAAGAGCATGCACCACTTGCGACTCAGGATGAAGCTGCCACCCACTGTGGCCTCTTTTCCCTTCTTTCTGTCTGCTGATGAATGATGTGTTTCCAGAGCCACCTGCTTTTCAATACGCACAGGTTACCTCGTAGTAACATTCTGTAATACGAGGAGACGGCCCTTGAGCGGTGGACAGCACAGATCCTGACTCTGGTCACAGTTAATTGTCTCAGGTCTGATAGTTCTTCTCCAGTTCATCATGCCAGTTCCTGACTGATGATTCAAAGTTTCATAACAGGTCCCTCGGCCCAATTGATCCATGTCAATAAAATTGTTGAGCTAAGCTAGTTGCACTGGCAAGGGATTAGCAAACAACAGACTCAAGTAATGGAGCAAATTTGAGCTGATCGTAAATCATATTATGTCTATAAATCCAGGATCTTAACACAGGTCTGAAAAAAGCTTTGCATGGTATGAGTTTCACGCCCTCGCCTCCAAATTGTCATGAAAGTTCACAGGTGCCAACAATATAATAGATTGGTTTTATGTACTGCAGATTTGGTGAACTGAATTGTTATTGTTGAATTGTTTATTAATTGAGAATTTTGGTACAACCAACAATCAGGACCAACGAAGGGTCTTGGCCCAAAACGTCGACTGTACCTCTTCCTAGAGATGCTGCCTGGCCTGCTGCGTTCACCAGCAACTTTTATGTGTGTTGCTTGAAATTCCAGCATCTGCAGATTTCCTCATGTTTACTGTACAGGCCAAGTTAGTCTAATCTCCATGGTTGGGAAGATGTTGGAGTCAATTATTAAGAATGAAGTCTCAGGGTATTTGAAGGCACATTATAGGCCGTAGTCAGCATGGTGGCCTCAAGGGAAAATCTTGCCTGACAAATTTGTTGGAATTCTTTGAAGAAATAACAAGCAGGATAGACAAAGGAGAATCAGTTGATGTTTGTGAACTTGGATTTTCAGAAGCCACACATGAGGCTGCTTAACAAGCTAAAGCCCATCGTATTACAGGAAAGATTCTGGTATGGATAAAGCAGTAGCTGATTGGCTGGAGGCAAAGAGTGGGAATAAAGGGAGCCTCTTCTGGTTGGCTGCTGGTGTCTAGTGGTGTTCCGCAGGGGTCTGTGTTGGGACCAATTCTTTTTACATTATATGCCAAAGATTTGAATGATGGAATTGATGGCTTTGTTGGAATGTTTGCAGACAATATGAAAATAGCTGGAGGGGCATGTAGTTTTGAGGAAGTAGAGAGGCTACAGAAGGATGTAGACAAATTAGGAGAACGGACAAAGAAATATCAGATGGAATATTGTGTTGGGAAGTGTACGGTCATGCACTTCGGTAGAAGAAGTGAAAGGGTCGACTATTTACTAAGTGGAGAGAAAATACAAAAAATTGAGACACAAAGGGACTTGAAAGTCCTTGTGCAGGATTTCCTGAATGTTAATTTGCAGGTTGAGCCTGTGGTGAGAAAGGCAAATGGAATGTTAGCATTCATTTCAAGAGGACTAGAATATAAGAGCAAGGATGTAATGTTGAACTATTATAAAGCACTAGTGAGGCCTCACTTGGAGTATTGTGAGCAGTTTTGGGCCCCTTATCTTAGAGAGGATTTGCTGAAACTGGAGAGCGTTCAAAGGAAGTTCACAAAAATGATTCCAGGATTGAATGGCTTGTCGTATGAAGAGCTCAAAGTGTGTATTCACTAGAATTCAGAAGAATGATGGGGTGACCCCATTGAAACATATTGAATGGCGAAAGGCCTTGACAGAGTGGATGTGGAGAGGATTTTCCTATGGTAGGAGAGTCTAAGACCAGAGGACACAGCCTCATAATAGAGGGGTGTCCTTTTAGAATGGAGATGAGGAGGAATTTCTTTAGCCAGAGAGTGGTGGATCTGTGGAATTCTTTGCCACAGGCAGCTGTGGAGGCCAATTCTTTACATATATTTAAGGCCCACATTGGTAGAGTTGTTGATTGGTCAGGGCATGAAGGGATACTGGGAGAAGGCAGGAGATTGGGACTGAGAGGAAAATTGGATCAGCCATGATGAAATGGCACAGCAGACTTGATGGGCCAAATGGTCTAATTCTGCTCCTATATCTTATGGTCTTATGATCTTATTAGAAAAAAATACAAGGGAAACAGAACTGAATAAGAATGGTGTATGTTATTCAAAGGAAGGCATGCTGGATTTTGAGGGCCAAAATATATAACTGAGAAGCATGTCTTTGCCAAACAGGAATTATGGGAAAAGTGATTACACAATCTGAAAGCATAAAATTTAGGTGTGTATAGATTGCTGTAAGGATTATGCAATTGACTCATAGGTTATGGCTTGCAATCTTGCCAGAATAAAACATTGTTTGGATTAATTCTTAGAAAGGTAGTTGTGATGTAAACCATCTATCATTGCAAAACACAATGGATTATAGTTATACTTATATAATTAATGATAAATACCTTGTTGTTTCCTGCCAATTATGATTTGCATTGTGACAAATTGTACTTGATAAATTTTGACATTTGCTGAGGTATTGTCATCACTGATCTACATTTTCTTGAAAGATATCTTAACTTCCAAATGTGAAAAAGTCACAGATTGCTTGAAGCATTGAGAGACTAATGATTTATGCAAAAATAGTTACAGGAGGTTAAACGTCATTTGCTGAAAAGTTTATGTCCTGATTTTTAATCATTTCTTCAAACACTTAATGTTCATGTCTGCATTGAATGGACCAGAAACGTATTCAAATGTTGCTATTCTACATCTTAATTTAACTTTCTGTATGTTTAATTGATGTGCCAGTCAGCTTAGTTGGGGGTGCTTCAGGCAAATTGGAATGCTGCCTTAGATACAATGCAAGCAATTGTTCACCACAAATAGTTAATCCCAAAATGTGTATTTTTGTTCACTCCCACAATATTAATGGCCCATAGATGGCAAAAGAGTTTTAACCAGAATGGGAACAGACAAACTTGAAACATAATTACATGCTTATCTGCTATCAATAAATTTTCTGAGCTGATTGACTCATCAATTGCTTGCTCATCCGTCGGTCAAGAAAAGGAGAGTGTCAATTATAAACCGGCAGTCTGTAGTTCCTTGTTACAAAACCTTTTCTCACTGGATTTGCAAATGAACACTCCCTGTTTTTTTTTCCACAAAGCTGACAGCAAGGTAATATATATTACCTCAAAGATGTAGCCTTGTCAATCTATCAATCACAAAGGATCTCTGAACTACGCAGAACAGTTTACCCACCAATTGCTCCAGTACTTTAAATTATGTTGGACTGACAATAGCAGTACTTATGCACAGCAAGGAGTCTGTCTGCGGTGTAACTGAAGCTGTAATGTCTGCCTCAGAAACTGTATTGTAGTTGGACCCACAAGCATGGGCAAGAATTTGGCAATCAGTGCCACACTGGAAGTGAAAATCTCCTGGCTTCCTGTAAACCCATTAACTAAGTTGGAGCTAGAATTTGAGTAGAAGGGCCAAAGGGCTTGTTTCTGGGTTGTAGTGGCTCTAATCTTCTCTATATATCAGAAGATCTTATGCAGGCTTTCAAACACATTCAGCACTTCACCACAACACTTCACACACTGCCGGCCAACTACACCCAACAGTTGCTACAGTAGAGTGCCATCAGTCTCAAACATTCAAATGAAATGATGCATAGAAGATCCTGAATTATGATGCTTCGACATAAACTCTTTGCACAGCTTACGCACACAAAAATCACTCTGCTGTGTATTTAATATTTCAGTAGTATTTGCATAACATTGTAAATATATTGTTTGATTAAGCATTCCTGGTTGTTTAAATAATTCATTACAAGTTATATGTAAAAATACATGAATAGCACATGTCATGACATTACCATGTGATACGAGTGCTTCACTTAAAGAAGAAAACAAAGTACACAACTTATCTCTTGACTCTCTTGTTTTGAAGTTACAATTTTTAACACACTCCCTAGCAGCACTGGCCAGGCACTGCCCCAGATTTAATGTTTATTTTTAAGCAAAGATAAATTTCTAGGTCATTATCCTTTATCAACATATTCTGAAAACTAAAGTTATTCAGCAACATGTAAGCTGAAGGATACGTTGCTCCACTTTTCAATGCCTCATTCACAGCAAATGATTACTCAGAAACAACAGCCCCAAGTCATTTTAGACAATGGAAGGGTCAGGGATCTGCTGTTACTGTACATTCCTGTGGAAACAGATAAGAGTGCTGGTTTAGAAAAAGGAGCGCCAGGAGTCTAACTGGCATACCTGTGTCATAGTGCAGTAATGTGGTCTCTAAAGGAAATTTTGTCTGAACTTGTAAAAAGTTTTAAATTAATATAATGTATTTATATCCAATTTGACTGAATTCCTAAGTGAGATTTTAGTCAAGCACACATTCTGGGAAGTCCCTGAAAGCTGCCATTTTTGGCAAATAACTGAGGAAAAAAGTATTTGAATAAGTAGGAACATTCCTGATAATGCTTGATTTGGGAATTCTTCCTAAAATAAAGAAGAAAAAAAATAATTTTATTTTTCATGTTGTCTCCCAGAGAGCTTAGGATGGAAATTAGATGGTGAATATTTTGATTGTTGCTGCTGAAGTTGGGCCAGCAAAATGAATGATTGTTCATTTGTACTGTTACAGAACTGGACAAACATTGGTCAATGTGTGCAAGAATCATATTTCCTTAGATACTATTACCATGAATGGCTACTTTTTTTTTGGAATGAGTTTTAACTTCCCTGAATGTAGAGGCTTATCTGAAGACATTTGATCTCTTATTTGCATTACAACGAGACAGATTTTAGAACTGCATTTTATTGATTTAGTTCCTAATTAGAACAAAACAATATCAAATTCTGACCTCTGTTTCAAGTTAAAGCACATCTACAACCTGGGAAGATACCGATGCAAATTGGCAGAAGAAAAGAGCAAGACTAGTAATAGTGGAGTGAAACTAATCTACAGAATTAATTAGAAATTGTTCATCCACAATGACCAGCTTCAGAACCAAGGTCACCCCAACCTTAGTGGTTGAGCAATATTGGCTAATAACGCTCATAGTATGTTAATTCAGAGGTCAAAGTTCAAAATATTTTTTTCTATCAAAGTTCCTATAAATCACCATACACCACCTTGAGATTCATTTTCTTGTAGGCATTCACAGTAAGACAAAGAAATACAATGGAGTCAGTGAAAAACTTCCACACAAACAAAAACAGCAGGAATTCTGCAGATGCTGGAAATTCAAGCAACACACATCAAAGTTGCTGGTGAATGCGGCAGGCCAGGCAGCATCTCCAGGAAGAGGTACAGTCGACGTTTCGGGCCGAGACCCTTCGTCAGGACACAGCATTCACCAGCAACTTTGATGTGTGTCACACAAACAAAGATTGACAATCAACCAACATCTAAAGGAATACAAATTCTGTAAATAGAAGGTATAAATAAAGGCTGATAAGTGATAACATGTGTTGCAGCATCCTGGGAAGCTGGTCCATACATTGTGGAATCAGTTCACAGTTGAGGTGGCAAGTTTCAGGTCATCATTGACTAGTTCACTAAAGTATATTTGAGGGTGGGCCTTATATTTAATTGAGTAACACAACACGCCGCAATGAAGCTCAATCAAAATCCATAATGAGTCCTCTCAGCAACTTGACACACACTGTGCTTTACGAATAGCTTCTTCCCTTCTAACGTGAGATTTCCAAACTGTCCATGAACCCATAAACACTTCCTCACTATTTTTGCTCCTATTTTGCACCACAGACTGTACAAGAAATATATCAACTCTATACTTCATATTGTAATTTATACTGTATTTTATGCATTTCTGTCCATGCTGCTACAAAACAACAAATATTACAACATAGTATGTTGGTGATAAGAAATCTGATTCTGCTCTGAAGTGGATACATCTATAAAGGATTCCTATTCACCAGTACTGAATTTGAAGACAAAGAACTCAGAACCAGCACTAACCTCAAGGTTTACGAAATAAAAATGATCATAAACCTTCCATAGTTTCAGAGATATGGAAAATTAACAGCAGGCTTAGGTCACTGGAGAAAGGCCCACCACTGCTACCTCTGCGAAACCTTTCAACTTCGTTAGCAGGATAGCTGAATCAATGTCACCGTCCTCACCCAGATCAACATCCCCAACATTCAGGCTTCGATTTTTTCTCCTATGTGTCGGCTATACCTTCCACTTGCCTCATTCACAATTCTCAAATAAGCTCGAAAAATCAAAGAAACAACAGTTGCTGAGACAAATTGCTGGAAAAAGTCAGCGAAGTCAGAAGTCATCTTCTGTGGAAAGTTAAATTTAACTTTGTTGTTCCAGGACCCTGTGTCAGATAGGACCACGTACACTATCAATTCTGAAGAAGGGGTCTCAGACCTGAAATGTTAACTTCATTTCTATTTCCATGGATTCTACCTGAACCGCTGAGTGTTTCCAACATTTTCAATGTCAACATCTGAATCAACCTTAGCCAAGCTTCAAGCTCTGTATATTCTTCATCACAAAGATCATCTTTCTCCACCACAGTTCTTTTGATGATTGTTTCTCCCTGACTGCCTGTGCCATATTCAAATAATTCCCATTTGATAGACGTCTTTCTTTTGCCGCATCAAGTCCTGCCTTTCCAGCAGCAAGACCAGGCAAAATCAGTGCCTGCAGACATTAATTTTCTCGTCTATATTTCAAGACCTGTGAAGCAACATGAATTAGGATACTGTGTCTGTATATTTCCCATCCCTTTTTGTCTCTGGATCCAGAAGGTTTGTATGTTATTTATTTATTTATTGGGATACAGTGTGGAATAGGCCCTTCAGCCCTTCGAGCCGTGCCGTGCAGCAGCCACCCATTTAATCCCAGCCTAATTGCAGGACTGTGTGTTGGCGCGTGGCCAAGTGGTTAAGGTGTTGGTCTAGTGACCTGAAGGTCGCTAGTTTGAGCCTCAGCTGAGGCAGCGTGTTGTGTCCTTGAGCAAGGAACTTAACCACACATTGCTCTGCATGACACCGGTGCCAAGCTGTATTGGCCCTAGCACCCTTCCCTTGGACAACATCGGTGGCGTTGAGAGGGGAGACTTGCAGTATGGGCAACTGCCGGCCTTCCATACAACCCTGCCCAGGCCTACGCCCTGGAAACCTTCCAAGGCGCAAATCCATGGTCTCATGAGACTAACGGATGCCTATTATTAATTGCAGGACTATTTACAAATCCCAATTAACCTACCAACCAATAGGTCTTTGGACTGTGGAAGGAAACTGGAGTGTCCAGAGGAAACCCACACGGTCACGGGGAGAACATACAAGCTTCTTACAGGCAGTGGCAGGAATTGAACCCCGGTCACCTGTACTGTGAAGCATTGTGCTAACCACTACCATACCGTGTTCATTCCAGAAACTTAAGAACAAAACCTAGGCATGGAATTGTTGTGCGGAAGGAACTATTGAAAGACAGAGGTGCCCTTTCTCAGACAAAGAGTTAAATTGAGTCCGTGACTGTCATTTTCATTCAGGCACTGTTCAGCTAGGATTCCAAATCTAAATGTTCAGAATCAGAATCAGGTTTATTATCACCGGCATGTATCGTCAAATTTGTTAAATTAGCAGCAACAGTTCAATGCAATACGTAATATAGAAGAAAGTAATAATAATAAATAAGTAAGTAAATCAATTACAGTATATGTATATTGAATAGATTAAAAATAGTGCAAAAACAGAAATAATGTATATTAAAAAAGTGAGGTAGCGTTCACAGGTTCAATGTCCATTTAGGAATCAAATGGCAGAGGGGAAGAAGCTGTTCCTGAATCGCTGAGTGTGTGCCTTCAGGCTTCTGTACCTCCTACCTGATGGTAACAGTGAGAAAAGGGCATGCCCTGGGTGCTGGAGGTCCGTAATAATGGATGCTGACTTTCTGAGATACCGCTCCTTGAAGATGTCCTGGGTACTTTGTAGGCTAATACCCAAGATGCAGCTGACTAAATTTATAACCCTCTGCAGCTTCTTCCGGTCCAGTGCAGTAGCCACCCCACCCCTCATCCCCCATACCAGATAGTAATGCAGCCTGTCAAAATGCTTTGCATGGTACATCTATAGAAGTCTTTGAGTGTTTTTGTTGACATCCCAAATCTCTTCAAACTCCTAATGAAGTACAGTCACTGTCTTGCTTTCTTTATAACTGCATCGGTATGTTGGGACCAGCAAAGGTCCTCAGAGATCTTGACACCCAGGAACCTGAAGCTGCTCACTCTCTCCACTTCTGATTCCTCTGTGAGGATTACAGAAACTAACTGCAACTTATCTGGATTCTAATATAAACAGCAATATTTATTACAGACAGCTGTTTTGGGATTGATAACATATGACTTACTACCTTAATGATACTTTATCAGGAATATATTTACATTCACTTATAAAGCTGGAATCATATGATCCATTTGGCACTCTTTGACATCATTTGGCATTCAAGTTATTCGACAAAATGCATTGATTCAGTAAGCACTTCTCCAGTTTTTCAATGGGAATTTTTTAGTTACAAAACTGAATTGGACTTGGTCACTAATTAACTGGGTAACCACATTTACTCATGATGTAATTTGCTCTCTAGAGTCACATATGCCTTTATTTAGTCTACTGCTCCTGGAGAAGGCAATCAGCTGACATAATCTGTGATAATTTTTGTTATTTGTCACTAATGGATTTCCATAACTACATGAGCAGAAAATTCAACATTGAACTCCAAACAGAAGAGTATTATTCATTGGTATGGTCTTGTGACATCATTAAAAAATCCTGACATAAGTTATGTGTAAATACATAAATTACCAGAAAATACATAAATATAAATTGAATTTAAAAATGGTGTTTGTATTATTACACCAAATAGAAAGTGGTGTGTAGTGTTCAGACAATTACATGTTCAAATGCTTAGTCATTTCTACTGAATCAGATGTCAATCTTCTGTTATAAGCATCTACCAGAACAGGGCTAGCAAACCCATTTGAGAGCCTAAGCCTAAATTGGTGATAACCTAAAAAATTCTCTTGCATGCCATAGCAATTTGAGCCAAGATTATCAGTGATTAATGAATTAATAACAATAATTAAAGGCATCCGTTAGTCTTGCGAGACCATGGATCTGCACCTGGAAAGTCTTCACTCTCCAGGGTGCAGGCCTGGGCAAGGTTGTATGAAAGACCAGCAGTTGCCCATGCCGCAAGTCTCCCCTCTCCATGACACCAATGTTATCCAAGAGAAGGGCATTAGGACCTATACAGCTTGGCACCGGTGTCGTCGCAGAGCACTGTGCGGTTAAATGTCTTGCTCAAGGACACAACACGCTGCCTCGGCTGGGGATCGAACTCACGACCTTCAGATCGCTAGTCCAATGCCTTAACCACTTGACCATGTGCCCACACAGTAACAATAATTATGGACTATTTTAAAGAAAATGGGTGATTTCTGTTGCTTATTTACATGTATTCATTGTTTTATTATTCATAAAAAAAACAGAGACAGATTGAAATAAATTAAGCATTTTAGAAAATCTGAACAAAATATTAATATGTACTTTTAAAAAGAAAATTGAAAAATAACATTGTCTCTAAATAGTATTGTCATTGTAACCATTTACTATCCAAATACTGATGTGTATACCAAGGCAGTGAGGATCCCAAAACATATCATCCAGAGCGTGCAGCCAAATAGCCAGTGTGAGACGTTTCCCGTGAAAGCACCTGGCTGCTCTCAGGTTGTAAAATATCATTTACTGCTTCATTTGGCAGTAAAGGTAATTATTACGCATCTTTTTACAATGGGCAGGGTTGAAAGAGTCGTGTCAACAAAATTTGTGAACGTGCCATCTTGGGCACCTGTGCTATAGGTTCACTACTCTTAACTAGAACATCAACAAAAGGTTAATTAGAATTGTTGCAAGCATTAGAAACTCCTTTTTATTTATGTACCTTCTCTTCACAGTAACATATAATTGTGATTAAGAATATGCTGAAGAACAATGGGCAACATTTAAGGTTCAGCACAAGACCCTTCTAAATACTTCTCAGTTATAGTCATAGTAGTAGTAGTAGTAGTCATACTTTATTGATCCTGGGGGAAATTGGTTTTCGTTACAGTTGCACCATAAATAATAAATAGTAATAGAACCATAAATAGTTAAATAGCAATATGTAAATTATGCCAGGAAATTATGAAATAAGTCCAGGACCAGCCTATTGGCTCAGGGTGTCTGACCCTCCAAGGGAGGAGTTGTAAAGTTTGATGGCCACAGGCAGGAATGACTTCCTATGACGCTCTGTGCTGCATCTCGGTGGAATGAGTCTCTGGCTGAATGTACTCTTGTGTCCAACCAGTATATTATGTAGTGGATGGGAGACATTGACCAAGATGGCATGCAACTTGGACAGCATCCTCTTTTCAGACACCACTGTGAGAGAGTCCAGTTCCATCCCCACAACATCCCTGGCCTTACGAATAAGTTTGTTGATTCTGTTGGTGTCTGCTACCCTCAGCCTGCTGCCCCAGCACAGGACAGCAAACATGATAGCACTGGCCACCTCAGACTCGTAGAACATCCTCAGCATCGTCCGGCAGATGTTAGAGGACCTCAGTCTCCTCAGGAAATCGAGACGGCTCTGACCCTTCTTGTAGACAGCCTCAGTGTTCTTTGACCAGTCCAGTTTATTGTCAATTCATATCCCCAGGTATTTGTAATCCTCCACCATGTCCACACTGACCCCCTGGATGGAATCAGGGGTCACCGGTACCTTAGCTCTCCTCAGGTCTACCATCAGCTCCTTAGTCTTTTTCACATTAAGCTGCAGATAATTCTGCTCACACCATGTGACAAAGTTTCCTACAGTAGCCCAGTACTCAACCTCATGTCCCTTGCTGATGCATCCAACTATGGCAGAGTTACCCAAAAACTTCTGAAGATGACAAGACTCTGTGCAGTAGTTGAAGTCCGAGGTGTAAATGGTGAAGAGAAAGGGAGACAAGACAGTCCCCTGTGGAGCCCCAGTGCTGCTGATCACTCTGTCAGACACACAGTGTTGCAAGCACACATACTGTGGTCTGCCAGTCAGGCAATCAAGAATCCATGACACCAGGGAAACATCCACCTGCATCGCTGTCAGCTTCTCCCCCAGCAGAGCAGGGCGGATGGTGTTGAACGCACTGGAGAAGTCAAAAAACATGACCCTCACAGTGCTCGCTGGCTTGTCCAGGTGGACGTAGACACGGTTCAGTAGGTAGACGATGGCATCCTCAACTCTAGTCGGGGCTGGTAGGCGAACTGGAGAGGTTCTAAGTGTGGCCTGACCATAGGCCGGAGCAGCTCCAGAACATGTCACTCCAGGGTCTTCATGATGTGGGAGGTCAATGCCACCGGTCTGTAGTTATTGAGGCCACTGGGGCGCGGCATCTTTGGCACAGGGACGAGGCAGGACGTCTTCCACAGCACTGGAACCCTCCGGAGCCTCAGGCTCAGGTTGAATACATGGCAAAGTACTCCACATAGCTGAGGGGCACAGACTTTGAGCACCCTGGTACTGACACCATCCAGGCCTGCTGCCTTGCTTGGGTTGAGACATTTCAGCTGTCTTCTCACCTGTTCAGCCGTGAAGCCCACCATGGTGGTTTTGTGTAGGGGAGGGGTATAGTCATGAGAGCAGGGTGGGGGACTGTGAGGAGGGGTAGGAGGGGAGAGTGGAATATGTGTTGGTTGGGGGCCGACAACAGATGGCTCATGTGGGGGATGGGCAGGGGCCATAATGTCAAATCTGTTAAAGAACAGGTTAAGTTCATTGGCCCTGTCCACACTGCCTTCAGCTCCTCTGTTGCTAGTTTGCCGGAACCCAGTGATGGTCCTCATATAAACATAATAGTTGTAATGAATAATAACTCTTTTCCAGATAATGTGCCCACATTTTAAATCATTATTTATTTGAAAAGGATGAGACCACACACTGCATAATTCCCTGGAATTTACAGGAAAATTATTGAAAAATAAATACTCCATTTTTAGTCCTGTGCATGAAAATGCATTGAACTGGCTCAGAAAATCACCACTGAATAAACAGGATTTCTTTTTTTATTTATAGTGTACTTTGTTCGGACCAAGCATCTTAACACAACATTGTGGGTCAAAGAACGTGTTCCTATGCTGTATCGTTCTACTTCCTTGCAAAGAAGTGTTTACTTGTTGTATTGTTTCTGCAGTGATTAAGTCAATGTTGCTGTACTTTGTGGATGTCATTATGAATTAATAACTCAAAGATTCAAAAGGATTAAAGGAATATTTATTATCAAAGTATGCAAGCAGTTTACAACCCTGAGATTGGTCTTCCCACAGACAGCCACGAAACAAAGAACCATGGAACCCATTCAAAGAAAAAACATCAATACCCCCTCCCCCCTCACACGCAAAATAAAAAACAAATCACGAAACTGGCCATAAAAAAACAAGCAAAAACATGAAATCAAAAGGCACATTTCAGCTCAACTCAGTGTTCATTATCTGCTTGGTACCCCGATTCAAAAATCACCCAAAATAGCAGCAAAGAGTGACCCAAAAAATAGTGGACCTTTATGACATCATAATGTCCAGTCTACACTACAAATAATGTTGATTAAACTTTGCTCCCGTATCATCCTCCTAGAGAATTGAAGGAAGAGAGAGAGGAGAGAGAGTGGAGAGAGAGAGAGAGAGAGAGAGAGAGAGAGAGAGGGGAGAGGGCAGAGGGGAGAGGGGAGAGGAGAGGGAGAGGAGAGAGGAGAGAGAGAGAGAGAGGAGAGAGAGAGAGAGGAGAATGGGGAGAGGGGAGAGGAGAGAAGAGAGAGAGAGAGGAGAGAGGAGAGAGGAGAGAGAGAGATATCACTCAAATGCGAGGGCCTTCCCTCAGGAACAGCGAGCCAGAGGGAAAGAAAGGCAGTCACACATAGACACCCTCCTCCGGCACCAGCGATTAAGAGGCTGGTAGACAGCCTCTGCACCCGTCTCGACGATTTCAATCTTCCCTGGTGCTTTAATCAGTGAGAGATGGAGTCGATCATGAGCTCGCACCCCGTCTCCAGGTTTCCTGGCCTCCATGCTGCACACTTTCCTCTCAGCCTTGTGGGAACTCTCTCAGAGACAACAAAGTGCCAGATCACCTGACTGATCTGAAAATATACCCCAAAATGCAGATAACAGGCCCCAACAGTAGCAGAACCACATCTGAAATGAATAGAAGATGTAAAAGAAGCAAAAGGGGTTGCTCTGTGTCCCGTCTGGAGGGTGTTGCCCTTGGTAGCGCTGTTTGCTGACGCCATCTTCTTCATGTGATCTATGAGCATACTGTATATTGATAGTAAACTTCCAAAACTGAATATACTTCATCAAATTGCATGGTATATACATTTTAAATAATTATGAGCATAAGAAGTGACTCCTAAATTTATTTCAGATTTCTTATCTATTTTGAGCCTCTTGCTCTGACATGGCATTATTCTCGTTATAAATATGCAGGGGGCAATGAATAAGACGCAAATTCAATTACAAAATAAATACAATTAACACATGATGAAGGCACATTGGGCAAAAATTGCCAATGTAAACTTACAAAAACAAATCTGTTAACTATTGGTAATAATATACATCTGGTCATTGATCTTCCTAATAATGGGTTCTACATCAATTACTGACGAGGCATTCAAGTAATCAAGTTCAGGCTAAATCCAGCAATGATTGAATTCTGCTTGTTGGAAAAACATAGCTGTTTGATTCATTCCAAACACTATTTACTGGAAAAAAACAAGACTTTGTGCTGATCATATTGGCTGAGGAACAGCCGTTATCTGAAAGGAAATATGTCATGCATTTAAAAAAACACATTTCTCACCATAGTAAATAGTAAACTATAGATAATTGTGCAGTGGCATTAGACCCAGAAGATCAAAGCAGTGAAACTTTTTCCCAGTTAGAGGCCCATTTTGATGCTGAATTAATGTCATAGCAGGAAATAGTAATCAGCGCTAATTTTCTTCATTTTTACATTCATCATCTTTTGCAAGGTAATTAACATGGAAAGAAACAATGTTAACCACCAGGCATTAAATCTAGCACAAGGAGAGCAGTCTTAAGAGGTGGAGAGGAATTTCAGTCTTCTTGTCAACAGTTACAGATTCACAGCACATAACTGTCATGAATGTGGCACTTAATCTTCGATTCAAGAGGCAGAAACAGTGAGTGCGAATTTGAAAATGTCACACACTGGTTCAAAATCGGCTGCAGGAGCCCACTGCTCATTGTTTCACGCTGTGCACTGACAGCTATGTGTGTTAATTTGAGTAATAGTTATTACAATTATTATTAGAGCCTATTATAATATATTGTTTGTTCCTCAATTCAAGCAGGGTTAATGTTTTACTTGCTATATTTGTAGCACATAATTATCCGCTTTGCTAACAATTCTGTTGACAACATCTTCCACAATTTTTGCAACACAACTAAATCATTCTTCCAAATACAGCACTGTGGTTATCACTGCCTTTTCAAGGTGTAACTGAGGCTGATTTAAATATTCCAGTGAACAAACATCAGGAACATCCATTCAAATGCTTGAAAGGCACGTGCTGCTTTATCAATTATTAAAATGTTTTACCGGAAAATATTTTCCTTTGGCTACTGTTTCTTCTCCTGTATCAAGATGATAAAAGGTGATATATTGTTGTTAGATAATAAAAATTTAACCACCACATGATATTTTTTGTGAAATATTACCTGTTCAGAATAGATAGGTTATCGACTTTACTAAAATAGAAGGACGAGGAGGAGAGGGAGAGAGAAAAGAGGAGGCGATGGAGAGAGAGAGGAATAAAAATGGGGACAAGGTAAGGGAGTGTGAGGGAGGAGTGAGGGAGGGGGAGATGGGGGAGAGCAGGAGAGAGGAGAGGATGTGACAGAGAGAGAGAAAGGAATAAAAATGGGGACAGGGTAAGAGAGTGTGAGAGATGGAAGATGGGGTTATGGGGGAGATGGGGGAGATGTGGTGATGTGGTGATGTGGGAGATAGGGGAGAAGGGGAGAGGAAAAGAAAGAGAGAGGAAAGGAAGAGACGGAGAGAGAGAGGAATACAAGGGGACAGGGCAAGAGAGTGTGATAGACAGGGAGATGGGGGAGTTGGGGAGAAGGACAAGAGGGAGAGAGAGAGGGGAGAGGAAGTGACAGAGAGAGAAAGCAATAAAAATGGGAACAGGTAAGAGTGTGAGAGAGGGGGAGATGGGGGTGATGGGGGAGATGGAGGAAATGGGGAGATGGAGGAGATGGGGAGATGGATGTGATGGGGAGGGGGGAGAGGGGTAGGGGGGATATACTAGGCAATACAAGCATTGTAGAGGATTACTCAACAAACTTGTTGAGCATTCATCCACTAATATCACAAACAGTACGGTTTATGATAATAACCACAATAAATAAATCCAGATCCCAGCACTACTTCAAGGTAAAATAGCAAAATCAACATTGTCAACAAATGTAAATTCAACATTTTATAAACATAATGCTCCATGCATTCAGCTACCTGCATTCATGCATAAGTTATCGCAGAATGGAGCAAGTAACTCAGCTGACCTGCCAGCGCTCTCTGCTGGCCAACTGACATATTACAAAAACACAATCATAACTGGTATCAGAAATGGAACAGAGAAATATATTCATTAACAGTCAAGCTTCTGTTTAGTTAAATGAGGTCTGCACTAATATCCTTTGAACATTGATCAGCATTAGAAATCTCAACAGATTGCAAAATTATATTGAAGGTTATGTTAAAAATGATTTATTATACAATACCATGATAATAAAAATACTGGTTAATTACTCACTCATAATTTGTTTATACCGAACAATGCCGGATTAATGTGTGCAATGTCCTCTAAAAATACTTGCCAGAAATAAAACTAATCTTCAGGAAGTTTTAGCTTCAGCTTTTCCTGCACTAAAGAGAAAGAAGGAAGAAATAATTTTAAAATATTTCCTATATTCTGCAATGTATTTTTCCACAAATAATCAATATGGTTGTATACACTGGTCACAATTGTTTACAAAGCATCTAATGGTTATCAAAAGAAACTTCATTAGTATCAATGAAAAATTGAAGGTGGAACTGACACTGATACTTTCTCTTGAAAACAACTTCGATCCATCACTAAGCAGCAACCTAAGGGAACATCTTGGCCCAAAATCTGGATGTCCAATTTGCTGTCAGAGGAGGTAATGGCTACAAGTTCAGTCTATCTCTGTATTTGAGAACTGACTCAGAGATACTACTGAGTCTGAGAGTGCCAAAATCAGTAAACAAGAATACTCAATCAATGTTATTTTAACTGCGTATACAGACACACATCACTGTGCCAAGGCTGGAATGGTTTCTAGACTTATTTGACAAATTCTACCTATTACTTTCAAACAGGTTAAAATGAAAGTTTATGTTTTTTCCTGAGGTACTACAAAAAGTCCTAAAATTATAGACAGTAAAGTTAATCAATATTTGCATAATTAAGTTCTGTACAAGGTATAAAAATACTGCCTTTGAGGAAGACTCCCCTCCATGGGCTCTGTACATACGTCTTGTTGCCTCAGCAGAGCAGCAAGCATATACAAAGACCCCATCCACCCCAGACATTCTCTCTCTCCCCCAGCCCATCAGGCAGAGGATACAAAATCCTGAAAGCACATACCTCTAGGATCTAGGGACTATTTGATGGACCGCTGACCGTGTCGTAGCCTTGCATTGCTGCATAGCACTTCCTCTGTAACTATTGATTCAGAATCAGAACCAAGTTTATTATCGCTGACTTATATTACATGATATTTGTTGTTTTGTGGCAGCAGTAAAGTGTAAAGACATAAAAAAAATATAAATTACAAAATAAATAAGTAGTTTAAAAAGCAATAAAACCATAAGACATAGGAACAGAGTTAGGTCATTTGGCCCATTGGTCTACGTAGCCATTCCATCATGGCTGATTGATTTTTCCCTCTCAGCCTCATTTTCCTGCCTCCTCCTTGTAACCCTTAACACCTTTACTAATTAACAGCCTATCAAACTTCACTTTAAGTATATCTAATGACTTGCCCTCCACGGCTGTGGCAATGAATTCTACAGAAATTCTTCCTCATCTCTGTTCTAAAGATGTATTCTGAAGCTGTGTCCTCTGGCCCTAGACTCTCCTCAATATTGGAAACATCCTCTCCACATCCACTCTAACCTGCTCTTTCAATACTCAGCAGGTTTCAATGAGATACCCCCTCATCCTTCTAAACTCCAGAGAGTAGAGGCTCGGAACCATCAAATGCTTCTCAGATGTTAACCCTTTCATCCCCAGGATCATTCTTGTAAACCCTCACTGGAAGCTCTCCAGTTCCAGCACATCCTTCCTTAGACATGAGGCCTAAAACTGTTCTGAATACACCAAATGTGGTCTGATCAATGGCTTATAAAGCCACAGCCTTGCTTTTATATTCCAGTCCTCTCAAAATGAATGTTTTCATTGAATTTGCCTTCCTTCTTCCCATTCAAACTGTAAGTTATCCTTTAGGGAATCCTGCACGAGGACTCCCAAGTCCCTTTGCGCCCCTGATTCCAGAAAATTCTCCCCATTTCTGAAATAGTCTACATCTTTATTCCTACTGCCAAAGTGCATGACCATGCTGTATTCTGTCTGCCATTCTTTGCCCATTCTCCCAACCTGTCCCAAGTCCTACTGCTTCCTCAGCACCACCTGCCTCTCACCTATCTTTGTATCATCTGCAAATATGGCCACAAAACCATTTATTTCATCATCCAGATCATTAACATATAAAGTGGCAACTAGCAGACCCTATACCAACCTTTGTGGAACACCACAAGCCATCAGCAGCCAGCCACAGAAGGGCTTCTTCATTACCACTCTTTGCCTATCTTCTATCCATGCTAGTATCTTTCCTCCAATATCATGGGCTTGTATCTTGTTTAGCAGCCGCCTGTACAGCCCCTCGTAAAAGGCCTTCTGAAAATCCAAGTAAGCAACATCCACTGATTCTCCTTTGTCTATTCTGCCTGTTATTTCCGCAAAGATTTCCAACAGATTTGTCAGACAAGATCTCCCCCCAAGGAAGCCAGACTGATTTTGGTTTATTTTATCATGTGCTTCCAAATATCTGAAACCTCACCCATAATAAAGAACTCAAAAATCTTACCAACCACTAAAGTCAGGCTAATTGGCCTGTAATTTCCTATCTTTTTCCTCCCTCCCTTCTTCTTGAAGAGTTTAGTGACATTTGCAGTTTTTCGGCCTTGTAAATTTATTCCTGATTCTAGTGATTCTTGAAGGATCATTACTTATGCCTTCACAATCTCTTCAATAATGAAGTGGTGTTTGTGGGTTTATGGACCATACAGAGATCTGAAGGCGAGGGGAAAACCTATTCCTACATTATTGAGAGTGCATCTTCAGGCTCCTGTACCTCAATGGTAGAATAAGAATCAGTTTATCATCTGTCTTATATGATGCAGAATTTGTTGCTTTACAGTAGAAATCAATGTAAAGACATATAATTACTATAAATTATAAAATAAATAACTAGTGCAAAAAAGTTGGAATGAGGTACTGTTCATGGGTTCACAGGTCATTCAGAAATCTGATGATAGAGGGGAAGTAGTTGTTTCTTAATCATTGAATGTGGGTCTTCAGGTTTCTGTATCTCCTGACGATGGTAATAACGAAAAGAAGGCATGTCCTCTGTGGTGAGAGTCCTTAATGATGGGTGTCACCCTCCTGAGGCACTACCTCTTGAAGATAGTGGGGAGGGGTTGAAGCTGGCAGAGCCTGCAACCATTTTCAGTCCCTTGTGACACTGTGCATTGGAACTTCCGTGCCAGGCTGTGGTGGAAATTCTGTACGTCTGTAGATTTGAAAGAATCTTTGGTGGCATACAAAATCGCTACAAATTCCTAATAAATCATTGCGCTGGTGTGCTTTCCTGTGATTGCAACAATAGGTTGGGGCCAGGATAGATCCTCTGAGATTCTGACACCTGGGAACTTGAAGCTGTTCATCATTTCTACTGCTGACCCAAACAATTTGAAGAGGAGTGGCATGTATTCTCCTTCCCAAAGTCCACAATCAATTCTTAGTTCTTGTTGATACTGAGTGCAAAATTGTTGTTGTGACCCCACTCAACCAGCTGGTCCATCTCATTCCCGTATGCCTCCTTGTTGCTAACTGAGTTTCTGCCAAAAACACTGGTGCCATCAGTAAATTTATAGATGCCATTCTGAGCTGTGCCTGCCCTCATAGTCATGAGTGCAAGGATAGTAGGAGGTTAAGCATACATCCTTGAGGTATGCCTGTGTTGATTGTCGTTGAAGAGATGTTATTAACGACCTGCACCTGAACTCTCGATAAGGAAGTCAAGGATTCAGTTACAGAAGGAAGTACAAAGTATCAGACTTTGAAACTTGGTGAGTAATACTGAGGGGATAATGGTGCTGAGTCTTCCAAGGGGACCACAACCTTGTCAAAGTGTTGGAGGTTTGCGTGCCTCAACGACCCAGACAGCTATGTTGGCTGGAGTCAGGGCCTTGTGCTTTGACTCCTGGTAGGTCATGCCAAATAGGTCAAAGGGTAGAGGCCAAACTAAGAGTGGTCCACCATTCCTCCAGGTTCAGGGCCAACAACCCTGATTGGTCCAAAAAAAAATTGTTATAAAAAAAACTAAGCTGCCCCAAATGCCAATGGCAAAACAGATAGTAATTAACTAATGGTACTGAATGCCAAAGCTCTAATCGATAAAGTTTTAGCCTGAGCTATAGTTTGCTGTTGTTTTGGTGCTTGAGTCCATTCTAGTGCTGCTCTTTCGAGGCAGGTGGGAACCTCAGACTGTGGCAGTGCGAGGTTGATGATGTCTTTAAACACTTCAGTCAGCTGGTTGGCACAGATTTTCGGTACTCTGCCAGCTACACCATTGGGGACTGACTCCTCGTGAGGGCTCAGCTTCTTGAAGGATATTCTGAGGTCAGTCTTGGAGACAGAGATCACAGGTTTGCTGGATGGTGTGGGGATTTGCACAGGCGTAGTTTTATTCTCCCTTACAAAGCACGCACAGAAGATGTGAACTCATTGGAAAGTGAAGCATCGCTGCCATTTATGCTGTTAGGTTTTGCCTTACAGGAAGTAATGGTGTGCAAATCCTGCCACAGCTGTCGTGCATCTGATTGTCTCCCTAGCTTCACTCAGAATTGGCTTTTTGATCTCACGATGGCCTTCTGTAGGTTGCACCTGGACTTTTGTAGGGTTCTGGATCACCGGTCAAACACCCACAGATTTAGCTCTCAGCAGACCTCAAATATCTTGATTCACCCAGAACTTCTGATTTGGGAAAATTTAGTACATTTTCAAAGGCATGCAGTCATCGTTGCAGGTCTTGATGAAGCCATTGATGGCCATAGCATACACATTCAGCATGTGAAGCCAGGTCCAGTGAAACGGGCGAATGAGATCAACTACAAGATGGCCAAGAAGCTGGTGTTGCAACACTTCATGGAGATTGAAGGGCTTGACAAGGCACAGAAGGCATCATAGCTATCCACTGAAACCAAGGAAGTCTCCAGTTGTGATGATTTTTCTTAACGTTGGACCAAGCTTTTTGAGGCTGAGAGAGAGTGGAACTACTCCAGTGTAACAGCTTTTTCACTATAGAACTCTTCCCGCACAAGTCAGCTAATTGATGAGCTGCACAGACAAATGTCACCGTCGAAAACGACGGACAACCAACACCTACGTTCAGATATGAACGTAGTTCAGTCCTCTGAGTCAAAGCAGTCCTGCAAACTCTCCTCAACCTCCCGTGAACTTCTGCCTATATTCCTCACCACTGTTCTCAGCCTCTGCCTCTGCCTGTATTCCAGGAACAGAGGTATGGCCAAGTGTTGAATTTGAAGGACTGATGGTGAGGTAGCAGTAGTCAAGTGTATTGGCACCTCTGGTTCTGAAGGTAACATGCTGATGATAGTCACTCAGAGTGATGTTTCATGACTGCTGATCACAGAGTTTACACCCCCAGCGCCAGCTTGATGTTGTTTGCCACGGGTGGAACGTACACCCCTACCAGTAACACTTTATTCTGCATTCTGTATTGTTTGAGAGAAAGGAAAGAAAGATATTTATTACACGTACATTAAAATATCAAAATATAGAGTGAAATGCATTACATAGTCATAGTCACAGTCATACCTTATTGATCCCGGGGGAAAGTGGTTACTTTGCACCAATAACCAACACAGTCCGAAGATTGTGCTGGGGGCAGCCTGTAAGTGTCACCACAAATTCCGGTGCCAACATAGTATGCCCACAACTTACCAATGCTAAACATACATCTTTGGGGTGTGGAAGGAAACTGGAACACCCAAAGGAAACCCATGTGGTCACAGGTAGAATGTAAAAACTTCTTATAGACAGTGGTGGGTATCAAAGCCCGATCAATGATTGCTGGCACTGTTAAGCAGTTGTGCTAACCACTGCGCACGTTCCTTGTTTTCCATTGTACTACCTCAAAGCACTGATATGATTAAATGACCTGCATAAATGGCCCACTTATCAAAGTTCCTCATGGTACTTCTGTAATCGGGCCAATAATAAACCAACTTACCAATCATACAACCAAAGGAGGGCATTGACACTCTAGGTCCATGGTTCCTCATAATTACACAAAACATGGAAGAAAGATTACCCATTTTAAGATGACAATACTGTAGTTTGGAAATCAAGACCTGATTGGATTTGGGATTTGGATTGTTTAGGATTATTACGGTGGTATATTATGTGAATTTTCACTGGTGTGTTTCTTTTCATCTATAATTAGCATTTGTCCTAAGCAAGGAAGGATGCAGTATCACCTGAAAGGAATTGCTTTTGGTAGTAGAATGAAGTTACCTAATTTCATAAATGGGGGCACTTAAAATGAGATATTTCATGAGTTGGTCAAAGTAAAGAGTATTTTCACCACAGATCCAGACTTTTTCCAACATCGTCTACACTTTGGGTAGGCAGTTAATTGCATACCAATCTATTACCTTTACAACCTACACGTGACCATAAAGTTTATATCACATTTAAGGGTGTTAAATATCATATAATTGGTATATTACCAAAGTGGGAAAGAGCTATGCTGTAAGGAATAACTACTTATCCAATTCTCTTTTATTGTTTTACAGTATGCAACAAGTACAAGTTATTTCCAATACAGGTGTCCCCCGCTTTTCGAACGTTCGCTTTACGAAACCTCACTGTTACGAAAGACCTACATTAGTACCCTGTTTTCACTTTCAGAAGGTGTTCCACTGTTACGAAGAAAGGCAGTGCGCGATAAAAGGCAGCGCGCACCCCTACCAGCCGCTCTGCCCCGGATTCGGAACGGCTTTGCTTAAACACATTGCATTCAGCAGCCATTAGCAAGATGAGTTCTAAGGTGTCGGAAAAGCCTGAAAGAGTAAGGGTGTTACACAGCGTAAAACTAGACATAATTAAGCATTTCGATCGTGGTGAACGAAGCAAGGACAAAGTGAGTTTGGCTTGTGGAAGTTGACGAAGATGATGTTGAAGAGGTTTTAGCATCCCATGACCAAGAACTGATAGATGAAGAGCTGATGCAGTTGGAAGAGGAAAGGATAACAATTGAAACCGAATGCAGAAAGTGAAGCAACTGCGTGAGATTTTCGCTGCAATGATAAAGTACAACTTTAATTTTGAAAGGGTACGTAGGTTTAGGGGATATTTGCAGGATGGTTTGAGTGCTTACAAACAAATGTATGATAGAAAAATGCACGAGGCTCAGCAGTCAAACAAGCCTTCCACATCAGCCACAGTAGACGACGAACCTCGACCTTTGACATCGAGGCGGGCAGTCATAGGAGAAGATGAGCTGCCTGCCCTGATCGACGATGGGATGACACCCCCGTGTCCCACCACCCCAACAGCCGGGCCCCAGACAGATACTGTACCGATTCGCGAAGAACGCAGCGGTAGCCGGGAGGCACACAGCACGTCGTTAAGAAAAAAGCAGAAATAAACATGCTAATTCATTAGGTGCCGCCTAGCACGTAATTGTCAGCCCAGATCAGAGGCGATGCAATCGGCAATCGCCTCTGATCTGCGCCGACATTTATGTGCTGGGCAGCACCTAATTAATTAGCATGTTTATTTCTGCTTTTTTCTTAACGACGTGCTGTGTGCCTCCCGGCTACCGCTGCGTTCTTCTCGGCAATGTATCAGGTCGGCGGCCCGGAGGCTGGGGGCTACTACACCACCCAGCCTGTGACGACTCAGTCTAACACACCATCGTCAGTGTGCTCGGCGCTGTTTTCCCAATTCCGGTAAGTGATACTACACTGTACATACATTATTTCTGCTTTATATAGGCTGTGTATTTTTACGTGTTATTTGGCAGATTTGGCAGCTTCATAGTTTAAAGGTTACTGGAGAGCACGTTTATGCCAACAGCGCTTGTGTGAGATTGTCAGCCGAGAGCACTTGCGTGAGATTTTCGCTACGGAGATTTGTGCAGGCAATCATTGTAGAGAAGTATTTCTACTTTATATAGGCTGTGTATTTATCATATCATTCCTGCTTATACTATGTGTTACTGTTATTTTAGGTTTTATGTGTTATTTGGCATGATTTGGTAGGTTATTTTTGGGTCTGCAAACGCTCACAAAATTTTCCCATATAAATAAATAATAATTGCTTCTTCGCTTTACGACATTTCGGCTTACGAACCATTTCATAGGAACGCTCTACATTCGGATGGTGGGGGTAACCTGTACTACAACATTGCATAAAACAAGGTATTATCATCATATCATTGCAAAATAATTTATCTGGGAATATTCACTTTCTCCAGAAAGTGAATTTTCAACTGATTATCTGATAAATTTCTGGATTTGGAATTTAATTCATAAGCATTGAAGTACACTTTTACTTATTCTGCATCTAGTATTTGCTTTAACCAAGACAAAGAGTGAAATGGTGAGTTTGTTTTGTCAATTGATCTGAGTTTAGGTAATGAGCACCATTTTAAACGCAGCAGCTTTAAAAAGTCAGCATTCCTGGCTTATCCCTCTTACACTAGTCGAGCCCAGGAGAGGTTCAACATACCAGCAATGGAAAATAATAGGTGAAATTCCCTGATAATGATGAATGACTAGAAGAAAATAAGGCAGAGATAAATCTATTCATTTTGTACCTCAGGTTTGCTTGATCAGTTATATCTAAAAGCAAATGAGCCAGGGATCAGGCAGTGCTATCCTAAAATAATTTAGGATCTGGTGATCAGAACTCTGGTTCAGGATTTGTTTTCTTTCTATGTCTGAGTGTCCAGAGTATGAGTCGGGGATCAAAAATGTGCAAGTATGGTGTATAGTTAGAACAAAGGGTCTGGGGTGATGCTGGGGCTATGGTCTGAGCTGTTGGCCAGGGGTGTGGCCAGTCGCAGTGGGGTTCCAGAACACCAGGGCTAAGCTATGTAGTTTGGTTTGTGGCCGGAGCCAGGGTGTGGAGCACTAACCACTGTGGTCAGTAATATGAAAAAAAGCAAAGCAGTCTCATTAATGTCAATCACATAACTCCCAGATTGTTACAAGATGTCCACTTGGTTCATTATATCCTATAGGGAAAAAAATCTGTTAATAGTTTGGCCTATGAATGAGCACAGGCATCTGTAGAGGGTGAATCACAGAAGGTTTTCTATGCCAATATGTTGAGAAGGCAACAATGTACAATTTTAGGTGTAATATTATGCACTTACAAAGGGTTAATTAATAGGCATGTAGTTAAGTGGCCTTTAGGAAAGGGTGATTGGTATATGATTGAATTTAATATAAAAATCTTAAATCTAAACCAGATAAATTCTGAAGGAATAAGATGTAAATTGACTATGATGGATTGTGAAACTGCACTGAAAGCTATGACAGTGAAAAGCAATTGTCAATGTTCAGGGAATCAATGCAGAGTTTGCAACAAATATAAAGCTCTTTACGACACAAAACACAACAGGAATGTGGTTCCGCTTTGGTTAACAAGAGAAGTGAAAGATGGTGCTAGACTAAAGGAAAATACTGTACTGCAAAAATCCATTAAGCATGAGGACTTGGTAAGGTTTTATATTTCAGAATGAATGACCAAGAAATGAATAAGTAAAATAAAGCTAGAAAATGAGAGTTATCTAGCAAAACAACTTAAAATAGACATTTCTATCAATATGTAGAAAGTTAACATAGATATCTCACAGACTGAGGCATGAGTGGTTATTATGGGGAATAAGAAGATAATAGAGAATTTTAAGGAAATCTAGGGAAACTTTTTTTCTCTAACTTCGTACAAGAAGGTACAGAAAAGCTCCTTGAAAATAATGGAGAATATGTTCGGAATGAACAAGGAGTTGAAAAAAATTACTATAAGTTAAAAAGAAGTACTTGAATCTGAATGCTAATAGATTCCCAGGACCTGGTGACCTGCCGCACAAAGTTCTGAAAGAGGTGGCTATGGACATTGGGAACGTATGGGGCATCAATCTTCCTGCATTCCATAGATTCCAGACAGTTCCCACGGATTGAAGCTGGCAAATGTAATCCCAGAATTTAAGAATGGAGTGAGAGAGAGAATGTGCAATTGCAGACCTGTTAATTCTCCTCTCCCCCCTCCATCTGCCTAACACTGTCTCCTTGGTTCAGTGGAGTTAGAGATTCACAGTAAATGTTGGCATTGACAGGGTTATCTACTCCATGTCTATAGAAATAGAACATCCAACAGTACAACACAGGATCAGGCCCTTCAGTCCACGAGGTTTGTGCTGACCGTGATGCCAAGTGCTCCCCCCCGCCCCCACCACCTTTTTATCCTGGCATCTTCAGTCCCAAACAGGGGTCTGAAATGTCGACTGTTCATTCATTTCCATAGATGCTGCCTGACCTGCTGAGTTCCTCCAGCATTCTGTGTGTGTTGCTTCGGATCTCCAGCATCTGCAGACTTTCTTGTCTTTAGAAATGAATTCTATGTGCCTCCACATGAACCATATCATTTTATCAAAGTCCTGCACTGCTCATCTCCCTCCAGCAGCTGTCTGCCATTGTCACTCTCCCCTCCCCACCTTGCTCCATCTGTTGTTTTGTTTTCTTTCTCTTTTTTCTTTTAGTCTACCTCGACCTATCATTTACCTGCCATTGTCTTAGAGCTACACCCCTGCTCATCTTCCCTCCTGGAACTACCTACCTGTTATCTTACAACCCTCTTCAGTCCACTAATCACCTTACCATGGAACACCAGTATTCAATACAGGCTCTTCATCTTCAGCTCACGATTCTGTACTGACCTTTTAACCCATTCTAAGATCAACTTAACCCTTTCCTCCTACAAGGCCCTTTGCTTTTCTTTCATCTACATGCCTGTCTAAGAGTTTCTTAAATGTTCCTAATGTATCTGCCTCTACTACCAGCCTGGGCAGAGCATTCTACACACCCACCACCCTCTATGTAAAGAACTTACCTCTGACATTCCTCCCTATACTTCCCTCCAATCACCTTAAAATCATGCCCCCTCGTATTAGCCATTTCCACCCTCAGAAAAAGTCTCTGGCTATCCACCTGATCTTAGGCCTTGGAGATCTTTCTCACCACTCCCCTTCTCCATTCTGTGCTGGCCATTTCACCCCTCTCTGCTTTCAGTACTGATGGAGTGTTTTGATGCAAAACATCAACTGTTTCTTTCCTCCCATTGATGGCGCTCAACTCCCTGAGTTTTGCTGCAGATTCCAGCTTGTGTAGTCTCCTGTGCATTCAGATCCCTTCCTTCCTTTCATGTTATTGGCTTTGCTTAAATGCCTCTTGAATGCAACTATCTCATCTACTTTCACCATCACCCGGGCCAACCAGCACTTACCATTCTCTGTGTGTAAAATAAACTTGCCCCATCTCACTTAAACTTTTCTCCCCTCTCTCTTTTAAAACTATGTTTCCCATGAATAATTTGATAAAACAATGGGATTTTAAAAACTGGTTTAAATAAACTCCCATCCAACTACAATCTAGAGCAGGAAAGGATTAAAGGAGTAAACAGCAAAGTATTCCCATCATTCCTTCTCATGGCTACCCCAAGTTAGCACAAAAAAGAATTCAGTGGTATTTTTAAATAAAATTTTATATGCATTCTTGTTGATGCAATGATAACTGATGTTAACAGGAATTAGCTTAAAGAAAATATGGAAATCAAAGGCATGAGTAAGCTGTAATTAACAGCTGACTAAAGTCCCCAGCAGCCGTGTCTGCTGGCAGAAGTTTGGAGGAGTACATTCAAATTCACACCACGGATCGGATGCCAGAATGGATTTATTCTCATGGTCTCTGGTGAATCTGCTGATGCCTTCCTTGTCCTGGTTGCAGAGATTGGAGTTGTCCATAGTTCCCTCATCTGAAGATCCTTTTCCTTTTATACACATGCCTGATATACAAACTTTATAATATCGATTCTAACATGCAAACACATAAAGATTTGTATGTGCTGATTCAGGATCATTAAAATAGTATCAGACACCGCACTATCATTGCTCAAAAAGATTCAAAGTTCAATAAGTAAAATTTATTATCAAAGTACATATATGTCACCATATACAACTCTGAGATTCATTTTCTTGTGGGCATGCTCAATAAATGTGTAGAATAATGACCGTAATAGAATCAATGAAGAACCACCCAACTAGAAAGTTCAACCACAGTGCAGAAGATAACAAACAGTGTGAATACAAAAGGAAGAAATAATAATAAATCAGCAATAAATATCAATAACACGAGATGAAGAGCCCTTGGTTGTGGGAACAGTCCAATGATGGGGCAAGTGATCATATTGCATTGTTATTAGCATTGAATATAGGAGTTGGGATGTAATGTTGATGTAAGGCCAAATTTGGAGTATTGTGTACAGTTCTGGTCACCGAATTATAGGAAAGATGTCAAAAAACTTGAGAGAGTACAGAGAAGATTTACTAGAATGTTACCTGGGTTTCATCTCCTAAGTTACAGAGAAAGGTTGAACAAGTTGGGTCTTTACTCTTTGGAGCATAGAAGGTTGAGGGGGTACTTGATAGAGGTATTTAAAATTATGAGGGGCATAGATAGAGTTGACATGGATAGGTTTTTTCCATTGAGAGTGGAGGAGATTCAAACAAGAGGACATGAGTTGAGAGTTAAAGGGCAAAAGTTTAGGGGTAACATGAGGGGGAACTTCTTTACTCAGAGAGTGGTAGCTGTGTGGAACGAGCTTCCGGCAGAAGTGGTTGAGGCAGGTTTGATGTTGTCATTTAAAGTTAAATTGGATAGCCATATGGACAGGAAGGGAATAGAGGGTTATGGGCTGAGTGCAGGTCGGTGGGACTAGGTGGGAGTAAGAATTCGGCACGGACCAGAAGGGCCAAGATAGCCTGTTTCCATGCTGTAATTGTTATATGGTTATATATCATTGTGCAACACTACTGTTTTGAATCCATACACTACCGGTTTAGACAGCACCAATTTTCAGCTCCTGCATTGTGCTAATAGACTGGTGTGTTTCCCCATCATGTAGCTGCTGGTACTTGGCCACAAGCTGCAACCTCAGGAATGAGCTTCCAAGTGGCAAGCAAGCACACCACACACACACTATTGCTATATCTTTTACAGAGTGGAAGTGCAAATTATAAATTAGAAAATATTGAAAAGGCTCAATACGTCAGGCGGAATCTGTGGAAAATGTAACAAATTTATCAGACTGATCACCAACATTAACAACAGAAAGGCAGATTGCGTGTATATCCTTTGTGCAAATGCACATTTTCAATGGATACATCATGAAAATGCTCATTATGGTGATGTGTATAATATTTAGCTAGAATATTCAGTCTAGACCCAGGAGAAATAAACGATGCATAAATCATAGTCTTTGATGCTGTCTCCATCCATGCCTCAAAATACTTACTTAGAACGGATCCAAAGAATAATTTTATTTCACGGAACAAATGACTCACACTAAGTACAGATTGGCAAACACTCATCAGGGAGTCTGGTCACGGAGTTCTTAGTATACAAGTAAGGAATACTGGTTTTATGGTTAGTAAGCTTAACACATCACATCACCAAGTCTCAAAGCTACAAGAACAATAGTTAACGCCGATGAGCAAAATCTTTCTTATTTATGAGTGAAGTATTCTGAGGTCAAATGTAAGGGACTTCTAATTGCATGTGAGCTAGAGGGATCAAGATTGAGATCTTAATGAAATATTAATTAATTCTAATAGTCTTTTCAAAACAATAATTTTCATCAGCAAACAACAGAAAATCTACAGATGCTGGAAATCCAAGCAACACACAGAAAATACTGCAGGAACTCAGCAGGCTAGGCAGCACCTATGGAAAAAAAAGCACAGTCGTTGTTTCGGGCCAAAACCCTTCAGCAGAACTGGAGATTTAAAAAAAAGATGAGGAGCAGATTTAAAAGGTGGGAGGGGTGGCGAAAGGGAGAGAGAAACACAAGGTGATAGGAGAAACTGGGAGAGGGAGGATGAAGTAAAGAGCTGGGAAGTTGACTGGTGAAGGAGATACAGGGCTAGGGAAGGCAGAATCTGATGGAAGACAGAAGGCCATGGAAGAAAGGAAAGAGAGGAGGAGCACCAGTGGGAGCTGATGGGCAGGCGAGGAGATAAGATGAGAGATGAAAAAGGAGATGGGAAAGGTGAAGGGGTGGGCATTACTGGAAGCTCGAGAAATTGATGTTCATGCCATCAGGTTGGAGGCTACCCAGATGGAATATAAGGAGTTATTCCTCCAACATGAGTGTAGCCTCATCAGGACAGTAGAGGAGGCTATGGATTGACATATCAGAATGTCAATTTTCATCAGCTTTATCAACCAGCTTCCTGCATGCAGGGATTGAAATAGAAAACAGCTTCATAGTTAACAGTGTAAGAACAGGAGATGGATCAGCAAGAAATGAACTGAACTAAACTGAACATTCCTAGACTGTTTCAATGACTCTGTGGTTCGATGTTTTATATTCTGCGTTTTCTGCTTGTTTTTTGCCATTTGTGTGAATTGTTCTCTTTTTTTCACGTTGGGTATTTGATGTTTTTTTTTGAACGGATCGATGGTTTTCTTTACTTTGAGACTGTCTGTGGGAAGGCAAATCTCAGGGTTATGTTTACACTTTGCATACACTGCATTCATACTTTGATCATAAATGTACTTTGAATCTTTGAAATGGGGAAGTGACAGTAGTGTCACAAATAAAGCCCCTCCAAAAAAAAAAAAACAGCTCATGTGAGGCAATAGCACAGAAGGAAATACCCTGTGGTGGCGAACTGTGGTCAGGCAAAAGCGTCAGGGGTCAGGGGAATCTAGACAAGTGTCAGCAGAATGCTGGGTAGCTCCACATGACATTATTGGCTTTAATAATCTAATGAGAACGGCAAGAGGGAAGCAGCCAGGGGAAGGCCGTTGGGGGTGCAAACTGAGGAGCTTTGCAAAATATTCACAGGTCAGAAAAGTGCATGGCTTGGATGGGGATCTGCAGGTCGTCATGTTCCGATATATCTGCTATCCTTATTGCTCTTGTTAATGAAAAATTGCAGGTTTATGACGTGTCTTTGGGGAAATAACCACATTTTGCAGATAGTGCATTCAGCAGCCACTGAAACATGACCACCTGCATCGTTCATGCACCTGTCTCCACCATCACTAGGTCTAAATTCAACAATGCTATGCGAGTTCCTTCGTTAGGCTGACTATTGTGACCCAAATAGAAGCTGGCTCATCACCACCTTCTCAATAGCATTTAAAGACTGGCAACAGGTGCTGAACTTGGCAGTCAACTGGATCCTCCCAAAAAAATGAAAAGAAAGAACAAGCTTACATATACAATCCAGAGCTGTTCATGACTTGTGATGGCATCTAGTTGGTGGAAGAAATGGACATTTAGGCTGATTGAAGGCATGCTAGTCAAGTGATCTACTTCGCTATAAGGTGGCATCAACCTTCTCAAGAACATTGGAGCTGCACTTGACGGGGGAAGTGGAGAGTATTTTATCATGTTCCTGACGTGTGCCTTGATCTTGGTAGAACAAAACTGAGGTGTCAGTTGGTGAGCCACTCACTGCAGGAAACACAGCCTCAGAGCTATTCTTGTCACTATGCTATTTGTGTGTGATTATCAGTGCAGGTGCAGCTCAGGCCTGTGTGCTTAGCCCCTTGCTCTATTCTCTCTGCACCATAATTGAGCGGCTAATCTTACTTCCAATACCATCAACAAAATTTACTGTTGGTACCACTGTTGTTCACCAAATCATAGGTGGAAATGAGTCACTGTACATGAGTGATATAGTGCACCTTGATGACTATTCCACTCTCCCCCCCTACCCCTCCTCACAGTCCCCCACCCTGCTCTCATGACTATACCCCTCCCCCACACGAAACCACTATGGTGGGCTTCACAGCTGAACAGGTGAGAAGACAGTTGAAACGTCTCCACCCAAGCAAGGCAGCAGGCCCAGATGGTGTCAGCACCAGGGTGCTCAAAGCCTGTGCCCCTCAACTATGTGGAGTACTTCACCATGTCTTCAACCTGAGCCTGAGTCTCCAGTGGGTTCCTGTACTGTGGAAGATGTCCTGCCGCGTCCCTGTGCTGAAGACGCTGCGCCCCAGTGGCCTCAATGACTACAGACCGGTGGCATTGACCTCCCACATCATGAAGACCCTGGAAAGACTTGTTCTGGAGCTGCTCCGGCCTACAGTTAGGCCTCATTTAGATCCCCTCCATTTCGCCTACCAGCCCTGACTAGGAGTTGAGGATGCCATCGTCTACCTGCTGAACCGTGTCTACGCCCGCCTGGACAAGCCAGCAAGCACTGTGAGGGTCATGTTTTTTGACTTCTCCAGTGCGTTCAACACCATCGGTCCTGCTCTGCTGGGGGAGAAGCTGACAGCGATGCAGGTGGATGCTTCCCAGATATCATGGATTCTTGATTACCCGACTGGCAGACCACAGTATGTGTGCTTGCAACACTGTGTGTCCGACAGAGTGATCAGCAGCACTGGAGCTCCATAGGGCACTGTCTTGTCTCCCTTTCTCTTCACCACTTACACCTCGGACTTCAACTACTGCACAGAGATTTGCCATCTTCAGAAGTTTTCTGATGACTCTGTCATAGTTGGATGCATCAGCAAGGGAGATGAGGCTGAGTACAGGGCTACGGTAGGAAACTTTATCACATAGTGTGAGCAGAATTATCTGCAGCTTAATGTGAAAAAGACTAAGGAGTTGGTGGTGGACCTGAGGAGGGCTAAGGCACCGGTGACCCCTGTCTAAGGCTAAGGCAGTGACCCCAGGGGGTCAGTGTGGGTATGGTGGAGGATTACAAATACCTGGGGATACAAATTGACAATAAACTGGACTGGTCAAAGAACATTGAGGCTGTCTACAAGAAGGGTCAGAGCCGTCTCTATTTCCTGAGGAGACTGAGGTCCTTTAACATCTGTCGGACGATGCTGAGGATGTTCTACGAGTCTGTGGTGGCCAGTGCTATCATGTTTCTGGGGCAGCAGGCTGAGGGTAGCAGACACCAACAGAATCAACAAACTCATTCGTAAGGCCAGTGATGTTGTGTGGATGGAACTGGACTCTCTGACGGTGGTGTCTGAAAAGAGGATGCTGTCCAAGTTGCATGCCATCTTGGACAATGTCTCCCATCCACTACATAATGTACTGGTTGGGCACAGGAGTACATTCAGCCAGAGACTCATTCCACCGAGATGCAACACAGAGCATCATAGGAAGTCATTCCTGCCTGTGGCCATCAAACTTTACAACTCCTCCCTTGGAGGGTCAGACATCCTGAGCCAATAGGCTGGACCTGGACTTATTTCCATCTGGCATAATTTACATATTATTATTTAATTATTTATGTTTTTATATTGCTATATTTATACTCTATTCTTGGTTGGTGCAACTGTAGCGAAACCCAATTTCCCTCGGGGTCAATAAAGTATGACTATGACTATGATGTTGTAACAACAGGAACTTTTATTCAATGTCAACAAAACCAAGGAAGTAATTGTTGACATCAGAAAGGGGGAATTCAGGAAACCACCTTCCAGTTTTCATTGCAAAGGAATAAACAGTCGGTGCTTTGTGCTGAGACTCTTCAACAGGGTCTTGCCCAAATCATCAACCGTTTATTCCTTTCCATAGATGCTGCCTGGCCTACTAAGTTCCTCCAGCAGTTTGTGTGTGTTGACTTGAATTGCCAGCATCCTCAGATTTCATCATGTCTGTGATTCCCGTTTTCATTGGTGGGTTAACAATGGAGAGATTCAACGGCTTCAAATTCCTGGACATCAACATCTCAGATGACCTGTTCTGGACCTACCACGTGACATTAGTGTGGAGGTGCCATGCCAGTATCTCTATTTTCTTAGAAGCTTAGAAGATTGCCACGTCAGAGTTCTACAAACTTTACAGGTACACTGTTAAAAAGTATCCTAACTGGTCACATCGTGGCCTGGTGCAGCAGTTCTGATGTACAGTAATACGAGACTGAAAAGAGTAATGGACACAGCCTGGTCTAACATGGGCACAGCCCTCCCCACTGTCAAAAGTATTTACATGAGGAGCTGCTACCATCGGGCAAGAGATACGGAACCCTGACATCCCGCACCTCCAGCTCTAGGAACAGCAGCTGTCTTTTAACCACTAGGTTCCTGAACTGACCTACACAAGCCTAATTCTGCTTCAGCAATAGGACACAATGGACCACCTCTTGCATAAATAGCTTGTTTTGCATATTTTCCTTCACTCTCTTGTACGTTCTGTGTGATATCTGAATCTACATACCTGTGATGCAGCTGTAAGAAAGATTTTATTGTACCAGTACCTCACCATGCTTGTGCAAATGACAATAAATTTAAACTTGATTTGTTCTAATTAAGCTTTTGCTCGGTGGGGAATTAATATAATCGAGAAATGACTTTCACAGTTCAAGAAAATTTCAATGTAGATTGTGAACCTTCTCCCTGTCAATGACAGCATCCAAACTATGGTGAAGTAGACTGGGAAGGAACTAAAAACGGTGTTCACAGTCCCTTTAAGTGAAGGGTGTCCAGAGCAAACAGTGTTAATAAATGCTGCTTTCCAGTGAGACCAACAACTGGGCTTTGTGTCTAAAAAATTATGTTGCATCATGAGATGGGTGGTTCATGCTGGAAACCTTTCTCGATCCCTAGTATGAAACCCAGTGGGATAGCCTGGGACTGGATTATTAGTGTGGCATACAGTATCATCACCCAGCATCGGAAACAATTATGCGCTGTCCTGGCTTAAATGGATTTTCTACTGTAAATGTAAATGTTTTGTTTGTATTGTACAATAAATCATTCCAAGACCAAAGGTCCAAAATGGAAAAATAATTGAAAAGCTGCTGATAAAGCAATATAATTACCAGACAAAATTTGCTGGAAATTCCATATTAAAATATCATGTAACTACAGCAGTTCAAATCCAGTTGCATTTCCAGTAACAAATGGATGTATTCTTTGTTACTGTATCTGAGGTCTCCACCACATTTTAAAATAACTGAAAAGCAAAACAATGCAGATGCTGAAAATCTCTTTCCATAGATGCTCCCTGACCTAGTGAGTATTTTCATTGTAATTCATCTAAACACCTCTCCATTATGCACTCTTCAATAGGGTACTGTCAGCTCAATAATTAAAGCTCATTATTATCATTCTCCACATCTGGTGACAAGCAACATAAACACAGTCAAAAGAAAAATCCCCTTCCGTAATATCCATCTTATACATCAGTTTGGGTGATTTTTGGACTTGCATTTTTGGATACAAATCCCCAACATAAAAGTTTCAGCACCTCCCACTAAAACCTTCATCTATTTCTGTGTACTACATATTCGATTGCCCTTTGTCTCAGCTTCCCTTTGATCTACTCCCTGCAAACATGAAGTCATCTAAAACACACCCCAAGTGCCAGCTTGCAACATATCCTATTCACCCATCACCTCTGTACTTCTGAACCAGTTCTAGCTTTTTCTTAGACATGGCTTCAAAGTTAAAATTCTGCAACCTCTCTTATTTTCTCCAGCCCGATAACCAAAGGGACCACCACTCCTTCAATTCTATCATCTTACCCAACCCAACTGTAATTGCTCCATTCTTTACAACCATACCCTCAGATGCCTAAACCCTATTTGCTAGAACTTGACCCCCTCCCACAAAACTCCTGTCCATCCAGCTGTCAACTTCCTTTATTTCTTCCCGGCATTCTGAACATCCATCTCTCTGATTAAGCACATGGACATCTTCCTTAATAGTGTCTTATTTGGTCTGACAACACTATTTTGACAAAGAGTCTTTAAATGTTTTGCTAATATTAAAGCTGCCATACCAATACAAGTTTTAGACACAAGAGATTGTAGATATTGGAATTTGACAAAAAAAGACACCAACTGTGTCTATAAAAGCAAAGGATCCTGCATTAGGAAGTTAGAGACAGACTCACACAGTAATGGAAAGAGACTCTTCACCCCAATTGGTGCATGTTGACCAAGATGCCTATCTAAGCTAGTCCTGTTTGCCTGAGTTTGGCCCAGATCCCTTTCAACATCTCCTATCTAAGTAAGCCTTTAAAATGTTAAGTACTCCCTCCTCCAGCTCATTCCATATACTGACCAGTCTCCCTCTCAGATTCCGATTCAATCTCACTCCTCTCACTTTAAACCTATGCCCTCTAGTTGTTCATTCCAGAACTCTGTGTATTCACTATGCTTCTCATGATTTGATATACAAGATCATCCCTCATTTTCCCGTGTACCAATGAAATAACCCTAACCTGCTCTACCTCTCTCTTTAACTCAGTCTTAAGACCTGGTAATGTCCTCATAACATTTTTTTCTATACTCTTTCCAACTTAATGGCAACATTACAACAGCATTGCAATATTCCAAGTGCATTTTCAGCAACATATTGTACAACTGCAACATAATGTCCCAGCTTCTGTACTCAGTGCCCACTGATGGATGCCAGTTTGTGCCAAAAGTGTTTTTCACTACCCACCCATCGTGCTGCTACTTTCAGGAAATCATGTATTTGTGCTCCTGACTCTTTGCTCTACAACACAGCCATGGACCCTACCTTTCACAGTGGGTGTCCTACCCTCATTTGCCTTTCCAAATTACAACACCTCACACTTATGCAGAAGTTTTATCTTACTTGTAGTTGTATTTAGTAATGTTAAAGATATATTTTGTTTCTTTGCTTATTGAAAACATTGCTGTAGACTTTCTAAATGCTATTGCTTGTTCTAGAATATACTTTAGCAATTAAGTGTGCACTATTTTACTCTATTTGAAGTCCTTAAGGAAATATTGCAGATATAAATAACATCTTAATTGTCATAGTTTTATATTGGAGAGATATGAAAAACGTGAATACTGGAAAATACTCTAATTTAAGGCAAGCATTTTTACAGAATTTTTTGGTGCCATGGTACTGGTGGTTTGCACAATGCTATAATGGCTCAGGGCGCTCTGGAGTTCAGAGTTCAATTCTGGCGCCGTTCTGCAAGGAGTCTCTGTCCGACCTCCTCGTGGAATGCGTGGGTTTTCTCCAGGTCATCTGGTTTCCTCCCACAGTCCAAAGACATGCCGGTGGGTAATTGATCATTGTAAATTGTCCCGTGATTAGATTAAAGTTAATCAGGTCTGTGGGGGGCTGCTGGTGTGGTGTGGCTCGAAGGGCCAAAGGGCCTAGTCTATCACTAAATAAATAAATAAAAATTATAATCCATGGTGGAATTAAAATATAAATTACTGATTCAAATAAAACAACAAAAGAAGTTGCTTCTGCTTGCAAAACTAAATTAAACCCAGCATTAAGCAGATTCTAAATCTCTACTGTCTGTGAAACACAAATGAAATTCTGTCAGAGTTGTTAAGTAACCACAGTCTTATTTGGACTCAAAGTGAAAATGAAACCTACAGATGTTGGAAATTTGAAATTAAAATGCAAAACGTTGTTAACACTCAACAGGTTTGACAGCATCTGAGGAAAGATAAACAAGTTTACATTTTAAATGCTGTTTAAAGGTGATGAGAGTTTCATATCCATCCCCCTTCCATGCAGCAAGCTCTGCATTCAAATCGCCCTCTAGCTGCAAAATATTTTCCTCATCTCAGAGTTCAAGCTCAAAGTAAATTTATTCTCAAAGTACATATATGTCACCATATGAACCCGAGATGCATTGTCTAGTGGGTATACTGAATAAATCCTGAGAATGATAACCATAGCAGAATCAAAGACAGACTGCACCAACTTGGGTGTTCAACCAGTTTTACAAAAGACAGCAAACATGCAAAAACAAAAATAAATACATAAGCAAGCAAGCAAGCAATAAGTATTGAGAATATGAGTTGAAGAATCCTTGAAAATGAGTCCATTGGTTGTGGGAACATTTCAATGATGGGGCAAATGAAGTTGAGTGAAGTTACCTCCTTTGGTTCAAAAGCCTGATGGTTGATCTCCTAATTTTTCTACCAACTACTTCAAACCTGGCTTTGGACCCCTCTGTTAAGTGGAGGAGGAAGTTGTTAAGGCAAGTACATTAACAACATTTAAAAGGCATACATTGATAGGACAGGTTCAAAGGGATATGGGCCAAATTCAGGCAAATGGGATTAGCTTAGATGGGCATCTTGGTTGGAATGGACCCATTACTGTCTGAATCTATATCTCTAACTTCCTAATGCATGTCCCTTTGCTTTTACAATGCGGTTGGTGTCTTTTTTATTTCAGATTCCATTATCTACAGCCTCTTGTGTCTCCAACATCCACTGGGAAAGCTCCAGAACACTTGTACAATGTTCACACCATTCAGCATTTCACATTCACACACCTTGGTAACTTGGTAAATGCATGTGCACGTCGACGAGTCATCTGCGGTGCAGGTTTTGGCAAGATGAGTCAAGTCTTTGCATGGCCGCTTCGGCTGTTAAAGCTACTAGGACCCCTAGGGATGTGCTGTTCAGTGAAGACGTGCATCTTGAGTGGCAAGTCCGGCTGAAGGAATAGATTAGAATGACATCCCCGGACACCCTGGGTGACGACTCCTCTATCACGTTAATGATACTCTGATCCATTCCAGTTGTATTTGCTTGTTAGTTCACTGGAATTGCTAATGCCTTACTTTTCATCTTTCATTGTTTCTAGCAGCTCAGTACATTTTCCTGGCTTCAGGCAGCTGGCCATTCAAATAAGATCAGTTCCCAGTCTTGAATATGGCTAAAAACATCCTTGGTTCTTGCAATAGTGCAGGAAGTAATTATATTCAGAGGGTAAAGAAAAACATACAGCGCTACCTCCACCAATATTGCCAGGAAAGTACAAATATTTGCCATCATCTCTGTACCAACATGGCACATGAATATTATATTCTAGGGAGCAAACATATCTAATACATCCAGTGGTTCCTGGAGTTGAGTCAGTCTCAATTGTGGGGAAACTTCTTATTTGAAAACAGCAGGTCAAGTGGTAATGTTTTCATGGCAATGGTGCAATGAACTCATTCAGGTTTAATGTATGCAATCTGATCCATTCTTATGCCTACATACAGAAAACTATAAACACAAGTATAAAGAGGAATAAAATCAATTAACTAATTTTGTGTGGATTAGATGCAGGAAATGCATGAAAATTATTTTGCTTGTGCAAAGAATTAGCATTGACCAAATTGCATTAAATTTATAAGCATCTGAAAATGAGTTGTATCATATCTACTGCGGCATATCACTAAGAACATTACCTATAATAAGAACGCTCCATATGCTTGGTATTTAATCACTTTATTTGAAATGTTATGCAGCTTGGTTTACAAAATATATAAACAGTGTGCTCATTACAGTTATGCAAATCTTTTGACGTGCTTAGCAAAAACCTCCTTATAAACTAAGCAAGAAATTTAAAGGCCACACAATAAAGGGTAAATCAAATGAAATATGTATTTACTTAGCATGTTTGCAGTTAAATTATAAAATCAAACTTTGTATAATCAGGTATACGTCAGAAATCTATCAAATATCATGAAATATAAATTACAATTAAAGGCTTGATGTCTGTAAAAATGCAAAGTTCATTTTCTGTACAGCACAATTCCTTTCAAAAAGTAATAAAGATCAGACTCCACTTTCAACAGTTTGCAAAATCCTAAAAGATTAACACAAATTGCAGGATTTTTAAAGTGAATATCTTTTTTTTTGTATTTACAAAGAATATTTAGTGTTTAGAAATGGAAATTATACATGGAAAATAGAGTTAGGCAGTTAAACCATCAGTTACTGGTTAATGCATGACACTGAAGTGTTATTTGCTTTGTAACATTTCTCACTGTCACTTTAAAACAGAGCAGATCTCCTCTGTCATATGCCATACAGTAGCTAGCTACATACCAGATCTTTTTCGTGTCAAATGGTAGGATACTTCAGAAACCTCTTTCATTTTTTCTTCCCATGAAAAGGTTATTTACATCCAGCCTCTTTCATTTCAGCCAGCTGATGGCTTATCAGGAGCTTGAGACATGGCTTGTGATTCACAATAATGTCATGATATCCAAATGTCTTTCCTTAAGCATTCTAATTAAAAGTTCACAACAAGACAATGAAGTAACTACCATCCACATGTACAAATACACCAAACAAGACCACCTCCCCTTAGAATTGGAGGATATTCATTGGTAACCTTTCCCCACGTATCACTTTTTACTTCATAAAGCATGTTTCATTTCAGTTCAGTCTCAGCATCTAAGATACTATTTTATAAATACAAGATATTGCTTGACAGTGTAAAGTTGCATAGCAACAGTAGAAAATCAAAACTGCCTATTCAGTCGAGATGCAAACCTCCAGAATACATTTGTTCAAATTTGCAGTATTGCCCACCATTGCTGTGTGCATATGCTCTACTGAACAGTGAATATTAATTGCATGTAGGGGGTTTCTTATTACCAATGACAACTTTAAGGGCAGTATAACACTAATAGACAGGCCAGAGATTAATTAAACCCATGTCAATAATGAGCAGAGGTGTTCTTGATAAAAATTAAAAGAATTATAGGTTTAACACTGTCGTTTCACATTTCTTCTTAACTTGCTAACTTGCCAGAAAATGTTGTGGCCTATCTGTGTTTTGGGGGAAAACGGTTCATGCTTCAGTGTCTATTTCCCCATCAGCAATTTGCGGAGTGTCAGCATCACCAAGTAATTCTGTTTCTGGTACCAACATTTCCTCCTCTTGGAGATTCTCAGGAGGAGGTACTTCATCCACAACAGTGGGCCCATTAAGCTCGTCTTCTGTCCCGTTCGATTGGTCTGGGATCAAAGCAATGCGCTCTGTACCGGAAGCATTGGAGGGTGCTGTCGTGACGTAGCCCGTACTTGTAGATCCACTTCCACTGTTATGAGAGCCAGTCTTTGGCACCATCTGTGGGGGTAGCTGTTGAGGCATCTGCATCTGGATTTGCATCGGGTAAAAATTTGGCAAATAGGCACCATAGGCTGGCACGGGCTGGTAGCCGTTCACTGGAATGTACAGTTGCGGTGCTGGGACCATCGGCCGCATCTGTCCTTTCACTGGGATGAACTGAGGAGGCGGGAAATGTGCCTTTTGCTTTGGTCCCATGTACCTTGCATTGCTAACATTACTGACTGGGCTCGTGCTGAGGGAGCTAGTCTGTGTAGCGTTGCTGCCCCCAGAGGCAGGGGCAGAGCTGTTATAGTTGGATAGATTTTCCCATGCTCGGAGGCGTGCGTGGATGTCTTTAAATCGCGGTCGCCTTGACGGAAATTCGTTCCAGCATTCCAGCATCAAACTGTATACCCAGGCAGGGCAATCGTCAGGGCAAGGCAACACGTGGCGGTTTTTTATCATTTCTATGACATCTTGGTTGGAATACCCACAGTAGGGCTGGAGCCCGTAGCCAAATATTTCCCACACCACTACCCCAAAAGACCATATGTCAGAATCAACAGAAAATTTGCCGTAGACGATGGCTTCAGGCGGCATCCAACGGATCGGCAGAAGGGAATTCCCCAACAGCTTGTAGTAATCTGCAGAATAAACCTCCCTGAAAATGCCCAGATCGGATATTTTTATGTGGAGTTTATCACACACCAGGATATTCCGAGTAGCCAGATCCTTGTGTACCACGTGATGGCTGTACAGGTACTCCATACCAGCCGCAATCTGAGTCACAATGTGCAGAAAGTCTGCCGGCTCCAGTGCAGACTTTACGGTCCTGTCGTCATCGCTACTTCCAACGTCTGAGTGTGGAGATCGCATCACCAGGAATTCATGAAGGTCGCTCTGGGAGGGGTAGCTAAAGATCATGCTCATGGGCTGCTCCTTGGTGACTATGCCCAGAAGACAAACGATATTTGGGTGTTGCAGCCGAGACCGCATCATAGCTTCGTGTTTGAATTCTTCCCTCAGTGACACTTCAGTTTTATCCTTCATGGTTTTAATGGCTATAACTTGTGCTTGTTCACCAGGGCCTGTGCTGTAGAGATGCCCCTTGTACACCTTCCCAAATCGGTCCTCTCCAAGTTCTTCCATAAAGCGCACTGCAGAGAGGCAAATATCTTTCAATTTCCCCTAAAGAGACAATCCAAAATAAACTGGTTACCTTAAGAGTGCATACTTCAGTTAAATCAGTTTAACAAAGTTATCCATTTACAAATCTAAAATCTTCAAAGGAAGAGGACAGTTTGATAGAATGCACCTGTTTCTTTGCCTTTCCATTAAAAATAATCCCTTGATTCCTTTAAAAATACAACTGAAAAGGGTTGTCACAGAAAGTGAGCATTGTTTTCAAAAACAACGTCCAATTTCCTACTCCTGTGATTAACAATAAATCACTGGACATGCAATTAAAAACATCTGTACTGATCTACTTAGTAATTCCATTAGTGAGCAATAGCCAGCTTCTACAAAATATATACATCTAACACCTGGTGAACGAGTCCGGTCAATCAGCCAAAGACGGGCTGCTTAGCTTAGTAATAATTTTTGTTTAAGGCTAATACCTGTTTCTGTTTGTTGTTCCATAGTTCTTAACACACATAATTGCCTGATTTGTTAGTACAGGAAAGCACATATTAGGGCAAGGGTTTGCAGGTTTTTGTGGAATATAGTTCTGTGACTGCTGCTTCAGGCTCAATGACAGGACGATGGCCACTTACAGCTTCCAGGATAGGTCTGCCAGTAGCTCCCAACAATATATGTAGATAATCTTTAACGTGAGGTTAGGGGCCATGGCCTTTGAGATGGTCATTCCTACAACTACTCTCTGATAAGGAGATTAACATGGCTGTGATCAAATAATTCTCCCCCACCCCCACTCTCCTATTACTTCCCCTATCACCAAATCTGGCAGCTCCACTCAGAGACTAATACAGCTTTCTAGGTAATGGTACTTCTAGACAATACTGCATGCTCTTTGATGCTTCCAAATGGTGTTGCACATGACAAGAAATTGATTCATTAGCTTAGGGAGAGGCATGTGGCAATTAGAACAAGACTTCACGAGTGTCAATATTTATGACAGTATATAATACTTGGTGTTCGTGCAATGGCGATGAAAAAGTTTTGGCTGAAAAATACTATGCTGTGCTTTGGCTCTAGTTAAAAAGGCACATCAGCAAATCTTCATTAGAATTTGTGAATACTTTCAATTCTTAAAATTTAATCTGATTTTAGGAGGAATTCTTGAATTTCAAAGAAATTTCAAAAGAATTATTGATGTCAATGGCCAAGTGGTCAGCATTACAACACAGAAATGCCAAGAGCACTATGATCACAATTTATAAGCATAAACAGATTGATAGAAGACCTTCAAGTAGCTTAACCAAATAGAAATTGTGTCAAGTTCACAAAGTGCATCAGATCTGTCACGGTAAATTGCAGGTTTGCAAGGTTCTGCTTTATTGGGAGACAATCATTCTGAATTTCAAGACAGAGCCATTTTCTTAACCATCATCAACAGTGACTTACATCAAGTCAATTTTAATGAAACCTTGATCATGTAATGAAAGGAACTTCTGAGGAGAGTTTCGAGAACCCCTTCCACAGAATATTGAGCGTGAGTGACTGAAACTTGGGTCAAAGTTCCCACATGGAATAAAAATCTCCAGATTTTAATTGGTAGAATTTCTAATCATGCAGAAGATTTTTTTTTTGTCCAGGCAGTGATTAGACCTACATTAAGACCAGCCTTTAGTTTTCATCAATAAGTGCAAACTCGGTTGAATTACAAAAGCCTGGAATTTAAGCAATGGCTGTGCCAAAGAGATCTTGAGTTTAGAAGTGCTCTTTTCAGTACAGCATCAAGAACAGGTCATGTACCTGTCATTCTAAACAAATTCCATCCCAAGATATTTCAAAGCTCTTCGTTCTGTCAATTACATTAGGACCATTAACCTTTCAATATGTACAATATGTTGCAGCTTTTTTTTTGTATCGGTGAGGGCAATAAATAGCAATGAGACAGATGACTAGCAAATTTCACTGAGAAATGCCAAATCCTTCTTTGAATAATGTAATTGGATCTTCAAACCCATTTCTACAAATGGACCAACCAAACATGATCTTGGTTTAAGATTCCATTACAAATAAAACACCTCTTATAATTTTAACTCAGGGGTTACCTACCTTTTTTATGCCATGGACCAATACCATTGAGCAAGGAGCTGTGGACCCCGGGTTGGGGACCCCTGCTTTAACCACAACAGTGGAAAGCCATTATAGATTATGCACATAAACCTTCACAGTGTTGAAGTCAAGAATGAGAATGTGGCCACTTATTTAAGCTAACATGTGATAGGAAAATATTTTTAACACTACAACATTGTGAGAAACTACTACAGGAGTTACCTGTTTGTGAGAACTAACGAGTGGCATCTCCACATCCTGACTGGGAGATGCCATCAGCTGGCGCCTCTGTGGAGAAGGTGTAGAAGCCTTGTGCTTGTTTCGACACATGCAAATAAGGAAAAATAGCAAAGCAATGACCAATGGAATGGCAATGCTTGGGACAAGGATGTACAGAATTTCCATTTTGCTATTTTCACGTGGATCTGCAGAAATGAACATAATTATTATGTTAATATGGCTGTTTGCCTTTCAAAAGCATCCCATAATATTAACTGACATATCCATAAAACATGTTTAGATTTACTTATAAGTTTTGATTTTGTTTTTCTTTTGAAAAGACAATTGCAGAGATTGCTGAAAACTCCAGAGGGGACTGAGGAAGCATAAATTTAAACCAGAATCACTGCAAATAAAAATTATCATCCCATCTGTCCAAACCCAATTATTCAATTGAGATTATTTTTCTGCATTTCCTAATTTCATTAGTTTGCAAAACAAAATGTTGAAGTTCAAAGATAAATATAAACTCCAAAAATTCTATAGTTTAGTTTTGAGAATCACAAATGGAAAGTGTTAAATCAGCAGCTCAGTAAAATGTCAAATATACATTAAATCTTACAGTATAATATTTTTCTAATAAAAATGCAAGTTGATGAGAAAGTGGGAAAAATTTGAAGCACAAGCTATTTAATAATACTTGTTCAAAATCCAAAGTCTATTGTTTTTGGAATAACTTTACTGCTAATTATTTCAGTAGGTGATCTAAAAAGTTTAACAAGTACAGAACAGGTATTATCTTAGGCATAACTGAATAAGCTGAAGTATTTCAACTATTTTTTAGATAACATTAAATTTCTTACTTTCACAGCTTACTGGGATACATGGAGACACATAAGACTGCTGATGCTGGAGCAAGAAATCCTCCAACATTTTGTTTTTTCCCACTTATCTTATCAAACCACACACGAACCAGAGCTCTGTCCAGATAAATATCAGTAAGCTGACACAATCACAAAACTTGAAATCCTTGTTAGAAGCTCCAAACTCTTCCTAAGCAGATGGCTAGTTAGACCCAGAGTACTGCCTCAAAACCATAATTCATCTTTGAAGCATTTTCTGTGTTTTAAACATAACTTTCTCCCATTGCTAATAAAAACCACCTCCATACTCCCACAAGGCTTAATCTTATAAATAACATCTTTGATCTTGCAAACCTCTGAAAGGAATGCAAGATTTGGGAGGTTTGGGGGGAGGATGCACAGCTATCAATGATGAAGGCAATAAATTCAGGCATGATCAAAAGTCTAGGATCAGTGTAAGGTGGATATCCCAGAAAACTAGAGATGGACAGAGATAACAGAGATCCTGAGGGGTCAGAGTCATGTATGGATATTAAATTCATGGGGAGAATTGAAAAACGAATGCTTTGCTCAACTATGAGTCCACATCAGTCAAAACACTGGAAGTGATTAACATAGGAGTTGGAGCAAATTAAAGAATGAAAAGCATGTTTTTGGATAGCCTCAAGTTTTAAAAGGCTGGAGTGAGAGAGGTTGCAAAGTGTGCTTGGAATAGTCAAGCCTAAACTTAACAAAGGCATAGTTGAGAGTTTCAGCTAAAGACAGTTACAGCAAGGTCAGATTCAGAAGAGGTAACAGAAGTGGAAATAGACCATCAATATCTACTTGAGAACTAGAACTCACATTAAGGACATGTCTTCCAAAAATGAATGACCAACAAGTTAATTAATTCCACCACGTTTCTCCTCAATGATAGGTTGCATTATATTTATGTAATGCTCAAATTACAAACAGCATTATACTGTTAATAAGATTATTGTCCCATTAGCACAATTTAGCACTTGTCTTTATGGTGCAGTTATATATCATGAAACAGGCCACTAATGCTTACGGCAAGCAGGGATGTCACAGAGTTCAAGACGAGCTTCGCTCTGGGTATAGCACCATGGTCCATCCATTTGCCCACCGGGATTTCGACAGTAAGCATGGCCACCTCCAAGTTCTGGATATTCCAAGCTGCTGAACTGGTGGACATGAGGGTATTGGGAATTCCACAACTGGCACTTGTATCCAGATTTGGTCACGCTGACAGTTCCTCTATAATCTGCTCCACTGCCATTGTAACAGTTGTGATCTGTATGGCCAACTTAAACAAAGATACACTTAGCATATAGGGCACACTATACTTAATACTGTACATTTCAGTGGTCAGAATTAATCTGGTTATTCCACCAGTTAATGCTGGTTCCCCTGTTAAGCAAAGTTCAATCAAGCCATACTTTGGCAATAGTAATTTAATCCTCTCCAGGTAATACAGTAAAATCCACATGTAACAGTAGGACAGAGTGGATGAAATTCCTCGGATCAAGTTTCTTTTAAAATATTTTTGACTGCGTGCTACATCTTACAATAGTAACTCATTCAATAACTTACCTTTACATAAGGTAAGCCCAAAAATGAATATTCAGTGGATGAGATTGGGCACTAGGTACATGAAACTAGTACCTAGCTCTTATTTTTCTTAAATTAAATCTACTTTTTGACTGTTTCCTATTTATCCATGCCAACTGACTTGGTATTTCATTAAAAACAAACTTCAATAGTAATCTACATTAAAACAGTTCATGTATCATGGATATTATTGCTTTGTATAAATACATTTGTAAATTAGCCTTACTATCTTCACTTCCAAACTAGCATTTATCAGGTGGAATCAGAAGGCTTCTTTTAATTAATATAATCAAAAGTAAACAAGTGTAAGTGGTTGTATGTCGTCCAACTGGGCGGCAGTGGTCTTGCCCACTGAGTATTTGTAGACTTAGCTGAGATCTTATCACATGCTAACTAACACGCTGATTGTTGGCCAATGGTATGGCTTCAAAGGATAAGCATTTACTTCACAATTAAATAAGCATTTAGCCTTTAGTTGAATGAACTTGTAGTTTAGTCAACTAGGACAGAAGAATTTAACTACCAAGGAGGTGTAATTTTGAAAATTTGAGATTCAAAAATACTTTAGTTGCTGCAACCTCATCATTACCAAAGATTTTATCTTACTCACTACAAAGTCCAGTGGCCCAAGTTCCATATTCAGCAGAGTATTATTGGGTCAGGAGAAGATGGCTTCTTCATTGATAGTACACTTAAAAGTCACACCTTTTTTTTAATAATTTACATGGAATCGATTAAAAATTTTAATTTTGAATGGCGAAATAGTATGAATGTTACTATTAAAGTACATTCCAGTGTCAAACATTCATGAGAGCAAATCATATCTGTGTCAAAACAGAACCAGGCTGTCAAAACTTCCTGTCAGAATTGATCATTTTCAACCTTTAGTCCTCATTTTCCTATCTTGTTTCACGGCTGAATTGCAACTTCTAATTTCAAATACATCTAGCCTGGCTAAGATCTTCATAGCTTTTCTGTTAACTCACTCAAATACATGAACATCATATTCTCAACTTTCCTGTCACTGTAAAATTTCACCAGTTTCCAAATGTTAAAATTTGAGCTATTTATGATGCAATAAACAAGAGACTGATAAAACAATAAAGAGAATTATATACATACATCTTCATGCCCAACAGCCACACCCAGTTTTCCTAGTTCCGTTTGGGTTCTTTTAAGGCTTCTTTATAACCCTCAAAACCTCTGTTTGATTATGATTTTACATACGCTTAAAAAAGAATCCAGTGCTTTCCTGGCTTATATGACGTATAAACTCTTCTCAGGCTTCCAGCCAGGTACAGGTATCGATTTTAACCAAAGTTTCAATGACAAACTCTGCCATCTTCCTCAGGGATGATGCCTAGGCATGTCTAGTCTGGTGGTGAACATATACTCAATTCCCGTTCTCTATCCCTTCTGATTGGTTGAGGATAAACCAAACAGGTTTCTGCTGTCCCACCTTGTTTAAATTCCAGTTCTTACTTAGCGTGAGACCTTTGTCTTTGTTAAAATTCCTTTTCTCTAGTTTTGCTTCGATGGCTTCCTTCACCAGGCAGTCTGTAAAGCCATTAGCACGGCACAGTAGTTTTGTGCTGTTGAAGTCAATCCTGTAGTCATTGCCTATGCAATGTTCTGCTACTGCTGGTTTCTCTGGGTAACCCAAATGGATACACCTCCAATGCTCCACTATGTGTCCCCTCTGGCTGAACTATACGCTGCTCCACGCTTACAGGGCATCCCGTAGGCTGCAGCTGTCCTGAGTCCCAGGTCATCTTTGACCCGCATAAGCTAGGATTTGAGCATGCTTACAGATTTGTGGATGGTATTAATCTGTGCTTTTTCAGTATCCTGGCAATCCTTCCAGAAATTGTGGAAATATAGGAACAACAAGCAGCAGCAACAGATTAACCTCATTGTTAGGTTTCTTGGTTTTTCCATCAGCCCTTCAATGGAAGCCATTGAAATAAGACTAAAGAATAAGAATTTTAACAAAGACAAAGGTCTTGCTCTGGAATACAATTTTAAGGAAGGTGGAATAGTGGAAACCTGACTGGTTGAAGATTAACCAATCTGGCAGGAGAGACAATAGGAGTTACCACCGGACTAGATGTGCCTAGGCACCATCCCTGATGACGATGGCAGAATTTGTCATTAAAACACTGGTTAAAATCGACACCTGAACCCAACTGGAAGACTGAAAAGAGATTCTACATTACAAACTCTTCCTTTTTCTTCCTGTATAAATTCACATCTTTTGACATCCACGATCCCTTTATCTTGCCACCCTGTTGTCTTCTTTCTGACTGGAACATACCAGTCCTGTACTCTGTGCAGTTCATCTTTAAAGACCCTCCACATGTCGCCTGTGGACTTGCCCAAAAGTAGCTGTTCCCAAGTAAAGCCCGCCATTACCTGCCTAATACTCTTGTAGTTTGCCCTGCGCCATGGACTCTCCCATAAGGTCCATATCATTATCTTTAGTTATCCTAACACTCATGGAGTTGTGATCACTGTTCCTTACTTGCTTTCTCACCGAAATGTCAGTCACATGACCAGGCTCACAACCTGACATTGGTTCCAGTATGGCCTCTCCTCCAGTTAAACCATCTACATGTCGATTAAAGAAATCCTCCTAGATGCACTTAGCAAATTCTGCTTTATCTAAACCTCTGGAACTAAACAGGCCGCTGTCTATATAGAGGAAATTAGTTACCCACTACAACAACCCTGTTGTTTTTACACCCTTCCCTAAACCACTGCATTTCTGTTCCTCAACATCCTGGTGGGTATTGTGGGGCTTTGTAATATAATCCCATCATAGTGACTGAACCTTTCTTACTTTTGAGTTCTACCCACATGGACTCAGTAGATGAGCCCTCTAATAATATGCCCCCTGAGTGTAGCTGTGATATTGTCTCTAATTCATAGTGACACTCCCCCTCCACCCCTCCCCCAATCTTTTCTAAATCATTAAAATCCTGGAGCATTAAGCATCCATTTTTTGTCCACCTCCCAAGTCTCTGTTATGGCTACATCATCAATAGTTCCATGTGCAGATCCATGCTCCAAGTTCATCACCCTTACCAATAATACTGCTAGCTTTAAAGTACACACTCAAACCGTCCATCACCTTGCTCCTGCCTATTCTTACCAGCCTTCTGTTTCCAACCCTCCCCCCACCTTCTTTACAGGGCCTCTGCCCCTTCCCTCTTCAGTCCTGACAAAGGGTTCCGGCCTGAAACGTCGACTCATCATTTCCACGGATGCTGCCCGACCTGCTGAGTTCCTCCAGCGTGTTGTGAGTGTTGCTTTGATCCCAGCATCTGCAGATTATTTTGCGTTTACAATCCTGCCTATTCTTACTGATTATGACATTAACCTTCCTCTCAATCCCTTCACTTTCTGACATAGTGCTCTGGTTCCCAACCTCCTGTCAAACTAGTTTAAACTCTGCAAGGTAGCACTTGCAAAGCTCCTGGCCGAGGAATTGGTTCCACTCCAGCTGAGGTGTAACTCGTCCCTCTTGTCCCTGCCCCAGAAGAGGTTCCAGTGATCCAACAATGTGAAACCCTGCATCCCTCTCATCCTGATACGTTACCCCACCCCGCAGATTCCATATACTGTATGTGCAGCAGAGAAGAATGGCCACAGAGGGATTGTCTTCCTTTACCTCTTGCGGTGGTCACCCAGCTATCTGCAGTCTGTACCCTAGGTGTGACCGTACCACCCCAGCTAAGTCTTTTATCTATGATATCCTCAACATCCCAGACAATCCTATGTCCAACCCCAGCTCCAGTTCTTGAAGAATATTTTAAAAAACTGTAAAAGATGTGTAATTTAAGTTTTTATAAATTAACTGTCAAATATATAGCATTATTACCTTTCAAGGTGATCAACCTAGTCTTCTCCTCAAACTGTTTGATGATGCTTTTTGGCAAATTTTCAATATTTATCAGAGAACTCTTCAACAGATGCATGAAACTTAGTTGTTTAAATCTATGGAGAATGTTCTAGGGATAACTTATATCTTTAATAATTGGATTTTAAATTTAAAAAAAAAACTAAATATAGATAATTTTGAAGTCTACACATGCTGGAAACTGCTAGCGAGTCTGTTAGCTGAAATTCAATTATAAAATACCATATTCACAAAAATACTAGCTTAGCTGGCTGTTACTTCTGCAGGCAATTCTGAAGACACTATATGCGCATCATATGAAAGGGAGTTTTCTGCAAAAAAGAAAATCTAATGTGACAATAATGGGGTAGAAGAGATTGAGGAAGTTCACCCCAGTGAAACAAAGTCAAAACACATACTCAATTCATTTATGACACACACACCCATATTCATTCTATTTGCATACACACTTCCCCATCCCTCTGGATCAAAATGTTATCTGGGTTACTCTTTTGAAGGATGTTTATTTTGAAACAAAGTCAGCTGAGATGCAAAGCAACATAGAATTAGAAGCATGAACAATACACGTTAACATCACCATTTTTAGTTAAAACTGGTGTGCATGTAAGCAGAAAACCCTAGAAGCTCAGACAGGAAGTTATTTTGAGATTAATATCTACAGATTTATCATGGATGCTGAACATTTAGAATAAGGTTAATGACTTTTCTGAGAATTTGGACCAGAAAAGGACCACATGGTATCAGTAAAGGAACATTTTGAAATAATGGCAAGTTCAGGATCAGCTGCTGCTTCGAGTACTTTTGAGCATTGGGTGACAAACTTTGTCACTCAGGATTACATTTTTTCTCAGGATCAGCATCAATTGTCCCTAAATTAGATTTTGCATGCCTTGTGATCAGTAAGAGTCCTTTAGCACCTGATATCTAGTTAAACGACAGCTCCATACAAAGAAGATCATTGGCATGATGCAACAAGTTGATGATTGAGGTGATCTGCTGACAAACAATATTTTTCGTACTTACACTTGTTAATCCTATCCACGGGAATTCCAATTCGCATGCAGTTCGCAGACTCTGGGCTTTCTGGGAGAGGCAGGTCCCCACAGTTTGGCAACTGAAGCTGCATGAGAATGAGTGGGTTTGACCTTGCAATAATGTATTCTGTTTTGCACAGATCATTTTCCAGAACTTCACACTCATCCCTGCATAATTCCCGTGGTTTGGGGTTACGGGAATTATCATCACAGAGTGGGAACACAAAGTGGCAGAAGGATGGGATGGCAAACTGTGAGCACTGATCCGAGAGGTAGGTGGAGGTGCCGATCATAGTAAATGCAGCTGAAATGGAAAAACACAATTTGATTTGAACACTGCTGCTTTTAAACTATAGTTACCAAGTATACTACAATAATATAATTGCACCCAGCTTTATATTTCCCCTTCATTTGATTATCGTACCATCGTATCAATAATATTAGCCTTCAGAATAGAGATAAAAATCTCAGTGGCCAAGCAGCATTGGGAAACAAAGTATAAATTTAAATTCTAGATAGCGAACGTTGATGAAAATCAAAATAAATCAAAATGACATGTATATTAGTGGTTTTCTTTACAGAAAGTTCAACAGATTTTTTTTTAAGAGTGAATTCCCACCAAGGACAGTTGTAATCCACAGACTTCTAAACAGAATATACACGTGTTAAAAATGATCCAACAGTTGATCAATTTAATGTTGCTGGCATAAATGCTAATTGCTCAGATTCAACTAGTCTGACTAATGCAAAACAAATGAAAGCAGTATTATTTTGCTATTCATATGAAAGATAACTTCTTCCATATAAACTCAAAATTCATAAACACAAGAGATCCTGCAGATGCTGGCAATCTTGAGTAGCACACACAAAATGGTGGAGGAACTCAGCAAGTCGGCCAGCATCTTCGGAGGGGAACTAATCAGAATAAACTGGTCCAGTCCTGATGAAGCATCTCAGCCCACAACATCATCAGTTTATTCCCCTCCATAGATGCTGCCTGACTTGCTGAGTTCCTCCAGAATGTTGTGTGTAGTACTTTTCAAAATTGTTGGCTTGAGGTTAAAGGCAGCCAAAATCCTCAGAAGGTATCTCTCTTTTCGGTTGTCCATCAAAATCCGATGACGATGTCCACTCCTTTAACGGTGAGATCTTTGAAGATTATACGGTCCTATCCTGGACCCACAGGCTCTATTGCAGGTGGGACATGTGTATGTGGTAGTGGTGGCAACCATGGCTGCATTTCTCCTGGCTCTCTTCTGCTGTCTTCTGGTTGTTCTTTCCATCTCCAGAATATGAACCCCTTCCCTACACAGCTGTCGCCAAGTGGTACGGTCAGCAGCAACCTCCTCCAGGTCCTCGGGTCTGATCTTGCACCTCTTTAAAGCATTCTTCATCTGATCCTTATAGTGCTTCTTCGGCCTGCCAGCTGAGCATCGACCATGATGTAGCTGGCCGTATAACACCCTGCGGGGTAGCCGGCATGGGAGCATCCTTATCACGTGCCCCAGCCACTGCAGCTGACGCTGGGTGATCATGGACTCAATAGTTCTGCAGTTGGTCTTTACAAGTATTTCAGTGTGAGGCACCCGCTCACGCCAGGTAATTCCCAGGATGCGCTGGAGGCAGCTTATGTGAAAGTGCTCCAAGGACTTGATGTGACAGCTGTAGGTTACCCAAGCTTCACACCTATAAAGGAGGCTGGTGACAGAGACCGCTTGGTATACGGCAACCTTTGTGGAGGGACGAAGGCTCCTGTTCTGAAAGACTCTACGCCGAAGTCTCCCAAAGGCAACTGATGACTGTTTAATGCGGCTCTGGATGTCGTTGTCAATGCCACTATCCTCAGAGAGAATGCTCCCCAGATATTTGAAAGATGGCACTACTGACAGCTTTTCATCACCAACAGTAAAGACAGGTAGAGTGGGTGGGACACTGGTACTCCATTGGCAAACCACTTCTGTCTTGGTGGTATTGACAGTCAACTCCATCCTGCCGTATGCTCTCACCGCCACAGCAAGGACAGTCTGAAGATCCTCTGGAGTATGGGCCACAAGAGCACAGTCGTCTGCATACATAGTCAAAAGGTATCCCACTTTTAAATTCACATGCATCTGTAAAGCGGCCAGATTTTATGCATTTCCTCCCAGCCAGTAGTGCCAGTGGCTGCTGACAAAGTTTATTAGCCTCATTTAGTCCATTAAAAAAACAAACAATGATTCATAACATGCAAGGTGCTGACAGCACATCATATTAAGCATTACAAAAATAAAAAACCCAAAAAATTTAAAATCATAATTCCCAACAATTTTATATCTTCATTCTCTGAAAGCATGCCAATAAATCAGTTTCTTTTCCTTTAATTTCATTTATTGGTTCAAACAATATTTAATTACCATGTCTCAAAATATCTACAAGGCAGCAATTGCTTCACTTCACCATATGGTGTCTCTATGCTACAGAAAGTGAATGTTCATCCCTGCATTCATATTGTCAGCACAGTGGCCCCTTGTTATCCTACCTTGCTCAACACAGGAAATATATATTTCAAGGAAAATCTATCAAATATTCCGTCTTGAGAAATGAACTTGCTGTATTTATTGGAATTAATTTGAAAGTACCTTAGTCATATCAGAAAAGACACTTGTTAAATAGTTCATCAGCACTGAAAGCAGTGTCTGTTATAATGGTATTCCAATCTTAGCAATAACATTTTCTTTCTTTTCAAATCTTTTTATTGTTATATTATACAGAAAAAATAACATTTGTACATTGAAGTAACAACATTTACAATGTCTCAAAAAAGACTATCTTAAAGATTGAAAAAAAATTTTGTGATAACAAGAAAAACCTACTAAGCAGAAAAGTGAGAAAAAAAAGAACCCATTAGGTGTACAGGCCCGGAGTCATGCGTCATACAAAAAGCTTCTAAAAATAAACATCAAACCGCCAACAAGAAAAGAAAATATAAGCAATAACATTTTCATTGAAGACTTGTAAATAGCAAGAGAAAAAGAGGCTGGCTAGGAAACAGCAGAAAGAGAAAAAGGATGAAACAAAGTCAAAAGCAAAGCTCAGGTGTCATAGACACAAGAGGTTCTGCAGATGCGGAAATCCAGAGCAACACACACAAAATGGTGGAGGAACTCAGCAGGTCAGGCAGCATCTATGAAGGAGAATAAACAATCAACTTTTTGCCTTGGCCTAAAACATTGACTGTTTATTCTCTTCCGTAAGTGTCATACTTCTTTCCATTTTATGAACGGAGTGGAGGAATACTTCGTAACTAAAATTAAATTCCGCAAATTTTAAGAATCAGAAAATGTGACTAAAAAAACTAATTTTATTCTCAAAGGGAAAGTTTGGAATTTCAGGGACTCTATTTTCCACAATTACAACTTGTTTAATTTTTTTATGTTTAAAAATAATTGCTGGCAATACAGTAACATCCACATCATGTTAAAGTTGTTCAGTAAGCATTTTATTGAAATAAAAAATGGGGTGAAATTTGACTATTGTGTTAAAATGTAAAAAAGCTGATTTACATACTGTATGATTTTCTTCACCACTAAGTTTAAATAAAAGGATAAATGGACTGGCAGATCATAAAAGACACAATTTTGTTCTTGCCAGGATAAATTGCAACACTGTACATCCCTTGGACATTTTATGTAAACTTCTTTCCTCTATATAAAGGCATCAACGGTATTGCAATCTGGCAGGCTTGTTAGGAAAGGAAAGATTGGTGCTTTTGACCCACACTGTGGGAGACAGAGTCAAATCAAACCCAGATAACATCACTAAGAGATAGTATATGTGATAGTAAGAGTGCACAACAAACTACAGCACTTTACTTTGTTTTTGTTTCATCTTTTAAATTGTGTGGCTCTTATCAACAGACATGCCATCAAAGAGTTCAAGAAATATGATTTTAAAATTTCCCAGTGATAATATTTATTCCTCTGAATTTAGTGATACATCTCGAGGCTAGTCCTACATTGCTAAACAGGACCTTAATAAACTGAAAGAGAAAGTACAGCCATTTCAACAAGCACAATGACTGGAGTTCAAAGCCGAGAAAGAAATGTCACAGAAAAATGCTCTTTGTTTGAACATGTAGACAATCAATCAGTCTGTGTGGCATGCACAATACTATAAATATCATTTCAAAGATTAAGAACAAACAATGTAGCTGGACATTTTTGAATATGAATGATGAGGGGCTTATCATGCAGCTAGTTTTGATTAAAAAAGGTGTTCCCTTTTCAATGCGAATTACAAATAGTTAATTGCTTGTGATAGGGGTATACAATGCTTACCAGTAATTCGGTTTTCAATTTCTCCCTGCATCTGGAGGGAATCAACATAAATGCTCTGGTTTCCAATGAATCGGGCACAGGCAATTCCTCTGTATGGTTGGCAGAATCCATCTTCATTGTCATCATTGCTGCAAAATAAATACATTTTGCTTAAGCCTATTCGAGGAATGTCAAAGGGATGGTGTGCTTCCTGGTCTAGATTGGATGATGGTCTTTGTTCAACAGAATGAAGACCATCATCTTCAACTTCGAGGGATAGCCACGATGGCTCTAGATTAAAGGGTCCAACATGGTACAAAATAGACAGCATAAAACCCTCAGTTGGAAACTGTACCAATTCCAGGTAGTAGACAGGAAGATTTCACTAGATTGGTGCTTTATCTGACTTTAAATATGTTGAGAAATATTCCTTTAAATTTTAAACATTGCATATCTACTGACAATGATACCTTTTTGAAACTATTTCGAAACCTGTACAAAACTCGCTGGTTATACAGAAATAACTACTGGTACTGGTTTATAATTGTCACATGCACTAAGAGTGAAAAACGTGTCCTGCATACTGTGTATACAGATCAAATCATTAAACAGTGAATTAAACTAGAGTAAGGTAGAACAATTACAAAGCAGAATAAAGTGCAAAAATCACCGAAAGAGTGCAGTGAGAGTAAACAATAAAGTGCAAGATTATAATGAAGTAGATTGTAAGGCCAAGGGTCCATCTTATCAAGAGTCTAATAACAGTAGGACAGAAGTTAAATTTAAGATCCATTTTCAAATTCAGTTATTCAAAAACATAAAATGAAATTCTATATTAAGAATTCTCTTGCAACAGAACTGTGCGTAAAGACATCTTCAAACATCCTAACTTGCCAGTAAATTGGGTCTTGCTGTAGGTAGGCATAGCCTGCTTCATTCATGAGAGACTGCAAATAGGTTGAACCCTACACAATCATCAGCAAATATTTCCACATTTAACCTTATGTTGGAAGGAAAGTCATTGGTGAAGTAGTTCAAGACAGTAGGGTTTAGATCACCACCCTGAGGATCTCCTGCAGTAATATCCCAGAGCTGGGATGGCTGATTTCCAATAGTGGAGAATTCTCTCCTGGCCAGGCATTTATGAAAACGCCTTGATGGAATGCTCGGTAAAATGCTGCCGTGAATGTCTGGAATTGCACTGTCCTTGGGGAAACCTACATGAGGCATTGACAACCCCATTATTGGTGAGTCTTGTGGTGTGGGCACGTGGCCAAGTGGTTAAGGCGTTCGTCTAGTGAGCTCACGGTGGCTAGTTCGAGCCTCAGCTGTAGCAGCGTGTTTGTGCCATTGAGCAAGGCACTTTGCTCTAGTGTCTGTGCGAGGAGTGGCGCCCCACACAGGCTTCCAATCTGTGCCTTGTAAGGCATAAAAATGTCCGACGACGCAGGCCTCTCACAGTCTGAGTCGACATTCCCTCCCCTCTCCCCTCCCTTGTTGCTTAATACTACTGTCAACTTTCATCATTTTGCTGACAATTGAGATATGTTGATCAGGCAGTAGTGAGCCAGATTGGATTTGCATTTTTTTGGTGAGCAGAATATAGCTGGGTGATGCTACGTGGATGCCAGGGTTGTAACTGTGGTGGAACAACTTGGCAAGAGAATAAACTAGTCCTGGTCTGAAATCCTACAGCTGGCGAGCACCTGGCCCTGTAGCCTCCTTTGTATCCAGTGACCTGAGCCATTTCATTATGTTATGTACAGTGAATTAAACGGTGAAAGCCTTGGGAGGGTTGCGAATTCTTCTGTCTTGCCCCTTGCATTCAAGTATTAGGTCCTAGCATCGCTGAGGATGGGGTAGGTCTTGGAACAGCCCCCTCCTGTTAATGGTGCAATTACCCACCAACATTCAGAGCTCAGTGCAGTAGGACTAGAACTTTGATCTGAAGTGTGGGTTGTAAGATCATTTAGCTCACACTGCTGCGACTGGTTATTCTGCTGAGCAGACTTATACAGTAGTTCTGTGTTACAGCTTCACTGGCTTTGCACCTCATTTTCAGTCATACCAGGTGTTGCTCTCAGCATTCCCTCTGCACTCCTCACGGAGCCAGAGCTGATCTCCTGGAATGACGGTAATGGTAGAGTGAAGGATCTGCCAGGCCATGAGATGGTGGCACTGCAAATTTTTGCAGAGCTGATGGCCCACAGCACCTCATAAAAGATTATTTTGAGCTGTCAGGTCTGTTTTAAATCTGTCCTATTTAGCAATGGTCGTGGCATCATACACCATCAGTGTGAAGATGTGACATGATCTCAACACGGATACATAGCAGTCACTTCTGTCAATATGTCCTGGACAGATACGTCAGAACAGTTCCCTCCACAGATGCTGCACTGATTTCCTGCAGCACTTCGTTTTTAACTGCTTAACTGGGTTTGTGACAAGTAATGAATGAACCAACAAGAAGCGGAGAACACTTGTCACCTTCCAACAGGAAAGGTGTAAATAAGAGAAAATTTACACGGATGTCGCTGGGCCTGGAGGACTTGAGTCATAGGAAAAGTTAAATATTTTAGGATTTTATTCCTTTAAAGGTAAAAAAAAAATAATTGAGGGGAGAATTGATAGAGGTATACAAAATTATCAGGGGTTTAGATAGGGTAAATGCAAGTAGGCTTTTTCCACTGAGGATGGGTGGGACTACAACTAGAGGTCATAGATTAAAAGTGAAAGGTGAAAATATTAAGGGGAACAAGAAGGGAAACTTCTTCACCCAGACAGGCATGAGTGTGTGGAATGAGCTGCCAGCACAAGTGGTGCATGCAAGCTCGATTTCAACGTTTAAGAGAGGTTTGGATAGGTACATAGATGGTGGGGTATGCAGGGCTATGGTCCCAGTAGTGTTGTACTTTTCTGTGACTCTATTACTACCTGACTTCATCCTCACCGTCTCTGATTGGATCATTTGGGATCCACCTGGACAGCCCAGGGTCCTGACCTGAGACACCAACTGTCCATTTTCCCCCACTGATACTGAGATTCTGCTGCAGCTCACTGCTCCAGGTTCCAGCATCAGCAGCCATCGTCTCCACAGTGACGTGCTTCAGGAGCGCAAAGTCAGTCGCGGTGCTACCAGGCCACTCCCAGCGGTTGGCACTGAAACACTCCCTCCAGAAAATACTCTGAGCCTCAACTCCTTTCTGCGTTTCTTTGAAGTGTTGTTCACAATGGAGGAGAACTGATTACTAAACTGAGGGAGGAGAGCAAGTAGTGGCTTCCTGTATACTATCGTACTGTCCCTGCCTCACCGGCTGACATACCAGGGACTATGATGGAGGAGTTTGGCAGATTGTCGGCAAAGTATGTTTCCGTGAGTATGACTGCCTCACGTTTGTGTCGAGCAGCCTACATGTCAGCCCTTCCAATGACAGTGCCAATGTCAGATGTTTATGAGGAAGACTGTAATATTGTCTAGGTTGGATGTGATTTTCTGAATTTGTCACTTAGCTCGATGCCAGGTGATTCTCCCAGTTATATCCCCTCTGGCCAAATGCAATGTTAAGGTACAACTGAGTGCGTACCTTACCAGATACTTCATAGGACAAGTCAATTGAATGTCGAGCAAGTCTGGAGTCACCTACGTGCAGGTGAAGATGGCAAGTTTCAGAATCAGAATCAGCTTTATCATCATTGACATAGGTCATGAAATGTTTCGTTTTACAGCAGTGGTACAGCGCAATATACAAGTATTCTATGAATTATAAGAAATATATGTCTTAAATAATTTAAATAAGTCGTGCAAAAAGAGCAATAAAACCTGCGACATCCATTGTATTTCAGAGATCTGATAGCGGAGGGGAGGAAGCTGTTCATAAAGTGTTGAGCCTTCAGGATCCATTACCTCCTCTCTGATGTCAGTAATGTGAAGAAGGCATGTCCTGGGTGGTGGGGGTTCCTTAATGTCAGATGCCATCGATTGCATTTTGAAGATGTCCTCGTTGGTAGGGAGGGCAGTACCCACGATGGAGCCAGCTGAGTTTACAACCCCCTGAACCTTTCTCCAATCCTGTGTGGTGGCCCTTCCGTACCAGATGATGCAACCAGCCAGATGTCCTCGCGTGACGGACAACGACAGAGAAAATCTCTGCTCATCTAATACTAGAGATTGGGTATGAAGTGTGACAAATCAAAGACAAAAGTATTTGAGAGGAATGGGAAGGGCTGATCTGGGTCTGCCCAGTACACGAGACGTAAGAATGTTTTCAAATGATTTCACCACGGGACACCACGTGGAAGAGAAATAGCACAGGCCATCTGGGGAGAAGAAGAATTCTTGAATTGAAAGCATCCATGACCTGTTGGAACTTTCTTACCCAGTCATCCTCTGCAGATTATGTAAAATGTAGAAGATGGAAAGTGAGTGTTTGCCAAGGGTTCAGCCCAATATAGATTGAAACAAGTCTCCCTCAGCACTATGAGAATGACTGAAGCATCTAGTAGTAAACACTTGCTCAGGCAGCAATATGAAAGCAAACAACTAGTTCTCGAGTTGGCCAGACAATCTGTTCCTTTCACAGAGATAAAATTTAAATGATAGAAACAGAAATACTAATAATTTACTATTTTAACTGATAAACTGTGGCTTCAAATCTACACCATAACAGCTTGCGTTTTTCAATTTGGTAACGCAATCTGGAATCACAGGCTAGGATTAGAAATAAATCTAAGGAGTTCGCTGATGACTTTTGGGTTTCCTAGATGGAAACTTTCTTTTTGCAGAGGTTGGGAACTCACTCCATTCCAGAGACTTGATCACAAAAATAATGTCCTGAGGTAGCATTAAGGATGTGCAATAAATGTTACTCTTGCATGCCAATTCCTTAAAGTCAATTATTAACACAAATCACAGTTGTAGCAATCACACTGGTCTACAAAGTGAGAGGATGCACCTAGTGTGAGACAGAAATGACTGTGTAAGGACCTTTTACATTCATTTCTTTGCATTGTTCAGTACATTGCTGTACCCTATTAGGGTGCAGGTATGAGAAAAGCCACAGAGGGAAAGCACAAACAGTGCTACTCAGGAGCCAATCTTGACTGAGGGTTTAGTGGCCCATCATGCTTCTGCAGTAGTTTTTTTTAAAAACAGGTAACTGATACAGTCAATCACATAGCACAGAATCAGGCTCTTCAGCCCAACCGGATAGGTAGAGAAAAATTGCATAATGCTCATAATGTTAGTGACCTTGTCAACCAGGAAAGAAATCCCTGACTCATTCAATATTTTTTAAATGGTATTCATATCAAAAGTATAAAACCTAGAAGATTCATTTACTATGACATTTTTTCATTTAACTAAAATGCAAACATTCCTTTCTAATTCACGTTAAAGTGTGAAATCTCTTGTTTCTGTTGGACTCTATCAGTTAAAACTCTACATCAGGTCTTTTATGTTTGCTAAGAGTTCAATTCACTGAAATTCACTCAGTACCCCAAACAGTACTGTAGTCAGCTGACTCAAACCTAAAACCAATTTTGTACGCTGAAACCTCATTACTTTTGGCAGAGATGATCCTTCATCAGAACCGGCCAGCTGCAATACAAGCTGAACAAGATGGTTATTTGAAATTGTTGAATTCACTGTTGGGTCTAAAAGGTCATTATTGTGTCTAGTTACACCAAAAGATGTTGTTCTTTGAACTCACATTTCGGCTTTGCTGAAGTACGAAGAGACCAGAGACCACACTTAAAAGCATACGAGGGATGGAGTGCTATAGTTACAGACACCTGGAAACACAAGTTCACTTTTCTGGACTGAATGGAAAGCAGACATCCAATCTAGTTGTGCCACTGTTGGGGAGAGAACACTGTAGGCACTGAATGCAGTTCACTAAGTTAGCTTGTATATTTTCTCAAAGCATCTAGTGGATTATATAAGAAAATATAAAAATTATGGAATAATTCATCTGCAAGATGGATGGTGATCCAGTAAAGGAGAAAAACCAGTTCTACTGAGGGCAAGATAAACTGTTACAACAGTGCTAAGCTGGCTCTCCAATTAGAATTATGGCACTTTCTTTTTAGGTGCATTTGCTTTATAATTCAATACAATGAGTTTCTATTTGTTTAAAATAAAAGTGGTGCAGTCAATATGTGAAAGAAGTTAAGTTCATTTCCTGATCTATTTGTTCTGTACATGAGCCAGGAGGCACCAGCAGATCTTAGGAAAGAGATGAGCAAATTCCTTCTGTTTGAAAAATTTAAAAATGATTCCATTGTTCTTGAATTGCGTTTTGGTACCAATGACAACAGCAGCATTTATTTATATTGGCTTATTTGTCGATGGGGAATGAATAAACTCCAATACAAGGTTCTAAATATTAATTTTAAAATAGTATTGATTATTATAATCTTCAGTATGGGTATTAGCCAATACACCCACTAAATGAATTATGGCTTTATCTATCAAGTTACAATTACTATCATAAATAACTAAAAAACTTCCACCACAACCGCGGTTGCCACTTGTTCAGTAATAACCTATAACACTAAGTGCAACAAATGAATCAGAGAGATCTCTTGGCAGATTATACAATATTCTGAAATGTGAGTTTGTTTCATTGGACACAGGCACAGAAATTGTATGATTTCCATCAAGGCTGAACAGGATAATGGTCGAATTTTTAAGAGAAAAAATATTTTAAGCTGAAAAATCAGGATATTTATGCTAGTTCTGATGATTAGTGAGCACATTCTTTGAAACAATATTTCATGATTAGAATTAGTGAGATTTTTGAGATAGATAGGAGAAAAGGATTATTGACATTTGATCTTTTCCTGGCATTGTGATTCATGGCAGTAAAATACAGACCCCTTTCACCATATTTTCCTTTATCAAGGTATTTCCATAGATAAATAGACTTTATCAATTATAAAAAAATATATATATTACCGTCTCTGAAATCTGCTTATAAATTTCATGCTCGTTCTTTTTCCGCATTATTAGTCCCTAATATGTTTCCCAGCTCTTCCATCAGTCATATTCACAGTTTTTAACAGGATCACATCCCAATTTAAGTTTTTGCTCCAGCAAATGGCACTCTCGCTTAATTCTACTCCGTATCATTCCAGTTTCGGCTGTAGCCAGATGCACACAAATTTATTCAAACTGCAATCACATTTCCTGTACAGCAGTAGACTAGGTTTTGCTGATGCATGGTCATTCCAGTATTGCCTGCCAGGGCTTTGAAACCATCCTACAGTATAAACATGGAAAAATAGGGAAATGATCCCTCCACACAAACGGGGCAATGAATCATCATCCAGGAGTCACAAGTCCAAAGCACAAAACTGGTGCCATTCCACATCAGCACAATAAGGTTAAAGTAGTAGAAATGAAAAAATTCACTTCAATAATAGAAGCTGGTCTTGGCTGGAACTGTATACACTTATTTCAACTCCTTATGGAGATAAATTACATGTGAATGAAATGAAGCCTTTGTTTCAGCCTTTTCCCTTTGACCTCTTGCACACCTAGCCCTCCAAGATTCTGTCCACCTTAAGATTGGCGTTGCCAGGCTGTCAGGAATGGAAGCTGCCAAAACCAACAAATATCATTTGGCAGTTTGAGGGTGGCGGCTGTACTGAACAAGGCCCGTGTAATGAAAGAATTAACCCAAGACATTGAAGCCAAAAGAAAAAGAAAATAAACTGTAAGAATTGAGGATTTGTTGCAGAATATTTTTGTTCAGACAGAAAATTCCACACAAACTCAAAACAGTGACTCTTTAGCATCAGGCTGAAACGCTCCCTTAATAGGCGTTACTTCAGGTAGGTTAGTCTAGTAACAAAAGTAAAACAAGTTTGTGTAATTGGAATTAACGAAAATAAATAACTACAATGTGTGATTACTTGCCATTTATGAACCTTTCCCAATGATTAAAATCAAACAAACAGAGGCAAAAAGACAAATGAGGGTCGACACTAAATAAAACTATAGTTTTAAACCTTTTGCCAACTCAAGTGCAAAAAACATATCTGATGAGGTAGGGAAGAAAGAATTGGAGAAGCAGGCAAACTCTGAGGAACATCATTTGTTGCCCACATAGCTTCTTGCACGATGATCACTTCAACTGTTTGATTGTGGGAGGCTGTCACAAGAAGATATTGCCCAACATTTTAAACTAATATACATTATAAATTAAATCACCTACCATAGCTCAACTTGGAAGTAGGTAAATAAAACAAAAAGTTCTAATGTTTGCAAAAGACGCTCACAATTTTTGCAAACGCTGCTAAATTTATATATAAAATGTCAGCTCATCAGCTAGCAATACTTACTGTGAACTGTGATGTGGACTGTGAGTAGGAGATTGACCTGTAAGAAAAGAATACAAAATCAAAATGAATACCTAACAAATTATTGAAAACTTTGTTAAGTAACATAGTCCATAGTATTGAGAACAGTTGAAGGGTAGTTGTCTAAACAGGCTTCCTCCTGGCACAGAATTTTGCTGTCTGACATGAGCAAGTGACGGCCGTTCATCATGGAGACACTTATCCATGGAGAAGTTCTGGGTATTTGCATTGTGACTTAAAGTAATTAGAGGCGAAATAGCACATTTCTCTCTGTGATATTTGTGAATATAACAAGCAATATTATATTTCCTCTTTAATCAGAGTGAAAAATACTCACTGAGACAAAGCAATGTCCACAACAGGAAATATTAAATTGAATATTTAATTAAATGTCAAATGACACATGGAAGGAAGATGCTACTAAGAAATGAAAGAGTTAGGATTTAAAACAGTAGTTTTATTTAATTTTAGAATTTCTAACCATAATTAAAATCTGAATGAATGAGACCACTTGTAGAAACAAATTTTTAGATCCCTACTGGTTGTTTGACCATCATTAAACTCTTCATCACAATTTTAAAAATGCAAAACATTGGAGGATGTCAGTGGGTTGGACAGCATCTGTGGGGATGGGGATCACAATTGACATTTTGGATTGAGACCCTGCACAAGGATAAGAGAGTGAAGAGAAAAGATAGCTGTTATGAGGAGGAAATGGGGAGGATTCCTGTAGGTGATCGACGGATTAAGGAAGGGTGAAGGATGATCAGAACGACACTAAGGCTACAAGTGCCAGAATCTTATAAGTTAGGAAGATGATACTGGGAACTATTAAGGGAGAAATGCAGGTCAGATGAAACCAGATGGGGGAGGGAATATGGCGGGTGAAGTGTCTGGATAGTAGGTGATGGAACTTTAGAGGACCCGAGTGGATACCATAGTGGATTAGTAGAGAGAGGTAAGTGTTAACTAGCTGGTTGACTGAATTGTGTGGAAGGGGATGACAAGATATTGGATCAGAGATGGGCTACATATGTAGACAGTGTAAAACAAAATCAAAGTGCCAAGGAGAAGGTAGTGTCAGCAATTATTAAGTTTATTTTTGTCCTTTACCTCACACTTATTGTGTTGACCCAGATCCTGACATTATTTATTGAATCATTATTTAACTAACACTGATCAAGAATATAATAAAGATGGCCTGAATGGGAAAATAAAACATATTGACACAACTAAGTTACGACAAATACCTCAAAAAACTGCTCAGTATATTTCTGATGACGAGTTATTGACCTGAAGAGGTAACTATGTACAACACTCCACATGAATAATGCAAGTTAGTTTAACACCGCCCCAACCTGGCAAAGTACAGAAAATAAGATGCAAAAGACAAGTGTCTGACCTTTACGTATATCCGCAATCTACCGATGGCTTTGAAAAACAGAAAGAAATGCTGGACAGCTAAAACAGAAACTGATAATGTTGGAGATGCTTTGATCAGATAACATTTGTGAAAGGGTATCAAACTGATACATTAAGTTTCTTTTTCCTCCACAACTACAGCCTCATCTACTGAATATTTCCAATAACTTATGTTTTTACTGTTAGTGGCCATGTAACAGGTTCTGTGTACTACATGTAATTTCCTCACAAGCAAAAGAAGTCAGTCTTATTTTGACAAAACTGACATTATTCAGCATGGACAACATTCTGACAGGATGCATCACTGTCTGGTATGGGGGGGGTGAGGCTACTGCACAAGATCAACAGAAACTACAGAAGGTTCTCAAATTATTCAGCTCCATCGTGGAAACTAGCTTCCATAATTTCCAAGACATCCTCAAGGAGTGGTGCTTCAGAAAGGCGCATCCATTATTAAGGACCCCCATCACCCAGGACATGCCCTCTTCTCATCGTTACCATCAGGAAGGAGGTACAGAAGCCTGAAGGCACACACTCAGCAATAAAGGAACAGATTCTTCCCCTCTGCCACCCGATTTCTAAATGGACGTTGAACCCATGAACACTACCTCCTTTTTTTTATTGTTTCTGTTTTTGCACTATTATTTTCAATGTAACTATTTAATATACATATACTGCAACTCGTTCATTTATTTATTTTTCTATATTATCATGTATTGGATTGCACTGCTGCCGCATATGCCGGTGATATTAAACCTGACTCTAATTCTAAAATGGGACGTGGTATGTTCTCACTTTACCTACCTAACTAAATAAAAACCCATACACATGAAGCCCAGGGGAAACAAAAGCAAACAGGCTTCTATTTTGTTCACCTCCTGAAATTGTTTATGCAACTGTGGAATGGTGCTGCCTGCATTTATTTCCCATTGATTCTCCCCTTGTAGTTGATCAATCATCTAATAAGTTCAAAACTACCTGTCCTTGTCTGTTTCCCAACTTGATGAGAAGTCAACAAAACAACTTGCTTATACGCTGCACTAATTTTGGTAATTTCAGATACAGATTGCAGCCTAAATACTTTCTTCGTATCTTTTCAGTAGTCTTGTTTTTAATCTGTGGAGCTAATCTCACTTCTGTATAAGTGGATCAGGGTGGCTTTGGGGAAATCAGTTCTAGTTCTTGGTCTTGGGTCAGGGCTTATTGGACAGAACCACTAATAAGTATATTGAGAAATTTTTAGTCAGCAGCTGGATTGCAAAAAATCAGCCACTCCCATTTAGGAGCAACAAGATATCTGGAAAGAAAACAAGCAATTCAATGGAAATCAAAATATCTGCATTGCTTGAGATCTGAGACAAAAACAGAAAATGCTGGAAACATCCAGTAGGCCAGGCAGCTTCAGAATGTTTCTCTTTTTCTCTGTAGAGAGAGAAACAAAGTTAATGTTTCACGGTGCAGATCCTTCATACTAATAAGCAGTCCTTGGCCTGAAATGTTAATTGTTTCTCTCTCCACAGATATTGCCTGACCTCTTAAGCAATTTATACCACAGTTCGTGACAGTTATCGAGAGGGAGCATAAAATGTTCACACACCAGGTCTATTGTATATGCATATGTAAAAAAAAATTACTCACCAAGTTTCACATAGAGTACCCCAGTGGCTGTGATGGTTTTATTCCCGTTAGATGCAACGCACTGGTAGTAGCCCGTGTCAGTTGTATCCAGATCTTGAATTCGTAGTCGGGAACCATATTCTGTTTTCCTTATTGTGATTCGCCTTGCTTCCTGAAACACGGGTGCATCATTTTTCAGCCATCTTATGCTTGGAAGTGGATTCCCAGCAACCTTGCAGTGCAAGGTTGCTGTCTGGCCTTGTACTATTGTGATATTATTCACAGGGGCCAGGAAGGTCAGAAAATAGCCTGGAAGACAAAAGTAAGAAACAATCAGTTCAAAAGTCTCAAGCTGCATAAGGAGATGTTTCAAATTTCACAGCATCTAATCAATTTTAACTTAATTCTATAAAAGCCGTAGAATACAGTTAACTAGCTGTAAACATTAGATCACAAGCATGCTCGAGGTCATAAGGGAAAAAACTAGACAAACATGTGCAATAATTCCACATTAAATTGATAGGCAACTTTATCTATATAGCATTGAGAAATGAAAGACAAGGCTATTAGTGATAGAGTTCAACAAAACAAATGATCTCTCTCTGGGAGATTGTACAACAAACTTCATGATCAGGTTACATTTCATGACTGGACAGATATCATTAAAAACTAAATTATTATAGTATATTCGCTCTTAAATGTTCGATACAAGTCTAAAAATCAACCACACTAGTGACTGGCTGAATTTTTGGATTGTTGCATGTTATTCCTAATGATACCCCAATATGTTTTTGATACACATTTTAAGACATTACACACATGATGGCATTGGACTTCCTGTCTGCAAAACCATAAACTCAAAAGAAGATTTTAAGCTCTATTCAATATAGAAAGGGTGCAGAGGAGATTTACAAGGATGTTGCCTGGATCGGGAAGCATGCCTTATGAAAACAGGTTGAGTGAACTCGGCCTTTTCCCCTTGGAGCGACAGAGGATGAGAGGTGACCTGATAGAGGTGTATAAGATGATGAGAGGCATTGATCGTGTGGATAGTCAGAGGCTTTTTCCCAGGGCTGAAATGGTTGCCACAAGAGGGCACAGGTTTAATGTGCTTGGGAGTAGGTACAGAGGAGATGTCAGGGGTAGGTTTTCATGCAGAGAGTGGTGAGTGCGTGGAATGGACTGCGGGCAACGGTGGTGGAGGCGGATACGATAGGGTCTTTTAAGAGACTTTTGGATAGGTACATGGAACTTAGAAAAATAGAGGGCTATGGGTAACCCTAGTAATTTCGAAGGTTGTGACATGTTCAGCACAACTTTGTGGGCCAAAGGGCCTGTATTGTGCTGTAGGTTTTCTATGTTTCTATAGGTTTCCCACGTCAGTGGTGAGGATCAAGAAAGCATTGACAAAGAAGGCAGAGGAGTGTTTACAGGACAGCTTTGAGTCAGTAGAATGGACAGTGCTCAGGGATTCATCTTCAAGTATGAATGAATATGGTATGGTTGTCACTGACTTCATTAAAACCTGTGTGGATGAGCGTGTTTACGAGAGCATACTGTAATACCCAAATCAAAAGCCATGGATGAATCCGGAGATAAGTAGTCTACTGAGGGCTAGATCTGAGGCATTGATGCCTGGTGATTCAGGACTACACAAGAAGCCCAGGTACAATTTACAGAGGGATATCTCAAGAACAAAAGAACAATTCTGACTGAGGTTTGAGGCAGAATCAGAGGCACGTTAACTCAGGCAGGGGTTTGCAGGCCATTACTTCCTACAAAGTGAAATCTAACATCACGAATGGCAGTGATGCTTCATTCCCTGATGAGTCAATGCCTTTTATGCTCGCTTTGAAGGGGAGAATAAAACTGCAGCCTTGAGGATACCTGCAGCATCTGGTGACCCTGTGGTCTCTGTTTCAGAGGCCAATGTCAGAATGTTTTTCAAGAGGGTGAATCCTCACAAGGCAACAGTCCCCAGCGGTACCTGGTCGGGCTCTGCAAACCTAAGCCAACCAACTGGTGGGGGTGCTCAACGACATTTTCAATCTCTCATTGCTACAGCTGGAAGTTTCCACCTGCTTCAAAAAGGCAAAATCATAGTAGTGCCCAAGAAGAGCAGGGCGAGCTGTCTGAATGATTCGTTCAGTAGCACTCACATCTACGGTGGTGAAGTGCTTTCAGAGGTTATGTCTAGAATCAACTCCTGTGCAAGCAAGGACCTGGACCCACTGTCTACAATAGGTCTACAGCGATGCAATCTCATTGGCTTTTCACCCAGCCTTGGATCATCTGGGCAATACTAATATCTATGTCAGGCTGCAGTTTATTGACAACAGATCAGCGTTTAACACTATCATTCCAACAGTTCGGATCAAAAAAGCTCCAAAAGCTGGGCCTCTGTACCTTCCCCTGCAACTGGATCCTCGACTTCCTCACTGGCCTGTGCGGATTGGAAATAACATCTCCACCTCGTGGACAATCAACACTAGCACACCTCAAGGATGTGTGCTTAGCTCACTGCTCTACTCTCTCTACACCCATTGACTGCTTGGTGAAGTACAGCTCAAATGCCACCTATAAATTTGTTGATGACATAACTACTGTTGGCAGAATTTCAGATGGTGACAAGGAGGCAAACAGGAGCAAGCTAAATATTGGCAAGACCCGACGCAGGCTGGGAGACCCTTTCACTGAACACCTATGCTCTGTCTGCCAGAGAAAGCAGGATCTCCCAGTGGCTACACATTTTAATTTCACATCCCATTCCCATTCTGATACGTCTATCCATGGCTTCCTCTACTGTCAAGCTGAACCACACTCAGGTTGGAAGAACAACACCTTATATTCTGTCTGGGTAGCCTCCAACCTGGTGGCATGAACATTGACTTCTCTAACTTCCGTCAGTGCCCCACCTCCCCCTCGTACCCCATCCGTTATTTATTTGTCTTTTATTATTATTAATTTTTTTTCTCTCTCCCTTTTCTCCTTCTGTCCCTCTGAATATACCCCTTGCCCATCCTCTGGTTCCCCCCCCCCCCTTGTCTTTCTTCCCGGACCTCCTGTCCCATGATCCTCTCGTATCCCTTTTGTCAATCACCTGTCCAGCTCTTGGCTCCATCCCTCCCCCTCCTGTCTTCTCCTATCATTTTGGATGTCCCCCTCCCACTCCCACATTCAAATCCCTTACTCACTCTTCCTTCAGTTAGTCCTGACGAAGGGTCTCAGCCTGAAACGTCGACTGCACCTCTTCCTAGAGATGCTGCCTGGCCTGCTGTGTTCACTAGCAATCTCACACTTGATCTTAGCCAAAAGGCCGAGAAGCGATGTGTTGCAGCAAACTCAGTCAGCTGGTTGAGTGGTGTCGCAGCAACAACCTTGCACTCAACGTCAGTAAGATCAAGGAATTGATTGTGGACCAGATGCCTCAAAAAGGTGGCATCCATCATTAAGGATCCTACCCAGGACATGCCCTCTTCTCATTGCTACCACCAGATTTATGAATGGACAGTGAACCCATAAACACTCCTTCACTTCTTTCCTCCTTTTGCACTACTTAGTTAACTTAAAAAAATCCTTCTTACTGTAATTTAGTTTTTATTATGTATTGCAATGTACTGCTGCTGCACAACAACCAATTTCATAATATACTCTATGCCTTGATATTAACCTGATACTGATTCTGATCCACAGCTACATATCGGGGAGATTATATTGTATCCACCTACTCTTCAATGAACCAACTTACTTCCTTGTCTAGTTTCTACGGCATTGTCTAGCTGCCAATTCCCACCTGAATGATGGATCCCTCCTCCCTGTCAAGGAGGAGATACTTCAGCAAATGTAGTTAAGACACAGCTTATTTTATTTTTAATGGCACACATTTAAATTTGGACAAATAGTTCTTAAAAAAAAACTGGTTCAGATTTATAAAAGATTTCCAAATTACAAAAGATTTACAAGCTACAAAGAATTTCCAAACACAGGTACACTTCTGATGAACTAAAAGAACATACCAACAAATTGCATATGAACGAGTCGTCTATCACAGAAACCGAAAGCTGAGGAATCAATTCTAGTTCTTCTCTCTGTCTCCATCTTTCTGTCATTGTCCTTGTCATTCCTAACAATCCCCAATGTTTCCTAATACTTGTACAGTTTTCTACTAGATGATGTCATCATCAGGTGATGTTTCCCAGACTCCTTTGCTGGGACAAAGTCATTGATACAGTTGGCCTAAGAGCTTCTGAGGACAATGGTGTAAATACTTAGCTGTAGTTGCCTGATTTAATGCAGGCCAATTAACTTAGCCCCATTGTCTTATATTTAGCTAATGCAGACAAGATGACACATGGTCACTTCACTTTGCAAACCACATAACTCAGCTGCTAGCCCAGATGTCCTTTTAGCTATAAACAGATTACAGCTTGCAAATTACATTAAGAACTGAATACTGATTTTTCTTTACAACAAGTAGTTGAGCAGGGAATATTTATTTGAAGTTTAACTTTGTTACAAACAACTCTGATCCTTTGGAAAGTTCATGCTGCTGTACCAGAAAGCTGAGGTTAGCAATAAGCCTCCCGAGCCCAAGAAAGTGAATATCCATCACACACGTTATTAATATTTTCCAGTGAACTTAATGTTTGAAGGGAGAATGGAAACCACAGCCACAATGAGTGCCTAACCATGGGGATGTTGAACAGGCAGGTAATGGATGAGTTTACTGTAATTTAAATTATAGCCTTCAGCCCAGATGGAGGGCAATTCTGACAAACAGAGATTGTGATATTTGGCAGCTGGAAGATGGAGCATCACTAAAGGAATACAGATATGCAGGAGAGACCTATGGAACCTTATCTGATAAATAACAAAATGTCTGATAGCATCTTCTGTTCACGACCTGGCTTGCTCTACTGTTCACACTGCAATGTGGAAGATCCATGCCAGGGCACAGTGATTGCATCAACCCTGCTGATCTTAAGGAAAGCTGCACACAAGGACCCAGCAATCACAGCGGCATGGACTTCCCACTATCTGACACTGAATTCAAAGAGCTCAAGGTTCCCAGTCGGCCAACAGCAGTGATACCATTTTAAATTTTGAGTGTATTAAACCAGAAAAGGAAAAAAAAATGACTATGTTTATTTTTAAACATTTTAATCGATCCTAAATGAAGAGTATAAAATATACACGGGAACAAGACAGATGTAATTTATTTTTATAACCATTTTTAAACCGTTATTTAAAAAATCTAAATAATTTGTAGCCCAGGTCACCTTACAATCTCTACTTACCAAAAAGCCACAATAAACAGTTGTGCGGGGTGACCCCAACAGTAAATTATTTTCATCAAACTACATCACAATAGTTAACTGCAAGTCTGTGGACAAGTGCAATAAACAGCAGGTGCTACCTGTGCAGTGCAGAAATCGAACTATGGCCCATCACCTCTTAAACCAGGTGGGCTAAGCTAACTGGAGAACATGAGCAGAAATTGATGCTTTCCACATATAATTAATAAAGACAATTTTTTTTTTCACTTGCAGCACTTGCAATCTATTCCCCACATGTGCTTTATTCCTAAGCTATGATGGCTGACTGCCTTGATTAGATCCCTGGGTGTAACAGCCAAATCAGAATTTAATCAATGCACATTGCAAAGAAGATTCAATCTCTTTCTACTTTCAACAAATTCCTAAGCGATATAAAAAATACTTGGTTAAGAATGTGGGCTTATTGATGCTTTGAGATGCATTCAAATGTTTTTCTTTCAGAAATTGAGTATCCTAGATGCATAAAAAAGATAACGATCTAGCATTACATTGAAATCAACTGGCAAACAGGTTTCCAGGTTCAGAGGAACAGCCAGCAAAACAGGCTCAGTTCAGTAGTGATCTAAAAAGCTTAAGGACCCAACTGAATTGTTGAGATCATGTGTCTGGTTGTGAGGAAGTTGGTTTTGAGGCATTCTGTCCATCATATTTACACTTGCTACCAGTTGCTGCAGCCTCTTGTAGAAACTGTCAATTAACACAGTTTATCACCTGCTAGTTAGCCACTTTATTAGCCAGGACAATTGTTTGCCATCAGTTGAATGAGGATCAACCTTGATTAACAAGGAAATGTTATAAACTTCTTTACAGATTCAACGATGATTCTGCAAAGAAAATAATTAAGTTCATCAAGGTTGATCCTTTATAAAGCTGTTTTGACCAATCAAAACATGAAGATAGTATAGTGTCTATACTGTAATTACAGACAATAATATTTTCCAGGAGAATATTGTTACAGCATTTACTCAGGAGGCTCTCTCCCTCGCAGAAGGACATAATCAGAAAAGACATGCTCTCTGTGGAGTTAAGAATAAGAGCAAATCCCATTGTGTTTCAATGACAAAGTTCCCCGTGTTAGTGTGGAAGAAGAAACAAGGCTGGGGGGAGGGGGCTGTGATCATGTTGATGGATATGTAACAGATAATAAGTTATAGGGAAATATAAGGAGGAATGGGATCTAAGAGCCAGTAGAGACTCAATGGGCCAAATGGTCTCCTCCAGCCCCGTAAATATACAAAAATTGAGAGACTATAACTGAACAATATTCCAGTTGTGGCCTTGTGAAAGTCCTGCATGGCTGTAGCAAAACAACTCTCGTGCTCTAGTGCCTTTGCCTTTTATCATTATCACTTGGATGGTTTCTCCCTTAACTCCCCCACTCCACCAAGAGAATAAAATCTGGGCATGTCTCAAGATTATGGTAAGGAACCACCTCTATAAATTTTTAATGACAGATCCTCTGTCTGTCACTACACCAGACTAAATAATTCTAGATTTTAAGCAAAACCAGAATATAAGCTACTGAATTCCTCAGGGCCTAACTACTCAATTGCCTTTGTATGGAGTTATCTTCAGAGATCCTTACCAGAAAATTAAAATGAGAATTATCTGGCATTACCTGTGACCAGCATGCACAGCATCTTGAAAGTGCGCGAGCGCATGTTTACTGATATCCCTTTTCCGTCATTACGAGCAGTATGGTAACTGTATTGTTTACATTTTCCCCTTAGTCTACATCACCCAAGGCATAAAGCTTCAAAGTGTTATTTTTAACTCAAAGTTAGCATGAGAACTATAAAGTCCTTTTTTTTTGCAGGAGGAGGGTCTGTTTGGACTATGCAGAATGACCTTTAAAAAGTACAGCACTGTTACTAAGCAGGTCTCTAAAGTGAAATTTAGGCAATTTCCCCCTGTAATTTATAATAAGATCACAGACAGGATCAGGCAATTAAACAAATTGCTGAATTTTGAATGGAGATCTGTCATGCACAAAGGGCGAGGTTCTGCAAATATATACACCCAGCACACCATAAAGGCAGGGTACAAAATTGTGTACTGATTCTGATAGTGTCTTCCAAGATTTACTTTTAGTAGCCTTACAACCAGCACTCATTAAGTGGCTAATAAAATTGGTAGCACAAACATGATGTAACTTGTGTTCATTGGCACTGGATGTTGAGAATGGAGGGCTATAATTTACATAATCCAGGAGGAATCTAACACCTACCAACAGAAAATCTGACCAGTTATCTGCACACTCACGAAAAGTTAACCTATGGGCCATGAGAAGTGTTGATCTTCACCAAACAGTATTTTCTGAGATGATTTACCAAAAGGAACAGGAACTAACTGTGAAATTATTACAAGAAAATAATCCAGTGTTACCTGATGAATAACCCATGCAGATAAAAAAAACATGCTCTGCCCAGTTTTGGTCTTTAAATAATTCCATTTATATTTACTGGAACAGCATTAAGATTGCTACAAATTTCCTTAAAATTTGGTTCTTGCCTTAGTGATTAACCAGTCTTACTATCTTAAGATGCAGAAGGATGATTGAAATCTTCCAATAACATAATTAGCCAAAAAAAAACTGTGTGCAACACATTTGATCAGCTGGGAAATTTTGGGTACTGAAGAAAATTTTGCATCTTTGAATGGACAGAAAGTAATAATAGCTCATTTTCTCACTATCCATTTGCACGGTCTGACCCCTTAGATATTTTGCAGCATTTACGATCTATTCCTTGTGCTCTTTATCTCTCATGATGTCGTCCTCTCATTATCATTTCATAGGGTTTCTGTCGCTTAGAAGCTGCTTTCTCTCTAACTTCAATCATTAATCTTTCAACCAGATAACTACATCTTATACCCATGATAACCTGTCCTCTGACTAGAAGTTCCCTTTTCTTTATCACTGTGCCGCACTGCCCTGCTCAGTGCCCTTCTCTTCCAATTCTGCAGAAGGGTCTCTAACTTGCAAGATCAACTCTCTATCTCCTTCCATAGATACTGCATCACCAGTTGAGTGCTCCATGTATTTCATGTTTTTGCTTGAGAGAGAAAGAGAAAATAGGACAGATAAATACTTTCTGTTTGCATGAAGAAATGAAGATGACTGCAGCTCAGCAAATTGAATTAAACAATTCAACAAAAATTATGTAACTTTTTCAGTTGCAAAATTGAAATGAAATTATTTGGAATATTTAAAATTATTGCCCTCTCCAAAGAACAGTTCACCTTTTTCCCCACATCTTGCTGACCACACTTTGAAGTTCCACCTCAGCCAGGACTCAGTCGGCATATTATCCCAACCCACCTAATACCACCAGATCTATGTAAATTTTCCTTTTTTTTTGAAGTGATCTAAATACCTACCTTCAACTTTTACAACAGCAAGTAGATCAAAACAACTATTGAAGCTAATGCTTATAAGAGCAGCAATGTCTGTCATCTGGTGATTATGAAGCATAATAACCCTACTGGCAAAATAGACTATAGCTTTATCATGGAGCTGAATTGCCTGTCAGTCAGCCATTGAGTGGTTGGGTAAGGGTGGAAAAGCCATAGAAGAAATGAAAAACCGTGGTTTTAAAATATCAAGTGGGGAGATTTGAGATGAGAAAACTTTCCTCCTGGTTCACAATGTCCAAAGTTTGCCAATAGCAATAGAACCAGTTTAGAACAGATGAGTGGCAAATTCAAATATTTTCCAAAATATTTATTTAGAATGCTAGAATTTACCATATTGCTCTCTTATTTTCTTTCCCCTATTTCATACAAACTTAAGACAAATGCAGTTTATGACTCAATGCAAGATGACTTAGTAAAAGAAACAACAATGCACTATTCTTTTTTGGTGAGATTCATTGCATCAAAATATGAAAATTCAGTATTCCCCATGATCAGAATTAATAAGGAATGCATGTCCTTTTTTGCTTAGACATCAAACCTTTACAAATGCTGCTAACTCAGTTGGCTGACTACCAGTTGAAAAGTAGCATTACATGTAGTGCAATGAACCGTTTCTAGTGATTCCATATGCAGGCAGAGATCTTCCAAGTATGACAGAAATACAATTGCTTAGGTTTGTGGACAGAATTACACCCTCTGAAGACAGCAGGCATTGTGCAGATAAATGCCGCAACCTTGCACTTCGGTTCTAAAATATGAAGCGATGGTAACAGCGTTCAGATCTACAGAGGTGCATGGAACATCTACCCAATTCTCAGGGTAGAAGTACAGATCATGATTATAAAATGGTGCAGAATGATCAGTACTGCCATTCTATATTTCATGCAGAAGCATTTAAGATTTTTTCACTGATTTCATTTGTTACTATTCATTTTTTTAAAAAGACATACTTATGCAAATGATGGTTGAACGCCTTGCAAGCATGTTAGAGAAATGTCACATATGGAACCAATTTCTCACACAGCAGGACTATTGTTCAGCAAAAGTATTTTCAGAAATCAGGCTTTTCCTCTTCACTTCTTTAATCCACAGTGATTCATTCTGTAATTCAAACTAATATTTCCCTACTCCATCCTCTGTCCATCCCTCCAGCATATCATAAGCACTTGAAAATAAAAATCAAGCAGATTTATCTGTCTTCTTCATAATCAACTGCCACAAGTATGTACAACAAAGTTGAAAAAAAAATTTCCTAAAGGCAAAATGTTTTTTTTTAACATAGTCTTGCAGCTTCCCACATTGTTTTACTGAAGCTGACACTACTTTGCACTGTGCTGCTAGAACAACGAAAGGTTTGTGGTTATGCCTGTGGACAAAATTTTACAGCTTCGCTAGTTAGCTAAAGAGGGAACGTAATTACAAACCATTCTTGAAACAACTCAGCCAAAAAAGGACACAAAATCACACAAGCGTGATGCACATATACCCGGAACACACAGGAATGCAAACCCAGTCAGAAGGACTGATGGAGCCCAGGGGAACTCCTAGAGACTTTACAGCTTTGAGAGCTGCCTAAAGTCAGCATTACCAACAATTCAAACAAATGAAGGGAAACATTAAAAATAAACACTTTTCAAATAGAGGAGAAAGAAGATGTATATTTGATATTATCCAAATAGAGTGGTTAACTAGGACACCATTAGGACACATTTTGGCCCAAGTGGCTGCCCCAATTAGCTAAAGTTTCATGGAAATAGTAAAAAGGAATTAAAAAGACAAACTACCATTTAACTGAGTAACAAACTGTATTTTTCAATGACATATAGAATAAATTAGAACACCACCAAAACTACAATACTATAAAACTGTGTATTAGTTCCTAACAGATACTGACAGAGATCCAGTGTATGCTGCTGTGTTCTTTTGAATGACTGTAAGTGAACAAAATTAGCACATACATAATGGACTGCCTTCAAACAAGCTTTTGGCAATTGCATCCTCCAGATCTTCATTTTCATTGTAGCATCCAAGATAAGTGTCAACACCTTCATTCTTGTCATAGCTTCTAACTCATTGAATTTGTAGAATCGTTTCATTTTCACTCCCGGACATTTCTGGAATCATGCTTGAAACCGCAGTGAGAAAAACAGCTCTCAATTGTCTTACTGCTTATTACTCACTAACTGTAAGTGACAAAAATCACTGCTTTTTGAATATGAACACACGCAAGTGACATTATTTTAAAACTCTGCTCTAAGCACAGTGTAGTATCTAACGGCCACACGACACGCATGTGACCGATGCTAGTTAGAAACTGTTCGGCAACAGATTCCTGTCCCAATTAAGCAGCATGGAGTCCCAAATAAACGAAGGGAATCCTGGCTACTTTCTCAATTTGTTGTTGTTCTTTAAAAGTTGTCGAAAATAAGCAGCTGCCCCAATTAACCGGAATCCACTGTATCTAATCTAAATCCCTTTCCCCAGAGCAAGTGAAAGTAAAAATCCTACAAATTTTCTAAACATGCATCAGGCTGGAGCATCTTCTCACCAAATTCACCTCTTATTGCCCATCCTAAACATTGGATAAGGGATGGTTTTAATCCTCATCCTCTGATAGCAGTGTAAGAAGGACACCCAACTCACAGAGATTAGTGTCAGACGAGATGGAGGCTTTTCATTACAGCCTTAGATCAGCCCAAAAAATATACTGCTAAAAGAAAGTGCTTTCCTTTCAAGAAAAAGAGCGCACACTGTTCTACTTATTAATCCTTGTGTGAAATCTTTCATGATGATTCTTCTGTGCTGAGGTGCACAGCAGGTTCATGTCATTAAGCCTAGAAGAAATTACAGCCTTTTTTTGGAATACCTCCCAGGTACTGCTAAAACACCAAATATGTAAAAAATTAAATAAACCATGTAAAATCAGCGCAGTTTTCTAATCCCCATCCACCATAACCATCAGGGAATTATGCAACATGGATGCACCTTTTGGATTCTTATTTACAGGTATGTGCAGTTCCTATTTACAACTTGCACAATAATATGTTAGATATTGGCTTTAAATATGGCTTCAAAGATCACTAAAGCAAAGGCTGTACAGAATACTAAAGTGGAAAACTGATTTGCTGACTCAGTAAGCACATATTTTAAAGTATCATGCTGCACCAACATGGAACATTCCACAGAGACAAGAAACATTCCACATTAAATTCCTGCTGCGAGAGCTCAACTAACAGAATCACCCTTGATTGCAACTGGCACTGCCACATAACAGTTAAGAGTTCCCTCCATTTGGCCCCAAACACTTGACCAGTGCTACAGAAAGGGAATTACTTCTTTTGGGTCTGCAAGTAAACTGAAAACCATGTAAATCTGAAAATCCACAGTAATACTGGTCCTATCTAGACATACAGTATTGAATGAATGTCTTTTATACATAAAGGTCTTCAAACATCTAAGAGACCATGAGAAATAAAATGTTTGTAAACACTTCATCCAGGCATTGGGATTTAAACTCTTCCCAATGAACAATAAATTAATTGTCCTTTTCTCCTCTTTCAAGGAGACCCTCCTGTTGAACTCAGAAAAATTATAAAGTAAATCTTCAATTCCATGGAAAATTGTGATACAAAGTGCACTGCATTATTTCTGTCAGAAAAGAGCTTCTATGCAAGAGATTATGGTTCAATATAAAGTAATGATACCAATATATAAGATTTTACACAACTGTAAGGAGACCATGCCTGTTCAATGGCAGGTGATGAAGATCTTAATGAAAATCTTTATTACCATATGCCTGGGGTTACGATTCAAATGAACAGCAGGCTTTGTTCCCCTACAAAAGTTACATCCATTACCTTGTACAACATTTCAAGATGCTTGATTCAATGAGAGAGAAAGCAGACACGAAGAGAATAGAATGATATCAAAAACCAAGAGACAACATGCTGGCTGATGATATGAAATAATTTAGCATACACAGAAGTTGGAAAAGTACACCAACATTTCAAAAAAGGCAAATGCTATCAAGACATTTTCATTCAACTGTGTTACCAGATTGAGGACGATAGACTTTTTTTTATATGATCCACATGAAATCAGTGGCTGACTGATTTAACTTTACCAGTTTTGAATGGCATGGTTATGTCATCCTCGATAAGCGTTTTTAATATGTCAGTCATGTATGACCCCATGCCAGATGTGAAGACAATGATGCCTCAAAGGCATTTTTGACTGGCAACAGTGTCCTCACTGTCCATCCTATAAACCAATATCAGTCAATGCCAGTGAAAGGATCCACAACTTTAATAGGATAGCATAGTATTAACACAAATTAGAGGAATAATTTATAGACAACAATAGTCCCAGCATTACTGGAGGCACAGAAAATAAAATTAAGACTGAAGAAACACTATAGATGCTGAAAACCTGGAGCAACACACAAAATGCTGGAGAAAAATGTGTAAGCCAGGCAGCACCCGGAAGGGAAATGGACAGTCGATGTTCTGGGTTGAGACCTTTCACCAGGACTGGAAAGAAAGAGCAGAGAAGCCAAAATAAAAAGGTTGGGGGAGGAGGAGAAGCAAGAGCTAGTGATAGGTGGATCCAGGCAACGGGGGAAGGGGAAATGATGACAGTTGGGGCAGAGGAAACATAAAAAGATGGGATGGTGATACGTGGAACTGATGAAGAGCTGAAGACAGAATCTGACAGGACAGTGGAGCGTGGAATAAAAAGAAGGCAGTCTGGAGGAGAACTAGATAGGGAAGTTAGGAGAGAGAGGGGGTGGTGGGGCTGGTGGGATAAGAGAAGGTATAGACTTTTTGCTCCTGTAATTCACCTTTTGGCAAAAGTGTGCAAGTTTAAGAGCGAGGAAGAACAATAGGGGTGAGGATGGAGGAAATGGATAGGAAGTGGGAGGAAGCTGGAAGAGTGATTTAAAAAAACAGAGCAAAATGAGAGAGGTAACAGGGAAGAATGAGGCAAAGTGTGGTGACAAGAAATTGGAGAAGGACATGGAAGTGAGGGGACTATGGGGGGGGGGTGGTGAAGACCATTAATTTAGTTGTCTTCCAAGATCATTAACACACACTTCAGTTTTAAGAATCAAAAAACATTTTTTAATTGATCTTGCTGCAAATCTTTGTTAATATTTCAATTGCAATAGGTTTATACAGCTTTTGTGTTACACATTTGGGGGTGGCATGGTATTGTAGAGGTTAGCGAAATGTTTTTCAGTGCCAGTGATCCAGGTTCAATTCTGCCGATGTCTGTAAGAAGTTTCTTATATTCTTCCTATGACCACGTGGGTTTCCTCCGGCATCCCAAAGACATACAGGTTCAAAGTTCAAAGTAAATTTATTATCAAAGTACATATATGTCAACATATACAACCCAGAGATTCATTTTCTTGTGGGCATTGTCAATAAACCCAATAACCATAACAGAATCAACAAAAGGCCACACCAACAGGGCGGACAACCAGTGTGCAAAACTGTGCAAATACAAAAAGAAAGTAAAAAAAGGTTAATAGGTCAATTGGTCACCTGGATTTAATTGGCCAGTGTGGGCTCGTGGATCCTTTAAGGGCATGTTACCATGAGTATCTATAAATAAAATATACCACTGAGAAATATGGATTAGGATACAGAATTTGGCTCCTTGGATTCTTATTTTGAATCGATTTGGAATTGTAAAGTGTGAAACTCAGTAAGCTGAATACAGATACCCAGAAAATTGCACAAATGGAATCAAGGATGTGCATAGTTCTCAGGAAGCTAGAGGAAAAGGGCAGCAGATAATAGACAAAATATGTTTGTGTGTGCAGATTTTAAACTCCTTTTACTTTAAAATTTTCATTATAATGGAAGTTGTTGTTACTGTGTGGATATTGCTCTCTTCAGTGCTGGGAGGGGTAGATAACAGCTCAACAAATATTGGTCAGTGCTCTTTTAAATCACAGAGTTTATGTAATTGACAGGAGAGAATATAATGCTCAACATACAGGAAAATAGAGGAGCACAAGTTAGCCAGACCTGAGGAAATAGTAAAGAAGAGGCTGATTGTGATTTAAGTCTTTAGATTCCTAGAACAGGAGGAAGAGGAGTGAGACAAGGGGCTGTTGCAAGTGTGCTCAAAGTCAAAAAGTCGTTGTGGTTGGGGAGTTGGAATAGAGTACAGCAGTGCTGACCAAGACTACCCAGCAGTAACTATGAACTGAATGACTTGAAGTATGGGAGAAAGCACCAGATTCAGAGCCTTGATATGCAGAAACATCAACAAGTGCTTCACAAGTCTTTCCAGAAATTAAGACACGGCACAGAGAATAGTACAGCACAGAAACTGGCTCTTTGGCCCACCACATCTGCAGCAGAATGGTGCCAAATTGAACTAATCCATTCTGCCTGTACATCATCCAGATCCCTTACTTCCATCATATCTATGTACCCATCTAAAAGCTTCTTGAATGCCACAATTGTATCTACTTCAGCAATCACGCCTGTCAACTCATGCCAGGTACCCATGACTCCCTGTGTAAAACTTGTCCTGCACTCATTCCCTTAAAGCTTTCACATTCTCACCTTAAAGCAATGCTTTAAAACCTTGGAAAAAAAAGATTCTGGCTGCCTACTTTGTCTATTGCTCACATAATTTTATAAACTTCCATCAAGCTTCTGATGCTCCAAAAAAAAACACAACCCCAGTCTGTCCAGCATCTCCTTATAACTAAAAGCCTCTAGTCCAAGAAGCATCCTGGTAGCGGCAAAAATTGATCCAAAATCAAACCAAAACAATGGCCGGCAGCCTGCAACCCCAGACGGACTTGTTATACTTGCATGACATGCCCAGAGCTCCAAGGATTGCTCCAAATTGTTGAACTCTGTATTTCGATCCTTTATTAGCAATTAGCAAACATACCATTAGGCATTATTGAGAGTTATTTCAACGGTCAGCAAAAATGTGACCTCAGTCAGTCCCAAGTTACAAACAGCCACGAAATAAGCAAGAATACGCAAGTTATTCCCTTCACTTTTACCACGCCTCCACTAATGTGACAAGTTACCGTAATAAATGCCCAGCACAGAATACATGGCTCCTACTCCTCTTCTGGCCCCTTTTCAAAGCCCCCACATCCTTCTTGCATCACATTTAAGAATTCTACTAATTACTTTGGAAATCTATACAAGAAAAATAACAAAGCATGACAAGGAGCAGTAAAACAGTCTAATGAAACTGCACTTTCAAAACCATAATTCTATAGCATACTCAATATTCCAAATATATATTAGAAAATGCTGTTTCACAGACTGCAAGGTGCTCCATTCTTTGACTATACAAACAAAATTGACAGTAATAAATAAAATTTGTTTATGGATACACACCGGAAAATTGATGAACTAAAAGTTCATCTGCAAGCTCTCAAAAATCAGTTTCCAATGAAATTCCGTAATTTGCGAAGATATTGGTGTAGAAAAGCTGCACTTCTACTGATCAAACATGATGGGAAACTAATAGATTCTCATCTTCTAACTTTGTAATAAGAGAAGAATAAAAGCATTTACCTTGAGCTGTAGGCAAAGGACTGTGTTGGTCTCCTCCCGTTCCAATGGAGCCACTTGGATCAGACTGGTGAACTTCATCTGGAAGTAAAATTGTTGATCATAAAAAAGATCTACAACTATTCCACTATAAAGATCAAAGTGCAGCAGTTCTCCCAGTGGCTTAGTGAAAAATAAATATTGACTTTTATTTTAGATTTCCAGTATCTGCAGTTGTTTTCTTTGAATTTTCATTCACTCTGACATTGTTGAGAGCATCACATCCCACCCTGAACACGATGCAATCACTCCGTCGAAAGCAATTATGTCTGCGCCTTGTTTGGGCTTTACGGAGATGACCCCACACAAGAATATTTACGGTCAGGACTGGAACACGAACGACAGTAATTTGGTTGATGCCGCAACAAACAAGGAGAATGAATCTACATGGGGTTGCCACTCAAAATAACAAAAATACAAACAACAGACAATTTAGCTCCTTCCTTCTGTAGCACTAAAATAACCCAAATACAGACTGTAAACATTATAAACAGTCAGAAAAACAGATTTTAAAACTTGTTATCATACAATAACCTTGTGGTATGTAGGTTATCTTCATCTGAAAATATGGCAATAATTATAGCAGTTCAGCACAATGGAAAAGGTGCCAACAGCCAAACATTTTCACAATCAATTTTAGCTCTGACAAGTATGAGAAATATTTAGATTAAGCACTGAGCAACAATCTGCAGAAACCAGCCTATTGAAACAGTGCTATGAACAAGAGTGGCTAAATAAACGAGATTAAAAGGATGCTATTTCTCCAGGCTGCACTAACTATATTGGTTTGTCGTGCAAAACGCCTTCCCTTCGCTGCGTTTTACATCTCCTTTGTACTTTTCAACCACAGCTGTAGTTTATCAGTAATGCTGAAAACTTTATAAACACAACTACCAACGGCAGAGCTTCTAATGTATGAAATTTATTATAGAAAGCATATGATTTATTAGTAGAGTTCATTCTTTCCCATAAACGTCTTCCTTTGCAAACATTCATAATTTTGATGTAAATTCAAAGGCAGACTCTATAGTTCAAAAACAGCACGCATAAACTTAAAAACTTAAATTGTCAGTACCATTTCTATACCATCTCCAGTCATAGGGGAATCAGTGAATCTAGTTGCTGGCAACCAAAGTCTTTGAGGTACCTTTGAGTATGAATTCCTGTTCATTTAATGAAACTATCACTAAATAACTCCTAAAGCCAATGCAAAGATTTCTTGACCCCCATCCTTATTTGTGTTTTGGTCTTCAGCTTCCTTCCAATTTCACAACTGTGAAAATCATTTCAATTCATCACAGAACGGTACAGCACAGTACAGGCCCCTTGGCCTACGATATAGTACTGTCCTTTTAACTTACTCCATGATCAACCTAACCCCTCCCTCCCACAATCCCACCATTTTTCCTATATGCCAATTTCTTTTCAGTTTCACAATCCAATGGGAACAAATGGCATTTATTTGGTCCTAGATGGAAAGTTTGGTCCTCCTTGCTGTCTAAGGGATTTTGAGCAATCCTTTTCAGCACCCAATGTTACATCAATTGATCTTTTTTGTTTGTTGCTCTTCTGTAGATTCCTGCTTTCACACCTATACCGCTCCACTGCGCAAACCAATATCTTTCTTCTTATTATTTTATACATTATGGCATCATATCTCTCTTTCATTACCTTCACTGTGCAAAATGGCAGTTCCTTCTGATCTGACACTTGCATCAGTTTCTTCAGCATATTCCATACTACATCTATTCTGACCTCCAGCATTCAGGGTGGAGGCAAGTACTCTCACAATATTTAAGATACTCTGAAGTGTTTTTGAAAATGCCATGCCACAGAAGGCTATGGACTGAATGGGATTAGTATGGATAAATAATTTGATGGTTGCCATAGATATAGGAGGCTGATGGATGTATTTCAATATAGATTCAGACTCCATGACCTCCTGTAATTATTTCAGATGACATAATCTTTGTCTTCTTGGCCTTTCTTTTGTTTGTCCAGATTCATCAAACCACCATTTTCCATTGCTAATATATTTCCCCATTCTATAGCATGTTTCCACAATGCTGAAAACTGCCTATACCTTAACAACATTGTCATTTTTGATCATTGAATATCAGCCATGGGTGCTGACAGACAAAGCTACGTGTTCAAATAAATATCCCAGATGAGGGAGAGGAAATCAAGATCCCTCCATACCATATGGCACATTTGCTCACTGCTTAAACCATCTGAATTTAGTAACTAGAGAGTTTCTACTTCCTTTTCACATGTGTAGCAGATTTAATTTATAAAGTCTTTAGCTACCTTGCTGACAGATGCAATGAAAGTGGAGACCAATACAGAAAACAAGAGATTAAGACCACTTGTGAATATATTTCAAAAGAGGTGACCAGAACCCAGGCAGCCAATTAAGCTGCTTTGAAGTTATGACCATATCATGAACTCCAAGACATCACTTTTCAGCTCACCCACCCAATCCCAACATCCAAAGTTCAAGTTATCAGGGAGAACAAGACAGGATTAGCGCAAGATCAGTGTAAACTGGGTCATAGTCAGCATGGCCTCAATAGGGTGAATGATCTATTTTCTTGCTTCTGATTCTATAACTGCTGACTGTATTTGGTCTAACTGATCAAACCTCACATTTTCCCCAACCATCAAATTAATTATCTTTATTGCTAACTTCTAGATCCCACAGAAAAATAGGAGACTGTACTCCAATGTAGTTCATGTTTTCTCATGTCTGCAGTTAATTATTTTACTGTAACAGATACTTGCAGCCTTTCATTCAGAAACAAAGAATTGTCTCTATCTTCATAATAAAGACAAGGTGTCAAACAAATACACTTTTTAAAAATGTTATGACTAGTTGTAATGTTGGCTATAAGATGAAGATATATTTGTCAAGGTGCATGATAAAACCGATAATAAAAACCATTCCATTCAAATGGAATTTGCCATGGAAAGTTCTGACTCAGGATATACAACAGTGGCCTCACATCCTATAGTGCGGGTAAGATGGTCAGCTGGACAGCATTCTATCAACACCAACAGAAAAATATATACCTAACCAATTGGGTGGCTTGCCTTTAAAGCATCTCGCTCCAAGCTTAGTACATTATCTGCAGAAAAAAAATCTACCACACCTTTGATGTGAAGCTTTCTGTGAAATGGAACACACTGAGACTACATTGTGTGTACATTGTGATTTGGGTTCATGCTAATAAAACTAAGGGAGAATAACCTGAAAGATCACATAGTACAATAAAGTTCAGAGCCTGTGGCAGTTTCTTCAGGAAGTCTGCCAAACTAGTTTGAATTCTTAAATGTGTTACATGAATGCAGCTTAGAAGAACATTTAAATTTAGCTTATTAAATCTGCTACATGTGTATTCAAGAAGCATTAGGCTGCTTTACTGTTTACCTGCCTTCCTCTCATCTCAAGTGAATGTTTCTCTCAATGGCAATATGCTATGTAGAAGGAAGATTAGGTCAGATCTTATGGCTGTACTGAGCATTACATATAAATGTGATCTATTCCACAGACTTCAGAAGTAGAACTTCAAGTGAACAGGAAATAGAACTGGGAACTTGGTCTCCACAGCTAGCACATCAAGACTGTGACTTTGTGCCCCTATTACTGCTGCTAATAAAATTATAATCTGTGTAGAAAAGAGATAAATCTGGAATATATCAGTGTTGTAAAAACTTGAGATAAGACAGCATCTATGGAGAATGAAACAGAGTTACTGCTCAGTTTAATGACCTGGTTAACGTTAGGAGATTTATGAGCTTTTAGTATTCAGCGAAAGGGGTGGGTCAAGGAGAGACACAGGAAGTGTTACGGCAGCCTGTAAGACAGGAGATATAAGGGATTGGGTGCAGGTCAGAAAGGTGGAAAAGTGATTATTACCCTCGGCAGGATCATACTGGAACATCAGGGACTTTGTTGGAGGAGTCAATAATAGATCCACAGAATTATAACAGGCAAGGGACAATGGTGACCTGGTGGCAGCTTGCAAGAATTGCTTCTCGGAGCTTTGCATCAACAGCAGCAGATTTGATTGAAGAAGGACAGGAGTTGAGGAGAGTTGTTAACGTCAATCAACAGAAGGCGTGGGACAGGTAGCTGGGTGATTGATAGTTTCGAGGGAATACAGCTCAGCTAGGAGATGGTGGATTTCAGAGATATAGAAATACATAGAGAAGCTGGTGGGGGGGGGGTCATAGTCCTAAGGTGAAGAAGTCCATTCAACCGACTGAGTCCATTCTAGCTCACAGTTGAGCAATCCAGTTGATTCAATTTACCTGCTCTATATCTGTCACTCTCCAAGTTCAATTTCAAATGCCTATCCATTTCCTCCTCTGAGTCTTCACTCCTACTACATCTCCAAGTCTCTGACCATTACTATCTACTGCAGAAAAAATGCTTCTAATTCCTCACATATCCTGCCCAAAATTCGAAATTTGCCCCTTCTAGTCCTTGCACCTTGTGGGAATAACCTATCTAAATCCATCAGAATCCAGCACATCTACCTTAAATCTCCCTTGTTTCAAGTTCTGTGGGAATATGCTCATCAGAAGGACTGCTGTAATTCAAAGTTCAAAGTACATATATGTCACCAGAAAAAAACCCCGAGATTCATTTTCTTGTGGGCATGCTCAATAAATCCATAATAGAATCAATGAAAGACTGCACTAATTAGTACGTTCAACCCCTGCACAAGACAACAAACTGCAAATACAAAGAGAAAGAAACAATATTAATAAATAAATAAGCAACACATATTTGGAACATGAGATGAAGAATCCTTAAAGTTGAGTCCACATGTTGTGGGAACATTTCAATGATGGGGCAAGTGAAATTATCCCCTTCGGTGATGGTAAGTGACCCCAAAAAGATCACTCACCATCTTGGAACATCTGCTGCCACTAAGCCAACAAATTTCACGGCATATGCCGGTGATATTAAACCTGATTCTGATTCACCATCGCCCTCAAGGGTAATGAGGGATGAGCAATAAACGTTGGGTCATGCTGGTGATGCCGAAATTCTAAAAATTAATAAAGAACATCACACTGTTCAATTCCTTTCACAACTCCTTCACAATTGAAACAGTTTGTATCTACAAGAACCATGAGGCTGATACATAGTTAAGAAATGTATGAACTTTATAATATTCAGAGAAGACGGCAAGTTATTGTGTGTCATACTATATATGTGCATTATGTGTACTGCTGTGCTTTACACCCTGGTCTGGAGAAATATCGTCCTGTTTGATGGTATACACCTATGGAGTTAAACAACAATAAACTTGGAACATCTGCTGTGTGCCTGGGCACAGAGCTCGAAAAAAGCGACGTAACAGACTTATAACATCGTAAACCAGTGAGTTGTTTGTTATTTCTCCCGCTCGTTGGAAAATGGAGTCACCTCTTTCTCCCTTATTAGGAGAGAGAGAGCGAGCCTGCAGTATGTCGAATTATCAGGTGAACAATGTAGTCTTTGGGGTAACTGCAACTCTGTCTTTGCTATTGCTTTGCTCACGCTTGCGTGCTGGTAGCGGGAGCACTTTATTTTTGCCGGTGGGCAGAGGGGATTGTTGCTCGCTGCCGCTTACACACGGGAGAGGGGGGAACTGGGGGGGGGACTTTGGGGTTCTAACATTTAACTGTCATTCATTCTTTGGGGGCACTCTGTTTTCGTGGATGGTTGTGAAGAAAAAGCATTTCAGGGTGTATATTGTATACATTTCTCTGACATTACATTGTACCTTTGAGTCTTTGGACTTGACTTGAAAAGGAGAGGCAGAAGTGGACATTCATGTTACTGGAATAAACATCATCTCAACAGGAGAGATGGAAGAAGGGAAACGTTAGAAACAGTAAACTGGACAGTTTCAAATCTCAGTGACAAATAATTCCACAAGCACTTTACACTTGCTTTGCAAGTAAGGCTGAACGAAATTGGGAAAAAAATTTCAGTAAAGATTATTTTCCCTTTCCAGGATGATCCTGGAGCTTGAAAAATTCTCTCAGTTTAAACAGGTCAACAGTGCTTTCCACAGTTGCAGCCGGACCTGACAGTGAATTGCTGAACTAGTTTTCCACAATACCAGGATAATTCTATCCCTTTGAGCAGAAACAAAGGATTTACCCAGGGAGTGGTACGGTTAAGATTTTATGAGAATTAAATCATGACCTTTGCAGGCTAGTTGGTTGAGCAGATCAGCATCTGCAAAAAATATTGCAACATGGTACTGAGGACCGAGTGTTTGGCAGCTGAAAGTTTCAAGCTGCTTGGTGACCTGAGAGGGATTGTTTTCCCCAACAGCGTCACAGAATTAGTACTGGAAGAACAAAGGGTCAAAACATCAGTTGAAAACTGTGGATCTTTAAATATTTACCAAGTTACCTCAACTTGCATATTTACACTTTTCATTTAGAATTTAAATGATTGAATTATTTTGACTTACCTAAAGATCTACTTTTTTTGTAGAGCTTTAATGATTGCCTTGTATTTTCTTTATGGAATGTGATACTTCCTAACACTGACTTTATCTGTTTTGTAGCAAGCTCAAGCCTAGGTACAGTATGATAGCACCTAACTCACTAATTCATCACCCACTTTACACTGATTCCTCTGCTTGAACAAGAAGGCCAATGCACAATTTTAGAAATCCGGTTCTTTAAAACTTAGTGGAATGCCTAACACATTTCCTTCTCCCACTACCAGCCAAAAGCACATATTTAGTTTAGTGTTTCCAGGATGTGGACGTACTTGGAAAGGACTGTATTTATCAAATATCTCTAGCTACTTTGACAAACCCAGTGAACTTTTCACAGCAGTTGCATCAACTGAGTAGCTTGTTAAGCAATTTCAAGAAATATTTGAGAATCAACAGACTTGAATAGGGCCAGAACCAAAAACAAATGGTAGGATGTGACTGGGATTCGCAGTGAAAACATTATTAAAGAATTATTTTCCATCTCCAATTGCCTTCGAGAAGTTAGTGATAAATCACATTCGTGAACTGATTTAATCCATTTCTTTGCCTTCAATGGTTATGCCTCTCACAGGATGCTGTTGGATAGTTCCAGCATTTATGAAGGACAATAAAGGAATAGTGAAGTATTTCCAAATTGCGATGATACGTGACATTTATTTATGTAGTGACTCAGCATGGAGTAGGCCTTTCCAGCCCTTCAAGTCTTGCTGTCCCAGCAATCCCACAACCCCGATTAACCCTAACCTAATCACGGGACAACTTACAATGACCATAAAACCTACCCAGTACATCTTTGCACTGCAGGAAGAAAGTGGAGCACCCAGAGAAAACACACGCATTCCACGAGGAGGATGTATAGAGACTCCTTCCAGAACAGTGCCAGAATTGAACTCCAAAACGGCCGAGCAATGAAATACCTCTAGGCAATGGTAGCGTCCTGTGGCCCTGTCGTCTTGTCCTTCCGCATCGTAGAAATTATAAGTTTGGGAAATTCTATTATAGAGGAGTTGTACAGTATATTTTGCAGTGACTGGCAGTCACTAGTGGTAAAGTGAGTCAAAGTTTGAAATGGTCAATTTAGCAGGCACTTTGTTCTTAATGAATTCATGCAATTTGAGTGAGATTGGAGCTACACTTATCCAAGTAAATGGATAGTTTTTCACCAGCCTCCTTCCCTGGTAGATACTGGAATGACTTTGAGCATTGAGGAGGAGAATCATTTTCCTCAAGTACTTTCCACCACAGCATTTATAAACAGTTGCAAGAAAAAGTTTGTGAACCTTTTGCAATTACCTGGTTTTCTTTATTAGTTACTTCATCTAAGTCACAATAGTAGACAAATACAATCTGCCTAAACTACTCACATACAATTGTACTTTTCATGTCTCTAGTATTTAATAACTGGAAGAAACTTCCTTAGCTGCAATATCCCCACCAAACATTTCCAGTAGCTGCTGATCAGACTTGCACAACAGCAAGGAGGAATTTTAGGATGTTCCTCCACACAAAACTGTTTCAGCTCATCAATATTTCTTGGACACCTTGCAAGAACAGTCCTCTTCAGGTCATGCCATAGCATCTCAATTGGGTTAAAGTCTGGACTCTGACTTGGCCATTCAAGAGACAAATTTTCTTCTATTCTGTTGTCGATTTACTCTTGTGTTTCGGATCATTGTGCAGCATGCAGAGAGATTTAGGCCAGTTAGAGAGTGGGCTGAAAGATGGCAGATGGCGTTTAATGCTGATAAATGTGAGGTGCTACATTTTGGTGGGACTAATCAAAATAGGACATACATGGTAAATGGTAGGGCATTGAAGAATGCAGTAGAACAGAGGGATCTAGGAATAATGGTGCATAGTTCCCTGAAGGTGGAATCTCATGTGGATAGGAAGAAAGCTTTTGGTATGCTGACCTTTATAAATCAGAGCATTGAGTATAGGAGTTGAGATGTAACGTTGAAATTGTACAAGGCATTGGTGAAGCCAAATTTGGAGTATCGTGTACAGTTTTGGTCACTGAATTGTAGGAAAGATGTCAACAAAATAGAGAGAGTACAGAGAAGATTTACTAGAATGTTACCTGAGTTTCATCACCTAAGTTACAGAGAAAGGTTGAACAGGTTGGGTCATTATTCTTTGGAACGTAGAAGGTTGAGGGGGGGGGGACCTGATAGAAGTATTTAAAATTATGAGGGGGATAGATAGAATTGACGTGGATAGCCTTTTTCCATCGAGAGTGGGGAAAATTCAAACAAGAGGACATGAGTTGCGAGTTAAAGAGCAAAAGTTTAGGGGTAACATGAGGGGGAAGTTCTTTACTCAGAGAGTGGTAGCTGTGTGGAACGTGCTTCCAGCAGAAGTGGTTGAGGCAGGTTCGATGTTGTTGTTTAAAGTTAAATTGCACAGCTATGTGGACAGGAAAGGAATGGAGGGTTATGGGCTGAGTGCAGGTAGATGGGATTAGGTGAGAGTAAGAGTTCGGCACAGACTAGAAGGGCCGAGATGGCCGGTTTCCGTGCTGTAATTGTTATATGGTTATATTGTCTTGTTGTTATTAAGCTTCCAGTGATGGACCGCTACCCTGACGTTCTCCTGTAAAGTCTTGACAGAATTTTTGAATTAATTGTTCCCTCAACATTTGTAAGCTGTCGAGGTCCTGAGGCAGCAAAGCAGCCCCAAACCATGATGCTCCTTCCAACATGCTTCACAGTGGGGAAAAGGCTTTGGTGTTGGCGTGCAGTGCCGTTTTCCCTCTGAACATAGCAATGTACATTTCTGACAAAAAGTTCAACTTTTGTCTCATATGACCACAGAACATTATCCCAGAAGTGTTGTTGAAATCCAGCTGGTCTTTTGCAAACTTGAGATGTGCAGAAATGCTTTTTTTTAAATTTTGGAGAGCAGTGGTTTCCTCTGTTGAGTCCTTCCATGAACACCATTCTGGTTCAGTGTTTTTCTTACAGTGGACACATGAACAGAGACTTCAGCAAGTTCTAGAGATTTCTGCAGGTCTTTTGCTGTTACCCTTGGGTCATTTTCACCTCCTTCAGCATTGCTCATTGTGCTCTTGGTGCGATCTTTGCAGGACACCCACTCCTAGACACAGCAACAACTGTACTGAATTTACTCTTAATTATTTTACATGATATTGGAGGTGTAATTGTGCTAAATAATTGTTGGACACTCTAGTTTAGAATCGACATTGGCTCCTATGAGTGCCATTGGCTACTAATCAGCACATGCCTCTGTGTTGTTTAGGTCTTGCTGCATGCAGATACTGAATACTTCATCATTGAGGATCTCCAAATGGAATTAATACGATGCAAATAAAAAAGTGGACATCCTCGCTTTTGACCTGATGATGAAAATTGATCATTGATGCAGCAGCTGACGGTGGATGCACTTGGAAACCTACTCTGAGAAGTTAAGCTCTGATGGTCAACTTGTCCCTTTCTCCCATTATCCTTTAAACTGTCCACCACCTTTTTCTGACTGGGTTTAACAAGCGAGCCATTATGACAGTCTGCTTATGGATAAGATCTTTCCTTCAATAAATTGGGCAGTAGAGATCAGTTAGGCCAAAAGACAATTTATCAACTTCACAGACCCTCCAATGGACCCAGCATTTTAACTGAAAATCCAAATTATCCAACCACCATGATGGAATTTAAAGTTAGTCTGGAAATTGGTGCTGCTTACAGTGTATTGGAGAATTGATGTGGAGTGCCAATAACCATTTTAGTTGTAGGCCCACTACCTCAGAGCTCAGTGTCTCTGCTGATTGTACCAATTGCCTGTCACGCAGTGACGGGAGGGTTAGCCTACAGCAGGTGCTCTCACAATGTTTAAACATGATGTGGATGAGCACTTAAACTGCTAAGGCATGCAAGGCGTCAAGAGCTGGCAAATAGATAGGTACTTAATGATATGATGGATCTATGCTGTAGGACTGGTTATATTTAGGTGAGTAAGGGACAATAAGGTGGGAGTGGGTTGTGGTCAATGGTAAGGACTCACGCTAGATCAGAGCTTTCAGAAAGGTAGAGTTCCTGGATTTCAAAGCTTATAGGAGACATAGAGAGTGAGGAATGCGCAGGTGCAACTGTGGGGGGGGGGGGGGGGTGAAGGGATTGGATGGATATAGAAGCCCTAGTCACAGGATTGGCACTTTCACGGTGGGCACCTGGTACGTGGTTCGGGTGACTAGAGAACAAGCAGGCAACACCTGTAAACAAAGATGCTCACCATCTCCAGGCCACGCCATCTTCTCACAGCTATGATTAGGCAGGAGGTATAGAAGCCCAAGTTCCCACAGTATCAGAACAGTTACTCAACTACTTCCCTCCAAGCATTCAGTTCTTGAACCATAAACACCTGGACGACTATAAACACCTCAGTATGGCAACACTAAGACCACTTTGCACCATAACTGAGTTTCTATTGTTCTAATTATGTTCTTTCCTGTAAAAAAAATTGTGCAAAATTTAAGTTTTTCTAGTGATTGTCACACTTCTGATCCTATGTGCCTATGATTCAGATACGTTAACATTTGTGAAATGTGACCTTTGCATTCACAAACAACACACCTAAGGCTGTTCTGGGGGCAGCCTGCAAGTGTCACCACACATTCTGGTGCCAACATAGCGTGCCCACAATGCTGCTGCCAGTAGGTTTTTCATTGGACCTGTACACAGAGGTACTTCTGTATATGACAACAAACTCAGCTTTGAGGTACAAGTTGCAAAGGTTCACAAGACCGAAAGAAGCTGCAGAAAGTTGTAAATCTAGTCAGCTCCATTTTGGGTACCAGCCTACAAAGCACCCAGGACACCTTCAGGGAGCGGTGTCTCAAAAAGGCAGCGTCCATTATTAAAGACCTCCAGCACCCAGGGCATGCCCTTTTCTCACTGTTACCGTCAGGTAGGAGGTACAGAAGCCTAAAGGCACACACTCAGCGATTCAGGAACAGCTTCTTCCCCTCTGCCATCGATTCCTAAATGGACATTGAACCCTTGGACACTACCTCACTTTTTAAAAATCTACAGTATTTCTGCTTTTGCACGTTTTTTAAAATCTATTCAATATATGTAATTGATTTACTTGCTTATTTATTATTTTTATTTTATTTATACATTTTTCCTTCTATATTATGCATTGCATTGAACTGTTGCTGCTGCTAAGTTAACAAATTTCACATCACATGCCGGTGATAATAAGCCTGATTCTGATTCTGAAATGGGTGCTAAGTCAGCTTAACAGCACTGAAATGGATTTTCCCTCAGAAGATCCCCTTTAAATGACAGTTGGGCTAAAAAAATACTTCAGGGGGTGCACAAAATGGAGGTTGCTTGGCACAATGTGATCCAGTTTCCTGGGAATTGCATTGGGTTAACAAATGATGAAAAGTGCAAGAAAATTTCCTAAGTGGTGCAATTCCACATGGAAATAGCTCCAAAGCAGAACAGGATTAGTCATTTTCTGTTCAGTAGCGCTGAGAAAAAAAATCAGTTGAATTTCTCGGCTCATGTTCTCTAGATCATTGATCTGGCAGTATAAACAATTACTACACACAAACTTTTACCGAAGCGAATAGAAAGCAGTTTATGACTGGGTGCATCTTGTGTTCCAATGTTTCCTTCAGCTACTAATACATAAATTTTACTGCTGCATTTTATATGAAATTCTCATTTATGTAGCTCGCCTTATATTTCCAAAAGATGCACGAGTGCATGTGACTATCCATAAGGTACTTTTGAAAGTATAGCCTTCTTTGGTGGCCCCTAAGTACATAGCAAGATCACACAAACAGCAATAAAATAAACGATCACATGAAATGGAGATGTTTGTTAAATAATAAACATTAGGAAAGGCATTGGAACTCTCACACCCCCACCTTTACCCATACCTACACAGCCGGCCCAAAGCTGTTCATTTTCAAATAGTGTCAAAGGATCATTTACGACCACTTGAACTGGTAGACTGGCGCCTTGGTTTAATGTTTCATCTTTTAAAAAGAAATCACATTTAAATGTAGAGCCTCAGTAATATACTGAAGTGTCAGCCTAGATTACATACTAAAGGCTTTAAGGTTGGACGTCAGTCTACGGACTCCCAAATCAGAGGCAAAAGTGCTACCACTGAGCAGAGACCTGCACTTTACATATAGTCAATAACTTCTTTAAAATGTGGAAATCTATCCATTTTTGACTAGTATTTAATAGTTTTGCAACTATGTTATTTTTCTGCACCATTTGCCCTAGATCATGCTAATATTCAGATTTTCTTTAAAGCCTTGAACTTTTATTTTTGGTTTGAAAAGTTACATTGCTTATTTGTAATGATGGTATCTAAAACGGGAAAGCTTTAAAAATATACATCAATATAAAATATCCGCCCAATTATTACAAAAATAACTCTGATTCTATCCAATAAAACGTACACCGATAAGTAGTATCAATAACTACCATTTTGAATCAGTTTATCTTTTACTCTCACTAGCAAAAATAAACTACATTGCCTGTTATTTCTAAGTAATACCAACAATTTACATACAATTTCCATTATAGAATATATATTTTAAGTGACAATTGTGTAGAATTCCCTGTCCTAATGAAGGGTCTTGACCCAAAACTCGACAGTTAATTCATTTCCATAGATGCTGCCTGGACTGCTGAGCTCCTCCAGCATTTTGTGTGTTTTGCCAATTGTGTAGAATTCCTTTTGGTAATAAGGAATAAACAGATGTTTGTTCTTTTAGCTTAAGCAGCATGTAACTTTCTCAAAGCTACAATAATAATTTAAGAATGTTAATTTCAGATAACATTTCTGTACTATTTAACCTGACTACCAAGAGTTTCTAAATAAATAGTGATTACACATACGAAACTGTGATAAAACAACATTTTGGAATGTGCTTATGTCCATTATAAACAAATTTTCACCTAATATCCACTTTAGCCTTTCTAGTCTGATCATTTTAAAGTAACATGGAACTTTCTCCATTCCAATGTTTTATACATTTCAGGCAAGTTCCTATATTGGCCTCTTAGAGCACTTCTTCCAATTTTTTCACATGGCTCAAAAACTTCTCTTGAGATCCTTCTTGGCTGTTGATTACAAGGTAATAACATTGTACACAGTACTCCAAAGGACATCCAAGTTCTGCATTGTAAAGCAACCTCCAATACAACCTCTGGATATGAATGCCAACATCCCGTTTGCTTTTTCCCTCCATATTATTTCCACAATGAAATTATGGGCCATTTCATTATATCAAAAGTAAAATTTGTTTTTAAAGTTGAATTTTTTATATATTGCCAACACTTATCCACCAGCACAACTAAGTAAAATCTCCCTTTACCTGATAACATTAGCCCTGACCCTGAAGCCTTCAACACTTAGATACATTGGACAACTTAAAAGAATTAGGCCTATATTCCCTGAAGTGCAGAACAATGTGGAATGATCTCAGTGAGACCATCAGTGATAATGAGAAGACATGAGAGGGTAAATATTGAGATATTACCACCAATGAGAGCATCTCAAATGAAGAAACACAGCAACAACATCAGGAGACTGTCATTTAAAATTAAGGGAGACAGTAAGTTCTTGCATTAGTTGACAAATCTCTACAATTGTCTGTTCCAGAGGTCTGTGGATACTGGACCATTGGGTGTATTTAATGAGAAACAGATTTTGTAAAAGATCAGTGAAGAGCCATGAAACAAATTACAGCATAACACTGGTCTACTCCTGCTCATTCGTGTTCATATTTAATAGGCTTACAACTTGCTTCTGCACCCAAGTTATTAACGTTAAGGTAACATTAGCATTCTTGCATCTACCCATTTCCATCATTCAGAAACTACACCTGCCATTATTATACTCTAATGACTGGTTATTTTTCACTAATTTATCCTGTTACCCTTTGATGTCTTTCCTGCACCTCAAGGATGTGTACTGGGCCCCACTGTTCTACCCTCTTTACACCCACATTTGTGTGGCTTGGCAATGCTCAAACCCCATCTATAACACAACTACTACTGGCAGAGATTCAGATGGTGATGAGCAGGTGCGACAGATCAGCTGGTTGAGTGGTGTCGCAGCAAAAACCTTGCACTCAACATCAGTAAGACCACAGAATTGTTTGTGGACTTCAGAAAGGGTAGGAAAAGGGACGAAGGACTCCAGTCCTCATAGAGGATGCTGTCCAAGTTGCATGCCATCTTGGACAATGTCTCCCATCCACTACATAATGTACTGGGTGGGCACAGGAGTACATTCAGCCAGAAACTCATTCCACCGAGATGCAACACAGAGCGTCATAGGAAGTCATTCCTGCCTGTGGCCATCAAACTTTACAACTCCTCCCTTGGAGGGTCAGACACCCTGAGGCAATAGGCTGGTCCTGGACTTAATTCCTGGCATAATTTACATATTATTATTTAACTCTTTATGGTTTTATTACTATTTAATTATTTATGGTGCAACTGTAACGAAAACCAATTTCCCCCGGGATCAATAGAGTATGACTATGACTACGAATGGAAAGATTGAGCAACCTCAAGCTCCTGGATGTCAACAACTCTGACGACATATCCTGGGTCCAACATACAGTATTGATGTAGTTACAAAGAAGGTATGACACCAGCTGGATTTCATTAGCAGCTTGAAGAGATATGGTATGTAAGACACTCACAAATTTCTACAGATGTACCACGGAGCGTATTCTAATTGACTGTATCACTGTCTTGTATAGGGGAAGAGGCACTGCACAAGATCAAAGTAAGCTGCAGAAAGTTGCAAACTTGGCCAGCTCCAGCTCCATCATGGGCACTAGCCTCCCCAGCAACCAGGACATCTTTAAAGAGCAATGCTTCGAAAAGGTGTCATTAAGGATCCCCATTCCCCAGGACATGTCCTTTTCTCGTCGCTACCATCAGCCATCAGGAAGGAAGTAAGTACAGGAGCCTGAATGCACATACTCAATGATTCAGGAACAGTTTCTTCCCCTCTGCCATCAGATTTCTGAATGGACACTGAACCCGTGAACACTACCTCACTAGTCTCTTTCTCTTTTTGTGTTACTTACTTAATTTCACTTTTTTAATATATGTATAAATTCAAGGGGCTGAATCTTAATGGAGAACATGGCCTGTTGAAGGTTAAAGGAAAGAGTTTGGAATGGAAACTCAGCAAACTCCCACATCGGATCTTAGTGGAGCCGAAGCATGGTGTGGTCAACCAATCTGTTCACATGAAGCATGTTATAAAGAACCAAGTAAATTTTATTACCAATGTACATATATGTCACCATATACCACCCCGAGATTCATTTTCTTGCAGGCTCACTCAATAAATCCATAATAGAATAATAACCATGACAGAATCAATGAATGACCGCACCATCTTGTGAATTCAACCCGTGTACAAAAGGAAAGAAACTGTGCAGAAACAAAAAGGAAGAAATAATAAATAGATAGATAAATGACCTGTGAATATTGAGAACATGAGGTGGAAGCTTAAGTTGCAGGACCACTTCAGTGATGGGGCAAGTGAAGTTGAGTGAAGTTATACCCTTCGGTTCAAGAGCCTGATGGTTCAGAAGTAATAACTGTTCCTGAACCTGGTGGCATAAGTCCTGAGACTCCTGTACCTTCTTCCCCATGGCATCAGCAAGAAGAGAGCATGACCTGGGAAGTGGGGGTCCTCGTTGATGGATGCTACTTTCCTGGGAAAATGATGCGTGTAGATGTGCTCAATGGTGGTGAGCCAAGATGAAAAAAAATTCCCTCATGGTTCAATAAGTTATAGTCATGCATACAGCATCTCCAAACCTCTTCCATCCTTTGATGCAAGCTCCTCTTCATCACAGTCTTCACACAGAGATCTCAATCTACTACAGACCATTCACTGCCCACCCACCTCCCACAGTACCTACTCCCTCAGACCACTGATGACTCAGCCACCCCATTTAAAATCCCTGAACTTAGGCACAGTACCCCTCCCAAGTGGCTTCCAGTACCTCTTACCAAGACATACCTCTTGGTTATAGTCCAAACCAATACCATCAGCTAAAATGCAACAGAATAACGAACCAGTCATGACAAATTAGGTATTCAAAGGAAACAGTAAAAGGATCACGGTATAAATGAACAAGTTCACCAAACGGTACAGCTAATGATGCATCTGGAATGTGAAAAATGAAACAACAGACTGTTGCAGCTATTGTGACCACCAAGATGAATGTTGTTATTTTGCAATGTTTTACAGAGAGAAGATATATTAAACAATCAGATAGACATCTTATATTCCAGATTACAGACCCTGTGAATGACTGAGTTATGGCTTATTAGATCTAGTTGCTGAGTAGGTTGCTTGCCACATTTTCCATTTTTCCATGAAGATAAACAAAGCACTGTTAAAATGTCAGGAGTCCATATACAGTAATGTATAAATAATGCCATGTCAGATTTACTAATGGATTAATACAATGCAAAGTGTTGCAGTATTATACAATTATTTACTGGTAGATGTCAAGTTTTTTTGTTCTAAAGCGTACAGTTCTCTCTGACATGTGCTTGATTCTGAAAGGTCTAACCTCTGGTACAATAAAACATGCCCATTTATGGCAAAAGAGGTTCTTTGCAAATGTTTTTTAAATTGATCAGCAAAATAGTTCATGGAACAGATGATCTTCAGTGAAATACCTGCAAACCAGTGCACAATGATAATTATTATACAATTACTTCACGAAGTACACAACATTTTAAACAGTGGAGTGATAGAATTCTGCGCTACACTTTGTGATCTGATAACACCGCCACCTTACATCCGAGATTCTACCATTCAACAGTTTCAGTCATTCATTGTGCTATGTAAAACAAGACGTGAAGGAGCTTGAAGGTGCTGGCGTGTTACTCATTGGCATAATTATATATATTAGAATTGCAACAATACAAATTCACAAAAGGATCTAGTGCTAATAAAAAGCTTAGCCATCATCAGGTCAAAGAGATTTGATGAAGTTATTAATGATAACATGTACATATTTAATGCTTATATCTTATACACTAGATAACAAGCCTTTATTCTTGCCCAATGATTGGTTCAACTTCCAGTTCTCAAAGTAGACAAATAAGTTAGCTGAGAGACAACAGTCATCACAGAACAACTGTGGGATATTCATAACCCTTCTCCTTTGGTAGCTGCAGTTTGTGATAATCCAAATGTCTTTTGAGTTTCCACAGGCAATTTTTATACCCCACTTGTGGAACATTAACTGTAGTACAATGAGTAATACTTCTTTCGTTGCTGAGAAAGTCAGTAAAAGAACACCATTAGAATATTCTATGATGAAACAAGTTGTTGCAATAAAATCATTTAATAAAACTATAGCTCCTGTGTTTTTTACTGTGCCTGAACTCTGCTTGCCAACTGTCAATGAGAAATTTTCATTTGTAGAAGTGCAGCTGGAAATTTGTGGTTCCATCAAAGGCTAACAGAATTTCTGAGTCACCCTCACGCAACACCCTTGAAAGAGTGGCCTTGAAATGAACAACATCTTCTTTTCAGACATGGGATACATTGTAGGGGTACTGCTCATTGTTGTTGCTTCCCTCCACGCCTTGCGGCGCATCGGGCGGCATCCTTTCCATTTCGAGGCTCGACCCGGCAAGGATGAAAAGCCTGCAAGGAGCCGGCTGGATTTGAATCCAGGACCACTCACCACGAACCGGAGGGGATGCCACTACACCACCGGCCAGCTTAAGATACAGCTTAACCCTCACATCATACAGGCAAAATACCATCGAAATTCTGAACAGAATTACTGACACTAGGGAGATTAGACATTATACAAACTGCATTATCTTCAATTTATAAACAGCATATCCATTCCATGTAATCCAGGACATCCAAATTTTAACAAATAATTTTACACCACTTATAAAATTATGTAAGCAATACTAAAAATTAGGTGTTGAGATTTTTCAAGTTCTACTCCCTATAAAACATGACTTCAAATGAACTTGAAAGTGGATGTATCAAGACAAGACTGGATAAAACATCCCAACCCACTGTCTCAGCCAGAGAATTTATTCAAACCTAGCATCGTTTGGATTTGCAGAAAAGGACCTTGGGTCTTGGACTGAAAAATTCCTGTCTTAAATTTAAGGTCAACTTGGACAGAGGGAGAATTGGACAGGAAGAGCACAGAATGAGACAGCTATACAGCTGCTCTTACACAAATGCCATTTAAAATATATTTATGCAATTTGATTTTCATTCAGTTTAAATTCTGTCTTTAGTTTAGGTTATGGTGATTTAAAATGCTTCATGCAGTTATTGAACAACAAGCCCCGCAGGTGGTAAATGAAGAGTGGGAGAAAGGTAAATATGTAGCTAAGAGTTTATCAGACCAACCACATTTAATATGGTTTAATATGTGAGGACAAGACTGCAGAGCTGCTATTGCAAAGATTCATAACCTCGGGTGGCAAAGAAACACTTTCTTCTATTAATCACGCTTTAATTGCAAAGGTAATTAGTTTACCATGCAAATTCCATGGTTATCTAAGAAAGTAAAAATGAAACACTGGATTAGAAAGTAAAACAACAAATAAAGACTTATGCCAAAGTGGCACTGTAAGGAATCTATGTTAGTCTTGATTGTACTTCTACTTCCAGCGTATAGGCAAAGACTAAAGGCTGATTTATACTTGTGCGTCAAATGTACGCTGTATGTACGGTATAGCCGCGTAACCTACACTGTACTCTACACTGAACCCTATGCCGTAGCCTAACGCGCACCTCTCCCAAAATGTAACTACGCGTCACAGCAACGCAGGCCAAAACAACTGTGATCGGTCTGCTAGGTAGCATCGCATTTCCTCCTACACTGTAGCAGCTTCCATTGGGCGACTGAAGGGCAGGGAAGGAACTTTGGCTCCAATGCTTTCCATAAAGCTTTACAGACCTCTGAAATTATGGAGGACCCTGTGCTTGACGCCAGTTTGTAGCTAGCTGCTATAGCCTGTTGACTTCCACCTGAAGCTAAAACTCGAATGGTGATTGCCAGTCTCTGAGTATAATGTGCGTACACTGATGCGAAATAAATGGTTGGAGACAATGAACCAAATCGTCAAATCTACCTGCCGACATCCCAAAATACTTGAAATGCATTTCCTCATCCTCATCCATGTCTCTCAGTGGCTGGACAAGCACAGAAAATTCACCCTCCCTCAGATTCAGTCGCCATTGTTTGAAGTTTGAGTTTCTTCGTGTTGAGTTTCAACACGCAGAAACTTGACACAGTGGCATAGAAACCCCACCGCCAACTAGTGTTTTGGCGGTGAATTGCAGAGAGACACAGACACACCAACACACAAGTATAAATGCTCACAACGGTGTAGCCCACTTGCGTAGGCTACGGCATAAGCTAGTACACACAAGTATAAATCAGATCGCAGCACCAGTGGTGAGGACCAAGAGCTATGGTTACGGGCGGTGGAGGAGCACTTACAGGACTGCTTTGAGTCAGGACTGCTTTGGACAGTATTCAGGCATTCATCTTCGAGCCTGAATGAATATGCTACAGTTGTTACTGACTTAATCAAGATCTGTGTGGATGATTGTGTGCCTTCAAGAACATACTGGACATACCCAAATCAAAAGCCATGGATGAACCAGGAGATTTGTACTCTGCTGAGGACTAGCTCTGTGGCTTTCAAGATCAGTGATTCAGAACTATACTATCTCTGGAAGGCTATTTTAAGGGCAACAAAACAACTTGATTGAGGTTAGAGACGGAATCAAATGCATGTCAGCACTGGCAGGGTTTGTAGGCCATTACTTCCTACAAAGCAAAACCTAACATCATGAATGGCTATGATGCTTCACTCCCAGATCAGCTCAATGTCGTTAATGTACTCTTTGAATAAAACCACACCGGTGCAAGTCCCTGCAGAATCTGGTGTCACTGTGATCTCTATCTTAGAGGCCAACATCAGAACATCTTTGAAGAGGGTGAAGCCTCGCAAGGCTCCTCAAACAAGAAGGTTGAATATTTCACTCCTGGACAAGTAGTCCTGCTGAAGGACTACAGAGGTGATCAAAAGAGGGTACTCAAAAAGGTTAAGGACAGAACTGGACCACTCTCCTACACAGTGGAGATTGTGTCTGATATCATCAGGAGACTACACATCAATATCAGTTGAGGAGAGAGGAATCAAGTGTTAGAGAAGAAATGTAGACAGAGCTGCCAGCAGGACTACCTGCAGTCCCAGAATAAGCTCCTGCAATCACCACAAAGGAGACCCCAAAACCTGTTTCACAGCCACAAGTCTCTCTTGACAAGCAAAGGGATCCCCCTTGTCAGGAAAGACATTATCCTACAAGAGTAAGAAAGCTTCCACAACAATTACAGTACTGTGCAAAAGTCATAGGCACATATATGTACATAGCCAGGGTGCCTAATTCTTTTGCACAGTACTTTATCTGTCAAAGTGGACTAGAGAGTGAGTGTGTGGGATAGGTGGCAGAGAAGGAGTGGAGTGGACCGTGGGGGGGAGGGGTGGTACGGGTACAGGCACACCCAGCCCTGAGACACCAGGCAAGGTAATCTGATCCCAAACAATTAGTTTATTGATTATTACAGAACGTCTCTGTGGTGCTTCCTAATCCCTCCCCTCTCCCTTCCCCTTTTCCCAACCATGATTCCCCTACCCCCCTCTCACTCTCATTCCACATTACAGACCCATATCAGAATCAGCTTTATCATCACTCAATATGCCATGAAATTTGATTTTTTTGCCGCAGTACAGTGCAACATATTAAATCACCAAAGTACGGTACAAAAGTCCTTAAGCACCCCGACTATATATGTGTGCCTCAGACATCTGCAGAGTACTGTATGGGACTGAATGGAACAATTTTAAATTTCCTATGCTGAGGATGTCTGTACAGTAGTCGTATTATATAGTATATTGTGTACAGGTGTCCCCTGCTTTTCGAAAGTTCACTTTACGAAACCTCACTGTTACGAAAGACCGACATTAGTTCCCTGTTTTCGCTAACAGAAGGTGCTTTCACTGCTAGGAGAAAAGGCAGCGCGCGAGAAAAAAACAGCCACTCTCCCCTGAATTCCGAACGGCATTCTCACCGGCATTGCTTAAACACGCGCCTGTCAGCAGCCGTTAGAAAGATGAGTTCTAAGGTATCAGAAAAGCCTGAAAGAGCTCGTAAGGGTATTACACTTAGCGTAAAACTAGACATAATTAAGCATTTCGATCGTGGTGAACGAAGTAAGGACAAAGTGAGTTTGGCTTGTGGAAGTTGACGATGATGTTGAAGAGGTTTTGGCATCCCATGACCAAGAACTGATAGATGAAGAGCTGATGCAATTGGAAGAGGAAAGGATAACAATCAAAATCAAATGCAGTAGCGAACGGACCAAAAATGAAGTCCTCCAGGAACTGAATGTGAAGCAACTGCGTGAGATTTTTGCTGCAATGATAAAGTACGACTTTAATTTTGAAAGGGCACATCGGTTTAGGGCATATTTGCAGGATGGTTTGAGTGCTTACAAAGAACTGTATGATCTAAAAATGCGTGAGGCTAAGCAGTCAAGCAAGCCTTCCACATCAGCCACAGCAGACGACGAACCTCCACATTCGACATTGAGGCAGGCAGTCAGGAGAAGAATACCTGCCTGCCCTGATGGAAACAGACAATACCCCAGTGTCCCACCACCCCAACCCCCAGGCCGCGGACAGATACTGATCCGCAAAGAATGCAGCAGTAGCCGGGAGGCACCCAGCACATCTTTAAGAAAAAAGCCGAAATAAACAAGCTAATTAATTAGGTGCCGCCCGGCACGTAAATGTCGGCCCAGATCAGAGGCGATTGCCAATTGCGTCGCCTCTGATCTGGGCTGACATTTACGTGCCGGGCGGCACCTAATTAATTAGCTTGTTTATTTCGGCTTTTTCCTTAAAGATGTGCTGAGTGCGTTCCAGCCACCACTGTACCACTACATTCTCCGCGAATCAGTATCGGGTCACTGCCCGGAGGATGGGGGCCACTGCACCACCCCAACATCCGAAAACTCAGCCTAACACACCATCATCAGTGTGCTCGATGTCTTCCCAGTTCCCATGATACTACACTGTATATACATTATTTCTATTTTATATCAGCTGTGTATTTTTACATGTTATTTGGTATGATTTGGCAGCTTCATAGCTTAAAGGTTACTGGACAGTGCTTGCGCTGTGTTTCTGCGGAGAGCACTTGCGCGAGATTTTCGCTACGGAGAACAGTGCAGCAATGATTGTGGAAAAGTATTTCTACTTTATATAGGCTGTGTATTCATCATATCATTCCTGCTTTTACTATATGTTACTGTTATTTTAGGTTTTATGTGTTATTTGGCATGATTTGGTAGGTTATTTTTGGGTCTGCGAATGCTCACAAATTTTTCCCATATAAATTAATGGTAATTACTTCTTCTCTTTATGACATTCCGGCTTATGAACCATTTCATAGGAACGCTCTACCTTCAGATGGCGGAGGAAACCTGTATATAGTTGAGATGGATTCTCCATTGAGTTGGAGTTTATAGCTAAGCAGCAAGGAGTATTGTGTATTTAATATTTCAGTAATTTTTGAGTAATGTTATAATTAAGTTGTTTGAGCATTCTTTGTTGTTTATATAATTGATTCCAGTTATATGTATGAGGTATGTGAATGGCATACGTCATCACGCTACCATGTCACATGCACGTGCCTTGCTTATAGTGAAAAATGAAGCTAGACTTGCATTTCGGACTTATCTTTTCCTTTAAATTCCTTTTAGGTTTTGGAGTTACAAAATATAAAACATCCAGGTGATTATATGCCAATAATTCTTTGTAAGATTAACTGCCATATATGTGACAGTAGCCATATATCCCAGTACACTGTATCAACAGGTGGACTAAACCAGGTAGGGTAGCTGGCAGGCCACGCACCCCAGTGTGATAGGGACATGTCTGCCCTGGGCAGATGAAGTCTACAGTGAGATCCAGCGGCCAGTTCTGCAACACTCTTTGGAGAGCGAAGGACATGTTAAGGCACAGAAGACATCACAGTCACTCACTGCGACCAAAGACGACCCCAGTCTGTGACACTCGTTCGTACCACTGGACCCGGACTTCTGAGGTCGAGAGGGTGGAACTGCTCCACTGCAATGGCTTTTACACTTTAAAAACTCTCCCGCACAGGTCTCCCGTCATCATCGGACACGACGGACAACCATCTTTAGTATTGATCTGCACAACAGAATTTCTCAGCAATAAGCTTTAGACATTATTAGAGTTCAGTCCAAACCATGACCGATCTCTCTGAGTATACTTACACAAAAAGGAAAGTTTCTGAATTCTCAATTGTTACTTCTTTTTCCTCACCCAAACCTTAGTTACTATAATCAGCAAGTGAAATAACCTGGAAAGGCAAGGTTTATGTTTCAGTGCTCAACTTCTATAACTTGCCTCGAATACATTGGCCACCCATGGAAACACACTTTTACTGGATCTAATTCCGGAGAACAATTATTTTTTTATTATTATCAGGGCTCTGGTTTAAATGATAGCAATGTATATTTGTACAATGCAATGTTTTCAAACTTCTTGCAATGGTTTTAATAGAACAACTACTTGCATTATTCCAGTGTACTTAACACTTCCAAGCACCCTAAAACATTGTGCAGAGGTATAATCAAAAACAGATGGTGAATCAAAAGAGCAGATATCAGGAAACATGGCCAAAAGTTGAATACTGAAGAGAGACAGCAAAAGGAAAGAATTAAAAAATAAGATTTTCAGAACATTTGGCCAAGGTAGTTGAAGCCAGAGCCAATGATAAGGCAAAAGGGAGCTTTGATGTTGAGGGTGGTATGGATAAAGAAAGTTAAAGCTAAGAAGGGTAGAGCCCAGAAGGGGATAGGGGAAAATAGAAATACTGTAGAAATCTGAAGTCAACAAGTAAGACATATCAGAGGGCTCTGGGTAACTCTAGGTAATTTCTAAAATAAGTACATGTTCGGCACAGCATTATGGGCCGAAGGGCCTGTATTGTGCTGTAGGTTTTCTATGTTTCTATATCAGACAGAACAGAGGTAATCAATGGGTATTAGGCTGACAGGTTAAGGCAAAGAGGTGTGGTCAAGAATGCTTTGCAGCATCTGAGCTGACTGATTCCCTGTTCCCTTCACTAGGTCTGACTACCTGAAGGTGTTGCGAATCTAGTTTGGAGGAACTGGGATACATAGTAAGAATTGGCTAGCCAAGATCAAATAAAAAAGTGGGACTTAGGGAGCAATGCTCCTTTTCATTAGTGGCAAGAACTGCAGAATACTCTCAGCTTGCTCTTTATGGAACAGATATGGCCCATGTCCCACTTCTGTGCTGTGGCTGTTACCACTTCATGTGGGGATATCCAGGATACATCACAAACGGTTGGTCATGATTTAAAATTTTCCAAGAAAATGATGGAAAAACATTCCCAACATAACCCTTAACCTGACGGTCACTTTTGTGGTGACTGCATAAAACTATGTGTACAACCAAAGTACACACACATTTGTCACTGAATGTTGAGATCCTCTCTGTTTCTGATGTCATATTGATCTAGCCTCACTGCCACACAATGTTTTATTCAGCTGCATCTTCTGTGCTACTTATATGTCATAGAAATGTTTGTGCAGAAAAGCACCTCTGACCACGTCCACTGGGCAGTGAATCAAGCATCCTTCAGGTCCTAGGGGAGAAGTGCACAGGGAATCCTGTGGGATAGTTCCTCAACTTTTCTTTCTTGGTTTCATGGCTACCCAGAGAAGAAGAATTTCAGAGTTGTATACTTTGATAATAAATAAACTTTTAAACTTTGAACTCAAAGTCACTTTGCAGAATGCTTCATTGCCAGAACTCCAATCCTGATCAGTGCCAGCACCCCACCCCCATCAGATCCCTCCTGGATAGTCACGAGTCTCACTCCTGCCACATCCTGTCCTCAGAACAATTGTCCACCCCCTTGTGGACTGCGTTTGACAAGGTCTGAAAAGGGATGCAAAGGTACTTGCTGAGGTTTGCCCTGAGCAATCGCATTACTGAGGGCCTTGCAATCTATGGACCTATTGATAGAAAATACTCAGAAGCTCACAGCACACACTGGCTGTGGAAAGAGAACCATTCAATGCTTGATGTTTGTGACTCCTCATCATCAGTGGAAAAGAATGAGGTGCTTACAGACGGGCACTTTTCTCCTTCCCAGTTCTGGATAAGTATACAGCATAAATGAAATGTTGTTGACCCTTTTAACTACCATGACGCTGCCCAATCTGCTTAGTTATTCTCACAATTTCTCCTTTTGTTTCAGATTCAAAGCATCTGTCACTTTATTTTTCAGTTTCTATGAACTATGGGCTGTCCCCAGAGACATGTACAATGACAACATCAGCTATTACTAAATGATCACCAATTTGGTGAAAGAAGCACATTAGTCTGGCCAAAACTTGTTGGTTGTCCAGGATAAAGAGATCTACAAACAAATAGTACTGACTAGAATATTCTAGGATGCAAGGGTACTCAGAATGGCCGTTGCACAGGCTCTGTGGGGGTGGATACACTGGACAGTGAGAAGTTGAGCTCTGGTTAATAGCCTCCCTATTCACTCCAGATTCTGAGGAGCTGAACTCTGTCTAACAGCCTCTCCATTCACTAGTCCATTGTCTAAGGAAATGCAGGTGATGCTAACAGATTGTCAGAGGATACATTAAACCAGGGGTTCCTAACCTGGGGTCCATGAACCCCTCGTTAATGATAGGGGTCCATGGAGTAAATAAAGGTTGGGAACACCTGTATTAAATCAATACTACAACCGATGTACAGAAAGATATGTCAACTGTTTTTACAGCATTTATCATGAATAAATTATGTCTTTGAAATAAAAGGAATGACCAAGAACAATGAAAATTGTATGGCAGAATGTATAGGTGTTTGTTTTTGTTGTAGATGAGCTGAAATAGGGATGTGTGATATTGGGATACAAGTAAATGTTTTATGGTTTGGGAGATATTCTGTCAAACATGTCAAAGTTTGCACCCATTTACTGTGAACATTTCATCAGGTTTTATTCAGACAAAAGCAGCAACCATCAATTCACTTATCCTGCTTAATTTTATACATGTTCACCCAGTGGGAATTTCAGATTTCTATCTGGTGTTATACTAAAAGAAACTAAAACTGAAATCTCATTTTTTGTTCTAAGCAATATTTAAGATAAAAATGCTGCACTCCAGAAAGGTCTAAGAAATGCTACTAAGTGGCAACATTCATACTCCTCTGATAAAATCTTCCAAGCTTAAAAACATCTGCTTTAGTTTACATTCCCCACACTCTTCACTCAGCCTCAAATTACATCAGCAAGTTAATTTGTCCTCTGCCTTCTCTCTTGAAGAAAGTGACTCACACTGTGTTATTCTTTCACAAACATCAGAACTGCTATATCCCATACTCTGGTGATCTTTCTTCATGTCAAAAATAAGCATATATAATCATCAAACCACATAAAAGAAGTTCTTAAAAATTCAAATAGTTGCACGAAAAATGTATGCCAACAGAGAAACAAAAATGACAAGGTATAAAAGAATAACTGAACAAATGAATAGAACAAAACTACTGTAAAAGTCCAATTGTTGCGTGTGTCTGCGTGTGTCAATTACTCCGATGCAAATTACCGTCTTCATGGGGTTCCCCAAACTCGGACCAAGCCAAGTGTTAAGTGTGGAACCATTTGGTTGGAATAACTCACGGCATTCACGAAAACAAAGTGAATTTGCCAAGATAGTGCCGCATATGGCAGCTGTGTTGCGAGCTCCATTCCAACTTTACAGTAGACTTTTAAGTTCTGCGATTTCCTTTGCATTTTTTGTTCAAGTAGTCACATCAGATACAATAGACTAACTCTCCTGACCATCAGGAAGACGGCATTTACCCACTATGTGCTGCCTTTTCTACACTGGGATGCCCTGCTTGCGCGATCGATGGGAGACTCACCCCTACACTGCCGCTACCTCGGAAGCGGTGTCTGAGGCGAGGGGGAAGGGCCAGCGTCCTGGTGAGGTTGAGATGGCGTGCTAATCGGCCACCGCTCCCTAGCATACTCCCAGCTAATGTTCAGTCCCTGGACAAATAAGCTGTGTGAACTGAGAGCCAGAATCTCCTATCAGCAGGAAACAAAGGAATGTAACGTTTTGTGCTTCATGGAGACCTGGCTGACAGATGAGATAGTGGATCATGCTGTTGAGCCCTTTGGGTTCTCCCTGTACCAGGCGGACAGGTGTAAAAAACCTCTCTGGGAAGAATAAAGGAGGTGGGTATGCTTCATGGTCAATAATGCCTGGAACGTGCATGTCCTCAAATCCTTTTGTTCCCTGGATCTGGAATACCTGGAGCAGCTGTGTAGACCTTTCTGGCTGTCTAGGGAGTTCACAGCTGTTATTATCATAGCAGTGTATATTCCGCCGCAGGCTGATACTGACCTGGCTCTCAAGGAACTGTACGAGACCATCAGCACCCTGGAGACTGCACACCCGGAGATTGCCTTCATCGTCGCCGGTGACTTTAATAGAACTTCGCTAACTAAAGTTTCTCCGAGGTTCTGTCAACACATCCAGGTGAGCACACGGGAAGATAGCACACTTGACCACTGCTACTCTCCCTTCCACAACGCTGACACAGCGCTCCTCCATTTGGAAAATCAGATCTCTCCTCCACTTTGCTGCTGCTGAGGTACAGGCAGAAGTTGAAACAAGAGGCGGCCATAGTTAAACCCATCCACTATTGGTCCAACCATTGAGCCTCCATGCTGCAGGACGTCGACCGGAATGTCTTCCATGATCAGGATGTCTCCAAGTTCATGGAAGGGGTCAGGAGTTTCATCTGGAAGTTGTCCTCCAGAAATCGGTCAGGGTCTTTCCAAACCAGAAACCCTGGATCATCAGTTCCATGCGAACAGCACTTACCGTCTCTCCATGCGAGCAGTACTTACGGCACGAAACAGAGCTTATGCTGCCGGCAATCAGCAGGAGCTCAAGAAATGCAGCTACGATCTGCACGAAGTCATCAAAGCAGCAAAACAACAATACAGAGACAAGATTCAGACTCAACTTTACACCAACACCACATGCAACTTATGGCAAGGTCGGCACACCATTACAGACTTCACAGTGGAGTTTCCAACATCGATGTCTCTCTCCCAGCCAAGCTAAATTTTTTCTTACGCTCGATTCGATGTCGCCAATACTGAGCCCCTGAGGAGATCTGCAGGTGATGCAACCGGCACCTTGGTCATCTCGGAGGCCGAAGTATGCAGGTGTTTCCAACGGGTGGACAGTCACAAGGCCGCGGAATTGGACGGCACCCCATGGCAAATACTCAGGATGTGCGCGGCACAACTGGCAGGTGTGCTTACAGACATTTTTAATCTCTCCCTCTCCCAGTGTAGAGTGCCCTCCTGTTTCAAAACATCCAACATTGTCCCTGTACCTAAAAAAAAGTTAACATGTCTGAACAACTGGCATTCTGTCGCACTCACCTCAATGATAAGCAAATGCTTTGAGAGGCTGGTCAAGGACTACATCTGCCGCTTGCTACCACCCACACTGGACCCCCTACAATTTACCTACCAACACAACTGATTGACAGATGATGCAATAGCCACAGCTCTACACACCGCCCTTACACATCTGGAGAAGAAGGATGCTTATGTGAAAATGCTGTTCTTGGACTACAGTTCAGTATTCAATACCATAATTCCCTCCAGGTTCAACAACAAGCTCAGAGACCTCGGCCTTCACCCTGCCTTGTGTAGCTGGATCCTGGACCTCCTGTCAGATCGCTGGCAGGTGGTAAGAGTGGGCTCCTTCACCTCTGCCCCAGTGACCCTCAAAACAGGTGACCCTCAGCGCTGTGAACTAACTCTCTATATACCCATAACTGTGTCGCCACCCACAGTTCCAATCTGCTAATTAAAATTGCTGGCGACACTACACTGATTGGCCTAATCTCAAATAATAATGAGGCAGCCTACAGAGAAGAAGTCATCACCCTGACACAGTGGTGTCAAGAAAACAACCTCTCCCTCAATGTCGCAAAAACAAAGGAGCTGGTTGTGGACTACAGGAGGAATGGAGACAGGCTAGCCCCTATTGACATCAATGGATCTGAGAGCTTTAAGTTCCTCGGCATAAACAACACAGAGGATCGCACGTGGTCTGTACATACCGGCTGTGTGGTGAAACAGGCACAACAGTTGAAGAAGTTTGGTATGGGACCCATAAGAACTTTCTACAGGGGCACAATTGAGAGCATCCTGACTAGCTGCATCACTGCCTGGTATGGGAACTGTACTTCCCTCGACCGCAGGACCCTGCAGAGAGTGGTGCGGACAGCCCAGCGCATCTGTAGATGTGAACTTCCCACTATTCAGGACATTTACAAAGACAGGTGTGTAAAAAATAGCACAACGGACCTCTGAAGACCCAAGTCACTGCAACCACAAACTATTCCAGCTGCTGCCATCTGGGAAATGGTACCACAGCATAATAGCCAGGACCAGCAGGCTCCGGGACAGCTTCTTCCACCAGGCCATCAGACTACTTAATTCATGATGACACAACTGTATTTCTAAGTTATATTGACTATCCTGTTGAACGTAAATACATAATATTTATTATAAATCACTATAATCGCACATTGCATATTTTGACAAAGATGTAACATAAAGATTTTTACTCCCATGTATATGAAGGATGTAAGTAATAAAGTCAATTCAATTTAATTTACCCCAATTGTCATTTTTTGCTTCAATGTAAAGCACAGTGTTTTAAAATTTACAAAATTAATAATGCACAAAGTTTAACTACATTAATTACCTCAACTATACTTGAACAATTTCATGCCAGTTTCTGCTGGATTCCTTATTAGCTACACATGGGATTACCTTTAATTTGTGGCCCTTGGTTCTGGACATCACATAAAAAAACATTCCTGTAGGTATCTTATCAATGTCTTTCATAATTAAAATTACCTTTATTGGGTCAGCACTGGGCCCTCCTCTATATAAAAAAAATCAGCCCAGCTGGTTCAGTATTTCCTGACTGTCATCCAGTCCAGTTTTTCATATCGTCTTTGTGAGTAACTTTCATAGTTCCTTAGTGCGTCTACAGTCTGCTACTAACATGGAGGTTATAACTATGCACAGTATTTCTAACATTTTAAGCAAGATTTGACATAACCATTTTCCTTTTGTGTATTATTCCTTCACAAGTGAAAAAGAATTGCACGTTTTATTGACATGATTTGCCATCGGCTCTGTTAAGAGTATTTTACATCCTTAATCCCATTGAATTTGAAAACAAAGTAATGGTTTTCTATGGGGAATGCTGTCTTTTCATTTAGCCAAAGAAATCCACCACCTCACTCTGAAATATTTTTAATATATTTAATATCTGAAATTTATTTCGCACTCCCACATACATTAGGTACTGTGCTGCGTGAGTCAGTTGCTAGTATTCCTGAAGTGGCAACTTCAATCAAATTTATGCATTTCTAAGCTTCACTACCCTGCAATATCCGTGTTCCTTTGCCCAATCTGAAATACTTGCTTATGATCAATGAAGTACTGGACACATAGTTTATACATATTAATGGACATATTCCTCTCAATCTGGTCTCAATCATTAATTTTTAAAAATTGTTCTCTTAAAATACTATGTCATCAATGATTTGATTTTAATTGCATATACAGCTTAAGACTTTCATTTCTGCAATCAACATTAATTGCATCAATATCTCTTCCTATCATTTTGACAAAATGCAATTCTGATTCTACTACATTGACTGTGCATCCTGCTTAAAAGGAATTGCAACTTCTACAGACAGCGTTTTTCGACAAAAATATTGATGCCAGTTGTCATCACTGATGAACCAGACTTTGAAAACTTGCACTCATTCCTCAATCATACTTTATTGACTTATGCCCCCGTCATCAAGCTGTTCTAAAAGACTGAACAAAGAAACGCCATTCTAATACAGAAATTGACTATTCGTATAAAAAAATTGATCAATTTTTTATACAATGCTATTCTAATTCTACTACGTTAACTACATTCTGCTTCAAAAGAACTTCAATTGCTGCATATAGCATTTTCCAACAAAAATATTGATGCAAGTTTTTTCCCCTTAGTTTGTGCGCACCCCATCATCCCAGAAGATTTGAAGGTCAGCTCAAAATGAAGGGAACATAGGTAGTGGATGAAAACATACAATAAAATGGCCAACGTACACAACTAGAAATAGCATGCACGTGTTTTTTTTTAAATAACCACACATCCACAAGGTTTAAAGAACAAGAAAGGAAGTGCATGTGAAAATATTGAACTCTAGCAGTGTACAAGGATGATAACTTTCCTTCCCTTACCCTGCACAGGACTGAACAGCGGTTTAAAAGCAAATACTGCAGATGTTGAAAATCTGAATTTGAATACTCTGAAGACCTACAGGATCAGGCAGCATTCGTAGAGGTAGAAGCACAATTAATGCTACATGTCAATAGCATTCCTTCAGAAATACCACTAACTAGGTGCTTCTCAGAATATTACAAACCTTGATTCATTTAACAAATTAGATATTATTAGCAACTATTTGATTATATAAAAAATTTGAAGCAAAACAACATTTAGATTTTCAATAGTTGAGACAATTATCCAATTACGCAAATGGTTACAGTCCAACAATTTGTTACAAACACTAGCAAGCTGGAATCTTATGAACAAGTTTGGTGATGCTGGAAATCCAAAGCAACACATGCAAGATGCTGGAGGAACTCAACAGGTCAGGCAGCATCTATGGGAAAGAGTAAACAGTCAACAATACACTGGCATTGCTCCCCAACTCTTCCTATGCTACATCAACGACTGCATTGGTGCTGCTTCCTGCACCCATTCCGTACTCATCAATTTCACTAACTGTGCCTCCAACTTCCACCCTCAAATTTACTTGGTCCATTTACAACACCTCTCTCCCCCTTCTTGATCTCTCTGTCTCCATCTCTGGAAATTGTCTATCTTCCTCCCCTCCCCCACCTCCTTACTCTGACTTTTCCTCTTCCTTTCTGGTCGTGATGAAGGGTCTCAGCCCAAAACATTGACTGTTTACCCTATTCCATCGATGCTGCCTGGCCTGCTGAGTTCCTCCAGCATTTTGCATGTATTAATTTTTTCAATTGCTCGCACTTTCTCTTTAATTAATTCTTCTCCAACCACAGAGGCACACTGTATTCATTAGCTTGTCAACTCAATTCATGCCTGCTAAAATTCCCTTTCATAAGTTGGTGGCAAACCACTTTTTGACATAGATGGCTTGTCAAGTGTCATACACTCAGCACCCACTTTACTAAGTAAGCCTGCTCGTTAATGCAAATATCTGATCAGCCAATCATATGGCTGCAACTCAATGGATAAAAGAATGCAGGCATAGTCAGGATGTTCAGTTATTATTCAAACCAAACATCAGAATGTGGAAGAAATGTGATCTCAGTGACTTGGACTATGGAATAATTATTGGTGCCTGATGGAGTGGTTTGAGTATCTCAGAAACTGCAGATCTCCTGGGAATTTTTATGCCTAACAATCTATAGGGTTCACATTTCTTGCTCTACTCAAAATACTGCTTCCTGCATTGCTGCTCTTCCCTCAACAGGGTACTGCTCCCAGCCTCCCAATGTCCTCATTACGATACATTTCCTTTTATCGCTATTTACAGCTTTTCAATATCCCCACTCTATCGCTCTTCATTGTTCTGTTCATCAGAACATTTTAATTGACTAAAACAGCAACTTTCAATGACTACTGCTGACAGTTGACAAACTGGGCCACTACAACGCTCAGATCTCTGTCGTCAATGTAAACAAAACAACTCATTTAGGAATCTGAATAACTGGTGTTATTACTTGTACATTAAAAAATACTTTGTATTATTAATCAAAATTAAGCTCCTAAAATAATTTCTTTTGAACGCCTGTCTTCCAAATTAAGTGTAATCATTATTCCAGGTTGCTAACCAAGACATGCCATTTCTTTTAAAGTACGCTTTCATCATTGCATTCCAATTTGCACTTGAAACAACAGAAGTTATCGTCAAGTGCTCTGCTAATTGGAGTCATCACCATTTAAAATTATTTATGGATATTATTTTAATTTTGATTTTCAAAACCATCAAATTTAATCCCATAATTATAATAGAAGACTTACAAGTCTACTGTTAACCCTTATAAATCCCAGAGCTCAATCCTCAATGAACAGCCCCATCGTTTCAAGGCTATAACAATCACCAGTTTCTTTTAAAATTGATAACATAAAACATCTGAGTTCCACACAAAACTTCTGTGCACATTTGACTCAGGAGCCACTCTGGTAATTCTGCTGGCCTGACTAATTGATCCACAATTTGCCATCATTTCTAAAATCATATCTGGTGCAATGAAACTCAATGTACAAATTCCATTAAAACAATACTCCAACATTATTCTTAACCTAGAACATTGCTATTGGAATCGGATTTCTGTTGGTAGCATTCATATAACCACATTAATTCTTCACTTACTACATCCTTCGTGTCAATGTGTTATTTAGCTGTGTTCAGATACAAACTTGAGATAAAAATAAAAGATGAAAAGCTTATGTTAATTAAATCCCCAAACTTAAACGGTACACATTCCAAAATATTAAGAGTAGCTCACTCATTTGCACCAATTATTTTAAACAATCCATACACACTGGGGAATAACCAGTAAATTCAAAAGGTATCTTTGACACAAGCAATTCCAAATATAATGAGCATGTATCAATTACATGTAAAAGAGTGGAATTGTCAAATTTACTCCTTATATATAACAGCCGGTTAAGTGTTGAGCATCTATACAGAATCTGCAAACAGAACTTTTGAAAGAGGTGTACTGTATCTGGCGCTACCTATGCTGCCTCCTCTACATTGGTGAGACCTGACATGGACTGGGAGACCACTTTGTTGAGCACCTTCGCTCCATCCGCAAAAAGGCAGGATTTCCTGGTGGCCAACCATTTTTATTCCCATCCCCATTCTGACACATTGATCCATGGCCTCCTCTACTGCCATGATGAGGCCATTCTCAGGTTGGAGGGGCAACACCTCATCTTCTGATTGGGTAGCCTCCAGTCTATTTGCTTGAACACTGATTCCTCCAACTAGTGGTAATTTTCCCCTCTCCCACTCCCCTCTTTTTCAATTACCAACTCTGGTTCCCCTCTTATCTCTTCTCTTTCCCCACCTGCCCATCACCTTCCCCCAGTGCCTCTCCTCCTTCTCTTTCTCCCATAGTCCACTCTCCTCTCCTATCAGATTCCTCCTTCTTCAGCCCTTTACCATTTCTACCTATCACCTCCCAACCTCTTACGTCATCCCCTACCCCACCCACCTAGCTTCACCTATCACTTTTTATCTTGTACTCCTTCCCCTCCCCCCAACTTCTTATTCTGGCTTCTTCCCCCTTCCTTTCCAGTCCTGAAGGAGGGTCACGGCCTGAAATTATGACTTGTTTAGTTATTTCCAGAGATGCTGCCTGACCTTCTGAGTTCCTCCAGCATTTTGTATGTGTTGCTTTGGAAAGAGGTGCTCATGTCTAACCAATCTCCCAAATTCTTTAAGTGATAAAATGACCAAGATGAAAACCATAGATCCTTTGTGCACAGGATTTCCAAAATGAATTTGAACAAATAAATTTCAAAACCGTGGGAAGTCTGAGTAAAATATTGGAATAGCTAAATACTTGGCTGTAGGTTTGTAAAAAAAAATGTTACATGGGTTGAAAAATAGGCCACCCAGCTCCTCAGTTCTGTTCTGCTATTCAACTGAGTCATTGCTGACACTGTACCTCAGTAAAATTTCCTGCTCATTTCCCACATACTCATTTTGTGCGCAGTAATCTATTCCACCCTCAAAAATGCTCAGCAAGTGAGCATCCACAGCCCTCTACAATAGAAAATATTATCCTTTTATGTAAATCAATCTTTCCTTGCATCATTACGTGGATGATTCTTTATCCTGAGGTGCCTTCTCTAAATCTAGATATTCTCAGTTAGAGAAAGCATATCAAAATGCACAATACTGCTTGGAATTTTGTATGCCCAAATGCAAACAATTTTTATTTTCTCCTTTTTGGACAAAGGGCCACCTTCTAAATCTCTCATGTTAAAATCTTCAACTTCAGTCCAGCCAAACTAAGATACAGTATATGGAAATTACATTTGTCCTTTACTAAGAGAATCAATATTCCAGTGGGGTCTCACCAAAGTCATTAAGACCTTAGTTTTGTAAGCCAAATCCTTGCAATAAACGTGACTTGGTAACGTCCGTTCCAAATTGTGAACCCGTACACTGAACTCACCTGTACGCCAAGTTACTAGCTTCTAACAACTCCATTTCCGTATCCTTTCTACCAAAGCATATAACTTTGTACTTTTAACATCAATCCAACCCATATTGGTAAGAAATGTAATACTGACGAATGTTATGTGGAGGTGGCTAAGTTTCCTCTTCTTGTTGCTGGCCATTGTCGGAAACGTGTAGTTTTGATTGTTGTGTATCAGTCCCTATCTGCATGTTGTTCAGGTGATACCGCAAGCAGCCATAAATGTTTCACTATGAGAAGTCTGGAATAGGATTTACCCCTGTGCAAATTGTGAATCAATGTCCTCACCAACTTTTTGATGGAAGTATGGTCATTGACAGAGTGACTGGTGATTAGACTTAGAATACTGGCCAGAGATCATCTGTTACAATATATTGGACTGGAGTGCTTGCTCTTTGATATGTACAACTTCACTCAATGGAGAGTTGTCCTCTGAAAGCCCAGTGACAAATTTTACAAGACTCCTTATGGCTGCACATCAAGCCACCTTGTAGTCAAGGGCAATCAACCTCAAACTCCATCTGAAACACAGCTCTTTTGCTCATGTTTGGACTATGGCTTGAATCGCTTCTGGTGATTGGCCCTGGTGAAACCAAACTGTGCATCTAAACTATTAAGTGGAGCTTGATAGCACTTCAAGGAGGAGGATAATGTGACAGCAGCTGGTTGGACTGGATAGGTCTAATTATTTGTTGGAGGAATATAGAGGGAGTTTTGTGCCTTGTCAAGTAAATGTTTGTGCTATAACTGTACTTGAACAGATAGGCTGAATGCACAGTTGGTTCGGTTTTCAGAAGTTCAAGTCCTCTGCACTACTGCCAGCACGTATTATGCCTCACAAAGCAGGGAAGAATTTATAAAGAATACTGGATAAAATTTTAAACTAATCTGCATAATTTTGGCATCCATTTTATGAAAAGAGATAAAGGCATTGAAATGATATGAAGATATACAGATGTGCCTTGGGCACATATATAGCAAGAGTGTCTCAGATGTTTGCATAGTACTACAGTAATTTTTTGCATTGCACTGTACTGCTGCTGCCAAAAATAAACAAAAAGCTCATGACATGTGTGAGTAATGATAAACCTGATTCTGACATGGGTCTCTACTGTGGACTGAGAATGGGAAGGTGGCAGAGAGAGAGGAATTATGGTTGGGAAAAGGGGAAGGGAGGGGAAAGCATCAAAGAGACATTCTGTAATGATCAATAAACCAATTGTCTAGAACAAAATAATTCTGCACCCATGCCACACCCACTTCCGCCCCAGCAGTCCTTCTTTGCCACCAGTTCCACAGCCCTCCTGCACTCACTATTCCCACATCCTTTGCTCCTGCCGAATCTACAAATTTGCTCTCCACTCCATGCTGACAAATACAGTACTGTGGAAAAGTCTTTGGTACCCTAGATTAGATAGATTATATATATAGAGCATAATTATTTATGAGACTAGAGATCTATTGAAATTTTATAATAATATCTGTGCACCTATTAGGAAAGACTGAACAAGTTGTGATACCTTTCCTATAGAATGTGAATACCATGGGAAGAATGTGCATTCCTCCTGCATTCAATACCTTAAATACTCTCAGAATAAATATTTCTAATTAGGCTGGTTATTTGCAATGTCACAAGGTTTTAATGAACAAGCAATGTTATTTGTATCTAATTTCTCTAACCAGAGAACCACTATTCTTCTCAAATGCATTCACTAACTCTAAAGTTTTTGTTCTCCAATACTCTGACCTGATGTTTTCTCCCAAGTGTTGATTGTACCCTGGATTTAATTTTCACTTCACCAAGTTGCAGCAATGTCTTCACCCACCCCAGCCATTCATAAAGCAGTTTGCTGAGAATGAAGACTCACGCTAGGTCAAGACCATATTAATAAAGCCGATGCTAATTTTTGTTCTAGCCTTGGTCAGCAAAGCATTGGAAAAGTTATCCTTTCACCTCCAGAGACCATTTTAAAGAATCAATCTATCATCTTCTTCTACACTAGCAATCTAACAGATTTCACCACTAGATCTGATCATTTCAATGCCTTTGGATTAGCTGCTACAAATCTGATGCTCACAAACTTGTATTGAATCTTGATAATGTGTACGTGACTATTTTGTTACCAATGTGCTCAAATATTAATTAGTTGAATGGGAATGATAGACTTTCAAACAAAATAAAAAAAAGATAATGCATCTGGGGCAGCAACCTAAATTCAAGAAGCTACATGTGCATCCAGTTCCTTTGCAAACATCATCAAGAGGTGACGGATTAAGGAGACGGTGAGATGACAGGATCAAATGTTTAGAAGAGATCTGATTTGCAAATCTTCATGCAAAGTCAATGAATATACGTTTGCTGATTATGTTTGAGCAAAAGGCTGGGATAAGGAATTGACGATGCAAGTACAATAATACAACTTCTCAGAAGCTAATTGGAGGAAATGCCTGCAACAAGTTCCTTATTCCGCAACGTTGATACAAATCCATCTAAACAGTAGGACCCTGAACCTGAATGAGCTCGCCCTGATCCACAGGTCCACTGACCTGGGCTTGATCCTAACCCCCCCACTGTTGGTGTAGAGTTTGCAAATTCTTCACAAGACCACATGGGATTTGCCCAAATCCTTTGGTTTCCTCCCACATCTCAAAGATCACTGGGTTTGTAGGCTAGTTGGCTACTGAAAATAGCTCCTAATGTGTAGAATTTAGGGGTCGCATGGGGGGGGTAGTTGAGGGGAGGGGAGTGACTAGACTAAAATGGAATCTGGTTAATACTAACATAAATAAGTGCCTTATGGTGTGGACTCAGTTAGCCAAAAATCAACCTCCATGCTGCATGACTCCACAACAGATGCAAGAAAGGAAGAAGAAATCCTATTACTTCCACAGAAAGCATGGAGTCTATAAAACTGAGAACATTCAATGTGGGTACACAACTCCAGCTGCAAAACCTACATGACTGTCCTTGGAATTTTATCAGCACAGTCTACAACTATTCCCAATTTACAACCATTTATGATCTTATCTCTCCTCATAAATACAAGATGATTAACCAGATCATTTTTGAACGAGTTACTTGACTCTATATTGCTTTCTTTTTAGGGCCATTATAAGAAATACATTCAACACATCCAGTTTTGCACTGTTGAAGCAAAATTGCAAGCTTTCATTTTCAATCCTACTGGAAGCTTACATTGGCTTTAAATCCAGTTTTCCCCGGTTTGAAACACAACTGTTCAACTCAAGTACCTTCACTGCATCAAACACAAATTGCACCTGCATGTGGTGGGAATGTCATGGCTATAATGTAAGTAAGACATGACAAAGTCACAAACATATCACTTTGCATTTCCTTGCAGCGTCAGTGGTAATCCAAAAGATTAGTAAATGAAGCATATGAAACCTGATTAGAAAAATGCATCTTACAAAGGAATTTTACAAATTCATCTTCATTTTAATTTATTCATTCAGGATGAAACAATGATCCAAGCCCCCAGAGCTGTCAAGACCTGGAAAGCATCTCGCTTATTATACACAGCACCTGCAGCTCATAAGTGTGATATATGTATGGCAGATGCTAATTAAATCAATCGCGCCACTACTTGATGCCTGAAATAAATCTGCTTTATGACATGAAAGCACAAGACTAGTCCACTTATTAAATGTTTTAAAATAATAATCCATCACAACTGCCCTAAGAATTTCAGGATTACTACCATCTGTTTTGATTCCCTGACCATCCCCCCAAAAGTGGGAACATTATTCAGTTGCACAATACCTGCTAATTTGACAAACTATGAGCCCATAAACTCAAGAATTAAATAACTGTGTGGTAAATATCATTAACAGGCACATGCTTAAGAAAACATAGTGTGCTGAAGGAACTGTACATTGTTTGCGTGTGTGCTAGTGAGGCCAGAAATAGGGTGATAATACAGTCCAACACCAAGGAGATGATGCAGGAAGGATGGCTTCTGATTTTTGGATCATGGGGCTCTTTTCCAGGCAAGATGGGACCTATACAGAGTGGATGGTTTGCACCTGAACTGGAGGGGGACCAACATCCTTGAGGGAAGGGTTGTTACTGCTGCTCTGGGAGTGGGGTGGCTGTTAAACTAGAGGTGAAGGTGAATGGGAACTAGAGTGCCAAGGCAGATAGTATAGCGATTACGGAACAGGATGTTGTTAAGCTGACAGAAAACCACGAGATTGAAAAGTTGAACATGGTGGGATTTGCATACTACTCCAATGCAAGGAGTGTGGTTGATAAGGCGGATAAGCTTTGGATCAGCACATCGAATTGTGACATTACAGCCATTAGTGAGACTTGGTTGCAGGAGGGGCAGGTTTGACAGCTTAATGTTCGAGGGTTCCCTCACTCACTTCACTCACCTTAACCACAAACTGATTCCACAACCTATGGACTTGCTTTCAAGGATGCTACAAATCATGCTCTTGATATTTACTGCATATTTGTTATTATTATTATTATGTTTTTCCTCTCTCTTTTTGTAATTGCACACTTTATCTTTTCCACATTGACTGTTTATCCGTCTTTGTTGTGTGTGGTTTTTCATTGACTCTATTGTGTTTCTTTGTATTTGTGGTAAATGCCCACAAGAAAATGAATCTCAGGCTTGCATACAGTGACATTTATGTACTTTAATAATACATTTACTTTGTTGCTTTAGGCTTGATATAGCAGGAGAGATTAAGGGCGAGGGGTGGCTGTGATGGAGAGTTCACAGTGAACATACTCTGTACACACATTTACACACACACACACACACACACACACACACACTGTCTTGTCATTCTGCTGTTGTTGTGCAGAGTGTGCGCTCTTCAATGTCTTCCCCCCAGTATATTCTACTAATGAGTCCTAAAGGGTTTGGCATTATGGTGACTTTCCCCACTGTACATGGTAGAATATTCCATTTCTTAAGTAATAGGGATGTGTAAATGTGGATATATTGTTTGCATACTGAATTTATGGCAGATATTTTTGTTTATTTTCTAATATGATTGCAACTACATTATGGGGTACATCATATTCGGATTCATGTGTAGTCTTAAGTTAACTTTGTGCGTATTTCAAGATGGCATGCCCTGGTGCTTTAAAAAAAATGGGGCTGAGCACTCTCAGAGACTGAGCTGCAAAAGTTCACACTGGACACAGTATGTAGCTATAACAGTCTTTTCTGGTAGATATCTTTTTGTAGATATTGGTAGTTTTTTTTGCTATTTTTTGTAAGTTTAATTTTTAAACACACCAACTAAACACCTTAAAGTGCCAAGCGACTTCAGCTTTCTTTTCTTTGGGTCGAAACCCACATATGTAACAGTAGCATTAGTAGTCAGGGAAGATGTCATGGCAGTGCTCAGACGGGACAGATTGGAGGGCTCAAATATTGAGGCTATATGGGTGGAATTGAGGAATAAGAAAGGGATGACCACATTAATGTGATTATATTACAGACCTCCCGATACTCAGCAGGATTTAGAGGAGCAGGTTTGTAGAGAGATGGTAGACAGCTGCAGGACAAATAAGGCTGTGATAGTAGGTGATCTTAATTTTCCACATATTGACTGGCACTCACATACATTAAGGGCCGGATGGGATAAAGTTTCCTTAATCAGTACATGAAAGTCTCAACTAGAGAGTGCAATACTAGATCTCCTATTAGGGAATGAGACAGGGCAGGTGACAGAATTGTGTGTAGGGGATTACATTGAATCTGGTGATCATAATCCCATTAGTTTCAAGATATTAGTGGAGGATAGGTCTGGTCCTTGGGTTGAGATTCTAATTTGGAGAAAGGACAATTTTGATGGACAATATCAAAAACCTATGAACTTCCACTTAAAATTTATCCAATCACATGGACTCCATGGCCGTTTGTACAAATGAAGTCACCACCCTCTAGCTAAAGAAAATCCTTCCCATCTCTGTTGTAAATGGATATCCCTCTTTTCTGACATTGTGCCCTCTAGTCCCAGACTCTTTCAATATAGGAAACTCCCTCTCCACATCCGTTCTATCTAGGCCTTTCAATATTTGATAGGTTCCGATGAGATCCCCCCGTGTTCTTCTAAACTCCAGCGAGTTTTGACCCAGGGCAATCAAATGCTCCTTAGGCATTAATCCTGTCACTCCCAGAATCATTCTCTTGAACCTCTTCTGGACCCTTGCCAATGCCAGCACATGTTTTCTTAGATAAGAAGCCCAAAACTGCTCAAAATACTCTAAGTGCAGTCTAATGCCTTATAAAAATCCTCAGCATCACCTTCCTGTTTTTATATTCTAATCCCCTCGAAAGGAATTGCTGACATGCATTTGCCTTCCTTACCAATGACTCACCCTGCATGAAGACTCCTGAGCCACTTTGCACCTCTGATTTCTGAAATCCTTCCCCGTTTAGAAAGTAGACTATGTCTTTAATTCTCCTACCAAAGTGTATGATAATACACCTTCTTACATTATATTCCACTGGTCACTTCTTTGCCCTTTTTCCTAATCTACTAAGTCCTTCTGCAGACTTTCTGCTTCCTCAACACTATCTGCCCCTCTACCTATCTTCATATCTTCTGCAAACTTGGCCACAAATCTAACAATTCAGTCATCCAAATCATTGACATATAACGTGAAAACAAGCAGTCCCAACATCAACTTCTGTGGAACATTACTAGTCACCAGCAGCTAATCAGAAAAGGCCCCTTTTATTCCCAGTCTTTGCTTCCTGCCAGACAGCCAATCTTCTATCCATGCTAGTATCTTTCCTATAATACCATAGTCTTTTATCTTGTTAAGCAGCTACATGTGTAGCACCTTGTCATAGGCCTTCTGAAAATCTAAGTAAACGGTATTTACTGAATCTCCTTTGCCTGTCCTGTCTGCTGTTTTCTCAAAGAATTCCAACAGACCTGTCAGGCAAGAATTTCCTAAAGGAAACCATGCTGACTTTGCTAATTTTATCATGGACCTCCAAGCATGCTGAAATCACGTCCTTAATAATGGACTCCAACATCTTCTCAACCACTGATGATAAGCAAACTTATCTATAATTTTCTTTCTTCTGCCTCCCTCACTTCTTAAAGAGTGGAGTAACGTTTTCGGATGTCCAGTCCTCTGGAACCATTACATTATTGGTTAGTTACCTTCACATTTCAACTTTTCTCTCCTTATGGCTTTTTTCATTGCTTTCTGTTGTTTTTTTTAAAAAAAAAGCTTCACAATTTTTGCTATTATATGCCCTCTCTGTTGCTTTTATGTTGTCTTTGACTTTCTGTGTCAGCCACAGTTGCATCATCTTCCCTTTAGAATACTGCTTTTTCTTTGGAATGCATCTATCCAGCGGCTTCTGAACTGGTCTCAGAAACTCCAGCCATTGTTGTTCTGCTATCATTCCTGCTAAACACCCTTCCAATCAACTTTAGCCATCTCCTCTCTCATTCCTCTATAATTCCCTTTACTCCACTGTAATACTGACACATGTGACTTTAGCTTCCCCCTCTCAAAGTGCAGGGTCAATTCCAGCATATTATGATCACTGCCTCATAAGAGTTCCTTTACCTTAAGCTCCCTCCCTAACCATATCTGGTTCATTATACAACACCAAATCCAGAACCACCTTTTCTCTAATGGGTTCAACTACAAGCAGCTCTAAAAAGCTATCTTGTAGGCATTCTCCATCTTCTGATCCTATGTTACCTCTAAGTATTTGAATTCATTTTTGTTTTTACCAACAGAGCCAACCCACCATCTGTCTACCTACCTGTCCTTTCAATACAACACATATCCTTGGATGTTAAGCTCCCAACTCTGATCTTCTTTTGGCCATGAATCAGTGATGGCCATGTCATATATACCAATCTCTCACTGCGCTACAAGATCAGCTACCTTATTCCATACACTGTGTGTTTAAACATAAAATCTTCAGTCCTGTATTCATCATCCTTTTCAATTTTACCCCCATATTACCTTTCAGCTCATCCCACTAACTGCAAGTTTGCTCTTCATCTGCCTGCACTTCCTTACAGTCTCACTACACATTGCATCAACTTGTATACCAACTGCCCCATGCTCGGCCTTATCTCTTCAGTTTATATCCTCCTGCCAAATTAGCTTAAACCCTCCCCAACAGGTCCAGTAAACCTGCCTGCATTGATACTGGTGCTCATCAAGTTCAGGTGTTTTCTAGAGGCCATACTTTCCCCAGAAGCGATCCCAATGATCCAGTAGTGTGAAACCCTGATCCCTGCACCATTTCCTCAGCCACCCATTCATCTGCCATATCATCCTATTCTTACCCTCACTGGTGCATGGGACAGGTAGCAATCCAAACATTACTACCCTTAAGATCCTGATTTTCAGCTTTCTAACTTGCTATATCCTCTCTTCAGGATCTCATTCTTTTTCCTACATATTCCTGGGTGTCACCATCTTGGAGAACTTGTCCTGGACCCATCATGTACTGTAAATATAATTGTAAAGAAAAAACAACAGTATCTGTGGAGATTTGGCACGTCATCAAAAACCTTGGCAAACTTCTATAGATGTGTGATGGAAAGTGTGCTGACCGGCTACATTACAGCCTCGTATGGGAGCATCATTCCTTTGAGCAGGAAATCCTACAAAAGGTAGTGGATTCAGACAAATGCATCAGAAGCGATCCCAATGATCCCTCCCAACTATTGAGCACATCTACATGAAATGTTGCCGTAGAAAAGCAGCATCCATCATTAAAGATCCTCCCCACCCAGGCCATGCTCTTTTCTCACTGCTGCCATCAAGTATAATGATGGTGAGGTCGAAACAGAACAGGCCTGTGTGCTGGACAATGTGGAGATTAAAGAAGAAGTGTTGGATCTTCTTAAAAACATCACGATTGTTAAGTCCCCAGGGCTGGATGTGATATACCCCAGGTTGCTGTGAGAAGTGAGAGAAGAGATCGCTGGAGCAGTAGCTATGATCTTTGAATCCTCTTTGGCTGCAGGGGAGGTGCTGGAGGATTGGAGAATGGCAACTGTAGTTCCCTTGATTAAAAAAGGTAATAGGGAGAATCCTGGGAACTATAGACCAGTGAGTCTTACGTCGGTGGTCTGCAAACTATTAATAAGGATTCTTAAGGATAGGATCTATGAGCACTTGGAGAAGTACAGTCTGCTCAAGGATAGTCAACATGGCTTTGTGAAGGGAAGGTCGTGCCTCATGAGCCTAACTGAGTTTTTTGAAGAGGTAACGAAAGAAATTGATGAGGGTAGGGCGGTAGATGTGGTCTACATGGATTTTAGCAAGGCATTTGACAAGGTCCCCCACGAGAGACTCATCCAGAAAGTCATGAGGCATGGGATCAGTGGAACCTTGGCTGTTTGGATAAAAAATTGCCTTAAAGGAAGAAAGCAGAGGGTAGTAGTGGAAGGAAAGTATTCTGCCTGGAGGTCAGTGACTAGTGGAGTGCCGCAAGGATCTGTCCTGGGACCCCTGCTCTTTGTGATTTTTATAAATGACCTGGATGAAAAGGCGGAAGGATGGGTGAGTAAGTTTGCGGATGACACAAAGATTGGAGGAGTTGTGGATGGAGCTGTAGGTCACTGAAAATTACAAGAGGATATAGACAGGATGCAGAGTTGGGCAGAAAAGTGGCAGATGGAGTTCAATCTGGATAAGTGTGAGGTGATGCTTTTTGGAAGTACAAACCAGAAGACTGAGTACAGGGTTAATGGTTGGTTACTTGAGTGTGGATGAACAGAGGAACCTTGGGGTTCAAATCCATACATCCCTCAAGGTCGCTGCACAGGTTGATAGGATAGTTAAGAAGGCCTATGGGATGCTAGGCTTCATTAATAGGGGGATTGAGTTCAAGAGTAGAGAGGTCATGTTGCAACTCTACAAATCGCTGGTGAGACCACACTTAGAGTATTGTGTTCAGTTCTGGTCACCTCATTATAGGATGTGGAAGCTATGGAGAGGGTGCGGAGAAGATTTACCAGAATGTTGTCTGGATTGGAAAACAAGTTTTATGAGGCAAGGTTAGCAAAGCTGGGACTTTTCTCTTTGGAGTGTAGAAGGATGAGAGGGGACTTGATAGAGGTCTACAAGATTATGAGAGGCTGAGATAGGATGGATAGCCAGTACCTGTTTCCCAGGGCACGAATAGAAAACACCAGAGGGCATATGTACAAAGTTAAGGGAGGGAAGTTTAGGGGAGACCTCAGGGGTAAGTTTTTTTTACACAGAGGGTTGTGGGTGCCTGGAATGACTTGGGTGGTGGTGGAGGCTAAAACATTAGGGGTACTTAAGAGCCTCTTGGACAGGCACATGGATGAAAGAAAAATAGAGGGTTATGGGGTAGTGTGGGTTTAGTGTTTTTTTTAAAAAGGAATATATGGGCCAGCACAACATCGAGGGCTGAAGGGCCTATATTGTGCTGCAGTATTCTAGTGTCTAGTGACTTAATATGAGATGCTAGGATGGATCCCCTTTCTGGAGAATGTGTGACTTTCTTTAACATGGGGAGGCTGATGCATGGGCAACCACTACATGGTCTTTGTCAAATCAGAATCAGGGTCCAGTGGTATAGGATGCTAAATGACTGGGGACTGTCCACTACTACAATCTTTCTCCACCTTCACTGTCACTGTGACGAGTCATCTTCCGCCAGCTCCCCTGCTGAGATCACTCTTGGTCTGGAACCACCCTCTTGCTCTTACCGCCATGGGTGACCCTACCAGGAGCAAGAAGTCCAGCCGGCATCACTCTTGGGATCTCTGGAAATCACAAGCCTTTCCACCACGACAAGGTGACGATCCTCAGAGAAGAGTAATGCAGTATAGAAACTGGCCTTTTGGTTCATCTGGTCCACGTCAACCAAGATTCCAATCTAGGCTCATCCTAGTAATTTCTAAGGTAGGGACATGTTCGGCACAACTTTGTGGGCCAAAGGGCCTGTATTGTGCTGTAGGTTTTCTATGTTTCTATAAGGTACAAGTGCCTAGGACTTGCACCATCAGGTTCACGTACACTTACTACCCCTCAAACATCGGGCTCTTGAATAAAAGGAGATAACCACACTCATACATGAGGAAATCTGCAGATGCTGGAATTTCAAGCAACACACACAAAAAAATGCTGGTGAACGCAGCAGGCCAGACAGCATCTATAGGAAGGGGTACTGTCGACATTTGGGGCCAAGACCCTTCGTCAGGACTAACTGAAAGAAGAGATAGTAAGAGATTTGAAAGTGGGAGGAGGAGGGGGAGATCCAAAATGATAGGAGAAGACAGGAGGGGGAGGGATGGAGCTAAGAGCTGGAAAGTTGATTGGCAAAAGGGACATGAGGCTGGAGAAGGGAGAGGATCATAGGACGGGAGGCCTAGGGAGAAAGAAAGGGGAAGCCCAGAGGATGGGCAAGGAGTATAGTGAGAGGGACAGAGGGTGAAAAAGGAGCGAGAGAGGGAGAAAGAGAGAGAGAGAGAGAGAAATTAATAATAAATAAATAACGGATGGGGTACGAAGGGGAGGTGAGGCATTAACGGGAATTAGAGAAGTCAATGTTCATTCCATCACGTTGGAGGCTACCCAGACAGAATATAAGGTGTTGTTCCTCCAACCTGAGTGTGGCTTCATCTTGGCATCTTGACAGTAGAGGAGGCCGTGGATAGACACATCAGAATGGGAATGGGGCCACAGAAGCTCCTGTCCACTCCTCAAACTATGGAACACCCCATCCCCCCCCGTCATGAATGCACTCCTCTTCCTTTCCCCTTCCCTTTGAGTCACAGAGCCAGGTTCAGTGTCAGAGGCTCAGTCACTGTAGCTTCCCCCTGGTGGGTCATTCCCTCCCCTGCCCCAACAGTATTCAAACCTGTATACTTATTATTGTGAACAACGGTCACAGTGGTATTGTGCACTCGCCACCTATTCCCTTTTCCTCCCCTTACAGTCACCTAGCTACGTAGCTCCTGTCATTCACCCATATCAGGCTCTCAAACCTCTTCAACCTCATTTGCCCCAGCGCTGAACTATTCCCACAATCTACGGGCTCACTTTCAAGGACTCTTCATCTCATGGTCTAGATATTTATTGCTTATTTAATATATGTTTTGTATTTGCATAGTTCATTGTCTTTTGTACATTGGTTATTTGTGCACCCTGCTGGGAGCAGTCTTTCATTGGTTCTATTATGGTTCTTCAATTTACTGAGTGTGCCCACAAGAAAATGAATCTCAGGGTTGTATATGCTGACATAGTGTACAAGTACTTTAATAATCAATTTACTTTGAACTACTTCATTTCCTTTTGCATCACAAATATATTTAAGATTGATCTCAACGTAGAATGAATCCAAATAATTATTTTTTAAGAGGATAACCTGACACATTATTAAAATTTGATAACTTCCCATCAAGTAGTTTAAGACAATAAAATATAGGGCCACAAAGAGGGCTGTTTAAATACAGAGAAAAAGCAACTTATGATTGTTGTCTTGAAGAGTGCCTTGAAAAAGTATTCAGCCACCAACCCTTTAATCACATAAATGAGTATTACAACCAGCAACTTTGATCAATTTAACTAGAATTTTAATTGTGAATCACATGTTCCTTTTTTCACAGTAGAGCCCAAAAAAACAGGATATTGTAAAGCCTGAAAAACTAAAATGTCAAAGATATTTTTAAAATAATGTCAGCAGTTCAAAACTATCCTCCCACCCCCACTTAGCTCAGCACTTAGTTGAACCACCTCTCTCAGCTATTTACAGCCAGTAGTCTTTTTGGATAAGTTTCTATTAACTTTGCTCAACATGATGGAGCAAGATTTGCCCATCCTTCCTTGCAAAATTGCTCAAACTGTGCTAGGTTATTTAAGGAGCGGCAGTGGACGGCAATCTTGAGGTCTTGCCACAGACGTTCGATCGTGTTAAGGTCAGGACTCTGACTGGGCCTCTCAAGGACATCAATTTTCTTCACTTGAAGCTACTCCATGCTTGTTCTGACACTGTGCTTTGGGTCATTGTCCTGCTGAAAGACCAACTTTCTCCCCAGTTTAAGCTTTCTGGCAGAGGCACACAGTTTTTTTAAAATCCAGGATCTCTCTGTGTTTAGCAGCTTTCATCTTCCCTTCAATCCAGATCAGATTTCCAGTCCCTGCTGCTAAAAGGCATCCCCATAGCATGATGTTACCTCCACGATATATGCTTTGAGGCATTTTCAGTGCCCTTCCCCAGATTGGTGCTTCTCCTTTGTAACTTCACTGATTTGTCTTGAATGCTCTTTTGCTTTCATTTTGGTTTCCATACATTTGGGCCTTAGAGACAGGGTACTTATTTTTATGAGTTCATTGGAAACAGGTGATCCTCTAATTTTCTACATCAACAAACTGGGTGAGTAGGTACAGTATTACAGGTAATACTGTATATTGTACTTAAGAAAAGTTAGCATAGTAATTACAAAGAGGATAAATTCATTTTCAGTATAATAACTTTGGGTTGTAATTTTAAGTAATATTGACAGGTTTCAGAATTTTTCTTTGAATTTGACATGATGCATAATCTTTAGTAGATTAGCTCAAAAACTTCTACTTCAATATATCTTAAATGTAGAAAATGGATCAGGAAAATCTGGAAACAGCTGGTGAGAGGGAGCTGATTACCTTTCCAAGGCAGTGTATCTCTGAGACCCTGGTTTGGAGTTTGGAAGTTGGGTGTGTTACTGTGGAAGTGAGACATGTTAACCATTGGTTAATCTTGCTGAAGAATGTGGACATAGAGTGAAAACTGGATCAAGCTCAGGTTTGAAATCTGCCATAGTTAAAAATAATTTCTGGTTTTTCAAAAACTGATCGTTTGAAATTCAGACCAGATGAGTCATTTCCATTTCATTGTTCAACAAAATTTATTTAGGGAACAAGAAAATTGACTATAAGTTTATTGTCATTGCTCAAGACAACAAGATTGCAGTGCTACTCCAGCATATTTACAATGCACATGGTATGGCTTAATTAAAATAAGTAAACAAACAAAAATTCCCATGTTTACATGCAGCGGCACAACAGCATTTGGGAAGAAGATGTTTCTGTACCTCCTACCAGATGGCAGAAGACTGAACAGACAGTGTCTGGGATGGGATGTGTCTTTAATGATGTAGAAATTGAGAATGTTGATTGTTTAAGAGTCTGGTAGTTGGGTCCCAGCGATGTGCTGAGCTGTCCTAATCACCCGTTGGAGTGCTTTGTGATCTGTCTTGCTGCAGCTAGAGTAGCACAGTCATTCTACATGTCAGTATGCCCTCTATCGCACATTAATAAAGTTGGCCAGCAATTTTTGAGGCAGATTAGCTCTTCTTAAGCACCCAATACCTTTAAATAAGGTAGAGTACACATACAATGTGGATACTTCTGAAACACATTTCAAATATGCATTTTAGATTGAAAATTAACTTTAAATATCATATCATGCTCTTTCTTCAGCAGCAAACTCTGCCTAAAATCTATCAATCATCCAAAGTTTGTAACATACCTCATCACTTTGAGTAGACTATCCCAGCATGTTCGCTACTCTGCTAATTTAAATATTTCTTAATTATAACCTATTTTATTAGATTAACAAAGAATCGCAACAATTGATGACCCTTACTTACTTTCTTTAGGAACTAACTGTAGCAAATTGTAGTTAACTTTCAGCGTTAATGCTGCTAGACTCTGTTTCCTAGTCAAGATTTTAAAGAAAGCATTATAAAAGTTCCAAAGTCCAAGAAAATGGTTCATTTCATAATGAGGTGGTGAATATTCAATGCCCAATATCTCAAGTTAATTCTAAATATTCTTATAATAACTTTCGATATAGTCCATTTGGGATTTTCCAAAATAGTTTCATAATGCTCTTTTGTCAGTTCTTCCCACTGTTTCCCAGCTCCACCCTTAACTACATTTTACAGCTGATTTGGATTTTCCAAGTTTTTAAAAAAAGAGTGACTGCATCAAGTTCAAAAATCTCTCCGAATGCTTGCATTTTTGGTGGTCAAAGCAGCATTCTCATACGGTATTTCCTTTTCAAAATCAATTGATTACAGAATGTGAACTTGATTAAGAGGAAGTGGGTGCTGTGATACAAAAACATTAAAAGAATTTAAGCGGAATCAGAGACAATGCAACAAAATCAGGGAGTGTGAAATGTCTGGAGTACTATTTTGAGAATTTGTGCAGAACAAGCAGTCAGAGAGCAAGAAGTAAAGAAAGATAGAGAGAGTAAGCGAGTGGGGAAGATTGATGAATATCCCATAAAAAGAGAATGCAGATTAAAAACCATCCAGAGACACCGAAACTCTGAGCAGATTTGAAATTTGAGTACCCTGCAAGGAAACAGAACCTGAGCAAAGAGAATCAACCTACAACCACATCTACAAATCTCATAGCGAGGGGGAATTCAACTGTTGGGACCAGACTCCCATTGTAAATATCAGGAGGTAATCAACTTCTGCATGAATATTGAAGGCCTGATCATCCTGGCCCAGCTCCACCAGGAAATTTGGAACACACACTAAGATCTCTGGGCTGATTCATCTGAAAGATCATTTTAAAGGTGTGAGGAAGGAAGGCAGAAATGAGGCAAGTTAGTTTTGTAATTAACAAAAACATATTCACAGTCAAATCTGTATGCACTTAGAAGATTTTTAAATGTGTTTTTAAATTTTTAAATGAATACTTAAAATTTTAAAATCTCATTGTTTTGAACACAATGAACTTTTGGGACATTCTGAGGCTGTAAATACTTAGTTCAACACAGCACAGGAACAGTTCCTTTGACCCACAATTCCTTTGCTGACCACCATGTCAATTTAAACTAATCCCACTTGCCTGCACAAAGTCCAAAGAGCTCCATTCCCTGCTTGTTCGTGTGTTGCTCTAAATGACTCTTAAGAGTACTGAAATCTGCTAGTAACTCTTCCCCTGGCAGCATGATGTAGCCACCCACCACACCGTTTAAAATGCTGCCTTGTAAATCTCCTTTAAACCTCCTCCCTCTCACCTTACTGTACCTTGGGAAAAAGACTAACCATCTATCACAGCGGTCCCCAAACACCGGGCTGCGGACCGGTACCGGGCCGCAAAGCATGTGCTACCGGGCCGCGAGGAAACGATATGAGTCAACTGCACCTTTCCTCATTCCCTGCCATGTCCACTGTTGAACTTGAACGCATGCGAGGACATCAGTCGGTCATTAACCTACAACTACTCGAGTAAAAAACAAATGTCGCTTGAGAGTTTCTTTGGAAGAGATGGTAGGGGACATAAAAGGCCTAATGATGATAACGCAGAGACAGCTGAGGACAAGACTGTAAGCAAAAAAAAAAGCTTCCTTCAACAGAATCTACAAGTTCTCCATAAAATATGGCTTAATTGTGACCACTGACTCGCATGCTCCAAGCCCCCTGTGTGTGTTATGTGGAGACAAGCTGTCTAATGAGGCAATGAAGCCCTCAAAACTGCTTCGGCACCTTGAGTCCAAGCACCCTGCACTTAAAGACAAATCTGTTGAGTTTCTTGAGCGGAATAAACATGAGCAAGCGGGACAGAAGCAAGTGCTGAGAGACACCACTTCCACAAATGCTGCTGCTCTGAGAGCGTCGTACTTAGTGGCTAGCCGTATTGCTAAGGCTAAAAAGCCTTTCACTGTTGGTGAAGAATTGATTCTGCCTGCTGCCAAGGACATGTGCCGTGAACTGTTGGGAGAAGCTGCAGCTAACAAGATGGCACAGGTTTCTCTTTCAGCTACCACAGTTTCAAGGAGAATCGATGACATAGTGGAGGACATCAAAGCACAGCTGTCAGAATGGCTTAACGAGTCTGGTTTCACTCCCCGAGTCAAAGAGGTTGCTCCTGAATGCCAGTCTACACACTGTGTCACACACAGGGAAATGCTGGCTAGCCAGAAAATGTCACCTGATCTTAACAGCATATTGAGTGACGTTGTTGAAGTTATCAATCACATCAAAGCAAAAGCCCTTAACTCACGTCTGTTTGAGCAGCTTTGTGAGGAAATGGATGCAGAGCACAAACGCCTTCTCTTACACACTGGAGTCAGATGGCTATCAAGGGGGAGAGCCCTGGCCAGGGTTTTTGAGATAAGAGAGCAGCTACAGAGATTTCTTTCAGGGGAAAAAGTCACCACTGGCAGCACACTTCTGTGACGAGATAACAAAACTAGCTTATCTGTGTGACATCTTCAGCCTGCTCAATGAACTCAATATGTCACTTCAGGGGAGAATGACAACTGTCTTGAAGTTGGCAGATAAAATGTCTGCTTTCAAAGCCAAACTGGAACTGTGGGGACAGCTAGTGGACAGGGGCATATTTGACATGTTCCCAACATTAGCTGGGACTCTGGGAGAAACTGAGGCTCACAGCTGGTGCGCGATCACCTATCTTCACTGTTGACAGAATTCGATCATTACTTCCCAAACCCAAATGACCCAAGACGGCAAAGGAATGGGTCTGTGACCCATTTGTAAATGTCTCCTGTGAATCATCCATGTCAGCGTGGGAAGATGATCAACTTCTTGAGCTTGCAAATGACAGCGGGCTGAAAAGTATGTTTGACATAACATCTCTGCCGACATTCTGGATCAAAGTCAAGGCTCAATATCCTGAGATAGCCACGAAAGCACTGAAAACATTGCTTCCATTTCCGACATCATATCTCTGCAAAGCGGAGTTTTCCGCAATGAATGCAACAAAAACTAAAATGCGGAATAGTCTGGACATAAGGAACCCCCTTATGACTTATCACTAAATTCATGCAAGGAAAATATGTGCTGTGTTTAATATTAAATTTGTTAGATAAACCCTTTTAGAAGCAAAATTGTGTGTATTAGCCACTGATAAGTGACTTATAACCTATATTCTGGTCGTGATTAACACCACCCCCGCACCCTCCCCCCCCCCCCCCAGGTCGGCAAGAATATTGTCAATATTAAACCGGTCCGCGGTGCAAAAAAGGTTGGCGACCCCTGATCTATCAGAACCGATGGCGCTCGATTTTGTACACTTCCATCAGGTTGCAACCATCCCATAGCATTTAATATACTAGAGAAAATACTTTTTTGTCCAACCTCTCTTTGTATCTACACACCCTGGTGAACTTCTGCAGCCTCTCCACAGTCCCGACATCCCTCCGGTAATATTGTGAGCAGAAATGCACACCACTTGCTAAATATGGTCTAACTAAAGCCTTATACGGCTGCGTGATATGCCAAATCTTAGACCATGAGACCATAAAACAAAGGAGCAGAAGGTGGCCATTCAGCCCATCGAGTCTGCTCCGCCATTTTATCATGAGTTGATCCATTCTCCCATTTAGTCCCACTCCCCTGCCTTCTCACCATAACCCTTGATGCCCTGGCTACTCAGATACCCATCAATCTCTGCCTTAAATACACCCAATGACTTGACCTCCACTGCCGCCCGTGGCAACAAATTCCACAGATTCACCACCCTCTGGCTAAAAAAATTTCTTCGCATCTCTGTTCTGAATGGGTGCCCTTCAATCCTTAAGTCATGTCCTCCCGGACTAGACTCCCCCATCATGGGAAACAACTTTGCAACATCCACTCTGTCCATGCCTTTCAATATTTGAAATGTTTCTATGAGGTCCCCCTCATTCTTCTACACTCCAAGGAATACAGTCCAAGAGCAGTCAAACGTTCCTCATATGTTAACCCTCTCATTCCCGGATTCATTCTAGTGAATCTTCTCTGAACCCTTTCCAACGTCAGCACATCCTTTCTTAAATAAGGAGCCCAAAACTGCACACAGTGCTCCAAGTGAGGTCTTATCAGTGCCTTACAGAGCCTCAACATCACATCCCTGCTCCTATACGCTATTCCTTTAGAAATGAATGCCAACATTGCATTCGCCTTCTTCACCACCGACTCAACCTGGAGGTTAATCTTAAGGGTATCCTGCACGAGGTCTCCCAAGTCCAGTTGCATCTCAGAACTTTGAATTCTCTCCCTATTTAAATTATAGTCTGCCCGTTTGTTTCTTCTACCAAAGTGCATAACCATACACTTTCCAACATCGTATTTCATTTGTCACTTCTTTGCCCATTCTCCCAATCTATCCAAGTCTCTCTGCAGACTCTCCGTTTCCTCAGCACTACCGGCCCCTCCACCTATCTTTGTATCATCAGCAAACTTAGCCACAAAGCCATCTGTTCCATAATCCAAATCATTGATGTACAACCCAAAAAGAAGCAGCCCCAACACGGACCCCTGTGGAACACCACTGGCAGCCAACCAGAAGAGGATCCCTTTACTCCCACTCTCTGTTTCCTGCCAATCAACCAACGCTCTATCCACGTATGTAACTTTCCCGTAATTCCATGGGCTCTTATCTTGTTTAGCAGCCTCATGTGCGGCACCTTGTCAAAGGCCTTCTGAAAATCCAAATACACAACATCCACTGCATCTCCCTTGTCTAGCCTACTTGTAATTTCCTCAAAAAATTGTAATAGGTTTGTCAGACAGGATTTTCCTTTAACCCTATCTTGTCATGTGCCGCCAGGTACTCCATAAGCTCATCCTTGACAATCGACTCCAACAACTTCCCAACCACCGATGTCAAGCTAACAGGTCTATAATTTCCTTTTTGCTTCCTTGCGCCCTTCTTAAATAGCGGAGTGACATTTGCAATCTTCCAGTCCTGCGGAACCATGCCAGAATCTATTGACTTTTGAAAGATCATTGCTAATGCCTCTGCAATCTCCACAGCTACTTCCTTCAGAACACGAGGGTGCATTCCATCTGGTCCGGGAGATTTATCTACCTTTAGACTATTCAGCTTCCTGAGTACTTTTGCTGTCGTAATTGTGACTGCGCACACTTCTCTTCCCTGACACCCCTGAGTGTCTGGTATACTGCTGATGTCTTAAACTCATTGCCCTGACTGATGAAGGCAAGCATATCATATGCCTTCGTTATCACTCTGTGGCACTTTCCTTGGCACTTTGAGGGAGCTATAGACTTGTACAGAAGATCCCAAGGGTACTGACATTTTTCTGCATACACTTGACTTCACAATGTACAAACTTCACACTTGTCTGGACCCTGTGCGCTTTTCCAACTGATCTATATCCCGTTGCATCCTTTGACAACCTTCCTCACTATCCACAACTCTGCCAATTTTCATGTCTGCCTACAATTTGAACCAAATCAACAGAGACACCAGAGATTCCAGCACTGATCCCTGCAGAACATCACCAGTCAGAATAACACTGCTCCACCACTACCCTGTCTCCAATGGCCAAGCCAATTTTGAATCCAGTCTACCATTTCACGATGTGCCTTAATCTCCTGGATTGGTTTATCATAAGGCAGACATCCCACCCTGCAAAAACTCATTTCAGGGAGGTAGCATCCCCAACCCCCACAACCCCATATCACCCCTCCCCCCGGTCGACCTCCAAGGGTGTGTGTAATACCTTCTTTAGTGATTTTGTCTAATCTGTAAACCAAGTTGGGTATATGCAGACAATGTGACATTAAAATATATACTTATGTTATATTTATTCTGTTACAACTTTAAGCAAGTCTACAGGGAGTTTGGCCTCATCACGTAGGACATCAATAGAGCAGCTCCTTAGCAGCTAGCCAGCTAGTTTAAATAATGTTAACTACGCTAATGAATGAATGACACGTGTTAAACTCACCTTTTACATTTTAACCCACCAAGGGCAATAGTAAAGTCACTGTTGCAACCAGTGCAGCGAGCAACACTGTCATTATTTTTGAGGTCGACTGTAAAGCCCGCCCACAGAGAAAACTGACAGGTTTACTTAGCACGAAGAGAGACCAATCAGGATGCTCGTTTTCGCGCTCCCTCTCACTCTCAAAAAAATCGATTTCCGGGATATCGTATATAATTTCCGGGCATCAGGGAGCCACTATCAATATGCGGGAGACTCCCAGAACTTCTGGGAGAGGTGGGATATCTGTCATAAGGGATCTTTTTGAATGTTTTACTTAAATCTTGAGAGTTCTGATAAAAAGCAAGCTGGAATATGGCTTTGCTGCCGACCAAATCATTGTTCTTGAAATTGGATGGCTGATATATGATCTCATGTCTCAGCTGCACCAGGCAAGACCCTGCTGCTGTTGAGTTCCAACATGTTTGCATTCAGCAAGATTACTTTTCCAGATGTTGAAAGGACAGTGGACAATGCTGACATACATCAACAGCCAGTCCAGTCAATAGGTCTCATTCAGAAAAATCCAGACAATCTGGACCAATTATTCCAGGCGTCAGAAAATCACAAACACAAGAGATTCGGCAGATGCAAGAAATTCTGAGTAACACATACAAAATGCTGGAGGAAAGGAATAAACAGTCAATGTTTCAGGCTGAGACCTGAATCCTGATGAAGGGTCTCGGCCCAAAACGTCGACTGTCTATCCTTTCCACAGACGCTGCCCGACCTGCTAGGTTCCTCCATCATTTTGTGTGTGTTGCTTCACCTGTTAGGCATTTTTAAGAGCAGAAAAGGTGGCATGTGAGAAGTGCATCTGTAAAGTAGATCTTTGTGGGTATCAGGGGCGTTGGTAAAGCAAACCCTAAACTCAGTGAAATTACTTGTAACAAAGAATAGAAGTGTTGGGAGAAAGAGTTCATATGCAGTATTCCAAGGGTCATTTCCCCAGTCATGTGGCAGAGCAGTTTAAGAACGAGTGATTAGAAAATCAGTGATTGTGCCTAGAATAATGCCAGGAAGAGAGGTTTCACTTTACTGGATGTGAGCATCTGTCCATGGACAGATAGAATATACTCTTCCAAAACAGGCCGTAAATTAACAGGATAGCCTGGGGGTCAAATCGGATAATAGATTGATAGTGAAATAGCAAAGCTTTTAAACTAGGAATTTGAAGTGGGGTTGGATGGTGAGGGGGTAGGGTGTGGAGATTGTTATAATCGGGACATTAAAAGTAACAGCCATAACTGGTTGGAGCAACAGCGCTGATACAACCCATGAAAAGAAAGTTCATGGTCTGGAGGATTTAGTTACAACTGGGAAGAGTAAAGAATGAATCTAGTTTGCAGCTTGGATTAATGAAAAAAATACACAAAACAATAAAAATAGATTTTGCTAAAAACAAAGTTACATTTGAGATCTTGTAATATCTGCAGAGTGTCCCAAAATGTTTTAAAGACAAAGCAGTAGTTTTGATGTGTGGTCACAATTTTAATAAAGAGGATGGAGCAATCAACATAGTCACTAACATCTGCTGTAGAGTAATGATGTAAATAAACATCATTTCTTTACCAGCTTTCCTTACAGGTCAATGTTGGCCAGGGAGATCCATTAAAAATCAAAACCCTATCTAAATAGGAGTTGAAGTTCATTACACAGAAAATCTGACACAGGGATAAAGAGTTACACAAATAGTGCAAAATATTGCAGATGCAAGAAATAGGAACTAAAAGCCGAAGCAGCTGAGGTTCTGGCAGCATATAAACTATTCAATCTATTTCTTTATCAAATGACCTTGCAGCAGAAATGGAAAGAGAATAGGGGTTGAAGTTGTATGGGTGGGGGGAAAGGAAAGAAAAGACAGAGAGACAGAGAAAGAGAGGAGAGAGAAAGAAAGAGAACAAAAGAAAAAGACAGATTGTGAAGGGGAGGGGGAGGGGCACGCATGGAGGGGAAGAGTGGGGGGAGGGGAAGAGGGGCACAGACGCCGACACACACACACACACACACACACACACACACACACACACACACACACACACACACACACAGATCTTCAACCTACCACCAGAGAGGAGAGAGGGGGGGAAATAAGATGAGTGTAGCTAATGACCTGAAGTTGTTTAAAAGAATGGTGTTGTGTCAAATTGAATGTTCAGTCTTTCAGTCTGAGTTATGTCAACAACCGGAAGGTTTACTCCTCTTGACTGGACCACTGCTACCCAAGCGCCTGCCCCTTCTAATGTTATGATTAAAACATCCTGCCTGGAGACGTATCTCAAAGCCAAGCACACTGATGTGAATAATTTGGATCTCTTGAAATTGAGGCTGCCCTTTTGCAATAAGATGAATGTCTGATTGGTACAATTTGTTGATTGGCCACCCAAAAGTGAACAAACAACCATAATTACCTGACAAAATTGTGCCTGCAACAAATAGATGAAAATCCATTAGCCCTTTGAGCAAATAATTAAAACCCCATGATGCAATGACTTTGTTCTGAAATCAACTCGTTGGCCCAATCAGTTAACAGTTTTTAGATTTAAAACTTCTCAGTGATGCGCAAAATGACAAATGTTACTAATCCTTTAAAACAGAAAAGATTAATGGAAAAAAATACTGCTGTATGATATTAAAAAACATATGCCAGTGTAATATCAGAACAGTACATTACCACATAAATCACTGAAAATTCAAAAACATTACTCTGTAAGCTATTTAAAAATAGATTAATTTCATCAAAAAGCCGACCCCCTTTAAAACCTACTTCAACATTGAAAATGTTTTGGCCTTGAAAGGTGCAGTTCATTTTGTGTGAACAGTAGGCAAGCTATTCTTGTATTTTATTTCTTGAGCAGATTTGAAGCATACAGTGGAAAAACACACACCTCCATCCTCTCTTTGTTTGCCCTTGAAACAGCAATATTTGTGAGTCCTAAGTTTTTATTAATATCGGTATATATTTAATAGATATATTTGGAAGGAAATATTGTGTTTATCATAAAGATATCGTTGCTCCACGAGTTTACTCTTGTTTATGGAATATAGTTATGGACTATTGCGTGCTTACCTTGGTTAGCACAGATTGTGAGAATACTGACATTAGTATATTCAGGCGTATGATTATTCTATAATGAATTTAATATGTACTTTACTTAACTTTCTGCAGTTTCACAAGTAAAATCTCATTAAAAACCCTTAAGAAAGGGTGTCTTGGAGGATTTTTGAGAAGATGTTTAACTCGCTGCATAGCTCTGTAGTGATGCACTGTGAGGGCAGTAGAGTGAAAAGATAGCTTGTCTTCAAAAGCATCTCCCGTGGACTGGAGAGGCATCTGATTGCTGTAGACAATAATATTGGCTTCCAACCCAAGCAATATCAATTGCCAAGACCTGAAAGTCAGAGCAGAATGTCACTCATTGATGGCATCTTCGTGACGCTTAAACAAAACCACAACTAGCACTGCTGCAGCACGAGCTTGCACCAAAGCTGAAGCGGTAAGAATAAGAGTGGCTTATACTAAGCGCAATGTTGAGATGCAAATAGAGGAAGCTCATGGACATGGAGAAAGCGCAGGAATAGCAGAGGAAAAGGTATATGAAGCAGCAACTGACTTCCGCAATGGTGGATCTATAACTAGAATCAGTCATGCTTTGCCATCACAACAGCCAATGAATCCTATTGAAAAATATGTCCAAGCACATTTTGGCTATATAAAAAAAAGTGCTCCAGCTCCACAAGGGGAAGATGTCCATACCACACAACCCACATGCCTTTCACATAGCCCGGTATTAACAATCAAGGTCAACAGCAATAAGGACCCACAACACCCACTTTTGCAGTTCCATCACAGCAAATACCCTCAGTCAAAAGTCACTACTAATGTCAACCCCTTCTGCGCAGACAAAGACAGACTAAACTTCCATCCATTTCAGAACACACATTCAGCAAATCAGTCTCCACAATGCTCTCACTCAGAAGCTGTAGGTGCATTAGAATTGGTTTGGTATCAGGACTAAAAGTGTTCAACAAACAGTCTCTTAGTCATCTGTCCTGGAAGGGAAGCTTTTGCAATGCCATGGAAGGACCAAGTCTCAAAACTAGCCTGGTCTCAAGTCCTCTCTGTAAGTGGTTTGATGGGGAGTGTTAGGGCAGTGTACATTAATAAACCAGCTAAGGGGTTTACAAATGCTGTAGCAGAGCCTGGACAAGTGCTATGGCTCTCCAGAAACAATTGAAGAATCTCCCTTCAGCAGACTCGAAAACTTTCCAAAGCTCTCAAACAAAGAACTGTGGACATTTCGGGCCGAGACCCTTCATCAGGGCTAACTGAAGGAAGAGCTAGTCAGAGATTTGAAAGTGGGAGGGGGAGGTGGGGCATACGTACCCTCATACCCCATCCATTATTTATTTATATACACACATCCTTTCTCTCTCTCTCTCTCCTTTTTCTCCCTCTGTCCCTCTCATTATCTCCCTTGCCCATCCTCTGGGTTTTTGACCCCTGCCCCTTTTCCTTCTCCCTAGGCCTCCTGCCCCATGATCCTCTCATATCCCTTTTGCCAATCACCTGTCCAGCTCTTGGCTCCGTCTCTCCCCCTCCTGTCTTCTCCTATCATTTTGGATCTCCCCCTCCCGCTCCTACTTTCAAATCTCTTACTAGCTCTTCCTTCAGTTAGTCCTGACAAAGGGTCTCGGCCCGAAACGTCAACTGTACCTCTTCCTAGAGATGCTGCCTGGCCTGCTGCGTTCACCAGCAACTTTGATATGTGTTGCTTGAACTTCCAGTATCTGCAGAATTCCTCGTGTTTACGTACACAAAGAACTGTGGAAGCTTCTGGAGTTTGCAAGACGCTAAGTTTCTTGGACACAGCAACAGGAACAACCCCTGTAGTGGGAAAACTTAAACTATAGAACATGGAAGAACAGTGGATACCTGAATAGTTCGAGTATAAAATGAAGCATCATGTCCCCTATCTGCCATTTTCATTCTTTGAGGGATTCCACTCCTGCCACGCAGAAATGCAAAATAACCCTAGTTTTATGGTCTCAACTTCCAGCAGCATCTAATTCAAAGAAAGGCCTCCACCAAAAGCATGGAAAGCTAAAACCTCTATCATGATCAAAAAATAGAAGCAGGAAACTTTATCATGAACCCCAACAGAAAATGCCCTGTCCATTAGAAATCTCGCCCCTTAAGGAAATGCAGAGGAAACACTTTCTGAAGGAGCACTTAATATATTTCAAATGTTGTGCTTCAACAGCACACCAAACAAAAGACTGTAAAGCTATTACACACTGCACTGAGTGCAACAGTGACCAGCATATATCAGCACTTCATTCAGGGCCAGCACCTTGGGCTAAGGCTGGTTCCAACACACCCGCAGCAGAGCACAGTGGGGAGCCAGCTGAGCATTCATCAGAGAAATGTGGGGAAGGCTTCCAAGGCAACTCCTGCTCTAAAGTATGTCTAGTCAACATCTACCTGAAAGAATATCCTGAGAAAATAATAAAGACATATGTAACATCAGATGATCAGAGCAATATTCTTTAACATATTCAGTATTCAAAGTTCTATTTCCCAACACACTCTAAAGACATGTTCTGGAACATCAGAAGTTGCCGGATGAAGGGCCCATGGATTTGTTGTAGAGCTAATAGGAGGGGAGGTCTCATTGACAGCAACCATATTCTCACCAACAGGGATGAAATCCCAACTCCTGAAGCTGCACATGTATGTTCACATCTTAAGGCCACAGCTGACAAGACCTCCCAACTGACTCTTCTGCTGAGATTCTCCTGTTGCTTGGCAGAGATACCATCCACGCACATAAGGTATGTGAACAGCCAAATGCTTGGCACAATGCACCTTATGCCCAATGATTGGACCTGGATTGGATCATAGTGAGTGAAGGCTCATCAGCCCATCGTCAGCACATTTAGGACTAATATCCTGGTGAATGGGTGCCCAAGTCATTTCAGACCCTGTGAGAGTAGAATCTATGAACGGGAGGACTGTAGGTAAGCAAGCAGCCTGACAAAATGTACTTACCTCTGATCAATCAGATTTAGCCAAGCTGGTCCTCTGTCATATGGAAGATTACTATATACCAGCACCTTCCACCGAAGACGAGGTCTTCCTTTGAATCACGAACAAAGAGTTTAAGAAAGGAATCAAAACAGTCAGGTAGCTCCTCTTCCTTTTTGGTTGCCACAACTCCCACCAAACAGCAGAGAGCAGGCCCTCAGCTGACTCATGTCCCACAGTCGCACATTGAGAAGGAAACCAGAAATGAATGATTATGACACTGGGTTTGTGGAGAGACTCTTCAGGAACAATCATGCTGGGCTAGCTCTGCCACCAGATCACAACAAAGACAACTGGTATTTGCCCAACTTTGGTGTTTGTCACTCCCAGAAATCTGTATCAATACAAGTTGTCTTTGATTCAGCTGTGCTGTTCAAAGGCATACCATTGAATAATGTGCTCTTGCAGGCCTCAATAACAGTCTGATCAGTGTCCTCATACGCTCCAAAAGTGAGTCTGTTGCAGTGATGGCAGACATCAAACCTATGTTCCACGGCTTCCTAGTGAGAGAGGATCATCAAGATTATTTCAAATTTGTGTGGTTTCGTGACCACCAATGGAGTATCTCATGAGAGTTCATGTATTTGGTAACACTCCCTCGCTAGCTGTCTATGGCCTTCACAGGACAGATATTAAGGGTTAGAAGGAATTTGGGACTGAAGCACAGAAGTACAGAGAGACATTTCTATGCTGCCGATGATCATCTTAAATCATTTTCCAATGTAGACGAATCAGTCAGTGTGTTGAAAGCAGTGCAAGACATGTTAGCGCAGTCTAATCTCAGACTTCAGAAGATCACATCCAACAGTGCTGAGATCATGCAATGTTTCCCATCTGAAGATCTGGCCAAAGGGCCATAGAATCTTGATCTTGGACAGGAACTCTCTCCTTTGCAATGCAGTCTGGGCCTTGGATGAGACCTCGTCACCGACACTCCTTCCAGGTCACTGATAACGAAAGACACTTTACACAATGTGGCGTGCTATCAAATATCAGCAGCCTATATGACCCTCTTTGAGACACTGCTCCAGTCAGTATCCAGGATGGCTTCATGCTAAAAGAGAGTTGACCATGGATATTTGTGGATGAGATGTCCCACTCCCTAAACAGAAACATGAGCACTGGCAGTAGTCGAGTTCTTTCCTGCAGGATCTTAAAGGTTTGAAGATTCCAAGAACCTACACAACAATTATGCAATCTGCAGCTCAAAAGAAAGAGGTCTGCATCTTCTGTGATATGTTAACTAAGACTATTACTGCTGTTGCATATCTTACGGATGCAGACACTGCTGGATACAGTGAAGTTGGGTTCATCCTGGGCAAGGCTAAGCTCATCCCCAAACTAGATCTCACCATACCAAAGCTTGAACGATGGCAGAGATGATAACTGAAGAGCTGGGCACAGAATTAGATGATATCGAGTTCTTTACCAATAGCAAGGTTACTCAGTTATATATTTGATGGAACAAGGACATTCTATGTTTATGCACAGAATAGGATCCAACGTATCAGGCAATCAACCCAGAAGTGCCAACGGAACTATGTTCCTACTAATCGCAACCCAGTTGACCATGCCACAAGAGAGCTCCAAGCTAATCATCTCATCTTCTCCAATTCATTAACTGGCCCAGCATTTCTTGCTGTCCCCACCAGGAGCGTCATCAAGGCTGGTATTTTCTTAGTGAGAACGGTTAGAGACTGAATAATAATATTGTTTACAAGACCAGTCTTTGAGACTATCCTAGTGTGAAATGACCATTTGACTTTAGATTCAGTAGTTAAACTTGACATCCTACGGGTGCCAGGCAGGGAGTGTACTAACCTCTAACGGTGTACTTTGTTTTGTATTAACAATACTTCTTGTACATAAGCTTTTTTTTAATATCACTTCCTACGCGGATTTGTTTTCACGGGTTAGATGATTCGACTTGAAGCACAAGATGGTGTTACCCTTGAAACAGCAATACCTGCAAGTCTTTTGTTAATCTCAGAAAAATTTAGCAGATATATTTTGGAAGTAGTATGTTTATCGTTCATTAAGATATTGTTATGCCACCAGTCTACTCTTGTTTACACAGCATAGTTATGGAGTACTGCATATGTGTATTACCTTGGTTAACATCAATTGTGAGAATAATTGACAGTATTGGTATATTCAGGTGCACGTCAATCCTGTATTGAATTTAATACATATTTTACTTAATTTACTGCAGTTTTACAAGTAAGACCTCATTTAAAACACAGAAAGCTTCCATCTCAGGTGATTTTTGAGGTGGTGTTTAACTCGCAGCATAGCTTTATACATATGCACTGCAGGGGCAGTAGGGTATATTTATAAATGTTTGCCAAATAGGGAAAAAAAAAAGAGAATTTAAGTTTTTTTTTATCTAACAGGGAAGAAATGAATCAATTTTTGAAATGTTGATTTACATTCACATTTTTTCTGCTTCGAATCTTTTTTTTCCAGGCAACATTTCAAAAATATGACTAAATTCTCAGAGGGCAAAGATATATTTCACCACCAGAGCTGGCAGCTCCTCAGACAGACCCCTCTTCCCAGTTATAAATCATCACTTCCCTTTTCTTTCTTGTGCATTTTGTGTTTGATTGAAACCTTGTGCAGTGGAAATGGTTTCTCAATGTACAATTGTTCCTTAAAAGATTTTAGAAGTTACAGTTTAATTGCAAATCTTAGATGTTCAATTCGCAGAGCTTTGAGTTTTGTTACAGCAGGAACTCCCACTCATTGCAGAATGCAACATCACACTATTTTCTAAAAAAAATAAAAATCAATTTTATACTTATTTAGCAAACATTCGGTTCTGCAGTTGAGTAACCAACAAACTGCAATGCAAATTTTCAAATACTGCATATTCCAAAAATAGATTTCATTACAATTAAGGCAAGAATCTCATTTTCAAGGTAACCAAAACTGACAGTAAAATTTTCAATTAACATCATTGTATGCATGGATTCTGGTACTTTTGGGTATATTATTTCCTCATTATGTCCCATGATTAACAATTTAGTTAAATTGACTGAAGAGAATCTGCAGATTTAAATGTTTAGATTCCTCAAACTAGAGTCAACACTTTCAAGCAGTTAGAGATTTCACCACAAAGTATGCAAGAAAGCAAATTGAAAAAGCATAACATCCCCTTCCCCTTTTATTATTATATCCTGTATAACTAAGTGGTCTCTAGCCCACACGCAAGTTCCAACTTTGAGTCAAATCAACCTTGACTGAGAACTTCAACTGTTAATTCACTGCAGCTCCAGCAATGTAAAACAAGCTCCTCAGAGGAGCATAAAATATGGTATTTTGGTCAGAATAATATATAATTTCTTGAGAAATGCACTGTAATCTATTAAATTCAACTTAAATTAGTGATTTTTCTCCAATTACATAATAAAAACAGAAAGCTGGAATTGCTCAGTTGGTCCAGCAGAACTAGTGGGAGGAAAATATTCAAGATTTTAGGCCAAGGCCCCTTAAAAAGTGTGAAGACTGCACATCTTATGTTGTAGAGAGATGGGAGACCACAGAGGGAATGTTTCTGATAGAATGCACACCGAAGTTGTCAAAGTAACATCTACATTAGGAAAAAAGCAATTCAGGACAATAAAGAAAGAAACTAAATCAAAAAGTGGTCTTCTTCCAAATTGGCTTTGCATCATATGGTGTTTAGTGCAGTTTCCTCCCACTAGAGTAACTCCTGCCAAAGAAATAGTTTCAGTTTCCTTCAGGTTATTAAATATGTTGATGGAAGCATTCTTTATCATGTACTTGTATATTTCTGGTAGGTTTCTGACAAGAGTTCCACAAAGTTTATGAAGAACATGCAGACAGGCAGACAAGTTGGAAGAAAATGTTACGAAAAGTAATACTTCAAACAGAAAACAGAATGAGAATCAGCTTTATGCCTAGATGCACACCATGAAAAGGGAACTGCAGAGCTGTCTTAAAACCATTAAGAAAAGACAAGGGTCACTGGTGTTTTTGTATTGCAACAATTATAAAGGACACTGATTAACGACAAGTAATCGGGGGAAAAGAGATTGAGCTTAACCATAGTGTAAGTAAACCAATTACTCTTGTTAATTTACATATATGTTGGAATCTGGGTATCACTTGAAGAGCAAGCTTTTAGTCATAGTCATACTTTATTGACCCCGAGGGAAATTGGGCTTCATTACAGTTGCACCAACCAAGAATAGAGTATAAATATAGCAATATAAAACCATAAATAAATAATAATATGTAAATTATGCCAAGAAATAAGTCTAGGACCAGTCTATTGGCTCAGGGTGTCTGACCCTCCAAAGAAGGAGTTGTAAAGTTTGATGGCCACACAACATCACTGGCCTTATGAATGAGTTTGTTGATTCTGTTGGTGTCTGCTACCCTCAGCCTGCTGTCCCAGCACACAACAGCAAACATGATAGCACTGGCCACCACAGACTCGTAGAACATCCTCAGCATCGTCCGACAGATGTTAAAGGACCTCAGTTTCCTCAGGAAATAGAGATGGCTCTGACCCTTCTTGTAGACAGCCTCAGTGTTCTTTGACCAGTCCAGTTTATTGTCAATTCATAACCCCAGGTATTTGTAATCCTCCACCATGTCCACACTGACCCCCTGGATGGAAACAAGGGTCACCGGTGCTTACCTATTCATAATTGCCCGTTAAGAACACGGTGGCAGTGAAATCACATCTTCAAACACCATGGTTTTTTCTGGTGAAGGTCCTTCCATGCTGGTGTTGAGGGAGTAATAGGATTTCAACCCAGCATTGACAAAGGATTGGCAGTATAGTTTAAGGTCAGAATGCCATACAGTTTGGAGGGAAACATGCAAGTAAAGGTGCTCCTAGGTTTCTGAAGTCAATGGCTTTGGAAGGATTTCAGAATAACCTGACACAGCAATGCAAGTGCATTTTGAAGATGGTTTACTGTGCAGTACTGCAGTTATGGAACTGGTATGATTGATCTCTGACAATGACAAACATCTCCAATCACTGCACTATTTTCATATTCACTGCAATTTTCCCCAGAGCCCCTTAATGGCATACTTGATCAAACATTTTCTTAATGGCAAAGACAGACACTTTGACCTCATCTCTAACATTCATCTCTTTGGTCCACGTTCTGACCAAGTCTGGGGAGCTAAGTGGTGCTGCTGGCATAACTCAGACTGGACATCCACAAACAGACTACTAAAGGGTCACTTGATGGTATTGTCAAAAGCTCTTCTATCACTCTAATTATTGGATGGTACTTAAATTGATTAGTTATGTCCTTTCCTTTGAAAACGAGGTACATATGGCCTTTTCTTTTCACATTGCCAGATAGATGTCAGCTTTGAAACTATACAGGAGCAGCCTGACCACTTGGATCGAGGGGCCATTAGTTCTGCACTACAGGCCTTCAATATTATAGCCAAGTTTTTGTCTGCTCCCATGTCCTTTGCTGTATCTAGTGGTCTCAGCTGTTTTTCTATGATCTAATATCTAAAAAGCTGGTTTCTATTAGGGCACGACCTCTGGTGGAAGTAGAGATGGATTATCCACTCAGCACTTCTGCCTAAATATGCCCACAAGTACTCCAGCCTTGTCTTTACTGTCTGCGTGCTGGACCCTGCCATCGTTCAGAATGCAGGCATCTTGAAGCTTCCTCTTACTAGCATGTTAATTGCTCACCACCACAAATGACTGATTGGGCAGCACTGCAGATCAGAGTTGATCTGGTGCTTGAGGGATTGCTTGGCTCTGTGTATCACTGCTCTTAAACATGCATGTGGCCCTATAGTAGAACTGCACCAGCTTGACCCTGCATTCTATTGATAATCCCAGTTCTGTTCCTAGCGTCTCCCTCTGCACTCCTGGCTCAACAGTAATAGTTTCAGCAAGGGATATAGCAGCTCGTAAGGAATATTTTCTGCTGCTTCCAGCATCACGCCCAGTTCTGAACTACCACATCATTTCTGAGTCCATCTCATTCAGCATGACTGCAACAATGTCTCAGTGCAAAATCAAGTCTATGTCGCTCTTTTCTATCAATGTTGTTGCAAATGGATTGGCACGTACCAATTCATGAGAATTTATTATTCATATTGGCTCACTATGTGTACCCACAGTGATTACTATATACTTATATCTGCATGTGCACAGTTTGTTGTCTTCTGCACTCGAAGTTGATCTTCCATTGATCCCATTATTGCTACTATTCTATAGATTTGCTGAGTATGCCTGCAGGAAAATGAACCTCAGGGTTTAATGTGGTGACATATGTACTTGGATAATAAAATTTACTTCTATACCTTTTGTACTACCTATTGCTGATCTGATCTGGCAGCTATGGTTTTTTGAAATTATATTCAATTTTCTATTTGCAAACTAAGCACAAATTGAGCTGTTTGTGGAATTACTGGATTATTCTGGACTGACACAAGAGAGATTCTGTAGATGCCAGAAATCCAGACACACACACACACACACACTCTCTCTCTCACACACACACTCACACAGAAACACACACACACAAAATGTCTCGGTCTTGGTGAAGGGTCTTGACCCAAAACATCAACTTTTTATTCTTCTTCATGGATGCTGCCTGACCTGCTGAGTTCCTGCAGCGTTATTCTGGCCACACCACAGTTTTGCTCCCACCCCCCTCACCCCCCCGTTAGAATTTTTGTTGCTATGGAAATTCAAGTTTTAGTAAGAACCACCTAGGCAACTAATGCTCAGATCCACCATTTCCTTATCAATTGCCTGATGGGCATTTATGCTCAAAGAGGGAACTTATTTGCCCACTCTGCTGTTTGGCATGAACCATAGACTTTATTTTATAAAAAGCCCAAGATGATTTAACAAAGGGAACATGGAACACTGATTGACAGGCTGAATTTAGTTATAACTTGGAGGGTCATTTTTCTTTGGAGTTGGAAGGCTAAAGGCAGAAATGTTTGGCTGTCATTCTATCCCCTTCTATCCCCCTCTAACATCCCCCCCCCCACACACAAGTTCCCCACAACTGGGTCTAGCATGTCTTTGACACACATTTCACTCCTCTCTTCCAATTTATTTTTTCAATGGTCTCTTTAAGACCCTTCACCCTTAACCTGCTTAACTTATAGGAACCATTCTTTCCCTGAACAACCTACTCCGTCCTCTGCTACTTAAACCCTCAGAACTCACTGCCTCACAGTCTTAACCTAACCCGATCATCTCCCCAACACTTCCTCTGCAATCTCCATGATGAAGGGGAAATAGAAAATCAAACAAATCATAATGTGCACATTGCCTTGGGCTAAAGTTTAAGGCTCCTGCTATAAATCATTTGAGCTACATAATTAAAATAAATGATTTCTGCTAAACTGCAGAGCAAGTATCTTTAGTCATTTAGACAGCAATATAACAGCTTGTTGCTTTTTAAATAATTGTGTAATCAAAGTAAAGATATTAATTTCTGCAAAATAAATTTCTTAGCATCAAAACTTTTGGTCACATTTTAACAGGGACATTATCCAAAGGAAATGTCAAGATCCCAAACTAAATTAAATCGTGTATTGTCTTTACAGTTGCTTGCTTCAGACGAGTCATTTTCTACTCCAACTTTTTCACACTATATTCCATGATTAAACACATTTATGCTCTTCCCATGATCATGAGCAAAGCCAAAGCCATTATAATAAGACCAAAGAACATAAAATATTGGATTATAATTAGGCCATTTGGCCCATCGAATCTGTTCTGCCAGTTCATCATGGCTGATCCATTTTCCTTCTCAGCCCCAAACCCCTGCCTTCTCTCTATATCCCTTCATGCCCTGACCAATCAAAAATCTATCAACCTCTGCCTTAAATATACCCAATGACCTGTATTCCACAATCGCCTGTAGCAACGAATTCCACAGCTTCACCACACTCTGGCTTAAGAAATTCCTTCTCATCTCTGTTATAAATGGATGTCCCTCTATTCAGAGCTCAACACTATGACAATTTAGAGTAAAAATGCCTTTTATAATTCTTGAATATTAAACTCATATTGGTTTGAATAAGGAAAGCATCAAGTCTCAGAAGTTAAACACAATTTGTTTTTCAGTTAAATAAGGGTGTTGGGAATAATTCATTTTATTTATCTTCAAACAATGAGTGAAACCATTAACATCAGAACATGAGGGAGTAACATATCTAGCAAACTACTACAATATCCAGGGGAGTGTAGAAAGCACTGCGAGAGAAGGCATCATTGTTTTCTAGTGGGAGGAGAGCATTGTTTAATCACATTAATGACAGGGAATGAACTCTTAGTATGAACTTCTGGTTTTCAACAGTACATGTCTAGATTTATTATGCCAACAGTCCAATAAGGAGAGGAAGGTATGACTGGATACAGTGGATAAATGATTTAACTGTTTACCAGCACTGCTGACAGGATCACATAAAAATAAAATTCAGTTCTGCTCTCCAATGCCAAAATGGTTAACTCTAAGATTGTCCTGAAAGGCAAAGGTAGCCCCAGCTTCATTTTTCTATTTGAATCTTAATCTCTTGTTTTTCAAAACCATCTTCTGCCATTTCTATCTTTCCCAGAACATTCTGATCTCACCTGGCCCTGAATTTGCAATTTTCTCTGGTTTTCCCCCTATCATATTCCCTCCCCATGACCCTATTCCCATTAAATAACCAGCCAGCTTTCAGTCGAGGGCAACCCCTCCCCCCCCCACCCACCTCCTTTGATGATAGAATAGTATCAGCTATATAATATCTCCAAAGTCCTTCCACAGGCTGTCACCTTCCACATTCGTGCTCTCTGTTCCTGAGAAATTATGAGGGACTGGTGTCAGAGGATTCTAGCTTTCCTTGTTAAAGCTAATTTGCTGCCACAGCAAGTAATTAGAAGACACACTTATTGCAAGAGGATACAAGTTAAGATATTCTCCTGCAGTAATAAAGGGCCCTGCTGAGAAAACATCTGGAATATTGAGAGAGATCTGGGCTCCCTACCTGACAAACTGGGGGAATACAGCATGGGTTTGTTTGCCAGACTGAGTTCTGGAATAGGGGCTGGCTACATACAAGGAGAAATTAAACAGACTGGACCTGTGCTCTTAGCAGTTAAGTAGCACAAAATGTGTTCTTACTGAAACATAGAAAATTCTCATGGTGCTTTTCACTTGGTTTAAGATGGTACTGGTGAACACAGCGATGGCGTACTAGCAGTAAACAAAACTACTTTATTAATCATACTTTTTCTAGAAAATGATCAATAGCATGTAACTTGCCTTTCGGAGTTGAGCTTTTGAACCGCCTGTATGACATGGTAGTTTTGCAGTGTGAACTGAAGTCTCAAAGCTGCAGGACGGTTGCGGTGTGGCAGGTACAGGCCGAATTGAGGGGGCGGGGCTTGACCTGACAGAGAGGTGAGGCAAAGTCAAGGCAGTGGGGCCTGTGCCCGAGATCTATGTACGAACCTACGTTTGACCAATTTAAGCACTGGGCCAGATTGGAAAGGTGGGGTATGGCTGAATGTAGGGAGCAGGGCCCAGGCTGAGAGTGAGGAACAAGCTGAGGTTTGCCTGATTTAAGCACTGGGCCAGATTGAAAAAGGTCAGGGTATCAGGGCCAGAGGCGAGGGACAGGCCAGCGTTCAGTTCGCTGGTTGGCAAGGTTTACTCATCTCTGCAATGAACTGGGGCCGTGGCCTGCAACTGACGGGCCCCTGGATAGGCTATGACGGGCTTCGTGGCTGTGAACCCACTTTCGGGAACTTTAGTTCTGAATGTTATTTGCTTACTTTTTATTACTTGCACTAAGCACATCGTTCCCTCCCGCCCCCCCACTTTCCGCAGGGATCGCTCCCTACGCGACTCCCTTGTCCATTCGTCCCCCCCATCCCTCCCCACTATCTCCCTCCTGGCACTTATCCTTGTAAGCGGAACAAGTGCTACACACGCTCTTACACTTCCTCCCTTACCACCATTCAGGGCCCCAAACAGTCCTTCCAGGTGAGGTGACACTTCACCTGTGAGTTGGCTGGGGTGATATACTGCGTCCGGTGCTCCCGATGTGGCCTTCTATATATTGACGAGACCCGACGCAGACTGGGAGATCGTTTTGCTGAACACCTACGCTCTGTCCGCCAGAGAAAGCAAGATCTCCCAGTGGCCATACATTTTAATTCCACATCCCATTCTGATATGTCTATCGACGGCCTCCTCTACTATAAAAATGAAGCCACACTCAGGTTGGAGGAACAACACCTTATATTCCGCCTGGGTAGCCTCCAACCTGATGGCATGAACATTGACTTCTCTAACTTCCGCTAATGCCCTCGTACCCCATCCATTATTTATTTATATATACACATTCTTTCTCTCTCTCTCCTTTTTCCCTCTGTCCCTCTGACTATACCCCTTGCCCATCCTCCGGGTTTCCACCCCCCTCCCCCTTTTCCTTCTCCCTGGGCCTCCTGTCCCATGATCCTCTCATATCCCTTTTGCCAATCACCTGCCCAGCTCTTGGCTCCATCCCTCCCCCTCCTGTCTTCTCCTATCATTTCGGATCTCCCCCTCCCCCTCCCACTTTCAAATCTCTTACTAGCTCTTCCTTCAGTTAGTCCTGACAAAGGGTCTCGGCCCAAAACGTCGACTGTACCTCTTCCTAGAGATGTTGCCTGGCCTGCTGCATTCACCAGCAACTTTGATGTGTGTTGCTTGAATTTCCAGCATCTGCAGAATTCCTCGTGTTTGTTGTTATTTTGCTTATTGGCTGTTTGATGGTTTTCTTTTTTAATGGGCTTGATTAGGCTTCTTTGTTTTGTGGCTGCCAGTAAGGAGGCAAATCTCAAGGTCATAGACAGTACACATACTTTGATAATAAATGTACTTTGTACTTTGAACTTTGGGTAAATGCAGGGAAGACATTTCAGCTAAATGGATTGTCTAGAGCCAGAGACTGCAGTCACAAGAATCAAGGGTCAGTCATTCTGAACTGAGTTGAGAAGACATTTTAACTGACTGGCTTTACTAACCAAGAGATTCAGTTGCTAAGTTTATTCAAGATGGAGATGTAAGAGGTTTGTACATGCAAGAGGTCTTGAGGTAAAAGAGCAACCATGACCTTGCTGAACGGCAGAGCAGGCACGAGGGGCTGACTTCGCCTATTCCTGCTTGCTGATGCTCTCAACACCAGGTGATTATCACAGCAGTTAATCAATTTCTCCAACTCTTCCTCCTCACCCACTTTTAACACTCTCCATCATTGCCCAGATGAAAGACTACCTACATCTTTATCAATCTGGTCAGAGCCAGAGAATCATCAAATGGCCTTTACTCTCAAACATCTAAATTTCTTCTGTTTGGTCCAATGAATCAACCTTGAATTCTCTTATTTTTCTCTACATGCCACCCTTGGCTAACACTATCCAAAAACATGACAAGCTTTTGCTGTGATAATCACTTGGTCAAAGGTTTGCAAATTGTTACCCACCTTGTCTCTCTTTCACCACAAATACTGTCTGACCAACTGAGTATTCCTCCCATCTTGTATCCTCTTTCAGCATCAACAGTATTCTGCTTTTGAGCCTCATCTTCCTTCTTAAAAGGTGCTTGAAAGTGAAGTGTGATATATAACTCACGAATAGCTTCCAACCATTAATTACCATTAAGGCAGCCCATTTCCAAAAGCACAGCATTTCCCCAGTTGGCCACAGCCTCACCTATCTACTGCAGCAGATGTATGTCCTTGCCTTATCTTGATTAAACAAATACATTACTTGTAATTCAAAACTATGCTGCCATTTTCTTAAATTAATTTTGACCTACATTACTTTGCAGATTAGCTGTTTAATTCAAAAAAATGCTGGTGAACGCAGCAGACCAGGCAGCATCTATAGGAAGAGGTAACGTCGACATTTCAAGCCGCGACCCTTCGTCAGGACTAACTGAAAGAAGAGGTGGTAAGAGATTTGAAAGTGGGAGGAGGAGGGGGAGATCCAAAATAATTTCGGATCTCCACCTCCCCCTTTCAAATCTTTTACTATCTCTTCTTTCAGTTAGTCCTGACGAAGGGTCCCGGCCCGAAACGTCGACTGTACCTCTTCCTATAGTTGCTGCCTGGCCTGCTGTGTTCATCAGCATTTTTTGTGTGTGTTGCTTGAATTTCCAGCATCTGCAGTTTTCCTCGTGTCAGCTGTTTAATTCACCATGTTTTCCAAAAATCCACCATGGTTTTGCCATTCCCCATCTACAAGATCTCCTCCAGCCCTGATGTTCATGAACACCAGTTCACCCCCAACTCTGGCTTTTCCTGATAGCTAATGAGAGCCAGGTTTTCAGTAATCTTTGTCATTCTCCAAAACATACCTCTGAAAACTTTTGGTCATCTCTACGTGCCCCTTTTTATTGTTTGATGTTAAGTTTTTTGGATAATGCTACTGAAGCAACCTTGCCTGACATTGCAATATATATATATATATATATATAAAAATATGATTCTGCACAAAGTATATTTTGCTAACATAACCAATATTGCAAAATGCAAAGACATTCATAACATTTGTACTTCTACATAATCTTCGATATAATGTGTGTATGTGTGCAAGAAAAGTAAAAGGAAATAAAAACCAGATCCATTTTGAATTTAGCGAACAGATTGTGCACATTGTACACCTGTTGTCACTTTTGAGCTTAAAGGATTCTGTAAAGTTCAGGAAATTTATTAAAATGAGCCTCCCTCCATCCTAGTTTTTTGTTGTTTCCTAAAAATAGTTCCAAAAGCCTCAAGGAAAGCATGATTTAATTTTTGTTACACATAGTTTATAGGTAGTCAGAAAAGGGAAGCATTTCCAATAATAATTAATAAAGGCAGAGCTTGAGCAGGAGAGCAAGTATATGGTACAAAGGGCTGCCAATAAATCAGTCTCACAATTACTCAAAATTGAATTTTTCAGAAACTAATAAGCTGTACTGCCAGATGCACAAAGCCCATCTGCTGAGATTATGTTCCTCTTCCCTTCACTGCAGACAGGAGGAATGCACTGCCGAAATAAACCTCATCAGTTCTACCAAATTCCAGGATCCACGTTAAAAGTGATGGCCAGGCAGAAAAGACCCCTCTCCTATAACAATGCGCACCAACAGATCAACTGCAATACTTTAAAACTCCTATGGCCTAAATATGAATGTACCCTACAATACATTAACTAACCTCGATACAGACACAAAAACTTATACATAGCCATTGTTTTGCAATGAACTGGGTTTGTATTAATGTACAATCTTTATTATGAAATTCTATATCCAGGATGTTGTAGCTGGCATGTATTATGAAGGATTATTTTGTTGGTCATCATAAAGATGGTAAACAGATGTGAAATGCTGGGATAATTTCCCTTCAAAGGGAGTGGTTGATTAAAGGCAATTACACTCCCTGTAAACAATCTGCATCCTCTAGAGGACCACATTTGAAATTCAATAGGATTAAACTAACCATTTCTTCATTCCAACTCATAACTCTCAAGACAATAAAATGCTAATTGTGCCATTTGGTTAAGAAAAAGTAATACATGAAAGATACCTATAGTATCTTGGACTCCTTCTAGACCTACTGAGCTGCTCAACGTTTCTGACAAAAAGATGGTGGTGAGAGGAAATAAAGTGGGTGTTTGGATCACCCTGATGATGTGATGCTCTTAACTTCTGCAGACAGGCCTATACCTGGTATCTATAGACTGGAGATCTGTGCAGAGTCCTCACACACTCAGTTTGTCCACTTGTGGTGCAAGCAGTGCTCAAAAATCTATGCTGCAAGAGTCTTTGAACAACAGTCATCAAAGAGAGGAGGAAATCTATTGTATTTCAAAGGAATGAGAAGGTCATGGGTAATGCTGCACTTCTATCATATGAACAGAAGAAGGTTCAAGTCAAAGTAGTATTTTTTTTAAAATCACACATACTTCAACTTTGGATAGTATGGAAACTGAAATACACTCACCCCCACCATCAGTGATGAAAATCTGGTTTGAAACATCGATGTTAAAAGATCTGGGTTGAATATCTGACAATCTTGCTTCAGATATTCAATGCAAAAAGCTGACTCCTGCAATACATTGAACTGTATTCACCTGGGTCACAGATGTTCCTATTTATTGGACAAACGGAACATCACAGACTCAATGAACTGCAGGTATGACAAAGGGCAGTCAATGAGTCGCCTGGAAATAATCCACTCAACCCAAATATAATGAACTCTTATCAAATATCAAGATGAAACTTTAACATGCACTATTATTTACCCTGGCCATTAGAAGGAAAATCAGCATTCACAGAATAATATCCCTTCCACTTAACTGAATGAATTGAGATGAATCTGGAATTCCAAAAATCAAACTTCAAGGCTTTTCTTTGTATGCTATTCAAAAAGCAAACATACCTTCTTAAACTTACTTGCTAACAGAAAACTTCTATAAATTAGAGGCACAGAGTTATATAACATGGAAACCGGTCCTTTGGTCCATCTCAACCATGGTAAGTTGCCTTCCTGAGCTGGCCCCATTTACCTGCATTTTGTCTTTATCCCTCCAAACCTCTTGTGTCATGAACATACCCCAATGCCTGGATTCTAAAAAAGGGGTTTTCCGTGCTTCGTAATCTTATCTACCGCAACCACTTATTCTGGCAGCTCATTCTATATAAAAAAGAACCATCTTGGTGGACCAGTCCACCAGGTCCCCTTTAAATCTTTGCCCTCTCACCTTAAACCCATGCCCAAAATGCTGGAGGAACTCAGCAGGCTGGGGAACAGTGTAAACAGTCGATGATTCAGGCAGAGATCCTCATCTGTGTTGAAGAAGGGTCTCGGCCTGAAAGGTTGACTGTTTACTCTTTTCCATAGATGCTGCCTAGCCTGCTGAGTTCCTCCAGCATTTTGTGTGTGTTGCTTTGGATTTCCAGCATCTGCAGATTTTCTCGTGTTTGTTTAACCTATGTCTATTAGTTTCAGACTTCCTCAAAGGGAGAAAAAGACTGACTTCATCTGCGCCCCTCATGATTTTATGAAACTCTAAAAAGTCACCCCTCGGCCTCCTTTACTCCAGCAAAAACAGTCCCACTCCACCTAGTCTTTTCTCATTACGCAAAACTTCCAGTTCCAGAAACGTCCTTGTAAATCTGTTTCTGTACCCTGGTTAGCTAGATCACATCCTTCCTCTAATATAGCAATCAGAAATGTACACAATATTTCAGGTATGCTCTCACTCATGTTCCTTACAGCTTATATGAAGTCCCAATTCTTGTGCTTCGCCACCAACTATCACCGCTTTCATGGATCTTACACCTCCAGGTCCCTGCTCTGCAACACTAAAAGTTACTGGGCAAATCTTACCCTGGTATAACGATCCAACTTGTATTATTTCCTACTTTCCATCAACCATTCCTTTGCCCATGTCGTGGCAGATTTATATCCTGCTGTAATCTTAAAGGATAGAGGTCTAGAGTTTGAAGGGTTGTCAGGGCAGTCTGGAAAGTAAATGCAGCGCATTTTGTAAAGGTTAAGAACGGACTGCTTCATTTGCCAAGGAGATACCAACCGAGTTGAACATGGTGAAAATATCAGTGAGTATCCTGTTTTCCAATTTTATGGTGACAGAAATATCACTGATGATATTGCTAAAGATGCTTGGACCAAGGAAACTGTCTCAGAGAACGTAACTTGGAATGGGAATAAATTCTCTTTGAAAACCACAAACACCTTTTGCGCAAGGCACAACTCCAACCACTGGAGTGGCTTCCATTAACTTCAGACTTAACAGGATGCCTTGTTAACTCTCCCTCATCTCTAAAATTCAGCTCTTTGGCTCATGCTTAGCTATCACAAGGTCAAGAGTGGAATGGTGCTCATGAAACTCAGACTGAGCATTGGTGAATAAGTTTTGTTTGATAGTACTGCCAAAACACCTATCATTATTTTGATGATCACAGGGAGACTGATCAGGCAGTGAATGGCTGGTTTGGATTCATCCAACCTTTTATGAATAGGTCATAGCTGAACAATTTTCCAGATTATCAGACAGGTAGATGCCTTTGCTGTAACTATACTGGAAAAGCCTCACTAAAAGTGTAGCTAGCTCCACGGCACAGGTCTTCAGCTACTCCCATAGGCTATTACGTGCAATGTCACTAACGTAAACTGGTAGGTGGAATGCAAACTACAGCGCTCAGAAGTTCTATACAACATGTGAGGTGGAAGAGTCTGTAGAAACAATGAGAAAATGCACAGGATAAAAAGGGGCAATAGAAGAACAGAGTGGGTGTTCTGTACATATCCTTGCAAGTGGTGCAACAGGTTAACACCGCAGTTAATTAAGTAAATGCAATGCTGGGCATTACAAATACCAATGGGACTGAATGGAATTTGTGTTAAATGGTGATCTCGCCCCAGATGGAACACCTCACCCCACAGTTTAAGTTGGAAGAGAAGGCTCGGCAAGATCCTGAGAATGTCGAATTGTGATTATGCGGATTGGGGAAATTTGTTTTACTGAAGGCAGATAATGGAGATTTGCAAATTGCTTAAAATCATAATGAATTTGGAATGAGCAAACAACAATATCTTTCTAATGATTGGTTGAAGAAAATTGAAGTATTGGAGATGAGGTGAAGAAAATCACGCAACAATGTTATGAAAAAGATTGTTCTAGGTCAGGCGCGGACTGAAGGACTAAGTAGCATCCTGTACCATTTGCTCTGTTTTTCTGATCGAGAATATCAGATCTACTGCAATGCTTTTAAAGATTTAATGCAATTAGAAGCTATATTTTCATTATATTCTCAAAAAGCGATAGGTATCTTACAATCAAACAGTGACTCTCTTACCCTACAAGAGACAACTGAAGCACTCCCCAAGGATAAGAACTGTTAAATCTATTCAGTATTACAAAAGCAGTACTCACAACCATTAACATCTACCTTAATCACCATCTCAAGTGGCATGGTTGAGTTTTACCAAGTACTTTACACAGATTATTAAAACCAAATACCAGATGCTTTGAATGAAGTTCAGGGCTGTAATATAATCCCAGGATTCTGACATTTAAACTACTTAGATCCTGCTTATGTGGTTTATGATGTCATCAAAATCTTTACTGCAATCCAGTAACGCCTTCCACAGTTCTATCACTGAAGTAATTAGTGAAATGATTAACTGTTCACTCAGAATTTAAATTTAATAGGAATTCTACACACTGCAAATTTGTAGCTTGATTTGATGGAAAATGTTTAATTGCACCTTTTCACACAGACGAATGTTTTACTTTTACCAAAGACATAATGTCAATGGCCCCCTTAGTAAAATGGGAAAAATAAGCATGTTTCCTGCAAACAGTAACCTGCTGAAGAGACAAAGACTGACACAAGTCTAACGAATATAATGAGAAAGTGGGACACTCAATAGGAAGAAAGTAGTACATCTTAAAAACCTTAATGAAATAAAGTTTCAGCATCAGCAAGCATAGAGCAAATTTATTAACTCAATATGCTAAAGGTCACCCTCTTCATCACTAATGTACCATGTTTGGATTGTGTACCTTCTACAAATGCACTTTAGTAACTCATCAAGTCTGCTTCAAAGCACCTTCTTCAGTTTCCTTCCAATATCATATTCCAACCTGACTTGGAATATGTCACCATTCATTCATCATTGTCGGGTTGAAAAAAAATCACAAATTCCATCCAACTGTCCCCAAATGGTTTGAGATCTGTTCTACATTACAATTCTACATTGCTTCTTCAATCTTCAACATTAGATTTTAAAGAAAAATTATACAATTTAGAAAAAAAATCAGTTTGGACATTTCCATTAACCAAAGAAACCACACTGATTTTTTATAAAATGCTCATAAGCAGAAATTTACTATCCTAATTTAGGGCAAACAACAGGAATTCTGCAGATGCTGGAAATTCAAGCAACACACATCAAAGTTGATGGTTTGAACGCAGCAGGCCAGGCAGCATCTGTAGGAAGAGGTGCAGTCGACGTTTCAGGCCGAGACCCTTCGTCAGGACTTGACGAAGGGTCTCGGCCTGAAACGTCGACTGCACCTCTTCCTACAGATGCTGACTATCCTAATTTAGGGATCATGTTTCTTCCACAGAATGAGAAATATGGAATTTATCATTCTCCAGTCAATAGTTTCTTTTTAAATGCATCTCTGCAGGCACAGTGGCACTGCACAGAGTGCAAGTACCTCCAGAGGCCAGGGCCCATGGTTCAACTCTGACCTCCAGTGCTATCAGCCTGGAGCTTGCACATGCTCTCTGCAACTGAATGGGTTTCATCCATATGCTCCAGTTTCCTCCCACATCTCAAAGACAATGCCGGCTGACAACTGTAATTTGCCCCCGTCATAAGTGAGTGGTATGAGAATCAGAGAGAGTTAATGAGCATGCGTGAGACAACAGGTTACATGAAACAGAAAAATAGGACTGATGGGATTGCTGTATAAACTGGATTAGGTTTGATGGGCAGAATGATCTCCTCCTTTAAATCTATTTTCTTACAAAAGTGTCTAGCTGTATCTGCCCTAACCCACATGAATCAACAGCAGGTGAGTAACATAAATAGAATTTGCTAGAAAAATCTAAGCAGGTCAGGTAACATCTGTAGAAAGAGAAACATTACTGTAACAGAATAATTTTTCAGCACAGTTCTAGAAGGTACACCGTTTTTTTTTGGTAACCTTTTAAGCAAAAAAAATCATCACATAAAAAAATTCCATCCAGGATATTTCTTCTGAAATGTGTGTCGAATTGGGAGCCAGGCCAGAGGAATAACTGAATTACTTTCCAGTTATCAAGTTACAAAATGTACATTGAAAACTATAGTGCCATATTATGGTTGATAGTAGAATACCACATTGCACTTGAACAATCCAGTCTCCAATTTCCATCGGCAGCCAATGCCCTAAGCTCTCAATTTCTCTCCCTGAATATCTCTCCCCCACCTTTCACATGGCTTGGTGCCCACGTTTGTTTGATAGCACTGTTGTGAAGCACTTCGGGATATCATACTACTATAAATGCAAGCTGTTGTCTTTGTCGAAAGCTATGCTCTTTGCGTGCTTCACTTCCCAACTCTCTGGTCAGAAGACTGAACTTTGATTAAATGGTCTTGTCGGGATGACTGTTGTAGGGGCAGCATTGTTCAAACAGCTTAGACAAATCTCTCGTTTTCAAATGAAGATATCTTGGCTCACTCTTCCCTCCCCCTCCCAAATACTGAACCTACTTTTGTTCCCCAGCTCACTATTTCAACGTCACTGCAGCTTTTACGTAGTTGACCTTCATTAGCAGCAGAGTTCTCATCTACAAGACTCAGCACTCCTACTCCATGACTCTCAGCTCCAAGCCACAAGCTCCATTTCAAACTGGATGCACCAACAGAACTTGAGGTCCACCAGCAGTAAATCACAAATAATACCCCGTCGCATTCAATGTCACCATCAACGTACCACACCTTCCTCAGAAGGCCAAAAGAAATTTGGTACGTTCTGGTGGACTCTCACCAAATCTTATAAAAGCACCGGCTGCATCTTAGCTTGGTATGGCAACCGCTCTACCTGAGACCGCAAGAAAGTTACAGAGGAGTTGTGGATATAGCTCAGCATATCATAGGAAGTAGCCTCTCTTCCATGGACTCTCTCTCTACAGAAAAACGGCCAACATAATCAAGGAACCCTCCCATTCCAGACTTTCTCTCTCCCCCCCCCAGCCCATCAGGCAAAAGATACAAAAGCCTGAAAATCCATACCTCCAGGTTCTATCTCACCGTGAGAAGACTATTGAATGGTCCTTGTATGATGAAATAGTCTCTCGACGTCACATACTACCTGGTGCTGGCCTTGCACTTTACTGCCTGCTGCACTGCACTTGCTCGGAGCACTGCATCCCACAATCTGTCATTGCTTTTCCTTGTGCCACCTCAATGTGATGAAATGACTTCTATGGATTGCATGCTAAGCAAAGTTTTCCCACTGTACCTAGGTACATGTGACAATAATAGACCAGTTTACCAATTTATATTTAATTTACTCAGTAAATAAACAACCGTTACATTGAGCCAGAAAATGAACATGACAAACTGGCAACAAAGATTGTCAGAAAAGCTCAAAGTCATGGACCAGTAAACCTAATGAGTTCACGACTTCACTCTACGAACTGCCGAAAGTATCTCTTTTGCATGCAGAGTCATGTACAATTTCTTTCTTCGAATTAATGTTCTTTATAATTACATTGTCCACCAGAAGTAAGCGGTTTATGAACAGTCTAGGCATTTTAACAAGCAAATAAATTTAAGGAAGAATTTTAAGATCACATGAAAAAATTACTCATTTGAAACATCAAAAATATCCATTTAAAACTCTGTGCTAATTTATTCTTGCAAGTAGAAATAAGAACTAGTAAAAAAAAGTCATTAAAAGTGACAGCATGGTAGCGTAGTGGTGAGCACAATGCTTTACAGTACTAATGACCCGGGTTCAATTCCCACTCCTGCCAGTAAGAAGTTTGCATGTTCCTCCGTGAATGCGTGCATTTCCTCCCACAGTCCAAAGGCATACCGGTTGGTAGGTTAATTAGTCATTATGATTAGGCTAGGATTAAATTGGGGGATTGCTAGATGGCCAGAAGAATACATACCAGAACATTTAAAGCGGTTGACAGGAATGAGCTTCTCAAAGCACTTTGTAGTATTCTGTTATTAAACAGCATTCCAATTGGATTAAGACCAGTATTCAAGTATTTTTATACACAGAATTTCATTGACAATATACTCAGTGTAATGTCTGCATCAGTAAGAACCAGCTTTAATTTCTCTCTTTATGCTTTGTGCTTCCTGAAACCATTTTCACCAGAAACATTAGTTTCTAGTTCTATCCAAACTCACACCAGATTTCCACTGGATAATATCCTCACTAGTTTTAATTCACCAATTATTTCTCCATGTTTTATCAACCTGCATGCATGCCACAGATTTTTGGAATGCTGACCTTCATTTTCATCTATTCTAGCTTCATGATACCCCATCCAACCAGAAGCACCAGAGCATGATTTGTTGCCATCCTCTTCAGCCAACTTGATTCACACCACATGATGTCAGGAAATGAAAGTGAGTAATGGATCCGGCAAAGGCTACATCATCAAGCAACATTTCAGATGTAATACTGAAGATCTGCATTCCAGAACGAACCATGCCTCTGGTTGAGCTGTTCCAGTACAACACAAGGAAAATTGCCTCGGGATGCTCTGTTCATAAAAAGCAGGAACACTGCAATCTGGCTAATTACTTCCTAATCAGCCTCTTCTCAATGCCCAACAAAGTAATGGTAATAACAACACTGCTATCAAGTGGCACTTAAGTACTAATAACCCGCTCGGTAACTCCAGTTAGGGATCGTCCAGACTGCTGAAGTTCAGACTTTACAGCCTTATCCAAACATGGACCAAGGAACTGAATTCCGGAGCTAAAGAGGGAGTGTCTGCCCAAGGCAGTATTCAACCACGCGTAGCATTGAGCAACCATGGTGAAGGGGAAGACTCCAACAGTTGTGAAAATTTGATCTGAAAAATTGCTGGAAAAAAGCAGCAAGTCAGATAGTATATATGAATAGAGAAGGTCAACATTTCAGCTCCGGAACTCTTCAATAGAACTGAAAGAAACAAGTTATCTTAAGTAGTAAAGAAGGTGGGGTTGGTGATGGGTTTAATTTATTTCAAAAGGTGAAATAACGAGTCAACTAAGGTCAGAATAACTTCTTTGTCTGTATAACAAGTTGCTCATTATTTTATAGATGGAGTGACATTGTATACTTTGGCCCACAGGGATGTGCCCAGCATGCCAGACTTTAGAGATAAAAGTGAAAGAAAGATCAAGTTAGAGAATTCAATCTCAGGTCCTGCCGGCTGCAACGTGCCCAGGTGGAAGATGAGGTGCTGTTCATTGAGCTTGTAATGGGCCTCGGTGCAACACTGCAGGAAGCTACCAGAGAGAGGGTCAAGAGTGAGGTGGGAATGGTAAAGCCACCAGGCAGGCAGATAGAACCAGAGTGTTACTCCTAAGGACGAAGTGCAAGCCTTAAATATACCCACAGACACTGCCTCCACCACAATCTGTGGCACAGCATTCCACAGATTTACCACTATCTGGCTGAAAAAAAATTCCTCTTTACCTCTGTTCTAAAAGGTCACCCCTCAATTTTGAGGCTGTCTCTTCTAGTTCTGGATACTCCCACCACAGGAAACATCCTCTGCCACATCCACCCTATCTAGTCCCTTCAACATTCGGTCGGTTTCAATGAGATCCCCATGAATCCCAGTGGGCACAAGCCCAAAGCTACTAAATGTTCCTCGCATGTTAATCCCTTCATTCCCACAATCATCCTCGTGAGGCTCCTCTGCACTTTCTCCAATGACAAATATCCTTTGAGATATGGGGCCCAAAACAGTTGACAATACTCCAAGTGCTGCCTGACTAGAGTCTTACAAAGGCTCAGCATCATGCCTGGCGTTGTGAACTTCAGTTCTGAATGCTTTTTGCTTGCATGATTTTGTTTTCCCTCAAGCTGCACATTGGGTGTTTGACAGTCTTCTTTGGTTTAATGGGTTCTACTGTTCTCTTTCATGGTTGCCTATAAAGAGACAAATCTCAAGGTCATATAAAGTATGCATACTTAGATAATAAATGTACTTTGAACTTTCCCCCAGATCCATGAGTGCACCAACACACCATGGGCAGTTTAACAGTAGTTAATTAACCTACCAACCCACATGTTTGGGATGTGGAGGAAACAGAGCACCCAGTGGAAACCCATGCAGTCACAGGAAGGATACGCCAAACCCTGAGGTCAGGATCAAACCCACGTTGCTGCAGCTATGAGGTGGCAGCAAATGCTTTACATTTGATTGAAAGAAATGCAAGGGAATTGCTCCTTCACCTGGAAAGAAGATCTTTTGTTTTTAATCTCAGGACTTCTCAGTACACCAATGAACCTGTTCTTACTGTGCATAATAGGAAGACAGCTGTGGTTGCTGGTGGTTAACCATGCCGATCGCAGAATATCATCACAGGTATTTCCCAGGGCAGTATTTTGTGCTTTACCATCTTCAGTTGCTTTGTTAAAGACCTTTAAAACAACAATGAATAGCAGGAATTTTGGCTGGTCTATCACACAACAAATCAAAAGCATTCTCCTCTTTCCTTGTTGAGTCCAATTAAGTAATATCTCATTCTTTGAAACTCCAGAAATAAGAGGGATAGTCTCTTTGATCCCTCTTTATATAACACACCTACCCTTCCAAGAACTGCCTTGGTGGATCTTCATTTCACGTTTTCTACGGCAAGAAAATCCTCCTTTGGGGAGGAGGACTAAAATTATATAGAACAAGGAAACAAAAGGAATTAAACAATGCTTTATGTCTGCTTTCACACAAGATTTTTAAAAAATCCCATAAATACCACTGAACCAGGCCTATAATGAATGAAGAAATAAAGGAAACTATTCCTTCCAAAAACGTTTTATATATTTATTTATATATATATATATATATATATACACACACACACACTTCTTTTTATATTACATTTACAATCAAATAACCTTGCAATTTAAGGCAATATACATTTGCATTCCAACACACCTCATGCCTACATGTCATCTTTCAATGACTACAGAGGAAAGACAGCCAGGTCACTTTGAAAATCAACTTTTCCTAATCTATCACAAAATTTTAAAAAAACTACCAGTAATCCTTTAATTTTTTTTCTAACCAAGTACGTGACCCATGAACACACAAATTAGGCGCAGGAGCGCACTCTCCTTCCCAGCATTTAATAACATCAACTCTGCATTTCCATCTCACTGCGGTAACTTTTCACCACCTTGCTTATCAAGTACACATCGTCCTCTGCCTTAGCTGTATTTAATGATCCTACTTTCACTGCGCTTCAATAAAGAAAAAGTTCCCACTGCTCATTAACTTAAAAGCTTCACTTCATTTGACTTTATTCAGAAAATCCTGACACTTAATGACTGACCCTCCCCCCCCCGCCCCAAGTTCTAGATCCTTCCACATGAGGAACCATCTGCTCCACATTCACCCTCACAAATTGTCATGTTCTCCCACACAGTACTCCTCTGACCCTGGTGCCATTTCCTTTAGATTCCTATGCACATTATTTATCCTCAAAAGTATTTTTCATTCACTTTACTAGTCATGCTCCCTCTGCTTCCTGCCTTTCATTCCCTTTGGCCATTGTTGAAATAGATAGAATAGGTGGGATACAAGCACAGATCTCCACAAGTGTTTGAAAATCCCACTACCATCCTGAGTTCTATCAATTTCAAATTTAATATGAAAATTCTATTTGTAATACTGCAGTTACTTCCTTTGGGGCTTCTATACTACAAGATAATTAATTACCCCTCATCAGTACAGAGTGCAAAATCTTTCTTTCTGTCTTCCAACCCAAGGACCTGTTTATTCCCATAACTTCCTATTTATTCCATTGAAAAAATAACTCTCAATCTTCACTATTTTGTGGCCTTCAATTCTATGTGCTTTAACCTTGTTTAGTGACCACCTGTGTGGGACCTCATTGAAAGCATTCCAAAAATCCAAATACTCCACAGCTACTGCTTCCTCCTCATCTACTTTCCCCAGAAACATCTTTGAGGAACTCCAATGGATTTGACAAATATAGATTTTCCTTTCATAGATTCATGTTCAGTCATATTATTTTTTAAGTTTCACTATTTCACATTCTTTGATATACAATCCAGTATTTCCCAATTTATTGATGTCAGGTCAGTATTTCCATGTTTTCTGTTTTTAAATAGTGGGGTCACATTCACTCACCATTGTTCTAAAATCAGTAGAAGTTTGGAAGAGTGTCCACTGTATTTACAACCATTTCTTTCAAACCTCTGGCTGCAAATCAACAGGTGCTTGGGTTTTTATCAATTTTCAGGTTCAATAACTTCTCAGTATTTTTATTTAAACTGTTTTCTTTTAGATTAGATTATGAAGACACGTAGTCCTCTTTTATTGTCATTTAGTAACGCATGCATTGAGAAATGATATAATATTTCCTCCGGTGTGATATCACAAAACACAGGACAGACCAAGACTGAAAAAACTAACAAAGCCACATAGTTATAACATATAGTTACAACAGTGCAACAATACCATAACGTGATGAAGAAGTCCATGAGCACAGTAAAAAGTTCGAAGTCTCTCAAATGTCCCACATCTCACGCAGACGGGAGAAGGAAGAAAAACTCTCCCTGCCATACCCAACCATGGTCCAACTCTGAGTCATACGAAAACTTTGAGCCTCCGATCAGCTCTCCGACACCCAGTACTGAGCGCCATCTCTATCCGAACGATTCGACCTCCATCTCGGTCGCCAACAGCAGGAAAAGCCAGGGATTTTGAGGCCTTCCCTCTAAAAGATTCCTGATCACGCAGTAATAAGAGCAGCGAACTGGTGTTTCAGAAATTGTTCTATATGTTCCTCTGTGCTTTCACGTCCATCTCCATCAAATCAGAATTGTCCATGGCCCCATTTAACGGATACGATATCATCTTTCACTGGAGGGCTGCGCACACGCAGCGTGCTGCTCTCTCTCCTCCCGTCTTTTCCTTTATTTGTAGTTGATGCTTGGTTATCCCATGGCTCAGGGAGGTTTTTACACAACTTCTGTATACTACAGGCACAACATTTTTAAAAAACGTTTTTTGGCAATTTCTTTTAAATCCCCATTATAAATGTTCTTATCTCCATGTGTCAATGACCAATTTTTGCTCTCACTAATCATCTTCTCTGCTTCCCCCCCCCCCACCTGTAAACCACTAACAGGCTGTATCTCCACCGCACTATTTCTGGCTAATTAACACTAATATTTCACTTCCCCTTCCTTTAAATTTTTGTAAATGACGAACAAAATATTCATGAAGAGCTCCTAATCCACAGATCTGCAGAAATGAATAAACAGTCGCGTTTTGGGACAAGACCCTTCTTCAGGACTGGAGAGGAAGGGGGAGGAAGATGCCAGAATAAGGAGGTGGGGGGAAGGGAAGAGGACAAGCAAGAAGGTGAAGTGAGAGGCTGGAGAAAAGACAAAAGGGTTGGAGGAGGAGGAATCTGATAGGAGAGGAGAGTGGATCACAAGAGAAAGGAAAGGAGGAGGGGCAGCAGTGGGTGGTGATAAGGTGAGATCTGCTGGGGTCACCTGCAGTATCTGGTGCTACTCGTACAGCCTCCACTACATTGATGAGACGCAGCATAGACTGGGGTCAAGTACCTCAGCTGCCTCTGCAAAAAGCAGAGTTTCCCCGAGGCCAACCATTTCAGTTCCTATCCTCATTCCCCTTCTGACACATCAGTTAATGGCATCCTCTTCTGCCATGATAAGGCTACTCTCAGGTTGGAGAAGCAACACTTTATATTCCATCTAGGTTGTCTCCAACCTGATGGCATGAACACCGCTTCTCCAACTTCCAGTAATTTTTCCACTCTCCCTTCCCTCTTCTTCTACTCCCCCACACTCTGGCCTTTTACTCCTTCCTCTTCACCTGCCTGTCATCTCTCCCTACTGCCTGTCCCTTTCTCCTATAAATCCACTCTATCAGATTCCTTCTTCTCCAGCCCTTTGCCTTTTCCTCTTATCACCTCCTAGCTTCTTACTTCATCCCCTCCCCCACCCACCTGCGTTCACTTCTCATCTTCTGCCTTGTCGTCCTCCCCCTCTCTTCACCTCTTTATTCTGGCAACTACCCCCTTCCTTTCCAGTCTTGATGAAGGGTGTCAGCCGGAAACGTCGACTGTTTATTCATCTCCACAGATGCTGCCTGGCCTGCTGAATTCCACCAGCATTTTGTGGGCGTTTCTCTCTTTCTGGCAATTTTCTAAAGCATTTTCCATAGATTTAATACTACCTTTAGTTCCTCATAAAATCCACGGTTGGGGCACTTTTCCTGTTCTGTCTGTGTGCTTTGAAAGGAACATATATTCTAAGTGAATCATTTTTTTCTTTAAAATGCCAGACAGTACCTGCCCTCTGCCATAAATTTAAGTACAGTTTCTCACTCTGCTGTAGCCACCCTATTCCCACATACCTTTTTTGTTTGGTTTGAAAATATTGCTTTTAGATGGAATTACATCATTTTCAAACTTTAATATAAAATTGTGTCATATTGTGGTTATTCTTAACAAGATAATTAATCCTTCATCAACTCCACAGTGCCACGTAACTGCTGATCAGGAACTGAAGTGGATCGGCCAGGTAAATATTGTGGCAGCAAAAACAGGACAGAGTCTGACCTGGATCGAACTGGACCAGTGTGGAGTTTGCACATCCTTCCTTCGATCATGCACTTCCCTGAGTGTTCCAGTTTCCTTCCCAAAAGCTTGCCGGCTGGTCAGTTAACTGCAAGCTGCAAGCTGCCCCTAGTGTAAGCAAGTTGCTAGGCATGTGATCCCAATTTACATTAGCATGCAGTTTGCATCAATACTTCAATCTTTCTTTTGATTTGTCAGTGAAGTGTCCAAGATGGAAAGCAGCAGGAAAGTTTTTGAATGCAAGTGCTTTACAGCCCCTTTTTTGAAATGGCTTTGAAATGTATGTGAAAGATATTTATACTTTTGTATGCGTCTGTTCGGTTTAAAAATAGGCAAGTGTTGCTAATAACTGTTGCTAGTGATTATTTTCCATTGGGAAACACTTTGAATAAATTCCAATGACACTTCGACATGCAGGCACACTTTCGCCTTCCTAATCTCCCTCATGGATCTATTCAGGATGTGACAGGAAGTAATCTACAATTGAAGTGACTGAAGTCTTACTTTCCATTCTAATGCAGGGCTTTGTAAGCCTTAAATAGACTCTTATGTTAGCTATTAATGCAACCCTTAGCAATACCTTTTGCTGGCAAAGTTTTCATTTTATGACCTTTCCACTTGTTCTGTGATGTCTCAGACTTAGAATTATTGGCCAAGCAGCACGAATACAGGCCCTTTGCCTCATTGACCATGCTGCCAACCCACCTGGTCCCAATTTCCTGTATTTGACCCATACCCCTCGAAGTCCCATCCCTCTATATATATCTGTCCACGTGCTTCTTAAATTACACCATTGTACCTGCCTCGACCACTTCCTCTGGCAGCTCATTCCATACATTTACCTCCGTGTGTGTGAAAACATCACCCCTCAGGTCACATCTCACACTAAACCTATGGCCCCCAGTTCTGGACTCCTCTACAGTAGGGAAAAGACAGGGCACCTTAGCTACGTCACTCAGCTTTAAACATTGCCTTCATTCTCCTCCGTTCCAAGGGATAAGACCTAACCTGGCCAACTTCTCTCCATAACTTAGGCCCTCAAGATCTGGCAACATCCTTGTAAGTCTTTTTCTGCACTTTTTCCAGTTTAATAACACGTTTCCTCTAATGGGGTGATCAAAACAGTACACAATACTCCAAGTGCAGCCACTCCAATGACTTGAACAACAGCAACATAAAACCACCACCAGTACTCAATGACCTGACTGACGAAAGCCAGCACTTTGAAAACCTTTTCACCATGTCTACCTTGGACACCAGTTTTAGCAAATTATGCACATGTACACCCAAGTCCATCTAATCTAACTCCAGCATGGCAGCTTTATTCAAGATTTCTAATTACCACTATATTAAAAAAAAAAGGCTGAGTTTATCTTTCCCCCCAGATCATACGAATCCAATCTGGCCAACACTCTGTTCCCCATTATCCAATTCCAGCCTTGTACCACACCCTGCCATGGCTCCTCTTCTCCTCAGACCTGAAGGCTGAAATTCTGCATTGGCAGGATGAAATGTTAAGAGGTATTGCTTGGCACACAGTATGTCTGGGAAAAAAAACTGTTCTGTGGCCCACATCTTTGACCTCCTTCGTCAAAATACGTTTCAACCACTTTTCTGATGCAGGCTGATCACCTCAGAACAGATTCAAAGAAGGTCTAAAATGCACAAGCCCTACAGAAAATTGTTGATGTTATAATGCCTTTATTTTTCCTCCAGAAAAGTTAAGTGCCAAGATAATTATTATCCACTTCATATAAATTCCATATTAATTTAATTTCAATGTGCAAACTAGTCCAGTACAAATAAAAAATATTCCAATTTTTAAACAAAGTTCATATATATAAAAATCTCTGGAAGCTATTATTATGGTTTTGAGCCATGCCTACATTAACAATTCCTGATGTGCCTGTTTCATACAAGTAGCAGCAGCTCCAAAGCAGATTTGCCAGATTTGTTGAAGTCAGACACAAGGATGACCCTGTTCCCAGCAGCCGTTCTTGCTAATCCAGCAATGTTTACTCTGGTGTTGACAAGAGCCATGTGGCTGGAAGTGAGCAGTGCAGCACATCACAGATCCAATACAAAAATGGCTTTGCAGAGTACAGCTAATGTTTGAACTGCTCATTCGAAATTAACTTATAGCTTTAAATTGCAAGCAGTCTGCACTGGGACAATTGATCCAAACATGTAATTTATTTCACAAACTAAATTTAAAAATGAGTAATTTAAAAATTGATATAAAGTTCTCAATAAGGAGGAAATGGAGAAAAATACCAGAAAGCAAATGGAGTCTGAAGTGAGGTTTCTTTTCATCGCAACTCCATGGCATTCATTTATTTATGGAATTATATTTAGCTCACTTCACCATTTCAAACTTTAAAAGTTAGAGCAGAACTGAAATATATCATGATTTGTGAGTGTTTGACCTGAGTTTTCAGTTCACTATAATTTCTACAGTCAACACTAGACCGCATGCAGAATTTGCAATAAGGTAAAATTTCCTTCAAGAAGCCATCTGATTTTTGCTCAAAATTTTAACTCCTTGTAAATTGTGCGACAAAAAAACCCCACAAATAGTTTACCTTTCAGAAATATTAAACAATTAAGGACAGAACAATCTACAATGAACCATTTTAAAAGACTTGCAGGAGAAGAATTTAACAAAACAAATCTCGGAATACATTAAGAATACACACATTCAACTTTGCCAATAGCAGGTTTGGTGTACAAAAGCAAAGATGTTGGTGGTCAGCTTGTTCAAACCATTGACTGTAATGAACTGCATCTAATTCTGGACACTATCTGTTATGCATTAAAATACTGACAGTGATACAAAAGTGATTTAATATTGCGCAATTATGGAGAAAGATAAGTGAAGGCGGAATTTAAGCAGAGTTAAAAATGGGCTTTATACAGTTGTTCAAAATACCCATGAAATTTGATAGAAGAAACTGCTTCCCTGGTAGGGGCTATGGTAATCAGATGACATAAGATCAAAGACAACTAACTTAAAAAGGGTGGGGGAGGGAAGATTAAATTAATTTCTTTCAATCAGCAAATTGTAATAATCTAGAACGTATTACCTGAAAAGGTGGAAAAAGCAGATAGTAGCTTACGAAACGAAAATTGATAAATATTTTGAAGAAATTGTAAAGCAACAGGGAAATGTGTCCTACTGAAGAGATCCTCCTCCTTTCACCAAAGAGCAACACGCTAAACGGCCTTATATGCTCTATGATCCACGATGCCCATTCCCCTCTAATTCATCAATATCAGTTTAGAACTGAAGATGCAAACCTTTGTAAAATTATGCACAGGTTTTGGTGGGGCAGGGTCTAGGAGAGTGGAGACACAGAGTCTATGAAAATGCAGTTGCATGCATTTATTAAATTCAGAATGTGCACTTGTTCATTTCTCATATTACAGTTACCATCAGTACGTTTGCCTTTCTCATTAATTGTAACACCACCAATGCAATTCTTGTCCTTTTTCTTTGACGCATAAATTCTAATAATTAATACCAGAAGTACCATCAATATGGAAAAGTTTACTGTACTTTTGAGAAGCTAAAAAGAATGCACAATGATAGTCTATTTCTAATGTGCCCTGTGGCCATCAAACTTTACAACGCCTCCCTTGGAGGGTCAGACACCCTGAGCCGATAGGTCCTGGACGTATTTCATTATTTCCTGGCATAATTTACGTATAACTGTTTAACTACTTATGGTTCTATTATTATTTATTATTTATGGTGCAACCGTAACGAAAACCAATTTCCCCCAGGATCAATAAAGTATGACAATGACTAAAAAAAATAGGACCACACGGTCTCTATCAACATCAGGTAGATCTTTTTCAAAGAAACAATGCTAAAAATCACCAAGACAACAGCAGATATCACTTTGAAATGGCAATAATCTAATTCATGAAACCATGGAATAACTTAACATATTAAAATGCACAATATAGTCAGGTGATTTCTTTTATACATAGAAACATAATTTGACAGTTGCTGATTACAATTTTAAGCGTCCTCCATAACAGCATATTGCAAAGTCTCAAAATTTGTTGCTCATGATGCAGCAGCTTCAATCAGTTCTGAATTATTTCCAAGAAATGTCTAGAAATAACTAAGCAAAGCAAAAAAGATTTTAACTTTTTCCAACGCAAACAACAGGAATTCTGCAGATGCTGGAAATTCAAGCAACACACATCAAAGTTGCTGGTGAACGCAGAAGGCCAGGCAGCATCTCTAGGAAGAGGTCCTGACGAAGGGTCTCGGCCTGAAACGTCGACTGCACCTCTTCCTAGAGATGCTGCCTGGCCTGCTGCGTTCACCAGCAACTTTGATGTGTGTTGCTTAACTTTTTCAAAGTTATTCCTAGTAATTTTAAAAATTGAATTTCTAGGGCAATCATCATCATCATCAGGTGCCATGCCCAGTCTGAGCTTTGACTGCCATGGCCCACACACTCCTGCTTCAGGTCAAGTGGATCAATTCATTGGTATTCATTTCCAGTTCTCTGGCTGCTGTCTCCATCATCATTTGTCTTTGTCTTCCTCTTGCTTTCTTCCCTTCAATCTTTCCCATAATCACTGTGCATCCTAACTCCTCTTTCCTAATCACATGTCCAATTAAGTCACATTTTCATGATCTCGTACATTATTTCTCTTTTTGTGTTTGTTCTATTCATGACATTTTCATTAGATATTCATTTCGTCCACGGTATTCTTTGCATCTTCCTCAAAACCCACATCTCTGCTGCTTCAATTCGTTTCCTCATGTTATTAGATATTGTCCAACATTCTGAGCCATATAACATAACTGGATAAACGTAACATTTCAGTGCTCTGAAGCGGGTTGTCATGCTTAGGTTAGTGTTGGTCAGTATACTCTTCATTCTCGTAAAGGTGTCTTTTGCTATCTCTATTCTTCTTTTGATGTCCATGTCGCACCTGCCAACTGATGTCACCCAGCTTCCTAAGTAGCAAAAGTTCTGTACTTGTTTTATGTCTTCCCCATTTATTCTCAGCCTGCAGGTAGAATTCTCCTTCTTTTTGGATATCACCATACATTCTGTCTTTTTGCAATCGATAGATAGACCCATTTTTGTACTTTCTTCAACAACTGTATCAATTAAGTTTTGTAGTTCTCCCTCCGTACTTGCAATTAACACAGTGTCATCTGCATATCTTAAATTATTGATGTTTTCACTGCCAACTTTGATTCCCAAGGTGTCTCTTATTTTTTGTAATATTGTTTCACTGTACACATTAAACAAATCAGGGGAGAAAACACACCCTTGTCTAACGCCTCTCTTGATCTTCGTAAACTGACTCACTTCTCCATCTATTCTTACAGCTGCAGTTTGTTCCCAGTACAGATTTCTGATTAGGCAGAGGTCTTTTGAATCTAGATCTGGAGTTTCCTGTAATATTTCAAATAATTTATTGTGCTTCATTTTATCAAATGCTTTTGTGTAGTCGATAAAACAAGCAAACAAATCTTTTTGCACTTGAATAGCTCTTTCTGATAGTATCCTTAACATCAATATCGCGTTTCTTGTACCTTTGTCTTTCACAAAACCACATTGTTCTTTACCTATTTCAGCTTGTATTTTACTTTTAGCTCTTGTCATCAAAATTCTTAGAAGTATCTTAGTGATATATGACACATTAAACTTATGACACATTCTATTGCTCCAGGTTTCTTAGGGCAATACATAGTAATAAATCCACTGCTAGTATACATAATACTGCAATCATTGTTCAAGTATTGCTCATTGCTGATCAGACCTGAAGCTATCAACTCGCTAGTTCTTATCTGTTGTTTCTTCTCCTGGTACATATACCAGAAAATATCAGAGGTATACGCTATGATGATCTGCCAACCCTAATGGAATAGAGGAAGCTAATAAAGATGGATAATCAAAAACTAAAATGAAAAGTTAATTTGTGAAAAAATTTGCACAAAAATAACAAGAAACTTTTAGAATGCAACTTTAACATTATGAAGTGCCATGGCACAAGATAAACAGGCAGTACCAGTACATTAATAGGGTATTACTCAATATGGTTGAGTACCTGTCTGACCTAACTCCAGGAAGCAGCGGTATCTTTCCACAATTCAGAATTAGGTACTGATTTTGGATTAACACTTAAATTTGAACACAGATGTGCACCCATTTTGCAGTCATAAAATATGCATGTTCACTAAATCACATTTAAGTTCATATTTTATATCCCAAATATAAACAAAATAGGAACACTTCTGCTTTAAGTATTTACTTTTGCACTGTACTCAACAGTAACAGCGAGTTTTGTTCAATGAAAATTAACTTGAATGCATTTTTCCTTAGTATCTCAATCAAAAAGACTCCTTACTGCAGAAAACTAATTGTTCACTCTGTATAATCTCATAGCAAGAGCAGTTAACAGCTTTTTTGTTTGTAGTTGAATCCCCTGAGGCCACACAGGCTCTTCAAAGGAGGAGTGAACAAATTGGATGCATCTATTTTCATCACTGTTTGGAAACAGATTTATTCTCAACAGAAGGATGTGGGAGGACTACACTCACTCACCCAACACTTTGTCTATAATGTGTAATATGATCTAGTCTGTTATAAGGCCATTTAAATTCTCTGCAAAGTGTAACTTAATCCAGTTATTGTTGGCTGGCCTGTAACTTCAGACAAGGAAAACACTACCAATACCTCTGCTGTGGCATATGCCAAGTACAAAGGATGCAAAGTATTATTACCAGGTGCAGAGATAACACAAAACTAATATTATCAAATTCAACACACAGAAAAATCTCAAATTCAGAAAACTAAACAGAGTTTTGAGGATGCCCAGTGCTAAATGATTCAACTTCAATGAACTAGATAGATAGATAGTAGATAGTCATACTTTATTGATCCCGGGGGAAATTGGTTAACTAGAAGGCCAATGGTACCAAGTACAGAAAACAAAAAACACTATCAACCCTTGGTTCACTAAGCTCTAGCAGGTACATAGCGCTGGGCTCCCTGTAACTGGATCCTTGACCAAAGGAGGGTCTCGGCCAGAAACGTCGACAGTTTATTCATTTCCATAGATGCTGCTAGTCCTGCAGCATTTTGTGTGTGTTGCTGTGGATTTCCAGCATCTGCAGAATTTTTGCGTTTATCCTCAACTTCCTGATCAATAGACCACAATCAGCAAGGATAGACAGAAAAACCTCTGCCACAAATACACAGATTTCAGATTCAGATATATTTATCACAGGTAAATCAAAACATACAGTGAAATGTGTTGGTTGTGTTATTAATCAACACAGCAAGGGAAGGGCTTGAAGCCACACAACTATTGCCACAGATTCCAGTGCCAACACAGCATGTCCACAATGCCAGCCTGAACAATAGTGAGCCCAAAAAAAAGAGCAAAACAAGCAACAGAAGATAACAAGCCCCTTTCCTCTCTCCCACCTCTCCAACGGGGGCACGGACATGGTCACACAAGGTAGGCCTCCAGCCTCCAGGGTTCAGCCATCACACTTCAACTCCCGAGTTTCCGACTGACCTTCGGTATTGACCCCCCTGGACTAGCTCCTCCAGGAGGGTCTGATCCCAGGGAACTAGGACAGCCTGACATATATGTCACAGGCCTTTGAGCTCGGAGCAGAAGCCTCAATTCCGGATGCCCTACGTCCCATGTCCACATCGCTGGCCTTCAAACGTGTAGAAAAAGCTTGACCTCCAACTCCTCTACATCCATGTCCCTAAACCTAATCTGACCAACAAACCTTCACGCAGACTTCAATTTATACCTGTGCTCAAGAAGAATTTGGTAACCTGCCTCAATGACTATTGTCCAGTAACATTTATGTCCACTGTGTTGAAGTATTTAGAGAGGTTGGCGGTGAAAGATCCCAAATCCTGCCTGAGAAGAGATTTGGATCCGCTCCAATTGGCCTACTAGCGCCACAGGTCCACAGCAATTGGCATTTCATTGGCTCTTCAATCAACCCAAACATCTCGACAGCAAAGATGCATTTATCTGGATGGTCTTTATTAACTACGGCTCAGTATTCAATACTACTATCCTCCCAAAATAATCAATAAGCTTCAAGACCTTGGCCTCAACACCTCCTTGTGCAATTAGATCCTGGATTTCCTCTTTTGCAGACCACAGAGAGTTTGGAGTGGCAACAACAGTTCCTCCACAATTGCCATCAGCACAGGTGCAGCACAAGTCTGCATGCTGAGTCCCCTGCTCTACTCACTTTACACCCATGTCTGTGTGGCTAAGCACAGCTGCAATATCATATTCAAGTTTGCTGATGACATCACTGTCATAGGCCAAATCAAAGGTGGTGGTGAATCAGCTTATAGAGCTGAGACTGAGAATCAGGTTGAGTGGTACTACACAAAAAACATTTTACTCAATGTCAGAAAGATCAAGGAGCTGATCGTTGACTTCAGGAGGAGAAAACTCGATGGCCATGAGTCAGTCTTCGTCCATCAGAGGTGGAAAGGGTCAGCAACTTTAAATTCCTTGGTGTTTTTATTTCAGATGACCTGCCCTGGGCCCAGCACGTAAGTGCAATTTTGAAGAAAGCACAGCAGCACCTCTACTTCCTTCACAGTATGACATCTCAAACTTTGACAAAGTTCTATAGATGTGTGGTGGAGCATATTGACTGGCTGCGTCACAGCCCTTGAACAGAAAGCCTTACAAAAAGTAGTGGATACAGCCCAACCCATCATGGGCAAAGCCTCCCCGCCAGTGAACACATCTACCTGGACCGTTGTCGTGGGGAAGCAGTATCCGTCATAAGGGACCCCCACCATGCAGGATACATCTCTTCTGGCTGCTGCCATCAGGAAGGCGGTACAGGAGCCTTAGGACTCACACCACCAGATTCAGGAACAGTTATTACCCCTCAACCATCAGGACCCTGAACCAGGGGGATAACTTCACTCAACTTCTCTTGCTCCTTCACTGAACTGTTCCCATTGCTCACTTTCATGGACACTTCCATCTCATATTCTTAATACTTATTGCTTATTTACTTACTATTGTTTCTTTTTTTTTCTTACTTGAACAGTTTGCCCGCTCTGTTGGTGCAGACTTTCATTGAATCAGTTATGGTTACTGGGCTTACTGAGTATGCCCGCAAGAAAATGAATAACAGGGTTGTTTATGGTGACATATACTTTATTGTCGCCAAACAATTGGTACTAGAACGTACAATCATCACAGCGATATTTAATTCTGCGCTTCCCACTCCCTGGATTACAAATATTAAATATTAAAAATAGTAAACTTAGTAAATATTAAAAATTTAAATTATAAATCATAAATAGAAAATAGAAAAATGGGAAGTAAGGTAGTGCAAAAATAAAAACTGAGAGGCAGGTCCTGATATTTGGAGGGTACGGCCCAGATCCGGGTCAGGATCTGTTCAGCAGTCTTGTCACAGTTGGAAAGAAGCTGTTCCCAAATCTGGCCGTCGAATCTTCCAGCTCCTGAGCCTTCTCCCGGAGGGAAGAGGGACGAAAAATGTGTTGGCTGGGTGGGTCATGTTCTTGATTATCCTGGCAGCATTGCTCCGACAGCATGCGGTGTAAAGTGAGTCCAAGGACGGAAGATTGGTTTATGTGATGTGCTACGTCGTGTTCACAATCTTCTGCAGCTTCTTTTGGACTTGGACAGGACAACTTCCATACCAGGTTGTGATGCACTCTAGAAGAATGCTTTCTACGGTGCATCTATAAAACTTAGTGAGAGTTTTAGGGGACAGGCCAAATTTCTTTAGTTTTCTTAGGAAACAAAGGTGCTGTTGGGCTTTCTTGGCAGTGGACTCTGCTTGGCTGGACCAAGTCAGGTCATTTGTGATATTGACCCCGAGGAACTTAAAGCTTTTGACCTGTTCCACTTGCGCACTACCGATGTAAATTGGGTCATGCGGTCCGCTACTCCTTCTGAAGTCAACAACCAATTCCTTCGTCTTGCTGACATTGAGGGATAGGTTATTGTCTTCGCACCATGCCACCAGGTTCTTAATTTCCTCTCTGTATTCAAACTCATCATTACCCGAGATACGGCCTACAATTGTGGTGTCATCAGCAAACTTATATATTGAGTTGATGGAAACTTGGCTACACAATCATGGGTGTACAGTGAGTACAGCAGGGGGCTGAGTACACAGCCTTGTGGGGCACCGGTGCTCAGAGTGATTGTAGAGGAGAGCTTGTCCCCTATTTTTACAGCCTGGGTCCTGTCTGTGAGGAAGTTGAAGATCCAGCTGCAGATCTGAGTGCTAAGATCCAGGTTCCGGAGCTTAGGAATCAGTTTATCAGTTTATAAAGGCAGAGCTGTACTCAATGAAAAGGAGCCTTACGTATGTCTCTTTATTCTCCAGGTGTTCTAAGGAGGAATGTAGGGCCAGAGAGATGGTATCTGCCATTGACCTGTTGCTCCAGTAGGCGAATTGCATAGCGTCGAGGTTGACCGGTAGGCTGTGGTTCATGTGTGCCATAATCAATCTCTCGAAGCACTTCATAGCAATTGATGTCAGAGCCACAGGTCGATAGTCATTCAGGCATGCCACCTTGCTCTTCTTCGGCACTGGGATTATCGTTGCCTTCTTAAAACACGAGGGGATCTTAGACTGAAGCAAGGAGCAGTTGAAGATGTCAGCAAACACTCCAGCTAGCTCGCTTGCACAGGCCCAGAGGACCTGTCCCGGGACACCATCTGGGCCCATCGCCTTCCTTGGATTTATCTTCAGGGAGGCCCTTCTAACGTCCTCCTCGATGACAATGAATCTCGATGCCACCAGGTCCGGTTCATCCAGAGGGAGCGAGACGCTCCTCTTCTGTTCGAATCCTGCGTAGAATATGTTAAGTTCATCAGGAAGAGAAGCGCCACAGTTATTGATATTCCCAGCCTTTTCTTTGCACCCAGTGATCTCATTTATACTTTGATAATAAATCTACTTGGAATTTTTGAACTTTGAATTCACTGTTCCTAATCCCTAATCTGATCACCAATTCCCCTCCCTCTCTGTCCTCAAAACCATCCCAGTGAAATTAAAAAGCAACTAAGAATAATAAAAATATTCTGAACTCTGGTACCTCACAAGACAGAATTTTAGCTCCCCTACATGCTCATGATTGTGTGGCTATATTCTGCTTAATTCCATCTACAAGCTTGCAGATGAGAGCACCATAGTGGGCCATATCTCAAATATATTGAGTCTGAGTATAGGAAGGAGATAGCGCTTACTAGGATGGCTTCATGACAACAATCTTTCTCTCAAGGTCAGCAAACAAAAGAGCTGGTCATTAATATCAGGAGAGGAGGGGTTTGGGGTGCACTACACATGCTATGGTTTATCAACAGTGTTGGGTGCCCTAGTTCTGTCATATTTCCCTGACACTAACACAAGCACCTGACCCATAAATTTAAATCCCAGACTAAGCCAAGCACAAAGATTTGTAACCACCAGAGAAAATTAGCTGAATTTCACCGAATGGAACACACACATAATCCCACTGTTGCAAACAAACAGATTATCTCCCAGCAGGAACTTCCACACCAAAACTAAACCTAGGTGTGAAACAAAACCCACCGATGCAGCGGTAGTCAGCAGTTAAATGCTGATCTTCGGTAGCGGGCCAAAGCCAAGGTGGGGGTGGTAAAGCTCATTGAGGGTTAACAGATTAGGGCAATGTCATAGCAAAGAACATCACTTGTAGAACCATATTGTGATACTAGTGGGCCTGAGAAGAGTACATTAACAATATTCAAGACAATTCTGGCCCTCCTCCAAGTCCTTTCTCGCTGCTTGTTCCATTCTGGCTAGATCTGCTCTTTTTCTTCCACCCACCCGTTCACTGTTCTTGCAAAGTGATACTTTTGATGCTAGGTTCTGAGCTCATATTTTTTTTTACAGGAACAGTAACAAGATCAGAGTGCCACAGCGGCTCAGCAAAACAAAGATCTGGGAATTCTGATTCCCTGTAAATAATTACTTCAAAAGAAACTGATATAATCAGTAGAAATTTCTTTTGCAATGTATGAAGCAAGCAAGTTTCTGTTTTCAACAACTTAACCAATTTTAAAATGTAACCACATACATTCTCCCCCCTCCAAAGGATCTTGTAAAAGTACTTTGGTTATGAATTATGACAAAGACGCAATATAAATTGAAGTTATTATACTTTCAAATGGCTTTCATCTTAATGAGGAAGTACAATTTAAATTGGCGTAATTAGTAATTCAACAAATTGTGAGAATAAATGGATGTCACAAGAGGTATTGGAAATAAGTTACGAGCGTGAGATTCTGCAATGCTGGAAATCCAAAGCAATGCACACAAAATGCTGGAGGAGCTCAGCAAGTCAGGCAGCATTTATGGAGGGGAATAAACAGTCAATACTTTGGGATGAGGCCCTTCATCAGAACTGGAAGGCAGCAGAAACCAGAATAAGGTGGTGGGATAGGGTAAGGAATAAGGAGGGTGGGGAGAACATTACCATAAGTTGGAGGTCAATGTTCATGCCATCAGGCTGGAGGCTACTCAGACAGAATATGCTCCTCCAACCTGAGCTTGGCCTCATCTTGGTAGTAGAGGAGGCCAATGGACAGACCTGTCAGAATGGGAATGAGAAGTCTAATTGAAATGGGTAGCCACCAGGTGATCCTGTCTTCTGCAGCATGTAGAGCGAAGGTGCTCAATTAAGTTAATTTGTTAAGAAACTTCACTACACATTGCTCACAGGAAATTTATAGATAGTATTCTTGGAACATGTATCTTTAAAAAAAAACATGAAATTAGAAAACCTTCTGATGGAATATGTTTGTGATACATGGGGGCAAATAAAAGTCTCCAACCTGGATAAAATCCATGGTTTTTAAGGAGTCAAAATGCTTGGCAGCATGTCTATTGTACAAAAATTGAGGCCGCAACAGCATACTTTAAAATTACCGTGCTAAAAAAGCGAAGAAGAAACAAAGTATTTAAGGACTCTTATGTTAGAAAAAGGGCATAATGCATTTGGGATCTTTTCATTTTGGTTAAGTAGGATAATGCTGAACGAATTTCAGAATGACTTGAAAAATCAATCTTTAACCGTGTTCTCCCCCACCCCAGCAGATTCTTATTATCAGAAGCAGCTGTACGGAATGGTGGTTGTCACTTCAGGTCACTGAAAGTTAAGACCCCCTCGGGCTTATTTCTATACCATCTGGTACAAATTAGTGCTTTACTTCCTTGATAGGACACCATGCCCTTTTTAGGTTATTTTAAACTTAAATTTATGTTTCCAGCAGAAGTTTTGATTTAAAGAAACCAAGAAAAAGTTGGAATCTTAGGAATGTTCGTAAATTCTATTTTTTTTCAATATTTATGCTTTGAAGTGATCACCGATCATCTTCATTATTAGATTTAATTAGAACTATTCAGCTTTTTGGTTGCTAATTGATGCTAACTGATCTACATTCAATATCTCGCATTTTTAAGAGGCTTAACTTTGGATTTTCAAAATGTAATTTCTCTAACACCAAACTAATGAAATTTATTTTACAAGTTTAGGAAAGTTTGATGAAAAGGTAATATCTAAAGATATCCCACCCAAAGTAGCATTTAAGTGTTTCTTTGGCTCTAGCTTGTGCATTATCAAACAGATGGTAACAAATGTTTCTCAGAGAAAAGAGAGAACAAGAGAAAAAGACATACCATCCACACATTTTAAATATTTCTGTCCAATATAACATTGCTGTGATTTTTTTAAGCTATGAAATCCACAACATATACAAATCTGAAAATTAGAAGATACTATCTTACTGAGAGTTAAATTATTTTCAGCAGTCATGTCCTTCAGCTTCAGAGTACAAATTTTTATGTACTAGTTTCCAGAATATGCAATAGTATCTCTTTAAAAGCATTTGATTAAAATATAAGTCTGAATTTTCTGACAGTAACAATGAGCTATCAGATTTTTTTCCTTGTACACTTGACTGCAAGTTCTGGTATCCAAATTATTATTACTCAGAAATCATTATCTGAGCTATCTTGCCATGCCACAGAATTCTCTGTTATGCTCTCTGAAAATGGAATCACAGTTGTAATAGTTGAAAGTTATGATCAAGTAATCTCATTGTTGGCTTAGTCTTTTGAATGCCACACTCTTATGCATCCATGTCCATTACAAAAAAAAAGGCAGCTCATGCTCCAAACAGTGTTCAAGAGCTCCATATTTTTATATATCAAATAATAATAAAATCTTAAGAGTATGACATAAACAAGAGAAAATCTGCAGATGCTGGAAATCCAAAGCAACACACACAAAATTGCTGGAGAAACTCAAAAGGCCAGGCAGCATCTGTGGAAAAGAGTAAACAGTCGATGTTTGGAGCCGAAACATGATCAAGCATTTAAAAACCAACAGAGGCAACTAAAAGTCAGAAAGCGAGAAAATATGGAATACGAAGGTAAGCTAGCCAATAATATTGAAGAGGATAGCAAAAGTTTCTTCAGGTACATAAAGTGTGAAAGTGAGGCGAGTGTAGATATCGGACCACTGGAAAAAGGCACTGGCAAGGCAGTAATGGAGGACAAAGAAATGATTGACAAACAGAATAAGTATTTTGCAGCAGTCTTCACTGTGGAATACACTAGCAATATGCTGGAAGTTCAAAAGTGTCAGGGGGCAGAAGTAGGTGAAGTTGCAATTACTAGGGAGAAGGTTCTTAGGAAACTAAAAGGCCTAAAGGTAGATAAATCACTTGGACCAGATGGTCTACACCCCAGGGTTCTGAAAGAGGTGGCTGAAGAAATCGTGTAGACATTATTAATGAACTTTCAAGAACCAACAGATTTTGGCATGGTTCCAGATAAATGGAAAATTGCACAAGTCACTCCACTCTTCAAAAAGGGAGAGAGGCAGAAGAAAGGAAATTATACGCCAGTTAGTCTGACCTCAGTAGCTGGGAAGATGATGGAGTTGAATGTTAAGGATGTGGTTTCAGGGTGCTTGGAGGCAGATGATAAAATAGGCTGTAGTCAGCATGGTTTCAAGGGAAAAAACTTGCCTGACAAATCTGTTGGAATTCTTCTCTATGATTTGTTAAGCAGCTCCCTACCCTTCAGAGGAAAAATATTAGAAGTTATTATCAAAAACATAACTTAAGGTGTAATCAGGCACATTAAATGTTAAAAGTATATTTGAACAACTTATAGGCGTTGTTTTAAAAAAAAACAACATAGGATTTCCAGAAGATATCTGATAAGGTGTTGCAAAGAAAAAGTTAAATAAATGTTCAGGAAGTTGAAGGAACATTCTAGTGCCATGGTAATGTAGCAAGACTATATTGCAGCTCAGTGTGTCCTAGAGTTCAATTCTGGCACCACTCTGTATGGAGTCTCTGTACAGCTTCCCCATGGAATGCGTGGGTCCTCCGATTTCCTTCTACAGTCCAAAGACAAACCGGGTAGGTTAATTGGTCATTGTAAATTTGCCCATGATTAGATTAGGGTTAACCTGGCTTGATGGGGGTTGCTGAGGTGGTGTGGCTCGAAGGGTTGGAAGGGCCAAGCCCACATTGTGTCGCTAAATAAATAGGATTGACTGCCTAACAGGAAACAGAACAGGGATAAATGTGTCTTTGGTACAAGGAAACAAGTGTGCCACAGAGATGGTGCCGGCATGTAATACAGATTTCTATAAATCACCCAGAGATGCTATCACCAAAGTGAGCTAACTGTTCTGAAAGCGAAAGCTAGGTGGGGAACTTAGCTGTGCAAAGTACATAAGGAGCTACCAAAGGAGTGACTTAGGTGAAATGGACGGCAAAGACCTGGCAAATAGAGTACAATGTGGGAAAATGGAAAATGTCCATCTTGGTAGAAAACAAATACAAAAACAGAATATCTAATGATGAGAGATTGCAGAGCTCTGAGGTACGAAGGATGTGAATGCCTGGTAATGATTTGCAAAATACTAGACTGCAGATACAGCAAGTAATTAGGAAAGTTGACCAAATGTTAACTTTATGGGTAGGGAAACGGAATACAATAGCAAGGATTTTATGTTGGTTATATACCCATTGATGAGACCACATCTAGGACACTATGTACAGTATTTGCCTCCTTATTTAAACAAAAATGGTGCAATGCATTGAGAGCAATTCAGAGAAAGCTTGCTAAATTACCTGGAACGGATGAATTGCCTTCTGAAAATGACTGAGGAAGCTAGGCTTGCATGGGCCGGAGTTCATGAGAGTGAAAGGAGATTTGATTGAAACACATTTGATAGTATGGATCTGGAAAAGATGTTTCCTCAGGAGAACCTAGAACTGAGGATCACTGCCTTAACATTTATAATGTAGAGAGGAGGAAATTTCACTCCTCCCTGCCCCACAGAGTCTGGAATCTTTAGAATTCTCTTATTTAATGGTAGTCGACACAGAGACTGAATATTTTAAGTCAAAGGAAACAGATCCTTGATAAGAGTTGAAAGGTTACCATGAGCACAGCTGAGGTTACAGTGAGAACAGCCATGATGTCATTAAGTGGCAGCAGAGGGCTGAAGAAGCAAACTGGCTAATTTCTGCATGCAATTCACATATTTGTAAGTTACTGGTAATCAAAAGTCCTCAAGGAAGTCAAATTCAATGCTAATTCATAAAAGACACCTTCTAGCAGGGGTTCCCAATCTTTCTGATGCTACGGGCCCCTGTCATTAACCGAGGTGTCTGTGAACCCCAGGCTGGGAACCTGTCTAGCTTTCAGAAGCTGTTAAACTTCTTAATATATCTCTACATTAAAGTTTTTTTAAAAAATTGTATTGACATCTTTCATAAACTTTGGGAATCCTAAAACACAATCTGCAGTTGTTTTTTGGATGTAATGTGGAGAAAAAAAAAGCAAAAAATCAAGTAAACATTTTGATACACAGCAATCTTTCTGGAAAAGCAAAATGATACACTGACTGGATACATTTTTTCAGTAATATCTGAGGGATAGATAACAGACAGTGCAAAGAATGAGACTCTTTGGATCAAGTTGTTAATATTCATCCAAGAAAGTAGATACAAAATCCTTTTTAAAGTTTAGGGCTTCAAAAGTGCAGCATTTGCAGAGGGGCAGTTTTCATGCTCAATTCTCTGGAGCAGGACTTGAACCCTTTTTATGACTCTAAAGCAAGAGTGTTACCAATCAAGCAATAAAGTCACAATGAAAGGTCAACAACTGTTTCTCTCTTCAAAGATGTTGCTATTTCCAGATTTTATTTTAACTATATACAAGGGCCAAGCACCTTTCAATAATACTTTGAAGTAGAAGGTCCTTGGTCCATATAAGAAAAATAAAAGTAGAAAACAAAACTGCAGATGCTAGAATCAGAAATAAATGCAGAAATGCTGGAAGAGTTCAGCTGGTTAGACAGCATCTGTGAAAAGTGAAACCAGTTAACATTTGAAGCCAAAGACCCTTCATCAAAACTAAGAGAGGAACACATTGTCAACAACCTGTCACATCAATTCTGTTTTTCCTCCCTCTATTGCCTGACCTATTCACAATTTTGGGATATGCAGCACTTTGGATTTGTAAGTCTTTGGAGCTCTTTCTCAGTTCCAGTGAACTGTTGTTGACCTGAGGTGTGAACACGGAGTTCTCTTTCCACAGATGACATTTGACTGGATAAATTATTCTAGCACCTCTGGATTCATGATGCATTTCCATTCCAAAACTTACATTGCAGTAAGCTAGAACAATGAAGGCTTATAGCAGAGGAAAATTTCAAAGAACCATTCTTTTAGGTTTTAAAAAAAACTGCATGCCATTCTAAAATTAAGAAAGAGAAAAACCAAATTAAGTCTAGATGGTGTATGCCAACAAGTATCGTGGGGAAATTATTAGATTCCATAAACAAGCAGAGTTTATTATTGTCCTCACGTTTTGAGAGAGACAGTATGAAAAAGAAAGGGCAGGAGAAATTGAGAAAGAAGGCTTGCAAGGATTTATAAAAAGGTTAGGCTAGGGTGAGTATTTGAAAATTTAAATAGAAAACATCAGGAGATCACACACATTTATAACAGCATACAGTCAGCTTGAGCCACCCAAAAACAGACTAAGATTTTAAGAAAGACAGTGGACTTTAAAAGCCATTCTTTGGGAAATAAAACTGCTGTAAGTTTGAAATGGCAATAATTATAATTAAACATCTGCAGCACTGCACTCTCCATTACACAAATTGGTCAACTTCACTGCCAAATTATACTTCACAGTTTGACTTGATTCAAAGCCAGAACTGACTTTACATCAGCATATGAAGTATAAGCAGCCAATGAAGGGCATAAGCAAAAGCAAATGGTTAGTAGAACCACGTGGATCCCTTGAATTGTAATTCAAAAATTTCCAGAGTTTTAAATATTGTTTCATAAATTCATTGTAAAAACATAATAAAAGCCACGTTAGTGATTAAATAAATCTGCAAATTAACATTTACAGATATAAATGCATGACAGTCATGTCTACAAAGTTATTTCTGAACACATTTTTAGAAGAAACATCGAAATGTTTCTCCAGGAACTCTACTTAATGCCTAGCGAGAAAAAGATTAACACCTTAAAAAAATATGAAATTTCAAGAGGCAATCCTAGAAGCAAATCTGATTGATTATTCTATTATAGCATTTCAAATTCAAAAATACTGCATGTTAAAATAGTTACTAATAGTTGCAAAATATTTTACAATCTTGATTACCAGATGAAAATATCCTAAAAATGAAAATTCAAAGTTTGCAACATCATTTTTGCCTGTAATATACCTTGAATTCAGATCAAAATTATTGTGACATATTGCTCCTAAGCATTCAAGGATAGCAAATAAAACATACTTTCATTCTGAGGTAGCTTATGAGACCAATACAGTAACTGCAGACGCTTCCACAAATGGGCAGGTTCTTTGTGGGATGGTGTAGTCTTCCTCTCATTTACACAGGGCTTCAGCATGCTACGACCATATGGTTCTGAGTTTCTCAATACAATCCCGAATATTGCTCTTCTACTTTGAGCACTTATAAACCAGTGATTCACAGACAGCAGAGGTGGCTTTGGGCATAACCTTTTCTTCCATCACACATCTAGTGGCAGAGGTCAGAACAGAATGAGATGGGTTATCTGATTCTCCCTGTTGCGAGTGTTGGTCTAAATATCAATATTGATTTGTTCATCCCTCTCGGAGATCTGAAAGATTTTGCAGAGGCCGCAGTGGTGACATCTTTCCAATGCCTGCCAGGGTCATCCAGGTCTTACAACTATTTATCAGATAGCAGGGATCACTGCTCTCCAGCCAAATACAAGTTTTCTGCCAGGTTTGAGGTTTTGATACTCCAACCCTATTTTTTTTTACTTTACCAATTGTGTACTCAAGGCAACAGGAAATAGCCATATACCAAATGTGTGTTCCTGATAGTTGACAGAACTTTTAATATTCCTTCCCAATGCCTGTCTTCCTTTTTCCTCCTCTCCTTTGAAACTGCTCCCCCAAACCTACCTGTTTGATGAAAACTTAAGGTCCTTACCTTCTAATCTCCACATCCTTGAACAAGCAGAATATCAGCTTGTTAACATTCCTGAAAATTATTTGTTTGTGGCAACATGCAAATACAACATGCTGTTCTTCCCACCAACAGTAATACTCTGAAAGAAATCAATTGTGTTTTCACTGGAAACCCTACTGCATGTTATACATTTTTACACTAATTTTAATTCACATTCTATTCCCAGATAGTTTCACTGTGAAATCCCATGCCCTCTTTCCATCAGCAAATATTTATTTTCAATTGATGAAAAATCACGCTAAACAAGGTTTCTTCCAGCAAGGTTCTTGAAACTCAAATGTCAGTGATCTCAAATCAAGACAATTAATATTTACGTATGTCTCTGATGGTAAGAAGTTTTTTTTTTTAGAGTAATTTAGACCCTGTAATTAAATTTCTATTATGGCAGAAATATACCTCCACTATAATAAGATGCAGGGAGTGCAGACTCATCAACTGTATGCTAATAAATTGATTCCTGCTAAAATATGGCAGATAATTAACATGCCTGCATCATGGGGCACAGATCAGTACACACTGTATTAAGTCCTTCCGCCCACATATGTGCCAACCATGATACCAGTCCAACTAATCCAGCCAAAGTTTCACAGAAATATTTAAAAGGTATAAAAAGACAAACTGTCTTTAACTGAGACACAAGTTCTTCATTTAAATGAAATACAGAACTAATTAGAACACAACAAATGCTTCTACTATAAAACTGTGTTTTAGTTCCTAATAATTATCAACAGAGGAATTCATACAAAGAATGCTGCCCTGCTCTTTTGATTGACTGTAACTCAGTGCAGACACCTAGTGCAGATAATGGACCACTTTCTTTGTCTTCCTGCATGAAGTAATATCAAAAATCATCGCTTTTTAATTCAGCATCGGTTGGCTCAAATGAATAACAGAACACAAGCATATACAACTGACTCTACTTAAAGGCAGTCACTCTAAGCACAGCATAGTGTTCTACGGTTACACAAGTGCACATGACTGACACTAGTAAGAAAATGTTGCATCTTCTGAATCCTCCAAATCTTTTCCCTGTAACATTCAAGATGATTTTCGATACCTTCAAATTCTTTATATTTCATAACTTCATGAAGTAGTGTAATTGTTTCATTTTCACTCCTGGCTGTTTCTCACATCTCCAAGACTGAACACTTGACACCTCAGTCAGCAAATCAGTTCTGAATTGTGTCACTGCTTATTTCTCACCAACTGTCAGTGACAAAGATCACAGCTTTCTGAACACAGCCACAGGCAACTGACTTTATTTAAAAACTACTCTAAGCATGGTTTAGTGTCTAATAGCCATACAACTGCACAACTGACTCTTGTTAGAAACTGCTCAGCAACAGTCTCCTGCCCCAGTTAAGTGGTATAATGTCCCAAATAAACAAAGGAAACCCCAGCTATTCTCTCGGTTAGATTTTGTTGCTTAAGAGTCGTCCCAAATAAACAGCTGTCTGAATGAACTGAATTAACCGGAAACCACAGTGCAGGAGTAATGTATCTGTTCTCTATTCGCTTTGTGTTCTGTGTTGTGCACTTCTTATGTTTATTATGGTAACTAGTCACAATAGTGGGGGGGGGGTGGTAAAAGCAAAGGGAATGATATTGTGGGCATGTGGCCAAGTGGTTAAAGCACTGGACTAGCAACCTGAAGGTCGTGAGTTCAAGCCCCAGCCGAGGCAACGTGTTGTGTCCTTGAGCAAGGCACTTAATCACACAGTGCTCTGTGATGACACTGGTGCCAAGCTGTATGGGTCCTTCCCTTGGACAACATCTGTGTCGTGGAGAAGGAAGACTTGCAGCATGGGCAACTGCTGGTCTTCCATACAACCTTGCTCAGGCCTGCGCCCTGGAGAGTGAAGACTTTCCAGGCACAGATCCATGGTCTCACAAGACTAACAGATGCCTTTATTTATTATTCTCCTGAAAACTAGATTCTCTGTTCACTCTGATATAGGTAGTATACATTCAAGCGTATTTTCTGTAACTATCTTTTAATCTATCCATTTGTAGAGTCCACTCAATCAAACATAAAATTCCTTTAGTCAACAACTCCGATGTTTCAGATGTGTTCGAGGCAGAGGAATGAAAGGTGGGGGAGTAGCATTGCTTGTTAGGGAAAATATTACCCCAGTGCTCAGGCAGGACAGATTAGAGGGCTTGTCTACTGAGTCCTTATGGGTGGAGCTGAGAAACAGGAAAGGTATGGCCACATTAGTGGGTTGTATTACAGACCACCCAATAGTCAACGAGAATTGGAAGAGCAAATCTGCAGAGAGATAGCAGGCAACTGCAGGGAACATAAAGTTGTGGTGGTAGGGGATTTTAATTTTCCATATATTGATTGGGACTCCCATACTGTTAGGGGTCTAGGTGGTTAAGAGTTTGTAAAATGTGTTCAGGAAAGTTTTCTAAATCAATATATAGAGGGACCAACTAGAGGGGATGCAATATTGGATCTCCTGTTAGGAAACGAGTTAGGACAAGTGATGGAAGTCTGTGTAGGGGAGCACTTTGGTTCCAGTGATCATAACACCATTAGTTTCAACTTGATCATGGACAAGGATAGATCTGGTCCTAGGGCTGAGGTTCTTAACTGGAAGAAGGCCAAATTTGAAGAAATGAGAAAGGATCTAAACAGCGTGGATTAGGACAGGTTGTTCTCTGGCGAAGATGTGATTGGTAAGTGGGAAGCCTTCAAAGGAGAAATTTTGAGAGTGTGGAGTTTGTACGTTCCTGTCAGGATTAAAGGCAAAGTGAATAGGAATAAGGAACCTTGGTTCTCAAGGGATATTGCACCTCTGATAAAGAAGAGGGAGTTGTATGACGTGTATAGGAAACAGGGAGTAAATAAGGTGCTTGAGGAGTATAAGAAGTGCAAGAAAATACTTAAGAAAGAAATCAGGAGGGCTAAAAGAAGACATGAGGTTGCCTTGGCAGTCAAAGTGAAGGATAATCCAAAGAGCTTTTACAGGTATATTAAGAGCAAAAGGATTGTAAGGGATAAAATTGGTCCTCTTGAAGATCAGAGTGGTCGGCTATGTGCGGAACCAAAGGAAATGGGGGAGATCTTAAATAGGTTTTTTGCGTCTGTATTTACTAAGGAAACTGGCATGAAGTCTATGGAATTAAGGGAAACAAGTAGTGAGATCATGGAAACTGTACAGATTGAAAAGGAGGAGGTGCTTGCTGTCTTGAGGAAAATTAAATTGGATAAATCCCCGGGACCTGACAAGGTGTTCCCTCGGACCTTGAAGGAGACTAGTGTTGAAATTGCAGGGGCCCTGGAAGAAATATTTAAAATGTCGCTGTCTACAGGTGAGGTGCCAGAGGATTGGAGAGTGGCTCATGTTGTTCCGTTGTTTGAAAAAGGATCGAAAAGTAATCCAGGAAATTACAGGCCGGTAAATTTAACGTCGGTAGTAGGTAAGTTATTGGAGGGAGTACTAAGAGACAGAATCTACAAGCATTTGGATAGACAGGGACTTATTAGGGAGAGTCAACATGGCTTTGTGCGTGGTAGGTCATGTTTGACCAATCTATTGGAGTTTTGCGAGGAGGTTACCAGGAAAGTGGATGAAGGGAAGGCAGTGAATATTGTCTACATGGACTTCAGTAAGGCCTTTGACAAGGTCCTGCATGGGAGGTTAGTTAGGAAAATTCAGTCGCTAGGTATACATGGAGAGGTGGTAAATTGGACTAGACATTGGCTCAATGGAAGAAGCCAAAGAGTGGTGGTAGAGAATTGCTTCTCCGAGTAGAGCCCTGTGACTAGTGGTGTGCCACAGGGATCAGTGCTGGGTCCATTGTTATTTATCATCTATATCAATGATCTGGATGATAATATGGTAAATTGGATTCAGCAAATTTGCTGATGATACAAAGATTGGAGGTGTAATAGACAGTGAGGAAGGTTTTCACAGCCTGCAGAGGGACTTGGACCAGCTGGAAAAATGGGCTGAAAAATGGCAGATGGAGTTTAATACAGACAAGTGTGAGGTATTGCACGTTGGAAGGACAAACCAATGTAGAACATACAGGGTTAATGGTAAGGCAATGAGGAGTGCAGTAGAACAGAGGGATTTGGGAATACAGATACAAAATTCCCTAAAAGTGGCATCAGAGGTAGATAGGGTAGTAAAGAGAGTTTTTGGTACATTGGCCTTTATTACTCAAAGTATTGAGTATAAGAGCTGGAATGTTATGATGAGGTTGTATAAGGCATTGGTGAGGCCGAATCTGGAGTATTGTGTTCAGTTTTGGTCACCAAATTACAGGAAGGATATAAATAAGGTTGAAAGAGTGCAGAGAAGGTTTATAAGGATGTTGCCGGGACTTGAGAAACTCAGTTACAGAGAAAGGTTGAATAGGTTAGGACTTTATTCCCTGGAGCGTAGAAGAATGAGGGGAGATTTGATTGAGGTATATAAAATTATGATGGGTATAGATACAGTGAATGCAAGCAGGCTTTTTCCACTGAGGCAAGGGGAGAAAAAAACTAGAGGACATGGGTTAAGGGTGAGGGGGGAAAAGTTTAAAGGAAACATTAGGGGGGGCTTCTTCACACAGAGAGTGGTGGGAGTATGGAATGACCTGCCAGACGAAGTAGTAAATGCGGGTTCTTATTTAACATTTAAGAATAAATTGGACAGATACATGGATGGGAGGTGTATGGAGGGATATGGTCCGTGTGCAGGTCAGTGGGACTAGGCAGAAAATGGTTCGGCACAGCCAAGAAGGGCCAAGAGGCCTGTTTCTGTGCTGTAGTTTTTCTATGGTTTCTAACTCCTAAATACCGGATCTCAAAGTTGATTCATCATGATTAATCAATCCAATAACAGATTGCTCTCAACGTGATGCTAGTATGTTGTAAGCTGGGCACTAACACAACAAAAAGGGACAAATACCATTTTAACCAGCCTTTGCTACACCTAAAATAAAGAAAGCTGAGTTGAGTTGAAGAACTCTAGCTCATAGCTAAAGTGCATTATTTGATGATGCTTTAACATAAAGCTACTTTTACAACACATTGCTGGCCAGTCCCAAAGCTGCATACTTTGAGTCCTGATGAAGGGTGCCGACCCAAAACATCGACTGTTCACTCTTTTCCACAGATGCTGCCTGGCCTGCTGAGTTCATCCAGCATTTTGTGTGTTGCTTTAACCTCTGCACATAATGCTTTGCAACATCGGTGAATCTCAGGCAGGTAAAGTCTTTAGCACCTGGTATTACTAAACAGCCTCCCATCCAAGACTAACTAGACCTGAGACTACTTGGTTTCTGGGGTCAAGTAGAAAAGGCTTGCAGTATCTCAGCCACACACCACTTTAGACATTCTTGCTCATGTCAAATGTCATCATCACAGAACTGCGGGAAAAAATATCAATAGGATTACCTTGTGATCAGACAGCAAAGGGCAATTCACCTTCGTAACGTTAGATTTTTAAAAATTCAATCACCACAGATCAACACACTCTCAAATAACAAAGTACGGAGTGTTCACAAATAAAACACAAAATTTCTGGAGCCAAGTCTGAAAATAAAAGCTGAAACAGTTTGACCTTTTGGGAGTAAATAGCAAATAACTTTACTTTAAACCATTAACTATTCTATCTCTCACAGAGGTCAACTAAGTTTTCTTTCAGATTTTCGAATTGATTTTACTTATTTATTCCGCTTGTAATTTAAGTGTAAACAGGTTAAGACTTCCATTGAATAAGCTCTTTTTTCAAGTTTTAAGCCTTCCATGAAAAATTGTCTTAATGTTTTTTGCCTGTGTGAGAAAAGAAAGTTTTAAAAATTATATACAGTATATATAGCTGGGTAACCTGGTTTTCTTTAATAAATTGAGATAGGGTAAATGGATGCTAAACTCCTTTTTCCATGCAGCATACGTAAGCCAGCATTCGTATTGAAATTGAAGCATCCAAAAATATTAACCATGTCCAGGCTTTCTCCAGCAGGTTAACCAGTGAGCAGCTTCTCTTTTCAAATTTACAGGCTTGATGTTTTTTCACCCTAATTCAAGATCACACCGTGTTTTGATATTCAGGCAATGAACTTTGCTGTTTAAATGTAACAAAATATAATTTTTTTCTACATTAATCCCTAACCCATGCAGATGTTTATTGCTGTTCCAAAATTGGATTGCATTTAAAGACAATGTTTAAAAATGATATGGCTTCAAAGTAATCTACCATCCATATGACTCTCTCAATCCACCGTATGAATTTCATCCACAATTGCAACAACATGAACTAAACTATGCTCAAAAAGCAGAAATAGCAGGAAAACACAACAATGGTTAAATTATGGACACATGAAAACTGCGATAGTCCCAGAGTATAAAGTAAGGTCTCAAATCCAGAATACAGAAGGGAATAAAAATAGGACTGTCTGAACTATTCTTGAGACAAGGTAAAGCATAACTGTTAAAAAAAAGTCCAAAGCTCCCAACTGAAGTTTGGGCCTTCTGACAGTACTATGACAAGAATAGATGTGCAACTTAAGAACTGTAATTGCATGCCTAATATGATGTCATTGAAGGATTGATGACTTGACTGATTTACAAAGCTCAATATTACTTCAAATAGCTTTGTCATTTAAATCAGGATTTGACTGATATTCAATGGTTAGGCCCAAGCAACGATCAAATTCAACAGAGGTGATGCAGACAAACAAGGATAGCTATTGTGAATAGAGGAATTTAAAGATCTACAAACCACAGAAGTGCTAATAACTTGCATGTGTGCAGCATCTTTTTATGACCTACTGTACATTTTGCCGTCAGTGATGAAGTGATGGTGCTCACCAATATTCTTGAATAAAGCCACCCAGTAAAATGCTGGTCAAACAAAAAAATGAATGAGATCTGGGGCCTGGATTTCACCTTCCCTGAAAGGCTGGTAAATGACACTGAAAGGATCCTGGCATGGAGTGATGCTTTCATCAGGTCTGCAAAGCACTCATTCACACTACAGCATTCTCAAGCAAGATAGCATTTTCTAAAAACTTTTAATACTTTAAACAATGCAAAAGATTGGAGCATGCATATACAGAAAACAAGGAAATCTACATACATAAAACAATTTAATTAGTAGCCAACACGTTTCCCAAAGGAGGTTATTACAACATATACACATGAAATTAGTTATTTTAGTGCCAGTTTCCCAGGTGGCAATTTTGATCCAGTATAGCTTATTAAAAACTCATTTAATATTAAAGTAACTAAGTTTATCTTTCAGCTCATTTTACAATGAGTGTTGGGCATAAATACCATTAAGTCACCAATTCATTTTACAGGCTAGAAAACTGCGAAAAAAAGGCACAAACTGGGGAGAAATAAGACCTGATTTACTTGATTTTCTGGTGCAATCAATTAGGGTGCTCTCCACTGTGCATCTATAGAAGTCTGTTAAAGTTTTTTTATGACAATAGGACATAGGATTTGGCCATTAGGCCCATCGAGCTGGCTCTGCCATTCCACCATGGTCGACTTATTACCCCTCTCAACCTCGTTCTCCTGCCTTCTCCTCATAACTTTTGACACCCTGACTAATCAAGAACCTATCAGCCTCAGCTTTAAATACATCCAATGACTTGACCTCCTCAGCCATCCGTGGCAATGAATTCCACAGATTCACCACCCTTTGGCTAAAAGAATTCCTCCTTATCTCTGTTTTAAGTGGATGTCCCCTATTCTGAGTCTCTGGTTTCTTCCCCCTCCCCCTCAATTGCAACCATCCACTCCACATCCACTCTATCTAGGCCTTTCAAGATTCAATAGGTTTCAATGAGATAAACCCTCATACTTCTAAACTTCAGACAGTGCAGGCCCAGAGCCATCAAACACTCCTCATACCTTAACCTTTTCATTCCCAGAATTATACTCCTGAATCTCCTCTGGACACTCTCCAATGCCAGCATATCTTTTCTTAGATAAAGGGCCCAAAACTACTCTCAATACTCCAAACGCCGTCTGACCAATGCCTTATAAAGACTCAGCATTATATTCTTGCTTTTTATATTCCAGTCCTCTCAAAATGAATGCTAACATTGCATGTGCCTTCCTTACAACCAACTCAACATGCAAGTTAACCTTTACGGACCTGTATGAGGACTCCCAAGTCACCTTACAACTCTGATTTTTAATTTTTCCCCATTTAGAAAATTTCTTCTACCAAAATACATGACCTTACATTTTTACACTATATTCCATCTGCCACTTCTTTGCCCAATCTCATCTGTCTGCTTCAAACTCCCTGCTTCCTCAACACTACCTGCCCCTCCACCTATCTTCGTATTGTTCCCAAACTTTTCCAAAAAGCCATCAATTCTGTTATCCAAATTATTGACATGTAACGTTAAAAGAAACTGCCTCAAGAGCAACCCTTACAGATCACCAATAAATCACTAGTAGTCAACCAGAAAAAGTCCCTTTATTTCCATTCTTTGCCTCCAGCCAGTCAACCAACTGTCTATCCATGCTAGAAACCTTCCTGTAATATCACGGGCTCACATCTTGTTAATCAGCCTCAAGTCCGGCACCCTGCTGAAGGATGGGTTTATCCTGCCTGTTGTTTCCTTAAAGAATTTCAATAGATTTGTCAAGCAAGATATCCCTTTCAGAAAATGATGCTGACTTTGGACTATTTTATCATGTGCCTCCAAGTACCCCAAAACTTCATCCTAAATAATGGACTCCAACATCTTCTCAATAACTGAAGTCAGGCTAACAGGCCCATAATTTACTTTCTTCTGCCTTCCTCCCTTCTTAAAAAGAGTACATTTGCAATTTTCCAGTCCTCCAGGATCATGCAGAATTTAGTGATTCTTGAAAAATTACTAATGCCTCCACAATCTTTTTAGCTACCTCTTTCAGAACTCTGGGCAGTAGACCTTCTAGTCTAGGTGACTTATCTAGCTTTAGATCTTTCAGTCTCCCAAGCATCTTCTGCTTAGTAATAGCAGCTACACTCACTTCTGCCCCTTGATACTGTCAAATTTCTGGCATACTGCTAGTGACTTCCAGAGTGAAGACTGACTCAAAATACTCAAGTTTGTCTATTTCTTTATCCTCCATTACGACCTCTCCAGAGTCATTTTCTATCGAGCCTTACTTACTTTAGCCTCTGCCTATTCTTGCAGAAACCCATTGAGCCAAAGCCTCCCACTCTACCCCTCACACAACAGGACTCTGTTTACAACTCATTTCCTTTTATTGGGCCTTGCTAAGTTACTAATAACCCAAGCAAACCCTCACTCCACAAACAAATCCCGATCAGCCTCACTCTTCTTTAATCCTGGCCCATAAACTCTACAATGAACTGTCTCCTACTCTCTCTGCTATCTCTCGCTCTATAGACATGCCAATTCTATGCAAACTTTTAGTAGAGGTGCTGCTGTGCCTTCTTTCTGATGGCACTTACATGTCAACACCAAGAATTTTAAAATGCTGAACGTCTCCACTAATGAGGACTTGTTCATGAACTTCGGGCTTCTTTTTCCTGTAGTCAATAGACAGCTCTTTGGTTTTGCTAATATTGAGTGATAGGATGTTGTTGTGGCACCACCACCAGATTTTCAATCTCCCCCCTATATGCCAATTCATCACCATCTCTGATTTGGCCAACATCAGTGGTGTCCTGAGCAAATATGGCATTGGAGCTGTACTCCCCCACACAATCACAAGAAAAAACTTTTCCAGCATTACCATCAGTAGATTCAGCCATAATGAAACATTGCCAAAATACAAGATCCAAAAGAGGCCAGAGGAATAAAAACAGTAAAACACAGATAAATTGATCAGAAGCAAATTATTTATGGAGTCTTAAAAGCAGGAAATCTGCTGCAGTGGACACTTGGGAGTAAACTTAAGCAAATGGAGTTGAAAACACAACCATCAGTACTTGGGATAAAGACCAAGGAAGGTCCAAATGGTAGCAGTTGGAGAAACACAGACTTCCATAGCCAAGGGTGTTAGAATGTCAGATAGTCCTTGAATAGGGAGCAAGGTGAAGGATGAAACAGTAGCTGAGGGCATTATTCTTTTTAATTTCAAACGAGGGTTGAATCTGGAAAGAAGTGAATATGTGACATGATCACACAACATGGTGACCAGAGGTTCCACACGATAAATGGGATAACTTTGGATGTTATTAAGGACAAGACATGGAATAGTGGACAGGACCAGATCTAGACGCGGAAGACTCTGACTACATGCAGAGCCTTACCAGAAAGCACTGAGCTGATGCCTGAATTAATGTTTGCAAAAGAGCAGAAACTCATGTTGCACCACAGTCAGGTTCCTCACACGAGTAGGCTTAGCAACAAAGGTTCCTGTCAGACTTCAAAGTTCAACATTCAAAATAACCTTATTATCGAAGTACATGTATGTCATCATATACAACCCTGAGATTCATTTTCTTGTGGGCATCCTCAACAAATCTATAGAATAATAACTGCAACAGAATACCAAACTAGGCATTAAAGGGCAGTTGCATGCTGCAGATTGCAGTGATTGTAATTTTAAAAAGGGTATATTTTAAACAATATTTGCAACAATTGCCTCCAATCCACAGAGCGTCGCCAATGCTCACCGGCACCATTTTGAAATCTTCATTTTATAAACTAAGCGATTAGGCTGGCACTTGATCAAAGCCATAGCCCTGGCTAACAACCGAAAGGCAATGAATCCAGCGGCCTTCAATCACCATATTACTGTCCCTAATGCTGCTCATTCAATCCCTGCCATTGGTACGTCACCACCTGCAACCACTGCTGATGTACTGCTCAGCAGTGACAAGGCTGGACTGTAACAGCATAATTAATAGGATGCTGTTATAATCATTAATTCTGTAACTATTAGAATGCAGTGCCCTCAGAATGATACATTTACACTTTGAATATTTTCTTGAAAACCTAAAAGTAGTAAATAATTCTTTGAATAGCATGTGACACCAAAACAGTAGCCAATTAACAAAAAAGGTTGTTATTTCTAAAGCATTTTGCACAGCATTCAATATCCAAGCAGAATTCAGAAGCTCTTCATTAAGTACCAACAACACCATAATGATAAAGACAGCAAATGTCTACCATTCAAATGCTTCCACAGACAACAGTGGCAATGGTCAGCTTTTTAAAAAGGTAACATTAATCAAGGCACCAAGTGTAACACCCCTGATCTTCTGAACATGTGCCACTGGTCCACCTGAGAAAGCAGTCAGGAGAACCATTCAAAGTCTTACCCCAGAAGCACCATCAATACTTTGCTTGCATTTTGTGTTCAAGTAGAACTTGAACCCAGAATCTCCTGGCTCAGATAGCACAAATGCAACCAACCAAGTTAACTCACACTTGTTCCACATCTCAGTTGAAATGACAACTCAAATCTCTTACTAGCTCTTCTTTCAGTTAGTCCTGACAAAGGGTCTCGGCCCGAAACGTCGACTGTACCTCTTCCTAGAGATGCTGCCTGGCCTGCTGCGTTCACCAGCAACTTTTATGTGTGTAGCATACTAGATGAGGTGTTTTAAGCATCTTCACTCTGTCGGTATGCCAATATGTAGGAGTGATGTAATCTGAAGTTCAGGCATGTGAACACATCAAGAGGTTAGGCTTTTCAAAGCACAATAGTCCTTTTCAATGCCAGCAATACTCTCATCCGCTTCCCTACTCTCTCCCTACTCTTGCTACTGGGTTGCCGCTCCAGTCAACACCAGTAACTCCCTGAAACCAACACAGTAAAGTACCTTCAGTGCTTAAGGGGAAGCAGGACAAATGCATATCCTACATGGAGCCAGGAGAAGAGGTCAGCAATTGACTGGAAAATTCCACGAAGCGCGTGGGTAAGGGCTGAGAATGAAAAGCACAGAGAGGGGAAGAAATTGTTGAGATGTTGCTGGCAACAACGAAGACAAATGGTTAGCGCCATAGTGGAATAAAGGCTGGTGTTTGAAGTTAACTTAAATGGGTAGAAACTAACAGAGAAATATTAGGACCCGAACAAATGGTCCCTTCTCTTTTTAATTAACACATCATAAACATTCTCCCTCCCCAGGCTTCCTCCACACATGCCAAAAAAACAATGGCTTTAGTATCAAGGAATAATTCGGTAAGCAAACCATTTTGTAGAATGCTTTGGAGTGCCAAGTGAAACAGCAAAGTCTCAAGAACGAACAGCAACAAGGATACCCAGCCAGCTGCATCTCACAGATCACTGCTTTCATTTTGTCAGTGGTTGCCATTTCAGTTTTGAAACTGTGGCTAAACTCTAAAAGATTTCTTTACTACGTTTCCTGAAGCTGTGCTCCTAACCTTACACACTTATGGCTTAATAAAACCTTCTATCTTTAATAAGTGAACAAAAAGAACGGTGTATTTTATGTTTTAGTGTATGATTGAATACTATCAGTAATCACATGACATGCCCTCAGGCATTTTTCAAAACATATTCACCTCTGTGCTCAAAGGGGCATTTGTTGAATAATTTAGCTTATTTACTTTTTAGCAGATTTACCTTCAAATTCAAATATCCACTGATTTATTTCCACTCCATCACTTTGGTGGAAAAACCAAATCTGGCGAAGTGGTGTTCTGAAAGGATTATTTGTTCCCAGTACAATACCACCTCTAAAGCTGGAGAAAGTATAGAAATTATTACATACAGGAATAAGAAATTAGATTCTTCTTTAAATTCAGATATTACAGAATTTAACTGTCCAAACAGAACTAAATATTCAGCCTCATTGTTGGTTTAAAAGTAATCTTAGACCATATCTCCCACAAAACTAACAGACCACAGTCATATTGCTCAAGGCAATCTCTACATGCATAAATTACCAAGCATCGAAATCTAATCCCAAAAGAAAAAACAGGTTAGATTTTGGCAATGTCAGGAGAAGCAGTGGAGTTATTCAAAAAAAATACAGGACTGGAATATAAGTCTTAGGACACAATAACATTGCAAATTTAGCTGGTAACTTTAATTTTTCTCATGAAGGAAGATTTGAAAAGCAGTGACTTCTCTGATAGATTCAGCTAAATAACAATGTCATCATTTCAAAATAATACAAAGAAATCATTGAACATTTTCCAGGGTAAATACATCACGTATTTCTGGTTATTATATATCTAGGCATCAGAAATGTGAAGTAAAAATTTCAAATCCTATGCTTATCTATAAGAATAATTCCATTAAAACATATTTAGATAATTTTCATAAACTCAATTTAACAACAGTTTAATGCAAGTTACTTCAAATTTACAGTTAAGTTCAGGATATCAAATGCCATTAGGCCTATGATACAGTTAGATTTTAATACAGTGGATTCTGGTTAGTTGGGGCATATTGGGATCAGTACGTTTGGCCCAATTAAGCAGCTGCCCCCATTAGCCAAAATTTCATGGAATTAGTTAAATGGTATATTTAAAAAAGACAAACTACCATTTGACTGAGTAACAATTGATTTAAATGAAATAGAAAACAAATTAGAATACTACCAAATCCTCTACAGTACTATAAAACTGCATACGAGTTCCTAATAGTTATTGGAGGAATTAATCTGTATTCTTATGATTAAACAAAATTAGCACAAGCACTTAGGGCAGATCATAAACACAAGAAATTCTGCCCATGCTGGAAATTAAAAGCAACACACACAAAATGCTGGAGAAATTGGTCTGACAGCATCAATGGAAACGAATAAACAGTCAACGATTTGGGCCGCGACCCTTGTTCAGGACTGGAAAGGAAGGAGGAAGACCATAGAATAAAAAGCTGGGCGGAGGGGAAGGAGGATAGTTAGAAGGTGAAAGGTGAAGCTTGATGGTGGGGAAAGGTAAAGGACTGGCAAGGAAAGAATCTGATGGGACAGGAGAGCGGAGCACGGAATAAAGGGAAGAAGGAGAGGCACCAGGGGAGGTCATCAGTGGGTGAGAAGAGGTAAGAGGCCAGAGTGGGGAATAGAAGAGGAGGGAAGGGGAAACAAAACCTTTTTTTTTTTTACCTGAAAGAGAAAACAATGTTCATGCATCAGGTTGGAGGCTACCCAGATAGAATATGAGGTATTGCTCCTTCACCCTGGGAGTGGCCTCATCATGGCAGAAGAGGCGGCCATGGACCAACATGTCAGAACGAGAATAGAAATTCAAATATTTGACCACTAGGAAATTTTGCTTTTGGATGATGAAGTGGAAGCACTAAACAAAACTGCCCCCCAATTTACATCGGGTCTCACCAACGTAGAGGAGGCTGCATCAGGAGGACCAAATACAATAGCTGACCTCAACAAATTAGCAGATGAAGTGTAGCCTCACCCGGAAGGGTTGTTTGGTGCCCTGAATGGAGGTGAGGGAAGGAGTGGGCAGGTGTAGCACTTCAGTTGCTTGCAGAGTTAAGTGCTGGGAGGAAGATTAGCAGGGAAGCATGAATGGACAAGGGAATCATGGAGGGAGTGATCCCTGCTTACTCTGAATGGAGGTGAAGGTGGTGGTGAATGGGCAGATGTAGCCCTTTGGCTGCTTGCAGGCATAAGAGGTGGGATTGCTCCGTGATTCCCTTGTCCATTCATTTTGTGTGTTACCTTGTGTAGATAATGGACTGGCTTCATACAATACTTTTGACAACTGCACCCTCTAAACTTTCATTTTCATAGTAACATTCGAGATGATTGTAGCTACTGTCAAATTCTTCATAATTCCTAACTTGGAGAGAAATGATTTCATTTTCATTCCCGGCTGTTCCTGGCTTCTCCAAGCCTGAATTCTTGAACCCGCAGTGAGTAAAACAGTTCCAAATTGCCTTTCCTGCTTATTTCTTGCCAACTATCAGTGGCAAAAACCACTGCTTTTGGACAAAACCACATGCAACTGACAAGCTGATTGCTCTAAGCATAGTGTCGTGTCCAACAGCCATGCAAGTGCACTCAACTGACGCTAGCTGAAACTGTTCGGTCAGTCTCTTGCCCCACTTATGCAGCACAAAGGAATCCCAGCTATTTTACAAACAGCTGCCCTGATTAACTAGTGGCCCAATTAACCGGAATCCAATGTATAAAATCTTTGAAACATCAAACTATGATATCTCATCAGAAGCTCCAAACAAAATTTAGATAGCTTTGGTAATAATGTTAACAATATTATCTGTATTAATGATTATGCAGCAACCAATACCATCTCAAATCAGACCTCTAACAAAATTATCCCATTATAATTTGTGTATTGAAAACATTGGTACGTAATCACAGATCAACATGCAGGTAGACTGGAGGAATCCGGTTGGTACTGGACCCCAAGAAATGGAGTTTGTGGAGTCCCTCCGAGATGGATTCTTAGAACAGCTTGTACTGGAGCCTACCAGAGAGAACGCAATTCTAGATTTAGTGTGGTGCAATGAACCGGATTTGATCAGGGACCTCGAGGTAAAGGAGCCATTAGGAGGTAGTGACCATAATATGATACGTTTTAATCTACAATTTGAGAGGGAGAAGGGAAACTTGGAAGTGTCAGTATTATAGTTAAACAAAGGGAACTATGGTGCTATGAGGGAGGAGCTGGCCAAAGTTCAATGGAACAATACCCTAGCAGGGATGACAGTGGAACAGCAATGGCAAGTGTTTCTGGGAATAATGTGGAAGGTGCAGGATCAGTTCGTTCCAAAGAGGAAGAAAGATCCGAAGGGGAGTAAGGGGAGGCCGTAGCTGACAAGGGAAGTAATGGACTGTATAAAAATAAAAGAGAAGTATAACATAGCAAAGACGAGTGGGAAGCCGGAGGATTGGGAAACTTTTAAAGAGCAACAGAAGGTAACTAAAAAGGCAATACGTGGAGAAAAAATGAGGTACGAAGGTAAACTAGCCAAGAATATAAAGGGGGATAGTAAAAGCTTCTTTAGGTATGTGAAAAGGAAAAAATAGTTAAGACCAAAACTGGGCCCTTGAAGACAGAAATGGGTGAATTTATTATGGGGAACCAAGGAAATGGCAGATAAGTTGAACAGGTACTTTGGATCTGTCTTCACTAGGGAAGACACAAACAATCTCCCAGATATAATAGTGGCCAAAGGACCTAGGGTAACGGATGAACTGAAGGAAATTTATATTAGGCAGAAAATGGTGTTGGATAGACTGTTGGGTCTGAAGGCTGTTAAGTCCCCGGGACCTGATGGTCTGCATCCCAGGGTACTTAAGGAGATGGCTTTAGAAATCGTGGACGCATTGGTAATCATTTTCCAATGTTCTATAGATTCAGGATCAGCTCCTGTGGATTGGAGGGTGGCTAATGTTGTCCCTCTCTTCAAGAAGGGAGGAAGAGAGAAAACAGGGAATTATAGACCGGTTAGCCTGACATCGGTGGTGGGAAAGATGCTGGAGTCAATTATAAAAGATGAAATTACGACACATCTGGATAGCAGTAACAGGATCAGTCCGAGTCAGCATGAATTTACGAAGAGGAAATCGTGCTTGACTAATCTTCTGGAATTTTTTTTGAGGATGTAACTATGAAAATGGACAAGAGAGAGCCACTGGATGTAGTGTACCTGGACTTTCAGAAAGCCTTTGATAAAGTCCCACATAGGAGATTAGTGGGAAAAGTTAAGGCACATGGTATTAGGGGCAGAGTATTGACATGGATTGAAAATTGGCTGGCTGACGGAAGACAAAGAGTAGCGATTAATGGGTCCCTTTCGGAATGGCAGGTGGTGACCAGTGGGGTACCGCAGGGTTCAGTGCTGGGACCGCAGCTGTTTACAATATATATTAATGATTTAGATGAGGGAATTAAAAGTAACATTAGCAAATTTGCCAATGATACAAAGCTGGGTGGCAGTGTGAAATGTGAGGAGGATGTTATGAGAATGCAGGGTGACTTGGACATGGTGGGTGAGTGGGCAGATGCAGTTTAATGTGAATAAATATGAGGTTATCCACTTTGGTGGTAAGAACAGGAAGGCAGATTATTATCTAAATGGAGTTAAGTTAGGAAAAGGGGAAGTACAATGAGATCTAGGTGTTGTTGTACATCAGTCACTGAAAGCAAGCATGCAAGTACAGCGGGCAGTGAAGAAGGCTAATGGCATGCTGGCCTTCATAACAAGGGGATTTGAGTATAAGAGCAAAGAGGTCCCTCTGCAGCTGTACAGGGCCCTGGTGAGACCACACCTGGAGTATTATGTGCAGTTTTAGTCTCCAAATTTGAGGAAGGATATTCTTGCCATTGAGGGAGTGCAGCATAGATTCACAAGGTTAATTCCCGGGATGGCGGGACTGTCATATGTTGAAAGATTGGAGCGACTGGGCTTGTACACTCTGGAATTTAGAAAGCTGAGAGGGGATCTTATTGAAACATATAAGATTATTAAGGGATTGGACATGCTGGAGGCAGGAAGCATGTTCCCGCTGATGGGCGAGTCCAGAACCAGAGGCCACAGTTTAAGAATAAGGGGTAGGCTATTTAGAACGGAGTTGAGGAAAAACTTTTTCACCCAGAGAGGGGTGGATGTATGGAATGCTCTGCCCCAGAAGGCAGTGGAGGCCAAGTCTCTGGATGCTTTCAAGAAAGAGATGGATAGAGCTCTTAAAGATAGCGGAATCAAAGGTTATGGGGATAAGGCAGGAACTGGGTACTGATAGTGGATGATCAGCCATGATCACAGTGAATGGTGCTGGCTCCAAGGGCCGAATGGCCCACTCCTGCACCTATAGTCTATTATCAATTCATCACATAAAGAGACCCTTTGGACCAATTTGCCCATACCAACCCCAAGGTGCCTTCCTGAGCCAGTCATTTGGTTGATGTCCCTATAAAATTTCCTTAGTGATGTATTTGTCAAAATGTTTTTTAAACATTTAATTATTACCCACCTCTGTTACTTCCTCAGGGCAGCTCATTTTATGTACATGCAAACCCAGGTAAAGTTTCTCAGGTCCCCTTTAAACCTTCCTCCTAAACCGATACCCTCTAGTTTTAGATTCATCTACCTGGGAAAAACACTGTAACCATCCATTGTATCTTCACTTCCCTCATGGTTTTATAAACTCTAAGATCATCCTTCAGTTTCTGTCACTCCAGTGGAAACAATCCTAGTCCCTCCGCACAACTCAAGCCATCCAGTTCCGGCAACGTCCCTGTGAATCTTTTCTACAGACTCTCTCTAACTTAATCACGTCATTTCTATATTGTGGTGACCGGAACTGCTCAAGTCCAGTGCAGTCGTATCAACGCCCTAGACAGATGGAATATGATACTACAGCTCCTGCACTCAATGCAGTCAGAAATGTATGGCATGCTTACCTTCATCATCAGTAAGTACATGCACTACCATTGTCAAAGACCTCTGTAGTACCTGCAAGTCCCGGCTCTCTAAAGCAGTCTCCAAAACAAACCAAACACAATGCCATGATAATGAATAGATGTTGAGTCTTATCCATGTTATATTTGACATAAGAAATACAAGTTTATGTACATCTTTCCAGGCCTACAAACATCAAAAAAAACTAAAAATGTTGAATATAATAGCTCATTAGATTACTACACTGTGAATATATGGTTTACCCAACAGAGAAAAGCGTCACAAGAAACTGCAGATGCTGTAGACCAGAACAAAAAATCCAGAGGAACTGAAGGTCAGGCAGCATCCATGGAGGCATTGTCATTTCAGGTCCAGATCCTGCAGAATCACTAACAATTATGTACCATAGCAAAAGCTAAAATTAAAAGAGAAACAAAGTCATGTGATTATTCTTGCCATGGTAACTGGTAATGAACAAAATATCATGTCGTCAAGCGAAGTGATCACAATTTAATCAGAATTGCAAGCTCACAGAAATGTAAAGTGTTTGCATTTTACAGAGTTACAACCTTTGGGAAGCTGTATCTCATATTAGGCTGAAAGAAATAATTTTGTGAACATTAAGAGCTTCTGAACGTAGTATAATTACCCAAGAATGCACTTAAAGCAATTATTTTTTTCAGAATTTACAAATCCTGGGGTTACCATCTGTTTCTGTAAAGTTAAATATCTTCACTGCTTATTAAAGAACCCTCACAAATCTGATTTTTTTTTGTTGATACAGCTTAAAGACTGTCAATATTTTGACTCTCTTCCTGAACTACAGAATCTAACACATCAGTTACACCAGTGTTCAATTATTGTCCCATGGGAAAGAGTGGGAGAGGAGTGGGGTAACAATCATAGTTTAAAAAACCACAAAGATAACACAACTCTTCTTATTCCACCTTCTCCTTGAAAGCAATAGTAATTTCCTCTGCAGAAAATCGTGTTCAGCTTTTTGGGCATGCCTTGAAAGGTGACACATAACCATAATTCAGTTCTGCATTGATCCTGCATTCCCACATTTCTGCTGAGCAAATTAATGAGAGGTACTTGCCGGATTACCTCCTGCAATAAACTGGGGCAATGAGGAATTTGATTCTCCTCACTAATTCTCCACTGGAGTCAAGACAATTTAATACATGTTTAAACTCTGGACTTTTCCTCCTGACAAGTTTAGTTCCTCAAACTAAAATATCATCTGACCATTGGGCAAGTTGGCTTGATGCAAACAAGTCATGAGTGTCAGCAATGCATTGTTTTTCTAAAGGAGCCAAGGAGGTGAACTTGGGTACTTAGAATTCCAGCTCTAAATAGTGTACTGTTCAACAGTGTTATGTTTACACACATCTCTTTAGAAGGTTTTGTTGTGTTTTTTTTAAATGGTGGCATTTTCCATTTTTAAATGGTTGGTGATAGCTCAACCAACCAACATATTTTCTGATTTCTCCTCTATCAACCTAGTCCACCTTCATATTGGAGGCGAGGGATCTATTGAGCTTGACATTCAGGTACACTGAGGTTTTGGAACCCAAACCACCAGACAAATGTAGGCACAAATCATGAATCTGCTCTCATTGGAAAGGAAGGACAGCATACAGCAAGTTACTCAAAAGTTATTAGAAACCTGTTCAATTGAGATCAACCACATTACTTTTACTTTATATTTTCAAGAGAGGACCATTTGACCCATTGAGTCTATGTCAGCCTGCAAAGCATTCCCAGTCCTATTGTTCCACTTTTATTTACTGTAACCTTTGTCTTTCTCATGCCCATCAACTTTACCACGATTCACCTGCCAAAGGGACATTCCAGCAGCCAGTTAACTTACTAGAACATCTTTTGAGCTGAGAGAAGCAGAGACACCCGGAAAAAATCAGACACAGGTAGGACATGCAAACTCCATACATACATTTGCTGGAGCCATGCACCAATTCACAAAAAAGTACAGGGAAGGGATTCTACAGCTAGATACGCACCAATACAAGCAAAGATGAGGACATGGTCTTTCATGGTGTCGTCGCCACGCACAAACTGCACGTGATCAAATACTATCACAGCATGTGCCTCAACTTTGGATCTCAAGAAGCAGCCCAAGAATATGGTGTTTCCTTCATTAAGCCCAAGCAAATACTGCAAAGTTTGACCTTCAACGTTCAAGGAGTAAGAGAGGTTTCAAAACAAGAAGAGTTTAATTGTAACCCATCAATCTCTCCTTTATATGCATGGAGTCGTTTTCCTTAAAATTTTAATTACTGCTGGAGGAAAAGCTATTGAAAAGCAGAAGCTCCCTTCTAAGAGAGTGCTACAGGGCTATTAAAAGAAAATAAATATTTCACGGCATCTTAAAAGTTTCTTCCCCCAGGTTGTTAATCTGCACAACCATTCCGGTAAGTCTGTCACTGTTCTGCACTGTAGACACTTAAAACAATGTTTTATAATGCTGTTTACATTGTAAATACATGTTGGCATTCATTAATATATGCATATTTCATTCCAAATTGGTCCTTTAATTTCTAACATTTTTATATAATTCTTTATAATTTTTGAACGTTGTTTTTGTGTCACGCCCTGATCAACACACCACAGCAAATTCCAAATATATGTAAATGATCCTTGATGCAGATAAGTATTTTTACCTTCTCTTAATTGTGTATTTTTCACTGCCTTTTCAATTGGCTTCCATCTAAAATTTAATAATTTACAGTGTATTCCCTGGTTCAGTCCTCAGGTCTCAGTAACAATTCTTCAGCAGATTACTGGCTTGGATTCTGCAGCTCCTGCAGTGGGGTTTGCATTGTTTTGGGTTTCTGAATGTTGCAAATTGCACTGGTGACTCCCCAAAGAAATTCTTTTGAGCCCATGTAATGAACTCCCTTTATCTGTCTCTCACCACGAAATAATGAACAATGCCATTAAGCTGGAAACTAGGCTTTTAACTATCTTTCAGTAAATACAGTGGATTCCAGTTAACTGGGACACATCAGGACCAGTACATTTTGACCCAATTAAGCAGCTGCCCCAATTAGGTGAAGTTTCATGGAAATAGTTATTAAAAAAATCCAAACCACCATTTAATGTAGTAACAAATTTTGTACTTAAATGAAATACAGAATAAATCAGAACACTACTAATGCTACTACAGTACTATGAAACTGTATATTAGTTTCTGATAGTTATTGATTGATGAATTCATCCAGTGTATGTATAGGGTATCCAGGGAAGGGTAGAACCTCTGATGAAGGAGCTTGTCAAGTCCATTTTGGGGCAGGTCACTCACCTTTGATTCCCAGCAGATACTCAGCCTTCACCTGTGGCTCCAAGCAACTGTTTGCATGTGACAGTGGTCTAAACCAGGTGAAGAAGGGTCTCATACCCCAGGGAAATAGTGACATGAGCAACATACATAAAATGCTGGGGAACTCAGCAGGCCAGGCAGCATCTATGGAAAAAACTATAGCCAATGTTTCGGTCCAAAACTCTTCAGCAGGACTGGAGAAAAAAAGCAGCTGAGGAGTAGATTTTAAAGGTAGGGGAGGGGAGAGAGAAACACTAGCTGATGGTAAAAACTGGAGGGGGAGGGATGAAGTAAGGAGCTGGAAGGTTGATTGGTGAAAGAGACAGAAGGCCATGGAAGAAAGAAAAAGGGGAAGGTGCACCAGAGGGAGGTGATGTATTGGCAAGGATATAAGGCAAGAGAGGGAAAAGGAATAGGAAATTGGGAATAGGAAATTTGGAAATGGAGAAAGGGGAGGGGGTATTACTGGAAGTTTGAGAAATCTATGTTCATGCCATCAGGTTGGAGACTACCCAAACGAAATTCAAGGTGTTGTTCCTCTAACCTAAGTGTGCCCTCCTTCTCGATTTCCCATCCCCCTTTCCCTCTCTCACCTCATCTCCTTGCCTGCCCATTGCCTCCTTCTGGTGCTCCTTCCTTTTTCTTTCTCCCATGGCCTTCTGTCTTCTGCTATTAGATTCCCCCTTCTCCAGCCATCTCTTTTCACCAATCAACTTCCCAGCTCTTTACTTCATCCATTCCCCTCATCACCTGGTGGTTCTCTCTCCTCTCCCCCACCTTTTAAATCTACTCCTCAGCTATTTTTCTCTAGTCCTGCCAAAGGGTTTCGGCCCAAAACGTCAATTGTACTTTTTTTCCCCATAGATGCTGCCTGGCCTGCTGAGTTCCTCCAGCATTTTGTGTGTGTTGCTCAGATTTCCAGCATCTGCAGATCTTCTCGTTTGTGAAACAGGGACATGCCTGTCCAAACATATGAAGTCAGCTCTGATGGACTGGGTAGATGAAATCAACAGTAAGATCTAACCACCAAGGTAGTGGTTCTCCCAACACTTTATGGAAAGCAAAGGGCACAAGCAAGCACATAATCAGTCACGGTTATCAACTGCAATTAAGGAAGACCCCAGTTTGTGACAGCTACTTATGCCACTGGACCCAGACTTCAGAGGTCAAGAGAGTGGAACTGTCCCAGTGCAATGGCTTTTCCACTTTAAAAACTCTCCCACACAGGTTTCACTGTCATTGTTCGATACAATGGACATGCTTCTGTGTTGTTTTGATCGACTGTAAATGAACAAAATTTGCTCAGACACCCAAAGACTGCCTTCATACAATCCTTTCGATGATTGTATCTTCCAAATCTTCATTTTCATTGTAATATTCCAGATCATTGTCGAGATCTTCAACTTCTTTGTAGTTCCTAACTTGAAGTAGTAAAATCATTTCATGGTCACTCTCAACTGTCTCTGGCATCTTCAAGCCTGGATTCTTGAAACTGCCATGAGGAAAATAATTCTAAATTGTCTTACTGCCTATTTTACAGCAGTTATCAGTGACTAAAATCACTGCTTCTTTTTAAAACACAAGCAGACCCAACTGACACTATTTAAAAACTGTTCATTCCAAGCACAGTGTAGTGTCCAACAGTTACACAAGTCCACGCAACTGACACAAGTTAGAAATTGTTCGGCAACTGTCTAACACAATTAAGCAGCAGAGTGTCCCAAATAAATGAAGGGAACCCCAGCTAATTTCTCAATTAGTTGCCCCGAATAAGCAGTGGTCCTGCTTAACCAATGGCCCAATTAACAGAAATCCACTGTACTTTCAGACAGTATCAAATGGGCTCCCAAATTGAAGACAATATTTCTTTTTTCACTGATTATTATGTTGTATCTAATAGCTACTTGATCATTTTAATAGGCTCACATCGCAGGATTTAAAGTCGTGAGCACAAGAGATACTGCAGATGTTGAAAATCCAGAGTAACACACACAAAATGCTGGAGGTCAGGCAGCATCTATGCAGAGGAAAAAAAAGAGTCAGCATTTCAGGCTGAGACCTTTCATCAGTACGCAGGACTGGTCAGCAACTGTCAGCAGGCTGGATGGAGAGTGAGGTGTCTCCCAGTGGAGGTTGGTTGTAGGGGATTCGTAGCCCATTCTTTAGTTAGAGCCTTCAGCATTTTGGGCATCGAGGGAGAGAGGAAGAGGAGAGCCATCCGCAGTACCACCGATGCGGCAGAGAGGGCCTTGAGATGGCTGTGGCTCAAAAGAGGGGAGCCATGGAGTCATAAGTAGCTAGCCATCCAGACACAAGCTGGGGTCTGATCAGCCCCAGCTGGGTCACCTGGAGGAGGTTGTATGGTGTTGAAAGACCCGAAACATCCGATGATTCCAGGAACATCACTGAAGATGTGTCCAGAAGCATCAATAGAAATATGTACACAGTTCTGCAAGAATTCTCTGGCATTTTGTGCGTGTATTTGAAGTCAGGAGCTGGACCAAAATACAAATTTATTGTCTTCATTTGGTACTGCTGTTGTTACATCTGCAGTCATCTAGTTTCAGAAAAACAGTGTTATTTTGGTAAAGTTCTGTGACTTGATTAATTTATATAAATTCATTTGAAACATTAAGCAAAGATGGCATCATTTGGGCCACTTGGGACAAAATTCCAAACCTCATCAATCTTTAATGTTAACAGTTTTACAATAATATTGACATGGATAAAAGTGAATAAAGCTCAAATTTAACTAATAATAACAGATAATGTACTGGCCCATTAGTCTGCAGAAACAAGACCCAAGCTGTATCAGATCACATCTAGATATTCCACAGATGCAAACACCAACCAACATAAAGCACTTTCCATTAGAATTGGTTACATTACTCAAAATGGTTGGCAAAGTCCCAATATTCAAGTTGTGTTGACAAGAACATTAATTTAATATAATTAATTGTCCTTCAGGGAGAAATTTTTGGAAGGTTTCAAGACCTTCCAAATTGTAAAGAATTTTCATTTACCAATTTACTGGTGAACACTACTTGGTAAGAGGTGTTAACTACAAATTTTGAGAAGTGATGTTATTAGTCAATTATTTTTGATACTGTTCTCCTAACCACAAACAGAAAAGGACAGTGCTTGTATTGATCCCAATACATATGATCCAGTATTTTTCCATAACTTTTAGGAAAATCTATTCTTTTATGCATATCTGCATCTTAAATAAAACCTAATGATGCCTCCTTGATGGCCCCTTCAAACTGTGTGCACAAGCATAGGCCAATGAATCAGAAGTAGAGTTAATATTATTGGCAAACGTTGTGAAATTTGTTGCTTTTGCAGCAGCACTCTGCATTACACAATCCTAACTGTAAATTAAAGATATATATGTTAAACAGGTAGTGCAAAAAGAGAAAAAAAAAGTAGTGAGGTAATGTACACCAGTTCAATATCCATTCAGAAATCTGATAGCAGAGTGGAAGAAGCTATTCCTGACTTGTTAACAACAATCTCAATGCTTAACAACAGTTAAAGGAGTGTGTGTAACTTTTAAACCAGCATATGATGAAGAACATTATATCTCTGTAAAGGGCAAGGGAAAGGTGGCCAAGATGATATCACATATTCAAATTACAGGCATATTTATTTTAAAGAAAAGCATATGAAAGGAATAAGTTTTTATGCTGATGGAATTAGGTATCATTTGATTAAATATTTGGAAGTTATAGAAGAAGTGAACTAGAAATCTAGAAAACATTGAATGCTGGTATTTCTCATTTCTACATAATGTTTTGAAGAGGATTCACTGCAGTGGAGTTCTTGATCTTTTTCTTTTCTTCATGGTGAACTCATCAATATCTACACCATACTTTATCTGATCAATTTCAAAGAGCCAGTAGTGAGAATTTGCCTTGCACAGATGTGCTTGTGACAACATCTTATTTACTATAAAGTGCTATAGGACATCCTAAGGTCATGAGAAAGATTACATACAAAGTTTACTTTCTTTGAGAGTCATTACTCATAGGCATAAATTGCTTAGACATGCTAAGTTACTACAAAACTTTAAGAAAAGGAACATGACAAGTTCTTCATTTCCAATTACAGGTATTCAGTTGCAAATTAAGTGGTTGAGATGAGCCATGGGCAGTTGAAATCTCTCAGGCATACCCAAATTGCCTTGGGGATTGAGAGGAGTTTGGGATGCCTTTTTCTCCAAAATGCATTACTTTTTTTTCTCAATGCCTTTACCAGGAGATAAGACAATGATCGGCTGGTGATTGAAACATATATAATTCTACACCAGTGACTAGATCACATGCCTTAATTTCCCAAAGTTGCCTCACTGTCAGGAATAACAAGGATTTACATCTGCTTTGTTGTTGACCAGGATGTACACTTTTGGAGTACACACCTGCCAAGAAATACAGTAGCACATTCATTACATTAGTGTACCAGACATTCAGGGTGTGGGCTTAATGATTTAAAGTTCAAATCTCACCACAGCAATTGGGGAATTGAATAAAAAGGCTCTCATCAGTAATAATGACCTTGAAACGTTTGAATTCTGTAAAGTCATCCTATAACAAAATCAAGCCGAATGAGGTTCAGGCAGGATACTGAAATTAAAGCAAAATACCCTGTGCCTTATTGCTTACTCCTATAACCATATTAGGTTATAGATCTGCTTTATCTGTCCCGTTTGTGAGTTCAATTTCAGTACAATGTGAGTGACTCATAACGCTCTCATTTTGCATACAAAGATAACCAACCATACAAAACCAAGGCAAAAAATTTTAAAAGGTAGGTGAAATTCCCAGACAAGTTAATTCAGAATAGCCTGATGCAGTCATGTACAATGAATCAGATTTTTCAGTCCATAAACTAGATTTATTCTCCATTACCATTCACAGCTGAGCCAGTGTCAGTTCCGGGTCAGACAGAAAACTATTTGCCCCAGGACTCCCACCATTCACCCTGAACGCTATGAAGTTAAAATTCATTGCTTACCTATCTGATCACCGATAACTTTAAACACAAAAGATTCTGAAGATGCTGGGAATCTAGAGCAACGCACACAAAATGCTGGAGAGACTCAGGTCAGGCAGCATCTATACAGAGTTGTCATTTCAGGCCGAGACCCTTGAATAGGATTGGAAAGAAAGGAAGGAAGCCAGGATGTGAGGGGAGGGGAAGGAGTACAACCCGACAAGTGATTGGTGAAACCAGTTGAAGGGGAAGGTCATTGGGTGGGGGAGAACAGAAGAAATGAGAAGCTGGCAGGTGATAGGAGAAAGGGGTAAAGGTCCAAAGGAGGAAGAAATTGATAGGACACAAGAGTGGACCAAAGGAGAAATGGAGGGAAGAGGTTATAATCAAGTGAGAAGTGGAAAAAAAAGAGCCAGAATGGGGAATGGTAAAGTGAGAAGGGGGAATGGGGAGGAAATTATCGTAAGTTCAAGAAATTGATGTCCGTGCCACCCAGATGGAATATGAGTTGTTGCTCCTCCAACTTGAGAGTGGCCTCATTGTAGCTACACAGGAGGCCATGGACTGCCATGTTGAAATGAGAATGGGGAGTGAAGTTAAAATAGATGACCCTGCCTGTTGCGGATAGAGCAAAGGTGTTCGACAAAGTGGTCTCCCCAGTCTACGTCGAGTCTCACCGACGTAGAGGAGGCTGCACTGCGAGCACTGATTACAGCAGGTGACCCTGCCAGGTGAAGTGTTGCCTCGCCTAGTAGGACTGTTTGGGACCTTGAACAATGGTGAGGAGGTGAATGGACAGATGTAGCACTGTGTGCTGCTTACAGGGAGTGGGGTGGAAGGTGGGGGAGGTAAAGATGTGTTCATTGGTAGGATGTTTAGTGCTGGATACAGGGCCTTGTGTACTTACTGCTGCAATAACCAGGATAGAGTTCCTCTCATCTTTACCAGCACCATTCCAGCGAGGGAGATCTTCTTGTCCTTTCCTACCACCACATCCACTATTATCAATGGAATCCTACCACTAACCACGTCTTTACCTCCCTCCCCCCTCCACTTTCCACAGGGATCACTCTCTCCATGACTCCCTTGTTCATTCATCCCTCCCCACTGATCTCTCTCCTGGCACTCAACTCCTATCCTCAACCTTTAGAAGAGTAGAACTCACAGGTTTGGGAATGGTTGGTGGTGTTCAGCTGAATTACTTGATTCTGGGTGATTTCGAGATTCGAGAATTGTTAATCCAGGAAAGTAGAAAGTATTCATCTTCTGTGCCTTAGTGGAAAAGCCTTGGGGCTTGAAAGAGACAGAGTGCAGAAGGCTCTGAACTTCTCTTGTAGCCATACTTATACAGCTGATCCAGTTGATTTTCTGGAGAAGGAGTACCCTTGCAACATTAACTTGGAAATGGTAATGTCACTGAATACCAAAATACAGTAGGTGGTTAGACTGTCTTTTATTGGAGATAGTCTTCGCTTGTAGTTTTGTTTAGTGAATGTTACTTGCCTTTTATCAACCCATGTCTGAATGTTGCCAAGGTCTCACAGGCGTGGGATGTGCAGGAGATACATATTGTGAGCTGTGCATTTATTAATGGTATCTAGTCACACTAGTGAGGGGTGTATTATGCATATTATGGTAACTAGTCACACTAGTGTATTATGCGTATTATGGTAATAATACATTAGTGGGTGTATTATGCGTATTATGGTAATAACACATTAGTGAGGGTATATTATGCGTATTATGGTAATAATACATTAGTGGGGGTATATTATGCGTATTATGGTAATAATACATTAGTGGGTTGGGTGGTAAAAGTTACATATTCTTGCTTATTTCTTGGCAGCTTGTAGCTTGGGAGCAGCGGAGGTCACATCTGTACTGACTGCTGAGATAACGCTCAATAATGCTAAACTGCGTGTTTGCTAATTGCTAATGAAGAATCGAAATAAAGAATTTGACTTCTGGAGCAATCATTGGAGCTGAGGGCATGTCACACAAGTATAACAAGTCCACACGGTTACAAGCAGATGGCAATTGTTGTGTTTTGATTTGGGATCAGTTTTGCTGCGACAGGCTACTTCAGTTGCGGAGGATTTGCAAACCAGAGTAATGAACATTCCCACTCTGCTGGAAGGGAGGTCACTGAGGAAGCAACATAAGGTGCTACGTAAAATAAACACCCATAACCCCTCTGTGCAAGGTCTTTGGATCTACTATTGGTCAAATGCAATTTGATGAAAATCTGTAATAAACAATAGCTACAGATCATATTTTAGGTCCACAACTCTATTCATCCCAGTACAACTCCATAGGCTTTCTTCATCTGACTCCACTTTTCCTCACAATCCACCATAAACTGTACCTACACAAAGAAACAAATGCACCAGATAGCCACAGCTTCACACTCCTATTTTTGACTTAAAATTAATTCTTCCCTTTCTCCCCACCTGTCATTGTATGAATATTCAGAATTACAATGTGGCTCTTTAATTATGCTGCCACTTAGCTTGATTTTATTTGTTTAAGATATCAAGGTTTCATTGTGCCTACATTATAGGATATGCAATTTTTGGTGCCTTCCCAAATGCAAATGCAACTGGCTGGAGTGTTCACTGAGATCTTTAACCTCTCACTTTGGAAGTGCGAGGTACACACCTGCTTCATACAGGGTTCAATTATACCGGTGCCTCAGAAGAACGTGGTATCGTGGCTCAGTGACTATCATCCGGTACCACGTACATCCACTGTGATGAAGTGTTTGAGAGGTGGTGATGAAACCCATCAACTCCTGCCTCAGAAGTGACTTGGATCTGCTCCAATTTGCCTACTAGCACAACAAGACCACAGAAGATGCCATCTCATTGGCTCTTCAACTCAACCCTGGAACATCTGGGCAAGCAAAGATGCATACTTCATGATGTTCTTTATCACCTCGGCATTCAATACTATCACCCTCTCAAAGCTAATCAACAAGCTTCAAGACCTTAGCCTCAATATCTCCTTGTGCAATTGGCTCTTGAATTTTCTCATTTGCACACACCCGTCAGTTGGAATTGGCAACAGCATTTCCTCCACAATATCCATCAGCACAGGTGCACCACAAGGCTGTGAGCTTAGCTCCCTGCTCTATTTGCTTTACAATTAGAGCATAGCACAGCTCCAATGCCATACTCAAGTTTACTGATGACATCACTGTTGTTTATTATTTTATATTATAGGCATCCGTTAGTCTCATGAGGCCATGGATTTGCGACTTGGAAGGTTTCTAGGTCGCAGGCCTGGGCAAGGTTGTATGAAAGACCAGCAGTTGCCCATGCGGCAAGTCTCCCCCCCTCCATGCCACTGATGTTGTCCAAGGGAAGGGCATTAGGACCCATACAGCTTGGCACCGGTGTCGTCGCAGAGCAATGTGTGGTAAAGTGCCTTGCTCAAGGACACACATGCTGCCTCAGCCAAGGCTCGAACTAGCGACCTTTGAATCACTAGGCGAACGCCTTAACCACTTGGCCACGCGCCAACACTATCACTGTTGTAGGCAGAGTCAAAGGTGATGACCATATAGGAAGGAGGCTGAGAACCTGGCTGAGTGGTACCACACTAACAACATCTTATTCAATGTCAGCAAAACCAAGGAGTTGACTAGTGACTTCAAGAAGATGAAACCAGAGGTCCCTGAAAAAGTTCACAGAAGATAAGAGGTGGAGAGGGTCAGCAACTTTAAATGCAAACACTAATGCCCTTGAATGGTCAATTCTATTTTAAAATAGTGGATTCGGCCCAGTCCATCACTTGTAAAGCCCTCCCCACCACTGAGCACGTCCACACGGAGCACTGTCACAGGAAAGCAGTATCTGTCATCAGGGACCCCCAACACCTGCTGATAAGGGGCACTTATAACTTTGAGCTACTTAGAGAAAGTTGCAAGCAATTACTTCCACTGGCAAGAAAGTTGGTAAATATCTTAAAAGTAAAGGTCAAAAAGAACCAAAGGCTGAAGAGAAGATGTCTCTCCCTCCCATGCAAATGGGTGATAAGATCTGCAATGCACTACCTGATCCAGTGACAAATAAAATAGCATGGGATCTTTCAAAAAGTAGCTATAGGAGGTGTGAAACACTAAATCTTCCGTTTGAGCAGCAAGAACAAGGGTAGGCGTCTTTCTTGAAGTACCATTATAGGCGGAAAAAAATTCAAATGGCACCTTATTGTGTTGTACACTCTTATTTCAGTCTGAATAATTCTCCTGCATCTGAATGGTAGCTGCTTTGCTGTTAATGATTTATACTTCTAACAAAGAGTGCCCCCAATTTTACTGTCACTCCACTGACAAAACAATACATAAACCAGTGGCAGACTTCTTGTTGGGGATCGTCAGCAGGAAGAAAAAGCCAAAGTAGTGGAAATAATTAAATTTTATTTGGGAACCAATCCTTTTAACAAAACGGATAGAGAGAAAAAGAAAATCTCTGCCCCCTTGCTGGGCTGTAGAATAAACAAATGCAAGCAGCTAATTCCTTGTGATATGCAGAGTACAAAATACATTCAGGAGTTTGAACATACTGAACCAAGTCTGTCTTTGCCTTTATAGAATGTGTTTCAAACTTTCTTCCTCTTCACAGATCCCTACTGCACACTGAACAGAGCTTCGTGTGAGGCCCCCATCCAGAGATTTCGACTGCATTTAAGATACAGAACAGCAGACGTAATGGAAATAGTTTCCTAATAGTATCAAAGCCTTTTCTCCTTGGGTTCCTGCCATTCTAAGATGGGGCCAGAAAGAGAAATGCAGTTGAGAATGGGTGGTAAACTTTCATGATCACTCACTGAAAGACTCGGTGTGGCAGTGGTGAAAGTGAGTGTGCCATTTATGGGGAAGAGTACTGGGGAGGTTGACTGTTAGTGGGCAACTGAAACTTTGGTATGATCCATTGTTGGCCGTGGAGTTGGGAATACAGTCAATAAGACAGATGAAAATGTCACAAAAATCCCTGCCTTGAAGAAACCTTGGTATTTCAGGAAAAGGTCAGGCCTCTTTAAAATGACATCCAACTAGAGAGCACAGTGTTTCACAGGTAATTTCAACAATACATGGCTGCTCGCTACACAGGCCCAGTGGTCTTTTAATCTCTGCAGATTCAGACTTATCACAACATTGAAACATACAGTGAAATGCATCACTTATGTTAACAACCAACACACCCAAGGTTACGGTGGGGCAGCCCGCAAATATCGCCACACGTTCTGACGTCAATATAGCATGTCCAGTAAGCTCAGTAGAACAGCCGAAACGGAATACAGCAGGTGACAAAACAACAGCAAAAGAAATACCTGTGGGAGGTACCAGAAGTGCTTTACTTGTGGTTAAATTAATTAATTGCAGGCAACGATCAGTACAAGAGAGTTATTTGTGTGCTAAATATAGCATGATATTTTTGGGGCTGTGTACTGAAATCATAAAACATGATAAAGGTCCTTATTCACAGAGCCTATAAGTATTCACCCCCCCCCCCCAGGAAGTTTTATAGCTTTACAGTACAGTATTGAATTGCAGTGGATTTCATTTGGCTTTTTTAACACTGATCAACAGAAAAGACCATTTTGTGTCAAAGTGAAAACTAATGTCTACAAATTGGTCTAAATTTATTACAATTATTAAACACAAAACAATTGTATAATTACTCACCACCTTCAAGTCACTATTTGGTACTGTAATTGCACCTTTGGCAGCAATTACAGCCTTGAGTCTGTGTGGATCAGTCTCCAGCAGCTTTGCACATCTGCACACTACAATTTTTTTTCCCCATTCGTCTTTACAAATCTGCTCAAGCTCTGTCAGATTGCATGGGGATCATGAGTGAACAGCCCTTTCCAAGTCCAGCCATAAATTCTCAGTTGGATTGAGGTCTGGACTCTGACGTGGCCTCTACAGGACATTAACTTTGACGTTCTTAAAGTCATTCCTGTGTAGCTTTAGTTTTACACTTGGGGTCAGGGCTTTGCTGGAAAACAAATCTTCTCCCAAGCCCCAGTTCTTTTGCACACTGCATCAGGATTTCCCCCCAGGATTTCCCTGTATTTTGCTGCATTCATTTTACTCTTTACCTCCACAAGCATTCTGGAGCCTGCTGCAGTGAAGTATCGCTGCAGTGAATAATCCCCACAGCATGATGCAGCGACCACCATGCTTCACAGTAGGGATGGTGTGGTTTTGATGATGTATGGTGTTTGGCTTACGCCAAACATAGTATTTAGCTTGATAGCCAAAAAGCTCTATTTTGGTTTCACCAGACCATAGAACCTTCTTCCAGCTGACTTCAGAGTCTCCCACATGCCTTCTGGAAAACTCTAGCCAAGATTTCATACGAGTTTTTTTTCCCCAACAGTGGCTTTCTCTTTGCCACTCTCCCATAAAGCTGCAGCTGGTGAAGCACCCAGGCAAGAGTTGCTGTATGCACAGTCTTTCCCATTCCAGCCACTAAATCGAGTAACTCCTAAGTTGTCATAGGTCTCTAGGTGGCCTCCCTCACTAGTCCCCTTCTTGCACGGTCACTCAGTTTTTGAGGACAGCCTGCTCTAGGCAGATTTACGGCTGTGCCATATTCTTTCCATTTCTTGATGATTAACCCAACTGTACTCCAAGGGATATTCAGTGACTTGGAAATTTTCTTGTATCCATCTCCTGATTTGTGCTTTTCAATAACCTTTTTGAGAGTTGCTTGGAGTATTCTTTTGTCTTCATGGTGTAGTTTTTGTCAGGATACTGATTCGCCAGCAGTTGCACCTTCCAGATACAGTTGTATTTTTACTACAATCAATTGAAATGCCTTGACTGCACACAGGAGATCTTCATTTAATTATGTGACTTCTAAAACCAATTGGCTGCACCAATGATGATTTAGTGGGTCATTTTAAAAAGGGAGGGGTGAATGGTGAATACTTATAAAACACAAAATAATTGATTGAATATTTATAATTAATTTAGATCTCTTTGGAGAGACCTGCTTTCATTTTGACATGAAGGAGTCTTTTTGCTGTTGATCAGTGTCAAAAAAGTCAAACTAAATCCACTGTGACTCAATATTGTAAAACAATATAATAGGAAAACTTCCGGGGGGGGGGGGGAGGGGGTGAATACTTCTTATAAGCACAGTACAGTGGTTTACCAATATGTCTTTCATCAAACTCACAAAATTTTAAAAAAGGAATAATTAACTGCAAATTAATCTGAATTAAGCATTAAAATCAATTATGCATAACTGAGGCATATACATTGAGACAAAGTGATTTAACAGACCTAGGTTCTAATAAAATGGAGATCTCAATGTTTAAGTAAAGTACTTTTTGTAAATTGTTCAGAGATTATATATTCACTCCAAAAGGCACATATGCAGTGAACCACAGCACATTGGATGTATGCTCCAAGGAACAAGTTGGTTTTAGTTTAGACCGTTCAGAATACTCACTTCTATAGTATGCTGCCAAGGCCTTTTTAAACACAGTGCAAAGAAAAACAATTAAATTACTTTGATGCAAGAAAGCTCCACCTTTAGAAGGTTATTAATGAACTGCCCAAGTAGCTTTGTAAATTAATATCCAATGTACAGTGCTCGCCACATAGGTCTGAATTGAGGCAGATTCATATTAGAATAGGGTTCTCTGAGCGAGGGAAATGCTGAAGAAATTAAAATGGATTCTTTATGCAGTCACTCTTTCTGGAAAAGATTATCTGTGTGTTCAGCTGGAGCTTAGCTGCGATATATGCCAGAAATGAAAAACCTATTAAGATTGCAGAAGAACTGACACTAAAATCATCCGGAGCCTTGCACTGACTCAGACATTCAGCATCTGGGGAAAATTGACCTTAGCCTACAATAAGAGGTCAACTAAAGAATATTTCTCTGCTGCAGTTGCTTCCATGACATCTGATTCATCAAGTGTGTCAGGGAAAAGGCAGCTAGAATTTCAGGTGCCAACGGTGACGGGCTGCAGGATAAGCGGTTTGACTGGCTGTAGAATCACATGGATTACTTAGATTTATAACTGCAGGCAGACAATAGAGAAACAAAGTTTGAAGGGCAAGAGAGAAGACCCCAGTGGAGTGATATCACTATTTCAGTCTGAATACAAAAAGGGAATAAAGTAGTGACTCAAAAGTTAGAACCTTCCTTTATTTCACTAAATTTTACCCTTGAAGAAGTATTCCAGTCACACTTTCAGGATGCACAAGTTTCATTGGTATAAAATTGTTTGAATAATCCTTGCATTATGTGTGGACTCTTCGATTTTGTGCTTTTTGCTCTTTCTTTAGTTACTGTTTTGTGCAGTTTGTTTTTTTTGTACGTGGGGGGGGTGCTTTGATGTTTTTTTTTGAACAGGTTCTATAGTTTTCTTTGTTTCGTGGCTGTCTGTGTAGAAGACGAATCTCAGGGTTGTATAGTGCATACGTACTTTGAGAGTAAATATACTTTGAATCTTTTTATATAGTTTGTAATTAGGCTCCTGATGTCCTTTGCAAATGGTGAGAAACATTTTCATGGTTAGAAGTTGAAATTCTAGCTGCTTTTTCGTCGATACTCTTGAAACATAAGGCAAAGTCACCAGAAAATCTTGAGTTCCTATAACGAAGTAATAGTTTTGAGGCAACCCTCACTACTAGGCCACTGGTATTTTCCTTCATTATGGATCATGGGCAGGTGTGTAGTGGCATCAGCACTGGACTTCAAGGCAGATGGTGCTAAGTTCAAACCCAACCAGGTCCCAACCTGGGCAGCAGCGGTATCTGTAAAGAAGGCAGGCCTGGCAATCTACTTCCATATGTTGCCATGAAAACCCTATGGTCTGTGAGGTCATGAAGAGTCAGACTTGACTAAACAACAATGCATTGCATAGTATCTTTATATTGAGGCTAGTTATTTTCTTCAATCACCATAAGCACAGGTGTACCACAAGGCTGTGCACTTTACACTTATGTCTGTGAGGCCAAGTACATCTCCAACACCACTGTCATTGGGTGAATCAAAGGTGGTGACAAATTGGCATATCGGGGGGAGATTGAAACTCTCGTTATGGTGCCAGAGCAACAACCTCTCACTTAACAATCAGCAAAACCAAAGAGCTGATTATTGACTCATTAGGCAGATGGAAGTGGAGAGGGTCACTAACTCCTTTGCATTATAATTTTAGAGGATCTGTCTGGGGCCCAGTACATAGAAGGCATGATAGAGCCTCTACTTCCATAGAAAGCTACAGAGATTTAGCATGTTATCTAAAACTTCGACAAATTTCTTTAGATGCACAGTGGAAAGGATCCTGCGCAGTTGTATCATGACCTGGTATGGAAACACCAATGCCTAAGAAGAGAAAAGCCTATAAAATTTCGCAAGTACCGTCCAGTCCACTACAGGAAAAGGTCTCCCCACCACTGACTACAACTACAAGGAGCACTGCCACAAGAAAGCAGCGAGGACCTGAACATCCAAGCCCTGCTCTCTTTTGGTGCTGTCATCAGGAAGGAGGTACAGAAGCCTTGCATCCCATGTGACCAGGTTCAGGATCAGTTATTAACATCAACCATCAGACTCCTGTATCAGCATGGATAACTCACTCACCTCAGCACTGAACAGATTCAACAACCTGTGGACTCACTTTCTCAGTTTTATTTATTTATTAACTATTTATTTATAGTTAAATGGCCAAGTGGTTAAGGCATTGGACTAGCGATCTGAAGGTCGTGAGTTCGAGCCCCAGCCGAGGCAGCATGTTGTTCACTTGAGCAAGGCACTTAACCACACAGTGTTCTGCGATGACACTGGTGCCAAGCTCCTTCGCTTGGACAACATCAGTGTCGTGGAGAGGGCAACTGCCGGTCTTCCATACAACCTTGCCCAGGCCTGCGCCCTGGAGAGTGAAGACATTCCAGGCACAGATCCATGGTCTCGCAAGACTAACGGATGCCTTAATTATTATTATATTTGCACAGTTAGCCTTCTTTTGCATATTCGGTGTTCTTTAGATTTGTGCATAGTTTTTCTTTGATTCTATTGTACGGGTTGAGCACCCCTTATTCAAAATTCCAAAATCTCTGAAATCTAATTTTTTTTTATGCTGACATGACATCACTAATATAAAAAGCCACAAGGTACTGGGAAGGTTCCCAGGCAATGCAGTAAATTCACATATGTAGTGAAAATAAGTTAATGAAAAACACTGCATAAAGTGAAAAATGAAGACATCGATTGTGCATTGAAAGAGTGGAATCATCAGCAGAGTGAACATATGCCACTTAATGGTATGCTGATCATGAAACAAAGATCAGGTTAAGAGTTTGTAAAATGTGTTCAGGAAAGTTTTCTAAATCAATATATAGAGGGGATGCAATAGTGGGTCTCCTGTTAGGTAACGAATTAGGGCAAGTGACAGAAGTCTGTGTAGGGGAGCACTTTGGTTCCAGTGATCATAACACCATTAGTTTCAATTTGATCATGGACAAGGATAGATCTGGTCCTAGGGTTGAGGTTTTAAACTGGAAGGCGGCCAAATTTGAAGAAATGAGAAAGGATCTAAAAAGCATGGATTGGGACAGGTTGTTCTCTGGCAAAGGTGTGATTGGTAGGTGGGAAGCCCTCAAAGGGGAAATTTTGAGAGTGCAGAGTTGGTATGTTCCTGTCAGGATTAAAGGCAAATTGAATAGGAATAAGGAACCTTGGTTCTCAAGGGATATTGCAACTCTGATAAAGAAGAAGAGGGAGTTGTATGAAATGTATAGGAAACAGGGGGTAAATCAGGTGCTTGAGGAGTATAAGAAGTGCAAGAAAATACTTAAGAAAGAAATCAGGAGGGCAAAAAGAAGACATGAGGTTGCCTTGGCAGTCAAAGTGAAGGATAATCCAAAGAGCTTTTACAAGTATATTAAGAGCAAAAGGATTGTAAGGGATAAAATTGGTCCTCTTGAAGATCAGAGTGGTCGGCTTTGTGCGGAACCAAAGGAAACGGGGGAGATCTTAAATAGGTTTTTTGCCTCTGTATTTACTAAGGAAGCTGGCACGAAATCTATGGAATTGAGGGAATCAAGTAGTGAGACCATGGAAACTGTACAGATTGAAAAGGAGGAGGTGCTTGCTGTCTTGAGGAAAATTAAAGTGGATAAATCCCCGGGACCTGACAGAGTGTTCCCTCGGACCTTGAAGGAGACTAGTGTTGAAATTGCGGGGGCCCTGGAAGAAATATTTAAAATGTCGCTGTCTACGGGTGAAGTGCCGGAGGATTGGAGAGTGGCTCATGTTGTTCAAAAAAGGATCGAAAAGTAATCCGGGAAATTATAGGCCGGTGAGTTTAACGTCAGTAGTAGGTAAGTTATTGGAGGGAGTACTAAGGGACAGAATCTACAAGCATTTGGATAGACAGGGACTTATTAGGGAGAGTCAACATGGCTTTGTGCGTGGTAGGTCATGTTTGACCAATCTGTTGGAGTTTTTCGAGGAGGTTACCAGGAAAGTGGATGAAGGGAAGGCAGTGGATATTGTCTACATGGACTTCAGTAAGGCCTTTGACAAGGTCCCGCATGGGAGGTCAGTTAGGAAAATTCAGTCGCTAGGTATACATGGAGAGGTGGTAAATTGGATTAGACACTGGCTCGATGGAAGAAGCCAAAGAGTGGTGGTAGAGAATTGCTTCTCTGAGTGGAGGCCTGTGACTAGTGGTGTGCCACAGGGATCAGTGCTGGGTCCATTGTTATTTGTCATCTGCATCAATGATCTGGATGATAATGTGGTAAATTGGATCAGCAAGTTTGCTGGTGATACAAAGATTGGAGGTGTAGTAGACAGTGAGAAAGGTTTTCAGAGCCTGCAGAGGGACTTGGACCATCTGGAAAAATGGGCTGAAAAATGGCAGATGGAGTTTAATACAGACAAGTGTGCGGTATTGCACGTTGGAAGGACAAACCAACGTAGAACATACAGGGTTAATGATAAGGCACTGAGGAGTGCAGTGGAACAGAGGGATCTGGGAATACAGATACAAAATTCCCTAAAAGTGGCGTCACAGGTAGATAGGGTCGTAAAGAGAGCTTTTGGCCTTTATTAATCTAAGTATTGAGTATAAGAGCTGGAATGTTATGATGAGGTTGTATAAGGCATTGGTGAGGCCGAATCTGGAGTACTGTGTTCAGTTTTGGTCACCAAATTACAGGAAGGATATAAATAAGGTTGAAAGAGTGCAGAGAAGGTTTACAAGGATGTTGCTGGGACTTGAGAAACTCAGTTACAGAGAAAGGTTGAATAGGTTAGGACTTTATTCCCTGGAGCGTAGAAGAATGAGGGGAGATTTGATTGAGGTATATAAAATTATGATGGGTATAGATAGAGTGAATGCAAGCAGGCTTTTTCCACTGAGGCAAGGGGAGAAAAAAACCAGAGGACGTGGGTTAAGGGTGAGGGGGGAAAAGTTTAAAGGGAACATTAGGGGGGGCTTCTTCACACAGAGAGTGGTGGGAGTATGGAATGAGCTGCCAGACGAGGTGGTAAATGCGGATTCTTTTTTAACATTTAAGAATAAATTGGACAGATACATGGATGGGAGGTGTATGGAGGGATATGGTCCGTGTGCAGGTCAGTGGGACCAGGCAGAAAATGGTTCGGCACAGCCAAGAAGGGCCAAAGGGCCTGTTTCTGTGCTGTAGTTTCTATGGTTCTATCATGATGACCTGAAAATTGCAGGTAATTGTGAATATTCAGCTGGCTAGTTCCGAAATTTAAGAAAAAGTATGGCATTAATTTTTTTTAAAAAATGATTTGTGTCTGATCATGAAGCAGCAAATAAATTGATTGTTGAGCTTGCCAAGATCGTGACTGATGAAAATTTGACATGCTGAATGGCTGCATTTGTGTGATGAACAAGTGAAAGGCAAAGACTGCTTATCGGTAGTGTATAAGTTCAGAGGCTGGAATGATGGCTATGCCAAATAGCTGCTGGCTGTCCACCTAGGTGGCTGAGGTTGTGACAGCTATTAAAAAATGTTGTATAAAGCTATCTTCAGGGTATATGTATAAGCTGTTTATGTTACGTAAATGGGACTTGGGTCCCATCCACAACGCATCTCATTATACAGATGCAAGTATTCCAAAATCCAAAAATTTTCTAAACTCTGAAACACTTCCCATCCCAAACATTTAGAATCCTTATTCAAGCTGTATTTCTTTGTTCTACTGCGAATGCCCATAAGAAAAATTCAAGGTAGTATATGGTGACACATATGTACTTTGATAATAAATTTACTCAGAACTGTTGAGCTCTGATCCTTTCAGGTTTTAAAAATAAAACTAATGTTTCTTGCTGTACAGTAAAGAACTCGATATCAAAAGCAGTGGGAAAGTAGAGTGATACCCAAAATTATTTACTTGAATATTCCCCATTCATCAATCTCTGACTTTGTAGAGAACTTGGAAAAAGCGACGCAACAAACTTCTAACATCATAAATCAGTGCGTTGTCTGTTATGTCTCCCCTCTCACTGTGAAATAGAGACACCTTTTTCCCTTATTAGGGAGAGAGAGCTCCTGTGGTATCTCAAATTACCAGATGAACAGGTCATTTCTGGGGTAGTGCAAGTCTGTGTCTTTATTGGTGCTTGCTGCATGCTTGAGTGCTCGGTGGAGGGTGCCAATGCTTTTTGCTGCTGGGGGTGGGGGGAAGCATTGCCTTGCTGCTGCTTGTGCGTGAGAGAGGTAGCTCGGGGGGTGGCTTTGGGGTTCTAACATTTAACTTCATTCATTCTTTGGGCACTCCATTTTTGTGGATGTTTGCAAAGAAAAAGAATTTCAGGAACCTATTGAAATCCTATTGATAAGTGGCATGTTTCTGTGAAATGCAAATGAACAAGAGACTTTGCGTTCATGCCACTAAACCTTCAAAGGTTACTGGACAAGCTGTTTAAGCAGTTATAAAAGCATATGGATTTCTTGGGAGTTATAACTAGAGCTAACAAGTAAAAAAAAAACAAAGTGATCCCATTGGGAGTCAGCTGAAATATCGATGCCAACACTGTACATAAATTTTAAAGCCTTCTGAAAGGTTATTAACAGTGGTTTACTGGGACTTTACTAGGGATGAGGGACTTGAACTACACGGAGAGTTTGAATATGTTATAGCTGTTAAACTATTCCAAGAGAAAGACATGATCCACTACATGATGAAGTTAGCATAGAATTTTATATTCCTCTGATGAGATTATCTTTGCTCAGAGATCATGCATTCAAGATTTAAGATTGTTCAAAGTAATTTCCAGTACATAAGTGTAGAGGAGAATGAAATAATTGTTACTCCTGATCTGATGCATCACAAAAACAATAGGATGAAGAACACAATAATAAGTACAATAAATAAGATAGCTTCTCTACATAGATTGATTGTACGCCCATAAAGTGATGCTAGGCACAGGAGTGCCTGTACATAAGGTGACTGACATGAAATGATAAATTCATGGTGGTGGGGAATGTGGAGGGTAGGTTAGTTGGTAGAGGTGTTTATCAGCCTTACTGCTTGGGGAAAGGTAGCTGTTTGAGAGTCTGGTGATACTGGTGTGGATGCTATGTAACCTCCTTCCTGATGGGAGTGGGATGAACAGTCCATGAGCAGGATGGGCGAGTTCTTCATGATGTTACTGGCCTTTTCCAGCACCTTTCTGTATACATGTCCCTGATGGTTGGTAGGGTGGTGCCTGTGATGCGTTGGGGCAATTTTCAATACCCATTGCGAAGCCTTCCCGTCCACCGCAGAGCAGTTTCCATACCTTACAGAAGCCATTGGGCAAAGGTCACAATGGAAGACAAGATAAGATTTTCCCAACTTTTGAAGTATCTGCTGAAGAAAGTAGGAAAGCCAAACCAGGCAACCACTTTAAAAGAACTGAAGTTAAAAAAAAATCATAACAGAACGAACAGTAAGATAAATACAACGAACACAAGAGGTTCTGCAGATGCTTGAAATCCTGAGATAAACATACTGTACACAAATATGTGAGGAACTCGGCAGGGCAGGCAGCATCCATGGAGGGGAACAAGCAGTTGATGTTTCTGACCAAGACCCTTCATTAGAGCTAGAAAGGAAGGTGGAAGAAACCAAAGAAAAAATAATCACATTGCTTTTAGACAAAGCTCCGACACAGAGGATTGAATAGTTTGATTCTGTGCCCTAGGTTTTAATTCAATGAAATTAAAGTATAAGCAATTAAGACTAAAAAGACGAGAAATGCCAAAATGTTTCCCAAATTACAAAAGAATCAGATTAAGGAGGGAAACAGAATACTTTCTTTTTTAAACTCAGGAATAAAAGTAAAATTAAGCCAAAGTAAGATGGTTAATAAAAATCAATAAAAATTTCACAAGAAATCCCTTTACATTTATCAAGACCATAGGCTGTATCTATACCCGGCTACATGGCTGGCTCCAGGGGGAGGCTAGAGAAAAGCTTGAGAAAGAAAGGATTGGAAGAATCTGTTTTTGGAGTTGGATGAAATAGATGGAGCATAAATGCAGGCATGAAAACATTTGGCCAAAATAGTCAGTTTATGTGCTATGAACATTATGCAGTTAGTTCTGCTTTTGCTCCTGCCTTAAGGCACTAAAGTACAATTCTTCTGATGCCTAACAATAAAAGCTGATTGTTATGGGTGGGTGTATGTACTCAAAATTCCTAAAGTGTTCCTAGACATTGTCCATATCAAGATCCAAACTAGCTCTTTACTAACTGTGGTGCCAGCTTTTATTTAACCAAGTTATACAACTTAAAATTTGAAAAGTCTTCTTTTGCAAAGTCCTATAAAGTTTCAAAAATATAGCTGGCATGGGAGTTTGCATATTCTCCCTGTGATACCATGGGTTTACTCCAGCTATTCCAACTCCTCTCATGTCCCAAAGAATATGGGTTGGTAAATTAATTGGGGTTATATGCACCCACTTTTGTAAAGTGAGTGGCAGAATCAGGGAGAGTTAATGGAACTATGAGAGAAAATTTAAAAATGTAATTGTGTAGGATCAGTGTAAATGGTAGGTGCAGACTCTGTGGACTAAAGGGCCTTTTCAAATGTGTTTATAAACAAGAGATGTAGTTCATATCTTATTGCTCGCACATTTGTTTAGATTTTGATCTTAACACTATAAGACAGAAGGAGCACAATTAGCCACTCAGCCCATCGAGTCTATTCTGCCATTCTTTCACAGCTAATTTATTATTCCTCAACCCCATTCTCCTGCCTTTTGCAGAGTCATAGAAAAAATACAGCATAGAAACAGGCTCTTTGGCCCATCTAGTTCCGTGCTGAAATACTTAAGCTGCCTACACCCATCAACCTGCACCCAGATCACAGCCCTCCATACCTGTATCATCCAAATACCTATCCAAACTTGTCTTAAATGTTGAAATCAAGCTTGCATGCACAACCTTCATAAAGCCTGCTTTCACTTACCCTATCTATACCCAATTGTCTATACCTTTATCAATTCTCCCCTCAATCACCCGTTTCAAGGAATAAAGTCCTAGCCTATTCAAACTTTCCTTATAACTCAGATCCTCTAGTCTCTGTAACATCCTTGTAAATTTTCTCTGTTTCTTTCAACCTTATTTACATCTTTCCTGTAGGTAGGCGACAACTCAATACTCCAAATTAGACCTCACCAACATCTTACACAACTTCAACATAACATCCCATCTCCTACACGCAATACTTTGAGTCATGAAGGCCAAAGTGGCAAAAGGTTTCTTTTTGACCCTATCTACCTGTGCCACCACTTTCAATGAACTATGGACCCGTATTCCCAGATCCCTTTCTTCTGCGGCGTGGTTGCACTTCAGTTGGTCTACCATAGTGCAACACCTTGCCTATTCTGCATTAAATTCCATCTGCCATTTTTCAGCTCATTTTTCCAGCTGGTCCACATCCCACTGCACACACTGATAGTCTTCCTCACTGTCCACTACACCCCCAGTCTTCGTGTCATCCACACATTTGCTGATCCAGTTAAACACATTATCATCCAGATCACTGACAGAGATGACAAACAACAATAGACCTTGCAATGATCCTTGTGGCACTCACTAGACATAGGCCTCCGGTCAAAGAGGCAACAATCAACCACTCTCTGACTTCTCCCAAAAGCCAATGTCTACACCAATTTACAACCTCATATTAAATGCTGAGGAACTAACCTTCTTGACCAACCTCCCATGCAGGATCTAATCAAATGCCTTGCTAAAGTCCACGTGGACAACATCTACTGCCCTACCATCATCAATTTTCCTGGTAACTTCCTCAAAATACTCTACAAGATTGGTAAGAAATGACTTGCCATGCACTAAGTCATGCTGACTATCCTTAATCAGTTCATATCTATCCAAATCTGCTCCCTTAGAATACATTCCTAACATTCCCACTACTGATGTCAATCTCAACGGTCTATAATTTCCTGGTTTATTCTTAGAGCCTTTCTTAAACAACAGAACAACATTAGCTATCCTCCAGTCCTCCGGTACCTCACCTGTCCCGACGGATGATTTAAATATCTCTGCTAGGGCCCCTACAATTTCTGCACTTGCCTCCCAGAGGGTCCGAGAGAACACCTTGTCAAGCCCTGGAGATTTATCCACTCTAATTAGCCTCAAGACAGCAAATATCTCCTCTTGTGTAATCTGTATCTGGTTGATGACCTCACTGCTGCTTTGCCTCACTTCGATAGACTCTCCATCCATCTCCCAAATAAATACAAATGCATAAAACCCTTCCAAGAACTCCCCCATCTCCTCTGGCTCCACACATAGATTACCATCCTGATCTTCCAGAGAACCTATTTTGTCCCTTGCTATTCTTTCACTCTTAACATAGCTGTAGAATCCCTTAGAACTCTTCTCAGGGAGTCCTAGTCAATATATGGAAAAGTAAAATCACCACTATAACATCCTTTCTTATATCACAGTTCCACCCATAAAGCCTCACTAGACGAGTTCTCCAGCCTGTCCTGAGGGAGCAATGCTGCGACATTTTTCCTGACTAGTAACACCACTCCACCCTCTTTAATCCCTCCGGCTCTTTTGCAACTAAAACAACAGAACCCTCACCCTGCCCCTCCTACAACCAAGTATTACTAATAGGTACAATATCATAATTCCATGTGTTATCCCATGCCCTGAACTCATCTGACTTTCCTACAATACTTCTTGCATTGAAATATATGTAGCTCAGAACATTAGTTACAGCCACGCTCAACCTTTTGTCTGAGGTCTTAGCACAACATCTGTTTCTACAATCACTCCACTATCTGTTCTGGCACTCTGGTTCCCATCTTCCTGCAACTCTAGTTTAAACTCCACCCCCCGCCACCTTCCCCCCCCCCCCCCCCCCACAATGTAGTACTAGAAAACCTTCCCATTAGGATTAGTCCCCCTCCAGTTTAGGGGCAAACAGTCTCTTCTGTACAGGTCCCACCTTCTCTAGAAGAGAGCCCAATGATCCAAAAATCTGCAGCCCTCCCTCCTATGCCAACTCCTTAGGCACGTGTTAAACCGTATGATCTTCCCATTTCTGGCCTCACTAGCACATGGCACAGGTAGCAATCCTGAGATCACAACCCTGGAAGTTCTGCCCTTTCACTTGGATAGGAAAAGGGATGAGGTTCTGCAAAGTGAGCGTGAGGAGTTAGAGGCTATGTCATTGGTACCTATAAGGACCACGACTTCTGGCTGTTCACCCTCCCACTTAAAAATGCTGAGGACTTGATCTGTGATGTCCTAGACCCTGGCACCCTGGAGGCAACATGCCATCAGAAATCTCCTGCTCATCCACTGAAACTCCTTTCTGTTCCCCTAACAAAAGCCCTATCATCATAGCTCACCTCTTCTCCCTCCTTCTCTACTGAGTCACAGAGCCAGAGACCTGACCTGACTTTTCTCTGCTAGGTCAACCACCTCTCTTCCCACCCCCCACAACAGTATCCAAGGTGGTGTACCTGGTGTTGGGGGGGAAATGGCCACAGGGGTACTCTGAACCGGTTGTTTAACTCCTTTCTCGAGTCTCCTGCATCCTGCACCTTGGGTGTAACTCCCTCTCTATCACACCCTCAGCCTTCCGAATGATCCTCAGTTCATCAACTATCCTGCCTGGATCCCTGCTGTTCAAGTTGTGCAAAATAAAGAAGGGAAAACAACAAAGAAGCTGGGAGAAAAAATCCACCTATAGATTTTTCATCTTCTCTCACTCAAGCTTCTCCTCACTGAAGCCTCAGCCCACTCTAACACAGTCTACTCCAACAAAGGCTGCTCCACTTGCCTTTGCTGTATTTTAATTTATTCTTGCCAATCAATCCCGGTAGCCGATTGGCTGCTGCTCAAAGCACCAGACTGCTGTGAGAATGGATATCTTATGTACTCAAGCGGCAAACCCGAGCTAGCTATGTCTTCTTACGCTTCCGATCACTGATTACCCTCTCCCTGTAACCTCTGACAGCCTGACTGAACAAGAACCCATCAAACTCTGCTTTAAATATACTGGATGACTTGACCTCCACAGGCATCCTTGGCAATGAATTCAAAAGATTCACCACACTCTAGTTAAAGAAATTCCTCCTCATTTCTGTTCTAAATGGATGCCCCTTAGCTCCTATACTGACCCACTATAGGAAACATCCTGTCCACATCCACTCTGTCTGGGCCTTTCAATATTCAATGAGATCTTCTAAACAAAGCAAGATTTGTACACCCTCTAAACCTGTGCTACTGCATTCATGATGTCGGAATCCAGTAAGAATAATTTCCAAGTCTGCCATCCATGAAGACAAGTTTAACAAGTCTTCAGGTACTGTCATTCTGAAAAGGAAAATCGTTGGAGTCACTACCAAATTTGCTTTTTGAGTTTTGAGCACAATTTCTGTCAATTAGTTTTTGTTGAGTGAAACCTTCATTAAGAATTGTTCAACTGAGTATAGCTCAGATGGTATGAAAGCAGTGAACTGATATGGAATAACAATTTGAATGCAACTGCAGCTTTCAAAAAAAAAATCACATTCACGAATATCGAAGATAAACGATTTCTAATGTCCTATGCAAAAGAGCATTAAATTAACCACTCACCAACAACTGAGACTGAAGCAGGAGTTCTTAATCAATACTCATATACTTGTTCAATAAAATAAGACTTTCACTTATATAAAACCCATTTCATTGTTAGGGAGCATTAAATGTTTCTGTTGGCAAACATAGCAGCTAATCTGCATAGGAAGAACTCATCACCTGTTGAACAAGAGTAAGCTCTTTCACATCTACTTCAACCAGCCAAAGGATAAAAGGAAACCCTTTCAACACAGTCAGAGCTCAGAATGCACCAAAAACTTCAGAACTGAATATTCTTATTTGCATGTTAATTTTTTTGGTATATAAACCAGGAGGATAATCACAAGCAGAAGCACATATTCTTTGTAATTATGATTTAGAAATACATATTTAAAGTATTTATATTATAGGAAGACAAACTATTTTAAAAACTTATGCAGCATAGCTTTGTATCTATAGCTTTTAGATGCTGTTTGATACCAAGACAAATTTTAAGTTTGAAGTACAGAAAAGCAGTGGAACAAACTTATCCCATGTATTTATAATTAGATCAGCATACCCTGCTAAACCATGCAGCTTCAACCAGAAATAAACAGGATATGAACTTGTTTTTTCTCATAATCAGTCATTGATATATTTAATCATTTTGTTATTTTTAAATCATCTAAGATCGCAAAAGTAGAAACAGATTTGGAGTTAAAGCATTTGACAATTTAACATGTGTCTCCAGTTATCAGAGACAGCCAGCCAGATGTAGATGGTCTTTGAAGCACTGAATTTCATCACTCTCTCCAGTATTTCAAGAACTTGAAACAAAACATTTAAATAGAGTGCTACATACTGCACTCATGAGCAAAGACTAGCTTAAGAAACTCATGATAAAATGAATGATGAACAAAAGATGTGGTGGAGGGCTGAGAGATTGGTGGATGTTTGGGGAGGTGGGCAAAATGGCAATTTGGGATTTCGCACAAGGAATAAATCTGGACAGGTGGGAGCAGCTGCTATAGGGGAAGCTCTGTTTAGCTGGTGATCAAAAATGCAGTTAGATTTAGCGAGTTCTGGAAAGTGACAATATAAGAAACAGTAGTAAAAGTTGGGATATTCCCAATTTTGCAAGAGTGGACTGGAAACAGCTACTTTAAGGTAAATCATCAATCAGAATAACTAGACATTCAAGGGACTCTGAGCAAACATGTTCCAATGAGAAAAACAGTTGGGACTGTCAAACCTAGATAATAAAGTGCACAAAGAATAAAATAAGGGGGAATAAGGGGGTGGGGGTGAAGGAAGCTTACAAGAATCACGGTCTAGAGCTTGCTGTAAGCACAAGAGTGAAATTAGAAGGAAAATTAGGAAATACCAGCTGTTAAAATAAAAAAAAATCAGAAGGTGTTTTACATGTGGAAAAAGATCAAAAGAACTATGAAGAGTAGGCTTTACTACAGATTAGGCAGCTAACCGAAATGTGTGGAGGTCAAGTCATACACAAGGTTCGTAATTAATACTTTGCAGCTATCTTCACAAAACAAGGAAAGACAGCAGTGCTCTCAATGTGGTCTACATGGTTTTACCAAAGCTTTTGAAATTAGTATACATCAAGTAGGCAAAAATGTAAAGAATCCATATCGGATAGGTGGTAGGAAGTAAAGGGTTTTGGTTCAAGGATGCTTTTGTGACTGAAAGACATCAGTATGGTTCTACAAGGGGCAAGAATCTCATGTTCCCAATATTTACTACTTTTTTTTGAATTTGCAGATTTGATGTTCATCCATCTTTGTTGTGTACAGTTTGCCGCTGATTCTACTGTGTTTCTTTCTATTCCCTCTGAATGCCTGCAAGGAAAATGAATCTTGTAGTATATGGTGACGTAAATGTACTTTCAGAGTAAATTTACTTTGAACTTTGAAACATACATGAGGCATGGTAAAGAAGTTTGCAGACATTTCAAAAATTGACAATTTGATTGAGGGGATGGAGAGCCACTTTAGATGCAAGATGAGAGTCAGATCAGACCAGACACACAGAAGAAACAAATGTAATTTAACCTTCTTCCCTCCACCATTCTCATTTGCCCACCTCATTTCTTTTATTTCATGCTCCCCTCAGATTCCATCATCTATATCCCTTTGTTTCTTCCACCCTTCAAATCCCAGCACCTTTCAGACCAGATGAAGGGCTTTGACATGATGCATCAACTGTCCAATTACCTCCATGGATGCTACCTGACCTGCTGAGTTCCTCTAGCAACTTTTTTTTTGCTACAGATTACAGTATCTGCAGTTTCGTGTCCCCATTAGTCCAAAGATGTGTTTAAGTATTTCTTTCCGGAAAGGAATACACAGAAGGGTTGTGTGCTATGGAAGAATGATGCTTGGATTGAATGTTCATGTTCCTACACAGGCTGCAAGATAGATGGCTAAGACAATCACAATGGCATTCAAGATGATTTCCTTTCTCAGCTAAGGCCTAGAATCTAGCAGAGCAGGGAGGTTATGCTGGGCCTTTCTACAAATGCTAGTTTGACCACAGCTTGAATCCTGTTTAGAGTTTCCATCACACTATAGAAAAGATGCAATTGCACTGGAGAAGCAGCACAGAAGCTTTACAAGAATGTTGCCGGGGTTGCAAAACAATTGCAAAAAAAACCTCAGCCTCTCCTTCCTTCTGTCAAAGCTCCAAACAAATTTGAAGGACTTAATTAAGGGGCTCAAAATTATGGAGGCAAGATAAAATGTACAGGAAAAATCTCTGAGCCTTAGTAGAGGTTTCATTTTTAACTTTTAAGACGGAGTATGGAATTAATGTAACTGGCAGAAGATCAGCTCAATGAAGGAAATAATTTTCACCCAGAAGTTGAAAGACATTTGCTCATTAGCCGAGATGGATGATTAATGTAGAACAGCCTTACACTTATACACTTACATTGTATCTGGATATGTACTTTAAGAGCCATGATATACAGTTCATTAGGCCTAGTTGTGGAAAATTAAGCTGAATAGCTCCTTATAATTGGCATGGGGATTGTGGGCTGAATGGCTTTAAGTTGTAAATTCTGTACGATTCCATGAACCCTGCTTTCAAAATAACAACTTCAGATAACTGTCTATTTACGTCAATGAACAGAAAAAGCAAATTGGAATCAGATGCAAGGCAATGGAGAATACAGCTTTGTGGGATGAACGGAAACAGAAGTTTAAAACATGAAATGACAACTAATCAGAACCACATTAACACTGGATCAGAAAATGACATATTAACTGAGACTACCTCTCTCTTTATATTACGTTACATTTAAAAATATTAAGAAGAATCCAGGCTCCCAAGGTCATTTTTCAAATCTTTGATTATTCATCTACTTGTTAAATTTCAACTCCAGTTCTCAGCATTTCCTTCCCAAGAATTCATGCCAATTGTTTCATCTAATTTCCAATGCTATCTGTATCGACATTTACTCTGATCTCTTCCGATCACTAATTGGATCCTGCCACATGCTAAAATAAGCATTTCAGACCTGAAACTAGCTTCGGGAGTTGCAATGATATCATTACTGCTGTGTATATTCCATTAATCTTGCATTTGCTTTGCTTTTTTTAAAAAAAAGTAGGCATTAGATAACTTCTAGTAAGCTTCATAGCTTTAAAATAAAAAGTAGGAATTGTGTTTAGTTAATTTGAGATAAATTACACCAAGCAGTACTGATAAAAGATTGCTACACCTATTAAGTGTTTAGCCAGCTTCAAGAATTAGAACATCATCTATTAAGAAGTTTGCTCTCCACATTTATCAGTAAATACTGTAACTTTCACAACAAAGTCTAATCCTCTGGAACTCTGTAGTTTTCTTTCAGGCCTTGGAATGCCAGATGTAAAAGGCACAGAAAAAAAATATTCTTTGAAATAAAGCAGAAAATGCCAGAAAAACTTAGTGATGGCAAGAATGCAGTTCAGGAAGGTGCTGTCAAACCCTGTACATTAATCTTCCTGTAAATCTACCTGCCAAGCACAATCAGTTGCCTTCATGACCATTAGTTTTAATTTGAAAGAGTACACAAAAATGGAAATTTTGATTACTTTCTGAAAAAAAAAACTATATTGGAAAACTTGGCAGAACTAGTCCTCACTCTCAACAATTTCTCCTTCTGCTCCTCTCACTTTCTCCAAACTCAAGGGATAGCCACTGGCACCCACATGGACCACAGCTGTGCCTGCCTTTTCACCGGCTACAAAGAACAATTCATGTTCCAAGCCTTCCCTGGAAATGCTCACCAAACCTTCCTCTGCTACATTGACTACAGCATTGATGCTGAGCTTGTCAATTTCATTAACTTTGTTTAAACTTCCACCCTGCCCTTAAATTCACTCAAATCATTTCTGATGCCTCCCTCCCCTTTCTTGATCTCTGTCTCTATCTCTGGAGACAAGATGTCAACTGACATCTCTTATAAACCTACTGATTCCCACTGTTATCTTGACTGTATCTCTTCCCACCCTGTCCCGTGTAAGAATGCTATCCCCTTTTCTCAGTTCCTTCATTTCCGCTGCATTTGCTCCCAGGATGTGGCTTTGCTTTCTAGGACATCAGAGATGATCTCCTTCCTCAAAGAACAGTGTTTCCCTTCCTCTACCATTGATACTGCCTTCTCCTGCATCTCTTCAATTTCCAGAACATCTATGCTCACCTCATCAGGGATAGAATTCCTCTTGTCCTTACCTACCACCCCACGAGCTTATGCATCTAACATATCATTCCCCGCAACTTTCACCATCTCCAAAGGGATCCTACCACTAAACACATCCTTAGCTCTCCCACCCCCCACTTTCCACAGGGATTGCTCCCTCCGTGATTCCCTTGTCCATTCATCCCTCCCCACTAATCACTCTCCTCATACTTATCCCTGCAAATGACCCAAGTGCTACACCTGCCCATTCACCTCCATTCAGGGCCCCAACAGTCCTTCCAGGGAAGGCAACACTTCACCTGTGAATCTGCTGGGATCAGCTATTGTGTCCGGTGCTCCTGATGGGGCCTCCTCCACAGTGGTGAGACCAGTCGTAAATTGGGTGGTTGGGGGGGGGGGGCTTCTTTGTGCACCTCTGCAGAACTTCCTGGTGGCCAGACATTATAATAATGATTCCTGTCCCGTTCTGTGACGTCGGTCCATAGCCACCTCTTGTGCCATGATCAGGCCACCCTCAGGGTGGAGCACCAACACCTTACATTCAGACTGGGTAGCCTCCATCCTGATGCATGAATATTAATTTCTCCTGCCCTTTCTCTTATGATCCACTCTGCTCTCCTATCAGATTCCTCCCCCTCTAGCTCTTTGCCTTTCCTACCCACCTGGCTTCACCTATCACCCTGCTAACCTCCTTTCCCTCCCCACACCCGATCCGGTGTCTTCCTCCTTCCTTTCCAGCCCTGAAGGAGGATCTTGACCCAAAACATTGACTGTTTATTCATTTCCACAGATGCAACCTGGCCTGCTGAGTTCCTCCAGTATTTGTGTGTGTTGCTTTTTACTATCTTAGCTCATAACTAAAATTAAGGTCTGTGCAATGTTTAATTCTTCAAAAAAAAGCAAGATTAATCCATCAGTCTAATTCAGATGAAGTTTTGAAATGTTTTATCACTACATCCTTTGGTGCAGTAATCCTTGGTGTCCTTTCCCTTATTTAAAAAATGCAGTAATCGTGCAACTTCCAAATACGCAGCAAATTACTGCAGATAGTAGAAACCTGATATAATAACAAAGTTTTGAAAATAGACAGTATTCATGTGGAACCGTGGAAGAGAAAACCAGTTAATATTTCAGGCAAATGATTATTCAGAAGTGTTAACTCTGCTCTTCTTTCTCTCCCCAAAGTCGCTGCCTAACCTGCAGAGTAATTCCAGTATTTTCTGTATCTCTTCCTAATCTAAATGAATGGCTTGTGTTCAAGTCCTAGTTGAAGATACACAGTACTTTCATCAGCAACCACAGTTTGCTAATGATACTAATTTAGAGAATATACTAAGTAGAGGAGAATAATCTATTCATGTGTCCCTTTGCTATTATTTACATGATAGACAAACTATGGGGTATTCAGAGGCTACAAATCTTGGGAGATAACCCAGCTCATTCTATTGTCCTAAACAGAGTACACTCCTAGCTTGCTGCTATGTCCAAAAGTCACTGAAAGAGCCCATATGCAGGTATGGAGTCATAATTAAAAAGGAGTCATAAATAAAAAGGAAGTTGGTATACAAAATGAGTACAATAGAAGTCAAAATTGAACAATATTGGTTTATATTCAACTGGACAAATTAATTAAGTTCTCTACAATACAATTCACAATCTGTCTTGGTGGATTTGCCGTGTTTATTGGTCAGAATGACAGGGATTTTGAAGGTTCACTTACAATGACATTAGTATCAGGTTGACTATTTAAATACTTTCCAGAAAAGCCTTGCTCACTTTAATCTGTAAACACAGGATCATCTAATACCCCGTTGCTATACCCAAGTTTGCATCATCTTGCAATTCCTTCACTGCTGGGTTCCCCAACTTACATTCACAGTTAAAGAAAAACTTTTAAAATATTCATCCTCATTTCTACATCTCCACGACTTGTTCACCACCCCATCAATACCCTCTGAAGACCTCCCACTTTCTAAGACACCTCCTCGCCCACAACCATGGCTTCTAATTGTAATTATTCCACACTGAATGCCTTCCATTCCTCAGCCAAACCCTAAATTCCAGGATAATTTCTCTGTATGCCCCAGCTTTTCGTTTACAGTTTCCAATAGTAAGAGGTTCCTTAAAACCAAATGTAGATCTTGAAGTCATGTGAGATTCACTGCCAAATTTTATACAAGTTCCTTGTATCAATTTATGACGTTAAAAACATTGTACATAAGGTTGTACTGTCGGGAGCTGGCGGTAAACAGTAACCAATTGCAGGTAGCTCACAAACCTACTAGATATACTTCTGAACTACCATCGCTGTGATCCACAGCCTGTAATTTCTCTTTAAGAAATGTACTATTGAACTATCTAAACAAACTAGCAATGTTATAATCTCCAAAAGGATTCAGCAAACATGACTCTCAGAAATGTACCTTGTACGTCATCTCAGGTATAGCACCAGGAAGCGGGCAAAGGCCAGAAGATAGTGCCAGGGCAAACTTCAAGCTAGATTAAAGCACTGTACAGCTCCACTGCTCTGTGCCAGCCAAAATCCCCCATCTGAGCCCATCCCACCTTTCTGCATTTTACTCTTTCTTCTTGCTACCACCACTGGTGGAAAGTGCAGCAGTCTTGGGTCCCATGCCATTAAGTTCAAGAACAGTTGTTGCCCTCAAACCATCCAACTCCTGAACCCATGACTTCACTCACCTCAGTGCTGAACTGACTCTGTAGCTCATTTGTTTACTTTTAAAAAAATCATTTGCACCATTTGTTCTTGTTTACACATTGGATATGTCGGACTTTGCCAAGTGTGGCTTTTCATGGATTCTATTGTACTTCTTTACTTTGCCTGTAAGAAAATTAACCTCACAATTGTATATGGTATACAGTACAGTAATACTTTAGTCATCTCAAGCATGATTTTTTAAAATTCAAAGTAAATCTATTATCAATGATTTCTTGAAGTTTGAAACAATTTTGCTTCCTAAAATATCTGGAATGAAGCAAGTACCTTTAGAGAAAGATTACTGAGTAATGGCACAAATAATCTCTCTATACAAACGGTTACAGAAATCTACAATTCCCTGGACAATGAGACTGAGACAAGGTCAACTGGGGGGGGGAGAATAAAATTTGAAACCAGACATTTGATAGGTCATGATATTGAAGGTAAGTAGATCCCAATTATAATAGAGCTTGATCAAACAATGTCAGAGAATGTTCAAGGGAGTTTGAAATACCAATATTACTTCCACTCTCATATTCAGGTGGCTTTATTAATCACATACTACATATTTCTAGCTTGGGAAAACTTAACTGAATGCATCTCGCAGAGACTGATCTATACATCAAATCAAGCTACTTTTTAGAACAGGAAAAAAAAGAGCAAGTTATACTGCTCAAGTCTGCTACACCATTCATCAAGATCATTATAGCTTTGGTCTTTGTTTCAGCTTTGCATTCCTGCCTGTTCCCCAATCAACTCCCACACTTACTAATTCGGCTGAATATATTCAAGGCCGAGACAATCAATCAGTCTCCATCTATCATTCTCAGGGTAAAGAATTGGAAAGTGGTCTTATTTCAATCTCAGAGATCTCTTATGTTCAAACTACACACCCTTGTTCTGCATTCCACCACAAGGTGAATGGCCCTTCAGTTTCCACCATGTCCATCCCTCCTCACGAGTCAAATTTTACAACACTATTCTCCACTCCTCTAAATGCCACCACTGATAGGGCACAACCTACACTATCGTTCCTCTAAAGACAACTGCGTCATCCCAAGAAACAATCTAACAAACAACAATAAATGTTATTGCCAAGTTTTCCCCATCTCTCCACTTGAACTCTCTGCCAAAAGTGAGACAACCTGAAAGTGGCCCCTTTGATAAATCACATGAACTGATACAGCAGCATTTCCTAATTTCACTTGTGGCACATCATGAAAATCAAAGCTTGTTTTTAGTTGTATTACAGTTATTTTACCGTAAAGCAATCAACTTTGCTGCAATGGAGAAGTTAGAAACTGCACATTAATCTTGTATAATGGATTCAAAAAGCAACAGAGAGAATGCCATTGGCAATAAATATATTTATGCTCTTCAGTTCAAATTTATTCTACGTTATTGTATTTGTATTACTGGGGAATATATTCAAAAATTTTATTCCCATCTTTTGCAAATATGAAACTGTCTGAAAATTTCAGCAACAAGTCAATAGAGTTTTAGGTCCTGGGCTACCCTACTCCTCTAGTTCAGACAAGAAAGTTTAATTGAAGATTAGAAGCAAATAAAGCATATTCAGGCGTAGATTCATTTAACAATAACGATGATAACATAATTGGGCAGCACAATGCCATGTAGCCCAGCAAATCAGTTTTAATCTTGACCTCTTGCACTGTCTATGTGGAGTTTGCATGTTCTCCCTATGGCCATGAAGCTCTTCCCACATTTCAAAGACACAGGGATTGACCAATGTAAATTGCCCTGCAGGTAAGGCAAACAACTAGTTGGGCATGGGGGGAGTGAGGATGACAAATGTGGAGGGAATAAAAACTAGGAATAGTGTAATTATTTGGTAGTCATTGCACACTTAATGGGCATAAGTGTCTGTTTCTGTGTTGTATATCTAATGTAACCGATGAGTAGAATTCGTACATATTAAAGTATCATGTCCTTTATATTCTAGTAGTTCAAATGGATTACATCAAGAAACTAGGCTTGCTTATTTATCTCAGTGAAACTTCTAATTTAGCCACCGAACAAAAGACACACATCAAGCATTTAGCCAGATTCGGGAATGGGTTGAGTGTTATCTGCAACTGGATGTACTGAGAAGAGTTCTCCAGTGATATATCAATTAAACTGAAAGTTTGTGGACAACACTACTGTTACAGGACAAATGAGAGGCAACGAATTCAAGTACCACTAAGAAGGAAGAGCTGAATGCCCTCAAAACTGTGGAGATGCATATCGACTTCAGGAGAAAATGTGTCTCTTTTCCACCTACTCATCATGAACAACTCTACAATTAGCACCGTTTCAACATTCATATTGGGCGTCATTATTTCACAGGACCTTGGGTAGAGATCTACATCTCCTCCACTAACAACAAGGCGCTGCAGAGGATGAACTTCTTGCAGCAGTTGATAAAATTCTATCTTCCCCAGCACACACTGTGCAATTCTACACTGCCATCATAGTGAGCATCTTCATATCAGCCATTAGTCTGCTTTGCTGCAACATCCTCGCACAATATACAAAAACTACAGACAACTATCTGGGCAGCATAAAGGTTCATTGGCTGTAGTCTACCAATGTAGTACTACATTGGCTGTAGTCTGCAGGAGTTGTATGTGTCCTGCACAAAGAAGCAGGTGGGGGAAAAAAATCATTGCCAAATTACCCACTCAGTAAACCATCTTTTCCAAAAAGCTTGCTTCTGGAAAGCGCTATGGGGATATTAAAACAAAAACTTCACACCAGCTTAAAAGTTTCTTCCCCCAAGCAATTAACCTCAAACATTCTGGTTAGCTCTTCCCAATCACTTTCTATTACCTTAGTCACTGCACTGTAAATGCTTTAAACTACATTTTATAATGCTGCTTACATTGTAAATACATGCTGGTATTTATCTATTTCTGCACATTTTATTTCTATCCAATTCTTTATTCAGTATAATTGTTGAATGTTGCTATTTTTTGTTGCACGTTGTGCAAACACACCCCAGCAATTTCCTAATCGAATGTACAAAGTGAATAAAGCTGCACCTTGATAAAAGCAGAAGAGACTTGTGATTAGGCTACATATGATAACTAATGGCTAGGAAAAGAGGAAGTAAAGTCCTTCCCATTAAAGCTTCAGTTTTTCTCTCCCAACCTGCCCTCCCTTTTCTAGTCAGTCTCTCCTGGTTCATCAACTGCTTGGAATTTCATAATAGCAAAGAATCTACTCAGTGCCTGAGATACAGTCATGGAAACATAAAATCCCAGAGACAGGGATCCTTCTAAGTTATGAATGCTTCTAAAAGCATCTCCAACAATGGTACTTTTCTTTACATGCCCACCCAATGTTGGTGAGTATGCGTTTATTTTTACATTTCACTTATATTTGGACTATTGAAATTTGCATACACTGTCATTTGCAAGCATCTGTGGTTGAAGGTACAGCTTTCTAGGGCTTTCCAATCTATTTCAAATGGTCAAGAAGTGCCTCACGTTCCAAAGCAGCAAACACAAAATGCTAAAAAATTCTACCCTCCTTGTCTTTTTTTCTTTTCCCATTCCAGTCTGCCTTTCACCTCTTCCCTTCTCCTCACCTACCCATCAGCTGTCTCTGGTGCCCCTCCTTCTTCGCTTACTCCCATGGGAAACTGTTCTCTCCCATCAGATTACTCCTTCTTCAGCCCTTTCCCTCTTCCACCTATCACCTCCCAGCTTCTTACTTCACCCTCTGACACCCCCCAACCACTGACCTCCCCCCGGGCATCTGGTTTCAACGATCGACTGTTTATTCCATATTGACAATTTACTCCCCTTTGTAGGTGCTGCCTAACTTACCAAGGTTCTCAAGATATTTGTGTAGGTTACTCAAGATTTCCAGCATCTGCAGTATCTCGTGTTCTTAATTTCCCAAAAGCAGCTTTCTCATGGTACCAGTTCTTTTCATATCTCTTCCTTTTCTGAAATTACCAATTTTTCAGTTTATTCTAAGCTGTACTTTGGTCCTTGCGTTTTTAAACTTTTCTTCTCAAGATGCACTTAAGTTCCAAATGTTTCTCTAAATCTTCAGTTCCGAATATGTGAAATCTCAAACAGAAAACAACAGAGTATTCTGTGAATGGAACATTCATTCTCAAGCTGGTTACCAAAAAGGGGGGAAAGTGCAACATTCTTTCAGATAAACCTGGTACAAGTTTGAAATTCCCCAAGGCAGTGACCGAATTTTAAAATGACATCACCCACATCAAAAACTTTCAGATGCTAGTTGGAACCCAGAGACAGCAAATAGATCACACGTCTAAAGGATCTAGATTCAAGAAGCAGCAAAAATCTAGGTCAGCCTACATTGAGGGATAAAGCCGAACAAGGGATTAAACTGAAGCAACTTTGATGGTCATAAAAAAAAGCCCTAATGACAATTCTAAATACAGCAGAAGTATTGTCCATGGTATCCTGGCCGATATTTATTCCTTATTCATCACCAAAGCAGAACCAAGGCTGCTTGCGCAACCTTGCTCTGCACAAATTAACTCCCATATTTCTCCTGGTGCATCATAAGTTGTGAAGGCACTCGGATGTCCAAATGTCTTTAAAGCAGCTTTTTTTCTTTATACCAAAACGTAAATTTCTTGATAGCATGGGTTTCCTCCCATGAAAAGCCACCGTATGGATCATGTAAGGTGTGGATACAAGTCAAAGGTATAATGATCCAAACTTCCCACAATTTGTAGGGAAAAAGAGAGAAATGGACTGTACACTAGGTATTTAGTGATGGAAAACAGGCAAAAAAAAAATCAAGACTTGCCCCTGGAGCTTTATTATTGCAGATGAACAGTTAGTGGTATAGAAGGGGATGTTCACAAATTTAAGTACTTAATAAATGCGCAAACATAGAAACAGAGTAAAATAACTTAAAGCGTAATTTGTTCCCAAGCTACAAATGTTCATTTAATTTGCACAATCTGCTAGTTCAGACCAAAGCCGACAGGGAACTGCACCTTTGCTGGCCAGGAACCATGAAACAAACAAACAAACACACACAAACACACACACACCCTAGGGCAACTAAATCCAAGAGTTCTCCGAGTATAATTGGCTGTCAAGAAATAAGGCATGAAAGTACAAACAAGAAATTCTCAAAATGCTTAGTTTTTGAAATACTAAGAATAAGAGTTAGAGAGGAAAACCAAGCCAATGATCTGTTAATCACTTCAGAAGTCATTCAAAATGTGCATCTCATCTCCGCTGTAGATTAAGATACAGAGGTGATCAGTCAGAAAATTCAAATGTTTCTTGGAAAATATCAAATCCATACGGCTAAGAGTGCAGAGGTTTCATTTGAAGAAAGCAGGCAATAGCCTGAGGGATATGGATACATGCGCTAGCATGTCAATTGATTTTATTCGGAAGGAAAGCAATAAATTGCAGAAAATTATCTCTAAATACTAAAAAGTTTAAAAATGCCATGATACATCTGTGAAAATTAATTTGATTCCTTTTGCTATTTATTCTTGATGTTCTTTTATGATTCATCAACGTGAATAACATTCTACACTTACAAGTTTTTGAGTCAGTAACATTTTTTAATACTCAAATTTTACTGTTTAACTATTTATCCAATTAAACTAATTAAAATTGAATATTTTATCAGTATCAAAGAGATGAACAACAAGTTCCATTTATATGGTAGTTTTATCATGGTAAAACATTCCATAGCAGTTCACAGAAGTACCATCAATCTGGTGCTAAAAGACAACGGGAGACATTAGTGCTGATTCTAAAAGCCATCAAAGGGGTGGGCAAAACTGGAGGCAGAGCATGAAGGCTTGAAGGAGTGAGTTCTGGGATTATAAAGACTGGCCAGATGAAGTTATAACTGACAGTGTAAAGTGATCAAGTTCAGGTCCAAGTTTCAATAAAAAGCCCAGAATTGTAGAAGCAATGAGACTAATTAGTTAGAGGCAATTTCTGATCCTCCCGGTCCAAATATCAGACAACTTTGAGATAGTGAAGGAACGACAGGTGATTGCCAGATAGAACTAGGAAGGGAGATGTGTGATCAAGGAATGATCCTTGGGGCTGGGGAGGGTTATGGTGAGGCACTCTTCAGGCTGTAATTGTGACCCACTGCAGGCATCCTCCTGATTGTGACTGGATACTGTTGCTGGAGAACAATGGTGTCAACCAGTCAAGGCTGCAAATAGTTTTCCTTGTAATGCAGTAGATCCAAATTACAGTCACAGCTTTGCCTAGAATAACTGCAGTACTGTGGCAGGGGTCAAACCTGACTCCAAATTTCAAAATAAGCAGCTCAACACACTTGTGCAGGAATTCAGGACGCTACAATACGTTCAAGGACTTGAGAAAACAGGATATTAAATACATAATACAGAGCAGGAGGCTCTTTATCACATCAAATCCATACCAGCTCCCTCAAGAGTAATCCTATTATTCACATATCCTCTCACCGTGCTACCCCGAAACATATTTATTCTCTGTCACATGCCCAACAACTAAGCTTTTGATCAATTTTAGTCCCTTAATCATAAAGGAACTATTTTCAGCAGCTAATTCACCAACCAACGCGCCTTGAGGTATGGGAAGAAAGTGGGAAAATGCCACAAAGACACAGAAAAAATGTGCCAACTCCACACAGATGGCACCTGAGGTCATGACTGAACTTCGATTCCTGCATCTGCAAGGCAGCAGTACTGACTTCTGTGCCATTGTGCTGTGCTAATGTGCAAGGATGAAGGGGCTGAGAAAGTTAATATCAGATTTGAGGAGTAACTCTGTACCTGAAGAGAACAATTAACAATAATTAGGTTCAGGAAGGACGGGGAAAGAAAAATTAGTCAACATTAATCTTTATACATGGATCAAACTTTGAAGAAACTGTTCCTTACACTCTTGACTGAAAGTGCGGGATGAAGGAGTTGTTTCTGTGAAGTCACATAATTGACACAAATGCCTTTGGAAATTCTTTTGTTATTACCACATTCTAATATGTTTCCACTTCGGCCTTCTACAGCTAACGCCCAGCCAGTCCACAAAGACACTTCAACCAGGTTAATTAATTTCCCCTTCTTGCTGATCATTAGCAAAAAAAAAAAGACATCCCTTTTTCTCCTCACATTGCTTGAGAAAGTCAATTATTCCATTGATGAATTTTTTTTTACCATGAGTACACAAGTAAAACAGTTTATAATTATTGGGAAGGTCAGTAATTTAATCAAGCAGAAAAGCTGCTCATAAATAGAAATATCTTTAAAAAGCAGACTTAAAGATTGAAGTGCATTTTTGCCCATCAGTTGGATAAACGTCTAAAGTTAAAATCAGTATAAGAGGTCAACAAGATGACCGTTAAGATAAATTATATATGGTAATATATGCACTAACTAAATAATTTATTAAGAAAGTTGTTTTGTAATTGGCAATTACATTGTTTCTTACTTAACAAGAAGTGTACACAACTCATTAAACAAAACCATATGGCTTTATTTATGCACCTTATTATTCCTGGTTATGGGATAATAAATATCCTTTGCCAAGTGGGAGTATTGGAGGAATGGGGGAGGCAGGGCAACTTTGTAGTGGAGAGCGGAAACATACTTGGGTCATTCTACTTCTTTGCACCCCACCCGTGCTTGCATTTAGCCCCCACTTGACAGTACACGATGGATTGACCCATGGGATCGCCTACCAACCACAACTCAAACATTCTCAGCACAAAGAAACAGAACTTAACTATAGTTTACATCCATCCCACTTCCCCAAAACCACAAATGGCCCACTGAAGGCATCAGCATGCCGTCAGAAGTACAGAGTGCAACTAATGACTAGTTTGCACGTGCTTAAAAATCTCACATTTAAAATCATGAATGTAGCTTCTTTCACATCATAAAATAACCCATGGCATTTCATTGGGCCTTCATCATACACCATTTGACATGGAGCAACAAGGAGATACTAGGGCCGTTAATAAAATGGTTTGGTCAGATAGATGCATTTTAAAAAGGATGCTGGGTGAAGATAGTGTGAAAGGTTTGGAAAATCAATTCCAGAGAGGGCACTGATGGCTATCAATAATGAAGTACATTTGTACACATCTCAAGATGCCAAAATCAGAAGAGCATATACCCAGGGAAGGCCATCAACTTGAAACATTAATTCAGTTTCCCTCTTCACAGATGCTGAATAAATCTTATTGGCTATTGCCAGCATTCAAGCTTTATTTCAGATTTCCAGCACCTATTATATTTTGCATCATAACCATAGATAGCTTGGTGGTGAAGTTGCCAAAGAAAGGAAGGGGAGATGCCAAAGGAGGAGTGAGAATTAAAATGATTAACAATGCCTTGGTTGAACAAAGAGTGAAAGTAGGCATGGGGTGATGAATGAATGGGACTGGGAAAGTTATGTCAAAGACATTAATGCTGGTGATAACCTCACGAATACAAGAGGGTAAATAACAGACTGCCAGGTTCAGGGGAAATAAACCTATAGGGGAAGTATCGGCAGGACAAAGAGAAGCTATTGGTATGGGCTGCAGATAGTCAGCATCAATTTGTTTTCTTACGTTCACCCCAACGGGTTTCACTTTCAATACTTATAGCACCTCCAGCATGACACCACCACCAAACGTGTACACATTATAAAGACCATCAACTTGAAATTGCAAAACAGGACAAAATGCATGACAAACTACATAAACAACACTCACTAGACAGAGGTCAGCAATCCCACAACAAACGGATGAGATCCAAACTCTACAATCCTGCCACATCCAGTCACGAATGAGAGTGGACAATTACAGTGCCCATAAAAAGTATTCACACCCCCCCCCCCGAAAGCTTTCATGTTTTATGGTTTTACGACACTGAATCACAGTAGATTTAATTTGATCAACAGAAAAGACTCTTTTGTGTCAAAGTGAAAACAGGTCTGTACAAAGGCCCTGAAAGACTTGTGAAAATTAATTACAAATATAAAATACAAAATAATTGATTGCAAAAGTATTCAACCACTCTTTAATATGACACACTTAATCACCACTGGCAGAGCTAATTGGTTTTAGAAGTCACATAATTAGTTAAATAGAGATCTGTTTTTGGGAGAGCTGTGTGCAGCCAAAGAGTTTCAATTGTAGTAAAAATACACCTGTATCTGGAAGGTCCAACTGCTGGTGAGAGTGTATGCTGGCAAAAGCAACACACCAAGACAAAAGAACACTCCAAGCAACTCCGTGAAAACATTATTGAAAAGCAGTCAGGAGATGCATACAAGAAAATTTCCAAGTCACTGAATATCCCTTGGAGTACCGTTGTCAATCATCAAGAAATGGAAAAATATGGCACACCTGTAAATCTGCCTAGAGTAGGCCGTCCTCAAAAACTGAGTGACCGTGTAAAAAGGACGCTATTGATAGAGGCCATCAAGAGACCTATGAAAACTCTGGCAGAGTTACAAGCTTCGGTGGCTGAGATGGGAGAGACTGTGCATACAACAACTGTTGCCCGGGTGCTTCACCAGACGCAGCTTTAAGGGAAAGTGGGAAAGAGAAAGCCACTGTTAGAAAAAACTCACATGAAATCTCAGCTAGAGTTTACCAGAAGGCATGCAGGAAACTCTGAAATCAGCTGGATGAAGTTTCTATGGTCTGGTGAAATCAAAATTGAGCTTTCTGGCCATCAGCCTAAACGCTATGTTTGGCATAAGCCAAACACCGTACATCATCAAAAACACACCATCCCTACCGTGAAGCCTGATGGTGGTTGCATCATGTTGTGGGGATGCTTCACTGAAACAGGCCCTGAAAGACTTGTGAAAATGCATGCAGCAATATACAGGAAAATTCTGGAGGAAAACCTGATGCAGTCTGCAAGAGAACTGCAACTTCGGAGGTTTGTTTTCCAGCAAAGTAATGACCCCAAGCATAAAACCAAAGCTACACAGGAATAGCTTACGAACAACAAAGTTAATGTCCTATAGTGGGCTAGTCGGAGTCCAGACCTCAATCCAATTGAGAATTTGTGGCTGGACTTGAAAAGGGCTGTTCACTCACAATCCCCATGCCATCTTGCAGAGCTTGAGCAGTTTTGTAAAGAAGCATGGGGAAAAATTGCAGTGTGGAGATGTACAAAGCTGATAGAGACCAATCCACACAGATTCAAGGCTGTAATTGCTGCCAAAGGTGCATCTACTAAATACTGACTTGTAAAAGACATCCATTAGTCTTGCGAGACCATGGATCTGCACCTGGAAAGTCTTCACTCTCCAGGGCACAGGCCTAGTCAAGGTTATATGGAAGACAAGCAGTCGCCCATGTTGCAAGTCTCCCCTCTCCACAACACCAATGTTGTCCAAGGGAAGGGCATTAGGACCCATACAGCTTGGCACCAGTGTCGTCGCAGAGCAATGTGTGATTAAGTGCCTTGCTCAAGGACACAACACGTTCCCTTGGCCGGGGCTCGAACTCACGACCTTCAGGTAGCTAGCCCAATGCCTTAACCACTTGGCCATGTGCCCACAAATACTGACTTGAAGGGAGTGAATAATTATGCAATCAATTATTTTGCATTTTATATTTGTAATTAATTTAGATCACTTGTAAAGATCTGTTTTCACTTTGATACAAGAGTCTTTTTCTGTTGACCAGTGTCAAAAAATGCCCAATTAAATCAACTGTGATTCAATGTTGTAAAACAATAAAACATGATAACATCCAGGGTGATTTTTTTTAAATATAGGCACTGTATACAACTGTTCTTTCTCATTCTGTCTCCATGTGCTTTCCAATCAGGCATTAATGGCTTCTTCTATTTAGGAATATGCATTCAATGCTCAAGAAATAGTCTCCTCTATGTTGAGGAGAATAAACATATACAGTATGATGATGAAGAAGAACTCCGTGTGGAGTCATTGGGACGCCATCTGACAGTGTTGTTTTTAAGCAGGCTTTCTTATTTTTACGAAGCCCAGTTGCTAGCTTGACACTCAACCCAGCACGGATGGAAAGCGTGCAAGGGAGCCAGCTGGATTCGAACTCGGGAGCATTCGCTCCGAAGTCCGGCGCTAATGCCACTACGCCACCAGCCGGCATACAGTATGAGAATAAACAATAAAAATATGTTGAGGGCTGTTTCAGGCAAGAAAAGCACTTCCGTTCAGTCTATAAACATGACTGAGCAACATGACGTTTTAATTCTCCACCTCATTCCCACTGCGACCCATTTCCTCAGCTTCCTGCATCGTTCAAAAGGAGCTCAGGGATCAACACATCATCTTTGGATTAGTTGCAGTACTACTTTCTGGCTTCAAGTTGACCTCAACAAATTTCAGATGTTTCTGCTTTTCCCCATTCACACACCATCCAGATCTATTATTTGCTTTGTTACTTCTCCTAATGCTACTAAATGTTACTCAGAACCAGTGTTGGTATAGAGTTAAGAAGCTGAATAGTCTCCTGTGCCACATTGGCTCCATTATTCCCATTCCCCCATCCTTCCCCTTGGTACTGCAAATTCTTCTCACCTGTTTATCCAACTCTCCCTTCAGAACATCCTTACAAGTGTGGGATTCTGAGGTATTCTTTGTACCCATTTGCCCAGTCCCATATGTCCTAAGCCTGGAACCATCGAGGGGAACACCCTCTTCCATTCACCCTAGTTTAATCGGTCACGACTTTGGACACATCAGTCAAATTCCCATTTATTATTTAACTGTCAATCACTCAATGTGAACTTGACTTTATCAGTTTTACCTTCAGGTTCTGAGATGATTCAGGACTCAATTCTGGAACCATAAACCCATTCAAAGGACTTGCTCTTTTCTTGTTTCTTGCTCCCTTTCCAGCTTCTGTGGCAGGATGTTTCTCTGCCAAAGCTTATCACTGCCCAACGGAGAATTCTACGCACCCGAGATCCAACGAGGGTTTGAATCTCAAAGCACATTATGTCTGTAACTTTCCTTAAGCTATGCTTTATTTTTGTTGCATTTCTTCTGACCGCCATTGTAAGTGAACTAGAAAAAAAACTGAATGAGTCAACTGTGTGAGACGAGGCATTGCTAATGGAATGTGTATGGTTTAATCAGAAATGGAAAAGGTTATGAAGAGATTTTCTTTTGTAGAAAGTTTAAAAACAAATATCAACAGAGAATCATAGAACATAGAATAGTACAGCACATTCCAGGCCCTTCGGCCCACAATGTTGTGCCGACCCTCAAACCCTGCCTCCCATATAACCCCCTCACCTTAAATTCCTCCATATACCTGTCTAGTAGTCTCTTAAACTTCACGAGTGTATCTGCCTCCACCACTGACTCAGGCAGTGCATTCCACGCACCAACCACACTCTGAGTAAAAAAACCTTCCTCTAATATCCCCCCTTGAACTTCCCACCCCTTACCTTAAAGCCATGTCTCTTGTATTAAGCAGTGATGCCCTGGGGAAGAGGCACTGGCTATCCACTCTATCTATTCCTCTTATTATCTTGTACACCTCTATCATATCTCCTCTCATCCTCCTCCTCTCCAAAGAGTAAAGCCCTAGCTCCCTTAATCTCTGATCATAATGCATACTCTCTAAACCAGGCAACATCCTGGTAAATCTCCTCTGTACCCTTTCCAATGCTTCCACATCCTTCCTATAGTGAGGTGACCAGAACTGGACACAGCACTCCAAGTGTAGCCTAACCAGAGTTTTATAGAGCTGCATCATTACATCGCGACTCTTAAACTCTATCCCTCGACTTATGAAAGCTAACAATCCATAAGCTTTCTTAACTACCCTATCTACATGTAAGGCAACTTTCAGGGATCTGTGGACATGTACCCCCAGATCCCTCTGCTCCTCCACACTTCCAAGTATCCTGCCATTTACTTTGTACTCTGCCTTGGAGTTTGTCCTTCCAAAGTGTACCACCTCACACTTCTCCGGGTTGAAGTCCATCTGCCACTTCTCAGCCCACTTCTGCATCCTATCACTGTCCCTCTGTAATCTTCGACAATCCTCTACGCTACCTACAACACCACGAACCTTTGTGTCATCTGCAAAATTGCCAACCCACCCTTCTAGCCCCACATCCAGGTCGTTAATAAAAATCACAAAAAGTAGAGGTCCCAGAACAGATCCTTGTGGGACACCACTAGTCACAATCCTCCAATCTGAATGTACTCCCTCCACCACAACCCTCTGCCTTCTGCAAGCAAGCTAATCCTGAATCCACCTGGCCAAAGTTCCCTGGATCTCATGCCTTCCAACTTTCTGAATAAGCCTGTGTGGAACCTTGTCAAATGCCTTACTAAAATCCATAGTAAGGCATCAACCCAAGCAAGGCTGCAGGACCGGATGGTGTCAGTACCAGGGTGCTCAAAGCCTGTGCCCCTCAGCTATGTGGAGTAACTGCAATCAACAAAATTAAAGCTCATCTATTAAACAGCAGAATATTTCACCAGTTATGCCAAGATATATCAATGAAGAGTTTGAATGCTTGCTTCTACATTCAAGTGCACTGACTGTCAAAAGACTGCTGCTTAAAACATTTCTTTGATCTTTTTGGCACTGTGATTGAATTTTTGCTCAAGGTCGACAAGAACTTGGGAAACAAGATTGAATTTCTACATGAAGATGTAGCACGTCTAGCTGATATGTATGACAAAATGAACATTCAAAATTGCAGGGTGAGAATTTCAATTTAATCCAAGCAAAAAGTGCAGTGTCCATTTTTAATGGAAAATTGGAAATATACAAGCAAAATATTGGGGGAAGGATATTCTCAGTTTCTCTGCATGAAAAGTATGATACTCTCTTTCAAATATGGTGATTTGCATGAGTGCCACTTACACTTGCAGTCACTGGAGAAGGATTTTCAGAATCAATTCAAGGATTTGAACGATCTAGAAATCCCAGACTGGGTAATTAACCCTTTTCTTTGCAAGGTGAAATAAAAGGAAGAGCACTTGCAAGAAGAAATGATCAAATTTCAGAATGATGAAGCTGCAAAAATGCTTTTCCAAAATGTCAGCTTTTGTGGTACATGGCTACACTGCCATACAAAGTTTCCTGGTCTTTGGAGAAGAGCCAAACTACTCTTCATTGCATTTCCATCCTCCTACTTTGTTGAAAGAGGCTTCAGTGCAGTGAAGCACAAATTCACAAAAAACAGAAATCGCTTGGACATTGTTATATGTGGGGGCTTAAGGCTTTTGCTGTCACAACTTGAACCAGATATTTCAATTCCTGCTAAAAAACCATCAAGCTCAAGGATCACATTGATATCGAAGTACCTGTGTGCAGTACAGCAGCTATGTAAGCTAGGTTTAAAGACAAAAATTTAAAACAGAATCATTTTTCTCATGTCAGCATGCGGTAGACATGTCTTTACTCTATGGGGGATCCAGAAAGTATATTGTCCCTGAGAGGGGCATTAGAAGATAAGATGGTGCTTTAGAGAGGTATTGAGCCAAAAAAAAGAGTTTGGGAAACACTCAAGTAAATCATTTGCAGTGGGTCTTATGATATAATGGGCCACAAAAGGAAGCTCGGCAGCATCAACCACAATTCGGAGAAAGAAGTCTGAGAACCAGAGCGGGAGTGCAGAGGAAGCCATTTTTGAATTTTTCGGTTTCTTTTCCCCCATCGGCATTCAGAGAGGCGGGACTACGCAGGCGTGTGACATCGGGCAGTGAAGCGCGGAAGATTTAAAAGGAACAAGAGCCTTATACGGCGGGCAGTGTAGTTTGCGGGCGGTGGAGTGAGCTGAGAGCAGAGTGAAGGCTCAAAAGGCTTCGGCTCAACGGGCTTAAGCGGAAACAGGCGAGGCGAAGAGGGTTTAGTATTCATTTTTTTGTTGTTACTTGAAGAGAGGGGAAGTATGAGTGTGAGGGCAGCTTGTTTTCTCGGCGCCAGATGTGGGAGGTCCTGGAGTTTCCAGGCCTCCCGGACATCCACATCTGCGCCAGGTGTGCCGAGATACAGCTAAGAGACCGCGTTAGGGAACTAGAGCTGCAGCTCAATGTCCTTCATCTTGTCAGGGAGAGTGAGGAGTTAATAGAGAGGAGTTACAGGCAGGTGGTCACAGTGGGGCCACGGGAGGCAGACAAGTGGGTCACGGTTAGGAGGGGGAAGAAGAAGAGTCATGTAATAGAGAGTACCCCAGTGGCTGTGCCCCTTGACAATAAGTACTCCTGTTTGAGTCCTGTTGGGGTTGGGGGGGGACAGCTTACCTGGGGGAAGCAACAGTGGCCATGCCTCTGGCACAGAGTACACCCCTGTAGCTCAGAAGGGTAAGGGAAAGGAAGAGGAGGGCAGTAGTAATAGGGGACTCGATAGTAAGGGGGTCAGATAGGCGATTCTGTGGACGCAATCCGGAGACCTGGATGGTAGTTTGCCTCCCTGGTGCCAGGGTCCAGGATATTTCTGATCGCATCCAAGATATCCTGAAGTGGGAGGGAAAGGAGCCAGAGGTCGTGGTACATATAGGTATCAATGACATAGGTAGGAAAAGGGGAGAGCTCCTGAAAGAAGAATATAGGGAGTTAGGAAGGGAGTTGAGAAAAAGGACCGCTAAGGTAGTAATCTCCAGATTAATGCCTGTGCCACGCGACAGTGAGAGTAGGAATGCAATGAGGTGGAGGATAAATGCGTGGCTGAGGGATTGGAGCAGGGGTCAGGGATTCAAGTTTTTGGATCATTGGGACCTCTTTTGGCGCAGGTGTGACCTGTACAAAAAGGACAGGTTACACTTGAATCCGAGGAGGACCAATATCCTGGCAGGGAGATTTGCGAGAGCTACTAAGGTGACTTTAAACTAGAATGGTTGGGGGGTGGTAGGAATCAAATTAAAGAGACTAGGAGAGAGGAGGTTAGTTCACAAATAGAGAAAGCTAGTAGACAGTGTGTGAGGGAGGAGAGGCGGGGACAGAGATCAGGAGCACTCAGACCAAAGATGTAGAGGACAAGGAAGAAAAAGATAACAAAGTTGTTTGCTCCATTAAGGATAAAAAGAGAGTAAGAGGTGGAGAGTTTCTTAAATGCATCTATTTTAATGCTAGGTGCATTGTAAGAAAGGTGGATGAGCTTAGAACATGGATTGATACCTGGAAATATGATGTTGTAAGCTATTAGTGAAACATGGTGCAGGAGGGGTGTGATTGGCAATGAAGTATTCCAGGATTTCATTGCTTCAGGTGTGATAGAATAGGAGGGGCAAGAGGGGGAGGTGTTGCATTGCTTGTCAGAGAAAATATAACAGCGGTCCTCTGGCAGGATAGATTAGTGAGGAGGCTATTTGGGTGGAATTGAGGAATAGGAAAGGTGTAGTGACACTTATAGGGGTGTATTATAGACCACCTGATGGGGACAGAGAACTGGAGGAGCAAATTTGTAAGGAGATAGCAGATATTTGTAGAAAGCACAAGGTTGTGATTGTGGGAGATTTTAATTTTCCACGCATAGACTGGGAAGCCCATTCTGTGAAAGGGCTGGATGGTTTGGAGTTTGTCAAATGTGTGCAAGATAGTTTTTTGCAGCAATACATAGAGGTACCAACTAGAGAAGGGGCAGTGTTGAATCTCCTGTTAGAGAATGAGATAGGGCAGGTGACGGAGGTATGTGTTGGGGAGCACTTCAGGTCCAGTGATCACAATATCATTAGTTTCAATATAATTATGAAGAAGGATAGGGCTGGACCCAAGGTTGAGATTTTTGATTGGAGAAAGGCTAACTTTGAGGAGATGCGAAGGGACTTAGAAGGAGTGGATTGAGACAATTTGTTTTATGGGAAGAATGTAACAGAGAAATGGAGGTCATTTAAAGGTGAAATTTTGAGGGTACGGGATCTTTATGTTCCTGTTACGTTGAAAGGAAAGGTTAAAAGATTGAGAGAGCCATGGTTTGAAAGGGATATAGGAAACTTGGTTCGGAAAAAGAGAGGGATTTAAAATAAATATAGGCAGCTTGGAGTAAATGAGGTGCTCAAGGAATATAAAGAATGTAAAAAGAATCTTAAGAAAGAAATTAGAAAAGCTAGAAGATACGAGGCAGCTTTAGCAAGAACGGTGAAAATAAATCCAAAGGGTTTCTACAGTTATATAAATAGCAAAAGGATAGTGAGGGATAAAATTGGTCCCTTGGAGAATCAGAGTGGATGGCTATGTGCGGAGCCAAAAGAGATGGGGGAGATTTTGAACAATTTCTTTTCTTCGGTATTCATTAAGGAGGAGGATATTGAATTGTGTAAAGTAAAGGAAACAAGAAGGGTAGTTATGGAAAGTATGACAATTAAAGAAGAGGAAGAACTGGCACTTTTAAAGAATATAAAAGTCGATAAGTCTCCGGGTCCGGACAAGATATTCCCTAGGACCTTGAGGGAAGTTAGTGTGGAAATAGCAGGGGCTCTGACAGAAATATTTCAAATGTCATTAGAAGCAGGGATGGTACCAGAGGATTGGCGTATTGCTCGTCTGGTTCCATTGTTTAAAAAGGGTTCTAAGAGTAAACCCAGCAATTATCGGCCTGTGAGTTTGACGTCAGTGGTGGGTAAATTGATGGAAAGTATTCTTAGAGATGGTATACATAATTATCTGGATAGACAGGGTCTGATTAGGAACAGTCAACATGGACTTGTGCGTGGAAGGTCATGTTTGACAAATCTTATTGAATTTTTTGATGAGGTTACTAGGAAAGTTGACGAGGGTAAAGCAGTAGATGTTGTCTATATGGACTTCAGTAAGGCCTTTGACAAGGTTCCACACGGAAGGTTAGTTAGGAAGGTTCAATCGTTAGGCATTAATATCGAAGTAGTAAAATGGATTCAGCAGTGGCTGGATGGGAGACTCCAGAGAGTAGTGGTGGATAACTGTGTGTCAGATTGGAGGATGGTGTGTAGCAGCGTGCCTCAGGGATCTGTACTGGGTCCAATGTTGCTTGCCATATATATCAATGATCTGGATGATGGGGTGGTAAATTGGATTAGTAAGTATGCAGATGATACTAAGATAGGTGGCGTTGTGGATAATGAAATAGGTTTTCAAAGCTTGCAGAGAGATTTAGGACAGTTAGAAGAGTGGGCTGAAAGATGGCAGATGGAATTTAATGCTGAAAAATGTGAGGTGATACATTTTGGTAGGACTAATCAAAATAGGACATACAGGGGTATTGATAGAGTTGACGTAGATAGGTTTTTTCCATTGAGAGTGGGGGAGATTCAAACAAGAGGGCATGAGTTGAGAGTTAAAGGGCAAAAGTTTAGGGGTAACATGAGGGGGAACTTCTTTACTCAGAGAGTGGTGGCTGTGGGGAACAAGCTTCCAGATGAAATGATGGAGGCAGGTTCAATGTTGTTGTCTAAAGTTAAATTGGATAGATATATGGACAGGAAGGGAATGGAGGGTTATGGACCGAGTGCAGGTCAGCATGGCAGATGCAAGATCAGTCTTCTTGAGAATGAATCACAATACAGAAGGCGGAGCGGAGTGATGATGGCGCTAAATGGCAACTCCTTTGCTTGCATCTTTGGAAACAGCTCTATTTCCATCTTTAATATCTTTATTTTGCCCTTTCAGGGTTCTTTTGAAGATCCTGACCTGGAGTTACATGCTGACTATGGTTCTTTGCAGGAATGGGACCCACTCTCAGGGTCTCACAAATGGCTGTTATTCGGCATGCCAAGGGCTCGGCCTAAGTATTCAGCTCAGCTTTGTAAGCCTGGGATCTCGGGGCTCTGAAGACAGGCAGATCGAGGGTCAGTGTCACAACAGAAGACCTGTGTGTTGTCAAGGGAGTCGGAATATCTGCAGCTGTGTGCCCAGAGACTCGTGATCTTTGGGCACAGAGCTCGAAATAAGCAAGGTGGCAGACTCTTAACATCATAAACCAGCCAGTTGCTTGTTATGTCTCCCCTCTCACTGTAAAATGGAGACATCTCTTTTGGAGGGGGGGGGGAGAGGAGGGGGGGAGAGGGGGGAGAGGGGGGAGAGGGGGGAGAGGGGGGAGAGGGGGGAGAGGGGGGAGAGGGGGGAGAGGGGGGAGAGGGGGGAGAGGGGGGAGAGGGGGGAGAGGGGGGAGAGGGGGGAGAGGGGGGAGAGGGGGGAGAGGGGGGGTCTTTGGGGTAGCTGCTGTTGCTTTGCTCATGCTTGAGTGCTCGGTGGTGGGTGCTAATGCTTTTTTTTTGCTGGTGGGAGGAGGGGGTATTGTTGCTTGCTGCCGCTTAGGCTCGGGAGGGAGCAGATGTGGGGGGGATTTCGGGGTTCTAACATTTGACTGTCGTTCATTCTTTGGGGCACTCCTGTTTTCATAGATAGTTGCGAAGAAAAAGCATTTCAGGATGTACGTTGTATACATTTCTCTGACATTAATGTACCTTTGAAACCTTTGGAAAAGCAACTAGTCTGGTTGGTGCTCCTAGTTGTGTCCCTTTATCCTGCACAGATCAGTTGGCATAGTATTTGCAAACGTTTTTAACCCTGCCTTGCCTCAGTCTGAAGTTCCCACCTGTCTTAAGAAGACTGGTACCAAAGAAAAACAAACAACATGCCTCGTGGCTCTGACATCAACCATCATGAAGTGTTCCCACAAGTTCATCATGGTGCACACAACTCCAGCATCCCAGACAACCTCAACCCACAGCAAGTCACCTACCACTGAAACAGTAGATGTCACCTTCCTAGACCTACATTCCCCTCTGGAGCATTTGGTCACTAAAAGACACCCATGTTAGACAATTATAAGCACAAGAAATTCTACAGATGCTGAAATCCAAAGTCACACACACACACACACATACAAAATACTGGAGGAACTCAGCAGGTCACGTTTAACCCAAGTTAGACAATTGTTTATTGACAGCAGCTCTGCTTTCCTTACTATAACTCCAAGTAAATGCATCTCCAAACTCCAAGACCTGGTACTCAGCCCTCCCTTTGCAACTGCACCCTTGACTTCCTGACCATGAATGCAATAAGGATAGGCAGCAACACCTCCACTGCGATTATTCTCAACACTGGCACTGCACAATGCTGTGTCCTCAGCTTCCTACTCTACTCTCCTTACACTCAAAGTTCAAAATGCATTATCAAAGTATGTATACATTATACAATCTCAAGATTTGTCTCCTAACAGGCAGTCACAAAACAAGAAACCCAAAAGAACCCATTAAAAAAGACAAACACCCAATGTGCAGAGAAAAAACAAATCATGCAAACGGTAAATGCAAGCAAACCGTGTTCTGAAATGAAGTCCACAGACAGTCTGTCCCCATTTCAGTGCACAGCTGAGCAACAAGCTGAACCAGCCAGTCTCTCACCTTGCGCCCTGACATCCTGACCTTTTCTATCTGGCCCAGCACCTAAATCATTGTCCACTCACTCATAATTGCATGCCCAGATTCTGCTCTAACTTAATCTACAATTTTGAGATGATACCACCATACTGGGCCATATTTCATATACTGATGGATCAGAGTATAGAATGGAGATAACCTGGTGACATACTGTCATGACAACCTTTTCCTCAACAAAAGACTTAGTCACTGATTTCAGGAAGGGAGTCAGTCCATATGCTCAATGGGGCTGAGGTTGAGTAGGTTCAGGGTTAAGTTCCGAGGAGTAAACATCACCAATAGCCTGTCCTGGTCTAACTAAGAATGCTCACTGATGCCTCAACTTTCTCAGGAGGCTAAAGAAATCTGTGCACTTAGAAACATCCTATTCTGATGCATCATGGCTTGGTATAGCACTGGATGTGACTGCAAGAAGCTGCTTTGTTGTGGAAGCAGCTAAGTACATCATGGAAACAGCCTTTTCTACATGGACTCTGTCTGCACTTCTTCTGCCTCAGCAAAGCAGCCATTGCACTCAAGACCCCACACACCTCAGGTAGAATATACAAAAGCCTGAAGGCACATACCACCAGGGTCAAGGATAGCTTCTATTCGGCTGTTATAAAACAGAATGTTTCCCTGGTATGATAAAATGGACTCAACTTCAATCTACCTTGGTGTAAGCTTTCACCTTGCTGCCTAATGCACTCTCTGTACTGTAACTTCATTCAACACTCCTTTATCATTGTACTGCTTCAATTCATCCTTGTAAATGAATTGATCCGTGTGGACAATATGCAAGGCAAGTTTCCCACTATAACTCGATACATGGGACAAATTAATAAACTGGTCTATTGTCAGCTTTTTCTCTCTCCATAGATGCTGTCTGATCCAATGAGCACACCTGCCATTTTGATTTAATTTCATATTTCTGGCAGTTACCGCATTTTTGCTTTTGGGTCAGTTTACCAGTTAAAAAAGAAAAAGCCACCATAAGCCACTATCCTGAACTAAATGATAACTGGGGCAACATATCAATTACTTGTAAATTTTATTGGTACACTTTACTGCAGTTACTTAATAAAGATGCTCCTAAAATTTAAGAACTTTTATAAAGATTTACTACTGTTTACCTACACTGCTGTCACTCTTGCGTCTTTACATCTTAAACGTAGTCTTATAGCTTTGCCATTTTGTTAGTCGTACCAATTAACCCTGAGACTGCATATCAGTGCTTTTTTTATAGGGCAGATATACCATCATGTTTCCCATTGGTATGTTTTTACAACAGTTAAAGACTGTAGGAAAACCACACATTCAACTTTGCTGGTGAGATTTTATTATGCATGCACAGGTGACGATTAGTCATCTCATTGCAACATCTGGAACATATCTAAATATTTTAATAAGCTACATAAACCATAAGCTCAGTGCATAAAAATTGGTAAAAAGTTGAGAATGCTCATGTTAACTGAATACAATACCCAAAGTAATACATAATTGTGCACAATGGCTTCTAAATATTACAGTTTCTGTAGGGAAAGTAACCATTCTCCATTGATTACAAAATATAATTTTTGATGAATGGTCACTAACATGAACATAATATTTCTCCCTACATAGATGCTGCCTGAATTGCTGAATATTTTCAATGTATTTATTTCATATTTCTGCCATATTGACATTGATGAGTTTCCAAATTAAATCATTTTTTAAAAGTAGATTGTAATGACAGTCAACATTTCTAAATGACAGCCACGCTTCAAAAAAAAAAACAATTTCCATCTCACTGTCCTCATATTCATGGTATGAGAACTAGGCAGAGGTACACGTAAAAGAGCTATTATCTCATACTCTAGAAACCCTGGTTCAATCCCGACATCCGGCCCACGATGGCCTGCATCTTCTGCCTGTTTCCAATCAGGTTTCCTTCTGCATCCCACAGAAAGGCTAAGTTACTACTGCAATTCCTCTGTTCTATAGGTAATAGGCTGAATCTGAGGGCAGCTGATTGGGACATAGAGAGATTAGACTGTAGGGAAATTGGGAGAGGCAACAGGATTGTTTCATGAAACAGAATAGATTTCATGGGCCCGAGTGGCATCCATTCTATGTTTTTTTGCAACACAATCTCACTAATTGCAATCATTGTGCATTTAATATTTCAGTAATAATGTAAACATTGCTTGATTAAGCATTCTTGTTCACTTAAATAATGCTATTACAGCCAGTAGTATTGTTGGACAAATCTCTTTCATCTTTGCAGAATGTGATGAAGCAAGATTTGCTCATTGCTCCATGCAAAACAGCTCAAACTGTGCTAGGTTAGTTGGGGAGCCACAGTGAGCAGATATCTTGAGGTCTTGCCAGAGATGTTCGATTAGGTCAGGACTCTGACTGGGCCACTCAAGGACATCAGTTTTCTTCATTTGAACCCACTCCGTGGTTGCTCTGACAGTGTGCTTTGGGTTGTCGTCCCGCTGAAAGACAAACTCTGCCCCCACTCCTCCCCCCCCTCAACTTAAGCCTTTTGGCAGAGGCTAGGTTTTTATCCAGGATCTCTCTGTATTTAACCACATTCATCTTCTCATCATTTCTGACAAGATTTCCAGACACTGCATGCAGCATGAAAAGTCAGTTACATAAAGTTTAATCAAACAGTGCAGGTTCCTTATATTTTAAGTAAGTCCCTCAGTTCCTTATAAGGAACATTCAAGTTAGAAATCATCACCAAAGAAAATCTTGTCTCTCAGCCAAAAAGAGACTGGTCTTTGTACAAATAAACACCCAATCTTAGAGAGCACAAATCATTTTCCTCATATGACTGAAAATAAAGCAGTCATTCGTGGCTAACTGTAGTTCTGATTTTGAAAGGTTTTTTCAGCAAAAAGCAGTGTACTTCTATGTGACCAGAACTCTGTCAACTGTCTTAGTACAAGTACATGGCCAATCTAAAATATTTGAAGCAATTAAGCAGTTTAAAATCTGAGAAATTCATTGATGAGTAACTCTTAAGCAGTAGGTATCCTTATAACAATCCAGTTGTTAACAATTTCGAACAAGCTTTCAACTTACCCCCACCAATTCCTCATTAATTTCCAACATTTTGAATCTGTTTCTAATACTATGCATCAGCCAGGTAACACAACTCCAACTGTCAAGTATGGTGGAGATAACGTCATGCTAAGGGGATGCTTTTCAGCAACAGAGACTGGGAATCTGGTCAGAAATGCTGAGATGAAGAAAGCTGCTAAGTAGAGAGAGATCATGGATTAAAAACCTGCTGGCCTCTGCCAGAAAGCTTGAACTGAGGACAAAGTTTGTCTTTCAGTACACTGTCAGAGCAATCAAATGAAGAAAACCGATGTCCTCGAGTGGCCCAGTCAGAGTTTCAACCTTAACTCGATCGAACATCTCTGACAAGACCTCTAGATTGCTGCCCACCAGATTCCCAACTAATCCTCGCACAGCTTGAGCAGTTTTGAACTGCTACCATTTGTTTCTGAATTTTTAGTTTTTCATATTTTACAATTTTCCCATCTTTTTTTTTTGAGTTTCACTGTGAAAAAAGGAGTACGTGATTTACAAATAAAAATTCTCAGTGAAGTTGTTCGAAATTCCTGGTTGTAATACTCATTTATGAGAACAAAGGGTTGGGGACTGAAACTTTTTCAAGGCATTGTGTGGGCCAAGTTCCAGGTTTGACTTTAGAAATAAAAAAAATAAAAGGCAGAGAATACAAGAATGAGAAAATTAATCAACCTCTGGAAACACACTAGCTTGGCCTCAAAAGGAGTATCAAGTCATGTTCCAACAGCCACAGAGGGTGCAGAAAAGTGAAAAAAATAAAATGATTTCGGTGATGAGGTACTTTACCTCTACAGATAGACTTGAGGGGTTGGGGTTGATTCAGAGAACAGATTGCTGGGGGATCTATTAAGACTTAATTGAAAGCATGGAAGGGAAAGACATTAGAAAGAGGGAAAATATTCCCATTGGTGGTGGGGTCAAACAGTGATGGTATTGAATGCACTGCCAGGGATAGTGTCAAAAGGAATTCAATTGTTGCATTCAAACCACATCTGGATAAATAGCTAAAAGAGAATTTGCACAGCTGTAGCCAGAGGGCAGCTGGATTGTTCTTACAAAGAGCCAGGATGGAGCCAACAGGCCAAAGTGCCTTGCATTCTGTAAAAAGATTTACACTTTAGTTCATGATATACTACTTCAGATAATGTCGCCAGGCAGTGAGCCCCAGGAATTAATACTGAGCTTTTTCTGTTGATGAAAAACAAAACTAGGCTTAGAAACACCAGAGAATTTTATCAACATTTACAGATTACAAAGACAGCAAAATTAAAAAAGGTCTATAAAAATACCAAGGAACTCAAAAGATAAAGACACAGTTAAATAGCAACAAGTTTATAGGAAAATAAACAGATTAAGTTCACCATAAAGTCCATGTATAATATATCAAAAGAAACAATCTTTGGAATGATGCTGAAAATAAAATGATGCTGACAAAACTATGGTGACAGGGTGAAAGATCTGGCAGTGTTGGTACACTTAACACCTGTCATCTGATCCATAATGCAGTATGCTGAGTGATATGGCGAACTCGGGCCAAGCAACAACAAAAAATGCAATCAAGTCCTTTTACAAAATAGAATGAAAGAGAGACGGAAAAGTTTTAGCAGCAGGGAAAGACCACTAGATTTATCAACCCTATCAGTGGACTGAGTCAGGAGCTGTTAGAAACCTTCAGTCTTCAAAAGTGAGCAGAAATCTTAAGAGTTAAAAAAGAATTGAAATGCAATACAATTGAATGTAGAACAAAAAAAGGCAAATTCAGCAATCATTTTAAGTAACCTTTTCACATTGAACAAATATCATATGAGATGGTTTCCCTGCTGGCTCTGTAAAGGCAACAATTCTGAAACTTGACCCTTTCCCTTACTAGTTCCCTCTCCTTAAAGGCAGTCTACAAAATGCATCTCATTAAATACACTTACGGTCACTCTCCGCCATTTGGTTTGGCAATGCATTCTGTCTGAATGAACTTCTATGAATGTTTTGAGATTTTACCCTACACTAGGTTATTGCTGTTGTAGCATTCACTTAATGAGTAATTAAAGCTTCAATCGAAATTTTATAACATGAAGTACAGTTATCAGATAGACCCATTTTCAGTAACCAGTGTTCGACTCAAAAAGATTACCTGGCCTAAGAACACAGAACAGCACAGCACAGTATAGACCCTCAGATCACAATGTCGGGCCAACCTATACAAGACTGCTCCATGATCAATAAATGTCCTTAATGTCAGCCTCCACCACCACTCCCAGCAGAGCACTCCAGGTACTTTCTGCTGAGAAAAAAATCCTACTTCTGACATCTCCCCAGAACTTCCCTCCACTGGGGATAAAGAGACACTGGCTGCCCATTTGATCCATGCCCCCTATAATCTTATGTCTCTATCAAGCCACCCATGATACTCCTTTGCCCCAATGCGAAAAAGCCTTAGCTTGCTGGGCATGTTCATGCCAGACTTGGTCTCTTTATCCAGGTAGCATCATGATAAATCTCCTTTGCACTCTCTCTAAAGTTTCCACATTCTTCCTCTAATGAGGTGAACAGATTGAACACAATATTCCAAGTGTAGACTCACCAGTTTTATAGATCTGCAACACTACCTCGCAGATCTCGAGTTCAATCCCCTGACTAATGAAGATCTACACCACCCTATCAACTCACCTGGCAACTATGAGGGATCTATGGACTTGGACCCAGGATCCCTTTGCTTCTTCACCCTGTGGCAGGACAACACAAGAAAAAAAAATCACAGCAAAAAAAACAGTAATAACAAGACTTTGCTCTCCAGATCTTCTGATCTTTGCTAAAGTTAATTTCAAATCCCACAAAGAAACTTAAAAGCAAAAAAACTGGAGACGTCAGAATCTTAAGCAAAAACAGAAAATCCCAGAAATCAGGTAGGACCGGAGGAAAAATGAAAAATAAATGCCGTGGATCTCCTAAGATGCTGTCTGACCTGCAAGTATTCACAGCACTTTTTTGTGACGTGGAAAGTCAAATCAAAAGATTTGAATTAAGGAGCATGTACAAATTGGTTTTGAAACACAATAGTTTCCTGTTCTGCTTTGTAAAACATAAAACATGTCTCCAAAACATAAAAACTAATTTAAAGGGAAAAATGGCGAGTCCAAAATGAGAGTCAAACTTAGATTTTACTTTAAGTGAGGCACACACACACACACATAACATGGCGATGATGATTTATGCCATTTGTGTCTATATATAAATGGGTGGTGAGTATGTGTATTTTTCCCTCAATCTTGGGTCCTCTACCAGAGATCTGGGAGCACAGTATCCTTGCTGTTCCTAGCAGTGCAGTCTTCTGGACCGAGATCTCAGACATTGTTCCAAGGACTTGTTGGAGCCATTCTCCCAATCCAGATGTCACAGCTCCAAGTGCTCCCATCCCTACCAGGATTACTCTGGCTTTAACTTTTCACATTCTTTCTATCTGCTCTTTTGAGCCCTGGTATTTCTCCAGCTTCTCATATTCTTTCTTCCTGATGCTGTTGTCTTTTGGGATTGCCACATCTACTACTATTGCTTTCTTCTGTTCCTTGTCCAGCATTACTACGTCTGGTTGGTTGGTCAGTACCTGCTTATAAGTCTGTATTTTCAAGTCCTGCAGGATCTTAGCATCGTTGCTCTCCACTACCTTCCTGGGTGTTTCCCATTTGGACTTGGGAATGTCCAATCCATACTCAGCACAGATGTTCCTGTATAAAATTCCTGCAACTTGGTTGTGCCGTTCAGAGAATGCTGTCACTGCCTGCATCTTGCACCCTGCTAGATGGTCTCAGTGATTCCTTGCTCAGTCTACATTTGGAGTCTTGTCTGATGTGACAGACTCCCACTTCTATTGCTCTTGTGCTTAGTGCCTGTTCTTGTGCAGCCTCTGTGCTATCCCACAGCCCTGCCATTTCCAGGACTTTCCAAGCCGCCTCTGATACCTGGCGATGGTACATCCCATGCAGTGGCTTGTCCTGCCATGGCTTCTGGTCCTCTGGCTCTGCTCCACCTACTTCTATATCTACTGACACACTCAAAGATGTTTCGCATTTCTTCCAGGACTGTGGCCTTGACACTTCCAAGCCCCCATCCTCCTTTATTCCGATGGGTGTACAGTCACTCAACGTTGGACTTTGGATGGAATCCTCCATGTATTGTTAGTAGTTTCTGAGACTTGATGTCTCCAGCTTGCAATTCATTCCTTCGCCAGCACACTATTACAGCCGGGTATCTGATGACTGGTAGGGCGAATGTGTTGATAGCTCTGATCTTGTTATTCCCATTCAGCTGGCTTTTTTTGGATCTGTCTCACTCTTTGGAGATACTTGGATGTTACAGCCTTCTGTGTGTCCTCATTGTGGCTTCCATGTGCCTGCAGGATCCCCAGGTGTTTGTAGCTGTCCTGTACAACTGGTTTGTGACATTCAGGTAACTCAACTCCTTCAGTCTTGATGAGTTTGCCTCTTTTCACTACCTTCTGGCTGCACTTTCCAGTCCAAATGACACCCCGATGTCTCTGCTGTACACCCTTGTCAGGTGGATTACTGAGTCAATGTCTCTTTCATTTCTGGCATACAGCTTGATGTCATCCATGTACAGGAGGATGCTGATGGTCACTCCATTCTTGAAACTGTACCCACATCCACTCTTTGAGATGATCTGGCTACGGGGGTTCAAGCCTATACAGAATAGCACTGGGGAGAGTGCATCACCTGGTATATTCCACATCTGATGGTCACGTGCTATTGGCTTTGAGTTAACTTCTAGCATTGTCCTTCTACGGCCCATTGGGCTCATTAATGAAGGTCCTTAGTGTTTGTTGACCTTGTACAGAGACAGACATTCCAGGATCCATGTGTGGGGCATTGAACCATATGCTTTTTGGTAGTCGATCCAGACTGTGCTTAGGTTGATTTGTCTAGTCTTGGAGTCTCACACTACTGCTTGTCTACTAGTAGTTGGTGCTTGGAGCCTCTAGTTCCATTATCAACCCCCATTGAACGGGGCTCAGGAATTTACACACATGTTCCTTCAGCTTGGTGGCTATGACGCCTGATAAGAGCTTCCATGTTGTTGAGCGGCAGGTTATAGGTTGGTGGTTTGATGGTGTTGCTCCTTTGTGAGGACCCTTCATTATGAGTACTGTCCTCCTTTGAGTAGCCAGTCAGGGGGGGGAGCCTGCTTCAAGCGGCTGGTTCAATTGAGCTGCCAGCCATGTGTATAATGCTGTAAGGTTCTTCAGCTAATAGGCGTGGATCATTTCAGGATCTGGTGATGTCCAGTTCTTCATACTTGCTGGACATCTACAAACGTTTGTACTATTGTGATGGTGACTGGTTCTTCCTCTGAGAGATTGCACAGGCTTGCTTGTAGGTCTTTCAGCCATTGGACACTGTTGTTACGTGATGCTTCTTTCTCCCATATACTCTCCCTACGTACTGTCATGTTGTTACTCTGGAACTGTGCGAATACTTTTCCAGCTTCTTTGGAGATGAGTGAAGTTATTCACTTGGCTTCTGCTTCCTTAGTGTATCTCTGTAGTCTGGTAGCCAGAGCTGTTAACTGCTGCTTGGTAGTTTCCAGGGTTTCGGCTATGGACATACCCCGTACTTCCTTAGCAGCCTAGATGAGTCTTGGGTCTTCCCACCTTTCTGCATCTCAGTCTGCTGACCTCCGCCCTTGTGCTTTTCACCTTGGCTTCCAATCATCTTCTCCAGAGGTTGGGGGTGGGTGGTGGTTTATAACAGTACTCTCCACCGTAGTTCATTTTGTAGCCCAGCATTTCTAAGATGCATATATCAAGTTATCAGTCTCAGTCCTGTTGGAGGTCATAATTGTCAGTCGTGTTTCATTGGCTGCTTCTAGCATGCTGTCTGATGGAATTTTATCACCGAGTCTGGGAAGCCTAGTTCATTGATTGACAGTCACCAGTTTAGCTATGATCTTCTCTCTGATTGCAGCAGCCAGCGTTGTTATGTCCTGAGGTAAGTTTCAAACTTGCATTTCTCTGTGTACAAGGTGATACTATAACCTTTGTGCCATCTGTGAGTTGTGGAGGTGGAGCTTGAACACTCATTTCCCAATCTGCTCGGTTCTATGGTGATGTTGCTGTGGTGCATCGTGATTGTATGTCTTCCAATTCAAGATGAGTTAGCAATCCTCTGTTGACAATAACTGATCGCTGGCTAACCAGTTGTTTTTCTATGAATGTGGACAATGGTCTCATTGTTGCCAGAGTCTCCACATGCACTTGATGCATTCCCTTCCATGTGGGTTGCAGTTAAAGTAGCATTCCATTAATTCCATGTTATCCAGTCTCGTCAATTTATGGCTTGTTCCAGAAGCCAAATTCTCACCAGGTGGTCCCAGACGATTCACACATTGTCAGTAGAGGTTTGCTATCACATCTTGAATTGGAAGACATACAATGATGAATCATCACAGCAACATCACCACAGAACCGAGCTGATCAGGTCCCATCAACCCGTGATCAATTAAAGAATGTTTAATCAACATATTTACAATATTACTGAAATATTAAATAGACAACACTTCCTGCTTAGCTATAAACACTAACTCAATATAGAATGCATCTCCACTTACAGTATACACACATAGTATACCATATAATACAACTTCTATATAGAGACATCCACAGCATAGTAAATTTTACATTGTCCCATTCAGGCCTAAAGATTTAATTGCATGAGGGGAAAAAAAAAATCACTCTGCCTGGCAGGCGAGACTTGCAGCTATTAAACAATCTCAGCTTCTGGGGTTTCCACGGTGGTGGTTGTAGGATTTGACTCTGGGACTACAGGAAGTGGCTGTGACAGCTCCAGACACCTTTCTTCTGGATGTGTTGGCATTCCAAACCTTGCACAGCAACCTGCTCAATCTGCTGATCTGTCCAAGGCCACCAGACAGAGCATTGAGCTAATACTTTCATTTTGACCACACCTAGATGACCAGCATTTAGCTCCTCTAACAAGATAGCTCTTAGCTTGGATGATACAATAACTCTCAATCACCACAAAAGCCCACCTCTGTCAAGGGCAAGAACATCTTGGCACTGGTAAAGATATGAGAACTGGAATTTCTCCTGCACATTCCAGCCATTTTGGGTGGCCATGTAGACCAGATACAGTGCGGAGGTCTTTTTGGGTTTCCCTTTGGATCATCTCTGCCGTCATATGGAGATTTTCCAATTTGCATTGGGGAGAATCGTGTTGTCGCTTGCAAATTTTTCAGGTATTCCCTTTTACAAAGGTATAACAGGACAATCCATCAGCATTTCCCCCGATTAGTCCTCCTCTTGAATTCAATCTTGTAATTGTGTCCTCCAAGAAACAGACCCATCTCTGCATTTGTACAGCTGCTGTTTGTGGAACAGATTCTTTCCGATCTGTAGTAAAGTTCAAGGGGTGGAGCACAGTAGCAAGATTTAGCAGGAACCTGTTAAAGTAATTGACAAATCCTAATAACAATCGCAACTGTGACACGTCCGTTGGCCTTGGGGCATCCACTGCTGCTTGAATTTTTTCAGCACACTTGTGTAATCCTAGCGCATCAATAGTGTGACAACAGCAAGTGATGCTTGGTACGAAGAACTCGCACTTGTTGTATTGTGCTGAGTCCATAATCATCTAATCCTTTTAACAACCTCTTGCAGTCTTAGACATGTTTCTTGTCATCTTTACTGATAACAAAAGATGTCACCCAGCTAACACTAAGTGCCTGTGTAGTCTTGCAGCACCTGGTCCACAGCTGTCTGCCAGAGTGCAGGTAGAGATGGTACTCCAAAAATAAGCCTATTATAGTGATAAACCCCTTTGTGAGAGCTTATGATGAGAAACACTTAGGACTTTTCTGCCATCTCCACTTTTATGTAGGCCTCAGCTAAGTCCACTTTCCTGAAGTGTTTTCCTCTGAAAGGTTTGTAAAGATATCCTCTATCCTGGGCAGAGGGTATTGATCTACCTTCATTACTGGGCTGACAGTGACCTTAAAATTACCACAGATCCTGACAAACCCATACTTCTTGGTTACTGGGACCACCAACATAGTCCACGGGTTTCCCTCAACCTTGGAAAGAATTCCTTCAGTCTCCATGCAATCTAGCTCATTGGCATCTTTATCATAGATGGTACAATGTACTGGATGGGGTTTGTAAAACTTGGGTGTGGGACTTTCGTTTAACACAATTTTAGCCATTGATATGTTTTGAGTTTTCCAATGTTATCATTGAACACTGTTGCGGCATCATCCATTAGCTTTCTGAATTCATTTTCGATTGGCACCGTTGCAGGGAATGTGACCTGCAGATGGCGGATAAACCTCCCATCAAGTTGTAGTTGGATGAGTGAATCAGGTCATGCGGATAGTCGTGTGGATAGAGGCTTTTCCCCAGGGCTGAAATGGCTAACACGAGAGGGCACAGTTTTAAGGTGCTTGGAAGTAGGCACAGAAGAGATGTCAGGGGTAAATTTTCTTTTATGCAGAGAGTGATGAGTGCATGGAACCCAATGTGGCTTGATGGTGGTTGTATTTCACTGTTACGAATGTCATTCCCACAGGAGTCACCATTTCTCCAGTACAAGTTCTTAGCTTCAGTTTAGTATCTTTAAAATGCCTTTGAAACTTATTTTGTGGAAGAGCTGAAAGAGCCGAGCCAGTGTCCGATGTCATTTTAATTAATTTGCTGTTCATTTCTCGTGTAAGTCATATTGCTCATTTATTGCTGGGTTTCAACTTGTAAATTGCAAGGTAATCCAGTCCTGCTGCACTCTCATCATTATCATATTTTTCCACCAACAGCATGCAGATTAGTACTCTTATTTGAAAATGCAATTTGACTTCAATTTTTTTCTCCCTTTCCTGTGCAATCCATTTATATTTGTTTGCTCAACATTCTCGTTGCGCGTGACCTACTTCACTGCATTTTCTGCAAGTTTCATCTTTTAACTTGATTTGGCCTGGGGACGTGAGCCCTTCGACAGCTGTAACACAATTTGTTTACTCAGACGGGCCTCAGTCGAGATGCTGCAATTTCGTTCACACTCACTTTCATTCCTGACTGCAACTCCATTGTGTCTCTATCCACTGTTTCCATTGATACAGCCATTTCAACTGCTCTTTAAATGCAAGTTGTGCTTTAGTAAGGAACCATTATTGAAAGCTTTTTTGCAAGATTACACAAACTAAACAATCTCTCAGTGTATCATTAAGCCCATTATTGAACTGACAAACAACTTCTTCAAACTAAACAATCTCAGTGTATCATTAAGCCATGTACACTGAAATGACTCCCTTTCCCTTTGTTTCTGCTTATGGAACCTAAAGCATTCTACAATCAACAATAGTTTCTGTTCTAAATATTCCTGCATTACTTTTACAATATCAGCAAAGCTCACTTCGGCTGGTGTGGTTGGAGCAGTTCAGTTAAACTTTGAAGTAAACGATATGCCTTTAAACCCAATGCACCCAGCAAAAACAGCACTTGTCCTCATTGGTTATTTCATTTGTTTTTAAACAACACAAATGCTGCTCAATCCACTCCGAATATAATATCTGGTTATCTGTCGTGTGATCAAATGAGTCAATCTTTCTGATGTAGCCAGCCATTTCTGCTCTTTATGATTATTATCACCCAGTACTCACTGTTTATTAACTCATGAATTTTTCCATTTTTTTGCATCTAAAAAAAACTCAACCATCTTTGTCTGTCCCGAAGAAACACGTGCTGTGCTGTTTTTAATGCTCGACCATTCTCGCTGCATTTTTAACTCTAACATCTCACTGTGCTACAACAGGGACGTAGTCATCTTGGGTTTGTTTAAGAAATGAGAGTCAGAAACACGAGTGTTTACTTTAAGCGAGGCATGCACATATGACATGGTGCCGTGATGATGTATGCTATTTACGTACTTTTGCATATAACTCGTAATGAATTATGTACGCAACAAAGAATGCTTAATCAAACATTGTCTGCTTACAATATTACCAAATTATTAAATACACATCACTCCTCCCTGCTTAAATATAAACTACTCAATATAGAATGCAGTTCAAAAGAAATTTGCAATGTATTGCTCTCTAGTCACTACATACAAATATACACCTTTGATTCGGCCTATGACAGTGGTGTCATCGGCAAACTTGAATATGGCATTACAGCTGTGCTTAGCCACATAGTCATTAGTGTGAAGCAAGCAGAGCACTGGGCTAAGCACCTGTGCTGAAGGGGATTGTGGAGGAGATGACGTTTGCCAATCCCAATTGCCTGGGGTCTGCAAGTGAGGAAATCAAGGATCCAGTTGTACAAGGAGGTACTGAGGCCTATGCCTTAGAGCTTATTGTTTAGTTTTGAGTGATGGTAGTATTGAATGCACAGCTGTAGTCAATGAAGAGTATCCTGATGCATTCATCTTCACTGTCCAGATGTTCCAGGGTTGAGTAAAGAGCCAATGAAATAGCATCTGCTGTTGCAATTATAGGCAAATTGGAGTGGATCCAAGTCTCTCCTTTGACAATTGAGATGCTTCATCACCAACCTCTCAAAGCACTTCATCACAATAGATGCAAGTGCTCCTGGATGATAGTAATTGAGGCAGATTATCACGTTCTTGTTGCTGAACATGTTATTCAACATGTGTTTTAAACTTGATTCTCATATTGTTGACCATCAATATCAATTGCGCTGCTTTGTTGAGGGTGGGAAGTCCAGGGGACCAGAGCTATTTGCAAACTTATTCTGTATCCAGATGTTGCATTGACAGAAATGAGGGTTCAATTTGCTCACTGAACTACCACAAAGAGGAAAGCAAGAAAATGTTACTGAATCAGAAATGGGTGGGATGCAGATTTTAGGAAATTTAAAAATTGTTTTATTAGTTACTCCCTCCTAAACTACTGGTTGGGATCATCTCCCCAACAAGCAGACTTTTGCCAGGATCTGGTTTCAATAATTTCAATGAACTGAAGAACTACAGCTCAAAAGTAGCCATTCTTCAGCCATTTATTATGTGGTCTTTGCTATAAAAATAAACAGTAAATACCAAGTACTGAAAACAAGTACCAGAATTACTTTGAAAACACTCCACTAGCCATTAAATACAGTTAAGGAACATAGAGCTCTTGTTGGCAGGAGCTCGAGGGTGTAGTGGTGTGTCAGTCACATTTGTATTACATTCCAGAATTTCAGTGGCTTGTGAAGCCTAACTTAACTTTTCAATTTGAAAGCCCTTGGTCAGAACTGGGAAAACTGAGATGTGAGAAAAAGGCAGTTTTAATGTGTAAATAAGGTGGTGGGAGAAATGCTACAGAGTACAAAGACAGCATCTTATTTTTTGAACAGTGACCTCTAATTTTAGAATCTCTCAAGAGGAAACATCCACACCATCAAGATTTTTTTCATAAAACATAAAAGCCTGAACTGCTTTCTTGTACCATCATCGTCATCTGGATTTTTAATGTATTAGATGTTAAATTTTTCAAATTAAGGGCAGCAAAAAGGTTTTTTCTAGCTGATGATCAACCATGCATGTTTCCTGTGAGCATTAGAGGTCACATCTATAATCTGTGGCTTGAATAATGGTTTAGGCTTAGATTTGTATAACTTTGGTATTATAGTTTGTAAAATTCTCACAAATGTAGTCTCTAAAATTATGCACACGGTTTGTCAGGTTTGTAACCTGACAAGGTCAAGGTTTGCAAAAAAAAAATTCAGCTTCATGCAAATAATTTAATTTAAAACACAACTTCCCAAACTTGTAATTCAACAAAATAGGTAATACTAGAAAACAGACCGCCTTTAAACAGCAATTGCTACTTCTTTCCAGAACAACTGATCTTTCACCCTTATTCACTTTTGTTTCATACCTGCATATTAATTTGCTAAGCTAAGCAGCAATTACACTTCAGTAAACAACTGGTATATCACCAACGGCTGCCATTTGAGTAGATCCTACTTCCATGCTGTTTCCTCTAATCTGGATTCAATCCCGTTCTCTGGTGGTGTGGTCATGTGAAATTGGCACATTTCTCTTGGGACCATCTGGGTCTCCTCAGGCTGCTTCATTCTTCCACAACATCCCAAAGTTGTGTGGACTGGTAGGTTATTAGGATACTATAAATTACACCTAGAGGGTAGGCAAGCAGTAGAACTGCTTGGGCGTGGGGAGGAGGGAAAGCAGATGAGAGTGTGGGAGAATGAAAACTGTGAATTAATGTAAAGATTAGTGAAAATGGTTAGTTGATGTCAGAACTGGGCCTATTTTGTGTTGGATCCCTCTGACTATATATACTCAACTACAGAAAATACACTGCCTATACTGTATAAAAAGGTTTTCGTCCCTTTGGAAGGTTTAATTTATATCACTTTGTAGAGATCTGTTTTCACTTTGATGCAAGAGTGTCTTTTTCTGTTGGTCAGTGTCAAAAAAAGCTCCACTGTGATTCAATGGTAAAACATTAAAACATGAAAACTTCCAAGGGATTGAATACCTTTTATAGGCACTGTAGGTTTAAATTAGTAGAATGATGGTTGCATAGCATTTAAAGTATAGCCATCGGGCAGTAGGCTCAACAGGTCCATGTTATCTGTACTAGGCATGAATCATAAACCCACTCCCACATCCCCAAACAATATTTCCTGCCTTCCAGGTGTTTGTTATCTGTCATTTTTTTTTTTAAAGATGCATCTCTGCTAGTCACCCTGAATATACTTCTACAGGTGGTGAAGTCCACATTTTGACCATCATCTGGTATATGTCATTTTTCCTGAGATCCTTACTGGATTTGATTATGACACACTCATGGCCCCACACTTCAAGACCACTTTGCTAGTCTTTCCTGGGGGTTGTGTGTATGTGTGGGGGGGGGGGAGTTGGTGATGTCCCAGCACATTCAATCGTTTTGTGGAGGTCTGACTGAGGTTTCTAACCACGTAGCACAACAGGGATGCATGGCACTGTAGAATGTTAACAGAAAACTGACTCTGCAAAACGCCACAATGTTCAGCTCCCAAATAACACGGGGCCACTTCTAGTCCCTTGTATGCATTAATGCACCAATACTCACTTTAAAATCTTCTGCAACAACTGTAATTGCCTTAATCTAGCATGGTTTTATTTCTTTACATCCAGTCTTCCATATTTTATGTCTCTTTTTGCATGCTCTTCCACTGCATAATTGAACAAGAATGCTTTAGAGATGTTAGTCCCTGTTCTGTGAAAACTCTTCTGTTTCAGACTTTCCTTTTGATCACTTCTTTGGTTGTTTGCAATGGTTTGGAATTTCTTTTTCATGTTATAGCTGTTAATGTTGTTAATTTGAATGATAATACCTTATTACAGGCACAACTTTTATCTCGTACCTGGAAGTTTTATAATAAATTATATTTATCAGCATAATTTAAAAATGCCCAACTATATGTTATGTTCATTGAGCAATCCCAAAAGGCAAAGTAGATGAAACAGAGGAGATTCACCGAAAACATTGTCGTGAACTGTTTGCTGGAAGTGTTGAAAGCAGAAAGAAAATAACAAAAGTATACCGTTAACACATTCAAAATGAAGTAAAGTCAATGACAAATGCTTAATAATCTAAACACCATTGCTTAAATCATCAAGTGGGTTTAGAAAAGCCTGGCCATAATGCAAAGTTTTTGAAAGTCAGACCACTTTCATAGGTTAAAATGGCTGTCTGGAAGTTTATGCTTCATGCAAAAAAAATCACAATAATGTGGTTGCAATCATCCCTGCTTATCTTAATTTCCATCTCTTGATTCCATTCTGTCTACATGCTTGATGACTGGTGACCAGAAATATGTTCTCTCATTCCTTAAATAGGGATTTGGTAACCTAAGTACATATGGCATTAGACTTCAAGGATTACACAGTTATCTTGAGCTCAATTTCAATTTGTGCACTGGTCTTAATGCTTCTTGGATTTGAAATCATTTAGCTTTTTAACATATTGGTTAAAAAAAAGTAATCAAATCCTTAGCAATAAGTGATAGGAACAGAAGACGCAGAATCCTTGTGGGTAGAGTTATAATACTGTAGAGGGTAAAAAGACTTCGTTGGAAGAAATATACAACCCTCCAAATAGTAACCAGCATGCAGGGTACAAATTACAACAGGAAGTAGAAAGAGCATGCAAAAAGGGCAATGTTACAATAGGTACAGGGGATTTCAGTATGCAGATAGGCTCAAAATCAGGACCCAAGGAAACGGATTTGTAGAATGCCTATGAAGTGTTTTTTGGAACAATTTATGTGCAAGCCCACAGGGAAAAACAATTATGGGTTTGGTGTTGTTCAGTTATTCAGATTTGATTAGGTAGTGTTGGAGGCACGCATCCATTTTCTGTCACGAGTTTATCATGGACTTTGGTAATTATGGGTTGGGCTGTGGTAGAAGCAAATGAGTATAGTTATGTATTCATGCTTTGTATTAGCTTAGATGAAAGGGAGTGAGCTGGGGAGACATTTTTTGTTGACTGCTTAATTACACTAATTACTCTTGGGTATAGTGATATTACCCTATATCACTAATTTAGTTACGTCAGCTCTTTATCAATCCAAGATAATTCATCTTCACTGGTTTCATAATAAAAGGATTGAACATAATTTTTCCCAACTTAGAAGTTAAGTTATTTGGAAGCATATCATAGTCTCTAGACCCTTGCTTAGTCTTTAAGCAATTTTCAAATAACCACTACATTTTGTCAACAAAACAAAAATATATAGTTATACCAAGCAAACCCCAGGCCAAGGCAAAGGACTGCCTTGGACCTGTTAGCAGACAGAAGCAGCTTGTGGTAGGATTATCAGTGACCTTTTGTTGATTCATGCTGTGTATTTGTGGTTTGAACAATTTTAAATGATCAGCTCTGCCTGTCCATTGGGGACCATTGCTTGATTGCATTGCATTTGCCTGAGGGTTTAATCGCTTTGTTTTACTGAAGTGCTGAAATATCCGTCCAGTCACCAACATTTGAATTGAGTGCTGTTTGTTTAGTTTTGTTTAAGCGCTGTGAATGGCTAGACAGTTTCATTGTTGCCTACGTTTATTGAACAGAATTTTGCTGGTATGTTTTGCAAATGTGCTGTGGGTGAACAAAGAATTAATTGTGAATTGCACAATAAGAGAAAGTAGTATGAGTAAATCAAAGCATGGAACTGACATCAGCGACCCTGAAGTCCGGGCTAGCAAAAGAGGAATACTGCTATAGCAAAAGCGAATCAAGTTGAAGGTCTTTGAAATGAGCATGAGACAAATGTGAACAAAATTAAAGGTTTAATTCCATCAATTAAGGATCTTATGGAAAATACAGAAAATGCTTTATGAGTGAAATCGTATCTTGAGGACTTGACTGCACTGTGAAGCTGCTGCTAAGCAACATCAAACGCTTGCCATTACTTCCCAAGGACAAACAGGAAAGACAAAATGAATGTTTTTCAAATATTGATAGCTATAGCAGAACATTCAGAGGTTGCGAAACAATGGTTGGCCCAATCATGCTGCATTGAAAGTCATGTTGCTGCAAAAAGTGAATGTGTCCCACCTTCCATCAGACGTTTCTTAATTCAGAGGCATGTTTGACTACGCATGTAGCAGATGACTCACAAGATAATGTGAAACTGAATGACAGTGTATCAAATATCACGTGCGAAGTTCTGCTGCAGGAAGAAAATAGTCTGTATCTGTTACCTTCTCTGCATGCATTAAAACAGGCTGATTTTGCTCTATTAGTCACACCTCAATGCTTATGGAAGAACAAACACGCACTGGAAGAGCAAGAGGAACTGCTACAGAAAGGGAAGCAACAGTTTAAGTTGCAGGAAGAAATCGCCACACATATGGCTAAAGTTAATATGCTAAGGGCTTCAGGTACAGCGAGTGCTAAAAGTTCTCCAGCAGGAAGTCCTATGGTCCGAGTTCCTACATTGAAAATTCAAAATTGCATCAAGACATTTTATAGGAGAATGCCAGGGGAGCTGTCGGTCACCTAAAGCTTAACAGAAGTTGGATAATTCAATAAGACAATGATCCAAAAGACAGTAAATCAACAACAGAATGGTTGAAAAAGCAGAAAATTCATTTCTTGGGTGGCCGTAAAGTCCTGACCTTAATCCTACAGAAAAGTTGCGAAAGGACCTGAAGCAAGCAGTTCATGGAAGGAAGCCCACCAGGAGGAATGGCCTAAAATTCCTCCAAGCCGACGTGCAGGACTGATCAGCAGTTAACGGAAACACTTAGTTGAAGCAATTGCTGTACATGTGTGGCGCGTGGCCAAGTGGTTAGGGCATTGGACTAGCGATCTGAAGGTCAGAGGTTCGAGCCTCGGCCGGGGCAGCATGTGTGTCCTTGAGCAAGGCACTTAACCACACAATGCTCCAGTCTACCCAGCTCAGAATGGGTACCGGCAAAAATGCTGGGGGTTAACCTCGCGATAGACTGATGTCCTATCCGGGGGAGGGGGTTGGAAAAGAGAGTCTCGCACTCTCAGTCACTTCACGTCACGGAAACCGGCTAAGCACTGGCCTGATGGGCCACAAGGCTCGTGACAGACTTTAATCTTTAAAAATTGCTGTACAAGGGGCTCACACCAGTTACTGAGTGCAAAGGTTCACATACTTACTCCAACGAATATATGTAATATATTAGATCATTTTTCTCAACAAATAAATGAAGCATAATATTTTCTGTGTTATATATTTAATTGGGTTCTCTTAATTTAGTTTTAGGACTTGCATGAAGATCTGATCACATTTTAAGTCATATTTATGGAGAAATAGAGAAAATTCTACAGGGTTCACAAACTTTCTAGCACCGCTATAGATCTGTTGAGGTTTCTCTGGTGGCCTCATGTCTTCTTAGCCAAGACATGCTGGACTTTAGAAAGTACATCGCTTTGGAGCAACTCCATCACCAAGCTGTGTCGGGGGAGGTGATAGGCAGCAGGTAAGTAGTAGTAAGTAGTAAAGGGAACATCGGCCCTCATTGTTTGTGAGTACCAGGAATTAAAATTATCAGCAGTGAGGCTTTGCTGCAACTGTACAGGATACTGCTGAGGATGCTCCTGGAGTAGCACATGCATTTCTGGTCAAGTTACTTGCGGAAAGATATACTGGCTTTGGAAGCAGAGTGGTGGAGGTTCATCAGATTAGTTCCAGAAATGAAGAGTTAGACTGAGGAGAAATTTAATATCCTTGGATTATATACATTGAAATTCAGAATGTGAGGGGATCTTATCAAAACATAAAAATTTCTCAGTCCAGGGAAACACGATATGCTACCTCATTAAATACAGTGGATTCCAGTTAATTGGGACACGTCGGAACCAGTACATTTTGACCCAATTAAGTGATTGCCCAATTAGCTGAAGATTCATGGAAATAGTTTTTTTTAAAGTTTTTAAAAAACATGACAAACTACCATTTAACTGAGTAACAAATTATGTTTCTAAAATACAGAACAATTTAGAACACTACCAAATCTACTGGTGGTTGTCCTTCAAATCCAACAATGACAGGAAACCTGTGCAGGAGAGTTTTTAAAGTGGAAAAGTCGTTGCACTGGGGCAGTTATATTCCTGCAACCTGAGACCTGGGTCCAGTAGGACAAGTAGATGTCACAACTGGGGTCTTCCTTGGTTGGAGTCGCTGAGAAGGACTTCTTCTGTGCCTAGTCATGCCCTTCGCTCTCCACGGAGCGCTGCAGAACCGCCTTGGATCTCAATGTAGATTTCATCCGCCCAGTCCGGCGGAGCTGACTTCACATGCTTTATCCGCCTGTGGAAGCAGTGTATCAGGACATGGCCACTGTCGCATGCAAACAACTACTTGGAGCAACAGTTGAGGGCCAAGTGTCTGGTGGGAACCAAAGTTAACATTCAAGATGATTGTCAATACCTTCAAATTATTCATAGTTCCTAACCTGAAGAAGTGGAACAGTTTCATTTTCACTCCCGGCTATTTCTGGCATTTCCAAGTGTAAATGCTTGAAATCAGTGAGCAAAACAGTTCTGAATTGTCTTACTGCAAGGAATACCGAATGGCAGAGCAGGCTTAACAGGCCTCATGGCCTAGCCCTGCTCCTCTACTCAAGTTCTCAGGATCACGAAGTCGAATTGTATAGACAGAGTAGTACTTCAATACAATGATCTATAATTTTCTTAAATATCATTCAATAACATAATAAGACACAGGAGCAAAGTTAAGCCAGTCAGCCCATTCAGTCTGCTCCACCATTCCACTATAGTTGATATTTATCCCTCTTAACCCCATTCTCCGGCCTTCTCTCTGTAACCTTTGATGCCCCGAATAATCAAAACCTATCAACCTCCACTTCAAACATACCAAGTGACGTGGCCTCCACAGCCAACTGTAGCAATGAAATCACCACCCTCTGGCTAAAGAAATTCTTCATCATCTGTTCCGGATGGACGTCCCTCTATTCTGAGGCTGTGCTCTCTGGTCCGAGACTCCCTCACTATAGGAAACATCTTCTCCACATCATCCTGAACTTTCAATAAGTCTCATTGAGACCCCTACCCACTCTTCTAAGCTCCAGCAAGTACAGGTCCAGAGCCACCAAGCGCTCCTCATAGGTTAACTCATTCATTCCTGGAATTATTCTCATGAACCTCCTATGGACCCTCAGCAATGCCAGCACATCTTTCCTTAGATAAACTGTTTACAATACTCAAAGTGCAGTCTAACCAACACCTTATAAAGCCTCAGCATCACATCCTTACTTTTATATTCTCATCCTCTTGAAATAACTGTTAACATTCTAATTGCCTTCTTCACCACTGACTCAACCTGCATGTAAGCCTCTAGGGAATCTGCAAGAGGACTCCCAAGTCCCTTTGCACCTCCGTTTTTTGAATTTTTTTCCCCCATTTACAAAATAGTCTACACTTTTATTCCTTCTCCCAAAGTGCATGAACAGACACGTCCCTACACTATATTCCATCTAACAAAAATTTTTTGCGATTTCTCCTAATCTAAGCCTTTCTGCAGATTTACTGCTTCCTCAACCCTATCCACCCCTCAACCTATCTTGGTATTGGCCGCAAACCTGGTCACAAAGCCACTAATTCCGTCATCCAAATCATTAACATAGAACTTGAAAAGAAGCAGTCCCCACACTGACCCCTGAAGAACACCAAGCGTCACCAGCAGCTAACCAGAAAGGCCCCCTTTATTCCCACTATTTGCCTCCTGCCAGTCAGCCAGAAAGGCCCCCTTTATTCCCACTATTTGCCTCCTGCCAGTCAGCCAATCTTGTCCTATGTGATTCCTTCCTCTCCAGCTCTTTACCTTTCCAACCTCTCCTGGCTTCATCAATCACCTTCAAGCTCCCATACTCCCACCGTTTTTATTCTGTCATCTTTCCCCCCCTTCCTTTCCAGTCCTGATGAAGGTCTTCTGCCCAAAACATTGACTGTTTATTCATTTCCATAGATGCAGCCTGACCTGCTGAGTTCCTCCAGCATTTTATGCATGGAGGATCCAATCTTCTATTGCATACCTCCTTGTTGTTGTTCCATATTTCAGCAGAAAGCTTTTCATTTCATATAATAAAGACATAAGCATATAACAATAACAGCACGGAAACAGGCCATCTCGGCCCTTCTAGTCTGTGCTGAACACTTACTCTCACCTAGTCCCATCTACCTGCACTCAGCCCATAACCCTCCATTCTTTTCTTGTCCATATACCTAACCATCTTTGTCCTTATCGTTATTGAGAATTATTACTTGGATATGGTAGGCAATTTCTGTTCCTTCAAGGAGCATCATTGGACCAATAAAAAGTTATGTTTCTGCTAGTGATGAGTGACCAGGTTGTTGAATTTGGTTTCACAACATGGCAGTGCGACTTTAATTCACAAATTCAGAGTTGCTTGTGTATTACATAGCTCTCTGCTTCCACTATTAAACAGTTAAATTACTTTCCAATCACCTATTTGAAGGTTGTTGATTAGTAATTGTTTAACATCAACACGTGAATACTGTACACATGTCTGGTCTGAGTTCTGGTGGCTAAGTCCACTGCACACAGAGGAGGAACATTGTTTGTTCAATTCTTAATCTTTGAAGTCACTAATTAGTTGCAGCACCTCTCGAGTAAGGAAAGGAAATTTAAGTCAAGTTTCCTGTTCAGTCGCTGTGGATAGTTTACTCATAACGAGAGCATTGTGTGTCGCACATCAGCTGAACATAGCTTCTCACACGTGGGCCAATAGAAGATCAAGCCACAAAATAATCAAGCCTTTCTATTAGCTTTCCAACGAAATAAGGAGACAAGAGTGCATAGAGGTCAATTTTCAAGAGAGCTCCTGTAAAAACAAATGCTAAAACATTTGGACAAGTTATGCTGACAACAGCAAGCAAGACTGGACATGGCATGTGTAACAGTTTCACACACCACCTGAGATTGTGTGGTAAATTAGAGTCACTGGGTACCTTGTGGTCCATGTGACAAAAAAAAATTGCATTTTCCTCCGCAATAACCATTCCAATGAAGAATTCTCACTGTGCAAAGAAGTGACTGCAAATCAAAATAATTATTTTAAATGTAAAATTATGCACTAAAACAGAGGGTAAAGACAGGATGTTGGAATACACTGAGATGGAAAATATTTAAGAATTTTTGTTATAGTATCCAAAAATTAAATTAAAAAACCTAAACAAATGTCTATATTTGCACAAGTATTTTGATACGGATAGCAGTGAATGTTTATTTGTAATTAAAAATGTATTGAGACTTCAATGGGCATCCAGTTTCTGGTGTATCTTGCAGTAACATCAAATTCATGTTCCTCACGTTTGAATATTATCAGTACACCGAAACTCGTGGAACAGAAAATATTTTTGAATGCCTGCACACACGCAGTTGGATTTGCTACTGGATATGGCCAATTAAAGAGTAAAATTGGACAGCAATGTCTGACTGCTGTTCCTACAAGAAAATGCAAACCTCGACGTATTCAGTGAGCCATGCAGTTCTGCTGCAGTATGGGGTGTTGTAACCTGTATAAAGAAGTCACTTTTTTTTCCTTGAGTAAGGGAAGCTTGGATTACAGGACTACAGGCTTTTGAATAGCTTGTTCTAGAAGTTGAGTTTAAAATAGCAATGCACTTCCCAACCCCTGAAACTACTGCTGCATCATGAATTCACCTCAAATCTTTAAATAAAATTAAGAACACAAAAGGTTTTTAGTTCTCTTTTTGTGGTGGTTGAATAATGTGTACAATGAATGCCTTGTGCTTTGCATTAGTGAGCAATGACATTTAAACATTCCATTTTCTGTGTGGCTGCTCATTTCCAAGAGTCATTCACATGCAATGAACATGTGAAGATCCCTCTTTAAAAAAAAACCAGAAGCATGCACATGGAATGACTATATGATACAATTTGTGCAAAGCTGATCTAAAATTGTATTAACGCAACACACATCAAAGTTGCTGGTGAACGCAGCAGGCCAGGCAGCATCTCTAGGAAGAGGTACAGTCGACGTTTCAGGCCGAGACCCTTCGTCAGGACTAACTGAACGAACAGTTAGTAAGAGATCTGAAACTAAAATTGTATTGTTGGGATTTAAGATAGAGTTCTGCAGTGGTATAATCTATGAGTTTTCAGGTCAAGCACATTAATTACTTCATTCCAAAAATGTTTCATGAACATTTAATGTATTGAACAAGTTTATATACAGAATAATATCCTTGCTGTACGCATGTGATCGTCAGAGTACAAGCAGCACAGAAGCTGGCTCTTCGGTCAATCTAGTCCATGGCAAACGATTATTCTGCCTACTCCCATTGACCTGCACCTGGACCATAGCTCTCCATATCCCTCCCATCCATGTACTTATCCAAATTTCTCTTAGAAGTTGAAACTGAAGCTGCATCTACCACTTCTGCTTGCAGCTTATTCCATACTCTCGTCACCCTCTGAATTGAAGTTGTTTCTTACGCTTTCCTTAAACATTTCACTTTTCACCCCCAACCCATGACCTCTTGTTCTAGTCTCATCCAAACTCAGTAGGAAAGCCTGTTTGCATTTACCCCTCAGAATTTTGTATACCTCTATCAAATCTCCACCCAGTCTCCTGTGCTCCAGTGAATAAAGTCCTGACTTATTCAACCATTCCCTACAAATCTGGTCAAGTCCCAGTAATTTCCTTGTAAGTTTTCTCTGCACTCTTTTAATCTTATTGACATCTTTTCTGTAAGTAGGTGAGCACAACTACATACAATATTCCAAATTAGGCCTTATACAACTTCAACATAACATCCTAACTCCTTCAGTCAGTCTGCTAAAAGCTCTCTTCACAACCCTAGCTACCTGTGACATTACTTACAAGGAATTATGGACCTGTATTCATTCCCAGATCTTTCTGTTCTACTACACACCTCAGTGTCCCACTGCTCAACATGCAAGTCTTGGTTATCCTCCCAAGTTCAATACCTCACACCCATCTACATTAAATTTCATCTCTGGCCTAGAGACCACTGCAAGCATTGATAGCCTTCCTCACTGTCCACTACACATCTCCCCCCCCCCCCCCCCCATCTTGGTGTCATCCACAAATGTGCTGATCCAGTTTACATTGCCATCCATGTCAACGATCTGGATGATAAACAACAATGGAGCCAGCACCAATCCCTGTGTCCTACCACTGTTCACAAGCATCCATCTACTACCCCTCTCTGGTTTCTCCTAGGAAGCCAACATCTAATCCAATTTACTACCTCATCCTGAATGTCAACTGACTGAACCTTCTTGACCAGCCCTTGCTAATGTCCATGACTTTCCTTCAAATTTCCTCCAAAAACTTCATAAGATTAGTTAGATATGAAATACTGATGACCATCCCTAATGAGTACGTATCCAAATACTTGTATATCTGGTCCCTTAGAATACCTTCCAATAACTTACCCGCGACTGATGTCAGCCTCAATAATTTCCAGGTTTATGCTTAGAGCCTTTCTTAAACACGGAACAACATTAGCTATCCTCCAATCATCTGGCATCTCACCCATGGCTAAGGATAAACAAGGTGCTGCAGGATGTGTGATATTTAATTGTTACATGCTCAAGGAGATCTGTTTTTTTGTGAGAATGATGTAATGGTCTTTTGGAGGGCACCTGATGTGATTTTTCCCACCAATGTGAGGTCACGTGATGACATGTGCCCCGTGACTATATAAGGGTCGACTCAGGTGACGCAGTGGGTTTTTGAGTTTGCAGATTTCCTGGTAGAACATGTTGTGCCTCCGTTACTGTTGCGTGTTTGTTTTTGTGACACAGTTTCATTTTTTTTTTAAAAACAGAAGGCGCATTCTCTTACAAGATATTGTATTTCGACTGGAAATTTGTGGCTGGAAGTGCCAATTTACTCAATTCTGACAGTTTTGAAGGGAGAGTGAAGAATTCATCGAAGTGAAGGATCGAGAGAAGTCGGCATCGTTTGGCAGTTTAATAAAGGATCGACCTTATTGAGTCTTCGTTGAAGAGAACCTGCATTGAGATAACTCTTGCAATAGCGCAATGAGTTCATGCACAAAGTCTCTCTCTCTCTCTAAAAGGAATTTAAGGTCAGTCGATTTAAACTGTTTAATTTCGGCATCGGGAATCCTGTGGACAGTAAAGGTGCGTCGGTGAAGAAATCGATCTCCAGAGAAGTCTCTCCCAATTGAATGTGTAAAACTGTTGGACTTACGAAGTTATCGCTTTAAGAACTATATCTGACTGTATCGCTTTAAGAACTGTTTTCGAATTTAACGCTTTAAGAACCAGAGCCGAGTGGAGTTGACGAACGGCTGCGTACCTGTTTAACCTCCGGTTAAAGTTTTCCTTTGTTTTTTTTCCCCCTTATCGTTTATATGTGTTTAATAAATGTTTAGTTGTTTTCATAAAACCTGTCTCGATTAATATTCATTGTTGCCGGTTACGTAACATAATGTATTTTTTTTAAAGCATTATCCAACTCATCACAGATCAAGGTGAAAATTTTAAGTTTTGAAGCTACAATGTGCAATAAAACTAAATCTTTTGAAGGTTTTTCTTGCCATTGTCCTTCCTGAACTTTCTCCACCAGGCAACCCTCCTGCTGATCAGAAACACTATACGTGGATAAGCAGCGAGTCCATGCTCCTTTAGTTGGACCTTGAAGATCAGGTGGCACTACTGAATGATGGAGAGATGACCAACTTCCACCACATTTTTTTTGTCAGATGACTAGATGGTAGGTAGGATTCCTTTCATTATTTTTGCAGACATCCAAAAGTATTTGTACAAGACCCTCAAAGGGATCGTTCACTGAAGCTGCAGCTTAAATGAAGGCAATTTAATGTCAGAACAGCAGGACACTGAGTACAACAGGCAGATACCTAAACTGGCAGCTTGTGAGCTTGTGATCAGTTGGCTCAAGAAGGGACATGTACCAGAGATACCAACTATTTGCTTTGTTTAAGAAAAACCTTATACCTTGGCTTGGAACACCAAATACAATATCAGTTATCTTTATCTTAAAATTTTGTAAGTAGGGAAGATGAAAACAATAAATTATTGAACATCTATAAACAGACAAGGATAAATTATAGCAAACGAATATCTTATCACTATAGGCAGATTTGAGATCATTCAATTTAGATTGAAAGTTGAAATTTCTGAACAATAAACTAGAGCCTACTGAGAACAAAGTACACTGTTAAATATCACAAGTGATATAAAAACAAACAGGCAGATTTAAGAATGTTAGAGAGAGAGAGAGAGAGAGAGATAAATGATTAGCAGTTGAAAGCTCAAGAAGTGAACAGTTCTGGGCACCGTGACTTTGGAAGAATACTGTTTGTGGAGTGAAAACAGCCAGGTCAGATTGCAGAGATAATGCTGTATTTTATGGAATTTAGAAGGCCAAGGAATAAACTGATTGCTTTTCATAGAGAAACAATTTCTGTTACCTGGAAAGACTATGACTAAGTCTTAAAATTGGGATTAGTTTTTCTTGAAAGAGAATAGTCAGAGTACTTCTGCACCCAAAAGGGAAAGGAAGTTTGTAATTCCTCCCGCAAACTGCTGACATAATATAAACTTTTAAAATCAGCCATTCTAGAATTTCAATTATAGTTGGCAAGACCAGACCTGTACACAAAATTCCAGGTTAAAAACTCACTGGGAGCCCAATTACAATATGATGTCTTTATTGCAAGCAGATTTGGACACAAAAGTGAATGCCATGCCAATTGTTTGCTGTACTTGCACATCAGAATCAGGCTTAATGTCACCAGCATATGTCGTGAAATTCGTTAAGTATCAGCGGTACATTCCAATATAATAAAAACTAAATTACAGTGAATATATCTATTAAGTAAAGTTAAATGAAATAAGTAATGTAAAAAGAGAAAAACAGTGAGGTAGTTTTCATAGATTCAAGGTACATTCGGAAATCCAATGACAGAGGGAAAGCAGCCCTCTTCATATGCTCCTGTAACTCCCTCCTGATGGTAGCAATGAGAAGAGGGCATGTACTGGGTGATGGAGGTCCTTTAAACATGGATGACACCTTTTTGAGGCACTGCTCATTGATGTCCTGGATACTGGGAAGGCTAGTGCCCACGACAGAGCTGATTGAGTTTACAACTCTCTGCAACTTATTTCAATTCAGCGCAGTGACATTCAAAATCTACTCAAACACCCAAATGAAATGTACCTGCTGTTGTGCCTTCTCTGATATGCTGGGCCCATGATTGATGCTCAGAAATGATAACCCCCAGGAATTAAAATCGCTCACTCTTTCCAATTCTAATCCCTTGACATAGACTGACATGTGTCACCTCGTCTTACACTTTCTGAAGTCTACAATCAATTCTTTGGTCCTACTGATGTTGATTGCAAAGTCGTTGTGGCAATGCCACTTAACCAGCTGATTTATCTTGCTCCAGTATGCCTTCTCATCACCATCTGAAATTCTAACGATAGTTGTGTCAACAGCAAATTTATAGATGGCATTTGAGCTATGCCTAGCCACACAGTCATGGGTGCAGAAAGAGAGTAGAGCAGTGGACTAAGCACACAACCTTGAAGTTTGCCAGTGTTGATTATCAGCAATGTGATGTAATTTTCATTCCACTCAGACTGTGGTCTTCCAGTGAGGAAGTCGAGGCTTCATTTGCACAGGGAGATGCGCTGTAGTCAACAACCAGCTGCCTGACATAAGTATTGGTATTGTCGAGGTGACCCAAGATCCAGAAGAGCTAACAGACCTATTGTGGCGTTAGGCAAATTGCAGTGGTATAGGTCCTTGTTTAGACAGGAGTTGATTCTGGCCATAACTAACTTCTCAAAGCACTTCATCACAGTAGCAGTGAGTGTTACTGGATGATAGCCATTAAGGCAGCTCACCCAGCTCTTTTTGGGCACTGGTATGATTGTTCCCCTTAAACTTTTCATCCTTCACTCTTAACCCATGAACTTTAGTTGTACTCCTATCAAATCTCAGTGGGGAAAAAAAACCTGCTTTCATTTGCCCTATCTATACCCTTCAATTTTGTATGTCTCTATCGAATCTCCCCTCAATCTTAGAAACACAGAAACATAGAAAACCTACAGCACAATACAGGCCCTTCAGCCCACAATCCTGTGCCAAACATGCATGTCCTTTCAAAATTACCTAAGGTTACCCATAGCTCTCTATTTTTTCCTAAGCTCCATGTACCTATCCAGGAGTCTCTTAAAAGACCCTGTCGTATCCGCCTCCACCACCGTTGCCGGCAGCCCATTCCATGCACTCACTACTCTCTGCGTTAAAAAAAACTTACCCCTAACATCTCCTCTGTACTTACTTCCAAGCACCTTAAAACTGTGCCCTCTCATGTTAGCCATTTCAGCCCTGGGAAAAAGCCCCTGACTATTCACACGATCAATGCCTCTCATCATCTTATACACCTCTATCAGGTCACCTCTCATCCTCCACAAAAGGCTGAGTTCACCTAACCTATTCTCATAAGGCATGCTCCCCAAACCAGGCAACATCCTTGTAAATCTACTCTGCACCCCTTCTATAGTTTCCATATCCTTCCTGTAGTGAGGTGACCAGAACCGAGCACAGTACTCCCAAGTGGGGTCTGACCAGGGTCCTATGTAGCTGTAACATTACTTCTCGGCTCTTGAACTCAGTCTCACAGTTGATGAAGGCCAATGCACCATATGCCTTCTTAACCAGAGAGTCAACCTGTGCAGTAGCTTTGAGTGTCCTATGAACTTGGACGCCATGATCCCTCTGATCCTCCACACTGCCAAGAGTCTTACCATTAATACTATATTCTACCATCATATTTGACCTACCAAAATGAACCACCTCACACTTATCTGGGTTGAACTCCATCTGCCACCTCTCAGCCCAGTTTTGCATCCTATCAATGTCCCGCTGTAACCTCTGACAGCCCTCCACACTATCCAACCTTTGTGCCATCAGCAAATTTACTAACCTATCCCTCCACTTCCTCATCCAGGTCATTTATAAAAATCACGAAGAGAAGGGGTCCCAGGACAGATCCCGGAAGCACACCATTGGTCACCGACCTCTGTGTACAATATGACCCGTCTACGATCACGCTTTGTCTTCTGTGAGCAAGCCAATTCTGGATCCACAAAGCAATATCCCATTGGATCCCATGCCTCCTTACTTTCTCAATAAGCCTTGTATGGTGTACCTTATCAAATGCCTTGCTGAAATCCATATGCACTACATCTATGGCTCTACCTTCATCAATATGTTTAGTCACATCCTCAAAAAATTCAATCAGGCTTGTAAGGCACAACTGGCCCTTGACAAAACCACGTTGACTATTCCTAATCATATTATGCCTCTCCAAATGTTCATAACTCCTGCCTCTCAGGATCTTTTCCATCATCTTCTACTTTCCAAGGAATAAAATCTTAACCTATTCAATCTTTCCTTTTAACTCAGGTCCTCCAGTCCCAGAAAAACCTTTGTAAATTTTCTCTGTACTCCTTCAACCTTGTTTATATCTTCCCTGTACGTAGGTGACCAAAACTGCACACAATAATCCAAATTAAGCCTCACCAATATCTTCTACAACAACATAACATCCCATCTCCTGTACTCAATACTTTGATCTATAAGGCCAATGGGCCAAAAACTTTCTTAGTGGCCTTATGTACCTGTGATACTACTTTCAATGAATTATGGATCTGTATTCCCAGATCCCTTTGTTCTACCACATTCCTCAGTGCCCTACTGTTCACTGTGTAAGACCTACCCTTGTTGGTCCTGTCGAAGTGCAACACCTCGTACTTATCTGTATTAAATTCCATCTGCCATTTTTCAGCCCATTTTTCCCCATGGCAGACTCTAATAGTCTTCCTTGCTATCCACTACACCCCGAGTTTTGGCGTCACCCGCAAATTTGTTGACCCAGTTTACCACATTATCATCCAGATCACTGATATAGATGGCAAACAACAACAGACGCAGCAACACTCCACTAGTAAGACGGGCAACCATCTACTACCACTCTCTGGCTTCTCCCAATAAGCTAACAACTAATCCAATGTACTACCTCATCCTGAATGCCAAGTGACTGAATCTTCTTGACCAGCTTCCCAAGCGTGACCTTGTCAAATGCCTTAAAGTCCATGTTGACAACATCCACTGCCTTGCCTTCAATTCTTCTGATAAATTCTTTGAAAAACTAGATTGTTTGGACACAGCCTACCACACATAAAGCCTTGCTGACTATCCCTAATCAGTCCATGTCCATCCATATACTTATATATTCTGTCCCTTAGAAGACCCACTATGGATGTCAGGATCACCAGCCTATAATTTCCTGGTTTAATTTAAAGCCTTTCTTAAACTGTGGAGCAAAATTAGCTACTCTCCAACCTTCGGTACCTCACCTGTCGCTAAGGATGTTTTAAATCTCTCTGCTCGAGCCCCTGCAATTTCTGCACTAGCCTCCCACTGGGTCGAAGGGAACACCCTGTCAGGCCCTGGGGATGTATTCACCCAGTTTGCCTCAACACAGCAAACACCTCCTCCTCCTCCTCCTCTGTAAACAGAATGGAGTCCATGACCTCAATGCTGCTTTGCCTCATTTTGAAAGACTATGTCCATGGAGAATCAACAGAATTTTTGAAATTGGTAGCCAAGATCATATCTAGCTTTGCTACTATTTCTTTCAACTCTTATGCCAAACCTGATCTTTTCCACTAGTTGGAGGCTTTTGGTGTCTAGTGTAAAGAAAGACAAGAAAGTACTTCAGGGATCTTAGGCATCAGAAAAGTAACAGGAGATTTGCTAGAATGGTAACAACAGAGCACAACGGTGGTGCAACAAGTAGAGCTGCTACCTCACAGTTCCAGGGACCTGGGTTGGATTCTGATCACTGGTGTTATATGCGTGCATTTGCACATTCTCCCTGAAGCTGTCTGGTTTCCTCCAAGTGCTCGAATTTCATCTCACATCCCAAAGACATGCGGGTTCAAGGGCTAATTTGGTGACCGCAAGTACATAAGGGAGAGGTACAATCTTGGAAGAGCGGATAGGAACGTGGGGAGAAATTAGTGTAAGATTAGTTTAAATGGCAGTTTAAAAACGAAAACACGAGGAATTCTGCAGATGCTGGAAATTCAAGCAACACACATCAAACAAGGGTTTCAGGCTGAGACCCTTCGTCAGGACTTCAGTTCCTTCAGTTAGTCCTGACGAAGGGTCTCCACCCGAAACGCTGACTGTACCTCTTCCTAGAGATGCTGCCTGGCCTGCTGCGTTCACCAGCAACTTAAGTGGCAGTTTGATGGTTGCCATGCGCTTGGTGAGTTGAAGAGTCTGTTTCTATACCACATGACTATGAAATAGGAAAGGTTGATCTGCCTGCACTTCAAGTCTGCTCTCCATTCATCAGCATCTTGGCTGATCTCCCAACTGTGCAGCGTTTTCCAGCACAATCTACAGTTCTTTATTCCTTCAGTGTCCAGAAATCTAATGATTTGTTTTTAATAAAAACTACCGATCCTCACAGTCTTCCAAGGTAGACAAGTCTGTCAGTTCTCCACATCCCAGTCCTACATAGCCTGCCCTTTATTCTGCAGTGTGCTCCCAGTCATAGAATCTTCAACCAGTGTAAACATCCACCCGCATTCTAGCCACACTCGCATTTTGCAAGTGGTGATGAGATTCCCCCTTCATTCAACTCAACTCTATAAATACACTCCCAATATAATTATTCTCCCCTCACATGGAAAACTACCATTCCTTGATACAGTCTAATGAATGCTCTCCAAGGAAAATGCTTCCTTTCTTGGACAAGGAATTCAAAGTTATCCACAATACCCCAGGTGCAGTCTCCAAAATCTCACACAATTGGAATAAGACTACCATATAATTATATTCAAATCCTCTCAAAGTATACTAACATACTAGTTTCTCTTACATTCACCTCACTGACCATGGACATGAAGTCCCTTTGAACATCAACACTACCCAATCTCTCACTATTTAAAAAATTAGTGTGTCTTTTCTGTAATGTTCACTGAAGTGGAGATCCTCATGCTTTTCCACATTATATTCTCTCTGCCAAATCTTTACCCACCAAATCAACTTCCCTACAACTTCTTGAAGCCTATTTGGTATGTTTAATCCCTCTTAGAATTATCAGCAAACACTGTGCTCTGATGAAGAGTGTCCAACTTGAAACAAATTGTTTTTCTTCCAACAGATGTGGCCTGACCTGCTAAGAATTTCCATCATTTTCTGCTTTGTTGTTCAGGGACAATTTTTTCCTTTAAATTGTTGAGCAGAATCACCAGAAAAATTATTGCAAACTGCAGATTCACAGCAGGAGGCCACTTAAAGGGATTTGCTTTGGAAACGTCAGATTTTTACAAATCAGGACTCCTGCGTCCTGGGGAGGTCCAGTGTTGTGTAACCAAGCTGTTCCGACACATTCCCGATGGCAAAATACCTTTTGAAAAAATGACCATACCCTCAGTTGAAAATATCAGTTCCTAACTACAAAGGAACACATATGATTTGTGTGACATTTCATTGTTCAGACACATTGTCTACAACAAAGTATATTAAATGCCTCTTACAGGCACTTGCAGTATTTTTTTTAAATAGCAGATCATGTCTCTTTACTGCAGCCAAAATTCTTTTCTGTCGAATTTCGACTTTGCATGAAGTGTAGAACAAGATAGTATACAGCCTTCTGATTTGGATGTAACATCAAAAAAGCAGCCCAAGAGATGAGATTAGAAGATCTTCATTTGATATCGCCGCCAAGAATATAGAGATCTTTTCACTTTAAATCCCAATTAGAATTCTACCAAGGTTTAATTATGTGCACAAGCTGAGGAATCTTACTTCAGTCATTTGGCAAAACAAAAATAACACCTTCCCATGAATATGATTCTTATACAAAATGGATTATTCCAATAGTTTAGTATTTTTAATATGTAGGCAGAAAATCATTTTAGCCACGTCCCTTCAACCTAGTTGTAGCTCTGCATCTGGTCTGAACTCTGCTGCAGATTAAATCAAGAGAGATAGAATTGGAACTCAAATGTGGTGACATGATGGGCAAAGGGTACAAGACCAAGCAAGCAAAAATTAATTACAAACAAGTTGAGTGTCAGATAAATTTGAAGCATTAAAAAAGCTAAAACAATAATTATGATTTTAATTTAATTTTACTTCAAAGGAAAAAGAGAAACAAAAACAAGGATAATGATGATATGTGCAACTCCTCTCACTTGCGATATTAATGGGGGGAATGCACAAATACAAAAAGGCTTTTGTTGATTCAACGTTATTAAACTGGTTGTACTTCATAACCCATGGAGCGGGCACGCAACATACAGAAAGACGAGGATATTTGTGAGGATGTCCATCAGCAGAATGAGAAGAGAGGACAGTCATTTCAAGTATTATTTTTATTCAAGTATTTAATTTCCCAGAAAGTAGTGAACCCCCAAGTTTTCTGCCCCAGAATATGAAGGCCAGATGGTAATAAATATTCAGCCCTACTACCAGCATCCCTAATGGACCAATTTAGACAGGCCATGACCACATTGAAAGACAGGGCAATCTTGATGGCCCACTCCTGCTCTGGTTTTCATTCTTGTGAATCATAGGAGAAAAAGTTCAATATATGGATTAACCCATGCTCAATTAAAACAAGACAAGAAAATACCAAAACTATCACCAAAAAGTAAATATCTACTGGAAAAAAATATTTTGTAATTATATATAGCGTTTTTCCTAATCCAAGGGCATCCCAATATTCTTCAAAACAAAGCAAGCACTTTAGAAGTGCTGTCACAGTTGCAGGGAAATAGCCTTGTTTCCTAGGAGAAACAAAGGCATTCTGAGCCAAGCTTGACATAAGTATTACAGGCCAGGGCTACATTTACCAAAAAACTTTCAGATTTTGCTCGTTGGATCATACAAGCACAGGACCATATCCAGGTCAATGTAAGTGTGTCAGCAAGATGTAGCTTTGCTAGCTAGACACTTGATCCAGGATGCAAGGGTTTTGTTTCCCAGTATCAGCCTCAACCACAAGTTGGTGTTAGAGTAGAGTATTTGGCAAGTTGGTGGGCAGAGAACATCACCTGAAAAAGTTTGTCCCTGATTCCATATATTATTTCAGGACAGCATCTGTGCCACAGCAAGGTGGCAACCCCCAATGGAAAACAAAGGTCTTCACTAAGACTAGGAATACCTTTCTCAAGCAAGGATTACATGGGAACTCATTTAATGCCTACACGTGACTCTCTGCAAAGTATTCAGGGCCAGGTAGAATCCGATGAAGTAAAGAATAAGTACCCAGCTTCAAATCAGATTTTGACTGGCTGTGACCATGTTGGACCTTAGCTTTGTTACTCAGAACTAAATTGGATTTTAATTTTACAAAAGATTTGAGGATCCTATTTAAATCCACTATTTAAGGATGAGTAAGGGAGTTCCTACTCATTCATTAAATAGTGCCACAGGGTGTTTTGCGTTCAAATGATGAAAGGAGCCCTTAATTTGTTCTGAAGTTGAACTTTATCATTAAATGAAGTGGTTCTGCACCTCACAGCACTCTGACTCAAAAGGGAAAGAACACTATAAACAGGCAGATAACAATGATGAGAGACTCTTGAAGAAGTATTTGTAAATGGGGACACCAGATTTAATCCAGATTATGATCAGCAGCAAACAAATCTAGAGTACATGTGATAAGATGAACTAAAGCACAGATCAATGGTTTTGGAACACTGATCAGATCTCTTAAACGTATGCTCCATCTGAAAATGGTGGAAAATTCTCAAAGGGTGATAGGACAAATGGAAGCTATGCCTCAAATGGTGCTAGTAACAGAAAAATCTAATCAGCTGTCTACTTATCATAACAAGTTTAATAATTAACAAATCAAAAGATAACTAGACTTGAGCCAACAAGTGGCCTGTTAAATTGGTGCCACTTAAGATAATGTCTTCTGACAAAAATAATGTCCATGAACCAACCATCGATTCACAACAGTATTACAATTCTCAACTTCCCCCATCACCAGCATGTTGGAACAACATAGTTGCAAGACCAAGTCAGGGGCCAAACCATCTTGTAATGAGCAAGTCACCTAATAAAGCCGTTCCAACATTCACAAAGCATGTGTCAGGAGCACTTTCCACTTATAAGAGTACGGTTTCAACATTCATGTATTTTAGCAACATTCCACATCATAGAAAGCTGCCTAACTATCACTCCATCCATCACCGGTGCTGTGTGACCATCTGCAAAGTGGACTACAGTTACTCACATTGAACACGTCAACAGTATTTCCCAAACCTGCAATAAAGGATAAGGGCAGTATATTCCTGAAAAGGCTACATCCTGCAAGTTCGCATTCTGACATGAAAATGCTATTAGAGTTATTTTTGTGCTGGTCAAATCTTCAATATTCTATTCAACCACAGATCCTTCAAAGCAACTGCAGCAGCTCAACAAGACATCTTCAAGGGCACTTTTTGATGAACAAAACCTACTGGCCAGCAACACCTACACCCAAATGTGGGAATAAAAAAAAAAAGCAGCCCACAATCTAAATGGGCTAACAATCAAAACAAGAGTACATAATATTATAGAAGAACTTAACTATTTTGAAGAGAACCTGCACTGGCAGCAGGCATTCCACCATTATTGCTTGCAAAGGCAAATAATGAGGTAGAATTGTCAAGAGGAGAGTCTTCATTCAAGATGAAAGATACTCAGCCAACAGCAATACCTAATACAACAAAGTTTCAAAAGTCATAGTACACATACTTGTACACTCTGTAGCACTTAGTCAAGAAAAGGAAGATGAAATACTGGAAGAGCACAAGGCAATTATTATGTGTGGGAAATAGGAAGAGAGTAATTGATTCACTTTTATATTCACTGCAGGACATATTTTAGTTTCAGGCTATGAAAATGAACCTCTTGTAATGAACATTACAAATCCATTCATTGTTTTTATATGACGATGGTAGACAAGTATACAGACTAAGTGTCCCAAAAGAGCAAATGTAATTAATAACCAATTTATCCTGGGCAAGAAAATATTTGGCCTGGGTAAAAATGTTAAAATCATCTTCTGATTGAAGCCAATTGAGACACACTAAAGGCAGCTATCCCAGGGAGAAATGCTAAATGCACAGCAAAATTGAAGTCTAAAACTTAGACAACTGAAAAAGAGGGGAAAGGGTGAGAAAAATAAGTATTAGTACAGAGAAGAAAGCAAAGTGGTTATTAAGTACGAGGAAAAATTCTCTTTTTAGAAAAAAAATCAACACCAGACAATTCAATCTCTTGAAATGGCATTTTTTTTTCCTCTGCTAGTTAGCCATTTAGAGTTCTGCACAGAATCCATAAACTTGTATTTTGCGGGTTAAGGAAGTGGTTAAAAAAAAAAATACAAAATGGAGTTTTAAATGTCATTCTATATTTTTATAGCAATCGAACCAAACAGCTTTAAAGTAATGTCAATTAATTTGACATGGGGAGGAGAGAATAAACACAGAAATGTACAAGGTGGATGGATGTACATGAACATCAAGAAAGATGAAAGAAAGCAATGTTAGCAGATGTGTGTCTGCACAATTAAGACACGTTATCATTTTCTCTTCTCTCCTTAATACTTAAAGCAAAAAAAAAAAGGCTGGATGGCGAGCAAATTTCTGGATAGAAATTAAATCAGGGCCTCTAGTGGTTCAGAAAAAGTTTACCCAAAATACAGTTAATGAAGTCAAAGGGTCTGCTTTGTTACAAAAGACCATGGAGTTAGTTAAGGCACCAAGACATTGTCAATGAATGCCCTGGGCTAGAAATAAATTTTATGTTGAGGTCTTCAGGAACAGAAAATAAAACAAACGGGAGTAAAAGCAGTACGTTCCAGACTAGAGGAGGTCTCATGGGGCACAAAACTAAATAAGTGACTCTCTCAGGAAGACAAACATCTGGATATGGTAATGTAGTAATACAGTCCTCCAGTTTCCACCATGAGAATTGCAACCGTTCCTCTATTCGGTTCCAACTACATCCATCAACTGTTAACTTCAGAAAAGCACATCCTATCAACAAGTCACTTTTAAGCTTTTTAGACACTTCAAATGCTATTAAAGTTTAAAACTTACTCCTATGATGCAGACCAAGTAGATAAGGATTTAAAGATTTCTAAAATTAATTCCTAGGTACCAATTGTTTCTTCAGGAACAGACCCAATTGACTAACACAATTTTGCAAAATGATTGGAACCCAAACATGCACATAAGCAAATAAAAAAACTCTCCTTCATACATTTCCAGCAAATTAGGGAAATTTACTCAGGGTCACACTTAAAACTGTTTAGAGATTTCCCGTATTCTTTCTAAATACCTCTGGCAATTTCAGGAAATTATTCTGCAATTGACTCCAGGCTTTTCTTAACTTTGACTATTTTGGTCACTTACTCTATCTGCCTTCATTCCCTCACCTTCCCTTTGCCCGCTCTTCCCTTCTTCCTTTCTTTGCAAATTAAAAGCTGTCTATCTTCAACTCTTCCTAGTTCTGATTAAAGGTTATAGACCAGTAAATTAAATTTTGTTTCTTTCTACATATCTATTACTCTACTCAAATAGAGGAAGAGGAGAGCCATCCGCAGTACCACCGATGCGGCAGAGAGGGCCTCAAGATGGTTGTGGCTCAAAAGAGGGGAGCCATGGAGTCATAAGTAGCTAGCCATCCGGACACAAGCTGGGGTCTGATCAGCCCCGGCTGGGTCACCTGGAGGAGGGTGTATGATGTTGAAAGACCCGAAACACCCGATGATTCCAGGAACATCACTGAAGATGTGTCCAGAAGCATCAATAGATGTATGTACACAACACACCATTGTTTTTCTTAAAAAAAGATGACCTTACACTGAAAGCCCTTACTGCTCCCCTCCAAAAGGGCCTGCAGTGTTCCTTCTAGTGATAACTCAGCATGCTAGGGAGCAAAACATGACTAGAGTGCAATGAAAAGATAACCTCATTGGGTCACTCAGCATTTCATGAAACGACCAAGCTCAAATTAGTTGTTAAAGCTGCAAAAGAACTCAATGCAGTGACCTTGGGGAGGGGAGATACCTGGAAAATGGATTTCTCTTAAATGGTCCACTGAATGACCATTACACTCAGTGCTAGTGTTCAATCAAGCCTCCAGAAAATTGCAGTTCTTCCTTGAAGAAACTGTGATTTACTCCCTTTAAGAAGCTTCAAATCCCAAACCTGCATGTTCTACCAGTACAGCTACTTGTTGCTGTTTCTGACCCTGTGCCATTCAAGTGGGTCATTGCTGTCAAGGTGATCACCGCCAGAGTAATCAAAATGAGATCAAACAAGATGGGGCAGAGAACGAGATAAAGAAATCACAGAAAATACGGGTGAAAGGAGGGCTGCTTATGGCAGATGGGCACCCCAAAAACAGAGCAGCTGATTGGGCCCCATGCTACGACGTCTTCAGATCGCAAATCAAGGGACAGGTTAACTACAGTTATCATTTTATGGGAACCTCAATCAGCAATGGCCGCCAGTGAATTACTGGGCATAAAATTCACCATAAAATTTACACTCTAGTGTGCAGAACTACTAAAAATCACACATAGTACACTTCTAGATAAACCAAGTTAATGACAGCTTTAAGTTGCTACATCTCCACCCACTGCTGTCAGTAAATAGTCATAAAACAATTATATACGCACACACACAAAATGTATATGGATATACATTTTTTCACCACCCTCTGTCCATCAGAACTCTTAAATTTGCCCCTTCTCACCTATCCCCTAGTTTTGATCTCCCCTACCTGGAGAGAAATACAGCAACCAGCCACCTTATCAAAAATATGCTTAAAATAACGAAAGGCATAGATAGTATCAGCCCTTATTCTCCTACATTACAAGGAATAGAGACTTGGCCTAGCCAAACTTCGTTATGATTCAAACACTCTAGTCTTGGCAACTTCCTCAAACCTTTGCTGCATTCTTTCCAGTTTAACCATGTCTTTCTAGAACAGGTGACCAAAACCATACACAGCTTTCAAAGTGCAGCCAACCAACTTATAGAATTCCTCCACTCAGTGGCCTAATTGATGAAAGTCACTGTTCTAAATGTCTTTTTCACCATCCTGTCTACCTGTGGCACCACTTTAAATGAACTATGCCCTCATGCACCTTGGCCCCTCTGTTCCATTACACTCCACAGTGCCCACAGAAAGGCCTTATGGTGCTTTGACTTTCCAAAATGCATCATCTCACACTTATATGTATTGATCCATTTGCCACTCCTCAGCCTTCTTAACTGATCAAGGTTGCCTTGTAATCTATGATTACCTTCTTTACTATCAACAGTAACACCTAATTTCATGTAATCCACAAATTTACAGATTAAGCCTTGTAGATTTACATCTAAATGATTTACACAAATAACAAACTGAAAGGGTCCCAACACCAACCCTTCAAGCATGCCACAAGTCACCGGCCTCCATTCGACAAAACAATCTTCAAAAACCACCCTCTGCTTCCTACCTCTAAGCCAATTTTGAATCCACCCAACCAGCTCCCTTGGATTCCAGGGATCTAAACTTCCAGACCACCCTACCACATAGATCCTGTTGAAGACCCTACTAAAGTCCAAATAGACACATCCACTGTTCTACCCTCATCAAAACTCTAAAAGGTTCATCAAGCACGACTTCCCATGCACAGAGCCTTGCTGTTTCCTCTTATCAGACCCTGTCTACCCAAATGCAGGTAGATTCTGTTCTTCCAACAACCGATGTCAAGCTGACTGACCTGTTGTTCCCTGGCTTGCCCTTGCTTTTTTTTTTAAAAAAAAAACAATGGATCATGAGCTACCATCCAGTCTTTGGGATTAGTGGCCAACAATAAATCAACTATCTTTCCAAGGGTCTCCACAATATCTTCTCTAGCCTTCCACAAGATCTGAGAGTGCACTTTGTTAGGCCTTGGGGATTTATCCATCTTTATGTTCTCAGGTCTACAATTACCTTCTCCCTGGTAACATTAATGCCTCCAAATCCTCTCCACTTGCTTTTCTCATCTCTTGAGCAACCATGATTTTCTCCCCAGTAACACAGGAGAAATATTCATTGAACATGCCACCCATCTCCTGTGGCCCAAGACGTAGGTAGTTCTGCAGATCTCTAGCAGTCCTACCTGCCATTTTGATAAAGGCGCAGAAGCTCTTAGAATTTTCTTTAGCCTTATCTACCAAATCCAACTCATACCTTCTCTTTACCCTCCTGATTTCCTTCCTGAGAATATTCTTAATCAAGGGATTCTCTCAATATCAACCTCCTAACCCCAATGTATGCTGACCAGAGTCTCAATATTTCTCCTTGGCATGGGCTCCCTGAACTTGCCAGGTTAACACTTCATCCTGATCATATAATGTATGCACAATACAGAGGAATATCATCAGCATTAGAATTAATCACAACAAAAATGGTTTCATCTAATCATCTGACGAGTGGGATCTCAGCAGGGAAAGGGTACGTATACTTCAAAAGAGATGCAAAATATTGTATTTTGTGTTTTTATGCCTACATAAAGCCACCATTTATTAAAAACTCTACTCTAAATTCTGCGCTTCATTCTCATCCTGAAATCCACTTTTGTCCTCAGGAATAAGAAAAGGGGGATAGGCAGATGGTGGAATATAGAGCAGCATCATGGGCAGATCCAGCTCCAGATTTAGGACACATCTTTGGTTTCATGACAAAACATGGTTTATTTCAATTGCACTTTAAGATTTCCTCATTATACATTGTCAACAAATCTCCATACACCATTTCCCCTATTCACACTGCAATCCACTCCATCAAATTTAATCTCAAAATTATGCAAATCATAAGTGTCCCTTCTGAATTGAATTGTGTTTTCTTTGATCACCAACAGCAAACATTTTTAGTGCACGGTGTTGCTGAAGATGTGTAGCAATATGCATATTTACTATTAAAAAACGTTTAAATAAACTTAAAGCATGCTGCTGCATAGTATGATACAAGTACTGAACAAGTATGCAAATCATACACAGAGTTAGCAATTCATAATAAAGAAAAAGATTTGGGCTTTGCTGAACTGGGAATAGGAGAACACTGCAAGGTGGATGACGGACAAAGTACTCGCAGTGTAGAGTGCTTGCTGCTCAAGAAGGTGAAGGCCAAAATCAAATATCAAAAAAAATCTCAGATGTCATTTTCTCTGAGCTTGTGTCAAAAGCAGTTTGAATTTTACTATCAATGTTCTAACTGTATTCTCCTTGAGATTTTTGTAAAATTAAAATGGGAATTCTGTGAAAAGATCATAAATGCCAGTGGATGGACAAAAACATACAGCAATGCTGTGCTTCAGCAATTAAATCATAAAAGAGGCATTTCCACTGCAACATTTTTAAATAAAATGGTAAACAAACTACATGTGAATTAGTAAAAACTTCAGAGATGGTCACATATGAAACACAGCAAGACACAATAGAGAAGACAATTGCTTGAACAAAGATTCCTAGAGCAAAGTTTAGCCACACAAAAATTTTGTTTGTAGTTATTCTTATCGATGTTATCACCAACTAAGTACTCAGTACACGATATGCAAAACAAAAACTGTACATGATGAAAATCTGAAACAAAACAGAAAATGCAGCAAACACCTGGCAGGTTAGGCAGCCTGTGCATTAAGAGGAAAAGAGCTATCAACTAGAAACATCAAGTGTTTTTCTTTCCACAGTGCTGCCTGACCAGCAGAACACTCAGCTTTTTCTGTTTTTGTTCCAGGCACATCTTCTTCACAACTGTCTCATCCTGATGCAATGTCAACTTAGTAGAAAAATAGCTGCCAATCAAGTTCAACTCAGAGTCTACCAGCAAACCTTATCAATTCTTTTATCGGCAAAAACAATTCCTCCACAATCTCCATCAGCACAGGAGCACCACGGAGATGTGTACTTAGCCCCCTGCTCTATTCGCTTTACACCTATGACTATGTGGCTAAGTACTGTTTCAACACCATATACAAGTTTGCTGATGACACCACCGTTGTGGACCGCAAAGGTCAGATTCATTATCACTGGCATATGTCGTGAAATTTGTTAACTTAGGTGGTGATGAATCTCAGCATGCAGGAAGGAGAATGAAAATTTTGTTGAGTGGTGTCATAACAACAACCTCTCCCTCAAAGTGAGCAAAACCAAGGAACTGACTGTAGGCTTCTAGAGAGGGAAACCAGAGGATCAGAGACGTAACTTTAAATTCCTGGGTGTCACCATCTCAGGGGACCTGTTCTGGACCAAACATATATGTAATTGCAAAGAAAGCATGACAGCACCTCTGCTTCCTTAGGAGTCTGCGCAGATTCAGCATGTTATCAAAACCCTGACAAGCTTCTATAGAGGTGTGGTGAAAAGTGTATTGACTGGCTGCATTATGGCCTGGTATTGGAACACCAATGCTTTTGAATGGAAAATCCGACAAAAGGTAGTTGATTTGCCCCAGTACATCACAGATAAAGCCCACCCAACCACTGGGCACATCTATATGGAACACTGTCATAGAAAAGCAGCATCCATCGTCAAACGATCCTCACCACCCAAGCCATGCTCTTTTCTCACTGCTGCCGTCAATTAGAAGGTGCATCAGGACTTACACCACCAGGTTCAAGAACAGTTACTACCCCCTCAACCGTCAGGCTCTTGAATAAAAAGAAGATAACTACACTGATTCCATTTTTGGTGATCTCACTTTAAGGACTCCATCTTGTTATCTCATGCTCTCATTACTTATTGCCATTTATTTATATTTACATATGCACAGTCTGTTGTTCATTAACCCTGTTTAGTTACTGTTCTATAGATTTGATGAGTATGCCCGCAGGAAAAAGAATCTCAGGATTATATACGGTCACAAGTATGTACTCTGATAATAAATTTTACTTTGAACTTTGTCTTGCCCATGAGATAGGGGAATTGGTGTCACCAGTTTCATCAAGAGTTAGAGATGAATTAATTTCATTGAACTGACATAGATAAATAATCGGAAACAGAACCCAGATCCTTACTGAAAAATGTGTGAACTACGAAGTCTGAAAGGTGATAATAAAAGAAAAAACTGGTCGATTTACAACTGCAATATTTTGATATTTAAAACTAGAAATGATATGTCATTTGCACACCATGATTACTGGGTTAAATATGCAGCACTTGTACTCAAATCCAAGGAATGCTCGAGTCACAATGTCACACTGGCAAAGCGTGGGTCTTCAATTATGGAACCTCTTAGACCAAAACTAAAGGGATGCATAATTGTAATGGCTAGGGGCATAGACGGAGCCATGAAAATACATTTAGGTTGTCAATGAAATGGGTTGGGCATGTTATTTTGCTGATGATTGAGAGAAGACGTGGTTGTAACTGGCTGCATTGGACATGACCCACTTTTGGAATAAGACACATCATGGAGACGTCAGCATTAGCATGCTGGTGGAAAACAGCTTCCCTTGCTCTGGATAAGAACAAGATATTGCAACGGCATGGTAGTGTAGTGGTTAGCACTACACTTTACAGTACCAGTTCCCAAGTTCAATTCTTGCCACGTGGGTTTCCTCCAGATGCTCGGATTCCTACCCACAGTCCAAAGGCCTACCAGTTGGTAGGTGAACTGCTCATTGTAAATTGGTTGTTCCATGATTAGTCTAGGGTTAAATCAGGGGTTGCAAGGTGACCTGGCTGTATCTCCATAAATGAGTCAGGCTACCTGTGTACAGCTCTGTCACACGAACTGAATGGGTTGAAAATGAGTCTCGTGGTCAGAGAGAGACCACATTCTCCTCCTCTTACACTCACACACAATGGACTCGTCTGCCTCTAAGGAAGGATTGTACACAGCCCCCAGTATTTTCATAATTGTAAGATATTATTCCTGACATGATGTGGCAACATTGTAGATTACCAAATGATTGTTCAGTCATGGTAATTCCATCCCACTGCTGAATATGCAGATACTCCTGTACTGTAGTTTCACTAGATTGGCCCCCATTTTTGGCTTTGTCTAGTGTTTTTCCTAATGCACTTCCTCCATCCACCTACTCTTACCCGCACAACTTTCACTGAATTACCGTCTATAGGCATGAGATTACAGATTGCAATAATGGGCAATTTTGCAGCAACAGATAGCCTGGTTGTGTTAGAGTATCTGTTCTTGGTATATCCCATTAGATTCCCACACAAACTGCTTCAGTGAGAAAGAGGGTTTCCACAAGAAAAGTGATGGTGGTTCCAACCAATTGCTTTCATGGGCATTAAATCTTGGACAAGGGATATCAATTAAGATTGGGTTGAGAAACTATTCCCCACATTAATTCAGCACCAGCTACTGTTAGTCCAAACCATTTGTGTACTTCAGAACAACATCCATCCACTCTGCTCAAGTTTGTTCACAAAGAGAAAACGCACTCTCACCATTGTATATGCCTCTAAAAAATACATTACAGCATATACAATGGTGAGAGTGCGTTTTCTCTCCATGAACAAACTTGGACAGGTATTTTGAAGCCAATTGAGTATTAATGGATTGGATTAAAAAATTTAAAATTCTCGTGGTTATTCAAGTAAGCAAGGATCATTATTTTATAAATTAAAATGTACCAAAAGAAAGATAAATTCACTTCACTATTCTTTTACAAATAATATTTTCTCCTAATGGTTAGTAGAGTAGAGTATCTATTGACACTGACATCAAAACAAACTTTAGAATTACTTCCCATGAGTTAAATAAAATTCTTGAACTTAGGCAGATAGAGCCTAATTGTGACTAAATGAATCAATAAGCATATAATTCCTATCCACAAATTATTCGTGAAAACTAGACAATGGATCAAATTTTCCCCTCCTTCATGCAATTCACTCATTATGCAAGCCTCAGAACATAATGAAAGATATTAGAATGGAAAAAAATTGCAGCTTTTATCAATTTGAATAACACATTTCACATATAAAAGGAAACGTCTCCATTCTAATAGTGTAAAACAATACATTAATTGAATGTAAACTAATTGATTTTTTTGGTTCAAATTTGATATTTAATTGTATTTATTATGAAATACAAGGTATACCTCTACAAAGTATAGTATTGCAGATAAACAGCTACATCTTTGCAGCCAGTGTGGACTTCTAACTCCCTGAATTCCATCTGCTATGAACAAATGAAATACTCAATAAAGTCAGATGCCCATGAAGACAAATGAACAATGGGAGGTCCTTTTAAAGCAAAACATATGTTTATAAGTCAGCAATGAATTTTCTTTTCTAAGTTATCAATAACCCACAGAACCGGAAAACAAGCAAGACCAATTGCACTTTTGAATAATTGTTTCTAACTTATAGAAACCAATGTCTTCATTTCTTTCATAATGGTTGTATACATAAAAATAACCCAAAAGGATTTTGTAGTATCGCTTTCAGAAATTCAGCATGGGATTTTTGATAAAAGATGGACAAATCAAAATAAGTATTTCCCCAGATTTTCAGCATCTTTTCTTAAGAGTTAAAGAACAGAATTACTAAGAAAAACCAGACGAACATTTCTCTGCTATAAATCAGGCTTTAAGGCCTACTTCCTCTACCAACATACTTCAGACATTTTAAGTCCCCCAACAGCTCTTCTGACAAATTGAAGGAATCACAGGGCAGCAGCAAATTACATTAGGGATAGGGCAGGTAACTAAGATTTATATTGAAGATGCATAAACTGTTCCACTTACTGAAACACTAGCATACATCTGCAATCTAACTTTGTTATCCTCAACTTCTTACGTTGTAAAACCAGTCACATTACACCTTCACCAAAGCTTAGAATAGAAATTTCTGGGAGGGAGGCCTACAAGGTTAAATTAGTATTTGGTTGTTGCATATTTTCCCTCTCACTGACATCAATCCAATTTTAGAAAACATATTTAAATAGTAGCCAACTAAGGGAAGACAGTTTTATGTAATGTTTCACTGAGACATTCAGCACCATCTGTCTACAAAGCTACTATCTATACTGCTTGGCTACTAATAGAAGCTGTTCTTTGAAAATTAAAATATACAAAGTGTTTTGTCAGTAAATTATATAGCATTTTTCAAAGGTGGAAGTTATGCATTTTTCATCTTAACTGCTTGGCTAACTAACTACATTTCTCCTCAGACTAGATCCATTGTTGTCTACAATCCGTTTGATAACGATTTTCTTATTAATTTATTCAAGTTCTCCAAAATGGCCAAATAATTTATCACAGATCCTTGGCATGTCCATTTAAAACCATATTTCATAGCAAACAGCAACCTAATTCAGAGGTCATAAATTATTCAAACGAATATACAGTGGGTTAGTTTTTTATATAAAAAGAGCTATCACATTTCATTTTCAACAACTGTTCTTTCAAATACTGCTAATACTAATCCAACAAAAAAAATGCGAAATCCTTTCACAATAAAATTAGCCATTTTAAGATTTATCCACCCTCACACTGCCCTGCAATCACAAAATGTGGATATTATTGAATATTTAGTGCCCAACTTGTATTACCCCTCAACTGAGTGACTTACAAAGCCATTTCAGGCGTAATTAAGAATCTACAACATTGTGTCTGAAGTCAGACATAAGCCAAACTGAGCAATTTTCTTCCACATGAGATATTAGGAATCAGTGGGCTTTAATGACAACCCAGTAGAACATGGAAACTACAGTACAGGAATAAGCCCATCAGCCCACAACATTGTACTGAATGCCAAATTCCCAACTAAACTAATCCCTTCGGTCCACACAACACTGGAGGAACTCGGCAGACCAGGCAGCATCTTATGCTGGAATAATGCAGGAGGAATAAACAGTCAACATTTCAGGCTGAGATCTGTCTACATAATGTACCTATCCTTCTAATTCCCTGCTCATCCACGTGCCCAGGAGCCTTGTGTATGTCTCTATTGTATTTGCTTCCACCACCTGAGCTAGTACCCACCACTCTCAGGGTAAATCATTTGCCAGGCACCCCTCCTTTGAACTTACCCCTCTGGTGTTACTTTTCAATTCTGGGGAAAAATATTCCAGCCACCTAGCTTCTCATAATTTATAAACCCTTATCAGATCTTCCCTCACCCTTGGCCACTCCAGAGAATATTTCTATTCCTGCACTGACTAGTGATACCAGGACCAATCCAGAGAATACTACCTTTGAGGTTCCATGTTTTAGCATCGTTCCCATTTCCTTGTACTCACTGCACAGGACCTCTTCTACCCACGTCATTGTTGCCTACGTGCATCACGACTACTGGCTGCTCACCCTTCCCTTCAAGAATGTTGTCCAGCCACTGAAGCATCCTCATCGATGGCACCCAGCAGGCCAGATACCATCCTAATGTCTCCTTGGCAGCCATAGAATCTCCTGTCTGTTCCCTTAACTTTTGAGTCTACTATCACAATTGCTTTGCATGACTTTACCTTTCTCTGCACTTTGGATAGAAGACTAGCCATGGTGTCACCTGGCTGCTGCTGTGCCCTGCAAGTCATCCACCCCAGCAGTATCCAATATACCTGCTGATGAGCGGAAAAGCCACAGGAAGGTCCTGCACTGTCTCTTCCCCTTATCCCTCCTGCTGGTCATCCAACTAGCCGGTAGGTGTGATCACTATACTGAAATGCTTATCCATGATGTTCTCAGCAGCTTGGGTGATTCTACATCCAACAGCAGCTCCAGTTCCTTCACACAGTCAGTCAGGAGCTGCAGCTGAACACACTTCCTATAGGAAGTCATCAGGGATGCTGAGAGATTCCCTGATCTCCTTCATCCTGCAGGAACATCATACCACGTCCTTGATATCCCAACTACTCTGTTAGGAGTAATTTCTCTAACTACCAATGTTCAATTTACAAACCTTCATTAACACCATTCACTCCTTGGAGTTGTCAATAGACAAAACCACTTTTCATTTTTCCACTCTCCAAACATGGGAATATGCTGCACTGTACTGAAATGAACAGCATTTCTGACTTAAGGTTTCACTTAACAAATTGCCCCAGGAACACATCTTATTTTAAAAATCACTCTATATAAAAACTATCATTTTTATCCCAATCTGAATGACTTGAATTTAAATTCCTCAGATGTTGTGATGGGAATCAAACTGATGTCACTAGATCAGTAGTTCAGGCCTCTGGCCAATAAGCTACCCCACTCTTAACAGCATGTAAAATGAAACTAATACCAAACCACTTGCACTGAACCCCTGTTGAAGGGTCTCGGTCCAAAATGTCAACTGTACTCTCTTCCATAAGTGTTGCCTGGCCTGCTGATTTCCTCCAGCTTTGTGTGTGTACTGCACTGAAGCCACCCCCCTCACTGAAACAATTTGCTCTCTACATTGAGCATTTTTATTCCACATATATGTATTACATACAGTTGAAAGGCAGCCAGAAGTATCAATTTTTCAAATTCACCATGTATTTCATCAGCTTCTACTTAGAAGCTTTAAGTGCCTGAATGAATGATTACGGCCAAAGTGACAAGGCCATGTACATGACACGTTATATTATTCAAATAGTAATTCATCCATTATACATTATTCTTCCATTATTCCAATAGTAATTTTTACATTATACATTCCATTATATATCTTTGTGCCTTTTTAGAGTCTGTTTTGATTCAGGTAACTACTTCAATCAGTTCTGCAGTCTAGAATGCTTAGGATAGTATAACTTCTCGGAAACGGAATTGGAACAGGAATAGTAATATACAAATTTTCCAATGAACCACAATTAAAGGCATATACTCCCCCTTTGTCCAAAATAATTTTATCATCAATTCCCGTCAAGTCAATATAGTTAAATAATAAGAGGGATTTCAGAAACTATACAAAGAGCATTTTTGTTTGAAGTGGTTACATGATTAAAGGATTTGAGCTTTTGAAGAAAAGTGTCAAGTGTACATGCCACCTAAACATGCAATGTTAGCCTATTCACACAAAATTTTGCAATCTTAAGAAATTTAACTCATCCAGATTTTATGACATACCCTATGCAAATCAACAACTGCTTTGAACACCAACATTCATAATACAGATAACAAATTGAACTTGAAAGGACAATTTAAGCATAATAGCAACTCATCATTGACTATATATTATGGCTTTTATCACCACAGAAAACTTATTGCTTTTACTGTCCCAATTCTTACTTTTACATCAAAGTTAATAACTTTGTATTACAGACATGGCTTCAGTGAAACCGACTTTTAAAATCATTTTATAGTTTTAAAACCACCTATATTTCATTTCTGACATTCCTTTTAGCACGAAATATTTAAATACTGCCAGATGGGATCCATTAAATTAATAATTCTTCATGGCCCGACCAAAAGGACAAAAATGTCATCACTGCAATTTAAAAACAATGCATCATTCAACTGATTCTGGATTTAGAAAATTCATTAAAATTTACCATTTGAAACCGCATATGTCCGTAGGACAAGTATTGTTTTAATTAAACTTAAAACATGCAGATTACCTGAAACAATTTGTAACATCTGAGGTTGTATTTAGATTATCCATTATTAAATTATACAAAACTATTAGTCTCAGTTTTTAAAATTTTGTTCGCCAAATTTATACATTTTCAAGCAGATGGGTTTTAACATTCATGAGTACTCAAGCACGCATTTCTAATTTCAACTGTTGAAAAGATTGTTTCAGTGCATAATGCAATTAAATCAAAAAAGTCATTTTCTCCTTTATTGCATCATTGTCAACATTCTTTTTCTCATTTTAAATGTGTTAAACATATAAGGAAGAGTAATAAACAAATGCTGAGAATAAAAGTTTGTAGGATTCATAGTCTGGATTGTCCTACATTCAAGGATCTCAATCAAATTACACAATAGAAAAAAAAGTAACCAGAAACATGTGGGACATGAACCGAAGAATCCTCCAAAAGTGAGGATGTGAAACTCTTCAGCGCTGAGGATATTAAACATCAAACCACACAGTGCCCCGATAAAGAGTCCTACAGCCATGAGCTGGGCCGCTGAGGTGATCAAACCCAAAAATCCTACACCTTCCTCCGGCAGCAGCGAAAGGCAAATTGGTTGAGCACAGGCACTGAACACCCACTCGCCTTTTGCTCTCACTCTCATCAATTTTAGCCTTGCTTGATGTATTAACCGGTGAGGAGTAATGGAGCCAACCATGGATTCGCATTCCGCCATTAGGAAACAATGGCCACACACTCTGCTCTCCATCTCTCCGCATTCCCCAGGAGACAGCCAGTGCCAGATCGCTCAATCAGCCCAAAGACACATCAAAATGGAAATTACAGACTGCAACTTATCACAGCTCAGGAGAAGCACCTTTAAAAGTAGTTGTTTCGTAAGCATTCTTCAGGATGTCGCCACTGGTCACATCATTGTAATCAAAATTGTTATGTTGCTAAAATGTCATGCAAGTACATAAAATGCAGATTTCAATGTATAATTTGGGGTAAATGGGGTGTTCAGGAGGAGTAGCACCTCTGGTGAAGGGGCTTGTTGTGTCCATTCTGGGGCAGCTCAATCACCTTTAGTCCACACTGGACACCCGGCTCTCACCTGTGGCTCCAAGTAGCTCTTAGCATGTGACAGAGGCCACATCCCAGTCCTCCACTTCAATAGGCAGGCTACACAAGTGAGGGTAGCCAGCAGCCCCATACCCCAGTGAGTTAAGGCCATGCCCATCCCAGCGTACGATGTCATCTCAGCTACAGTGAGATCCGACAGCCAGGAAGGCGGTTCTGCAGCACTCTGTGGAGACCGAAGGGCATGACGAGGCACAGACGATGTCAAGGTCATCAGCTGCAACCAGGGAAGACCCCAGTTTGTGATGCTTGCTTGTGTCACTGGACTCCGACTTCTCAGGTCAAGGGAGTCGAACTGCCCCAGTGCAACGGATTTTCACTTCCAAAACCCTCCTGTGCAGGTTTCTTGTCATCATGGGACACAAAGGACCACTACCATGTTAATTTTCGTAAATAATTATACGTTTGTTATGATAATGTTTGGTAAATGTAATTCAACTAAACAAATGTTATTATACATTCCTCAGCATTTTTATTGAACTATTTGAAGAGTATCCAGATTTAATTACTATCGTTTGAACATCCCATAAATACAGGTATAGGTGAGCATCTCACAAGCAGCAGCAAGTTATGTGAATACTTGCCAGCTACTCCATGTTCCTGGGTTAACATGAGAACCAGAACTCCTCCAATCAACATTTTCAAATTGAATGCTACTGTCCCAGATTGTAATCTACATTAACTGACCAGGCTGTGAATTGTTTGCAATTACTGTAACAGAAAGGAATACACTATAGAGGCAAGTAACAGCTGATTTATACTTGTGCATCAAGTGTGCGCCGTAAGTACGGCGTAGCCGTGTATCCTACGCCGTAGCCTAACGTGCACCTTTCCCAAAATGTAACTGACCCTAACCATCTGCGGTGACGCAGACGGAACAACTGTGATCGGTCCGCTTGGTAGCATCACATCTCCTCCTACGCTGCAATAGCTTCCCATTGGGTGACTGAAGGGCAGGGAAGGAACTCTGGCTGCAATGCTTTCCATAAAGCTTTACAGACCTCCGAAATTATGGAGGACCCTGTGCTTGACGCCAGTTTGTAGCTAGCTGCTACAGCCTTTTGACTTCCACCTGAAGCTAAAACTTGAATGGTGATTGCCAGTCTCTGAGTATACTGTGCGTACACTGATACGAAATAAATGGTTGGAGACGATGAACCAAATCGTCAAATCTACCTGCCAACATCCGAGTATATGTGAAATGTATTTCCTCATCCATGTCTCTCAGTGGCCAGACAAGCACAGAAAATTCACCCTCCTTCAGATTCAGTAGCCATTGTTTGAGGTTTGAGTTTCTGCGTGTTGAGTTTCAACACGCAGAAACTCAACACAGTGGCATAGAAACCCCACCGCCAACTAGTGTTTTGGCAGTGAATTGCAGAGACGCAGACACACCAACGCACAAGTATAAATGCTCACAACGGCGTACCCACTTGCGTAGGCTACGGTGTAAGCTAGTACACACAAGTATAAATCAGCCTTAATTGAGGGGCAGACACATGTTTGCCTATCAATGCAACCTTAAATACACCAGTAAGTGATGTTGTCAGAATCAGACTTAATATCACAGGTACATGTGGTGAAATTTGTTGTTACGCAGCAGCAGTACATAACAATACCTAATAAAAACTGAATTACAGTAAATATGTAATAGTTAAATTAAATAAGTAATGCAAAGTAGTGAAATAGGGTTCATGGATTCAATGTGCATTCAGATTTGGATGGCAGAGGGGAAGGAGTTGAGTGTGTGTCTTCAGGCTTCTGTACCTCCTCCCTGATGGTTCTAAATGTAATTCAAAATATTACTGGTGAAAAGTTTTCAGCCGCATGAAACACTTGGCACGATCCAGAAAATGTAAAGCATTACAGTGAGAAGCAATTGGAATTTATTATTGTCATGTGTACTACGGCAGTGACAACTTGCTGAACACCAGGATTCTAATTCTGCAAATCTGAGGAGGTGCGTTGAAAGGATGCTTAATTTTCACCACTTACGATTGCAATAGGTAAAACTACATGTGCATGAGCATAAATGGATTTCTGCACATAATCAAAAGGGCAAATCTGATTCAAAATCCTTGTCAGCCCTATGCTCTTACATTGACAGACATAAAGACTAATTTACTTTCCAGAATTTGAACAAGTATGAGAGCGGTTTCAAGGACTGATTGCAACAATTCCAAACCAGGTAGCTTAACCAGACTGAAGTTTGGTCTTCAAGGATATTTTGGTTGTGCCAAAACCTCACATTACAGAAGAGGTTAGACGTGTGATTTCAGCCAATGGGAGGCAATTCACTGCACTGGTGATTAAGTTATAATGTGCACGTGACCATTGTAAAACATAACAAAGAAAAAAAATCTGAGATACACAACCATGGAGGCAAACTGGCCATTAGGTAGAGATGCTTATCACTCCCAATGTCTCTATTATTAGATGACTACATTCCAGATCACCTATTTGCAGGTCTAAAGGAGGGTGAACTGGAAGAAAGGTGTTGATTGAAAGATTTTCTTATACTGGGGGGGGGGTGAGTGTAAACTCCAAAATTATTCCATGTTTAAGTGTGATCTGAGCAATAAGAACAAGTACAATCTGATAATTTAAAAAAATCTTCTTGCAAACCATAAATTGATCACTTGGCATAATAAAATTAGTTAATCTCTTGAAGCTACATTAAACCAGATCACTGTTATAAAAGGAACCAGGTGTGTTTTTTTTTTAAAAAAAAACACTTTTGTGCCAACCAAAAGTAAACTGAAAAGTAAACTGATGCATCTGAACTAATCCATTTGCCGTGACCCAATTAATAATAAAACAGAAATTCAGAAAGTTTATATGTTCATGATTCAGGATTTGATGTATAGCTGTATGGATGCTGCCTGAAATGTTTAGCATTCCAATATTGTCACAAAGGGTTAAGTTTAAGTGAAAGCATACATATGAACCCAACTAGAATATTGCCATCCATTCTTATAGGTGGATCAAAAGAAATACTTGAAATTGCAATACATATAAATTTTTTAAAAATCAGTATCTCGTCTCTTTTCAGGGAGCTTTTCTTCACAGCAAAAGGACACACGCAGCCTTATCACGCATTATCGCCGTGCGTACAAAAGCGGGCTGTAAAAAGCCAACCGAACATAAACTCCATCTAAACAGCGTTATCTTCACAGCGTTTGACTCTCCACCAAATGGCAGAACCCAGGAAATTTGCCTTTGAACAACAGGAAACGTAAGCATCTGTCACCTCCCATTGAGAAGAAAATGGATTAGAGGGACCGACAAAGAATTCCTCAGGAAGACATCGCTCTAAATATGCAACGCAGTAACACGCGCAACCTAATCTGCAACATCATGACTCTTACCCGGACAGAAATAGTGCAGCATAATTTTCAGTTCTACCCAAAGCACATGCATCTGATTAAATTAGGTCCCCTTCCATCCAATGTCTCCAATGCACACAAAACTCAAATTCTTCTTTTTATAAAATGTGCTGTTGGCCACTTTGAGCCACACAGAATTCAGACTTCAATACCGTGGCACATACAACGATGCTCCTAAACATTACGTTGAAAGCTGCCCTCCCCCCCCAACACACTTTCCTGAACTCCCAATTCCAAAGCTATTAATTCCACTTCAACGTCTGCAAAGTTAAATAAAATACAGGAAATCGTTCGACCAAAATTAGCCTCGAATGAATGTAATCACCTTATCCCTTGGGTACTTAAAACTTTCGCAACCACATTTTTGTTTGAAAAAAAATGCATCAGCAGCCTGTTCCAAAGGAAGACTTGCATGTACCAAACGGAAATCTGGAAGAACTGTAACTCACAAACAAGGGTCAAATGTTAATCACTGAGTTTAGTAACCTCTAAAAACAATCGTATTGCTTGTTAACGTGAAGCGCGATGTTTCCCGATCCAAACGTGGATTCGTCAAAGCGGACAGGAAATGAGAAGTTTATTCGAGTTTACCTAGTTCAGCATTGTTTGCTGGGAACACATAAAGGGGGAAGGGGGGGAGAAACAGTTTCTCCGTGCAGATATTTTGCAAAGTTAACTGCACAACTCTCAAGTTTTTACCTTTTTTAAAAAAAAAGTTACTGTAAAGAGGCTTAAACGCTATTGTGAACTAAATTCTCAATGGTTCTGATTTGAAATATTCAAGTTGCAGTTTCGAGTTAAGTAATCCATTTTTTCACCTCTAAAACTAAATTCGCCGGTCCACCTTCAAAATTCTTACCTGTGGAAATCTCTCCGAAAAGTGGGCAGCACATAAACAGAAGCAGCGCGATGTATTTCCCAGAGAGCGTCGATTTTATGCTGGCTTTGTACATCACTCGTTAGTTCAACGCAACCAGAGCAGCTACAAAATAGGCGACCTGGCCGTGCTCATCCAAGAGGTTCAGCGGTGCCCCCCAGGGAGACCCAACCACGAGAGAGAGCAACACCAAACTGCACCGTTCTACAGAGCCGCTGCTCTCTTCTGCAGACTCCCTCCCGGTGCAGCATCAAAAGCTCAGCTACCACCGACTTGATCAAATTCGGCTTCTCAGCCAAGCTTTTGCAACATCCCCTGCAGCCGAGAGAGCGCACGATTTATGGTCCTGCACAGTCTTTTCCCCCTCACGCTCAAACTTTGGGTCTGTGTACGTGTGCGCGCCACCCCGAGGGCGCGCGCCAGACGCAGGCGCCCGTGTTCGGTGAGACCCCCCAGAGCGCGTGCCCGCGAGCCAGGCGTCAAGACCCAGGGCACAACGCCCCTGAGTAGAAGATAACAGCGCGGCCTACAGGTGGGGAAATGCAGTCCACAGAGCTGGGGAAGGATTCTCCGACAATGCATAGCAACAGAAAAAGGAAATACACAAATTAATCTGGAATGGACACTTCGAAACAGTCACTAATCTTATTTCGTTGTGCTGCGCTCAGTCCTACACTGTTCTCCCTTTTAATTATAGATATTGCAACAAAAACTATGCGATTATTTTATAATTGTGGCACTTTTTAATTTTACCGTGCCATCAGATTGTTAACTTAGGTGTCAGTGTTTATATCTGGAGGGTTAGAATTGCACAGCGGAGTTGGGTTAAATCTCAATCATTTGTGGTCCATTTTCTAGAAAGGATAAGAAGGCAATACAAAAGGTCATAAAGAGATCAGCAAAAATTATACAGGAACTTTTAACTATCAGGAAAGGAGGCTGCGTCTTTTGGAAAGTTATTGCTGATGGGCGCTTCACAGGGTCATACAGCATAGAAGAGGCCCTTCAGCCTAAATTGTCCATGCTAACCAAGTTAAAATACCTCATAAATGGAGAAAAGCACCATCAGTAGCAATGAATGTATTAATTAATCTGCCAGACACACAGCTGTCTGTGGTATGCAGCATCTGTGCAAAGAGAAGCAACAGTAACATTTCAGGTCAAAGTTTCCTCATCAGAACTTCAAAACTGAGGAGATAAGTTAGTTTTAAGTAGTAGGGTGGAAGGGCGGGGAGGGGGTTGGTGGAGAAGGCAAAGGGTGAGACCACAATGGCAGAGCTGATTCCGAGGAGCCATCTAGTAAATGGTTAATAAGGGAAGTTAGAGACAGAACGAAAGCAAAAGGACATGTAAAATCTGAAAAGCAAGTCAAAGCTGCGGCTGAGACCTTGAGTCAAAACTGGAATGCTGGAAATGTCCAACAGGTTAGTGAAAAAAAAACTGAGTTAACAATACACATAGCTGCCTTAGAGCAGAATTGCCCAGTGCTGCCATTGATTGCATCACCTAGAGGACTTGATTGGGATGAAGTGAAGAAGGATTGTAGGATTGCATCTCTTGTTGTATGGGAGGGTGCTGTGAGAAGAGGAGTGATAGGTGCAAATGGAAGAGGGAGCCAAGGAGTTACAGAGTGAATGATCCCCTTAAAAAGCTGAAAGGAAAGGGTAAGGGATGACGTATCGAGTTGAAGGTGATGGAAAATGGGGAGGATAATTTGTTGAATGCAGAAACTAATGAGATGAGATGGAAGTGAAGGCCTGATCAAAACTAAGTTTGCTGTTTTTGGAAGGAGAGTGAGTGAGTGCAGGTATTTGAACTAGATGAAAATTGACTTATGGCTTTGTCAACTATCATAGAAAGGAAGACATGGTTAAGAAATAAGGTCTGATTAATGGACTGGTTTTCATACGGTTCACCTTTGACATTTCCTTTCTCTTTCTGGACTCGCTGTCTCTATTTCAGGACATAGGCTAGCAATAAACACAAGCCCACAAACCTCCACAACTAGCTTACTCATACTTCATCCTTTAAGGGTCCCATTTCATTCTTGTGGTTCTTCATCCCCGTTATATCTGCTCTAATGAAAAGATTTTCCACACAGGTTCCTCTTATGTAATGGTAAGATGGTGGTGTGCTTGGACTCAGCGGCCGCTCTGGGTCTGGTATAATTGTTCATCCTCTGTGTCCTTTTTATGACCGCAAGACTGCTGGATACTAAGAACAACAAGTACTAAAGGTCTACCCCATCAGCAAGTTGCTCAATAACAATGGAGCTGAACTTTTATTGTGTGGTCACCTGGACCACTGTTGTGGCGAGTGATTGTCTTGGGTGTTCTGCTTGCAATCACAAGACCCTGTTGGACATTGAAAATGTAGGATACTGTGAGTCTGATTCACTGGATTATTGGAAAGACCAATGGCAGGGAAGCCACGTTGCCTTGGTTGTTGGGTGGACAAGGTCCTCATACCGTGGTGTCATCTGTTGCAGCCGCCCAGCGGAGGACATGCCAAAGGTGGTAGAGAAGAGAGCAGAGGCATCTTTTGAGTACACTGGAATCAATACCGGGTTGGGGGTTGGCCTCTCCCATCGGTGCAATCCTCCAGTGTTCGCTTGGTGCTGTCCTCAGGTGTACGCTCAATGGAAGAACAAGCTGGACCAGGACAACTTGCCATCAGTCTCCAGGCCATGCCACTCAGAGACTTGGCCTATATTTTTTTTTCTTTGTGACTATATGCTTTTCTGCTATCATAACCATATGTACTATTTGTGCTCTGTGCTGTAGGTAATGTGTTTTTCACCTTGGCCCCAGAAGAACACTATTTTGTTTGGCTATACTTGTGTATGGTTGAATGATACTTAATCTTGAGCTTGAAGAAAAGCCACTGTTGGAGATTTTCTAGCTACAGGAGAATAGATGGGATAGAATGGGTAAAGGCAGTCCCACTGGAAAATGGTGGAGAACTATGATAAGCTACTTTAGTGTTGTGACAGAAAGAAACGCTAGATTGTTTTGGTTTAAAAATTGGCAGAAATTTGGTAGGTGACATTAAATTCTAGCACATTGGACATGAAATGGATGTTGCAGGTGAAGTGCTTGTAAGGATAGAGGGATTAAACGCTGTTTGAGGAAGTGGTTGGTGAACATATATTTAAATGAGATCAAAGTATACTTGGTATGATGGTGAGTTTTGAAAGGATTCTACCTGAGAATACTGAAGTGTTTATTAGCATGGAGGATAATTGAGAATGTGTGTGGTCAACATTTTGGTGGTGAACAGGTGTTTTTAAAATCTCAGTAAGTGAAAATAATTCAATATTCTAGTCTTTATAAATTCATCTATATGAAAAGCTTATTACTAATGTTTTTGAATCAATTATTTCAGAATGCATTTGGAAAAGGGGTAATTGAATTCAACAGGTTAAGTCTTGTGTAAAGTGAAGATACACTCCATAATTAAGATAAGATTGGTTTGCCATAACTCTCTGTTTGCCTTACTTTAAATTTAATTGTTGAATTGCAATGCATGTCCAAACATGAATTAAAATATTTATACACGAGTACTAAAAAAATCATACCAAGTACATTGCAATTTAACTGTAGCCATATATTTCCACTGGTGATATTCCAGACCTACTATTGTGAGTTTTAACCTCTTGATAACAGTAAGAACTGGCATTCTGCATCTCACTGGTGTTGTCTGATTCTCATACTGCAGAACGTAACGAACAACCAAACTGGGTAATATTGCCAAACACTACTTATCACGTTTCCAACCAATTCTTATCACTTCTTTGGAATAAAGTGTTGGAAGGTGGTCAGGCATTATCACGGTAATAGAACTTAGCTTAGTGTTAGTGATGGAGCATTTTGTAGTCACATATGAAATATATTATTGACCTAGAATCTAAGGTAGCAGTGATTGGGGAAACCACAGTGAAACTGACAACAACTTGGATCGCTTGTTTACACACAAGTTAATGTGGGAATTCTAAATTTGCTGTCACTCATTTAGTCCATCTCCAAAGGCTGCAAAACTAAACTCTCCAGTGTTGAAATTGACATGGAAATAAACAAGGCAATGTTAACCATGAGCTAAATGGGCAATATTTACAAAGCTACCTTAACAGATATCTAGACCAGGGGTTCCCAACCTGGGGTCCATGGACCCCCTCAGTTAATGGTAGGGGTCCATCCCATTCAAAAAGTTGGGAAGCCCTGGTCTAGACCCAGGTATAAGAAGCTGAACTGTTTTCACATTGTGGGGCCAAAAAAAATCGGGATGGAAGAAGATTGTTAGGAACATCTCAGGAGATCAAGTTGGACAGTTTAAATAGATTAATAATTAAAGGATTTTTTAATGCTCTGTCCCAAGTGCTTAATTCCTTTTTCTATTTCAATCAGGCCATCTCTTGTCCTACCATACTTCATAGAGTATTCATTTATCCCTTATAGGATTATCCTCATATCCAAGGAATTTTTTAAGACAAGTATATCTAATCCTAGGGAAATCCATCCTACTTTAGATGTAGACAACAAAACTGCACACAATATTCAAAGTCTGTACAATTTTACATGAGCTGCAATACGCACAGTAGATCATTTGAAGATATTTACCATCTTGCTTGTTACATACACCTGTTACGGTGCGTTCTTCAGTTACCTTATAAGGTAACTGTAGCCATCAGCCAGGAGCAGATGTCATCAGGTGGTTCCCTACCTTCACCGAGTGTTTCAACCCTTAACCACAACACTCTCCAGTTGGTGGGCCGGCAGTGGTGGCCAAATCACTGCCCATCTGCTCCTTTTTTAACTCAATTGAATATCTAGAAATATTCTAATCTATTCATGCAGTGACAGATGTTTGAAGCCACAAGTTCAGATGAGATCCTGCCCACTGGCAATACATGTTGGGTACTCAGTGATGACAATACAATTGAATATTAAAGTTAGCTAGGTGGTTAGAGATAGCCACTTCCTGGCAGTTTTGTAACATAAATGTTATTTGCCATGCTGCTTAATTTTGTTGCATGCAACCATGAACTGCTTCATTTATTGAGGTAATTTGAATAGTAAAAGGCATTCAGGACAGCAGAAATCCAATAATCCACGATGTAATTAGTCAGAAATCCTAATGGTTCAATACTTGGCACACGTTAAGTTTTTCTGCACTCCCTCGAAACTTCCTTGCCAATTCCATTCCTGCCTCACCTTATCCATTCCCTTCCACCTACATTAGGGGCCTATTGTTCCCTCCACTATTTTGACAACTTCCAATTCCTTGTCCACGACTGCCTGATCATCACCATTGATGTCCATTCTGTATCTACCTCCATCATCCACCAGGAAGGTCTTAGGGCCCTCAGCTTCTTTCTTGACAAAGACCCAACCAATTTCCACCCCGCCAATATTCTTATTCAACTTGCAGAACTTGCTCTTACACTTAAGAACTTCTCTTGCTAATCAGTTTGTTATTGTCAATATAGCAAGGCATAGTGAAAAACTTTGCTTTGCAAGTCATCCATACAAACCATTTCAACGCATCAGTGCCTTGAGGCAGTACAAGGGAAAAGCAATAACAGAATTCAGAATATAATGCTATAATTATAGAGAAAGTGTAGTGTAGGCACACAGTAAGGTGCAAGGCCGTTGTAAGGTAGGTTGTGAGATCAAGAGTCCATCTTGTTGTACAGTACTCTTATACCAATGGAATGGAACCTGAACTTGAGCCTGCACTTTTATGCTATTGTACTTTTGGCCTGATGAAAGGGAGGAAAAGAAAATGCGCAGAATGGGTGGGCCTTCCTCTTACCATCTACAAATCAAAGATATCACCATGGCTACTCAAATGGTCCCCAGCTGTACCTGTCTTTCCACTGGCTGTGTGAAATTGCCCTTGTTCCAAACTTACAAAGGTAAAAACTCCCCAGCATTTTCTCATCTTCATAAATGATTACATTGGTGCTGCCTTTGGCAATCATGAGGAACTTGTCAATTGTACCACTTTTGTTACTAACTTCCACCACACCCTCAGATTCACAGATGATATCTGACATTTCTCTCTCTTTCCTAGATCTTTGTCTCCATCTCAGGAGACAAACTATCCATGAATATCTATTATAAACCTACTGCCTCCCGTAGCTTTATTGACTACACCTCTTCCTACCCTGTCACATGTAAGGATGCCATCCAGTTTTCCTGATCTTAAGATGATGTTTTCCATTCCAGGGCTTCTGAAATATCTTCCTTCCTCTGGAAACATGGCTTCCTTCTTCCATAGTTGACAGTGTCCCCCTCACACTTCATCCATTTTCTCAACAACTGCTCTCATCAACGCCCCCCCTCCCTAGATAAGACAGGGATAGTTTCCTTGGTCTTCATCTTTCACCCTACTAGTCCCTGAAACCAAAATAGCGTTCTTCACCATTCCTGCCATACGCAATAAATCATATTACCAGTCACATCTCTCCACTTCACTGCTCTTTGCAAGCAGTGCTCTCTCATGAACCCTTTTTGCTCCTCTCTGTTTTCTGACGCTTTCCCTGCATTTGTAAGAGATGCAAACTGTGTTCCTATACCATCTTCTTTACCAGCATCCAGGGACAGAAACAACCCTTCCAGGTGAGGCAAAGATTCACATGTACCTTCTCCAAGCTCATCTATTGCTTTCGGTGCTCTCAATATGGCCTCTTCTACATTAAACCAATTTGGCAAGGGTGGGGAAACAGAGTGATAGGGCTGAGGTTGGGCAGGTGGAATACAAATAGATGCAGTGTGTAGTGAGACTGTGAGGAAGGATAGGCAGATGATCAGGCAAAACTGAAAAGGGTGATGAATACAGGACTGAAGATACGTAGTTTATGGAATAAGGTAGATTATCTTGTAGCTCAGTTAAAGATTGGCAAATATGATGTTGTGGGCCTTACTGAGTCGTGGCTGGAAAAAAATCATAGTTGGAAGCTTAACATTTAAGGATACACATTGTATTGAAAGGACAAGCAGGTAGGCAGAGGGGGGTGGCATGGCTCTTTTAGTAAAAAAAAATAAAATCTTTAGAAAGAGGTGACAAAGGATTGGAAGATGTAGAATTCTTGTGGGTTAAGAAACTGCAAGGCTAAAAATACCCTGATAGGAGTTATACACAGGCTTCCAAATAGTAGCCAGGATGTGGGATTCCAATTGCAATGGGAGATAAATAAAGCATGTAAAAAGGATAATGTTACAATAGTCATGAGGGATTTAAATATGGAGGTAGATTGAGAAAATATAGTTGAAGGAAATAAAGTTGAGAAAATAAGAGCAGGAATTTTTTTAGAATGCCTACAAGATGGTTTTTAGAGCAGCCTGTGGTTGAGCCCACAAGAGAAAAGGCAATTTTTGATTTGGGTGTTGCATAATGAACTAGATTTGATTAGGGAGCTTAAGGTAAAGGAACCTTTAGGAGACTAAGATCATGATATGCTAGAACACACCCTGCAGCTTGAGAGGGAGAATATGAAGTCATATGTATCAGTATTACAGTGGAGACATGATAATTACAGAGGCATGAGACCAGGAGCTGGCTAAAGGGAATACGAGCAAGGATGATGGCAGAACAGCAATAGCTGGAGTTTTTGGGAGCAATTCAGATGATGCAAGATAGATATATCCCAAAGATGAAGAAGCATTCTAAAGGGAGGATGATACAAGCATGGCTAAAAGGAAAGTAAAAGACAGCATAAAATCAAATAAGAGGGCATTTATTATGGAAGAAATAATGGAAAGTTAGAAGATTGGAAGCTTTTAAAAACCAACACATGGCAACTAAAAACCAAAAGGAGAGAAAAGATAAAACAGCCAATAAGCTAGCCAATACTATAAGAGGATAACAAAAGTTTTTTCAGAGATGTATGGAGTAAAATAGAGTGGAGCGTGTACATCAGACCAATGAAAAATGATGCTGGAGAGGTAGCAATGGGGGAACAAATAAATGATGAACTTAAGTATTTTGCATTAGTCATCACTCTGGAAGAGATTAGCAGTATGCCAGAAATCTGTGTGTGTCAGGGGCATAAGTGAATGCAGTTTTTTTCCCCCAAAGGAGAAGGTGCTTGGGAAGCTGAAAGGTCTGAAGGTAGATAAGTCACCTAGACAGTTTCTGAAAGAGGTAGCTGAAGAGATTGTGGAGGCATTAGTTGTGATTGTTCAAGAATCACTAGATTCTGGAATGGTTCTAGAGGACTGGAAAATTGTGAATGCCACTCCACTCTTTAAGAAGGAAGGGAGGCAGAAGAAAGGAAATTATAGGCGAGTTAGCCTGACTTCAGTGGTTGGGAAGATGCTGGAGCCCATTATTAAGGATGAAGTTTCCGGGTACTTTGAATGTATGATAAAACAGGCCAACGTCAGCATGGTTTCCTTCGGAGGAAATCTGGCCTGACAAATGTGTTGGAATTCTTTGAGGAAATAGCAGGCAGGATAGACAAGGTCTGTTTACCAGCCTTTTCAGAAGGCCTTTGCCAAAGTGCTACACATGAGGCTACTTAGCAATATAAGAGGCCATGGTATTACAGGAAAGATAAAAAGATAGCATGGATAGAAGATTGGTTGATTGGTAGGATACAAACAGTTGGAATAAAGGGGGCCTTTTCAAGGCTGGCTGCTGGAGACCAGTGATGTTCCCCAGGGGTCACTGCTGGGACCACTTTTTTCATGTTATATGTGTGTTAATGATTTGGATGACAGAGCTGATGGGTTTGTGGCCAAGTTTGTGGACAAAACGGAGATAGGTGGAGGGGCAGGTATTGTTGAGGAAGCAGGAGGTCTGCAAAAGTATTTAGACAGATTGGAGAATTGGCAAAGAAGTGGCAGATGAAATATAGTCCAGGAAACTGTATGGTCATGCACTTTGATAGAAGGAATAAAGGCATGAACTATTTTCTAAACAGGGAGAATATTTAAAAGTCAGAGGTGCAAAGGGATTTGGGAGTCCTCATTCACATTTCCCTAAAGGTGAACTTGCAGGTTGAGTCAGTGGTAAGGAAGGCAAATTCAATGCTAGCATTTATTTTGAGGACTAGAATATAAAGGAAAGGATGTAATGCTGAGATTTTCTAAGGTATTGGTCAGACCGCATGGGATACTGTAAGCAGTTTTGAGCACCTTATTTCAGAAAAGATGTGCTGCCATTAGAGAGGGTCCAGAGGATGTTCGTGAGATTGGTTCCAGGAATGAAAGGGTTAGCATGACCCCCAGGCTATCCTGTTAATTTACGGCCTGTTTTGGAAGAATATATTCCATCTGTCCATGGACAGATGCTCACATCCAGTAAAGTGAAACCTCTCTTCCCAGCATTATTCTAGGCACAATCATTGATTTTCTAATCACTCGTTCTTAAACTGCTCTGCCACATGACTGGGGAAATGATCCTCGGAATACCGCATATGACTCTTTCTCCCAACACTTCTATTCTTTGTTACAAATAATTTCACTGAGTTTAGGGTTTACTTTACCAATGCCCCTGATACCCACAAAGATCTACTTTACAGATGCACTTCTCACATGCTGCCTTTTCTGCTCTTAAAAATGCCTAACAGGTGAAGCAACACACACAAAATGATGGAGGAACCTAGCAGGTCGGGCAGCGTCTGTGGGAAGGATAGACAGTCGACGTTTTGGGCCGAGACCCTTCATCAGGATTCAGGTCTCAGCCTGAAACATTGACTGTTTATTCCTTTCCTCCAGCATTTTGTATGTGTTACTCAGAATTTCTTGCATCTGCCAAATCTCTTGTGTTTGTGATTTTCTGAAGCCTGGAATAATTGGTCCAGATTGTCTGGATTTTTCTGAATGAGACCCATTGACTGGACTGGCTGTTGATGTATGTCAGCATTGTCCACTGACCTTTCAACATCTGGAAAAGTAATCTTGCTGAATGCAAACATGTTGGAGCTCAACAGCAGCAGGGTCTTGCCTGGTGCAGCTGAGACATGAGATCATATACCAGCCATCCAATTTCAAGAACAATGATTTGGTCGGCAGCAAAGCCATATTCCAACTTGCTTTTTATCAGAACTCTCAAGATTTAAGTAAAACATTCAAAAAGATCCCTTATGACAGATATCCCACCTCTCCCAGAAGTTCCGGGAGTCTCCTGCATATTGATAGTGGCTCCCTGATGCCCAGAAATTATATACAATATCCTGGAAATCGATTTTTTTGAGAGTGAGAGGGAGAGGGAGCGCAAAAGCGGGCATCCTGATTGGTCTCTCTTCGTGCTAAGTAAACCTGTCAGTTTTCTCTGTGGGCGGGCTTTACAGTCGACCTCAAAAATAATGACAGTGTTGCTCGCTGCACTGGTTGCAACAGTGACTTTACTATTGCCAATGGTGGGTTAGAATGTAAATGGTGAGTTTAACAGGTGTCATTCATTCATTAGCATAGTCAACGTTATTTAAACTAGCTGGCTAGCTGCTAAGGAGCTGCTCTATTGATGTCCTACGTGATGAGGCCAAACTCCCTGTAGACTTGCTTAAAGTTGTAATAGAATAAATATAATGTAATATAAGTATATATTTTAATGTCACATTGTCTGCATATACCCAACTTGGTTTACAGATTAGACAAAATCACTAAAGAAGGTATTACACACACCCTTGGAGTCGACTGGGGGGGGGGGGGGAGAGGTGATATGGGGTTGTGGGGGGTGGGGGTGCTACCTCCCTGAAATGAGTTTTTGCAGGGTGGGATGTCTGCCTTATGATAAACCAATCCAGGAGATCAAGGCACATTGTGAAATGGTAGACTGGATTCAAAATTGGCTTGGCCATTGGAGACAGGGTAGTGGTGGAGCAGTGTTATTCTGACTGGTGATGTTCTGCAGGGATCAGTGCTGGAATCTCTGGTGTCTCTGTTGATTTGGTTCAAATTGTAGGTAGACATGAAAATTGGCAGAGTTATGGATAGTGAGGAAGGTTGTCAAAGGATGTAATGGGATATAGATCAGTTCGAAAAGCGCACAGGGTAAAGGAGTTAAATCCAGACAAGTGTGAAGTTTGTACATTGTGAAGTCAAATGTATGCAGAAAAATGTCAGTACCCTTGGGATCTTGCGTACAAGCCTATAGCTCCCTCAAAGTTCCAAGGAAAGTGCCACAGAGTGATAACGAAGGCATATGATATGCTTGCCTTCATCAGTCAGGGCAATGAGTTTAAGACATCAGCAGTATACCAGACACACAAGGGTGTCAGGGAAGAGAAGTGTGCGCAGTCACAATTACAACAGAGAAAGTACTCAGGAAGCTGAATAGCCTAAGGGTAGATAAATCTCCCAGACCAGATGGAATGCACCCTCGTGTTCTGAAGGAAGTAGCTGTGGAGATTGCAGCGGCATTAGCAATGATCTTTCAAAAGTCAATAGATTCTGGCATGGTTCCGGAGGACTGGAAGATTGCAAATGTCACTCCACTATTTAAGAAGGGGGCAAGGAGGCAAAAAGGAAATTATAGACCTGTTAGCTTGACATTGGTGGTTGGGAAGTTGTTGGAGTCGATTGTCAAGGATGAGGTTATGGAGTACCTGGAGGCACATGACAAGATAGGCAGAACTCAGCATGGTTTCCTTAAAGGAAAATCCTGTCTGACAAACCTATTGCAATTTTTTGAGGAAATTACAAGTAGGCTCGACAAGGGAGATGCAGTGGATGTTGTGTATTTGGATTTTCAGAAGGCCTTTGACAAGGTGCCGCACATGAGGCTGCTAAACAAGATACGAGCCTATGGAATTACGGGAAAGTTACATACGTGGATAGAGCGTTAGTTGATTGGCAGGAAACAGAGAGTGGGAATAAAGGGATCCCATTCTGGTTGGCTGCCGGTCACCAGTGGTGTTCTACAGAGGTCCGTGTTGGGGCCGCTTCTTTTTACGTTGCACATCAACGATTTGGATTATGAAATAGATGGCTTTGTGGCTAAGTTTGCTGATGATACGAAGATAGGTGGAGGGGCTGGTAGTGCTGAGGAAACAGAGTCTGCAGGGAGACTTGGATAGATTGGGAGAATGGGCAAAGAAGTGGCAAACGAAATACAATGTTGGAAAGTGTATGGTTATGCACTTTGGTAGAAGAAACAAGTGGGCAGACTATTATTTAAATGGAGAGAGAATTCAAAGTTCTGAGATGCAACTGGACTTGGGAGTCCTCATGCAGCATACCCTTGAGGTTAACCTCCAGGTTGAGTCGGTAGTGAAGAAGGCGAATGCAATGTTGGCATTCATTTCTAGAGGAATAGCGTATAGAAGCAGGGATGTGATGTTGAGGCTCTATAAGGCACTGGTAAGACCTCACTTGGAGTACTGTGTGCAGTTTTGGGCTCCTTATTTAAGAAAGGATGTGCTGACGTTGGAAAGAGTTCAGAGAAGATTCACTAGAATGATTTCGGGAATGAGAGGGTTAACATATGAGGAACGTTTGTCCGCTCTTGGACTGTATTCCTTGGAGTTTAGAAGAATGAGTGGGGGACCTCATAGAAACATTTCGAATGTTGAAAGGCATGGACAGTGTGGATGTGGTAAAGTTGTTTCCCATGGTGGGGGAGTCTAGTACATGAGGGCATGACTTAAAGTTTGAAGGGCGCCCATTCAGAACAGAGATGCGAAGAAATTTTTTTCAGCCAGAGGGTGGTGAATCTGGAATTTGTTGCCACGGGCGGCAGTGGAGGTCAAGTCATTGGGTGTATTTAAGGCAGAGATTGATGGGTATCTGAGTAGCCAGGGCATCAAAGGTTATGGTGAGAAGGCAGGGGAGTGGGACTAAATGGGAGAATGGATCAGCTGATGATAAAATGGCAGAGCAGACTCGATGGGCCGAATGGCCAACTTCTGTTCCTTTGTCTTATGGTCTCAACGTACAAAGAGTGTTTGATGGTTCTGAGCCTGTACTTGCTGGAACTTAAAAGAATTGGGGTGGTGGGGGGGAGTAGGATCTCAATGAAACTTATCAAATATTGAAAGGTCAAGATAGATTAGATAGCATTAGGGAGTTTAGGACCATGAGGAGGAACTTCAAGTGATGAATCTGTGAAATTTATTGCCACAGACAGCTGTGGAAGCTAAAGGCTGATTTATACTTGTGCGTCAACTCGACGCCATAGGTTCGGTGTTGCTGCGAACCCTACGCAGAACCTACGCGGATCCCTATGACATAGCCTGAGGAGCTCTTCTCACAAAATGTAGCTACGCATCGCAGCAACGCAGACCGCAACAACTGTGATTGGTCCGTTTGGTAGCATCACATTTCCTCCTATGCTGCAATAGCTTTCCATTGGCCGACTGAAGGGCAGGGAAGAAACTCTGGCTGCAATGCTCTCCATAAAGCTTTACAGACCTCCAAAATTATGGAGGACACATTTCGCTTTTATGAAAAAAGACTACCATGACCACGAAGCATTGCGCAGGCAGGTGTGTGCGCATGCACGACGTGCCCGAATTGCAGAGCAACGCAGACACACCAATGCACAAGTATATATACTCACAACGCGCGTAGGCTACAGCGCAAGCTTGACGTACAAGTATAAATCAGCCTTAAGTCATTGGGTATGTTTAAAGTGGAGGTTGATGGGTTGTTGATTAGACAGGGCATCCAAGGGCACGGGGAGAAGGCAGGAGAACTGGGTTGAGCAGGATAAGAATTAGCTATGATGGAATGCTGGAACAAACTCAATGACCAAATGGCCCAATTCGGTTGCAAAGAAAGATTAAGCAAAACCAAAAAAAAAAGGGCTGAGCTGTAAGACTCTCCAGATTCTATTCTTGGACTTTATAGAGTATCAGTGCTAACCCAATGCACTAAAATTAATCTAAATTCAGATGCAATGTAGATCACAAAGTAAAAACCCAAATAAAACTGCTGAACCAATCACTGTTGAGTGTTTCCCACAGTAAATCTATAGGTATTTCAGGTTTCATTGCAATATAATTAATAACTCTATATAGTCAACTTTAAACAAACATCTGTAGGCCTATTTTGTTTAGTAAATTAAACAGCCCTCATCATCCTATTGGTGAATGAACATACAGATTCTTCTTTCTGAATTAATACATGGCATGATTGCAGATAACTTGCAGATTAAGAAACCTAATACAAGATAAAATTGTATTACCATGCAGCCAAGTAAGTCAGATCTAATTGGTGCAGTAATAGGAGTTATGAATTACTAGAAGACTCTTGGAGGTATGTGGCAATTGGAGATAATGTTCCTTTCCCTAGCATCATTACCAGAGTAACCAAGGCCTCGAATGAATGAAGAGATACCTCTGGCATGAGCCCACCAGATCTTGACCAAAGGCAGGGGTCGAGAAGGCATGTAAAGGTTTGTTATTTTGAAATTATTTTTAATGCACTGGTTGAACACTGCTAACTCTCTCAAGGTGACAGCAACAGCAGTTGATCACGTGCCTTCTCATCTGGCATTGGTCAAGGTGTGATAGTTCAATATCTGTATGTCAGTGGAGATGCTTTACTTTAGCTCATACAAATGTTTTATAATCAGAGAGAGGGAGGGTGCACCACACCAATAAGTGAAGTGAGCTTCATTTTCCCTTATTAAGGTGAAAGATCGTTTGAGTGCCTGACATGAGAATAGATTTGTATGAGTGATTTGCTTGCTCCACAATAATCTATGGCCCCCAAAATTCCTGCTTCCATATCAGTATCCATTATGCAAGAAGTCTTAAACTTCACAAAAGTAAACAATATTTATTCCCGATTACAGAGATAAAATAACAATTTAAAATCAGAGCAAGTATACAAAGCATTCACAATTCTATAGCAGATGTGCTGAAGATTTATAATGTATTAAACCAGTCATTAAAAGATTTACGAAGATGGATATATTGTTTATTTAGTTCACATATTTAATGAATAAGCACTTCCCCTGCAATTGACAATTGAATTTGAAGAAACTTTTGTCCTTAACATTCTGGTAACATTAGAAAAACACTTTAACCATTTATACTTCTCAATATTTAATGGATGCTAGGCAAACCATATCTTCAACACAAAACTGTGGAACTCTAATGCACTACCTAATTGGAAAGCCAATGGTTCAGAATCTGGCTAACATGATGATATTTCTCCTGCTTGCTTCAAACCTATCAGTATCCCGTTCCCACACACCTTATAAACTCATTGAGGACAATCTCCCACATTCATTTTAAACTTACTGTGGTTCTATTTCCTGCTCTCCCTATGTATTCACCTGGACCCCATCCCAATACTCAAACTGACTGTGAGCTCAATCCAGAACTCCCTTAAACTCACCAGAACACAATTCCTTTTTTCCTCTTAAATGCACAAGGGCTTCATTTCTTGGATTTCTTCTAAATTCCTGGTTCACTGAAAAGTAAATTATACTACTGTTTAAAATCTAGGACAAACTGAATTAAAAGTGGCTTGGAGCAAATAAAAGTTATATCCAGTGGTCTAGAAATCTGCAAAGTTTGGCACCACACATATCCTGAGGTCCCTAGATTATAGGAGTTTCACTGTATTAAGTATACACGCAATTAATGGCATACCGCTGATATGCGTTGTACTGTTGTAGGGTATACTTGAATTGGAGTTTGATGGGTTCTTGATTAGTAAGGGAGTCAAAGAAAATAGGGAGAAAGCAGGAGAATGGGGTTGAGAGGGACAACAAATCTACCATGATCGAATGGTGGAGTAGAACTAATGACAAATGGACTCATTCTGCTCCTATGTATTATGGTTTTATGGTCTTGTATATGATTCATACAGAAACATCGATGACAAATCATCATAGTATAAGCAAACAGGAAGAAAATATCGATGTGGGAAGTCTTATTTTTAAATTGAAACTAACCAAGGCCTTCAACACAAATTATGAAAGATACTTTTTGGGTTGGTGATGCCGTTATAACTTGTAGCAAACCTATGGTGTTTCTTAATTCCCCACTTCCTGATTTGTATTTGAAGTGTTCAGTAATGTTATGAAAAAAATATTTTACTCAGACAATATTTTTCAAAAAATATATTTTGAAGGTAAGTCACTGGAAGTACAGGGCACATTACTGTATTCGAAATTCTGAAATCCAAAAAGCTCCGCAAACCGAAGTTTTTTCACCAACAGCTGACGTCACTCAGGTGTGAGTGGCAGAGGCCGCCAGACATCAGTTGTGGCTCAGCGCTCGTAATGGTTACATGAGCATTAGCTGTTCGCTGATATTTTGTGTTCACTGTTGACTTTGTGTTTAATTTCACTGTGAAAGTGTCAAAAAGAGCTGCAGATACTCCTATGGGTAACAATGAGAAAAAGAGAAGGAAGCATCTGTTTCATTATCAATAACGCAGAAAGTGGAGTTATTGCAGAAGCTTGATCATAGTGTGTCTGTGCGGCATCTTACTGAAGAAAATAGTGTCGAAACTACCACTGTATATGATTTAAATAAACAGAAAGACAAGTTACTGAAGTTTTATAGTGACAGTGACATTCTACATTTATTCCAATAAGTCATTTACCATGTGTTTGATTCGGTTCATTTGAAACTGTATATTTTTATGTTTCATTGAATGTTTTTGTTGGAAATAATTTTTTCTTGTCATTATTCCCTAAACAATACAGTATAACAACTATTTACATAGCATTAACATTGTATTAGGTATTATAAGTAACCTAGAGATGATTTAAAGTATATGGGAGGATGTGCGTAGGTTTGGTGCGCCGCTGGGTCCTAAAGTCCACCAAACTGAGACAGGTTAAATAAGGGACTTGAGCAGGAGTTTTTTTGGTATCGGGGAGGGGGGTGGGGGGGTCGTCTGAAATCCGAAAAATTCTGAATTCCGAAATGGAACTGGCCCCAAGGATTTCGGAAAAGGGATTGTGGACCTGTATAAACTAGTGTATCTTAAACATTTCTCACAGAAAAGGCAACTCATGTACATATCATTACTAGGAAAAACAGTGAAAGCTGTTATAACCCACTATCTCACCCCACAACCTCTCACCCTTGCAGAAAGTGACTAATATTACAGGAATTTTTAAGATTATTCTGTGAATACCCTTATTTGGGTAGGTTTTGTAAAAATCTGGAAGAGGGTACCGAGTGTAGTGATGATACTAAATTGAGTGGAAAAGCAAATTGTACAGAAGATATGGAGAGTCTGCAAGGAGATATATAGAGGTTAACTGAGTGGGCAAGGGTCTGGCAGATAGAGTACAATGTTGGTAAATGCAAGGTCATCCACTTTGGAAGGAAAGATGAAAGAGCAGATAATTATTTAAATGGTAAAAAATTGTAGCATGCTGCTGTGTAGAGGGACTTGGGAGTACTTGTGCATGGATCACAAAAGGTTGCTTTGCAGATACAGCAGGTTATCAAGAAGGCAAATGGAATGTTGGCCTCCATTTCTAGAGGGATTGAAGTTAAGAGCATGGAGGTGATGTTGCAACTATACACAGAGTACTGGTGAGGCTGCACCTGGAGTACTGTACTCATAAATTCAGAAGAATGAGAGGATATCTTATAGAAACATATAAAATTATGAAAGGGATAGTTAAGATAGAGGCAGGAAAGTTGTTTCCACTGGTAGGTGGACTAGAACTAGGGGACATAGCCTCAAGATTCGGGGGAGTAGATTTACGACAGAGATGAGGAGGAACTGCTTTTCCTAGAGAGTGGTGAAACTGTGGAATTCTCTACCCAATGAAGTAGTGGAGGCTACCTCAGTAAATAAGACAAGGTTGGATAGATTTTTGCATAGTAGGGGAATTAAGGGTTATGGGGAAAAGGCAGGCAGGTGGAGAATCGTCCATGGCCAGATCAGCCATGATCTTATTGAATGGTGGAGCAGGCTCAATGGGCCAGATGGCCTACTCCTGCTCCTATTTCTTATGTACTTGCATAAAATGCACTTCTACAGGGGTTGAATTAGTACATTAAAAGAACCAATTTAACTTTCTTTCAGTCTGCTGCAATCCCATACTACTTGGCAAATCCATGCTTTAGCAAATTCAGAGACTTTTTCCCTCGGGTGGAAATGATTAATACAAGGGGTATAATTGTAAGGTGATTGGTGGAAAGTACAGCTTTGAATAGCTCCATAGATCTAGCGATCTAACCTATTTATAAAAGAACATCTAACAGCAAGGGTAAAATGCTGGAGAACTTATGCTCACATGTCAAAATGTGTACTAATCACGCCACATGAAATTAGTTCAAAGATAATCCACTGTCAGTGGTAAACTGCATTTGATGGGAAATAATAGCCACAAAATTGTATTAACAAGCAACAAATTCACATTTTCATTTCAAAAGAGGATTCTTGATAGATGGTGCGATATCATGACTGATTTAAATTGAGTAAATAGAGAAAAGCTGCTCCCAATAATGGATTATTCAAGGACCGGGGAACACAGATTCTAACTGACAGGCAAAGGCCAGCGGGAGATGTGAGGTAAAACTTTGCAGTTCAGAGTGGATATGGTCTGGAACTCATTCTTTGGAAAGAAGGTAGAAACTGAGTCAACTAACATTTTCAATAATGAACTGAATAGACACTCTAGTCCTCTGTGCAGAAGTCCTTACTAAGGATTTTTCAGCAAATGAGTTCCTTACTCACTAGTAAAATGCTTTTGCTTGTGGTTGAGTGATAACAGTGGTTTCAACTTTACAGCTGATCTTGTGATACCTGTCCTTTTCTTTGTAGCTGTCTTCATTGAGAGCTGAGCCCAACATGCATCTGTTCCCAAGTGATTCTAAATTCCAAGGGGAATGGCTACAAATGGCATTCAAGCCTGGAAGCAACTGGGTTGTGAAGAAGCCTTGAAATCAAGACAGATCTCTGACATCTGCCTCATCACTCCCTATAGCCTTTAGCAACTTGCACAACCGTGGCGACAGCCCACATAGATCAGTCAACAACTCAACCATACATAGCTATGTAAGCTTGAGTGTTTTACCTGGAGCACCGAACTCTCAAGTGGCTTTTAATAAGTGTGGCCCACTAATCTGCATCAGCATCTAATCCACGATGCATGTCAGCACTGCCTACAATACGACTTTAATGCTTGTGCCCTGTCCCATACACACAAGTTCATCTATACTTCAGCTGCCATACTGGAACAGATCAGCACTCAGTGCCCATAAAACATATGTTAAAAAACATTGCAAGCACTGCACTTTACTGACAATATGCAGCTTCTATCTATTTCTGGCTGGCAGTCTGCTGCAGACATCAGAATTATTTATCCTTCGCAATGCTCAGACCCGAGATGTCAATTGTCTTCCCCAGGTGTTGTCTGCCCTGCTGAAGACCCCCAGTGTGCTGGTTTTTTTTGCCCCCGAATCCAACACTTGCACACCTTGTGTCTCCACAATATTTGATGTTCCCAGACCTGTAGGCCATTCATGTGCTCTATTTCCATTGGCTGACAGATATGAACACAAATTAATGGTTTGCTCAATCTTAATAATTGTTTGTTACTGAAATGTTGAGATGATGGGTAGGGAATGAAATCTGGAACACCTGCATGCCAGAAGGCTTTTTAAGCTTGCTGCATATTTTAATAAGATCATGGATGATATTTGAAAGCAATCCCATCTTCCCATGCCATCTCAGTATCCCTTAAGGTTATTGTAGTATATTTAATATTTCAGCAATATTTGAGTAATATTGTAAATATATTGTTAGATTAAGCCTTCTTTTTTGTTGACATAATTAATTACAGTTTATATGTAAGTAGTACGTGAATGGCATATGGTATTATGCCACCACATTGTAGGTACACACCTCACTAAAGTAAGACAAAGTACACAGATTATCCCGGGCTCCCGTGTTTTTCTTTCAATTAATTTTTGGAGTTACAAAACATAACAGTGGCAATGAGTACGTTTTAAAATGAACCTGAGATGACTACCTTCCTGTCGAAATTCAGCACATTATTTTCTTTTCTTCGTGGAGGGGGAAAGGGAGAGGGAAGCTTGCCAGTGACGTCTTGCCTTATGATATAGTGCTGTTATGTCACATGTTATGAGTGATGGAAGTGAACACCCCATAGTCTTTGCATCACGGTTCTTTTCCGCTGCAGAGAAAAATCACGCACAGATTGACAGTGAGGCCTTGAGTCTGGTTTGGGGTATTAACATTTCAAACAATACTTTTATGGGAGAGAGTTTACCATCATTACTGATCATCAGCCACTTGTGTCTATTTTCAATCCATAGGATGGTGTTCCACTAACAGCATTGGAGGACAAGATCAAATTCAAGAGGATGAGTAAGCATGGAAATGCTGCTGGATTGTCCTGTTTACCCTTGGAAAAGGAAATACCTGAAAAATTTACCAAAAAAAGGACACTCTTGACATACTCTCCAAACACAGATCAAAAATCTCCCTATCATGGCCAAGATGATCCAAAGGGAAACTAGAGAAGACCCAACACTGTCTCAGGTCTATATTGCCACCCAAAATGGCTGGAATGTGCAGCAGTGTCCCATTTTTGTCAGTGCCAAGATGAACTTGTCCTTGACGGAGGTTGTCTTATGTGGAGATTGAGAGTTATTGTACTATCCAAGGTAAGAGTTAAACTTTTGGAGGAACTAAATCCTGGTCATCTAGGTGCAGTGAAAATGAAAGCATTGGCTCGATGCTTTGTCTGGTGGCACAGAATAGATCAGCAGATCGAGCACTATATGTCCAGAAGAAAGGTGTCCAGAGCTGTTAGAACCACTTCCTGCAGTCCCAGAGTCAACCCCTACAACCACCATGGAGGAGGCCCCAGAATTTGAAATAGTTTCTCAGCCACAAGTCTCACCTGCCAAGCAAAGTGACCCCTCCCCATTGTTAGGAAGGATGTTATTCCACAAGGGTAAGATTAAATCTTTAGGCCTGAACGGGACAATTTAAAATTTACAATGGTGTGGATGTCCATATAGTATACTCATATATATTATGATTAGAAAGCAATACAGTACATATTTTGAGTTGAGATGTTCTTATATTGATTTGGAGTTTATAACTAAGCAGAGAGGGGTGTTGTGTATATAATATTTCAGTAATATTTTGAGTAATATTGTAAATATATTTGATTAATCATGTGTTGTTTACATAATTCATTATGGTTTATATGTAACAACTATGTGACTGGCATATGTCATTATGCCACCATGTCACAAATGCACACTTCACCAAAGTAAAAGTAAGTGTAAATGTTATACTGGGCTCCTGTGTTTTTCTTTCAGTTAGTTTTTGGAGTTATAAACCATAACAGTTTTAAGTGTTAAATTGCTATTAGCCTTAAATATGTTCACATACAATTCTCAGTATTCACAGACAAAAATTTCTAATATTCACAGTCTTCTGAGTGAAAGTAGGTTATCTCATATCAATCCTAAACAACATACTCTTTATCCTGATGCTACGTTAGCTCCAGACTTTCCATCCAGGTGAAATGGATGCTCACATCAATCCTAGAAATCGCTTCACAATCTTCTCTTCCTGTGAGATGATCTCAACCTTTTCTGAACTCGAGTGAATCCCACTGAAACTCTCCAGGTTAGACAACCTTCTCATCCCAGAAATTAATTGAATGAAGATTTATGGTGCCATAAATGATATATGCTTCCTTTGGCTTGAGGACCAAAATCCATCCAATGTGGTCTCACCAAAGGCAACTACTACTCCTTGACTGCTTTATATTCTGGCCACTCCTGCTCTGAACTTGCTGGGTTTTTTCTGTCTCTTCTTATTTCCATTATGTGTTGATAATTCCCCAATCGCAGGAATCATGCTGGACTATGACAACTTAGAAAATGATCTGCATGAACAAAATAGATTATCAGAAGGTCAAACCTTCTTGTACTGAAGTAGTGTATTACTGCTCTCTATCTGTTTTAGTCTCTTGTTACACTTGCTCTCACATCTCTTTATATCTCTGCCATACTCCCTCTTCCAGATTTTATCCTCAAAGGTTCACAGTAAATTTATTACCAAAGTGCATATATATCACTATTTACTATTCTGAGTTCCATTTTTGTAGGCATTCACAATAATACAAAGAAACGCAATAGAATTAATGAAAAACTACACACAAAGACAAACAACCAATATGCAAAAGAGACCATATTGTCCAAGTACAAGAAGAAAAACAAAATAATGATAATAGACAAATGAGTAATAAATATTATTGAAAAAAACAGGAGTTATAGAGTGCTTGATTATGCATTCAAAATTGTGGAATCAGTTCTGTGTTGGGGAGAGTGAAGTTATCCAGTCTGGTTCAGGAGCCTGATGATTGAGTGGTAATCATTAAACCTGGTGGTGTGGGACCTAAAACTCCTGCACCTCCTTTCCGAAGGCAGCAGCAAAAAGAGAGCATGGCATGGATGGTCCTCAATGTAGGATGCTGCATTCTTGTGACAGCGATCTTTGCAGATGTGCTCAATAGTGGGAAGGGCTTTACCCGTGATGGACTGGGCTGTGTCCACTACCTTTTATAGAATTTTCTGTACAGGGGCATTGGGGCTTCCATACTAGTTGGTATACTCTGCACTGTACATTTTTAGAAGTTTGTCAAAACTTTAGATGACATGCCTAGTTTTTTCAAACTTCTAAGAAAATAGAGATGCTGCTGTGCCTACTTAGTAATAGCACTTACATGCAAGCCTCATGACAGATCCATTGAAATGTTAATGCTGAGGAATTCAAAATTACTGACCTCTCCACCTCTGATCCCCTGATGAGCACTGGTTCATGGACCTCTAGTTTCTTCCTCCTGTGGTCAATAATCAGCTTGTTGATTTTGTTGATGTTGAGTGAAAGGTTGATGTGGCACCATTCAGCCAGATTTTCAGTCTCCCTCCTGTATGCTGATTCATCACCTCCAGCGAAAACAGTGGCGTTGTCTGCAAACTTAAATCTAGTATTGGAGCTGTACTTAGCCTCACGGTCATAAGTGTAAATGGAATAGAACAGGCAATTAAGTACATAGCCTTGAATAGCAGCTGTGCTGATGGTGATCATTGAGGAGATATTGTTGCCAATCCGTAATGATTGGTGTTTGCAACTGAGGAAATCAAGGATCCTGTTGCAAAAGGAGGTATTGAGGCCTAGGTCTTGGAGCTTATTGATTAGTTTTGAGGGGATGATGGTGTTGAATGCAGAGCTGTAGTCAATGAAGAGTATTCTGATGCTCTAGAGCTGAATGAAGAACCAATGAAATGACATCTGCTGTTGACCTGATGAGACAGTAGTCAAATTATGAGGGGTGATTGATAAGTTCATGGCCTAAGGTAGAAGGAGTCAATTTCAGAAAACCTAGCACAATTATTTTTCCTACACTTACATGTTTAGTCCAGCGGTCGTGGAGCATACGGATCTCTTCTTTGTAGAAGTCGGTGTTTTGGACCTGCAGAAAGTGGTCCACAGCAGGACTGATTGATAAGTTCATGGCCTAAGGTAGAAGGAGTTGAGTTATTAACTTCAAATTTTCTGCATTTTCACTCAAAGAGATGAGCTGCACGTAAATGAAAAAAGAGCTGTATAACTCATCTCCTTCTACCTATGGCCACATACTTATCAATTACCCCTGCTGTGGACCACCTGGAGGCCCAAGATGCTCTCGTTACATGTACGTGCAGTTCAACTCTTTGAGTGGTAATGCAGAAAGTTTGAAATTAATAACTCATCTCCTTCTACCTTAGGCCACGAACTTATCAATCACCCCCACTGTGGACCACTTCTACAAAGAAGGGATCTGTATGCTCCACGACCGCTGGACTGTGTGTACATGTAGGAGGAGACTATGTTGAAAAATAAATGGGCTAAGTTTTCTAAAATTGACTCCTTCTACCTTAGGCCACAAACTTATCAATCAGCCCTCGTAGAGTGGATGCAAGTTGCTGTGCAGGCAGGAGTTGAAATGTTCCATCACAAACCTCTCAAAGCACTTCATCGTAGTGGATGTAAGTGCTACTGGATGATAATCATTGATATAGGTTACCATATTTTTCAAGGGCACCACTATAACTGAAGCAGGCTTACCGGTGCCTGCTTTACCTCTACGTCTTCCTGCTTTTGTCATTTCTCTCCTTTCTCTGTCTATCAGTACTAGGTCTTGGTGCTGTTAAGGAATCAGATTAATTATGTATTTTTTTAAAAGATTTTAGCTCTGTTATATGTCATAAAAAATCTACAGCCCAAGAGGAGATCATCATGATAAGATGTCTTGAATCAAGTCCACCACATTCTTAAAGGGGAGGACAAGCATTGGAACCAACAAAATAGCTTGGAATAGGGATGAGGTCCTGAAATGTGAATAAAAGGAGTAAGGAAGAAAACTAAAAAGTAGGAACTCAAGGAAAATCATCTCAGGATTGCTTCCTGTGTCACATAACCAGTGAAGGTAAGAAGAAGACAATTTGGCAGATGAATGTGTGGCTGAAGACTTGGTGTAAGGGCAAGATTTCAGATGTGTAGATGTGTGGATCATTGAGATCTCCCATAAAGATGTTAAAATCTGTAAAAAAAAAAAACAAAAAAAAAAACAAAAGAACGAATAGGACTGATAGGAATTTTGCAAGAGCCATTGAGAAGGGCTTAAGCTACATTTGCAGAGGGACGGGAACCAGAGTGATAGGTCAAGGGAGGGGGCAGTTGCTGTAAAGGTAGATGCAATGTGCAGAGAAACTGTGAGGAAGGATAGGCAGTGGATAGTGCAAAAATGCAGTCTGTTGATTGGGTTAAAATGTGTTTATTTTAATGCGCGAAGTATCAGGAACAAAGTTGATGAACAGAGCATGGATCAAAACATGGAACTACGATGTTGTGGCCATTACAAAGACTTGGTTGCTTAATGGGCAGGAATGGCTGCTTGATGTTCTAGGATTTTGATGTTTCAAAAATGACAGGGAGGGAGGTAAAAGTGGCAATGATAATCAGGGATGGTGTCACAGCTGCCAAAAGGGAGAACATCATGGAGGGATCACCTACTGAGCAAGTGTGTGTGAAAGTCAGAAACACATAGGGAGCAATCACTGCATTAGGGGTATTCTATAGGCTCCTCCAGTAGCAAGGCGCAAAAATACCAGAATTGTTGTCTTAGATAACTTTATCAACATTCCTAATAATGACTGATAACTCCTTACTGCAAAAGGATTAGATGGGTCAAAATTTGTTGGGTATGTCCGGAGAAGATTCCTGTCACATGCTAACTAGAGGAGAGGCCATACTGGATCAAGACAATGAACATGGTCAGGTGACAGATCTCTCATTGGGTGAGCATTTTGGAGATAGTGACCACAACTCCCTGACCTTTAGCATGGACTTGGACGAGGATAGGAGCAGATGGTATGGGAAAATATTTAATCAGGGGAGGGCTAATTATGTTGGTATTGGGCAGGAATTTGGGAGTGTAAATTGGGAACAGATATTCTCAGGGAAATTCACAGCAGGAGGTGTCAAGGTTGTTTATAGAGCACTTGCAAAGGATTCTAGATAGGTTTGTCCCATTGAGACAGAAGGAGCATGGTAGGGTGAAGAAACCATGATTGACAAGAAATGTTGAACATCTAGTCAAGAGGAAGAAGGAAGCATAATTAAGATTTAGGAAGCCAAAATCAAAATCTTGCATGTTATAAGGTAGACAGGAAAGAGCTTAAGAAGGGCCAGGAGAATTAGAAGAGGACATGATAAGGCCTTGGCGGGTAAGCCTAAGGAAAACCCCAAGGTGTTCTACACATACATGAACAATAGGATAATAACAAGAGTGAAAGCAGAACTGCTCAGGGATAAATGTGAAAATGTGTGCCTTGAGGTCCTTAATGAACACTTTGCTTCTGCATTCACCAAGGAGAAAGACTTGGACGAGTGTGAGATCAGCATAGAACAGGGTCATGTGCTGGGGCATGTTGAGTTGAAGAAAGAGGCAGTTTTGTAGCTTTAGAAGAACATTAGGATAGCTACGTACCTGAGGCCAGATGGAGTGTGCCCTGTGTTACTATGGGAAGTGAAGGAAGAGATTGCTGGGGCATTAACAATATTTTTTGCAATCTCCCTAGCAGAGCTATAAAATGGCAAATGTTGTTCTGTTGTTCGAGAAAGGAAATCGGGATAATCCTGAGAATTTTAGATCAGTGAGTCTTATGTCAGTGGTGGACAAACTAATGGAGAGCATCTAAGAGCATTTTCTTTCTTTATATTCTTTATTTATTTAGAAATCCAGAATGGTATAATTCTTCTGTCCGAATGAGCTTGTGCCACCCAATTACACACTTGTGACCGATTAACCTACATCTTTGCAATGTGGGAGGAAACCCACGCTTTTGCAGGAAGAACATACAAACTCCTTGCAGGCAGTGGCAGAAATGAACTCGGATCACTGGCACTGTAATAGCATAACACTAATTGCTACATTGCCATGCCATTCATTAGAGAAGCCTAGTCAATATTAGAGACAGTCAGAATGGCAAGTTGTGACTCATGAGCTCGACTGAGTTCTTAGCACAGATACAAACAAATTAATGGAGGTAGAGTGGAGGATGTGGTGTATGTAGATCTTAGCAGGGTGTTTGACAAGGTTTCCTATGGTAGGTTCACCCCATTATAGACAGGAAGTTATGGGGCATGGGACTCATGGAAACTTGGCTGCATGGATTCAGACTGGCTTGAGCATAGAAGGCGGACAGTGGTAGGAGTGTATTCTGCCTGGGGATCGGTGACAAGTGCTGTTCCATGGGGATCTGTTCTGCGACCCTGCTCTTTGTGATTTTTTATAATTGACTGGGATTAGGAATTAGAAAGGTGGGTTAGGAAGCCAGAGGCTGATACAAAATGGACATTTAAGAGACTCTAGATAGGCACATAGATGTAAGAAATATGGAGGATTATGGGCTATGTAGGAGGGAAGGGTTAGATCGATCATGGAGTAGCTTTATATAGTTTGGCACAACATGATGGGCCAAAGGGCCCATACTGTGCTGCAGTGATCCCCAACCACTGGGCCGCAAAGTATGTGCTACTGGGCCACGAGGAAACGATATGATTTGGCGATATGAAACGATATGAGTCAGCTGCACCTTTCCTCATTCCCTGTCAAGCACTGTTGAACTTGAAATAACCTACCAAGTCATACCAAATAACACATAAAACCTAAAATAACAGTAACATATAGTAAAAGCAGGAATGATTTGATAAATACACAGCCTATATAAAGTAGAAATAATGTATGTATAGTGTAGTTTCACTTAACAGAATCGGGAAGATTAAGCCAAAACCGATCTGTAGAAAAAAAAATCGGCACGTACACGCATGTGCACGTCATGTATGCGCACGTCACGCATGAGCACACAGGTGCCCGTGCAAGGCTTCATGGTCATGGTAGTATTTCTTGTGGTAAACACAAGTGTCCTGTATTTGACTGCTACTTTTGTCCCTTATTTGGGAGTGAGAAAGTTGGCAACCCTACTTGAACACCATGCCCCCCGCCCGGTCCGCAAGAATATTGTCAATATTAAACCGGTCCACGGTGCAAAGAAGGTTGGGGACCCCTGCTGTGCTGTACTATTCTAGACTCTAAAAGTATTAACTCATAGGGCAACAGAAATATTTTCCAATTGGCCATCAGCTGTAAGAAGGCTGGAAATTATCCTTTATGGGCATGGCTGTGATTATAAGCAATGGTAGTTAAAACTCACCTTATCACAATTGCAATTGTTAATATCCACTGAAATTTCATTTCTCAGGCATCTGAAGAACTTGGGCTTTCAGAGAATGGCAGTTATTCACAAACTGGCAACTGAATCACAATAAAAATAAGTGTGTTTGACCTTACGATAATGTACCTTGCTCTTGAACATTATTTTCTAAAATGCCGCAATCTATTCAGCATAATGCCCACAGTATGGGAATTATCATCACATTGTAGAAATATAAAGAGACAGAAAAATGCAACAAGCTGGCTGGTTGATTATCATAAATGCAGCTGAAATAGGAAGCATAAAATCTAATTTACAAAACACTTTGGGTAATCTATAATTATTTCATATATCATTACAGTAAATCACTTGGGCTTGATCTAAGTAAGCTTGTTGCTTCGTTAACTAACACCTTGGATTACTTCTAGCTGCAACTTGTCTGCATTTTTAAAAACTCATTACCTAATTTTAAGCTACAGGTGGGGAGATAACAATTTTGATGAAACATCAAAGTTGTATTGAAGAAAATATTTGTATTTTGGTTTTCAACCTTTATTGATTAAAATAAATCATAAACCACCCACATGTAGGATTGTAATTTTAGATTACTTACCAAAATTCCAGTCTAGTGTGTGCTCCACCCAGAGGCATTCTCACTCCAAAGAGAAAGCACTGCTTTTCAATGGAACGTAAGACTGGTTGAAAAAGAATGTTTGTTTGTAGAAGTGGTTGTTGTGTCAGTGCCAGAAATGCTAAACTAATGTTAGAATATTGAGGGTTCTTACATTGCAGTTTGTTTATTAGGCATGGATACCAATTACCTTGCATGATGCACTGGAAAATATATTACAGTATCATTTTGTTATCAAAATATTTCGGCAAACATTTTACTTGGGGGAGAAAGTGAAAGGGATAATAATTGGTTTTGGTGGCAAAACAAAACTGGCAATAATGAACTGACAGCCTGTTTCCCCTCATGGTCTGATATCCTTTTACACCGTGCAATAGAAACGAATGCTTATTCGTTATCACCCAAGTTTAATTTCACCCTTACATGTTCTTCAAACTACTGACATAAACCAATTTGTTTTTAAGAAAGGAAGGAGAGAGAAAACAGAGAATTATAGACCAGTTAGCCTGACATCAGTGGTGGGGAAGATGCTGGAGTCAATTATAAAAGATGAAATAGCGGCATATTTGGATAGCAGTTACAGGATCTTTCTGAGTAAACATGGATTTACGAAGGGGAAATCATGTTTGACTAATCTTTTGGAATTTAGTGAGGCTGTAACTATGAAAATGGATAAGGGAGAGCCAGTGGATGTAGTGTACCTGGACTTTCAGATAGCCTTTGATAAGGCCCCACATAGGAGATTGGTGGGCAAAATTGGAGCACATGGCATTGGGGGTAGGGTACTGACATGGATAGAGAATTGGTTGGCAGACAGGAAACAAAGAGTAGGGATTAACGGGTCCCTTTCAGAATGGCAGGCAGTGACTAGTGGGGTACCGCAAGGCTCGGTGCTGGGACCGCAGCTATTTACGATATACATTAATGATTTAGATGAAGGGATTAAAAGTAACATTAGCAAATTTGCAGATGACAAAAAGTTGGGTGGCAGTGTGAAATATGAGGAGGATGTTATGAGACTGCAGGGTGACTTGGACATGCTGGGTGAGTGGGCAGATGCATGTCAGATGCAGTTTAATGTGGATAAATGTGAGGTTATCCACTTTGGTGGCAAGAACAGGAAGGCAGATTACTATCTGAATGGAGTCAAGTTAGGAAAAGGGGAAGTACAACGAGATCTAGGTGTCCTTGTACATCAGTCACTGAAAGTAAGCATGCAGGTACAGCAGGCAGTGAAGAAAGCCGATGGTATGTTGGCCTTCATAACAAGGGGTGTTGAGTATAGGAGCAAAGAGGTCCTTCTGCAGTTGTACAGGGCCCTGTTGATACCACACCTGGAGTATTGTGTGCAGTTTTAGTCTGCAAATTTGAGGAAGGACATTCATGCTATTGAGGGAGTGCAGCGTAGGTACACGAGGTTAATTCCCGGGATGACGGGACTGTCATATGTTGAAAGATTGGAGCAACTGGGGTTGTATACACTGGAATTTAGAAGGATGAGTGGGGATCTGATTGAAACATATAAGATTATTAAGGGATTGGACACGCTAGAGGCAGGAAACATGTTCCCGATGTTGGGGGAGTCCAGAACCGGAGGCCACAGTTTAAGAATAAGGGGTAGGCCATTTAGAACGGAGTTGAGGAAAAAATTTTTGGGGATTCTGCAGGGAGCGCTCATGGAGTGAGGTCGTCTCTCTGGCTTCGCTCCATTCCCGTTATCCTTTTTAACCTATGATCTCCTTGATCTAATCAACTTTAAGTACACCAGAAGATTTACTTTATCTCTCTGAATTATCGATTAATTGACTTCCTTTTGTCAATCGCAACTTTTGAGCTTAAAGAAATGAGTACGAGATCTAAAACCAAAGATGGGAAAGACGCTGATGGGAACGGAGGAAAGAAGAAAGGTGACTCTAAACCAACGGAATTAACTTACGAAGTTATGGTGAAGTGTTTGGAGGAAATGTTTGAGCAGCATCGGATAAAATTATCTGAAAGTTTAACTGCTCAACTTGAACAACATCGTCAAAGCCTTAATGAAGATTTAAAATCAATCACGGAATCTTTGAAATTCCTGAATGCTGATGTTCAAAAACACGATGCAAAAATTTCTGAGCTGGATACTAAATCTCAGAAGACGGATACAAAAGTTGAGATCTTAGAGAAGAATCTAGCTTCGACTACTAAACAGCTCCAACAACTTAAATCCAAAGTTATTGATCTTGAGAATCGATCGAAAAAGACAAAATTTATGTTTAATTGGCCTACCCAAGGATGTTGAGGTTGGAGATCCTGTAATATTCTTTGCTAAACTTTTAAAGGAGTCGTTCGGTTCAGTTTTTCCCAACGATCCTCCATTACTCGATCGCGCCCATCGTATACCGTGGGTAAAGTCGGCAACGGCTATTTCCAAACCCAGACCAGTTATTCTTCGTTTCCATTATGTTAATGTTAAAGAACAACTTCTCCAGATCGCTCGTCGACAAGGGATGATCAAGTATCACCAGCATTCCTTCAGAATAGTTCAAGACTACAGTCCTGAAGTGATGAAGGAACGACTGACTTTTAAACCTTTAATGTCGGAATGCTATCAAAAAAATCTCAAACCGGCACTACTGTATCCTGCACGACTCAGAATCTCTCTTCCCGATGGAAATCGTCGTGTTTTCCACTCTACAACTGCCGCTCGGAGCTTTTTGGATGATAATTTCCCATCTGATACAGATACCCGCTCTTAATCTGTGTTGGGTGCTTCCAGCACCAATTTTTTTTTCTCTCTGATGTTTTTCTTCAAAATAAACCTTCTACTACTGTGCGATGAAGGATTTTTATAAGTTCAAGATTTTTGTTCTTTGTTTTTTACTATAGTGATTATTCTATAACTTATATAGAATATTTATCTTCTGTGAATAACATCACTTTCCCTTAGTTAACCTTTTGTTTTAATTTATCCTTTTTTGTTATTACTAATGATCCGATCCGACGGTCATTTGTAGTTATATGCTTCCTATTTTTGATTTTTGCATAATTAAAATGGCGACTTGTCTTTCTTTTTCTATAATTTTTATTTTTTTCTCGGGACGCCATGTTCTTATGCTTCTTCTTCCCATAATCCATTTTTCTTATTTTGGAAGCGTTTTTTTTATTTACTCGTTTATAATTAACTAATTATATGCACTGATACTGGTTTCTTTTATTTTATATATTTTAGTAATTTTTACTATGGAGACTAATTTACAATACTGTTTATTTTTCAAATATTAGTCTTTGGGAAGTCACTTATCTAACATATATTTTTGGAGTTGCCCCCTGCAGAAATGGGGTTAAAGTTAGTATTAGTTAGCGCTTTTTTCAGCCTTCTCTGGCTCAGTTCGGGTTTCTATTTGGGGTTGGGGGAGGGGGTGGTCTTTTTCTTTTTTAATTTTTTCTATTGGGCTGATTCAGAAATACAAAGATGTCCCCAGTGTCGAGATTTCCGGTTCCTCTCTAATCATGTATTCCTCTTCCGATTTCATGAGCTCACATTATGGTTAACCCCTTACTCACCAAAGGGTTAATTTTTAGATATGGCTCATTCTATTAATTTTGTCTCTTGGAATACAAATGGTTTAAACCATCCAATAAAATGGAAAAAGACTGAATGCTCATATTATCTTTGCTCAAGAGACTCATGTAAGGAAAGAGGACAGTCAACGCTTCTTTAAGTTTTGGAAGGTTCAACAATACCACTCAAATGCTCAAGCCAAAATTAAAGGCGTTTCAATTTGTATTGATCCCTCAATTACATTCATTCATCAAGACATCATTTCAGATCCTAATGGCAGATTTCTGTTAATTACGGGGGTACTTTTTAATAAAAAGGTCGCTATGGTTAATGTTTACGCTCCGAATGTGGATTATCCTGAATTCTTTAAACATTTACTTACTTCCCTTCCTAATTTAAACGAGTATATGTTGATAATGGGTGGTGATTTTAATTTATGTTTGAATCCCATGTTGGATAGATCCACAAGTAGTCCGGCTTTACCGAATAAGTCGGCTACTATTATCAACTCCTTTATGTTGGATGCTGGGATTTCAGAAATTTGGAGATTTCTACATCCAAATGATAAGGAATTCTCCTTTTTTTCACATGTTCACCGTTCTTTTTCCCGAATTGATTATTTCCTGATTGACTCTCGTTTGATTCCATATGTAGTTGATTGTAATTATGACATTATTGCTATTTCAGATCATGCTCCATTGAAACTTTCCATCAAGTTAATGGATACCTTTTGTACTACCAGACAATGGCGATTTAACCCTATTTTGCTTCAAGATTAGGACTTTGTCAAATTTATAAAGGAGCAGATTGATTTCTTCTTTTCAACTAATACTACGGATGAAGTTTCCAACGGAACTGTTTGGGACGCCTTTAAAGCTTATATCCGTGGTCAGATTATTTCCTATTCGGCCAGTTTGAAAAGACGTATTAACAATGAAATACTTCTACTGGTGGATAAAATTAAAGAAGTTGATAAAAAATATGCTATTTCTCCTAGCAAGGAGCTGTACAAACACAGAGTTGAACTCCAATTGGAACATAGCTTATTATTAACATCCTTGATCGAAAATCAATTAATGAGAACTAGAAGTGATTTTTATATTCATAGTGATAAATCAGGTAAATTACTGGCTAACCAATTGAAATTTGATTCGGTTAAACGTCAAATTACTAAGATCCGCAAACAGGATGATACTTTCACAGTTGATCATGTTGGGATAAACCAAACCTTTCAAGAATTTTATACCTCTTTATATCATTCTGATTTTCCTCATGATTCTAATTTCATGCATGATTTTTTAAGTAAATTGAGTTTTCCGAAACTATCTCCCGAAGATTGCCTATCATTAGAAACTTCCATTTCAGAGGAAGAAATAATAACTGCAATCTCATCATTAAATTCCGGTAAAGCACCCGGTCCCGATGGGTTTACAGTGGAATTTTTAAAATTTTTTTCCTCCATTCTTTCTTCTAAGTTGTCTAGAATATTTAAGGAAGCAATTAGTTTAGGTAAATTACCACAATCGTTTTATGAAGCCTCTATTTCCTTAATTCTTAAAAAGAATAAAGATCCTAAGGATTGTGCATCCTACAGACCGATATCTCTTCTGAATGTAGATTCAAAAATTTTTCAAAAATTCTAGCTACTAGACTGGAGAAGGTGTTACCTCAAATTATTTCCATGGATCAAACCGGATTCATTAAAAATCGCTATTCATCTTTTAATATTAGGAGGTTAATGAATATTGTTTATACCCCCTCACTTACTACTCCGGAATGTATTATCTCATTAGATGCTGAGAAAGCCTTTGACAGAGTTGAATGGCCTTATTTATTTAATTTTCTTGAGAAATTTAATTTTAATTTGACATTTATATCTTGGATTAAATTGTTATATTACTCCCCGGTAGCCTCGGTCTGTACAAATAATTATAGATCTCTTTTTTTTCGTCTTTTTTGCGGTACTAGGCAAGGTTGCCCTCTTAGTCCTTTACTACTTAATATTGCTCTTGAACCTTTAGCAATTGCTATCCATGACTCGCCAAATATTGTTGGTATTACCCGTGGAAATGAAATACATAAACTATCATTATATGCAGATGATTTGTTGTTATATATCTCTAACCCGGAGAAGTCAATTCCTGCTATCTTAGATCTGTTAGCTCAATTTAGTAACTTTTCTGGTTACAAATTGAATCTTAGTAAGAGTGAATTATTCCCTTTAAATAAGCATGTACCTATTTATGGACGTTTACCATTTAAATTGGTTACTGATTGATTTATATACTTAGGGATAACAATTACCAAAAAATATAAAGATTTATTTAAAGCTAATTTTTTACCTTTAATTGATCAGATTAAACTTTTATTTACCAAATGGTCCCCAATCTCTTTGTCTTTGATTGGTCGGATTAATGCTATTAAGATGATCATTTTGCCTAAATTTTTGTATATATTTCAATCGGTTCCAATTTTTATCCCAAAATCTTTTTTTGATAACGTGGATTCAAAAATTTCCTCATATATTTGGCAGAATAAAAATCCTAGGTTAGGTAAAAGATATTTACAGAAATCCAAGAAGGAGGGGGGACTTGCCCTCCCAAATTTTAGATTCTATTATTGGGCAATTAATATTCGATATTTAAAATTTTGGCTACAAGATTTGGACGCATCTTTAAACCCTCATTGGGTAAATTTTGAATCTAATTCATTACAAGGGTTTTCCTTGGGTTCGGTCTTAGGAACTTTACTTCCGTTTACTTCTTTTAAATCATATAAACAAATGAATAACCCAATAGTTAAACATACTTTACGTATATGGTTTCAATTCCGAAGATTTTTTGGGTTTAATCAATTCATTCTAGCAAGTCCCATTATATCAAATTTTCTTTTTCAACCTTCCATGATGGATCAAGCTTACTTTGATTGGAAAACCAAAGGTATAATATCTTTTCGCGATTTATTCTTGGATAACTGTTTTATGTCTTTTGATCAACTCTCTAATAAATATAACTTACCCAGATCTCACTTTTTTAGATATTTACAGATTAGAAACTTTTTAATTACTGTCTCTCCTAATTTTCCACACCCATATCCAATGGACACTTTGGAAAAAATCTTAGACTTAAATCTTTCTCAGAAAGGTGTAATAGCAATTGTATATAATATAATTATGAATTTATGTCCTGATGCCTCTAATAAAATTAAAGCTGACTGGGAAAGAGAACTTGAGATTAATATACCGACTGAAAAATGGGAAAAAATTCTTCAGTTGGTGAATTCATCCGCTGTGTGTGCTAAGCATAGGTTGATACAGTTTAAAGTAGTTCACAGGGCTCATATGTCCAAAGATAAACTATCTCGTTATTACTCTTATATTAATCCAATATGTGACAGATGCCAGTCTGAGATTGCTTCTTTAACTCACATGTTTTGGTCATGTCCCTTGTTGGAGAAATATTGGAAAGATATTTTTGATATTATTTCAATGGTCCTAAATCTAGACTTACAACCTCATCCAATTACTGCTATCTTTGGATTACCGATGATAGACTCAAATAATTTAACCTCTTCATCACGAAGGATGATTGCATTTCTTACTTTAATAGCTAGAAGGTCCATCTTGTTGAATTGGAAAGAGATCAACCCTCCTACAGTATTTCATTGGTTTTCACAAACTATGGTGTGTCTGAATTTGGAGAAAATTAGAAGTGCAGTTTATGACCCTTCTATTAAGTTTGAAAAAATTTGGAGGCCATTTATTCAGCATTTTCATTTGATGTAATTTGATCATTTCCAAACTGGTTTTATTTCTCTGTAATGTTGTTGGAGGGGAATGGAGGCATCGACGCTGAGGTTTTCTTCTTTTCCATTTTTAAGTTGTTAGTTTTGCCCAAGTATTTTAGTTTAGTTTAGTTGTTTTTTTTTTCTTTTGGGATGGGTTTTTTTTTCTTTTTTTTGTCTTTTTCTTTTTTTTTTTGCTTTATATTATCCGTGATCAGTTCTACATGTATGGGAGTTTTGGTAATTTCCACTATTTGGTTTTGCAATTACTCTTTTTTTAAATGTAACAATACATCTCATATTATCTGTATTATTGTTATGTTTTGTTTCTATATTTTGAAATTAATAAAAAGATTGAAAAAGAAAGAGGAAAAACTTTTTCACCCAGTGGGTTGTGGATCTGTGGAATGCTCTGCCTCAGAAGGCAGTGGAGGCCAATTCTCTGGGTGCTTTCAAGAAAGAGTTAGATAGAGCTCTTAAAGATAGTGCAGTCAAGGGATATGGGGAGAAGGCAGGAAAAGGGTACTGATTGTGGATGATCAGCCATGATCACAGTGAATGGCGGTGCTGGCTCAAAGGGCCGAATGGCCTACTCCTGCACCTATTGTCTGTTGTTTGCCATTAAAGGCAAAATCTATATTTTAACAGCTAAATGGAGACCAATTACAATCCATTACAAAAAAAAAAAAATTGGAGCTGTTGACCAAAATTCCAGAGGAAGCAAGTCAGATCCAGTCAGGTAATTTCACAAGAATGTCATAGTATGACAGAAAGAGGCAGAAAGGCTGGTAATCACCAAACTTGAGCAATTCAGCTCACATATTTTTTTTCCCTGATGAGCTTTGCAATTCTTTGCATTAGAAGCTAAAGCAGCCTTTGTTTCAAAATATGACCGTTGTGTTTTTCAGAATTTTTCATTAATATCTGCTTTAATGAAATGACCTGGACAAAAATCTTATATCATTAAAAATCAAAAAGGGAGAGTGCGTCAGTTGCCAACTAGTCCAACTTCACTATCATAGTCATAGTCATACTTTATTGATCCCAGGGGAAATTGGTTTTCGTTACAGTTGCACCATAAATAATTAAATAGTAATAAAACCATAAATAATTAAATAGTAATATGTAAATTATGCCAGGAAATAAGTCCAGGACCAGCCTATTGGCTCAGGGTGTCTGATCCTCCAAGGGAGGAGATGTAAAGTTTGATGGCCACAGACAGGAATGACTTCCTATGATGCTCTGTGTTGCATCTCAGTGGAATGAGTCTGTGGCTGAATGTACACCTGTGCCCACCCAGTATATTATGTAGTGGATGGGAGACATTGACCAAGATGGCATGCAACTTGGACAGCATCCTCTTTTCAGACATCACCGTCAGAGAGTCCAGTTCCATCCCCACAACATCACTGGCCTTACGAATGAGTTCGTTGATTCTGTTGGTGTCTGCTACTCTCAGCCTGCTGCCCCAGCACACAACAGCAAACATGATCACACTGGCCACCACAGACTCGTACAACATCCTCAGCATCGTCCAGCAGATGCTAAAGGACCTCAGTCTCCTCAGGAAATAGAGACGGCTCTGACCCTTCTTGTAGACAGCCTCAGTGTTCTTTGACCAGTCCAGTTTATTGTCAATTCGTATCCCCAGGTATTTGTAATCCTGCCAAGAATGAAAGCAAAACTCCAATGAAAAATGTAAATTCTTTAGTAAGTGTAGAAAATCCTTTTGCATGGTGTTGTGTACATATACTTCCAAAATTTAAATTTACAAACAATACGCTCAGATACCCCATACGCCTTATTAGAGAAAAGGAGTTGAAAAGATTGTATTGTAGTTATGTGTCTATAACAAAGAAAGGTAGCCATGGAAATCCTGTAGCACTGGGAAAGATGAGTACACCAGTAGAGTGAGGCAGAACCCAATAAATTTGTGTGTGGGCCAGTGCTGTAAGATTCTTCTGCAAGTGTGGCCCTATTTGGCCTTATGCCATAGAACAGGCTGTTATTACTTAATGCACTTGTAGTCTTCCCCTTCCCTTAATCTACCATTGTGCACTGAGCGAAAGAAACTAAGTGGGTCGAGGAGCATGACTGTTGACTATGGTAGAGGCTGCAACAGAGAAGGGAGAGAAGGTTGTGAAGGGGAAGGTCAGGTCATCAGTGAGAAGAGGAGGACACTGGTTCATTCTTGGTGTGGGAGTAAGGGTGATCAAAATGGAATTGTTTTGATTGAGAGAACCATTTGAGATGTGGTGGTTGTGGGAGGGCAAGGATTGTATCTGTCTGGGGTGGGAAGGAGAAACACAATAAGGATTGATTTTTTTTTAATAAGTGAAGCAGATCGAAGTCACAAGTCCAGTTTCCACTGGCCAGTAACAATGCAGTCTGATCCACTTTAAGTTTTATCATGGCAGAACTCACACCCAGCATGAAGCTCTGCTTCTGCCTGAATATTCTGCACCTGATGTAGTCCAAGCATGAGCGAATAGGCAAGTTTTCACTATTTTGAATAGACTATAACTTCATAATCATATTTGAACAGTTTGTATTACGGTTGTGATTCTGTCAGGGGTTGCTGCCTTTGTTATATCTTATGTGCCCAGACATTTCTTAGTAACATGTGGCTGATGGATGTAGCTGCCCACTGGCTAGAGTCGGCGTCTATCTTCAGCTAGAGTGGATCATTCATTCTGGCCTTCTCCTAAGCTCTCTAGCATCACAGAAACCACATCAGGAAATCACTTGAGTCCAACAGATACCACACAGGTTGTAGATCCTGACAAATCACAGTTGGCCTGGCAGCAGCAGGCATGGTCAAAGACTTGTATTTTTTGAATTAGTTATGCCTTAGCTAAGTTCTTCCATTACAATTCTGGTATGTATATGATAGAGTAGAAAAAAAAATCCCTGGTTATATATTATCCAAAAAAAGAATGAAAAAGCCAGCGTATTCCACTACTATATCATCAGTTCTCATGATCATCAGCAAGGTGGTAGAAGATGACATTGTCAGTGCTATGAAGAGACTTACCAATAATGTATTGCTTTTGGTTTCCGCTAACAGCACTCAACTTTAGGCATCGTTGCAGGCCTCATTCAACTATAGAGGAAAGGACTGAGCTCCAGAAGTTAGCAATCTGCTTTTCCCTAATTTTGTTCTTGGTGTGCTTTACTCTTCTAAGCTGCTCAGCAATAAATATTTTTTTAGATTCAGTATTTCCATCCATTTTCTAAAAACAATGTGCCCCATCTTACTTGGAGGAAACCATGACTGACTGGGTCCTTTGAGTGTCAATGTTTTAGCACAGGACAAAGACTATTACCATCAAAGCTCTTCATTGTACAAATTTCATACTGTGATTCCTCTTGGGCCACGTTTGTTTTATATCAGGCCTGTGTGAGCAGGCATCTCTCAGTCTCCACTCAGCTAACAGGAGTCACCTGCCATTCATCTCCAACTCATCACCTGCAGCCTATTTAAACCCAGCTCTTATTCACAGTCCTCCAAGAGGATCACAACCTTGTCATAGGGTTTGGAGGCTTGCATGGCTCAATGACCTGGAGAGCTATGTTGACTGGATTCAGGGCCTTGTACTTTGGCTCTTAGTAAGGTCACCCATGCCAAACAGGTCAAAGGGTAGAGGCCAGACCAAGAGTGGTCCACCAGTCTTCCAGATTCGGGGTTGAGCTCAGGGTTAACAACCCCAACTGGTCAAGAAAAATTGTTATGAAAACAGTAATGCAGAACCCTTCCATATAGACAGAGAAGGAGGACCTTTATTGATGCCCTAAATGCCTGTGGTGCAATGGGCAATGAATAAGGAAGTCTCATTCACAGTACTTGTCCACTCATTGGATCAGCCTGCCTCAACCAACTACTCATAGCCTTCGGTTACTTTGTTGCCTGTGAGTTTCGTATCTCTTCTCCTTGTTTCGTGGCCTCTTGTGACTTGTTATTCTGTAGTTGATTATTAAGGTTATTACTCACCGCTAAATCATCTCCACTGCTCTGCTTTTGGGTCAAGCCTCTTCTACATTTCCTAACAGGATGAGTGAATCATCGATTGATCCAGCCAAGCATATTCACCTGAAGGAAGTTGACATTGAAATGAGCACACGACCTAGAAGGAGCAGTACTCACCACTCTCTTCCAACTCTGCACCTCAATGTAGCATCCCCGTGACAGTCAACAACCTCCTTCCAAGCCCTGGAATCCAATGCCTGGTTTCTCTGATGGATCTCCAACCTGATGCCACAACCTCCTGTTCCATTTTGAGCTCCGGCCATTTCTGTATTCTCCAGACTGAGCCAAGATTGCCTTCATCAGCTCTCTCTTGACTGGGTGTGCTCTGACCTGGCTGATGCTAACCAGGACAATAAAACTATCATTTGCAATAAATAATAGTTTTATTCTCTTAGATGTGCTGGATTTTCAGCCATCTGGGAGGTGGAAGGGGGGCAGTGGATCAGATACTTCACCTGCTTCAAGCTCACACTTGGTGCTGTATTACACAGTGGAATTCAGGACCCTCGCGGCACAGTGTGGCTGGCCAATTACTAACACGGCCTCTTGGAGCACTCGAAAAATAAACAGTCTACTTGGGAGATGCCCTCCGTCCCCAAAAGCCTCATTACTCTGGCCCTCTGAATTGACAAGTCTCTCATGGAATGACTCACCGACCATCAGTCAGAACCCCAGTTCCATTCCCAGAATTATTTCATCATCAACAGCCCCCAGAACCCACGCTGTTCGGGAGAGCTCCAACAGAGTGAGCATCAGCGAGGAAACAACTTGTGCACTTACTGCGGAGCCACCAATCACCTGGGTATCAAATGCCCACCAGGTAGTGACGAGGAGTCTTTGATCTGATAAGTTCCCCTGGCCCCTTGTTCCACCACCACAGCCCAAATCACTCTCTCTGTCCTCCTCCACTCACTCTTCCCACCCGCAACGGCTCCATGTGCAAAGGAGGCTCTGGTGGTTTCCAGTGCAGCGGGCAACTTTCTGGACTGGACCCTGTTTGCAACCTGGACTCTTCACTGAGCCTCTCTCTCACTCATTCTGCATCATGACCATTGACTGATGTCCCTTGGGGTCTAGAATGGTCAGATCATGCACATGGCATGTGCACACCAGTATCGGACAACCCTTTAATTCCCAGAATCATCCTTGCGATCCTCCTCTGAACCCTCTCCAATGCCAGCACACCTTTTCTTAGGTAAGGAGCCCAAAACTGTTCACAATACTCAAGGTCAGGCCTCACCAGTACCTTAAAAAGCCTCAGCTCACATCTCTGCTCTTTTATTCCAAAGCTCTTGAAATGAATGCTAACATGGCATTTGCCTTCTTCATCACTGACTCAACCTGCAAGTTAACCTTTAGGGTGTTCTGCACAAAGACTCTCAAGTCTCTTTGCATCTCAGATTTTTGGATTTTCTCTCTGTTTAGAAAACAGCCTGCACATTTATTTCTACTACCAAAATTCATGACCATTCATTTTCCAACATTGTATTTCATTTGCCATTTTCTTGTCCATTCTCCTAATCTGTCTAACTCCATCTGCAACCTTTCCATTTCCTCAAAACTACCTGCTCCTCCACCAATCTTTGTATCATCTGCAAACTTGGTAACAAAGCCGTCTATTCCATCATCTAAATCATTGATATACAGCATAAAAAGAGGTGGTCCCAACATCGAACCCTGTGGAACATTACTACTCACTGGCAGGTACTCCATAACTTTATCCTTAATAATTGACTCCAACATTTTCCCAACCACTAAGGTCAGGCTAACTGGTCTATAATTTCCTTTTTGCTGCCTAACTCCTTTCTTAAAGAGTGGAGTGACATTTGCAATTTTCCAGTCCTCCAGAACCATGCCCGAGTCCAATGATTCCTGAAAGATCTTTACTAATGCCTCCACGATCTCTACCGCTACTTCTTTCAGAATCTAGGGTGTAGTTCATCTGGTCCTGGTGACTTAAGCACCTTTAGGTCTTTCAGCTTTTTGAGCATCTTTCCCCTTGTAATAGTAACTGCATTCACTTCTCCTCCCTCACACCCTTCAACACCTGGCACACTGCTAGTGTCTTCCACAGTGAAGACTGATGCAAAATATCTATTTAGTTCATCTTTCCTTGTCCCCCGTTGTTATTTCTCCAGCCTCATTTTCTAGCGGTCTTATATCCACTCTCATCGCTCTTTTATTTTTTATATATTTGAAAAGGCTTTTTCTATCCACTTTGATATTGTTTGCTAACTTTAACCTCTTCACTCCTAATGATTCTTTTAGATGATTTCTGTAGGCTTTTAAAAGTTTCCCCATCCTCTATCTTCCCACTTATTTTCGCTTTATTGTATGCCCTCTCTTTTCTATTACATTAGCTTTGAGTTCCCTTGTCAGCCACAGTTGTACTACTTTACCATTTGAGTATTTCTTTGTTTTCGGGATACTTCTATCCTGCGCCTTCCTCATTCTTTCCAGAAACTCACGTCATTGCTGCTCTGCTGTCATCCCTGGCAGCATCTCCTTCCAATTTACTTTGGCCAACTCCTCTCTCATACCACTGTAATTTCCTTTACTCCACTGAAATACTGCCATGTCGGACTTTACTTTCTCCCGATCAAATTTCAAGTTGAACTCTATCATATTGTGATCACTGCCTCCGAAGGGCTCCTTTATCTTAAGTCCCTAATCGCCTCCGGTCACTACATAACACCCAATTCAGTATAGCTGATCCCCTAGTAGGCTCAATGACAAACTGTTCCAAAGCCATTTCATAAGCATTCAACAAAATTTCTCTGTTGGGATCCATTATCAACCTGATTTTCCCAATCTACCTGCATGTTAAAATCTCCCATGACTATCATAACATCGCCTTTTTGTCACGCCTTTTCTATTTCCCATTGTAAACTGTAGTCCACATCCCAGTTACTGTTTGGAGGCATCGATACAACTGCCATCAGGGTCCTTTTACCCTTGCAGTTTCTTAACTCAGCCCTCAAGGATTCAACGTCTTCCAATCCTATGTCATATCTTTCTAACGATTTGATGCTATTCTTTACCAGAAGAGCCACGCCACCCCCTCTGCCACTTTCCTATCTCTCCGATACAATCTGTAACCTTGGACATTCAGCTCCCAATAACAACCATCCTTCAGCCATGATTCCGTGATGGCTACAACATCATACCTGACAATCTGTGAAAGTGCAACAAGACCATCCACATTATTCCTTATATTCCATGCATTGAGATACTACACTGAGTACTGTACTTGCTACCCTTTTTGATTCTGTATCCCTAATGCACTGAAGCTCACCCTGCTGGCTGCAATTTTTTTCCTGTCACCTGCCTACCCTTCCTGAGAGTCTGACTGCATTGCTATCTTTGCTTTTTTACTATCTGTCCTATCCTGTATCACTTCATGCCGGTTCCCATACCCCAGCTCTTCACTTGTGACCTTCACTTCGCCTGATCATCCAGTTAACTGCTGAATTGAAGACCCACCTGCCTGCAACCCCAGCTGACTTCACCAATTAAATCTGCGGAGACGGGGGAGTGCATCGACCTCAGCAATCTTCCACAGGAACACCACAACTTAGCCAACACCTTCACTAGAAGGGAAGCTAGGATGCTGCCTCCTCACAGTCCACACGATTATGAGACCAACCTCCTCCCAGGTACCATCCTTCCCCAAGTTTTAATCAAATAATAACTATTGCTGGTGAACAATTCTGATACTCAAAAACTAAATTTGTTGATTAGCATTCCTTCAGAGAAACAACTCAAAGGTTCTTTGGTTTTAAAAATAACCTTGCATCACACAATTTGTTTTCTGTAAAATATTTAAAGTTGTGTAAGTGATTCTTTCATTTCAGTCGACTGAAAATTCTACAGCCTGACTGACTCTTCAACAAGTCTGATGTCATTGTTATTGGTGGACACCATCACTTCAGTTCATACTTTTTTTAATAGAAGAAATATACTGGAGGTCAGTGGATAGGATCTTTTCCTCTCTATAGCCTGAAAAATATGCCCAAATTTTAGACTGGTTCTATAAGGCTTTGTTTAGCTTTGAGTAGTAAGTACTCAAGTAGTAAGCTTTGAGGAGTAGCTCCATCCAATTGCAAAATGTTTTAACTGCATTTCTAAAACATTAGTTCCAGTTGGTAAACTAAACCAATTGTGGATATAGACAACACACAACCACATTGCAACAGGATAGAATTTCTTTGATAACTAAATATTGCCAAACACCAAATCTATACCTTCAAACATAACATTATCATTCTGAGTATTCATAAGTAGTCAGTTGTTTTTTTAAGCACATTCAATTTACTATAGTTGAGCAGTCAGAGATTAAATAAATAATTTTGGCAAGAAAAAGAGGGACTGAGAGCAGGAAGAACCCAAAGTGGAAAAGGATAAATCAAATAACAAAAGATAATAATGCAAGGTACTAGTTGGCATTAATGGGAGAAGTAAGTAAATAAATAATGTCTACAGGATCTGGAAATGGGCAAACCAAAAATCATTACCAACATTTGCAGTCCCTGAAAGTGATGGTGCTGATTACAATCTAAAATTGAGCTTGATATTGGTTCTGAAAACCTAATCACAAGACAAGGTACATGTTTTTCTTTAATTTACCAATCCTGATCAACTTTAGCCAGGTGCAGGCAAAGCTGCTTAATGCTTCATTTATGCTTTATAAACAACAGAATTCTAAATTTTGCTGATGCGTGACTGTTCCAATGCCGCTTGCCAGGGCTCTGAACCATCCTTATAGTACAACACATTGAAAAAATGGGAAATGCAATTACATTTAGTGATTCCTGGATATAAGTGGAGCATTGAAATCACATACCAGAAGTTAGACATCCATTTAGTATTTTGGGCTGGTATATTGCACTTCTGTATTATTATAAAGAGGTGTATGGGATGTCCAGGAAGGGGTAGAGTTGAGCATTTAATATTTCAGTAATACTTGAGCAATATTGGAAATATATTGTTTGATTAAGCATTCTTATTTGTTTAAATAATTCATTACAAATTATATGTAAAAATAAGTGACTAGTATTCACCGTGATGCTACCACATGATATGTGCATGCCATTCCTAAAGTAAAAATGAACGTAGACAAACGATCTCCCAGCTCCCTTGTTTCATTTCAATTAGTTTTTATGTTTTGGTGTTGCAACTCATAAAAGTGGTGACAAGTAAGTCTTAAACAAACCTGAGATGACTACCTACCCTTTGAATCACAGTGAGACAGTAGAGCTTTAAAAAAAGCACAACAAGAAACAGTCAAGTGAAAAAAAAACACAGCACAGTATGCGCTTCTTTGGGAACAAAGAGACTATCGAGTTTTTTTTAAAAAGCTGAAAATGGAAGAATTCGTGGGCTCATAAACACTGAGTACCAGTTGATAATCGTCATAAAAGAAAGCAGAAATACCTGGCTACATTGCAAAAATAGATGTGTTTGATTGCACAAAAGATAACTGGCTGCTGTTTACAGTATGAAATGTGCAGTAATTTGACACAAATGAAATAGCCAATGAGAAGCAAATGCCAGCTTTGCTGAGTGCATTGGATGGAAGAGCATACAGTCTACTTAGAATTTTGACAACTCCAACCAAAGCAGCCGAAATGAGCTTTGCAAATATCGGCAATGTAATACAGGAACATTTAGGACCAAAACCATGTTTGATTACAGAACACTTTAGGTTTCATAAACAGAAGGGGAGTCCATTTCAGTACACATGGCAGAATTGAAGAAATCATCTGAGCATTGCCAGTTTAGTGACAGGCTTAATGAATTGAAGTGTTAGGCTTAGTTTGTTGAATCTTAAAAGAAAGTATTCAGAAATGGCTCCTAACTGAAGCACAACTCACTTTTAAAAGAGCAGTTGAGATCACTGTATCAATGGAAACAGCAGCCAGAGACACAATTGAGTTGCAGTCAGGAATAAAAGTGAGTGTGAACAAAATTGCAACACCTAAACAGAAACCAGCCTGGCTGAACAGATTGCGTTACAGTGGTGGCAGAGGCTCATATACTCCAGAGCAAGGCAGGCTTCAAGGCAAAACTTGCAGGACATGGAAATAAATGGGACACGTACGAAGATCATGCCAGGCAGACAAAAATAAATGGATTTCACAGGGAAGAGAAAAAGATAAAAAGTCAAGTTGCAGTTTGAAAGAGAGTACAAATCTGCATGCCATTGATTAAAAACCTGGTAACGGTGAGATTGACACAGGACTGATTAGCCTTAAGATTCGCTATGTGAAAACTACCAAGAGACAACAATATGGCTAACACAATAAGTGAATAGTAATTTAATTAAAATGGAATTGGACACTGGCTCAGCTGTATCAGTCATTCCACAAAGTGTATTTGAACAGCATTTCAAAGATACTGAACTGGAGCCTGCAGATATCCAACTAAGAGCTCATACTGGAGAAAAGGTAAGTCCTATGAGAATGACATTGGCAGCAGTGAAATACAGCAACTAGCAAGCCACATTGGACTTGCATGTGGTAAAAACCAGAAGGGCAGCATTTTGGGGTTATGTTTGGCTGAGAAAACTTGAACTGATTGGAGATCCATCTACCACTTGCATGCCACATCCCCTGCAATAGAGTCAACTGAAAGCAAATTAAGAAAGGTACCGGATGATGCCACAGCAGTGTCCAAGGATGGCATTGGAAAACTCAAAAATACCTGTATAACAAGGGTAAGATACTGCTAAATGAAAATGCCATACCCAGGTTTTACAAAGCACCACATATCAAAGTTGCTGGTGAACGCAGCAGGCCAGACAGCATCTCTAGGAAGAGGTACAGTCGACGTTTCAGGCCGAGACCCTTCGTCAGGACTAACTGAAAGAAGGGTCTCAGCCGGAAACGTCGACTGTACCCCTTCCTAGAGATGCTGTCTGGCCTGCTGCGTTCACCAGCAACTTTGATGTGTGGTGCTTGAATTTCCAGCATCTGCAGAATTCCTGTTGTTTGCATTTTACAAAGCACATTCAGTTCCTTGTACCATCCGTGATAAAGTAGCCAGTGAGCTAGAATTTGTATGAAGGCTCAAGAAAATCTTTTCAAGGTTGAGTGGAGCCCATGGGCAACTCCAGTTGTCCCAGTAACCAAGAAGAATGGGTTTGCCAGGATCAGTGGTGATTTTAAGACCACCATCCAGCCAGTATTGAAAGTAGCTGAATACTGAATAAACTGTTCTCAGGGTTCTAGACGGGTACTGGCATTGATTATAATTGGCACTTCAATGAAAACTCTTGTGGTATTTATACTGTATCCCCACAGTCCATCCATCCTAATTGGTTAGTCCTCATCCAATCAGGTTTCCATTCTCCCACCTTGTTTACAATCCAATTCTTACTTAGAGCAAGACCTTTGTCTTTGTTAAAATTCTTTTCCTCCCGTTTTATTTCAATTGCTTCCTTTACCAGGCAGTCCCAAAAGCCATCAGGGCAGCACAGTAGCTTTGTGCCGAAGTCAATCATATGGCCATTGTGAATATAGCATTCTGCTACTGCTGATTTCACTGGGTAACCCAAATAGATACACCTCCTGTGCTCCTTGATGTGGATTTCCACCATGTGTCCCGTCTGGGCAATATACGCTGCTCGGCATTCACAGGGAATCCTGTAAACACCAGCCAACCTGAGTCCCAGGTCACCTTTGATCTGCATAAGCTGTGATTTGAGCTTCCTTACTGGTTTGTGAATTGTATTAATACAGTATTTCTTCAAGATCCTGGCGATCCTTCCAGAAATCGTGGAAATATAGGGAAGACAGGTGGTAGTGACAGGTTCCTCTTCGTTGTTAGGTTTCTTGGATTTTCTTTCGGCGCCCTTTTAAGGGCCCGATTGATTTCCTTTACCTTGTTGCCATTCAGTAGGAACATCATGTGTTATTGTCTTATTTCCTCATGGAGACTCTCCTGGTCTGAAGTAGTTTAATCAAATACGTTAAACTAAGTAGAAAGAACCAGTCTACATTGGGAGGCGTGATAGTGCTGTTATTGTTGAGATACAAGTGTGTGTGAGTGAGTTTCCAATAGATACTATGTCCAAGGCTACCGTATGGTTTCCGTCATATTAGAACGTTCAGGAATGGGAGACAACCATTCTTCTCCATGTCCATCATAAATTTAATGTTTGGATGTATACTATTCAGATGATCACGTTTTCCTTTCTCACGATTCCCCCGTTTCCACCACATCGGCTCTCAAGATTCTAGAATGAAGGAGATGTCCTTCTATTTCAAAGGATGGGGCTTCCCTTCCTCCACCATCAACGCTGCCCTCAACTGCATCTTTTCCCTTTCAGGCACATCTGCTCCTACAGCATTCTCCTGCCACCCCACCAGGGATAGGGTTCCTCTTGTTCTCCCCCACCAGCCTCTGTGTCCAGCACATAATTCTCTGAAAGTTCTGCCAACTCCAGTGAAATCCCACCACCAAGCACATCTCCACCCCCGCCCCACTTTCTGCTTTCAACAGGGATTGCTTCTTATGTGACTCCCTTGTCCATTTGTCCCTCCCCACTGATCTCCCTCCTAGCACTTACCCTTGCAACCAGAACAAATGTTACACCTGCCCCTACACCTCCTCCCTCCATACCATTCAGGACCCTAAACAGTCCTTCCAGGCGAAGTGACACTTCACCTGTGAGTCTCTTGGGGTCATATACTGTGATCAGTGCTCCCAGTGTGGCCTCCTGTATAAGACTGCTTTGCTGAGTAGCTATGCTCCGTCCGCCAGAAAAATCGGGATTTCTCAATGGCCACCCATTTTAATTCCACTTCCCATTCTCATTCCAATATGTCCATCCTTGGCCTCCTCCACTGCTGGGATGAGGCCACATTTAGGTTGGAGGAACAACACCTTGTATTCCATTTGGGTAACCTGCAACCTGATGGCATGAACATTGATTTCTCAAACTTCTGGTAATGCCCACCACAGCCCCTCTTTCACCATTTCCCATCCCCTTTTCTTTCTTTCACCTTATCTCCTTGCCCACCCATCACCTCCCTACGGTGCTCCTCCCTCTTTTCTTTCTTCCACGGCCTTCTGTCTCTTTCACCAATCAACCTCCCAGCTATTCACTTCATCTTTCCCCCTACAGGTTTCACCTATCACCTGGTGTTTCTCTCTCTCCTCCCCCACCTCTTATATCTACTCCACAGCTTTTCTCTCCAGTCCTGCCGAAGAGTTTCGGCCCAAAATGTCGACTGTACTCTTTTTCTAGATGCTGCCTGACCTGCCGAGTTCCTCCAGCATTTTGTGTGTGTTGCTGAGACCTACCTCCAGATAGAGATGGAAGAGGAGTCCAAAGTGTCTTTTATGATAAACACACACAAAGGGCTTTATCGCGAAAACAGGCTTACTTTTGAAGTAGCATCTGCAGCTGCTCTCTGGCAGAAGGCTATGGACCAGACACTCACTATTGTTACCAGTAAGGATGACAAAGAACATCTCCAAAATCTCAAGAAAAGGTTAAAAAGACTAGAAGATTATGGGCTCAGAGCATGATGCAACAAGTGTGAATTCTTTAAAACAAGTATCACTGCAGTCACACGTTCAACACACAAGGATCACACAATTATGCTGAGAAAAGTCAAGCAGAGGTGGATGCCCCAGGGCCAAAGGACATGGCACAGTTGTGGTCCTTTTTAGAATTTATCAATCACTATCACAGGGGAACATCGACTTAGACCATGAGAGGCCTGCGTCAGGCATTTTTATGCCTTACAAGGCGGAGGTTGGAAGTCTGTGTGGGGCGCCACTCCTCGCAGACACTAGAGCAATGTGTGATTAAGTGCCTTGCTCAAGGGCACAAACATGCTGCCACAGCTGAGGCTCGAACTAGCGACCTTGAGGTAACTAGACGAACGCCTTAACCACTTGGCCACGTGCCCAACACAATCACAGGTTCCTGCCAAACTGGGCTACTGTGCTCATTCCCATGAACTCTTGGCATCTAGCCTTGGCAGTTACAGGTAGGGCCATCAATTATACCTGAAACCCTCTAATGGTCCTCCAAGAGGACCACAAATTTGTCATAGGGTTTGGAGGCTTGTGTGCCTCAATGACCTGGAGAGCTCAGTCAGCTGCAGTCAGGGCATTCTGCCTTAGCTCTTGGTAGGGTTACCCATGCCAAACAGGTCAAAGGGTAGAGGCCAGACTAAGAGTGGTCCACCAGTCCTCCAGATTTGGGGGTTCAGCTCAAGGCTAACAAGCCTGTCTGGTAAAACAAAATTGTTACAGAAACAGCAATGAAGAATCCTTCTACATCTAACTGTGATTGCGATCCTGAGTCTCCAGCTGGGACTTGCAAGACTGACCATAGTGAAAACTGAGGAAGCTCCGAAACACTGCCACCAGAGATGGAGGACCTTCATTGCTGCTCTAAATGCCAGTGGCATAATGGGCAGTAAGTAAGTTCCTAATAGTACAGAAGTGAAGAAATGCAGATATGCTGGAGGGCAAGTTGAAAGTAAGGATGAAAGCCTTAAAGTCAGTCGTTGGTTCAGCTGGAGCCAGTGCAGGTTATCCAACACCAGAGTGATGGGGAAAAAGGATCTAGTGTAAGTTAGGGCCATAATATATGGATAACCTTGCAGGAGGCCATCCAGAGGTACATTGAAAGATTCACATCAAGACGTAACAAAGGAATGGATAAGGGCTTCAACAAGATGATTTGAAATAAGGCCAATTTAGAGACGTTGCAAAAAATGGCACCATAATTGATCTTGGTCAGGCCAAATTTGAAGCTATGCATGACATGGTGAAGTAAAGTTTCACACAGTTGCCAAGAAGAGAGATAGAGTCCGTAGCTGGGGGATCAGAACAGGAATTATGGTGAGAATTAAAGACATTTCAAATGCCTAGTCGGCTGAATTTGTGTTCAATTAGATAAAGTCTGGCTAGCAAGACATGGTGGATGGGCCATGAGAAGTGCTACCGAGGTTCCAAAATCCAGGTGGAACCTTGGAAAATATTCTATTGTATTTAGATATTTATATAGAAAGGTACAGTGAAATCGTAGAGAGCTGGATAGGAGCTCAAGATGACAGTAAAGTTTAATGGTGCAGGAAGAGATATCACTACTGATGATTGCTACACATACGAACATTTGACATATGATTTAGACACTCTTGCCCCTTCTGGCCCATGTGCTCACCCAGGTCCTGGCTTAACCACTGCTGGACCCTTCCTTCTCCATATAACAGTCAAACCAAAAGCCCCACCCTAATTACAGGTTAGACTCTCTAAACATCAAGAATCAATGCTAAACTGGAACTTATCCCATCATTAGCAGTTGTAGGCTGTTTACCCAAGGTTATGATCCACTGCAGTGAACCCAGTCAGCTGGAAGCTAAGTCTATCAATGAGCAATTCGACAGTACAATAAAAAGCATTGTGTAGACTTAAGGAATTCAAAGAAACTACATAGTAATGAAACTGCATCCTGTCATGGGTTATAAATCACACAAGTTAATTACACAGAAGAGAGAAAAGACAAAATATGTTTAACAATAAATATAATTTGAAGAGTGGAAAAAATCTTTAGAAAATGAAAGTTGACAGATCCAACTCCTCACTAACCACTGAGGGTTGCACTCTTCTATAAGACGAGAACAAAATGTAATTTCAATAAAATACATGAAAAAATGAGTTTGAATAATATCTGATCAACATTTCAAAAGTAATTAATTGATAATTACTTCCACCTCTCCAAAGGATGGTCTGTCAGGTCCATTAAATATCTCTTGGACACTTCAAGTTATAATTGGCCTAGTAACCTAAGATACAGATTGCTATTTATAAGATATCAGCCAAAAAGAGTATAGGACATTCCCACTCTACTTGTTAAATTAAAGCAGAAGAAAATAAAATGAAAATGTCCATATCATCTTTCACATACAATACCCTAGAAGCTGTGATGGTTTTATTGTTATTGGAAGCAATACCCTGGTAGTAGCCCATGTCCGAAGTATTCAGGTCGTTAAATCACAGCCGGGAACCATGTTCCATTTTTCTTATCATGATCTGTCCTCTTTCCTAAATCACTAATGAATCATTTATCAGCCATCTTATGCCTGGAAGTGGATAGCCTGCTACTCAGCAGTGAAAATTTGCTGCTTGGCCTTCTACTGTGCTGATATTATTCACAGGTGCTAGAAAGTCCAGAAAGTAACCCTGGAGGCAAATGGTCAACTTTGTCGGAATATTTAACAGATGATTAAAGCTCTCAAGTTACATAGGATATACAGAGAATCAATGTTTATGAATCTGACTCTATCTAACCCATTTCAACCCACTTTGAAAACACAGAAATATATTGAAAGCACAAGGACAGGCCTTTCCGCTCATAATGTCTGTGCTGAGCATTAAGCAAAGTTCCTCTACCATGCATATTCCTGCGTCTTTCTAAAAGACTCTTGAATGGTATTGTATATCTGCTTCAAATACCACCACTCGCAGAACACATCACTGTAAAAAAAAGTTGACCAGCAAATCTCCTTTAAATTTTCCCTCTCTCACTGTAAATCAACATCCTTTAGTATTCAACATTTCCATCGCAGGAAAAAGGTTCTGGCTGTCTAGCCTACCTATGCCTCTTGTGATTCCGTAACTTCAGTCAAGTTTCCATTCAGCCCCTGACATTCCAGAGAAAACAATGTCTTGAGTCTTGGCCTCACTGCATTCACAAATATCATTTGGGTATTGTCGTTCAACTGCTGACCTTGGGGAGACCTTTTTTCTATATGAGGGGTGACACTGGTGGAAGCAATTTTCCATTATTCTTGTTGGTTTGCTCCACTTTATTAAGCACTATTTATCTTGATCCTCTTACTTCCTGCAGATTGGATCTGGTCAGAAATGCTCAAAGGTCAGGTTGTACAGTTGTTCATGACTGTATGTTCTTTCCTTATGAATGTTGTCTATTAAATGGAGATGATAGTAATAAAGTGTTAATACAAAAAAGCTACAATTTATGAAATATGCAAGTTAAATTGCGTAGATATAAATTCATTTTGAAATGAAGTTAATTGCAGTGGAACATTTAGGATCTTCTGAGTTTGTAAAGCATGCTGTATAATTGCTAGTTTTTTTTACCCTCACCGTATGAATAAAGGACTACAGAACTCATGCAATGGAAACTGCTTCAATTAATTTGAAAGTGACAGTACGATCAGCCAGACCCTTATGTATAAATAACTGCCCGATCTTCCAGTCTTCCCCTCTCTCTCTACCCTCACCAAAACTATTCAGAAAAGCATTTAAGATTTAATTCACTCAATCTGTCTGCAGTCTACTGCAAAAAAAAACTTGATAAATGGTTATTCTGTTACTTATAGCAAGAGCAATGGTAGAAGGCTGCTTTTATCTCTATCTCACGGACTGAGCTGGTCTTCTGTAGGTACAATGGAATAATTTCAATCATCTAAAAGGCAAAATTGCTGCTCATAACAGCAGATATGCATCCACAGCTCAGATTAAAACTGCCTTCAGTGCCTGAGCAAATAAAGAATATTATGAAAGGAAACACAAATGGAGATTGAGGACATGACCTCCTACGCTACACCATACCAAACAAACAAGTTAAATCAACATTGATATTGTCATTCAAATGTATCAAAAGAAAGGCAATCGGACAAACACAATAAATCAATACAATTCTTTCCTCCTATGATGGCAATATAAAAATATGACAAGAGAATCGAACATAAAAACTGCAGATGGTTCAGCAAACATCTTGAGTTCCTAATCACACAATGTTTAACTGGTATGTAACTGCCTTTTAGTTAGACACACGATAGGCCATCATGAAAGCAAAAAGGTAATTCCACATGAAGTTAGAGGCATACCTCAAGGATGCATGCTTAGCCCACTCTCTATACAGCCATGACTGTGTTGCTTAGCACAACTCAAACACCATGTGTAGATTCGGAGGCGACAGCACAGTTGCGGGTAAAATCTCAGATGGCAATGAGTGGGTGTACAAGAGTGGGACAAATCTGCTGGTTGAATGGATTCAAAACAACCACCTCCCACTCAATGTCAGTCAGGCCAAGGGATTGATTGTTGACTTCAGGAAGGGTAAGTCAGGAGACAAGCACTAGTCCTCGTCGAGGGATCAGCATTGGAAAGGGTGAGCAAATTCCTGGATGTCAACATCTCAGAGGATCTGTTCTTGGCCAAACACATGGATACAGTCATCACAAAGAAGGCATGCCAGTGGCTCTACTGTATTAGAAGTTTGAAGATATTTAGTATCTCACCCATGTTTCTTGCATGTTTCTATAGATGTACAGTAGAGAGCAAACTAACAGGTTGCATCAGAGATAAGATATGCATATTGCACAATGCACTATAATGCAAGAGATTTGCAGACTCAGCCAGTTCTATCACAGCCACAATCTTCCCAGGTATCAAGGACATTTCAAGAGGTGTCGCCTCGAGGTGGCAGCATCTATCATTAAGACCCACACTCAATAATTCAGAACAGGTTCTTCCCCTCTGTCATCCGATTTCTGAACAGTTCATGAACATTACCTCATTACTACTTTCTTTTTACACTATTTTGTAATTTAAAGTATTTTTATCACCTTCCACTGTACTGTTGCTGCAAAACAACAAAATTTCACATTGTACAAGAGGAATACTAAATCAGATTTTGATACTAGTTCCAAAAGATGCCATTATATTTAATGCTTCACATCAGCATGGTGGAGAGGATATCAACATTCCAGATTTTGTGTATAAGGAACAGTGTAATAACTGTAATGGCACAGAGTGGCAATATATCATTGATAACATTTTATGTCTCATCATTTCAAGCACAGCTGTAGCTCATCAGCAGTACTGAAGTTTACAAACCATTACTGCAAATTGCATGTTTGTACTGATGAAATTTATTATGCAGGATGTGAATTATTAAGAGGGTGCATTCCTAACTCATTGCTATACAAATATCCACAATTTCAAAGGAAATTAAAGCAATATTAAGAACTCAGTCTCCATAGCAATCTCAGTCCTCTTTCTATGCTTTTCACACTGCAGTCATGCAGGAAGAGCTATGACTTCCGGAAAGCAACAGTGGTGTTGCCAACCCTCGTTAATACATTTTCATTTAATTCGTTTGAATGCAAATCATTTTGAGCTATTTTTTCCACAAATTCCAATCAACTTCTTTTTTGCTGACATTATTATTCTACCTGCAAAATTGCATGTGGACACCTAATGCAGCCAGAGGCAGCAATACAACGAAGCCATTTTTTACCCAACTTTAAGTGACTCACTTTAATTCCATAACTAACACTGTTAAATCCAAACATCCTTCATTTATGGTCTGCTTTTTGTATTTCTTCTAGGATACCACAAAACATTTTACTGATGTGTGGGTATCTTTTGGAAATGTAATCACTACTGTTATCTCAAGAAAGTTGTAGTCAACATGTGCATAGCAAGCACCCACAAACAGCAAAGCAGTAACAAAAAGTTTTTTTTTCTCTCTCATGAATGACATTGGTTGAAGCCGATATACACCCACTGGCTACTTTATGAGGTGCAGGAGTGGTACCCGGTGTGGTCTTCTGCTGCTGAAGCCCATCTACTTCAAGGTTCAATATATTGTTCATTCAGAGATGCTATTCTGCACACCACTGTTGTAAAGCATGGTTATTTGAGTTACTGTTGCCTTTGTCAGCTAGAACCAGTCTGGCCATGTTCCTCTGACCCCTCTCATTAATAGAGCTTTTTCGCCCACAGAACTGCCACTCACTGTATGTTTTTGTACCATTCCCTGTAAATTCTAGAAACTGCTGTGCATGAAAATCCCAGAAGATCAGCAGTTTCTCAGATACTCAAACCACCCCATCTGGCACCAACAATCAATCAACGTCACAAAGATCACTTTTCGTCCCCATTCTGATGTTTTGCCTGAACAACTGGACCTCTTGACCATGTCTGCATGCTTTTATGCATTGAGTTGCTGCCAGATGATTAGCCAATAAGATATTTGCATTAACGAGAAGGCATACAGATATACCTAATAAAGTGGCCACTGAATGTATATTTATCAAGCTCAGGAGTAACTCCCCTACTTCTCTATGAAAACGTACCAGAGGATCCTCATCGCCAATAGCAGAAAGGGCCTAATATCATCGGCAGGAGTGGCAAGTGTATCCATTATGTCTTCACTGCATTTTTTTAATATTTGGAAGTTGAACCTGCAACCTCCTTAGGCTCAGAGATGAGGCTACTCATAAATGAGTCATAAGTGAAGCAATATTTCCAATTCCTAATTGACTCTCACCAGAAGTACTTCTACTTCAAAAGCAAATTCCATCTCCATTATGAACTCAATGATGTCCATCTTCACAAAGATGCAAGATTTCCAGCTTCAGACTGACTTCACATACTTTTTTATGTGTTTTCATAGAGGATACTACAGCATAGAATTGTCATTTTGCACACCAAATATGGGCAATTATTTAGTACCAAATGAACAATTTAGCCTCTGAATGGTCATGTTTGATCCCCATAACCTCTGATGTTATTCATTCATTTTTTCCCCTTTAAAAGACAAAAAATGTAGACTTTTCTTCAACAGTTATCCTCCAAAGGGAACTTGGAAGCAGAACATCCCAGTACTTTTTTTAAAAAAACTCAAAGCTGAATCCTTTGATCTACGTTTGGTAACTTCCCCCAATCTCTCATCACCTATGTCTCAGAGATCCTTAATTTGATTTGTTATCCTCTGGCCACCTTTCCTTGGTAAAATGGCTAGATCATAAATGTTGTGTATTTAATATTTCAGTAACATTTGAGTACTATCGTAAATATGTTATTAATTAAGCATTCTTTGTGTAAATCACTATGGGTTATATGTAAAACTACGTTAATGGCATACTTTTATCACACCACCACGCCATACATATCCGCACCACTTAAAGTAAAAACGAAACTAGAAATGTTATCTCTCAGCTCGTTCGTTTTCCTTTCAATTAGTTTTATGTTTTGGAGTTACAAAATATAACAGTGGCAACAGGAAGTTTTAAATGAACCTGGCACCACTGCCTGGATGTTAGAGTTTAAAAAAAGAGCAGCATATTGTCTCTCTTCAGAGCAATATGTTCTCTTCACAAAAGGAGAAGATAGTAGAGTTTTAAAATGACAGAAAAGAGACAAATTCACAGGTCCTTAAACAGTGAGTATCAGATGATAATAATCATAAATTTCAAAAGTTGCAGAAATGAGTGGCTACTGTGGAAAGATTGACACGTTTGATTGCACAGCAGATAGCTGGATTTTGATACTGAATGAAATGAACTGTATTTCAAAGCAAATGGAATAGCCAATGACAAACAAGTACCAATATTACTGAATACATTGGATTTACAGGCATACAGTTTCTTAGACGTTTTACTGCTTCAAAACAAACCAACTGAAATGAGTTTTGCCGTATCGTGCAAGTAGTGCAGAAATACTTAGAACAAAAACCAGAACCTACTGGCTGTTGATGGAGTAGCAGCATTTTATAATTGCTCCTACTCTACTTAATTTACTGTTTCCAACTTGTTTTAAAAACTTATCGCTAAACGCAATATTGTTTTACAATGAGTTGTGCCAAAGCTACTAAAACAGAAGAGGACCCTCCTGTAACTTTGGAATCTATTTTGGAGACACTTCAGAAGCATAAAAATGAACTTTCGGAGGAGTTCCAGCAGGAATTCCAGCAACTCAGCGCTGAATTTAAACGAATGGATGTAAAATTGGATTCTATTCAAAAAACTTTAAGTGAACACGATAAACAGATAAAAGAGAATGAAGACACTTTGACGATCTTGGATGCGAAGATTGATGACCTGGAAAAGATCTGTGATAAACAGACAAAGGTTAATGAAATATAAAGACAGAAGGTTATTGACTTAATTACGTATTCTAGGTTTTAAAGAGTTAATGGAAGGTAATCAGCCTTCGGAATTTTTTGCAAACCTTTTGGCTAATTTATTTCCGAATATTTTAAAAGCTCCATCTGAAATAGACCAAACTCATATATCGTCAGTATCAAGACTCCCTTCAGGAGAACGACCCCGTTGAGTGATAATTTGTCTTCACGACTTTCAAGCAAAGGAATTTTTAATTTGTGACTCTCATCGGAAAGGTATGATTGATTATGAAGGCCATCCGATCAGAATTGTGAAGGATTTTTCACACGAGGTGTTGAATGAATGCTTCAAGTTTAAAAAAGTTATGTCAGAGTTGTATAATAAAGGTTTTAAACCCTCTGTTCATTACCCCGCTCTCAGAAATGGTTCCATTTGACTCAAGAGGTGCAGGATTTCTTAATCTCCGAATCAGTATTAGAAGTTTAATTGTTCAATAATTCCCTACATAAATCTATGTTGTGTTTGCCTGATGGATCCTTTTTTTTAGAATCAGCAATCTAACTGTTCATTACTTTCTTTTATGAACAATTGTTTTTTTTTTACCTTTGTATCTAATTTTCTTTGCTTAGAAAATTAAGGACTTAACATTAGTAAGTTTTCATTGAGTTAATACTTTTCAAATTAATATGTTCTGATTTTTCTCAGTTCTTTTTAATAGTTTATACTATATGTTTTCATAAGGTTTTTTTTAATAAGTTTAATTTTGCTCTGTTTTTAGTTATGTCTTGTTGGAATGCAGTTAGCCTTGGAAATTTTTGGAGCTTAGCCAGTAGATTGTTTTGGGAGGGTAATGTTGGTAGGTTTAGCTGTTGACTGCCCTTTGGTCAACTTTTTTTCTTTGGGTGGGGGGTGGGGGTGGGATGGGTATTTTCTTTTCTATCAGCTGTTTGGTTCTCTTAGCTTCATTTGTTGCTTGGTTACTTTATCTTAAAGCTCATTGTTTGGATTTAATATATATTCCAGCACTTTTTATTCTAACCTCTCTTAAACAATATTTAAAATGGACCATACTGTTAATTTACTCAGTTTTAATGTGAAAGGATTAAACCATCCTGTGAAACGTAATAAGATATTTAATTATATTAAGGAATTGAATGTCTCAATTTTTTTTTACAAGAAACACATGTTCGTAAATGTGATAATTTATGTCTTTTCAGCCGTCGGAAGGGTTTATTGTTTCACTCCTCCTTTCAGGTTAAGTCTAGAAGAGTTTCGATTCTTATAGACAATTCAGTTCTTTCGTTCAACATGAGGTAGTGTCTGATACCAATGGGCATTTTGTTATAGTGTCAGGGAAATTAGATAATAAATTAATGGTTTTTGCTAATTTATATGCCCCAAATATAGATGATCCAGGTTTTTTTGAATGCTTTTTTTCCATTTTTACCAGATTTAAGTCTGTATTCTCTGGTTTTAGGAGGAGATTTCAATTGTTTAGACCCTGTTTTTGATCGCTCATCTTTTAAACAATTGACTTTTAGTAGATCTGTCTCCTTTATCCAATCTATTTTAATGAAATGTGATATTGTTGATGTTTGGCGCTTTTTGCATCCAATAGATAGAGAGTACTCATACATATTCCAGGATTGATTATTTTTTTGTTGATAGTCAATTGATTCCATTAGTTCGATACTGTGAATATAAAGAAATTGCTGTTTCAGATCATGCTCCTGTGTCTTTATCTTTAAATCTTCCGGGTGTCTCCCAAATAAACAGATTCTGGCATTTTAATCCAACTCTGTTACCTGATAAGATTTTTAAAAAATTTTTGGAGAGACAAATTACTTTTTTTCTGAAGAGAATATGCTAGAAGAGAATTCTAGTCTTATTTTATGGGATACTTTTAAGGCTTATATTAGAGGACAAATTATTTCTTTTACCGCACGTATTAAGAAAAAAAGCTAATAAGGAGAGAATTGAATTAGCCAATCAGTTGAAACAATTAGACCAAAAATATGCTTTGGCTCCAGATCCTGCTTTATATAAAAGATATGTTGAAATTAAAACTAAATACGATCTGCTTCTAACTTATCCAATTGAAACTCAACTTTTAAAAGATAAAAGTCAGTTTTATGTTCATGGAGATAAAACAGGTAAAACTATTGGCTAAACAATTAAAGACCTTTATAGTTAAACACCAAATTAAAGAAATTTGTAAAGCTAACCGTGATAAAACATCTGATCATTCAGAAATATACGATACTTTTAGAGAGTTTTATTCTAAACCGTGTAGTTCTGATCCTCCTAAAGATAATATTGTCATGAATAATTTCTTTGATAGATTAAACATTCCTACACTTTCTGATGATAATTGAAAATTGCTGGATCAACCCATTTCTTATGAGGAAATTGCCAGGGCTGTTCACTCTTTGCACTCGGGGAAGGCTCTGTGTCCTGATGGATTTTCTGGAGAGTTTTATAAGGCTTTTTCCCCTTTGCTTATACCTCATTTATATTCAGTCCCTTCAAACTCTTAATTTTGGTAGGTTGCCACAATCTTTTTATGAAGCCTCTATTTCGCTTATTCTTAAAAAGAATAAGGATCCAACTGAATGTTCTTCTTATAGACTAATTTCCTTACTTAATGTTGATACTAAAATTTTATCTAAGCTTTTGACTCATAGCATTGAAAATATTTTGCCATCTATTATTTCTGATGATCAGACTGGATTTATCAAAAATCAATACTCCTACTTTAATATTCATCATTTATTGAATGTTATTTATTCTCCTTCTAAAGAGACATCATAATGTCTGATATCCTTAGATGCTGAGAAAGCCTTTGATCGGGTTGAATGGAATTATTTATTTAAAACTTCAGAAAAATTTAACTTTGGGCCCGACCTTATTCAATGGATTAAATTACTTTATTTACCTCCCTCCGCTCAGGTTCTTACTAACTCTCAGAATTCTAAACCATTTAAACTTCAATGTGGAACCAGACAAGGTTGTCCCTTGAGTCCTTCGCTTTTTGATTTGGTCTTAAAACCTTTAGCTATTGCTTTCCGGGAATCTAATGACATCACTGGTATTTTAAGGAGAGGTATTACTCACAAAGCGTCACTTTATACTGATGACTTTTTGCTTTACATTTTTAATGTGGCGTCTCCTTTACCTTCTGTACTTTCTTTACTCTCCTGCTTTAGTCAGTTTTCAGGATATAAACATAACTTTCATAACAGTGAACTTTTTCCTTTGAATAATTTGGTATTAGTTAATACTAACCTTCCTTTTAGAATTGTAAGAAATCAGTTTTCTTATTTGGGCATAACAATTACTAGGAATTATAAATTCCTTTTTAAAGAAAATTTTTTTACACTTCTGAATTATGTTAAGAAGGCACTATTAAATTGGTCACCCCTCTCTTTATCGTTGATTGGCCAAATTAATTCTATTAAAATGAATATTTTGCATAAATTTTTATATTTATTTCAGGCCGTACCTGTTTTTATTCCTAATTCTTGTTTTGATTCTCTGGATTCTATTATATCTTCTTATATATGGAAAAATAAAATTTCTCGATTAAATAAAGTTCATCTTCAAAAAGCTAAAAAGAATGGAGGTTTAGCCCTACCCAATTTTAGGTTTTATTACTGGACAGTCAATATACGAAATCTTACGTTTTGGTTATATTATATTAATTGAGAGGTCTGTCCGGTCTGGGTTTCTTTAGAAGCTGATTCTGTTAATAAATTTTTTATCATTTCTCTTCTCAGATCCTCAATTCCCTTATCTTTAAGTAAATCAACTGATAATTTTGTAGTTAAACACACCTTGAGGATTTGGGTACAATTTAGAAAATATTTTGGTTTATTGAGTTTTTCACTTCCCAGTCCCATTTTTGCTAACTATTTTTTTAAAAACCTTTTATGACTGATGTAATTTTTAAAGAGTGGAATAGATTGGATATTAAATGTTTTCAGGATTTGTTTGTTGGAGATAGCAGACAATTGTTCAAATGAAGAGAGACTAAGTATAGCCCTATCCAAAACCCACTTTTTTCGATATTTACAAATTAGAGACTTGTTGCGTTCTCAAGTACATACATTTCCAAAAAGTCCAGGTAAGAATTTACTTGATATAATTTTTAATTTGAAACCCTTCCATAATGGATCTATATCTAATATTTTTGGTAATGATGTCAAAGTCTTGAAAAATATTGGAAGGAAGTATTCCAAACTTAAAGTGAATTTTAAACCTCATCCTTTGACTGCCTTATTTGGTATTGTTGGAGGAATTGTTGGGGGCATTCTGGAGTCACATGATTTGCGTATTTTGGCCTTTATGTCTCTTATAGCCAGGAGGGCATTGTTGCTTAAGTGGAAGGATGTCACTCTGCCTACTCATACTCATTGGTTAAATGATGTTATGTCTTGCTTAAATTTAGAGAGGATTCGCTGTTCAATTTCTGAACCTAGACAAGATTTTTTAACATTGTGGGGACCTTTTTCAAATTATTTTCAAAATCTTTGATTTGCTATTAAGCACAGATGTTGGCTAACAATATGTTTTATTATATAATAAGGATTTTTCCTTTTCTTTTTTTTAACCAAACAGCTGTTTTTTTTTCTAGTAGTGGGTTTAGATTTTTGTGTGTAATAAAATGATCTCTTTTCAATATTACGTTTAAATTTGATGTATACGGATATGGGGTAATGAGACTATATTTGTGATTTCAATATATTGTAATTGATACATATTATATATCCTACTGTATTCATTTATGTAAGAAATCAATAAAAATATTGGAACAGAAAGAACAAAAACCATTTTTGATTGCAGAATGCTTTGGATATCATAAGTGGAATCAAAAGGAAGGGGAGTCCATTTTAGTGTTTGTGGATGAATTGGAGATTGTCTGAGCATTGTTAGTTTGGCAGCAGGCTTAATGATCTGAGAGATCATTTAGTTTGTGGAATATTACAAGAAAGCAATCAAAAACAGCACCTAATCAAAGCACAACTTGCATTTAAAAGAGCAGTTGAAATTGCCGTAACAATGGAAAGAGCAGACAGACACAACTGAGTTGCAGTCAGGAATGAAAGTGAGCTTGAACAAAATTGCAGTGTCTAGACTGAGAGCTGCTTGACTGAACAAATTGTGATACTGTTATGCCAGGGGCTCACATAGACCAGACCAATGCAGATTTAAAGGCAAAACTTGCAGAAAATGCGACAAATGAGGAGATATATAAAGAGCATGTACGACAGACAAGAATAAACAGAATGCACAGGGAAGAGAAAAAGATAGAAGTTCAAGTTGCAGTTTCAAAAAGAGCACCAATCTGCATGCTGTTGAAGAAAAATCTGGTAATGAGAGTGACACAAGCAATATGGCTTACACCAGAGTGAGCAGTAAACTAATTGAAATTGAATTGGACACTAGCTCAGCTTCTTAGTCATTCCACAAAATTAGTTAACTCAATCTCGTATATATCCAACTGAGAACTTATACTGGAGAAAAGATAACTCAAATGGGAATGACATTCATAACAGAGAAATACAACAACCAACAAGCCACATTGGGCTTGTATGTGGTAAAAACAGGAGGGCCACCATTGACTGGAGATCCATCTACCATTTGCATGCCATATCCCCTGTAAAAGAATTAACTGAAAGCAAATTAAGAAAGGTACTAGATGATGCAACAACACCCAATGTCAGTAAGACCAAGGAGCTGATTATTGACATTGAGAAGAGGAAATCAGAGGTCCATGAGCCAGTCCTTGCTGGGGGATCAGGGGTTGAGTGGGTCAGCAAATTTAAATTTCTCTGTTATCATTTCAGAGGGTCTGTCTTGGGCCCAGCATTTAAGTGCAATTACAAAGAAAGCATGGCAGTGCCTCTACTTCTTTAGAAGTGTGTAAAGATTCAGCATGACTTTGACCACTTTGACAACCTTCTATAGAAGTATGGTGGAGAGTTTTTTTTGATTGGTTGCACCCTGACCTGGTATGTAAACATCAATGCCCTTGAACGGAAAATCTAACAAAAAGTAGTGGATATAGTCCAGTCCATCATAGGTAAAGCCCTCCCCACCATTCAGCACATCTACTTGGAGCGCTGTCACAGGAAAGCCGCATTCATCATCAAGGACCTCCGCCATCCAGTCCACGCACTTTCCTCACTGCTGACATCAGGAGGGTGGTATAGGAGCCTCATGCCCCACACCACCCGGTTCAGGAACAGTCATTACCCCTCAACCATCAGGCTCCTGAAGAGGGTTAATTTCACTTGCCCCATCACTGAACTGTTTCCACAATTTATGGACTTCGTTTCAAAGACTCCTCATCTCATATTTTTGAAATATATTGGTTAATTATTTATTAATTTTTTCTCTTTCATATTTGCAGAGTTTGTTGTCCTGTACATATTGGTTTTCCGTCCGGCTGTCTTTCATTGATTCTGTTGTTGTCAGGATGCTGAAGCAGGGATCCAATCACAGACCTAGTATTGTGCACACAGTGATATTAATTGAGTAACAAATCCCGAGGTGCAAACAAAGTTGGTGTCAAAGTTCAGGCAGAGATCAAAACATCCAGAGAAATCCAAAAACCAGAATTGAGAAACAGGCAGAGTCAATACTCAGACAGACAGAGTACAGATACAAATGCTGGAAAGGCTCAGGAAAATTCACTGGCACAATCTAGCAACAAACAGCTGAAAACACAGGACTGAAATACACTGAGCAATAAACAGAGAGGCAGATGATAGGTGGAGAACAATGAGACACAAGTGGCAGCAATACAGGTAATAATGAGAAACAGATGAGAGATGGAGTATTCAGTAATACAGTGGCCGGAGTAGAGCAGGAGTGGGAACAGGAGCACATGGCAATACAAAACTACAGACTGACTGCTAGGGGCAAACACACAAAAAGACAGAGTTCAACTGGAGGTACTGACAATTGTGTTTCTTGTACTTAATGTGCAAGAAATTGAATCTCAGGTTTGTATATGTTGATATTTATGTATTTTGATAATAAATTCACTTTGAACTTTGAAAATCTGAAGTAAACACAGGAAATGCTGGAATCATTCATGCTAAAAATTGTTACACTGGACAGCAAATATTTTCAAAAGTGTTTCTTCCTCAGAAAGTATTTTTTTGGTTGTGGTAGACTGCTTGATGCTGAACACAGATGTAATTTCAGACTACTTGTATTGCATAGGAATTTGAAGAAACAAGTAATTAACTTTTATTGAATATAATGTGTTTAATTGCATAATGGTTCTGACACGATTCAATAGTTCAGCTATTCTAAAAATGTTTTGTACATGATTTTCATTTGTACTCAGTGTCTGAGGCTTCTTGCTAAAGTGTCCTACAATAAATAGCCAACATTGACGGATTCCAGTTGGCCTGTTTCTCCATCACTGCAATGTCCTGTGAAACCTTTCACTATGCCCTTCACTGATTGCAACAAGATTTGCAGGGAAGAAGTCTAAGTGGGAATGCAGAAAATGAATCTTTAGTGACAAGTTGCACTTCATGGTTTTGTATGCTTGAAGCATGTTGTCAACCAGCTGCGCATAGTTTGGTGCTCTGTAGGTGCCAAGAAAATTTTCAACAACATCCCTGAATGCTTTTGATGCATTTTCCTCCAGTTCCACTAGAAGTTCTTCAAATTGCCTGTCATTGATGACCTGTTTGAATTGTGGACCAACAAAAGTGCCTTCCTTAATCTTAGCATTGGTTATTCCAGGAAACTTCTGTCTCAAATATTGAAATCCTTCATAGATATTGTTGTGCCTGGTGACAGCAATCCTCCATAAAGCAACGGCATGATTTGATCTAACATTCAGATTATTCTCTGGCTTGGGTTACAGAATGGAATTTTTTTTGATGATCTGCAACATTCCTCACAATTGTTATTGTTACAGGAGTGTTGCAAGTCTCAGTAAGCTAAAGATATTAGCACAGATTTGACTCTCTGGCTGTTTTCAAAATGAGTTGGTGCGATTTGTTTTTCCCTCTTAAATTGGTAATCCAATTATGTTAACTTTTTTAATTTAGTATGTCTCAAATCCAGGATCACGAGCGCCTCATCTGTTCCTTCCTTCTGAATGCTAATCTAATCATGACTAATCATCCATCAAATCCATTGTCTCTGCCTCAAACGAATAAGCCCTTCAGTGATTCCTTCCTTTAATATGTACATAATTAAAATGCCTGGAAACAATACAACGTGATACATAAACAATGCTGTGACAGAGTTACTGATGAATTAACATGATCTGAAAATACCATTATGGAATCATACTTCACAGTTACTTGTGAATAATTTGCATCATATCTGTGGTTCTGAGAGCCATATAGTTGTGCTTAGAATTCTGACTCAGCAACATAGTCCTGAGTTCTCATATACAGAGAAGAAAATGCTCTTGGAAGTATTTTTGTGGTATCAATAATTTAGTTTAAGAAGTTCATGGTTTTCCTGTGAAGCCTTACACAACCAAGAACCCCATTTTGCACATTGACTGATATGCTTCCAAACTGGTGGGGGCAGAGGGGGAGGAAGAGGTGCTCCAGTTCTCTTCAGGCAGCGCTAGCACAGAAAATTAACACTGTTCTTGCATCAAGCTACAAACTGTTATTTTGTATTAAAAGAATTTTCATTACCTCACAAGGGATATAACTTGGAAAAAAAAAAGTATCATCCACAAAAGCTGACATGTTTGGCACCCTATCACCAGATATAATCAACACATAGAGATTGCATCTATGGAAGTTGTGTCTCAGTAAATTAAATTCATGCTCTTCAGCAAGTATCATTAATTAAATCTAAATTCCTTCTGTGATATATGTTCTAAAGTATTTCATGCAGTTTAATAACATGTAAAATTGAGAATGAAGCATCTCTTCAGATATTCCTACTTCAATAAAATGATCAAAATATGCATTCCTAAAATACTTCGGTATTTAAATTGTTTGTACTCAAATTTGCTAAATAAATTGGTAATTATTATGTCAGCTGTATGGAGGTACAGTGAAAATTTTGTCTAGTATACTATCCATACAGATAATTTATTTACAACTGTGCACTGAGGTAGTAGAAGAGAAAACAACAACTGAATGTAAAGTCGAGTGGTTATAGTTACAGAAAAGGTGCAGTGCAGTTAGACAATAAAGTCCAAGGCTGTAATGAGGTCGATTGTGAGGTCAAGAGTTCATCTTATTGTACTGGTCGTGGTTCAATAGTCTTATAATAGTGCAAAAGAAGCTGTCCTTGAATCTAATGCTATGTGCTTCATATTTTTGCATCTCATTTCCAGAAGAAATATCTTCAACAGAGCCACAATGTCTACAAATTTTATCAAATCAAATTTATAGTTGTATATTTGTATTGCACTAATACAAATGCTCCTATAACGAATTTGAATTACAATTGGACACCGTATTAATTGATCTAGCAATTTATTGACAGTTAAATGGTATTTCCATTAATGGAATAAAACTTTCATTAATTTACAAGAGTACTGCAATATTCATTATCTGATACAAGGCTCCAGTCTTCAGACAGAGGATGTTGTCAACTGAAAATAACCAGTTGTGTTTTTTTAACTGACAGCAAAAATAAAGATTGAGGATGAGGGGAAGATTTGTTGTCAGGGCCTTTGCTCCATGCACAGCTAATATTCTTAAGTCAAGATAAATTACATCCTTTCATACTTGTATCTGCTATTATCCACAGAAGTTGATTCCAGAGATGAGGGGGTTAGATTATGAGAAGAGGTTGAGTCGCTTGGAACTGTACTCACTGAAGTTCAGAAGAATGAGAAGAGATCTTATAGAAACATAAAATTATGAAAGGGATAGATAAGGTAGAGGCAGGAAAGTTGTTTCCAGTGGTAGGTGAGACTAATACTAGGGGACACAGCCTCACGACATGGGGGAGTAGATTCAGGACGGAGATGAAAAGGAACTGGCTCTCCCAGAGAGTGGTGAATTTGTGGAATTCTCTGCCCAATGAAGCAGTGGAGGCTACCTCAGTAAGTATATTTTCGACAAGGTTGGATGGATTTTTGTATAGTAAGGAAATTAAGGGTTGTGGGGGAAAGGAGGTATATGGAGATGAGTCCATGGCCAGATCAGCCATGACTTTATTGAATGTTGGAGCACGTTCAGCTAGCCAGATGGCCTACTCCTGCTCCTGTTTCTTATGTTCATGGGATGGCATGGTAGTGTAGTGGTTAGCACAATGCTTTACAATACCAGTGATCTGGGTTCAATTCCCCCCACTGTCTGTAAGGAGTTTGTACGTTCTCGCCGTGGACCACGTGGGTTTCCTCCGCGAGCCCTGGTTTCCTCCTATAGTTCAAAGACATCCTGATTGATAGGTTAACTGATCACTGGAAATTGTCCGGGGATTAGGCTGGGGTTAAATCAGAGTTTGCTGGGTAGTGTGGCTCAAAGGGCCGAAAGGGTATGCCCTAGTGTATCTCAATAAATAATAAATAAATAAATCTCGCTGTTGTTTGTTCATTTGTACTTTATATAAGCAACCAAACCAATAATTTTGCTTTGATCATTGTTTATCATGTCACAGATTGATTCCTTTCCCAAATCATATAGAGTGATTAGTTCTTAAAATCAAGTTCAATTTAACTTTAAAAGCATCGTATTGTCTTTCACTCCAACAACTTTGATTCTCCTTTCAAACTCACAAGAAAGCTCACAGCGATCGGATTTTATTCACTGCCCATCAACCCACAAGATCCAGATTTTTCAGTATCAGCTGCTAAGAAGATAAAAGATTGCCCACCCTTGAAGGATAAAGCGTTATAAATATGCACACCAATTCAGCATCCTGAGCTAATTCTGTGGAAATATTGCAGAAAATTACAACAAAGAGCATAGAGGTTCAACGTATCCGTTCATATGAGCTTCACATTTTCAGTCTGCAAATTGGCATGCCATGGTAGCATAGCGGTTCGTGCAATGCTTTGACAGCCCTGAGTGTCAGAGTTCAATTCCAATGCCAGCTGTAAGGAGTTTGCACTTTCTCCCCATGACTGCAAGGGTTTCCTCCAGATGTTCCAGGTTCCTCCCACAGGCCAAAGGTGCACCGGCTGGTAGGCTAATTGGTCATTGTCGATTGTTCTGTGATTAGGCAAGTGTTAAATAGGTCGGTTGCTGAGTGGTGCGGCTCGTTGGGCCGCAAGGGCCTGCTCTGCGCAGTTTCTCTAAATAAATAAATCAATCCTATACTTCTCATGACTCTTTTTCATTTGAGATTTTTTAAAATTACCACAAATATTTAAAGTATTTCTTGGATGGTAATTGCTTCAGTTTAACACATGGAACTCTGACTACGTCCACACTAGACCAGATAAATCCGTAACTGAAGCTTTTTCTCTTCGTTTTGACCCTCCGTCCACACTGAAATGGCATTTTCCTCCCCTGAAAACGGAGCTTTTCTAAAACACTCTCCAGGGTGTTTAAATCTGAAAATGCCGGTTGGGCGTTGTAGTGTATACAGGGTAACCGGAGGTTTTAAGAAACCTGTCGTCCCTTTCATTGGTGAAGTGACTATGGCTGTAGGAAATGTTTCCAGGGTGACCCCTCTGTGGGAGTGGGGAAGATGTTGGCAGGGCCACCTGGGGGTCTGTGTGTCCGTGTGTGTAGCTATTGTAGTGGCTGTGAGGCTGGTATTGTGGCGGTGAAAAGTACTGGGGGGGAGCCATCATATTCCTCATCATTGCAAATCCCTCTGCAACAGAGTTAGTCAGTTTTTCAATGTTTGTCGTCAGCCGGGTCATACTGTCCGTGGACCCCCTGTTGGTTGCCTTCATATGCTCCAGTATTTGTTTTTTCAGTTTGAAGTCCTCCTGCACGAGAGCCAACAGCTATCCGTCATTTGGCAATTTCCTTTTAAGTTTTTCTAGTCTGTAACTGGACAAACGCGCACCAAGTATACTGTTTCCTCTTCGCTTGTTTTCTGTAGATGTGTCCTGCACATGCCCAGTAGGAGGAGATTCGCCCAAATACCCATTTAAATGTGGACGGAGGTATTTTCAAAACCGCCTGGTGTGGACGCCTATCGTTTTTGCGCGAAACCGGCGTTTTCAAAATTATCCCGTCTAGTGTGGACGTAGTCTCTCTCTCTTTGCTATAAGGAAATGAATATTCAACTCTAATCCCTTAAGCACCTATTTGAGCAAAATGCCCATTTTAATTAAACTGCATTTATGCAAGCAGTGCTGGAGGGTGTTGGTGGTTCTGCTAACTGCCAGTGGTACAGTTAGTAGAACGGCTTACTCAGAGATTCAGTGACTCAGGTTCAATCTTGACCTCTGTACCAAGTTTGCACATTCTCCCTGTGACAACATGAATTCCCTTCAGATACTCCAGTTTCCTCCCATGTCTCAAAAGAAGTTCAGGTTGGTATTTAATTAGCCATTGTAAATTGCCAATAGTGCAATGGCAGAATCTGGGGAAGTTGATGGGAATGCAAAGAGAAAAGATCACAGGGAAAATTAGTGAGGGAATGTGATTGCTGTATGAGCTGCATAGACTCAGTGGACCAAAATGGCCTCCTTCTTTGCTGTAAGAAAGTGCGGAAGATGGAAAAGATCTGTTGAAAAAAATGATAAGCCAAAGGCTCAGTAGAGAATTAAATACAACATTTACTGGATGTACCTGTCATCAGGACAGAAGGTACATTAGAGACATCCATCTACCAGAAGGGTACACACACAGTCCAGGTATTGAACTACCACAGAATCCACCCAGCCTGCCACAAGAAAAGCTGCATTCACACCAGCAGAAACACACTGCAGCACCGCTGAACTTTGGGCCGGGGAAGAGAAGCATTTATTCAAAGTGCTTCAGAACAAAGGTTACCCTCAGAATTTCATCAAGAGACGCTTACTAAGGAGAGAAAGTCGCACAGACCTTACTCAATACCAATTGAAATGTGCAACCTTGCCCTACATCAAGAATAGCTCAGAAATGTCAGCTCGACTGCTCGGACCTCACGGCATCACAACCGTGGAGACTGCACCAAGAACCATACTGGCCAGACAGGATGTAAACTCTCAACTCATTCACGGGAATACATATTGGCAATATGGAGGCATAATCCATTGCTGCTGATCTCGGTACGTGAAGACCGAGAAGGATGCCACTTTAAATGGGACACTGCGGAGGTTCTGGCACAGGCAGACATGAAGCATGCATAAGAACTTTTAGAAGCGTATTTCTCTTCTGATGACTCCGCAAACAAAAATATCGAAATAGACACCATCTACGAACTCCTGAGAGCCAAAGAAACACGAGCCAATAGAATTCAAAAGTCAACTGAAGGGGTAGCCAATCAGGACTGAGGCAAGTGAAAGGAGGGCCTATATAAACCCCTGCACTCCCAGAGAGAAACACCAACAACTGCGCCCTGAGAAAGCACCAAGCTCGGCGAACATCACAACACCAAATGCCTCAAATCGAGCTACCAATACTCGTAACCATCCAAACAACATTTACGGTAGATATATATGTTTATAATCTTGCTAGGTTTAGAAAGCTATGCAGTTGCAGTAGATGTGACTAATGTAGATGAATACTTGATGGTCAGCATAGACAGGCAGGGCCGAAGGGTCTTTTACCATGCTGTATGGATCTATGACTACGAGTCTATTTTAAATTGGTAATTATCTGAGGGGCTTCAAGTCATTAGAAGGCATCAGAAGAAAAGTTCTGTAACTTTATGAAGTACATCTACATCACCAATGAGAGAAGTGCCTGGTGTAGTCATAACATTCTCAAATTTTGGTGATTAGAGAAACAATCGAGCAAGAGAGGAAAAGAAGCAGAAGAAGGAAAATACAGTATAGCAAATCTAAGCAATATTTCATTATGGGGTCGAGATTTCATCTTTTAAACTGAAGCAACTGTGACTCTGCATGTTTTTTTTGAGATGCGTGTGGCAATTTTATGAAGCTGAACCCTTGAAGTAGGTAACAATAAAAAAGTACTTTAAGCAAATAGTGCAGACCTTCAAAGTAAATATAACTCAAGCAAGGTCACTGTGTTTACCTTTCAGCTAGAAATGTTTACACCCTCAGGACTTAATATTGTACTTAACAGGGTTAGTAAACATAAGCTTTTTATTCCCAAGGATGTGGCTAAACCTTTTTGTTTCAGTTTAATTTATTTCAAATTATTTCTGTAATTATTCCAACTGCTAATTTTTGAAGTAATTGTTGGACAATTTTATTCTATATCTCTTCACAAACATTCTCTCTGTTCTTCCCAGTTTCACCTTCCTGCAGCTTAATTCACCTGGCTTCTCACTTCTCCAATGTCATGAAATCAAAACCTCGCTCGATTTCCCTCCACACTGATGCACCTCCATCTACTGAGTGCTTCTGTTTTTTTTTGTTCTTGCAAATGTTATTCTTTTCTACATTTGAACTTTAGAGAATTCTGCATTTCTAACCATTTATTAACTATGAGTACCAATAATATTATTCTTTTACCTTGACGCTTAAAGTAATGCAAAAATACCTAATTGTTGCTCCTTTTTGCCCAAACAATGCAGAAATCATTATTCAAAATAATAAATGGTCTCTACTTCTAATGCAAAACAAGCATAACTATGTACATTTGTTACTTCCCCATTTTAGTAGAAAACAAAACGCATACTAGGCCAAAAATTCTTTTGCTTTTTGCACAATGAGTTTGAGAGCTTGTTTGCACATAAATCACATCCTTTGAATGCACACAAATCACTTCCCACAAATTCCACCAAGATTTTCTATGCTTATGAGAAGCAATATACATTTTGCTGCTAATTTCACATAATTTGATACTGCATTTGATGCCCAGAAAAGGCATAATCCACTTAAACTGGAGCATGACGTGACTAGGCAACTGAGACCAGTAATGATGTTTATAACAGCATTTTCCTACAGCTGGATGAACAAACTGCTGCTCTTGGTATCTACTGCATTGACAGGGTGTCGGGCTTAAGTGCTAAAAGTTGCATTGTGGGTATGCCCTTTTTTTAAAATACCTTCCTAGGTGTTTGCACTCAGTTCCATTGTAAAAGCTCCTAGAGTAGCCATGAGCACTCACAAGGGTCCCAGCAACACCTGCCTGTCTGTCAGCTACATGGAACAGTCAATGTCCCAAGCCCACACTGGTGACTGTCCCATACCTTTGCTACGCTAGATCAATGACTGCATTGGTGCTGCTTCCTGCACCACTTTGCCTCCAATCTCTACCCTGCCCTCAAATTCATCTGGTCCATTTCTGATACCTCCCTTCCCTTTCTTGATCTCACTGTCTTTATCTCTGGAGACAGCTTATCCACTGATGTCTATTACAAACCCATAGATTCTCACAGCTACCTGGACTGCACCTGCTACTTGTAAAAATGCCATCACCTTTTCTCAGTTCCTCCATCTCAACCGCATCTGCTCTCAGGATGAAGTTTTTCATTCTAGAATGAAGGAGATGTCCTCCTTTTCAAAGAAAGAGGCTTCCCTTCCTCCACAATCAATGCTGTCCTCAACCACATCTCGTCCATTTCACACACGTCTACTCTTACCCCATCCTCCCGCCACCTTACCAGGAATAGGGTTCCTCTTGTCCTCACCTACCACTCCACTAGCCCCCACATCTAGCACATAATTCTCCGAAACTTCTGCCACCTCCAATGGGACCCCACCACCAAGCACATCTTTCCCTCTCCCCCACTTTCTGCTTTCCACAGGAATCACTCCCTACACGACTCCCTTGTCCATTCCCCCTCCCCACTGATCTGCTTCCTGGTATTTATCCTTTCAAGCGGAACAAATGCTACACCTGCCCCTATACCTCTTCCCTCACTACCATTCAGGGCCCTAAACAGTCCTTCCAGGTGAGGCGACACTTCATCTGTGAGTCTGTTGGGGTCATTTACTGTGTCCAGTGCTTCTGTTGTGTCCCCCTGTATATCGGTGAGACCCGATGTAGATTGGGAGACCACTTGGCCGAGCATCTACACTCCATCCGCCAGAAAAGTGGGATCTCCGTGTGACCACCCAGTTTAATTCCACTTCCCATTCAAAGGTTCAAAAGTCCAAGTTAGTGTCAGAGAAATGTATACAATATACATCCTGAAATGCTTTTTCTTCGCAAACATCCACGAAAACAGAGAATTGCCCTAAAGAATGAACGACAGTTAAATGTGAGAACCCCATAGTCCCCCCCCCAGCTCCCCCCCCACCGCACGTAAGCGGCAGCAAGCAATGATCCCCCCTCCCCCCCACCAGCAAAAAAAAGCGCATCAGTACCGTCGCTGAGCCCAAGCATGTGCTAAGCAATTGCAAAGACACAGACCAAAGTTACCCCAAAGGCTTCGCATTTCATCCGACATTCGACAAACCGCAGGTTCTCCCTCTCCCTAAAAGGGAGAGGGAGGTGTCCCCCATTTTCACAACGAGCTGGAGACATAACAACAACCCGCTGGTTTACGATGTTAAAAGTCCATTTTGTTGCTTTTTTCGAGCTCTGTGTCCGAAGATCGCAAACACCTCGGGTCTTCGGGCCCACAGCAAAAGAATTTCCAGCCTCCCCGACGACACGCGAGTCTCCTGCAGTGACACTGACCCTCAGTCCGCCTGTCTCCAGAGCCCCGAGATCTTAGGCTTCCGCACATGAGCGAGACTCTCAAGCCAAACCCTTGGCATGGCAAATAACGGCCAGTCATGGAACCCCGAGAACGGGTCCCATTCCCACAAAGAACCGAAGCCTGCATGTAACTCTAGGTCAGGGTCCCTGAAAGGGAAAAATAAAGATATTAAAGATGGAAATAGAGCTGTTTCCGAAGATGCACACAAAGGAGTCGCCGTTAGGCGCCATTAACCCTCCGAAGCTCCCATTCCAATATGTCCATCCATGGCCTCCTCCACTGTCGTGATGAGGTCACACTCAGGTTGGAGGAACAACACCTTGTATTCCGTTTGGGTAGCATCCAACCTGATGGCATGAACATCAATTTCTCAAACTTCTGATAATGCCCCCCCATTCACCATTCCCCATCCGTTTTTCCCTCTCTCACCTATCTCCTTGCCTGCCCGTTGCCTCCCTGAGGCTCCTCCCCCTTTTTTCTTTCTTCCATGGCCTTCTGTCTCTTTCACCAATCAACTTCTCAGCTCTTTACTTCATCCCTCCTGCTTCAAGTTTCACTTATCACCTGCTGTTTATCTCTCCCCTCCCTCACCTTTTAAATCTACTCCTCAGCTTTTTTTCTTCAGTCCTGCCAAAGTGTTTCGGTTCAAAATGTCGACTGTACTTTTTTCCATAGATGTTGCCTGGCCTGCTAAGTTTCTGCAGTGTTTTGTGTGTGTTGCTTAGAGTCCCAACTTGGCTTTTCCACACTGCCAATTTGTATTGGTCACCTACCTTGATTTGCCATCTGTTGATTTCCTCAGATTGGGGGGGGTGATCATATATCTACACACCATCAAATTGTTTGTCTAAGCTTTCACTGAATCTTAACTATAGAGCCTCACACTCCACTGTCAATGCCCCATTCCCCAACGCCTTCCTAAAGATGCTGATCAAAATCCTATCATCTAACAGTCGTATCGTCTAATAACCCCTCCCTTTTTTCCCCACAATTAGGTACCTAACACAAAAGTCCATTTTATTGTGAACAGCTCCTAGAGCCTTGTGTGCAACAAAATTTGGCTGTTGGACATCCTTGCACAAAGCTGAAACTATGGCAGATCTATCTTAATATTGGAGAATTTCTGAATTCCTGAACAGCCAACTCACTTATTATAAATTTAATTATCACCAATACAGTTTCTCCACTACTCCTTGCAAGTATATTCAGGGGAAAAAAAGTTCAATTTTTCTTAAAGTCATATTCAGATTAAAACCAGCACAACAGCTTTAGTAAATGCTAAACACTATACTTGGGCAGCTCTCCGTATACCTTATTGGTGAACATTTAAATCCTACTGCTCCAGTCTGCTAAATATTAAAAAATTATAGAATGTTTTACTTTAAGATTACCATACATACTTTAATTTTTACCTGTGATTACATTAGTTCCAAAAGATATAACCCTATATCTTTAAACAGGTTTTATGAAACACTAAGTACAAAAGTTAACACAACCAATAATTACATATTTTTAAATCACGCAGATTCTATAAAACTAAAATAAAACCAAAAATGCTATAAACACTCAACAGATTAGGAAACATTTTCGGAAGGAGAATCTGAGTTAATATTTCAGGTTTGAGACCTTTCGTTGATAAAATAAATGCAAATATCACTAAAAAGTTGCTTAAATAGGAAAAAAGGGATTTGATTTTATATTAATATGAAAATCTGTGAGGTTTTCATGTAATTTTAGAGGACAATAAAGATGTTATTGTTTCTCCTTCAGAGGAGACAAATATAAGTAATTACTCCTTTACTGTGCTTACCAATATCATGATTTTTTTAATTCTCCCTGCAACTGGAGGGAATCTACATAAATGTTCTGGTTTTTAATGAATCAAGCATCTGCAACACCCTGTATGGCTGACAGACCCCATCTTCGTCACTGCTGTAAGTAAATTATTCTTAGAATAAAAGTTCTTTTAGTTCTTGGGAATGTTATGAGCAAGCAATCATTTTGAACTTTGACTGACCATGGTCCGTGGCCGTCACCATCTAGGAAACTACAGACAAAACAACTAATTATACAGTATCTCTAATATAACATAAACATCCTAAAATGCTTAAGGGGAGAATTAGTGTAAGAGACTGACTCAGAGCCACAGAAGGAATTATCATGGTAGCATCTTTAGCGTCATCAGTTTACTATGTCAAGATGAATAGTCTATTTGTAATCCTGACAGCTCGGTCATTACAAATTACCCAGAGGGTTAAATAAATTAGCAAGAGCAAGAAACATTATGGTTTGTAACATCCCAACCACTGAAATCTACAGGCCACCAATGCAGGAAATCAAACAGAAAATTTAGTTGGAGAAAAAGGGCTTCTTGACCTAGAGAGTGGCCAGAATATAGAACAAGCACAAGACACATTAAAAATAGTATGGATTTAGGAATATCCAGATACGCATGACAGAGAAAGAAAATCTTTATGGAATTAGATGCAGTAGGATGGGAAAAAAAGTTAAAGTGCAGCGTAAACACTGTTACAGACTGGCTGGATGGAGTGAAATAGTTGAATCACTGTATTATCATAATTTATTCACTTCCTAATTTAACCTCTTCATCTGTATTTTCTTTTCATGATCTGGGTCATGATGCTATTTCCAAGTGTTGTGAGAATGGATCCAGGGTCAGTGATATGTTCCACGTGAGATGTGGGAATGCTGAGAGACCCTCGCTCTCCCTGATAACTACACCAGCACAAAGTGCATACAGCTGCAGCTCCTTACCACCATGTTAGGGAGCTATAGGTGCAGCTGGATGACCTTCAGCTCATATGGGGATATGAAGGAGCGACAGATGGGAGAGGCTACCTCCCTGTCGCTCTGAAGTTGCAGGAGGCAGTAGATGGGTGACTGTCAGCAGAGAGAATAGGCCGACAAAGCAGAGCACACCTGTGACCATCCCTCTCAATTGTAAGTATACCATTTTGGATATTGTTGGGGACGGTGAACGACCTACTGAGGAACACCACAGCAGTCAGGAACCTGGCACTGAATCTGGCCTTGTGGCTCAGAAGGGAACGGGGAGAAGAGGAGTGCAGCAGTGATCAGGAATTCCAGTGTTATCAGAGGACCTGGAAGAACTCCAGATCATTAGGAAGGCTGAGGCGTGCATCGACGGGTGATATGGGGAAGTAGTTTCACCCAAGGTGCAGCACACATGTAAATGGGTGACCTCCAGAAAGGGGAAAGGGGACAGGCAGCCAGTGCAGAGTATGTCAGTGTTCATTCTCCTCAATATCAAGTATACCACTTTGGATACTGTTGGAGAGGATGACTTCGGAGAGGAAAACCACAGCAGTCAGGTCCCTGGCACTGAGTCTGTCTCTGTGGCTCAAAGGGAAGGGGTAGAAGAGACAAGCTGTAGTGATAGGAGATTCATTGGTTAGGGTTAGGTATCATGGACGAGACCAAGGTTCATGGATGATATGCTGCCTCCCAGGTACCAGGATCAGAGACATCTCAGATTGAGTCCACAGCATTCTTAAGTGTAAGGCTGAGCAACTAGAGGACATGGTCCACGTCAGTACCAAGGTCATGGGTAGGAAGGGTGTCAAGGTCCTTCAAAGTGATTTCAGGAGGTTAGGTGCTAAGTTAAAGGATAGAACCTCCAAGGTTGTGATGTCACAACTGCCTCCTGTGCCACGTGCTAGTGAGGCCAAAAATAAAGATGTTTAACACTTGGCAAAGGAGATGGTGCAGGAGGGAGGGTTTCAAAATTCGGATCCTTGGGCTCTCTTGCAGGAAATGTGGGATATCTACAGACTGAATAGTTTCTTGTTGAACTGGAGGGAGACAAACATCCTTGCAGGAAGGTATGCTAATGCTGTACGGTGGGGGGGAGGGGTTTAAACTAGAGTTGTGGGGGACAGGAACCTAGAGTAGATGTTGTTAAGCTTACATACAAAGCCAGACACCAAAAGATTGAACATGGTTGTAACTAATACTTTGAGTTGTGTATATTTCAATGGAGAGGTATTCTAAGAAAGCTGGATGAACTTAGGGCATGGACCAGCACATGAAATAATGATGTTATAGCCATTAGTGAGACTTGGTTGCAGGAGGGGCAGGACTGGCAGCTCAGTGTTCTGGGGTTCCGTTGCTTTAGATGTGATTAAAGGGGGAGGGTAGGCATTACTAGTCAGGGGAAAATGTCATGGCAGTGTTCAGACAGGACAGGCCAGAGCACCTGTCTACTGAAGTTATTTGGCTGGAACAGAGGAATAAGAAAGGGATGACCACGTTAATGGAATTATATCACAGACCACCCAACAGTCTGCAGCATTTAGGGGAGCAAATTTGTGGAAAGATCGCAGACTGCAGCAAGGAACACATAGTTATTATAGTAGGTGATATTAACTTTCCATAGAAAAGGACTTCCAGGATGGAACTTTTCAAATGAGTTCAGGAAAATTTCCTTTATCAGTACATAGAGGTCCTAACTAGAGAGAGTCTGTTACTAGATCTCCTATTAAGGAATAAGGCAGGGCAGGTAACAGAAATTGTGTAGGGGAGTACTTTGCGTCTAGCGATCATAATGCCATAAATGTCAAGATTATTCTGGAGAAGGATAAGGATTAGGTTGAGATTCTAAATTGGAGAAAGGCCAGTTTTGATGGTATCAGATAGGATCTGGCAAGTGTAGATTGGGACAGGTTTGATTACTGGCAAAGAGGTACTTGGTAACTGGGAGACCAAGTTAAGTTTTGTGAGTGTAGAGTCCATATGTTGCTGTCAGAATGAAAGCCAAGGATGACATGTTTAGGGAACATTGTTTGTGAGAGATATTGAGGCCCTGGTTAAGAAAAAGAAGGAGGTGCATAGCAGGTATAAACAGCAAATGAGGTCCTTGAGGAGTATAAGAAATGCAAGAGAGCACATGAGAAGAAAATCAGGAGGCATGAAGTTGTTCCAGCAGACAAGGTGAAAGAAAATCCCTAGAGCTTCTATAGGTATATTGAGAGCAAAAGGATAGCAAGGGACAAAATTTATCTTCTGGAAGATCATAATGGTCATCTATGCATGGAGCCAAGAGAGATGGAAGAGATCTCAGACGGACACACTCTATTGAAGTGAGGCAAAACAGCAGTGAGATCGGGAACTACATACAGATTACAGAGGAGGAGGTGTTTGCTGTCTTGATACAAATTAGGGTGGATAAATCCACAGGGACTGATGAGAAGGCCGCTTGGACCCTGTGGAAGGCTAGTGCAGAAATTGCAGAGGTCCGAGCAGAGATATTTTAAATGTTCTTAATTGATATGCATGGACATAAACATAACCTTTCATTATATGCTGATGATGTCCTTTTATATATCTCCAGCCCACAAACATCAATACCCGCCCTTCTGACTCTAATTAATAATTCTGGTAGTTTCTCAGGTTTCTCTATTAATTGGGATAAGAGTCAACTAATGCCAGTCACTGCAGTGGTTAATACAGCGTATTTACAGTCCATTCCCTTTAAAATAACTTATGATAGTTTTTCCTATCTTGGTGTGACTATTACAAAAAACCCAGATGACCTTTTGCAAGTGAATTGGCGAAACAAAGTTAAGCAGGTTAAATGCAATACTGACTTTTGGAAAACCCTTTCAATTTCTTTGGTGGAGAGGGTTAACGCAAACAAGATGATTGTACTGCCAGGATTTCTTCATCTTTTCCAGTCAATTGTTTTATTCCTCTGTCATATTTTAAGCAATTGGATTCAATTATTATACCCTTCATTTGGAATTATAAAGCCATTAGAATTACTAAAAAACACTTGTCAAAGCCCAGGGAAGCAGGTGGTTTTGTCGTACCGGACGTTAAAATGTATTACTGGGCTGCCCACCCATCCATTCTTGCATGGTGGAAAAAAGGCCCACCCTCTACCTCAGACTCATGCCCAGCATGGTTACTCATAGAGTGAATGCTTTGTAAGAAGACTTCCTTACCAGCTCTCCTTAATAGCCCCACTGCAGTTAATAAGTCACATTTTAGTAACAGCTTCGTGGTTGGCAGCACTATAAGAATTTGGAAGCAGATTCAACTACACATTAAGGCCCCAAAAACTTATATTGACACTCCAATTTGTGACAATTATTCCTTTTTGCCTGGCCTGAATGATACTGTTTTTTCTACCTGGAAACAGAGAGGCATCTGTAGTGTAGGTGACCTATATATTAATGGAAACTTTGCTTCATTTGCGCAATTACAAGCAATTTACAATATCCCTGCATCTAGTTTTTTTAGATATTTACAAATTCAAGATTATGTTAGGAAATATACACCTAACTTCGAAGTTTTAGACAAACATGAGTCCCTGGAGGCAATAAATAAATTTGATCCTGTTACTGGTAGTGCGGTTTCCAATTTTTATCAGATCCTACATAATGGAGCTCGGGTGAATACTGCAGGTCTTAAACAGGCATGGGTGGATGAATTGGGTATAGAACTGACAGAGGAGGTCTGGGATGAGTGTTTAAAGAGTATACATGATTGTTTGATCAATGTCAGACACAGACTTAGACAGTTTAAAACAATACATAGACTCTATTATTCCAAAGAGAAGTTGCATAGTTTCTACCCTGATGTTTCACCAGTTTGTAATAGATGTAAATCTGTGAACAGTAACTTGTCACATTCATTCTGGTCATGTTATAAGCTTTATGCATACTGGAAAAGTATTTTTCACTGTTTCTCTGAGGCTTTTGGGAAGCGGTGGGAACCAGACCCGCTAATAGCCATCCTTGGAGCAACAAGCTCCCTATATTCAGCCAATATGTATGAAAAAATGGCTGTATTATTTGCAATGGTGATTGCTAAGAAGTTAATCCTGCAAATGTGGAAAATGGACTCTGTGCCTACGTGGGATCTGTGGCTGAGAGAACTGGCAAATACTTTACATTTGGAGAGACTGAGAGTATGTAATGAGGACAGAGGGGACATCTTTGAAAGGATATGGGGCCCTGTATTGGACTTTCTTACGGGGTGAGGACTGAGGTTTTTTGGTGCGGTGCACCTCTGCTGTGTATGTTTACTTTTGCCTTTATATTTTTCTCTCTTTTGCTGCTCAATATTTAATTTGATTTTGTTATGGTTGTGGTTTTTGTGGATGTGCTGTATTTTTTTGTTTGTTTGTAATAAAAAAAATAAAAAGAACATTTTTTTTGATAAGTCCCTAGCCATGGGTGTGGTGCCGGAGGACAGGAGGATAGCTGATGTTCTTATGTTGTTTAAGAAAGGTGTTACGTTTCGTAACTCCAAAACATAAAAACTAGTTGAAAGGAAAACAAGGGAGCCGGGACATAATTCATGTAGTTTGTGTTTACTTTAAGTGAGGTGTCCACATATGATTTGGTAGCATCATCACATACACAATTCATTTATTTTACACAATTCATTCATTAATCACAATGATTCAAATGAACAAGAATTTTTTAATCAAACAATATATTAACAATATTAATGAGATACTGTGAAATTTTAAATACACAGCACTCCCTCCTGCTTAGCTATGAATTCCAACTCAACAGAGAATGCATCTCAACACAGTATACTATATAATACAACTACTATATAGACATACTCTACATAGAAAATTTAAAATTGTTCCATTCAGGCCCTCTGAGACCAAAAGATTTAATTGAAGTGGGGGACTCCTTATTCTTGTGGGATAACACCTTTCCTGACAAGGGGAATCAATCTAGTTGGCAGGTGAGACTTGTGGCTGTGAAACAATCTCAGGTTCTGGGCCCTCTCCATGGTGGTTTTAGTAGTTGACTCTGGGACTGTGGGAAGTGGTTCTGACATCTCTTCTTCTAGACGTGTTGGCATCCTGAATAGCGCATGGTAAGTTTTCATGGACGATGTAAATCATAATATGTGAGTACAGTGCATAACGTCACCATTTCCTTTACCTTTAGGAAAGCCACCTCACACTGCTTTGTCCATTGCCATTTCTACCTGATTTGTAATAATGAGTTCAAGGGGTAGAGTACAGTATCCAGGTTTTGCAGAAAACTGTTATAGCAGATTAACAAATCCTAAAAGGGACCATTACTGTACACGTCCCATGGCCTTGCGGCATCTACCATTGCTTGAATTTCTCAGCACACTTGTGTAAACCTTATGCGTCAATGGTGTGACCACAGTAAGTGAAGCTTGGTTTAAAGAATTCACACTTGTTATGTCGTGCGTTGAGCCCATAATCTTCTAATCATTTTAACACCGTCTTGAGATTCTGGAGATGTTCCTTGTCATCCTTACTGGTAACAATGATGTCATCCAGGTAACACTGAGTACCTGGGCAACTTTGCAGCCCTAGTCCATGGCTTTCTGCCAGTGTGCAGGAGCAGATGCTACTCCAAAAATAAGCCTTCTATAATGACAAAACCCTTTGTGAGTGTTTATGGATAGACACTCTCTGGACTCTTCTTCAATCTCTTTCTATAGGCAGGCCTCAGCTAAGTGCATGTTGCTGAAGTGTTTTCCTCCAGAAAGCTTTGCAAAGATATCCTCTATCCTAGCAGAGGTTATTAATCTACTTTCAGTAATGGGTTGATGTGACCTTAAAATCACTACAGATCCTGACAAACACATTCTTCTTGGCTACTGAAACCACTGACAATGCCCATGGGCTCCATACTACCTTAGAAAGAATTCCTTCAGCCTCCTTCCGATCTAGCTCTCTCGCTACTTTATCACAGATGGTATAAGGAACTGGACGTGCTTGTAAAACTCAGACATCCCACCCTGCAAAAACTCATTTCAGGGAGATAGCACCATCATTTTGTGGGAGACTCCGGGAACTTCCGGTAGAGGTGGGATGTCTGCAATAGAGTAGCTCCTTAGCAGCTGGCTAGCTAGTTTAAATAATATTAGCTATGCTAATGAACGAATGACACCTGTTAAACTCACCTCAACATGTCTTTTACATTTTAACCCACCATGGGCAATAGAAAAGTCACTGTTGCAAACAGTGCAGCGAGCAACACTGTCATTATTTTTGACACCTATTAGGCAGGGGTACACTTTAGTGTAGTCTTGGGTGACGTATGTATTATATTTTTTTGGAACTCTCTGCCATGGCGCGCTGTCGCTTTCTCTCTCTCTCTCTCTCTCTCGTGGTCGCTTGCGCGCTCTCTGTCTCTCGCTTGCTTTCTCTCTCGCACTCTCGCTTGCTTTCTCTCTCGCTTGCTCTCACTCTCTCTCGTGCTTTCTCTCTCGTGCTTTCTCTCTCGCACTTTCTCTCTCGTGCTTTCTCTCTCGCACTTTCTCGCGCTCTCTCTCTCGTTTGCTTTCTCTCTCACACTCTCTCGCTTGCTTTCTCTCTCGCGCTCTCTCTCTTGCTTGCTTTCTCTCTTGCTCTCTCACGCTCTCTCTCTCGCTCACGCACTCTTGCTTGCGCTCTCTCTCGTGGTCGCTCTCGCGCTCTCTCTTGCTCGCTCACTCTCAAAAAAATTGATTTCCGTGATATTGTATATAATTTGCGGGCATCAGGGAGCCACTATTCATATGTGGGAGACTCCCAGAACTTCCGAGAGAGGTGGGATGTCTGAAAACTTGAGTGTGGTGTTTTCACTAAACACTATTTTACACTTGGAAAAAAGTACAGTTGACACTTCAGGCTGAAACCCTTCCGCAGGACTAGAGAAAAAAAGCTGAGGAGTAGATTTGAAAGGTGGAGGACGGGGAGAGAGAAACGCCTGGCAATAGGTGAAACTTGGAGGGGAAGGATGAAGCAAAGAGCTAGGAAGTTGATTGGTGAAAGAGACAAAAGGCCATGGAAGAAAGAAGAAAGTAGTTGGAGAGGAGCAGCAGAGGGAGGTGATGGGCGGGCAAGGAGATAAAATGAAAGAGGAACTAGGGGATGAGAAATGGTGAAGTGGGGGAGGTGGAGTTTCAGAAATTGATGTTCATGTCATCAGGTTGGAGGCTACTCAAACGGAATACAAGGTGTTGTTCCTCCAACCTAAGTGTGGCCTTATCCCGACAGTGGAGGAGGCCATGGCTGGATATATTGGAATGGGATTGGGAAGTGAAATTAAAATGGGTGGGCATTGGGAGATTCAGCTTGTTCCGGCAGACGGAGCGTAGATGCTCGGCGCAGCAGTCTCCCAATCTACATCAAGTCTCACCGATATACAGGAGGCCACACCAGGAGCAACAAACACAATGTATGACCCCAACAGACTCACGGGTGAAGTGTCACCTCACCTGGAAAGAATGTTTGGGGCCCTGATTAGTAGTGAGGGAGGAGGCGTAGGGGCAGGTTAAGCACTTGTACTGCTTGCAAGGGTAAGTGCCAGGAGGGAGATCAGTGGGGAGGGACGAATGGCCAAAGGAGTCACATAGGGAGTGATCCCTGTGGAAAGCAGAAGGTGGGGGGGAGGAGAGAAAGACGTGCTTGGTGGTGGGAACCATTTGGAGGTGGCGGAAGTTTCAGAGAATTATGTGCTGGACGCAGAGGCTGGTGGGATGGTAGGTGAGGACAAGAGGAACCCTACCCCTGATAGCATTGCGGGAGGATGGGGTATAGATGGTAGCCTCTCTGACTGATGGCCTGTGACTAGTGGTGCAACACGGGGTTGGTGCTGGGTTCATTGTTGTTTATCTCTATGTATCAACGATCTGGACAGTAATGTAGTAAACTGGATCAGCAAATTTGCAGATAACACCCAGGATTGGAAGTGCAGCAGACAACAAGGGAAGCTATCAATGCTTGAGTGGGATCTGGACCTGCTAGAAAAATGGGCTGAAAAGTGGCAAATGGAATTTAATGCAAACAAGTGTGGAAGTTGGATTTGGGTGGGCAAATGAGGATAGGACTTGCATGGTGAGTTCCAGGATACTGAGGAGTGCAGTAGAACTGAGGGATCTGGGAATATAGATCCATAAGTGGTGTCACAGGTAGATAGGGTGATAGAGAAAGCTTATGGCACATTGGCCTTCCTAGATCGAAGTATTGGGTATGGGAGTTGGAATTTTTTGTTGAAGTTGTATAAAACATTGGTGAAGACTAATTTGGAGTATTGTGTGCAATATTGGTCACCTACCTACCGGAAAGATGTCAATAAGTTTGAAAGAATGCAGAGAAAATTTACAAGGACATTGCCAGTACTTGAGGACCTGATTCAGGGAGAAGGTTGTATAAGTTTACTCTATTCCCTGGAGAATAGGAGAATGAGGGGACATTTAAATGCAAGAAGGATTTTTCCCACTGAGGTTGGGTGAGAACAGAACCAGAGGTCATGGGTTAAAGATAAAAGGTGAAATCTTTAATGGGAACATGAGGGGGATCTTCTTCACTCAGAGCATAGTGACTGTGTGGAACGAGCTGCCAGTGGAAGTGGTGGATGTGGGTTTGATGACAACATTTAAGAGAAATTTGGATTGGTAAATGGATAGAAGGGGTATGGATGGCTATGGTCTAGATACAAGTTGATTTTACTAGTTTGGCATGGACTAAATGAGTCTGTTTCTGTGTTGAAGTGTTCTATGACTCTGTGTTTAAAAAAAAGACACCCAGATATCATGTTGCCTACCAGGTGGCAGGGTCAGGGACATCTGGGATTCAGTCCACAGCATTCTAAAAGGGAAGGGTGAACAGACAGATGTCATGGTACATATTGATACCGATGTCAGGTAGGAAAAGAGAAGAGGCCCTGAAGAGAGAATATAGGAAGTTAGCTGAAAAGCAGACCCTTCAGGGTAGTAATCTCTGAATTGCTGCCTGTGACACGCACCAGTAAGAGTAAGAATAGGGTGATCTGGCATCTGAGTGTATGGCTGAGGAATTGGTGTAGGAGGCAGCATTTCAGATCTCTGGATCATTGAAATCTCTTCTGTGGAATGCATCACCTGTACAAAAAGGACAGGTTACACCTGAACTCGAAAGGGAACAATAACATTGGGTGCAGGTTTGCTGGAGCTGATGGACGAGCTTCAAACTAATTTGGCAGGGGATGGGGATGAGAGTAATAGGATAGAGGAGGGGCAGTTGGTATACAGGTAGATGCAGTGTGTAGGTAGACTGTGAGGAAAGAATAGGCAGATAGTGAAGTAAAATTGTAGCTAGTGGAATGGATTGCAGTTTTAAACTGAGTAATAGGTTCATCAGTTTGGAATAGTGAGGATAAAGTTAAAGGGAAAGAGGAGGGATTACAAAAGTCTCCAGAATAATTCAAAAAACAAAGTTTAGAAATGGATAAGAATTTAACTTCAGTTAACATGGGGGGTAAAATTGAATATGGTAATGAATGCAGCACAGAAGAATTTTATTTGAATGCATACAGTATACAGAATAACGTAGACGATCTTTCAGCAAGGTTAGAAATTGGCAGATATAATGTTGTGGGAATCACTCAGTCATGGCTGAAAGAAGATTTACAGTTGGGTACTTAACTTCCAAGGATACACATTGTATCAAAAGGACAGGCACATAGGCAGAGGGATGGGGTGGTGTTCTTGGTTTTAAAAAAAATGAAATCAAATCGTTAGAAAGAGGTGACATATGATTGGAAGACATAGCAAGAAACATAGAAAACCTACAGCACAATACAGGCCCTTCGGCCCACAAGGCTGTGCCAAACATGTCCTTACCTTAGAACTACCTAGGCTTACCCATAGCCCTCTATTTTTCTAAGCTCCATGCACCTATCCTAGACATAAAATCTTTGTAGTACAGTTAAGAAACTGCAAGGGTAAAATGACCCTGTTGGGAGTTATATACAGGCCTCCAAGCAGAAGGCAAGATATGGGATACAAATTACAATGGAATATAGAAAAGGCATGTAAAGTGGGTAATGGTACAATGGTCATGAGGGTAGATTAGGAAAGTAAGATTGGTGATGGATAAGAGAAAGAATTTGTAAAATGCCTACGAGATGGCTTTTTAGAGCAACTTGCGGCTGAGCCCACTAGGGAAAAGGCAGTTCTGGATTGAGTGCTGTGTAATGAACCTGATTTGATTGGGGAAGTTAAGGTAAGCAAACCCTTAGGAGGCAGTGATCATGACATGATAGAATTCACCCTGCAGTTTGAGAGGGAGAAGCTAAAATCAGATGTGTCAGTATTGTAGTGGAGTAAAGAGAACTACAGCACATGAGAGAGGATCTGGCCAAAGTTGATTGGAAGGGGCACTAGCAGGAATGAAGGCAGAACAGCAATGGCTGGAGTTTCTGTGAGCAATTAAGAAGATGCAGGATAAATACATCCCAAAGAACTATTCTAAAGGGAGGATGAGGCAACTGCAGCTGTCAAGGAAAGTCAAATACAGCACAAAAGCAAAGATGACATCTAATATGGCAAAAAATAAGGGAAAGCTAGACGATTGGGATTGACATTTTAAAAAGCCAACAGAAGGTGATTAAACTATATATGGAGAGAAGATGAAATATGAATGTAATCTAGCCAATAATATAAAAGAGGATACCAAAATTCTTTTCAGACATATAAAGAATAAAAAGAGTGAACATTGGTCTGGTGGAAAATGATACTGTAGTGGTAGTAATGGGGGACAAAGAAATGGTGGACGAACTTGATAAGTATTTTGCATCGGTCTTCACTGTGAAAGACACTAGTAGTATGTCAGAAATTTGAGAGTGCCAGGGGGCAGAGATGAGTGTAGCTGCTGTAACTAAGGAAAAGGTGCTTGGGAAGCTGCAAGTTCTGAAGGTGGATAAGTAATCTTAACAAACTGGAGATAGGTGAAGAGTTTGTGGAGGAAATAGTTGTGATCTTTCAGGAATCAATAGATTCTGGAATGGTTCCAGAGAATTGGAAAACTGCAAATGTCACAACACTCTTTCAGAAGGGGCAGATGCAAAAGATAGAGATTTATAGGCCAGTCTGCCTGACTTCAGAGGCTGTTAGGATGTTGGACTGCACTGTTAAGGATGAGGTTTGGGGTACTTGGAGGCACATGAAAAAATAGGCCTAAGCCAGTATGGTTTACTGAAGGGGAAATCTCGGCTGACAAATTTGTTGTAACTCTGAGGAAATAACAGGCAGAAGGAGAATCAGTGACAAGATGCTGTCATGAGGCTGCTAATCAAGATAAGAGCACATGGTATGACAGAAAAGATACTAGTATGGATAGAAGATAGGCTGACTGGTAGGGGCAAAGCGTGGGGAAAAAATGTGGCCTTTTCTGGTTGGCTGCTGGTGACCAGTGGTGTTCCACTAGGATCAGAGTTGAGACCACATTTTTTTTCAGATTATATGGCAATGATTTGGATGACAGAGTTGATGACTTGTGGCTAGGTTTGCTAATGATATGAAGGTAGGTGGAGGGGCAGGTAGTGTTGAGGAAGCAGGGAGTCTGCAAAGGACTTGGACAGTTTGGGAGACTGGGCAAAGAAGTGGCAGATGGAATACAGAGTCAGGAAATGTCTGGTAGAAGGAATAAAACTGTAGGCTATTGTCTAAACAGGGAGCAAATTCAGAAATCAGAGGTGCAAAGCTATCTGGAAGTCCTCATGCAAGATTCCCTAATGGTTAGCTTGCAGGTTGAGTCTATGGTAAGGAAGACAAATGCAATTTTAGCATTCATTTCAAGAGAACTAGAATATAAAAGGAAAGATGTAAAGCTGAGGCTTTATGACGTATTGGTCTGATCACACATGGAGCATTGTGAGTAGTTTTGGGCCCCTCGTCAGACCATAAGATGAAGGAACAAAATTAGGGCATTCAGTGCATCGAGTCTGCTCTACCATTCCATCATGGCTGATTTATTATCGCTCTCAACCCCATTCTCCTCCTTTCTTCCCATAATCTTTGATGCACTGACTAATCAACAGTATATCAAACTCTGCTTTAAATATATCCAATGACTTGGCCTCCACAGTAATCCGTGCCAATGAATTCCAAAGATTCGCCACCCACTGGCTAATGAAATTCCTCATCTCTGTTCTAAGTAGCCATCCTTCTATTCTGAGACTGTGCCTTCTGGTCTCAGATCCCCCCACTATAGGAAACATCCTCTCTATCTCGACCTTTCAAAATTTCATTGTTTTCAATAAAATCCTCCCCCCATTCTTCTAAACTCCTGCGAATACAAGCCCAGAGGAATCAAATGCTCCCCATACTTAACTCCCTTTCATTCTCGGAATAATTTTCATGAATCTCCTCTGGACTCTCTCTAACTCAATCAGGTCTTAGATAAGGAACTGCTAACTGCACACAGTACTCCAAGTGTGGTCTAACCAATCCCTTATAAATCTTCAGCATTACATCCTTGCTTTTATATACCTGTCCTCTCAAAATGAATGTTAACATTGCATTTGCCTTCCTTACAACCAACTCAAACTGCATACTAAGCTGTTGGGTATCCAAAATCCCTTTGTACCTCTGCTTTTTTGAATTTTCTCCTCGTTTAGAAGATAGTCTACACTTTCATTCCTTCTACCACAGTGCATGACCATACACTTCCTGACACTATTCCATCTGCCATTTCTTTGCCCATTCTTCTAATCTGTCTAAGTTCTTCTGCTGATTCCCTGCTTTCTCAAAACTTACCTGCTCCTCCACATATCTTGGTATCATCTGAATTACTAATACTACTACTACATTGACTCAGGCCTAGGGGGCCAGCATCGGGCACAATGACGGACTCTCCACTTCTCCCTCTCCCTCATCAGTGTGTTCAGTTCATCTACATTAGCCATGCCACTGTCTTCTAGAAGCCTGTTGACCATAGTCTTGGGAGGGCGCCCAGGGTTCATCCTCCCATGCTTGGGCTCCCATATGATGACTAGGCTGGCAGGTAGCTCGGGGTGGCGTAGACAGTGCCCTGCTAGTTGCAGTCTTCTCGCCTCGAGTTTAATGGTGAGCATCAGTAGGTCAGTAGGTCATCACAGAGCTCAACGTTTGTCATGTGCTGTTGCCAACTCATGTCAAGAGCCATCCGGAGCATTCGTGTATAGCAACCATCTAGAGACTTTCACATAGTCTTGGTGAGTGTCCACGTCTTACATCCGTATGTGAGAATGTACTCTATGACTGGTATGAAAATCCGCTTTTTAAGCCCTCTGGTCAGGTTCAACTTCCAGATTTCCTTCACGTTGTTCATAGCCCTCTACGCCAGCGCCTTCCGTATCTTTATGTCCTTCTCTGAACTCATCATTCTTGACCTGAGGTACATGTAGTCCCCTGAAAACTTGGCTACAAAGCCTTCAATTCCATGATCCAAATCATTGACATTGTAATGTGAAAAGGAGCAATCCCAACATTGATCCCTGCGGAGCACAACTCGTCACCAGCAGCCAACGGGGAAAAGTTCCCTTTCTGCACATTCTTTGCCTCCTGTCATTCAGCCACTCTTCTATCAATGCTGGTGTCTTTTCTGTAATACCATGGGCTCTTACGTTGTTAAGCATCCTCATGTGTGGCACCTTGTCAAAGGCTTTCTGAAAATCCAAGTAAACAATATCCATCGACTCTCCTTTGTCTATACTGCCTGTTACTTCCTCAAAAATTTCCAACATATTTGTCAAGCAAGATTTCTCCTCCAAGTATCCCAAAAGCTCATCCTTAATAATTGTTTTGAACATCTTCCCAACCACTGAGGTCAGGCTAACTGCCTTACAATTTCCTTTCATCTGCCTCCCTCCCTTCTTGAAGAATGGAGTGAGATTTTCAAATTGCCCATCTTCCAGAACTATTCCAGAATCTAGTGATTCTTGAAAAATCACTACTAATGCCTCCACAGTCTCTGTAGCTACCTCCTACACCCTGGAGTGTAGTCTATCTCATCCAAGTGACTTGTCTTCCTTGGACCTTTCAGCTTCCCAAGCACCTTCTCCTTAGCAATAGCTACACTTACTTCTGCCCCCTGACACTTCCGAATTTCTGGCATATTTCTCATGTCTTCTACTGTGAAGACAGACACAAAATACATAATAAGTTCACCCTCCATTTCTCTGCTCCACTTTACTACCTCTCCAGTGTTGTTTGCCAGTGTCATTTTCCAGTTATCTAAGAAGGGACGTGCTGACATTGGAGAGCGTCCAGAGGAGATTCATGAGAATGGTCTTCAGGAATGCTCCTCACACATTAACCCTGTCATTCACAGGAATGAAAGGGTTAACATATCAGGAGCATTTGATGGCTCTGGGTGGGCCTGTACTCATTGGAGGTTAGAAGAATGAGGGAGGATCTCATTGAAGCCTATTGGCTATTGAATAGCCTAGGATGAATGGACATGGACAGGGTGTTTCATATAGTAGGTGAGTTAAGGACCAGAGGGCACAGCCTCAGAATGCAAGGACGTCTCTTTCCATAGATGAGGAGTAATTTATTTAGTCAAAGAATGGCGAGTCTGTGGAATTCATTGCCACAGATGGCTGTGGAGGCCATGTCATGGAGTATATTAGATTAGATTATGAGGACTCGCAGTCCTCTTTTATTGTCATTTAGAAATGCATGCATTAAGAAATGATACAATTTGTTCCTCCAGAATGATATCACAGAAACACAAGACAAACCAAGACTAAAAAACTGACAAAACCACATAATTATAACATATAGTTACAACAGTGCAAAGCAATACCGTAATTTGATGAAGAACAGACCATGGGCACGGTTAAAAAAAGTCTCAAAGTCTCTCGAATGTCCCATCATCTCAAACAGACGGTCGAAGGGAGAAACTCTCCCTGCCATGAGCTTCCAGTGCCGCAAACTTGCCAATGCAGTATCCTGGAAGCACCCGACCACAGTCTGACTCTGAATCTGTCTGAAAACTTCGAGCCTCCAACCAGCCCTCCTACACCGAGTACCATCTCTGCTGAGCGCTTTGACTCCGGCCCCGGCAACAGGCAATAGGCAAAGCCGAGGATTTGGGGCCTTCCCCTCTGGAGATTCTCGATCGTACAGTAGCAGCGGCAGCGAAGCAGGCATTTCAGGAGTTTCTCCAGATGTTCCTCTGTGCTTCTCGCGTCCGTCTCCATCAAATCAGGATTGTGCACAGCCCCTATTTAACAAATACGATACCAATTCGGAGCGGCTGCACGCGCTGTGTCGCGCTGCCATCTTCTCCTTCTCCTAAAAGCATAGTTTGATAGGTTGTTGATTAATAAGGGTGTCAAAGGTTATCGAGAGAAGGCAGGAGAACAGGGTTGAGAGAGCCATGAGGGAATGGTGGTGCAGTATTCATGGGCCAATTGGCCTAATTCTTCTCCTACGTCTTATTGTCTTGTAATTGCAGTCTGCATGGAAAACAACTTCTTGCTAAGCACTCTGTGAGAAATGCCATTTCATTAGCAAGTAAAGTCTTCAAAATTTGTTGTATGAAACACATATAAAACTTTGTTTTACCTGGCTTAGCCAAACTTTATCAACTCAGACATAATTTTCCCTCCAAGAAGACAAACATAAGAAGTGAGGAAAATATAAAAATAAGTCTATGAAATGAAAAATTTCACTTTGCATCAAAAACTGATTGCAGAAGAACAGTAGTTTTCCTTTCAGATGCTGACCATTTTCTTTAATTAAAATGTAAGCCAATTAGAGCATGACCAGAATTTAGTTACTTTGTAGAGAATTATTTGCACAAAAGTGCATTAACAATTTAAAACTTAACATTAGTGTGAGATGATTCCAATTAAACCCTGTTCGCTGCTCTATCTCCCTTGAAAATGCTGCAACTAAGAGTAGACATTTCCAATTGTAATCCAAGCTATGTCTCTGTGCTGGACAGTGCTGAAAAGGCCCATTGGCCCAATTTGCTCATACTGACCATGGTGCCTTCCTGAGCCAGACCTACTTTCCTGCGTTTGGCCCAGATCCCTCTGAACATTTCCTATCTATGTACCTGCCCAAATGTCTTTTAAACATTGTGATGGTACCCACCTCTAGCACTTTCTCTGGCAGCTTGTTCCATATACCTACCACCCTCTGCATGAAAGGTCCCATTTAAATCTTCCCTTTCCATATTAAACATACGCTTTTGTGTTTTAGTCTCCCCTTACCCTGCAACCATTCACCTTAATCATGCCCCTTTTGATGTTATAAACCCCTATAAAGTCACCTCTCATTCATCTTTTCTGCAAGGAAACCAGCCTCAGCCTATCCAATCACTCCTTATAGCTTGTCCTCCTACCCTGACAACATCCTTGAGAATTTTCCTTCACCCCCTGTACCTCAATCACATCCTTCTTATAGCATAGAAATGAAAACAACTCACAATCTTCCAGGTGCAATCTTACCAACATGCTATACAGCTGTAGTATGATTGCCCACCTCTTATATCTAATGCCTTGTCCAAAGAAGGCATATGTGCCATATGCTGTCTTTAACACCCTGTTGACTTTTGTCATCATAAAAATTCAGGGAATTATCTAATTGTAGCCTAGGTCTTTGGATTTTACCACACAGGGCCCAGTCATTTGCAGTGCAAGTCCTAACCACATCTAACTTTCAAAAACGCATCACTTCACACCTGTCCGTGTTAAATGTCATCTGCCATTCCTTGGCTCACTTTTCCAGTTGACAAAGATCTGGTTGTAGCCATGGATAACATCCTTCATTGTCCATTACATGGCCAACTGCTAGATGCTACCTCTACCAACTACTTCTCCTTCTCATTCTCCAAATAGTTTTGAACATTTAATGCACTTGCAGGTTTTCATGACATTTAATTTGGAACAATGATGCTCACTATTTTTCCTGGTTTCTATTTTAATGCACTTGTAATCTATACGGACACATAATTTCCCTTTGCCATTTTCCTTTCATCTCCTATATATCCCACAGTATTTTCTTACTATCTCAACTCAGCATTCAGTTGTACGTTAAAAGCTTCATTAGTTCTGCTCTCAGCAGTTGGTTTTCACACATCCTGCAGTGCTTGTTGTGGGTTTGATAAGAGCCATATGGTGCAAGCTAGCAAAAAGCCTAATATGGACCAGTTTCTAAGAAAACCTCACTTAAGCTGCTTTCCACTACAAAGAACTTCTGTTCATGGGATCAGATCCTATGCAAGATCATTTCAAGGATGATCCACAAGAGGATTGCAAAACATACCAAAATGGCAAATGAGATTGATCAAGGGCAGCATGATAGCGTAAGGGTGACTTTACCGTGCCAGTGATCAAGGTTCGATTCCCATCACTCAGCCCCATTCTCCTGCCTTCATCCCGTAACCTTTCACACCTTGACTAATCAAGAACCTGATAACCTCCGCCTTAAATACACCCAATGGCCTGACCTCCACAGCCACCTGTTGCAACGAATTCTACAGATTCACCACCCTCTGGCTAAAGAAATTCCTCTTCATCTTCATTCTAAGTGGATTTTCACCTTTTTCTCATCAGAAGTGTGTCAAACAATACTGGAACAACAAAAATTTGGAATAAAGTTTTCGAAACATAGAAATCTACAGCACATTACAGGCCCTTCGGCCCACAATGTTGTGCTGACCATGTAGCCTACTCTAGAAGCTGCCTAATATTTCCCTACCACATAGCCCTCTGTTTTTCTAAGCTCCATGTGCCTATCTAAGAGTCATTTAAAAGACCCTATTGTATCCACCTCCATCACTATTACTGGCAGTGCATTCCACGCACCCACCACTCCCTGTGTGGAAAAACTTACCTCTGACATCCCCCTGTACCTACTTCCAAGCACCTTAAAACTATGCCCCTTGTGTTAGCCATTTCAGCCGTGGGAAAAGAGCCTCTGACTATCCACACGATCGATGAACCTTGTCATCTTATACACCTTTATCAGGTCACTTCTCATCCTCTACCGCTCCAAGGAGAAAAGGCCAAGTTCACTCAACCTATTCTCATAAGGCATGCTCCCCAATCCAGGCAACATCCTTGTAAATCTCCTCTGCACCCTTTCTATAGTTTCCACATCCTTCCTGTAGTGAGGTGCCACTATAACAGTGTTGTGCTAGTCACAAAGTTTCAGTGCCACTCCTTCTGTTTATAGGTTGTAATTATTAATAGTAGTATCTTCAATATCACAAGTCTGCCTACATGGGGTAACTGAACAGCCCATGATTAAAGTATTTTAAAACAATATAGGTTTAAATATTAATATATATGATTGTGAAAATGTAGAACTTGAACAGTACAATACTGATCATTTAAGATGTCGAAGCTGCAATTAATGTACAAGGTAGACATTTAAAAGCTCTTTGGGCAGAATTTCAACCTCTGGTGTATACCTACTGTTGTATGTTATATTAATTTAGCACTTTGAATTTTTTGCGTGTTGCACCAGACAGTCAGCCATTCTTGTCTGGCGCGTGGTGTCGGGATTGGTCTGCTTCTGGATTAACTGGGTCATGATATGAACATTCCTGACTCAACCCTTTTTTTTTACGAAGCTGAGTGGCTAGCTCAATGCTCAATCCGGCATGGATGTAAAGCGTCTCGGGTGTGGCCCGACTTGGATTCAAACTCGGGAGCCTCCACTCCGGAGTCCGGAGCTGATGCCATTGTGCCACCAGCTGGCAGATTTAGATTGAACCCAGGTCACTGATGTCGTGAGGATTTATTTTTGTTTAGGTTCCAATTTGCTGCAACTGTTTTTTTTATTTTTTAATTTTCTATACAATCCATTAATATCTTGACACTGATTGAAATGCTAAATTGTCATTGACCCCACAATGAACTTTATTTCCCAGCATTCCCCAGACTCCCATACGTACTCAATAATCTCCTTGCAGTTTCTTACTCACAATCATGCCCTCTAAGTCTCTCCAACCAAGGCTAAATTGTATTCATTAAGCCAATAATTTGTTTGCTTCTAATTCATTACAATTAAATTTACACTGTGCTTGTTTACATACATAACACTTTGAGGTAACTTCCCCTTTCTGCCTCCCTTCACCACTCCCAAACATACACTTTTTTTTGCTTAAGCAGAGGGCTAATAATGGGCTGCAGTAGGAATTGAATGATGTTTTGTAGGAATGGGCAAGGAGATGGTTGGTAAGGAGGCCAAGCTGATAAATGTCCAAGGGAAGGACCAAAGCAAAATCAAGAAATAATTGGATTGGTCTTGGCTCAAGAGTCAAGATAAACAGACAGAGGAATGACATTCTACTTCCGGTAAGATGGTGGCATTTGATCACAGTAGCTCCTGTCCGGTCAATCAAAGGTACTATTGGCTTTTTTAAACATATTTTTTACGATCACAAGACCCTGCTGGACAATAAGAACTTAAAGTACTACAGGTCTACCCCATCAGCGAGTTGCTCATTGGCAGAGAAACTGAAGGAGTTGGACTTTGTGAGACTTGTGCTACTGCCTACGTCAGAGAGGCAACAGAGAAGTTGCCTGTGTGCAGTCTAACAGCAGTTGATCATCTTAGTCACTTTTCTTGTGATTGCAAGACCCTGTCGGACATTGTTAATGTGGAACGCTGCAAGTCCAATTCAGTGACTTACTGGCTCCGCCCCAGTTGGGGTGAGGATTAGGCCTCAAGCCACTGTCTGGCATGTTTACAATGACCCAGGAGAGAGGCGCCAGAGTCAGTGCAGTCCAACGGGGGCAGTGTGGCGCAGCATCCAAGCTGGAGTCAGTGCTGCCCCCAGTGTTCACTTGGCAGAAGACATGCTGTATTGTGTTCTACTGCAGACTGCTGTAATATTCATAGACTTGGGGTCTTGGACTATACTTTTCCGTGTGGCTGTAAATTTACTGATATATGTGCTATATGTGCATTGCGCTGTGTGTGACTTTACACGTTTGGTGCAGAATAACGGTTTTGTTTGGCTATATTCATGGGTATTTATGTATGGTTGAATGACAATTAAACTTGAAATTAAGTCAGAGATCCTTGACATAAAAGAAAGGGAGTCAACCACATGGAGTCCAATGTGAAAGCACAGGGTTAGTGGGAGTAGATTGGTATACAGGGAGCAATCAGTTTGGAATATCTATAGATTAATGTCAAGACTGTTGCAAGGATGGAAGACAGCACAATACTAATTCACTGGATTGGCATTAACTATAAAGCAATGTTGTTTTGAACACAGCAAAGCTGCAGAGTTGGGACTTTAATTCAAGGTGTCTTCCTTGTGTATTTGAGACCTGAAGGTATTCAAGTTCTTTCCCAAAATTATTCCTTCTGTCAGCATTATTTTTTGTAACTGTGCCACCTTAAATGTTATAGCTAAATATTTTGTGATTTTATCATGATCAGATAATTTCAATTCTTTGTGATAGTTTGTTAAGGATTGTCCCTTCCCCCAACTCAGAAGTCCAGCAATACCAAACTCAACAAAAGCTTGTCGTTGGTCTGGTCAAGAGCACATCTTGATAAAGCTTGAGGAACACAGCAATACAGTATCTGCATGATGAACTGCTGGTAGGTAGACTGTTTGAGTGGAAATTGAACAGAGCTGGAGATAGTAGACAGTCCTGCAAGGAACTATGAAGTAATAAATTATGACTCTCATCAGTACTGAGGATTTTTAATGAAAAATAATGGTCCTAAGAGCATTTCAAGTTCCCTGATAGTTTTATGGAAATCCATAAGAATCCACTGTTCTTGTTTCATGAAGGAATCCTCATATTTCTAGCAGTAGCGCCTGCTGTGTGCACTAATGCAACTAGGTACAGAGGGCCCTGCAGATGCCACCTCATTTAAAAACTACCAGCTTATTATTCCCTGACTAGGAACATATAACTACCCTCATGACCTACATGGATATCAATTTTCTGATGAAATAGATAGATAGATATACTTTATTAATCCCGAGGGAAATTGGGTTTCATTACAGCTGCACCAACCAAGAATAGAGCATAAATATAGCAATACAAAAACCACAAACAATCAAACAACAATATGCAAACTATGCCAGATGGAAATAAGTCCAGGACCAGCCTATTGGCTCAGGGTGTCAGACCCTCCACAGGAGGAGCTGCAAAGTTCAATGGCCACAGGCAGGAACAACCTCCCGTGACGCCCAGTGTTGTACCTCGGTGGAATATGGCCGGAGTGCAACAGCAAAAAGTTCAATATCCAGTCCACAAACACGTTCCTCGATCGTAATATGACCCGTATTGCACCATCCATTGTCAACCAGAACAGCAAGTCCCCAACTCCTTTACGCTTACCGCTCTCAGAGCACTTCCGGTCAGCCCGAACGGTCTGGAAGCCATCCATGGAAAAGTTTTGATCGGGTATGTCCTCGTGCAGAATGATATACAAGATGTATGTCTTTGCATGCCGGTTGGAAAATAAAACACAAGCTACTCTTTATATTATATAGAGTGATTGATTGATTGTGTACTACTTAAATCTGCAATAATAAGCCCCCTATTGAAATAGGGATCAGCCCACCAGTCCAGTGGCTACCTGGTGCAGGTATTAATGGATACCATCACTTGCATGCTGAGGCCTTTATATGAATGAAAGCCTCTTCTTTACGTTGAATTTCATTACAGTTGTCACAATGAGAAGCTTTTATTTTGCATGTCATCCAGTCAGATGATGTCAAACATAATTACACTGAGTTAGTGAAAAGAAAGCAGAATGCAGACTATTAGGCTGTAGCTACTCAGTGTAGTGCAGTGGATAAATAAAGTGTAAGGGCCACAATGACATAGATTGTGAGATCAAGAGTTCAACGTTTAGCATATGAAAAGGCCATTCAAGAGTCTAATATTCTTGATTCTAATGATTCGTACACTTGCCTTTTACTGTATGTTATCTGCAAGGTGCTGCCAAAGTTATACCAACATGTCTCCTGCCCCACTAGAGGCCCGAGTATACTTGACCACTGCTACACAGCAGTCAAGGATGCCTACCGTTCTGTCCCACGATCTCACTTCGGAAAATCGGACCATCAGGCTGTACTCCTCCTCCCGGCTTACAGAAACTGAAGCGGGAGGTCACAGTGTCAAAAGTAGTGTTGCATTGGACGGAGGAAACGGATGAGGTCCTCCGTGACTGCTTTGAATCGGTGGACTGGTTAGTATTCAAGGACTCGGCAGCTAACCTCGATGAGTATGCCTCAGCTGTCACGGACTTTATTTGGAAATGCACGGAGGACTGTGTGTCTCGCAAGACGATCCGGGTATTCCCTAACTGGAAACCTTGGATGAATTATGAGGTCAAGTCCCTTTTAAAGGCTAGAGCTGCAGCTTTTAGGTCCGGGGACACCAGTCGCTACATGGAATCCAGGCGTGAACTCCGGAAAGCCATTAAGGGCGCCAAGAGGCAATATCGAGCCAAGTTTGAAGCCCAGGCTAACCAGAGGGATGCCAGTAGACTATGGCAGGGTCTAAATGAGATCACTGGGCGCAAAGAAAAGGCTGGGAATATCAATAACTGTGGCGCTTCTCTTCCTGACGAACTTAACGTATTCTACGCAAGATTCGAACAGGAGTATCCCACTCCCTCCAGATGAACAGGACCTGGTGGCATCGAGATTCATCGTCACCAAGGAGGACGTTAGAAGGGCCTTCCTGAAGATAAATCCAAGGAAGGTGACGGGCCCAGATGGCATCCCAGGACGGGTTCTCCGGGCCTGTGCAAGCAAGCTAGCTGGAGTGTTTGCTGATATCTTCAACTGCTCCTTGCTTCAGTCTAAGATCCCCTCGTGTTATAAGAAGGCAACGATAATCCCAGTGCTGAAGAAGAGCAAAGTGGCATGCCTGAATGATTATCGACCTGTGGCCCTGACATCAATTGCTATGAAGTGCTTCGAGAGATTGGTTATGGCACACATCAACCACAGCCTACCGGTCAACCTCGACGCTTTGCAATTCACCTACTGGAGCAACAGGTCAACAGCAGATGCCATCTCTCTGGCCCTACATTCCTCCTTAGAACACCTGGAGAATAAAGATGCATACGTAAGGCTCCTTTTCATTGACTATAGCTCTGCCTTTAATACCATCATTCCAAATAAACTGATTCCTAAGCTCCGGAACCTGGGCCTTAGCACTCAGATCTGCAGCTGGACCTTCAACTTCCTCACAGACAGGGCCCAGGCTGTAAAAATAGGGGACAAGCTCTCCTCTACAATCACTCTGAGCACCGATGCCCCACAAGGCTGTGTACTCAGCCCCCTGCTGTACTCACTGTACACCCATGATTGTGTAGCCAAGTTTCCATCAAACTCAATATGTAAGTTTGCTGATGACACAACAATTGTAGACCATATCTCGGGTAATGATGAGTTTGAGTACAGAGAGGAAATTAAGAACCTGGTGGCATGGTGCGAAGACAATAACCTATCCCTCAACGTCAGCAAGACGAAGGAATTGGTTATTGACTTCAGAAGGAGTAGCGGACCGCACGATCCTATTTCCCTCGGTGGTGCGCAAGTGGAACAGGTCAAAAGCTTTAAGTTCCTCAGGGTCAATATCACAAATGACCTGACTTGGTCCAACCAAGCAGAGTTCACCGCAAAGAAGGTCCACCAGCGCCTTTACTTCCTGAGACAACTAAAGAAATTTGGCCTGTCCCCTAAAATCCTCATTAATTTTTATAGATGCACCATAGAAAGCATTCTTCTAGGGTGCTTCACAACCTGGTATGGAAGTTGTCTTGTCCAAGACCGGAAGAAACTGCAGAAGATCGTGAACACAGCCCAGCATATCACACAAACCAATCTTCCATCCTTGAACTCACTTTACACCACACGCTGTCGGAGCAGTGCTGCCAGGATAATCAAGGATACGACCCACCCAGCCAACACATTTTTTGTCCCTCTTCCCTCTGGGAGAAGGTTCAGGAGCTTGAAGACTCGTACGGCCAGATTTGGGAACAGCTTCTTTCCAACTGTGATAAGACTGCTGAACAGATCCTGACCCGGATCTGGGCCGTACTCTCCAAATATCTGGACCTGCCTCTCGGTTTTTTTGCACTACCTCACTTTCCATTTTTCTATTTTCTATTTATGATTTATAATTTAAATTTGTAATATTTACTAATTTTTACTATTTTAAATATTTTTAATATTTAATATTTGAAATCCAGGGAGCGGGAAGCGCAGAATCAAATATTGCTGTGATGATTGTACGTTCTAGTATCAATTGTTTGGCGACAATAAAGTGTAAAGTATAAAGTATAAGAGTGTGAAGAAGAGAGAATGACCAGTGTGGGAGGGTTCCCTGATTACAATCGCTGCATTCCTTGAGGCAGTGGGAAGTATAGACACGGAGTATAGAATGGAAGGGAGGCTGATTCACATCATGGACTGGGTTGCATTCACAACTTTCTGCAGTTGCAGTCTTGGGCAGAGCAGTTGCCATACCAATCTGTGATTCATCCAGATAGGATGCTTTCGATGGTGCATTGGTAAGAACCACTTAAGATGTGCAGAATTCCCTTAGCCTTCTGAGGAAATAGAAGCATTAATGTTCTTTTTCTTCTGTAGCATCCAAATGGCTGGACCAGGACAAATTGTTGGTGATATTTAAGTCAGTAAACTTGCCGTTCTAAACCATCTCCACCTCTTCACCATTGGAAGGTTGTGTTCTCCACCCCACTTTCTGAGGACAATGACTAGCTCCTTCATTGTGTTGAGATTGAGGTAAAGGTAGCTGTCTTGACACATGGCAGTAGACTCTGAACTCCCTCCTATACTCTGTCTGGTTGTTTTTTGAGATCTGGCCCACTGGAGTGGTATCATCCGCAAAGGTATAAATGGAGTAATTTGGCTGGAGTCACTCGTGTATACAGAGCACAGAAAGGGGCTGAGGATGAAGCTTTCCAGGGGATGGTTGTACAGAGTATCATGGAGGTGGTGTTATGGCCTGTCCTTACTGATTGCAGAATATTGGTCTGGAAATCAAGGATTGAGTCACAGGAGTGAGATGCAGAGTCCTGGTCTGGGAGTTTGGAATGCAGTTTGAAAAAGCGTAGAGTCAAGCCCAAAGGATATGCAATGCAGCAGGAGGCCATTGGATCTTCTAACTATCCAAGGGTCGAACCAATGAATAACATGGTGAAAAGCAATATTTGCATGCCTTGGATACAAGTCTTGAGTAGGAAATGTGCAAAGACACTACAATGAAAATAAAGTTTCCTTGCCATTGTACTGCTACCAGTTCAATGATGAATTAGCTCCAGTAAAAATGTACACAAAACCATAACTTCAATTCCTCTTCTCCTTTACAGTGTAACAGTGCCTTGAAAAAGTATTCATCCTCCAACCCTTTGTTCACGTAGTTGAGTATTACAACCAGGGATTTTTGATCAATTTAATTGAGAATTTTTATTTGTGAATCACATTCTCCTTTTTCACAGTAAAGCCCAAAATACAGGGAAAATTGGAAAACATGGAAAAACTTCCAAACTTGAAATGTCAACAGTTCAAAAGTATTCATTCCCTTTTGCTCAGTACTTAATTGAACCATCTTTCACAGCTATTACAACTTTTGGATAAGTCTCTATTAGCTTTGCACAACATGATGGAGCAAGATTTGCCCATCTTCCTTGCAAAATTGCTCAAGTTGTGCCAGGTTTGTTGGGGAATGGCGGTGGAACAGCAATCTCGAGGCTTTGCCAGAGATGTTCATTTAAGTTAAGGTCAGGACTCTGACTGGGGCACTCAAGGACATTAATTTTATTCATTTGAAGCCACTCCGATGCTTTGAGTCATCGTCTTGCTGAAAGATAAACTTCCTCCCCAGTTTAAACTTTCTGGCAGAGGCTAGCAGGTTTTTATCCAGGAATTCTCTGTATTTAGCAGCACTTGTCTTCCCATCAGTCCTGACGAGATTCCCAGTCCCTGCTGTTATAAAGCACTTCCATGGCATGATAGTACTTCCATCACAGTACAGATGGTATTACCTGTCTGATGCGCAGCATTAGATTTACACCACACATATCACTTGGCGTTGAGGCCAAAAAGCTCCACTTCACTCTCATCTGACACAAAATCTTCTTTGACATCTTTGCAATATCTTCTAAGTGACACTTTGCGAAGTATTTACAGGTAAGGATATGTTGTTTTTTTTTTAAGCCAGGGCTTCTTCCTTGCCACTCTTCCATAAAAAAAACTTCTGATTTTTGTGCAAAGCGTAGAGATTGTGCAGCCATGAACGTCATCTCCAGTTGGAGCCACTGACTTCTGCAGCTCACTCAGAGTGACTGTTGGCATCACAGAAGCCTCTTTTACAAGTGCTATTCTTCTCTGGTGACTAAGTTTAGCGGTGCAGACAGATTTAGGCAGCGTGGCTGAGTTCTCATATTTTTCAATTTTTTTCCATGATGATCTGCACTGTTCAGTGCCTTGGAGATGGTCTTGGATCCTTCCCCAGATTTGTGCTTCTGTATTATCATTTTCATTGCACTTTTGTCTTCATTTGGGTTTGGTCTATTGAAAATCTACCATAATGTTGGACGTTACAGAGAGTGGGTATTCACAGTTTCCTTATGAATTCATTGAAAATAGGTGATCCTCCAATTTTCTACATCACTAATTGTGGATTTGGTAAGCTAATATATTAAAGGCATAGATCAAAGGACAATTCTATATTTACGATGAGTCCTTTGACTCCTTTGAATTATGTATAACTTACACACCTCTTTCTTCACACCCACACTAGAGACGCCCAAATGAATTTTAAATCAGCATTGTCTGGTCTTCCAGTTAACTGTGGTTCACGGTTCTTAGGAACCCATTGTTCAGAGCTGCATTTTAAAATTAGTCTACAGTCCATATTCAGATCTGAAGATTGGTGGCTGAAGTTAGTTGTTGAAGTTAGTGTTTAACTATACACCCTAAGTCCAGAATATGCTCTAACAGTCCCTATTCTTGGCCCTCCTGGACAAAAATAAATTTATACCAGGAAAGGCCAACCTTGAGGGTCTAATCAAATAGGGCAGCAGAAATGCCCTGTTTCAGAATCTCCCAATTACTTTATAAGCATCCACATCTACCCTACCATCCGTAATGGTTAATTACAAGATGCTAAGCAGAGCGATTGTTCCAGAAGTTTGAACAACAGTCTTTAAAAATACTGTTTCATCATTCATAAGCCTGTTGCCTCCTTCCCTGCTGGCTGATTGCAATTTAATCACATTCTTATCTTCATCCTTTCATTCTCTGATAGCTAAAGCTCTCTCTTTCCAGAAACACCAGCAAGATAAATGTATCAGGCTCACAGGCCCTCTCATCGATGCACAGGAGGGGTTAGAGAGGTCTCTATTTGAAGGACTGTGAGGACCTCTCCCCAGTAGCACACTCTTCTGGGCTGTCCAGTCAATCATTGGCCCAACCCCTGAAAGGGCCCAGCTCATTTGCATTCATTCCCCACTATGCACCCTCACCATTACTTGGTCACCTGACTGTGGGAGGACTATCTCCTTTCCCTCTGGCTCTGTCTGATCAGCGATGTGCTGCTGTTGTTTTGCTCGGTCCTTCAACACTTTAAGTTGGTTACGAAGGTTTTTCACATTCTGTGTCATTCTATCCCTGTAAGCCCCACAGGGTCACCACAACCCGTAATTACCCCATGAGGGAATAGCATTGCTCGCCCCATTAATAATTCATAGCGGCTGAAACCAGCATGTGGTTTAGAGTTGGCCACAATCTCATCACTATTCCTGGTAATACATCAAACTGTGTCTTCCCCATCTCAGCCACTGCCTTGGCTAAGGCATTCTTGATTATTTGGTTCAACCTTTCTCCCATTCCTGATCTCTGAGGGTGGTAGGGTATGTGGAACTTTTGTCAAAAACCTAACAGCTGGCATATTTTCCTCATTGCTTTCTCTGTGAAATGTGCTCCTGAGTCCACCCGGATGGGGTTCCCCACTGTGGGAGGAATTCCTGAACTAGAATCCATGCAGCAGTTCAGTCCCTTGCTGGGAACGCCTCTACCCACTGGGTGAAGTGATTCCTGATTACTAGGAAGTAGCTTTCCCCACTGCTTTTTGGCACTTGCACTGTGAAGTCCATCAGGGTCTCTTCCCAGGGTCTCCTCAACCGTGGCTGGTTTGCCAGCTGTAACCTTATGCCCTTACCAGGGTTATGTTGAACACAACTGATACAATGGTGAGAGAATTTCTCAACATCCCTGGCCACCACCAGTCCTGCTGGAGGGGTGTGATCATCTTCTTCCTTCCCTGGAGCGATACCCCGTGATATAACTTCAGTAGTATTTGCCTAATACATGATGGGGCCACGACGACTGCTTCCTTCTCACGGGTCCAGCTCCCATCTGTCCCTCCTTTACTCCCTTTCTCTTCCATTTCTCCTTCTCTGCTGCCTCCACCTCTGCATATAATTTTACTAAACTGGCTTCAGTCGTTTCCTCCTGTACACTTGCAATTTCTGTTGCTTCTTGTTCTTCCGCTGCCCTCCCCACACTGATGTCTGTCACTCGTTCCTTTTCTGCTCCTTACTATCCCCTTTCTGGTGAGCCTTTATTGTAACCATCTCAGGCTGCTGCACTACTTCTAACAGCTCCTGATGCGCTCAGCCACTCCCCTTGGGACCTCCTGACATGACTCCCGCACATCACCCTGTCTCTCCTCTCTGCCTGGGGCTGCTGTCTCTCTGTGGGCCATGTTGGCCGCTTTGCAGGTCACACACGTTCGCTCTCCCTGTCTCGTCCATGTTATTTCTCCTTTTCCTGGGTCTATGATACCACCTGCCTTACTCAATATGTCTATTCCCAGGATAGTACCTTCATTGTTTGGGGACACCCAGAAATCTACGGGAAGCTGGATCCCCTCAATCACAAGTACCTGGGGCTGACCTCTCTCTGCCCTCATTGTTTCACCTCCTGCCCTGTAATGTTAATCACCTGTCCAGTCATGGGCAAGGGTAGATCAGTATTTGATATTGACGATCCCGTGTCCGTGAACATTTCACATTGCTGGCCCCCTATTAAACCTCTTGTGTACATCTGTGGATGATCACCACTGGCAGTCGAGGCTGCCGTCAGCATCTGTCTGACCTCACCAGCTCTATAATCTGGACAGCAGATAAATTGGAAAGAGAGGGTGCTGCTGTGGTTTCTGCCTGCTTTGTTGAGTGATTTTCATACTTGCCTTTGTTTTTAGGACACTGCCTCCAACCACTGCCTGAGAAGGCACAGTTGTAACAAATCATCTCTCTTACCCTCCCATGTCTGTTCCTGCGGTTCCTTGCTACATGTCCCATTTGCCGGCACACAAAGCAAGTTCTCTGTGACATCATGGTAGCTACATTCACTACAGCCACGTTACGACTTCCTTTCTCCCTCCTCTGTTCTATCTCACTGGCCCATGACACCACTGCGGAGTAGGTCAATCCCACCACTATCCCCAAATCTAACCTTCCGGCTGGGCTGCGCTCAGGCATTTTCAGGAAGACTGGGTAATCCCTCCTGGGATTATCCAACCCTGAATACTCCTCATATGCTCAATGTTTACACTCTGCATAACCCATGGCTGGCTCTGCAGATCTCTAAATCACTGACATTATCACTCCCCAGTTAATCTCACCACCCGCTGGTTGCTGCCTCACTTCCACTTTCAAGAAGCGATCTCTTTCTTCATTGCTGGCATTCCCTGCAGTTGCCCGTGTACTATCCTGCACTCCCTGGGCCATCCTGTTCCACATATTCCTCAGGCACTTCGCTTTTATCAGCACGTGCTTATCTCTAGGGTGCACCTGGGGAATTTCGACCACTTCCTCGAGCTTGCGTCACAACTCTGCCTGCCCACAGGCGACCTTAAGCGAGGGCAGCTCTGACAAAATGGAGAAGAGGTCGGAGGAGTCGACCCGGAGTGGAGCTGTAATTCAGTGAAGCCTGGGGAGATCGAAGGAGGATCGGCGAAGGGAAAACCGTGAGCTCCAACTTGTGCATGTTAGACTGTTTCATTAAAAATGGGCCCTTTTCTTTTTTTTTGCTCTTCCCTTACTAACTCTTTGGTCAAATTAAGAATTATAAAGCTAAATATTTTAATTGTATGTGGTGTACCGTTTGTTACTTCGTGGGACTGATTTGTAACAGGGTAATGAATTACACAGCGTTCACACAAACGGGTTTTGGAGGGTGTCTTACCTAGACTTACGCAGCCAACGGAACCAGAGTGTAACAGCTCTAACAGACAGTAAATAAGATGATTATGGAGGCATTGTAAATACTTTACTCTACAATTAATCATGCCTGAAATCCTCAAATTGTTTTGACTGAACACTCCCAAAAGCAAAAACAGAGAATCCTATAAATACTCTGATCCAGCAGCATCCATGGAGAAATGAGTAAGATTAACATTACAGGTCAATTTTGGTTTTGTCATTTTACCTTTGGACCCCTAGGATTATGCTTTATATTAACTGGTACAAACCTTCTGCTCTTCATAACTCATAACTTTCCCTTCAAGTTATCAGTGCGATTAAAATCTGTTTTGCCATGTTACTCATATTACAAATATCCTTGAAGTTTTGCAATATGTCTGAATTGGCAAAAAATAGTTGCATTGTAATTCGTAAATTCATGCTGATCTATAAACATTAACCCCATCCAAAATGGAGCAGAGAAAAATCAGTAAAACCTACAAATCTCTTAAACAATCCTACCAATTTTTAATTCTTTCCTGGGGAATACCAATTAACCAGACTCTGAAAACTTGCACTCATTCCTCAGTCACACTTTATTTACTTGTGCCCCCATCAACAAAACTGTTCTGAAAGACTGAACAAAGAAATGCCATTTTTATACAGGAGTTGACGAGTTGGATACAGATATTGACCATTAGTAACCTGAAGATATACAGATTCCTTATTTGCATAATCAACCACCAATCACATTCTGATACTACAGGTATTAATAACCAATAGTTAAAGGCCAATACTATTTCCAGATTAATAAAGTAACTTGCCAAGAGTTGTGTTACCCTAGAATCCTTCTTTTACATCTTTATCTAGTCTTGGAATGTCAAATGGCTGTCTCCATGCTGTGCACAGAGATGCTATGCTCATCAAAACACCCTCTTGCCTTGGCTGACTGCACACTATCTGTAAACTATCCTTGCCTGGACAATTTTGCTTATGTCAAAATAAATTTCATTCATAACAAAGGATTATTTATAAGAATAAACTGCACAATGCCTTTCCATTCTTGCATTCACAGTCAATACACTGCGCCGTGTTTTATTACATTCCTTAAAACTAAAAGGACTGTTGCACTTGTGTGCCTGGACATTGTCTTATTGCTTATCTTGCTGCAATTTCCACACATACATGGATCAACTATTTTTCCCTCCCAAATGTCTTCACACTCCTCTACTATATAGCACAACTTCAACAAATTCCAGAACCTCATTAGTATCTCATTTGAAAGCAAGATGATAAATTCATTATGAGGCTTCACTACTTAGTAAATAACTAGATCGTGAAATCAAAAAGATAAAACAACTGAACATCGAAGCATTGAGAGAGGTTATTTGCCGAGAGATTTTGTGGCTTCATACTAAAAAAAAATTGCTAGAAATATACAGGAGGCCAGGTCACAACTATGGAGGGAAAAAAAATGGAGTATACGTTCGTTTCAGGTCAATAACCTTTCAAAAGAACTGGTTTTTGCTTCTTACTCTTAGTTGTACTGTAACTGAGGATGAAAGCCAAACAGTTGCAATTAAACAGGAAGTTAAGTGAAATGGTGCTCAACACATATGCAGAAGATAACAGACAACTTATAATTCAGAGGACTAGACATGAAGACTAAATATTGTACAAGGCTAAGAGTTTTCTAGTTTATTTACAATCTGAAACTCAGATCAAACTGCATAAGTTTAGAGAAATTTTCATCTTGGTTGCAATCAAACTCATAAACACTGTTAAGTATAAATCTACCCCGTTACTCAATGCATTGCGACAGCATTTTAAATTTTTTTAAAATTTTACATAGGTGTACATCTTTCAGTATCTATTTAAGAATGGTTTTATTACTATAGTTAATTCTTCAAAATGCAAAATTTGTGCTTTTAAACCAAACCCATCATCTGTGGGCAATCCATTTATAAATTGCTGAAATTGACTTTTAAAACTGGGCAGAAAGACTTCCTGGTTACATTTGTATACACTAGGTAATTTAATAGAAGTAAGAAATGTGAAAGCATTTTAGATGTCCTTATTTATGCCCCTGCTGATGTTAAAAATTGTTCCTCACAATCTTAGCCTAATCTTTTCTCAATTCTGCTAAATCAAATAACTGGTACTGAAAGCAGACCTCCAACTATATAAAACATTTAATACATATATATAACACATTTAATGTGTTCTCCAAAATCACTTACTATCATTAGTATTTCAAGAACTTGAGCCAACTGGAGTGTTACATTCTGCAGCTTGAGAACAAACTACGTTAAGAAGTAACACACATAAAAGTTGCTGGTGAACGCAGCAGGCCAGGCAGCATCTCTAGGAAGAGGTGCAGTCGACGTTTCAGGCCGAGACCCTTCATCAGGACTAACTGAAGGAAGAGTGAGTAAGGGATTTGAAAGTGGGAGGGAGAGGGGGAGATCCAAAATGATAGGAGAAGACAGGAGGGGGAGGGATGGAGCCAAGAGCTGGACAGGTGATTGGCAAAAGGGGATACGCAAGGATCATGGGACAGGAGGTCCGGGAAGAAAGACAAGGGGGGGGGACCCAGAGGATGGGCAAGAGGTATATTCAGAGGGACAGAGGGAGAAAAAGGAGAGTGAGAGAAAGAATGTGTGCATAAAAATAAGTAAGAGATGGGGTACGAGGGGGAGGTGGGGCCTAGCGGAAGTTAGAGATCGATGTTCATGCCATCAGGTTGGAGGCTACCCAGACAGAATATAAGGTGTTGTTCCTCCAACCTGAGTGTGGCTTCATCTTTACAGTAGAGGAGGCCGTGGATAGACATGTCAGAATGGGAATGGGATGTGGAATTAAAATGTGTGGCCCCTGGGAGATCCTGCTTTCTCTGGCGGACAGAGCGTAGATGTTCAGCAAAGCGGTCTCCCAGTCTGCGTCGGGTCTCGCCAATATATAAAAGGCCACATCGGGAGCACCAGACGCAGTATATCACCCCAGTTGACTCACAGGTGAAGTGTTGCCTCACCTGGAAGGACTGTTTGGGGCCCTGAATGGTGGTAAGGGAGGAAGTGTAAGGGCATGTGTAGCACTTGTTCCGCTTACACGAATAAGTGCCAGGAGGGAGATCAGTGGGGAGGGATGGGGGGGACGAATGGACAAGTGAGTTGCGTAGGGACCGATCCCTGAGGACTGCGGGGGGGGGGGAGGGAAAGATGTGCTTAGTGGTGGGATCCTGTTGGAGGTGGCGGAAGTTACGGAGAATAATATGTTGGACCCGGAGGCTGGTGGGGTGGTAGGTGAGGACCAGGGGAACCCTATTCCTAGTGGGGTGGTGGGAGGATGGAGTGAGAGCAGATGTACCTGAAATGGGGGAGATGCGTTTAAGAGCAGAGTTGATAGTGGAGGAAGGGAAGCCCCTTTCTTTAAAAAAGGAAGACATCTCCCTTGTCCTAGAGTGAAAAGCCTCATCCTAAGAGCAGATGCGGCGGAGACAGAGGAATTGCGATAAGGGGATGGCGTTTTTGCAAGAGACAGGGTGAGAAGAGGGTTTTTGCAAGAGACAGGTCCCCCCCCGTCTTTCTTCCTGGACCTCCTGTCCCATGATCCTCTCGTATCCCCTTTTGCCTATCACCTATCTCTTGGCTCTATCCCTCCCCCTCCTGTCTTCTCTTATCATTTTGGATCTCCCCCTCCCCCTCCAACTTTCAAATCCCTTACTCACTCTTCCTTCAGTTAGTCCTGAAGAAGGGTCTCGGCCTGAAACGTCGACTGCATCTCTTCCTAGAGATGCTGCCTGGCCTGCTGCGTTCACCAGCAACTTTTATGTGTATTGCTTGAATTTCCAGCATCTGCAGAATTCCTGTTGTTTACGTTAAGAAGTAAGTTACATAACAACTCAAGAAACAGAATTCAAACAAATTTCAGAATGCTATATCTTTTTTTAATCAAATGAACTGAAAAAAAATAATTGGAATCACGTGAGGCAGTGGAAAATATTAGAAGATCAAAAGAAAGAGAACTCCAAAATTACCAAATGCTAGTTAATCAAAACCATATTAATGCTTGATCAGATGATGCCAATGTTAGCTAAGTTGCTTTTCCTTCATTATTTTATACTTCAGAATATTTAGTATAATCAATGTTTCCAAATAGCAAGCTTTTCTTGTATAACTTCTATTTTTTTCATTACAATTGAACTGTATTCTATGCTTATTATATTTCAATATAAACTGTATGTATAGTTCTTCATAAATTCTATTGATTTTCTTTATTTTCCTGCAAATATCTGCAAGAAAATGAATCTTAAGGTATACGGTAACATATACACACTTTGAAAATAAATTTACTTCGAACTGAAGGTCTATGCAATTCCTTCACAAATTCTTGCCAATTATTTTATCTAATTTCTGTTACTATATTTTTTGATATTTTTCTGATCCCTTTCAAATCTCTAATAAAATGCTACCATAAGCTGAATTAAGTATTTCAAACTTGACAGTAACTCAGCAGCACTTATACCTTCATTGTTCTACAGGATTCAGCAGTATTATATGTGGTTTTACTTAAAAACAGAGCCTAGATACAGGCCATCCTCATGATATGATTGCATTTATGGACACTCCTACATGCAAATAAGCTTTCTTAATATTGACGATTTCAGAAGTTGAAGACACGTTCATTCCAGTGAATGGCAGATCTAATTTCCTTCTCTCACCACTTTCAGCAATAGTTCTTCCTTATCAGTCTTATCCCTTTTTGATACCATTCATTACAATACTGTGGAGGTATAGTTAACAATATTAAGTGGTATTTGTGTACTTTCTCACATGGACAAAATCAGCTTATGAACATCTGTAAAAATAGAACCCATTCATTACCTAGGGGCAGCTTGTAGATTTAAGGAAATTTGCTGCCGGTGGGAATTAAGCAGGACTGGAATGCATTAATTCAAGATGTGCTGGGCAATACTGTTATACTTTGGTTTGCTAGTTCAGTTCAAGATGCAGCTCCAGGAACTCTGATGTTGCACAAATTTTTGATGGTTTCTAACAATCTGCCACAGCACAAAACTTTATTTAAATTATTGGCGGGCATCATTTTATTTTTGTACATCTTGTATGGTAAAAGTAAACAAAGTACTCAGAATAAAGGAAATATACATGGAACATACAGTATATATAAAATTCCAGAAACATTCAACACCCATGCAGATCTGACAAATTAAAATTTATAGGAACTGAAAAAAACTAAGTCAATTGCTAAGTAGTTTGAATAACATGTCATGCCATAATAAATCAGCAAGAGGAAGCCCATAACCATCTTGTGATATTCCTTGGATGTACAGGCAACATCAAATCCATCAATGAATGTTGCCTGTGTAGCTAAAAATGTAATGTTTACGTCTCTCTATGTACATCTATTGTTCTAAGACAATATCTGTGTCAAAGACTTAGTTAAACATAATAAAAATATATATATTAAACTTGTATTTAGCCTAACTTACTGGTGGAGGGGAAACACAAAAAATAATTTAAATAGGTAATAAAATACTGTTCTTTACAAAATCAGGTTTAATATCACTGGCACATGTCATGAAATTAGTTGTTTTTGCAGCAGCAGTACAGAGCAATACATTTTAAAAAGTTATAAATTAAAATAAATGGTGATTATAAAATTATAAATTAAAATAAGAAATAAATAATTTACTTTATTTATTTATTTATTTATTGCACTGGACAACAAAGATCTTGCTTCCTGAATACCTTTAGGTGTATCTTAAGAATCTTGGGCTACTGATCATGAAAATCACCATGGAATTTCCCTGTCACGCACCATTTTTAAAATAAACTTATATTTATTATTTCAATTCATAATTCAAGTCAATTAAAATGTTGCCTACAATGTAAGCTGGAAAGTTGGCAGCGCGGCTGCTGCATGGCAGGACAGGTTTTAGTAATTTAGTAATAATTATTGGGTTCCAGGCACAAAAGTTTCTATGAAGGATTTTGATACTTGAGACAGATGCTTCCCAGAATAACTGATGCCAAGATTAAGGAAAGCATTTTTTGTTGGTCCACAAATCAAACAGGTCATCAATGACACGCAATTTGAAGAATTTCTAGTGGGACTGGAGAAAATCACATGGAAGGCATTCAAGGAAGTTGTTGAAATTTTTCTTGGCACCTACAGAGCACCAAACTACATGCAGCTGGTTGAAAGCATGTTTCAAGCATATAAAACCATGAAATGCAACATGTCACTAAAGATTTATTTTCTGCATTCCCATTCAGACTTCTTCCCTGCAAACCTTGGTGCTGTTAGTGATGAGCATGGTAAAAGGTTTCACCAAGACATTGCAGTCATGGAGAAAAGATACCAGGGCAACTGGAATTCACCAATGCTGGCGAATTATTATTGGACACTTAAGCAAGAAGCCTTAGGCACTGAGTACAAATAAAAATCATTAACAAAATATTTTTAACTTAGTTGAACTATTGCAAAGCATCAGTACCATTATGGAATTAAACACATTATATTCAATAAAAGTTAATTTGTTGTTTCTCCAAATTCCTATGGATATAAGTAGTCTGAAATTATATTTGTGTTCATCTTCAAGCAGTCTATCATAAACAAAACAAAATTCTGAGGAAGCTACACTTTTGGAAAAAAATTGTTGTCCAGTGTTGTTATTATTTTATTTTTTTTCTTCTTCTGTATTACGTATTGCATTGAACCGCTGCTGGTAAGTTAACAAATTTCACGAGACATGCCGGTGATAATAAACCTGATTCTGATTCCGGTGGTTGTCCATCGTGTCCGACAATGAAAGGAAACCTATGTGGGTAACGTTCATGGGTTGGTTTATTTTCCATTCAGAAGTCTGATGACAGAGGGAAAAATCTGTTCCTAAAACATTAAATGTTTATTTTCAAGCTTCTGTACCTCCTCCTTGATGGCAGCAATGAGAAGTATCTACTGCGTGATGGAGATCCTTTATGGTGGATGCTGCCTTCTTGAGGCATCGCCTTTTGAAGGTGCTGAAAATCAAAGGAGAAAGCTAAGCTCATATTGCAAAAGAATAAAGTGATAGTACTGTATTTATTTCTACATGCAATAGCCTAGTTAACTACTGAATGGACCAAATTCACCAGAATATCGGGAATAAGAATAAAACTGATGACAGGTTCCACTTTCAACGTTGGACTTCAGTGTGCTCTTTCATAAGGTACCAGATGGGAAGCTGATCAGCAGGTTAACGCCCATCGGATCCAGCATCAGCTTTCTACGGAGGAAGAGGGTGATGGTGAAGAGTCATTTTGGTGTCTGGAGGCCTATTTGTATCACAGCTATTGATGTCGGAACATTAATGCTTGTTTTACACATTCATGACTTCAATATGAATGTGAGAGTATGATCAGTAAGATTGAAGATGATAAGAGTATTTTATTGCTGATTGCAAGGAGAATAGTCATAGGCTACAAGGTGATATTGATCAACTGATGAGGTGGGCAAAGCAAAGTCAGATGGAATTTAATTGTGACAAGTGTGAGGTGATGCACTTTGGGAGGGTTAATAAAGTAGAAGATACACATTGGGCTCTAGAGTGTATAGAGGAACAGAGGAATCAGATGTACAAGTAGCTAGACCCCTGAAGGTGGAGGCGATGGTGAAAGGATGCTTACTCTTATTGGCATAGCATCTTTGAATGGTGGAGGGGTTAAGATACAATTTCATAAAATATTGGCCAGGCTACAGGATGAATACTGTGTGGCGTTCTGGTCACCACACTACAGGAAGGATATGATTACACTGGAGAGGTGCAGAAGAGATATACCAAGATGTTACCTTAGATGGAACATTTTAGTTGTGAGGGAAGATTGGATAGGCTGGGTTTATTCTCCTTGGAGAGGCAACAGCTGAGGGGAGTCTGACAGACGTATACAAATTTTGTTGGGGCATAGATCATATAGATAGTAGGAAACTATTCACCATAGACAGGGTATCTAAAATTAGAAGGGGAAAGGTTTAGGGTAAAGGGTACAATGTTTAGAGGGATCTAAGAAAATATTCTGCTTCCCCCAGCCCCAAGTGTGATTGCAATCTGGAATACAATGACTGCGTGGGTGGTGGAGACAGATACTATCATTACATTTAAGAAATATCTGATGAGCACCTGAATTGTCAGAACACAGAAGGCTATGGACCAAGTGCCACAACGATCCTTGATAGTTAGCATGGACATGGTGAGATGGAGGGCATCTTTCTGTGCTGTGTGACCTGGGTTTATATTCCTTTAAGGATTAAAAAAATCCAGTTAAGTTCTGCAATATGATTGAAGCACTGTACAACATGTCAAACAATACTCCCTGAAAAAGATGCTGAGTGCCAGTTACTAAAAAATATAAATTGAAGATAAAATTTAGTTAAGTAAGTGTACTGATGGATGTGGAAAAATGGGTAAATAGAGTTATTAATTCTCCAGTCTCATCCTTCAGGAATCTCACACTTGCCTTAGCAATCTTGTTTTAAAATATATCCACAGAAGCTCTTGCTGTTTATATTGATATTCCCAGATTTTACTCATAAGCAATTTTCCCATCTAATTAGCTTACAGCTGCCAATAATATACAGCAAGATGATATGACAAAATTAATTACCTATTTCTGACACAATGATGAAAAACAAGTAGGAGATCATAAGCTATGCCTTTGAAGTAACATTACCAAAGCACAGCGGCCACTCCAGTGATGAATATCCGTTATCGGTCAAGTAGGGTGCTGTGCACAATCCTGATTTGATGGAGACAGATGTGAGAGCGCGGAGGAACATCTGGTGAAAATTCTGAAATGCCTGTTTTGCTGCCGCTGCTACTGCGTGATCCTGAATCTCAGGAGGGGAAGGACCCCGAGTCCTCAGTTTTGCTTGTTGCTTGGCAGCCAGGGCGGGGCTGAAGCGCTCGGCAGAGATGGTGCTCAGTGCTCGGTGTCGGAGGCTCGAAGTTTTCGGACGGACTCAAGAGTCGGCTGTGGTCGGGTGCTTCTAGGGTGCTGCATCAGCAAGTTTGCGGCGCTGGAGGTTCATGGCAGGGAGAGTTTCTCCCTTCTACCGTCTGCATGAGGTGATGGGGCTATCGGGACTCAGACTTATTTTACCGTGCTCATGGCCTGCTCTTTATCAAATTACGGTATTGCTTTGCACTGTTTTAACTATATATTATAATTATGTGGTTTTTGTCAGTTTTAGTCTTGGTCTGTCCTGTGTTTCTGTGATATCATACTGGAGGAACATTGTATCATTTCTTAATGTATGCATTTCTAAATGACAATAAACGGGGACCGAGTGTCCTCATGATCTAATAATAATCTAAACATAACATTACCAAAAAGGGATTGTCAGCAACAGATGTATATGCAAAATATGCAAGGTACCCTTTCCTCAGTCCCTTCTATGTGATCCACAGAGTAGAAAAAAATATATTTTATTAATTCCAATCCGAGCATTAAATTTCTCATAATTAGAAGGGAATATCTCTTGGCGATAATGTTCGGCCATAAGTTCCATTTCATCTTCTGCGTGTTTAAGCGAAAAATCATTAAACTAATCCAACAAAATTAGAAAATGTTCTTCCCAAAAACATTAAAGAACACTTGATGATTCTATACACTTAAGCAAGTCCAAAACAGAAATCTGTTAAAAACGCACAAAAAGAAGAATGATTTTGCATTCTAATTGCGTTGTTGGAATAACTGATAACAATAACAAGCTGAAGTTCCATTCCCGAAAACCCGGCCTGTGGAAATCTCTCCCAAACGTGTGAGGCACATGAGCAAAAGCAACACTTTAAGGTGTTTCCCTGAGAGCGTGGAATTCATGCCGGTTTTGTACATCAGACCAGAGCAACTATAAAATAAGCAACCTGGCCGAGCTCACAAAAGAGCCCCACAAGAGCTGCGCTGGCACAGAGCTGATCGGATTCGGGTTCTCAGCGGGGCTTTAGTAACATCTCCTGCAGCCGGGAGAGTGCACGATTTACGGTCCTGCACAGTCACGCTCTAACCTGAGTTCCTGAACGAGAGATCTTGGGGCACGCGTGAAACCCGGACTCCGCGTTCGGAGACCCCAGAGCGCGTACCCCCGCGACTGACCTCGCCGCCCCTCGGCACAAGCCACAAGCGCGTCCCGCAGAAGGGCAAACGTAGCTCCATTAGACATAGGAGCAGAATCAGGCCATTCAGCCCATCAAGTCTGCTCCACCATTCCACCATGGCCGACCGCGGATCCCACTTATCTTTTTGAGCAGCCCCATGTGCGGCACCTTATCAATCTGGAAATTCAAGTTGGCGGACAATTTCCCTTCACGCCGCTTTGACATATTGGGAAATCATGTACTCGGCAGGTTACACAGTGGTTTGCCTTTTTTCTGCCGGGTGAGTTTAAAGAGATCACCACCTCTTGCAGTGGATGACCAGGACGTCTAAGTGCCTTGTCATGCTCTTAGCGCTCCACTAACGCCTGCTGACCCGCCTTCTTGACCGTTGGACTATTAATCGGTCTCCTCCGCTCCATCTGCCATGGCTAGACTTCACACACCGGGATAGGTAAATCCCCTACCTTACCGAGAGTCGAAGACCTGTCTGCTACCCTCACCTGGTTCGGCCTGTCTCCCGAGACGGTTTACCGGGATGTGGCCGCTGTGCGTGCTACAGCTACTTGGAGCCACAGCTGAGAGCTGAGCACCAGATGGGGACCAAAGGTGGATGAGCTTCCCTGAAAAGGGGCACGACAGGCCCCCCACCAGAGGTGCTACCCCACCCTAGACACCCCATACACCCCACCTTATCAAATACCTTTTGAAAATCCAAATAAATTACAAACCCCTGCCTCTCCTTTGTCCTCCCAGCTGGTACTTCCTCGAAGAACTCTTAAAGATTTGTCAGGCAAGATTTCCCTTTACAGCAACCATGCTGACTTTTATCATTAGCCCCCCCAAGTACTCCGAAACTCGCTCCAGGGAGTGAGGAAGGATTCTCCGACAATGAACAGCAACTGGGGAAACAAAAAGGAAATGTTTATTAAGTGGGGCCCATCATTGGGTCCATTGTTTCCTTCTGCACACACATATTGAAGTTACAGTATTTGAGAAGGCTGACCAATAGCTTCAGAAAGGTTGCAGCTCTATTAAAAGCAGTCACAAATGACATCCTACCTGATCGTAACAGTGAAAGCCCTATTTTGGCCATCAGCAGCTTTAACACAGTTATTCACCAAGCAGGATAGTCAATGGGAAGGTTCCATGGGTGGAAATTGACATGAGTTTCTCCCGCAGTTTGTTTTTTTGTCCAGCATCTGCAATCTATGTCTGTCACACAAAATCCTCTCTCAAGTCTTGACTGGTGTACTGCATTTCCCATGAAGTGTCAACATATGAGCACAAACCAAGATCATAGTGTTCAACATCAGCTCTAAACATGCATGGTTCCTAGTGCACTGTCTCAACCCAAGGTATCAAGGCATTGACAATCACATTTGCTTCCACAGTTACTAATAGACCTGTTGAGTTCTTCAGCCCTCGTTTGGTACCAGATTCAGTTCTTTATTTTTGTTCCAGATTCCAGCATCTGCAGATTCATTTGTTTCTGAGTCACAAACAAATCACAATGATTGGCCTAATGTCTTATAGATACCCAAAGCAGTTTATTGATGATGGGGGTGGGGTAGGGCTGGGAGGGGAGATGTATGCCTCTGGAGTGAACAGTTGAGGCACTCACTCAGATAATGAGTCCAACAAAGCAATGTCTAGCAATCCTGATGCATCAGCCACTGCAAATTAGTTTTCAAAGTGAGATCTTATCCTGATTCCCTTACTGAAATGGATTCCAATCATTTCTTTTAATTTCAAAAGAATTACTTTATACACAGTATGCACAACAGTGTACACAAGGTACCAAATAAAGCGGCCACTGAGTATATGTTTGTGGTCTTCTGTTGCGGTAGCCTATTCACTTCAAGTTTTGACATATTGTGTGTTTAGAGATGCTCTTCTATACAACACTGTTGTAACATATGGTTCTTTGTGTTACTGTCACCATCCTGTCAGCTTGATCCAGTCTGCCCATTCTCTTCTGAGCTCTCTTATTAACAAGGCATTTTCACGCACAGAATTGCCACTCACTGGATGTTTTTTTTTGTTTTTCACACCATTCTCTGTAAGCTCTAGAGACTGTTGTGAATTAAAACCCCAGGAGATCAACAGTTTCTGAAATACTCAAACCACCCCATCTGGCACCAACAATCATTCCACAGTAAAAGACACTTAGATCACATTTCTTCCCCATTCTGATGTCTTGTCTGAACAACAACTGAATCTCTTGACCATGTCAGCATGTTTTTAGCCTTGAGTTCTGCTACATGATTGGCTGACTAGATATTTGCTTTAATGAGCAGGCTTACAGTTGTGCCTAATGAACTGGCCACTGAGTATGTTTTCTTACAAGGTCAATGCCATTTCCATTTTCTGTTTAAAAGTATGGTGGTGTTACACAGTGCTCAGAACCTCAGTGTCCAGTGCTGCAGGATCCTAGATCGTTGTTCTCTTGTTGTTGTAATGGCTGCACTGAGCTCAGAGTGTCCCTGAGCATGTTCTTCTTCACCACGGAATGTGCCAGTGGCAGCATTCCCTTGCAGGCATCTCCTTGAATGAAAACAAACAAGGTCCAGCATGTGTAAGGCACCGTGACGAAATTTGTTCACTTTGCCAGCTGTATCTCTGAGATGACAAACAACAGCAGCGGTGAGTACCTTGTAGCAAGAACAAATCCTTGTTGTTATTGTCATGTTGGAGCACATGTTGGCTAGTTGTTTTGTGTACTTATTCACAACTGAGATTTTCCTCTAATTAGGGATTGCGTACTGGGAGCAAAATATTAGCACAAAGCAGAAGTATGGACCATTCATAGGATACAGGGATTACGCATACTGTAGAGTATTGCCCAGGCTACCCTATAGCATAGAAAACCACTAACTCTGGTGAAGATATAAACTCAATCCATCTGTTATCATGAGCAAGGAAGAATCAGAAATATTTAGTTCCCTTGGAAAATAGGACAGCATTGACCTCCCTTATCCAACAGTGGAAGGCAAAGGAAAATAAATGGAGATAGTTCCAGCTTGAATATGGAGGGAGACCAACAGCCAGGGGTTGATAAAATCAAAATTTACTTTACTCACCACTGGTAAAACAATATCTGTATGGTTCTTTGTTTGTAGTAGTGGCTAGAGCATGAGGTACTTTGCAATGAGATAAATCACAGGAGCTACCACATTCTTCCTTGCTGGATTTCAAGTTGGAGAACCTGCTTAGGCCCTTCTTTCCCTCTGTTGTGTTCCCCTATACCAGTAGATTAATGTGTTGTTAGCAAGCTAAGCATGATTTCCCTATTTTTGTGCATTCCAAAAAGAAATTGCAGAGCATTCAATGCTGGAAACAACTGATTGTTGCAGAAGTGTTGAATTGAAAAGATACTCTATTGCTGCTTGAACATTGGTTCTTGTAGATTTTATAAATTGTTAAGAATATTGTAAGTGCCAAACAGTAGTTTACATTGACCAAAACAACATACGCAATAACATTTCCTGCTCTCAGTTGCCTCATGTCTCGATCTCCATTTCTCATTTCATGTCATAGTGTCATAGAGTTTGTGTATACCTGAGAGTCAGTTGGTTGCTAACACTTGGTTAAATTTGGGTATTTTTAATGAGTCTTGTTATAAACTACCCTGATAATTTTGTACTTTTATTTCAGGCTCTGCCATGATCAGATATGAGTGTTTCACTATGTATTCAACATTGATATAACTAAAAGATCAATTAATGATTGTACTTTTCCATTTTGGTTTGCTGTCCATGAGGCTGCTTTATGTGATTGGTAGCTCAGTCAGTTTTTATGATTTTTTAGTTTCTGACAAAATATCCTAAAGTGAAAACCTCTGTGCCACTCCCAGCATCAAGACAGTTTCGAGCGAGAGCTCATGATCCGATGGCACAAGGGATATTAACATCTTATCCTGTGATTTTTTAAAATTTATTTTCAGATTAGGCTATTTTATCATTTGAAATGAGAGATTATTGCCAAGATAGTTTAAAAGTGTACTTCAGATTTTAAAAAAATCACTCAATTTTTCTGTAATGCTATGAAAAATAAGGTTACAATTTATGAATCCATATGTCTAAGAGCAAACATTGGTAAAATGGTTCTTACAATCTTCAGACAAAAATGCTTAATCCTATTATTGACGTTCCTAGCAAAACAAATAATTTGCATCAATTTATTAAAGAGCAGAGAAGGAACCTGGAATGATTACAAAATTACCGTGTGGGAGTCGGCTGAAATGGACTGTCTAAGCCAGCACTGAAGCTGCAATAAGGCTGTACCCTGTCAATTTATTTTCTTTCAGCTGATGTACATATCTTTCTGTTGTTCTTACAGGCAGATGTTCCGATCATATCTCCAATCTGGCATTTGTCAAGTAGAGATTTGTTATCTGGTCATCTGGTAATTTACTGCTTTTTGGGACATCAAGTTAATGTACTTTATAGAGAAATGTTTAGTCCTGGCATTAGAATTCTTTAACATATTAAATGTATGCTTTACTCTATGTAATTAGAATGTATTCAGTCAATTAAAAGTATGTCTGGAATGCAAGGTTACATACTCTATTTTTAATGCATACTTTATACTCCCAAAAACTGATCTAAATCAAAAATTGACCGGAGCCACTGACAGAAAGTCGACCTAGCAGTGCAACTGGTACAGCCTTTGAATCACAGCACTAGAGACTCTGTCTGAATCCTGACCTGTCTGTGTTTTGTACATTCTGCCTATGGTCACGTGGGTTTCCTCCAGGTGCTCCAGTTTCTTCCCACATCCCAAAGGTGGCCATTATCAAGTTCTCTGAATGTGTAGGTATGTGGAAAACTATGGGAGGAGTAGAATGCAGGAAAGTGCAAATAGGATTAGTTGAGTTTTAGGTAATGAGGAAATGTATTAAAGGTGGACAAAGTATTGGAGAGAAGCCTTAGAAATGGGATCTGCAAGTATTTGGAACGGCATAGTCTGATTAGGGAAAGTCAGCTTCAATATGGCTTTGTGCCTCACAAGCCTCATTGATATTTTCAAGGAAGTGACAAACCAATTTGATGAAGGTAGAGCGATAGAAGTGGTGTATATGAAGGTAGAACAATGGAAGTGGTGTAAGGCATTCAACAAGGCTCATTCTGAAAGTCGAGGCATAGGACCCAGGGAAACTTGGCTGCATGGATTCAGCCCTTTCAGAAGGCTGAGGGTGGTAGCTGATGAACTGTATTCTGACTGGAGGTCAGTGACTAGTGGTGTTCCACGGGGATCTGTTCTATAAATGACTTGGATGAGGAAGTGGAAAGATGAGTTAGTAAGTTTCCAGGTGACATGAAGGTTTGTGGTGTTTTGGATAGTATAAAAGGTTGTTGTAGGTTTCAACAGGACTTTGATAGGATACAGAGCTGGGCTGAGAAGTGGCAGGTGGAGTTCAATCCTGAGGAGTGAGCAGCGGTGATAGGCTTTGAAAGATTGAATTTGAAGTGTACAAGGTTAATGGCAGGATTCTTAAAAGTGTGAAACAACAGAGGGATCTTGGGGTTCATGTCCATTGATCCCTGAAAGTTGCCACACAAGTTGATAAGAAGATGTATGGTGTGTTGGCCTTCCTGAGTTGGAAGATTGAGTTCAAAAGCAGTGAGGCAATGTTACACCTCTAACAACTCTGGTTAGGCCACACTTGGAGTATTTGCATTCATATTGTATGTCCTCATTACAGGAATGATGTAGTAGCTTTAGAGACGATTCAGAACAGATTTACCAGGATGCTGCCTTATCATGTCTTATGAGGAAAGGTTGTGCAAGCTAGGACTTTACTCTTTGGAGTGAAGGGAAAAGAGCACTAATCTGCATACTGTTGATGAAAACTCTGATAATGATAAGAGTGACACAGGACTCGGTAGCCTTGGGATTTATAATGTGAAAACTAACAAGAAACAAGCACTATAGCTTACACCAGAAATGAACAGCAAATTAATTAAAATGGAATTGGACACTGGCTCAGCTATGTAAGTCATTTGACAAAATGAGTTTGAAAGGCATTTCAAGAATACTGAACTGAAGTCTGCAGATATCCAATGAAGAAAATATACTGGAGAAAAGATAACTTTATACTTTATACTTTATTGTTGCCAAACAATTGATACTAGAACGTACAATCATCATAGCGATATTTGATTCTGTGCTTTCCGCTCCCTGGATTACAAATCGATAGTAAATATTAAAAATTTAAATTATAAATCATAAATAGAAAATAGAAAAATGGAAAGTAAGGTAGCGTAAAAAAAACTGAGATGCAGGTCTGGATATTTGGAGGGTACAGCCCAGATCCAAGTCAGGATCCGTTCAGCAGTCTTATCACAGTTGGAAAGAAGCTGTTCCCAAATCTGGCCATCGAATCTTCCAGCTCCTGAGCCTTCTCCCGGAGGGAAGAGGGACGAAAAGTGTGTTGGCTGGGTGGGTCGTGTCCTTGATTATAGAAACATAGAAACATAGAAAATAGGTGCAGGAGTAGGCCATTCGGCCCTTCGAGCCTGCACCGCCATTCATTATGATCATGGCTGATCATCCAACTCAGAACCCCGCCCCAGCCTTCCCTCCATACCCCCTGACCCCCGTAGCCACAAGGGCCATATCTAACTCCCTCTTAAATATAGCCAATGGCCTCAACTGTTTCCTGTGGCAGAGAATTCCACAGATTCACCACTCTCTGTGTGAAGAAGTTTTTCCTAATCTCGGTCCTAAAAGGCTTCCCCTCTATCCTCAAACTGTGGCCCCTCGTTCTGGACTTCCCCAACATCGGGAACAATCTTCCTGCATCTAGCCTGTCCAATCCCTTTAGGATCTTATACGTTTCAATCAGATCCCCCCTCAATCTTCTAAATTCCAACGAGTACAAGCCCAGTTCATCCAGTCTTTCTTCATATGAAAGTCCTGCCATCCCAGGAATCAATCTGGTGAACCTTCTTTGTACTCCCTCTATGGCAAGGATGTCTTTCCTCAGATTAGGGGACCAAAACTGCACACAATACTCCAGGTGTGGTCTCACCAAGGCCTTGTACAACTGCAGTAGTACCTCCCTGCTCCTGTACTCGAATCCTCTCGCTATAAATGCCAGCATACCATTCGCCTTTTTCACCGCCTGCTGTACCTGCATGCCCACTTTCAATGACTGGTGTATAATGACACCCAGGTCTCGTTGCACCTCCCCTTTTCCTAATCGGCCACCATTCAGATAATAATCTGTTTTCCTATTTTTGCCACCAAAGTGGATAACTTCACATTTATCCACATTAAATTGCATCTGCCATGAATTTGCCCACTCACCTAACCTAGCCAAGTCGCCCTGCATCCTCTTAGCATCCTCCTCACAGCTAACACTGCCACCCAGCTTCGTGTCATCCGCAAACTTGGAGATGCTGCATTTAATTCCCTCATCCAAGTCATTAATATATATTGTAAACAACTGGGGTCCCAGCACTGAGCCTTGCGGTACCCCACTAGTCACCGCCTGCCATTCTGAAAAGGTCCCGTTTATTCCCACTCTTTGCTTCCTGTCTGCTAACCAACTCTCCACCCACACCAATACCTTACCCGCAATACCGTGTGCTTTAGGTTTGCACACTAATCTCCTGTGTGGGACCTTGTCAAAAGCCTTTTGAAAATCCAAATATACCACATCCACTGGTTCTCCCCTATCCACTCTACTAGTTACATCCTCAAAAAATTCTATGAGATTCGTCAGACATGATTTTCCTTTCACAAATCCATGCTGACTTTGTCCGATGATTTCACCGTTTTCCAAATGTGCTGTTATCACATCCTTGATAACTGACTCCAGCAGTTTCCCCACCACCGACGTTAGGCTAACCGGTCTATAATTCCCCGGTTTCTCTCTCCCTCCTTTTTTAAAAAGTGGAGTTACATTAGCCACCCTCCAATCCTCAGGAACTAGTCCAGAATCTAACGAGTTTTGAAAAATTATCACTAATGCATCCACTATTTCTTGGGCTACTTCCTTAAGCACCCTGGGATGCAGACCATCTGGCCCTGGGGATTTATCTGCCTTCAATCCCTTCAATTTACCTAACACCACTTCCCTACTAACATGTATTTCGCTCAGTTCCTCCATCTCACTGGACCCTCTGTCCCCTACTATTTCTGGAAGATTATTTATGTCCTCCTTAGTGAAGACAGAACCAAAGTAATTATTCAATTGGTCTGCCATGTCCTTGCTCCCCATAACCAATACACCTGTTTCTGTCTGCAGGGGACCTACATTTGTCTTTACCAGTCTTTTCCTTTTTACATATCTATAAAAGCTTTTACAGTCCGTTTTTATGTTTCCTGCCAGTTTTCTCTCATAATCTTTTTTCCCCTTCCTAATTAAGCCCTTTGTCCTCCTCTGCTGAACTCTGAATTTCTCCCAGTCCTCAGGTGAGCCACTTTCTCTGGCTAATTTGTATGCTTCTTCTTTGGAATTGATACTATCCCTAATTTCTCTTGTCAGCCACGGGTGCACTACCTTCCTTGATTTATTCTTTTGCCAAACTGGGATGAACAATTGTTGTAGTTCATCCATGCAACCTTTAAATGCTTGCCACTGCATATCCACCGTCAATCCTTTAAGTGTCATTTGCCAGTCTATCTTAGCTAATTCACGTCTCAGACCTTCAAAGGTACCCCTCTTTAAGTTCAGAACCTTTGTTTCTGAATTAACTATGTCACCCTCCATCTTAATGAAGAATTCCACCATATTATGGTCACTCTTACCCAAGGGGCCTCTCACGACAAGATTGCTAATTAACCCTTCCTCATTGCTCAAAACCCAGTCCAGAATAGCCTGCTCTCTAGTTGGTTCCTCGACATGTTGGTTCAAAAAACCATCCTGCATACATTCCAAGAAATCCTCTTCCTCAGCACCTTTACCAATTTGGTTCACCCAATCTACGTGTAGATTGAAGTCACCCATTATAACTGCTGTTCCTTTATTGCACACATTTCTAATTTCCTGTTTAATACCATCTCCGACCTCACTACTACTGTTAGGTGGCCTGTACACAACTTCCACCAGCGTCTTCTGCCCCTTAGTGTTACGCAGCCCTACCCATATCGATTCCACATCTTCCCGCCTTATATCCTTCCTTTCTATTGCGTTAATCTCTTCTTTAACCAGCAACGCCACCCCACCTCCCCTTCCTTCATGTCTATCCCTCCTGAATATTGAATATCCCTGAACGTTGAGCTCCCATCCCTGGTCACCCTGGAGCCATGTCTCTGTGATCCCAACTATATCATAATCATTAATAACAATCTGCACTTTCAATTCATCCACCTTATTATGAATGCTCCTTGCATTGACACACAAAGCCTTCAGGCGCTCTTTTACAACTCTCTTAGTCCTTTTACAATTATGCTGAAAAGTGGCCCTCTTTAATGCTTGCCCTGGATTTGTCGGCCTGCCACTTTTACTTTTCTCCATAGTACTTTTTGTTTCTAACCTCACTTTACACCCCTCTGTCTCTCTGCACTGGTTCCCATCCCCCTGTAGTGAACTAACCTCCTCACGCCTAGCCTCTTTAATTTGATTCCCACCCCCCAACCATTCTAGTTTAAAGTCACCTCAGTAGCCCCCGCTAATCTCCCTGCCAGGATATTGGTCCCCCTAGGATTCAGGTGCAACCCGTCCTTTTTGTACAGGTCACGCCTGCGCCAAAAGAGGTCCCAATGATCCAAAAACTTGAATCCCTGCCCCCTGCTCCAATCCCTCAGCCACGCATTTATCCTCCACCTCATTGCATTCCTACTCTCACTGTCGCGTGGCACAGGCAGTAATCCCGAGATTACTACCTTTGCGGTCCTTTTTCTCAACTCCCTTCCTAGCTCCCTATATTCTCCTTTCAGGACCTCATCCCTTTTCCTACCTATGTCATTGGTACCTATATGTACCACGACCTCTGGCTCCTCACCCTCCCACTTCAGGATATCTTGGACACGATCAGAAATCCTGGCAGCACTGCTCCAACAGCGTGCGGTGTAAAGTGAGTCCAAGGACAAAAGATTGGTTTGTGTGATGTGCTGCACCGTGTTCACGATCTTCTATAACTCATATGGGAATGACATATGTAACGGTGAAATACAACAACCAATAAGCCACATGGACCTTATGTGTAGTAAAAACAGGAGGGCCTGCATTGTGGGGCTGTGAGTGGCTAAGACAACTACAACTCATTTGGAGAAACATCCACCATTTGCATGCCACATTCCCTACAATAGAGTCAAATGGAAGTGAATTAAGGAAGGTACTGGATTATGCCACAGCAATGTTCAAAAATGGCATTTGAAAATTCAAACATATCAAGGGTAAAATAGTGTTAAATGAAAGAGTATAATGTATAAAGTATAATTATTGTGTGTTATTTATTTGATTGGGTTCTCTTTATCTAGTTTTAGGACTTCCGTGAAGATCTGAACATATTTTAGATCATATTTGTGCAGAAATAGAGAAAATTCTAAAGGGTTCACAAACTTTCTAGCCCCACTGTATGTGTGTGTATGTATTAATGTATATGTATGAATATGTATGTGTATATGTTGAGATGCATTCTATATTGAGTTGGAGTTTACAGCTAAGTAGGGAGGAGTGTGTATTTAATATTTCAGTAATAATTGAATAATATTGTAAATATACAGTATGTTTGATTAAGCATTCTTTGCTTGCTTACATAATTTATTATGGGTTATATGTAAAAGTATGTGAATGGCATGTGTCATTATGCCACCATGTCATACCTGTTTGCCTCACTAAAGTAAAAATGAAGCATACACATTCTCCCATGCTCCTGTGTTTTTCTTTCAATTGCTGGAGGTACAAAATATAACAGAATTCAGTGGGTCGAGCAGCACCTATAGATGGAGAGGAATTGTCATTTTGGGTCACGACCCTGCATCAGGAGTAAGAATGGAGATAGGAGATAGTGGGGAAAATAATGGGGAAGGGGTGAGACAGGGTGTGCGTTGGTGGTAGGCAGACAAAAGAACGGGTAAAGGATGATGGGCAGAATTTTTGGTTGTTCTTGGCTATGACTTCTTTTTGCTTTATTTCAGATATTAAAGTGGCTTTATCTACAGGATATAGAACCGAATCAATCCCATTGCAGGTAGCTAATCCTGGTCAAGATGGCGCCAGCAAATGATTCCTCAGGCAACATCTTCCAGGTAGCAAATTTCTCCAATTCTTACACTTTTTCTATGCCTTCTGCTGGTTCTTTTTGTCTTGTTTGTGTTATGGAAACTGTTGGGAGCCTGTGGTGTACAGATTGGAAATCAATCTTAGGATCCAGCGCTATGCTGTCCAAGGAGCTGCCTCACGGAGACCAGGGTCAGGGGAGGTTGGTGAAGAGGACCAAGACCACAAGCTGACTCGTGGAAAAGACCAGAGATGAGGCATGGGGTCATGAACGACTTCATCTTGAAGCCATGAGGAAGACTGAAGCATCGAGGTGAATGCAGAGGCGGTCAGCAGCAGATCGACGCATTTGGACCTGGGTCAGCAGTCACTCATTATGAAAGGACTGAGTTTATGTGGCTGCTCTCCTTCTATGCAGACAGAAAGATGATTCCTGTGCTCTGAGATTTATGCGTTTATGGGACTGTGCTTGATATTGGTTTCCTTCAGTTTCTTGTGGACTATAGGAGGGTGGGTGATCTGTTAATTTTTTGTGTGTAAGAGGGTTTGGTGCTACTGTTGCTGTTCCTTTCTGCGAGTGAAATTGGTGATTGTTAATGTGGCTGGGGGTGGGGGGAATACACAATACAGGACCTTGGGGAGTGTTGTCAAACTGAGAGCCCTAAGGGGTAAAAGTACACATCCCTGGTAATAATTAACACAGCGAGATAGGGCATGAAGGAAGCAAACAAGGCATATGGCACTCATCTTCCCTGAATGGGCACGAGTACAAGAGTTGGAATGTCATGTTACAACTGTACAAAATGCTGGTAAGATCACACCAAAAGTATAGTGTGTAGTTCTGGCTGTGTATTACTGAAAGAATGTGTTTAAGCTTGAGAGGGTGCAGAAAAGGTTCATGGAGGAGGGCTTGATTTATAAGGAGAGACTGAATAGGCTTGGACATTTTCCCTGAAGCAGAAGCAGAGGCTGAGGGGTGATCATATAAAGGTTTATAAAATCATGAGGAGCACCTGATAAGACGATTTACATTCTTTTTCCCCATGTTAAGGAAATCTAAACTAAAACTCATAGGTATAAAGTGAAAGGGAACCTGAGAGACAAGTTTTTTCTACACAGTGGGTGCTGAGTATAATGGATCTAGCTGCAAGAGGAAATAGTACAGCTGGGTACAATTACATTTAAAGACATTTGGCCAGGTACCTGGTTAGAAAAGACTTGAGGGATATGGGCCAAATGCAAGCAAATTGAACCAATTCAGGACGACGTATTGATTGGCATGGATGAGTTGGACTGAAGGGCCTGTTTCTGTGAGGTAAATATATGACTCTTATGAGGGGCCTCACTTTCATCTGCTTGCTTGGAATGGTAGCAAGGCCAAGTGGAATTGAAATTGTTTACTAATGACAATACAAACTACTAATTAGCCTGAACTTTAGAAATCATCCAGTATCCATGGATTTCTATAGATGTTGCTTGGTTATAGTTCAGGTAGCAGGATGATGTAACAATGAACTGATTTTTTTCCATGCTTGCTTTTTAACATGATACTCACTGTGGCATCTCTTCAGGATAATCTGTTTGTCTTAACTTTTCAAAAAACAATTAGCATTCTATTTGGGATTGCAAATTAAAGACTTGCAAAAAATATTTTCAATACTTCAGCTTTTAACTATTTCTATTTGTCCTCTCACTCTTACTTCTCAGTACTTGCATTATTAATTCACAATGCTTTAATGGTTGGTTAAGGAGATGATAATTGTTTTGTCTTTTTCAATCTGATCTTAGTTGCCTGCAGAGGGAAACTTTCATTCCACTTCCAAAGTATCAACATTAAATTGGCAAGGTTGGAGGAGATTTTAAACTAATAATGTTCAATTCAAAAGTTATCAGCTTGCAAGCACCAGATTTTGCTGTTGGGTGACTAAAGTAATAAGCCAGAGCTGGTATATGATGACTGTAGGAAGAAGTGGAGACAGTAAAATTCTAATACAATATGCAAAGCCAAGTTATAACAACATTGTTTCATAATGAGAACAGTCACATATGTAATTTGAGTCAACATTGTGTTAAAATGATGTTTCAGACAGTATGCAGTACAGTATAATCTTTTTATTATGGTACATTTTGATAAGAATAAAAAATGTATACAGATTTTTACTTGTGATATTTGGTTTTATTGTACAGCTGGCATGTCAACTGCAAGATTACAATGGTACCCATATTTTAACTCCAATGAAAAATACCAGTCGCAATTTCATATAGTGTTGTGCAATTTTCCAATGCACGTGTACAGTGCAGTTATAAGCAGAGGTATATAACAAATGCATCTGTAAACAGACAAGCCCATCCAGTAGAGGGAAAAAAAAATCAGTAGGAAAGACCTGATGTTCTGAGTCCTGGATAAAGAAATACAACAAATTTAACAATAAAAAAGATTACAAAAATATCCTCCCCAGTCACCAAGAATACCTAATACCTTTGCTCTTTTCATTCGATTTTAAATAAAAATTTGGAGTAATTATTCCTACAGTTAGAGGCATTTGAAAAATCATGCACAGTTCTTGCACTTAGTGCTGCAAATCCTGTAAACCAATACTAAAATAGATGAAACCAACTTTATCTGAAAACAAACATTCTATAAATCTGAACAGCACAAAAATGTCATACTTTTCTGGATTTCCTACAAAATGATGCTGATAGTAACCTTCAATAACATTGTATGACAAAACTGTAACTTTACTGTGCAAATTTCTGCATTACAGAAATATCAATGGGTAAACCAGAGACTAAAAGAAACAATGCAACATCCTGATGGAAACACACTAATCTGCTGAGAGGTGTTGCACATAGTATTACAGTAAGAAATGGATCAGTGCATTGAAGTGGCAGGGGCATGTCCATCTCTTCCCAGATTCCAATATATTTTACAATATTTTGAATAAGGGAAATAGTGAGGACTATAATCTACAGCCCAAACGGAGATGAGAAATTTAGCCACCCTTTCATGGAAGTTCACAAGTGAACTTTGAATATAATGACTGCATTATGACAGCTTGTCAGCATGGTTTTCCTGAGCCACTCTGATCCTACAATCTAGCTTCAATCAAATTAAGCCATTGCTGTCACATGGGTGATTACATAACCATATACTTTGTTTAAACTAAAAGTCTATTAACAACTGTTATTAAGGTACCTTAATTCTAAAATAAAGGAGTAATAACTAAAAATAACTTAAGACTTGTCAAATAGGTTAATTTTTGTAAATGCGTGACAAACCAAATTTACATATAGCAGGAGAATTATCTTCTATAGTAATATTAATAAAGTTGGTAATCTTAAATAGGCAATGTATTCCAGCTCCATATACATCTTATGAAATCTTTATATCAATTTCTCATTAATACCAACTAGTTTCTTTAGAATATTTCTCTATATGCACAAAATTCTCACGAATATTGGAAAAATATGAAAAAAATAAAACAACATTTTGGACAAGATATTTTTAGAGATGAAGCTATCCAGGTCCTCAGTTGACCAAACTTAGATAATAATTTTTGTACTTACTTCTCAGACGAACGTACTCAGGTTTAAGTACAATATCCATCATTTTACAAAATGTGTCAAAAGTAAAATACATTAAATTCATTTGCTGTGCATACTCATCTTTATTTTCAGTTTTGATGTCTTTCAGCACATTCTGCAAGTTCAGTCCTCTATGGCATGACATCCATGTCAGATTTCTAGTCCACAAAATAATCAAACATCAGATCATTCTATTGCAAGATGTGTTCTGATGCTTCCTTGATTAATGCTGCAGCTGTATCCAATTCTTCCTCCGTCAATTCTACCGAAACCACCACCCGAATACTGTGAAATTGAATTAAAACGCCATATTAGAATTTTCTGACATACAAGTTCATTTGTTTATGGAGCTAATTATATTTATACATAGTTATACAGAAATATCTTCTTTCATTACTTACGATCTTTAGGGTCGCCTGCTATTTGGATGGTTAAAAAGATCTAAGTTGAGTTTATTATCATATGCACAAGTACAGTAATGACCAGGTATAATGTAAAGCTTACTTGCAGCAGCATTACAGCCATGTAGGTTTAGACACATGCAAAATATAAACTATATAAGACAATGAAGGGGGAAAAAAATTGCCAACTAAGGCATAAAGGCAAAAAAAACAATCCAGGACAGATCCATGGTAATGCCAGAGATAATCTATAGTGTTCTGTTACTGAGGTAAAACTAGGCTTGTACAGACACATACATTGCAGTTTTCCCAACCACAAGTCATCCCAATGCATTTTAAATGTAGTCTCTCTTGCAATGTAGGAAAGACAACAGACAAATTGTGCTCAGAAAATTCCACAAACAGCAACGTGATAATGATTAGAAGATACTTCTGTGATATCAATTAAGAAATATTGGCCTGTTTATGGGTAACAGCTACCAAACTCATTGTTACATACCCATCTGACAGGAAAGATACATAAAGTTTCAGCACTCCCTCAATTTCAGCTTGGAATTTTGTGGATAAGATCCTGGAATAGGTCTTAATCCAAAAATGCTTCTGGACTTGATGAATGAATATCATGTATGGAGTTGTTACCTAAACAACAATCAGACCAAACTGTTTGACTGACCAAGCTATGCAAGAGTCAAACTCTCTTACAAATGAACAATGGAACAAAAAACTGACTCTACCTTCCATACTTGTAATGAAAAAAAACATTTCCTTCCACCTCCAAATTGTTTTCCTCTCTGAGATAGTCATGCTTTGTGACTCTAACTGTGGTATAGATTTTCCAATGTCTTCCTTTCCATTGAGGAAATCCTATCATTTAATTCAGCTGGGCACTTACTTCCTAGTCAATTTCACTTACCCAATACAGTAATTTGCTAGCGCTCCCACATTTTCTGAAATATGGGAGTATTGAATTGAAAAACTCAAGACAATCTTCTGACTTCTTCAACAGCTTCACAACCCTCTCAAGGACACAGTATTTGAAACTCTGAACCTTTGTCAGAGCCTTTTTCACTTCATCCCAGCACTACTGAACCTTTAGTTAACTCTCGAACTCCTTACCTTTAAATCTGCACTACTTTTAAGATCCCTCCAAGAATACAATTTTTGATCTCGAGTCCAGTTATCTTTCATAACTATCCGAGTGTACATGGGTTTAGTGGTTCACAATTGGCAAAACAGCTCACACCAGTTTCTACATTAAAAAGGTGCTATGTGCCATCTGCTGTTGCATTTAGAAAAAACAGCTCATCAACAAAGGTTTTGAAAGGATGACTCCAGCCAAAGATTTGAGTTCAAAGCCTTTAACAAAGCAATTGAGAATCTGTATAACTGCAAGACTGTCTGTGATTTTTGATACTAAAACAAATATTACTACTCATCTGTAGCAAATAATGATATTTTTTGAATTTTTAAAAAATCCTTTCCATGAATATAATGCACTACTGGGAGAGCAAATGATTCAGCATAGTATTCTCTTCCACAGTAAATTTGAAAAAGCAAACAGTGCATAACATTATTGAATACTGGTAGGGCGTTCCAAATCCAGTTTCCTTCTGCCATAAGACCAGTAAATTCAGAGCAAATTTAAAATATTTTACTTAATTAATTATTCATACATGGCAAACTATCACAAGAGTGCTGTCAAAGAAGAATTAACGTGATCCACACTAGTGGATATTAAGACAGATGACTAAAAGTTTAATCAAGGTTATAAGGGGCACCTTACTGGAAGAAAGAGATACAGAGGCAGGGAGACTCTATGAGTATTTCAGAGCTTAATTGGTAGTATGGTAGGGCTCAACCAGGTATCATCAGTACACATGTAGAATCTGACACTGTATTTATCGATGATGAAACTGTGATGTACCACACTTGGAAAGCAATGAAGAATTAAAATTTCGAGAATATATCTGAAACTAATAGAAACATAGAAAATAGGTGCAGGAGTAGGCCATTCGGCCCTTCGAGCCTGCACCGCCATTTATTATGATCATGGCTGATCATCCAACTCAGAACCCCGCCCCAGCCTTCCCTCCATACCCCCTGACCCCTGTAGCCACAAGGGCCATATCTAACTCCCTCTTAAATATAGCCAATGAACTGGCCTCAACTGTTTCCTGTGGCAGAGAATTCCACAGATTCACCACTCTCTGTGTGAAGAAGTTTTTCCTAATCTTGGTCCTAAAAGGCTTCCCCTTTATCCTCAAACTGTGACCCCTTGTTCTGGACTTCCCCAACATCGGGAACAATCTTCCTGCATCTAGCCTGTCCAATCCCTTTAGGATTTTATATGTTTCAATCAGATCCCCCCTCAATCTTCTAAATTCCAACGAGTACAAGCCCAGTTCATCCAGTCTTTCTTCATATGAAAGTCCTGCCATCCCAGGAGTCAATCTGGTGAACCTTCTTTGTACTCCCTCTATGGCAAGGATGTCTTTCCTCAGATTAGGGGACCAAAACTGCACACAATACTCCAGGTGTGGTCTCACCAAGGCCTTGTACAACTGCAGTAGTACCTCCCTGCTCCTGTACTCTAATCCTCTCGCTATAAATGCCAGCATACCATTCGCCTTTTCACCGCCTGCTGTACCTGCATGCCCACTTTCAATGACTGGTGTATAATGACACCCAGGTCTCGTTGCACCTCCCCTTTTCCTAATCGGCCACCATTCAGATCTACCACCATGAATAGAAGTCCCAAGGATTTACCAACAGCAAAGCAAACTTTTGCAGAAAGTAGTAGAGCTTCTAAAATCATTAGTACAAGTCCAAGTCACTCCAGTCCTGTGTGGAGTTGGTAGTGCTTAACAAGGAATGAAAATTAGTTTCCGTATGTGGTAAAAAGGGGAAGATTCACCTATCTGCCCACCCCACCACCTTTATTTGTTTTCACGCTCTATCTTCCTTTCCAACTGTCTAAAATCACAAAAATATGAATGCAAAATAATAACACTAAAGGCTGCAGATGCTTGAAGCTGGAGCAGCACATAATCTGCTGGAAGAACTCAGCCAATCGAGCAGCATCAGTGGAAGGACGAAATTGTCAATGTTCTGAGCCAAAAACCTGCATAAGGACTGAGACTAGAGAGTTGAGGTGGCCAGCATAGAGAGGAGAAGGGGAGGGGCGAGAAAGCATTCTAAGATGATTGGTAGACTGAGGAGGGATAGAGGAAGCCAAAGATAGACAGGCTAGTGTGGGAATGGGGAAGGGATGGAGAGGGCTATTAAAATGATTGGCAACTAGGAGCTTGGAATGGCCACTGACATTGACGTATCCTCCCTCATTACTATCCAGGAACCTAAACTGTCCTTCCAGGTGAAGCAAAGGATCACATGCGCCTCCTCCAACCTTATATCTACATTTGGTGCTCCTGATGTGCCCTCCTCTACACTGGTGATACCAAGTGGAAACTCAGCAGCCGTTTTACAGATGACCTATGGTCAGTCCACCAAGGCCATCCCAAGCTCCCAGTTGCAGTCTCTCCATTTCCACACGAACCTTTCCATTCTTGGCCTTCTCTAGCCCAACACAAACTACAGGACTACAGCTTATATCCTGCATGGGTAGTCTACACCCCAATGTCATGAATATTGTTTTCCCAATACTAGGTAACTCCCAACAGATGGAGACACACATATTCAGGTCAACTCATGATACAAATACATAGCAGTACAAGCTGTGTAAATGGAAACAATTAAAAATGGTTATTCCGATTAAGTAAATAGTTGCAACTGAATTTTAGTGTAGCCAAGTGTACAGTCTGGGCTTCTTATACAAAGAACAACTAATGGTTATAAGTTTATCTTACAACTATAGAGAACCTTTGTCAAACTAGGAGAGGGTGTGTTCAGCCTTGGTGCCAAGCATGGTATGGATATACTGGCCTTGGAGGAAATGCAACACAAGAAGACAGGTACACGAGAAATCTGAGATAGAAAGAGGCTATTTTGTTCTTCATGCACTCTATACACTTAACCTGACATTTTTTTACTCCTGTATCAACTTCCTGCAGTAACTATATGTCTGTTGTTTACCTTAATATCTAAATATCTAGATTTAATTAGAAAGACACCTGGTCCAATGATTTTTCTGTGTGGAGAACTTTCATAAATAATTGCTATACATTCCTGCAATTTTGATAACTGTATCAGCTATAACTTAAAAAATGTTACAAGGGGAGTTGACTGATACTGATATTAAAGGGTAACTGATGCATACAGTGGAAAGACTCTATTTTTATCAGTAATGAGACCAAGGCTAGAGGAAATATAAGTGATCTAATATTAGTGATCTAATCAGCCATTTGTTAGAGAGTAATCTGACCTACTGACTCAATGGCTTGCTTCTGTGATATACTAGCTATGAAATACCATGTGATGTATTGAACTTTATTCTGTCAAGAGTGGTTGATGATAGGTCAAATGTGAATTTTAAATGTAATTTGAGGATATATAGAGATAAGCCATGAGTATACAGAATAGGGGGGACAGGCTTAAGGAACTAAATGAGTTAGCTGTCTTATTGTGAACTGCGTGCTCACGGAGATGCATCTGAGCAAGGTTCAAGGACAAGAAAAAGATTGACATGGCTACCTCACTTCGCTTTTAAAACACTAAAATGAAATGTTGGCATTTAAAGAGATCTCAAAGATACCATTTCTTGGTACTCAACAGTATGTTTTGTTTCAATGTTGTTCTTATAGAAACAGATAGGAGGTAGTATGTTGATCAGCCTTACCCTGGTTCACTGAAAATAAGAATTTGAAAACAAATGAAACAAAAAATAAGATAAAAAAGGGAAGGAACTCCTAAGAAGGTGGCAAAAAATGCTGTGAAAACAAGCAGGTAGAGATCAGATTTTTATTACAACAAATACAAGATTTACCTGGGTGGAGGCAAAACCTTTTCCTCCTTGTCCAAATAATGTGCTCGAGTTAATGCAATCCCACGATTCAAACACTTTAAGAGAAAAATGATTAAAACTGTATTGTAATAAAAAGTATTTAACATTCTTGTAGCAATATATTTTATGAAATCTTATATTAATATAAATTCACTAAGTTTACAGCATAATTTTAAATGTTAGTCCCAACCTGCGTAAAATACACTAATATAACAAAATAATATTTTTAAGTACAGATTAAGAACCCCTTATCCAAAATGCTTGGGGCCAGAATATATAATGAGATAGCTTGGGATCACCATCATTACCGACTGAACTTACGTGCTACTAGTGAGCAGTCTTTGTATTACATTTGCTCAACAGTAAAATTAGTTGCAAGAAAAAGTTTTGTGAACTCTTTGCAATTACCTGGTTTTAGGCATTAATTACTCATAAAATGTGGTCTGATCTTCATTTAAGTCACAATAACAAACACAACCTGCCTAAACTAATAACAAATAATTGTACTTTTCATTGAACACATTCTTTAATGATTCACAGTCCAGGCTGGAAAAAGTATGTGCCCCTTGTATTTAATAAGTGGTAGAACCTCCTTTAGCAGCAATAACCTCTACCAAATATTTCCTGTAGCTGCTGATTAGACTTGCACAATGGTGAGGAGGAATTTTAGGCCATTCTGCCACACAAAACTGTTTCAGCTCATCAATATTTCTTGGACACCTTGCATGAACAGCCCTCTTCAGATCATGCCACAGCATCTCAATTGGGTTAAGGTCTGGACTCTGACTTTGCATTTCAAAACACAAATGTTCTTCTTTTTAAACTATTCTGCTGTTGATTTACCCTTGTGTTTCAGATCATTTTTTTTGTTGCATCATCCAACTTCTATTAAGCTTCAGGTGACGGACCGCTACCCTGACACTCTCCTGTAAAATGTCTTGATATAATTTTGAATTCATAGCTTCCTTAACAATTGCAAGCCGCCCAGGTCCTGAGGCAGCAAAGCAGCCCCAAACCATGATGCTCCTTCCACCATGCCTCACAGTTGGGATGAGGCTTTTATGTTGGTTTGCAGTGCGCTTTTTCCTCCAAACACACTGGCATGTATTTCTGCAAAAGTTCAACTTTTATTTCATTTATCCACAGAACATTGTCCCAGAAGCGTTGTAGAACACCCAGGTAGTGTTTTGCAAACTTGAGACGTGCAGCAACGTTTAATTTGGAGAGCAGTGGTTTCCCTCCGTGGTGTGCTTCCATGAACACCATTCTTGTTCAGTGTTTTTCTTAGAGGACACGAACAGAGACCTCAGCAAATCCTGGAGATTTCTGCAGGTGTTTTGCTGCTACGCTTCGGTTCTTTTTTTAACTCATTCAGCATTTGAGTGGAACACCTGACCCCAAATAGCTTTTGTAGAAGGCATTACCCCAGAGGTTCACATTTTTTTTTTGAACTTAAGACTGTGTTTGTTTAAACGGTGTACTCAGTATTGACAGGAATTACTTGTTTCTATATTATTAGCTTAGGCAGTTTGTGTTTTTCCATTACATGACTTAAAAGAACAGAACACATTTTATGAGGAATTAATGCACAAAAACAGGTGATTGCAAAGGGCTCACAAACTTTTTCTTGCAATTGTAGCTGGAATCACCATAATTTCTGACTCTGAGTTTATGTGCTATGGGTAAGCAGTCTTTGTCTTACACTAGTTCATCGCACAGTAGTAATAATAAATACTTTATTGATCCCTAGTGGCAGATTCTTTCGTTACAGCAGCAACATTTAGAAACACACTTAGTTGTATGCAGACTTAACTAATAATAAAGTACAAAATAATATACAGAATAATTATTTACCAATGTGCAATAATTTGCAATAACATGTAATTATAATGTATGAAATAATAAAACAGAGACTGTTGTATTATGATGTGCTTTGTCCTGTCACAGAGATGAACTGTTAAATGTAATTATTGCATTTAGTTGGAAAGATTTTCTGTAACAATCCTCATGACAGTGGAACTGAATGAGTCTGTTCGAAAATGTGCTCTGCTACTTATTCAGTAGATCACAGAGAGGATATGCCAGATTGTTCATAATGGATAACAGTCTGCTTAGTGACTATCTCTCCATTACTAACTCAAAAGAGTCCGGGTTCTAGCCAAGGATCCAGCCTTTCTGATGAGTTTATTTAGTCTTTTTGCATCACCAGCACCATTGCTGCTCCCCCAACATTAAGAAATAAAAATAGGAACTGAACAGTAAAAATTATTACATACCATTAATATAAAGAAAATATAATGTGTGCAGGGTAACAAAAGCATCATGACAGCATTGGGAGAGAATACTTGAATCAACTCTTGAGCAACAACAAGCAAAGGCAGGTTTTCCATTCTCCAACTACGATGCCGTGTTTTGATTAAAAGGTTTCAGTACACTGTACTTGTATTTTTTTAAGGTTTTATGTAAGGTATAAAAACAATCAACTTGTAGACTTGTTCTGGTGTTAAGAGTTTCATCAGCAACACTTCTAAAATTTAATGCCATTCTGTACAGTACAAACACAATCAGCATTGTAGACTTGTTCCAGTGCTAGATTTTCATGATCAACAGACACTTTAAAAATTTAATGCTGTGCCTTTTTTTAATTTTCTGCAACCAGCCTGCTGAATATTCACAATTACCTACAATTTTCAGTTCGTTGTGATAGATCTTTTGATTGTTTCATGATCAGCACACCATTAAGTGGCATATGTTCACCCTGACACTAATGATACATGACGGAGATCTTAATTTTTCGCTTTATGCAAAACTTTTCTATTTTTCATTAACTTCTGTTCATTACAGTTGTGAGGTCATTCTTCAGAACTGTCTGGTGTGCAGAGACCTGTGCATCATCTGGAAACCTTCCCGGTATCTTGTGTAATTTTTCAGATGTGAAATCACGTCAGCACTCCAAAAAAATTTAGATTTCGGAGGTTTTCAGATTTTGTTATTTCAGGCAAGGAATACTCAACCTGTACTAATTTAATTATCAATTATTCTTATGAAGTACCTCGTCTGTGCTCTCATACCTAAACTCAAAGATGACCACCTTAACTTGACATGTGTAGAAGTCAAACATCATAAAACCCCATTTTATTAGTAATGGTCACGGCAGTGTCTGTTTGGCAATGACTACCGTAAACAGTAACGATCAGATCAATAAAATTTTAGGAAATCAAAAATCAAGAAATCATTTATGATTTACTATAATTCTTTGTTGCGAAATATATCACATAAAATAGTGCCCAGGTTATTTTATTAAAAGTGAATTAAGATTCAAAACGAAATACTCACATAATCGACAATCTCCTGCAATAATTTGACATCATTCTCTCGTGATCCTCTGCTTCTTGTCAGCTGCAGATGAATAGCTGGAGAAAATGAATCACCAACAACTTTCAAACCAGGGATGCTGCAATTAAAAAATGTAAATATTAAATAAACCACCATAACCTCATCATGCAATCATTTGAAATGCCAAAAGATGAAGCAACGTGTCATAGAATGACTAATTAACATCAATGATTCAACCACACCTCTATAAAGTTCTACATTATGTTCAGTTCTGCCCATTTGATCAGATTTTCACTGTATCAGGCAGTATTGGGTTTAAGCCCCTACTCAATTGTGGAGGTAAAATGATAAACAAAAAATAGGAAAAGTAGCTATACAACCAACATGCTGAAGACTAAATATAACCAGTTGTCAAAACACAATACACATTAACAGTTTGATAATAAATATGCACTTACCCCTGTAATGCCCAATAAATTCGGTGACACTTTTGTCTTAATAATCTGAAAATATCTGCAAAACATTTTAGGAATTTGTATCTTAAGTTACCAGAAGCAATGCAAATCACAATTATTTAAACATCTAAAGCAGATATAAAACTTCACAATAAATTGTGTGCAAATATTTTATTCATAAAAATAAAAATAATTTTCTGGTGCTCTGTGCACAATTTCCTGCTGCCAACATAGATAATTTATCCAGGATGCCTTGAAGTACAGCAGCTACGGACATATATGCACAGCACAGTGATGATTTAACTTGATTTCTATAGGAAAAACGGAATTTACAGTTGATGTTTTCTTTTCACGATACAGATGGAATTAGAAGTTAAAGAGGACTGTGAACAAGATAAATCAATGGTATATCAATTAAACCATGGTACTCCAACAACTAGTGCTGTTAGGTAACAAATTTCGAAGAATTGGTTCTTTGTACCTTAGAGTTGATAACTTAAATACCTGGGTCATCTGTCATTATCTTTAGAGCCTCGATAGCAGCAGAGGCAAGCATAGGTGGCAATGATGCTGAGAAACAATAGCCTTGTCCAGAAAGCCGCTGAGATTAAAACAGTACAAGCATTAACTGAAATGCATCGTTAGCAAGCTTTTCTCAAAAGTATGATGAATAAACAAACTCATTGTTATAAAATTAACAGATGATGCACATTTAACTAAAATGGATTCTGTAGGTGCTTGTTGTATTTCATAAGGAAACCAAAGAAAGAACTTGGATCTTCTAGCAAAATGCAGCAAGTACCGTGTTTAAGATAAATGTAAACAATACTTCCTTTTGGAGGATTATGCCCTGGAAATTTCAAAGGGAACAAGAAAGAATTTTGTTTTATATAAAGCTAGAGCTTGTACTTCATATAATAAATTTAACAATAATGATTTAAGATATCAGTTTGCTTACACTTTCCTGCACATTTTCTTCCCAACTGGGTACTGCTAAGTCACTATCTTTATAAATGAAGATAGACTTGTGGTGATATTTATTTGACTAAGCTGAGCCTTGGGAATTGGCATTGGGGGGAAAAAATAGGCAATTCAACATATAAGCTACCCAATGATCAATACATACCTGATGATCAATAACAAAGGATCTTCCACAGCAGAATCCACCAATGGAAGCCAAGGAGTTCTCCATATTTGCACTTATAAGGTCAATGTCATCAATCTGTTGTATTTTGGTTGGGAGAAGAAAATGTTGAATTATTTTTATTTCACAAAATTCCACACCCCCTAATAGGACCTATTAGGTGCCATTGAAATCTCTCCAGGTAGGAGAATGACTAATTACCTACTGTAGGTCAACATAAAGGAACTTCTATTGCAGGAGTATTAGACTCTTTTCTCAGGATCTTTGCAAAGTCACAATCCCCAGTTACTGGTTTTCCATTGAGATGGTGGGTCGGGTTGTCATAAAGTCGTAGGAAAGTACAGCACAGAAACAGGCCCTTCAGCCCATCTAGTCTGTGTCAAACCATTTAAACTGCCAAATCCCATCCCCATTGACCTGCACCCACACCATAGCCCTCCAAATCCCCCAAATCCAGTTCATGTGAGCTATTTAAATTGACTAAGGGATTTAGTAACCATTTCAGATTAATCTTATCCATGTTGGTACAGGACAAGAGTTAACCACATGCGGGACTATGAGACTAATTAGACATTTCAAAAGAGCAGCAAAACAAAATGGTGTTACAAATGGCAGCCATCTGTACTGCTTGATTCTAAGTCTACTTCACAAGAACATAAAACTCTCCTCTTTTATGCCAGCTACTCAGATCCTACTTGAAACAATTTAGCTACTTCCCCTTTAAAAATCTGCAATAACCAAGGCAGAAAATGTGAGAACAGAAGATTGTTTTCACTACAAAATATTAACAAACAATTAATTATCTGGTTGTTTGCTCAATGGACAATTATACTAGGTTTATACACTCAGTAGCCACTTTAATAGGCACCTCATATCTATTATACCTAATAAAGTGGGCACTGTGTGTATGTAAATGGACTTCTGCTGCTGCAGCCTATCCACGTCAAGGTTTGACGTGTTGTGCATTCAGAGATACACTTCTGTACACCAGTGTTGTTATGCATGGTTATTTAAGTTACTGTCGCCTTCCTGTCAGCTTGAACCAGTGTGGCCATTCTCCTCTGACTTCAACCAAACAGCTGTTGCACACTGGATGATTTTTGTTTTTCACATCATTCTCTGTAAACTCTGGAGAATACTGTGTGTGAGAATCCCAGGAAATAAGCAATTTCTGAGATACTCAAGCCACCCTACCTGGCACCACAATCATTCCACGATAAAAGTCACTAAGATTACATTTCTTCCTCATTCTGATGTTTGATCTCAAAAACAACTGAACCTCTTGACCATGCCTGCATGCTTTATTCATTGAATTACCACCACATGATTGGCTGATTAGACATTTACCTGGTTTGGGGAGCATGCCTTATGAGAATAGGTTGAGTGAACTCGGCCTTTTTTCCTTACAGCGACGGAGGATGAGAGGTGATCTGATAGAGGTGTATAAGATGATGAGGGGCATTGATTGTGTGGACAGTTGGAGGCTTTTTCTCAGGGCTGAAATGGCTAGCATGAGAGGGTACAATTTGAAGGTGCGTGGAAGCAGGTACAGAGGAGACATCAGAGGTAATTTTTTTTACGCAGAGAGTGGTGAGTGCATGGAATGGGCTGCTGGCGACGGTGGCGGAGGAGGATACGATAGGGTCTTTTAAGGGACTCCTGGACAGGTACATAGAGTTCAGTGAAATAGATGGCTATGGGTAACCCTAGGTAATTTCTAAGGTAAGGACATATTCGGCACAGCTTTGTGGGTTGAAGGGCCTGTATTGTGTTATAGGTTTTCTATGTTTCTATTGCACCCTGAACCTCAAGGCGTGCCTCAAGGCTGTGTGCTGAGCCCTCTTCTGTACTCCCTTTTCACCAATGATTGCGTTCCTGTGCATGGTTCTAATTCCATAACCAAGTTTGCAGACACCACCACGGTGGTCGGCCTGATCAGAGGGGATGACAAGACTGCCTACAAGGACGAGGTCCAGCACCTGGCCACGTGGTGTGCTGACAACAACCTGGCCCTTAACACCCAGAAGACCAAGGAGATCATTGTGGACTTCAGGCACGCTAGGAGCCACATTCACGTCCCATCTATATCAACGGAGCTGTAGTGGAGTGTGTATCAAGCTTCAAATTCCTTGGTGTCCACATTTCCGAGGATCTCACCTGGTCCCTGAACTCCTCCATCCTGATCAAAAAGGCACAACAGCGCCTTTATTTCCTGCGAAGCATCAAGAAAGCTCACCTCTGTCCCAGGATACTGACAGACTTTTACCGCTGTACCATTGAGAGCATACTCACCAACTGCACCTCAGTGCGGTATGGCAATTGTCCCATATCAGACCACAAAGCACTCCAGCGTGTGGTGAAAACTGCCCAGTGGATTATCGGCACCCAATTGCCCACCACTGAGAACATCTACCATAAACACTGCCTGGGCAAGGCGAGAAGCATTATCAAGGATGCATCTCACCCTAACCATGGACTTCTTAACTCTCCTCCCATCTGGTAGGCGTTACAGGAGCCTCCGCTCCCTCACCAGCAGGTACAGGAAGAGCTTCTTCCCTGAGGATGTGACCCTGCTGAACCTCACATCACAGCGCTAAGCAGTATTGCACCCATATTGTACTGTCTCAGTACTTTTATATTTGTGTGCTGTAGCACTTACTTTTTATTCCCAGTTATTTTATAAATAACACTATTCTTTGCATTTCTGGTTAGATGCTAACTGCATTTTATTGGCTTTGTATCTGTACTCGGCACAATGACAATAAAGCTGAATCTAATCTAATTAACAAGCCGGTGTACAAAAAAAAGTGGCTGAGTGTATTTACATATTCTCTTCAATTAAACAGAAATCAACTCTCATTATGGCATGGTAGGATTTCAATTCTATCATCTCTGGATTTTAGAGCAGCAATTTAGTTTAGAAGTTGTTTACCAACGTGATCACTATTATACCCAATTTGCAAATTACCTAATATAATAAAAGAATACTTACATTCACCCCGAAGTGTTCAGTTACTCCTCGTCCATGCTCTCCTAGAACCCCAAAGGACAAACTTTCTTCTAAGAATATTCGAACTTTATATTTATATTTTAGTTTGACCTGGATAATAAGGGACACAATAGGATATTTTAAAACCTTTTGAAGTCATCCCATTAGAAGGTTCAAGAAGCAATCAAAATGTACAAATGTTTTCAGTTGAGTCTATTACTTCCTTGCTCACCGGTTAACTTTAACATTCCCTTTACATCTTTCACTTACCAGTTCTGGGAGAGGACAAATATATCCTGTGTTCATGTACAGTCCTTCCACTAAAAGAAATCGTCTGGTTACTCGAGCTTTACGAGGATTCTTGAAAAATAATTTATTTGGATGTTTAAAATACATTCAGCAAAAGATGAATAATGTTTAAAACAAGGTTATTGTACTGAATTCCAATGGGCTTAGAAATATCTCACTTTTTGATCCTCAAGTTCCTGTTCTTTCAGTAGCCGCTCCAAGTCATCCATATCATTGTGCTTAAAATATTTGATGTTGCTTCGTGAAGCTTGCAAGCCCTTTTGAATAGAAAAGCATGCAGCTTCATCCCTGTAAAAACGAGTTAAAAGAATTAAAGTACATCAAATCCTTTAAGTGCACAAGATCCAAGATGTTTTATGACAAACATCGCAATCAAAGCAACTAAATTAATAAATTAGTTTTCCTGTCAAATTTATGTTTCTACTCATTCTGGCTTAATTCTGCACAGTTCACTTCCCTTACTGCCACCAACTTGATTGATATTTGTGAAAAATAAACTGCTTGATCCATTTACAATGACTCACAATAATAACCATCCAAGGATTTCAGATTAAACTTTTATGTTTATTTAAGCCCCACTGCAGATGATATCAGACAGAAATTATTTAGAGACGTTATCATTGCTGATTAGATGACCAGAAATAACAAGGTCTCCGAGCACTCTGGATTAATAAATTGTTATGTAGTTTTAGTTCATGTTCCTCTTATTATTTTGGCTCAAAGTTCAGGCCAGATTCTGGCAGAATACAGCATCTTTATCACAACGAAAAATTATGAAAATCTGTAGTAAATTCATAAAAAGGAAATGTCTCCCTCCTGGAAAATAATAATCTGATATTTTGTCATTTTGTCACTATCTTGTGCAATATGAGGATAGGACAATTAATTAAGTGCATATAAAATTAGTAAATCCTTAAAATAAAAAGCAGCAGAATCTGTAAAAAAAAACCACAACCAGCAGGTGAAAGTAGAACTTTATCTCAAGCTGCCTAACCTATACTTCCAATATTTTGCTCTTTTATAAATTTCTGATCTCCAGCATCTGCAATAGTTTTTCTCTTAATTAACGAAAACAAGTTTTAACATGCCATTCTAGAGTATAAATTCCGTATTTGGAATGAACATATCCAAAAAAATTACAAGTTAAACAAATTTGTTCTCACAATAATTTTCAAATAAATTCTGGTGGCAGGGCAGCTCAAAGGAGATAAAAATCAGTCTCACTCAACCATAGGATGCCACATACAACATAGGAGGTCCTTCACTCCACCACATCTGTGCTGGTCATCAGTTACACTTTTGCACTAATTCTATTCTTCAGCATTCATCCTGTAACTTACTATGGAGTTTCAAGTACTCATCTAAATACTACTTATATGTTGTGAGTGGCTACCTCAACCCTTCAGACAGTACATTACAAATTTTAACCGCTCCTCGGCTGAAGATCTTTATTGTAAGTCTCTTCCTCCTTTAAACCTAGCTCTCTGGTTATAGACAGCTCTCCTACTGGGAAAAAAAACTCATTATCCACCTTCTCAATGACCCTTATAGTTGAAACACTCCATCCCAGGCAACATCTTGGTGAATTTCCTCTGCCAACTTCCACAGGGCAAGCAACTTTTGATCTAATTAATAATACAACAGAGTCACAGTGTCACATAGCAATGAAAACTGACAATCCATCCAAATCAAGTTCAACTTTCAGCAATTGGCCCATAGCCTTCTGTGTAAGGCTATACATTCCTTCAATGCTGTCACTGACTGCTTCTATCATTGTCCCAGGAAGGATAGTTCAGTTATTCCCCACTCTCTTCGCTATAAAAGTCCTTCTAAATCATTCAACCTCACTCCAAATTTACATTCTCTAACTCATTGTTTCCCAAGGGGGTGATTAGATGTCCTACGGGGGCGCTGGGGGGGGGGGCGTGTTCTAGGTTCTTGGGGGGTAGGGAAACAGTAAGTGGCACCCTAACTTGAGGCATGAGACCTGACTGACCATTAGCAGAGCAGGAACTTCCAAAAAAAAAAGATGAGGCACTGGAGCACAGGAAGAACCATGGCTCTGCAGTGAGCATTCGCCTTCACAATGCATCTGAAACTCAGCAATCTCATTCGACCTGACCAACCAAACAGGCACTATCGGGGGTGCATAAATTAGCATCCAGGGTGCCCAATAGTTCCCTTGACTTGCGGTACGGAATGAGTTCATGCAATTTAACAATTGGCAAGTCAAGTACGCCCTTTTAACTTTCTCTACAGATCTACGGAAAACAGGTTATGCAACAATACAGTGCTGGCCAGAACTAAACAGTGAAATAGAGCCAATCAGTGAACCTGCAGACCCCAAGTATTCCTCTTGAGGTGTTCAAAGTAACCTCAGTTTCATATGTGTGGTCAAGAACCATCTTTAGGGATTATAAGACCTTATGTGATTGGTCAATCATGCTAACTGGGATAGTATAAAGGTAGCTTGCCGAACACCAGCAAGATTGAACTTCTAATCTGAATCCTTGTCAACATAATTTTCGCTGACATGATCGTTTTGATCTTTGCACTGCCATTACTTTGCATGCTGCTGCCAACGTTCCATCTGTGTCAACTCACTGCCATCATCAAAATCCAACAGACATTCCTAGTTTGTGTTCTTTTTTTAATTTAGCCCCGTTAATGATGGATACATACATACAGTGCGGTCTCTGAGTCTGAAGGCAGTGAAGCCTTGAATTCTAATCCTGCTGAGAAATGAAAACTACAGAAAGTGCATCAATACAATGTTACACACCTGGAGTATGGTTTTATCCCATTCCCATCAGATCAGCAACACCCCAAGGGTCTTATTTGAAATGCTGTACTGTCTAATGAAGCCGTAAAACCATCAAAACTGCAGGGACATTTCTGTAAGACACCCTGAAAAGGCTACTTATGGTATTACTCAGTTTCAAAAGATGAAAAAAGCATTTGAAAAGTGCTGCACACTCAAGTCATTTGCCAAGAAAGCTAAAAATGACCTTGACAGTGGTCTCATTGCTTCTTATAACATTTCCAAAATGATAGTAAAGTGTGGAAAAACTCATATTTGATGAAAAATTAATAATGCCTGCTATATCAAAAGTGCTCACCAGTGTTCTCAAAATGGATACCAGTATTTTAAAATCAATTCCTCTGAGTAATAACTTTGTAGCTCATCGTATTGATGAAATGAGTGAAAACATTGAAAACAGAGCTACAAAAAACAGAATTTGGGACACAACTGGACGAGTTAACTGTGCGAGACAACGCGGCATTGCTAATGGTATTTGTACTATTTATTAAATATGGAAAAGTTTATGAAGAGATTCTCTTGTAAAAAGTTAAAAACAAATTATCAATGGAGAATCAATCTACGACGAGCTCAAAATGTATACTGAGGACAAAAGTATTCGATTTGGAACATGATTCCTTGTGCAACAGATGAAGCACCATATATGACAGGTCACCATGCTGGTTTAGTGGTCTTCATGAAAAAAGAAATTCCAAGTCTGTTTGCAATCCATTGTGTAATTCATCATCAACATCTCGCAGCCAAAAACCTCAGCCAGTGACCTCTGTTCAAGCATAACTCTTGTAATATCTGCTATCAACAATATTAAAGCTCATCCATTAAATGAAAGACTATTTTGCCAGTTATGTCAAGGTAGTAATGAAGAGTTTGAACGCTCGCTTCTTCACACTGAAATGTGTTGGCTGTCAAAAGGCTGCTGCTTAAAATGATTCTTTGATCTTTTTGACATCGTGGTTGGATTTTTGCTGAAAGTTGGCAAGAGTTTTGAAACAAGATTGAACTTCTATGTAGAGATGTGGCATTCCTAGCAAATCTGTATGACAAAATGAACATTCTAAATATGAAACTGCAGGGTTAGAATTTCAATTTAATCCAGGCAAAAAGTGCAGTGTCCACTTTTATCGGAAAATTGGAAATATATTAGCAAAATACTGGGCGAAAAATCACCATCAAGAGAAAATCTTCAGTTGCTCGAATCCTAGCAACACACACAAAATGTTGGAGGACCTCGGTAGACCACGCAGCATCTGTGGAAAAGAATAGAGTCGATATTTCCGGGTGAGACCCTTCATCAAGACACAGTTTCCCAGCATGGAGAGTATGGCACTCTCACAAATGGTGATTTGCAAGAGTACTGCTTATACCTGCAGTTACTGAAGAATTTTCAGAATTGATTCAAGGATTTGAATGATCTGGAAATTCCAGACTGGGTAATTAACCCACTTCTTTGCAAGGTGAAAGAAAAGGAAGAGAACTTGCAAGAAGAAATCAGTGAAATTCAGAAAGATGAAGAAGCAAAAATGCTTTTCCAAAATGTCAGCTTTTGTGGTATGTGGCTACACTATCATACGAAGTTTCCAGGTCTTTGGAGAAGAGCCAAACTGGTGTTCATTGCATTTACATCCTCCTGCCTTGTTGAAAGGGGCTTCAGTGCAGTGAAACACGTACCCATAAAAAACAAAAACTACCTGGACATTGTTACATCAGAGGACTGGAGGCTTTTGCTTTCACAAGTTGAACCACATACTTCAACTCCTGCTAAAAACCATCAAGCTCAAGGATGACAATGATATTGAAGCAAGTATACAGCACACAGGTACTGTGTCAGATGGGATTAAAAGACAAATAAAAATTTAAAGTAGAATCATTTTTCGCATGTTAACAAATGGTAGACATGTTTTTACACTGTAGGGGGTGCCAGAAAACATACTGCGCCTAAGACAGGCGTTGGCAAGTATGGAAGCGTTTTAGGGGGCATTGGCAAGTAGGAAAGTGTTTTAGGGGGGGTGCTGGGCTAAAATAAAAAGGTTGGGAAACACTGCTCTAGCTTAATTTACCCCAGTAAATGGTTCCAGTAGTCTACCACATCAATACCCCTCATGATTTTATATCAGCGGTCCCCAACCACTGGGCCATAGACCGGTACCGGGCCGCAAAGCATGTGCTACCAGGCCACGAGGAAACCTTTCCTCATTCCCTGTCACAGCCACTGTTGAGCTTGAACACACGCGAGGTCATTACCCCCGCGTCATCCATGTCAGCGCGGGAAGGAGATCAACTCCTCGAGCTTGCACGTGATGGTGGGCTGAAAAGTATGTTTGACATAACATCTCTGCCGGCATTCTAGATCAAAGTCAAGGCTAAATATCCTGAGTTAGTCACGAAAGCACTGGAAACGTTGCTTCCACTTCCAACATATCTCTGCAATGAATGCAACAAAAACAAAACTGCGGAATAGACTGGACATAAGAAGCCCCCTTCGAATATCGCTGTCTCCCATCACCCCTCGATAGGACGGTCTTATTGCAGGGAAACAAGCCCAGGGCTCCCACTGATTCAGCGATATTGGTGTGTTGCAATGATTTTATATGTTCATACGGGGAAAATATGCGCTGTGTGTTTAATATCCAAACATTACTTAAAATTTTATGATGCTATTGACTTACAAGTGACTTATATAACCATATAACAATCACAGCACGAAAACAAGCGATCTCTGCCCTTCTAGTCCATGTCGAACACTACTCTCACCTAGTCCCACCGACCTGCACTCAGCCCATAACCCTCTATTCCTTTCCTGTCCATATACCTATCCAATATTTCTTTAAATGATAATATCGAACCTGCCTCTACCACTTCTACTGGAAGTTCATTCAACACTTACTTCAAGCTCCCCTGATAATTGACTTATCACTATATTCATGCGAGGAAAATAGGCGCTGTGTGTTTAATATTTAATTTGTTAGATAAACCCTTTTAGAAACGAAATTGAGTGTATTAGCCACTTATCACCTATATTCCGGTCATGATTAACACCCCCACCCAAACAGAATCGCCAAGGACGATTTGTAGGGAAAAGTATCGGCACGTACACACATGTGCACATAGGTGCCCGCGCAAGGCTTCATGGTCAACGTTGTCTTTCTCAGGGTAAACACAACGTATTTGACTGCTACTCTTGTCTGTTGGCAACCCTACCCCCCCCCCCCGCCATCTGCAAGAATATTGTCCATATTAAACCGGTCCGCAGTGCAAAAAAGGTTGGGGACCCCTGTTTTATATGCATTAATCATGTCCTGCCTAATTCTTTTCCACTTCAGAGAAAACAGACCTAGCCTTTTTAGTCTCTGCTCGTAACCAAAAGAAGTTTAACCGTTCTCTAATTTACATGTTAGTAAATAGAGTGTGCTGGTCACTTCGTCTATTTCCATCATAAAGTTCTACACAATAACCTGAAAAGTTGTATAGAAATTTGCCTGAACTTCAGAGTAAAGCACAATTGCGTTATGGAAGTAACTTATGTGGAGCTTCATTGAGCAAAGATGTCAAATTACACTTCCTTCAAATCTCATTACCACAAGTCTAAATGAAGTTGTAGTTTTTAAGATCTATCAACAATTGCTTTGTTTCTCTCATTCTGGTCTGTTGGGGGGAAGAATATCATTTACTTACAAGCAATATTAAGTTTGAATTGAATAGGAAAAGACTTACACAAAGACAAGATCTCCTCTCTTTGAGTATGCTGGAATGGCACTGGCTATTGTGGCAAATCCATATGAATAAATAATAGCTTCTTCTGTTCCCATAAACTTAGCAATTCTGTCTTCCAATTCTAAATGAACATCTGAAAAAAGAAAATACTGGTAAGCATATCCTTAAATGTGTAATTATGACCAACTTACAATACATTGAAACAATTTGAAGACTTTACAGGAGCAAAAGCAGGACGGATTTTAAAAAAACAAATCTTGTTGCTAGTGAGTTTTGTTTTGTAGGAGCAAGAGCAGAAAGGAGTTAAACAAACAGATCACATTAATTAGCAAATTGGCTAATTAGGTAGGCTGATGTGGAGCAGCCATTGTGTGAGTGGTTCATTGTAAGATTGGAGTGTGAGATGAGAAATAAGTGAGCAGAAAATTTATCTTAATGTGCAGGTAGAGCTTTGAGAATAACAGTCAAGGCAGTGATATGTTCTTCTTGCAGGATGTGGGAAGTGTGGGAGACCTTATGTGTTCCTGATGACTGCATCAATTACAACTCCTTGAGCTGGATGAACTCTGGGTCATTTGGGAGACTGAGGGGTTGACAGAAAGGAGTTACAGGGAGACAGTACACCTCAGTTGCAGGAAGCAGGTAACTGGGTGACCATTAAGAGGGGGAAAGGGAATGGATAGTCAGTGCAGGGTACCCCTGTGATAAGTATATCTCTTTGGATACTTTTTTTGGGGGGAGGGTATGACCTACCACAGGAAAGCTGGGAGCTAGAGTGCTAGGTCAAATGATGGAGCAGTTGGTGTAAAGGACGATGCAATGTGCAGGGGAAATGTGAGGAAGCACAGGCAATGGATAAGACATAAACGCAATCTGTTGATTGGGTAGAAATGTGATTACTTTAATAAATATTAAGAACAAGGGTAAAGAACTTGGAGCATGGATCTGTATATGCAATTATGAATTTGCAGTATTACGGAGACTTCACTGTCGTCAGAGCAGAGATAGTTTTATGTTCTGGGGTTTACATGTTTCAAAAGGATAAGGAGGCAGGTAAAGGGGAGAGAGAAGGAGGGAGGTAAAGGGGGAGAGAGAAGGAGGTAGGGGAGGAAGGAGTGGCTTTGCTAATTAGAGTAGTATCACAGCTGCAGAAAGGGGAGGACATCTACTGAGTCAGTGTGGGTGGAAGTCAGAAATGGGAAAGAAGTAATCTATTGAGAGGATTCTGTAGCGCGCCCCCCCCCCCAAATAGCAACAGATAGAGAGGCAGATTTTGGAAAGGTGCAAAAATTACAGTGTTGTTGTCATGGGTAACTTTACCAACTTCTATAACTTTTATTGACACTTCCTTACTGCAAGAAGTTTAGATAGGTCAGAATTGGTTAGGTGTCCACCAAGGGTTCCTGACAGTGTATGGACAGGTTTTTCTAGATGAGAGGCCATAATGGTTCATTATTGGACAACGAACCTGGTTAGGTGACAGATCTTTCAGTGGATGAGAACTTCAGAAATGGCGATCACAACTCCCTGACCTTTAGCACAGTCATGGATAGGGGTAAGTGCAGACTATATGGGAAAGTATTTAATTGGAGGAAGGACTAATTACCATGGTATTGGCAGGAACTTGGGAGTGTAGATTTGGAACAGGTATTCTCAGAGAAATTCACAGCATGAATTTGGATGCTGCTTATGAACCACTTTCAGGGTGTTCTGGATAGATTTGTTCCACTGAGGCAGGGAAAGGATGGTAATGTGAAGGAATCATGGTTTACAAGAGAGGTGAAACATTTGGTCAAGAGTGAGGAGGAAGAGTATTTAAGATTTAGGAAGGAAAATGAGAAAGGGTTCTTCAGAGTTATAAGGTAGCCAAGAAGGAACTTAAGAAAGTACTTGGGAGAGCTGGAAGGGGATATGAGAAGATCTTAAAACATACGATTAAGGAAAACCCCAAAGCATTCTACCATACATGAACAGGATGGTGACTACAGTGAGGTTGGTCCGTTCAGGGATAAAGAAGGAACATCTGCATAGTGTCAAGAGGACATAGAGGAGGACTTGATGAATACTTTGCTTTAGTTGACCAAGGAGAGAACTTGGAATGTGAGGTCACATAGAACAAGCTAACGTGCTGGAGGATGTTGAGGTTAAGAAAGTGGCAGTGTTGGAGCCTTTGAAGAACATTAGGATAGACAGATCCCAGGGCCAGACAGGATATACCCTAGGTTACTATTGGAAATGGGAAGGAGATTGTTGGGGTGCTGTCAATGGCCTTGTGTTCGCTCTACACATGGGAAGAGTAGCAGAGGGCTGGAAGATGACAAATTGTTCAAGAACAAATTTTTCCCTTGTTCAAGAAAGGTAATGGGAATAGTGAGAAATATGGACCAGTGAGTCTTGGGTCAGTGATGGGCAAACTAACTGAGAGGATTCTTAGGATAGGATTTACGAGCATTTAGAAAAGCATTGTCTTATTAGGGACAGTTAAAATAACTTGTGAGGGGCAGGTCATGCCTCATGAGCTTGATTTGAGTTTTTGCAGGAGGTAACAAAACATACTGATGAAGATAGAGTGGTGGATGTGGCATATATAGAATTTAGTAGGCTCCTTTAGAAAGTCATGGAAACTTGGCAGCACAGATTCCGAATTGGCTTGCCCACATAAGGTAGAGGGTGGTATTGGATGAAGCAGAAGCTACTTGGAGGTTGGTGATTAGTGGTGTTCTGCACAGATGTGCTCTAGAACACCTGCTTCTTTGATTTTTATAAATAATGGATGAGGAAATGGAAGTAAGTTTGCAAATGATACAACGGTTGGTGGAGTTGTGGATAGTGTAGGAGATTGTTGTACGTTACAACAGGATATAGACAGGATGCAGAACTGTGCTGAGAAGTGGCAGATGGAGTTAGATCCAGAAAAGTGTGAAGTGATACATTTTGGAAAGTCAAACTTGAAGGTTAATGGCAGGTTCCTTAGTCCTGGGCAGCAGCAGAGGGATTCTGGGGTTTCAAGTCCATAGATCCCTGATGGTTGTCACACAGCTTGATAAGGTGGTTAAGGTGTATAGTGTAACAAAAGATGTTAAATTTGATTCCTCCTTGGTATATGTTAAAATGTGTAACACAAAGTAGAAGCTTGTAAGTCAAAATGGTGTTAGTCTGGAATGTGGGAATACTTTGAGAAAATACAAATAAACCAGTCCATAGCAATGTTTTAAAAATTCAGTGTGAGTACTAGTCTACAGTCCTGAGAGTCGATAATAGCAGAAAACATTTTTGTCTGGGAACAGGAAGATAATTCTGCAGTTGCAGAAACCACCTGGCACTGTCCAACGGGGAAGTATTAGGGTGAGGAGGGTATTAAAAAAAGGGGCAATTTCATTGTGCAAGTAGCAATTTCATTTTAGTCTAGGTTCTGATGAGCATTCAGAGCTAGAGATAGAGGGATAGACAAGGAGATCAAGGGATACAGACAGGAAAATCTGGACACTTGTAGTTTCCTCTGGAAGTACATTGTGTAGTGTGGCTTAGTGATTGATTGATAGATAAGTGTTATGTTGCCTCTTTTACCACTTCGTTAATTTTTTTGTATACTTATTGTTTACATTACTCTAAGTAACTTCTTATAACCTTGAATATGTGTATACTGCCTCATTTGTTCGTGGATACTTTTTGCTGCTGAATCAAAAAAGAACAAGGGACAAATTTAAAGTATTTTCATTACATCTTCATTAGTTAAGGACTGAGTTCAAGACCTGTCAGATAATGTTGTAGCTCTATAAAATTCAGTTGGACCACACTTGGAGTATTATGTTCAGATTTGTTTGCCTCATTACAGGAAGGTGTGGAAGCTTAAGATAGGGTGCAGATGAGATTTGCTAGAATGCTGCTTGGATTACAGAACATGTCTTATGAGAATATGGTGAGTGAACTAAGACTTCGCTGTTTGGAGCAAAAGAGAATGACGGTGACTTGATAGGTGTATACAAGGTTATGAGAGTGTAGATAAGAGTGGACAGCTAGCACCTTTTCTACAGGGCACATGGCCAATGGCCAATACCAGAGGACATCCATTTAAGGTGAGTGGAGGAAAGAGGTTTTTTTTAAAGTTGTGGGCGCTACGACCACACTGCTGGGATTGGAGGTAGAGGCTGATACAATGAGGATATTTAAGAGATTCCTGGATAGACACATGGATGTCAGGAAAAAGGGAGAGTTATGGGATATGTAGGAGGGAAGGTTAAATTGATTGTGAAATAGATCTATAAAGGTCAGGACAACATTGTGGACTGAAGTATCAGATTGTGCTGTACTGTTCCATGTTCCATTTCAGGTGTAATCTATATTTGATGAACAGGGCTTGGGGTAAGTAGGTAGGTAGACCAAAAGGTGTACAATTCTAATACTGTTTTCTATATACTTGGAGCAGCAGCTGGGGACTTAAATACTGCATAAAGATTCCTGAATAATGACAATCAATAGTCACTAGAAACAAAGCAAAATTTATTCTAAGAGATGATGAGTTGTCATTTCAAGGAGAAAGGGGAAATAAGGCCAAAGTTTAGTAGTTATTAGGGGAAAACTGAAATATGTTGAACAACAGTATGGGTTACTTTGAGTATTTTTTAAAATGCATGTAAATTGTATACAACTGCACATATTCTTGTGTCATTGTTTTACTAGAGTTATGTCATTATTGCTGTCTCTGACAACTGGCAGTGTTTAAAACTGCAAACAAAAATTAAAGATTTGGAAATTATGATGCCTACATTTAAGGGTCTCCATTGCTGCCTTCATTATTTACACTCATTCTCTCTTCATTAAACCATCTCCAGCTCTGATTTCAGTACTCCTGATTTTGACAAGCTAAACATCCATGACTTTTAAAATGTGAAAATCAAAACTGCTGTATGATTTTAAAATTGCTGCATCATTAGAAGCAATACTTCAGCAGTCTAGGCCCTTAATTCAGAACGCCCCTCCCTAAATTTCTCCATCTTCCTCTGTTTCCTTATGATTCTCTTTTAAAACTATCCCTTTGAAAAGGTCTTGGATCATTTGTTCTATTGTGTTTTCATAAAGCTTGTATTGAAAACTATTTGATAGTCCCGCATATGAAACACCAGGGGAAATGATACTCAACAAATTAATGTTGGTAATATAATATTATTATCTTTTTTTTAAATTTTATTTTTATTTGGATAAGGAATTCACAAATATCATGTACTTTTTTCACACACACAACCTTTTCCATTTTTTTATATGTATAAAACTATAATTATTTATACATTCTTAAGTACACATTGAGATGATATAAAAGGAAATTAGACACTTAAATAGATAATTCTAATCTATTAGGCTAAGAAATGGTATTAGTTGTTAAGAAAAATAATAGTTTCCATATAACTCTTCTGCACCATTTCCACTGGTCCAAAATGTTGTATATAAGCCTATGTAACAACCATTGTAGGTGTTCATATCCTAATTTGTTCATGCTTGCTCCTGCCCGCAGACATAATTATCCAATCCCTATGTACTTATTTACTTAATTTTTTCATTTTTTATCCCTTGCCCAAATCTTTCCCTTTACTTGTGTTAATTCTCTATTTTCCAAAAGAAAACAAAAAAAAAAGACATTTAGACTAGGGGTGCTTACATTAACAATATTACTGTGTTGATGAGAAGAGCAGTATAAATCACTAGGAGAGTCATCTAAAGTCTGCTCGCATTGGGGTTATATATTCAATCCATTTATTCCAGATTTGATAAAATTTTTCTTTTTGAATTCTCAGGGAGTAAGTCAACTTTTCCATTTTAAATATTTCCAAGATAATTTCGTGCCAATCTTCTAATGTAGGTGGTATTGGATTTAGCCACTTTCTAGTGATTGATTTCTTACTTGCCGCTAAGAGGGCCTGCAGCAACTTTATATCTTCCTTCTGTTCAAGAAACAATACATGCCCCAAATAGAGCATCTCAAAGTTCAGAGGTATCTGGGACCTAAGTACCTTAACTAATGTTCTATGAATACCTTCCCAATATAGACTTAGTTTAGGGCAATCCCAGAAAATATGAAAATGATTTGCCTCCTTGGAGCTGCACCTTCTCCAACACGTCACGTTTGTATCTTTATATTTTTCCTGATATGGGGTCTTGAAGTATCTTATAATGTTTTTCCAACAATGTTCTCTCCAAGTCAAAGAATTAGTCGAGGACCATTGAAAGCTGCAGATTTTCCCCCAAGCCTCCTCTGAAAGTACCAACCCTGCTTCCTTCTCCCACTTCTCTTTAATATACAGTGTATTTACATTCTTAGCATGGGAGAGTGCATATAATCGAGAAACTGATTTACTAGGTATTGAACTGCAAGCCGAATTCAGAATCTTGAAAAATTCTAATTCTACTTGTTGATAGGTCTGTATATCTACAACTCTGGTTAACATAGTTTCGTACTTGAAGGTACCTAAAAAAGTCATTATGTTCTAGGCCATATTTGTCCTGCAGGATTTGGAAACTTTGTAATACTCTTTTATCTATAAATGAGAGGTAGGTTGTAAGACCTTTCTTTATCCATAGCTCAAATCTTTTATCTCCTCTGTTGGGAAGGAATTCGGTATCATATGCACACCATCTAAAGAGTTTTAACATGTTATTAATTCCACATGAATTAACCACCTTCTGCATACTTTTAATGTGAGATTTATCCAACTGTTTTTAAATTTTTCCAACTGGGCCATCAATCCTTTGTCAGCTATTGAGGCCTGTAGAGGAAAACTGTCAACTAATCCAAATTCTATTTCCTTCCATCTAGCCTTATATTCCCTATTACACCAATATAACAAAGGGGTTATCTGTGAGGCATAAAAATAATTTCTCAGGCAAGAAAGAACCATATCTCCTCCTTCCTTCCCTAACTATAAGGTGTTATATCGAATTCTAGGTTTCCTTCCTTGCCAAATGAAGCGGGAAATCCATTTGTCCCATTCCCTGAATTGATTATCATCCACCTCCACCGGTAAAGTACGGAAAAGATACAATAACCGAGGAAGAATATTCATTTTTATAGTATTTATCCTTGAATTTAAACTTTAAAAAGGGGATAAGATTCCATCTATGCATATCTGCTTTTATCTCTGAGATTAATGGCCCATAATTTAACTGTGACAGTGTTGAAAGATCCTTCGGCAGGGTTATTCCTAAATATTTTAATGATTTAGCTTCCCACTTAAGATCGTATGTATCCTGCAATTTTTTGGATGGTGTATAATTTAGGGAAATAACCTGCGTTTTCTTTACATTTATTTTATAACCTGATATTTTCCCAAAGTCATCCAACAGTGTAAACAATCCTATAAATGATTTTTCTGGTTCACTCAGATAGACCAAAACATCATCTGCGAATAACAACAGGAATTCTGCAGATGCTGGAAATTCAAGCAACACACATCAAAGTTGCTGGTGAACGCAACTTCGGTCTCGGCCTGAAACGTCGACTGCACCTCTTCCTACAGATGCTGCCTGGCCTGCTGCGTTCACCAGCAACTTTGATCTGCGAATAACGCCACTTTCTGTTCAATCCCTGCCACCTTGATACCTTTTACGATTTTGCTCTGTCTTATTAGTTGGGCAAGCGGTTCAATATATAGCGCAAAAAGGAGAGGAGAAATTGGGCATCCCTGTCTAGTGCCTCTCTCTAAGATGAAGGAGTCAGAGAGGTCCCCATTTATCTTAATTCGGGCTGTAGGGCTGTCATATAGAGTCTGAATTACTTTAATAAACTTTTCTTGAAAGCCGAATCTTCCTGACACTCTGTATAGGAATGCCCAACTAACCGAATCAAAAGCTTTCTCAGCGTCCAATCCTACTACCATTGTCTCTGTCTCGTTCTTATTAACCTGTTCTAATATGTGCAGAGTTCTCCTTATGTTGTCTTTGTTGAATAAATCCAGTCTGGTCTAAGTGGATTAGGCCAGGTAAAAGCTTTTCCAATCTGCGCGCTAGTATAGATGTAAATAGTTTGTAATCTAAATTAAGAACACTAATTGGCCAATAATTGCCACATTCTAGTTTATCTTTACCCTCTTTAGGAATAACTGAAATAATCGCTTCTCTCCAGGAAGGTGGAGTTTCTCCTCTCTGCAAGATCCAATTAAAGGTGTTAAGTAGTAATGGGGCTAACTGTGTCTTCAGGGACTTGTACCACTCTGAGGTAAACCCATCAGAACCCAGGGACTTTCCAGCCTTTAACCTAGAGATGGCCACATTCAGTTCTTTGACAGTTACTGATTCTAATAAACTTTCATTTTGTAAATCTGTAAGTTTAGGTAGATCTAAAAAATTCAATACACTGTCTATATAGGGCTCATTGGGGGCCCGGGGTTGGGAGTACAGCTCGCGATAATATGTTTCAAAACTCTCTTGAATTTTCCCTATTGTACTCTCCACAAGCTTTGTCTTTGGATTCTTTATTTTATGAATTGTACTGTCTGCTTGTTGTTTTCATAATTTATATGCTAATAATCTAGCTGATTTACCTCCTACTTCATAATTCTTTTGTCTCAGGTAAAGAAAATTTCTTTGAGTTAACAACGTATAAATATCGTCAATTTCACTTTGCAATTTCCTAATCCTGTTTTCGATTTGAATTACTTTTGTTGCTATCTACAACTTGAAGTTGTTTTAATTTTCCTTGAAGGTCTGCTAATTTTTGTGCATTGATTTTTTTCATGTGAGTGGTAATGGAAATAATTTTCCCTCTCAGTACAGCTTTCAATGTATCCCATAAGATCACTGGTGATGTTTCTCCCGTGTCATTAAGGTCTAGATATTCTTTGATTTCTCCCCTTAATCTCTCCATTACTTTCGGGTTATTGAGTATATGTGAGTTTAGCCTCCATAGTGTTTTCCTCATTTTCCTTTCCAGGATTAGAGACATAGAGACTGGGCTATGATCCGACAGATCAATTGTTGAAATATTACAGTTTTTTATCCTGAGTCTATCTGTATTAAAGATAAAGAAATAGTCTATCCTTGAATAGGCTGAATGAGGGAAAGATTAATGTGTATAATCTTTACTAGTAGGGTGTAATTCCCTCCAGACATCTATAATTCCCAACTCCTCCATCAATGAATTCATTTTCCCAGTCAGAGGTTTATTCTGAGTAACTATTCTTGAAGAATCTAATACAGGATTTAATCTAATATTAAAATCTCCTCCACAAATTACTACCCCTTGAGAACTGACCATTAGGTCAAAAATGTGTCTATAAAATGACCATTCACAACCTGGAGGAGCATAAACATTCAGCAATGTTATTTCTGTACCTTCTATTCTTCCTGTGATTTTTACAAACCGTCCTTCTTTGTCTTAAGTCTCTGAAATATGTTCATAATTAAGAGTACTTGATATTAAAGTTGCTACCCTTCTTTTGTGACTCAATTTATATGATGAATAAAATACACGCTTAAAGCCCATTCTTTTTAATTTTCCATGCTCAGATTGGCTCATATGTGTTTCCTGGAGGAAAGCTATTTGTGCCCTCTCTTTTTTCAATTTAGACATAATCTTATTTCTTTTAATTGGATTCAAAACCCCATTAACATTATAGGAAATTATTTTTACCAATTCAGTTTGCATTTTTCTCTAGTAGAAAAAAAACACTCTCCTTTTCTAACCAAACAGTAAACAATCCCTTCTCAACAGTAAACCAAGACATATAACCACACCCTAGACATTTTTGAACGTGCAACATTTGAAAATTTTTCCCGACTTCCCACAGTCAGGCCTGAGCACCAACCCGCCTCAGTTCAGAGGGGTAACCTCTATCTTCACCGTGTTAGAGGGCCCTCAGCAGTTTGAATAATCATAGAGAATTTTCTCCTATTTATGTCTCGACCAAATTGCTATCATTCAAGTTATTCCGCCTAGTTTATTTCCAGTTACCAGTTTTCGTTTTACCTTTAAGTCCGATTTACTCTTTTCAGTCATTTCTCTTAATTAATCTGTATTCTCTGTACATTCGCATCTGAATATTTGCAGCTTTTCCTTGTAGTTTGACATTCTGGTTCGAGTGGAGCGTCCTTGCCCCACTAACTGCCATGACTTCTGCCGAATCCTCTCCAGTAGCGACTCCGGTTGGGTGATAACTTTAATAAGTAGTCCCCGGTCCACCAGGTCCGACGTTGCCTCCTCCACCGTAGCGTAAGTTTTTGTCCCTTCGTCGTAAAAGACTCTCAGCCGAGCTGGATACAGGGTCTGGAATCTGATGTTGTTTACCTTCAGGACTCGCCGTGTTTCCGTATATTCCTTCCGTCTGGCAAGAATCCCCGGTGCGTAGTCGTGGTCTAAACTGATTTTACAGTTGTTCCACATGAAACCTTTATTTTGCCATGCCCTTTCAAGCACCTCTTCCTTCGTTCTGTAACTGAGAAATCTGACCAGAATCGATCTGGGCTGGGCGCCTGCCGGGGGCTGTGGTGCCAACGCGCGGTGAGCTCTTTCTATCTGTAGGTCTTTTGCGGCCGGTATATCAAGGTTCTCTCTAAGCAGTTTCTCTATGAAGGGAATCATCAATCCGGGTTTACCATCAGTTCCTTCGGGAACTCTGTAAATCCTCACATTTTTCCTTCTTGATCTATTAGTTTCCACTGGAGCTGGTCTTGCAGCTTCAGCACTTCTGCTATCACTTCCTCGGCGTTTTGTAGCTTCTCTTCAATTCCAACAATCCTCGCTTCGGCTTCATCTATCCGCGAGTTAGTTTTTACTATTTCTCCTTTAATATCTTCCAGATGTTTGCTGTTACCTTGTCGGAACTCGTGAATCTCTCCGAGAATCAAGGACAGAGTCACCGATTCCCCCTCATTATCTCCATCCTGGCTTGCCATGGGGGAGCTAGGCCCGTCGCCTTGCCGCGTCTCTTTATGTTTATCAGCCTTTGGAGCGGACTTTTTAATCTTGTTCTTAGACATCATCCTTGCCCCTTTTATTAATATAGTTATGCAATATTAAGTATTTGTCTAAATTCGATTTTGGGGCAGTTTACCTCCTTTTTTGTCGAGAGACTTTTTCCTTACGCCGCCATTCCCTTGATGACCCGGAAGTCCACCCTAATATCATTATCAATGATAGTATATGTTGAAGATTATACATTAAACATATAAAAACAAAATAAGATAAAATCAATGAAAAAGTTTGTATGAAATATACTAGTAGAAAAGATGAGTAGCTCCAATTATATTGCTTCCTTATCTGGCACAAATACACTCCCTAGGACACAGTGGAGGTCAAAAGATAATCAACAGATTCTCTCAATGGTGGTGGAATCTGAAGTTCAGAATCAGGTTTAAAATCACTGGCATATGATGTGAAATTTGTTGTTTTGCTGCAACAATACATTGTAATACATAGCAATAAAAACTATAAATTACAGTTAAGATGCATACAAAACTAAATTAAATGAGTAGTTCAAAAAGAGGGGAAAAAATATTGAAGTATTCATGGTTCATTGTCCATTCACAAATCTGATGGTAGAGAGGAAGAAGTCATTCCTGGTACATTGAGTGTGTGTCTTCAGGCTCCTGTATCACCTTCTTGATGGTAACAAGAAGAGGGCATGTCCTTATGATGGGGGTCCTTAATGATGGATTTCACCTTCTTGATGCATCGCCTTTTAAAGACATCCTTGGTGCTGGGGAGGTCAATGCCCATGATGGAGCTGGCGGAGATTACACCTTTCAGTAGCTTATTTCGATCCTGTGCAGTGGCTCCTAGCAGATGGTGATACAACCAGCAAGAATGCTCTTCCCCATACATCTGTAGAAATTTGCAAGTGTCTTTGGTGACATACCAATTCTCCTTAAACTCCTAATGAAATGCAGCCACTGTGAAGCCTTGTTTGTAATTGCACTGATATTTTAGGCCCAGGATATATCCTCAAAGATTCTGTCACGCAGGAACTTGAAACTCCTCAGCCTTTCTTTCCACTTTTGATCCCTCAATGAAGACAGGTCTGTGTTTCCTTGACTTGCCCTTCCTGAAGTCTGCAATCAATTCCTTGGTTTTACTGATGAGTGCAAGGTTGTTGTTGTGACATCACTCGACCAGCTGATCTAACTCGTTCCGGTACAGCTCCTTATCAACATCTTAAGTTCTGCCAACAACAGTCGTATCGTCAGAAAATTTATAAATGGTGTTTAAAGTATGCCTAGCCACACAGTCATGGGTGTAGAGAGAGTAGAACAATGGGCTAAGCACACATGCTTGAAGTGCACCAGTGTTGATTGTCAGTGAGGAGGTGATTTTATTTCCAATCTGCATTGACTGTGATCTCCTGGTAAGGAAGTCAAGGATCCAGTGCCAGAGGGAGGTATAAAGGCCCAGGTTTGGAGATTTTTGATTAAAATTGAAGGTATAATTGTGTTCAGGGCACAAGCTTGACAAATGTTTGAAAGATGCATGACATATCAGAAAATGAATCCTGGAGCAGCAGAAAAAACTTAAGTACTCTTGCCCAGCCTAGTTGATTTTTTTTACATTTACAAGTAGACTACATTTCTTCACCCAAGTGTCAAGGGTGTTCAAACAAACTGGTAATAGTGGAAAAGTTTTCAAGATGGGTGAAAGCTATTCCAGCAAGAAAAGCCACACCCACATACATGGCAAAAAAACTCTGCTCAAGGACCAACTTCCAAGGTAGGGGTTGTCCAGAATTGTGTCGACTGAACATTGAATGGAATTTTCATTGTCTACATCACACAGGGTCATCAAAGCAAGTCCAACAAATGAATGGAGCCATCAAACAATGACTAAGTATCATGAGGAAGGAATTCCATGGCCTATGGCTATTCCTATGGTCTTGTGTAACAACAGAGCAACCCCAAACAAGAAAACTAAACTAAGTCCATTTGAAATGGTAACGGCATTCTATATCACTGCCGGAAGCCCTTGATCTCAGAAAGGCTTATTTAAAAAGTATTGAGGTACAGCATGGAATAAGTCCTTCTGGCCCTTCAAGCCATGCTGCCCAGCAATCCCAACTTAATCCTAGCCTAATAGGCACGTGGCCAAGTGGTTAAGGCGTTCGTCTAGCGATCTGAAGGTCGCCAGTTCGAGCATCAGCTGAGGTGGCGTTTTTGTGTCCTTGAGCAAGGCACTTAACCACACATTGCTCGAGTGTCTGTGCGAGGACTAGCACCCCACACAGACTTCCAATATGTGCCTTGTAAGACATGAAAATGCCCGACACAGGCCTCTCAAGGTCTGAGTCAACATTCCCCCCACCCCCAATAACAGGATAATTTACAATGACCAATTGACCTACCAGTCTTTGGACTGTGGGTGGAAACTGGATCACTCAGATTAAACCCACGTGGTCACAGGGAGAATGTACAAACTCCTTGCAGGCAGTGGAGAGAATTGAACCCGGGTCACCTGTACTCTAAGCGACGTGCTATGCCAAACAGTTTAGTTAACTATGGTACAAAATTAACCAAAGCAGTCCAATCTGCTTCTCTACAGGTTTCTGCTGCTTGGAGTGATCTAACAGGAGAAAGACACACCTTGATCCTGGTGAGTGGGTCCTAGTTGAAAAACCGCAATAAGAATTAATGGGAGCATGATGGGAAGGTTCCTATGAAGTGCTGTTAATTACCAACTCAGCAGTGAAAGTAAGTGGATACACCCCAGCCACTGCAAACAAGCTAATGCTGTACCTAACGAGGATAACAAGCACAGTGGTTAACATGCTAGTAACCTCTTGACCCACTGCCTACACTGCTGAGCTACAGTGAGTAAGTTACTAATCAGCCAGAAGACTTCAAGCAAGTCGACAACTACTGGTCTTGATGAAGTTTTTTCTAATTTTAGTAGTTAAATTTTTGCCAATGTTTCCTCACTTACTATGAGTACTAATATTCACACTGTGCTTTATCATAGTTCACATCTGTTTTTACTTGTATAAGGGACATTATTAAAAAAGTTCAAATTCAAAACTTCAAAAAATAGTTTGATATTTCATAATTTAAGTCATTTTTGATTATTTTACACTTAACATAGATACAAGTTTTTCTGCCTCTGAATTTCCAGATGTAATGATTCAAAGAGTCATTTTAGAATCAAAGGGGCGATTGTTGGATCCAAATCTTAGTTGTTATTTTCTGTGCAGTTGAACAATTAATTGTCTGCTTGTATTTTAAGTAGTTTTAATATAAGTAACTGCTTAGTATGCTTCCTAGTGGTCAGTAGGTATACAGTATGTAGTTGTTCAGTACGTCCCTTAGTAGCTACATTGGTATGATTCTGGAAACTTTTCTTGGTATTGCATTATGTGAATAGGAGCTTTCTGATTGGCTGACTCCAATCTGCAAATTTGAATGGAATATTTATCTATGTAGTATACACAAAAAAAAGCTGCTCCATGCTGGGTGCCATCTTACTTTTGCTTCTGTTACTGAGCATTTTTAGCTTTCTTTGTTCTGTTGACATTTAATAAATCGATCATGAAACAAGTTTTGTGCCACTTTCCTGACTTCTGAAGGAACTTTCAATTAAATACATCAGAATCCAAGAAAAGCAACTTGGTTAGTTTGAAAAACTTTTAACTTACCAAAAGTTCCATAAAATCCTCGTGGTCCACATGTACCAACACCATATTTCTTCAATGAAGCTAAAGCCGCATTCTACACACGAACAAAGATGTACTTTTAAAAGTACTGAATCAAGTTTTAATTTGAACAGAAGTAAATTCTATGATTCAATTTATAAGCTAAAGAACAGTATTGCCAAGAAACTCTAATTGGAAATATATACACCACACCTACTATTTTTGAATCTTTGTTCATTCCAAAAATGACATAACCCCTAAAAAGAAATATCCTATCCACCAGTTCCACTACAATGGAGTCCTTTTTAGTTATTTGTCAATTACCACTTTCAATCTGTTTAAGACCATACATAACACAGAAACATATTGCTTAGACAAATGCATCAAAAAAAATACTCACCTTGACTTTTTCATTGTCTAGCAATCCAAGAAAATTAAAAGATGCAAAGTTTATACATTTTTTACCATTAACCACTATGTTGTGAGTTGGAGGGCTGAAAGTAATAAAAGATAAAATCAGCAAATGTCACTGAAGTTGTACAAAGCTCCAGACAAAAAAAAACAGTATATCCCTTTAATTACATGTATGGTTATAAAGAGTTTTAACATAAAATGTTAAACTAAAGAAGAAGCAATTTATGATCAGCAGTACCAACCCAATAACATTAGAGCAAAACTCTTGCACTACAATCAAATGTACTGATTCCACCAACTCATGAACTGATGATGAATTTTCTTGTTCAGTGTTGCAATTTTCTTCCTTTCCCACTTCCGGAAGGTAATAATTAAGTCTCAGACCAACTCTGAAAGTACAAGAATTTGCGCTTTGCCTCATTCTTTACTGCAAATATAGCAAAACATCAGGTCATTCTAGGTCACTAGGTAAGTATATTAATTGAGCTAGAGAATTCCAGAGCCCAGGAGATGATGCTGCTTTTAAAATGGGTCTCACAAGGATCAATGAAAATAGTATAGACAAGATTCATTCTTGGGATTTTCCCAGTTCTTTTGGCTCAGAACACGACATAACACCTCTTAGAAAGTAAACCGTTAAGGATAGTTGCTTTATAATATAGAATGTTTGAATACATATTTTGAAAAATGTAGTTACCACTAATCCATGTCAATTAAGAGTTAGAAACAAAATTTAGAGGACAGAGGATTTTCAGGCATTCATTATCTTACCTACCCTGTGACAATATTATTGTTAAAAGCAGGGTGGTCTTTTGATATTGGTGGGACAAGTGGTTCTGGCTGCCATTCCTCAATAAGCTCTTCTTTTTCCTGATGGCAAAAACAACAATGTAGAACAACTGTAAGGCAATGTGTTGCCTAGAAAATAAATTCTGTTTTAAAAATTCTGCTTGATTACCTTTTCTGTAAGGTCAGAACGTTCCTGAAGTTTGTAGGTTTTGGAGAAAAGCAGTCTCACTATCCACAAAATAAGAATTCCTTCTAGAATCAGATGGTATGCTGGAGCCTAAGGACAAAATAAAACATGTATAAGTTGCAAACACAGGAAAATCTGCAGATGCTGGAAACATTAATTGGATGTGTTGTTACTCATTGTTAGGGCAACATGTTCTGCTGTAACAAAGTAAAGGTTACTAAACACCTTATTGATCAGTATATGTTTAATGTTCTATATCGCAAAGGCAGCAGTACCTCAGTCCATCATTGTAATCCACACAAAATTTAAGATTCAAGATTAACTGCCTTAGAAAGTTTTCTCTGGAGTTTAGCAGAAGACAGTATAAGATCCTGAAGAGGCCTGACAGGGTAGATGCTATGAGTATGTTTCCCCTTTTGGCATTGTCTCAGTATAACAGGGCCAGCCATGGAGGATTGAGATGGACAGTAGCTTCTTTACCCAGATGATTTGAGTCTTTGGAATCATCTTCTGTGGATGGTTTTGACCACAGTAGAATCATGGGTTGGGAATAGGGCAGGATGTTTGGACGATTTAAACACCGGGCCAGATGGATTGAAAAGGCAGGACGTCGGGACCAGAGGCAAGGGTTGGACTGGTTCTGTTCGCTGCTCCACAACGTTTACTCCGCTCTTTGCTGCACGGAGGCTGAGGCCATAGTCTGCTCCAGGCTCCGCAACGTTTACTCCACTGTACACTGAAACGAGGCTGTGGCTCCAGGGTCCACAATATTTACTCTGTTGTACACTGAGCTGAGGCTCCAGGCTCCGCAACGTTTACTCCGCTGTACACTGAAACGAGGCCATAGTCTGCTCCAAGCTCCACAACGTTTACTCCACTGTACACTGAAACGAGGCCATAGTCTGCTCCAAGCTCCACAACGTTTACTCCACTGTACACTGAAACGAGGCCATAGTCTGCTCCAAGCTCCACAACGTTTACTCCACTGTACACTGAAACGAGGCCATAGCCTGCTCCAGGCTCCGCAACGTTTACTCCACTGTACACTGAAACGAGGCTGTGGCTCCAAGGTCCACAACGTTACTCCGCTGTACAGTGAACTGAGGCCATAGCCTGCTCCAGGCTCTGCAACATTTACTCTGTTGTACACTGAGCTGAGCCTAAATCTGTTGGTCTTCCAGTACAAGCGATGTCCATAGGGGAATACTGGCTACTGGCACATTTCATACTACAAGACAGCATGCTGAGGGATGCATTGGAGCCATCACAAAAGCATTGTGGAAGATTGCAAAGACCATTATGCTACGCCGACTTTGCAGGGTAAGTCTAGTGTAGAGGCTGCTCAAATACTTTAAGTTAGTATCATCCCAGGAAGCCACATGATGTTGGTATAAATTACACTATATGTGCAAACACTACCAATGTACAGAACTGATACAGGTGTCCCCCGCTTTTCAAACGTTCGATTTACGAAACCTCACTGTTACGAAAGACCTACATTAGTTACCTGTTTTCGCTAACAGAAGGTGTTTTCACTGTTACGAAAAAAGGCAGTGTGTGAAAAAAGGCAGTGCGCAAAAATATCAGCGCACGTCCTGAGCAGCCGCTCCTCCCCCGGATTCGGAACTGCATTATAGCCGGCATTGCTTAAACACGTGCCTGTGAGCAGCCGTTTGCAAGACGAGTTTTAAGGTATCGGAAAAGCCTAAAGGAGCTCGTAAGGGTGTTACACTTAGCATAAAACTAGACATAATTAAGCGTTTCGATCGTGGTGAATGAAGTAAGGACAAAGTGAGTTTGGCTTATGGAAGTTGACGAAGATGATGTTGAAGAGGTTTTGGTGTCCCATGACCAAGAACTGATAGATGAAGGGCTGATGCAACTGGAAGAGGAAAGGATACCAAACAAAACCAAATGCAGTAGCGAACGGACCGAAAGTGAAGTCGTCCAGGAACTGAACGTGAAGCAACTGCATGAGATTTTCGCGGCAATGATAAAGTACGACTTTAATTTTGAAAGGGTACGTTGGTTTAGGGCATATTTGCAAGATGGTTTGAGTCCTTACAAAGAACTATATGATACAAAAATGCATGAGGCTAAGCAGTCAAGCAAGCCTTCTACATCAGACAAAGAACCTCGACCTTCGACATCCAGGCAGGCAGACAGCGAAGAAGGTATCCTGCCTGCCCTGATGGAAACAAACCACCCCAACCCCCGGGCTGCGGAGAATACAGCAGTAGCCGGGACGCACCCAGCACACCTTTAAGAAAAAAAAGCTGAAATAAACAAGCTAATTAATTAGCTGCCACCCGGCACGTAAATGTCGGCCCAGATCAGAGGCGATTGCCGATTGCGTCACCTCTGATCTAGGCCAACATTAATTAGCTTGTTTATTTCCACTTTTTTCTTAAAGATGTGCTGGGTGCGTCCCAGCTACCGCTGGACTCCTGCATGCTTCACAGATCGGCATTGGTTCGCTGCCCAGAGGGAGGGGACCACTGCACTGCCCCAACCTTCGACGACTCAGCCTAACACACCATCATCAGTGTGCTTGGCGCTGTCTTCCCAATTCTGGTAAGTGATACTACACCGTACATACATTATTTCTACTTTATATAGACAGTGTATTTCTATGTGTTATTTGGTATGATTTGGCAGCTTCATAGCTTAAAGGTTACTGGAGAGAGTGTTTCTGCCAGGAGCGCTTGCGTGAGATTTTTGTTACGGAGAACAGTGCGGCAATGATGGTAGAGAAGTATTTCTATTTTATATAGGCTGTGTATTTATCATATCATTCCTGCTTTTACTATATGTTACTGTTATTTTAGGTTTTTATGTGTTATTGGCATGATTTGGTAGGTTTATTTTGGGTCTGCGAATGCACACAAATTTTTCCCATAAAAATAAATGGTAATTGCTTCTTCGCTTTATGGCATTCCGGCTTACGAACCGTTTCATAGGAACGCTCTACCTTCAGATGGCGGGGGGAAACCTGTAAAATGTAACTTCTGAACAATACAATGAATGTAAAGAGCACAAGCACTGTTTTTGTATTTGTATGAATTTTTATGAATAAATGTGAATTTTGAAATGAAACCAGCCCACAGCAATAATTGGTGTTTGCATACCCAGGGTCTTCACACTGCTTGCTTTATGCAGGATGAAGGTTTAACTAAGTGGATTTTGCCTCCTTTCTCTGAAGATTCGTGTCATGTCTCCAGAACATAATCCACATGTTTAATCTCCAAATAAAATGAAATGAATCTCGTTTGGGCCACATCAAGCTAATCTCACCCAAAGACCAAAGTTCTCTTTTGGTTCTGCCACCCTAATTTCTGCGTGTTTGCGTTTCTTCTTCATCTTTGTTATACATTCAAATCTTCGTATATACGCCACGTCCTCCTAATCATAATTCCAAAACGCTCAAGTAATCAAAACTTAATCATGAAAGGGCACATGTATGGAGTACACTTTTTTCAGCATTTCCACACAAGGCCCCCGGTTTCTACGCCCACCCACATAAACATTCTGGGTTATTAACTACTGGATTACGACATCACAGACCGGTACAATAACCGCCCTCGTTCTTTCCCAATTGGCCTGCAGAACCTACAATCACGCTGTTCACGGTAAAGTCTGCGAAAAAAAAATCTGCAGCTGAATTGGATGGTTCTGCGTTCTGTCAAACCCACTTCTTACTTTCAGTGGAGGATCTCATTAGTGTAGCACCTGCCCTCAGCACAACATTCAACAGCTAGTCACTTCCTGGTGAGACCAGAGTTACTTGTTATCTGCAACGTGCCTTTAGGGAATTAAGCGCTGTTTTCCGAAATGAAGTTGTTTCCTGTGATTAGTTTTGTCTTACCTCATAAAAAGCCTGGACCATTTCTACCAACACCCACTGTTGCCCCGTCGCCATCTTGCTGCCTGGATGACAAATTGCCAGCATTAAAGATGGTGGCTATGTGCACGCATGCGTATTTCAAACTTGTGACAATCCACCGGCACCTTTGATATGGTCACTGTTTGATCAATTTATATCACACGGAGAAATTCTTTGAAAAGACAAACATCGGGAAAATTTCTGTCATTGTGAGGTTATCTGCAACACAAAAGTACTGCAAATGTTCACAAGGCAGAGGTTGACTCAGTAAATTAATTGACTTGATTTGAGATCGATGCCTCCTTTGACTAATCGCAGCTCCTTTAAATTTTTAAATTATTCTCACTTTGAGTCCTCATGAAAGTGTTGCATTTTTCTACACTAAAAATGTGGGACATGCATTTTTCAGAGACTGGTTGTGCCAGCATCCATGACTTACAATTTTCTAATATTACTTTGAGGAATCAGATTACTATTGGTCAACCACGGAGCTCCTCATTTGCATATTTTGTAAATTTGGTTGCATTTTAATTACCTTTGAAAGATTAAGATTCAAAAATATTAGTAGCATAGGTGAGCTATATATTTGTTACATACAAACTTAAGAAAGAATGTGCACAAAAAAATTATAAATCACTACAAATGTAAAATAATCCAGTTTCTGGTACTTTATATAGCCTTTGGTTAGTGATTATTGTTGTGCTCGCTTCGGCAGCACATATACTAAAATTGGAACGATACAGAGAAGATTAGCATGGCCCCTGCGCAAGGATGACACGCAAATTCGTGAAGCGTTCCATATTTTGCATGATAAAATACCAGTTGAATGATATTACAACTTTTTATTATATAATAAGGTTTTATATTTTTATTACCACTACAGGCTTCTCCACTTATATTATAATACTGAGTTGTGAATATTGAAAATATTGCAAAAATTTGGGCACCCCGGTCAAAATTTCTGTTACTGTGAATAGCTAAGCAAGTAAAAGATGACCTGATGTCCAAAAGGCATAAAGTTATAGATGACACATTCCTTTGATATTTGAAGCAAGATTTTTTTATTTCCATCTTTTACAGTTTCAAAATAACAAAAAAGGAAAAGAGCCTGAAGCAAAAGTTTGGGCACCCTACATGGTCAGTACCTAGTAAAACCCCCTTTGGCAAGTATCACAGCTTGTAAACGCTTTCTGTAGCCAGCTAAGAGTCTTTCAATTCTTGTTTGGGGGATTTTTGCTCCTTCTTCCTTGCAAAGGCTTCTAGTTGTGTGAGATTCTTGGGCCATCTTGCATGCACTGCTCTTCTGAGGTCTATCCACAGATTTTCGATGATGTTTAGATCCGGGGACTGTGAGGGCCATGGCAAAACCTTCAGCTTGTGCCTCTTGAGGTAGTCCATTGTGGATTTTAAGGTGTGTTTAGGATCATTATCCTGTTGTAGAAGCCATCCTCTTTTCAGCTTTAGCTTTTTTACAGACGGTGTGATGTTTGCTTCCAGAATTTGCTGGTATGTAATTGAATTCATTCTTCCCTCTACCAGTGAAATGTTCCCCGTGCCACTGGCTGCAACACAAGCCCAAAGCATGATCGATCCACCCCTGCCCAGTTTGAGCTTTGACTGCCATGGCCCACACACTCCTGTTTCGGGTCAAGTGGATCAATTCATTGGTATTCATTTCCAGTTCTCTAGTTGCTGTCTCCATCATCATTTGTCTTTGTCTTCTTCTTGCTTTCTTCCCTTCAATTTTTCCCATAACTACCGTGCATTCTAACTCCTCTTTCCTGATCACATGCCCTAATCTCTATAGATATATTAGTTGTATATTGATATCCAGGTATAACTTAATCAGCATTTCTCTAGGTAATGGAATGGAACGATTGGCTCCTTTTTTGTAAAACCAGACCAGCACCGTTTGTCACGCATAGAAACTCAAATAAGGGGGAGGTTTCCAGAATTTGCCTATGGATTATATGTTCTTCTTTCCAAAATATGGAAACATGCTTCTAATTAGTACTAAAAGTATATATTAAAGATAAAACTGAAGTTATGTCAATTTTTCTATCTTTTCAATGCATATACATGTTCTCTGGGGTTCTTGTCCACAGTCTACATCTCAGAGAGGGTGAAAAACAGGCTACATCTCATAGGTATGGTGAAGATTCCAAATGGCAAGATTTGGCTGCAATGGAGAATACAGTAGTAAAAATTAGGTGAAAAGGCCAGGATTTGCATTGATGCTGTTATAGATCCAGGATTTCTGAATAGAAGTTTTCTGTGTTTTAGTTTGTACTGTATATGAAGGTACAACTGTGTGAAAAGGTGAAGTCTAACTATCTCTGCTTATTGCCAGCTGCTTCTCTACCTGGAAAAGCCTTATTCTGACACAGCCTCAGAACTGGTTGACAAATGACAGATTTAATGGCTTTTCCACAGTTCAGCTTAAAGCTCACCGACTAACAATAGCTGGCACCTTTGAAGAAGACAATGTGATGATAGAAATTGACAACTTGAGTGAAAATAGTTGCAATATATTATATTTACAGCCTGGTGGAATCAGTTTCCTGTGATCTCTGTATCTGGGGATTATGCAGAATTCAATTTATTTTCATTTCTTGTTAGAATGCTGCTATCCTGACACATAAACCGCTTGAGATGGGTTCCATGACTCACCTTGCCTTTGAAACATTTCAAAAGATTATACCACTCCCGACAGTAGCTGAAAATCCTTATTACATGTGATGCCTGCATATTAACTTGCTTTATGTCATATTACTTAACAGCAGCTTGGATAAATCAATCAGCTCAGAGTGAACCAATTCATTTTTGCTTCTGTTGGCAATGACTTTCATAGAACCATAGAACACTACAGCACAGAAAACAGGCCATTCGACCCTTCTAGTCTTTGCGGAAACATTATTACGCTAGTCCCATTGACCTGCATCCAATCCATAACCCTCCAGACCTCTCCCATCCATGTACCTATCCAATTTATTCTTAAAACTTAAGAGTGAGCCCGCATTTACCACGTCAGATGGCAGCTCGTTCCACACTCCCACCACTCTCTGAGTGAAGAAGTTCCACCAATGTTCCCCCTAAACCTTTCCCCTTTCACCCTAAAGCCATGTCCTCTCATATTTATCTCTCCTAATCAAAGTGGAAAGAGCCTATTCATATTTACTCTGTCTATACCCCTCATAATTTTGTAAACCTCTGTCAAATCTCCCCTTGTTCTTCTTCGCTTCAAGGAATAAAGTCCTAACCTGTTCAATCTTTCCCTGTAACCCAACTCCTGAAGACCCGGCAACATCCTAGTAAATCTTCTTTGTACTCTGTCAATCTTATTCATATCCTTCATATAGTTAGGTGACCAGAACTGTACACAATACTCCAAATCTGGCCTCACCAATGTCTTATACAACCTCCCCATAACATCCCAACTCCTATACCCAATACTTTGATTTATGAATGCCAGGATGCCAAAAGCCTTCTTTACAACCCTGTCTACCTGTGATGCCACTTTCAGGGAATTATGTATCTGAACTCTCAGATCTCTTTGTTCCTCTGCACTCCTCAGTGCCCTACCATTTACTGTGTACGTCCTACGTTGATTCGTCCTTCCAAAATGCAAGAAACTTGTCTGCATTAAATTCCATCTGCCATTTTCTGGCCCATTCTTCCAGTTGGTCCAGATCCCTCTGCAAGCCTTCCTTGCTGTCCACAACGCCACCAATCTTAGTGTCATCAGCAAACTTGCTGATCCAATTTACCGCATTATTATCTAGATCATTGATATAGACATTGTTACAAGGACTAAAATCAGTACAGAACGCATGACAGGTTTTGTTCAGTCTTCTTACTGTTGTCCTTGCTTTAACACCAGAATCTCAAAATTAGGTTTATTTTCGCTGCTGTGCAATTTATTGTTTTGTGGAAGCAGTATAGTGCAAGACACAATTTACAATAATAAATAAACAAATATTGCTAAATTGTAATAGTGAGATAGAGTTCATAGGTTGATGGACTGTTCAGAAATCTGACTGCAGATGAGAAGAAGTTGTTCTGGAAACATTGAGCATGGGTCTTAGGGCTCCTGTCACTCTTCCCTGGTGCTAGTAGTGAGAAGAGAGCAGGTCCCAAGTGATGATGGTTCTTAATGAACCAGTAGTCCAGATTATGCCATGGCAGGTTTAGATAGGGTAGACAGAAGAAGATTGTTCCAGTTGCCAAATGGTAGCATTTATATTACAACTCCAAGTATTCATAAACATGGTACTATATTTAAATTGGGTTGAGTCAGACATGGCCAACAGGGGGAGAGCACAGCACATGGTTCTTACGTCCCACTGTTAAAATTCTTCAGCGTAGAAGTCCCCAGTAGTGGTATGCAAAACATCTCTCAGTCAGGAATATGTGAGAAAACTTGCATAATGGTGGGTTTGTAAAGCCACTGGCACTTGAGAAAGGCTTTGGACGGGAGCAATCGCTAAAGTTATTGACATTAAGGGGTTGGAACAGAACAGATGCTGACAGGAGTACTGCAGCATGTTGTAAACCTTGTAGTTCCTACACAATAGATGGAAGTTTAGGAACATCTCTGTTAATGCTGTTAGTGCTCAGATTGGATGCTGGATGCTCAACGCCAACAAAGTATGGTAGACAAGGCATTCATAAGGATTTGGCATCCCAACCATTCCATTCTGCGCTATTATACTCCGGGCTGAATTGGGTTGAATAGTCCTGGTGATTCTGAAGGCAATCACTGGTATTCTTCTGCTGCTTGTTAAATAAATTCAGTGACAACTCTGGTCCTATCAGGAGTCCCTAACATTATACTGGAGAATCTACCACTTTGATCCTATGCCATTGAGACCCGGTATGCGAATTAAGAATCCATTCATTTGAAGTCATTGATTTGAAGTAGGTTTGCCAATCTAGAAATTAAGAGGTAAAGCTAAATTACTTATTTTTCATTGATTTTTATAAAACTTTGTTAATTTCTTTGTTTTTTTTTACATTTTAAGTAATATGTTTCAATATTTTAATTGAATGTCAGATTTTATTTAGAATTGCAAAGTAAGTCTTCTGAGTTTGAGAGGAGACAAAAGTTCAACCCCAGCCTTTTCTCCTATCAAAGTTTTTCATGGTGTTCAATGGCAGGGTCTAAATGTACACCATGCCTTCTTGGCATTCCACCTTGACAGAGGTCACTTCAGTCCAATGGGTCTGCTTGATTGACTTGTGAATTCTAGGCTAAATAAATGCGAATGGCTAGGCAGGGGACACTAGTGGCGAATCCTGCTCAGTTTGGCCCAGTCCTACAGATGGATTACAAGGTGTAAGTTCAAAAATGCCATAAGAAACAGTACTTAGAAATATTGTGAACGGTGAGGAGGACAGTAAAGCTTGCGGGAGGATATGAGGTAGGCTGGCAGAACGGTCAAAATTTGAAACCATGAAGAATGATGTAATAATCATCGGTAAAAGCGATAAGGGTAAACAGTAGCGATTATTTAGCTCAGTTCCAAAAGGTGAGTTGGAACTGAGGTAGCTGGATATATATGTCCATAAATCTTTGAAGATCAAAGAAACTCTCAAGAGAGTTGTTGCCAAGGCAAATAGGAAACCAGACTTCTTAAACCGAAGCACAACATAAAAAGCAGGGAACTTTTGTTAAACCTTCATCAAATATTGGGTTTGACAGTAAATGTGGACTTTCAGTTATCTCCGTATGAGTAGCACACATTTCACTTCATCTCCACTTACTACGTTTTTTCTAGTGTTGCATCATTAAATCTTGAAGCTGATACTCTCTTCAAGTCACAATGATATCCAGAACTTCTTGTTACTCACCCTATTATGTTCCTTAAGCCCAAGATGAGTGAAATTGAAGAGATATTGTTAGCAATTGTGTTGGCAGTACAATGCCGGATATGACTAGTCCACATAAACCATGAGTGCAACTCAGTGTTTTCCCCAAAGCTCCTTCTCCCTTACCTCATCCAATCTCAGCACCAATAGCATGGAAAGCTCAGTGATTTTATTATCATTAAGATGGAAATTATTTCCAGGTAGATAAACTGCTGCTCTCTCCTTTGCTCTTGAGTGCCTGTTCAGTATTCTAATGTGATTTCCACTTCTGTCTGCCTGAACGTTGCTTTTTCTCCAGTTTCTCTCATTTCATCTCATAGGATGAAACAATGGAATCATTCTGTTGTATGTGGAATCAATAGAGAGAGAGCAGAAGAGATTCAATAGGATATTGCCTGGAATGGATGGTTATAATCATTTGAAGACACTGAATGATCTGATTACTTCCTTCTAGGAAGGGATGAAAATGTTCATAAAATGATGAGGGATATTCAATAGAATAGATAGTCAGAATCTTTTTTTCTCAAGGCAGGGGAGTCTAGAAATAGGAGGCACAGGTTTAAGGTGAGAGGGAAGAAACTTAAAAAAGATCTGAAGGATGAGTTTTTCACACAGAAGGTGGTGGATATCTGGAATGAGCTGCCAAAGGAGATGGTGGAGTCAGGTTCAATTACAATGTTTAAAGTTGTTTGGACAGGTACTTGGATGGGAGTGGCGTCGAGGGCTATGATCTTAATTTTGGCAAAGGAGGTTAGAGTAGATAGGCATTTTGATTGGCATGAACAAGGAGGCCCAAAAGGGCCCATTTCTGTGCTTTAGATATCTGTGATTCTGGCACAGGAAGTTATTTAGCCTGTTGAGTCTAGCCCTGTTCCCTGTTCAGCAATGCAGTCTATTCTATTCCCCTTCTCTTTGCCTGAGGGATTACCCTACATTTTACCTATCTGATTCCCTTTTGAAAACCTGATGTACAGCTTCCTCTGTTCTACAGACAGAGAGTTCCAGATCATAAACATTCCCCTTAAATAAATTTTATTCTCCTCAAAATTTCTGTATATTTTTCCTGTCAATTTGAAACTAGGTACTGTGGTCTGTGAAAAATCTGGCAACGGGAACAACGCCAGATCAAACCAGCAGAACCTCTAGCTCTGGGGTTCCCGACCTTTATTATGCCATGGGCTCCTACCGTTAACCGAGGGGTCCATTGATCCCAGATTGAGAACTCCTGCTCTGGCCCATCACTCACCTACCAACTGTTTCTGTCAACCAGATTTGAAAGTTACATTTCTGGGTTCACTTCAGTCTCACACTGCACCATTCTAGGTTAAAAAAAATCTATGTTAGCCCACAGACCCTAGTGACTGACTACCTCCTCAATTCACTGATTTTGCCACTGAATGAGAAAATGAGAGACAAATCTAATTAATATTATTCTTGCAAGGTCAAAGGAAAATTTATCTTGAAAACAAAACAACTTCTTTAAAATAAACCATGTGCCATTAATTATGGAGAAAGAAGAATATTGTATGAGAGTGTACAATATTCACATGCTTTTAAAACACTGATCAGTAAGTACAATTAAATATATTGCCCTTGGCAGAGATTTCACAGTACATTGATGATTTGGAAGAGGGGACTGAGTGTAGCGTGCAAAATTTGCTGATGACACTAAACGGAGTGGAAAAGCAAATTGTACAGAGGATGTGGAGAGTCTGCAGAGGGATATAGATAGGTTAAGTGAGTGGGCCAAGGTCTGGCAGATGGAATACAGCAATGGCAAAGGATGATGATGATTATGAAGACACGTAGTCCTCTTTTATTGTCATTTAGTAATGCCTGCATTAAGAAATAGTACATTATTTCCTCCGGTGTGATATCACAAAACACAGGACAGACCAAGACTGAAAAAACTGACAAAACCACATAATTATAACATATAGTTACAACAGTGCAACAATACCATAACTTGATGAAGAAGTCCATGAGCACAGTAAAGCTCAAAGATTCTCAAATGTCCCACATCTCATGCAGACGAGAGAAGGAAGAAAAACCCTCCCTGCCATGCCGACCACAATCCGACTCTGAGTCATCCGAAAACTTCAAGCTCTGATCAGCTCTCCGACACCGAGTACTGAGCGCCATCTCTGTCCGCACGATTCGACCTCCTTCTCGGTCGCCAAAAGCAGGCAAGGCCGGGGATTTTGAGGCCTACCCTCTGAAAGATTCCCGACCACACAGTAATGATAGCAGCGAACAGGCGTTTCAGAAATTTCTCCAGATGTTCCTCTGTGCTTTCATGTCCATTCTCCATCAAATCAGAATTGTCCACGGCCCCTATCTAACAGATACGATATCATTTTTCACCGGAGGGCTGTGCACACGCAGACACGCCGCCATCTTCTCCTCCCGCGAGATCATCCACTTTGGAAGGAATAATAGAAGAGCAGGTTATTATTTAAATGGTGAAAGATTGTAGCATGCTGTTGTGCAGAGGGATTTGGGAGTGCTTGTTCATGAATCACAAAAAAGTTGGCTTGCAGGTACAACAGGTTATTAAGAAGGCAAACGGAATGTTGGCCTTCGTTGCTAGAGGGATTGAATTCAAGAGCAGGGAGGTCATGCTGCAACTATGCAGGGTACTGGTGAGGCTGCACCTGGAGTACTGTGTGCAGTTCTGGTCTCCATACTTGAAGAAGGATATACTGGCTTTGGAGGTAGTGCAGAGGAGGTTCACCAGGTTGATTCCAGGAATGAAGGGGTTAACCTATGAGGAGCGATTGAGTAGCCTGGGACTTTACTCTCTGGAGTTCAGAATAATGAGAGGGGATCTTATACAAACATACAAAATTTTGAAAGGGACAGATAAGATAGAAGTAGGAAAGTTGTTTCCATTGGTAGGTGAGACTAGAACTAGGGGACATTGCCTCAAGATTCAGGAGAGAAGATTTAGGATGGGGATGAGGAGAAACTGTTTTTCCCAGTGAGTGGTGAATCTGTGGAATTCTCTGCCCAGGGAAGCAGTTGAGGCTTCTTCACTAAATATATTTAACATACAGTTAGATAGGTTTTCACATAGTAGGGAAATTAAGGGTTATGGGGGAAAGGCAGGTAGATGGAAATGAGTTTACGGACAGATTAGCCATGATCTTCTTGAATGGTGGGGCAGGCTTGATGGGCCGGATGGCCTACTCCTGCTCCTGTTTCTTATGTTCTTATGTTCTTATTTATTGCTCTCCATCATCTCTTTCTCTCCCTCCACTCCCATCCAATTCCATTAACTCTGTGGTATCGTACAGCTTGTGCAACATTCGTTTTCAGAATGGGTGTTGCTTTCTACAAATATTGGTAAAGCCTGGAATGATTATCATTTGCCCTTGCCACCCTAATTAGTAGATCCATCTCTATCCCGGTCCGTTCCCTAAAGCCATACCTTGGAATGGATCAAACCATTAAGAAAATTTGCATAAATTTTATCAGGAGTTGAGGTTCTTACACAAAGATTCCCTATTTCCAGCTATTTCCATCAACAATGCAACAATTAATTCACATGCTTAAACGCAATTAAAGCAAAACTCAGCTGGCCACCCACCACAGTCTACATATTTAGCTGAATTCAGCTGTACACATCCTAATCTTTGCTGATTCTTGATCAACAATACACTTAACCTCATTGGCTTTATGTCCTCCCTTCCTTCCATGTCCATCAAGCATCTTGCAACTTACCAATCTCTCTGCAATCCTCCATTCCCTTATTGTCAGCCACTTGTACCATATCCTTATGTACATTTTATTAGTGTAGTCACTGGCTACATCAACTATGGGACCCCTTCCATCCTACCCAGAATCTCTCGGCCCCCTGCTGTCAGGCAGAAGGTACTGCAGCACAAAAGCCAGAACTGTCAGTCTGGGCAACACACATCAAAGTTGCTGGTGAACGCAGCAGGCCAGGCAGCATCTCTAGGAAGAGGTACAGTCGACCTTTCAGGCCGAGACCCTTCGTCAGGACTAACTGAAGGAAGAGTTAGGAGGAGATTTGAAAGTGGGAGGGGGAGGGGGAGATCCAAAATGATAAGAGAAGACAGGAGGGGGAGGGATGGAGCCAAGAGCTGGCCAGGTGATTGGCAAAAGGGATATGAGAGGATCATGGGACAGGAGGCCCAGGGAGAAAGACAAGGGGGGGGGGACCCAGAGGATAGGCAAGGGGTATAGTGGGAGGGACAGAGGGAGAAAAAGGAGAGTGAGAGAAAGAATGTGTGTATAAAAATAAATAACGGATGGGGTACGAGAGGGAGGTGGGGCATTAGCGGAAGTTAGAGAAGTTAATGTTCATCCCATCAAGTTGGAGGCTACCCAGACGGACTATAAGGTGTTGTTCCTCCAACCTGAGTGTGGCTTCATCTTTACAGTAGAGGAGGCCGTGGATAGACATGTCAGAATGGGAATGGGACATGGAATTAAAATGTGTGGCCACTGGGAGATCCTGCTTTCTCTGGCGGACAGAGCGTAGGTGTTCAGTAAAACGGTCTGCCTGGCCTGCTGCGTTCACCAGCAACTTTGATGTGTGTTGCTTGAATTTCCAGCACCTGCAGAATTCCTGTTGTCAGTCTGGGCAGTAGCTTTCCCCCCGGGCTGTTAGACTTCTTAACGTCCTAGTACACATGTACGCCTTGTCCCCACAGTGTGTCTGCCCTCACAGACACATTCTCATTCTGCACTGGTCGCTTTTCATCTTTTATTGCTGCTTCACAAATACTTATACTTCTGCTTGTTTTATTATAATAGTGTCAGTGACATTGTACTGTCTTACATGAACATACAACTTGCATTCTGTGTCAGCCTGTTAATCTTCAGAGACGTGTGCTGATATTACATTGTGACTGTATGAGCTGGATTGTAACTATATCTGCTGTGTGTGACTATAGGTGCTGCGCCTTGCTCCTTGACTCCAGAGGAACGATATTTCATTTAGCGCACACTGTACATGGGTATGGTTGAATAACAATAAACTTGAACCTGAACTTGAACTGGAACTAAGTAAACTCACTAAATCTAGCTTCTTCCTCCTTAAAACTTGCCCATTTTCCTTCACACCATTCTGTGGGCTGGATGAATAACACTACCCAAAAAAAAGCTGTATTAATGTTACCGCAGATGATAACTCACTGCTGGGTGTCTTTACATAAAACATTTAGCCCAGAATAAGAAGTGTATTGGAAAGTCATCTCCGTTGCTCCTGCTTCTTCATCATGTTTTCACTGTCCTGGAAGTGCAGAGAAACTCCCGTCCCAACATAAATGTGGCGTTGCAAACTCTGCAAAGCTACAGTGGTGGAGCAAGATCAGATTTGTGGAAACGGTTGACCTGTTGCTCATTTGCTGCAGGTTCAGGTTTTCCGATGGCCACTCAGTGGTGCTGTTGCATCGTAAGGATGAGAACTGTTCACAGTTCACAATAGATGATTTATAATTTGGCATTAACAATGAAAGAGCAAATGAGCTATTTGAAACATCTTTTATTAAATACAAAGTTATTAACAATGAATAAAAAATCCCCAGAAACCTCATCAATTATGATGAATATTAGACACCTCTCGAAGACCTCATAACTCAATAGGTTCAAAATCACAGAAAAGTGTCCAAGTTACCTTTTGTCTTGTCTTTCGCGAAGTGATTCCAATATTTCTCCTTTCAGCAGTTCAGAAACTCATGTAGGGCCTCAGAGGAGTGGTAGGCACCCCATTCTCATGGCAAATTCCGTAACATCATTAATGGAACACAAATGACTACGGAACTTTGTGGATTTGAAAATTAGTAAACAGGTGTGGAGGGTTCAAAACTTGTACAAAGTAACTGAATATCAACCGAAGTACTAAATACTGCAAAGCTAGAAATCCAAAATAAAGTAAAAATGCTGGAAATGCTTAGTAGGTTAGACAGCATCTGTGGAGAGAGAAACAGTTAATAATTCAGGTTGATGATCATTTATCAGAACTGTCTGGCCTTCTATAAGCATCCCTAGAGGAACACTTTGGATCTAGTGATCAAACTTCCATTAGTCTCAAGATAATTAGAGAGAAGGATAGGACTAGTCCTCAGGGAGATTCTAAATTTGAGAAAGGCCTATTCTGACGGCATTAGAAGGGATCGGTCAGCATGGATTTGGATCGGCAGTTTTCTGGCAAAAAAAAAGATGTTTAGTTAGTGGGAGGTCTTCAAAAGTAAAATATTGGGAGCACAGAACCTACATGTTAATAAAAGGTGATGTTAACAGGTTTAAGGAAACTTGTTTATCGAGGGATATTGAAGCCCTGGTAGAGAATAAGGAGGAGGTATCACAGTTAGGATCAAATGAGGTGCTTGCGTAGTATAAGAACTGTAAGAAAATACTTAAGAAAGAAATTTAGAGGATTAACAGAAGACAAGAATTTGCTTTGGCAGACAAGGTGAAAGAAAATCTCAGAGGTTTCTATGGGTATAGTAAGAACAAAAGGCTAGAAAAGGCCAAAAATTGGTCCTCATGAAGATCAGCATAGTCATCCATGCATTAAGCCAAAAAAGACGGGAGAAATATTAATTTTTTTTTGCATTTGTATTTACTTGGGAAGCAGACACAGTGACTATTGAACTGAGGCAAAACAATTGTGAGATCATGGACTGTATCTGGATTGCAGAAGAGGGGGCTCAAAGATTTGAAGATTCAAAGTACATTTTTTATCCAAGTATGTATGCAGTATACAACCCTGAGATTCTTCCCAATACAGCCATGAAACAAAGAAAATCATGGACTATACCCATGACTTGGCCTCCTCTGCCATTTTTCCATTGGCGGAAGAGTCTATAACCAGAGGGCACAGCCTCAGAATAAAAGGAGGTCCATTTAGACCAGAGATGAAAAGGAATTTCATGAGCCAGAAGGTGGTGAATCTGTGGAATTCATTGCCACAGATGGCTGTGGAGACCAAATCATTGGATATACTTAAAGCTGAGATTGATGGGTTCTTAATTAGTGAGGGAGTCAAAGGTTACAGGGAGAAGGCAGAAGAATGGCATTGAGGGGGAAAATTAATCAGCAATGATTGAATGGTGGAGCTGAGTTTATAGGTTAAATGACCTAATTCTGCTCCTGTGTCTTATGCTTTATGTCTTATTTCTTGATATACTTTCTAATCTTCAAGGAGGTGGTTGTTGTTATCTTTCATCACTGAACTATAGTTCGAATTTCTGATTCTATTTTGCAATGTAATTGAATATTGTTTAGTTGCCCAGACCCCAGTGATATATTTTTATTCCTACATCCCTTAATAGTAAAGTTGAGTTTGAGAGGGCTGAGAGCTTCAAATTGATAGTAGTGAACATTACCAATGGTCTGACCCAGTCCAACCATGTAGGCACCACTGCCAAGAAAGCTCACGAGGGTAATGAAATTTGGCATGTCCCCTGGTGACCTTTATCAATGCACCATAGAAAACATGGATGTATTATGGCTTGGCATTGCAACTGCCCTGCAGGTGACCGCAAGACACTGTGGAGAGTTGAGGACACAGCTCAGTACATCATGAAAACAAGCCTCCCTTCTGTAAACTCCTTCTATGCTTCTCACTCACTCAATAAAACAGTCAGCATAATCAAAGCCCCCGCCCACCCTGGCTATTCATTCTTCTTCCCTCTTCTATTGGGCAGAAGGTAACAAAAACCTGAAAGTACATATCAGCAGATTCAAGGGCTGCTTCTATTCCACTGTTAAAGACCATTAAATAACTCCTTAGTGTAATATGTTGAACATTTTAGCTCACAATCTACCTCATGATGTTCTTGCACTTTGTCTACCTGCTGTAGCTGTTACACTTTATTCCGTGTTGTTAGTATTTTACCTTGTTCTGCCTCGATACACAGTGTAATGATCTGATCTGTATGAACAGTATGCAATAAAAAAACTTTTCACTCCATCTCAGTGCATGTGACAATAATAAAGTAACACTAATCCCAGCGCCAATAGTAAAGAGAAGTCAGGTAACAGCCATTACCTGTGAAGCGTAACAATCAGGTTAGAATTTGTATATTTAATGCTGGTGTCCTCCACATGGGTGACGGTCAGTCATCTGACTGCCACAAGCCAATGAAACCAGGGCAGCGCAGGATTTGCTAAAGGGAGGGACTGCTGCACTCCACTACCAGTTAGGCAGAATCACTGAGGGATTGCCGAGTGGCGGATATGTATGTAGCTTCGACTCATGGTAGGAAGCTGATAAACAGCAGCTTGATGTTGTGCGTGCTGCAAGAGACCTAGAGAGGGAAAGTGAGGGTGCTCGGTGAGAGACTCACCTGTATTTCTTCTGTCATTAAACCACCTGCATTCCTTCTGTTATTAAACCATTTTTTCTTTAGATCACAGGCATACCACATTGCTGTTGATCTCCTCTGCCAAACCCAACTACAACTTCTTGGCTTTTCCGAAAGATTTGTTCTTCCCCCTGAGCCCACAACAGCATGTCCAGGGAGCTCAAAAGAGGTTATGGCATTTGATTGCTAACTTTTCCATTGCATCAATTCTCTCCCCTATTTCCCTGCTTCAACTGCTTTAACTCCAATATGCTTGTTCTTGTTGGATTATTCCTCTAGGGACTGGTGTTTGGATCACATCCTAGGGTTTGGCTCTGTGCACTGGCTTGAACTGATAGAAACCCATATGCTAATGATTTTTTTTGCATTTAAAAGCTGCCAGAAAATACACTTCAACTTATTTGTTTTTGTTTTGTGCACTATCACTTTTCACGCCTCCTGTTCCCAGAACAATTGCACATTAAGAAGTCTTGCTGAAACTTACTTAGTAAATCATTCAACAATCACCACCTCCCCCACCAACCCCAAGCTTCCTTCATGGTTGCATTAAATCATGACTTATCAATACCTAACTTTATTTACCCACATCTGTTCTGTGTCCCTTGATACCCTACAATTTTGGTTTGGTTTTGAAAATTTCCATTCTACTTCTCTCAGCAACCACAATTATGTAAGGCAAAGAACTGTACTTTTCTACAACCTCAGGCAAAAGACACTTCTCAAATTTGTTCTCAGCTCTCATTATAATTGATGTCCCACTTTGCTGTTCTCCCACCTATTCTGTATCAAATACTTAGATTACAAAAGATAGGTGATAGGTGAAGCCAGGTGAGGAGGTGGGTGGGGGAGATGGCATGAAGTAGAGGGTCCAGAAGGTGATTGGTGGAAAAAGAAAAAGGCTGGAGTAGAAGAAATCTGACAGGAGAGGAGAGTAGACCATGGGAAAGAGGGATGGAGGAGCAGCAACAAGGGGAGATGATAGGTAGGTGAGAAGAGAAGGTGAAGTGAAATATATCACCCATTACATCCTGACAAACTCTTTGATTTATCTTGCCCTCTTATCCATTTCTCCTCTTCTAACCTTCAACCAATTACCAACTTCCGCCACTAAATTCCCCCCAGTCCAAGGGCGAAAGAGCTTTAATTTCTGTACATTGATATTAACATCAGCCATAGAAATCCTTTTTCTTTTATGTTAATAACCTTAGACAGTTCAACTCTATTGGACAGGCATGAATTAACCTTCACAAATTCATGCTGACATTGGTTAGCTTACACATTACTTAAGTACTCAGTCATTCTGCCTTTGAAGTTAGATTCCAGTAACTTATCCACAACTGATGTTTGTGGATTCCTGCTTTCCAGTTTTCTTTGCTCAGTTCTTGCCTCTAAGTCAGAAGATTGTAGGTTCAAGTTACATTTCAGGTTTGATCAAAATATCGAAACTTCTATTCTGACAATCCAGTGCTGCGCTGCTTTGGGAGGTGTTGTCATCTGGAAGAGAGATAAAGCTGTATTCTCATTTTCCCTCCCAGAGAGAACGGAAGTTTGGCTTTACTTATCACATGTACACAGAAACATCAAAACACACTGTGAAATGCATCAGTCGTCTCAACAACCAACACAGTCTGAGGACGTACTGGGGGCAGCCCATAGGTGGCACTATGCTTTGGTTGCCAACATAGCATGCCCACAACTTATGAACTCGTATGTCTCTGGAGTGTGGGAAGAAACCAAAGCACCCAGAGAAAACCCACATAGTCACGGGGAGGATGCATAAACTCCTCACAATGGCAGGAATTGTACCCTGATCTCTATCACTGCTACGTGACACTCTAATCACTATGCTACCATGCTGCTAAGGTATATGGTCATAAAGTATTCCTAAGATTACTTTGAAGATCAGCAGTGTTGTTTTACTGATGCATCTACCAGTATCAGAGAAATAAATTAACCAGTAATTGTCATATTGTTATAGTTGCACATGAATTTGTTATTAGCATGGAGTTTAAAACTGGGTTAGGTATTTTTATTTATTTATTGAGCTACAGCGTGGAGTAGCCTTATGGCCCTTCGAGCAACGCCACCCTGCAACGCCCAGTTTAATCATGGGACAGTTTACAATCACCGGGAAAAACCCATGCGTTCTCCACGGAGGTCATAGAGATGACGTTGGAATTGAACTCCAGACTCCGATGCCCTGAGCTAAAATAGCACCGTGTTTACCACTGTGCTAGCGTGGTGCCCTCCCAGAGTATCGAACCCTCCCCACCTCCTTCTCAAGGAAGGAGACATGAAAATCAAGGAACATGAACAATGGAGCCTTCGAACTTCCAGAACATTTGACTGACTTAAACTCCCATAATCTGAACAATTTCCATTATGCTAGAATGCAGAAAATTTGGGAGCATTCGCTGGGTGTTAGGAAGAGTAAGGTTGATAAGTGGACTGAGACGCTTCTACAGATCCAGTATTATCATCATCTTTGAACTTAGCACTGCATTCAAATAAACCGTGACTCAAATATAATTGCTTTAATCGACCGTATTAGATTAAAAGAATGCTTTCACTTTGCTAGCTCGAGAAATGGATACCATACAACTTCTACTAGCTTTGGTATGCTACCTTGCCCACACAAATGGTGCAAACATGTGTTCGCTTTCCAGCTCTGTTATTCACTATCCAAATTAGTATTGGCTAGGCTAGTGGTTTCGAGCTGTAGGTTCGTTTCCAAGAACAAAATCAAGTCAAATAGACAATGGTCTTTTTGAACCCTGGTAAACTGATATTGGGTGGCAGGGTGGAGATACAGTACGTCTCTACCAAAGGAGGTGTAAGGCTGTCCTTCCCTCCTTCCTTCCAATAGACTGCAGGTCATCCTTGGGCAAGATATAGCACCTGCTTAGCCACCACCCCCCCAACCCTGATCAGGGTCACGTGAAGCCATAGGAATAGATGGTGGATGGTTGTATGAGCAGCTTGTGCATATCACAAGTCCTGGTTATGCAATTACTGACGCCATGCAGACAATCTCTGAAAAGTATTTATAATGGCTGGGGTCACCTGTCTTGCGAAGACACTGCCCAGAAGAAAACAATGGCAAACCACTTCTGTGGAAATATTTGCCAAGAACAATCATGGTCATGGAAAGACCATGATCACCCATGTCATACGACATGGCACACAACGAATGAACAAGAGTGATATTGCCTCAAAACACCAACAGTTGTTAATTGCCATGGTACATATCCACCTGGGAGCTGCTTGATGACAACTCTTCATCTCTTTGACATTAATTTGACAATAACCTGATTGTTTTTCCAATATTGGTCCATAAGTCTTCCATAGCATCTCTAACTTATGGCACTTTGTGCAAAACGAACCATGACCTGTGCAAGACTTTTCTGAAACTTTGTCTGTGAATGTTAAGCTCAGGAATTCCGCCTGCAGAAAAGATGTTCTATTCTGCAAATGATCTAAGTTCTAATTATTTCAGCTTCCCTGTGTTGCTTAACCCTCTACTGCCCCCTCACCCCCACACACAAACTAACCCCACACTACTCCTGCCAACCCCCATCCTCACCAACCAACCCCCCAAACCCTCTTCTACCAGTTCCTCACTCTGCCTCGGGCTGTTTGGTTGAAGTCCTGGACATCACTCTTTTTGCCTTCTTCGCTTTTCCACCAGGGAGAAAGTACGTCATACCTGTGAGAGAAAACCAGCTCTTATGGTTTCTCTTACTCTGCCTCCACTAGCTTTTTCTCATCAGTCCAGACGTCTTCATGAGCCTCTGTCTCTTTACAGCACTGCGCAAAAGCCTTAGGCACATACATATACATATATAGTTAGAGTGACTAAGACTTTTGCACAGTGCTATAGTAATTTCATGTAGTGCACTGTACTGCTGCCGCAAAAAAAGAACAAATTTCATGATATATGTGATAAACCTGATTGCAAGGTGACTTGGATAGGTTAGGTGAGTGGGCAAATTCATGGCAGTGGGCAAATTCATGGCAGATGCAATTTAATGTGGATAAATGTGAGGTTATCCACTTTGGTGGCAAGAACAGGAAAACAGATTATTATCTGAATGGTGGCCGATTAGGAAAAGGGGAGGTGCAACGAGACCTGGGTGTCATTATACACCAGTCATTGAAAGTGGGCATACAGGTACAGCAGGCGGTGAAAAAGGCGAATGGTATGCTGGCATTCATAGCAAGAGGATTCGAGTACAGGAGCAGGGAGGTACTACTGCAGTTGTACAAGGCCTTGGTGAGACCACACCTGGAGTATTGTGTGCAGTTTTGGTCCCCTAATCTGAGGAAAGACATTCTTGCCATAGAGGGAGTACAAAGAAGGTTCACCAGATTGATTCCTGGGATGGCAGGACTTTCATATAATGAAAGACTGGATCGACTAGGCTTATACCCTCTGGAATTTAGAAGATTGAGGGGAGATCTTATTGAAACGTATAAAATTCTAAAGGGATTGGACAGGCTAGATGTAGGAAGATTGTTCCCGATGTTGGAGAAGTCCAGAACGAGGGGTCACAGTTTGAGGATAAAGGGGAAACCTTTTAGGACTGAGATGCGGAAAAACTTCTTCACACAGAGTGGTGAATCTGTGGAATTCTCTGCCACAAGAAACAGTTGAGGCCAGTTCATTGGCTATATTTAAGAGGGAGTTAGATATGGCCCTTGTGGCTAAAGGGATCAGGGGGTATGGAGAGAAGGCAGGTACAGGGTTCTTAGTTGGATGATCAGCCATGATCATACTGTATGGCGGTGCAGGTTTGAAGGGCCGAATGGCCTTACTCCTGCACCTATTTTCTATGTTTCTATGATATGAGTCTGTATTGTGGACTGAGAGTGGGAAGGGGGCAAGGAGAAAGGAATCATGGTTGGAAAAGGGGGAAGCGTGAGGGGAGGGAGCAGAGATACATTCTGTAATGAGCAATAAGCTAAATGTATGGAATCAAATGACCTTGCCTGGTGTCTCAGGGCTGTGGGCGTCTGCACCCGAACCACCTCCCCCCCCCCACCATCCGTGGCACTCCTTCTCTGTGCCCTGTCCCACACCTCTCCCGTGGTGCTCCACCCTTGTCATTCCCAACATCCTTTGCTCCTATCAGATTTACAAACTCGCTCTCTGCTTTACAGTGACAAATACAGTAGAGTGCAAAGGTCATTTGCATAGTACTGTATGTGATATGATATTATTGGATAAACTGCCCAGATATTCCTCATCCATCATAATCTGGTGAATGTGTCCAATTTGAATACTAGTACAATTGCTCTATACCTCTCATTAAATCTTTAGTTTAGTAGATTCCCCTTACTGCTACATTTCCTACAGTGATCGTCTTCCATGGAAACCCTATTAACCACGTGAACTGAAAACTATCTAACAAATGAAAAGAAGCTTTAGATATTTATCCCTGCTCTTTAGGCTTAATCCATCAATATTTCTATGATAACATGACAAATTTCAAGTTTTTTTTTGCGGTAGACTGTGGTAAGGTTTTGAGTTTTCTGCCAGGGTGAAGAAAGCAATTAAGGGCAAGTTAGAGTACAGTCTGCTAGACTAAGGGTAAATCACCAGTGTTGAAGAAACAGTTAGATGTTCCTATAATACCCAAGAAATAATAATGCAAGATTGCAACATCTAGTTCCTGATGCGCATTTGTTTAATGAACTGCATTGCTTAAGTCTGTAAAAATGATAGCTGCAATTTGTTCTTGTTTTTTATAACTGATGCCTTCCAGACATCAAGGTAGGTTATTGCTGCATGCAGTCAACCAAGCTGCCTGCCTAACGAAGATAAATGTCATACTCACATAAAGAGCTGCAAGTCTAATCACATTTCAATAGGGGCCAAACAATCTTGGAAGACAAACAGCAACATTTCATAATGCTGCAGAATTTGCCAGAATTCGGGCTGTACTTAGCTGCACTCACATAGGCATGTGAATTCAGATGGAACATAAAAGATCTTAGTCCCTCAACATTCAATTGTGCAGTCTTTGTTTGTTAGATCCTTCTCCACAAAGCGAAGGGTGAAATTGGTATGGTCAGCTCCTAACAATTTTATACAACACATTCCACAAGGAAGTTTTCAATTGTATAAGAATTCCAATTAAGTGATATAAATATAGGGAAGTAGAACAAGTGAAAATGCAGTGGGCAGTTTTGCTGGTGTTGCAAAGGAAGTGAAGTCAGTATTTCTTTACTCATTTACCAAGAAACATAGGGCTACTTTGCAATAGGAGGATATGGCACCATGTGGTTCTTTCTAGGCAGATTTGTAAGGGCGCTGCAAGGGTGAAGACTGGAAACAAGGTTCAAAGGTGCTCTGCTGAGGAGGTATTATCAGAGCATTCTACCTGATGGGGCAATACAGGAATAATGCTGAAACACGTCAGTGTTGTGCGATTGACATAAGTAGATTTCCTATGAAAACCTATTGTCAGGTTCGTTACATTACTTTTTGAGCAGGGCCATGGGGCGTTCAAATTGAAAGCCGCATTTGACTACATGGACATAGTAATTGCACATATAGGCAAGCTTTCCTTTCTTAAAACATCAACTAATGCTTCCAAAGAATGTAAGATGTAGATTTGATTGAAGCTCTTGTAATAACATCTGTAAAAGCTTTCTTTTTAACTTATGCAGTTGCGCAATCAGAGATTCTTCATGGAGGTTTATTACTAACCAACTGAAATACATCAGTTCAGCCATAATCAGATCCACATATTCCCTGGCAAATTCATACTTGCTGTGTCTATAATGCAATCAACAGTTATATGTTAAAATCTTAGATGAAAAGAGACGGTTCTAGAGTTGTGTGATTGTGTAAACGGAATTAGAGAGAGTCAGCAGTCCATATATACTGTAGTTCTATTAAAGCAGGCTGCTAATTCTCTATCATCAGTTTTACATTATCACACGGACAGAATCTATCCAGATATAATGCTGCAAATTAGTGTCTGCATATGCTCCTGTATCCAATGATCTTGTATTACAATTCATACATTGAGAACATCTCTGTTACAGAGTACAGTGTCCATTTCATGACTTTACAGGTTGCTAGATAAATGAAGGTGTTGGAGTTTCTAATCGTGTATATGATAGAAATAGCAAACAAAAAAACCTCACAACTATTGTTTCTAAGCTCAGAATTATTGACCAGTGTTATTTCTCTGAAAGCTGTTATGGACCTTCAGCAAATGCAATCACATTAATGAAAGTCTTAGTGCTGTTTGCCAGCCAGCACACACATAGTGCTTCCATCGTAACTTTCCTGTAATAAAGTTAGTTGCACAATAAATACAGGTATTACTGCAGCAGTATAATGACTGGGGTAATTGTATGTGTCTGCTCAGCAATTAGAGACTCACAATCTGGGAACGTGAATGCAAATCACTCTGTGAAGTTATGTAAAAAACAAGCAAGCATTCGGAGTAGCCACTTAATACCTCAGCACATTCTACCACTCTATGGAGTCAGGCAGATCTGTGACCTTTCACCATTGATGATAACTTTGGTTAATTGAAAACTATCAAGCTCAAGATTAAAATTGGCAATCTATCTGCCATCAAATGTTATTTGTGGAGCAGATATCCAAAGACGTGCTATACTTTGCACATGAAATTTTAAAATAATTTTACTCCTGAATGGGCTGGCTCTAATCTGTACATCTGACTTAATTTCTCCAAGAAAGGAAATGTGTTTTTTTTTCTTTATTTCTCATATTAAATTTTTAATCAAATCAGTCCTTCGATTTCTTGATTCACAGAATACAAATCTGATTTGTGGAATCAATCCCTAAAACATTTCTTGATCTGGGACAGTTCAGGTGAATATTTGCAGTATTTCTTCCACAATACAAAGAGTGGTGATCTTAAGCATTCACAGTTTCACAGCTAAATCCTGAACAAGTCTTTGCAGAGCCAAAGCATAATTCCATCCTTTTTATGGTAATCCAATGGGGATATCGGAAAAAGCTTTGAAATTTTAATGATCTATATACAACCTTCTTTGGATCGCAACACAATTTTTAGTTTCTCAACATTTAGATAATACTCTGTCCTATCATTTTCAAGCCTAAAGATGATGCTGCATTTATTTATACAAAAATCCATTTCCAAAAGGTTCTCCAAGTAATTTTATAATCCCATCAGCATTGCTTACAATTCTGATTTTTTTGTTATCACCAGATTTTGATATGGGCTTTTCCATTATCGAAGTCATTTAAAAATAGGGAAAGTGGTTGTACCCTCAACAAATTCTGCCAAGTTGAGTATCTAACCATTTTCTTCTTCTCTCTCCTATCCTTCAGACAAGTGTCTTTTTCGAAGTCCATTGAAATAATATCCCTTGACGTTTTCTGGTCCTCTGAATGGTAGTTCAACCTTAAGTTTGTGTTGAAGACACAAATTTGTATAATCACTTACATTAAGGTTATAAAGAAATTTAGAAAACCAAAATATTAATAGAAAGGGCAAAAACTGCATGGGTTGATGTGCAATTTAAAAGTGACATTACACTGTTGAATCTCTAAGACCACATTTAATGATCCTAAATAAAGTGAGTCCAGCAGTACCAGTCAGGCTTTTCATGCATACTCATATCATAACATTGCAGAAGTACTCTCTAATTAGCTACAATTGAACAATTTTGTTCATGTAGAACAAATCTATTTACGTCAAAGTACACAGTGCCTATAAAAAGTATTCATCCCCTCTTGGAAGTTTTCATGTTTTATTGTTTTACAACATTGAATTACTGTGGACTCGATATTTTTGACACTGATCAAAAGAAAACAATTCTTTCATGTCAAAGTAAAAACAGGTCTCTATAAAGTGATCTAAATTAATTACAAATATAAAACATGCAATAATTGATTGCATAAGTATTCACCTCTTTAATATGACACACCAAATCATTATTGGTGCAGCCAATTTGTTTTAGAAGTCACGTAGTTAGTTAAATTGAGATCAACGTGTGCAGTCAAGGTATTACAAATGATTATAGTAAAAATACACCTGTATCTGGAAGTTCAACTGTTGGTGAGTCAGTATCCTGGCAAAAAAATACACCATGAAGACAAAAGAACACTCCAAGCAACTCCACAAAAAAAGGTTTTTGAAAAGCCCAAGTCAGGAGATGGATACAAGAAAATATCCAAGTCACTGAATATCCCTTGGAGTACAATTACGTCAAACATCAAGAAATGGAAAGAATATGGCAAAGCTGTAAATCTGGCTAGAGCAGGCTGTCCTCAAAAAATGAGTGACCGTGCAAGAAGGGAACTAGTGAAGGAGGCCACCAAGACAACTCTGGAGGAGTTACAAGATTCAGTGGTTGAGATGGGAGAGACTGCACATTCAGCAACTGTTGCCTGGGTGCTTCACCAGTTGCAGCTGTATGGGAGAGTGGCAAAGAGAAAGCTACTGTTGAAAAAAGCTCACATGAAATCTTGGCTAGAGTTTGCCAGAAGGCATATGGGGGACTCTGAAGTCAGCTAGAAGAAGGTTCTATGGTCTGATTAAACCAAAATTGAACATTTTGGCCATCAGACTATATGTTATGTTTGGCGCACACTGCAGCAGGTCCTGGAAGGCTTGTGGGTAGAGGATAAAATGAATGTAGCAAAATTCAGGGAAATCCTGGAGGAAAACCTGATGCAGTCTGCAAGAGAACTGCAACTTGGGAGAAGATGTGTTTTCCAGCAAGAAAATGACCCAAAGCATAAAGCCAAAGCTACACAGGAATGTCTTAAAAACAACAGAGTGGCCAAGTCAGAGTCCAGACCTCAATCCAATTGAGAATTGGTGGCTGGATTTGAAAAAGGCTGTTCACTCATGATGCCCATGCAATCTAACAGAGCTTGAGCAGATTTGTAGAGAAGAATGGAGAAAAATTGCAGAGTCCAGATGTGCAAAGCAGATAGAGACTATCCACACAGACTCAAGGCTGTAATTGCTGCCAAAAGTGCATCTACTAAATACTGAATTGAAGGGGGTGAATACCTATGCAATCAATTATTTTGTGTTTTATATTTGTTATTAATTTATATCACTTTGTAGAGATCTCTTTACTCTTTGGCACAAAAGAGTCTTTTTCTGTTGATCAGTGTTAAAGAAAAGCCAAATTAAATCCATGGTGATTCAATGTTGTAAAACAATAAAACATGAAAACTTCCGAGGGGTGTGAATACCTTTTATAGGCACTGTATACAGAAACGTGATATATATCACTGTGCTTTGCTTCATTATAGCACTGCAGATTTGCAGTCCGTTATAGAAGCGTAGTAAGGCAATGGTCCTCAACATGGGCCATATGGCCCTCCCAGGGTCCATGTCAGATTTTTTAGTGGCCACAAGTAAAAGGCAAGAAACTTGGGGGCCATGGAAGTTTCTGAATGGATCATGATAAGTTTACTGTTTTAATAAAATATTACTAAAATATATAATAAATAAACAAGAAACGGATATATGTAATTTAATTGGAATCCTAAGCAAGATGAATGTGAAAGTATGCTAGATGATGTAAATGAGGCAGCAAAACAGCTTAGTCTGTGTGTGTGTGTGTGTGTGTGTGTGTGTGTGTGTGTCAGGGGGGTGGTAGCATGTTAATTGTGACCTCTGTTCCTGCTTGACCACACCACAATCACCATTCACACCTGGCACTGCAGCTCATGAGCCCTGCTCCACATCCACCCCAAATCACAAACCGCAGGTAGGGCGGGGCTGTCTGCAAGGCCAGTCAGCGAGTATGCAGCAAGAGCTGGTTCTCTGCATTTCACTGATGCATGTATTTTAAATTAGAAGCTTTGATACACTATTATTTTTTGAATACACCTATAACATAATATTTGACATTTTATAATACCTATAACCTGTTGAAACATTAATATTGATTGTCTATTAGAATAATTAGTAGTTGACAAACAATACTTCAGCAACTAACAGAGACAATGGAGGGTGGGGACCACAGAGGTAAATATAGTTACAAGTGGGCCATGAGCAGAAAAAAATGTTGAGAACCACCTTACTAAGGTTTCTGTACAATATAAATCATGTTCATTTAAATGATATAATTTATATTTGAACAACACTTTTACTGTAACTCAAAATCATACTGTAGTTTTAAAAAATTCCACAGTTTAAAAATATTTTGAGTGGAGGAATATAAATGAGGACACTTTTTTGAGGTGGGCAGCGTTGCAGACTAGCGCAGATAGACATCTTGGTTCGCATTAACAATTTGGGCGAAGGGGTTGTTTGTGTGTTGGTCACTCAGAGGCTGTGTTATCAGGAACCAGCAGGAGGCTGGTTCACTTTGCCTTTCACTGACGCATGCATGTTAAAATAAAAGCTTTGATAGTGGCCAGTGAGTGCATAACTCTTATGGCCGTACGCTGCTCGACGGGCTTTGCACCCAACTGCACTCTGCATGAGTTCTCCTTTTCCAGCTTCCATTTCTTACCCAATTATCACTTCACTGACTGTTTCTGGTGGTCCAGTTATGGTAACACAAGAAAAATTAATGCAGAAATAATATATCCAACCTTGCAACTATGAACTCTCTTTTGCCCTTTCAGACATTAATTGACTCCTATACCCAAGTCTTCAACCCTTTGATTTTCTCCTTGCCTTTTGGTCACTTTGCAACTTCCTCCTAGATTATCTTCATTCTGGCCTTCTCTCCCTCTTTCACGTTCATTTTCTGGTGTACTATGTCCTCAGGGATGATAGCTGTCAGGCTTCCTGGAGTCCTAAGATTGGATCAAGCCATCCACTTTGAGAATAAAAGCTAATCTAAACAGAATTAGTCAACTAAACTAAAAAAAGACCTGAGCAATTTTAACAACATAAAAATAGAAGAAAAGAAAACCCTAGTGTCGACAACTCCGTTCCTCTCAACCGACACTACAGAGAAGTAAAATAAGTTTGGAAATGGTCAGATTACATCATATGAAAATGCTGAATAAATAGCCTCCAAGTTTTTTCAAATTTAATGGAAGGGTCATAAACCACACTTCTAATTTTTTCCAAATTTAAACACAACATAGTTTGTGAAAACCAGTGAAATACAGTGGGAGGGTCAATCTCTTTCCAATTCAGCAAAATGGATCTTCTAGCCATTAAGGTAAGAAATGCAATCAACCGACGAGCTGAAGAGGTTAAATGATTTGATTCTATCATCGGTAATCCAAAAATAGCAGTAATTGGGTGAGGTTGTAAGTCTGTATTCAAAACCGTTGAAATAATATCAAAAATATCTTTCCAATATTTTTCCAACAAAGGACATGACCAAAACATGAGAGTTAAAGAAGCTATCTCGGAATGACATCTATCACATATAGGATTAATATAAGAATAATAATGAGATAGTTTATCTTTGGACATATGAGCCCTGTGCACTACCTTAAACTATATCAGCACATGTTTAGCACATATAGAGGATGAAGTAACTAACTGAAGAATTTTTTCCCATTTTTCAATCGGTATAATAATCTTAAGTTCTCTTTCCCAATCAGTTTTAATTTTATTAGAAACATCAGGACATAAATTCATAATTATATTATAAATAATTGCTACAACACTTTTCTGAGAGAGATTTAGATCTAAAATTTTTTCCAAAATATCCATTGGATATGGGTATGGAAAATTAGGAGAAACAGTAATTAAAAAGTTTCTAATCTGTAGGTATCTAAAAAAGTAAGATCTGGGTAAATTATATTTATTAGAAAGTTGATCAAAGGACATGAAACAATTATCCAAAAATAAATCATGAAAACGTACTATACCTTTGATTTTCCAATCAAAGTAAGCTTGATCCATAGTGGAAGGTTGAAAAAGGAAATTAGAGGGTTTTACTTTTTTCTTTTTCTTTTTTTTTCCATGATTTTTGTCTAGATATTTTCTTTTTGTCCTGTACTATTCATTGGTATCCTATATGATCGGGAGTTTTGTCAATTAAATACTATTTGGTTTTATAATTACTCATGTGTATAACAATGTATTCCCAATAACTTTGTATTATTGCTATGTTATGTTTATATTCTATGAAACTAATAAAAAGATTGAAAAAGAAAGAGAATAAAAGCAACAAATCCATTTCAACTATTTGAAATGGAGGTTGAGCAGATTTTCAAATGATCTGCTGACTTCTTTATTAGCAAGCATCCATGTCAAAAATTATTCTTGTTGTCTGTAACATTTCTCCAAGGCATTAACTTCACATGTGGTAAAACTATTAGACAAGCACCACTAGCCTGAGATTGACAAGCAATCTGCTGGAGAAACTCAATAGGACTTGCAACATCTGAGGGAGGAGAGGAATTGTTTATGTTTTGGGTCAAGACGCTGCATTGGGGCTGAGGATGGAGAAGGAAGATATCCAGTATAAAGTGGAGAAGGGAGAATGCTGAGACAGGGGACTGAGGTGATTAGCGGACTGATGAAGGGCGAAGGTTGACAACCCGTCAAGCTAGTCAAGGGGGGGTGGTTGGCAGACAAGGCAGGTCGAGAGGGGGTGGTTGGCAGACTAGATGGGACAAGGGGAAGCTAGTGGATAAAATGCATGGGTAGCAGATAGATGGAACCAGGATGGAGAGGGAGATAAAATTGGTGTGCTATTGGGTCGGGCTGGATTGGAAGAAATGGGAAAGAATGGGACAACTGGAGGAGGAGCAGATGGCAGAGGTTTGTAGCATGGGAACACTCCAAAGGTGAGGGTTACCTGAAATTGGAAAAGGTGTTGTAGACTATCTAGGTGGAATATGAGATGTTGTTCCTCTGGTCTGTGCCGGTCGTCATCCTGGCACTGGAAAAGGCTGAGAATGGACATGTTGGTGTGGGAATGGGTAAGGGGATTGTAATGGAAGGTATCAGACAACTCAGGATAGCCATTGCGGACAGTGCATAGATGCTCTGTGAATAGATTGCCTAGTCTGCGGGTGGTCTCATTTATGTAGAGAAGCAGCAAGTGTAGCAGATGAGGTTGGAGTTAGTGTGTGTCCCAACCTCCAGCCTGAGGCTTTATTCACTGATCTATGACAAATGATTTGATTGACTCTCAATATCTTGTAAACACATACTTTGCTGTCAATATCTTCTGAACATAAAATTGAAATTTTAAAAAGTTGCAGCTGTCACAACAATATTGGATTAACAGCAATTGATACAATATTTTAAGAACATGCAAATAATATGAGATCTTACAATGTTGACTGTTGACTGACACTTATCTTACAAGTGTCTACTTGGTAGCTGTAACAACACTATAATCATATCCTGCTTGTGAAAGCATATCCTTGGCCAAAAGTTTGAAAGGTAAAAAGATAAAGATAAAGATGTTGTAATTTGATTTAGAATGTACAGTATATTTGTGCTGGAAAAAATGAAGACTTTAATAAATGGATGGTATGAGGTCTCAGCACAATGCAAGTCTGTGACTATTTTTCATAAATATCTTCAATGCTCCAAGCAATTGTGTGCAAGTCCAAGAGTATTGATGTATTCTACATTCTATGTGCGGCTCTTTTCCTTGTATATGGTGACATTCTGTGTAACACCTCTATGCAAAATCTAGCTCAATGTCTCAGTTTTGTTCTTTGTTCCAGCAGTATTGAAATATAGCAATAAAATAAAACTTGTAGAAATTCTCAGCAGGTCACCCATCTTCAGTTCTCAGACCAGCATCAACAGACTTTGTACAGAAAAGAGCACAGAGACAGTATTTATTAGAATTACAGAGTCAATCAGCAGGGAAAGAAGCCCTTTGCCTCATTAAGTCTGCACCAAGCACCTAGTTACACTAATTCCACATTTCCACAAACTATCTCCAGATTCTACCACTCACTTATATGTCAGGGGCAATTTATATTGGTCAATTGTCCTACAAAACCACACTTCTTTCAGGTGTTAAAGGAAAACAGTGCCCAGACACAAACCATGCATTAACAGGGAATCCACACAGATCACACCAGCGACTGGGTCGCTGGGTTAGTAACTCAATGAGCTGTGCCACTGTGGAAACTGTATCTGACTCAAAGATGATTTTGAATTTTTAGAATGGCAGGATTAGATAAGAAATGGTTGCAATCACATTCCTCCAAAGAAAACAGCAACTTTCAGACATGATGAAAAATGTTAGGCATTTGAATTGATCAATACTCACAAAGTGTAGGAGGAACTTAGCAGGTCAAACATCTCTGGAGGGAAGTGAACAGTCAACGGTTCAGGCTGAGACCCTTCAACATAATGGAAAGAAAGGAGGCAGAAACCAGAAAGAAATGGATGGAGCAGGGACAGGAACATGAACTAGCAAGTTTTTCCAGGACAGAAGGAGAAGGCAGGTGGTCGGGGAAGCAGTAAAAAGAGAGAAGCTGGGAGCTGATGGACGGAAGAGTCAAAGGGCTGAAGAAAATGGAATCTGATAGACGAGGACTGTGGACCATGGAATAAAGGAAAGTTGGTTGGGAACCAGAAGGAGGAAGGTGAAGGTGATAGGCAGGTGATGACGAAAGGGTGGGGAAAGAGAAGGTGTAAAGGGGCCACAAAGGTAAGGGAAAACAAAAGGCTGGGGGGAGGACAGAGGGGAATAGTTACTGGAAGTTAGAGAACTCAATGTTGACACTGTCAGTTTGGAGACTACCAAGATGGAATATGAGGTGTTGCTTTTGAAATCTGCATCTGGTGGAGGCAGCCTTGAAAGATAGGACGGTGTGGAAATAAGAAGTGGAATTAAGATGCCTGTCCTTTGGGAGATCTTGATTGTTATAGTGGACGGAGCACAGAACCTATAAAGTGACTCTTCAATCTGCATTGGCTCTCAGTGACCTATAGAAGCTGCACAGGGAGCAATAGATGCAATAAATAACACTGAGATGCTTCACACAGCAGGACTGTTTAGGGCCCTGAATGGTGGCGAGGCAGGAGGTGTCAGGGCAGGTGTGACAGTTAGCATGGTTTTAGGGATAAATGCCTACAGGGGATTGGTAGGGAGAGACAAGTAAACAGGTGGATCACAGATGAAGCGATCCCTGTGGAAAGTAGAGAGGGGAGGGTAAGAGATGATGGGCATTTTGGTAGATCCCAGTAGAGGTGGCGGAAATTTCAGATAATTATATGTTGGATGCATTGGCTCTTGGGGTGGTAGTTGAGGACAATGGGAACTGTCCTTGCTATTTCAAGGGGGGGGGGTCTGGGGTGAGGGCAAATGGGCGTGATATGGAGGAGCAAATCATAAATATGAGAAAATCTGCAGATGCTGGAATTCAAAGCAACACACACACAACATGCTGGAGGAACTCAACAGGTCAGGCAGCATTTATGGAAATGAACAAACAGTCAATGTGAAGGATCTTGGAGAGGAAACTCTGTTTTATAAAGAAGAAGAACATCTTGGATGTCCTGAATGGATAGCCTCATCGTAGGAACAGATGTAGTAAAAACAGAGTAAGTGAGAGAAGGGAATAACGTGACAGGATAGGTAAGGTGTACAGAAGGCAACTGTGGGAGTCAGTGGTTTTATAAAAGATGTTGGTGCATAATCTGGCTCCAGATTTGGAGGCAGAGACAAAGAGGAGGGAGAGAGCTGTCATAAATAGGCCAAGCAAATTTGAGGGCAGGTTGGAAGCAGCAGGAAAGATTAATGGAATTGATTGTCAATGTGCTGGAGAAAGAGTTCGGGACCCTTATCGGCATAGGTTTGGAACAAGGACTGTTCTATGTAGCTGACAAAAAGACAGGCATAGATGGGGGCCATGTAACTGCCAATGGTCACAACCCTTGGTCTGGAGAAAGTGGAAGAACTCATTAAGGGTGAGTACCAGTTCTGCCAGATGAAGGAGGTTGATGGTGGAGGGGAATTGATTTAGTCTGTTATTTAGAAAGCAGTGGGAAGCCTTGTGACCTTCCTGATGGGGGGATAGAAGTGTTGAGGGACCAGATGAGGAAATCAAGGCCAGGGAACTAAAAGTTGTTGAAATGGCAGAGAGAGTGTTTTTTTTTTCATATAGTTTGTGTCCAAACCAAATGATAACTGAGAAAAACACAGAGGTGAAATCATACCTCTTGGTATTGAAGAGTTAAATATCCCAGCATTCTGCTAATGGAATTTCTTATGTTTATTATTCTTATTTTTTCAGGGCATGAGATGACCTCATGATTAGCAGGCTAATCAACATTTCAATTCCCTAAAGCCTCGAGGATTGCAATATATGCCCCTTCTGGAATTGATCATGCCTCATTATGAAAATGCATTTGGGTAAGTAAAACATGTGTGTTTAGCACATAGTTTGTACTATATACCATTGGCTATTGCAGAAGCATACAGTAAATTTTGAAGAGTTTGTTTTCTGGAAAAACACAGTCAGAAGTTTGCTCTTCCAATGTTTTCCCCAATTGTGGCATGAAACAAAAAACTCAGGAAAATGAAATGTTAGCATTTTATTTATAATTAAGTCTAACTTTACTGTAAACTGCAAGCAATGCATTAAACATTCTTTTAATTACAACATACATTATTACATTAGCTGTCATTGCTCAGTGTCAGAGGAGATGACATGGGATCAACACAATATATGGGGTTGTAATCAATGCGGTTGAGATGGGTATGGATGTTGGTGAAGGAGTACCCAAGGAGAGCAGGTGAGTTATAATAATTGAAGTAGATGTAGACTTGCCTGGTTTGGGTGTTCAGTGGGGAGGTCAGGACTGGTCCAGGAGACCCTCTTTAAACCTCACTTCTGCAGAGTGAACAGTGCAGCTGTTTCAGGAGGAAACAGGGAACATTGTTCCTGAGAAAAAAGTGGCCTATTTTCCCAGGAAAAATGTATAACAAATGCGCAAGGTTAAATTGTGACCAAAATCAATGGTAGAATTTCTGGAGTGTCTGAATAAGGCTGGAAAATAGATGCAACTGCATTCTACCACAGAAATAAATGGATTTCAGACTCGTAACACTGAAATAAAAATAATGCATTCTCATTTTTAGGATTTTATTGTGAGCTACATCAACTGCAGATTGCAATAATTACCGTCTAGTCATCAGCAAAATAAGAAAAGGAAGGAGATCAGGCTAAATGATTCAGCTTGCCATTTATGGGGTCAGCTTGGAGAATTCAACATGCTGTCTGGGATGTGGCATCAATGAATTCTTTAAGTATACGGTATAGTTCACCAAGATTTTATCTGTTAGGCAGCAAGGACAATGTTTATATTCAGCATAATTACAATGTCCACCATGTATTTCCTGCAGTTCAAAATAAAAATAAAATAATGCACAGCAAGAATAACTTCATTTCACTGCCGTTGAAACAAAAGGGGAAAGGAAACAGTTTTCTGATCTCAGGCTATATCCTTCAACACCCGTTAATAACTGAAATTCTGTGTATATTTTGTGTCCGCTGTAATGGTATCATGTAGAAAGCATATATATTATTACTGACTCTAGTTCTTCATAGTTGTTCATGTGTACACACGTTTTTCACCAAATTGTGTCACAAAAATCATTCTACATCAGTGAATTTATAAACTTATTTTTCTTCAAAGTGTAAACTAATCATGAAAACAACATTTCTTGATTACCTTTCGAGCTATGGACATAGCATTTGGATACTAATTGTTTTACATCCTCCCTGTATTTGTATTACTGTGAATGAATGGAAAACTGGTGGTTTAAACTCGTTCCATGGTCATAGTTATGATGCTCCAGTGGTTACTGAATAAATTATTCCAGTTTTCCAGGAACTGGCATAATATACAGTGGGATGCAAAAGTTTGGGCAGCCCTGGTCAAAATTTCTGTTACCGTGAATAGCTAAGCGAGTAAAAGCTGACCTGATTTCCAAAAGGCATAAGGTTATAGATGACATATTTCTTTAATATTTTAAGCAAGATTACTTTTTTATTTCCATCTTTTACAATTTCACAATAACAAAAAAGGAAAAGGGCCCGAAGCAAAAGTTTGGGCACCCTGCATGGTCAGTACTTAGTAACACCTCCTTTGGCAAGTATCACAGCTTGTAAACACTTTTTGTAGCCAGCTAAGAGTCTTTCAATTCTTGTTTGGGGGATTTTCGTCCATTCTTCCTTGCAAAAGGCTTCTAGTTCTGTGAGATTCTTGGGCCATCTTGCATGCACTGCTCTTTTGAGGTCTATCCACAGATTTTCGATGATGTTTAGGTCGGGGGACTGTGAGGGCCATGGCAAAACCTTCAGCTTGCACCTCTTGAGGTAGCCCATTGTAGATTTTGAGGTGTGTTTAGGACCATTATCCTGTTGTAGAAGCCATCCTCTTCAGCTTTTTTACAGACGGTGTGATGTTTGCTTCCAGAGTTTGCTGGAAGAAGAAAGCCCTTAACTCTGAATGGAATCACCGGGACGCCATCATTTTGGCATTTTTTTAGCAGGCTTTCTTATTTTTACTAGGCCAATTTTCTAGCTTGATGCTCAACCCAACACAGATGGAAAGCATGCAAGGGAGCCGGCTGGATTCGAACTTGGGAGCCCTTGCTTCGAGGTCCGGCGCTGATGCCATTACGCCACCAGCCGACCTGAATTGGCTGGCATTTAATTGAATTCATTCTTCCCTCTACCAGTGAAATGCTCCCCATGCCACTGGCTGCAACACAAGCCCAAAGCATGATCGATCTACCCTTGTGCTTAACAGTTGGAGAGGTGTTCTTTTCATGAAATTCTGCATCCTTTTTTCTCCAAACATACCTTTGCTCATTGTGGCCAAAAAGTTCTATTTTAACTTCATCAGTCCACAGGACTTGTTTCCAAAGTGCATCAGGCTTGTTCAGACGTTCCTTTGCAAACTTCTGACACTGAATTTTGTGGTGAGGACACAGGAAAGGTTTTCTTCCGATGATTCTTCCATGAAGGTCATATTTGTGCGGGTGTTGCGGCACAGTAGAACGGTGCACCACCACTCCAGAGTCTGCTAAATCTTCTTGAAAGTCTTTTGAAGTCAAACGGGGGTTTTGTTTTGCCTTTCTAGCAATCCTATGAGTAGTTCTCTCGGAAAGTTTTCTTGGTCTTCCGGACCTCAACTTGACCTCCACCATTCCTGTTAACTGCCATTTCTTAATTACATTACGAACTGAGGAAACAGCTAGCTGAAAGCGCTTTGCTATCTTCTTATAGCCTTCTCCTGCTTTGTGGGCATCATTTATTTTAATTTTCAGAGTGCTAGGCAGCTGCTTAGGGGAGCTCATGGCTGCTGATTGTTGGGACAAGGTTTGAGGAGTCAGGGTATTTATAAAGCTTTGAAATTTGCATCACCTGGCCTTTCCTAATGATGACTGTGAACAAGCCATAGCCCTAACAAGCTAGTTAAGGTCTGAGACCTTGGTAAAAGTTATCTGAGAGCTCAAATCTCTTGAGGTGCCCAAACTTCTACATGGTGCTCCTTTCCTTTTTATCACCTTAAAATTGTACAAAACAAAAATAATACACTAATCTTGCTTAAAATATCGAAAAGAATGTTTCATCTTTAACTTTATGACTTTTGGAGATCAGTTCATCTTCTACTCACCTAACTATTCACAGTAACAGAAATTACTGTAATTTGTCTAATTAATTATTTGTAAGCTGAATCAGTTTCTGCCAGGTGCTCCAATTTGCTCCCACATCCCAAAGATGTGCTGGTCAGTTCATTGTTACTGTAAAATCACTCCTTAATGCAGGCCTGTGGGGTTCAAAAGGGAGTTGGTGAACACGTGAAAATGAATAAGTTGCAGTGCCACACAGAGGGGCAATGAAAATGATGGGATTGCTTTGCTAGTGTGGACTTGTAGGGCTGAATGTCCTTCAATGTTGTAATGTATAAAGATGATTCCTGACTATCATAATTTCTATTAAGTATCATATTATGCCTTCCCTGAAAATGGTTTCCTGATCTGGAACTCATTGCTCATAGAGAGGTTGAAAGTCCTGACCCAGTCCATTTTCGCTAAGGAGTTCAATTGGTATAAAATTTATATGATTAGAATGATTCATTCAGTGTACAGTGCCCTAATCTTCAATCTGTAAAGAGTAGCAAAGCATGCACTTCACAAGAAGATCTTAGCCAAAGATGCACAATAAATGCTGTTACGGATGATATTTCTCTAATATGCGAAAATACTGAGTCTTAACAAACTATTAGTACCTTCTAATTGCAGAAAACTGTTAGCAAGTAATTGATATTAGAGCTCAGTGACTTTTGATGTACAATATCCCAGAATTAAGTTGTAAAGTGCTGAGAAAGGTACCCCTGCTCCTTATGGGGTTCACTCCTTGAGGTTGTTATTGGTTGGAAATCATTGTTTTATTGAAGTCTTCAACAATTAACAGCATATTACTGCTATAAGAAACAATGATAAAACTTTTCATTCAGGATGTGATTTATATTTTCTGATTAGTATTCCAGCTTTGCTCTCTATTCCAATTCTTCAGTTTGACCGGCTGTCCACGCTGCCACCTGCCTGCCCTGTTCTTGAATGGAAGATGCCAGATTAAGTTCGATATTAAAATCAAGAAGCTAGCTCTCAAGAGCATGCTTAAATTTTGTGAGCAGATTTTTCCGAAGCTATTCCTTTGCCAGTGACTCCAAATTCTGGACCATGGTCAGTCTGTTCTCATTACACTCAGCTACAGTTGAAAAGTCCTTGTGCACTAAATGGAAGACTACACACAATTCTCTGAGACAGTAGGTGAAGTTCATCCCATCAAATGACAACACAATTCTTTGGTGCATTTCTTGTGTAAGTGGACCAGGAATCCAACGCTGCCCAAGGAAAATTAAATCTGATCCAGATTGACAGTGTACCATCCCAGGAAACCAGTCTCTATGGAGTTTGAAGGCAGATTGATGTTCTGCTTGTCCTAAACATTGTCCATGCTGTCAGAAAGGACCGCCTGGGGCATGATTTCCAATGGCAGCCATAGTAAAAGATAGAAACGACATTCATGGGCAATAATCTGTTCTATTGGTCTCTGAAGTGGCTTCCTAAACATAAGCCATCTTCAATCTCTAAAAGTCAGCAAGCAAGAATGTGCCCTGCAACTCATTTTCAATTACATTCAGGATTGCGATCCAAAGCTATAATAAACTTTTATGGTTTTGAAGTGCAGTCTTTCAGGGCCAACATAATAATGAGGCGAGTCTAACTGTTTCAAGATGTGTTTGAAAGGTCCTTGCTTTGTATTCTGTGTCAGTACATCACTACGACTTTAGAGAATTGGCATTGATCCTGTCAAAGATTTAGTCATATAACTGGAAAGTCATTGGAACATGTGGTGTAAATAAACCTATACTAACAATTCTCATTGTGGGCAAGAAGAAAGGAGATACAGTGTCCTCTGTTTTGATGAATTCATGATTATTGTAACTCAATAATTTAATGAGCTGTATGGGGTGTAGCTACCCTGATTCTGATTGTGTTTTCATGGGTTACTAAATGTGATAAATGGTTGCAGCTTCATTGATACTGCTGGATCAGCATTTACTAGCAAAGGACGAACCAGCATATTTCCCCAACCTTTGTTTATACTTCAATGTGAACAGCCAGTTAATTTTCCAAGGAAAGAGTTACAACTCAAAATTACCACCATGGAAATTTACCATTGATAGTTGAACCTAAATTTGTCATATATACTGGATTCTGATTAATTGGTCCATCAATAATCAAGAAGGCCACTTGTTTGGGACAACTCTTATAGAACAAAAACTAATCAAGAAAATAACTGGATTCCTTTCATTTATTTTGGACACTATGCTGCTTAATTGGGACAAAAGACTACTGATGAACAGTTTCTCCTGTCAGTCACATCAGTATGTGTGACTGTCAGACATTACACCACGCTTAGAGCAAACAGTTTTTACATAGTGTGTGTTGTGTGTTTTTATTCAAAAAGCAGTGATTTTTGTTACTGATAGTTGGCGAGAAATAAGCAGTAACACAATTTAGAATCGTTTTGCTCCCCGCAGTTTCAAGCATTCAGAGTTGGAGATGTCAGAAACAGCTGGGAATAAAGAAATGATTTCACTGCTTCATCAGTTTAGGTACTATGAAAAACTTAAAGGTATCGATTATCATCTTGAATGTTGCAATAAAAATGAAGATTTGGAGGCTGCAATCATCAATAGTGTTGTATGAAGGATGCCTACTATCTGCACTAGGTGTCTGTGGTGATTTTGTTCATTTACAGTCAAAAGAACATGACACAGATGAATTCCTCCATCAGTAAGTATTAGGGACTACTACACAGTTTTATAGCACTACAATATTATTGGTACTGTTCTAATTTTTCTATGTTTTTATTATTTTATTGAGATACAGCATGGAGTAGACTCGTCCAGCCCTTCAAGGTGTACCGCCCAGCAATCCTCCAATTTAATTCTAGCCTAATCATGGAATGATTTACAATGACCAATTAACCTACCAACTGGTACGTCTTTTGGACTGTGGGAGGAAACTCATGCTGTTCCAAAAAGAATGTTCAAGCTCCTTACAGGCAGTGGCGGGAATTGAAGTAGGTTGCCTGTACTGTAAAATACATAGCACTAAGCTACTGTGTTGCCCATAACAGGGTGGGGTAAGTGTACAGAAGGTACCTAATTTGCTACTCAGTTTGTCTTTTTTATACCTTTTTAACTATTTCAATTAAACTTCAGCTAACTGGGGCTACCACGCAATTGTGCCAAAATGTACTGGTCCTGATGTGTCCTAATTAACCAGAATCCACTGTAATGGATCTTAAATTATCAAGGGATTTAGTGGAATCGAAGTATAGGTGATGTGAGCAATAAATGTTGGCCTGTAAATGAACAAAAAACTTGATGGAGAGTTCATAGCTTCTCTAAGTGTATATCTAACAAACCGAGAAGGCATTCAGGACAAGCCCCATTTAATTAGAGAACAATAAAAATATGGAACTTTATGACACATTTAATATTTGAGTGAATATCATTGAGAGGGGTGTTTATTAATACTTGAGGAGAAAAAAAAGATTTAATGAAGGCTTTTGTGGAGCGTAAGTAATGGTAAGAGACTGAATAACGTATGGAATTCTATCTCCAGGCTGATTGTAAAGTTCATGAAATGTATCAACATTGTTCATTGTCAACAGCCAGCGTTTAACCTATTTTTGCATTGAGACAACAATTTCCATTGTTTGAAAATGATCTTACTCTCTGAACTTCTAGCCCTAGAATTTTCTTTTTACAATTCTGAAAGAGCAAATGATGCTGTGCTGCTCAAAATTATTTAATTCATATCAGAGCACAACTCTGCCATTCTGTGGCTGTTAGGACATTTATTGGGAAATACAAATCCTCACACTTTGGAGAGGATTTTACTGGACATCAACAAGATCACAACACCTTGTGCCTGGCTTATATTCAGCCTCCCTCAACAATTCTGATTTACACAGATTTTGTTAACCCAATTCTCTAGCGTAAATGTACAGTTTTTAAAGAACACTCGGTTCCACTGAGATCCTTATCCCCTCAAATACAATTCACACACACACACCCAGACATGAAAGTCTCAGGATCACTTTGCGTAATTGCTGGTGATTCTGTCACATTCACACTTCCCTTATCAAGTCCTGATGAAGGCTCTTGGCCCAAAACATTGACTGTTTGCACCGTTCCACGGATACTGCCTAGCCTGCTGAGTTTCTTCAGCATTTTGTATGTGTTGCTTTGGAACTCTAGCATCTGCAAGATTTTCTCATGTTTCGGAAACTACATTCACCCTTTGTTCTTCACTATTGCATTTAGGTCACTGAAAGACAAAGACTTCACATGGTTTTACCTCCTGGTCCAGAAACAAGTAGATTAGGTGCAGAAACTTCAGCATTCTCCTTGGTTCAGGCATTCATAGACCAGTCATGTCATATTAATTTTTACAGAGATCTTCCTGGAAGTATCCAAGCAGGAAAAGCTTTTCTAATTCTGGACTGTCTGTGGTGTGTTTTACAAAGATCGTGCCCCATGTTTTCCTCCAACCTGTGCAAGACTCTGCTGCTACTGGCACCTCTCATCTACCTCGCTTCCAACATTAACTGTACTATTGACTAGGCAGAATAGTGCTGTTTGTCTTTGGTACGTCCTTAGCTGCAGAGACTAAAGGCTGCAAGAAACTGTGGTAAATCAACAGAGCAGTTCCATCTAAGACCAACAGAGTGTGCCATCACACTGTTCTCTGAAACTTATGACTGAAGGCAGTGACCTCTGTGATACTTTCACCAACATCATTTTGCTAATACACAATGCTGGTCTAACATCAGCAAATGATAGTAACATCTAGTAGGGTCTAATGTTGTTTTGCTAGCTATTACAGATTCCAGCAACAGTATGCTGGTATAAATACTGCTGCTTTCCTGGTGCTGCCAAGTAAGCCTCAACTATCAACTTCTGCTTGTTCCACAGTGAAAGGCACAAGCACTTAATCTCAGGAGCATTAGTGGAGTAATAAAAAGCAAACTCGGGCAATTACTCCATCTGGATGTGAGAAATATGCACAAAGTATATCTTGTTCAAATTACATTAAATATCTGAAATTCATAAAGGGATCACGTATAGTCACTTAACATTTAGATACATGCAAGAAAATTTAATTCAAGACAGTCATGAAACTGCTACCATTATATTAACTTATTTATTGTATGTGATCAATAAACAAAGACAACTTTTGGAAGCCAACCTGGCAAAAATATTTTCCTTTATTTAGTAATTTTAGCTTCATTTCAAAAAGACAAATTGAAGCCTCAATTAATTAGAATAGAAAAAATAAAAGTAAAATACTATGTTGTGTATTCAGTCTTTTAGTAATATTTACTATTGTAAATATATTGTTTGAGGTAGCGTTCTTGTTTGTTTAAATAATTCATTATGGATTACATATAAAAGTATGTAAATGGCATACATCTTCATGCCACCACATCATACATGTGCACCTCACTTAAAGTAAAAACAAAGTTAGACTCACATTTCTGGCTCCCTTGTTTTCATTTCAATTAGTATTTATGTTTTGGAGTTACAAAACGTAACAGTGGCAATGAGGTATTTTCAAAAACATGTCTGAGATGACTGCTTACCTGTTGAAGTGCAGCGAGACATTCAAGTTAAAAAATAGCGGCACAGCATGTGTCTCTTTAGAAGGTAGAGATAGTTTAGAGATAGTTTAGTTTAAAAAGCAGAAAACAGACAAATTCATGGATTCATAAAGAGTGAATACCAGGTGATAATAATCTTAAATTTAAAAAACAGTGGAACTGGCTGGCTACATCAGAAAGATAGATGTGCCTGTTTGCTCAAAAGACAACAGGCTCATATACAGGGAGATAATTGAACATTCTTTTGAAACAAATGAAATGGCCAATGAGAAGTGAGTCCAGTTTTGCTGAGTGCCTTGAGGTTACACAGATTGCTTAGAAATTTAACTGCTCCAACAAAACCAGCCAAAATGAGCTTTGCTGATATTGTGAAAGTCATGAAGGAACATTTCGAACATAAGCCATTGTTGATTCCAGAACGCTTTAGGTTTTATAAGCAGAATCAATAGTACGGGGACTCTATTTCATCGTATGTGGCTGAATTGAAGAGATTGCCGGAGCATAGTCAGTTTAACGATGGGCCTAATGATGCACTAAGAGATCACTTAGTTTGTGGAATATTACAAGAAAGCATTCAAAAACGGCTCCTAACTGATGCACAATTTAGTTTAAAAAAGCAGTTGAAATAGCTGCATCAATAGAAATAGCAGACAGAGATGCAATTGAGTTGCTGTCAGGAGAATCAACAAAATTGCAATGATAAAACAGAAACCTGCTTGGCTGAACAAATTGTGTTACTATTGTGTAGGGGCCCACGTACACCAGACCAACGTGAGTTAAAAAGTGAAATGCAGAAAATGTAACAAAGTAGGACGCATATAAAGGGCATGTCGGACAGACAAAAACAAATGGACTGCACAAGGAAGATGAAGAAAAAACTAAAGTCAAGTTGCAATTTCAAAAAATATACATGCTGTTGATGAAAAATCTGATGATAAATATGACACAGGATTGGGTAGCCTTGAGAGTTACAACGTGAACACTAACAATAAACAAGCAATATGGCTTACACCAGAAGTGAAGGGAAATTTAGTTAAAATGTTATTGTACGCTGGCTCAGCTGTTCCAGTCATTCCACAAAATAAGTTTAAACAGCATTTCAGAGATACTGAACTGAAGCCTGCAGCGATCCAACTAAGAACTTATACTGGAGAAAAGATCATTCCTGTGGATATGACATTCATACAGTGAAATGCAACAACCAACAAGCCACATGGGGCTTGTATGTGGTAAAAACAGGAGGGCCAACATTGTGGGGCTGTGATTTTGAGTCAACTACAACTTGATTGGAGATCCATCCCCATTTGCATGCCATATCACCTGCAATAGTGTCAACTGAAAGAAAATTAAGAAAAGTATTGAATGATGCCACAACTGTCTCCATGCTCACAAACCATTGCCCAACAGAGGACAAACAGATGTTGATGCCAACCTCTGTGCCTCTAGCTGGAAAACATATTGGACCAAAGAGGACCATACCGCTAGGAGGAACCGTGAAAGTGATGAAAGCAGTCATCTGACTACAACAGTTTTTGTAAGCAACATATCTGAGAAAGTTTCTGATATGTTAATCAGACATTTACTTGTGGCTTGGTTTTAAGCTGCAAAAGAGTTCAAGGAGCTTCAGGAAAATCGAAAACACTTGGCTTTTGTGAGTATAAAGAACCAGAATCTACTCTGTGTACATTAAGGTTAGGAGACAAAAAGCTGCTTGTAAAAAGTAGATGCAAAGACCAAAACAAGCTGGATGAATGGAAAGCCAAAAAGAAAGGAGTCAATGTAGATATGTACAAAAACAAAGTATTTGTCAGATAATGTTTGGGATGAGGATACCAAGAGGAGAGATCAGATCATGAAAGGAACAATAGAAGATTTAATAAGAGAATACTCCAGTGACCTTCCCAAGATCAAGATGCACAGCCTAGAAAGAAGAAAAAGTAAAAGAATGAGGAGGATGACATAAGTGCTATGCAAATAGAAGAGGTTAAACCAGACCGAATTTCTTGAGAAATTAACAAATTCAGAGATAGTCACAAGAAACTAGAAGAAGAAATGAAAAAATTGTGAAAAAGAGAGTGAACGTGAGAAAGTAAAAGAGCAGGAACGAAAGCGTGAATGGGATTGGGACCATGGGTCAGGTCGTGATAGGGATCATGAGAGAACCAAGGATAATGAAAAGGAGTGCGACCAAGGTAGGGACTGAGGGCAGGATAATGAGAGAGAAAGAAGCTGGCGCCAGGAGAGAAGCAAGGATTAAAGTAGATCCAGAGAGAAAAGACAAGAGAAGGAGAAGAAAGGTGCCCAGAGCTGTCATAACTACTTCCTGCAGTCTCAGTGTCAACTCCTACAACCACAACTGAGGAGGGAGGCCCCAGAACCTGAGATTGTTTTCACAGGCACAGGTATCACCTGCCAAGCCGAATGACTTTCCTTGTCAGGACAGATGTTATCCCACAAGAGTAAGAAATTCTCTATAACAATTAAGTCTTTAGGCCTGAATAGAATAAACTAAATTTTACTATGCTGTGGATTTATATGTGGTAGTTGTATTATATTGTGTATGCAGTTGAGATGCCTTCTTTGTTGAGCTAAGCAGGGAGGAGTGTTGTGTATTTTATATTTTGGTAATATTTGAGTAATATTGTAAATGTGTGGCCAAGTGGTTAAGGCATTGGACTAGCGACCTGAAGGTTGTGAGTTCGAGCCCCAGCAGAGGCAACATGCTGTGTCTTTGAGCAAGGCACTTAATCACACATTGCTCTGCGACGACACTGGTGTCAAGCTGTATGGGTCCTAATGCCCTTCCCTTGGACAACATTGGTGTCGTGGAGAGGGGAGACTTGTAGCATGGGCAACTGCTGGTCTTCCATACAACCTTGCCCAGGCCTGCGCCCTGGAGAGTGAAGACTTTCCAGGCGCAGATCCATGGTCTGGCAAGGCTAACCGATGCCTTTACTTTGTAAATATATTTGATTAAGCATCTTGTTCGCTTAATTAGGTTATTATGATTTATATGTAAAAGTACAAAAATGGCATACGTCATCATGCCACCACATGATACATGCAAACTTTGCTTAAAGTAAAAACAAAGTTAGATTCACATTCCCATCTTCCTTTCAATTTGTTTTTATGCTTTGGAATTACAAAATATTGTAGAAAGTGGGAGAACACAAGAAGTGTGTTTAGTGGTACGAGATTTTGCTGACGAGCATTAACTACACACATTTATTGACAAATAATCAGTGACCTTTTACAGAAAGGAAGCAAACAGTCTTTGTAATGGAGTGGCTGTAAGTTTGGAGATTACTAAAGCTGTGAGAAACCTAAGGCAAAAGTTAGGCTGAGGAATCAAATAATTAACAAGCATACAGAGTTTGCGGCAAGTGCTGAAGATAATAATTTGGTTTACAAATGCTTTTGCTTGTTCATCACATTCAAAGTGTCAAGCCTGTCTGCCATTGGTAATCTGTATCTTGCATTCACTTGATACCCTTACTCACCAAAACAATTTCACTCAAACTTGAAACTTTCATTTGACTCCATCCATGACTTTTGAAGGGCATGCTATACATTTTCAGTGCCCTGTGTGTGAAAATATGCTTGCTTCCTGATTTTCCCTCATCTAAGGATAGAAATGCCCTACACTCTTGAGTCCGCAAGGCTCCAGTCACCGTTCACCGTTTACCCTTCTTGCATCCCCACCGCACCCCTCCCCTCCCCCGACAACCTGCTGCTGAAGTGGTTCTAAAGCCATTGCTGAGGCCCCACACAATTGCAGGGCTTCTGCTCATGTTTCATGGGGAATGGGATTGAAAGAGAATGGGATTGTCCCTCCTTATGAAACTGCTGACAGAAGTTGGCAGCTGGCTAACCCAAGCCCTCTTCTCAGCCTGTTGTTAAAGGATGTTTTACTCTCTGGTGTTCAAAAACGTTCAAAATCAGTCCACAATTACTTAAAATTTAATTAAATAATTAAAACATTAAAATCATTTTCTAAAATAATTTAAAAGATGAATTTCAGTACAATAGTAACAATACTGGCATGTGCTTCTCAGACTCTTAACTACTTCCTAAATATGTTTAATGGAAAATTTCCTGACTTTCTTCCTGACAGCAGAAGCGAGAAAGGTCATGACGTGCAATGTTTACTATGCTGCTAACACACTCTGTGATGCAAGCTTACCTTGCATATATATTTAAACTTACAGACCGAGGGAGGATGTTGTAAGTGAGGAAACAGATTCAATAGGTCTCAAAGACGAGGACTCTGGACACAGCCTTGGCAGTAAAGGATTTTACTTACAGAAGGCAAATGTGGGAAAATGGCAATAGAAGCAACACACACACAATTTACAGTAGTCGGATCAGCAATAAAACACACGCAGACAATTAATAAAATCCCATGGGAACAAAGTACACACACACACACACACACACATACAACCAAGGGAAAAGACACCCTTGACTCTGTGCGGGCACGGCTCTTCTGCTTAGGGACAATATCCACACCCCTAACCCTATCCAATGCACAACTCACCAATGGCAGGGTGGTCCCTCGGAGGTAGCGAGAAAAGAGAGCGGGTCAAGCACACGTAGCTTCCTTTGTGGTGCAGCAGGGCTGATGAGTCTAGCCCAGGTGATTCACAAGGAAGCCACTGGCTCAGTGCCAGCAGGGTTAAACTGATTACAAAAGCCAATTGCCCAAGGTCAAGTACAAGGCTAATTAAAGGAGCCAGTGGTTAGGTGTGCATTGATGGGCGAGGAGGGGTCAAACCTTGATTGGCAGGTGGCGTGTCTTTTGACCAGGTAAATGGGCGGTGCTGTCACGTGACAGTTACGACCCCTCCAATACAGAGGGATGACTGCGCAAGCTCGTGGACACCAGCAAGTTAGACCAGTACGAAGAGTTTAAAAGGAGACAGGTTTATAGAGCGGGCATTGGAGGAGTGGGCGACAGAGTAGAAGGAGTCAGAGTAGGAGGGCTTTGGCTCAACGGGGCTTTGGCGATAACAGGTCAAGGCAAGGTAGGTTACCTGTGAAAGAATAGAAACAGGAAGTATGTTTGTGACACTGGTGTTCTGTGCTGGGTATCAGATGTGGAAATTCCGGGGAACCCCCAGCCTCCCGGAGGGCCACATCTGCACTAGGTGCATCGAGCTGCAGCTCGTTACAGACCAAGTTAGGGAACTGGAGATGCAGCTCGATGACATTCATCTGGTCAAGGAGGGTGAGGAGGTAATAGAGAGGAGCTATAGGCAAGTATTCACACCGGGGCATTGGGAAACAGATAAGTGGGTAACAGTTAGGAGAGGGAAGGGAAAGAGTCAGATACTAGAGAGTACCCCAGTAGTTGTTCCTCCTAACAATAAGTACTCCTGTTTGAGTAATGTTGGGGGGGACAGCCTACCTGGGGGAAGCAACAGTGGCCGCGCCTCTGACACAGAGTCTGGCCCTGTGGCTCAAAAGGGTAGGGAAAGGAAGAGAATGGCAGCAGTGATAGGGGACTCTAGTTAGGGGGTCAGACAGGTGATTCTGTGGATACAGGAAGGAAACACGGATGGTAGTTTGCCTCCCAGGTGCCAGGGTCCGGGATGCTTCTGATCGCATCCACGATATCCTGAAGTGGGAAGGAGAACAGCCAGAGGTCATGGTACATATTGGTACCAACGACATAGGTAGGAAAATGGAGGAGGTCCAGAAAACAGACTACAGGGAATTAGGAAGGAAGTTGAGAAGCAGGACCACAAAGGTAGTAATCTCAGGATTACTGCCTGTGCCACGTGACAGTGACTATAGGAATAGAATGAAGTGGAGGATAACTGTGTAGCTGAGGGATTGGAGCAGAGGGCAGGAATTCAGATTTCTGGATCATTGGGACCTCTTTTGGGGCAGGCACGAATTGTACAAAAAGGACGGGTTGCACTTGAATCCCAGGGGGACCAATATCCTGGCAGGGAGGTTTGCTAAGGCTATTGGGGAAAGTTTAAACTAGAGTTGCTGGGGGTGAGAACTGAACTGAAGAGATGGAGGAAGGGATGGTTGGCTCACAAATAGAAAGCTTGGAGACAATGTGAGAGGGAGGATTGGCAGGTCATAGAGAAGGGATACACTCAGACCGATGGTTTGAGATGTGTCTATTTTAATGCAAGAAGCATCAGGAACAAAGCGGATGAGCTTAGGGTATGGATCAGTACTTGGAGCTATGATGTTGTGGCCATTACAGGGACTTGGATGGCTCAGACACAGGAATGGTTATTTAGAGTGCCAGGCTTTAGATGGTTCTGCAAGGCATTTGATAAGGTACTCCATGCCAGGCTTATTGAGAAAGTAAGGAGGCATGGGATCCAAGGGGACCTTGCTTTGTGGATCCAGAATTGGCTTGCTCACAAAAGGTAAAGATTGGTTGTAGACAGGTCATATTCTGCATGGAGGTCGGTGACCAGTGGTGTGCCTCAGGGATCTGTTCTGGGACCCCTTCTCTTCATGATTTTTATAAATGACCTGGATGAGGAAGTGGAGGGATGGGTTAGTAAATTTGCTGATGACACAAAGGTTTAGGGTGTTGTGGATATTATGGAGGGCTGTCAGCGGTTACAGCAGAACATCAATAGGATGGGCTGAGAAGTGGCAGATGGAGTTCAACCCAGCTAAGTCTGAGGTAGTTCATTTTGGTAGATCAAATATGATGGCAAAATATAGTATAAAGGTAAGACTCTTGGCAGTGTGGAGGATCAGAGGGATCTTGGGGTCCGAGTCCATAGGACACTCAAAGCTGTTGCGCAGGTTGACTCTGTGGTTAAGAAGGCAAACGGTGCATTGGCCTTCATCAACCCTGGGATTGAGTTCAGGAGCCGAGAGGTAATGTTACAGCTATATAGGACCCTGGTCAGACCCCACTTGGAGTACTGTGCTCAATTCTGGTCACCTCACTACAGGAAGGATGTGGAAACTATAGAAAGAGTGCAGAGGAGATTTACAAGGATGTTGCCAGATTGGGGAACATGCCTTATGAGGATAGGTTGAGTGAACTCAGCCTTTTCTCCTTGGAGTGACGGAGGATGAGAGGTGACCTGATAGAGGTGTACAGTATAAGATGATGAGATCTGATAAAGGTGACCTGATAGAGGTGTACAGTATAAGATCATGTGGATAGTCAGAGGCTTTTTCCCGGGGCTGAAATTGCTAGCATGAGAGGGCACAGTTTTAAGGTGCTTGGAAGTAGGTACAGAGGAGATGTCAGGGTTAAGTTTTTTACGCAGAATGGTGAGTGCGTGGAATGAGCTGCCAGCAACGGTGGTGGAGGTGGATCTGATAGGGTCTTTTAAGAGACTCCTGGATAGGTACATGGAGCTTAGAAAAATAGGGGGCTATGGGTAATCCTAGTAAGTAAGTACATGTTCGGCACAGCATTGTGGGCCGAAGCTCCTGTATGCTGCTGTAGATTTCCTACGTTTCTACGTTTCTACCTATAGACAGGCTTTACTCCAGGTGAGTGCAATACTTTACTTTTTGGGGATGCTAATATCTATGACCAGAAACAGAAATTACAAAGCAAATTCAGAAATTAAATGGACTTCTTATCTTTTAATAAGGTGTACAGGAAGTGGAAGATTATTACAAGCTGGAGGAACGTTTGTGGTCATATTGGTGGAGGTAGATACATTGATGTGCAAACATGTATTACTGTATAGCAACAGCAGAATGTATTATTTAATAAAAATCGCCCACTGAATATAGGACGCATTTCTGGATAGATCATACTCAAATGCATTCTCCATCTGCTACGTATACTCCCACAAAGTGGAAAAAAGGTACAAAAGGCTCCTGTGTGTTTCAAGGTATCAAGGTTTCCCAAGTCTATGATACAAAAATTCTGGTCTCTCCTCACCATCATACTACCCACCTCAGCTATCCTTCCACAAAGGCAGTATTGAGTCTTTCACAGTCAATAAGTAACCTCTGCCAACTGCTGATCATTTGTCATCCCAGCTGGCTGTGATCAGCACTTCATTTGCAGCTAAGGGAATGAATAGGCGAGGCTTCAAGCAACGACATTAAAACCCCAGAATTGCACAATTTGCTCCGCCCATGTCTCTACATAAGTGTGCCAGTATTTTTAAGCCAGTACTTGAATCCCCTGATTCGTAATTTAGCTTTGAACGAATCCGACAATACGCTGCATTTGATTTATCTGAATTGAACTTTTAATAGAGTCAGCATCCTATCAAGGTTCAATAATCTGCTATCTAATAGTTCAGAAATCCTGATGACTCAGCATCAGGCTCAGCAGGTGCTAATACTAGTGCTCCATTTAACACATCAGGTCCTAAGTTTTTTTTAATCAAAATAAACTTTACTCATAATAAAAAAAATTATTTACAAGAATAAACTGTGTAATCCCTTTTCATTCTTTACAGTCATAATCAGTGCTTTCTGTACTGTTCTATTACATTAGGGAAGCAACAGTGGCCGCGCCTCTGGCACGGAGTCTGGCCCTGTGGCTCAGAAGGGTAGGGAAAGGAAGATGGCAGCAGAAATCGGGGACTCTATAGTTAAGGGTCAGACAGGTGATTCTGTGGATGCAGAAAAGAAACGTTATGGTAGTTTGGCTCCCAGGTGCCAGGGTCCAGGTGTTTCTGATCGTGTCTACGATATCCTGAAGTGGGAAGGTGAACAGCCAGAGGTCGTGGTACATATTGGTACCAACAACATAGGTAGGAAAAGGGAGGAGGTCCTGAAAACAGACTACAGGGAGTTAGGAAGGAAATTGAGAAGCAGGACCACAAAGGTAGTAATCTCGGGATTAGTGCCTGTGCCACGCGACAGTGAGTATAGGAATAGAGTGGGGTGGAAGATAAATGTGAGGCTGAGGATTGGAGCAGTAGGCAAGGATTCCAATTTCTGGATCATTGAGACCTCTTCTGGGACAGGCGCGACCCGTACAAAAAGGACGGGTTGCACTTGAATCCAAGGGGGACCAATATCCTGGTGGGGAGGTTTGCTAAGGCTACTGGGGAGAGTTTAGCTAAGATTGCTGGGGGGTGGGAACCAAACTGAAGAGACGGAGGAAGAGGCGGTTGGCTCACAAATAGAGAAAGCTTGGGGACAGTGCAACAGGGAGGATAGGCAGGTGATAGAGAAGGGATGCACACAGACCGATGGTTTGAGACGTGTCTATTTTAATGCAAGAAGCATCATGAACAAAGTGGATGAGCTTAGGGCATGGATCAGTACTTGGAGCTATGATGTTATGGCCATTACAGAGACTTGGATGGTGCAGGGGCAGGAATGGTTACTTAGAGTGCCAGGCTTTAGATGGTTCAGCAAGGCATTTGATAAGGTACACCATGCAAGACTTATTGAGAACCTAAGGAGGTATGGGATCCAAGGGGACCTTGCTTTGTGGATCCAGAGTTGGTTTGCTCACACAAGGCAAAGAGTGGTTGAAGAAGGGTCATATTCTGCATGGAGGTCAGTGACTAGTGGTGTGCCTCAGGGATCTGTTCTGGGACCCCTTCTCTTCACGATTTTTATAAATGACCTGGATGAGGAAGTGGAGGGATGGATTAGTAAACTTGCTGATAACACAAAGGTTTGGGGTGTTGTGGACAGTGTGAACAGCTGTCAGAGGTTACAGCGGGACATCGATAGGATGCAAATCTGGGCTGAGAATTGTCAGATGGAGTTCAACCCAGATAACTGTGAGATGGTTCATTTTAGCAGGTCAAATATGATGGCAGAATATACTGTTCATGGTGAGACTCTTAGTAGTGTGGAGGATCAGAGGGATCTTGGGGTCCGAGTCCATAGGACACTCAAAGCTGCTGCGCAGGTTGACTCTGTGGTAAAGAAGGCGTATGGTGTATTGGCCTTCATCAATCGTGGGATTGAGTTCAAGAGCCGAGAGGTAATGTTGCAGCTATATAGGACCCTGGTCAGACCCTTCTTGGAGTACTGTGTTCAGTTCTGGTCACCTCACTACAGGAAGGACGTGGAAACTATAGAAAGGGTGCAGAGGAGATTTACAAGGATGTTGCCTGGATTGGGGAGCATGCTTTATGAAAACAGGTTGAGTGAACTCGACCTTTTCTCCTCGGAGCGGCAGAGAATGAGAGGTGACCTGATCGAGGTGTATAAGATGATGAGAGGCATTGATCGTGTGGATAGTCAGAGGCTTTTTCCCAGGGTTGAAATGGCTGCCACAAGAGGGCAGAGTTTTAAGGTGTTTGGGAATAGGTACAGAGGAGATGTCAGGGGTAAGTTTTTTATGCAGAGAGTGGTGAGTGCAGGGAATGGGCTGCCGCAACGGTGGTGGAGACGGATACGATAGGGTCTTTTAAGAGACTCATGGATAGGTACATGGAGCTTAGAAAAATAGAGGGCTATGGGTAAGCCTAGGTAATTTCTAAAGTAAGTACATGTTCGGCACAGCATTGTGGGCCGAAGGGCCTGTATTGTGCTGTAGGTTTTCTATGTTTCATGTTCCTATTCCTACACATCAATAGCACTGCTGCCACTTGTGTAGCCCCAGTTGCGCTCTCTTTTTAATGCACTGGGGTTCTGGTTCCTGTGCTCTCATTAAACCCAGCTGGGCTCCAGTTCCCACTCTCCCTTTAAAGGCACCAGCACCACATTTCCTGAGCTCCTTTTAAACCCGCCATCTCCCAGTTCTTGAGGTCCCTTCAAATTCACTGATTTTATGGTTCCTATGTGTTATAATGTGAGCATTATTAAAAGTAAGTTAATACTAATTAGGATAATTGGGGGGGGTGGGGGTAGGTTTACTTCCATTCTTTTTACTTCTGGTGTGCTTTGTATATAGTGTTCCAGCCATGCCGTATGAGTTGTGAGAGCCTCTGTGTGTGTGTGTGTATATATATATACACACACACACATATATATATATATATATATGTATATGTATTGATGTTCGAGAGAAAGTTGTTTCTCGGGGCATGAAGTTGTCGAGTGTGCCTTTTCAAAGTAGAAGTTACCACGTATTTTTGGCGACGAGGTGAACTGGTTTTGTGGACATGTCGGGACGTTTCGAACGGGAGCAGCAGCGCTGATAAGGAGCCTCACGTTCAGATGGCTACGTTTGGGACTATCAGTGAATTTGTGGAAGTAACGGAGGACTGGCCAGAGTATGAGGAAAGGTTGGGACACTTTTTCTGTGCTAATGGACTTACTGAGGAGGCTAAGAAGCACTCTATTCTCCTGAGTGTGTGTGGGGCAAAGACTTACAAGCTAATAAGGAATTTAACCACACCGCGGAAACCGGAGGACATTCAATATGACGAACTGGTCAAGCTCGTGGGGAACCACTACAATCCGAAACCTTCTGTGATAGTCCAACGGTGTAAGTTTCACAGCCATTTCAGGAAGCCAGGTCAGTCTGTGGCCAATTTCGTGGCCGAGCTTCGGCAGCTGTTGGAGCATTGTGATTTCGGAACGGTGTTGGAAGACATGCTGCGTGATAGATTGGTATGCAGCATTAATAATGGCGGCATACAACGCCGCCTGTTAGGGGAAACCCAACCGTTGACTTTCAAGAAAGCCTTAGAGATTGCCCAAGGCATGGAGATGGCTGCTAATAATGTCAAGGATATCCAGAAAGGACATGTTGGGGTCGCAGTCAGCGGCAGTGCAGAAGTCAGGAGGGAGACTGGTAAACAGGCAAAGCGGGTGGAATGTTTCCGGTGTGGAGGGACACACGATGCAAATGATTGCAAATTCAAAGACACTGTCTGCCATGCTTGTAGCAAAAAGAGACATTTAGCTAATAAGTGCAGAAGTTCAAAGGGTAAGATTAAGCCTGGGCAGGGGAAAGCTCAACAGGCTCAGGCAGCCACACACCATCTAGAAGAAGCAGATGAAGAGGCAGCATTTGCCTATAACATGTTTGGAGTGGAAACAGATGAGGAACCACCTGAACCATATTATGCCACAGTCACTGTCAGGGGAAAGGACATTAAATTTGAGATTGATTCAGGGGCTACTGCATCGGTCATTAGTGAGGAGACCTACAGGAGGACATGGGGGTCCAACCTGCCTCCGATCAGACTGTCAGAGCTCACACTCAGGACCTATACGGGGCTGCCCATACCTCATTTAGGGGTGTTAGATGTGGACATTTCAGTCGGGGGTCAGAAGGCTGAAGCCAGGTTAGTGAGAGCTAAGGGCAGGGGGCCCAGTCTTTTGGGTCGCGATTGGCTTCGCAAAATCTGGCTAAACTGGCATGAAATTAAGTATGCACACACGACGGAGGACATTCTGCAGCGGTACAGTGACGTTTTCAGGGACGAGCTAGGAACACTGAAGGGCATGACAGTGAAACTCCATGTCATCCCTGAGGCAACACCACGTTTTTTTAAGCCCAGGTCAGTGCCCTATGCCATGAAAGGCAAAGTTGAGGAGGAGCTGGGACGTTTACAGAGGCTGGGCATTATTGAGCCCATCCAGTTTTCAAGGTGGGCGACTCCTATTGTTCCAGTTTTGAAGGCAGACAAAACGGTGAGGATATGTGGGAATTATAAGCTTACGGTGAATCAGGTCTCTAGGCTGGAGGAGTACCCATTGCCACGGGTGGATGACCTGTTTGCAACCCTGTCAGGGGGGTAAGCTGTTCACAAAGCTGGACATGAGCCATGCCTACCAACAGCTGCTGCTCAATGAGGATTCAAAGGAGTATGTCACAATTAATATGCACAAGGGATTATTCAAGTACAATCGCCTGGTGTTTGGAGTGGCATCCAGCCCTGCCATTTTCCAACGGACAATGGACACTTTGCTGCAGGGGATTCAGGCTATGGAGGTGGAGCATCTGGCTAATTTAGAATGGGTGCTGAAGGGACTCTCAGACGCAGGGCTGCGGTTGAAACGTGGAAAATGTGTGTTCCTGGCATTCTGTACGACTTACCTGGGACACAAGATCACAGCTGAGGGGCTTTGCCCTGTGGAGGACAAAGTGAGAGCTATTAAGGAGGCCCCAAGCCCTAAGACCGTCTCGGAACTCAGATCATTTTTGGGCATGGTGAATTGTTATGGCAAGTTTCTTCCTGACCTCTCAAGGGTTTTGACCCCACTGTGTAAGCTGCTTCACAATGACACTAAGTGGCAGTGGGGTGAAGAGCAGGAGAAAGCTTTCAAGGAAGTGAAAGAACTCCTCCGCTCAGCGAAGCTGCTTGTTCACTATGACCCAAACAAGGAGATCACCCTTGCACGCGATGCCTCGCCCTATGGAGTCGGGGCAGTTCTCTTACATGTAATGGAGGTCATTCAGAGAAGCCTGTTGGTTTTGCTTCACGTACCCTGACAGCTGCTGAGAAGGGTTATTCACAGCTAGACAAAGAAGGTCTGGCCATTGTTTCTGCGGTCAAACGCTTTCATCAGTACCTTTACGGATGTATATTTACAATTTCTATGGACTATAAACCACTGATGAGCCTGTTCAGTGAGACTAGATGCATCTCACCGCTAGCCTCAGCCAGGATACAGCATTGGGCTCTTACATTGTCAGCCTACCAGTACACTATAGTGTACAGAGCCGGTGGGGATAATGCAAACGCCAATGCACTGAGTCGACTATCTTTACTTGAGACACTTGTCACTACATATGTGCCTCCAGAGACTGTGTTTACATTGGAGAGGTTGTCAGAGACACCTGTAAAGGCGACCCAGATCAAGCAGTGGACAGAGAGGGACCCAGTCCTGTCCCGAGTCAAGACTTTTCTTTTACAAGGTTGGCCCAGAGTCATGGAAGGAGAGGAACTGAGGCCTTACGCCAAACGCAAGACGGAACTCAGTCTGCAGGATGGCTGCATTTTCTGGAGGGCAAGAGTCATCGTGCCTCCCCCTGGCCATTCACAGATTGTGGAGGATATTCATGAGACTCATCCAGGGGTGTCTCAAATGAAAAGTCTTGCAAGGTCCTACGTTTGGTGGCCAAGAATGGGTCAGGAACTGGAGAACTAAGTAAAATCATGCACGCAATGTCAGACTAATCAGAATATGCCACCACCAGCTCCTTTGCACCCATGGGAGTGGCCAGCCCACCCCTGGTCTAAGCTACATTTGGACTTTGCTGGCCCTTTTATGGCGCAGATGTTTCTTGTAATGGTAGATGTGCATTCTAAATGGATTGGAGCTCACATCATGAGCAACATCACAGCCCCCTCAACTATAGACAAACTCAGGCAAGTGTTTGCAGTCCATGGGTTGCCCGACACTCTGGTCACTGATAGTGGCCCAGTGTTCACCAGTGAGCTGTTCAGTGAGTTCATGCAGCAGAACAGCATTCATCACATTCGGACGGCCCCTTTGACCCAACCTCAATTGGTCACCGGGGGTAGTGTGCAGATCACAGCGCACTCGTAAACCTCCTGACAGACTAAATCTTTGACAGGACAGTTTTTTTTTGTTGTTGTTGTTAGATTGAATGTTGAATCTGTCATGTTTCCCAGATGTTTTGTGTTGATAAACTGTTGCTGAGATACTAGTATAAGTTTTCAGGGGTACGCAAGTTAATAACACCACTGTTTTTATTTCCTAGTTTTTACATTTGGGGAATGTTGAATTTTAAAGGGGGAGGAGTGTTGTAATGTGAGCATTATTAAAAGTAAGTTAATACTAATTAGGATAATGAGGGGGGGTGGTTTAATTTCTGTTCTTTTTACTTCCGGTGTGCTTTGTATATAGTGTTCCTGCCTTGCCGTACGGGTTGTGAAAGCCTCTGTATATACATAACAGTTTTGACGTTCGAGATGAAGTTGTTTCTTGGGGCATGAAGTTGTCGAGTGTGCCTTTTCAAAGTAGAAGTTACCACACTATACTCCATTTAAACTCATCAGGGCCCAGTTTTTATGTTCCCTGTAAACTCACTGTGATCATGGTTCCCATAATTCCTTTAAACTCCCTGGACTTGTTTTGACGTTGCCTTGAAATGCACCATGTCCTCTTTCCCGCACTCCCTTTAAACTAAATGGGCTTGCAGGAGATGTTATTATTCTACCATCTAACATTTGAAAAAGGTGAACTAAAAGCGTGGTGGTGTATTAACTGCGCAAACAGGAGGAAATCTGCAGATGCTGGAAATTCAAGCAACACACACAAAATGCTGGTGGAACGCAACAGGCCAGACAGCATCTATAGGAAGAAGCACAGTCGACATTTCGGGCCGAGACCCTTTCTGTCCTGACGAAGGGTCTCAGCCTGAAATGTCGACTGTGCTTCTTCCTATGGATGCGGTCTGGCCTGCTGCGTTCCACCAGCATTTTGTGTGTGTTGCTTGATGTAGTAACTGGACTAACATCCAAAAGTCTGGAAAATCTGCCAGTACATCATGTAAAGTTCTGAGTATGTTGGTTTCCCTTCGCACAGAAGTGTGGTTCAGATGAAAACCAAGGTAAAGGGAGAAAGATGCACCTTAGCTGTTGAAATGCACCATGACCTGATCCCACTTTACAGCATCTTAAGATGACCAGTGTTTTGTCTGATGGCCCAGCGGCCATAAGAAAATGCAATAAAATTCAATCCTTCACTTAGAGTTTATGATTTATGCAAAACATTGTAGATACCTCTGCTATTTTACTAAATTAGTACTATAGTTTCTTGTACTCTATCAACAAAAAAACAATGTATTAAAGTTTGTGACACTTGACTAAAAAATTCCAAGTTTTATATTTATCCCATTTTAACCATCATGAGTTCCTTGCATTGATTACAAGCTGACAGCAGGAAATCTCAACAGTCCTTTCATACAATTGGGGATTTTTTAAAAAATGATCTCTTTCAGTAAAAGTTCACAGGATTTGATGGGCCACTCACTTTATACCCTGACATTCTGCCAGCCATGAGATTTCAGTTAGTAAATCAAAACAGAAAACTGGAAACGCGGAACAGGTCAGGCAGCATCAGAGGAAAGAGAAAGCTAACAATTCAGGGTCTGTGACTTCTCACCCGAATCGATAAATCTATTTCTCTCATTAAACTCTCTGTATTTTCAGCATTGTCTTTTTTTTTCAGATTTCCATCATCTGCTTCCCAATTCCAGCCAGGAAAGCTTGGTGGGCAAGGTTCAAACCAACTGTACTACATCTGCTTTGTGATCAACAAATAGTCACAATTTTAACTTAAACTATATGAATTTGATATGAGAACACTTAAAATAATTGGTGCAATTTTTACTCTCAATGCCTGGTCATTAATCTGGAGAAACCAATTTCTCATATTTGCCAATCTCCTTCCTTTCCAAGTGGTGTAAGTTATGGGAAATGCAGTGAATAGTAACAAATATGCTTGCAGACCCACCTAGAATGTAAAATCTCTGCCACAGGACACCAGACGTTTGAACAACTACAGCTTGCACTTCTCCAGTTCCAGTCAGGTCTTGTTCTCGACAAGTCATGTGTTCATGAAATTTCCTCTTATTCCTAAATAGCCACCCTGATCATTGAAAATCTGGCCTAGAACATTGGGGATGACTAGTGCAAGGTAAGTTCTTGTGGATACTGTCATGATGCCTGTCCCACCTAGAAAATGATGTGTCATATGCCAAGACTTCAGCTGGTTGTTTAACATGAACATCCCTCAGAGACTGGTGGGTAAACTGTCCTTGTTGGGACTCAACACCCCTCTCTGAAACTGGATCTTGGACTTCTTGATGGAAAGACCCCAGTCAGCCGTAGTTGGCAGCAATATCTCAAGCTCCTTCCTGCTGAGCACCAGTGCCCCCAGGGCTCCGAGCTCAGCCTGCAGCTGCTCACATTGCTGACTCACAACTGCACAGCCTGATCCAGCTCAAACTGCATCATCAAATTTTTTAATGACACAACAGTGGTTGGCCTCATTGGCAACAACGTTGGGTTGACATACATAGAGGCAGTAGAGAGGCTTGTCAGATGGTGTGAGAACAGCATCCCAAGTATCGACATGGACAAGACAAAAGAGATGATTGTGGACTTCAGGAAGCTGCAGATCGACCACTCTCCATTGTCCATCAATGGCTCTGCTGTGGAGAAAGTGAAAAGCACAAAGTTCCTTCATTCAAGTTCAAAGCAAATTTATTATTGAAGGACATATATGTCATCATATTCAACCCCGAGATTTGTTTTCCTGTAGGCATTCTCAGTAAATCCAAGAAGCATAAATAACAAAGTCAATGAAAGGTCCCACCCAACAGTATGGACAAACAAGCAACAAACTGTGAAAATACAAAAGAATAAAAGAGAAATAATAATAATAAATTAAAAAGCAATAATTATCAAGAATTTGAGATGAAGGGTCCTTGAAACTCAGTCCATTGGTTGTGGGAATAGTTCAGTGATGGAGCAAGTACAGTTGAATGAAGTTACGCCCTCTGGTTCAAGAGCTTAGTGGTTAAGGGATGAGAGCTGCTGCTGAACGTGGTGGTGTGAGTCCTAAGGCTCTTGAACATTCTTCCTGATAGCAGCAGCGAGAAGAGAGCATGACCTGGATGGTGGGGGACCCTGATAATAAATGCTGCTTTCCTGCGACAGCTTTCTGTGTAGATGTGCTCAATGGTGGGGGAGGATTTTACCTGTGATGGACTGGGCTATATCCACTACTTTTTGTAGGATTTTTAAGGGCATTGGTGCTTCCATCCCAGGCTGTGATACAGCTACTCAATGTACTCTCCACTACACATCTATAGAATTTTGTCAAAGTTTTAGGTGCCATTCTGAATCCTCCTAAGGAATTAGAGGCTCTACTGTGCTTTCCTTGGAATTACACTAACATTCTGGGCCCAGGAAAGATCCTTTGATATTATAATACTGAGGAAGCTAACGTTGCTGACCCTCTCCACCTCTGATCCTCCGATGATGACTGGCTCACGGACCTTTGGTTCCTTTCTCCTGAAGTCGATACATTTGATGTGTACATTTTCCGTTCAAGGTTCATTGGCATTTCCATACCAGGCCGTAATGCAACCAGTCAATATACTCTCCAGCACACCATCTATACAAGTTTGTCAAAGTTTTAGCTGTCGTGCCAAATCTTTGCAAACTTCTAACAAATAGAGGCCTTGCCGTGCTTAGCCAGATTTTTAAGCTCTCTCCTATGTGCTGATTCGTTACCACTTTTGATTCAACCAGTGACTGCAGTATCATCAGCAAACTTAAATATGACATTGGAGCTGAGCTTAGCCGCACAGTCATAAGTATAAAGTGAGTACAGCATGGGGCTCAGCATCTGAGCTGATGGAAATTGTGGAGGAGATGTTACCAATCTGAACTGACTTGGATCTGCAAATCGGGAAATCGAGGATCCAATTGACAAGAAGGTATTGAAACTTATTGATTAGTTCTGAGAATGCTGAGCCAATGAAATGGCATCTGCTGTGGACCTGTTTTACCAGTAGGCAAATTGGAGTGGATCCATGCCACTTTGCAGGCAGGAGTTGATATGTTTCATCATGGTGTTTACATAATAGACAGTCTAATCTGGACCCATAGCATCTTCTCGTTAGTCAACAAGGCACAACAGTGACCACACTTTGAGAGGAGATTAAGGCGTGCAAGGCTCTCCATCCCCACTCTAACAACTTTCTACAGGAACACCATCGAGAGTTTCCTGTACTGGCAGCATCAGTACAGAGGATAGTAAAATCTGCTGAGAGGATCACTGTGGTTTCCCTACCACACCATTTGTGACATTTACTGGAAGCATTGTATATGAAGCATCGTTGAGGATCCCTATTACCCATCCTAAATCTCTTTGACCTACTACCGTCAGGAAGGAGGTACCGGAGCATCAGGACTAGGAGTGTCAGATTAGGTAGCAGCTTTGTCCCCAAGCCGTGAGACTAATGAATACCCTGCCACCATTGAGGTTTCGTCACTAGGATTGCAAGCTGGTTCCTCTAGTTTTCTGTTTGCCTGTGCTGCACATTTCACATGCATTTTTAATTATATTTTATGAACTTATTTGTGGTAATCTTTTGCTTTATGTGTTGTGTGTAATATAAGTATTGTTGATGCACCATGGTCCAGAGGAATGTTGTTTTGTTTGATTGGATATATATACAGTCAGATAACAATAAACTTGAGGTTGAACTTGAAGCATGGAACCCACGGTGCGTTACTTCTCATCACAAACCAGATGAATAACTTAAAATGAACCTTGCATGACCACTCAAATGTAACCAATTCAGACACCTACCTGGGCAAGTCTATGGTCGTGGTGATACTGTTAATGCGAATTCTGGAAGGGAAGTGACCAGTAGAATGCTTGTCAATCACTAAGCTGAAGAAATCATGCTTTGCAAATGTTATTACATAGCAAATATAACCTGCTGCAGCCTAGAATAAGCTCTAATACTGGAAAATCAGGACAGGTGAAATTTCTGGACCAATAGTTGCTAACTTTGGTTGGCTGGTGGTTTCATTATTTGATATGCTGCTTCCAATTGTCCCACCCTAAATCCATCTCATTGGTTAACTAATATGTCTATCATAACTGTATATTATCTCTCTACGTCAACTGGAAAATTAACAAAATTTTCATTAACAAATTGGATGATTCTTGTCAGTTATGCAATCTCTTATCTTATATCCAACATTCCCATAACTCACAAACATAGATGTTCAAGTTAAAGAAAGAAGAGTACATTTCCTTAATTTTTCTCCTGGAATGCCCAGGAAATTAACCCAAAGGGTCGATGATCCTAGCTTCAGTTATGAATGCTCTGTGACCCGCTGTGTGTGCTGCTGTAGCGGATGATATAGCTTTGTCCATAGGGGAAACCATGTCACCCAAGGTATCCGTATTGGCAACATATCTTTGTAAGCATCCTGGGGACAAATATTCCAGCAGCTTCTCAGTAAAAGCAGACAAGAAAACTAGAACTAGATCTCTAAGAAGTCTAAAACAACTCACCAGAACAAGGATTCCTAACCTGGAGTTCACGGACCCCCTTACTTATTGGTATTGGTCCATGGCATAAAAAAGGTTGGGAACTTCTGCACTGGAGATTTACCGAAATGGGGCTGAGTACCGGTTTAATCCTTTTCCTAACCAATATCACCAAGAGCCCAAGCAGGCCTTTTACTGAATGAACACCAAGCTCTTTAAGGCCAGTCTGGTAGCTCGTACTTCGATGCAGCTCACATATTGATTGGATGACTGTTGCTCACTGATGATTTTGCTTGGTTGACTAAATTGCCTGAGTCAATGGGGAATTTGATGCAATGTGGCAGAGTTAGGGTTAATCATACACAGGAATGCTTCTATCTCTGTTCCAATCCCTTTCCTTATGCTTCATTTCCATGTGATTTTTCTTTTTATTGTAAAACAATTGGAAATATCTTTTATAAACCAAATGCCGTAAAAGCACTTACAAAGAAACTTCCGGTATTCTCAGATGTCTATGGAAAGTAGGAATTCGCTAGAAGAAAATCAAGGGTCCATCATGTCTCAACCATCCTGACAGTTCAATGACAGAACGATCATGGAGTTTACGATTAATTAAGGAATTCTCTCTCTATTAATATTCTACACAAGAGCCTAATATAAGTGGAGATGATCTTCACTGACGGAGTGCTTTGGGAACCATGGATTAAAAGTCATCAGTCTTCCCAAACATGTTGCCTTTAGCTATGAGTTGTTTCAAGTTATTCAGAATCAGAATCAAGTTTATTATCACTTACATGTGTCATGAAATTTCTTTTGTGGCAGTAGCACAATGTAATTCATTGAAAAATTACTGTGAGGTACCATAAAAAAAAAACAAATAGTGCAAAAGAAGAATAGCAAAGTAGTGTTCATGGGTTCATGAATAGTTCAGAAATCTGATGGCAGAGGGAAAGCAGCTATTCTTAAAATGTTGATGGCAGGATTGCAGGCTTCTGAAACTCCTCCCTGATGGTAGTAATGAGATGAGGGCATGTAATAGATGGTGAGCGTCTTTAATGATGAATGTCACCTTCATGAGGCTCCATCTTTTGGTGATGTTTTTGATGGTGGGGAGTGTGATGCCCATGATGGAGATGACTGAGTCAATAATACTCAGCAGCCTTTTGCAGTCTATACTAGGCAGTGATGCAGTGAGTCAAAATGCATTTCACTGTACATCTATAGAAACTTGCCAGAGAACAGTATATAGAGCACAATCTATTTTTGCATCGTGTATTGCACAATATTATTGCCTGAAATAAATTACCTCATTAACCCTTTTGAAAATATTTACTGCTGTGATAAAATTTTCTTGAAAACAATTCAGAGAATTTATCTTCTATTCCTTCTAAAATAAGAAAGAACATAAGAACATAAGGAATAGGAGCAGGAGTCGGCCATCTAGCCGATCAAGCCTGCCCTGCCGTTCAATAAGATCATGGCTGATCTGGCCATTGGCTCATCTCCACCTACCTGCCTTCTCCCCATAACCCTTAATTCCCCTACTATGCAAAAACCTATCCAGCCTTGTCTTAAATATACTTTCTGAAGTAGCCTCCACTGCTTCATTGGGCAGAGAATTCCACAGAATAAGAAGTACTTGTTATCAGTTGCCAAGATCCATCAATTAGAAAGATGCCTTGGCCTGGAAATTCTTTCCTAGTCCAGCAGACCATTAATCTTTTTTGCAAATCCTCCACTATTGAAATATGCTCAACAGCACAAGGTCCAAGGCTTCAGGTGCTGGCCTTGAATGCTTAAGTGGCAGAATTTTATTCCTTTGGACTCTGCAATGGCAGATCACACAAGAGGATGGTTGATTACCTGGTCTGAGGGTTGAAGTTGAAGCGGATTCAATGAAAAGAGGTCCAGAGTGAGGAGAAGGAGAGCCAGGGATGGGTTAGCCTTGCAACCAAGAATCAACTTGCAATCAGGCTGCAAGGAAGAGCTTCTATGAGGTCAAGTTTTTAATTTCATGAAGGAAGCGGTTTTACATTGGGCATAGCGATAGTGACGTTTTATTGTCATGCCATTGAATTGCATACAACCTCATTCAAATTATTTCAGCCAACAGTAATTTATGACAGTATTTATTTTGTGGTGACACTGTGGACATTACAGCAGTCAGTGACAGATGGAAAGAATGGTCTGAGACTGTAGGAGAATGGGGAATTGGAGCTGAGCAAACTTCTATCAACCAAATGAGTTCTTAATAGACAACCTGGCAGAAAGGGACTGCGTAATTTGCTTAATTTCTTTGTCTTCTTAGTCCATATACCCTGTGATGAGTTACCATGAAACTGGTGCCAAAAGCTATCCTTTTGTAATGATGAAGCTGTATCCCTTGCTGATGCTCTTCAGAAATCCTAATAGCCAGCAGCTACTAGGGCTTCACCAGAACAGTCCTGACATTGGAGAGGTGGTTTAGGATGCCTTGCTCCATTGGATTTGATGGACTATTGTGGATTGATTGCAAATCTCCCACATGTGCTTGGCATGCGGACTGGAGGCATCAGTTATCACTTGATGACTATCCTTTAGCTTTGCCGTGTTGGATCAGCTGCAGCTGATGCAGAATTCTGCTGCCTAGAAAATGAGAACTGCCCTGTGTGACATGCTGCCTGTGGCCACACACCAGATGGGTAGTGAGAAAGCAGAATTTGGAACAGAGCAGAGCTGATATGCGTGCACTTCATTAAATCCTGGACTGTGAGGAGGCATTCATCTATGCCAAACTCAAATGCTTGCTTCACCTGCTTCCCTCTGGGGGAAGAGAATATGGTGGCCTCAGCTTCAGATGAGGGGAATGCAGTTGATGAACAGGCTCGCAGCCAGATCAGTTTGACCGTGACTGCCAATGCAGCCTATTCCCCAGTTGGGTCTTACAACTGTAGGTCACAGATTTGAATTCAGATATCCTACCCGAGGCACAGAAATCCCAAGACAATCTTTCTCATTGACATTTATGTGGGAAAAGTAAGATATTGAGGAGTAAACATGAGGAAATCTGCAGATGCTGAAATTTCAAGCAACACGCATAAAAGTTGCTGGTGAACGCAGCAGGCCAGGCAGCATCTCTAGGGAGAGGTATATTGAGGAGTACCCTGAATGGATATGGCCTCTCCTGCAAACCATTAATATTTCACAGGTAGGTACTGAGAAAATACAGGTACAGTGTGTTGGAACAATGGCTTTTGTGTCCACTGCAGGGGGGTAAAGTATAACTGCAGAAAGATTTTAGTGTAAAGCTTCCAGTGGACCTCACTTGGAGTACTGTGAGCATATTTAAAAAATTATAGATAAGCTTTTTAAGAGTGATGTTGGGAAATGTTGCATGCAGAGGCAGGAGGAGTTGGGAATTGTCTTCCACAAGGGACAATTGGTGCCAGATCCATTGTTAGTATTGGAGCCAAGGTTGATTTTAGGGGCTATGAGAAAAAGATTGGAACTGGTTGAGATGATTCTCAAATTAGGTACGATTTCAGTGAATGATGGAACAGGCTGAAAAGGATAAATGGCCTACTCTTGTTCCTACCTTTCTGCACTGGAAACCCCTTCCTTCCTCCCCACTCCTGATCTGTGTGCCCTCTGCAGAGTCACCAGCCAAGCTGTATCCCAAAGGGAATGCTTGCAATTGCGGCATAATTGTGAAGAGTTGGTTTTTGAAGAAACTGAAATCAAAATAAAATCCTTTTAGCACTTGGATACATCCCCTTCCTCTACATTTCAACAATTTCAAAAACTCTAGAAAGTATAAAACACTTGTAGAATGATACCAATGAGAAAAAATAAATCAATCAGCTAGCTAGCAGTGAATGGATCCTTCAATCAGTACAGGTACGGGAAACTCCCCTAGTGGTTGAATCTTAATGGCTGAATCTTTATTCAGGTGTGCAAGGTTATGGGAGGTAGACTAGCTGAAATATTAAGCTACAAGATCACAGTCGTCACAGCATGCATTGTGATAATCTGTAGGTTCTCCCCAATCTGTAGGTCGGCTGGTGGCGCAGTGAGATCAGCGCCGGGCTCGAGTTCGATCCAGTGACAGACCGCTCCTGAGCGCGCTCTCCGTCTGTGCCGGGTTGATGTCGAGCTTGCTAAAAAAAAAACACCGCCACCTCCAGTTTAAATTCCTACCTGGAATATTGTGGAGGATCAAATACCCAAACCCAATGAAAAATGCATGGACTGTGCATTGCAACACCAACCTGAAGTGATGTTTCTTTGCCCTATTTTGCAGTGACTGAGGAAAAAGAGTTGATCTTAATCCAGTGAAGCCTGTTCTAGAATAAAATTAAATCATAACTGATTCATAAACCAATGACAATTAATCATCCACACTTATACAGATGATCCAGTGGAGACACTTTTCACTAAGTTAAGCAAATCACAACATATAATTTCTTCTAAGTTCTGCTCTCCCAACATAATATCTTAACAACTGACTCCTGGGGGGAAATGTTTCATTTTTCCCTTATGTTTAATGAATTCAAAGCACGTGGAATCCGTGATTTAATTTTGATAAAATTGCAGATGCTGGAAATATGAATCAAAAAACAAGAAATACTAAACATTCAGCAGGGTCAGGAAAATCTATATCAATAACTGTGGCGCTTCTCTTCCTGACGAACTTAACATATTCTACGCAAGATTCGAACAGAAGAGGAGCGTTCCACTCCCTCCGTATGAACCGGACCTGGTGGCATCGAGATTCATCGTCACCGAGGAGGATGTTAGAAGGGTCTTCCTGAAGATAAATCCAAGGAAGGCGACGGGCCCAGATGGCGTTCCAGGACGGGTTCTCCGGGCCTGTGCAAGCGAGCTAGCTGGAATGTTTGCTGACATCTTCAACTGCTCCTTGCTTCAGTCTAAGATCCCCTCGTGTTTTAAGAAGGCAACGGTAATCCCAGTGCCGAAGAAGAGCAAGGTGGCGTGCCAGAATGACTATCGACCTGTGGTTCTGACATCAATTGCTATGTAGTGCTTCCAGAGATTGGTTATGGCACACATCAACCACAGCCTACTGGTCAACCTCGACGCTTTGCAATTCACCTACCGGAGCAACAGGTCAACGGCAGATGCCATCTCTCTAGCCCTACATTCCTCCTTAGAACACCTGGAGAATAAAGACACATATGTAAGGCTCCTTTTCATTGACTACAGCTCTGCCTTTAATACCATCATTCCAAATAAACTGATTCCTAAGCTCCGGAACCTGGGCCTTAGCACTCAGATCTGCAGCTGGATCTTCAACTTCCTCACAGACAGGACCCAGGCTGTAAAAATAGGGGACAAGTTCTCCTCTACAATCACTCTGAGCACCGGTGCCCCACAAGGCTGTGTACTCAGCCCCCTGCTGTACTCACTGTCCACCCATGATTGTGTAGCCAAGTTTCCATCAAACTCAATATATAAGTTTGCTGATGACACCACAATTGTAGGCCGTATCTCGGGTAATGATGAGTTTGAGTACAGAGAGGAAATTAAGAACCTGGTGGCATGATGCAAAGACAATAACCTATCCCTCAACGTCAGCAAGACGAAGGAATTGGTTGTTGACTTCAGAAGGAGTAGCGGACCGCACGACCCCATTTACATCGGTGGTGCGCAAGTGGAACAGGTCAAAAGCTTTAAGTTCCTCGGGGTCAATATCACAAATGACCTGATTTGGTCCAAACATGCAGAGTCCACTGCCAAGAAGGCCCACCAGCGCCTTTACTTCCTGAGGAAGCTAAGGAAATTTGACCTGTCCCCTAAAACCCTCATTAATTTTTATAGATGCACCGTAGAAAGCATTCTTCTGGGGTGCATCAGAACCTGGTATGGAAATTGTCCTGTCCAAGACCGGAAGAAACTGCAGAAGATCATTTTTAATATTTACTATTGATTTGTACTCCAGGGAACATGAAGAGCAGAATCAAGTATCGCTGTGATGATTGTACGCTCCAGTATCAATTGTTTGGCGACAATAAAGTATAAAGTAAAGTATCTCTGTAAAGAGAATTAATGTTCCATTTCAAAGATCTTTCATCAGCACTGGCAAAAGTCTTTGCCCTAAAAATTAGCCTTTTTTTTCTCTCGATCAAAACTGTCATTTCTTAGGTTTGATGTTTCTATGGCATTCAGTTTGTATTTAATTCCTGTAATGATGTGTGATCCTTCCTTTCCTGTTGCTAAATTTAAGTATTTTAGTAAATCACAAACCAATAGGAGTTTAAGATTCTTGACATTGACACTTTCTCTGGACCCATATCTTCAGAACCATTTCCTTCACCTCACTTGGTCTCTGCATTATTCTGCAGTTGTCCGTGTGATTGCTAATTGTGCAATTCAGGTAATTTTCAGCATGACATCATGCTCAATGTAGTTGGTGTCTTCTATATTGTCTTTTCAAAGACAGGAACACTCTAATTCGTGCATCGAATATGTGTTAGCCATTTTCAACACCTTAATTCTTCCCTTCCAGCCCTTCACAAAAAAACATCTTGCATATTGCAGGAAATACAGTAATGCATAGCAGATTGTGAAAATATACAAACAGTTCACAACTAATCCTGGGAGACTGCTTGCAATATGAAATTATTAACTTTACCTGCCTCCATAGGGATCTTTTTACTGATATAATTACAGATTTCAGAGATATTTAATTTCAATATGTTTCAGTATGCTAGAAACCCGAGTCATTTATTGGTAACATGTGATATGAAAATGAAACCAAATTAGATCCCTGTAGACTATTTAACAGAACAAATTAATCTATAATTATATTTTTATAGCATGAAGCTCAAAAAGTCACATCAAAGACTTTTAAGAAAATATTAGAAATACACAATGAGTTTTAAACTTCTAAAAACTGCCAGCTTTTAATAAAACGGCACGAGGTCCTGATAGGATAAGGAATATTGCAATTCTACATCTATTTTATGTCAGTTGAAGAATGGTGTAGATCTCAAAGAGTTCCTCAATCTTAAGTGTGTTTTTGAAAGTGCAAAAGCCATCTTTGTCAATTGAAAACCAATGTATCTTCTGATTTAAGCTGTTTTGTCTGTTTTATGATTTATTCCACTATCATTGGCTAACTCTTCTCAGGAGAAAGGAGAGATTTGAAAAATAGTCCTTCAGTTTGGTCCCATTCAATAACACTGCAACAGGTGATGCATTCTGCTTACAGCCATGAAGACAGGGATATTTTCTTCCACTATACCAGGTCTGCAATGGGGCACCAAGCACAGCTTTGGTTGTTGGTTCTCCACTTCAAGAAAACTTGCTGTTTGGAACCGCTTGCAGAAGTTTGGATTGAGATTCAGATTCATTTATTAACTCCAAGGATATCAAAGCATGCAGTGAAATATGTCATTTGCATTAATAACTAACCAATCTACAAGCAGCCGTCAGGTATCGCCACAAATTCCAGTGCTAACATAGCACGCCCACAGTGTTCAGCAGAACAACACAGCAACAACAGCAAAACAAACCCCTTTCCTCCCCACCCACCCACTCTCACACATAGACTGACCTCCAACCTCCAGGACAGGCTGCCTCCAGTCCTTGGCTCAGGACACTGAGCCTCTAACTTCTAGTCTCTGTATTGGACTTGCAGTTGTAGACTCACAGACATCGAGTCTCCGTCCTCCAGGCACGCGGACCTGGGCTTCAGCTTTCGGACCCCGATCTCAAAGTTGCTGGCCTTTGACTGCAAAGCACTTCGACCTCGACTCCAACCACTGGCTCCTGCCCCGAACCTCTAACTTCCAGCCATTCCCGTGCCTAGACCCAAACCTGTCCCCTAACTCCCTGTGCTGTACCCAAAATGATCCTGATGAACCCCAAGTGGAACAGGGATCTTGGGATGCAGCCACGGCCCCAATGAGACCTGTGCTGCCTCAGGAGTTGAGGCTGGATGTGGGGATTATGAGGTGTGACCTCAGCCAGCACTATCCTCCCAAATTTGCCGAATTACAAAGCTTGGGGCCATACCCAAGCAGTGGTTAGCCAAAGAAACACTGTTAAAACAAGCTTGTACTAAAAGAAAGGTAAATACATTATAAAGATTATTTTTATATGGCATGAAATTCCTTGCAACTTGTTTTGCCTGATCATACCTGCTGAAAGCAGTTAACAAACCACAGAGAGGTTTCACAGCAAAGGCTCCTCATGATAATGATCCCATGATTGCTACATCATCCTTTCCATATTTAACTTTGATTACTTCACCAGATTTGCACTCCTGCCAGAAAGCTGTTGCATTGCGAGCAGAGTCTCAGTAACTTTCCCTTTCTGGTGTAAACCCTTACTTTGTAGGTTATCCACTTGCTGAGGCCAAACGTGCCCTCTGCAGTTGAGCACATTTGGCTCATTCAGATTTATAAATGAATGGGAAGTGAGATCAGTTTTCACCAGGCACTTTTCAACGTAACTCTGAAGTGGGTTGAATTCCCAGAGGCCAGCGGATTAAGGGTGTGGGTCAGGTACTCATCTGTAGTTTGATTTGCAATCTGCAGTGAGCCAACTCCTTGAGTAATTTCTTCATGTGCCAGCAATCTACTCTTGATGTAACATGATCAGCTATCCCAAACTCATTGTTCTTTGACTTCAAAAAAAATGAGCGCAGCCCTCTGTAAGTTAGAGTAACACACACAAGATGCTGGAGGAACCCAGCAGGTCAGGGCGATATCTATGGAAAGGAATAAACAGTTGATATTTTGGCCCAAGACCCTTTATCAGGACTGGAAAGGAATGAGGAAGAAGCCAGAATGAGAAAATGGGGGGGGGGGGGGGGGAGGAGTACAAGCTAGAAGGTGCTAGGTGTAGCCAGGTGAGGGGGTAGGTAAGTGGGTGGGGAGAAGGATGAAGTAAAACCAGGGAGGTGAAAGGTGGAAAAGACTAACGGCTGAAAAAGAAGGAATCTGATAGGAGACGAGAATAGACCATGGAAGGAAGGGAAGTAGGTGGGGCACTAAAGGAAGAAGAGAAATATGAAGGGCGCCAGAACGGGGAATGGAAGAAAAGGGAAGGAGAAGGGGAAAATTACCCCTCTTACTTCCACTATAAGTTAAGAAGTGTTTGCCACACTTTTTTTGCATTTGTAATGAACTGATTTTTTTTTAAAAGCAGGTATGCAGAAAAAGATGTGAAAACAAGAAAACTGTATGCTTAAGGCAGATAAACAAAGAACCTATTCTACTGATTACAGTCTTTGCTGTTTTAAAACCTTATGTGTTTGAACTGCATAAAACCCATAAGGACATCCACAGGGGAAAGAAAATGGACAAGGAGGAAACTATCAATCTTCAAGTAACAACAGAAAAGAATGGCTTAGTGATTGGGCATATAGTGCAAGCCTTAGGAAATGGTTTGTGTTAGCTACCAATGTTCTGTTAAACAGATGCTCCTGCAGGACAGTCAACTAATTTTAGTATGATTGGTACATTTTATTTCTAGTAGATAAATCTTGTAAACGACCAATGTTTTTGTGAAGTGAAGCATTTTACAATTAGACCCTTCAGAACCACTTCAAAAGACTCCAAAAACATATCCTGGCCCAAATTGGTCATGAGTGAAAATCTTACTGCCATCATACAACAGATGTCTGGCGGAGGAGATTCATGTACACCATACTTGTTCAAAGTCTCAAGAACTGTGTCAGCTACAACCCAAAAATACCTGTGACATTTCTCAGTACAGATGGCACATGATGAAATCTGTGAACATCACAAATCCACAAAGCTTTTCTTGAAACTTTCAACAATTTTAAATACTGTGGAAGTCAGGGTGCACAATCACAACTCTTCCATATGGAAAATATGAAAAAAACTTGTGTAGAACTTTCAAGTTCTTGAAAGGAATTCTGAGAGAAATGCAGAAACTGTGACAGGGAGAAAGAGAATAATAAATACAATCTTGGTTATTAGTTGTTTACACACTTACTTATGGGAAAACTAGATGAAGAGTTACAAAAGGGGAAATTGTAGACCTGTAAAACTTCATCCTAGTATTTCATAGAAACATAGAAAATAGGTGCAGGAGTAGGCCATTCGGCCCTTCGAGCCTGCACCGCCATTCAGTATGACCATGGCTGATCATCCAACTCAGAACCCTGCACCAGCCTTCCCGCCATACCCCCTGATCCCTTTAGCCACAAGGGTCATATCTAACTCCCTCTTAAATATAGCCAATGAACTGGCCTCAACTGTTTCCTGTGGCAGAGAATTCCACAGATTCACCACTCTCTGTGTGAAGAAGTTTTTCCTAATCTCGGTCCTAAAAGGCTTCCCCTTTATCCTCAAACTGTGACCCCTCGTTCTGGACTTCCCCAACATCGGGAACAATCTTCCTGCGTCTAGCCTGTCCAATCCCTTTAGGATTTTATACGTTTCAATCAGATCCCCCCTCAATCTTCTAAATTCCAATGAGTAGAAGCCTAGTTCATCCAATCTTTCATCATATGAAAGTCCTGCCATCCCAGGAATCAATCTGGTGAACCTTCTTTGTACTCCCTCTATGGCAAGGATGTCTTTCCTCAGATTAGGGGACCAAAACTGCACACAATACTCCAGGTGTGGTCTCACCAAGGCCTTGCACAACTGCAGTAGTACCTCCCTGCTCCTGTACTCGAATCCTCTCGCTATAAATGCCAGCATACCATTCGCCTTTTTCACCGCCTGCTGTACCTGCATGCCCACTTTCAATGACTGGTGTATAATGACACCCAGGTCTCGTTGCACCTCCCCTTTTCCTAATCGGCCACCATTCAGATAATAATCTGTTTTCCTGTTTTTGCCACCAAAGTGGATAACTTCACATTTATCCACATTAAATTGCACCTGCCATGAATTTGCCCACTCACCTAACCTATCCAAGTCACCCTGCATCCTCTTAGCATCCTCCTCACTGCTAACACTGCCGCCCAGCTTCATGTCATCCGCAAACTTGGAATTACTGCATTTAATTCCCTCATCCAAGTCATTAATATATATTGTAAACAATTGGGGTCCCAGCACTGAGCCTTGCGGTACCCCACTAGTCACTGCCTGCCATTCTGAAAAGGTCCCGTTTAGTCCCACTCTTTGCTTCCTGTCTGCCAACCAATTCTCTATCCACATCAATACCTTACCCCCAATACCGTGTGCTTTAAGCTTGCACACTAATCTCCTGTGTGGGACCTTGTCAAAAGCCTTTTGAAAATCCAAATATACCACATCCACTGGTTCTCCCCTATCCACTCTACTAGTTACATCCTCAAAAAATTCTATGAGGTTCGTCAGACATGATTTTCCTTTCACAAATCCATGCTGACTTTGTCCGATGATTTCACCGCTTTCCAAATGTACTGTTATCACATATTTGATAACTGACTCTAGCAGTTTCCCCACCACCGATGTTAGGCTAACCGGTCTATAATTCCCCAGTTTCTCTAGCCCTCCTTTTTTAAAAAGTGGGGTTACATTAGCCACCCTCCAATCCTCAGGAACTAGTCCAGAATCTAAAGAGTTTTGAAAAATTATCTCTAATGCATCCACTATTTCTTGGGCTGCTTCCTTAAGCACTCTAGGATGCAGACCATCTGGCCCTGGGGATTTATCTGCCTTTAATCCCTTCAATTTACGTAACACCACTTCCCTATTAACATGTATTTCCCTCAGTTCCTCCATCTCACTGGACCCTCTGTCCCCTACTATTTCCGGAAGATTATTTATGTCCTCCTTAGTGAAGACAGAACCAAAGTAATTATTCAATTGGTCTGCCATGTCCTTGCTCCCCATAATCAATTCACCTGTTTCTGTCTGTAGGGTACCTACATTTGTCTTAACTACTCTTTTTCTTTTCACATATATATAAAAGCTTTTACAGTCAGTTTTTATGTTCCCTGCCAGTTTTCATATAGCTTTGTCTATTAAACAAAAGCTATGTGCAAAAAGTGTAATGTATAGGTCCAGGTTTACATGGTTCAGTGGTTTACAGTGGCAAAGGAGCATGATTATGAAATGCTTGGGGACTGACCATAGATATTGTAGGTGGAAAAAGAGATCTATTAGCAATATAATATAGAAATTCAATGATTCGGTTGGCAATGTTTTGATATTTATAAGGAACTTAGAGCAACATAGATTAATAATAATGATTGGAGATAATCAATATTAACAGGATTGAAATGACCATTTTGCAATTGATTTGTAATAGTGGTAACATTTTTTGTATCTCCTTTTATTTTATAACCCAACTTAACTGAATGTCTAGGGTTAATTTTTTTTTGTTCTTGCTTCTGTAGGCTACATTGGATGATTCAGTCACAACAAACAAAAGAAAAATGGCACCAACTGGATTTAAGGAAACATACACAATTTTCCTTCCACTTAAGTTAATGGATATTCAATTGGCTGGGCTCCATAAAGGATATGAGCTTCTCCTTCTCTGACTTAACTGCATTCTTTCGAGTAACACCACTCAACAGCACCACATTCATGAACATGAAAATCTACCTCATACCACTGAACAACCAAAATCCAAAGGTTTAGGAACAAAATAACAGACATTTACTTTTCTGAAAAGACAGCAGGTTGTATCGCTGCATAAAAGAGTTTGAGTCACACTGGATCAAATAACTACATTGCAACAATCCACAGTCTGAAAACTACTGGAATTGAGCATAAGACATCTTTTTGAATAAATGTGTTTACACATCTGGTTTCCCTAAACACCGGGACCTTTCCAGAATGCAAGAAACTGTAATTGAACATGGAAGCAGCATACCTTCATGACAAAAATAAATAGGGCTACTTTAAATTTAAAATAGTACTTGCTGAGACCCTGTAGAAAGAATTACGAAATAAAATTGTTCCTGTAGGCTCCCTCACTGGTACTCCTGTCTAAACTTTGATTCCTTTAGGCTGCAGTTTAAAATCAGCAGCTATTTTAATGCAAGCAGCATATTTAGTGAGGGAAATTAGCACATGACTAACAGAATGGTGAAATATTACACAGTAGCATTTGCAATACCATTTACCATCACTTTATAAAACCAGTTTCCTTTCTTTGGAGAAGTCCCCATTCTCCTTTATTCCCCAAAATTTAAAAAAGGTGTATTATATTTTATTTCTAACAAATGAGGATGTCTTTCCAGAATTGACTGGGCTGTGTGTCTGAGTCTAAATCAAAGTTCTATGGTTTGTCTCATTTTATTCCTTTTAACGTCATTTTTAAACCATTTTGATACAAATGAATAATGTACGAGACTCATACTTTATGCTATGGGTCTAGAATTGCACACAAAAAAGGATGCAGATTCTCTTCTGCTAAGCAAGCCTAGCTGGGTTTTGTAGGAACATAGTATCTTTTTATTCCAGTCTTAATTAAATTTCTTCACGGCTGTATTTGAACCCCAGTCAAACTCAGTTATTCAGGCTTCAGTTACTTATCCACTAACAAAACGACTGTCTTCCATTTGCATAATCAAAACCATCAGCCATGCCTTTGTTCTTTCTGGGTATAACTATTCCAATGTGCCCCTATCTGCACCTCTTTATCGTGTGTAAGATCACCTGAGACTTGGCTGTGCATATCCCAGATTTTGTTCTTCCATTATTCCTTTGCTTACTGACCTAGACCAGTTCCAAGTTCAACAACATTCTGCCTTTCAAATTGCTCCATGGCCTTGCCCCTCTCTATCTCCTAAATTTTTTTAGGCGATCGATCTTTGATAACTGCACTCCTGACTGATTTTGAGCTCCTAATTACCTTACTATTGTTGCCTGTGTCTTTCACTGACCAGTCTTAATCTGTGGTATTTTTTTAATAGTTTTTCTCTTTCCTCCTATAAGACTGGAAGATGAATTTCATTCCTTATACTGCATATAGTGCTAGCAATTAATTTGATCCCCCTCTCAAAAATTATGAAATTGGCTCAAAATACATTGGAATTTGCTAGGGTGATTAATTCAAACAATCATGCCCTAAAATGGGTTCTGTGTGTTTCCCAAAGGGATACATTCAACTGAGCATAACTTGCAACAACTCACTGCCAGCAGTCTGGGAAGGTACACTTTTCCATGAAAACCAACTAGCAGAAATATGCATAATGACTGTAATAGAGAAGGGAAACTGTTGGGGAGGAGGGTACCTCTTCATGTATTAAATGGGTGACCCCTTATCCTAAGACAATTCTCTTTAGCTCTAGCTCTCCATACTAAAGGAAATATCCTCTCATTGTGTCATTAGATTATCCCATCCCCTAAGCTAATAATTTCTCTTCATTTTCCATTCACCTCTGCAAAATGCCCTGGGCATTTTATATGGTGAATAATTGCTCTTTCCTCCCTGAAATATTCAATATTTTATGCTGATAAATAATAATCTTTTCTCAAGAACAGAGGTAGTTGTCGTGCTAACTGTTGCCAGTACAGCTCAGCTCAGCTCAGGGTGCTTACCTCTAATTTTATTTCATCAAAGCTCAAAATTAATTCATGATCAATTGCCTCAGTCTAAGCCTAACCATTTGATTGATTTTAACTCAGAATTTTAATTCAGAATCCCAGATTTTCATTAAGCCTTTTTGCTAATAAACACCCACTCAAGTATCAGTACAAATACTGGCACCCAAGTTGCACTCCGAAGCCTGGAACTCCAAAATCATTATAATGCCGTAGAAGAGTGGATTTTTAAAAATACTTTGATGTTTACACTTAGCGATGTATTTGTGTTGTCAGTTGGGGAATATTGCATGAAAGTAAATGCTCACCTACCTCTGAGCTCACCTGATGAGTTTTGATAAAGGCTTTCAGCTTGTGGCAAAACTGTTTACTTCCTCCACAGATGCTGCCTGACTGACTGGTTGAGTTCCTCCAGCATTGTATGTGTGTGCTGCTCAAGATGTCCAGCATCTCTCAGATCTCTTGTGTCACCCAATACAGTACTCCGTTCATTTGAGTACATGCAACACAGGCAGCTACAATGAACTAACGCTGTGCTCATGTAATTAGGTCAAAAAGATGTGGAAACTGGAAATCGGAAACAAAAACAGATTGATGGAAGCACTGAGTAAAGTTAGGCAGGATCGGAGCAAAACACAGCTGCAATGCAAAGTCACAGACCCTTCACGAGAACAGCAAAAGTGAGAAGACATGGCCCTTTAAGGAGGGGGTGGAGAGAACGGGGGGGATGTCTGTGATAGGATGCAGATCAAAGCTGCCAAGGTAACATTTATTTTCAAAAATGGACATAAAAGAAAGATAAAAAGAAACAAATAGAGAGGTAATGCCACAGTTGTGGAGAGAGTGCATTAATATAGTTCTCTTAAGCAACAAAGCTAGATGGAGGATGAAGTACAATTCCTCAGGCTACCCTCCCTTTGACTTTATTACAGACAATGCAGGAAATACTCAGTAAGTCAGGCAGCCTCTGTGGAAAGAGTAACAGAGTTACTTTCACTCTCCATTGGCACAACTTGATCTGCTGCATATTTCCAGAATTTTCTTTTATTTCAACTTTCAGGCATCTGCAGTGTTTTGATTTCCATCCTCTTTGACCTGCCTAGCTTTAACGTTATTCCAATGATGCCAAATGTATCTTCTTCTGAACTGCAAACAAGAGAAAATCTGCAGATGCTGGAAATTCAGGCGACACACACAAAATGCTGGAGGAGCTCAGCAGGCCGGGCAGCATCTATGGAAAAGAATGCAGTCGACGTTTTGGGCAGTCTCGGCCCAAAACGTCGACTGTACTCTTTTCCAGAGATGCTGCCTGGTCAGCCGAGTTCATCCGGCACTTTGTGCGTTGCTTCTTTCATCTAGGTCTGTTGAAGCTATTAGGACTAATTATTGAATTTAACATTCATATATCGGTGGCTTATTTTTCCCCCTCTCTCTCCATTGATATGGCTGCATCCCTCTGTTTCAATTTATCTAAGTTTCTCTAACTGCCAGATTTGAAAGTAAATCTATAAATTTACTTTCACCAATTTAGCTCAGCCAACTGAGTTCCTCCAGCAGATTGCTTGCTACCTTGACAACTTTGGTATGCACCCTATCACACATTCCTTCTGTCCTCTGCTTCCTCTCTCTCCCTCCATAGTTGAAAGATGTTTGGTTTTCTCGCTCTGAAATGTCAACTCTGCCACTCTCCCAACGAACATTGCTGGTCAAGAAAAATGCTTCCAGCTTTTGTTGCCTTGCCAGATCTATAATCTGGCCTACTGTTCCAATTCCTTACAACTGCCTTCAGTTTTATATTTTTAAAATATCTGTAGATTTTCCAGTGTGGTTTGTTTTCACTTGAAAGGTGCCACCAGTGGCTTCAGGATGTTTGCAAAAAAAACCCTAAAACGTGCCAAAATTAAATTTGCTAGTGATACTCCAGGTTTCTTATGGGAATAAACTCATTTGCCCAGTCACAGCTCTTCATATTTATTAACAGGAGAAAAGGCTGCAGATGCTGGAAATCGAAAGTCTCATCTGCCAAGAAGAGTGATCCCCATTGTCAGGAAAGACATTATCCCACAGGAGTAAGAAATCGTCCACAGCGATTAAGTCTTTAGGCCTGAACAGGACAATTTAAAATTTGCTATGCTGTGGATGTCTGTATGTAGTAGTTGTATTGTACAGTATATTGTGTATATATAATTGAGATGCATTCTCCATTAAGATGGAGTTTATAGTCAAGCAGGGAGGATGTTGTGTATTTAATATTTCAGTAAGATTTGAATAATTTTGTATATATGTTGTTTAAGCAGTCAATAAAATAAGAAATGAATTGAATTGCATATGCCATCACGCTACCATGTGATACGTGCGCACCTCGCTTAAAGTAAACTCGAGTTAGACTCGCGTCCCTGGACTCCTGTGTCCTCTTTTGAATTAGCTTAATGATTTGAAGTTACAAAACACATATACAAATCCCTATATTTATTTCTAATTCCATTTCCACATTCACAATTGCCTTCAATTTCAGGGATTCTTGATCAATAAACTTAAGGATTTTGGGAACACGTGCAGTTTTGATAAGTCCACATACTTCGCTTAGCCTGTCCTGGTCCAACTATGCAGATACAATGGCCAAGAAATTTCACCAATTCCTCTACTTCCCTGGGAGGCTGAAGTAGTTTGACATCTAGCCTTTGACCCTGACCAATATTTATCAATGCATCATAGGAAACATCCTATCTGGATGCATCAGAGCTTAGTTTGGCAAACTCTCCACTGTGACAACAATGTTGTGGACACAGCTCAGCACATCACAGAAACCAGCCTCCCCTCCGTGGACTCTGTCTACACTTCTCGCCGCCTTGGGAAGGCAGCTAGCGTAAAAAGCTCACACCCGTCCTGGAATGTCCTCTTCTCTCCTCTCCCACAACATACCACAAAGCTTAAGGACCGCTTCTATCCCGCTGTTATGAGACTATTGAGTGGTTCCCTGGCATGATAAGAATGGACTCTTGACCTCATAAAGTACCTCGTTATGACCTTGTCTACCCGCGCTGCACTTTCTCCGCAGCTGTCCCATTTTATTATGTATTGTTATTGTTTTATCTCAATGCACTGTGGAATGATTTGATCTGTATGAACAGTATGCAAGACGAGCTTTGCACTGTGTTTTGTTATAATCATTTGAAAATAATAACTAATTCCACCTGTGGTTCCTTGGCCTACTATCCCAGTTCCCGTTGTAATCTTAGATAACCTGCTTGACTGTCCACTACACTACCAATTTTGGCTTCATCCACAAAGCTGCTTATGGACTCCATTTATACTTGATGCAGAAGGTCAAGAGCTGACCACCACCCCTGGCAACACAGTGAGTCCTCAATTCTCTGTGGTGATGAATTGGTCTTTATGAACAGTATTGCAAGACATGCTGTTCCATTTGTTTTTCAGTACATGGGACAACAATAAACATATTGAAAGGGCTGATGGCCTTGTACAGCTGGATCCTGGACTTCCTGTCAGATCACCAGCAGGCTGTAAGAGTGGGATCCCTCACCTCCAACCCTCTGACTCTCAATACAGGAGCCCCTCGGGGCTGCATACTGAGTCCCCACCTTTACTCCCTGTGTGCCCATGACCGTATCACCACCCACAGCTCCAATCTACTAATTAAATTTACCGACGGCACTACATTGGTTGGCCTTATCTCAAACAATAACGAGGTGGCTTACAGGGAAGAAGTCATCTCTCTGACACAGTGGTGTCAAGAAAACAACCTCTCCCTCAATCTCGCGAAAACAAAGGAGCTGGTTGTGGATTACAGGAAAAATGGAGACAGGCTAACCCCTATTGACATCAATGCATCTGGGGTTGAGAGGGTAAACAGCTTCAAGTTCCTCAGCATTCACATCACCGAGGACCTCACATGGTCTGCACACACCAGCTGTGCGGTGAAAAAGGCACAACAGCAACTCTTTCACCTCAGACTGTTGAGAAAGTTTGGTATGGGCCCCCCAAATCCTAAAAACTTTCTACAGGGGCACAATTGAGAGCATCCTGACTGGCTGCATCACTGCCTGGTTTGGGAACTGTACCTCCCTTAATCGCAGGACTCTGCAGAGAGTTGTGAGGACAGCCCAGTGCATCTGTAGTTGTGAACTTCCCACTATTCAGGACATTTACAAGGACAGGTGTGTAAAAAGGGCCCTTAGGATCATTGGGGACCAAAGCCATTCCAACCACAATCTATTCCAGTTGCTATGAAGCCATAACGCAGCATAAAAGCCAAGACCAACAGGCTCCGGGACAGACCCTTCCACCAGGTCATCAGACTGATGAACTCACGCTGACTTGAGTATACTCTATATTACATTGACTGTTCTATTTACTATAAATTACTATGATTACATATTGCACATTTAGATGGAGATGTAACATTAAGATGTTTATTCCTCATGTATGTGAAGGATGTAAGAAATAAAGTCAATTCAATTCAATGAAGGGAAAACCAGGAAACCTAGCAACAAGGCGGAACCCATCACTACCCCGTCTTCCCTATACTTTCTCTGTTTCTGGAAGGATCAACAGGATCCTGAAGAAATACTGGATTATTACCATCCATAAACCTGTGATGAAGATTAAGTCACAGCTTCTGCGAGTCATAGATGACGCGGGACTCAGGATGGCTGGCGTGTACAGGATTCCATGAATGAGGAGCAGCACGTATCAGCCAGCATGGTGGAAACCTACATCAAGGAGCACAGGAGGTCTATCCATTTGGGTTACCCGGAGAAATCAGTGGTAGCAGAACATTGCATTCATAATGGCCATAGGATTGACTTTGATGTCACAAAGTTATTGTGCTGTGCCAATGGCTTTTGGGACTGTTTGGAGAAGGCAGCCACTTAAATAAAACCAGAGGAATATTATTTTAATAAAGACAAAGTTCTCGCTCTAAGTAAGAACTGGAATTCAATTGTAAACAAGGTGCAACAGTGGAAACCTGATTGGATGAGGACAAACCAAGCAGGAGGGACGGATAACTGTACAGTAGTATAAATACCACTGGACTAGATATACCCAGGCATTATTCCCAATGAAGATGGTAGGGTTCGTCATCAAAATATTGGTCATAATTGATACCTGTGCCCAGCTGGAGGCCCGAGAAGAGTTTATTCATAATAAACAGATTACCATAATTTGTTTTCTCATGTATCATGTGGTCAATCCTTGGTCATCAAACCTTCCCCACCCTCCCCCCATTGAATAGTTTTATTTGTTTTATCAAGGGTGTATGAATAGTTCTTTGTCTGCGACTGTTCAGTTCCTGAACACATTGCAACAATGGAGTCAAAATTATAGCACTGAATTAGTTTCCATCACTGCAACAGACAGTGTGTTCTGTGCGGAAAGGAATTGTAAACAGTGTTGAAGCCAATGACTTCACTTAGAGAACAAAGCGTATGAAATATGCAAGAGCAAATGACAAACTTTATTTTAATCTGATGTCACTTTTGAAACTATAAGCCATTGTAGACTAAACCAATTTCACTGAGGAACAACAAACATGTACAAAATTGTATGCATTATAAAAATAGGCTAAAACAACCTTTCAAATCTTATTTGGCAGGGTATTGCCTGCATGAGAATGATAAATTATATTTCAATTAATGGCTTGCTATGGCAGCACTAAGTGATGACAATTTACATACCCCTTTATATAACATTTACCACAGAGAGCTTAGAGGACCAGTACTGGGATGCATTCAGGTCATTCATAGCAACATAACCCAAAGGCTAGCAAGCCACAATATCCAGCTATTTCATTCAATTAATTATTAACCTACTCACTCATATTTCAAAAATACTTTATATCTCGATGTCAGACATTCGGTCACAATTTGTACTGCACTGCTCCATGTAAAAGCATTTCCCTATCCTTACACATTCATAGCATAGATTCTTGCAATTCAGTACCTAGCAAATTATTCTGGGTTCCAAAGACTGTGCACTAAAATACAAGCTCTAAAACTACTTAAAATATCACTTAAGTCACATTTCACAGAGTACGTTCTTGAGTAAAGCCAATGATTTTGCCTACTGAAAAGATAATCTTGATTTAGCTTCTTGTTTTTTTTAAAACCATTAAACCATGCACAATTTACATTTATTATGAAACAGTGCAATATTAGTATATCACAGGTGAGTGGAATGGGAGGGAAAAAATATGCCCTTATAAACCTGAGCAAGGTATTTGCTTTCTTTCACTGGAAAGCGAAAGCCACCCTGTTGAACAGAATTTTCTCTGGTGTTTGTTCAGACAGCTCCCAACGTTGCCTGGAGCAACATACAGAATTCCACTGCCCCTGCTCCCCCTGGCAAACACTCCCACCCACCCCTCTCACACCCAACCGAGGAAGTTTATTTCTTTTAAAAGTTTGATATCCACCTAAAGAGCTGCAGAGAAAAGTCTACAAAATTGTACAGCAATTGATAAGGACTATACTCCTATTGTTGGCCAGTGTGTGAATTCAGGATCCAGGTATTTTGTTTAAACAGTTGCTGCAATATAACAAAATGGAGCTCTACCATTTTACTGCATCACAAGTGCAATTGGTTACTTGTTCCTGGTCAAATCATTTTTCTTTAATCCGTTCATATAAAATACAGGAGTATGCTGAATTGCACATTTACCACAAGCCATTATTTTTTTAAAAATGCCAGTTAATGTATTCAGTTATTTTCAAGAGGTGTGTGATAAACAGAACAAAATATGAAAAGTATGCAGGCAGGTAGGCTCAGGGATAAGGAGGCAGGCATCTGGCAAAACTGACATGCTGGTTAGAAACTTGTCAGCATTAGTATCATCATTCCGCCGCAACAAACACTTTGCCATTGGCTGAGCTACATCACATGCAGTCATTTACCATGCTGACTTACCTAGAGGGAGTGTGGTAATGTAATTGTGCTTTCAGGTTCCAGACCTTTAGACATTTTTCATTGCAAACTAACACTGAATTCAAAGGCAAATAAAAAGCATAATAAAAATGAAAAGAAAAAATGTTGCACATTTAAAGGATGGGCAAAATGAAATATATACAGTAATGGTTCGCTCTGACACATGTAGACGTTGAAGAGAAGAAAATGCTAAAATTCTATTTGTATTTTTTTAAAAAAATATGAGAAGCTACTGTATGTCCAAGACTTCGGCAAAGATCAAATCTTTTCAAGTCACTGCCTTGAGAAGGAGCAGTCCCAGTGATATCTTCAGAGCGGAATGGGAGACTCCAGCCAAATTGCCAAGGGAACAGGAGATGGGTTGTTGTAATGCTTTTCTCATCATGAAGAACTCAGAGAAGCAATCACCATAGTGAAAAGAGGGTGGGAGGGTTCGACAGGAAGAAATACATGAACTTGGAGGAATCTGTAAGGAAATAAATGGTGCATGGTGTTAGAATACAAGCCATCTGATGAAGGTTTAATTCTTTAGGCAGATTACATGCGCAAGTACAAGGTCAGGCCCATATCAACTCCCTTTAACATAATACCAATGATGCTGAAACATGACCCAATATGGGTCAAAGGTTTAATCTATAAAGAGGAAGTGGTGGTAAACTTGGTGGAGAGGTCAGTTTTGCGTCAGTCATGAGATAATAGGCATCCGTTAGTCTTGTGAGACCATGGATTTGCGCCTTGGAAGATTTCCAGGGCGCAGGCCTGGGCAAAGTTGTATGGAAGGCCGGCCGTTGCCCGTGCTGCAAGTCTCCCCTCTCCATGCCACAGATGTTGTCCAAGGGAAGGGCACTAGGGCCGATACAGTTTGGCAATGGCGTCATCGCAGAGTAATGTGTGGTTAAGTGCCTTGCTCAAGGACACAACACGCTGCCTCAGCTGAGACTCGAAATAGCGACCTTCAGATCGCTAGATCGATGCCTTAACCACTTGGCCACGTGCCAACACACCAGTCAGAGTGAGAGTAAATACGTGAGAGGCAGATTTCTGTGGGGGTTGCAGGTCCACAGGAGAGAACAGGAATTGGGGAGGGGTCAGGTAATCAACGGATTTAAAGGTAAGGGGTGAGACTTTAAATCTGAGGCAAAGTAAATTAAAAATCATATTCCCGATGCTGTCTGTAAGAAGCTTGTCCCGTTCTCCTTGTGATCATGTGAGTTTACTCTGGGTGCTCCAGTTTCCTCCCAATTTCCAAAGATGTACAGGACAGTAGGTTAATTGGTTACATGGGTGTAATTGGGCAGCGAAGGCTTGTTGGGATGGAAGGACCTGTTACCATGCTCTATCTCCAAGTTACAAAATTATGAAAGGTGCAGTAAAGTACCTAGAACTTTGGATAAACCTCAGTGAAATTTGGGTGACTGGAATATAGTAAGGCTCAGTTAATCTGGCACTCTCTGGTGGTACCAGGCTGACAGATTTTTCAGACTATCGGATGTTTTTCTAATTTTTCAAACATAATTTAAATTTACTTTTTAAAGATGTTACACAGTAAAATATCCAGTAAATCCAGTTTCAAGTGAACACAGGAAACAGAACCAAATTAGTTTTAAGGCAACAGCTGTTGAAAGCAGAATGTGGGAACCGGGGCCCTAGTGCTCCAGGGAAGGTGGCAACCAGCACTTGCTGAGCTAGATCCTGAATTATGGGGATTGCTAAATAGTCACTTAGCAGATTATCATATTTTTTACGAAGGACCTGGAAGCATGGATTTGAGTATCAGCATCAAATGAATTGAGATGTGCCATGTCACAGAGGCCGTCTTTAAGGAAGAAAGGATATGAAATTAGAAGCTCACCCTGGGATCCATTTGCAGATTAATGCTGAGAACTACATGGCTAGGGAAACATGGGAAGAAGAATTGAGTTGGTGGAGAAAGCGGAGTGTATCCACACTGAGCGCAGTCTCCTTAGAGGTTAACTGGTAGAAATTCCAGCTAATCCAAAGCTGTCAAAAACAGAGAAGGGATCAGGACAGGGTGTATAAACTATGACCATCTAGAAAAGGTATGCACTTAATTTGAGATCAATTAGAAGCTCAAAATTAAAGTTGTTTTCTAGAGCAAACTTTCCCATGACATGTTGTGAGCAGTTTTCTCTGTATAGGATATTATGTTCTGTACAAGCTTTTCCCTTCCCTTTTTCTCCTTCTGTTATTCATCACGTTTCCAAATAAGGAGATGGGTAGAGATATTGAGTCTGCTGCAACCTCTATGACTAAGAAGGCAAGACTGAATGACTTCAGAGCAGAAGCATGGTTGCTTCAAAAACTCCACTGACTCTGTCTGCCCTTCCATCACTCTTCAAGGAGTCCAGCAGTAAGAGAGATAAAAATCTTCCCATGACTTAGTTAGCAAATAATCTGCCTGGAAACATTAGATTGGAAGGATGCTGGATCCACCCAAAAATTTGTGATATTTTAGCTAATCTCAGCTGTGAGGAAAGGAGTAGTATTACAACTGGTCCCAGTTAATTCAGCTCAACTTCTGAGCAGCATTCAGCTGAGTACTAATCTAATGCTATTTGGAGGCGCAGTGAAGACACTGGATTAAAACAAAATACTTCAATGAGTTAAGGATGAATTAAAATTAAAGAAAGGAATAGAATTCCAATTTGAGTGCAGATTAAATTGGGCTCGTGATGTTGTTCAAGGAGCCTTGCCATCTGGGCTCACACTTGAGCAATGCCCACCCCCATGTTGTGTCAGACAGTGCCTGGCCTTTGTGCTCACATGTTCATGGAATCTGCTACTGGGAGAGGCAGTGAAAACACTGGACGAGAAAGAAAACACTTCAATAATTTATGAGTGAATTAAAGTTAAAGAAAGGATTGGAATAAAAATGTTCTATATTAACTTCTGGTTCACAAGGTTTCATGAACATAATTTCAATTTACAAATCGATGCATGTGAGATCAGGTGACAGGTGTTTCAAGTGAAGTCCCTAAGACAACTCTCTACATGGATTTTAGATTTTCCCAAACGATTTTCTAAATGACTTTCCCAAGTCTGTACCCACACGATTCCGAGTTCAAACCCAAGAATTTCTCTTCAAAGCCTCAGAGTGTATGGTGTACTCTTTATTGAACATGATGGTATGAGTTGTCCTGTTAAAAAGATCAACCTCCAATTGCTTATTAAGGAGACCTTTTCTTCTTAACAGCTACAACATTATTTTAGGTTAAGTGTTTTTTTGGGGGTCATAATGTGGCTTGTTTTGTGAGACTTGGCACTTACCACAAACTTTATTTTAAATTTTATCCAGCTTTTGTGTCCACCAGCTGCATCTGAACGTTCACTGGCATGGGAGAGCCTGCATACCCGCCTTTGGATTGCATTTGGTTCTGAATTGAACTCACCTGCAGGTGGAAACAGTAGAGTCAGATGCAAATTGACCACCTTTTGCAGTACTTGACCACCATAGCTGACCGCCAATGGAGCTCATTGAAACATTCATATACCCCATATTGGCAAGAGTCACTTACATTGATTGACTGTTTTCATTCCCACCTCAAGGATGCAGGTGAAGTCTATGGCACAAAGGCCAAAAATTTAACAGACCTCTCTGAAATCCCAAAACACACAATAGGATTTTATCAAACATAAGATAGATTGAGTGCCTTGCAGCTAATGTATTCTGCAATGCCCTGAACAGATAATATCTTCCTTTCACATTATTTCATTACCGATTTATCCCATGAAGATCAATGGACTTCTTGACATTCTCATAAGCAAACAAACAAATGAAAACACAGTCATCTTGTGTGGCACATTAATATTAAAAGCTGGATTTGAGTTTATCCTTTGGCGGTTTTTCAGACAATTAAACACATCCAATTTGGCCTCGATGACCAAGCATAAATTTCTTGTAGAAAAATAGGTACAGCTTATCCCCAAGTAATAAACTGGCTCCATTCTTATTGATGTCAAGTCAATTTTGTCCATATATCAGAAAATACATATACACTTGATATGGTAACCATATCTCTACAGTATCATAGTGATTGATAAGTAATAATCATACTTCATTCATACTTTATTAATTCCGGGGGAAATTAACACCAATTAAAAAACATTAATAAAAGTGGTGAGAGAATAAGAGCAGGAGAGGGAGAGCGTGCGAGAGAGCACGAGAGAGAAACTGTTGTCATTAATAAGAATTTTGAATTTTATAATATTATGGGAACTCATTTGTATGTGGAGATGTCATTAAGTTGGGCGCTTGTAGTCTGGGGACAGCCTGTATTCCTCACTGAAATGTACTCCTCTGAGAAGAATTCTTTTCAAACGTTAATCGTCATTTTCTTCACTTTCCCAGACCCATTAGAGAAGAATATTTGCAGACCATACTCAAACTATTAAGCTTCCTATTGCCAGACTGTTAAATTTTACTCAAGCTGTTTCAAAGGTGCAAGAGAAGCATTGTTATAGGAGTGATGTGATTGCCCAGTTTTCTAGTATTCATTTCACAGAACAGGAGAATTCTGCCTTGTTATATAATTGACAGCTGTTTAAAATAGGTATCACAAAGGCAAGTTCTTCTACAGGTGTCGATTTTAGCCAACATTTCGAAGATGAACTCCGCCATCTTTATCATGAAGATGGTGGATTCTGTCATCGTAATGTCGGTTAAAATCAACATCTGTACCCAGCTGGAAGCATGAGAAGTTTATGCGTCGTACGTGCCAGGAAAGCACTCGATCCGATATCAAAAGATTATTAATCTCTTATCTGTAAAACAAGAAAATTCTCTTTACATTCGTCTTTTCTTGCTCAAGATTGCTTAACTTCTCAATAGCAATCTAACACAGAACCAATGTTTTATTCAAAGTTGATTGCTCTATTCATTATTGAGCTTACAGTGGTTATTGTCCAAACCAAACACTACAAAAACCTTCGCAGCATTTAACACAAATCAGTAGTACAAAATATTTCTCATGTGAGAGAACTTCTTACACCATCTTTAAGTTTCCATTTTGCACCAATGAACATGCCTAATTCATTGAAATATGATATTTTCATGGTGTCAGTGCACCAAGTCCCAGCAAATCTGGACAGAATTCTACCAAACTTCTAATTTTGCTTTGATACAATAAGGCACCAGACATCCACAGATGTATCACCAACCCAGTATGGCAAAGAACCTAACTGAAGAATTTCTGCAACTTAAATTATCAGTAAGGAAATATTATCATAAAATGCAAGGATTTTAATTGCTACAACTTGGAGACCTTTAGGTTAAAACAAAATCACAGTTCTCATTTGCACTAAGGAAGTGAGTTTGCCAGTTCTTCGTATTTTCCATTATTTTTGCAAGTTGATAGCAGATATAAAAGCACTGCTGAGATGGATGTTGGCAAATCCACTCAGAAAGTTTCTGTACCACAAAGATACTATATATGTTTTATCCAGAAGGAAAGAAAGATTGAAGTTTTGACTTCAAAGGAGTATGGACAATTTTCTCACAGTTATTTTTTTCCCACAGCCCACTAGTAATAAAACTGATGTCACTGCACTGCATATGCCAAGGGCACCATGCAACATATTCTTGAGCCAGACGAAAGAAAACCATTTCTTGAGCCTACGGGGAATGAGGTTGAACTCCGTGGGTGTTCTTTCTTGACCTTAAGGTCAACACTTGACTCACTTTTCCAAAGATGATTAGTTTCTTTTCTTGATAAAAAAAACTTTCTGATTCTACTAAAAATTAGTTCAGATTTATATATAAATATTATAATGTTCCTATATACCATAATGTGCAGCAGCTTCTCCAGTATGTATATAAACTATCTTATCTATTTATAGTGTATTTTTTAATTGGGTTCTTTATCTCATTGTGTTCTATTTTGTACTGCATCAGATCCAGACCAACAATTTTTTCATTCTCCTGTACACTTGTCTACTGGAAATGACATTAAACATCTTGATTTTTTTAATAAAACAACGCTTAAAACCTCAGTCATGGTAAATGACGATCTGACATGAGTCATTGGTTTGTGGCAGAAAATGGAATGCATGATTTTTTTTACAAACTATTTTATTAAGTACTGTCAAAATACAATTTCAAAGTACTATAGTTATAGCATAGCTCAAATTCAAAAACTTGAACACATGGACATTATGACATTTTTGTCATAAAAATTCACTAAATTTAAACTCAAAACCAAATTCTGTCATTGCAGTTGTTACAATAACCCTGGTCTAAAGCCATGCATTTATATTTTGTAGACATGCTTCAATGCCAATAGCAGACAAATTGCATGACGAATGACTGTTCATCTGCAGATGATTCCCGCACACCATACGAGTATTCCAGTAAAGTCATCTTTTTTTAAAAAAAATGTTGAAAGGGGACTTCCTCCTCCATAGGGAATCAAGTTAAAGCTGCACAGTTAGAGGTGCTCAAGCAGACTTGAGCTGATATTGACTTATGTACCAGGCAAGATATTGTAAAAGCTTCCGTTCTCGGCCTCAGCATATACATATCTATCCAACCTACTGCACGTAACATGCTTTATTGCCATCTAAGATTCCTAAAGGGACTCAGAGTCATAGTTCCTCATATTCATACCTACTGTACTCTTTTCCTAGATGCTGCCTGGCCTGCTGAGTTCCTCCAGCATTTTCTGGGAATGCAGCTACACTGGTCTGTGAAAGACCCAGTCTAGCAGAGTGGGACTGGCTGCAGTAACATTGGACCAAATGGCCTCTTTCCATGTTGTATTTTTTCCATTCATCAGTCATTTTGATATTGTTATCCGAGGACAGTTGGCTTTAATTTCTGTTTGGAACGCAGTTGCTAAATTGCCCAGGGTCCTTACTAGCTACTGGAATAAAAGGAACACTAGCATATACAACACTGACTTACATCCTTTTACAATTACCAATAGAGATGTTGGCCAATAACATACATAGCTCTGGCTGTGATTCAGTCTGTGGGGTCACATTCCAGGCTTTTCAATTGCAAGCTGACAATAGCTGCTGAATGAAGCTCAAACCAGAATCAGCTATGATCAGAAACAAATATGACAGACCTTAAAACAGCCATTCAGTCCTAATAAAGTTACAAATGAAGTTTGCCCCCTGCTTTCATTTTCTGTCACTCAAAATGCACGATGACGGATTTTGTTTTTTGGAGAAAGGAGCTTAAATGTAAGCTTTTCTCAGGAGAGGGTTGTAATTTTTTCCTCATTTGTCTAATACTGGAAATGCAACTGGCACTATTCTTACTTGATTCAGGCCGAAGACAATCAATACCAGCTCTTGAAAAAACAATGCTTCTTCTACTTGACATATGCCAAGCTGATGGGGTGGTTTCTTCATTTAATATTTAAGATGTTTTATCAGGAGTGAGAATGTTTGTGGAATCATGGCAATAAGGAGCCATTAGAACATTTATATGTCATTTGAAGCAAAAGACTTGATGTATACACCAGCCATGGTAGAGCTGAATGAATGAACAGCCTAGAGGGGCTGAATGACTTGTTATTGCTCCCGTGATGATCGATGAAACATACAAACGCTGTAGACTTGGCCACTCTTGGTACCTGTCAGGATGCTATTCTTAGCTTTTGAAAGGTCCGTAGGCAATTTACCTTTGTGACTCATGGGAACAAAGGCCAGTGCGAATCTATATTTCATGGCTTGGAAAAAAACATTAGAAGCGGAGGAAATAGAAGGGACAAAAGTGAAATCCCAAGACATAACTTATAAAAAGGATTGATTTATCTTGAAGGAAAATGACTGTGTGATTTGCTCTATAAAAGGAAAAGTTTATACTCACTGAGTTCATTCCACTATTGAAGACGTCTCCTGATCCTACATGGGCGGTGTGGACAAAGTTTGTCGGCTCTCCTATCATACTTCGGTCAATCCGCCGTCGCCTTTTCTGAAATGGAAGGAGAGGCTGTCAGAAGTTGCTCTCAGTCTCACAAGTACATAAAAAGGCACAACAAATAACTCTGTTCCTGTACTTGCTTTCATTGGCCAGAAGTGCTGACACCATCCCTACCTCACTAAGTATGTGCTAGTTGGCTTGTGGTTTATGCCATTAGGGAAACTAAAATACTGCCAAATATAAATATCTTCCCATTTACCATCACGTTTCTTTGAAGGCTTCTATTTTTATCAGAACAGAATAAATCCAGCACATTTTTTGCGTGTTTTTATCCCAGCAGGAATCCAGCACGCATGCAGCAAATCTTGCACTGGATAGATAAGACCTTCTCGCCTTTGTACACCTGTTTGCCGTAAGACTCGATTTTAGCCTAGATCAGGAGTACAGATGGAACACTAGGAAAGCCGTGCAGTGAGAGAAATGAGATATTGAAGTTGATTTAACCCATGGCTTCATCAAAATTGTTCTGAAGAGATTACCAGAGCTGCATGGTCCTATTTTTGAAACAATGAATCTATGATGTACTTTTCATGGTTAACAAGTAGTTACACACTTTGTATCTACTTCTTCCTTCAGATTGCGCAATATTTTCTAGTAATTAACAATTAGCTGAATTTGAACATGCAAAATTAAATCTTAAAGCTGTAAAATCTGGAAACTCTTCCCCAGAAATACAGAAAGATCTTGGGTGGTGAATCTGTGGAAATCATTGCCACACATGGCCGTGGAGGCAAAGTCATTGGGTATATTTAAAGCAGAGGTTCATTAGACAGGGTGTCAAAAGTTATGCAGAGAAGGCAGGAGAATGGGATTTAGAGGGATAATAAATCAGCCATGATGGAATGGCAGAGCAGACTCAATGGGCTGAATAGCCTAATTCTGCTTCTTGTCTTATGAGATAACCTGGTAAACAAAATGTCTTGCTCCTCACAGTTATTGACATTTATTGACTATCTTGTTGCCAAACTTAAGTGTGGCCATAAGCAGAGCACATGATTAAAAACCAAGTGAAGATCACGACCAGGAGCACAAACACACAATAGACAAGAAAATTTGAGCACCTCCCTCACACTTTCCAAGTGAGCATGTCACAGGAATTAATTTATTTCTCAGGATCATTTGTAGTCTAAGAACAATAGGAGCCTGAGAATCAGGCCCTAAGGCCCACTGAGTCCGTGTTTGTCATCAGCCACTCATTGACAATAATTAACTACACTACTATTAATCTCAGTTTCACATTCCCATCAACTGCCGCCAGAATTTACCACTCAGCTGCAGAATAACTTACAGTGGCCATGACAGAGGAAAAGCAGAGGTGGTGTTTAAAATAAGTAAGAGTGTGGCATTACTTTATCTGCCTAGTATATGCATCCAACACCTCCTTATAGGTCAGTATTGGGAATCACTGCAAACCCTTCTGTCTAGATAGACAATGCTTGACTGATGCAACATTCAGATTGGGGCCATTTTTGGGTAGCCTACCAGCAGTGAGGTAGACGGCTCATTGTACCTCTTCATCAGTGGGCAGTAGGTCCAAAGGGAGCCAAAGTAGTTAGTCAGGCAACATCCGTGGAGGGAAGTGTATATTTCACATCTCCGGTTGAGATCCTTCATCTGGACTCTTCACAAGAGATCATTCTTCCAAAGATGCTGCCTGATCCACTGGGTTCCTTCAGCTTTTGCACGTTGCTCTGGATTCTAGTATCTGTGTCTCCAATATAGTTGGTTATTTTAAATTATTGTGGATCAAGAGCAGTAGGGATCTGAGAAGCTAGGGTGGGCGTCAAGGCTCAGCAACATTTTAATACATGGCCCATTTGCAAATATAGTCAACACTTTTATCAAAGTCTTGAAAAACTATCTCAACTGTGGTTTTATCAGCTAGATTGTGAAATGGTCCACAATTCAATCTCAAGTCAACAAGGCCATTCCTTTTACTAACCACTACTCACTTCTCAGTTATCCTACTGACAGCATATCAATGGATTCACTGCTATCCTCACTTTCAGAATCAGAATCAGGTTTATTATCACTGGCATATATTGTGAAATTTGCTAACTTAGCAGCAGCAGTTCACTGCAATACATAGAACATAAGAAATAGGAACAGGTATAGGCCATCCAGCCCATCGAGCCTGCCCTGCCATTCAATAAGATCATGGCTGATCTGTCCGTAAACTCGGCTCCATCTACCTGCCTTTTCCCCATAACCCTTAGTTCCCCTACTATGTAAAAATCTATCTAACTGTATGTTAAATATATTTAGTGAAGAAGCCTCAACTGCTTCGCTGGGCAGAGAATTCCACAGATTCACCACTCTCTGGGAAAAACAGTTTCTCCTCATCTCCGTCCTAAATCTTCTCCTCTGAATCTTGAGGCAATGTCCCCTAGTTCTGGTCTCACCTACCAACAGAAACAACTTTCCTACTTCTATCTTATCTATACCTTTCAAAATTTTGTATGTTTCTATGAGATCCCCTCTCATTCTTCTGAATTCCAGAGAGTATAGTCCCAGGCGACTCAATCGTTCCTCATAGGTTAACCCCTTCATCCCTGGAATCAACCTGGTGAACCTCCTCTGCACTGCTTCCAAAACCAGTATATCCTTCCTCAAGTATGGAGACCAGAAATGCACACAATACTCCAGGTGCGGTCTCAGCAGTACCCTGTATAGTTGCAGCATGACCTCCCTGGTCTTGAATTCAATCCCTCTAGCAATGAAGGCCAACATTCCACTTGCCTTCTTAATAACTTGTTGTATCTGCAAGCCAACTTTTTGGGATTCATGCATAATATATAATATAGAAGAATAAAATAATAATCAAAATACAGTATACATATGTTGAATAGATATAAAAAATCATGCAAAAACAGAAACAATATATGTTAAAAAAGTCAGGTAGTGTTCACACGTTCAATGTCCATTTAGGAATCGGATGGCAGAGGAGAAGCACCTGTTCCTGAATCGCTGAGTGTGTGCCTTCAGGCTTCTGTATCTCCTCCCTGAAGGTAACAGTGAGAAAAGAGCATGCTCTGGGTGCTGGGGGTCCTTAATAATGGATGCTGGCTTTCTGAGACACTGCTCCTTGAAGATGTCCTGGGTACTTTGTAGGCTAGTACCCAAGATGGAGCCGACTAAATTTACGACCCTCTGAAGCTTCTGACTAATAACACTGGTCGCAAATGGGGGAACATGTCACAGATGTGACAAATTCTGCAGAAAGCAGCAGAAAGTTGCAAACTCAGCCAGCTCTCTCATGAGCACTAGTCTCCCCAGCATCAAGGACATCTTCAAGAGACAATGCCTGAAGAAGGGGACTTCCATCATTAAGGACTCCATCACCCAAGGCATGCCCACTTCTCAATGCTACCATCAAGGTTGGGGTACAGGAGTCTGAAGATACACACTCAAGTGATCAAAAAAATCAGGGAACAGAGGAACAGCTTCTTCCCCACCACCATCAGATTTCTGAAAGGACAATGAACCCTTGTACACTGCCTCACTATTTTTGTGCTTTTTTACTTAATTTAATCATTTTATGTGTATAGATAGATACTTTATTGATCCCAAAGGAAATTACAGTGTCATAGTATCATTACAAGTACACAGATATACAAATATTAGAAAGAGAAGGAATTAAAAAATATTACCTTAAAAATAAGATGTACAAGATTAACGTCAAAGATGACAAGATTTACAAGATTTCCATGTTGACACTGATAAGATGATAGTGCAAGATTTACCATAATATTATATAGTCATGGGTGAACCTTCACACTGCCCAGATAAGAAGTGGTGGTAGTATTGCACAGTATTGCATAGGGAGTCTGCGAAAGTAGGGTGCGGTAAACAGATCTAAACAGAGCTCTGGTGAGCAGAGTTTAATAACAGTCTAACAGGAGGGGGTCATCACTTCCCCAGCTCTAGGTTGACTCATTATCGAGCCTCATGACCGAGGGCAAGAATGACCTCATACAGCGCTCTTTGGTGCAGTTGTCTTAGTAAATTACTGAAAGTAAGACTCTGCAGAGAGTGGTGCGGACAGCCCTGCGCATCTGTAGGTGTGAACTTCCCACTATTCAGGACAGTTACAAAGACAGGTGTGTAAAAAAGGGCCTGAAGGATCATTGGGGACCCTAGTCACTCCAACTACAAACTGTTCCAGCTGCTACCATCCGGGAAATGGTACCTCAGCATAAAAGCCAGGACCAACAGGCTCCAGGACAGCTTCTTCCACCAGGCCATCAAACTGCTTAACTCGTGCTGACAAACTGTACTTCTAAATTATATTGACTGTCCTGTGGTAAATGCTATTATTATTTACTATAAATTGCATATTGCACATTTAGACAGAGACATAACGTAAAGATTTTTATTCTTCATGTATATGAAGGACGTAAGTAATAAAGTCAATTCAATTCACGTGCTCCTTTGTTTAGCTAAGGTGGAATGCAGAGGGTGAGAAACATTGCCCGGAATTTCTGGAGGCTCCTTTGTTTTACCATAGTTTCCAGTATGTCTGGTTTGACTCCTATAACAGAGCCAGCCTTTCTAATCAATTTATTGAGCCTGTTGGCATCACCTGTGTTGATGCCAATGCCCCAGCACACCACCGCATAGAAGATTGTACTGGTGACAGCAGACTGGTAGAACATGTGAAGGAGAGGCCTGCATAGTCTCCTCAGGAAGTAGAGGCGACCCTGGCCTTTCTTGTACACAGCCTCTGTGTTGGTTCTCCACTCAAGTCTGTCGACCAGGTGCACCCCAGGTACTTATAGGTCCTCACCATCAATAATAAAAGAGAACAGTGCAGGCTTGGTCTTCCTGAAGTTCTTCACCATCTCCTTTGTCTTACTGATGTTAAGCTGGAGATGATTCAGCATGTGCCACTTGACAAAGTCCTCCACTAGGGCCCTGTATTCATCCTCCTGTCCTCCCTTTATACATCCAACTATTGCTGAGTCATCAGAGGATTTCTGCAGATGACATGACTCAGTGTTGTATCTAAAGTCAGAAGTAAACAGGGTAAACAGGAAGGAGCCAATACAGTCCCCTGCGGGGCTCCAGTGCTGCTTATAGCGGTATCTGACACACAGCTCTGAAGCTGCACAAACTATGGTCTGCCAGTCAGGTAGTCCATTATCCAGGATACAATGGAAGTGCAACCTGTATTGAACAGAAATTTCCCCCTAGCAATGAGGGCTGTATGGTATTGAAGGCACTTGAGAAATCAAAAAAAAAAAGATCCTCACAGTGCTGCCCTGCTTATCCAAATGGGAGTAACTCTTGTTACGTACCCCGTAACTGGGTTGCCAAACCAGCAGAAATGGATCACTCAGTTGGAGTCTGGATTACTAGAACTAAGAAAGTTTTATTAAAGAAACAAGCAACACAGTAAACGAAAGGATAATAAATGCAACAGTTCAGCAATGATAAACACACATGTGCACAGAATTAAGATAACAGGATCAACCAAGCTCTATCGTTGTCTAGGGGTAAATGACCAATTTCAAAGTGACACAAAGTCCAGTTCAATTTAGTTCAGTTCGCAGTAATCGTTGCCATGGCGATGGACAATGTGGGGGGAAGGAGAGAAAGAACAAGAACGAATGATCATTCAAAACGGCTACCACACACAGACCTGCGATATTGCTCACAAGCAGCTTTCGGGCGAGTCCTTTGTGACGTCACCTGAGGTCACCGACTGTGACCCCTCCTCCAGATGCGGTCGATCCTCTGCAGTGAACCTGGCACCCAAGCAAGGGCGAACACACACCGGGTTCCCGCTGATCGTACCTTTCCACCCTGTGCGTCTAACGCTGATCCCGCGATCAGCTGTCCAAGAGCTTCCCACCGACTTGTGAGAGGCGCACCGCTTCCAGGGTCTCGTTTCCTCGAGTGTCATGTGTGTCTTGCCTTAGCGAACCTGTCCCTTTTTATCCCCCTGCTGGGGTATCGCCTGTCCATCACTTCAGACAGTTCAGGGTTCAAAGAGGGAGCCGCTCTAGACAGCTCTCTCTCCTGTCCCTTCATTACACATCTCCAAATCGCCTGTCCATCACTTCAAACAGTTCAGGGTTCACAGGGGGAGCCGATCTTGACAATACCCAGACTGATGGCTCCTTCATTAACATCTCCAATTGCTGCTTCATTGTGTTCCTTATCTCTCCCTCCCCTGAGGACAGGTGGCAGACCAACTGCTGATGCCACTGGTGCTATCCCAGGCCAGCAAACATCTTAATTTATGTGTATTCTCGTCACACTCTGTTCAGCAGGTAGATGGTGCTCCTGGTAGGCAAACTCCAGGGGATCAGGGGATCGAGGGCTGATTTGACCAGGGGTCAGAGGTGAGCTAGCATCTAAGGTCTTCGTGATGTGATGATGTGTGAGGTCAGGGCCACTGGACAGTAATGACTACTGTCATTCTTGGGTACAAGACCGAACACAAACACACAAGAACAGACAGACAGACACACACCACGAAGAACGCCTCCTTCAAGGATGACTTTATCAGCAAGCATGGTCTCACTGGAGTACAATACTTCTGCAATTGTCAACTACCTGAGCAAGTTTGTGAAATGTGACAGCCTCTCAAACAGCTGATGCTGTTGGATACACTTCTTAACCAAGTGATCAAACAAATCAGGGAGGTGGCAATGCCCATGTTGCTCTGTTTTGAATAATAAAAAGCAGCCAAAACAGCAGAAGGGTTCGAACAGTGACCTTACAAGGGGGGGGGGGGGGGTGTCAGCTGACACTATAAAGAAATAGACCCCTGACACATCCATTACACACAAAATTTTAAAAAATCAACTGTGTCATTTTTACGCTGAAGTTTCACCAATGCACATAGGTAGAACTGTATATTTGCAAAGTGATTATAAGACACGAGATTGTTCCAGTTAAACCTTATCATAAAATATCAAAGAGGTTGCAGAGATAGTTTGTACAATACTTCCAAACCTTCTCCTGTAGTTTTGACTCCTTAACTCTCCAAATATGGCAACACTGGCTTGACATAATCAACTCCTTGACTTGTTTGAACACTTGCTTTTGGAGGTCTAACCAACTTCATTTCACATCGTTTTTGATAAACCGCCCAAATGGCTCACTCATTGGAAACAAGAGTCTGGAACTTGCTCAGATAGTAACAGAGAGATTCAGTACTATTCTGACATAGACGTAACCACCTGATTTGAACACAAGGTAATAAGCAATGCTTCAGACAATGAAAATGGCAAGAAATATTCCAAAAACACTAGTCTCTAACAGTAATTGGAAAACCATTGGGTTATTCTAAAAACTAATTTGGTTCATGAATGTCAATCTGGGAAAGAAACCTACCATCCCTACCCTGTCTGATATTACTTTAAAACATCTCTTCAGCATCAAATCATGCAAGCTCAGATGCCGCAAGTGGTAGATTCTTAAATGGCTTCTTTTCAGCGCACTAAACTTAGACATATTCATTAACAGATGTTCACAAGCTGATAGGACAGTCTGACAAAGCTTTGCTGAAGTGATAATGAGCTATAATTCATAGAAGGCAACTTTGTGACGTTCTCCAAGAACTATATTTTTGATCACAAGACAACAGCTGCATAATAAAAAGGTGAATGTGAAAGTGGCCAATAATTGCTGAAGGAAGTTAGAGCACCACTGTTAGAACTTCATTTCACCAACCAAAATGGTCCAGCATGGGGGATGATGAGCATTCTCTTGCAGGGACTTCCGAGTTAAGGAACAAGGATTCTGCTCCCATCAGAGGGATGCTAGAATTCAAAGTGCAAAAAAGTGTTGGCAAAATGATGTGGCCAAAAAGAACCAAAGTTCAAAGTAAATTTATTATCAAAGTACATATGTCATCATATACAACTCTGAGATTCATTTTCTTGTGGAAAATCACAGTAAATACAAGAAACACAATAGAATCAATGAAAGACCACACCCAACAGGACAGCCAAAGTGCAAAAAAAAACCCCAACAAACTACATCTATAAAAAGAGGGGGGGGGGGGGGGGGAGTAATAAATAATAAATAAGCAAAAAAAAAAAAAAGAACATGAGATGAAGAGTCCTTGAAAGTGAATCCATAGGTTGTAGGCACAGTTTGTGATGGGGCAATTGAAGCTATCCCCTCTGGTTCAAGAGCCTGATGATTGAGGTGTATGAGCTGTTCCTGAACCAGAAGAGAGCATGGTCTGGATGGTGACACACTCGGTAGTTCCCAGGATCACCCGTCACTAAGCACAGATCCAGTGAGGAGGAAGCATATATCCAATGGAGACCAGACCCATCAGAAAACATACACTCACTTGTTTGTTTGTTACATACACCTGTTACAGTGCATTTTCCAGTTACCTTATAAGGTAACCGTAGCCTTCAGCCAGGAGCAGATATCATCAGGTGGTTCCCAACCTTCACCGAGCGTTTCGACCCTTAACCAGGACACTCTCCTGTTGGTGGGCCGGCAGTGGAGGCCAAATCACTGCCCATCTGCTCCTGGCTTCCAGCTTCCCTCCTCTCGCCTACTCCAAATCCAACAAGAGGCTCATTCTGCCTCTTCCCCCATCCTACGAGCTCCTTTCGTCCAGGCCCAGATCTGACAACAACCGCCATGCTGGTTTGGCTGGGAAACCTCTGCAGCCGATCTCCACAGGGAACAACCATGCCTGCCATCCCTTGTCTTTACACTCCTGCAGTAAGGACATTAGATCATCACAGAGGAAGTCGTTTCAGATCTGAAAAACAGGTGCCTTCTCAGAAGACCACCAAGAGCCCTCCATTGGTTTCAATGAAGTAGAAATGGAGATACTGGGAAGTGTACCACCAACCCTACAAAATGAGAACATCACAACTCAATAAGCAGCCCCTGGCCAAACACTACCAGTTGGGACCATACTTGAAAGGACAGTCTGTCAAGCCAAGTACTTGAGGGACTTGGTGCCAATGTAAAGCTCACAGAGAATGAAAGATAATTAGGATGGTTTTTCTGGTCCTTAATTATCAAAAGCAAGTTATAAAAATAAGATCAGTTTATGGACAATAATCCTGAAATTTCAAAGTAAATTTTATTGTCAAAGTACATACATGTCACTATATACAATCCTGGGATTCATTTTCCTATGGGCATACTCAACAAATTTATAGTAACTACAACAAGGTCAATGAAAGATCAACCAGAGTGCAGAAGACAACAAACTGTGCAAATGCACATATAAATAAATAGCAATAGAACAAGATATTGAGATAAAGAGTCCTTAAAGTGAGATAATTGGTTGTAGGAACATCTCAATGATGGGGCTAGAGAGTGCAGTTAACCCTTTTTATTCAATAGCCTGGTGGCTGAAGGGTAGTAACTGTTCTTGAACCTGGTGGTGCGAGCCTTGGGCTCTTGTACCTTCCACCTGATGGCAGCAGCGTGAAAAGAGTGTGGCCTGGGAGGTGTAGATCCCTTTAATTCCAAAATTTAAGGATTATTTCATGGGATTAACTGCTTTCTGGACTGCAACAATACTGGTGGACACTCTGAGGCAGTCTGCAAGAAAGCCCCAAGAAGCACTGCATTTCTGCCAGCTAATGAATAAACTGCTTCACAGGAACAACTTGGAAGCTATACAAAACATAATGTGTCATATGCAACTTCTGTTGCATTTAACAGGTTGGGTTGATATGTTATGTAGACCCCAAAAGTTCCACTGTTAAACCGACAATCCAGTGCAATGCAGAGCCCTATGAACCAAGAATCCATTAGTTTCAATTCCTATTTGGACTAGGTTGATTTACCTTGGATGGTGTTGCTGAAATAGTGCAATAAACCCCAGCAGGCTTGATCTTGCTACTGAGGGAAACCAAAAAAATTCATTCTTGTTTGCAATCAAGCAGGAAAGCTTGTTTTATTAAAAGTAATATTGGTTGTAGATAATAACTTTCCCTTTAATGCTATTACATTTTTTGATACATGAATGTTATGCACTTCTGTACTGCATTAAGAATCCACTACTTCAGGACAGGAAGGGGAGAAATGGGGAAGAACCCACATTTCGACTTCCCTGTTTCCACAAAGGAAATGCTGTAACAAAGCACATCTTTTTTAAGAAGCATTCTACTGAATGTTACTGCTTGTGTTCAGCAGTCTCAACAGCCAAATCATAAATTCAGTCAAAACATTTGCAAATACAGTGCAAATGGAAACCTTGTGGACTGGTTTTTAATTGAAACCTAAAGAACTCCAGATGGATATTTGAACTCAGTATTCCAGGCTTGGAAAGTTTGAAAGTTGATTTATGGATTTATTTGGATTCTGTTTCCCCAAGTGGATTCTATTCACAAAATGATGTGGTACAGGATCACTGTAGAGCCACCCCATCATTTGCTGCACTGTCCTCTGCAAATGCTGTAGCATATCTCTTGAGGAAAAAAAAGATAAAGATACTTTCTTTAACTGCTGAATGCAAAAAAGTTAAGAGGTGTGCCTGAATTGAACAACCTGTAGCAGAAACTCCCAATACAATTAAAGTTACATTATTATGGATATATGGTAAAAGTCACTTACTTTTAAATGGATTCCCTCTAAAGAAACTCCTCCGCTCTAAAATACTGCTTAGCAATGTCAATTTAAAAAAACCTCAAAATAGCTGGCGTGTTAGTGCTGTTATATAGTTAACCATTCAGATCAGACTGCTATTTTGAGATGCAATCCACAAAATAATTATTGTTGAGACAATAAGCAATAAAGACCTTTTTGATAACTAGAAAAGTCAAGTCATAAGGTTAGAGCATCTGTAAGCCATTTCAGTTAAAACCTGTGCAAAGGGTCAGGGAATTTTACTGGTGTTAATCACAAACATACATTTCTGTTTTCTTTGAACCTTTAATCTGGATTAAAATTCACACATTCTTAATTAACTTACATCTACAAACCAGTCATATCCCTCAGGTTAATACTATAATTTTCCATCCATTCTATTGTTACAGGATAGGCCTACAAAAGACACTCTTTCCTGTGCACAGTTGTTAGGTTCAGAAGCTTCTCTACAATAAAAGTTATTTAATTTACTAAGGAACTACATAGTGCATGCCATGGAACTATTCAACTATTCATAACAATTCCTTGAAGTTTCTGCAATTAGTTTACTGGAGTCTAACAAAATTTGGGCTCCTACATGATTATTGAACAACTAGATTGGACCAATTAAAATTTACAATAGAGTGAGACTGAAGAACTACACACTGCAAACCAAGACGTCCAGGTTTGCATACTTGTAACTGCAGAGTGACATTGGAACCATCCTGTTACAATCTCTTTGGCAGTTAAATTCCTTGTGAGATGAGGTGTTGATCCAGGAGTAAACTCTTGGACAAACCACTAGCAAAACTGTTGTTTGGACAGTTTGATCTAGGTTAATTCCTGACCCAAGGTGGTGTCTGTGGCATGAGTTTCTTTCAGAGGCTTTGCTTACCTCTCATATAGAAAATATCTAGGTTGGTAGGGTAATTGGACACAGTAAATTACCCTCCAGTGTGAAAAATAGAATCTAGGGAGTGTTCAAAGTTCTTTCCTGAGGAAGCTGAAGTCACCTGGACTCTGCACATCTATACTCACGTCATTCTACAGATGCACAGTAGAGAGCATCCTAACATGTTAAATCACCGCTTCATATGGAAACTGCATAGTGGCGGACAGGAAGTTCCATTGCATCTCTGGCAGTAGCCTATCCGTCATCGTGGACATATATACAGAAGGGTGCTGGAAGGTGGCCACCAACATCCTAAGAATCCCACCTACCCTGCTCATGGACTATTTGTCCTACCCCCATCAGGAGGCTACATAGCATCCATATCAATTCCAGCAGACTCAAAAACAGTTACTTACCCCAACAGCAAGGCTGATCAACAGCTCCACCCGCTAACAAACCCCTCCGCCAACCACTACTTTACCATTTCCTGTCAGAGTCACCTCGTGTACAGACACTCTTGTGCCTAACAACACTTTATGGGCATACAATCTATGTAAAGAAGCTACTTACATATTTCTAATGGTTACTGATAATAAAAACTATACCTTGCAATGCACTGCTGCTGCAAAACAATAAATGCCAGTTATATTAAACCCAATCCTGAGAGTTTACCATGTTGAACCTACTGTAAGAAATACAAGTTACTTTTTTTTTAAATCAATTGGCAATATATTTGACTGTTTTTCTCAAAACTTACTCAGATATCCATTTGATCTGCTGAATTAGTTTTAAATGTATTCTCCATCTGAGCACTACACAGAAACCATATACAGTATTTTTTTAATCACCATATACAATAACTATCAGGTGAAGAGAAAAAGAGATGGAAAAAAATCAGAAACAGTAAAAAGGGCATGGAAAAGTGGGTGACCAAAAAACATTCAAGTTTTAGTGCCATCTTCTGCAAACTACTAGGTGACAATACTCCATTTACAAACAAGTTTACATTTTTAGCCTGAGGCTAAATACTTTGAAATTGGCTGTCATTGCAAACACTCACTTGAGATTTGTTCCATGTCAAGAGTTCTAATGAAAGCATGCAGACGTTCTTTTGCGGAAGTCTCCTGTCTGCTGCAACTCCAGTAACTTTTAAACAGTGACGTCTTATGCTTAACATGCTTCTACGTGTTCACAGCATGAGTTATGGCTGTGTAGGAAATCCAAGGCTGTCCTGCCGTAACTGTATAGTGTGGTGATCTGGCTGGGTCTTGACAACTACACTCTGTTCTGAGCACTGTAACATAAGGAGACATCCAAATCTACGAGGTGCACATAGGCCATGACTGACATTTTAATTCTCTGGCATCAGTCAAGGAGAAGTACTGGGCCTCCTCCATCTGGAAAGGAAGTTTTGAATGTTTCATGCTTAACTTCAGTACAGAAAGTTGACCATGAACAAGTTTTAAAATTCACCTCTTAAGCAACTGAGGAAGGCTCCCGTTCCGTGGCTCCTGATGAGGCCCAGCTTATAATGAGAGCGTCTGCAGTGATGGGCTGGGCAGGAAGTCCACTTTAGATGCTGTTCCTGATGAATACTCTCTGTGCCATCCCGAATACTCCTTCTCAGAATGCTCAATCTGAAGTTTTGGGAATCTATCTGTTTCAGGTCTGGCGTTTGCTTATTCCAGCAATGCATTTGGAAAGTTTTGCAGAGACAATGTCAAGGGTATCTCTCTGGTGTCTGATGTAGGTAGGTGCTGTTCCTTTTCGCACCTTGTGGCGCATCGGGCAGCATTTTTTTGCCGCTTCCATAGCATTTGGCTGTTTTCACAAGGCAGAGTCGCTAGCTCAACGCTCAAATGGAAAGCATGCAAGGAGCTGGCTGGATTCGAACTCAGGACCATTTGCCTCAAAGTCCGGCGCTGTTGCCAGCTTGATGTAGGTAGTACAGGTTTCTAAAGCATAAAGTGGGGCAAGGCTCACAGCTGCTCGATAATGAAGAGCTTCAAACACTCTTTCCTTCACAGATTTTAATTAAACTATAATTGTAGATTAAGATTAAAGAGGGAGAAACTGGTAAAAGGCACAATCAGAACTAAGGTTAAACATTTTTTTTTATTCAAAAGTAATCATCCACAGAGTGATGACAAAATTATTGAATCATAGAAAAAGCAGTGAGCCATTGCAATGAGATGCTCACAGATTTCCAGAGGAGGATGAGATTAATGGGGCAAATGGTCTACATCTAATGTCATCTTTGTCGATGCTTGCCAGAATTATACTTTGTGTGGAAGCAGAGTCATAACCACCACATCAACAAACTATTGTTTAAACTAGCTACTTCCAGCAGAGGAAAAACCAGCACAGTCGTTCTTCCAGGTTTAATCCAAGATTATGTCAAATTGGCTCGTCGAGTTGCATGACTGGTCTCAACACCACAAGATTCAGAGCAGAAAGTCAGCCAGTTCCTCGTGATCATACTTCAATAAGCAGGAAAAACCTCTGACAGAGCTGGAAAGGCAGAAAGATTCTTCTTCACAGCCCCCACCCCACCCAACCCCACAAGCATATTGTACAATTTACTTATTTCGCAATAAAATAATTAAATACAGTTGCTGGTTCTCTCTACTCCCAACATCTTTTGTTTCATAAAGTTCATAGAGTTATTTAGTTATCCAAAATTCCCACACTTGTTGCCAAGCCCACAAGTGTGCTTTTGAAAATCCCTCCACACTGTTTTCTGTTAAAAATCTGATTTATAATGACCCTGGGAGACATGTGTGTGTCAGTCAGATTTATGTTGGGTTCTAAAGAGCCCAGAGGTTTTTCCAGATGCAGCAGATATAAATTCACAGTGCCTCGCTGCAGAAACAAATAAATCACTCAAGTATTTGACAAGATTTCCAAAATGGAGCAGAAGTAGAGGGGGATGTGGGAAATTCCCTGGGCAAGGAGCGCTAATTGTATCCAACTGCATATGCTATGTGCGGGTGTGTGGGAGAATGAGAGTCACAGAGCGTTCTCCCTGTTCCTTTCAATGTATGAAGGCAGCTGGCTATGAGCAACAGTTCCCGGTCAGCAATGAAATTCAGTGTGAAAAACATATCCACAGGGGGCACTGAATAACTGTAAAGCGATGCAGAGTGACCATCAGATCAACCTTGCACTGCGAACAGTGTCTCTCAAAAATCTGGCCTGTGCTATTATGCTTTCTAGTGCCCAAGGTATCTTGCAGCGAGTAGCAACTGTGTGTAGACCACTCGACAGTATAAAATCTATGCAAATTAAAGATGACGGACAGCAGTAATCAAAGGGCTCACACCGCAAGCTAGAGAGGATTGTTAAAAACAACTTCTGCAACCTTTCACATCAACAGCAGCAGGGATCTCATTTTTTTCAGATGGGACTCTGCTTTTGAAACAATATGGGAAATTACGCTTACCCATCAGTCTTTCTGTGAATACGGGGTTAGGGCATGAGGGAAAGGGCTCCTGGGCAGTAATTGGTTTGCCACACTAATCCAGTGTAGTCTGGAAGATTTGTCTGTGTTTTCATCAGAATTTGCGTACAGCCACCATCTTAATCAACAAGTCTGCGAAATCAAACATCACTGCCTGTTATTCTTGTGGTTAGTAAGGTCAAACATGCGTAACTGATTGTGCTCAGAGGACAGAGTAGTTTTTTAGCTGAAAAAAGCAAAAATGCTGAGTGTTAGCTCTAATAAACGTTTTATGATCAGAATCTTCTGAAAACGGTTCATCTTGGTGACACTTTATTAGTGACGCTAGTCACTGCAGTGGACAGATTTTCTTAGCTAAATAATTTTAATCAATCGTGAGGCTTCTCACTTTTCAAATTACTTTTTGGTTTAGCTAGAAACAATTAATCTAGGAAATCTTCTCACTTGGATTACAATGTTCTTATCAGTGTCTGCAGAAAATAGATTTCTTATATCATTTCAAACTATGTACCACAAGAATCATCATGCTTGAAACTAACCATTAATAACATGCATATAAACAAGAGTATGCAAGACAAATGTCAGCTTAAGTGTCTGTAGCTTTATGCAATAGCGTTTAATAATCCTGGATTTGCCAAAGCTTGTAGACCGCACATTTTAAGTAGTGAGTTCGCTACTTTCTAATTTTCACTTGGACTGTTTCTCTACTGATGTATCAATCCTCAGCCATTGCTCGACTGGATTTATTCTGGGCTACTTCTCATTCACTTTGCATGAACCCAGCTATCAAGTACTATGTGATCTTCTGGCCTTTGAACCCCAAGTGCCTGAGTAACAAAAATTAAATTAAACAACTTTACTATTATGCTCACTCAAACTACAAACAGCATATCATGTATGCAAACTAAAACCTAGCACTCATACGACAAGATGCTTTGTTTCAAACTGAAAGAAATCCAGTCTTTGTTCCTTCTTTTCTGCTTCTTTGCTTTTTACATTATCAGCATCTCATTTTGTTTTCACCTTCTTACTTATTTGCCTCCTTTTTCCTTTCCACGTTGTCAGGGAAAATTCAGCTCCTTGGGGTGAAACTGCAGGCTTTTAAGCAGATTATTGGGGATAGTAATTCAGACCAATTTTGCTCCTTGCTTGTGGATTGCGGCACTGTGGAGAAGACGAGGAGTTGCGAGACTGGAGGAACAGGCCTTTTATCTCTGAAGATCTGACACCAGGTAGGATATTGTGCTCTTTCACTTGTACAATACCATTGGTATAAGGGATCCCAGATGGATAGTTCACCAATTAACTGGGCCGACATTAACTCATTTAACTGTGCTTTTACTCAGCTAAGCAAATGTGGTTTAATATGGTCATTAACAGATCACTTACTGAGCACAGGTAAGCAGAGTTTCATGCCCAGAAGCTACTGCTTGCCCTTTTTTGATACTGAAGCAGAATTGCAGATCTAAAAAACTCTGGCTGGACCATACTTAGAGTATTGTGTTCAGTTTTGTACGCTTCATTACAGGAGAGATATGGAAACTTTAGAGAGAGTGCAGAGGAGTAGTATCAGAATGCCTGAGTTACAAAATATGTCTTATGAGGAAAGGTTAAACAAGTTAGGGCTTTTCTCTTTAGAGTGAAGGAGAAAGGGAGGTGACTTGATAGAGGTGTATAACATTATAAGAGACATAGATGGAGTGGTGGGTGCCTGAAACACATTGCTGGGGCTGGTGGTAGAGGCTGACACAATACGGAACATTTAAGAGACCTCCAGGTAGGCACATGGATGTAGAAAAATGGAAGGTTAAGGGCTGTTTGAGGAGGAAAGGTTAGAATGACGGAGTAGGTTCACATAGGTCAACACAACATCGAGCAGATGGGGCTCGTCAGCCGTGGTTGGCAGCTCATCTAGGAGAGGGAAAACTCTGATCTCAAACCTCTGTTGCCTTGTGACTATACTCACTCATAGGGAAGGCTTCAGGAGTGAACACAGAGGGAAAAATCCAGAGCTGGAATCTCTAAGGCAGTCACACATTGAGTTCAATGCTGACCGGCAACTCGGGCCACAATTCTGGTACCTAACTGTATCGGTCTCTGCCGTTCCTTGGGTTCATTAGATGCGTGAAGAGGGGGACCTTGCTCTGTGGGCAACAGCTTGCTTTCCAAATTGTACTGCCTAGGCTTGAGTATCTAGAGAGCTAGGACACAATATCCATGGTCGACTCTGACCAACGGAGGCCTCATATTTAAGTCAATACAACATCGTGATGGACCATACTATGCCGTACAGTTCTATGTTCTATGATACCCAATGCTCCTGCTAAAAGTTGCAGAAATATCAAGACCTTCAACTGAGAGATTCACAGATTAACATTGGGTGGGTTTCCTTGTGAAGAAACTGATAGGTCGGTTATAGCAGGGCGTTCACTATTGATGTTTTGCAGATTAATGCAGTTGCCACTGTGTGACTTCCTCCGTATTCCTGCTTGCATCAGCAAATGAACAGAGGTGGAGCCATCAATGGTACGTGCTTTACCAAAGTGAGTAATCCAGCTAACAGCAGAACTTGGTACAACAATGGCTCAAAGGTCAAATGACATGATAGGTTCAATTCTAAAAGGCAAACCTTCCACTTATGTATACTATGTACAGTAACACAGGATATTTGTTCTTTCTATGGAACTCAAGGGACATGCCATTATATAGCAAGATCCTCCACGCAAGATTCTTCCAGATACGTTGTACTATTGCCAATGAATCAACGGATATTACAAAGATGGGCCCCCTATGCTGCCCCCACTATTTCCATCTGCCCATTATCCATCCTTTACCTGGTTTTACTCATCACTTTCCCTTCTTATCAGATTCCACCCATCTGCAGCTGTGCTCTTTCTATTATCTTCCAAGCTCCATCACTATCTCCAATCCACAAGGCTCCATCTGTCCATCTACCCCTCCTCGCCTTGATCTGGTGATCACTTACCAGCTCTTGCCCCATTCCTTTGCCCCTTATCTCATCTCCCTTTTACATTCTCAGTCCTGATGCAGGGTCTCAATCCAAAACATTGACTATCTGTTTGCCTTCACAGATGATATCTGACCTTCTAGGTTCCTCCAGCAGTTTTTTTTTTTGCTTACATAAGGTGGGGTAGACTCAAAGCTGTGGCAGAAATCTAAGAACGTTATCAATCTGCTGTGGAAGGGACACCTGCGGCCGCTGGTCTGGTCAAGGTCACATGGCCATGCAGGGGAACATTCCTTGCATCTCCTTGGTGATTATGGAAACATTGGATAGGGTGCTTCTTACTTCATACAGGAGACTACTTAGAGTAATGTCCATTCCCAAGTGACTAATGTGGGAAGAAACCGGCGTACCCAAAGGAAACCCATGTGTTCACAGGGGGAACATACAAAATCCTTACAGGCAGCAGTGGGAATTGAACCCTGAACAGTGATGCCTGAGTTACACTAGTCACAATGCAACTCTGCTGCACTACGAGCATTTCTTTTCGATGTGTGAGAAAACTGGGGCACCCAGCATTAAACCACACAGTCAAAAGGGAAGGTGTGCCAACTCCATATAGACAGCACCAGAGGTAGAGATTGAGCCTGGGTCCCTGGAGCTGCGAGACAGCAGAACGGTGCCACTTCATGATCATGGCCACTTTGATGAGTTGCCTGATAATTCTGTCTCGAAAGAGGTTTAAAAACATGCCTGGTTGAGTGAGATTGGGTATTCAGGCAGAAGCCGGCTGTCACTTCCTCTGATGTGTGGTTGAGAGGAGCAGTCAGTTTCCTGTCTGCTATACATGCGATAAGCTACTCAGCATCTAGTTTGTGCCTAGTGCCTTCCCTCAAGATATTCTGAGTTCCAACGGTGCTTCCACTAGCTGCCTCAAGGAATGATTAATCTTGAAGTAGTGACCTCAACAGGCCTAGGACCCTCACGTGGCCTGAAGTGGGAAGAACAAGCATTTAGCTGGAAGCACACATGCTTCCTGCTCACTTGGTTGGGGGTTCAGTAATTGGCTGTGTGCAGATCAACTGCTGGGGTCATCATGTCTCTTCACACATTACAGGCCAGTTGCTCTAACTTCTCTGCGGTTGCATTCAGAGCATTCTTTAAAAATGCACTAGGCTGACAGCAGAAATAGATCGAAGCATATTCTGATTAACCAACTCTCTTACATCTGGTTTAGTATCAGCAGAGGAAATGATGCAAAATTAAAGTGACAGCAAATTTAAGGAAGATAACTGCCAACATTTATGACTAGAATGTTCACTTTTGCAGTGAAACTGTACAAAACCAGAGGTAAAATGGGTTATTTTGAAATCAGAAGTTCCCAGAGTCCACATAAACTCAATGTCAACAGACATAAATTTCTTGATTTTAAATAATTTAAAAACAGTAGCTATACCAAACTATACCAAAGAATTTAAATGCACTTACTTTGTTTGCCTATGCTCCAGTTATATATCCTGTGTGCTAAGATAAATATTTTGAGTGACACACTATGTGAGTGACTCAGGGTCTTCCTCCATGCAAATTTGTTACCCTTAATGTTGCAGTTACGCCAGAAAAATTCTCTCTCCCCCTTTATGTACTACTTTGTTCAGGGAGTTGGTATCCGTATTCTCCCCTTCCCCCCGTATCTATATATGTAAACTTAATCCAACCCTTGGTGTTTCACTCATCAGAAAAAAACAAGCCCTGACTCTCTACAAACAAGAGAAAATCTGCAGATGCTGGAAATCCAAGCAACACACACAAGATGCTGGAGAAACTCAGCAGGCCAGGCAGCATCTATGGGAAAGAGTACAGTCGACGTTTCGGGCTGAGACCCTTCAGCAGGACTCTACATGTCTGACTTTCTACATGTCCTTTGATCCTTTATCTTCAAGATGGAGCAGCCTTTCCAGTGGTCCCATCAATACTCATTTGTTTTCTTCTTTATGAGGTGGGAGGAGGGTGGAGCTGGCTCCAGAACTCCACCTAAAGAAATCATTATTCTATCTGACCAATTTTCAACCAATTCTTAACTGAAAAACCTTTGTCCTCCTTACTTTTTCAATACCTTGCCATTCACACTTCAGGCAAGCCCTTTGCTTTTTGATGTTGTAGGATTTACTTGATAGAATGAGGAATGTAGGAAAAATGTCAGTTAGAAGAATACTGGAAAGCTAACAAAGGCCTAATCCTGATTAACTAGATTTCTTACATCTAGTTTAATTTCAGTGCAAATAAAAAAAGTGACAGCAATTTTGAGGAGAATACCTGCCAATAAATATGACTAAAAATTTGCACACACTACTTCGGAGGTTGGTTTAATTAATTCAAAAGAGATTCTGCAAACTCTGGAAGTTTGACAGCAACACGCACACAGAAAGTGCTGGAGGAACTCAGCAAGTTAGGGCACATCCATGGAAAGAAAAAAAGTTAACTTTTCAGGCTGAGATGTTTCATCAGAATTAAAACTGCTCTCCATGTGGCTCACTCAAGAAAGGTTCTGAGGATCCTTTCAGGTTTTTCAATTAAGCTTTATTCCTAATACAATATTACATTCTTCCTGCAGGATCGAGGGTGGCTTGTTTCAGCTCCTGTTCTGTGGGTTCTGAGGTGACTGATGAAGCCAATGTGGGATCTTGGACTCTTCCACAGTTGAGGCAGATGGGCAAATGGATGTTGGAGCAGGTGGTTGACTGGACTTGAGGTTTTCAAAGCAATAATATGCTTTCTTACAACACAGAAGCTCATCAAGTCTATGCCTGAGTGCACCTTCTCTAGTTTGAGCAAGTATAGGCCAGAAATTCCCAGAATCCGTAAGACTGTGGGAATTTTGCAAGAAGCCTTTCAGGTCATCCTGGAATCATTTCTTTTATCTCATTGGTAACATCCTCCCATGATTGATCTTGGAAAAGAACGTCTGCTTTTAGAGTCAGGCATCCAAGTGAATCTGACAGTCTGATAATGGCCCCGAAGTTTATGACATTAGGTTGGGAAAGGATGTTCCAGTGGATTCGGAGGACCTTGTAAAGACCACATTGCTGTATCTTTCCAGTGCCTCGAGAGGTCTGCTGTAGGCTGCCCAGGTCTCAGAAGGAGGGCAATGATCATGAGTTTACTGCCAGGTTTGAGATCTTGGTCTTCAAACATCCTTTTCCTCAATCAAAGGCTGCGTTGGTATAATGAAAGACATGGAGTATCATGAGTATCTGTCTTTGCTGATAGATGGCACTTGAGACACGAGATGATGTCTGTTGTGGTGGTCTTCTGTGAATTTTTTTATTGTCAGTGATGTACAGCTGGGGGGTAGATTAGTGAAGCAGCTTTTTCTTCTGAGTGTTGAATGTAAGGCTATATTGAATACCTTTACTTTCGTGTGGGCATGTGGCCAAGTGGTTGGTTAAGGCATTGGGCTAGCGACCTGAAGGTCCTGAGTTCGAGCCCCAGCGGAGGCAACGTGTTGTGTCCTTGAGCAAGGCACTTAATCACACAGTGCTCTGCGATGACACTGGTGCCAAGCTGTATGGGTCCTAATGCCCTTCCCTTGGATAACATTGGTATCGTGGAGAGGGGAGACTTGCAGCATGGACAACTGCTGGTTTTCCATAAACCTTGCCCAGGCCTGCGCCCTGGAGAGTGAAGACTTTCCAGGCGCAGATCCATGGTCTTGCAAGACTAACGGATGCCTTTACTTTGTTGAATACTTATGTAAATAAGTCAACAATGGCTTAGAGCTGGCATACAGGGGAGAAGAATTGCCAAGTGTCTGTGGGAAGAGCACTGCTACAGATATTAGACCATGCTGCTTCGTGGGATAAGCTTTGTTGGTGCCATCAGCAATGACATGTATTTGGGGTGCTATACCAGACTGTGGTGTTACTAGGTTAAGTCACAGTATTTACTTAACCCTTAAACAGCCTGCAACTATCAGAGAGTACAGACCCAACTCTCCGATAGATGCTGCTCCATTCACACTCCTTCAACTTCCTGACCAAGACTGAAAATTAAAACGTAGCAGATGTTGGAAACCCGAAATAAAAATACAACAGAAAATGCTGGGAATGCAGCTTTCTGGGCATAATACTGAATTCAACTACTTCAGGTAATTCATGTTCTCTGCTTGCATCAGAAGTGGCCCGTTCTGATCTGAGTTTCTGTTTCCTCACTGCCTGATCTGTTGGGAGTTTCCAACATTGGCCTCTTGGTTTCAGTTCTCTGCAACAGCTCAGGTTCACAATACCCTTGGTTGTGTATTATTTATATATAATTTATATCCATAACCCAGAGGGTGTTTAAACTGGTTTGGAAGGGGGTTGGGAACCAGAGCACTAGGTTAAAAAGTGGAGGATTAGAGAGGAAGGGAGATGTAAAAACAGGCAGTGATGGGACGGATAGCTTGAAGAGTGTTTTTTTTAATGCCAAGAGTATAGGTAACTTAGAACATGGAACCATGATGTTGTGGCTATTACAGAGACTTGGCGGAGGGAGGGTCAGGAGTGGGTGCTTAATGTTCCAAGACTTCGATGTTTTAGAAAAGATAGCGGGGGGGGGGTGGTGTAAAAAAGGTGGGGGAGGTGCACTACTAATCAGGGGCAATATCACATCTACACTCAGAGGGGACATAATGGAGGGCTCATCCACTGAGTCTATAGCAGTACAACTCAAACAGATTAAGAAAAGATGTAAAACAAATATGGCTATTGTCATGGGAGACTTCATCTTCCTTAATAGAAACTGGGACCTTCTTGGTGCAAGGCTTAGTTGGGGAAGAATTTGTTAGGTACATCTAGGAAGGTTTCTAAAATCAATGCACAGAATGTCCAACAAGAGGAGGGGCTGTACTGGATATGGTGTTGGATAATGAGCCTGGCCAAGTGACTAACCTTTCAGTGGATGAGCAGTTCGGGAATGGTGACCACAGTTCCTTCAATTTTAAGATAGGTATAAATAAGGATAATTATGGATCTTGTAGGAGAGCATTAAATTGAAGCAGGGAAAATTATAAGAGCATTAGGCAGCAAATAGGTAGAGTTAATTGGGAACAGCTGTTTTGTGGCAAATCCACGTCCGACACATGGAAGAGTATTTAAGGACCAAATGCATAGAGGATAGGACAGGTATGTTCTAGTCAGAAGGATAAGGTTGGCAAGGTAAGAGAAACTTAGATATTGAGGGAGGTGATGAGTTTAGTCAAGAAAAAGGAAAATCATGTAAATCTTAGGAAGCTAGAATCAAACAGAGCCCTTGAGGTTTATAAAGCCAGAAAAGAACTCAAGAAGGAATCAGGAAAGCAAAAGAGGCCATGAAAAGTCCTTGGCAAGTAGGATGAAAGAAAATCCCAGGGCATTCTATACATCCATCAAGAGCACGGGAATAACAGAGAAGGTGGAACACTCAAAGATACATGGGTAACACTTACATGGATGCAGATAATGTGGCTGAGGTTCTTAATCAGTACTTTACATCAGTATATACCAAGGTGAAGGATATGGAGTATTAATATGCTAGGGCATTTGGAAGTAAAGTGGAGCTAGTGTTGGGTCTCTCCAAGAGCATTAATGTGCATAATCCCCAGGGCCCGATGGGATACACCCCAGTTTACTGAGAGAGGGCAAGTGAAGAGATTGCTGGGGCCTTGACCGAAAATCTTGTGCCCTCTTGAGCCACAGGTGAGGTTCCAGAAGACTGGCAAGTAGCTAGTGTTGTTCTGTTGTTCAAGAAGGGAACCAGTGATAATCCTGGAAAATATAGACTCGTGAGTGTTATGTCAATTATTGGAAGTTATAAGTAAGTTATTCGACAGAATTCTTCTGGATAGGATTTTAGAGCATTTGGAAAACGACAGCCTAACTAGAGAGAGCCAGAATGGATTTGTGTGGGACAAGTCACGTCCGACTAATCTGATAGCATTTTTTTGACGCGGTGACATGGGTGATTGAAGGCAGAGCTGTGGATGTTGTCTACATGGAGTTTAGTAAAGCATTTGACAAGGTCACTCATAGCAGGCTCATCCAGAACATCATGACACATGGGATCGATGGTGAGTTGGCTGTTTGGATTCAGAACTGGCTTACCCATAGATGACAGAGGGACGTAGTCAAAGAGACTGGAGGTCTGCGATTAAAAGTGTTCTGCAGGGATCTGTACTGGGACCTCTGCTGTTGGCGATGTATATAAATGACCTGGATGAAAATGTAGATGGATGGGTCAGTAAGTTTGCAGACAAGGATTGGTGGTGTGGATAGTGTAGATGACTGGCAAAGAACTACAGTGGGACATAGATCACTTGCAGATATAGGCAGAGAAGTGGCAGATGGAGCTTAACCTGGCCAGATGTAAAGTGCTGCACTTTGGTAGATCAAATATAAAAAGATAGTACACTGTTAAGAGCAAGACCCTTAACAGTGCTGAGGAGCAGAGGGCTCATAGCACTCGTTGATAGGGTGCTTAAGAAGGCATATAGTATGCCTACCTTTATTAGTCAAGACATTGACTTCAAAAGTCAGGTCATTATGTTGCAGTTTTATAAAACTCCAGTCAGGCTGCTTCTGGGGTATAGAATGCATTTCTGGTTACCCCATTATAGGAAGGATGTTGAGACTTTGGATAGAGTGCAGAAGAGGTTTACCATGATGCTGCCTAGATTAGAGGGCATGTGCTATAGTATAATGAGAGGCTGGACAAACTTGAGTTGTTTTCTCTGGAATGGTGGAAGCTGAGGGGAGATCTGATAGACATTTATAAGATTATGAAAGGCATAGATAGTCTAGTGCCCTATACAAAGCCATGCAGTCAGTTAAACACCTTCTCAAAAATCACCCAAGACAGATGCTTCCTTCAGGGTTTTAAAATGAGATCTTACTTGTGAAACTGCAGAAAGTTAAGTAAAATACGCATTAAATTCAATGCAGAATCACCACGTGCCTGAACATACAAACGCTGTTGATTATTCTCGTAGTCATATGCAATGTAAAGAAAAGTAAACTCTTGGTCCAATGATATCTTAATAACGATAAGTGATAAACATATTTCCTTCAAAGTATATCTACTAAATATTTACAGATATTAACAAAACTTAAGACTCACAGGTATTGCTGTGTCAAGGGCAAATAAAGAGGGGATGGAGATGGAAGTCTTTCCACTGTGTGCTTCAAATTGAACTCCAAATTAACCCGTGTAGGAAATTATATATAAAAAAACAGCTTACGTACAAGAAGTGATGTACATACAAAGCAAACTGCATACGAAATATATTGTGCCTCTAGAGGCGAGTACATAGCCTGCTTGGCATCCATCAGATATCAAATTTAACTACTGAAACAAAAGTCAAATGATCATTTCATTAAGTCTATGGCAAAAGGAGGACAGTCTCAGGGACTGGTCTTGAAAACAGTCTTCCTACACAGTCTCTAAACATTTTCACTTTGAAAATGTCGTCCTTAATAACATTCCCGACGGGGATCAGCAAGAAATGCTGGGCCAGCTAACCAAGAGGGGATGGTGAGCTGATAAGCTTGAAGCCCTCTTGATCAACTGGTAGGGACATAGTTCCATTGGCTCCTCTGGGTTGTAGATAGTGGAACTGTTGTATCGGTTCTTGGAACCTTTAAAATCCTGAAGGGAAGAATACCACTGCTCATGTTTCTCTTTAGGGAGTGGGACATCCCATCTACGAGTGTCTGAGGTCAACTCTCCTCACATAAAATGCCCCTGGATACTGACTGGAGCAGCAGATCCAAGCGAGTCAAATATTTAATATTTCAGTAATATCTGAGTAAATCTTGTAAATATATTGCTTGATTAAGCATACTTGTTGATTCCACAATTCATTGTGGTTTATGTAAAAATAAATGAATTGCATAGGTCATGACGTTACTATGTGCACACCTCATTTAAATAAACACAAAGATAGACTCACATTTCAGACTCCTGTGTCTTCCTTTGAAATGGTTTAATGTTTTGAAGTTACAAAACATAACAAGCTACATTGGCTGGTGTGACAGCAAAGGATGACTAATTCTGGTTGTAGACTAGCCTCAGCTTCACCCTCTTCCTTGAGCGCACTGAATGTAGTCTCTAGCTGCGCTCTCTGCATGTCCTTATGAACTTTCTCCATTTGCATCTCAACGTCATGCTCAGCGTAAGCCACTCTCATTCTTGCCATTCAGCCCTGGCGTGGGCTTGTCCTGCAGATGTGCTAATTGTGGATTTGTTTGAGCATCGTGATCGATGCACCACATGCTGGCCCGACTTCCAGGTCTCGGCAATTGGCGCAGTTTGGGTCGGAAGCTGACATTGTCATGTGCGGTATTCAGAAGGGTCTCCAGTCTGTGGGTGATGCTGATGAAGATGAGTGACCTTTTCACACAACTGCTCTCACAGTGTGGATATACAAAGCCATGCAGTGAGTTAAACACCTGGTCAAAAATCACCCAAGACAGAAGCTTCTGTCAGGGTTTTTAAATGAGAAACTGCAGAAAGTTAGGTAAAATACATATTCAATTCAGTAAAGAATCACCACACGCCTGAACATACTAATGCAGTCAACTATCAGTGTTAACCAAAGTAATGCACATACGCAACACTCCATAACTAAGCTGTGTAAACAAGAATAAACTCATGGCGCAACCATATCTCAATAACAAAGGATAAACATACAGTAATCCTTCCTTCAAAATATATCTACTAAATGCTTACTGATATTACGACCATAAGACATAGGAGCAGAATTAGGCCATTTGGCCCATTAAGTCTGCTCCACCATTCAATCATGGCTGATCCATTCCCCCCTTATCAGCCCCACTTCCTATAACCACTGATGCAGTGTCTAATCAAGAACTTATCAAGCTCTGCCTTAAATACACCCAACGACCTGGCCTCTACAACTGCCTGTGTTAATAAATTCCACAAATTCACCACCCTCTGGCTAAAGAAATTTCCCTGCGTCTGTTTTAAAAGGATGCCCCTCTATCTTAAGGCTATGCCTTCTTGTCCTAGAGTCCCCCACCATGGGAAACGTCCACTCTGTCTAGGCCTTTCAACATGCAAAAGGTTTCAATGAGATACCCCACTCCCCATTCTTCTAAATCCCAGCGAGTACACACCCAGAGCTATCAAACTTTCCTTGACTGATAACCCTTTCATTCCCAGAATCATCCCTGTGAACCTCCTCTGAACCCTCTCCAATGCTAGCACATTTTTTTCTTAGATAGGGAGCCCAGAACTGTTCACAGCACTCAAGGTGAGGCCTCACCAGTGCCTTATAAAGCCTCAGCATCACATCCTTGCTCTTGTATTCTAGACCTCTTGAAATTAATGCTAAGATTGCATTTGCCTTCCTCACCACTGACCCCACCTGCAAGTTAACCTTCAGGGTGTTCTGCACAACGAATCCTAAGCCCCTTTGCTTCTCAGATTTTTGGATTTTCTCCCCAGTTAGAAAATAGTCTGTGCATTTATTTCTTCTCACCATGTGCTTCAAATTGAAATCCAAATTAACCTGTGCAGGATATGATGCTAAAAAAACAGCTTACATACAGAAAGTGATGTTCATAAAAAATGAACTGAATATGGAACAAACTATGCCTCTGGAGGCCAGAATAGATAAAGTAGGCGGAGAGCATCTATTTTCAGGGTTGAAATGTCGAAAACCAGAGGGCTTGCATTTAAGGTGAGAGTGGGCAATTTCAAAGAGATAAGACTACAAGACAAAGAAGCAGAATTAGATGATTCAGCACATTGAGTCTGCATTGCCATTTCATCATAGCTGACCGCAGATCCCATTCAACCCTCTACACCTGCCCTCTAACCATATCCTCTGATGCCTGACCAATCAGGAATCTATCAACTTCCACTCTGAATAAACCCATGAACTTGGCCTCCACTGCAGTCTGTGGCAGAGCATTCCACAGATTCACTACTCTTTAGCTAAAAAAATAAATTATCCTTTGTTCTGAAAGGTCACCCCACAATTTTGAGGCTGTGGCCTCTAGTTTGGGCTACCTCCACCAGAAGAAACATCCTTTCCACATTCACCCTATCTAGTGCTTTAAACATTAGGTAGGTTTCAACGAAATCTCCATGCATTCTTCTAAATTCCAGTGAGTACAGGCCCAAGGTGCCAAATGCTCCTCATATGTTAACCCCTTCATTCCCAGAATCATCTTCATAAACTTCCTCTGGACTTTCTACAATGACAACACATCCTTTCTGATATAAGGGGCCCCAACTATTGACAATACTCCAAGTGTGGCCTGACTAATGTCTTATAAAGCTTCAGCATTATTTCCTTGTTTATTCCCCTTGAAATATATGCCAACTTTGCATTTGCCTTCTTTACCACAGACTCAACCTGTGAATTAACCTTCTGGGAGTCTTCCATGAGGACTCCCAGGTCCCTCTGCGCCTCTGATGCTTGAATCTTCTCCCCATTGCGATAAAAGTCCGCATTATTGTTCCTTTTACCAAAATGCATTATCATACGTTTCCCAATACTGTATTCCATCTGCCATTTTTTTGTCCATTCTTCCAATTTGTCTAAGTCCTGCTGCAATCACATTGCTTCCTCAGCACTACCTACCCCTCCACCTATCTTTGTATCATCTGCCAACTTTGCCACAAAGCCATCAATTCTACTATCCAAAGCATTGGCAAAGAATATGAAAAGTAGCGGTCCCAACACTGACCCCTGAGGAACATCACTAGTCACCGGCAACCAACCAGAAAAGACCCCTTTTATTTCCACTCACTGCCTCCCGCCTAGCAGCCATTCCGCTATCCATGCAAGTATATTTCCTGCAACACCATCGGATTTTATCTTGTTAAGCAGCCTCATGTGAGGCACCTTAACAAATGCCTACTGAAAATCCAAGTGACATCGTCCTCTCCTTAATAATGGACTCCAACACTTTCCCTACCACTGAGGTTAGGCTAACTGCCCTATAATTTCCTCTCTTTTGTCTTCCTCCCTTCTTAAAAAGTGGAGTGGCATTTGCAATTTTCTAGTCCTCCAGGGCCACGTCAGAATCAAGTGATTCTTGAAAGATCATGACGAATGCGTCTGTTATCTCTTCAGCAACCTCTTTCAGAACTTGGGATGTAGTCCATCTGGTCCAGGTGACTTATCCACCTTAAGATCTTTGAGTCTGCCTAGCACTTTTTCCTTTGTAATGGTACTCACTCCTGCTTTTTGACACTCACGAACTTCTGGCATGCAGCTAGTGTCTTCCACAGCAAAGGCTGTAGCAAAGTACGTATCTGCCATTATCTGTAAAGTTCATCTGCTATTTCTTTGTCCCCCATTACTACCTCACCAGCATCATTTTCCAGTAGTTCAATATCAACTCTCACCTCCCTTTTATTCTTAGTATGACTGGAAAACCTTTAGCATCCTACTTTATATTGTCAGCTAGTTTGTCCTCATATTTCATCTTTTCCCTTCTTATAGCTTTTTTATTTGCCTTTTGATGGATTTTAAAAGATTCCTAATCATCCAACTTCCCACTCATTTTTCCTACCTTATATGCCCTTTCCTTGGTTTTTATGCACTCCTTAACTTCCCTTGTCAGCCACGGTTGCCTGGACCTGTGATTTGAGAACAACTTCTTCTATGGGACGCATCTATCCTGTGCCTTGTGAACTATTCCCAGAAACTTCAGACACCTCTGTTCTGCCATCATCCCCACCAGCATCCTCCTCCAATCCACCTGGGCAAGCTCCTCTCTCATGCCTCTGTAATTCCTTTATTCCATTGCGATACTGATCTTCATTGCAAAGATACCATTGCAATAATGGTATTTTCACCCTCGCAGTTTCTTAACTCCACCCAAAGAATTGACCCTATTCTCTGACCCTACGTCACCTCTTTCTAGAGATGTAATTCCATCTCTTACAACAGAGCCACACCACCACCTACGCCTTCCTGCCTGTCCTTTCAATACAAAGTTTTCCTTTGACGTTAAACTCCCAATTCTGACCTTCTTTCAGCCACAACTTAGTGATGCCCACATCAAACCGCCCAATATCCAATTGCGCCACGAGTTCGTCCACCTTATTCCGAATGCTAAGTGCATTCAAATACAGCACCTTCCGTCCTGCATTCTTTGCCCTTATGAATTTTGCCTCTGTGGTATAACTGAACTCTCTGCTCTGTCTGCAGTTGTATCCAATCATTGGCTTGTCCTTCCTTACACTCATATTACATGATCTACGTATAAACCTGTTGGCTTATCCTCAGCTCTATCATGCTGGTTCTCATCCCCCTGCCATATTAGTTTATTAGATGTGAGGGGGCAAGTTTTTTTTTAAAAAACACAGCGAGTGGTAGGTGCATGGAATGTGCTACCTGGGATAGTGGTCAAGGCAAGTACATTAAACATTTTTAAGTGAAGTTTAGATAGGCACATAGAAGGTATATTACGCAGGCAGAGAGGATTAGTTGAGTTGGCCATTTGATGAGTAATTTACTTGGTTTGGCACAGCTTTGTAGGCTGTGCTGTAGTGTTCTACCTTCCTTGTTCTAATGTTCTGTGCGTCGACTGTGCTTGCGTGCCTGTGATGCTGCTGCAAGTGAGGCTTTCGTTGTACATGTACCTCAGCATATTGGTGCACATGACAACAAGCTCAATTTGACACCACTGAAGTCTGCAGTGACAGGCCACAGCAGCCACAGATATGGGGATGACACACAATGATTAAACTGCTTGTCATTTATGGTGGACTACTATTTCCAGTCGATAGATAGTTTTTTGAAAAAGTTTCGCTTTTGCAGATTAATTGATTTAAAATGTGTTCGGCACAAAGAAAATCAGCTTGATAAAATTTGCATATCATCCAACACCTGTAGGTTTAAAACCCGAAGCAATTCTGACCTTACTGGTAACTTCCAATATGTACAAGTGTTCAGTTTTCTTTTTTTAATTAGCTTATGATTGTTCTAGGGCAATTTGGTTTAGAGTTTTACACTGCACTACAAGATTCCATGTCACTTTGTGAAGTTAACACAGAACAAATAAGTAAGAATATTACATTTTTAATATTCTTATCTATTTAACAACCTCAGCATTTTTTTTTCTTCTAAAGGTGAAGTAGGCTGGCTCTGTAGTTGTGTTATTAAAAGTTCCTCACAAAGTTATCACACATTTCACAAAATGCATGTTCAAATGAAGAGCAGACAGCAGAAAACAGAATACTGACTGTTTGGTTTGGTTGGGAAGATGTAGTTCGTGCAGACATTTTTGTGGCTTGTCTTGGTAAGGTGGAATTTACTCTCCCACCCTCCTCCTCCTCCTCACGACACAATTCAGATATTAATGCACGAAGTTTCATGTTACGTTACCTAGAAAAGCATGGTGACCACAATAATACACCACACGAGTTTTGCATACACCCACCACAACCAGCTTTCTGTATAACAGTAACCACCTTGCAAATGACAGCATAACCTAGGCACTGTAGCATATTTTATTTTAAAAAAAACAGAAAACTAAGGAATATATTTAATTTTGCAATCTAGAACATTTGCAGGACAGCAATCTTCAGATCCACATATTCATATGTAGATCGTAGTGCATTTCTTCCCTCAAACCATAGATTAGGATTTTCAACCATGGGCATCCTTTATGTGCAATGACTGACTGTCATCCTTAGCTTTGGTCCCATCCTCTTTGAACCAGCTTACAAATTCATTCTTACTGAATACAAAGCACGAGGAAATCTGCAGATGCTGGAAATTCAAGCAACACACATAAAAAATGCCGGTGAACGCAGCAGGCCAGGCAGCATCTCTAGGAAGAGGTACAGTTGACGTTTCGGGCCGAGACCCTTCGTCAGGACAAACTGAAAGAGATAGAAAGAGATTTGAAAGTGAGAGGGGGAGGGGGAGATTTGAAATGATAGGAGAAGACAGGAGGGGGAGGGATGGAGCCAAGAGCTGGAAAGTTGATTGGCAAAGCTACATTGTTTTTTTTAAAAAAAGAAAAACAAATGATTAAAATACTTATGAGCAGTTGTGGGACTGAATCACCCAAGGGTACGTGTAGAATCACAAATACGTGACAACCTGGAGATGCTGGAAGTCCAAGGCAACACCCACAAAATGTTGGAGGAACTCAGCAGGCCAGGCAGATCAATGGAAGAGAATAAACAGTGGACGCTTCGGGCTGAGACCCTTCGTCAGGACTGGGGAAAAAAGAGATGAGGTTAGAGTAAGAAAGGGAGTGGGGAGGGGAGGAAAAAGAACAAGGGGGCAGGTGATAGGTGAAACTGGAAGAAGAGGAGGAATGTTGAAGTAAAGAGCTGGGAAGCTGATTGGTGAAAGAGAAAGAAGGACTGGAGGAGGGGGGGAATCTGACAGGAGAGGACAGAAGACCATAGAAGAAAGGGAAGGAGAAGGTACGTGTAGTCAGGTAGTCTGGTTGAGGCCTGGAGATACATAGCAACCATACATACAAAGGAAAGCTTACAATAGCTTTGGACATCACTGAAATCCACACTCTCATCTTTAGCCCACAACTAACTTAAGGCCTTCTGCTTGTGTGCCCTTCCCTTTTCTCACTGCACACACATACACACCGGAAATAAGCTTTTTGGTAGACTTGTTCATGCACACATGGTTGACTTTGACTGTGTGTGCAGTATGAAAATGAATCATAAAATAAAAATCAGAAGGTGCCAGCACAGAATTAATTATTTTACAACATGACACTAAGTTAAAATTAATCCCATTTCTTTAAAAATAAATTGAAACCAAGTTTTATAACAGATGACAAAGTTTGGCATATGCACAAGAATAAAACCAACCTGGCCTTCATTCTGTGCCTTAACACTGATGAATTTAAACAACCATGAATAACAAGCAGAGTTTTCCTCATTCCTTCCGCTGACACTCAGCAAAGTGAACATATTTCATGCGGAAGTCTCGACATGAGGGCTGCCTAAGGCAGTTTTCATCAAATGCGCGAGTCCCAAATGGCTCAGTTAAATCTCCAGAAGTGCTAAGCAAGTTACAGCACAATTCATGCTTCATTAGTGCACTGTCTTGAACCTGGATGACCGTGATCATGCTCCAAACCCGTGAATTCTATCCCTACAAGGGAAAGGTGTATGGCAACTACACCTCCCACAATTGCTTATTTCTTTATGACACAGATGGAGACCATTCAGGCCCTCAAGTCCATGCCAGCTCACGGCACAATCCTGTTGCCCCCCCCCCCCGATTTTCTCTGCAACTTCTTTTACACACATTTCAATCAACTCCCTACAGATCCCACCATTTCCTGTATGTACACAACAACGCGAGTTTTATTGAATGTTTAGTGCTTCAGCAGCAACAACACAACAAACTCGCATCTGCATCCTCCCTTTCAAATTGTACACCATCATGACATATAAATTCCTTCACCATCACTGGTTCTTCAGACACCTTGAAGGAAATTGATATGGGTTCTTTGATGCATAGAAAGGACATGGCTGCTGCCGCCAAGATGAAACATAAAAAAGATGTAATGCAAAGGAAGTTCACCAGGCTGATTCCAGAGATGTGGGTTCAGCCTATGAGAAGAGATTGAGTTGCCTGGGACTATATTCAGTAGAACTGAGAGCAGAAATGAGAGGGGAACTTATAGAAATACAAAATTATTAAGGAGATCGATAAGATAGAGGCATTAATTTTCATTAGTAGGTGAGACTAGAACTAGGAGACATAGCCTCAAGATTCAGAGTAGATTTAGGGGGAGATGAGGAGGAACTGAGCAATATACTGAGGAATTCTCTGCCCAGGGAAGCAGGAGTGGCTACCTCATGAAATATATCTACAGTAAATAGATTTTTGCATAGTAGGAGAATTAAGGCAGATAGGTTTAGCTCAGTCCACGCCAGATTAGCTATGATCTTGTTGGAACAGCGGAGAAGACACAACAAGACAGATTGTCTACTCTTGTTCCCATTTCTAATATTTTATGTTCCTAACCACTACAGTTGTGTACATAACTTTACAGTTGACTTTTTTTTTTAAAACGGGTGATATATGCATTGAAGAGCAAATTATATAGACAGGTGAAAAGGTGACCCACTGAGTCCACAGGTTGGTCAGGGTTGGTAGTTTGTTCGATTCACCTGTTCCCAACTCCTATCACTGTACACCCATCAAACATATATACATGTCTCTAATGGTCATTGAGGGAGCTGTTTTAGTATCAAATAGTAAAATACTATTTTAATATTATAATCAAGTTTCTCAAGCTGTCTTGGCTCCCCAGCTAGAAGTTCTCTTCTTCTTTTCAAATCACACATTACTTCCACTGAGCCATCAATGAAAGCAGAACTTCACATCACTTCCTCAAATTTTCTCAGTTACCTTGAGCTGATTTTACTTGGAACCCTCCTTCCATCGACTTCTAATCATTGAGGAAACTGCTTTGACTTTTTGTGTCTTGACCTTCAAGATTTTGACAGATTATTGTTCCAGCTCTGCCTCCTTCTCATCATGTGCTGTTACAGGGCTGTGTTGCTGCAGTATAGTTAGGATCCTATAAATGGAATAATTCTGCATGCATCCAGAGGGATTCAGTGGCCTAGATAATCATTTCGCTTGTCAAGATTTTTATGGAGCAGGGGTCTGTGTTGCTATTTTGATGAAACAGCTCAACAATTCAACATGAAAACATCTATCGGCACCTCACAGGCTCAGGAAATTGAACACAATGAGAATGCAAAAGAATGGTTGATCACTCATTAGTTCCCGCTTGTACCATTTAATACACACCAAATCAGTCTTAAAGGGGCAACGTGTTATAATGCACATTGGAACTAATACACTTAGTAACAAACTCACAGGTTAATCAAATGTTGTAGACACCAACTAAACACACAGAACTCTCAGCAAACCACTGTGTGATACTTCCCCCTTGCTGATCATGTCCATGGACTTGTTAGCTTCACAACCCATTTCCAGTCTGTACCAAAACACCCACAAGTGCACTTGGGATTCCAAAGAAGACTGGAAAATGCACTGGTTGTCTTCAAGAACGCCATCGATTCTAGAAAAGTTTCCACAGAACTGCAATGTATTTACAAAGCAGGGGATACAAATCAAGGGACTAAAGACCAGTTAATCTGACATCAGTAACAGGGGAAATTTTGCATCCCGTGTTTCCTCATGATACAGAAATAGGCCACTTGGGTCACTGTGTAGGGTGCTGGTGCACTTATATTAAGAGATTAACAATCCAGAGTTGCAAGTTCAGATCCCTTCATGCCAGCTGTGGAATATAAATTCAGGTAATAATCTGGAATTTAAAAAAAATCTTTTTGTCATGAGGAATGGTGACCACAAAACAAGTAGATTGATGTTAAAAATGTTATTTGGTTCACCAACATTTTAAAGGTGGTCCAATGATAAAACCAGTGGAGTTTCTGACACACAGCTCCAATGAGCAGGGTCCATCCTGACCTTGTGTACTCTCTGCATGGAGTCCGCAGCTTCTCCCTGTGACTGTGTGGACTTCCTCTGGCAGGATAATTGGTTGCTGCAAATTGAGTCTAATGTGCCGGTGAGCCGAAGTATCTGGAAGGAATTCGCAGGAATCGGGGAGAATAAATGGGAAGTAATGAAAGATTACTGTAAATGGGTCCTTGAAGTTTGGGGTGGACATGGTGTTTGAAAATCCTTTCTGTTCTGTATGACTCGGATTCCATTTCCACTCTCAGAACACCCCTTCAATCTCACTGCCTTGCTTAACTACTTCTATCCTATTTGTTTTCACATGCCCACTAACTCGTCCCACCCGCTGTTTTCCCTGCCACTCACATTCACCAGTGGTAACTTAAGGCAACCAATTAACCCATCAGCACATTTATGGGAGGAAACCAAAGCACCCAAGTGGATAAAAAACACATAAACACAGAAAAAACGTGCAGACTCCACCCAGACAACAGCAGAGGCCAAGACTGAATTTCAATCATTAAGCTGTGAAGCAACAATGCTATCCACTGTGCCACTATGCCACCCAAATCTAGCTATCTGTTAAGAATATATTATGTTTGTAGAAGTGTACCTGCATTTGGCTTTCAAGAAGAGGCAGTGTAGTGGCTAGCACATTGCTTTATAGTACCAGCGACCCGTCACTGTCTGAAGGAGTTTGTATGTTCTCCCATGACCGCGTCAGTTTCCGCTTTCCTCCCACAGTCCAAAGACATACCGGTTGGTAGGTTAATTGCCCATTGTAAATCTCCCGTAATTAGGCCAGGTTTAAATCGGGGATTGCTGAGCAGTGCAGCTTGAAGAGTCAGAAAGTCATACTCCACACTGCATCTCAATCGATCAACAAATGAATAAATGGACAAATCAATAAATAAACATCTTTGACTAGGTGCCATATAAAATAATAAACAAAATTAAAACCCGTGGTGTTGGGGTAATATGGATTGTGATTAGTTAATGGACAGAAAATAGAGTATTGGAATGAATAGATCATTTTCTGATTTGCTGCTCTGCCTGGTGGTGTTGTGCGGGGCGCAGAACTGTTCACATTGGATGAGAGCACCAAGTGTAATAATCCTACTTTGCTGACGATACAAGGCTGGGTGACAGCACAGGCTAAAAGGCATTGACATTCTTGCATGCAAAAATCACTGGAAGTTAATGTGCAGGAACAGGAAGCGATTAGGAAGGGGAAAGTTGCATTGAATATTAATACAAGTGGATTTGAGTTCAACAGCAGAAACATGTTTAAAAATGCTGTGCTGTCATTAGAGAGGGTCCAAAGTAGGCTTACGAGAATGATCCTGGAATTGAAAGGGTTAATGTATGAGGAGTGCTTGATGGCTTTGGGCCTGAACTCGCTGAAGTTTAGAAGAATGAGGAGGGAATCCCACTGAAATCTATTGAATATTGAAAGGCCTACGTAGAGGGAAGTGGAGGATGTTTCCTATGATGAGGGAGCCTTAGACCAGAGGACACAGCCTCAGAATAGACAGATGACTATTTAGACCAGAGATGAGGAGGAATTTCTTTAGCCAGAGGGCCGTGAAATATATGGAATTCATTGTCACTGACAGCTGTGGAGGCCAAGTCGTTCGGTATACTTAAAGAGGAGGTTGATAGGTCCTTGACTAGCAAGGACATCAAAGGTTACGGGGAGAAGGCAGGAGAATGGGGTTGAGAGGGATAATAAATCAGACACAATGGAGTGGTGGTGCGGTCTCAATGGGTCAAATGGCCTAGTTCTCCTGTGTTTTATGTTGCATCAATTATATCCGGCCTGATGAGATCACAACCGTAATACTGTGTACAGGTCCAAGACCCTTTCCTTCGGAAGAATACACTGGTTATAGAGGAAGTAAATCGAAGGCTCACCAGATTGAGATGGTGGATTTGTCATTTAAGATGGATCGAATAAGCAGATTGGATCTATGTTTCTTTGACATTAGATAATCATGAGGTGATTTCATTGAAACAAACAAAATCCTTATAGGATTTTACTGGATAGATGTAGAGATAATATTTCCCTTTCCTTGGCTATCTAATCTCACAATATGGGACAGAGGACTGTGGAGGTGCAGTTCCTGAGAGAATTCAAAATAGAGAGGTAAAGATTCTCGGATATCACAGGAAAAGGGGGATGATGTTATAAAGTGGCACTGAGGATCTTATGTAATGGCAGACCAGGCAGGAGAGGAGCTATTTTCAATGTTTTTACGCAAACTTGAAAATATTTCACATTTGGCTAAGAGTGTCCAGCTGTTTAATAGTAAACAAATGAATCTCTAAGATGATGGCTAGAAACCCTGAGCCAAAAGCAACAACCTTGCAGGTCAGAGGCTGTGTTATTGGTGTATACACTTCTGATGTTGACAGCTTGCATAAGCGGCAACTGGTGCCTGAGGCTTGCAGCCTGATATGTCATAGGGTCAACTTGTGAAGATTTTTTGCAGGTCAATTCTGCAATCATCGTTGAAAACTTAGAGGCCAGAACTGCACACAACACAAGACCCCAGGGGGCCATGAAAGTATGGATGTGGACAGGAAGCTTTATCTTGTGGGACGATTTAGAAATGGGGTGACTGTTTAAACATATGTGGTTGTATTCTTGGGACAAGTGAGTTGATTCCTCTCTCTCTCCTCGCCTCCCCCCTGCCCCCCCACCCCCAGGGGGACTCAAACACTTTGGAACTCTGAAATATTTTTTAGGGGTAGGCCTGAATTAGGTCAGTTACAATCAGGTCAGCTGTGATCTTCCTGAATGAGAAGGACAGGCTCAACAGGCTGAGTGATTTACTCCTGCTCTTATTTTATAGAGGCATAGTGAAATATGGCACAATTACAGGCCGTTGAGCCCAACAGCTCCATACTAACCAGGTTGTCCTCTCCTGCCTGGTCTGCCTTTAAATAAGATCTTGGCTGATCATTTCCCTCAGTGCCACTTTATCACATCAGTGCCAGTTTCCCACATTTGGCCTATATCCCTCCAGATCCCTTTTCTCCATGAACAGATACAAGTGTTTTATAAATTATACTATTTTATCTGTCTCTACTACTTCCTCTGGCAGCTCACACTGTGTGAAAAAATTGTTCCTCAGGTTCCTTTTAAATCTTTCCCTTCTCATCCTAAATCTATGCCCCTAGTTTACGACTCCGCTACCCTGGGGGAAAGACTTAACCATCCACCTTATCTACGCATCTCATAATTTTAAAACACTTCTATAAAGTTGCGCCTCATTTTCCCATATTCCAAGGAATAAAGGCCTAGTATGGCTAAACGTGTACCTATCACTCAGGCCTCTAGTCCTGGCGACATCCCCATAAACCTGCACTGCACTCTTTCCAGTTCATCCACATTTTTTTCCCTCCTATAACAGGTTTCCAGGACTGCACACAGTACTCCAACAGGGGCCTCAGCAATGTCTTATATAGAAGTGGAGCATAATGTCCCAACCTCTAGACCCAGTGCCTTAAATGAAGGTCAGTAGGCTGAAAGCCTTTTTCACCACCTGCTCTACCTACGATGCCAAACTATGCACTGTACTCCAAGATCCGCCTGACCCATTATACTCCCTAGTGTTCTACCGTTCACAGTACAAATCTTACTCTGATTTGTTTGAATCTCAGGGTTGTATATGGTGACATATGAACTTTGATAATAAAATTTACTTTGAACTTTTATGCTGGGATTCTAATACAATGGGGTTTGGGACTATACACCCCAGAGTAGGTAGAAAGAAAGAAAACCAGAATTAAACTTAAAAAAATACAAAACTGAAGAATATAAGATCATGGGTACATGGGATCAATTTAACATTTCATCTAGAATCCAGTTAACTGAATCCTGAGCTGGGATTAATGCCTGCAATAACTTCTGAGTGACCATTTTAAAGGTAGGTGACTAACATCATTTCCACTGGGAATGCATTTGTTTCCTGTTGTACAGCAGCAATTCTCTAGTACCGCTGGTTGAATGGTAGAAAGGGTCAATGCTGCCAAGGTCTCTGCAAAAGGATTAGTTTCTGTACTGAGGACATATATAAGCGATGCACTGCATAGTTTTTCAGTGAACTCAACTGAACAGCTGGTAATGTAAAAAGTAGCTAGAGCAAGACTTAAAATGCCAGTCACAGGCATCTTTATAGGCAAATCTTGTCGTAACGCAATTGAGATTGATACAACTGAACACCTGAATCGAGGCACTAATGCCAGAGATGACCTCTCTGCTTCTACCAAATTTTTGGTTCCTTTCATTCCAACAGAATTTCAATTTTAACAGCCTTGCACCACACACACACACACACACACACACACACACACAAATCTCTGCCCTTGTCTTCTCAAGAAAGCTATGTGTTTACACGTTTAACAACACAGGCACTTGTAAATGGTGTAAACCAGAACAAAAGAGGGCGAGTCCATCACAATTTGCTCTCACTCCCTGGGTTACATTACAACTATAAATTGCAAAGGCAGATTATTTTCCCCAGAGTCAATTGAAAGTTCTCCTTCATAAACTTGAAGTGATTAAGTCACAATTTTTAACCCAATTCTTGTCGCAGGCATGACCGCAGAATGGCATGGTGCCTCAGTGGTGCTAGGGTCACTGAGGAGCTGCAAAACTCTTGAGGACAACGAACAGGCGGAGGCTATGATCCATATTCGTACTAACACGGGAAGAGAAAGAGGAGGTTCTGCACACTTTATAGAATTAGGAGAAAGACCGAGAAGCAGGATCTCAAAAGGTTACCCCCAGTGTCACAGTCCAATGAATTTCAAAATAGGTTAGTACAAATGAATGTGTGGATGGAGAAATGGTGCGATGGGGAGAGATTTAAATTCCCGGGGCACTGGCGAAACTAGACCTTGAACAGGGTGGCTAGGCTGTGTGTCAGGAGGACCTGGACAGACGTACTCATGGCTAGACCTGGGGAAGGCGTAAACCAACTTGTCCTGGGGATGGGAAGCTGAGCAAAGATTCAGAGGAGAGAAAAGTAGATCTGAAAATGGAAGGCAAACAAGTACTGACACTTCCTCCCTTACCACCATTCAGGGCCCCAGACAGTCCTTCCAGGTGAGGCGACACTTCACCTGTGAGTCGGCTGGGGTAATATACTGCGTCTGGTGCTCCCGATATGGCCTTCTATATATTGGCGAGACCCGACACAGAGTGGGAGACCGCTTTGCTGAACACCTACGCTCTGTCCGCCAGAGAAAGCAGGATCTCCCAGTGGCCACACATTTTAATTCCACATCCCATTCCCATCCTGATATGTTTATCCACGGCCTCCTCTACTGTAAAGATGAAGCCACACTCAAGTTGGAGGAGCCTCACCTTATATTCCGTCTGGGTAGCCTCCAACCTGATGGCATGAACATCGACTTCTCTAACTTCCGCTACTGCCCCACCTCCCCCTCGTACCTCATCCGTTATTTATTTATATACACACATTCTTTCTCTCTCTCTCTCTGTCCTTTTTCTCCCTCTGTCCCTCTCACTATACCCCTTGCCCATCCTCTGGGTTCCCCCCCCCCTTCCTTCTCCCTGGGCCTCCTGTCCCATGATCCTCTCATATCCCTTTTGCCAATCACCTGTCCAGCTCTTGGCTCCATCCCTCCCCCTCCTGTCTTCTCCTATCATTTTGGATCTCCCCCTCCCACTTTCAAATCTCTTACTAGCTCTTCCTTCAGTTAGTCCTGACGAAGGGTCTCGGCCCGAAACGTCGACTGTACCTCTTCCTAGAGATGTTGCCTGGCTTGCTGTGTTTACCAGCAACTTTGATGTGTGTTACTGACAGCATCTGAATGGTTGAGAAACAAACAATAAAAAAAAGGGAGCCTGTGGCCAAAGATGTTTTCCTAAATGAAAGTGAAGATAGATGAGTTGGGAACACTGACAAAAATGTAGCTTAAAGAGGGGTAGGGTTGTCAGCTTAACATCCTTGGTTACAGGACTAACAGATGAGACCGAGATAAAGAAGGATGTGGTGGATAGAGGCTTGCAGAGGATACAAGAATTGGCCAAGTTACTGACAATGAAGAGGCAGAGATTTAAGGAGGATGGTCGAGAAGTTGTTAGGTCTTGAACAATACTAGAAGCATCCTGTTTGCATCTTCACAAAAACAGTTGTTACAGATGAGGCAACTACTGTGTTCTTGCCACTAATTAACTGAAAAGGTGCTCTGTGAAATACTCTGAATCACATGGAAACTAAACTTAATTCGATTGGATCTTCTCTTATGATTTTATTACCTATCAAAAACTGTACTTTCCCCTTATTGGTGAGATAAACCAGCTTTGAATTTACTGCTAAAAGCCATCAATTTTTCTTGCATAAAATCCCAAAATTGGTTACATAGGCATTGGAGGTGGCTTACACACAAAAGATGGGACTTGCACAGTTCCAAATTGGATTATGTGTTTTCATTGAGGTACCCACTGAGTGGCTATGTCTACAGTGAAGTGCCAAAGAAAAACCCCCATGTTAGTTTCAGCACACTCGGTGGACACTTAAAGCCTGAAGTCAACTGTAAGCTGCTGAGTCAAATTTCCCAGTCTGCAGTGCCCCTTGACATAATGGAAGAAGCAGCAGGGTAATGGAATGTTCTTTGAGTTGCCATGACATTGAGGTACAAAGGTGAAACTAGCACCGCACAAATTTTGAGATGTGTACCTGACAGAAAAATGTCGCATGCACTATTGTAAATAATGGACAGTGGTAGCCAGTTCCGTTTCCCACTGGCTTCTATCCGACCTAGAAATTATTGCTAGAGTGATCTAGCCCAGGATAAAATATTTTGTATGTGATTTGTGCATACAAAACAAAGACTTGCTAACCAACCAGTTTCTAGGCAAAATAAACAAACGGCTGTCAGAGACAGAAAAAAATTACCTCTAATTTAAGTCCCAACCTAATTGACATAATTATAAAGAAATTCACTCTTAGGATCCCAATTGCAAACTAAGTGAGCCCTGAATCTCAGTCAGGCCCAGAGCCCTTTGAAGATCAAAATCCACTCACCAGCTGGCATCTGTCCATTCAACTAGAATCAGTCACATGAGTATTAATGAGAGCACACCAACAATTTAGTATTTTCAACTGATCAATCAAAATTTCCAGATTTTTCCACAACAGGCAAGTATTTATAAATTACCATGGATTTTCATGCAATGCTCTTCAATAAAGTGCAATAAAAATCTGGAAAACAAACTATGGTCTGCACCTGTAGCTCATCATACATTTTAATACTTCATTCAGGAGAACTGGTTGCTTTAAGTGTTAAGGTTTTAATCCATTGTTTAAACAGCAATTCTGATTTTTAATTAGAAATCTTTAAGATAAAATAGTTAGAGGCAAAAAGATGAAAATGACATTATCAACATTCAAATGGAATAAAACAACATTGTGGGTCACCCTAATACTAATTGTGAAAAACCACAAAAATATAAATCTTCAGTTATGATGTTCAAACAAAAAATATTGTCAACTTCTGAGTAATGAATGACCATTTAAACTTCTACTGACAATTTCAATACAGTATTGCCGAACTAATGGGGGACTTCTTGCTGATATTAGCACTTAGGTCAGCAGGAATGTTCTCCGAAGTCAGCGAACAAGATAAGCAACAGTGTGAGTAACACTCTTCTAGTTACTGGTGAGTGTTTCAGTGAGATGAGTAGATGCTGCAATGATGAAATAGTGCAAGGAATCAGAAGGACTTGGACAGGCAACAGATGAACATATGCTGGACACATGTTCTTTAGTGTCACAAAAATCTTTTTACAGCCAGGCATTCTGGGTAGAAGTTGCCAAGCAGATATCTGTAAAGATGAGACTGCAGTCTCTGAATGCCCGTGCTTTTGTTAAGGCTTCGACACAGGCAAATCCCATTGCCCTCTCTGCCTGCTCCCACAGACAAAAGGGAAATTAGATGAAGTCTTTTCCTCTTGTAGTTAAACCTTTGTTGCCCATCTGGATGTGGCAATGACCAGCAGACACAGAGAAGTGGGGGAGGTCAACAGCCATAACCAGGCAAGAACGTTAGGTTAGGAAGATATCAGTGACCATTAATTTGACTTCACAGGCAAATTAGTCCAGGCACACAGCTGTATTTGAAGCTGGATGAGCTCAGCAGGCCAGGCAACATCTACGGAAAAGAGCAAACAGTCGACATTTCAGGCCAAGACCCTTCGTGTGTCCTGATGAAGGGCCTGGGCCAGAAACATTGCTTATTCTTTTCTGTAGATGCTGCCTGACCTGCTGAGTTCCTCCAGCATTTTGTGTGTGTTGCTTTGGATTTCCAACATCTGCAGATTTTCTCGTGTTGGTATTTGAAGCTGCAGCATCCAAGTGAGGACAAATGATGGAGTTGAGTCTTTGTTCCTCAAATAACAGAGTTAGCGAAAATGGAATCAGTGAAACCTGGTTATTCTATGAATGCCTACAAATTGTTGTTTTTCAGACTACAGAGACTGTTGGGTTGGATTGGGCTGTACTCAGACAAGCCCGGCAACCCAATACTCTCTTATCTAATAAAAGATGTGCCAGCATTGGAGAAGATCCAAGTGAGGTTCCGAAGAATGAAAGGTTTAACATATGAGGCACGTCAGGAGGGATCGGTGAGGAGATCGATGGATTAATGGAGTGTGCACTCAGGACATGGGATGTGATCGGAAGTCTAAGGGAATCGTTGGTGGGGTCCTGGAGAGTCCATTTCTGAGTCTCGTGGCCCAAATGTTTACAATGGTGGTGTCTCCTAGGACAACATGGTCCATTCCCACTACAGTCCTCCAAAGGGAGCACTGCATTGGAAAAATCAGGCAGGCAACCTCGACTCAAGTGAGCAAGTCCTGGTACAGTTTCTATACAAATATGAATCGACCTGGAAATGAGAGATGCCACATTTTACTCTGTGGCAAGTATGTAACTGACCTACTTATAAAGGCACAGTTTTGTTGAAACTAAAGAACTTCAGTGGCACTGTCTCATTTTTAATTAATTGATAGGATGCGTGCGATGCTAGCAGGGCCAGAATTTTTTTTTTAATCTATCCTCAAAAGTCTTTGAGATGATGTAGCTCAGTTGAGTTGCCATTGTCCTAGTTGAAATTACTCTTATAGAGTGCCCTGGAAAACTTCCCAGAGTACATAATTCTCCTCAATGAATCAGAGCCTGACCTCTGACTTAATTGTAACAGAGATTTTGGGCTAAGTGATTAAGCAATTTGGAATAAAGCTGACGACTCTCCACACCACTTCTTTGCAACTGGACATTTCAACACCTTTTCACCTAGTTTTTTTTTCTCTTCATGAGACAGGAATGGCAACAGGAACTTCTGGGACATTAGCTGGTGTGATTCTTATGATATTATCAGGCTGGTTCGTTGCTGCTCGCTGTACAAACTTGGCACATCCTCTACTATTAATGAAGATGATCTTGGTTGGCCTGTCAGCTGGCCTGCTGCCCAGGTTACAGGCCTGGATTCACAAGACACCATGAGACCTTAAGACATAGGAGCAGAATTAGGCCACTCAGCCCATTGAGTCTGCTCTGCCATTCCATCATGACTGATTTATTATCACTCTCCAACCCCATTCTCCTGCCTTCTCCCCATAGCCTCGAATGCCCTGACTAATCAAGAACCTATCAACCTCCATTTTACATATACTCAATGACTTGACCTCCACACCCATCTGTGGGAAATAATTCCACAGGTTCACCACCACCTGGCTAAAAAGATTCCTCCTCATCTCTGTTCCAAGTTGAATTTGGCTATTCTGAGACTTCGCCCTCTAGTCATGGACTCACCCATCATAGAAAACATCCTCGCCACATTCACTTTATCCAGGCCTTTCAATATTTGATAGGTTTCAATTAGATTCCCCTCATTCTTCTAAACTCCAGCAAACAGGGCCCAGAGCTATCAAACGCACCTCATATGTTAACCCTTTCATTCTTCCGAACCTCACTTGGATCTTCTCCAATGCCGGCACATCTTTTATTAGATAAGGAGCCCAAAACTGCTCACAACACTCCAAGTGCAGTCTGACCAATGCCTTATATAGCTTCAGCATCAGTTCCTTGCTCTTCTTTTCTAGTCATCTCAAAATGAATGCTAACATTGCACTTGTCTTCCCTACCACCGACTCAACCTGCAAGTTCACTTTTACGTAATCCTACAGGACTATTCCCAAGTCCCTTTGCACCTCTAATGTTTTAATTTGCTCGCTATTTAGAAAATCTTCTACAGGTTTATTCCATCTACCATACACTTCCCTACACTATGTTCCATCTGCCACATCCTTGTCTATTCTCCCAATCTGTCTAAGTACTTCTGCAGCTGCCCTATTTCCTCAACACTATTTGCCCCTCCATCTATCTTTATATTGTCTGCAAACTTGACCACAAGGCCATCAACTCCCACCATCCAAGTCAGTGACATATAACGTGAAAAGGAGTGGTCCCAATATGGACCCCTGCAGAACACCACTAGTCAGCGGTAGCCAACCAGAATAGGCCCTCTTTAGTCCCACTCTTTGCCTCTTACCAGTCAGCCAATCTCTGATCCATGCTAAATTCTTTGCCATGCAGCACCTTGTCAAAGGCCTTCTGAAAATCCAAGTAGACAACATCCACTGATTCTCCTTTGTCTATCCTGCCTATTATTTACTCAAAGAAATCCAGGTTTGTCAGGCAAGATTTCCCTTTAAGGAAAATATGCTGACATTGGCCTATTTTATCATGTGCCTCCAAGTACCCCGAAAGCTCATCCTTAATAATGGATTCTAACATCTTCCCAACCACTAGTGTCAGGCTAATGGGCCTATAATACCCTTCTTCCGCCTCCTCTCTTCTTAAAGAGCGGAGTGACGTTTGCAATTTTGCCAGACTTTTGAAACTATTCCAGAATCTAGTGATTCTTGAAAGAGCATTACTAATGCCTCCAGAATTTCTTCAGCTACCTCTTTTAGAACGCAGGGGAGTAGTCCATCTGATCCTGGTGATTTATTTACCTTGAGAATTTTCATCTTCCCAAGCAACAACACTCACTTCTGCCTGACACTCTCAAATTTCTTCTAGTGTCTTTCACAGTGAAGGCTGTCACAACATACATATTAAGTTCATCCGCCATTTCTTTGTCCCCATTGCTGCCTCTCCAGCATATTTTCTAGTGATCTGATACCTGCTCTTGCTCCTCCTTTCCTCTTTATATACCTGAGAAACCTTTGGTATCCCCTTTTATATTATCTTCATATTTCACCTTTTCTCTCCTTATGGCTTTTTTAGTTGCTTTCCGTTCATTTTTAAAAGTTTCCCAATCCTCAAACCACTCTAATATTTGCTATATTTTATGCCTTCCCGTTTACTTTTATGCTATCTTTGACTTCCTTTGTCAGCCATAGTTGGCTTATTCTCTTTTTAGAATACGACTTTATCTTTGGGATACATCTATCATGTACCTTCTGAAGCTCCGGCCAGTGCTGTTCTGCCGTCATCTCTGACAGTGTCCCCTTCCAATCAACTTTGGCCAGCTGCTCTCTCATATCTCTGTAATTCCCTTTACTCCACCATGACACTGATACATCTGACTTTATTTTCTCCCTTTCAAACTGCAAGATGTATTCTATCACATTAAGATCACTGCTTCCGAAGGGTTCGTTCACATTAAGCTCCCTAATCAAATTTGGTTTATTACACAACACCCAATCTAGAATTGCCTTTCCTCCAGTGGACTCAACCACAAGTTGCTTTAAAAAGACATCTCGTAGGCATTCTACAAATTCCCTCTCACGGGATCCAGCACCAACCTGATTTTCCTAAATGACCTGTATATTTAAATCTCCCATGACCATCCTAAATTGCCCTTTCCATTCTCCCATTGTAATTTATACCTCACATCTTGGCTACTGTTCAAAGGCTGGTATATAATTCCTTCCCATTTATTTTCTAAATGGGGAGAGAATCCAAAAATCTGAGATGCAAAGGGACTTGGGAGTCCTTGTGCAGAACATCCTAAAGGTTAACTTGCAGGTAGAGTTGGTGGTGAGGAAGGCAAATGCAACTTTAGCATTCATTTCTAGATGTCTAGAATACAAGAGCAGGGATGTGATGCTGAGGCTTTATAAGGCACTGGTGAGGCCTCCCCTTACATATTGTGAACAGTTCTGGGCTCCTCATCTAAGAAAAAAATTTGCTGGCATTGGAGAGGGTTCAGAGGATGTTCACAAGAATGATTCTGGAAATGAAAGGGTTATCATATGAGGAATGCTTGATAGCTCTGGGCTTGTACTCACTGGAATTTAGAAAGATGAGGGGGGGGATCTCATTAAAACCTTTTGAATGTTGAAAGGCCTAGACAGAGTAGATGTAGAAAGGATGTTTCCCATGGTGGGGGAGTCTAGGATTAGAGGGCACAGCCTCCGGATAGAGGGCTGTCCATTTAAAACGCAGATGCAGAGAAATTATTTTAGCCAAAGACTGGTGAATTTGTGGAATCTATTACTACAGGCAGCCATGGAGGCCAGCTCGTTGGGTGTATTTAAGGCAGAGCTTGATCAGTTCTTGATTGGACATGGTATCAAAGGTTATGGGGAGAAGGCCAGGGAGTGGGGCAGATGGTCAGCCACGAATAAATAGTGGAGCAGACTCAATGGGCCAAATGGCCTAATTCTACTCCTATATCTTATGGTCTTGTAACTCCCATCAGTGTCTTTTTACCTTCGCAGTTTCTTAACTCTACACAAGGATTCTACTTCTTCCGATCCTATGTCACCTGCCTGTGCTTTTTGATACAAGGTGTACCCTTGGATGTTAAGCTCCCACTATAATCTTCTTTCAGCCATGACTCAGATGCCCACAACACCATACCTGCCAATCTCTAACTGCACTACAAGATCATCTACCTTATTCTGTATGCTGTGTACACTCAAACACAACAACTTCAGTCCTGTATTCATCATCCTTTTTGATTTTGACCCCAGGTAACACTTCAACTCATCCCACTGACTGTAATTTTGCCCTGTCATTTGCCTCTCATTCCTCACACTCTACCTACACAATGCATTGACTTGTATACCAACCACCCTATCCTCAGCCCTATCATTTTAGGTCTTATCCACCTGCCAAGCTCCAGCAAATGTGCTGGCAAGGATATTGGTCCAGCTCAGGTTCAGGTGTAACCCAACCTTTTTGTACAGGGCATACCTTCCCCAGAAGAGATCCCAATGATCCAGAAGTCTGAAAACTTGCCCTCAGCACCACTCCCTCAGCCACTTGCTCATCAGATGCACCAGGATAATGCAGCAGATTGCCTACCATAAAGGTTATCCAGTAAACCAGATGAATTTTTAGATGCCAGTCCAGTAATTTTATGGCCACTATGATAGATTTTAGCTTCTTCTTTATGTTATTAAATAAACTGAGTTTACAGTCTTCACCTGGCTGGCTGGGATTTGAACTCGTGTCTCTGCAGCGGTTCTTTCAAGGTATTAGGACTCGGTGAACTCATAATTGAACTACTCCTCCTGGCAAATCTACAGTACACGTAGAATATTAAATATCCTGTTTATGAGCAATGTTTATATATTTATATTACATTCCAAAAATAGCAGATTGTACATTTTCTTTCTATTTTGAGCATTCCAAACTGGACTGGATCACTTTAACATGTAACCCACGTTGAAAATTCTGATTGTCCTGGATCTATATTTATTTTCCAATAGTGCAATGCATCCTTTATGTCCAGACAGGGCTTTTTATCTTACTTATGTTATGGTATCTTCAGCAATGTAGTACTCCCTCAATTTAAATTACAAATCCATAAAATTAGCAAAGTGATAGCAAATTAGCAAAAATTAGAAAATGATAGTTATTGATATTTGATTTGTGCAATTTAAACATGGTATTACTATGATCTAATTAAAAAAGGAAAATCTGAGCCAGTAACCATGATTAAAATAAAATAATCCTCCTTTCTTTGCCCGAGTAAGACTGTTGCTAATATCCTTGTAGCCAGCCACTAGGAAGTATGCAGAAGAGGAGTTCTAAACAAAATTTCCCTTCTTGCTTATAAATGCAACCTCACACCCACCTCCTCCCATCACAGGTCAATAATTGACAATGCAGCATGAACAGATGGCACAGGACCGGACATGAAAGCTTAAGCTCTCACACTAATGTAAAAAAATTAAAGCCACATCTCCTTTCCTGTTTCAACATACGACAGCAACATCTTGTTTCAAGCAGGAAGTTTCTGTGAAGTTCAATATCATCTTATTGAGAACCACGCATTCAGGAAGTGCCACTGTAAGGCTCATCGTAGCTCACAAAACAGCAAGTTACAAATAATGAGGATATCTCCTTCTGCTTTTTGGAACTTGTTCACAGTTAATTTTGGTGAACATCTAGTTTAAGCTTTTGCTTCCCTTGTTCTAACAATTTTACAAATGAATAAACTAGCTCAAGGGTTCTCTCTTGCACATTATCTATGTAAATGCAGTTTATAAAGGATTACATCAATGCAAAGTGAAATATTGAGACAATTAACTACACTTAATCAGCAAGATTGGCCTTAATTTGAAAATAAGTGCCTAATTAAGAAATGCAGTCTATAATATTTTTGTTTTGCAAATTTTTTCTCTGAGTAGTCATCTGAAAACAATTTCTACGATGACATTTTTAAATTAAGATCTGGATAAATTTCTGACTGTCTGACTTTATTTCATTTTCTAATATTGAATTGTGTATCTACATGTTCTGTTAACAAGAACTGACGTGCAGTAGAGAATATTTTATCCCCCTTTTGGCTGGAAGTCTGGCCAATGCTCTTCGGTACGGAGTTACATTCTCAGATGTTGCCATAGTTTATTTAACCACATTTTTAATAAAGAGCTCATAAGAACCACCAACGTCAAAAGATTCAGAGACAAGTTCAAATCCCAACAGAGCAGCAGGAGAATTTAAATGCAGTTAATTAACTGGTGCAGAATTTAAAAATAAAGACTAATAGAACCATGAAATTAAATTGTCGTAAAAATACCCATCTGGTTCTCTAACGTCCTCCGGGGAAAGGGATCTGCCTTCCTTGGCTGATGGCCGGCATGTGACTCCAGAGCCACAGCAATGTGGTATGTTCCTAATCACCCTCTGAAATAGCCCAGCAAGCCATTTGATTCAATTAAAAGATAAAAGCTTCTTAGAAGGACTCCAATGGTTAAATAAGTTGGCTCACCAGGATCTTCTCAATGGTATGAGGAATCAATTCTGTTCTTGCCCGTGCTTGTCCATCCCATCAAATAAAAAAAGTCCTAATTTTCCCTGTTCCCCATTATCCACTCTTGCCAATCTCAGATACAGTTTTATTATTAACACTAATACCATCTTTCTGCAGGCTGTGATAGCAGGGAAAGGCAGTAAGAATATTGTGGCTGGAGTGGAAAGTGGAAGCCATTTGGGAGCAGCAATGACTGAGCTGGCATCTCAGAAACAAATAACTCTGGAGAATGCACAGAGTTAAAGTGTACAGGAACAAATAACCTGGACAGTGGAGCCAGCAAAGCTTGTGAAGGTTATACTGAGTACAAAACAATATCAACACATTTACCAGAATCTAATTGGAAGCTCTATAAAAATGATTTTCAATGCTGTGTAAGGAAAATTACCAGGAGGTGTGTCCTGCAGAACACCCTTCCACAGCATTTGACCAACAGAATTAGAAGCCATGCTTTGAATGTCAATCTGATTCTAATCAACTTCAACCCTCCTTCTCACCAGACCGGAACCGTTTTTATCACCTACTTCTAAAATACCCTGGCCCTTTCATTCTTTCCAGCCCCTGTTTGCTGTTCATTGGGATCCAAGTCGGCTGGGCGATCTTCTTCGGCTCGCCCCCACCCCCAACCCCACCCCTCCAAATAAAAACTTGCCATCATAATTAGGTCACACTTACCGGCTGAGGCTGTTCTGCAATACAGCAATTGAAACACAACCAGAATTCACTCATGATTTACAGTCCGCTGCTTAAATGGTCCCTCAGTGACACAGAATCCAGGCTCTCTGTCTCAAAGTGGGAAAATCCACTTGTCCTTCACGAGGCAGATCAACGTGTGCAACAGAAAGAAAAAGTTCTTCCAGGTATATCCCAATGGTCGCAGTAGTTTGGCTGTAGTGCTTGGCCAGCTGGTCGTTGTGGGGATCTTCACTCCAGAGCTTTGTAGCGTTCACGCCTTCTCTCTCGGACTATAAACGTCCACCTGCAGGAAATTAAAATATTAAACGTTGGCGAATATAGGAATGAACGGTTCCGGACAGTTCAAAATTACTGACTAACGTCGCCATTCACCGTCACACAATTGCTTACTTACTATACCATATATGCACGGATAGCGCCAAAAGTGGACGAAAATCTTTCCTACTCAACAGCCCGTTTGCCTAAAATTACTTACCTTTGAACATCAAGCACGATCACCTAACCCACACCACACTTGACTGTTTCACTTGTATCCTGTGCAACACACACAAAATGGTTTCAAAACATCAAAGCAGAAGAAAGGGGGGGGGGGGGAAAGCAGGTCGATGCGAGTAGGAAACGAGCGTCAGTGCTAAACTCTGCTGTACCGGGATAGAAACCTTTTTCCATTTGGTTGTTCCAGGTATGAAACCTCCTTGTAATGATCGACTCCAGTCTTCTTAAAGCTGGCGGACCAGAGAGACCCTGGGGTGGACGGCCAGCTGTGTTTCAGTTAGCGAGTGTGCTGAAGGGAAGAGAGCTGTGACTGCACTGCAGCCCGCAAAGAGAGGCAGGTGGGCGGAGAAAAGCAGGCATTGTGAAACACTGCATACATAAAGAAAAATCAGCTCGAAAACCAAAAGAAATGCAAAATCACTGAGAGAGAGAAATCCTATTATGATCTTGGGACAACAATGTTTTGCTCTGATTCTCTGTATCACGACTGCTGCAGGAGTTACATTTGATGCAAGCATTCTCATTCAGCCATATATGCTTGAATGATGAACTCTGCAATATTATAGTAAAAACATCTCATGCAGTCTGAACCTTCCACGTGAAACTGTCCTGCGGTGAGTTACCTAATAGAAAAGCTGTGTAAGAGGAATAGTTGGTTAAAATACTTCCGGTATCTCAATCTTAATTTAAAATTAAAAAGCTGCAGAAACACTTTAAATTGTGCCACTCATTTAATGAAGGTAATTCTCAGATGGATATTAAGAACTTAGGCGTTTAGTCCCAAGACCTGTTACACACCAGACTTTCGAACAGCAGAAAGACTCTAACCAAATTCAAGACAAGAAACTGTTTTTCCCAGAGAGTGGTGAATCTGTGGAATTCTCTTCCCCAGGGAAGCAGTTGAGGCTTCTTCACTAAATATATTTAAGACACAGTTAGATAGATTTTTACATAGTAGGGGAATTAAGGGTTATGGGGAAAAGGCAGGGAGATGGAGCTGAGTTTACAGACAGACCAGCCATGGTCTTATTGAATGGGGGGCAGGCTTGATGGGCTGGATGGCCTACTCCTGCTCCTATTTCTTATGTTTCTTAATCCCCAGAATCATGATTCACCATAGTTACAGATCAAGAATGCAGCCTATTTTCTTTCAAGTTTCTAATGAAGAGCAGGATAATGCAGCACTGGAATACAAAGGGAACAACATAGTTTTAAGAATATCGAACATAGAGCAGTAGAATACAGTACAGGCCCTTGAGTCCACAATATTGTGCTATCCCTTGAACCTACACCAACATCAATCTAACCCTTCCTTCTCACATAGCCCTCCACTTTTCTTCCATCCATTTCCCTCTCTAATCCTCTTAAATGTCCCTAATGTATCTGCCTCTGTTAGTGCATTCCATGCACCTATCATTCTCTGTGTACAGAACCTACCTCTAACATCCACCCCATATACTTTTCTACAAACACCTTAAAAGTTATGCCCCCTTGTATAAGCCTGTGAAAAAGGTGCTGGCTGTCCACTCTACCTGTGCCTCTTACCATCTTGCACACCTCTATCAAATCACCTCTCATCCTCCTTCGCTCCAAAGAGAAAAACCTAGCTTGCCCAACCGATGCTCATAAGACATGCTCTGCAATCCAGGCAGAATGCTGGTAAATTTCCTCTGAGCCCACTCTGAAGCTTCCACATCCTTCCTATAATGAGGTGAACAGAACTGAACACAATATTGCAACCGTGATCTGACCAGAGTTTTATCGAGCTGTGACATTACCTCTCAGCACTTGAACTTGGTCACATGACTAACGACGGCCAATATATCATACATCTTTTTAACGATCTTATCAACTTGGGTTGCAGCTTTGAGGGATCTATGACAGTGATTACTCTGTTCCTCCACACTGTTGAGAATCCTGCCATTAACCCTGTATTCCTCCACAGTGTTAAGAATCCTGCCATTAACCCTGTATTATGCCTTCAAGATCAATTTTTCTTAACTATGCTTACTGTATAAGTCAAATTCTTGAAATATCAAAAATAGGACAACTATTCTACTTCTTGGGACAGATTTAGGGCAATCACCTGCTGCTTCCTCACCACCATCAGATTTCTGAATGGTCCATGAACACATGAATACTACTTCATTATTTGTCGTTTGCACAATTTATTCATTTTGTACTTATTTTTTTCAATGTCCTGCTGCTGCAAAACATTTCATGACATCCAAGAGAAAATCTGCAGATGCTGGAAATCCGAGCAACACACACAAAAGGCTGGAGGAACTCAGCAGGCCAGGCAGCATCTATGGAAAAAAGTACAGTCGACGTTTTGGGCCAAAACCTTTCAGCTGATTTCATGAGATCTGTTAGTAAACCTGATTCTGATTTTTTGACGCATTCTTCCTGTAGTACCATAGCAATAGGAATCAGTGATCCTGTACCCTGAACTCTTCATCTTACAGGTCTTCCTGCCTTCCTGAGGAAGCCTCCTTTTGAAGCAAGGCCATGGTTAACAATCGGTGAGGAAAATCACACTCTGAGACAGAGTCTTAGCCATTAGATGACATGTAGTGGGAAGGTCAAATGAATGAAACATTTTAACTATAGTTTAAGTGTCCAAAATGCCCAATGTATGCAGGGCCATGGAAGTCTACATCAAACCCCAGAAGGGCTCCTAGTCTTTCTGAACAAGTTCTAAGACTGGAAAGAGTAGCGGTTATCTTGATGGACGATGGTTTGGGGTGCAAAGGTGAGGATGCATTGGTGCAATTTGAAAGAGAATCTGTTCCTGTTACAGGAATATCAAGTAGCAATCTCAGAGACTTGAGAAAAGGTTATAGAGCTTGTAACTTCATGATAGTTTGAGTATAAAAGTGAGAGACAAGTATGTGCTGGAAAGTGGGATTAATATAGATTGATCAGCATGAAACTGAGTTCTGGGGATCAAAGTGCCCTCTATATGTAGATAGGTCCAGACTACTAAAGGTATTTCCATACTCTTCTGCTTAATTATTAAAAACCTTTAATGCAAATGAGCTGTGTATGGAACAAGAATGATGATATAAGGATATTTTAAAGGAATTATTATCCTACTATACAAATATTTTCAAGGTTTGTTGACACTGGTTAGTAATTTTGCCATAAAATGTTAGTTGTTGCAGCTTGATGGCAGCAGATGCGTTAGCCTCAGTTCTGGCGTAGATGTGATTTAGGTTGAATAGTTTTTCATTTGTTCTGTGGGCTATTTATTATCTAATCAGAACTTGTTGGAGGTGATGTTCAGCAAGAAAGATTGAGAAAAAAAATTGTGGTGATGATAAACACAAAAGATTCTATAAATGCTGAAAATCTTAAGTGAAGTGCCAGAGGAACTTAGCAAGTCAGGTAGTATCTCTGGAAGGGGATAAACAGGCTATGGTTCAGGCCGAGTCCTTTCATTAGGACTGAAAAGGAAGGGGGGAGAAGCCAGAATAAGAAGGAGGGGAGGAGAAGGAGTACATACTGGCAGGTGATAGGTAAAACCAGGTGAAGGAAACAGTTTGCACAGATACACAATCTTCACAATTGCCCTTAACTGACAATCAAAGGCTCTTCTGAACATTCCAGATTTCAAGGACCCTGCAAAGACAGCTCTATACAAAGTCTCACAAATGACCTAGAAAGGAACTATTTCAGACACAATTTGTGAGCCAGCTTCAACAAAGGACACAAATCTAATTGCAATAACTTCAGAGAACTCTCCCTGCTGATACAGGGAAAGTTTTTGCAAGGATCTTCCTCAACCACCCCCTCGTAGCAGCTGAAACGCTGCTTCCTGAATCATAGTGCAGATTCCATCCAGACAAAGGTAGAGAGGACACAATCTTCTCCAAGCAACTAGTCAAAAATAAATCTCAGGATTTGTCTCAAGCACAATATGGGTCCTTTCTTGACCTTGCAGAAGGTGTCAAGGCTGGTTGCTCCTGGAACTGCACCACTCAAAGTAGTCTAAGCCAGCTGGGCAGAAATGCACAAGTTCTGTGCTACACAAGCTCAATACAACGTCCTTGAGCTGAGGAAATCTCTGACACCTGGGGATACTAAACTCAACCAAACTCCTCTGATAACTAGTGTTAGCAAACAATTAAACAGCTGGTGAGTCACAATGGTAGTTCCCAGGGCAAGATAGGTTTAGTGGAGCATTTTAATAGCTGAAAGAGAAATAGAAAGGCCAAAATCCTTTAGAAAGAGAATGCCAAGACCTAAAGGTTTGACAACTGAAGGTTGGGGTACGAATTATTACATTTCAGAGATGATTAAGCGATTAAAAATGGAAGAAAACACTAAGCTCAAAGAATAATACAGTAAGAGGGACCTGCAGGGATCACAGAGGAAACAGAAAACTAAGGTTAGCCATTGCTTAACTTAGAATCAATGTACTTCATTTAACATTGGGATTATGTGTGAACAGTATGGTGTAAATTAATGTACCAACGGTTTTGGTTGATCTTGCTCGTGCAGAATAGGAACAGAGACATTTGACAGGAGTCTATTGTAATCTTTAGCTCTAAGGACAATAAAAGGCGTGGTTGTTTTGAGCCTGGGTTGACGTTTTAGAGGATATATTATCAATGGTGTTTCCATGTGATCCGAAGCTCATCTTCAATAAAGTGTAGCATTAAGGTTATAGCAGTCCTGCTCCAAATCAGATTGTTGGCAGGAAGAGTGGCAGGCAAATGCTATTTATAGCAGGGATCAAGATGATAGATACAGTCTTCCTATCAAATAACAAATAAAAATGGAAGAAATCTGCACAGATCCAGTACGTACTGGATATTAGACAAGTACTTGTGGAGGCAGCAGGGAGGCTGAGGGAGGTGCCTGTGTTGTCGTGTTGAGGTAATATCAATGCACCTATGGAAAACAGCACTGGTTTTACATGAATGTTTGCAAAGGACAGTGTAAATGAGAAGAATGTTGGAACCAGACAGCTCTTTGGGGACCTCAGGGGTAGTAGCTTGCATACTTCATCAATAATAGATTAAAGTGAAAAATAACTAGTGTTGAAATGTAAGCCATACTGAGCCATTCCTATCTTTGTCTGAATAATGTAATGATGACAGTGGAACCCACTGAACTTTAATTACAATTCAGGCAAATTAGTGAAGATAAATATAGGTGCTTACAGTTGGAAATGAGCGAATTAATAATAGGGAATAAAAAATGGCAGAGTAACTAAACAAGCACTTTGGTTCTATGTTCACAGAAGAGAACACAAACAACTTCCCAGAAATGCTAGGAAACCCCAAGTCTAATGAAAAGGAGAAATCAGAGGAAATCAGTACTAGTGAACAAAAAAAAATTAAAGGAACTAAAGCAGATAATTCCCCAGTGCCTGTTATCTGCAGCATAGAATGTTCAAAGAGATAGCAATAGAAATAGGCAATTCAGAAGCTGTTACTGTTCCAGAATTCTATAGATCATGGAAGAGCTCATGCAGATTGGACACTGGCAGGTGTAATCCCACTATTTAAAATAAGTGAGGGAAAATAGGGAAATACAGTGGATTCTGGCTAATTGGGACACATCAGCACAAGTACATTTGGCTCAATTAAGCAGCTGCCCCAATTAGCTGAACGTTCATGGAAATACTTAAAAAGGTATAAAAAAGACAAAACTACCATTCAACTAACAAACTAAGTTTTTAAATGCAATATACAACAAATTATAACTTGGCGTGGCCAAGTGGTTAAGGCGTTCGTCTAGTGATCTGAAGGTCACTAGTTCAAGCCTTGGCTGAGGCAGCGTGTTCTGACGTTGAGCAAGGCACTTTACCACACATTGCTCTGCGACGACACTGGTGCCAAGCTGTATGGGTCTTAATGCCCTTCCCTTGGACAACATCGGTGGCGTGGAGAGGGGAGACTTGCAGCATGGGCAACTACCTGTCTTCCATACAACCTTGCTCAGGTCTGCGCCCTGGAAACAGTGTATATATATATAAACTGTATATAAACAGTGTGTATATATATATATATATAAACTGTGTATAGTTTCTAATAGTTATTGTCAGAGGAATTCATCCAGTGTACAACTCTTTTGATGTACTGTAAGTGAACAAAATCAGCGTAGACACCTAGTGTAGATAATGGACTGCCTTCATACAATGCTATCTATGATGGCATCCTCCAAATCTTCATTTTCATTGTGACATTCAAGATGATTATTGATACCTTTAAATTCTTCATTGTTCATAACTTGTTGAAGTAGTGAAATAATTTCATTTTCATTCCTGGCTGTTTCTGGCATCTCCATGCCTCAATGCTTGAAACCACAATGAGCTCTGAATTGTCTTATTGCTTATTTCTTGCCAACTATCAGTGTCAAAAATCACTGCTTTTGGAACACAAGTGCACACAACTGACACTATTTCTAAAAATGTTTGCTCTAAACACAGTGAAGTGTCTAACGGCCTTGCAGGTGCACGCGTCTGACGCTAGTTAGAAACTGTTCGGCAACAGTCTCCTACATTAAATGTTCCAAATAAACAAAGAGAATGCCGGCAATTTTCTCATTTAGCTTTTGTTTTTTAAATGCCTGCCCTGATTAACTAAGGGCCAAATTAACTGGAATTCACAAGTTAATCCAAGAAAAACAGAATGCTCGTGAAAATAGGACCCTATCATTGGGATTATTCAAAATTAACATAATATGAAATAAAACTCATATTTAATAAAGCTAAAGAGACATTTATAAGGATGTAATTGGTTGAATAGATAAGGGAGAAACAGTGAATAGATGTGTTTTCTGAAACTCCCACATATGAGATTGTTGTGTAAAATTAAAGCAGATGCGATTGGGTATAATATACTGAAAAGCATTGAAAACTGATCAACTGACATGAAACATACAGCAGGAACAAACAGGAACTTCTTGGGGTGCAAGCAGTGATTGGTGGGGTATCACAGAATCAATGCTTTGGCATTAGATATTCACAATGTACAGTAATGATTTAGATGAGGGAACAAAATATAATATTTCTAAGCTTCCTTCCTATATCCATGACACTTTACATGTTCTGCGTCTTTTCAATGACTTCAAGTTCCCTGGCCCCAATCATCTAATTTTGACCATGGATGTTCAGCCCCTATACATCTCCATCCCCCATCAGGAGTGCCTTAAAGCTCTCCGCTTCTTTCCAGAAAACAGACCCAACCTGTTCCCCTGCACCACCACTCTCCTCTGTCTGGTGGAATTGGTCATCAATCTCAATAATTTCTCCTTTGGCTTCTCCCACTTCCTCCAAACCAAAGGTGTAGCCATGGATCCCAGGTATGCCTGCCTTTTCGTTGGCTACGTGGAACAGTCTATGTTCCAAGCCTACACCGGTATCACATCTGTCCTCACTCTATCCTCCTTCCCAATGATTTCTCTTGTCTTCAGCTACCACCCCAATAACCTCAGCATCCAGCACATAATTCTCTGTAATTTCCGCCATCTCCAACGGGATCCCACCACCAAGCACATCTTTCTTTCTCTCCACTTTCTGCAGGGATCACTCCCTACTCAAATCACTTGATTCCCCACTGATCTCTCTCCTGGTACTTAACCTTGCAAGCAGAACAAGTGTCAATGAGTGCCCCTACACCTCCTCCTTCACTATTGTGCAGGGCCCCAAACAGGACTTCCAGCCGACGTGACATTTCACCTGTGAGTCTGTTGGGGTCATCTACTGTATCCGGTGCTCCTGGTGTGATACCTGACCTAGATTGGGAGACCACTTCACCAAGCACCTATGCACTGTCCACCAGAAAAAGCTGGATCTCCCAGTGGGTACCATTTTTAATTCTACTTCCCATTTCCATTCTGACATGTCAGTCCATGGCCTCCTCTACTGATGCGATGAGGTCACACTCAGGTTGGAGAAGCAACACTTTACATTCCATCTGGGTAGCCTCCAACCTTATGGCATGAGCATTAATTTCGAGAAATTGAACTTTCTTGAACCTTTGGTAATTCCCCCCCCCCCACCTTCACCATTCCCATTTCTTTACTTGCCTCACCTTGCCCATCTCCTTACCTGCCCAATATGTCCCTCACGTGCTCCAGCCCCTTCCCTTTCTTCTATGGTCTTCTACCCTCTCTTATCAGACTCCCCCTTCTTCAGCCCTTTATCTCTTTCACCTATCAGTTTCCCAACTCTTCACTTCACGCCCCCCCCATCCCAGTTTCATCTGTTACCTACCACCTGTACTTCTTCCTCCCCTCCCACCTCCTGGCTCTAACTTCTCATCTTTTTTTCCCAGTCCTGATGAAGGGTCTCGGCCTGAAACATCAGCTTTTCCCTAGGTGCTGCCTGGCCTGCTGAGTTCATCCAGCACTTTGTGTCTGTTGCATGGATTCCCAGAACCTGGATATTTTCTTATCACATTTCTAGGTTTGCTAACAAGACAAACCTTTAAGGGATTGTGACTTATGAGCAGGTTGCAAAGAGGCTTGGAAGTGATTTAGACAGGGTGAGTAGGCAGTCAAATCCGTGGCATATACTGTGTTCATGTATGGTGTTATTCACCTCACAGGAAAAACAGAAGGCAGTTTTATCAAAATGGTGATAGGCTGGAAAAAATAATGCATAAGGTATTTTGGATGTCCTTGAATACCATTCAATGAAAGCAAGTGTGCAGGTGAAGAGAGCAATTAAAGTGGAACGTCTACCTCGGCCTTCAATGTGAGCGGTTTTGAGTATCAAAGGAGGGATGTCCTGCTACACACTTGGTATTCTATGTGCAACTTCAATCTCCTTACTCAAAAAAAATAGCTACCTAGAGGGAGTATAACAAAGGGTTAATCATACTGATTCCTGTGATGACCCAACTTCTTGCTCACAAGATTGCTTTCTTAGACACGTGTTTTAGGCAAGTTATTTCACATTTTGGTTAACTCTTCATCAATTATTTCCCCTTTTTCAAAAGTCTTGAAGAAACTTTCATATCCCATCTCCTTGACAATTTCTCCCAAAAACTTCCTTGTTAGCTTCTTTCATTTTCACAAAGACAACAACCTGTCCAAATATCACTCAGCAAGTTTTTTTTTCTCTTCTCCTTCCTTATCATGACCACATTAGAAAGACGATGCAATCCTTCTCAGTAACGGTTTGATGATTTAAGTGGTCAGTGGGATGATTTAAGCATAGCTGAATTGCTGCCTAAGTGTACACGCCAACTACAGCAACTCTTTCCACATGTCATCAGTCATCTCTAACAGCATTTCTTGGCTATTCCCTCTCGGCTGGATTCACATGCTGTTTTGAATCCAGGAATGAGCATCAGAACCCACGCGAATGCTAATTACAGCTTGCACTTTACCAGCATCATAACCCCACCTCTTTGATTCGAGATTGTCCATCCGAGATTTGAGCCACAAATTTTAAAGTTTGTTCCAACTTACTTGCAGAGTAATGCAAACCAGCATTTTCGTCCACTACAAAAGCATTTTCCAGCCAATTCCAATCTTCACCTTGACTGTTTGTTAAGGGATTCTAACAGACTATAGAAAACCAAGGTAATGATGTTCAATCCATAATTAAAATAACATTCCATTCATTATAAAGGCCATTTACTTCTGCCTCTGACAGTTTCTACGTCCCCTCTATTTCTATCATAACACCACTGAAAATTTTAACCTTGGCCTTTCACCATCATAGGTTTCTTTGATTTGGGTCCAAGGTACAATCCAAACTAGTAATAGACACAGCAGCCTTTAGATGGCATGGTGAGAAAGGTTCCGGGAATCAGGGGCTTTGATGAAGACCAGTATATGACATTTCTGAGTACCAGCTTGCAAACTTCGGACTTGTGCTAAAGTGCAGAAGTAGGTAACATGGCAGAAGATCTGGGCCATCTGCTTAACTACCAGTGAATGAATATATTTTCTGTTAGGTGAGAAGGTAATCTCTATATGATCATTGTGAATAGGTGCCAAGTTCATTTTGCCTCCATGCTTGGAAGGGTAATTTTAACAGCTCTACTGCAAAATACTCAAGTGAGGATCAAAAGTAGAATCTGATTTCTGGTACTCCTGCAGGGAGCTTGCAGAGACTCCCCAAGAACAGGTGGATTTTCACTGGGTGCTCTGGTTTCCTCCCACATCCCAAAGACATGCATGCTGGTAGGCTAATTTGCCACTGTAAACTGTCCTAGCGTGTTGGTAGCTGGGTAATAAAAAATGAGGGAGCTGTTGGTAATTGTGGAGAGAATAAAATGGGATTAGATCTTTTGGTTTTAGTGTTAATGGGTTCTGTTGGTCTGCATGGGCAAGGTCAATCTGTGTATGACTCTATTGCTCTTTCCACCCCAAAGGTTGCACTTTCCAACAGAACTATCAGCTGCAGAGTAGAAGCTCGTGGCATTTACAGCAATTGCATTATAATACAGCTGCAATGAACTAATAGTGAGTACTTTCTGTTTGCCTCTTGCCCACGTTGCACAGTTCGAACTTTGTTGTAGGATGAAAGAGCTTACTGTCGAAAGAGGGAACCTTGCCTTCAAAAATCAATGCAATGCAGAGTTTACATTAGGAGGAGCTCACAGGAATTAAATCCAAACACAGCCCACGCCCCGGATGTTGTGAGTAACCAAACACCAAGCTCCAGTCATGAACAGGGCTGAAGCAATATGTAACTCAGCAGCAGATCAAACAGCAATTCTCGCAGTCACTCAGTTAATCATAGTTTCCCCTTCATTTCCAAAGAATGTTATGGCCAAAGGGGTAAACGAAAAGGCTGCATTCCTTACTACAGGAGAACGCTAGTCAGCATTTATTGAGAAACTCAGTACATACTTAACAAAGATTATAATATGCAAAGTTAGGCTCAGACTTTGTAGAGTCTCTGCTATTAATACTATTCAATGGATTATACCTTCCTACCTTACCTACCTGTTGCATTGCTATCCTATATTTAAAAAAAGCCAGAAGTAGAGGAAGATAAGCAAAACAATTGCCTCATGTTTTACACTGGAGTTCCCCCAAATAATCCTAAACTAGAAACAGCCAAGGATAGGGAACAATTGCCTTGCTTATAGTTGTTCAAGGAGGGAAGTTGTGAACATAGATCACATACTTTGCACAATAGTCCGGAGTAGAGGATGGTAATATGACACATATACATTACGATGTAAATGCATGCTTTTAGTCAGTCAATGCGGATATCCTGTCCTGAGTTCAAGGGAGCCAACACCGTCAGCACTGCATCATAAAATAAGGTGTACGTAAGAGAAATTTTGTTGCAACATGTTGAAACAATACATTTACATGACCTGGAATGCAGCTCCAAGTGTTGATGCACCCCAGACATTTCAGTTAGAATCAGATCTCTAAATTAGAAAGCAAATTCACAAAGTTTTATGCATACATCCAACCCAAACCTATTTCTCATAGATGACTTCATGTGAGTTCCCAATATCATCTCAACCCTCTGCTGGCACAGCTAATTAACATCTGCAGACCTCACAAGTTACAGAGGTCTAGTGTTGCCTGGTGATTCTGTGTTCAGCCCATTCAGTCACCCTGTTCCCTCTATCTAGTCTGAATGAGAGTGAGGTGTTTTTCATTCTTCCGCAAAGGAATGCAAAGATTGCGAGCATTGGCTTAATTATTGCAACTTTTCATGGTTGTAAAACCCCTGTGTATTTAAAAAACATATTAAAAAAAATAAATTAATCCTCTGTGCAATGAACAGTGTCTAGACTTGAGGGTCGAAGCATGCACAGATGGCTTTTTCAGTCACCTCAGGCAAACGCAAAAACTATAATTAACACAGAATGGCATCAGTCAAATCCGCACAGAGCACAGTGTTTCTTCCGCATTGATCTTTTAATTTTGTTTGTTATTCAAGTAAATGAGCCTTAGAAATGTTGTAATGGCAAGCTGGAAATGTAACTCCATTGGCATGTTCTGTTATTGTTTAAATTTGGGATTCTTGAAGTTACTGCAAACTTTGACATTGAAATTGAAATAAAAGCATTCAACCTAGTGGCTTGTTTGTCCACTGCCAAATGGAACATGGGATTTTCAACCTGCAGCCTGGCTGACCTCATTAATGCTGGAAAAAGTGCATCAGATACCTTGGTGTCTTGGCTTCACGAAGAAAGGGTAAATTAAATAAAATCACTAAGATATTATTCTGTGTGAGTCATTCAGAATTCTGCAGGTTATTAGAATCATGCAATCTCTCAGCAGACAAACTAGGCTTCATAGGAATTACAAAAAAATGTATTGCCTCTACTGTCCTATACCCTTGACGGGAAGGTGCAAACTGGGTTAATAGTGAACTGTTTCAGATTGCTTGGACAGTCCTTTCTGAGGCAAGTCTGATTTTAGTATTTGCTTGGTCAGCAATTTAACCGCAAGGTAAATAAAGATGCAGTGAAATATTATGAGAGAGGAGAATGACAAAGGAGAGAGAGAGGAAAGGGAGGGGGAGGGAGAGAGGGGAAAGAGAGAGAGATGGAGAGAAGGGAGGGAGAGAGGGGGAGGGAAAGAGGGGAGGGAGAGGGGGGAGGGGAGAGAGAGAGGGAGATGGGAGGGAGGGGGGAGAGAGAGAGGTGGTGGACAGGGGAGAGAAAGGGGAGAGAGAGAGAAGGGAAGAGAGAGAGGAGAGAGAGGGGAAAGAGAGAGGGGAGAGAGGGGAGGGAGAGGAGGAGGGAGAGAGAGGGGGAGGGGAGAGAGGGAGAGAGGAGGGAGAGAGGGGGAGAGAGAGAGGAGAGAGAGGGGTGGTGGACAGGGGAGAATGAGGGGAGAGAAAGGGGAGAGAGAGAACAGAGAGAGGGGAGAGAGGGGAGGGAGAGGAGGAGGGAGGGGGGAGGGGAGAGAGGGGGAGGGGGAGAGAGGGGGTGGGAGAGAGGAAAGAGAGGGGGAGAGAGAGAGGAGAGAAGGGTGGTGGATGGGGAGAGGGGAGAGAAAGAAAGGGGAGAGAGAGAGGGGGAGAGGGGAAGAGAAAGGGGGAGAGAGAAAGCAAGACAGAAAATGGAGAGGTGGGAAGGGAGAGGGAGGGGGAGAGGGGGAGAGAGAGAGAGAGAGAGAGAGAGAGAGAGAGAGAGAGAGAGAGAGAGAGAGAGAGAGAGAGAGAGAGAGACAACATACACATGGGTGCAATAATTGAGATGAATAAATTAGATTAAAATTGCCCCATTGGGAGAAATTTTACTCAAAAAGTTGTTTAAAAAATAGCTCATAATCCCAACAAGTCTGCACACTCTCCAAACCATACCCAGTCTAATGCATGGCCTTAGGTCATAATGAGATGATGAGGAAATAACCATTACAATAGTCTCCACTTGTCAAGCGAGCAATTTTTCTACTAGTGTCTTAACATGCCTTTTTCCTCAGTCTAGGAGTCTAGTCAATAAAATTAAGCATGATAATTAAAGCTAATTTCAAGACTGCATAATAATGCATGATGTTGAAATTCAGGGCAGGACAAACACCACATGTGTTGACAAGGCAACACAGCATCATTACAGATAAGAGTGATAGTGATTTCTCTTTCTGACTCCTTTTCTTAGTCAACCTTTCTGGGTGTTCTCCTTTAATGTAGTTAAGAATGGAATGAGCTATAATGTGTCATGGTAACACCTACTGCCTGGGTTCAAATGAAGAGGGGGAACGTGGGCAAAGTGTTGCTGGTGCCCAAGGAAACATATGCCAGCATAAATTAGCACTTTCAGGAGAGGAAGGAAGCTCTTTCTTGCCCTCATAACAAGTCAGAGCATTTCAACAGCAAGTTACTGCGTGAAGCTCCCTGACATATTTGAAAAACAATTCTTTCCAGACTCCCAGAATTGCTGATAACTCAAATGGGTGTCCTCTATTTCCTGCACTTCAGCTTTGATCAATGTCTCACCAAAAAAAACCCAGGACAATTATCAAGTCTACAGTAAAACCACTAATGAATGTAGAGGGCTGATCCTGCTACATTCTGTTTCAGTTCAAATTATATCAGATGAGATGCACCAATGTAAATGTTTTCATCCCCAAACAATTTCAACATTACAGGAATAAGAAGCTGTCAGCTGTACCTTTTAAATAAAGCCAAAATAGTCAACATAGAATTACATCATACACACATACATGGGAATAGATTATTTGGCTCAAGCAGTCTATATTTATTCTTCAACATTCACAGTCCTAAACTCTGTCTTATCTCAATATCACTTCTTTTAAGTGATACCTGACCCTACTTTAATGATAGTTAGATACCAAAATGGTCTCAGCTTCATTCATTAAGTTCGCGTGAAAAGGAAGTTGCCATCCTATATGTTTGTTTGTTTATTCATTTATTGAGATACAGAACGGAATAGGCCCTTCCAATCCTTCGAGCCACACATGTGCAGCAATTCCCCAATTTAGCCCTTGACTAATCATGGGACAATTTACAATGACCAATCAGTCTACCAACCAGTATACCTTTGGTACACTTCCTCCCTTACCACCATTCAGGGCCCCAGGCAGTCCTTCCAGGTGAGGCGACACTTCACCTGTGAGTCGGCTGCAGTGATATACTGCGTCCGGTGCTCCCGGTGCGGCCTTCTATATATTGTCGAGACTCGACGCAGACTGGGAGACCGTTTCGCTGAACACCTACGCTCTGTCCACCAGAGAAAGCAGGATCTCCCAGTGGCCACACATTTTAATTCCATGCCCCATTCCCATTCTGATATGTCTATCCACGGCCTCCTCTACTGTCAAGATAAAGCCACATTCAGGTTGGAGGAACAACACCTTATATTCCGTCTGGGTAGCCTCCAACCTGATGGCATGAACATTGATTTCTCTAACTTCTGTTAATGCCCCTCCTCCCCTTCTTACCCCATCCCTTCCTTTCTTTCTTTCTTTCTTTCTTTATTATTCCCCTTTTTTCTCTCCTTTTTTCACTCTCTGTCCCTCTCACAATAACTCCTTGCCTGCTCTCCATCTTCCTCTGATGCTCCCCTCCCCCTTTCTTTCTCCCTAGGCCTCCTGTCCAATGATCCTCTCCCTTCTCCAGCCTTGTATCCCTTTTGTCAATCAACTTTCCAGCTCTTGGCTCCATCCCTCCCCCTCCTGTCTTCTTCTATCATTTCGGATCTCCCCCGCCCACTTTCAAATCTCTTTCTATCTCTTCTTTCAGTTAGTCCTGACGAAGGGTCTCGGCCCGAAACGTTGACTATACTTCTTCCTATAGATGCTGCCCGGCCTGCTGAGTTCCACCAGCATTTTGTGTGTGTTGCTAGTATGTCTTTGGACTGTGGGAGGAAACCCATACGATCCCGGACAGAATGTAGAATTCCTTACAGGCAGCGGCAGGACTTGAACCCAGGTCGCTGCTACTATAAAGTGTTGTGCAAGCCAATAACCTCTGTGCCGCTCAAATGTACAGTAACCATCTTATATTTAATCTTTTATCTTGAGTGACCCACTGGAACTGGAGGATTCCTTCAACACTGTCCCAAACCCTTCAGTCGTTCAATCAAAATTATTCCTTAACCTCCTGTGCTGAATGGAAGTCAGTCTCAAGTCTTTCTTCATATTTGTAATTCCTTACAACAGGGAGCTGCAGTGCCTTAACATCTTTCCCATCATGTGGAAATATAACTGTGATCACAGGGTCATACAACACAGAAGCAGGGCTTTGCTTCCCACCCTCCACCCCTCCACAACATCCATGCCGTCATTGTGCATGTTTAAACAGGTGCTATTTACATGCACTGGGTTCCTAGCCCTCTATGTCTTGGTGATTGAAACATTTTCTACATGATTCTTAAATGTTGTCCCTGCCTTCACCCTCATCTCAGGCAGCACATTCCAGTTTCTAACCATCTCTGTGCAAATTATTTTCCCTTCGGCTCACTTCTGAATATCTTTCCTCTCATCTTATAGGCATGCTTTCTTGGTCTTGTTAAGATTTATTTTGTCTCGGTTTATCACTTTATCCTTACATCCATAATCTATTGCTTTAATCATAAAATTCGGCATTCAATTTTATTCCTCGACTTATCCACTCTAATATCTTGTAAGTATGAACTCCCAAATCTCCTTTATCCTCTGTACTTCCAATTCATAGTAGAATGATTATCTTTTCCATTATTTAACAGAAGCTGATGGATTGGTTATTCTCTACGTCGTGTAACATTTGGTTAAATCAGGGAAAGTATCAAGGACACAAGATGTACTCTGAGTGGGGGAGCCAATGTCCCATCACTGATTTGGTAGCATCACCATTAAGGATCAATATATTTGACACACTGGTCTGTGACAAACAATGAGCAAATGAATGTGAAGATAAACCTACTTGAAGTCTTCACTAATCAATCTGTAAAAGCATTGTTAAAAGTGGTCACTGCACTGTGTGGAGATATCAAGAACACATTCCAATATGTTGTGTGGCACCACAGTAAATGGGATAGACTCAAGACACAGATTATCTCAAAGCTGGGCGCTCATAATGTGCTGTCGACTTGCAGCAAAATCATAGTCATAGTCATATTTTATTGATCCCAAGGGAAATTGGGTTTCGTTACAGTTGCACCAACCAAGAATAGAGTATAAATATAGCAATATAAAACCATAAATAATTAAATAATATTTAAATTATGCCAGATGGAAATGTCCAGGACCAGCCTATTGGCTCAGGGTGTCTGACCCTCCAAGGGAGGAGTTGTAAAGTTTGATGGCCACAGGCAGGAATGACTTCCTATGACACTCAGTGTTGCATCTCGGTGGAATGAGTCTCTGGCTGAATGTACTCCTGTGCCCAACCAGTACATTGTGTAGTGGATGGGAGACATTGTCCAAGATGGCATGCAACTTGGACAGCATCCTCTTTTCAGACACCACTGTCAGAGAGTCCAGTTCCATCCCCACGACATCACTGGCCTTACGAATGAGTTTGTTGACACTGTTGGTGTCTGCTACCCTCAGCCTGCTGCCCCAGCACACAACAGCAAACATGATACCACTGGCCACCACAGACTAGACTGTGGTCACAAATCACAAATCTACACTGTCACAATCTGTATCTTTGGGACTCTGTAAACAATTAATATTAATGCACTTTAGTTTGTTATTTATGTGTGATGAATCTGCAGATTTTATCCTTACCTTCATAAGTTATTGTGTGTTATATGTACTACCATGCTTTTACACACAGTTTCAGAGAAACGTTGTGCCATTTCTATGTACTGTACATTATATGGTTATATACATTATATACATTTATACAGTTAAGTGACAACAAACGTGACTTGAGTGCAGAACCCTGTACTGTTTCTATCAAATTCAACATGGCCAGATATGTAAATAAGATGGCTATAACAGCAGATTAGAAGCTGGGTATTTTGCAATGAAAGACTCACTTCCCCACACCCTAAAACCTTTCCATCATTCAAGACACAAATATGGAGTGTGATGGACACTCTCCACTTGCTTGGATGGTTGCAGCCCCAACAACACTAGAAGCTAGACACCATTTAGGACAAAGAAGCTCCCTTAATTGGTACCCTAAATATTGATTCCCTTCGCCACTTGTGTGTAGTGGCGAAATTCCTGCCATCTACAAACCAGACAGCCATTACTCATCTGGGCTATTCCAAAATCATCTCACCAACTGGCAACGTCCATGGGCTTCAGGCAGACAGTAATGCTGCTACAGCAGGTTCACCTCTAAGTGAAACACCATGCTGACATGTATTAAAAGACTATTCCTTGATACTTGCTTGGTCCAAATCTTAGTGTACACTCCTCGACAGCACTGCGGGAGTACATTCACCAGAGAGACTGCAATGGTTCAAAAAGGAGGCTCACACCGCCTCCATGAAGACCAAATACTGTCTTAACCCTCTCTCCAAAAATTATAAATAAATTCTAATACAAAATCATTAATTCAAATAAATTATAAAACTCTGGCAAGTTATTGCAGGTGCTGAAAATCTGAAATAAAACAGAAGGTAGTAGAAATCACCACCACACTGATCATCATTTGTTTCAGATAAGCAATCTATTGTCTAATCTGTGTATATCTCACTGTTCTGTGTAAATAGTTCTTTGAAGAAACTCCCTTGAGTTCTCTTTAATCAAAAATTGCATCAAAAATCTTTCCTCATAATCAATTCCTTGTAATCATGGCATCCATGGAAGTCACTTCCTCGTTATCAGGATAACTCCAAGCAATTCATTGTTAATTATGTGGAGATGCCATTATAAGCTCGCATATGGAAATTATGACGACAAGATGAAGTATGTCACCCATGGTCAAACATTGTGGGGTGTACTCATACATGAACTGGAGACTAGTCTCTATGGAATTTGCAGGTTGAACCTTCAGGTATGGATGGAGAGTGATTCACTGATCTGGGCTATGTATTACCCATAGACACACTGCAACAAAATAAATCATTTCATGTCATTTCGAGCATCACAAGATGAGAGTTCTCGATGGTAAGTGGAAGACGTTTCTGTAGTGAGCACGCAGCAGCTGCATTAGGTACTCCTGGAAGACCTGTGACAGTATAGGGAATAGGCCCCTGAGCTTTCAACAATGCATCCTAACCTATAACAAGCGACTCCACCAGTTTCAACCTTCATGTCGCCTCTGTAAATGTTCACGTCACGTTGGGGCCGGGGTCGAAGCACTCGGCAGAGATGGTGCTCGGTGCTCGGTGTCGGAGGGGCTGGTCGGAGGCTTGAAGTTTTCAGACGGACTCAGAGTCGGACTGTGGTCGGGTGCTTTCAGGATGCTGTATTGGCAAGTTTGCGGCGCTGGAAGCTCATGGCAGGAAGAGTTTCTTCCCTCTACCGTCTGCGTGACATGTTGGGGCTATCGGGACTTTGAGACTTTTTTTTTACCGTGCCCATGGTCTGCTCTTTATCAAATTATGGTATTGCTTTGCACTGTTGTAACTATATGTTATAATTATGTGGGTTTTGTCAGTTTTAGTCTTGGTTTGTCCTCTGTTCCTGTGATATCATACCGGAGGAACATTGTATCATTTTTTAATGCATGCATTTCTACATTACAATAAATGAGGACTGAGTGTCCTCATAATCTAAAAAAAATGGGACTGGCAATTAGCTTCATAATCTCAAATAAATTCCATGTTTATTCCACTATGTGCTGAACTGAAGCTGAGGCTATGGGCCTGCTCCTCTGCTCCGGACTTTGTGTCTGTGGACTCTTTTTCGTTCTAAATGCTATTTGCTTACTTATATTGATTGCACAATTTGTTTTTTTTCTCTCTCTGCACATTGGGTGTTTGTCGTTTTTAATGGTTTCTTGTTTTGCGGCTTCCTGTGAGGAGACAAATCTCAAGGTTGTACAATGTATACATACTTTGATAATAAATCGAACTTTGAAAATGATGGTGACACCCAGTAGATCACAGAGCATCTTCAGAAACAGAAACAGTTAACGTTCTGATGAACAGTTAACTCTGTCTTTCCGCTGATGCTCCAGGACAAGCTGTGCATTTCTAGCATTTTACATTTTTTACTTCAGTTTTCCAGCATCTTCCAGCGATATTTTTCCTTTTCATTAGCTTCCAACTCTCTTGTATACACACATCATTGACCCACAGATACTTGCAGCTTGCATAAAATTATTCATTTTCCAAAAGAGTCATTAAAAGACAACGGAGATCGATTATTATTCCCACTGCCTGAACTGATTGAAACACAAACCCTGGAGATAAGTGCTTAGACCAGTTTAGAGAGCAATTTTAATAATCCGTCATGCTCACACATAATTCAGACAGCAAGTTTTAGAGATAAGCTGTGTAGTCAGGGTATGGAGATGAATTTGTTCTCTCTATCTACGTCTGATCACATCTTATTATTTCTGGGCGGTGAAACACACATCAAAATGTTGTGTACGACAATGTTAGATCTGACAATGTACTTGATGTATGTAGATTAAAATTAAAACAAGGTTAATGTTTTTAAAGAAATGGTCAAGTCTGTCCTTCTATGTCCCTGTGTGTTGTAAAGGGATCGGTCACATCACAAAAGGCAAGTTCCCTTCACAGTTTACTGCTTACTAGTCAGTCACGTACACAGTATGTTTTGTTCTGCTAAATGACTGTTTAAAATTGAAATATATTTGTTTTGAGGGTGGGAACTAAGCTCAGCATGTCTGTTTAATAACTACTCCAATTGTACAATGACCCACTGTGGAAGAAAAGCACAATTAAGTCACTTGCTTCATGGTACTGTACTCATTTGGGAAGACAGTGCCAACCGTGTGTCTGAGGAAGTGCCCAGACTAGAGTAGATTATTATTGGAGCACTCAAGTAAGAAAACTAAATAAAGATAGTGGCCATTTAACCGACTGGTCTATGCGCTTTATCCTCTCACTCGTGGCTGAAGGTAATACCTCACACAGGCACATTGAAATTCAACCTTTACCTTCTAGCTTCTTTGCAAATAGGCAGTGAGCATCAGCAGGCAGCTGCAACTGACCTTCAGCTCTGCCACCGAGACACATGAACTCTCTCGAAGGAGAAGGGTTTGACAAACTGAAGCGCAGCAAGAACACAGGTGAGTTTTCCTTGGTGGGGTTTCGCTTATTTGGAGATTCAGCACGTAACAGGCCCTTCCGGCCCACGAGCCTCACTGCCTGAAACCCACTTACTTAACCCAAGCCTTACCACAGGGCGATTGATAATGACCAATTAGCCTTCGAACCAGTACATCTTTGGAATGTGGGAGGAAACTGCAGCACCTGGAGGAAACCCGTGCATTCACAAGGAGGACGTACAAACTCCTTACGGGCAGCGCTGGAACTCAACTCCATACTCTGATGTCCAGAGCTGTAACAGCATCACATTAATTGAGTTCGGTATCAGGGCTCTTACTGTACTGGGTAAGAGCAGGTCCAAGAACAAACTGGGATCTTTCTGGACCAAAATATTCAGTTATTTAACAATGAAAGGAAAACCATCAGATCAGTTCTTCATATAAAAAGATTTTGCAAGTATAGCCAATTTGGTGGCACTTTCCCTTTGTCCCCAATAGGTTTATTAATCTGGACTGATTTCTTGACTGCATGTGATTTATTTTATTGATTTATTTATGTTATTTAATAGGCTCCCAGCCTTTTGAGCCATGCCACCCAGCGACTTACTGATTTAACCCTAGCCTAATCATGGGACAATTTACAATGGCCAACTAACCTACTAACCGGTAAATCTTTGGAACGCAAGAGGAACCGGGAGCACCTGGAGGAAAGCCACATGCTCATGGGAAGGAAGGTACAAACTAGAAGGAAGCTAGTGACTGAGGACAAAGACTTTGGTTGCAAAGACATATAAGGAACCAGGATGGGGGTAAAAGAGAACTTAAGAGGATTTTCAGGGATTTGAAACTTGCAGAATTAGGAAGCAAGAGACAAGAATTTTAATGGGGCACAGTCCGACTGGGAGCTAGTAAGAGAGCAAGATCCGGGTGAATGGGACATGGTGCAGGACAGGATGCAGACATCAGATGTGCATGAAGGAAGTCTGACAGTGTGCTTATGGAAATAGTAAAGCTTGGGAGTGACTAAGAAAAGTTGATCATCATAACATTAGCCAAGTTGAGGCAGGGAGGAAGTTAATGTTTCAAATGTGACCATTCATAATGGAGACAATGCATAATTGTAAGGACTACTCCTAATACCAGGATATCAAAGTTGCCAACAGTCTGCAAGAAGATTTACGTTAGTTTTTAGTATCATTAGTACTTGCCAAAAAAATTGCACGTAGAGTTGGCAGAAAAGCAAACAGATCTTGGACAAATTTGTAGCTTCCAACATTAGAAGTGCTTTGTGGAGACAGGAGCAGATGCCACACTCTCAGTAAGTAAAGCAGTGTTAATATCTTTGTCCCATTCAAAGATCATCCTATTGTAGATATAGTTAAATAACTACCTTCAGGCCCGGCTAGTAATACTCAAAAGTGTTCCAGAATACAAGACCCAAGACTGATTTTAGCGTCCTTCACCCCACCAGCATCATAATACAATCCATCCAGCGCCCCAACTACAAAGCCTCTTTGTACTTGATGGCCTCTAGGATGTTCACAGTAATACCAGAATCTCCCATTTTGCATGCACCTTTCACTACAACATCTGCTTAGTTACTGAGACATGCAAGTTGTACTCGTGATTTTATAGCCCATGATTTTTTTTAGGAAAAACAGGAATGCAATTAAGTTCCAAAGAATCAAATATATTTCTATCCCAGCTCAAAAGAAACGATATCAAGGAATGTGGTGTCAACCAGAGACAGGACCTTCTCCTTGTCTCCTCAAGATTATAAATAGATTGGTGTTAACTATCAACTGAATGACACCTGCTGATTTATATATAGCCATGTTTGTAATCAGTCTTGAACAGATTTAATTAAGCAACCTGCACAGATGTATGGAACCAAAGAGCAGGGTAACACTGAGCATGGGAAGCCTGACGCTAGCTGCCTACTAGGGAGTTATGAAGGAGGTGAGACCTGCCTAATTGTAACAAAATAATTGAGACCGGTGTCCAGCTCAGATTTTAGAGACTGAGAATTAAATCAGGATCCAAGGCATGAGTCATGTCATAGTGTTTAGAAGGTTGGTTACAAGCAGCTACTATTTGGGTGAGTAAAAAGGATCATATTATGTTTCCTACACACGGACAACGCAATATTTTATAATCGGTAAATCACACACCAGTGGGTAACTACTTATCAATGAATAACTGGAGTTGTTCCCATTAACTGTGATGAATATGTACATAAGCTTCAAGTTTTTATTTTGTTGATGCGAGAAAACTCCCTTTTATATGGTGCCTCTTTGCTAAGTTATCGCCTGGCAAAAGTTCACCATGGTCCATTGTTACAAAAAAAAACTACCAAAAACAATAGAAAACACAATTTCAATAGAATTACTTTTACACAGGAATGTGTACAATCAAGATATTACTTGACATTCACAACACGCTGGAGGAACTCAGCAGGTCGGGCAGCATCCGTGGAAACAATCAGTCAACGTTTCGGGCCGGAACCCTTCGTCAGGACTGTAGAGGGAAGGGGCAGAGGCCTTATAAGAAGGTGGGGGGAGGGTGGGAAGGAGAAGGCTGGTAGGTTCCAGGTGAAAAACCAGTAAGGGGAAAGATAAAGGGGTGGGGGAGGGGAAGCAGGGAGATGATAGGCAGGAAAGGTGAAGAAGGAATAGGGGAAAACACAATGGGTAGTAGAAGGAGGCGGAACCATGAGGGAGGTGGCAGAGTGAAACAGGGATAGGGGAAGGGAGGGGGAGAGAATTACTAGAAGTTGGAGAATTCTATGTTCATACTAAGGGGCTGGAGACTACCTAGACGGTATATGAGGAGTTGCTCCTCCAACCTGAGTTTGGCCTCATCATGGTAGTAGAGGAGGCCATGTATGGACATATCCGAATGGCAATGGGAAGCAGAGTTGAAGTAGGTGGCAACCGGGAGATCCTGTCTGTTATGGCGGACTGATTTGATGTGTATATCAAGTAACAAACAAGATTTTGAGCCTGCAGTACTTTTGGCTCGCTCTAGTAAAATTGTGTAAAAGCTGAACCCATGCATTAGCACCACACTGATGATTATTTGATGAGATATTAAAAATACTGAGGTGTCACCTTGAGGAAGAACATGTTTCATTAACAATAAAGATAGATTTTTTAATGACATCAGGGGAAATTTCTTCCACGGATTCTTGAGCAGACAATGGAACTTGGTGTCCGAGTAACAGCACGAGTCGAAGAAGATGGCAAACATCTTGGACACTGCTGAAATTCTTGCAGGATACTGCTGGAACAGAGCAATGCAGCAGACAAAGGGCCTCATGTTTCTATTCTGTGTGCACAAAAAGAAAGGGAAAGACAGTGGAGGAGATCTGTCTATCTCCCAGAACAACCTGACAGAGCAGAAAACTTACAAAAACAGAATGGAAGTATGCACGAAGAGAAAAATATTGCAAGGCTACAATGACACCGTAGGGGTGCGAGACTAGCTATGGAACACTTTTGTAGAGCCAGACTAACGTAATGAACCAAATGACGTCTTCTTATACTGTGTGGGTCGATGATTATTCAAGAGGTTTTGACTACTGAATGACATCTAAGTGCCTTGTGTGATGATGAGTATTCCTGAACACAGATGACAGTAATAACAGAATTATTAACTCAAAGCCCCTTTCTGTCTTAGGAGTAACACCAGCAATTCTTAATAAATAGTAATATCTGTATTTTCATCTTTTATTTACTTCATTTCAGTAAATTCTTCTTCTCCTGCCTTGAAAATCACTAAATGTCCCACTGCAAAGGTAGGGTGGACTAACCTAATGTGGATTATCGCAAAAGCAGACAAACTCAACAATCAGGCTCCTGAACTAGAGTGGACAAATTCACTCATCCCCTACCCTGAACTGTCCCTCTCACAATAACTCCTTGCCTGCTCTCCATCTTCCTTTGGTGCTCCCCTCCCCCTTTCTTTCTCCACAGGCCTCCCGTCCCATGATTCTCCCCCTTCTCCAGCCTTGTATCCCTTTTGCCAATCAACTTTCCAGCTCTTGGCTCCATCCCTCCCCCTCCCGTCTTCTCCTATCATTTCGGATCTCCCCCTCCCCCTCTCACTTTCAAATCTCTTACTAGCTCTTCTTTCAGTTAGTCCTGACGAAGGGTCTCGGCCCAAAATGTCGACTGTCCCTCTTCCTATAGATGCTGCCTGGCCTGCTGCGTTCACCAGCATTTTTTATGTGTGTTGCTTGAATTTCCAGCATCTGCAGATTTCCTCATGTTTGCTTTTTTAAGTCCACAGCTTACGAACTCACTTTCAAGTACTCTACAACTCATGTTCTCCATGTTATTTATTTATTATTATTACTTTGTTTTATTTTGTATTTACACATACTCAGAGTGTACAGTGACATATATGTACTTTGATAGTAAATCTACATTGAACTTTGGACATTGCTTGAAAATTAAGTCAGGGCAAGGGAACTTTTTCACTGATCATTACAAACTGTTCATAACAGGAATAGAAGATTACTTCCTGTTTTGCAGAATCACGCTATACAAGGACATATGTGCAGTACAGGTTGGATGCAGAGTAAAACCCTTCTCAACCTTTCCTACCAGCCATCTTATGCCCAGTTTGAATCATCTCTTTAAACTGGGTGCCAATTTCACAAGGATTCTAGTATATCCATTTCAAACTATTATGCACATGAAGTACCTGTAGTTTCTTTGAGAGACGTGGCAGTGGTGGGTGCGCAAGTCTAATTGATGGAAAGAGGTTAAAGGTTTCAGAGTTACAGGATAAGGAAATCCAGAGATTCAGTGGCACAATGATGAACACACTAGATGGTAAATGGTTTGGAAGGAGAATTGAGTGCAAAAGCATGAATTACTATAGGGATGATGCAGAGAAGAAGTTGAAAATCTACTTCCTTATAAGTTTGCAAAGATTCGGCGTGTCATCTAAAACTTCTATAGCTGTGTGGTGGAGAGTATATTGACTGACTGCAATACGGCCTAGTATGGAAACACCCATGCCCTTGTAAGGAAAAACCTACAAAAAGTAATGGATATGTCTCAGTCCCTCACGGGTAACGCCATCTACATGGAGCGCTGTCGCAGGAGAGAAGCACCCAACTTCAGGGAACCCACCATCCAGGCCATGCTCTCTGCTTGCTGCTGCCATCAGGAAGGTGGTACAGGAGCCAGATTCAGGGACAGTTATTACCCCTCAGCCATCAGGCTCTTGAACCAGAGGGGATAACTTCACTCGCCTTCACTTGTCCCATCACTGAATTGCTCCAATTGAACTAGACTCACTTTCAAGTCTCTTCATCTCGTGTTCTCGATATTTATTGTTTAATTATTTGTCTTTTTTTCTCCTTCCTTTTTGTGTTTGCACAGTTTGTTTTTGCATAGTTATTGTCTATCCTGTTGGGTGTGGTCTTTCATTGATTGTATTATTTTTTTTATTTACTGAAATTGCGCACAAGAAAATAAATCTCAGGGTTGTACATGGTGATATGTATGTACTTTGATAATACATCTACTTTGAATTTTGAATGTATTCACAACAGCAATCAGGACCAACACAATTATAAACACTGGCTCTTGAGGTTTTGAGATATCATCTTGTAGGGACTCAAAAATAATAGCCCAGTAAGAAAGTCACAGGGCTGGGCCCAGCTGGTATTTAAAGAGAGGCTTTGAATGATGTTCACTAGTTGAATGATGTGCAAGTATATAGATCTACTAGTCATACAAAGCAGGTTAGCATATGGTTTTGGATGAACTAAAATCTAAAGAAGAGGCCGACTGTGAGGACTTCACACTGTGGTGACCAAAAGGTTCGGTAGTGCGACGTACACTCAGAGAATCTGTTCAGATAAAACCCAAACTTTCCGGGTAGCTGCCTATGGGTCCAAATATAAATTTGACCTATTATTCAGAGAATTGCAGGTATCACACACCTGCATAAAAGATGAATATACCAGTAAATGTACTTGTGCAAAGACAGCTTAGGATGAGGTTACCATAACGTTCAAATACCATGAAGCACGATGTATATACAGTTATAAATTGCAAAACCAATATGACAATTGTATTTTTTTAGCATTCCAGTGGATGTTGCATTTATTACAAATAACACCTCTTCTCCTTTCCACATACTTCCATTCCGCATTCATAAGTCTTTGAGGCAAAGACTTCATATTTTGTCTTACTATTCAAGATGTCACAGGGGATGACTTGGTGATTTACATAGGTTTCTTATTTGTTCAACAGAAAACAGTTTCAGTGGGAATCCAGGTAAAATTGCCTTCTATTCTCAATAAGGCTGTGTACAGTCTTACCTATAGGCAGAACGATCTATGTCCTGAAAGGTAATTGCTATTTCTTGGTATTTTGATTTATCTAACTTAACGATTTTTCTCATAATTCAACACCATAATTCCCTCCAGGCTTGACAAGAAGCTCAGAGACCTCGGCCTTCACCCTGCCTTGAGTAGCTGGATCCTGAACTTCCTGTCAGACTGCCAGCAGGTGGTAAGAGTGGGCTCCCTCACCTCTGCCCCTCTGACCCTCAACACAGTTGCCCCTCAGGGCTGTGAACTAAGCCCCCTCCTTTACTCCCTGTATACCCATGACTGTGTCACCACCCACAGCTCCAATCTGCTAATTAAATTTGCTGACGACATTACACTGATTGGCCTAATCTCAAATAATAATGAGGCAGCCTACAGAGAAGAAGTCATCACCCTGACACAGTGGTGTCAAGAAAACAACCTCTCTCAGTGTCGCAAAAACAGAGGAGCTGGTTGTGGACTACAGGAGGAATGGAGACAGGCTAGCCCCTATTGACATCAATGGATCTGGAGTTGAGAGGGTGAACAGCTTTAAGCTCCTTGGCATAAACATCACCGAGGATCTCGCGTGGTCTGTACATACTGGCTGTGTAGTGAAAAAAGCACAACAGCGCCTCTTTCACCTCAGATGGTTGAAGAAGTTTGGTATGGGCCCCCAAATCCTAAGAACTTCTATAAGGGCATGACTGAGAGCACCCTGACTGGCTGTATCACTGCCTGGTATGGGAACTGTACTTCCCTCAATCGCAGGAGTCTGCAGAGAGTGGTGCAGACAATCCAGCACATCTGTTAATGTGAACTTCCCACAATTCAGAACATTTACAAAGAAAGGTGTATAAAAAGGGCCCAACGGATCATTGGGGTCCCGAGTCATCCCAACCACCAATTGTTCCAATTGCTATCATCTGGGAAACGATACCGCAGCATAATAGCCAGGACCAACAGGCTCCGGGACAGCTTCTTCCACCAGGCCATCAGGTTGATTAGTTCATGCTGAAGCAAATGTATTTCTGTTATATTGACTATCCTCTTGTACATAATATTTATTATGAATTACTATAAACTGCACATTGCACATTTAGACGGAGTCATAACGCAAAGATTTATACTCCTCATGTATATGAAGGATGTAAGTAATAAAGTCAATTCAATTCAATTAATGAATCTCAAATAATTCAATTGCTCAGTGCTATGAGTAACTTTCATTTAAAGACAACACCAATTGTCTTTAATTTGAATTTAATCTGATTTAAAGACAACACTAATCCCAAATAATGTTCTCCAGACTATTGATTCATCGTTAAACTTGGAATTAATTTGATAGATTATACAAAGATCTATCCTGCACAGAGTGTAAATTACTATCCCCAAACACATCAGCTGATTTTAAGTGCAGTTGTGGAAGCCCACTGGAAACCGGGTATGAGGCCCAGGCATTTGAATAATGCAAGGACTCCGGTATCCTCCCATGTGCTGAAGACATGTGGGTTGTTTGGTTAACAGGCAGCCGTAAAATACCTCCCAGTAGGTAAGTGGTAGAACCTGGGAGTGGTTCCTGGGAACGTGGGGAGAACAAAATGGGAATTGCGTCGGATTATTATGAACATGTGTTGTTGGTCATTGGGCTGTATCTATGATGCTGTGACCTACCTGGGTCACACCACCATTCAGATCAACTGCACTGAGCTTGAGATTCAAAAGAGAATCACACACATGCAGTGGCCCTGCTGATAGTCATGAAACAGTTGCTCTTATCCTGACCTTGATAAGACTTCACAAAGTATCTTTTTAAATCCTCCACAGTTTGCTGAACTAGTCATAGATTATGACACTTGAGGTGCTTCCTGTACATAGTGACACTATCCTGGGAGGTCTGTCTTCACAACAGCTGAAAGCCAGAGAAATCATATGCTTTTTCCTCAACTTTTACACTGACACCTCTGCTGTGATAAGAAATCAAAATGCTAAATTTGGCAAAATAAATTCGTAGTTTCAAACTGGCAGAGTTTGAGAAAGGGCTTTTGCTGCGTTAATATCTTCCGCCGGTTTTGGTGAATGCATCATGTGGAGCTAAATGTCTTTCCTGCCACATGTAAAGTTTGCATTTCCTCTCTTGTTCTATCCGATACTTCAGATTTAGAGGTCATTACCACTGGTGTAAGGGATGAGAAAGAGCTCAAAACTATTCTGGACTTTGGGATAATCAATCCACTCCTAAAGTTAAATTGAAATGTGGTTTTCTTTAGTCAGAGCATAGATTAACTTGAAAAATAAACTGCAAATAATTTTTCAAGCAGTTTAATTCTTCATCCATTTCCTCCTCGGCCATTTTTGATCGCAAGACAGAAAGCTCAGGATCTATGCTTTGATCTATTTGTTTTGTTAGAGATGACTAACTCTGCAAGTTCTGCTTTAACTAAAAATAACTTTCTCCGCATTTTATCTCTGCTTTGTAAAGGAAGCCACACCAGTAGCATGTCTGCTTGAACCGGTGCATGCGCCTCTTTGCCTGTACCTAAAAAGCAACTTAACATTTGAATGGAGACACAGCAATTGCTTTCATTCTGGGCTCTGGCAGTCAGTTATCTACAGACCAAACCTTGGCAGAGACTCACACCAAGCTGCGATAGGGCTCATGAATAGACACTGGCACATCTCGTCCAGCCTTCCCCAAGTACCAATCAGCCGACTCACAAACAAGGCAAAGGGGATAAAGACTTCTCTCTGTAATATGTGCCTCACTGGTCCTGCACCAGCTCTGATCATCGCCAGAAACAAATTAGGCTAAATAGTGAACGCTGCAAGTCAGAGGCACTGCCACACGTGGGCACACAGAGGCTGTGGGTTCCTGGTGACCTGCAGCGAATGACAATTGTCCGCTGTAGCGCGGCGTAACTCATTCAAAAGAGAGAAGATATTTATGCAAAAAAACCAACATAACTGAGACTGATTAGCTTTGCCTGAAAGCCCTCTGATCACAACCAAGAGAAAAATCTGCCGATGCTGGAAATCTGAGCAACACACACAAATGCTGGAGGAACTCAGCAGGCCAGGCAGCTTCTAGGAAAAGAAGTACAGTCGATGTTTGAGCCAAAACCCTCCAGCAGGACACTGATCAAGAAACTCCACAAACTGTGGCACTGCAGACACAGAGATGGAAAGCCCTGGCTGAGGAGGACGTTCTCCTTGTCCCAAGTATTCATCCCTCTCAATGCAATTCAAGGATCAAGTAATGTCAGATATTCGAAACCTGGCTGTCTGCTGGGACCTCAGAATCTTCCACAGAAAACTGATGTCCATCCATACATATCAAAGTACATGTTGTTTTTTCCTATTTTATTAATAACAATAATCACATACACTAAACAATCAAGTTTGCATTTGGCTTCAGAATTATGACAACCAGAACCCTATTGCTGAAGGTATTAAAGATGCACTTCTATGTCGAAATTATTTTAGGAAAATATATTCGACCTCTGGGCCTTTGTTCTGCACACTCCAGATAACACCTCCTTTTGCATTCGGATTCATTTGGCCCCAAATGGGACAATTGCCAGCCTTGTTTAGCTGCTCTAATTCCTCACTTCCACGGCACGTTGCCTGGGTTGCAGCTGCGGAGTTGATCCTTGTCAAAATGCAACCATCAGGACAAAAGCCTTCATTATCTTCCCTCAGTGCACACAAACAGCGAGGACAGTGCACGTCCATGACACAATGTTCATATAAGCTCAGCAACTCCATCACTGTACATTAGCATATCAATTGCCCAGAGTGGGGCTGTGTGAACACTACCCAGGCACTGCCATTAGGGAGGGCACATATGCATCATCAGTCACTGTCCCAAATGCATTCAGATTTTAACTGTAGTAGAGGTAGAATAGGGCTTTGCTTATTGCCAATAATACATTGACGGCTGATTTCAGAACTACCTTCATGAAACCCAATATTATTCGCTACTCTGAAGAAAGGAAGAGCCTAAAATATCCCTGATTAGCTACAGATTTTATGTTCTGTAAATGGGACTAGTGTTTGAGATAACCTATTCGCCAGTACTAGTCATAATCGATTGTTATGAGTATGCAAAATTAGAAGTTTCTATAAACACATATATAGCATTCAGTGGCGATATAAGTATTTTGGCACAATTTACCATCCTTTCTAAATCATTCGTCTCTTTTGGTTGCTGACAAAAAGCAGAAGAAATTAAAAACAGGAAATCCTCAATCCATCCATCTGCTGTAAGTTTTCAGCTTTTGTTGAACTGATTTCTCCATAGTTGGTTCATTGCAATATTGGGATACATCCACGAGTAAGCCCACTCAGACAGGGTACTGAAGAGGGAAGTCTTTATGGATAGATAGAATCTCCACAAGAGATGTGCAAACCATGCTGTAAGGAAATTGACACAAATCAGGATTGTTGGAGGGCTGTGGACTTTCCATAACATCTGGGTTCATCATCACAAATGACGATTACATCTCCTTAATTTGAGAAGCTTGGTTAGCTGCTGACATGTTTACCAATTTGAAAACAAAGATCAGCTTGAATCTCTGAAACGGGAGTAAAATTCAGAACAACCAAGAATCTTCAAGAACAATTCATGGAGTAACATCAGATGTAGAATAAACTAAATATGATCTTATTGGAATATGGCATTTTATTTTATACAGGTTAGGTTGTCCAGATGTTCAATGAAGAAAGAAAGTACCCAAGAATGTAAAATATACAATTTGATATAGGCAATCAAGCCCTTCAAGCCCACACTGCCATTCATCAAGATCACGGCTGAAATTCTACCTTGGTGTCATTTTCCAGCACTGTCCTCTGCCCAAAAGATGATATCTATTCATCTTTGGTTTGAATGAACATCTGCCTCTGTGAAGAACTTTCTTCTCATCTCGATCCTAAATGGACTACACTTTTTTTTAATAAATAGTGCTCCCAGTCCTAGAGAAAGAAAAATAAGATACTTAATCTGAAATCTTCATATTGTGGTCTTGGATCCGTAACTATGGAAGTCAATTTTTTTTCTCTATTTGTACTTATTTCTTATTTTGTCTAAGTTATGCGGATGGGCTTGGATACTGTTGAGAAGATCTAACAATGAACAACTGACCTTATCAGGAAGTCAGTTATTCATTTGTAGACATTCTCAACAGGCTTAGATGTGCAAAATTACCATTACAAATACAGGTTGTTGCTGATAATCACGTTGGCGTCCTGACAAAGAAGTTTTAAAGCACCTGTTAAAAAAATAACTCTCCACTTGCATCAGGTTAAGTATTGATTTGAAGCAGTAAAACAGGTTTCATGGGATATAGCGGATGGCTCCTATAACATGCAGTGCTGCACACATCAATACGGGATGGACTTATGAAAAAAAATTGCCAAGATAACTGAAACATCAGACTCCAACCATCTTATGCAACAGCAGTATAATCTAAACACTGTGCCACAGCCAAGACAGAGCATTCTAAAAATAATCTTTGTGCATCATTGAAAAACTTTTGGCTAAGATCATAAGAAACCATATAGATTTAAATTTATTACTCATACAACAGTGATAATTTTAAATGTAACCATAGAAACTGTGGGAGAATACAAAAAAAACACCTGTTCTGAATATTACCCTAATTCACTGAGCTGCTGAAACCTGACAAGAACCTGCATTCGATTTGCAAATTATGTTCTCTGTGAAAGGGGGACGAATGCAGTTTTAACTGGTAATAGTATAAAAGCTGCTGGTGTATTGTTCACACCGGGCAGATTCAGAAGAACACCAAGAAGATCAGGCTTTCATGTTAATTATGAACCATCAGGAACCCACTTCTACCTCCATATTTCCATCATTTTTCTCATGTTCCCTCTTTTTTTCTTCTTTCTCCTTTTTGCACTCTTCACATATTCTCATCTCTCCTTGCTCCTTCACTCTTTCACATCACCACACTTCCCTACGTTGCTCTCATGCCTTCTTTTTCCATTTAACTTGCCCCTCACCACTTCCCAAGACACCATATCTACCAACCTTCCTTCTCAGTCACCTAATATCATTTTACAAAATGCTGGAGGAACTCAGCAGGACGGGCAGCATCTATAGAAAAGAGTACAGTCGACGCTTCAGGCCAAGACCCTTCATCAGAACCAGCATCTGCAGATTTTATCTTGTTTGAAATATCACATTATGATACTGACTCATTTAAAAAAAATATCATAATGTACCTTAAAAATCTGCTTCAATAGATACAAATTTAATAGGCCAGATTTTGTGTTCAGTAGCAGTAATTATTAAACTTGCACCTGACCGGGGATATCTTCTGGGCTTTAGCTGTGGACGTTTCTATCAGTAAAGGAGTGATCTCATTGAGCTGATCTGGGACCTGTGCAATACGGCAGAATAACCATACAGATCCTTAAAAAGGTAGATTAAAAATAGTTGATAACCAACTCACTGTCTAAACCAGGACTGGCAATTAAATTGTAGAGAGTGAGACAAGGAGTGAAGGAAATATTGAATTGAGGGAAAAAGAGAGAGAGAAATGAGAGAACAATACTTTTAAAATCTCTGTCAATATCTGTAATGTTAAGTAATGAGAGACCACAGGTTGTTTGGGAGTAATTAAGATTCTGACTGTACTTGTCCTGAAGGGATAAACTTTGATTTCTCCTTGTGTCTCCATTGTGCAGCTGGTAAATCCAATACCTTCACATGTTTCAAAAGCAAGTCTTGCAAACGTACTGTTATCAGGCAGCTGCTGGAAGAGTTGGAAACTTACTCAGTGACTCCCTAATGATAATGATTGCATTTAACAAGATAATGTGCAGTCACTACCCAACTTACACATTAGGGACAGCACAAAGTTAACTACTACTATTATTTTTGCAAAGCCCAATCCATTATGTTCTCTAGTAAAATTTGTCTATTTTTTTTCCCCACAGTGAAGTTCAGTGCTCTGCAGGAAGGTATAGTGGTGGTATAACAAATTAGTGCAGAAAAAAAATACTGTCATCAAATATCTCATGATTAAGTATCACAATAACAAATTGGACCTGGAAATGGAAGAACAGTTGTATTGTTCAGAATTCATTTCTGGTAAATTAAGGAATAATTGATGATCCCTTGGGGAACTGATTCATGGGAAGATATAATTATTGTATTTTTGTCGTTTTGGCCCTTTTATTTTCTCTGTTATTGAGAGCTTAGGAAGATTGTGACTCATGTCAATTTATCATCCCCAAAGGACTCATCTCTTGAAAATTTTCCATCAATTGAATTGAACGAACAATAAAACTACCTCAGCATAACACTTCTTTGCTTTTCCAATTCTGAAACTGCTCCAGAGTTGAATGCCACTGCTTATATACACAATGTAGACAGTCTGTGTTTATCATTAAGGAGACCCCAAGGGCACTTTTCATTCACAAGGTCAAGCAAAAGTATACCTGACAGATTGGAAATTACTACACAGAATTTCCCTTCAGAGCAGGGCCACACATTGTGTTCCAGAGCTAGCTGATAACTCTTACTTCCCGACCAATCACGATAAAAGGAAACTATAACACCTCCACTGCCTAGTTACAAAAGAGTAGAGGATTTAAAAAACAAACAATTTTTTTACATTCCTCCTTGTCTCATTTAGTGGGATTGTGGCTCAATGTCCAGAAAGAGTAGAACAATTAATCACTATAATTCTAGATACAAAATCCAAACAACTGTAGTCACAACCAACACATACAAAATGCTGGAGGAACTCAGCAAGACAGGCAGCATCTGATGAAGGGTCTCGGCCCAAAGTGTTAACTATACTCTTTTCCATAGATGCTGCCTGGCCTGCTGAGTTCCTCCAGCATTTTGTGTGTGTTGCTTGGATTTCCAGCATCTGCAGATTTTCTTTTGCTTGTGATTGAACTATGGTCACAAGTCAATTGCGTTTTGCCTATACAGGTGAGTTTTCTTTAGGGTATTTCACAAACTAGTTAGTCTCTTCAATACAGTTTCTCCATACTGCTGCAGACCATTTAAACATTTGGAAAAGTGCTCTCACCACCTTAGTTTTTAACTTTCATTTCTAATGCTGTTTTTTTTAATTTCATTTCCCCTTCCATCGGATGAGAAAGCATACCAGAAGCAAATGATCTTGAACAAAATAAACTAAGGTGCTTTTATACTTTGCTTGAAAGAAAATATCCCAAGTTCTTACATGGAGATATAATCATAACAAAATAGAAAGTGAAAGGAGGTAATATGAGGGTTGTTCATAGGATGGGCAAAAAATAGGATTTAGGAAGCGTGCGATGTAATTTCATACTTAACAGGTAACCATAGGCTCATCATTGTCAAGGTCCAAAATGGCGTGGAGCCCAAGAGACCAATGGAATAACAGGAGTTTGCAGAGATATGAAAGAAGTTATGAGGGTTTTATATTCAAACATGAGAAGGCAGACTAAGTCTAGTAGCAGAGTTGGATGTGGGGGAAACGAAGGCACCGATTCAGGGGCTAAGAAGGAGGAGCTTGTTGCAATCGGCAAGGACCAGAAGGGAAACAACAGCAACAGTGGGTGAATAGATGCTGTTGATTTTCCTGAACGCGTCTGCGAGCTCTTCATGGAGGTGAGGGCGGGGGAGGGAGAACGCTGAAGGAGATAAATTTAAGAAGATAACAGTCTAAATCAGTAATGGAGAAAAGTTGCAGATTGCCTAAATGTACAGTAGGTGCACAGAGAAGTGGTATTAAATAGCGTAGGAAGTGTGATTGTAAAAGGTATCAGGAATTAATTATGTGTTTCCTACATACGTTGAAATCTTTGAGTTGAGAGGGTTCAATCAGTGGCAAAAATTTGGTGATTGCCATAAATACAGAGAGTAGGGCTCATTTGAAGGAGTAAAAGGAACTTCCAAGATGTAGACTGTTGCCAGCTGAAGCTCTTTTCAGGTCTGTTTTGTCAGGTAATGCATATTGCACATTGTGAAAAAAAATGACAATCAGCCGTGGATGCAACTATGTTGATTTTTGCAGTTTTGTTTAAAACACCAAAAATCTTAATAATTGCCTCAGTTTATAAAATAACTGGAAAAAAGAGTTAATACATATTTTTTCTATATGGTGCCAGATTACTTTTTGAAAAATCTTTGGGTAGCTAACTTGAAACTGAATTCCTCTAATCAAAAGCAGGGAAGCATCAAGAATGAGAGGTAAGATTCAAATTTTTAAGATGCCAAATGGTTGTTTAGTGAATACTGTACAACATCAAAAGTGACTTTTCAGTACAGCGGTTTTAATGGTTTAGGCCTTTGTTTATCACTGACCTCACAAAGAAACATTTTTATTCCCCATTTCTGCCTTTGATAGATTATTGAATCTGGCACACAAATATATGTGGCTAAATCTGGGAAAAAAAACCTCAAAATGGTATTGTAGAAGATGCACTAACACGAAACTATACAAAGATGGAAGCTCTGAATTGATATGTATTATGTAAATCCGTGTGCAGCTGCATCAGATCACTTCTTTATATAAGCAGGAACTGGAATCAAATACAAGAAAGATACAGCTATTTGCAGTTTATCGTTAATGCTTGATAGCTTCAGCCAACTCATCAGAAATTACTTCAGCTTTGTTCACCATTTAATTAAGATTCACAGTCTTGTGATAAAATTGAAGTGTTTTCAGGTAAGAAAGTAACATGCTAATGCCAATCATGCCCCGAAAAGCCATTAGAGGTTGATCTTCAGCTTATTTTTCTGGAATTTAAGTAAGTCTTTAACTCTTTTTCTCCACACCTGCAGAGATATGACAAGTATGCTCCACCAGCAATTCCGAACAGTTCTACTCCTAGAATGATGAGATACTATTTCTGTCTATGGGTCTATTGTCTGCCAGAGCACAGTTGATTTTACACCAGCTGGCTTATCACGCTGTGGGTGCCCTGCAACGATTTTTGATACACGCTATACCAACTCCCCCTTCTTGTTTCTCACTTGCCGTCTCCCTGCATTGCAACCCTCATCCTGTAATTGCAACTTCAGATAGACACATTCACAAGAAATGAGCAGTAACATCCGAAAATCAGAGGGTGGGAATAAAAACATTTTAAAATGTTATGGTGAACTTGAACATATTATTTTAGGCCACGGACACAGTGCTGTGTGCAATGCTGCACAGAACATTAAATCCATGTGCAGCAGAGGTTCATGTGAACATTTACGAGGGATAGAAAACTATTTTGAGGAGTTACATCAAATACAGAGACCAGTTCCATAAAAACAAAGAGAGCTGTATACATTCGAAGGAGCTTTTTTCCCAAAATTATAAAGCGCTTTTGATAAAGTGAGTGGTATCAATTGGCAAAATAAATGGAACAGTCAGATTAGAGAAACAGAAGTCTTTATAGTTCATTTGGGGAAGGTGATGGCATGGGGTTAACTTCCTTATTTATTATTTCATGGAAGGAAGCCACTCGACCTATTAGTCTAATACTGGCCACCTGCAGAGCAATCCCATTAGTTCCCATTCTCTCTCTCCCATTACTCCGTAACCCTGCAACCTACTGGAGTCATGGATTTATTCAGCACGAAACAAGCCCTTCACCCCAACTCATCCAAACCAGTTGTCTGCTTCAACAACTCTCATTTGCCTGCTGAGCCCATATCCCTCCAAACCTTTCCTATCCACGTACCTTTTGAAATGTCACTCAAACATTGTGATTGCACCGGCATTGACAACTACCTCTGGCAGCTCGCTCCATATACCTACCACCCTGTCTGAAAAGTTGCCCTTCAGGTCTCTTTCAAATCTTGCCCCTTTCACCTGACACCTATGTCCTTCAGTCTTAGACTCCACTACCCTGAGAAAAAAGACTGGGGTATACTGTCCCTGTGCCCTTCATGATTTTATAAACCGCTACACGTTCCAGGAAAAAAAGTCTCAGCCTATCCTTCCTCTCTTTGTAACTCAAGTCCTCCCATTCTTTCTCATCAGTTCTACTTTGATTCTTTTGCCTACTTACCTGCAGCATGGGGTAACTTATGATTTCCAATTAACCCACCACGTCTTTGGTGTGTGGGAGGAAACTGCATTCAGCTGAAGTAAATGCAGTGATGGGGTGACTGTACAAACTTCACACGGGCAGTCTCTGAGGCCAGGATCAAACCCAATTCCCTGGAGTAATCCAGATTGATAATTCACAGAGCCATTTCCATGCTATAAAATCCATCAATCTGATTCACTCCACGTGAGACCAAGAAGTGGCTACGACTGCTAATACAACGAAGGGTATGCACCAGGCAACGCCACAGCTATGGAACTGCAAGTCGACACCCCAGATGTAGTGGTACCTCTAGCCAAGTTGTTCCCATATGATAACAACATTGACATTGGCCTGCCAATGTGGAGCACTGCCTGGCTAAATCCTGTTCACGAAAATCAGTCTGACTACAAAGCAGCTCAATCATCAGCAAAACAGCAAGCAGAGGCTGCCATCAATATTCCTGTCTGGTGACACCCACTCACCAGTAACCGCAGCGCCGTAGTGTAGTGGTTAGCGCAACGCTTTACAGTACAGACGACACGGGTTCAAGTCCTGCTACTACCTGTAACAAGTTTGTACGTTCTCCCCTTGACTTGCATGAGTTTCCTCCAGGTGCTCTGGTTTCCTCCCACAGTCCAAAGATATACCAGTTGGTAAATTACTTGGTCATTGTAAGTTGTCCCCTGATTAGGCTCGGTTTAAATTGGGGGATTGGTGGCGTCATGGCTCAAAGAACTGGAAAGGCCTATTCAAAGCTGTATCTCAATAAATAAATACATAGGTAGATAGATATTCACTGATGTTCTCTTTAGGTTCCAGACGAACCACAAGGCTCCAAACATCCTCACTGCCTTGGCTCCAGATGTGGTTCAAAGGAGTGGATTCCAGAGTTCAGGTGAGAATGACCGGAGTCAAGGCAACATCTGATGAAGTGCGGCATCGAGGAACCCTGCCAGAACTGAACTCAATGAGCATCAGAAAGAAGAGGTGGATACAGTCATACATTACACCACAGGAAAAGGTTGTGGTTGCTGGACCTCAATCCCTCTAGTCACAGGACACAACTGCCTCATGGTGGCTTCCAGACCCAACCACTCTGAATCACAAGTTAGATGTGGGCTTTTTCTCTGCCTGCAGCAGAATGTTCACTTCCTTTTGCAAGTCCTCATGAACTGAGGCAGTCTCATAGCTAGATGCAGAAACATACAAATAACATTCAAGTTTGTGCTGATAAGGAGCAAGGAATATTCCTGTCAGGCTAAGACTATCTTCAAGTTTAACCAACTAACTCAGCATTCAAAGGCAAGATCATTGTCACTAAATTCACCTAGTGCTGTCACTAAATATTGTGTCTATAAGAACAGCTTCGCGGCTTCCCACGTCAAACGACTCACCTCCTGACATCCCTAGCTCTTTTCATCATCTGCACTGCAGGTCAGGGGCATGATAGAATTCTATCCCCTACCTGCATAAGTGCATTGCCACCAATTCTTATGAAGCTCAACGTCATTCTGGACAAAGTAGCATCTAACACCGAAAACATTCATCCCATCAGCAACAATGTATGATGTGTGCACAATCTATAAAAGGCACTGCAGTTACTCGGAGGGTAGCCTGTCTCCAAGCTCTGGCACCAAGAAGGTCAAGAACAGCAGGGTAGGTTCCCTCCAAATTGTGCACCATCCTGACTTGGAAATAGATCGTTGCTCCTTCTGTGTCATTCAACCCTAACTGCTAGTGCATCCTTACTCAACACCACTATGTGATCAACCTCATTGGAAGGACTGAAGTGGATCAAGAAAGCTGCTCACCATCATTATCTCAAGGGCAATATATACTGGCTTTGATAGCATTGCCCAGATCACCAAAATGAGTTAAAATGGAATTGGATTGCTCATACTAAGTAGATCATGAGAGAATTCTTTCTATATTTAAAATGTTTGCTTACATCTTTATCCCTTCCTACATTCCTGCTACTTCCAGCTCTTCCAGCCCATATAGAAGAGGCTGCTAATAAGTTTCTCAAGGGCTTGCAGATCTACTGTCCTGTTATTGTGAAATCATTACTAAATCCCTTTTAATTTAACTTATGTACATTTTTCCACTCCCACTCACAGTGGTTTTGTGAGAATTTTCCAAACCCGTACCTGAATGAAGGCTGGTAAAGTGACAGTTGAAAAACTGGATATAAACAGCCTACTTCTATTTAAACCTCTCACAGAAAACTCTGGCATAAGCTATCCCATTAGAGGAAATTCCAAACTGCTGACTTCTTGCTGGATACTTGAGCTAACGGGACCCTCAGTGATCATTGTGCATGTGACGTTTCTGATAGCAAGTGTCAGCAACCTGATTATCCTCTCTGCAAGACGGCAGCACACATTGCTACCAGTCTTAAGTCTGTCCTCATTCTTCAACCACCACACACATTTCCATCAGAGATTAAATTCCAACTAACATTTTTTTCCCCAATGGATACAATCAGACTTTTTAAAATGTCAATACTGCATTGCAGTTCTGTCACACAAGAGACCTTTGTAACATCTAGAATCCTAGTACTAAAATGCTGAATGCACTGATTTATGAAGCACCACCACCCACCCCCACGGAACATCAAAATCACCAAGCTATGCTAAAAATAAGAAATTTCTAAATAATTTCCATGTCGGAACCAGCAATGTCTGGGAGAATAAAGCAGCATCTAAACATAGAATCAGGTCAAATCCCACAGACTGAATAACAAACAATCATGTGATGAAACATCTTGGCTCAACTCACAGCTCCAAAAAAAATTAAAAATGCATAAAAACCCTGCTTTGTCTTTTTTGCAAGAAAATCTATCCATATTACCTCACTGATACTGTACTGGCCTAAACTTTCAGAGTTGTTGCCCAGTTGCTTTTCCCATTGTTATGCAACTGAAACTGAATATTTTTTTCCCTTCTCTCGAGCTAACCAGTTCTGGGTCGCAGGGCTCCACTCTGGAAATTCAATCAAGCTTCATGGTCGAGGATCAGCTTTGCACCACTGAGGTTATTTCCGTGTCAAACAATGATAGGTCTACATAGTTCCCCAAGGAGAAGACTTTGGACCGTTGGCTGGGAAATTTGTTCCCAGGAGTGCCTGTCATTGGGCTTTCCAGCAGCAAACATGCTTTTATATTGCTAGTTAGAAGAGGATTTCCATAGTATGTCTTAGTGAATGGAAACTGACCCAGTAAGATCTTCTTTAATATTTACTGAAGTCACTTGTTCTCTTTAGGTAGGAGAACCAGAAGATTTCTCTCCAACTCCACCATGATGCCCTCTCAGCAAACCAGCATGACACTGACAACAATGTCATTGTTGACATTGGAGAAGATGGCGGTGCGACACAGCGCGTGCGGCTTCTCGGGTGATGAATATCTGTTATCTGTCAAGTAGGGTGCTGTGCACAATTCTGATTTGAGGGAGACAGACGTGAGAGCACGGAGGGAGCATCTGGTGAAACTTCTGAAATGCCTGTTTCGCTGCCGCTGCTACTGTGTGATCCGAAATCTCCGGAGGGGAAGGCCCTGAATCCTCGGTTTTGCCTGTTGCTTGGCGGCCAGGGCCGGGGTCAAAGCGCTCAGCAGAGATGGTGCTCGGTGTCGGACTGTGGTCGGGTGCTTCCAGGATGCTGCATCGGCAAGTTTGCGGCGCTGGAAGCTCATGGCAGGGAGAGTTTCTCCCTTCTACCGTCTGCGTGAGATGTTGGGGCTATCGGGAATTTGAGAATTTTTTTTACCGTGCCCATGGTCTGCTCTTATCAAATTACGGTATTGCTTTGCACTGTTGTAACGATATGTTATAATTATGTGGGTTTTGTCAGTTTTAGTCTTGGGCTGTCTTGTGTTTCTGTAATATCATACTGGAGGAACATTGTATCATTTTTTAATGCATGCATTTCCAAATGACAATAAACGAGGACTGAGTGTCCTCATAACCTAATCTAAAAAAATCTCCATTAATCTACAGCTTCAGCCAATACAGCACTGAATTACCAGCTCTCCCTCCCCACCAAGAATCCCAACCCCAGATTCAGCCCTGCCCCCGCCTTTTGCACGCTCCAAAGTGCACAGATAAACGTGTCCATCAGTTAAAAGGGAATGTTATGTGCCTCATACTATTCCCCAGTGGAGGATCCGTGTCCAAAACATTTCTTGCAAAATCACCTCAGTGCAGTAATAAACAGGAAAATGAATTTCGAAGTCAGTGTGTCTTAGACAATTGCTCTGAAATTGGTCAGCTCCTGCATCAGGTGGGCATTTTGAGGCCAGCCATGAGACGCTTCAGTCGAGGACCTGCTGCAGGAGAGTTTAGTAACACAGAGGGCAGACTATGCCACGGCCTGGAATGAGGGCCAAACAATGAGCAGGTGGACCAGGTGAGGGTCTGCAGTTAGGGATCAGTGAGGGATCAGATTAGCAGACTGGGGTTGAGACCAGTAATTGGTGGGTAGGATTGAAAGCTAAAGTGGAATAGCTGTGGGTGCGTGCTGACAGATTGTCAGGTTGATAAGACTAATGAAGATAGGTTTGGATGGTGTCTCAAAGCTAATTGGGGTAGTGGTGCATTGAGGGAATGCCCTGTGAATCATAGTCATAGTCATACTTTATTGATCTTGAGGGAAATTGGGTTTCATTACAGTTGCACCAACCAAGAATAGAGTATAAATATAGCAATATAAAATCATAATAATTAAATAATAATATGTAAATTATGACAGGAAATAAGTCCAGGACCAGCCTATTGGCTCAGGGTGTCTGACCCTCCAAGGGAGGAGTTGTAAAGTTTGATGGCCACAGGCAGGAATGACTTCCTATGACGCTCAGTGTAGCATCTCGGTGAAATGAGTCTCTGGCTGAATGTACTCCTGTGCCCACCCAGTACATTATGTAGTGGATGGGCGACATTGTCCAAGATGGCATGCGACTTGGACAGCATCCTCTTTTCAGACACCACCGTCAGAGAGTCCAGTTCCATCCCCACAACATCACCGGCCTTACGAATGAGTTTGTTGATTCTGTCAGTGTCTGCTACCCTCAGCCTGCTGCCCCAGCACACAACAGCAAACATGACAACACTGGCCACCACAGGCTCGTAGAACATCCTCAGCATCGTCCGACAGATGTTAAAGGACCTCAGTCTCCTCAGGAAATAGGTATTTCTTATTGGGGACCAAATATGAGTTGAATTCCCAATGATGAACAGGGACCTGACAAGCATATCCCCTTAACTCTTTCTGAAAACCTGCTTCTACAGTACTGTTTGTGTTTAGCCACTGTTGGTGGCTGGGAGCGTGTCAGTGAAAACTGTGTCAGTGGTGTCTTTGTGTAGACTCCATTGAGAGTTTATCAAAAGCGAAGGGGACCAGGAGTGAAAATCATGGGCCCATTCCACTCATACAAGGTTCCGTATTTTCATTAACATTTGAATTTTCTTTGAAACTGGATGATGTAATAATATTTTTTTCACTTTCCAGACGAACAAAAGAGAACTGAAAGATCATCTCAGCAAATTGTTGATGTAAATGTGCTTTTCAAAAGGAAGGTCAGAAGTTAAAAAGATTTTAAAAAAGCTCAATTTGAATAATGTCCTTATTGCTGGTCTTAACTCATCTGAACCCAATAGGAGTTTCTTCAAAGGATATATAAATAAATATTCAAACAAATTAATTACAACTCGCTTATTTGACAACAATCAGTAGAAATGTGGAAGCCTAACTTGTAAATTCATCCTTTGTCTGCCTACCTATACCAGTCATAATCATAGTATACCACTGAAAATACTTGTTAAAGTATAATGATTACTCCATGAACATCAGTTTGGTGAGGCCTGAGAATTATTATACAAATTACAATCTCAAATTAAAAAGGTTCCTCAGTCCATGGATTGTGTGTTTTGCTTGATTTTTCAGTCTTTTACCATCAATGAATGCTGAAAAGAAGTTAATTGGTCAGTCATGAAAAGCAGGACCCCCTGACCTAAGGAATCTTTGATAATCTGGAGGTTTATTACCTTCACCATGGTGACAGAACACACTGTAGATTCTTTTCCACTTTGTACACATAGTGGACTGAAAGCAAGCAGTTTTGATGAGATTAGAAGTCAGATAGGCCCTGGGTTGTCCTTAAATCTAATTTTTGAAAGGTTTTTGGCTTTAGAAAAAGACTGCAAATTCATTCTGAAGGGCAAGTAGCCCCAAGGGAGAAGAAACCTCTTCCTTCTCACCAGTTGCCATTATCTAAACTACCAAGCTGCATAATTTAATAGTTTTACTGACAGAGTTTCTATTTAATTATCGTATATGATCATGGCATTATCTTGAATTACAGATCGCACAACCAATTATACCTGCACCTTAAAATCCTCACTGCACATTAACAGTACAGGAATGAGAAACCTAGAAGGAAGGAAGTGAATTCTTCTTTGTAAGAATTATAATCTGGTCATACCAGCGATTCACTATTTATTCCAGGCTATTTATTACTTCTGCCATACCCAACATTCATATAAAACTTGTTCATTTTTGTCACATCGGCCATATTTTTCCTCACTAGTTCTCTAACTGTGTAAAAAGACACAGTTTCTCCAGTCTTCCATCAAATTGTAAGTTATTGTCTTTAGGGATCAGCTTTAGGCTATTAGCACTGCGACCTTTAATAATTGATACCAGTCTTCAAGTATCAAGTTCAATGGCTGCGGCTGGTTAAAGGCAGCTTGTTCATGAAGGAGATGAACATCAACAGGAGAAAGGCAGCATATGATCAGCTCTTCATCCAATGTTCACAAGAACCAGGCTAATGCCGCACAGAAATTACACAGAACATGGAGCAGCGTGGCACAGGAATGTTACCAATGTTGACAAAGATGCTGTTTTAAAGTGCTCATTTGCATGCACATGGATTATATCCCTCAATTTCCAGCATTCACACTGCAATCATATTCCAAAATGTCAAAAAGTTGTATCAATTATGGTGGTACAGACTCCTAAAACAATGATTTGATAAAGTTAAACATCTATTTTTGATCTATAAAGGAATGGATATTATATGCAGCTCCCTGAATTACCAAGTATAGTACTCGTTCCATGGCTCCGACCATGGTCCCTGTGGAATAGATGCCACCATTGATGTCAATACCCTAATTAATATCTTCCACTGAGGAATTACAATCCCTCTCCCATAAGCAATTTCAACAAGTTTCAAAAAATAAGCAGTATGCATTCTTTAATGCTAACTTATGCTATTCAGGAAACTCACACTTTTCCTTGGAATCTGTGTGGGACCAACTAGGAGCAGCAATTGCACAAATGAGCCTCAACCCATTCTACTCCCAAATTTTACACCAATTTTCACAATGAAACACTTAGGCATTTGTCCTCATCATATGATGAAGCCTTTAGGCATCTGTCCTAAATGCCTCAATGTGGCTGTGTGCCAAATTTTCTTTGGTGAAGCTCTGTTAAGAACCCAGAGATGCTTTACCAATTGAATCCACTGGACAAAATGAAGAGAGTGGTCATACAATCTCAAGATTTCAAGAACACTGGAATATTAATTGTGCAGTGAGGAAAAGTTTATCGCACAAATTAAATCTGCTGAGTAGTTCATAAACAATAAAATAAGTCAGAGTCTGTCCCGAGCCTTGTGGCTCATCAGGCCCGTGCTTATGCTGGTTTCTGTGACGTGAAGCGACTGAGAGTACGAGACTACCCCCGCCGCCCCCCAGATAGGACACCAGTCTATCGCGAGGTTAACCCCCGGCATTTTCCGGAACCCATTTTCAGCTGGGTGGACTGGAGCAATGTGTGGTTAAGTGCCTTGCTCAAAGACACAACACGCTGCCCTGGCCGAGACTCGAACCCACAACCTTCAGATCGTGAGCCCAACGCCCTAACCACTTGTAAATTGCCCCTTTATTTTATTTGAAAGAATAAAATAAAGGGACAATTTATTATGCATCACCACATATATAGCCCAATTAAGAATGCCATAGCCTTCCATTACAATGGGTCCATAGAGCGTTCCTGCGTGGTTATGGGAAATTTAACTGCAGCTCAAAAGAAGGGTTACAGTGAACTTGTGCTGAGTATAGGAGATAAAGACAATATTTGCCAAGGTGGCAATAGAACATTATACGAAAGCATTCTATATGAGATCCTCCTGAAAGGCCCTTCTTAATGGTTTGGAAGATGTACCTTCAGGCTCCCGAAAATCATCTTTTTTATAATATTCTGTATATCAGGAGGGCTAGGACACATTCACTTCAAAAAAAAAACAGGACTGTTATTGAGTAGTCACCAATAACCATGATTCTTGGCACTCAGGTAAACTCCAATCTTGAAATCTCCTTGCCTGTCAAGTGCAGTAAATTCTCCATCTGATCACATCCAGCACAAGCACCATGAAGTGCCGGGAAAGTAGCCATCTCGGAGAACCTGTATGCCTTTGAAATCTATTTCTGCACAGGCAGACCTTTGGGATTGAAGATGATTTGCTTCCATTCTGTGTTCTGAGGTGATGGCTGAGGCCAATATTGGATCTTCAGGATCTTCGCAGACAGGGCAGGAAATGCTGAAAGGGGAGATGGTGGACATTTGTTGTTCATGCACTGATTCCCTGATGCATCTTTTAAATGTCATCTCAAACCATCTTCTGCACTAGGCAAATGCCTTGCATAATATTGAAAAATTCTTCCTGAATGTCAAACTTGCATTATATTTCCCATATTATAAAAGAGAGTTGGGGAAAGAAGTGGGTTTACTGTTTTTAATTGTTTTAGTAACACATTATGAATACTGCTGATGAACTAGCCACCGTCCCTTGTATTACTGTGGAAATAGTAAAGCACTGATAAGTTGCCCATATTTTGAATTGATAATGGACTGTTATTACGTGCTGGAGCACATTCTTGTGAGTTCCAAGGCAGCTATACAAATCTCTGGAATAATTGAATTGAATTGACTTTATTTCTTACATCCTTCAAATATATGAGGAGTAAAAATCTTTACATTATATCTCCATCTGAGGACCAAGATAGGATGATTTTCAAAATTTGGGTGGGCTTTGATAACTTGAAAAGATAATATATCTAGACATAATGTCATGCACAGCTAGCAACATAGATTCACATTTATTTGACAAACTGACTCCAAGAACAGTGATATTAAGGAAATTTAGCATTCATTAGTTGTTTAGAATATAACTACGAAATATTTGCAGACATTGGATGCAGATCATTTCATATGTACGTTTACTGGTATAAAACAAGGACAAAAATGCTTGACCCTCTTTCCTCTTCAGACATCAAAAAGCCTATTAATTTTTGTAAACTTTTGCGCTTATTACTTGTTCTAGTTTCAAAGGATTCACGGAGATTCCAGAGGAATGGTATCAAAACAGGATAAGCAATATCCTGGGAATTTCTATGCATCCAGCATAAAATGAGTGATGAGTAATCAGGCAAGAAAAGACAGACTGAAAATCTAATTCCTTCAAAATCATAAGTGGATTACAGGAGAAATTACTTAGGATTATTGCTTAACTATCTGTGCAACAAATTACAACCATGAAACTCATGCTATATTATTTTCAGATGGAAATACTAATACTTTTTTGCCACTATTAATTTCATACGTATGTATTTCACTTTGAATAAGCTGAGGATATGAAGCATAACACCATTGTCAGAAGCTTATATTTTCTCTAATCTGAATGGATAGTGTCAACTGTAACTCTGTGCAATTCTCTCCAAAGCAAGAGCATTAAGTGTCAATTTTGCATGACAAATTTAAAATCACTTCACAATGAATCTATTTTAAAAAGCATGGAATCATCAATACAAAATTTCATTCATATCAATCAACTGTAAAACAGTATTCTCTACAGAAATCTGTTGTATCTGTAAGCCTATAACCATGAGATCATTTAACTTTCCCTCCTTCTTTTTGTTAAGGGAGCAATTCATTCTGGGATGAAGTTCTATAGGCAACAATTTTCTGGAACCACAACAAATTAGTCTAAATGTATAATCCTGGATGGGTTGTTCAATGTTGGAGCCAATGCAAATTGAGCAGATAATGAAGTGCAAGCCCTGCTAGTCCAGTTCCCTCCCTAGCTCCGGAACTAAGTAGAAATTTCTTCACCAGGGGTCGGTGAATGCTTGTAATATTCTATCCAAGATGATCTGGAAGCCCGAATCACAGACCCCATTAAAGACACAGATCATATTTTTACATGTTAAGGGAATTAAAAGATATGGGGGACTGAAATAAAACATCATCTATGATATTAATAAATGGTGAAGTGGGAATAAAGGAGCAAAATTGTCAAGCAGTACATCTATTTCTTGCATTCCTTTACGTAGGGTGATTGGCATAACTAGAATTCTTCTGCTCTATTTAACATAATAAGACCCCACCAAGTGCAGGTGTTAAATTGTTCTGTATAATGTACACTATATTTTAAACCTAATCATTTATAAAATGAGGACATCAGAAAGATCAGCATTTAATTTCTATGCTTAAGATAGTGGAGATTTTCCTCCCTCAACCATGGAAGTGCTTTAGATTTCAGTGTTTTTGCATAAGAACTTATATAATTTTAACCAAATAACAATTATAAAGTGGCGACTTATTTGTAGGCTAAGATGATGTGCGGTTTGTAAAGAACTTACTAGGAGTGGTGATACCATGTCCTTCTCAATGGTGAAGATCAGAGGGGCTACTGAAATAGCTTAAATGCATTGCATTTTACAGATGATTCACACTGCATTCATCGTTTGATAGTGGTATAGGGAGAGAGGCAAAAGATTTGCCAATCATTCTGCTTTGCCTTGGAAGTTGCCATGATTCTTCTGTGTTGACCAAGAATTCCATGAAATTCTTGATATATTGCTTGTGGATGTTGGAAAGGGCTTAAACAGTCAAGTGATGAGAAACCCTCCAATAGATATCCTATCTCTGACCAGTGCTATAGGAACAGTATTTTCATGCTTGGTCCAATTCAGTTTCTAGTTACAGGTGTCTTCCAGGATGTCAACAGTGAAATACTTAACAAAGCTGATGCAGTTGAATGTGATGGGGAGGCGGCTGGACAATAATTTGTGAGTCCCAATGTTTGGATGGTGTAAATAACCACCTGGAAATAGATGTAAATCAGAAGCTGGGAGGGAGGAACTCAGGAAAATTTAAATCACAAGGAAAATAGTACTGACCAATAGTACTATGGGCTGACAGGTTTCTGGCTCCTGCCTGATAGACTTCATCTCAGTGGTCTTAAAAGAAATGGCTAAATGGGATAGTGGATAAGATGGCTTTAAATTTACAGAATTCCCTAGATTCAGGAAAGGATCCATTAGATGGGAAAATAGTGAATTTACACAAAAAGGGAAGCAGTGCCATGCTCTTAACATTTGTTGTAGGAAAAACTCTGGAATCTATTATCAAAGATACTATAAAAGGCACAGTGCAAATTTTGCAAAAAGCTGGTTTGTACATACTGCAAACAAATCAGAAAGTTAACAAGATGAGCATTTATTCCTAAGGGAATGAAATACAAAAATAGGGAGTTTTTGCCTTAGCTACATAGTGTACAAGGTCCATCTGGGGTTACAAATTCTGGGCCCTCCATCAGCTTCTTCAAACAACTTGAAAGTCACTAACCTAATGTGCGGCATAAAGGCTAACTGCTTTATCAGGTGGAAGGGAAATTTGAACTGTAAAACATACATTTTAGTGGGTGCACTCACAACTCTCCTTCCCCTCACCCAAATAATAAAGCTATTACATAAGTTATATTTGAAAATCCTATCTGCATTATTAATGTTTTAGCAAACTCATTTTATTTACAGATTCTACTTTCCGATTATTACAGTAGATATTTTTGCAACATAGGTTAAGCTTTTTTCTTGAAACGGCTTTCAGCTGCTTCAACCTCAGGATTCTTTAAAAATGACTAAAATCACAGGGTAAACATTTATCAATAAAACAATGGAATCGAAATGATACCCAAAATGTTATAATTTCTCAGGAAAGGAAATGAATTTCATTGCTTGTTTCTCCTTCAACCTGCCACTGTGATAGAATCACAGAGATTCATAGAGCTGTAGAGCTCTGAAACAGGTACTTTGGACTAATCCAGCGTTTCCCAATTTTCTTAAGTCCAATCATCTAAAGCACTTTCATACCTGCCAACCCCTCCTTTAGGCACAATATACTTTCCGGTGCCACCCATAGTGTAAAAACATGTCTACCAGATGCTAACATGAAAAAAACGATTGTGCTTTAAATTTTTATTTGTTTTTAAACCTAGCTAACACATACCTGTGTGCTGTACAGCAAAGTGATCCCTGAGCTTGATGGTTTTTAGCAAGAGTTGAAATTCCTGGTTCAAGTTGTGACAGCGAAAGCCTTAAGTCTCCACGCATAACAATGTACAAGCGGTTTCTGTTTTTGTGAGTATGTGAAGCCTCTTTCAACAAAGTAGGAGGATGGAAATGCAATGAAGAGCAGTTTGGCTCTTCTCCAAAGACCAGGAAACTTTGTATGGCAGTGTAGCCACATACCACAGAAGCTGACATTTTGGAAAAGCATTTTTGCTTTTTCATTCTAAATTTCGATCATTTCTTCTTGCAAGCTCCCTTCCTGTTCCTCTATCTTGCAAATAAATGGGTTATATACAAGTCTGGAATTTCCAGATCGTTCAATATCCTTGAATCGATTCTGAAAATCCTTCTTCAGTGCCTGCAGGTGTAAGAAGCACACTTGCAAATCACCGTCTGTAAGAGAGAGTGCCATACTTTGCATGTAGAGAAATTGTGAGAACGTTCGTCTCCCCATATTTTGCTTATATATTTCCAATTTTCCAATAAAAGTGGACCCTGCACTTCTCGCCTGGATTAAATTGAAATTCTCACCCTGCAATTCCCAAGCTCTTGTCTGCTTTGAGCAAAAAATCAACCAGTGTCAAAAAAAAATCAAAGAAACGTTTTAAGTAACAGCCTTTTGACAACCAACACATTTTACTGTGAAGAAGCAATTGTTCAAACTATTCATTGTTATCTTAGCAAAATGGCCAAAATTCTGCTATTTAATGGATGAGCTTTAATTTTGCTGACAGCAGATATTACAAGAGTCATGCTTGAAATAAGCCACTGGCTGAGGTTTTTGGCTGAGAGATGTTGATGATGAATTACACAATGGATTGCAAACAGACTTGGAATTTCTTTTTTCATAAAGACCACTAAACCAGCATGGTGATCTGTCATATATGGTGCTCCATCTGTTGCACAAGAAATCATGTTCCAAATCGAATACTTTTGTCCTCAGTATACATTTTGAGCTCGTCGTAGATTGATTCTCCATTGATATTTATTTTTAACTTTTTACAAGAGAATCTCTTCATAAACGTTTCCATATTTAATAAATAATACAAATTCCATTAGCAATGCCTCGTGGTCTCGCACAGTTAACTCATCCAGCTGTGTCCCAAATTCCGTTTTTTGTAGCTCCGTGCATAGTTGATACTTAATGTTTTCACTCATTTCATCAATACGATGAGCTACAGAGTTATTACTCAGAGGAATTGATTTTAAAATACTGGTATCCATTTTGAGAACACTGGTGAGCACTTTTGATATAGCAGGCATTATTAATTTTTCACCAAATATGAGTTTTTCCACACTTTACTATCATTTTGGAAATGTTATAAGAAGCAATGAGACCACTGTCAAGGTCATTTTTACTTTCTTGGCAAATGACTTGAGTGTGCAGCACTTTTCAAATGCTTCTTTCATCTTCTGGGACTGAGTAATACCATAAGTAGCCTTTTCATGGTGTCTTTTACAGAAGTGTTCCTGCAATCTTGATGGTTTCATGGCTTCATTAGACAGTACAGTATTACAAATAAGACACATGGGGTTTTGCTTATCTGATAGGAACAGAATAAAACCGTATTCCAGGTGTGTGACATTGTATTGGTGCACTTTCTGTGGTTTTTGTTTCTTAGTGGGGTTAGAACTTAAGGCTTTATCCTTCAGAGATCGCGGAGTACGTATTTATCCATTATTAACAGGGCTAAATTAAAATAAAATATTAACACAAACAGGATGTTGATGATGGCAGTGAGTTGACACAGTCAGTGCCTCAAGTCAGGGTGCCGCTTACCGTCCCAGCCAAGAATCTTGAACATCCCCCAGTGACTTCTATTTCCCCTAACGTCCCCTTAGGACATGTAACCACCCCCATTGGCAATCACTGGACTAATCTATTTAATCCCTCCCAGAACTCAAGCCCTTCAATGCAGGAAACATCCTGGTAAATCGATGTGGTGACTCACATCTCCAATTCTCATTTCTGTCCCGTTTCACAGCAGTTCTGTTCATGGGCTCAACTTTGTTTTTGTTCACCGTTAGATGACAAGAATGTTGTCCTTGCACTGGAAGAGGTTGAGAGGAAATCTGACAATCTTGTACATCTCCATCAATGTATAGAGAGGTTATGAAAAAGAAGCCTAGCATATAGTTTAAGAATCTAGCGACAGGAAGTTAAAGCTTAGAATACAGAGGTGATGAGAAGAAAAGTTCAAGGAGAGGGGGAGAAAGCAAGCTCCATAATGACAGGTGCAATTGTGTGCAGATTAATGAGGAAGGGTAGAACTGCACCTCCCCGTAAACAATGCTGTTACAGTTTACTTCCTTCTGCAAATGAGGAAGTGAAGTGGAGTGGAACCATTTTATTTACTCTGCTTCAGCTTGCTTCATTACTCTGTATAAACTGGGCTGATGGGAGAAAGACCATCAATAGGACTTAAAGAAAATGTTGAAAGAGCTTGATAAAGATCTTCCATCTTTGCAAATAAAGTCCTCAATACAGCAAACGGAGTAGAAAAGGTCAGCAATTTAGAAAATAAAGGATCAACATGCTACTGAAGTCCATCTAAAAGATGCTTTATTTGAATCATTTGGCCCTTCAAACCTGCTCCAGCATTCAATACAATCATGGTCTATCTTCCTTCTCATATTCCCATTATCCCAACATTTTTCCCTGCCCAAGAAAATAATAGGCAATAGACAATAGGTGCAGGAGTAGGCCATTCACTGTGATCATGGCTGATCATCCACAATCAGTACCCTTTTCCTGCTTTCTCCCCATATCCCTTGACTGCACTATCTTTAAGAGCTCTATCTAACTCTTTCTTGAAAGAATCCAGAGAATTGGCCTCCACTGCCTTCTGAGGCAGAGCATTCCACAGAACCATAACCCTCTGTGTGAAAAAGATTTTCCTCAACTCCGTTCTAAATTGTCTACCCCTTATTCTTAAACTGTGGTCTCTGGTTCTGGACTCCCCAACTTCGGGAACATAAATAACCTGAGGAAGTGAATTACTGGCTGTTTCTAAATTGACATTTTGCCAATTGAAGCCAAAAGAACCAATCTCTACAATAAAATGCAGTAAGGGTTGGAAACATTCAGCAAGTCTAGCAGCATTTTTAGAAAAAGAAACAGTTAATGTTTCAGATTAAAGACGCTCTACCAGAGCTTTGACTTGAAAATGTTCACTTTGTTTTTCTTTCTACTGATGCTGCCTGACCCGCTGACCACTTCCAGCATTTACCGGTTTTACTTCGGATCACCAGCATGGGCATTTTGTTTTTAGTTTCACATGTAGCTCAGGGCCTGGAGAGCCTCTTGCTCAACCTGCAGTGCGAGTTTCTGGTTTGAAAGCAGGTTGGGGACAAGGGTGGGAAGAGTAAGAAACCTGCATCTAAAAGAACGTGATGGGATATGCCAAGGTAATGGGGTGGACGTTGCTCTGTTACGTCACATGCACATCAAAGCAGTGCCAGTTTTGTCTGATATCATGGTATAATGATGTTCTAATGGGTTCACCTGCTGTGCAGGGTGCTCATTAGAATCTGCAATACCCAGCCTTCTATTCACTACTGTGCATAGAACATATTAAAGAAAAATCACGTGAGGAGACCAAACACGAGGAAATCTGCAGATGCTGGAGATTCAAGCAACACACACAAAATGCTGGTGGAACACAGCAGGCCAAACAGCATCTCTAGGAAGAAGCACAGTCGACGTTTCGAGCCGAGACCCTTCGTCAGGACTAACTGAAAGAAGAGATAGTAAGAGATATGAAAGTGGGAGGGGGAGGGGGAGATCCAAAATGATAGGAGAAGACAGGAGGGAGGAGAGAAGGAGCTAAGAGCTGGACAGGTGATTGGCAAAAGGGATACAAGGCTGGAGAAGGGAGAGGATCACGGGACAGGAGGCCTAGGGAGAAAGAAAGGGGGAGGGGAGTGCCAGAGGAAGATGGAGAGCAGGCAAGGAGTAATTGTGAGAGGGACAGAGAAAGAAAAAAGAGAGAGAGGAAAAAAAAGGAAAAAATAAATCCCTTACTATCTCTTCTTTCAGTTAGTCCTGACGAAGGGTCTCGGCCCGAAACGTCGACTGTGCTTCTTCCTAAGGATGCTGTCTGGCCTGCTGTGTTCCACCAGCATTTTGTGTGTGTTGCTTGAGAAGACCAAACATTCCTTTGCAATTCCCTTGCCAACAAATGCCTCCTGTCACACAAGGTCTTAGATGGGAGATCAGAAAACAACACTTAAAACGGGATGGGAAGCGGGAGGGCTGACTTCAGACAAACCTGTCCTTCAGTGCAGGTGCACCACATCCCAAAGAAGGCAACATACCTTTGTAGGTTGGCTATTGGAACAATACTAATGTCAATGAAAGTCCCTTGAAATAAAAAAAAAGATAGTCATATTTGTGAGATAAGAACAACCACCAGACTATCCAGAATGAGTGATGTAGTTGGCCCTTTAACCCTTGACCTCACCTTCACCCTCTGGAAAAGACTAACTCCTACATTTGAGGTTGCACTGTTCTCAAGGCACAGATCTGTGCAGCCGTTTAATCAAAGTGAGGTCAAAGGTTTATTAGTTAGCATTAGTATGACTGCAACACACACAAAATGCTGGAGGAACTCAGCAGGCCAGGCAACACCTATGGAAAAAAAGTAGAGTCGATATTTCGGTCCGAGACCCTTCAGCAGGACTGGAGAGAAAATAGACGAGGAGTGAAAGTGAGAAGGTAGGGAGAGGGAAGAGAGAAACACAAGGTGATAGGTGAAATGGAAGGGGGAAAGGTGTGAAGTAAACAGCTGGGAAGTTGATTGGTGAAGGAGATACAGGGCTGCAGAAGGAGAAATCTGATAAGAGAGGACAGAACGCCATGGAAGAAAGAAAGGGGAGGAGCAGCACTAAAGGGAAGCAAAGAAATAAAGTTGGAAAAGGGGATTTGGTATGGTGTAGGTGGGGAGGGGGGGGGAGCATTACCGGCAGTTCGAGAAATCGATGTTTGTGCCATCAGGTTTGAAGCTATCCAGACGGAATATAAGGTGTTGGTCCTCTAACCTGAGTGTGGCCTCATCGCGACAGTAGAGGAGGCCGTGGATTGACACGTCGGATTGGGAATGGGAAGTGGAATTAAAATGGGAGATCCTGCTTTTTCTGGCGGACAGAGCATAGGTGCTCGGTGAAGTGGTCTCCCAATCTCTGTCGGGTCTCACCAAAAGCAGGATCTTCCAATGGCCACCCAGTGGTTGGAGGAGAAACACCTTATATTCTGTCTGGGTAGCCGCCAACTGGATGGTATGAACATCGGTTTCTCAAGCTTCTGGTAACGTCCCCCTCCACCTCTCTTCACCATTCCCCATCCCCTTTTCCCTCTCTCACCTTATCCCCTTTCCTACCCATCGCCTCCCTCTAGTGTTCCTCCTCCCTTTTCTTTCTTCCATGGCCTTCTGTCCTCTCCTATTGAATTCCACCTTCTTCAGCCCTGTATCTCTTTCACCAATCAACTTTCCAACTCTTTACTTCACCATCACCCTCCCCCCCTCCTGGTTTCACCTATCACCTTGCATTTCTCCCTCCCCTCCCACTATCTTCTAACACTGACTCCTCATCATTTTTTCCTCCGGTCGTGCTGAAGGGTCTCGGCCTGAAATGTCGCCGGTACTCTTTTCCATAGATGCTGCCTGGTCTGCTGAGTTCCTCCAGCATTTTGTGTGTGGTGCTTTGGATTTCCAGCATCTGCAAATCTTCTTTTGTTTGTGATTAGCATGACTGCCTTTTGGCAAACTTGCAGAACTTTGATGTACCATCTCACAGATGTAACATACAGCTAGAGTTCACAATAGTAACTTATCTTTCTGTTCACAAGGAGCGAGCAACAGGACGCTGAATGTCCAGCCCAATCTGTATGTTATTTGAGAATGGGTAATGCCCCAGAGATAACAAGAAGTTCACCTTCCTTCATTTAGTGTTACCTTTTACATCCACCTCTGGGTGTGGAAGTGTTGTTGCTTTCTCATTTCATCTAGTGAATGACACCCCCGCATAGCAGCACCTCCCCTGGATCTGTACTGAGATGTCTGCATACATTAGTGGAACAGCCCTGTTCATTATGGGCATAGCCCTTTCCATCATGGACTGCAGACATCCCACCCTGCAAAAACTCATTTCAGGGAGGTAGCACCCCCACCACCCTATATCACCCCCCCCGCCCCCCCCCCACCCCCGGTCGACCTCCAAGGGTGTATGTAATACTTTGTTTAGTGATTTTGTCTAATCTGTAAACCAAGTTGGGTATATGCAGAAAATGTGACATTAAGATATGTACTTTATTATATTATTTTATATTATCATGTTTATTCTATTACACCTTTAAGCAAGTCTACAGGGAGTTTGGCCTCATCACGTAGGACATCAATAGAGTAGCTCCTTAGCAGCTAGCCAGCTAGTTTAAATAATGTTAGCTATGCTAATGAACAAATGACACCTGTTAGACTCACCTCAACATGTCTTTTACACTTTAACCCACCATGGGCAATAGAAAAGTCACAGTTGCAAACAGTGCAGCGAGCAACAGTGTCATTATTTTTGAGGTCGACTGTAAAGCCCGCCCACAGAGAAAACTGATAGGTCCACTTAGCACGAAGAGAGACCAATCAGGATGCCCGTTCTCGCTCTCTCTCTCTCAAAATAATCGATTTCCGGGATATTGTATATAATTTCAGAGCGTCGGGGAGCCACTATCAATTTGCGGGAGACTCCCGGAACTTCCGGGAGTGGTGGGATGTCTGCGATGGCATCTACATGGAAACTGACTCAAGATGGCGACATCTGCCACCAAGCATCCCCGCCATCTCGGCAATGCTCTCTTATTTCTGCTACCCGTCAGGCAGGCGGTATAGGAACCTGAAGTTCCACACCACTAGGTTCAGGAACAGCTACTAACCCTGACCCTACCTCAGCAGGACAGATCCTGTCGCATTACTGAGCACTTGTCTCAGACTGTTTTTTTCCCCCCTAAGTATGGCTTTTCACAGCCTTCTCTCTTTTCTCTATCTTATATAATATATGTTTTGTGTGTTGTCTGAACCTGCGTGCCAGTGAAGTTGCTGCAAACAGACTTTTCTCATAGTACTGCCCTCACCACACTTGCGCACATGAGGATAGGCTACTCTGGAGGTTGTGTGGACTTAAACCCACTCAGCTGATTGACGCCTTCACCGAACTAACAGACTGAACTCCGGTCCCCCAATACATCTCTGTCTCATTGTTTGATCCCACTTTACTGAGGAGGCTTGGACTCACCCTTCCTTTCAGCAAGCCCAGCAATGAAATCCCAAGCACTGTTTATTCCTCTGACCACATGCCAACTATGCCTAAATAATTTTGGTGCATATGTAACCAGGGGTTTGGAGTCCCTGAACAGTCTCCAGATCTCTGTCTGTATTTTCAAGCACATTATTACACAACGAAACACATTAAACCCATTCTGAGTCCCTGCACAATCTCCAGATCTCCGTCCGTATTTTCAAGCACATTATTACACAACAAAACACATAGTAGTCCGAAGCCTAGAGCACTCTACACTGAGATGTGGAGGGATGGGAGTAGAGCCCTTTCCTCTACCAAACCAATCACGGCCCACGCAACAAAACAGTAAAACAGAAGCACTAGTCATGACTTTATCATTTTAGCTCCAATATGCAATGCTTTAATAGATCGATTTATTATATATTGGGTTGGGAAGGTTTCAACGATCCTGTTTGATCATTTTATTTTGAAAGCTGCTGTTTCCTCTTTCACTTCTACAATATACTGTAATTGATCACAAGGCCAGTCATAGCAACAGCCTCATCCTGACCAATCTAATGTGTATTCAGAGTGTATTATTTATACTTAAAAAACTGATCGCTGAGCAGCCAATCCTATTCTTTAACTACCAAGCTGACAGTCATAATGAAATGTAGTTATACAAAATTGACTGCAAGGTAACACAACGCAGAAAATGTTCAGTTCACCTGAACCAGTTTGGTCAATAATTACCCTGCTTGTGAACAAAAATGTCCCTGAAGCAATAAATCTTCTCACTCCTTTTTTGATTCATCAACCCACATAATCAAATGCTGACATGCTTTGTGTCCTTTGTACGAATTCCAGTCACAGGATGTTTTGGCAGAGATGATTTTCTTGCTCTCCTGTTATAAATCAAACTCAGTTTTGAATCGATTAGCCCGATCTCATCACCTATTTCACCCACACAGTTCTTGTAACCCAAGAGCACTGGGAAAAATCTGATTCTACCTTTCTTCAGCGCTCACCATTTTAAATTCTCATGGGACCACAATCTTCATTGTTTGACCATCAGGTGTCCTGAGTTTGAGCCTTTATTTTCATACTTCCAAACAACACGGCGCAAATTCTGAACTGTCTTTTTATAGTGCGGGAAATCCAGTAATGGATATCATTTTTGTTTCAGTTAGGGCACATGATTACACCAGTTTATATATTCTCTGCCTCTTCTTACAGTGTTCAGGACATCACCGGGCCATGATCAGCAACCTGTTCCCTTCACTCATTGCTGCAATTCCCAGCCAACCACTGTTACTGCATCAAGATAAAGAGAGCTGAATGAGTTGACCGCCCAGAGAATATAGACCACTACAGCACTGGACAGGCCATTCATACCACGATGCCGTGCTGATCCTAATGCCAAATGATACCACACCTCTATATCTTCAGAACTATACCACTACCACACGACCGCACTGACAGCAATCTTCATGAAGTGATTTAATTAGCACACATCAACAACTCCATTCCTGCCACAAATATTCCATTCGCCACCATGCTCACCAACAGAACCGCTCGACAACCAAGGCCATAGCATCTGTCATGCACTTGGCCCTGACAAACCCAGAAAACAAGGACACTTATGTCACAATCACAGGAGATTCTGCAGATGATGGAAATCCAGAGCAACACACACAAAATGCTGGAGGAACTCAGAACTCCTCCAGCATTGTGTGTGTGTGTGTGTGTGTGTGTGTGTTGCTTATGTCAGAATGCTGATTCTGGATTTCAGTTCAGCATTCAACACAATTGTGCCACAGTGTTTACATAAGAACATAAGAAATAGGAGCAGGAGTAGGCCATCCGGCCCATCGAACCTGCTCTGCCATTCAATAAGACCATGACTGATCTGGCCACAACATCATCTCCACCTACCTGCCTTTTCCCCATAACCCTCAATTCCTCTACTATGCAAAAATCTATCCAACCTTCCTTAAATATATTTACTGAGGTAGCCCCCACTGCTTCATTGGGCAGAGAATTCCACAGATTCACCACTCTCTGGGAAAAGCAGTTCCCCCTAATCTCTGTCCTAAATCTACTCCCCCGAATCTTGAGGCAATGTGAACAAATTCCCACTCCTCAGCCTAAGTATGCAATGGTGGAAAACTTTGTCACATGGTGTGAGCAGAATTATCTGCAGCTTAATGTGAAAAAGACTAAGGAGCTGGTGGTAGACCTGAGGAGAGCTAAGGCACCGGTGACCCCTGTTTCCATCCAGGGGATCAGTGTAGACATGGTGGAGGATTACAAATACCTAGGGATATGAATTGACAATAAACTGGACTGGTCAAAGAAGGCTGAGGCTGTCTACAAGAAGGGTCAGAGCCATCTCTATTTTCTGAGGAGACTGAGGTCCTTTAACATCTGTCGGACGATGCTGAGGATGTTCTACGAGTTGGTGGTGGCCAGTGCTATCATGTTTGCTGTTGTGTGCTGGGGCAGCAGGCTGAGGGTAGCAGACACCAACAGAATCAACAAACTCATTCGTAAGGCCAGTGATGTTGTGGGGATAGAACTGGACTCTCTCATGGTGATGTCTGAAAAGGGGATGCTGTCCAAGTTGCATGCCATCTTGGACAATGTCTCCCATCCACTACATAATGTACTGGTTGGGCACAGGAGTACATTCAGCCAGAGACTCATTCCACCGAGATACAGCACTGAGCGTCATAGGAAGTCATTCCTGCCAGTGGCCATCAAACTGTACAACTCCTCCCTTGGAGGGTCAGACACCCTGAGCCAATAGGCTAGTCCTGGACTTATTTCCATCTGGCATAATTTACATATTATTATTTAATTATTTATGGTTTTATATTGCTATATTTATACTCTATTCTTGGTTGGTGCAACTGTAATGAAACCCAATTTGTCCATTCAGAAATCTGAAGGCAGAGGGGAAGAAATTGTTCCCAAAACATTGACTGTGTGTCTTCAGGTTCCTGTACCTCCTCCTTGATGGTAGCAATGAGAACAGGGGATGGCCTGGGTGATGGGAGTCCTTTTTGAGGAATCATCCTTTGAGGATGTCCTTGATGCTGGGGAGGCCAGTGCCCATGATGGAGCTGGCTGATTATACAACTTTCTGCAGCTTTTTCTGATCCCGCGCAATGCCGACTCCATACCAGACGGTGATGCAATCAGTAGAACGTTCTCCATGATACATCCGCAGAAATTTGCATGAGTCTTTACAGGGTCCCCTGAAGATTAACTAGCCGGTTGAGCCAGTGGTAAGGAAGGCAAATGCAATGTTAGCATTGATTTCCCAAGGACTAGAATATAAGAGCAAAGGACGTAATGCTGAGGTTTTATAAGGCCTTGGTCAGACTGCACTTTGGAGTATTGTGAGCAGTTTTGGGCCCTTTATTTAAGAAAAGATGTGCTGGCATTGGGGGTTCACAAGAATGATTATGGGAGGAAAGGGTTAATGTATGAGGAGCATTTGATGACTCTGGCCTGTACTCGCTGGAGTTTAGAAGAATAGAGGGAATCTCATTCAAACCTTTTGAATATTTCAATGCCTGGATAGAGTGGATGTGGAGAGGATATTTCCTAAAGCGGAGGTGTCTAAGACCAAGGCCTCAGAATAAAGAGATGTCCATTTAGAACAGAGAGGAGGAGGAATTTCTTCAGCTAGAGTGTAGTGAATCTGTGGATCTCATTGACATGGATGGTTGAAGGCCAAATCATTGGGTATATTTAAAGCAGAGGTTGATAGGTTCTCGGTTAGTCAGGGCATCAAAGGTTATGGGTAGAAGGCAGGAGAATGGGATGGAGGGGGATAATAATTCAGCCATGATGGAATGGTGGAGCAGACTCAATAGGCCAAATGGCCCAATTCTGTTCCTACGTCTTGTGGTCTTATACCAAGTCCCCTCAAACTCCTTCTTTGTAATTGAATCAATATATTGCACCCAGGATAGATCTTCAGAGATGTTGACATCCAGGAACTTGAAACTGTTCATCTTTTCCTCTGTTGATCGCTTAATGAGCGTGTTCCCTTGATTTCCCTTCCTGAAGCCCACAATCAATTCCTTGGTTTTACAGATGTTGAGTGCAAGGTTAAGATTGCAACGCCACTCAACCAGCTGATCTATCTCACTCCTGTACGCTTCCTCGCCACCATCTGAAATTCTGCCAATAATAGTTAAGTCATTGGCAAATTTATAGATGGCGTTTGAACTGTACCTAGCTATATAGTCGTGGGCGTAGAGAGAGTAGCGCAGTGGCTTGAGATATGCCAGTGGCTACTCCTGTCAGCGAGATGATATTTCCGATTCATACTGACTGTACTCTCCTGATGAGAAAGTCAAGGAAAGCAGATGCCGGCAGAGCACATCCTAACATGCTACATCACTGCATGGTACGGAAACTACACAGCAGTGGACAGGAAATCTCTACAACAGGTAGGCAAAACTGCCAGCACATCACCGGCACCATCTTACCCACCATCAGTGACATATATACAGAAGATGGCTAGCAACATCATGAAGAATCCCGCCCACACTGGTCATGAACTGTTGGTCCCACTCCCATCAGGGAGGAGGCTACGTAGTATTCATGCCAGGACCACCACACTCAAGAAACAGTTACTTTCCCCAAGCAGTTTGTCCTGATCGACGCTAAATTTCACACATTACCAAATGTATCATGTGCATCCTTCCATTCTCTTCATATTCATGGACAGCATCTATCTAACGGGTTCAGAAACTCCACCAAACTGCCTGCTCACACTACCTTGGTAACCCATTCCAAGCACTTCCCACTCTCTGCATAAAGAAACATGCTCTATACATCACCCATGCCTGAGAGCCAGGTGGGACAGGTTTCAAGTAGTAAACGGGTCCCAAGGCATATATCCTAAGACTCCAGCGCAGACTTCCTTGACAGGCTTTAACAGTTTGCCAACTGCTAAAGCCTTTTATCAATTCTTAAGATGTCTCTTGCTGGTGATTGCTAACTTCTCAAAAATATTGTAATTTAAACCATCTTTAAATACTAACAAATAATTGTTTGCCCATTTAGAAATTTGTATGGGTTCCCAGCACAGCTGTTTTTATCAGAAAATCTAGTGATAACATTTGAACACACATGCACACATATACAAATGAAGAGATAGGGAGACACACATACAAGCCCTAACAAATTGTAGGACCTCAAAGTTTTCTCTTTTTGTGATTTGGAACTAATCCATTTTCCTTCAGCTTACTCAATATATTTGATCTTTCCTTTTAATCTGAGGTCACTCATTTGACCTCAGCATCATTATTAAAAGAACTCATAAACTATTTGTACAGTTTTCTCATCGACAGCTACCAATATATGGCCTATTCCTCGCAGGGCCTCCATGCCTTTCATATCATGAACATATTGGTTGGTAAAGTGCTCCTCTACTTTCAAAATTTCTTTTGAAAAAAAAATTCTGGCGCACTCTTACGTATTTTGATCTTCAGGATAGTCCAATTCTTCTAGAATTAAATATAAATCTCCAGGAGAGTAGCAATAGCAATCCAAGACACAAATGGGCATTCTGAATGCCAAATCTAACCAGAGCAGCTGGTGTTTAAAATCCCAAAGAAATGTACATTTGCCTGCTGAGTTGTACAGTCGCACTCTCTCTGCATTCTCAATGGCTGTGACTTCACGATGTAAAGATTGTTGTGACTGTGGGCATGCTTCACAGACATGCGGGCATATACACACTCATGCGCGGGCACACACACACCTCACGTACATATACAAACACACCCACATACACCCACACAAATATACAAACACACACACACATAAACATACAGTTCTCCAGATTAAGGATGAATCACTTCCTCTCTTCCTTTGATGTATAAGTAGATGTGACCAATGTAAGAAGCACAAGATAGGGCAGGACATGGCAGTTGGGACAGGTAGCTGTGCAGTTTGTGAGGTTTACACCGAGCTTCTGTGAGTTTCTGGTTACGAGGATCCCAGTACCATCCTGAATGCTCCTTTGTATGCCTGGTTTTGAATGGGGCCTGCCCAACAGAATAACATGGATGCAAATAGGGCCTCAGCTCGAGAGGTGTTGAGCAGGAAGAGGATACAGATGTTGGATTGCTTATTCTTTTGGTGGATTTGGAACACTCTGAGAAGCCTGTGTTGGTGGTATCCGTTCAATGCCTTGAGGCAGCAGACGTAGATAATCTCAGACTTGGAAGTGTATATGAGAGATTCAGGTTCAGATTACTTTATTGCAATACACTAGGGTGCAATGAAAATTCTTGCTTGCATGAAGTCCTCAGAGTAAACAGCACACAGGTTAAAATAAATACAGCAATGAGCACAGGAAATCACTGTTCCTGGTGGACCATAGGTTTGTGCCAGGTTGGAGCTAATGACTTTCAAGCACACTTTCACTCAGTTGGCAGAAGACGCTGCTGGTGCACTGGACGTGATGGTGGATTTCGACGCAAGTGGTTCCCAAGATTATGGAAGTTGTGCCTGGGTCATACAAAGGGCTGTTTATATTGGAGGGCAGTGTTATACAATGGGGGCAGGTTTGGTCTCGAGAACATTGAATACAAGGCACAACCCCTCATTTGTTTCTGCAAACGGTGGCATGGGGCTCAGGTACCATGTGTGAAAATGCATACCTTCTTCTATAAACTGCAGTTCAACTGCTGGGGTTGGGATGACCGTGGGAGAATCTGGAAGAAGTCTGTTAGAGGTGAGGTCCAGCACAGTGTGAGAAAGATTGAAAGAAAGGTTGGGGAATGAAGTTGTATTGGCCTTGATTTTCACTTAGATTAGTTCTATTGTAGACCATTGATTATATCACAGATGCAAGCCACCATGAAGCAGGTATAAGTCGGAGATAAGGCAGAAATTCCCGTGAGCAGCCAAGTTTGTGACTGTCTCAGACGCGCACACCAGCACACACAGAGTGTTCTTATTTCTTAACTAGATAGGGTAAAAATAGATTTCAGACAAAAGAGACTGCAGTTGTTGGAATCTGGAGCAACAAGTATTCTGCTGGATGAACTCAGAGGGTCAACCCGCATCCGAGGGAGAAAAGGAATTATCAATATTTCAGGTTTCCAGTTACTAAAATTTGGAAATGTCCACATGATTAAGCTCATTATTTTTTATATCTTCAGATCCAATCTCAAGTACACACTGAAAGGGTTTTCAGTTTAATTGCTTAGCTTTGGAGAAACAGCCAGAGTGGAAGATTTGTGAAAGCTGAATTCTGGGTACTCCTTAACTACTATAAGTCAGGAGCAATGTTCTATTACTCTGGCAAAATGTTCTCAATATGCTGCACCACAATGATTACAAGTGTAAGGACCTTTTTTTTTAATAGAAAGTGGCTTTGAAAAACTCATGAACTTACAGCAGATTACATTTTGTGTCATAATGCACTTTCTGTAAAATATGAAGGTAGAGGAGATCTTAATGTACATGCAGGAAGTGCAATCCAGAAAGATTCTGTGAAAAAGTTATATCCTTGTTTACTCTAAGGAATGCACCTCACAAACTGTAGACAGCAGCAGAAATTGGGAAAATTAACCATAGTGCTGTTCACCAATTAAGCTGTGGCAGTGTAGACTGTGGTGACAAAAAGCATCTAAGATTTCTAATACTTTCAAAAACTACAAGAACCATCTCAATGGATGGATGTATCAGTGCAAAGGCTTTGGGACCAAAGTAACAAGGACATTTGCCTGATCTTCTTGAATATCTGCAAATTTTTCGTTGGATCAGTTTATGTCTGTTAAGGGAAATAGAAAATAGTCCGAGTGGATTTATTATTATCCCAAGTCACATCCAAGACAAACGTGACTTTCCTGATTTTTGCAATGATAACTTCAAGACAAGAAAGCATTGCTCTCAGCATTTCAGATATTGAAAAATGTAACGCAAAATAGGTGTTAACTTATGTAGTTGATCATTCACGAGTCACATTTAGGAAGAACTGAAATAATTAAATGACAGAATGATTGTTTGAATAGTGAATATAGAACACAGAAGAGTACAGCTCAATATAGGCTCTGCTGCTGACAATGTTGTGCCGAGTTTTTAATCTACTTCAAGATCAATCTAACCCTCCCTCCATTCTATTGTCTTTCATCCATATGCCTGTCTAAGTCTCCTAAATGTGTCTAATGTATCTGCTCCTACCACCACCGCCCACCATTCTCTGTGTAAAAAAACCTACCTCTGACAACCTCTCTATAATTCCTCCAATCCCCTTCAGATTTTACCCTCTCGTATTAGTGATCTCCACCCTGGGATAAAAGCACTGGCTGTCCACTCAATCAGTGCCTTATCATCTTATACACATCTCATCCTCTTTCGACTTGAAAGCCTTAGCTCAGTCCTCATAAAGCATGCTCTTCAATCCAGGCAGCGTTCTGGTAAATCTCCTCTGAACCTTATCTAAAGCTTCCACATCCTTCCTATAATGTGGAGACCAGAACTGAACACAATATTTCGTGTGTGTGCTAACCAGAGTTTTATAGAGCTGCAGCGTTACCTCACGGCTCTTGAACTCAATCCCCTGACTAATAAAGGCCAACACATCATACGGCTTCTTAACAACTCTACCAACTTGCGCAGCAAATTTGGGGGATCTAGGGGCATGAATACCAAGATCCTTCCATTCCTCTACACTGCTAAGAACCCTGCCGTTTACCCTGTAGTTCAACCTTCCAAAGTGCATTTCTTCACACTTTTCTGGATTGAGTTCCATCTGCCACTTCTCAGCCCAGCTCTGTATCCTATCAATGTCCGGTTGTAAACTATGACAACCTTCTACACTATCCACAACTTCATGTCCTCTGTGAACTTACTAACCCAACCTTCCACTTCCTCATCCAAGTCATTTATAAAAATCACAAAGAGCAGGGGTCTCAGACAGATTCCTGTGGAACACCACTCGTCACCGACCTCCATGCAGAATATGCTCCATCCACTACTATTCTCTGCCTTCTGTGGGCAAGCCAATTCAGAATTCACACAGCCAAGTTTCCCTAGATCCCGTGTCTCTTGACTTCCTGTATGAGCTAGCATGGAGAACCTTGCTAAATGCCTTACTGAAATCCATATGCACCATATCCACTCTTCTGCCTTCATCAATTTGTTTTGTCAATTCCTTGAAGTGAGACACAACCAGCCCTTCACAAAGCATGCTGACTAACCCTTTTGATACAACACTGCTCCAAATTCTCGTAAATCCTGTTCCTAAGAATTCCCTCCAATAGTTTGCCCAGCACTGATATAAGACTCACTGGTCCATAATTCCAGGATTATCCCCATTACCTTTCTTGAGCAAACGAGTAACATTTGCCATCCTTCAGCCTTCTGGAACTTCCCCTGTGACTAGTGAGTGTGCAAAGATCATTGTCAAACCTCTTTTCTCACCTCCCGTAGTTAACTGGGGTATATCCTATCTGGCCCCGAGGGGCTTGTCTATCGTAATATTTTTCAACAGTTTCAGCATATCCTTTTTCTTAACATTGACATGTTCCAGCATATGTCCATTCTACGATGTCTTCACTTCAAGGTTTCTCTCTCTGGTGCATACTGAAGCAAGACATTCATTAAGGACCTCATCTACCTTCTTTGATTCCAGACATATGTTTCTTTTCTCCCTGTTTGGTCCTGCCCTCACTCTAGTCATCCTTCTGCTCTTCATGTTCAACACATGTAGAATGCCTTGGGGTTTTCTTTAATCCGACTCAACAAGGCGTTCTCATGTCACTTTAGAGCTCTACTAAAACCCTTCTTAAGCTCCTTCCTGGCTACCTTATAATTCCTCAAAGCCCTGTCTGATCCTTGCTTTCTATTCCACATCCATTGCCATCCATGTTTCCTTCACCCTCTCATCCTTTTGCCTAGCTCAGTGGGACAAACCTATCCAGATCCCCATGCTTCTTGAACAAACTCCATATTTCCATTTTGAACCTTTCCAAACTCTGCCTTCTAATGGGCACCCTGATGTCACTGTTGCAATTGGGGGTTTATGGAACACTCCTAATAGAATGATTGCTTCCTTCCTGTTTCTGACTTCCACCCATACTGACTCAGTAGATGACCCCTCCACAAGGTCCCCCTTTTCAGCATTTATGACACTATCCCTGATTACCGATGCCACTCCCCCAACTCTTTTACCTCCATCCCTTTCCCTCTTGAAACATCCAAAATCCTGAACATCCAGCAGCCATTTCTGCCCTTGTGACAGCAAAGTCATAGAAGGTCTTCATTCTAAAGTGAAAGAAAGGGGGCTAGTTCCATTAAAGGCTAGTTCGGCTATTTTGTGCAATTTCTCTTCACCTGATGCAAAAACCGGAGCAGGCTGTTTATGCACTATCAACCTTCAATGTATAACATGTGAAATGATAGCTTTTCAAGATATCTATTTTATTGATCCTCTTGCCAAAGAGTGAAGTGAAATGGTCTGAGCTTGAGAAGTTGGCCGCAGGCTTCTTGCATCTTGGTAGGCCACATGAGTACTATATTGAGATATTATGATATTACTATATTACTAGATTGTTTCAAAAGAGCAAAATAAATAGACCAAAGATAGCAACACACATCAAAGTTGCTGGTGAACGCAGCAGGCCAGGCATGACTGTACCTCTTCCTAGAGATGCTGCCTGGCCTGCTGCGTTCACCAGCAACCTTGATGTGTGTTGCTTGAATTTCCAGCATCTGCAGATTTCCTCGTGTTTGCGAGACCAAAGGTAGAGAGGCTTTCGTTAAACAGAAAGTTAGAAGACCCACTTGGTTAAACCCTTGTCTCTTGTATGTTAAATCCCATTCTCTAGAACCCACAATCTCAATGGTTTTCAGATTGATGACTCAAGCTTTGGGGCAAAGAAAAAGAGTGAGCGCAAGTGTTGCAAAAGTTGAAGTACAGATAAAGCTGAACTACAGAATACCACTCCAAGTTTACCAGTACACCAAAAAAGTCCCCCGAGATGCTGAAGCTGAAGTAAGTAAGAGACAATGGCCAATGGTATTCCACTACGGCAGAACCAACCTCTAAAATATGGTAAATTTGTCTAATTAGTGTTATATGCATCATTATCCAAAGTATGATTTTAATAATGAAATTAAGTAAGACACATGTGCTTGCTCAGACAAAAGGTGTTTAAGCTATAAGTAGCTTAATTCTAAACTGACTTTGTAAAAATATGATTCACATTGCAACTAGGTATTTTGCAATGTTGTTCATGTCAGCATCCGGAGACAACCGGTGCTTTCCCCGGGAAGGACATATAGACTCCTCACAGAATGACGTCGGAATTGAACTCTGAGCTGTAATAGTGTCGCACTAACCGTTATGCTATCATGGCACTCTCCCAGAGTACTGGACCCTCTCCACTTCCTTCTCAAGGAATGAGACACGAAAATCAAGCAACATAGACAAAAGCATTTTTGAATTTCTAAAAAAAAAATTTGATTGACTTAAACCCATGATTTGAACAATTTCTATTAATACTAGAATGTGCAGAACATTCACTGGATGTTAGGAAAAGTAAGCTGGAGAAATGGACTGACACGTTTCTACAGATCCAGTATTATCATCACCTTTGAACTTAGCATTGCATTCACATCAACAGGAACTCAAATATATTTGTTTTAATCTACAGTATTAGATTAAAGGGATGCTTTCACTTAGCTGGCTTGCTGGCTTGAACAGTAATCCCTGCGCAGGAAAGCAGTTATTGCAACAGCATGAAACGTCGAGTGTACTCAGAACCTGGCTGTCTTCCAATACCCACCCAAGTACAATAACCCAATTGCTCACAGTGTCAGCTGAAGATATAGGAAAAGTTTTGTAAACAGATCCGTATCATACTAAAAGAGGTTTCATTTGATAGTAACTGCTCTCATTGCTTAAGTTACTAAAGGAAGCACAGTGCATAGAAAAACAAATAATTGTATTTATTTAAAAGGAAGAAATGACAAACATTTCTATTAGCTCATACAAAATATATAAACTTACACTATGCCAGAAAGCTGAGACACAAACCATCCAAGGTTTTATCTGTGGTGAATTGTTTGATAGCTCATTGATTTCTTAACCAGTGTTATTCATTTTCTAGCCTTTGAACACTCCACTGTGAATTCCACTACCTGCCCCATCTAGGCATATGTAGGCTTCTACTTAACGCTGCACAAATACTAGATTGGGATGAGGAGGGCATCTTAAATGTGGAAAGAATTTACACATTCCCCACTTAACGTGGCTCGAACAACAAAAATTTTAAATTTCAGACAGCAAGGGATTGGTCTACAAATGCAGATCAAGTTGCAGTTAGGTCACTGGGGCTCTGATCTGGTTATTTAAGTCCAAGGTCCCTGTGTGGGAGCTGGGAATATCCTTCCCACCAAGCAAAATCTTCCAGAGATTTTCCCAGGATCAACGGGCCAAGCAAACAGCAGCTGCAATATTTATTTGTTCATTATTTTTATGGCTGCATGTGGTGACACCATCATACCCGGTCGGGTTATAGTTAATTAAACAGTTCCCCAAATAATCATGTCATTGGAGTTAACTGAAAATTATTTTACACCCAGAATTTGTCCTAACAATTATTCCACACATTTTATTGTTGAAGAGAAATAGTCATGGTCTTAAGTGAAGAAATTCTGTCAGGTTTAGCCTTGAGCTTTGCTGTTACCAACTCAAAGTTCTTCAAGACTCTGTAAATTTGATTTATTTATTTACAATTTTATGGTCGCTGGGAGACCTGTCTGCCTCAGCTCACCTTGGACTTAGTAAACTCAGTGGACACCCTGGGTTGGAACTGAGCAGCATAAACCATCTCCTTGAGCTTTGAACTTCCCTCACAACAAAGGGTCAATTATTCAGAGGCAAGTCAGGAGAAAGTAATTTTCCTGTAACTTGCACTTACTTGCAAAAAGGAACAGTCAAATAAAGTTTGTCTTCAATTGTCTAACAGCAAATCCGAGTTAATGGGAAGTGAATGTTGTTCTTGCCAAAATATCCAAAAGAATAAATACTTATTTCATCTTCTCATAAGAATATGTAGATGTGAATAGGTAGACGTGAATATGTAGATGTGAATTCGTATGTAGATGTAACATTCCATTTGAAAAAGGTTATTTATTGTTTGCCTAGTTCTTTGAAATTTCATTCCAGTCACTATTAACCTTTTTGGCACGATGCATAGAGTGGATTAAGACAATAAAGATTACAAAATATTAATAACCAAATTGGATAACACTGATTAACTGAACCACAACCATTTCAGTTAATTCTTAATGCACTGACCTCATACCAGGAAAAACTGAGCTTCCAGAAAGGCTGATCTGGATAGAGGAATGACTAACCGGGCTATCCAAGCACGGACAGTCCCATGACCAATTTCCAGTCAATGCTGAAGGTAACCAGCCAGGAGATGCCACAGTTGCATGTTAGTAAAAATTAGCCAGGATCCAAGCTCCCACCTGGCTTTCAAAGTCCTCGGATGCAAAGTCCATGACCTTGGATATTCAACGGCGGACGTGGGGAAGGTAATTTCACTGGGCTTCTCCTAACGATGCATTATTCAAGTTTATTCCGATCAGAATGAAGAAAGGAAATATAGAGTGGGCAGAAGTCAGGAAGAGTCCCCAGCAGAGTGCAGGGGCAAGCCACTGATTCCTTATGAGGCTGCAAGAATCATGGCTTTTTGACCTGTACAACCCTGCCTGGGCTGGTTCTGACAGGGCGGCACAAGAGACCGCAGGTGCTGGAATCTGGAGCCAAAAAAACAAATTGCTGAAGCAACGCAGTCAGTTATGAAGCATCCATGGAGGGACAATCGTGATACAGGGCTTCCACCCAAATTGTCAACCTGTCCCTTCCCTCCTGAGATGCTGCTCGACCCACCATGTCTCTCCAGCAGTTTGGTTTTAATTCTGGCAGGGGTTTCCGTGGTAAAGCAGCATTTGGGGGTAAATGCACATAAACTTTGAGCTGGTGTATGGATGACATTATTAGATCCTGCCATTCACAACTTACTGAGGCAAAATGACACTCAATACATGCAGCACAGAATAGGTGACTAACACATTGCCATCGGTCCTTACTTGCCCAGCAGAGCTCGGACAAGGAGAGGAGGTGAAATGCAGTGTTTTTCTTCTTTACTCCAAATGAGATTCTGTCAAAGTGATACCAATGGAACCTACACAGGTGTTTTCCAGTGATGGGGAGAGATTCTGCTCCTATGTCTTATGGGCTTATGTTCTTATGAAAAGAAACAATAGAGAGTTCAGGCGTCAGAGTGGATATTCCCAGAAAGTGAAACTGCACAAAATGCGGCACCAGACACTGAACTTCCGACGAGTCTCTTGAAGAAGGGACTTTCTACGACTTTGGAGAACGAACGTCTTGTTTTGCAAGTAGTACAACCGCGAAGCAGACAGGATGCAATAGCAAATAAGGCTAAGCCGATGGTATCCGTGCGGCAGCTGTTTAGCCTTCAGGAAAAGATCAACCTATGAGCAGCCCGAGGACAATGAAATGTGAACAAAACCATCAGCCGAGCCCAGTGTCTGGCTGATCCTGCCAAAGGGTTTACAGTTCCTGTAGTATGTTCCAGACTAAAGGCATCTAAAGGCATAGATATAATTTTTTTAAAAAACGATGTTAAACCTTTTTTCCCTTTCTCAACTCCGGATGGATTTGGAAGTGGGAGTCAAAAGTGACTCCCTGCAAAAACTAACCAAGGCTAAACGCTAATGAGAGTAAATATGAAACAGATACATTTCTATAAAGATTCTGAATTCTAAAAAAATATGCAATTAAGTGAGAACTCTCTAAAGTAAATACTAAAAGATTTTTACAGTGACAGAGTCTGAGCTAACAGGAAGGTCAGCGTAATGTGACCACACTCGGAGACAAAATAAAGTGATCTTCAGAGTTACAAATTAAACCCAGAGCAAGATTGTCGTCAACTTTAGTTCTGAAAGCCACAGAACCATGATCATTCCCTTTATGACAGGATCCAGCCTCAAGATGCAGCAGCAACAGGCTGCACTTTGGGAGTACAACCTTGACAGAGTGATACATTTTTAAGTACACTCCAACATGAGGGTGGAAAGCCCTCACGTGGGCACACTTTCTCAATTTGAACAAAATCAGCTGGAGAAGGGGTTAATTGGCATTCAGCGCAATGGTAAATCCCAGGAAGCAGCAGGCTATAATCAGAAACGGAACGCAAGTTCACAGATGAAGGTTAATGAAAGTGTCCAGAAAAGTAAACAGAACACTTGGGGGGGGTGTTCAATTCAGTGACAAACATATACAATTCTTAAAGAAGTTTAGATTGCAATGCCCACAAAATCACCCTTTGCAAAGGCTAATGTGGCAGAACTTGTTGCTTGGTGAGTACATGATTGCATTACAGTAAAATAAACAACACTATGAAACTGGAGGTGCTGAACTAAGACCTCATCATGTCCCATATTTGGTTTTCTTCCCCACCCCAGCCACTGATCTCCTCATTCCAAACCCATGATCAGACCTCTCTTACCTTTCTATTTACTGACCCGCCGACTTGTCCAGTTTTTTTTCCACAATCCTCTGCTCCACTTCATCATCCCACACTGCCCACCAATTACAAACAAGAGAAAATCTGCAGATGCTGGAAGTCCAAGCAACACACACAAAATGCTGGGAGAGCTCAGCAGGCCAGGCAGCATCTGTGGAAAAGAGTAGTCGATATTTCGGGCTGAGACCTTTCAGCAGGACTGAAAAGGGCCCGAAACATCGACTACTCTTTTCCATAGATGCTGCCAGTTCCTCCAGCATTTTGTGTGTGTTGTCCACCAATTAGCTGATTTCCCAACAATTAGCTGACCACTCCTTCGCCATCTCAACGTTTATACGATTGCTACTTCCGACCACATTCCCACACCTGATCCCTGATCCTAACCAGCCCAGGATCAGGCCTAAAACTGCCCACACTCTCTCCTGCCTGCTGTCACTCTCAGACAGCACGTTTTCTTTCAGCAATCATATGGGATCCTGGTGAGAGTGCACTTGGAAAATGGCGTACAGATCTGGTCCCTCTATTTAAGGCATACTATACTTGCAATAGAAGGGATGCAAAGAAGGTCCAACAGGCTGGTTCCTGGGGATGGAGAGATAATCTTATGAGGAAAGATTGTGGATTTGACTGCCCTCTTCAGTTAAAAATAATGAGAGATAATCTCAATGAAATAAGAAAAATTCTCATAGGACTTGGCAGGACAGATACAGGAATGATATGTTTCTATCCCTCTCCCTCCTGTCTTCTCCTATCATTTTGGATCTCCCCCTCCCCCTCCAACTTTCAAATCCCTTACTCACTCTTCCTTCAGTTAGTCCTGACGAAGGGTCTCAGCCTGAAATGTTGACTGCACCTCTTCCTACAGATGCTGCCTGGCCTGCTGCGTTCACCAGCAACTTTGATGTGTGTTGCTTGAATTTCCAGCATCTGCAGAATTCCTGTTGTTTGCGTTTAAATTCACTACTGCGAAGCCTCTTCCGGTGATGCCTACACCGAAGAAGTTTAGATCCTCTCTTCGACGGGAGTTCAGTGAAACCATCTCTCACTGCTCCCCATCTGTAATTTCTTCGGCTCTTCAACTTTTCGACCACACTTTGACTCAGACTTGCTATCACAGCCACATATCCTTTCTTGGAACGTGCCTCCGTCGCCAACTTACTCCAGTTGGCTTTAGGATTCGTTTCCAAGCCTCTCAATTTGGACCTTCTGAGGATCCCAGGTACTCACATTTTATTGACTCTGCCTCTCGCTGCTTCTCCCGTCAAGCTCTGAAGGCGACTCTCTCCGCCATGAGGAGGTATTTGGTGTCCCTATCCCAGACCCTTCCACACCTTCGGGACACTTTCTTCGCCGCCTGCAATGGTCCTGCCCGTTATTTCATTCTCCGTCAGATTCACGCCTGCAATCGCCGTTTTTTTGACTTTGTCATGTTAGGCAAAGATCGCAAGATGCTACATCTACGGACTCCAGAGCCTGCTGGCCCTGAAACTAGCAGGCATGAACTTCAGATTGCGGCCTCTGCCATTGATCTCACCGGCTCCAACACCTCAGGGCATATTCAAAACCCGGACTCCAGCAACGACCATGGACACCTTCACAGCGACTGCGCAACCACCAACTGTGACTCCAGCCTTGAACCCCAGGCTGGGTCTTTATGTGTTGCTGTTGCGACTCCCGTCTCCCCTTCCCCCACCAATACTCTGCAATCCTGTCTCCTTCAGATCCCATCGTCAGCTCCTGGGTACTCAGAGGCTCCATCTTCCTCTCACCCCAACCCCCCCCCCTCCACTGACACCCCCAGACTCCCCCCTCCTGCCTCTGATCCCAGCTCTCAAGATTCCAGCCTTGAACTCCAGGCTGGGTCTTTATGTGCTGCTGTTGTGACTCCCATCTCCCCTTTCCCCACCAATACTCTGCAATCCCGTCTCCCTCAGATCCCACCGTCAGCTCCTGGGCCCTCAGAGGCTCCATCTTCCTCTCATCCCAACCCTCCCCTCTCCATTGACACCCCCAGCCTCCCCCCTCACCCCTCTGATCCCAGCTCTCATCTGTGCCGGGTCTTTACCATTCCCTCCGACCTTCAACTGTCGGAGGCAGAACGCTCTGTTCTCAGTAAGGGCCTCACCTTTGTCCCCCTTCGCCCACACCCCAGCGAGTTCCGTGTTCGCCATGATGCGGAACTTTTCTTTCGCCGTCTCCATCTCCGAGCCTACTTCTTCGGCAAGGACTCTTCCACCCCCACCAATGACCCCTTCTCCCGTATTCAACCCTCCTCTTCTTCATGGACACCCCGCTCTGGTCTTCTGTCTGCTCTGGATCTCTTTATCGCTAATTGCCGACGGGACATCAACCGTCTCGACTTCACCACACCTTGTCCCCATTCCAACCTCACTCCTTCGGAACGCTCTGCTCTCCACTCCCTCCGCACTAATCCCAACCTTATTATTAAACCCGCCGATAAGGGGGGTGCTGTTGTAGTCTGGCGTACTGACCTCTACCTTGCCGAGGCACAGCGACAACTCGCGGATACCTCCTCTTATTTACCCCTCGATTGTGACCCCACTAAGGAGCACCAGGCTATTGTCTCCCACACCATCACCGACTTTATCCGCTCAGGGGATCTCCCATCCACTGCTACCAACCTTATAGTTCCCACACCCCGCACTTCCCGTTTCTACCTCCTACCCAAGATCCACAAACCCGCCTGTCCTGGCCGACCTATTGTCTCAGCTTGCTCCTGCCCCACCGAACTCGTTTCTGCATACCTCGACACGGTTTTATCACCCCTTGTTCAATCCCTTCCGATCAATGTTCGTGACACTTCTCACGCTCTTAAACTTTTCGATGATTTTAAGTTCCCTGGCCCCCACCGCTTTATTTTCACCATGGATGTCCAGTCCTTATATACTTCCATCCCCCATCAGGAAGGTCTCAAAGCTCTACACTTCTTTTTGGATTCCAGACCTAATCAGTTCCCCTCTACCACCACTCTGCTCCGTCTAGCGGAATTAGTCCTTACTCTTAATAATTTCTCCTTTGGCTCCTCCCACCCTCCAAACTAAAGGTGCAGCTATGGGCACCCGTATGGGTCCTAGCTATGCCTGCCTTTTTGTTGGCTTTGTGGAACAATCTATGTTCCGTACCTATTCTGGTATCTGTCCCCCACTTTTCCTTCACTACATTGACGACTGCATTGGCGCTGCTTCCTGCACGCATGCAGAACTCGTTGACTTTATTAACTTTGCCTCCAACTTTCACCCTGCCCACAAGTTTACCTGGTCCATTTCCGACACCTCCCTCCCCTTTCTAGATCTTTCTGTCTCTGTCTCTGGAGACAGCTTATCCACTGATGTCTACTATAAGCCTACTGACTCTCACAGCTATCTGGACTATTCCTCTTCTCACCCTGTATCTTGCAAAAACGCCATCCCCTTCTCTCAATTCCTCCGTCTCCACCGCATCTGCTCTCAGGATGAGGCTTTTCATTCTAGGACGAGGGAGATGTCTTCCTTTTTTAAAGAAAGGGGCTTCCCTTCCTCCAGTATCAACTCTGCTCTTAAACGCATCTCCCCCATTTCATGTACATCTGCTCTCACTCCATCCTCCCACCACCCCACTAGGAATAGCGTTCCCCTGGTCCTCACCTACCACCCCACCAGCCTCCGGGTCCAACATATTATTCTCCATAACTTCCGCCACCTCCAACGGGATCCCACCACTAAGCACATCTTTCCCTCCCCCCCCCCCCTGCATTCCGCAGGGATCGCTCCCTACGCAACTCCCTTGTCCATTCGTCCCCCCCATCCCTCCCCACTGATCTCCCTCCTGGCACTTATCCGTGTAAGCGGAACAAGTGCTACACATGCCCTTACACTTCCTCCCTTACCACCATTCAGGACCCCAAACAGTCCTTCCAGGTGAGGCAACACTTCACCTGTGAGTCGGCTGGGGTGATATACTGCGTCCGGTGCTCCCGATGTGGCCTTGTATATATTGGCGAGACCCGGCGCAGACTGGGAGACCGCTTTGCTGAACATCTACGCTCTGTCCGCCAGAGAAAGCAGGATCTCCCAGTGGCCACACATTTTAATTCCACATCCCATTCCCATCCTGACATGTATGTCCACGGCCTCCTCTACTGTAAAGATGAAGCCACACTCAGGTTGGAGGAACAACACCTTATATTCCGTCTGGGTAGCCTCCAACCTGATGGCATGAACATCGACTTCTCTAACTTCCGCTAAGGCCCCACCTCCCCCTCGTACCCCATCTGTTACTTATTTTTATGCACACATTCTTTCTCTCACTCTCCTTTTTCTCCCTCTGTCCCTCTGAATATACCTCTTGCCCATCCTCTGGGTCCCCCCCCACCTTGTCTTTCTTCCCGGACCTCCTGTCCCATGGTCCTCTCGTATCCCCTTTTGCCTATCACCTGTCCAGCTCTTGGCTCTATCCCTCCCCCTCCTGTCTTCTCCTATCATTTTGGATCTCCCCCTCCCCCTCCAACTTTCAAATCCCTTACTCACTCTTCCTTCAGTTAGTCCTGACGAAGGGTCTCGGCCTGAAACGTCGACTGCACCTCTTCCTACAGATGCTGCCTGGCCTGCTGTGTTCACCAGCAACTTTGATGTGTGTTGCTTGAATTTCCAGCATCTGCAGAATTCCTGTTGTTCAGGAATGTTATTTTCCTTGTCTGGGATGTTTAAAACAGAGTCACAATTTCAAAATAAGGAGTCAATCATTCATGATTGGGATGAGAAGGAATTCCTTTCCACAGAGTTTAGTGAATCTTTAGATTTCTCTAAGTGGGCTCAAAACAAAGTTAGTTTCTTAGACATTGAGTTGCTCGAGGTGTATATTAAATTAGCACAGGAACGTGATGCTATGGTAAAATATCAGACATGTTGAAAAGCAGAGTGTTATGAGGGGCCAAGTAACCTATTGCTGTTTGTATTTCTGACCCTCATATTGCGGAGAATATGCAATGTCCACTCAGTAGTGCCCGAGGTCTCAGGCTTGATGGAGGTTGTAGTCTGCGATTAACCTTAACGCTCTTCTAAAAGGATAAAAAATGGTTCCGTAGAATACCTTGTGCCAAGGGCCAAGAAGATGACTAACATTGATTAAATTAGGAAATGTCATCTGAAGTGTTTGGAAAGCTTAATATAAGTGGTGAGGTGGCAGTGTGATTCACATCAATATGACAAACCTCTGCAAAAGCATCAAGCTGTTGTTGCGTTGGCTGTTAGTGATACAAATAGCTTGTGAATTTCACATTTTTCCTCCCTGAGTGACGTTCAGTGTTACTGAAGCCAAAATCAGAGTAAAATCAGCTAACTGAAGGAACATTGAACTGTACAATGCAGGAACATGCTCTTCAGCGAATGACGTGCCTATCTAATTGAACTAACAATTAAATGGAAATCTAAACTAATCTCCTGCTTACACAATCCTCCATCTAAGATAATCTTAAATGCCTCCACCGCCATCCCTGGCAGTATACACTAGGCACCCACTACTGTCTGTGTAAAAATCTTGCACCACACAATCCCTTTGAACGTAGCCCTGTCATCTTAAATGCATGTCCTCAAATATTAAATACTTCAATATCTAGAGAGCATACATTTAAGGTGATAGGGACCAAGTTCAAATGAGATATGTCAGGCAAATTTTTTGTCTCAAAAGTACCTCAAAAAGATAATGGAATTCCTTAAACAGTGACCAAAATCCTTTTTTTTTGGTTTACCAAAACCATGTGATTATATCCAGAAAGGGTTAATTCAACATTCTTGCTCACAAATGGTGTGTATAAACTGAAAGCCTGTGGACACATTCCTGGCCAGCTCCGAGAGTAAATGTTTGGACTGTCCCTGTGTCAGTTTTCCTTTGTACGAAAAGGGAGAGCACCAGGGATTGGCAGTAGCAATCACCGTTGCTATGGACTTGCGAATACATTTAAACAATGTGTGTGCTAGACACTGAAGGACAAGGAGGAGAGAGGAGGGGAAAATGGTCATCATTGCTAACAATTCCTTACAGTCAATCAGCAGTCATGAAATGCTCTCCCTTCAATACAACTTAAATGCAATGGCAATGAAGTAAGGTGGATTCTGTGATCCCTGCAAACTCAGTGATGTTACCATTAACTTGAATCTGTTAAGTTTTTCAGAAAAGATATCTTTCAGGCAAAGAAAAACAAATGAATGGGGAAAAGTGACGCAAGAGATTCAGCAGATGCTGGGAATTTTGAGAAGCATGCACAAAATTCTGGGGGAACTCAGCAAGTCAGGCAACATCAGGCAGCAGGACTCTTGGCCTAAAGAGTTGACTGTTTACTTCCCCTCCATGAATGCTACCAGACCTGTTGAATTCCTCCAGCATTTTGTGTGCACTGAATGCGAAAAAGTAGAGTTCTTGCTGCAATTTCAAGTTTCTAAAGTGCAAATGTGCAATCAATGGTAAGGAAATTGAAAGACTATTATTAAGGAAGAGCATCAAGAAAATAATAGGGCTAGGCAAATTGAACATGGATTAATAAAGCAGAAATCATGTTTACCAGATCTTTTGAGTCTATTGAGGCTGCAACACACAGAATAGATAAGGAGGAATCAGTGAATGTGGTGTATTTTGACTAATGGGAGGTTTTTGATAGTCTGTAAGTGAAAATACACCACATTTTGTTGTTGATGGAGATTATGAAACAAAATCAGGGCACATAGGATCAAAGGCAATACAGAGTAGTGGAAGGAGTATTGTTAATTGGACAGAAAACAGATTAGGAATAAACTGACCATTTTTCAGGTTGAGAGTTTGTCACTATTGAGGCGCTGTAGGGATGATCGGTGGGGCCTTAGTTTTACACAATTATTTCAATGATGTAAATGAGGGATCAAGTGTAATATACACAAGTTAGCCAATGATGCAAAACTGGATGGCAACATTAACTATTAGTTGGATGCAGAGATGTGTCAAGGGGTTATGGACAGTTTAAGTAAGATCATGGTGAGTGGAACGTACTGTGGCAAACGTCATCCACTTTGGTATAAAAATATTAAAAATGCAGAGCCCCATCAAAGCCTTACGTCTAATTAAATGGTCTTGACATCTTACTGCATTTATAAAGGAGTCTGGTAAAGCTGTGCACGGATTATCACATTTGACTGCTCTATTAGAGGGAGTGTAATGAAGCCTTGCTAGATTGCTTCCTAGGATGGGAGGCTTGTCCAACGAGAAGTGACTAAGTCCACTGCCCCAGATACGCTCTAGAATCAAGAGAATGAGAGATAATCACATTGAAACACAAGTTACTTCATGGTTTTTACAGGATAGATGCAAGGATGTTATGTATTCTGCTTTGGATGACTAAAGCCAAGAGTTGCAATCTCAAAATAAGGGGTCAGCCCTTGAGGAATGAAATGGATTGCCTAAAACGAGAGAGTAATCAACTTTCAGAAATTAATGTTCAAAAGATCTATGAAGCTCAATTGCTGAATATTCAAAGGTGGAGACTGACATTTATGTTTTATTTTTATTTTAGCAACACAGAATGGAGTGGGCTCTTCCTGTCCTTTAAGCAATGGCGTCCTAGCAACCCTGACAAATCCAATTAACCCTACGGCGGCGCGGAGTGAAGTTATGATGGTGCTAAACTGCGACTTCTTTGCTTACATCTTCAGAAACAGCTCTATTTCTACCTTTTAAAAACACAAACACGAGGAATTCTGTATCTTCCTTTTTTCATTTTGAAGGTTCTTTTGAAGACCCTGACCTGGAGTCACACTCTGACTTTGGTGCTTTGTGGGAATGGGACCCGCTCTTAGTGCCTCACGACCAACCGCTTTTTGATATCACAAGGACGCAGCCCGGAAGACTAGCGTACCTTCGGGGTTCCAATTTTCGTGGCTCTGGAGACGAGCTGATTCTAGGCCGGTGCCCCTGACTGAAGCGTTGCGGGAGAACACGGAACATCGGGAGCAGCGGGTTAGCTGCCGGGGGCTGGGTGTCCGGAGAGCTGCGCCTTTCTGGTGCCGATTCTCTGGGGGCAGAGCTCGGAAAAAATGACGCAACAGACTTTTAACATTGTAAATCAGCGAGTTATTTGTCATGTCTCCCCTCTCACTATGAAACAGGGACACCTCTTCTTCCCTTATTAGGAAGAGAGAGAGCCTGTGGTATGAGGAATTACCAGGTACATGAGTAGTTTTTGGGGTTTTGCAAGTCTGTGTCTTTAATGATGCTTGACTGCTTGGTAGAGGGCGCTGATGCTTTTTTGCTGGTGGGGGTGAGGCGGTTCATTGCCTTGCTGCTGCTTGTGCGTGGTAGCGGGGAGCTGGGGGAGGCTTTGGGGTTCTAACGTTTAACTGTCATTCATTCTTTGGGGCACTCCTCTGTTTTTGTGTATGTTTGCAAAGAAAAAGAATTTCAGAATGTATATTGTATACAATTCTCTGACATTAAAATGTACCTATTGAAACCTAATCATGGAACAGTTTACAATGACCAATTACCATACCCAGTACATAGTTGGACTGTGCGAGGAGACCAGAGGACCCAGAGGAAACCCACGTCTTCCACAGGGAGGACACACAGAGACTCCTTACAGAACGGTACTAGAATTCAACCTCGAACTCCCGAATGCCCCAAGCTGTAATAGCATCACGCTAACTGCTGCATTACCATGGTGTCCGCATAAGAAAATGGTGCTGAGATAAGAAATTATCTATAATCTTAAACTGAGTGGCAGAACTGGGGTGAGAGACTGAATGACCTAGTTCTGCTTTTATTTATCTCCTTAAACATAATTAAGTGTCACTAAATACATTGGTATCAAAAAACATAAAGTATCCATTAAAAACAAAAATATGCTGGCAAGTCGGATGGCATTGATGGAAGGAGAAGCGATTAACATTTCAGGTGCGGGACTCTGCCTGAGAACTGAGAAAGAGTATGAGCCCAGTTATTCATTAGCCCAAATGGCAAGGCATCCAGGACACGGTAGGAAGATTGTGATGGCTTTGCTAAAAGCACCAAAGAGATGACTAGAATGGAATAACAGTTCTGTGGAGATAGATTAAAGAAGCTGGGGCTTTTCCCCTTTGACTAGGATAAGGGAGAAGACAATTAATGGAGATGCTTAGTATCATCACGGCGACCGATGGAGAAACTCTTTCCAATGGCTCATGATTTGTTTCACTAAACACAATAGGAAGAAAACTTCTCGAAGTGACAAGTGGGTAGCCCACCTGACACTGTTACACATCAATAAAACAGCTTTCTAAAGAGAATTTGATTAGTATATGAAGGCTATGGGGAAGGAGAGAGGAAGTGGAGCAAACAGGAATGCTTTCCTGGGGACCTGATCATACTGTGCCGCACCACTCAAGTATTCTGCTGAAGGTGTGGCACCATACCAGCCAAGAGTTACACAGGACATGCAAACACTCTGCACATTGAAACATGAGGAATGACCAAGTCTTCAACCAAAGCACTAAGGAGCATAGACTTGTGAGCGTGTGAAGACCACTACCAATCCCATCTTGCAGATGGCTTGTCCCCAAAGTAAACTGCCCTCACCTGGAAGTAGCCAGCGTCAGCGGTGTGCGGAGAAATTAAGAGCTCCCTCCTTCTGCAACTGGATCCTTGAATTCCTGACCAAAGACTGCAATCAGTAAGGGTAGGAAGCAACACCTCCACCAGTTACTCTAAACACTGCTGCTCCACAAGGTTGTGCCCTCGTCCCTTACTCTACTTCCTGTACACTGATGCCTGCGTGGCTAGGTTCTGCTCTAACTCCACCTCCAAGCCGGCAGATGATATCGCTGTTGTTGGCCTCACCTCAACTAATTATGAGTCATTGTGCAGGAAGGAGATTCAGAACTCAGTCAATGGTGCCATGACAACAACTTTTCCCTCAATGTCAACAAAACAAAAGAGCTGGATATTGACTTCAGAAAGTGTTGGGGGGGGAGGGGCAGTGCACATCCGCATGTATAACTCAACCGTGTTGAGGTTGTGATCTTCAAGTTCCTGGGTATTAAACAATAGTCTGTCCTAGTTCAACAACATTGATGTCACAGCTAAGAAAGTACACCAACACCTCTAATTCCTCAGGAGGCTAAAGAAACTTGGCCTGTCTTTGTCGACTCTTGCCAATTTTTAGTCAATGCGCTGTAGTGAGTATTCTATGTGGATGCATGACGGCTTAGTATGGCAACTGCTCTGTACGTGAGCGCAGGAAATTGCAGGGAGCTGTGGACACAGCTCAGCACACCACAGGAGCTAGCCTCCCCTCTATGTCTCTACTTCTCCCCGCCTCAGTAAAACAGCCAGCATAAACAAAGACTCCCAACCGCCCCAGACATTCCCACTTCTCCCCTCTCCCCATCAGGTAGGAGGTACAAATGCCTGAAGCACCAGGCTCTGTGACAGCTTCTACTTCACTGTCAACAGACTCTGGCATGAATTCTTGAACGAAGAAGGACTCTTAGCCTCACAATCTACCTCGTTATGATTTTGCATTTTATCATTTACATGTACTGAACTTTTTAGGTAGCTTTTACTTTTAATTCTGCATTGTTTTTTTTAACCTTATTTTAGCTCAATGTTCTTTATAACCATGATACAGCTAAGGTTTGCACTGTATTTTAATACATATGACAGTCATAAACCAGTACCAATGCCAAAACCAAAGTGAAGGGTCAATTAAAGTCATCTCATTCCCATTGATAGTATTTCCTTCCATGTATGCCTAGGTATTATCCCTCTCTTAAGCGAAGACATGCTGAGCACCTCAAGATAGAAGCGAGCTCCAATTTCAGACATATGGTGGGATAATTTTGTATCTTATGCGTGACAGCAGAAAGGACAACACAGGATGACAAGAATGGGAGGCGTCCTTGATTACGTTAGCTATTTTTTGAGAGGCAGCAGGAATTGTAGACAGTGCTAATGGAGGGAGACCCGTTTGCTTGAATGATCAGACTGCATCTACAACTCTTTGCAATTTCTTGTGCTCTTGGGCAGAGCGGTTGTCGTACCGGGCTGAATACCCTGACCATCAACAGGAATGGCATTTGCTGGATATTTCAATGCTGTGAACATTCTGATGCACTCCCAGTGCACGGGTGTTGATCTTAATGTTGGGAATAACAAAAAACTCAGCATAGAGCAGGGACTGGCTTTCAGTTCAGCACTAGACCTGGCAACTCCCTGCTGTGCCATGGCTGGGAGCAGCTCAAGCCTTTTAGCCTTGCCTGGGGTTCTGAAAGCTTAGGCAGTGAGTCGCTCAGCCATACATTAACATTAGAATTGCTTCTCGATCTGTGTTGAGTTAACCATGTGGCCAAAATTAAATGTTCTCTCTGGCAATGGGCCTGGACAGTACTGCTGTAGCTATGTCTGTGAAAAATAAATTATTAAAAGACTTTTCATTCACAGAAATAATGGCTCTCTTCTCAGCACTATAATTAATAGGAGTCAGTCAGTCAGTCTGTCTCTAGTTTGGGTGTTGTGTAATGAAATAAGACAAAATCAGTATGGTTTCCGTTATGGGAAATCTTGCCTGACACATCTGTTAGAGTTCTCTGAGGAGGTAACAAGCAGAGTGGACAAAGGACAGGCAGTGGATGACATTTACTTGGATTTTCAGAAGGCATTTAATAAGGTGACACATGAGGCTACGTAACAAGATAAAATCTTATGGCATTACAGGAAAGATACTGGCATGGATAGAGTAATGGCTCACAGGCAGGAGGCAGTGAGTGTGAATTAAAAGGGGCCTTTTCTGGTTGGCTGCCAGTGATTAGTGGTGTTCCTCAGGGATCAGTATTAGGACCACTACTTTTCACATTCTTTGTCAATGATTTAGTTAATGGAATTAATGGCTTTGTGGCAAAGTTTGTGGATGATATGAAGATAGATGGAGGAGTAGGTAGTGCTGAGGAAGCAATGCGATTGCAGCAGGACTTAAACAAATTGGAAGAATGGGCAAAAAAGTAGCAAATGGAATACAGTGTTGGGAAATGTATGATAATGCATTTTGGTAAAAGGAACAATAGTGCAGACTATTATCTAAATGGGGAGAAGGTTCAAACATCAGAGGTGCAGAGGGACTTAGGAGTCCTCGTGCAAGACTCCCAGAAGGTTAACTTACAGGTTGAGTCTGTGGTAAAGAAGGCAAATGCAATGTTGGCACTTATTTCAAGGGGAATAGAATACAAAAGCAAGGAGATAATGCTGAGTCTGTAAAAGACACTAGTCAGGCCGCATTGTCAACAGTTTTGGGCCCCATATCTCAGAAAGGATATGTTGTCAATGGAGAGAGTCCATTGAGGATGATTCTGGACATGAAGGGGCTAACATATGAGGAGTGTTTGGCAGCTTTGGGCCTGTACTCACTGGAATTTAGAAGAATGCGGGGGGATCTCTGTGAAACGTACTGAATGTTGAAAGGACTAGATAGGGTGGATGTGGAGAAGATGTTTCCTGCAGTGGGGGTATTCAGAACCAGAGGGCACAACCTCAAAATTGAGAGCTACCTTTTAGAACAGAAGTAAGGAGGGACCTCTTTTAGCCAGAGAGTAGTAAATCTGTGGAATACTCTGCCACAGACTGCGGTGGAGGCATCTATCCGCAGGCAGCAGTTGATTGTTTCCTGATCAGTAAGGCATCAAAGGATATGGCGAGAAGGCAGATGTATGGGGTTGAGTAGGATCTGGGATCAGCCATGATGGAATGGCAGAGCAGACTCGATGGGCTGAATGGCTTAATTCTACTCCTATGTCTTATGGTGTCACAACCACGGATTCGGCAGCGAGGTAGAGACGGCAATTGCACTTGTGACTTTGCACGTGTCAGCTAATTATTTAATAGTGATAATAATTGTCGTCATACTGCTTGCTGAGACTTGGACAGAGCACAGCAACACTTCGCTGCCTGTTTGCTTTCGGCCTTCCCTGAGAAATTGGACTTTTGAGTCAACTGTATTCGGTTAATGTTTAGGTTTTCTTTTCAGCCGCAGTATAGGCTTCACTTCCCATTTGAGAGTTTTAGTTAACGGCCCATTTGGCCTAACATTTATTGTTTATTTTCCCTTTAACACTGTTCGTATTAAAGTTTGTGAACTATTGACCTGCTTCAGTGTCTCTCACTCCTCACTTGGGCCATATCCAAACCTGGTAAATAGCAAGTCTCGACCACACAAAGATGGATCCAGCAGAGAGAGAGCAGCTGACCTTGGCCATGAGATTCATTGGTGAGGTAGGAGACAAGCTACAGGCAATAGAATCTATTCTCAGTAAAGTTATGGAGGCAATGAGGCAAATAACCTCATGCCACCAGGCCTAGCCTGGTCGTTTTGGTGATGATGCGCAAAAATTGGCATACATGGTCAATCTTCTTGACGGACCTCCACTTAGCCTGTTCAACGCCTTACGGGAGCAAGGATACCCGGCAGCCCAGTCGTTTCGACCATTTCGAGGCACCGAGAGGGCTCGGGTGCTGCAGTTGCGGTGTAGAGAGGGTGGGGTGGGGAATGTCCCCGGGACAGGATGTGGGCTGACAAGGTGGCAGTGACCTCGAGTTGTCAGTATAGCAGAGGCAACGGTGCCGTGAAGCAGACGAGGGGGGCTGGTTGCAGTGGTTGGCTCCCTCCTCCCCCCATGGGGTTATTTCTGTTTAGTGTCATTCCAAAGTGTTGGAATGGGGTCACTCCTCACGTCTGGCTGGACATCTGGGAATTCAAAGGCCATCTATGTCCCAGGATGTCAACGACTTTGTATCTGCCTGTCCCACCTGCGCTCAGAACAAGACATCACACCAGCGTCTGCGGGTCTGTTATGTCCACTGCCTGTGCCCCACCATCCCTGGTCCCACGTCTCAGTAGATTTCATCACTGTCCTACCCCCGTCTAATGGAAACACCACCATTTTGGTCGCTATGGATTGATTTTCCAAGGCTGCCCACTTCATTGCCCTCTCCAAGCTCCCATCGGCTTGTGAGACTGCCACACTCATGGTTCACCACGTGTTCAGGCTCCATGGTTTTCCTCAAGACACAGTGTCTGATTGTGGACCACAGTTCACTTCCCGCTTTTGGAAGGCTTTCTGCCATCGCCAGCCTCTCGTCTGGCTTCCACCCCCAACCTGATGGCCAGACTGAGAGAGTGAACCAGGAGTTGGAGACAACCCTGCACTGACTTGCCTCTTCCAAACCCACGTCCTGGAGCTCCCAATTGGTTTGAGCAGAGATCGCCCACAATAACCTCCAGTCGTCCTCCACCGGTATGTCTCCCTTTGAATGCCAGCAGGGATTCCAGCCCCTGCTCTTCCCTGATCAGGAGATCGCCGTGGGAGATCCTGCTGCTGAACAGCTGATTCAGCGCCTCAAGCACACCTGGAGACGAGCCAGGGCTTCGCTGCTGCGTGTCCAGAAACAATGTTCCCTGCAGGCTGGTTGACTCCGTTGACAGGTAAAGCCATTCAAGCCAGGAAAGGAGGTCTGGTTGGCATCAAGGGATCTTCCCCTGAAAGTTGAGAACCAGTAATTGGCACCGCGCTACGTGGGACCATCTGTAGTGAAGAAGGCTGTCAACAAAGTGTCCTATAGATTGTGTCTACCAGCATCACTGAAGATCCACCCAGTATTCCATCTTTCCCAGCTCAAGTCGGTTATTAACTCTCCCCTGGCCCCAGTCACCTCACCTCTCCCTCCTACCCGCCTGGTGGATGGTTCCCTTGTCTATACAGTGCAGTGCCTCCTGGCATCTTGCCGGGTATGTGGTAAGGTCCACTACCTTGTGGACCGGGAAGGGTATGGCCCAGAAGAACGTACTTGGATCCCGGTGAAAGACATCTTGGACGAGTCGCTGATCTGGGACTTCCAGCGGTCATAGGTAGGTGGTGCCTCAGGGGCTGCGCCTAGAGAGGGAGGCCCTGTCACAACCACGGATTCGGCAGCGAGGTAGATACGGCAATTGCGCTTGTGAATTTGCATGTGTCAGCTAATTATTTAATTGTGATAGTATTTAACTCCATACTTGTCATCATAGTGCTTGTCAAGACTTGGACAGAGCACAGCAACGTTTCGCTCCCTGTCTGCTTTCAGCCTTCCCTGAGAAATTGGACTTTTGAGTCAACTGACTTCGAAGACTAGCGGTATTCGTTTCAGCTGCAGTATAGGCTTCGTTTCCCATTTGAGAACTTTAGTTAATGGCCCTATTTGGCCTAACATTTACTGTTTATTTTCCCTTTAACACTGTTCGCAATAAAGTTTGTGAACTATCGACCTGCTTCAGTGTCTCTCACTCCGCACTTGGGCCATATCCGAACCTGCTGACATATGGTCTTACAGTATTCGGGGGGTCGGGTGGTGGTGTGGTTGTCAAGTTGTACAATTTAAATTTACAAATCTTATGGAATTTGATCAAATATTAGTTTTATTTGTTCCAAATGATACTTAAATCTTCTTAGTCTTGAGTACTTTTTGAATCTGTTTTTTCACTTCCAACCTGTCTGAAGCCTCTGTTGAAAATAAAAGATTTCTGTATTAAATCTCCCACGACATGCGGTAGGTGGTGGCAATGGCAGCTTGAACCCTAATTAACGGGGAAGGCATCTCAGTTGCATTGAGAATGCTTCCATTTCCAAGATGGTGCTCATGTGGCTAGAGGCTTCATTAACATATTTTAATTGGGACCTGAATTAAATTTAGATGGTGCCAATTAAGTTGACCAGGATTCATGAAACCCAGGAGCCAAAGAAAGGCAGGTGCTTCCATCTCTAGTTGTCAAGTACTTTGTAAGGCACTACTTGTATGCCGCTAGGGATAATGGCGGCCCCTAAAAGCCCCCAACCTCAAGCTTAGAAGGTAATCTCCTTTCTCCCTTTTAGTCTCCTGTTCCTGATTTTCACACACAGCAACCAGCCAGCCTGTCAAGTGGGCAGCTGTCATTCGTGAGCCTGAAGTAAATAATTTATAATGAAGCCCTGCTGATAAAGTTCGCAGGACCCCCACCTCAACTTTACTGTGTTATCTCACGTCACAGTACTCCCTCGCATCCTGGCAAATCTTGGGGTCTTAGGAATAGTTGCCATGAGAATATGGCTTTTGTAATTGTTTAGTGCAAAGGCTAAACTATTTATTATTCACTTCCCAAGGGCATAGCTAAGCAGTTTTTTTTAATATTATATTACTGCTGGTAGCTGTTTTTTTTTTCTCATTTACTGTTTCATAAATCTGCTTGGCAGTTTGAGGCTCATCTCAAAGTCCAGTTTAGTTACTGGCTTCCAAAGTCAAATATGACAATGTACAAGAATAAGCAAGTGAAATAAATGGCAAAGCTGCAGTAATATCCAAGATTCAGTGAGTGAAATAACCTAAAAGATGATTCTTATCTCCCTTCTGGAGCACACCGGGAGGTCACCATGAGATTTTAGCATTGTGGGCGGGGAACAGAAGATCACCTTCAAATTTAGTTGAAATCCAGAAGACAAAAATGTCAAAGATATAGGAAAATAGGTCAGAAATTCAAAAATGTAATAACCCCACATTTAATCCGGTTGCTGCAAGAGGCACCACAAAGGCTTCAGCCCCTTGAGTTCACAGACAGAAATTAGTCATGGCTCTCGTTTCTAAACTCATTCTCAGAGCCTTAGTTGGAGAAGCTACATGGTGTCTAATTGTACTGAACTTTCTAGTTAGTGGTTAAAACTCAGTGGCCACAGAAGATAGTTCATGAAGGCATGTCAGCACCATGTCTCAATTAACACACATGCCCACAGGCTCTTTAGTGGTCGAGAATGCTCAAAGCTTGCTTTGAATTTTGTGAAGTTCTGACCTATTGGCAAACAAGATAACTCTGTCTCAAAACCATATAAGGTTTCCTGGATGCATTTGGACAGATTCTCAGTGAACGTCATGAATCTCTAATACAGAGACAGTGAATCACAGGAATGATGAAGCAAACGGAAGTCAATATATAAATAAAGGTTAAAGGCTGCAGCAGATATAGGCCTGGTATATCTGCTGATTTATAGGCCTGCAGCTGGAAATAATAATTGCAACACTGGTACAGTAAGTTAGAAAAGCGAAGGGTTAACCACCATGTTGCTGAGCTCAGCGATTTCCTGCAGCCAAGAGGCATCACTGTGCCAGTCACTGGTGAGCAACATTTCTAACAGGCCTGGAAGCTGGGTCAAAACTGAAGCTACAGGGGCCTTGACTAATACTGGACCTTACTGACAATCATTAGTGTTAGGGTACAAGATGGTAATGACCGCTTCAGCAGGGATCAGAACTTGGCAATAGAGTGTAGTATAAACTAGAGTCATAGAGACAGACGGCATGGACACAGGCCCAGTGGCCAAATGAATCAGCACCCTATAATGTGCTCACAGTCCACTGAATCTACACCCCCATAATGTGCTGACAGGCCAATGAATCTGCACCCACTGTAATGTGCTCAAAGTATACTGAATCTGCAGCTCCCATAATGTGCTCACAGCCCACTAAATCTGCACCCACTGTAATGTGCTCACAGTCCACTGAATCAACACCCACCGTAATGTACTCACTTACTGTCATCCTATATGACCCCATTTTATTTTCTCCATATTCCCATATCTGAACCCCCTAGATTGTACTACTTATCTACACACTGAGGCAGCCGATATTGCGTATTAAATCAGTATGCCTTCAGGATATGGGTGCAGACTGGAGCATTGGGAAGAATCCCATGTGGTCACAAGGTGCATCATGCAAACTCCACTCATACAGTACTGGGGGACTGGGGGTCACTGGAACTCTGAGGCGGCAGCTCTATTAGCAATGCACTGTGCTGCCCCATCTCATCAAGGTATGTATTGCCTTCAGAAGAGAGCGTGGGAGCAAAGGGAATTGAAACAAAGTATTAATGTATTGCAGCAGTACAACAACACTGACATCATTGTAATATTGTCTGCTTAACTGAAATAGTGACTCTAGTACAAGTTTAAAAACAAACTGTTCAGAGTTTGAAATTATATTCAAGGAACTCTGATGACAACTGCAACGTCCTAGCTGGAAGGAAATACATGGAACAAGGCTTCAATTCAGTTCAAGTGTCAAAGCAGTTGTTTGCGTCATTACAGTACAAACAATTGTTAAGACTGTTCACTGTTGCTGGATAAATTGATTTGGCTCACACATGCAAGCTGCCAAACAACAGATAACCCCATTAGTTTCCTTATCATCCAATATGAGCTTGACTTGTTCAACTACTTTGTGGAAGAGTTGTTATTCAGTGCAACTGAGAATGGTAATACTTCCAGGGAACTACCATTATGGAAAACAATGCAATACTAAGTCAATGAACCAATACTTAAAAAGCATAAGCCTATGGTATAGAGAGATGCGGAAACTTGCTGCTTTACTGTAATGTTAGATGTCTAGTGAACATTAATGTACCAAAGTAACAAACAACCTGCTGGAAGATCTCAGCTAGTTCAGAAGCATCTGTGGGAGGAAAAGAATTGTCAATGTTTCAGGTTGAAACCCTGCATCAGGACCAGGGATTTTTTTTGCCTCCCATACATGCTGCTTGGCCCCCTGACTTTCTCCAGCAGACTGTGGCTCCAGATTCCATTATCTCCAGTGTCTTATGTCTCCAGTAATCGACTGAAGGCATTTCATTCATTGTTTCAACTTTCTATATAAATGCCACCGATTTTAGAAGCACTTCTGCTACTTTCACCTGGAATTTAAGAAGGTGAGATGGAAAGTGAAACCGATTTAGCCTCTTAAAACCATTCTGTCATTCCGTTACCTTAAGCTGACAGTCCCAGCCAATCTCTACATCATCTTTTGTTGCCTGGATTAGAGGGCATATCTTATGAGAACAGGTTGAGTGAACTTGGCCTTTTCTCCTTGGAGTGATGGAGGATAAGAGGTGACCTGATAGAGGTGTATAAGATGATGACATTGATCGTGTGGATAGTCAGAGGCTTTTCCCCAGGGCTGAAATGGCTAACATGAGGGGGCATAGTTCTAAGGTGCTTAGAAGTAGGTACAGAGGGAATGTCAGGGATAAGTTTTTCACACAGAGAGTGGTGGGTGCATGGAATGCACTGCCGGCGATGGTGGTGGTGGCAGATACAATAGGGTCTTTTAAGAGACTCTTAGGTACGCAGAACTTAGCAAAATAGAAGGCTATGTGGCAGGATAATTCTAAGCAGCTTCTAGCGTAGGTTACATGGTCAGCACAACATTGTGGGCTGAAGGGCCTGTAGAGTGCTGTGGATTTCTCTGTTCTATGTTCTTTTTCTCAAAATGATCTACAAAAGGAACTATCGGAGCAGGTGACTAAAAACTTTGTCAGTGGTGAGTATTAAGAAGCAGCTTATTGAAGAGAAGTGAGATAGAGTGGAGGAATTCAAAGAGGGAATTCTACAGTTGGGTCCTGGCAGCTGAAGGCACAGCAATGGTGGTGGTGGTGAGTGAATTCCATGGGTGCCGAAGTCCATATTCAGAAGAATGCAAATATCTTGTGCATACAGACAGAGGGAGGGGAAAGTGAAAGCCCATGCAGGTTTAAGAAAAATAGACTTTATTATCAGAACAATGTATAACCAGAAAGAAGTATAGGCCTGAGGCTTGGCCGAGACGATGTGAGCTAGGACACAAGCTGCAGAGGTGAGAAGCACCTAAAATTTGCAGTGGAAAATGCTGAAAGTCAGGAGCCAGTAGGGTGTGGAAATAGATGGGTCTAGAGAGAACACAGACAACGAAGAGGATTTAACAGAATGACCTTAAGTGTGATTGATGAATGGACAATGCTGCAAAGATGGAATCGGATGGACTTAGAGGTGAAGTGGATAGGAGTTAAGTGGTCTGAAAGTCAACTAAACGTCAAATGAGACCAGAGGTTGCAAGTAGTCTAGTTCAGACAACTGCCAAGGAAAGGGATAGTTGGGAAATGAATTCTACAATCAGGACCAACAACAATGGTCTAGCTCTGCTGCCTAATAATTACCTGGGAGAAAATGTTGTGCCATCAGTTTCTGGCTGAAAGGCCAGTAAGTGGGCCAATCAATAGAAGCTGTGGTAAGGTAGAGCTGAGCATCACAGGAATTGACACTTTTATTTGGGCAGTTTTCCTAACGAGTTTCATGTAGGTGAGAAATATGAGGTACGAAGAACAAAAGTGTAGAAGAATGAAACCTGGCAGGTACAGATTCAACCAGCTGGATAATGGCAGAGACATGCTGGGAGAGGATCGAGAACACCAATCGTATCAAACACTGTAGAAGCACAAGGAATGGCCAAGAGGGGCGGACTTCTGTAGTCACAAACAGGAAATCATTAGTCAATTTAGTCAGAGCAGCTTCAAGCTCTAGTTATATCAGAAACCTGCCTAGTGGAATTCAAACAAGGTTTTCCAAAAATTTGTCAGGCTTAGCTTTGATTTAATAAACTGTTTAGCTAACTGATGATGGCTTCAGTATAATTATGATATTTCTGCTGAGCAAAAGGAGAACAAACCCAATTTTGTCAATTAACTTACATTGAAAAATATCAGGAAGATGCTTGGTCATTCATTTTATTTAAACTAAAAGTTTTCTTAGTTGGCAGTGTACTTCCTTTATAATACATCTGGGCTCATCTTAGATTACAGTGAACAGACAGCATTTGATCTTCAGCATCACACAAAAAGCTGGATGTGAAATATTGACTTGGTGTCAGGACATTCAGGAGCTGTCTACTTCTCCTCCTCTTTCTCACTTTGCTTCCTCCTCCTCCTGCTTTTACCCCAATTTTCTTCCACCTCCTCTTTTTTCTCTTTCTTCCCCTTCCTCCTATTCACTCTGGCCTGCGGAACTACACTGATGCAGAACCAGTACATGTCCCCAGTTGTCCTGGCCCTCAACCAGCATTGTTCTAACAGGTTACCTGAGCAACCTGGCACTGCTGGTTGCGGGAGTTGTCTACACAAATTGCCTGTCTGGTTTCCAAAATGACAGCAGTGAAAACACTGCTTCATTTGCTGCAAAGTGCTTTGGGACATTCTCAGTTTATGGAGGGTGCAAGCTTGACTTTTGTGTTTTTTAAATTTTATTCATTTGTTTACCTGTAAGTGCAAGCTGAATTAACCCCGATAGGACAATTGCCAATGTCACTCTAAGTTGTTTTCAGGTCAAGATGCGATAATTGAGCCGTTCTGAGCTAGAGGTGTGACCTGGGCGGAAAGAAACAGTTCGGAATTTTACCTCCTATTTCCATATAGGACCCATTTCAAACATGGTGCATTTAGACCTTAATTGTTGAATCTCTTTTTGTGATCATACATGAGGAAAGGTCAATGGCGAAAGGTGCCTGGTACGTGTAAAGTATGTGAGCGGGCCAGTGGAATAAAATCAGAGAAAGTGTATGAATACCTTAATATGGATTGGTAAATAACTAAACTGAAATTAGAGGGGCACTTGATCTTTCTGAACAAGAGATTAGGTCTCAGGAACTTCTCGGCTTCACTAACAAATTGGCAAGAGGTGTAAATATGTAAGACCATGTTCAGCTTGGGATTTATTTTGTTCCATATAGAAGGTGGAAAATGAACAAGTGAAGAATGGTAAAATGACATGAGTCATGATCTTATGAAGCTCTCAGCAATAGAAGAAATAAAGAGGCAAAAATCACAAGACTCTCATACTGGTTGAGTCTTCTGTGAATCAGTGCCCTAAAGGATTTCTACTTCACCATAAGTGAATTTTAAGCAACATTATATTTTTTTCTAGCACATTCATTATCTTGATAGTGGATTACACAAGGTGTTCATTAACAATAGAGTCTTGCTGCTATTGCTTTGAAATACTGTACCTTCCTGCCAAGCACTGAACCATAAGAATACATCATTGTTTGATCATACGTAGGACAAAGTTTTGCATTATGTGTAGTAGGGTGGCCTGTCAGTTTTATTGTTATTATTCGGTAAAGTGGAGAGATCCATTTTGCTGGCAAGCAGTCAAACTCAAAGCAGCCAAGTTCAACTATTGCAGCTTGGACTAAGAGTTGAATTGGGGGCTGCCTTGAACCATGGGTCTAGTTATCTCACTGTAGAGTACACTCACAGACGAAAAAAAACACACCTTCAAATTCATAGTTTTCTCTGTTAAAACTACACATTGGCACCAGTGACAGTGGAGACTATTCAGGTCAATCCCCAGCCAAGCTAATTAGTCTCTGCCCCTGTAGCAGCCCCCTCGCCTCCTTAATAAGATAATGTTAGTCTCCTGTTAAACTAATCCTTTCCCCAACATCCATGTTTGATATCACCTTTCTGAGCAGACTGAATTGAAATGGAAAACATGAATTGAAAATTTACATGAAGAATTAATAGAAGTCTGATTGCTTAATCTCTTGGTGGCCACCCATTTCAAATGGGCTTCCCCTGACATGTCTGTATATGGCCTCCTCTACTGCCACAATGAGATCAAACGCAGGTTGGAGGAGCAGTACCTTATATTCTCTTTGGGTAGTCAACAATCTGATAGTATGAATATTGATTTCTCTAAGTTCCAGTAACCACTGCCCTTTTCTCCTGCCACATTTTTGTCCTGTTTCTCACATTCTGATGGCCCTTCTCTGTTTGTCTCCTGCCCTCATCACCTGTGTCCATTTCACCTCCTCCTTCTCTTTATTTCATTTTGCTCCCCTATCAGGATTTCATCTTCCTCAGCCATCTACCTCTTCCACCTATTATCTCTAAGCTTCTCATACCATCCCCCTCTTCACCCTCACCTGATCTCACCTATCACCTGCCAGCCTGTACTCCTCCCCCTCCTTCCACCTTCCTATTCTGGCTTCAGCCCCCTTCCTTTCTAGTCCTGATGTAAGGAACTTCAATAGTCCAATAATTCCATTTAATATCACAGAATGTATACAATATACAACCTGAGATTCTTACTCTCCGTGGACATCCTCGAAACAGAAAACCCCCAAAGAATGAATGACGATAGAAAGACACAAGAAACCCAAAGCCCCGTCTCCCTCCCATGCACAAGCAACAGCAAGCAGCATTAACCCTCCCCACTCCTCCTTATCCAAATTACTCTAGCATGAAGCACCAGCATTCCCACCACCCACCATGCAAGCGACAGCAAAGCCCCCAGAGAAAGACCATGGTTGACAGTCCATCAAAACTAACTGTCAACATTTCGACATCCCACTGGCTCTCTCTCTCTCACTAACAAAGGAGAGACAGACATTGCTCCTTCTGCAGCGACAGGGGAAACAACTGTGACTGTTTATTCCTCTCAATAGATGCTGTTTGACCTGCTGTGTTGTCCAGTGTTGGTTTGTGTTATTCAAATTTACTTGAAGATTATAAATATTCCTTAAAATTGGGATCTGCATTGCTGAGCATTTTTAATCCCAGATTTAAATGCAATATTACATAGCAGATTTGATGCTATGTAATATTTCATATGCAGAGCATCTAAATGCCTCCACTAGTGAATTCAAATCTTCAAATAAAGTAGTTCTACAACAGGAAAAGTACAATTCAAGCATAAAGCAAGCCTATTGTCAATGCTAAGGCTTGCATCTGCAAATTAGAACACAATAATCTTTGGCCTGAATTTAAAAGTTATGTTTGCTTCACCAAGGAGCTCAAATGTCCTAGAAATGACAATAGTAACCTATAACAGATGAAAGCAATGGGCAGATCTGCAATTGTCAAGGAAATATAAGTCAGCATTAGCTACAGGGGATCTCAATTCTTAAAATTAAATGATTGATGTTTTAAATGGCACTGGAATTTGAATTTTGAGTTCAAGATTATTATACACAATGACCTATTTATTTTAATAATTGATAAGGAAAGATTCTGGCACTTGTATGTAAGTACCAATAAATCAAACCCAAGCGACTGAGAAATCTGCATTTAAAGAAAGTATTTCCAGCCATGACGGTACTATACAAGTAATGGTCTCAGCTACCTAATAATGAGGTAGCAATGGTGAAGGTGTTTGGGACTCTACCAGGCCATTCCATTGCAACTGCACCGATAGCTATGGTGGAGAACCTCGTGCTGCATCAAACCTATGGGATGAAATTGGCCACAGGTCAGAAGAGTTTCCAGACGCATTACTTTAAGCTGAGCAGTGGAATTAGAATCAGGTTTATTATCACTGACACATTGTGAAATTTGTTGCTCTGCAACAGCAGTACTGTTAAAGAAAATTACTACAGATTACAAAAATAAATAAATTAGTAGCACGAAAGGCTCTTGTTCTCTGCTGCTGGAGAAAGGAGTCTGCATATGACGGTCTCTCTGTCTCGCTGCTCCCTCTGCACTCGAATGCTCTCTCTCTCTCTCCCCCTCGATGTTGTCGGAGAATGGTACTGGAGACCTGGGTCTTGGGCAAGGCTTAATCAATGTGGTTTGTGGATTGGCCTCTGTAGTTCATGTTATAATGTGTTTCTGGTTTGATCAGGGTGGCCTGCCGGTAACGAACAGCGCCAGGTTGAGCTGAACTGAATATGTCTGGACTCTTAATGATGATTTTGTGAGATGATGTTTTGTATTCTGTGTTTCTTGCTCACTTTGCTGTTGGCATGATTTGTTTCTTTTTGTGCGTTGGGGAGGGTTGATGTTTTTCTTTGAACGGGATCCATGGTTTTCTTTGTTTTGTGGTTGTCTGTGGGAAGTCGAATCTCAGGGTGCATACATACTTTGATAATACTTTGAAAAAGAGAGCAAGCTGGTGAGGTGGTGTTCACGTGTTCACAGACTGTTCAGAAATTTGATTGTGGAGGGGAAGAAGCTGTCAGGCTTCTGTACCTCTTCTCTGATGGTAGCAATGAGAAGAGGGCATGTCCTGGACGGTGAGGGTCCTTTATGATGGATGTTGCCTTTTGCAAGCACCACCATTTGAAGATGACCTCTATCTTGAGGGAGCGGAGTTTACGGTTCAGAATTATTGCCTTGTTCTAATTGATCTCCGTTCTTAATGGGGTTGCAATCTTGTCTGTCAGCCCAGCAGCAGATTTGGAAGGTGGTTGACTGGGGCATAATGAGTCGCACCGTGCCTTGTTAGGAGACCAGAGAGTTGGATGTAAGATGGAGTGCAAAGGCAGAGTGAGACAGAGAAAGAGAAAAAGACTGGAACACTCTTCATCTGGCTGGAGAGAGAGAACTTTCTGTTGGAAGGTGATGGAATAAGTGTGCTCAGTTGTAAGTAGGGTTGAGGGGATGGGAAGATGTTGGGGTTGTAAGGGCTGCCAGAGAAAAGGATGATACTCGGTGAAGGTGAGGTGTAGGGCTCCACAGGTTACTGAGTGGTAAGGTGAGGACAAGGACTTGTTTCATTTGAGCCCTATTAGCAGACAGCAGGCACAAGAGTTCTGCTTGGTGATTATTTGGGGAGGGAGTGGTGGAAAGGGGTGGGTGCAGGATTAGATGGGTAGCGAGGAAGGACACAATAGTGTCATGGAGAAGACTACAAATTCAGAAACGTGTCATAAAACATGTGCACTTACTATTAATTCTGCTGTTACAGGGAGACCATGATGACTGTTAATGAAGGGAAATAGAACGTTGCTGCAGTTTGGGATTTGGCGATTAGTGCTTTACGAAATGAGATGGCAGAGAAAAGAGGGGGAGAAGAAGAATTCTGGCTGGTTTAGTAAAGTGGCGATGCTTGCTGGACACCGGAGCAGACAGAAGAAATGCCGGGTTTGGATGGAGGCCAAATATTCTCAAAAACGTAGTCATAAGCATCAACAGTGCAATAAGACAAGGCAAATTAAGCTGTTCCACAACTGAGCTCAATGGCTGCAGCATGGCGTAGACTTAACCAAATATTTGTCCACTTGCACTGTGATGTTTTGACAGCTGAAATTATGTGACATTTAGCCTTTCACCGCACCGCTCACGGGAGCAGCTGAAATGCAGGTATGTTCTTCAGGCATTTTTCCTGCTGACATCACTTTTCAGTACACTTTCAACTGGAATGTTGTGGTTTTCTGAGCAATATTAATGTATGATGGAATACAAATCAGGATTGAAATGATTTTGACAGAGAACAAGGAACAATTTTCCTCCAGTACTTAACACAATAACCAAAATGAACACATCACTGATCAGCAGAGAATGCACCACAACAAGAAGGACGCTAAAGCTCAGACTCAAATCTTTCAACAGTTCAGGAATGATTGATTGTCACAGCCCAACCTCACAACATTTAAAAATGTTTAGCCATCAGGAACTTCTTAAACAAATGTGTAAGAATAGAAGGGCAAATAACGTTTCTCCTGTAATTTGTATTAAATATTTAAGATTCTTCTGAAATCTTTGGTGTCATCATACTCAATACAAAGTCAGAAATTTCAGCTAAGCATTTTCTTTTAAAGTAATAGTCTCTGTCCAACCATCTCCAAAGGAAAATAATGAAGATTCTGTCAAGTCTTTATAAATGGGTATTATATCTAGGCCTAACAATCTGACATAGTCCCAAGACATCATTTCGAATAGGCTGCTTTTCTTTATAATATAGAATCCTAACTGATTGGCAAATTGCTAATGTCTTCTCCAGCTGAACCATAAACATCCAAATCTAAACTATTGGGTTCAAGATTAATTAGCAATAAATCTCCATCAAATTGAAAGGATTAAGTTAGATTCTTCAACTAAGAAAAACAATGATTAATAAAAGACTGCTTCCTGATGGTTATTCCAAACAGGAAACAGACTTAGTAATTCCATTGCTTTGGAATGTAATGAATACTATAAGTGCCTGCTTCTAGATCAGGAAAAATGAAACTTATGTCCTTTCTGAGAATAAGAGCAAATCAATAGCCATTTTCAAACAAGCTCTATATACACTACACATTTCATCTTGTACTTCACATTGTAGAAGATGACATAAGGAAGTCTAGAAAGTAAATGATACAATGGTGTTTCTCAATGTTAAAACAATGAAAATCAGACTTTTTCTGGACTGACATGAAAAAGCAACTTCAAATACTTAACCAAGGAATTCCAGGTGTCAGTAACCCTTGCACCCAGACATAATTTCCATGCCTGGGTCTTACGGGGTGAAGTCAGTCCCCATGCAATGTGCCTTTTCATCAGTGCCCAGATGTTGAGACAACCTGGGACACCAGTATAGTGCACCAGAATGCCTAGCAGATGTGATTTCATTCTGGACAAAAAGACACCTGCAAGCATGTCATGTTTGTGGCATTACAAAATCAAAATGATCTTTCTTCATTCATCTTAAGTTATGTTTCACTGCTTTCTTTCATAAAGGTATTAGTTGGAATGAGGATAAAAGATTAATAGGAGCTATTCCAGCATACGGTTACAATGTGTGGGCCAATTTGTGTTGGTAAGAATATGGGTCACAGTGCACGTACAGAGGACTCCTCACCTACTGCACTCTGGTGGTTGGGTTCCTTCAAACCGAGGTTGTCCAAAGGAATTGCTGAGCTCAGATGCCATGCTGAGTCCACTGAGGCCAAACCTGATGCTGATACTTTTCAATGCTGCAGCTCAACGAAGAATATATTGCAACTTAGACCTCAATGCTCACATTCACTGCAATGAAATTTATCATGTCTTAAAATTAAAGCCAGAGGCCTAATTTTGTTTTCTGAGAGCCAAAGCAGTGCAAAAATTTATTGCTATTTTCATTACATTCAAACACGGAGTTGACTATGGCACTCATTCTGGACAGCGCTACACAAATACGATATCTTCCATCTTGTTTTCTAAACTCATTTAGGAAACAAAATTCACCTTTTGAATCTAACAGATAAGGGGTTTAACATCTTCCACAGCTTTATTAACATTAGTATTCCATGACCCCACTTAAGATACTAGACTGTAATGTTCATAACACATGTAATATAATCAATCACAAATTGTTCCCATTATTAACAGAGGTTATCAATGTTGATGAAGTGGTTTCAGTTTCAGCTAACATGGTACAAAAATCTCCCTCTGCGAACAGTGAGATGTCTGAACTGCGTGCTTGAGAGATCTTGAATATAACTCAGTGTGTTCAAATATGTCTGAAAATAAGAACATAAATAATATAGCAATAATAGGCTATCATACCCACTCCCTAAACTATATAGAATTTGCACAAAGAGGAAGCTGTGAAGTCCATTATATACTATTTGTGCCCACAGCTTGTGTATGTAAGTCTGTGGATGCAATATTTTGTCACTTGATCTACATATTAAGCAGATGCACTTAAGGGTTTAAGACCAATGGGAGTTGACTTTAGCTTAGCTGAAAAGTGATGAATGGATAAATGAGAAGCTTAGACAAGCATGTAGGAAAGGCAGACCAATTTCAATAGAGGATTTCAACTTTCAGATGGATTGAAATTGGATCAGCGCATCTCTGAAACACAATCAGTTTTTCCTCCTTGCTTTTGAATTTTCTATGCGAATATGATCAAGTACCAATAAACACTTGCTGTACAAAATTAATAAAGAGCATTGAGCCGAATTATCAAATCGTGATACAGTACAATATAATTGAGTCCAGTGCATGTTTGAAAGGGAGAAAGGTGGAACACTACTGAGATTTGAGATTTAGGGTATTTTCACACAATGAAGCAGGGATTGTCCCAGATAAACTGAGCTTGTGTGTTAAGAGGCAAAAGAGCAAATGATGAAGGAATAAACGTACGAGATTCCGAAGATGTTGGAGATCTTGAGCAACACACATAAAATGCTGGAGGAACTCAGCAACTCAAGCAGCTTCTAGAGAGGGGAATCAACAGTCAACAGTCTGGGCTGAAACCCTTCAACACACCTACAAGCATGGGTTTGTGTGTTTCATTCAGAGGGGAAACTGAATCTGCTGTGCCTGTTCTCCTTGGAGGAGAAGAAGCTGAAGGGGCCTGCTAGAGATATACAAAATTAGGAAGAGTATGGAATAATAGTAGGAAACTAGCCCCTTCAGCAAGGGTGACTAAAACAGGGGGTATAGGTTTAAAGTAAGGGATAAGATGTTTGACAGAGTAAGAACCTTTTCACCCTGTGGACAGCTGCAACTTTGAATGCCTGCCAGAGGTACAATGTTTAACAATATCTAAATGAGTACTTTGATCACCACAGTTTCAAAGTCTATGGACCAAATTCTAGTAAACAGGCTTACTTAAATAGGTATTGAAGGTGGGCCAAAAAGCTTGTAAATGTGCTCTATGACTCTATGAAAATTAGTTAGCAGTTAGCCTACCATGTGTTCTTGACAAAAAGTGGTTAATCTTATAATTTAGGATGGGATATCTGAGTATAGTCATTTTCAGGTGCTTAGGGAGAGCCAGGCCTAGATTTGTAAGAACTTAAGCAAGATCAATGGTCTGGACTGGATATCCCAAAGAAGTGATAGAATAGTGGATAATCAATACTCAGAGAAACATGCCTAAATGAAGCTGGAGCTCATGAACTTTTTATGCTTTGGAACTTATCTGGATGGTAGAAAACTAACCTGACCAGGAACTCTAAATGATCAGAATGTGAAAATGATGTCTTGCAAGTTCTATACTGAGGCTGTAATGATTTTGTACTACATTTATAAATAACTTAAGATAGTGAAGTAGAATACCAGATATTCAACTGTACTGGAGAAACAAACATATGCAGTGCTGAAAGCACAAGCAAATACTAATAGTTCAAAGAACATTTATTATCAAAGTATGTATAAATTATACAACCTTGAGGTTTGTCTTTTTACAGGCAGCCACAAAACGAGAAACCCAAAAGAACGCATTAAAAAAAGACTAACGAACAACCAGCGCACAGTGAGGGAAAAAAAATACAAATTGTGCAAACAATAAAAGCAAGCAACGGCATTCAGAACTAAAGTGAGTCCATAGATACGAAGCCCAGAGTAGCCAGAGCAGGCCGCAGCCTCAGCCTCAGTTTATCACATAGTGGAGCAAATCGATGCGAAGCTCGCAGACACAGAGCCTGGAGCCTGGACATAAGTAAATGGATTTCAGTATGAGCAAATGCAGGTTCATCTGTTTCATACTTAAAATGAAAAGAACAGCTGATCTCCTAAATGGCAACAGAGTAGATAAAATGGTGGCAACAGGAGCCTCACTGGTCCAAGTACCTAGGTCATTAAAATGTATTCAGCAGCGAAGATAATCAGAAAGGCTCCTGGAAAGTTGGTCTTAATATCAAGAGAGACAGAAGCGTTATATCAAGCCATGGTTAGACCATGCTTGATGCAATCTGAGTAGTCCTGCCTTTGATACCAGAGGATTGTTGCCCTTAAGAGGGAAAACAATATGGTTTTCTCTTTTGAACCCTCAGCTTTACAGCCAATAAAATACCTCCGAACCGTGCAGCAGCAAAGTATAGCAGAAACAGCACAGTTAGTCTAGATCCTAATAATCAAATTTCTGCAGTGGAACTATGACCTACATAGATGCCAAAGGTCATTATAGGTCTGTCAAATGAGCAATGGCTGACTGATTAACCAGACAATGCAAAACCCCAGCACATTCCCTGAAGCTTAGAGGATGGACTGACTTGATCAGCTTTCATGACATTGAGAACAAATGGATCACTAGTAACCAACTGATCTCCGCTGGTTGAGAAGTCTAGACCTAACTAAAGAAGGCAGCTATTTCAGGTAAAACTTCAGGTGATGTTGGATATTTGGAACATATGCCAGGCCTTCAGTAAGTCTGAAACCTGAGAATGTTAAGTATTTGTCAACAAATGTTTCAAAGGATATAAGGCAAAGATGGAAAGGTGATTTTAGTCACTGATCAGCCATCATGAGGATAAAAAACTTGGTGGGACAGACTCAAGGGGATGCATTGCCCATGGCTACCATTCAACTAGACCTTTATCAAAGGTATTCAGGAAAAATATTAGCTCAGATAAAATGACATTTCAGAATTCTGCAAAAACCGATATTAACAGTTCAACAAGTGCCTTTTTATAAACCTCGATAAAACTTTTTTGTATCTTATTAAGTTACTACTTGATTGACATAGAATTTATATTAATATATTTTAACATCCTCTTAAAAGATTTGCAAAGATTTTGTAATGACTTGCCACAGTGAAGTTTTATCATACTTCAGGCCAGCTCCACCTTAATATTATACAAACAGACTACTTCATTTCCCCTAAGCAAAACAGTAGCTCACAAAACAGTGAGGCAGATACATTTTGACTACGTACTCAAGGCCCTACAATCAAAAATTAGTTCATATATGACATATGTTTGCCAGTTTAGAAGAAGGCTTTAAATAGTTGCTCAATTGCAAATATGTATAATACATTTTCTTTCTACATGCAACGAATTTGAAAATAGGACTATCCTCTTGTAATATCAAATGACACAATTATATTCACTGGTGTGGATTGTTGGTATAAACAAACTCTTACCAAGTTCCAACTCGCATAAGTGTATTTCATATACATATTCCATAAATATCTGTTATAGATATGCAAACACAGATGACCAATATTCCTCTTCTAATGATAAACCAAAGAAAATAGAAACATACACTGTTTTCAATAAAAAGCTAGCATTTTTAAAGATTTCAAAAGCAATCAAATGTAACAAATTAACAACATTTACAAATATTCCAAGACTCTTTGCAGAAGTATAATCAAAGAAGTTAGGTAGATAGCTAAAATCCTGACTGAAGAGTGAGGCTTTACAGAAAGTCTCAAAGCAAGAGGCAATATGGTTTGGGTAATACTCCCAGAGCTGGTTAATGAGGTAACTGAAGACACAGCCATCAATAGAAGGGTGAAGGAAGTGGAAGGGTGTGTCGGAGTCCAGGGCTCATGGACTGAAACAGATGTACTGAAAGAGATTACAAAAAAGGCAGGCCAAACCGCTACAGTCTGTGCTATATGCAAGTAAGCGTTTTGCATTGGTTTCCCACAAAGTATAGAACTACATTCTTTATCCAGCTCAAAAGGATTAATTTTAATTCCACATATCAAAACTATTTAAAGAGTAATGGGTGTGCTGTGTGGTGACAGAGCACGAACAGCACTAAACATCTCTCCATTAACATCATTAAAATGGGCCCACTGTCATTTTTTTGCAATGGCTCTGTTTATAATGGGAAAGACAACACGTTTTCATCATAAAATATAATATAATCAACTGGCAACAGTGACTCAACTGCATTAGTTATTATTTTTATTCACTTTTGGGACATTCCAATATCTAACACAGCCACCGAACAATCCTAATCCCAGATTACTCTAGGAAAGGTTGTGGTGAGCTTTTTACTCGAACCAGTGTAAGGGTACTCCCACTGTATTTTTAGACAAAGAATTTAAGAATTTTTACCCTAGAAATGCTGAGTGATCTTCAACATATTTCCAAGTCAGGAATTGCAAGTTGTGGCAAACTTTTTCTTATACTGTTTGGGAGGGCCTGTCAAAGTAGCCTCGACAGGAAGCCCCATTGCATTTAGGAGGTGGTTACACACTTCAGACATGGTGCACCACCAGTGGAGGATCAAGGTTATGAGCAGGATGTGGAGATGGTGGGCGTCTTTGTCCTGGATTGGATGGAACAGGAATTTTGCTGGAATTTCAATGGCAGAGTGTTCCACCAAACTTGTGCCTTGTGATTGGTGGAAAGACTTCGGGGTGTGTTTGCAGGACAGCAAATCTTTGCACTAATAGCTAAAGATTTATCTGGCTCATTCAGATAAGTGTCTGGTTAACAGTAGGGGTGGAGTTATTGATGGTGCTGGATTCAGCAAAGGTAATACTGCTGTTAAGGAGAGGTATTAGAACTCTCCCTTCTACCAAATGGTCACTTCCCATATCAAAGCAGATGTTACTTGCCACATCAGAAATGAAGTACCTCATAAACAAATGTGCCCAGGACTTGTTGCATACAGTAATGAAGTTATGAATGGTATGGAGCGCTGTGCAATCACAGGTTTTACAGCCAGAGGTGGTAGTGAGGATAAACTCCCACTAACTATGAAATGCTTCCATCGGCTTGCATCTCAAATAGCCTCTGACAACCAAGTCCAGCTACTGGCCTTCACATGTGGTTTAGCTGCAAAGTTGGGTGGAGCTGACAGGAGGAGTGGCAAAGGCGTGTTGCTGGCACCTTAAAACCAGTCGCTTCAGGCAGGTGGGGCTCAGCTGTGGTTGGCAGCTCATCCAGGAGAAAGAAAAGTCTGTTCTCAAACCTCCTCTGCCTTGCGGTTAAACCCACTCACGGGGAACAATCCAGGAGTAGATCCCGAGGGAAATATCTGGAGCTAGAGTCCTACATTGAGTTCAACGCTGACTGGCAACTCCTGCGATACTGCTGGTGCCAAGCTGTTATCAGTCTCTGCCGTTCCTTTGGATTCATCAGGTGCATGGAGAGGGGGAGCCTGCTACATGCTTGCTCCCTACATCTTACTACCCTGGTCTGCGTAACCTGTAGACAGCTGAGGCACTATATCCATGGTTGACCCGACCAACTGAGATCCTCATCTGATATTCTCACGACCTTCTAGGAAGTTACTTTTAAGCAGACTTTTACAAGAAGGATAGACCTCCTACCCAAAAGGTTCAGTGCTAGGAAACACAGAGTAAGGGCTAAAAATCTGCTCAACCATTCCTCATAGAACAATCCTTTCTATCCAGGAATCAGCCCAGTGAACTCAGTGAGACAGCGTCCAATGCAAGCAAATACCCCTTCAGCTTGGGAGACTAAAACTGCAGTACTGCAGGTGTGTGTGGTCTCACTGATGCCCTGTGCAATTGCCGGAGACACTCCCCTACTATTATATGCCATCCTCTTTGCAATAATGGCACATTCCATTTGCTTTCTTAACTGTTTTCTGTCCCTACATGTGTTTCATGTACAAAGACACCCTGATCCCTCCGTACTTCAGCATTCTGTAATCTCCCTCCTTTTAAACAATCTTCTAGTTTTCTGCCAAACTGATAACCTCAGATTTCCCCGTGTTATAGTCCGTCTAATAAACTTTTGTTCTCGGCTTAATGTATCTAAACCCATTTATCCAATCTACATCTTCCCCATGACTTGCTTATATACACTTCATTTTTATTTAATCTATCAGAAATTTTACAATATATTTTGTCTGCTCATCCTAAAAAAGGTTTTACAAAACTAACTGCTGTTCCCCTTAGAACCCCATTAGTTACAGCTTGCCAACCTGAAAATGACCCGTTTGTTCTGACACTGTTGACTAGCCAATCCCCTCCCCATACTATTAACCTCTGTGTCATCATGTACTGTAATGTAAGAGGTAAATGGATGAAACAACTAGAGATTGCTGTTGTAAATCCTGCCTCGACAAAGCAAGCACAATAGCCTGCCTTTGTGCAACACCCTGTTTAACCCTTTCAAAATTGTTGCCATTAGAAAAGTTGCAAACAGTTTCTGCTTCAGTTAGCACACGGAGAGCAATTTATTGGTTGTTCAATTTGAAATAAAAAGAGGCCTTTTCTGGGAGGATAGCACGGTACAGGCCAGAGTCTACATGGTTAGAGCCCGCCATTTCAGATGCTGGGCTGCAGCTCGACAACTTCACCATTCACTGTAAAGACAGGGGACAGCTTAGTATCTTAAAGGCAGAGGAGGTGGAGTATGCTCTTTAATTAACCCTTTGTGGTGCATTGTCTCTGTCCTGCTCACCCATCCTGGAACATCTAGCGATCAAATGTCGTCCTTTTTATCTGCTGAGAGTTTTCCGCCATCATCCTGGAAGTGGTGTACATTCCACCTCAGGCCAACTTCAGATTGGCACTGGAGGAGCTGAGCTCCATAACCATCAGGCAGGAAACGGTGCATCCTGATGCCTTCTCTATCGTTGCGGCAGATATCAACCAGGCCAGCTTGAAGAAGTCTCTTAATAGCTACCACCAAAATATCACCTGTGGAACCAGAGGAGCCGGCACACTGGACCACTGTTATACCACCGCCAAGAACGCTTACTGTGACACTTTGGAAAGTCTGATCACCTGGCTGTACTTCTACTCCCAGCATACAGGCAGAGACTAAAGACCACAACACCAGAGCTGAGGTCCAAGATGTATGCTTAAGGGAGGCGGAGGCGTGCTTCAAAGACTGTGTTGAATTGGTAGACTGGACAATATTCAGGGATTCATCTGCAAGTCTGAATGAATGTGCCACAGTTGTAACTGACTTCATCAAAGATTCAAAGAGATTCGAAGGTTCAAAGTACACTTATTATCAAAGTATGTATGCAGTCTACAATTCTGAGATTCGCCTTCCCGCAGACAGCCGCAAAACAAAGAAACTCAAAAAAAAATCAAACATCCAACATGCAAAAAAAACACAAATTGCACAAACAGCAAAAAATGAGGGTCTAACACACAGAATATTAAACATGAAACCACACAGTCCTTGAAACAGTCTATGAATGCTCAGTTTAGTTCAGTTCAATTTAGCGCTTTGTCGTTTGTTGACTGCAGGCCACAGAGCCAATCCACCTAGACCAAAATCACGCAAGATAGCTATAAAAAAAAAGCATTAATGCATATAACACGAAATGCAGAGTCCTCCAAAAATGAGTCCAATCTACCATCAAAACTTTTCCAAAACCCTGGACTCCTACACCTTCCACCGACAGCAGTGAGAGATAGGGAGAGGGAGACCGGTCAAACGCAGGCAAATGACACCGAACACCTGCTTGCCTTCCGCTCACATCCTTATTGATTTCAATCTTGTCCAACGTTCTTAATCAGAGAGTTGGAAGGCAATTGCTGATTCACGCTCCACAATTAGGCCGCACACTCCATTCCCAACCTTGCTCTCAAACGGAGACAGCAAAAGTGCCAGATTGCTCAGTCAGCTAAGAAGACACATTATCAAAAAGTAAATTACAGGTGCCAATCAATAGTGGCAGTAAATTTAAAAGAAGGAGAAGCAGTAGTTTCGTAAACTGTCTGCAGGACGTCACCGTTAGTTTCGTCGGTTGCTGGCACCATCTTGAAAAAAAAAACAAGACCTGCGTGGATGAGTGTGAGCCTTCGAGAACATACCAGACATAACCAAAACAAAAGCTCTGGATGAACCAGAAGATTTAAGACCAGTGATCTAGAACTATAGAAGAATCCCGGGTACAACTAAGAGCGAATAAGCAGTTCTGACTGAGGTTAAAGATAGAATCGGATGCACTTCAGCTCTGGCAGGGTTTGTAGCCATTTACTTCCTGCAAAGTGAAACCTAATATCATGTATGGCAGTGATGCATCACTCCCAGATGAGCTCAATGCCTTTTATGCATGATTTGAAAGGGAGAATAAAACTACATCCATCCGAATCCCTGAAGCTTCCGGTGACTCTGTGATTTCTGTCTCGGAGGCCAATGTCAAGATAGCTTTCAAGGGGGTGAACCTCTGCAAGATGTCAGGCCCTTATGGTAGGGCTCTGAAAACCTGTGCCAACCAATGACTGTGTGGCTAGGCACAGCTCAAACACCATCTATAAATTTTCCAATGACACATCTATTGTTGGCAGAATTTCAGATGGTGAGAAGGAGGCGTACAGAATAGATCAGCTGATTGAGTGGTGTTGCAGTAACAACCTCGCACTCAGCATCAGGAGGACCGAGGAATTAATTGTGGCCTTCAGGAAGTTGAGGGCATGCACACCAGTCCTCATTGAAGGTTCAGAAGTGGAAAAGGTGAGCTGTTTCAAGTTCCTGGGTGTCAATAACGTATTGATGCAATTACAAAGAAGGCAATGACAATGGCTACACTTCATTAGCAGTTTGAGGAGAATTGGTACATCAACAAAGGATACTTGCAGATTTCTACAGATGTACAATGGAGAGCATTCGAACCGGTTGCATTGCGGCCTGGTATAGAGGGGTCACTGCACACGACTGGAAAAAGTTGCCAGAAGATGTAAATTCAGTCAGCTCCATCATGGGCACTAGCCTCCTCGTCACCCAGGACACTCTCGAAAGGGGATGGCTCAAAAAGGCAGCATCCGTCATGAAGAACCCCCATCAGCCAGGACATGCCCTCTTCTCATTGCTACCATCAAGGAGGAGGTACAGGAGCCTGAAGACACACATTCAACACTTCAGGAACAGCTTCTTCCCTTCTGCCATTAGATTCCAGAATGGATAATGAGCCCATGAACACTTCCTCAGTAATTTTCCCTCTCCTTTTGCACTACTCATTTAATTTAATTTTTATACATGCATCTTATTGTAATTTATATTTTTATTCCTATGTATCACTATGTACTGCTGCCAGTGATATTAAACCTGATTCTGATTCTGGCAATGGAACTTGGTTTATTTTGCTAAAAACAGATCATGTGTCAGCAATAAAACGGTCTGCATCATTTAAAACTCCAAGATTTAATATAAGGTGGCCAAGATATTGGAAAGGTTAATTAAAAACTGGTGACATAATGCAGAAGATTTCCACAGGTTTGTAGTGAATGGAAGTTACTTTAAGTTGTGAGCAGAAGAAATCAGAACAAAGGAAACCTGCTCCAGTCTGTTATACTTTAACTACTAACATAATGTGTGAAGAAGGCAGAATGTAAAAAAGGTGAGAAAAACGTGCTACAAAAAAAATCTCTCATTCAATGTTCCTGGGTAGCTAATTTTAATTATTAACATTTATTACAGACATCTCACCTATCCCAGAAGTTCCGGGAGTCTCCCACGTATCGATAGTGGCTCCCTGACGCCCGGAAATTATATACAATTTCCCGAAAATCGATTTTTTTTGAGAGGGAGAGCGAGCATCCTGATTGGTCTCTCTTTGTGCTAAGAGTGGTCCCCAACCACCAGGCCATGAGGAAACAATATGATTTGGCGATATGAAACGATATGAGTCAGCTGCACCTTTCCTCATTCCCTGTCATGCGCTGTTGAATTTTAACGCACACGAGGTCATCAGTGACCTAAGACGTGCAAAGAAATGGGTCCGTGGGACCCATTTGTGAATGTCCCTGGTGAATCATCCGTGTCAGCACGGGAAAAAGATCAATTCCCCGAGCTTGCAAATGACGGTGGGCTGAAAAGTATGTTTGACATAACATCTCTGCCGGCATTCTGGATCAAAGTCAAGGCTGAATATCCTGAGATAGCCACGAAAGCACTGAAAACGTTGCTTCCATTTCCAACATCATATCTCTGCGAAGCAGAGTTTTCTGCAATGAATGCAACGAAAACTAAATTGTGGAATAGACTGGACATAAGGAACCCCCTTCGAGTATCGCTGTCTCCCATCACCCCTCCATAGGACCGTGTTGTTGCAGGAAAACAAGCCCAGGGCTCCCACTGACTCAGCGATATTGGTGTGTTGCAGTGATTTTATATGTTCATACAAGGAAAATATGCGCTGTGTGTTTAATATGCAAACATTACTTAAAATTTTATGATGCTATTGACTTGTAAGTGACTTATAATTCAGTGGTCCCCAACCTCCGGGCCGTGAAGAATACAGCGGTGGCCGGGACGCACCCGGAACATCTTTAAGAAAAAAGCCGAAATAAACAAGCTAATTAATTAGGTGCTGCCCGGCACGTAAGTGTCAGCTCAGATCAGAGGCGATTGCCGACTGTGTCGCCTCTGATCTGGGCCGACATTTACGAGCCAGGTGGCACCTAATCAATTAGCTTGTTTATTTCGGCTTTTTTCTTAAAGATGTGCTGGGTGTGTTCTGGCTACCGCTGTACCGCTGCATTCTTCGCAGCCCGGACGTTTGGGACCACTGTTATAATTGACTTATCACTACATTCATGTGAGGAAAATATGTGCTGTGTGTTTAATATTAAATTCATTAGATAAATCCCTTTAGAAACGAAATTGAGTGTATTAGCCACTTACAAGTGACTTATAGTTGACTTATCACCTACATTCCGGTCACGTTTAACCCCACACCCACCACCCCCACCCCGCCAGGTCAGCCGGTCCACAAGAATATTGTCAATATTAAACTGGTCCGCGGTGCAAAAAAGTTTGGGGACCCCTGATTTAAACTAGCTGGCTAGCTGACAAGGAGCTACGCTACTGATATCCTACGTGATGAGGCCAAACTCCCTGTAGATTTGCTCAAATTTCTAATAGAATAAACATGATAATATAACATAATATAAGTACATATTTCAATGTCACATTTGCTGCATATACTCAACTTGGTTTACAGATTAGAAAATATCACTAAACAAAGTATTACATACACCCTTGGAGGTCGACAGGGTGGGGGGGGTGGATATGGGGTTGCGGGGGGCGGGGGTGCTACCTCCCTAAAATGAGTTTTTGCAGGGTGGGATGTCTGTTATTAATTACCATACAAACTCTGAATTCTAGTGGATTTTGACCACGTGAAAGTTAGCCACCTACGCTAATCTTCAAGTTACACTTGTTGGATTCAAGATCCCATTTACTATACTTACCCATGGAATCTGAATCTTAATATTTCTTTATTTCAAAATATGATATTTTTTGGCCTCACTGACGCTTTCATTTTTGTGTCATCAGTAGCTCTGTGTGGTAAGTAAGGCATTTCTTTGTAAGTCGGCGGCACAACTATTCAATCAATGGCAAAGATTAGCTGCAACATATACAAAATGCTGTAGTAACTCAGTAGGTCAGGCAGCAACTACAGAGCAAATAAAGAGCTGCCATTTTGGGCCAAGACATCCCACTTTCACCCCCTCTCCCATCATGGTCCTTGGAGGCAGAGGAGCGGTGATGGGATCGCTTCGAGTTGGTGGACTGGGCCATGTTCAGGGATTCTCCGGAGGACTTGAATGAATACACCATGGACTTTAAAAAGACACTCATGGATGAGAGTGTCCCCACAAAATCATTTAGTCTTCCCCAACCAGAAGCGCTATATGAACCAAGAGATCCGCAATCTGTTAAGGGCCAGATCGGTGGCAATCAGGTCTGGTGACCAAGGAAAATACAGAGGTCTAGGTACGACTTCCAGAAAGCCACCTCACATGTGAAGTGGCAATTCTGGACCGACCTTCAAACACAGAAGGATGCTTGACAGCTGTGGCACGCTTGAATACCACCACCTCCTACAAAGCAAATGAAGTGACATAAATGACAATAAGGTTTTGCTCCCATATGAGCTCGGTGCCTTTTACTCCTGCTGACAGAACAGTGAGACACATTCACAAACTCTCACAGCCCCAGACAGCCCTGTGATTTCAGTCTCTGAGGCCGATGTGAGAGCATCCTTCAACACTACATTCATTGTCATGAAGTGCTTTGAGAGGCTGGTCATGAAGCATATCATCTCCTGACTGAGGAGAGACTTGAATCCGCTCCAATTTGCCTATTGTCACAACAGGTCAACAGCAGATGCCCTTTCATTGTCTCTCCAATCAGCTCTGGAACATCTGGACAGTGAAGATGCATATATCAGGATGCTCTTCATTGACTACCGCTCAGTATTAAACACTATCACCCCTCAAAACTAATCAATTAGCCCTAAGCCTTAGACTTTGATACCTCTTCGTGTAACTGGATCCTTGATTTCTTCACTTGCAGACCCCAGTCAGTACAGATTGGCAACAACATCTCCTTCACAATCACCATCAACACAGGTGCACCACAAGGCTGTGGGTTTAGCCCCTTGCTCCATTCAATTTATACTGTGAGGCTAAGTACAGCTGCAATTCCATATTCAGGTTTGCTGATGACACCACTGTTGTTGGCCGAATCAAAGGTGGTGACAAATCAGCAAATAGGAGGGAGATCGGAAATCAGTTTGAGTGGTGCCATAACAAAAACCTGTCACCCAATGTCAGCAAAACCAAAGAGTTGATTATTGACCACAGGAGGAAGAAATTGGAGGTCCATGAGGGGCTCATTAGGGCTTGGAGGTGGAGAAGGTCAGTAAATTTGAATTCATGGGTGTTATCATATCAGAGGATCTGTCCTGGGACCAGCATATAAACCCATTTCAAAGAAAGCACGGCAGTGCCTTCAATTTCTTAGAGGTTTGTGCATATTCGGCATGTCATCTAAAACTCTGTAAAACTTCAAAAGATGCACGCTGAAGAGTAAATTGATGTTCTATCATAAGCTAATATGGAAGCACCAGCGTCTATGAATGGAAAAGCCTACAAAAAGTGTTGGATAAAGCTCTGTTCATCACAAACCCTTCCCACCACTGAGCACATCTACAAAAAGCACTGCCACAAGAAGGTAGCATCCATTATCAAGGACCCCAGACTATCCAAGCCATACTCTCTTCTCACTGTCATCAGGAAGGAGATACAAGAGCCTAAAGTCCCATACTGCCAGATTCAGGAAGATATTACCCTTCAACCATCAGGCTTCTGAACCAGAATGGACATCTTCACTCACATTACTGAACTGATCATTGAACATAAGTTGTAGACTCACTCTCAAGGACTATACAACTCATGTCATCAGATTATTTATTTACTTATTTACTTTATTATGATTATTACTTGTTTCTTCTTGCATTTGCAAAATTTGTCAGTCTTTATGTGATTCTATTGTGCTTCTTTGTTTTGCTCTGAACACCTGTTAGAAAATAATTATCAGGGTAGTATTTGGTGACATAGATACACTTTGATAAAAAAAATTACTTTGAACTTTGAAAAGAGAAATGGAAGTAGTAAATCAGTACTATTCTTACATACAAGCTTGGGTGTGTCCACAAAGCAAATGCCATCAAGGGAGACCATTCTTCTCTTGTGGTTGTTGGGAGATATGCTGGTTTTAATACTCAAAGGATCTGAAAGCAAATGAGATTAAGATGGGCCAGCACACACCCTGTTAAGCAGCTGGGTATGGTTAACAGCACAATCAGAGTAGTCAGGGGTGCAGAAACATCAAATGGTTACTGATGCAACAAGGTTACTTGTAGCCAGAAATCTACATGTAAAGACACAAGTTTGAATTCCACCATGGAGACTGCAGAATTCAAATTTAAAGAATGAGTTTTGAATTTTAAAAGAAGCTTATCTCAGTATTGACAATCATGAAAATTATGGATTTAGATGAAAACTCGACAGGTTCGCAAATGTCCTTCAGGGAAGGAAATCTAGGGCCAGATATGTGTCACCCTAATGGGCTTGATTCTTAACTGCATAATGAACAAATTGAAAAATAATTTACCTCCCATGCTTGCTGTCTAGATGTATACAATAAGCAGGCCACAACAGAGCAAAAAAACTCCCTTCCAATCTATACATCCTGCAGCAGGAAATAAGCAATTACTGAAATTTCACTTTGCATATGGTTAACCATTTTGGAGGAGCAAATTTCATGCTATGCTTAATTCACTCACACAAGCTACAAGATGGCCTTTAGGTTCTTGGCCATCTCCATGGTCCCTTGTTGATCTTGCACTGAAACACTGGTTCCAGAACAAGTGGAATATAACAGCAGAGGGGGAAAATGCCCCAACTGATAGGAACAGGTCATGCAGCGAGTTTCCTACCACAAAGAAACAAACAAACAAACAAACACACGAGCGTCAGCAACTTCAACCAACCCAGGAGATTAAATAGTTAGTTCAGGGTAGTGGTGCCAGGGGAAGCACAAATCATTAAAGAGTTAACACATGAAAGACCTTCTGGACAACATGACCACTCGGGATATACCACTGGTGGATAAGCAACCAATGAAATACTTCTTTAGTGTGAACAGGAGCAGCTATTCAGCCAGATCACATCCTTTCTCATTCCCTGGATCCCAGTTTCCATGAACCGCCTGTCACTGGGAAAAAAACATGCCTTAACAACAACAGCACTTACTTTGGTCATGCACAGCAAGTGACAGGGTTTGCAGGCATGTGCGACGGAGGACCCCTCCCACACACCTTCAGTGGTTCGTGCCCATTTAATGGAACTGTAGTGCGGCATGGAATATGTGGGAGTATCACGGATATTTACTGTAGCATCCAGGCCATGGTTCCTAAGCTGGGTGGGATGGGAATGAGCTAGATGAGAAGCAAATGGTACATCTGCTGTAACGCCAGCAGTTGCAGGCCCAGACAAAAGAGACAGTGCAGTTCTCTGGTGGCTCCCACCAGCACCACAGAGAACCTGTTGTTCAAGGATGAATTCCAATACATGGGCAATTCTCCAGTTATCCAGACCGAAGAACCATTAGACACACACAAATCAAACAAATCTGCTCCCAGTCAAAGTTTACTTGCAATGCTTAAGAATTACAGTCGAGCAAGGCTATGCAGGTTTAGTTCAATAGCTAATATACTTCACGCCTTACTAAATTTCAGAGTGAATGTCTCATCAAAGGACGTCTGCCTCCATACTCCCGTTGCCCTCAGAGGTGATTCAGCAGGAAGTTCTTCCAGTTCCTAATCTTTATCTTGATCATTAGCAGCTGAAACCAACTATTGCTTGTAACAATGCTTTGAGAATGTTGCAGTGCCTGCAGTAAACTGTAACAGTGAACTGGGATGGTCAGCATTGTCAGAAGAAAAAGGCCTGGCAAGTCTATTTCAAGTTGCCTTCCCAATGGCTTCACATGTTTCAACAAACCATCTCATAGCTCTGTCTGTGGTTATCTCCGTTACCAGGAGCTCCCCTCCCAAATAATCAGCTGGAATATGGGGATCTTTGGCAGAGCAGCATTGCTTGCTCAGCGACCCCTGACGAAGGGTCTCGGTCTGAAACATCGTTCTTTAGTCCTTTCCATAGATGCTGTCTGACCTGCTGAACTCCCCCAGCACTTAGTGTGTGTTATAATTGGTTGCACACCTCCTGTTTCTGTCAAGAGGCAACTTTAAGATATCCCCACTGACCTTCCAATCTCTAATCATCCCCTTTTACCTCTCAATAAGCCTAGGTGTCCAAGCTAGCAATTCCACCTCTCCCTGCACTTCCACTTGCCTCCGTCCCTGCTCCCTCCTCCAATCCAACACCACCACCACCACAGAGCAATATCCACTCTCGGGACACCTTACCTCATCACCATCCAGGACACTCACTCTGCCTGCCCTCCCACCACCCCAGCCCACAGCCCTTAGTTTGTGACTACCATTCTTTCTTCCCCAGTACCCCGGATCAGCCTTGATTTTTGGTTGTGAGCCTCCATAATCCTGAAACCTGGAGATGTAGGCACAGCTGAAAGTCTGCAGCAGTGGGCCCATGATGAAGCTGTAATTGGCAACTGGTTGCTCCAACCATCCAACCACCTTTCAAAGGTTGAAGGTTTCACATGTAAACCACACACTGAGTGTGATTGCTCGATGACCAGTTGAGATTTCGATTGAAAATAATCTAAATATTTCAAAAAAGAAAGCTACTTCATTAAATAAATAAATTTATGAGATTATACTCATTTCCTTTTGTGGTTTTTATTCAAATATAATTCCAATTTCTTTTTGCTCCTAAATCTTGGTTGCTTGATGATTATAGTCCACGATCATTATTTGATTAGAAATCCTGTGGTGGGGGCATTCCATCATTTGCCACCAGCATATCCTTTACACAGATAAGTCTCGTCAATCATGGCAATTCAATAATGTGGAAATGCGGCTGAGTGTATGAGTCTTAGGAACAATACCACAGTCTTAATGTAAACTGTGAACTCTCTCCAGGGCCTACTGACAAGTAATCACAACAGAACATGGTTTGATCCCTGCTGTGGTTCAATATGGCTTCCTCTGAGCCAGAAAAGGGTTAGACTCTAGCCGTCATGAATTTAGCTTTGCAAATAATCCTTCCTATTTTATGCTACAGTCAATCGTGCATTGATGTTGGCAGATTATTAATGGCTCTTTGAACATATTTCTTTAAACAATTAGTCCAGCTTATTGCAATCCTCATTGGATGGGCACAAAGACACCTACTGGAAGTACTACATGTAGAATTTATGGCAAGTTTGTAAACTAACTCTTAATATGCAAAAATTCCCACTTTCAGGTCAGCACATTTGCAATACCTGCAGGATTTGGCCAGCTGGACTACCAACTGTAAATGGGAAGAAGGTTGCAATAGGAACTAGGACAAAATAACCATAGACACGGCAAAATGAGACCTTAGACAGGAGGATGGAGGGAAAAGGGGAATGCAGCTGATGGGGTGCAACGCCAGAGGAAATTGGGTTTGGAAAGATGAGAAAGAAAGAAAATGCTGCATATTGTACCAAAAGAATCCTGGAAAAACTGGAGTGTATTCAGATATAGATGTACAACAAATGCAGTGTAGGTTACTGGAGTTCGTCTGGTTTATCAGTTGTAAAGGCCTTCTTAACTGCAGTCGCAAACCAGCTGCAAATTCTGAAATTGAAAGAGTCTGGAAACATTTTGCAGATTGGCTAGCTCTGGTAGAATTAGTTTCATGTATAAACTCTCCATCAAAATTGGACAATATTATAGATGGGTAATAGTATTAAAATATGAAAATGATGGAAAAGAGAAAGCATCCATCATTAAGGACCCTTACCAACTGGGATATGCCCTCTTCTTTTTACAACCATCAGGGAGAAGAAACAAAAGCCTGAAGAACTCACATTCAATATTTTAGGAAAAGCTTCTTCCCCTTTGCCAACAGATTTCTGAACAGTCCATGAACTACGAACACTACCTCAGTAGTCAACTCTTGCACTATTTATTATCACTTATAGTATTTTTGTCTTGCACCACACTACTGTCACAAAACAACATATTTCACAACCAATGTCAGTGAGAATAAACCCGATTTGGATTCTGATTCTGATTAAGGGACCGATTCTGTGGGAAATTGACTAGTTAAATGGCAGAAACAATATTAAGACTAAATATAGTTACTAAATAATTATCAAGTTTGCAGAGTACATTGATTAAATATTTATGTTAATATGGTGCAATAATTGAAATTTGTACCATCCAAAAATAGAGATTAAATGCCCTGAAAGTAAATTTAGTAATGTAAGCCCTTATAAGTAAGTGAATCAGCATATAACTTTTCCTGCTCATGTCCAAACTTGAGTGTGGTAAGAAGAGAGGGATTAAGATATTTAAGATGAAGGTTTGAAGTGTCATGTGATGGGATGAAAGCAGCTGTGAATGCAATTTTTTTAAAAAAGTTGGGTAATTCCACAGGACAGTGCAAAACTGCTGCTAGATATTTGTGTCCTATTCAAGATAGAACACAAAACTGAAACTGATCATTTCTAATGTCTGTGCTTTCATCAAACACGGTGCTTACGAAGAAGAACGGTCAGTGTTCAGCATTCTCTATCAAAATACTGGATCAAAATTCACTCTGAAATCAGACAAAAAGCTCACCACCACAAGCAGAGGCACTGCTCACAAAAAGCACGTGAATGGCATTGGTTCAGGCTGTGTCAAAAATTACCCAAAAGTACACACTGGCCTCTGTTTGTAGTTTTAAATCTGTCACTATAATTATTAAAAGCTTTACTTTTCTTGTACTTTGCTTTACAATGAGCACAATAAGGTACTGGTCAGAAATACATGTAAAAACTGAAAGCAACATACAGTGAATTCCAGTTAATTGGGACACATAGGGATCAGTACATTTTGGCCCAATTAAGTGGCTGGCCCAATTAAGTGGCTGCGCCAATTAGTTGAAGTTCCATCAAAGTAGTTAAAAAGGTATAAAAAAGGCAAACTGAGTAACAAATTATGCATTTAAATAAAAACAGAACAAATTAGAACATTACAAATGCTACTACATTACTATAAAACTGTGTATTAGTTCCTATTAGTTATCAATGAGGAAATTCAACTGCCATGTATGGGGTGTCAGGGAATGGTAGCATCCTCTGCTGAAGGGGCTTGTTATGTCCATTCTGAGGCAGTTCATTCACCTTTGGTCCCCACCAGACACTCAGCTCTCACTTGTGGCTCCAAGAAGCTGTTGATACGTGACAGCAGCCACGCCCTGGTATGCTGCTTTGACAGGTGGGCTAAACCAGGTGAGGGTAGTCAGCAGGCCTCATTCCCCAGCGAAATAGAGACATAGCTATCCTAGCACGTGAAGTCATTGGACTAGGCTTTTCAAACACATACACACACAAATAATGTATTTAAAAACTGTTTGCTCTAAGTGTCTAATGGCTACACAAGTTCACGTGACTTAGCGCTAATTAGAAACTGATTGGCAACAGCCTTCTGTCCCAATTAAGTGGCACAATGCCCCAAATAAGTAAAGGGAATCCTGGCTATTTCCTCAACTAGTTTTCGTTCTTGAAGAGTTCCCCCAAATGAGTGGATGCCTTGATTAATTGGAATCCACTGTACTGAAATATCCAACACCCCCACTGCACATGTAAAATCATATCTCTCATCAATCGAAGTTATCCAAAGTTAATCAAAATTTCTAAGAATCCTTGATAAATATTTAATTTTAAATTCATTTATTAACAGATTTATTAGTCAAAGAAAAAAGTTATGAAAATGGTATTCCTCTATCACATTTCCTTTTCTATTTTATGTGTTTCCTTCCGGTTTTGGGCCCTTATTGTCTCAAACAGAGGACAGGAACCAGAATACTATATTTCTGTAAAAAGACATTAACACTTTCTCCTCAAGGGATGCTGGTTGACTTGATAAGTGTTTCCTGCTTTTTCTGTTTTCCTTAATGCATAAAGAGCCATCAAGCTGTCAAACATCCTTCAACAATTGACCTCCGCATGTCTTCATATTTAAACCAATTCCCCAAGTGGAGTGCTTATGGAGAAACCTCAGAAGACAAGTGTTATGTTTTGTAACTCCAAAAGATTAAACTAATTAAAGGAAAACACGGGAGTGGGACATGTAAGTCTAACTTTGTGTTTACTTTAAATGAAGTGCACATGTATCACTTTGTAGTGTGATGATATATGCAATTAATTTATTTTTACATATAACCTGTCTTTTTTTGCACTACCTTACTTCCCATTTTTCTATTTTCTATTTATGATTTATAATTTAAATTTTTAATATTTACTATTTTTACTATTTAATATTTGCAATCCAGGGAGTGTAAAGCGCAGAATTAAATATCGCTGTGATGATTATACGTTCTAGTATCAATTGTTTGGTGACAATAAAGTATAAAGTATAACGAATTATTTAAACAAACAAGAATGCTCAATCAAACAATATATTTACAATATTACTAAAGTACTACTGAAATATTAAATTCACAACAGTAAGCTGGGATGAAACCAACAGCACCCATGTTGTAGTTTTTTGTGTAATTGTTTTTAATTTTTTATTATTTTTTGTGTTGTATTTATTTATTTAAATATAGTATTTTTGAGCAATCTTCATTGAAATCTTTTGTGATAAGTTTCACCAGTTGCAGGTGGAGTGTGAACATCTGCTGATTGACCACCCTTTACAGACTGGTCAGTTTCCTTTTCCATTGAAGTCAGTCAAGTGTAGAATGACGCAAAATGGGAGAGAGTTCAGTGCATCACGGATGGCAAGTCCGTTCCACCATGTTTCCACCTGCATCAAATGTGAAAATAACCCCTTTTGACTTCTGGCAAATGGTGACACCTGATGCTTCTCCATCCTTTCTGCTCCATTGCTTTAACTTTATATTTTAAACAGTTTTCGAAAATAAAAAAAACTGGTATTAGTCTATACCAGTTACCATGTTAATTGTATGAATTTCCCAGCCTAAACTGGTAATCATACCGTACACTAAGAGATTGGTTTTTAGAAGAGTGGATCCACAATATTGGCATACATCATGACTCAACTGCGATGACGATATGCAAATATATGGCAAATAATAACACAGTTTGTTTTGCTGAGCACAAAGCTCTTACTGATTTTGAACACAAACCTTCCAATCAGTAGAGATAGGGTTTATTAATAGATTCTGGATTTAATGTATCACATCCATACACATACTGTGTAAAAAAAAATCATTTCAGCATTGAGTTTCACAAACATGTTACCAAAGCTAAAACTTTATTTCAAATCTCAAACCTGATGTCATCATTTCCTCAACATACTTTCACATGACTTACTTACCAAATAAGCTAACACTAGTGAAGTTCTTTTTGAATAATACTAACGACTCATTGCATTTTGTGACAAGTTTCAAAGCCCCTCGTCTTTCAGGTATGTAAAAAGCCTGAACTATTCTGGTTAAAGCATGTCACGAACGTACTGTTACAGAAAACTCAAGAGCAGGCCAAGAGCTCATAAGAATGAGTGTGTTTATAATCACATGATGACGCTTCTTTGGTTATAACCAGAACTCCTGCACTGAATGAAAAGCAGCAACAGTAAATATGTCCATGATTAAATCTAACTTCCTGACCAGTAAAAACCACAGCCTCACAACTGTTTTCTTATATACTCTTCTTTGTCAAAACACTCCACACATACGGCCCCTAAAAACAGTAACTGATATCATGCTTACATTTTGTTCACGTAAAACATTAGACTTTCCCCACCTGCATCACACATTGCGTACTGCTGCTTAAAGCTTTCTGGAAAAGTTTTAGCTTGAGCTATTTCCTTGTGCTGCTGAATAATGCTACAGGTTTAATTCTGGCCATCAGTCACACAAACAACCACTTCTGGTTTTAATCAGGGTTCAGTTCTCTGTGATGCACACGCGCTCACGATCAGGAGGTGGGTGGCTCACCTACTTCCCAACAAAAAGTGTTCAGAATCTAGTTTGATGCTGTTTTTGTTTGGAAAACAGATGTAAACAGAGATATTAGTGTGGAAGGCTGAAGGCCAAAGACTGATTCTGGACCTTTTAAGACATGGTCTAGGAATAACTAAAGAAATGTACTGGAGCAATAATCTAAACTTTGGTTGGGGGCTTGATCATACTATATCTATCTCCGTCAGCTTTGTTCTAAATTTACACCGAGACAACCTTCTCAATCAAACAAGAAGCAAGTTTGTTATCAAAGCCATCTGCAGCAGAAAACGAAGAGCAGCTTGCTGGCAATCTTGGATTATATCATTCAATCACATCATTAACAGGTTTACCAAAACTCACTAATTTCAAGCAACTGCATTTAATTTGCTTTAAATTACCAAAGTGTACATATGCAGATGTTTATAGTTGTGAGGCCAGCTAAAACTAAGGGCTACAGATTCATATTGACAACTAATAAATCTAAGAGGAGTTTTGAGGGCAATTTCAATACTTGAAGAGGTGGACCTCATTACCTAGGAGATAGATCACATGGAAACGCTTATGAGGAAGTTATATGGAAAAAATGAGGGGAAAAAGAAATGAAGATTTCACTGACAGGACAAGATGGGTAGAGGGCTGCATTGTGCCTAAAAACTAAGTGAGACAAGAAGAGCCAAAATATATGCAAATATTTACCTATTTTAATGCATCTTATTCCGATGAAATGCACGTAGCTCAGCATTTAAAACATTTACTATCACTGATCTTAGTGCTAATATTTCTTTAAATTTCATTGATTATATACAGTGCGTATTTCTTTACTCCAAACAAGCAATATGTGAATATCTTCCTCATTGAGACAACATATTAATGTCACATCATGAGACTCCCAACCCAGTGTTCCGTAGATTCAAAAAGGTGATTTAAAGCCGGTTTGGTGACAGAATGGACCCATCCACTGTCACTATCCAGGATGGAACTCGAGGAAAGAGATGAAGAGTTCCAGGTGTTGCTGCTGCTCTGTATCCGAGCCCAGGAAGCAGCCAAACATCCCTGGGATAGTGGGATGGATGTGAGTCAAAACACGTCCTCACTTGCTGGTCAACACCCATAACCCTCTCTACAAATGTTTGCAAGTACAGAAACTGAGCAGGACACAACTAACTGTGATGACTTGTCTCCAAATGACAGGCCAGACTCTAAAGAGAAGGGAGGTGAAATGGATGTGGCATCCCAGAGCAGCTGGTATCCAAAGGGAAGATCAACAAGATGCTGTAGCTCTACAGCATCATGTAGATCGAAAGAAGTTGGGCAAACCTATCAAAAAACAAATAGGAACAAATATCTCATGTATGTGTATGGGACCTCTGCACTGATAGTTTATTTCCACAGCTCATTCTGAGATGCCAGATGATCACCATCCAAATTTAATTTTCCATCCTTTACTCCTGCTTCTTTTTTAACATCCAAGAATGTGCATTATGTAACTGCCAACATTTTTTATGTAACCTACTCCTGTTATTCCTTTTACTCAACAGTCAAGACACAACATAAAATGTCAGAGTGTTGGGCTCTGAAGAAGAATTAAGATATGGGAGAAAATGTGATGTTTTCCACTATGGAGAAAAAAAGAAACAATATTATTTAAATGTTGTGTAACTAATGAATGTTGCAGAGCTATGTGTCCTCACACAAGGAACTGAGAAGTTAGCATGAAGATACAGAAACGAATTCAGAAGACAAATGGAATGTTAATTTAGTTTTAATTGTAAAGGAGATGGAACATATATACATCAACTATACAGGATGTTGATGAGACCATACCTGAACCATTGGCAGCTTGGGAAGGACATATTTGTATTTGAGGAACTGTACAGATTGCTCACAAGGTTGATTTCCAGGAAGAAATACTTGTCCAATGTAGAAAGATGAGTGGATACTGAAAGAATCTCCAGTGTCAGAAGAATGTGACAGTGTAAAACATTCTGGGAGAACTTGACATTCTAGTGGGAGGAAACTAGAATAACGGGTATAACTTCAACAGAAAGGGATGCTCACTTAAGCCTGAAATGAGGAACAATATTTTCCTTCAGCAGATTGTGAATATTTGGAATTCTCTGACCTGAGAGCTGTGGAGGCTGGGTTATAAAATATTTTCCGGACTGAGGTAGATACTTGGAGTACAGGAAAATCAAGAATTATAAGAATCAGACAGGAAATTGGGGTGAAGGCCGACTATCAAATAGGTGTGTGGTGACAGAACAAGTTGAAGTGGACTTGCAGCTAATTGCAGTCCCTATCATTTATGTTCTCACGTGATACGGCTACGCATTGGGGGCCTACTTCATTGTTGTACAGTTCAATAAATCCCCAGGACTAGAGAGTTAATAAAAATTCAGACCAAAGAATGAAGACCAAATATTGCAGGATATGAGAAAACCTCCCAAATTTGCTCATTAACACTGAGCCACATTTTAAATTTACGCATTACACTTTTTAGACTACCAATTTTTATCCAGCATTAAGTCCTTTTCGGCATCAAAAAGTCCAAACACTGTTTACTTTTGACTGCTTGGGTACGGTGCAACATATAAAGTAATAATGGTGATAAAATACACAAGAACAAAAGTGCTTGAATTCCGACAGTCACATTTTTTTTTTAAACAGCTAGGATGAGAAGGCGAGTCTGAGCTGAGTTGTCCATAGCAGACATCCCACCTCTCCCGGAAGTTCCGGGAGTCTCCTGCAAATTAATAGTGGCTCCCTGATGCCCGCAAATTATATACAATGTCCGGAAATCAATTTTTTTGAGAGCATGTGAGAGAGCTAGAGCGACCATGAGAGAGAGAGAGAGAGAGAGCGAGAGAGACCATGAGAGAGAGAGAGCGAGCGCGCACCATGGCAAAGTGTTCCAAAAAAAGAAAATATAAAACGTACGTCACCCCAGACTACACTAAAGTGTACCCCTGCCTAATAGGGGTCAAAAATAACAACAGTGTTGCTCGCTGCACTGTTTGCAACAGTGACTTTTCTATTGCCCATGGTGGGTTAAAATGTAAAAGACATGATGAGGTGAGTTTAACAGGTGTCATTCATTCATTAGCATAGCTAACGTTATTTAAACTAGCCGGCTGGCTGCTAAGGAGCTACTCTATTGCAGACATCCCACCTCTCCCGGAAGTTCCAGGAGTCTTCCGCATATTGATAGTGCTATGTCCCTGAAATGAGTTTTTGCAGGGTGGGATGTCTGCCATAGTTTTAAACCAATCTAGTCTACTTATAACTTAACTTTACAAAATTCCCTTCCTCATTATCATGATCTTTTAATAAAGAAATGGTGATGTGTTCATCTGGTTACTAGTTAACAAACTAGCTACAAGTAGCAGAGCCTTCTTTTTTGACCATCTCCATTGGTTTGTACTGTTCAGTCAAAACTGTTCTGAAAGGGAGAGTAAATTTTAAGATTGTGAATTCTCTCTGCAACCCTTTGAAAAGTAGAGATCTCACTAATATTTATGCAAGAAATATTTTACAGATGCAAATTAATGAGACGTGGTTTGTAACTTTGAATCTTTCAAGATTCAAGATCGTTTAATGTTATTTCCAGGACACAAGTGTAAAGGAGAACCAAATAATCGTTACTCCGGATCCTATGAAGCCCAAAAAAGGCAGAATAAGGTAACAAAAATCAATAAATATAAATACATACATAATAGCTTTAATACATAGAAGTATTTCCATAAAGTGATGCTAGGTGCAGGAGTGTCTGTACATAAGGTGACTCTGACAGGAGTGACTCTGACATAAAGCATTGGAGGTGGAGTTGTGGATGGTTGGGTTGCTGGATAGAGGTGCTGATCAGCCTTACTGCTTGGGAAAAGTAACTGTTTTAGAATTTAGTCGTCCTAGTGTGGCCGCTACATAGACTCCTCCCTAATGGGAGTGGGACAGACAGTCCATGAGCAGGCTGGGTGAGATCTTTCATGATATTACTGGTCCTTTTCCGGCACCTTTCTGTATACATTTCCTTAATGGTAGGTAAAGCATCAGCTACTTCATAAACGTGTGTTCTAAACTTTAATGGAAAATACTCCACTCTCAGTCTACATTTTAGGTGTTTCGTTTTGTACTCTATTCTAATTCAGTGCTCTGTGCAAAGAAATGACAGGGTGCTTGAAGCAGCCAACATTTGATTGAGGATCTGAGTGTGCAATTAAAAGTTAAGAGGTGAAAAACACAAATGTGCTGATAAGCAACAATGGCCTAACCTAAGTAACATTACTAACACACAAAATCATTATTTGAATATATTAATGGAACAATCCCATGAGAATCATAACACTAGCTTTGTACTACATAAATAATATCATTGGAATTTACTCCACAAATATAAAAAATATTTGTGTTTTACGTTCTAGTATTCCTAGGGACTTCACCAAAACAATTTGTCAAAATTACATTGGAACAAATTAAAAGCCTATTAATGAGTTGGATTTATTGGTAATGTCTTAAAATGGGAAGCAGGGAAGTAGAGAGGGACAGATAAGGAATTGTAGCACTCTGGTTAATGACTGAATACACTGCACAGTATGACAGATGTGCATTAGTCCAAATCTGAAGGAAATCAGTCTTCTCATAGTACTCATAGTACTCATAGTACTCATAGTAGACAGAAGAGAAAGTCAGGAAAGTGGCTTGAAAAGTCAGAGCTTTCAGTTCAAAACACTTCTGGACTAATTGCATGTCAGCAAACAGCACCTGGCAAGAGTAATGCATGGGGAAGAGTTTTGGATCAGCTCCAGGTTCTGAAGTGTGCAAAATGAGGAATTCACTTCTCCAGTGCATGCCAAACCTGGATAAGATCCACATGCAGAAGGGCTGAAGTAAGGATATAGATGGGCAACATTACAGAGATGGAAGAAGGCAACCTTTGTGACAGAGACGTTATAAGAGCAGGAGCTCACTTGAAGCTCGCACAGTTGTGGGCAACTTAGTTCTGCCTCAGACAGTAGTCAAGAACATGCATATAATCAATGGTTAGGTAACAACAAGCACCTAAAGATCTGCCATTAGTATTTGACTGGAAAAAATTACTCATCCATGTTGGACCAACAATTTGACAACTCAGAGTTGGTGGCTGAGCTAAGAAGGCTTACAGTACAGCGAGGCTGATGTAGAAACCTAAACTAGCAAGATCGGTCTTTCAGAAGAGAGCTTGGGTATGATAAAGGAGACATCCACATGGATCATTTTTAATAGCTTAATATCTGCATTGTTTTAAAAGCAATCAATTCTTACTTCATGTAAATTGTGGCCCCAACCATTAGCCTGTTTTCTGCGATCATCAGTGATCAAACCTCCGCAACATGGCAGGGTTATCTTAATGATCATGTTATCATCATTGTTATTGGGTGCTACCAGCTATGCGGCTCCATCTAAATCTAATTAATTAAAGAGTTTCTGAACAATGTGCCAAATAAGAAATAGATTATAAGGTCAACAAAACTCCAGCACTCTAGATTCAACCAAAGCTCACACTTTTCCTACTTTATAGTCCACAACAGATACATGAAGGGCAGTCCTAGCTCCATAAAACCAAACAAATGCTCCTGAACTAAGAAGTTGTTGAGTTTCTATACTGAGAAGCTTGTTTACTGTGAAGTGTTTCCAAACCCTTCGGTATTTCCGGGTTGTGATTTTCCTAAGGATGGGAAAAATTGCTGACAGTACAGAGGGCAATTCTTCCCATACTTAGCCATATCTATGACAAGTTCTTCTTGAATTTTTACTCAGCATGCTATGTAATTGATCACCCTCTGCCACTGGCTTTATTCATGTAGTGCACATATACTTTAATACAAGAATTTGTTTTAATTACATTTTTGACTTTGGACTTTCAGTGCTAATTTCAGTTTTGTTTACATAATTCTTCTTGTTTGTACGGAAAAATAAGATCTTCAATAAAACTTTTGAAAGGTCATGTCCTAAATTAACCAGATGACAAACTGGAAGCAAATAAACCAAAGAAATTAAGGACCATTTGACCACAATAGATTCCATAGTCTGCAGAGAAAGTATCCAACTTTGAAAATTACTTGAGAGGCTGCATCATGCATCGTCCCATTTTTAACAATAGGATAAGCACAGTTTGAAATTATCTCCAATATAAACAGGGAATTAATGTTTAAATTGGCACTTTACAGGGCTATCAACAATTAGAGAAGAAACTAAGGGGCTGGAAGTGGGAAATGGGGAGTAAATTAAGAAATCAAAGGTGTAAAGGGACTTGAGAATCCTCCTGCTGGATTCCCTAAAGGTTAACTTGCAGGCTGGGTCAGTGGTAAGGAAGGCAAATGCAATGTTAGTGTTCAATTCGAGAGGACTAGAATATAAAAACAAGGATGTGATGCTGAGGCTTCATAAGGGATTGGTCAGACCACACATGGAGTATTGTAAGCAGTTTGTGGCCCCTTATCTAGGAAAGGATGTCTGGCATTGGAGAGATCCAGAGGAGGTTCATGAGAATTATCCCAGGAATGAAAGGATTAACATGTGAGGAGTGTTTGATGACTCTGGGCCTGTACTTGCTGGTGTTTAGAAGAATGAAGGAGGATCTCGTTGAAACCTATTGAAAGTTGAAGGGCTTAGACAGAGTGGTTGTGGAGAAGTTGTTTCCTATTGTGCTGGAGTCTAGGACCAGAGGGCGCAGCCTCAGAATAGAAGGACATCCCTAAAGAACAGAGATGAGAATGAATATATTTAGCCAGAGGGTGGTGAATCTGTTAAATTCTTATCCACAGGTGGCTGTGGAGGCAAAGTCACTGGATACATTTAAAGCAAAGGTTGATAGGTTCTTGATTAGTAAGAGCATCAAAAGTTATGGGGAGAAGGCAGGAGAATGGGATTGAGAGGGATAATAAGTCAGTCAGGTGGAATGGCAGAACAGACTCAATGGGAAGAATGGCCTCATTTTGATTGTTATGGTCTTATGGAAGATACCTGGCAGCGATATAAAGTAATTGTAATGATAATAAGAAGCAGTAGCCAAAAGATTGGGAGGTACCTCTATCACTGTAGATGTGTGGTGTAGAGTACAGTATACTGAATGGTTACATCATGGCTGGGTATGGAAACACCAACGCCCTTAATCGCAAAAGCCTACAGAAAGCGGCGGATACAGACCAGCCCATCATGGGTAAAGCCCTCCCCACCAGTGAGCTGACCTATAAGGAGCAATGTCACAGGAACCCATCATCAAGAATCCCCACTACCTAGGCATGCTCCCTTCTTGCTGCTGCCGTCAGGAAGAAGGTCTAGGCACCTCAGGACCCGCACCACTAGGTTCAGGAGCAGGTATTACCCCTCAACCATCAGACTTGTGAACCAGAGGGGATAACTTCACTCGCCTCATTACTGAGCTGTTCCCATTGAATTGGACTGACTTTTAAGGACTCTTCATCTCATGTTCTCGATATTTATTGCTTATTTATGTATTATTATTTCTTTTTTTCTCTTTCTTTTGTATTTTCACAGTTTGGAGGGTTTTTTTTTTGCGTGTTGGCTGTTGTCCGTCCTGTTGTGTGTGGTCTTTCATCATGTTTCTTGTATTTACAGCTATTTCCCACAAGAAAATGAATCTCAGGGTTGTGTATGGTGACACACATGTACTTCTGATAATAAATTTACTTTGAACACTAGCAAAATACCCTGAGCTAGAGGGGAATCAGAGGTCGTGTCACCAGTAAGTCCCTATACCATAAATTATCCCTCATTGAACTAGTCCCACAGCCTATAAGCTCACTTTCAAGGACTCTCCATCTCGTTTTCTCTTTAATTATTTATTATTATTATTTCTTCCTTTTTGTATTAGCACAATTTGTTGTCTTTTGCATACTGGTTGAATGCCCAAGTTGGTGCGGTATTTCATTGAATATATTATGGATTTATTGGGAATGCTCGCAAAAAAAGGAATCTCGGAATTGTATATGGTGACATATATGTACTTTGATCATAAATACATTTTGAACTTTGAACTGGAGAGGAAGTTCAGGACCCCCAATGCCTTAATAGGCGTCAACAAGTGAAGCATCACATGCCCACCGACCTCCAGAACCGCAGTAAATGCAAAATGAGTTTTTTTTTACATTTGCATTGAAACGGGTCTCCCAGAGACCGCGCGAAATGAAATCGATCATTGGGAATGTCTGAAGTTCTTTTTCGGAGTTAGTGGTCTAATGGCTGCACGTCTCAGCCTTTACCTACCCGCTTACTCCAGGCTTGAGGGAAGGAGTGAAAAATGGGACCTCTGTTATTGGCTCAGGATCTGAACGCCGCAAATCTGTGGCATATCACACATCCCGCAACCCAGGGATGCAATGAAAGTGGCGATCAGAGAATCCCGCCCGCCCCACCACCTCCCGTCTCCAGAGGATGTCAATGAGAAATCTTCTTTCATCTGCAACACAGATCTTTCTCATACTTATTCACGAGCTTCCAACACCACCCATGGGGATGCAATCAGGAATGCCACCTAAGTATAGGAAACAATATTTCGGATTGAATACAAAGCCTTATTCTGCCCTTAAACTCAGAAGGACGATTCGATATGTATGAATGATGTATATCTGAAGAGAGACACAAGCACTGTCAAAATCTACACCGGCGGCATGCAATAGGGACGGTAAGCAATGCCGCTTCTTGGTAATGGCTATTCTGAAACATATCAAATCATTCACTCAGAGTAATGGTACATCTCATCGCTGCCAATGTCAAGCCCTCTCTCTGTGAGAAACCCTGGATTTTGGAAGTGAATGAATGTAGACCTCACCACTCACTCGGCTTAAGCAACAGAGAGGAGAAAAAAACTGTGGGTGGCAATTAAAGATCTGGAAATAAAGCGAAGCTCACTCACCTTCTCCTGCTCTGTCAGCTCGGCCACTCTGCGCTGCTCCCGATGTCTCTTCCCTCTCCGGCTCTGCTCAGCATTAAATCAGTACAGGGAAAGGAGAAGATGGCGACTCTGGGCTGAGTGTGGGGGAAGATTGAAAAAGCTCTGCGGCTTTGAAAGAAAACCGAACCAGCGAATAATGAGAAAGAAAGGAGGAGACTGCGAGTCTCTCCTCCCTCTCACAAACACACACACACACACACACTCACTCACAGGGAGAGCAGCGCCTTTGCTGGTCTCGCTTGGGACAGCACTGCTACTACTGGGCATTTTCAAATCTCTGCTCATTCTCTTCTCCAGGCATTAAACCAAAGGAAAGACCGGGATCGGGAAGGTGAGAAATGAGATCACTCAGGAGCTAATCGCAGTACCAGGGTGATATCGTAACCCTCTGTGATATGCCACCAGAGATACTTTCAGATTTATATCGATGTACGGTGGAGAGCAATCTGACAGATTGCTGCACAACCTGCGAGGGTGTGCAGGATTTTGCAAGAGGCTGCACTCAGTTATAGGCTCAGCTGGCTCCATCGCGGGCACCACCTTCCCTACCATCTAGAAAAGTACCGCACAGGAACAGGCCCCTCAAGCTAACTAAATTAGTAATCAAGTGTCCTATTATACCAAATCCTTTCTGTCTACACAATGTCCGTACCCTTCTATTTCCTGCCCAATCATGTGCCTAACTCTCTCGAACGCCCCTGTCATATTTCCCTCCGTCACCACGCTAGACAGCGTGTCAGACACGCTGATTGAGTGGTGCCACAACAACCTCTCACTCAGTATCAGAATAAGGAGCTGGTTATTGACTTCAGGAAGGGGAAGGTGGGTCCACAATGGTGAATCAATGGAGATATGATTGGGTGCTTTAAATTCATGGGTATTAACATATCGGATGATCAGTCCAGGGCCCAGCATGTAGATGAAATCACAAGGAAGACAGACCAGAATGTTGCTTTCTTAAAGGGTTAAGGAGGATTGGAACAAACAAACTCTACTGTAGGAAGTATCCTGGCACTTATCCTTGTAAACGGAACAAGTGCTACACATGCCCTTACACTTCCTCCCTTACCACCATTCAGGGCCCCAGACAGTCCTTCCAGGTGAGGCGACACATCACCTGTGAGTCAGCTGGGGTGATATACTGTGTCCGGTGCTCCCGATGTGGCCTTCTATATATTGGCGAGACCCGACGCAGACTGGGAGATTTTTTCGCTGAACACCTAAGCTCTGTCTGCCAGAGAAAGCAGGATCTCCCAGTGGCCACACATTTTAATTCCACGTCCCATTCCCATTCTGATATGTCTATCCACGGCCTCCTCTACTGTAAAGATGAAGCCACACTCAGGTTGGAGGAACAACACCTTATGTTCCGTCTGGGTAGCCTCCAACCTGATGGCATGAATATTGACTTCTCTAACTTCCGCTAAGGCCCCACCTCCCCCTCGTACCCCATCCATTATTTATTTATATACACACACTCTTTTTCTCCCTCTGTCCCTCTCACTATACCCCTTGCCTATCCCCTGGGCTTTCCCCCCCTCCCCCTTTTCTTTCTCCCTCAGCCTCCTGTCCCATGATCCTCTCATTTCCCTTTTGCCAATCAACTGTCCAGCTCTTGGCTCCATCCCTCCCCCTCCTGTCTTCTCCTATCATTTCGGATCTCCTCCTCCCAGTTTCAAATCTCTTACTAGATCTTCTTTCAGTTAGTCCTGATGAAGGGTCTCGGCCCGAAACGTTGACTGTACCTCTTCCTAGAGATGCTGCCTGGCCTGCTGCATTCACCAGCAACTTTTATGTGTGTTGCTTGTAGGAAGTATCTTGGTTGGTTGTATCGTGGTCTGGTACAGCATTTCGAATGTGTAAGAAGCCTCAGAGAGTAATGAAATCTGTTGGTACATCACAGGCCCTTCCCTCCTCACCATCAGCGGTATATATATAGGGTGCTGCCTCAAGAAAGCAACATCTGTTATCAAGGATTCCCCACTACCTTGGCCATGTCATCTTCTTGCTTAGGTAGGATTTATAGAAGCCTGATATCCCACACCACCAGGTTCAAGAACAACTACTTCCCTTCAACCATCTCCACAACCCTAATCATTACTTCAGAATCACAACACTTTTACCTATAATATACTTAGTGTTTTATTTGTTCTAATAGTGTTCTTTCTTATAAGAATTGTGCATAATTTATACTTCTTGCTCGTGAATGTTGCATACCTGATGCTTTTGGCCTTCGATGTTACTGCGAGGAAAGTTTTCATTTCACCTGTACAAACCAGATGTGTACTTCTGTATATACTTTATACTTTATTGTCGCCAAACAATTGGTACTAGAACATGCAATCATCGCAGCGATATTTGATTCTGCGCTTCACACTCCCTGGATTACAAATCGATAGTAAATATTAAAAATAGTAAAATTAGTAAATATTAAAAATTTAAATTATAAATCATAAATAGAAAATAGAAAAATGGAAAGTAAGGTATGAGTCAAAAAACCAAGAGGCAGGTCCGGATATTTGGAGGGTACAGCCCAGATCCGGGTCAGGATCCGTTCAGCAGTCTTATCACAGTTGGAAAGAAGCTGTTCCCGAATCTGGCCGTACGAGTCTTCAAGCTCCTGAGCCTTCTCCCGGAGGGAAGAGGGACGAAAAATGTGTTGGCTGGGTGGGTCGTGTCCTTGATTATCCTGGCAGCACTGCTCTAACAGCGTGCGGTGTAAAGTGAGTCCACGGACGGAAGATTGGTTTGTGTGATGTGCTGCGCCATGTTCACGATCTTCTGCAGTCTCTTTTGGTCTTGGACAGGACAACTTCCATACCAGGTTGTGATGCACCCTAGAAGAATGCTTTCTATGGTGCATCTATAAAAATTAGTGAGGGTTTTAGGGGACAAGCCAAATTTCTTTAGTTTTCTCAGGAAGTAAAGGTACTGGTGGGCCTTCTTGGCTGTGAACTCTGCTTGGTTGGACCAAGTCAGGTCATTTGTGATATTGACCCCAAGGAAATTAAAGCTTTTGACCTGTTCCACTTGCGCACCACCGATGTAAATTGGGTCATGCAGTCCGCTACTCCTTCTGAAGTCAACAACCAATTCCTTCTTCTTGTTGACATTGAGGGATAGATTATTATCTTCGTACCATGCCACCAGGTTCTTAATTTCCTTTCTGTACTCAAACTCATCATTACCCGAGATACAGCCCACAATTGTTGTGTCATCAGCAAACTTATATATTGAGTTTGATGGAAACTTGGCTACACAATCATGGGTGTACAGTGAGTACAGCAGGGGGCTGAGTACATAGCCTTGGGGGGCACCGGTGCTCAGAGTGATTGTAGAGGAGAGCTTGTCCCCTATTTTTACAGCCTGGGTCCTGTCTGTGAGGAAGTTGAAGATCCAGCTGCAGATCTGAGTGCTAAGGCCCAGGTTCCTGAGCTTAGGAATCAGTTTATTTGGAATCCAAACAACAGGAATTCTGCAGATGCTGGAAATTGAAGCAACACATATCAAAGTTGCTGGTGAACGCAGCAGGCCAAGCAGCATCTGTAGGAAGAGGTGCAGTCGACGTTTCAGGCCGAGACCCTTCGTCAGGACTAACTGAAGGAAGAGTGAGTAAGGGATTTGAAAGTTGGAGGGGGAGGGGGAGATCCAAAATGATAGGAGAAGACAGGAGGGGGAGGGATGGAGCCAAGAGCTGGACAGGTGATAGGCAAAAGGGGATACGACAGGAGTCCGGGAAGAAAGACAAGGTGGGGGGGGACCCAGAGGATGGGCAAGAGGTATATTCAGAGGGACAGAGGGAGAAAAAGGAGAGTGAGAGAAAGAATGTGTGCATAAAAATAAGTAACAGATGGGGTACAAGGGGAGGTGGGGCCTTAGCGGAAGTTAGAGAAGTGAATGTTCATGCCATCAGATTGGAGGCTACCCAGACGAGTGCTACACATGCCCTTACACTTCCTCCCTTACCACCATTCAGGGCCCCAAACTGTCCTTCCAGGTGAGGCAACACTTCACCTGTGAGTCGACTGGGGTGATATACTGCGTCTGGTGCTCCGGATGTGGCCTTTTATATATTGGCGAGACCCGACGCAGACTGGGAGACCACTTTGCTGAACATCTACGCTCTGTCCGCCAGAGAAATTTCTCCTTTGGCTCCTCCCACTTCCTCCAAACTAAAGGTGTAGCTATGGGCACCCGTATGGGTCCTAGCTATGCCTGCCTTTTTGTTGGGATTGTGGAACAATCTATGTTCCGTGCCTATTCTGGTATCTGGCCTCCACTTTTCCTTCGTTACATCGACGGCTGCATTGGCGCTGCTTCCTGCACGCATGCAGAACTCGTTGACTTTATTAACTTTGCCTCCAACTTTCACCCTGCCCTCAAGTTTACCTGGTCCATTTCCGACACCTCCCTCCCCTTTCTAGATCTTTCTGTCTCTGTCTCTGGAGACAGCTTATCCACTGATGTCTACTATAAGCCTACTGACTCTCACAGCTATCTGGACTATTCGTCTTCTCACCCTGTATCTTGCAAAAACGCCATTCCCTTCTCGCAATTCCTCCGTCTCCGCCGCATCTGCTCTCAGGATGAGGCTTTTCATTCTAGGATGAGGGAGATGTATTCCTTTTTTAAAGAAAGGGGCGTCCCTTCCTCCACTATCAACTCTGCTCTTAAACGCATCTCCCCCATTTCATGTACATCTGCTCTCACTCCATCCTCCCACCACCCCACTAGGAATAGCGTTCCCCTGGTCCTCACCTACCACCCCACCAGCCTCTGGGTCCAACATATTATTCTCCGTAACTTCCGCCACCTCCAACGGGATCCCACAACTAAGCACATCTTTCCCTCCCCACCTCTCTCTGCATTCCGCAGGGATCGCTCCCTACGCAACTCCCTTGTCCTTTCATCCCTCCCATTCCACCCCACTGATCTCCCTCCTGGCACTTATCCGTGTAAGCGGAACAAGTGCTACACATGCCCTTACACTTCCTCCCTTACCACCATTCAGGGCCCCAAACTGTCCTTCCATGTGAGGCAACGCTTCACCTGTGAGTCGACTGGGGTGATATACTGCGTCCGGTGCTCCGGATGTGGCCTTTTATATATTGGCGAGACCCGACGCAGACTGGGAGACCGCTTTGCTGAACATCTAGGCTCTGTCCGCCAGAGAAAGCAGGATCTCCCAGTGGCCACACATTTTAATTCCACATCCCATTCCCATTCTGACATATCTATCCACGGCCTCCTCTACTGTAAAGATGAAGCCACACTCAGGTTGGAGGAACAACACCTTATATTCCGTCTGGGTAGCCTCCAACCTGATGGCATGAACATCGACTTCTCTAACTTCCGCTAAGGCCCCACCTCCCCCTCGTACCCCATCTGTTACTTATTTTTATGCACACATTCTTTCTCTCACTCTCCTTTTTCTCCCTCTGTCCCTCTGGATATAACTCTTGCCCATCCTCTGGGTCCCCCCCCCCCCCGTCTTTCTTCCCGGACCTCTTGTCCCATGATCCTCTCGTATCCCCTTTTGCCTATCACCTGTCCAGCTCTTGGCTCCATCCCTCCCCCTCCTGTCTTCTCCTATCATTTTGGATCTCCCCCTCCCCCTCCAACTTTCAAATCCCTTACTCACTCTTCCTTCAGTTAGTCTTGACGAAGGGTCTCGGCCTGAAATGTTGACTGCACCTCTTCCTACAGATGCTGCCTGGCCTGCAGCATTCACCAGCAACTTTGATGTGAGTTTATTTGGAATGATGGTATTAAAGGCAGAGCTGTAGTCAATGAAAAGGAGCTTTACGTATGTGTCTTTATTCTCCAGGTGTTCTAAGGAGGAATGTAGGGCCAGAGAGATGGCATCTGCCGTTGACCTGTTGCTCCGGTAGGTGAATTGCAAAGTGTCGAGGTTGACCGGTAGGCTGTGGTTGATGTGTGCCATAACCAATCTCTGGAAGCACTTCATAGCAATTGATGTCAGGGCCACAGGTCGATAGTCATTCAGGCATGCCACCTTGCTCTTCTTCGGCACTGGGATTATCATTGCCTTCTTAAAACACGAAGGGTTCTTAGACTGAAGCAAGGAACAGTTGAAGATGTCAACAAACACTCCAGCTAGCTCGCTTGCACAGGCCCGGAGAACCCGTCCTGGGACGCCATCTGGGCCCCGACACCCTCCTTGGATTTATCTTCAGGAAGGCCCTTCTAACATCCTCCTCGGTGACGATGAATCTCAATGCCACCAGGTCTGGTTCATCCGGAGGGAGCGGGACGCTCCTCTTCTGTTCGAATCTTACGTAGAATACGTTAAGTTCGTCAGGAAGAGAAGCACCACAGTTATTGATATTCCCAGCCTTTTCTTTGCGCCCAATGATCTCATTTAGACCCTGCCATAGTCTACTGGCATCCCTCTGGTTAGCCTGGGCTTCCAACATGGCTCAATATTGCCTCTTGGCGCCCTTAATGGCTTTCCGGAGTTCACGCCTGGATTCCGTGCAGTGACTGGTATCCCCGGACCTAAAAGCCACAGCTCTAGCCTTTAAAAGGGACTTAACCTCATAATTCAATAATATGACAATAAACTTGACTTTAACTTTGTATGAGTGCAGTACCAGGAAGGACTAATGTCTTAACGATCATGCTCCCACACTCTGGGTGCACTTTTTAAAACGTATGAATTTTCCTTTCAGGAACTGAACTGAGTGTCAACACCTCAAAGATACATGTTGCTGAATTAACCTTGGGAACAGATTTTCTTTAATCTTATTGGTGATGGTGGTCTACTGAATTGCAGCTTCTTAACCAGAATGAAATATTTTACATCAGAACCTTTACAACATGGACCATGTACATTTTGCTGCAAGTAGCTGTTACTTTTTCTCTTAAATACAAACAGAAAATGCTGAAATCACCCAGCAGGTCAGAAAGCATCTGTGGAAAGGAAAACAGAGTTCACATTTTAGCTCAAAGACTCTTTATTGCAAAGACATGAAGCAATAATTCTTTCTTTTCTTTCTACGGATGCTGATTGTTTCCAGCATTTTCTGTTTTCACCTTTTAATTTCAGGTTTTCAGCATTATTCATTGACATTTTCTCTTGTTTTCCCTGATTACCTCAGTTTGACAACAAATAAACAGGATATTGTTAAACTTTTACTGTCTGCAGCATGCAACTATGTCAGTTAAATTCAAACAGCCACATGACAATATTTTGCATCAGAAACTATTATTTACGGATGGAGGGGACATAAACTGTCACAGTGTGCACTGGTAATGATGGAACCTAAGTGCAGAAGATAGCCAGTCTCCTATGTGGAGACAGCAAACAGAGTTTATACATAGGAATTCCAGCAGAACTTCAGTAGCTCAGCCAAGTGACACTGCGAGACCAAACATTCTCCAAGCTACACCCTGCAATAAGTGCCAAGGACCATCCACTTAAATAGAACAGGTGACCTGAGATCCCCAAGCTTATCAAAATAAACTTAACAAGATTAAACAGTTAAAGGTCCTAATAAAACAACAATTAACCAATTAAGGTGCTGTAGAAACCTCGGCACCCAGTGCTCTCTGGCTCCCCACACAGCCCCGGAGAGCTCATTACAATACACAAAGTCTAACAAGAGATTGAATCAACAATGTATAATCTACTCTTTTGCTTTAGTGTATTGTTTAGTCATCTTTGAAACCTGATTCAGAATCTAGTTGTTGAAATTACTGTCTTATTTTGCTGCCTGCATGAAGTATTTTATATGAAATTCATTTAAGTCAGATACAAACAGGCTAATGAGAAAGAGAAAAACCTGTTTCACTACAGTGAGACAGATTTGGCTTTATTGCTTTTAAAATTATAAATGTGCTGCTTTTTTTTGGAACAAAGGGGTTTATCTGAGTAAAACTACTTTCAATTCTGAAGGTTGTTTTGAAAATACATCACCATTTCGAATTCTCTTCAGTCAATTCAAAAGAATTTATTGTGCCATTACAAATAAGGACTTTAAACTCTCCCCTGCCTGCTGTGCAACATGATACATAAACAAGGTTTTAGCTGTCTAGTTGTTTCGGTCCCCTGTAATAATAAAAAAAAGCCACGTCCATGGCTCCAATTTTTCAAACCTCCTCAACCAAAAGCCATTAAATTGAAAGTCTAGCTGTTTCAGCCGTGAGATCCAACACGTTTCAATCCATGAATTTTGATAGCTCTCAGACTGGGAAAAGTGGCCTAGTATGGAAACTCCAGTACACAAATGCACAGGAGACTACAGAGAGTGGTGGACTCAAACTATCATCAGGTTTTTGAAGTGACCTGGAAAACCTTAGACTATATTCATTCCCTCTCTCTCTCTCTCGATCTTGCGCTCTTGTCACTGTTTATTTTGCTGTTTATATTGCACAAGGGTAAGTTATAACTAATCTATGCTAATTTAAGTTTATATTATGTTTGTACTCACCTTGTGATGTATTGTGCTGCTGCTGCAAAAAGCTAATTTCCAAGGAGGTTGTATTTTGCTTACGTATACCTATCACTGCAATAAAGTTGAACTTGAACTTAACGGTTTTGACAGCTTCTGAGCCTGACGGTGAGGCCCACGTGATGTCAAAGCCACTTGGGAACTTGATTGGCCACTAGTACTGAGACAAACCTTGCTTTGTCCCACAGGGATCCATTCTGAGACCTTGGCCATTTGTAATACGGATGGATGGGTTATTAAGTTTGAAGATGACATTACAATTGATGGCCCTGTGGATAGCGTAGAAGGTTGCCAACAGATACAGTGGGATATAATCAGTTGTAGATATGGGCAGCTGTATTTTAATCTGGGCAAGTGTGAAGTGTTGCACTTTAGAAGATGAAATGTAAAGAGAAAGTACACAGGAAATGGTAGGGTCATTAACAGTGTTGATGTACATGGAAATATTGGAATCCAATTCCATAGCTCGCTGAAACAGGTCGTACATTAATAGGGTGGTAAAGAAAACATATGGCATACTTGCTTTTATTTATTGAGTCATTGTGTTCTAGAGCCAGGAAGTTATGTTGCAGCTTTGTTAAAACTGTGGTTAGGCCACATCTAGAGTATTGCCTTCAACTCTGGTCACCCCAGAGGAGGATATCAAGGCTAAGAGGAGTGCAGGAGATGCTGCCTGGATTGGAAGGCATGTAAGGAGAAGTTGGATAAGCTACGGCTGTTTTCGTTGGAGCAGTGGAGGTTGAGGGGAGACCTCACAGCAGTTTATAAAATGATGACAGGCATTGATAGAGCCAGTATCTTTCTCCCAGGGTCCAAATGTCTAATACTAGAGGGCTTACACTTAATGTGAGAGGAGAAAGTTAAAAGGTATGTGTGAGGCAAGTTTTTTTTATGTAAGAGTGTAGTGAGTGCCTGGAATGTATTGCCAGAGGTGGTGGCATAGAGAGATATGATAGAGGTATTTAATTAGTTCTTAGATGCTGTTGATGTATGAATATGCAGAGAATAGAGGAATGTGGGCCATTTACAGGCCGAAGGGATAAGGTCTCATTAGCCTAATTAGTTTCGGCACATCATCATGAGCTGAAGGGTCTTTTCCTGCTTTGTACTGTTCTATATTCTATGTTCCGTGTTCCGTGTTCTGAGGGGTCAGCCAGTAAACTCAACCACCCCATCCACCCCCAACACAAACACACACACACACACACACACACACACACACACACACACACACACACACACACACACACACACACACATACCTACCTACCTACTAAAGGAGCATAGCAAGTCTCATCAATATCATTAAGGAACTCAAAGGGCCAAGTTATCAGGAGAGATTGCAGAAAAGTGTTTTGCACTTCTTTGAGTTTAGAAAGTGTAGGAATAATCGAATAGAAATGTTTAAAATGATAAAGGAACCTGTTGGAGTAGACACCACATTGCTTGTTGTGGAATCCAGAACAAGTGGCCACAATTTTCAAACTGGAACTGGGGCATTTGGAATATGAATAAAGAAACAGATACCACTTGAGAAGGGTAGTGAAATCTGGAATTCCCTCCTGTGAAATGGAGTTGAAGTACAGCTTTGACACTATCTCAGGAAGGAGAAAGAGTGTTAATCATTCTGGTCAAAAATAAGGTCTTTAATTCTGCTTACCTTTACACAATGCTGCACTTTCATTCGAGAGTTTCTACCACTTTCAGTTTTTATCTCAGATTTCCATCATCTGCAGTATATTTTGATTTTGAAATACCACTCAGTAGGATCAATTGGGAAGAGATTGAGATAATGAATGATCATATATCTCACTGAATATTGCGGGGTGTACAGCAGAAGGAATTTCATTCATTCAATTCTAATATAGCTAAGTTTGGAGCACTTTATATTTATCCGAAGGAACTTGGAGAGATCTTCATTCCCTTACATTTATATCTCAAATTGTATTCCCAATTAACTTACAAAGAACAAACCCGAAAAGTCATTGCAGATTCATGAGTTTAAATCTTTGGAAGGTAATACTTTAGAAGGTAGGTAAATTTTAAAAATGTCTAATTTAGGAAAACCTCTAACAGAATAACTTGCCTCCACATTCCTCATCCAAAGAAAAACAATATAAAAAGTTCAGTCTTAAAGGTGATAAGGAAATATTGGGCAACAGATAAGGAAATTGCAGAGGGTGCACTGAGTTACAACAGAGAGAATTAAAGGGAAATGGTTTGTGAAAATGGAATGGTAGATCATATGATAATGTGGAAATATGTGTTAACCTATCCAGTTTAACATTGTACCTTCTGGTTTATGTTGTCTTCCTTAATTTTTTTTCATGAAATATGTGCCACTCCAGATTCCTCCTCATTAAATTTAAATTAAAATAAGAAGAGTTCCTTAAAGGAGGATCATATGGTTGAATGGAAACTAAAAGATGTGGATTGGAATCAGTAGGAGGTGGAGTGGAGTTGGAATTCATCGGCAGAAGAATCCAAATGGCCCATTCCTGCTTCCATATTCCCATGACATCGTGGCACGATATGGTCCAGCGTAGCTGTCTTCACAGCCATATTGTGCCCTAGCTTTGTAACTTAAGCAACCATACAGCTGATCGATCGGGTGCTGGGCTGCATTGCTGTCTATCTGAAGACCCGCACCTGCGACAATGGTTTGCGTCTCTTATTCCTGAAGACAATTCATCAACTATAACCATTTCATCTGGTGAATAGTTGGGATACAAAGCAGAAAGAAATTGTAGGAAAATTGGGAAGAAATCTAAAGGATTGTGTGATTGAGAAATATTAGGTGGACAGAGGAGTGTTTTCTCAATCTGAATTTCTTATGTTTTTATCAATTGAAGTAAATTTCTCAGGGTGAGGCAAGCATCACTTTAATATCCACTTCCAAGAACTCTGTGATCAATAAATTAGTTATTATAGCTAATGTTTAATTCTATGTACTTTGGGAATGGGAAGGACAACATGGCCCGGTACAAAGGAGTTGATAATGTGTAACACACATCAAGGTTGCTGGTGAACGCAGCAGGCCAAGCAACATCTGAAGGAAGAGGTGCAGTCGACGTTTCAGGCCGAGACCCTTCGTCAGGACTAACTGAAGGAAGAGTGAGTAAGGGATTTGAAAGTTGGAGGGGGAGGGGGAGATCCAAAATGATAGGAGAAGACAGGAGGGGGAGGGATAGAGCCAAGAGCTGGACAGGTGATAGGCAAAAGGGGATACGAGAGGATCATGGGACAGGAGGTCCGGGAAGAAAGACAGGGGGGGGGGGACCCAGAGGATGGGCAAGAGGTATATTCAGAAGGACAGAGGGAGAAAAAGGAGAGTGAGAGAAAGAATGTGTGCATAAAAATAAGTAACAGATGGGGTACGAGGGGGAGGTGGGGCCTTAGCGGAAGTTAGAGAAGTCGATGTTCATGCCATCAGGTTGGAGGCTACCCAGACAAGTGCTACACATGCCCTTACACTTCCTCCCTTACCACCATTCAGGGCCCCAAACTGTCCTTCAGGTGAGGCAACACTTCACCTGTGAGTCGACTGGGGTGATATACTGCGTCCGGTGCTCCCGATGTGGCCTTTTATATATTGGCGAGACCCGACACAGACTGGGAGACCGCTTTGCTGAACATCTAGGCTCTGTCTGCCAGAGAAAGCAGGATCTCCCAGTGGCCACACATTTTAATTCCACATCCCATTCCCATTCTGACATGTCTATCCACGGCCTCCTCTACTGTAAAGATGAAGCCACACTCAGGTTGGAGGAACAACACCTTATATTCCGTCTGGGTAGCCTCCAACCTGATGGCATGAACATCGACTTCTCTAACTTCCGCTAAGGCCCCACCTCCCCCTCGTACCCCATCTGTTACTTATTTTTATGCACACATTCTTTCTCTCACTCTCCTTTTTCTCCCTCTGTCCCTCTGGATATACCTCTTGCCCATCCTCTGGGTCCCCCCCCCCCCGTCTTTCTTCCCGGACCTCCTGTCCCATGATCCTCTCGTATCCCCTTTTGCCTATCACCTGTCCAGCTCTTGGCTCCATCCCTCCCCCTCCTGTCTTCTTCTATCATTTTGGATCTCCCCCTCCCCCTCCAACTTTCAAATCCCTTACTCACTCTTCCTTCAGTTAGTCCTGACGAAGGGTCTCGTCCTGAAACGTCGACTGCAGCTCTTCCTACAGATGCTGCCGGGCCTGCTGCGTTCACCAGCAACTTTGATGTGTGTTGCTTGAATTTCCAGCATCTGCAGAATTCCTGTTGTTTGAATTGATAATGTGTATCAGTTTGTATGATTTTGATAGGACTCATAGAGGTGTCAGAATGGTGAAAGCAATTTAGTTACTCTTCAGAACAAAGTGGGGTATACTGCCATCGGTTGGAGCAAATATTTTTAAGCAGTTTTAAGATAGAAGTTTATTTTGAGGAATAGGATTAAACCAATTCAGTTAAATTATGACCCATCGGTACTTTATCATTGTAAATTTATCTAGTATTTTCCTGCATCGGTATCTGATAAAAATCTATCAATATTAACAACGAAAATTTCTGTTTTCCCAGAGTTCACTTCTGTAAGGCAGACATGCAGGCAGGTTCCTAGTCTAGGACGTGGCAGCTTGATAAGCACGTGTGAGAACCATGGAGACCGCAAAAGGGCATGTCTGTTTTATCTGAGATTATGCACGTGCACTCTTCCTAGGGTGGGGCAGGAGTGCCTGCAGCAGGAAGGCTTCTTGGAAACAGTGTGGAATTCCTTAGAACTTGCACATCACCCTACTTGTACATGAGGGACAACCTTTTCACACAGAGGGTAGTGAGTAAACAGAAGAAGCTGCCAGAGGAGGTGGTTGAAGCAGGCACAAAAGAAGCATTGTTTAAGAAGCATTTCTTCCCCTCCACCATCTGATTTCTGAATGGACAATAAACCCATGAACACTACCTCAAGATTTTTTTCCTCTCTTTTGCTCTACTAATTTAGTTTATATATATTTACTTCCTATTATATATACTATATATATATATATTTATTGTAATTTATAGTTTTTATTATTATGTATTTCAATGTACTACTGCCACAAAACAACAAATTTCATGACATATGCCAGGGATAGTAAAACAGTTTCTGTTTCTGAAGCACTTGGACAGGTACATTGGGGGCAGGTCTTAGAGAGATATGGTTTGAATGGGGGAAATTGGGACCAGCTGATTGGGCACCATAGTTGGCATGGACTAGTTGGGCTGAAGGGCCTGTATCCGTGTTGTATTGCTCTATGACACAATGCATGCATAATCAAATACATCATGTAGTGATGTTGCACTTGTTTACATAAAGTTTCCAACTTTGAAAGAAAAAAGAAGCCTGAAACTAGAGGAACGTTTTGACAGTTACAAATTTAAGTTTGAGTACGGTTTGATCCTTGTAATTGTCCTGATGTCACTTGGGTTGACACTGGCAAGTTGCCAGATGTTGTTGCCCATCTTTGGATGATTTGCAAGTGTCATGTCCTAACTCTGTGCCAACTCTCCTGTGACAAAGAGGACTCACTTCAGATGTATATTCATCACCAATGCCCTCGAGTGGATATGACCCACGCATAAACTCTTCTCTAGCTTCCAGCCAGGTACAAGTGTTGATTTTAACTGACATTTCATTGACAAACTCCGCCATCTTCATCAGGGATGATGCCTGGGCCTGTCTAGTCTGCTGGTATATATACTCAACTCCCGTCATCCGTCCATCCTGATTGGTTAGTCCTCAACCACCTTGTTGTCCGCTGTTCCATCTTGTTTAAAATCATATTCCAGCTCTTCATCTTTGTTAAAATTCTTATTCTTTGGCCTTATTTCAATGGCTTCTTTCACCAGGTGGTCCCAAGAGCCATTGGTGCAGCACAGTAGTTTTGTGCCGTCAAAGTCAATCCTGTGGTCATTGGATACGGCCCAGTCCATCATGAGTAAAGGCCTCATCACCACCGAGCTTCATATCTACATGAAGCACTATCACAGGAAAACGGCACCCATCATCAAAAACCCCCACCATCCAGGCCATGCTCTCTTCTCGCTGCTGCCATCAGGAAGAAGGTACAGGAGTCTCAGGATGCACACTATCAAGTTCAGGAACAGATATTACCCCTTAACCAACAGGGTCTTGGACCGGAGGGGATAACTTCACTCGTCCCATCACTAAACTACTCCCACAAAGTGTTCTTTATATTTATTGCGAATATCTGCAAGACAGTTAATCTCAGAGGTGTACTTTGATAATAAATTTACTTTGAACTTTGAACTATATTTAAACCCATATCAAGTGAATCCGCATATGTGAATCTTTTTGAATCTCTCACCTACTCTTAAGAGCTAAGAGTTAATTCTTAGAATAGTATATCATAGTCTCTTTATGAGTCTCTGTTATGCCTGGAGTTCAAAGTTAATTTATTATTAAAATGCATTTATACAACCCTGAGATTCATTTTCTTGCAGGCATTCACAGTAAATAAAAAGAAGCACAATAGAATCAATGAGAAAACACACACAACAAGATGGACAAACAACCATAGAACCATAGAACATTACAGCACAGAAACAGGCCTTTTGGCCCTTCTTGGCTGTACCAAACCATTTTTCTGCCTAGTCCCACTGACCTGCACCTGGACCATATCCCTCCATACACCTCTCATCCATGTACCTGTCCAATGTTAAAAATTTTCTAAATGTTAAAAGTGAGCCCACATTTACCATTTCATCTGGCAGCTCATTCTACACTCCCACCACCCTCTGTGTGAAGAAGCCCCCCCAATGTTCCCTTAAACTTTCCCCCCTTCACCCTTAACCCATGTCCTCTGGTTTTTTTTCTCCCGCAGCCTCAGTGGAAAAAGCCTGCTTGCATGCACTCTATCTATACCCATCATAATTTTTTTTATACCTCTATTAAATCTCCCCTCATTCTTCTACGCTCCAGGGAATAAAGTCCTAACCTATTCAACCTTTCCAATGTGCAAAAGACAACAAACTGTGCAGGTACAAAAAAAAATTTAAAAACAAAATAATAATAAATAAATAAGAAATAAATATTGGGAATATGAGATGAAGAGTTCTTGAAAGTGAGTCCATGGGTTGTGGGAACAGTTCAGTCTTAGGGTGAGTGTAGTTGGGTGAAGTTACTGCATCTCTCTAGTTCAAGAGCCTGATGGTTGAGTGGTAATTATAGGTCGCATGGGATCCTGATGGCAGCAATGAGAAGAGTGCTTTGCCTGTATGGTCGGGGTCCTTGATAATGCATACTGCTTTCCTGCAACACCGCTTCTTGTAGATGTGCTCAGTGCTGGGTAGGGTTTTATCTGTAATGCTAGGCCAGTAGTCATGGTTACCCAAAGCTCATACTAAATATATACTTCCAATCTAACTATAATTATATGAATCAGCCAATCCGGAATATAAGTGGTCCATTTGTGTAGTTAGCGATCATGATTAGCTGCCTTATGTTTTGACCATTATGAGAAACCAGGCCGCATACCTGGCCTGGGATTTCAGTGTTTTCCCAGTCTATGGTCTCAGATTCAGCATGCTTTGCACTTTGTGAACTTCTTGGTGTACAGATGTCTGCACATAACTGAGTAGTCACTGGCTGTATGAGTTCATCTTTATTCAGTGGGAGGAAGCAGGAGATGGGGGTTGGGAGGAAAAGTAAATCTGATATGATCAAATGGCATCCTCCTTCCTTGTAGTTGTCAGTTGCTCACATTCCTTATATGCAACGGCTTACATTCTTTATAGAAATATCTACTGATGTGGCTGTTTTATGTGCAAGCTCGAATGTAACCTCTTGTGCTTTCAGTAAGTTGAATTCCATTTTGCATAAGTATGGACACTTCATACTTTAGCACGAGGTGGCGAAAGGAACATTTAAGACATTCAAACCCTCTTATATGAATGATAGAATTTCTCAGCAGAGGTCCTTAAGAACTTCTTCCTTTTTCATTAATTGATATCAACTCTGGTCAGTCAATGAACTCTGATCCCATTACTTGCTTACTGGAGAATTCATTACTAATGCCACTTTCAAACATTTTACAGTACTGTGCAAAAGCCTTTGACAGCCTAGATTTTTGATATGGTTTCGGATGGTATGACCTCCAAAGAGCCCTGATCATCATGGCCATCTGGGATTACCTGAAGAGACAGAAGCAAGTGAGACAGCCAAAGTCTGCAGAAGAACTGTGGCAAGTTCTCCAAGAATCTTAGAACAACCCATCAGCCAATTTTCATATAAAACTACATAACAGTGTACCTAAGAGAATTGATGCAGTTTTAAAGGGAGAGGGTGGTCACACCAAATATTGATTTAATTAAATTTTTAATGTTTACTGCTCTTTATAATTTTTTGATACTTAGAAATTTTACATTTCATTATTTAGAAAGCATCTTCGCTTTACAGATTTTTTTTACATGTGCCATGACTCTTGCACAGTATTTGTATACAAGTTAAATTTGGTTTCTGTACATAAACAGATGTAAGCAAGACAGTCTACAACACAGTCAAGAAGTTATGACTGTTCAAAATGGTTACTAGTCATTCTACTCTTGACGTATACTTAAAATAGATGACTTTCAGTGCTTTATAGCAACATGACAAGTAGAAAAATATAACTCTATGACTTGCTGCAAGACTTGCAAGTGTGTGGCATTGTACTTTCTGTGTGTCATCTTTTATTTCTAAGTAAATCATCAGTGTGGTCCGTGATGCTCCATTGCCCAAACAAATGGGCGATTGATTTTTTTTTTCCTTCCTTGTTTTTATTTTAGCTACTGGTTCTAACCGAGAAAGTTTATGTAGGTGCTTAGAAATCTGATATGTAGGTCTTAGCAATGATTACGGAAATAACAACTCTGCAGTGTTTTAAATATTGTGGCGAGCATTTGGTGCATGATGACAGATGAGAAAAGCTCGCTTAACTCAATTACCATTTTTATTGCGACAAGCACAGAAACAGACTGGGCACTATGACCTTGGGGGAGAACTGCTCAGTCTCATACAGAGGGGGGAGGTGATGATTACACACCCCAGTTACAGTCAGGATGACCCACAAACACACAAGAAAAACAACTGTGTAACCCAAACTAAAATGTAACAATAAATGAACTTGAACTTTCCACCGTAATCCCACAAACGCATTTTGAAACAAGAACAATAAGTAGTGCTGGCTGCCAGTAATGTAATGTTGGGGCAAGCTGTGGATTATGCCTCCCTCCCACCGAATGCCAAACTGTCCCCACCTGAGGGGTCAGCCGCCCTGACAACGCCAGGGTCCACACCAAAGTCCAAGAGTCCCAGTTGTGGACGCTGCCCCCTGGGGCACTGGGGGGAACCAACCCCACCCCCAAGGGAATGCAGGTTTGGTGAGGCAAGAGGCAGGGCACCTGGAGTATCACTTCCTTCCTTCAGGCTCACTGGGTCGGTGGTGGCCAAGGGCCGATACAGGGCCAGCCGGTGCCGGAGCAGCACAGCTGCCTTCCACCGCTCAGGCAACCGCACCCGATACAGTATACCCCATTGGAGACGCGGTGGAGCTCCTCCTCCAGCCCCTTAGAGTGGCTTCCCGGCTTGGGGTTTAACTTGTTCTTCTGGGAGGGGAACTAGACCCACACTTGGTCACCCCTCCGGTGAAGTCCCATCCCTGGCTGCGGGCATCATGAGCACTTTTTGGCGGCCGCCGGCTGCGCTTTGGTTTCGCCGAGCTGCATTGTGGACAGCCCACAGGCAACCTCTGAGGTGCTGCGGGTACAGTACTCCAAACCCGGCTCGGGACGGGGGCCAAACACCAGATCCACCGGCAGATCCACAGCACCCGCCTGAACAAGAGCACAACCAGCGTACACTGGAGCTCTCCTGAACAGCTGTGCGCTATACCCACAATACCAGGGGTGAGCGGTGAGGGATCCCAGTCATGTTGGTGCTGGCTGACGAGGATGGCAAACTGTGTAGCCAGGGTACAGTTAGAGCACTCCACCAGCCCATCACTTTGCAGGAGAAGGGGGGTGTTGGTGATTCCCAGCACTTGCAGACCTCAGCAAACACCTGCACCTCAAAGTTGCGCCGCTGGTCACTGTGGAGTTCCTCAGGGGCACCAAGATGGCAGAAATACTCTCCACGAGTCTCTCAGCCGTGGTGGTGGTGCTCTGGCCCAGCTCCTCATACGTCTCTGGCCTCTTCATGAGGTTATCCACGGCCACAGGAACGTAGCGGTTCCTGGCGTCAGTATGGGGGGGAAGGGGCCCAGGATGTCCAGCCCGAGATGTTCCACTGGGGCCCCCACCAGGTCCTGATCCCGGGCCAGCGGGGCATCACTCATCTGCTTGCTGCGCAGCTGCTGGTGCTCAACGGTAGGGAAGTCTACCCCGCCGCCAGCTGCCACCTGCAGCGTTGCCACCGCCGCTTGCTCCTGGCTCTGCTCCTCAAGGCAGTGACAGTGGCGACCCTCGGTAGCCTCACAGGGACGGCGAGAGGGGGCATCAGCACTGCCATGGTGCTGTATCTCGAAAGCGTAGTCCTGGAGAGCCTCTGACCACCAGGCCAGCTGCCCCTCGGGGCCGCGGAAGCTCAACGGACAGCTCAGCGACACATGGTCAGTGTGACCAGAAACCGTCAACCGAAGAGGTAGGGATAGATGTGCTGGAGGGCCTGTACCACGGCCAAAAGCTCCTGGCAGGTGACACAATATTTCTGTTCCGGTTACCTCAGGGTGCAGCTGAAGTACACCACAGTTCTCCTTGGCCCCCCTCCTGTGTCAGCACTGTACCGAGCCCCCCATTGCTGGTGTCTGTGTCAACAATGAAGAGGCATGCTGAATCGGGGTACGCCAGCACCGAGGCCTGGGTGAGTGCAGCTCGGAGCTGGTCGAAAGCAGCAGTCCGGGCGAAGGCTTCCCCTTCTCAGTCAGCTAGTGCAGGGATCTGGCAATGGTGGCGAAGTCCTTAATGAACCAGCGGTAGGTGTGATGCCAGCCTCAGGAAGCTATGAAGCTCGGTGACATCGTGGGGGGAGGGGTGGGCCATTCCCTGACGGCCGCCACCTTCTCAGGGTCCATCGCCACTCCTTCCACACGCACCAAATACCCCGAACTTGGTCTGACGGTGCAGCAGGCAGCATTTTGTGGGGTAGAGGCGCAGGTTTGTATGGCGAATGGGGACGAAGACTTCTTCCAGGTTCTGCAGAGCATCATCAAAAATGGCAGTGTGCACCAGGAGATCCTCCAAATAGGTGACACAGTGACTCTGCGGAATGTGAGTCAGCACCCTCTCTGTCAGTCTCTCGAATATGACTGGGGCATTACACAGGCCAAATGGCATTACCTGGAAGCGCCACAGCCCTTGACTGGGCCTCTGGGGCCAGTCTGACCTGCCAGTAGCCAATGCAGAGATCGAGAGAGCTGAACCAGGTCGAACTCATGATATACAGTCTAAAACATCATCAGTTCGGGGCAGTAGGAGTCCTTCTGGTTCATGGCATTGAGACGGTGGTAGTTTATGCAGAGCCACCATGACCCATCTTTCTTCCTGAACAACACCTCTGGGGCTGCTCACAGGTGATGCCAGCTGCTGCCATCGTTTTGATCTGCTGCTCCTCTGCCTGGCATTTGGCGAGGGCCACGGGCAAATCGGATGGGCGTCCCCGGTGTTAATGTGGTGTTGGACCAGGCTGGTGCGTCTGCAGTCCTCGTCCCTGGCTGCAAAGATGTCGAGGTGCTGGCCCAGGAGGTACTTCCGCTGCCGCCACTGGTCGTGATCCAAGCCCTCGCTGTTCCACTGCCACAGCTCCCACAGCACCTTGATGGTCTCACTGGAGGGCAGCACAGTAGTGCTGCTGATCTCGTCGTGCTGCACCAATGCATTTGAACTGAATTGAATTGACTTTATAACTTATATCCTTCATATACATGAGGAGTGAAAATCTTTACGCTAAGTCTCCATCTAAATGTGCAATGTGTAATTTATGGTAATTTGTAATAAGTAGTATGTACACAGGACTGTCAATATAGCACAGAAATACAATTGTATCAGTGTGATGGCCTGGTGGAAGAAGCTGTCCTGGAGCCTGTTGGTCCCGGCTTTTATGCTGCAGTACCGTTTCCTGGATGGTTGCAGCTGGAACAGATTGTGGTTGGGGTGACTCGGGTCCCTAATGGTCCTTTGGGCCCTTTTTACATGTGTAAAAATGTCCTGAATAGTGGGAAGTTCACAAATACAGATGCTCTGGGCTGTCCGCACCACTCTCTGCAAGGTCCTGCGATTGAGGGAAGTACAGTTCCCATTGTAGGCAGTGATGCAGCTGGTCAGGATGCTCTCAATTGTGCCCCTGTAGAAAGTCCTTAGGATGTGGGGACTCATGCCGAACTTCTTTAATTGTCTGAGGTGAAAGAGGCGCTGTTGTGCTTTTATCACCACACTGCTGGTATGTACAGACCACATGAGATCCTCGGTGATGTTTATGCCGAGGAACTTAAATCTGTTCATCCTCGCAACCCCAGATCCATTGATGTCAATAGGGGCTAGCCTGTCTCCATCCCTCCTGTAGTCCACAACCAGCTCCTTTGTTTTTACAAACTTGAGGGAGAGGTTGTTTTCTTGACACCACTGTGTCAGGGTGATGACTTCCTCTCTGGTGCTGATGACAGCGGTAAGTTAGCTGTGCTGGGGTGGCCATGGTGGTCGTTATTGTACCTGCCTGGTCCGCTTTCTGGAGCTGCCCCGCCGGAGACCCATGGCTTCAGCGCCAAGGTAGAGTGTTGCCCCCGGCACATCCACATGGGCCCCCCAGCAGAACAGCAGGTCCAGGCCAATGAGGCAGGAGTCCCAGATGTCGGATAGCCACACCTCGTGCTCCGCTGTGCTTTTCCCCACTGCGATGTGCAGCCACCTTTACCCTTTCATTGCTGAACAATTGCCGGTGACAGGAGCCAGATGGACCGCCATCGTTGTCCACCTAGGAGGACACCCGGAAAGATGATGGTGATGTTTGACCCCGTGGCATCTGATACCCTCCACCACGCAGTCCATGTATAAGACTTGCTCTTTACCCAAATGGCCCACTCCGGGGAGCCAACAAAGGAGGGATTCTGCTGGGGGCCTCAAGAGGCGCTTCCCTCATGGTGCTGCCTGCTCGGCATTTCCCACCTGGTGCGGGGCACATGGCCTACCTCACCACACTGGTAGCAGAGATTGCTCTGTGACATGTGGCAGGCCGGGTGTACCTGTCTCACGGGCTCCTCCTCATCAGTTTCCCTGTCTCATGGGCTCCTCCTCATCAGTTTCCTCCTCCGCCTCAGTGACACAAGCCCGGGCCTGCTGCATGCGGGGCGACACTGGAAGGCCTTGGGGGGCTAAAACTGCTTCTGCTCTCTCCACCTCCGCTGGCACCTCGGCCAGCAACGATGGTGATGTCAGGCAAACGTGCTGCCAAAGGCGCTCCAGCATCAGCGCCTTCACAAAGGTGTGGAGGGCAAGCTCTTCCTGGGCTGGGGGAGGGAACTTCCTCTTGCCCTGGTGGTGTTGGTGTTGCCTGCTATCTTGCCTGTCCACCCATGGCTGAGGAGTTTTGTGTTTCCCAGCGCGAGCTGTGAGGGAGGTGGGTGATGCGCTCCGCCATGCCCCTGGGTTGGGCACCCTGCATACGCTCATCCCGTTGAGGTGCCCTGGGAAGGCACGATGCTCGGTTCCCAAATCCTCCTTCCGGGTCGGCATCCTGTCTTCAGGAGCCCAGCCGGGGATGTGGGGGAGATATACCGCTCGGTCCCTCAATTTATTCCCTGAGTCTTAAGGCGCTCCATCTGACATCATAACTCTTCAAACTCGCCGTCAATTTCTATTCCCACTCCTGACACCAACGTGGCAAGCATTTGATCCAAAATGATGGATGAGAAAAGCTCGTTTAACTTGACTTCCATTTTTATTGTGATAAGCACAAAGACAGATTGGGCACCGTGACCCGGGGGGAGAACTGCTCAGTCTCATACAGACGGGGTGGGGGGGGGGGTTGTGATGAACACACACCCTGGTTCCAGTCAGGGTGACCCACAAGTACACATGTGAGTAACTGTACAACCTAAGCTAAAATGTAACAATAAATGAACTTGAACATCCCAACATAATCCCACAAAAACATTTTAAAACAGGAACAATAAATAGTGCTGGCCGCCAGGAATGCTGGGCAAGCTGTCGACCATGGCCACGCCAGAGTGCCTCAATATTTTTGAAGAAATTTTTGCTGGTTCTGAAGCAAAGAATTCGATGAACTTTAATATAGTTTTGAATGTGTGCACAGTTACTGCTTCAATTTATGAGTAGTTATAAAGACTGAACTTTTATAATCTTCTGTAACAATAGAAAATAACATATTTTCAAACAGGTTTAGCATAACTTCCATACCTTTAAAAATTATCTATCTAGAAACAAACCCTTGGTTTGCTTCCTTTCTGACCTAACACAATGTAAATTTAGGTGTATTTGTGCTCAAAGAACCCCTGAATATCTATTGCACTTAGACTTTCACTTTCCATGTAATGGGTCTTCTTGTTGTCCCTTACAAAAAGTATATTCCCACATTTACCTCTTTTGAATCTCACTTCTCCAAATATTTGACCATTCTGCAATTTTGGTGCCCCTTATAATCCGGCATAATTATCCAAAATATTCAATTGTTTCCACTCCCACCCAGCCCCCACCCACACACCTGCCATTTGATATCATCTTTAAACTTAGAAATTGTGTTCTTGATTCAAAATTCAAAATACTTAAACTGCGAAATGTTGTGGTCACAGTGCCAATCCCTGTTGAACACAACTGCATTCCCTCTTCTAGTAGTGTACATCAGTACACTTCACTCTCTCTGTCTGCTGTGAAGTCAACCAGCAGTCCACTCAGCTGTTTGTCCACTTGCTTTGAGTTCTCGGACCTGATTCATCCATCCATCTATTACATATAATAAACCTTTGGAAAATCTAAATAAGTTACATGAATATTTTCTGCTTTTTGTTGCTGAGCAGTAACAGTGTAACCTGGTGAAAAACTCCAGGATGAAAGAGCTGGAATGTCCCTTTTGCCATGTGGAATCCATAATTGTACATGGTAATCTAACTCTTGTTTAAACAATATTTGTACAAATTTTCTTCTTTGATCTTATCTTTTACTCTCTTAATTACTAAACCAAAAATGCAATTAGTCTTTCATTTTTTAAATGACTCACACTTGCAAGGAATTATGTCTTAACTCCAGATTTGCAAAAACTGGCTCCCCAAGCATGTATAAAAGTTCTTAAAAAAACAAAGTAATTAAAAAGCTGATTTATTTGGTCTGCTTTAAAGGAGCAACCTTGTTGCAGGGTTAATAACTCTCATATTTTGGGATTTTGGCAACTTCAAAAAGCTCTCTTTCATTTTTTGTAGGGTTAACAAATTAGCTTGAACAGGCACAAGGGCAGGTTGTGCTTGATTCTTGTACAGCCAAGTAAAGCTAAAAGGACTACTGAGGCAAGGTAAAAAGCATTTTACCCTCCTCTAGCCCCCTTTTCAGAATGAGCAAGGTATTGGGGTGGGGGAGAGGTAGATTCCGGTATTTACCACCATTCTGCCACATTCCTTGCAATAAACCCTTCACAACCTGCACATGTACCTGAACTATCGGCAGCTGGCGATCTCCAGCTGGTGTTGGCAGTCAGAGACCCCAGATGCCTGACTTTCAGTATCAGAGCCTACCACTGGCCCCTTCTGTGGTCACCTTGGGTTTCTGCCCACAGTGAGTGAGCAGAGGACCAAAGATGGTTCAAACTCAACAAAGGTCTGAGCATGTTAAGGGTCTGTGCTCTAGCTGCAAGTTGAAATCAGTCCTTATGTGCACACTGCATTGACAAAAGGGGCATCACATGTGGTCTTAGGTAGAACCTGCACCTAACCATCATAGGAGAACTTTCATGCGGAAGAGAGTCTCAGATGATCATTGACTCTCCTTTCATTCTTTTAACGGCTAACTACACCAGGGGTATTATGGTAGACACTATGATGTGGAAGGGATCCAGAGCATCCAGAGAAATATATATGACCACAGGGAAAACATGCAAACTGCACACAGAGAGCTCCAGAGTAACACACACACACACACACACACACACACACACACACACACACACACACACACACACACACACACGCGCGCACGCACACAGTAACAGATGTAACAGATAGCATCGGAGGTCAGGGATTGAACCAGGGCTACTGGAGCTGTAAGGAAGCAGCAATAATGCTCCATCCACTGTGCTGCAGGTACTGTGTATGTTCAACATGATGTCATCCATACTCAATGTTAAGATCAGCAAAGAGAGAGAAGGAGAAAAGTTAAGGTTGGGAGGCATAATATCACCTGCAACAAGCATCCTCCTCTCTTCGTCTTGTTCTCAGAGTAACTCTGTGTCTTCTCTCCCTGCACTCCATTCTTTGTCCCACACTTTCTTTGTCTCCATCACACCTGTCATGAAATGTGTTGTGTTTGTGGCAGCTGTACAATGCAATACAGTACATAATATAGAAAAAAACTGTGAGTTACAGTAAGTATGTGTATATTAAATAGTTAAATAAGTAGTGCAAAAACAGAAATAAGAAGTAGTACCCCCCCCCCCCCCGTCTTTCTTCCCGGACCTCCTGTCCCATGATCCTCTCGTATCCCCTTTTGCCTATCACCTGTCCAGCTCTTGGCTCTATCCCTCCCCCTCCTGTCTTCTCCTATCATTTTGGATCTCCCCCTCCCCCACCAACTTTAAAATCCCTTACTCACTCTTCCTTCAGTTAGTCCTGACGAAGGGTCTCGGCCTGAAACGTCGACTGCACCTCTTCCTACAGATGCTGCCTGGCCTGCTGCGTTCACCAGCAACTTTGATGTGTGTTGCGTTAATAAGAAGTAGTGTTCATAGGTTCAATATCCATTCAAAATCGTTTGGCAGAGGAGAAGAAGCTGTTCCTGAATCACTGAGTGTGTACCTTCAAGCTTCTGTACCTCCTGATGGTAGCAATGAGAACAAGGCATGACCTGAGTGATGGGGTCTTTAATCATGGACGCTGCCTTTTTGAGGCATCTCTCCTTGAAGACGTCCTGGATACTATGGAGGGGAGTGCCCAAGATGGAGCTGACTGAGTTTATAGCTCTCTGCAGTTTATTTGGATCCTGTGCAGTACCCCCCCCCACCCCCCCGCCATACCAAACAATAATGGACCAGTTAGAATGCTCACCATGGTACATCTGTAGAAACTTGTGAGTGTTTTTGGTGACACACCAAATCTCCTCAAACTCCTAATGAAATATAACAGCTGTCCAGCCTTCTTTATACTGTAGCTGCATCAATATGTTGGGTCCAGGTTAGATCCTTAGAGATACTGACACACCCAGGAAATTGAAATTGCTCACTCCCACAGTATTGCCAACATTTTCTGTTTTTATTTAATTTTTTAGTATTTGCAGCTTTTTTTACTCGCTTTCTCTTTTACTCAGTTTTCATGAAGGGTCTTTGACTTGAAATGTCAATTATTTTCTCTTTCCACAGATGCTACTTGACTATCTGAGTCTGTCTAGCATTTCTATTTTTGTTTTTTGATTCTGTTGGTGCATAAGTATGTAGACCGTCATTGCTGTGCCCTGAGTGACCGAGCTAAACAAGGTCATTGTTCGTTGAAGATGGCATTTCAGGTAGATGGGGTCATTGAGCCAGAAAGAACGAAGAAAAAGTATGTTGCCTGCACTTGGGCATCTGAGTTACAGGAAGTTGTCTAGATTAGGAGTTTATTCCCTCAAACAGAGGAGATCTAGGGGTGACCAGATAGGCAGATGTATAAGATAATGACGGGCACAAACAGGGCGAAAGCACATAGTGTTTTTCCCAGGAAGGAGGTGCTAAAAACAAGGGGGCATAAGTTGAAGATCAGATGCAAGACAAGGGACATCAAGGGCATTTTCTTCATGCAAAAGTTGGTGTGTATTTTGAAGGAGCTGCCAGAAATAGTGGTTGAGGCGAGCACCTTAACAATGTTTAACAACCATCTTGGCAAGTACAGGGATAGGGTAGGTTTAGAGCGCTATGTGCCCTCTATGAACTCTGTAAATGGGACTTGCTTGCTGGCCAACACAGTCAGCATGGATGTGTTGGATCAAATGACATGTTTCTATGCTATCAGACTCTCCAACTCTGAGTCATGAAAGTCATTCTTAAAGATATTTTAGTGTGGATTATTTTCTGGACAGCGTCACCTACAAAAAGCTGTCATTTTTTATTCAAATGAGGCGTTAAGATCAGAATAAGTTAATCTTTGACTATCTCCTGCGATACAGTGATGCCAGATGCTGATCACCCGCTGCATTGCAGAGGCCCTCCTTATATAGTACCCCGCCAGAAGGACTGCAGCGTTCCCCAAAAGTTGTTTATGCTGGACAATTGTGTAACCATCAGCATTCCTGTTGTTTTCAGTGCAAGTGAAATGGTCAAGTGGATATCAAGAGAGTATCTTATGGTCTTATAAATGATGAGAAACTATGAAGTATTAGATGGGGAGATGAGGAAGGCAATTTCACTCTAAAGATATTGTTAACTGAGTAGTTGTGCAGACATTTCACTCATACAGTTATCTGAGAAACAGCAAGCTCGAAAATTACCCTACCGTATTTTTTCTATAATAAAACCAACCATCTACTCTGCTGGGAAAGTTTGTTTTCCAATGGTTAGCAGAATCTGCCCAAATTACCCCTGAGATCCCCTGAGATCCCCTGAGTGTTTCAGCATTTGGTGTTCAATCACAAACGTTTCAAGAACATAACCTGCCATATTCATTAAAATAAGAACTTGAAAAACATATGTTTCTACTTGAGCACCAGCCAATTTAGTAGTATATATCATACTGGACATAACATCATTGAAGTGTCAATAGTCACAAATAAAAAATGCGACCTAGATTTTCTGCTTCTGCAGATTGGGACCAAGTTATACCTAAAACTGTACTAACCTCTCCAGTGATATTTTTCCCATAACTCATTTTTAAACTCACTTCCATATCAGCATTATTAATAAACTGCTAAGTTTTAAAATACTATTTTTTTCAAAAGATTGATTTGAAAAATATTATTTCATATGTTTGAGTAGAAATATGGGAAAGTTTGATAGAAACAGAATTTAGCAGGAATAGAAGTTACTTTTTTTTTTACTGAGCAGGTCCAGTCTGCCATCCGAGAGTAACACAATTTCAAATCAAGGAGAAAGGATTTTAGAAGCAATATTTACGCCGCAGAGGCGTGGAGGGAAATGGTCCGCTAACCGGAGAAACTCCGGATGCGACGTCCCTTTCCTTTCCTTTGAGCCACTTATTTTATGCTTGTTGCGGAGTAGTCACCAAATTGTTTTCAGAAACATTAAAAGGTGCCCAATGGTTGCTGCATACCTACTACAAAAGGGAGGCAACGTTTTAAGAGCTTTTGTGAATGTCCAGAAGCCATGCAATGTGATGAAACAGGTATCTTGGCCCATGCCCATATTTAAGAAAGGCCAGACTGCAGGATGATATTTTTAGCGTGATAACTAATACACATTTTGCATTGGACATAATTTGCACTTAACAAAAAAAAAGTTTTTGAACATTCTGTTTTTTCTTCTTATTATTGGTATACTGTTTAGCTTGGTTAATCAGTTATTTGATAGTTTAACTCCTATTGTACATATTAATATGTTGATTTGACTACTTTAATGTATTTTTTGTTGATTTTCAATAATAATTAATAAAAAGACTTAAAAATAAATAATTTGCACTTAACATTCCACAATTTTTTTTTGTGGAAATGTGTCTAATTTCAAATTGATCTGAGAAATTCAAGACAACAAAGCAGGTACTCTAGGCTAGTGAATCACAGAAAGTTGTTCCGTTAAATATTAGATTACATCACATTGATATAATAATATAAAGGAACAGAAACTGTTAGACATCGTAAAAGTCCTGGATTGAATAACATTTTTAACTTATTCTGAATCACTAGTTATCATCTGCTGTGTGCTGAAGATGGAGAAACATTCAAAAATTCAGTGAGAAATTTGATACTAAAAAGCTGCATTGCTACCAGGTGAGAATTTGTGAATTTACAATATTTAGCAGAATCAGATCAGAATCGAATCAGGTTTATTATCACCGGCATGTGACGTGAAATTTGTTAACTTAATAGCAGCAGTTCAATGCAATACATAATCTAGCCGAGAGAAAAAATAAATAAAATAAAAATAATAATAATAAATAAACAAGTAAATCAATTATATATACTGAATAGATTTAAAAAAGTGCAAAAACAGAAACACCGTAAATTAATAAAAAAGTGAGGTAGTGTCCATTTAGGAATCGGATGGCAGAGGGGAAGAAGCTGTTCCTGAATCACTGAGCGTGTGCCTTCAGGTTTCTGTACCTCCTACCCGATGGTAACAGTGAGAAAAGGGCATGCCCTGGGTGCTAGAGGTCCTTAATAATGGACACTGCCTTTCTGAGACACCGCTCCCTGAAGATGTCCTGGGTACTTTGTAGGCTAGTACCCAAGATGGAGTGACTAGATTTACAACCTATTGCAGCTTCTTTCGGTCCTGTGCAGTAGCACCCCAATACCAGACAGTGACACAGACTGTCAGAATGCTCTCCACAGTACAACTATAGAAGTTTTTGAATGTATTTGTTGGCATGCCAAATCTCTTCACTCCTAATAAGGTATAGCCACTGTCTTGCCTTCTTTATAACTACATCGACATGTTGGGACCAGGTTAGATCCTCAGAGATCTTGACACCCAGGAACTTGAAGCTGCTCACTCTCTCCACTTCTGATCCCTCTATGAGATTTGGTATGTGTTCCTTCCTTCATCTTACCCTTCCTGAAGTCCACAATCAGCTCTTTCGTCTTACTGACGTTGAGTGCAATGTTGTTGCTACGGCACCACTCCACTAGTTGGCATATTCCACTCTTTGAAAATGAGCTGAAAATCTTCAATAAGCGAGCAGTTTCCCATTCTTTATGGCACAAATAACCGGGACTAATAGTGGCATACCTTCAGCTTTCAATCTCCTTTCTGTCTAACCCAGGTTAGAAAGTAAAAGTATTGTCAAATGGCAATGGATTTTGAGTGAGATGTTTGGAAAGAATTTTCTCATTTATGAAGTATCTGGCACTAACTGGTGATATACACATATGTGTGCAATGATTCTAATCCATTTCTCATTTGTACATTGTGAATTTTGATTTAGTAATTATTATTCAGTTCTCCTCTGGACACAAGCTGTGTCTAACTGAGACAGCTGCTTAAAGTTACTTGAAGATATCTGACAACATATACTGCAAATTTAAGGACTCTTCCAACATTAGACTCTCGATCACTACGTGCTCTGTTTGAAATACCAAGACATGTTGGTATAGCAACCACAATTGTTGTGCATTATTCGTGACATTTTTTTAAAGCTTCCCACAGTTTTCTAGCTGTTAATACTAAATTTCAGGGGCAGAAAGAATCTGAAAACTCTCAAGAATTAACTTGCAGTGAAGATTTAATGACCACTAATATAAGCTCAACATCCATTAATTTCTGAAGAAAACGATGTTGTTTTGGTGATGATACTAATGTGTCTGCATCTCTGTACATGGGTGACTAAAATTTTTAAGGAATATATAGGGGAAAATGCACAAACTTTTCATTCCCTTTGCTTTGCGAATCCTTACACCAGTTTGCAGTCATTTTCCATTTTATAAATTCTGTAACTCTTGCTTCTACTTTTTTTTGTTTTAGAGAGAAAGAAGCATTTCAAGGCAAGTAATAAAAAGAAGGAAAATGATCCCAGCACCAAATCTGTCAGGTGCAAAATTCTCCTAAAAGGAATTAAAACCATTTCTATGAAAGTAATCAACTTGCAAGAAAAAAAATGGAGGTTTATCACTCTTAGTTTAAGGTAAAGAATATTTTTATCATAACCAGTTATCTTAAAGCGAACTGATTGTGCAAAGTTGGTTCACAGAACTCAGCAGAGGTTTTAAATGGCTATGTATAGTTATCAGTAATGAAATTAATGATTTTATTTATCTAAATAAAAATAAATACAATCAATGTCTTTGGCCTACTAATGGGTAACCCAAATTGAACTGACTGAAAAAGACATTTTAAACAATTCTTTGGTTCAGTAGTCAAGTTTCTAACATGGTAATATTTTAGGTATAAAATAAACCATAAATATATGCCTGAAAAGGTCTGGATGGCTGAGGAACTGAATGCATTTTGAAGAGCCTCCCTGAATGAGTGGAATCTGTGGAATCTTGCCAAGTTGACCTGAGGGGGTGAACAGTTTTGTAGTGAAGCCAGAGCCAAGCAAATTGAATCTTGAACAGTATAAAGGATCGTGGAAAACATAAGCATGTGGTTTGAGGTTAACTTAATCATGTTAAGATTTTTTGATCTTTTGCATAAATTTTGATGATTTAGCCTTGAATTAATAACACCAATACTACAAAAGTGAACTTCCATAGCTACTTTAGAAATTCCTCATCTTTTCTATTGAGAAAATCACATTTTTCTGAACAATTTAAAGTAAAAAAATGATTACATATATTCTAATAGCTGATAACTGAAATGATTCACAGTAGAATTCTAGCTGTAATCCTTCAAATCACATCTATACATCCGAGAAACCAGTGGAAAATGCAAATAAATACTTTCTTAAATACATGCATAGCAACACACAAGCATATCTGAAGCAGCCCTTTATCTGATCCTGTGACTCAATCGTAAAACATAAACTGAACTGAGATCTGCCAGTCTGGAAAAAGTGTTATTTTATATTTTGTCGTCAAGCCTCTTATTCTTACACTCGTTTTTAGATTGGTTTTCAGAACATTGATAATGGTGGGTAATCTGCAACATTCCATCTTGGAGCTTCCACCAAGGTGTTTGTAGATGCTGTTCCCCAGCCCACTCCTGCTTTCCAGAGCTATTGCCTTTGATCTCATGATAAAACAAAAGATTGAAAAGATGAACAGAGCTTTTAATATGTTTATCATCAAATAAAATTCTTTGATTGCTTTAAGATGTTTCTTTTGCTGCTGATTAGTTTCTAAGTTTCGGATCACCCTTCTGTGCCCCAACGTTCCCTCAATGTGCTACAAATTGTTAGCTGAGAATTGGGGACCAAACAAATTTATAAATTTAAAAAGTAAGTGTTAGGGCACTATGGTTGTCTGATATTCTACTGTTGATTCCTTGCTGTTCTTGCAGTTTGCAGCACATGGCTACACTTCAAATGATGTGCTATTTTCATGTCAAAATAATGGCGCTGACCTCATACACCTTCTAGAGTTTGACTCAACACGACCTTTCATACAACTACTTGCCCATTTACACATTAAGGGAATAATTTTTAGAACAGTTGGGTGGGGTTTGTAGAGTCATGGTATTGGATGTGGAAAATAATTAGCCATTGAAGAAAATAATCTGATTTTAAGGAAGTGTCCCACCAAGGAGAAATAATCCACAACTTTTCAAGGAGGCACCTGTCCACTTGCTTTTTTTCCCCATTGCAGAGAGCAAGCACTCAGATGAACTGATGGCTTGGATTTAGAAACAATGCTCTGATAAGATTCTGGTCTCTTGTTGGGAAATTATCAGGGGAAGATAAGGCCGATATCTGTGGAAAATTTGAGGAATTGGCAGGAAATCTGCTTCAGTTTCTGTGTCACTGCTAAATTTGCTTTATGAATGTGCAACACTTGCTCTCCACAGGCAGTTTAAAAATTGCTATTAATTCAACCCCTTAAGGGTTTGTAGTAATTTAAAAACGGAATTGTGTTTTATGTACGTAAATGAAGCAGTGCTATATCGCATCATAAAACTTTTGTTTGATTCTGATAACTAATGAACACACCAGGTGTACCAAGGGAAGGCTTGCCTACACACTTTATAATTTTGCACAGCTTACCAAAAATCCTCAACGCTAATGATTTATTTTCCTTTATCGTGATCAACATACGCTATTAACAGAGGCTTCATTACTGTTTTCCCCCTTGGTCACTTTGCTGCTGCCTCCAACCACTGGACAACAATTTTTTTTGAAACTGTTGCTTCCTCAGAAAATTATTTAGAACCTGTTAGACTGCTTGAAGCTGAATGCAAATATAATTTCAGACTACTTGTATCACATAAGAATTCGGAGAAACAAGAAATTAACTTCTATTAAATATAATGCGATCATCTCAACCTTCAGCGCAAACACCATCCACCTCTTGCCTCGATGCACAGAGTTGGCATCACAGGCAAGCAGCTACGAGATCTCCGTCCTGGGGATCCAAGAACGCCGTCATGTACACCCTGACAAAGAGATAAGGTTCACAGAGGTAGAGTGGATGCATCTCATCACCTCGTCTGTATGGAGAGAGCCGACAACGATGGCAGCACAAGGTGGAGTAGGGCTGATGTTGAACCACAAGGTGAAAGAGGCACTGAGGGGCGTAGTCTCAGTCAGTGACAGAATCCTTACTGCGGAATTTGACGGAAACCTGACGACCTCTGTCATCATCTGTTACCCCCCCGCACAACTGCAGCGAGGAGAAGGAGGTGGAGGCCTTCTACAGTAAACTTCACAAAGCTGTCACTTCAATACTAGCACACAACTCCCTGGCTGTGCTCGGCGATTTTAATGCCCAGGTCGGACTGGAAGACGTTCCATATTCATACCAAGACTTCACCAACAGAAATGGACAATATCTAGTTGATTTCATCCAGGAACACAGTCTCATTGCCGCCAACACACAATTCAAGAAGCGAGCTGGTAAACTGTGGACATATGAAAACAGAGCCTCCATCTACAGTAAACAGCTCGATTACATCCTCGTAAGAACAAAATGGCGTAATTGTGTGATCAACACAGAAGCCTACAGCACCTTCAACTCGGTCAGTTCTGACCACAGAGTAGTGTCAATGCAAGTGGGACTGAGCCTGTGGCAACCCAAAGCCACAGGTCCCAAGGAGAAGATAGACTGGAAGGCATTCTCCTCACAACCTGTTCTTCAAGCTCAGTACACAGTGGAGGTGAGAAATCGCTTCAGCCCACTGGAAAGGGGGGAGGAAGAGACTGCCACCGACCGCTATCAATGGCTCATAGATGCACACACACATGCAACAAAGAGTTTGCCTACTGTGAAGCGAATCAAGAAGAGTCGGATCTCGAAACATCCTGACGCCGTCGCAGCAAGAATTGTGGTCAACGCTTGTCATGCCGAACTTAGAAGGAGCGAAACAGAAGAGCTAAGAGACAAGTTCAAGACAGCAAAGAAGAATCTCTTTGCCACCTAGGCTCCGACTGAAGGAAGAGGAACTAACTGAGAGGATTAGAGAGATAGAAACTGCTAATGAAGACATGCAGCATGGAGAAGCATGGCACCCAGTCAATGAGATCAGTAGACGGAAGAAGTCCCCATCAGGTCAAATAAGTGGTAAAACAGAAGAGGGCTGTGTCCTGACATGGTTTACCCACTTCAAGAACCTGCTGGGAAGCCCTCCAACGATCACGGAAGAAGAAGAGGACATCCCCATGATACTAACGCAAGTCGACATCGATGACGGCCCATTCACCATTGAGGAACTGAAGAAGGCCAAATATGCACCCAAACAGGGCAGGAGTGCTGGACCAGATGGGATACCACCAGATGTCCTGAAGAACTGTGACCTGGACGACATCTTGCTGGACATATGTAATACGGCACTGATGAAAGGCGACAAACCAGAACAGTGGTCACTCTCAAACATTATCCCAGTCCCCAAGTCTGGATCCTGCACAAAGACAGATAACTACCGTGGTATCAGCTTGACCTGCATCTTAGCAAAGTTATACAATCGGATGATCTTGAACAGGATTCACATCACCATTGACCCTAAGCTAAGATTCAATCAGAATGTTTTTTGGCAGAAGCGCACAACAGTAATGCAAATACTTGCTCTCCGTAGGATCATCGAGGAAGTCAAGAAGAACAACCTACCAGCCGTGCTTACTTACATGGATTTTTGCAAGGCTTTTGACTCCACTCACCGAGGTAAAATGCTGAAGATACTGAAAGCTTACAGAGTGCCAGACCATCTACAGAGAGTAATAGAGTCCAGCTATACCAAAACCATGGCGAAAGTTGTATCACCAGATGGAGAAACAGCAGTGTTCGAGCTCCTAGCTGGTGTGCTGCAAGGACATCTTTATAATCGTCCTTGATTACGCTCTGCGACAAGCTACCAAAGATCATGACAAGCTTGGTTTTACCATAAAACCAGGGCAAACCAAAAGGGTCAGACCAGTTACGCTCACAGATTTCGATTTTGCAGATGACATAGTCCTACTCTCTGACCAGATGGAGGAAGATGGAGGAAGCACAGCAGCTACTGACAAAAGTGGGAATTGAATACAATAAAGTTGGACTTCACCTAAACGCTAAAAAGACAGAGTGCCTGGCATTTAACTGTGACGAAGGTACTCTCAAGTCCGTAGAGAATGATACCATTAAGAAAGTCTTTGACTACAAGTACCTCGGGTCAAGAATGATGAGTTCAGGGGGCGTTACGTGATGACGTGGGATTGAGACGTGTAAATCCAGCTCTCCCGTAAAAAATCAGCAAAGTACCGTTTAAACAAATTAAAGTTAATAAATACTTTCCAAAAACTACTTATAAACTTCGTAAGACTACTCTACGATATGCCTCGTAAACCGCAACAGAAGAAGTCTGTTGTTGTGAAGTCGCCGCGAAATGGGAAGGAAAAAGGGCCTACTGCAGTGATGGAGCCTCAGATTCAGGTTGGATCTCCTTCAGAGGAGATGCATTTTATCTCTGGCGTAGAAGAACAGGGAGCAATGGCGGCCGTAGCAGTCTCTTGGAAGAAGATGCCGGAAATGCACAAATCGACACAACTTAAACTACAAGGACCGACGGCCACTGCAACTGAAAGTGACTCAGAGTCAGAATTGGATATCGCAGAGAATACAGATGAAGAAGAGGAGGAAGAACTGGAAGAGTCTGGAAGTAAAGGAGACGATGGAGACATAAGAGAGGCTTTATTGCAATTAATGGCTGAACTAAGAAAATTAAGAACAGAGCTTAGAGACCTGAAAGTGTGCTATGATAAAGCTATGAAAAGACAGGATAAAATGGATAAGAAACTTCAGCAGATGGAAAGAACAATGGAGCATATTAACAATACAGTGCAAAAAACAGAAAATGATGTGCTCATCTGGAACACGGAAAGAAATCGACTCTTGGAGAAAGTGGACGTGTTGGAAAATTTTAGTAGACGTAATAACATTAAAATTATTGGTCTTAAAGAAGGTATAGAGGGAGATAATCCAATAGAATTTTTTCAAAGATGGATCCCGAAAACCTTGCAAATGAAAGAGGAAGACCGATCAATTGAAATTGAACGGGTACATAGAGCTCTAAGACCAAAACCACAAGATGACCAATATCCACGATCAATTTTAATAAAATTCTTAAGATTTCAAGACAAAGAAAGGATTCTACAGGGGGCTGCCCAAGCTGCCAAGAAGAGAAAAGGGCCACTGATGATAGAAGGGAAAAAAATTTTTTTCTACCCTGACATAAGTTATGAAATTTTGAAGAAAAGGAAGAAATTTAATCCAGTGAAAAGAGCTCTATGGGATCACGGTTATCAATTTATATTGTGTTATCCTGCAATCTTGAAGATTTTTTTGACTGGTGGAGAAAAAAGACTTTTTGACGATTACCGGAAAGCGGAGGAGTTTGTGCGAGATTCTTTGAATATTCACCAGATACAAGAACAAACCCAGGGGAGCGAGATGGATTGAAGATGAAGACTGGATTAAGGAATAGGCCTGTTGGATTTTTAGGCGGATGAATATATAAATATATTATTAGTTATTTGAGGGAGGGGAAGAAAGGTTAAAATTTGAGGAATACTAGCTGGGAATAATGACATTAATTTCTTTTTTTATATATATACAATTTTTTGTTACTGGGGAGCTGGAAGAAACACTGACCAATCGCTACGTTATTCATGTGTGCAACGTGGCAATAGCCACGACCCGCAAAATGGAGCGGGGTAGTGTTGTGTATCTTTTCATTCACAACATTAGTAGGGGGGTATTTTGTTTTTTCTTTTTTTGTATCTCATCTTTTTTTTCTTTTTGCCTGGATGATTGGGAGGGAAACACATAGCAACATGGTGAAGTTCAAAGAGATTCCCCAGGGAACTATGAGAGTTGAGAAGCTAAGAAATGTTTTAGATATGATAAAGATCTTGGTTCCTTGGGGAAAGTAACAAATATATATAAAATTTATTTTTAATCCCATGGAGCATGTGGAAACCTTCCAATATTCAGGCGGTTCTTCTTTTTTTTTCTTTTCTCTTAGGTAATAGTATACATTGGGGGGGAGGGTAGATTTTTTTTTTCTCTTGTATTTACTTTGAAAACTCAATAAAAATTATATTAAAAAAAAGAATGATGAGTTCAGAGAAGGACATAAAGATACGGAAGGCGCTGGCGTGGAGGGCTATGAGCAACATGAAGGAAATCTGGAAGTCGAACCTGACCAGAGGGCTTAAAAGGAGGATTTTCATACCAGTCATAGAGTCCATTCTCACGTACGGATGCGAGACGTGGACACTCACCAAGACGATGTGGAAGTCTCTAGATGGTTGCTATACACGAATGCTCCGGATGGCACATGACAATCGTCGAGCTCACTATCAACCTACCGATGCTCACCACTAAAATCGAGGCGAGAAGACTGCAACTAGTGGGGCACTGTCTACACCACCCCGAGCTACCTGCCAGCCTAGTCATCATATGGGAGCCCAAGCACAGGAGAATGAACCCTGGGTGCCCTCCCAAGACTATGGTCAACAGGCTCCTAGAAGACAGCGGTGCGGCTAATGTAGGTGAACTGAACACACTGATGAGGGAGAGGGAGAAGTGGAGAGTCCGTCATTGCGCCCAACGCCGGCCTCCTAGGCCTGAGCCGATGTAGTAGTAGTAGTAGTAAATATAATGCGTTTAATTGCATAACGATGCTGATGCATTGTTATAGTTCAATGATGCTAAAAATGTATTTTGACAATTTTCATTTGTATGCAATGTCTGAGGCTTCTTGCTTAAGTGTCCAACAATAATCGATCAGCATTGATGGATTGCAGTTGCCCCGGTGAAACCTTTCACCGTGCTTGTCAATACAGCAGTTCACTTCAGTTTTCGTTTATTGTCATTTAGAAATGCATGCATTAAAATGATACAATGTTCCTCCAGAATGATATCACAAGAAAACACAGGACAAACCAAGACTAAAACTGACAAAACCACATAATTATAACATATAGTTACAACAGTGCAAAGCAATACCATAATTTGATAAAGAGCAGATCATGGGCACGGTAAAAAAAAAGTCTCAAAGTCCCGATAGACTCATTATCCCACGCAGGCGGCAGAAGGGAGGCACTCTCCCCGCCATGAACCTCCAAGCGCCGCCAACTTGCCAATGCAGCACCGTTGGAAGCACCCGACCGCAGCAGACTCTGAGTCCGTCCGAAAACTTCGAGCCTCCGACCAGCCCCTCCAACACAGCCTCTCCGAGCATCATCCTCTGCCGAGCGCTTCGACACCGCCCTGGCTGCCGAGCAACAAGCAAAGCCGAGGACTTGGGCCTTCTCCTCCGGAGATTCTGGACCACACAGTAGCAGCAACAGTGAAGCAGCATTTCAGAAGTTTCACCAGATGTTCCTCTGTGTTCTCACGTCCATCTCCATCAAATCAGGATTGTGCACGGCACCCTACTTGACAAAAAACAGACACCACCACCGGAGTGGCCGCTGCGAGCTGCGTCGCGCCGCCATCTTCCTCTCCATGACCGCAACATCTTGGTGAAACCTTTCACCGTGCTCGTTGATACAGCACCAAGATTTGTAGGGAAGAATTCTAAATGGGAATGTAGAAAATGAATCTTTAGTGACATGTTGCCCTTTTTAGTCTTGTATGCTTGAAGCATATTGTCAGCCAGCTGTACGTAGTTTGATGCTCTATAGTGGCCAAGAAAATTTTCAACGACATCCTTGAAAGTCTTCCATGTGACTTTCTCCAGTTCCACGAAAAGTTCTTTGAATTGCCTATCATTCATGACCTGTTCAATTTGTGGACCAACAAAAATGCCTTCCTTAATCTTGGCATCAGTAATTCTGGGAAACATCTGTCTTAAATATCAAAATCCTTCATGGAAATATATAACCTTTCTAAATCCTGTCCTGCCATGCAGCATCCGCCCTGCCTAAACATGCCCAGGCATGCCCAGACATGCCCAGACAAGATAGAAAACTTTTCAGCTTACATTGTGGGCAACATTTTAATTGACTAGAATTACGAATTGAAATAACAAATATAGTGATTTTAAAACAAATGTGTTGTGATAGGGAAACTTTATTGTAATTTTTCATGATCAGCAGCACTAAATCCATAAAATACACCCAAATGTTTTCAGGAGGCAAAATCTTTGTTGTTCGGTGCACCCTGTTACTAACTGATAGATTGAAAAGAGACTCAAAGCAAAGAAGTTCAGGTCTGCTGTGAATTTGACTACAACAGGCAAGAGTGTGGAAGTGCAACGGTTCACTGCAGGTTTTCTTGCCGGATGTGGCACATGCTTGTTAATGAATCTAAACCTTTGTATACCTTTTCCCTCAGATCAGTAGTTCTGTTGCAGTGGGCCTTAAACTTGTTTTGCTTTCACACAAGCTGTAGGTGAATTTGTTCTTTCCTCTTCCTTCTCTTCTTTCTTAAGTAGTTGTATTCCTAGACAAAACAATTGCTCTGCTCTTTGTTCAATAAAAACTTAGACTCTGATTCCAGGCAGGGATGAAAGTAACTTTATTTTTTATACTAGTGTGGTTGCATAATTAACATTCTTCATTTAACTTGTTTGTATCGATTATGTTGATGGCTTTTATATTGGCAAGCTGTGTTGCCCTTACTGGCATACCTTCACTTGGTCAAGGCACTTCTAAGTTCCCTAAGTTTAAAAAAAAGCACAAAAATGGCATAAAGAAAATTCCCTCCAACAGTTCTTTTCACCATTATTTGCAAACAGCTGAGGATTTTTAAAAATAATATTTACAACAGTCACCTTGATATGACCCTGGTTTCGATTTATTCACTAAGATCTCATGCAGGATAGAAAAGAACTCTGACCCACAATGTTAATGTTCTAGGGAAAGAATTAACCAATGGTAAAAGCTCCAGTCACTGGGCAAGAAGAAAACTTTCTATTTTCCGTCTGGTCTTGCGCAATGTACGATTACAAATAGGATGGCAAGGGATACAACAGTCAGACTCATTGTGTCACAGGCTTTGATAATAATTAAAAACTTAAGCAAAGAAACATCTCAATTATGGATGAGCAAACTGTAGACCAAGACTGACAGCTATGCATTATAAATAAACTGCAATAATAGTGCGGAGGTTAGAAAGATGGAGAAAAGGAATTCAGTGGCAGAAACAAATCAAAACAATTTGTTCTAATTTTATTTTATCAGTAGAATCATTCTCCGGATCAGATGTACCAACTGTTGGGCACTCTTGCAAAAACAAATTTGATGATAGCATCGTCAGTTTTGAATAACAAGTTCAGCTCATTGGAGAGAAGGGACCACTTCTGAAGTATGTCCAAACTCAGGACTTAAGGGAGAAAGGAAGCACAAAATAATCACTTGTACTTGACTGTCAGGAAAATAAGTTATCTATTCGTACATTCAGAATAAGCCTTTCTTGTCAGACATTCATTCCCTGATCCATAGCCAAATTATTTGAACACAATTCATCTTTGCTAGAACGTCTGCAATGGAAATTGAAGCAAGTCTTAACAACCTAAGTGTAGAACAGATCAGGTGCCAAAATAGCAATGTTTAAAGCAGCTGCTGTTTTTTTTTCTCTGTTTCTTATTCAAGTTATGTTATCCAAAAATAGGCAGTTTTATAAAGCGGTGAGTGTTTAAATCTAATCAAGGTCTGATTATAGTTCTCAACGTGAGTTTTCCTGTTCAAGTGGAAAGATGCACTTAATCAAACAAATCTTGTGCTTGGTGGAATGATGCTCAGTTCAGAATGAAGCATAAAAGGGATGAACTTAAGATCAATCCTTTCCGATACATTATTCTGTGATGTAACTTGAATTCTTGATAAAAGAGTGGTTGAGTAGAAGTCAACACGATGCTAATAGTGTTATAAAATCCAACACTTCATCAATTCTATAATGGTTTGTTTTGGACATTGAACATAGAACATGTAACAGTACACCACAGTACAGACTCTTTGACCCATAATGGTGTGCTGACCTTTTAACGAACTCTAAGCTCAATCTAACCCTTTCCTTACACATGGTATGGTATTTATCTTTCAACTTTGTGCCTATCTAAAAATCTCTTAAATGTCTCTAATGTATCTGCCTCCACTTTCACTCCTGATAGTGCATCCCACACACACACCACACAGTGGGGGAAATAAAGCTACCTCTCACATCCCCTTTATACTATCCTCCAGTCACCTTAAAATTATGTCCCCTTCCGTTAGCCATTTTTGTCCTGCGAAAATGTCTCTGCTTGTCCACTTGATCTATGCCTCTTATACACCTCTATTATCAAGTCACTTCTCATCCTCCTCCACTCCAAAGGGAAAAGCCCTAGTTCCTCAACCCTTCCACGTAAAACAAGCTCTCTAATTTAGGCAGCGCCTTGGTAAATTTCCTCTGCACCCTCTCTACAGTTTCTACATTCTCCCTATAATGAGGTGACCAGAACTAAAAACAATACTCCAAGTGCGATCTAACCAGAGTTTTATAGAGCTGCAACATTAACTAGTGGCCCTTGAACTCAAATCCCTGACTAATAAAGACCAATACACCATTCACCTTCTTAACTGCCCTATCAACTTGTACAGCTACTTTGATCTATTGATGGGCTTGTATCCTAAGATCCCTCTGTTCCTCCACATTGTTAAGAATTCTGCCATTAACCCTGTATCCTGCCTTCATGTTCAACCCTTCCAAAGTGTATCACTTCACACTTTTCTGGATTGAACTTCATCTGCCACTTCTCAGCCCAGCTCTGCATCCTAACGATGTCCTGTTGTAACCTATGACAACCTTCTACACCACCGACGTTTGTATTATCTGCAAACTTAATAACCCACCCTTCCACTTCCTCATCAAAGTCATTTATAGAAGTCACAAAGAACAACGGTCCAGGAACAGATCCCTACCGAATGCCACTGGTCTCCGAGCTCCAGGCAGAATATGCTCCATCTACATCTACTACCATCCTCTGCCTTCTTTTGGCCAGCTATTTCTGAATTCACACTGCCAAGTTTCCCAGGATCCATGCCTCATGATTTTCTGAAAGAGACTACCATGGGTAGCCTTGCTAAAAACATTACTAAAATCCATGTATACCACATCCACTACTCTACCTTCATCAATGTGCTGTCACATCCTTGAATTCAATCAAACTCACGAGGCACAACCTGCCTCTCACAAAGCCATGCTGACAATCTATAATCAGACTGTGCTTCTCCAAAAGGTGGTAAAACCTGTATCTAAGAATTCTTTCCAATAGTAAGACCTAAGACTCACTGCTTCATAATCTTATCTATTGCCTTTCTCAAACAAAGGAATAACTTTTGCCACCTCCAATCTTCTGGCAATACTCCTTTGTTCAGTGATGATGCCAGTGAAGATCATCGCCGATGGCCCAACAGTCTCTTCCCTTGCCTCCCATAGAAACCTGGGATTTATCCCATCTGGTCCTGGGGACTTACAGTATCCATCCTAATGCATTTCAAAAGTTCCAGCACATTTTCTTTCTTAGCGTTGACATGTTCCAGCATATCGGCTTGTTTTACACTGTCCCTGCATTTGTTAATGTCCCTCTCTTTGATGAATACTGAAGTCAGGGCCTCCCTACCTCATCCAGCTCCAGTCACAAGTTTTGTCTTTTATCCCCAATCAGTCTTATCCTCACTCTAGTTATCCTCCTGTTTTTCATGTACATGTAGAATGGTTTGTGGTTTTCCTTAATTCTACTTTCCTAGCCCTTCTCAAGTCTCCTCTTATGTCTCCTCTTAGCTCTCTTATGTCTATTCTTAAGTTCCTTCCTGGCTACCTTTTAATTCTCCAGGATCCTGTCTGATCCTTGCCATGTGCATAAAAACCCAAACAATTTCAAGCTCTGCTGAAATTTCCTACAGGGCACGCTCATTTTTATAGTTTGTCGCATACTCTCAACAAGTAACTGTCCCGTAACCTCAATGTCAGAAAGATGAAAGAGCGGATTGTGGACTTCAGGAAGAGTAAGACGAAGGAACACATCCCAATCCTCATAGAGGGATCAGAAGTGGAGAGAGTGAACAGTTTCAATTTTCTGGGTGTCAAGATTTCTGAGGACCTAACCTGGTCCCAACATGTCAATGCAGCTACAAAGAAGGTAAGACAGCATCTATGCTTCATTAAGAGTTTGAAGAAACTTGGTCACAGGGAGAACGTACAAACTCCTCACAAATGGCACCAGAATTGATCTCCAGGTACTGACGCCCAGAGATGTAGTAGCATTGTGCTAACTACTACTCTACCATGGCACACAATTGACTTGCTTGATACCTCACTTACAACCCTAAACATTCACTCACTTTACCAAGTGTAGACCGTACCAACTGCAATATTGATTATTGTAACAAACTTAGGCTACACCTAGTAACCAGACTGGCAACAGGGGCATGCCAACACTAACAACTGTAGATTTCTCTTCCGGTCATGTGCCATCCAGACTTTGAGGTTCATTGTTATTCCTTTATCTTTGTGGTGTCTAAATAGTGGAACTCCCAACCTAACAACGTTGTGTGAGTATCTTCACTGGAAAAGATTGCAGCTGTTCAAGAAGGCAGCTTACCAATGGTGGTTAATGCTGGCCATCTCACCCCAAGATATTATCTCCACAAATGTACTATAACTAAGTCATTATAGATTTGAGGAAGTTGCAGAAAAATTGCAGCGAAAATGGAAAACCTTGTCAGCATAGTAAAGATTTGATTTTAAATAGATAGATATCCTCTTCAGTCCGGATGAAAGGTCTCAGTCCAAAATGTTGACTGTTTATTTCCCTGCATAGATGATGCCTGACTTGCTGAGCTCAGCATTTTATTTGTTGCTCTAGATTTCCAGCATCTGCAGATGCTCTTGAGATTTTCCTTAATTTTAAAAATCATCCATAAGAAATTGTGTTGTGTAGATAATAAAGTCTTATACTAAAGTAAGTATGGCACTTCATCCACCCACCAGCCACATTCATTATATGTCTATTATGATACAGGAGACAGAATAAAATTATCAGATAATGAATGATCTTATTAATATATTTTGCACTGTACAAACAATGGCTGTCGACATGTTTCTGAACTGTGGCATTTTGAGAACAATCACTTATCATTTATTGGCTCCATTATATCTTGTATTTGTGCATTAGTGATTTAAAAGCTGGGAATAATAATTAGCAATGTGTTTCATTTGGTTTAATGCATTTTCGTATCTAACCCTGTCTTGGACAAATAAAAGGTAAAAGAGTTGATTGGAAAATTTGAATCTTCTCTTCAACAGAAATTCCTACCCTAGGAAAGGTCATTTATACTATGGATAAATACTCATAAGTCAACAATAACTTTGAGAAGTAAGCGTAACCTTGTTTTCTTTGCCCAAACTTGTTCGATATATCACTGATCAATGTTATGAATTACATTTCAACTGAAGCTCAGCCTGAGTATTCAAAACATATTTAACTTGGTCATGAACCAAAGGTTCTTCACTGCATTTTGCTGGCAGTACGGTGCATAAGTTATCATTAATCATCATAAGCTCAGAAGAACAAGACATGTTTTTGTTGTCTCTTAATCAATCATGCTCCTGTTTGCTACTGGAGGTTGGTACTTCTGAAATTCTATTAGTATGTATGTTACCATACACATATGTATGTTACCAGCACTCCTGTTGGTAACAGACCATCTTTGAAACCCACTTTGAAGCATTTTTTTTACAATTCACTTTTCAAAATGGCATTACATTGAAGATGATCATACTTTGAGTTTGGGTGTTGGGTGATAAATCAGAACTCACTAAACTATACACAGTCTTTAAATTTATCGGGTATCACAGGCATCAATGTACTAACATAAATCATGGATTTTAGTGAAAGAAACAGGGATTCCAATAGTTATAAAAATAAGAGAAAACTTGCTGAAAGAACTTGCAAGTTATTCCCATATTAGGAAAACTGAAAAAGTTATCAAATATCATGCCAATATTTAAACCCAAAGACCCCTGATAGGAGATATTGTACGTGAACTCAGGTGGGGAGAGGGGGGGAAAATCAGGCTTAATTTTAAGGAATTAGTTTTGAAAATCCCCGATCTTTGTAATCTAGCCTCACACATTCAGACTGACCACAAAAGATAATGGGGATTTGTTTCCCGTTATGAATTTCTTCCAATGATAAATCTCTGCTTTCTGGAAATAAGTATCTAGCATTATTACCAATGTTTGCCACTGGCCATATTGTTGCATATGGAGAACAAGCAGATTGACTGAAATCAGATTTTCAGCTTGTATAAAAATATGTTTTTATTATTCAGTTTTTTGCTAAATAAGCAGTCTGTATATGAGTGCCTTTGGGTTCAGTCGTGGCAAATACTTAATATCTTTCTACAAATCTATATGTTCCTGGAAAAGGAAAGCAAGGGATGACTGCATCAGTGTCTTGTTGGTTGTTTGAGATAAATGATCATGACTGTAGTATGATTTTTGCAGAATCAGGGCTGTGTGCTGAGCTCATTCCTCATACTCTGTTCACACATGACTGCAGGGACAAACTCCTGAGCAATCACATCTTCAAACTGATGAATCAGCATACAGGAGGGAGATCGGAAATGTGGCTGAGTGGTGCCATAACACGAACCTCTCACTCAATGTCAGCAAGACTAAGGAACTGATTGTAGACTTCAGGAGAGGAAAACCAGAGGTCCATGAGCCGGTCCTCACCGGACTTTAACCACACCAGCTTAAAGACTGAGTTCCCCAAATTCCGGCAATATGTGGATTTCAAAACCAGGGGAGACAACACACTGGACTTGGTTTATACCAACACACCACAGGCATACAAAGCAGCCTCCCGCCCCCATCTTGGCCACTCTGACTACATATCTGTCATGCTAACACCAGCATATAAACCACTGCCTAAACGTGTGAGAGCAGAGAAAAGAGAGATAAGGGTCTGGCCAAAAGGAGCAGCCTCAGCACAACAAGACTGTTTTTTGCACACAGACCGGGACATATTCAAAACAGCAGCCTCCTATGACGACCATACAGACATTGAGGAGTATGCGGAGGCAGTAATCAGCTACATAGCCAAATGCACGGAGGATGTCACTGTGATGAAAACCTTCACCGTATGTGGTTATAAAAAGCCATGGATGACAACAGAGGTGTGTTCACTACTGAAGGCCCGTGACACAGCCTACAGATCGGGGGACAGGAGTGCGCTTCGCTCAGCCAGGTCTGCACTTTCACTAGGGATCAGGAAAGCGAAAAGGGCCTACACGGGCAAAATACATGGACACTTCTGTGACACGGGTGACACCAGACGGATGTGGCAGGGAATTAAAGCTCTGACAGACTACAAGATCAGGAAGAAAACTGATGACAGCGACACCTCTCTACCAGACAGGTTTAACAATTTCTTTGCCCGTTTTGAAGCATCAAACACTACAGCAAGGGGGAGAGCCAGTCCCTTTTTACTATCTGACCAGCCGGCTCCATTCATTGATCCAGAACAAACATGGAGGACCCTTACCAGGGTCAATCACGAAAAACAGGAGGTCCCAACAACATCCCTGGACCTGTGCTCAAGGAATGTGCTGATGTATTAGCAGATGTCCTGACAGACATTTTCAACATCTTCCTTAGTCAAGCTATTGTCCCCAGATGCTTCAAAACCTTCACAATCATCCCTGTAGCAAAGAAATCAGTTGTAACCTGTCTGAATGATTACCGTCCCATTGCCCTGACCCCCATAGCGATGAAATGTTTTGAACGGCTTGTCAAGCCTCATATCACAGCCAGCCTCCCCTCATCGCTGGATCCTCTACAGTTTGCTTATCGTCCAAATCGCTCCACGGAGGAGGCAATATCCACCACACTGCACACAGTTCTCTCTCACTTGGACAACAAAGACACTTATGCCAGAATCCTGTACTTTGATTCCAGTTCAGCATTCAATACCATCATCCCGCAGAGACTAGTGGAGAAACTGTCGCTGCTTGGCTTTAGCACTGCCATGTGTCGCTGGATTCTGGATTTCTTGACAGAGAGACCACAGTCAGTCCATGTTGGCAGGAACATCTCTGACTCCATCACACTGAGCACTGGATCCCCACAAGGCTGTGTGCTTAGCCCATTGCTGTTTACACTGCTAACACATGACTGTGCAGCCAGATTCAAGGAGAACCTGATCATTAAATTTGCAGACGATACCACAGTGGTGGGGCTCATCAGCAAAAATGATGAAATAATGTACAGGGAGGAGGTGAAACACCTGGAGAGCTGGTGCAGGGATAACAACTTGATGCTTAATGTCACCAAAACCAAGGAAATGATCGTCGATTTCAGATGGTCTCAGCCTGAGCACACACCCCTCAGCATCAGTGGCTCCACAGTGGAGAGAGTGGAAAACATCAAGTTCCTTGGGGTGCAGATCTTGTACAATCTCACCTGGTCCAGGAACACCACTGGGATTGTGAAATGGGCCCAGCAGAGATTGCACTTTCTGAGGAAGCTTAAGCAAGCATCACTCCCCACTAACATCTTAACTACATTCTACAGAGGCGTGGTTGAGAGTGTGCTGATCTTTTGCATCACAACCTGGTACTCCAGCTGCAGTGCTGTCGACAAAAAAGCCTTGCAGAGGGTGGTTAGGGGAGCAAAGAAGGTTATTGGGGTCTCCCTACCTTCTGTCCAAGACCTCTTTCAGAGTCGATGCCTCCAGAAGACACGGTACATCATTAAAGACCCCTCACACCCTCTCCATGAACTGTTTGTTCTTCTGCCATCAGGCAAACATTACAGGAGCATCAAAACTAAAACCACAAGGCTACTAAACAGCTTCCTCCCACAGGCAGTCAGACTGCTAAATAGCTGCTCCACCTGACTCTGCTTTGGACACTTTTAACTTGCACTGGACACTTATAACTGATTTTAACTGACATGTGGCTTTTGTGTTTTACTATTTATTGTTATGTTTATTATTTAGTGTTGCGTTTGTTATGTTATGATTGCACTGCTCCTGAGGAACGCTGTCTCATTCTGCCCTGCAGAGCTGATGTATGGTTAGAATGACAATAAAGTTTTTTGAATCTTGAATCTTGAATCTTTGAATCGGAGGATCAAAGGATCAGAGGTGGGGAGGATCAGCAACTTTAAATTCCTGGATGTTACTATTTCAGAGGATCTGTCCTGGACCAGCATGCAATTGCGAAGAAAGCACGGCGGTGGCTCTACTTCTTTAGGAGTCTACGGAGGTTTGTCATGACGACTAAAACTTTGACAAACTACTATAGATGTGTAGTGGATTGTGGGCTGCATTATGAACTTTGTATGGAAACACCAGTGCCTTTGAGTTGAAAATCCTACAAAAGTTAGTGGATTTGGCTCAGTACTTCATGGGTAAAGCCCTCAAAACCATTGAGCACATCCACATGAAATGCTGATGTAGGAAAGCAGCATCCATCATCAAAGATCCTCACCATCCAGGCCATGCTCTCTTCTTGCTGCTGCCATCAGGTAGAAGGTACAGGTGACTCAGGACTCACACCACCGGGTTCATGAACAGTAACTACCCCTCAACCACCAGGCTCGTGAATAAAATGGGATAGCTACACTTACTTGCTCCATCATTGAGATGTTTCCCACAACCAATGATTTCACTTTAAGGACTCCTTATCTCATTATCTCATGTTCTTGTTATTTATTGCTATCTATTTATATTTGCATTTGCATAGTTTGTTGTCTTCTGCACTTCGGTTGATCTTTCATTAATCCTGTTATAGCTACTATTCTATAGATTTGCTGAGTTTGATAATAAAGCTTACTTTGTACTTTGAAGTTCGCTGATGACACAAGAATGGTGGGCTCACCAAGACTGCCTACAGAGAGGAGGTGGGAGAGCTCGAGGCCTAGTAGCAGGCAAATAACCTCTTTCTTAATGTCAACAGGACAAAGGAGATGGTTATCACTTCAGGAGAGTTCACACTACTCACACCTCCCTTTTCATTGAGGGCACAGCAGTGAAAACTGAAAGCATGTTTCAAACTCCTGGGAGTGCACATCTTGCACAACCTCTAAAAGTTGCAGATCACATTCTACACAGACAAGAAAGCTCACCAATGCCTCTACTTTCTGAGGTGGCTGAATGCACTGGACTTTGCACATCCATATTCACATCATTCTACAGGAGTGCAGTAGAGAGGGGAGGGAGGGATCATGGACTCAGACCATGCTCGGAGGCCTGCGTCGGGCATTTTCATGCCTTACAAGGCGCAGATTGGAAGTCTGTGTGGGGCGCCACTCCTTACACAGACACTAGAGCAACGTGTGGTTAAGTGCCTTGCTCAAGGACACAAACACACTGCCACAGCTGAGGCTTGAACTAGCAACCTTCAGATCACTAGACGAATGCCTTAACCACTTGGCCACGTGCCCAACGTGCAGTAGAAAGCAACCTAATAAACTGCACCATTGCTTGGCATGGAAGCTGGACTGTGGCAGACAGGAAGGCTCTACAAATAGTCAAAACTATCCAACATATCATTGGCACCATGTGTACAGAGAAGTGCCGGAAAAGGGCCAGTAACATAATGAAAGATCCCACCCACCCTGCTCACCCTGCTCAAATGGAAAATGTAACTCAGTGTGTGAACGTATAAGATTTGCCACAAGAGTTTCCAAAGACTTTCCACCTTCCACTAAATTGGTAGAACGTTCTTCTGCGCTTGGGAAGGACAAATAGCTGCATTGTTCCTAATTGGACAATTTGCAGCAGATGTCATAAAATTGCTCTTCTCAAGTATTTATAATATATATCGGCAAATAAAATTAGCAATAGAATTTGCTTCCAGCAAATCTAAAACACTGAAAAATGTTAAAGTGATTATTTTCAGATCGAGTTGCTCATAGCTATCAGGAGCTTGCTAGAAATAATACCTCAGCTAAAGTAGGGGTAGAATGGGAAAGTTATACAAAGGTGAACAAGAACTCTGCAAAAAGAGATGCAAAATGTGTTTCTCATTTCTCATTTCCTGCAGTGTGCCCTGCCATCAAGACCACACTTCTATTTCCCAAACACATTGATATTTTGTTGTTAATAATAAAATCACTTCCAAATGTACATATGCAGCGAAGGAGCACTGCAGATAATCTTTACATTTTTCTTAGAAGTATTATTAAAGGAGAAAACTTTGAATGGAAATTGTGCAAGATAATAAAGTAAAATACATTTTAAAAAACAAATGATATACAATAAATTTCATCATACTTGGTTATTTAGATTACAAAATGTTCATCAGAACCAGCTTTGCAAAGTTTATATTTTTGATATCATATAATTTCACGAGAGTATTAGTTTGTTGAAACGTTAAAATTTCTAAGTAATTGCTGCTCTTCCCTTCCAGTATAAATCATTCTGCAACTGCCAGTCCTCTACTTAAAATTAAATTCAACAAACGTAATGTTTATGAACTGTCAAGTGACAGAATACACTCACCCTGACACAGAGACTAAGCAGCGTCTTTGACAAAGTGGACACGTAGCAGTTTGAACATTTATTCCCTTTTATTTATTTGTTCCCTGGAAGTCAGGTCACTAGCAAAACTAGAGTTATTATCCATCCCCAATTAATCCTTGGGTTGTGAGGCCATTACTGAGGGCAGTTTTCTGTCAACCATATTGAAGTCACATGGAGGCCAGACTGGTAAAGTAGTAGGACACCTTTCCTGAGCTGAATAGTGAACCAGATGAGCTTTTACAACAATCCTATAGGTACGTTTAACAATTTTAAAATTTCAAACACTAATGAATCCACTTACTCAATTTAAATCCATGCAGGCATTTAAACTCATGTTTCCAAATGTATAGTTCGGTAATTTCATTATTGTATTAGTATAATAATTTGGTTTGCATGTGCTGAGGTTTTATAGACGTTGGTCAGACCACATTTGAAGTATTGAGAACAGTTTTGGGCCCTATATCTATGAAAGGATGTGCTGGCATTGGAGAGGATCCAGAGGAGGTTTATGAGAAGTACCCTGGGAATGAAAATGTTAACGTGTGAGGAGCTGTACTCACTGGAGTTTAGAAGAATGAGGGGGATCGCATTGAAATCTACTGAATATTGAAAGACCTAGTGGACGTGCAGAGGATGTTTCCAATAGTGGGAGAGTCTAGGACCAGAGGAGCAGCCTCAGAATAGAAGGATGTCACTTTAGAGCAGAGATGAGGAGGAACCTCTTTAGCTAGAGGGTGAGTCTATGGAACAGACTGCCAGGGACAGCTGAAAAGGCCAAGTCATTGAGTATATTTAAAGTGGAGGTTAATAAGTTCATAATTAGTAAGGGTGACAAAGGTTTTATGGAGAAGGCAGGAAAATGGGGTTGAGAGGGAAAATAAATCAGCCGTGATTGAATGGAGGAGCAGGCTTGATGGGCTGAATGGCCTGATTATGATTCTATGTCTTATGTTGCATATGCTCCTGTCTACGTCAATGCTGTTGTGGTTGAGAGGATTGAGAGCTTCAAGTTCCTCGGTCTGGACATCACCAATAGTCTGTCCTGGTCCAACCACGTGATGTCACGGCCAAGAAAGTCCACCAACACCTCGAATTCCTGAGGAGGCTAAAGAAGTTTGGTGTGTCTTTGTTGACTCATCAATTTTTATTGATGCACCAGAAAAATCATTCTGTCTGGATGCATAATGACTTTATATGGCAGCCTGATCCTGACTCTGAGCCACGAGGTGAACTGGCTGGGTGGGCACACTGGTTGGCATGGGCTGGATGGGCCGAAGGGCCTCGTGTTGTTCTGCTTCCATGACCCTGATTGCCACCTCATAGGAAGGATGTGAGTACTCTGGAGAGAGCGCTGAAGATATTCACTGGCTGCTGCCTTGGAGGGAATGTCTCAGTTATGAGGCAAATCTGCATGGGCTGGAGTTTGCCTTCTCGAAGCTGAGGAGATTGAGCAGGTACCTCATAGTAGCATACAGAATTATGAAAGGTATAGAAACGAAGTGATGCACAGTCACATTTTCCCCTGGCAGAGCTATCTTCAGCTGATAGTGTCTAAACCTTATCCAAAGGTTAAGAAGTGTTTTCACCCAGATGGTGGTTTCAACCTGGAACTGAAATGCACTGTCTAAGTGAAGATAGGTACTCTCACAACACTTAAGAAGCATCTGGATGAACATTTGAATCTATGGATCAAGTGCCAGGAAATGGGATCAGTATAGATCAAACTTGGCAAAGACCAGGTTGGTCAAAGGGTCTGCTACTTTGCAATGCTCTATGACCCTGTGATATCCATCCTCAGGGATGCTCTCACTGCCAGTGAACTTACGGGCCTGCCTAGTTGATACCTTCTGGGATGCTAACTTCAGTGAATTCAGTGATGGTGTTCTGATTGAAAGTTGGAGGTACGTGGATGAACACTTCTCTGGAAATGCTCAATCCTTGGCACTAGTGCGCTGTCAACATAATTTTCGATTACCATTCCAAGTTTCAGAGGTTATCTGAGGAATTTCAAATGGAATTCAATTAATGAACATCCTCACCTCTGGGCTTTAATGGAGGAAAGGTCACCGATGAAGCAGTTGAAAATATTTGCCCTAGGCAGCTGCCCCAAGAATAACACTTCTGCAATGTCCTATGGCTGACATAGTTTGTATTTACCAATCACATACTCCAAGTCGTGCTTCAACTTGAAAACTTTCGTATATTGTTTTCAAGTTCTTCACTTTCTCATCTTTGTGACTTTTTTTCAGTCCTATATCCTTCCAAGATCTTCACATTCTTCCAACTCAGTCATGTACACATCTGCAAAGATAATCATTCCACTATCGGCAGTTATGACTCAGCTTTCAAGGATCTAAGCTCTGCAATTCCTTTCTAACTCTTCACTTCCTTTCTTATTTCAAGCCACTTTATAAACCCTGTCACTTTGACTGAGTGATTGGTCATTCGGGCTAATATAGTCTGACGTTAATTTGTTTGAAAGGACTCTTGTGAAGAATCTTGTTATTTAATGGATTTCAGTGTGTTATATAAACTTATAATGTTGTTTTATGGTAAGAATAATTCAAGTTGTACACGAATGTTGAATTTCACATGATATGAGGAATTCCAGGATCTTATCTTAGAAATTATGAAGGACCTTTAAGTCTTTATCAAGATGATATAAAGCTTGAAGTGGTTCAAAAGGGTGGGAGTGAGTTTGCATACACTTGACTTTCCAGGTCGAAAAGGGTTCAGGTTTAGGATGTGCTATTGAAAAAAATTGGAGATATTCTGCAGTGCACTTTGTAGATATTACTAACAGCTTGGCTATTAATCAAGTATGGAACAAAGTGTACTCCAGCATTGTGCATTTTAAAATGCTCATGTCTTTATCGTTTAATTTTGATTAGAGCTTTATTGAACCTGTTCTGCTAATTTTGACCAAAGCTTGAAAATATAAAAAGTGCATAGCACGTTGACAGTAGGAGGTAACTTGTTAGGTTTCATCCTTCTGAACAATAGACCCGGTCAGAATGGAGAAGTACAACATCCTGTCTTCCATTCCTATCAAATTTAAATCGACCTGTTCTACACTTAAACTTCTGTGCCTATATTCATCAATACTTTTTTCTCTCATTAAATTTAGTCAGCATAGAAATGTAAACTAGAAACATTGGCTATGTTTGAAAAATACTCCAAGATTATTGAATGCTAGTGAAGTTATGATTGATATCACCAAACCACCTGAAATCCTGATGATAGTTTACTGACATGTTGAAAGGATTTTTGAAGACTAGGTAATTGCAAAATAAGTTCCATACCACAACTGTCAACGGGTTCAGATAAAGTTCCTTCATCCCTTTTAGCTTATACTCCAGAACACCAACCCTCCTGTCTTTTTACAATATCTAATGTCTTCTGTGACACTCTGATCTGCCCCAACACCCTTCCACACACTGCATGGCATTCTAATTCTTTATACCACTCCCGTACTGACCTCCTCTTTATAGTTACAGAGTCATACAGCACAGAAATAGGTCCTTAGGTCCCCAATGTCAATGTCAGCCATAAATTACTCATCTTTGTTAATCTCATTTTTCATCATTTAGCCTTTGGTCTTCAATGTCTTGCTGATTCAAGTCCTTATCTAGATACCTTCAATGCTGTAACTAGCAGACTGTACCTCCATTACCCCTGCAGTATAGATTCCAAATCAAAAACAGAAATGCAGTTTAGAACCTGATTATAATGAAGACATATAATAAGATAAACACAAAAGATGATTAAATGCTAGTGGTATTAAGACTGATATCACAAGATCAATTACTTGATGTACTGATGAAAATTCATTGTCTTTTGAAAAACTTTTGGAAATTAAGTAAGTGCAACTCATGAAAGGGTCCAAAATTTTTTCCTTGGATCGTCTTTAAACCTAACCATTACTTTAAACCAACACATTTTCAAGGTAGACATATTTACTGAAAGGAAAAAAATGTCTACCTCTTCTATGACCCTTATAATTCTGAATTACTTAATTAGCATCCACCCCTCCTTAGAAACCTACACTCCAGAAAAAAAAACTAACCTAATCTCTCCAGTCTTTCCTCATAATTGAAATGCTCCAATCCCAGCAACATCCTGGTGAATTTCCTCCACATCTTCTCAGAGCAATAACATCCTTCTTACACGTGTGGCAACCAGAACAGTTCCAAGGCAGAACACTTCTCCCTTCCAGCCCATGCTTCTAGACTCTTGAGTTTAGCAATGTCAGGTCACAAGCTTTGTTCTCATTTTTCTATTTAGCATCTAGATATGATTCTATCATTGCTCCTCTTTCATCCAGTGTATCACCAACTAGCATGCTCCAGTAACTAACACTTCAGAGGGAGCAGCTGGGCTAATAAACAGGTCCCAGTGAGGGAATACCTGGGCTGGCACTGGAACAATGCTGAGGAAGTACCCAAGCTGATGTTGGGACGGCACCAAGGGAAAGTTGAAACTACATTAGGCTAGCACTGAGCAAAAGCCAAGGACAACATTGGATAAAACTGGAAAATCTGATTTACTGGCATCAGATATCCAAGCCTTTACTTCACTTTAGGTTTTTCTAGTAGAATCACACACATAAGAAAATCTGCAGATGCTGGAAATTCAAAGCAACACAAACAAATTGCTGGAGGAACTCAGCAGGCCAGGCAGCATCTATGGAAGTGGATAAACAGTCGATGTTTCATGCCAAGAACCTGCTTCAGTCTTGATGAAGTCGACCCAAAATGTCAACTGTTTACTCTTTTCCATAGATGCTGCCTGGCCTGCCGAGTTCCTCCAAGACTTTGCGTGGGTTGCTTTAGGTTTTCCAGTGTCTTTTTAATATTTAAGCATTTGTCATTCAATTACTACACTCTACAGTTATTGCTTAAATCTCCCTTATTCCTATTTTTTCCTCACTCTACTTCCTCTCTGTACTCACATAAATACTGTTACATATCTAGCTTTCTGAGTTCCACTGAAGGGTCATACATCTGAAATGCTAACAATTTCTTTCTCTACAATGTTCAATATTCTGGACATTTTCAACACTTGTAGTTTTATCCTCACCTCCTTTTCTGGTGACTCATTTCAAATGACAAATGTCTTCTCTTCACATATTTAAATTCACTTTTCCTTGTTCTGTCTCATTGAAATATTGAGTATATCTATTTACTTTTTAGTTCACATTAAAATAACAGAAATACACTCCCAAATCATGTAAAAGCCAAAATTTCAGTTAATTTCACTGATTCTGCTCTCTTTTAATAATTGACGTACCTCTGTAAGTTTTCATTGAGATGTCCAATTTGGACTGTTGCTGTATTATCATATCTAAATCAGAAAATCATGTACAGTATTGAAATTCAATAGCCCACAACACACATTGTAATGTGGTTGTGTATGATAGACCTATGCCAGCTTGAGCCAGTGTAGTTTGTTAATCATTTTTGTGTGTCCTACTTATGCAGGATCTAGAGAATCAGGTGGTGCCAATTGCAACATTTCCCATTACAGCATGTCATGCATGAACAAGTTTAAGAGACATCCTGAAAATGGTCAGTTTTAATTTACTTTCTAAAAACGAAGGTGAAACTGGAACACTGCCATTGTGAAAGTTATTCGGTAATTTGGGGAGAACAGAGAAAAAAATATGACCACAGATCAATATTGTGCATCACCAACACTGACATAGACACTCGACACAGTCTGGTACTGTGAAGTGTTAGTGAAAGGATAAGAACCACAAAATGGCATTATAGTTTTCAGTAAATGGAGTCCATGAGGCATTACATGAACTGTTAATTATTCAGTGAATTTACGCAGAAAAGAAAGGTAGAATTAAATCATTAACAGTTTGCAACCTCTTGTCTTCCAACGTAGCATGAATTAACTGTGAATAACAGCCCCCAATGAGCCACAACAACAGTATTTATTTCCCGTCCTTTTGTACAAAACACCTTATAAGCCAACAAGTATATTTTTAAAAATGTTTTTCTTTTCAAAAATATTTGTTGATAGTATTTTTATCCTTAATATACTCCATGATATTTGCTTTCTACATTCTCCTCATCTATGCGGTTAGGGAATTGGTATGTTACTGGAATCATTCATATTGATTTGTTCTGAGTAAACCATTAGTTTTTGGCCTATGCCTTCTGTCTGTGTTTGGCTTGTAGATTTTTTGAATAAGCTGGTATAATCACAAGTCTTTTGCAATTTTAAATCACAAGGGAAATTAAACCTGTAAACAATATAAGGTATGGTACAGGACTAGTCTGTTCTGAGAAAATAACTTTGCCATACATTTCCTACATTAGATTACACTTACTTCATATTTTCTCACTGATGGAACTTTCAAATACCTCATTAATTGTAAAATATCTTGTTTGGTAAAAAATGTGAAACTTAGTGCCACAGAAATTATTGTAAAGTTGGAAGGCAGTTGCTTAAAAACCCTCTTCCCTCAGAGAAGAAGCTTCTGCGGTTTCAAGAACTTGACCTTTTTTAAAATACACAAACAAGCCAGAAATAAAAAAAACCTTAAAATACAACAAGCATTTTCCAAGAAGAATGTAATTTTCTTAAAAAATGCTTCTCTTCAGCCTAAACCCTCAATAACATCTCATAGCTTGGTGCCTGACAAAAATTCTCACTTTCACGGCTGGCAATGCTAATTGAAATATAAATGTACAAACTACGTTTTTATTTAACTGAAACAAATCACTCAGATTTTAACATCATACATGTCTGTTAAAGTGTGTTCTGTAGTCTAAGCTAGCTTGGCATCCTTGCTGAATCCAGAATCAGACTAGAAGGTACTGAGGCAATGAACGCTGTAACAAGCTGTGACAGGGTGACTTTTGTGACAACCAAAACAGCTGAGGTGTTGTGACGCGCAATTGACTCCACCCATTGTATCTGATGGAGCAGCGTGACAGCTTCATCTGTATAAAGCCTTAAGACGTAGAAGCAGGATTGGTCCATTCACCCTATCGAGTTTGCTCTGCCTTTTGATCATGTCTGATTTATTATCCCTCTCATTCTCATTCTCCTGCTTTCTCCTTGTATCTTTGACACCTTTACTAATTATGAACCTATCAGCCTCCACTTTAAATATACCCGATGACTTGGCCTCCACAGTCGTCCGTCTCAATTAATTCCTTACTTTCACCACCCTCAGGCTAAAGATATTCCTCCTTATCTCTAAAGGGACACCCTTCTATTCTGAGACTCCTCCACTTATAAAAAGCACCATAGCAGGTCTCTGGCACTGAGTCTGGTTCTGTGTCTCGGAAGGGAACGGGAGAGAAGAGCAGTGCAGTAGTGATAGGGGATTCCATAGGTAGAGAAGTAGATAGGAGATTCCGTGGACATGAAAAAGACACCCAAATGGTACGTTGCCTCCCAGGTCAGGGATGTCACAGATCAGGTCCACAGCACCCTCAAAGGGGAGGGTGAGCAGACGGAAGTTGTGGTGCACATTGGTACCAATGACATAGGCAGGACAAGAAATGAGATTCTGAAGAGAGAACGTAGGTGGTTAGGTAGAAAGCTGGAAAGCAGGACGAGTGGCGTAATCTCTGGATTGCCGCCTGTGCGATGTACTAGTGAGGGTAAGAATAGGTCAATTAGACAGATGAATGCGTGACTAAGGAACTGGTACAGGGAGCAGGATTTCAGATTTCTGGATCATTGGGATCTTTTCTGGGGAATGTATGACCAGTATAAAAAGGATGGGTTACAGCTGAACCCAAGGGGAATATCCTTGCAGCAGAGCTGTTGGGAAAGGTTTAACCTAATTTGGCAGGGGGATGGGAACGGGAGTGATAGGGCTGAGGATGGGGCAGTTGGTATACAAGTAGATGCAGTGTGTAGTCAGACTGCCAGGGGAAGGACAGGCAAATGATATGGCAAAATCGCAGTCTGTGAGATGAGTTGAAGTGTAACATGGGGGCAAAATCGAAAAGGGTGATGAATACAGGATTGAAGATGTTATATTTGAATGCACACAGTATACGGAATAAGGCAGATGATCTGCAGCGCAGTTAAGATTGTTAGGTATGATGTTGTGGGCATTGCCGAGTTGTGGCTGATAAAGGATCATAGTCGGGAGCCTAACATCCAAGGATACACATTGTATCAGAATGACAGGTAGGTAGGCAGAGGGGATGGTTGGCTGTTGGTAAAAAATGGTAAGGAAGGCAAATGCAATGTTAGCATTCATTTCAAGAGGACTAGAACATAAAAGCAAGGATGTAATACTAAGGTTTTATAAGGCATTGGTCATGCCATACTTGGAGTATTGTAACTGTTTTGGGCCCCTTATCTAAGAAAAGAAATGTGCTGACATTTGAGAGGGTCCAGAGGAGGCTTACGAGAATGATTCTGGGAATGAAAGAGCTAATGTATGAGAAATGTTTGATGGCTCTAGGCCTGTATGCACTGGAGTTTGGAAGGATGCAGGGGTATCTCATTGAAACTTATTGAATCTTGAATGGCCTAGATAGAGTGGATGTGGAAAGAATATTTTCTATAATGGTGATGTCTAGGACAGATTAGCACAGCCTCTGATAGAGAGACGTCCATTTAGAATAGAAATGAGGAAGTATTTCTTTAGCCAGAGGGTAGTGACCAATGTTCCCTCTAATTTGTAATGACCAGTGTGTGCAAAAATCTTGTGCTGTGTAATTTTTTTTTGCTCAGTTACAACATGTGTACACTGAATAACTTCTTCAATAAAAACAGTACAAATAAACCATTTCTAAAATCTGTAGACAAATCATCACAAACTCTACATTGGTAACCCCATCCACATCAGAAACTAGAAAAGGAAATGTGATTGTGCATGATCGTAAAATATACTTAACATGTCAACGAGGTAGGGGGTGACAACCTTATGTGCAGAGTTTAAATTCCTTTGTGTGCTAGTACCAAAAGATGTGTGCGTGTGCACACCTTGGAGGGAATACTGGTAGTGAGTCTGTGGAATTCCTTGCCACGGACATCTGTGTACGCCAAAATTGGGTGTATTTAATGTGGAGGTTGATAGGTTCTTGATTAGTCAGGGCATCAAAGGTTAAGGGAAGAAGGCAGGAGAATGGGTTTGAGAGAGATAATAATCAGCCATGATGGAATGGCATAGCAAGCTCGATGGGTTGATTAGTCTAATTCTGCTCCTCTGTCTTATGGTCTTATATTAAAACAAGCTTGCACCATTTATAGCCTGACTAAGATTGTTGAGGCTTTGAAGTTGGAAGGAGTTGCAGGAATTCTGTTATAATTCAATATTGGCTGTGATTCTTTAATCAATGACACTGTACGGTAAAAGAGAGGGCTCCAAGGTCTTATGATGCAAATAGATTCTATGGTGCAAAAGGTGGATGAGTGAAAATCTAAATTTAATCTGCAGAAGGTTCCCATGCCCCAGCAAAACGCTTGCAGAAGCCAGAGAGGATTTAACCATGTGTCAAAGTCATGGAGAAATTTAGCACAGAAACAGGCCCTTTGGCCTACTGACCACACCAAATGTCAATCAATTTCTAATAATCCTAATTTAATCTCATTTCTTATTTTTCCTACGTTCTCATCAACCCCTCCCAAACTTGACCACACACCTACACATCAGAGCTAATTTGCTGTGGGCAATTAATGTACCAATCCACACATAATGGGAATATGGGAGGAAAGTAGAGCGCCCCAGGAAAAAGCTACTTAATCAGAAGATACAAGAGCAGAATTGGGCCCTTCAACTCTACGATTCAATCATGGCTGATTTTTTTCTCTCTCAACCATAGTCTCCAGCCTTCCCCTCATAAACCTTAACACCCTTATCAAGCAAGAACCTGTTAACCTCTGCTTTAGGTACACCCAATGACTTGACCTCCATAGTCTTTGTGGCAACAAATTCTGCAGATTCACTAACCTCAAGTTGAAGAGTTTCATCCTCATTTCAGTTCTAAAGGGGCATTGGCTTACTTTGTGATTGTGACCTTAGATCCTAGATTTTCCTACTATGTCCTCAGTATCCATGCTTTTGAATATTTGGTAGGTTTGAATGAGAATTCCCCCCCCCCCACCCTTCTGAACTCTGAAACAGGCCCGGAACCATAAAATGCTCCTCATATGTTATGCCTTCCATTCTGGGATCACTGTTTTGAACTTCCTCTGGAACCTGTCCAGGGCCAGCACATCTTATCTTAGATACTGGTCCCTAAATTGCTCACAGTATTCCAAATGCTGTCTGACCAACACCTTATAAAGCGTCGGCAGAACATCTTTGTTTCTATCACAGGAAGAATGTGCGAACTCCACACGGACAGTTTCTAACCTGTGTTTCTGGCATCATGAGGCAGTAGCTCTTCTAGCTACACCACTGTCCTGTCTGCATTATGTCTAGAGAGAACTCATAGCCAACTATCACACACCGGGCACTGCTGTATGTGTCAATCCCAACACACAGTGTTATACACACTCTCATCTATTAAACTATAACGCCCAATTAGATTATGACCAACAAGTAGGGGCAGATGACTGGGGACAGACAAAATCACATGAAGAAGATACTGATAACTGTAAGCGTATTCTTTGCTGATAAAGCTTTGCTTTGACTTCTTATATTAGCTACTCTATTTTCTCTTAGCTGATAGGACTTGTCTAAGTAATGACTAGCAAGAAGTGTGGCAACTGTCTCTCTTCTTCTTCCTCATCCTTCCCTCACTACATATTGAACTCTTGCCCCATTTTATTTCAGGTATATGAGAAATACAGCCTGGGCAAAGACTGTAGGAACAGCAAAAATAATAATAAAACATAGAACATAGAAATCTGCAGCACATTACAGGCCCTTCAGCCCACAATGTCATGCTGACCATGTAATCTACTCTAGAAACCACCTAAATTTCCCTTGCACATAGCCCTCTATTTTTCTAAGCTCTCTAAGAGGCTCTTAAAAAACCCTATTGTATCCGCTTCCATCATCGCTGCTGGCAGTGCATTTCACACACCCATCATTCTCTGTGTGGAAAACTTACCCCTAACATCCCCTCAGTACCTATTTCCAAGCACTTTAAAACTATGCCTCCTCGTGTTAGCTGTTTCAGCCCCTGGAAAAAGCCTCTGGCTATCCACACAATCAATGCCCCTGATCATCTTACACACCTCGATCAGGTCACCTCTCATCCTTCATCACTCCAAGGAGAAAAGGCCAAGTTCACTCAACTTATTCTCATAACGTCCGCCCTCCAATCCAGGCAACCACCAACTGACTTCACACTCTCAGCAGCTGATTCAGATGCCGGCCCTGGATATAATTAAAATGCATCATGAAGGCAACTTACACATGAAATGGGATTGGGCAAACAACCAGGACAGAGCTAAGATATTACAGATGCCAGCTTCTTAGAAGTGGAGGTCATACCGTATGCATGGTGCAGAGGATTCAGATAAAGACTTCTTTGAATTAGGCTAATGGATTTGTGCAATAACACTTAGTACTTTAGTAACCCTATCAGAACGATTGAAAATTAACTCCACCCAGTACTTCAACCTGTAGTCTGAATGTCTGAGTGTGTGTATGTGTGTGGTAGGAGAGGATGAAGGTCATACAGACAATGTCATTCACAGATTATAGATTTTGTTTGGTAAACCTGTATGTTCTGTTTATGTGGAACTAAAATTGTAAAGGTGATGTCAAAATTTCCAAAACAGAAACCCTAGCGTCAGAAGTCTATTTACAAAACTGATTTTTTTTCTCTCTACTATCTTCTATGATGTTGATGAATTACTTATGCAGATACAGTCATATTTCACCATCATCAAAATTTGGCTCCTTGATGTTGTGTGTTTCCAGGATTCTTGATTAACAATAAAGCAAAATGCATCCTGCTTAAAAAGATGATACTCCAGGCTGGAATGGTACTTTAGCTCTATGAAATGCAGAGAGCTGTAAATTTGATGGGAGAAATAGTGAGTGATTACATAATTGTGTTAAAAGACGTCGAGGTAGTGCAACTTTGCATGGGTTTAAATTGATTACTGTGTGATAGATTAGTGTGTGTCAGTCACAGAGTTATACTGCATAGAAAAAGGCCTTTTGGCCTACCTGTCCAAACCGACCAGGATACCTTCTTCCGGGACCAATCCCATTTTTCTGCATTTGGCCTCTATCCCTAAACCTTTCCTGTTCATGAACCTGTCCAGAAGTATTTTAAGCATTGTTACTTTACCCACATCAAGCACTTCCTCTGGCAGTTCATCCTATATTTCCACCCAACTCTGTGTGAACAACTTGCTGCTCATGTTTCCTTTAAATCTCTTGCCTCTCCCCTTAAACGTAGCTTCTATTTTTAGACTCCCCTACTCTGCGGAAAACTCTGCCCATTATTGAGGACATGTGGAGCCTCAAGAAGGCAGCATCCATCTCTAATAACTCTCACCATCTGGGACATGCCCTCTTCTCATTGCTACCATTAGGGAGGAGGTACGAGAGCCTGAAGACCCACACTCAGTGATTCAGAAACAGTTTCTTCCTCTCCACAATTGTATTACTGACCTGTCCAGGAACCCATTAACACACTCTCATTATTTGCTTTTTATATACTATTACTATTTGTTTTTGTAACTTATATTAATTATGTTTTTGTACTGTACTTCCGCCACAAAACAAATTTCATGTCCTATAAGTCAGTAAAAATAAATCTAATTTTTCTGAAAAAGACTGCGCCAATCTACCTTATTCATGTCCTTCATGATTTTATAAGCCTCTATAAGTTCCCCCTCTGGCTCTTAAACTCCAGGGAAATGAGACCCAACCTACCCAGCCTCTCTTATATTTAAGACCTCCAGTCTTGGCAATATCATTGTGAATCTTTTCTGCACTTTCTCTAGCTTAATTGCTTTCTTGAATATGGTGATCAGAACTGCACACAACAGTCCAGATGCAGTCCCACCAATGTTTTGTACAGCTGTAAAATGATATTCCAACTCTTGTACTTGATGTTTGAAGAACTAAAAAGTCCAGGCTAAATTGCTGGTGCAACAAGCCTTACATTTGATTTAGGTTGTAAGATTTTAACTTCGATGAATGTGAGAGCCAAAAGTGACAGGGAATTCAGACTTTCACTTGACACAAACATAATGGTAGCATATAATCAAAGCACAACACCCAAAATTTTGGTTTTAAACAGACAGCACCAGATAAAGAATGAGGGACAAATCTGTGTTAACATTATAATGACCGTCATTCTCCTTGCAGTTGTTGTACAGATTCCAAATACTACTGAGAAAAAAAAGGGAAAGAGCAATCTCTAAGCAGACAACAGAATGGAATGGTATTTCTACCATATTTCATTCAAGAGAGGGAAGTTCTCTAATAAGAAACCATAGAGATCCAAGTTATACAATATTAAAACTGATGCAACTTCATCTGAAAAGTATCTATGTGCAAGTAACCAGGTGTTAGGCTACAATACTGAATAGCAGCAAGTAACTAGTAATACGGCTTAACATAGCAACAGAAGGATGCTTATGACAAAAAGTTGTCAGTTTCCCCACAGGGAGGGTGCCTAGCCTCAAAATATATTCAGAAGTTTTGAAGTTATTGAGAGAGATACATTGCATGGCATCCCACATCAGCCAGCATATTGAGTTACAGATGGCTGTGTTGAATTATATGAAAAATGTGATCTTTGTTCGACAGGCAAACTTCAAGTGGCTGAAACTCAGTTGATTGATTCCACTCAGGGTCCATTGAAATAATGGCATCCTCAAAGTAACTTTAAGATTCAAGATCTTCAAGTTAGGTAGTTGACAGTGACTATCCGTAGTTGATGGGAGCCAGCAAACTGAACTTGTCACTTACTGGTGTCTGCTCAGTTGAATGTTAATGAGGACCATAAAGGGCTTGCATCTGAACATTGTTGTCATGTGGAGTCAAATCCTCAGGAAAGATCGTTCAGTTCATTGTAGGCAAACTTTTGCATTCAGGGTCATGGAGTCATAGAACACTATAGCACATATGCAGGGTCTTTGGCCCATCTAGTCCCTGCCAACTTATTATTCTACCTAGTTTCATCGATCTTCAACTGGACCATAGCCCATATGATCTACGGAGATAAGAAGAAGAAAAAGGAAGAAAGCAAATTAGACAACTCTTAATAGGCTCTGAGTGTGTAATTCACCTTCACTAACAAAACATCCGGTGTTCTTTGCACCTTATCCACCTTGGCCTCCTGTGCCACTGGAAGAACTTAGAATCCCTCCTTTCCCATGATATGTCACTGTTCAGTGCCCCTCAGCTTCATCTGCCAGCCTTCGCTGTTCAGCTTTGCCTGCATCTGCCACTCACAATCAGGGCCTCCTATGGACATGCCCAGCCTAATCAGCGGTTCCATTATCCCTGGCTGGTGCTGTTAACATCAAAATGGGCAGACAGCAAGATATTGACCAACTGCCCCACATTAGGGCCAACGTGCAAAGAGAATCCTGCATTGTAACAGTTCAAGACTACCGAATTTAAACTCCTTTATTCAGCACTGCCATCTGCTGTTGAAAACCAGACACCAACCAACAGCTGGTTTTATTAAATGATTTAAGGAGGGACTCTTATCAGCTTATTTAGAAGTTTCAGTAATCTTAATTATTTCCTTGTAGATAGTTCCACTCTCTACCATTGGCTAACTCTATGAAAAATGGTAAGTTTGCCTGCTTCTTGTAAAGCGATCCATTAATCACTGGCTCGAGCCACTGCTTCTGAAACAAAGCAGGAGAACAGCAGCAAAGAGCATACAGTAAAGTACTAATACAAGTACTCTTCACCACTGTGAATGGCAAGTCAATCATTATATTCTACGTTGGCCAAGATATTGCTGCACTCAGTCGCAGTGGAATCTAATTAATTGAATTAACTCTACATGACACAGGACTTGAAAATATCCTGGCTGTAGAGCTGAGAGCAGTGATGCAAAACTTGCCATAGCTGTGGTGAAGCGCTAGCAGCAAATATATAACAGTACATTTTTCATAAAGAGCAGAACATATTTTTCTTGGAAAATCCCTGCCATATTAAACCCCTCCCTAACATTTATCATTACCAAAGTGATGAAGGAAATCTCAACAGCAAATTCAAGTGACACTAATAACTTGTCACTTTATTCAATGGCCATCCATCAACACACATCAGCTCTGGATCTTTCTTCAGTCTGAGCCTTTAATGTTGAGAGGACAGACAATGAAGTGTGGCACCAAGAAGCTGTGATAAAGGTGATTGTGATCATTTTCAATTGCTAGAATAATCCATGTTTCCAAGGACGATGTCAGTAGTTATTGGAAGCAAATCTTCTTAGCCCCAATGCAGCACTGCTAGGTGACTCCCGGAGAACAACTATTTCAGATGTCATATCAGGTCAAAAATGAACCTGTTTAATGATGGTTGCAGTTTTCAGCCCTGCTTGTGATTTGTCAGTAAATGCATTGTTTTACTCCTACAATGCTGCAAACAAAAGACTTCATAGACCTCGACACATACTCTGCCAAACTTATTTAATTTCCACAGGGAAATGTGGATTTTGCTCTATATGTTGCCTTACCTATTCAGCTTTCAAACTTTTGCTTATAAGTGGCAGGAACTTCATTCCCACACAAGTGTGAAGAAATGACCACCTCCATCAAAAGGAAGGTGAACCATCATTTCTTTATCATTGCTAAATCCCACACTAAAAATATCTTGCCAATTAATGTGATCAAGAGCAAGTATTTGACTTAGTTGTTCATTGTTCCATTTGTCCCCAGAGGTGACAATTGGATTTCTAGCTAAGTTTTGGTTTGATGGGCAGTGGGCATCTTGTTTTGTATGTTCTTTGGAAATCTTCAAAAACTCTCCTACTGGAGAAGACTTGTTTCGTACTTAGTACATACTTTTCCCTTTGATCTTGGTTTGTCCCTTATCCTTTTATTCATTGTGGTGTGATGCTGTTGGTTGTTTGATCTTTGCTTTTAGCTGAATACAATCAATTAGAATCCAGGACATTATTTTCAAATACACTCCAAGACATGAGAGAAAGATTGAAACGGAGGCTTAAAGGCAAGATGTGAAAATAACTTGAGCTAAGAAGTGTTTAACCTCAAGATCAGCAAGGTGGTAGGTTATTAGCAAAATGGAAATGAGAGAGAATAATGCACGACAAGAGTGGTAAACAAATTCAAAACAAAGGAAATGAAACAGCTGGAAAAGAAGTGAAAAAGGAAGCTGGAAGACTTCGTTAGTCCTGACGAAGGGTCTTGGCCCGAAACGTCGACTGTACCTCTTCCTAGAGATACTGCCTGGCCTGTTGTGTTCACCAGCAACTTTGATGTGTGTTCCCTGCCTCTACCCAGGTTTCATCACGTATGAAGCGCTAGTAGTGCTACACTGTTTGCTTCTTAACTTGTGTCGTAAATGAACCTTATGCTAACTGTCAGTCTTCAGGAATACATTGTATTGCTTGTTAATTTTGTTTGTGGTAATATTATTTTATGTGTTGTGTGTGAGTTGTAGGTTCTCTGTTGTGCTCCCTGGCATGGAGGAATGTTGTTTTGTTTGGTGGTACACATGTATACGTTTAAATAACAATAAGCTTCACCTTAAACGTTAACTTAAGAACATGCAATCTCCATACATAGAGCACCTGTGTTCAGGATTATCTGATTTATTTTTGATACAAATAATCCCAAGATATTACTTTTAAGAAATGTGTCATATTAGGAAAGGGGGTAATATGGAAAATCATTTTTAGAAATACCATAGGATTGCAGTCAAAGCTGTATATATAATTGTCTGAAAAAAAGTCTTATCTTCTGTTTCCTGCCCCTCCTCCTCAATTCCCATCTCAGACAAGATAGATCGGGATTTTCAGCCACAATAGAGATGCCAAAAGCACCATCAATGGTAGATACACTGAAATTACTTTTCAAAAAATAAACACTAGTTATTAATACACAAAGCTAATTTATAAAGAAAAACTTGCCAAATGTGATTAAAAACATTCCTGGGAAGAATGATCCTTGTTCATTTTTTATTCTTCAGCTGTGACATATTTTCTGAAAAATCACTGGTGTATGACCCCACCAAATTTTGCTGAGACAACTATTTTGAATGTGCTTCATAATACATAAACCATGAACTAATCATGATATGCAGATTATGGTAACAATTAGATTCTGTTCTCCACAAACTGGCTGAATCCAGGTTAGTGCAAAATGTAAACTCCGAAATAATACCATTCCAAAAGAGATTAAAGTGCGAATAAACTCAAACCTTTTTCTTACAAGGAAACACATTAACACATTAGCTTCTCTGGCACTTCTAATGTATATGGAACATCGTATCTCATTGAAATCTTCCACATGAATTTGAAATTGCAAACTAGCCTGAGATATCTCAGACCAGAAATCAGTCAACAACAGATTTTTGATTAAAGAGGCAAGTGTAAAAATACCCTGTTGGGAGTAATAAACAGATCCCCAAACAGTAGGAAGGATGTGGTCTACAAATTACAATGGGAGATAGAAAATGCATGTTAAAAGAGCATTGTTATAATAGTTTTAGGGATTTCAACATGCAGTTAGATTGAGAAAATCAGGTTGGTGCTAGATCCCAAGAGAGGGAATTTCTAGAATGCCTACAAGATGGATTTTCAGAACAGCTCATGGTTGAGCCCACTAGGGGTTCAACTATTCTGAATGGATGTTGTGCAATGAATCAGAATTGATTAGAGAGTGTAATGAGGGGGTGACCTCATTGAAACCTATCTAATGTTGAAAGGCCGCGAAAGAGTGGATGTGGAGAGGATGTTTCCTATGGTTGGGGCATATAAAACCAGAGGACACAGCCTCAGAATAGAAGGGTATCCTTTTAGAATGGAGATGAGGAGGGATTTCTTAAGCCAGAGACTGGTGAATCTATGGAATTTGTTGTCACAGTCAGCTGTGAAGGTCAGGTTTTTGGGTGTATTTAAGGCAGAGGTTGGTAGATTCTTCATTAGTCAGGGCATGAAGGGATATAGGGGAGAAGGCAGGAGATTGGGGCTGAGATGGAAAATGGATCAGACTTGATGAAATGACAGAGCAGACTTGATGGGCCAATTGGCCTAATTCTGCTCCATATTTTATAGTGCTTTATTAAAATAACAAAAGTAAATAAATTAAAGTATCAAAGGGGAGGTTTAGGGTCCCACAATGCTAAAAAAAAATCAAGGTAAGTAAAATATCTAGCAATCAAATTGCTGTTTGTGAGAATTTGCTTTGTGGATTCCTGCATTACAGAACCAACTACATTTCTAAAGTACTTTGTTTTCTGTAAAGTGTTTTGAAATGCCCCTATGATGATGCCATATAAATGCAGATCTCTTTGTTTCAACCTGTCTTCTTGTTTCACCTCCCAGATGAGCTCAATACCTTTTATGTTTGCTTTGATCACAGAAACATGGAGGCACCTTCACAAGCTCCCACTGCCCTGATGACCCTGTGATCTCAGTCTTGAAGGCTGACGTGAGAGCATCCTTCAGGAGGGTGAACCCATGGAGAACATCCTGCTCAGCCGGGTCACCTGGTCAAGTACTAAAGACCTATGCTGGTCAACTGGCAGCCGATCATCAATATCCTTAATCTCTTGCTTCAGCAGCCTTAGGTACCCACCTGCTTCAAGAAGGCTTCAATTATGTTGGTGCCTAAGAAGAATGTGGTAACCTGCCTCAGACTATTGTCCAGCAACACAGTAATGAAGTGTTTTGAGAGGTTTGTTATGAAACATATCAAAACCTGCCTGAAACGCAACTTGGATCCACTCCAATTTGCCTACCGTCACAAAGGGTCAACAGCAGATGTCAACACGAGGAAATCTGCAGATGCTGGAAATTCAAGCAACACACACAAAATGCTGGTGGAACGCAGCAGGCCAGGCAGCATCTATAGGAAGAAGTACAGTCAACGTTTTGGGCCGAGACCCTTTGTCAGGACTAACTGAAAGAAGAAATAGTAAGAGATTTGAAAGAGGGAGGGGGAGGGGGAGAACCGAAATGATAGAAGACAGGAGGGGGAGGGATGGAGCTAAGATCTGGAAAGTTGATTGACAAAAGGGATACAAGGCTGGAGAAGGGAGAGGATCATAGGACAGGAAGCCTAGGGAGAAAGAAACAGGGAGAGGAGCACCAGAGGAAGATGGAGAGCAGGCAAGGAGTGATTGTGACAGGGAAAGAGAGAGAAAAAAAAGGTGGGGGAATAATAAATGAATAAATAAATAAAATAGAGGATGGGGTAAGAAATGGAGGAAGGGCATTAGTGGAAGTTTGAGGAGTCAATGTTCATGCCATCAGGTTGGAGGCTACCCAGATGGAATATAAGGTGTTGTTCTCCCAAACTGAGTGTGGCTTCATCTTTACAGGAGAGGAGGCCATGGATTGATATATCAGAATGGGAATGGGACGTGGAATTAAAATGTGTGGCCACTGGGAGATCCTCCTTTCTCTGGCGGACAGAGCGTAGGTGTCAGCAAAACGATCTCCCAGTCTGCGTCCGCTCTCACCAATATACAGAAGGCTGCACAGGGAGCACTGGACACAGCGTAGACTGTAAGACGATACCTCTTCCAATAGATGCTGCCTGGCCTGCTGTGTTCTACCAGCATTATGTATGTGTGTTGCTTGAACAGCAGATCCCATCTCATTTGCTCTTCACTCAACTTTGGAACATCAGAATGCTCTTTATTGAATACAGCTCTGCATTCAATACTATCATCCCCTTGAAACTAATTAATAAGCTGCAAGCCCTAGGCCTCAACACCTCCTTGTGCAACTGGATCCTGGATTTCCTCATTTGCAGACACCAGTCAGTTGGAATTGGCAACAACATCTCCTCCACAATCTCCATCAACACAGATGCACCACAAGGCTGTGTGCTTAGCCCCCTGCGCTATTCGCCTCTGCCCCTTCCCTCTACAGTCCTGACGAAGGGTTCCTGCCCGAAACGTCGACCGATCTTTTCCACGGATGCTGCCCGATCTGCTGAGTTCCTCCAGTGTGTTGTGAGTGTCGCTCTATACTTATGACTGTGAGGCTAAGCATAGGTCTAATGACATATTTATTTGCCAATGACACCACTGTCGCTGGCCAAATCAAGAGTGGTGATGATTCAGTATATAGGAGGGAGATTGAAAATCTGACTGAGTAGTGCCACAATAACACTCAATGTCAGCAAGACCAAGAAGATTATTGACTTCAAGAGGACGAAATTGGAAGTCCTTGGGCCAGTTCTCATTGGGCAATCAGAGGTGGAGAGGGTCAGCAACTTTAAATTCTTTGATCTTTCCTGGGTCCAGCACGTAAGTGCCATTACGAAGTAAGCTCAGTAGCACATCTACTTTCTTAGAAGTTTGCAAAGATTCAGCATGTCATCTAAAACTTTGACAAACTTCTCTAGATGTGTGGTAGATAGTATATTGACTGGTTGCATCACAGCCTTGTATGGAAAAACCTGAAAAAGTAGTGATTATGGCCAAGTCCAACATGGGTAAAGCCCTCGCCACCATTGAGCACATCTCCACAGTGCACCGTTGCAGGAAAGCAGCATTCATCATCAAGGACCCCCACCATCCAGGCTATGCTCTCTTCTTTCTGCTGCCATCAGTAAGGTGGTACAGGAGCCTCAGGACCCCACCACCAGGTTCAGCAACAGTTATTACCTTTCAACATCTTGAACCAGGGAAGGTAACTGCACCCACCCCATCACTGAACTGGACTCACTTTCAAGGAGTCATCTCATGTTCACAATACTTATTTCTTATTTGTTTATTATTTTTTTTCTTTCTTTTTAAATTTGCAGTTTGTTGTTCTTTTTTTATATATTGGTTGTCCATCTTGTTGGGCGTGTCTTTTATTGTTTCTTGTATTTACTGCAATTGCCTGCAAGAAAATGAATCTCAGGTTTGCATATGGTGACAAAGTTCAAAATAAATTTTATTACCAAAGTACATATATGTCACTATCCACAACCTTGAAATTCACTTTCTTAACGGAATACTCAAGAAATCTATGGAATAGTAACCATAATAGAGTCAATGAAGGACCACCCAATTAGGGCATTCAACCAGAGTGTGGAAGACGACAAACTGCAAATATAAATAACAACAAGTATTGAGAATGTGAGCTGAAGATCAACACACACAAAATTCTGGAGAAACTCAGCAGGTTAGGCAGCATCTATGGAAAGAGTAAAAAAGGCAATGTGTTGGGCCAAGACCCTTCTTCAGGACATGAAGAGTCCTTGAAAGTGAGTCCATTGGTTGTGGGAACATTTCAAAGATGGGTGAGGTGAAGTTATCCCCTTTTGTTCAAGAACGTGGTGGTTGAGGGGTAATAACTATTCCTGAACCTGGTGGTGTAGGTTTTGAGGCTCTTGTACCTTTTTCCTGATAGCATCAGCGAGAAGACAGCATGGCCTGGATGGTGAGGATCTCTGATGACGGATGCTGCTTTCCTACAACACTGTTTCATGTAGGTGTTCTCAATGGTGGGAGGGCTTTACCCATGATGGAGTTTACTTTGAACTTTGATTTACTGTGAAACATTTCAGACTATGATGGATTTGCTTTGTTGATGCTCCTTGCTCTTTTGGGGCAGCCCACATTAATTCATCTCCTGATTTCTCAGAGATTGTTTTCCCTGAAATGCTTAGATAAATTTGCAATTTAACTTCTCATCAAATTGAATATATCAATTTTTTGGGGCCATATATCAACTTTAAAATTCTACCAACAATCATGCATAAGCAATTGTTGTCATAGCTAAACTGCTAAACAACACAGCAATCTTTTATCAAAGATGTTGAACTATTAAAGGCAGTCAAATAGTATTAAAATACAGAGCTAGAAATCAGCATCAGTAAGTGAGATAAAACTTACTACTAATCAGGTGTGAAACATATAGCCGAAAAAATACTAAATCTTGAATCCTTCAATTGAATCACAGCTTCATATAGTTAACTAACCTCCCATATTCTCCAATGTAAAAAAGTTCCACTTTCTAGTAAAATGACAAATTTAAATCTGATAATTTGTCTTAGAAACATTGTCACTTCCCACACTTTTCAAAACTATTGAATTCCCTTAACTGTTTCAAATAAGGAATACTGATCGGATAAACTCATTTATAACCACGGCCACCTTCACAAAGATTGACAAAAGCTTTAAATTATAATCTGCTATAATCAAACAGACTAAGATTATTTCTAATTTGTCTGTTTAACCAGTTTGTGATTTCTCCTTTTTGTTTACATTGACAGAACATTCAAATTGTCTTCAATTGGATACTTGCTGTTTTAAAAGTTTGAAAGTTTAGAAGTTTGATTCAATGACTAGGTTTAAGACTGCAACAAAATTCCACGTTTGCTAATTTGTAGGCAATACAAGTATTTAGGAAGATCGTTAACAGATGTGAGAGGAAGTGGGTCATTTAAGGAACTAACCCAACAGGAAGACAATTAAGGACCAAATGTAGATAGATTATTATGAGCATGGATTCAACAAAAATTATACACTATACATATATTGCAATTTAATTAAACAATTTAAGGACATACAATGGCCAAATCTTCAAAGCCATCATGTTAATCAGTTGCCAATTAATGGTTAAAAAAGCTAATTAATCAGTTGCTTTTATGGTCATTGTATAAGACAGCATTGAAACTAGCCACGTGGCCACACTGATTAGTAGGCACACCCCTCTCTATTAATCCCATGTTTGAATTACATTTAAATCAAGGTTAGTGCTGTTGAGTAGTACAAGGATCAGATTGCATGCGAAATAGTGTGCACAGAATTAATATTGGTGAATGAAGTAAATAATTATGGGTGTCTGGAATTCAATTTTAAAGGTTAAATAAAATAGGAGCAAGGCTGGTTGAGTTAGGATATTGGATCTTTATTGACAGAGCAGTCTATTTTCTCATTCTTTACTATTTTCAATAGCAGCTTCTCCCATTCAAGAAAGCAAATTAATAATTGCAATACATTGTTAAGATTTTATAGTTGCAATTATTCTTTTTGAGCTGTTCCTTGGATCAAGGGTAACCTGCCTCTAAGCCGGCTTTACAAGTTCTGATTTGATTAAGGAAGCCGATGTGCAAAGTGCAAACTTTCACAGATGGGGCAAAAAGTAGCTGATGGGATAGGTAAGAGGTTGATTTGCAAGGAGGTGAACTCCCTTCACTACTTATGCAGAGCTTCTAATATATGATCAGAGTTCCCAATACCTTCTCCACTATGAGCAGCCATGGGCCGTAACTTCTCAGGAATTAGATGGAATGGTACATTTCAAAGAAACTTCATCACATCCTTTAATTTTTCCCTGTTACTATTACAAAACAAAAATTAATTTGATTTCAAATACTTTCTCCCTTTCTCAAATACTCCACAATTCAACTTGTACCTCAAATTTATGTTCCAATTTTCAGTTAATGATCAAACATAAATGTTTGCTGAATATTAGTAGTATTGTGTGCCAGAAATTCCCTAGAATTGATGTTCTTTGTAATCTTTGCCATTAAACAGAAAATCATAAAAATATTGGATATTTGTGAAAAGCTTTCTTAAAGGTCAGTGTTTCATAACTTCACCCACAATACCAAATTCTGACATGTGAAATACATTCTGAGAGTGCAATAAGTCAAATTCCATCACATCTTTTAATGGATTAGGTATAACAGTCAGCTATCCTAATGTAAAATTTACTGTCACTCATATTTGAATCTACCACATATAATAAGCAACCACAACATGATGCACAATTTTCCTTGCATGACTGCTTAATGTGAAATTTCTTAGAAAAGTTCATGTTGTTATGAATAATCAGTTGCAGCTTTCAAGAATGTGATGATAAATTAGAACATATGATACTGATCTGATATTTTGCGCAATCACAATTTTAGTTTTGAATTGAAAAAAAATGCAAATTACTCTGCAATGAACTAACATTAATATCTATTACGCATCAGCTATTCTGAACAGCCATGACCTAATTCAATGCAGAGTAGGCTTGAGGGGCCATGTGGCCTATTCTGGCTCAAAATTCATGTATTTGCAAATTTTAAGCACAAGTAAAAAGACTAGCACCAGTCATTTTATCTTGCAATATTTTATTTGTATGAAAATGAATCAACCCAATGTCAATACAGTTATTACCTCAAGTTGGAAAATAAGTTATAAAACACAAATATAAAAAAACCCCTGCTTTTGGCATTGTCATGAAATGTTCATTATTTAATGTAGGCCCAATGAATTAATTATCTACAAAAAAATAACTTGCATTATCAAGACAATTTTATTCACACACTCCATCCATTGTAACACGAGGTTCACAGCAGCACGAGTATCAAACAGTGTAACTAAATCATTCATGTGGATCCATTTTCAGCTTTCTAGAAATGTGTAATAAATGAAGGGAAACGTAAATGTATAACATGCAGCATGAGTAGAAAGAAATGAACAAGATGTTCATTTAACGTATACATTACTACACATTTGAAAAATTACTGGTGAAAAGCAACAAGTCCGGGGCTAGAACCAATTCTGATCAATAATAAATAGGCAAAAGTATTCAGTTAAACAAGAAAATCAGGTGGTACAATGATTTCAAGTAGTCAAGTCTGAGCGGATAATAAGGTAATCCCCCAATCTATAAATTGGGGGTACTGAACTAAAAAAAAAGGAAAGGTACGTCGCATCCAGAGTTTCTCCGGTTAGCGGATGATCTCCCTCCATGCCTCTCTGACGTAGTGGGGAACCGCGTACGAGGCAAGTTACAGCAGTGGTTTGCCATTGCCTTCTGCCGGGTGAGTTTCCAAAGAGATCACCAGCTCGTAACCCAGCACGGATGGAAAGCGAGCAGGGGAGCTAGCTGGCTGGATTCGAACCCGGGACCTTTCAGCCCGAAGTCCAATGCTGATGCCACTATGCCACCAGCCGGGTCTTAAAAAAAAATGCACATAAATGCACGTTTCTAGTTGCATATAAAAATAGAGGGGACGGAAGAGCTGAATTATTTAAAATAAATAAATTAATCATATTCTTTGGGAAAATGAACAGAGGATCAATACCATTTCTATTCTTAGCATTATATAAAAAAAGACCAGGCAAAGCCATTTCATCTTTCCTAGAATAGTAAATTCTGAGAATTTTTCCAACATTTGAAAGGAATTCAAAACTAGCCTGTGAAATAGTTATTTCAAGTATTAAATCTTCAACTTTTGAAACCTGTTCCAGCAGAAGTACTTAGGCTTTGTTTCCATCAGGTACAAACTAGGCAGATTTCTTGCCGAAATGATAACCTTGCACTGAATTCCCAAAGATTTCTAGTACAAGTGTTTGACTTGCTTTATATTTGTTGAATAATCAATATAAGCTAATTGCAATGACTAGGCAAGTAACACAATGCACAACCAACAGAGTAGAAGAAAGAGAACTCAATTGACTGTGGGTCATGATCTCATCCAAAAAATTTCAATTTTCTTAAGTGTTATTAATTCTGTAATGTTTCCACAAGTTAGCACTTGGTCTCTTAATCACAACTAAATTACTACTGACAACAAGGAAATTTAATTCATTTAATAGTTAGGTACAGTGGAAATACCGAAATACTTTGCACTGTAAAGTCAAACCAGGTGGTTCTTGTAATCTCAATGGTAGGGCACTAGTGAACGAAATGGAACAGAGTGATCTGGAGTACCAGTGCAGAGTTCATACTTGTCCAAAGAAAAACAAATCAGGTTCTCTATAACCACATCTTGATTATGTTTAGTCCTTAAAAATTTCAACAGCCTTTCAGCAAATTCAAGATGAAGTAGTTTCAATAAGAATACATGAAGTCCAAACCTTCACTGAAATATTTCTTACACTAATTAGTTTTCTTCGTAGGATTATCATTGTAGGGCACATTATCCAGCAGAACATCTTCCCGGGGTCTTAGAACTGGAAATAAAGTATTAAATGGCTCATTATTTTTTGAGAATGAATTCACAGAACTATAGAGATAATCAATGTGTATCAAAAGGAGGTTTTCTTTGAGGGAGAAAAGGGAACTCGATAAGTAGAGAAACATCAAATTCTGGGAAGAATGACAACTGTGATGAAAACTATTGGTCTAAACCCAGAAATCCTGAGGGTGCCACCAGAGTTTTACAGTTCTGGTCACCGAATTATAGGAAAGATGTCAATAATATTGAGAGAGTACAGAGGAGGTTTACTAAAATGTCTGGGTTTCATCTCCTAAGTTACAGAGAAAGGTTGAACAAGTTAGGTCTTTATTCTTTGGAGCGTAGAAGGTTGAGGGGGGACTTGATAGAGGTGTTTAAAATTATGAGGGGGATTGATAAGAGTTGATGTGGATAGGCTTTTTCCATTGAGAGTGGGGAAGATTCAAACAAGAGGACATGAGTTGAGAGTTAAAGGGCAAAAGTTTAGGGGTAACAGGAGGGGGAACTTCTTTACTCAACAGAGTGGTAGCTGTGTGGAATGAGCTTCCAGCAGAAGTGATTGAGGCAGGTTCGATGTTGTCATTTAAAGTTAAATTGGATAGATATATGGACAGGAAAGGAATGGAGGGTTATGGGCTGAGTGCAAGTTGGTGGGACTAGGTGAGAGTAAGAGTTCGGCATGGACTAGAAGGGCCGAGATGGCCTGTTTCCGTGCTGTAATTGTTATATGGTTATACGGCCATTTAACCGCTGAAGGCTTTTACAACTGTTTCTAATTATTTATAAACACAAGAGTTTCTGCAGATGCTGGAAATCCAGAGCATTCCCCACTCTGGCTCTCTTCCTATCCAGTCCTGATGAATTATTCCATTCCACGTTTGCTGCCTGACCTGCTGAGTTCCTACAGTATTTTGAGAGTGTTGTTCTAAATAACAATTATTACATTAAAATTATAAATGCATTTTTGAATGTTTGAACAACAAATACAAAAGCAAAATTACAACTTTCATGTGCGTTTTCCATTTATGTCACCGAACTTCACCTCCTTTTCAAATGAATGGAGCCATGTTAAAGACTTACATAATGCTTAGGGGCCATATATAAAGATATTGTGTATTCATCCTTCAGTTTGGAGCATTTGTACTCCATCCCGGGCTCAATTTGTACCTAGCAGTATAACAGAGATCAGATGTACCAGCATCTGATAATAGGGTTTCCCGACTTCTCTGCTGCAATGCATTTGTGTAGAAATCATGAACAGGACAACTCTGCTGATCACCAGCAAGGTCAGTCTATTCCAAACATGAGAAGATCTGCAGATGCTGGAAATCCAAAACAACACACACAAAATGCTAGAGGAACTCAGCAAGCCAGGCAGCCTCTATGGAAAAGAATAAACAGTCAACATTTTGGGCCGAGACCCTTCATCAGGATTGGGAAGGAAGGGGAGAAGTTAGAGTAAGAAGGCACAGATAAGAATGACTAAGATACCCTGGATACAGGGTTTAAATGCAAGAACAAACAATAGAACCTGGGTGCTTTTTCATTACATAAAGACTGAGATGATCAGAGCATGGCATTCATGAAAGAGACTACTTACATTAGTAGTAAATTGGTAGAAATTAAGACAAAAAGTGACAGGAAAGAATCAAATTTAAAAGAACGGTTCACTAGAATAGGAAATACCCTACCTAAAGTTTATTGGGGAGTGGGGAAAAAAGCCAAATTGAACATTTTATAGTGTTGAAACCATGTTTTGGTTTCAGTGCTTTGAGGGATGAAGATAACCTAAATGAATGGGTGAGGGGTTGGCAAAAAGCAATATAATGTGTAAAAACTGAAGTTATCAACTTTGGTCAAAAAAATAGAAAAGCACAGATCAGAAAGTATTGTTGTCCAGGAATAACCACAAACTAATATTTAAGTATCATAAATTAGAACGGAAAATGGTCTGTTGATCTTTATTGCAAGAGGATCAGTACACGAGTAGAGACTGCAATTATATAGAACGCTAGAGAGACTGAACCTAAAATTGTGTTAACATGGCTTATCTCCCTATCCAAGGAAAGATAACTGCAAAAGAGGAAACGCAAGAGGCTTAACAGATTGATTCCTGAACCTGGTGCAAAAGGAGAGACCAAGGATAGTAAGCCAATATTGTAGAGTTTAGAAGAATGAGAGCAACTCATTGAAATATTCAAAATTCTGACAGGATTTTACTGTACAGATACAGGATGATGTTTCTCCTTACTGGGGAAGGAACCAGAAGAGACAATTTCAAAAAAAATCAGCATTCTGTCTTTCAGGATATAGACGAAAAGAAAATTTCTTTAGAAGATAGTGAATCTTTGAAATTCTCTTACTGGACAGGGATAGTGGCACTTGGTTATCAAGACTACTCAATACAGATTAGAATTTTAGTACATATCAGAATCAAGAGATACAGGATCAATGCAGCCAAGGTAAAAGATTAGCCAGACATAAGAGACTGAACGGTTTGCTTCCCATTTTGTTTCTTGGCAACACAGTAACAGGTGGCCAAATGCTCATCCCCAGCAATGTAAATTTGAATGGATCAGTACACATGATTCAAATGTGAAAGTAATATATGAATGAAAATAAAGAACATTTCTCACAATACAGATGTGGCCATTAGCCTATCTCGTCTTTGCCAGATCCCAGATCAATCCCATTCCCAGATTTTTCCCCTCTATAATCTTTTCCTCTCTAATGCACTTACATTAGGAAAAATTTGATGGTCAATTAACCTATCAGCTAGCATTGTTTGGAATGTAGGAACATACTGGGAGAAGTGAGGGGAAACACGTGGTCACAAGGAGAACCTGTAAATTCCACATTTATAGCAGAGGATGGGACTGAACTCTTTTTCCTAGGGATGAGGCAGCAGTTCAATTTGCGTCATCACTGTGTCAGCCTACAAAATCTGATAGAACAATAAGAGGAAATTTCCAAATTACCCTATTTTACCATCGGTTTCAACCACAATATGGAAAAAAATGCAAAAGTCGCTAATAATGTTTTAAGGTATGATCAGTTCTGTAGTTAAGATTTTTGTTTTAAAAATATAAGATATAAATCTTACTTACAAATGGTATTATGCTTGGTGTGAATTCCCTGGATTACAGTCTTCCTGAGAACTGTATCTACATCTGATCCTAATTTAATTAACTGTGAAGAAAACAGAACATATATTACAAAGGTTACTAAAACATCAATAATTTGTTTCATGCTAACAATAGATCCAATGCAACATCATCAGGTCTCTGGACAAAGATGGAAGTTAAGGGCAGGAGGCATGTGTCGAAAGCAAGTGGAAGCCCTGTGTGGGTACTTCGGCAGTACAAAGGAGAAAATCATCGTCGGAATTCCAATTTCATAGCACTGAGCAATCCATTTTTAATCATGAAGCACAATATGGTATCAAATTTTAATTCTTTTATTTTATTTAGTGATACACCACAGACTGGACCCTTCCGGCTATTTGAACTGCGCTGCCCCAGCAAACCCTGTACAAATCTACTTAACCCTAACTAATCATGGGACAATTTACAATGCCTAATAAACACAATTTACAATGCCTAATAAACCTACCCAGTATGTCTTTGGACTGTGGGAGGAAACTGGACTACCTGGAGAAAACCCACGCATTCCACGAAGACATATGGAGGACACCAGAATTGAACTCCAACATCCCGAGTTGTAGAAGTGTTGCACGAACCACTATGCTACCATGGCACCTTTTGTCCATTTGTTCCACACTGCCAGCATCATAGTCCTATTTTTCAGCCAATCTTAAATCTGAAACCGCATTCCTGCCCCTTCTGCTGTTAGAAAACGACTCTCCTCGGTTTTGAAACTAATCTCATTCTCACGTTCCTTTACACACAGGTCAGGAAGGTCATTCAGCTCATTGAGCCAATTCCAGCTCTGGACAACACCACTGGGCCCTACTATGGCTCCAGACAACACCAGTCTTATCACCATACTCATGTCTCTACAACCCATTTTCTTTCAAGTGCCCATCAACTCATCTCCCCTGCCCCCAACATACACTACAGTCATAGAATACAGCACAGAAACAGGGCCTTTGGCCTATACAGTCCATGCTGAACCATTAGTCAGTCTGGTCCCATCTACCCGCACCCGGGCCATAGTCCTTCATACTCCTCTGATCCATGTACCTGTCCAAGTTTCTCTTAAATGTTAAAATTGAAGTGGTATCCATCACTTGCAGCTCAATACACACTTTTACCACCAAGTGAAGAAGATCCCCTTCATGTTCCCCTTAAGCATTACCTAAACCTCTAGTTGTAGTCTCACCCAACCTCAGTGAAAAAAGCCTGCTTGCACTTACCCTATCTCTAACCCTCATAATTCCTTTACCTCTATTAAATCTCACCTCAATCTTCTATATTTTATGGAAGGAAGACCTAATCAATTCAGCCTTTGTCTATAACTCGTCGTCAAATCTCAGGACATCCTTCTAACTTTTCTTTGCACTTTTTCAATCTTATTGAAATTTTTTCCTGTAGGTAGGGGACCAAAATTGCACATAATACTCCAGATTAGGCCTCATCATCTTCTACAACTTCAACATAACATCCCAACTCCTGCACTCAATACATTGATCTATGAAGACCAAAGTGCCAAAAGCATTTTTTATGACCCTATCAACCTATGAATAGGAATTATGGATCTGTATTCCAGATCCGTTTTGCTACCACAATACTCACTAAGCCCTACTGCTTACTGTGTAAAGACCTACCCTGGTTTGTCCTCCAAAATTGCAACACCTTACACTTGTCTGCATTAAATTCCACCTGCAATTTTTAGCCCATTTTTCCAGCTGGTCCAGATCCCACTACAAGCTTTGATAGTCTTCCTTGCTGTCCATTACAACCCCAATCTGGGTATCATCCACACATTTGCTGATCCAGTTTGCATTATCAATCAGATCTTTGATACAGATGACAAACAACAGAACAGCAGAGTCAGCACTGATCCTTGCGCCACACCGCTAGTCACAAGACGCCAGTCGGAGAGGCAACCATCTACTACCAATCTCTGTCTTCTCCCACAAAGCCAATGTCTAATCCAATTTACTAACTCATCTGGAATGCCAAGCAAATGAACCTTCTTAATCAACCTCCCATGTTGGACCTTGTCAAAGGCCTTGCTAAAGTTCATGGAGATAACATCCATTGCCTTACCTTCATCAACTTTCCTGGTTCTTGAAAAACTCTAAGATTGGTTAGACACAACCTACCATGTACAAAGCCACGCTGACTATCCTTAATCAGTCTCTGTCTATCCAAATACTTGTGTACCTGGTCCCTTAGAATACCTTCCAATAACTTGGTCACTACCAAAGTTAGGCTTACTGGCCTATAATTTCTTGGCTTAATCTCAGAGTCCTTCTTAAACAACGGAACACCATTAGCTATTGTCCAATCCTCTGATAGCTCACACATGGTTAAGAATTTTTAAAATATCTCTGCTAGGGCCACTGCAATTTCTGTACTATCCTCCCATGTCAGGCTGTGAGGATTTATCCACCCTAAAGTGCCTTAATACAGCAACACTTCCTCCTCTGTAATCTGTACAAGGCCCATGACCTCGCTGTTGCTTTGTCTGACTTCCACAGTCTGTGTCTCTCCTGAGGTAATACAGATACAAAAAAAAATCCATTTAAGATCTCCCCCATTTGTTTTGGCTCCATGCATAGATTACTACTCTGATCTTCCAAAGAACAATTTTGTCCCTTGCTTTTCTTTTGCTCTTAACATATCTGTAGAATCCCTTGGGATTCTCCTTCATAATGTCTGCTAAATCAACCTCATGCCTTCTTTTACCCTCCTGATTTCCTTTTTAAGTGTTCTTTAATTTTTTTTATACTCCTCAAGTACCCCATTTGTTCCTACCTGTCTATACCTGCTATGCACCTTCTTTTTCTTAACCAAGGCTTCAGTATCTCTCAAAAACCAAGTTTGTCTAAACCAGTTATCCTTGCCTTTTATTCTAACAGGAACATACAAACTTTTAACTCTCAATATTTCACTTTTGAAGGCCTACCACTTACCAAGTACACATTTGCCAGAAAACACATGTCCCAGTCCACACTTGCCAGATCCTTTCTGATACCATCAAAATGGGCCTTTTTCCAATTTAGGATCTCAACCCAAGGAATAGAGCTATCATTTTCCACAATTACTTTGCATCTTGTGATTATAATGCTATTAGTTTCAGTGTTCCCCTACACAAACTTCTGTCACCTGCCCTGTCTCATTTCCTAATAGGAGATCTAGTATCACACTCTCTCTAGTTGGGATTTCTATGTACTGATTAGGGAAACATTCTTGAACACATTTGACAAACTCTTTCCCATCCAGCCCCTTTTACAGTATGGGAGTCCCAGTAAATATGTTGAAAGTTCATCACCCTTCCTGCCCACATCATTGGTCATGACCTCTGGCTGCTTGCCCTCCCACTTAACAATGCTGTGTACTTGATCCAAGATGTTCCTAACCTCCAGCTGGGAGGCAACATACCATCTGGGAATCTTTCTTGCCAACAGATCCTCCTTTCTGCTCCCCTAAGCAACCAATCCCCTATCACTACAGCTCGCCTCCTCTCCTCTCTTCCCTTCTGAGCCACAGAGCCAGACTCTGTGTCAGAGACCTGACTGCTGTGACTTTCCTCTGCTAGGTCACCCTCCCAGCAGTATCAAACCTGTTGTTGAGGGGAACAGGCCCTGCACTGCTACCTATCCCCATTCCCCTTCCTAATGGCCTCCTGTGTTCCACACCTTGAATGTAATTACCTCACTGTAAGCCCAATCTATCAACCCCTCAGCCCCCCGAATGATCTGGAGTTCATCCAGTTCCAGCTCCAACTCCTTAACAAAGTCAATTAGAAGCTGCAATTCGATGTACCTCTTGCAGGTGAAGTTGTCAGGGACACTGGAAGTTTCCCTAACTTCCCACATTCCACAGGAGGAGCATTGTACTAAGGTGCCTGGCATCTTCACTGCTCTAAAAGTGCAATAAGAAAGAAAGAATAAATAACAAAAAAAAAACCTACTTACAGTCTATGCCTCTCCTTGCTGAAGCTTTGATGAGCCAAAGCCTCAACTTCCACTCCCTCCATGGCCGCTCCAGATAAACCTAACTTCTTTGTATTGGATCTAGCCAAGTGCCAAATTACGCACAATCCAATGTTCCCTCAGAACTGAGGCACCCAAAATGTGATAGCTGACCCGCTTGCTTCGTTTAAACTCTCTTTCTACACAATCCAATGTCTCCTTGGGAACGGAAGTGCCCAAAATGTACCAAGTACCCCCACTCATTTCCTTTAAACTCTCTCGCTTCCGCTACAAAATCCAATGTCTCCCCGGGAACTGTGTTGTCCAAAGTGTGCCAACTGCCCCTGCTCACTTCTTTTAAACTCTCTCTCCCCTTCTATACAATCCAATGTCTCCTCAGGAGATGCGGCACACAATAGAGGGAATTTTCAGTCAACATTAACCTCCAAGTTTATCTTTGGATTGGGAGAGCAAACCAAAGAAGACGAGAGAAACCTATGCAGTCCCAAGGAGAATGGGCAAACTCACAGACTGGACTGAATCCACCACCGCACCACAGTGTCCTCTAGTTCCTGCACGCCTCAACAGTGAAGTTCAATTGGCCGATTAGCTAAGCACGCACACTTGAAAAGCGGAATACTTGTTAGTAGAAGAGCGATCCCTTGTAATGATCACTACACTAAACAGACCTCAGATATTTGCTCTGGAGATGATTCATTAAGGTGGTTCCGGAATTCAGAATTAATCTTCTGCCTTGCAGCTGCAAAACAGGGCACAAAACTAGTTTCAATGTAACATTTAAATTTGAAACTTGAAGTACAATAATTACTTCATAGTTCCCAGAAACCACATATGATTTCTAAACATATTGTATATCCTCTGCAGACAAAACTCGAGAGTGAGAGTGTCCCATTAGATGGGCATGTTGAGAGTAGTGTCAGAGTCAGCACCTCCATCTCTCTCATTTCCATTCCTCCTGGGTTCTTTCCATTTTGTATTGCCTGTTACTGACATCAATTCATTTTAATGAGCCAAATATTATAGACAATGCAAGTAATAATTCAGGCTTCATGTGCACCACCACCACATCTCATGCATTTGGAGGCAGCTCTGTGTTTGATTGGGCAAAGAATGCCAGCAACTTTCAAGCTGGAAAACTATTTGGAGGGATGCCTCTTGGATTAGTGTTTACAATAGAAAATGATGATGGATGTTTGTCATTGATTATAGCTGGTAAAGTAAGTTATATGAGGATGTAAATGCTGTAGTATAACTGTCTTTAGCTAACCACTTAAGACCGAATAATGAGAAGTCCTTGAGATTTTATATCATGCAAAGTTTGTTGCAGATGCCAAGCCGTTAAGTATTTTTAAGACTGTGATTGACTTCTGCACTATCGAGGAAGCCAAGAGTAATGGTGATCAGGCCGGAATGTGGAAATGCAGCAAAAGATTAAATTGGCCACAAGTGTACTGGATGGAGGAGCAAGTTCAATGGACTACATGATCTACTTTTACACATGCATAGAGTCTGAACTATTAATAAATCAAATATCATAGACAAGGCAAGTAAAATGAATTGACAGCAGTAAGAGGCAATGAGAACGGGAAAGAACTCAGGAGAATGGAGAGACAAATGGAAGTAGTAGATGAGTTTGGCCCATCGAGTCTGTGTGACTCTGGGTTTAATCCCATATCTTGAAATTCTCCGAAACCTACTCTCAACATAACTTTTTTTTAATCTTAAAGATTAAAAATTAGCTTTATTTATCAAGAGTACATCAAGACATCAAAACATACAGTGAAAAGCATTGACTGCTTCAACGACCATTATAGTGCAAAGATCATGCTGGGGACAGTCTGCAATTATCACCATGCTTCCTGTGTTAACATAGCATGCCCACAACTCACTAACCCTAACCATACATCTTTTGGATGTGGGAGAAAACCACAACACCTGAAGGAAACCGATATGGTCCTGGGGAGAATATATAAACAGCAAGTGTTGGGAATTGAACCCTGATCAGTGATCATTGGCGCTGTAAAGCGCAAGGCTAACTGCTATGATATACACGTAAACACACACTTCCACCAGCCTTATCTACTTTGGGTGATTTACAGAAGCCTCATGTTAAGCAGTCACAAGAAAATGCAAGCTCCATACTGCATCAGTAACTAGAATCAAACCCGGGTCTGATCTAATTACCAAGAACATTTGGAATTTCTTCTCTGAACTTTGTACCAAACGCAATGAAACTCAACTCCATTTGCCAAAACATCATTTCATTTGTCATGGGAAGAGATTAATGAAAGTATCCATTTTGATTTTTTAAAAAGCTTTCCCCAAAACTACTAATACGCTAAGAATAGATTGCAAGTTCTGATTTTAGTAATTTAAAATACTGCATTCAAAGTCAGATCCAATATTTGAAAGAAAACAAACTTCTCAACAGGAAAACTGGAACATGCCATTTGTCATGAAAGACTCTGTTTCTAACTGCTTTCACCTCTGAGCAGCTGATCTCAGTTTGGACTGTTTACACCCAAGGCTAGTTACGAGATCTGAGGCCCTTTTGTTTGCTGTTACAAGTAGCCCCAGAGGCCATAAGATATTACCCACAATAAAATACTTTGTTGACACTGCCTAGCCCTGACACCTTTCTGTGAATCCACCCAAGATCTTAAAAAAGATGATGAGTGGAATTTTTCTTTGGAGAAAGGGTCTCCAAGTCATAATTCTCAATCTTCAGTAAGTAGGCTCGTAAAATAGGTAAGATGCAAATGATCAGTAATATTCAGCCCACGTTTAACTGCTACAAATAAGGTACAGTTGCATTAGTCATGACAATTGCAGCACATCCACATCAAGTATTTATTTCTTTCCAGTAGCGAAGAAAGTTATTTTAAACAGGTGATGACAAAATGCATCTTTTTGTGTCTCAATATTTACTTAAAATAATCACTTTTGCACAATTCCCAATAATAATTCAGCTTACCTTCCAGTGTTTTATCATCACCTCTGAACACCTCTTTCCTTGTTCTATGCAAAGCTTTGAAAAGCTGCAATACCTTCCAAAGCAAAAAGATGTGAAGGATTCATTCCAGTGAAGTGCAGTCAAATACCATCAAACAACTACTCCTCACAGTCAATGATATTGGAAGTGTAATCCCCTCCCATCAAGAAGGGCTAAGGTGCATAGTCACACCACTACCTGCATGATTCCCAAGCTATACACCACCCTAATTTGGAAATACATTGCCATTCCTTACCTGCTGTTGGATTTAAACCCTGGAACTCTACCTAATAGCAAATTATGGTTTAAGATGGCGCTGGTGAATCTCAGCAACTTTTGGCTGGTGGCTGATGAAACAAGGAAAACAACTAAATACTTAATCACTGCTTGGTATTAAACTAAGGGTCCATGGACAGACTCCCTTTGTGGCCTTCAGCTCAGAACACTATCTGCTCAAGTTTTTTTATTTGCTTGATTTGTTTTTTGTTCCTCTGCATTTTGGGTGTTTGAAGGTCTTTTGCAAAATGTTTTTTGGGGTTTCTTAGTTTTGGGCTGCTTGTTAGGAGATGAATCTTAAGGCTGAATAATGTCTACTTACTTTAAAAAATGTACTTTGAACTTCGACCAGGATGCTAACAGTTCAGTTGGCTCAGGACACTTTGAGGGTATTTAAGGACAGGAATAAATGCTCACCTTTCCAATGATACTTGGTTCCCAAAAGATCACATCCCAGTGCTCGTTTTTCTAACCATCAAGCTGTGAATAATGGTGAACAATTGCACAGCAAGTATGAAGTGGGAGCTATAGGAGCAGCTAAACATCTACATTGTCAGCAGTAGCAAGGTCAATATGCACATTTCAAATAGAAAATCAAAGCACTGACAATGCCTTCAGTCAAATATGTTAGTAAATACTCTTCTGCTTCCCTCCATGAAATTTTTCACAGTCAGTTCATCTCAACATCAAAGAAATTGCTGAGAGCACTGGATACTGTAACAGCTCTAGGAAGTAAGCGATATTTTTGCTGTATTGTTGAACTTCCCCTCCAGAACTACTTACATCCTTAGGCAAGTTGTTCTAGTAAGATTTACAAAACTGACATCTTTCTGTCAATGTATCCAAGTCATGCTTAAGACAGTGCAAATCCAAACCAGTTAATCCAATCACCCGAGTTCTACTTTTGATCAGCCAAGTTATGAAATGCATTATCAACAATTTCATAACGTACCAATAAACTGCTCAAAGTTCAGCTTGTGTTCTGCCTGAACCACTCAGCCCCTTCTCTCCTTACAGCCTTGGTCTAAACATCAGTTAATTATGACCAAATCTGCCATCTTGGAGACCTTGTACAAAAGAAGTCAGTCAACTTGAGCAGAGAGTAGTCTACTGATGGAGTCATTCTGTACAAAGCACTGTTGCCTGCAGCTACTTCATAAATGACTCCCCCCCCCCTCATACATGGGAATGTTCAGTAACAATTCCACGTGGTCAAATCCATTTGCATTTCTTCAGGAGAAAATGTGCCTGCATACAGCAATATCTGGGTAGGAGTCTGGCTCAAGCTGGGATGTGGCATTAATATTCGTGTTCCCCAAGGGTGAAAAAATAACTGCTATTAAATTAAATTATTACCACCAGCTCTTCATCATAAATCTTCAAAGTAGGCTTTCAACCTAATCTTTGTGTCACTACACAGCAGGGTCAAAGTTCAAAATAAATTTATTTTCAAAGTACAAACATATGTCACTATATACAGTGGATTCCAGTTAATTGGGCCATCAGTTAATTAAGACAGCCACTTATTTGGGACAACTCTTAACGAACAAAAACAAATCAAGAAAATAGCCATAATTCCCTTTGTTTATTTGGGAAACTACACTGCTTAATTGGGGCAGGAGACTGTTGCCAAACACTTTCTAACAAGCATTTTTAGAAACATTTTCTAACACCATGCTTAGAGCAAACAGTTCTTAAATAGTGTCACTTGTGTTTGTGTTCAAAAAACAGTGATTTTTGTCACAGATAGTTGGCAAGTAATAAACAGCAAGACGATTCATAACTGTTTTGCTCACTACAGTTTCAAGCATTCAAGGCTTGGAGATGCCAGAAATGGCCAGAAGCGAAAATGAAAAATTTCACTACTTCAAGTTAGGGACTGTGAGGAATTTGCAGATATCAGTAAACATCTTGAATGTTACAATGAAAATGAAAATTTGGAGGATGCATTCACTGAAAGCATTGTTTGAAGGCAGCCCACTATCTGCACTGATTTTGTACATTTAACGTTAATCAAAAGAACATGTCAGCCCGTTCCCTCAAAGCTGTGCAAGTGCATGGCTGCGCAGTAACTGAAATGCTCCCACGCACATAGCCATTGTTGCTGTGCAGCTGGAATTTTCTTATATATACACATTTAAAATGCTGCACAGTTTTCAGGTAGTGAAAAAATCTCCTGCTCAGAGGAATAGTTGGTCCGCACAACTGTAAAACAAAAATTAGAGGGAATGCTGATGTCAGTGTACACTGAATGAATTCCTTCATTGATAACTATTAGGAACTAATACACAACTTTATAGCACTGACGTAGTTTTGGTGGTGTTCTAATTCATTCTGTATGTCATTTAAATATACAATTTGTTACTCAGTTAAATGGTACTTTCTTTTTTTTCAAAAAAATATCTCTTTAGCTATTTCCATGAAACAAAATGTACTGGTCCCCATGTGTCCCAATTAACCAGAAACCCCACTACTACCCTGAGTTTCATCTTCTTGCAGGCATTCACAGTAGAGCAAAGAAATGCAATAGCATCAATGAAAAAGTACACAGGAAGACTGACAAACAACCAGTGTGCAAAAGAAAAACAGTACAAATACCAAATAAACAAACAATAAAATAATTAAGTAAATAAATAAATAATGATGAGAACATGAGTTGTAGAGTCCTCGAATGTCAATTCATAGGTTGGGGAATCAGTTCAGTGGTGTGGTGAGTAACATTACCGATGTTGGTTCAGCAGCCTGATTGTTGAAGAGTATTAACTATTACTGAACCAGGTGGTGAAGGACCTAATGCTCCTCTACCTGCTTCCTGATGGCAGCAGCAAAAAGAGAGCATAGCCTGTGTGGGGGTCCTTGATGGTGGATGCTGCTTTCTTGTGGCAGGGAGGGCTTTTCCTGTGATGAACTGGGTTTATCCACCACTGGTGAAGGGTCTTGGCCAGAAACGTTGACTGCTTATTCCATTCCTGTAGATGTTGCCTGACCTGCTGAGTTCCTCCAGCATTTTGTGTTTGTTGCTCTGGAACTCTGGCATCTGCAGAATCTTGTGCAAGAAAGTTGACAATATGCAGCAAAAAAAAAATTCCATTTCATTCCACAGCACGCTTTTACCACCAGTGTGTCCCATCTATGGAATGTACTGCAATTACCTGCCTGGGCTACTCCAAAACCACACCTGTCATCCAGCAGAACTACAGTGGGTCAAACCATCCACAGTTCTAAGAGAGCAGGGAAATGTAAACCAAAATATGTGACCCAAGAGCACCAGAAAAACGCTAGAGACAGAATAAGGCAGCAGACAAAACCATTTACGTTGATGGAGCAACTTGGTTTTCAGAGTGACAGCAATGAAGGAGTGAATGCAAGGACCCGGACTGCTGCAATTTACTTAACACCACAGTAGGTCTACAGAGGATGATAGCTCTATGGCTCTCCACTCCGCCTAGATCTCCTGGACAATAGCAATGCCTACATCAGACTAATGTTTATTTATTATGATTATGTTGTACACTAAGCTCCGAAACCTGGGCCTCCGTAGCACACTCTGGTACTGGATTCTTGATTTCCTCACCAGGAGACCACAGTCAGTGAGGATCGTAAATAGCATCTCCTCCTCCCTGACAATTAACACTGGCGCACCGCAAGGATGTGTGCTTAGCCCACTGCTCTGCTCTCTACACCCACAACTGTGTGGCTACGCAAGCTCAAACATTATCTATAAATTTACCGAAGACACAACTATTTTTGGCAGAATTTCAGATGGTGACAAGGTGGTGTACAGGAGTGAGATAGACCAACTGGCTGAGTGGTGTTGCATTGGGGGATCAGTAGTGGAAAGGGTGTGCGATCTCAAGTTCCTGGAATCTCTCTGAAGATCTATCTTGCACCCAACATATTTATGCAATTACAAAGAAGGCATGACAACAGCTATATTTCATTAGAATTTTGAGGTGACTTAGTATGTCAATGAAAACTCCCAAATTTTCACAGATGTACCGTGGAGAGCACTCTAACTGCCATCTGGTATGGCGGCACCTCTGCACAAGATCAGGAAAAAGCTGCAGAAAGTTGTCAACTCAGCCAATCCCATCATGGGCACTAACCTCCTCAGCATTGAAGGCACCTTCAAAAGGCGATGCCTCAAAAAGGTGGCACCCATCATTAGGGATCCCCATCACCCAGGACATGCTGGCTTCTCACTGCTACTATCAAGGAGGTGGTACAGGAACATAAAGACACACACGCAACATTTCAGGAACAGCTTCTTCCCCTCCACCATCAGATCTTTGAATGAACAATAAACCCATGTACACCAGGTCATTATTTTGTTTTTATTTTCCTCTCTTTACACTATGTTATTTTCATAGTTATTTTTATACTGCAATGTATTGCTTCCACAAAACAATAAATTTCACGACACATACCAGTGATATTAAACCTGATTCTGAAACAGGTTTTTTTTTAAAAGCTCAATGGATTATGCTTAGTGCAGTGGCATCGGCGAAAAACCCTCCAGTGTTTTATACGATGTTGTGAATTAACCAGAACAGGAGATTAAGATGGAGGGGAGGAATAACCCACTGGTCAACTGGAAAGGCACTCGGTAGATTGCGCCTTTCCTGCCTTTGCAAGTCACCTTGCAGCATTTACAGTGTAGAGTGCTCACCTCAGGAGAGAGGTCAATGACTTAAAAGCCGCAGGGCTCTTGGTCAGCAGCATAACGGCCGGTACAAGCGTCGGCCACTCGGTGGGCTTACCCCTGTCCCCAGAACTCACCTTAGCGCGGGAGCCCATTGCACAGCGAGCCGGGGCCTCACACCTCCCGAGCAGCAGCAAACCGCCCGCACACAGCCCGGCGTCCCCCGCTTTAACCCGCCCCTACGCAATAATCTTCCTTCGGATCAGTGCCGCCGAGGGACAAAGTACAGCAAGTACAACCATGTCAAAATGGCGATTCTACCTTCTTGTCAGAGCCAGGCCCACACCCAGACCTTTCTACCAGCCGAGGACGAAAAGGTGGTGTGGGATATTGTAGGGCATAATGAAAACTGTAGGTCAGTTTAAATCCATAACTCAAGGATATAAGAGCTTATATAGTTTTAAAAGTGTTATTTAGAAGTTTGATGTTACAATTATTAATGGTTTCTAGGCCACTCGGCCTCTGGCTTGTACCATTGAAAGCGGAAAAGTTTTTATTACTTATTCTTCCTCAATCAGCATGACCAAAGTAAGCTTGTGTAAGTCTGAACACACATTGGCTACTACATTGTAATAATGACCACACTTCCCAAGTTAAATGGCTATAAAGTGCTTTGGGTCATTATTAGATGATTACTTTTTAATGCAGCGCACACACACATTAAGAGGAACTCAGCAAGTCAGGCAGCATCTATGGAAAGGAATATAGAGTTGATGTTTCAGTTTTGGTCCGAAACGTCGACTCTATCCCTTTCCATAGATGTTGCCTGACCCGCTGGGTTCCTCCACCTTTTTGTGTGTGTTGCTGTGGACTTATAGCACCTGCAGAATCTCTTGTGTTTATTACTTTATAATGTTTCCCTTTGATTTTTTTTTAACTCCACATGTATTGGTTCTGCTATCCAACAAGAATGAGTCAATTGCATTTTTAAAAGGTTCTCAACAATAATTTTTGGGAGATTTCTGAATGGTCAAATTTAAGGTAAATTTATTATCAAAGTACATACAACCCTGAGATTCATTTTCAAACCATAGTAGAAAGACTGCACCAACAGGGCTGACAAATAGTGTGAAAAAGACAACAAACTGTGCAAATATAAAAATAAAGAAAAAAACATATCAGACACCCCACCCTGCAAAAACTCATTTCATGGAGGTAGCACCCCCCCCCCCATTGACCTCCAAGGGTGTATATAATACTTTGTTCAGTGATTTTGTCTAATCTGTAAACCAAGTTGGGTATATGCAGAAAATGTAACATTAAAATATGTACTTACATTATCATGTTTATTCTATTACAACTTTAAGCAAGTCTACAGGAAGTTTGGCCTATTGTAGGACATCAATAGTGTAGCTCCTTGGCAGCTAGCCAGCTAGTTTAAACCAGGGGTTAAACTAAAAGGTTGGCACGTAATTAATTAGCTTGTTTATTTCGGCTTTCTTCTTAAAGATGTGCTGGGTGCGTTCCGGCCACCGCTGTGTTCTTCACGGCTCGGAGGTTGGGGACCACTGAGTTATAAGTCACTTATAAGTCAATAGCATCATAACATTTTAAGTAACGTTTGGATATTAAACAGACAGCGCATATTTTCCTCGTATGAACATATAAAATCATTGCAACACACCAATATCGCTGAGTCAGTGGGAGCCCTGGGCTTGTTTTCCTGCAACAACACGGTCCTATCGAGGGGTGATGGGAGACAGCGATACTCAAAGGGGGTTCCTTATGTCCAGTCTATTCCGCAATTTTGTTTTCATTGCATTCATTGCAGAAAACTCTGCTTCGCAGCGATATGATGTTGAAAATGGAAGCAATGTTTTCAGTGCTTTCGTGGCTATCTCAGGATATTCAGCCTTGACTTTGATCCAGAATGCAGGCAGAGATGTTACGTCAAACATACGTTTGTACTTTTCAGCCTGCTGTCATTTGCAAACTCGAGGAGTTGATCTTTTTCCCGTGCTGACATGGATGATTCACCGGGGACATTCACAAATGGGTCACAGACCCATTCCTTTTCACGTCTTGGGTCACTGATGACCTCGCATGCATTAAAATTCAACAGTGCGTGACAGGGAATGAGGAAAGGTGCAGCTGACTCATATCATTTCATATCGCCAAATCATATTGTTTCCTCGCGACCTGGTGGTTGGGGACCACTCTTAGCATGAAGAGAGACCATTCAGGATGCTCACTCTCCTTCTCCCTCTCCCTCTCCCTCTCAAAAAAATCTACTTCCGGGATATTGTATATAATTTCCGGGCGTCAGGGAGCCACTATCAATATGTGGGAGACTCCCGGAACTTCCGGGAGATGTGGGATGTCTGACCTATTAAGCAATAAATATTTTAGAACATGAGATGAAGAGCCCTTGAAAGTGAGTCCGTAGGTTGTACAAATAGTTCAGTGAGCTTAGTTCAGCCCATGAACTAATGAACACTACTTCTCTATTCCTCCTTTGCACTACTTATTTATTTTATCATAACTTATATTGTTTAAAAAGTCAGTTATCTGTCATAATAAAACTGATTCTGAGACTTTCCTACTCTGCATAAAGAACTGTTTTCTGACACCACCTTAAATTATATCTTCTTTAAGATAACACCACCTAATTCTGGACTCCCCAATTAGAGGAAATATTTCCTCTTGATCTACTCCATAAAATTCTTTAGTCATCATAAGTACATTGCTTTGATTATTCCTTAATCTTACATATTTAAAAATGTCTATGCAACCCTTCCTCATAATGTAATGCATTCGGCTCTACTATCATAGTTGTACATTCTTGAAAGCTGATATAGCGTTCCCATATGTAGTCTTGTTAGTGAACAAATGAGTTTGATATAACTGCAAAAAATACCTAGGACTTGTATTTCTGATTCCTTTAAAGAAGGAGCTACAGTTTTTAGTTTGTATCATTGCAGGTTTTCCAGTAGCTTTTAATGATTTCTACATTTTGAGCCTAAATCCCATGGCTTACCACCATTTTTTAGATTATCCCCATCACCCGGGCCATGCCATCTATCTGCAGCTACTATCAGACAGGAAGTAGAGAAGTATGAAGACCCACGCCACCAAGTTCAAGAACTGCTACTGCCCTTCAAGCATTCTGTTCTTGAACCAACAGGCAATGACACTATGTGCCTGTGATGCTGCTGCAAAGTAAGTTCTTCATTCTACCTGATTATAAATGTGCATATGACAATAAATTCAACTTTTAGCTTTTAACTTTGATTTTAGAAAATTTTCTTGAATCCAAAGTGAATGATCTCATATTTCCCCATATTTCATTGTTTGGTTGATGTGATAACATTTCAATTAAATTGGTTGCATTTCTCAGAGATTAAATTTCACAGGTTAAATGTGAAAACAGATTGGTTAAATTACCTACCTTTGAAATGTAACTTCCTCTCTGCTTCAAACAATACACACCTGCATAGAACAGGATCACATTTTTCCAGTATGGCATCTTCATTCCTAGCAAGTGCAACCCAGTTGCCAAAGTAGACCAAACCCAAGGACAGGCAGAACAAACTCAGCAACTGCTTTGCAGCCATCCGTTGCTTATGAACCTTGCTAAAGTGCATATCTTTGCACTTCCTTTTAAATGAATGGGTAAATTAAGTGTTATAGTTAAGCTTATTGATGTAATCAAATGTATGATAAAACATTTGATTACATGTTTCCATTTCCGAGTAAATGATTTATGCCTCTGAATTATATTTGGACTGGAAGGAATTAGTGAAGTTATACAGATGTGGAATCATTGAGTACTGACATTAAAGTTGGTTATATTCTGGCCTGGGTTCTGAGACAGGTAATGCTGGCAACACTCATTGTCATAAATAAAGGAACATACTTCTGAGGTTTTGCTTGGAAATCACAGAGTTTTTTCCTGATTTTTCCCCTGACCAGATTTTGTAGAACTGGAGCTAATCAGAGAAATTGAGTTTTAAAATGTACAAAGACTGAAGTTATAGTATTAGCCTATTAGTGCCTCATAAATGCACTAGAAAAGCACAAATCATGTTCAATCAGGCAAATATACTTGAAGTTAACGTGTTAAAACACTGCTTTATTTGTGTTGGTTGCAAAATCCAGGCCTGTTTCTGATGTCTGTCTTCTAGATACTTTGGGGGGGGGGTGTAGCGGGTACAAAATAAAATATAGAAAAATACGCTAGATGTTGGGTGACGGGGTGGAGATACATCTCTACCAAAGGAGGTCTCTGCTAGATTGCAGGCCACCCTTGGGCAATGTGTAGTAGACCCCGATCAGTGGTGGATGGTCAAAAGTCATATGAGCAGCTGATGCAAACACTGGTTTTGCAAACACTGACGCTAAGCAGACGATTTGTGAAGGGAATTGATATTAGCTGGGGTAATTTGTCTTGCAAAGATACTGCCCCGAAGAAGGCAATGGCAAGCCTCTTATCTAGAAAAATTCGCCAAGAGCAGTTATGGTCATGGATAAGATCATGATCGCCCACATTAATATGATATAGCGCATAATGATGATCATGACTCCAGAAGTAATGTTAATGCAGTCACCAAAAAAAGACAGGTTTAATGCGCAGTCACACTTTCAATCTTGGTGAATAGGTCCGATGATCTCGAGAAGGTTGTAAACAAAATTGGGAGCAATAATTATGTTGCAACCTAATGTTACAATTTGAATATTTATGCAAAGCTCTAAAAAAAAAGTTAAATATCTGCAAGGAGCTACAGCTAGCGTTATTAGAATGTAAAGTGCGAGCGGGCACTGCACCGGCCATCATCGACCCCACGACGGATTGGTGGAATTCCCCGTCCATCAAAGCGGTACCGCCACCCGTGAGCCAATCAATCGGTCGAGCTGCGGTGATTGGCAGCTCGACGGCCTCTGCAGGCGGTGCCATGCTGGGTGGCTTCCTTGTTCAGAGGCGGGTTAGCGGATACGGAGCGGACTGAGCGCCATGGCTGCCAAAGCCGGCGGGGACACTATCTTTGGTAAAATAATTCGCGGAGAAATCCCGTGCGAGTTCCTCCACCAGGATGACAAGGTAAAGGAGAGAATGTGAAACCAGTTTGCATCCCGCCTGGCCTGGGACTTGATTTGTTTCTGCATTTGGGCTGGATTTGCTCGGAACGTGGGCATGGGATTTCCGCAATTACTGCACCGGCTTCTTATTCCCTCGCTTCTCCCCTATCAGAGCATTTAATAGTTGTAGGAGCAGTTGAAAATAAAACCTTTTCCGGTACTATTTATTCACCACCTCCCCGTTTTCGAAGGCTGAGGGAGATGAATGGATCTGAGGTTTTGCACTAAATTTTGGGATTTCATAAGTTCTGCAAGCGTTGCGGATAGGTAGAGCACTGAGGACATATTGTGTCCATGTTTGTTTTAAAAATAAAAATCCTCGTACATTATTATCCCTCAACAGTGTTGATTCACCGTGAAATTTGCATTTCATACAGAAAATGCGATTGCACCTTAGATATGGCAGTTTTTGATGACGCAGTCAGTTTGCAGTATAAAGTGGAAACTTCAAAATTCTGTTGCAGCAAGGCAAAATGAATGAGACACTCAGTTTTATTTTTAGAGGTCCTCGGGTCAAAAAAGGCTTCCGATACATTCCTGGAGTGACTGAGCAGTTGGAGTTTAATGTCACAGGGGCGGATCCAGGAAGGGGTGGGCAGGGAGATTAGGTGGGTTTCACTGGATTGTGTGCTCTGTTCTGGGAATCACTTACTGTGGCTGGGTGCTTGGTTTGGGAATGTACTCTTGGAAAAACCATGCGAGGTGGCCTGCGCCCGAGAGGTGATTGACGTTGATTGGTCAATCTTGCTAATGGATTTGGAAGGTTTTTGAGTCCATAGAACCATACCGCACAGAACCAGTCTGTGCCGAGCTTTAATCTAACTACCTCTCCCATCCATGTATCTTTCCAAATTTCTCTTAAATGTTGCAATCAAACCTTTATCCGTCACTTCTGTTGGTGGCTCCTTCCAGACTCTGTCCACCTTCTGAGTGAAGAAAATCCCCCTTGTGTTCCCCTAAACATTTTCACCTTCTGCCCTGAGCCCATGACCTCTAGTTCTAGACTCATCCAACTTCAGTGAAAGGAAAAAGCCTGCTAGGTAACCTTAGACAACCTTCAGTGATTTAGGCAACTCCTTCATACCGTTTTGGTTCCCTGGTTTAAATTGAAGACACTGCCTATTGACACACAGTGTTCATCCTCCATCTGCATTTCGAATTCTACCAAATTGTGTTTGCTACCCCTCAGTACAATGTTACTTGTTAACCCTTCCTCCTTACATTAGGCTAATGCTTAAAGTAGCCTGTTCCTGGTCTGAAGGCCAATCCTAGATACATTCGTAAAGGCCTCTACAGTACCTTTTGCCTCTTTGGTTTTGTCCAGTCAATATATAAACTAAAGCCTCCTCCAAAAATGTAATTCTGATGTCACATACTTGCAATAACATAATTGCATACATTTTGTAATTAATGTTAAGTTTGATATTTTATCTTGTACCTTACCTCTATTTCTGTAATATGCTTAGAAAATGTTGGTGTTTATTTTTACCTTCTGGTCCATGACATAATTCAATTTCATTGTAGAACTTCATGACATTATCTCTGTAAGCAATTGATTTGTTTTAGTGGGCACTGGAATGCAATGTCTTTTTCTAAAAAGAGTAGAGCTCACTATATGTTTATAAGCAACTTTCTTCAAAGTCAGAAAGAAGAATTACCTCTTGGTCATTGGCTAAGTAATCCAGGCAGAAATCAGTTATTGACGAGCCTCCATCAGTAAATTAACCCTTTGCAAGTCCATAACTTTGCACTATCTTGAATCAGAATCAATATCACTGGTGTATGTCGTGAAATTTGTTGGCCTTGTGGCAGCAGTAATTGTAATACATAATTTTAAAAAAAGTGAATTGCAGCAAGCATTTATATATTAGTTAAGTAAGTCGAGCAAAAATAGAAGTAAAAAGAAGTGAGGTAGTGTTCATGAGTTCAATATCCAATCAGAGTGGCAGAAGGGAGAAGCTGGCCCTGAATCATTGAGTGAGTGTCTTTAGGTTTCTCTGTACCTCCTTCCTGATGGCAGCAAGGAGAGGAGAGCATGTCCCACGTGATGGGGGGGTCCTTAATGATGAATGCTGCCTTTTTGAGGCATTGCTCTTTTACATGTCTTGGATACTACAGAGGCTAGTGGCCGTGATGGAGCTGACTAAGTTTACAAGCAGCTTATTTTGTTCCTGTGCAGTAGCACCCCACCACCATCCCATAGCAGCCGGTTAGAATGACTCAAGAACCTTGGTTGCTTTAAGGTCTGTACTCAGACAGAAATGTTCTGGATGGGGGGGGGGGATGATTAAAAGATGCATAAAAATTTGCTCTTTAAATTACGGAGAAGGAATAGTTCAAGTTTACTCTTTTATAATTACTGTTAATCTATTAACTGAGGGATATGCTATGTAAGTAGTTTTTGCATATAAAGAAAATTTGTTTGCATTTTCCTTTATAGACCTGGTCTTTTTGGGCTTGGTAATAAGTGTTGCAATTACTAATGTAAACAGTGCAACAAAATTGTCAGCGGTGGAAAGAGATAGTAATCATTCCATCTATGCTAACTGTGTGTTATTTTTACAGTGTGTTGCTTTCAAAGATATTGAACCACAAGCTCCAGTACATTTTCTAGTAGTTCCCAAAAAGCCTATATCTCGGTTGTCCAAAGCAGAAGATTCTGATGCAGAGGTGAGTGATTTTTAATTTTTAGCTTTTTAAAAGTAAGAGCATGTTTAAATTACAACTGCTTATGTTAATTACATTCTCACTTGATTAGAATCTCCTGGCAAGGCCTGAGAAGTATTTGCTATGATGGTCTAACTGCACTTATCTGTTTTTCTATAGGCTTTCTTTAAAACTTAGACTTGAGTAGATCGCAGTATGTCATCTCTGTATTGCATAGTAATTATGTCCAAACTTTGGACTGGGAGTCCATAGTCTTGGTTTTCTCCAAAAACTAATGTTAGTTGATTTGTCCCATTTTAGTTAATTTTATGTAAATATTTCAATGTGCTTAACTAAACTGTAGGAGAAAAAGCTAGCAATTAGGGAATTGCTGAAATGTTTGATTGAAGAGGGGGACTTGGACTATTTTTTAAAGAAGAAAATAGTAAGGAAAGGGTCTGAATGAGGGTGTATCAGAGACTATAAAATAGGCAGCTGAAGAGCCTGGTGCCAGTGGTGGTATCAAGGAAAGAGTAGAAAATGGAGGTAATATTGAATCAACGTGAGCTTTGACAAAATCACAAAAAACTGTAGAAGGGTATAGTGAGGTGAAACAAGGCCAAGGAAGTTGAAAGTTATTTACCTTGTAAGGGGAAAAGAAAAGGTCAATTCCTCTATATCCTTTTCTTATGCAAAGTTTCAAGTTGGAATGGTTGCTTGGGCAAAGTATTGGACAAATTAAGACAAAAACTGGGAGCCGGAAGTCAGTGTAGATCAGTAGATTTTAGGGTAATGGGAAGAGCGTGCATGATGTGAGTTACCTGTTTTTTTGATTTGTGGTGGGCAGAAGATGAGAAGGTGTTTGAAATTGAGTCTGTAGGTGGTAGTACAACCTGTCAGTATTGGACATGACCATGTTGCCCAGATGGAGTGGATATGATGCTTAAGACACAACTCGGGAATTTAATACATGCAGAGGCTTTGAATGGCTAGCATTGCAGTAGAAAATCCAGTCATGGGGTAGAGGATTTTAAGTTGACAGTTTTTGAAGGGGGCTGAAAATTGAGACTTTGTAATGGCTTGTAAATGATCAAAGACAGATCGAAAAGCAAGAGCTAAAAATAACATGGTATTTCTGATATGAGGCAAGGTTTGCCATGGGGAAAATTCTTAATGAGGATTCCATTAGTCTCTGCATTCTTCTCAATTTCCATGACCCTCTCAAAATTACACCATGGACATTTTTTAACCTCGTCCCTATGTTCAGCATTCCAAAGCAACTAACTGCTCCCTTTGTATCTCCCTGATTTGCTCTTTCTTAAGGCACAACTTCCAAAGGTCACTCCCATAACTATATACTTGCTCATGTAAACATGTCTCATGATTGATGGAGGTAGAATTGTGGATGTAGTCTGTCTGGATTTTTGGAAGGCTTTTCACGAGGTCTCTTGCGGTAGGCTCATTAATACTGTTAAAATGCATGGATCCATATAACTTCTGGTAGAGATGGTCTTGGTGAATCACAGCAAAGCTTTACAAGTAGCAAACAAAACTATTCTATTAATTATACTTTTTCTAGTATATGATCACTGCAATCCACAGCCTGTAAGTTCCCTTTGGTGGTTGTGCTTTTGAACCTTCTACACAACCTGGCGTTTTTGCAGTATCCTAAATTATTCAGCAAATTGGACTCTGGAGAATGCGGGTACGGCCGCGGTGGCCATTACTGAAGTGGACTTGGGGCTGGATCGAAGCAGTGGGACCTAGGCCTGAAAGTGGGAAAAACGAACGGATGTTTGGCTGATTTAAGCACTGAGCCAGATTTAAAAAGATCAAGGCTGAGGGTGAAGGACAAACTGCTGTTTAGCTCACTACTCCATGGGGTTTACTTCCCTCACTGCTGGGAGAAAAAATTGTTTTAATTGGATTTCTCACCTCTTATCTAGTTGAATATTATTTAAGTCCAACTCTTCGCCCACTATCAAAAGTTCATAACCATCCTGATGTTGTGAAAAGAGGTGATCTTTGATTATCTTTAATCTTCTTGTAACCAGATATTCAAAAACCCACTGGTTTGCATCAGTCACAAGGGTCTCACTACATACTGAAAGTAACAATATTAAGTATATTGGAAGAATATTATGCATGTGAAGAATAAAGTATCCTATTCAGAACATTGAAATTGTTTTATTTTTCATACACCTGTAACATTATATTTAACACAATGCCTCATAACTGTCATCTTCCCCATGGATTTTCCATACTTATATGCTTCTGTCCCCCATCAGGAAGGTCTCACAGCTCTCCACTTCTTTCTTGATATAAGAACCTACAATCCACCTCCGTCACCACCCTTCTCTGTCTGGCAGGGCCGGTCCTCACCCTTAACAATTTTTCCTTTGGCTCCTACTTTCTCCAAACAGGAGGGGTAGCCATGGGCACTCGCACAGGCCCAAGCTATCTCTTCATTGGCCAGGTAGAACAGTCTATGTTCAAAGCCTTCCCCAGTTACACTCACAGCTCTTCCACTGCTACATTGACGACTGTGTTAGCGCTGCTTCATGCACCCATGTTGAACTCATCAATTTAATCAAATTTTGCCTCTAACTTCCACCCTGCTCTTATGTTCACTTGAGCCACCTCTGACACCAGCTTGCCCGTTCTTGATCTGTCTCCATCTTTGGAGACAAACTGTCAACCAACATCTTTTATAAACCTGATTCCCATAGTTGTCTTGATTATATTTCCTACCATCTTGCCTCCTTTAAGAATGCTATTCCCTTCTGTTAGTTTTTTTGCCTCCAGTGCATCAATTCTCAGGATGCAGCTTTCCATTCCATCTGAGATGTCCTTTAAAGAGTTGGTTTCCCCCTCTGTACTATTGATGCTGCCCTTACTCGATCTCCATTTTATGTTCATCTGTGCTCACCCCATCTTCCCACACCACCATAATAGTGATAGAATCCCTCTTGTCCTTGTCTACCACCCCATCGGCCTCCATATCCAGCACATTATCCTCCGCAACTTCTGCCATCTCTCAAGGGACCCCATCGCTGAACATATCTTTACCTCCCTACCCTCCCTGCTTTCCTTGGGGATTGCTCCCTCTGTGATTCCCTTGTCCATTTGTGCCTCCCCACTAATCTCACTCCAGGTGCTTATCCCTTCAAGTGGTCTAAGTATTACAGCTGCCCTTACAGCACCTCCCTCACAGTCGATCCAGGTGAGGCAACACTTCACCTGAATCTGCTGGGGTCACCTATTGTGTCCAGTGCTTCCAATGTGGCCTCTTCTACATTGGCGAGACTGTTGTAAATTGGGGGACTGCTTTATCAAGCACCTCCATACCATTAGACAAAAGTGGAATCTCCTGGTGACCTAACATTTTAATTCCGGTTGCTGTTCTGATGTTTCGATTCATGGTCTCTACTAGCGCCAAGGTGAGGGCACCCTCAGGGAGGAGGAGCAACACCTTGTATGCCATCTGGGTACCATCCAACCTGATGGCATGAATATCAGTTTTTCCCTCCAATGAACAAAAGTCTTCTCCTTCCCCACTCTGACCTTTCTTCTGACCTGCATGTTCCCTCTAGGGTCCCCTCCCTATTCCCTTTCTCCTATGGTTCACTCTCCCCTCCTATCAGTTTGTTTTTCTCCACCTGGCTACACCTATCACCTTCCAGCTAGCCTCTTTCTCTTCCCGCAACACACATCAAATTTGCTGTTGAACGCAGCAGACCAGGCAGCATCTCTAGGAAGAGGTACAGTGGACGTTTCGGGCTGAGACCCTTCGTCAGGACTAATTTCCAGCATCTGCAGAATTCCTCGTGTTTACTCTTTCTCTTCCCCCTACCTTCTAAATCAGACATCTTGCCCCCTCCCCCTCGGTCTTCAAGAAGGGTATTGGCCTGAAACGTCGACTGTTTACTCTTTTCCATAGGTGCTCCCTGACCTGAGTTCCTCCAGCATTTTATGTGTGTTGCTATTAATACCTATAACTTGTTAAAACAATTATTGACTATATTGGAATTATTAAAGTTCAGAGAAGATATATTTTCAAGTGTGTATAGAGAATACAACTCTGAAACAAACAACTGCCATGGAACCCATTTCTAGAAAAACATCGAACACCCACCATGTGGGGAGGGGAGGGGGAATTATGCAAGTGGCAAAAGACGAGTGAACAAATGTCAACGTCAGTCCAGGGTATTCAGCTTAGTTCAGTTCAGTTAGGTGCCTCCAGCCGACTGCAGGTGACAGAACCAGTCCTCACTGATCAAAAACAGCATTTTTATAAAAGAAACTAGAATTCAGTAACGCATACAACATGAGCCACACAATTTCTCTTCCCCACCCTCTCTTTCAAGAAACTAATCCATGACTGTGAGCCGTGATCAATTCTTGTAATGTGAATCCTGAGACTCATAGTAAAATTTATTATCAGAATATGCGCATGTCACCACATACAACCCTGAGATTTTTTTTTGTGGGCATACTTGGCAGATCTAGAGAACAGTAACTATAAACAGGATCCATGTATAACAAACTGCAAGTGCAGATATAAATAAATAGCAATAAATCGTGAGCATGAAATAACAAGATAAGAGTCCTTAAATGGGATAACTATATTCCTTTTGTTCATGAGTCTGATGATTGAGGGGTGGTTACTGTTTTTGAATCTGGTGGTGAGTCCTGAGGCACCTGTACCTACTTAATGGCAGCAGTGAGAAAAGAGCACAGCCTGGGTGGTACGATCTTTAATGATGGATTCTGCTTTTCTACGGCAATGTTTCATGTAGATGTGGTTGGAGGGTTTTGCCTGTGATATACTGGGCCGAATCCACTACATTTTGTAGGAATTTCTGCATAAAGGCATTGGTGTTCCCATAACAGGCCATAATGCAACCAGTCAGCACACTTTCCACCAGACATCTTTAGAAGTTTGCCAACCCTCTATAGAAGTTTTCCAAGGCTTTTGGTGTAGTCAAACTCCCCTCCCTGGGCTCTCGGTTTTCTGTTGGCCTTAATCAGAACACTTCCTTGATCTTTCCTAACTTGTAAGTCTTCCAGTCTTTTCTGAATCAACATCTTGAGTTTCTGCTGATCCCTTCGAAGGTGGGTCATTATTTCTTCTCATTTCTTCGAGCCGAGTGACCCTGAGGCTGGCAGAGGGGCTGCATTGGTTACGTCAGATCTCTGTAGACTTCTGAGGAAGTAGAGGCGCTGTTGTGCTTTCTTTGCAATATTCTTACGATAGGTCTGAGAAAGTGACACCCAGGAATTCAAAGTTGTTGACCCTCTCCACCTCTGAGTATGGCTCATGGTCTTCTGGTTTCCCTCTCCTGAAGTCTACAATCAGTTCTTTGGTCTTAGTGACATTGAGAGAGAGGTTGTTGTTATTACACCACTCAGACAAATTTTCAAACTCCCTCCTATATGCTGATTCATCATCACTTTTGATACAGCTCACAACAGTGCTGTCGTCAGCAAACTTGTGTATGGTGTTGGAGCTGTGCTCAGCCACCCAGTCGTAGGTGTAAAGCGAGTAGAGCAGGGGGCTAAGTACACATCCCTGCAGTGCTCCTGCGCTGATGGAGATTGTGGAAGAAGTGATTTTGGTAATCTGAACTGACTGGAGTCTACAAATGAGGAAATCCAAGATCCAATTGCACAAGGGGGTATTGAGGTCAAGGTCTTGAAGCTTATTGATTAGTTTTTGAGGGGGTGATAGTATTAAATGCTGAGCTGTGGTTGATAACGAGTATCCTGATGTATGTATCTTTGCTGCCCAGATGTTCCAGGGTTGTGTGAAGAACCAACGAGATAGCATCTGCTGTAGACATGTTGCTTCAGTGGATGAATTGGAGCAGACCCAAGGTGCCACTCAGACAGGAGCTGATGTGCTTCAACACCAGCCTTTCAGCACTGTGGGTGCAAGTGCCAATGGGCAATAGTCATTTAGTCAGGGCACCAGTACGATTGAAGCCCGCTTGAAGCAGCCTGCTTCACACTGCTGGAGCAAGAGGTTGAAGATGTCCATGAATACACCAGTCATTTGGCATAGGTCTTCAGTACTCGGCCAGATACTCTATGGGAACCGGGTGCTTTCCTTGGATTCATTCTCCTAAAGGCAGCCCATAGATCATCTTAAGATACTGAGACTGAAGGATCATTGGGAGACTTGAGGGTATGCGGTAGTTCCAGTTCTGGTGATCAAAGTGAACTTAGAAGTCACCGAGATGCGAAGCTCTGCTGTCTCCTATGTCACCAAGATTTAATTTTGTAGGCGGTTATGGCATTCAAACCTTGTCACAGCTGTCAAGCATCCCTCATTGAGTCCTGCACTTTCCTTTGACACCAGCTAGTAGGAGGAATGGAAGACTAATAAAACATAGGCAGACGGTGCCAAACACCCACCCGCACTCTGGTTTCGTTTTCGACTTCCACCTTGTTTGATGCCTCAATCGGAGAGAACGAGTAGCTGATTATGGGCTCGCCAGGACACACACTGCACTCACTGAACTCCCTTGAAGACGTCAAAGTGCCAGATTGTTTAATCGGCCTAAAAGCACACCATCAAAAGTGTAAATCCCGGGTTCTGATTGCACGCAACTTAGTAGTGGAATCATAGTTGAAATAAGTAGTTTCATGAACTGTCTGCAGGTTGTTGCCGTTGGTTGCATTGTTCCTTGGCGCCATCTTGTATAAGCATTTAACCAGATAAAACTTCAGCAAGTAACTGAGGCCGTGGTGGGTGGGAGCCACAGATAACTGACAGTCACAAGTGTTCCACAATCAGAAAAAGGTTGAGAACCACTGGCTTAGAAGATTGCAAAGAATACAGTGGGGTATAGATCAGTTGCATATGTGGGCAGGTACAATTTAATCTTGCCAAGTGTGAGCTGATGCAATTTCAGAGATCAGATGTAATATGATAGTGCACAATTTACTGGCAGGATCCTTAATGGTACTGTTCAGCGGGATCTTGGGGTCCAAGTTCTTAGCTCCATGAAGGTGGTTGCACAAGTCGATAGGATGGTAAAAGAAGGCATTTGGCATATTTGCCTTTTTGAGTTGTAACGCTGAGTTCAAGAGTTTGGAAGTTATGTTGCGGATTTGTAAAACACTGGTTAGGCTGCCTCTGGATTATTGCATTCATTTCCGGTGGCTCCATTATGAGAAGGATGTGAAGGTATTTCGAGAGGGTGAAATAGTGGTTTACTAGGAAGCTGTCTGGCTTAGAGAGCATGTGCTATAAAGAGAGATTGGGCAAACTTGGGTGATTTTCTCAGAAGTGGCGGTGGAGGGCAGACCTGATGTTTATAAGATTGAGAGGCATAGATAGGATAGACAGCTAGTATCCTTTATCCAGGGTCAAAGTTTAATTAGTTTGACACTATGACTGAGGGCCCTTTTCCTGTACTGTAGTGCTCAGTGTTCTTGCCATATGTCCTTTTATTTCTCTCTTCACACCATCAAGGCACCCAACCAGGTTTTCCAAATGAAGCAAAATTTCACTTTTTTTTTTCCCTGATTGAATATATTGTTAAATTTGGAAATCAAATGCATATTGGCAAATGTTTTGCATATCACTTGGGTTTGGTATGCAGGGGTGACTGAGTTTCTGGTTCCTGCACTGTTATATTGAGGCTCAATATAGACTTGAGCAGTACCTTGTCTTTTGTCAAGGTATGTAAATGGTGTTTTGAACTCTTTTAAGTTCAGCTCATTTGACTGCGGCTGAGCAGCAGGTTCTGCTGTCTGTCAATTGCAGCATTGGCTCTTTTGACTTGGGCAATTCCTGCAATTTTGTATTTTACATCTTTTGTGTGTCTGTTCTTTTTTTGTAACTGTTCCCATTATTTTGCTTTTGTGTTCCTTTGTTTATTTTCTCAAACCTCTCAACTACATAACTCCATCTGCAGCTGATCTCCAGAGAGGCTCCAGCTTCCTTCTACCAAAGATCTACTTTGTGTTGGATCATTCTCTGTAATTTTAAACAATTTTCTGTCATAGTTCTGACAGTCTTCATCCTGAAAAGTTGACTTTCATCAGATACTGAATGTTTGCAGCATTTTCTGTTTTTATTCCAGGCCTGCAGAGCTGTGCAATGGAGAACCTGCAGGTGAATGGCCAGCACTGTGGATTTGAAGGGGGGAGAAAGTAACTCCCTTATTACTGTTTGGTGCTGAGGTGGAAGGAAACCTTTCTGGAAGATGTTGAACAAGAACTTTTGTGAAAGAATAGATGACAATATGTTGAAATGCTTGAGGAGAAAAGGAATGTTAGAATAATCTGGAAATGAAAAGACTAAATTGGGATGTGTTAAAATAATTTATAATGAAGTTTTGAAGAGGTGGTCTGGAAATTGAAATATTGATGGTTTCAGGGGTTGGGTAGTCTAGGACTGAGACAGCTGGAAATCTGAAAGCTCACCTTGGTAGTAAGTGAGATGCAAGAAGCTTCAGATAGCTGGTCTTTCAGAACAAGACATTCCTTGTCTGATTTGTACACCTGAAATACTTTGATTAGTATAAATTAATCAGTACAGTCTATAGTCAATTAGTTTATTGAGTATAGGTGCTGGTCACTGTTGCAGGGCTGGTGGAAGTTAGGACTCTGAGCTGAGCAGGGGAGGCATGTCAGCTGCTTTTTCATGAGTGCTGGTAAACTTTAGCTGATATATTTGTTAAACTACTCATTCCAGTTTCTTTTTAAATATTTTTCAGCTTCTGGGACACCTGATGATTGTTGGTAAAAAGGTTGCAGAGCAGTTGGGCTTAATGAAGGGATACCGGCTTATTCTCAATGAAGGCCCAGAAGGCGGCCAATCTGTCTACCATGTCCATCTGCACGTTTGTGGTGGGCGTCAAATGAACTGGCCACCTGGTTAACTACCACTGAACGTTTACTTCATCCTTGGAATGTTAATGCTTGATCTGAAACAGCATGAAAAAAAGAACAAAATACCAATTTCACTGTAATGCTTGTGAAATAAATTCCTTTTCAAAGAATCTCTTTGCATGTTTATTTAAATTGTATTGCCTTACAAAGATCTTGTGCCACAGATCATGACACATTCAAGATTGCTTTTGCAGCCAATTATCTTGTATAAGAAGCAAAAGAAATAGCTGGAGGAATTCTGTGGCTTGAGTAGTATTTGTGGTTGGCAGAGGGATAGTTGCTATTTTGGTTTGAGACCCTGCATCAGGACTGAGTGTAAAGGGGAGATGGAAGTGAGGGTAGAGTGAGGTAGGCTGACAGCTGGTAGGTTGAAACTGGTGAAGAGAGGAGTGGTGGGCATGTCGGGGGAGGTGGGGAGTGAAGTTGGAAGATGGCTGGTGGAGGATAGTAAAGACAAGCAAAATGGGGAGAGCAAGGTGAAGGTAGAGTCAGAATAGGTAATGTTAGGACTTGCAGCAGTAAATGCTACAATCTGATGAATTAGGAAGTTGAAGGTGGAACTAGAAGGGAGATGGGGAGGTGCACAGGAGGTACAAAATTTAATCTTATTGGGTTGTAGACTAGGTGGAATATGTGATGGTGGTCTTAGAACATTGAGTTTTCCGATTTTGGATAACGAAGCTAAGTTCTTGCATGCAACACTGGTAATAAATTGGTGATTTGCTTAGTACTTTTGAATGAGGAATAAATAATGGCTGGCATATTAGGAGTAGTTCTTGTGTTCTTCAAAATCTTTTGCATCCACTTGAGACAGAGGCTTACATTTTGCTTTAATATCTCATAAAAGACTGAACTTTCAGTAGTTCAGGGCTCGTTCAGTTTTAAAAGCCTAAATCTCAGTGAAGGAATCTGGGCGCTGAACTTTCTCAGGAGTGATCGTGCTATCAACTGAACCACTTGAGAAATGAGGTAATCGTGTACTTAGCACTTGAAATTGGTGGCTAGGAGACTTCTGTAATGGCTATTAAGTACATCTTTCACATGTTACTGGTCAAACACTATTTGGAACCTAAAGTATATAAGAGTACATAAAGATTAGAGAGATGAGATTAAGAGAAATATCAAGTGAAGAATTGGTATGAGTACTGTGGAGTTAGTAACTACAGTATAGCAATGCAAGGATTTTTACAGTCTGTAGGATTGAACTACACTTGCACGTGATTGTTTGAAAATACTTCAGCCCACTCTAAATGGCAGAAGGATGAATGTTAATTTCAAAATTAACTTCCTAGACTCTGCTTGACTTACCTGCTGTTACATGCTTGATCAAAATTAATAAGGAGATGTGCAGCATAGAAAATGCGTTTAGATAATAGAAAAAAGTCCATTTTGTAGTATTGATAGCTTGGTAAAATCTTCATCCAACAAAATAGGATTTTTTTAAAGCATGCACTTAGCATATTGGCATAGCTAACATTGACAAACTAGCTGTTTGCTACCTTACCAAAATACATCATCTATTTATTTCTTATTTATTGACATGTAGCATGGACTAGGCCCTTCTGGCCCTTCGAGCTGTGCTGCCCAGGAATCCCCAGATTTAATTCTAGTCTCATCACAGGATGATTTACGACGACTAATCAACCTACCAACAGACACCTTTGGACTGTGGGAGGAAACCGGTGCACCCGGAGGAAACTCACACGGTCACGGGGAGAACGTACAAACTCCTTGGAGGCAGCAGTGGGAACCATCATTTGCATTAAATGTCAATTAAACTTTTTTTCATGTTTACTGGAGTCTCACAAAATGGCTCATTACCAAGTTTTCCATCCTATTAATTGAGAGCAACCTTGGCATTTTAGCAATTTTCTAAATGTCAAATGATTGTCCAAAAAAAACAGCCAGAAATCTTTGGCATAGGTGAGTGTAGCTCTCACTGCACTTCGAACACTAGGTGTCACCGTTGTTTCATTATTGGCCAGCGGTGCTTTGAACATTGCAAATGTTAACACTTAATTTAATCAGTTTTAGAACTGCAGTCTTCATGATGATAGCAGAAGTTGTGAACAAGGCAACTATTTTCTGGACATTCTGGTCCAGAACTGCTATCAGAGTAGAGCTGCCTGTGATTGCTGCTGCCCTGCATACAAACTAACGGAAGAAACAGGAGCAGGAGTAGGCCATCTGGCCCATCAAGCCTGCTCCGCCATTCAATAAGATCATGGCTGATCTGACCATGGACTCCTCTCCACCCACTTGCCTTTTCTTCATAACCCTTAATTCCCTTACTATGCAAAAATAAATTCCACCATAGGTTGGATAGATGATTGTTGACTGGCTGGTAAGTGTGATCCTGATGCTAATGGTAAACCTTTCATGGTGTTTGTACAACATAATCATGGTATGTGGGGTGGGGGTACAAACTACACCCATGAGCGAAACTTCATGGATTAAGCTATTTCTCCTAGCTTTGAATGTCCGCTGCTATTCACAACAGTCAAATTCATTAAAATTAGCGAATTACAATTGTTTAAACTTATTTAAAATAAAATCATTCATAAACACATAGAAAACATCAGTTTAAAGTACAATTAATTAGAAAAGTGTAAATTACCTAAATATTGTGGCGAGCATTCAATCCATAATGACAGACGCGAGGAGCCTGTTTATCTCAACTGCTGTTTTTATTGCGACAAGCACAATAACAGAGCACCATCGCTTGTTGAGGACCAACCCAGTCACATACAGATGGAGGAAATGATTACTACACCCCCCCCCCCCCCCCCAGTTACAGTCAGGGTGACCCACAAACACACAAGCCAACAGCTGTATAACGGGAGCTAAAATGTAACAATAAATGAATGTGTGCATCCCACCATAGTTCCACGAATGCATTTTAAAACAACAATAAGTAGCACTGGCTGCTAGGAGTGCTGGGGTGAACTGTCGACCATTCCTCCGGAACACCCCCCCCTCCCCCGAAGGGTCAGCTCTCCCCAGCAGCTCGAGTCCAGCAGTCCGGTGGTGGTTGCCGCTGCCGCCTGGGGTGCTGGCGTAGCGTCCCACCCCCCTCCCCGGGGAGGCACTATGGTGATGCAAGAGGCAGTGCAACTGGAGTGTTGCTTCCTTCCTTCAGGCTCACTGGGTCGATGGTGGCCAAAGGCCGATACGGGTCCAGCCCGCCCCACTGCAGCACAACTGCCTTCCACCGCTCAGGCAACTCCACCCGGTATCGATCACCTCTCCCGGCCCTTCCAGTGGCTTCCAAGCTTGGAGGGTAGTCCCTTCTGGGTGGGGCTGTAAACCTATACTGGGGCCCCCACCAGGTACTGCTGCAGTGGCATCCTAGACTTCCGGGATGTACAAGCATTGCACCAGTGCATGAACTGCCACCGCCAGAACAGCAACCCATCACGCACCTCCAGCGTGCCCCACTGAGAGCATAGGGCTTTGGTCTCTGGATCCAGGACTGAGACCTGTGCCCAATCCAGCCAATGTCCCACGCTCAGCCATCCCCTCACCTGGGCTACGCACTTCAGTAGTAAAATTATTTGTTGGCACTGGTGCAATGTGGGAACATAATCAATTGAGCCATTTTCTTTCTTCCTCAAACCATGGAAGGGATGCCATCATTGGGAATGATTGGTCAAGGAACAAAAACAGGCTACAATTCCCCAACAAACCTGACAGTGATATATATTATTTCCCTATGACATGGGGCTATTCAACCAGTCAAACAATCCCACTCCCTCCTCTGTCTTTTTCCGGTAATTGATTACTGATTCTTACCCACCCCCCACCCCATTCTACCATTCATCAACAAACTGGGGCTATTTTGCAGTGGGCATTTGACTTCCCATCAGTGTTTCTTTGGGATGTGGGAGGAGACCAGAACAGCCATTGGATCACTCCACAAATACAGGGGATGAGTCTCTCAGTATGACTACCAACTAATCCATGTACTCTGAAACCAAAGTGGAATTCCCACTTAAATCAATATACTTCCCTCTTGCATCATCTTTTCCCTGTGCTTCTCATGTGCTGCTTGGTACAAAGATATCTTCTTATAATACAGAGGTGCCTGTTGGCATGTTAGTAATGTTACTTACTTACTGCCGGTTATGCCACTGGTGTTTAGGGCAACAATGAAGGCCTCCATCTCTGGCAGTGTTCAGGGCTCCCTTTATCATGTCATTAGTTTCTTCTTTGTTTTCACTACTGTCACTCACACAAGTCCTGGGTGGAGACTCAGGAATTCCATCCCACTCAGATGTAGAAGGATTCTTTATTTCTGTTTCTGTGACAATTTTGTTTTACCGGTCAGGGTTGTTAGCCTTGAGCTGAACCCACAAACCTGGAGGGCCAATGGATCACTCGTAGTCTGGCCTCTACCCTTTGATCGGTTTGGCATGGGTGACCCTACCAAGAGCCAAAGCATAAAGCCCTGACTCCAGTTAACATAGCTGTCTGGGTGATTGAGGCACGCAAACCTCCAAACCCTACAACAAAGTTGTGGTCCTCTTGGAGGATGTTACTGATGTCATAGCAACACTATTGGGCCTTCACTTCATATAGTTTATCCATCTACAAATATCCTCCATTATTTTGCCAACTGTAGTAAATCCTACTTGTTGACAATGCCTGACTTGAAACCTGTAAAGAATTTTTAGTGCAGTCTGTAATCTGTGCAAAACACTTCCCAAAGTTTCCTCCCAAATTTCTTATGCAGATGGTTCTGGCCGGCATCCAGCTGGAGCATTTCTGGATGACGTTATCCTTCCATGACCAATGACGTAGTAGCTCAGGCTGTAACCTTTCAAATTTGCTCTAAGCAAAATGTATGCAATCTAGCTGCTTTTGTCTTCAGTTAAATATGATTGTCATTTGCAAGGACTGCTGGCCAAATGGGGCAGTTACTTTTACAATTAAGTATAGTAGGCGGTGGGTCCTTGCGTGTTTTCTTCATTTCAGGGGAACCTGGTTGCATCTTTGCTCCTTCTCCACTAAATTAATACTTAACAAAAATGGTAAAAGAGGGTTGAAGGACATTAATTATGATAGAGGCAAATGAATAATGCTAGCATGTATTTTATCAGCTTTCGGATATGCTGCGTTTAATAGGAACTGGGAGCAAATTACACCAGAATTGTGGATTCTTGTAACAAAAATAATCTAAGCAAAAGGTCATTGGTTTCTATTTCACCTTTCATTAATGTTAATAGTTGACTATCACCATTTATCAAATTTATCAAGCTCATTCTGACTGCTGCGCGTTATACTTGTGGCCAATGAAGCAAATAAAAATGCAAGAAAAAGTCATAAAAGAAAACAATAGATATTTTTGAAAAAAAAGTAGGTGATTTAACAGCTAAATTCACCACCAAGTATTGTGCTGAACTCCCATTATCTGCTTTGTTGTCACTCTACATCAGGTCCCAATAAATTGCACCTGCCTTTTTATTTTTTTTAACTCAATATGGGGATGTGGGTATTACCAGCTAGGCCTGGATTTAACTGCCCATCCCTGGATATCCTTGAGAAGGTGATGATGAGTTACCTCTTGAAAAGCAGAAGTCTTCGAAGTGTGTTCTCATACATCCCAGGCCTGGATGTGGAGTTGCGAATGGTGCTGAACAGAGTGCAATAATCAGCAGACATATGAACTTCTGATCTTACAACCGTTCAGTGAAGCTTATGAAGGTCATTATCAAACCAGTTGAAGATGCTTGGACCTAAGGCACTACCCTGAAGTACCAAGGCTTCTCTAACCCCTTCCAAACCAACTTGTAAAGAATCTAGAAAGTGGTTAAAACCTGACAGAAGAGCTTATGACCCTGTGCAACGAGGGTTGGGGCTATGGTCAACCTCTTAAAACAATTTCCACAAACAACTGGCCCCATTATAAATATGATGGTAGAGACTGTGCTGGTATAGTGTGTGCTAAACTGTAGGTCAATTAAAGGTTGAGCATTTGAGCTTGTTTTACTCTGACTGGACTCCATTATGCATGTCTCAGAAAGAAAATAAACTTTTCCATTCGACACTTAGATTTTATAGATTTACTTACACAGGAGACCATGATCTTGAAGATGAAATGTTAATAAGAAAGTTTGAATAAGGAGTATGATGAATGTGGATGATTTTGATTTGGGATTAGAATGTTAAATAAATGATATTGGATCAATGCCCTATTTATATCTCTTCTAATTATCATTGGTATTAACTTCAGTGACTCCCAAATTAAATTATTTGGATGTGGAATGGTATTAGTGCATACATTCCCCACTACTGCAAAATACAGCACACAAATCTGTAACTTTTACATTGGTACGTTAGAAGTATAATAGAATGGTTTAAAGGCTGTATTTGTTTTCTGGTATCAGAAGAAACCAAATGGGATTATTTGTTTTAGCATTATCTTTTTCAAGTAGCAAATTTTAATAGAATTGTAGGAGGACCACTAATTCTTGCCAAGAAAATTGCTTCTGAGTTAGTGGGATTGATTTCAGACTTCCCCTAATAGCAACTAGTTAAGTCCTGCAATGACTTTGACTAAGCAATAGTTTCAGACCCAGCCCTAGAGCTGTGCAAGTAGTGTGTGCTTGACGAAAAGGCCAAAGGAATCAAAGGGTCTTGATGGAGTGGGCTAGAGGGGTGATGGATGGAGTGGGCCCTTCTTTCAGGTAGATTGGATAGACTGCATTGTGGGATACTCGGTGCTGCATTAGTCTGTCAGAGGGTTGGAGTTTGGCCTAAGGTTGGTATTGGAGAGCATTGGGATGACTAGATGACTAGAATGGACTGTGAGGGTGATGGTGCCTGAGAATGAGGGGGTTTTGGTGATGGAAGCAAGGATAGGATTTAAAATGGCCTCTGGCTTGTTGTAGACTATGATGGAGGGGTGCTTGGAAAGGCTTGAGGTTTAGAGTGGGTTATAGAGAAAGGCTTTTATGAGGAATGAATGGGGGAATGCAGGGTCCTGTGGAATGAAGTGGTTGAAAATGGAGCAATCGCAGTGTGGACATTGGAGTAGGTTTTGGGTTTTGGCCAGATATTGCTGGATTTGAGGAGCCCTGGATGGATGGTGCTGGAATGAGGCATGGGTAGAGTGAGGCTGCTCATATAACCATGAAGCCAACGAAAACTCAGAAACAACGAGCTTTGGCTCCAGAATTTTAGCAAAACATGCTCTCCTTTTCACGAGACTGTTGGAGCGGCTGAGCAGTTTTTTGGGACAAGAGAGAACTCTTAATACATTCCTTTAGAAGCCTTTAGGATATTAATATACCTATATAAACAGCTCATAACTTGGAGAAATCCTGGCTATGGATTGTGTTCAGTGTGGCCAAAGGCCAATTTTCTATGTCATGATATTTAACTGGATGCAACAAGAGGGCCTCTAAATAGGCAAATATACATAAATTCCTCAGTACATGAGGTGTTGTCTACTCATTAATCCAAATTAAAAGTTCTGACTATATCATAGTGTGTGTGTGTGTGTGTGTGTGTGTGTGTGTGTGAGAGAGAGAGAGAGAGAGACTATGTAACATGCCAGAGGAACATTGTTTCATTTAGCTGTATACATTTGTATAGTTGAGTAACAATAAACTTGAACTGGAACGTTCTCAGACTAGTCCATAGCATGATAATCCAGTGTAGAAATGTCAGTTTATATTGATTTCTCTGATTCTACTACATTTTTATAACTTCACTACCCTCAAATAAAACTTAATCCCAATTCTATTGTCACGAGATATCCACAGGAAAATCAGAGGTGTGTTTACTTGTAAGAAGGAGGCAGAGACTAACCAAGAAGTATCTTCTTTACTTAGGACAGTTTTCTCAGTGCAGTCACAGCAGCATTAACTATAGTATTTAAGTAAATAACCACATATTGACTGGGAAAGTTTTTCTTGCAGCTATCTAAATAAGTTTTGCAAAGATGTGTCAGGTGAATTCTGTATATAATAAACACATAGCTAACTATGTTACTTGGATTTATGCTGTGTTTGCATTGCCCCTAATTTCAGTCTAACTTAAATTTATTTTCAACAAGATAATTTAATTAATCTGCATTGCTGTCAGCAGCTATTTTGAATTATGATCACAACTGCCCTCATGTGGGAAATTATAGAACAGCAATTTGATCTTTTTTTACTTGACAATCTTTAAGATATTGCTGGACATAAAATTCATCACATCTATGTTTTGAGGTGTTGCGACCATTTCCTGTTGAGGTCTCACCTCTATGGTAATTGGACCAGGCACCACTTAGCCCAGTTCATCTCCAACCCCACTGCCCTTCCACACCTGGCACAACCTACCTGTCTTCTTTTACCCCTACACAGTCCACTAATCATCTCGGGCTCCAGTCTCTTTCCTGTCCTTCCAAACTGGCCACCTACACGCTCCACTCCCGGTTCTGCTGCAGGGTTTCGATCCAAAACATTGTCAATTCCTTTCAGTCAGCAGATGTTGCTCAACCTGCTGACCTGCAGTCTCTTGTGTCTACTTTACATCTCAGCACAGGTGTCATTTCCCAATCATGATTCACGCATGTGGTGCTCATTATTTCCTTTCAGTCAAAAGTTAGATCAACTCGTAACTTTCCTGTCCCATTCACAATGAAACATTGGGCCAACCACACAGCAGGGTGGGAATCACATGTAAGTTAAAGGATCTACACTAAGATAGTAATTTTATAAGCACTAACATTGCTTGCCTATCTTTATTTGCTGAACTTTTCACCTTAAGCTGCATTAGTTCACATCATGGCATCTTGGAACTGTGCACCTCAGCGTGAGCTGCTGCTGTCGACGATTCATTCGATCCTATTGCTTGGTGTGGATTGAGGCTGCACATGATTTGCTTGCACTGCTTTTTGGTGCCGGGAAAGTCTTCAGGGAGAAGTTGAAGAGCCATTTCCCTCTTCCATCCCCTTACTATTTCTCCCCACTTCCCCTCTCTTTTCCCTGTGCAGGGCCAAGGAGAGTACATTTTAACTGAAATTACTTGAACCGCTTCCCCCCACCATCGAATGGCCAGCATACAAATAACAGAGCTTCAAAAAAGCAGGTTGTGCTGTACTGATACTAAATAATAAAGACGTAAAGACTGCTTAAAGTGAGGATGTCTCCATTTTGCAAAATTTTCAGAGACTCCTGATTTGGCAGTGCAGACCAATTTGTCTGCAGACCACATTTAACTAAATAAGGGTGAAATTAAATATTTATGAGCATCTTACCAATCTCCCAAGCGTATCCTGTACTCTGATTCCAGTATTAAATATGCAGGGAAGAGGCCATAATTACGGTGCAGGGAGTGGAGCGATCACATAGGGATCTCTGCAATGTTGATCATGAGCCAAGGTGAACGTAAGACGTTGGAGAAGGACAGAGGACTCAGGTACTCCACTTGTTCTATCGTCTTCTTCCTCGCTGGGTGACATGCATCACCATGGTCTCAAGGAATAAAAGATCTTTTCTTAGCAATGATAAATTGAAGCAACGTCCAAAAGTCTTTCATTGAGCAACTTGTAAACTTTAGGTTTTGTTGTTTTTATGTTGTTATGCTGTGGGTTAACAGATCTTTTGAGAAAAGCAGGATAATTAATGCCTTGCTGACAGGACAATTTATTTCAGGAACACAGAAAAATTATACCTTGCAGAATTATCATTATATCTCAAGCTACTTATCTGCAATTTTGAATGTGCCTATTTAGATTGAATTGAGAAGTTGCAGAACGATGTACAGTTACAAACATTTAATATCAGTTTGAAGATTAACTTGTAAATAAAGCAAGTCAATCCTTACTTTTCATGATGAGGGAGTAAGATTATTTATATCATTTAATATCAGCTTCCTAGCCACATGGAAGCAATAATATTCTGTTTTCAACAGATTACGTTATTATTAACACCAGGAGTGTAGGAAGGAATTGAGGAAAGGGTGTCCAGTAACATATGTCATTAATTAGATATATATCCTCAATCAAGTTGGAAGTGTGAGGTGATTCTGGTGCAGTGAGCTCAACAGGGAATCCAAAACCTGGAGAAAGAACAGACTAACAGAGAATCTCAGGAATAATTGATTTTAAAGACTAACAGGGAACAGAAGAACATCAGAAAGATAAATCTCATGAACTGGAATTAAAATAGGAGAAGAAAGCAAAATGAAGGAATACAATCAGATTAAGAGAGAGGAAAAATGTGATGAAGAGGAAAAAGAAGAAAAAATGTAAGGGTTTTAGTTTTAATTACATGCTCGAGTGAATTATTAGCTATAAGGTATAGGAGTTCACTCACTTTTTGCTGGCTTGCTTGGTTGGTTGACACGGCAAGACTAGAAATTTTTCTATTAAAATGCAATTTTGCTGTTTAAAGACTAACCCAGACATTCTTTGGGTAGTCTAATTGGCAAATAACATGCAACTGGAATGATTTCTTAAAATACATCACTGGGGGCCAGATGCTTTTTCTACTCAGAGGAACAAAAATTGTCTAGCAACCAACGGTTCTAGAGAATTCGCCAGTCATGTTGTACCTCTTTCTTGTTATAAGCTGCTGGATAGTTTACATGGTGTGTACAGTGAACCTATCATTAACTTAGTGCTACCTTTTGACTCCAGTTCTTTCTATGATTAGGCAGTGACAGCACTTTCACCTCAAAAAGTACATTTGCCCTGGCTACCCACATACACCTGCACAGGATAACGCTGTTAACAGTAGAACCTCTCCACCAACGAGAGCCCACTGTGAGCTTTACCATCTCAACAGCAGCCATCAGGCAGAGTCTGAGCTAAATTCCCGCTCAACCTTTCTGTTAGCTATGAGAACTTGCCAAGATATTTCTGAATGCTCAGAGGGAATAATCCTTAATGAGCACCAGTGCTGTGAAGCCTGCGATGAATTTTGATTGCAAATCTGACATTGTGTCAATTATATTATCACCCCGATGGCCAAAAATGCAGCTGAAGCAAAGTTGTTTCTCTGAAGCATGTCACACATGTTCGGCCACTGGAGTGGAACAAGAAGTGATGTAGCCAACAGAACTGGTGGCACTGAGACAGTGAAAGTAACAACGATATGGTTGGAGAAACCATTACCTATGTCTACAGTAATCAAATTTACGTACGGTACCAATCTAGGAAGGAGAATGGAATTGGAGAGAGAATTGTCGAACCTAACGAATGAAGGAACAAAATATCTAAACGGAAAGAATGGAGGGATGCGAATTATAATGCAGGCAAAAGTAAACTCATTCTCATTCTTTTTTCCACACTTAGCTAAAATGAGATCACATCTCATCCTTTAAATTACCTCTGTTTACTCCATGAGTGTGATGGCCATATTGCAGAAAGGATTCAGGCCCTCCAGAGCCACAGTGAAAAGACGTTGAATGCATCTGATGCCTTGTTTGCTGATAAACTGAAAATAAAACTAGAAGACATTAGAAATTACTAGTGAGTCATGCAGTATCTGTGGATAGAGAAATAGGCCCTCCAGAGGTCAGGGACAGCCATGGATGTTGCGCCCTAGCTGTCCATGTAGTCGATACGCAAGCCAGGGCAGTGTGATATGGAGAGCAAGCTGTTGCCCGTGCAGCAGGCTCCCCCTCTCCATACAGCTGATGAATTCAAAGCAATGGTAGAGACCAATACAGTTTGGAGCCAGTGGTGTCGCTGCAGTTGCCAGTCAGTGTTGAACTCAACGCAGGGCTGCTTTAGGGACTCCAGTTCCAGATTTTCCCTCAGGCTTTACTCCAGAAGACTTCCCCATGAGTGGGTACAGCTGCAAGGCAGTGGAGGTTTGAGATTTGAGATTTCCTTCTCCTAGATAAGCTGCTGACATGGCAGATGGGCCTTATGTAGAAATGATTCCATCAGACTTTGTAGCTAAGCCACATGTGAAGGCCAGGAATTGGACTTGGTTGTCAGAGGCTACACCATTTGGAGCATTTAATAGTAGTGGGAGCTCATATCCACTCCTCCCATTCCATCTCCACCCCGCAACCTGGCCATGACAACCTTAAGGAACTGGATAGAGAATTAAGACTTGCGATTGCAGGTAGGTGATCTTTCATCAGAGCTGTTAGTGACTGTTTTAGCTGCGAGCCTGTTCATGAATACTGTCTGAGCTGCAAAGCTAATAACATTTTCTGTTTTTAAATTAAGTTTAAGGGATTGTACATAGAACATTTAAGAGCACAAACTCAGTAAGCCTATACCAGAGAATGGTAGGACATCCAATGCATTAGCAATTTTATTTCTATTAATGCGCCTGACTTTCAGAATTTATTATGGTCAGAAAAGCAAATTTGTATGTTCAACATGCGTGCTGCACTTTTACAAATATGTTAATTTTCTTTTCAGATCGACTATCAGGTTCGCTGTAAAATATCTTTTTCAGTTTCTTGCTCAGTCTTGGAGCTGGCACAATTTGATTACTGTATTGTAATTATGATACATATAGTCATTATCTTTTTTAATTGGTTTGTTCATATCTTAATGTGCATCTTGGACATCTGCCCAATAATGTGTATCAATTTGATACATACTTCATACGGTCAGTACTCAAAATTATTTTAAAATATCTTAATATAAGACAGCTTAGCATGCCAAAATGTCCAGTGAACCAATATGATATTCATGAAATTAAATTCATTTGAGGTTATGACCTACTTTATTAATATTTCCTTTTATAACATACTATTTTTAATAGAATGCAATATGACAGAATTGTTATTTGCATTTTTATTAAAAAGTCAAACAAAATGCATTGTTATTAATTTTTTTTTGCAAATGGAACATAGATTTATATTGCAATTTGAAAACCTTAGTGACCTCTTCCATCTTTTGCAGTTATTGTAATACCTGTGAATTCTAATATATTAATTGCACAGCATTCTCATTGTAGGAAGGAGGAAATGTACAAGCACACAACAATATTCATAATTTATTTGGAAAAGTGATATGGAATTACCTATACTTTAACTATATGACAAAGCACTGGCCAGATGATGTTTGGATTCAAGCTATGCACACAAAATGCTGGAGGAACTCAGCAGGCCTGGCAGCATCTATGGAAAAGAGTACAGATTACGTTTCAGGCTGAGTCTCTTTGGCAGGACTTTGGATTCAAGCTACCTGATTATAAAATGGTGCATAAATGGCAAGTGTTGGTCTTGTACAAACTTCAAAGGGTAGGTTGCTGCTAAAGCCGATGGTCTATCAGTCAAAATGTTCGTATTTGTTGAGATCAAGTAGATTACATTTATTGGAGCAGTTCATCACATTTCCATTTAACTGGCTCTGGCATTACAGTAGCCTCCATTTGCAATAATGAAAAATCTATGTGGTGCAGGCTAGAAGTAAATAGTGCTGATGAGGTAAGCAGAAGACTAAATCTGAAAACCAGCTATCATTGTACACGATCCTGCTGCTAGATTAGCAGAAAGTATTATGATTTATGATTTATAATTTAAATTTTTAATATTTACCAATTTTTACTATTTTTAATATTTAATATTTGTAATCCAGGAAGCAGAAAGCGCAGAATCAAATATCGCTGTGATGATTGTACATTCTAGTATCAATTGTTTGGTGACAATAAAGTATAAAGTATAAAGTATTATGCTCTTGGAAAGAACTCAAGGACTGTTGCAATCATAACCAAATTAATTTCTGACTATCCAGTTTTGCTGCTTTTCAAGGGCAGGGGCATAAGCCATACCTCTATAACTAATAGAATTATGGGCCACATTAGTCACTGAGAAGTCACATGATGACAAATGTTTTTTTGTTTCTAACAAAATCCCAGTCATTTCAATCAAAACCAAACACTGAAAAAAACACATTTTCTCTCACAGCGTGATCCTGGGAAATCCAATGGCTTTGCTAACATTTATTTTCTCAATATTATAACTGTGAATATATTTTTTTCTGCTGTTTTTTTCAGATTTAAAGGTATCTGCTTTTTGTTCTATGGCTAGGTCAACAAGGAAAGTTGAGATCAAAGTTATAACTCTGCATTGCTCCTGTTATTGACTCTGATCCACGTGAGGCAGCTATAAATGTGGTCTCAGTCTTTGTCAAAATCTTACTCCAAGAAACTTACAATGATTGTTAACTTAATCTTCGCCTTGAGGCAAACATGTTGAATATAATGTAAAAGTCAAATTCTGTAAATTAAAGCATTGAACGTTCTAATGTTAAGTCTCTATCTATTATGTTAGTGTTATATTTCCAGTATATGATCAGACTTGCTGATTTATCTTGTTTTTTTTTAAATAGATTGTCATGTTTTCTCTCAATCACTTGATTTGGAATACATATGGCATATTTCAATGCTTTATACAAGCCAAATTGTAGATATTTTAATTTGTGGAGGTTTTGGGATAGTATGGTATGTTTGACTGTTTGTAGGACTGGCATTTAGTAACATAGCCACTGAGGTGTGGGATGTTGCCTAGGGTGAGCTGTCTTTGATTAGTCCCTGAGCAGCTGGGCTTCTGTTGCCACCATCATTTGGGGATTAGGCTGATGGACAGACATAGCAGGATGGGTGGAGGGGCGGTCAAGCAGTCATTGCTTGCCATGGTGGAGGTGTGAAGCACCCTCCCAAAATGAGGACGGATTTATCCCCAGGAACTGGGAAAGAATGGACCTCCGTCCAACAATGCACCCAGAACATAATGGAGAGTGCAGTCTGCAAGCATCCAGCAGACAAAGGGGAAGGTTTTTGCAGTAGGTTCAGAATGGGGGTGGGGCAGGAGGCTGAGGAGGACGTAATAGCAGCCAGCAGACTCAGGGGCAGTTATTAATTGTGGATGGAGAAGTGAGGACGGAACCAGGGCTTAGAGAGTGGGGAGGCAGTGGGAAAGAACAGATGGAAGAATGAAAAATTAAATGATGGTGGAGTTTGGAGAAAAGTGGGGATTGTCTTTGAAGGAGGGGTGCAAGAAAGGGGAACGAGGTGCAGGAGGCAGTGTGGGCCACGCAATCCAAGATGGCAGAACCAGAGGTCTAGTATGTGGGCTGTCCTGATGGCCTCCTGACAGCTCTTGCAATGAGAAGGACTTTGCAGCTGTCCTTCCTGTCAGCTAAGCTAAGAAATGTAATGTTATCTAAAATAAAATTAAAAAGAGAAATCCCTGAAACAATGGTGAGTAAACTAAATCATAAAAATATAATAATATAAAAGAAAAGGAAGAAAAACCTTATGCTTCAGTTAATTTTTTCATGAAGAGTGGTGACTCCATCCCAGTGAATAGGGTTGCTCTGGATACAGTGCCCCGGTCTCTCAGCTCAGGATCCCAGAAACTGCCTCGGCCTGAATGGTGAACCCAGCAGTAGTGTGAAAGATTGGATGCCCCAACATCTGACCTCCGGCACATATGGAATTTCTACACTGCAACGCATGGGTGCATAAGCTATGAGGATGTTGGTTTTTTTTTCTGTGTTTCGTGGATGTCTGCAAAGAATAAGGATTTCAGGCTGTATACTGTATACGTTTTCCAATATTAAATTGAACCAATTCAACCATTGAACCATTGCAGTAAGGGAACAGTTGGCACTCTGTTCTATCCTGCTGACCAGGTAAATTACAACCCAACCTATTGACTTTCTGAGCTTCTCTTAATGCTGCCTGGCACCTGTACACAGAACCCCGCTCTACAACCTTACACTAGAGATAGCACCAGCTGCATTGGAATACTCATGTTACTGAATTATAGCCTCAAGCTTGAGTCCCATCACCTTCTGATTCAGGGACTTCGAGCTGTGCTGTCCCTTGAAAAGCTTCGTAGAGCAAGATGTAAGTTTCTCCATCCTGCAGCATGCATTTCAGAATATCACAGATAAAGTCCTGGGAACTTCTCTGTGCTCTTATCTGCAGGTGCATGCCAATAATTCAAAGAAGAGAAACCAATTACATACCTTATATACCAAACAGTACCACATTGTCAGTCTTGTCATTACTGAAGAAACAGACTCAAATTTTACAATTGTTTTGTTATTTTACTTTTTCAATAATGATTTAATTGGAATTGATCTTTTTCCACAGCACAACATCTGAATACTATATTACCAATTTCTGACATATTTGATGCTTTAAATTTCATGAGACAAACCTTGGAATTCCTGAGTGATAGCTGGATTATATCATGGTGATACTTTTTGAGATAGATTCAGCTTTTTTATAAGTACTGCCCTTGAAAAATATCATTCACAATTTTTTTTATTTTTGAAAAACTGAACCATCCTGTAATCCTCCACAATATCCCAACTCCTCTGGGCCTTTAAGCACATATGGATCAATTTTTCAGTTTGGAATTAAAAACTAGATTGCACAGTACTGTGCTGTATGACTTTCTTCAGGATATTTTAATAATTTTTTTGTGCATACTATGGCTTAAGGATACATCATAAGTGCAAGAGGAAAATTTGACTAAAATCATCCATGAGTACTTCGACAGATATAGTCTGTGGTTAAATAATGCGGCAGAATAAAAGACATTTTATGAACTGGGAAGTCTGTTCTACTGGAAGGATCATATGATCTATCATGGTGCTTGCAAGTTTGGGGTTTGAGACTATGGTATACATTGCCTTTGTACTGCAGCCACTGATTTAAGGTACTTTTAACATAATAAGCACTTTTATCATAACCTGTAAGGCCTGCAATATTGGGGAAGTAGAGTGAATATCATTCATATGCTAGAAATATGCAGAGCAAAAAACTATAATACTAATCCATAGACAGTACTGTGTTCTTGTCTCCATTGACAACAATGTGGAAAATATTATTTATTAAATGCACACTGGGAGCAAACACCCACAGCCACCCCACTCCTCACATCACTTCAACATCTATGTTATTTAAAGGAATCATTGATTTCTTTTGTTGGTTTGTTGGTGATTGACTGACAGGAAGGTTTATATTGATTCATATCTGCATCTTTTGAGCACTTTATTTTTGTATTCTGTTCCTATTTATCACAGTAGTGAGCAAGAAATTTAACAAAACACTGGCCTGGAAGTCCTTTATCACCTATAAATGTGCATTATATGGGTATTGTATGGAAGACCAATTCTCATCTTTCATAAGTATTCACAACTGTAAGTCGCATCATGTTTGAAATCACTATGCACAAAAGACCAAGAGTTGCATGTTTAACATACTCAGAGGCCTCCTCTTGGGTCTGGGTAGCAAGCTGTGGTGAAAAGGCCTGCTAGGAGGAAGAGGAGGGGGAGAGTTAGGTGGATCCTAAGAATCTCAAGGGAGCTGTTGAGACACTGAGGGAGAGATTGCGGTTTGAAATCAGCTGCGGAAGAATAATTAAGTTTAGTATTAATTTTTTTGAGTTGGGATTGCTATGGGTGTCATCAGGATCCAAGGAAGAGCTGCCATGAAGGATGTCTTTTACGTTCAGTGAACTACTTGAAGTTGGTTCCCAGCAGAGGACTCCATGCACCGGGACTTAATCAGTCATCAAAATTCCAAACAGTCTTGAAAAACCTTGTAAGTACCTGCTTCTGTAGTCAACATCATTCACAGTTCATGCAGAAATGGTGTCCGTATTTTCAATGCATACCTTTGTCCAAGCAGTAATGCATCTGATGTATCAAGGACCAGGAAGGAAATTGTAGACTTTGTGAATTGCATAAGCCACAGGAATGACCTTTCAAGAAATCCTTCTCTGCAGCACACATAAATATTGTGCTATGTGACAGAACCCCTGGGCTGTTGCCTTTTTGCATCTGTGAGTGTGAGGCCCAGGTTTTAAAATAGTCTACTCAGTTTGCGTGGGGTTACCTCTGCTTGACAGACTTTAAAGGTTATGAATGCAGCAATGAAATGCAAATCCTCTGCAGACAACAACCAGCAACGCAAAAGCTTTCAGATGTATTTGGGTATTACTAGTAAATTAAATACTGTCTCAAGAGTAAAATAATTTACCATATTTATGGCTGTCTCTGTGTTGAATTTTCCTTTGATTTACTGCCTGCTTTTTAGCTAAATATGAGTTGTAAAATAGAGCATGTTATGACTGTCATTTTCACATTATTATCAGATTAGGGGACCAAACATGATGTAATGAGGAGAACTAGATGTACATCAATCTAAGTTTTCATTAGATCGTTATGTACAACAGGACAATACACATGCTTCACAGAAGAAAGAGCTCATTAAAGACAGAATTAAATAATGACAGAATCAATGGATCAGACCACAGCTTTGCAGTCCCGTCATATCCGGTTATAAATGCTTGTAGAGAATTAAACAATGAAACCAACACATGTTTGTAAAAGAGAGAGCTGAAATATTTGCTACCATCCCTAACCAGAATTGTTGAGTGGAATTTTAATTTTGACCTCCTTTTGAGGTTTCCACTTTCACAGATGCCAATTTTCAACTAATTGACTTCACATGATATCAAGGAGTGGGTAAAGAGATGGCTACAGCTCCTAACAACATCCCAGCTGTGGCGCTAAGACTTTGTGCTTCTCAATTAACCACACTTCTAACTAAGCTGTTTCAATCCAACTACAATGCTGGCATCTGTTTAACAAATAGGGACCTACAGAGCTTTTCTTCTGGAATGCATGTAGATCAGTTCACAAAAAGAAGACATTCCCAGTCCATCCATCAGCAATGTGATCATCGGGTGGCACACTTCACCATAGTCTACACACCAAAATCAGTTTGCCCTATGTCAGGATGACTCATTGCCTCCGACATCATTACAGCCTTGATCCAAGTATCAGATGAGAGTGACTGCCTTGTAACTCGAGGCAGCAGTGCACCTTCGAGAAGCCTCAGTGAAATTAAAATCCTTAGGTATTATTGAGTGGAGTCACACCATAAGACCATAAGACCATAAGACAAAGGAGCAGAAGTAGGCTATTCAGCCCATCAAGTCTGCTCCGCCATTTTGTCATAAGCTCTGAAGAGCGGTTGCATAGTGACTGAACAATGCTCTGTTCTAGCTGAACCTCCATAATGATGTAACCCATACTTGTGTGCAACTGAGGCAGCACAGCTTCAGACCTGGGTTTGTTGCCCAGCAAATAATAATTGCTCCAGACAGTACACGTCAATGACTGTCGGCAGAAGATTCAAGTTCCAGGGACATTGGTTTAGTTGCTAGAAGATAAACACTGCAGAAGGAGGAGGTGTGAAGGGAAAATATTTTTAAGTAGAGTTTGGTTAGAAGGGGTGTATGGAGTTGCACATTCCCTATACATCACTGGCACATTCCTCCCCACCATTGGCAGTGCCTACATATGGCGCAACTTCAAGGCAGCATCCATCATCAAGCATCTCCACCACGTGGGCCCTACCGCCTTCCTGCAGCTACTATTCAGCAGGAGTACCACCAAGTTCAAGAACAGCCACTTCCTTTCAACCATTCAAATATTGAACTGGCCTACATACCTCTCATCACCACATGAAAGAAACACATGGACCACTTTTCACTGCAATAGACTTTATTTTTACAGTCCACATATGCATACATACAATAATGCACATTGACAATAAACTCGACTTTAACTTCCACTTATTCAAAAAAGAACTTGAGAGAATGTAAAATTGAGTTCCTAGGGGAAAGAACTGGAGTATAGGATGGAATAATTTGCTTTGTTGAAGCAGCATGGACTGCAAACTACTGACTGTAGTTCTTCTGTGCTAAGACAATGGTTCTGTAATTTCTTACAAGCAAGTGTCTAACTACCTACTGTCCTTATTCAGTAGCATTAACTTTACCAATTTCACTCCATTAGCACCATCCTGGAAATTGGCATTGGCAGAAATTTAACTGAACTTACTGCATAAATACCATGATCATAAATTCAGGACAGAAAGCTTTGGTATCATGGGTCAAGTGACTCTACAAAGCCTTTCTAATGCAAGTCAAGAATACCTTTCATGTGTCCAGATGAATATGACTTCGAGACCTCTCAGGAAAATAGTCAGTATCCAGAATATGTGAGTGGCATCTTGAACATTCTGCTCCTTTATACCACTGCACGCAATGATTCCACGCACTGCAGCATCTTACCAAAACTTCTTTTACAGGATCTCCGTTACTCACGTGACAATACTTGGGGACAGCATCACTTGCAAGTTTCCAATCTGACTTGGAAATGCATTGCAATCTTTATTGTTACCGCATCAACATTCAAGAGCTTCTTTCCCAACCAAACCTTTGTACCCATCCATTATTTATTTATTCATTCATTCATTCATTTATTTACTATCATCATCATCATCATCATCATTTATTTATTTATTTATTTCTCTGTCTCCTTTTTCTCCCTCTGTCCTCACTATACTCTTTGCCCACCCTCTGGGCTTCCCCCCTCCCCCTTTCTTTCTCCCCAGACCTCCTGTTCCATGATCCTCTCATATCCCTTTTGCCTATCACCTGTCCAGCTCTTGGCTCCATCCCTCCCCCCCCTGTCTTCTCCTATCATTTTGGATCTCCCCCTCCCCCTACCACTTTCAAATCTCTTACTATCTCTTCTTTCAGTTAGTCCTGACGAAGGGTCTCGGCCTGAAATGTTGACTGTACCACTTCCTAGAGATGCTGCCTGGCCTGCTGCGTTCCACCGGCAATTTTTATGTGTGTTGGTTGAAATTCCAGCATCTGCAGATTTCCTCATGTTTAAGAACATTTAGCATGTGGAGTCTGGTGGTTCAGGAGAGCTGCTCAAAGGAACTTAAGTGTGGACAATAGAAGTTGATCTCACCATTGATGCCTGCAGTTGGTGAATGAATACATTAAAAAGAAAACTTGGATTGGTAATGGTTACTTTTGGAAATCTATTATAAATGAATGCCCTTTGAAAAACCAACAATTGCTCCCGAACATACAGAGGTAACTTAAATGTTTTAGTGCGGTCAGTCATGGTGACTTCTCTATCTGTTCAAATTATTACTGTCATTATGACAGTGTATCTGAGTTGAAGAGATGGTAATAAAAGAGTATTGTACACTCCTTCTATAATTGCAACAGCTGAAGTTTGACCAATCAAGTTTTGGGAGGCCTGAGGAATGTTTTAGGAGTTAAAGTGCCCCCATATGATCACCTTTGCAGACACCTAACCGTTGACTTGTAAACATTGACTTTCCGGTGAAAATTCCTTCAATCCTATCCTACAAAGAAGAAAGGAGAGTGGATGATCTTAGACTGAGGCGTGACAAAAGGCCGCAGCTCTTGATTGTTCTGGAGAGAGTCCAGAACAGATTCACTAGGATATTGCCTGGAATGGGAGAAGTTAGTTGAGGCGAGACAGGAAATAGTTTGGCCATGTTTTCTTTGGAGCGAGGGAAGCTGAAGAGTCTGATACAAGTATATAAGAGAAACTTTATGGTGTGCTGGAGACTAAGGGGTAACCCAACAGAAAGACATAAAATTGTCTTTCTACTTTCACATCTAGGCATAAATGTGGTACTGTTCATCTCCCAGGGTAGAAGTGCCAAATACTAGATGGCATAGCTTTAAAGGGAGAGGGGAATAATTTAAATCAGGGGTTCCCAAACTGGGTGCTATGGAACCTTTGGTTAATTGTAGAAGTCTATGGACTCTTCGGCTAATGGTAGGGGTGCATGGCATAAAAAGGGTTGGGAACACCTAGTTTAAAGGGAATCTAGAAGGTAGGTTTTTATCACAGAGAGCTGTGTGGGTGCTTGGAATGTGCTGCCAGGAGAGGTGGAGGTGGAGGAACACACAGCAGCAATCTTTAAAAGGCATTTAGACAGACACATGAACAGGCAGAACATTGAATGAATTAGCCCAAATGCAGGTAGATTGTGTAAGTTTAATTTGGTATCAGGGTTGGAGCAGACATTGTGGGGTGAAGGGACTGTTCTTGTGCTTTATTCTTCAATTAAATAATATGAAGTGTAATAAATATTACTTCTGGAAATTTTGAACAATAAATGGTGCATGTATGCTTAGTATCTTATAACATTGTGGGGAGTGGGCAGAAATATATGAATTGTCTGAAGCTATTATTTGTACCATTAATTCAACAAGAAATTTTATTGCTTCCATCAGCAACCCAATAAATGCAGAATTTACGTGGCATTTTTACTTCAAATGATGGCATTCGCTAATATTATCATCATTAGGTGATGATTATTACCTTCTCCATTGTCTGAGCAGTTACTTACATTGCGTCTGTGCCAGTATAAGCGTTAGAATGAGACTGGCTGGCAGCGACAAAGGAAAGAATGAAAAAGAATGAAAGGCACTGTTGTGTGAAGCAGGTTTGCCTGGTGGTGGGTGGGATGAGTTTTTGGGTCATTGGTTTCTGACAGATTTCTTAGTCTATCTCTGGTACCTGAAATGATACTTATAATACCATTTGAATGTATAAAAGTCAATTATTTCCTGATATTGTTGGATGTTAGATAAAAGTGCTAAGATAATAAATTAATAAATAGCAATACTTATTCCTTATTCAATTCCATGTAACTTACTAAGAATATTTACTTTATGTAAACAATTTGGGCCGGGCATTCTGCTTACCTTGCGATGAAGCTTTTTTTGTTCAAACTTCTTGGAATAATTTTCCTACGTGTGATTTTCGAGTGAAATCATGTGTAAAATGGGGAAAAAATAACATTAATTCTGTGGAAATTGGACTGAAAGCAAAGAAAGATACTAATTGAAGGGATTAATTGCTAGTACTACTGGATTTCGTTTCTACACTTGACAGAATTTCATTATTTCATTTATTCTATTTAATCTTTTTTCCCAGTGCTTAATTCTACCCATCCATTTCAATACTTATATATCTTTGTTTTAAACCTTATTTTTGCACTTTAATTTTAGTTCCTGGATTCTTGTAAGACTTCATTAATTACAGATGGAATGATCCAAATAAACTTATGTTCTATGTTTCAAAGTGTACCTTCAGTAGATTAACTCTTGTTTATAGCAGATAGCTAACAAAGTATTTGCCAGCAATGTGTTTCTTAGTTAAGCAACACACATCAAAGTTGCTGGTGAACGCAGCAGGCCAGGCAGCATCTGTAGGAAGAGGTGCAGTCGACGTTTCAGGCCGAGATCCTTCGTCAGTAATTCTTAGTTAATCTATTTTTCCAAAGCATGGTATTCTGGTTGTTACGTACCCCATAACTGGGTTGCCAAACCAGCAGAAATGGATCACTCAGCTGGAGTCCGGATTACTGGAACTAAGAAAGTTTTATTAAAGAAATAAGCAACACAGTACTCTAATCGAAAGAATAATAAATGCAACAGTTCAGCAATGATAAACACACACGTCCACAGAACTAGGATAATAGGATCAATCAAGCTCTATCGTCGTCTAGGGGTAAATGACCAGTTTCAAAGTGACGCAAAGTTCAGTTCAATTGAGTTCGGTTCAGTTCACAGTAATCACTGCCGTGCCGTGGGAGAGAGAGAGAGAGCGAATGAATATTCAAATTGGATTCCAAACAGACCTTCGATATTCCTCACAGTCAACTTTCGGGCGAGCCCTTTGTAAAGTCTTCTGAGGTCATCGACTGTGACTTCTCCGTTTCAGATACGATTGTTCCCCTGCAGTGAACCTGGCACCCAGGCAAGGGCGGACACACACCAGGTTCCCGCCGATCGTACCTTTCCACCCTGTGAGTCTATGGCTTGGTCCCGCGACCAGCCCTCCAAAAACTCCCACCGACTTGTGGGAGGCGCACCGCTTCCAGGGTCTCGTTACCTGTGTTGTCGTGTGTGCTGCCTTAGCGAACCTGTCCTTTTTTATACCCCTGCTGGGGTACCGCCTGTCCATCACACTTCAAATAGTTCAGGGTTCAAAAAGGAGCCGATCTTGACAGTTCTCAGACCGGTGTCTCCTTCCGTTAAACTCTCTCGTCTCTTCATTAACATTTCCAAATGCTGCTCCATTGTCTTCCTTATCTCTCTTTCTCCTGAAGACAGGTGGCAGATCAACTGCTGATCCCACTGGTGCCAGCCCAGGACAGTTAACATCTTAGTCTATGTGTACTTTTTGTAACCCTCTTTCATCACATGGTAAATTGTCCCCCTCTTTAGGATCTTGGTGATTGGCAGTCTAATGGAAGGTAAAAAGATAGGCATAAATGTGAAACTATCATTTGGGCGATAATTGGGGAACTGCTTCGTGGAACTTCCCAGTGGCCAAACATTTTAATTTCGATTCTCATTTCCATTTCAACATATCGGTCCATGGCCTCCTCTTGTGCCAAGATGAGACTACCCTCAGGGTGGAGGAGCAACACCTTGTATTCTGTCTGGGTACCCCCTACCTGATGGCATGATATTAATTTCTCCTTCTGGTAAAAAAAAAATGATCACTCCCCCTCTTCCCTTCTTCTATTCCCCACTCTGCCCTTTCACCTCTTCTCACCTGCCTACCATTTCCCCCTGGGTTCCTCTCCTCCTTCCCTTTCTCCTATTGTCCAGTCTCTTCTCCTATCAGGTTCCTTCTTTTCCAGCCCTTTACCTTTCCCACCCACCTGGCTTCACTTATCACCTTCCAGCTAGCTTCCTTCCCCTCGCCCCACCCTTTTTATTCTGGCATCTTCCCCCTTCCTCTTCAGTCCTGAAGAAAGCTCCTGGCCTGAAATGTTGATGCCCAAGATGCTGCCTGATCTGCTGAATTCCTCCAGAATCTTATGTGTGTGGATTTCAATTTCCAGCATCTGTAGATTTTCTCGTGTTTACTATCAGTTATAGAGTGTTTTAAAGCATGTCATTATCTTAAAGGAGTTCAAGATAAGGTAAACAATAAGCTGAACTGAAAATAATAAATTCATGTTTTAATTTTGTGTGCTTCTTTGCTTTTCCTCACAGTTAGTGCTTGCAAGACCATAAAGCTGTCACATTGAAACTTGCCGCTAGAAGGCATACGAGTGACACCAGTCGTTTTCCAGTTCTCGAAAAGAGGCACGTTGGAGGTAACTGAACTCTGAGCACTGAACGGCTTTTGCAACACTCTTCAAATGAACATCTCACTGTTCTTTGTTGTGTTCTGGCTCAGAGGAAATCCTGACTTTGCTACTCAATCACACACCATGTCTACATTCTTTTCTCTTTAAATTGCAAAATACATTTGTTCCATTAAAATAAAACAATTCTGGTTTTTGTTTTTATTTTCCTGTGAATCAGGCAGAGCAGAAATATTCCTGTGCATCCAAGGTAGAAATTTTGAACACCAAACCACAGTTTTTCCTCCTGCTTGCTGTTGCTCTTGTCAGCAGTTCCCTTACGGGAGCTCTCTAAAATTAGTTCAAATTAAATGTGAATGTTTAGAGTCCTCCTCCATACTTTGCAGAGACAGTGAAGTTTAATATTGGCCCAGAACACCTCCCCACCAATCAATTCCTCCTATCCTGTATGTACAGGGTCGAAGCGCTTGGCAGAGATGGTGCTCGGTGCTTGGTGTCAGAGGGCTGGTCGGAGGCTCGAAGTTTTCGGACGGACTTAAGAGTCGGCTGTGGTCGGGTGCTTCCAGAGTGCTGCATTGGCAAGTTTGCGGCGCTGAAAGCTCATGGCAGGAAGATTTTTTTTCTTCCTTCTACCATCTGTGTGAGATGATGGGACTTTCAAGAGACTTTGAGACTTTATTTTTTACCATGCCCATGGTCTGTTCTTTATGAAATTACGGTATTGCTTTGCATCGTTGTAACTATATGTTATAATTATGTGGTTTTTGTCAGTTTTTTTTAGTCTTGGTTTGTCTTGTGTTTCTGTGATATCATTCTGGAGGAACATTGTATCATTTCTTAATGCATGCATTACTAAATGACAATAAAAGAGGACTGCGTGTCCTCATAATCTAATCTAACCTACCTGCCTGCTAGGCAACAACCCACCAGCCATCTGTTGTCTCAGCTCAGAGTTAGTGAGCCTAATAAAATGTCTTTTAGTAGTTTGCAGTTCATGGTTGTAAGTGACTGTCATAAGGAGGTGGCTGGGAATGGACCCAAGTGCAAGACAGAGACACTGAAGTATTAGGGACAGGACTAGGATACAGGGTGAGGGCTAGGACATGGACACGAAAACCGGGAACCCGGAACAGGACTGGACAAGAGAGCTAGGAGCCCGGGCATGGACTCCGAGCCAGAGACTGGACAAGGACTCAGTACCTGGGTCTTGCCTCTGGCTCGGACCCCAGAACTAGGCAAGGACGTGACTTGGCTGGCAGGCAGAACGAAGCTGGAGTCTTCAGACTTGAAGTGAGGCTGGAGACCAGAGACTTGAGGCGAGGCTTGAGACTAGAGGCTTGAGGCTTGGGTCTTGAAGCTTGGCTTGGGGCAAGGCTTGGCTAGAGACTTGAGGTGAGGCTTGGCTAGAGATTTGAGACTTGAAGCTCTTCCTGGGCAGGGCGCGGTACTCCTGGGCAGGGCGAACCACCCGCAGAGTAACGGCAATGCAGCCTGGCTTACCGGACAGAGGCAAGGGACAGGAAGGGACAGAACCAACCGTAGGGTAATGGCAAGACGGCCCGGCTTACCCGACGGAGGCAAGGGACAAGAAGGGACAGATCCAACGGCAGGGTAATGGCAAGATGACCTGACTTACCTGGTGGAGGCAAGGAACAAGAAGGGAGCTAGGTACAGGGTGGCTCCAAGACAAGACGGAAGTTACCTGCAAGACAAAGCAAGGCTTCAGGCAATGCAAGGTGAGGCTTGATATTAAGGGAGGGGAGGTGTTGGAGTTGTTAAAATACATTAGGATGGATAAGTCCCCGGGGCCCGACGGGATAGTCCCCAGGCTGCTCCACGAGGAGAGGGAAGAGATTGCTGAGCCTCTGGCTAGGATCTTTATGTCCTCGTTGTCCACAGGAATGGAACCGGAGGATTGGAGGGAGGCGAATGTTGTCCCCTTGTTCAAAAAAGGTAGTAGGGATAGTCCGGGTAATTATAGGCCAGTGTGCCTTACGTCTGTGGTGGGAAAGCTGTTGGAAAAGATTCTTAGAGATAGGATCTATGGGCATTTAGAGAATCATGGTCTGATCAGGGACAGTCAGCATGGCTTTGTGAAGGGCAGATCGTGTCTAACAAGTCTGATAGAGTTCTTTGAGGAGGTGACCAGGCATATAGATGAGGGTAGTGCAGTAGATGTGATCTACATGGATTTTAGTAAGGCATTTGACAAGGTTCCACACGGTAGGCTTATTCAGAAAGTCAGAAGGCATGGGATCCAGGGAGGTTTGGCCAGGTGGATTCAGAATTGGTTGCCTGCAGAAGGCAGAGGGTCGTGGTGGAGGGAGTACATTCAGATTGGAGGATTGTGACTAGTGGTGTCCCACAAGGATCTGTTCTGGGACCTCTACTTTTCGTGATTTTTATTAATGACCTGGATGTGGGGCTAGAACGGTGGGTTGGCAAGTTTGCAGACGACACAAAGGTTGGTGGTGTTGTAGATAGTGTAGAGGATTGTCAAAGATTGCAGAGAGACATTGATAGGATGCAGAAGTGGGCTGAGAAGTGGCAGATGGAGTTCAACCCGGAGAAGTGTGAGGTAGTACACTTTGGAAGGACAAACTCCAAGGCAGAGTACAAAGTAAATGGCAGGATACTTGGTAGTGTAGAGGAGCAGAGGGATCTGGGGGTACATGTCCACAGATCCTTGAAAGTTGCCTCACAGGTGGATAGGGTAGTTAAGAAAGCTTATGGGGTGTTAGCTTTCATACGTCGAGGGATAGAGTTTAAGAGTCGCAATGTAATGATGCAGCTCTATGAAACTCTGATTAGGCCACACTTGGAGTACTGTGTCCAGTTCTGGTCACCTCACTATAGGAAGGATGTGGAAGCATTGGAAAGAGTACAGAGGAGATTTACCAGGATGCTGCCTGGTTTAGAAAGTATGCATTATGATCAGAGATTAAGGGAGCTAGGGCTTTACTCTTTGGAGAGAAGGAGGATGAAAGGAGACATGATAGAGGTGTACAAGATAATAAGAGGAATAGATAGAGTGGATAGCCAGCGCCTCTTCCCCAGGGCACCACTGCTCAATATAAGAGGACATGGCTTTAAGGTAAGGGGTGGGAAGTTCAAGGGGGATATTAGGGTAAGGTTTTTTACTCAGAGAGTGGTTGGTGCATGGAATGCACTGCCTGAGTCAGTGGTGGAGGCAGATACACAAGTGAAGTTTAAGAGACTACTAGACAGGTATATGGAGGAATTTAAGGTGGGAGGTTATATGGGAGGCAGGGTTTGAGGGTCGGCACAACATTGTGGGCTGAAGGGCCTGTACTGTGCTGTACTATTCCATGTTCTATGTTCTATGTTCAGGCGAGGCGAGAGTTACCGGCAAGACAAGGCAAGGCTTCAGGCAATGTGAAGCAGACAAGAACTTCAGGCAAGGCGAGAGTTACCAGCAAGACAAGGCAAAGCTTCAGGCAATGCAAGGCGAGACAAGAACTTCTGGCGAGGCTAGAGTTACCGGCAAGACAAGGCAAGGCTTCAGGCGAGGAAACTGAAGGCAGTGGAAGTGAGACAAGGAGCAAGGACAAGAACAATCCAGCCACCACACCCTGGTCTCTGGAGGTATTTATGCAGCCAGCCCCAACGAGAATCAGCTGCCTCAATTAGTGCTCAACAGGAACAGAAGAAGGGTAGACCGGAAAACTTGGAGCAAGGGTCGATGGACCGGACCGTGAACCAGAATGCGGACTTCACGGACCGGACCATGACAGTGACATGTCCACTGTTAGTAGAAAGGGTAGGATTTACACCTGCTGCTGGACTAAGATCCAGCCTAATATTACAGATTTACCATCTAGTATCAATCTTTCCTGCTGGAAGGTACCTCTCAGATAGTTTCAGATCTCTCTAGTTTTCAACTGGAATTACATTAATGTTTACCCTGCTGATTTGCTGTCTAAATATTCACTTCTGCTGGCTTTCTGCCTTTGATCTTTACAAAGTTTTGCCATATTGAGCATTCACTATTTCCTTGGTTCTCTCTTGTAGGCACTTCCAGAGCCGTATTAACATATTTCCATGATTCCTCAGTGCCACCCTTTTCATGAAGGTATTCAAATTTTGAAACATCAACTGACAGATTTGATGCCAGTGGCAACACTTTTGCAATAATTATCCGTCTGGGCAGTTTGTGCTGCAGAGCAACTTCCTATCAGATAATACCGCAAACTGAACTCCTATCTTTAATACTTGCATCAGCTTTGCCATTGCACCATATGCTGCTTGTGTTTGCTTTCCTTCTCTGCATGTCTCTTCCTGTTCCTTCCCGTGGATTGCCAGCCCTGAAAAACACATTTTAGATCTTTCCACTAAAATCAAACCGTTTGAAATTAGAACCACCCTTTCAATTTTTTTTATGATTAGCTATAAGAAGCAAATAAATCATTAACACTATCAGAGCATGTTAATATGCATGATTTAAAGTGAAAAAAGGAACAAACACTACTTTAATTGGAATAAACAAAGCCAATGGATTTTTAATAATATGTGGTTTAATTTCCGCCCTTCCCATTATATTGCATCTGATTTCTTTGTAATTGGGTTCCACTGAATTTATTTATTAATGCATGCTTTATGTAGAACAGTGATAATGCAGTATGAGAAGCTGAAATAAAATATAGATGTGCTTATCATTGACTTGCCAAATCTTTTTTATTATTAAATTAACATGAGCAGAAATTTCTGTATAGTAGATTCAGCTTAATTGGGCCATCAGTTAAACAGGGCAGCCACTTATTTGGGACAACTCTTAAAGAACAAAAGCAAATCAAGAAAATAGCTGGGATTCCCTTCATTTATTTGGGACACTATGCAGTTTAATTGGGGCAGGAGTCTATTGCTAACTAGCATCAGAATCATGCACTTGTGTGGGTGTTAGACATTACACTGTGCTTGGAATGAACAGTTTTTAAATAGCATCAATCATGTGTGCTTGTGTTCAAAAAGTAGTGATTTTTGTCACTGGTAGTTGGCGAGAAATAAGCAGTAAGACAATTTCGAACTGTTTTACTCACTGCGGTTTCAAGCATTGAAGCCTGGAGATGCTAGAAATGGTTGGGAGAGAAAATGAAATTATTTCACTACTTTAACAAGTTAAGTACTACGAAAAATTTGAAGGTATCACCAATCATCTTTAATGTTATGAAGAAAATGAAGATTTGGAGGATGTAATTGTTGAAAATAGAATGAAGGCAGTCTATTATCTACACCGCCTCAACTCTAACACTCTCTCCAATTCAAAACTCACTCCCTCTGAATGTGCTGCTCTCCATTCTCTCTGGACTAATCCCAACCTCGCCATCAAACCCAATTAAACCTGTAGATAATGGGGCGGGGGGTGATGTAGTAGTCTGGTGGACTGACCTCTCTCTTGCTGAGGCCAGACGGCAACACTTCCTCTTACTTACCCCTTGACATACCCCACTAAGGCACATCAGACCATTGTCCCTCGCACCATCACTGACCTGATTACCTCTGAAAATCTCCCATCCACTGCCACCAACCTCATAGTTCATTTACCCCGCACCTGCCCTCTCTAGCTCCTACCCAAGATCCACAAACCTGACTGTCCAGGTGGACCCATTGTTTTTGCTTGCTCCTGCCCCACTGCACCTGTGTTTACACATCTCGACTCTACTTTATCCCCCTACTTTATCCTCTATTTGTGGTTTAGTACCTTCCAAACTACACCATGACACTTCACATGCTTTCAATCTTTTCAATGACTTTAAGTTCCCTGGCCCTGATTGTCTTATTTTCACTATAGATGTCTGTCCCTTTACACATCCATCCCCTCACCAGGAGGGCCATACGGCTCTCCGCTTCATTCTGGACAACAGACCCAATCAGCTCCCCTCTACCGCCACTCTCCTCTGTCTGGCAGAACTGGTCCTCACCCTCAATGATTTCTCCTTTGGCTCCTCCCACTTTCTTCAAACAAAATGCGTAGTCATGGACACGCGATGGGTCTCAGCTATGCCTGCGTTTTTGACATCTAGGTGGAAAAGTCCATGTTCCTGCATCGCTCCCCAACTCTTCCTACATTACATCGGTGACTTCATGCTGCTTCCTGCGCCCATGCTGTGCTCTTCAATTTCATCAGCTTTGCCCTTAACTTCCACTTTGTCCACTTCTGACACCTCTTTCCCCTTTCTCAATCTCTCTGTTTCCATCTCTGGAGGCAGTCTATCAATTGATAACTTTTATAAACCCACTGACTCTAACATCTATCTTGACTATACCTCTTCCCACCCTGTCACTTGTAAAAATGCCATTCCCTTTTCTCAGTTCCTTCGTCTCTACTGCATCTGTTTTCAGGATGACCCTCTTCATTTCAGAACAACCAAGATGTACCCCTTCTTCAAAGAAAGCGGCTTCCCATCCTCCACCATTAATGCTGCCCCAACCCGCATCTCTTCCATTTCGTGCAACTCTGCCTCACCCCATCCTCCCACCACCATATTAGGGATAGGGTTCCTCTTGTCCTCACTTACCACCCCACAAGCCTCCACATCCAGTGCATAATTCTTCATCCCTTCTGCCATCTCCAATGGTACCCATCGGCAAGCACATCCCTCCCCGCCCCACTTTCCGCTTCCCCTAGGGATCGCTCCCTAGTCGACCCACTTATCCGTTCGTCCCTCCCCACTGATTTCCCTCCTGGTACCTATCCTTGCAAGCAGGACACGGATACACCTCCTTCCTCACTACCATTCAGGGCTGCAAATAGTCCTTCCAGGTGAGACGAAACTTCTCCTGTGAGTCTGTTGGGGTTATCTACTGTATCCGGTGCTCCTGATGTGGCTTCCTGTATATTTCTGAGACCCAATGTGGATTGGGAGACTGCTTCATTAAGCAGCTTCGCTCTGTCTGTGACAAAAAGTGAGACATCCTGGTGGCCACCCACTTTAACTCCACTTTCAATTCCAACACATTGGTTCATGGCCTCCCCTACTGCCATGGTGGGCCACACTCAGGTTAGAGGAGCAACACTTTATATTCCGTCTGGGTAGCCTCCAGGCTCATGGCATGAACATTGATTTCTCGAACTTCCAGTAATTACTCCCCCCACTTCCTTCACCATTCCCCATTCCTGTTGCCTTCTCACACCTTCTCTTCTTAGCTGCCTTCTCCTCTCCCTTCCCTTTTTTCCATGGTCACCTGTCCTCTCCTAACAGCTTCCCCCTTTCTCCAGCCCTTTATCCCTTCTACCAATCAACTTCTCAGATCTTTACTTCACCCCCACATCATCTCCCGATTTCACCTATCAGCCGCCACCTTGTACGTCTTCCTCCCCTCCCCCCAGCTTCTCATTCTGACTTCGTCTCCTTTCCTTTCCAGTCCCGATGAAGGGTCTCAGCCTGAAACATTGACTGCTAATTCCCATCTATAGACGCTGCCTGACCTGCTGAGCTCCTCCAGCACATTGTGCGTACTGCTCTAGATTTCCAGCATCTGCAGTACCTGTAGTGTCTATTCTCTGCACTTGGTGTCTGTGGTGATTTTGTTCATTTACAGTCAATCAAAAGAACAAAGCACAGTACATTGGATCCATCAATAACTATTAGTAATTAATACCCAGTGTTATAGTACTACAGTAGTATTTGTGGTGTTCTAAGTTGTTCTGTACTTCATTTAAATACATAATTTGTTACTCAGTTAAGCAGTAACTTGCCCCTTTTATATGTTTTTAATTATTTCCAATAAACTTTGGCTAATTGGGACAAAATGATGTGTCCCAATTATATGGAATCCACTGTACATGGCAGATGGTTGACAACCAAACCTCAATTTCCTAAGCCATCTTCAGAAACGCCATAAATTAGATGCCATTGCAATCCCATCTTTGATAAGGGAAATAAATCAAATATTTTCTTTGATTTTTACAGCAGAAGTCAATTTGTGTTCAAGTGGTTAATAGTAACCGCTTTAAGGAAGGTTATTGAATTCTGGGAAAAAACCTTGATGCATGTTGCCTCTACAATCAACAGGTAGTGCGACATGCATCCTCACTGTTGTAACATCGGAGCAGAGACAGACACTATTTTAGCATCAAGCTTCCAGAATCAGCGATGTTATAACATTGGTAATCTGTTTTAATGTATTCACGTTCCTTGTTAAAGGTAAGTAGAAGGATAGTGTTGAGGATGCAGGGAGTCTGCAGAAGGACTTCAACAGAGTAAAAGAATGGGTAAAGAAGCAATCGGGGGAAAACAGTGCAGAGAAATATGTGGTCATGTGTTTTGGTAGAAGTGATAAAGTTGTACTTAATTTTCTAAATTGGGTGGGGGGAGTGAATTCAGAAATCAGAAGTGCAAAGGGACTTGGGAGTCCTGCAGGGTTCCCTAAAGTTAACCTGCAGGTTGAGTCAGCAATAAGGAAGGGAATTGCAATGTTAGCATTCATTTCAAGAAGAATAGAATATACAAGCAAGGAGGTAATGCTGAGGCTTTATAAGGGATTGGTCAGACCACATTTGGAGCATTGTAAGCCATTTTGGGTCCTTCATCTAAGTAAAGATGTGCTGGCATTGAAGAGGGTGCAGAGGAGATTTTCAAGGACGATCCCAGGAATGAAAGGGTTAACTTATGAGCAGTGCTGCATGGTTCTGGGCCTGTACTTGCATAAAAGAATGTGAAGGATCTCATGGAAATCTACCAATATTGAAAGGCCTACATAAAGTGGATGTGGAGAAGGCATTTCCAATAGTGGGAGAATCTAGGAACAGAGGGCATAGCCTCAAGAATAGAAGGATGCCCCTTTAGAACTGAGGGTGATGAATCTGTGGAATCCATTGCCACTGACAGCTGTGAAGGCCAAGTCATTGGGTATATTTAAAGTGGACATTCATATGTTCTTGATTAGTAGGACAGTCAAAGGTTACAAGGAGAAGGCAGGAGAATGGGGTCTAGAGCCATGGTTGAACGGGAGAGCAGACTCAATGGGCCAAACAGCCTAATTCTACTCTTGTTTCTTATGGCCTTACAGTCTAACTGGAAAATCTAGGACAATTTTGGAAATGAGTTACAAGTTGTTATTGCTGAGAAGTTCAACTCAAGGTAAAAATGTTGATGTGTGCAGTTTTAACTGGATTAATGATAGCAACATCCTGCATTAATATTTGCAACAATCTTTTAAACCAATGCAGGAATAGTTTATTGCCAAGTACTGTTTACATCTCCTTGTATGTAAAAGGACTGTATTTATGTTAGTTCTCTTTCAGTGAGAGAATTAAAGTGTCCAATGATGTGACTTTGTTGGTGTAGACAGGGTACAGAGTAAGAGTAAGTGGGAATCTCCTGTGGTGGCAGACAGTGACTGCAGGGTGCCACTGGGATCAGTGCTGGTGCCCATCATTTCATAATGTACCTCAGTATTTTGTCAGATGGAATTGAATTTAATGTTTCTACATGTGCAGGTGAAACTGGGTGAAATGGAGGATTGTGAAAAGGGAAGAAAGAGACTGCAAGAAAGTTTGTACCTCTTCCTATAGACGCTGCCTGGCCTGTTGCGTTCACCAGCAACTTTTATGTGTGTTGCAAGAAAGTTTAGACAAGTTGAACAAATCTGTGGCTCATGCAGTGCAATTACAGTTCAAAAAGTTCAAAGTTTAAAGTAAATGTATTATCGAATTACATATATGTCACTATATACAACCCTGAGATTAATCTTCTTGTGGGCATACTCAACAAATCTATAGAGTAGTAACAATGTGGATAAATGTGAAGTTATTTACTTTAGTTGGGAATGAAATAGAAAGGTAGAATATTATTTAAATGGCAATAGACTAGAAAGTGTTTAACTGCGCAAAGGTTTGATACCTTTGTACACCAGTCACTCTCAGCAAACATGTAATTGCAGCAAGCACTTAAGAAGGCAAATAGTATGTTGACAAGTGGTTTTGAGTTTAGGGGAAAGGATGTCTTGCCATATTTATGTGGGGGCTTTTGTGCAGTATAGTTTTATTCTGTCTATCTAAGAAAGGATACACCTGTTATAAGGACATGTGGTGAAAATTCAGTGGATTAGTTCCTGGGATGACAGGAATGTGATACAAGGAGAAACTGGGTTGTGTAGAGTTTAAAAGAATGAGAGGGAATCTCATTGAAACGGAAAATTCTGACCCAACTAGAATCACTAGATATAGGTAGGATGATTAGGAGATTAAGAACCAAAGGTCTCATTCTCTGGATACTGACTAATTAAGATATTCAGGACCAAGTTGAGAAAAATATAGATGATTCAAGTGCTTTATGATTGACTGGTTTCCTAACAGGAATAGTTCCAGATGACTGGAGGGTGGCAAATGTTATTCCTTTGTTTAAGAAAAATAAGAGGGATAAACCTAGGAGGTATAGACCAATGAATCATACTTCAGTGGTGGGCAAATTATTGGAGAAAATGCGTAGAGATAGGATTTAGAAGCATTTGGAGAACTATAGTCAGATTAGAGATTATTGGCGTGGTTTTAAGGCAGATCATGCCTCACAAGCCTGATTGAACTGGTTGTGACAAAGCACACTGATGAAGGTAGAGCAGTCGATGTGGTGTACATGGATTTTAGTAAGATATTTGAGAGGGTTCCCCATGGCAGGCTCATTCAGAAGGCCATGAGGCACGAGATCCAGGGATGTTTGACTGTGTGCATACAGAATTGACTTGCCCGTAGTAGGTAGAGGATGGCAGTAGTTGGCGCATATTCAGTCTGGTGGTCGTTAACCAATGGTGTTCCTCACTCTTCTGGGACTCTTGCCCTTTGTGATATTTTTAAATGACTAGGATGAGAAAGTGGAAAGGGGGGTGTTACATACTTCATGGATATCTTGTGATTGTCTTATGAGGATGATGAGGGTCTTATGAGGGTCTTGCAGCGGTCACATGATGTAATTTTCCCGCCGATATGAGGTCACGTGATGACCTGTTCTCACCAGGTATATAAGTGTAGACCCCTGGTGATGCAGTTGATTTTCAGTTAGATCGTCAGTCAAATACTCTGCTACGCTGCTTATTAATCTCATGTCGCAGTATAGTTTTAAAACAGAGTTTTACTTTCTATTGTAAGGTACAGAAGTGTTGGGCCGGCAGTTTTACCAATAGCTGCCAGATTCGTTGATGTACCTTTTCAGTAATATTGGAGATTGAAGACGGGAGCCTGAAGGAGCCGTTCAGTGGTTTTGGATAGGATTGACCATTATTGAATTTGTTTAAGAAAGAGTGATCTGCATGAGATAGCCTCTGCTAAAAGCAGCAGAAAAGGCTGTGCAGTATCTAGTATCCAGAGGGAAAGGTCAGTGCCTTTAAACCGTTTTATTTCCATCGTCATGAGTCCTGCGGACAAGGCAGGTTCCAGCTGGGATCGGCAGTGACGTCGAGTCTTCGAGGAATTCTTTACTTCAGGAAAGTCTCTCCTAATTGACTGTATAAATCTCTTGGACTTTCAAGTTTACCATTCTAAGAACTGTGTTTGAATTTACCACTTTAAGACTGATTTTGTATTTACTGTTTTAAGAACTAGTACTGAGTTTGGCGGTTTGTTAAATGGCCGCATAGCAGTTTACTTCCGGTTAAGGTTTTTTGTTTGTTTATCATTTTACTAATCTTCAGCTGAGTTTAATGAATGTTTATTTGTTTATAGAACCTGACTCAATTCTATATTCATTGTTGCCGGTCATGCAACATAATTTGGGGGCACGTTGGGATCAGTTCCGATTTTTGAGCTTATTTGCTAGTTTAAGTATCAACTTGATTTGGAAAAAGGAAATACCCAATTCTTTAGTTTGATTGGTGTATGCTTGGTATTTGGCAGCAATGACTACTGACGACTTTATGGAATCGCCAAACCCGGAGTTTTTAGCGAAGGTGAATAAGGGTGATGTATCCGAAATTGCTACAAGGTTGGACCTTAAAGGAATTACGAAGGTTACAACAAAGTCCGTAATTCAGAGAAAAATCGTGGAACATTATATACATTTGGGTGTTTTTGATGAAGCAGAGTTAGATAGGTTCCCTGTAAGTAAAGCAGCAATCCAGTTACACCTGGAACAGGTTGCGTTAGAAAAGCTTAGAGTAGAAGTTGACTTAAAACAGAAACAATTAGAGGCTGACTTGGAACGATGTTGGTTAGAAGCTGCAAATAAAAGGAGGGAATTTGAAGAAAGAGAAGCAGATAAAAGGAGGGTTTTGGAGCTACAGATGGAGAAATTGAAATCTGAGAATCAGGCTTCTGGTTCTAAGAAACAGTTTATTGCTAGTCATGAGGTTATTTTGGCTCCTCCACTTAGTGAAGTAGAAGTGGACAAATATTTCCAACATTTCGAAACTTTTGCTCTGAGTTTAGAGTGGCCAAAAGAGCGATGGCCAGTGATGTTACAAAGTGTAATTAAAAGGAAGGCACAACAAGTTTATACAGCTTTAAGTGCTGAGCAAGCACTGGATTGTGATATTGTGAAACAGCATATATTGAAGGCGTATGAGCTGGTTCCGGAAGCGTAGAAAGAAAGATTCAGAAATTTGAAGAAATCTGTGGAAAAAACTTATGTGGAATTTGCCTACGAGAAATCTGTGTGTCTTGAGAGATGGGTTTCCTCTAAAAATGTAAATGGGGAGTATAATAAATTAAAAGAGTTGATTTTACTGGAGAAATTTAAAAGGAGCATTCCTGTTGAAGTCAGGACATACTTAAATGAAAGGGACACTGCTACATTGCAGGAGACTGCTAAATTAGCTGATGAGTATGCTTTAATTCATAAGAATAAATTTTCTCAAGGTAGAACTTTTAAAAGGAAAAATAGCACAGAGAGTCAAGGTAAACCATAAATTAAATCTGAAGTTAGTGAGAAAGGTAAGGATGAAGGGAGACATGTGAAGGAAAGACATTTTGATCTTATTTGTAATTATTGTAAGAAACCTGGACATGTAATAGCTAACTGTTTTCGATTGAAAAAGAAAGAGAAGGAAACAGCACCTGATGTTTGTGTGCAGCTTATGGAAATACCTGTAAACCCACAGAGTTCGATAAATTCCAATGAAGTTTTGTCAGAGTCTAACCAAGTTAAGAGGGAATATAAACATTTTATAACCGAAGGATTTGTATCCTTGAAAGAGGGATCCAATCCTGTACCAATAAAAATACTTAGAGATACTGGACCTTCTCAATCACTAATGTTAGACAGTGTTCTAAAGATCAGTGATGAGCCTGACATTGGTGAGGTAATCTATATAAGAGGAGTTGGGAGTGCCCTTATGCTGGTAAATTTGCATAGAGTAAATTTAAGGTCAGGGTTAGTTACAGGGGTTGTTAAAGTAGGACTGCAATCCAGTTTACCTGTGAATGATGTTTCTCTTTTGTTAGGGAATGACTTAGCAGGTGGACAAGTTTTTCCTGAAGTGCATTTGACAATAAAGCCTAATTCTGTGGAACCACAGAGGGATTCTAACACAGATTCTTCCCGTGTTGTAACCTGAGCTATGGCTAAAAAGACTGATGTACAGGATGAGGTTGTTACCCATGACTGTTCAACCCAGGATGTGAATTTTGAGGATGTGTCAGAAACTTTCTTATCTTCATTATTTGATCAGGAATTTGGTAGTAAGTCTGACCATGAATATTTGTCTTTATCTCGGAAGGAGATGATAGCAGAGCAGGGTAGAGATCCTGAGATAGATAAATTAAAGGAACAAGCTCTTCCAGATAGTGAAATTGAGAAAGTGGCAGTAGGATACTATGTTGAAAAGGGAGTACTAATGAGAAAGTGGAGATCACCTACAATTCCTGCAAGTGAGGAATGGGAAGTTAATCACCAGGTAGTAGTTCCTAAAGTTTATCAAAATGAGATTTTAACTATGGCCCATAGTATGCCTTTGGGTGGCCATCTAGGTGTAAAGAAAACTATGAACAAGGTTTTTAAACATTTTTCCTTTTACTGGCCTAGTTTAAGAAAAGATGTGGTGACATTTTGCAGGATGTGTCATACTTGTCAAATTGTGGGTAAACCTAATCAAGTTACTCTAGTGGCCCCACTGCAACCGATTCCAGCACTTGGTGAGCCGTTCTCAAAAATCATTGTAGACTGTGTAGGCCCATTGCCAAAAACTAAAACTGGACATCAATATTTGCTGACTATTATCTGCACAGCGTCTAGGTTTCCAGAGGCAGTACCTCTTAGGAATATAACAGCCAAAACTGTGACAAAGGCTCTTATAAAATTCTTTACTTATTTTGGGTTGCCTAAAGAAATACAATCTGATCAAAGTAGTAATTTTATGTCTGTATTGTTTCAGAAGATAGTTTATAAACTGGGAGCAAAACAGATTACCTCATCTGAATATCATCCAGAATGTCAAGGAGCCTTGGAGAGATTTCATTCTACCCTCAAAACTATGATTAGGACGTATTGTGCGGAAAATGAAAAGGACTGGGATGAAGGCGTACACTTACTACTTTTCGCAGTATGAGAGGCAGTACAGGAATCATTATGTTTTAGTCCTTCTGAACTTGTGTTTGGGCATACCGTTCGAGAACCTTTGGCCTTGTTGAAAGAACAGTGGGTTAATAAAGAGATACACACTAATTTGCTGGATTATGTTTTGAAATTCAAAGAAAGATTACATAAAGCTTGTAGCTTGGCCAAGGAAAATTTAAAATTGGCTCAGAAGAAGATGAAAACTTGGTATGATAAGGAAGCTAGGATGAGGTTATTTAAGACTGGAGATAAGGTGTTGGTTCTTTTCCCGGTGCAAATGAACCCATTACAAGCTAAATTTCATGGTTCTTATGAGATTAAATCTAAAGTAAATGATGTGGATTATGTGATTAATAACTCCAGATCGAAGAAAGCTAACTCAGCTGTGTCATATAAATATGATAAAACCGTATTATGAGAGAGAGGCTGCTACTATGACTGTTGTGGTCAATAATGAGTCTGATCTTTCTAAAAACTTAATGGATGATTCATCTGTATCATTTCTTAATGCATGCATTACTAAATGACAATAAAAGAGGATTGCGTGTCCTCATAATCTAATCTAATCTGAAACTCACTTTAAATCCAACGTTATTTCTGCCAGATTACCAAATTCAACAATTCTAGAAAATATTAATGAGAAATTAGCTCATTTACAGCCAGAGCAGAAAGAGCAGATGAAACAGTTAATTTTTAAATATAGGGATTTATCTCCAGCCGTTCCTAGAAGAACCACCGTAGCTTCACATGATGTAGATGTTGGAGATGCAAAACCCATAAAACAACATTTGTATCGGATGAAGAAAGAAAAATGTGAGCTTGCTGAACAAGAAATTAAATTTATGTTAGAGAATAATATTATTAGACCTTCTAATTCGAATTGCAGTTCACCATGTGTTATGGTGCCCAAGCCAGACAATATATTCAGTTTTGTACTGATTACAGGAAGGTGAATGCTGTGACAAAAACTGATGCATATCCAATCCCTTGGGTAGATGATTGTGTGGATAAAGTTGGACAAGCAAAGTTCCTTACAAAGATTGATTTGTTAAAAAGTTATTGGTGTGTTCCATTGACGGATAGAGGTAGAGAGATTTCTGCATTTGTAACTCCATCTGGGTTACATGAATATAATGTTCTTCCATTTGGGATGAAGAATGCACCAGGTACTTTCCAGAGGATGATTAATTGTGTGATTCATGGGTTAAAAGATACAGATGCCTATATTGATGATTTAGTTACAGGAAATAATACTTGGAAAGCACATATTACTGTGGTGGAGAAACTATTTGAGAGAATTTCAAAAGCTAACTTAACTATTAACTTAGCTAAAAGTGAATTTGATCATGCCACGGTGACCTACCTTGGTTATGTCGTGGGTCAAGGAAAATTAGCTCCTGTTCAGGCAAAAGTTCAGGCAATTTTAGTAGTACTCACTCCAACTGGTCAGAAAACTCTCAGAAGATATTACTGAAAATCGGCAATAGGATATTACCAACAATTTTGTAAGAATTTTGCAAACATTGCTCTTCCATTAACTAACATCTTGAAGAAAAATGAAAAGTTTGTTTGGACAGAGCCTTGTCAAAAGGCCTTTGATAAATTGAAAACTATAATATGTAGTCAACCTGTGCTCAAAACCCTTGATTTTGAAGAAACATTTTCATTAGCTGTAGATGCTAGTGATGAAGTTGCAGGAGCAGTGTTACTTCAAAGGGATGAGGGTGATGAAGTTGATTGTCCGGTAGCTTACTTTTCTAAGAAATTTAATACCCATCAAAGAAATTATTCAACCATAGAAAAGGAATTATTATCTCTTGTTTTGGCTTTACAACATTTTGAAGTGTATGTTGGTACTACTCAGAAACCACTCATAGTTTACACCGATCATAATCCGTTAGTGTTTTTGAGTAAGATGAAAAACAAAAATAGAGGATTATTAAATTGGAGTTTGATGTTACAGGAGTATAATATTTTGATAACTCATATTAAAGATAAGGATAATGTGATTACTGGTTGTCTATCTAGATGTTAAATGTACAATATAATTTTTTTATGGAGTGATATTTTAACCTTTGTAACCCTCCTACTGTATATTAGTTTGTAAAAGGCTGTACAATGATACTGTGTATGTTGTAGTAAATGTTATACATTTTTGTTTTGTAAATAGTTAATTGTTAAAATTTTGCTCTTAAAAAGACCAATTTTTTTTTTGCGGGGATGTGTTACATACTTCATGGATATCTTGTGATTGTCTTATGAGGATGATGTAATGGTCTTGTGGAGGTCACATGATGTAATTTTCCCACCAATGTGAGGTCATGTGATAACCTGTTCTCACCAGGTATATAAGTGTAGACCCCTGATGACGCAGTTGGTTTTCAATTAGATCGTCAATCAAATACTCTGCTACGCTGCTTATTAATCTCATGTCGCAGTATAGTTTTAAAACAGAGTTTTACTTTCTATTGTAAGGTACAGAAGTGTTGAGCCGGCAGTTTTACCAATAGCTGCCAGATTTGTTGATGTACCTTTTCAGTAATATTGGAGAGTGAAGACGGGAGCCTGAAGGAGTCATACAGTGGTTTTGGATAGGATTGACCATTATTGAATTCATTTAAGAAAGAGTGATCTGCATGAGATAGCCTCTGCTAAAAGCAGCAGAAAAGGCTGTGCAGTATCTAGTATCCAGAGGGAAAGGTCAGTGCCTTTAAACCATTTTATTTCGGTTGTCGTGAATTCTGCGGACAAGGCAGGGTCCGGCTGGGATTGGCAGGGATGTCAAGTCTTCGAGGAATTCTTTACTTCAGGAAAGACTCTCCTAATTGACTGTATAAATCTCTTGGACTTTCAAATTTACCATTCTAAGAACTGTGTTTGAATTTGCCACTTTGAGACTGTTTTCGCATTTACCGCTTTAAGAACTAGTACTGAGTTTGGCGGTTTGTTAAATGGCCGCATAGTAGTTTACTTCCGGTTCAGGTTTTTCATTTGTTTATCATTTTACTAATTTTGAGCTGAGTTTAATAAATGTGTATTTGTTTATAGAACTTGACTCAATTCTATATTCACTGTTGCCGGTCACGAGACAGGGTTTAATAAGTTTGAAGATGACATGAAAGTTGGTGGAGTTGTGGAATGTGTGGGGGGTTGCTGTAGGTTGCAATGGGATATTGACAGGGTGCAAAGCTGGGCAGAGAAGTGGCAGATGGTGTTCAACCCAGAAAAGTGTGAAGGGGTTCATTTTGGAAGGTAGGATTTGAAGGCAGAATACAGGGTTAATGGCAGAATTCTCTGCCATGTGGAGGAACAGAAGGATCTTGGGATCTACATCCACAGGTCTGCCAAAGTTACCATGCAAGTTGTTAGGGTTGTTAAGAAGGCGTATGGTATGTTGGTATTCAGAAGTTGGGGGATTAAGTTCAAGGCAACAGCACTGATTGGACCACACTTAGAATGTTGTGTTCAATTTTAGTTGTATCATTATAGGAAGAAGGTGGAATCTTTAGAAAGGGTTCAGAGGAGAGATTTACCAGGATATTGCCTGGACTAGAGGATATGGCTTATGAAGATAGGTTGAGCAAACTAGGACCTTTCTCTTTGGAGCAAAAGAGGTCCAGGTACAATCTCCAGAAGATCATCTCATGGGCAAAGTCGAAACTCCGGACTAAACTTGAATCAATGAAGATGCTCAACAGTTGTGGCAGTGCTTGAATATTATCATCTCTTATAAAGATAAATCAAGTGACATGGGAGACAGAAGGGCTTCATTTCCAAATGTGCTCCCTTTAACTGTAAAAACATGGAGGAAGGATCACGAACTCTCACATCCCTCAATGATCCTATGATTTCAATCTCTGAATCCAATGTGTGAGCTGCCTACAGGATGGTTGTTGTTGTTTTGTCTGTCAGGTCCTTTTCTCTTCACGCTTCTAATTGTTTTTGTCAAACCACTCCTATACGGGGAGGGTGAACCCATGAAAACCATCCGGCCCTGATGAGGTACCTGGCTATTTACTAAAGACTTGTGCTAGTCAACTGACTGGTGTATTCACTGACATCTTTAACCTCTTGCTTGAGCAGTGTATAGTACCCATCTGCTTCAAGCAAGCTTCAATTATCCTGGTGCCCAAGAAGAGTAAGGAACATATTATACATTTCAGGAGAAGGAAACCAGAGATCCATTAACCAGTCCTCATCGTAGGATCAGAGGTGGAGAAGGTTAGTAACTTTAAATTCCTCGGTGTTATTATTTCGGAGGACCAGTCCTGGGCCCTGCACGTAAGAGCAACTACGATGAAGGCACGGCAATGCCTCTGCTTCCTTTGGAGTTTGCGGAGATTCAGCACAACACCTTAAACTTTGAACTTTGAGGATAAGAGGTGACTTGATAGAGCTGTACAAGATGATTGAGCGCATAGCCAGAGACTATTTCTCAGAGCCAAAATGTTAATACAAGTGGACATAATTTTAAGGTGATTGGAGGAAAGTATAGAAGGGATGTCAGAGATAAGTTGTTTTTTTTAACACAGAGTAGGAGGTGCATGGAATGCCTGCCAGGGGTGTTGGTGGAGGTAGCTCCATTAGGGGCATTTAAGAAACTCTTAGACAGGTATATGGATGACAGAAAAATGAAGAACTCTATAAGAGGGATGGCTTAGGTTAATCTTAGAGTATGGTAAAAGATTGGCACAATATCGTGGTCTGAGGGCCTATACTGTGCTGTAATATTCTATGTTCTATTTTCTAAACACTGGGGTTTTGTAGACTCAATATTAACATTTTTTTTATTGAGATACAGGCCGGAGCCATGCTGCCCAGCAAACCCCAATTTAATTCTAGCCTAATCACAGGACATTTTGCAATGACCAGTTAACCTGCCAACCAGTATGCCTTTGGACTGTGGGAGGAAACCACTGCAGTTACAGGGTGTGCGTACAAACTCCTTACGGGCAGCGTTGGGAGCTGAACCTGTACGGTAAAGCATTGTGCTAACCACTATGCTACCATGCTGCCCAATACAACCGACCAATGAAGGGCAACAACCAACAAAGTCAAGAGGACATTTAACAACAAATTATAAATCAGAAGTAATGATCAATGTTTGTTTTGCTCTAGTCAAATTGCACCTTGATGATATGTTTAGTTCTGTTGACAAGCTGGAAACAGTTCAGAAAAGCCACAGGGCAAATTTCAATTGTGGTGATTTTATATAGAAAAAAAAAGACAATGAGAAATTGTAGATTTTCATTCTAGAAAAAAAGATCCTTTGAGACAGTATTATCACTTTGACCCATTTAGGTATTTAAGGCAGTTTTTTCTACGAATATCAAATCTTTTAGCTCATATATCTGAATAAAAGCAAAAACAAGACAGGAAATCCCTGTTTTTTTCCCAGAAAGAGTAATTGTGATACAAAGCCATGCATTGGTGTGGTGATGTCTTGTCATGATATCGTTTCCTAGGTCCTAATGCTTCATTTTGAAGCTACAACATTACATAAATATGGAACTTCATATTTATACTACAAAGGATTGTTGCATGTGGCTTCCAAAAGGAAAATCTAGCTGACAAAAAAATTACATTGCTGCCCAAGTTCTGACCTAATTCTATACATACTGTAAGCAAGGAGTCAGTTTTGTGGGTTGTGTGTTTAACTCTGATTTCAGAAAACTAAGCCAGATATCTACATTCTCAATGCAATGCAGTATATCTACATTCTCATACAAAGATACTACTGATGGTTGGAGGTTCTCTTTCCGATGACACTTAAACTAAGACCCACTGCTCTCTCGGATGGGCTGAGGAGGATTCATGGAATTGCAGAATATCCTAACACCCTGGCCAATATGTATTCCTCACTCAATGTAAAAAATGCAGATTATTCAATCATTTCTACATTGGTGGGAACTTAACATGCACAATTTATATTTTCAATTGTAATTATTTGAAAATGGCTATAAACCACTTAGTTGCAGCCCAACAAGATAAGAAAAATGAAACATAAATGTAATTTGTTTATGCTTATGTTTAAATCAAGTTCAACAGTGTCACATCTGTGTTTAAGTGTGTTCCAATTAAAAAAAACTGCCATTGATTTTGTTTTACTATTTGATTGTGATAATGGCACTTACAGATACCTGGTTGGTTGAGTGGGTAGCGCAGGATGTAAGGCCTCAGGATGAGAAGCTGAGTTTTGAAGAGTGGGCTGAAAAACCCACTGGGCACCCTACTGCATTTGCATTTTCATTCTGTGCCTGGCAATAACAATACCACACAATCTGTTTTGAGCCTGCTTAATCTGTTTCCTTTTACTTAATATTTACTTGGCATCTCGTTCCTTCGATATTCCCTACAGCTCTGGCAAAAGCTGTCAACTATTTAAAATTCATTTAAACTTACATACAGGCTGAGACAATATTTGTTCTCGTGTGCACTCATACTTCTTTCATAAACACAGCTGAAATGTTCTGGTTCTGTGTTTCAATATCCCCATCGACAAGATTCTCCAGAGCTGGCTAAGACTATAGAAGCAAGATGACAACTGGGGACAGTTTTTGCAGTGTCTTACTGAATCCCCTTTCATTGTGTAATCTTGTTATATAATAGGAATAAACAAAAATTCTGGCTAATAAAGTTGGCTGGGTTGCTGGATTTTTATCCTGGAACATTTCAAATATTGTTTCAATAATATTCACTCTTAATTGGTATGGAATTGTGAGTCAAGTCCTGAATCTTGCCAGTTAGGAATCTTACAGATGCTTTCCCATTTGTGGTCCCTGGCCTCTGACTGAGAATTTTTGGTGGCTGCAAGTGACTGGGAAGCCTGGTGTTACTACCTCTCTTCAGTCGGTCCAACGTATAGAGGAAGGAGGCTGAAGAGCTGGCAACACTTCACTGGCTTGAGAGATGACAATATCAGCAAGATGATACCATTCCTTTGGGCCTCAATATGTGCCTCCACTGATCAGCCAGGTTTATTGGTGCCTATCAAGTTCTGCAATCATGGCACTTGGCATTGTGACCATTATTGAATGGAAAGCACTTTATAGGGTTTATCTACTCTCCCCAGCCACCTGCAGGATAGCAACCTGTATTTCTGTGGAAATGTGAGTTATTTTCTTTTCTGCCAAAAATTAATCCTGAGTTGAAAGTGAACATCCTTTACTGCAGATTGACTAAACAATACCATGACGTGCAAATTTCGAGCTATAGTTACTTCTGGAAAATGGGCAAAGGCAGGTATAAATTGCCATCAAAGTTAAAAGAGAAATACTCAGAAGGTCAGGCTGCATCTGTGGAGAGCAAACAGCAAATCAGATTGATGATGTTTCATTATATGAAATGTCACTGACCTGAAGTGTTAGTCTAGAAATTGTATTGCATAACATTTTCCTTTCCAGTCTTATGTGATCACAACGCATGTTTACTTGGAATGATTCCAACTAAACTAAACCAAAATTGTCCATCTAACAGCCATCATTGGACAATTAAATTTACACAACACACCCCTGGACTGAGATTTTCCCTGTTGTTCACAGCTTGAAATAGAACTGGAAGGGTTGCATTTGCAATCTTCACACATCTGATTTGTGAGCCTTTCTGTCAGAACTCCACCAAACGTCAGGAGAGAGAGAGTATAAAAGGAGCAGATTTAGGGAAGGATGGTCTTTTTTGGCTGCACAGGCGCTGTAAGTGTTGCCATCAGATGCCTAAACTCAACAGCAAATAAAGGGAAGGTAGAGTCAACTGTGCTGACCATTGTTGGAGTATGTCAGTGATAGAGTGCGAAGGCTTTAGCTCACCAGGCTTCGGTGAGAACAGGCAGAGGCAGAGGCACAGAGAAGAGGAGGTAAGCTTTTTTTTCTGTATAGAGAAGTCAAGGTGGAAAGCTCCTCCTGTCGGATACCTGACAGTTTCCCTGATGACTACATCTGCAGGAAGTGCACCCAACTTCAGCGTCTGACTGACCGGGGCAAGGAGTTGGAGCTGGAGTTGGATATACTCAGGACCATTCGGGAGGGTGAGGATATTTTAAACAAGTCTTTTGAAATGGTGGTCACAGGCAGAGTACAGGATTCGGACAGTGGATGGTGACCACCAGGAGAGGTAAGGAGTTTAAGAAGTCAGTGCAGGGTTCCCCTATGTCTATTCCCCTCAGTAACAACTATACCTCTATACAGCTGGGGCAGGATGACCCATCAGGACTCGGCAGCAGCTGCCAGGCTGGTGGAATTGTGGTCGGCTCGGAGGCTCAACAGGGAAGGGTGGAGTGCGGTGGTTACAGGGGACTTGATAGTTAGGGAGACAGACAGGAGATTCTGTGGCTGCAAAAGAGATGGCAGGAAGGTGTTTGCCTTCTGGGTGTTAGGGTCCAGAATGAATCGGAGCGGCTCCAGGGTATTCTCAAAGGGGAGGAGAACAGCCAGAGGTCGTGGTGCATATTGGCACCAGTGACTTAGGCAGAAAAGGAGAAGAGGTCCTACGCAGTGAGTATATAGAGTCAGGAAAGAGGCTGAAGTTAAGGACCTCCAAAATAGTGATCTCTGGATTACTCCCAGTGCCCCCCAGGCTAGTGCGTGTAGGAATGGGGTGACAACATGGATGAATGAGTGGTTGCAGAGATGGTGCAGGAGACAGGATTTCAAGTTCTTGGATCATTTGCAATCTTTTCTGGGGAAGGGCTGACCTGTACCTGAACTGAAGGGGATTCAAAATCCCGGCCGGGAGGTTTGCTGATGCTAATCGCGAGAGTTTAAACTAGTTTTGCAGGGGTCTGCGAAATGGAGCACAAGGTCATTCATTGAAAGATTGGCCCGGAAGGTAGATGTCAGGGAAAGTATTGAAAGCCAAAATTGAAATAACAGATATGATGGGTCAAATAGTTTGAAGTATGTGTATTTTAAAGCTAGAATATTGTGAGTAAAGGTGATGAATGAAGAGCACAGATCAGTACATGGAACGATGATGTTGTGGCCTTTACTGAAACTTGGTTAAGAGAGGGGCAGGAATGGGTCAGATTTTTGAAGTCTTATAGAAGATAGAGAAGTAGGGGTTGGGGTAGTGGTGAAGTTGCACTACTAACCAGGGACAAGATCATATCTGCTCTCAGGGAGGACATAATGGAGGGTTCAGACACTGAATCCATTTGGGTAAAATTTAAGATTAGGAAGGTTGCAGTCACACTGATGAGATTATAGTACAGACCGCACCCCCCCCCCCCCCCCCCAAAGAGCCACCGGGGCATTGAGGAACAGGTATGTAATCAGATTAAGGAAATGTATAAAAATAATGGGGCTGTTGTCATGGGGGATTTCAACTTCCCTAATATAAACCGGGACCTTCAGAGTGCAAATGGTTTGAGTGGCATAAAATTTGATAAGGGTATCTAAGAGGGTTTATTAAACCAATATATGGATGGTCCAACGAGTGGAGAAGCCACTCTGGATCTGGTGCTGGATAATGAGCCTCATCAGGAGACTGACCTTTCAGTGGATGAGCATTTAGGGAACAGTGACCACAACTTCTTAACTTTCATGATAGCTGTAGATAAGGACAGTTATGATCCTTGCGGGAGAGTTTTAAATTGGAGTAGGGCAAATTACGAGGGTGTCAGGCAGGAACTAAGAGGAGTTAATTGGAAAGACCTTTTCTTCTGGTAAGTCCACGTTAAACGTGTGGAGAGTATTTAAAAATCAACTGCACAGAGTACAGCAAAGGTATGTTCCTGTTAGAAGGAAGGACAGCGATGAACAGATAAGAAAATCTTGGATGTCTGGAGCAGTGATGAACTTAGTCAAGAAGAAAAAGGAAAAGTGAGTAAAGCTTTGGAAGTTAGGATCAAAAGAATCACATGAGGAGTATAAAGAAACCAGAAAACAACTAAAGAAGGGAATTAGGAAAGCCAGGCGGGGCCATAGAAAATCCTTGGCAAGTAAGATTAAGGTGAATCCCAAGACATTCTATACATAGATCAACAGCAAGAGGATAACTAAGGAGAGAGTAGGACAACTCAAGGACAATGGGGGAACATTTGCTTGGATGCAGAGAACGTGAGTTAAGTACTCAATGAGTACTTTGCTTCAGTATTTGCCAAGGCACAGGACATGGAAGACTAGGAGATCAATGCTGAGAGTATAAATATGTTAGGGCATTTAGAGCTCAAGTAGGAGGAAGTGTTGGGCCTCTTAATGAGTATTAAGGTGGATAAGTCCCCAGGGCCTGATGGGATTTACCCCAGGTTATTGAAGGAGGAAAGAGACAAGATTGCTGGTGCCTTGAACAGTATTTTCATGACCTTTCCAGGCACAGGCGAGGTCCTGGAGGACTGGTGAATGGCTAATGTTGTACCTCTATTTAAGAAGGAAACAAGGGAAAATCCTACAAACTACAGACCAGTGAGTCTCACATCAGTTGTAGGGAGACTGCTGGAGAAAATTTGTAGGGATAGGATATATGAGCTTTTGGAAACCCACAGCTTTATTAGGGAAAGGCAGCACAGCTTTGTGCAGGGAAGGTCTTATCTTACCAACTTGATAGAGTTTTTTGACAAGGTGACGAGAGAAATTGATGAAGGTAGGGCAGTGGATCTTGTCTAATGGATTTTAGTAAGACGTTTAACAAAGTCCTCAATAGAGGTTAATCCAGAGGATTAAGACGCATGGGGCCCATGGCAAATTGAATGTTTGGATTCCGATCTGGCTTGCACATAGAAGACAGAGGGTAGTGGCTGAAGAGCCTTACTTGAGCTGGAGGGTCCGTGCTGGGACCTCTGCTGTTTGCGATATATATAAATGACATGGATGAAAACGTATTTGGGTGGGTTAGTAAGCTTGTGGATGATATCAAAATTGGTGGAGTTATGGATAGTGTTGAAGACCGGTAAAGAATACCGTGTGATATAGATCAGTTGTAGATATGGGCAGAGAGATGGCAGATGGAGTTTAACTCAGATAAATGTGAGGTATTGAACCTTGTTAGGGCAAATTTAAGAAGACTGTACACTGTTAAGGACAAGATCCTTAACAGAGTTGCCAAGCAGGGGGATCTTGGGATCCAAGTTCATAGCTCCTTGAAAGTGTCTACACAAGTTGAGAGGGTGGTTAAGAAGGCTTATGGAATGCAAGCTTTTACTAGTTGAAGCACTGAGTTCAAAAGTCAAGAAGTTATGTTGCAACTTTATAGAACTCTGGTTTAGCCACATCTGGAGTATTGCGTACAGTTCTGGTCATCTCACTATAGAAAGGATGTTGTGGCTCTGGAGAGGAAGCAGAAGAGGTTTACCAGGATGCTGCCTGATTTAAAGGGTCAAGCTATAATGAGCAGCTGGATAAACTTGGGTTGTTTTCTTTGGAGTGGTCAAGGCTAAGGGGAGATCAAGCTGATGTTTACAAGTTTATGTGAGACATAGATAGAGTAGATAGGGAGTATCTGTTTTCCAGGGTAGAAATGTTGCCTGGATTGTGCTGTCTGATATGGTGGTAGAGGCAAATACATTAGGGGCTTTTAAGAGACGTTTAGATATGTACATGAATATGAGGAAAATGGATGGATGTGGACATTGTGTAGGTAAGAGGGATTAGTTTTTGAGTGTTTTTGATTTACTTTTCAGCTGGTTTGGCACAACAGTGTGGGCTGAAGGGCCAGTTCATGTACAGTACTGTTCTATGTAATGCCAATTAAAGATGGATATAAAAATATATTTCTAGTGTGAGAAAAAATATCTCAGTTACAAATAATAAAAGAATGACTATATGCTGTTCCATTGATCGGAAAATCATGAAGACCATCAGAAGAACTTGGTAACATAATTAGCATCAAAAGGCCACAGTCATTTAAAACTATTTCACTCAGATTAGTCAACAGAATTGTTTTCTTTGGAAAATGGGGTATGTGACTTATCATTACTTCATTTTCAGTCCCTGGTTCTTATTCTAATTTTCCATTTTCCACTGAAATATATTAACGCTCAGCTCAATGGGATCCCAATTGAATCAAGTAAGTTTGAGGCAGTAATAAAAATTGCTATAATTTCATTTCAGTGTAAGGTGATGTAAACGTTCCATATTCTAGCTCTTCATGCACATTGCTCAAAGTTTATGAGGAAAGAGTTGGGGAATGGCTTTAGTATGAATGCTGGTAGCACAGGATCAAGGAGAAATAATTAGGACCTCTTGTGATAGAAAGTCATTGCTCTGATATCTCAGGGGTGAATGCTATCCTCCAAGAGAAAGTAAGGGAACCAGTTCACCATTCTACCTCATAGAGGCATACTTATCCTAAAAATACTTAACTCTTCAATCTGTTCAATGAATTAATGCTGATAAATTGTTCGCTACCTCAGGAGTTTACTCCAAAATTAGTTTTATTTATTTTTTTACTAAATTTGCACATTGATCTCAGTGTCAGATATCCTGTAAGTAGCATGCAGTTAATGTGATGGCCATGGTAGCACAGCGGCTGGCATAATGCTTTACATTGCCAGTGATTGGAATTCAACTCTCACAGCTCTCTGTAAGAAATTCGTACGTTCTCTCTGTGATTGTGTGGGTTTCCTTTGGGTGCTCCAGTTTCCCAGGCATTCCAAAATCACATAGGTTAGTAAATTGTGGGCATGCTATATTGATGCTGGAAGCCTAGCAACACTTGGCCCAAACACATCTTCAATTGTGTTAGTCATTGATGTAAATGTTGCATTTCTCTCTATGTTTAATCTTTAATCTTTCTTTAATATAACTTTCTCCCTTAGTAGGGAGAGAGAGAGCGAGCCTACGGTATGTCGAATTATCGGGTGAATGAGTAGATTTTGGGGTACTGCAAGTCTGTGTCTTTATTGGTGCTGCACACTTGAGCGCTCGGTGGAGGGTGCTGATGCTTTTTTGCTGGTGGGGCTGGGAGGGTCGTTGCTCTGTTGCTGCTCGTGCAGGGGGGGCGGGAGCTGGGGGGCTTTGGGTTTTAGCTGTCATTCATTCGTTGAGGCACTTCTCTGTTTTTGTGGATGTTTGCGAAGAAAGAGAATTTTTGGATGTATATTGTATACATTTCCCTGACATTAAATGTAACTATTGAAGGCACTAGTCAGGAATTACATTTGGTGACTGAAAATTGATGAGGACATTGATCACATTGTTTGTGTATGCAGCCCATACTAGTAGTCTCGACCTTTAAACGCTCCCGTACCCTTGGCCAAGCAAAGTTTACATGTAGACTGCGCAGGTCTATTGGATGGTCACATGCTGTTAGTAGTTGTTGATGTGCATTTAAATGGATGGAGACTAAAGCAGTGAAGACTTCGACCAGCCAGTTGATGATAAACATTTATGCACACTATTTTGAATGCATGGAATGTGGTACTGTATTCTGTGGTTTGTGATAATGGTCCTGTGTTGCAAGTAAGGAGTTTAAATTATTTTTACATGACAATGGAGTTTGGTTGCTACATACGTCTCCTTATCACCTATCATCAAACGTGGTATTGCTGGAAGAGCTGTTCAGACTGTTAAGGCAGTGGATATAGATGTTGAATGGGGACATACACACAAGGATCAATTGGTTTTTGTTTGAATACTGATTAATTCCACAAACTACCACAGGCTTCTCACCGTCTGAGCTATTGATGGGCTGCAGGTTGCGTTCCTGATTGGATTTATTGTGTCCAGAGCTGGAAAAATGAGTAAGAGTAGGTTATATGGTCAGCACAACATCGTGGCCTAAGGGCCTGCAATGTGCTGTAAATTTCTATGTTCTATGTTCTATAACCAAACTATATTTAACCTTCAACATTAATGTAAATTGACCATATTCACCAAAATATGCATAAAAACAGTCCAGAAACTTTTTTCTTGGAAGTTATCCTGCTTCTGAATTGTAATGTTGCAGTAATAAATTGAAGTTTTACACCGTCCCAAAAAAATAAAGGAAGAAGAATGAAAGCAATACCTCGGCGTTATTGTTCTGTCAACGGCTTACAAGCAAGGCATTATAGCATAGCAGTTAATGTAATGCTTTAGAGTGGGCTCATTTCCTGCTGCTGTCTGTAAGGAGTTTGTACGTTCTCCCTGTGACCATATAGTATGTGTTTCCTCCAGATTCTCCGGTTTCCTTCCATGTACCAAAGATGTACGGGTTAGTAGGTTTATTGGTCACATAGGTGTAACTGCGAGGCATGGGCTCATTGGGCCGGAATGGCTTTTTACTGTCCTGTAAAAAAAATAAACTAAATTAGTATGGTGAGAATCCACAGCAGCAATCCCTTTTATACTTTCCACTGCCAAATACTGCTTGTTTCCCTGTCTATGTGGTATTATTATTCACTAAATTTCCTTTTTTTTGTATTACTATATTATGAATGAACATTCCTGCCATTCATTTAATTGGTGGGATTTGGGAATATATTACAGCAGATTGGCAAGTTTCAGAAGTTAGCATCCCATGTTGCCATTGAGGTCAATTGCTATCTTAACACTGGGTTGTACAAGCAAACAGGGCAAGTATTTCCAAAAGGCCTGGCAGAGGCAAATAAAGTGCCCTGGGTTTCCTCACCCTTTGATTCTTAATTCTCTCCAAAGTCAACCATGACGACTTGTCTTTGTGCCAGGAATTGAACTGAATTGAATTGAATTGACTTTATTATTTACATCCTTCAAAAACATGAGGAGTAAAAATCTTTATATTACATCTCCATTCCAATATGCAATGTTCATTGACAGTAATTTATAATAAATATTATGTACAACAGGAGAGTCAATATAACATAGAAATACAGTAGTGTCAGCAAGAGTTAGGCAGTCTGATGGCTCCAAGACAGGAGTCTTTAGGTCCTGAAAACCAGTTTTGCTGCATTCAGCTTGTCATCTTCACCAAGTCTGGGTTTCTAGCTGATGTACCGAGTAGAAGGTGAAGCTGTGCAAGTTCTGAAAGCAGCCTAATCTCTCTTCCCAGCTACATGCAGAAATCAAAACTGACAGGTCCATTCAAAGCTGAACAAAGACATTAATTTATTCATTTTCATGCATCTGTTAAAACTGTGAGCTGTTTCATGATGTACGCAGTTCACTTTTTAATAGCAGGAATGGATGAAGTTAGGTTTTATTATTTTGTTTAATGTGTTATATTAATTGCCCAACAACTACCAACTAAACATCTTGAAAGATTCTTCCAGTGAAATGTTAAAGCGAGAAAGCGCATGTGCAATTTCTTTTGATTCTGTTCTTTAGAAGAACCTAGAGAAGAGGTTGCAGAAGATTAAACACATTTAATGAATCATAAGAGAAAGTTATGGGGCCACTGGGCTGGCTGATTTCTAATGTTATACTGTAACACTGTTTAAGAAGGTAGACAGAATGCATTTACTGAACTAACTAATCAATTTAACATCAGTAGTAGGAAAAACGTAATCCAATAGCCATTAAAGAAAAAGATAAAAAGGGCAAAATTAAAATAATCTGTGGTTAAAATAGGCATCAAGAGTGTGTGTCTTACTTAATGAATTTCAGTGAGATCTTTGAAGAGGTGAATGACAAAGTGGGCGGGGAGAAGGGCTGTCTGAGAGAGAGCAGAATGTCCATCTACTTTCCAGCACAGAGCAGATGATCTGTTCACTATCTTGGATGGGGCACACAGTCTGTCTACTGAACAAGACAGAGCAGATGATCTGTTTCATCTCTGGGACAGAAGATCTTTGATGGGGTAGATGGTCCTTCAGCTGTCCAGGGTAGTGAAGATGGTCTGTCCACTTTCTTGACCAGAGCAGATGGTCTACTCACTGTTTGAGACAGGGCAGATTGCTGATCTGCTGTCTGGGACAGGAACTGATCAGGTGGCCTGTTGCAGTGACAGTCGTTGATACCTAAGTTGAAGAAAGACAACAAATTTGTGGGTCTAGTGAAGGTCAATGTTGATGAAGAGTTCAAATTACAAATAATTGAAGGATTGGCACACATTATTTAAATAAGGATCCAAGTGGGGCAGGGAAGCAAAGGATTTTGGGTGTTTTTTTCCATTTATTTTCTTGGAATTTTCTATCAGTGGCAAGGCCCACTGTACTGGCCACCCTTAATCATCCTTGAGAATATAGTGGTGAGTCACCTTCTTGAACCACTGTGAATCTTGCTGGTAATGATCTCCCTACACTTCTGCTGTGGAGGAAGTTCCAGTACTTACACCTAGCGACAATGATAGAATAGTGATATATCAGGGTCCTGAATAACATCATTACCACAACTCTGAACTGATTCCACAACCTACAGACTTAATTTCAAGGACTCTACAACTTATATTCTCAGTATTATTTATTTTGCATAACTTGTCTCCTTTTGCACAAAATTGTTTTTTCAGTCTTCATTAATGTATATTTTTTCATAAATTTTATTTTATTTCTTTATTTTCCTGTAAATAACCTGGCACTCAATATCAGTAAGATGAAAGAACTGATTGTAGACTTCAGGAAGGGTAAGACGAAGGAACACATACCAATCCTCAAAGAGGGATCAGAAGTGGAGACAGTGAGCAGCCTCAAATTCCTGGGTGTCAGGATCTCTGAGGATATAACCTGGTCCCAACATATCAATGTAGTTATAAAGAAAGCAAGACAGCGGCTATACCTTATTAGGAGTTTGAAGAGATTTGGCATGTCAACAAGTACACTCAAAAACTTCTATAGTTGCACTGTGGAGAGCATTCTGACAGGCTGCATCACTGTCTGGTATGGAGGGGCTACTGCACAAGACCAAAAGAAGCTGCAGAAGGTTGTAAATCTAGTCAGCTCCATCTTGGGCACTAGCCTGCAAAGTACCCAGGACATCTTCAGGGAGCCTTGTCTCAGAAAGGCAGCGTCCATTATCAAGGACCTCCAGCACCCAGGGCATGCTCTTTTCTCACTGTTACCATCAGGTAGGAGGTACAGAAGCCTGAAAGCACACACTCAGTGATTCAGGAACAGCTTCTTCCCCTCTGCCATCCAATTCCTAAATGGACATTGAATCTTTGGACACTACCTCACTTTTTTTAATGTACAGTATTTCTGTTTTTTCACCTTTTAAAAAAATCTATTCAATACACATAATTGTAAACATTACTTGTTTATTTATTATTATTTTTATTTTATTTATTATTTTTTTTCTCTGCAAATTATGTATTGCATTGAACTGTTGCTGCTAAGTTAAAAAAATTCATGTCACATGCCAGTGATAATAAACCTAATTCTGATTCTGATAAATTCCTGCAAGAAAATGAAGTTCAAATTAGTATGTGATAACATATATGTACTTTCATAATACATTTACTTTGACTTTGACCTTAAGACTATAAGGTCACAAGACATAAGAGCAGATTTAGGCTATCAAGTCTGCTCCACCATTCCATCATGGCTGGTTCATCATCCCTCTCAACCCCATTTTTCTGCATTTTCCCTGTAACCTTTGATGCCCTTACCAATCAGGAACTTATCAACTTCAGTTTTAAATATATCCAATCACTTGTCTGTGGCAATGAATGCCACAGATTCACCAGCCAGTGAGGAAAGAAATTCCTCTTCATCTCTGTTCTAAAGGGACATCCCTGTATTCCAAGGGTGTGCCCTCTGGTACTAGACCACCCCAATATAGGATGTATCCTTTCCAAATCCTCAATATCAAGGTCTTTCAAGGCAAGAAGGTGCAGAGGGCACAGAGTGCAAATTCAATCATCAGTTCTATTCTACATGATTCATGTTCATTCTGTTTCAATAGACAATTATGATGAATTGCTTAACCTCCTCAGATTCATTTTGTTGTATATTTAATATTTCTATAATATTTGATTAACTTATATATATTGTTTGATTAAGCATGCTTGTTCATTTAAATATTTATTGTTATATGTAAAAAACGTTAATTGCTTATGTCATCACGCTACCACATGATACATGGACATCTCTCTTAAAGTAAAGAGAAAGATGCACCCACATTTTGACTCCCCACGTCTTCCTTTGAATTAGTTCAATGTCTGAAGTTACCAAACTTCATTGGTGACGAGATATTTTAAAATGAACCCAAGATGGCTACTGACCTGTTAAAATGCAGCGAGATGTTCAATCTAAATAAAATGTCATGAGGAACATTGAAACAGAGTAGCAAGTGTTTTTTGGAAGGGAAGACATGACTGAATTTTTTTCAAAGAAAACTCTGAAGAAGGAAGAATTCAGGGTTCATGAAGTTGAGTACCAGATGATAATAATCATTAAACAAAAGCGTGAAATGGCTGGGTACATCGGAAAGATTGTCGAGCTTGATTACACAATGGGTAATTGACTCATATATACTGAACTATTGGAACAGTATTTTGAAGCAAGTGAAATAACCAGTGAAAAATGAGCTCCAATTTCACTATGTGTGTTAGGTTGAAAGGCATACAGTTTGCTTCGAAGTTTGTCTGCTCCAACCAAACCATCAGAAATGAGCTTTGCTGCTATTGTAAAAGTGATGCAGGACCATTTAGAACCAAAGCCACTGTTAATTGCAGAACGCTTTAGGTTTCAGACACGGAATCAAAAGAAGGGAATCCACTTCAGCGTATGTGGGTGAATTGAAGAGATTGAGCATTGTCAGTTTGGTAACGGGCTTAATGATACACTAAGAGATAATTTAGTTGGTGGAATCTTAAAACAAAGAATTCAAGTACAGCTCCTAACTGAAGTACAGCTCCCATTCAAAAAAGCAGTGGAAGTCACTGTTTAAGTGGAAACAGCAGACAGAGACGCTTGTGTTGCAGTCATGAAAGAAACTTGGCAGAACAAATTGTGTCACTGTTGTGGTAGAGACTCACATACACCAAACAATGGCAGATTTAAAGGCGAAACTTATAGGAAATCCAACTAAAGAGCATACCAGGCAGACAAAAATAAATGGACAGGGAAGAAAAAAAGCCAAGTTGCACTTTCAGAAAGAGCACTAAGCTACATGCTGTTGATGAAAAATTTGATAATGGTGAGTGACATGGGATTGTATAGCATTGAGATTTACAGTGTGAAAATTAGCAATAGACAAGCAATACGGCTTATGACAGAAGTGATGGGAAATTGATTAAAATTGAATTGGACACTGATTCAGCTTTTTCAGTCATTCCACAAAATAAGATTGAATGGCATTTCAACGATACTAAACTGAAGCTTGCAGATACAAAATATACTGGAGTAAAGTTAACTCCTGTAGAATGACATTTGTAACTGTGAAATACAACAACCAACAAGCCACATTGAGCTTGTATATGGTGAAAACAGGAGGACCAGCATTGTGGGAGCAAGATTGGCTGAGACAACTTCTACTTGATTGGAGATCCATCCACTATTTGTACGCTACATCCCCTGCAATGAAGCCATCTAAAAGCAAATTAAGAACGATACTACTGAATGATGCCACAACTGTCTCCATGCCAAACACCATAAACCATTGCCCAACAGAGGACAAACAGGTGTTGGTGCCAAACTCTTGTGCATCTGGTTGGAAAGGATATTATGATGATTATGAAGACACGCAGTCCTCTTTTATTGTCATTTAGTAATGCATGCATTAAGAAATGATACATTATTTCCTCCGGTGTGATATCACAAAACATAGGACAAACCAAGACTGAAAAAACTGACAAAACCACATAATTATAACATATAGTTACAACAGTGTAACAATACCATAACTTGATGAACTCATATTGGATCAAGGAAGGACCATGCTGCTCTGAGGAAGTGTGAAAGTGACAAGAACAGTTATCCGACTACAACAGCTTTTGTAGGCAACATATCTGAGAAAGCTTCTGATATGTTAATCAGGCAGTTACATGTGAAATGTGACTTAGTTTTAAGCTGGAAGAGAGTTCAAGGACCTTCAGGAAAGTTGCAAGAATTTGGCTTTTGTGAGTATAAAGAGCCACAATCTACTCTGCATGCATTAAAGTTATTCCATGAACTTCAGTGAGAGACAAAAACCTGCTTGTAAAAGTAAATGCAAAGACCAAAGCAGAGATAGATGAATGGAAGGCCAAAAAGAAAGGAGTCAATGGAGATATAAAAACAGAGGATTCATCAGATGATGTTGTGGATGAGGAAAACAAGAGAAGAGATCAGATCATAAAGGGAGCAATAGAAGGATTAATATACGAATACTCCAATGAACTAAATGCACCTTCTCAAGACCAAGATTCACAAAGTTGAAGAAGAAAAGGAAAAAAAAAAGGAAGAAAGATGGTTACCACTGTTAGAACCACTTCCTATGGTCTCTGGAGTCAACTGGAGTTCACTGGAGTCAACTCCTACAGCCACCACAGAGGAGGCCCCAGAACCTGAGATTGTTTTGCAACCACTAATGTCACCTGTCAAGCAGAGTGATCCCTCTTGTCAGAGAAGATGTTATCCCACAAGAGTAAAAAAAATCTTCCATAACAATTAAATCTTTAGGCCTGAATGGGACAACTTAAAATTTACTTTGCAGTGGATGTCTGTGTATAGTAGTTTAAGTATATAATTACTGTGTATATAGTGGAGATGCATTTTCTATTGGGTTGGAGTTTATAGCTAAGCAGGGAGGAGTGTAAAGGGTCATTAAATATCCTTAGGTGTCTATGTGGGTATTCTTGGGGTGCTACACAAAAATCTTTGATGACCATATACTGTATATTTGTTTAATTAGATCAGTACTTGATTATGGCTGTGTGGCTTATGGATCAGCGCCATCTTCAAATTTGAAACGTTTGGATGTGATACAGGCTTTAAGACTGTGTTGTGGTACAGTAAGGCTGTCTCCTGTTTCGGCTTTACTGGTTGAAATGGGACAATTACCCTTACAGTTGTGGAGGTTGAGGTTGTTGTTAACATACTGGGTTAATTCGAGGGGGCAGAGAAATGATCACCCTGTTAAAAGTGTGTTGGGAACATCACAAGAAGAGTGTTTTTAGTCTTAGGTGGTTGGGTCCTCATCATGCTAGAAGTTTGGGTTTGTTGGATTATGTAATTTGTCCCACTGTAGCTTTTTCGGTAACCCTACCGCAGTTTTATCCAACGGCTTTAGTTGATTTTATGTTGCGTGATTTAATGAAATCCAAGGATCCTGATATGCCTGAGAGTATGTTGGTTCATCAGTATATTAAGGAAAATTATTGTGATACCTTAACCATTTTTACTGATAGATCTAAAGATACTTTAACGGGGGATGTCAGTGTGGCTGTTTTTGTACCTGAATTACAGGTTAGCAATAAAGAAATGTTTTGCTAACTATTTATCAGTGTATTTTACAGAACTGGTTGCCATCATTTTGGGCTTACAGTGGTGGAGGAAGTCTGTCCTTGCAAAGTTTTAATTTGTTCAGATTCTTTTTTGGGTTTGACTAGTCTTAAGACAGGTCATTCTAGCTGTAGGTCAGATTTACTGCTGGAAGCACTTCAAACTTTATTTTACATTCAAAATATTGGTCTACTTGACTTCTTCTTATGGGTCCCTGAACATGGAGTTGTTGAAAGGAATGAATAAGTTGATTGTTTGCCAAAAAAAAGCTGTTAAAAGTTCTTCTGTAGATATAGACCTTCCACTTATCAAATCAGAAGCTACGGGGTTGGTAGGGCGAAGAATTAGGGGATTATGGCAAGATTTATGGGATAATGAACATAAAGGTAGACATCTTTACAGAATACATAACACTGTTGGATTGATGGGAGAAGGTGGTAAGACAAGAAGGGACTCAACTTAGAATTGGGAGTATTATGCTTAATTATTCCTGATATCTTGTTGGAAGTCATCACCTTGGGGTGTGTAGATTCTGTCGTCATTATGAAACAGTTGAGCATGTTATTTTACAATGTGAAGCATGTAAGACTATACTGTCTTTTGTTATTTAAAATCTATAACACTTTTTTAGAGTATTTTAGTTTTCAGTTGATAAAGAACTAGTAGGGGTTTTATTTCCTAACTCTCTACACCACACTCCAGTCCATTTGGAGTTCTGTACATTACCTTTGAGAAAAGAGGAAGAAGGTAGTAGTAATAGTAGTAGTAGTAGTAGTAGTAGTAGTAGTTGTTGTTGTTGTTGTTGTAGTAGTAGTAGTAGTAGTAGTAGTTGTTGTTGTTGTCATAAGTCTGCCTAGAGCAGGCTGCACTCAAAAACTGAGTAGGCATGCAAGAAGGGGACTAGTGAGGGAGGCCACCTATAGACCTATGACAACTCCGGAGGAGTTACAAGCTTCAGTGGCTAGATGGGAAAGACTGCACAAACAACAACTATTGCATGGGCGCTTCACCATTTACAGCTTTATGGGAGAGTGTGAAAGAGAAAGCCACTGTTGAAAAAAATTCACATGAAATCTCGACTTGAGTTTGCCAGAAGACATATGGGAGACTCTGAAGTCAGCAGGAAGAAGGTTCTATAGTCTGATGAAACCAAAATTCAGCTTTCTGGCCATCAGACTAAACTCTGCACATTATCGAAAACTTACTATCCCTACCCTACCGTGAAGCATGGTGGTGGCTACATCAGGCTGTGGGGATGCTTCACTGCATAAGGCCCTGGAAGGCTTTGTGAAGGCAGAGCATAAAATTAATGCAGCAAAATACAGGGAAATCCTGGAGGAAAACCTAATGTAGTCTGCAAAAGAACTGAGACTTGGGAGAAGATTTGTTTTCCAGCAAGATAATGGCCCCAAGCATAAAGCCAAAGCTACACAGGAATGGCTTAAAAACAACAAAGTTAATGCCCTGGAGTGGCCAAGTTGGAGTCCAGATCTCAATCCAATTCAAAGTTTGTGGCTGGACTAGAATAGGACTGTTCACTCATGATTCCCATGCAATCTGGCAGAGCTCGAGCAATTCTGTAAAGAAGAATGGGGGGAAATTGCAGTGTCCAGATGTACAAAGCTAATAGAGACCTATCCACACAGACTCAAGGCTGCAATTGGTGCATCTATTAAATACTGACTTGAATGGGGTGAGTAATTATACAATCAATTATTTTTTATTTAATAATTGTAATAAATTTAGACCAATTTGTACAAATTTATTTTCTCTTTGACTTGAATAAGTCTTTTCTGATGATCAGAGTCAAGAAAGCCAAATTAAATCCACTGTGATTCAATGTGGTAAAATAATTAAACATGATAACTTCCAAGGGGGTGGGGGAAATAATTTTTATACGTACCGTATATTATTTGATTAAGCATTCTTATTTGTTTAAATAATTAATTATAGGTTATATGTAAAAATATGTTAATTGCATACATCATCAAACTACCACATACTATCTCTGAGGATCTAACATGGTCCCAACACATTGATGTAGTCATAAAGAAGGCAAGACACAGCGGCTATACTTTATTAGGAGTTTGAAGCAATTTGGCATGTCAACAAATACACTCAAAAACTTCTATAGTTGTACTGTGGAGAGCATTCTGACAGGCTGCATCACTGTCAGGTATGGAGGGGCTACTGCACAGGACCAAAAGAAGCTGCAGAAGGTTGTAAATCTAGTCAGCTCCATCTTGGGCACTAGCTTGCAAAGTACCCAGGACATCTTTAGGGAGTGGAGTCTCAGAAAGGCAGCATCTATTATTAAGGACCTCCATCACCAAGCGCATGCCCTTTTCTCACTGTTACCATCAGGTAGGAGGTACAGAAGCCTGAAGACACACACTCAGCGATTCAGGAACAGCTTCTTCCCCTCTGCCATCCAATTCCTGAATGGACATTGAATCTTTGGACACTACCTCACTTTTTTAATATACAGTATTTCTGTTTTTGCACATTTTTAAATAATCTATTTAATATGTGTAATTTACCTGTTTATTTATTATTATGTTTTATTTTATTTATTATTACTATTTTTTTTCTCTCTCTTTGCTAGATTATGTATTGCATTGAAGTGCTGCTGCTAAGTTAACAAATTTCATGTCACGTGCCGGTGATAATAGCTGATTCTGATTCTGATATGTGGGTGCTGCGCTTAAAGTAAAGATGAAGAAACACCTGCATTTTTGGATTCCACTTGAATTACTTTACAAAATGTAACACATTTTACTGCACATCAGGAGTTACATAAAGACTAAAATGGGTAAGATGGATGATAGGCTCCTCTGCAAGAATTTATTTCAGCCAGATGGGTTTCCCCCATTATTGTAATTTGTTCTTTTTGAAATTCCATATGCAGTATTTAACTAATTGAATTCAGAATCAACACAGTGTGGCTGTGGGATCTGAACTCACATTTTAGGTCCTGGTGATTGTACAACTAGTCACATATGCAAGCACTATAGGAATACCCATATAAGACAGTTACTTACATCATTAAAAGTAGCAATCAAAGTTAAAATTATAAAATCAGACATTGAAGTTTGCTTTAGGAGGAATAATATGAAAAGCTGAGGTTTTGCTTGACACGCTGATGCTTGCTTAACTCAGACTTTGAAACATTCTGTACAGTTGTGGTCATCAAAACTGCAAGACTGCAAAAACAAAATGTTATATAACATGGTGGAATTCCGAGAATGAACAGATTAGATCTCTTTACTCTTTGAAAATGGAAGGCTGAAGAGAGACCAAAGACATCTCATAAAATTATGAAAGTTTTTGAAAGGGTTGGCACAGTTTCACATTTTGTACAAAACAGAACTGGAAACTTCCAGTCGAAGGTAATCGTCAAGAAATAATGTTGAAGTCAGAAAAACAAATCACTAGCCAACAGACGTGCAGATGCATTTTAAATGAAACTAATCAAACAAGGTGGAGGAAGTGGAGTGTGCTGTTCATATTTTGATGAAGGAGGAGGAGTTTTATGCAAAGCTAAAACCCTGGGAATAACAAGTTAGGTTAAAAAATCCGGATGTATATTGTGTTCTTCCATAACGTTAATAATATTGAGAGCTAAATTTGACTCATAATGTCGCAGCAAATTATCAGTGTAACCATGCATTAACTAGTTCTTCTGAAATCTATTTTCCTTTATGTTAATTGTAGAGATTTTTAACTGATGGTGGAAAATTTACTGCTTTTTTTAACATCAAAGCAAGTCCCAATTACCTCTGTTCTCTTATTCCCAGTAAGAAAATGTTGAGAGTCTTTAAAGGTACAAGTTGAATTGTAAGTGAAGAATGAAGGTAAGGTTATAAAGAGGAATAGAGTAAATTAATTGGTAAAGTGGTTCATTATTTCCATATGTATTGAGGGACAGTGAAAATTTTGTCTTGCATATTGTCATACAGATCAATTCCTTACAACAGTATATTGAGGTTAATCAAGGTAAATCTGTAGCAGAGTGCAGAATAAAGTGTAACAACACAGAGAAAGTATACTGCAAGTGCAAGTCAAAATAAGGTAGGATGTGAGGTCAAGAGTCCATTTTGTCATTCTAGAGAACGTTCAATAGTCTTATAACAGTGGGATAGAAGTTGTCCTTGAGTCTGATGGCTCATACTTTCAGGCTTTTGTGTCTTCTGCCTGATGGGAAGGGGAGAAGAGAGAATGTCTGAGTTGGGTGGGATTTTTGATTATGCTGGCTGTTTTACTGAGGCAGCAAAAGTAGTAGACAAAGTCCAAGGAGGGGAGGTTAGTTTTCATGATGTGCTGTGCAGTGTCCACAACTCTCTACAGTTGATTGCAGTCAGGGGCAGAGCATTTGTCATACCAAGCCATAATGCATTGGTGTCCATCAATAAAAATTGGGAAGGGTAGAGGAAGCCATGCCAAATTTTCTTGGCCTCCTGGGAAAGCAGAGGCACTGATGAGCTCTCTCGGCTGTGGTTTCAACACAGGTGGACAAGGACAGATGAGAAGAGGAAAATAGGAGGATGTGAGGAAATTATAAGCAACATTGAGAATGAACATAAATGCTGTTGTCTCTGGATATAAACTGTCATTGAGAAATTAATTCCTTTATTATGCTATTTTCTATATTTCTCACTGATCCATATAGGCTTTAATTGGAAACAGTTATTATATGCAGATGCCCAAGGGTTAGAGATGTAATGGATTACTATTATATTTTAAACTTGCTGTGGTGATGAACACATTAATAAGAACTAAACTGAACAGAGAAACCACAGTCAGGATAATAGTCTTTCGTGAGAGATGTAAAGGAGCACTGAATATTTGCAGATTTACACAGAGCTGTCACAACTGATGCTACATCATTATGAAAAACAGAATTTGGAATTACCGATTATTTTTCAACTTGATGACCATGCTCTCATTTATCATTCTGACAGATCACTAGCCCGGCAAACAATACTGCAGAAATATCTGTCCCACTTGGCGGGAGCTGAGTTGAATACATTATAGGGAATAGACTCCAAGTGCTAACAAGAAACCCACTGATTCTATGAAGGATTAATTAGCAGTAACAGTCATGTTGCCTCTTACCTTAAGATACTTAACCTGGTAATGTTACAATCCAGGCTGTTTCTCAGAATTCTCTGTTTGATATCTCTGCAAAAATCTGCTTGAATAATGATGTTATAATATCCTGTGAACAGTGATGGGGACTTGCCCTCATTAAGAATTGGATGCAGTGTACTTCAGAGTTAACAACCTATTCGTAATTGTCATGTTGCGCCTAATGCTGTGTGCATTGCCTTGCACATATTCTCAAACTCAATGGCTTACTGAAATGTAGCACACTGACATGATGTCTGTATCAGGTCAAATGAACTGCCTATTGTACTAAGTATGTACAAGGCAAATTAAGCCAGCAAGTACAGTACTTAACATTTACCAGGACAGCTAGCAATTTCCATAACAGAATATAAAAGATATTTATGAAATCATTCGGGACAGAATTTCTACAATAATTTTGCTGGCTATTTGCTCTATATTAAAGGATAATATTCTGCTGAGGTACTTTAAGATATTAACACCCTTAATGAAGCTTCAGTAGGGTTTCTGCACTTCTCATTCTATAATTATGTTGGACCTCTGGGACAGACCTTCGGAAAATTAACAGGGTTAGTTTTTACAAATTAAGACTCTAATTTTAGCCTCTCCACCGGAGGAACTAGGTCAGTGATGGAGCTGAAAACTTAACTTCTTTGGCATCAGTTTGAGGCAGGTTTTTGTCTCACCTGCTATTTAGAATTGTGGGCAAGGGCATTTAACAGCAGCAGGTACCCGATCAATCACTAAGCAGGTCAAGCAAACTTGGACTGACAGCCATAAGTAGCATACTATTGAACGTTAACATTGTTTGGGAGTTAGATTGTGGGCCAGGAGGGGCAGGAATCTCCAGAGTATTTTCACCAGCATTTCAAAGTTTTCCATTATGATTTTATGAGTTCTAAGGTGGCAAATGAAGTAATCGAGGGGAAACAGATTCAGGGTGGCAGAGTGGAGCTGCTGGCAGAGTTGCCACCTCACACCTCCAGTGGCCTGGGTTTGAAATTAACCTCTGTCTCTCTGGAACTTGCATGTTGTCCATCTGACTGCATGGGTTTCCTCCAGGTGCTGCAGATTCCTCCCTCACCTGAAAGATATTGAGCATTGGTAAGTTAATTGGTCACAGTAAGTTGCCCCAGTGCATGGGTAAGTAGTAGAATCTGGGGATACTAGATGGGAGAATAGAATAGGATTTATACAGGATCAGTGTGAATGTTTGTTGAATTGGTCTTTATGAGCTAAGGGGCCGATTTCCATCCCATATGACTCTCTGACTACATGGTGCCTCCTCAGGTAGGACAGGTGGTGGGAGGGTGGATGGGTTGTTGGTGAAGAGGTAGTATTTTTCCAGTGAAATACTTACTACAGGAAGTCCAAGTTTCAAAAGCGGATAGGATGGCAGGGATCACTGCTGTCGTGAACCATTAGCTAAGGGCCAGTTCTGAAGTTTTGAACATCAGGTATTTTCTTCTGCAATTAAGAAAAGCTGTGATGCTTAGAAGGAAGTAGTGAATTTCATCATTGGTTTCTGCTACATCGAGATTGCTTCCAAGAAATAGGACGTTGTCCAGGATCTGGCTGGGAACATTTTTCATTAGAGGGCAGTGGAGCGGAATGAGGCAGTCGAGGACCTCTGTTCTGCAGATGTTGAGTGTCAACCCATCTCTTCAAATGCTTCAGTGAAAGTGTGATGATGGCTAATTCTACCCTCTTGTGCAAACGCAACTATGTTCTGCATATTGCGGTTCCACTACTGAGTTCTGTGTTACCTTGATCCCGAGGTGTAGTCGCAGTAGACTGATTAGCTTCTCATTTGCTCTGAAGGTTAACTCCACCCTCATGGGACATCTTTTTTTGGAGGTGAAATGCAATAGAGTTCCACTTAAAAGGAGCGGAGAATTGGAGCAAGAGGCTCAAAGACTTAAAAGAGTTTAAAATTCAGAGGGCTTGCAGGTGAGTTTCAGTTGGATGCTGTTGATAAGCGAATTAGCAGCATCCAATAATAAGTTAGAACCAAGCAGAAGGATCATTTTGAGATGGGCTGCTATCTTTTCAAAGTGCTGTTCATTGTCTAGGTGTGGTCTTTGGCAAATGCTAGGCTTTGGTGAGGGGGGGGTGGGCTCAGCGATACTAAAATGATACGAGAGTAGGTTCTTACCCTTCTTTCCCTCAAAGCTTATCATTCATGATAGGGGAACTCTTTCTATGTGTCGTACCTCCTGCGCGATGTTGGAATGCAGGGAGATTGTCAGAGTCCCTGATGACTATGTGTGCAGGAAGTGTGTTCAGAAGCATCTCCTGACAGACTGCCTGATGGCACTGAGGCTTTACATGCATGCCTTTGAGAGCATCAGCAATGCTCTTGAATGTTATGGATAATACATTTAGTGAATTGGTCACAACACATTTTAAGGGCCTAAGATAGAGAATTGGTGACCAACAAGCAAAGAATTAGCAGGTAGGTAGTGCAAGAGTCCCCTGTGGACATTTTCATTCTATCCAAATATACTGATATCCAGGTATAATGCTCTGGATACCGCTGTAGGAAATGACTTATCAGAAGAAGACAGCAGTAGTCAAGAACAGAGCTTTGCTGCACAGAATGGCAGGAAAAAGAGTGGAGGAGCTACAGTGATAGAAGATTCATTTAGAAGGAGAATAGACAGGATCTTCTGTGACAAAAAAAAAAACAGGGTAGTTATGATAAAGGTAGGGAAGTTATTTCCACAGGTAGGTGAGACCAGAACTAGGGGAGGTATCTTCAAGATTCATGGAAATATATTTAGGATAGAGATGAGGAGAAACTGCTTTTCCCAGAGAGTAGTGAACCTACGGGATTTTCTGCCTAAGGAAGTAGTACAGGATACCTAATTAAATCTATTGAAGATACAGTTAGATTTTTATACTGCAGGGCAATAAAGGATTATTGGGGAGGGGGGGAAAGCAGGTAGATGCAGCTGACTCCACAGATCAGCTATGTTTTCAACCATTCTTACCTGGTGGAGCAGACTTGATGGACCAGCTCCTATTTCTTGTGTTCTTATTAAATGGGACTCCTGGTTGGTGCATTGCCTCCCAGGCACAAGAGTTAAGGATGACTTGGAACAGATGCAGGGCATTTTATTAGGGAAAGTGTACAGCCAGTTGCCATGCTGCTTGTAGGTACCAAAGATGTAGAAGAAAAATGGGATGAGTTCCTACAGGGAGGAAATAGCAAGGGTAAAAATACCCTGATGGGAGTTACATATAGGCCTCCAGACAGTAGCCAGGACGTGGGGTACAAATTACAATGGGAGGTAGAAAAGGGACGTAAAAAGGGAAATATTACAATGAGGTATTTCAGGTAGATTGGAAAAATCAGGTTGATGCTGGTCCCCAAGAGAATGAATTCATAGAATGCCTACATGATGGCCTTTTAGAGTATCTTGTGGGTGAGCCCTCTGGAGAAAATACAATTCTGGATTGGGTGTTGCGTAATGAACCAGATTTGCTTAAAGTAAAGGAACCCTTGGGAGGTAGCTTCAGTTGGAAAGAGAGAAGCTAAAATTGGATATAACAATATTACAGTGGAATAAAGGGAACTACAGAGACATGAGAGAGTTGCTGGCCAAACTTGATTGGAAGGGATACTAGCAGGGATGATGATAGAGCAGCAATGGCTGGAGTTTCCTGGAATAATTCAAAAAATGCAGGATCAGTTTATCTCTGAGAAGAAGAAGCATTCTAAAGAGAAGATGTGGCAAGTGAAGTCAAAGACAGCATAAAAACAAAAGAGATGGCATACATTTCAGCAGAACTTGGTGGGAAGCTGAAGGATTGGGAAGCGTTTAGAAGGAAACAGAAGACAACTAAAAATAAAACAATAAGGAGAGAAACAGTGAAATATGAAAGTAAGTTAGCAAATAATACAAAAGAGGATCCCAGAAGTTTTTTTTTACAGATAAATAAAATGTAGAAGGGTGGCAACAGTGGACTTTGGGCCACTGGAAAATGACATTGTAGAGTTAGTAATGGGAGACAAAGAAAAGCCGGACAAATTGAGTAAGTATTTTGCATCAGACTTCACTGGCATTAAAAGGTTCAGTAGTATAAAAAAACCATCTTATATAGTGACCTGTGCAGCTTCTTTGTTTTTTGGGAGTTTTCTCATGGTGAATCCCATGTCCACTGTGTTTTAGGCACAGAGAACATTGACTTGTGAAATGACTTTTCAGCTACAGGGAGGAGATGATTTGGGTGAGCCCTGGAGATGAATTTTTGTACAAGGATACCAATCTGTAGTTACCACTGTCAGACTGATGACCATGATTACAGCATTTGAGCTCCCCTGATGTGATGATGAGATTATATACTTGTGACTGCATCTGCCATGTTTTAGGATTCTGAAGCTACTATTCCCCCTTTTCCCCACCCCCAAAAACATGGGAGAGAAATCAAAGGAGGTGTGTAGGGTAAGCTTTTTTAAAAGACCGTGCCAGGGCTGGTGGTGGAGGCAAATATCTTCTTAGTCATTAAATAAGCTGTTAGACAAGCATATGAATATGCAGAGATGGAGTGAAGGACCTGTTCCTCTGCTGTTTTGTATTTTTCTATGAGGCACAGAAAGCATTGCATTATGACCCCAATACAAGGATGCTGATACATTTCTAATAAATGGCAAGACTGCATACTATTTTTGTTTTACAATTGATTTGCTGTTGCATGCTGGGGGCCAAGACACACAGATATTCAGTGTTAGATTGCAAGAGGTTTGGACCAAAGCTGTGGTAGTTATCAGGAAGAAAATGTATGGGAAGTGGGTAAAAGAAGGAGTAAAGGGAATGAGGCTGATGAATGGTGAGAGGGATGGTGAGTAGGACAAGAGAAGGAGAAATATATACTAGTGGAGTTGGCAGGGAGAGAGGGGAATATGGAAAAGATCATTTCAGTAGATGTGGAGGTCAGGGATGGGAAGGAAGAGAAGTAGTTGAAGGAAGATGAGGTAAAGGCAAGATAGAAGCAGATAAAGAAACAGATAGTTGCAGTCACTGCTTGGGGACTGAGAAACAAACCACATTTTCTGAGAGCTGACTATAGGATTTCCCATTGCTCCTCATTAAAGAGGATTTTCATTTTTGGGATCACACACAACTTGACTTCCCACAACAGACCTCCTCACCATCAGGGACCCCACCCCACCCCAGATCATGCTCTCTTGTTGTAGCTGCCATCAGGAAGAAGGTACAGGAGCACCAGGACTCAAATTACCAGGCTCAGGAACAGTTACCAGCCCTCAAGCATCAGGCTGTTGAGCCAAAGCTGTAAGTTCAAGTTCACAGTACATTTATTATCAAAGTATGTATACTTTATGCAATCTTGAAATTCATCTCTTTCATGCAGCCATGAAACAAAGGATCCCAATAGAATCCATTTAAAAACAAAGGAATACCATCAAACACTCAGTGCTGAGAGAGAGAAAAAAGTAAGTCATGCAAACAACAAAGCAAGCAAACAGCATTCAAGTCTGAAGTTCATGACACCGGGCATCACTGCAGCTGATTCAGAAGGCTCAGTCCAGCACAGAATTGAGCAAACCCTGTGGAGCAGCAATCCAAGCCAGCCTGTCTCTCGCCTCCAATACAGAGACCCCGACCCCCTGACCATTTCAATCCGGCTCGGTGCTTAAATCGTCCAAACCTCAGGGCATTCCTTGCTCTCGGGCTCCATTGCCTCAATAAGGCCAGTGCCCAACCTTTCCAATTCAACTTGGCTTTTAATTCAATCAAACCTCGGATCTTTCCTCGCCTCACTTCACCTCAACTCAGCTGCATCGAATTACCCAAGGTTTCCAATTCAGCTCGGCCCTTTGAATTGATCGAACCTTGGGACTTTCGCCACCTCGGTTCTGCTGCATCAAATTGCCTCAAAATCCGCTCCAGCCACTCCAGCATGGGCATGCTGCAACCGTCCTGCCCCAGCAAGACACCAGGCACACCTTGAAAATGCCAGATTCTACAGGTGAGTCCGCTCAACTCCGACGAGGAAGCTATAGGCCACTGTCTGCAGTGATTGTTTACCAGAATAAGTATGAACAACAACATATTTAGTTGCTTTCTTTTTGTTTCATTGGCCACCAGTAAGTTCTTGCTCAAACCAGCAAGTAGCAACATCTTAAACCAGAGGCAAAGGGAATAACTTCACTCAGCTTTACTTGCCCCATTATTGAAATGTTATCAGAGACAATGGACTCAGTTTCAAGGACTCTTCATCTCATGTTCTCGATAGTTATTGTTTATTTATTTATTAATTATTATTTTTCTTTCTTTCTTTTTGCCTTTATTGAGTTTGTTGTCTTTTGCACGCTGGTTGAATGCCTGAGCTGGTGCAGTCTTTGACTGATTCTGATATGGTTATTATTCTATGGATTTATTGAGTACGCCTGCAAGAAAATGAATCTTAGGGCTGTATATGGTGACATATATCTACATTGATAGTAAATTGACTTTGAACTTTGTGATGTGACATTTAACAAATATTCTTCCTAAACATTCCTTCAGAATATACAGAAATCTAAAATTGTACTAATAGATTTATGTGGGTTAAATTGCACTAACGTTGTTGCTTCAAAAAGCACCACACTTTGACAAAAGGTTTTAAATAAGGATACTTTAATAATGAAAATTCAGCAATGGTTTTAAAAGGCCTTTAAAGACCTCCTTGGCTTAAGAAATAGCATGCTGTGTTCCAGCTGTGACCTGAGGCACTGATGGTGTATGAGATATGAAATATTAGAATTTACAGATGCACTTAAGTTGATTGGATTTGTTCTTTCATAATTGGCTGACTTTGTATGTTTGTCATATTGACAATAACTAGTATTGCTACTTCTGAAGTGGCAGAATTAACAACCTTAAAACCTTTTTATTGCATAGTTAGCAATATTCTACACACTCCAATTAATTTGTAAAAGTTCCAGCTCCTTAACTGCTAAACTTTCAGCGATTTTAAGCTTCATGCACGCAGTGGCCACTGTATTAGATATCTCATATGCTAATAGATCGGTCATTGATTGTATGTTCATGGTCTTCTGCTGCTATAGCTCATTAACTTCAAGGTTCGATGTGTTTGTGCATTCAGAGATGTTCTTCTGCATACCACTGTTAGAGAACGTGGTTATTTGCATTACTGTCACTTTCCTATCAGCTTTATCGAGTCTGACTAGTCTCCTGATCTCTCTCATTAACAGGACGTTTTCACTCACAAAACTTGTGTTCACTGGATTTTCTTTTGCACCATGCTCTGTAAACTCTAGAGACTGTTGTACGTGAAAATCACAGGAGATCAACAGTTTCTGAGATATTCAAACCACTCAGTCTGGCTCCCACAATATTCCACAGTCAAAGTCATTTAGATCACATTTTTTCCCCATTGTGATGTTGGGTCTGAACACCCCGACCACCCCAGCATGCTCTTATGCATTGAGTTGCTATCACATGATTAGCTGATTAGATATTTGCATTATCGAGGAGTTGTATGAGTGTACATAATAAAGTGGCCACTGAGTGTATTTTGGTTACTTAAAATAAAACAAAGTTTATCAATAGTTAATGGGCAGTGAAATTCTAATCCAAATCCCCTTTTATCACTTGCTCATTCCTGTAGTTTGGCTAGTTCAAATACTGTGATTGGTGAAAACATTACCTTTTCATTAGTAGCTTGAGGGTAAATGTACTTTGATTGCTAAGGCTTTGACCTGGGAGAAGCTGGTAACAATAACGAATTATTTGTAGTAAAGGATTAATTAGCATAACATGTTGTAGATCTTGTTGTAGATCAGTGTTATAAATTAGTATGGGAACATACGTTAGCAACATCATCCAGCAGGTGATGTTTATCAGCAATTTACAACATAACACTGGCATTTAACTGAATTGATTGATTGTTGCTACATAATTGTTTTCCCAACATCGTTGCCGCTTCAAATTATGCCACTTAACGTACTTCATATGTTATTGAATGGATTCTATACAAAAGTGATTTAGTTTACATATATAATAGTTTAAAACTCTTCAACTAACATTAAGATGCATTGGGACAAGTGTGAGTGACCATTCCAAATCTAGTGAGAAACTTACTCAAAATGTTAGGAAAACTGACCCTACTTTGTCTTCAAATCATTTTCCATTTTAGGTTGAATTTAGGACCTTGGTTGAGATGTTCAGTATTTGCAGTTCCATTCAACACAATACTGATGGGATTATCCTGCACGTCCTGGCCAATACATGTCCATTAATCAAGGTCACTTCAGAATCAGAATCAGAATCAGGGTTATTATCACTGGCATGTGACGTGAAATTTGTTAACTGAGCAGCAGCAGTTCAATACAATACATAAAATAGCACAGAAAAAATAATAATAAATAAATAAGTAAATCAATTACAGTATACATATATTGAATAGATTAAAAAGCAAAGTAATTGATCATTAGCAAGAGAAAATCTGCAGGTGCTGGAAATCCAAGCAACACTGGCAAAATGCTGGAGCAAGTCAGCAGGCCAGGCAGCATCTATGGAAAAGAGTAAACAGTCCTGATGAAGGGTCTCGGCCCAAAATACTGACTGTTTACTCTTTTCCGTAGATGCTGCCTGGCCTGCTGAGTTCCTCCAGCAACTTGCATGTGTTGCTTGGATTTCTAACATCTGCATTTTTTGTGCGCGTTAGTTGGTCGTTATCACTTTAGATTAGATTTTGAGGACACGCAGTCCTCTTTTATTGTCATTTAGTAATGCATACATAAGAAATGATACAATTTGTGCCCCCAGAATGACATCACAGAAGCACAAGACAAGCCAAGACTAAAAAAACTGACAAAAACCACATAATTATAACATATAGTTACAACAGTGCAAAGCAATACCGTGATTTGATGAAGAATAGACCATGGGCACGGTAAAAATAGTCTCAAAGTCTCTCGAAAGTCCCATCATCTCATGGGTGAAGGGAGAAACTCTCCCTGTCATGAGCTTCCAGCGCCGCAAACTTGCCGATGCAGCACCCTGGAAGCACCCGACCACAGCCGACTCTGAGTCCATCCGAAAACTTCGAGCCTCCAACCAGCCCTCCGACATCGAGCACCGAGCACCATCTCTGCCGAGCACTTCGACACCGACCCTGGCAACAGGCAATAGGCAAAGCCGAGGACTTGGGGCCTTCCCCTTCGGAGATTCTTGATCGCACAGTAGCAGCGGCAGCAAAGCAAGCATTTCAGAAGTTTCTCCAGATGTTCCTCCATGCTTCTCACATCCGTCTCCATCAAATCAGGATTGTGCACGGCCCCTATTTAAGAAATATGATATCAATTCGGAGCAGCCGCACGCGCTGCGTTGCACCGCCAACTTCTCCTCCCCTGGAGACACACAAGATGGCAGTTGTTGGAAATATGGAGCAACATAAAAAGCTAGAGGAACTCAGCAGGACTGGCAGCATCTTTGGAGGGAACACACACAAAATGCTGGAGGAACTCAGTAGGCCAGGCAGCATCTATGGAAAGTACAGTTGAAGTTTCGGGCCTTGACCCTTCCTCAGGGCTATGTATTCATTTCCATAGAAGCTGCCTGGCCTGCTGAGTTCCTCCAGCATTCTGTGTGCATTGCTTGGATTTCCAGCATCTGCAGATTTTCCTCCTGTTTTTATCTTTGGGGAGAAATGCACAGTCAGCATTTTGGGTCAAGACCCTTTATCAGGACTGAAAAGTAAAAAGGGAGATAGCCTGTATTGGGAAAAAATGTGGAAGGAAGAGTTGGCAAATAGCCTTACTGAAATGATCACTTTGCTGTATAAATCTGCTCTGTGCAAACTAGTTGCTGCATAAGCAATATTACACTAGTGACTGCACCTTTTGATGAGACCACTCTTGGAGTGCTGGGCACAGGTTTGCTCACCTTAAGGAAGAGACTTTTTCCCAGGGTTGAAATGACTAACACGAGGGGGCATAGTTTTAAGGTGCTTGAAAGTAGGTACAAAGGGAATGTCAGAGGTAAATTTTTCACACAGAGAGTGGTGGGTGTGTGGAATGCACTGCCGGCGAAGATGGTAGAAGCGGACACAATAGGGTCTTTGAAGATACTCTTAGATAGGTATATGGAGCTTAGGAAAATAGAGGGCTATGCGGTACGGAAATTCTAGGCAGCTTCCGGAGTAGGTTACATGGTTAGCACAGCATTGTGGACCGGAGGGCCTGTAATGTGCTGTAGATTTCTATGTTTCTATATACTCTACAGTGGGGCAGCAAAGTTTCTTTAGATAAGCTGAATGGCATATAGACATACTTTCTAAAGTTTCAAAAAAACTGAGAAGAAATCTTGGCGTGAGGTTATTTCCCTTGACAAGGGAGTCTCTGCACCAAGATATAACCACTTAAGATTGACCTGTGGGAACTTCCAAGTTCTGTCACTGCTGAGGATTCCCGGCTGAAATAAATGGAGCTCTGGATTACAGGGTTATGGACTGTGTAATGGAGATGAGGCCAAAGATCAGTAGAGATGTTTTTCATTTTGTTTAGGATCTGGACAACACTAGGAGGATCTATGCCAAATGCCCTTCAAAAGACGTGTGGTGAGCTACCGTTTTGAACCACTGCAGTAGGATATTCCTGGATTTAGCTCCAGCAAAGATGAAGGAACAGTAACGAGTTTCCAAGTTACAATGCTCCTCCAAGTGGATCACAACTTTGACGTAGTTTGGAGGCTTGCGTGCCTCAATGACCCAAAGAGCTATGTTGGCTGGAGTCAGGGCTTTATGCTTCGGTTCTTGGTAGGGTCACCCATGCCAAACAGGTCAAAGGGTAGAGGACAGACTAAGAGCGGTCCAGGTTCAAAGGTTCAGCTCAGGGCTAACAACTGTGACTGGTAAACAAAAATCATTATGGGAACAGCAATGACGAATCGTTCTACATCTGAGTGCGATGGTATTCCTGAGTCTCCAACCAGGACTTGCATGACTGACAGCAGTGAAAAACGAGAGGAAGCTGCCGATATGATGAAGGAAGCCCTGAACGCCACCAGAAATGGAGGACTTTCATTGCTGCCCTAAACCCCAGCTGCATAACGGGCAGTAGGTAAGTTTAGATGCTACGTGACTTAGAGGGAAAGCTTGCATGAGATAACATTTCCATATGTGTCCTGCTTTCCTCTTGTTGATAGTAGGTGGTGTATTTGGGGAGTGATTACAAAAGAATCTGAATGAGGAACTGAAATGTAATATAGCTAAGCATGTAATTCAGCTATTTAGCTAACCAACAAATCAATAGCAACATTTTCCTCTTATACTTTATGCTCTTATTGTCTTTAGTTCCATTTACTGGAGCATAAATGATATTTTTAAAAATACTTGATTCATAGTTTAACACAAAGCCAGTAGTGAGTTAACACTCCTGGGGACCTGAGCTGTACAGAATTAATGATCCACCAGGGAAATGTTTGTCTTAATACCAGAAAATTGTTGAAAGTAGCACAATGCTTGCCAGGAGATGTCTGCACCAACAATTCAGTCTAATTTACCAATTAATATGGAGGAACTGACCTATCCTGCTGTTTTTATTCCACAACATTAACTATTGCATGCTAAATTTATGTTTTTCTAATTGTTGTTTGTTATTTGGTGAGTACAAGTTGATAACTAGGGTTGCGAAAGTCTGAGGAGCAGGAATCAAGTCTGTGGGTTTGTAATTTTAGCCTTGTATGCTGGAATGTCAGTTGGTTACTTCACAGCTTCAGATTCAGTGTTGCTGGTGACAGATGGTTTGCTGAACAGAAATTGTTCGAACAGAGAGAGGTGTTAATGATACTTGCAAAATAGAATGTGCTAAAATGCAGCAATATATTGTTTTCATTTATTTAAATTCAAGATATTACAAAACTAATAAGAATATTAAACAATACTATTGTTATAATGTTCATAATTTAATCAAAATAATCAAAGTAACATATACTCCTGTGTATCATCTCTGTGGAATTTTACTGAGAACCACAATGTGCCATAGGTAAGTGAGAAAGAATCAGAACACATTAAACATGTCTATTCATATTAATGAATAATTAATCATTATGTAATTAAGGTTTAAATAATGTAATTGACTGAAATCTACTAATCAGCTATTTTCTTGATGGAGTTTTCACAATAAATGGAAATGTAAAAGCTTTCCCAGGGCTTTGCTGAAAAATAATTTTTTTAGAGTACAGTAATGAAATCCATCATTTAGACTTTTTGCTTTTGGATTGCCTTTTGCTATGTGTCTCAAATGATCTATCTCTTAAAGTCCTTATTAGCCTTGAATTTTGGAAGGAACTGGAGAAAGACAGTCTATAAGAAATCATCTTTGCTCTCTGCATTGGAGGCACTCCAGAATATGTTGGTGTGCTCTGTAATTGAGCATAACAAGCCTACCTGGAAGGAAATGGATTACTGACTAGTGTCTTTGTTAGCAAGACAATTAATATTTAATTTCAAGGACTAAGGTAAAAGTTACTTTCTTCTAAACCAGGAAATGCACTTGGAGCAACTAGATTTTCCTTCCATTTTAAGCACTTTGGATTGAATACTGTATGTTTTGGAATTATTTAAGGCATGTAATGTGTGAAGCGAGATGGAGAAGTACGCCTAGTGCCCACTTTATTAGGTACATCCTAAACTGGATGTCTGAGGTCTTCTGTTGCTTTGCCAGTCCTCTTCAAGGTTTGATGTGGTGTACGTTCAGAGATGCTCTTCTGCACACCACTGTTGGTTCTGCACATGATGCGTGGTTATTTGGGGTACTGTCGCCTTCCTGTCAGCTTGCACCAGTCTAGCCATGCTCCTCTGACCTCTCTCATTAACAGCACGTTTTCACTCACAGAACCTGCACTCACTGGATTTTTTTGTATTATCCTCTGTAAACTCTAAAGACTGTTGTGTGTGAAGGTAGCAGGAGCTCAGCAGTTTCTGAGATACTTAAACTGCCCCGTCTGGCAACCACAATTATTCCACACTCAGAGTCACTTAGATCACATTCCTTCCCCATTCCGATGTTTGGGCTGAACAACTCTTGACCATATCTGCATCCTTTTAAGCACTGAGTTGGTGCCACATGATTGGCTGATCAGATATTTGTATTAGCGAGCATGTGTACAGTTGTACCTAATAAAGTAGCCACTAACTGTATGAGCATAATCTATATGCAGCTTTGTAACTTAAGTCGTATTGACCGACTGATTATAGAATATTAAACCTCTTATTTCTGTTTGAATCACTGGTTAAATACTGTTAATCTGGCAGACTCAGGAAATTCGTGCCAGACTAGCAAATTTTCCATTTTATTTAATGTTGTTTCAATTAACAACATTAATTACAAACATTGCTATGTTTGTACTCTGTTCTTGGTTGGTACAGCTGTAACGAAACCCAATTTCTCTCAGGATCAATAAAGTACGTCTATCTATCTATCTATCTATCTATCTAACGCTCCTTCACTTTTGATTAATATTTTGATGTCGAGCGAGTGAATGAGACCTCTGTCGGTCTGGGTTGACCATGGACGCTGCATCCTAGCTGTCTAGATACACAAGCCTGGGCAGTACGATATGGAGAGCAAGCTGTTGTCCATGTAGCAACCTCCTCCACTCCACGCTCTGATGAACCCAAAGCGACGGCAGAAACCGATACAGTTTGGTACCAGCAGCACCGCAGGAGTTGCCAGTCAACATTGAACACAATGTAGAACTGCCTTAGGGACTCCAATTGCAGAGTTTTCCCTTGGGGTTTACTCCTGAAGCCTACCCCATGAAAGAGTATAGCCGCAAGGCAGCGAAGGTTCAAGATCAGAGTTTTCCTTCTCCTAGCCGAGCTGCCAGCCTCGGCTGATGAGCCCCATCTGCCCGAAGCGACTGGTTTTAAGGCACCAGTGACCCATCTTTGCTCCTTCCCCTGTCAGTGGAAACTCTTCCTCTGGGCTTAGTGGCAAAGCCACACGTGAAAGCCAGGAGCTGAACTTGGTGTCAGAGCTATTTGGGACACACACCACAGGGAGCATTTAATAGGTAGTGAGAGCTTACCACCCCCAGCTATAACAACCCCTGGCTGTTAAAAATATCATTTTCAATGAATCTGATACATTTGAAATGAGCACAGAAAAAGGGTCACTAATGAGCTTACAAAGAGTGCAGAAACCAACCAGGACCCTGATATGTTAAAGGTAGCACTGGAATCAGCACCTAATGGGCTGGATAACCAAACTAAGGCAATGTGCAATTATATTGTGAATTAAAAGAGTTTTCATAATTTTTTGTATTTATTAGATTATTCTAAATTTAAAATAGTTTGTGTTTGTGAATGGGTGATGGGGCAAGGTGGACTGCTAGAATTCATTTCTGAAGTGGCTGAAAGATTCAATCTAAATCTTGTGTTTGAATGTGTAATAAAATTTACTATTTCTTCTTTGTCCCCCTGACCACCTTCCTTCTATGCCTCTAAGTTCTGTGATTATTATTATCCCATTCTTTGGTACTTTGGCTCAGAGCATGTGTATTCTGTTCACACACAGTTTTTCATTTTGTTGGCTGATTATTTTTGTGATGTACGATATCTTGCAATTTGTGGATTGCAGTGCATTTCTTTCACTTCAAATTAATCTTTGCAGTGAATAAATTGTTTGACTTTTACAGAATTTTCAGTGAATGAATCCCATTCTTATCTTTGGAATTTTGGCTTGAGTCTTCATTTTCAGGCTGTTAGCAGAACAGTTCCTGGTCATTGACAGAGATCAAATCTGTCTTGATGCTTACCGAGGTAGCAAGTCGGAGTAATTTCCAGCAATTATCTGACTAGTGTCATAACCCAATAGCTGTTCTAGTCGAGATGCAAAACCTAATAAGATGATTATTAATGCACGTTGGAAGCCAAACATTGGACGACATAATGGAAACTCAGTCATTTAAAATTACTTTCAAACTGTCAAGTTCTTCATTCACTTGTGTGCTCTTGAGCACAAAAGCGGTTCTGTAAAATCTGAGTAAGGTGCAATTAACTAGTAGGATATTAATGTGCTCTCACGTGTATTTGGAAAAAGTTCATAGCTTTACAAGGTTGTGAAAGAAAACCAAGAATTACATTACCCCTGAATAATAGAACAGTACCTCTATTAGTGCTCAGCATATGTACATCAATTGCACATAAATTGCAACAAATCATCATTATCCTAATCACTTAATTACAGCCTGACTGATGAGGCCCGGGTAATCCCCCAGGATAATCAGGATCTGTGTAGTCATATTTCATGAAAAATATAGCATGGTCAGCGTCTTTAAGTGGTAGCTCGAAACATATTACAAATGCAAGGAAGAAGAATTACTTGAAAGAATCCAGCTTTTATTTACACTGGCAATTTGGGAATTCTCAGACATTGGCTTGACAGCCATCTGGAGCTTATCAGCCACAGCAGCTGGACCAGTGTCTCCAAACAACTCATTTTCTGTTTAATGATCTGCTTTTCATTTGCTCTTCAAACTTTGTAGGCCTTCAAGAATGGAAAGTGGTGAATTTTAACCTCCCATACGACATTTGGTTAGGTTCAGGACAGACGTAAAATTGGAAAACACAGTAAACAGTGATCTCAAACTTCCTCCAGAGAAACCAATCTCAGATTAATAGAATTGATGGGAGGTGGGCAGACAGCTCACTCCTGAGAAGTGGTAAAATATATAAAGTTAAGGAAATACAGACGCTCCCATTTCACTTCCTTTACAAGTTGAACTTTATTTAACTTGTTTACTCAGACCTCAGGACACTTGAAAGTCCAGGAAATGAAATGACAATTTCAGAATCGGAACCAGAATCTTGTTTATTATCACTGTCTTGTATGCAATGAATTTTGTCGTTTTGTGGCAGTGGTACTATACAAAGACATAAAATTACTATAAATTACAAAGTAAATAAATAGTGCAAATAAAGGAATAATGAGGTAGTTCGTGGACTGTTTAGAAATCTGATAGTAGAGGGGAAGAAGCTATTTCTGAATCATTCGAAGTGGGTCATTGGACTCCTGCACCTCCTCCCTGATGATGGTAACAAGAGGAGAGCATGTCCTGTGTGGTGAGGGTCCTTAATGGCGGACATTGATGCATTGAGGTACTGCCTCTTGATGTCCTTGATGGTGGGGAAGATTGTGCCCATGATGGAGCTAGCTGACTCTACAATCCTCTCTGCAGCCTCTTGTGATCCATCGCATTGGAGGCTTTGTACCAGGAGCCAAGGCAACCAGTCAGGATGCTCTTTGCTGTAAATCTGTAGAAATTTGCAGGAGTCCTAGGTGACATACCAGGTCTCCTCAAGCTCCGAATGAAGTAAAGCTACCGTCGTGTCTTCTTCGTGTCTGCGTCAATGGCTTTCTCATTCTTTCCATCTTTGATGCCTCACTGAGTTCAGTCTAGACGTGTTTAATGTCATGCGCATAACTATGGTTAAAAATCGCCATCTTTGAATTTGCTAATGACACCACTGTTGTTGGCAGTACCTCAGATGGCGAAGAGGAGGTGTGCAAGAGAGAGATCAGCTGGTTGAATGGCATCACAACAACAACCTTGCACTCAACTTCAGAAAGATGAAGGAATTGATTGTGGACTTCAGAAGGGGATGTCGATGGTGCTACTGAAGACTGGCGACAGCTTACTGGCAGTTCATAAAGCAAGAAATACAACTAAATACTTTATTAATAACACCTTTTCTGTGGTAAATTGTTGTAAACGATCACCACAAACAATGAAGGGGCAAGTAAAGGTAAGGCTAACTCGAGGGCCGAGGTGTGTGGGTGCGATGCAAAGTCAGAGCGAGTTTGAGGCATGTTCGAGAAGAAGTGGTCGGAGCAAGTTCGATACGGAGTTGGGGAGTGTGAAGCAGAGAAAAGTCAGAGCGGAAGAGTTTCGGAACCCATCCACCTAAACCAAAACGAGGTCTGATCAATCTGAGCCCCAGGGTGACTTGGAAACGTCAGGCATGAGCCGGAACATGGTCCAGAGCCTATCGATGTGATAGGGCCTGGGTCTTAGTATGATGAATGACCCGGTGTTTGGACAATTTAAACACCCGGCCAAATGGATTTTAAAGGCTGGGTGTAGGGACCAGAGACAGGGGTCAGTGTGGTTCATTGCTTATACTCCACAACATTTTCTCCACTCTCTGTTGCATTGAGGCTGAGGTTGTGGGGTTGCTCCGGCTGCTCCGGGCTTTGTGACTGCAACCTCTGCTGTGTGATGAACTGAGGCTGTTGTGGTAAACCAGATATACATGATGTAACTGGGTTACCTGTCTGGACACGCCCCTCTGCTGACTGCCCCTGTGGCTCCTCCCACAGAGCCCTGAATAAAGGCGATTGTGCCATTTCTCCTCCTCCTCAGTCCAGGGGCAGATACTCAGCATGGAGGTCATGTTTTACTGCGAATAAAAGCCTTTCAGTATTTACCCTACTTCCAGTCTTTTGGAGTAATTGAAGGTGCATCAGCTGTGGGCCTACCCTGGCTGCTCCAGGCTTTGTGTCTGCAAGCTCTGCTGTGCGATGAACTGAGGCTGTGGCTGTTCTGGGCTTTGTGTCTATGAACTCACTTTCATTCTGAATGTTGTTTCTTGCTTATATTGTTTACACAGTTTGTGTTTCTTTTCTCTCTCTGTGCACTGGGTGTTAGTTGGTCTTTTTTTCTTAAAGGGTTCTTTTGGGTTTCCTGTTTTGTGGCTGCCAGTAAGGAGATGAATCTCAAGGTTGTATACTTATACCTACTTTGATAATAAATGTACTTTGAACTTTGGGAGAACACACACCAGTCCTCATTGAGGTGTCAGTAGGGGAAAGCATAAGGAGCTTCAAGTTCCTGGGTGTCAACATTACAGAGAATCTACCCTGGGCCCAACATATTGATACAATCATGAAGAAGGCACACCAGTGGCCATACTTCATTAGGGGTTTGAGGACATCTGGTTCATCACCAAAGACAGATATACTGTGGAGAGCATTCTGAATGCTTGCATCGCTGTCTGGGTGGAGGCTCCAATGCACAGGAATTAAAAAGATTGCATCGTGTTATAAACTCAACCAGCTCCATCATGGGCATAAGCTTCCCTACTATGGAGAATATCTTCAAAAAGGCAGTGCCTTAAGAAGGCAGCATGCATCATTAAAGACCCTCCTCATCAAGAACATACCCTCTTCTCATTACCACCATCAGGGAGGCGGTACAGGAGCCTGAAGGTGCCCACTCAACCTTTTGGGAATAGCTTCTTCCTTTCCACCATCAGATTTTCAAACGGTCGATGAACCATGAACACAAACTCACTATTCCTCTTTTGTAATATTCATTTACTTTATTGGGTATTGTAACTTGTAGTACGTTTTATGTCTTGCACTGTGTAATGCTGCCTCAAGGCAACAAATTTCAGGGATATATCAGGGGTAATATGCCTGATTCTACCCATCCTTGATATATTGTTTTCTTCTTTATTGCATTAGAGGTTAGTCTGGAGATTAAGTGAATAAAAGGCATTTTTTTGGAAAATTAGTTAGCAGTCTTAAAAAGACCTCTTTTTAGTTTAACTTCCTCTGCTTTGGTAGCATAGCTGTTAGTGTAACGCCATTACATCGCCTGTGACCCGGGTTCAAATCCACTGCCGTCTGTAAGGGGCTTGTACCGTGACTCTGTGGGTTATCTCTGAGTGTTCTGGTTTCAGCTCACATTCCAAAGATGTGTGGGTCAGTAGGTTAGTTGGTCACATGAGTGTAATTAGGTGGCATGGTATGTATACGTACGTACGGACTACTGAGGTCATTGGGAGTGGGACATTCTGATCCTGTGGAACTGTAGCTACACTGGGGAAGATGAGATGAATATTTATATTATTTGGCCCTCATTGAGACCTCACGGGAATCGAGGACAGCAGTAAGTGGTCATCATTTATATTAATGCATAATCATGCTACTTCGTGCACATTTCAGGACACCTCTGATTTGCACTTAGTATTCTGGCTAGTTCTAAAATGGGTTTATTTTGGGTGTCCAGAGTTTGTGCTTAGAAGCTATGAGACCAGCTACTAGTATATGAATATTCAAAGGGGTTCTGCCACTTGTGATGTGCATGTGCTACTCTGCATGAGTTACTTGTCTACATTAAAAAAATAAAGTAGGGAAGTATAACCGTTGAAACTGTAGTTAATTGTTTATGTTTGTCTTGGTGCCTCAATGTATTGTTGAGTGTGGTGTAAGGAAACATCTCTTCTCCTGAAGATTTACTGTGTAGAATGAAGACCTTTTCCTATCTCTCAGCTCCAGCCTCCCTGAGGCTTACTCACAATCACAACACACTGGACTTAGGTGAATAGGCGACATTGCCTCATGTCAACCTATGTAACACACAAGGTGTTAGTGGAACTCAGTGGCTCAGGCAGCACCAATGGAGATGAGTGAATAGCTGATATTTCATGCTGAGACTGAAAGGCAAAGGGGAGATGATCTGTACAAGGAGGTGGGGGAATGGATGGAGCAAATACTCCCTGTTTGCTGCTCTTCTGGTACTGCTCCTCAATTTTTCCCTCAGTACATTGACGACTACATTGGTGCTGCTTCCTGAACCCATGCTGAGCTCGTCAATTTCATCGACTTTACTTCTAACTTCCACCCAGCCCTCAAATTCACTTGGTCTATCTCGGACACTTCTCTCCCCTTTCTCGATCTCTTGGTCTCCATGTCTGGAGACAGACTGTCCACTGACGTCTTCTACAAGCCCACTGACTCTCATAGCTACCTCAATTATACCTCTTCCCACCCCGCCACATGCAAATATGCCATTCCCTATTCCCAGTTCCTCCGTCTCCGCCGCATCTGCTCTGAGGATGAGGTTTTCCGTTCCAGGACATCTCAAATGTCCTCTTTCTTTAAGGATCATGGTTTCCCTTCTGCTGTCATTAATGATGCCCTCACCCGCATCTCCTCCATTTCCCGCACTTCGGCTCTCACCCCATCCTCCCTCCACCACAACAGGGACAGAGTTCCCCTTGTCCTCACCTGCCACCCCGCTAGCCTCCGGATCCAACACATTATCCTCTGCAACTTCCGCCACCTTCAACAGGACTCTACCACTAAGCACATCTTTCCCTCTCCACTCCTCTCCGCCTTCCGCAGGGATCAGTCCCTCCATGACTCCCTGGTCCACACGTCCCTCCCCACGGATCTCCCACCTGGCACTTATCCCTGTAAGCGCAAGTGCTACACCTGTCCCTACACCTCCTCCCTTGCCACCATTCAGGGCCCCAAACAGTACTTCCAAGTGAGGCAACACTTAACTTGCGAGTCTGCTGGGGTCATCTGTTGCATCCGGTGCTCCCGGTGTGGCCTCCCCTACATCGGTGAAACCCAACGCAGATTGGGGGACCGCTTCATCGAGCACCTCCGCTCCGTCCACCACAACGGACAGGATCTCCCAGTAGCCACCCACTTCAACTCTGCTTCCCACTCCCATTCAGATATGTCCATACATGGCCTCCTCTACTGTCATGATGAGGCTAAACTCAGGTTGGAGGAGCAGCACCTCATATACCGTCTAGGAAGTCTCCAGCCCATTGGTATGAACATAGAATTCTCCAACTTCCGGTAATTCCATCCCTCTCCCTTCCCCTATCCCTATCTCACTCTGCCTCCTCCCCCAGCTGCCTACCACCTCCCTCTTGGTTCCGCCTCCTTCTACTACCCATTGTGTTTTCCCCTATTCCTTCTTCACCTTTCCTGCTTATCACCTCCCTGCCTCCCTTCCCCCACCCCTTTCTTTCCCCTTACTGGTTTTTCTCCTGGAACCTACCAGCCTTCTCCTTCCCACCCTCCCCCCACCTTCTTTATAGGGCCTCTGCCCCTTCCCCCTACAGTCCTGATGAAGGGTTCCGGCCCGAAACGTCGACAGATCTTTTCCACAGATGCTGCCCGACCTGCTGAGCTCCTCCAGCGTGTTGTGAATATTGCTTTGACCCCAGCATCTGCAGATTATTTTGTGCAAACACTCTCTGTGGCTGGGTGGATCCAAGTGATGGAATTGTAAGACAGAGGAAAGGAAAATGGGATAAACCAGAAGCTGGGAGATGACAGCATTGGCTAAAACAATGGCTAGAACATTGAATTCTCCAAATTCTGGGAATCTGCTCCTCTCTATCCCTTTTCTCTCCCCATCTGATCTACCCAATTCTTCCTGCAGTCAACCTGAGCTTCCTTCATCCCCTCTATCTTCCCATCACCCATACATCCCCCTACCCAAGTACATTCATCTGCCTTCCCACCTCCCTCCCTTTATTTCGTACTTCACCTTTTATACTGGGTATCACCCCCTTTCAGAGATGAAGGATCCCAACCCAAAATGTGGACTGTCCATTTCCCCACACAGATGCTGCCTGATCCACTCCAGCATCCTGTGTCTTGCTCCTGATTCCCATATTTGCAGTTTATTTTGTCTCTGCTGAATAGAAATGAATTAACAAGCCTAGAAGATGCTATTCCATTGTTCAGTGACATTGAGCATTGAAAAGCCTTGCTTAAAAATGTATGAACAATTGTACTCCATTTTGAGAAGGATGATTGTATGGAAGTACTTACCCTGATTATGGATTTTCCAGTGAAATGGGTCAGAATTTCCGCTTGATTAAACCTCTCCAGTTAACACTCTCAGGTCCATCAATACCACTGACTGAATGATTTAACAATGTCTACTGATTATTCTCACTGGAGTCAGCAGCCTCAGTAATGGATTTGACAAATTGCCAAGAACACAAACAATACTAAGTAAAGTGTAGAAATGGTAACAAGGAAAATATATTAATGCTTAGGCAGGCCGGCAAAGATTCAAATTCACCTCAGTGTTTCTGTACTTACTATTTAGTTAATTAAATTACAGAGTAATTACATAAGATATTTTCAACAGGCAATGGTACCTAGTAATTTCTGTTGATAGATGTAGAAAATTGTCTTTGATATTTGGGCCAAAGTGAGACTCATCAATGCTTATGGGATAAACTGCACTCAGTAGAATATGCAGCATCTGTGGAACAAGAAACAGTGTTACTATTACAGGGCAAGATGTTGACAAAGGGTCTTAAACCTGAAATACTGACCCTGCCTCTCCTTCCACTGGTGTTGACTAAGCTGCTGAGGTCTCCCAGTACTTTAATGTTGTTTGGGCTTTCCAGGGTTTGTAGTGTTTGGTTTCACTTTCATCTTTGAACTCCGTCGCTGAAATGGGCAGCGCAGTAGCGTAGTGGTTAGCACGAGGCTGTTACAGCTCGTGGCATTCCGGAGTTGGGAGATCATCTCTGGTGCTGTTCTGTAAGGAGTCTCTGTACGTCCTCCCCATGGAACGCGCGTGTTTTCCCGAGTGCTCCAGTTTCCTCCCACAGTTCCAGGGGTAAGTGCTAGTTGAAAATTGCCCCGTGATTAGGTTAGGTTTAACCGGGGTTGTGGTGTTGCTGGGGCAGTGTGGCTCATTGGGCTGGAAGGACCCACTCTGTGTTGTATCACAAAACGAACAAACAAATAAACAAATAAATTAGGTTACATTGAAATCACTGGAGTTGAACGCATCAACTCTTCTCAGGCTTCCAGCCGGGTACAGGTGTCGATTATAACCAACGATCCTTGACAAACTCTACCATCTTCATCATGGATGATGCCTAGGCTCAGCGAGTCCGGTGGAAATAACCTCGACTTCATTCATCCATCCCTCCTGATTGGTTAGTCCTCAACCAACCAGGTTTCCGCTGTTCCACCTTGTTTAAAATTGTATTCCAGTTCTCACTTTGAGCAAAACGTTTGTCTTTGTTAAAATTCTTATTCTCTAGTCTTATTTCAATGGCTTCCTTCACCAGGCTGTCCCAAAAGCCATTGGCGCAGCACAGTAGTTTTGTGCTGTCAAAGTCAGTCCTGTGGTCATTGAGTATGTAATGTTCTGTTACCATCGACTTCTCTGGGTAGCCTAAATGGATACACCTTGGGCCCTGTCTGACCGATATACGCTGCTCTGTATTCACAGGAAATCCTGTAAACACCAGCTGTTCTGAGTCCCAGGTCACCTTTGACTGACATAAACTGGGATTTGAGCTTTCTTATAAGTTTTCCATACGTAATGACCACAGGACTGTCTTCGACAGTACAAAGCGACTGTGCCGTGCCAACGGCTTTTGGAACCTCTCGGTGAAGGAATCCATTGAAATAAGTCCAGAGAATAAGAATTTTAACAAAGACAAAGGTTTTGCTCAAAGTAAGAATTAGAATACGATTTTAATCAAGGTGGAACAGCGGAGACCTGATTGGTTGAGGACTAACCAATCAGAAGCGATGAACGACGGGAGTTGAGTATATATACCACTGGGCTTGATGTCATCCTTGATGAATATGGTGGAGTTTGTCATTGACACATCAGTTAAATTTGACTCCTGTATCCAGTTGGAGGCCCAAGAAGAGTTTATGCGTCACATATGCTGGGAAAGCACTGGATCTTTTTTCCACTGGAGCTGAGTTTCAGAAGTGGTGTTCAGTATATGTGTTATCACGTAGCAGCACAATACATGGAGAAGATCAACTTTTGTTAATTTACTTAGAAGCATTCTTCCAATTGTTTCTATCATATTCAATGACACCTACTTTTAAACTAAGCTAACGATTAGAGTCCACTTTAAGGATTGTTGCTGGACTCCACCAATCAGGGTGTGATCCAAAGGCTACTGAAATTCAGGGATGTGAAGTCGGCATGCACTAATATCGTACATAATCAAATGTAAATAATCAGCTGCACATACGCCCACTGCTAAAATGCTATTTTCCACATTTTAATTTATAGACTATGAAGTTAGTCATCTGATTAAATAGTCGATGTAAAAGTTTAAAGACAGTTTAAAAACTGGACAAGCATTTTGCTCCTGGTCAGCAGTGGTGCCCTTATTTCTATTGATTTTTTTTGAAATTAGGTTGTGCAAAGTTACCTGCAGCACAGTTCATTAATCAGATTTGCTGTAATTAAGGACACCATTGAAAAACAGAACACATATTACTTGCCTAAATAAAGTTGTTGACTGGTATCTTTTTCTGAGGGTCTAATACTAGAGTATATTCATTTAAGGTTGCAGGAGGAGACTTCAAAGGGAATGAGTGTCACAGTAGTTTTTCCCCCATACACACACAAAGAGTGGTGGGTGGCTGGAATATGCTGCCAGGGTTGGTGGTGGAGTCAGATACGATCGAGGAGTTTAAAAGGCTCTGAGGCAATATCTGCAGAGAATAGAAGGATATAGACTATATACTTTATAGTTTATTGTCGCCAAACAATTGGTACTAGAATGTACAATCATCACAACGATATTTGATTCTGTGCTTCACACTCCTTGGATTACAAATATTAAATATTAAAAATAGTTAAAATTAGTAAATATTAAAAATTTGAATTATAAATCATAAATAGAAAATAGAAAAATGGGAAGTAAGATAGTGCAAAAAAACCCGAGAGGCAGGTCCGGATATTTGGAGGGTACGGCCCAGTTCTGGGTCAGGATCCGTTCAAAAGTCTTATCACAGTTGGAAAGAAACTGTTCCCAAATCTGGCCGTACGGTCTTCAAGCTCCTGAGCCTTCTCCCGGAGGGAAGAGGGACGAAAAGTGTGTTGGCTGGGTGGGTCGTGTCCTTGATTATCCTGGCAGCACTGCTCCAACAGCATGCGGTGTAAAGTGAGTCCACGGACTATGTTCAATCAGAAGGGATTAGGTGACATTAGTTTAATCAGTTAATTAGTTTAATTAGTTAATTATTTGGCTACAACATCATGAGCAGAAGGGGCTATTCCTGTCCTGTATTCTTCTATGTTCTATGTTGACATTAGGCGTTGACTGCTGGTGTGTATGTGAGAAGGCAAATTACCAAAATGTTTGGAAGAGTAGTCTAGAAACAAAGGGAATTTAGACTTGGCTTGTTAATTAAATTGCCGATTTCAACAATAATGAATATGAAACTGCCAAATTGCCTTCAGGAAGTAAATGGGGCAAAAAGTTCTGGGGGACAGAGTTAATCGTTTGGAATGCAGGGATTAATCAAACAGAGACAGTCCGTATTTGCTAAGAGGTGCTATTCAAATTGAAGGATTAACAAAATGTATTGACGAGGGCTGTGCGACTGATTTTGTCTGCATGGGCTTCAGGAAGGCACATCAAGTGGGAGACTAACGCAAAGGTTTTGAATCTATGGGATCCAAGGCAAATTGGCAAACTAGATTTAAAATTGGCTTGGTAATAGGTGGCAGAGGGTGATTGTGGATGTGGTTTTGTGATTGAAACTCCACAATAACATGATTGTGAACAGTGGAGGGCCACAGAGGTTTGAGTTGAGACTCTTATTGTTCGTCATTTACATTAATAACTTTGGGCACAAATGCAGAAGATATGATTTTATGTCTGCATGTGACACAAAAAATTGCCGGAGTTGTTGAAAGTGAGGATGATAGTTATTGGTATGGGAAGATATTGATCAATCGGTAAAGTGGGCAGAGAAATGGTGGATAGAAGTTTATTTGTTTATTTATTTATTTAGAGATACCGCACAGTAACAGGTCCTTCCTGACCAAAGAGCCTGCAATGCCAAATTACATCCATGTGACCAATTAGCCTATCATATGTTTTTGGAATGTGGGAGGAAACTGGAGCACACGGAGTCGGTGGGGGGGGGGGGAACCACATAGTCCTGGGGAGAACATACAAACAGTCAGCAGGGCAAATGAACTCGGGTCACGGGGAATGTAATGGCATTAAGCTAACTGCTATGCTACAATGAACTTTGAGAGGACTAATAAAGGTAGAGCATCATCATTCATCATTCAGGTGCCTTGCCGTTCGGTATGGGCAATCATGTCTCTCCATCCATCACGATTTCTGATCCTGCGAATTGTAGTTGTTGCCTCCCCTGTTTCCAACCATGATGTTATTCCATCGATCATTTTCATTCTTTACCTGCCCCTGCTTCCTTTTCCTTCCAGTTTTCCATTTGTAACTAAAAGTTCTAATGTCTCTCTTCGCATGATGTGTCCAAAGAACTTTGATTGCTGTTTTCTGATTTTTCAAAAAGTAATGTACGTTTTGTTTTCGTTTTCTGTAGAACTTCTTTATTGGTTATCCTGCCCATATATGATATGCATAGCATTCTTCTGAGGAACCACATCTCTGCTGCATAGATTCTTTTTCCCATTGCATTTGTGATGGTCCATGACTTGCAGCCATACATCAATATAGGAAGAATGTAGCAGCTGAGAGTTCTAAGGTGGATGTCAATTGCTATTTTCTTCTTCCTTAGGATGTTCCTCATTTCTGTAAAAATGTTTCTCCCCAAGTTGACAGAGTTCAGTGCACAGTCGGTGATGCTTATAGGGGACTTCAATGTCCATCACCAAGACTGGCTGGGCAGCCGAACAACTGACAATGCTGGCCGGCACACGCTACAACTAGCTGATAGTCTTGGTCTGCAGCAGATTGTGTCAGACCCAACAAGGGGGGAGTATATCCTTGATCTTGTCATGACGGACCTACCCGCTAAGGCAACAACTATGGCTCTAGTGGGTTCTTCAGACCGTGACCCCGCGCTAGTGAAGTTGGATGTTCCAGTTTACCGTGACCAGACATACAAGAGGAAAGTTTGGTGTTACGACAAAGCCAACTTTTGGGATATGCGTGGTCATCTTTCGTCAACTGACTGGTCTAAAATTCTCAAGGATAAGGACCCTGAGAAGGCTTGCACCAAGCTTACAGAAGTTATATGTGAGGCCATGGACATTCATATTCCCAACAAAATTGTTACCAAGAAGACTGGCGATAAAGTGTGGTTTGATGACAAGTGTAGACAAGCAGTAAAGAAGAAATGTCGTCTCTACCACCATCTAAAGAAGTGCAACACCACTGCTCATAAGAAGTTTGCACAGGCTAGGCAGTCATACAATCGAGCAGAGAGACAGGCCAGAAGAAACCATAACATCAAACTGACTTAACCAGTGGTAACCTTAGCAGCAAGAAGTGGTGGAATGTTGTGAACTCCCTCTCTGGAAGAACAGGCCACTCTGACATCCCTGTTATTGAGCACAATGGGTTTGTACATACAACAGCAAAGGATAAGGCCAATGTTTTCTGTTGGGCTTTTGCAGATAAATGTCGACTCACAAGTGCTAATGACCAGTCACCAGATGTCAAGCCTTGCTGAACAAAATCATCTTCAAACCTAAAGACATCAGGAAAATTATGCAACAGCTTCAGCCTGATAAAGCATCTGGCCCTGACCAGATTCCAACTAAGGTCTTAAAGGAATGCAGTGCAGAGCTTGCAAGTCCTCTCTTCCGCCTCTTCCAGCTATGCTTCTCGAGTGGTGTATTCCCAGAACAATGGAAAATAGCATCAGTAACACCAGTACACAAGCGAGATTCCAGAGCTGATCCTACAAATTACTGCCCCATATCCTTACTCAGTGTCGTTAGCAAGGTAATGGAAGCAGCAGTCCACAAACAAGTTCAAAACTACCTATTCCGTAACAACTTAATTTCAAGTAGGCAGTGTGGATTTAGACCTGATCACAGTACAGCCGATCTCCTCACCACCTTATCTCAAACGTGGAATACCTTCTTAGACAAAGGTGAAGAAGTGTGTGTCATAGCCTTGAATATCAAAGGAGCATTTGACAAGGTCTGGCATAATGGACTCTGTGTTAAGCTGAGATCCAAAGGAATATCTGGAAAGCTGCTTAGATGGCTGCAGAGCTACCTTCATGGACGGACCATCAAAGTTGTTATCTCTGGTCAGGCTTCTGGTTCTTCAACCATCAATGCATCTGTAGCACAGGGTTCAATACTTGGGCCACTTCTGTCTTCCATCTTCATTGTTGATTTGGTTGATGCATGCAGTAACGAGCTACACCTGTACACTGACGACTCCACACTGTTTGCAACAATCAGAGCAGGAGAGAGTAATACAGTGGCAGCAGGCCCGAAGAGGGATCTTGACAGGATGAAAGCCTGGGCAGATGACTGGAATGTCACCCTTGAGCCTACTAAGTGCAAGGCGATGGTGATGTCTGGGAAGAGGAATCCATCTAATGCCGACTTGTATTTTGTGAACTGCAAGCTGGATTTAAATAAGGAGCTGGTAATCCTTGGTGTTAATATTGACGGCAAGTTGGTGTGGGATAAACACCTTTTCACTATTTCAAACAAGGCTGGACAAAGGCTTGGAGCTCTACAGAAAGTAGCATCCAAACTAGACAAAGAGGGCAGAGCCATGGTTTACAAAGCCCAGGTACGAAGTATCACGGAGTATGCCTGCTTATCATGGATGAATGCCTCACAGAGTGTCCTCAGCCAGCTTGATTCCATTCAAAGAAAGGCTCTCAGGATTATAGGTGTAGATGAAGCCACAGCTCGTGAGAAGCTAGCCATCAGTAGCTTACACCACAGACGACAGGTTGCTGCAGCTACTGAGCTATACAAAATGCACACCAGCCACAGCCCTGCAGACCTTCGCGCCATGCTGCCTTCACCTTATGAGAGATGGCACACCACACGATCAAGTTTATCTATGCCTGCTCATGCTGTTTCTTGCCTAATGCGAGAACCTACACACTGGATAGAAGCTTCCTTCACTGTGCTATCTGAGTTTGGAACAGCCTTCCAGAAACTGTGGTTGGAAACATCTGCGACGATGGGGTCCAAGCCTTCAAGAGTCGAGTGCACAAACACCTATCATCTCTGGGAGGGAAGTCACATGCTTCTTCATAAGCTATCATGAAGGCGACCAGGATGGCAATGCTTGGTTGTTGGTAAGTAGGGTTAATACCTGACTTTCAAGAGCACTTCTGAGTTATGTTCCAGCTGGACTTAGAGAACAGTGTGGAAAGAACAGGTGCTGTTTTCTCCTGGTAGGGATTAGTTTTTAGTTCCAAGTGCTCCTGCTACGTTTTGTCACCCTGCAAACTTATCCTTCAATCTCTTTACTTCATCATGATCATCATGACTCCAGTATTTCTACTATTTTTTAATTTTTCTTAATTGTACATATGCTTTTTTTGTGTTCTATCGCTGAGCAGCAGTGAACCATCTGATTGGCCTATTGGAGTTCTCTTTGGGAACTAGTTGACTTGATCAGCATTTCTGATCAGACTATTGTTCACAATTGCACTTAATAAAAGAATGCTGTTCTTGCCATTGCTATTTTTGCTTTTATGTCTGTTTTGCATTTGCCATCAGATGTTACCCATGATCCAAGGTACCTGAAGCTATGGACTTGTTTCAGGATTTCATTGCCCAATACGATCCTACAGTTTGGGATATCAGGTTTCTTTGATATTACCATTACTTCAGTTTTCTTTTTGTTTAAGGTTAGGCCAAGTCTTTCGCTCTCTGTGTTGATGGTAGATACTAGTTTCTGTAAATTTACTTCACTGTTTGCTCTCGGTACTGTATCATCCGCATAGCGGAGTTTGTTGATATTGTATCCTCCTATACTTATTCCAGGTAGGTCTTGTATGGTTCTTGTGATGTTTTCACTGTACAGGGAGAACAGGTCTGGTGATAGAACACAACCCTGTCTGACTTCTTGCTTTATTGTCTGATATTCACCAATCTCATTGTCGCTCCGTATGGCTGCATTTTGTTGCCAGTAGAGATTCCTGATTATTCTTAGATCTTTTCCGTCGATATTAATATCTTGAAGCATTTTAATGATGTCTTGGTGTTTCACTGTGTCAAAGGTTTTTGTGTAGTCAATGAAACAGAAGTATAGGTCTTGTTGTACGTCTATTGACCTTTCGATAATATTCCTGAGAATATAAGTGGCGTTTGATTTTTCCTTGCCTTTGACAAAGATGCACTGTTCTTCACTGATCTCTGGTTTAATTTTGTTTCTTGTTCTGAGCATGATGATTCTAAGTAGAATTTTTATGAGGTGGCTCATTAAACTAATTGTTCTGTGTTGTCCACACTCTGTTGCACCTGGTTTCTTTGGCAGTGCAATGAATACTGTCTTTAAAAGATCTTCTGGTACTTTGCCACTGTTGTATATTCTACTCAATAAGATTGTTAATTTCTCTACACCAAAATCTTCTATTGCTTCAAACAGTTCAGTCAGAACATACCTTGTGGAATTGTGGAGTCTTAGGATGTACAGAGAAATAGAAGGAGCTTGGTGTACAAGTTCAAGAATCCCTGAAAATTGCAGCACAAATAAAATGGAGAAACAATATTTGAGATAGTTGCCTTAATTAGCGGGGGCAGGGAATATCACAGCAGGAAGATCATGGTACAACTTATAACTTTGATTAAAAAGTTCAAAGTAAATTTATGATCACTATATACAACCCTGAGGTTCATTTTCTTGCAGGCTAGTCAATACATTCTCCACCACACTTCTATAGAAGTTTGGTAAAGTTTTAGATGTCATGCTAAATCTCTGCAAACTCCTAAGGAAGTAGAGGCGCTGCTGTGCTTTCTTCATAATTGTACTTATGTGCTAGACCTAAGACAGCTACTCTGAAAATAACACCAAAGAATTTAAAGTTGCTGACCCACTCCACCACTGATCCTTTGATAAGTACTGGCTCATGGACCTCTAGCTTCCTCTTCCTGAAGTCAATAATCAGCTCCTTCATAGCTAGAGTACTGTGTGCACTTCTGGTCACCAAACTGCTGGAAAAACAAGAATGCACTAATGAGAGTAGGGACGATATTCACCAGGATGTTGACTGGGATGGGGTGTTTCAGTTAGGGGAATTTTTTTTTTATTATCACGTACTGAAATACAGTGAAAGTTTTGTCTTGCATACTCTTCATACAGATCAGATCATTATACAGTGCATTGAGGCAGAACAAGGTAAACTATGAGGAAAAAGTGAATATATATTCAAAATAACAGGTACAAAATAGAAATTTCTGTCCAGGGCAAAGATATCTGTAACTAGAAGGCATAGGTTCGAGACAAAGTGCAGGAAGTTCTGAGGAGAAATGTTTTCACCCAAAAGGTTAATGGAATCTGGTACATACTGCCTGGCTGGATGATGGAGGCAGGTGCCCTCAAAATACCACAAGAAGTAAGAAGCAAGATAGACAAAGGAGAGCCAGTAGTTGTTTTTTACTTGGATTTTCAGGGAGCCTTTGATAAAGTGCTGCACATGAGGCTGCTTAACGCAATAAGAGCCCATTGTAACAGCCCATGGGCCAGATTTGGGAACAGCTTCTTTCCAATTGTGATATGACTGCTGAACGGATCCTGACCCGGATCTGGGCCGTACCCTCCAAATATCCGGACCTGCCTCTTGGTTTTTTTGCACTACCTTACTTTCCCTTTTCTATTTTCTATTTATGATTTATAATTTAAATTTTTAATATTTACTATTGATTTGTACTCCAGGGAGCGCGAAGCACAGAATCAAATATCGCTGTGATGATTATACGTTCTAGTATCAATTGTTTGGCGACAATAAAGTATAAAGTAATAGAGGAAAGATACCAGCATGGATAAAAGATTGGCGTACTGGCAGAAGGCAAAGAGTGGGAATAAAGTGGGCTTTTCTGGTCGGCTGCCAGTGGCTAGTAGTGTTCTGCAGGGGTCGGTGATGGGACCACTTCTTTTCATGTTATATGTTAATGATTTGGATAAAAGAATTAATTAGGTGTATAAGATGATGAGAGGCATTGATTGTGTGGATAATCAGAGGCTTTTTCCCAGGGCTGAAATGGCTAGCAGGAGAGTGCACAGTTTTAAGGTGCTTGGAAGTAGGAACAGAGGAGATGTCAGGGATAAATTTTTTACGCAGTGAGTAGTGAGTGTGTGGAATGGGCTGCCGGCAACAGTGGTGGAGGCGGACACTATAGGATCTTTTAAGAGACTCCTGGACAGGTACATGGAGGTCAGAAAAATAGTGGGCTGTGGGTAACCCTAGGTAATTTTTAAGGTAAGGACATGTTCGGCACAGCTTTGTGGGCCGAAGGGCCTGTGTTGTGCTGCAGGTTTTCTGTGGTTCTATGGTTTTGTGGCCAAGTTTGCAGACGATATAAAGCTAGGTGGGGGAGCAGGTAGTGTTGAGGAAGCAGAGAGTCCGTTGAAGGACTTAGAGAGTTTAGGAGAATGGGCAAAGAAGTGGCAGATAGAATATAGTGTAGGGAAGTGTATGGTCATGCACTTTGGCAGAAGGAATAAAGGCATAGACTATTCTCTAAATGAGCAAATTCAGAAATCAAAGTTGCAAAGTGACTTGGGAGTCCTTTGCAGGATTCCTTAAAGGTTAACTTGTAGGAATGTTAGCATTCATTTCGAGAGGACTAGAATATAAAAGTAAAGGTGTAATGCTGAAGCTTGATAAAGCATTGGTCAGACCGCACATTTGAAGTGTTATGAGCAGTTTAGGGCCCCTTATCTAATAAAAGATGTGCAGGCATTGGAGAGAGTCCAGAGGAAGTTCACACGAATGATCCCAAGAATGAAAGGATTAATGTATAAGGAGCATTTGATAGCTCTGGGCTTGTCCTTGCTGGTGTTGAGAAGAATGAGGGAGGATCTCACTGAAACCTATCGAATATTCACTAAATAGAGTGAATGTGGAGAGGATGTTTCCTATAGTGAGGGAGTCTAGGACCAGAGGGCACAGCTTCAGAATAGGACATCCCTGTAGAATAGAGATGACGGGGTATTTCTCTAGCCAGAGTGTGGTGAATCCATGGAATTCATTGCCACAGGTGGCAGTGGAGGCCAAGTCATTGGGTACATCTAAAGCGGAGGTTGATAGTTTCTCAATCAGTAATGGCATCAATGTAGCAGGGAGAAGGCAGGAGAATGGTGTTGAGAGGGATAACAAATCAGCCATGATGGAATGGCAGAGCAGACTTGATGGGCCAAATGACCTAATTCTGCTCCTTTGTCTAAGCATTTAAAATGTTTGAGAAGTATACAGATGAGCATATGAACCACTAGTGCACATTAGGGTACAAACCAAATGCTGTTATACAGATCTAGTAAAGATGGTCAGCTTGACCATGATGGGCTATATGACTCAATGACTAAAACCCATCAAGTTCTTTTGTATGGTTTAAGAAAGCTTCAACTCTCACATGACCTACTTGTGACTCAACCCATGACATTATGGGCTCTCTTAACATCCTTTGAAATGGTTTAATAAGCTATTCAGTTATACCAAAGCTAAATATGTAATTGGATTCAGGATTTGTGAAGGCACTGGAATCATCCACATCAAAGGGACAACTGGCTTAGTTTGTAAAGTTCCTCTGGGGCATCTGTCAGCATGTCTAAATTGACTGACCTACAGAGAGATCAGGCGACAAGTATCCTGGCATAGGTACCTTTACTGAATTGTTCAACTTAGCCTATGCCTTAGGCTTCTCTATCATTAATCCTGGGTACCTTGTCCCACTACTTGGATACAATCACCATGATTTGTGGCTGCCAGGAGCATTTGCAAGTACAGGTAGAACAGTTACTTACCTGTGAAGCTGCTACTCTGTACTTGAATGTGCCAACCAGCAACTTGTCTACTGATGCTATCAACACCAGCTATGTTCATGGCCACTCAGTCTTGCTCTGCCTTTCTGTGGCATTAAATAACCGAAGAGAAGGAGGAAGTACCATGAACATCCCCATCCTCGGAGGAGGCAGAGCCCAGCACATGAGACCATGTTGAAGCTTTCCTAATGATTTCATTCGGTACTGCTGGGAGGATAATCAAACTGACCTCTTGAAAACAGTGTTCAGCCAATTTAAATCATTCCATAAGTGCTGTAAAGCAAGAAAATCTGCCACAGTCTTCACCCTTATCAACAGGAAGGAGTATTCACTGTCTGCTATTCAGTGTATAAAGTATAAATCACAATAACTTGGGATACTAAACGTCGCAAAGGTAGAGTTATACAAATATATATTTTTTAACATGTTTGTCACCTTTGTTCTTAAGTGCCCAAAGTTGTACAAACCTCCTCTGGTATTCAGGATCTATATAGCTCACTTCAGGACTTTGACACGTGGAAACGTCAGCCACATTTACAGCAATGTAGTTTCACCTGAAAGTCCACGTCTCATTACATCAGAGAAGCAGGATGATGGCGACACAGCATGGAGGAAGTGGAAAGGGTGAACTGCAATGACAATGGAAGTACCACCACAAAAGAGGAAATTGTTACTTGTTTCCAGACATTAGCTGTCTGTCGGCATTGCCAAATGCTTAAGAGATTAAAAGTCTAGGAAGGGAAGCACTGCAACTACGTGCATTCAAGGTTGTAACAGGTCTCCTATGCGGATACTGGCCCTGAGTTAAAAGACCCCTGTCTGAAAAGTTCCGTCACCCAGCTGAACACCACCTTGAGGGTAGCTGCTGGAAAGTGGTGAACTCTGCACTTGGGCACAGCCATCCTTCCTCGAGCTCATATTGCAATTTGTCCCAGCGTATAATCTGTAAAGTCATGAGGGGTATCACCAATGCTTCCTCTGGAAAATCCTTCACAGTAAGTGAAGAAATCACTCTATGAATGTGTCAATGTTACCTGTACTGAGGCAGTGGTCCTCAGGTATCAATTATGCTGGACTGAGCGTTGTCCACATCTCAACACCTTGAAGAGGTTTTATACTTGCTGATGGACAGATACTTACTGCAAGCTAAAAGCCCACACTGAGATCGTATCAACATATAGAGAAATGGATAATGAGCAGGAGTAGGCCGACCAGCTCCCGAAGCCCGCACTGCCACTTATTAAGATCATGGATGATCTGACTTCATCTCCACCTCTACCTACCTCAAGTAACCTGTCTCTATTGCTTATCCAGGATCTGGTTAATTGTGCCTTAAAAAAATTCCAGGGTTCTGTGAGAGAATTCCAAATGTTTGTGGTCCTTTTGAGAGCGAGAAATTTTCATTTCCTAGCTGTCTTAAACGAATGACCCCCTTCTCCAGCAAACATTTAGCTTCTCCTCTCCATACCAATTCTGTCAATATTCTCTGTTTTTGTGTGTTTTGACTATTCTTTTAAACCCTAAATGATACAGACCCTGCCTGTCCACCTTTCTGTATAAGACATTAATTCCGTCACGCTTTGAGGAAGAGCTCCAAAGTTCATGACATATTGTGGAAAAAAAAATTCTGAGCATTTTGCTAGAATTTTTTTCTGGGCTGCCTCAATGCATTGGATTCCTCCCTTAAACAAGTAGACTAGCAGTGTACATACTATATAGATGTGGTCTCAGCCGTGTCCTTTTTAACTGAAACACAATCTTTCCCACTTTTATTCATGATTCAAGTCAAATCAAATCAATATGTGCTGTCATGTGTACAAGTGCAATGAAAAGATTGTTTGCAAAAGGATTATAGATGTACAGGTACAGACAACACAGAGAATATAAATTATACAAGAAAGTGAGGAAAGGCAGAAAGAAATAATGGAAAAACAAGACCTTTGTGCAAAAATAAAAACAGACACAACCAGAAACATGTGCCCAGTTGTGGTACATGTCCATTACTAAGGAGAGGTTAGGGTTGTGCAGGCGAATTCAAAAACCTGTTGGCTGCAGGAAAGTAAACGTTCCTGATCTTGACTGCGTGGGACGTTAGGCTTCTCTGTCTCCAGTCTGATGGTAGCAGTGAGAAAAGAGCGTAACCCGGGGGGCGGGGTGGGAATCTATGATGATGGAGAAACCTTCTGCGCACAGTTTTCGGCTAGAGTGATAACTGCTTTGTTTACGACATAAAAAGGCCATTCCACTGGTTGATGCAAATCAATTAAGGATGGACCAAGTGGCGAAGGCACACAGTCATGTGACGTGATTGCTTTAAGCTTCCGAATGTCTTGTAGGATGTACCCCCTCCCGTGTTTGTTGAGTAGGTCAGAGAAGTAAAAGAGGAGGAAAATGCGATGGAGGAGTGGGAGGCCTCCGTCAGCAGGGTACAGTCTTCGTTAGTAGCTGAAGCAACCCCTGATGTTCAACAAGTGGGAATTTTACAGGATTTCGTGGAAGAAATGACAGCCGAGGTATCTCGGTTGATATTGATTGGTGCCTGCCACCCAGCAAGACATATGACAAAGCCACTAGGGAGCGGGACCCATTGAGGGGACGAAGTAAGTAGAGGGCTGCTATTGAATGGAGTCCCTTGAAAAGGGGAGCAACTGGTATTGTCTGTTACAATTGTGCTGAGGAGGGACACTTCAAGCAGGAGTGTGAAGGACAGGAAAAACTTCGGAAAGTGAACCAACGGTTACTTAAACAGAAGGGGAAGTCAGGAAAACTTGGAAAGGCCCAGTGAGACCCAGAAGGGAAAGTCTGGCGTCTCGGGGTGAACACATTCCAATCAATGTACCGAGGAAAACACTAAAGTGAAAAACCTTATTCCTGAAGGCTTAGTGGGGACAAGTTCCAGTGTATCCCTACGGATCGAGGGTATTTATGCTAGAGCCATACTTGACACAGGTTCTCAGGTTACTCTGCTGTACAGATCCTTCTACAACTGGTATTTGACACATTTCCCATTGATGGCACTCAGTGCCCTAGAGCTTTGGGGCCCTAGTACTGATCACTATCCATATGATAGTTACGTCCTGTTGAATCTAGAGTTTTCAGAGGCAGATGTGGCAGCAGCTGAGGTCCTTGATATGTTAGTGTTAGTTTGTCCAGACCTGTTTGAGAAGGGTGAAGCTCCAATTCTTGTGGGAACAAATACTCCCATTGTGAGGAGGCTAGTGGGAGCCTGCAGGAAAGTATTGGAGAGAGCTTTCTGAAAACCTTGTCGATTCACCTTGTTCAGAGGTGTTTTTGAGAAAGTGCAAGCCCATCCTAGGCTGGATGATGAACACAAAGGAGGAAATGGGTGGTACACCCACTCCAACCTGTCATGTTACAGCCTGGGGAAGTAGCTAGAGTGATGGGAATCCCCAAATTTCCCGTAATGTCTGATGCTGAGGTCCTCCTAGTGGATGCTTGGAAGATCGTGAAGAAGAGTCATGCTTATTGTTGAGGCCTGAACTGCAGAAGCCTTCAGTTGTACAGGTAAACGGGATGACAGTGATTGTCAGGAACACCTCAGAGAGGGAGGTCACCTCCAGGTGGGGAATGCCGAAGACACAGCTTTTTACGGTGACTGTAATATCTAGTGTTCTTGTGAGAATAACAGGAGAGAGACCATCTCCTGGAACGGGAAAGTTGACAGCCAATTCATTCAACTTTGCTGACTCCCCGGTACCTGTTGGCTGGAAAAGGAGACTGATGGAGAAGATGTTAAAGTTTGAAGATGTCTTTTCTAATATCGAGTTTGATGTGGGTTGTTCCAAGAGTATTCGCTACACCATCTGAGTGACAGAGGACACCCCTTATACAGAGAAAGGTCTCTGTGATTAGCGCCTGCAGAAGTGGAGAACATTCAGCAGCATCTGTGGAAGCTGAGATTATTACTAAATCATGGAGTCCCTATGCGTCCCCTATAGTTGTGGTGAGGAAGAAGAGTAGAAAGGTACAAATGTGTGTTGATGATTGGACTCTGAACTAACGTATAGTACCCGACTAGTATACTGTTCCGTGGATCGAGGATGCACTGGCCTGCCTGAGTGGAGTGAAGTGGTTCAGTGTGCGGGACATAAGGAGTGGGTATTATCAGATCATATGAGTGAGGCTGACAAAGAGAAGATGGCATTCATATGTCCACTTGGATTCTTTCAGTTTGAAAGGAAGCCCTAGGGTATATCAGGAGCACCAGATGATTTCAAATATGTCAAGGAGAAGACTGCTGGGCACATGAACTTGCTTGGGGTATTGGTGTACCTGGGTGATCTCATAGTGTTTGGGTCCACCCTGGATGAGCACAAGACAAGGTTACTGAAAGTGTTAGGCTGCCTGAAAGCTAAAGGGTTAAAACTTTCACCAGACAAGTGTCAGTTCTGCAAGATATCTGTCAACTATGTTGGGCACATAGTCTCATGGAATGGGTTAGATGGAGATCCATCAAAGGTAGAGGTAGTGACCACATGGCCAAGGTCCAAGAATGTGAGTGTTCTATGCTCATTCCTTGGATTCTGTGGGTACTATTGGAGGTTTGTGAAGTACTACTCCAAATTGAGTCACCCTTTGAATCTGCTTCTGTGCAGCTACCCTCTCGTGGGGAGGAAAGGGAGGAGGATGAAAGGAGAAGATGGTGATGTTTATCTTAGCCCTTTGGAGCCTTTTGAGCAAGATGGGATGCAAAATATAAAGAGGCCTTTCAGTTGCTGAAGGGGCTGCTGATGAAAGCACTTGTGTTGGCTTTTGCCAATCCCCACTTTCTGTATGTACGGCATATACCCGCCAGCCTGGAGGGCTTAGAGAGTGCTCTATGTTAGGATCAGGGCGCAGGGTTGAAACCTGTCACTTTTCTTAGCTGGAGTCTGTCACCCTCCGAGCGAAACTACCCCATGCTCAAATTGGAGTTTCTGGCATTGAAATAGGCTGTGGTGGATAAATTAAGAGATTAAGATATGGTGCCAAGTTCGAGGTGAGGACGGACAACAATCCATTGACTTGTATCCTGACCTCGGAGAAATTGGTTGCCACAGGCCATTGGTGGTTGGTGGCATTGTCAGCTTATGATTTCAGCTTGAAGTACTGGCCAGGGAGAAGGAAGATTGATGCAGATGCATTGTCGTGACATTTGCATGAAGGGCCGGAAATGGACGGAGAGTGGGAGAGCATTCCTGAACCTGGAGTTAAAGCAGTGTGCCAGTTTTTCACCACGGGGAAATCAGAGGCAATCCCAGGGCAGGATAAACCTATGGATCATTTGGGAGCTTCTGGTTGTGTCATTCCACAAGCTTACTGCAACTTGACTGCCCTGAATACGAAACAATTGCCTGCGTTGAGTCCTGGGGAAGTGGCCACCACTCAGCGAGGTGACCCTTGTTTAGATATCGTTTGGTCAGCTGTTCTTAAAGGGGGTATGGCCCAAGTTGAAAAGATGTAACACCCTGCCATATCTACTTCTGAGAGAACGGAACAAACTGGAGTTGAGAAACCAGATTCTGTACCGTGTCTCATTTCGTCCAGACTGGCCTCAGCGTTCCCAGTTGGTTCTGCCTGAGAAGCATCAGAGGATTGTGTTGAAATCACTTCATGATAATTCAGGTAATTTGAGGTTTGACAAGACCTATAGATTGGTCAGAGATTGGTTCTACTGGCCCTAAATAAAGCCTGAGGTCAAAGAGTACTGTAAGTCATGCATTTGATGTATTCAGAGGAAGATGCTGCCTACGAGGGTCATTCCTTTATCCCATTTGCAGAGTGAAGGACCACTTGATCTAGTTTGTATGGATTTCCTTTCCACAGAGTCTGATGCCAGCAACACTGTGAATGTCTTAGTTATTACTGATCACTACACCAGATATGCTCAAGCCTTGCCTAGAAAGGATCAGAGGGAAATCACCATGGCCAAAGTGTTAGGGGAAAGCTATTTTATTCATTGTGGCCTTCCCAGGCAGGTACACATCAATCAGGGAACAGATTTTGAGAGTAAGTTTATGCTTGAGTTATTGAGCATGCTTGGAGTTGAGAAGCCGAGGACCGTGCCTTATCACCCTCAGGATGATCCCCGCCCGAGAGGTTCAACTGGATGTTGCTAGTCATGTTCAAAACACTGGATATCAGCAAAAAGAGCAAATGGATTCAGCATATTGGGCATCTGGTCCACTGCTACAACTATACACAGGATGAAGCTACTGGATGCTTGCCATATTATTTGATGTTTGGACACAAAGTGAGATTGCCCATAGTCCTCTGTTTTGGGACTGGTAGGGAAGACTTGCCACCAAAGACCTATCTGAAGTATGTGTCTGACATGAGGAAGGAATTGCAAAAGGCTTATGAACTAGCAGAGGTCTCTGTGACCGAGCAGAATCAAGGAGACAAGAGGAGATATGATCGAAAGATTAGGTTCTCCCAACTGATGTCTTCTAATAAGGAATTTGGGGCTACCAGGGAAGCATAAGCTGGCTGACTGCTGGGTGGCTACGCCTTACATTGTGGAAAGTCAGATGCCAAATGTGCCAGTTTTTCGGATGAAGCCAGAAGACAGGAATGGCCCGGTCAAAATTCTCCATTGGAGCCACCTTTTACCTCTAGAACAAGAAGTACACGCTGACCCAGAGCCGGACATGAACCCCATGCCTAGTAGGAGGACTCTGCGCTGAGCTGGGAGAACAGAAAGACAACCAGTGGAGAGACCTGAATGGTACCTAAACACTGAATGCTGTACAGATTCAGAGGATGAGGAAATGGGGGGTTACCTTATGCAAACTCCACAATAATTGATGAAGAGATTCCCAAACCTCCCCACCTTGATGCAGATGTAGTGCCGGGGGATTAGCAGTGGACAGGCAGGCTTGCGGCTGGACAATGAAGGGAAACAGGGCTTTGAAATAACTGGGGATGAAGCTAAGCTCAGTCAAGTGATGGGGGAACCTGAGTTGCTGGAAGGGATGAATAATGGTCAAGGGGAGGCATCTTCCCATAGACAGGAAAGATCCCAAAGAGAGCCTGAGACTGAAGAATTGGATGATGGGATAAGGAGATCTCAAAGAGTCAGGAAACCCCCAGATAGACTGGTGGTACATGTCACACCGGGGGAGCACGGTGTTGCATCTATCCTCCTAGTGAGAGATGTCAGTACCATTTACAAATGGATTGGTGATCCTGACAACATGAAATTCCTTTGAAAACTGTGTTATTAATGATTGGTTGATGAATTTCAAAGTCATAAGGATAAGACTATTTTTGGTGGGGGGAGAGTAACACCCTGGTAAAGATTTTATTGCTGATGTTATAGGATATTTCATGTAATGGATCTCTGTAGAAGCAATGTGTTCTGCTCAGAGTGTTTGGGTTACCATTAAAGACGAGGGATGCTTAAGAATGTTGTATCATCCAATCAGGATGGTGGAACTGGGAGAAGGTTTAGAGCCCAGGGGGAGAGAGGTTTGTGACTGACATGGAGGTGGGTCGAGGTCTTTTTCAGCGGGAGATGGAGAGAGAAGAATCTCAAGGGAACTGGTTGTAGGATTCGATCTGGTGGGAATCCATGATTTGATGGAGCCCAAGAAGGGGAATTCTACCTGGGATCGGTGAATAGGAGTTGGCACCATAAGTACATTGGACACATCGGCTTTTGGAAGATTTGAACTCCAACCTATGCATAATTGAATGTTTAATTCTGATGGACCCGTTTATATTTTTCTTTCTTTTCTTTAATAACTGATTAAGCTAACATTCGTATATATATATTTTCTTTATAATCGTATGTAGTGTACGGTCTGTTATTTCTCGCCGACTGCCGATTGCAAGGGGGGCAATAAGTTACACAGAATTCACACAGATCGAGGTTTGGGTGGTTGAGACACCCCAGCCTCACGAGTTTGTTGGGACCCAAGTCATATCTACCCTAGAAATACAGAGTCTGAGAAAGGTGGTTTTCTCACTGCTGAGTCCAGTGGCTGTTAGCGAGGGGCCAACAAGTCGCATCTCTAGAGATGCCCATAATAAGGGGTTTCATCTACAGTCTCTCATTTTTAGGCAATATGCTTCTTTTTTACTTTACTTGCTAGAATGGCCAATTTCAATTTTTATACTACAGTCGGCCCTCCGTATCCGGGGGGGGGTTTGGTTCCAGGACCCCCCACGGATACCACGTTCCGCAGATGCTCAAGTCCCGTATATAAAATGGTGTAGTATTTGCATATAACCTACACACATCCTCCCGTATGCTTTAAATCATCTCTAGATTACTCATAATACCTAGTACAATGTAAATGCTATGTAAATAGTTGCTATACTGTATTGTTTAGGGAATAATGACAAGAAAAAAAAGTCTGTACATGTTCAGCACAGACGCAACCATCGTAGCTCTTCTGGGAACGCTGATGCTGCCAATGCCGATTCTCCCGTGATCTTTAAGTTTTTGAGGCTGTAGCGCTTTACACAGCTAGCCAGCCATCCCTTACTAGCCTTAAACTCCTTCCTCTCGCTCACAACACAAGTAGCGAACGAACAAATGCTCAAACAACGAGTAATACTTTTAATCAGCTCTAGATTACAGTACTTTATGCTCCCTCTTGGCCTTTGAGGAATTGCTTTGACCACTTAATTACTTTTTAGGAGCCATTTTTTCACAGAAACAAAGGGTGCACACAACACAAGTAGCGACCGAACGAGACGCGAGGGGAACAACGCTCAAACAACGAGTGCTGGGGAGAGAACTTCCAGGCTTTTTTTCGATCCCGATCCGCGGATGCGGAACCCACGGATACGGAGAGCTGACTGTATACTGTATACTCCGTTTACTAGATCTTTGTTCACTTATTTATCTTATCTACATCCATTTGTACCCTCCTATGCTCAGTTCACAACATACTTTCCTCCCGATCTACGCTTCGTTACCAATTTATCAATCATATCCTTGTTTCCTCCATCAAAACTATCCATGTACATTATTAAATGCAGGGTCCCACTAACAATCGGTATGGAAACAAAACTAGGGATCGCCAGCTCAGAAGAGCTATCTATCCACTGTCCTCAATCAAATACAAACTTATTTGAGTAGAAGGCTGTTAGCCAGCGGTCCCCAACCACCGGGCCGCAAAGCATGTGCTACTGGGCCGTGAGGAAACGATATGAGTCAGCTGCACCTTTCCTCATTCCCTGTCACGCACTGTTGAACTTGAACACAGGGTTGCCAACTGTCCCGCATTTGTCGGGACGTCCCGTATATTGAGCTAAATTGGTTTGTCCCATACAGGACCGCCCTTGTCCCGTATTTCCCCTGCTAAGGTAGAGCGTTCCTATGAAAGCTTTCATGCTGAAATAGCATAAAGTGAAGAAGCAATTACCATTAATTTATATGGGAAACATTCCCAGACCCAAAAAATAACCTACCAAATCATACCAAATAACACATAAAACCTAACATAACACTAACGTATAGTAAAAGCAGGAATGATATGATAAGTACACAGCCTAAATAAAGTAGAAATAATATATGTACAGTGTAGTCAGGAAGATTAAACCAAAACCGATTTGTGGAAAAAAATTGGCATGTACACGCGTGTGCACATCATATGCACACGTCACGCATGTGCACACAGGTGCCCGTGCAAGGCTTCATGGTCATGGTAGTCTTTCTCAAGGTAAACACAAGTGTCCCGTATTCAACTGCTACTTTTGTCCCTTATTTGGGAGTGAGAAAGTTGGCAACCCCAACTGTAAAAGACATGTTGAGGTGAGTTTAACCCTACTTGAACAACACCCACCCCCCCCAACCCCCCGGTCGGCTGGTCTGCAAGAATATTGTCAATATTAAACCGGTCCGTGGTGCAAAAAAGGTTGGGGACCCCTGCTGTTAGCTTTGTAGAAGAAATCAGGAAGGATATAAAAGAAAGAGAAAGAAACAAGTTCCCGTCAAAGAATCATGAAAGAACCTGGAATTCCTTTTGTATTTGTTTCCAGGAGTGGGTCATGGAGTTATCTCAGATTCCACCAGTGAATCATTATGGAGATCATCCCCAAATTGTCCAGTTGCTGAATATAACAGCAGGAGGGTAAATCCTTTGCTCAGAAGTTTGTCCCCAGTCAGTAACACCAAACAAGTCATATAGTCATGTTAGTGAATTGTACTCTGCCCTTGAAACTTGTTCTGCTGAGATCAAAGGATAAATGAATTTTAGAATTAGATTACAATATACTGCTGATCTTTAAAATGGATCTATTGCCCAAGGATGAATTTCTGGGCAAATATCTTTCAGGTTTAATAGGGTGCATGATTGGATAGTTCTGGGATGAGAATGGGACTGGAGACAGAGACCAAGCTTGGAGGGCATTTCAGCTTCAGTCTGGTAAACACAAGGACAAGCAAGACAAGTACCTGCAGTTGAGTGGTGGAATGAAGAAAACACACTTAAAACTGGCGGACCAAATTCTGGGAGAATGTAAAACCAAATAGGATACCATGTTTAAGGACCAGGGAGGATATTGGTGTTGGAGGGCAAGGATTTCAATAACCAGAGGCAGGTGTAAGGCTGGAATTGCAAACCCGAAATCGCCACCAGGAATTGGAGATGTAAACACCGTCAGGAAGTACAATAAACATTTCAGCTGAAATGTGGTCTCGAGAGCCAACTTGGAATGTTCTTTAAAAGTTGCCACAACCAGAGAACAAAACCCTGAGGCCTGGTAGTCAACAAAGTCAGACTTCACAATTAATTCTGCAGCTGGTTGTGGAGCCTGAGGCAGAAAAAGCCAGGGATTGGGCCATCTTTTAATTTGTTTTTCCATATTGTGACTTGAAGAGCTGGGAAGGGTCAGGAAACAGAACTGCAAGGAAAGTTTTGTATTCAAGACCAGAGCCCAAAGGATGGAATGACACTGCCAATTATTCTTCTGCCGCAGAAGCCCTGACAGCCAGCGGATCGATGAAACACTTTTTAAAATCAAAACATTTGGGGTGAAATATTCTTGTATGCTGCTCATTGGAAACCAATTTTAATTGAGTGGACTAACAGTAGATTGTATTTATATAGTACCTTTAACATGATGAAGCATTCCAAATTGCTTCATAGGAGAACCATTGCGCAAAATTTGCTTTGAGACATTAAAGGAATTATTAGGGTTGTTCATATATTTTAAGGAACAACTTGAAGGAGAAGTATTTGAAGGAACATCTTGATATAGTGGAACGGTAAGTTCCAGAATCAGAGAGTAGACAGTGGAAAGCACAGATGCTGCTGTTGCAGCAATTAAAATCAGGGATGGGATTAGGCCAGAACTAGAGGAGTGCAAAAGTCACGAAGAATTGGAGGAAGAAACAATTTATAATATATATACATAATAGTTAAATTAAACAAGTAGTGCAAAAATAAAAAAAGTGGTGAGGGAGTGTTCATTGTTTCACAGTCCATTCAGAATCAGATGGCAGAGTTGATCCTGTATTGTCAAGTGTGTGCCTTCAGGCTCCTGTCCCTCCTCCTCGATGGTAGCGATGAGAACATGTCCTAGGTGATGGTGGTGCTTAATGATGCATGTCGCCTTCTGATACGTTGCTCCTTGAAGATGTCCTGGATACTATGGAGGGGAGTGGCCATGATGGAGCTGACTGAGTTTACAGCTCTCTGCAGCTTATTTTGATCCCGTGCAGTAGCCCAATCCCTCCCCCATACCAGACGGTGATACAGCGAGTTAGAATGCTCTCCACGGTATATCTGTAGACATTTGTGAGTGTCTTTGGTGACATACTAAATCTCCTCGAACTCTTAATGAAATATAATTGTTGTCGTACCTTCCTTGAACCTGAATCGATAGGTTAGGTCCTCAGAGATGTTGACACCCAGAAACTTGAAATTGCTCAATCTTTCCACTTCTGATTCCTCTGAGGACTGGTGTGTGTTCTCACACCTTACCCTTTCTGAAGTCCACAATGAGTTCTTTGGTCTTACTGACATTGAGTGCAAGGTTGTTGCTGGGAAACCACTTAAGTAACCGGTATATCTCGTATATCTTCCACTCTGCCCTCAAATTTACCTGGTTCATTTCCGACACCTCCCTCTCCTTTCTCAATCTCTCTGTCTCTATCTTTGGAGACAGCTTGTCTACTGATGTCTATTATAAACCCACTGACTCTCACAGCTGTTTGGACTATACCTCTTTCCAAACAGTTACTTGTAAAACTACCATCCCCTTCCCTCAACTCATCTGCATCTGTTGCATCTGCTTTCAGGATGAGGCTTTTCAATCCAGAACAAAGGCAATGTCCTCCTTCTTTAAAGTAAGAAGCTTCCCTTCCTTCACCATCAATGCTGCCCTCAACAGAGCTTCTTCCATTTCGCGCATATCTGCCCTCACCCTGTCCTTCCGCCACCCTAGTTCCTCTTGAACGCACCTACTACACCACCAGCCTCCGTGTCCAGCACATAATTCTCCATAACCTCCGCCAACTCCAGTGGGATCCCACCACCAAGAACAGCATTCCCTCCCCCCAACCTTCTGCTTTCCACAGGGATCGCTCCCTACACAACTCCCTTGTCCGTTCATCCCTCCCCAGTGATATCCCTCCTGGCACTTATCCTTGCAAGTGGAACAAGTGCTATACCTGCCCCTACACCTCCTTCCTCACTACCGTTCAAGGCCCCCAAACTGTCCTTCCAGGTGAGTTGGCACTTCACGTGAGTCTGCTGGCATCATCTGCTGTATCTGGTGCCCCCGGTATGTCCTCCTGTTTATTGATGAGACCTGGCGTGGATTGGGAGACTGCTTCACCAAGCACCTACACTCCATCCACCAGAAAAAGTGGAATCTCCCAGTGGCCACCCATTTTAATTCCACTTCCCATTCCTATCCTGACATGTCAGTCCATGGTCTGCTCTACTGCCGTGATGAGGCAACATCCAGGTTGGAGAAGCAACATTTATGTTCCATCTGGATAGCCTCCAAACTGAAGGCATGAACATCGATTTCTCGAACTTATGGTAATGCCCAACATCCCCCCTCCTTTCATCATTCCTACTTCTCTTTTCCCTCTCTCACCTTATCTCCTTACCTGCCCATCACCTCCTTCTGGTGCTTCTCTCCTTTTTCTTTCTTCAATGGCCTTCTGTCCTCTCCTACTAGATTCACCTGTATTTCTTTCACTAATCGACTTTCCAACTCTTTACTTCCACCCTCCCGGTTTCACCTATCACCTTGTGTTTCTTCCACCCCTCTCCCCCACCTATTAACTCTGTCTAACTCCTCAACATTTTTTTCTCCAGTCCTGATGAAGGGTCTTGGCCCAAAACATTGTCTATATTCCTTTCCATAGCTGCTGCCTGGCCTACTGTGTTCCTCCAGCATTTTTGTGTGTGTTGCTTGCATTTCCAGCATCTGTAGATTTTCTCTTGTTTGTGATTGGTATATGTCACTCCTGTGTGCTCTCTTGTCACCATTTGAAATTCCTTCAGCAGTAGTTGTGCTGTCAGCAAATTTATAGATAGAATTTGGGCTGTGCCTAGCCAGACAGTCATGGGTGTAGAAAACGTAGAGCATTGGCCAAACACATGTCACTGGGGTGCGCCAGGGTTGATTGTCAGCAAGTTGGAGATGTTATATCCGACCTGCATAGATTGCGGTCTTCCAGTTTGGAAGTTGAGGATGCAGTTGCAGAAGGAGGTACAGAGGCCCAGCCTTTGGAGCTTTTTGTTCAGAACTGTAGGAGTGATTAGTGATGACAGACGAGCAAGACATAGTGGTTTATATACCTCCAGTGGCCGATCATAATCAAGCACTTGAGATACTGCGTAATACCGTCTCCAAACAAGGAACAGTCCATCCCGCTGCCTTTCAAAAAATAGTCAGGGACTTCAACCAGGTTTGTTTGAAGAAAGCCCTGCCCAGTTAGCTCAGTATATAACCTGTAGCACTAGATGTCCCAACATACTACACCACTGTTATACTAAGATAAGGACTGCCTGCTGTTTTATGTCCAGACAACACTTCAGTGAAATTGATCACTTGGCTGACTTTTTTCCTACCTTCATACAGGCAGAGAGTAAGGAGCAAAGCTTCAGAGATTAGGACAACAGTCAGGTGGTTGTGAGGGGCCGAGGAGAGGCTACGAGATTGCTTCGAGTCGGTGCACAGGGCTGTGTTCAAGGACTCATCTGTGGATCTGAATGAGTACACCATGGTTGTCACAGACTTTATTAAAACAGTTGTAAATGAGTGTGTTCCTACAAAATTATTCATAGTCTTATCCAACCAGAACCCTGGATTGACCATGAGATCCGCAATACTCTGAGGGACAGATCAGATGCACTTAGTCCAGTGACCAAGAAAGTTACAAGAGGTCCAGGTACAATCTCCGGAAAGCCATCTCATGGACAAAATAGCAATTCCTCGATCCTTGATTTCCTCACTTGCAGACCCCAGTCAGATCAGTTTGGCAATAAAATTGCCTCCACAATCTCCATCAGCAAAGGTGCACCACAAGGCTCTGTGCTTAGTGCTCTGCTCTACTCACTTTACACTTATGAATGTGTGGATAAGCTCAGCTCCAACGCCGTTTTCAAATTTACTGATGATACAACTGTCACAGGTCAAAGCAAAAGTGGTGATGATTCAGTCTATAGTAGGGGGATTGAAAACCTAGCGAGTGGTGCCACAACAACAATGTCAGCAAGACCAAGGAGATGATCATTAACTTCAGGAAGAGGGAACCAGAAGTCAGAGCCAGTCTTCATCAGAGGATCAGAGGTAGAGAGGGTCAGCATCTTTAAATTTCTCGGTGTTATCATTTCAGAAAACCTGTCCTGGGCCCAACATGGCAGCACCTCTACTTCCTTAATAGCTTACGAAGCTTCGGGATGACACCTAAAACAGTGACGAACCTCTATAGATGTGTAGTGGAGAGCTACATCAAAACCTTGTAGGGAAATGCCCTTATATATGTAGTTTGATTAAGCATTCTTGTTCACTTAAATCATTTATTACAGGTTATATGTATAAATGTGTGAATTGTATATGGCATCATACTACAACATGATACTTGTGTGCCTCACTTAAAGTAAACACAAAGTTAGACCCGCATTCCTGGACTCCCGTGTCTTCCTTTGAATTGGTTTAATGTTTTGACGTTACAAGACATAACAGTGGTGAGGAGGTATTTTTAAAACAAACCCAGAACAGCCTGTTAAAGTGCAGTGAGATGAATGAATTAAAAAAAAGCAGTGAGAGAGGTCGAGTTAAAAAAAAAGGCAGCACAGTATGTGTTCTTCAGAAGGGAAGATACATCAAATATAAAAAAAATCAGAAAATGGAAGAATTCATGGGTTCATAAGCAATGAGTACTGGGTGATAATAGTCATAAAAATGAACAGAAACGGCTGGCTATATTGGAAAGATTGACATATTTGATTACACAATAAATAACTGGATTTTACATATTGAGCAAATTGAACAGTACTTTGAAAAAAATGAAATAGCCAATGAGAAAAAAGTGCCAATTTTGCTGAATGCATTGGTTTCAAAGGCATACAGTTTGCTTCAAAGTTTGATTACTCCAAACAAACCACCAGAAATGAGCATTGCTGATATTATTTAAAAAATGCTGGAACATTTGCAACTGAAGCCATTTTTGATTGCAGAATGCTTTAGGTTTCATAATCAGAAACAAAAGGAAGGGGATTCCATTTCATCATACATGACTGAATTGAAGTGATTGTCTAAGCAATGTCAGTTCAGTAATGGGCTTAATGATATATTAGGAGATTATTTAACATGTGAAATCTTGCAAGAAAGCATTCAAAAGCAGCTCTTAACTGAAGCACAACATACAGTTAGTCCTGACGAAGAGCCTCGGCCCGAAACATCGACCGTACCTCTTCCAAGAGATGCTGCCTGGCCTGCTGCGTCCTCCAGCAACTTTTATGTGTGTTGCATATAGTTAAAAGATCAGTTGAAATAGCTGTTTCAGTGGAAACTGCAGACAGAGACACAATTGAATTGTAGTCAGGAATGAAAGTGAGTCTGAACAAAATTGCAATTTCTAAATGAAAGCCAACTTGGCTGAGCAAATTGTATTGCCATTGTGGCAGGGCTGACGTATACCAGACCAATGCAGATTTAGATGTGAAACTTGCAAAAAGTGCAGCAAAGTAGGATACATACAAAGAGCATGTTGGACAGACAGAAATAAATGGATTACACAGGGAAGAGAAAAAGCTAAAAAATCAAGTTGCAATTTCAAAAAAAGCCACTAATCTGCATGCTGTTAATGAAAAATCTGATAATGATGAGAGTGACACAGCACTGTATAGCCTTGAGATTTACAATGTGAAAACTAACATTAGATAAGGAATATGGTTTATAACAAAAATTAATGGCAAATTAATTAAAATGGAATTGGACACTGGTTCAGCTGTTTCAGTCATTCCACAAAATGAGTTTGAACAACATTTCAAAGATACTGAAACCTGTAGATATCCAACTAGGAATTTATACCAGAGAAAAGATAAGTCCTGTGGGAATGACATTCACAACAGTGGAATATAACAACCAACAAGCCACATTGAGCTTGTATGTGGTAAAAACAGGAAGGCCAGCATTGTGAGTGGCTGAGACAACTACAACTTGATTGGAGATCCATCCATCTTTGCTTGCCACATTCCCTGCAATGGAGTCAACTAAACGCGAATAAAGAATGGTACTGGATGATGGCACAACTGTCTTCTCCATGCTGAACACCATGAACTGTTGTTAAACAGAAGGAAAACAAGCATTGTTGCCAGCCACCGTGCCTTTGGTTGGAAGGCATTTTGGGCCAAGGAAGAACCGGATTGCTCAGAGGAATCGTGAAAGTGATGAAAGTAGTGGTCCAACTACAACAGTTTTTGTAGGCAGCATATCTGAGAAAGCTTCTGATATGTTAATCAGGCAGTTACTTGTGAAATGTAGCTTGGTTTTAAGCTGGAAAGTTCATGGAGCTTCAGGAAAGTTGCAAACATTCAGCTTTTGTGAATATAAAGAACCAGAATCTACTTTGCATGCATTAAGGTTATTGCAAGAACTTCAAATGAAAAGCAAAAAGCTTCTTGTAAAAGTGGATGATGAGTCCAAAGCCCAGCTGAACAAATGGAAGGCCAAAAAGAAATGAGTCAATGGAGATACGAAAACAGCAGATTTGTCAGATGATGTTGTGAATAAGGAAACCACGAGAAGAGATCAGATTGTAAAGTGAGCAATAGAAGGATTAGTACGTGAATACTCTGGTGAACTAAATGCACCTTCCCAAGATCAAGATGCACAAACTGGAAGAAGAAAAGGTAAGGAGCAGAAAGGTGTCCAGAGGCGTCAGAGCCTCTTCCTGCAGTCTCAGAGTCGACTCCTGTGGCCACCGTGGAGGAGGACCCTGAGGCTGAGATTGTTTTCACAGCAAGAGTCTCGCCTGCTTGGTGGAGTGGTCCCCTTTTTTGGGAAGGATGTTGACGTAAGAAATCCTCCACAGTGATTAAAAATTTAGGCTTGAATAGGTCAATTTAAAATGTAATATGTGCTGGATGTTTGTATACAGTAGTGGTATACTGTGCCTATAGCTGAAATACAGTCTATTGAGTTGGCATTTATAGCTAAGCAGGGAGGAGTGTTGTGTATTTAATATTTCAGTAATATTTGAGTAATCTTGTATATATATTTGTAATGCTTTGGTTAGGATGTCCATCGCTATGTTGTGATGCATTTTATTTTATCAGTTTTCTGTGAAAGCTGTGAGACCTGCTGGTAAGAGTGTTTTGGCTTTGGCTAAAGATAAGGAGACATGTTACCTAATTTAGGAATATTGTGCCAGCCAATTGTAACTTTCTGCCCAGTGGAAGATCCTAGAGAGCCGGGCAGGATCAAATTTCTGAGGGACAGTCATCTGGTTTAGGGTCTTTTGGTGGGAGCTGCAGAGCGGGGCACATGGGAAGATGACGCAGAATGCCGTTGGAAGGAGAGTCCCCGTTGCAAGAAGTGCATTGTGCAGATGAATGGCTCCAAGGAGGAAGGACCAATACTCCAGCGAGAGCCAGTTCATTTGAGATGGTCTTTGAGGGAAGTTCAGAATGTGGCAGGTGCTTTCATGCAGACTGTGCGTTTCGCATGTGAACATAGCAAAACACCCCAGACGACTCCAGAAATTAACTCCAACATTTATGTGTACATTTGACTGGTCTAACTAAACTGGGCCCTTTTATTTTTCTTTTCCTGTAACTGTTTGTTAAAGTTGAAAATTTGGTAAATATACTTCCTTTGTAATTTTATGCTGGTGTATGATTTGTCATTTCTATGCTACCAATGACTGTGTATGGACAATAATTCCACAGCACTCACTACAACCTAATATTCCTTATTTGGAACATCCTAACTTTTCTGTTTGGTTGAACCCCAAGTCTTACCAACCCTAGAAGTACATTGTTTATGAAAGTTGGCTTCTCACCACTGAGTCATGTGACTGTTAGCAGAGTTAGCTATCGAGCCAAGTTTGTCCACGAGCCCCAGTGAGAGGATTACATATTGTTTGATTATTATTCATTTAATTAATTAATTATGGGTTATATGTATAAATACGTGAATTGCATACATCTCATGCTACCATTGTTATGTGTATGCCTCGCTAAATTAAACCTGAAGTTAGACCCATCTTCGCAGACTCCAGTGCCTTCTTTTGAATTAGTTTAATGTTTTGAAGTTGCAAAACATAACAGCCCTTGCATGAAGAATCCTATAAAAAGTAGTGGATACCGGCCCAGTCCATCATGGGTAAAGTCCTCCCCACCACTGAGCAGATCTACACAAAGCATTGTTGCGGGAAAGCAGTATCCATCATCAGGTATGTACCCACCACCCAGGTCATGTTCTCTTCTCGCTGCTGCCATCGGGAAGAAGGTACAAGAGCTTCAGCATTCACATCATCCAGTTCAGGAATAGTTATTACCAGTCACCCACCAGGCTCTTGAACAAAAAGGGATAACTTCACTCAACTTCACTTGCCCCATCACTGAAATGTTCGCACGACCTATGTACTTGCTTTCAAGGACTCTTCATTTCATGCTCGCAATATTTATTGTTTATTTATTTATTTGTTTGTAGTTATTATTTCTTTCTTTTTGTATTTGCACAGTTTGTTGTCTTTTGCAAATTGTTTGAACACCCAAGTTGATGTGGTATTTCATTGATTCTATTATAGTTATTATTCTATTATGGATTTATTGAGTATGCCCACAAGAAAATGAATCTCAGGGTTGTATACAGTGATGTATATGTACCTGATAATAAATTTACTTTCAACTTTGAACTATGAATTTTGACTTAGGATCGAGGGAACAGTGGTCTGCATGCTTACTGTTTTTTCAAAAGTTAAAATAGAGGATGCGGGAGATGCTCATCAGGTCTGGCAGCACTTGTGAAAGAGAAAGACATTTTGTGTTTCAAGTCAATGACCTTTGATGAGGACTCTTGGATGATTTGAGGTGAGCCAGAAGAGCATTAGGATAGCCTGGGCCTATCATAACAAAGTTGTGGATCAATGAGTGGAGATATAGCAGAAACAGTTGAAGTTACATTTTCTGAGTCCTGTAATGAGTCTTGCAAACGTTACAGGAGCATCAAAACTAAAACCACAAGGCTACTAAACAGCTTCCTCCCACAGGCAGTCAGCTGCTCTACCTGACTCTGCTTTGGACACTTTTAACTTGCACTGGACACTTATAACTGATTTAACTGACATGTGGCTGTTGTGTTTTACTATTTATTGTTATGTTTATTATTTAGTGTTGCGTTTGTTATGTTATGATTGCACTGCCCCTGAGAAACGCTGTCTCATTCTGTCCTGCAGAGCTGATGTATGGTTAGAATGACAATAAAGTTTTTTGAATCTTTGAATCTTGAATATGCGATCTGAAATTCAGCTTCAGTTCAGATAGGACATGAAAGCTGAAAATGGTGAGATTTAATGAGCAGCATCAGCAAATGCCTAGATTGAGGGACGGAGTTGTTGGCTGGGACAAAGAGGTTCTGAGGGCATCCAAAGAGATGGTAAGGATAAATTAAGGTAGAGACTGAATAGGGAAAGCAAATGGAGTTAGGATACAGACCAGCTTTGACTGAACTGAGCAGAGTAATAGGTATGTGGGACTGAATATCTACAGAACTGAAACTCGCTAACTAGTTTAACCTATTAGTGCAGAGCAACATTACTTTTCATTTTATCCTATGTACTTTCAGTCACTTTTGAAGATACTTGAGCAGGAAGGAGGAGAATTTGTTTCTGAACTTCCAGCAGAATGTTAACCTGAGGGAGCAGTGACAATACTGATGACACCCAATAAAAACTCATCTTTATCAATGATGCGTAAGTGGAAAAAGAATACCATCATTGTGGTTCTTTAGACCTCCGAACCATTCAAAGTTTAATAAATAGGCAGCATTTTTACTGCCAGGATGGTTTATAAATAAAACAAACGTCTGCATGCTGGAGAGGTATTTTGCAGTGAATTACAACTTGATCTGTGGCATTATCAATGCACGCTCTAAAATTGTAAGTACAAGGCCAGCTATTGAGTGAAAAAATCTGCCCGGAGAGGAAACTGAATAAATAACAAGTACATCCTGAACTTCTTGCTGTAAGCACAAGCATAAGGCACATTATTTCCCTCCAGAGTCCTGTGATAAACCATACTAATGAAGTAAGAATGTAAAGGGTAGATTTGTGAAGCCTTCCCGCCACCTTGCTCTTATCCTCACCTACCACCCCATGAGCCTCTGCAACTTCCACCATCTTATATGGGATCGTACCACCAAACACATCTTCACTCACTCCCCCCACTCTCTGATTTCTGCAATAATCATTCCCTCCGTGATTCCCTTGTCCATTCATCCCTCCTCATTAATCTCCGTCCTAGCACATTTTCCTGAAAGCGACAGAATTGCTACACCTGCTCATTCACCTCCCCCCTTACTTCCATTGAGAACCCCAAACAGTCCATCAGAAGAGGCAACTCTTCACTTGTGAACCTGTTGGGGTCATCTATTGCACCTGGTGCTTCTGATGTGGCCTCCTCTACGTTGGTGAGACCCGACGTAAGTTGGGGGTACTGCTTTGTCGAGCACCACTGCTCCATTTGCCAAAAGGTGAATTTCCCAGTAGCCAACCACTTTAATTCCTATCCCCATTCCCATTCCAACATTCTGATCCGTGGCCTCCTCTTGTTCCAAGATAAGACAACTCTCAGGGTGGAGGAACAACAACTCATATGCTTTCTAGGTAGCCTCCAACTTGATGTCATGAACATCGACTTCTGCTTCCAATAATTTTTTTTCCTCTTCCTCTTTGCTCTTCTTCTATTCCCCACTCTGGTCTTGTACCTCTTCTCCTCACCTGCCTATCACCTTTGCCTAGTGCCTCTCCTTCCCTTTCTCTTTCTCACCCACCTGGCTTCACCTTCTAGATTGTCCTCCTTTCCCTCCCCCTACCTTTTTATTCTGGTGCCTTCATCCTTCCTTTCCAGTCTTGAAGAAAGACCTTGGCCCAAAACATCAACCGTTTATTCATGTCCATAGACGCTGCCTAACCTGCTGAGTTCCCCCAGCATTTTGTGTATGTTACTCTGGATTTCCAGAATCTGCAGAATCTCTTATGTTTATGATTATTTTAAAATTTAACTTCCGGCAATAAAAATGAGATTGTGAAGTGCGAATTTGGTAGGAATGACAAAGGCTGCTTGAAACATCACTGAATTCTAATCTTATCCACTGCAAAGTGTCTTCATAAATCGTCCTCCGCTGGGATCTTCACTCTCACATCCAAAACAAACACAAGAGGTTTGCGGATTTGTTTACACCAAGTCAATTCTCTGTTGGCTCTACAACTACTTTATCTGTTCTTAACCATCTGGCCAAATATAGCCAAGTGCATCATCCTGTCTTTTCCCTTAACACACATTGTCTCAACTCCTCTCGTGCACACTCTGACCTTGACGCCTTCATGAGATTAACTTTCTGCATCCTTGACCTTATCCTTGATAAACTGTGTAGTACGAGCTTGCCTTTCGGCATGCATACCAGTTGCGATTATTAACAATTCCATCTCCAGCTGCTGGCTCCTTCGGTCGAGTCAATCATCATTACTTCTCTGGAAAATAGCTCACAGATTCCTCTGTCCTCACAAATTAACACCCCAATTCTAAACTCCTTTTTTCCAACAGAGTCGAAGTAAAGCTGTTAAATATAGATGAGCCTAACACTTTTACTCTGAGTGGGATATTTTAACTGATTGGGTATATGACTATAAGTCCATAAGACATAGGAGCAAAATTAGGCCACTCTGCCTATCAAGTTAGCCCTGTCATTTCATCATGGCTGAATTATTACCCCCTCGACCCCATTCTCCTGTCTTCTCCCCATAACCTTTGACACCCTTTCTAATCAAGAACCTATCAGCCTCTTCTTTAAATATACCCAATGACTTGGCTTCCACAGCCGTAAGTACCACCATCTGGCTAAAGACATTTCTCTTCATATCTGTACTAAAGGAACATCCCTCTATTCTGAGGCTGTGCCCTCTGGCCCTAAACTCCTCCACTATAGGAAGCATCCTCTCTGCGTCCACTCTATCAATATTCAATAGGTTTGAATGAGATTCTCCCCTCATTCTTTGAAACTCCAGTGAGTATATCCCCTGAGCCATTAAACACTCCTCAGACATTAACACTTGCATTCACACGATCATTCTCATGAATCTCCTCCAGACCCTCTCCCACGACAACACATCCTTTCTTAGATAAGGGGCCCAAAACTGCTCACAATACTTCAGATGAATGTCTTATAAAGCCTCACCCCTGTTTTTATATTCTAGTCCTCTTGAAATGAACGCTAACCTTGCATTTGCCTTCCTTACTACTGACTCAACCTGCAAGTTATTCCTTAGGCAATCCTGCACAAGGACTCCCATGTCCCTTTGCATTCATGATTTCTGAATTTGCACCTCATTTAGAAAATATTCTATGCCTTTATTCTTTCTACCAAAGTGCATGACCCTCACACTTCCTTACACTATATTCCATCTGCTACTTCTTTGTCCATTCTTCTAATCTGTCTAATTATTTCTGCAAACTCCCTGCTTCCTCAACACTATCTGCCCCTCCACCTATCTTGGTATCATCCGCAAACTTGGTCACAAAGCCTTTAGTTCCCTCATCTAAGTCATTGATGATAACATGAAAAGAAGTTGTCCCTACACCGATCCCCATGGAACACTAGTTTCTACTAGACTGACTATTTGATGCAAGGTTCAGGTATTGATTTTAGTGTAATAATTCTTGGGCTATTGGTATTGCTTGCATTTATAGCCCATCCCATATGAGTTGGGAAGTTAGTAAAGGTCAATCATATCAGCAGGTTCTGGAGTAGTGATCATTCTGAATACTAACACAAGAATGTCTGTGGATGCTGGAAATCGAAAGCAACACACACAGAATGCTGGAGGAACTCAGCAGGCCAGGCAGCATCTATGGAAAAGAGTAAACGATATCTTGGGCCGAGACCCTTCTTCGGGACTGAGAAGGAAAGGGAAGATGCCTGAATAAAACTATAGGGGAGGGGACGGAGGCTAGCTGGAAGGTGATAGCTGAAGCCAGGAGGGTGGGAAAGGTCAAAGGCTGGAGAAGTAAGAATCGGAAAGGAGAGGAGAATGGACAATAGGAGAAAGGGAAAGAGGAGGGGACCCATGTGGAAATAATAGGCAGATGAGAAGTGGAAGGTCAGAATGTGGAATTGGGAGGGGTGGGGTAGGGCTGGAATTTGTTCACTGGAAGGAGAAATTGATATTCATGTCATCAGGTACCCAGACAGAATCTAAGGCGTTGCTCCTCCACCCTGGGGGTGGCCTCATCTTGACATAAGAGAAAGCCATCGATTGACAAGCCGGAATGGGAATGGGAATCAGAATTAAATTGTTTGGCCACCGGGAAGTTCTGCTTGTGGTAGAGAGTGTGGAGAAACTAGTTTGTTTCATTCCAGTTTTGTTTAGTTATTTGAGTTTAAATATCTGACTTGTCATGATGGGGTTTGAATTCATGTCATCAGATCAATAGTGCAGGTCTCTAGTGGAAATCACACTATGCACAATCAATCCATGGTGGCTGGAAAGCTAACTCTGAAAAAAGTCTTACATATGTTCTACATTGTCACTGAAAAAAACCATCCCACATTCCTTTTAATGAAAGAGATCTGGCATCTTTGCCCTGACTGGCATGATTGTAACTCCTGAGCCATGTGATCATGTAATTGGCTCCGAAATGCCTTTTGCACTGGCCTAGCAGTTGTAACTAAAATGAATTATAAGCTGAATCTTACTGGTAAAGACAAGCAGGTGAAACATGCACAACTAATTCAAAGACTGGAATTCACTAACAGTTTCCAGCCTACATTTTCCAGTTCACTGAACCGCCGGACACCATGTAGACTTACTGAGATTCTCCGGCACTTCAGGTGGGAAATTTGTTCAGGGAATCTGCGCCAGGTCAGGTCAGCTGCAGAATTCATGAGCACATTCGCTTGCGTTCAGATTTTATAGCTGCGCGTAATAAGTAGCTATGAAAAGCAATGTATGGTATGAATTTAAATTATTAGTGTTTGCAATGATACTTAAATCATTTAAGAGTGTTTATAAATGCTGAAGGGTTTCAGCCCGAAGTGTCGACTGCATTTTTTCCCATAGATGCTGCCTGGCCTGCTGAGCTGCTCCAGAATTTTGTGTCTGTTGATTGGGTTTCCAGCATCTGCAGATTTTCTCTTGTTTGTGTTTATAAATGTTCTTCTTTTTAATGTTTATTTCAGTAGAATGGTTTTTCAATGGTTCAGCTGAGGTTCAGAAGCATTGATTCATGAAGTGAATGGGTGAGTTGATCAGTGATGGTTATGGAGGCATCACACTTAAGCTGCAGGGTCAGAAACTATTTCAAAGCCCACCATTGCACCTGAGAATTTACATTCAAGTAATTAAATAACTCTGGAACTAAATCAAAACTAGTTTCAGAAATGATAAGTCTAAACTAATGAATTGTAAAGAACTAACTGGAAAGATAACACTATCTGATCGAGACTATACTTGAAGCCAGATCTACTCTTGTGGTTAACTCTGAGCACACTTCAGTTAGTATCGGGGATACACAATAAATGTTGGCATTGCGGGCAGCATCCCACAAATGAATAAATAATTAAAAAAATCCAAGAGCTCACCAGCTGCGTGACTGCCTTTTTTTGCAGTAGTTTCATTATCAGAGATTCTTGACAAAATTGAGCAAGTCTCCTTTGGCCTTTGATAATCACATGCAGGACATTTAATTGAATCTGTGTAAGTATGGCCGATATGTAGGCCAAGAGTTGGCCAAGGAGACTAAAGTATTAGGCACAAGATTTGTGAAGTAATAGAGTTATAGTGTTATAGATTTATGTACTGTGGAAACAGACTGTTAGACTAATGTGTCCATGCCAACCAAGTTGCCTATTGGAGCTGGACCCATTTGTTTACATTTGCCCCATATCTCCCTAAACCTGCAGTTCTCAAACTTTTTTGGGTTACCCAGGTTTCAGACGCCCCCACCCCACCTATTTCAGCCATTACATAAAAACTTCATGATGCAATAAATAGGAACTGCAGATTCAAAGTAGTGACAAACAATTGTGAATTTATTCGAATCTATTTAAAGCTGCAAAAAATAATTTATTTAATTACAGTAAAACAATTTCCATCAATTATTTCGGAACATACATTAGTAGTACAATTATTCACAACTTCTTCATTGCTTTTTCTCCTTTCAATGAGATGGACGGGCTTGGTACGGTGATATCAGCTTCTAAACATCAGGCTGAATGTCACTGAAGGAGATTCCTATCCCACATTCAGTAATTTGCGGTTTGTTTTATTTCTTTGAAAGAAGTTGGGCAACTGCACTAAAAGTGCACTCCACTAAATATAATGTTGGAAAGGCAATAAAGACCATCTTGACCTTTTTCTACAGTGCAGAACAGCATTCAGAGATTTACTTCTGCAACCAAAAGTCTTGGTATGATTCTATTTATTTATTTATTTATTCATTCATTCATTTACAGGATGTGGGCACCACCAGCTAAGTCAACATTTATTGGTCATCTCTAGTTGCCCTTGAAAAGGTGATAATGAGCTGCCTTCATGACCCCTTGCTACCAAGCTTCCCCCTAATCCCCTTAGAAATTCCCATTGCCCCAGGGGTGTGATATTGACCACTTTGGGGCCTACTGCTCTAGACGTTTTCTATCCATATACCTGTTGAAATGATTTCTATGTACCTGTTGAAATGATTTCTAGTTGTTGTAACTATCTGAATCCACAACTTCCTCTGGTAGCTTGTTCTACATAACAACTATTCCCTGTGTGTAAAAGTTTCCAATCAAGCTTCTCTTAAATCTTTCCCCTCCCAAATTAAACACAAGCCATCTAGTGTTGTACTTTCCTACCCGGGGAAAAAAAAACTGTGAACATTAACCTTATGATTTTATATAAAATCACCCATCAGCCTCTTACGCTCCAGGGAAAATACCACAGCATATCCTTATAACTCAAGCCCTCCAATCTTGGTATCAATCTTGTGAATCCTTTCTGCAGCCTTTCCAGCTTAATGTCATTCTTCCTATAGGTAGATGAGTAAGACTGTACACAATACTTCAAGTGTTATTTCATCAATTGTCTTGTGCAGTTCCAACAATACTACGATTGACTAAACACACACACACACACACACACACAGTTGAAGTACTGTCACCGTATCATGGAAGGAATTGACAGCACTATGAGATTAATGAGAATGCTGCCAGGGTTGGTGAAGTATAGTCATGAAAAGAGACCGTCTAAGCAGAGTTTATTTTCTTTGGAGCAAAGGGTTTAATAGATATTATCTAGACCAGTGAAGACAAGTTACCCATTTCTCCTGGTAGAGTGAATAGTCACTGAGAGGCATAGGTTAGTTAACTGGAAGATGGATTGAGGAGTTTATTTTGCGATGGTATTCAGTTTGCTGACCATCAAGTTCTAAACTCAAACAAAGATCTTAAGCCCTATCTGATATAGATAGCTGTGTGTACCTCACTAAAGGGAGGTTATACTGTAACTGTCCAAACTTTAAAGACTAGTTCACTTCCCTGATTATTCTCCACAGTGAGTTTGATGCCCTCACCCACTGACACAGGGCTCAAGTTGCCACAAGAGACACTGAAATGGATCAGCAGTTCACTGACTTTAATGGGAACTGTGCAGAAATAATTGAAAAGCAATAAATGCCAGGCCAACTGCCATTAACTGGAAATTTCAAACCAAAGCTAATGCAAATACAGTGGCTCAGCAGTAGTAGTTTAATACTAAATAAATATTACATTAGATTAGATTATGAGGACACTTAGTCCTCGTTTATTATCATTTAGAAATGCATGCATTAAAAAATGATACAATATTCCTCCAGAAAGATATCACAGAAACGCAGGACAAACCAAGACTAAAACTGACAAAACCACATAATTGTAACATATAGTTACATCAGTGCAAAGCAATATTGTAATTTGATAAAGAGCAGACCATGGGTACGGTAAAAAAAAGTCTCATGTCCTGATATTGCTCCTTAACAGCATCTGTCTAAACAGTAGTCTTCTTTCCCAGAACCAGGTCAGTGGTAAGCAGGGAGCATTGATGTTGCTGAGCTTTTGGTCAAGGCTGAAGAGAGAGGAAGGGAGTTAAATACTGCCACAATGACACACCAATATGGATGGAATGTACATTCACACAAGCGTGATTGCCAAACCTGTGCTGCAGCCTATCTACAAGAGTGTACAGACCCCATGGCAGAGTCACTATTTGAAGATTTAGTTTGAATACTTCCAACTAACACAGTAGTTTAAACACAGTTCATTTATTTATAGTGGTACTGTCATTCCTTTTGATGTTCTTTACCATTCTTAAAAAGTCTAAGAAGAGAAACAGTGTAAATGTTGACTGCTCTCTTAATTTATACTGTTGCTCAGCCACAGGTGACGTCACGCACGTGATATTTTTTCAGATATCTTTTAACAGCTTCTAAAAGCTTCTGGAGACTGAGTTCCCAGGTACACACAATTAATGCTCTGAGGCTAATTCTATAACACACACAAAATTCTGGAGGAACTTGGCAGGCCAGGCAGCATCTGTGGAAAAAAGTACAGTCAAAGTTTTGGCCTGAAACATCAACTGTACTTTTTTCCATAGATGCTGCCTGGCCTGCTGAGTTCCTCCAGCATTTTGTGTGTGTTGCTTGGATTTCCAGTACCTGCAGATTCTCTCTTGTTTGTAGGATAATTCTTTAAGTACTTAAGTCTTCCACCTATTAGCAGAGCAGTTATTTGATATGCTAAGTGATAATATCCATCTGGTTTGCAAGCTTCCTTGAACTAAACAACTTAGCTGGCATTGTCTGTTTTAAAACAAGCCAAATTAATGGAATCCTTTGTCTTGTACTCCATGTTTTCAGTAGTTAGCCCAGGTGCTGTGTGCTAGCAAGTCTGTGATTCTATAGACAGTGCTTATTTGTATAGCTGTCCTTTTAACTTCAAACTGATTACTGCTTGCCACTTACATTAAGAACTGAAGACAGACTGCCATTTATGACAAGCAGGCCAGCAAAGAATATTGGTTATAATTTAACACTTTGATGTTTACAAGTGGCAGCTGCTAGTGTTTAGAAAGCTGAACTTGGCAAAAAAGAAAAGCCTCCAGGCCTAAAGACAGTGAATATCCATCACATTTTTTCACTCAGTGAATAGTGATGGCAGAATTGCTCACACATTCAGTGCTTGATAAATAATTTGATGTGCTGTAACTTGAAAGGCTGTGCATCATCTGTAGGGAAGGCTATGGACCTACAAGACAACCTATATGGCACCCTACAGGGCCCTGAAACAGTAGCAGGGAAGTCCATGTTGGGATTGCATGGAGATAACATGCCAATGCATTCTTTGTGCTGTCGCTGTCTCTGATCACATGACTTGTGGAAATCCCTCCTTACCAATATCTGTGCATGTAGACTGAAGTGGGTACAGCTGAAATACAGAAACGTTAGCAGCTGCCTGACACTCCCATGGTCCGTACTCAACTCCTGTATAACTTTCTCTGTGGCCATGAGCCCAAACACATCATCCCTGTTGGTACTCTGTCCCATTAGCAGTGTAATGTATCCAAAGCTGGTGGTGTAAGAACTAGGAGTCTTTAAAGTTGACTGCAGACCTCATAAAAGCTCATGATATGTGAACTACAGTAATTCTCTGACTTACAAATGTTTAATTCATGAATTTTCATTTTAATACTTTTAATTTTTGGACGCATGTCTTTGATTTATGAGGCTACTTTTCACTATTGCAAATAACACTCCACAAAGTGCTGAAGAATCCATTGTACTGAAATAGTCATAGTCATAGTCATACTTTATTGATCCCGGGGAAAATTGGTTTTTGTTACAGTTGCACCATAAATAATTAAATAGTAATAAAACCATAAATAGTTAAATAGTAATATGTAAATTATGCCAGGAAATAAGTCCAGGACCAGCCTATTGGCTCAGGTTGTCTGACCCTCCAAGGGAGGAGTTGTAAAGTTTGATGGCCACAGGCAGGAATGACTTCCTATGATGCTCAGTGTTGCATCTCGGTGGAATGAGTCTCTGGCTGAATGTACTCCTGTGCCCAACCAGTACATTATGTAGTGGATGGGAGACATTGTCCAAGATGGCATGCAACTTGGACAGCATCCTCTTTTCAGACACCACCATGAGAGAGTCCAGTTCCATCCCCACAACATCACTGGCCTTACGAATGAGTTTGTTGATTCTGTTGGTGTCTGCTACCCTCAGCCTGTTGCCCCAGCACACAACAGCAAACATAATCACACTGGCCACCACAGACTTGTAGAACATCCTCAGCATTGTCCGGCAGATGTTAAAGGACCTCAGACTCTTCAGGAAATAGAGACGGGTCTGACCCTTCTTGTAAACAGCCTCAGTGTTCTTTGACCAGTCCAGTTTGTCAATTCGTATCCCCAGGTATTTGTAATCCTCCACCATGTCCACACTGACCCCCTGGATGGAAACAGGGGTCACCGGTACCTTAGCTCTCCTCAGGTCTACCACCAGCTCCTTAGTCTTTTTCACATTAAGCTGCAGATAATTCTGCTCACACCATGTGACAAAGTTTCCTACCGTAGCCCTGTACTCAGCCTCATCTCCCTTGATGATGCATCCAACTATGGCAGAGTCATCAGAAAACTTCTGAAGATGGCAAATCTCTGTGCAGTAGTTGAAGTCCGAGGTGTAAATGGTGAAGAGAAAGGGAGACAAGACAGTCCCCTGTGGAGCCCCAGTGCAGACTCTTCAAGTTACTTAGCAAAGTGTATCAAGCGGTAGTAACTCAAGACAACTGGACTTGCTGTGTTGTCCAGAAGACGTTTCACCACTCGTCCAAGAGGCTCCTTCAGTTCTAATCCATGGTGGTTTTTTTCAGGCTTATAAACTCCAGTCAAATAAAGTTTAGTTGCCTTGATTTACTACTGCTTGATATACAATGACCTGGATGACTAAGAACCTTCAGAGACATACTTAGCAAAGTGTGTTCCAGGAACACATCACTTCCTTAAATTAATAGTTGCATCATTTTGGAATACGAATCAGAGAAATGTTATACTAGTTATATGGAATATATACATTTTAAATTCTTAACTCAGGTTATGAAATAAGATAAATAAAATCTTAAAAAACTAAACCTTGAAGCTAGATCAGCAGAATTTTTGTAAAGATTATTTTTTAAACAAAAGCCAAACCAAGTACTTGGCTCAAATGAAAGACAAATAATTAGCAGAGTTTCAAAACTTATAATCTAGAACTTAATTATTTGCAGTAAATTTACACAGGTATATAACTTAGCGTTCATGATGCATTCCCAGGACCAAGGGCACCAATGGTGTGTGTGAAAACAGGCAACTGCATTATTGTAGAGAGGTGTACTACTGACCAAGCTGCTGCACTGGGATCCTGGCATGAAGCACTGCCATTTCTGCTGCTCCGTGCTCCTCTGTCAGGAACCTAGTTAAGGACTCAGGCCTCTGCACATGCATAAAATGGTTAAAGTGATCTCATGGCAGTTTGTGTGGAATGGACCATGGAGGCATTGTCCTGAGACTGTCTGTGAGGCTGCTGTAGGGATGGCTGAGGCAAACAGTCAATCTGCTGAGCACTGAGATATGCCGAGCCGTGTGATGAGTGCAGGTCACTGTTGGATACTGGCAATACTTGAGCCATGTGTTGACAGGCTACCTACATCTTTCTGGATGTGATTGAAGCTGCTGCCGTCCTTTCTCTTTGACTGGCTGCACCATACTCACCAGGTTGGAGGTTCTCCTCTGTGAGAAGCTCAATGGCTAGCGACCTTCCTTGGACAGATTACCATTGTCTTAGGCTGAAGATTATGATGGATTTGCTTTTTCAACAACTCTCTCACAGCCAGTCAGCTGGCATAAGTTTCTTTGAAGTTTTTCCAGTGGAACCCTGATATGCAGTGCAATGGATCCAGTGGAACCCTGATATGCAGTGCGATGGATCCAGTGGAACCCTGGTAAGCTGTGCGATGGATCCAGTGGAACCCTGATAAGCTGTGCGATGGATCCAGTGGAACCCTGATAAGCTGTGCGATGGATCCAGTGGAACCCTGATAAGCTGTGTGGTGGATCCAGTGGAACCCTGATATGCAGTGCGATGGATCCAGTGGAACCCTGATAAGTGGTGCGATGGATCCAGTGGAACCCTGATAAGCTGTGCGATGGATCCAGTGGAACCCTGATAAGCTGTGTGGTGGATCCAGTGGAATCCTGATATGCAGTGCGATGGATCCAGTGGAACCCTGATAAGCTGTGTGGTGGATCCAGTGGAATCCTGTTATGCAGTGCAATGGATCCAGTGGAACCCTGATATGTAGTGCGATGGATCCAGTGGAACCCTGATAAGCTGTGTGGTGGATCCAGTGGAATCCTGTTATGCAGTGCAATGGATCCAGTGGAACCCTGATATGTAGTGCGATGGATCCGGTGGAACCCCGATAAGCTGTGTGGTGGATCCAGTGGAACCCTGATATGCAGTGCGATGGATCCAGTGGAACCCTGATAAGCTGTGTGGTGGATCCAGTGGAATCCTGATATGCAGTGCGATGGATCCAGTGGAACCCTGATAAGTGGTGCGATGGATCCAGTGGAACCCTGATAAGCTGTGCGATGGATGCAGTGGAACCCTGATAAGCTGTGTGGTGGATCCAGTGGAATCCTGTTATGCAGTGCAATGGATCCAGTGGAACCCTGATATGTAGTGCGATGGATCCGGTGGAACCCCGATAAGCTGTGTGGTGGATCCAGTGGAACCCTGATATGCAGTGCGATGGATCCAGTGGAACCCTGATAAGCTGTGTGGTGGATCCAGTGGAATCCTGATATGCAGTGCGATGGATCCAGTGGAACCCTGATACGCAGTGCGATGGATCCAGTGGAATCCTGATATGCAGTGCGATGGATCCAGTGGGTGATGGCAGCACCTACTTCTTTCTGATGGTTCCCTTCTGGTCAGGGCTATCTTATCTGTCCAGTGGATCTGTTTGCACTGAGATGAAGAACGTGCCCACTTGTGGAATCTGTAGATGCTGCTATGGGTGGGGCATGTATGTTTTCTGAGTAGCGCATTGGTTAAGTTAGTAGTCCAGCATCCACAGACCTGGAGCATCGATCTGAATTGTTGAATTGAATTGCTGTTTTTTTATTTCTTACATCCTTCACGTACATGAGGAGTAAAAATCTTTACGTTAGGTCTCTGTCTGGAGAAATACATTCAAATCCGAACACAGCTGAAGAATTTAAAATCAAAGTAATCAAAAAAAACCAGACTTAAAAAAAGGACCTCCAGTTCTTTAGGGAAGGAAATCTGCTGTAGCTCCAGGTCTGCCATTTTGGTGACTCCTAATAAGCCAAAAGTGTTGAAAGATAATCTAGTGCTAAGTGATAAATTCTGATCTTGTCAGTAAAGGCAACATGGTCTGAATGATTTAAAGAAAATAAACTGCCTGAAACCTTGAAACGTTCTGTAAGCAACAAGAATAAAAGTTGAAATAATTTATGAGCTGCAAGTGGCTAGAAGTAATGAATCATGAATCAATGCCAAGGTGCTGCTCACTTCCGGTCACGAGGGATTGGATAACATAAGTAGCCTATAAAAAGGAATTGAGAGCAAGCCAGGAAAAGTGGGGTTTGTTGTTCAAAAGAGAAAAGAAAGGATACTTTATTATTATTGCCCCATTTGTCACACCCTTTGATCAGTTAACCATCTCCTGTCCCCGGTTTAATCATGGACCATTCCCTCATTTTCTATTTCCTAGCTCAATTTCTCCTTACAGTGATTTAGTCTATACCACTGCTGGCTAAAGGCCATAGACCTGAAATATCACTGTCAGTGTTATTATTGTTGGAGTGTTGGTCTTGGTACATGATGTAGTTTTAGTGTTTAAATAATTCAAGTGAAATGTCGAGATTTTCATACACTATATCACTGTTGTAGAATTGAGCTCTTCGAGTGTCCAAAAGCAAAATGATTTATATATACGTACAACTGCTAACATTAGAGTGAAGACAAGTACTGCTTTGTAGTCATAAGATTCCAGAATGATGAAAGAGGAAGTAACGTTGCCATGGCAACTGGAAAAATACAAATCCTATACATTAGAAATTTTAAATGAATAATATAAACTTTTGCCACAAGAATTCCAACAGAGAGATTTAAAAGAGATTATATTAGAAGATCTAAGCTTCATGCAAGGGAAATGACCAAGACGCTTAAAGGTCAGGTATGATTTTTAAACTGCTGAGTAAGTCTCCTTAATTAGGCACCAGACTGGATTCACTGTACTGTCACTGTTACTAATTCAGTGCTGAATGATTCCATCGCAATAGCCAATGTGTACTGTTCAAACTAAATCCCCTCTCTGGTTTGCCAATTACATTGACTGGTCTGGAGTCATGTTTTGGCCAGACCAAGTAAGGATGCAGATTACCTTTGCTGAAGAGCATTAATGAACTAGATTGTGTTTAAAGGCAATGGGCTATTTCATGATCATCATTAATATTACCAGTCTTTTTTAAATTCCAGATTTACCTTATTGTTTTGTATTTAAATTTTACAGATAACAATAGTATTCAAATCCATGGATTTATAGTTTTGGCCTTCAGAAACAACAATTCTATTTCTCTCCCCAGGTGAGTGTTGATACTGGTTTATATTTCTCTTTGCTTTACAATGATTGTCTTTGGCATAGAGTAATATAGTACAGAAACAGGCCCTTCAGCCCATCGTATCAGCACTTATCATCAAGCATCCATCTCCTCTAATTTTAGTTTCTTCTCATCAAATCCTACTTTAACCTCTCCAATTGTCTTGACACCCAACCACACTATGAGTAATTCACTGTGGCACACTAGTGGAAAATCCGCATGTCTTAGGCATGTGAAGGAAAACCAGAGCACCTGGAGAAAACCCATGTGGTCCTAGGGAGAAGAAAGATAACACCCAAGGTCAGGATCCAGACCTCTGAAGGGTCTCGGCCCGAAACCTCGACTGTACATTTTTCCATAGATGAGTTCCTCCAGCATTTTGTGCATGTTTCTTGGATTTCCAGCATCTGCCAATTTTTTCTTATCTATGGAGCTGTGCAGTAACAAAGTTAAGCATTGCAATACTGTATCTTGCCAGTGTCAGCTACCTCCTGTGAATAAATCAATAACAGCAATAAAATCATTTGGCAATGTTAGAGTGAATTTTTTTTGGGTAGATGATTTGTTTACACTTAAATGACTTTGGCCACCAGACTTCTATTTTAACTGTTTGACAAAGGACTGTGGATTGAGTCCACCACAATGGGCTTCCTAAAAGGTGTAAATATCAGATGCTTCTGGCGCCTGATGCTGTAGTTTCGAAGACAGTATTATCTATACATTATAAATATTAATTGTCTTCTATGCTAGCATGTAAAATGCCAAATAAATGTATTGTGGATTGAACTAAAGGCTGTGGACACCAACCCAGACATGTTGGCGTTGGAAGGAAAGGATGAAATCCGATGGTGTGATGTTTGTATGTAGCTTCAAAAGGAAGCATTGTCTGTGCATTGTCTGTAACTTTTTAAGTAGTGATGGCCTTTGTGTTTAGCATATAAATATCAAGCCCACATTGAGCTAACAGACACCTTCCTGCGGAAAGCGTCTTGGTACGTAGATGCCTGCTGTCCCTTGTTGTGTGGAATAAAGAAGCTGCTTTGTATCTACCAGTGACTCTGTCTCTCCAGTGGTTTCATCCCTGCTACAACAGGCAAAATGCCTTGCAAAATAACTTCCATGTTGTTCTTGAAGAAATGCAACAACCATTGGTGACAGTGCAGCCCCTAACTTTTACTTGTAAAGTGTAAACTGGGTGTAGATTTGGCCACTGCTGTTCCCGATCTCAGCTAAGCCATGAGGTGGAAACATTGAGCTGGAGGCAAACAGCTCTAAGTCACTTGTTGAGATTTTCCAGGAATCCATTACTGGTTTGATAAGTAACGGTCTAAGATAACCAGTTTGCTCTCAAGGCAATGATAAATGGAAATTGAACTCATGAAAATTAAATAAAATTTATTATATAATGGTGTAACAAAATACTATTTCTAATTAAATCAGGTTCTTAGCCTCTTATTCTTATGTGTACCCAGTGGAGCAGCAAGATCTTTGGTTACTTATGAACTTCCTGCTGAAATCTGAGTAGGTCAAGTCTTGATTTATCTCACTCTTAAGCAACCACACTGTACAATATCAGATGCTCCCTCATATATTCTGGTTGTTTTCTTTTACCCAACCTTCTCATAGTTGGGTTGTCTGAAATCAGAAACCAATGATATCTTGCTCCTTGGCATTGGTATTAGTATATTATTGTCACATTTACTGAGACAGAGTGAAAAGCTTTTGCTTTGTGTGCTGTCCAGGCAGATTGTGCCATATATAATTACACTGAGGTAATAAACGAAAAGCAGAGTACTGAATATAATGTTGCAGTTACAGAGAAAATGCAGTGCAGATAGACAAAGTGCAGGGACCACAGCAAGGAAGATAGAGATCAAGAGTTCATCCTTTACTGTATAAGATCCTTTCAAGATTCCAGTGAGGCATTTAAGAAGTCTTAGAATCACCTAAGAATGTAAAGAAAATGGAGGGATATGGACATTGTGCAGGCACAAGGATTTAATTAGTTAGACATTTAATAACTAGGTTAATTAGTTTGGCAGAACATCAAGGGATGATGTGTATGCTATTGTTCAATGATCAGTTTTCTAATAGCTAAAAACATTTGGGATGATTTCTTACTGGAGATTTCATTGCTGTGTGGCAGTCAATTAGTTAACTATGACGCATATGACAGTTCCAAAAAATTCTGCAGTGTAATGCTCAATACTAAAGTTTCAAGTCCAGAAGCAGATTCTCATCATTTGGGATCTGAGAGATGTTGGGTTTCAATGCACACACATTTTGTTCTGCCCTGTTCACCATACCAGGGGATTAAACTGAGAGAAGGCAAGGTAGTGTTTAGCAAGTGTTATCTTCATCTGGATCCCATAGTGCCTTGTGACAATGACAGAAGCTATTTCAGCCTATGAGGGCAATGAAAGCTAGCCTGTCAGAACATTCTATTGTCCAACAAATTTTCCTTGTGACCTCTTGGGACTTTGATGTTCTATGGGTCCTGTTTTTCGTGGATGTCTATGAAGAGTATGAATTTCAGATTGTATACTGTATACATTCTCTGATAGTAAGGGAACCAAAAGGAACTTAATCTCCCATTAAAAATATTAACTAACCCTAGATTCTACCTGTCAACTTCACACTATGGGCAATTTATTGTGGCAAATTAACCCACCAACCCAACAACTTTGGGATGTGGGAGGAAATGAGAGCTCCCTTGAGAAATCCACAATGTCATTGGGAGAACATAGGCAGCATTGAATCAAAGTTACTGGAGCTCTACTAGCTGTGCCACTGTGAAGAGAAACCTTGACAAGGATGGTTTGGACCCAAGTGTTGGAGTATCTGAGGCTGGAATCGAGATACAGTATAAAGCTGGAACGAGAACTGAGCAAAAACAAAACGCTAGACGATATCTCTAGTTACGTTTACAAACGAGCACTGAGGCGCCATTCATCTGCTCTTTAAAAATTCAATTCTTGGCACACAAAACATAATTGCCAATTAGTGGGACTATCCTGAACTCTTAAAGGGGTTGCACTAGCTATCCATACTCTGGAGAGTTAGAGTGCCTAAATCCCGGAAGCTTCCTTGGTTGGGAGCACCTCATAGCAGGATCTCCTCCCCTACGGCTCTGGCTGCTCGGAGAGGCAGTGATGGTAGTCACGGATGACAGCTGGATCCAAGATGTCTCTTTCAGGCATCCAGCACTTCTCCTCCAGTCCAAGTCCTTCCCAGTCCTCGAGGTATTGTTGAACACCTTCAATAGTACATGAGTCCAGAAGTCTTCTCACCATGCAGACCTGTTCACCTTCGATAAACCTGGCTGGCAGCAGGCTGATGGTGGTGGGGCTGAGGGACAGGTGCTGGTGCTGACAGGTTACAATTTAGAGATGTGGGAATGGAATTGGTCTTTAGGGTCTTGGGGAGCTGCAAGGTGTAAGCCATTGGGTTTACTTTCCTCAGGACTTTGAAGGGTCCAATGAACTTGAGCGCCAACTTTCTAGTCTCCACCCAGAGAGGGAAGTCATGAGTGGGTAGCCAGACCTGTTGCCCGCGCTGTAAAGCAGGTCCCTGTCTTCTCCTTTGGTTCACCTTCGTCTCCACCTTCCCGGTAGAGGCCAGCAAAATCTCTCTTGCCCTAATACATTTTTCCTTGCAGCATTGAATGAGATCTTCAGCTGCAGGGACCTCAACCTTGGCCTCCTGTTCAGGAAAGAGAGGCGCAGGTTAATCAAACTGGAACTGGAATGGTGACATCCTGTGCAATGAATGTTGTAAGGTGCTGTGGGCAACCTCTGTCCACATCAAATGGTTGCACCAACTCATCAAGTCTTTCTGAATTCAGGCATCTTAGGGTATGTTCTATATAGAAACACAGAAACATAGTAAACCTACAGAACAATACAGGTCCTTCAGCCCACAAAGCTGTGCTGAACATATCCTTACCTTAGAAATTACCTAGGGTTACTCATAGCCCTTTATTTTTCTAAGCTTCATGCACCTATCCAGGAGTTTCTTAAAAGACCGTATCGTTTCCACCTACAACACCATCACTGGCAGCCCATTCCACGTTCTCACCACTCTCTGTGTAAAAAACTTACCCTTGACATCTCCTTTGTACCTACTTCCAAGCACCTTAAAACTGTGCCCTCTCATGCTAGCCATAGACCACCGAAGCAGAGGTTGGTCTGCTCCGACTGGCTGTTGGAAGTGTGTGAAACCCAGAAGAAAGATTGGCTGTTGCCCCTATCAGTTTACAGAACACCCTCCAGAAATGTGATGCGAATTGTGGACCATGATCCGAAAAAATGTCCATGGGAAATCCGTGCATCTTGAGGAACTGGTTCAGGACAATTTTGGCCGTCTCTGCTGCAGATGGTAGCTTCTCCAAGACAATAAACCTGTAGGCTTTCGAAACTGATCGACCATTAACATGATGACAATCTTCCCCCTTGAATGGCAGAAGACCCGTGACCAAATCCATGGAAATTTGCACACACAGTCTTTCCGGAACAGGTAGGGGCTGTAGGAGCCCTTGAGAATGGGTACAGGACTCCTTGTCCCGGGAGAACATCTTGCATGCCTGCATGTACTGCCAGTGGTCATTGTCACCAAATGTCTCCATTGGAGGACCTGGGACTGGATGGAACTTGGGATAAACAGCTGAACTGGAGGACTGTTATTAAGAATCTCCCCCTGTGCTTGGGCCTTGCGAACAAGAGCGCGGATTCCCCAGTGAATTGGCGCTACCACCTTGGCTTGGGGCGAAATTGTGGTAGGCTGCTCCACGCGTTCCGGTTTGTCAAACTGACAGGACAAGGCATCTGGCTTCTGGTTCCTTGACCCCAGTTGACAGGTCAGGATGAAATTAAAGTGGTTAAACAACAAAGACCATCTGGTCAGCTTGGAATCCAGCCTCTTGGCCTCCTGGATATAAACTATGTTCTTGTGGTTTGTCTAAAAGATAAAAGGGTTCTTGGACCCCTCTAGCCAGTGACACCATTCCTCCAAGGCTAACCTAACCACAAGAAGCTCCTCATTCCCAATGTCATGGTTTCCCTCTGCTGGCGATAGCCGCCTGGAGAAGAATGCACATGGGTGCAGTTTACTGTCTGAAGGTGATTGCTGAGACAACACGTCACCCACTCGGATGTCTGAGGTGTCCATATCCACAACAAAGCGGAGATCCGTGTCAGGTGAAGCCAAGATGGGAGCTGTTGTGACCTGCTGTTTAAGCTCTGCAAAAGCAGACTCCATTTTTGTAGTCCAGACAAAGGGGCCCATGGATTTCTTAGTTGGAGCTGTCAATGGAGCTGCCACTGAGTTGAAGTTCCTGATGACCTTCTGGTAGAAGTTTTCAAACCCCAGAAATCATTAAATTTGGTTGACACTGGATGGTTTTGTCTAGTCTCTGACTACCAGGATCTTGGTAGCGTCCATTTTCTGACTGCCATTGGAGATGATGAAACCCAAAAATGAAATGGTTGTTGCATGAAATTCAGACTTCTCCAGCTTAGCATAAAGTCCATGGCCTAGAAGCTTCTTTAAGGTAACTCTGAGAGGAGTGACATACTCCTCTGTGGACTTTGAAAGGATTAGGATATCACCCAAGCAGACAAAGGCTTACTTATGGATGGTATCGTGGAGCATGTTATTGATAAAGGGCTGAAAGATTTTTGGAGCATTCACAAGACTGAAGGGTGTAACTAGGTATTCATAGTGCTCCATTGAATGTGGTTTTCCACTCCTCGCCCTCCTTTATACAGACCAGATTGTATGCACTCAGCAGGTCTAGCTTTCTGAACTCTCTTGCTCCTTGGAGCGTCTTGAAGGTCATAGGGGATTTAATCCCCTATGATCTATTCATGGCTGCTGGCTTCCATTTTTCTTTTGTATGAAGAAGAAGCCTGCACCAGCTGGTGAGGTAGAGGGCTGAATGAGGTCCGTGGCAAGAACCTCCTTTATGTACTCTTCCATTGCGCTTCTGTCCAGGTCTGAGAGAGCGTAGAATCGACCCTGTGGGGACATACTGGGTAGCAGGTCTACACCACGTTTGTAGAGTTGGTGCGGTGGAAATGTTGAGGCCTTTCCCTTGCTGAATAACTTATAGACGGAAGGGATTTTGACTGGTTTGGGTGTTGCTGTCTCCTCTGGACCTTCCTTTGATGATGACTCCCTGAGGCCTCTTAAGTGGCAGGGCTGATTTGACAGACCTCAGAGTCCCCTCCCTAGATCCACAAAGCTCATTCATAGAGACAATGACTACATTAGGGTTCAAATCCCTTCCTGTATCCTCAGACAATGTCACAACCACAGATTCAGCAGTGCAGTAGGTATGACAATTTCACTCATGAATATGCACATGTCAGCTAATTATTATTTCATTGTGAAGGTATTTAACCTATTCTTTTTGCTTACTGCTTGTTGAGACTTGAGCAAAGCACAGTAAAGTTTCGCTGCCTGCTTGCATGTGGCCCTGACTGAGAAATTGGACTGTCAAGTCAACTGACTGAAAGATAGCCGTATTCGTTTCATATTTAGTTATTCCTTTCAGCTTCAGTGTTGGTTTCATTTTCCATCTGAGAATTTTAGTTAACAGCTCCGTTTGGACTACCATTTATTGTTCCTTTTCCCTCTAACTCTTTTTGCATTAAAGTCTGTGAACTATTGACCCGCTTCAGTGTCCCTCGCTCTGCACTTGGACCATATCCGAATGTAGTGACAGGCAATTGCAGTGAGGTGTTACAGATGGTTCTTGCTGACCCAGGAATAAGCTTCAAGAATCGGTGTATAGGAGTCTCCCCTTTCCTCGAGACCTGCTGACTGGATTCCTTGGACTTACTGTAGCTGCAAGTTTTTCAGACTGCTCGGGCCTCTCCTCGGTTTTCTTCTGAACTAGAGATTCCCGTGCGGACCCGAATAGACGGTGTCACAATTCACACAGTCCCATTGACTGGGTCCAGCTTGTCTGTCCTCAAGGACAAGACTTGAAGGCCAGCCCCTTATTGGTCATTTGTCTTGGGAGAGTCTTGGTGTTGGAACACCATGCCTCAAACAAACCCTCTTACAGTGACTGGACCAAGCAATGACTCTTCCCCCTCTCTAGTCCATAGATGGGTTATGCTGGGATAGCCAAGGGTACCTGAGGGTCAGAGGCATGAGTGGAGAGTCAATAATGTAGAAATTAATGTCTTCCACGTCATCTCCCATCTTCATCTGCAAAATCTCAGTCAGTAGCCATGGTGGTTCAATCAAGATTAGCTTTATTTATCTAAAGATTAGATTTATTTATCATATGTACGTCAAATCATACAGTGAAATGTGCCATTTTTCATCAATCAGATCAGCGAAGATTTTGCTGAGCATCCCACAAGTGTTGCAACACTTCCAGCGCAAACATAGCATGCCCACAACTCAGTCGCTCTAACTGTACATCTTTGAAAGGTGGGAGATAACCAGAGCACCTGAAGGGGATCTAAACCCCATCATAATTTTGTGTACCTCAATTAAGTATGCCCTCAACTTTCCTGGATTCAAGAAAAACAAACCAAGCCAATCCTAGAAATCCTTAATTCTGGATAAAATCCAGGTGAATGGCTTCCGTCCTCTCTCCATTACAATTGCATCCTCCCAGACAAGAAACACACAGAGTTTTCTAGCTTTGCACTGTGGTCCCCTGCTCTTACATTCCACTCCTTGGCCAATGAACGCAATTGTCCTGCACATCATCCTAACCACTTCATCTATCTGTGCTGCTGCCTTTAGAAATCCTTAGACACGTACACCAAGGTCCTATTGTTTCCTCAGTATTTCAAAGGAAAGCTAGTGAGTATGCCATAGCCTAATTAGTCCTTGCAAATGTAACAAGTCATATTTTCACGATTATATTCCACCTGCAATTTCCCTGCTCACCTTACCAATTCACCAACATTATGAAAACTGTCCTCCTCACTCTCTCAACACCACCAATGTTCATGTCTTCTTTAAATCTACTAATCAAGCTTCCAACATTCACATCCAAATTATCAATGCACATAATAAGCAGAAAAAGCCCCAAGGATGATCCCTGTGGTACACCACCATTTATAATCTTCCAGTTTGCAAAAACAAATAGTTATCATCACCCTTTGTCTCTAATATCCAAGTTAATTTCAGATCCAATTTGCAGAATTTCTCTGGAACACACACAGGTTTCCTTTTGGATCTATTCTCTACATGGTCCATATTCTGTAGACTGCATCAACAGCACCATCCCTGATCAACACATTTAGTAAACTCTTCAAAAAGATAATTCAAATTAGTCAGACAGAATTTCCCCTTAACAGAGCCAAGTTGACTGCTCTTGATTCTTCCCTGTTCCTTGAAATGTGGACAGATTTTGTTCCTCAGAACTTTTGACCATAATTTCTCTACTACTGCTATTAGATAGTAATTGTGGACTTTTGCCTGCTGCCCTTCCTGAATAACAATGCCACATTCACTGCTTTCCAGTCATCTGGCACCTCTTTGATAAGAGAAGATTTGAAAATTTCTGTCAGAGTTGCAGCAGTCTCCTCCTTTACCTTCCATAGGATACCTCCTCAGGCCCTGTGGATCTAGCTACCTTTAAGCCCACAGAGATGTTGGCGCGTGGTTAAGACGTTCGTCTAGTGATCTGAAGGTTGCTAGTTCGAGCCTTGGCTGAGGCAACGTGTTGTGTCCTTGAACAAGGCATTTAACTACACATTGCCCTGTGATGACACCGGTGCCAAGCTGTATGGGTCCTAATGCCCTTCCCTTGGATAACATCGGTGGCATGGAGAGGGGAGACTTGCAGCATGGGCAGCTGCTGGTCTTCCATACAACCTTGCCCAGGCCTGCGCCCTGGAAACCTTCCAAGGCGCAAATCCATGGTCTCACGAGACTAACAGATACCTATATAAAATATAAAAAGCCCACAGAACTAACCTGTGACAGGAAATAATCTAGAAAGCACAATCTTGGAGGATCTACCTTTTAAACTGTAATTTAGTGACTCAATGCAAGTTGCATGACATCATCACTCATTTTACCTATGTTGTAATTACCAATGCGAACCATGACCTTTGGCTGTTAATCTCATCCTTTGAAATTCTCTCCAACCACTGGAATGGCAACATGCCGACTGGATTCCCAGCAATGGCTGCAGAAGTGCCCGACTATTACACTTGCTATCCAGTCTCTTACTACTATTGCTTTTCAGTTTTTCCTCTGCTCTTCTTGTGTAGCTGAGCCAGCCAAGAGGTGGGAAGTAAACTGTCTGTTACTCTCAGAGATTTTCAGCCATAAGTTGTGTCAACTGTGAGGAAGATCAGTTCTTTATCAGAACTTATTGATATGACTCCCAAAGCTTCATGGTTACCTATGAATCAACATTAAATTATATTGTAGAAACTACCTTCCGCTTAAGGGTTAATGACCCAGTGTTCTTATTTACTCTTCCCACTAGACAACTATTCAATCTGTGAAACCACACAAAATAAAATACCCCCAAAGGAGAGTTAGAATAAGGTTTATGCATCTTACTTGCACCATAGGCTTGTAACAAAATAGTTATATTTAATTCAGGTCTTTCCGGAGACGTAATTTCTGATAAAACATTAAATTGTAGCAATGGCTAGTGAACTGGTATTTACACTCCGTGACCACTTTATTAGCTCCTTTCTGTACCTGATAAAGTGGTCACTGGGTGTATTTTTGTGGTCTCCTGCTGCTGTAGCACTTCACTGTTGTAATGTACGGTTATTTGAGAAATTGTTGTCCTCCTGTCAGCTTGAACCAGTCTGGCCATTCTCCTCTGACCACTTTCATTAACAAGGTATTTTTTGCCCACAGAAACGCCACTCACTCGATGTTTTTTTTGTTTCTCGCTCCGTTCTCTATAAACTCTATGGACTGCTGTGTGTGAAAATCCCAGGAGATCAGCAGTTTCTGAAATACTTAAGCCACCCTATCTGGCATCATCAATCATTCCACAGTCAAAGTCACTTAGATAACATTTCTTTCCCATTCTGATGTTTGGTTTGAACAACACTGAACCTCTTGACCCTGTCTGCATGCTTTTATGCATTGAATTGCTGTCACATGATTGGCTGATTAGATATTTGCATTAACAAGCAAATATAGGTATAAGCATACCTAATAAAGTGGTCTCTGGGTGTATCTTAGACAAGATAGTCCACAGGAATTTTGCTTGTGACTGAATTTTGATACAGTGTTGCGGCAGGGTTGATTGTCACATTTGATTTCACTCAGTCAAACATGACAGGAGATCATCAGTTCCAGAAGTTTCTACTTCTTTAACCAAAGGTGAGATTGGGACTCTCTCTACTCCTACCCTAAAGAAAGCTCTTGTTTATAACTGTAGGTGCAACTTACAACCCATTACTGTCTCCTGAGACTCTACATACAGCAATGTGTCGTTTGAATCTTCCTCTCAATAAAGTCACACAGAATGTTCTTCATTGAATCGATGTTCATGGCCGTCTCAAAGCAGGTGGAGCCCTGGCAGAGGATGGCATCCTTTTGCAGATTGTGTAAGCTGATAGAAAAGTGGGAGATTGTTGATGCTACCAGTCTGGCGGGTTTCCACTTGCTTAATTAGATGCATATGTCCAATAGTTTGTTTATTCCTAAATAATTCATTTCAGATTGGAAAAGCCTCGCAGTGCGGAGGGCAGAATGCCAAATCCATGCACTTTTTGGTGAGCTGCATGATGAAAGTTGGTAGCTGAAAATGTAGATACCTTGTAAGCAGGCAAGCGCAGAAGCTTATGCTAGATTTCATGCTGGGGAAAAGAAAATCACTCAACGTTGATGTTTTGTTTGATTGACTGATGTTCCTATTGTGTAAATGTTCTACATTGTGATTGCCTTTATAATCATTCTGTGCTGACATTCATCCTGCCTGAATGCTATCGGACTGTGACTGTTTCTTTGGCGGAACGTACTTGACAACTGCAGAACTTCTTAGATACTCTCTGACAGACACTTGCCTCAGCTGTAAATCTTACTGTTTCTCCCTCTTTAGATTCTTTCCTCTACCCTTCACAAACAGTAGAAGTGACTCTTGAAAGAACATAGAATAGTACAGCACGTTACAGGCCCTTCAGCCCACAAAGTTGTGCCGACCGTCAAACCCTGCCTCCCACATAACCCCCCACCTTAAATTCCTCCATATACCTGTCTAGTAGTCTCTTAAACTTCACGAGTGTATCTGCCTCCACCACTGACTCAGGCAGTGCATTCCACGCACCAACCACTCTCTGAGTAAAAAACCTTCCTCACCACCCCTTACCTTAAAGCCATAGGCTTTCTTAACTACCCTATCTACCTGTGAGGCAACTTTCAGGATCTATGGACATGTACCCCCAGATCCCTCTGCTCCTCCACACTACCAAGTATCCTACCATTTACTTTGTACTCTGCCTTGGAGTTTGTCTTTCCGAAGTGTACCACCTCACACTTCTCTGGGTTGAACTCCATCTGCTACTTCTCAGCCCACTTCTGCATCCTATCAATGTATCTCTGCAATCTTCGACAATCCTCTACACTAGCTGCAACACCACCAACATTTGTGTCATCTCCAAACTTGCCAACCCACCCTTCTACCCCCACATCCAGATCGTTAATAAAAATCACGACAACTAGAGTCCCAGAACAGATCCTTGTGGGACAGCACTAGTCACAATCCTCCAATCTGAATGTACTCCCTCCACCACGACCCTCTGCCTTCTGCAGGCAAGCCAATTCTGAATCCACCTGGCCAAACTTCCCTGGATCCCATGCCTTCTGACTTTCTGAATAAGCCTACCATGTGGAACCTTGTCAAATGCCTTACTGAAATCCATATAGATCACATCTGCTGCACTACCCTCATCTATATGAAGGAATACCTAGAATAGATAGGATATTATTATTAGAGGGTCATGGAGCAATACAACACAGAAGCATGTCCTTCAGCCCACGTAGTCCATGCCATACTGTTATTCTGCCTAATGCTGTCGATTCACACCAGGACCATAGACCCTGTAGCCATCCCATCCATGTACTTATCCAAAACTTCTCTTCACCACTTCTGCTGGCAGCTCATTCCACATTGGCACCACCCCCTGAGTGAAGAAGTTTCTTCTCAGGTTCCCATTGAACATCTCACCTTTCACCATTAACCATAGGACCATAGAACACTACAGCACAGAGAACAGGCCATTCAGCCCTTCTAGACTGTGCAGAAGCATTATTCTGCTAGTCCTATTGACCTGCATCCAATCCATAACCCTCCAGACCCCTTCCATCCATGTACCTATCCAATTTAATCTTAAAACTTAAGAGTGAGCCCACATTTACCACGTCAGATGGCAGCTCGTTCCACACTCCCACCACTCTCTGAGTGAAGAAGTTCCACCAATGTTCCCCCTAAACCTTTGCCCTTTCACCCTAAAGCCATGTCCTCTCGTATTTATCTCTCTTAATCTAAGTGGAAAAAGCCTATTACTCTGTCTATCCCCTCATAATTTTGTAAACCTCTATCAAATCTCCCCTCATTCTTCTACGCTCCAAGGAATAAAGTTCTAACCTGTTCAATCTTTCCCTATAACTCAACTCCTGAAGACCCGGCAACATCCTAGTAAATCTTCTCTGCGCTCTTTCAATATTATTGATATCCTTCATATAGTTAGGTGACCAGAACTGTACACAATACTCCAAATCTGGCCTTACCAATGACTTATACAACCTCCCCATAACATCCCAACTCCTATACTTAATACTTTGATTTATGAATGCCAGGATGCCAAAAACCTTCTTTACAACCCTGTCTACCTGTGATGCCACTTTCAGGGAATTATGTATCTGAACTCCCAGATCTCTTAGTTCCTCCGCACTCCTCAGTGCCCTACTATTTACTGTGTATGACCTACCTTGATAAGTCCTTCTAAAATGCAACACCTCACACTTGTCTGCATTAAATTCCATCTGCCATTTTCTGACCCATTTTTCCATTTGGTCCAGATCCCTCTGCAAGCTTTGAAAGCCTTCCTTGTTGTCCACAACGTCTCTAATCTTAGTGTCATCAGCAAACTTGCTGATCCAATTTACCACATTATTATCTGGATCATTGATATAGACAACAAACAACAATGGTCCCAGCACAGATCCTTGAGGCACACCACTAGTCACAGGCCTCCAGTCTGATAAGCAATCATCCACTACCACTCTCTGTCTCCTCCCACACAGCCAATTTCAAATCCAGTTTACAACCTCTCCATGGATACCTAGTGTCTGAACCTTCTGAACTAACGTCCCATGTGGGACCTTGTCAAAGGCCTTACTAAAGTCCATGTAGACAACATCCACAGCCTTTCCTTCGTCTACTTTCTTGGTAACCTCCTCTAAAAGCTCTACAAGATTCGTTAAACACTATCTGCCACGCACAAAGCCATGCTGACTATCCTTAATCAGCCCTTGGCTGTCCAAATACTTGTATATACGATCTCTCAGAACACCTTCAAATAATTTACCTACTACTGATGTCAGGCTCACTGGCCTGTAATTACCTGGTTTACTTTTGGAGCCTTTTTTAAACAAGGGAACAACATAAGCTACCCTCCAGTCCTCCGGCACCATACCCGTGGCCAAGGACATTTTAAATATTTCTGCCAGGGCCCCTGCAATTTCTACAATTTTTAACCTATGACCTCCAGTCCTAGTCTCACCCAACCTCAGTGGAAAAAGCCGTCTTGCATTTACCCTTTCTATACACCTCATAATTTTGTACAACTCTATCAAATCTCCCCACATTCTTCGACACTCCATGGAATAATGGTCTTAACCTACTGAACTGTTCCCTATAACTCAGATCCTCCAGTCCTGGCAACATCCTTGTAAATTCTCTCTGTACTCTTTCAAACTTATTGATATCTTTCCTGTAGATTGGTGACCAGAATTGCACACAATACTCCAAAATTGGTTTCACCAAAGTCTTATACAAAGTCAACATAACATCTCAACTCTTGTACTCAATACTCTGATTTATGAAAGCCAATGTGCCAAAAGCCCTGTTTATGGCACAATCTACCAGTGATGCTACTTTCAAGGAATTTTGGATCTGTATTCGTAGATCCCTCTATTCTACTGCACTCCTCAATGCCCCATCATTCTCTGTGTAAGTCCTACCCTAGTCTGTCCATCACTTCAGATTATTGTTTTTTAAGAATTGAAAAATCAAAAGGGTTAAAATTTAGAAGGAAACCTATGTATAAATAAAATGAAAAGCAACTTGAGAACAAATAATTCCATTCTACTTTTAATGCTAAATAATTCATTCTACTTTTAATGCTAAATAAAGCTTTAATATCACAACTTCTTGAACAATAGAAGCTCTTAAAAATGAGCATTCTTGAATTTATATGAGAATTGAGAACAGTAAACACATTTCTAATGGATGTTCTCGCTTCCTGAATTCGTCTGCGCATTCAGCATTCCCTATGCCCTTCACAAACAAGAGAAAATCTGCCGATGCTGGAAATCCAAACAATACACACAAAATGCTGGAGGAACTCAGCATCTACGAAAAAAAGTACAGTCAACATTTCAGGCCAAAACCATTCAGCAGGGGGGTCACGTGGGGTCTTAGTATGGAGTAGGCGTGTGTCCCGGGAGCTGCGCCTACCTTCACCTTTTGTCTCACTCAAATAGCAGTTAATTCTTAATTTTTAGGTGACTGAAGTGAGCTGAAACAGGCTGAATGAAATGACGAAGCCAGGTAAAGGGGAGAAACAAGAAAAAGGCATGGAAGGAGAAGATTCTGGCAAGAGTTCGACAAAGCTAGTAGGCCCAGGAGAAGCTAAAGCTAATACTGCTAGCACCCCGATCCCACCACAGATTCAGTCTTTCTTCTCTATCTGTGTACCTGTCTTCTTCTTCTTCTTCTTAAGTCTATCACTCCTACTCTGAAGTAGGCTGCTGACAGCATCTCATCAGAATCTTCTCTCTTGAGTCAGTCTTTCAAGTTGTCTCCAGGTGTAGTCCATCTTGTCCTTCCTCACCCAGTGCTGAGGTCTTTAGGCTTCTGTTGGTGTTTCTGTAGCTCTGGCTTTTACAGGATGGAGTTGCTAACCCTAAGCCCAACCCCCCTCCTTTCCCAGCCAGTCTTAGGACCGTCCATGATGGACGTTCCGGTTAAATGGTGAACATCGGGACCAGTACATTTGGCCCAATTAAGCGGCTTCCCCAAATGGCCAAAGTTTAATGGAAATATTAAAAAGGTATAAAAATGACAAACTACCACTTAATTGAGTGACAAATTATATATTTAAATGAAATATAGAACAAATAACTACTGGTGGGTGCCTGTCATATCTGACGATGACAGGAAACCTGTGTGGGAGAGTTTTTAAAGTGGAAAAGCCTTTGTACTGTGGTAGTTATACTCTCTCAATCCTGGAAGTCCAGGAATAGCCATCACAACTGAAGGCTTCCTTGGTTGCAGTGGATAACCATGACTTCTTCTGTGTCTCATTAATCCTTTCACTCTCCACGGATCATGACAGAGCTGCCTTTCCGGTGTTTGAATCTCACTGTAGATTTCATCCACCCAATCTGCAGAGGCTGACATCTCATGCTAGGACAGGCATGTCCCTGTCTCACCAGGGGATGAGACCCGCTGGCTACCCTCTCCTGATTTAGCCCGCCTGTCGAAGTCGTGTACTGGGGTTGTTGTGTATTTAATATTTCAGTAATATTTGAGTGATATTGTAAATATGTTGTTTGATTAAGCACTCATTGTTGTTTACATAATGCATTATGGGTTATGTATAAAATCACATAAATTGCATATGTCATCACAGCAACACTTGATAGGTGCATGCCTCTTTTAAAGTAAAAACACAAAGTTAGTCTGGCCTTCCCAGCTCACTTATTTTCCTTTTAATTAGTTTAATGTGTTGGAATTACAAAAGATAACAGTGATGGCGAGGTATTTTTAAAACAAACCTGAGACAACTACCTACCTGTTAAAGAATGGTGAAACATTCAAGTTAAGGAAAAGCACGGTGAGACCTTTCAGTTAAAGTAAAGCACAGCATTAGTGTTCTTCAGAAAAAAAGATGGTCAAGTTGAAAAAAGGGCAGAAAGTATACTAAATTCACAGGTTCATAAACAATGAGTACAGGTTGATAATAATTTAAAATATAACAAAAGCAGAAATGACTGGTTACATCAGAAAAATAGATGCATTTGATTACACAAGAGATAACTGGAAATGGTATACTGAGTGAATTGAGCAGTACTTTAAAGCAAATTAAATAGCCAATGAGAAAAAAAGTACCAGTTTTGCTGAGTGCATTGGGTTTAAAGGCATACAGTTTGCTTGAAAGTATAACTGCTCCAACCAAACCAGCCAAATGAGGTTTGCTAATATTGTGAAAGTAATGCAGGAACATTTGGAATAAAAACCACTGTTGATTGCATGATGCTTCAGGTTTCATAAGCAGAATCAAAATGAAGGAGGGTCCATTTCAACACATGTGGCTGAATTTAAGAGATTATCTGAGCATTGTCATTTCAATGATGGGTTTAATGATGCAGTGGCAGATTGTTTAGTTGTGGAACCTTACAAGAAAGCATTCGAAAGTGACTCCTAACTGAAGCACAAGTCACACATGAAAGAGCAGTTGGAATCACTGTATCAGAGGAAATAGTAGTCAGAGATGCAAATGAGTTACAGTCAGGAATGGAAGTGAGAATGCAATATCAAAACAGAAACTGGCCTAACAAATTGTATTACCATTGTAGTAGGGGCTCACATATACCAGACAAGTGAAAATTTAAAGGTGAAACTTGCAGAAAATGCAACAAAGTAGGTCACTTACAAAGAGCATGTTAGGCAGACAAAAATAAATAGGCTGCACAAGAAAGAGAAAGAGAAAAAAGTTGAAGAGTCAAGTTGTAGTTTAAAAAAGAGCACTAATCTGCATGCTGTTGATGAAAAATCAGACAATGATGAGAGTAACATAGGACTGGATAGCCTTTAGACTTTATGTGAAAACTAACAAAAGACAAGCAATATGGCTTACACCAGAAGTGAATGGCAAATTACAAATGTGTAAATAAAATGGAATTGGACATGGGTTTGGTTTTTTCAGTCAGTTGACAAAATGAGGTTGTACAGCAATTCAGAGGTACTGAGCTAAAGTCTGCAGATATCCAATTAAGAACCTATATTGGAGAAAAGATAAAAAAGCTGATTGCTCTAATTGTCATAAGGTGGTGGCTGGGAATGGACCCAAGTGCAAGACACAGACACTGAAGTACTAGGGACAGGACGAGGATACAGGGTGAGAGCAAGGACGTGGACATGAAAACTGGGAACCCGGAACAGGACTGGACAAGAGAGCTAGGAGCCCAGGCTTGGACTCCGAGCCAGAGACTGGACAAGGACCCAGTATCTGGGTCTTGCCTCTGGCTCGGACCCCAGAACTTGGCAAGGATGAGGCTTGGCAGGTAGGCAGGATGAGGCTGGAGTCTTCAGGCTTGAGGCTAGAGGCGAGGCTTGGGAAGAGGCAGGAGGCTGGAGCCTTCAGGCTTGAGGCTAGAGGCTAGAGACGAGGCTTGGCAGGAGGCAGGAGGCTGGGGTCTTCAGGCTTGAGGCTAGAGGCTAGAGACTTGAGGTGAAGCTTGGCAGGAGGCAGGAGGCTGGAGTCCTCAGGCTTGAGGCTAGAGGCTAGAGGCTAGAGACGAGGCTTGGCAGGAGGCAGGAGGCTGGAGTCAGGCATGAGGCTAGAGACTCGGCTTGGCAGGAGGCAGGAGGCTGGAGTCTTCAGGCTTGAGGCTTGAGGCTAGAGGTGAGGCTTGGCAGGAGGCAGGAGTCTTCAGGCTTGAGGCTTGAGGCTAGAGGCGACGCTTGGCAGGAGGCGGAGGCTGGAGTCTTCGGGCTTGAGTCTAGGCAGGAGGCTGGAGTCTACAGGCTTGAGGCTAGGCAGGGTCCTCCTGGGCAGGGCATGGAACTCCTGGGCAGGGCGCGGTTCACCTGGGCAGGGTGTGGCACTCCTGGGCAGGGCGCGGTTCACCTAGGCAGGGCGTGGATCTCCACCTGATGGAGGCAAGGGACAGGAAGGGACAGAACCAACCGTAGGTAACGGCAATACAGCCTGGCTTACCCGACGGAGGCAAGGGACAGGAAGGGAGCTAGGTACAGGGTGGCTCCAGTACAAGACTGCAGGTGAGACGAGGCGAGAGTTACCAGCAAGACAAGGCAAGGCTTCAGGCAATGCACGGCGAGATGAGAACTTCAGGTGAGGCGAGAGTTACCAGCAAGACAAGGCAGGGCTTCAGGCGAGGAAACAGAAGGCAGAGGAAGGGATACAAAGAGTAAGTCAAGAACAATCCAGCAGCCACAACCTGGTCTCTGAAGGTATTTATGCAGCCAGCCCCAATGACCATCAGCAGCCTCAATGAGAACTCAACAAGAACAGAAACAGGGTAAACAGGAAAACCTGGAGCAAGGGTCGATGGACCAGACCGTGAACTGGAATACGGACTTCACGGACTGGACCATGACACTAATGGTCACATAAGTGCAAACAATTGGTTCTAGATTGAAACTATTTGGCAGATCTCCTGCCCCAATTAATTGGCATAGTGTCCCAAATAAACTAAGGGAATCTTGGCTATTTTCTCAATTTGATTTCGTTCTTTAAGAGTTGCCCCAAGTATCCGGGCGAGCCAATTAACAGATGGCCCAATTAACTGGAATCCTTTGTATTCCCTTTAATCAACATTGCTACCTCTCCTTGTTTTCTGTCATTATTCTTTCTGAAAATTTTGTATCCAGGAATACTTAATGCTTTGTGTTGCTCTCTTTTAAGCCAGATTTCTGTTATTATCACTCAAAATTAAATTATTTTTTGATTTATTATTTTTTTGATTTTAATTTAATATTGATCCAATTCACTTTTAAATGTTACTAATGAAATCAACTTTTATTGTATTATTCTGCACAGCCTCCTGGATCATAATATCTTTACTGCATAAAAACAATTCTCATTGTTTTTTACTACTTTTAATCTTTGAGGACTGACCCTTTTGCTGATGGAAGTGATGAGGACATACCCCAAGAATACTAGTAGGGGTCATTATGTGTAATTAACTCATGTCTTTTGATTTGACTCTGGCAGCTTGCATGCTTTGATCTGTTTTTTTCTTGCTTCCTGGATTTGCCAATGCTTTTCGCCGGCTGCACTAAGCGGAAAGCGGAAAGCAAGCCAGCACTATTTAAAGGGGAGACAGATCACAGCTACTGGTGGCGTTGATTTTTTTTTGCTCATATTATTCAACAAACTCTTGTCAAAGCCAAAATTATTAGCATTTTCTCTGGAATTTCCTAATGGAAGATTCATCAGCTTGTAGTTAATCTTTTTAATTAAAGTAGCAATGTTAGCTATCTTCCAGTTTTCTGTTACTTTGCCAAGATCTGATAAAGTTGCAAAAATCTCCATCAGGGCCCTAGCTAACTCCTCTCCTGCTTTCCATTGCATACTGACACATATCTTAATCAGCCTTGGGAATTTATCAACTATTACGAATCCACGATATTTAGCACCTTCACTTCTTAACATGACATGCTTCCGACTTATCAACGTACCCTGAATGAACATATTACCCACATCCTTCTCCTTGGTGAATACTAGACGAGAAGCATTATTTTAGAACCTCAGGCAGATCCCCTAGCTCCACACAAAGTTACCCTTTGGTCCCTCTTACTATTGATACAGAATGCAGAATAGAATATAAAACATAGATATAGAATCTTACTTACCAAGGATACTTCATGGCTTATTTTCATTCTAATTCCTTTCTTAAGTTTTTTCCTACACTTTCTATGTTCCTCAAGAAACTCATATTATTGCCCATGTCTTCAGAATCAGGTCTAATATCACCTGCGTATGTCATGAAATTTCTTGACTTTGCAGCACTTTATATATATAAAATAGTTAAATTAAATAGTGCAAAAAACAGAAATCAAATGAAAATTAGTGAAGTAATGTTCATGGGTTCAATGTCCATTTAGAAATTGGACAGCAGAGGGGAAGATGGTGTTCCCGAATCGCCGAGTGTGTACCTTTAGGCTTCTGTACCTGATACTTTCACCTGATTTCTTTTATTTCCTAATAAATCCTTCAATATCCTTTGTCATTCAAGTTTCCCTAATCATGCCATATGGTTCTTTCACTCTTACTGGAACACATTTACAGTGAAGTCTTAATAAAACTTTTCTAAAAGACTCCATTTGTTAGATGTCATTTTACTCTCAAATATCAGCTTCCAATATATTTTTGCCAATTTTACTCTTATGCTACTGAAATTAGTTTCCCCCCAATTTAGGACCTTAATTTGGAGCCAACTTTATGCTTTTCCACAGCTTCATTGCAACTTCCAGCATTATGATCCCTGTTCCCAAAGTATTCCTCCACTAACACTTCCACCAGCTGCCCAGTTTCATTTTCTCAAATAAGATTGAGTACCATCCTGTCTCTTGCAGGATTATCTGCACCATGCCTCAAAAAGCTGTCTTGAATGCCCTTAAAAATCCCACCCTTTTTGCTCTTCTACTTTCGTATTTGGTTGATGGTCTTTTCCTTTTCAGAGGGTTCTTTTGGGTTTCTTTGTTTTGTGGCTGCTTGTAAGCAGACGAATCACAAGGTTGTATAATTTATACATACTTTGATAATAAATGTACTTACAATTTTGAACCCTTGATGATGTTAGGAAAGTTAAAATTCTCCTTTACTATAACCTTATTTTCCTTATACTTTTCTATGATATGCTTATGTATCTGTTCCCCTATTTCCCATTGGCTATCACTTTGCCTGTAGTATAACTCCATCTGAGTAATCATCCATCTCTTTTTCCTAAATTTTACACATTTGGCCTCATTGGATGATCCCTCCAGCATATACTCCCTAAGTGCTTCTATGATTGTCTCACTAATCAGTTGTTTGACTCTCCCTGTTTTTTTTTTGCAAACTCTTGACATCCTGGTAAATGTCTTTTCTGCTTTCTCCAACCTGGACACATTCCTTAAACACTGTGCTGACTTCTCCATTTTAATCTGTCGGATAGTCTCTTTGTTGTTATTTAAGGGAGTTATTCTTTGTTATTAGACATTAGAGGCAGAACACTCCAGCTGAAGCCTCTCAACAGAATAATGGAAGTGTTACATCTATGAAATTCTCCTCAGTAGAACGCATAGAAGATTTCTGAGCTCTTGTTGGGATCTTTGAGATGTTTTGATAGGTAAACTCTGATAATTTGAGTCTCTAAGGCTATAATTATAACCAGCTGGATCTCAGCTGTTGCTGACGCCGCACTGGGTAATGAAGGAGAGGTTGTGAAGGAACAAATTTACTGAACTGTGAAAGTTTAAAAAAAATCTTACTGCTCCCATTGTTTGTTTGCTTCTCACTTCCATTGGTATATAGGTGGTGAATGGATTCAATGAAGAATCGACTTCATCGGGCTCTTCAGTTTCATTCTGCCATAGCAGCTGTCTGAATTCAGCAAAGCTACAAATACTAGTGACTTCTACTGGAATTGAATGGCTGTGGTCACTCTTCCAGGACACAGCTGAGTTTATGATGCCAAGCTGGTGACATAGACAGGAAGCAATCTCTCCAGAAAGGGAATTAATGTCCTTACGAGAAGATAGCTTTGTTGCTCAGAAGGTAAGATTAAAACATTTTACCTTCTTTGAATTTCAGTCATCAACAGCCTGCAAACAATAAATACAAGCTGTTTGTAAATTAGATAGAAGCAGACATCCCACCTTGCAAAAACTCATTTCAGGGAGGTAACACCATCAATTTGCTGGAGACTCCCGGAACTTCCGGGAGAGGTGGGATGTCTGCAATAGAGTAGCTCCTTAGCAGCTAGCTAGCTAGTTTAAATAACAACACACATCAAAGTTGCTGGTGAACGCAGCAGGCCGGGCAGCATCTCTAGGAAGAGGTACAGTCGACGTCTCGGCCCGTAACGTCGACTGTACCTCTCCCTAGAGATGCTGCCTGGCCTGCTGCGTTCACCAACAACTTTGATGTGTGTTGCTTGAATTTCCAGCATCTGCAGAATTCCTCGTGTTATAGTTTAAATAACGTTAGCTATGCTACGAACAAATGACACCTGTTAAACTCACCTCAACATGTCTTTTACAGTCTTAACCCACCATGGGCAATAGAAAAGTCACTGTTGCAAACAGTGTAGTGAGCAAAACTGTCATTATTTTTGACCCCTATTAGGCAGGGGTACACTTTAGGGTAGTCTGGGGTGACGGACGTTTTATATTTTCTTTTTTTGGAACACTCTCCCATGGCACGCGCTCTCTCTCTCTCTCTCGTGGTCACTCTCGCACTCTCTCTCGCTCACTCTCTCTGGCGCGCTCTCTCTCGCCCTCGCCCTCACTCTCTCTCACGCTCTCACTTGCTCTCTCACTCGCTCTCAAAAAAATTGATTTCCGGGATATTGTATATAATTTGCTGGCATTAGGAAGCCACTATTATTATGTGAGAGACCCCCGGAACGTCCGGGAGAGGTGGGATGTCTGTAGAAGTGTTGTATCTCAGCCATCAAACACAAAATTGCAACAGTTTTAACCAGAGACTAATACTTTAGGCTCTGTGCTCTGTGCCAGAGGTTCACAAAATGTCATCCTTTTTTGCTTTACAGTGAAGGTCATGATTCTTTTAAACTCTCTTCCATAAAAGGCAGGCAAGCAGATTTCCTCTATGTATATTTTAAAGTAAGGTATTTGATGAGAGAAGGGATCAAAGGTTACTGTAAGTAAATGGGAATAGGGAGTTGAGATTACAATTAGGTTAGAATCACAGAGTGATAGAACAATGCAGCAAGCACACAGGCCCTTTGGCCGAATGAGTTGCCCTTGTCGCCCACCGAGCTTTCTGTTTTCCGTCCGTAATCCTTCAGGTCTTTCCCCTCCATGTACCTCTCTTAGGGCTTCTTAAATATCACCATTGTATCTCCCTCAACCTAACCACTTCCTCTGCCAGGACATCCCATGTAAATTTACCCCTCAGGTCCTTTAAAATAATTTATTTTAAATACAGATTTAGTCTATGCACCCTAGTTCTAGAATCCCTTATGTTATAATTTTAATTAATTCATAATTTTATTAATTTATAATTTTATTTATTATCATTGTTCGTCCATCATTGACGTCGATGAGGACCTCGACACCATAATGATGGTGTCGAGACCGCGTGATTTGAATTTAAGTGAGGGAGAGTTGCACAGCATCAGCCTCACTCTCTCTTCCCAATTCCCATCTGGATCCAGTGGCAAGACAGAGTCAAGATGGCTGGAGATGGGACTAGGCACAGTGGATGACCAGGACGTCTTCTGTGTCTTGTCCTGCTCTACACGTTCCACGACGCTTACAGAGACTGTCTTCTTGACCCTTGGACCTTCCATTGTTCTCGCCCGCTCAATCCGCCGGAGTCTGTCTTCACATGCTGGGATAGACAACTCCCTACCTCACCGAGGGTTTGAGACCCGTCGGCTACCCTCACCTGGTTTAGCCGGCTTGTCGAAGCCGTTGCCCGGGGTGTGGCCGCTGTCGCATGCAAACAGCTACGGGGAGCCACAGGTGAGAGCTGAGTGCCAGGTGGGGACCAAGAGTGGACTAACCGCCCTGAAAAGGACGCGACATGTTCCCCCACCAGAGGTGCTACCCCTCCCTGACACCCCATACACCCCAATTTATTATTAAATTGTAATTTTAAACACTTCTAGAGGCTCAGTCCTTATTCACCTAGGGTCCAAGGAATAAAGACCAGGCCGGTCCAATCTCTCACTGTAACTCGGTCCCTGTTGTCCTGGCAACCTCCTCATAAATCTACTCTGTACACTTTCCAGTTTAACCATGTTTCCCATAACAGGAGACCACACCTGTACACAATACTCCCAAGGTGGCCTTGTCACTGACTTATACAAACGCAACACAATGTCCCAACTCTTATACCCAATTCCCTGACTGATGAAGGCCAATCTGCTATGGTTTTATTTTATAAAACGGTAAAGCAGACTCATGCAGCTGAGTGGTGTAGTTCTATGCCTAAATCTGTGCATTTGAATGGATCCTTCTGTGAATGAGCTGAATAGCATTGTGCAAAAACTGACATCTGTAGACATGGTACCCATGGGCATAGACTATTCGAAATTCACTGCTGTTGGATTAGGGAGTAGCAGTTTTACTTTTCTTGTATTTTTCTTGTAGTTTATCTTTCCTATGCTTGCTTATAAAATTTAAATGATCATCTATACTCATTTAATTGTTCAATGAATTTTCCGGTTCCAAAGTAGTTTCCAGTAGCATAGCGATTAGAGCAACTCTTCACAATACCAGTGATCACTGATTGGGGTTTGATTCCCACTGTAAGGAGTTCTGACCTTCTCCCCATGACTGTGTGGGTGCTCTCTAGATGCTCCGGTTTCCTCCCACATTCCAAAGACGTAAGGTTAGGGTTAGGGGTAGTGAATTGTGGGCATGTGATGTTGGCACCGGAAGCTTTTTTACACATGTGGACTATCCCCAGCATAATCCTTGGACTGTATTTTCCAGAAGTATATCAGGTTTTCAGCAGCAGGAGTCATTCCATTTGAATCTGGCCATTCCTTAGATTACATATACCCAATGAAATACAGTCGGCCCTCCGTATCCGCGGGGCTTTGGCTCCGGGACCCCCTGCGGATACCTAATTCTGTGGATGCTCAAGTCCTGTATATAAAATGGCACAGTATTTGCAAATAACCTACACACATCCTCCCATATACTTTAAATCATCTCTAGATTACTTATAATACCTAATACAATGTAAATGCTATGTAAATAATTGTTATATTGTATTGCTTAGGGAATAATGACAAGAAAAACAAGTCTGTACATGTTCAGTACAGACGCAACCATCGTAGCTCTTCTGGGAACACTGATGCTGCCTTGGCATCAGCTGATCCCGATTCTCCCGTGATCTTTATTTCTTGAGGCTGTAGCGCTTTACACAGCTAGCCAGCCATCCCTTACTAGACTTAAACTCCTTCCTCTCGCTCACAACACAAGTAGCGAACGAACAATGCTCAAACAACGAGTAATACTTTTAATCATCTCTAGATTACAGTACTTATAATACCTAATACAATGTAAATGCTATGTAAATAGTTGTTATACTGTATTGTTTAGAAAATAAGGATGCTTTGGAGGAGTCTCAATAATACTCATGCCAGGATCTGTGCTCAGACAATGAGTGCTGGAGAGAGAACTTCCGGTTTTTTTTTGATCCCGATCCGCGGTTGGTTGAATCTGCGGATGTGGAACCTGCGGATACGGAGGGCTGACTGTATGCCTTAGTCTGAGCTAAGACACATCTAAGGATGTGCTGGGACGCATCTAGATTTTAGTATAAGACAGCCATGAATTTTTTGTTCTTTGTCTTTGTTTGCTCTTTGTCTTATAACACCTAACAAAATGGCCAACACCACCAAGCTTTAAGCCTCAGTCTTGACTTCTGAAGGACCTCTAGATCAATATCACCAGATCCAGTGTGTAACATGAGGAAGTGTCAGTTGGACAAGCTGCTGGGTAGTTTCCAGTCCAAATGGGATTATATCACAACCTGAGTCAAGTCTTCAGCAAAGCTGTGAAGCAAGTTCCAAAAAAAAACTGCATGAAGTAATATTTTACTCTGCTATTTAATGGCCAGGTCCAATAACAATCAAATGTCCTGAAACACTTGCTTACCAATAACAGATAAACCGTATTATCATGTATTCAATAATCCATATTTACCACAACTATATAATAAATAATAGTGTGTTGGTGTGTGACCAAGTGGTTAAGGCGTTGGTCCAGTGATCTGAAGGTCGCTAGTTCGATCCTCAGCCGAGGCTTGTTGCGTCCTTGAGCAAGGCACTTGACCAGACATTGCTCTGCGACGACACCAGTGCCAAGCTGTATCGGCCCTGGTGCCCTTCCCTTGGACAACATCGATGGTGTGGAGAGAGGAGACTTGCAGCATGGGAAACTGCCGGTCTTCCATACAACCTTCCAAGGCACAAATCCCTGGTCTCACGAGACTAACGGATGCCTATAATAATAAATGATAACTTAATTATATTGCAGACTTCATAGTATGTGTAATGGCTATATATATATATATATATATATGTTATAAAATTAATGTCAGGCCTCACATTTTACATCAGGATTATTTTTGTGTGTATTTGTATCTGATCAGATTGAAGACATGCAGGTCTATATGGGATGGCAATAGAAATTAAAGATAAAGATTAGCTTTATTTGTCACATGTGCATTGAAACATTGAAACATACAGTGAAACGTGTTGTTTTGCATCAATGACCAACAGGGTTGAAAGATCGTGCTGTCACCGTGCTTCCCCGCGCCAACATTACATGCCACCTTTAACCCTAACCATGAGTTTTTGGAAATTGGGAGGAAACCAAAATCGGAGCATCCAGAGAACACCGACACAGTCATGGGGACAAAGGGGACAAACTCCTTACAGACAGCAGCGGGAATCGAAACCCGATCAGTGATCGCCGGTGATGTGAAACGTTGCACTAATTGCTACAACACCATCCTGGAACCTGGTTGGCAAAGTTTATCGAGTGACATATGGCAGCCCATTGGCATGAATGCACTTCAGTTTAAGAAAAAAGAACTGAAAAAATATTGAACATGTTAAATTAGCAATTAGTACACAGCCTAAAATGCATAATCCATCGCTGAGAAAGAAACAGTGTAGCAAACTAAATGTTCTATCAATAACAAACTTTAAAGAAAATTGAACTAATTGGTTTCAGCACAAAACAACATGACATAACTTTAATTAAATTCAAGCAAATGGAATGTGAAAGCATTTCATACAAAGTATATAAATTAGGTTCCATCGTAGACTAGTCTGGAAGTATAATTAATTAGATTGTAAGACAGAAACTTGACAACAGAACATAATCATATAACATTAATAATATGTGTGGAGTTTAATTTAACAGTAAACAATAGCCTGGTAATTTAAATATCAAACTTCACGCTAAAGCAATTAAAAAAGTTGTACTTTTACTCATGTTCTTTATAATTGAACTAATAATTACTATTTCTGCATCAGTGATTTACTAAAAGATACTCAGACTGGAAGGATTTAATGTTGACATTTGTTATAAGTAAGAACTAGTCTGGTGTAAAATTGATTATTAAAAATTGCATAATACAGAGAGAAATAGTAATTGAATATATAGAAATAGCAATGCCTGGAATATTTTTATATTTTATCTCTATTATGTTTTAGAGTTTTCACACAACCATAGAAATTTTACTGAAGTGAGGATAAAAGGAATTATTAGCATTTCCTCATATTTTTAAATCCTAATTAACAAGAGTTAATGCTGATAACAAGAAATCAAAGAATTAGGTTATAGGTTACTTCAGAAGGGACCTGGCCAGACCACTCCAAGTGGTGACACTATAAACTCAGTGGGCACTATATCAGGTACAGCTGTAGACCTGCTCATTAATGCAGCAAATCGCCTGGCAGCAAGTCGATGCGTAAAAACATGGAGACATGTATCAATATTCTTCAATAGAAAAACTTCCAAGTTAGAAATGAGTAACGGCTTATGACAAAACACACCACACAGTTCATTTATTTTTTTTAGAGACACAGCACAGAACAGACCCTTCCATCCTAACAAGCTGCACCACCTATATAATACAGTACTAGCCCCATCACTGGACAATTTACAATGACCAATTAACCTACTAACTAGTATGGCTTTAGAACCGGAGCAGGGACAGAGGAAGCCCACGCAGTCATGGGGAGTACACACAGATGGCGCCAGGATTGAACTCTGAACTCTGACGCTCAGAGGTGTCATAGCATTGTGCTAACCACTACACTGTTGTGGCATCTCTCGCTACACCAAATTCCAAGAAGTATATATAGTTAGATAAGATTAGATTAGATTATGAGGACACTTAGTCCTCGTTTATTGTCATTTAGAAATGCATGCATTAAAAAATGATACAACGTTCCTCCAGAATGATATCACAAGAAAAACACAAGACTATAACTGACAAAACCACATAATTATAACATATAGTTACAACAGTGCAAAGCAATACCATAATTTGATAAAGAGCAAACCATGGGCACGGTAAAAAAAAGTTTCAAAGTCCCGATAGACACATCATCCCATGCAGGCGTCAGAAGGGAAGAACTCTCCCCGCCATGAACCTCCAAGCGCCGCCAACTTGCCAATGCAGCACCATTGGAAGCACCCGACCGCAGCGGACTCTGAGTCCGTCCGAATACCTTGAGCCTCCGACCAGCCCCTCCGACACAGCCTCTCCGGGCACCATCCTCTGCCGAGCACTTCGACCCCGCCCCGGCCGCCGAGCAACAAGCAAAGCCGAGGACTCGGGGCCTTCTCTTCCGGAGATTCTGGACCACACAGTAGCAGCAGCAGCCAAGCAGGCATTTCAGAAGTTTCACCAGATGTTCCTCCGTGCTCTCACGTCTGTCTCCATCAAATCAGGGTTGTGCACAGCACCCTACTTGACAAATAACAGACATCACCACCGGAGTGGCCGCTGCAAGCTGCGTCACACCACCATCTTCTCCTCCCGCATACGGAGGAGAGGTTAATTCACTTTATGTAGGATCTCAAGCAGTTTCATTCAAATACAAACTATTTTATCCACATTGTTTTCTTGGCTGCTCCAATGCTGCCATTTTCCTTTCCCCCCACCAATCTATACATATCAACAATTGTTCTGATTCTTTCTCAACTCTCTTTCACTTTAATGTTGCCTGCTGTGGCTGTTCAGAATGCCTTTATCTCTCTTGTATGTTTGAGCTTACATTGTTGTTTGTTGCAGACCATTTAAGAAAGATTATACATACACCCTGCCAATGCTTCGTGTCAGAGTGCATCACACACTGGAGACAGTAATTCTATTGGAAAACACTTAATACTTGTTTTTGCAAATGCAAAATGATGAGGAAAATAAACCTCTTCGGGACTAAAATGAGAAAAGAAAGTGGACAGTGCGTAGAACAAGCTGCTGATTTGTCTTCTCTGCACTGCAAACAAAATAAAATTTATATCCTAATGTGTAAACAGATGCTGTTTTAACGGCTACACATACATAGTTGCAGTGATTAGGGATAGTCATACTGGCTGCTATGTTTTATAACTGTAAAACATAAAACTAATTGGAAAAAAACATGGAGCCAGGAATGCATGTCTTAGTTTTGTTTTTACTTTAAGCAAGATGCACATGTATGATATGGTGACGTGATGACATATGCCATTCATGTCCTCTTACATATACCTGTAATGAATTACTTGAATAAAAATGAATGCTTAATTAAGCAATACATTTACAATACGCAACACTCCTCTCTGCTTAGCAATAAACTCCAACTCAATATAGAATGCATCTCAACTGTATACAATATAATGCAACTACTATAAAGACATCCACAGCATAGTAAACTTTAATTTGTCCCTATTCAAACCTAAAGATGTAACCACTGTGGAGGCTTTCTTACTCTTGTGGGATAGCGTCATTCCTGACAAGGTGGTTCACCTTGCTTGGCAGGTGAGACTTGAGGCTGTGAAATGATCTGAGATTCTGGGACCTCCTCCATGGTGGTTGTAGGAGTTGACTCTGGGACTGCAGGAAGTAGTTCTGACAGCTCTGGACACCTTTCTTCACTAACTATTGACTCTGCTGTCCTCAACTGATTGATGTGTCATCTCCACATATCAGACACAAGCTCCACTGTGCAGGAGAGTGGATCAGTTCTGCCCTTAGCTCTTTGAATTAACCATTTTTGATCACCAATGTAGTCCCTCACAAGGACTGCTTGTCCACGAGTACAACATTGAACTTCCTTGTTTGAGGAGCCTTCAGTTTGTCTCAGTTTTTGTCCTGCATACCTCTTCTGAGATTAGGTTTGAGGAGGTCCAAGCGTGAATGCAAAGGACAACTCAGGAAGAGCATAGCTGGGATAGAGTGGACAGCCAGAGCCTCTTCCCCAGGGCACCACTGCTCAATACAAGAGGACATGGCTTTAAGGTAAGGGGTGAGAAGTTCAAGGGGGATATTAGAGGAAGGTTTTTTACTCAGAGAGTGGTTGGTGTGTAGAATGCACTGCCTGAGTCAGTGGTGGAGGCAGATACACTAGTGAAGTTTAAGAGACTACTTGACAGGTATATGGAGGAATTTAAGGTGGGGGGGTTATATGAGAGGCAGGGTTTGAGGGTCGGCACAACATTGTGGGCCAAAGGGCCTGTAATGTGCTGTACAAATCTATGTTCTAAGTTCTGTGTTCTATGTGAGTTGTTGGTTGTGGAGGTGCTGCATTGTGATATGCAAGGAGGAAATTGGTGAGCTTCTGATTCAGTGTTTGTGCAGTATGTTCTGCTGACATTGGTTGCAGTGTATTCTTTAGTGTCTGGACAAAACTTTCCACAAAGTCATTTGGAGCTAGGTGGTATGGTGCAGCTGTAATATGTCTTATTCCATTCATTTTCAGGAATGACTGAAATTGTTCTGCAACAAACTGAAATGTTCATCCCAGCACTGGTAAAAAGAGGGGATCTGGGCTTTCTGTTGCATATTCCAGCCTTTCTGGGTGGCCATGTAGATCTGAAACAGGATGGAGTCTTTTCTGGTTTCCCTTTGGATAGAGAGACTCTTGATTTGGATTAGGGAGAATATGTCAAGAGGAGAGCCTATATTTCCTTTTCCAGGGGTAAACAGGGCAATCCATCAGCATTTCCAGAATTAGTCATCCTCTTGAATTCTATCATGGAATTGTGTCCTCCAAGAAACAGAGCCCGCCTGTTCATTCATGCTGCTGATGTTAGTACAGCACCCTACTATGGATTGAAAATGGACATCAGTGTTTGAGGATAAGTCCCTAAAATGATAAGACAGGAGCTGAATTAGGCCATTCAGCCCATTGTGTCTGCTGCACCATTTGACAATGGCTGATCTATTTTGCCCCGCAACCCTATTCTTCTGCTTTTTCCCATAACCTTTCACACCTTGATAATCAAACACCTATCAACCTCCACCCTAAATATACATACTGACATGGCTTCCACAACCACTTGTGGCAACAAATTCCAAAGACTCACCAACCTCTGGCTAAAGAAATCTTTTCTCATCTCCATTCTAAATTGACACCTCTCTATTCTAAGGCTGTACCTCTGGTCCTAGACTCCACCCCTACAGGAAACACCCTCTCCACATCCACATCCTTTCAAGATTTGATAGTCTTCAATGAGATCCCACCGCATTCTTCTAAATTCCAGCAAATACAGGTCCAGAGCCGTCAAGCGTTTTGGATACAATAACCCTTTCATTTAAGTGATCATTCTCGTGAATGTCCTGTGAGCCCTCTCCAATGTCGCACATCCTTTCATAGATAAAGAGCCCAAAACTGTACATAATACTTCAAATAAGGCCAGTACCTTATAAAGCCTCAGCCTTTATCATCCTTCCCTTTATATTCTAAATATAAATATATTAGAAATAAATGCTAACATTGCATTTGTTTTCCTCATCACTGACTGAACCTGCAAGTTAACTTTTATGGAATCCTGCATGAGGACTTCCAAGTCCGTTTGCACCTCGGATTTTTGAATTTTCTGTCCGTTTAGGAAATAGGCTATGTTTCTGTTCCTTCTACCAAAGTGCATAACCATACGGTTCCTGACACTGTATTCCATCTGCCATTTTATTGCTCATTCTCCTAATCTCTCTGTCCTTCTGCAGCTTCCCTCCTTCCTCAACACTACCTGTCCCACCACTTATCTTCATATTGTCCACAAACATGGCCACAAAGCCATCAATTTTGTTATTCAAATCATTGACAAATAACCTAAAAAGAAGCAGTTCCAATACTGACCCCTGTGGAACATCACTAGTCACTGGCAGTCAACCAGAAAAGGCTCCCTTTATTTTCACTCTTTGCCTCCTGCCAACCAGCCAATGCTCTATCCATGCTAGTATCGTTCCTGTAACACCATGAGCTCCTAACTTGTTAAGCGGCCTCATGCGTGGCACCTTGTCAAAGGTCTTCTGAAAATCCAAGTACACAACATCCACTGATCCTCCTTTGCCTATCCTGCTTTTTAGTTCCTCAAAGAAATCCAACAGATTTGTCAAGCAAGATTTTTCCTTAAGGAAACCATGCTGACTTTGGCTTATTTTATCATGTGCCTCTAAGTGCCCTTAGACCTCATCCATAACAATCGACTCCAACATCATTCTAACCACTGAGGTTAGGCTTACTGGCCTATAACTTCCTTCCACCTGCATCCCTTCCTTCTTGAAGGGTGGAGTGACATTTGCAGTCCTATAGGACCATGCCAGAATCAATTGATTCTTGAAAGATCATAAACAAGAGAAAATCTGCAGATGCTGGAAATCCAAGCAACACACACAACATACTGGAGGAACTCAGCAAGCCAGGCAGCATTTCTGGAAAAAATACAGTTGACATTTCAGGTCGAGACCCTTTGACAAATCATTACTAATGCCTCCACAATATCTTCAGCGACCTCTCTCAGGACCTGGGGTAATCAGTGATGATAGTGAAATCTCTCTCATACAAATATTGGTTGAAAAGTTCTAAACCCCAACCAGACTCAAAGCTTCTTTGTCAATCTGTCTGTAATTTTTCTCTGCAGCGGTAAGGGAACGAGATGCAAAGGCTATGGGCGTTCACTTCCAACACTCATAACATGTGACATGACTGCATTTATACCATATGGTGAGGTGTCACAGGCAAGCTTTCCTGGACGATGTGGAACATAATGTGTGAGAATAGTGCCTAATCTCACCATTTCCTTTACCTTCTGGAAATCCATCTCACACTGCTTTGTCTATTGCCATTTCTTCTCAATCTGTAGTAATGAGCTCAAGGGGTGGAGCACAGTAGCCGGGACTGGCAGGAACCTGCTATAGTAATTAACAAATCTTAAGAAGGACCACAACTGTGACACATTGTTTGACGTTGGGGCGTGCAACACTGCTTGAAATTTCTCAGCGCACTTGTGTAATCCTTGTGTTTCGATGGTGTGACCACAGTAAGTAATGCTCAGTTTAAAGAACTCACACTTTTTACATCATGCTCTGAGCTCATAATCTTCTAATATTTTTATCACTGTCTTGAGATTTTGGAGATAGATGATCCTTGTCATCCTTAGCGGTAACACCGAGGGCCTGGGCAGATTTGCAGTACCTGGTGCATAGCTTTCTGCAGAGTGCACGTGCAGATGCTACTCCAAAAATAAGCCCATTACAGTGGCATGAAGAAGTTGGGGCTAAATTTCTGGTCTAAATTTCTGTTACTGTGAATAGTTAAGTGAGTAGAAAATGAACTGATCTTCAAAAGTCATAAAGTTAAAGATGAAACATTTTTTTCAATATTTTAAGCAAGATTAGTGTATTATTTTTTGTTTTGTACAAGTTTAGAGTAAAAAAGAGGAAAGGAGCACCATGCAAAAGTTTGGGCACCCCAAGAGATTTAAGCTCTCAGATAACTTTTACCAAGGTCTCAGACCTTAATTAGCTTGTTAGGGCTATGGCTTGTTCACAGTCATCATTAGGAAAGGCCAGGTGACGTAAATTTCAAAGATTTATAAATACCTTGACTCCTCAAGCCTTGTCCAAACAATCAGCAGCCATGGGCTCCTCTAAGCAGCTGCCTAGCACTCTGAAAATTAAAATAAATGATGCCCACAAAGCAGGAGAAGGCTATAAGAAGATAACAAAGCGTTTTCAGGTTGCCATTTCCTCAGTGCGTAATGTAATTAAGAAATGACAGTTAACAGGAATGGTGGAGGTCAAGTTGAGGTCTGTAAGACCAAGAAAACTTTCCAAGAGAACTGCTCGTAGGATTGCTAGAAAGGCAAATCAACACCACCGTTTGACTGCAAAAGACCTTCAGGAAGATTTAGCGGACTCTGGAGTGGTGGTGCACTGCTCTACTGTGCAGCGACACCTGCTCAAATATGACCTTCATGGAAGAGTCATCAGAAGAAAACCTTTCCTGTGTCCTCACCACAGAATTCAGCGTCAGAAGCCTGATGCATTTTGGAAACAAGTCCTGTGGACTGATAAAGTTAAAATAGAACTTTTTGGCCGCAATGAGCAAAGGTATGTTTGGAGAAAAAAGGGTGCAGAATTTCATGAAAAGAACACCTCTCCAGCTGTTAAGCATGGGGGATCATGCTTTGGGCTTGTGTTGCGAGTCAAGTCAAGTCACTTTTTATTGTCATTTCGACCATAAACTGCTGGTACAGTAAAAATGAAACAATGTTCCTCCTGGAGCCAGTGGCACGGGGGACATTTCACTGGTAGAAGGAAGAATGAATTCAATTTAATACCAGCAAATTCTAGAAGCAAATATCACACCATCTGTAAAAAAGCTGAAGATAAAAAGAGGATGGCTTCTAGAACAGGATAATGATCCTGAACACACCTCAAATTCCACAATGGACTACCTCAAGAGGCGCAAGCTGAAGGTTTTGCCATGGCCCTCACAGTCCCCTGGCCTAAACATCATCGAAAATCTGTGGATAGACCTCAAAAAAGCAGTGCATGCAAGATGGCCCTACAATCTCACAGAACTAGAAGCCTTTTGCAAGGAAGAATGGGCGAAAATCCCCCAAACAAGAATTGAAAGACTCTTAGCTGGCTACAGAAAGCGTTTACAAGCTGTGATACTTGCCAAAGGGGGTGTTACTAAGTACTGACCATGCAGGGTGCCCAAACTTTTGCTTCAGGCCCTTTTCCTTTTTTGTTATTTTGAAACTGTAAAAGATAGAAATAAAAAAGTTTTCTTGCTTAAAGTATTAAAGAAATGTGTCATCTTTAACTTTATGCCTTTTGGAAATCAGGTCATCTTTTACTCGCTTAGCTATTCACAGTAACAGAAATTTTGACTAGGGTGCCCAAACTTTTGCATGCCACTGTATAGCATCAAAGCCCTTTGTCCTTGTTCATAGTGAGAAACACTTTGGATTTTTTCCATCTGTAGGTAGGCCTCAGCTAAGTCCACTTTGCTGAAGTGTTTTCCTCCAGAGATATTTGCAAAGATATCCTCTGTCCTGGGCAGAGGTTATTATCTACTTTGAGTGATGTGATGACGGTGACCTTAAAAGCACCACAGATCCTGACTGACCCATTCTTCTTGGTTACTGGGACCACTAGTGTTGCCCATGTGCTCCATTCAACCTCAGAAAGAATTCCTTCATCCTGCAGGCAATGTAGCTCACTGGTTACCTTATTGCAGATGCCATAAGTAAATGGACAGGATTTTAAAAACTTGGGTGTGGCATTTCCATTTAACACTATTTTACCCTTGATATGTTTGAGTTTTCCAGTGCCATCCATGAACACTGCTGTGGCATCACCCAGCAACATTGAACTGACAATGCTCAGGCAATCTCTTAAATTCAGCGCCACATATGCTGAAATGGAGTCCCCTTCATTTTGATTCTGCTTATGAAACTTAAAGGATCCTGCAATCAGCGATGGCTTTGGTTCTGAGTGATCCTGCATTACTTTCATGATATCAGCAAAGCTCATTTCTGCTGGTGTGGTTGGAGCAGTTAAACTTCAAAACAAATTGTATGCCTTTAAATCCAATGCACTCGGTAAAACTGGTACTTGCTTCTCTTTGTCTATTTCATTTGCTTTAAAATACTGCTCAATTCACTCAGCAAATAATACCCAGTTATCTTTTGTACAATCGAATGTGTGTATCTTTCTGATGCAGCCAGCCATTTCTGCTTTTAATGTATTTATGATTATTATCACCCAGTGCTCACTGTTTATGAATCTGTAAGTATATTACATTCTCAGCCTTATTTTTTAACTCGACCTCCTTTTCCGAAGAAAGCATACTGCACTTATTTTTAAAGTTGAATATCTCACAGCACTTTTTTTTAAACTCGACAGGTAGGTAGACACCTTAGGTTTATTTAAAACTTCTTCATTTCCACAGTTATGTTTTGTAACCCCAAATCACAAAACTAATTGAAAGGAAACTCAAAGTCAGGATGTGTATCTTAGTTCTGTTTTTACTTTAAGTTAGGCGTGCACATATGACGTGTGGCATGATGATGTATGCCATTACCATACTTTTACGTATTTAAATAAACAAGAATTCTTGATCAAATACAGTAATATATTTACAATATTACTGAAATATTAAATACACAACGCTGGCCACCACCGTATTTACCTTCTCTAGGTTGCAAAGACCTAACTTAAGAAAATCTCAGTGTATGAACTTACTGGTGGTTGCACTTTGGCAGGGCAGAGAGGAGGCTACCCTCAAAATTCCAGATAGTCTTTGTCAATGGTATGTAGCATTGCCTGATGTGAATTCTGTAACTGATTTTTAAAAGTTTTTAAATGTTTGTGTCATTTGGAGGTTTTTAAAACTATTAAATTGATGGAAGTAATTTAAAGAATAAAAAGTTATTAAACATTGTGAAAAAGTCAAAAATCACCTTGTGAAAAAGCTTAAACAAATGTTTGCAGACATTAAACCAAAGTAAAATAATTTTTAAAGACCAATTTACTTTCCCCTTTACATCATAACCCACAGCCTGATGGAAGTTATTCATGTTTCAGGTTCTGAGCACATCTAACCCAGAACAACAACTGTGAGGTGATTTCCCAGGGAAATTCCAGCAAAACCAGGTAGAAAAATCCAGTGGCAAATCCCACTCTTCCGTATTTAATAGCACATGCATAGAAGTTCAAGACATTCTTGGCAAGAATGTTGGTGGTCCCAAATTGTATCATTAGGAACATTAAACAAAATCAAGTCCATTTATTCCATAGACACGCATGTAAATATTGTTGCAGATGTAATTTGTAATAGTTATTCTGATCATAAATTTGCTTTATCATTTCATTCTTTCTTAACACAGGAAGTTGTTTTAAAAGTGTAAGGTGGATGAACACAGGAAATAAAAAACATGGACAATTGTAGTAAAATAATTTAATAATAACAAGCGAATTTGCGATCAATGTTTGCTGAGTTAGTGAACTTGCATATATTGAACCTATTTTCCTGGCATAAGGTGGCCAAATGACAAAGTGAATTTTCACTCTCACTGCTCCCGGCACTCTCTTTGACCCTAAAGAGTGTATATCTGGGCTTTGGTTTCATGTCCAATTTCACGCTCAGTGCTCCTTGTGATTAAGGATCTTCTCTGATTGTGGCTAAAGATGAAAACGTACCCTCATTTTCACCAAGGGCACGGGTACAGCTTGTACAGGGTCACAACCCAAGTTCAGATTGAAGGGTGAGCTGATGAAATAAATTAGAAAATGGTGGTTGTGCGACAAAACAAAGTCTGATTGTGATTAAAACGATTGTCATGAGTTGATAATCTGGTGATGTGGCTGTTGGCAATTGTTCTGTGAAGCTGCAACTATTTCAACTTCTTCATGCCTCAGGAAAGGTAATGTTTACATTAAACTGAGGTCAGGTCTGATGAATTGGACAGTTTTTGACACAGAGATAAATAGGACAAGAAATAGGCCTTCAGCCCCTTAGACATGTTCCCGTATTCAACTGAATCACGACTGTTCTGTACCTTAATTCCCATCATCTCTTGCTATCTCTTCCAGAAAAACAAATAAGGGGAGGAATAATACCAGAAATCTTTAAAAGAAAGAATTAATACACTCTGTCAAGACAGAGATACTATATGGAGCATATAATATTTTATATATAATATAAAATTTGGAGTATCAACAAATAGCAGCCATTTGATAAAGGAAACTCTATTTAACATTTTGGATTTTTAACAGCACTCTGTTATGTTTTCATTTTGATATTTATTAAACTGAGACTGCATTTGTTAATTTAGCTCATGAAAAAAAATTCAGCTGATTTTTACCTGAGCCCTGCTCTTCAATTTTCATCAGTGAATGACCGTGTTCATTATCTGTTCAGCACTTATAAACATTGTTAAACAGATTGGCTTTTTGATGAAATACTTCACTTAATTAGTAAAACTTATAAATACAGCATAAGTGTGCCAGAACTATTCTCCACAATTTTAATTTCATTACTTTAATTACTTCTCCTTCCTTTCATTTGAAGGGTCTCACCCATAGCATTGACTGTGTATTCCTCTCCATGGATGCTGCCTGGCTTGATGAGTTCCTCCAACATTTTGTGTGTGCTGCTCCTAGTAAAATTGAAGCTGTGATAATAATATACTGAAATAACAGATTTTCTATTTGAATTATTGAATTATGAAGTGGTAGTGCTGTCCTTATGCAAAAAAATAATGGCATAGCTGATAAAAACAGAGAAATTATTTCTTGATACTTAAGAGTCAGAAAATAATTACAAGCATTTAATCTGATTGATATGGATGTACAGAATCAATCAAAAAAAATAAGATGTCACAGATTGCAATCTGTAAATGTGAGTTTTAATGGTCTTTAAATGGATTTATATTACTTGTTCAAGCTGTTAAACAAAATGGATTGGATGCATTATTATTGCTGGCAATGATGGCTGTGACTGAGGTAATTTGTTTTTTTTTATACCTTGGTGTCTTACTATTACTGCAGTTCCAAATTTCCCATGCATCATCAGTATCTGACATCTGGTACATACACTGGGAGATGAACTACCAGGGATCTAGATAATGATCTGTCAATCTGCGCAGTAAATTGGGGGGTTATTTCAGATTGAATCAGCAAACTAATAGCTCAGGTTAATCCTGTGAGAAATTTAAAAATAATAATTTACTTAGCTGATATACAAGGAGCTTTAGTGCATTGTTTTCAAAATTGATATGAAGGAGTATTTATTAATAGCACTATTGATAGAAGTGTTGATAGGTGTGGCATAGAATTTTAGAGTAAGAGAGCTCATAAACAGAGCCGACAGCCCATCAGATCCATGCCGACCACAGCATTCTCCCTGCTAGCCCCAGTCTCATAATCCTCCAGTCCCTCTTCTCCATGTACTTTCCAAATATCCCATAAATGTTGGAATTGTAGGCACCTTAAAGTCTTCCTCTGGCAGTTCATTCCAAGTACTCACTACCCTCTGAGTGAAGACCTTGGCTCTCAGGTCTCTTGAATCTCTTACCTCTTATAAGACCATTATTGTGTTTTCTCATCTGGATTCTTCAGTACTGGGAAAAGTCTATGACCGTCCACCTTATCCATACTCTTCATGATTTCATGAAGCTCTATGAGGTCACTTTCATTCTTCTATGCCCCAAGGAAAAAAGAATTCAATGTGGCCAACCTCTCCCTGCATCTCAGGCCCTCTAGACCAGGCAGTATCCTTGTAAAGCTCTGTGTGCCAAATCTGATGCCCTGACTGATGAATGCCAGTGTGCTAAATGGCTTCTCCACTTGCTTGGACACTTTCAATAAACTGCACTTCTACTTGCGAGAACCTCTGTTCCACAACACTTGTTAGTTTCCTGCCATTCACAGTATAGGTCCTGCCCTGGTTTGAGCATCCAAGTGCATCACCTCACACTTATCCAAACTGAAATCCTTTTGCCATACCTCAGCCCATCACCCTACCTGGATCAAAATTTCTTTCCAGTTCATTGTAACCTTCTTCATTATCAGTCCTTATTTAGTATCATCACCAAATTTGCTAAATTGTGCCATGCGCATTCACATCCAAATCATTTATGTAAATAATAACCAACCCCTGGGATACCCCACTAGTCATAGGCCTCCAGTTGGAGAATCGACCTTCAACCATCACTCTCTGCTTCTTATCATTGAACCAATACTGAATCCACCTTGCCAGCTCCCCTAAATCTAATCTTCCAGATGCCCTCCAAGTGGGACCTTGTCAAAGGCCATACTAAAGTCCATATAGACAACGTCTACTGCCGTATCTCCATCTATCTCCTAGATACTTCTTCAAAAAACTCCAAATGATTTGTCAGACGTAACCACCCATAAACAAAACATTCCTAATTAGGCCTTGACTATTCAAGTGATGGTAGATCTTGTCCTTCAGAATTCCTTCCAGTTAGTTCCTACAAGTGTAAACAGATTGACCAGCCTGCAGTTTCCCGGCTTGTCTTTCCTTCCCTTCGTGAACAATGGAACAATATTACCCACCCTCTGGACTTTCACTAGTGGATAACAACAAAAGAAGTATCTCTACAAGGGCCTCCATAATTCTTCCTCAGTCTTCTATAAGGTAGCTCCACCATGGACTGTCCCAAGCCCAGCTATGAAAGGAAGAGTGTTGGGCAAACCCATCCCATAAAAATCCAGAGTTACAGAAATGCTGACAGAAGTTCTAAAGACCTCACCCCTGGGAAAGGAAGCGTATGTCAGTGGCCTATGCCCCACTAGGGGTAATGGGGTTAAGAAGAAGAAGGAAGTCTTCACTTGGTTGGCCTTGGAAATTGAAATGTTCACTAGCACTACCCTACTATTCTCACAAAAAAGTCCAATTTCTTGACACATCTGCTCCTTGAGTTCCTGCTGACTATTGGGGCAGCCTTTATTATAGATGTATTATATGTGTAAAGGAAAAAGATAGTTAAGACCAAAATTTGGCCCTTGAAGACAGAAACGGGTGAATTTATTATGGAGAACAAGGAATGGCAGACAAGTTGAACAGGTACTTTGGATCTGTCTTCACTAGGGAAGACACAAACAATCTCCCAGATATGATAGTGGCCAAAGGACCTAGGGTAATGGATGAACTGGAGGAAATTTATATTAGACAGGAAATGGTGTTGGATAGGCTGTTGGGTCCAAAGGCTGATAAGTCCCTGGGACCTGATGGTCTGCATCCCTGGGTACTTAAGGAGGTGGCTTTAGAAATTGTGGACGCATTGGTAATCATTTTCCAATGTTCTGCAGATTCAGGATCAGTTCCTGTGGATTGGAGGGTGGCTAATGTTGTCCCTCTCTTCAAGAAGGGAGGAACAGAAAAAACAGGGAATTATAGACCGGTTAGCCTGATGTTGGCGGTGGGAAAGATGCTGGAGTCAATTATAAAAGATGAAATTACGACACATCTGGATAGCAGTAACAGGATCGGTCCGAGTCAGCATGGATTTACGAACGGGGAAATCGTGCTTGACTAATTTTCTGGAATTTTTTGAGGATGTAACTATGAAAATGGACAAGGGAGAACCAGTGGATGTAGTGTACCTGGACTTTCAGAAAGTCTTTGATAAAGTCCCACATAGGAGATTAGTGGGCAAAATTAGGGCACATGGTATTGGGGGCAGAGTACTGACATGGATTGAAAATTGGCTGGCTGACAGAAAACAAAGAGTAGTGATTAACGGGTCCCTTTTGGAATGGCAGGTGGTGACCAGTGGGGTACCACAGGGTTCAGTGCTGGGACCGCAGCTGTTTACAATATATTTTAATGAGTTAGATGAGGGAATTAAAAGTAACATTAGCAAATTTGCCGATGACACAAAGCTGGGTGGCAGTGTGAAATGTGAGGAGGATGTTATGAGAATGCAGGGTGACTTGGACAGGCTGGGTGAGTGGGCAGATGCATGGATGTGGATAAATGTGAGGTTATCCACTTTGGTGGTAAGAACAGGAAGGCAGATTATTATCTAAATGGAGTCAAGTTAGGAAAAGGGGAGGTACAACGAGATCTAGGTGTTCTTGCACATCAGTCACTGAAAGCAAGCATGCAAGTACAGCAGGCAGTGAAGAAAGCTAATGGCATGCTGGCCTTCATAACAAGGGGAACTGAGTATAAGAGCAAAGAGGTCCTTCTGCAACTGTACAGGGCCTGGTGAGACTACACCTGGAGTACTGTGTGCAGTTTTGGTCTCCAAATTTGAGGAAGAACATTCTTGCTATTGAGGGAGTGCAGCGTAGGTTCACAAGGTTAATTCCCGGGATGGCGGGACTGTCATATGTCGAAAGACTGGAGCGACTGGGATTGTATACTCTGGAACTTAGAAGGCTGAAAGGGGATCTTATTGAAACATATAAGATTATTAAGGGATTGGACACGCTGCAGGCAGGAAGCATGTTCCCGCTGATGGGTGAGTCCAGAACCAGAGGCCAGAGTTTAAGAATAAGGGGTAGACCATTTAGAATGGAGTTGAGGAAAAACTTTTTCACCCAGAGAATGGTGGATATATGGAATGCTCTGCCCCAGAAGGCTGTGGAGGCCAAGTCTCTGGATACTTTCAAGAAAGAGATGGATAGAGCTCTTAAAGATAGCAGAATCAAAGGTTATAGGGATAAGGCAGGAACTGGATACTGATAGTGGATGATCAGCCATGATCACAGTGAATGGCGGTGCTGGCTTGATGGGCCGAACGGCCTACTCCTGCACCTATTGTCTATAGTCTATAGCCATATCGAGGTGACAAACCCTAATTACTAAGTTCTACCCAGGTGGGCTTGTTAAACAATTCATCAATAATATCCTCTCTAAGCATTGCTGTTATTTCTCTCTTATTAAAACAGCAACATCCTCTCCACTCCTCCTGATTCCTCTGTCACACAAAACCATTGGTATCCTGGAACATTGAGTTGCAAGTCCTGCCCTTCTCTCTGACACGTTTCTATCAGGGCAACAATATCCCAGTCTCTAGAGGCAATCCGCCCCCTTTACCTGTTAAGGTGTGTGCATTGAAGTAGATGGTGCTACCTACTCTTTTACTGTAAGCATGGCTATCCTGATTGCTAGGCTTACACGCTTTGGTTGTTGCACATACTCCTGTTTTCTCATTGACTTTGAACTGTTGAGCCCCACTCCCTTGCCAATCTAGTTTAAACACTCTCTGGTGCGAACATAACTTTCCCCAATAGGATATTGGACAACTCTGGTTCAAATTTAAGCTGCCCCTCTTGTACAGGTTGTCTCTAGTCCAGAAGAAATCCCAGTGATCCAGGAACCTGAACCCCTGACCCCTGTACCAACTCTTCAGCTGTGCATTCATCTAGGCTACTTTTCTACTCCTGGATTTACTAGCATGTTACACTGGGAATAATCTGGAGAACACTGTTCTTGAGATCTTGCCTTTTAATTTTGTACCTAACTCCCTGCAAGATCTCATTCCTTGCTCTGCCTACGTCATTTGTACCAATGACCTCTAGCTGTTCCAGAGAACTAACTACCCCCTCCAAAGAATTTTCTGAGGCTGCTCAGAGTTATAGAAACATAAAAACATAGAAAACCTACAGCACAATACAGGCCCCTCGGCCCACAGAATTGTGCTGAACATGTCCCTACCTTAGAAGGTACTAGGGTTACCCATAGCCCTCTATTTTCCTAAGCTCCATGTACCCATCCAAAAGTCTCTTAAAAAACCCTATCATATTCGCCTCCATCCCTGTTGCCGGCAGCACATTCCACGCACTCACCACTCTCTGCATAAAAAACCTACCCCTGACATCTCCTCTGTACCTACTCCCCAGCACCTTAAACCTGTGCCCTCTTGTGGCAACCATTTCAGCCCTGGGAAAAAGCCTCTGACTATCCACACGATCAATGCCTTTCATCATCTTGTACACCTCTATCAGGTCATCTCTCATCCTCCGTTGCTCCAAGGAGAAAAGGCCGAGCTAACTCAGCTTGTTTTCATAAGGCATGCTCCCCAATCCAGGCAACATCCTTGTAAATCTCCTCTGCACCCTTTCTATGGTTTCCATATCTTTCCTGTAGTGAGGCGACCAGAACTGAGCACAGTACTCCAAGTGGGGTCTGACCAGGGTCCTATATATCTGCAACATTACCTTTCAGCTCCTGAATTTAATTCCACAATTGATGAAGGCCAATACACATATGCCTTCTTAACCACAGAGTCAACCTGCGCAGCTGCTTTGAGCGTCCTATGGACTCGGACCCCAAGATCCCTCTGATCCTCCACACTGCCAAGAGTCTTACCATTAATACCATATTGTGCCATCATATTTGACCTACCAAAATGAACCACTTCACACTTATCTGGGTTGAACTCCATCTGCCACTTCTCAGCCCAATTTTGCATCCTATCAATGCCCCGCTGTAATCTCTGACAGCCCTCCACACCACCAACCTTTGTGTCAACAGCAAACTTTCTAACCCATCCCTCCACTTCCTCATTCAGGTCATTTATAAAAATCACGAAGAGTAGGGGTCCCAGAACAGATCCTTGATCCTGGTACCTGAAAGGCAACACACCATCTTGACATGTCTTATAAGACCATAAGATCATTAGATATGGGAGCAGAATTAAGGCATTTGTCATGGTTCCATTTGGCTGTTCCCCCTTAACGCTCCTTTCTCCCTGATTATGCCCTAATTTCAGCCATTAGATTTCCAATTGCTGCGAGTTTACTTAATTACGGTACACTTGGTTTGCATCAGAGACTGTGAAATAAGTACGATGGCGTCACTACACAGGTTGCCAGTTTTTTGGTCTATTCTTGTGTGATACTTCGTTCTCTCGTCCGCTTAGAACCCTGTAGATTCCATCTCCTTGTCAAGAGTCCTCCGGTTTGCTGTTCTACGTTCACGTCTACGCCAGCATCCCCAACTCAGTCGATGTGCTGGTGTCCTGCACTTGGGTTCTCCTCAGTCGCCCCGTGCAACAGCATTTGGACCATCAAGTTTGCTCTGCCATTTCATCATAGCTAATACATTTTCTCTCTCAGCCCCAATCACCTGCTTCAAAACCCAAAGAATCTCCTGTCTGTCTCCCTAACTATAAAATCTCCTAATACTATTGTCTTGCCTGACTACCCTTCCTAGCTGAGCCTCAGAGCTGACCATGGTGCCACTGTGCTAGATGCTGCTGTTGTGCTCTGATAAGTCATTCTCCCCCAGCAGTGTCGAAAGGGTGTATTTGTTGCGGAGAAGAGGTATACAGGTGGATGCTTCCCTGGTATCATGGATTCTTGATTACCTGACTGGCAGACCACAGTACGTGTGCTTGCAACACTGTGTGTCCGACAGAGTGATCAGCAGCACTGGGGCTCCACAGGGCACTGTCTTGTCTCCCTTTCTCGTCACCATTTACACCTTGGACTTCAACTACTGCACAGAGTCTTGTCATCTTCAGAAGTTTTCTGATGACTCTGCCATAGTTGGATGCATCAGCAAGGGAGATGAGGCTGAGTACAGGGCTATGATAGGAAACTTTGTCACATGGTGTGAGCAGAATTATCTGCAGCTTAATGTGAAAAAGACTAAGGAGCTGGTGGTAGACCTGAGGAGAGCTAAGGTACCGGTGACCCCTGTTTTCATCCAGGGGTCGGTGTGGACATGGCGGAGGATTACAAATACCTGGGGATACGTATTGACAATAAACTGGACTGGTCAAAGAACACTGAGGCTGTCTACAAGAAGGGTCAGAGCTGTCTCTATTTCCTGAGGAGACTGAGGTACTTTAACATCTGCCGGACGATGCTGAGGATGTTCTACGAGTCTGTGGTGGCCAGTGCTATCATGTTTGCTGTTGTGTGCTGGGGCAGCAGGCTGAGGGTGGCAGACACCAACAGAATCAACAAACTCATTCGTAAGGCCACTGATGTTGTAGGGATGGAACTGGAATCTCTGACGGTGGTGTCTGAAAAGAGGATGCTGTCTAAGTTGCATGCTATCTTGGTCAATGTCTCCCATCCACTACATAATGTACTGGGTGGGCACAGGAGTACATTCAGCCAGAGACTCATTCCACCGAGATGCAGCACTGAGCGTCATAAGAAGTCATTCCTGCCTGTGGCCATCAAACTTTACAACTCCTCCCTTGGAGGGTCAGACAACCTGAGCCAATAGGCTGGTCCTGGATTTATTTCATAATTTACTGGCATAATTTACATATTACTATTTAACTATTTATGGTTCTATTACTATTTATTATTTATGGAGCAACTGTAATGAAAACCAATTTCCCCCAGGATTAATAAAGTATGACTGACTATGACTATGACTATACTTGTTGCTGAAGGAAAGGAATGGTGCAGGAACAACTCCTGAGATTGTTATAATTGAGAAATCTCTAACCTGGACACTTGCACAGCCTATCAAAGAGGGCAAGGCAGCAGCTTCTACTACGTCCAATAGAAGGTGATGAGAGAAGTCGTCTGCCAGCACATGGAGCAATAGGAATGACCTGCACTCACCACAAAGGCCAAGGGGCACAGATCATTACATCCCACCAACCCCATCCCTCACAGACACTGTCAGCACATCCCTGCGTAGCCATGGACTTATGGGTTCTCTGCTGCGGACAGGGATTTGTGCTGGATTCCTAGCACAGTTACTTGCAACCTCAGCAAATGAATTTTGAAAGAACTGTAGGGAATGTTTGGACACGGGGACCTGGAGCAAACCTGCAATCTGCAACGGTAACTCTCAGCAGAGTACCAGTTTACTAATAAATTTCACATGTTACGGTCACAGTGTTAAACCAGAAATGGCCATCTGTTTGACAGATTAAGACTTGCTTTCCACAGTATCTGAAATAACAGAAGCTGCATTTATGCTTGGGCCTAAGGCTCCAAGTCCATTTTCAAATAGCACAGTTTGCTGCAGTTTTGGCTACTCTGGTTCAAAGTTTGCATTGGCATGTGCTTCCATGAAAATATGAATGGAGCATTTGAATTGTGTGCAATTTGTACTCCGTGCTACCTATAGAAACAGCAGTTAATGAAACACATATAGTGGTAAGAAAGTAATCAAAAAAAGCTAATGCTCATGGGTCTCAGCCCGAAATGTCGACTGTACTCTTTTCCGTAGGTGCTGCCTGACCTGCTGAGTTCCTCCAGCATTTTGCACGTGTTACTGCTCACGGGTGCTGATGCTCTGAAATATTTTGTGGGAAGGTCGGGGAGGGGGCGGTGGGTTGCACTGTGTTGTGAGAGAAGGAGGAATTGTTTAAATGTTCATGATGCTTAGGAGCCAGAGAATCCTTATTACTGCTCAGATCCTTCAACTCTAATCCCAGCAGTGAGAAAAGAGGATTATTTCTTCTTTATGTTATAATACTTTACTTTTTGCATTAGGCCTCATTTCTCAATGCCCCTGGATTTCAGATATGCAAAAAATTATGGGGTCTTGACATTAACAATTAGAATACAATAATATTTAGCCAAATGTTGTGGCAAAGGAATTCTTGCAGAATCGAGATAGCTGTGGATCAAGGGAAAACCCACTAGTGGCGAAGACTTCGCTGACACAAATAATTTGTCGGGGTCACTTGCTGCTGGTTTACTTGATGTGCTTCTCAGGCCACTATTCACCAGAAGATTACTTCCAGCTTCATCAGTGACGTTTCATGCAATAGGAGGCCAGGCATGGAGTCTTTCACCGTGTTCCTGTTTCTTTTGCAATTCATCCAATGATGTGCGGCAACCCCTGGAACATTACACTAGAACGTGGAAAATATTCAAGTTTGCGATGAAAGGTATCAGTAATCTTCATGCTGAGTCAATCCCAACAAATAAATAATTTCTACCCATGGCCGTTTTCATTTCTCCTATATAATGAAATAACTCTGCTATGGATGGTCCCAAGCTCGGCTGTGAAAGGAGGAGGGTTGGGCAACCCCATCCCATAGAAAACTAGAGCTATGGGAACACCAGTAGAAGTTCCTAACACTTCATCCCCGGGAGAAGATAGATATTCGAAGGGCTACACCTGGGAACAACTTGAAAGATTGCCCCAGGAGAGAGCTCTCTGGCAAGCTGCTATCGGTGGGCTATGCCCCAGCTGGGGTGATGGGGCTAAGTTAAGTCATGCAATGAAATACCAAATCATATATGATACATCAGTACTGTTGTTTTCTTTCCAGCCCGGTAGAAAGAAAGAAACCCTTCATCCAGACGACAGAAAATACACACATACATCCCAACCAACCACTCTGAAATATCCGATTACTCTTCCATTTAGGATGGCCTATTCTTTGCTATCAAAGTGCAAGCCTTGTTTTCCATTGAAAGAGACAAAGAAGGTGAAGGAACGATATTGACCAATGAATACCCCCGTGCTGATCTTAATCTGTTTACTGTGACAACTAAAGAGTAAGTCAGCGTTCTGTTGCATCATTCAATAAAACTTTACTGAACAAGAATGTTATCTATTGGCATCAGCAACAGCTGTTTCTGGGCCTTTGCCAATGTTCTCTCTCATGACTTGAATGCTGAACTTCCCTTCCACAGAAAGAGTGAAATGTAATCCAGATGTGTACGTCATTAGGAAGCAGATCAACAGCTTTGTGAAATGGAGGTGCCAAACAAAGGCTTTCCCTTCATTGTTCAAGTATGGGAGTCCAGCTAGTATAGGGTGTCGCCAATGCACCTTCAGACTTGTTGATATATTTCCTGGCTGTTTGTAACCTCCTCTTCCTCATCTCAGTTCAGGAATGTGCTTGGGAAAATGAATGCCTATGTACTCCATATACTCATTGGAAGAACCAATTTCAAAGCCCAGAATAATTGAGTTATTGGGGGTGGAAATGGAGAGAACAAATAAAATTATCCAAATATGAAGTTACTTAATGCAAAGGGCACAATGCAGACAACAGAACATTAAAAAATACCTAATTAAATTTCCAATAAATGACCTTCTTGGACACTCAAGAGATGGCAGATGCTGGAAACTAAAGCAACAATCTGTTGAAGGAACTCAGCGGGTTGAGCAGCATTTGTGGATGACAAGAATGGGCTTTCCCCATTATTTTGAACTGATCAGCTTGCAATGTTTCCATGCACCTAGTTCTGTTGGGCCCAAGTTCATTTGGTACCAGTTTTCAATAGGGATTTAATGAGTTTCTCCACCTTAGTAGTTTAACCTCATTACTTACTATCGCACCTTACAAAATCTAGTTATGCCTAGACACACTGGGTTAAGCATGCAATTTTATGTTTCAACAAGCAATTACAAAACTCATGTGGCAGTGCCAGTATGACATAGAACAGTACTTTTTTTATCACTTGTGAGGATCTCTACTAGAAACATGGTCAGATTTTGTGATGACTTTTGATTCAGTGTGATAGAACATTGAAAAGAAAACGATTAAACATGGTTCCTGTTGATTACAAATTAGAAGTTTTGACTAGAAGATGGCAATGTGAACATTGAGTAAAGATAGCAGCAGTCTTGAGTATAATGTCTTGAGAGCCAAATAGCTTCTAAGACTCACTGTCAAGGCTCACTGTTTGAAAATAGATATTTGATTGAGATATTAGAGTAAATGCAACACCAAAAGAAATATATTTAACTTGAAGTCTGTGTATTCAGATTAGGAAAGAAAACTCAGAGGAATTGCATAAACATACTTAGCAAAATATTTATTGCAGTCTTCAATATTGTAGTCAGTCTTCTGAATTTTTAACCAATTGCCAGGTTTGAAGTGAAAATCTATTTTAAAAATAATTTGCATGTAAATGAGATATAATCTATGTCATTGCAATCAAAGTTTTTTTTACAAGATCTCTCTTACACCGCATAAATTACAGGGGAAAGTTGTTTCCTTGTAATTCCATTTATGTTTTTTTAATGAGATATATATTTAGCTTAATTGTGAATGTAAAGATATTGAGACTGTGCCAATTATATTACTAAAACAATAAAACATCATGTTCTAGTATCAATATATAAATTCTATGTCAACAATGCTGTCACTTCTTCTGCAGTTAGCATTAATTCCACAGGTGGGAAGATGCCAGGATCTCATTGCTAATGTTGGCTAACGTTTTCATACTTTGTTCTGATATCGTAAGTTTTATCACAAGTCTCTCTTCCAAGCATGAAGAGCCAGGACCACCTAAAAGAAAAATGTGCAAAATCGCAAGTGCATGACTACCCAACAGAAATTCAGCTGCAAGGTGCTGACAATTTCCCTTTATTCAACGCATTGATATCAGATGGCTGCATATCTAACAGGGTCAGTTGTATGAAGTTGCACTTGCAGTGGTATGGACTCTGCTCAGTGTGAAATCAATATACCTGTCCATAAATTACACCATATTTTTTCAAGTTTTAGGTTTACTTTTGTGTTTCTTTATATATCTCATACCTGCTATTCATTGTAACATCTTATATTAGAGGTTTGTTATTATATATAATTTTAATATCTAATATAAAATATCTGATTTTACATAAAGTGCAGGTGTAAGAGAAGGTCTCTGATCATCTGAGCTTTTCCAAGTCCAGTAATATTGCAGTGTATTGAACTGAAATTCAATTCAGTGCATTGAACTGAAAGGAAAGGCTGAACGTAAGTAAAGGAGCTCAGGGGCTGAACTGCATTTGTAACTTAATATTCTGTGTCCAACTTACTAAGAAGTATCAGGCAGAAGAAAAATCAGCCTGACATATAATGCAGGCATCAAACATAGCTCAAGTTCTGTCCAAAAGCTAGAGCTGAGAATCTCTGTGGGGGTTCGCCTTGGTGTAGATAAAATTGCAATGAAGATCTTGCTTACACACTTGAAAAGAATTCCTCCTGCACTTTGTGTATGGACTGAATGAAGGTTTGGCCGTTGTTGTGTCTACACAACAGACAAATAAATAAAGGGATGCACTCAGAGGTGAAGTTAACTTGTATATTCACTTTTCAGAGGGAGCAACAAATCAATACGCATGTGTAAGTTATCAGTCAATAATTGGTGCTAAGGGGAAATCATTGCACTAAAAGAAATAGATTCATACACTACACTTCCCCCCTTTAGATTAATGTAACATAAACTATATATGTAACAAAACATTCAATTTCCCTTTAACAGACCATATTCAAACATAAACATGCTTTCACAATAATAGTAGATTACTAACTTCACTATACGAAAGGCTCAGTATTTTGGGTGGTGCTCTGTTTCTGTCAGAATAGTGTATTTGGACCTGTGGAGTAGTGTCAGGTCAAAGACAATTACTCTGTTGCAAGTGTCACGTTGCTGTCAGAGACCTGATCATCACTGAGAAGTAAGTCTAGTGGCTGTAATGTGTCTGTCTTGTTGGATACAATTCACTCAGGTGTGTTCTTCAGTTGAGCATTCAGTATCTGGTCCACATGACGTCTCCATGTCTGATCTCCAATATCCACTGTGTGCATCAGTGGTCCAGTTTTTGTAGCTATCCTACCGGGTGTCCACTTGTCTTCTTGGTAATCACGCACTAGGACTTCTAGTGCACCTTGCTGATTTACTTGGCAACTGGCTGAACTGTTTATTCTGAACTTCCCTCCGTAGATCTGGTTTCAGGAGGTCTGTGCGAGAGCTCAGATACCTGCTCATGAGCAGCATTGCAAGTGTTTGATTTGTCATTCCATAAACAGAGTTCTGATACACAAAAAGGAAGTTTCCTCCTTGCGCTGTAGAGAACTCTCCTCATTTTCCATAGATTTAGTGGGCATCCTGAAGGTTTGAATAAACCTTTCAGGTAGCCCATTCGTTGCTGGGTGGTGAGGAGTTGACTTGAAATGTTTGATGCCATTTTTTGCCATGAATAGTCTGAATTCTTCTGACGTGTATTGTGGTCCGTTGCAACTCACAATTTGTTCTGCTAAGCCATTTCTGTAGAAGGTAGTCCTCAGAGAAGGAACAGTCTTTTCTGACGTGGTTCACTTCATTGCTATGATCTCCGACCACTTTGAATGAGCATCCACAGCAATCAGAAACATGGAGTCCATGAATGGCCCAGCAAAGTCAATATGTACTTTTTGCCATGGTGAAGACAGCCACTCCCACTGGTGTAATGGTGTCTGTGGGAGTGCACTTTGAACTTCGTGGCATCCTGTATATCTTTTGGTCAAGTCTTCAGTCTGTCTATCTATCTATCTATTCCTGGCCACAACACATAGCTCCAGGCAAGATACTTCATCTTGACTGTACCCAGGTGTCCTTCATGCAGATTTTCTAGCACTCTGGTGCGCAGGAATCACAAAATGAGATCTACACACCGGCACTCTTTGACATACAGACAGTTAGTCTCATCTCACTGTGACCTCTGGAAACATAGTGCAACGCACTGTAAGGACTCACTGGTAATGTAATGGCATGTAATGTAATGTCACTGGTAATGTAATGGATTACCATGTGCTGGCCATTCTTGCATGGTGATGTTGTAGACTTTTGCCAATGTTGGATCATTCCTTGTTTCTCTTCGTATTTCAGAATTTGTTACCAGCTGCAAGTCCACCAATGCTGTGTGGAAAACTTCTGCTGGGTTACAGAATGAAGATTTTTCTACTTCATTTCTCAACAATGGAAGATGAGACAAGCTGTCAGTGTTGTTGAGTCGTTTGGTACTCCTGAACTCTGTGTCATAAGAGTGAGCTCCTAGGAAAATTGCCCAACATTGCAACCGGGTAGCAAACTTCACTGGGATTCCCTTCCTAGGATTGAAAACAGACACAAGGTGCTGGTGGTCTGTCACTAAAGTAAACTTTTGTCCATAGAGGTAGTGGTGGAACTTCTTTACTCCCCATACTAGACTAAGGGCCTCTCGGTCGATCTGTGCTTAGTTGCATTCTGCACATGTCAGTGATCGTGAAGCAAGTGCTATCATGCATTCAGGTCTATTTTTTATCGTGTGTGACAAAACAGCACCGGTGCCATAATGGGATGCATCACATTCCAGTCTGACAGGCAGAGGTGGGTCATAATTGGTGAGGAGTTCATCTGATGTTATTCGTCTCTTTGCTTCCTTGAATACTTCTTTCACATCTTTCTGACCATTCCCACTTTGCACATATCTACAGCAGTCCATGGGTGCAGCACTGTAGCAAGATTTGGAAGAACTCTGTGTTAGTAATTTATAAGGCCCAAGTATGACGTGAGTTGTGACACATTTTCTGGTTTTGGTGCCTGCCATACTGCTTCAGTCTTCTCACATGACTTGTGTAAGCCATTCTTGTCAATGATAGGCCCATAATATGAGATTTCATTCTTGAAAAACTCACATTTCTCTCTTTTTGTATGCAAAGCACACTTACTCAGCCTGTTGAGCACTTTACCAAGGTTCTAGAGGTGCTCTTCATCATTCTTGCTAGAAATGATGATGTCATCAAAGTAACATTGTATTCCTGGGACATCTTGGAGCACTTGGCCCATTGCTCCTTACCAAATTGCTGGAGCTGATGTGTCATCAAAGATGAGACGATTATCCTGGAACAGTCCCTTGTGAGTGTTGACTGTGAGGAACCTCATGCTTGACACCTCAATCTCATTTGAAGATAGGCCTGTGACAAGTCAATCTTTGAAAACCTCCCCTTGCCTTCATGGCAGGGGATACTGCACAGTATGCGGCAGAGGGTTGATACTCACTTTGAAGTCCCTGCATATGCGAACAGCTCCGTCTTCCCTTTCTTTATCACTGGGACAATGGGTGTGGCCCAATCACTCCACTCAGTCTGGGAGAGAATTCCAAATGACTCCAAACTCTGAAGTTCAGCATCCACTTTAGGAAGTAGTGCGTAAGGCACTAGGTGCACTTTATGGAATCTTGGTATTGCTATTTCATTCAGTTCAATTCTGGCCTTTCAGTTTACCAATTCCCTGCTCAAACACCTTCTCATTAGCATTAAACAGCTGTGACAGTCTCTGGTTAGTGCTACCATTAGGGCTGCAGTTGCCTTTTGTTGACAGATTGAGAGCTTTGATTACGTGCCAGTCTAGTTGGATTTTTCTCAACCATTCATGTCTGGAAAGATTTGGCCTTCTACTTTTCAATGCATAAAGCTCTAACCGCTGTGTTTGGCCTCTGTACATCACAGTCACTTTCAGTTTGCTTTTGGGAGACACTTCTTTTGCCTGTATAGGTCTATAGCATCGCTGAGGTCTTCTCTAATGGTATTTTAGAAAGCAATCTGTTGTAGTCAGCCTCTGAAATTGTAGACAAAGCTGACCATGTATCCAGCTTCATTTTCAGTTTTACAACAGACACACCTGTTGTGATCCATATGATTTTATGATCTGCTTCAGTAATGCTATACAGTTCTAGGCATGACAGCTCACCTTTGTCAGACTCTGTGCTGTTTAATTCAATTTCACATTCAGTCACTTTATGCATTTGTTTAGTTTTGTGTTTGACACGTTTCACTCTTCTTTTTCTCTTTGGTTATGCTTTTTGTCTAACTTTCACACACTCCCTAAGTCACCTTGTCTGTAACTCTTTCTGCAAACTTTTCCTTTGAACCAACAGTCACTTGCATCTTGGGAGGATTTGCCACATAGGTATGGTAACATTTATGGCTCTTTTTTGCACCATTCAGGGACATTTTGAGCGTTTCACATTCTAAACTCTCTTTTTCCTGTAGTTCTGCCGCATCCTTTGCTGCAGTCTTTAGCGATGTTGCAATGGTCATTGTCTGTCCTAAGGTTAGGTCTCTTTCTGACAGTACCCTCTTCTGAGTGCTTTGGCTATGCATGCCAGGTGTAAGCCCTTAATGCATCAGAAAGTCTATCACTGAAGTCACAGAATTGGTAAAGTTTGTGCAGTTCTGTAATGTATGCAGAAATGCATACATCCTTTGGCTCCTTTTGCGAAATCTAAATATCTCAGCAATTACTCACAGTTTTGGGCTCAACTGATTTTGCAGAATTGCAGCAATTTTGTCAAACGTCTTGCTTGCTGGCTTTTCAGGAGTTACTAAGTTGCATAAGAGACCGTGTGTTCTAGCATCCATTAGAGAATTGTGGAAACATTTTTTACTTCATCCATGTCACTAACATTACAATACAGTTCAACCACCTTGATATATGATTCCTAATCCTCATTAGCACTATCAAATTCGTTAAATTTCCTAAGGCCGTCTTCATGTTATTTTTATTTTAGCTTTGCTAGTTGTGCGTCTCGTCCTGTGTACTGTGCAATGTTACTCATGTGTCCTTTGACAGCATCCGTGGCTGCCTTCTCTGTATTGGTTCACCCTTTCCTCTCATTAGCTCTCTCCCACCCTCTAAATTCTGTCATCTCGTAACTGTCAGTGCAGTTAATGATATTTGTTGACATTCTGGTTTGTACTTGTTGCCAATTTGTTGTGTCTGTACAACTATATATCAAATAAATAAAGGCATACACTCCGAGGAGAACTTAACTTGTGTATTCACTTTTCAGAGGGAGCTACAAATCAATGCATATACATAAGGTAATCAGACAAAAACTAGTCCTAAGGGCAGTCAATGTGCTGAAAGAAATAGATCTGTACACTACAGCCATCAATGTCGGTCAAAGGTGGGACGATGCTAAAAGCTAGAGATGGATGGAAGAAGGGAGATTTTCAGAGGCAGCAGTCAAGATGTTGAAGAGAAGATGACAGAAGATAAGAGAAGAGATTTGGCACTGAAAGGATTGTCTTCAGGAGATGACTATTATTCTTGTCTATCTATATACATCCATTCACAGATGGTGGGCATTCATCTCACAGATGCCCATAATCTATAAAAGAGCAGAGCAAGGTAAGCACAGCTTCCCTAATAAATCACAAGTGCAGGTGTACACGTCAGGTATATCTGAAGCCACTGCAGCTTGTCATTGATAGCAAACCCATGTCAGTGATGTTCAGGTGAAAACTTTCATCTAACACATGTTCTATCTCATTCAGAATGGAAATATTACATAGAACTTAGAATAGTACAGCACAGTAAAGGCCCTTTGGCCCACAACGTTGTGCTGACCCTTAAACCCTGTCTCCTATATAACCCCCCACCTTAAATTCCTCCATATACCTGTCTAGTAGTCTCCTAAATTTCACTAGTATATCTGCCTCTACCACTGACTCAGGCAGTGCATTCCACGTATCAACCATTCTCTGAGTAAAAAACCTTCCTCTAATATCGCCCTTGAACTTCCCACCCCTTACCTTAAAGCTATGTCCTCTTGTACTGAGCAGTGGTGCCCTGGGGAAGAGGCGCTGGCTGTCCACTCTATCTATTCCTCTTAATATCTTGTTCTCCTCTATCATGTCTCCTCTCATCCTCCTTCTCTCCAAAGAGTAAAGCTCTAGCTCCCTTAATCTCTGATCATAATCCATACTCTTTAAACTAGGCAGCATCTTGGTAAATCTCTTTTGTACCCTTTCCAATGCTTCCACATTCTTCCTTTAGTGAGGCGACCAGAACTGGACACAGTACTCCAAGTGTGGCCTAACCAGAGTTTTATAGAGCTGCATCATTACCTCGCTACTCTTAAACTCCCTTGACTTATGAAAGCTAACACCCCATAAGCTTTCTTAACTACCCTATCTACCTGTGAGGCAACTTTCAGGGATCTGTGGTTACGTATCCCCAGATCCCTCTGCTCCTCCACACTACCAAGTATCCTGCCAATTACTTTGTACTCTGCCTTGGAGTTTGTCCTTCCAAAGTGCACCACCTCACACTTCTCTGGGCTGAACACCATCTGCCACTTCTCAGCCCACTTCTGCATCCTATCAATGTCTCTGCAATCTTCAACAATCCTCTACACTATCCACAACACCACCAACCATTGTGTCATCTGCAAACTTGCCAACCCACCCTTCTACCCCCACATCCAGGTTGTTAATAAAAATCACAAAAACTGGAGGTCCCAGAACCAATCCTTGTGGGACACCACCAGTCACAACCCTCCAATCCGAATGTACTCCCTCCACTACGATCCTCTGCTTTCTGCAGGCAAGCCAATTCTGAATCCACCTGGCCAAACTTCCCTGGATTCCATGCCTTCTGACTTTCTGAATAAGCCTATCATGTGGAACCTTGTCAAATGCCTTATTGAAATCCATGTAGATCACATTGGGCCAGCTGGTGGCTCGATGATATCGGTGCCGGACCCAGAAGTGGAGGTTCCTGGGTTTGAAACCAGTCAGGTCCGCACCTGAGTATGCTATAAATCCGTGCCAGGTTGAGTGTTGAGATTGCAACTCGACCGCGTAAAATAAAGGGAAAATACTGCGAAAATGTCTGTGAGGAGTGGCGCGTCACACAGTCTCTCTTTCGCTCGCTCCATGCCTTGTAAAAAGCCATGAAAAAGACATCATCATGGACGCAGGCACGGACAAGCAGACGCGCGAGAACAGACACGCAGGCATGCAGATGCACAGACTCGCATGCACGCAGGCACACGCCAAAAAAAATCCATCTAGATCACATCCACTGCACTACCCTCATCCATATGCCTGGTCACTTCCTCAAAGAACTCTATAAGGCTTGTTAGACATGATCTGCCCTTCACAAAGCCATGCTGACTGTCCCTGATCAGACCACGATTCTCTAAGTGCCTAGAGATCCTCTCTCTAAGAATCTTTTCCTTTTTTTTGGCGTGTGCCTGCGTGCGTGCGAGTCTGTTCGTGTGCATCTGTATGTGCGTCCATGTGGGGGTCCATGATGATGTCTTTTTCATGGCTTTTACAAGGCACAGAGCAAAAGAGAGACTGTATGGCGCCACTCCTCACACAGACATTTTCACAGTATTCTTCCCTTTATTTTCGAGGTCGAGTTGCGATCTCGACACTCAACCCGGCACGGATGGAAAGCATACTCAGGAGCGGACCTGACAGGTTTCGAACCCCAGAACATCTGCTCCTGGGTCCGGCACTGATATCATTGTGCCACCAGCCAGCCCAACTAAGAATCTTTTCCAATGGCTTTCCCAACACAGATGTAAGGCTCACTGGTCTATAATTACCCAGACTATCCCTACTACCTTTTTTGAACAAGGAGACAACAGTCGCCACCCTCCAATCCTCCGGTACCATTACCGTGGACAACGAAGACATAAGGATCCTAGCCAGAGGCTCAGCAATCTCTTCCCTCACCTTATGGAGCAGCCTGGGGAATATTCCATCTGGCCCCAGAGACTTATCCGTCCTAATGTATTTTAACAACTCCAACACCTCCTCTCCCTTAGTATCAACATGCTCCAGAACACCAAACTCATTCATATTGTCCTCACCATCATCAAGTTCCCTCTCACTGGTGAATTCTGAAAAGAAGTATTCATTGAGGACCTCGCTCACTTCCACAGCCTCCAGACACATCTTCTCACCTTTATCTCTAATCAGTCCTACCTTCACTCCTGTCATCCTTTTGTTCTTCACATAATTGAAGAATGCCTTGGGGTATTCCTTTACCCGACTCACCAAGGCCTTCTCATGCCCCCTTCTTGCTGTTATCAGCCTCTTCTTAAGGTCCTTTCTTGCTTCCCTATATTCCTCAATAGACCCATCTGATCCTTGCTTCCTAAACCTCATGTACGCTGCCTTCTTCCACCTGACTAGATTTTCCACCTCACTTGTCACCCATGGTTCCTTCACCCTACCATTCTTTATCTTCCTCACCGGGACAAATTTATCCCTAACATCCTGTGAGAGATCCCTAAACGTCGACCACATGTCCACAGTACATTTCCCTGCAAAAATATCATCTCAGTTCACACCCACAAGTTCTAGCCCTATAGCCTCATAATTTGCCCTTCCCCAATTAAAAATTTTCCTGTCCTCTCTGATTCTATCCCTTTCCATGATAATGTTAAAGGCCAGGGAGCGGTGGTCACTGTCCCCCAGATGCTCACTCACTGAGAGATCTGTGACCTGACCCGGTGTGTTACCTAATACTAGATCTAGAAGGCATTTCCCCTAGTCGGCCTGTCAACATACTGTGACAGGAATCCGTCCTGGACACACTTAACAAACTCTGCCCCATCTAAACCATTGGAACTAATCAGGTGTCAATCAATATTAGGGAAGTTAAAGTCACCCATGATAACAACCCTGTTATTTTTGTACCTTTCCAAAATCTGCCTCCCAATCTGCTCCTCTGTATCTCTGCTGCTACCAGGGGGCCTATAGAATACTCCCAATAGAGTAACTGCTCCCTTCCTGTTCCTGACTTCCACCCATACTGACTCAAAAGAGGATCCTGCTATATTACCCACCGTTTCTGTAGCTGTAATAGTATCCCTGAGCAGTAATGCCACCCCTCCTCCCCTTCCCTCCCACCTATCCCTTTTAAACCACTGATATCCAGGAATATTGAGAATCCATTCCTGCCCTGGTGCCAGCCAATGTTCTGGAATGGCCACTACATCATAATTCTTTGTATGTATACAAGCTCTCAGTTCATCACCTTTGCTCCTGATGCTTCTTGCATTGAAGTACACACACTTTAGCCCTTCTACCTTACTACCTTTACACACTTTATTCTGCTTCTCTTTCCTCAAAGCCTTTTTATATGTTAGATCTGGCTTTCCTCCATGCACTATACTTGCAGTTCTTGCATGACCTTTCTCCTCTTCCACCTCACTCTGGTTCCCCTCTCCCTGCAAATCTAGTTTAAAACCCCCAGAGCAGCACCAGCAAATCTTCCCGCAAGGATGTTAGTCCCCCTTTAGTTCAGGTGCAACCCGTCCCGTCGGAACAGGTCCCACCTTCCCTGGAACAAGGCTCAATTGTCCAGAAGTATGAAGCCCTTCCTCCTGCACCAACTCCTTAGCCACTTATTTAGCTGCATTATCTTCCTTTTTCTAGCCTCTCTAGCATGTGGCACGGGTTGCAATCCAGGAGGTCCTTTCCTTCAACTTTGCACCTAACTCCCTAAACTCTCTTTGCAGGACCTCCTCCTTTTTCCTATACACGTCATTGGTCCCTACACGGACCACAACATCTGGCTGCTCACCCTCCTTCCGGAGAATACCGAGAACTCGATCCGAGATACCAGACGGGCACAGACCATCCACGATTCTTGATTTCTCCCACAGAACCTCTTATCTGTCCCCCTAACTATCGAATCCCCTATCACTACTGCTCTCCTCTTTTCCCTCCTTCCCTTCTGAGCTGAGGGTCCAGTCTCGGTGCCAGAGACGCAACCACTGCAACTTGTCCCTGGTAGGTCATCCCCACCAACAGTATCCAAAATGGTATACTTATTGTTGATGCGAACGGCCACAGGCGTGCTTTGCTCTTTCTGTCTATTCCCCTTCCTTCTCCTGACAGTCACCCTACTACATGTCTCCTGTCTTTTATTTCTGCCTCTGCCTCACGAATGATCCGAAGTTCATCCAGCTCCAGCTCCAGTTCCCTAACTCCGTTTGTCAGGAGCTGCAGCTGGATGCACCTTTTACAGGTGTAGTCATCAGGGACATGATGGTTATCATGTGCTCACCCTGACTTTCACATATAGTATTTGCCACTTATCAGTCCATGCTGATAATGGAATTTGCTTCAACTGTGTTTTGACTTTGCATTCATTTCAGGGAGCTAACATATTTCAGCTCTCTTCTCACCAAATATTCCCTTCAGAAAGCCTGTAACATCATCAAAGCTATTTGTGATGCCACGAAGCTCTCCACCTAAGATCCCACTGAGTAGGCAATGAATATAAAGGGTTGTATAATGAATGCAAGGGATTTCACCTCAGGTGGAACTCTGATGAGATGCCCACAACATAAATGCAGGTTCCCAATTTAGTGAATTAATTTAGTGAATGGAAAATTATAAGGCAAGAGGATGAAAAATCTATTAGAACTGTAAAAGGACATCTTTATTTATCATCATTAATAACAAGTAAGCAGTACTGTTACTTGGGAATATAATTGGTTTCCTGTCAGAAAATATATTTATAATTATGCCAATTATTTCTTATTACAGAAATGTAAATAAAATTAGAAAACCTCTCATAATTCAAGCAGTGTAAACCTCTGCAAAACTGCATGATTGTGATAAGATAACAATATCTCATTTGCACATAAGGTTAATTTATCAATGAGTTTTCACTGTGAAATCAACATATGGAAAAGTTCAGCTGTTATTACAATTTTTGGAGGATTAATTTATTTATTATTGGCTTAGTTGTTTGTAGCCTTCAGACGGGCGCTGCTTTGCATTAAACCTCTATTAGCATAAATTTAATTTGCTCAGGAATAACCTTGGAAATTGCACTGTCATTCAAGTGAGAATGCAATGACAAAATCATTAAAGAAAGTACATTATAATCAAAATTCTTGGAAAAGTTCCATTGTTTGGTGTAGCCAAATATTTCGGTCACTGGCCGTCTGCTATAAATTTCAATGGTCTGAGCACAAATGGGAAATGATCACTTTCTGAAGGTCGTTTGGGATGGCAAGTGGCCAAAGACTTCATTGTCTCCAAGACGTGTAATTGAGAGAAATGGGGGACCAGTGGGGGATGCACTGAAACACAGCACATTGATGGATGATGGGGTCTGAGAATATATTGGCATAGTGACAGATTGTTGGATGTGGGAGGGCGTGATAAAGACATTGCGTTTGAACTTTGGGTGGGAGGGAAGTATTTGGTGCAGTGACACATGTATGTGTAATGCACGTATTGGCAAAGATGAATGGTGGTTTTGGGGAGTCTGTGGAATACCAAAAGAGAAAAGGATGGATAGTGGCTTGGCATTCTCAAGGGATCAAGGCTTGGTATGCAGGGGATTGTGCATTAGTTGGTGGCAGGTTGGAAGGGTGTTGCGTTTGTAGGCGGATTGCTTGAACTGTGTTCACTCCAGCGATAACGTGATTCAAATTCTCTTTTAATACTACAAGAAAAAATGTTGCAAAGGGAACGGTATCATCTTGTGTGCTCACAATGAAGAAACAGCATCAGTCATCCATGGGTGACAGTCCAGAAGGATGGGAGATATAATATTTTAGTCCAGAAAAATAATCAATTCTGCTATGCAATTAAAACTATGGGAGGTGTTATGCTTCCTTCCTATGACATTACTTCATGTTGACTAGTGTAATGTCTGCTTCACTGTCTCCATTCTCTATGAATGAACCTTGATGGTAAAGCTCAGGAAGCTATTTGGTTCCAAGTATATTAACTATAAATCTGTTGTTACTTTCAGAGCGATAATGTGTTTCTAACCAAGTTACAATATTGTAATTACAATATTGTAAGTGGGCACGTGGCTAAGTGGTTAAGGCATTAGACTAGCGATCTGAAGGTTGTGAGTTTGAGCCCCAGCCGAGGCAGCATGTTGTGTCCAAGAGCAAGGCACTTAATCACACAGTGCTCTGCGACGACACTGGTGCCAAACTGTATGCCCTTCCCTTGGACAACATCGGTGTCCTGGATAGGGGAGACTTGCAGCATGGGCAACTGCCAGTCTTCCATACAACCTTGCCCAGGCCTGCGCCCTGGAGAGTGAAGACTTTCCAGGTGCAGATCCATGGTCTCGCAAGACAAACAGATGCCTTACTTTACAATATTGTAAACACTATTGTAGGTAAATTTTTTTGAGAAAGAACCCGCTCACTGAGCCAAATGGAACAATTTTATCACCAGATTTTGATCACCATTCCAATGGGGATGTGCACAGACAGTATCAATATCATTTGTTCATGTGAGTTTTGTGCAGCCAATTCAATCTTGCGAATGGTGGTTGGAAGTCATAACAGCAGGTGGTTAACATTATGTGCTGAGTTTTACTTGGTGTAACATGGTGATAAATAACGGAGATAAGTTACCTTTGTGGATAGGCTCATTAGATTCCCTGCTGAGAATACCCACCACCCACTGCATGAACTTTGCCCCTACAGAACTAGGTACTGATACACCTCGGGAAACTAATTATTTAAGATAGTGGAGAAAATTGATTTAGGAATAGCTTTTTTAATAGATGAACTGTCTTGTTCTTTTATCTTCACTTTTGATCAACATTAATTATTTTTAAGGCATTTTATTCTCTTGATTTTTTTAACCAACTTTCAAGTTTTAATGCTGGGCCTAGAAATGGCATGTTGTGAGGAACCAACATATGTATTAACAAATCCAGTAGTGTTTTGGTCAGACCCACAATTATCTGTTGATATCTACTGAGCATGTAAGATCAGAATCAGACACCAGGACCTTCACTTCACAATACAGACCATCGGGGAGCTCTGCAGTGCTCTGAGTAATGAACTTGGCACATCTGGATAGGACAGAGTGCTTCTTTTCAAGTGACGACTAACAGAATGATGTTTTCTTTCTGACATATTTTTCCAAGTAAGCCAGAGGACATCAGCAGCATTAGGTAGCCCAGAGAGCACACGTTTATTATTGAATTATCAAGCATTGTGATTGCAAGATGTAACATTTTCCTTCCACTTCCTCTTGAAAGCTGACATAAGCAAAACAGCAAACGCATCTTTCATGTGGGTGATGTAGTTGCCAGGAGTTCAAAGACTCACATATTGTGGCCATGTGGGCACCAGATTTCTTCACGGAAGTCCAATCTCATTTAAAACTGAAAGATGTCTTCTCTCAATTAACGTTTCAACGTATCAGGCCACAGAAGCACCAAACTGAACTTCAGTGGCTATGAAAACAGTGTTATATACTGCAAGGGTCCACGGTATCAGTGTTAAACAAAGAAAATAGGATGGATGGCCATTACATTGCAGGTTATCTTCTGGCATAAATATTGTCTGAATAATTTTTTTCTTTGAAGTTGTGATATCTACTTCATCCAAAAAGCAAAGAGATATGCCAATTTTTTTTAAAAACACATCTCATGACTAATATATCCAAATGTACAGCAAGACAACTTTAAATCTTTATTCCCTGCTCTAATTAAATCCCTGTGTCCCCATTTAATTGACAACATGTGTATTCCCTTTTTACCAATTATTGAACTGAATTGGCTGACATTTGAGCATGTAACAGTTCTTTTCCAAGTTTTCAGCCAGTAATAACAGCTGGGTGAAGCAGGTTCAATATGACATGCACTGTGACAGCTTGTGATAAATTTGTTAGTTTTCAGCCAAGGATTTGCATGTGGAGTGATTCTTTTAATCCTTAAATGACATTAGATATTTGTTCAACATCACTTAACAGGTTGTGTATCCTCTCTGCAGCCCTTTAAAGACAATAGCTCACATTTTTTGGTGACAATGATGATAAAACAATTGGTGTTCACCATCACTACCCTATAAAACTGACAGCAGCTTCAGGATTTCCATTCTTGCTTGGCTTACTGTAAAAACCCTGTGTTGCTCTTGTCTTCCACTGGTTCTGCTTCTAGCAGAGTAATCAAGAGAAATCAGATGGATTAACCTGAAATTCATCTGCAACCTAATCTGATTAGAGAATAAACTGAAATGTTATTGTTATTTGTTGTAAATTTTATGTGAGTTTTTGAAGCTATATCAAACCATAATTATCACAAGTTTATCTCTTTGGTCTGAAGAAAGTGTGTTTTCTTTAAGTGAATTATAACTCATATAAATATTTTATAATGTAATAAATGCAATTTATTTAATTTTTTGGAAAGTTTAATGATGTTTTGCATTCTTATCATTGATGCAGGTTACAATCCTAACATTTTAAAATCAGGTAAAGGGTAATTAAAATTCATTATTTCATTCATCATATTCAAAAGTCAAAGTTGAGTTTATTTGCCACAGGTGCATTGAAAAAGTTACTTGAAGCAGCATTCCAGACATCACATAAGAAGCACACACAAGAGTAGCAAATAATTAAACATGAATTATACATAATTTTTACAGGAAAGCACAATTAGAACAAAAAGAGCAATGTCCATTTTAGTGCTGAGCGACCAAGGTGGTAATAGTGTTGCTAAACTGCAGTGGTTAGGGTTTTGCAGTTGCTTCAAGAACCAAATGGTTGAAGATAGGTAACTATTCTTGAACTTAGTGGAGTGGGCCTATTCTTGAACTTAGGCTTATGACACAAAAAAGGCCTTTCATCCTATCATGTCTCCGCTGGTAGGGAAAAAAAAGTTTCCCATCCTAATCTCATTTTTCAATAGTAGGTCCATACATATTCAATCATGAGAAGATGCAAAAATGTCTTCTATCTCTACTGACACTTCACACAGTAAGTCCACCTCTATCTAGATGAAAAAGATCATTCAGCTGATTATTTTAAATCTATTACCTTTGTTTTTAGTGCCCTCTGCAAGGAGAAAAGCTCTTTCTTATTTATTCTGTTGAGTCTAATTTAATACAGTTCACTTAAGTCTTCTCTCAGTTTCATCCATTCCAAAGAAAACAACCCCAGCATTTCCAATATTTTTTGTTTGCATAGCTGCAAGTTTCTAGTCCTGGCAAAACCTTTGTAAATCTTTGCAGCACTCTCTCCAGTGCAGTCTCTTCTTTCCTGTAATATGGTGATCTGAAATGTATGCATTAATCAAGCTTTTTTGTACAGAGCTAACAATACCTTTTATACTCTGCCAATAAAGGAAAGCATCTTGTAAATCTTAAAGACCTGTCCTGCTGCCTTTAGGGATGTCTGGATGTTAGCTTAAAGTGTCTCTGTTCCTCAAACCAGTATCCTTGTTGAATATTCCCCTATCTTGTTATATCTTCCCAATTGCAGCAACTGACGCCAGAAGAAGGGGAATTTTTCAACATAGGGATTGTTAGGTCATAGACGGTTCCCTTCTGTTTGTGCATTTCTTTGCCACACGTCACTTTCAAATTGTCAGCTAATCATATCTGAACGACTGGCTAGTTTGAATTAATTCAACCACTGATATTTTAAACAGTTTATTATGGCTGGTCTGTAAGATGGTAATATGTTTTTCAGCTGTCTAAAGTGACTGAGAAGATAATGAAAGGTGAGTGTGTGTGAGTGTGTGTGTATGTACGCAGACACATGCAAGCATGTTCATGTATATCGGTAGCTGTGTGTTGGGAGGTGGTGATGATGATTCATATTGATACAGCTTTCATGCTGGAAGAAATTTCTCTTCATCTCAGTGCTGAACAGCCTGAGTGTGTAGAACTTGATTCTATACTCAGCAGAGGGAGTATCTTCACAGCACTCAGCCTATCGAGCTCCGTAAGAATTTTAATGTTTCAATGAGATCTCAGCTACTCAACTCCTTTTTGGATGGGAAACCCATCATCCTTGGAAGCAGGCTGTTTATTTTTGCAGCACTCTCTCTGTTTCAAGTATATCTGTTTTAGACTGAAATCCAAAATAGTACAGAATACTTTAGGCACAATATCATCAAGGTGCCCAATAGTTGTTGTAAGATTTCTTTATTTCTGACTTCAAATGCTCCTGTAACAAGCATCAACATAATATTTGACTTTCATCCAATGTATCCATGATCACTTTCAATGATTTCTGTAAAAGTAATCTCATCCCTTTGGATACCAGCATTACCTAATGTCTCATCATTTAAAAACTCCCTGCTTTTCCTGCGATCTGGAAGACTATGTAAGGATCTGGAGCAGCAGCTGGATGACCTTTGACTCATAAGGGAGAATGAGGCAGTCATAGATGAGAGCTACAGGGAGGTAGTCACACCTAGGCTGTCGGAAGCAGGTCGTTGGGTGACAGTCAGAGGGGGGAAAGCGGAGGTGAGCAGACAGGTAGTGCAGAGCACCCCTGTAGCCATTTCCCTGAATAATAAGTTTACCGTCCTGGATACTGTTGGAGGAGATGACCAACCAGGTGTGAGCCACGGTGGCAGGGCCTCCGGCACTGAGTCTGAGCTGGTGGTGCCGAAGGGTGGGACGGAGAAGAGGAGAGCTGTCGTCATTGGAGACTCTATAGTCAGGGGAGCAGACAGGAGATTTTGTGGATGTGAGAAGGACACCCTCATGGTTTGTTGCCTCCCGGGTGCCAGGGTCCGGGATGTCTCTGACCAGGTGCACGACATCCTGGTACGAGAGGGAAAGCAACCAGAAGTTGTGATACATGTTGGGACCAATGACATAGGCAGGAAGAGGGATGAGGTCCTGAAGTGTGAGTTTCAGGAATTAGGCAGAAGGCTGAAGAACAGGACCTCAAGGGTGGCGTTCTCAGGATTGCTGCCAGTGCTACGTGACAGTGATGGTAAGAATTGGAGGAGATGGCAGTTGAATGTGTGGCTGAGGAGGTGGTGCAGGGAGCAGGGTTTTAAATTTTTAGATCATCGGGATCTCTTCTGGGGAAGATGGGACTTGTACAGATTGGATGGGTTGCACCTGAACTCCAGGGGGAGCAATATCCTTGCAGGTAGGTTTGCTAGCATGGTTCAGGAGGGTTTAAACTAATTTGTGAGGGGGATGGGACCCAGAGCGAAAGAGCAGTGAAAGAAGTGCATGGAGTAAAGCCAGATCTAACATATAGACAGGCTTTGAGGAAAGAGAAGCAGAATAAACAGTGTAAAGGTAGTAAGGCAGAAGGGCTGAAGTGTGTGTACCTCAATGCAAGAAGCATGAGGAACAAAGGTGATGAACTGAGAGCTTGGATACATACATGGAATTATGATGTAGTGGCCATTACAGAGACATGGCTGGCACCAGGGCAGAAATGGATTCTCAATATTCCTGGATTTCAGAGCTTTAAAAGGGATGGGGGGGGGGTTGAAGGGGAGGAGGGGTGGCATTACTGGTCAGGGATAGTATTACAGCTACAGAAAGGGTGGGTAATGTAGCAGGACCCTCTTTTGAGTCAATATGGGTGGAAGTCAGGAACAGGAAGGGAGCAGTTACTCTATTGGGAGTATTCTATAGGCCCCCTGGTAGCAGCAGAGATACAGAGGAGCAGATTGGGAGGCAGATTTTGGAAAGGTACAAAAATAACAGGGTTGTTATCATGGGTGACTTTAACTTCCCTAATATTGATTGGCACCTGATTAGTTCCAAGGGTTTAGATCGGGCAGAGATTGTTAAGTGTGTCCAGGACAGATTCCTGTCACAGTATGTGGACAGGCCAACTAGGGGGAATGCCATTCTAGATCTAGTACTAGGTAATGAACCGGGTCAGGTCACAGATCTCTCAGTGGGTGAGCATCTGGTGGACAGTGACCACCGCTCCCTGGCTAACATTATCATGGAAAGGGATAGAATCAGAGAAGACAGGAAAGTTTTTAATTGGGGAAGGGCAAATTATGAGACTACAAGGCTAGAATTTGCGGGTGTGAATTGGGATGATGTTTTTGCAGGGAAATGTACTATGGACATGTGGTCGATGTTTAGAGATCTCTTGCAGGATGTTAGGGATAAATTTGTCCCGGTGAGGAAGGTAAAGAATGGTAGGGTGAAGGAACCATGGGTGACAACTGAGGTGGGAAATCTGGTCAGGTGGACGAAGGCAACATACATGAGGTTTAGGAAGCAAGGATCAGATGGGTCTAATGAGGAATATAGGGTAGCAAGAAAGGAGCTTAAGAAGGGGCTGAGAAGAGCAAGAAGGGGGCATGAGAAGGCCTTGGCGAGTAGGGTAAAGGAAGACCCCAAGGCATTCTTCAATTATGTGAAGAAGAAAAAAAATGACAGGAGTGAAGGTAGGACCGATTAGAGATAAAGGTGGGAAGATGTGCCTGGAGGCTGTGGAAGTGAGCGAGGTCCTCAATGAATACTTCTCTTCGGTATTCACCAGTGAGAGGGAACTTAATGATGGTGAGGACAATATGAGTGAGGTTGATGTTCTGGAGCATGTTGATATTAAGGGAGAGGAGGTGTTGGAGTTGTTAAAATACATTAGGATGGATAAGTCCCTGGGGCCTGACGGAATATTCCCCAGGCTGCTCCATGAGGCGAGAGAAGAGATTGCTGAGCCTCTGGCTAGGATCTGTATGTCCTCGTTGTCCACAGGAATGGTACCGGAGGATTGGAGGGAGGCGAATGTTGTCCCCTTGTTCAAAAAAGGTAGTAGGGACAGTCCGGGTAATTATAGACTAGTGAGCCGCACATCTGTGGTGGGAAAGCTGTTGGAAAAGATTCTTAGAGATAGGATCTATGGGCATTTAGAGAATCATGGTCTGATCAGGGACAGTCAGCATGGCTTTGTGAAGGGCAGATTGTGTCTAACAAGCCTGGTAGAGTTCTTTGAGGAGGTGACCAAGCATATAGATGAGGGTAGTGCAGTGGGTGTGATCTATATGGATTTTAGTAAGGCACTTGACAAGGTTCCACACGGTAGGCTTATTCAGAAACTCAGAAGCATGGGATCCAGGGAAGTTTGGCCAGGTGGATTCAGAATTGGCTTGCCTGCAGAAGGCAGAGGGTCGTGGTGGAGGGAGTACATTCAGATTGGAGGATTGTGACTAGTGCTGTCCCACAAGGATCTGTTCTGGGACTCTACTTTTCATGTTATTATTAACAACCTGGATGTGGGGGTAGAGGGGTGGGTTGGCAAGTTTGCAGATGACACAAAGGTTGGTGGTGTTGTAGATAGTGTATAGGATTGTCGAAGATTGCAGAGAGACATTGATAGGATGCAGAAGTGGGCTGAGAAGTGGCAGATGGAGTTCAACACGGAGAAGTGTGAGGTGGTACACTTTGGAAGGACAAACTCCAAAGCAGAATACAAAGTAAATGGCAGGATACTTGGTAGTGTGGAGGAGCAGAGGGATCTGGGGGTACATGTCCATAGATCCCTCAAAGTTGCCTCACAGTTAGATAGGGTAGTTAAGAAAGCTTATGGGGTGTTAGCTTTCATAAGTCGAGGGATAGAGTTTAAGAGTCGTGATGTAATAATGCAGCTCTATAAAACTCTGGTTAGGCCACAACTGGAGTACTGTGTCCAGTTCTGGTTACCTCACTATAGGAAGGATGTGGAAGCATTGGAAGGGGTACAGGGGAGATTTACCAGGATGCTGCCTGGTTTAGTGAGTATGCATTATGATCAGAGATTAAGGGAGCTAGGGCTTTACTCTTTGGAGAGAAGGAGGATGAGAGGAGACATGATAGAGGTATACAAGGTATATAGAGGAATAGACAGAGTGGATAGCCAGCACCTCTTCCCCAGGGCACCACTGCTCAATACAAGAGGACATGGCTTTAAGGTAAGGGGTGGGAAGTTCAAGGGGGATATTAGAGGAAGGTTTTTCACTCAGAGAGTGGTTGGTGTGTGGAATTCACTGCCTGAGTCAGTGGTGGAGGCAGATACACTAGTGAAGTTTAAGAGACTACTGGACAGGTATATGGAGGAATCTAAGGTGGGGGGTTATGCGGGAGGCAGGGTTTGAGGGTCGGCACAACATTGTGGGCCGAAGGGCCTGTAATGTGCTGTACTATTCTATGTTCTATGTTATATAGCCAGATATTTTTCACTTAATATTTTATGTGCATTTTTTCAGCTTGTCTCTATCACAGTGAAACTTTTTTACATCCTCCTCCCTATTTACAACTCCAATCTGCTGATCAAATTTGCAGATGACACGACATTGATCAGCCTTATTTCTAACGGTGATGAGACAGCCTACAGAGGAGAGGTTAACACCCTGACACAGTGGTGCCAGGATAACAACCTCTCCCTCAATGCCGAAAAACAAAAGAGCTGATGGCGGAGTACAGAAGGAAGGGAGACAGGTTCGCCCCGATCAACATCAAAGGGACTGCAGTTGAGAAGGTGAGTAGTTTCAAGTTCCTCAGCATACTTGTCACCGAAAATGTCACCTGGACTATACACACCAGCTGTGTGGTAAAAAGAGCACAACAGTGTCTCTTCCACCTCAGGTGACTGAAGAAATTCAGCAAGATCCCCCAAACCCTCAAGATTTTCTACAAGGGCACCATTGAGAGCATTCTGACTGGCTGTATCACCGCCTGGTATGGGAACCGCACCAACCTTGATCGCTGGGCACTGCAGAGTGTGGTACGGACAGCCCAGCACATCTGTGGATGTGAATGTCCCTCCAGTGAGGACATTTACAGCGGCAGGTGTGTAAAGAAGGCCTGGAAGATCATCAGGGACCCCAACCATAAACTGTTTCACCTGCTGCCATCTGGCAAACAGTATCACAGCATGAAAGCCAGGACCAACAGGCTATGGGACAGCTTCTTTCTACAAGCCATTAGACTTATAAATTTACATCTCTGTACATTGTGACAGAGTCATAACACAAAGATTTTTACTCCCTTATGTTGTGGGGTGGATTTAAGATTTAAATAAATTCAAATTCAATCCCATTCTAGTTCGTATCATCAGTGAACTTGAAAATATGATGTTTGTTCCCTTTCACAAATTCGTTGATAGCAATTGCATATATTTGGGGTCCAAGCACATATACCCACTAATAACAGCTACCAACCTAAGAAAAAAATATTCATTCTCTTTTTTAGCTATCTGTCCGAAAATTAATTTTCAGTCCTTGTCAGTATGTTACCCCCTCTTCTTGTATTCTAATCTTGTTGACCAATCTCCTGGGACTTCATTGAACACCATCTGCAAATCTAAGTATATCACATCTAATGGCTTCCCCTTATCTAGTCAAGCTTGAATAAGCTCCAATGGATTAGTTAAACTCATTTTTACTTTCATAAATCCATGCTGATTTCCCTCAGTTGTATTAGTCTTTTCTAGATACTCTCTTAAATTAATAACAACATTTTCCTATTTCTAATGTCAGGCAAACAACATGGCTGTTCCCTGTTTTGTCGGTCCCTTTGTTGTTAAATAGTGAGATCACATCGGCTGTTAATTTATTTTTACAGGGAGTTATATTTTATGAGCCCAGAAAGTAATGCTAATGATATTGATATTCCAAGATGGCGTTGGCAATATATGGCAATGTTTTTAGGCATCTCACTAAAGTACTAGATATTCTACTTGACCTGCTTCTTCTGAACTATAATTGCTGTAACCTTCAGCCCGTAATTTCCCTTTAAGAAGAGTACTTTTGAATGTCTATATGAACAAGTGATTTTACGATCTTCTGAAGGATTCAGCAAACTTGACTGTCCGGAATGCAGATACCACTCCCTGAGACAGGCCTCCCATCACCGGAAGAGAGGGCAAGAGAGATGGCCAGGTTAAAGTGCCGAGGCCTGAGAGTGGAAAATGAACTGGTGTTCAGCCTCACCACTCTTTGCCAGCCAGGATGCCCCATCTGAGACCGACGTGCCTGACACTTCCCCCTCTCACCTTGCTACTTCCATCAGGCGGGAGGTGCAGGAGTCTTGAGTCTCATGCCACCAGGTTCAGGAACAGTTGTTACCCTAAAACCAATGGGCTCTTGGACCTGTGTGGATGACTTCACTTGCCTCAGCAGTGAATAGACTACACAGCCTGTAGACTCACTTTCAGGGACAATGCCTTTGTTATGTACGGGGTTTCATAGATTCTATTGTATTTCTTTATTTTCCCGTGGGTGCCTGCAAGAAAATAAATCTCAAGGTTGTATAATGTATACAGTACGTACTTTGATAATAAACTTATAATTGAACTCTTAGAACTTTAAAAAAATTCAAAACATAATTCTACATGAATGACTGTAACAGTGATAATAGATTATATAATGTAGATGTCCTTCATAGCTTCAACTGTGCTCAGAAGATGGTGTTCTACCTTCTGAACTTGAAGTTTATGTGATGAAGTTCCTATAATTTCAGCGTGTAATCTAGGATAATATTTAAATTTAATAATGATGTCTTGAGATGCCTTTGGTTGAGATCCATTTGTTGCTAACCGTTCAGCTGGTGGGGATAGCTCCTTTCTTACCCTTCTTCCAAACATCTTTATCATCATATAATGTTACATTTGTGAAATCATATTTGTTCTGTTTCAAGAGAAGAATTCCCACCATCTAGTCCCTACACATGACTGGAGCCTCTTATCTCCTGTTCCAGACAGGTAAATCTACTCTGCACCTTCTCCAAGGGTTAATACCATTTCTAAAGCCCGGTGACTAGGTGCAGATAGAATAATCAGTGAATTGTAGATACTTCATGTAACCTTTTTATTTATAAAGCCAAGAATTTTACCAGCCTTTCCAATTGGCTCTGAATTTTTAAAAGAATCATATACACAGATCTGTGATTTACATCCATCTCAAATTATATCTTTGAATCTTCAATTTATAATGTATCATGTAGCTTCCATGAGCATGGAATTCAGAATCAGGTTTATTATCACTGAAACATGTCATGGAATTTGTTGTTTTGCAGCAGCATGCAAACAGTACAAAACATAGAAATTACATGAGTTATAAATAATAAATCGTGCAACAGATGAGCAACAAGGTAGTGGTGATGGGTTCGTGGACTATTCACAAATCTGACGGCAGAGCGGAAGAAGCTGCCCTTTAAACACAGGCTTTTGTGCTCATCCCCAGCCTCCTCCTCCACTTCCAATGGCAGTAATGTGAAGAGGGCATGTCTTGGATGGCAAAGGTCTTAATGATGGATGCTGTTTTTTTGAGTCACCGCCTCCTGAAGATGACTTCGATGACAGAGAGGATTGTGCCTGTGATGTACGTGGCTGTGTCTACAACCCTCTGCAGCCTCTTGTGCTCCTGTACGTTGGAGGCTCCATACTAGGCTGTGATGCAATCAGTCCGCGTGCTCTCCACTGTACATTTGTAGAAACTGAATTGAAGTGTTCTTCAACTAAAAAATCCTTGAGTTGCTTTTATGATTCTACATGACATCTTACTCTGTTTTAGAATTCAGTTCATACTTAACATCCTGTAGCATCACTGTGATAAAATGCGTTGTGCAATAACTTTAGGGTATGTCAGGATTGCATCAAGTATTGCCAAAGCAGGAAAGTAAACATCATTTCCAAAAGTCTTAACGTGATGCCAGATTTATGTTTCCTCTGGGAAAAATCTGTTCCTGGCAACCACTATCAATAAGAGTGTGTTTCATTTTATGATCTTCTCAGAACAGCAGGCAGTAATTCAGATATTTCACACAGAAATGTCGTGAACTGTTGCTTCTACTTATGTGGAGCATGACCTATCCTGCTCAGGAAGAAAACCCACCATATAGACAGTTGGTTCCTACTGCAACTTCTGCTTCTGAAGTCGGGTCAAAATAGCAGTCCAGAAAACTGTGAGAAACTTGAAATAGTTTTATGGCTTACCTTAGATCACATGATTCTGTGTGATACATGAAAACTTATTACCTACTTTAAAGACAGTTTGATGTTTCTTTTCTTTTGATGGCAGAGTGGATGGCCAGCAGTGAAGCATTGCCAGTTCTGGATATCAAATCACTGGACTTGAGCAGACAAGGGGTAATAACATGCAGCTTGAATGATGGTTATTTCAGTCCATAGCGTAGGTCCACAGCAAGAACTTTCTGGAATAATTGAAAATGATGCTACATATAGTATATGGAATTATATCAGCAGCTTGTCAGGAGTTAATTTTCATGGACCTTGGTTTAAGGCATATTGTTAAGATAATTAAGGGAGCTTTACTGGCCAAAAGTATTTAGAATTGAGACAGATGCAGAACGAAGACGTATCAAACTGCTCCATTTCCTCAGCATCTGATTCTCTTGAAAATATTATCCGAACAGAACGTAAAGAAGGCACATTACCATTAAAAATTAGCTTTTTTTAGGTAGCTAAGCAAGCAGTGGCTTAGATGCATTCCATGCCACCAAGGAGAATCAGGACATGTTGGATAAAAGAGACTGTAGACGAGAGGGAAGTTGCTGATAATGACGGCATCAACATTCAAGCACAAGTTGGAAAACGTGGTGTTTTGGAAAAAAAAATCAGTGCTGTCTCACATAGAATGTTGTGCAAATTGTACAAAGATTATACACAACATGTGGTCTAATAGACCCTACAGTATAAAAAATTTACTGCAGCACTTCCTGGAGGAATCACTAATGGAATTCAGAAGAGTCTGTGCATCTATTATGGTATAAGAGGGGTACACATTAAATATCCTCAGATTTGTTGTTAATGAGAATTTATTTAAAAAAATTAATTGTTTGTCTCTATTTCTTTTAATATTTCAATAAAAGTAATATTTAATCAGAAAAGAATATATTACATTACGAGCCAGTTTCAATGTTAATGTTTTTCCAGGGTTTGTTGCTTTTAAAATGCTACTCTTGTAAAGATGACATTCTTAATTCCACACCAATGATGTTTTTCTTCTCCCTCTGGTTGGTCAAGCATATTCAACCAAATTAAATTCCAAATGGCTGAAAGCATTTTTTTTTGGTGATCTTTCATTTGTGAAAGTAGCATTTGTATTAGAAATAATTTTGGCAACTCATAGCTTTTAAAATACTTACATTCACTTTGTGAGAGGGCTACTTTGTAGAATGTCCTTTGACAAATCTTATTCCTGTTAATTAAACAAATGGTTCATTGCTTGCATCTTAATAGGCAAAACCATTTTGCCTCTCACTAAACAGATTCAATTTTGCACAGAGGGCTTAGTGTTTTACACAGCAACTTCTGCACTTGTGGCATCTGAAGCTGCTTTGTGGGATGGTGACGTCAATCATACTGCAGACTGCCACGACGCTACAGTGATCACAGCCAGCAGATTTTAACCCTTGAGGATCATGCTACCATTTCTCCAGGGCAATGAATAAAAAGGAGTTTTATTGGCCATTTCTCGCATTGATGTTTGTGGAACCTTGCTGTGCACCAGTTAGTGACCAGTTTTCTCTCATTGGAACAGTGCATTGGAACACTTCAAGAGCAATTAATTATTTCACAAGACTTTTGGATGTCTTGAGCTTCTGGGAAATGCTCCATCAATTTGAAGCTTTCGAATCAGTAACTTACTGTCATCCTTGGCCAAACTACTCAATAATCACATTTGTAAAGCAAATATTTTATTGATGCCTTCTAGTAGTTTAAAAAAGTCTGGACTGAATAAAAGAAGAACAATTTTGGAGTTGTTACATTTTGATTAAAGTCCATGCATTCTAATGCCTAAAGCATCAGTGTGAGTGATTGTGGCCACAGCCTCAACAGTATTGGGCTAGTAAGTTGTGGAGTGACAGAGTTCCCATTCATACTTATTATAGCATAGATGGAGGCCATTTGTATTGCTCGGCAGAACAACCTACTTGACCCATTCAGTCCTATTCTTCTTCCTTTTCACCCATGTTGCCTCGCATATAATTGTCTCTCACACGGACAGTAGTATCTCTTTTAGATTCAATTGCCACTTGCTGACACTAACGGACAATTTTTAGCTACCAGTTACCAGCTAGTTTTGGTATTGTGGAAGGAATCCTGAGCAACCAGAAGAAGCCTACATAGCCAACAGGAGAAGGTAGAAGCTCCATAAAAACAGCATTTGAAGTCAGGTTCAAACCTAGGCCTGCAAAGCTCTTAGGCATCCACTTCCTCTCCACCATGTGATCCAAGCAACTGCAGAAAGGAGGGGCAGTGGCTGGCCAAAGCCAGGTTTCAGTGCAGTTCTCTAGACCAAAAGGCGTCTGAGCCAGTAGAAAGGTACCTGTGGGGAGAGGGGTGGTGGAGGCCTAGTAAGCAGGGCTGGAGATGGGAATTGGGATGGGTGAGTGCTGCAGTGATCACCCTGATGATGTAGTAGGTCGAGTTATTTCTATTGGCCCAGAAGATCAGTCTAGCTTCTGCTCTTCCCTGCCCTGCAATCATACCATGCACACCCTGGCCAGGCAAATATCTCTCCATTGCCCATAAAACCCAAAATGACAATCACTTCCTTCGATTCCAGAAATGGATATTGAAATCCATAAAATGAGGTCATTCAATGTAAAATTGTTGCTATTACCAGTTCCATTTATCTGCCTTCTCTCCACAGCCTTTCACATTGCCCTCCAGTTAATTATCCATTCTGAATTGGTTTAATGACCATTTGTAGCCAAGTATGACACATTCCGAAAAGTTCCTTCAAATTGTGGAGGATGAGAGGTGACTTGATAAAGATGTATAAGATTATGAGAAACATAGATTGAGTAGATAACCAGAGACCTTTTCCCATAGTATACATGGCTTATACCAAGGGGTCATAATTTTAAGTTGATTGGAGGAAAGTATGGGGGGGGGGGTAGGTGTTAGTGTTAGGTTTTGTCGCAGAAATGGTGGGTATGTGGAATACACAGCCAGGCTGTAGCTAGAGCCAGATACATTAGCTTCATTTGAGAATCTCTTAGATAGGCACATAGATGATAGAGAAATGGAGGGCTATGTAGGAGGGAAGGGTTAGATTGATGTTAGGGTAGGTTGAAAGATCGGCATAACATTGTAGACTGGAAGGCTGGAATTGCACAGTAGTATTCAATGTTATAAATCTAGAAATCAGGGGTTGGCCATATTTCAGGAATTGGATCAAGGATTTTTACTGGTTCTTAATAGGTTAATCAATATTATAGCACTGAAATTAAGCTCTTGATACCTAATTTTCAACTTTGCCTCTTTTGGATAGGCTGTCTCAAGCAGATTGACTATAGATGGTTCTGTATGGATCTGCTGGCTGTCAGCCTTTTTGCAGTTCATTTCAGCATGGATTCAAAAGTACGCTTGGCCAAATGTGGGCTTAAAAAGATTAGCAGGATATCTGACCTCTCATCCTGCTATTGGACTCACCATCTGGTCCCTCAGCTCTGCACCAAGGAGAGCTAGCATTAAATGCAGTTGTCAACTCTATGCGAAGATGTACCTGCAGAAGAGTATTTGTGCTATTTTATGACATCCTATTGTGTTTAATTGTTTGCTAATATTGCATCATGTTTTCAAATAAATTAATTTCAATTAAAAATATTTTTATAGTTTTTATTATGTTAAATATTTAAATATACTTGAGCAGTAAATCTGTAGTACTTAAAAAAAAATCTCAAAAACCCTTGATTACAGGAATCCGTCCACCAGGGTGAGTTTGAACAATAGATTCAGTATAATCCCACGCAACACTTCCACCCGAAATGAAATGAATATAGTCTTACACAGCATCTATTCTGTCACCTCTTGCCACCACATTCCTTCCAGATAAGGCAGCAATTCACCTGAAATTCTCCCTTCTGAGTACATACTGTTTTTGATGTTCACATTGTGACTTCCTCTAACTTAGAGAAACGAAGCATAGATTGGGTGATGGCTGTGGAACACCTGCACTCAGTCCACTAGAGTGAATCTGAGCTGCTTGTTGCCTGCCGCTTAATTCTCCATCACTCTCCCACTCTGATGCTTTTGTCTGTAAGGTCAAGGCCTAACACAAGGTTAAGCAACTGCACCACATTTGTGCATATTGCAAACTTCAAGACTCAATGATGAATTCTCCGATTTTAAATAACATACTCTTATTCTCAGTTTTTATCAGAACTGGTTATTTCTGCCCGTCATCATTCTGGCGTAGACTTTCTAATTTTTTTTGTATAGTCTAATCAGCTGATTGTGCCCAACAGTCATCGATTGGCAACATATTACATAGGTAATCTTGTTATTTTAATTATATTTAAATATATACACTGTGTATGTTCATGGTCTTCTGCTGCTGTAGCCCACCTGCTTCAAGGTTCAACATGTTGTACATTCAGAGATGCTCTTCTCCACACCATTGCTATAATGCCTGATTATTTGAGTTACTGTTGCCTTCCTGTCAGTTTGAACTTGTCTGGTCTTTCTAATGGATTGCTTTCATTAACAAGGCATTTCACCCACAGAACTGTTGCTCACTGGATGTTATTTTGTGTTTGCTTTTTTGCACCATGCTCTGTAAACTCTAGAGACTGTTGTGTGTGAAAATCCCAGGAGATTAGCAGTTTCTGAGATACTCAAACCACCCTGTCTGGCTCCAAAGATCATTCAATGGTTAAAGTCACTTAGATCACATTACTTCCCCATTCTGACATCTGGTCTGAACAACAAATGAACCCCTCTGCATGCTTTTATGCATTGAATTGATGCCATGTGACTGGCTGATTAGATATTCTCATTAACCAGCAGGTTTGCAGGTGTACCTAATAAAGTGGCTGCTGATTGTATTTTTAAGTGAAAGGCTCTAAATTTGTTAGGCAGTGGAATTCGTTGGTAAGAAAAGCATCAACTTATCCCATTACATCCATAAAAATAGGTATTAAGGTTGTGTGTTAATCTGACTAAATATCAACATTCCTCAGACATATTTTGGTCGCACACAGTAGTGTCCTTCAGTGTTGATCTCTGAGTCTGGAGGTCAGTGAGACGGTTTCTTATTCAGAATACTCCCAGCAGTTCATATGCCAATTAAACTCCACTTACACCATCTACAGTTGGTAGTGGCATGTTTGAGTAGTGGTGGTGCACGTGCTGATGGGAAGAAGGGGAAGGAAAACAAGCCACTGCATAGACTTCCCTCAAAATTATCGGAACAACATGCAGATTGTGAAGTTTTTGATGCAATACACACATGTTCATCCCGGAATATTAAGGACCGGCTGTTCTGCAAAAGCTGTCAAATCAGAATATTGCCCAGACATTTATAAAGGGGTCTCCGGACACCCTTGGGCTTTTTTAAAATTCAAAGGATCCCAATGGGAATTTGCTTGAAGCAAATATGGTCCTACCTTCCTCAGATCCCACTGCTTCTCTAACATAGATCCCTCTGGTAACACCAACTACATCCCTCTGTAAGTTTGTACCTCCAGGCTTTGGAGTTAGAGCCACTTGAAACCCAAGGACAGAGGAAGTTCTAATATAAGACCTCCTGTCTGAGTACTGTTGGGGGCGGGAGATAGCCTGCCTGGGGGAAGCAACAGTGGCCATGCCTCTGGCACAGAGTCCGGCCCTGTGGCTCAGAGGGGTAGGGAATGGAAGAAGGCAGCAGTGAAAGGGTGCTCTATAGTTAGGGGGTCAGACAGGTGTTTCTGTGGACACGGAAAAGAAACACAGATGTTAGTTTGCCTCCCAGGTGCCAGGGTCTGGGACATTGCTGATTGTGTCCATGATATCTTGAAGTGGGAAGGAGAAGAGCCAGACGTCGTGCTACGTATTAGTACCAACGACATAGGTAGGAAAAGGGAGGAGTCCCTGAAAACAGACTACAGGGAGTTAGGAAGGAAGTTGAGAAGTAAGACCTCAAAGATAGTAATCTTGGGATTATTGCCTGCGCCACGCGACAGTGAGTATAGGAATAGAGTGAGGTAGAGGATAAATACGTGGCTGAGGGATTGGAGTGGGGGGTCAGGGATTCAGATTTCTGGATCATTGGGACCTCTTTTGGAGCAGGCATGACCTGTACAAAAAGGATGAGTTGCACTTGAATCTGAGGGGGACCAATATCCTGGTGGGGAGGTTTGCTAAGGCTACTGGGGAGAGTTTGAACTGGGATTACTGTGGGGTGGGAACCAAACTGAAGAGATGGAGGAAGGGGCTGTTGGCTCACAAATAGAGAAAGCTTGTAGAGAGTGCGAGAGCGAGGATAGGCAGATGATAGAGAAGGGATGCGCTCAGACCAATGGTTTGAGATGTATCTATTTTAATGCAAGAAGCATCATGAACAAAGCAGATGAGCTTAGAGCGTAGGTCAGTACTTGGAGCTATGATGTTGTGGCCATTACAGAGACTTGGATAGCTCAGGGGCAGGAATGGCTACTTAGAGTGCTAGGCTTTAGATGTTTCAGAAAGGACAGGGAGGGAGGCAAAAGAGGTGGGGGCGTGGCACTGCTGATCAGAGATAGTGTAACGGCTGCAGAAAAGGAGAAAGTCATGGAGGGATTGTCTACTGAGTCTCTGTGGGTGGAAGTTAAAAACAAGAAGGGGCCAACAACTCTACTGGGTGTTTTTTAAAGACCACCCAATAGTCACAGAGATATCAAGGAGCAGATAGGGTGACAGATTCTGGAAAGGTGTAATAATAACAGGGTTGTTGTGGTGGGAGATTTTAATTTCCCAAATATTGATTGGCTTCTCCCTAGAGCAAGGGGGTTTAGATGGGGTGGAGTTTGTTAAGTATGTTCAGGAAGGTTTCCTGACACAACACACACACACACACACACACACACACACACACACACATACATACATATATGCCTACAAGAGAAAAGGCTGTACTTGATCTGGTATTAGGAAATTAACCTGGTCAGGTGTCAGGTCTCTCAGTGGGAGAACATTTTGGAGATAGTGATCACAATTCTATCTCCTTTACCACAGCATTGGAGAGATATAGAAACAGACAAGTTAGAAAAGCATTTAATTGGAGTAAGGGGAAATATGAAGCTATCAGGCAGGAAATTGGAAGCATAAAATGGGAACAGATGTTCTCAGGGAAATGTACAGAAGAAATGTGGTAAATGTTCAGGGGATATTTGCGTGGAGTTCTGCATAGGTACGTTCCAATGAGACAGGGAAAGGGTGGTAGGGTACAAGAACCATGGTGTACAAAGGCTGTTGAAAATCTAGTCAAGAAGAAAAGAAAAGATGAAAGGTTCATAAAACTAGGTAATGATAGAGATCTAGAAAATTATAGGGCTAGCAGGAAGATGCTTAAGAATGAAATTAGGAGAGCCAGAAGGGGGCATGAGAAGGCCTTGGTGAGCAGGATTAAGGAAAACCCCAAACATTCTACAAGTATGTTAAGAGCAAGAGGATAAGATGTGATAGAATAGGACTAATCAAGTATGACGGTGGAAAAGCTTGTATGGAACTGGAGGAGATAGCAGAGGTACTTAATGAATACTTTGCTTCAGCATTCACTATGGAAAAGGATCTTGGTGATTGTAGGGATGACTTACAGCGGATTGAAAAGCTTGAGCATGTAGACATTGAGAAAGAGGATGTGCTGGAGCTTTTGGAAAGCATCAAATTGGATATGTTTCTGGGACCAGACGAGATGTACCCCAGGCTACTGTGGGAGGTGAGGGAGGAGATTGTTGAGCCTCTGGCAATGAACTTTGCATCATCAATGGGGACAGGAGAGGTTGCAGAGGATTGGAGGGCTGCAGATATTGTTCCCTTTTTCAAGAAAAGGAGTAGCAATAGCTCAGGAAATTATAGACCAGTGAATCTTACTTCAGTGGTTGGTAAGTTGACGGAGAAGATCCTGAGAGGCAGGATTTATGATCACTTGGAGAGGCATAATATGATTAGGAATAGTCAGCATGGCTTTGTGAAAGGCAGGTCGTGTCTTATGAGCCTGATTGAATTTTTTGAGGATGTGACTAAACACATTGATGAAGGTAGAGCAGTAGATGTAGAGTATATGGATTTCAGTAAGGCATTTGACAAGGTACCCCATGCAAGGCTGATTGAGAAGGTAAGGAGGCATGGGATCCAAGAGGAAATTACTTTATGAATCCGGAACTGGCTTGCCCACAGAAGGCAAAGGGTGGTTGTAGATGGGTCATATTCTGCATGGAGGCCGGTGACCAGTGGTGTGCCTCAGGGATCTGTTCTGGGACCCCTACTCTTTGTGATTTTTGTAAATGACCTAGATGAGGAAGTGGAGGGATGGGTTAGAAAATTTGCTGATGACACAAAGGTTGGGGGGTGTTGTGGATAGTGTGGAGGGCTATTAGAGTTTACAGTGGGACATTGATAGGATGCAAAATGGGCTGAGAAGTGGCAGATGGAGTTCACCCAGATAAGTGTGAGGTGGTTCATTTTGGTAGGTCAAATATGATGGCAGAATATAGTATTAATGGTAAGACTCTTGGTAGTGTGGAGGATCAGAGGGATCTTGGCATCCAAGTCCATAGGACACTCAAAGCAGCTGCACAGGTTGACTCTCTGGTTAAGAAAGCATATGGTGCATTGGCCTTCATCAACTGTGAAATTGAGTTCAAAAGCCGAGAGGTAACGTTACAGCTATATAGGACCCTGGTCAGACCCCACTTGGAGTATTGTGCTCAGTTCTGGTCACCTCATTACAGGAAGGATGTGGAAACCATAGAAAGGGTGCAGAGGAAATTTACAAGGATATTGCCTGGATTGGAGAACATGTCTTATGAGAACAGTTTGAGTGAACTTGGCCTTTTCTCCTTGGAGTGGAGGAGGATGAGAGGTGACATGATAAAGGTGTATAAAATGATGAGAGGCATTGATTGTGTGGATAGTCAGAGACTTTTTCCCAAGGCTGAAATGGCGAACATGAAAGGGCACTGTTTTAAGGTGCTTGGAAGTAGGTACAGAGGAGATGTCAGGGGTAAATTTTTTATGCAGAGTGGTAAGTGCGTGGAATGGGCTGCTGGCAACATTGGTGGGGGCAGAAATGAAAGGGTCTTTTAAGAGACCCCTGGATAGGTACATGGAGCTTAGAAAAATAGAGGGCTATGGGTAACCCTAGATAATTTCTAAAGTAAGTACGTGTTCGGCTCAGCATTGTGGGCCGAAAGGCCTGTATTGTGCAATAAGGTTTCTATGTTTCTAAGACACTGTTCCCTACCCATCCCATTTTTCGCTGGCCTTCCAGGGAATATGGAAGTTCTTTTTCTTTAGAAAATGAGTTTCTAAAGAAATGGCTGAATCATGGTGAATATGCTTTGCAAATCTGTGTAGTGAATAAGAGTTAAAAATATATATTTTGGAAAGATATGATTTGCCAGAAGTCCATTTGCCTTTAACATATTTGTGCATTCTGAATATACTGAATTGGCTGTGTTAGCAATGATAGCCTTTCTCTGGAGGGTAGCAAACTAAAGTCTTTACAAATGTAGTGGTCAGCACAGGGATATGAGCCAAGGAACAGGCTCTACCACAGTGTGTGTTCAGGGTTGGAGATGAGGCCTTATGCTACTAACTCTCCACCAGATATCGTCGGATACCTAAGCAGGGAGAAGATACTGGGCCAGGATTTTGATATAGCAATATGAAATTTGCAATCACTGTTTTTGGAAAATGGTTAAATTTCTAAGGGAAATTAGGCCAGGCTTGGGTACAAATTTACAGAGGAAAGTAGAACAACGAGGTTGGATTTTACTTGAGGGCTATCAAAGGGCAAATAGGTTTCAATATGAACAAAATAAAGAACTGTATTAGAAACAAAAATTAAAGGGGTCTGAAAAGTTCCAAGGATTTATTTGGCTCTGTACATTTTGTATATAAGCAGTGCGAAGTTACAATAAACAGAGCAAATAGGATGCTCAATCAAATTCACAAACAGCTGAACTCAATCCGAGATTTTTCAAATTCTGCATGGTTTCTGGCTGGAACACATGTTGCAAATTTTAGCTTCTGAGACATAAAGAAAACATAAGGTTGGCTCGGGAGGGGGGAATGAGGCTGAAACATTGTGTCAATAGTGACGGCCGTCAGGGGTAACACTGATAAGACTCTTCAATCTCAGAAGAGAGCAGATGGGAAAGGATACTTAATGGAGCAGAAAAAAAAAACAGGGAAAGCGAGTAACACAGGGTTCTGTTTATCACAGCCAACAAAAGAGTTTTCCTGTGAAATGAAAGTGATCAAGGGGAAGACTTTGATGTAGGCCCTGGATTCATTTTTGGAGCAGTTAGATTTTTTAATAGAAAGAAAGAAGGGCTTATATTCTGGAAAATGACTAAAGTGGGACCTCAGGTTTTCCTTGTCCAAATCCATTTTGTGAAGCTTAATTTAAGCAACATGTTTAATCTGCCACTCACACTGTTGGCTGTCAGTACTGTAGTCATTGCAAGAGGAGATCAGAATTAACATTGCTGTTGGAATTTTCAAACCAAAAGTTGCAAACTCGTTTCATTTCTTAGGTCTTTCCCACTGGTATGTGCACATAAAGTAAGCAGGGTGACAGGATCTATGTTATATACAGTACTGTGCAAAACTCTTTGGCACATATATTTAGCTATGTTGCCTAAGACTTTTGCACAGTACTGCATTTGTCAATGTGGAGTGGAGAGCAAGTTTGTAAACCTGGAGCAAAAGGCATTGGGATTGGTGAGGGTGGAGCACTGCAGGAGGGGTGTGGGACAAGTGTCAGAGAAGGAATGTAGGGGGTGAGGTGTGGCACGTTTGCAGACTCATCCAGCCCTGAGACACTAGGCAAAGTCATTTGATTCCAAGAAATTGGTTTATTGATCATTACAGAATGTCTCTGTGGTGCTTCCCGCTCCCTCCCCTCTCCCTTCCCCTTTTCCTAAACATGATTCCCCGCTCCCTGCCCCCCCGCACTCTCAGCCCACAAAAGAGACCCATATCAGGGTTATCATCACTCATATATGTCACGAAATCTGTTTTATTTTTTGCAGCAGAAGTAAAGTGCAATACATTAAATTTTTTAAGTATTATGCAAATGTATCAGGCACCCTAGCTATGCATATATGTGCCCAAGATTTTTGCACAGTACTGTATTTCCTTCAATTGCTAAAAATACAATATAATCTCTCATCTTTTTCTTTTCTCGTGAAAATATGTTCCTCTCTTAACCCAATCTTTCCATCCCTTCAGTCATTCTAATTACATTCTACTTCATTCTGCGCCAATTCTTTACTAATGCTGGTGCCATGGTGCTCACTGGGTGTGATGGTGCAGTGGTTAAGCCAGACCTCTAGACCATTGACCCAGAGATTGACCAAGTGGTGCCAAGGCAGCTGAGGATTTTAAATTTCAATACTTACTAACTCGAGATTTTTCTTTAATAGGAAGCACAGAACTACTGCATGGTCTTAAAGGCCCTTTATTTCACTTAAATCTATCAGCGAAGAAAATTTGCCATCCTAAACCAATGCATGACTCTGGAGGACCAAAGCCCCTTCGATACAGTTTGTGTTGCTACTGCCTAGCTTCAGCAGCTGCAGTTTGATCCTGACATTGGTTGCTGTTCGTGTGGAGACTGCATGTTCTTGACCCAGCCTCCTGAGTTTCTCCTACATGCTCTGGTTTTCTCCTGTAACAGTAGGTTAATTGGCCAGGTAGGTGGCTGGCAGCAGGATCAACAGAGAATTGATGGGAACGTGAAAGGGAATGGTTTTCAGGGGAGTAAGGGGGGAACAGGACTGATGGGACTGCTCTGAGATGGATCAGATGACCTCAGATATCCTAATGAAATATGAGAATTATTAGGATTTAATAACAATTAATGCTGACAATGAAAAATGTAGTCTATATACCATGAAGGAATAGATCATTAAAAATCTGTTATAAATACACTAAAGGGTTTTGCTAATTGAATTATTCAGTCATAATTAATAATCGTCCATACACTTAAAGGTTAACATTAATAAGACTGCACATATTTGTCTATTTACAAGATCTACAGGCTTTTGATGATGTAAACAAATCCCACTGTTTGCTTTGCATTTATCTTCTTGTAAACCAAAATCCTTTTTGAACTGGAGCCTATATGTTTGCCATCCTTTGGTTTTTACTTCCTTGTTAATTCTCTATCTGATCTTATATCTGCTATTTCTTACAGTTGTTCAAATGGTGAAAATAGGGATCTATTGTGTCTTCCAGCTTTGTGCAGAATGAGTGAGTCCATCACACATTAGAAGCTCTCTGTACCAGGATCCAAACCGTGTGGTTGCAATTAAGGAGTCCTCTCATCAGGAAAAGGAGAGTACACGAAGAGAGTCCACAAAGAGAGTACACGATCCATAGCTCAGCACCGAGCCGGGTAAATAGCATGGAGCAACAGACTGAACCGGCCCGTCTTTCCCCCTGACCTTTTCAATCTGGCCTGGCGCCTAAATTGACCTCCAAACATTGGGTTCAATCGCCTCGATTATGTGGGCAGAATACTTACCCAGACACCTTCTGATGAAGAATGGTAAATCTTCCTAAGGAAACTTGCATAAGGCACAAGCTGAAATGAAAATTGAGAAATTATAGCGTTTATTTAAAGGTTTAATTCAAAGAATTCCAGTTGTTAGGCCACAAACAGGATGGCAGTATCAGCACAGCTGCTCTTTCCATCTGCCGTGTACCGAACTGATCAGGGGTCACACTGCACCGTGATGCCAATCAGTAGATGAAGGAACAGGGAAAACATGTGTGGGAATGAAAGGTGATACTTCTGGAACTGGAGTTTGGTTTAACTATACAAATTCTCCTTTTTTAATTCCAGATGATGTGAATTAGCTATCGAATTGGGAGGAGAAGTAATTCCAAGTCTGTGGTAGGAGGGCTGTGGCTCTAGGGAGGGCCAAGCCAATGGGCTTCAGCAGCTGTGAAGAGGGCTTGTAGTGGTTTCTCCATGTGTGCTACTAAATAAGGCTAATTGTAAAGGCCAGATGGAACAGCACTGAGTACAGACTCCATTCATAAACACCAGTTATAGTGGTAAAACAATGTTTTATTCAAAGAAGCAAACATAAAACCTATCTCTTGGTAATGGTTATCTGTTCCATTAAGACACTTGTGACCTGAATGGCAGCTGTGGCATAAGTAGAACCAGATTTTGCATCAAATAATTAATGAGCTAGAACTGTAATGAGATCAGTAGTCCAAAACTTTCAATTTGCTTGAATGGTCAAATGACATTTGTTTATTAGATATAAATGTCTGTAAATAATGCATAGTTCATTCGCATTTCATGGTGGAGAATATGGGATTAGTGATATCCTCATGATAATTGTTGGTCTTGTTGTCTTTGAGGAGATCATGAGGTTTGAAGGTGTTGCCAATTAAGGTTAGACCACTGTTTTGGATCTTAACAACAGTACTCTATACGGTACTGTAAATCCACAGGGCTGCAGTGGCAATAGTGATGAAAACACTTAGAATGTACACTGACCAGACGGAAGACTTTGTTTTGATGTTGTGACAAATGGAATTAGCACTGTTTAGTTATGAGCTGCCAAATGCAGATGGTAAGTGATTTCACAATGCTGAGCATCAATGGTATCAGTCAGTACACGTCTAGATAAGATGCTGGTTCATGATCAAAAGAGTTTTGAAATAAGTTAAACAGTCTGGAGTAGCCTCGTTTCTGAACTGGCGGTGATGGGAAGTATAGAGAATGTAATTCAAAGGACTATTTGTCATATCTTGGAATGATAATGATTTGTCTCCAATAACCATGGCTATGTTATCTGTCAAAATAACATATAAGATGAGATACAAAAAGATTCTTTGTATTGCCCCATTGAAACTTAACATTAATGTCCTTTTTTTGCTTTCTGTTGCAAAGTTGCACACCTAGCTCTCAAGCAGTTAGTTTGGTGACACAAATGATTGATGTCATGGTTTGAATACCAGCCTTTCATCTCTGGATCCTGTGTTTGACTGGATTACAGTTTCTTGCTGTTGGCTGCAAATCACGAGGAATTAAATAAGTTTACACAGCCTCAGACCAAGTTGGATAAATGCAGGCCCAGAGCACGATGTAGTTGATAAATCAATTCAAATTGTCATTGTGAAACTACAAACGTAGTTCAGGAAACTGAAATGCCATGTTTGTGCTGGAGAGGGCGTTGGTTTACCACTAGGGTTAATTTAGACAGCATCCAAACTGAGCCATCCAGGCCTAAACGGCTTGATGACGTGGGTTACAGAAGAGTGTGAATGAGTTCTCTTTCCCTGTGCTGACAACCTCCTATTGTCAAGCCACAACTTTAATGAAAGACTACTGTAAGTTACTGTAGTTTTGCAATCCAATATAAAGTAGGTTAAGTTACTGTTTCTAATACTTTTTTAAGAGATTCGGTAATGACAATATCAGATGCAAACTCAGATCACATTATCAAAACCCTGCAGGGTATTTGTTTAAAATTGTAAATCCTTATATAGTAGGCTTGAATCTTCTAGCAGAATTTTCCAATTAAGGAACACCTCAAAATTTTCCAGTCTAGCACTGAAGGGTGAAAATATCCCAGAGATTTCTGAAGATGAATTATACTGAAATCGAATCTATTGGGGAGTACAATAAGTCTTAGTATTCCAGCCTGTTCAAACCTCATTTTATCAGTGCCAAAGCAATATTGACATCTCAAACTTTTTAACAGATGGAGTAAACCATGGAACCTCCTATTTCTTCTTGGCAAAAGTATAGATTTTACTTAACCATGTCGTACTTTGTAACAAGAGAAGAAAATAACCCTTTTAAGAAATAAGCTAACACGTTGTAAAGTTGTCATCTTGTAAAGGCTCATTTTCCCATTCTAGATGAATAAAACATTCTTCTCCTACATTTTCACTTTTCTCAAGAAAAGGCTAATTAAAGTGGCAGTCAAAACAATGCCCATCCTGCTAATGATGCCAAATCCAGAGAGGTGCAGAAACTCCAGAGGAGCTCAAAGTGATAATGTCATGTGGAAATATGTAAGATATCAGTCATGCACATTATCCTGGCAATGCATTATTAAGTGTCTGCCTGTCATATGAAGGGAAGATTTGCTATTGACACTTCTATGTAGTTGAACTAGAACTCTCTTTAATTAACATTTGAAATAATATTTGATCAAAATGTTGATAAAGTGAAACCAAAATATTACACCATGTGCTGTAAATTTCTGAAAAATCTACTGTAAAGTGGAAAAATCGCAAACAAGAGAAAATTTGCAGATGCTGGAAATCTGAGCAACACCCAGCCCTGTATCTCTCTCACCAATCAACTTTCCAGCTCCTTCCTTCATCCCTCCCGCCACCTCCCAGTTTCACCTGTCACCTTGTGGTTCTTCCTCTCTCACCTCCACTTCCTTCCTCTCTCGTCATCCTCCTTTCCAGTACTGCTGAAGGGTCTCGGCCCAAAACATCGACTGTGCTCTTTTCCATTGATGCTACCTTGCCTGCTGAGTTCCTCCAACATTTTGGGTGTGTTGCTTAAAGTAGAAAATCTTTACTAATATATAATAATAATAATAATAATAATAATAATAATGATAAATGCCATACCTATAAGGGCTTTTGTATAGGATGTTGCGGTGATGTCTATATTTTGATGGAAGTGTTCTGATAGCTGATATCTGTGAGGGGAAGAAATGTAAATGTAAATGTAACTGTAAATTGAAAGCTTTGTTATGCTGAGCAAAAAAATAAATAAAAAAAAATCTACTTCAAATGCGCCACATCCAGGGACCTTAAGCCGACAAAGACTTAGGTCTCCAGTTTCATTAAGGTGTCTGAATGGTCTTTCTGTATTTAATGGCTATCTGGAATAGATAAATATCAAAGTTATATTATACATGCATTCTTTGACAATAAAATGAACCTTTGAATCCTTAATCCTTTGAAACTTTACATAAGGTGCCCGGATCTTATGTTCCTTTTGGACAACTAAGAAAGTTTGCAAATGTCAGGTAGCTGTCTCTCTGATACGTGTATGGAGCTTGTGGTCAGGAGGATAATGCAATCTATGAATTTGCCGCTGACACAACTGTTGTTAGCAGAATCTCAGATGTGATGAGGATGCATACAAGAGTGAGATAGTTGAGTGATATTGCAAGAAGAACCTTGCATTCAGCATCAGTAAGACCAAGAAATTGATTGTGGACTTCAGGAAGGGGAAGTTGAGGAAGCACACATCAGCCCTCATTGAAGGATCAGTGGTGGAAAGGCTGAGCAGTTTCAAGCTCCTGGGAGTAGCATCTCTGAAGATTTATCCTGGCCCCAACATATTGATGGAATTATGAAGAAGGCACTCCAGTGGCCATATTACATTGAGGAGATCTGATATATCACCAAAGACGCTAGAAAATTTCTACAGATGTTCTGTGGAGAGGATTTTAACTAGCTGCATCACTGTCTGGCATGACATGGTACTGTACAGGATTGGAAAAAACTGCAGAGGGTTGCAAATTCAGCCAGTTCTATCACGAGCACGAGCCACCTCAGCATTGAGGACATCACCAAAAGGTAGTGATGCCTCAAGAAGGCGGCATCCATCATTAAGGTCTTCCATCACCCAGGACTCCTCTTATTACTACCAGCAGAGCAGAAGTACAGGGACCTGAAGTCACAGTCGCAATGTTTTAGAAACAGCTTCTTCCCCTCTGCCATCAGATTTCTGAAAGGACAATGAACTTATCTTTGAACGGTACTCTATAGAGAGAAAGAGAAAGGGAGAGATTGGGGAGTGTAGGGAAGGATAGCTCCTCTGGTGAAAGGGAAGCAACACACATCAAAGTTGCTGGTGAACGCAGCAGGACTTAGGGTCCTGACGAAGGGTCTCGGCTTGAAACGTCGACTGCACCTCTTCCTACAGATGCTGCCTGGCCTGCTGCGTTCACCAGCAACTTTGATGTGTGTTGCTTGAATTTCCAGCATCTGCAGAATTCCTGTTGTTCTGGTGAAAGGGCTTGGCATGTCCATTCCAGACTACTGAGGTCGAAAGGATGGAACTGTCCCAGTGCAATGGCTTTTCCACTTTAAAAACTCTCCCACACAGGCCTCCTGTCATCATCGGATACAATGGACACCCGCCAAATATAGATTACCTTTTCCTCCTGTCTTGGAGAAAAATTGAGAAAATATCTTCTTTAAGGAAGTTGGAAATTGGAGAACAATTAGAGAGATGCCCAAGCTATCCCTTGATTCAATCTTGAAATTTGAAATTTGTAAATATATGGCACTCTGATAATCTACTAAATACATAGAATTGTTGAATTTTGTGGTACTGAAGGTGAAATTATTGTATATGTATTGCCCTGGTTCCTATTTTTTACTGTTATGCTGTTCTGCATTTCGTTTTGTGCTGTTCTGTGCGAGCTGCTTGTTTTCAGCTTATGTCTGGGTTACTGTTGAATATAAGAGATGGGAGAAATGTGTACCATCCAATTTGGATGGCCGGATTAAGGGGAGGGACATTAGGTTGGGCTTGGGGCTTTTGTTCAAGAGAAGATGAAGAGAGAAGATGCTGGGGAGAACCGGTCGTAGCATACAATTGGTGGGAGACCCATTTGCTCGGGATGGATTGCCAGCGACGTTCGGAAGGTGGTCCCTGCTTTCACGTTGACCGAGGGCCCAGCACATTAGTGACACAGAAGTGCAAGATGAGCTCCAACTTGTGCACATTTGACTATTTAATTAGAATGGGCCCTTTCCTTTTTGTTATCCTTTACTAACCCTTTACTTAAGACTCATAAATATATTTCCCTTAATCGTATGCAGTGTGCTGTCTGTTATTTCGTGGCATTAATTTGCAACAGGGTAGTGAATTACACAACACCCACACAAACGGGGTTTGGGGGGCTTGTGCCTCAATCTGACACGTTTGGCAGGGCCGGAGATTGTCTTCCCTGGACTTACGTAGCCAAGGAAACCAGGGCGTTTCATATATATGATGAAATTCAGAGGGTAGTGTTGACTTGTTAAATCAGTTCTTGTGTTAGTATTTACTGCTATGAGAAATGACCACATTTCTTGAGTTCAAATTCAGTTTATTGTCATTCAACCCTACACATGTATATCACCAAATGAAACAACGCTCCTCCGGACCAAGGTGCACAACACAGCACATTTAGCTCAAACACATAACACACAAAGTGATATTACTGGAAATAAACTAACATATAATAATGTACATATATGATACAAGTTGAAAGGTAAACGATATAACACTACTGGTGATGAGACTTGGGTGATGGTAGGGAGTTCAGTAGTCTCACAGCCTGAGGGAAGAAGTTGTATCCTATCATAACGGTCCTTGTCCTAAGGCTATGGTACCTCCTGCCTGATGGTAGGGGGTTAAAAAGATTGTTGGACAACTGGGAGGGATTATTGAAAATGCTAAGGGCCCTGCATATGCAGCGCTCCTGATAAATTTTTCTAATGGGAGCAAGAGAGACCCCAATGATCTTCTCAGCAGGCCTTGCAATCCTTTGTCAGGACTTACGGTCAGATGTCTTGCAATTCCCATATCAGATATTGAGGCAGCTGGTCAGGACAATCTCGATGGTGCTCCTGCAAAAATTCTTTAAAATTGAGGGGGGGGGGGAGGCTCAATTGCCTCATTCTCCCCAGGAGGTGGAGCTGCTGCTGTGCTTCCTTGACCAAAGGGATGTTTTTGAGGGACCAGGTTAGACCAGAAGCTTGGTGCTCCTAACCCAAGAGGAGGAGCCATGTATGTATGTTCAGTGAGGAGTGGTCATACTGCACCCTCCTATAGTCCACAATCATCTCTTTGGTCTTGTCCACGTTGAGACTCAAGTTATGCTCACACAATCCTACCAGCCGCTCTACCTCTTCTCTTGACGCCATCTTGTCGTCAGTTTACGAGGACATTTTATTCACCAGCTTCTGAGGGATGATCATATTAAATGCTGAGTTAAAGTTAATAAACAGCATCCTGGCATATGAGGCACCATTTTGCAGGTGGGACAGGACAGTATGCCATCATCAGAGGACTAATTTGAAAGATAAGTGAACTGGAGCAGCTCCAATAGCAGGATGATGGGAATTAATGTAACCCATATTTAGCAGCTGAATGCACTTCATTACTGTTAAGGTCAGTGCCACTGGACAGTAGTCATTGAGGGAGGTGATCATTATCCTCTTGGGCATTGAGATGAAGGTCGCTGACTTGAAGCCTGACTGTTCGAGAGATATTGAAGTTAGTTAACTGGGTTGTACAGTCCCTCAGCACCAAGCCAGTTATGTTTTCAGACCCTACAGCATTACATGTGTTGACTCACACCAGCTGAGGGCAGAGAGAGAGCCTGCCCCCTCAAGGGAGAAGGGGTCCTGCCCAGTTGGCACATCAAACTGAATGCAAAAGACATCCAGCCTACCAGGAGGAGAAGTGGCTCTGTCATTGGCATGCAAGGTGGACTTGTAGCCCGTTATGGATGGAATGTCCTGCCACATGTTTGGTGTGTTTGGTGTCACAGAAATGGCTGTATGTCCTCTGTGAATAATCCCATTTTGCTTTCCTGATAGTGTGCGAAGGCACAGATCTTGCTGACCTGAGAGCTGTCTTAATCCTCTATCTGAAGGCAGCATTCCTTCAACAATTATGACCTCAAAAATATAATGAAGACCGAGTATTCAAAGAGTGTAAACGCCAGCTCACTGATGTCTTAATGGGCACCATCAACACATCACTCATCCAGGCTGCTGTTCCCACATGCTTCAAATCAGCCACCATCTTCCCTGTACCAAAGAAATCTACGCTTTTAGAACTAAATAACTACCGCCCAGTGGCACAGAGGCCAATCATTATGAAGTAATTTGAACGGCTGATAATGGCACATAGCAAAAACTCCATTCCTGCCATTTTGGATATTCACCAATATGCTTACTCATAGAAATACTCTACGACAGATGCCATAGCATCTGTTATGCAACTGGCCCTGACACACTGGAAAACGAGTACACTTATGTCAGAATGCTATTTCTGGATTTCAGTTCAGCATTCAGCACTGTTGTTCCACAGACCTGGTGAACAAACTCCTACTCTTCGGTCTGAATTCACCACTGTATGTTGGGACTTCCTAACTAACAGATACTCAGGATGCCAGCCACTCCTTTCTCCCCATCATCCTCAACATGGGTGCCCCCCAGGTCTGTGTGCTGAGCCCACCGCTGTACACTCTGCTCATCTGTGACCGCATGGCCAAGCACCTGAGCAATCACACTGTTAAATTTGCTGATGAACGGACAGTGGTGGGGCTCGTCACCAACAATGATGAGACAGCCGACAGAGAGAAGGTGGCAGAGCTCGAGGACTAATGCCAGGCAAATAACCTTTTTCCTTGATGTCATCCAGACAAAGCAGATGGTTATTGACTTCAAAATAACTCAGACCACTCACACCCCACTTTATATCGGTGACACAGCAGCGGAAACTACAAGTAGCTTCAAACTTCTGGGGTGCACATCACACATAACCTCGCATGGTCCCAGAATGCAACCTGCACAGTCAAGAAAGCTCACCAATGGCTCTACTTTTTGAGGAGGCTGAAGACAGCTGGACTTTGTACATCCCTATTTACGCCATTCTACAGATGTGCAGTAGAGAGCATCCAAACCAGCTGCATCACTGCTCGGAACAGAAACTGCACTGCAGCAAACTGCTACCAAACTGCCCAGTGGATCACCGGCACCGGCCTACCTGCCTTCAAGGACATGCTTACAGAGAGGTGCCGCTAAAGGGCCAGTAACTTCACGAAAGAGCCCTCACACTCTGCTCATGAACAGTTTGTCCCACTCGCATCAGGAAGGAGACTATGTGGTATCCACACCAGGACCATCAGACTTCAAAACCGTTACTTTCCCCAGGCAGTAAGACTAATCAACACCTCTACTCACTAACTCCACCACTACTTTATTATTTTCTGACAGTACAGCCTAATGTCACTTTATGGACATAAAGAGTTATGTCTACACACATAACCTATCCTATGTATTGATATTTATTTTGTTTTATTATTGTTATTATTATTATAGAGCACTTTACCTTTTGTATGTTTTTTTTCTGTGTTGCAGCAGATCCAGAGAAGCAATTATTTTGTCTGCTTGCATTTGTGTACATGAACGACATCAAACAATCTTGAGTCCTGATCTCTCAACCATGCTGACTTATGCTGTCAGCCATGTCTTCTGATTTGCCCCCACGTAGATGTGTTTAACAATGGTGACATCCTCAGTGCACTTCTCTCTGGAGCCGGTCACAGGCCTCACACATTCATCAATGACAATGTGATGTCCATAGGCAGCAGCCTCTCCGAACATGTTCCAGTCCTGTGTTTTCAACACAATCCTGTAACACCGAGGTTCTCCTTCTGGCCAAGTCTTTATGACGGTCTGATACACAAACTCAGACAATAATAGAGGTCAGTCTGTGGTTCCTTTAAGGAAGGTTTATTAAGGGATATAATGCAATGATTGGGACCAAAATCTTATGTTAGAATCAGCACCTTATACAAAGTAAAAAGATACATAATTAAATCTGAATATACATAAGAAAAGGTCCTTGTAGTCCCATGAGTGTGTCTAATAAGATAACAACTGAGGTTCCAGATATTTTTAACTACTTGGATTTAAAAATACACACACTGATGGAATCCAGGATCATGTATCCAGTTTTCTGTGTACTGTAACAACCACAATGTAAAATACTGGGGTTATGTAGCACCAAGCTTTTTAACTTAGTTTTAATATCGTTAGAAAATTTTAAATCTTACTATGAGTTGCATTTATTTTGCTTCTGATCTTCTGGGTCCTCAGTGTAATTGTTATTTGATATACTAAAGCAAAGAATGACCTGAGCATGCACAATGACCAGAAAGCATGCAATGCGCAATGGACTCCACTCCGGGGACTTCCCTATATGCAAGACTTTCCTGCTCTCGTGTTGCTCTATGTTGTCAGGCTGACTTCAATATCAAGAGGATCTGACTAAATGAATCCCAACACATAGGATCCAGCTCAGGGAACCTGCCTCAGGTTGGTTCCTTTAAGATTTTCTCTTGAACCAGCAACTCAACACAGTAGTGACACCCAACTGCATTCCCTGCTCCCGACTTACACCACGCTGTCTTCAGACAAAGAGTTGTATTGCTGGAACCAGTCACGTAATTGCAGGCAGGCAGATGAGCTGGCCTTTCTGTGTTGTCCTGCCTAGCTGTACATCAAAGCCAGTGGTCTGTGGCAGGAAATTCTATCAGGAATGTGGCTTGGCTGTTTTTTCTTCCTGTTTTCAGAGAACGATGGCACAGAACAGGGGCAGTAACATCTCTTCCAACTGCATGTTTCAAAGGCTTGTCTGTATCCTGCTGATTGCACTTGCTGTTTTTGCTTGCTGATCTCCTGGTGCAGAGTGTATTGGTTCATTGGTTTCTTAGTATCACATGTACTGAGGTACAATGAAAAACTCCTTTCACATGGCACCCATTCAGATTATTTCAACGCACCAGTGCAAAGGGGTAGTACAAGGGAAAACAATAACAGATGCAGAATAAAGTGTTACAGTTACAGACATAGAGCAGTGTTCCTGCACAGGATTGGGAAAAGCTGCAGCCAGCTCCATCACGGGCACTAGCCTCCCCAGCATCGAGGACACCTTCAAAAGGCAATGCCTCAGAAAGGCAGAATCCATCATTAAGGACCTCCATCACCCAGGAATCCCCTCTCCTCATTGTTACCATCATAGAGAAGGTACAGGAGCCTGAAGACACACAGCCAACATCTCAGGAACAGCTTCTTGCCCTCCGCCATCAGATTTCAGAATGGACAGGGAACCCATGGACACTACCTCACTACTTTTTCCCTCTCTTTTTCATTACTTATTTAAGTTTATATAATTTTATAGAATTGCTACAGTACTGTGCATAAGCCTTAGACATATATATATACAACTAGACTTTTTCCCAGTACTGTAGTGATTTTATATATTGCACTGTACAGCTGCCGCAAAAAAAAACAGATTTCACGACATATGTGAGCGATGATAAACATGATTCTGATGTGGGTCTCTATTGTGGAGTGAGAGTGGGGAGGGGGCAGGGAGAGGGGAGGGGAGGAAGCAAGGAGCAGTACAGAGTTCAATAGTTCCATTTAAAATCAGAGGAATGTATACAATATACATCCTGAAATTCTTGTTCTTCACAGGTATTCTGTAGCAATCCAATTATTTGGAATCAAAAGTCCTTGCCTGGTGTCTCAGGGCTGGTGTGTGTCAAATACAGTACTGTGCAAAAGTCTTAGGCACCCAAGTTATATATATGTACATCTGCAGGATGGATAGAGGCCACAAGCGACTTTGCAGAGGAAGCCAACATTGGTGGTGTAATGAACAGTCAAGAGGTTAACTAAAGTTAGGACAGGAACTACATAGAACCATAGAACATTACAGCACAGAAACAGGCCTTTTGTCCCTTCTTGGCTGTGCCGAACCATTTTTCTGCCTAGTTCCACTGACCTGCACCTGGACCATATCCCTCCATACACCTCTCATCTATGTACCTGTCCAAGTTTTTCTTAAGTGTTAAAAGTGAGCCCGCATTTACCACTTCATCTGACAGCTCATTCCACACTCCCACCACTCTCTGTGTGAAGAAGCCCCCCCCAATGTTCCCTTTAAACTTTACCCCCTTCACCCTTAACCCATGTCCTCTGGTTTTTTTCTCCCCTTGCCTCAGTGGAAAAAGCCTGCTTGCATTCACTCTATCTATACCCATCATAATTTTATATACCTCCATCAAATCTCCCCTCTTTCTTCTACGCTCCAGGGAATAAAGTCCTAACCTATTCAACCTTTCTCTGTAACTCAGTTTCTCAAGTCCTGGCAACATCCTTGTAAACCTTCTCTGCACTCTTTCAACCTTATTAATATCCTTCCTGTAATTTGGTGACCAAAACTGAACTAGGGTAGTAGGCCAAGGAACCACAGATGGAATTGGAATTGGCTATTATTGTCGCACGTACCAATATATAATGAAAAGCTTGTCTTGCATGCTGTTCATACAGATCAAATCATTACACAGTGCACTGATGTAGAACAAGGTAAAACAATAACAATGCAAAATAAAGTTTAACAGCTACAGAGAAAGTTCATGTAGGTAAGCAAAAAAGTGCGATATCATATTGAGGTAGATTGGGATGTCAAGTGTCCATTTTATCGTACCAGGAAACCATTCAATAGTCTTAAAACAGCAGAGCAGAAGTTGTCCTTGAGCCTAGTGGTACATGTTTCAGGCTTTTGTATATTCTACCCAGTGTAAGGGGGAAAACAGAGAATGCCCAGGATGGATACGGTCCTTAATTATGCTGGCTCCTTCCTCAATCTCAAGGTAGTATATGGTGACATATACGTAGATTTTTGACTTTACTGAGGTAGTGAAAAGTATAAGCAGAGTCCATGGTGGAGAGGCTGGTTTCCATGATGTGCTGAGTCATGTGTACAACTGTCTGGACTTTCTTGTGGTCATATGCTGAGCAGTTACCAATACAAGCTGTTATGCAGTCAGAGGGAATGTTTTCTATGGGCACTGATAAAAATTGGTAAGGGTCAATGGGGATGTGCCAAATGTCTTCAGCCTCCTAAGGAAGCAGAGACACTGGTGGGTTTTCTTGGCCATGATATTTATGTAGTTGGATCAGAACTGGCTGTTGGTAATGCTCACTCCTAGGAATTTGAACCCTTTCAATGTCAACACCGTTGATAATCTCTTCCTGAAGTCCTTTTATTGACATTGAGGGAAGGTTGTTGTCATGACTCAATGTCATTAGGCTCTCTGTCCCATGAAGGGTACAGATAAGTTAGGTGGTCGCACTCATTTTTTAGGATTACAAGGATGGTTTTAGGGACAGAGAGAAGAGTCAGGGGCCAGATTTAGGTTTAGGGACATGGATGTGGGGGAATTAGAGGACAGGCCGGACTCTAAGCCTCCGCTCCATGTTCAAAGGCAAGTGATGAGGGATGGTCAGATATCGGGTTGGCAGACTGGACAGAATGTTCAGGGTATCGTCATCAGAGAGACTAGTGTTTGAGGCTTAGTTTTTGGGGCCTTTCATCGGCAATTCCAGCATTTGAGGCCTGGAGTTTTGGCCTCCATTCAGATTCATTATCATCTGTGAGCTCTAAGTCAATACCGAAGATTGAAGCTCGAAGGTCAATTAGAAATCGAAGCCTGAAGGTCGTTTGGAGGTCTGGATTGAAGTCCAAAGGTTGATCAGAGGTCCAGATCTAAGCCTGAAGGTTGATCAGAAGTCCAGATGTCAAGGCCCATTTACTGAAGCCTGAGCCTGTGAATCTCTGTAAGTCCAGTGGAAAAGTCAGGGCCCAATGTCTGCAAATCCATGAGCCTGTTGGAGGCTGGAGGGTGAAGAAGATGGCCTATCCTGGAGTTAGAGGACTGTGTATGTGGGTGGGTGGGAGGGTAGGAAGGAGGAATAGGGCTTGTTTTGCTGTTGTTGCTTTGTTGCTTGTTGTGCTCAGTTTTTTTATGTTTTGTGTTGATCTGCCAAGCATTTTGGGCATGCTATGTTGGCACCAGAATATGTGGTGATACTTGTGGCCTGTCGCCAGCACATCCTTGGGTGTTTGGTTGTTTAAGCAAATAACACATTTCACTGTATATTTTTATTTCACATGTGATAAATAAATCTGAATCTGAATCTGAATCTTTTTCCCAAAGCAGGGGAGTTTAAAACTAGAGGGTATACATTTAAGGAAAGAGGGGAAAGATTTAAAAGGAATTGAGGGACAACTATATCTCATAGAGGGAAGCTTGTACAGTGTATGGAACGAGTTGCCAGAGAAAGTGGTAGGGGTGGGTATAATTACAATATTTAAAAGAAATTTGGACAGGACCCTTCTCAGAAGACCTGTCCTGGACCTATCACATAAATATTATTGCGAAGAAAGCACATCAGCACCTCTACCCCCTCAGGAGTCTGCGGAGGTTCAGCATGTCATCAAAAACTTTGGCAAGCTTCTATAGTTGTATGGTGGAAAGTGTGAAGGCTGGCTGCATTACTGCCTGGTATGGGAACACCAATGCCTTTGAATGGAAAATCCTGCACCAAGTAGTGGATTCGTCCCAGTACATCACAGGTAAAACCCTCCCAGCCACTGAGCACATCTACATGAAATGTTGTCATAGAAAAGCAGCATCCATCATCAAAGATCCTCACCACCCAGGCCATGCTCTTTTCTTGCTGTTGCCATCAGATAGAAAGTACAGATGCCTGAGCACTTGCACCACCAGGTTCAAGAACAGTTACTACCCCTCAACCATCAGGCTCTTGAACAAAAGGGGATAGCTACACACATTTAAGGACTCTGTCATACTGTTATTTCATGCTTGTTGTTATTGCTACTTATTTATATCTGCATTTGCACAGTTTTTTTTACAGTTAACAGTTCTTGATATTTACAGTTTACAGCTTACTAAGCATTTGCTAAGTATGCCCACAGAAAAAGAATCTCAGGGTTGTATGTGGTGACATGTATGTACTCTGATAATAAGTTTTACATTGAACTTTGAGCTACATGGATATAAAAGGTTTCGAGGGATATGGGGCAAACTTAGATAAATGAGACCAGTTCAGAAAGACATCTTGGTCAGCATGGACTAGTTGAGCTGAGGGCCCTGTTTCTGCACTCTAGGACTCTCTGCCTCTTGGGGAGATGGGTTGAATGCAACTCCATCTGACCCATTGTTCTTCATATGTTACATTTATCTACCTCATTACCTGAGATATCATTAGATATTGCTCAGTTCAGTGGGCATCTAACTCAAAAGATTATGTGTTCAAGGCTGCACTAGAGAGAATGACTCCTAAAATCTAGCCTGTTTCCTTACTGTGTGGTGGCTTGAACTGTTTGTAGTAGTGTCTTTCGGATACACGGTAAATGGGGACACAGTAATCACTCTGATGTGGCGGTGAAGGATCCCGTTACTCCATTTGAAGAAGCCTCTTAATGGCTGGCCATTATTTATTCTCTAATTAATTTATTCTCACTAAAGCTGATCATCTGGTCATTCAATATTGTGTTATTGTGGGATCTCATTGCGTATAAAATTTCTCCTGTCTTAATTGCTGTGATTACTCATGCAGACATGAAGTCACTGAAAATGAACGTCGAGAGGTGGGAGGACATTGCAAGCGATCGCTGTCACTGGAGGCTGGAGCTACGCAGAGGTCTAAAAAGAGGAGAAGAGAAGCTGAGGCTTGCTGCTGAAGAAAAATGCACTCGTCAGAAAAACACTGGAGGACAGTGCCTTCAAGTGCAGTTGCTGCAGCCGAGACTGTCACTCCCGTGTGGGACTCTACAGCCACAACAGACGCTGCTCTAACACAGACTGAAGCAGGACTTTCCAGGCGCAGATCCATGGTCTTGTGAGACTAACGGGTGCCACCACCACCACTCATGCAAATAGTTTAATTTTATTTGAGATTTGAACTGTGGTATTTTGAGTTTTAAAAGGAGTCATGTAAGACAAATATCTGTTCATTTAAACTTGATGAAAAGCCAAATTAGAAAATGCCATCACAATGAAACAAAGCATTAGTGCCACCTTAAAGCTTATGTGAAGAGCTTAATGTTTGGTATTAGTTGATAATAAGTGAAAAGAACAAATGAACTTAGAAAGTTTGACTTTTTTATGCTAATCTTTCTTTTGTGATACAGTATATTTTGAAATGTTAACATGCATTTTGCTTAAAGATTGTAGCTTTCAAAGGCCTATACTGTACATCAATTATTAACCAATCACATTGGTCCCTGGATATGTAATAGAATACATTAACCAGAGATGTGATGGGAGCAACATTGAATAAAAATGAAATGGTAAAAATGTGAGAGGCAATGAATGACTTTGACTGTGCAGCTTTGGTTATTGTCATTACTAACTAGGATACAATTTATCGTAGTAAGCGAAAGTTATTGCATTTCCCCTAATATTTTTTCAAGTAGTTGAAATAGTTAGTTTTGCTGAATGCTAACAACAACTGAAACTGAGACCACAAACCGAAAGAAAAACAAAATAAAAAACATTAAAAAAATACTTCAAATCCTACTTGTAATATATGGAAAAGTACTGATTTATAGTGGTGAAAGTCAGTGTTCTGAATCCACCAAACGTAAATATTTATCATAAGCATGCAACAGGATTATAAAATAGTGACAACCTTGAATTTTGCTGTACTTGATGTAATGAGTTTATTCCAGAATGTTATCCAGCATTTTCTTCATATTAGAAGCGGTTGAAGAGGTTGTTTCTAAAATTATTTGACAAAGTATTTCAATCCTCTTTCCCATCACTTTACTTCAGAACTTGGTCGCTGAGGAAACTGGACCTTAACATTGGACAAAATCCAGTCTGCAGCAGAAAACAGAGAGGGATTCCATCACAAATAGACCTCATCACATGCCAAAATATCAGCTTTTACATAACCAACAGCTTCCACATCCTTCCTCTTGGTCAGGCCACAATTTATCACACACCATTGTGGTCTGATTAAATTTATAGGCATCAGATACAAAGACTTAAAAGATATTTAAACCATGTCCTGTGGTTCTAAACAATTATGGTCAGCTTGGTAAGAATGCCTTTGTGGTTGGAACATGGGAAGGCACATCAATGAAGACACAGTGGCTAGCCTCTTCAGTGGTACAAAACAAGAAAACCTGGTGATATGTTGTAGAATTTCTAGGTTAGTATCTGCTAGACAAGGGAACTAGACGAAGGAATATCTTCACAAAGTGTGAGCAACTCTGACTGTTACCATTGTAAGATAATGTATTATTAAACTGTCACAAGTAATATGCATACTGGAGAACTACATTTCATTTGTAATATGACCAACCACAGATATGGGCAACGCACACAAAATGCTGGTGAAACTCAACAGGCCAGGCAGCATCTGTGGAAATGAGTAAACAGTCAATGTTTCGGGCCGAGACCCTTCATCAGGACTGGTATGGTATGAAGGTGACAAATAGGAAGGAAGTGTAGGCACAAGTAACATGAAGACTAAATAATATCTAAATAATTAATATGTTGACTAGTACAGAATAGTCCCACTAAATAAGAAGGAAGGCAAGCCAATGCTGACTGAAATAGAAAGAGAACAGGAGTGAAAGCTTCCTGTAATCATGGCTTTCAGTTTTATATCCAGATGAGGCACATGATGCTTGGATCTCAGAAAGTGAATAGTCTCCTATTGCTTCATTGAAACATAGGGAGAATGTTAATTGAAATTGTACTAATTGATTTGTCAAGATTTAATCTGCCTCTTGCTTTCAAGGTATGATGGCTCCTTTCAGCCACATTACAATGTATCCAGATAGATTTAAATAACAGCAAAAATTAAATGGGACACATCATCATAATATTTGAATCATTAAGCATGTCTGATTTGCTTCTAATTATTTGCAACTGCAGCAGCACCTGTCTTTAGTTGCCTCTGATTCTTTCCATCTGCCTGCTGTTAAATTACCTCCAGCTGCTTTGAAGTATGGAAAGTTCACATTTCCTTTGAATCTTGCTTTTCTTATCTCTTAACTTTAAGACTTTTTGTTACACTAGGCTTTGGTTTGTGGTGGCATGAATCGGCCAACAGGGGAGGGAACCACTTTGCATTACTTACTGAGAAAATCCAACTTCCCTCAACTTTTGAACAGCAGTTAATTAATTGTTTTCAACATTTTAAGCTCTATCCAAGTAATGGGGTTTTCTATGACTTTCCCTACTTTTTAATCGATACACAAGTAGTGAAGAGCTGAAGAACTTTTGGGAATGACAACTATTCAGACGTTTTCCTTCAAAATGCTCAGTAAATTTGTTATAAAGATTTTCCGCTTAGTAATAATGGTCACAGAAGCATAGAGTGAATTTGTATTTACCGATGAGTACCTCTATTGCCTCAACTAAAAAGCATGTGTATTTCCACAACTGAATAGCAGTGTGCACATCTACTAAGTTTCCCTGACCCTCCATGAACAGTCAAAGAATAGAAAAGGTAAAACCCAGGAAAGGAGTCTACATTGGCCAGGTGTTTCTCATGTTCCTGATCTAATCTCCACGTTATCTGTAGGATCTCCACGTTTTCTGTAATGGTTGGTCTCTGGTGAATTTTCACTGCTTTGCATCTGAAGCTCCTTTCTTTTTAAGCACCTCATCAGTTCAAATGTCACATCTCCATTCAGTTGGCACGAGGACACCTGACCTACATAGGTTACCTTCTTATTGGCTCTGGTCCAGGGCTACTACCAGCATTGTTCTATGGTCTTTGCCCCTCAGCCCCATGCCTTATGTTCTTTTCAAATGTGACTGGTTCAAACCACTCAAATCCTACCACTTTACGTAATTCATAACTACTTGTCTGGGATTGGTCTCAGGTTTAGCAGGTCATTAGCTGAAACTCCTTGTGTCCACATTCAATTGCTCTGATTCAGTTATCCCAGAGCAAGAATCAGTTCATCAAACTGTTCACAAAATGGGGGCTGCAAGGACAGTTTCACAAAATAGCTGCCTCCATTCCTGTTCACTGATTTTCGCCCTTTCTGGCCAATAACTGCATAAAATTCTGGCCATTTCACAAACGGAATATTGGAAACACAGAATATGGAAACATGTTTGCTGGTTGGGCTTTTATCTCTTGTTTGAATTTGCTCAATCCACACATGGCTTCAACATGTCTGAGCTTTGGAGAAATCAGTCATTTTACTATCAGACCAACAAAAAGACTCTACATTTAATCCATTGCAACAAATTACTTTTCACCTCTTCCCTCTCTGATTCAGCGTAATATTGCAACCCTTCTTTCTCACTGCTTCTGATTTATGATGCAATTATTTTCCGAGCATTCTGGCTGAGCCAATTTTACTTTATGCAACCTGTTATATTAATTTCCAATTGATAATTCTATCAAGCTGCTTATGGAGCTGGATTTTGTAGTGAAAGACTGGCAGTTCTCGGCATACATGTCAATGAGTTCAGGATTTCTGTGCATGTATGGGTGATCAACAAAACACCCAAACTTACTGTTAGCTTTCCACTGGCATTTGGATGAAGTAGGTCATTGTGGACTTCCAACAGAGTTGAAACACAAATGTTTCCAGAGTTATCACTACCACTTATGGTGAATTCCATTTAACCAACCTCAGTCTGGATAGATCTAACAAGAGGAATACTTTCTCATTGATTTCAAAGGTGGAGAATAGACAAGAGGGTTTGCAAGAGTGTGGACATGGTGGAGGATTACAAATACCTGGGGATACGAATTGACAATAAACTGGACTGGTCAAAGAACACTGAGGCTGTCTACAAGAAGGGTCAGAGCCGTCTCTATTTCCTGAGGAGACTGAGGTCCTTTAACATCTGTTGAACGATGCTGAGGATGTTCTACAAGTCTGTGGTGGCCAGTGCTATCATGTTTGCTGTTGTGTGCTGGGGCAGCAGGCTGAGGGTAGCGGACACCAACAGAATCAACAAACTTATTCGTAAGGCCAGTGATGTTGTGGGGATGGAACTGGACTCTCTGACGGTGGTGTCTGAAAAGAGGATGCTGTCCAAGTTGCATGTCATCTTGGTCAATGTCTCCCATCCACTACATAATGTACTGGGTGGGCACAGGAGTACATTCAGCCAGAGACTCATTCCACCGAGATGTAACACAGAGCGTCATAGGAAGTCATTCCTGCCTGTGGCCATCAAACTTTACAACTCCTCCCTTGGAGGGTCAGACACCCTGAGCCAATAGGCTGGTCCTGGACTTATTTCCATCTGGCATGATTTACATATTATTATTTATTTATTTATGGTTTTATATTGCTATATCTATACTCTATTCTTGGGTTGGTGCAACTGTAATGAAATTTCCCTCCGGATCAATAAAGTATGTCTATCTATCTATCTATTTAAGTTCAATTGTTCATTCATGTTTTAAGTGTTTATGTTAATTTATTATTTGAATGTTTTTATTGTGTTAAATAACAGAAAATCTGAAAAATTTCATTTTTTCTTACTTCTCAAATATTTTCAGCTGTTTGTGGTTGGGCTTGTGTTGGCATTCCTGATGGAAGGATTTATAATGAGGAAGGTCCTGCCACCCTACACCAGGTGGAGAACTGTCCGGGGTAAATAGGAACTTCCCCTCAAGGTTACAGTGATCGCTATGGCCCACTGCTAACTGTAAATTACAGGCCAATTTTATTGTTCACTTATTATCACTTCAGATTGCATTTTTTTTAATTTGGAGATCCAGCACGGAAAAGTTTCTTCCTTTCAGTCCTTTAAGCCACGCTTCTCGACAAACCCCAACAACACAAATTTAACCCCACCTAATCATGGGACAATTTACAATGAGCAACTGACCTAACACTATGTATTTGGACAGCAGCCGTAGAAAACCCAGACATTCCACGAGGACTTCTTACAGAGAGTGCCGGGATTGATCTCTGCACACCAAAGCCCCAAGATGTAATGGCATTGCGTTGATTACTACACCTAGGTGGCTTGAAACATCACCGTTTAATTCAATGGGTAAATTGATTCACCTTGTTTATCCTTTGTCAATTTTAATTAGGAACATGGAAGGACAAACTTTGGAAGGACAAACTCCAAGGCAGAGTACAAAGTAAATGGCAGGATACTTAGTAATGTGGAGGAGCAGAGGGATCTCGGGGTACATGTCCACAGATCCCTGAAAGTTGCCTCACAGGTGGATAGGGTAGTTAAGAAAACTTACGAGGTGTTAGCTTTCATACGTCAAGGGATAGAGTTTAAGAGTTGCGATATAATGATGCAGCTCTATAAAACTCTGGTTAGGTCACACTTGGAGTACTGTGTCCAGTTCTGGTCACCTCACTATAGGAAGGATGTGGAAGCATTGGAAAGGGTACAGAGGAGATTTACCAGGATGCTGCCTGGTTTAGAAAGTATGCATTATGATCAGAGATTAAGGGAGCTAGGGCTTTACTCTTTGGAGAGAAGGAGGATGAGAGGAGACATAATAGAGGTGTACAAGATAATAAGAGGAATAGGTAGAGTGGATAGCCAGCACCTCTTCCCCAGGGCACCACTGCTCAATACAAGAGGACATGGCTTTAAGGTAAAGGGTGGGAAGTTCAAGGGGGATATTAGAGGAAGGTTTTTTACTCAGAGAATGGTTGGTGCGTGGAATGCACTGCCTGAGTCAGTGGTGGAGGCAGATACACTAGTGAAGTTTAAGAGACTACCAGACAGGTATATGGAGGAATCTAAGGTGGGGGCTTATATGGGAGGCAGGGTTTGAGGGTCGGCACGACATTGTGGGCCGAAAGGCCTGTACTGTGCTGTACTATTCTATGTTCTATGTTCTATGTTCTACATAAGACTTTGGAAGCTTGCCTTGCTGCTGTAATACTTCAGTACAGCCTTTCTCTGCAATTGCAGGGGGATGAGAACCAGAGGGCCAGAACAGATAGTGAAGTGGTTTTTGAGACAGATGATGGTAAGGAATCAAAAAGTTGAGCATGGTGTGACTAGTGTCCTGAGCTGCATGTATTTCAATGCAAGAAGTATCGCAGGATCTCAGGGCACAGATTAACACCTGGAATTATGCTATTGTAGTCATTGGTTGCAGGAGGGGCAGGACTGGCAGTTCAATATTCTGGGGTTCCATTGTTTTAAATGTGACAGACCAGGAGGGGTTAAAGGAGGAGGGATGGCTTTACTAGTCATGGAAAATGTCATGGCAGTGATCCGTCGGGAATGAATGGAAACCTCGTCTAGTGAGGCGTTATGGGTGGAAATGAGAAATAAGAAAGGTACAATCACGTTAATGGGGCTATATTACAGATCATCCAAAAGTCTGAGGGATGTTGAGGAACACATTTGTAAAGAGCTCGCAGACTGTTGAAAGAAACTCAAAGTTGTTATAGTAGGTGATTTTAACTTTCCACATATTGTCTGGGCCCCCCATACTGTGGAAGGGCTAGATGGAAGAGGGTTTGTCAAATGCGTTCAGGAAAATTTCCTTAATGTGTAAAAGTCCCATTTAGAGAGTATGCAATACTTGCTCTGCTATTAGGGAATGAGAGGGGAACGCTTTGTATCTAGTGATTACAATGCTATTAGTTTCAAAGTACTAAAGATAGGTCTTGTCCACAGGCTGAAATTCTAAATTTTGATGGTATCAGAAATGATCTGGCAAGTATGGATTTGGACAGGCTGTTTTCTGGAAGAGGTCTACTTGGTGAGTGGGAGGCCCTCAAAAGTGAAATTTTGAGAGTACGAAGCTTGTGTGTGCCTGTCAGAATAAAAAGTAAAGCTAACGAGTGTGTGTGTGGGGGGACGGGTGTTCAAGTAGGGTTAAACTCACCTCAACATGTCTTTTACAGTTAGGGTTGCCAACTTTCTTACTCCCAAATAAGGGACAAAAGTAGCAGTCAAATCCCAGGACACTTGTGTTTACCCCAGGAAAGACTACCATGACCATGAAACCTTGCGCGGGCACCTGCGTGTGCATGCGTGACATGCGTATGTGAGTATATGCCAATTTTTTTCCACACGTTGGTTTTAGCTTAATTTTCCCGGCTATACTGTACATACATTATTTCTACTTTATATAGTCTGTGTATTTATCATATCATTCCTGCTTTTACTATATGTTAGTGTTATTTTCAGTTTTATGTGTTAGTTGGTATGATTTAGTAGGTTATTTTTTGGGTCTGGGAACGCTCAAAAAATTTTCCCATATAAATTAGTGGTAATTGCTTCTTTGCTAAACGCCATTTCAGCACGAAAGGTTTCATAGGAACGCTTTACCTTAGCGGGGGAAATAAGGGACAAGGTCAGTCCCGTATGGGACAAACCAATTTAGCCCAACATATGGGATGTCCCGGCAAATACGGGACAGTTGACAACCCTATGTTCAAGTTCAACAGTGCATGACAGGGAATGAGGAAAGGTGCAGCTGACTCATATCGTTTCCTCGCGGCCTGGTAGCTCATGCTTATTGGCCCGGTGGTTGGGGACCGCTGAACTAGTCAATTTCCCACAGGATCGGTCCCTTTATCAGAATCAGAATCCAAATCGGGTTTATTCTCACTGACATTGGTTGTGAAATATGTTGTTTTGTGGCAGGACAAAAATACCATAAGTGATAATAAATAGTGCAAGAGTTGACTACTGAGGTAGTGTTCGTAGTTCATGGACTGTTCAGAAATCTGTTGGCAAAGGGGAAGAAGCTTTTCCTAAAACATTGAATGTGAGTTCTTCAGGCTTTTGTTCCTTCTCCCTGATGGTTGTAAAAAGAAGAGGGCATATCCCAGTTGGTAAGGGTCCTTAATGATGGATGCTTTCTCTTTTCCATCATTTTCATATTTTAATACTATTACCCATCTAAAATATTGTCCAATTTTGATGGAGAGTTTATACATGAAACTAATTCTACCAGAGCTAACCAATCTGCAAAATGTTTCCAGACTCTTTCAATTTCAGAATTTGCAGCTGGTTTGCGACTGCAGTTAAGAAGGCCTTTACAACTGATAAACCAGACGAACTCCAGTAACCTACACTGCATTTGTTGTACATCTATATCTGAATACACTCCAGTTTTTCCAGGATTCTTTTGGTACAATATTCAGCATTTTCTTTTTTTCTCATCTTTCCAAACCCAATTCCCTCTGGCGTTGCACCCCATCAGCTGCATTCCCCTTTTCCCTCCATCCTCCTGTCTAAGGTCTCATTTTGCCCTGTCTATGGTTATTTTGTCCTAGTTCCTATTGCAACCTTCTTCCCATTTACTGTTGGTAGTTCAGCTGGCCAAATCTGCAGGTGTTGCAAATGTGCTGACCTGAAAGTGGGAATTTTTGCATATTAAGAGTTAGTTGACAAACTTGCCATAAATTCTACATGTAGTGCTTCCAGTAGGTGTCTTTGTGCCCATCCAATGAGGATTGCAATAAGCTGGATTAATTGTTTAAAGAAATATGTTCAAAGAACCATTAATAATCTGCCAACATCAATGCACGATTGACTGTAGCATAAAATAGGAAGGATTATTTGCAAAGCTAAATTCATGACGGCTAGAGTCTAACCCTTTTCTGGCTCAGAGGAAGCCACATTGAACCACAGCAGGGATCAAACCATGTTCTGTTGTGATTACTTGTCAGTAGGCCCTGGAGAGAGTTCACAGTTTACATTAAGACTGCGGTATTGTTCCTAAGGCTCATACACTCAGCCCCATTTCCACATTATTGAATTGCCATGATTGACGAGACTTATCTGTGTGAAGGATATGCTGGTGGCAAATGATGGAATGCCCCCACCACAGAATTTCTAATCAAATAATGATCGTAGACGATAATCATCAAGCAACCAAGATTTAGGAGCAAAAAGAAATTGGAATTATATTTGAATAAAAACCACAAAAGGAAATGAGTATGATCCCATAAGTTTATTTATTTAATGAAGCAGCTTTCTTTTTTGAAATATTTAGATTATTTTCAACTGATCATTGAGCAATCACACTCAGTGTATGGTTTACATGTGAAACCTTCAACCTTTGAAAGGTGGTTGGATGGTTGGAGCAACCAGTTGCCAATTACAGCTTCATCATGGGCCCACTGCTGCAGACTTTCAGCTGTGCCTACATCTCCAGGTTTCAGGATTATGGAGGCTCACAACCAAAAATCAAGGCTGATCCGGGGCACTGGGGAAGAAAGAATGGTAGTCACAAACTAAGGGGTGTGGGCTGAGGTTGTGGGAGGGCAGGCAGAGTGAGTGTCCTGGATGGTGATGAGGTAAGGTGTCCCGAGAGTGGATATTGCTCTGTGGTGGTGGTGGTGTTGGATTGGGGGAGGAAGCAGGGACGGAGGCAAGTGGAAGTGCAGGGAGAGGTGGAATTGCTAGCTTGGACACCTAGGCTTATTGAGAAGTAAAAGGGGATGATTAGAGATTGGAGGGTCAGTGGGGATATCTTAAAGTTGCCTCTTGACAGAAACAGGAGGTGTGCAACCAATTGTAACACACACTAAATGCTGGAGGAGCTCAGCAGGTCAGACAGCGTCTATGGAAAGGGCTAAAGAACGATGCTTCAGACCGAGATCCTTTGTCAGGGGTTGCTGAGCAACCAATGCTGCTCTGCCAAAGATCCCCATATTCCAGCTGATTATTTAGGAGGGGAGCTCCTGGTAACAGAGATAACCACAGACAGAGCTATGAGATGGTTTGTTGAAACATGTGAAGCCATTGGGAAGGCAACTTGAAATAGACTTGCCAGGCCTTTTTCTTCTGACAATGTTGACCATCCCAGTTCACTGTTACAGTTTACTGCAGGCACTGCAACATTCTCAAAGCATTGTTACAAGCAATAGTTGGTTTCAGCTGCTAATGATCAAGATAAAGATTAGGAACTGGAAGAACTTCCTGCTGAACCACCTCTGAGGGCAACGAGAGCATGGAGGCAGATGTCCTTTGATGAGACATTCACTCTGAAATTTAGTAAGGCGTGAAGTATATTAGCTATTGAACTAAACCTGCATAGCCTTGCTCGACTGTAATTCTTAAGCATTGCAAGTAAACTTTGACTGGGAGCAGATTTGTTTGATTTGTGTGTGTCTAATGGTTCTTCGGTCTGGATAACTGGAGAATTGCCCATGTATTGGAATTCATCCTTGAACAACAGGTTCTCTGTGGTGCTGGTGGGAGCCACCAGAGAACTGCACTGTCTCTTTTGTCTGGGCCTGCAACTGCTGGCGTTACAGCAGATGTACCATTTGCTTCTCATCTAGCTCATTCCCATCCCACCCAGCTTAGGAACCATGGCCTGGATGCTACAGTAAATATCCGTGATACTCCCACATATTCCATGCCGCACTACAGTTCCATTAAATGGGCACGAACCACTGAAGGTGTGTGGGAGGGGTCCTCCGTCGCACATGCCTGCAAACCCTGTCACTTGCTGTGCATGACCAAAGTAAGTGCTGTTGTTGTTAAGGCATGTTTTTTTCCCAGTGACAGGCGGTTCATGGAAACTGGGATCCAGGGAATGAGAAAGGATGTGATCTGGCTGAACAGCTGCTCCTGTTCACACTAAAGAAGTATTTCATTGGTTGCTTATCCACCAGTGGTATATCCCGAGTGGTCATGTTGTCCAGAAGGTCTTTCAGGTGTTAACGCTTTAATGATTTGTGCTTGCCCTGGCACCACTACCCTGAACTAACTACTTAAATCTCCTGAGTTGGTTGAAGTTGCTAGCGCTCGTGTGTTTGTTTGTTTGTTTGTTTCTTTGTGGTAGGAAACTCGCTGCATGACCTGTTCCTATCAGTTGGGGCACTTTCCCCCTCTGCTGTTATATTCCACTTGTTCTGGAACCAGTGTCTCAGTGCAAGATCAACAAGGGACCATGGAGATGGTCAAGAACCTAAAGGCCATCTTGTAGCTTGTGTGAGTGAATTATGCACAGCATGAAATTTACTCCTCCAAAACGTTTAACCATATGCAAAGTGAAATTTCAGTAATTGCTTATTTCCTGCTGCAGGATATATAGATTGGAAGGGAGTTTTTTTGCTCTGTTGTGGCCTGCTTATTGTATACATCTAGACAGCAAGCATGGGAGGTAAATTATTTTTCAATTTGTTCATGTATGCAGTTAAGAATCAAGCCCATTAGGGTGACACGTATCTGGCCCTAGATTTCTTTCCCTGAAGGACATTTGCAAACCTGTCGAGTTTTCATCTGAATCAATAATTTTCATGATTGTCAATACTGAGATAAGCTTCTTTTAAACTTCAAAACTCATTCTTTAAATTTAAATTCTGCAGTCTCCATGGTGGAACTCAAACTTGTGTCTTTACATGTAGATTTCTGGCTACAAGTAACCTTGCTGCATCAGTAGCCATATGATGTGTCTGCATTCCTGACTATTCTGATTGTGCTGTTAACCATACCCAGCTGCTTAACAGGGTGTGTGCTGGCCCATCTTAATCTCATTTGCTTTCATATCCTTTGAGTATTAAAACCAGCATATCTCCCAACAACCACAAGAGAAGAATGGTCTCCCTTGATGGCATTTGCTTTGTGGACACACCCAAGCTTGTATGTAAGAATAGTACTGATTTACTACTTCCATTTCTCTTTTCAAAGTTCAAAGTAATTTTTTTTATCAAAGTGTATCTATGTCACCAAATACTACCCTGATAATCATTTTCTAACAGGTGTCCAGAGCAAAACAAAGAAGCACAATAGAATCACATAAAGACTGACAAATTTTGCAAATGCAGAAAGAAACAAGTAATAATAATAATAAAGTAAATAAGTAAATAAATAATCTGATAACATGAGTTGTAGAGCAGGGGTCCCCAACCCTTTTTGCACTGTGGACCGGTTTAATATTGACAATATTCTTGCGGACGGGCCAACCGGGGGGGGGGGGCGGGTGCGGTGTTTAAGTAGGGTTAAACTCACCTCAACATGTCTTTGACAGTTAGGGTTGCCAACTTTCTCACTCCCAAATAAGGGACAAAAGTAGCAGTCAAATACAGGACACTTGTGTTTACCCCGAGAAAGACTACCATGACCATGAAGCCTTGCGTGGGCACCTGTGTGCGCATGTGGTGTGCGCATGCGCGTACATGCCAATTTTTTTTCCCACAAATTGGTTTTGGCTTAATCTTCCCAACTACACTGTACATACATTATCTCTATATAGGCTGTGTATTTATCATATCATTCCTGCTTTTACTGTATGTTAGTGTTGTTTTCGGTTTTATGTGTTATTTGGTATGATTTGGTAGGTTATTTTTTGGGTCTGGGAATGCTCAAAAATTTTTCCCATATAAATTAATGGTAATTACTTCTTCGCTTTACGCCATTTTGGCACGTAAGGTTTCATAGGAATGCTCTACCTTAGCGGGGGAAATACGGGAGAAGGGCAGTCCCATATTGGCCAAACCAATTTAGCCCAATATACGGGATGTCCTGACAAATACGGGACAGTTGGCAACCCTATGTTCAAGTTCAACAGTGCGTGACAGGGAATGAGGAAAGGTGCAGCTGACTCATATCGTTTCCTCGTGGCCCAGTAGCACATGCTTTGTGGCCCGGTGGTTGGGGACCTCTGCTCTAGAAGATCAGAATAGTAATCAATGTGTGGAGCCAAAAGAGATGGGGGAGATCTCCAAATTGTTCCCATCTGTATTTACTCAAGAGATGGAAACAGAATCTAGAGAACTAAGGCAAAGCAGTGCCAACTTCATGGACCCTATATAGATTGCAGAGGAAGAGGTGTTTGCTGTCCTGAGGCAAATCAGGGTGAATAAATCCCCAGGGCCTGACAAGGTGTTCCCTTGGACCTTACAGGAGTTAAGTGCAGAAGTTGCTGGTGCCCTTACAGAGATATTTAAAACATCCTTAGCAACAGGAGAGGTACCAGAGGATTGGAGAATAGCCAATGTTTTTCCGTTGTTTAAGAAAGGCTCTAAAGATAAACCAGGAAATTATACGCAGTGGGAAATTTACTGGAAGGTGTTCTAAGGGACTGGATTTATAAGTATTTGGATAGACATGGACTGATTAAGCATGGCTTCATGCGCAGTAGGTCATGTTTAACCAATCTTATAGTTATTCCGGGAAGTTCACAGGAAAGTGGATGAAGACAAGGCAGTGGATGTTGCCTTCATGAATTTAAGCAAGACATTTGACAAGGCCCTGCATGGGAGGTTGGTCAAGAAGGTTCAGTTGCTTGGTATTCAAGAGGAGGTAGTAAACTGGATTAGACAATTTACTTTGTGGGAGAAGCCAGAGAGTGGTAGTAGAAAGTTGCCTTCTGACTGAGGGCTTGTGACTAGTGTTGTGCCACAGGGATCAGTGCTGGATCTATATCAGTAACCTGGGTGATAATATGGTGAACTGGATCAGCAAATTTGCAGATGACACCAAGTTGGGGTGTAGTGGACAGTGAGGAAGGATATCATGGCTTGGAGAAGGGTCTGGATCAGCTAGAAAAGTGGCTGGAAAATGGCAGATGGAGTTTAATGCAGACAAGTGCAAGGCGTTGTGTGTTGGTAGCACCAACAAGGGTAGATCTTCCACAGTAAACAGTAGGGCAATGAGCAGTGTGGTAGAACAAAGGAATAAACGTCCACAATTCATTAAAAGTGGTGTTACATGTAGATAGGGTCATAAAGAAAGCTTTTGGCATATTGGCCTTCATAAATTTAAGAATCGAATACAGGAGATGGGATGTTATGTTGAAATTGTATAAGATAATGTTGAAGTCTAGTTTGGAGTATTGTGTGCAGATATGGTCACCTACCTACAGGAAAAATGTAAATAAGTTGAAAGAATACAGAGAAAATTTACAAAGATATTGCTGGGTCTGGAGGACTTGAGTTATAAGGAAAGATTGAATAGGTTAGGACTTTATACTTTGGAACATAGAAGATTGAGAGAAGATTTGATAGAAGTCTTCAAAATTATAATGGGTATAGATAGGGTGAATACAAACAGGCTTTTTCCACTGAGGTTAGGTGGGACTACAACTACATTGGAGGGTGGCTAATATATGGATAGTAGGGGTATGGAGGGCTATGGTCCTAGTGCAAGTTGATGGGATAGGCAATTTAAATGGTTCTTGCACATACTAGAAGGGCCAAAGGACCTGTTTCTGTGCTGTACTTTTCTATGCCTCTACTGATATAATCAAACAGTTCACTATTTAGTTTTCAAAGAAAAACATCTTGTATATGTCCAGTATAATTTTATTGAGATTCCTTTAGGAATCTCCAAGATATCTGGATGTTTTAAAAAAAATCAATGTGCTTACTGTTTTATTCTTACATAGAGGCTTTGAAAATTGTCCAGTTATTATTTTAACCCCGTCAGGGTAAACTTTGACTCCCCTCCTCTGCATGTTTAGTTATTTTAACCACCTCAGGGTAAACTTTGACTCCCCTCCTCTCCGTGTTTAGTCATAATCTTTCCATAAACAGAAAAGTCTACTGCATTCTGGGTGAACCTACCCAGGATGCTCTTGCACAGCTTTTAATGATTCATGTAGGAAATAACATCGTGTCACTTCAAAGAAAGATCACATTGGAAGTCCAGTAAAAGATTAAGTAAGGTTTAACAGGAATTGAAGATGACGTACACATTTGTTTCAGACAATTATGGAGCTGTGTCTTCTGCATAGACAGACCTTGCTGCACCACATCTCCGAACATCAAATGCAGAATAATTCGTTCATTCTAAGAATTTATCTTTGCTGATAAATTGCCTAGAAAAATCAGTGCCAATTCTGGTAGATGGTTTAATTCAACCTTCAAGGGATCTGCTGTTAGATCTGAAAGGACATTAAAGTAATGAGAGTATGAAGGAATGTTACAAGAATGAGCTTAACTCACCTCTGAGGGGGAATGGTCTGCCTTAATGTGTTCCTCTCTCTATGCTGTTCCTCTCTCCACAGATGCTGTCGGCTTTTCTGAACATTTCCTGCATTATCTGTTTCTAATCTGTTTCAAATAAATGAGCTGATGTTCTTGCTGACCATGTATTTATCAACTATTGTCTCAGTCTAGCCATCAGTGTTTATCAGGCCATCTGTAAGCAACAAATCACATAGTTCTGTAATTACTTGTTACTTACATTACCTGCCCTTTTGCACCATGTTTTTGTCTCACGCCTCCCGTCTTAAGAATCTTTTTTCATAGGTTTCATGTTGAACAAAATAGCAACTTCCTGCCTGGGAATTGCCTATTAAAGTCTGAAAGACTGAAATTGCCTGAATTTTGTTTCTAAATAAAAACCTGACAGCTTGATCAGTTAGAAAACTTGGAAACCTGGAATTGGTCATAATTCTTGATTGGCAGTTGAACAAAAATCCAGAACACTCGCAATCCAACAATTGTCTGTCGTTTATTTCACCCTCCACTTATTCGAGGTAATGATAGCTAACACCAGGGCCTTTCTTCTTTATTTATGTAATTCTGTCTCAACTAAAACGTGACTTAATTTCAGCTAAGATCTGGGACCATATGTTTGACTCTATTTAACAACATCTTCACCACATGGACTGTAGTTTTGTAAGAAGATAGTTTACTGCTTCTTTTCAAGTAAAATTAGAGATCATTATTGAATTCTAGATACATTGGCAATGATCACCATAGGAGATTCTTAATTATGCCTACAGACAGAGTTGGAGGAATTAACGATGAGTGTACTGGAATGCTAAAGTACTGTACCTCCTTTCTTCCCATTAATTCTTCATCCCTCAATTTCTCCTCATTTACAAGTTGCAAATTGTATATACATTCACTTCTTATGCCACCTTTTGTTTTATTTATTTAATGACATTTACATATGTTATGACAGCAGGCATTGTGGGACATTTGTCCCCATGCTGGTGTGATTCAACATATACAAGTTTTGACATTGAGGAGCCAGGTAAGAATGCTTCTGGTCCAGGTTACACAAGAAGGCTATATCTGAGAAGTCTGGACGACTGTAAGGCTGCCTGAAATTCTAGATTTGAAAAGACCTGAGAGAATACGTAGAATTCTAAGTTGTTTTGGGGTTTAGTGCAGAGGTGGGAATCCATCATTTCCAATCTGAAATAGGTGGCAACTACAGCCTACAGCATGGAAACACAACCAAACTATATTTGCATGAGGTCCAGATTGGAGCTGTAAGCCAAGTCAATAGTGGAACCCCCTTGTGGCCAGTCCTTGGCTTGTAATACGGCAGACTGAAGGAATCTTGACTGCTAACATAATAACTGACTCATGCCCATCAAGCCACACACCAGCCGAACACTGAGGCATGGCAATCCCTCCTGAGACATGAAGGTGACTGAATTCTTATTATGGTAGCACAGCAGTGCAGCTGGAAGAATTGATACCTCATAACCCTAGTGATCTGGATTCAATAGTGACTTCTTCTTTAACTGCATTAAGTCTTCATGTTCTCTCTGTGACCACATGGGTTTCCTCCTTTTGCTATATTTTCAAAGGTCAAAGTAAATTTATTATCTAACTGTGTATATATATTGCCATGTACAGATTCATTTTCTTGCAGGCAAAATTTACAAAGATGTTGCTAGATCTGGAGGACCTGAGTTATAAGGAAAATATAAATAAGTTAGGACTATATTCTTTAGATTGTAGAATATTAAAAGGAGATTTGATAGAAGTATACAAAATTATAATGGGTATAGATAGGGTTAATGCAAGCAGGCTTTTTCCACTGAGGTTGGGTGGGACTACAACTAGAGGTCATGGGTTAAGGGTGAAAGGTGAGAAACTCCTTCACTCAGAGGGTTGTGAGAGTGTGGAATGAGCTGCCTGCACAAGTGGTGCATGCAAGCTCGATCTGAATGTTTAAGAGAAATTTGGATGGGTACATGGATGGTAAGGGTATGGAGGGCTCTGGTCCCGGTGCAGGTCAATGGGAATAGGCAATTTAACTGGTCGTGGCATGGAGTAGATGGATGGAAAGGCCTGTTTCTGTGCTGTACTTCTCTATGACTCTATAACAGAGTAGCATTTGAATAAAACCAACTTGGTTGTGACAGAAAAGAAAAAGAAAATTTAGTTACATTAATAGAATATTAGCAACTATGGCAACTTCAAAAAGCTTAAAATAAGAGGGTCAATATCTGAATTAATGAAGCAATCATGCAAGGATAAATGAGTTAATGGCACAAATAAAGATAAATGGATTTGATGTAACTATTACTGAGATATAGTTGCAAGATACCATAAATAGGATCTAAATAAAGATGGGTAATTGATGTTTAGAATAATGACCAAGGAGATGGAATTGCCCTAACAACATAGATGTCATCGAGGCAGTTGAAGGAAAGGAACTCAACACAGACAATTGGGACATACCATACAATCTGTTTGTGCAGAAATACAAGACAGAAGACAGTATACAACAGTGGGAGTAGTTTATAAATCTCCATACAGCAGTCATAGGTTTGGCTCAGAGTACAAGTGAGGAAATTAAGAGACACTTGGTAATAAGGGCAGTGAAATAATTGTTTGCAATCTCTATCTTTTTAAGAGGATGTGTTAATGGAATGAAAGGCACACATACAAAAGCTTATCATTGCATCTCACTACGTATGACAGTAATAAACCAATTCTAGTGCGAGTCAATTTTCTGGAACAAAATGTTGATGAACCAAGGCAGAACAGGCAATTATAGTTCTTACACCAATAAGTGATGAAAAACATTTAAAGTAATACTCTGTAACATTCAACCAGCACATATTCTCTTGAGGAAAATAAACTCTGCCATTCTAAGTGTTATAGTCATAGCTAACTAGAAAAGTTATGGACAGAATTAGAATTAAAGCAACTTAACCTATCAGAAAATCTGCACTAAGCCTATTTATTAGGAGGGGATAGCCAGGAAGTTGATAGTGAAAAAGAAAATAGTGCAGAAATCGCTTGGAAAGAAATATAAAATAATTTGTAAGAACTTTTAGAACCAAGAAAAAAAAGATTAAAGAAAATAACATAAATTATTCAAAGACAGTGACAAGAGAAATGAATCTGAGAATGGAGTTGGCAGTGATGTTAAACAATTGCTTCATGTTTATCTTTGAGGTCACAAAGTACATAACATAACTTTGTTGGACTGAGAATCTAATGAGGAACTTAAAATAATTAAGATCAATAAAACAAAGTTTACTGGTAAAATTATTGAAGTTAAAATCTGACAAATTCCCCCTGGATTTAATGACTGGATTCCTTTTTACAAAATAGGTGAATGCAGACATAATGGATATATTAGTTTTGATCTTCCATGTTCATTGATGGGAAAGTAGTAAATAAATGCTTTTGAGCCAGGAAACAGGAAATACAAGTCAATCAGCCTAACATCATATTAATGATTGGAAATATTATTAGTATTTATTATTACGGACTTTGTAATAAGGCACTTGGAAAGCTATGATGCATTGTATTATGCTGTATATGACTTGTTACCAGAGTTACCAACAATGGTCTCCAATAACCTGCAAATTATCAGCAGTGGGGAGTGGAGTGGTTTGACTGAATTGACCCTCTGTACCCAACAGACTTGGTGAAGCTCAGTAAATGGCTCTCAGGAAATCAAAGAAGTTTAAAATATATTTTCAAAAATAAATTCACAGCATTAAAATAATTAATTTTATTTAGAAATACATTAAAATTCTTAGATTAGATTAATTTTATTTTTCACGTACTGTACATTGAACGTTGAAACACAGAGTGAAATGCGTTGCTTGCGTCAACAGCCAATGTAGTCCACAGGTGTGTTGGGGGGGCAGCCTGCAAGTGTCACCATGCTTCTGGCGCCTAAATAGCATGCCCATCCCATAACTTACTAACCCTGACCTGTGTGTGTTTATAATGTGGGGGGAAACCGGAGCACCCAGAGAAAGCCTAGGCAGTCACGGGGAGAAGATATAAACTCCTTATAGACAGCAACAAGAATTGAACCCCTATCGCTAATCGCTAGTACTGAAATGTTTTGCACTAACTGCTTCACTGCTGTGCCACCTCCATTTTGTGTTCCAACAACTAATCAAAAGCATTTAAAAATATATCGAAGCAAAAGCACTTCCCTTTTACTGTAGAGCTAGTGACCTGGTATAAATGAACAGGATCTCCACAAGTTGATTGGTTCCCTTCAGAAATGTTAACCCCAGTTTGCACGATCTGTCAAGAATGATTTATCGTAATCAATATGAGTTTATGAAAAGGTAATAATGTTTGACAAATACTTTAAATGTTTTTGAGAGTGGAAGTTGCAGGGTGGATTAGAATAAAGCAGTAAATGTTGTATCATAAAGCATTCTATAAAATGCCAGGCAAAACTGTTGCATAAGATTCGGGTGCTTGAGGGAGGGGGTGAGATGGATGGAAAATTGATCAAGAGGAAGAATAAATGTGTCAGTTTTAGGCTGGCAGACTGTAACTCGTGCAGAACCAAAAGGACTGGTTTTCCTGTTATTGTTTGTATCAATGGTTTCGTTGGTGGGACAGGGAAGTGCAATGTATCCAAATCTGCTGACTTTTGAAAGACAGTTTGAATAGCAACACTTTAAGGAGTTTGGTAAAGAATATATACGGTTGTGTTACAGGACAAGAGTTGGCAGATGGGGTATAACATTTCCATTATATAGCGTGTCTCAGGTTTAGTAGAAAATATGACGAGGTGAATCTAAAAATTGGTAAAGGGAATATTTTCCTCCTGCATGGACTGTGATGTGGAATCCTCAGTGGTATATTCCACATTGAAAGGCGTGTGCTTGGGGTACTTATCCAATAGCTCATCACTAAAGTGCCATGCAACTTTCAGGACTGGACCATAAGACCATAAAGTATAGGAGAAGAATTTGGCCATTTGGGCCATTGAGTCTGTTCTGTCATTTTATCATGGCCGATTCATTTCCCTCTCAGCCCCAGTCTCCTGCCTTCTCCCTATAACCTTCACGTTCTGACTAATCAAGAATCTGTCAATTTCTGCCTTAAATATACCCAATGACTTGGACTTCACAGCTGCCTGTGGTAATGAATTCCACAAATTCACCACTGTCTGAAGAAATTCCTCCCTTGTAGATGGAGGTCCCTCTATTCTGAGGCTGTGTCCTTTCCTCCTAGACTCCTCCACCACAAGAAACATCTTCTCCACATCCACTCTGTCGAGGCTTTTCAACATACAATAGGGTTCAATGAGATTCCGCACCCCCCCCAACCCATCCTTCAGAATTACAATGAGCACAGTCCCAGAGCCATTAAAGTCATTAAATGCTCTTCATAGGATAAACCTTTCAATCCCAGAATCATTTTTGTGAACCTCCTTTGAACCCTCTCCAACGTCAGCATATCCTTTGTAAGATAAGGGACTAAAACTGCTCACAATTTTCCAAGTGAGGCTTCACCAGTGCCTTATAAAGCCTCAACATTACACCCCTGATTTTATATTCTAGTTCTCTCGAAATACATGGAAACATTGCATTTGCCTTCTTCGCCACCGACTCAACCTGAAATTTAAGCTGTAGGGAATCCTGCACGAGGAGTCCCAAGTCTCTCCCTTTGCACTTAAGATGTTTGAATTTTCTCTCCATTTAGAAAATAGTCTTCACCTTTATTTCTTCAACAAAAATGCATGAGCAGCTGTCACTTCTTTACCTTTTCTCTTAATCTAAGTCCTTCTGCAGCCTCTCTATTCCTCAAAACTACTTGCCACTCCATCTATCTTCATATTGTCTGCAATCAATTCTGTCATCCAAATCATTGTCATATAACACTAAAAGAAGTGGTCCCAACTTAGATCTCTGTGGAACATGACCAGTCACCGGCAGCCAACCAGAAAAGGTTCCCTTTATTCCCACTCTTTGCCTCCTGCTAATCAACGAATTTTCTATCCATGCTATTTTTTTCCTGTAAATCCATGGGCTCTTAACTTGTTAAGCAGCCACATGTATGGCACCTTGTCAAAGGCCCTCTGAAAATCCAAGTGCACAACACCCACCAATCTTCCTTTGTCTATCCTGCTTGTTATTTCTTTAAATGATTCCAATAGATTTGTCAGACAAAATTTTTCCTGAAGGAAACCATGCTGACTTCGGGCAATTTTATCAGAGGCCTCCCAATACCCAAAGTTACATCCGTAACAATCAACTCCATCATCTTTTCAACCACTGAGGTCAGACTAACTGGCATATAATTTCTTTTCTTCTGCATCTCTCCCTTTTTGAAGAATGAAGTGACATTTGCAACTTTCCAGACCACCAGAACCATGCCAGAATCAACTTATTATTGGAAGAATCAGTGTCCCCCTTCAATGAACAATGCCTCCACAAACTTTTCAGCCACTTCTTTCAAAATCCTAGGTTGCAGACCATCTGGTCTAGGTGATTTATCTACCCTCAAACCTTTCAGTTTCCCAGGCACCTTCTCCCAATTAACAGCAACTTCACTCACTTCTTCCCCCTTCCAGAATACTGCTAGTGTCTTTCACAGTGAAGACTGATGCAAAATATTTATTCAATTCACCCACTATTTCCTTGTCCCGCATTACTACCACTCCAGAATCATTTTCCAGCAGTCTGATATTTTCTCTCACCTCTCTTTTACTGTTCCTACATCAGAAGAAACTTTTGGTATCCTATTTAAAATATTTCATTTTCCATCTTTTCCCTTTTCAGGACTTTTTTAGTTGCATTCTGGTGAGTTTTCTTTCTCTTTTAATCTTTTTAGAGTTCAGCAGAGGAGGACAAAGGGCTTAATTAGGAAGGGGAAAAAAGATTATGAGAGAAAACTGGCAGGGAACATAAAAACTGACTGTAAAAGCTTTTATAGATATGTGAAAAGAAAAAGATTGGTTAAGACAAATGTAGGTCCCCTACAGACAGAAACAGGTGAATTGATTATGGGGAGCAAGGACATGGCAGAATAATTGAATAATTACTTTGGTTCTGTCTTCACTAAGGAGGACATAAATAATCCGGAAATAGTAGGGGACAGAGGGTCCAGTGAGATGGAGGAACTGAGGGAAATACATGTTAGTAGGGAAATGGTGTTAGGTAAATTGAAGGGATTAAAGGCAGATAAATCCCCAGGGCCAGATGGTCTGCATCTCAGAGTGCTTAAGGAAGCAGCCCAAGAAATAGTGGATGCATTAGTGATAATTTTTCAAAACTCTTTAGATTCTGGACTAGTTCCTGAGGATTGGAGGGTGGCTAATGTAACCCCACATTTTAAAAAAGGAGGGAGAGAGAAACCGGGGAATTATAGACCGGTTAGCCTAACATCAGTGGTGGGGAAACTGCTAGAGTCAGTTATCAAATATGTGATAACAGTACATTTGAAAAGCGGTGAAATCATCGGACAAAGTCAGCATGGATTTGTGAAAGGAAAATCATGTCTGATGAATCTCATAGAATTTTTTGAGGATGTAACTAGTAGAGTGGATAGGGGAGAACCAGTGGATATGGTATATTTGAATTTTCAAAAGGCTTTTGACCAGGTCCCACACAGGAGATTACTGTGCAAACTTAAAGCACACAGTATTGGGGGTAAGGTATTGATGTAGATAGAGAATTGGTTGGCAGACAGGAAGAAAAGAGTGGGAATAAATGGGACCTTTTTAGAATGGCAGGCAGTGACTAGTGGGGTACCGCAAGGCTCAGTACTGGGACCCCAGTTGTTTACAATATATATTAATGACTTGGATGAGGGAATTAAATGCAGCATCTCCAAGTTTGCGGATGACACGAAGCTGGGCGGCAGTGTTAGCTGTGAGGAGGATGCTAAGAGGATGCAGGGTGACTTGGATAGGTTAGGTGAGTGGGCAAATTCATGGCAGATGCAATTTAATGTGGATAAATGTGAGGTTATCCACTTTGGTGGCAAGAACAGGAAAACAGATTATTATCTGAATGGTGGCCGATTAGGAAAAGGGGAGGTACAAAGAGACCTGGGTGTCATTATACACCAGTCATTGAAAGTGGGCATGCATGTACAGCAGGCGGTGAAAAAGGCGAATGGTATGCTGGCATTCATAGTAAGAGGATTCGAGTACAGGAGCAGGGAGGTACTACTGCAGTTGTACAAGGCCTTGGTGAGACCACACCTGGCGTATTGTGTGCAGTTTTGGTCCCCTAATCTGAGGAAAGACATCCTTGCCATAGAGGGAGTACAAAGAAGGTTCACCAGATTGATCCCTGGGATGGCAGGACTTTCATATGATGAAAGACTGGATGAACTAGGCTTATACTCGTTGGAATTTAGAAGATTGAGGGGTGATCTTATTGAAACGTATAAAATCCTAATGGAATTGGACAGGCTAGATGCAGGAAGATTGATCCCGATGTTGGGGAAGTCCAGAACGAGGGGTCACAGTTTGAGCATAAAGGGGAAACCTTTTAGGACCGAGATGAGGAAAAACTTCTTCACACAGAGAGTGGTGAATCTGTGGAATTCTCTGCCACAGGAAACAGTTGAGGCCAGTCCATTAGCTATATTTAAGAGGGAGTTAGGTATGGCCCATGTGGCTAAAGGGATTGGGGGTATGGGGGGAAGGCTGGTACAGTGTTCTGAGTTGGATGATCAGCCATGATCATACTGAATGGCGGTGCAGGCTCGAAGGGCCGAATGGCTTACTCCTGCACCTATTTTCTATGTTTCTATGTTTCTATGTTTTTATTAATTTTCAGGTTCATAAACATAGTAACAGTAGTAATACAAAGAGATTAAAATTACATTATTGGTAATAGACATATGTGAATAAAGCTACAGATAATACAAGTATAGTAGACCTCCCAAACTCTCGATGTAGTTAATCATGATAAAAGGAAAAATAAAAAAAATCACAAAAAACCCCAAAGTAGCAAAAAAAAACACGAAGAAAAAAAAACTAAATTAAACTAAACCAAAAACTGAATCTAAACAAAACCAAACAAAGCTGGGCATATATTACATTGAATACAATTATTAATGTCATCAACTCTGCTCCTCTATCCATATATTCTAGGTTAATAAAAAGGATTCGTAAAAGGTCAAGCTACATCATATGAAGGTGTTGAATAAATGGCTTCCAAGTCTCTTCAAATTTAACCGAAGGATCAAAAATGACACTTCTAATTTTTTCTAAATTTAAACATGATATAGTTTGGGAAACCCATTGAAATGTTGTAGGGGGATTGGTCTCTTTCCAATTCATCAAAATAGATCTTCTAGCCATTAATGTGACAAATGCAATCATTCGACGAGCTGAAGAGGATAAAGAGCTATTTTCCATCATTGGTAAACCAAAAATTGCAGTGATAGGATAAGGTTGTAAATCAATGCGCAAAACTGTTGAAATAGTATCAAAAATATCTTTCCAAAAGTTTTCTAAAAGAGGACAAGACCAGAACATATGAGTCAAAGAAGCTACCACAGAGTGATATCTGTCACAAACAGGATTTATATGGGAGTAAAAACAAACTAATTTCTCTTTAGACATATGAGCCTATGTACCACCTTAAATTGTATCAACGTATGTTTAGCACATACAGAGGAAGAACTAACTAATTGAAAAATTTTCTCCCATTTCTCTGTAGATTAGTGAAGTTGAAGTTCCTTTTCCTATTCATTTTTAATTTTATCAGATATACCTGGCTGTATTTTTATAATTATATCATTAATAGTTGTTATTAAACCCTTCTGATAAGGATTTAAATCTAAATTTTTTTCCGTGATATCAGCTGAGTATGAATTCAGAAAGGTAGATAGCATAGTATTTAAAAAGTTTCTTATTTGTAAAAACGTATCTAAAAAAATGGGATCTGGGCAAATTACATTTATTGGACAACTGTTCAAAGGACATGAAACAGTTATCCAAGAATAAATCATGAAAACATATTATACCCTTCATTTTCCATATCAAAAAGGCTTGATCCATTACGGAGGGTTGGAAAAAAAAATTAGACATAATAGGGGTTGATAAAATAAATTTGTTCAAACCAAAATATTTACAAAATTGAAACCATATTCGTAACGTATGTTTAACTACTGGATTAACCATTAGTTTATTCAATTTAGAGAGAACAAAGGGAAGCGAAAATAGAAACCAATGAATACACTTGTACAGAGTAACATTCAAGGTTTACCCATTGTGGACTTGGGATTATATACCAATCTTGTGTCCAAAATATTAAATATCGAATATTAATTGCCCAATAATAAAATCTTAAATTCGGCAATGCCAAACCACCATCTTTTTTGGACTTCTGTAAGTACTTTTTACTTAATCTGGGATTTTTATTCTGCCAAATAGAAGAGGAAATTTTAGAATCAACAGTATCACAAAAGGATTTAGGAATAAAAATTGGTACCGCTTGAAATAGATATAAAAATTTAGGTAAAATAATCATTTTAATAGCATTGATTCAGCCGATCTGTGATAAAGATAATGGGGACCATTTACTAAGCAATTGTTTAATGTGATTAATTAATAGTAAAAAATTGTACTTAAATAAGTCCTTATGCTTCTTAGTAATTTTAACACGCAGATAAGTAAAATAGTCAGTAATCAATCTGAATGGTGAACGTCTATAAATGGGAACCTTCATATTTAATGGGAAGAGTTCACTCTTACTAAGATTCAATTTGTAGCCAGGAAAGTTACTAAATTGAGCAAGCAGAGCTAATACTGCCGGAATGGATTTCTCAGGGTTGGAGATATATAATAATAAATCATCTGCATATAATGATAATTTGTGTATCTCATTCCCATGGGTAATGCCAAGTATATTAGTTGAGTCACAAATAGCAATAGCTAAGGGTTCCATTATCGAAAAATAATGGTCTAAGAGGGCAACCCTGCCTTGTACCACGAAATAACTGAAAAAAGGGAGATCTTTGATTATTGGTAAATACCAAAACCAAAGGAGTAAAGTATATCAATTTAATCCAAGTGTAGCCCCCCCTGACTGGCCTCAGGGTCGCTCGGCTCGCTGTGGTCTAGGGAAACAGCCCTCGGCCCCAGAAAACTGGGTAATTAGTTTGTGTCGATGCTGTGTGATGTACCCCATCCCGCCCATAAAACAGACAATACACAAGATATGATTAAATGATATACAGTTTATAGATATTACTGGAACTATATAATTAATAGAGAATAAAATATAAAAGGAAAATCAAAGGCACCACACTTATCAAAGTTCAATTCCTTCGTGCACAAACAGTTGGAGCTCAGGACCCTTCTTCTACACCCTGTGACCCTCGGACCACCTCGACCGGCTGCCTGGGACCAACAACGGTGGTCGACCAGACGCTCCACACGAGTCCATCTCCATCTCCTCTCTTCTCCTCGCTGAACGCCCCGCTCAGGGTCCGACCCTGTTAGCAGACTCACAGCACCTGGTCCATCCTCTGTCTCTCTCTCCCGCCTTCTGCCCCAAAACCCCGCGCATACAGTATCTTCAAATACATCAAAAACATAACAACTATCTCAATTGGTTCGTAACATATTCTTATCACACCCTAACCCAAAACAAGCTGCTAGCGCAAGAACTTTCTCAGTGTTTAACATAACAAAGAAGCCATTTTAATTAGCCTACGCAGTAACAGAAAAGACGAAACTCCCTTACACAAGATATAAATATTGTACTAAAGTAGAATTTCTCAAGCATATTGAACAAATATGTCCATTCGCTCTGTCAAAAGCTTTCTCAGCGTCCAGTGAAATGACGCATTCTGGAGTTTTAGGTGAAGAAGTATAAACAATATTCATTAATCTCCTAATATTCAAGAAAGAATAGCAATTTTTAATAAATCCAGTCTGGACAACAGAAATAATTTGAGGCAATACATTCTCCAGTCTAGTTGCCAGTATTTTAGAAAAAATCTTGGAATCCATATTCAGCAAGGAATATAGGCCTGTATGATGCACATTCAGTAGGATCCTTATCTTTTTTAAGAATTAGGGAAATAGAAGCTCGATAAAAAGATTGTGGCAATTTACCTATAAATACTGCATCCTTAAAGATTCTACGTAACCAGGGAGAAAATATAGTAGAAAACAATTTTAAAAATTCTACTGTTTAGCCATCTGGACCAGGTGCTTTACCTGAATTCATTGAGGAAATAGCATCCTTTATTTCTTCTTCTGAAATAGGTGCATCTAATTTTAAACATTCATTGGGTGGTAATTTCAGAATATTCAATTTCCTTAAAAATTCATGCATTATAGAGGGGTCATCAGGAAATTCTGATTGATATAAAGAAGTATAAAATTCTTGAAGGGATTTGTTTATCTCATCATGATCAACCGTCAGAGCACCATCTCTTTTACGAATCTTAATGATCTGGCATTTAACCGAACAGTTTTCAATTGATTAGCCAGTAATTTCCCAGATTTATCACCATGTATATAAAACTGACTCCTAGTTTTAATTAATTGATTTTCGATCGAGGATGATAGTAATAGATTATGCTCCATTTAGAGTTTGACTCTCTCTTTATAAAGCTCCTTATTGGGAGCAATAGAATATTTCTTGTCAATTTCTTTGATCTTGTCAACCAACATAAGTATTTCACTACAGTTCAGCAGAAATTGAAATAATTTGTCCACAGATATATGTTTTAAAAGTATCCCATAATACCCCACTGGAAATTTCTTCCATAAAATTTGTTGGTGCATGATGGTGCATGATCGGAAATAGCAATGGAATCATAGTTGCAGTCAATCACAAATGGAATTAAACAAGAATCGATAAGGAAATAAACAATTCTAGAATAATGATGATATACATGAGAAAAGAACGAAAACTCTTTATCCTTGGGATTGAAAAATCCCCAAATATCTGAAACTCCAGAGTCAACCATAAAAGAATTGATAAGAGTTGCTGATTTTTTCAGGAGTACCTGATTAGACATAGATTTATCCATCGAGGGATTTAAACAACAGTTAAAATCTCCACCCATTATCAACATATAATCATTTAATTTAGGAAGGGATGTAAAGAGATGCTTAAAAATTCAGGATAATCAACATTTGGAGCATAAACATTAACCATGACAACTTTTTTGTTAAAAAGAAAACCAGTAATTAACAAAAATCTACTATTCGGATCTGAAATAGTCTCATAATACACAAATGAAATTGAAGTATCTATAGAAATGGAAACACCTTGTACTTTGGCCTGAGAATTCGAGTGGTAAAGTTAATCCTTCCAAAACGTGAAAAAAACGATGATTATCCTCTTTCGGCACATGAGTTTCTTGTGCAAAGATAATATGAACATTTATTCTATGGAATAATTTCAAAAATGTTTTCCTTTTAATCGGGTGGTTTAAACCGTTTGTATTCCAAGAAACAAAATTAATAACCTTATCCATAGTACAGAAATTGAGCATATGATATGTAACCAGAATATAAACTCATGACCCCGGAAGAGGAAGAAAGGTTCAAAGAGGAACCGGAAGTTGTGACATTTCGGACAGTTTAATAGTTTTGAGTCAGCCCATTTGACAAAAAATCTAAACCGAAAATAAAAATGAAAATTTTCATTTTTCATTCTGGTGGCTTTAAGAGTTTCCCAATCCCTGAAGAAACTTTTGGTACCCTATTTAAAATATTCCATTTTCCATCTTTTCTCTCTTCATGACTTTTTTAGTTGCCTTCTGGTGGTTTTAACAGCTTTCCAGTCCTCTAACTTCCCACTAATTGTACGTCCATTGTATGTCCTCATTTTGGCTTTTATGTTGGTTTTTATTTGCTTTGTCAGCCACGGTTGCATCATCCTACCTTTAGAATACTACTTCTTCTTTGGGATGTACAGTATCCAAACTGTGCCTTCTGTTTTGCTTCCAGAAACTCCGGCGATTGTTGTTCTACTGTCATCCCTGCTCGTAGCTCCTACCAATCTACTGTGGCCATCTCATCTCTCATGCCCCTGTAATTTCCTTTACTCCACTGTTATAGTGATACAAAAGACTTTAGCTTCTCCCTCTTGAATTGCAGGGTGAATTCTATTATATTATGATCAATGTCCCTAAGGGTTTCTTTACATTAAGTTCTCTAATCAATTCTGGTTCATTGCTATCCAGAATAGCTGATCTCCTAGTGGGCTCAACCACGAGCTGCTCTAAAAAGCCATCTGGTAGGCATTCTACAAATTCCTCCTCTTCAGATCCAGCACAAACCTGATTTTCCAAATCTACCTGCATATTGAAATCCCCCCTGACTATCATAAGACTGCCCTTTTGACATGCATTTCCTATCTCCTATCCTCAGCCCTATCACTAATGTTCCCATCCCCCTGTCAAATTCAGTTAAACCCTCTTGGACAGCTCTAGTAAACCTGCCCACAAGAATATTGGTCCCTTTCATGTTCAGGTGTAACCTGTCCTTTTTGTGCAGGTCATACCTTCCCCGGAAGAAATCCCAATGATCCAGAAATATGGAACTCTGCCTTCTGCACCAATTTCTCAATCACGTATTGATCTACCAAATGCTCCTATTCTAACCCTCACTGGTGTGTGGCACAGGCAGCAATTCATAGATCCCTGACAGTCCTGCTTTTCAGCTTTCTACCTAGATCCCTAAAATCTATAAAATTCTAAAGGAATTGGACAGGCTAGATGCAGGAAGATTGTTCCCAATGTTGGGGAAGTTCAGAACGAGGGGTCACAGTTTGAGGATAAAGGGGAAGCCTTTTAGGACCAAGATGAGGAAAAATTTCTTCACACAGAGAGTGGTGAATCTGTGGAATTCTCTGCCACAGGAAACATTGAGACCAGTTCATTGGCTATATTTAAGAGGGAGTTAGATATGGCCCTTGTGGCTAAGGGGATCAGGGGGTATGGAGAGAAGGCAGGTACAGGGTTCTGAGTTGGATGATCAGCCATGATCATACTGAATGGCAGTGCAGGCTCGAAGGGCCGAATGGCCTACTCCGGCACCTATTTTCTATGTTTCTATGTTCTATCTCCCTTCAGGACCTCCTTGCCTTTCCTACCTACTGTATGTCATTGGTGCCAGTATGTACCAAGAATTCTGGCTGCTCCCCCTCCACCTTTGGAATGCTGTGGACCTGATCTGAGACATCCCTGAACCTGGCACCTGGGAGGCAACATACCATCGGGTGTCTCTATTACGTACACAGAATCTTGTCTCCATTCCTCCAACTACAGAATCTCCTAACAACACTGCAGTCCTCTTCACCTCTCCTTTCTTCTGAGCCACTGTGCCATAGACCCAGTAGCTGCGGCTCCCTTCTCTACCACTCCTCCTGGTAGGTTATCCCCCTCAAAAGCGTCCAACGTGGTGTACTTATTATTGTATTTATTATTGAGGGGCATCATCACAGAGGTACTCCGTACTGTCTGCCCATTTCCCTTTTTTCTCCTGATAATTACCTAGTTACCTGTCTTCTGCAACCTAGGGGTGACTATCTCCCTGTAGTTCCTATCTACCACTTCCTCAGTCTTCTGTATGAGCCAAAGGTCATCAAGCTGCAGCTCCAGTTCCTTAACACGTTCCCTGAGGAACTGCAGCTTCCTGCACCTTGTGGAGATATGGTTATCCGAGAGGCTGGAGGTCTCTCAGAATTCCTACATCTCACACACAGCATGCAAAACAGCCCCTGGATTATGTGACTACAAGGTATTAATAGCTGATGACAATTGCTGAAAACCATTCTGGTACTGAACATTTAATATTACAAAGGTACATTCATGTTTCTGCTTAGATTAATTAGAGCTGAAGATTTTAAGTAACTTTTTTCTTTATTCATCTATATACTTTTCAAATCTTTATTCACCTTTTGATACATGATTTAAATTTAACTAGTTATGCCCAACTCACTCAGAACTGGATACTGCAGAGAGCATGAGCAAATTTGTGGTCAAAAGCCTGCAAAATATTATGAACAGCATGAAGAATCTGAACAGCGAGCATTTTTTCATTGCTGCCATTCCGAGCCTGCGTATTTTCAGCTTTTGAAACACTGTTAGAGATATGTGCTGGAAAAGAGATGGATTTATTACAATGGGATTTTATCACACCCAGATGATGAATAATGAAACCATTTTAGAGCTACTCATTAGTTATTAATAGATTTCCTAGGGACCATTGCTCTGCATCCCCAGTGCCCACTGGTACAAGGTTAATAAAGAAATAAAGAAATGAAGAAGGATGGCAGATAATGAAGCATTACGTCCAGTAGACTTACATTTGTGTCTATTATGCTTCACAAGGCCAAGAGACAAGTGGTCTGTATTTGCTCTGTACGCGGTTTGGCTATTGCAGATGGAGATTCAATCCCTTGTGGCCAGCTGGGATTTTGAATATACAATACAATCCAGCATCAGTACTGCGTCGCGACTGAGTTTTCATTCTGTTTCAGATGCATGAAGTATGAGACGTATAAATATGAGATAAAAGAAAGATGACATAAGACACGCATACTGCCTTTTAGCTTCAAGAAACCTTCTCGCATTGAATCATACATTTGAAGTAATTTGCCCCTTCAAGCTTTGATCTTGTAATCTGAAAAATAGATTTTCTAGATTCATTTTAAATAGTAAATGGATGACGATCTGCATATTCAATATCTCTTACACATGGTAAGACTGTGATATTTCAAGCTGGAGAAATCTGACATATACTAATGTGGCTTTACAATTCGTTGTTTACGTGTCTTTTTGCAGACACAAGAGGTACTGCAGATGCTGTATCTAGAGCAATGCACATAATGTGGTGGAGGACCTCAGCAGATTCGGCAGCATCTATGGATGAGAATAAACAGTCGACGTTTCAGGCTGAGACCCTTCAAGACCAGGAAGGAAGGGGGAAGAAGTCAGAATAAGAAGGTGGGGAGAAATGGAGAAGAAGTGCAAGGTGGCAGGTGATAGGCGAGGTGATAGGGTGAAGTAAAGAGCTGGAATTTGATTGGTGAAAGGGATAAAGGGCTGGAGAAGGGGGAATCTGATAGGAGAGGACAGAAGACCATGGAAGAAGGGGAAGAAAGAAGAGCATTATAAGAAGTGATGGGCAGGAAAGAAGAGAAGGTGTGAGAGGGAAATGAGAATGGGGAATGATGAATGAAGGAGCGGTGGGGGGGCGGGTGTGGTGAAATTACCGGAAGTTTGAGATATCAATGTTCAGGCAACCAGGTTGGTAGCTACACAAACGGAATATAAGGTGTTGATCCTCCAACCTAACTGTGATCTTATTGTTATAGTAGAGGAGGCCATAGGTTGGGATGGGAATGGGAAGTAGCATTAAAATGTGTGGCCAGCGGGAAATCCTGCTTTTTGAGGCTAAGGGAGCAAAGGAGCTTGACGAAGCAATCTATGTCAGGTCTCAGCACTGAGCCATTAAAAGTGGGGTCAAATAAAATATTTGAATCCTTGGTAATGTAGGGTTCTCAGTAATATTAACTATAATGTTAACTGTTAACTGCTAATTATAAAGTGGCTTCTCTGAAGTGTAATAATGAAATGGCTTCTTTGAAATATTAACTATGAGGTAATGTTATCTGTAGCTGAAATGCTTGGGTTATAGTTATAGATAATGGAGGAACTATTTACCACCGCGGCCACTCCAGTGGTGATATCTGTTATCTGTCAAGTAGGGTGCTGTGCACAATCCTGATTTGATGGAGACAGATGTGAGAGAATGGAGGAACATCTGGAGAAACTTCTGAAGTGCCTTTTTCGCTGCTGCTGCTTCTGTGTGATCCAGAATCTCCGGAGGGGAAGGCCCCAAGTCCTTGGCCTTGCATGTTGCTCGGCGGCCAGGGAGAAGTCAAAGCACTCGGAAGAGATGGTGCTCGGTGCTCGGTGTCGGAGGGATGGTCGGAGGCTTGAAGTTTTTGGACGGACTCAGAGTCGGCTGTGGTCGGGTGTTTCCAGGGTGCTGCCTGGAGGTTTATGGCAGGGAGAGTTTCTCCCTTCTGCCGCCTGCTATCAGGGACTATCGGGAGTCGATCAGAACTTTGAGTCTTTTTTTTACTGTGTCCATGGTCTGCTCTTGATCAAATTATGGTATGGCTTTGCACTGCTGTAACTACATGTTATAATTATGTGGTCTTGTCAGTGTTAGTCTTCGGTTTGTCCGTTTTTCTTTCTGATATCACTCTGGAGGAACATTGTATCATTTCTTAATGCACGCATTTCTAAATGACAATAAGTGAGGACTGAGTGACCTCATAATCTAATCTAACTCACCAATGGAAGCTATGTTATTCTATCTGTATGTGTGGGAACATGGGTCAGTGCGTGGGATTTTCGGGAGGAGAACCAAAGAGGAAGGACATGCTGGACGCGCTCTGGTCGATCACCGTGGTTGGTCCCAGGCGGCGGGTCGAGGAGGTTGGAGGAAATCGAATGTTGGAAAGAGGACCTCGTTAATTGAGCTCCAACGGTTGTGTACGAAGTGGTTGAACTCTGATAAGTTTGGCACCTTTTACTTTCCTTTTATATTGTATCTCTATTAATTACATTGTTCCAGTAAGATCTATAAAGTATAATCTGTAAATTGTACATTGTGTGCTGTCTGATATTTGATGTGTGAGTTTGTACCAGGGTGCATTACACAGCAACTACGCAAACGTGAGACATGGTTTGGTGGGCGGACGGGGTTTCCCCTAGACAAACATGAGCCGATAGCCCTGAGCGTTACAGTAATAATGTTAACTTTTGCTTCCACCCAACTGCTCACATCAGGTTTAGAATCAAGCTAGGTTGAATGAATGTACAATGTCAGAAGAACAAGGAATTAAACACTATTTTTTTTCAAAATGGCTTTTAAATTTAAATGTGAACAACTTGAGCATTGCAAATAGCATATCCTAAAAACTGAATCCACGTAAATAGGAAGGGTGCAAACTGAAATAAATATATCAAATGATGGAAACACAGAGAAGATATTATATCCTATAGAGGGAACAGATATGTATATTTCCGAGCTAGAACCTGCCCCAGAACTGGAAGGTATTATAATGTTTAGTTAAATAGAATTAAAAAAAACAGTAGAGAAGGAAAACAGATAGCTGAGAGATGAACATAGAACTTTGAACAGAACAGTGCAGCCCTTCACCTCACAATGTTGTGTCAAACAAATTAAATCAGTAACTAAATGGCCAACTAAACAAATCTTTTCTGCCTACACAATGTCCATATCCTTCCATTTACCTTACTTTCATGTGCCTATTTAAACAACTCTTAAACGTCTCTAATGTATCTGCCTCTACCATCACCCCAGGCAGCGCATTCCAGGCACCCCCACTCTGTGTAAAACACTTGCCCTTCGCATCTCCTTTGAAAACAATTCAATTTCCCCCAACCTCTCATTATAGCATAAACCTTGTAATCCTGCTAAACCTCTTCTGCACTCTTTCCAAAGCCTCGGCATCCTTCCTATAATTGAGAAACCAGAACTGTATGCAATACTCCAGATGTGGCCTAACTAGAGTTTTATAAATCTACAACATAACTTTCTGACATTCGAACTCAATGCCTCGACTAATAAAGGCAAGCATGCCATATGCTTTCATAACCAACCTTTCCACCAGTGTAGCCACTTTCAGAGAGCTGTGAACTTGAACTCCAAGATCCCTCTGTTCTTCAATACTGGGTAAGACCCTTAACAGTGTACTGTCTCTTTATATTTGACCTACCAAGGTGTAACACTTCACATTTGGCCGTGTTAAATACCCTCTGCCATTTCTCCGCTCATATCTGCAAGTGATCTACATCTCATTATGTTATTTGCCAGTCCTCTAGCAATAACTTAATTTGTTTCTACCTCTTATTCTCTTCATTTTGTCCACTTCAAGTACTAATGATGTATAATTTTCGACCAGTCAGATGCTTGATATATTCCTTTGTTTTAACACTTGCTTCATGACCTCCACCTTTCTCCATCTGTAAAATAACTTTTCTCTCTTATCTTAGACAGAAAATTTCAAGGCCAATGAGAAGGATATAGAATTGCCACAGAAATAGCCCGCTACCATAATATTGCCACATAACTGTTGGAGCATATTCTGGAGTTATGGTATATAGCAAATACTAATTTATTTCTTTCTTAATTAATCTTTTTTATTGATTTAAAAAGAACATATATGCAAACAAGAGGAGAATTATCTCAAATATATATATCAATAACAATATAAACAGAAAGTGAAATAGACATTATCAAAATCATACATAGTATTAAGTTAATATGTAGTATATAATAAAAAAGAAGACAGCCAATTCTCCTCTTGACAATTCATAGGGAGAAAAAAAAACAGAAAATTTTTAAAATGAGAAGAAAAAAACACTACACTATATGAAAAAAGGAAAAAAAAGAAAAAGGGACTGGGCAGTCTATTCTGAGGATATGACCAAAAAAAAGGAAATACTTTCTGATCAAATCTAAAACTTCAAAAAAAAATTGGAAGAGTAATAAATCAAATCAAATGAAAATATTGAATGAAAGGTCGCCAGATTTGCTCAAATTTAAAGTAGGTATCAAATGTTCGACTTCTTATTTTCTCTAAGCTTAAACAGGACATAATGGAGGAAAGCCAATAAAAGACAGTAGGTGGATTAGAATCCTTCCACTTCAATAAAATGGCTCTCCTAGTTGAAAAGGTTATCATGCGTTGAGCGGAAGCAGGAATATTTTCTGCTTCCATACTAATTTAAATAGCAGCCAGTCTTCAGACCTGAATGTGGATTGATGGTTCAATTTAAAACGCAGCTCTGAATAATGATCTTCCTGGGGCTGCATTTTGGGGCTGATTGCAAACAAAGACAAACTCTATTTGACTGCAGATAACTGCATATGCATGAATGTGGCCCAGAGTCAGTGGGAATTAACATTCAGTTTGGGTGTCTGGAGTACGGGTGTGTAGATGGAGGTGTGTGAAAATTACATGTAATTCAAAGGAAGCATTGTAGATACACTGTAATTATAGAATTGTCCTGCTGTTGCCTTTGATAGTTAGCATATAAAAATGCCATGTAATATTGGGTCAGCTGCGCCTCTTCTTCCAAGTGTGTCTCAAATATGATGCTTATTGCTCGTGTTGCTGGATAAAGGCTTCTACATCCATTAACTTCAGTGTCTCTCCAGTGACTTTGTTCACAGTCACAACAATAACAAAAACACAGGAACAACATTAATATTATTTTCTCAATATTAATTGTTGGTCATCAAATCTCATTATAATAAACTAAGTGTATGGGGGGTGGGTGAGGGAGTGAGGGACAGGACATCAACTCAGACCATGAGAGGCCTGAGTCGGGCATTTTCGTGCCTTACAAGGCTCAGATTGGAAGTCTGTGTGGGGCACCACTCCTCGCACAGACAAAGGTAAGTGTATGGATAACCTTTTAATAACAGGGAACTTTGCAAATACTGATATATACAACAAATTGTGAAATCAACTACAGTATTAAAATGCATTTTTAAAATTTTGTTAATCAACTCTGGAGACTCATGAGAAGAAGCCGTTCACACAGAAGATGGTAGTTGTACTGTATGGAATGAATAGCCGGAGGAAGCCATAGAGGTGGGGACAATTGCATTATTTAAAAAAAAACATTCAGACTAATACATGGATAGAAAGGATTTTGAGAGCTATGAGCCAAAGGCAGGCAAATGTGTTGAGCTTTGATAGACTTCTTGGTTGGCATGGTTGAGTTGGGTCAAAGGGCCAGTTTCCAAGCTGCAGAACCATATGACTCCATTCAATACAATTTCAAGAACAAATAGGGTTTAAAGAACTAAGATCTAAAGAACTAAAGAACAAAGGGAGAAAGTTCTGAAATTTTACGTAGAATTATGTAGAAGAATAAAAATTAAGAAAAGTCTTCAAATTAATTGAAACTCGTTAGATGCAGTGAATTTAGTTTGTAACTACATACAGGTATACAGGTACATTTGTGGGGAGAGATTTAAGTTCATCTTTTGAGACCTTATTTCAGACTTGAAAGATATAACAAATAAACATTATTTAAACAAAGCTATTATGAAAACAACTAAAAGTGAATAAAATATACATACATAAACCACTCATGCAGACAGAAGAAAATTGTAAGGTCGATAGCATGTTACTAACTTTGTCTCAGTTGGCATAATACTCTAACAGTTACCACTTCAAAAGTAAATATCATGCTAGCAGCTAAAAACCTTTCTAAAAAAACTAACAGAAATCAAGTACCATTTCAATGATGAGGGAAGAGGTGAAAGGTTATCTAAGGTAGGTAGGAATGTGGAATTCAGGTTGCAATTGACATTGATATCGTTAAATAGTAGAGGCCTGTGCTTGTTCCTAATTCCTATTTGCAATAAACAGCAGCTGCTCTTAAGGAACTAGCTTGATGTACTCTGTGACAGAAAGGCTGTTATAGAAAAAGTAGGCACATTATAGCTAATCTAAGCAGGGATGATCTTAAAAAGCATTTCTGCACAAAAAAAAATCCAGCTGAAACCTGGAACTCAGTCTCTAAATTGCTCCTGAGATTATTAAATCATAATATTTAACTTGAGATCGTTGTTGTTTAGCTAGGCATGGGTATTAAGTAATGGAGAAATGCCAGTAAATGGAGATTAAGTATAGATCAGCCCGATTTAACTAAATGGGATTACATTTTTGAGCTGTCAATGGGTCTGATCCTCATCCAATGTTCCAAACACTCTTTTATAATGCAAATATATGTCACTGCACCACCTATAGGTTCAACTAGTAGGACAGGTGTTATTACAGGGATTTCCCCTAGCAGCAAGTTTGAAGTGAATATTTCCAATGTAATGCTGAATTTATGTCTAAAACTTCTATTTGTATTTCTGTGTCACTGAAACAAAATCTTACTGAAAGATTCCTGAAATCTAGAAGTTAGGACCAAGAGTAAGCCCCTGGAGCCTGGTCCACCACTTAGCAAGATATTTGTTTAATCTGAGAGTAACCACTGAAATTCATAGACCCAATATATCACAGAAACAGGTCCTCTAGCTCAACTGGGCCATGCCTACCAAAATGCCCATCTAAGACCCATTTGCCCATGTTAGGACCACAATCCTCTAAACCATTCCTGGCCGTGTACTGTACTTGTCCAAGTGTCTTTTAAATGTTGTTAATGTACGTCCCCTATCACTTCCTCTGGCAACTTATTCTATATATGGACAATCTCTAGCTCCTATTAAATTTTTCCCTTCTCTCCTTAAATCTCTGCCCTCCAATTCTTGATTCCCAACCTTGGGAAAAAGTCTACGTGCAGTCACCTATCCACGCCCCTTATGATATACAATCATCCCTCCTTTTTCTATGTTTAAGTGGATAAAGTCCTGATGTGCTCAACCTCTCTCCATTACTCAGTTCCTTAAGTCTTCACAATATCCTCAGAAATCTCTTCTGCATTATTTCCAGCTGAATGGTATGTTTCTGATAGCAGGGTGACCAAAACTGAACACAATATGCCAAATGCAGCCTCGCCAGCACCTTGTACAGCTGCAACATAACATCCGGCCTCTGATACTCATATACCGTACTACACTGATGAAAGCCATTGTACCAAATGCCTCCTTCACTATCCTATCTACCTGTCATTCCACTTTCAAGGAATCATGTACTACTACTTCTAGGTCTCCCGTTCTTCAACACTCCCCAAGGTCCTGCGTTCCACTACGAAAATCCCCCCTCATTTGTATTCCCAAATGTGACACCTCAGACCTTTCTGAATTATAATCCACTTGCCATTTCTCCATTCACTTACTCAACTGATCAAGATCCTTATTAAGCCATCTTGTCAATGACAATACCTATTTTAGACTCATCAGCAAATTTACTAATGATGCCTTGTACATTCTTATGCAAATCATTGATACAGATGACAATTAAAAATGACCCCACTAGTCATGGTCCTGCAGCCATTCTGCCCCATCTCCTGATACTCCTCCTCCCCCCAACCTTCAGTTATCAGGAATGTGTCTACTTCCACATATTCAAAGATTCTGCTTTCACTGTATTTTGAGGAAGAGTTTCAAAGACTTAAAATCCCCTGAGAGAAAAAAAATCTTACCTCATTTCTACCTAGTGTGACTGTCTCCTTATTTCTAAGTAGTGACTAAATTCTAGATTTTCCTTCAAGAGGAAACAGCCTCCACGCTTCAGATCAGGATCTGATTTGTTTCTATCAAGTCCTCTCTCGCGCTTCAAAACTCCAGTCAAGATGCAAGTTGAAGCCCTCCAACACATGCTCATAAAACAACTTGTCCAAAGTACAAGTCTTGAATGGCTGCATCAGATCAAAATTTTTCCTTGAATAAAATCAAAACGACATGTTCTTCCCAATAATATCCAAACACGTTCTCCTTAATGTGTAGGAAATATACAGGGTCTCTGGCCACATTCTGGATCCACAGCTCGATGCACATTCCACTTGCCCTCTGGATTCCATGTGTGTGTGTATATATATATGTAGCCCCCGGTAAGCCTCAGGCTCGCTCAACTCTCTTCCGTCTAGGGGGAGCAGCCTTCAGCCCCGCCAGACTGGGTAATCAAGTTTGTGTGGATGCTGTGTGATGTACTCCACCCCGCCAAATAACAGACAATACACCATATGTAATAAATGATTACACTTTATAAATCTTACTGGAACTATGTAATTAATAGAGGTAAAATACAAAAGGCGCCAAACTTATCAAAGTTCAACCACTTCGTGCACAACAGTTGGAGCTCAAATAACGGGGTCTTCTTTCCACCATTCGATCTCCTCCAACTTCCTCGACCTGCCGCCTGGGACCAACCATGATGATCAACCAGACGTTCCACACAAGTCTGTCCTCATCTCCTCTCCTCACCGAAGACCTTGGGCCTTGGACTCCCGCTCGGGGTACGTCCCGTCGGCCAGCTTACAGCATCGCGTCCACTCTCTCTGTCCCCATCGTGCCTTCTGAGCCAAAGCCCGCACAACACAATAGCTTACAGACACACAAGAAAGAATAACATCTATCCCAGTTGGTTAGCAAATGAATACAACTCTCTTTATAACCCAAACAAGCTGCTAGAGAGAGCACTTTCTCAGCAGTTAACATAACAAAGAAGCCATTTTGATTAGCTTACGCAGTAACATAAAAGAAGAAGCTCCTTTTATACACACACACACACACACACACACACACACACACACACACACACACATACATACATACATACATATATATATGGAGGAGGTATTGAAGCCTGAAGACACACATTGAGTGTGTGCCTTCAGGCTTCAATACCTCCTCCTTGATGGTAGCAATGAAAATAAGAAGCAATGGAATATTCGTAAAAGTATTTGTTGAAGAAAAACTACTCTAGAGTCCAAACTTCAAGCTGTGATAACTTCATTCGGCATGATATCATGGAGAGCCTGCAGAAATATGCAAGGCTCTGAGTTACAGAGCAATTTGGCATGCAATATATTTATACTGATGATCAGCCAAATATACATGACTACTAGCATGTACGTGAATCTGTTACACAAGCAGATATACATATTCAGGAGCAGGCAAGTAGATGCATAGCACAAGATATTTTTAATCATAGAACAGACAAGTGACTAGATCACATGAATCTGTGTTCTTCTTTTCGGCCAACTGCCCAACTGCACTCCTGATTATGAAGAACTGCTATCTGTAGCTCTAAGCTTAGGACATTGGCTTACAAAAGTTCATTGGGTTACAAAGTTCAAATAGAAAAGATATAAGTTAGCTACTTAGTTCATTAGCCTTTTTCTGACCCTTCTTTCACAATATTCAGAAACAATTGTGAACAATGAGCAACCAATGTGACATTAACGTGGTGGTTGATTATGTGTTTGCATGCTGCTGAAAAAAACACTTACCCTTGAGAACACCAGCCTTATTCTGGTATCATGTGGTTTACAGCCAAATCTATTGCCAGCTCAGCAAAGCTTGTGGAGTAACTGAGTTACCTGGTAAGCTACTGATCTATTTCCACATTTACCTGCCCATGTGCAGATCCCTGAACTGGTTGTCCAATTTAGTTTATAACAATGGAACGTTAAAGGTTCACTCTAATCCTTATCACAAAATCAGTGCCTGTGTGTTTGGAACACACATTGAAGTAGACTTTGATGTTGTGTACTGGAGAAACACAGATAATGCAAGTGGGCCGTTCATTTTGTGCCTTCCATTCGTTCAGTGGTAGAGCTATAAGTTAGAAAGATAAAGTGGTTGTAAATAGTAATTTTATCACACTGTTGTAGAGTCACTATCTACCCCAGTGAGATATGGCTGATTATTGCATCCAATGCTGCTGATGTGCTTTTGTGTGGAACTGCCTCCTAAGCCAACAGATAGACACAATATCAATAAGCAAGCATTGCCGAAAAGAAGGGTAATGACAGCTGTTTGATCCTGCTGGGACTTCATCTGTAGTGAGTTTCACTGTATTTTGACAACTATACAGCAAGCATAAACATTAAAAAATAATGAATAGCAACAACTAGTGGGACTGATGTAGTTCTATTTCATTAACAAATGAAGGGAAATACCACCAGTATATAATTTTACAATCTGTGGATGGATCTTATTTAATTACAGACATTCTAACGAAAATTGCCGACAATCTTCACATGGTACTATTTTATTAATCATTCTGGAATCTTGGCTGCAATATTAAAAAGAATAAATCCAATGTGAATTATACACAAAAAGGCTTTAAGCATTTTTCAAACACAACTGTTTGGTGTCAAGGCGACTGGTAGATTAAGCCACAACTGAAGCAGGAGCTGGGAAGAGTTGGATGCAGGACAAGCTGGCTTTCTGCGTTTTCATCTTGCACTCCAGGCAAATGTGCTGAGCCAGCTTTTGTAGCATTTCATCAATGGTAGTTCAAAGACTCGATCTCTGGTTTATTTCATCAGCTCTTTAATTTTGATGCAGCAGAGGGAAAAGGCTACATGGAAGGAACTTCAAAGTTGTGCTTATTAATTTAATGAGGGTTTTGTGTGGAACGGAGGCGAGTCTAATACTCCTCAAGGGAATTTAGTACCCCTTTCAAGGAAAATATAAGTTTGCAGCATAACATGGCTGATTTTCAAGTCATGGGAGGGAAAAGGGACAGAAACATTTTAGATTGTAGGAAGTAGGAAAGTTTGTATCAGGAACACTGAATCTTTGGGAAGAAACATCACAAACATCTGTAATCGATGTTAATTATTATTTATTATACTGTACATACATTGGCATTATACAGTTGAAATAATTTAGTGGTATTGTTACCTGCAGAGGGAGGGGCATATGTGTTTGCTCAGGATCTTCGTAGGTTGGAATGAGATGGGGTATGGAAAAATAACAACATAATATCACAAGGCATTAGTTCCTTTATAAAGTGAAACATATGTGTTGGATGAAGTGGCTCCCTCCTGTGCTCTAAAATTCCATGATTCTATCAAATTGACAAGGACATCTGTTCACTTCCCTCTGCATTCACACTTCCCTGTTTCCAGTCTTTGGAAGAAAAAAGCAGCCTGCCAGGCTCCAATGTCATCAGCCTTTGACCTGGCCCGATCTGCCCTATGGCCTCCTTAGTTCTTCCTCTATACATGATCCTCGCTGAGTTCTTCTTGGTTCTAGTTCTCATTCCTAGTTCTGTTCTAGACTTCCATCTGACAAATAGCTGCAGATGGCACGCAGACGATCTGCTCCTCTGCTGCTAGAGCTGGCCTCAACCAATATTCCCTCTTACTTCCCATTGTCCCTACCATCAATGTACTAGTGCAGGATTTTACCTGAGGTTAAAGCAAAATGCTGACTCGCTATCACGTGTGATAGATATTCACTTCCCAGTGCCCAAGAGGCTTATTGCTAACCTCTGCTCTCTAGCAGAGCAGCATGACCTTTTCAAGGGTTGCTTGTGACGAAAGTTAAACTTCTAACCAATATTCCTTGCTCAGGTTCTTGTTGTAAACAAGATCCAGTCTTCAGTTCTCAATATAAATTGCAAGCAATAATCAGTCTGAAGTTAAAAGGACAGCTTTGCAAACAAACAGCACTGTCTGTAGAGCATAGGTTGCTGGCCCACAGCAAGGGACTGGTTGCTCAAGAGAAATTGTTTGCAAAGTGAAGTGACTATGAGGCGTTCTAGTCTGCATCAGCTAAACGTAAGACAATGGGGCTATGTTAATTGACCTACAGTACATCAAATCAGGCAACTACAGCTAAGTTAGTTGCATCATTGTGATAGAGATCAAGAAAGGCTCCAGATTAGACTTATTTTGTCACTTAGCACATCAAACATGGCCACAGGTATGATCTATCAATGGTTATGATATTTGTATACACGGATAGTCAACCCTCACAGCATTAATTGTGGGGATCTGTTTTTGGACCATCTGTATGAATAATTTTGACACTGCAAAGGTTTCTGAAAAACATCACAGGTAATGTCAACAAGTAGCAAAACAACATAAATGTTAGAAAGCATTTGGGGATTGTTAGGAAAGACGGAAAGATAAGGCGACAGAAGGAAGAACTGGAATTCATACCTCAGCTTTTGGTTTCTGCAACGAAGATTCACTCATCTGCAACTCGTTGGTTTCTTCTTTTAGATCATAAGAATTGTATCTGCGTTTGGAAATCCTTCGTAGTTTGTAAATCTTTTGGTAATTCAGAAATCTTTTATAAATCAGAAATCTTCTGTGAGTGTTAAATGTGGGTTAAGAATTATTTGTTTAAATTTAAATGGGTATCATTAAAAATAAAATAAAACCGTGTTTAAACTACTTCGTTAGCTGCAAGTATCTCCTCCTCGGTAGGGCGGGGGGACCCACCACTCAAGCAGTGGGTATTGGCAGCTAATCCTCACCACACAGACCAGACAAGGAATTAAGCTAGTCCTGGAAGAGGGTGGATACAGTATAATACTGTGGTGTGAGTACCCATTGAAACCTATATCAGGCAGGGTTTAAAACCTTTGTTTGAGTTTGGAGATTTACCATCATACTAGAGTGATATGTAAGCCGTTCAGGAAAAATAGATTTTCTTCCTTACATAACATGAATGAACCAAACAATCCAGCATCTTCTTGGTGATTATTAATAGTAGTAGCTTTTTTTTAAAACAGATTTATTTAATTGATTGATGTAAATTCATTTGCTGCCATAATTTCAGATCAATTGCCTAGGCCTCTGCATTACTGTAGTAATTCAACCCTCACATACCCCTTAGAGGTTTTAAAGGGGAGTATGGGAGGGGCAGCGCAGTGATCAGTAAACATTACAGCATGGGAGAATGGTGCAACATCAGGAGCAGTGGCACAGATAGTAGACCTGCTATCTCTATAGCTCCAGCAACGTGGACTCAGGTTTGACATCTCATGGTGTGTGTGTGTGTGTGTGTGTGTGTGTGTGTGTGTGAGCATGTGTGCGTGTGTGTGTGTGTGTGTGTGTGTGTGTGTGTGTGAGTGAGTGAGTGTGTGTGTGTGATTGAGTGTGTGTGTGTGTGTGTGTGTGTGAGTGTGTGTGAGAGAGAGTGTGTGTGAATGCGTGAGAGTGAGTGCGCGAGTGTGTGTGTGAGTGAGTGAATGCGTGAGAGTGTGAGTGTGTGTGTGTGTGAGTGAATTCGTGAGAGTGTGTAAGTGTGTGTGTGAGTGTGTGTGTGTGTGTGAGTGAGTGAATGTGTGAGAGTATGTGTATGAGTGAGTGAATGCGTGAGAGTGTGTGAGTGTGTGTGAATGTGTGTGCGTGTGTGTGTGTGTGTGCGTGTGTGTGCGTGTGTGTGCGTGTGTGTGTGTGTGCGTGTGTGTGTGGTTTTCCCAGTGACTGTGTGGGTTTCCTCTTAGTGTACTGATTTCCTCCCACGTCGCAGAGGTGTCTGGGTTGATGTGTTAATTTGCTGCTGTAAGTGGTTCCTAGTGTGCAGGTGAATGGTAGGATCTGGGGGATGTTAGTGAGAATGTGGGGTAAATAAAAAAGGGATTAATGTAGTGTAAGGGTAAATAAGTGATAGATAGTTGGTACACATTTGGTGTGCTAAAGTTTCTCTTTCTGTGCTTCATCACTGTGTAACTCTAAAATAGGACTAATATAAATGGCTTCTCACTGCTTGGCATGGACCCAGTGGGCTGAAGAGTTTGTTTCTCTTTGTCCAGAGGACATATTTCAGAGGAAATATTTCTGTTGTTTCAGAGGGAAGTGTTAAGGATAAATTTAGGGCTTCAACATTTTAAGGCTGGTTATGGCCAGTTAGGATACCTGCATCTCTACTACTGTGGTCCTGCTCCCAGCCAGCAGTAGAGATAATTATCTTAATTTCCACAGCCTTCATTGTGTAGTGATTACACTCTTGTATCAGTTTACTTGTTCCAATTTAATAAGTGCATATATATTTATATATAAAACAATGATTTCTGTACTTTTCTGATGTATATCTAAAGCATGAAATGTGCATTTTTCCTATAACTGTATGTGTATTTAGTTTTGATGCTGTTGGAACACAGAGTGATGTGGCATAAACACAAGAGATTCTGCAAATGCAGAAATCCAGAGTAACACATACAAAATGCTGGAAGAATTCAGCAGCTGTGGAAAGGAATAAACAGTGAGGAGTACAAACCGGAAGGTGATAGTGAAACCAGATAGGTAGGAAAGGTGGTGGGGGTGGGTGAAGGAAGAAGCTGGGAGGTGATGGGTGGGGAAGGTAAAGGGCTGAAGAAGAAGGAAACTGATAGGATTGGAGAGTGGACCATGGGTGAAAGGGAAGGAGGATGGGCACCAGGGGGAGGATACATGCAGATGAGGAGAAGAAAAGAGGTAAGCAGGGAACCAGAGAGGGGAATGGAGGAAGAGAGAAAGGGGAAGGGGAAAAATTGACAGAAGTTAGAGAACTGTATATTCATGTCATCAGGTTAGAGGGTACCCAGATCGAATATGAAGTGTTTCTCCTCCCACCTGAGAGTTACCTTATCATGATAGTAGAGGAGGCCATGGACCAACATGCCAGAATGTAAATAGGGACTGGAATTAAAATAGTTCACCACCAGGAAATCCTGCTTGTTGCGGATTGAACAGAGACTGGGCAGGAGTTAAAGATATGCTTGCTGGTAGGATCCCATTGAAGAGGGCAGAAGTTGTGGAGGCTCGTGGGATGATATATAAACATGAGAGGAACTCTATCCCTGATAAGATGGTGGGAAGATGTCGAGGAAATAATGGAGGAGATGCGAGTGAGGGTGGAATCAATGGTGGTGGAAGGGAAACCCCATTCTCTGGTAATATGGTATAATATTTTCACAAAAGTGCTGTTAGCAACAACAGCTTTGAGACCCACCATGTTAAAAAAAAATTAAGTGACGTGTAAATACACTCACTGGTCACTTTATAATGTACACCTATGCACCTGCTCGTTAATACAAATATCCAATAAGCCAATCATGTGGCAGCAAATAAAGGCATGCAAACACGGTCAAGACACGGTCAGTTGCTCTTCAGACAAAAAGTCAGAATGGGAAGAAATGTGATCTAAGTAACTTTGACCATGGAATGATTGTTGGTGCCAGATAGGGTGGTTTGAATATCTCAGAAAATGCTGGTCTCTTGAGATTTTCACGCACAACATTCTCTAGAGTTTAAAGAGAATGGTGTAAAAATAAGCATAAAATATTCAGTAAGCCATAATTCTTTAGTGAAAATGCTTTGTTAATGAGAGAGGTCAGAGGAGAATGGCTAAACTGGTTCAAGTTGACAGGAAGGCAACAGTAACTCAAATAATTACATGTTACAACAGTGCAGAAGAGCTTTTCTGAAGGCACAACATGTTGAACCTTGAAGTGGATGGGCCACATCAACAAAAGACCACATAAGGCAGAAGGCCACTTTATGATGGCACTCCTGGACCTAACACAGGTCAACCCCTTTGAATCTGGCAATCGGTAATCTGGTTCCACCAGTGGTTTGGACACAATTTTCGCCAGCCTAATTTTAAATTTCCCATATTGCCACACGAACACATCACCACTATTTTGGGGTCATCATTAGCAGAACCAGCTTTTGGCACAGTCTTTAAAAAAAACAAGTCACTCCTCTGTGTTATTCTGCACTTATTTTTATAACCTGTGCTTATCTAGCCCCAGTTATGTCTTCATTGAATAAAGGAAATGCTTCTTGTGATGTAAAGCGCAAACACCATACCTTATCAATACAAGATAGTGTGGAAAATACATGAAACAGGATAGCTTGCAGGATATATTCAGAAAAATAGCTAATAAAATTGCAAGACAGGAGTCAACATTTGAAAATTCAGTGTTGTCAACTTCAAATCACCCAGATGAGCTGCCACCAACATCAGCAGCTCTAGAAGATGCTGTGCCAACTTCATCACCTTCATCTAGGTCATGAAGATTCAATCGTCTTTCAAGTTGAAACACAAGACAATTTTGATTCCACCCGCCCCCCCCCCCCCCATATTCAGGCATGTAACTCTGCTTAGTTGTTGTACAATCCAACTCTTTACTTTGAAAGCGGTAACAACCAACCCTCTGATGCAAGTAAATACAGATACTGTCTAAGGAATTTTGCCTGCACCGTACTTCAAACCATTTCATTTGCCTTTCATTAGTCGTTTCTTTTTTCTTTGTTATCCAACTTGTACTATATACAGGGTACTTTAAAGGTAGGGTGGGGTGATCATCAAGTGAGTTAGAGGTGTTTATTTATTTAATTCTAAACTAGCCACTTGTGATTCAGCAAGATCACTAATCTGGCACTGCTCAGGTTCCAATCATTCTGGATTTGTGGTGGTCAACCAGTAATGCAGCCACTGAATCTAATTCTCTATATCCTTTGGACATATACGAGCTGTGATCCAATGCATTAATGAACACATTACAAATTGGTGATGATCATAATAGCTTTCTTCCGATTTATTGTGGTGCTTTCTGACTTTGCAAGGTAGCAGTTACAAATCCTGATTTTCTTTTTTTCAGTGTTTTCCTTTGTTAGTTATTATTTACTGTGGGAGGAGGGATTTGGGGGTTGATGTGACTATTCCATTTTTGTTTGTTTTTACTTCGTGGGGAGGTGGGATTTGGGGGTTGACGATCGTGCTGCCTCTCTTTTCTTTTCTTTCTTGTTTTCATGGCTACCCGGAGAATTGAAGAATCTCAAAGTTGTATATTTTGATAATAAGTGAACCTGTGAGTCTTTGAACCTTTGGACTACTGACATTGAATAATGTTTGCCAAGGTTTCCATGACTCTCCATGAATGCACAGCAGAGTGGTCACACTGATAAAAGTCAGTGGCATTGATTTATCACTTGACTATCAAAGCGTCAAGTTTTGCTGTGTCATTATTGAATAGAAATGGGACAAGATAGCTGCCGTGACTGACTAAAATGGGAGCTTGTGTATATGTGACTAAGCTCAAGAACCAGTCAACCTGCCAAAATATGTCATATAAAGGAATTCTTTTAATGCAGACAATACACTGGAATGAAGCATATAGCTTTCTGAAAAACTTTCCTATTGCATTTAAGATGAAAGCTATCGTTTAAAAATGTACATTGGTAAATTGTTTTATTATTGCCACATGTACCGAGATATAGTGAAAAACATTGTTTTGCAAGCCATCCGATCACTTATTCACATCAGTGCACTGAAGCAGTACAGGAGAAAAATGGTAACAAAATGCAGAATGCCACTGGTTCGAGTCACGGCCATTGGAGAGGCTGCTGGCTCATGTTGCTTTTCTCGGAAGAGCTGCAGGTTCAAGTTGCTGCCCTCGGAGGGGCCGCTGGGTCCCGATCCTCTTCGAGGTGTTATTGAAATTCAGAAGTTTATGGATTGGACTGTAGTTCAAACTAAATGCCGTTCCTAATGGCTTCTTTCGGTCCTTTTTTTTGTGTGCTCTCGCCCATTCTTTTTGTTACTGACTGGCGGCTGGGGATTTGTGTAATCTGTTAATTTTTGTGTGAGGGAGGGGTTGGTGGTGCTTGGGGTTTGTGAGTTTTTGTTTCTTTTTCTTTTCATGCGGCGAGGGGTGGAGATTGATGCCTTTCTTTCAACTACTTATTTGGTTTGCTGAATTCTATGGCTATCTGGGGAAGACAAGTTTCAGAGTTGCATCCTGCATAAATACTTTAATAATAACATGAACCTTTGAACCATTGGACCTTTGCAGGTGTTAGAGTTGTTCAGGCAGACAGTAAGTTGCTGAGCCATAAATGAGAAAATTATGTTCATCGAAAACAATAAGAAATTTTGGAACTAGGAGCCAGAGGCAGGGCAGGTTGAAATAATTCATGGATATACCGTTTTATATAATGTATTAGATAAACAAATTCAGTCAATACTGTTGAGCAAATTTGACTTGCAAACTTGATGATAAAATAGCTGAGTCAATGGAAGTGCAATACATAGGTTTTAAAGAATCCATACATTACACATAACTGTATTGCTTCAACCTACAGTCAGACCTAGAGAGTGAATCACAGTCGTCCTTATGAGGCCACTTCAGGCAATAATTATCACTGCAATGCATGGTCAATTTAGAACAGCTGAGAGTTTCAGATGTTAAAAGAAAATTCAAATTTCAACCAATTATGGATCTAAGATTAAGATAAGTAACAAAAGCAACTTCAGTAGAATAAAAACCACAACAAATGGAATACCTTTGAAGAAGACTTCAAATGAAGGACCGCAAAAGCAGTTGCGATGCATGGCTTTGACCCATAACTTCAATAATTTCTTTTCTCCCACAGATGTTGCTTTACCCTTTGAACTCTTCCATCAGATTGTCTTTTGCTTCAGAGCCCAGTATATACGGTCTCTTGCGTCTCCAAATGACTTTTTGCTTTGTAATTCACCCAAACGTTGGGGAATTATTATTAATCATAATCTTCAGATTTGAGTAAAGGTGTTGATTAGAAAATGGTATACTGATGTGCAAATCGATCATGTTGCAAACTGTTATGTGGTGAATCAAGACATTTACTCTTGCAAGTTCAGCCAGATGTATTTGAACCAGAATCATTATCAAGCCTCAATTTTTTACAGATGTTACTGCAAGTGAACTACACAATGAGGACAACTAATGCAGCTGATCATCTTTGTAGTAACTTTGAAAGCAGGTCAATATTAACAAGACAATGGGCACAGTAAAGGACAAATTACAATATAATAATATTGTACTGTACAATATAATAATATTGAGGGACGGGATTGAAATTATACTTTCAACATTGATGTATCCAATTCCCATCTTGACATTGAGTTGCAAAGCTGCTCTACAGTAACAGCATACAATGACCATAGTTGCATCAAACCAGAGTAAAGAGGCCCCTATGTTCTAAAGAGTCAAGTTGACAGGGAACTGGGTAGGCTGGAACAAAATATGTGTTTTCATCATACATATTGTGCTTTTCTTTTTCTCAAGTCTGATATCAATGGTCTACCACTACTCAGGGAAAAGCTAAAAATCAGCTGCACTGTGCCAAAATATAGCTAAGCCAAGGTTGTTCTAGGGGATGGTAAAATATTGTACGTGATTCTTTCTAGATTTTGCAAACCTTCTCAGATAATTGGATTATTTGTTGAAAAAAAGATGTGAAATGGACGTAGAACAAAAAGCAACAATTTCCTAATCAGAAAAACAACAGAAGATCAGCCACTGAAGACCTCCTTTCTCTCCATTGTTCCATGTGCGGGCTGAAGTTGTCATGTGCTGAATTGAGTTATGGAGTAAATGCAGAAATAAATCATTGGACATATAATAGGCAGGCAAAACCCATACTTTTATTTCTCATATTCTCACAAGGAATAAGTTCAATAAAGAAACAAACATTTGTTGGGAATCAAAAAATTCTATTATTTTTTATAAACATAGATTTGACTTTCTACTTCTGCGACGGCTGAGAAAAGTCCACCTTCCACCCCCCCATCCTCACCGCATTCTACAGAGGACGTATCGAGAATATCCTGAGCAGCTCCATTACTGCCTAGTTCGGAAATTTCACCGTCTCAGATCGCAAGATGCTGCAGCGCATACTGAGGTCAGCTGAAGGGATCATTGGGGTCTCTCTTCCCACTATTACAGACATCTACACCACACGCTGCATCTGCAAAGCTAACAGCATTGTAAAAGACTCCACGCACCCCTCACACAAACTCTTCTCCATCCTGCCATCTGGCAAGACGTACCGAAGCATTCGGGCTCTCACGACCAGACTGTGTAACAGTTTCTTCCCCCAAGCCATTAGACTCTTCAATTCCCAGAGTCTAGTCTGACATCAACGTATACACACACACACACACACACACACACACACACAACTGAACACCACTCCACTCCCTTTGTAGTTTTTGCTCATTTCATTCTCAATTCCTGCTAAAACATTGTTTACATTTATATTTACATTTTACATTTACATCATTTATTGTTATATTGTAATTTGTCCTTTACTGTGTCTATTGTCTTGTTTATTAATTATTGTACTGTCTTGCACTGTTTTGGGCACTTTATGTAGTCCCGTGTAGGTCTGAAGTCTAATGTAGTTTCATGTTGTTTCATGTAGCACCATGGTCCTGGAGGATCGTTGTTTCATTTTTACTGTGTACTGTACCAGCAGTTATGGTTGAAATGACAATAAAAGAGACTTGAACGAACTTGACTCTAGCAGTAGATCAAAGCCATTTTGAGTGACATTAGTCCCACGCCATTTGATACTGCTATGATTAAGAGTGGAAAGATGAGCCATTCTTTGAATGGAGGATGACTATTCAATTCAGAACAGGAGACCCAAGAACAATGTCATTTCCTTTGCTCTGTATAGAAACGGTATAAGAGCTCTGATGTCAGAAGTGAAAATTCACTTCCACATTAAGGAGGTGGGTGGCAAATAAGGACTTTCCAGCAACTGTGTCTAAATATACAGACAAAATCATTGTTGAAAAGGTTTTTATCATCAGAAGGTGAAAAGGTTACCAGAATTTCACCTGGATGAGGAATTTAATCTGTTACTATGTGTGTTACAATGAGCTATCGCATGAGTGAGGATCAATCAAATGTGATCATAATCAGAGGTTATAGTGTAATGGCCAATAGTACAAATGATAATCAACCTTCAGAGTGTTTTCAAATGTAGTTTACAGACAGTAAGTTTCTTGAACTATCTAGGAGAGCTACATGAGCAGACACCACAGCTGTAAATAGAGTGGATCATCATCTCACAGTGGGAGATGACATAATAAGTGTGGTTTGGAAACTGACAAAATGATCTCTTAATAGACACTTGTATAGAAGTGGATTGTTAAATTGTGTGACAGCCGATTTGAGCTGTAAAGACATTAGAGCTTGCCTTTAGAAGTAAGATGTTCTGAGCTTCACATCATTCTAATACAAGAGACATGATAGTTAGCTGGTTTATATTAATTGGACAATCTCAGAACTCCAGGATGAGACCAGGAAGGTTGGAGATTGGCCACATTTTGTCACATCAAACATAGTCATGCTCATATTTGTTCTGCTAATCAATACCTGTTGAGTTTGCACATCCAGAGTACCACCTCTCAAAATACTATGGTTAAAAAAGGATACTTCGACGTCTGTTCTGTTTGCCCTCAGAAGCTTTTAGACAATTAAAGGTATTGAAATATTCAAAGATGTTATTTTCAGTTGAGATATGCTCTTATTGTAAATATGTAATCTTACGATATTATTTGACACAAAAATAGTGAAATCTTATGTAATCGCTTGCAGTTATCTTTGCATTGGGAGTATAAATCTCCATGTAGTTCAGACAGATTCTTTTATCAGCACTCTGCATGTCTACTGAGTGAGCTGAATAAAGACTTGTTACATCTGTAGTTCTGATCTCAGTGTATCTCATTTAAATTCACAACACCTACCACATTGAGAGTAAAGATTCTGGACAAACTTCAGGAACAGTCATTATGAAAGCAGTTGAAGAAGATGTTGTTTACTGTTATTGTTTGTATCATCATCTTAAATCAAAAACCACCAAAACCATCTTTTGCAGTCATAGTCATGGCTTACTAGACCTTAGCATATGTAGACCTTTCTGAAATGACTTTGCTATTATTGAATAATATTCATTCAAAATGGATTGAAATGAAGCTGATGAGTTTGTGTGCCTCCAGTGAACATTCTGTAGATGAATTGTGATCCATATGTCCATGTCACCATTTACCTAAAGGTCACATTTCTGACAATGAGTCCTAGTTTCAATCTATTCTTCTTACAAATTTTATGAAATTGAATGACATCAAATGTTGCATTGTTCAATATTTTCTGCCTTCACAGCAGGCAGTGAGAACACAGCCAGAATACTTAAGGACAACTCAGGCAACCATGATATTCAAAACCCAATATATATAAAAAAGGCACCTGTCCAACTCTGCTTACTGCCACAAAATATATGCTTGCTTAAGTCTTGATGAAGTGCAGACTGAGAACATGCTTGAGCTACATTCATCAAATTTGGCTTCTAAGCTAAATCAAAGGAGCTAAATCAAAAAAATAACTATGATATTAACCAGAAAGATGCCATTTCAAACAAAGCAAGTATATTTGCATTAATCCTGCTGGAGCTCAAACTCAAATGAGTATAAGATCATAAGGCCATAAAACGTGGGTGGGAAAAGAGAGACGCTACTGAAGAGTGAACATAGGGAGTTAGGTAGACATGCAGGGGAGTAATCTGTGGATTGCTGCCTGTGCCACATGCCAGTGAGGGTAAGAATAGAATGATGAAGAATTCGTGCAGGGGGAAGGGTTTCAGATTTCTGGAGCATTGGGATCCATTCTGGGGAAGGTATTGCACGTATAAAAAGGATGGGTTACACCTGAACCCAAGGGGGACCAATATTCTTGCGAACAGGTTCACTAGAGCTGTTGGCAGGAGGATGGGAACAGGGCTGAGGATGGGGCAGTGTGTATTGAGACTGTGAGGAAGGGCAGGCAGATGATGGGGCAAAATTGCTGTCAATGGGATGGGTTAAAGTATAATAGGGGGCCAAAATCAAAAAGGGTGATGAATGCAGAACTGAAGTAGTTGTATTTGAATGCACGCAGTATATGGAATAAGGTAGATGATCTTGTAGTACAGTTAGAAATTAACAGTTATGATGTGTGTATCTCTGAATCGTGGCTGAAAGAAAATCATAATTGGGAGCTTAACATCCAAGGATACACATTGTATCAAAAGGACAGGTAGACAGGCAGAGAGGGTGGGATGGCTCTGTTGGTAAAAAATGAAACCAAATCCTACAAAGAGGTGACATAGGATCAGAAGCTGTAGAAACCTTATGGTTAGAGATAAGAAACTGCAAGGTAAAAGGATTTTGAAGGGTGTTATATACAATAGCCAGGGTGTAGGCTACAAATTACAATGGGAGATCGAAATGACATGTAACAAGGGCAATGTTGTGATAATCATGGGGGTTTTCAATGCTTAGGTAGATTGGGAAAATCAGATTGATATTGAGTCCGAAGAGAGGGAATTTTTAGAATGTCTACGAGATGGCTGTTTAGTGCAGATTGTGGTTGTCTTTTCCAGAACACATTTGGAGTATTGTGAGCAGTTATGGGGCCTTTATCTAAGAAAAGATGTGCTGGCATTGGAGAGGGTCCGGAGGAGGTTCATGAGAATGATCTCAGGAGTGAAAGGGTTAACATATGAGGAGCGTTTGATACCTCTGAGCTTGTACTTGCTGGTGTTTAGAAGAATGCGGGAGGATCTCATTGAAACCTTTTGAATATTGAAAGGCCTAGACAGAGTGGAAGTGGAGAAGATGTTTCCTATAGTGGAGCAATCTAGGACCAGACGGCAGAGCCTCACAATAGACAGACATCATTTAGAAAAGAGATGAGGAAAAATTTCTTTAGCGAGAGGGTGGTGAACCTGTGGAATTCATTGCCACAGACGGCTGTGCAGGCTAAGTCATTAGTAATATATAAGGCGGAGTTTGATAGATACTTGATTAATCAGGGTGGTAAAGGTTATGGGGTGAAGGTAGGAGAATGTGGCTGAGAGGGATAGTAGCTCAGCCATGACAGAATGGCAGGGCAAATTTGAAGTGTTGAATGGCTTAATTCTGCTCATATATCTTAAGGTCTTTTGGCCTTGTAGTGCAACTATAGGAAGTGAAGAACCAAATCCTAGCAACTCCACAAAAAGAATTCAAACTTTCTTTGAGTTTACCTAAGGAAGCATACCTAAGTGTTGATTCAGTGCCAAAATCTGCAAGAGAAAAGTTTGAAAACTGGTTGCCAAGTTATATTTATAAATGTCTTCAATTAAATATTTACAGTATATTACTTGCATCTTGTTAGAAAGGAGTATAATGTAGAGAATGGAAGATCATATTTTCTCTGTTTCATGCCTGTGTTTACATTGGGATTTCACTGGAAATGCAGAGTTTTTTTATTTATTTATTGAGATACAGCATGGAATAGTCCCTTCCAGCCCTTTGATCCACACCGCCCAGCAATCCACGATTAACTCTAGCCTAATCACAGGACAATTAACAATTACAAATTAGCCTACCAACCATAACGTCTTTGGACCGTGGGAGGAAACTGCAGCACCTGGAGCAAACCCACACGGTCACAGGGAGAATGTACAAGCTCCTTACAGATAGTGGCAGGAAATGAACCGGGGTGGCTGGTTCTGTAAAGTGTTGTGCTAACCACCACACCACCTTGCCAACCGAATGTTATATGGTGTACTACTGAAATCAGCTTCGAGAATCCTAGCACAAAATCCCCAACACTGAGGTGTAATTAGAGCCAGTGAACTCCATCAGGCAGATAACATTAGGTAACCCCAATGCCAGACTCCTGAAACAGATACTCTAGTCTGAGCTCTATTATAAGAAGAGATGTGAGCTGAGACAAAACCTATTCAAAAAGCATAACACACCCATTGGTCCATGACTGTTCAAAGTGGAGATGGAGCATCCTGGATTGCACTGAGAACGTCAGTTTATTTATTGGGAGCGTGCAGTGCCGGTGATTGGTAGGAGGAGCATACCAGCTCCCAACATATGTATCTGTGTGCCTCCTGCTCCACGTTCAACAAGATCTTCAGGTTCCATGTCAACTTCATCAGTCACCTCAGAACCTACAGAGCTGAAATGAGAGCAAGGAATTCTTAACACAAATCACAATCTAACAAATACCAGCCACCCATTGAACTACCACTCACAACTTGAATCACAGTTTCACTGACCTCAGCAGAGGGAGGGGAGTAAAATGGATGGCTGATACTGTGCAACCTTGTCATAGAGTCATTGAGCACAGAAACTGATCCGTCAGTCTACTGAATCCATGTTGACCATCAAGCACCCTAATCCTGCACTGGTCCTATTTTATTTTCCCCACATTCTCCTCAACTCTGCTCAGGTTCTATCACTCACCTACACATTAACAATAAGTTGTGGTGACCAGTTAACTTACAGACCAGTACATTCTTTCCAGAGGAAACTTGCACAGTCATAATGTGTAAACTCCATAAGTTGGAGAAATGGACCAAACCAAGGTCATGAGAAATGATGGGTTGTAATTCCTCAAGTTGCACAACTGTGCACCATTGTTGAGCACTGACTGGAATTTCTACCATTTTGAGGCTTAATCCTGTTCACTTTGTGTCCAAACTGATTTCACTTTACATCATGTGTCAGAGAGTCACAGGATTTGGCACAGCTTATTTACAGAAGATATCTGGTGTGTTGGTGTCTTTACTGAGACTAGGAATTCTGTATTTGAAGAATTATTGGGATTAATTCAGCTATCTGCTATTTAAAATCAGGAGAATGTGGTTTGAAGGATATTCACTTCTTGGGCCAGAGAGCCTCTTCTTTTTTGCCAAACTTAGCTTTCTAAGCACAGCAGCTGCCACTTGTAAAGATCAAACAGTTGTAAGTTAAAATTCCAACAAATATTCATTGTTTAGCTTCTGATCATAAATGAAAACCAGTCTTCAGTTTTCAATGTAAATGGCAAGCAATAATCATTTTGAAGTTGAAATTTCCAAGCGGAAGAACCATCAATAGAAAGCATGATGTAGAGTCACAGTACAGGTCTAATTGCTAAAGAGGTGCTGTATACAACACTGGCTAAATTGCTTTATTCATGGAAGCTTGCAGGCCAGATGGAGACAATCATGGCACATCAATAACTGACCTATTAATAAGTAGGAAGGTTTATGTACTTTGGGAAGTTAGCTTCATATCATTAATTGTGTCTCCAAGAAGCTTTTAGATCATTTTTGTTAAAAGTGATCTGAAAGAATATCACATGTGTGTGAAGTCACCCAATTGGCAACTTTTGCCAATTGTATTAGCAGTTCAAGCTTATTCAGAATGGGATAAGGAACATCAAGAAGCCTGAAAGAAACATGGAGTGAACTAGAGACCATTCCTCTGCCTTTGATTTCTGCAATGGACAACTGGCTTGTCTGTATCGTTGGTATGTCTTTTTTAGATTATAAGAATTACACCTATGTTTCAAAAATTCCTGTGTTTTAGAAACTAATTTGGAAGTCCTTTATAAGATAGAAATCCTCAGTGAATTCTATATGTGCTTTAAAGATGCTGTTTGAATTTAAACATGCATTATTGTAAATAAATTAACTGTGTTTAAACTACTTTGTTAGCTGGAAGTATGGTTTCCTTCGTAGGCAGGTGGGGGGATCCACTTCTCGAATAGTGGATATTGGCAGCTAAAATCACCATGGGAGAATAAACAGAGAAGTAGACTAATCTTTGAAAATTGGGTAGTTATAGTATAATTTCCCTTTAGTGAGGGTACTCATGGTTATTTATATCTGATAGAGCTTAAGGTCTTTGTCTCAGTTTAGAACTTCGCGATCAGCAAACTCAATAACATCACAGTGGTGGGAAATTGTGTACATACAGCCTGGGAATTCCCATCTATTTATTTAAATAAGGAGAACTTGAATTAAATTTAAAGTTCTGAAGCTAACAAGATGTGTGCTCATTATTTGTAGGTGACATTTTACACTGAGCGTACCCTTTCATCTTATCAGTCTATTTGCACTGTGTGTGTAAGTCTGTCAGACATCATACTGTACTTCTGCACCATGTCAATGGCCCAGGATTTTATTCAGCCCGAATGACTGTGCGTACATTATGAAATTGCTCCTGGTAGAGATTACATCCTTTTTCTGCCGTAAATTGGGTTGACTTAACTTGCTTGCAGTAATAGCAGGTTTCAAGTGCATGGGTATTTTGTAATGGCAATTCTCTGTAGTCTTTTTCATGTGCTGTAATCAGATCTTTTAAGTGAAAACAAATACTTGTTTTCGTACTATTAGAAGGAATATTCTCCGCTATTGCATCTGTCACTGAAACCAAAAATAAAGAAACTTACTTTTAGTTTATTTTTTCAAGCAAAAGTAACAACTTGATTTAACTTTGTCTTGTTCACTCTTGAAACTTCCTTATTAAAGTACAAACAAAATAGCCAGAGGGGAATCTTCTTCATTAGGCCAAAATAACCTAACAGTGATGCTTCATGTCATCAAAAATATTATCAAAGTCACTTTAAAAGAACAGCATTTATCTTGACAACTTGTGAAAATTCACCAATTAAATTTCATCTTTGATGTTATCAGATAACTCAGGATTAAATTAACATGGCACTGGTACACTAAGAAGATCTGTGCTCATTAAATTTAGAGAGGTTTTCCAGAATAAGGGTTTTTTTTTGTAGCGCCAAAGCTATAAATGTTTTTAGCTCAACTTATTGGCATCTGGTCCAGTGGATGATCCATACCTCCACTATCCTGGCTGTGATTACACCAAAGGATGCATATGTGCTGGATCCGATTGTGCCTACTGTTTGCTGCTCAGCTTATAGGTTATCTGTTCCATTTGATGCAGCATTAACCACAGTACTGGAACTGTGGCATGCTGAGATGGCCTGAATGCATCACATCTGTCCCCTTCGATATTATTCAGGGGGAATGTTGGTGGAATGACAACTCAATCTGTTGAATTATGCTGTTGACCCAGTGGAGAAAGATAATCGCAGGTGTCTTAAGTCACAGAAGAGAAATACATACAGCGCAAAAACAGGCTCCTTAACTCACCATGTCCATGCTTACCATTAAGCTCCCATGTAATCTGATTCACTAGGTCCATGTCTTGTTTATTCAAATGCACAGAGTATTTTACTTAATTTATCTTTTTAATATTGTATAACTATTTTAACAATCTTTGAATATTGTTTTTAAAAATAATGACTTTATTTAAATTATTTTCAAATCATTCTGTAAAGAAGATAAAAAATTTATTAGAGGTCATTGATAAGTCATTCTCAAGTTTGTTGTGTTCTGAAACATGGCCTCACCTGAGACCTTTTATGGTCCTTGGACACCTGCCCATTCACATCCAACACCACCCAGGTGCAGAGGAGCTGCTTGTTCAGACTGTTGCACCTAAGAGGGTCTGAAGAAGGGTCTTCAAAACGAAGTATTGACTTTTTCACTTTCTACAGATTTTTTCTGTCCTTTGCATCTGAAAGAGGTGAGTGTGAGCAGATGGGCACAGCACGCAGCATGTCTAAGCAGCAGGATAGGTACAGCATGATCTGATCTATCGTGTCCAAGCAGATAACAAGGTCAAAATTCTCAGTCAGAATCCTGGTCCTGACAAATTTATGGTGAGCCAAAAATGTTTGTGTCCCGAACTATCTAAGCCATAGTGCACTTTTGAAGTGCTTTCACGATACTCTTCTGATGTTAAAGAAATTGCTGGAAACACTCAGTAGGCTGGACAGAATCTGTGGAAATAGAAAAGGAGGTAATGTTTAGGATCGAAGATCTTTCGTGAAAAGCAGTTTTGATGACAGGTCTTCACTTTGCAACATTAATTCTGCTTCTTTTTGTGCAGCTGATGCCTGACTAGCTGAGTGTTTCCAGTTTTTTTTGTTTAATACAGTATTTCAGAGATCCAGTATCTGCAGTTTGTAATTTTCATTCATTTGATATCATGTAGTTTTATTTTGGTGTCAAATTGTGCTAAAATATAGTTCCTCTCTATCACACACATAGAATAATTTTCTCACTACTCTTGGTTAGTTCATACTCAATATGTCCTGAATAACATTTTCACTAATTATCCTATTTTACAACCTCCCCATGATTAGGCCTATGGAATAAATGTTATGACAGTATGAAATTGAAAATCAGCTAAGAAGGAAAAAAAACTAAGGTTTGCTTTGTCTTGGACTTAATAGGAGGTTTACAGTGGGGTTTGTCCAAGGTTCAATTCTGGCGCTGCTCTGGATTTTGGTGTATATTAATTTCTTGGTTCTGGGGGAAACAGAACTTAGTTTTAATGGCCGCAAGCAGCTGAAGTACCGCATCTGCCCATTTGCCTCCTCCATTCAGGGCCCCAAACAGTCCGTCCAGTTGAGGCAAGACTTCATCTGTGAATCTGATGGAGTTGTCTATTGCATCTGGTGCTCCTCTACGTTGGTAAGACCTGTCATAAATTGGACAACTGTGTTGCTGAGCACCTCTGCTCTATCAGCAAAAAGGGGAACTTCCCGTTGGCCAACCATTTTGATTCCTAATCCTATTCCCATTATGAAATGCCTACTATTGCACCACAATGATGCCACCCTCAAGGTAGCAGAGCATCACCTCATATTCCATTTGGGTGGCCTCCAACCTAATGGCATGAACATTGATTACTCTTTCCGGTACAAAAACTTGCCCCCCCCCCCCCAACTCTTCTTATATTCCCCACTCCGGCCTCTGATCTCTTTTCACCTGCCTATCACCTCCCTCTGGTGCTCCTCCTCCTTCTCTTTCTCCTGTGGTCCACCCTCCACTCCTATTAAATTTCTTCCTCTCCAGCCCTTTACCTTTCAGACCCACCTGGCTTCAACTACCACCTTCTAGCTCTCCTCCTTCTCCTCCCCCCCCACCTTTTCATTCTGTCTTCTTCCTCCTTTCTCTCTGCCTGAAACATCGACTGCTTATTCATTTCCATAGATGCTGCCTGACTTGCTGAGTTCCTACAGCACTTTTTTGTGTGTTACTTAATTTTAAAATTTGCACAGGATTCAAATCTTACAAGAGTAGGCAATGATACATAATAATTTCAATAATGTGCTATGTTATTGCAAACTTAATATCAGATAGCACCAGGAATTAAGGGAACATAGACATGCCAGCAAATTGACAGATTAACTTACACTTTCCTAAATTTTTGGGGGAATATTGAGGAAAGAAAAATGAGCTAGATGGTAGGATATTAGAAGTGAAAGAGTACTTATATATTACAAAATTATTGAAGATGTCAGGACAGATTAACAGAACAGTTACTGACACATACAGTATCCCAGAACTTCCATTCAAGACTAAAGTTTAAAGGGCTAAAAATTAAGTTGAATTCCTATAAATCACAGCATTGGCTGCAGTTGAATATTATGCTCAATTTGAGGCATAACACTCCAGGCAGGTTGTACATGGCTCGGAGTATGCACACAATGGCTCTTGGGTTGACAGATTTCAGTGAAATGGATATTGATTCCTTAGCAGCTGCTTTAGAGGAATATAATAAATTCTTAAAAAGATGACATAATAGAATTGTAGGGAATAAGGAAAAGTGGAACTAATTGAATACCTCTTAGAAACAGCCAACATAATGACTTGGGAAAAAACAGTGCAGTGTCAATATGCTTCCTAGCTCTGCTATAATTGTTTATTATTCTACAAGATTATCATAGATGTGTGGGATGCAAACAGTCAGCTGAGGACAAATAGGCTTAGTACCAAAAATGGACTGAGGACCACAGTGCGCAATTAATCAATGCCAATTCATTGCAATACGAGCAAAAAGTTAGATCAGCACTGTCTTTTCTCTTAATTAATAGTTTTGTCCATCTGGTGCCTCTCAAGCTGCTTAGTGACTGTGGGTGTCAGCAGGATGCCTAATATTAAGAATAGCCAGATCAACTTTAATACAGCCTGTATTCTTTAAGGATCTGCCAGAAATGCCAACAATTTATTTGGTTGTGAATATGGGGCACTGCAATGGTTGAACCTGCGGAAAATGCGCATTCAGGTTTTCAGACTATGCACTGGGATCTTTGTGGTAAAATGATTCTAGAGGAACACATGACTTGTATCAGTAGAAAGTCTCTTCATGCTTTTGTTTGGAGCGATGGAGAGGTCACAAAGGAATTCAATAGCAAGTGCTGCTCTAGAAATAAAAATTAAAATGCAGTACATGAAGATGTTCTGACATGAGTTTGTAGACTTCGTCTTCAATAACACACCCCATCAATTGTAAAGATTTCCAGGCAGCAAGGGATTCACAGCAAAGAGTAACCAGGCACTGGTCCAGATGTTTGTTCAGATCTTGACCCCTTCCCCTCATATATGGCATAGACTGGTGATCAGCTCTGTCAGCATTACAGCCAACCCAGTTGGCAGCATCTGATGGCCAGTCCCTCAGTTTCCACTGCAGAACGTGTGGTATCTACTGCTCCAGTGAATACAGTCGTGCGAATGCTGCTATCCTGCCTCTGGACACATGTTCATGTTCAAAGTAGGTTTTGTGGTATGACAAGAACCTGACAAACTGATGGATTGATAGATTAGCTGTGGTTGGCCCTGAGCAGGGGTTCCCGACCTTTTTATGCCGTGAAGCCTTGCCATTAACCGTGGGATCCACGGATCCCAGGTTGGTAAACCCCGGCAGGGGCTCTGTGAAGGAGAAGACAACATTGATGTTTTGAAGTTATAACGTGCTGGTTCTTAGCCCTGTCAGAGTTCTAAGAGTTCTCAGGAAATTTCTGCTGAGAACTTACAATGTAAGTCAATTACCAAAATGGTGGCTTGTGAACATTAACTTTGTGTTGAAAATATTTTCTTGTGACAACCTGACTCCCCCTCTACATGGATCTAAATCAGAGACTGGAGCGAGTGGGTAATAAAACTGCAGATGCTGGAAACATGAAGCAAAAACCCAAAGAAAGTGTGGAAAGACACAATAGGTCAGGCAGCATCTGTGGGAAAAGAACAGAGTTATTGCTTCAGATAAAAGACACTTTATCAGACTGAGAAAAGAGAAAACAAGTTAATTTTATATTTAAAGTCCATTCTTCCTGCACTCCACCCCCAACTAACCAAATACACCATAACGTTCCATCTTCCTATCATGCATGCACCTGTTTACCTGGGTTTCTTCTCCTGTGGTCTATGTTTTTAAGGAAAACCCTGCTTATTTTTCCCCTGCATGTTTTCTATTATCAATCCCAATCTCCCTCTCTGAACTCCACCTTCCCCTGCCTCATCTAGCTCCATCTGCCCATCAACTCCCACCTCACCTGGTGCCACCAATCACTTACCAGCCCCTGCCTGACACCCCTCGCCCTCTCAAAGGTTTAAAGGTTGGAAGGTTCATTTATTGTCAAAGTATACACCCACTTATCCAGCTCCTGCAGCCTCAGGGTGACTAACTCCCTGTAGCTCTGATCTATCTTCTGCTCACTTTCTCTTATATCCTGTAGGTCATCAAGCTGCAGCTCCAGATCCCTAACAAGGTCTCTCAGGAGCTGCATCTCGATGTATCTGGTGCAGATGTGGCCACCTGGGAGACTGGAAGATTCCCAGGATTCCCACATCTGACACCCAGAGCAACGTACTAACCCTACAGACACACTCACTATTCTTCAAAAAATGTAAGGAAAAACCAAAGTCCACTTACCCACTTACCTCGCTGAAGCCCGCATGAACCAAAGCCCTATCACTCTGAGTCAGACCACTCCGCTCCTTTGATCAGGGGTACCCAACCTTTTTTACACTGTGGACCAGTTTAATATTGACAATATTTTTGCGGACCAGCCGACCGGTGGGGGTGGGGGGTGGGGTGTTAATCACGCCCCGAATACAGGTGATAAGTCAACTATAAGTCACTTATAAGTGCTAATACACTCAATTTCATTTCTAAAAGGGTTTACCTAACGAATTTAATATTAAACACACAGTGCATATTTTCCCCGCATGAATATATAAAATCATGGCAACACACCAATATCGCTGAATCAGTGGGAGCCCTGGGCTTGTTTCCCTGCAACAAGACGGTCCTATCGAGGGGTGATGGGAGACAGCGATACTCGAATGTGGTTCCTTATGTCCAGTCTATTCCACAATTTAGTTTTCGTTGCATTCATTGCAGAAAACCCCGCTTCACAGAGATATGATGTTGGAAATGGAAGCAATGTTTTCAGTGCTTTCGTGGCTATCTCAGGATATTCAGCCTTGACTTTGATCCAGAATGCCGGCAGAGATATTATGTCAAACATACTTTTCAGCCCACCGTCATTTGCAGGCTCGAGGAGTTGATCTTCTTCCCGCACTGACATGGATGACACGTGGGTAATGACCTCACGTGCGTTCAAGTTCCAACAGTGGGCGTGACAGGGAATGAGGAAAGGTGCAGCTGACTCATATCGTTTCATATCACCAAATCATATCGTTTCCTTGTGGCCCGGTGGTTGGGGACAACTGCCTTTGATGACCATTCCAATAGGCAGTGTCTCCCTTTTAAGCCCGAACCTTCTGTGCTTTCCAACACACAATTGGTGCTCTGGTTATAGTCGAGATCCCACGAAGCTTCCCCTTTTAAACTTAGCTCCGGACCTGCGTGCTGCCTCCTCTCTCGTAGCTCTCCAACTCACGATATGGAATGAGTAGTTAAAGAAAATGGTAGAGGCAGGTAATATTGCAATGCTTAAAGGTCTTTTGGGCAGGTACATGGATAGAATAGCTATGGAGGGATGTGGGCAAGATAGGACTCACTCAGGATGGATGATTTGGGCTGAAGGGCTTGCTTTCGTGCTGTAGAATTCTGAGACTCTATGCCTTAGTATTGAATTCAGAAGGCTGCAGCCCCATTTTATCTATTGTATGTCACCCATATTGGCTCAGATTTTCCTTCTCCAATATGCCGAGCATGTTTGACCTCATGTTTAGTAAGATTTCAAACTCCTTTATACTACCTGTATTATAACTCTCTTTTTGCCATTTTTAACCCATTAATGACTTCTTATTCCCAGAGCAATTGCAGCCTTGGCCTATCACAGACCTGTCCTTTGGTCTAACTATCCTTCTCCCACCTTGTCTGCAATTTAAAACTAAATAATTTTTCTCTGTTTCCCAGTTCTAGCAAATGATCTGCATCTTTAAAATATTAACTTTCTTTTCTGTTTCTACAGAGGTTGTCTAACATGCTGTTTTATGCCAAATGGAGAGTCAATAGGCAGTGGCCACCTCTTGATCTGCCTGATGCATTGAATGCAAGTGGCACAGAGGATTATGTCAGAATGAAGTCATCAGGACTCTGCCAGGATAACGGCTATTTACTTACATGAAGAGCTGCCTGCTGTGATGGTGGGAACGGAGCTCCTTTTGATCCAAGAAAACAGCGGAGTTTACATGGAATGCACGTGAGTCTATCTGTGCCAAGGACTGCCTGCAGTCTTTGCAAGCCGCCATTCTCATTCCTCTGGATATTTCTGGATGAAACGAATGCAGTACAGTGATTCCTCTTTATTAAAGGATGTAAGCTCCCTTATGGTGCTGTGTACCACAAACTGTGAGAACCTGCTTATATCAAGAGCAGAACCTGATAAATGAAAGCTGAAAGCCACAAACACCACTAGTAATGCAATTATGATGTGACATTGGTTTCTATTACATGAGTTGGATGATAAGTGGCACAAGACTCTTAAATAGCATATTGTAATTACAAAATGTTTTCAAGCTCAAAGGTTAATAATGAAGCCATTGATATAAATATTGACACAGCTGAAGACTGTGGAAAGGGAAATGTATCACTAAAAGTTTAGTGAAATGCCAATGGCCAGAAGTGCACAGAAATTGAGAGCATAATATGGTGAGACTTTGAGACTATTAAAGGCAGATGTAATATGGGAACCTGTATGATGGGAATATTGATACTTGCTTTGACAATGTCAACAGACTGCTTTTGCTTGGAAGTATTGAGAAAGAATTGGGACAATGCATTCAGCATGCATACATCACGGTCATGTTTAAGCGAGTTTCTGGAACAATACACAATCACCTAGTGATATTATGTTCCTGTGTAAGATCCTACCCAAATTGGATGATAAATGTTGGAAAGTTACAGCTGAATTACAGATGAAGTGGATAAAATTGTGGTAAAATAGTAATGGCCTTTTATTAAAGGTTGTAGTAAATTGCATGTCAGTAGACAAATTCAATAATGGGGCAAAAAAACAGCTCGAACTACATATAAGCTATTATACACTTTAAATATTTATACTGCTGCTAATAATGCAGTTGTCATGGCTGCTGTTGAAAACAAGCTGTGGTTTAGTTAGTGCATTGTGGGCGTTAGCAGGACAGCACTCCGCTCTGGTGGCACAGAGGAGGTGGCTTTAACCTCTCTCATACCCGGGCTGTGGAAAGCAGGGTAGTCTCGCCAGCCTGGTACATTCACAGCACTGTGACAGGGCAGGATCCAGCTTCTGAAACCCCTACAGGTAGCCCATTACACGCACCGTTTTTCCTGCTCCTTGGCAGTCACGGGCCCTAGTCTGTACCAATGTTCCCTCCAACACACCTTTTGCTACTAGCACACAAAGGAATTTAAACTGCGCACAAAAGGTTGTCATCCTCTACCTCGTTGGCATGTTAAGTATATTTCACAATCATACACAATTACATTTCCTTTTCCGGTTTCTGATGCGGATGGTGCTGACAACATGGAGTTTGGGATGATTTGTCTGCAGATTTTAGAACTAGCTTATTATACTGCTTTTAGTGAAGAAATTATTGATCACTACGTCAAATTCCAAAGAAACTAAGTGCATGAAGCACAAAAGAACTGCTAATTTATTTAAAGCAAATGGCTTATTACCCTTTAAGTGGTTTACTTGCACTTAAAGATCCAGTGCACACATTGTTGTCACTGGGCAAAAAATTGCACAGCACAAGATTTTTGTGCATCCTGGTCATTACAAATTAGAGGGAATATTGGTCTGTACCCACACTGATCCCTCCATCTGCACTCTATTTCTTCTGTATACTCTTCAGCACCCCACACCACCTTTTCCCCTCAATATACACAGCTCCCCTGCTTTTCTCTTCCTTTTGAACCACACTTCCAGGACATCAGAAGTCCATGTGTGAAGAGAGTAAGTTAGTGAGTTAATGCATGTGGGAGTGAGTGGGTGATAATCAAAACAATGGCTTGTGCCAAATAATTGTGGAAGAGTTCAAATCTTGTGAAATCCACAATTTTTTCAAAATCGTACTAATGCGAAATTTCAAATGACAGGCAACCTATGGTAAAACTAGGGCAATTCCCTGGACAAGTGACACGGGGTGAATGGATGACACCCGTAGTGGTAGTGCCCAAGGCTTGAAACTTAAAAGATTGACTAGCTCTGTGGTGTTTATAAAGTGACTCCAAATACAGGGATGGATGATGAGAAAACCCTCTGCCCACATCAAGATTTATATACTGAATTATCAGGAGTAATGTCTTATGGGTGACATTTTAGCTGCAATGGTCACAGAGGAAGAGCATTTTTGGGTACTTGAGGACATACTCAGAAGACTGAATCTACATAGTGAGATCCTTAAAAAAATCAAATGGGCTTGTACACGCTGGAATTAAAGGAGGTTGAGGGGGGATCTGATTGAGACGTATAAGATTATTAAGGGATTGGACAAGATAGAGGCAGGAAATATGTTCCAGATGCTGGGAGAGTCCAATACCAGAGGGCATGGTTTAAGAATAAGGGGTAGGTCATTTAGGACAGAGTTGAGGAGGAACTTCTTCTCCCAGAGAGTGGTGGAGGTGTGGAACACGCTGCCTCAGAAAGCAGTGGAGGCCAATTCTCTGGATGCTTTCAAGAAGGAGCTAGATAGGTATCTTATGGATAGGGGAATCAAGGGTTATGGGGACAAGGCAGGAACCGGGTATTGATAGTAGATGATTAGCCATGATCTCAGAATGGTGGTGCAGACTCGAAGGGCTGAATGGTCTACTTCTGCACCTATTGTCTATTGTGTTTTCATGCAAAAGGAAGTAATTTCTTTAGGTCAGAATGCATATTAAGATGAAATGCAAATTGCAGCAAAATTAAGAACCTCCTACTTAAGTTTTGTGTGTCTTATGTCTGTTTGGATTTGTCAGGACCAAATGTAACCCTCTCACGGGGGCTCATATACAAACTCAGCTTGTCAGCTAACCCTGCTAACAGCCACATGACTGAGTGATGAAAAGGCCACCTTTCATAAACAATATACATCTAGCTTTGGTATGATTTGGGACTCAAGCAAACAGGAACGTTGTGATGTTCTGACTAAAGTAACCTTGATTTGAGCGAATGATGTGTAAATACTACCAATACACAATTATTGGTCAACAGGAAATAGCAGATTGAATACCACATAAAATTATAAAGAAACTATGTTTGCCAATTTCAGCTTTATCAAACAGTTAATAGGAAAAAGAAAAGTAAAGAAAAGGGCCCTTTACAGCTAAACTATTTTAAATGTGCACATAACGACTGAGCTCATACTGGAGTTGTCAGGGGTATATCTCCTTTCTCACGTGCTCAACCCACGGTCTGTGTGAAAGCACCCGCCACGTTCTGACCTCACATTGCAGACCACCTTGAACAAATTGGCTCTCTCTCAGGAATACTGGCCCTTCCTCCTTGGAGCCATTCATCTGCACAACACCCTTCATGAATTCTGTTATTTGGTCTGAACAACAACTGAACCTCTTGACAATGTCCGCATGCTTTTTTGCATTGAGTTGCTGCCACATGATTGGCTGATTAGATATTTGCTCCAACAAGCAGGTGTGCTGGTGTACCTTGCAAAGTGGCCACGTAGTGTCAACATACAGTAAATACCATATAATCTGTGTAGGAAAATTACAGCAGCAAGTTATTTGTGTTACATTGTAATATTCACTGAATGTTAGAACTTGCTTGCAATGCTTTCAAGTATGGAGCTGAGCAGTAATTAGCCATGTGATGAAGAGCTTCAATGAGAAGCCTATTGCTTTTTGCATCACACACAGAGACCAAAGATGATAAAAATATCCTATGAAGAAGCCATAATGAATATGGAAAATAGAGTGTATATTCCTGATGTAGTAGAAGATGATTTCATCATCACAGTAGTGGAAAAGCTACAACTGGGCAGAATTACTCCTTTGATTTGAGTGAATGAATGCATATTAACTACACAGACAGATCAGACGAAGATAATAAGATTATGAAACCATTTCATCAAAGGGGCTACAAATTGGCTAAACCAAGTTTATGCATAGTGAGAACACAGGATAATTATACTAATGGGGTATGTTAGGAAAGAAGTCCATGAAGAACACTTGCCACACCACGATGATATCTATTCTGGCAGAAATATTTATCAATAGAAGAATTTAAATGTAACTTAACCTGATTTAGAAAGGAATTTTAAGAAGAGGCAATTGAAACAGGGAAAGCCTCACAACACAAACTTCAAGAAGAAGCAGACAAGATTCCATGAGATATTTCCTGTACTGAGTGATTCAGCAGTCAGAGATGCAATATTGAGTGGAAGCATATAGGTTTTGCAAAAAATAGAGAGAAAATCTGTAAGTCCCATGTTGATCACTTCTCAGTGCCTTGGCAAAGCAGCCAACACAGTGAATGACCCTCCCCCCCCCCCCCCCAGACATTCTCTTTTCTTGGCTCTCCCTTTGGGCAGGTGATACAGTAACCGGAAAGCAACCAGTAAAGCAGCCAGCAGCTTTAAAGACCCCACCCACCCCGGACATGCTCTCTTCTCTCTCCCACCGGGCAGAAGATACAAATACCTGAAAACACATACCACCAGGCTCAAGGACAGCCTTCATTCCACTGTTATAAGACATTTGAATGGTCTTCTTGTATCACAAGATGACCTCTTGACCTCGCAATCTATCTCGTCAAGGCCTTGCATCTTATAAGCATAACGCTATATTCTGCATTCTGTTATTGTTCTTCCCTTGTACGACCTTGATGTATTAATACAACAAAATGATCTGTATGGATGGTATGCAAGGAAAGTTTTTCACTATACTTTGGTACACGTGACAATAATAAACCAATTTACTGATCCTCATTAATGACATCAGAGAAAATAGCGAAGAGGTCTGAGATCAAAGGTGTTCTCAAGTGCAGACAAGAGAGATTGCAGATACTTGAACATGGTGCAACAGATAATGTGCTGGGAGAAATCAGTAAGAATCTGTGGGGGAGTAGGAATTGTTGATCTTTCTGGTCAAAATCTTGCATAGGTACTGTTCATTTGGTCTTAATCCTGATGCAAGGACTTAACTCAAACCTCAACAGCTCCTTTCCCCCAACAGATGCTGCCTGACCCCTTGTGCGCATTGTTTGTTACTCTTGAATACAGTCCAACTGTTCTTCAAGAGAGTCAACATTGACGTGTCTGATGAGGTTTAAGGTGAGACGATATTGTTATGTTTGGAGACAGATGATACTTCAACCACATCTGGTACATTTGCAAATTCAAAATATTTATATCTGTACAGCCGAGGAGATCAGAGTTTAACTATCTGGCTAGTTTGTAATATTTGTTAATATGATCAATCAAATTTGTGTGTTGCCCCTTCTTAAACTATAGGGGAGAACAGTATAGCAAATGCATTCTTGACTGTGAATAATAATTGTTATTCTAGGCTGCCACCCTTTAAGGATTTGTTATGTTATTAACTAGCCTCTATATTGCAATGATGCATTTTGGAGAGTTTTAGATGCCATCTGTGAAAGTAACCACACTTTGTTTAAACTTTTCATGTGACGTGTTAAAGGCAGTACGCTCTGCTTGTTAAGAGTGCACTGAGCTCACATACTTCCCATCTCCTGAGAACATAGAACAGTACAGCACTGGAACAGACCCTTCAGCTCACAGCACCGTGCCGAACCAGCTAAAAAGCAAATCAAAACCAACCAAACTTCAATCCCTCCTACCTACACCATGTCCATATCCTTCCATCTTCCTTATATCCATGTGCCAATCCAAACGTCTCCCTCAAGCCACAAATGTATTTGACTCTACCACCAGACCAGGCAGCATATCTCAGGCATCCACCATTCTCTGAGTAAGGAACATACCCCTCACATCCCTTTTGAACCTACCTCCTCTCATCTTCATTGCATACCTTCTGGTATTAGGTTTTTCAACCCTGGAAAACGGATACTCCCTGTCCACTCTATCTATGCCTCTTATGATCTTATAAACCTTTATCAAATCACCCTGTAGCCTCCGGCACTCCAAGGAAAACGGCCCAAGTTTGCCCAGTCTCGTGTTAGCAGATGCCCTCTAAATCAGGCAGTGTCCTGGTAAACCTCTTCTGCACCGTCTCCAAAGCTTCAACATCCTTCCTATAGTGGGGAGACCAGAACTGTAAGCAATATTTCAGATGAGACCTAACTAGAGTTTTATAAAATTGCAATGTAACCTCTTGACTTTTGAGCTTAATGCCTTGACTAATATTCAGTAAGCCTTCTTAACCACACTATCGACTTGTGTAGCCACATTCAAGGAGCTATGAACTTGGCTCCCAAGATCTCCCTGCTCAGCAACACTGTTAAAGATCCTACCCTTAACAGTGTACCATCACTTTGCATTTGCCCTGCCAACCTGGAACCCCTCACATTTATCTGAATTAAATTCCATCTGCTATTTCTCTGTCCATATCTGCTACTGATCTATATCGCGCTGAATTCTTTGCCAGTCTTCTACACTATCCACAACTCCACCAATCTTGGTATCACTGGTGAAATTCTCGGCTGAAGAACCTGTTGCTAAGAGTCTATCTCATCATTCACTTCCTCCCTCCTCTGGATTCTTCCTTGCTCTGCAGAAAACCTCTCTTCATTCTTCCGGCCAGACTGTGCTCCCAGAGTTAGAACTTCCAGACCACCAATGCCTAAACTTGATTCAACGCAAACTTTTAAATCAACAAAAGCTATTTCAGTACAAGCCAAGCACCCTCTATGGATGACTCAAACTTCAGCCGAATGTAGCAGAGTTCCAAAAATGTGTAAAATTATAGCAGCAGCCAGTAGAAACAACCCAGCAACGGACTTCTGAGTCGTACATGATCCCTTTAAGTAGTGACTTGGATGAGACTTTCATTCCAGTTAATCTCACTTTGACTGTGAGATTAAGAACAGAGGCATTAGACACTGCTGATGTTGGAACTGAAGCCAAAAACAGACTGCAGCAGGAACTCAGCACAGCAGACAGGAGGCAGGGGATAGTCAGCTTCTCGGGTCAAGTCACTAAATCAGGATTAAGATGGGCTCTAATCCAGAACACAAAGTTTTCAAACATCCTAGGAATTTCTAGCTGATGTCAACATTTGCTGATTTTATCTGTGCACGCAAACCTTCACAAGATGACATCCAGCATACTTCCTATTCAAACTATGTACTTAGAGTCCTTCCTTGAACTTCAGAGGTCTGTGAAATGAATGAAAAAGAAGTAAGGGATGTAGACTCCCTTGTTGTGGAAGAGAGGATGAAGTATGCCAGTGAGAGATGTAGCTGTCAGCATTGTCTGCACGCTGTATGACATGGGTTATGTTTTGCTTTGTGTTTGAGGGGGAGAAGAAGGATACATAGGTTACGTATCGGTCCTCATCGATAAAAATGGTTGGTATGCTAGTGGTGGGGGAGTGCTGAATTAAGAATTGAATGTATTATATGTTGCAGTTGGTAGCTTCTGGCATTTCAAGTTACATTCATTGATCTTTACCCATGTACATGAGGACAAGAAACATTTTAAATATAGAACGTGGAACAGTACAGCAGAGCACGGGCCCTTCAGTCCACAACATTGTGTTGATCAATATAAACATACTCCACTATTGGTCTAACCTTTCCCTCCTATTTAACTCTCCTTTTTCTTACATCCATGCGCCTACCTAAAAGTTTCTTAAATGTTTGTGTTGTATCAGTCTCTACCATCATCCATGACAGTAAATTCCAGGCACCTACCTCTCCCTGTGTAAAAAATCTACCTCTGGCAACCCCCCTAAACCTTCTTTCACTCACCTTAAAAAGATATGCTCTAAATATCCGTGGTATCTCTGTGTCTGACCAACATGTTATTGCATTTGTTACATTGATAGCTAGGAGGGCCATTTTGTTGAAGTGGAAGGATACATCAGCTCCCACTTTGTCACAATGGTTCTCTCAAGTGATGCTATGTCTTAGTTTGGAGAAAATTAGAAGTCGAACCTTTGAACCTATGTTTGATTTTGAGAAAAGATGGGGTTCATTTGCTCATTATTATCATTTGAGTTAATTGATAGATTTCCTCCACGATCTAATTGTAAATTTTTGGTACTTTTTTTTCCTGGGGGTTTGATGTTTATCTTTAGAAGTTTTTTGTATGATGCATGTCTCCGGGTTGAACACCTAATGGGTTTTCCCCCACTTTTCTCCCTTAGTAGGGTTTTTTTATCACCAAAATTTTTTCAATCTTTAAAATAAGGTTCTTTTTCTTGAGACATTGTATGCGTTGCTTACTTCAATGTACGTGTTAATTTTGGATAATAATAATAAAAAAGATTTGAAAAGAAAAAGATATGCTCTGCTATTGTTAGCGCACTGGTAAATAAAATGCTGGCTGTCTGTTCTACCCATGCCTCTCAGAATCTTTATCACTTCTACCAAGTTCACCCTATGTTGCTCCAAAGAGAGAATCACTAGTTGCTCAGCCTTTCCTCATAAGACATGCTCCCTGATTGTAAAATCAATCAGCTCCATCTTGGGTACAAGCCTCCATAGTTTCCAAGGAGTAACGCTTCAGGAAGGCAGTGTCCCCCATCACCCAGGACATGCCCTCTTCACACTGTTACCATCAGGAAGGAGGAACAGAAGCCTGAAGGTACACACTCAGCGATTCAGGAGCAGCTTCTTCCTCTTTAACATCCGATTCCTAAATGGACACTGAACCCATGAACTCTAGTTCACTTTTTCTTAGTATTACTTCTGTTTTAGCACTATTAATAATCGAGCTATTTAATATACACATATACACTTACTGTAATTGATTTTACTTATTTATTATCATTTATTGCATTGTACTGCTGCTGCTAAGTTAACAAATTTCACGACACATGCCGGAGATATTAAACCCGATTCTGATTCTGATCCAGGCAGTATTTGCTGCACAGTGTATTTTGCATCCAGTGTTTTTGTTGCTCTTTATCTTAATCCTGAAGGCTCAACCATTAGTCATGTTCATAGAGTCATGGAAAGTACAGCACGGAAACAGGCCCTTTGGTCCATCTAAAACAAGCCGAACTACCTAAACTGCCTACTCCCATCAATCTGCACTGGGACCATAGCCCTCCATACCCCTACCACCCATGTACCTATACAAGTGTCTCTTAAGTGTTGAAATCGAGCTTGCATGCACTGCTTGAGCTGGCAGCTCGTTCCACACTCTCACGACCCTCTGAGTGAAGAAGTTTCCCCTCATGTTCCCCTTAAATATCATAATTCCAGGTGTTGATCCATGCCCTGGGATCGACAACCATCCACTCCCAGATCCTTGTGATTGCCTCACAGATCCCTTGGGTGTTTCTGGGTATATCACATTACAACTCTACCCCCAGCACTAGTGCAATGTTAGAAAAAGTTGGATTCTTTCCTTACATGAAGCTGAAGGCAGGTTGACATTTTAGAGAACTCCCACCATGTCTAGCAGCTACATTGTTTTGCCATTTCAGGGTTGCTGGCCTGCCTTGCCATTTGTAGGCTTGCTTTAAGCACAAATTCATGGTGTTGCAGAGTGCAGTCAGTGAATTGTGCAGTTATCAATGAACACATTCTGCAATCTATCAGTAGTCTGTGTGCCAGCTGCATTGTAAAGACCAACTGGAAGTTAATTCCCCTTTCTCATTTTTATGGGTAGTTATTATTATGGGCATTTATTAACCCATATTTTCCTAGGTGGCAATGGAATTCATTTTGCTATTCTTTCCATTTTCAAAACCGCAGTACCAGATGGAAATGTTGCTTTGTAGCTCTCCTGGAGAGCTGTTAAAAGTTGTGCTCATGCACTGGAAAAAGTGCAGGGTTACTGATATTAATGCATTTTAAATCATAAAATAATGAACAACTCGGTCCTCCTATTTAAAAGTACACTTTATTCCGAAATTAAGTGAAACACTTCCAATGAACTCTACACAATAGAAGAGCAAATAGAATTTGTAAGGTAGTGTTCATGAGTTCAATGTTCATTCAGAACTCTGATAGCAGAGGGGAAGAAGCCGTTCCTGAATCACTGAGTGTGTGCCTTTGGACTCCTGTACCTCCTCGCTGATGGTAACAATGAGAAGAGGTGGTGTCCTGGGTGCTGAGGGACCTCAGCGATGGATACCGCCTTTTTGAGGCTCCACTCTTTGAAGATGTCCTGGATGCTGGGGAGGCTAGTGCCCATGATGGAGCTGACTGAGTTCACAACTTTCTGCACTTATTTCGATCCCGTGCAGTGCCTCTCCCCCCATACCAGACAGTGATGCAGCCAGTTAGAATGTTCTGTCCGTGGTACATCTGTAAAAATTCGTGAGTGTCTTTCCTGGCATACCAAACCTCCAGCTCCGAATGAAATATAGTCACTGTCATGCCTTCTTTGTAACTGCATCGATATGTTGGGCCCAGGATAGATCATCAGAGATGCTGACACACAGGAACTTGGAATTTTTCCACTTCTGATCTCTGTATGGGGACCAGTCTGTGTTCCCTCATCTGACCCTTTCTGAATCGATAATCAATTCTTCGGTCTTACTGACGTCGAGTGAAACGTTGCTGCTGTGACACCTCTAAACCAGCCGATCTATCTCACTCCTGTACACCGCCTTGTCACCATCTGAAACTCTGCCGACATTAATTGTATCATCAGCAAATTTATAGATCGCATTTGAGCTATTCCAAGCCACATAGTTTGGTGTAGAGAGAGTAAAGCAGTGGACATTCAACCCTGAGGTGTGCCAGTGTTGATTATCAGAGAGGTAGAGATGTTATTTCTAACCTGCACTGACTGTGTTCTTCCAGTTGCAGTGGGAGATATAGAGGCCCAGTTTTGGAGCTTTTTGATCAGACCTGTAGGAGTGATTGTCTGAAGTGCTGAGCTATAGTCAGTAAACAGCAGCCCGACACCAGTATTACTATTGTCCTGGTGATCCAAAGGAGCTTGAAGAGCCAATGAGAACACATCTGTTGTAGACCTACTGTGGTGATAGGCAAATTGCAGTGGGTCCAGGTGCTTGCTCAGAGCGGAGTTGATTCTAACCATAACCAGCCTTTCAAAACACTACATCACAGTAGGCATGAGTGCTACTGGGCTCTAATTGTTAAGGCAGCTCACCCTGCACTTCTTGGGCACTGGTATGATTGTTGCCTTTTTGAAGCTGGTGGAAACTTCTGACTGTAGCAATAAGAGATTGAAATTGTCTTTGAATACCCGTGCCCTTGGTTGGCACAGGTTTTCAGAGCCTTACCAGATACTCCATCAGGTCCTGCCACCTTGCAAGGGTTCACACAGCTGAAAGATGATCTTCTGAGACAGAGATCACAGAATCACTGGGTGCCGCAGGGATCCTCGTAGCTGTACTTTTATTCTTCCTTCAAAGCATGCATGAAAGGTGTTTGAGCTTTTCTGGGAGTGAATCATCACTGTCATTCATAATTTTAGTTTTCGCTTTGTAGGAAGTAATGGCCTGCAAAACTTGCCAGAGTTACTTGCATCCGATTCCACCTGTAACTTCATTAAGAATTGTCCTTTTGCTCTCGAAATAGCCCTCTGTATGTTGTACCTGGACTTCTTGCAGAGCCCTGAATCACCAGACTTGAATGTCACAGACTTAGCCCGCAGCAGACTACAAATCTTCTGATTCATCCATGGCTTTTGATTTGGGTATGTACAGTAAGTTCTCGTAAACAGACTCACCCACACAGATTTTAATGAAGTCAGTGACAACTGTGGCATATTCATTCAGACTTGAAGATGAATCCCTGAATATCGTCCAGTCCACCGACTCTAAGGAGTCCTGTAAGCACTCCTGCGCCTCCCTTGTCCATAGCTTCTTGGATCTCACTACTGGTAGTCTTCAGTTTCTGACTATACTAGGGAGTAGAAGTACAGCCAGGTGATCAGACTTTCCAAAGTGTGGGCATGGGATAGCAAGGTAAGTGCCCTTGATGGTAGTATATAACAGTGGTCCAATGTGTTGGCCCCTCTGGTTCCACATGTGATATGTTGGTAATAATTATTTTGAGATGGGCCTGGTTAAGATCCCCCAAAATGATGATGAAGGCTTCCGAGTGTGCTGTTTCATTCCTGTTAAATTACGTTGCTCAGTTTTTCTAGAGCTAGTTTGACATGGGCCTGGCATGGGATGTACACTGCTATCAAGATGATAGCAGATAAAATAGAAGACACTTGATTGTGAGATGTTCCAGGTTGGGTGAGCAGGGCAGGAATAGCACTGCCACATTTGTCCACCACAAGGAATTGATCATAAAACACACTCCATCTCCTCTGTCTTTGAAAGACTCAGTAGTCTTATCTTGGCGATTAATCGTGAAGCCAGCAAATTGTACTATTGTGTCCAGAATGGCGGGGGATAACCAAGACTCCGTGAAACAAAATCACAACAGGTTCTAATGTCCCTCTGGTACAGCAATCTTGCTCGTAGGTCATCGATTTTATTTACCACTGTATGTTTGCCAGCAGAATAGTCATTTTGGTAGCCAGAAACCTCGTCTCCTTGAATGGACTTTTAAACCAGCTGGGCGTCCTCACTTCTGCTGGCTTAAAAGGGAAACCACACTTGCAACCAAAGCCTGGTGTCCAAGGTCTGCTGATGTGAAGTAACGATAGATTTTAAAGTTGCTTTAAGACAATGTCACTTACTGTCTAGTCCATGGTTGTAGCTATGGAATTCAGCTGTAGCATTCCAAAACAGGAATATTTGATGATATCCATCGGAGCTGTTCACACGAGTTGTCTTCTTAATGGCACCTCGAAAGTAAATCATGTAGATACACTTCTCAAAATCTCCATTTGCATCCAAGTACTTCACAATAAATTAATTATTTCTGAAGTCTGGTCACAGTTCTAATGGCAAGTAGGCTCAACAAAGTCCCACGCAAGACATCAAAATAATAACCAAATACTGTGTTTCAGTGTTTTGTTGAATGTCACTACCCGTACCTGTATTGCTCATTTAAAGCTCCTTATAGATAACAATGGTTATCTACCTCATAGAAAGTATCCCAGTCCTTCATCACAATATCAGTGAGGTTTTAGGTTGTAATCATTTGTATTATTCATATGAAAAATATGTCACATCAGTAAACACCTATTAAAATTATGTAAGTGTAGGCACATGTTAAACCCATAATCATAACCCTGCAAAGGCTAGTAAAATTAAAATCCTATTCACATCCCTGTTCATTGCAAGTAAAATTTTACTACAAATTACATCAGATTAAATGAATCTTGGACCCCTTCAATGAATCATTATTTGAAAACATTCTTGATAGCTATAAGAAGTAATTCATGAATAACTACTACATAATTTAAAAGTGATCATTTAGAACTTGTGTTTTACACTTCAACTTCAAGTTGCTTGCCAGTCAACAATTGGGCATGAGAAATATCAAGTTTTTTATAGAGACTTAGGCAGAAGTAAATTGATGTACCATTACAAACTTGAAAATGCTTCAGCAATTTTTACATTTGAATCAGACTCTACTATTTCCTCACAAATTTATGGGAACCATAAAAATTTAATCTTCTTTCAGTTCTTTTTCCTACAGTGTCCAGGTTGCTTACTGTATAATCTTTATAATCTGTATAATCTATAATTAATAAATGCTGTGTCCTTTACAACTTGTAATAAGTAGAATGCAATTTTGTCCTTTTGAAGCTATCATGTACAGATAAAAAAAACTTTGTAAATTGTTGGTAAATATTTATTTTTAAATAGCAAAACAATCAAATAATTGTAAGTAAGTTAAAAATTACATATATAAAACTATCCAGATAGGAATGGATGTAAGTATTAAAAATTTAATTAGTTTGTAATTTGAAACATATGCATGTTAAGTTATGGGCACACACCTTCCCATCTTTGATAGTACCTACAATGCCATTGCCTCAAGAAGGCAATATCTATCATCAAAGATCCCCACCCACCTGGGCCATGCATCTTTTCACAGTTACCACTGGGCAGGAGGTACAAAAGCCTGAAGTCCCTCACCACCGGGTACAAGAACAGTTACCTTCCTTCAGCCATTCAGCTCTTGAACAAACCAACATAATGGTTGGGGAAAAGGAGGATGCTTCCATTGCTTTACTACAGCTGGTTACAAATGAATCTCTTGACAGATATAAGAAGTTCAAGAGCAGGCTTAAGGGAGAAATCAAGATGGCAAAAGAGGTGGATTTGGCAGACAGGGTTAAATTTAATCAGAAGAGGTCCTTCATTTATATTAACAGCAAAGGTTGCCTCGAGAGAGAGAAGGTCATCTTAAAGATCATAAAGCCTATGTGTGGAATTGCTGAGATGGTCGAGATTTCTAATGTTGATTTCTCTTTAGAGTTTACTAAGGGGACAACATGGATGCCAGTGAAATGTGGGTAGTAAGTAATTAGGCCTTCGAACATCCATATGCATATTATGGAGAAGGAGGTATTTGTGGTATTGAAGTGCACTGTGGTGGAAAAATCCCTAGGGCCTGACGAAGTTCACTCCCAGACTTTAATAGGGAAGAAATCAGGGAGACTCTTTTAGTGAGATTTGCTTCATCATTAGCCACTGATGAGGTTCCAGAAGACTGGAGGGTGGCTAATGTTGTTCCATTCTTCAAGAAGGGATGTCAGGACTAGCTGGAGAACTAAAGGCTGTCGAGCCTGACTTCAGTTGAAAGGAGGTTACTGGAGTAAATTCCGAGGGACAAGTTCTACCAACACTTGGATAGTCAATGCCTGAACAGGAATGTGGTAGATCATGTCTAATGAATCTTTAGGAGTTTTTTGAAGAGATAACTCAGGGGACAGAAGAGAGTTTGGCAGTGAGTGTTGTCTATATGGACTTTAGTAAGGATTTTGACAAGATCCTGCATGGCAGGCAAATCTGAGGGAGTAGGTCTCATGGGATTCAAGGGAGCTAACAAGGTAGATTCAGATTTGGTTCAATGTTTAGAAGCAGAGAGTGATGGTTGTAGGTCAATTCTCTGACTACAGACCTGTGACTAGTGGGGCACCTAGGGGTCAGAGCTGGGACCGTTATTATTCATTTTTTATGTACATTATTTGGTTGGGAATATACTGTAAATGGATGCTGAATTGTTAGGTTTTGTTGATATTGAAGAAGGTTGCAATGAATTCCATAGAAACCTTGATCAGTTAGGCAGATGGGTTGAGGAATGGATTTCAACTTAGATCAGTTTGAAGTAATGCATTTTGGACAGTGTAGGACTTATATATTGAATAGCGGGACACTAACAAGCTTTGTAGAACAGAAGGACCTGGGAGTACAAGTGCACAGTTTGCTGAAAGTGGCAGCACAAGTCGACAGAGTGGTGAAGAAGGCATTTAGGATACTGGCCTTCATCTGTCAGGGCATCCCTCAGGTGTAGGAGTAGGAATATCATGTTGCAATTATGTATCTAATTGTTTTGGTCACCCTATTAGGGGAAAGACATTGTCACGTTAGGGAAGGTGCAGAACTAATTTATGTGGATACTGTCTGGACTGCAGGTTCTGAGTTATAGGGAGAGGTTGGGCACTTTGGAAATGTATTTCTTGGAGCACAGGAAAATGAGAGGTGACATAGAACGTAGAAACATGGAAAATCTACAGCTCAATACAGGCCCTTCAGCCCACAAAATTGTGCTGAACATGTCCCTACCTTAGAAATTACTAGGCTTACCCATAGCCCTCTATTTTTCTAAGCTCCATGACCTCATATAACCATATAACCATATAACAATTACAGCACAGAAACAGGCCATCTTGGCCCTTCTAGTCCATGCCGAATGCTTACTCTCACCTAGTCCCGCCGACTTGCACTCAGCCCATAACCCTCCATTCCTTTCCTGTCCATATAGCTATCCAATTTTACTTTAAGTGACAATATAGAGCCTGCCTCTACCACTTCTGCTGGAAGCTCGTTCCACACAGCTACCACTCTCTGAGTAAAGAAATTCCCCCTCGTGTTACCCCTAAACTTTTGCCCCCTAACCCTCAACTCATGTCCTCTTGTTTGACTCTCCCCTACCCTCAATGGAAAAAGCCTATCCGCGTCAACTCTATCTATCTGCCTCATAATTTTAAATACCTCAATCAAGTCCCCCCTCAACCTTCTACGCTCCAAAGAATAATAACCCAACTTGTTCAACCTTTCTCTGTAACTTAGATGATGAAACCCAGGTAACATTCCAGTAAATCTTTTCTGTACTCTCTCTATCTTGTTGACATCTTTCCTATAATTCGGTGACCAGAACTGTACACAATACTCCAAATTTGGCTTCACCAATGCCTTGTACAATTTCAACATTACATCCCAACTCCAATACTCAATGCTCTGATTTATAAAGGCCAGCATACCAAAAGCTTTCTTCACCACCCTATCCACATGAGATTCCACCTTCAGGGAACTATGCACCATTATTTCTAGATCCCTCTGTTCTACTGCATTCTTCAATGTCCTACCATTTACCATATATGTCCTATTTTGATTAGTCCTACCAAAATGTAGCACCTCACACATCAGCATTAAATTCCATCCGCCATCTTTCAGCCCACTCTTCTAACTGGCCTAAATCTCTCTGCAATCTTTGAAAACCTACTTCATTATCCACAGCGCCACCTATCTTAGTATCATCTGTGTACTTACTAATCCAATTTACCACCCCATCATCCAGATCATTAATATATATGACAAACAACATTGGACCCAGTACAGATCCCTGAGGCACACCACTAGTCACTGGCCTCCAATCTGACAGACAGTTATCCACCACTACTCTCTGGCGTCTCCCATCCAGCCACTGCTGAATCCATTTTACTACTTCAATATTAATACCTAACGATTGAACCGTCCTAACTAACCTTCCCTGTGGGACTTTGTCAAAGGCCTTACTGAAGTCCATGTAGACAACAGCCACCGCTTTACCCTCATCAACTTTCCTAGTAACCTCTTCAAAAAATTCAATAAGATTTGTCAAACATGACCTTCCACGCACAAATCCATGTTGATTGTTCCTAATCAGACCCTGTCTATCCAGATAATTATATATACCATCTCTAAGAATACTTTCCATCAATTTTCCCAACACTGACGTCAAACTTACAGGCCGATAATTGCTAGGTTTACTCTTGGAACCCTTCTTAAACAATAGAAAAACATGAGCAATATGCCAATCCTCCGACACCATCCCCGTTTCTAATGACATTTGAAGTATTTCTGTCAGAGCCCCTGCTATTTCTACATTAACTTCCCTCAAGGTCCTAGGGAATATTGTGTCAGGACCCGGAGACTTATCCACTTCTATATATTCCTTAAAAGCACCAATACTTCTTCCTCTTTAATGATCATAGTTTCCATAACTTCCCTACCTGTTTCCCTTACCTTACACAATTCAATATCCTTCTCCTTAGTGAATACCGAAGAAAAGAAATTCATTCAAAATCTCCCCCATCTCTTTTGGTTCCACACATAGCTGTCCACTCTGATTCTCTAAGGGACCAATTTTATCCCTCACTATCCTTTTGCTATTAATATAACTGTAGAAACCTTTTGAATTTATTTTCACCTTACTTGCCAAAGCAACCTCGAATCTTCTTTTAGCTTTTCTAATTTCTTTCTTAAGATTCTTTTTACATTCTTTATATACCTCGAGCACCTCATTTACTCCATACTGCCTGTATTTCTTGTAGATACCTCTCCTTTTCTGAACCGAGTTTCCAATATCCCTTGAAAATCATGGCTCTCTCAAACTTTTTACCTTTCCTTTCAACCTAACAGAAAGATAAAGATTCTGTACCCTCAAAATTTCACTTTTAAATGACCTCCATTTCTCTATTACATCCTTCCCATAAAACAATTTGTCCCAATCCACTCCTTCTAAATTCTTTTGCATTTCCTTAAAGTTAGCCTTTTTCCAATCAAAAATCTCAACCCTGGGTCCAGACCTATCCTTCTCCATAACTATATTGAAACTAATGGCATTGTGATCACTGGACCTGAAGTGCTGCCCAACACATACCTCCGTCACCTGATCTATCGCATTCCTTAACAGGAGATCCAACACTGCCCCTTCTCCAGTTGGTACCTCTATGTATGTCTGCAAAAAACTATCTTGCACACATTTTACAAACTCCAAACTATCCAGCTGTTGTACAGTATGGGCTTCCCAGACTATGTGTGGAAAATTAAAATCTACCACAATGACAACCTTGTGCTTACTACAAATATTCCACCCAAATAGCCTCCCTAGATGAGCCCTCTAATCTATCCCACCAGAGCACCGCTGTAATATTTTCTCTGACAAGCAATGCAACACCTCACCCTCTTGTCCCTCCGATTCTATCACACCTGAAGCAACGAAATCCAGGAATATTTAGTTGCCAATCACACCCCTTCTGCAACCATGTTTCACTAATAGCTACAACATCATACTTCCAAGTATCAGTTCATGCTCTAAGCTCATCCACCTTTCTTACAATGCTCCTAGCATTAAAATAAATGTTTTTGAGAAATTTTCCACTTCTTACTCTCTGTTTATCACTAACAGTGCAAACAACTTTACTATCCCCTTTTTCTTCCTTCTCCCCTGCATCTGTTCCTACACTCTGGTTCCCCTCCCCCCTTGTATCTCATTTAAATCCACTGGAGTCTCTCTAGCAAACTTATCTGCAAGAATATTTGCCCCCCTCCAGTTCAGGTATAAACTGTCCCGCCAGAACAGGTCCCACCTTCATTTGAAAACTACCCAATTATCTATAAATCTGAAGCCCTCCCTCCTGCACCATGTCTTCAGCCACGTGTTGATCTGCGCTATCTTACTATTTCTAAACCCGCCTGCACGTGGCACTAGTAGCAATCCTGAGATTGCTATCCTGGAGGTCCTGTCCTGTAACTTGGTGCCTAACTCCCTGAACTCACCTTTCAGGACCTCCTCACTCTTCCTACCCAAGTCATTGGTCCCTACACGGAGCACGACATCTGGCTGCTCACCCTCCCTCTTGAGAGTACTGAGAACTCCATTCAAGATATTGCGGACCTTGGCATCAGGGAGGCAACAGACTATCCGGGATTCTCGATCTCTTCCACAGAACCTCTTACCTGTCCCCCTATCTATCGAATCCCCTATCATTACTGCTCTCCTCTTTTCCCTCCTTCCCTTCTGAGCTGAGGGTCCAATCATGGTGCCAGAGGTGTAACCACTGCAGCTTGTCCCTGGTAGGTCGTCCCCATCAATAGTATCCAAAATTATGTACTTATTATTGGTGGGAACAGCCACAGGGGTGCTCTGCTCATTCTGTCAATTCCCCTTCCCTCTCCTGACAGTCACCCAGCTACGTGTCTCCTTACTCTTAGGGGCGACTATCTCTCTGTAACTCCTGTTTACTTCTGCCTCTGCCTCCTGAATGATCCGAAGCTCATCCAGCTGCAGTTCCAGTTCCCTAACTCATAGAAGTTATAAAATCATGAGGGTATGGATAAGGTGGATGATCATAGTCTTTTCCCCAGGGTTGGAGAATCCAATACTAGAGAGCACAGGTGCAAGATAAGATGGAAGAGATTTAAAAGAGACCTGCAAGGTAGTTTACTTACATTTGTAAACGATGGTGAGTACCTGGATTAAGCTGCCAGAGGAAGTAATCAGGGCAGGTACAACTGCAACACTTAAAAGACATTCGGATAGGTACTTGGAGTGGAGAGGCGTGGAAGGTTATGGACTGAAAGCGGGTAAATTGGATTGATGTGGTTGGGATGGGCCAGTTGGTCTGAAGGGCCTGTTTTTGTACTGCATTACTCTATGACTCTATAACCCTAATCACTACAGTTTAACAATATCTTTAAAACATTAACCACTTTGCATGAGAATGGACTTAAATTTGTTTCCTCATGTAAAAAATTGTGAGTAACTTATACTTAGTGTTTTCCTTGTGAACGTTGCTTATGCAATGCTATGAGCCCGTGATGTTGCTGCAGGTAAGCTTTTGATTGTACCTGTTCATTCAAATACTCATGCGCATTATAACAGATCTTGACTTTGACCTTGTACCATATCCATCTTCCCAAAAGTTCAAGCAGCCTGATACTGCTTTTGATGAATAAATATATTCACTATTACAGTTGAAAAATATACAATTATATAATCTGATAATCTGACTTTTAAGACACATTTCATATTATTTGCCAGTACCAAACTACGTTCACCTGAGGGAAAGGATTGCATATTTATTAACGGGCATAACTCTTGACACTCCAGCCGATGTTACATTTTAGTTGGAAGCTAATATATTTAATTTTAATGGATATTTTTATTGAGGTCAAAGTAAGTGTATTAAAACGGTACAGAAGCTTTAAGCAAATACTTTCATTCACCTCTCCTATTTCAATAACTTTTAAAATTTTTGACTTCAGTTTGGCTTTGTAATCACTTAGCCAGGCAATATCATTCCTCTCTGTAAAGAACCTTACAGCATTTGTATCAAAATACTCTGAATGTTATCTTCTCTCATTTTTGATAGAATTATATAATTAATGTATTGAACATTTATAAATAATATCGATGCTCCCAGTAGTTAAAGAATACTGTAGTTTCATTTGAGGTGCACCCATCCACCTAGCATCTTCTTTGATATTCTATGATCAGGCAGGAGGCTCCAATGCAGACAGACAAGAACTGTGGGAATGGAAAACAGCTTCTTCCTTCAGGCCACTAGGGTTTTGAATTCCCTACTGCATGACATTCGAAGTGTACTGGATAATTTGTACTGTACTCTACAATATTTAATTTATGCACTTTACTTTGTTTATCTATGCATAATTCATTTGTTGATTTAATTTTTACTTTCCTGTTATTGTGTGTTATATGTGTGTTATGTGTGCTACTGAGCTTTACACCCTAGTCCATTTAATGGCATACATGTTAGAGTTAAATGACAATAAACTTGATTTGACTTGAAAAAAATAGCGAAAGATACTTCAAGACCCCGTATCAGGAAAAAAAATAAAAACACAAACGTGGCGTGTTGGAGAAGGTGTGGCTTCAAGGAGGCACATCATTTCCATATTTTTTGGGATTGATCTAAATTAAGTTTATATTGGGAAGGTATTCACAGAACATTAGTTAAGGTATTTAAGATCAGATACCTCTGAACTTTAAGAATCTCTACTTGGGGCATGTATTGTTTTTGGAACAGAAGAAAGATATAAAGCTGCTGCAGGCCGTTTTAGCGGCAAGTAGGAAATCAATCACCAGGAAGTGGTTAAATCCAACAACACCTACATTAGAAGATTGGCGTGAAATCATTTTGGAAATACTTAAAATGGAAAAGATGACCTACTCTCTGAGAGCTCAAAAGGAAATTTTTTTTTATCAGATTTGGAATAAATGGGTTGAATTTATAACCCCAGAGCGAGCAGGCTTTAGATGACTCTCCTAATAGTTTATACTGTTTGTCTCACCAACATAGTAATAGTGTTAACGTAAGCACCCTTGGCTCGAATGTTTACTGTTCTTTTTTTTGGAAAATGTGGAATTAACACAAGTAAAGAAAAGATCTGGGGAAATTTTGGACCAGAAAGAAATGGACCAGAAGAGATACATGGAAATTAGTATTCAACCACTATTATTAATATTTTTTATAACAACTATTATCGTTATTTAGTTTAATAGAGTGGAATTACAATTGCACATAAACATCCATTTGAGCGCCTAATTATTTTCTATATTATCTCAATGTGCACTTGCGAATGTACAAATTAATATAGATTTACTCACATAAAAATGGAAAAGGTTATACATATGTAAAGAAGTTTGTGTATTACTTGTGAATACCTTATCCAAATAAAATAAAATTTAAAAAAAAGAAAAAACTAATGAAATGTACCACTTCCCTTGCTTTTCTTGTCTGGATGCTCCCATCTGTATCATGTGAGATTGTATCTCAATGGGTCAAGTAAGTTCATTTTCATTGGTTGCTTTCCTATTTCACATTTACCAACATGAACTCTGTTACTTTTTATTAGAAATAATACAAGGGATGTACTTTCTATGTCTGCTTATGTTGGACTTTATACATTTAACACTTGTTTTTGTGACATTCTAAATTTTGTAATAACTGATCACTGAATGCCCAAATGAAATACAAGTAGTAAGAATCTTACCATAGGCCTGAGCTATTGCAATTTAAAAAATTAAGAGAACTGGCTAATCTGTTCATTTATATTTACTGTTACATGATAATGAAGTACATTTGACTGGCAGTTTGTGTCAGTTCATCATATTGGATTGCTTTTGCTCATCTCTATTTGCAGATTTTATATAGATCAGAGTCTACACAAATAGACTAAGACAGCTAACATGGTGGAGATGCAAACAAGAATTGCTAAATAAATTATAGTTAAGTTCATGTTTGTACTGATCTCATTTCAGTATGCTACCCTCAATCAAAAAAAATATTTGTCATTTGAAAAATAAACACACTTCCCTATAGAGGATTAACTTCTAATCTTCCTAAATCTCACTCATATGATCTGACTCTTGGGAAAGATGTCTTGAAGTCACTGTTGAAAATAATACTACTGATTGAACTTTGATGAATGTTTAAGTGATATTACACACCACATTCTCAGGCGTGCCTTTTGGATTTCAAGTGACATTCTGGTATCCTTGTGAACATATGGTTTATTTAGTTTAATGAAAAGTAAAATTTCATGGATCATTTTTATATGAATCACAAAGAATCATGTTTCATTTATATTAAACTTAATTCAAAGACTCAGGATAAATAAAAGTTTCAATTTCTGTTTAAATAAAGGGACACACACTGAGTTCACTGATGTTGCAAATAATCCTCTCCCTGATATTTCCGTTCCATAATGAATACAAATAATCAAATTTATAGTTTGCCTTCAATGGACCAAGAGTAATTCTTAATAAAATTGGATTGTAGAAAAGGAGGTAGCCTCACAAGTGAATACAAGTATCAAGTTGCATTTTTAACCAAAGATAACTTCCTGTTGGCTTTCAATCGTATAATTATAGTATGTGGGGTACACTCATTATTGGCTGGGCATATTAGCACAGCTACAGCTAACAATGAACTCTGTAAAAGGAAGCAGTAATAGGTACTCTATAAGGGAAAATATTCTATAATGTTTAGTGGAATGATAGAGAGAGCAGGCAAAGAACTGGTTCTATATCCCAGAGGCTTGGGAAACGGTTACTTTCCCCAAGCAGTAAGGCTGATCCATACCTCCACTACCACGTTATTTCACCTTATGTGTAACCTAGCAATCAATCTATGTATATAAGCTATCATAAGTATTTATATTTATTTTGAATGTTTTCATTATTATTTTGTTCTTTAAGTTTTGTGTTTTCTTGTGTGCTGCATTGGAGCTGGAGTAACAATTATTTCATTCTCCTTTACACTTGTGTACAGGAATTGACATTAAACATCTTGAACTTTGAATCCAGATGCTGAATGATCTATTATATCATATCAAGAAACATTGGAAGAGCAAGTAGACAGTAGTAATGTCAGTCACATGTTGCCATTTAATAGACCAATTATTTCAGATGCTGATAGAATTTGCAATTTGTTTCACTGGAATTAATTGGAATTCTAGAAATACCAAACATGACGCAGGACTTCAATCTGAAACATCAGCTATTCCTTTGACTCTACAGGGACATAATTGAGTTCTTCTTGCAGTTGATTTTTATTTTGCTTGAGATTTTCCTTGCTCCTGGAACAGATCACATTAAAGTTTGTCATTCTGCATTATGTCTGTAAAACTGAACTACAAACATACTTGTGATTTGTCACTTTTAAAGAGAAACTTTGCAGAACAGACAGAACATTTGTAGAACAATTTAGCATTTAACAGTGTTGCACCAGCTACAACTAGAAATGACTTGTGTTATGAATTGCCTGGAACATATGTAATATAGTGACAAGTCTCAAACTGTTCTGGACAGCAGATAAGTCCCTTGATCATATTAGAAAATATATATTTTAACTAAACACTTGGAGGGAAGAGAATATGTGTTTTAATTATGTCCCCAAACAGTTAAGCATATTCTGTTCATTTCAACTTTTGCTTACTTCAGGACACAAGCTGCTTCTCAAATAGCCCATATTTTAGAAAACAGATTGAGGAATAGGCCTGTGGAAAGTAATTACTGTACTCTGCTGAGCCAAGGCTTTTGGGAACACCTCTGCAAGGATACAGAATCTGGAACATGTCATGGTAGTTAATAGTGTTATTCCAATGCCACTCAGTCAGCCACTCTCACATGGGAGGAGTTCACATATTGTACAAGCAATATTATCAATCAAGTTCAGTTGAGTAGCCTGCATGATGCGTGTTGGTTTCTGCTCTGCACTCTCCCTCAATATAAATACATCATGGTGTGAGAAGTAGTTGGTTGTCAATGAATTGATGCTACAGACCAGGTGAGATCCCCAGCAAGCAAGAATTTACAGTAAGTCTGTTTTTGCTCACATGTATCTATGAATAATATCCAGAAAATTATCAACCTAAACTGCTGATGCTAGTTGCTAACTGTATGCACCATGGAGCATGAGCTGAGAACTGGCCAGGGTTGCTTGGCAATGTCTTCAAGCTGCACCCAGAAGTGGATACACTGTAACAATCTGTGGGCAACTAGCCTGGGAAAGTGCACAGAGACACAAACACAGCAGAGAAGTCAGTCAAACTCTCAGGGAGAGGGAGAGAAAACAAAGATTTTTGTAGCCCAAATAAATAAAATAATAAGCAAACAGGAAAATGGAACAAATACATGCAGAACCTACATCTACTTACCTAATAAAGCCCTTGAAGACATTTGATTTCTCTAAACCATGGGACTTTGAGAGAGGGCTCAGATATTTTGAAAGATTTATAGTTATAAGCAATCTCACTCAGGCTTCAGAAGAGTATCAAGTAAGAACGTTGATATACTGCATAGGTGACAAAGCAGATGACATCATGTGTGGAATAGGACTGACAGATGGTCTGCAAATAGAGTAAAAACAGTGCAGGACAAAATCAAAGAATATTTAACAGAAAAACAAAATGTGATATATGAGAGGACAAAGTTCAACTCCAGAAAACAGGAGCCAGATGAAAGTGTAAATGACTTCATCACAGCATTGTATGCCCTGTCAGACAGCTGTGCATATGGAAGTCAGAGAAATGATCTCATTAGAGACAGGTTTGTTGTCAGGCTACTAGACACTAAATTGTCAGAGGCACATCGGTTGCAGGCAAATCTCACTCAAGAGAAAGCTATTACTCAGGTCAGAGTGAGAATTTTTGTCTGCAACAGGCAGAACTCATGCATGAAAACAGTGCCGAGGTAAAGGTAGAAGCTGTACAAAGAGAAGGGTGCAAACAAGGTGCAGTCAGAAAGACTACAGAAAGAGGTGACAGAGGAGTTCAGCTCAATCAAAACAGACAAGCAAAACAAAGAGTAGATAAAATGTTCAACTGCAGGCAATGTGGCAAGTTTCCATTCCATGTCAAAGAGCTCAGTCTAGAAAAGGAAGTGAAATGCCACCAATACGATAGAATTGGCCATTATAAAAGTCAGTGTCACTCATAAACAGTTCTTCAGGAGACCAAAGAAGACCACAATACAGACAAAGAGAAAGGTTTCCTTGGGGCTCTACATTCAAATAGACAAGGCGGGTGTGCTATGGTTCAGTTGTAAAATGAGGGAGTGACGTTCAAAATGGACACTGGGACAGATGTTATAGCTGTACCTGAATATCGGCTCACAAATTTGGCAAATAAAACAGGCATTACGCTAAACTAAACAAAGAAAGTGCTCATGGAGCCAGGGAAAGAAGCTCAGTGTGATAGGAATGTTTACTACTTTCCATCTGTAAAAATGAGAAACAGTTAATAGAGGCTGTCTATGTTGTTCAGGATCTCTTTTCAGCATTACTGGGAGGACATGCCATACAGAAGCTAAACTTCATTGCAAGGCTGGATTCACTAAACAACGTTCAGTGGCAGGAGAATTACCCAGCCACTGTGTAATGAAAAAGGAGTACCTTATCCAACTGAGGCCAGGATTGACACCCTAGTCTCTGACCACAGCAAGGTGTATACCAGTCCCAATGAAGAACAAAGTCAAAGCTGAATTTAAGAAAATGACATCATAACTAGAGTGAATAGACTTACCGAATGGTGTGCGGGCATTTTTCCTGGTCCTAAGCCAAGTGACAAAGTGAGGATCAGTGTTGCTATAGCAAAATTGAATAATGCAGTGAGGCAGGAGAAGTTTATTCTGCCCTCTGGTGAGCACACATTAGGTATGCTGGGTGGAGCAAAGTTCTTCACCAAACTAGATGCAAACTCAGGGTTCTGGCAGATCTGTTTAGCTCCTGAGTTACAGAAGCATACAACCTCTATGACACCACATGGACACGATGCCTTCAAGAGACTCCTTTTTGGCATCTCATCAGATGAACTCTTTCAGATGAGAATGAACCAAATTTTGGAAGGACTAGAAGGAGTAGTCTGCCATATGGACAATGTACTCATCTTCGGTAGCTCAAGTGAGGAACATGACAAAAGAGTGGAAGATGTCTTGGAGAAACTGAAACAGGCTGGAATCAACCTGAATGAAAAGAAATGCAGATCTGCAGAGCTGGAGGTGAAGTTCCTCGGCCATCAACTGTCCTCAGAGGGAACGCAACCAGAATCAGACAACCTGGCAGGAGTTTGGAACATGAAACACTCTACGAATGTAGTGGAGATCTGCAGTTTCCTTAGCATGATAAACCAGCTGGGAAAAATTATTCCAGATTTGACAGAGAAAACAAAGCTACTATGAGATCTCTCTCAGAGAAACATTTGGACCTGGGAGGCACCACAGCAGAAATCATTCTCATCACAAACAGAGCTTATCTCTCTATCAGTGCTGTTGTTCTTTGATCCAAACAAAGCAACCAAGGTCTCAGCAGACACCTCTTCCTTTGGCCTGGGGGAGTGCTCATGCAATACTGCAGTGATGTATGGAAACCAGTGACATATGCATCAAGAGCACCGACTCCTACTGAACAGCATTACACCCAAATTGAAAAGGAAATGTTGGCTTTCATGTGGGCTTGAGAAAGCTTCAGCTTTACTTGATAGACACTAAATTCTTACTTGAAACAGACCACAAGCCACTTGTCAGCCTCCTCAGCTTGAAACACTTGGATGACCTACCTTCATGTCTGCAAAGATTCAGAATGAGGTTTATGTGATACTGTTATGACATTGAACATGTCCCCTGCAAATCTTTCACAACTCCCGACACTCGGTTGAGGATACCACGCAGAAGTGAGTGGACGGAAGCTGACTCCACCCTCATGGAAGATACTAACATCTACTTAGCTCAGAACGTGCAAGCTTTCCTGCATCACAGAGTACACAGGACAAAATACATGATGAGTTGAAAAAGGACCAAATCTGCAGCAAGGTCATGCAATCCTGTGAGCATAGATGGCCAGTTGTTCCAAAAGGAGCTCACAAACTTACTGGCTTGAAAGAGACACATTCACTATTCTTTATGGTTTGCAGCTGAAGTGCTCCAGACTCGTCATTCCTGCTTCTATATATGCCAAAATCACCAGTTAAGTCCATTAAGACATTGAAAAATGTCACCTAAGAGCAAGGCAATCTGTGTCTTTGCCTGGTGTGAACACAATGCACTAGCATCATGCTGAACCTCTCTGTCCTACAGGGTTCCCAGACTTTTCATGGCAAATTGCAGGCACAGACACTTTCAAGTTAAAATGGGGCAAATTTCTTCTCACTGTGGATTACTACTCATGGAATGTTGAGGTGTCTAAGGTATCCTCTACATCCTCAGCAACAGTTACACAGCAACTGAAGGCTGTATTCACTCGCTGTGGAATACCAGAGACACTTTTGTCAGACAACGGCCCACAATTCAGCTGCTCATAATTAAAAGCCTTTGCTAGGGACAATGAGTTCAAGCATCATGCAGGCAGTCCACAGTACCCACAGGCAAATGGAGAAGTGGAAATAGCTGTGCAAACTGTTAAGGTTCACCTTGTGAAGGCAAGATACCCCTGCAAAGCACTGCTAGCTTATCACTTTACACCTCTTGCAAATGGCTACAGTCCACCAGAGCTGCCAATGGGCTGGAGACAGAGAACAAGCCTGGCCGTTCTTCCTCCCCTCCTCCAACTTCACTTACCGGACTTAGAGAAAGTGAGAAATTTTGAGACAACACTGTGTAAGAAAACAAGGAGAGTGCGTGATTTCAGGCACAAAGTAAAATCTTTGTCACCTCTCAGGAGCAGTGAACCTGTTTGGGTTTCAGACCAATTCACCAAAGGAACATGCACCTCGATCATTTGTGATCAGAACAACACAAGGTGAAATCAGGTGGAACGGATGTGCACTTGTGCACCTTCAAAGTCCACGAAAGGTAGAAAAAGAAATAGAGTGGCCTGATCTTTATGACAAGGACCACTTACCTGAGGTGGAGGCATCTGTTCAAGAATCTCCATATTGCTCTAACATTTCCAAGAACCTATACCACATCAGGTCATTTATTTGTACCTTCACAGAGATAAACTCCATAGCCTAATAGCTTAGAGCAAATGACTAAAGAGGCAGAATAATCCTTTCACTTTGCCAGTGTGTTCAGGTAGACTACACTGGCCTCCATTAGACTGAATTTTTTTTTTAAAGTTCTAATATTGAAAACGTTTCACAAAATGATACTATTCTTTAAAGAAAAGGAATTGGGGGGGGGAAAGGAGGAAAACAAAGAAAAAGTCCATTAAGACAAAGAGAAAGACAGTTATAATGTCGGCAGTTCTTTTCTATGTTTATGTAAAGAGCATAAATTACGTACTATGGGTAAAGTGAACCAAATTGCTCAACTTGAGTGACTGTAATTTCAATGCAGTTCAGTTAAACATCCTGCATGCTGGCCTCCAGGTACATGCTCTGCGCTCTCCCTCAATGTCAAATACTACAGAGTGGGATAGGATGTCACCAAAGTAGTAAGTAAATCATAGATTCCAGTAAAATTTAATGGGTCCAGCTTAGCAAAGGTTGAGAACGCACTTGCATCTTCTCTTAGTCCTTTGCAAATACTGCAACAAAGTTTTAGCTACAAGATGAGTCCAGTCACTCTACTACAGTAATTAAATATTGTCAAACGTCAAACTGAATGAAAAGAAAGAAAATAAATAGGAATTCACTGTAGCAGCATATGCCCCTCTGCACCTTATACTATAAAATGTAGTTGCAAAGCCCTTTCTGCAGTGTGTGTCCATCAAACTGCTTCTGTAATTTATCCTATCGGCATTCCTCTACTGCTGTTTCTCCATGTGGTCATGTGAGCAACCTTTGTGGACAGGATTCTGCTGGACTTTACACCCAATTTCCAAATTCTGCCACGTTAGTATCAGACAAGAGGCTAGCTGTATTTAATCGTTTGATGTTAAGCTTTCAGGTTTACCTGCTTCTTGGTTTTCTTGGCTATCCAAAAGAAGAAAGCTATGACTAGCCCTGAGTGGTGAGGGAAAGTAGTATGGTGGTATGAATTTTACAGGAGTTTACAGTGATGATGTTGTGTTATAGTGGAAATGTGCAAAGCCCTGACATACTAATGAAAAAGACCTATTAGGTTGACTCTAATTATTCCTCTACCAAGATAAGCAGGTTAATGCCAGCAACCTAGGGAGAACAGGTGAAGCAGCAAGGTGAGTGGGGTGGCTAAGAAAGCATCAGGGCTACATTAGCCAAAGGAGAGTAAAAAAATCCAGAACTGAGATGTCATTGCCCAAGAGATACATGGCTTCTATTTTCTCCGTGGGCAAAATGACAGTTCAAGAACACAGGAGCCCATTGAAGATTTTACTACTCCACTCCAAAAGTTCCCCAAGACATCTGAACTTTTAAGCTGCTTTTCTCCTCTCTGCAAACCCTCTTTCTGTGTCACCTTCTCCATTCTTGCTGTGGCTTCTATTGGTTTGTCCTATTCTCTTCTTTATACTATCTCCTCCCTCTACCGGGATGCGAAGAAATTTTTTTAGCCAGAGAGTGGTGAATCTGTGGAATTTGTTGCCACGGGAGGCAGTGGAGGCCAAGTCATTGGGTGTATTTAAGGCAGAGATTGATAGGTATTTGAGTAGCCAGGACATCAAAGGTTTTGATGAGAAGGCTGGGGAGTGGGACTAAATGGGAGAAATGGATCAGCTCATGATAAAATGGCGGAACAGACTCGATGGGATGAATGGCCGACTTCTGTTCCTTTGTCTTATGGTCTTACTCTTTACAGTAACTATTTCTGAAACATTGACAATTCCTTCCCCCAACTGCCTGACTGGCTGAGCTCCTCCAGCAAATTGTCTGTTGCTTCAGATTCCAGCATCTGCAGCCTCTTATTAAAAATTACTTCTTCTTTGCTTCCAAACAAAATTGCCCACTTTATAGACAGGCTCTATTCTTAACTACAGCTCCTCACACGAAACTGTTCCATCCTATCTCTGCTATTGTGACCTGAACTGAACCAAGATAACATAACTAATATTTTATGCACTTCTAGCACAGCCACCCTGCTCTCTTTTGCAATGTTTTAGTCAATAAAGGCAAATATTTTCTTAACCATCTTAACCTATCTAGTGTTCCAGTTGTTCTTTCTAGATTAATAATGTCGGCAAACTCTTTTTGACACAGAGGTATAGAACAAGTTGTTCAGTATGTCAGTACCTCCAGAACTGAGATTGTATTGCCCCAGAAACACATCACCTTTATTTTTCTCAAATGACAAAGTTGACGGTTCAAGGTTCTTCTTGGAGATTTCACCTACCATTCCCCCTTACCTGTATCCCACCCCTCCCTGTTGCTTCTGGTTTCATTCAAAACACTATGTCATCACCATAAACCTCTGAAAATTCATGTATGTCCATTGATTTTCAAGCAAACTTCATTGACAATAGACAATAGGTGCAGAAGTAGGCCATTCAGCCCTTCGAGCCAGCCCCACCATTCACTGCGATCATGGCTGATCATCCACAATCAGTACCCCGTTCCTGCCTTCTCCCCATATCCCTTGACTCCGCTATCATTAAGAGCTCTAACTCTTTGTTGAAAGCATCCAGAAAATTGGCCTCCACTGCCTTCTGAGGCAGAGCATTCCACAGAACCACAACCCTCTGTGTGAAAAAGTTTTTCCTCAACTCCATTCTAAATTGTCTACCTCTTATTCTTGAACTGTGGCCTCTGGTTCTGGACTCCCCCAACATCGGGAACATGTTTCCTGCCTCTAGCGTGTCTAATCCCTTAATAATCTTATATGTTTCAATCAGATCCGCTCTCATCCCTCTAAATTCCAGTGTATACATCCCCAGTCGCTCCAATCTTTCAACATATGACAGTCTCTCCATGCCAGGAATTAACCTCGTGAACCTATGCTGCACTCCCTCAATAGCTAGAATGTCCTTCCTCAAATATGGAGACCAAAACTGTACACAATATTCCAGGTGTGGTCTCACCAGGGCCCTGTACAACTGCAGAAAGACCTCTTTGCTCCTATACTCAATTCCCCATGTTATGAAGGCCAGCATGACATTAGCTTTCTTCACTGCCTGCTGTACCTGCATGCTTACCTTCAGTGACTGATGAACAAGGACACCTAGATCACATTGTACTTCCCTTTTTCCTAATTTGACACCATTCATATAGTAATCTGCCTTCCTGTTCTTGCCACCAAAGTGGATAACCTCACGTTTATCCACATTATACTGCATCTGCCATGCATCTGCCCACTCACCCAACCTGTCCAAGTCACCCTGCATTCTCATAACATCCTCCTCACATTTCACACTGCCACCCAGCTTTGTGTCATCTGCAAATTTGCTAATGTTACTTTTAATCCCTTCATCTAAATCATTAATGTATATTGTAAATAGCTGCGGTCCCAGCACCGAGCCTTGCGGTACCCCACTAGTCACTGCCTGCCATTCTGAAAGGACCCATTAATCCCTACTCTTTGTTTCCTGTCTGCCAACCAATTTTCTATCCATGTCAGTGCCCTACCCCCAATACCATTTGCTCTAATTTTGCACACTAACCTCCTATGTGGGACCTTACCAAAGGCTTTCTGAAAGTACAGATACACTATATCCACTGGCTTTCCCATGTCCGTTTTCATAGTTACATTCTCAAAAAATATCAGAAGATTAGTCAAGCATGATTTCCCCTTCATAAATCCGTGCTGACTCGGACTTATCCTGCCACTGCTAAAGATTGCCCTAAAGATTCGGTTCCTAAAGTTCCAGTAATGAGGAAACAATATATTTGAATAATTTGCTTTGCTTTTGTTCCTTATTGTTAGAGAAATCTTTCTTTAGTTATCTTTATTCTCTTTATGATCTACCTATGGGTGTATTGGTTTCTGAAAGTACCACAGGATGGGGTGATCATGTTCTGTTTGAGGTTAAGCAGTAGATCCAGCACTCTCTAATCATTTACCAGAGGAAACATGGATGTGGACAAAAAATAAATTTGATATAAGTCATGTAATAAACGCTAGAGCATTTTGCTTGATCTACTGAAGCAGTTTAGGGCAAGTATTTAATATACAGAATGCTGGGCAATGCGCCTGTTCTGTAGGAGACAAGGAATATGTTGCTCACGATACATCTCCCGTACAGAATTAACTTCAGCAAAAGTTGGTAGCTCATATTAGCTGCCAGGAAGAAGTACTTCATGTCTCACTTAAGTGTGCTGTTGTAAGTCTCTATAGAATTGCCCCTCTTAAGTACAGCTCATAAAGACTACGAGTGCTTGGGAAGCCAGGGGGGATAGATTTGCTGCTGCTCTGACACCACAGGCATCTCTTGCCACTTAGGAACTTGGTTTGTGGATGCACTTCTGACTTACAAATTGTTTAGGTTATGAAAACTTTCATAAGAACAGAATCCTGCTGTAAACCGGAGAGGACCTATTGTTCCTGCTCTTTAACTTTTTATCATGAATCTCATACTTTTGGTCTCCTCTTATTAATTACAGCTCAGTGTTCAACACAATCATCCCCTCAGTGCTAATCAATAAGCTTCAAAACCTGGGCCTTTGTACCTCCCTCTACAACTGGATCCTTGACTTTGTTAATGGGAGACTACACGTGCAGATTGGAAATAACATCACTTCCTGAATGATAACCAACACAGACACGCCTCAATGGTACGTGCTTAGCCCACTGCTCTACTCTCTCTACATCCATGATTCGTGTGACTGGGCGCAACACAATCACTATCTATAAATTCTCTGATGAAGCATCTGTTATCTGCAGAACCTCAGATGTTGACAAGGAGATGTACATGAGTGAGATAGATTAGGCAGGAATAATGGAAGTGCAGACAAAAGGGCAGAAAAATACAAAGTGTGCTATACTTGGACTACATTATTTATTGGTTTATTTTTGTCATGTATCCTGAGGTATTGTGGAAAAAATTGCTTTTCATGCTATCCATGTAGATTATTTCATCATATCAGTACAAGGGAAAAAAAAACAGATTTTCATATTTCCTTATGATATAAAAGGAAGTCATTTGACTCATTAAGTCTACGCCAACGTGCAGATCAATCCCATTAATCCTATTCCCTTACTTATTTCGACTTGACTCATTCTCTTTCACATTTCCATTAACCTCCTCTGAATTTCCTACCATCCGCCTACACTGGTAATTTGTAACAGCTGAGTAGCCAACTAGTCAACAAATTATTCTGGATATGTGAAAAAAAAAACAGAGCACCACAGAGATACAAGGAGACCTTATAAACTCTGCACAGACAGGAACAGAAATCATGATGAACCTAGATTACTGGGGTGACAAAGCAGCAGCACTACCTGCTGTGCCACCAAATGTTGACAACATGGCGATGAGAAAAATACTGCTTATCATGACCTGGCTCCAAAAGAATATGCTGGTCTCGAATCAAGTGTAGGCAAACCCGCATAGTTAGGTTATGGAATCAAGGCGCTGAAAGACAAATGGCATGCTTGAGAGTATCCAAAGTTGTAGGGAGACTGAGGAAGAAATGATATACAGTATTATATCCATTGTTTCTGATTTAGTTTAGGTGTGCTTCTGTGCTATGGGAAGAGTGGGAATTGAAATGGAATGAGTCAAAGTGAAAACAACTGGGATTGAAGACATTAAAGTCAATAACATATTGAAGTATCTTTGGAGAAGTATGAGACATTAAATGCACAGCTGTAATTGGTAATTAAGAGCTCATTTTAATTCCTGAGTGTTTAAATAAAATTCTAGTTAAGGAATAATATTCCCATCTATATTGTTCTTCATATTTAAATCAAAGGTTACAAAAAGACAATAGAAAGCAGGCAAAGGAAAAATTACATGCAGGCAAAGTATATTTCATCTTTTAAAAAGGTAACAAATCATGCACTTCAGAATTTCATGAGCTTACTTTAATAGACCATTTAACAATGCTCCGATTATAATCCACTATCCTATAGTTTACTAGGTGTGACAACTAACAAAGGACAATTATTTTAAATTTGTCTGAATGTCTGCAGCTGTTGATCAAAGTAACATCAATGATGCATATCATGTAAGGTTAATTCAATGTACTCCATGCATTGATTCCACAAGTGCTTTCAGACTAGTGATAAATATCAAGAAATAATGGCTTGTATATAAAAGTCAAGCTTTCAGCCTATATAGTGGAAGTACATTACATAATTATCATCCAATTATTATGTCTCTACATGGAAATACACAATAATCTACTATCCAAAACAGGCAACATCTCTGGAGGGGAGTTAACAATTGACGTTTTGGTCTGAGACACTTCATCAGGACTGGAGAGGAAGGGAAGGGTGAGAACAGAGAGTATAAGCTGGTAGGCGAAAGGCCAATTTATGTGCACTCCTCCCCCACGTTCCTACACATAACTATACAATTATATCGTTTTCGAAGGCACCTCCCCCGATATGGACCAGAAATAAACACATCCAGTCTGACCCCTATTATACTTCCCCACATTTCCTCTACACATTTAAACCCAGGTTCTGGACAGATCCCCCAACATCTACAAGCACACATGCCAGTCCGCTAACATTTAATATACACTACTATACGAAAGGTGATTGATAAGTTTGTGGCCTAAGGTAGAAGGAGTCAATTTTAGAAAACCTAGCACATTTATTTTTCAACATAGTCCCCTCCTACATGTACACACATAGTCCAGCGGTCAATAGGCAATAGACAATAGATGCAGGAGTAGGCCATTTGGCCCTTCAAGCCAGCACCGCCATTCACTGTGATCATGGCTGATCATCCACTATCAGTATCCAGTTCCTGCCTTATCCCCATAACCTTTGATTCCACTATCTTTAAGAGCTCTATCCATCTCTTCCTTGAAAGCATCCAGAGACTTGGCCTCCACTGCCTTCTGGGGCAGAATATTCCACATATCCACCACTCTCTGGGTGAAAAAGTTTTTCCTCAACTCTGTTCTAAATGGCCTACCCCTTATTCTTAAACTGCGGCCTCTGGTTCTGGACTCACTCATCAGCGGGAACATGCTTCCTGCCTCCAGCGTTTCCAATCCCTTAATAATCTTATATGTTTCAATCAGATCCCCTTTCAGCCTTCTAAATTCCAGTGTATACAAGCCCAGTTGCTCCAATCTTTCAACATATGACAGTCCCACCATCCCGGGAATTAACCTTGTGAACCTATGCTGTACTCCCTCAATAGCAAGAATGTCCCTCCTCAAATTTGGAGACCAAAACTGCACACAATACTCCAGTCTTGCATGTAACTTGTATGTAACGAGAGCATCTTGGACCTCCAGGTGGTCCACAGCAGGGGCGATTGATAAGTTTGTGGCCTTAGGTAGAAGGAGATGAGTTATACATCTCTTGTTACATGCATGTGCAGTTCAACTCTTTGAGTGAAAATGCAGAAAGTTTGAAGTTAATAACTCATCTCCTTCTACCTTAGGCCACGAAGTTATCAATCACCCCTGCTGTGGACCACTTCCTGGAGGTCCAAGATGCCGACTTCTACAAAGGACGGATCCATATGCTCCACGACTGCTGGACTAAGTGTGTAAATGTAGGAAAAATAAATGTGCTAGGTTTTCCAAAATTGACTCCTTCTACCATAGGCCACGAACTTATCAATCACCCCTCGTACCCTCATATTGGGGTCACACACACAAAATGTTGGAGGAACTCAGTAGACCAGGCAGCATATATGGAAAAGCGAGAACAGTCGACGTTTTGGGCTGAGAAAGGGTCTCCGTACAGGCCAGGAAACACACATGCCCCTGACCTAACATACACTTCCATGTATTCCTCCTATATTCCTCCCAGGCAGTTCCTCCAACACAGACTAGTTCACGTGGCACATCCTGAACATACTGATACAATAACATGGTGCTCACAGACACCCTCCTCCATACAATACAGGCAACACACACCACCACATCTGACCCCACACACTTCTGTACGTTCCTCCTGCATGCTTACACCCTGGTCTCAACTAATCCTATAGTGCACCCCAACTAACAGGAGGCTACACACCTAATCCTAAGGAAAAACCACTCTTACTCTAGGCAACACCCCTGTAATCCTAGGCAAGATTTCCCTAACTCAAGTTACATCCCCTAACCCTAAACACATCCAACTAAGCAACACTCCGTGATGCTGAGCACCCCTTCAACCCGAAGCAATGCTTCCATTAACCCTAAGCTTTCCCACTAAACATTCGCTGATCCTTATCAACACCCCTTGACTCTCAGCTCCTTTCACTTTCACCTCACACATATGTAATTCTAAACAAGGCCTCTACCCCAAATGTATGACCATTTCCCCTATCTTGTACTCATAAAATGTGACAATACCTAGCACCCCTCTTCCACTTGTAATAAGATAGATGATAATTAAACATAGACACCCACAAAAGCAAGTGCGGACAAGGATAATGAAAGTCTGGGCCAAATCAAAGTGCCAGGGTCAAGTAACATTGAAGCTTCATTAACAAGATCAATAATTTTCACTTTCACTTAGCTTGGAGGAGCAACACCTCATATTTCATCTGGGTATCCTCCAAACCAATGGCATAAACACTGATTTTTCTAACTTCTGATGATTTCTCTCCCTTCTCTTTTTCCATTCCCCATCTTGGGTCACCTCTCATCTTTTCCCTGTTCCTCACCTGCACGTCACCCTCTGGCACCCAACTTTCGACATCATCACCCTCTGGCACCCCACTTTCTACATCATCACCCTCTGGCACCCCCCACTTTCTACATCATCACCTTCTGGCACCCCCCACTTTCTACATCATCACCCTCTGGCACCCCCCTCTATCTACATCATCACTCTCTGGCACCCCATTTTCTACATCATCACCCTCTGGCACCCCCCACTTTCTACATCATCACTCTCTGGCACCCCACTTTCTACATCATCACCCTCTGGCACCCCACTTTCTACCCCTTTTTCCAATGGTCTTCTGCCCTCTCCTATCAAATTCTTTCTTCTTCAGCCCTTCACCTTTTCCATCCATCACCTCCCAGCTTTTTATTTCATTCCCTCTTCCACACCTATACCACCATCACCTATCACCTGCCAGCTTGCACACCTTCTCCTCCTGCCCCCCACCCCCATCTTCTTATTCTGGCTTCTTTCGCCTTGCTCTCCAATCCTGAAACATTAACTGTTTATTCCAATCCGTAGATCCTGCCTGACTGCTGGGATAGAATGTAGAACATAGAACATTACAGCACAGTACAGCCCTTCAGGTACCATGACGTTCTGGGAGGTGAGTGGGGGAGGGGGTTGTTGGGCACATGGCCAAGTGGTTAAGGTGTTCGTCTAGTGATCTGAAGGTCGCTAGTTCGAGCCTCAGTTGTGGCAGCGTGTTTGTGTCCTTGAGCAAGGCACTTAACCACACATTGCTCTAGTGTCTGTGCGAGGAGTGGTGCCCCACATAGACTTCCAATCTGTGCCTTGAAGATGCCCGACGCAGGCCTCTCATGGTCTGAGTCGATGTTCCCCTCCCTCCCCCATGATGTTCTGCTGACTTTTTAATCTACTCTACCATCAATCTAAACCATCCCTCCCACATAAGCCTCCATTATTCTATCATCTATGTGCCTATCTTAGAGTTTTTTATGTGTATCTTCTACCATCACCACTCCTAGAGTGTTCCAAGAGGTAAAAACTTACCCCTGACATATCCTCTAGAATTCCCTCTAATCATTTTAAAATTCATTTATTTATTTGGCGATATCTGTAGATGTGAACTTCCCACTATTTTGGACATTTACAAAGACAGGTGTGTAAAAAGGTCCCGAAGGATCATTGGAGACCTGAATCACCCCAACCACAAACTGTTCCAGGACCAACAGGCTCTGGGACAGCTTCTTCCACCAGGCCATCAGCCTGATTAATTCACACTATACCCCCTTGTATTTCTATGCTATACTGACTGTCCTGTTGTACATACTATTTATTAAAATTACTATAAATTGCACATTGCACATTTAGATGGAAACATGACATAAAGATTTTTACTCCTTGGGTATATGAAGAATGTAAGTAATTAAGTCAATTCAATTGAACAGTGTGCGGTAGACCCTTCCAGCCTTGCAAGCCACATCACCCCAACAAACCTTGACAAACCCAATTCACCCTAACCTAATCACAGGACAATTAACCTACCTGAATGCCTTTGGACTGAGGGAGGAAACTAGAGCACCCGCAGATAACCCATGCATTCCACAGGGAGGACGTATAGTACAGACTCCTTACAGAATGGCACCAGAATTGAACTCTGAACTCCCGAATGCTCTGAGCTGTAGTAGCATCATGGTCATTGCTACGCCATCGTGGCACCTCCAGCTATTAACTATTTCTGACCATGGAAAATGTCTCAAACTATGCCCCTTATCATCTTAAACAACTCTATCAATTACTGTTCATTCTCCTTTACTTCAAAGGGAAAAGCCCCAGCTCGTTCAAGCCATCATCATAAGACAAGTCTTCAATCCAGCTAGTATCCTGATAAATCTCCTTTGCACCCTTTCTAAAGCTTACACATCCTTCTTATAATAAGGCTAGCAAGATTGAACACGATATTCCAAGTGTGGTCTAACCAGTGTTGTATAGAACATAGAACACAGAACAGTACAGCACTGGAACAGGCCTTTTGGCTCACAATGCTGTGCCAAACCCCAACTAAGTTAGTCATCAAATGGCCAACCAAACTAATCCCACCTGCCTACGCAATGTTCACATCCTTCCATTTCCCTCACATCCATGAGCCTATCTAAATAGCTCTTAAAAATCCCTAATATATCTGCCTCTACCATCACCCCTGGCAGCACATTTCAGACATCCACCATTCTGTAGAACACTTGTCCCCCACACTTCTTTTGAACTTACCCCATCTCATCTTAAATGCATGCCCTCTGGTATTAGACACTTCACCTCTGGAAAAATATACTGCCTGTCTACTCTATCTATGCCTCTTGTAATCTTATAAACCTCTATCAGAACTCCTCTCAGCCTCTGCAACTCCAGAAAAATCAACCCAAGATTGTCAAACATCTCATTATAGCACACACCCTCTCATCCAGGCAGCATCCTGGTCAACCTCTTCTGCACAGTCTCCAAAGCCTTGACATCCTTCTTATAATGGGACGACGAAGAACTGTATGTAATACTCCAGATGCAACCTAACCAGAGTCTTATAAAGCTGCAACATAAAAAAATCCCTGCAGAACGCCACTAATTATAGACCTCCAACTAGAATGTCCCTTTGAGTATGACCCTCTGTCTTCTATGGGCAAGCCAATCTGAATCCAAACGGCCAATTCGCCATGGATCCCCTCCATTTTAATCTTCTGGATGAGCCTCCCATTAAAAATCTTGTCAAATATCTTACTAAAATCCATGGAGACAACATCCACATCTCTTTCTTCATCAATTACCCTCATCACTTTATCAAAAAACTTAATCAAACTAGTAAGACAAGACTTGTACCGCCCAAAGCCATAATTATGCCACAATTTTCCAAATGCTCATGAGTGCTATCCCGAAGAATCCTCTCCAGTAATTTCCCTACAACTGATGTGAGACTCACTAGTCAATAGTTTCAAGGATTATCCATGGTTTCCTTCTTGAATAATGGTACAACATTAGCTAGTCCTACAGGACCTCACCTGTGTCTAGAGAGGACACAAAGACATTGATCAAGGCCCCAGCAATCTCATCCCTTACCTCTCTCAATAACCTGGGGTATATCCCATCAGAACCTGGAGACATATCAACCTTAATACTCATTAGAAGACCCAACACTGCCTCCTCCTTTATCTCAATATCAATTGCCTTTATATCAATATGTTTGGCAGAGATCTCCCTATCCTCCACATCCTTCTCCTTGGTAAATACTGATGTAAAGTACTCACCCACATCCTCCACTTCCAAGCAAATGTTCCCCCTTTATCCTTGTGCGGTCCTATCCTTTCCCTAGTTATTTTCTTGCTCTTGATGTACTGTATGTATAGATTGCCTTGGGATTCTCTTTAATCCTACTTCCCAAGCACTTTCATAACCACTCCTGGCTTTCCTTATTCCCTACTTCAGTTCCTTTCTGCCTTCTTTATAATCCTCAAGTACTCTGATTGATTCTAGCTTCCTGAGCTTTGCATGCTTTCCCTTTTTTTTTGACTAAACTCATCACCTCCCTAAATATCCAAGGTTGTCTTACTTTGCCATCCTTCTGACTGGAGCATACATGTCCTGTATTCTGTCCAGTTGGTCTTTAAACACATTCCATATGTCGGGCGTGGACTTGCCCACAACATCTGTTCCCAATTTACTCTCCCTAGTTCCTGCCTAATGCTCTTGTAATTTGCCCTGCTTCAATTTAATACTCTCCAAATGATGTTCATACTTATACTTATCTATAGCTACAGGTATTTTAAAACTTCAGGATGTGTGATTACTGTTCCCTAACTGCTCAGCCACAGAAAGGTCAGTCACCTGGCCAGACTCATTACCAAACACCTAACAAATTCTGCCCTAACTAAACTTCTTGCACTAAGAAAATCTCATACTATATTAGGAAAGTTGAAGTCTCCTATTTCAACAGCTCCATTGTTTTCACACCTTTGTTTAATTTGACTGCATTTCTGTTCCTCAATGTCCCGGAGGCTATTGGGGTCTGAAGTACAATCCCATTAGTGGGATTGCATCTTTCCTACTTTTGGGTTCTACCCATATAGAAGAAGTTCTCAGAAGAGCCCAAGTCGTTCGATCGCTCATACCAACAATAAGAGAAAGACAACTCAGATTCCTAGGACACATCATGCGGAAAGATGAACTAGAAAAACTCATACTCTCTGGAAAGATTGAGGGGAGTAAACCTAGAGGAAGACCTCGGCTTATGTACATCAAAAGCATAGCCAGGTAGCTACACATCGAGGAAGTGGAAGTCATCCAAAAAACGAAGGATAGATCTATATGGAAAACCATGATCACCAAAGTCCGCATCGGATGTGGTACCTAGACAGACAGACAGACCCATATAGACTTCATGAATGAGTTCTCTATTATGTCTCCTCTGTGATATTGTCACTGATTGGCTAATTGGTAGTGCAACTACCAATCCCCCGCCCCAACACACTTTTACCTCCCTTTCTAAATAAAACATCAAGATCTTGGGACATTAAGCACCTATTCCTATCCCTTTCTCAACAAAGTCTCTGTTATAGCCACAACTCCAGAGTTCCATGTACTGATCCATGCTCTAAATTCATCACCTTTAAAGTTCAAAGTAAATATTAATGTACATACGTCACCATACACGACCCTGAGATACATTTTCTTGTGGGCATACACAGTAAATCCAAGAAACACAATAGAATCAATGAAAGTCAGCACTCTACAGAACAAGCAACCAATGTGCAATCGACAAAAAGAAGCAAGCAAATACAAAAGAAAAAAATAAATAATTAAACAATAAATATCGTGAACATGAGATGGAGAGTCCTTGAAAGTGAGTCCATGGTAATTACCCATAATACTCCTATAATTTACCATTGTATTATGGTAATTACCATAATGCTCCGGTCATTAAAAGATACATATTTCAAACTATCCTTCCCATTATATCGATTACTTTATTCTTCCCTGCTTTTACTGGTCTTGCAATCTACCTTCTTCCCCATCTCTCCATTTTCTGACCTAGTGCTCTGGTTACCATCCCCTGTCAGACTATTTTAAACCCTCCCAAGTAGCAGTGATTTATAGAGCTACAACATTACCTCATGGCTCTTGAACTCAATACATGACTAATAAATTGCAACACACCATATGTCTTCTTAACCACCCTTTCAACTTGTGCAGCAATTTTAAGGGATCTGTGGTTATTCTCAGACGATGCTTCTTCCCTAAGAATCTTCTCCAATAATTTGCCCACCACTGAAGTAAGATTCACAAGTCTATGATTACCAGGATTATCCCTACTTCCTTTCTTGAAAAAAGGGATAACATTTGCTATCTTCCAATGATCTGGTACTGTTCCTATGGTCAGTGAAGATGCAAAGATTATCGCAAAAGGCAGAGCAATCTATTCCCTCACTTCCTGTAGTAACCTGGGAGTATCCTGTTTGGTCCTGGACACTTATATCTCCTAATTTTTTTTTCAAGAATTCCAACACATTCTCTTTCTTAACCTCGAAATGTTCAAGCAAATGTTCAGTCTGTTTTACTCTGTCCTCACAAATGTCAAGGTCACTCTCACTGGTGAATACTTAAGCATTCATTAAGAACTTCTCCTACCTCCTTCAACGCCAGACACATTTCTTCTTTTATCCCTATTCGGTCCTACCCTCACTCTAAGTCTGCTCTTCACATATGTGTAGATTGCCTTAGGGTTTTCTTTAATTCTACTCACCAAAAGAGTTACAAGCTAACCAGGTCTTTCAAGCTTTCTTAAATCTATTCTTAAACTCCTCCCTAGTTATCTTGTAACTCTCTAGGGCTATGTCTGATCCTTGATTCCTAAACCTTAAGTAAGCCTCTTTCATCCTGTTATACATCTCCTGTTAATAATGGTTCCTTCACCCTACCATCCTTTCCCTGCCTCCAGCACTTTGATTTCCAGCATCTGTTGAACCTCTTGTGCTCATGATCTACTATCCTCTTTTAAAAATTCTTCTTGATTTAAATTAACTAGCAGGCTTTTAAATTTGTCACATCATAAGTTTGTGAATTCAGATTGGTCTTTTCATAACTTTAATTCCCTTTGCACCTTCACCTTCATCTTCAGCTAAAAAAAGTAATATCTAAACCTGTCTGAACGGGGATATTCAGAATATTCATTCCAGTGAGCATTCTATCTCCTGTTGTAAGAACAAGTGTTGTCTGGTCAGGAGTCACAATGTGTCATATTATTTAAATGTAACTATACATTCCCTAGTCACATACTATGTGTGAGCCACATGACCATTTTTGACTTCATCACCAATTATGGCGAAATACTGCTTGGAATCATAAATACCTAGAAGTGCCCCAATCTCTCATTTTTCTGCATTGATTTCATTGAGGTGATTCAATATATGGATATGATCATTCACTCAAAATTTGATTATGGAACCTATGTATCTGGTTCTTTCCCTTCTGCCCCAGTCCGTCAGTCAGATTCAGTATTAAACACAGGGTTGTGCTTAATCTATTTTTCATTAACACTTCAGGCAGTGTTTACCACATTGTATAATATGCCATAGATCTATATTTCAACAGCTTAATTGCCAAGTGAGGATTTATACTTACAGATGTGAATACAAAATATTTTTTGCTCTAGAGTGTCTTTGACTATACTGACAGAATGTACAGTTGGTTTATTGAATGTCAGATGCATTTCACATGTACCTTTGAAATTTTGTGGGTATTGTCAAAATGCATCTGCCACCACATTCCATCTTAGTTTTTGCGTGGTTCCCTCTGGGTGCTCTGGTTTCCTCCCACATTCTAACAATGTACGGGCTAGGGTCAGTGTGCTGTGGCTGTGCTACGTTGGCGCCGGATGTGTGCTGACACTTATGGGCTGCCCAGCACAATCTTTGCGAATTTGATTTGATGCAGTTTCACTGCATGCTTTGATGTACGTGTGAGAAATTAAAATAATCTAATTTACTTTAAATTATCAGAGGTAGAACAACTGGCAGCCTCTACAATTACGATAGTATAACTGACTGCAGACCAAATATTGACATTAATGATTTGTGATATGTTACTAACTTAAACTGCCCTGCATAAAGGAACTGATGACACATCTTTGAAAATTGATGAAATTGAACGTTAATTGACACTGGAAAATCCCTTCTCTACTTGAGCATAATTTCGTTCACTTTTTACCAGAGTATAGGGTGCAAAAGCAAAAGGCTTATTTTGACAGTTATCCATGTTGTGACTGATGACTGCATTAAAACCATAGCTTGACACGTCTCACGGCACTCTCAGTCCACAGGAAGGCCCAAGTGACCAATTGGCTGACTGCATTTTATGTTTATCCTAGGCATACTATTGCTCTTTACTGTAAATACACTGTGCATCTTTCATCAATAAGTGATAAAGTGTTGTAAGCAGTTTCCAAATTTGGTAGAAGATGTGCAATATATTGCACTTCTTCCAATAAAATATTCTCAGGTTTCTTTACACTCTTAGATGTAGGCAAACCCCTTTATGTTTTACAAAAGCATATTTATTTCTCTTTAATTTCACATTGTATCCAAGTAATCATGTATATCTGACATTTTAGATAAAATTTAGAGATTCTCCTCTTCATTGAGTATGGGCTATCACAATGTCATCATGATTGCACAAACTGTGAATTATTTCTTGTAAAAAGTATCTATTTTCTTGGAAATTTTCAAGAAAATAATTACCACCTTAAGAATGTGGTATACAAGAATAAAGTTTATTTTAATAACTAAATATTGCAGGCCACCCTGGACAGGGTTGAATCATGCATGTCCATTTGTTGCTCCGGTAGTGATCATCAAGCTTTGATCTCTGCACCTCTGCAAACATTCCATTCGTCGTAACATTTTCAGAATTTCTCCCCAGTACTCCTCCAATTAGGCTGTGCTTTCACCTTCAGCTCTATTCCTGAAATTCTATAAATAAGTTTCTTGATTCATATTGAAGTAAAACCAGAGCAGTGTCAATGTATATATTAATGCGCTGAGTAAAACTTGTTTTATGATCTCGATTCACCTGGCTTTCATTCTATTTATGTGCTGAATGGCAATTTCTTTCTTTCCTTTGTCCATTTCCGACCATCGAGTTTAGCATAAACATCTGGCTTTAGCTTCAACTTGAAAGTTGCTGAAATATGACTCTTTATTTGGCAGCTAAAATGCTTTGCTGTTTTGAATTTACATTGTTGTTTTGAATGATTGCCAGAATATTCATTCTCTTTAACAGTGCTTAATCACATTTGTCTGTGGAATATATATACAGGACTGGCCATTTAGGGTAGGCCATACACTTTTGAATTTAATGCTGACTGAGGTTCTATCTGACAGGATTTCACAAATGTTAGCTCAGGCACACTGAGAAATCTGGACTGAACTTTCTCATCAATCACTCATTCCACAGATCAATGTACCCCTCAGAGTTCTGCTAAGAAACTCTCAAATTTTGTAATGTAAGGAAAAAATTTTCAATGTTACAAGTTGGCTCACAATGTTACATTTGACTTCATGTTCCACACTCCTAGTTTTCCATTACATATAAAGTGCAGGATTAAAACGACCCTTTAATTCTTTACCTCTTCTGTAAAAGACATACTGATTGCTTTTTGGCATGTTGGCAAATTGCATGTATCTGGTACATCTCAACAGAAGATTGCTTTCATGAACTTCTCCCTTAAGTTTTTCTGCCTTCTCTGCATTTTTTATCTACTTCTGCAAAATTATTGTCCCAAGAAGAAACCTTTAAATCCTCAATATACAAAGCAAAGGATTTTATGTTCTTGTTGAGTATTTCTAAGTTCCTGATGTAAAAAAAATGTCATCTTGCTTTCTTCTGTTCTCATTTCCATTGAATTAATGATGTTATCAGCATGTGCTAGAAGTTATAATGGTTTGGTGCTTGATGCCTCAGATGGTGTACATTCTGACTTATTAAACCATTTCCGCCATTATTCCTACTGTAATTCCTATGTTGCGAAACTATTGTGAGGTTTCTCATCGTATTTGTGCACACACAAAGATTCTCTGCTGATCAGACTGTTATTTTTCCAAAAGGGACACCAATACAAGGAATGTAAGCTTCACAGATGAACCAACATTTAATTGCCCCTCTCTAGTCGTCCTTGAGAAGTGGTGGCGAACTACCTTCATGAACCGTTGCAGTCCCTGAGGTAAGAACTCTCTCCCAAACCATGCGATTATGGAAAGAGCTCCTACAGTGCTTCTTCCTCCCATGAACAGTTTGGCAAATTTTTCATGCCTGTATATACTCAGAGTCTGCCACCACTTTTCTCACCAACACTGTTGGTATATTCTCATGGTATCATGCCTCTGTGAGGATCTACTATGTATGGCTAACATAAGTCAAGGGTCTCAGCCTGAAATGTCAATTGTTTATTTCCTTCCATAGATCCTGCCTGACTCACTGAGTTCCTCTGGCATTTTGTGTGTTGCTTAAGATTTCCAATATCTGCAAAATCTTTGGAGTTCATCATTTGAAATTTGTTGTATGGTGCAAAGACAGAAAAATTAATATAAATTACAAAATAACTAAATAATGTAAAAAAGGAACAATGAGGTGCTGTCCATGGACTGTTCAGAAATCAAAAACCTAAGGAGAAGAAGCTGCTTTTGAATCATTGAGTGTGGGTCATTGGACTCCTGTATCTCCTTCCTGATGGTAATAACAAGAAAAGGATATGTTCCAAATGGCAGAGGTCCTTAAAGATGGATGCCACCTTCTTGAAAATGTCCTTGATGGTAGGGAAGGTCATGCCTATGACAGAGCTGATCAAGTCTACCATCTTGCAATCGATAAGTGATTTCTCTGACTGACGGTTCATTAAAATTTAGCTCACAGACCAGCTCTTAAGCCTTTCTTTGAATTCAGTGTTCCAGCTATGATTATACTGTGTACACATAACAGATGTTTCCATTCTAGAATAGGTTAATTATGCAAGGGATGCCAACAGTGAACCCTGGAATAATGACTCTCCTCCCTGAACATTATTCAGTCATTGCCTTATTCCCAAGTTTTACCATGATTCTATACATCTATGAGCTAATTTGGTAACACTTCAAGTGGAATATTGTCAAATGTTTAAATGAAATTTACATTGTTTACTTGAATTGCCATTTTCTCAAAAATTATGTTGATGATAAGGAGGAATTTTTCCAACTAACTCCCTAGTGCCAAGTTTTTGCTGCGCAGACAACAACAAACTTTGTTTCTAATAAGCATGATACTAAGATTGAGTAATAGGCATTTAATAATGGGCATATGTCTTCTATTATATCTTTCTAATCCAACTCAAATGGCACCTCTACAGTGTCTATCAACTACCTCACAAAGATATCAGTGTCACATCAATACCCCCTCAGTCTTTCTCAAAAACTTTGTATAAGTCTTCAGTGTCTGAGTGTTTCAGCATGTCAAAGGCAATACTGAAGCTTTAAAATTACAGTAAACTTCTAAAGAGATTGCAACATTCCTTCCTTCTGTTTCCCTTGCTCTATACACTGAAGAAAGGAAAATTATTCGGATTCATACCTTTAAGATTTAAACCTCTGGATTTGATTATATAGATCTTGGACTGTCTAAAATGATATTTGTGTTCTAGAGTTCGTTCAATAAACTTATTGAAGAGAACAGAATAATAGGTGTTGTTTGGAATTGGGGTATGGAATGTTGTGTATGCGAAACCTTAGATGATATAAATAGAGTATTTAATACAGATTCCTCCTTTCAAGTCGATTTTGGGCTTTTCCCTCTTATTTTATGGTAGTATATTTGTCACTCTAGTATTATAAAATATCTCAACTCCTTTATTTTGCCTTTTGATGCAATGATATTTCCAATTGGGCATTTGTTTCACATATTTGGAATTCTAAATCAATATTATTTTGTTTTACATAAAGCAGAGTCCACAGAATCTTCAATATCATCTATGAACAGAACTAAATATGTCTGGCAGAAATTGGGATCAGCATGAGGGAATTTGAACCAAGAATTTTGTTTCAAACGATCCAAGATTATGGTTTTTCATATCTAAATGTCTGAATCTTGTATTATTTGGGTCTGCTTTATATAAAAAAAATCTCTAGAGGGAGGCACAGAAATGGGATATAGGTTCTAATATGGATACTTCTCAAAATGTCTAATGCATGCAACTTAAGAAGTGGTGACTGAGTGGGCGAATGCCATGGCACAGCTGGCTAAGACAGTTATGAGGATTGACATGCTGAGATATACTGTGTATTTTTGTATACTGTGAAAGTGGACTCAAAAATTATCTTCTAAATGTTGTCAGTAATTTCACTTCAGCAAAATAAATCTAGGATTTAGATGTATCTTGATAACATGTGAATCTTAAATTTACCGTTCAATCCTGAGGCTTAAGAGCATTAAAGCTTAAAGCAGGGATTGACCATCCAATAAGATCATTACTAATTAATTAAGAGAAACAGTTGATATTTCTGTTTTGCATTCCACAGATGCTGCCTGGCTTGCTGAGTTTTACTTTCAGCATTTTCTATTTTTATTGCACACTTCCAATGTCTGTGTTTTTCTTGATTTCCCTCCACAACTTTGTTGGGTAGAGAGCTCCAAAGATTTACCACCACACGTCTCATTTCAGATTTGAATAGATTACTTGAACGGCACTTGATGTCTGTTTTTAGACCCTGTAGCCAGGAGACTAATGTTTTGTGCTTCTAACCTATCAATACCCATAAGAAGAGAGACAAAAGAGAATCCAGGTGCTGGAATCTGGAACAAAATATAGCTTCATAAGAGATTTTCATTTTTCAATAAGATCTTCTGTTGTTCTTGCAAAGAGAGTGTTGGTCCTCTCTGCTTAAGGTCACACAAAGGACAAAATCACAGGAGTCAATCCAGTGAGCCTTAACGCTATACTTCCATTGCAAGTATATCCTTCATATTTCTAAAACAAGTAGATGAGGAATGTATGCAATACTTCAAGTGTGGTTTCAATAGAGTCCTAATTAACTGTAGTAAGGCAGTTTTACTTTTGCATTTACAGTCTCATGCATTGAAGGCCAATATGTATTTTGCTTCCCAATGTTAACTATCAGTGACTTCCATACCAGACGCCCATGGGTGTCTGAGCACCAAAACTTTTCGATCCCTCATCACGATGGAAAGTACTCAGTTTTTTGATTTTTTATCATATTTTCCACATTATATTTTATCTTCACATCCTTGCTCACTCCTGCTTTATAATGAACTTCTTCAGTGCTGTTAGTATCACATTTGATCAGCCATATTAAAACTTTTCCCTGGGATACCCATCCTCTAATCTGATCATGTAGCCTCCATATTTATGCAAGTAGATCCCAGGATGTTGGTGATTATAACGTATATCACAGACAAAAATGTTGGGGATTGTCATCACCTGGCACTTGTGCGACGTAAACTTTGCTTCTCACTTATAAGTCCAGGCCTGATTTTTGTCCAGTCTTGTTGCAAGCAGGTAAAAATTGCTTTAATTGCTGAGGAATTATACATGGAATAACGTATGTGCATTTCGATTTCTGACTCCAAAATGGAAGGAGGTGTTGAGGCCTATGGTATTACCCTCAGGAACTTCTGAAGCATTGTCCTGGAGCTGAGCTGATCACCCTCCAATAAGCATCTTCTTCCTTTGTGTGGGATATGAGTCTAGCCAAAAGAGAGTTTGTCCTTTGATTGTCATTCCCAGTTTTACCACAATGCAACGGTTAATGCTTTCTTGTCAAAAGCAATCACTCACAACTGACCTCTGGAGATCTGCTCTTTGGTTTGGGCCAAGCCTGTGATGAATGAGGTCTGGTCCTGGCAAAGCACTAGATACTTTTGGTGCCTATTCCTGTTGCCCGAGTGCAGTCCTGGAGGCATTTTTCATTACTTTACTAATTCTTGAAGACAGATTGATTGGGCAGTAGTTAGTCAAATTTGATTAATCCTGTATTTTTGGACAAGATATTAATGGGCAATTTTCCACACTATCAATGAGACGTCCTTGCTGTAACTATGTTGGATCAGCCTGCCTGAAGGCACAGCTTGTTCTGGAGATACTGGACATCGTCAGTACAGCTGATGGGATGTTGTCTAGTGCTGTTTTCTTCACTATTTTGGATAGTCTGAGCCATTTCTGAATATCACATTGAGCGGGTGGATTCAGTGGCAGTGGAAAGAAATGCTCAGCACTTCTGGTTAAGGATTGTTACGATTGAAATATAGAAGATGGGGCCACTCCAGGTTTTAAGCTGTTGTAACTCTAATGCAGTCATGGGTAATCCTTTATCTCAAAGCCACATACCCCTTGTCCCTTGATGCACTTTGCACTCAGAAATCTAACATTTCCTTGCATTTATTCAGCCAAGTGGGTTTTTCCCATTTACCACTACCTAAGTACAGAATTTTCTCTTCATGTCAGTCCTGAATTTCTTACCCTAACTCAAGACAGCAGCACACTGGTGTAGCTGGTAAACCTCCTGCCTCACAGCTCAGTAACCCAGATTCAACCTTGAACTTGGGTGCTGATTGTGTGGAATTTGTATATTCTCTCTGTGACTTTGAAATTTGAACCTTGAAAAAGTGGGATTCGTCCAAGTGCTCCAGTTTCCTCCTACGAGAGGTTTGCTAGATTAAATTTGGGTGTTCAAGGGAATGTGTGAAACAAGGGGTTGTGGGGGGGGGGGTAAATGAATGGGATTGTTGAGATTACACTTAGAAATAGTACAGACTTAATAGGCAAAATGGCCTCCTATCATGTCATTAAGAGAGAAACTTTGTCCCTCCAAATCCATGCTGAGCATCAAATACTTACTTTGAAGAGGTGAGGTAGCTAAGAGATTTAAGCAATTGGCTGCTGATTCTCATTGTGGCCTGGTGATTTCATACTTGCGAAATGTAGCAGAGTTCAACAGATTCTTGGGTAACACAGTGGTGAAGCTAATAGAGCTGGAGACCAAAGTTCAGTCCTGACCCTCGGTGCTGTCTGTATGGAGTTGCCATGCACTCTAATTGATTGGTTACATTTTTTTCCTCCAGGTCCTCTTGTTTTGTCCTACATCTTAAAGCCACTCAAGTTGATACATTAATTGACCATTGCAAATTGTCCCTAATGTGTAGGTAACTGGACAGAATTGAGATTGAGAGGAGAATAAAAATATAGAATTGATGTAAATGAGTGCTTGATGGTCAATTAGACTCATTTTTCTGAAGATCCTGTTGCAATGCTGTATCTCACTACGACCCTAACACCATAACACTTCATTCTAGACACCCCAGCCAAAGGACTTACCTTCCTGCATTCAGTCTGTCTAGTCCTGCCAGAATTTTGAACATATCAATCAACTCTCCTTTCATTCTGCTAAACTTTAGTACATACAAACTGGGTCAAAATAACCACTCTTGGTTTGCTGATCATTCATTGTTCTTCCTCAATGACAAGTATGTTCCTGACGTAGATCGGGAGACCACTTCGCCAGGCACCTTATTTCTATCTGCCGGAAAAAGCAGGATCTCCCGTTGGCCACCCACTTCAATTTTACTTCACATTCCTATTCCAACTTGTCAGTCCACGGTCTCCTCCACTGCCACGATGAGGCCACACTCAGGTTGGAGGAGAAACACCTTGTATTCCGAATGGGCAACCTCCAACCTGATGGCATGAACATTGGTTTCTCAAATTTCCAGTAATTGCCCCCCCCCCATCTTCACCATTCCCATTCCCGTTTCCCTCTTTCACCTCTTCTCCTTACCTGTCCGTCACCTCCCTCTGGCGCTTCTCCCCTTTGCCATTCTTCCATGGCTTCTACCCTCTCCTATTAGATTCCCCCTTCTCCAGCTCTTTATCCCTTTCACAATCAACTTTCCAGCTCTTTACTTCACCCCCGCCCCACCACTTCTCCTGGTTTCATCTATCACATACTACCTTGTACTTCTTCCTCCCTTGCCCCATCTTCTTGCCCTAACTTCTCATTTTTTTTCCAGTCCTGATTAAGGGTCTTGGACGAAACATTGACTGTTAACTCTTTTCCATAGATGCTGCCTGGACTGCTGAGTTCCTTCAGCGTTTTGTGTGTGTTACAAACATATACTCTCTTAGTTAGGAAGGCCAAAGCTCTACAAAGACTCTAAAATAAATGAATCACTTATCTTTTCTCACAGGGCAACTCCATTTAAATGAATAAAGTTATGGTTCTTTCACAAACTAAACTTGATGTAAAACAGACTGATTGCTATGAAATTAATTTGTCCCGTCTACCCTTGGGCTTGAAGGTGCATCCAGCAGTAGACCAAGAGTCAGATCTGTAGTCAACTGACCTTTGCCCTGTCTCAAGCTCCTTTGGTTGACTGTATGTGCAAGGAAGTCCAAGTCCTACTGAGCTGTGGCCTTCTGATAGCTGTTTGTCTTTTCAGAACCATTGGCAAAGTTTGATCTGTCTCAATGAATTAGAGAATGAGGGAAATACTGGGCCATAAGATTATCACTTCTGGTGGAATAATGTTTTTCATCTGCTAATGGTACACAACCTCTCATGGGTGTCCAGTTTTGTGTTGCCAGATCCATTTTGGATCTATCCTTTTTATCATAATGGAGCTGCCTACAGTACAATCGAGGGCTTTATTTCAGAATTCCTGGAATTATATATTCCATGTATTCATTTATGCTGTTATATATTTATGCAGCTTATGGCTTAGGTTGTGTCATTTTGTAAGCACAATGCATTATTTTTATATTTTCTGTACTGCGCACAAGTCTTAGTACATTTTTAAAGAATTTATAAAGTGAAGATACTTCCGAAAATAATGAAATGTAAAGTTTCTAAATATCAAAAAAATTACTAATAAAGAGCAGTAAACGGTAAAAAAAACTAAATCAAATCAATATTTGTGTGATTACCCGTCATGTATTGAAGTGGTAAGGTCAGTTAATGTAGTTTGACTCTTGTCAAATATGGTGATGATGTCATCAGTCTGGGACAGAACAACACGTGATCGCTTGGAAGTGAGAATGAGTAGAGCTACTAGGACTTGATGTTTCAATCCCTACAGTCAGTTGGCACTCTCAATGTTGGCAGTGGGCTTGGAGTGGTGACAAGGAGGGAGGGTAGGTACGTCATCGGGGTCATCAGGGGAGCACCCTCCTTTTTTGACGTTTCGTTGATAAGCCCACGACGTCTCCAGAGGGCTCAACGGTGCTACCTGGTGTCCCAGATACACACCCCTCGGTTCCATACCCTCCCGTCTTCATCTTGCAGCCCAGTTGTTGTCTTTCCTTTTAATCCAAATCCAGTTGCTGTTTTCTTCTGCTGCATTTAACAAGGACTTGATTGCTTGTTGGAGGGAGTGACCCCTCACTCCCATCTTCCTCAATAGACTAGTGGTAGATGTAGCAACGAATCCCCTGCATCCCACTGCTACAGGGAAAATCTTAGTCTTCCAGACATTCTGGGGAGCTTCAGTTACCAGTTCAGAGTACTTGGTCTTTCTCCTCTCATAATCTTCTTCGACACCATCTTCCCATGGTACTGTCAATTCCACAACATGTGCCAGCTTGATTGTTGTGGACCGCAGGACCATGTCTGGCTGGATTGTTGTAGACGCAATGTCTGGGGGAAACACAAGCTTTTTTTCCCAAGTCCACGTCCATTTTCCAATCCTGAGCAACCTGCAGAATGCTTCCATCTCTTGGTGTTATATGGTGCTCTGGAGGTTGGCCTGCTGGTACAAATCGTGTGATATGGACATTTCCTGCTGATGTTTGTGGGAGAGCATTTGTGGTGATTCACCTCTGTTCCAAGATTGATGCCAGCTGTCTGAGAACTTGGTTATGCCGCCAAGTGTACCGCCCCTGGGTGAGGCTCGTGGAGCATCCTGTTAAACTGTGCCTTAGTGATCCAGGTGCTTGAAAAAGAAAGCAAGCGGGGTCTTCTCCCCACCACTGGTTCGGGTTCTGGGGTGTGCGTAGGAGGTCATAAGTGGCTCTGATGACAAAACTTAGCTGAGATCCCTGGATGTCACACCAGCTGTTTCCTCTTTCCCAGGCTCTCGCAATTAGTCCAGTGAGTCCTGCTTGGTCATTGAGACGGCCCTGGCATGTCACTCTGCCTCCTCCTGCCTTCTCAACTCCTCCACCACGAGCCATCTCTTCTGCACTGATGTTTCCTTGTGCCATTGAGGAGCTTTTGGGACGAGCCCGAGCCCGGCTCTCCCATGTTGGACTTGGCCAACCACATTCCTGAAGTGAAGAGCAGACTTAGCACTCTGAACAGCTTCAGATGGGGTCCACTTTCTCCCAGTTGCCACATGGGTGGCTGCTGTTTGAATAACAGTATCTTCAGATTCAATGAGGGTCATGACCAACCTTGCTTTGATGCATTTGAATTCTTCCACAAGACTTGCAATTGGTAATTGCAATTTGCAAGTAAGCATCGCGGAAGTCCAAGCCACTGTTTTACATGTGTGCTATCATTCTTTCGAGCTTTTCAACCTTGCTGATGGGGATTTCATAAACTGTTAAAGGCCATGAGTCTTGGGGGTATGCTGAACTAGAAGCACCACAGCTTGAGTTTTCCTGGCAGCCAGGTCTTGTTGATGCGAGCTATGTACATGATGGCATCCTTTTTGAGTTGTTTAAACTGCTCGGTGTCCTTGAGCTTAGCATCATACCATCGGCCCAAGCTCTTCACTGGCATTTCTGAAACAGTTGGGACAGGTGTTCCATCAATCTGAAATCTTTGATCTGTGATTTGACCTTTGACAATGGAGATGCTTCTGCACTTGCTGGGCTTGATCTTCATCCTCACCCATGTGATGTCTTGATGAAGCTTTTCCAGAAGTCTCTTGGTGCAGGGGACAGTTGTTGTCAGTATCGTTCATATAGACTCGTATCGGTGGTAACTGTTGACCAAACTGTAGCCTTTTTCCTCCCGCAACCCATTTTGAGGCTCTGATAATGAGCTCCATTGCCATAGTGAAGGCCAATGGGGAGATGGTGCACCCCGCCATGATGCCTACTTCCAGTGGTTGCCACGCTGTGGTGAAGCCTGATGTTGAGAGACAAACTTGCAGATCCTGAAAGTAGTGTTTTACCAGATTTGTTGTTGTTGCAGGCACCTGAAAGAATTCAAAAGCAGTCCACAGTAGGGAATGAGGAACTGATCCACAGGCGTTGGCCAGGTCGAGGAACAAGAAGTGCAGATCCTTTCTTTCTTTCTTTGACATCTTTATTTGATGCCATATGACGCTGGTATGTTCAAGGCATCCTGAGAAGCCCGCTATGCCAGACGTTTGGATTGATGTATCAATGAAATGGTTTTGTTTCAGATACTTTGTAAGTCTTTGCGCCAACATGCTGAAAAAGATCTTGCCCTCTATGTTCAGAAGGTTTATTTGGTAAAATTGCTCGATGGTGGATGAATTCTTTTCTTTTGGGATCAGAACTCCCTCGCTCTTCTCCAGGCTTTGGGGATAACTTGCTTTTCCCACGCAACCCTCATGTTTTTCCAAAGGAATTTCAGAACATCCAGGGCGTTCTTGTAGACACAATACGGAACACCGTTAGGGCCTGGCGCTAATGCTGATCTTGCCTTCTTCACTGCCTCTTTCACCTCGCTCGGCTTGGGAGGGCCGATGCTAAATTGATGTTGTGGGGGTGAGATTGGTGTGATGTGACCTGGACACGTATGGGTTCATCGTTTAGCTCATCAGTGTGGATGATTCTGAGATGTCTTTCAACCTCCTCTTTTGATACTTTCAAGTACCCGCTTTTCTCTTTTGTGAAAATGCCCTTCACATATTTAAAGGGATCTTTGTAGAAGTCTGTTCCTGCTTTTTCCTTCTTTTTGTGTTGTTTCCTTAAATTCTCTGCTCTGTGCAGCCCCGAGAGCGTTTGTTTTAGGTCCCCTTGAGGGAGGTTGACGCCCTCCCTTTCTTCTGCTGTTGCTTCTTTCAACAACTTCCTCAGGCCTCTTCTTTCTTTAACAAGTCGTTGGATTTCCTGGAGACAATGGGATTTGTGGGGGGCGGGGGGAGGCATATCTTTCCTACTGACTTGTTCCTTCACTCCAAATTTCTCCTTTCCGTAGCTGTAGATCAGGTCACCCATCCTCTCCAACTTCTTTTCTGCTGATCCCTTGATGCCACTTAAGATCAGGCTCACATCTGCATTGATGGTTTTCCACTCCTTGCAGTTAGACTTTGGCCATTACACCAACAGCTTACGTCTTTGCATGTTCTCCACCTTACGTTGTGCCTGGCTGTGTCTTGGACTGCTGCTTGTGCCTGAAACTTCTTCCACATCCCGTAGGGTGCTGATACTCTGCGGACTGTGTGTTTCTTCCTTCCGCTGAGTTTCATCTGACTGATTTGACCTTCCTCTTAACAAAATCTGGTCAATGCGGGGCACTGGGTTGGAGATTTTCAAGCATTTCTTCCATCCTTGATGAATTTTTGGACCACGAGTTGATGTTTCTTTAGTCCAGCCACACCTACAGGTCTAAAGAACATATCCAGCTGCTGGTTTCTCAAGAGAATTGCCACTTTCTTGATTCATTGTCATGTCCATGCCAAGGTTCGTTACCAGGAGGTCAGTCAGAGAGTCTTTTTGCGCCCCTGCTCTCGCAGACTCTGGGGGGAAACTTCTCTTTACACTTTCCGTAGCCTTGAGGGTGGCTCTTGTGCCCTGACAAGGTGACGGAGCCTGCTGTTATGGGTAGCTAGCCCATAACAGCCCCGTTGGGGTCTATTTCCTCCTGTCAGCTGTCTCTCCAGCTGTCACACGGTCTTTCCCTTGTCATCAGCTGCATTTTCACAGCAGTCACTGGTTTTCTCCCAGAAGATCAGTAGAGCTACTAGGACTTGATGTTTCAATCCCTATGGTAAGTTGGCACTCTCGATGTTGGCAGTGGGTTTGGAGTGGTGACAAGGTTGAAGGGTAGGTACGTCATCGGGGTCATCAGGTGGGCACCCTCCTTCTTTGACGTTTCGTTGATAAGCCCACGACGTCTCCAGAGGGCTCAACGGTGCTACCTGGCATCCCAGATACACACCCCTCAGTTCCATACCCTCCTATCTTCATCTTGCAGCCCAGTTGCTATCTTTCCTTTTAATCCAAATCCAATTGCTGCTTTCTTCTGCTGCATTTGACAAGGACTTGATTGCTTGTTGGAGGGAGTGACCCTTCACCCTCATCTTCCTCAATAGACTGGTCGTAGATGTAGCAACGAATCGCCTGCATCCCACTTCTACAGGAAAACTTTGGTCTTCTAGCCATTCTGGGCAGCTTCAGTTGCCAGTTCAGAGCACTTGGACTTTTAAAGACACGTTCAGAGCATGAAGCATCGAGTCATGATAGTGCACTTTCTAATTAAGTAAGAAGTAAGGTTGCAAATGCACAACAGAGGTGATGAGGATACAGACTCTGAAAATAAGTTTAACATTAGTTGATGAGAATAGAGAAATCCGGGATCCGACACTTCTACGCTAGGTCTGAGGTGGACGTGGTGACTCAACTCATTTGAAACTTATGCTGATGGTAAAGAACTGAAAGTGGACAATAACGCAGCAGATAATACAAAACAAAGATGGAGAGCACTACTCTAGCACCTTGCTAAACCAGATGTGCAGGATATATTCTCAACACTGCCAAACATGGGGCAAGTCACAGACTATGCGGCAGCAGTGGATGTGCTTAATTCCCCAGGTCAATATTTCCACCAGCTTGCCTAAAAACAAGATGAGACGGTTCAACCGTTCTCTACCCGCCTTCAGCAGGCAGCAAAAGTCTGATTTTCGAATGGACACAGATAACCAAATCAGGAATGCCATAGTGGGAAAATGTAACTTAGACTATGTGCGGAGAAAGCTACTGGAGAATATGCTGGGCCTAGTGCTTGCCTGCACACTGGAAATAGTGGGATAATGTGAAAAAGTAGAGGAACAATTGTCCGCCATGCCAGTCCAAGGGAGCCAGCCAGAGACTATGTGCCGTGTTTCATATCATGGTAAAAAAGACAGAGGGAAATAGAAAGTCTGCTAATACAAATGAAGGGAAATGCTGCAGATGTGGAAACACAGATCACCTGGGTAGAGACCAAAAGTGCCCAGCTCCTGGACAGACATGCAGAAAATGCACTGGAAAGGATCAGTTTGCAATAAATCCTCCAGACAAAAGGATTAAAGACACAAAAAGTTAAAAATGTTGAGGATGAGCAGAAGGAATTTGCAATTGTTGCTCATGAGACTGAGTCACCTGTAAAAATTACTTTTTGTATAGGGGGTGTAAATCTGTACATCTTAGTAGTCAGGAGCCAGAAGTAATACACTGGGTGAAAATGTGTGGGTAAAACTTAAGTCAGAGAAGATAAAGTGCTAGTCATATAATCCTAAGCAGAAGAGAAAGTTTAACCATTTTCATCTAGCACATCACTGGAGGTCGAGGGGGTGTTTGAAGGTGAAATAAGTATTGGCAAGCGAACAGAACCAGGCAGAGTTCATCACGATAAAAAGCAATGGTGAACCACTCCTAGGTAGAGAAACAGCTACAAAACTGGGTGTGTTAAAGATCGGAGAAAATGTCTCAGTAGTGACAGATGCTAAAGAGTCACTGGAGCTGCAGTACCCAGAAGTGCTTGAAGGGGTAGGAAAGCTGAGCACTAAGCAGATCAGTTGTACTTTGACTCAAAGTTAAAGCCTGTTGGCCAGCCACCCAGACGCATACCTTACAACTTAAGGGAGGCTGTTGAGAAAAAAATTAAACGGCTAATGAAAACTGACATGATTGAGAAAGTGGAAGGCCATCTGCTTGGATTAAGGTGGTAGTAATTTTACCAAAACCCAACAAGGTCATCAGAATGTGCCTCGACACGAGAAAGGAAAATGAAGCAATTGTGAGCGACAGGTATCTCATTTCAACTGTAGATGAGATACTCCAGGGTATGAATGGAGCTGTGGTGTTTAGCAGACTACACTTGAAATGGGGCTATCACCAGCTACACATTTGTTGTGCATAATGGGGTGTATAGGTACAAGAGACTGTTATTTGGTGTGTCGTCAGCCAGTGAGCAGTATCAGCACGAGAAAGCAAATGCTTTAGCTGGAATTGAAGGAGCTGAGAATATCTCTGATGATGTGATTGTACATGTGCCTGTCCAAAAACTGCATGATGAGAGACTACATGCTGTCTTAAAGAGACTCACAGAGTAAAAACTGACACTGAACCTGGAGAAATGTCAGTTCAACATGGACAGACTAGTTTTCATGGGAAATCTCTTGTCCCAGAAAGGCACTGGACCAATGAGGAGAGAGTCCGAGCAGTAATGGAGGTCGGTGAACCACAAAATGCCACAGAAGTGGAGTTTCCTAGGTCTTGTTGGCTAGATTCACACCACAGTTTGCAAGTTTGCCAGAACCACCGAGACAATTGACTGGGAAAGGTTCTCAGTTCAAATTTGGAGAAGAACAGAAACAAGCATTCAAAGCCCCAAAAGAGGAGCTAGCAAGAGCAGGTACAGTATTTTGATAAAGGTGCGCCCACTAACATAACAGCAGATGCCAGCCCAGTCGGACTGGGGGCAGTACTCATACAAAAAGAAAGAAGAAATTGTGCCTGTAATGTGAGCCATAATCTCATGGACTGTGAATGAAAATACTCACAAGCAGAGCGAGAAGCTTTAGCACTAGTATGGGCCTGTGAAAGACTTTGTTTGAATTTATATGGGAGGAAATGTGACCTCTATCACAGATCACAAGCCTTCGGAGATGATTTGCAGCCCAAGATCTAAACCATGTGCATGCAGAGAGCAGTGGGTCTTGAGATTGCAACCATATGACTACTGAGTCATACACGTACCGGGAAAACAACTCTGCAGACCCATTGTCAAGGCCACTGGCAGAGACCACTCAAAAAGAGACACAAGCATGATTCAGAGGAACTTGTCATGCCTAAAACCCCGACAACACGAGAGATGGAGAGAGCATCGGCCACAGATCCAGAGCTGCAGGAGGTCCATGAAGCCATCATGAATAGACACTTTGTAAGCATAGGCACCCACTGCAAATGAGCTGTGTGTAGTGGGTCATCTTATCTTCAGAGGGACATGGATTGTGTTACCTAAAGCCTTGCACACACGGGCGCTTGCCCTCGCTCATGATGGACACTTGGGAAAAGTTGGCATGAAACAGCATCTCAGAACCAAAGTCTGGTGGCCTGGTAGGGATAAAGTTAAGCTGAGGAATTCTGCAAAACTTGTCACAGCTGTCAAGCTATATCTAGACCTGACCCTCCAGAACCACTAAAACTGACACCATTACCGGATGGTCCTTGGCAGGAGGTCGCTGTTGATTTGCTTGGACCATTACAACAAACCATTCCACTCTAGTAGTAGTTGATTACTACAGCCGATTTTATGAATATGACACTTTGACCTTTACAGCTACAGAGTCATTGAGACACTCTGGAGAACATTTCCAGTAGACATAGACTGCCTGTCTCTATCAAATCAGATAATGGACCTCAATTCAGATATGGACAGGTCAGGGAATATTGTGAGAGTAAAGAAATCAAACACCTGAAAAAAAAAACACCAAAGTTGGTTCAGGAAAATGGTGGAGTGCCAAAACACATCACTAATTAGGATTAGGATTGTTCAAGCAGAAGGACATGACCGGAAACATGAACTGAGAAAGTATGTGACTGTGTACAGATGTGTGGAACTTGCCACTACAGGGAAAAGTCCAGCCGAACTTCTCTACAACTATAAATGCAAAAATGAGGGTGAAATTACCAGACATCAAGGAGGTACACACGGCAGAACTGGAAGTATGAGATCTGGTCACAGTACAAACAGGAAAGTACAAGCTGTATGCAGAAGATCACAGAGGAACACAAGAGTCTACTGTAAGAGTCAGGGACACTGTGCTTATCTAGCCAGAAAAAGCGGACAGATTCACCACACCTTTCAACACAACACCACACATGGTGGTGAGGAAAACAGAAAATTAAGTGGTAGTTGAATCTCCAAATGGAGCACGGTATGTAAGGAACACCAACATGTGAAAAAGTTCAACACAAGAGAGCCTTCTGACAAACAGGAGGAAATTCAAGGATTTGACAGTGAGGTACCGGGACAGGAGGACAATATGATGGACAGTTACAGCCAAGCTCAGGCTCACAGTGAGCAAAAGCCACACCAGACATTGAAAGCAAGGAGAAACCAGTAGAGAGACCTTAAAGGGTTAGAAAATAACTTCTGAAGTTTAACAACACACATCAAAGTTGCTGGTGAATGCAGCAGGCCAGGCAGCATCTCTAGGAAGAGATGCAGTCGACGTTTCAGGCCGAGACCCTTCGTCAGGACGAAGTCTTGATTTGACTTCATCCTGACGAAAGGTCTCGGCCTGAAACGTCGACTGCACCTCTTCCTAGAGATGCTGCCTGGCCTGCTGCATTCACCAGCAACTTTGATGTGTGTTGCTTGAATTTCCAGCATCTGCAGAATTCCTGTTGTTTGAAGTTTAACAATTTTGTATTGAAGTAGAGCATTATGTTGTGGGTTTTGAAACAATGAACACTGTTGTAAGTTGAAAATGAAGGTTTCAGTTCCAGAGTTATCATTAAGTTGAAACTGAAAGCGTGTTGGTTATAGTCATGCATATCAGAGAATATGTATTGAATTGAAATGGTTAAATCTGTGAATTAAAGGTGTTCTGAAACATTGAATGTCATTTCTCAGGAAAGGGGGGATGTCATGTATAAAAATTGTAAGGTCAGTTCAAGTAGTTTGATACTTATCAAGTACGGTGATGCTGTCATCAGTCTGGGACAGAACAACATGAGATTAGAGGGAACATGGAAGCGAGAATGAGAAATAAAGACACATTTAGAGCATGAAGCATCGTGTCATGATAGTGAACTTTCTAATTAAGTATTCAGATAGGTTGCAAATACACAACACCACTCTTTGCCTTTAAAACTGCTTCATTTCTCTTAGGTGGAATGTTATGCAGTTTTATATTTAAAAAAAAAATTGGCTGGTAGATTGTTCCAAGCTGGCAAGTTTGGAGAACTTGCCACAGTTATTCTGCAGATGTTGGCTGTCTCACTTGCTTCTGTCTCTCCAGGTAATCCCAGACAGCCGCGATGATGTTAAGATCAGGGTCAGTTGAGGCCATACCATCTGAAACTATATAAAAGATATGGGTGTCCAAGACTTTTACACAGTACTGTATATTTTATATTTATATATTTTATTTTTATATGTCATTATTATGAATTTAGTTGGTTTGTTTTGGAAGTTGTTATTATAGTAAAATGAAATGATAATTTTGCAGGAGGTACAGCTGATTTCTTTAACTTTGCAATCTTGATAGAGAAGTAAATTATGTGATATTGTCTGTTCATGATTACAATGTTACATTTCACCAATCCACCTTCCTAATGCTAATGAAGTCTGACAAATCTGAATGCAGAACATAGTTATGCTGTTGGATAATTCAACAGGAAGGCAGTTCAACTGAATTTAATACTTCCACTCTAGTTTTAATTTCCTGATAGAAAATAAGAGCAGAGATTTCTTCTAAATCAATTGCAGCAGAAAGTATTTTTTTTTAGAGATAGAGGACAGTAACAGGCCCATCCAGAACATTGCGCCTAGGCTGCCCAATTACACTCATTTGACCAATTAACCTACTAAGCTAAACGGCTTTGAATGTGGGAAGAAATTGGAGCATCCAAGGAAATCCACGAAGTCATAGGGAGAATGTACAAACTTCTTTACAGACAGCAGTGGAATTGAACCCGGGCCACTGGCACAGTCAGAGAGTTACCCTAACTGCTACGTTACCTTGTTGGCCCAGATGCACTGTACATTTTGTGCTAGATTTTATTAAAATTGATAGCATTAAGTTGCAGATCACTCAAGTCAAGGATGATATGCTCCCAAGGGTTCATTCCTTACTGAAGAGTGCCTGTGCATGACTTTGTTTATCGTGGGAAGGCTGATGCATGGGCAGCCACCACATGGTCCTCAGCAGATCAGGGTCAGAGTCCAGTGGTATGACACGCAAGATGAATCGAGATTCTTCACTGCAGTAGCCTTCCTCCACCTTCACTGCCATTGTGATGAGTTATCATCTTCACCAGATCCCTTTTGAGATGTTGGTTGCACTGCTCTTTGTTTGGAACCTCCCCCTCTAACCTTACCACCATGGGTGACCATGTAAGGAGCTAAGCTCCAGACGGTATCCCTTATATGATCTCAGGAACTCACTATCCTCTCCACCATGACCTAATCCTTCTCTTTCTCCCATGGCCTATTCTCCTCTTCTATCAGATTCTTTCTTCTTCAACCCTTTACTTTTTCCACCTATCAATTCCCAGATTCTCACTTCATTCCACCTTCCCCTCAACTTGCTTCACCTACTCCACCTTGTCCTCCTTCCTCTCCACCCACCATTTTATTCTGGCTTCTTCACCCCTTCCTTTCCAGCTCAGAGCGTTGACCATTTAGCTGCAGAGCTGGACCTGATTCCTGACAGATATCATCATTATTATCTTAAAATTATTTTCAATCTTTAAGTATAGTAGAGATTTTAGCATGGGAATAACCTTTCTCAAAAACCAATTGTGCATGATATTTTAATGAAGTGGAAAAATTTGTCCTGGAAGAAGATTATAGCCCTATTTTCTTTATTCAGATTAACTTACTGCAGCCTCATTTCTCCCCATTAGGATTGCAGTTGTCCATAACTCTAAGTTGCCCATTTGTGCAATACACATTTAAAATGAAGAAATCCCTTGGAACATAACTACTTCCTGTGCTTAGCTGAGAATAATGTTAAATAAGACTGGGGCTTGAATTGACCCTGTAGCATGAACATAGAAACAATTGAAATGGGAGCAGGAGTACAAAAGCCGCTTGGTTTCATGAACCTGATCCACCATTTTAGAGCCTAGATAATCTGACTGCAACCTCAACTCATTCCTAGATACCACAGTAACTTCACTAACATGTTTGTCATGAATCTATCTTCCTTTCCATCAAATACTGTCATAGGCTCTGCTTCACTACCCTTTGAGGAAATGGGTGCTAAAGATGCATCACCTTCTGAGAGAGAAAAAAATATGACCTAAGCATCAAACAACCAGACAAACAGACCGTTGTTGTAGGGTGGTGAACTGACCTCTACCTTGCTGAGGCCAGACAGCAACTCTCAGACACCTCCTCTTACTTACCCCTTGAAGAAGACTACACAAAGGACCATCAGAAAATTGTCTCTGACACCATCACCAATCTCATCAGTTCTGGAGATCTCCCATCCACAGTTCCTTGCCCTGCACTATTTGTTTCTACCTCCTACCCAAGATCCACAAACCTAAATCCCTCAGGCGGTTGGGTGCTCTGTAATATAGCCACATTAATGTAGACATACCTTTTATATTCCTCAGTTTGACTGATAACACCTCACTAGACAAGTTCTCCAGTCTGCCCTGACAGAATGCTGCTGTGATATTTCCCCCAGCAAATAAAACCACCCCTCCTGCTTTAATCTCTCCCACTTTGTAATGTCTAAAACTATGGAACCCCGGAATATTGAGCTGCCAGTCCTGCCCCTCCTGCAACCAAGTCTCATTAATGGCTACAATGTCATAATTCCAAGTGCTCATTCGTCTTTCCTACCATACTTCTCACCTTGAAATATACATAACTCAGAATTTTCGCTGCCGCTGCTACTGTGTGATCCAGAACCTCCGGAGGGGAAGGCCCCGAGTCCTCGGCTTTGGTTGTTGCTTGGCGGCCGGGGCAGGGTCGAAGTGCTCAGCAGAGATGGTGCTCGGTGCTCGGTGTCGAAGGGCTGGTCAGATGCTCGAAGTTTTTGGGTGGACTCAGAGTTGGCTGTGGTCGGGTGCTTCCAATGCATCAACAGTTGTCAGTGTCTGGAGGTTTATGGCAGGGAGAGCTTCTCCCTTCTGCAGCCTGCTATTAGGGTCTATTGGGAGTCGATCGGAACTTTGAGACCTTTTTTTACCGTATCCATAGTCTGCTCTTTATCAAATTATGGTATTGCTTTGCACTGCTGTAACTATATGTTATAATTATGTGGTTTTGTCAGTGTTAGTCTTTGGTTTGTCCTGTTTTTTTGTGATATCACTCTGGAGGAACATTGTGTCATTTCTTAATGCATGCATTTCTAAATGACAATAAACAAGGACTGAGTGGCCTCATAATCTAATGAAAAAAAATCGTATCTAATATCTCTTCTCTACAGGTCTCACCTTCCCTGGAAGAGAGCCCAATGATTGAGAACTCTTTGCCCTCCCTCCTATCACCAACTCCTTAGCCACGTGTGAAGCTGTATAATCTTCTTATTTCTGGCTTCACTCGTGCATGGCATGGGTAGCAATCCTGAAATCATAATCTGTCGACGATTTCATATGTTTCTACATTATTATCCTAAAGAAATGTCTTAACCCAAAATGTTGACTGTCCATTTGCCTCTGTAGTTTCTGCCTGACCTGCTGAGATCCTCTGGCATTTTGTGTATCACTCCAGGTTTCCTGCAACTGCAGTCTTTCTTCTGATCTTTGCCCACTCACTTAACCTAACTAATTCCCTTCTTAACTTCTTTGTGCCCTTTTCAAAACTGGCTTTCTAACCCATATTTGTGTTGTCAGCAAATTTAGCAACCCTATATTCAGTGTTTTCAACGAAGTCTATAAAATAACTGCAAAATGTTGTGGCCAAAGCACAGATCCCATTTGCTATATTTTCTCAAGAGTAAAAGACACACTTATGGCTCCTCTCTGTCTCCTGCTCTCCAGGAAATCTTATATACCTGCATTATATTAATATCTACACCATGAACTTGTATTGTCCCTTATTAACTTTGCTCTACCACTTTACCAAATACCAAAGCCATCCACCAGTTCCCATTAGTCCGCAGCACATGATATTTATTAAAATAATTTCAATAAGGTGGACAAACATGATTTTCCTTTCACGGAACCTTGTTCACTTTCCATGAATTCCCTTAATTTTTCTAAGTATCCTGTTGTAATAGCTTTAATGCCAACTTCTCAAGTCTTCCCTACAACATACTGTATGTGAAGTCTCCTGATTTCTGCCTCGCTTCATTTTCAAATAAAGGACCTACATTTAGTAGCTTTGAATTTAATAGAACCCTTTTCAGGTCTAGGAGATTTTGAAAAATTAAAAACGAATGTATTATTGATTCCACTAGCTGCCTTGTTTGAAACCTAAGATAAAGTTCATCAAGAATTCAGAGGTTTGTCAGCTGCAGGTCCAACAAATTGTTCAGTGCTACTTCCTTGGTGACCTTAATTAGTTTCTCCTTCTCTTGGAGTTCCTGATTTACAACTACTTTTGAGGTAAAGTTCAGATCCTGAAATCTAGTTTTTATTTTTATTAACATTCTGAGCATTGTTGGCAGGATCAACATTTATTATACTCTGAATATCCTTGAGAAGATATTGGTAAGGGTAATTGTACAACTGAATGGTTTGCTAGGCCTCTTCAGAAGACATTTAACGAACAACAATAATGAATTACCATGGGCTTATTCTGGAATTGTAAACAGCATAGACCAGGTAAGGATGAAAGGCAATAGTGACCCAAATTAATACAACTGCTCTAGTTATGGACCTCAGAAATATCACCAAAATAACTATATGTATCAAAAAGAACACTTTACAAATGTGAGCAAAAGTATAATGGAACATATACTTTGTAATGTTATTATAAGAAACTGTGATATTCATTTCTTCCATCTGTTGTTTTGACAAAAGTACAGACCGAGCTTGTTTGTTCAGTTGCACAATAGTATGCAGATTCTGCCCACAAAGAGCAAGCTATTCTATGGGGTGGACTTCCCCTTCCCGGTCTCAGTTGCTATCAGATAACAGTGCTCCTTGACATCCAGCAATCAAGCTGGTTAAATGTCCACCACATTGCCACATTGAGGCTTCTCTCAGATGGCAAATCAGAAAACAGAAATCAGAAATTTTATCATTTTACAGAACAAAAAAATGAAGACTAGTACTTGCTCAAAACATTGATACTTGGTCAAAGAACACGGAGGCTGTCTACAAGAAGGATCAGAGCCGTCTCTATTTCCTGAGGAGACTGAGGTCCTTTAACATCTGCCAGACGATGCTGAAGATGTTCTACAAGTCTGTGGTGGCCAGTGCTATCATGGTTGCTATTGTGTGCTGGGGCAGCAGGCTGAGGGTAGCAGACACTAACAGAATCAATAAATTCATTCGTAAGGCCAGTGATGTTGTGGGGATGGAACTGGAATCTCTGACAATGGTGTCTGAGAAGAGGATGCTGTCCAAGTTGCATGCCATCTTGGACAATGTCTCCCATCCACTACATAATGTACTGGGTGGGCACAGGAGTACATTCAGCCAGAGACTCATTCCACCGAGATGCAACAGCGAGCATCATAGGAAGTCATTCCTGCCTGTGGCCATCAAACTTTACAACTCCTTCCTTGGAGGGTCAGACGCCCTGAGCCAATAGGCTGGTCCTGGACTTATTTCATAATTTACTGGCATAATTTACATATTGCTATTTAACTATTTATGGTTTTATTACTATTTATTATTTATGGTGCAACTGTAACGAAAACCAATTTCCCCCGGGATCAATAAAGTATGACGATGACTATGACTATGTATCATAAACACACAACAATTTTTAAATACAGTGTACTTTATCTGAGAATTAGAATTCACTTATGTAAAATTAGTTCTTTCAGAATAATTTATCAATATTAGCATTTACCACTGTTTACCACTTTGATATGTAAATATATATTACACTTGCATATCAAAGCTTAACAGTGTATTAAACAGCAGTGGTTTCCCTGATTACGGAAAACAACTTGACTGTCTACGTAGGCATTTTGAATCACTGTCGGTAACTCTGAGGTTCTGTGTAAAACAATGAATGCACTGAATTCCCAACATTGTTTCCAGTTTCACAGTCTCCATTAAAGTAAGCAAAATCCAGACAATCATCAGAGTTGAGTTTCTTTGGGTGATCATAATTGCAATTAATAAGCAGTGCAGAAAGGAATACGCTTTAAATAACAGAGATGTAAGCACCAACTGTGCTTGAGGTTTACTGGCAGCTGATATTAATTGTTTTATATTGACAATATTTACATTTATTGCAGCACAAAGAAGGTCCAATGCAATGAGTATGTTGATTTTGGCACTCACAGATCAGCTAAATAGAAGCTGAATTTCAGACTAAATTCAACCTTTGCTGCCGGTTTTAAACGGGTGAACAAATCCAAACACAACACTGTAATTACCAGCCCATCGGCATTTGGTAATAACTTGCCAACTTACATTTCAAGTCTGTAAGTTTCAATAAATTGTTCTGCTTGGGAGGAGATGACTGACATTTTAAGCCCCTGCTTAAGAAACTGGTCCAAAATAACTAATGGTACCTGTTGAGAAAGTAAATGATTTTTGTATGTCTATTACAGGAAATTTAGAAGCTACTGGATACTAAATTCTTTCAGTCACATGATGGATCTAAAATCCTTTTAATTCCCTTTGCTTGAAGAAACTTACTATGTCTTTATGTCAAGAGAAGTGCTCATTAGGCATACACTCAACCTTGCTTCTGCCTTTCCAACATTGTTTGGACTAATTAATAGGGATTGTATTTAGTTTAATTTTTAATCTCCTTTCCAATTTTGTTACTGATGCAAGAGTTCTCTGTTTCATTCTCTTGCATCAGCTAATATGAAAAGCTAAAGATGATTTACCTTACTTTAGAGTCCTTCCAAGAGGTGGTTGTTTTCCACTGGATACTCCCCGGTCCAACAGAAATTACAATCTCTACAAATAGGATTTTAAGAAAGCATACACTGTGCCACATTATTTGAATACAATAAGGGTATTTTATTATTTTGTTATAACTCAATTCAGTTCAAGTTTAATTGTCATTCAACCACTGGAACCCTCGGCTCCCCCTCCCCCACCACCATTCTCTCAGGCACCACTGCCAGCTCTTGGGTCCTCGGAGACGCAATCTTCCTCTCACCCCACCATCTCTGAACACCCCAAGCTTCCCTTCTCCTCAGACACAATCAATCCCCTTCCCTTTCCGATCCCAGCTGGATCTTCACTATTCCCTCTGACCTTCCCCTCCCTGAGGCAGAATGTTCTGTTCTCAGTAAGGGCCTCACCTTTTCCCTCTTGTGCCCACACCTCAGTGAGTTCCACGCCGCCATGATGTTGAGCTTTTTTCCACCGTCTCCACCTTTGAGCCTACTTCTTTGGCAAGGACTCTCCAGCCTGCACCAATGCCCCCTCCTCCTCTTCCTGGACACCCTGCCCTGGTCTTCTGCCTGCTCTGGACCTTTTCATTGCCAGCTGCTGGCAGGACATCAACCATTTCGACTTCAACACTCCTCTCTCCAATTCCAACCTCACTCCTTCTGAATGCTCTGCTCTCCACTCTCTCTGCACTAATTCTAACCTCACCAACAAACCTGCAGATGAGGAAGGTGCTGTAGTAGTCTGGCAGACTAACCTCTACCCTGCTGATGGCCAGTGACAGCTCTCAAACACACCTCTTCTTACTTACTGCTCAAACAGGACTTCACTAAGGAACACCAAGCCATTGTCTCCCACACCATCACCTACCTTATTGACTCTGGTGATCTCCCATCCACTGCCACCAACCTCATAGTTCCTGCACTCCACACCTCCCATTTCTACCTCCTACCCAAGATCCACAAACCCACTTGTCCAGGTAGACCCATTGTTTCAGCTTTCTCCTACTCCACTGAACTCATATCTGCATACCTTGACTCCATTTTATCCCCCCTCGTTCAGTCCCTTGCTACCTACATCTGATGCTTCACACACTCAGGATCTTTTCAATGATTTCAAATTCCCTGGCCCCTATCACCTTATTTTCCCTGCGGATGCCCAGTCCCTATATACCTCCATCTGCCACCAGGAAGGTCTTAAAGTTCTCTGTTCCTTTCTGGGCACCAGACCTATCCAGTTCCTCTCCACCACCACTCTCTTCCGCCTAGCGGAACTTGTCCTCACTTTAAATAATCTCTCTTTTGGCTCATCTCACTTTCTTCATACAAAAGGTATAGCCATTGGCACTCGCATGGGTTCCAGCTATGCCTGCCTGTTTGTTGGCTTTGTGGAACAGTCAATGTTCCAAGCCTACACTGGTGACCGTCTCCCACTTTTCCTATGTTACTTCAATGACTGCATCGGTGCTGCTCCCTGTACCCAAATGGAGGTTGTCGACTTTATCCACTTTGCCTCCAACTTCCACCCTGCCCTCAGATTTACCTGGTCCATTTCCATCATCTCCATCCCCTTTCTCGATCTCTCTGTCTCTATGTCTGGAAACAGCTTATCTACTGATGTCTATTATAGTCCCATGGATTCTCGCAGCTACCTGGACTACACCTCTTCCCACCCTGTTACCTGTAAAAACGTCATCTCCTTTCTTTCAGTTCCTCCGTCTCCACCGCATCTGCTCTCAGGATGAGGCTTTTCATTTCAGAACAAAGAAGGTGTCTTCCTTCTTCAAGGAAAGGGGCTTCTCTTCCTCCACCATCAACGCTGCTCTCAGCCGCATCCATTTCATGCATGTCTGCTCTCACCCCACCCTCCTGCTACCCTACCCGGATAGGGCTCCTCTTGTCCTCACCTACCACTCCATCAGCCTCCACGTCCAGCACATAATCCTCCACAACTTCTGCCATTTCCAAAGGGATCATTTCCTCACCCCCACTTTCTGCCTTCCACAGGGACTCCCTTGTCCTTCCCTACTGACCTTACTCCCGCAGAGCAAGTGTTACACCTGCCCCTACACCTCCACCTTCGCTACCATTCAGGACCCCAAACAGTCCTTCCAGGTGAGGCAATACTTCACCTGTGAGTCTGTTGGAGTCATCTATTGCATCCGGTGCTCCCGGTGTAGCCTCCTGTATATCAGTGAGACCGCTTCACCAAGCACCTATGCTCTGTCTGCCAGAAATAGCAGGATCTTCAAATGGCCACCCATTTTAATTCCACTTCTCATTCCCATTCTAATATGTCTATCCATGGCCTCCTCTACTGTCGCAATGAGGTCACAGGTTGGAGGAACAACATCTTATATTCCGTCTGGGTAGCCTCCAATCCGATGGCATGAATATTGACTTCTCGATGTTCCAGTAATGCCCAGCTCCTTCAGTATTCCCTATCTCCTTTTACCTCTCTCACCTTATCTCCTTGCCTGCCCTTTGTCTTCCTCTAGTGCTCCACCTCCCTTTTCTTTTATCCATGGTCTTTTGTCCTCTCCTTCTCCAGTCCTGTATCTCTTTCACCAATCAACTTCCCAGCTCTTTACTTCACCCCTCCGCTGCTCCTGGTTTCACCTATCATCATGTGATTCTCTCTCCCCTCGCTCCACCTTTTAATTCTACTCCTCCTCTTTTTTCTCCAGTCCTGATGAAGGGCCTGGGCCTGACACGTCGAAAGTTTACTCTTTCCGTTGATGTTGCTCCTCCAGCATTATGTGCGTGTTGCTTGAATACTCATGATTATAGCCAAACGAGATGCGTTATTCAGAGGCCAAGGTGCTAAGTTACATTCCCAACAGTCACACACAGGGACACAGTCACGGAATAAAAGAGTCCTGACACCACCCCCCCCCCCCCCGGTACTGCAGCTTGATGCTCAGTCAACTCACATACAACTCAACAAACCTACATAGCATATCAGTAAAATATGACACAGAATATGCATGTATATAGTCCCGACTGCCAGCCCACTGATATATTCTAACAACGCACCCCAACACCTGTTAGGCAACACCACGGCTTTGAAGCCTAGTCCTGGCATATACAAGCACGTTCAACAAAATACAATGATGCAAAATATGTATGTATATAGTCCAGACCCCCCAGCCCACCAAGATCTTCTCTCGACCAAATTTTATTATTGGTGTTCTTATGAAAAAAATATTTTTATTCATAATATTCCCTCAGAAAATTAGTTTTCATTTTTGATTTTCGAAGCTCCTGCCTTCAGAATGTTGGTTTGGTTTAAATGAGATTGAAAATCTACTATCAGGCAAACCTTAGGACCACTTGCTGCATTCTTGGATCATTCTCTGTGAATGGACATCATTGGGTGGTTGTTGCAAATCATTTTCACAACTCTGAATTGTAAAATCCCAGGTGTCAGGTGAAAAATATCTAATGTGGAGTTTAAGAGGACAGGCGGAGGAATACTTTGTATGAAGTTGGGCTGCAGAGGGTCGTCATCACCTCTGAGTGTTTATATACTAAAGGGATTATTTAATAAAGTTTGGCAGAACACAGCAAAAGAGGCTCTGTCTTCGAAGTAAATTGATGTTTACTTTTATCATACATGTGAACAGCTTGAGCCTTCACAATTGGTTTTCGGCCAGTGAAGTCAATGCTATTGGGAATAAGAAAGGCTTAAAGGGTGTTTTATGGAAAATTCACTGGAAATGATAATTGTGTGCAACCAATGTGCAGTTTGAAAATCCTATCCTTCAAGTGAACATGCAGACTATTGCATTTGTAAAACTGATAGCAAATTTTAAAACTTATCCTGATAGACAACAGAGTTAATATTAAAATATTCAGAATCAATGGAAAAGGCCAGAAAATGGTTACAAAAACTAAACAGAAGAAAGATGTTTCAGTGTAAGTGTGATTCTATATTATTGCAGTTCCATGTCTTTAATGCCATTACTCCAGATGATTAAATAATTGAATGTACTGCGACTGCAATCAATTCCAGCATGACAATAATTAGCCAGCTCATCAAAACTGGCACTTTTCAAAATCTTTCTACAATTCAACGCTAAGTAGTATTTTAGATGTCCCTAGCATTTTAAAGTGCCCATTCTGTTAACTAGTCACATTTGAACAAAAATGTGGTTTTGATGCACCATCACAGATGGATAGAAGAGCTGTGTCTCAAGACCTCGGCGCAGAATTAGGCCATTCATCCCATCAAGTCTGCTCCACCATTCCATCATGGCTGCTATATTATTTCTTTCAACCCCATTCTCTTGCCTTCACCCCTAGCCCTTTGATGACCTAACTAATCGAGAACTTGTCTTTAAATATAACCATAACTTTCCCTTCACCACCGTCTGTGACAACGAACTCAGATTCACCACTCTCTGGCTAAAGAAATTCCTCCTCATCTCTGTTCTAAAGAGATATCCTTCTATTCTGAGGTTGTGCCCTCTGGTCCGCTATTGGAAAAATCCTCTCTATATCCACTATACCTAGGCCTTTCAATACATATGCTTCCAGGAAGCTTAACCTCAATGTTTCTATCTTTTACTACTCCCACCTTCATCTCTTCATTACAACTTTACTCTATAATCTACATTTTGGTCGTCTGTCCTATCATTGCCCTGAGTGGTTTATAGTCAAGCATGGCATTTTGCCACATTAGGAAAGATGAAAGAGATTCACATTTATATAGCACCATTTACTATCTCAAGACATACCAAATTGCTTACCAGCCAGTGAGCTACCTTGTTAAATGTAGTCCTGTTGTAAATTTTTTAAATGGGGCTGCCAATTCTTGCATAGCAAGTTCTCATAAAAAGTCACCACATAAACACCAGAGCTTGCTGCTGTTCATTGCTAAAAGTACTGTGAACGAAACAGGGGGTTATATTTGCACAGAAAAACCAACATTGAAAGATATTGTTATAATACTAATGTTCAGGGCAAAAGCTTGTACAAAAGTGATAGGTGAAATAATTCATGATCACAGCTTCTGGGTTCATAAATGAGTCACTTTGATTTATGCCAATATTCCTTATACTTCTGGTAACTGTACTCAGACTGAAAGGAAAGGTATAAGTTGGTTGTATATCACTGAGGCTGAATTGGCTGTTGCAATGAGCCAGGCTGTGAGACCGAATGACACATTTACTGGAAACAGAACAACAAAACCTACAACAGAAGTCTATTGAAAACACTGGGCAAGTGCAGTGAAAAAAGTTTCCATCAAATTTTGGACTAAGGAAAAATTTTGAAAGTTAATGATTTGAAACATGTGTTTGGATTTAAAATAACGCAATAAATAACACACTATGCAGACACATAGATACAGGGATTCAAATGCCAGTTCCACACTTACCCTGCAATCTCACCACTCAACTTTCCAAAAGGATATTCTTGGGAGAATTGATAATGTATCCCTCCCTGATACAATACTGTACGTGCATTTGGAAACTGCAGTTACAAATAAGAACGTATTTTCATTACTTCTATAAAAGACTTTGGTCAGACTCCACTTGGAGTACTGTGTTCAGTTCTGGTCACCTCACTACAGGAAGGATGTAGGTACTATAGAGAGAGTGCAGAGGAGACTTACAAGGATGTTGCCTGGATTAGAGAGCATGCCTTATGAGAATAGGTTGAGTGAACTTGTCCATTTCTCCTTGGAGCGACAGAGGATGAGAAGTGACCTGACAGAGGAGTATAAGATAATGAGAGGCATTGATCGTGTGGACAGCCAGAGGCCTCTTCCCCAGGGCTGAAATTGCTAACACGAGGGGGCATAGTTTTAAGGTGCTTGGGAGTAGGTATAGGAGGAATGTCAGAGGTAAGTTTTTCACACAGTGGTGGATGCATAGAATGCACTGTTGGCAACAGTGGTGGAGGTGGATACAATAACGTCTTTTAAGAGACTCAGGTAGATACATGGAGCTTAGAAAAATAGAGGGCTATGTGGTAGGGTAATTCTAGGTAGTTTCTAGAGTAGGTTACATATTTGGCATAACATTGTGGATCGAAGGGCCCGTAATGTGCTATAGATTTCTATGTTCTATGTTTTATGTTCTATTACTTCTTCTATCATGTGTTTGGCTTTAATATTTGTTAAGAGCCCCAAATATTGGGGAAATGTTTATCGTCATCGTGCAGCTACTCATTTGGGAAATCCAGTTCTATCATACTTGCCACCATAAACTGCCTGAATTTCATAAGAATATAAAAAGATAAAACTAGGAGTAACCATTTATACTCATGAGCCTGCCCTGCCTTTCAATAAAACCATAGCTGATTCTTTAACTCAGACATCCCACCTCTCCCGGAAGTTCTGGGAGTCTCCCGCATATTGATAGTGATTCCCTGATGCTCACAAATTATATACAGGTTTCCCCTGCCATCTGAAGGTAGAGCATTCCTATGAAACGGTTCGTAAGCCGGAATGCCATAAGGCGAAGAAGCAATTACCATTTCTCTTTTTGGGAAAAACTTGTGAGCGTTCGCAGACCCAAAAATAACCTACCAAATCATGCCAAATAACACATAAAACCTAAAATAACATTGACATATAGTAAAAGCAGGAATGATATGATAAATACGCAGCCTATATAAAGTAGAAATACTTCTCTACAATCATTGCCTGCACTGTTCTCCGTAGCGAAAATCTCACACAAGCGCTCTCAGCAAAAACACGGCACGAGCGCTGTTGGTAAAAACACGGCACAAGCGCTCTCGGCAAAAACACTCTCTCCAGTAACCTTTAAGCTATGAAGCTGCCAAATCATACCAAATAACACATAAAAATACACAGCCTATATAAAGTAGAAATAATGTATGCACAGTGTAGTATCACTTACCGGAATCAGGAAGACAGCGCCGAGCACACTGATGATGGTGTGTTAGGCTGAGTCATTGGAGGTTGGGGTGGTGCAGTGGCCCCCACCCTCCAGGCTGCCGACCAATACCAATCCGTGAAGCATGCAGTGGTACAGCGGTGGCCGGGACACACCCAGCACATCTTAAAGAAAAAAGCCGAAATAAACAAGCTAATTAATTAGGTGCCGCCTGGCACGTAAATATCGGCCCAGATCAGAGGCGATGCAATCAATCGCCTCTGATCTGGGCCGACATTTACGTGCCAGGTGGCACCTAATTAATTAGCTTGTTTATTTCCGCTTTTTTTTCTCAAAGATGTGCTGGGTACGTGCCAGCTACCGCTGCATTCTCCGCGAATCGATATCTGTCCACGGCCTGGGGGTTGGAGTAGTGAGACACTGAGGTATCGCCTGTTTCCATCAGGGCAGGCAGCTCATCTTCTCTTATGTCTGCCTGCCTCGATGTCGAAGGTTGAGGTTCACCATCTGCTGTGGCTGATGTGAAAGGCTTGAAAAACGACAGTATGCTTGACTGCAAGCCTCGCCCATTTTTCTATCATATAGTTCTTTGTAAGGACTCAAACCATCTTGTAAATATGCCCTAGCCGATGTACACTTTCAAAATTAAAGTCGTACTTTATTATTGCAGCGAAAATCTCACGCAGTTGTTTCACGTTCAGTTCCTGGATGACTTCATTTTCGGTCCGTTCGCTACTGCATTCGGTTTCGATTGTTATCCTTTCCTCTTCCAATTGCATCAGCTCTTCATCTATCAGTTATTGATCATGGGACACCAAAACCTCTTCAACATCATCTTCGTCAACTTCCGCAAGCCAAACTCACTTTGTCCTTACTTCGTTCACCACGATGGAAAAGCTTAATTATGTCTAGTTTTACGCTAAGTGTAACACTCTTACGAGCTCTTTTAGGATTTTCCGATATCTTAGAACTCATCTTGCAAACGGCTGCTCACAGGCACGTGTTTAAGCAATACCGGCTAAAATGCAGTTCCGAATCCGGGGGAGGAGCTTGGTTGCTCGGGGTGCGCGCTGCCTTTTTTCATAACAGTGAAAACACCTTCTGTTAGTGAAAACAGGTAACTAGTGTAGGTCTTTCGTAACAGTGAGGTTTCGTAAAGCGAATGTTTGAAAAGCGGGGGATTTCTATACAATATCCTGGAAATCGATTTTTTTTTAGAGCAAGCAAGAGAGAAAGAGAGAGAGCAAGAGAGAGCGCGAGAGAGCGAGAGAGAGCACGCCATGGCAGAGTGTTCCAAAAAAAAGAAAATATAAAACGTACATCACCCCAGGCTACACTAGTGTACCCCTGCCTAATAGGGGTCAAAAATAATGACAGTGTTGCTCGCTGCACTGTTTGCAACAGTGACTTTTCTATTGCCCATGGTGGGTTAAAATGTAAAAGACATGTTGAGGTGAGTTTAACGTGTGTCATTCGTTTATTAGCATAGCTAACGTTATTTAAACTAGCTGGCTAGCTGCTAAGGAGCTACTCGTTTGCAGACATCCCACCTCTCCTGGAAACTGATGGTGCTACCTCCCTGAAATGAATTTTTTGCAGGGTGGGATGTCTGTTAACTGAAGGTCACTTTCCTGCCCAGTTCCCAAGTGACTTCATTCATTATGTGCATACAGATTATCATTAAAACGGATGCATCTTTAGACAAGCTATCATGGCTCCAACTAACCAGTGGCAGGCATCCAAGTTTCAGCATTCCAATTCCCCGGAGTATGGTTCACTGCTGTTGCCCCTTTAAGACTCAGATTGACAATTATTGCCTATCACATTCCTTCACAGAAAGTTTGTACTTAAAGGACTAGTAGTAGAACTGGTGATTTTTTGTGATACAACTGCCTTTGGATTTTGTTTGTCTTGTTGCTTGGGGCCTGGGGCCTGGGGCTTGGGGCCTGGGGCCTAGGGCCTAGGGCCTATTCCAGTCCTTACTCTGCACTGGGATTCATTACCGTCCTTGGCTTTCTTGTTACAGCACAATTGAGCCATTGTGAACCCAGCAAAGTATGAATGTCTGTGAACTGCATTGACCTACCAGGGAGCAAATGTAGGCAGACACAACAACATGCTTCAGGATATCCTTACCTCTCTCCAGAAACTCTCTGGCTTCAGGACCCAAGTTTGGCCAGAGCAGCTGCTAGTTCTGAACAAGTTCAAGCTTGAGACTCTGTCAACACTCATGAGATATCGTAGCACCTATAGACTCCTGAGTGGTACAACGGCAACTCTAAAGTATGCTGAGGATCTCTGATGCAGTGCTCCTTGGCTGTCGAACTACAGCCATCCGAATTGCTGTCAGAATCCAGTAAGGTATCATTATGTTCCTTACTAGAAGATACCCTTGCCTGGGCCATTGCATTCTGGAAGAAGGATTCACCCATCTGTGCCAGTTTATCTAGCTGCACTCTATTCTGAGCTTGTCCATGGAGACCCTAAGAAGAACACTCTACAAATAACTTGTGTCACAGACAACTACTCTCTGATGGATACTATCAAATAGACCAAGTCAGTTACAGAGAAGAGGCTTCGTCTAGAGATAAGCAGCATCAAGGAGCTTTGCCAAGCACAGAAAATTCATCATGTGCTATGGTCACCTACTGCTGACTATCTGATTGTCTCACAAAGAGGGGACCACCAGCCCCTGTGCTGCTAAAGACACTTAGTGAAGGTGTTTGGTACCTTAAAAACCATATCAACATCAAGGGTTAGAACTAATCTCCAAATCCTAAAGGACATTTGAGTTGATATATAGTCTTTTAGTACTCTGAAGACACTAACTGAGGTATAGGATCTTAAATGTATTAGGCCTAACAACTACAGGTAAAAGTGATACCTCTAAACCAATGGAAGTTGTATTTTCTATACATATAAATAAAATATTAAGTTGGAGACTAAGTTCTGTTCATTTGGGCTATGTAAGCATTTAGTCAGCCTGTGCATGAGGGTGGTTGGGGTGGGGGGGGAATGTTGGGCAAGAAAATGGCACCCTCATATATTAAAGGTGAACGGAGAAAGTAAAGTTGTTAAAATGAAAGAAAATCATGTCTTTGTTTTTAGAGATTTTGAGGAGGGTGTTCTGAAGGACATCGGTCTGTGATGGAGCTCGTCAATTTGAGCTGGGGAACCAGTCTGTAGCTGATTATTCCCTAGAATTTCATACCTTGGCCAGAGTAGTTGGAATGTGGAAGCACTAACCGCTCTTTTCCATAAGGGATAGTGATGAACCAAAGAAAGCCCTTGTGTCTTAAGACCCACTGGAGGATCTAGAAGGCCTTATGGACCTGGCAATTCAAATTGATAACCGGTTAATGGAAAGAAAGGATAGATGAAGGGGATTATTCCAAAGAGACTCCTCCCCAAATCTTTTATTCCCTGAGTTAGGGTTCCTTCTCGACTGTCATTGATCTTGGTCTCCAAGGAGCCTGGAGCCTGCGCAAATAGGCCATAATAGGCTCTTTCAACCTAAAAGAAAGAGAAGGAGGGAGAGATGTTGCATTTACTGTGGAGAAGCTGGATATTATCAGACCTCTTGTCCTCAGCTGCCGGGAAACCCTGGAACTGTCCAAAGTTGGGGGGTCTGTGATGGTTACAAGCCTGGCTCCCAATTCAGCTCCCTGTGGAGTGGTGCTCCTTGTGTCAGTTCATGGGGAGAGAAACACATTCCCTAGATGCCCTTATTGACTGTGCGGAGGAAAATATTTTGGACCTCAGAGTGGCTGGAAGTCTGTGTAACGTTCCATTATACTGGCTCATGTATGTCTAGGGGAAATCCAGCCCAGCACCCGCCTCAACACTCCCCACAGGGTCGGTTGCCGCCCGAATCAATCACAACATCAATCATCAGCCAGCACACCCAGTAAATTTTAACAAATACACTTTATAGATATTACTAATTCTATGACATTAATATACATTTGATACAGAGAGGAAAGTAATGAAAAAACAGGCGCCAACACTTATCAAAGTCCAAAGTCCAAGTTCTTCGCGCGCTACCGTTGGAGCTCAATTCGACTTCAGACGACCACCCGAATTCTGTCGACTCACGGCTCGGGACCACCCTTAGTGATCGACCGGAGCCTCTCCGCACGTCCGCGGTTCTCCTCGTCTCTCCTCCGACTCCCCGCCAAAACTCAGTCCACAGTCATATCATACAGCATGGTATCCGAAAACAAAACAATACATAACCACCCATTGGCTAATAGAACCCTGTTATCTCATTTTAAAGTAAAACAAACTGCTAGCGCAAACCCTCTTCAGCGTTAAAGCACAACAAAGCCGCATTCCCCAGATTAACATAACAAAGTCGCCATTTTAAATGTAACAAAAGAAAGACCCCGTACAATTGCAAATCCCCCTTTCATGTCTCAACTAATGGCTGGTTGCTGTCACCCTGGACGGGAGACCTTTGGTGCCAGGGCAGATCAACCACTGAACATACCCACTCAAGCTCAAGGTTGGCCAGCGTCTAGAATCAATCCAGTTCCATGTCATTCACTCCCTAGAAATACCAGTCATCCTGGGTCATCCCTGACTGTCATCCCACACCCCGAGAGTCAATTCCACTATTGGGATCATTCTAGGCTAGTCAAATCAGTATAAAAGAAAATGCCTCCAAAAGGGGCCTAGGACACCTTCTGACATGCCTCCTGAATTACATGTCGATCCTTCCACCTTTAACTCCAGTGCATCTGATTTGTCTAGAATATCCCCAGAATATTCAGACCTGTTGAATGTCTACACCAATCTACCACCTCGCTGGGACTACGATTGCTCAATCGATCTTCACCTGGGTACTTGTCCTCCTTGGGGACAGCTCTACACTCTATTGGCCCCAGAGAGAAAAGCCATGGAGGACTACATCCAAGAAGCACTGGCTTCTGGGTTTATTCAGCTGACCACATCTCCTAAAGGATGGTGGACTAAGGCCCTTCATTGACTATAGTGGTCTAAATAAGATCATTGCTTAAAAACTGGTACTCTGTCCCTCTCACGAACACATCCTTTGAGATTCTTCAGGAAGCTACAATACTTACCAAATTGGGCTTCCTTAGAGCCTGCAAACTAATCCACATTCCATAAAACAATAAGATTTAGGAGTAGAAGTAGGCCATTCGGCCCATCAAGTCTGCTCCACTATTCAGTCATGGGCTGATCCACTTCATCCAGTCATCCCCACTCCCCTGTTTTCACCCTATACCCTTTGATGCCCAAAAATTCAGCTGTGATAGAAGACTATAAACTCATGTCATGAGGGAGAAAAATAGAGAAAGGCATTCAATGCACCCATGGGCCATTCCGAATACCAGTTCATGCCCTTCAGGTTGGCAAATGCTCCAGCGGTATTTCAAGCCTTCACTAATGACGTGCTCCAGGAGATGCTACACCACTTTATCTTTGTCTACCTCCGCACTTTCTCCCAGTCCACTCAAGAATATGTCCAGCATGGCCTCTAGGTTCTACAATAGCTACTCAAAGATCAATTATCCGTCAAGCTCAAGGGGAGAATTTCAGGTATCACCAGTGTCCTTTCTTGGTTTGTTTTATCTAATGGCAACCTGCAAATGGACCCCAATAAGACTTGGATTGTGCAAAATTGGCTGCAATGCACCTCTGTGAAACAACTCCAGTGGTATCTAAGTTTTGCCAACTTTTGCAGGTAGTTCATCTGCAATTTCAGTTCAGTAGCTGTGCCACTTGCCAAACTCACCAAGAAATCTACTGGTCCCTTCGTCTGGACCCCGGAGGCAGAGGCATCATTTGTAGAGTTAAAACTAATACTCATGTCTGCACCTATCCTAGTTCCACCGGAGCCAGACTTGCCTTTCATGGTGGAGGTTGATGCGTCACACATGGGAGTGGGGGCCATCTGGTCCCAATGACCTGCCTCTGACCACAAATTACATCCCTGTGCCTTTTACTCAAGTCGTCTTTCTCCCATGGAGGCAAACTATGACATCCACAAAATCCTAGCCTATATCCAGGATGCAAAGAGGCTGAATCCCAGCTAGGTACCTTGGTCCCTATTCTTTTTTCTAAGTATCTGTCAGGGAAGAGAACCCTTCAAATATAATTCTCCGGTCTACAATGGTGGTGCCTATCCACTGAAAAATGGACTTGATGATGTGCCGAGTCCAAGAGCAGAATGAGGCAGACCTGGCCCTCCTGGATGTATCTTTCTTTCTGAACCTGTTCATTCGGGGTTGCTTAACTGGGGACATGCTTCGAACCTGGCTGAGCATCCAGGTCTAGCTCGCACCCTTGCTCATTACTAGTGGCCAGACATGACTAAAGATGTCTTAGTACGTGATGTCTGTGCATGAAATAAAGCAGCGGTCCCCAACCACCGGGCCGCGGACCGTACTGGGCCACAAAGCATGTGCTACCGGGCCGCGAGGAAACGATATGAGTCAGCTGCACCTTTCCTCATTCCCTGTCACACACTGTTGAACTCGAACATAGGGTTGCCAACTGTCCCGTATTTGCTGGGACATCCTGTATATTGGGCTAAATTGGTTTGTCCCATACGGGACCGCCCTTCTCCTGTATTTCCCCCGCTAAGGTAGAGCGTTTCTATGAAACCTTTCGTGCCGAAATGGCGTGAAGCGAAAAAGCAATTACCATTAATTTATATGGGAAAAATTCTTGAGCGTTCCCAGACCCAAAAAATAACCCACCAAATCATACCAAATAACACATAAAACTTAAAATAACACTAACATATAGTAAAAGCTGGAATGATATGATAAGTACACAGCCTATATAAAGTAGAAATAATGTATGTACAGTGTAGTCGGGAAGATGAGGGCAAGACCGATTTGTGGGAGAAAAAAATAGGCACATATGCGCATGCGCACATCACATCCGCACGTCACGCATGCACACACAGGTGCCCGCGCAAGGCTTCATGGTCATGGTAGTCTTTCTTGGGGTAAAGTGTCCCGGGATTTGACTGCTACTTTTGTCCCTTATTTGGGAGTGAGAAAGTTGGCAACCCTAACTGTAAAAGACATGTTGAGGTGAGTTTAACCCTACTTGAACACCCCCCACCCCCTGGTTGGCCGGTCCGCAAGAATATTATCAATATTAAACCGGTCCGTGGTGCAAAAAAAGTTGAGCAACCCTGAGCACAGCTCCTTCTTCAGACTCTTCCCCATTCCTACTCACCCTTGGTCCCAAATTTCTATGTACTTTATGGTTTTCCAGTACTTGCGTAATAGTAATCATGGTAATGGTAGACAAATTCTTCAAAGCCTGGTGCTTCATACCACTTCCCAAACTACCATCAGCTTCAAGGCTGCCAAGCTCATGTTACAGCACGTCTTCAGGGTTCATAGTTTCCCCCAGGATATTGTCTCTGATCGCGGCCAGTTTGCCTCGAAGTTTTGCAAACCCTTTTGTGAGCTCATTGGGACCTCTGTCAGTCTGTTGTCTGGATTCCATCCGCAGACAATGAGCAAATGGAAAGGTTCAACCAGGACCCAGACAGAACACTCAGATGTCTGGCCTTAGGGGACCTTACTGCCTGGATTGGCAAGCTGAGCTGGGCAGAGTTTGCACACAACCCTCTTCAGCGTTCATCTGTCAGGATGTCCCCTTTCAAACGCCAATTTGGATACCGTCCACCGCTGTTTCCAGAACAAGTAGTGGAGATGGGAGGTTCCATAAGCAGACAAGTTAGACCAGAAGTGAATTAAGGTGAGAGATGTTGCTGGCCAATTCGTGGCAACAACAAGACCAGGCTAACCATTGACAAAGACAGGGAACAGCACTTCTTCCTGGTCAGTGGGTCTGGCTCTTATGTAAAAATTTCCCCATGGGGTTGAATCCAGAAAATTAGCCCCTCGTTATATCAGTCCATTTAAAATCCTGCAACACATCAACCCATTTACCTATTGTTTCCAACTCCCAAGTAGTACTATGCAGATTCAGCCCACATTCCACATATCCTGCCTCAAACCTTTGAGAACCAGCCCCTTGGCTCCAGTTCCCAAGCCACAGCCACCTCCCAGAATTGTTGAGGACTAACCCACCTACACAGACCAGTGACTTTTAGACACCAGCATTGTTCGAGGCAAAAGGCAGTACCTCGTGTATTGGGGGGGGGGGGGATGTGACCCAGGAAAAAGAAGCTAGATTCCTTCACAGAACATCCTGGACCCTATCTTGATAAACTACTTTCACCAGCACCATCCTGATTGACCTGCACGGTTAGGAGCCGGCTGTAGTGGGGAGGCGGGGTGGTGTGGTTCTATTGTGGTCCTGACTGATCAGTGGAAGGCCTCGAAGTTTCGGTGCTCCAATTCCCCGGAGTATGGTTAGCTGCTGCTATCCCTTTAAGAATCAGACTGCCAATTATTGCCTGCTGCATTCCTTCCTGGAGATGCTGTACCTAAAGGCCTCATGCTGAGAACTCGATGCTCAATCATAGCCAATTTCTACTCCTACTATTTTTGATGTTGTCTTTGGATTTCGTTTCTGTTGTCTTGTTTATTTCAAGTCTGTGTTAATTCGAGACCTTACTCTGCAATTGGGTTCACCACCATCCACAGCTCTTTCATCACACAAACATTCGTAATAAAAATTCACTGCACCAAAACACAAACATCTTTATGGTTTAGGTTTTAAATGGCCATGATTAATCACAAGGGAATATTTTCAAAATGCAGAGGCTGTATTTCCCTCTTTCCAGCCCTCAGATTTGCATTTGCCTCATTTCGCTTGGTATTCAACACATAATAGGGAAGAAGCTGCAATATATCTCAGCTGTTTTCAAAGCTAATATGTGCTACAAAGTCAAATTCAGCAGACTGCACTAGAATGCACATGAACCCATACTGGTCGTGTGCTGACAGCAACTGCAATTGGCAATCAGCTTTCTTCACTAATAACGGAAGTATTTATCCTATGTAGCTTATCCTGGCTCTTTTAGACGAAATGGTTGCAGTAAGAGGATTTTCAAGGACAGTTAAGTTGAGTTGTTCTCCAGTCTTGGCAATCTTCACATCAATGAACAGTGCACTGATTATGTCTCCTTGTATGGCGACAATATATTCGCAAGTTGATTGCCAAGGTCAGAGAACAACTCAGGCCAACCATCAACCACCTGAGCTGCAAATTTTCTGAGTTCTTTTTTACTTGGCAACTGAGACCACTGGTGTGGTCATAGGGTTTCACTCCACCTTGGAAAGAATTCCTTCTGCCTCTATGTGATCACACGCACTGGCTAATTTATCATACTTACTGTATAAGGAACCAGGTAGGCTTTGTAAAATGTGGGGCTGGCATTTTCACTTAACACAATTTACCCTTGATATGTCTGTGTTTGCCAGTGCTATTCTTGAACACTGGTGTGGCATCATCCAGTATCTTACTTTGATTTCAGTTGTCTCTTTTGCCGGGGATGCGGGATGCAGATGGTGGATGGATTTCTAATCGAGTTGCAGTTATCTCAGCTAATCATGGCTCCTCAATACTGCCCCTTCTGTTTTTACCACATACCAGCCCAATGTGGCTTGTTGGTTGTTGCACTTCACTGTTATGAATGTCATTCCCAACTAAGGCCTTTTCTCCAGTCTTAGTTGGATATCTGCAGGCTTTAGTTTAGTATCTTTGAAAAGCTGTTCAAGTTCATTTTATGGAATGAGTGAAACAGCCAAGCCAGTGCACAATTCCATTTTAATTTGCTGATCACTTCTGGTGTAAGCCATTTTGCTTGTTAATTGTCAGTTTTCACATTTAGATCTCAAGGCTACTCAGTCCTGCACCACATTCGTCATTATCACATTTTTTATCAACAGCATGCAGCTTAGTGCTCTTTCTGAAACTGCAACTTGACTTTAATCATCTTTTTCTCTACCCTGTGCTGTCCATTTATTTTTGTATGTGTCCTGTATCTGTGGCATTTTCTTCAAGTTTCACCTTTAAACCTGCATTGGTCTGGTGAATGTGAAACCCTACCACAAAGGTAACACAATTTGTTCAGCCAGGCTGGCTTCTGTTTAGACGTTGCAATTTTGTTCATGCTCACTTTTATTCCTGACTGCAACTCAATTGCATCTCTGTCTGCTGTTTCCATTGATACAGTTATTTCAATTGCTCTTTTAAATGTGAGTTGTGTTTCAGTTTTGAATGCTTTCTTGTAAGGTCCTACAAACTAATTGATCTCTTGGTGTACCATTAAGCCCATCATTAAACTGACAATGCTAAGGCATCTTCTTTAGTTCAGCCACTAACACTGAAATGGACTCCACTTACTTTTGATTCTGGTTATGAAACCTAATGAGTTATGAAAACAACAATGGTTTTGGTTCTAAATGTTCCTGCATTACTTTCACTATATCAGTACAGATAACTTCCACTGGTTTGGTTGGAGCAGTTGAATTTCTAAACAAACTATATGCTTTTAAACCCAATGCACTCAGCAAAACTGGCACTTGCTTCTTTAGGCTATTTAATTAGTTTCAAAATACAGCTCATTTTGCTTAGTGTACAATATCCAGTTTTCCCTTGTGTGATTGAACACATCTATCTTTCGGTTATAGTCAGCCACTTCTGATTTTTTAAAAAAAATTATGATTATTATTATGCAGTACTCACTGCTTATGAACATGTGAATTTGCCTATTTTCTGCCTTTTTTAATATTTGAATGTTTGTCCCTTCCCAAAGAAGCACGAACTGCGCTGTTTTTTTTTAAATCAACCATTTCTTGCTGCACTTTTTAAAAATTTGTATGTCACACTGCACTTCAACAGGTAGGTAATCATCTTGGATTTGTTTAAAACCTACTTACCGCCATGTAACAGTGAAAAAAGGAGCCCAACAGATCTGTGTCTTAATTTGTTTTTACTTTAAGTGAGGCATGCACGTATGATGCGGTGGCATGATGACGTATGCAGTTCACGTACTTTTACATATAGCCCAAAATGTGTTATATAAACAACAAAGAATATTTAATCAAACAATATATTTACAATATTATGCAAATATTACTGAAATATTAAATACACAACAGCTGGCTAGTTGTGCATTGTTCGAGAAGAGTCAGCATTTCAAGCTGCAAATCACAAGAGGACAGGCATCGCTTCATGTAAATTATATTCATTTAAAAAGATCCATTACTATTTGTGGCACCTGTGCATTGAAAGACTGCTGTGTTTCCATATGTTACAACTATTATATTATGAAGGTATATTCATTTATCTGTATTATGCTTTGAGTTATTTTTAAATTATATCATATGCTATACAAATGTACTGTATATGATTTATTTCTGCTCATCTATTGGCATGTAGCAAAAGTAACTTTCACCAATACCACTGAGAATCAATCATATAAAGAAATGGTAAAATAAACCTCAAATTATTTTATTTTGTTCCTGAACTTGGACAGGGTTGTATAACACCTGAATCCAACCCTGCATGTAACAATGGAGGGAATCTAGCAGATTTCTCCCTTCTTGAGAACCGATTGTTTACTATATCCATGACAAAGATCTTGATGATACCACCACCATGTTAGAAATATTCAATGAGTCATACTGTTTTATGCTTATAGTCTACAAATACTTTTTCAAATGAGATGGGGAATCTCTATCAAGAAACAAAACAGAAGAAACCAAACTCTACAAGAACACACCTTGCAGGCCAGATGCAATGACAAGGTCGGAAGCTGCAGTACAAACCTGAGCAAAGTTGATTTCCAAAACAAAGACATAAGTAGCAGTGCTGTGGAGTGCAATCTATGGTTTATATTCGGGTCACCTTGTTTTTATTTAACTTCTGACAAGAAACTTTGAACATGCACAATATTTAGAAGTTTGGGCATGCACACATGGAAATGGATATGTTGTCCATGTATCAATGTGAGGCTCCCTTCTGAGTGCATGGCTACAACATTACTTCATTCTCCCTTTAAAAGGGAAGAGAGCAGCAGACTATAAACACTACATGTTGAAAGGTGGGCTTGCAGAGTTTCCAATCATTCTCTATCAGCAATACATGTCTGACTTCCAAATAAATAAATATTGTTGATACTAGCAAGTTATGGCACCGTGAAATAGTTACAGTACAGAAAGAGGTTATTTGTCCCGTCATTTCTGCACCAGCTCTCTATCAGAGGGTTCCACCACCTTGTCCTTTCTCCAAAGGCTTGCAAGTACTTCTTATACATATACTTATTGAAATCTCTCTTAAAGTCCACAGTACAACCTATGTCTATCTGGGGTTGTGCATTGTAGATTCCAAACACCTTGCATAAAAATCTTTGTCATCATGTCACTAGTAATCCTAATCTCCTTTATTTTTATAGCAGTGATTTATAATCCTTGACCCCCCCTCATCCATGGAAACAGCCTTTCACTATTTACTCTGTCCCCACCCATCATAACTTGATATATTTCTATCCCTTTACCTCTTCTTCTCCAAACAAAACAGTCCCAGTGTCTAATTCAGCTTTATTGTCCTATTTTCTTATCCCATTCATTTCACATTCCTTTAACTGGTATGTCAGCAGCTGTATTATTTAATTAAAATGAATTGGTCAACATTAATTACAGAACAAGCAAAAGAATGTCATTCAAAGGGGAACGTCGACTCAGACCACGAGAGGCCTGCGTCGAGCACTTTCATGCCTTACCAGGTGCAGATTAGATGTCTGTGTGGGGCGCCACTCCTCGCACAGACTACAGCAACGTGTGATTGCTCAAGGGCACAAACACGCTGCCACAGCTGAGGTTCGAACTAACGACCTTGAGATAACTAGACAAACGTCTTAACCACTTGGCCACGTGCCCAACACAATTCAAAGCTGCTAAGTAAATGTTGGCAACGTTATTTATAAGGATTCTATAATACTGGTCAAATAAGGGGAAAGTTCTCACAGGAACTCTTGCCAAAATTTATCCCTCAACCAAGATGTAAATTAAATGCAAAATGCTAGAGGAACTCAGCAGGCCAGGCAGCATCTATGAAAAAGAGTACAATCGATGTTGCAGGCTGATACCCTTCAGCAGTCCCGCAGAAGGGTCTTGACCTGAAACATAGACCGCATTCTTTTCCATAGCTGCTGCCTGGCCTGCTGAGTTCCTCCAGCATCCTGTGTGCTGCTTGGGTTTCCAGCATCTGCAGATTTTTTCTTCCTTGTAAATTCAATGTTCTGGTCCCCTGTTCATTTATGCTTGTGGGTGTATGCTGTGTACAAGTTGGTTGCTGCTTTACTTACAGCCAAAGTTACTTCCTGGCTTAAAGGCGGCAGAACATACTGGAATATTCTGTGGATATAAATATCACCTTAAAAAGCAGTCAAGTAACAACTGACTGTTATCAGCAGGCGAACAAGCCATTTAGGTTACCTTCTGGGTTAGCTGATTTTGTAATCAGTATTAAAATGCTTTAATTTAATTTATTTATTGAGAAACAGTGTGGAATTGACCCTTCAAGCCAAGCCACCCAGTAACCCCTGATATAACCCTAGCCTGATCATGGGACAATTTACAATGACAATTAACCTACCAACCAGCACATCTTTGGACTGTGGAGGAAACTGAAGCACCCGGAGGAAACATACGCAGTCGGAGGGAGAAGGTACAAATTCTTTACAGCCAGTGGCAGGAATTTGCAAGTTAACACCTTTTTTTCCTTTTCTATACTCTTATACTTTTACTAGTCACCCACATTATAGCTAAACAGCTCAGCTACACAGCTGTATTAAGGGGAGTAAATTTATAGCAGGGAATAGTGAATTCTTGATTCTACCACAGCAGTGGGAGATAGGGGATGAGCATGTAGCAGAGAGATAAAAAGGGGGCCCCTACAGGTTTGGTGACAGGCAGTGGAAGTCTGTAACAGGCTCAACTGGGCCGAGCCTCAAACCGTAGGCCAAAGTGAACTATAGTAAACGTATGCCTAGCCACCAACCTGGCAAAGGCTTAATAAAACTCCAGAATGGAACAACACACATCAAAGTTGCTGGTGAATGCAGCAGGCCAGGCAGCATCTCTAGGAAGAGGTGCAGTCGACGTTTCAGGCCGAGACCCTTCGTCAGGACTAACTGAAGGAAGAGTGAGTAAGAGATTTGAAAGTTGGAGGGGGAGGGGGAGATCCAAAATGATAGGAGAAGACAGGAGGGGGAGGGATGGAGCCAAAAGCTGGACAGGTGATTGGCAAAAGGGTTATGAGAGGATCATGGGACAGGAGGCCCAGGGAGAAAGAAAAGGGGGAGGGGGGAAAACCCAGAGGATGGGCAAGGGGTATAGTGAGAGGGACAGAGGGAGAAAAAGTAGAGAGAGAAAAAGAATGTGTGTATATAAATAAATAACGGATGGGGTACGGGGGCGGGGGGGAGTTGGGGCATTAATGGAAGTTTGAGAAGTCAATGTTTATGCCATCAGGTTGGAGGCTACCCAGATGGAATATAAGGTAATACACATCAAAGTTGCTGGTCCTGCTGGTACCATCCAAAGTTGTGGTAACACACTCAAAGTCCTGACGAAGGGTCTCGGCCCGAAACGTCGAATGTACCTCTTCCTAGAGATGCTGGCTGGCCTGCTGCATTCACCAGCAACTTTGATGTGTGTTGCTTGAATTTCCAGCATCCGCAGATTTCCTCGTGTTTGCGTGGAATATAAGGTGTTGTTCCTCCAACCTGAGTGTGGCTTCATTGTCTATCCATGGCCTCTTCTACTGTAAAGATGAAGCCACACTCAGGTTGGAGGAACAACACCTTATATTCTATCTGGGTAGCCTCCAACCTGATGGCATGAACGTTCACTTTTCTAACTTCCGCTAATGCCCCACCTCCCCCTCGTACCCCATCCGTTATTTATTTATATATACGCATTCTTTCTCTCTCTCTCTCCTTTTTGTCCCTCTGACTATACTCCTTGCCCATCCTCTGGGTTTTCCCCCCCTCTCCCTTTTCTTTCTCCCTGGGCCTCCTGTCCCATGATCCTCTCATATCCCCTTTGCCAATCACCTGTCCAGCTCTTGGCTCCATCCCTCCCCCTCCTGTCTTCTCCTATCATTTTGGATCTCCCCCTCCCCCTCCCACTTTCAAATCTCTTACTAGCTCTTCCTTCAGTTAGTCCTGACGAAGGGTCTCGGCCTGAAAAGTCGACTGTACCTCTTCCTAGAGATGCCACCTGGCCTGCTGCGTTCACCAGCAACGTTGATGTGTGTTGCTTGAATTTCCAGCATCTTCAGAATTCCTTGTGTTTGCCTCCGGAATGGAAGCTTACTATTGTACAGTGAAAGCTTGTAACAGGCTCAACTGGACCAAACCTTAAAATGTAGGCCAAAGTGAATTATAGTGAACTTATGCCTAATCTAGCAACAGCTTAATAAAACGCCAGGGTGGAAGCTTACCATTGTACATAATACTGCACACGGCTCACATTGAATATTGATACTGAAGACTGACACTGCAAAAGGCTTACCTCACTCTATGAATACCCAGTGCATGCGGGGTAGAGACACTGTGGGTGGGTGGGGGGGGGGGGGGAAGTAGAAAAGAAATAGTATATGATTAATGAAAACTTTGGAACAGGGAGTATTCTTCGTTCTAGGACAAGTTGAGGTCAGCTTGTAATAAGGAGAATGTTTGCTCTGAAGTTAAACCCTGGACGCTGTGTGAATTCTTTCTTTCTACAAAATATATTTAGCAGTAAAACCGTTCTTTATATTTTTTTTACTAAGTCTGTAGGATGTTTTAGAATATATGCTTTGTGTTTATGTCATTTCCTAAGCACCCAGTAATTAAATTGGATTTTGATGCCTGCAAGAAAATTTATTCAGAAGACATTTTGATTAACAATCATTAAACTCTTTCATGGAACAGAATCCTTCACACTTCCTTTAAATTTTGGCTTGTAGTCTCAACCGTCCGTTGCAATGCTGCCATTACAGACCAAGAGAGTCATTAGTCATGACTCCAGACAGACACTATTGCACAGAAGTCAAGCTTGAAATATTTCACCTGTCTCAAATGTATAGCACAAAGAGGTGTGAAGGAGAAACAGTGAGTAAGACTTGGATGTAAGGTGCATGCTCTCAAATGTAAGGTTATTGGATATCATATGGGCCTTTCATCTTCACAGAATTAAATTTTGCTCTCCTTTAGTTTTGTGTTAACTCCAGTCTGGAATATTTTGGCTCGGATCCTTTCACACAGTCACACATCCAAATCATCCTGTTCTGTTCCAACTTCATTGGCGCACTGCAGTAAACTAACTTAAAATCTTAAATTAAAAACTCTCCCCAGGTTTGCCTTAGTATTATATTTCTATATAGGCTATTTCTCCAAGCTTACAATTACAAATCACATTACTGTTCCTGCATCAGTAGCCTATACTCTGTCTCTTGAATTCTTCTTTAAAATATTCAGCCCTGCTACCTCCTGGCTTGAATTCCATGCCCTTCTCACAATGCACTTTCTCGACTTCTACATTTATATTCCTTTACTTTCTGCTTAGGCTGACGTGGTAGTGGAGGCATTAGCTCATCAGCCAGCCATCACCATACGGGATTCCGTTCCCGCCATTGACTGTAACGGGTTTGTCCATTCTCTCCATGACTACTTGGGTTTCCTCCAAGTGCTCCAGTTGTCTCCCACATTCCAAACACAGATGGTTAGGCTTAGTGAGTTGTGGGCATGCTATGTTGGCACTGGAGGCATGACGATACTTGTGGGCTTCCCAGCACAATTCTCGTTGATTTGATTTAATGCAAACGATGCATTTCACTGAAGTTTTGATGTGCATGTGATAAACAAGGCCAATCTCTCTTTAATGTTTTAACATATCATCTTACAGAAAGGCCTTTCCAGCCATGCTGTGTACCATTAATACTGGACTAACAGTTAACTTAACATATAATCAGTACAGAATGGATGAGCTAAACGGGCTCATTTTGTGTCATCTATTCTTCTCTTTAATTCCCGAGGTTGAGCTTACAACCATCTGATTTAAGACAGACTCTTCAACCAATGACATCAGTCATATACTGTAAATGTATAAAGCTGTTGGTTTTGACCATAAAATCAAACCACCAGTAAAGTTGCCACACATGAAGCTGCTTAGCAAGATAAGCGCCCATGAAATTACATGGGAGTTACTAGCATAGGTGGAGCATTGGCTGGTTGGCAGAAAACAGAGAGTGGGAATAAAGGGATCCTATTCTGGCTGGCTGCTGGTTACCAGTGGAGTTCCACAGTGGTCAGTGTTGGGACTGTTACTTTTTATGGCGTATATCAATGATTGGGACTATGGTATTTATGGATTTGTGGCTAAATTTGCCAATGATACAAAGATAGGTGGAGGAGCAGGTAGTGTTAAGGAAACAGAGAGCCTGCAGAGGGACTTAGGTAGTTTAGAGAAATGGGCAAAGAAGTGGCAAATGAAATACAATGTTGGAAAGTATATGGTCATGCACTTTGGTGGAAGAAATAAATGGGCAGACTATTATTTAGATGAGGAGAGAATTCAAAATGCAGAGATGCAAAGGGACTTGGGAGTCCTTGTGTAAGATACCCTAAAGGTTAACCCGCAGGTTGAGTTGGTGGTGAAGAAGGTGTACGCAATGTTGGCACTCATTTCTAAAGGTATAGAATATAAGAGCCAGGACGTGATGTTGAGGCTCCATAAGGCACTCGTCAGACCACACTTGGAGTATTGTGTGCAGTTTTGGGCTCCTTATTTTAGAAAGGATATACTGACACTGGAGACGGTTCAGAGAAGATTCACAAGAATGATTCCAGGAATGAAAGGGTTACCGTATGAGGAACGTCTGGCAGCTCTTGGGCTATATTCCCTGGAGTTCAGGAGAATTGGGGGGGGGGTCTCATAGAAACATTCCGAATGTTATAAAGGCCTGAACAGATTAGATATGGCAAAGTTATTTTCCATGGTAGGCGATTCTTGGACAAGACGGCATGACTTCAGGATTGAAGGACGTCCATTTAGAACTGAGATGCACAGAAATTACTTTAGTCAGAGGGTGGTAAATCTGTGGAATTCGTTTCCACGAGCGGCTGTGGAGGCCAAGTCATTGGGTGTATTTAAGGCAGAGATAGGTAGGTTCTTGATTAGCCAGGGCATCAAGGGGTATGGGGAGGAGGCAGGGGAGTCGGGACGACTGGAGGAATTGGATCAGCCCATGACTGAGTGGCGGAGCAGGCTCGATGTGTCAAATGGCCTACTTCTGCTCCTATATCTTATGGTCTTCTGGTCTAATGATCTAAGATCAGTATTAACTGTGAAAATATTCTGTGTTCATCTTGTATACCATGAGAAATTAACTGTTCAAATGGTTCAGTTTATTATCAGAGAATGAAAACATTATACAACCCGAAATTCTTACTTTTCACAGACATCCACGAAACAGAAACAAAGAATGAATGACAGAAACATTAGAAGCTAAAGTCCCTCCCCCCACATCCAAGTATCTGTAAAAGCATCAACCTCCCCCTCCCTCTCTCTTTCCCCCACTTGCTCCAGCGAAAGCACCAACAACCCCACCACCCATCATGCAAGCAATAGCAAAGCCCCCTGTTCATCCAATACATTGACATCTCAGACAGGCTCTCTCTCACTAGTGAGGGAGAGAAAGATATCACTCCTGCAACAAACAAGAGTGGGAGAGCAGCAGCTTGCTTTCTTGATGTTACAATCTGCCGCGTCGCATGTCTGAGGATCAACAGACTCTCACCATCGCGAGAGAGAGAGAGGGGGAGAGAGGAGGAAGGGAGAGAGAGATAGCTTGAGTGCAGGGGCCTTCCAACAGTAGAGCACATTGCCACCATAAAACGAGACAAGGAGGCCCAGGGTATATTTACATTTAACCTTCCTATCATTAACAGTTTATAAATACATTGCATTCTTTTATTCTAAATGTTGGTGATGATGTCACCTCTGGAATGTCATAATTAACTGTATTGAGATAAAAAAAAACAAGAACATAGTTGAATATCTCTTGACAGCTCTTATCATGAGAAGCTTTCCAGAACAGGCTGAATGTAAACCATTAAGAACCAGACCACGATGGGATTCCCAAAACCTCTCTAAGGAAGTTATTTCAAGTTTGTTTCTGTAGAATGTGTGCCTTTCTGGTTTTTCACACATGTGGAAGAGATCATGACGTTGTGGTCAGGCTGTTCTCATCAGAAAGATCGTCAAGTACTGTGTGAGCCAGCAACAACATCATAATATTGAGTGGTAGCTAGCAATCAACTCAAATGTTTCTCAAATCTTCAATGTTGTATATTTTTAAGAACAAAATATAATTCTCTTCACAGAACATTATAGACTTAACTGCCTGTTCTCATTATGTTCTGCACTCAATGGCCACTTTATTAGGTAAATGTACACCTATTTATTAATGCAAATATTTAATCAACCAATCATATGGCAGCAACTCAATGCATTAAAACTTACAGACGTGGTCAAGAGGTTCAGTTGCATCAGCACAGGGAAGAAATGTTGTCCAAGTGGTATGCAGAAGAGCATATCTGAATACGCAGCACCTCAAACCTTGAAGTGGATGGGCTACACCAGCAAAAGTGCATGAACGTGGACTCAGTGGCCACTTGATTAGGTACAACGTATACTTAATAAAATGATCACTGAGTGTATATTTTTACTTTGTTTAAATCTTTTTAATAAACTCATTTGTCCGGAAGCTGAGCAATAAAATATCAGTGAGTGTAAGAAGATTCATAATATTTTGCATGCAGAGCAAATCGTGCCTTCCTTGATAAAGCAGTCTAACAAAGTGAGTGTATTTTACCCTCTGGAAAGATGCTGAAACATGGTCTTCATAGTTCCTGACATCACTGGGCTAAAGTTCAGTACACATACTAACTCTCTGATGCTCAGATGAAGGGAGTCAAGCCCACAACGACCTCAGTGAAGGAAGTCAATCATTCCTACTCTATCTACCATCTATATGACTCCAAACCCACCAATGTAGTTAACTCTTAAAATGTTTTCAGAAGTGATTGAGAAATAATTAGGGATGCGCAATAAAAGCTCGTCGTGCCTGTGACGCCTACATGTCAGAATCAGTAAAGAAGACTTGATGGTCAAACATAATGATTTTCCATTAAGTATCATTTTACTTCATTTCGGGTCACTTGACCTCACAATCTATCTCGTAGTGATCTTGAACATTATTGCTTACCTCACTGTACCTTTTCTGTAGCTGTTACACCTTATTAAAGTTGTTATTTTTTTACCTTGTTCCACTTCAATGCATTGCATAATGAATTGATCTGTATGCAGTATGCAAGACCAGCATTTCACTATATCTCGGCACATGTGACAATAATAATCCAATTCCAGATCCAATTCATTATAAATAATTTCCATGACGCAAACAATATTCAGAAGTATTTTCATTTCGGTTCCCTGACAGCAGAGGAATTTCTTGCCTAACTTTGTGAAGTTGCTGATTGCATGTATTTCAAATCAATGCATCCGAGCTCAATCTTATTGGTGCCAGACAGTGAAAGATGTTGTCCAATTGAAGGTTGCTTCACTGATGTCAGCTTGTTCTGACAATGACTGAGTATGATCTGAAAATTAAGTTGATTCCTACCTCAGTATTTTTTGCCATTAATTGGCCTGCTCTACCTATACCTATAGCAGCAACTTCAGATGGAGGACCTTCTACCGAGGGTTGAGGGATATAAAGCAGATTGCATGATAGCCACCCCCCTGAATAAGAAGGCAGTGCAGCATCTCCACTTCCTGAGGAGATTGAGATAAGTGAGGCTCACCACCCCCCAACAAAACCGAATTTATAGGAACACCATTGAGAGCATCATGACAAGCTGCATCTTCATCTGGTATGGGAGCAGTAGAGCATTCAAAGGTCCCTACAAAGCACTGTGAGAACGGTCGAAAGGATTATAGGGGTCTCCCTACCATCCATCGGGGACATTTATCAGGAGCACTGTGTACACATGGTCCTTAGTATTATCAAGGATCCCACCCACCCATCCAACCAGCATCCTCTTTGACGTTCCACCATCAGGCAGGAGACTCCAGTGCATGAGGACAAGAACGGTCAGGATGGGAAACAGCTTCTTCCCTCAGGCCATTAGGCTTCGGAACTCCCTGCCGCATCGCGTTCAAAGTGTCACTGGATAATTTGTATTGTACTCTTCAATATTTAATTTATCCACTTTACTTTGTTTATCTATCAGTAATTCATTTGTATATTTAATTCTTATTTTCCCGAGTTGTGTGTGATATGTGTGTGTTACGCTTGCGGTAGTGCTCTGCAGAAATGGTGTCTTGTTTGGTGGTATACATATATATTGTAAAATGACAATGAACTTGACTTGACTTGACCAAAGTGGACTGCAAGTTCATTGTTATCATTTTCTAATAGGTTTTCTTTATCCAAAGGATTCAAAGCAAAAGCAATAGATGAGATAGCATTGCTCAGAAGTGATTGCTAAAATAAGGTTGCATGACATTGCAGTGCTCTCAAACAATTTTATTTTTGAACAGAGTGATATATGATACTCACCACTGAGATTTGGCGGCTCTTCCCTGTTACTGTAAATTTGAACAGTCAGTTGGTTCAATGGCTTAAATATGAACTGTCTGGCCCGCTCGGAGATTTCTCCGTGGTAACAAGCTAAATGGCCAGCAACCACAAAGAGACAGTAGTTTCCATCACATCCAACAGGAGGTGATGAGAGAGATTGTAAGATCTGGGCTGTCTGGCAATATATGTCATGGCTGCTGCCAATCCATAACGAGCTTAAACACACCATGCTGGCCGGCATACTGCCCAGAACACTGCCTCTCAGAACTAAGCTGCATCACCATTCACCTAACCCACTGAACATCAGCCATCACAGGCAGCCATTTACACTTTTCCCTACATTAAAGCAAATGTCTTTATACTCCCCACATTATCATCAATGCCCCATTCGGTTTCTACAGCGTTCCTTCACATTAGGGACGATCCATGGTGCCAGTTATCTGACCAATTGACAGGTCTTTGGGACGTGAGAGTGAAGTGGAGCACCTGGAGACGTTCCCCTCAGACAACATCTGTGGTTAACAGTGAACCTGCCTGTCTGGCACAGTGAGACAGCAGTCCTATCTGTTGTGCTACTATGCCATTTATTCAAGTAAATGAAACTAGATTTTCTTTTTAAAATTTCTGTTAACAGAATGTTGCAAAAATCTACACTGAAATTTGCTTTGCTTATACGCGGCCTCTTTGTAATTTTGGATCCAATGGTCTTTAATATGAAGGTTAGCAATTGATTCAATGTAGGTTCAAGGAGTCCTGGTAAAACCATAACCAATGGGCGCAATGACTGGAGCTTCATGATACATAGAGATAGCTGAGGTTGTTAGAATACAGTCATCACTGCTGGATTTCCTTAATGCAATTAGTACACCTAAACATCTTCAGCTGCTTCATTGATGAACTTCTATTATGAGGTCATAACTGCGGTTTCTCCATGATGACTGAACAACATTCAGATCTATTTTCAATTCCTCTGAAAATGTCGAGACAAATTCAGGTGTGGACTGAGGAGTGATAAGTAATATTTGTGCCACACAAGGAGCAGGTAATGACTTTCTACCACAACAGAGACCACCCTTGATATTCACTTGCATTGCTACCATTGAGGTCTCCGGTATCAATAGCTTGGGTGAAACCATTAACTAGGAAGTGAAATGAACAAATGTAGACAGATTTGATGCTGGGCATCCTGTGGCAGGTGCCTCATAGCCTGACAACATGGAGGTTTTCCATCAGCTACTAAACACATTAAGTTGGTGTCAAAATACTTTCCACTTGTCTGAATGAATGCAACACCAACATCATTCAGGAAGTGTGAAACTGTCCAGGACGTTATTGTGAGCATATTTAACATAAGCATCACCAGTACCCTGCTGAATTACATTAAACACAAAACGCACTGCAGTGATTTACCCAGGCTTCTCAAAGTGTTGTTGGAGTTCCATTGACTTACATCAGCTAAAATCAACTTGAATAGCACAGCCAAGTCAGTTAGAAAGCTGGGATTAAATTCAGTAACATCATGGCTGGTTTCATAAGTGTACCTAGATCCACATACCGGTCTTTTCCCCATAACTCTTAATTATCTTACTATGCAAAAAATAATCGATCTAACTATACCTTAAATTTATTTATTATTTCATTCCATTTATTTATAGATACATTGTAGAATAGGACCTTCCAGCCCAATGAGCTATGCTGCACAGCTATCCACCTACTTAACCATAGCCTAATCACAGGATGATTTAAAATAATTTGCAATTACCAGGTACCCTACTAACCGGTACGTCTTTGGGCGGAAACTGGAATACCCAGTGAAAATCCAGATGTTCACAGGAAGAATGTATAAACTCCTTACGGACAGCACTGGAATTGAACTCCAAGCTCCAACACCCCGGGCAGTAAAAGCTTCGAGCTAACCTCTACACTACCATGGCACCTAATTTAATTAACTAGCCTGTATTGCTTCCTTGGGCAGAGGATTTCATAGACATGGTACTCTCTAAGAAAAGCAGTTCCACCTCACCTGGTCAAAGAACACTGAGGCTGTCTACCAGAAGGGTCAGAGCCGTCTCTATTTCCTGAGGAGACTGAGGTCCTTTAACATCTGCCGGATGATGCTGAGCATGTTCTACGAGTCTGTGGTGGCCAGTGCGATCATGTTTGCTGTTGTGTGCTGGGGCAGCAGGCTGAGGGTAGCAGACACCAACAGAATCAACAAACTCATTGGTAAGGCCAGTGATGTTGTGGGGATGGAACTGGACTCTCTGGTGGTGGTGTCTGAAAAGCAGATGCTGTCTAAGTTGCATGCCATCTTGGTCAATGTTTCCCATCCACTACATAATGTACTGTTTGGGCACAGGAGTACATTCAGCCAGAGACTCATTCCACCGAGATGCAGCACAGAGCGTCACAGGAAGTCATTCCTGCCTGTGGCCATCAAACTATACAACTCCTCCCTTGGAGGGTCAGACACCCTGAGCCAATAGGCTGGTCCTGGACTTATTTCATAATTTACTGGCATAATTTACATATTACTATTTAACTATTTATGGTTCTATTACTATTTATTATAGTACAACTGTAACGAAAACCAATTTCCCCTGGGATCAATAAAGTATGACTATGACTATGACTATGACTATGACTCCTAAATCTACTCCCCTGAATCTTGAAGCTATGTGCCCTGGATCTAGTATCACCTATCAGTGGAAACAATTTTCCTGTTTCTATCTTATCTATAACTTACATAATTCCATTTGTTTCTACTCTCCAGCACTCAGGGCATGCCCTTTTCTCACTGTTACCATCAGGTAGGAGGTACAGAAGCCTGGAGGCACACACTCAGCGATTCAAGAACAGCTTCTTCCCCTCTGCCATCCGTTTCCTAAATGGACATTGAACCCTTGGGCACTACCTCACTTTTTTAATATATATTATTTTTGTTTTATGCACAATTTTTAACTTATTCAATATATGTATACAATTGATCTATGTATTTATTACTATTATTTCCTGTTCTATATTATGTATTACATTGAACTGCTGCTGCTGTTAACAATTTTCGTGACACATGCTAGTGATAATAAATCTGATTCTGATTAATGAGGTTCCTTCTCAGTGTCTCAGAATCTACTATTCCCCAAGCTCAAATTTATTATTTATTTTGCACTCTTTCAGATCCCAAAAAAGACCATATGCTTCATTCATTAATTACATGCACTCATGGAATTTGCTCCCTGTCCCCTCGTTTTACCATCTCTGCCTTATCTTTAAAAACTTTCTGAAGAACAGCTGCTTCAGCCATGCCTCAGGCAGCTCCATCCAGTTCCCCTTTCATTAACTGCTTAATGCTCACAGTTTTGTTTTGTGAGGCTTGGGGCAGTTGTTATATGAAACTTACTTCATATGTGTAACCTGTTAACAACCATTACACCATGCCAGCATCTGTTCTATGAACTTAAATCACATCTTCAGTCAATATTTAAAAACTGCGTTCAATAACAAAGTCTATTATTTCCATTATTTATTACTGTATTAATTAATACATTACCTTTCCACCAAAGATAATGGTTTATTTAATTGAGAACAATATATAATAATTAGCAATAATTCATTGCTTTTATATCCTTTTTTGGATTGATTACGTCTTCTCCAGTCCACCTGACATTAATTAAAGGCACTGTGCTGTTTTATTTCACAGCAAGACTTGCTTTGGTGTGAAATTTTCTGTGCCATCAGGTTTCTGCTACACCAGGTTGCTTTCTGTATCTCCTTAGTTCCTAGTGGAATCTTGCACCTTGATTGAAGGAAAAAGCAAATAAAAATTCTCCTCACTCAGTTTTGCCTTAATGGCTGTACCAATGAATATCAAGGTAACCCAAGTACTGGAGTTTTTTAAAGTTTCATTGGTTAACTTTCTTAGCTGGAGTCTAGATTCAAAGGAAGGAGACTGGCGGAAATACAAGTAATATGAGAAGCTGGATTTAATAAATGCCCACAAACTTTACACAGTGAATGTGGATCAAATAAGCTTATATGTTTCAGGATCAAGCAGCTAATTTCAAGGGTTTTGTAAATAATGAGATGGAATATTTTGGGTTTTGAAAATTGATTCTAAAGACAAGCAGATGTAAAAAAGTGTCATGCAATGGTTTGTTATTAGTATATAGTATATGTAGATGATTGCCCACACGAAAATTAAATTAAGACGGAATATAGTTCTTGACTACGCATGCATTTTAAACATGTTCCAGGCTTCTCTGAAAATTGGCTTAATATTAACTTCTTTGAAGTTATTTGATTTAATCTCTAGCAAAAGCTCATACAGGCTATAAGATGGAAGGACGCAGACAAAGGCCAAGAAATAAACAGAGGCAAGGAGAAGGACAATAAACTCATGGGGCAGCACAGCAGTGTTGCGATTAGCACACCGCTTTACAGTACCAGAGACCCAGGTTTAATTCTCACTGCTGTCAGTAAGGTGTTTGCAAGTTCCCCCCGTGAACACGTGGAATTCTTCCGGGTGCTCCGGTTTCCCCCCACAGTCCAAAGACGTATCACTTGGTAGATTAATTGGTAATGTTCCATGATTAGGCTAGGGTCAAATTGGGTTTGCTGGATGGCGTGGCTCAAGGGGCTGGAATAGCCTATTTCACACCATATCTCAGTAAATAAACAAATAACACTGAAGAAAGACCTTAGATTCCGAGAGAGAATTGTGCTAAATTAGAGACACTAGAGACTGCAGATGCCTGAATCCGGAGCAAAAAAAAACCTCAAATTGCTAGAGCTACGTAGCAGGTCAGGCAGCACCGATGGAGGCAAAGGATTGGACCACATTTTATATCAAGGTTTCTTTTCTAGGGAGAAGGAGGGGTGACAGAGGTGCTGGTAAACATTAAGTGGAATCAGGTGAGTGAGTGGGATGACGGGCAGAAGAAGAAAGGGGAGGGGAAGGGAGGCCAACGGAAAAAAAGACAGGGGTATAAGTGAGATCCAGATTAAACTAGGTGAGGGAAGGTAACAAATTAGGCAACAAGAGGAGGATGAATAGCAGTAGTAAACAAAGGGAGAGAGACCTAGATAGACTTTTAGGAGTGGAAAAGGAACACAAGGAGTGGTTTGGATCATGTGAAAAAGGAAAATTTATTGATCATACCATCAGACGTCTTTCAAATGAAATACAGGATGTTATTCTTCTAATATGAGTTTAATCTCAACAAATGTAGGGCTTGGGGAATTGTAATTCAATATTATCCTACACTCTCTAATACTGTTTGAGACATGAAAATTTGTTCTGTTACAATTCTTTTCAATTTAAGTGACCAAGGAGGTCAATGAGGGCAAGTGGTAGATGTGGTCATTATGGATTTCAGTAAGGTCTTTGATAAAGTTCCACATGGAAGGGCACTTGAAGATTGGATCACATGGAATCAAAGGAGAGCTGGCTAATTGGAGGTGTAGTGAGCTTGATGTTAGAAAGCAGAACATTATGGTGCAGGGTTTTCTCAAAGACTGGAGACCTGAGACCTGAGGTGTTCCTCAGTGTTAGACCCTTAGTTGTCTGCCATATGTGTCAATGAACTGGGTGAGAATTGTTAGCAAGTTTGCTGATGACAATAAAATAAGATATACTGTTGACAGTGAAGAAGGCTATCAAAAGTTACAGGGGCATCTTGATCAGCTGGGTAAGTGGGCCAAGGAACGGCCAATGGAGTTTATTTCAGAAAAGCACAAAGTGTTGCATTTTGGGAAATCAAATCAAGTGGACTTTCAGAGTAAATTGTAATCCCCGGGCATGTTGTAGAACAAAGCTACCTTGGAGTACAAGTACAGTGAAAATGGAGTCACAATAAGCAGGGTGGTAAAGACAGCCTTGGGCATGTTGGCCTTCATTAGACAGGGCATTAAATATAAAAGTTGGAACATTATTTTACAATTGTACAAGATCTTGGTGAGACCAGGTATGGAATATTAGGATCAGTTTTTGTCACCCACCCAGCTATAGGAAAATGTTATTAAACTGGAAAGAGTTCAGGAAAGATTTGCAAATATAGGTAAAGTTTGGACAGGCAAGAACTTTTTTTTTCCTTTGGAGCATAGGAGTCAGAGGGGTGATCTTATAAAGGTGTATAAAATCATAAAGAGCTTAAGTAGGGTGAATGCACTCAAACTTTTTCCCTGAGTTGGAGAATCAAGAACTCAAGGGGAAAGGCTTTAGGTGAAAGGGGAAAGATTTAATAGGAACTAGTGTGTCATTTTTTTTATACAGAGACTGATACACATATGGCATGAGCTGGCAGAGAACGTGGTTGCGGCAGGTACAATAAAAACCTTTAAAAGAAATTTGGATAGATATATGGACAGGGAAAGTTTGGATGTATAAGAGCCAAATGCAGGAAAATGGGCATCTTAGTTAGCATGGACCAGTTGAGCTGATGGGCCAGTTTCCATGCTAATAAATCCTGTTACTGTACTCACCTGACCATGCCAGCCTCCAGGGTTTAGATGCTACGATTCTCCAGAGTATGGATAAATGGAGCACTCACCTTAAAGATTCTGGCCCCCTCCTTTAATTGCTGGCCATATTTTGGCGCCAAGATTTGGATATTTACGGAGCATCTGAACTCAGGTTCGGTGCTCAAACTTCAGCTCAACTTTGCTTCATCCTTGCTTAGGCTTCTCGTCATTGTATGACAGAGCCAACGTGAACCCAGTGGGGTATCGGAATCTCTCGTCAGCTACGGCCAGCCACAATGAGAAGGTCTGGATATACACAGACTCCAGGTCACCATGCACCAAGAAGCAGGCCAAGGAGGTACCAAGAGTTCTGGAGCCCCAGCAGCCAAGCCCGAGGGAACCAATCACCAGGTCTAATCTAAGGAAAAGATTCCAGTCAAGATGGCACCAGTGAACAATGATTCCTCAGCCAACATCTTCTAGATAGCAAATCTATCCAATTATCTCACTTTTTCTATGCCCCCTGCTTGTTCTTTTTGTCCTGTTTGTGTTATGGAAACTGTGGAGCCAATGACATACAGTTTGGAATTCTATCGAAGGATCCAGTGATATGCTGAGTCCAGAGAGCTGGTCTCGTGGAAATCAGAGTTGTGGGGGGGGGGGGCCGAAAAGGTCCGAGAACACAAGCTGAAATGTGGAAAAGACGAGAGGTAGGCACGGGATCTTGAACAACTCTATCTTGAAGCAGCAAGGGAGACTAAAGCATTGAGATGATTCCGACACGTTCGGCCCCGGATCAGTCATGTTCAAACCCAGGCCGGCAGTGTTCAGACCCAGGTCAGTAGCATTTGGCCCTGGATGGGTAGTGTTGGACCCGGGTCAGTGGCATTTGGCCCTGGATGGGTAGTGTTGGACCCAGATCAGTGGCATTTGGCCCTGGATGGGTAGTGTTGGATCCGGGTCAGTGGCATTTGGCCCTGGATGGGTAGTGTTGAACCCGGGTCAGCAGTTACTCTCTATGAATTGACTGAGTTCGTGCTGCTGCTCTCCTCGTGTGCAGACAAATAGATGTTTACCATATTCTAAGATTTATGTAATCATTGGATTGTACTTTATATTGATTTTCTTCTGTTTTAGGTGTTTTCTTTTTTGTGGACGATTGGCAAGTGGGTGATCTGTTAATTTTGGTGTGTAGAGGGGGGTTGAGGGTTTGGAGCTACCTTTGCTGTTTTCTGCGAGTGAGAGGGTTGGTGATTGTTATCGTGGCTGTTTTTCACAACGGGCGGCGGGGATGGTTTTGGGTCTGCAAGTTTTGTTTCTTTTTTTGTGCTGGAGGATGGAGTTGAAGTCTTTTCTTTCATCAACGCCCTATATTTAATGGCTATCTGGAGCAGACAAATATCAGAGTTGTATTGTATATGCAGACTTTGACAATAAAGTGAACCTTTCAACCTTTGGACATAGATCCTCAGAGCCTAGTCCCAGGAGGACAAAGTATTCGTAGCGCCTCATTGCCGTCACCTGGAGATGTGGATGATGATTTGGTCAAGTCTCTGGAATGGGATAAAGACTCCAAGTTGGACTCTGTTTCAACAAAGGACTCTACTGAACCTACGGAGGATAATACAAGGTCTGCCGAATTACCCCCTGTACAGCACAGATCCATGATTACCATCAACATCATCCCAAGCAGCCAATGCCATCATGAGTTGGTCGTAGGGGAGGGGGTTCTGTTACAGTCTGCACTGGACCGCACCAAACTCTAGGCTTTAGATACTCTGATTCTCCAGAGTATGGATAGCTGCCGCAGTCCCTTTAAAGATTCTGGCTATTTGGCAGCCATGTTTTGTGCCAAAACTTGGATATTTAAAGAACACCTGAACTCAGGTTCGGTGCTCAATCATCAGCTCAACTTTGGTTCAGTCTGTGATTGTGTTTTGTTTGGATTCTATCTGTTCTCGCCAGGTTTTCGTCTGGCATCTAGTCAAGACCCTATTTTGGTCTCAGTCTCGAATTTGTGTCTCGGTTCAGGTCTTGGATACTCCAGCACATGGGTCCTTACCACACACCTAGGCTTCTCATCACAAATTCAGTGATCAGTGTGCGGCAAACTTGCTATTTCTTTCTAACTAAAAATGCAAGGACTAATTGGATCATATTATTTGAAATGTAATCCACTGCTGATTGCCTGCATCTGGTAAAGAGAAAATCTTCATGGTTACAATCAATCATGGCTCTGTCTGTCTAAGTAGACAATGGATGCGCCCGTTCTGGGATGCAGACCTAGGCGATAAATATGGAGAACCTGGGCTGCCCAGACATCAAGATCCCCCTCTCGGCCTCGCGGATGTGGTCCAAAGGAATGCGAGGCAGTACATTCGGCATCAGCTTGGCTGCAAGAGCTGCCGGGAGGTGACGTGAAACATCATCCAACTGGCACAGGGGCTCCACTCCGGATTTGTGTAGGGTTTACTCCTTAACCTTCTCTTCTCCCGAAGATACCCACAAGGCAGTGGGATCCGTAACCCTGGATAGGGGCCCATACCAGGTACTGTCAGCCGGAGCCAGCTGAGCCCAGGACTCCTGTAAGGCAGGGTTGTCACGCCCTGTAGTAGTGACATATGGAGCCACTACCCACTACCTGTTTCTTCATGGTTAAACACTAGAGATTCTGCAGATGCCGGAAATCCAGAGCAACACATAAAAAATGTTTGAAGAGCTCTGCAGGTCAGGCAGCATCTAAGGATGTTACAGTGTTTTGGGCCGAGGCCCTTCATTAGGACTGGAAGAAAAGGGTGAAGAAGCCAGAATAAGAAGGTGGAGGAAGGGGATGAAGTACAAGTCGGCTGGTGATAGGTAAAACCAGATGAGGGGAAGGTCAGTGGGTGTTTGGGGGGTGGTTGATGAAGTGAGAAGCTGGGAGGTGATATGTGGAAAAGGTAAAGGGCTCAAGAAGAAGGAAACTGATAGGAAATGACAGTGGACCATGGGAGAAAGGACACTGTAAGGAGGTGATAAGCAAGTGAGGAGAAATTAAACTAAATAGGCATCCGTTAGTCTATGAAGACAGCCTCAGCTGCTGTGCTCCTTGACCGCTAATATGGTGAACTGATACCAAGGATTCGGGCCTACTCCAGGCTGCTCCAGGGAACGGATCTAAGGACTCAAAGTTTGGAATATTGTTGCTCGCATCTATTGTTTGCATGATTTGTGTTTGTTTTCCCCTGTCTCTGTGCATTGGGTGTTAGTCGTTATTTTATTTATTTTTAATGGGCTTCTTTCACGTTTCTTGCCTTGTGGCTGCCTGTGAGCAAACAAATCTCAAGGTTGTATAATTTATACATTCTTTGATAATAAAGGAAGTTTGAAACTTTGAAGTTGAAGACAATTGCACCATCCTTCCGAATCCCTTTGGCATCTATTTCTTTAACTGTCCTTATGTCTTTTTTAATATATAAATATATAAAGATTGTTTACATTTTCATTAAATATTACCCACAAATCTTTTCTCATGATCTTTCTTTGAACTATTTAACATTTCTCCTGTCCTCTTTTCTCTGTTTACTGCTCTGTTTCTCTGTTTACTAAAAATAAGTAACAGATGGGGTACGAGGGGGAGGTGGGTCCTTAGCGGAAGTTAGAGAAGTCGATGTTCATGCCATCAGGTTGGAGGCTACCCAGACGGAATATAAGGACTGGGACGGAGAATGGGAATGGGATGTGGACATGTCAGAATGGGAATGGGATGTGACATGTCAGAATGGGAATGGGATGTGGACATGTCAGAATGGGAATGGGATGTCTTTCCCTCCCCTCCTCTCTCTGCATTCTGCAGGGATCGCTCCCTACGCAACTCCCTTGTCCATTCGTCCCCCCCATCCCTCCCCACTGATCTCCCTCCTGGCACTTATCCATGTAAGCGGAACAAGTGCTACACATGCCCTTACACTTCCTCCCTTACCACCATTCAGGGCCCCAAACAGTCCTTCCAGGTGAGGCAACACTTCACCTGTGAGTCGGCTGAAGTGATATACTGCGTCCGGTGCTCCCGATATGGCCTTTCATATATTGGCAAGACCCGACGCAGACTGGGAGACCGCTTTGCTGAACATCTATAGTCTGTCCGCCAGAGAAAGCAGGATCTCCCAGTGGCCACACATTTTAATTCCACATCCCATTCCCATTCTGACATGTCTATCCACGGCCTCCTCTACTGTAAAGATGAAGCCACACTCAGGTTGGAGGAACAACACCTTATATTCCGTCTGGGTAGCCTCCAACCTGATGGCATGAACATCGACTTCTCTAACTTCCGCTAAGGACCCACCTCCCCCTCGTACCCCATCTGTTACTTATTTTTATGCAAACATTCTTTCTCTCACTCTCCTTTTTCTCCCTCTGTCCCTCTGAATATACATCTTGCCCATCCTCTGGGTTCCCCCACCCCTTGTCTTTCTTCCTGGACCTCCTGTCCCATGATCCTCTCATATCCCCTTTTGCCAATCACCTGTCCAGCTCTTGGCTCCATCCCTCCCCCTCCTGTCTTCTCCTATCATTTTGGATCTCCCCCTCCCCCTCCAACTTTCAAATCCCTCACTCACTCTTCCTTCAGTTAGTCCTGACGAAGGTCTCGGCCTGAAACGTCGACTGCACCTCTTCCTACAGATGCTGCCTGGCCTGATGCATTCACTAGCAACTTTGATGTGTGTTGCTATAATATGATTGCTGTTACTTACCGACAAGGGTTCAGCCGCCGACACATTCAACATGAATCAGGTATACTAAATTATGAGGGGTATAGATGCAAGCAGGTTTTTTCCACAGAGGCTGTGTGGGACTACAACAAGAGGTCATGGGTTAAGGGTGAAAGGTAAAATGTTTAATGGGAATGAGAGGAAGCTTCTTCACTCAGAGAGCCGTGAGAATGTGGATCGAGCTGTCAGTGCAGGCAGTGCATGTGAACTCAATTTACAGAAGAAATTACACACTCTTATGTTTAAGAGAAGTTTAGATAGGTACATGGCTAGTAAGGGTATGGAGGGCTATGGTCCTGGTGCAAGTTGATGGAATAGGCAGTTTAAATGGTTCGACATTGGACTAGATGGGCCAAAGGGCCTGTTTCTGTGCTGTATGTTTCTATGATTCTATGAATTCATGATTACAAAGAATTAGAATTTGGATAATGGATGGTCCATTATGTGTTGTATGACTTACTGTGGTGTCAGTATGACAGAGTGTGGTCTATAAAGCTATACAGAAAGAACAATTGTGAATCATAAACACTGTGAATAAAATAATAGATTTATCAAATTGGTTCTTCCCCAGCTCCTTTGTTCTTAAATAAAAGTATATCTGATCTGTAACCCATTTCACAGGAAAAACAATGGCTCAGTGCATGAAAGTGAATGAAATGAAGAACACTAATCAGCAGGATGTAGAAAAGCAATTAAAGTCTCGAAAGGCAATAAAATTACAAACTGATAAATTTATGATCAATTGAAAGGAAATTTTGAGTAGGTAGTCCTTCCTTTATTCTTGTGCATTAATTATTCCTATGACATAAAGAAAGATCAGCATTAGTCATAAATGTATTATATTTGTTATGAATATTAACAAAATCAGTAGATAATTCTGTGATACGTTGGTTACTGGGTATTTAAAGTTGCAGAAGAAATTACACACTCTTATGTTGATCAGCAGAAAATAACCAGTTTCTCACTGGAAATTATTTTGTTGTTAACACTGGATGCTCAATAGCTTTTCCAGGTCATCTAAAGTCTATCATGCTCAATTTATCTATGGGGCACAAAACACAATTTATTTGTAACTGTATTTTAAAAAGAAAAAAAAACTTATATAAAGATGAACTTGTGCTGATATGATCCAGAGCTCTAACTTTCAGAAACCACAGTTACATTGACTAATTGCACTTGAGGATTGCAGGGAGTAATTTACTTGAAGCCATTCATTGCCTTGCAGTCAGGGCATTAAATACATGATACCCAATACTACATATTAATACCTCAATTACCTCATAAAAGAATCATCCCACTGCTACCTTGATGATCACTAACAATACTGCCCTTGCCCTCACTTGACACTGCAGTTATGACTGGAGCAGTTGACACATTTCAATCATTTTTCTGAATGAAAGAGGTCTTGGGCTCTGACTCTTGCTGACATTGAAGCAGGACAATTGTGCCCTGATGACGTTCGGTGATGTGACCCAATGCTGATAGTCTTCTCACTATCATCCTTCTCTTCCCTAACCAAGCAACTTCTCTTGTGCTGTGCGGTAACTTGTCCTGTACAATTGCTAGTTTGATCACCTCAGGAAAACGAGATTTACATGAGCTGAAATATACTTCAACCCCATTCCCGTTACCGTACTCAAACACTAACCATACACGAAACTCTGAAAACCTTTGTACCAGCAGCCAGGAGAAATCATTTTGATTGTTTTAAATAGTGTTTGTGATGACGGAGAGTGCTTTACATTAAGTTTACTACTATTGTTCAGCTAACCAGAATCTCTGGAGGAGAAGGCCCCGAGTCCTCGGCTTTGCTTGTTGCACGGCGGACGGGGCAGGGTCGAAGCGCACGGCAGAGGATGGTGCTCGGAGAGGCTGTGACAGAGGGGCTGGTCAGAGGCTTCGGGTTTTCAGACGGACTCAGAGTCCGCTGCGGTCGGGTGCTTCCAATGGTGCTGCATCGGCAAGTTGGCGGCACTTGGAGGTTCATGGCGGGGAGAGTTCATCCCTTCTGCCGCCTGCGTGGGATAATGAGTCTATCGGGACTTTGAGACTTTTTCTTTACCGTGCCCATGGTCTGCTCTTTATCAAATTATGGTATTGCTTTGCACTGTTATAATTATGTGATTTTGTCAGTTTTAGTCTTGGTTTGTCCTGTGTTTTCTTGTGATATCATTCTGGAGGAACGTTGTATCACTTTTAATGCATGCATTTCTAAATGACAATAAACGAGGACTGAGTGTCCTCATAATCTAATCTAATCTAATCTATTCAAGTTTAAGATGGGTACTGGCTTGAGAATGTAGGTCCAGTATGGGATTCTGCTGTAAAATCAGAATTGCACATCTTCCTCTCTGACATGCTGACAGCAGTCACAAAATATTTAGAAACATAGAAACATAGAAAATAGGTGCAGGAGTAGGCCATTCGGCCCTTCGAGCCTGCACTGCCATTTATTATGATCATGGCTGATCATCCAACTCAGAACCCTGCACCAGCCTTCCCTCTATACCCTCTGATCCCCCTAGCCACAAGGGCCATATCTAACTCCCTCTTAAATATAACCAATGAACTGGTCTCAACTGTTTGCTGTGGCAGAGAATTCCACAGATTCACCACTCTCTGTGTGAAGAAGTTTTTCCTAATTTCAGTTCTAAAAGGCTTCGCCTTTATCCTCAAACCGTGACCCCTCGTTCTGGACTTCCCCAACATCGGGAACAATCTTCCTGCATCTAGCCTGTCCAATCCCTTTAGGATTTTATACGTTTCAATCAGATCCCCCCTCAATCTTCTAAATTCCAACGAGTACAAGCCTAGTTCATCCAGTCTTTCCTCATAGGAAAGTCCTGCCATCCCAGGAATCAATCTGGTGAACCTTCTTTGTACTCCCTCTATGGCAAGGATGTCTTTCCTCAGATTAGGGGACCAAAACTGCACACAATACTCCAGGTGTGGTCTCACCAAGGCCTTGTACAACTGCAGTAGTACCTCCCTGCTCCTGTACTCGAATCCTCTTGCTATAAATGCCAACATACCATTCGTCTTTTTCACCGCCTGCTGTACCTGCATGCCCACTTTCAATGACTGGTGTATAATGACATCCAGGTTTCATTGCGCCTCCCCTTTTCCTAATCGGCCACCATTCAGATAATAATCTGTTTTCCTATTTTTGCCACCAAAGTGGACAACTTCACATTTATCCACATTAAATTGCATCTGCCATGAATTTGCCCACTCACCCAACCTATCCAAGTCACCCTGCATCCTCTTAGCATCCTCCTCACAGCTAACACTGCCGCCCAGCTTCATGTCATCTGCAAACTTGGAGATGCTGCATTTAATTCCCTCATCCAAGTCATTAATATATATTGTAAACAACTGGGGTCCCAGCACTGAGCCTTGCGGTACCCCACTAGTCACTGCCTGCCATTCTGAAAAGGACCCGTTTATTCCCACTCTTTGCTTCCTGTCTGCTAACCAATTCTCTATCCACATCAATACCTTACTCCCAATACCGTGTGCTTTAAGTTTGCACACTAATCCCCTGTGTGGGACCTTGTCAAAAGCCTTTTGAAAATCCAAATATTCCACATCCACTGGTTCTCCCCTATCCACTCTACTAGTTACATCCTCAAAAAATTCTATGAGATTCGTCAGACATGATTTTCCTTTCACAAATCCATGCTGACTTTGTCCGATGATTTCACCACTTTCCAAATGTGCTGTTATCACATCTTTGATAACTGACTCCAGCAGATTCCCCACCACCGACGTTAGGCTAACCGGTCCATAATTCCCTGGTTTCTCTCTCCCTCCTTTTTTAAAAAGTTGGGTTACATTAGCCACCCTCCAATCCTCAGGGACTAGTCCAGAATCTAAAGAGTTTTGAAAAATTATCACTAATGCATCCACTATTTCTTGGGCTACTTCCTTAAGCACTCTGGGATGCAGACCATCTAGCCCTGGGGATTTATCTACCTTTAATCCCTTCAATTTACCTAACACCACTTCCCTACTAACATGATTTCACTCAGTTCCTCCATCTCACTGGACCCTCTGTCCCCTACTATTTCTGGAAGATTATTTATGTCCTCCTTAGTGAAGACAGAACCAAAGTAATTATTCAATTGGTCTGCCATGTCCTTGCTCCCCATAATCAATTCACCTGTTTCTGTCTGTAGGGTCCTACACTTGTCTTTACCAGTCTTTTCCTTTTTACATATCTATAAAAGCTTTTACAGTCAGTTTTTATGTTCCCTGCCAGTTTTCTCTCATAATCTTTTTTCCCCTTCCTAATTAAGCCCTTTGTCCTCCTCTGCTGAACTCTGAATTTCTCCCAGTCCTCAGGTGAGCCATTTTTTCTGGCTAATTTGTATGCTTCTTCTTTGGAATTGATACTATCCCTAATTTCTCTTGTCAGCCATGGGTGCACTACCTTCCTTGATTTATTCTTTTGCCAAACTGAGATGAACAATTGTTGTAGTTCATCCATGCAATCTTTAAATGCTTGCCATTGCATGTCCACCATCAATCCTTTAAGTGTCATTTGCCAGTCTATCTTAGCTAATTCACGTCTCATACCTTCAAAGTTACCCCTCTTTAAGTTCAGAACCTTTGTTTCTGAATTAACTATGTCACTCTCCACCTTAATGAAGAATTCCACCATATTATGGTCACTCTTACCCAAGGGGCCTCTCACAACAAGATTGCTAATTAACCCTTCCTCATTGCTCAAAACCCAGTCTAGAATAGCCTGCTCTCTAGTTGGTTCCTCGACATGTTGGTTCAAAAAACCATCCCGCATACATTCCAAGAAATACTCTTCCTCAGCACTTTTACCAATTTGGTTCACCCAATCTACATGTAGATTGAAGTCACCCATTATAACTGCTGTTCCTTTATTGCACACATTTCTAATTTCCTGTTTAATACTATCCCTGACCTCACTACTACTGTTAGGTGGCCTGTACACAACTCCCACCAGCGTTTTCTGCCCCTTAGTGTTATGCAGCTCTACCCGTATCGATTCCACATCTTCCCGGCTTATGTCCTTCCTTTCTATTGCGTTAATCTCCTCTTTAACCAGCAACGCCACCCCACCTCCTTTTCTTTCATGTCTATCCCTCCTGAATATTGAATATCCCTGGACGTTGAGCTCCCATCCTTGGTCACCCTGGAGCCATGTCTCCGTGATCCCAACTATATCATAATCATTAATAACAATCTGCACTTTCAATTCATCCACCTTGTTATGAATGCTCCTGGCATTGACACACAAAGCCTTCAGGCGCTCGTTTACAACTCTCTTAGCCCTTATACAATTATGTTGAAAAGTGGCCCTTTTTGATGCTTGCCCTGGATTTGTCGGCCTGCCACTTTTACTTTTCTCCTTACTACTTTTTGCTTCTACCCTCACTTTACACCCGTCTGTCTCTCTGCACTGGTTCCCATCTCCTTGTTGTGAACTAACCTCCTCTCGCCTAGCCTCTTTAATTTGATTCCCACCCCCCAACCATTCTAGTTTAAAGTCACCTCAGTAGCCCCCATTAATCTCCCTGGCAGGATATTGGTCCCCCTAGGATTCAAGTGCAACCCGTCCTTTTTATACAGGTTACGCCTGTGCCAAAAGAGGTCCCAATGATCCAAAAACTTGAATCCCTGCCTCCTGCTCCAATCCCTCAGCCACGCATTTATCCTCCACCTCATCGCATTCCTACTCTCACTGTCGCGTGACACAGGCAGTAATCCTGAGATTACTACCTTTGCGGTCCTTTTTCTCAACTCCCTTCCTAGCTCCCTATATTCTCCTTTCAGGACCTCTTCCCTTTTCCTACCTATGTCATTGGTACCTATATGTACCACGACCTCTGGCTCCTCACCCTCCCACTTCAGGATATCTTGGACACGATCAGAGATATCCTGGACCCTGGCACCAGAGAGGCAAGCTACCATACGGGTCTCTGGACTGCGTCCACAGAATCGCCTATCTGACCCGCTTACTATCAAGTCCCCTATCACAACTGACCTCCTCTTCCTTTCCCTACCCTTCTGAGCTACAGGGCCGGACTCTGTGCCGGAGGCACGGCCACTGTCGCTTCCCCCGGGTAAGCTGTCCCCCGCAACAGTACTCAAACAGGAGTACTTATTGTCAAGGGGCACTGCCACTGGGGTACTCTCTATTACCTGACTCTTCCCCTTCCCCCTCCTAACCATGACCCACTGGTCTGCCTCCTGTGGCCCCGGTGTGACCACCTGCCTGTAACTCCTCTCTATCAACTCCTCACTCTCCCTGACCAGACGAAGGCCATCGAGCTGCCGCTCCAGTTCCGTAACGCGGTCCCTTAGAAGCTGCATCTCGATGCACCTGGTGCAGATGTGGACGTCTGGGAGGCTTGGAGACTCCAGGGCCTCCCACATCCGACACCGAGAACAACAAACTGCCCTCACACTCATACTGCCCCTCTCCTCAAATAACAACAGAAAATGAATGCCAAACCTTCCTCACTTCGCCCGTTTCCGCCTAAGCCCGGTGAGCCGAAGCCTTTAAGCCTTCACTCTGCTCCCGGATCACTCCGCTGCCCGCAAACTCCGCTGCCCGCTGTATGAGGCTCTATTCCCTTTAAATCTGCCGCGCTGCACTGCCTGCGCAGTCCTGCCTTTCTGAACGCTGATGGAGAAAAAAAACCCGAAAATTTCAAAAATGTCTTCCTCCGCACTCCCGCTCCAACTCTCAGACTTCCTTCTTCTTTTTTATGTGCCCATACAAAAGAATTTGGTGTACTTCCCATTACAAGAATGTGCACCTCAAGTCATTGCTTTCTCAGTGCTTATGTAACCATTGTATGAAATGGAACAGTTAGTCTACAAAATTACAAAAAGTCTAGATAAAAAAATGTCTTTGAGGTCAATAGGTCAATTCTGAGGTCAAAATACGGGCCCTACCACCTCCCTGACACAACCAGCAGTTTATCTTTCAGTATTTATAATTCATTTGAATTGCCATGTTCCAAATTTCTCCATGCAATTTGAAACATTCCCATGCATGCTACTGATGGAAAACTTTCTTACACACATTTCTGAAAGAACAAGGCAAGCAGATGTATCTTGCTAAACTGGACTTATTGGTTCTAACTGAGATTATCAGATTCATCTGATGAAGCTTCAGTCAGACTTGGACATACCCACAAGCACTGTTGAACGTGAACCTCATAGAAATTACAAAGAGACAGATGGTCTCTGTCATTGCACTCCACATAGATTTCATCAGCAGGACATGGTCTTGTTGGGATTGCTCAGAATTATTTTAGGAATTGCCTTTTCTACCCCACAGCGGATCATCTCCGGCACAGAATGGAAAATCCCATTTTCTTCATTGAGGATTCCAGGACCATAGAACGTGCAGAAAAGGAGGAGGCAAAACGTTTGTTGAAAATATAAAACATTTGTTTATTTTTTAATTATGTCAAAGTTTTGCATGCATTTTATTTGTTATTTATTTAATACTTTAGAAAACGTATTTTTTTAATTATTTATTTCAATTTTAATCATTTGCATACCTCTGAACAGCTTTATCACAAGGCAAATCAAAAAGAGGGCATTTGTGTGTCTCTAATTGCCTTTAAGATACCTACGTTGTGGGAGCAGAGCACCACTAAAATTCATCTGCTGCCCCAAACAGTATATGTTTGGCTGAGAAGAAACTGCAGACAATGTGTTTGGGTAACATGCTGGATCTAGCGCTATCCAATTCTCTTCTGGGTGCTCTTCTTGCAAAAGTAAACATAATTAGTGGGAATTTCCTTGGTGGTTGTCCAGCTAAATTTTTTTGTTGTACTTCCAATAAATTTATAAAACTGTAGAAGGAAAGCTCCTTTCCATGTTTCACTTTCTCCATAATGTAATCTGTGAAACACTGGCAAACAGCTGCCAGGAGGTTTGGGAAACTTCTTGTTTGTGTTGCTTTCATGGGATTCCCAGTTTTGCTGGCATTTAAGTGGGGAAATGTAGCCTGTTAGCTTTCTCTGGTTCATGTTTGAAAACAGCTGTGGGGTCACTTGGGTTCAATTAGAGGAAGTGTATGTACCGGGGTCTAAGTTTAAAGTATCCTGCGGAAGATTCTTTCGGCAGTGTTAGATGTCTTCAAAAAAGACAATGAATTCAGGCTCCCTGCTATGATGTGGGTGAAATTTCATCCATTGCAGCTTTCTCTCCATGTGTCCTCTCTCACAAAATTAGTGCGGAATGTCTTTACGTAGCTTAACTGTTGTCAATATTTTTTCTGTTGGATTTACTAAGCGGCATTTTTTCAGGAAGTACCTGGACACCAACTCTTAATCGGCTAAGTGACCAGTCAGGACCTTCCAACAGAATCCATTCATGCCAAAGACAAAACAAAAGCTCTTGCCAAGTATTCTGAGATGAATTGTAGTTCAAAAGACAAGATACTGCTCAGGCCACAGGAGGATGTATTAACAGTAATTAGCAATTATGATTTATACACCACAAATGCAAATCTGAACTCCATCATTCCATAATGCAAGGTAAAGCTTCAAGAGCGTTTGCCCTCCATGAGCACACAGGAAATAAACGTATCAGAAAATGAAGCTAAAACTGTTCATGGTATTGACTGTTGGTAACCTCCCACTTCGAATAAATTGGGGTTGGAGTGTGTGTGGCAGTGCAATTATTGTGAGTATTTAAGTCCTCCGCCATCTCCAATAAAGTATGAAAATCAAAGTCGATACCGGTATGTAAAGTTAATGTGGCTAATTTCCTGTTGATGGATAGATTAGTCATGCTGTGTGTAATTATGGTTACAATGAATGAATAGTGCATGAATACACAGATTTTACACAGTATAAGAGGCAGAAAACTAATTAAAATTAGTGACAGCCAAATTAGTTTGAAATTCCCTACTTCAGCTCTCCAAAAATCAGCCAAAGCTATTAGGATAAAAATAGCTTCTTAATTTTGAATGCATCTGTAAAAATCACCTCCCCTCAAATATTAAAATGACAGGCTACTTCTATGAAAGGCCAATCAATATTATTAACACACACCGTCTCATCACTACTATATTATTAACTGCATTTATCAAAGTAATTTAGATTGACAATTGCAAATAAATTGAAAAGAAGCACAACAAATGAGCAAAATAATTTAAGAAGGATATGTAAGCCATTAACAACTTTGAAAGCAAAAATATACCATCTGAAAAGTTAAGATCTTCACAAGAACTTAAATAAAACTGCACAGAGGTTCTGCTCTGGTTATATGCTACATCGATCAGATATAATTCCCAAATAAGTAATTATTTTAAATGACTTGTTATTAAAAAGTAGGTGAATTAGACCAGGAATTGCCATGATTATCAAAATAAAAGGTCAAGTACAGTAGGTCAAAGATGTAAGAATTTTCTTGCTGTACTAGTGATACAGACTACCTTCATCGGTTTTATACCAGGATATCAAAGTGCAACAGTTTCCCTACAATTGTATTGATGCTGTGATAAAAGTTCCCTAGAATGGTATATTTCAACTTCTTTATGGTGTCCCTTTTGTTTACAAACCCCACAAACAGAAGTTTTAGTGAAATATTAACATTCCTTGTTGCATGAAGATGTTTGAATTAACACTTAAGGGAGATACAGCTAAGACTAATTGACAAGTATTGTCGAGGCTGTTGACCGATGGGAATGATTTTCTTACGGTTTCTCCCTGCCTCTAAGTGCTTTCCAACCATCTTTATCATCTGATTTGAAGTTCCTAGGGCAGATTTAAAATGCCTCCTTTGAGCACTGTGTTGCAAGTTAGGATCTCAAGTTGAAATATTGTTTTTGATGGCTTGATACTGGAGTTGAATTTTATACTGGGAAAGGCCACTTGTGGCATGACTACCAGTAGTACTCAATAATGAGGCTGTGTCACATTTTGATGAACAATGGTTATTTTCTCCTGAATATGGTAACCACATGGGATTAAGCTGAATCAAAGAAAGCATTGCTGTATTGAACAGATCAGTAGCTGTCAAAACACGATGAGGGGAAAAGGCCTGCTGGCTGAGATTTTGAAAAGGCTGTTGCATAGAACTGGGAGTCAGCTTTTCTTAATCCAGGGATGGGTCCAGAAGGAATTGGGTTGGAATGGTAAAGACTGAAGAAAAAGATCAGAGGTGACCCAGTTTGAGTAAATGTTCTTTGGGAGAAACAGACAGAGTAACAACCTCTACCTTATTGAACAATAATGTAATAAATATGCATACAGTGCTTTGGAAGTTTTTTTTCCGCAAACAACAGGAATTCTGTAGATGCTGGAAATTCAAGCAACACACATAAAAGTTGCTGGTGAACTCAGCAGGACGAAAGGTCTCGGCCTGAAACGTCGACTGCACCTCTTCCTAGAGATGCTGCCTGGCCTGCTGCGTTCACCAGCAACTTTTATGTGTGTTCTTTGGAAGTTTTCATGTTTTATTGATTTACAACATTGAATCACGATGGACTAAATTTGGCTTTTTGACACTGATCAACAGTAAAAGACTCTTTCGTATCAAAGTGAAACCAGATCTTTACAAAGGGATCTAAATTAATTACAAATATAAAATACAAAATAATGTATTGCATAGATATTCACACCCTTTTAATAAGACACACCTATTCATCACTGATGTAGCTAATTGGTTTTAAAAGTCACATAATTAGTTAAATGGAGATCTGTTTTTGGAGACCTGTGAGCAATCAAGGTGTTTCAATTAATTGTAGTAAAAATAAACTTGTATCCGGAAGGTCCAACTGCTGTTGATTCAGTATCCTTGCAAAAACATCACCACGAAGACAAAAGAACACTCCCAGTAACTCTGCAAAAAGGTGATTGAAAAGCACGAGTCAGGAGATGGAAACAAAAAAATTTCCAATTTACTGAATATCCCTTGGAGTACAGTTAAGTCAATCATCAAGAAATGGAAAGAATATGCCACAGCTGTAAATCTGCCTAGGGCAAGCCACCCTCAAAAACTGAGTGACCATGCAAGAAGGGGATTAGTGATGGAGGTCACCAAGAGACCTCGTCGTGGCTATCCCTCAAGGTCGAGAATGATGGTCTTCGTTCTGAAGAAGTGGCCCACAGAGTGAAGACGCCTGTGCGTGTATTTGTTTAACGTGTACTTGATGTTGCATTCCAAGAAGCACACGATACTTCACAAATCAACCAGTTGATTCCAATGGCATGGAAATCACAACGATTGGAGTTGATGGATTTGTTGCAGCCTTCATCCACTTTCACAGCCGTTGAGCTTGAAGTAACTTCATCTGCTTGTTCCACCGTTGAGGTCTTGGTTGGATTGTTTTTTGTCAGGGACCTCACCCTCGACCTTACCGCCATGGGTGACCCTACCAAGACGACATTGTTCTTGGGATCACAGGACCACACAAGCTTCTCCACCACGACAAAGTGACAATCCACGGAGAAGACCAAGAGACCTATGACATCTTTGGAGGAGTTACAAGCTTCAATGGCTGAGATGGGAGAGACTGTGCATACAGCAACTGTTGCCCAGGTGCTTCACCAGTCACAGCTTTAAGGGAGAGTAGAAAAACTCTCACGAAAACTTAGTTAGAGTTTACCATGTGGGGGGCTCTGAAGTCAGCTGGAAGAAGGTTCTATGGTCTGATGAAACCAAAATTGGGCTTTTTGACCATACACCACAGATCATCAATAACATACTATCCCTACCATGAAGCATGGTGATGGCTGCATCATGCTGTGGGGATGCTTCACTGCAGCAGGCCCTGGAAGGCTTGTGAAGATAGAGGGTAAAAAGAATGCAGCAAAATTCAGGGAAATCCTGGAGGAAAACCTGATGAAGTCTGCAAGAGAACTGTGACTTGGGAGAAGACTTGCTTTCCAGCAAGACAATGACCCCAAACATAATGCCAAAGCTAAACAGGAATGACTTAAAAACAACAAAGTTAATGTCCTGGAGTGGCCAAGTCAGAGTCCAGACCTCAATCCAATTGAGAAGTTGTAGCTGGACTTGAAAAGGGCTGTTCACTCACTATCTCCATGCAATCTGCAAGAGCGTGAACACTTTTGTAAAGAAGATTGGGGGGAAGATTGCAACGGCCAGATGTGCAAAGCTGATGGAGACCGATCCACACAGACTCGAAGCTGTAATTGCTGCCAAAGGTGCAATTACTAAATACTGACTTGAAGGGGGTGAATACTTAAGCAATCAATTATTTTATGTTTTATATTTGTAATTAATATAGATCACTTTGTAGAGATCTGCTTTCGCTTTGACATGAAAGAGTATTTTTCTGTTGAAAAGCCAAATTAAATCCACCGTGATTCAATATTTTAAAACAATAAAACATGAAAACTTCCAAGGGGAGGGTGAATACTTTTTATGGGCATTGTACCTGAAGTTATGGATGTTCATCCCTCACTAAAGATGTCCATTAAAGAGTGGACAGGTTTCAATAATGTGATCAGGATGATCATGAGAATCGATATGGTGATGTTAATGGAATAGCTATGAACCTGGGTAGATAAGTTTACAAAGTTGATAAAGACAGCAACTTCTGATGCTGTGGACAGAGGTCACTGTAGTCGAGTGAACGCTCTCTCTCATTCTCTTAATGGCGGGGAGAGTTTGCTGCCGATTCTCGAGCTGGAGAATCTTGGAATAAAAGGCGGCGTGGCACACTGTAACATGATAATAGTGACTGCCAGTCTCCCCTTTTGCTGTGAAATGGGTGACATCTCTCTATCCTTTGTAGTGAACGCCTGTGGCATCTCGAAATGACGGATAAACAATGGTCTTTGTTGACTGCAGATCATGGCTTCTCTTTGGGGGCTTTGAAGTTGCTTGGTGGGTGGTAGACGCTGATGCTTTTTGCTGAAATGGGGAGGGGGAGGGGGAGATTGATGCTCGCTGGTGCTTGCACGGGGAGGGGGAGAGGGGGCTTTGGGATTCTAACATTTTTCTGTCGTTCAGTCTTTTGGGGCTCTTCTGTATTTTTTGTGGATCTCTGTGAAGACAGTATTTCAGGTATACTGTATACTTCCTCTGATAATAAACAGAACTATTGAGATTACTAAAAGGCAGAAAAGTGGTGGACTCAGAAGGGTGAAGATGGAGGTTTATATCACTGAAGATAAGAAGTCCCTAGGCTAAAGAAGTAAGGAGGGATGATAAATCAGTGGGTAGCTGTGACTAGCGCAATGAGTCATAGACTATTACAGCACAGAAACAAGCCCTTTGGCCCATCTAGTCCATGCCAACTTGATATTCTGTCTAGTTCCATCTAACTGCACCCAGACCGTATCCTTCCAACCTCTCCTATTCGTGAACCTATTCAAACTTCTCTTAAGTGTTACAATTGAACCCACATCCATTGTTTCCACTAGCAACTCATTTCACACTTGCGCCGTCGTCTGAGTGAAGTTTTGCCCTCAGAGTCCCCGTAAATATTTCAACTTTCACCCTCAACCCATGACCTCTCATTACAATCTCACCCAGCAAGAGGAGAAAAGTCTGGATGTATTCACCCTATCTATACCCTATGAAATGATGTAGGCCTCCATAAGTTAGAGTCATACAGTCCAGAAATAGGGCCTTCTTATTCTCCTTGTACTTTCCTGAATAAAATCCTACCATAATCATAACTCAAGTCCTCAAGTCCTGGTAAAATCCTTGTAAGTTTTCTCTGCACCCTTTCAAGCTTATTGCTATCTTTCCTTTAGATAGGTGATCAGAACTGAACGCAATACTCTAAGTTCTGGTTCACCAACATCTTGTACAACTTCAGCATAAGAGCCTATCGCCTCTCCTCAGTGCCTTGATTTATGAAAGCTCTTCAGTGGTAAAAGCTCTTAAATGGATTTGTTTGCATTTATGTTTACCCGGGAGTTGGACACAGAGTCTATGGAAGTGAGGCAAAGCAGCAAGGAGGTCATGAACTGTGCACAATCTGCAAAGAAGAAAGTGTTTTCTGTCTTGAGGCAAATTAGGGTTCATTAATTCCCAGGACCTGACCACTTGTTCCCTTGACCCCGTGGGAGACTAGTGCAGAAATTGCAGGGGCCCTAACAAAGATAATTAAAATATCCTTAGCCACTTATAAATTGCCTGAGGATTTGAGGATAGCTAATGTTGTTCCATTTTTTAAGAAGGGCTCTAAGAATAAGGCAGGAAACTATAGATCTGTTTCTTTGAAGAAGGAAGACATCTTAGTTCTGGGAAGACATCTCCTTCGTTCAAAGAAAGGGGCTTTCCTTCCTCCACCGTCAATGTTACTCTCAACCACATCTCCTTAATTTTGCACACGTCTGCCCTCACCCCATCCTCCTGCATCCCCACCAGGGATAGGGTTCCTCATGTCCTCTCCTACCACTCCACCAGCTTCTACGTCCAGCGCATAATTCTCTGCAACTTCTGCCATCTCCAATGGGATCTCAAGCATATCTTTCTCTCCCTCCTACTTTCTGCTTTGCTCAGGGATCGCTCCCTATGTGACTCACTTGTCCATTAGTCCCTCCCCACTGATCTCCCTCCTGGCACTTATCCTTGCAATCAGAACAAGTGCTACACCCACCCCTACACCTTCTCCCTCAGGACCCGAAACAGTACTTACAGGTGAGGCGACACTTCACCTGCGAGTCTGTTGGGGTCACCTACTGTATCTGGTGCTCCCACTGTGGCCTCCTGTATACCAGTGAGGCCTGACATAGATTGGGAGACCGCTTCGCTGAGCACTACACTCTGTCCACCAGAAAAAGCGGGTTCTCCAAGTAGCCACCCATTTTGATTCCACTTCCCATACCCATTCTGACATGTCAGTCCATGGCCTCCTCTACTGCCATGATGAGTCCACACTCAGGTTGGAGGAGCAAGATCTTATAATCCGGCTGAGTAGCCTCCAATCTGATGGCATTTACATCAATTTCTCGAACTTCTGGTAATCCCCCACCTTCCTATTCTCCATTCCCACTTCCCTCCCACACCTTCTCTTATCTCCCTCTGGTGGTCCTTCCTGTTCCCTTTCTTCCATGGCCTTCTGTGCTCTCCTATCAGTCCCCCTTCTCCAGCCTTTCTCCTTCACCAATCAGCTTCCCAGCTCCTTTCTTCACCCCTTCCTCTCTCCCAGTTTCACCTATCACCCACTACATTGCATTTCTTCCTCCCCCTTCCCCCACCTTCCTACCCTGATTTCTTACCTTCTTTCTCCAGCCCTGATGAAGAGTCTTGGCCCAAAACATTGACTTGTTTATTCATTTTCATAGATGCTGCCTGGTCTGCTAATTCATCCAGCATTTTTGAGATGTTGCCCACAACCTATAGACTCACTTTCAAGAATTCTTTATCTCATGTTCTCGATATTCATTGCTTATTTATTTATTATTATTATTATTATTATTATTTCTTTCTTTTTCTCTTGTGTTTTCACAATTTGCTGTCTTTTGGACACTAGCTGTCTGCCCTATTGGGTGTGTACTTTCATTGCTTCTATTACAGTTAATGGATTTATTGAATATGCCCGCAAGAAAATTAATCTGAGTTGTATATGGTGACAAATACAGTGTGTACTTTGATAATAAATTTACTTTGAACTTTGAATCGGGGAGATTTGATAGAGGCATGCAAAATTATGAGGGGCAGATAGACATGGTAAATGCAAGCAGGCTTCATTCCACTGAGGTTAGAATCAGAACCAGAGGTCAAGGGTTAGGAGAGAAAAGTAAAATATTTAAGAGAAACATGAAGGGATACTTCTTCAGAATTGGAATCAGAATCAGGTTTATTATCATCGGCAAGTGACGTGAAATTTGTTAACTTAGCAGCAGCAGTTCAATACAATACATAATCGAGCAGAGAGAGAAAAAGAAATAAAACATAATAATAAATAAACAAGTAAATCAATTATGTATATTGAACATATTTTTTAAAAATGTGCAAAAACAGAAATACTGTATGTTAAAAAAGTGAGATAGTGTCCAAAGCTTCAATGTCCATTTAGGAATCGGATGGCAGAGCTGTTCCTGAATCGTTGAGTGTGTGCCTTTAGGCTTCTGTGCCTCGTACTTGATGGTAACAGTGAGAAAAGGGCATGCCCTGGGTGCTGGAGGTCTTTAATAATGGACGCTGCCTTTCTGAGACACCACTCCCTAAAGATGTCCTGGATACTTTGTAGGCTAGTGCCCAAGATGGAGCTGACTAGATTTACAACCACTGCAGCTTCTTTCGGTCCTGTGCAGTAGCCCCTCCAGACGGTGATGCAGCCTGTCAGAACGCTCTCCACGGTACAACTATAGAAGTTTTTGAGTGTATTTGTTGACATGCCAAATCTCTTCAAACTCCTAATAAAGTATAGCCACTGTCTTGCCTTCTTTATGGCTACATCAGTATGTTGGGACCAGGTTAGATCCTCAGAGATCTTGACACCCCAGGAACTTGAAGCTGCTCACTCTCTCCACTTCTGATCCCTCTATGAGGATTGGTATGTGTTCCTTCGTCTTACCCTTCTTGAAGTCCACAATCAGCTCTTTCATCTTACTAACACTGAGTGCCAGGTTGTTGCTGCGGCACCACTCCACTAGCTGGCATATCTCACTCCTGTACGCCCTCTCATCACCACCTGAGATTCTACCAACAATGCTTGTGTTGTCAGAAAATTTGTAGATGGTATTTGAGCTATGACTAGCCACACAGTCATGTGTATACAGAGAGTAGAGCAGTGGGCTAAACACAGACCTCTGAGTTGTGCCAGTGTTGATCGTCAGCGAGGAGGAGATGTTATCACCAATCCACACAGACTGTGGTCTTCCGGTTAGGAAGTCGAGGATCCAATTGCAGAAGGAGGTACAGAGGCCCAGGTTCTGCAGCTTCTTCGTGTATACGAAGTTCCAGCAGAAGTTGTGGATGTGGTTTCAATTTCAACACTTAAGAGAAATTTAGATAGGTACATGGATGGGGATTATGGAGGACTGTGGTCTGAGTACAGGTCAATGTTACTGGGCAGATTAATAGTTCAGCACAGACTAAGTGGGCTAAAGAGCCTGTTTCTGTGCTGTAGTGTTCTATGACTCTGCTTTAATCATTAAATGTGGTTCTTCAGTCTCCTAAGAGCTGAAGAAATTCTGTGAAAAGGAACTAGGAGAGTGTGTTCCTTTCGCAAACACGAGGAAATCTGCAGATGTTGGAATTTCAAGCAACACACCTACCACCTACCACTCCACCAGCCTCCGGGTCCAACATATTATTCTCCGTAACTTCCGCCACCTCCAACGGGATCCCACCACTAAGCACATCTTTCCCTCCCCACCTCTCTCTGTTTTCCGCAGGGATCGCTCCCTACGCCACGCCCTTGTCCATTCGTCCCCCCCATCTCTCCCCATCAATCTCCCTCCTGGCACTTACCCTTATAAGCGGAACAAGTGCTACACATGCCCTTACACTTCCTCCCTCACCACCATTCAGGGCCCCAAACAATCCTTCCAGGTGAGGCGACACTTTACCTGTGAGTCTGCTGGGGTGATATACTGCGTCCGGTGCTCCCGATGTGGCCTTCTATATATTGGTGAGACCCGACGCAGACTGGGAGACCGCTTTGCTGAACACCTACGCTCTGTCCACCAGAGAAAGCAGGATCTCCCAGTGGCCACACATTTTAATTCCACGTCCCATTCCCATTCTGATATGTCTATCCACGGCCTCCTCTACTGTAAAGATGAAGCCACACTCAGGTTGGAGGAACAACACCTTATATTCCGTCTGGGTAGCCTCCAACCTGATGGCATGAACATCGACCTCTAACTTCCGCTAATGCCCCACCTCCCCCTCGTACCCCATCCGTTATTTATTTATATACACACATTCTTTTTCTCTTTCCTTTTTCTCCCTCTGTCTCCCTCACTATACCCCTTGCCCATCTGTTTGGCTCCCCCCCCACTCCTCCTTTTCTTTCTCCCTAGGCCTTCTGTCCCATGATCCTCTCATATCCCTTTTGCCAATCACCTGTCCAGCTTTTGGCTCCATCCCTCCCCCTCCTGTCTTCTCCTATCATTTTGGATCTCCCCCTCCCCCTCCAACTTTCAAATCCCTTACTCACTCTTCCTTCAGTTAGTCCTGACGAAGGGTCTCGGCCTGAAACGTCGACTGCACCTCTTCCTAGAGATGCTGCCTGGCCTGCTGCGTTCACCAGCAACTTTGATGTGTGTTGAATGTATTTCTTTGCCTTGAAGGGGAACCCCTGCTAGAAGTTGCAGAGATTAGCATGGACTGGTTGAGGGAAAGCGGGAGAGAAACTGATGGCTGATAATAGAGGATATATTGCAAATGAACAGCAGTGTAGCATTTATGCAGGGGAGAATGTGAGATACACTAAGGTTATATAAGTGGTGAGATTTCATACATGTCACAAAGATGCAATAACAAATTATACAATATACTTTAATATGTCCATAGACACAATAAACCTGGTTTGCTGTATAAATACAGTTGTAGTCAATATCTGACAGCAGAACCAAATGAAGCAAGACTCTTTGTGAAGAGAAGTTTAGTCCTATCTCACTTTGCATTCATTTCAGATGTTCATAAAGTTTCTAGTCATGGTTTAAAGTTGGTATGTAGTAATTTTGGTCTGACAATTAATCCATAGAATACATCTGCATTATCGACGTGATATGCTAGGATCATAGATCTCTATTCACAGTAGAATGGCTGATTACCTTTGGGAAGAACCAACTCTGAGAAATTATCTTACATAAAGATATTCCTCTGCTTAATTGCTAAAATGATAACTTTGTTTATTATTGTCATATGTAGAGATGTCCAGTAAAATATTTGTCTTGCATACTGGCAAAAACACAAAAACATCAACTATTCATTTCCCTCCATATATACTGACCGACCTACTGAGATCCTCCAGCATTTTTTGTGTACTGCTTCATTCTAGTCTCTCTTGTGTTTCCATTTGTACACCGCCTATACAGATCAATTCATCACAACAGTGCATTGAAGTTGTACGAGGTTAAGAACAATAATAGTATACACCATAAAGTGTAAGAGTTGCAGGTAAAATGCAGTGCAGGTAGACAATAAGGTACAAGAACATAATGAGGTAGATTGTGAGAACATAGAACATAGAAAATCTACAGCACATTACAGGCCCTTCAGCGCACAATGTTGTTCCGACCACGTAACCTACTCTAGAAGATGGAATTTCCCTACTGCATAACCCTTTATTTTTCTAAACTCCATGTACCTATCTAAGAGTCTCTTAAAATACCCTGTTGTATCTGCCTCCACCACTGTCGCTGGCAGTGCATTCCACACACCCACCACACTCTGTGTGAAAAACTTACCTCTGACATCCCCCTTGTACCTACTTCTAAGCACCTTAAAACTATGCCCCTCGTGTTAGCCATTTCAGTCCTGGGAATTCAAAGGACTGGAAATTCAGATTCAGATTTATTTATCATGTGTACATCAAAACATGCAGTGAAATAATTTGCTTGCATTAACAGCCAAAACACCCAAGGGTGTGCTGAATGGCAGGTTGGGGGTGGGAAGGCGCGGCCTGCATTCTAGTGCCGACATAGCATGATAGCCATACTTTGAAGAACAACACAGAGCACAACAAGTAACAAAACAACTGCAGCAAAACAAGCACTGTTCCACCTTCCCAAACACATATATCACAGTCCTGTAACCCCAGAACAGGTTGCCTTCGGCATCCAGCCTCCAAAAGACTCATAGATGTTGGATGTTTGACTGCCCTTGTGAACTTGCATAGATTTGCAGGCTCAGGGCTCAAGCCATTTGGCCTCAGTTACTAGACATCCAATCGGCCTTTGGGCTTTGATCTGGACTTCAATGGACCTCCAGGCTTTGATCTTCGATATCCACCCAACACTTACCAATGATGATGAATGAGTACCTGAACTCCAGGCCTCAAACACCAGACTCACTGATAACAGGAAGTAAACACTAGGCCTTGAACTCCAGTCTTGTCAATTCACATACATAGGAGGCACTGTCTCCTGCCTGCATGGAACTCTGATCCCAGCACACACCGATGACTTACTATCCTTGGGGAACCAACAGCCCTCATCCTCGCTGGTCTACCAGCCCGATATCCAACCACATTTACGCCATTGACCTTTGAATATGGAGCGGAGGCTTAAGCTCTCTAATTCCCCGCATCCCTGTCCCAAAATCCTAACCTGATGCCCAACTCAACCCTTTGTCCCCAAAGCCATCCTATGAACCTAAAAAAAACCTAAAGCATAGCTAATTCTGAGCCATGACTTAAATGGAATGGAAGCAGGACATTGCTGATCTTGAAGGACTGCCTAAGAGGAAGAAGAACCATTATTATAATAATTCCAATTAGTATCTCTGGGTGGTATTAGTTCTTTCAGCAGAGCTTTGTAGTCAATCATATTTGCCTTAATAAAGCTGTCATCTTAGATTGGCCTGGTACTAGCAACTTTATACATCAATACAAAGAGCCAGAACATTGAAGGGTTAATGTCCTTTCCAAGGTGAGTCCTTTATTTCAATCAACTTTCAGGACAGAGTTAGACAGCGAGGAAGGATAACTCAGTATATGAATGAATAGAATACTTTTCTAATAAAGAACTCAGAATAAATCACTCAATGAAGGATCAAGATAAATGATTAATAATAGTTTAAAGTTATCTCAAAATGGCAGGCACGTGTCTAGTGCTATCTCTAAGGTGAATCTCTTCGTGTATTGAGAGAGAGGACACCTCAGTATAATAAGTAAATCAACTCTCACACTGCAGTTAAATTTGGATAAAATCAAAACAAAATCTGTCTCAAAATGCTGCTTGATGTACTGAGTATTTAAATAAATTTCTATTTCAATTTGGGCCAATTTCATGGAGTTCAGAAAATCCAGCAGTGAAGGACATTGGAAGCTCCTTGCCCAGTTAGCTCTGAGTTTCCATAGCACTGGTCAGTGGCCAGGAGTGGAAAGAGCATTTCCCAGAAAAAAATCCACACATGCTTACCAAGAACCAGTAAAGCCACATGAGAGTTTGTCTGTGATATTGCTATCATAAATCTATATCATTGTAATTAAAACCTTTCAAATTGAAATTAAGTTTTGTCAAAATTTTAAATTTTTGCTGTTGATACCAGAAGCATCTCATGAATAATTCTTTTCTCAGAACTTTTCCTGTGGCGGCTTTCTTAAATTTTAAAAGGAAGGTGATTGTAGTGGTTGGAGGTCTATTATCTCGTCCTCAGGATATCACTGCAGGAGTTCCTCAGGGAAGTGTATTAGGACCAAAGATCTTCAGCTGCTTCATCAATGACCTTCCTTCTGCCATAAGGTCAGAAGTGGGGATGTGCGCAGATGACTGTTCTGCTTCATTCGTGACTCCTCAGATAGTGAAGCAGTTCATACCCAAATGAAGCAGGACCTGGACAATATCCAGGGTTGGGCTAACAAGCGGCAAGTAACATTTGAGCCATGCATGCCAGGCAATGACCATCTCCAACAAAAAAGTCTCTAACCATTGTCTCTTAACATTTAGCAGCATCACCATCACTGAATCCCCTACTATCAACATCCTGGGGGTTACCATTGACAGGAAACTGAACTGGTCTAGCCATAAGGTTCGTCCATCGTCGTCGATGAAGACCTCGACACCATTTGTACTTTTTACGAGGTCAAGTTGCTAGCTCGACACTCAACTCAGCACGGATGGAAAGCGTGCAAGGGAGCTGGCTGGATTCAAACTCAGGACCTCTCGCTCCGAAGTCCAGCACTGATGCCATTACGCCATCAGCCAGCTTGATGATAGTGTCGAGACTAGCGTTTAATTTGGATTTAAGTGAGGGAGGGTTGCACAGCGTCAGCCTCACTCTCTCTTCCCAATTCCCATCTGGATCCAGTGACAAGACAAGAGTCGAGATGGCTGGAGATGCGACTAGGCACAGTGGATGACCAGGACATCTTCTGTGTCTTGTCCTGCTCTACATGTTCCATGAAGCTTGTAGAGACCGCCTTCTTGACCGTTGGACCTTCCATTGGTCTCGTCCGCTCAATCCACCGGAGTCTGTCTTCACATGCTGGGATAGACATCTCCCTATCTCACCGAGGGTTTGAGACCCATTGGCTACCCTCACCTGGTTTAGCTGGTTTAGCAGGCTTGTTGAAGCCATTGCACGGGGTGTGGCCGCTGTCGCACGCAAACAGCTATGAAGAGCCACAGGTGAGAGCTGAGTGCCAGGTTGGGACCAAAGGTGGACAAACCATCTTGAAAAGGACACGACATGTTTCCCCACCAGAGGTGCTACCCCTCCCTGACACCCCATACACCATATAAAAACCATGACTACCAGACAAGGTCAAAGGCTAGGAATCCTGCAGCATGTAACTCACCTCCTGACTCCCCAAAGCCTGTCCACCATCTACTAGGCTTAGGTCAGGAGTGTAATGGAATAGTCACCACTCGCCTGGATGAGTGCAGCTCCATCAACACTCAAGAAGCATAACACCATCCAGTACAAGGCAGCCTACTTGATTGGTACCTCTTTCATAAGCATCCAGTCCCTCCACTATTGAAGAACAGTTGCTGTAGTGTGTACTGTCTACAAGATGCACTACAACAATACACCAAAGTTCCTAAGGCAGCATCTTCCAAACCCACAACCACTACCACCTAGATGAAGGACAAGAACAACAGATACCTGGGAACACCACCACTTAGAAATCTCCCTCCAAGTCACTCACCATCCTGACTTGGAAACTTATTGTGGTTCCTTCATTTCACTGGGTCAAACTCAGGGAATTCCCTCCCCAACAGCACTGCGGGTGTACCTATACCCCAGAGACTGCAGCGGTTCAGGAAGGTAGCTCATCACCACCTACTCAAGAGCAACTAGGAATGGGCAATAAATGCTGCTTAGCTGGCAACACCCACATCCTGTAAATGAATAAATAAAAAAAAATCAATTCTCCTCGTCTCCTGTTCAGCCAATCCAGAAAAGTTGGGTTCATAAGATAGTGTAACAGGAGTTTTAAATTTTCTGCAGATTCCAATAACAGTTCCAAGAGATCATTTTTCAATGTATTCATACAATAAAGAAGTGGAAAAGAGCTCTTTGTCCACTGAGCCTCTTGGATTTCTGTTTAGATCATCGCAGTAGGCACTGAATCAATTCTTTGCTCTTTGTTGTCTATGTAGTTACTGCTGGGCAGCAGCTAACCCACATTAAAAGAAGGCAACTTTTACTCATCAGTGTGAAAATCTGGCACATGAGACATGAACATCCTCACAACATGCTGGGCAGGGATAAGTGTAAATCCCATCTGACAGTCATAGTCTGGGAATTCAAACACTTTACTTTAATGTTGATGTCTGAGTGAAACGTGATGGGCAGAATGAGGTGGTGAGTTCAAGTCCTTCTGGAGCAACAAACCAGAAGAAGAATTTCATCTTATTAGAGTGACATTTGTTGTCAAAAGTAAAAAGAAATACATTATTGGTCCCTCATAAATAGCCTTCATGTACCATAGCCAAGAAAACCCATAAAAGTCATGTTGTGCAACACACACAAAATGGGTGAGAAACTCAGCAAGTCAAGCAGCATCTATGGAAGAGAATGAACAGTCGTTCTTTTAGACTGAGATCCTTCATCAGGTCTGGAAAGCAAGAGGTAAGAAGCCACAATAAGAAGGTAAGGGGAGGGCAAGGAAGACAAGCTATAGTAAGTGATAAGTGGGACCAGCTGAAGGAGAAGGTCAGTAGCTGGAGGAAGGGGGTGGTGGGAAGTCAGAAGCTGGAAGAGCATATATGAAAAATGGAAAGGGCTGAAAAAGAAGGAATCTGATAGGAAATGAGAGTCAACAATGGGAAAACGGGAAGGAGTAGGAGCACCAGAGGGGGTTGTTGGGCAAGTGAGGAGAGGAGAAGGTGTGTTACTCTGCTTAGATTATGCCAAAAGGTGCTAATGAGTTGCTGTTGCATTTAAGATATAAATCTCCAAAATTCCTACTGTTCACACTAGTGTGGCAGTTTGTTTGATCCCAAGCTAGGTATCAAAATATTCCTCAGGCATTTTTGTGGAATGCCAATGATAAAAGAAAAATAGAGCAGAAAATTTAAAAGAACTGTGCTAGCTGGAAATCAAACAAGATGTTGGCAGAACTTTAGAGGTTTTTTAACAGCTTCTGTTTTTAATTAAGGGACAGGCAAAGCATCAAAATGGTAATAAGTTCCAAATCCAAAAGAGTTGTCACATTGGATGGAAGCTTCCGAATATGTTGCTGAGAAGTAAGTAAGAAAGCATGAGTTCAATGTGAAGATATTGTTGGGTCTCCATTTATTTTCTGATGCTTAGGGTTGTTCCTGAAGTCAACAATGGAGAGTAGTCTTAATTCCAAGATTTCAATTTATTTTAGAGTGCAACCAAACATGCAATTACTAAACAAACTAAACAAAGAGCTGAGAAACAATGTTACGATGTGTATAGACAAAAGCATAAAGATTGAATCTCTGAAAAATCTATCATATTTATGAAAAAGAAGAAGAAGAAAGCCCTTAACTCAGAGTGGAGTCATCGGGCTCCCATCATGAGGGCGTTTTTTTTAGCAGGCTTTTTTTTTTGTGAGGCTGAGTTGCAAGCTCGACGCTCAACCCAGCACGGATGGAAAGCTGGATTTGAACTCTGGAGCCTTCGCTCCGAGGTCCAGCGCTGATGCCACTGTGCCACCAGCCGGCTAATATTTATGGATAAGATAAATGAAATTTCTTAGATAGGATTGACCAAATTAGTAGGCTACATGCAGTAATTTAAAAAATTACATCACGTGGGTAATGTGTTAATACTTAGCCATTGAGAAATGAGAAAAGTGATAAACTGTTAGTTTAGCATCTATACTGCTTTCTGCCAGTGAAGGTGAATATTACATGAATCTGTCAAAACGTACAAACCTTATAAAATTATTATTAGTAAAAGGCAGTGGCTTCTAACAAAGTGCACTTAGGGAGAATTAACATAAGAAGCTAGTGCAATATAAGAAAATGACATTGTTTTAAAGGTATACAGGGATGCCAGGCAGAGTAGTTGAATGATACTCTTGCGTGATGTGGGAAGCCCAGTTGAATGCAATCTGCATTGAACCATTCCTGAGCCTTCTTCGGCGAAGGCTGACGGGGTTGGTTCTGTGTGAACTGGACCTGGAGGTCACCCTCTCGGCTTACACTGATGACATACTCCTCATGGTGACAGATCCCAGTGACCTGCAGAGGATGCGCAAGTGCCAAGAAGGTTTCTCGGCAGTGTCCTCTGCTAGGATCAACTGTGTGAAATGTTCTGGACTCTTAGTGGGTCAGTGGCAGGTGGACTCCCTGCTGGAGGAGGTGAAAGCTCTTGACTGGAGCACCAGGCATCTCCTCTGTCTGGGAGCCTACCTGAGTCCTTCTGGGGAGATCTGGCTAGCAAACTAACAGGACCTGGGGACGAAAATCATGGCCCGACTGGGGCACTGGTCAGGCCTTCTCAGGGTGCTTTCCTGTTGAGGCAGGGTGGTGGTCATAAACCAGCTGGTGTCCTCTATGTTGTGGAACCGGATGGTCACCTTGGCCCCTCCTGCTCCCTTTGTCGCAAGAATGCAGAGGAAGTTAGTGGACTTCTTCTGGGGTAACCACGGTCGCCACGACGGTCTTGAGTCTCCCAGTGGGAGAGGGCGGACAGTCACTGGTGTGTGTATGTGTGCAACTGGCAGCTCTCCGCCTCAGGACTCCGCAGAGATTCCTGTATGCCGAGCACCCTCTGAGGTGGCACGTGTTGGCAACATTCTTTCTCTGGAGGGACTGTTGTCTTTACGAAGTGATGCGGCTACCACTGGCGGGTGTCAGCCCTGCTGCTTTGCAGAGTGTGGCCGGCTTCTGTCAGGAGTAATGACGGGTTCTGTTGCCTGAGCTTTTGTACACCGTCCAAATGCAATCTACTTACCAAATGACGCTTCAAAAAGTCAAGTTTCCAAATATCATCTCACTTCTTTCCACTAGCAAATTCTCCAGCAACTTTCTTCACACATAAACATTTAGCTAAAAGATTACTTTCAATAAGTGCAATTATTAATTACTACATTATTTTAGGTAACTAACCTTTTGTGCGCTAGTTAAAAAATGTCTGTGCACGCGCACAGCTTAGAGGGAACATAGCTCAGGACCTACTGAGAACATGGTGGAGTCCTGGCCAACCTTTGCCCTACCTCAACTGATGTCAGTGCGGCTCAGGTGTGTGGAACAACTCAGGCTGAGCTGCTTGTCGGGCCCAGTCCCCGCAATCTTATTCGAGAGCTGAGTCCACACGACTTAAGAAGCCTCTCCTCAACACCCACAATCCCATTCAGGTATGCAAGTGGAAGGTACCTGTATAGACCGCTGCTCCACACCCTCCACTTCCTAGCCCTTGTCCACCATCCCGACATGCCATGGCAGTCTGCCTTTCCACCTGGAGGTGAGGGGGGTCCACATTGGAAGTCCCTTTATGAGGGAGTTCTTCCCATGCACCTGGGGGATCTGGGGTGGAGGCTGCTGCATAAACTGGTGCCCTGCAATAAATTCTTTAGCTTGTACACAGATCTCCCAGCTGCATGTCACTTCTGCGGGCTGGAGGAGACCATATACCACATGTACATGGAGTGTGTGAGGCTGCAGCCCCTTTTTGCGTATCTGCGTGGGCTGCTTCTCACCTTCTGGTTGCATTTTAGCACCACCTTATTTATATACGATCTTCCAGGAAGGAGAGGTCATGGAAGGATGAGGATGTCCTTGTCAACTTGCTCCCGGGGCTGGCGAAATCAGCCATCCATGGGTCTTGGAAATGGGTGGCAGGAGGATCTGCACGGGCAGACTGCCTGCCAATGTTTAGGGGGTATGTTCATGCCCGGGTAAATATTGAGAAGGAACATGCACTGTCCACAGTGACCACAGAGGCATTCCAGGACCTTTGGACTCAGCAGGGGGTTATTGCCATCAGTGACAGAGATGGAAATATTTTAGTTTTATGTGTATTGTCTATTTGTAGTGAATTAATTGTGTTAGTCATTGGTTTGTATATATAGCACTTAATTTGTAATTAAGATATTTTGTATTAAAAAAAAGAAGTGTAGCCAACTACAGCTTCCAACAGACTGTGTTACAGAGCTGGAGTCTGAGGGGGTGACAGACAGGACATACAGAGAAGCAGTTGCACCCAAGATGCAGGGTGACAATCAGGAAGGGGAAAGCAGCAAGTGCAGCCTATCCCTGTGGCCATTCCCCTCAACAACAGATGTACAACTTTGGATTCTGTTGAGGGGGATGATCTGGCAGAGGAAAGTCACAGCAGTCAGGTCTCTGGCATTGAGCCTGACTCTGTGACTCAGAATGGAAGGAGTGGGGGAAGAGAAGAGGCGAGCTGTGATGATAGAGTTTTTGTTAGTTAGGAGACAGAAAGGAGGTTCTGTGGATGAGAACAAGAATCCCACATGGTATATTGCCCGGGACATCTCCAATCAAGTCCTCAGCATAATTAAGTGGAAGGATGAGCAGCTAAAGGTCATGGTTCATGTAGGTAGAGTGATGAGGTTCAGGGAGGTAGCTGCTAAGTTAAAGGGCAGGACCTCCAGGGTTGGGATCTCAGGATTGCTACCCTTGCCATGTGCTAGTGAGGCCAGAAATAGGAAATTAATACAGTTCAACACGTAGCTAAGAAGTTGATGGAGAAGGGAAGGCATCAGATTTTTTGGATTAATGGGCTGTTTTCCAGAGAAGGTAGACACTGTTTGTACATGAACTGGAATGGGACTGATATCCCAACAGGAGGGTTTGCTGGCGCTGCTTGGGGTGGGGTGGGTATAAGCTAGAGTTGCAGGGGGATGGGAACCCGAGTGACATATCAGTTAGAGGAGAGATTGTGGAGAAAGATGTTGTTAAGACTTCAGACAAAGTTAGGAATCAAAAGGTTGAGCATGATGTGACTAATGTACTGAGCTGTGAATATTCGTATCTTTAATTGTCGGAAAGAGGTGAGCTTAGGGCATGGATCAACACATGGAATAACAATTTGTAGTTATTAGTGAGACTTGGTTGCAGGAGGGGTTGGACTGGCAGCTCAGTGTTCTGGGGTTCCATTGTTTTAGACACAACAGGGCAGGAAGGATTAAAGGTTGTAGGGGAGGCGTTACTAGTCAGGAAAAATGGCACGGCAGTGCTCAGTTAGGACAGATGGCGAGCTCATCTAGTGAGGCTTTATGGGTGGACATGAGGAATAAGAAAAGTATGACCACTTTAATGGGGCTATATTATAGACCATCCAACAATCTGCGGGGATTAGAGGAACACATTTATAGAGAGATTGCAGATTGTTGCAAGAAATATAAGGCTATTATAGCAGATGATTTAAATTTTCCCATACTGTAAAAGAACTAGCTGGGATAGAATTTATCAAATGTGTTCAGGAAAGTTTCTTCCTTAATCAGTACATAGAAGTCCAAAGGAGTGTGAGATACCTCATTTGATATTAGGGAATGAGACAGGACAGGTGGCAGAAGTTTGTGTAGGGGAACACTTTGCACCTATTGATCATAATGCCATTAGTTTCAAAGTAAATATGGAAATGCATAGGTCTGGTCCACAGTTGAAATTCTAAATTGGGGGAAGGCCAATTTTGATGGTATCAGAAAGGATCTGGTAAGTGCGGATTTGGCAAAGGTGCACTTGTCCTGTCAGAATAAAAGGTAAAGATAACTGGTTTAGGGAACCTCGGTTTTCAAGAGATATTGGGGCTCTGGTTAAAAAAAGGAGATGCATAATAGGTATAGGCAGGTAGGAACAAATGAAGTATCTACGGAGTACTAGAAATGTAAGAGAACACTTAAGAAATAAATCAGGAGGGCTAAAAGAAGGCATGAGGTTACCCTCACAGACAAGGTGAAGGAGAATCCTAAGGGATTCTACAGATATGTTAAGAGAAAAGCATTGCAAGGGACAAAATTAGTCCTCTGGAAGATCAAGATTATAATCAATACATGGAGCCAAAAGAGATGGGGGAGATTTTAAGTGGATTTGTTGCATCTGTATTTACTCAGGAGATGGACACATGGTCAATAGAAATGAGGCAAAGCAGCTGTGAGATCATGGACCCTATACAGAATGCAGAGGAGGAGGTGTTTGCTGTCTTGAGGCAAATTATGGTACATAAATCCCCATGGCCTGACAAGGTGCTCCCTCAGACACCCTGAGGGAGGCAAGTGTAGAAATTACAGGAGCCCTAGCAGAGGTACTTAAATCATCCTTAGCAACAGTTGAGGTACTGGAGGACTGGAGGATAGCCAATATCGTTCCACTGTTTAAGAAAGGTTCTAAAAATAAACCAGGAAATCATTGGCTAGTGAGCTTGGCATCAGTAATGGGAAAGTTTGGAAGGTATTCCAAGGGATTGGATATATGAGTATTTGGATGGAAAAGGGACTGATTAAGAATGGTCAGCATGGCTTTGTGCGTGGTAGGTGGTGTCTGTGGAGTACAGTAGAACAAAGAGATCTGGAACTTCAGGTCCAGAATTGATTGAAAGTGGCAGCACAGGTAGATAGGTCATTAAGAAAGCTTTTGGCACATAGGCCTTCATAAATTAAAGTACAGGAGATGGGACATTATGTTGAAGTTACATAATACATTGGTGAGGCCTAATTTGGAGTACTGTGTGGAATTTAGGTCACTTACCTATGGAAAAGATGTATATAAGTTTGAAAGAGAACAGAGAAAAATTACAAGGACTTTGGCAGGACTAGAGGGCCTGAGTTATATGGAAAGAGTTTATTCCTTGGGATGTAGAAGATTGAGGGGAGATTTGAAAGAGGTATACAAAATTACGAGGGGTATAGATAGGGCAAATGCAAGCAGGTTTTTTTCCACTGAGGTTGGGTAGGACTAGAGGTCATGGAATAAAGGTGAAAGGTGAAAAGTTTGAGGGAAACGAGGGGAAACCACTTCACCTAGAGAACCGTGAGAGTGTGGAATGAGCTGCCAGTGCAATGGATGCATGCGAGCTCGATTTCAATGTTTAAGAGAAGTTTATATAGGCACATGGATAGTAGGGGTCTGGATGGTAGGTGGAAATTGATGGGATAACGCCGTTTAAATGGTTTGGCATGGACTTGATGGGCCGAAGAACCCTTTTCTTTGCTGACTTTTCTATGGCTCTATGACTGTAAGTGCAGATAAGCAAAAAGTGTTAGTGTACAATATACACAGTCCTCAAAGGCAGCAGTTCTCCACTTCTGAAAACCAGGTTCACTGAAGTCAATGAAGCTAACTGCAGAGTACAACATACAGCCACTACCAAATGGCATGCAGCCTTAACTAAGTCTATGTCCTATCAAGTTAGAACCTAATAAATGAGTGATTAGGTCTCAGCTAGAACATCAGAACAAACTAGTGTTTCACACTTCATAGAGTTTGTAAAGGTATTATAAAAAGAACATGGAGAAGATTTGCCATCCCTGTTTTGGCTATTTATTATGCCCTTGACACGTGTTTTGAACCAAATATTGAGATCCTCTGTGAAGGCAGGAGCTGATAGAGCTAAATATCATCAATATGTAGTGTGGACATATAATTACTATATGTATATAAGCTATATTATTAATTTATATTCATTGTGTTTTTTTATTATTGTGTTTTTTTCTGTGCTGCACCAGATCCGGAGTAACAATTATTTCGATTTCCTTTACACTGGTGTAGTGGAAATGACATAAACAATCTTTAATCTTAAACTGATGGTAGTCAATAATGATTTATTCGATATTTTCTGGCAGATATCAAATATCAGTGCCTGGGGAAACTTTGAAAATATATGCTTAATTGTTCTTGGTAATATGAATGATTGTTGAGACCATTGGATTGTTGTTCCTTGTTAGTTATCCCTGGTAAATAATAATGGTGTGGCGGGTCACCCACACGGCAAGCGAATCGGCTCCAGCAGTCGCGGCGAGTCCGCAGCCAACAGCAAGCAAGAGGGCTCTGAGTGCAGGGAAGACCTCGGCCCAGAAGCCGTCGTCACTTCCACCCCGCAAAGAGCGGGGGATACTGGGAGTGGGGCCATAAGCGTGCGCGATTGAAACAGTGAACAGTTCAACCAGACCCTGCCTGACTCAATGTGTTGTTTTCACTTGTTGCATATCAGCACGACTACATTGGTGACCCCGACGGTCCAACGGCATTTGGACCCAGCATGATCGACTCGGCTCTGCAGAATGCAGTTTCCCTTAAGCTGCCAACCTTCTGGACCACTCTACTCCTGGTCTGGTTTGAGCAAGCAGAGGCCCAGTTCCAGATCAGGCAAATTGTCTCAGACACCACCAGGTATTGCTACATGGTGGGTGCCCTCGACCAGGAGGCAGCGGGCCGCGTTATCGACTTTCTGCATCAGCCCCTGGCAACAGACAGATACGAGGCACCCAAGACCCTGTTAACCCGCACATTTGGCCTCTCCCACCGTGAACGGGCCGCGTGGTTACTGCATATGGATGGCCTGGGCGACCGCGCGCCATCAGCCCTGATGAGCGACATGCTAGCATTGGCAGATGGCCATAAGATTGCCTGGTTTTTGAAAATACCTTCTTGGAGCAAATGCCAGAAGACAGCCGTCTCCTGCTAGCGGATGAAGACTTCAGAGACCCACGCAGGGTGACTGCCCGCGCAGATGTGCTTTGGCGCGCCAAACAAAATGTCAGAACCACCATCGAAATTAGTGCTGCTGCACAGCCGAAAGTCCAGCCCTCCCGCACCCCAGCAGCGGAACACATAACACCCACACCAAGGGACGGCACCACTTCTGAGTCTTGGTGTTTTTATCATCAAAGGTGGGGTTCCAGGGCCCGTCGCTGCCGACCACCATGCTCGTTCCAGGGAAACGCCAGGACCAGCCATCGCTGATGACTACAGCGGCTGGTCACCTTGATGGCCTCCTCTACGTTTGGGACAAGCACTCCGGGCGTAGATTCCTGGTGGACAAAGGGCGGAAATCAGTATCCTACCCCCACCTCGAACCATGATACCCAAACTAGAAGAACAGGACCAGAACTTACGACAGCCAACAGCAGCACCATCCGCACCTACAGCACAAGAACCATCCCCTTGCAGATCGGTTCCAGCCGCTTTACGTGGACGTTTACGCTGGCCGCAGTATCACAGCCATTGCTGGGTGCGGACTTCCTCCGCGCACACTGCCTGCTCGTGGATTTGAAGGGACGACGATTGGTTGATGCGAAGATGTTCCAGACTTTCTTCCTCGGTGAGGCCAGGCTACTGGCCCCACACCTGGACTCCGTCACTTATTCCGACAACGAGTTCGCCAGAGTGTTATCGGAGTTCCCATCTATCATCACGCCACAGTTCTCCTCAATAGACCCCAAGCACGGTGTGAAGCACCACATCCCACACAGGGACCTCCCCTTCATGCCTGGGCCCGCAGGCTACTGCCCAACAAGCTCCACCTCGCGAAGGAGGAATTCAAGAAGATGGAGGAGATGGGGATTGTGTGGCGTTCTGACAGCCCGTGGGCCTCCCCACTCCATACGGTGCCCAAGTCTGCGGGAGGGTGGAGACCATGCGGCGACTATAGGAGGCTGAACAACGCACCAGGACCGATTGCTATCCGGTACCACACATCCAACCTGCACGGGGCGCGCATCTTTTTGAAGATTGACCTGGTCCAAGGGTATCATCAGATCCCAGTCCACCCGGACGATGTACCCAAGATGACCCTCATTACCCCCTTTGGCCTGTTCGAGTCCCTCAGGATGCCATTCGGGCTCAAAAACGCGGCACAGACGTTCCAGTGCTTGATGGACGCAGCAGGGCGAGATCTGGACTTTCTGTTCATCTACCTGGATGACATACTGATTGCCAGCTTCTCCCGCCAGGAACATCTAGCACATTTACGCCTGCTCTCCCACCGCCTAAGTGACTACGGCCTGGCTATCAACCCCGCCAAGTGCCAGTTCGGCCCATCCGCCATCGACTTCTTGGGACACCATGGAGCTGTGCCCCTGCCGACAAAAGTTGAAGCCATCCACCAATTCGCCAGACGCAGCACTACTAAAGGCCTGCAGGAATTTGTTGGGATGGTTAACTTTTATCACCATTCCCTGCCCTCAGCAGCCCGGATCATGTGGCCCCTTTTCGGCTTGATGTCCGGCAAGGTCAAGGAGGTCACCTGGACAGAGGAGGTGAGAGCGGCATTTGAACAAGCCAAGAACATACTAGCAAACGCTACACTCCTGGTCTACCCCAGGGTCGACGTCCCCACTGCCCTCACTGTGGATGCCTCCGACGCGGCAGTTGGCAGCGTGCTTGAGCAGCTCATCGAAGGCCAGTGGAAGCCGCTTGCTTTTTTCAGCCGGCACCTACGACCCCTGGAACTTAAGTACAGCGCTTTCAACAGGGAGCTGCTAGCCCTGTACCTTGCCATCTGGCACTTCAGGTATTTCCTGGAAGGGAGGGAGTTCACGGTATTCACAGACCACAAGCCCCTCACTTTCATGTTTGCCAAAGTGTTGGACCTGTGGTCGGGCCGCCAGCAACGCCACCTGTCGTACATCTCGGAGTTTACCACCACGATCAAGCACATCTCCGGGAAGAACAATGTGGTGGCAGATGCGCTGTCACACACCTCCGTCCAATCAGTGTACTCTCTGTCTCCGGGGTGGATTATGCGGCGTTAGCTGAGGCGCAACGGCTGGACAGAGAGATGCCGGGGTACCGAACCACAGTCTCAGGACTCCGCCTCGAAGACATACTCATTGGGCTCGAAGATAATGAGCTCCTTTGTGATGTGTTCACCGGGCAACCTCGGCCCATTGTCCCGACTGCTTGGAGGCGCCGCGTTTTTGACACCTTGCATGGTTTAGCCCACTTTTCCATCCGGGCAACCATCTGACTGATCACAGACAGGTCTGTGTGGGACGACCCATGCAAGCAGGTCGGGCACTGGGCCAGGACATGTACGCACTGTCAAACTTCCAAGATCCAGAGGCATGTGAGGGCCCCACTGCAACCCTTCCAGCCGACACATAGGAGGTTTGAACATGTCTATGTGGACATCGTTGACCCACTGCCGGTTTGGAGAGGAGTGAGATACCTGTTCACATGGTGGACAGGTTCACGAGGTGGCCGGAAGCTATCCCACTCGCTGACACGGCCACAGAGACATGTGCCAGAACCCTGATTACTACCTGGATGGCATGATTCGGACTCCCAGCCCACGGCACTTCAGACAGGGGTGCGCAGTTCACATCGGCTTTGTAGTCTGCGCTGGTACAACTCCTGAGAACCCAGCTCCACCGAACGACTGCTTACCACCCGCAGTCCAACGGCCTGGTGGAACGTTTCCACAGGCACTTGAAGTCAGCCCTGCTGGCACGCCTCCGAGGGCCAGACTGGGTTGACGAACTCCCCTGGGTGCTGCCTGGCATCCGCACGGCACCTAAGGAGGACCTGGCCGCAGGTCAGGTGCCCCGCTCACAGTTCCCGGTGAGTTTGTGCCAGCACCCCCTGGCCAGGAGGACACACCTACGGCGGTCCTGACTAAACTCTGGGAGCGGCTTGGAACACTTGCCTCAGTCCCGACGTCCCATCACAGAACAACACCCTCTTTCGTGCCCAAGGACCTACAACAGAGCAAGTATGTTTTCGTTCGCCGAGGTGTGCACAGACCACCCCTGCAGCGACCATACGAAGGACCTTACAAGGTGGTGCGCGATAATGGGACGACTTGTGTTCTCGACATAGGCGGTCGTGAAGAGACTTTTACCGTTGACTGTCTCAAACCGGTGCATCTAGACGTTGAACGCCCGGTTGCGGTGCCACCCCGACAACGAGGCCGGCCACCTAAAAAACTGACAGTGTGCAGGCTGCGGACTCTGCACTTCCTAGCGCCGATTCTGGGGGGGGTGTCACGTGGCGGCTCACCCATGCGGCAAGCGAACCGGCTCCAGCAGTCGCAGGCGGGTCCGCAGTCAGCGGCAACCGAGAGGGCTCTGAGTGCGGGGTGACCTCGGCCCGGAAGCCGACGTCACTGCTGCCCCACAAACAGCAGGGGATGCTGGGAGCAGGGACTTAAGCGCGTGGGTATTGAAACAGTAAACCAGGGGTCCCCAACCTTTTATGCACTGCAGACTGGTTGATTATTGACAATATTCTTGCGGACTGGCCAACCGAGGGGTGGGGGGGTGTAGGGTTACCAACGGACAAGAATAGCAGTCAGATACGTTGTTTACCCCGAGAAACACTACAATGACCATGAACCCTTGCGCGGGCATGTACGTGCCGATTTCTTTCTACAAATCGTTTTTGGCAATTCTGTCTGGGGCAGGGTGTTAATCATGACCGGAATATAGGTGATAAGTGGCTAATACACTCAATTTTGTTTCTAAAAAGGTTTATCTACTGAATTTAATATTAAAAACACAGTACATATTTTCCTCGCATGAATATAGTGATAAGTCAATTATCAGGGGAGCTTGAAGTAAGTGTTGAACAAACTTCCAGTAGAAGTGGTAGAGGCAGGTTCAATATTGTCAGTTAAAGAAATATTGGATAGGTATATGGACAGGAAAGGAATGGAGGGTTATGGGCTGAGTGCAGGTCGGTGGGACTAGGTGAGAGTAGCGTTCGGCACAGACTACAAGGGCCGAGATGGCCTGTTTCTGTGCTGTAATTGTTATATGGTTATATAAGGCACTTATAAGTCAATAGCATCATAACATTTTAAGTAACGATTGGCTATTAAACACACAGCACATATTTTCCCCATATGAACATATAAAATCATTGCAACACACCAATATTGCTGAATCAGTGGGAGCCCTGGGCTTGTTTTCCTGCAACAAGACGGTCCTATCGAGGGGTGATGGGAGACAGCGATACTCGAAGGGGGGTCCTCATGTCCAGTCTATTCCACAATTTAGTTTTCATTGCATTCATTGTAGAGATATGTTGGAAGTGGAAGCAACATTTTCAGTGCTTTCGTGGCTAACTCAGGATATTTAGCCTTGACTTTGATCCAGAATGCCGGCAGAGTTGTTATGTCAAACATGCTTCTCAGCCCGCTGTCAGTTGCAAGCTCGAGGAGTTGATCTCCTTCCTGCGCTGACATGGATGACGCGTGTGTAATAACCTTGCGTGCCTTCAAGCTCAACAGAGGGCGTGACAGGAAATGGGGAGAGGTGCAGCTGACTCATATCGCCAAATCATATCGTTTCCTCGCAGTCTGGTAGCACATGCTTTGTGGCCTGGTACCGGTCCGCGGCCGGGTGGTTGGGGACCGCTGCAGTAAACAGTTCAACCGAACCCTGCCGGACTCAGTGTATTGCTTTCACTCATTGCGTATCAGCGCGACCACAATGGACACTTTCCTTCAACAGCCTTTTCACTTGTAGAGCTGTCATAATCATGTTACAATAGGAAATGACAGCATATTGACCACAGGTTATGTGATTTAGGGAGAACTTGGAGTGTTTTACATTGTAGAAGAGGAACATTGTTCAAAATTGTGCTCCACAGCCATTTACACCCATACCACACATGATTGCAGTAACAATATCGGCAACCACCTATGTCAAACATAGCTCATGAACATCCTGTCTGCAAAGAGACAAATCCAATGCAACTAATCACTGCATCATCAGCTTATTTTTAATCATCATCAAGCTGATGGAAGAGGCGATCAACAGTGCTGTCGATAAGCTGCTCAGTGGTGCTAGGTTTGGACTATGCCAGGATTACTCTACTCTGTGCCTTACTACAGACTTGGACAGAAGAGCTGAAGCCCTGGGGAAAGGTGAGAGTGATTGCTTTTGAATTTGAAACAGCATGTAATCAAGTATGATATCAATGAATTCTCATAAAATCAAAGACAATGGGATTCAATGGAAAAAAAATTTGTTTCCAGCCATCAAAACATCTTTACCTGTTGATTAAACAGGTCATAAAAATAAAGAGATGAAGACATGCTTCAAGTTTTCACTATCATAGTTTGTCTTAACAAATATGCCAATTTTGTAAAGTATGTCTTCCAGCTCATATTTTTCCTGGACTTACATAAGTATTTATTTATATATATAATTTCTATGTTTATATGTTACATCTGATGTACTTCATAATATTTAGAGCCAGAAGTAAAAACAACAATAACAGTGCTGCAATATTACATGACAAATAGTTCAACATTTCTGATATATGCAGTGTCAGGAAGAGGAAGAACTTAAGGGATATGTGTGTGTGTGTGTGTGTGTATGTGTCTGTGTGTGTGTATGTGTGTCTATATGTGTGTGTGCATGTGTGTCTGTGTGTATGTGTGTGTGTATATGTGTGTGTATGTGTGTGTGTGTGTGTGTGTGTGTGTGTGTGTGTGTATATATGTGTGTGTGTGTCTGTGTATGAGTATGTTTGTGTGTGAGTATGTATGTGTGTGTGTGTGTGTGTGTGTGTGTGTGTGTGTGTGTGTGTGTGTGTGCATGTCTATGTATATAGATTTCAAAAGGTATAGTACATTTCTCTTAGGTGTTCTCTAACTACTAGAAATCCCCAATTTGGATCATAAAACTGAATTTCTTTGCTTGGAGTTTACTGGTGGTGGGGCCAGGGGAGGTGGTTTATGAGGAGGTATTACTATTAGCAAAAATACATGCTAAAAGACAATAATGGAAGAGATAGAATTAAGGGTTTGAAAACCTGTGAACACCACCGGTAAGGGGACGTGAAAGAAATGATTGGTTCAGACATCCGATAGCAGTAAGGATAAAGCTGTTCTCGTGTCTGGTTGTTCAGGCCTTTAAGCTCCTGTATCCTCTCCACGAAGACAGAAGAGGCATGACTAGGGTGGAAGGTATCTTTAATGATATTGTTAGCTTTTCTGATGCAATGTACTGTAAAGGTGGACTGCGTGGGAAGAATTTATGAGCCTATAATAGACTGGGCACTGTTTGCCACTCTCTATAGGTTCTGCCAGTCCAAGGCAGTGTAGTTACCATACCAGACTGAGGTGTAACCTTCAAGATATTTTCTATAATGCCTCTGTAGAAGATCAAGAGAAGGATATTGGAGGAGAGAACTGGCACATCCTCAATACAGGCTAGGAGAAATCTGACAGCAGTGCAGGTGAATAGGTTGTGATGTAGAATAGGAGACACAGGATGTCAGTGGTCAGGAGAATTCTGGTAGAGCGGGCAGACAACAGTACGGTGTTGCAGAATGATGGTGTCTGAGAAGAAGATTGTGGTCAGGAATTCCATCAGTTTTTGATAGGGAGCAGACAATGCTTGTAGAGAAAGTAGGCCGTTTGTGAATGACCCTTTTCAAGTAGTGGGTTACTGCAAAGCTGTTTATTTTCCCAGAGGGGTATATGGGGTGTCAGGGAGGGGTAGCACCACTGGTGGGGGAACATGTCGCGTCCTTTTCAGGGTGGTTAGTCCACCTTTGGTCCCCACCTGGCACTCAGCTCTCACCTGTGGCTCTCCGTTGCTGTTTGCATGTGACAGCGGCCACACCCCGGGCAACGGCTTCGACAAGCCGGCTAAACCAGGTGAGGGTAGCCGACGGGTCTCAAACCCTCGGTGAGATAGGGAGTTGTCTATCCCAGCATGTAAAGACAGACTCCGGCAGATAGAGTGGACAAGACCAATGGAAGGTCCAACGGTCAAGAAGGCGGTCTCTGCAAGCATTGTGGAACGTGTAGAGCAGGACAAGACACAGAAGATGTCCTGGTCATCCACTGCGCTTAGTCCATCTCCAGCCGTCTAGACTCTGTCTTGCCACTGGATCCAGATGGGAATTGGGAAGAGAGAGTGAGGTTGACGCTGCGCAACTCTCCCTCACTTAAATACAAATCACGCACTAGTCTCGACACCATCATTATGGTGTTGAGGTCCTCATCGACGTCAACGATGGACGAACAACATTTTCCCAGAAAAGGAACTCCTCTGTTTCGTAACCTATAAACTATGCCTAATGGATCCCTGGGACTTACCTCATGGATCCAGTTTTACTCACTTCCATTCAACTGCTCCATTCCCCAAACCTTGGGAAAACCTATAATTAGAAATAAACTCAAGGACATTTATCAGCATACCACCATTTTCAACATTTTTTTCCCCTGAGTATTTCTGGCAAGAACGGCATTTATTGCCCATCCCTAATTGTCTTGGTAGGGATAATGGTAAGCCACCTCCTTGAGCTGCCATAATTCATCTTGTACTTCCAATAGTACTCCTGGGTAGGGAGTTTCAGAATTTAGGCCCAGCAATGATGAAGAACTGACATTGATAGGATGCAGAACTGGGCTGAGAGGTGGCAGGTGGAGTTCAATTCAACAGATTGTGAAGTGATTCACCTTGGAAGGTCGAACTTGAAAGCAGAGTTCAAGGTTCATGGCATGTGGAGGAATAGAGGGATCTTGAGATCCATGTCTACAGATCCCTCAAAGTTGTTCTGTAAGTTGATAGGGTAGTTAAGAAAGCCTATGGTATTTGGTTTTCATTACCTAGGTGATTGAGTTCAAAAGTCATGTGGTAACCTTATAGTTCCATAAAACACACTTGGAGTGTTCAGTTCTGGTCTCATTATAAGAAGGATGTGGAAACTTTACAGAAGGTGCAGAGGAGATTTACCATGTTGCTGCCTGGATTAGAGAACATGTCTTATGAGGAAGAATTGAGCCAGCCAGGGCTTTTGGCTTTGGAGCAAAAGAGGACGATTTAAGTGTTTAAGATAAAAAGAGGCATAGATAGGATGGACAGCCAGTGCCTTTTTTCCCAGGGCAGAAATGGCTAACATGGGCATAACTTTAAGGTGATTGGAAGAAAGTACAGAGGAGATGTCAGAGGCAGGCTTTTTTACACAGAGAGTGGTGGATGCATGAAATGCATTGCATTAAGGACATTTAAGAGACTCTTAGATAGATGCATGGATGAAAGAAAAATGGAGGGCTATGTGGGAAGGAAGAGTTAGCTTGATCTTGAAGCAGGTTAACATTGTGGGCGATAGAGCCTGTACAGTGTTGTACTGTTCAATATTCTATGTTCTAACTGCCAATATAATTTCAAGTCCATTGTTGATGTTCCCGTATTCCAGCTGCCATTGTCCTTCTGGATGGTGATCATGTGTTTTGGAATGGTTTCAGAGTCATCTGAGTAAGTAACCGCCATGCATTTTGCATACAGTATCCAGTGTATGCCACAGATTGAGGAATGAAAGTTTATGGAGTGCCTGTTAATCAGGCTGTCTTTTGAGCTTCTTGAGCTATTGAGTCTGCATTCATCCTGGTAAGTTGTAAATTTCATGCTGCTAACTTGTGTCTTGGTATGTCTAGAGTGAGTCACTCATCACAGCTTAGCCAGCGTCCAATTTACTCTTGTGCTTGATCCAGGTATGTTTCTGATCAATGGGATGTCTAGGATATCAATGGTGGAGACCTGTAAATAGTAATCCATTGAATATCAAGGTATGCGATTAGGTTGGACTTGATCTTTGCCTGCCACTTGAATGGTATGAATGTTGCTTGCCACTTAACATTCCATACACCATTTTTCTTCCAATGTGAAATATATTAATTACTATTTATGAGATTTCTCACATCACCATGGAAATTCAACCAGTCAGTACTAAATCTATTACCCTTGTATCTGTGGCGCGATTTCCAGTGTTATTTAGGAGAATGCCAATGTCTGCTCTATGCTCATTTTGGAGTATTACAAGGGAACTTGAATGAGGTTGCCCTGGGAGCAATCAGTATTGAATAGTCCTGGGCCAATATGATCTTCACAGCTGTGCTGGACTATGACATTTACAAGGTAAACCTACCTTCATCTCTCTCCACTTCTAGTCTCACTCTCAACCCCCAAACTTCACATTTATCCAAATCAAGGCTCCAATGTTTCCCCCTTCTGCTTCAAAGGTCCCTCACCTGATCACTAAATCTGTCCCTTCACCATTCAACTGGTTTGGCTCTTGCTAGATCATAACCAGTACACGCCCCCATGTACTGTGCTACAGGTCCAATGAGGCCTTTAGGTACCAACTATCCTCACTTTCCATGAACCCAGCTTCTGAGAGGCACATTTTAGTGCCCAAATTAGGCACTAACCAAAAGATTATAGCAGAGCCCATCTCTGTGGGTGCTGATAAAGATTTCACTAATAGCCTGATATTGTAGGTAAGTATTATAATAGTTAAATAATCAACCAGCCTCCCAAGAGATGATTGGTTATTCTCTTTTCTCCTTCACCTCTAATCCCTTACCTTCTCTTTTAATTAAAAAAAGTTTGAGGCGGTCTGTCTCCTTTTCTAAATTTTTCATTGACATTATCACAATCCACCCATTTTCGAGATTTAAGATTCAGCCCTTGATCTGTCGAATCTAGTAGGATAATCGATAAAATATCAGGTCAGTTTATGTCACAAAAAGATCATGCTAACACACTCAAAAACTTCCATAGTTGTACTGTGGAGAGCGTTCTGACAGGCTGCATCTCTGTCTGGTATGGAGGGGCTACTGCACAGGACTGAAAGAAGCTTCAGAGGGTTGTAAATCTAGTCAGCTCCATCTTGGGCACTAGCCTACGAAGTATCCAGGACATCTTCAGGGAGAGGTGTCTCAGAAAGGCAGCGTCCATTGTTAAGGACATCCAGCACCCAGGGCATGCCCTTTTCTCACTGTTACCATCAGGCAGGAGATACAGAAGCCTGAAGGCACACACTCAGTGATTCAGGAACAGCTTCTTCCCCTCTGCCATCCAATTCCTGAATGGACATTGAAGCTTTGGACACTACAGCACTTTTTTTTAATATAGAGTATTTCTGTTTTTCCACATTCTTTTAAATCTATTCAACATATGTAATTGATTTACTTGTTCATTTATTATTATGTTTCATTTTATTTATTTTTTTCTCTCTGCTAGATTACGTATTGCATTGAACTGCTGTTGCTAAGTTAACAAATTTCACGTCACATGCCGGTGATAATAAACCTGATTCTGATTCTGTTGAAGAACTCATGATCTCATCCCCTCTTGTAGTAAGGAGTCAGCATAATTGTCAATGGAAAATCTTGACGTAAAGCCTATTGCGCAGTGAGTGTAAGATTAGGTCACTTGTTGAGTTTTAATCACATTTATTTACAGAGGCTTTTCTCATAACACCTGTCACCGGATTTAATCTCCATCTGGAGCTATAAATGTAGATGAAGTTAGTGTCTGTTACATTGCATATTTTCAACTGAAATAATTAAATAAAGTACTGTATTCAATCTTGCAGCAGTGCCGAAAAGGTTCTTAACTTCTAATCTATCCTCACATTATATCATCCCAAGCTGCTGATGTTAGTCAATTTATTGTTTCTAGCCTCTGACTATTTTCAATGATTTAAAACTAAGTTTTAATGCCATAAGTAACTACACCTAATTTTAACCCCATCTGCCCACTGGGAGCAAGATGACACTTGGCTAAAATGGTGGGTGTACACTTCCCACTGAAATTTGAACTTTTTCATTCACACTGGTGGGTTTTTGGCAGCACTGGTGGGAGACGAGAGAAGGGGAGGAGGAGGAAGAGTGTGGTACCTTGCTCATGTCAGCACACGTGCCTAATTCCTCAAAATGTAAGACTGGTAGATTAATCTTCAGCTAACAATGGTTGAACACAAGTGACAATGTAAGGGGGGGTGTAGGGGAGATATGTTATACAGCCAAAACCTTAGCAATAGAAACATTCCCATTCAGAATTCCAAAATCAGGGATATTTTATTCATCCATCAGGAGCAGATTCAAAATGAAACCTCACTTATCAATTAATGCTTCCATCAAACAAGGGCTGAAGTCTAGACTCGAGTGCGAAGGAGTTCATTTATCTCCATAATACATACAATTCCTATAAAGTATAGTAAGTTCATTAGTCTAGTTCTTGTTCTGTTCCATTCTTGGATCACAGGCTTATGTTTTGTTTATTTCATATTTTATACATTGAGATCAAGCCTTACATACAATACAGTGACAGAAAAATGTCACAGTGTGATTTATGATTCAGTTGTTAAGTCGAATCTGACTCTTTGTGACCTCATGGACCATAGGGTCCAGAGGGTTTTCATAGCAAGATATGGAAGTAGATTGCCAGGCCTTTCTTCCATGCAGATACTGTTGCTGCCCAGGTTGGGACCCGGCTGGGTCTGAACTCAGGACCATCTGCCTTGAAGTCCAGTGCTGATGCCACTACACCACCAGCCAGCCCGTGTTTTATGATAGCTGTTGAATTTAAACACATCCCTTATGTTGATTTTCATGAACACATGAGTGCTGTGATATATTTTTTGCAAATTTTGTATCAGTATAATGGAATAGTTATGTGACCCTGCAACTTTACTGCAACTCAGTTTTGTTATGTATACCAATAAACAATTATTGCATATTCTGGAGAATTATTATTTATTTTTCATATATAAAATACACCACTCTGAACTTATTCAAAGGCTTCAAACTTTAGGCTCTAGGCCATGGCATCTATTGTCACGCAATAGTTATTGCTAATCACTCTTGGAATATTCTTTCTAATTTGTGGTATGAAGGTCATTCAAGCAGGCTTGTGATTACTCTAAATTAATTTTTCAGGTTTTCGACACAGTGATTTCATCTGCAGGAAGAACATGCATCAAGCCGGCATTGAAGAGGTGATATGTGCCAGTTTCATGCAGGGGTAAAGGGTGTCGTGAGCCATAGAGTGCAATTTCATGACTACCTATGTGCATTTCTGGTGGAACTGGTTTAAAGTAAATACTCTCACTAAGAAACATTGGTGTTAAGGTGGCAGAACACCAGCTGAGCAGATTCTCAATGACCATTAAAGACTCATTCTTATATTGAAGCATGGGCTCTAAATGATTCTCATTTATGTTGCTTCTACATGTATAGGGGTACCTCAATGCATACCTAAGGGGCCCTGCGTTAATGATTCCCAGGCAACAATATGTATACCAAGATTTGACAATCACAGTTAACAACTTTTTTTTCAGAGAAGGACTATCACATCAAATGAAAAGACATTGCACTATGCAACAACATTTTTGGTCCAACTTTTTTTTTCACAGCAAGCGATATTTTTCATCCCTTCTTGTTTTTCATCTGATTAGGGTCTTTGCTGAATAAATTCCAAACAGGCAGTACGCTGGTCACCCCTTTATTATCTCAGTTGCCTTTCTGCCTATGACACAAAGAAGGCAAGAACAAAATTGATTCTCAAAAGTTGTTAAGACTTATTGAAGACTCATGTTGAAATTCATACTGTTTTTCAGTATGAAGATTTCTGGTACATTGGGGTAATGGAGGAGACTAGAAAGCACTATTAAGAGTTTTATTGCCAAAATACACAGTGAGTTCCCAACCAGGCCATTTTAAGGATCAAGATAATTCAGCAATATATGTAAGATTTCAGGAGGATACTAACACAACAACCCATGATTTCTGCTTATAAGCCAGCTCAAGTGTGAATTAACTAATTTGTGATAGCAATGTGCTAATGTCACTGCTATTGCAAATTAACTGTTTTCTAAATATGGTAACAGAATTTTTGCTGCCTCACACTTGCTTTCATTGTTTTTCTTAATCCAGTAGATTTTGTTTCATTTCTGCTTTTACCATTCTGGAAAGTTCCCCACTTCTAGTAACACCCTTAAATTCCTTTCCAAGATTGTTTAGTGGCATTTCCTGCACACAAGTATAAAGTTTGTTACTGCCCGTTATGGTGCTGACAATTAGAGCAGCAATGAAGGTCCTCCACTTCTGATGGTGTCCAGGGCTTCCTTCATCATGTCAGTAGCTTCTGCTTGGTTTTCACTGGTGTCAGTCATGCAAGTCCCATGTGGAGACTCAGGAATACCATCGCACTCAGATGTAGAAGGATTCTTCATTTCTGTTTCCGTAACAGTTTTCTTTGATCCGTCAGGATTGTTAGCCCTGAGCTGAACCCCTGAAACTGGAGGACCAGTGGATCGCTCTTAGTCTGGCCTTTAGCCTTTGATCTGTTTGGCTTGGGTGACCCTACCAAGAGCCAAAAAATAAAGCCCTGACTCCAGCCAACATAGCTCTCCAGGTCACTGAGACTCCAGACCATGACATGTTTGAGGTCCTCTTGGGGGACAAGTGTAAAGGAGAACAAATTTTTGTTACTCTGGATCCAATCCAGCACAAAAAAAAACATGAAAGATAAAGAAAACAATAAATATGAATACATAAGATAGCTTCTCTAAGTAGATTGTTGGTATGTCCATAGAGTGATGCTAGGCTGTACATTAGGTGACTGACAGGAAATAATAGAGTAGTGGTGGATTTAGTGGGTGGAGGTGTTGATCAGCTTTACTGCTTGGAGAAAGTGACTGTTTTTGAGTCTGGTGTTCCTGGTGTGGATGCTACGTAGCCTCCTCTCCGATGGAAGTGGAGCAAACAGTCCATGAACAGGTTGGGTGGAATCATTCATGAGGTTACTGGCCCTTTTCCAGTACCTTTCTGTATATAGGTCCTTGGTGGTAAGTGGGCTGGTGTTGGTGAAGTGTTGAGCAGTTTTAATTACCCATTGTTCTGCCTTCCTGTCCCTTGCAGTGCATTCTCTGTACCAAGCAGTGATGTAGCTTGTCAGGGTGCTCTCTACTGCGCATCTGTAGAATGACATGAGAATCTCTTCAGAAAACAGAGGCACTGATGTTTTTGCTTGACTGTGTAGGGTATGTTCCAGGACGATGAAAGATTGTGCACTCCCATGAGTCTGAAACTGTTTTCAGTGCCGCTGATGTCAGTGGCATGAGTTCTCCTGAAGTCAGAAACCATCTCCTTTGTGTTGTTGACATTAAAGAAGTTGTTATTTGCCTTGCACCAGGCCTCGAGCTCTTTCACCTCCTCTCTGTAAAATGCTTCAACGTAGTTGGGGGATGAGGACCACCACTGTCGTGCCATCGGTGGATTTGACAATATGATTACTCTGGTGTTTGGCTGGACAGTAGTGGGCTCAGCACACAGCCCAGGGGGGCACCTGTGTTGAGGATAATGGGGTGGGAGGAGCAGTTATGCATCCTGACTATATGAGGTCCAGCACGCTGTTGCACAGTGGTATATTTAAACGAAGGAATAGCAGTTTGTTCACCAAGCTCTGTAGGACAGTAGTATTAAATTGCTAAACAAAGTACAGAAACAGTGTTCTGACAGCATTCCCCTGCCTTGAGGAACCCCTCTACCTTTTACGAGGGGTGATTGATAAGTTCGTGGCCTAGGGTAAACCGAGTCCATTCTAGAAAAACTAGCACATTTATTTTTCCTACATCTACACACTTAGTCCAGCGGTCGTGGAGCATACGGATTCCTTCTTTGTAGAAGTCAGCGTCTTGGACCTCCAGAAAGTGGTCCACAGCAGGGGTGATTGATAAGTTCGTGGCCTAAGGTAGAAGGAGATGAGAAGAACCTTTCTGCATTTTCACTCAAAGAGTTGAACTGCACGTGAATGTAACGAGAGCTGTATAACTTATCTCCTTCTAGCTATGGCCACGACCTTATCAATCATCCCTGCTGTGGACCACCTGGAGGTCCAAGACGCTCTCGTTACATGCACGTGCAGTTCAACTCTTTGAGTGGTAATGCAGGAAGTTTGAAGTTAATAACTCATCTCCTTCTACCTTAGGCCACAAACTTATGAATCACCCCTGCTGTGGACCACTTCTACAAAGAAGGGATCCGTATGCTCCACGACCACTGGACTAAGTGTGGACATGTAGGAGGGGACAATGTTGAAAAATCAATGTGCTAGGTTTTCTAAAATTGACTCCTTCTACCTTAGGCCACAAACTTATCAATCAGCCCTCGTAGGTTGCTTGTTGGAATTTACAGATGAAATTCCACAGAGGAGACCTGGTGGAGGTGGGCTCAGCAAACTGCTTCTACCATAAGACAGTAGTGGAAGACAATGCACTGGGTTTCTAATGTATCCAAGCAGCATTGCCATAAAATACTGTTCCCACACTATTGAGAAATCCTCTCATAAGTATAACATCAGTAGCAAATAGAAATTGAAGCTTCAGCCGAAACTGGGGCAATGCTATTTGTGCAAGTATTCCTAGCTCTCTAGAGGAAGCCTGTCACCATCTGTTTCCCATTCATTCCTTTCCCATCCCAGCCCTTCAGTCATCATTCCCCTTGTCCAAACCCCAGTACCCCTGTTGAACTGTAGACCTGTCGCTCACTCGCTCGCGGGTGTCCATTCCCTAATCTCTTCTTCACAAGCTCCTATCCCCTGATCTAATTTTCATTCTTCTTCTTGAGCCCTGAGCTACCTGAGCCACGTTTATTCTTAACACATTCTGATTTTGTTGAATGCTGCAACGCAGTCAAAACTCCAACTGGGGATTTTATCTATGCACTAGAAACAAAAATAAAAAGCCACAACTGACTGAAAGATAGACTGAAATTATTTGGTTGTTCAATGTGCAATTGGAAATCCTTCACCCCCTGAAAATGTTGGCAGTGTTGAGAAAGCCTACAGTGGTATGCAAAAGTTTGGGCACTCCTGGTCAAAATTTCTGTTACTCTGAATAGCTAAGCAAGTAAAAGATGAATTGATTTCCAAAAGACAAAGTTAAAGGTGACATATTTCTTTAATATTTTAAGCAAGATTACTCTTTTATTTCCATCTTTTGCAGTTTCAAAGTAACAAAAAAGGAAGAAGGCCCACAGCAAGAGTTTGGACACCCTGCATGGCAGTACTTAGTAACACCCCCTTTGGCAAGTATCACAGCATGTAAACGCTTTCTGTAGCCAGCTAAGAGTCTTTCATTTCTTGTTTGGGGGATTTTCCCCATTCTTCCTTGCAGAAGGCTTCTAGTTCTGTGAGATTCTTGGGCCATCTTGCATACACTGCTCTTTTGGAGGTCTATCCACAGATTCTCGATGATGTTTAGATCGGGGGACTGTGAAGGCTATGGCAAAACCTTCAGCTTGTGCGTCTTGAGGTAATCCATTGTGGATTTTGAGGTGTGTTTAGGATCATTATCCTGTTGTAGAAGCCATCCTCTTTTCACCTTCGGCTTTTTTACAGACGGTGTGATGTTTGTTTCCAGAATTTGCTGGTATTTAATGGAATTCATTCTTCCCTCTACCAGTAAATGTTCCTCATGCCATTGGCTGCAACACAAGCCCAAAGAATGATTGATCCACCCCCATGCTTAACAGTTGGAGAGGGGTTCTTTTCATGAAATTCTGCACCCTTTTTCCCCTCCAAACATACCTTCGCTTATTGCAGCCAAAAAGTTCAATTCAAAAGGTTTAAAGGAACATCTGTTGCAAGGACGTGGCTGGGGATGAACCCAGATGCAGGACAAAGGCACTGAGGCGGAGTCGTGAGGCGTTAACACCACTGCAAACAGGGAACCGGTATCCAGGAGAGTCTTTACGCAGAGACAAGGGTCACGTAGAGTATCCAGGAAACGATGCGGATCTTAGAACTGACAGTCCTCAGGAATCAGGTTTACTGACACGAGAGTTGACCAACAAACTGGCAGCTCCTTGTTGTGATCACAGGGTCTTTATCCTGCATTTCCTGATGGGAAGCAGGTGTGTGTAGTTAGTGGAACCTGGGAATGATTGGAAATTCAACAAGGGGATTGAGGCCCAATTCCTGAGGTATCCAGCAAGGTGGGGGATTGCCAGAAGGGACCATGACAGTATCCCTCCCTCAATGGGTGTCTCCAGGTGATTGTCCAGGCCTGCCTGGATGGTTCTAATGAAATTCCTGGATGAGGGAAGGGTCTAGGATGATGGAGCGGGGTACCCAGGAACGCTGTTCTGGACCGTACCCTTCCCAGTCTACCAGGTATTGGAGACCCCTGCCCCGACGGCGCACATCCAGTAGTTGTCGGACGGTGTATGCCAGATGGTTGTCGATGATACGGGCAGGTGGGGGAGTCTCAGCCGGGGGACACAGGGGGCTGACGGAAACTGGCTTTAACTGGAAAACATGAAAAGTCAGGTGGATGCGCATAGATCTTTGCAGTTTTAGGCGGACCACTGCGGGATTGATAACACGTTCGACGTTAAATGGGCCCAGGAAGTGAGGGGCGAGTTTCCTATGCTCGTTCTTGAGCGGGATGTCCTTGGATGAAAGCCACACCATCTGCCCAGGTTGGTACTCAGGCGCCGGAGTCAGGTGTCAGTCAGCCGTCTTCTTATTGCGATTTGCTGATCTGAGTAGGGCCGTGCGTGTTTCCTCCCAAACCTTAAGGCACCGATCGATATGGTCCTGAACCGACGGTACCACAATCTCCTCTTCTTGCGTGGGGAAGAGCGGGGGTTGGTATCCCAGGGAGCATTCGAATGGAAACCTTCTAATGGCAGAGCTCACCAGAGAGTTGTGGGTGTACTCAACTCACGGGAGGTAGTCGCTCCTGGTCAACGGGTTGTTTGCCGTTACGCAACGTAGAGTCGCCTCCAGGTCTTGGTTGACCCGTTCCATCTGCCCGTTTGTCTGGGGGTGGAAGCCGGATGACAGGCTGACTGATGCGCCCAAGGCTTGACAGAAGGCCTTCCATACCTGTGAGATGAACTGGGGACCTCGATCGGAGACGATATCCGCGGGGATTCCGTGGAGGCGGAAGGAGCGCTAGGGTCCGATCACTCCCGGGGTGGCAGGCAAACCGAGATGTGTGCCCCCATTGGAGAACCTGAGACCTGACAGAAACGGGCACATACAGGTGATCACCGGGTCCATTGCCGGGGTCGGGGTTGTCCCGTTGGGCTTCCTTTACATTGGACTAGATCTCCCAAGTGAGGGTGGCAACCACGCAGGATGGTGGCAGGATAGTCCCTGGGCTGGAAGTGTCCTCCTTGGAGTAGTATTGGTGGGAGAGCGCGTCCAGCTTCCCGTTCTTGGACCCTGGACTGTATGTGAGGGAAAACTTGAACCGTCCAAAAAAATAATGCCCAACAGTCCTGGCGGGAATTCAAATGTTTAGTGGTCTGAATATACTCCAGTTTTTTATGATCAGTCCACAACACAAACGGTTGTTCTTCCCCCTCCAGCCAGTGCCTACATTCTTCCAATGCTAGTTTGACCACCAGGAGTTCCCAATTCCCCACGTCGTAATTCCGCTCGGCGGGGGACTGTCGGCGAGTATAGAAGGAGCAGGGGTGAAGCTTTTCATCCGAACTTGATCGTTGGGACAGGTCTGCTCCTATCCCAGAGTCAGAGGCGTCCACCTCAAAAACAAATTGATGGGATGGGTCCGGATGGACCAGGATGGGAGCCGTGGTGAAATGCCTCTTCAGGTCGGTGAACGCCGAGTCAGCTTCGGAGTTCCAACAGAAGGGGGTAGTAGGCGAGGTAAGCCAGGTAAGGGGGGCCGCCACTCGACTGTAGTGTCTGATAAATTGGCGGTAGAAGTTTGCAAACCCCAGGAATCGCTGAAGTTGTTTGCAGGTCATGGGTCGAGGCCATTCTTCCACTGCCCGGATCTTCTCGGGGTCTGCTTTCACCTGCCCGCTCTCAATGATATAACCCAGGAAGCTGACCGAAGAAACATGGAACTCGCATTTCTCCACCTTCAGAAATTATTGGTTTTCCCACAGTCTCTGGAGGACTTGACGGACATGGTGAACGTGTTCTTGGGGTTGGGGGGGGTGCTAGAAAATATCAGGACATACATCGAGGTAAACGAATACGAACCGATTAGTAAAGTCCCTCAGTATGTCATTGATTAGGGCTTGAAAAACGGCGGGAGCATTGGTGAGGCCAAGCGGCATGACCAAATATTCAACGTGGCCCAGAGGTGTATTAAAGGCCGTCTTCCACTCGTCCCCTCCCTCACCCTGACTAGATGTTAGCCTCTGTAATCTATACAAGGACAAGGCAACCCGTCCTACTTTTCTACAAAGAAGAAACCGACGCCTACCAGGGAGGATGAAGGTCTGATAATGCCTGCTGCGAGGGACTCGCTAATGTACTTCTCCATGGTCTCTCTCTCCGGTCGGGATAGGTTAAAAAGGCGACTGGTGTGTAGTGAGGCCCTGGGGAGAAGGTCAATGGCACAAACATATGGGCGGCGCGGAGGCAAGGAAGGGGCTCATTGTTTACTAAATACCTGTCCCAGGTCATGGTATTCTGTGGGGACGTGGGACAAATCGAGTGGGTCCAGGACAGGCAAGGTCATGGTAGCTTCCCTGGGAGATGGGTCTGACCACAGACAGTTGACGTGGCAAGACTGGCTCCATTTGGCTATCCTCCCGCTAGACCAGTCGATGTGGGGAATTGTGTTGGGTCAGCCATGGATACCCTAGAACTACCGGGGCTTGAGGTGAATGAATCGTACCTCCTCCCGATGGTTGCCGGATAGGATCAAGGTCAGGGGCGGCGTACAGTGGGTCACCCGAGCCAACAGTTTTCCATGCAGGGCCCAGACCTCCAGGGGAGTAGTTAGCGGCTTGTGAGGTATTCCAGCCTGGGAGGCTATGTCTTTGTCCAGCAGATTGCCCTCGGCACCAGAATCCACCAAAGCGGATAGGGACAGGGACTGTTGTTGGTGATTCACGGTAGCTGGGATCTGCATCCAGGTTTGGGGAACCGAAGCGGGGGTTGCCTGACTCACCAGAAGAGTAGGAGCGGGAGCTCTGCGAGGAACAGAGGGGAGAGAGAGGTTAGTGCTGGTAGGAGATGGTAAGGCGGGACGTGGGCTGACCCGAGGAGCGGGGCGACTGGTCTTTTCTCTCAGACGCTCTCTAAGTCAATTATCTAGTCTGGTGACTAGAGAGATCAGAGAGTCCAGGCTGTCCATGTCATCCCTTGTTGCCAGTTCATCTTTTATCTTATCTGAGAGTCCCTGTCAGACTACCTCCCATAGGGCCTTGTCATTCCACCCTGAGTCGGCCGCAAAGGTTTGAAACTCGATGGAGTTTCCATGTCCACTGGGTTCATGCTTAGCCAGTTCATTCTGTTGCAAGGACGTGGCTGGGGACGAGCCCAAGTGCAGGACACAGGCGCTGAGGCAGCGTCATGAGGCGTTAGCACCACCACGAATGGGGAACCGGTATCCAGGAGAGCCTTTACACAGAGACAAGGGTCACATAGAGTATCCAGGAAATGATGCAGAACTTAGAACTGCAAACAACAGGAATTCTGCAGATGCTGGAAATTCAAGCAACACACATCAAAGTTGCTGGTGAACGCAGCAAGCCAGTCAGCATCTCTAGGAAGAGGTACAGTCGATGCTTCAGGCCGAGACCCTTCGTCAGGACTAATTGAAGGAAGAGTTAGTAAGAGAATTGAAAGTGGGAGGGGGAGGGGGAGATCCAAAATGATAGGAGAAGACAGGAGGGGGAGGGATGGGGCCAAGATCTGGCCAGGTGATTGGCAAAGTGGATACGAGAGGATCATGGGACAGGAGGTCCGGGGAGAAAGACAAGGGTGGGGGGGGGAAACCCAGAGGATGGGCAAGGAGTATAGTCAGAGGGACAGAGGGAGAAGAAGGAGTGTGAGAGAAAGAATGTGTGTATAAAAATAAATAACAGATGGGGTACGAGGGGGAAGTGGGGCATTAGCGGAAGTTAGAGATGTCGATGTTCATGCCATCAGGTTGGAGGCTACCCAGACGGAATATAAGGTGTGCCAGAACTTAGAACTGACAGTTCTCAGGAATCAGGTTTACTCACACCAGAGTTGACCAACGTACTGGCAGCTCCTTGTTGTGATCACAGGGTCTTTATCCTGCATTTCCTGATGTAAAGCAGGTGTGTGTAGTTAGTGGGACCTGGGAATGATTGGAAATTCAGCAAGGGGATTGAGGTCCAATTCCTGAGGTAAGTAGCAAGGTGGGGGATTGCCAGAAGGGACCATGACAACATCTAAACAAGCCTGATGCATTTTGGAAACAAGTCCTGTGGACTTACGAAGTTAAAATAGAACATTTTGGCCACAATGAGCAAAGGTATGTTTGGACAAAAAAGGGTGCAGAATTTTATGAAAAGAACCCCTCTCCAATTGTTAAGCACGGGGGTGGATGGATCATGCTTTGCGGTTGTGTTGCAGCCAGTGGCACAGGGAACATTTACTGGTAGAGGAAAGAATTAATTCAATTAAATACCAGCAAATTCTGGAAGCAAACATCACACCGTCTGTAAAAAAGTCAAAGATGAAAAGAGGATGGCTTCTACAAAAGGATAACGAACCTAAACACACCTCAAAATCCACAATGGACTACCTCAAGAGGCACAAGCTGAAGGTTTTGCCATGGCCCTCACAGTCCCCCGATCTAAACATCATCGAGAATCTGTGGATAGACCTCAAAAGAGCAGTGCATGCAAGATGGCCCAAGAATCTCACACAACTAGAAGCCTTTTGCAAGGCAGAATGGACGAAAATCCCCCAAACAAGAACTGAAAGACTCTTAGCTGGCTACAGAAAGTGTTTAAAAGCTGTGATACTTGCCAAAGGGGGAGTTACTAAATGCAGGGTGCCCAAACTTTTGCTTTGGGCCTTTTTCCTTTTTTGTTATTTTGAAACTGTAAAAGATGGAAATAGAAAAGTTTTCTTGCTTAAACTATTAAAGAAATGTGTCATCTTTAACTTTATGCCTTTTGGAAATCAGTTCATCTTTTACTTGCTTAACTAGTCACAGTAACAGAAATTTTGACAGGGGTGCCCAAACTTTTGCATGCCACTGTATATGTTTTTCTATGCATACCATGAATATATTTCAGTTTTCATTCAAAATCCATGAGGATGATAACATGTAAATGCCAGTTGTAGAATCTGTAGTTACGACAAATCTCTTAATTGATATTTCATGGAAAGGTGCTCATTCCTTTAAAAGATGGGGCCTTAAAAATTATTAATATACTTTATACTTTATTGTCGCCAAACTATTGATACTAGAACGTACAATCATCACAGCGATATTTGATTCTGCGCTTCACACTCCCTAGATTACAAATATTAAATATTAAAGATATTAAAAATAGTTAAAATTAGTAAATATTAAAAATTTAAATTATAAATCATAAACAGAAAATAGAAAAATGGAAAGTAAGGTAGTGCAAAAAAACCGAGAGGCTGGTCCGTATATTTGGAGGGTACAGCCCAGATCTGGGTCAAGATGCGTTCAGCAGTCTTATCACAGTTGGAAAGAAGTTCCTCCCAAATCTGGCCGTACGAGTCTCCAAGCTCCTGAACCTTCTCCCGGAGGGAAGAAAGACGAAAAGTGTGTTGGCTGGGTGGGTCGTGTCCTTGATTATCCTGGCAGCACTGCTCCGACAACGTGCAGTGTAAAGTGGGTCCAAGGACGGAAGATTGGTTTGTGTGATGTGCTGCGCCGTGTTCACGATCTTCTGCAGCTTCTTCCGGTCTTGGACAGGACAACTTCCATACCAGGTTGTGATACACCCTAGAAGAATGCTTTCTACAGTGCATCTATAAAAATTAGTGAGGGTTTTAGGGAACAGGCCAAATTTCCTTAGTTTTCTCAGGAAGTAAAGGCTCTGGTGGGCCTTCTTGGCAGTGAACTCTGCTTGGTTGGACCAAGTCAGGTCATTTGTGAAATTGACCCCGAGGAACTTAAAGCTTTTGACCTCTTCCACTTGCGCACCACCGATGTAAATTGGGTTTTGCAGTCCGCTACTCCTTCTGAAGTCAACAACCAATTCCTTCGTCTTGCTGACGTTGAGGGATAGGTTATTGTCTTCGCATCATGCCACCAGGTTCTTAATTTCCTCTCTGTACTCAAACTCATCATTACCCGAGATATGGTCTACAATTGTTGCGTCATCAGCAAACTTGTATATTGAATTTGATGGAAACTTGGCTATACAATCATGGGTGTACAGTGAGTACAGCAGGGGCTGAGTACACAGCCTTGGGGGGCACCGGTGCTCAGAGTGATTGTAGAGGAGAGCTTGTCCCCTATTCTTACAGACTGGGTCCTGTCTGTGAGGAAGTTGAAGATCCAGCTGCAGATCTGAGTGCTAAGGCCCAGGTTCCGGAGCTTAGGAATCAGTTTATTTGGAATGATGGTATTAAAGGCAGCGCTGTAGTCAATGAAAAAGGAGCCTTACATATGTGTCTTTATTCTCCAGGTGTTCTAAGGAGGAATGTAGGGCCAGAGAGATGGCATCTGCCGTTGACCTGTTGCTCTGGTAGGCGAATTGCAAAGCGTCGAGGTTGACCGGTAGGCTGTGGTTGATGTGTGCCATAAACAATCTCTCGAAGGACTTCATAGCAATTGATGTCAGAGCCACAGGTCGATAGTCATTCAGACATGTACCTTGCTCTTCTTCGGCACTGGGATTATCGTTGCCTTCTTAAAACACGAGGGGATCTTAGACTGAAACAAGGAGCAGTTGAAGATGTCAGCAAACACTTCAGCTAGCTCGCTTGCACAGGCCCGGAGAACCCGTCCTGGGACGCCATCTGGGCCCGTCGCCTTCCTTGGATTTATCTTCAGGAAGGCCCTTCTAACGTCCTCCTTGGTGACGATGAATCTCGATGCCACCAGGTCCGGTTCATCCGGAGGGAGTGGGATACTCCTCTTCTGTTCGAATCTTGCATAGAATACGTTAAGTTCATCAGGAAGAGAAGCGCCACAGTTATTGATATTCCCAGCCTTTTCTTTGCACCCAGTGATCTCATTTAGACCCTGCCATAGTCTTCTGGCATCACTTTGGTTAGCCTGGGCTTCCAACTTGGCTCAATATTGCCTCTTGGTGCTCTTAATGGCTTTCCGGAGTTCACGCCTGGATTCCGTTTAGCGACTGGTATCCCCGGACCTAAAAGCCGCAGCTCTAGCCTTTAAAAGGGACTTGACCTCATAATTCATCCAAGGTTTCCGGTTAGGGAATACCTGGATCGTCTTGCGAGACACACAGTCCTCCGTGCGTTTCCAAATAAAGTCCGTGACAGCTGAGGCATACTCATCGAGGTTAGCTGCCGAGTCCTTGAATACTAACCAGTCCACCAATTCAAGGCAGTCACGGAGGACCTCATCCATTTCCTCCGTCCAACGCGACACTACTTTTGACACCATGACCTCCCGCTTCAGTTTCTGTTTGTAAGCCGGGAGGAGGAGTACGGCCTGCTGGTCCGATTTTCCAAAGTGAGGTTGTTGGACAGAACGTTAGGCATTCTGGTCTGCTGTGTAGCAGTGGTTAAGTATATTCGGGCCTCTAGTGGGGCAGGAGACATGTTGGTATAACTTTGGCAGCACCTTTCTGAGGTTGGCCTGGTTAAAGTCCCCAGCTGTAATGAGCAAAGCCTCCGGATACCTGGTCTCAAGTTCACTGATGTTGGCATACAGTATGTTCAGACCACACTCTACGTTCGCCCAGGGGGGGAATGTAGACTGCTGTCAGTATGACCGAGGTGAATTCTCGTGGCAGATAGTAGGGACGACACTTCACTGACAGGTGTTCCAGGTCTGGGCTGCAGGACCTTGTCAGTGCCACTGTGTGCGAGCACCACCCAGTGTTGATCAGTAGGCAGACACCACCTCCCCTCGTCTTGCCCGAAGACACTGTGCAGTCCATCCGATGGATCGAAAGTCCCTCCGGTCGAATGGCACAGTTGGGGGTGGCAGGGGAGAGCCAGGTCTCGGTGAAACAGAATACACAGCAGTTCTGCATCTCCCTGCAGTAGGTGAATCTCCCTTTAAGGTCATCCACCTTGTTCTCTATGGCTCGCACATTAGCTAGTAGGATGGTGGGCATAGGGACCCCGAAGCCCCTCAGCTTCAATCTGACCAGCAGCCTAGCTCTTTTCGCACGCTTCCTCGGTAAATAGTGCATCTTTCCAGGTCTCCATCGATGCAGTGTGTTGTTGTCAGCTCTTTGATGTTGGCGGGTTGCGTCGTCGTGCACTCCGGGTCGGGCCGAGTTGGGTCGGTGAAGGCTCCCCTGCCACTTCCAGCTGCCAGGAGCCTAGGCTGTCGATTGGGTCGCGCCCCGAAGCTGACACTTAATCCCGGAGGGCCGGGCTCCTTGCTGAAACAAGCCCTTAAGCCGAGTCATGGTTGCGGAGGCCTCCGCTCCAGTCGAGCCTCAGGTTGGATTTCTGAGGTCGGTGGCGGAGGCCTCACTTCCGGCAACTGTGGATGGCCACCAATGGAGCTTTACGGTGGTTTCTCTGGGGAAGCGTCTGGGGCACCTTGAGGTCTCCATCGTCACTTCTGTGTGGTCGTCTGCTCTGGAGAGGTCCAGGTCGGAATGGGCCGTGTCTCCAAGTGCTCCAGCATGGTAGCAGACCGCAGGCCTCCGGGAACATGGTGCGCCTCGTTGGTCCAGATGTGGTCCGGAGTTTAAGAAGCAGTTCTGGCGCGGTGGTCTCCAGCTCAGTCAGTAGCTTCGCCCATAGCTACACCTTTAGTTTAAAGCTACACCTTTAGCTACACCACTCTGCTCCGTCTAGCGGAATTAGTCCTCACTCTTAATAATTTCTCCTTTGGCTCCTCCCACTTCCTCCAAACTAAAGGTGTAGCTATGGGCACCCGTATGGGTCCCAGCTATGCCTGCCTTTTTGTTGGCTTTGTGGAACAATCTATGTTCCGTGCCTGTTCTGGTATCTGTCCCCTACTTTTCCTTCGCTACATCGATGACTGCATTGGCACTGCTTCCTGCACGCATGCAGAGCTCGTTCACTTTATTAACTTTGCCTCCAACTTTCACCCTGCCCTCAAGTTTACCTGGTCCATTTCCGACACCTCCCTCCCCTTTTTAGATCTTTCTGTCTCTGTCTCTGGAGACAGCTTATCCACTGATGTCTACTATAAGCCTACTGACTCTCACAGCTATCTGGACCATTCCTCTTCTCACCCTGTCTCTTACAAAAACGCCATCCTCTTCTCGCAATTCCTCCGTCTCCACCGCATCTGCTCTCAGGATGAGGCTTTTCATTCTAGGATGAGGGAGATGTCTTCCTTTTTTAAAGAAAGGGGCTTCCCTTCCTCCACTATCAACTCTGCTCTTAAACGCATCTCCCCCATTTCACGCACATCTGCTCTCACTCCATCCTCCCACCACCCCACTAGGAATAGGGTTCCCCTGTCCTCACCTACCACCCCACCAGCCTCCGGGTCCAACATATTATTCTTCCTAACTTCCGCCACCTCCAGCAGGATCCCACCACTAAGCACATCTTTCCCTCCCCTCTCTCTCTGCATTCCACAGGGATCACTCCCTACGCGACTCCCTTGTCCATTCGTACCCCCCATCCCTCCCCACTGATCTCCCTCCTGGCACTTATCCGTGTAAGCGGAACAAGTGCTACACATGCCCTTACACTTCCTCCCTTACCACCATTCAGGGCCCCAAACAGTCCTTCCAGGTGAGGCAACACTTCACTTGTGAGTCGGCTGGGGTGATATACTGCGTCCGGTGCTCTCGATGTGGCCTTCTATATATTGGCGAGACCCGACGCAGACTGGGAGACCGCTTTGCTGAACACCTACACTCTGTCCGCCAGAGAAAGCAGGATCTCCCAGTGGCCACACATTTTAATTCCACATCCCATTCCCATTCTGACATGTCTATCCACGGCCTCCTCTACTGTAAAGATGAAGCCACACTCAGGTTGGAGGAACAACACCTTATATTCCATCTGGGTAGCCTCCAACCTGATGGCATGAACATCGACTTCTCTAACTTCTGCTAATGCCCCACCTCCCCCTCGTACCCTATCTGTTACTTATTTTTATACACACATTCTTTCTCTCACTCTCCTTTTTCTCGCTCTGTCCCTCTGAATACACCCCTTGCCCATCCTCTGGGTCCCCCTCCCTTGTCTTTCTTCCCGGACCTCCTGTCCCATGATCCTCTCGTATCCCTTTTGCCAATCACCTGTCCAGCTCTTGGCTCCATCCCTCCCCTTCCTGTCTTCTCCTATCATTTTGGATCTCCCCCTCCCCCTCCAACTTTCAAATCCCTTACTCACTCTTCCTTCAGTTAGTCCTGACGAAGGGTCTCGGCCTGAAATGTCAACTGCACCTCTTCCTAGAGATGCTGCCTGGCCTGCTGTGTTCACCAGCAACTTTTATGTGTGTTTCTTAAGAGGCTAATTATTTAGCTTGGAATGATGAAAAAAGCTGAAAAGAGTTAAACTTGAGAAAACAGTTATTGAAGTTCAATATAAATTAACTCGTTGCCTGAGGAAGGTACTGGACTAATAAATCTAGAGCTGAATATGTTCCTTGCTTGTAGAAACTAGCATTAAGCAATTCAGTTTTTTTTTGCACTAAGGTTCAATGGACTGACTGAATAGATCAGATTTGCTGTCTGCTGATCATTTGAGCAAACAGGCTGTTTTAAATTTGATAGACTCTCTTAAGCCAGTTCAAGTACAGGTTTCTTATGACTCCTTGTGTGATTGATGGAGTCTTCAACATTATTATAAATAGTTTCCAAAAATTTCTAAGTCTGGTTTCCTGTGCAAGTGACGTTCTTCTGAATGTATTGGGAGGGGTTGGGATAACTTTTCCACAGATTCTCTCAGTAATTCAATTGTACATTGACAGGTGAGCAATGGAAAATGAAAAGGAATGAATCAACTCTGTTCTCCTCATCTCTCTGTGTTTTCTGTCCTCCTTTCATCAAGCATGTTTGGATAATAAGATGTAATATGTGTAGGTTATCCAGCAATGCTGACAGAAAACTGGACACAGCATCCAGACTCTTATATAATATTAAAATAGAAAAATGTGGATACACTCAGCAGATCAGACAACTTGTCTGGAAGGAGAATATAATATTTCAGGTTCTACACCCTTTGTCAGAACTGTTCTGGTGAACGGTCTAGGAAATGAATCATGAACTGTTGCTTTTTCCACAGATGTTGCCTGACCTGCTGAGTGATTCCAGCAGTTTTTGTTCTTATTTCTTACTTCTAGTATCTGCGATTATTTTGTTATTGCCATCCAGATTCTTGATTGAAACAGTAAAAGATGTCAAGCAGTACAGCAGGGGCAACTTTGCAGACAGAGAATCATGGCAACATGCCTGGCCAAAACCAGAACTCAAGTATATTTTCTGTGTCTTATTCCACCAGCTTCACACTACTATTTTTCCCAGGCCTCTGCCTCCTGCCAGCTGTCACCTGCAGGAAGATTAAAAGGCTGCAGGGCATTATGTACTCTGGATGTGAATCTCGTGACCCCAAAAAACAAACGATCTTGAAAGGAGCATGGTGGAGCAGCGGTTAAGTTAGGAGAAAAGTAATCGAACACTTTGACTAGCAATTCAAAGCCCACCATGGTAGCAGTGGAATTTGAATTTGGTAGCTGAAAACAAAGCATTCTAGTCACAATGGGCAAAAAAACTATGTGATTATCATGCAGCAACCCATTCTGGTTCCATAACACTCAATACGGGATTAAACCTACTATCTTTTCCTGGTGTGCTCTAAATGATACTTCAGATCCACCAACACAGTTCATTCTTACAAGACTAACCAAGCCTTTCAATTGAATAATAACTGCTAACGTGAAACCAGACCACCTTCATTGACCAAGGTACAGTCATTTAGGACAAAGTCACAACCAACCCAATTTACTGCAGAGAAACATTCTAACCAACATCTGGCCATACTAAATGGGAAGTGCTGGCTCAAAGAATTACAGAATCATATCTGACAGCTCGCAGACTCTTCCATCACAGTCAAAATACAGACTGGAGATGTTACAAATCTAAAATAAAAATAGAAAATGCCGGAGATATCCGACAGCTAAGGCAGCAGCTATGAAGAATAAGGGATTTGACATTTATGTTGTCTTGACTGTCTCTGGGTACATCCTAATCCACAATGGTTTAGAAGTAGGGAAGGATTAGTCTCAGAAGTCCTCTACATTGACTCCAGAATTCTCATCATTCTTTAATTATGTTTGCGACAAGGGGTCTTTAACTTGAGACATTAACTGTTTTTCTTTCTACTTAACTTGCTTAACCTATGAACTTATTCCGGTATTTTCTGTTTTTATCTCAGATTTCTAACATTTCTGCAGTTTTATTTTGATTTCCAAAAGTTGCCATTGATTCTGCCAAAGCTTTTTGGAGTTTCTATGCAAGAACTGTCCACAACCAAATGTTGCAGATTGGCACATTCCAAATTGCAGCAGTATGTACTGAAGCTCAACCAACTGAAGCCTGATACAGATATTGCAAAGTCTCTGTGAGGACACCTCACCTGGTCACCTCACTACAAGAAGGATGTGGAAACCATAGAAAGGGTGCAGAGGAGACTTACAAGGATGTTGCCTGGATTGGGGAGCATGCCTTATGAAAACAGTTTGAGTGAATGTGGCCTTTTCTCCTTGGAGCGATGGAGGATGAGAGGTGACCTGACAGAGGTGTATAAGATGATGGGAGGCATTGATCGTGTGGATAGTCAGAGGCTTTTTCCCAGGGCTGAAATAGTTGCCACGAGAGGGCGCAGGTTTAAGGTGCTGGGGAGCAGGTACAGAAGAGATGTCAGGGGTAAGTTTTTTTACGCAGAGAGTGGTGAGTGCGTGGAATGGGCTGCCGGCAACAGAGGTCTTTTAAGAGACTCTTGGATAGGTACATGGAGCTTAGAAAAATAGAGGGCTGTGGGCAAGCCTAGTAATTTCTAAGTGTTACATACCTCATGAGTATCTTGTGAGCATGATGTATGGCCTTGTGATGGTGGGGTGATGTAATTTTCCCACCAGTGTGAGGTCACATGATGACATGTTCCCTACAGGTATATAAAGGGAAAACCCCTGTTGTCATGCAGGTTTAATTCGTCAGTTAATTCGTTAGTTACTTCATTATGCCGTGTATTCGTCTCATGATGCAGTTTTGTTTTAAAGCAGAGTTTTACTTTCTATTGTAAGGTAAAATCGTTGTGCTGGCAGTTTTGCCAATCACTGCCAGTTTTTGTGTGTTGCAGCTTTGATTTACCTTTCCAGTCTAGTATTGGAGAGTGAGGACCTTACTAAAGTATGGGAACCCAGAGGATTGAGTAAAGTTGGTGTCGTTCGGTGGTTTCATAAAGGATTGACCTTATTGAATCTTCATTCAGGAATAGTGGCCTGCATCTGAGATAACCCCTGCAAGATCAGGAAGGTTTGTGCAGTGTTCACCCGCCAGGAAAAGGTCAGTTCATTTAAGCCATTTTATTTCCTCCGTCGTGAATTCTTTGGACGGCATCTCTCGACTGGGATCAGCAGCAACGTCACGTCTTCGAAGAAATCAGTTTCAGAAAAGTCTCTCCTTACTGACTGTATAAATCACTTGGACTTTCGAATTTACCACTTTAAGACTGTGTTCGAATTTACCACTTTAAGAACTGTTCCAGAGTTGCCGTGTAGCAGTTAACTTCTGGTTAAGTTAGTCGTTTGAATACTTTTCACTATTGTTGAGCAGAGGTTAATAAATGTTTATGTTTTTTTATAAAACCTGACTCAATTATATATTCATTGTTGCTGGACATGTGACACTAAGATAGGGACGTGTTCGGCACAACTTTGTGGGCTGAAGGGCCTGTATTGTGCTGCAGGTTTTCTATGTTTCTATGTTTCTGGGACAGACCATAGTTGAAGGCTCTCCTACCAATGGACATTGAGGGGCTAGAACCTCTTGGCCTTTGTGCTCATGATATCCACATAACGTGAATCTTATATGTAAGTGGAATGCTTTACCTTGTAGTATCAATACTGACTTGTGAATGTACTGAAGTATTTAGCTGTGAATTTTATTAATGAAGTATAATTTTTGAGAAAAGAGTGCCAGAGAAATCTAGAAGCTGTGAATGTAGGGTGGTGGAAAGTTTGTGGTAATCAGCAACCAACCTGCAAGGTTTTAATGATCCCTTTGAATGGTGGAATGGAAGGTAACTTTCTGCTTCTGAGTATATAAACTTCCATGACTTGCATTGATATCAATGCTGCCATCTCAATAGTCTAGGTATTGTAATCAACCTGCTCAGAATAGTTGTACTGTTTGATCATATTGCCTACCCATCCTAAGATGGTATGCTGGTCAGCAGTGTAGTGGCACCCACACCAAACTCCAAGGCGAGTGGGCTGGGGTTCAGATCTGGGTGGCTCCTTGCATGCTTACCATCCGTGCTGGTTCGAGCATTGAGCTAGCAACTCGGCTTTGTTAAAAAACACAGACAAATGCTAAAGAAACTGCAAGATTGCTGCCCGATGCTCCACAAGGCACGGAGAGAAACAAACAATTCTAAGTGCTGAACAGATGCCAAATTGAGAATGTATCAGTGCCCTGGTAGTCTAAACAATGAGTAACATAGTACTGAGTTTTGCAATCTGAAACAACCAAAGAAAAATCTGAACAAAAGTAGGACCACCAAGTGGTACACACAATAATCTCACAAACAAGATAATTTCGCCTCAGTGTTAACCATTACAACTTAACATGTAGATGTGACGTTAGAAGAATTTGTGTAACCTGTCAAGATGTTTGAGATAGAATGGTACTAGATAATTGATAAACTAATTAAATTCAGAAGATAAAATGTTGTTCTCCATGGATTACATCTGTATATATTAAAACTGTTAAGGACAAAACAGCAAAGACATCAATACCTTATAAATAAAAATTCATTAGAGCAGCGAGTGATGTCAATGAACTAGCAGACAGCTAATGTAATTCCATATTTATAAAGGAAGAAAGATTTATTGCAAGGTACCAAAACCAGTTAGCTTAATGTTAGTGGTAAGGAAGATAATAGAATCTTTACTTGAAGGTGTATTAAAACATGTCTAAAAATTGAAAATTTAATCAAAAATAATCAACAGGGATTTCAAAATAGAACTCAAGAAAGCTGTTTGATCAACCTTAGTAAATTCTATGGAAAAGTTAATAGAAACTGTAAATAAAGGTAATTACAGTTTACAGAAACATCTGCATGATGCTAAGCTAGGGCACACCATCAGTGATGTTACCTGGGGTTGTCAGGTGTTTTGGGTCTTTCAACACCATACACCCTCACCCAGGCAACCCAAATAGGTTTGATCAGACTCCGGCCTGTGCTCTAGCAGTAACCCACGGATCTGCCCTCTTTATCCAGAGCTATCTTGACGCTTTCTCTGCTGCAGCTGTGGTGGTAGAAATGACTCTCCTTCTTCTCTCTCCCGTGATTCCAAGTGCAGTGTATACCAGATGTAACATATTTGGTTTTCCAAATAATTTTCAGTGAGTTTGACAATCAGACTTTTTTTGGATATGTTAATGAAGTGACAGTAAGTAATAAGGTTAACAAGCTGAACAAGGCATAGCACAGGTTCAAAAATTATTTCTCAGACTGACAAAGATGGGAAGTAATATTCTGCAGGGATTCCATGTGGGCCAAATCTTCATTTATTTATGTGAATTAAATTCAGGAATTAAAGTGCAATTTCAAATATAGTGGCACTAAATTTAGCCGCCCTTAAAAAAGCAAAAGGTTTTGTAAAAAATATCAAAATACATTAATAAATTTACAGAATGAATATATAATTGATAAATATTTTTAACAGAGATATGTATTGGAGGAATATGCAGATAGGGATAATAAGAAGACACACCTCTTGGATGAATTAAATGAGTCTGTGCAGTGCAGGGATCTGCAAGAAAGACTCAAGAATCTCGGAAGTCAAAGAATTGCTCTGTTCTGCATGATGCAAGATATTTTCACCTACAGAAATATGTGCTCTGATTTTTAATTATTCATTATTAGGAACTAAGGAGAAATGTCTTTATCTGAAAGGGTGCTTGAACAGGGAACTTGCCTCCACAAGGGCAGATCAGTGACACAGGTAGTCGAGTTGCTGCTTCTGAGCTTTAGTGACCCTAGATCAGTCCTCACCTCGTCCATGAGGAGCTTAAGTGTGAAAGGGTGGTTGATGGTGAGAGCAGACTTGGTGGGCCTTTGGGCCTGTTTCTGCTGTATGGCTCTATGATTGTAAGATGTAGTTCAGGCAACATGGATACATTAAATGGGAAGCTAGATTAACATACAATTTGCAAAAGCAACTGATGGTTTCGGATGAAGGTGGCTTGCAGTAGCCTAAACACTGACAGGGAAGGGCTGTATGATCTCTCCATGCCAGGTGTGGTTGACCTTAGCAAACAATGGCCACTGAAAAGCAAATTCAAAGGATTTCCTCACGTCAGAGTCATACAGAACAGAAACAGGACCTTTGGCTCAGTGTTTTAGGATACCAATCCTTTAACCGTGACACAGGAACAGGTAAGAGTGGAGGGGATGTTGCCTTAATGATAAGTGAGGACATAACAGCAAATCTTAGAGGACGTTCTTGAGGAATTGTCTTAGGAGGCCATTTGGGTAGAACTTAGAAATAAGAAAAGGATGATCACCTTTGTAAGGCTATATTATAAGGAGGATTCGTTGACTGTGGGCGCGCCACACAGACTTTCGTTCCGCGCCTTGTAAGGCATGAAAATGCCCGACGCTGGCCTCTTAGGCCTGAGTCAACGATCCCTCCCCTATATTATAAACACCCCCCTCAACAATCACAAGGAACATGAGGAGCAGCATGTTGAGAAATTCCACGTAGTTGTGAGAATAGTTAGATAGTGTTGGGATGTGTGGAGTGTCAGGGAAAGGTAGTGTTATGTTTTGTATCTCCAAAACAGTAAACTAATTGAAAGAAAATCATGGGAGCCCAGGAGAATGTATCTCAGTTTTGTTTTTCTTTTTAATGAGGTGTGCACTTATGACGTGGTGCCGTGATGACCTATGCCATTCATGTACTTTTACATGTAACTTGTAATTAATTATTGAAACAAACAAAGAATGGCTTAACCTGTCGTGCTCTATTGGAAGCAGCTCATCCACCATTGGTCCCCACTTGGCACTCAGCTCTCACCTGTGGCTCCAATCAGCTGTTTGCTAGTGATAGCGGCTACGCCTTGATAAACCACTTCGATGAGCAAGCTAAACCAGGTGACGGTAACCAATGGAGCTTAAACCCTCGATGAGTTTGTGCTTGTCTACCCAAGCTAGTGAAGACTGGACCTGGCAGACATCTGGCAGGAAGGTGGACCTAGAAAGGTGCTCTGGTGTGCTTAGAACATGACAAAGATGTCATGGTCATTCACTGCATCTGACTCCATCTCCAGCCATCTTGACTCTGTCTTGTCTCTGGATACAGATGGTATCAGACCAGTGAGTGAGGTCGACAGTGCGCAACTTCTCCTCACTTTAAAAAAGTCTTTGTGCAAGTTTCTCTTGTCATCCATCTTTCCCATCCCAAACAAACCTACGTTCTGTGGCAACAAGCTAGTGACAAAGCAGCTGGTGTGGATACACTGGCAACATAGCCGTTAACTGGCTACTTTGTACACTGGCGTCTCTGGCCATAGGATTGTTTCTCACTACATGGAGAAACAGCGGCTTTCGCAGCTACCTGAGTGACTGAGCAGCCCTTTTCAGTAATGCACTGCTCACCTCCATGGGCAGAGGAAGAGGTTAGAAAAATTGCCCTAAACACTGCCTTCACTCCATTCTTTCCCTAGCCAGTTTACCATGGCTTGGAGGGTCCTTATCACAGCAGTCAAAGTATATCTAAGAGAAAATTAAGGACTATTCCTCTCATCCTTGGTGCATGGGATGTGCACAAAAGGTTGGACAGAATCAATGCTGACAGACCTCAAAAGAGAACTGCTTAAATAAGGAGAGAATTGGCCCAATATAACATTGATATTGCAGACCTGAGTGAGACCCATCTTGCAGGAGAGGGCAAACTTTGTGAAAAAGGCGGGGATACAAATTCTTTTGGAGTGGAAAATGAAATCAAGGTAAATGTGAGGCTGGAATTGGATCTACAGTGAATACAGAGATCGCTGGCAAGCTTGCTAGATTTCCAAAGGGCATGAATGACTGGCTCATGACCATGAAACCCCTGCTGTCGCAAGGTAGGATGCATGCACCATCATCGGTGCATATGCCCTGACCATGACCAACTCAGATGATGTCTAGGACAAGTTCTATAAAGAACTGTACTCAGTTATTGGCACTGTTCCCAAAAAGGACAAGCTTATCATCCTTGGTGACTTCAATGCAAGTGTAGGCTCTGTCAACATCTCCTGGGATGGGGTCTTTGGGAAATTTGTTGTTGGCTGCTGCAACAGCAACAATCTTCTACTACTCCAGATATTACCGAACATGAATTGTTGATCACCAACACTGTCTTCCACCATCACACCCCATAACAAAATATCGTGCTTGTATCTCTGCTCGAGGCACTGGCATTTAATTGACTACGTCATGGTCAGGAAGAGATGCAGGAAGTATTCAAGGATATCTACTGTATGTGCAGTGCTAAATGCTGGCCAACCATCTTCTCATCATTTCTAGACTGAACGTCCATATCCAGCCCAAGAGATGCCCACAAGGAAAGCAAGCCCCATGATGGCAGAATGTCTCCAAGCTGAAAAGCAGCAAAATAAAGCTGTCTTCTGCTGACACTCTGGAAGACTGCTTAAACTCCACCCCTCTGGGCAATCAAAATTGAAAACTGCTTGGTCAACCTTTGGCAAGCTGATCCACTACATTGTTGCAGAGGTTTTTGGAGCTTGCTACCAGAAAGCACAATGAAAACTGTGTCAACATCAAACAACTGCTGGATGAGAAACGTCATCCCCCCAAAGCTTTCCTCAGTGACCCTAAATCTGTCTTAAAAGGGGATGCCTTCAATAACATACAAAGGACCATACAACACAAACTGCGCCAGATGCTGGATTCCTGGCTGAGCAATAAAACTGATGAAATGCAGACATGTGCAGATAGGCGTGATTTAAAGAACTACTACATTGCACTAAAAGAAGTCTATGGCCCCACGTTTTAAGAGACTCTTAGATAGTTACATAGAGCTTAGAAAAATAGAGACTATGTGGTAGGGAAATTCTAGGCAGTTTCTAGAGTAGGTTAAATGGTCAGCACAATATTGTGGGCTGAATGGTCTGTAATGTGCTGTAGATTTCTATGTTCTATCTATGTTCACATCATTAGGATCATGCCCTCTCCTCAGCGCTGATGGGAACCCAGTGATCATGGGCAAAGAGAAAATTCTTCATAGGTGGCCTGAGCACCTTAGCTGTGTTCAGAATCATCCTTCAACTATAAATGACAAAACCATCGATCGTCTGCCCCAAGTACCTATCAATGAAGCACTGGATGTTCCACCAACCTAAGGCAAGATCTAGAAAGCAATACATCAGCTCTCAAGAGGCAAAGCTCCTGGATCAGACACAATACCAGCTGAAGCCTACAAGGAAGGTGGTACAGTGCTAACAGTAAAGCTCCATCAGCTCTTCCAACTCATGGTGAAGAGACGATTCCACAGGAATTTAAAGACATATACATCATCTACCTGAATAAGCAAAAGTGAAACTGACAGTCCCGTGACAACTAGCAGGCAATATCCTTGCTGCCTATTGCAGCCAAGATTTTCTCCAGGCTTCCTCTCAACTGTCAAATTTGAGTTTGAATTTGACTCACATCACATCTTGACCGAGGATTCCTACCAGAGAGCCAGTGTGGAATCCGGAGAGAGCACAGGGCGTTGCACATGGTTAAGTGTGGATACCCAGGGAACTTCATCACCATGATGCAGTAACTCCAAGTTAGCATGCAGGTTAGAGACCAGGACAACGGTGAGACATCCAAGCCCATTCCCTGTCTCAAAAGGGGTCAATCAGGGTTGAGTCTTGGTGCTAACACTAATCAGCTGGTGTTTTCCATCATGTTGACTGATGCCTTCCTTTTTGCTGATGACTGCACTCTCAATGCTGGTTCAAAAGATAATATGCAGTGCTGTGTTGACAAGTTTCTGGTGTGTACCAACTTTGGGCTTACCATGAACACCAAGAAGTTTGAAGTGATGCATCAGCCAGTTCCAGGGAGATCATACATTGAGCCAAGCATCATGATCAAAGGTCAAGGATTCAACCCAATGAACAGGTTCACGTATCTTGGTATCACATTGCAGACTATCATCATTGATCATGAAGTAAACACCAGGATCACCAAAACAAGTGTAGCCTTCGGCAGACTTTATACCAACATCTGGAACAGAGGAGGTATAAGACCCCAGACGAAGCTGAAGATGTATAAGGCCACACTACTTCCCACTCTATGTTATGCTTGTGAAACATGGGCAGTGTAACAAGAAACTGAACCATTTCCACACGGTCTACCTTAGAAAGCTCCTCAGCATTAAGTGGCAAGACAGAATCCCTGTCACTGAGGTACTGACCAAGGCAGACCTGCTCAGTATCTACACCATCCTGATACAGTTACACTGAGAAGGCCATGTAGCTCATATGCCAGACCATCGGTTGCCTAGAGACTGCTTTATGGTGAACTACAGAAAGGAAAGCGTTGTCATGGAGGCTAAAGGAAATGCTATAAAGACATCCTGAAAACTTCCCTGAAAGCTTTTTGCATCAATCCAAACACAATGGAAAATATCGCCCAGGATCAGATTGAGTGGTGCTCCTCCCTTCATGAGGGGGTAGTGATACATGAGGCAGAAAGGACAATTGCAACAGAGAGATGTAGGCTGGCCTGGAAAGCACGAGCCAGCGACCAACAACCCAACATGGCTGCTATCTTTTGCCCACACTGCCAAAGAACTTTTTAAGGGTGGATTGGCCTCTCCAGCCATAGGCATACTCACAAACCAGTCCAGCCACTAAAGATCGCAGATGACAAGAGTGATTCTTATCATTGTATGATGGATGAGCGAACGAACAAGGGTAGTGCTAGTGAGAGATTTCAATTTCCCAGTATTAACTGGGTCACCAAGAGTGCCAAGGCCTGAATGATATGGAATTTGTGTTCTACGTCCAAAACAGTTTCCTGGTGCAATATACAGGAACCTACTTGGGAAGGAGCAATATTGAACCTCCTCTTTAGGGAACGAGGCAGGCCAATTAACTGAAGTAGCATCCCTGGGTATGAATGAATACCTTGACGAATTTAAGACCCCAAATTTTAGAAGGAAATCAGGAAGTCAAAAGGAGGGTATGAGATGGATTTAGCAGGCAGGTTAACTATAATCCCAAGAGGATTTTCTATATTAACAGTAAAAGAATGACTAGGGAAAGACTAGATCCTGTTAAAGGTCATCATGGCCGCCTATGAGTGGAGCCACAGGAGATAGCTAAGGTTCTTAATGTCCATTTCTCCTCAGTGTTTATTAAGGAGCATATCATGGGTGCCAATGAAATTAGGGTAGTAAGTAATGAGGTCTTCAATAATACGCTTAGTATGAGGAAGGAAGTACTTGCAGCATTGAAGTGCAATAAGGTGGGCAAATCCCCAAGGCCTGATCAAGTGCGCCCCTGGACCTTAAGGGAAGCTGAGGAAGAAATTGCCGAGGGCCTTGTATATAGATTTAGACCATAAGATCACAAGACATAGGAGCAGAAATAGCCATTCATTCCGTTAAGTCTGCTGTGTCATTTGATCATGGCTTATTTATTTTCCCTCTCAACTCCATTCTCCTGCCTTCTTCTTATAACCTTTGATGCCCTTACTAATCAAGAACCTATCAATTCCCTACTACTGGAAACATTCTTTTCACATCCAATCTGTCTAGGTCTATCAATTTTTGGTAGGTTTCAATGACATTCCCCATTCCGCGCCCCCCCCCCCCCACAGTCTTCCAAACTCCAGTGAGTACAGGCCCAGAGCCATCAAATTCACCTTACATGTCCCTCTGGAATCTCTCCAATGCCAGTACATCCTTTTTTTAGATATGGGGCACAAAACTTTCGCAATATTCCATATGTGGGCTAACCAATGCCTTAAAAGCCTTAAAAAGCCGTAAAAATCCTCAGCAGTACTCCTTTACTTTTATTTTCCAGTCCCCTGGAATTGAATGCAACCATTGCAGATTCCCAAGTCCCTTTGAACCTCCGAATTCAGAATTTGATCCCCGTTTAGAAAATAGTCTACACCTTTATTTCTTCTTCCAAAAGTGCATGACCATACACTTCGCTACATTGTATTCCATCTGCCACTTTGCCCAGTCTCTTAACCTGTTTAAGTTCTTCTGCAGACTCCTTGCTTCCTCAATATATATCCAAGATTAGCCTCGTCATTAGCCAGTGGTGAAGTTCTAGAGCTCTGGTGTGTAATTAATGTTGTTTCATTGTTCAAGAAGTGTTGCAATGACAAGCTAGGGAGCTATAGACCAGAAAGCCTAATTACAATTGTAGTGAAGTTATTATAAGGAATTCCGAGGGTCAAGATCTACCATCATATGTATAGTCAGGTATATTCAGCCCAGTTTTATGCATGGAAGGTCCCGACTAATGAAGCTATTGGAGTTTTTCGAAGAGTTAATTCAGGATAGATGAAGACAGGGCAGTGGATTTTGTCTGCATGGACTTGCAGAATGAATGTGTAATGGCTTCTCTGTAATGTTAACTGCTGAGGTAATGGTTTTCTGTAGCAGCAATGTTTGGGTTATAACTACAGCTATAACAGCACTGGTTTGGCTAACCAGTGGGAGAAATGTTATTCTTTCTTGTATGTCTGGGAGCAGGGTTTTCGCGGGCTTTTGGTCGAGGAGAAGGAAGAGGAAGGACATGTGTGTGGAGTGCTGGTAGACCACCCGACGGCGGAGACTGGAATCCGAGGGTCTGGGGGTCGGTGACGTTTCGGCAGATGTCGCTTTTGGAGGAATACCTGAGGCGTGAGCTCCAACAATTTTGTGCACGAACTATTTAATAAAAGTGGCGCCTTTTTCTTTTATATTTTTTCTCTACTAACCACATAGCTAAAGTAAGAGTTACAAAGTTTAATCATTTAATTGCATATTGTGTACTGTCTGATATTTTGCGGTGTGGGTTTGTACGGGGGTACATTACGCAGCATCCACCCAAACTTGAATACCTTATTTGGCAGGGCTGAAGGCTGATTCCCCTAGACGAGCATGAGCAGCAAGCCAGGTGAACTACAAATGGCAGGGCACTGACAAGTGTTGCGAAACAATGGGACCTAGGAATACATGTCCCTGACCTGGGGGTCCACGGACCACTTGATTAATTGTATTGGTCTATGGCATTAAAAATGTTGGGAACCCCTGGACTAGAGGGTCTGAGTTACAGGGAGAGATCGGCCACTCTGTATCTTTATTACTTGGAGCATAAGAGAATGAGAGATGACTTCATTGTTGTTCATCCATCATTGACGTCGATGAAGACCTCAGCATTATGGTGATGGTGTCAAGACTAGCGCGTGATTTGGATTTAAGTGAGGGAGAGTTGCGCAGTGTCAGCCTCACTCTCTCTTCCCAATTCCCATCTGGATCCAGTGGCAAGACAAGAGTCGAGACGGCTGGAGATGGGACTGGGCACAGTGGGTGACCAAGACAACTTCTGTGTCTTGTCGTGTTCTACGCATTCCACGACGCTTGCAGAGACCGCCTTCTTGACCGTTGGACCTTCCATTGGTCTCGTCCACTCAATCCGCCGGAGTCTGTCTTCACATGCTGGGATAGACAACTCCCTATCTCACCAAGGGTTTGAGACCCGTCGGCTACCCTCACCTGGTTTAGCCAGCTTGTCGAAGCCGTTGCCCGGGGTGTGGCCGCTGTCGCATGCAAACAGCTACAGAGAGCCACAGGTGAGAGCTGAGTGCCAGGTGGGGACCAAAGGTGGACTAACCTCCTGGAAAGGGACACGACATGACTTCATAAAAGTTAATTAGACCAGCAAGGGTATGGATAAGGTAGATAGTCATAGTCTTTTCCCCAGGGTTGGGGAGGGCCAGGTACATATTAATAAGGGGGACATTCAAAAGAGACTTGAGGGGTTTCTTTACATTGAGGGTCATGAGTGCCTATAACGAGCTGCCAGAGGAAGTGATCGAGGTGGGTACAAGGGTCATTTGGATAGGTATGTGGAGGAGAAGGTCTGGGGGAGGGGGTGGTTTATGGGTCAACACGAGCAACTAGCACTAGCAGGAAGGACGGAGCAGTTTGGCTAAAAGGTCTCCTTCTATGCTGCATTACTCAGTGACATTATTCAGCCCATCATGCCCACACTGATCACTGCACTCATCCTGTTAACTAACTAACTCACTAATCTTGCTCGAGATTAAAGAATCCTATTTTAGAAATGTCTTGGGGAACTGTTTCACATCTTTGCAGTTTTCTGAAAGAAGGTATTGAAGGTTTGTCCATGTCCACCCCCACATGACAAGTATATTCAAGTGGTACATTTAATGACCAGAAAATATCAGGTAGCACATTTCCATTCGTTAACATTTTAGCAACACTCGACGTCTGGAATGTCAATGTCTTTCTGTTTTATGTTTCTTGGGTAGCAGAGCAGGGAAGGTTTCAAAATTAAAAACCTGCTTTTTTTTTATTGTGGAGTCAATTGCTAACAGATCCAGTATACTAGGTGAAGTATAATGATACTGAAATTATTTGAAAAAAAAAATTAAAATAAGATCACTAACTCTACCTGGCCACACCTTCCAAGATGGATGCAGAACCTAAAGACAATAAGAATACTACTGGGAATGTGCCTAATTGTAAATCATCTCAAGTAATCTAGGAGGTCAATCAGGGTCAAAAATGAAGTGATAAATAAATAAATTCCATAACTAATGCAGCCAGTTATTCATTGAGTCATAAGGACGACGCTGGTAGTGGACCCAAATGCAAGACACAGACACTGAAGTACTAGGAACAGGACTCGGAGTGTCAGGAAAGCCAGGGAAATGGGGAAGAAAGGATGCTGGACATTAACTAGGAGCTGGGACAGGAACACAGACTTGGGCCAGGACATAGCTGGGAAAGTGGGACCAGGACAAGGAACTGGGAACTAGGAGCCTGGGTTTGGACTGCAAGCCAGAGATTGGACAAGGACCCAGAACCTAGGTCTTGACTTGGGCTCAGACCCCAGAACTAGGCAAGGACATGACTGGGCTACAGGATTGGACATGGCTTGGGTTCTCCGAGGCTTGGCTACAGGACTAGATGTGGGACTCCTGGACAGGACGAGGGAACCCCAGCACCAGACGAGGGATCTCCAGCACAGGGCTGGGTGAGGTATTCCTGGGCTGGACGAGACACATGGACAGGACGAGAACATGAAGCCATGAGTTGGACCTGGGAGACAGGAACCTCAGAGCCTTGGACCTGAGAGATGGGAACTCAGAGCCTTGGACCTGGGAGACGGGAATCTCGGAGCCTTGGACCTGGTACTCGGGAACCTTGGAGCCTTGGACTTGAGCATGGGAAACACAGAGTCTTGGTCTTGAGTACAGGAACATGGAACACAGAGCCGGGACCCCTCCTTGGGAGCACGACGTAGGGCCGGGACTCGTACACAGCATGCAGAGCCAGGACCTCCTTCTTGGGAACAGGACCAAGGGTCGGAGCTCTTTCTATACACAGTACACCGAACAGAAAGAGACAGTTCTCCACTCAGGATAGCAGCAAACAGCCGGAGCTACCCAGCGGAGGCGAGGACACAAAGAGACGGTTCCCAACACAAAGTAGCGGCAAACAACCAGACCTACCTAGTGAAGGCAAGGACACGAAGAGATAATTTCAAACAACAACAGACTGTTCCTTATCTTGACACAGCAAGGCCCCAATCTTGCTCCGTGGTTGAACTTGACAGCATTACAGGTGAGGTTGCAGGCGAAGGTTGCAGGCAAAGCTTCAGGCAAAGGCTTCAGAAGGAAGGGGAAAAGAAGGGAACAGTCCAGTAAATGAAGCTGAACCCAGGAGCTATTTATGTAGCCAGCCCAAAATGAGAATCAGGTGCCTTAATTGAGGCACTCAACAGAACAAGGGAGAAAACAGGAAAACCCGGAACAAGGATCGATGGACCAGAGCATGAACCAGAATGCGGACCGTATGGTCCGGACCATGACACATTGACCTGGACCTAAAGAATCTTGATTTTCCACAAAAACAAAAGCAAAAAGCAACACAAAGAATGAGCATAAAGTAACATTTCTGAGTTGAAATGTTCTCATTTGTTTCGTTTCCTAAAGATGTGCTCTTTGTCTCTCTCCACAGATTTGCAAGTTACTCCCTCTGGGCTTTGATAAGATCCATTGGTTCAAGTGTTAGACATGGAGTGGTACTATGATTAGATCCATAACAGCATCTGAATGTTGGCCTCAAAATAAACTCAGAAGGAACTTCAGCAGGCTTGAGAGCAGTGCCTAGTAACATCATAAAGGTTTGTTTGGGGGGAGAGAGGGGGCCATGGGTGTGTGGTCATGGGTGCACACAGTCTGGTGAGTAACCTTCTTAGGCTAATTTTTTCCAGAAATATAAACATACCTCAACTCCATAATTATATAATGCTTGCTGTCATTCTGTGCTCTGATTTTTTTTTCTGTCTCTGAATGCAGTCAAAGGCAATTTCGAAAAAACAGGCCCGGGGCTAGTCGTTTTTGGAGTGAGTGATATTGGAGATAAAAGCTCGACTTAATACCCAAGATCATGCATTCAGATGAACCATTCTTCTTGTTGGTGTGGGTGATGAATGCAGGTTTGTGCAGATCCAAAATAGCTTTGGTGAGTAAGGATCAGAAAATTCAATGGATTGATGAAAGCCTTATTAATAGGTATGATTTTGAAAATGTTTTTCACAGAAGTTCATATAAATGGAATGGGAATTCTAACTGACTACAAGGAATGAAAAGAAAAATATGATTAGGAAAAAATCAGGGTGGCATTTTAGATCAGTGAGACATGAAGACTTCTCCATACAGAGGACGGACTGAACTGCTGATTCGGAGGATACAAAAGGTGGGGGTGTCTGTTTCATGATTATCTCTCTGTGGTGCTCAGATGTGGCCGTGTTGCCATACTCTTGTTCCCCTAATCCGGAACATCTAACGATTGAGTGCCAACCATTCCACTTACCGAGAGGGTCCTCCACCGTGATCTTGACCACAGTTTACATACCACCGAAAGCTGGTGGTAATCACGGTATTGAATGCTGCCATCACCAACCAAGGAATGGCCCATCCCAGTGCGTTTCAAATCATAGTCAGGGACATCAATCAGGCTTGTTTGAGGAAATCTCTGCCCAGTTAGTATCAACACATAACCTTCAGTCTCAGCGGTACCAACATGCTAGACCACTGCTAAACTAGGGTAAGGAATGCCTTCCCTTCCAAGCCCATACAGCATTTCGGGAAACCTAATCACTTGGCTGTCCTCCTACCTGCATACAGGCAGAGGCTAAGGAGCAAGACTCCAGAAATAAGGACAACAAAGAGGTGGCCATAGGAGGTAGAGGAGTGGCTATGCGATTGCTTTGACTTAGTGGACTTGGTCATGTACAAGGACTCATCAGAACATCAGAATTAATACACCACGGTTGTAACAGAAATTTATGTAAATAGTAGTGTCCCTGAAAAATCATTCAGAATCTTCTTCAACCAGAAGTGCTGGATGGAACATGAGATCCACAATCTGCTGAGGACAAGATCAGTAGTATTCAGGTCTGAGAATCAGGTAAGATACAAGCGATCAAACTACTATCTCTGGAAAGTCATCTCACATGCAAAGCGGCAATTTTGGACTAAACTGGAACCACTGAAGGATGCTCAGGGCTTTATTTTCTATTATCTCTTACAAAGTGAATGACAACAGGGCTTCACTTTCAGATGAGCTCAATGCCTTCTATGCTTTATTTGACTGTCAAAACATGGAGGAATCTTCACAAACTCCCAGAGCCCTTGATGACCCTGTGATTTCAGTCTCTGAGGCCAATGTGTCAGCATCCTTCAGGAGGGTGAACCCGCAGGAAGAATCCGGCCCAGATGAGATAACTGGGCAAGTACAACTGTCTAGCAGGTTCACCAGTATCTTTAACAGCTCACTTCAGTTGTCTGAGGGACCCACCTGCTTCAAATAGAGTTTAATTTTTATTTTATAGGCATCCGTTAGTCTCGTGAGACCATGGATTTGTGCCTTGGAAGGTTTCCAGGGCGCAGGCCTGGGCAAGGTTGTATGGAAAACTGGCAGTTTCCTATGCTGTAAGTCTCCCCTCTCCATGCCACTGATGTTGTCCAAGGGAAGGGCATTAGGACCCATACAGCTTGGCACCGGTGTTGTCGCAGAGCAATGTGTGGTTAAGTGCCTTGCTCAAGGACACAACATGCTGCTTCAGCTGAGGCTCGAACTAGCGACCTTCAGATCACTAGACCGACGCCTTAACCACTTGGCCCTGCGCCAACACAGGGTTTAATTATACCCGTGCTTAAGAAGAAGTTGTAACCTGCCTCAATGACTATCATCCAGTAGCACTTACGTCCACAGTGGTGAAATGTTTTGAGAGGATGGTGATGAAACATATCAACTCCTGCCTGATAAATTGTCTTGGATCCATTCCAAGTTGCCTACTGGCACAACAGGGCAGCAACAGATGTTTCTGAATCAGGCGGTGTGGATCCTGTGGATCCTGAGGCTCCTGCACCTTCTTCCTGATGGCTCTTGAACCAGTGGGGATAACTTCACTTATCTTCACTCGCCCCGGCACTGAACTGTTCCCACAACCTATGGACTCACTTTCAAGGACGCTTCATCTCATGCTCTTGATATTTATTGCTTTATTTATTATTATTATTTCTTTTCTTTGTATTTGCACAGCTTGTTGTCTTTTGCATATTGGTTGTTTGCCCATCTTGTTGGTTGTGGTCTTTCATTAATTCTCATCAAAGTTGCTGGTGAATGCAGCAGGCCAGGCAGCGTCTCTAGGAAGAGGTGCAGTCGACGTTTCAGGCCGAGACCCTTCGTCAGGACTAACTGAAGGAAGAGACTCTTAGTCCTGACGAAGGGTCTCGGCCTGAAACGTCGACTGCATCTCTTCCTAGAGATGCTGCCTGGCCTGCTGCGTTCACCAGCAACTTTGATGTGTGTTGCTTGAATTTCCAGCATCTGCAGAATTCCTGTTGTTTGCATTAATTCTGTTTGTTTCTGGGATTTACTGAGTATACTCACAAGAAAATGAATCTCAGGGTTGTATATGGTGATTACTATGTACTTGGATAACAAATTTAGTTTGAACTGAACTTTGAATGAGACACAAGAGGCTGCAGATGCTGGGAGCTGAAGCATAAAATAAGCTACTTACTGGAAGAACTGCATGATTCAAGCAAAATCTGTGGAGGTAAAGGGATGGTCAACATTTCAGGCCAAGACCAGTCCTGATGCAAGGTTGCATCCCAAAACATCGACCACCCTTTTGCATCTTGAGAAAATAATTGATTTAAGGAGGATGCAGAATGAAAAGAGATGAAGTATCAATATAGTGCCAGATGAGATGTAATGCAGACATTACTGGCGTTCACTCTCATTCCAAGGGAACGTTCACTCTCATTCCAAGGACTTGTGATATGCACCAGCTGCTCATAAATCCATCCGCCAGCTGCTCACATATCTTCACCAAAGGTATGTAAGTATTTTATTAACATTAAAATTGATTTCAGCAGATCTTTGAAATGATACAATATTACTACAGTTATATCTACTGCATCACAGTTCCAGGATCCCTTGTTCAATCTTGACAAAATATTCTATCAGGTTTGCATCAGATCTGCTACATTCAGGACGATCCACAAGGCATTGAACTTGAACTAGACAATTGTAAAGGATCTGGTGTCTGTTTCAGCAACAAGCTCAAAGCCATCCTTTACAATGTGACAAATAGCATATTTACAACAGGCTACAAATCACTTGTGCCTGTTTTATGTTTGTAATTCAAAAGAGCCACAGCTGATTTCCAGACCAAATCTTGCAGCAGGCTGTCATTCTAATTTCATCCATGTCTTTGGTCCAGATGGTGCTTCAAGGATTCCTTCCCTTCTTCCATTATTGTGATCTTTTCTTTGCAGCTACCCTTCCCCAAAAGCATCTGATATTCTAACCCCTTTGGGCTGAAACACCTGTGGGACAGATATAAACTATGCATTCATTCATCAGGACTAATTGTTGGACAGTCACATTTCACTCTCTATAGAAAGCAGCACAAGCCAGAGACAGAAACATATAATACCTCTTGAGATACAGATGAACAACAATATATCACCATTATTATGTGATATGTCATATTGACGTGGGTGATCATGTCATAAGGAGGTGGGTGGGGACGGACCCAAGTGCAAGACACACACACTGAAGTACTAGGGACAGGACTAGGATACAAGGCGATGGCAAGGACATGGACAGGAAAACCAGGAACCTGGAACAGGACTGGACAAGAGAGCTAGGAGCCCGGGCTTGGACTCCGAGCCAGAGACTGGACAAGGACCCAGTACCTGGGTCTTGCCTCTGGCTCGGACCCCAGAACTCGGCAAGGACGAGGCTTGGCAGGCAAGCAGGATGAGGCTGGGATCTGCAGGCTTGAGGCTAGAGGCTTGGCTTGGCAAGAGGCTAGAGGCTGGAGACTTGGCTTGGCAAGAGGCTAGAGGCTGGAGTCTTCAGGCTTGAGGCTATCAGGAGGCTGGAGTCTTGAGGCGAAGCGAGGCGAGGCTGGAGGCTGGAGGCAGGAGACTTGAGGCGAGGCGAGGCTGGAGGCTGGAGGCAGGAGACGAGGCGAGGTGAGGCTGGAGGCTGGAGTCAGGAGACTTGAGGCGAGGTGAGGCTGGAGGCTAGAGGCTGGAGGCAGGAGACTTGAGGTGAGGTGAGGCTGGAGACTGGAGGCAGGAGACTTGAGGTGAGGCGAGGCTGGAGGCTGGAGGCAGGAGACTTGAGGCGAGGTGAGGCTGGAGGCTGGAGGCAGGAGACTAGAGGTGAGACAAGGCTGGAGGCTGGAGGCAGGAGACTAGAGGTGAGACAAGGCTGGAGGCTGGAGGCAGGAAACTAGAGGCGAGGCAAGGCTGGAGGCTGGAGGCTGGAGGCAGGAGACTAGAGGTGAGGCGAGGCTGGAGGCTGGAGGCAGGAAACTAGAGGCGAGGCAAGGCTGGAGGCTGGAGACGAGGCGAGGCAAGGCTGGAGGCAGGAGACTTGAGGTGAGGTTTGGCAGGAGGCAGGAGACATGAGGCGAGGCTTGGCAGGCTCCTCCTGTGCAGGGCACGGTACTCCTGGGCAGGGCGCGGATCACCTGGGCAGGGCGCGGATCACCACCCGACAGAGGCAAGGGACAGGAAGGGACCTAGGTACAAGGTGACTCCAGGACAAGACTGAAGGCGAGACGAGGCGAGAGTTACCAGCAAGACCAGGCAAGGCTTCTGGCAAAGCAAGGCAAGACAAGAACTTCAAGCGAGGCGAGAGTTACCGGCAAGACAAGACAGGGCTTCAGGCGAGGAAACAGAGGCAGAGCAAGGGATACAAGGAGTAAAGACAAGAACAATCCAGCAGCCATGCCCTGGTCTTTGAAGGTATTTATGCAGCCAGCCCCAACGAGCATCAGCTGCCTCAATTAGCTCAACAAGAACAGAAACAGGGTAGATAGGAAAATCTGGAGCAAGGGTCGATGGACCGGACCATGAACCGGAATATGGACTTCACGGACCGGACCATGACAGATCATGGTCTTACCCATGACCAAAATTATTCTTGGCAAATTTTTCTACAGAAATGGTTTGCCGTTGCCATCTTCTGTGCAGTGTCTTTACAAGATGGGTGACCCTAGCCATTATCGATAATCTTCAAAGATTGGCTGCCTGGTGTCAATGGTTGCATAACCAGGGCTTGTGATTTGTACCAGCTGCTCATATGACCATCCACTACCTGCTCCCTTGGCTTCACCAAAATATATGTAAGTATTTTATTAACATTAAATTGGTTTAAACAGTTATATCTACAGCCTCACAGTTCCAGGACTTCCTGTACATTCTTGACGAAAAGTTCTATTTGTGCAGAGCTTCTCCTTGTAAATGTATTGGCTTCCTCTGAGTGTTTGGTCTCCTTCGCTTACACAAAAAATATGCTGGTTAATTATACTATAAATTAACCCTGCATGGGTGAATGACAAGAGGAATCAAAGAAAGGTTGATGAGCATGTGGGGTAAGAAGAGAATGTAGGGTTACAGATGAAAGAGATTACTTCTATGGGATCTAGCATAAACCTGGTGGGTCAATTATCCTCCCCATGTGTCACTATAAGTCCAGGAATATAGGAAGTCAGTTGACTAGATAGGGTTGTGAAGTACCAGAGGGAGGGCACATCTTGAGGAAGTTTGGGGTTTAGATGATAAGTCTCTAAGATATAAGAGAAGAATTGGGCTCCAATGTGCTGTCAGTGGAATTTTCAATCATCAAATTTATGGATATGCTTATGATCTATTTAGTAAGTTTTCAAAGTTAGATTAGTTTTAGCTCCGGATTTACATTGAGAGGCAGATGGTATAATGTCATGAACATCCATCTCATTTCATAAGATCAAGCTGCTTTGCTTTAGACGGTCAAAGGAAATTTTAGATGCAGTATTAAATAATAGAATAAGAAATAAGTTCAATGTGGGCTTCTGGCCAGATACAAGTATTAATTTTAACTGATGCTTCAATGACAAACTCTACTCTCTTCATTAGGGATGATGCCTAGATACATCCAGCCAGTGGTATATTTATACCCCTGTCGTCCATCCATCAAGAATGGTTAGTCCTCAAACAATCATGTTTCCCCTGTCCCACCTAGTTTACAATCGAATTCCAGTTCCTACTTGGACCGAGACCTTCATCTTTGTTAAAATTCTTTTTCTCTAGTTTTATTTCAATGGCTTCCTTCACCAGGCGATCCCAAAAACAATTGGCATGGCACAGTAGTTTTGTACCCTTGAAGTCTATTCTATGGCCATTACAAATGCAATGTTCTGCTACTGCCGAATTCTCCAGGTAAACCAAACGGATACATCTCCTAAGCTCCTTGATGTGGGTTTCCACCATGCATCCTATCTGGCCAATATACACTGCTCCACATATACAAGGAATCTCGTAAACACCAGCTGACCTGAGTCCCAGATCATCTTTCACCCACATGAGCTGGGATTATATATATATACACCACAGGACTAGACGTACCTAGGAATCATCCCTGATGAAGATTACAGAGTTTGTCATCAAAACGCCAGTTAAAATCGATACTTGCACCCAGCTGGAATCCCTAGAAGAGTTTATTCATTATCTACGCTGGGAAAGCACTAGATCCTTTTTCAGAATAGAAAACAGTTGAAATTAATACTTCTGTTAGTATACTGGATAAGAGAATTCTTCAATTTGTTTAATGCTTACTTCCCATACACAATTTTAATCCAGAGCAATGAGGATACAGAAAACGTATTGTGCAAGTGTGCACATCTGGATAGTGAGAATATATGGGACAAGGAGAGAAAGAGAGATTGATTTCAGAATGAGAGGTACATTATTCTGTCACAAAGTCAATCTGGGCATATTTGAGTGAGGCTCAGAGTTTAAAGTGACCACCTATTATCCAATCAGAAAAGATTTAATGCTTATCATGTTGCCCTACAGTTTTAGCTCTTGCTTTGAGTTCAAATCAAAACTCTTATTAGACTGACTTAACCAGATTTTGTTTAATTTCACTATGCAAACCAATGCAAAATCTAATCAATGGCTGGGGGCAAAATGGTGCTTCAAATCAAAAGAACGTCAACTCTAGTGTAGAGTATCATTGAACATGTTCCTATAGTAGAACAAGATGTCTATAAACAGTAGGCAGAGCCAGAGGAGCACTGATGGAAGTAATTATAATTAAAATTGCCAATATGGTCAGATCATCTGGAAATTCCCTTTCATAATCAGTAGCTTGTGGATTGTGAACTATTTTGAAGAAAAAGAATAATTCCTTTATTTCAGACTTCCAGTAAATGCTCAGTTCTGAATCTTACAGTTTTTGCAGCTGTCTCTCTCCTCTGTCCTCTCTAATTTATATTTCCTCCAGACAGATTAACCATCATAAACAAGGCTTCACCACCTTCTCCCAGTCAATACTAATCAGTGTCATCCGCATTCTCTTAGCGTCCTCTCTGTCCATCCCTCGCTTTCCACTGTTAATTTAAACATGTCTGCTCTCTTAATTTTTCTAATTCTGAAGAAAGGCCTGAAATGTCAATCTGTTTCTCCATTGCTGCCTGACCTACTGAATCTTCCCTGCATTTCTTATTTTTATTTCAGATTTCCAGCCTCTGCTGTATTATTTCACTATTTGATTAAACCGCAGCCCTTTTAAGCTATGGTCCTAGTAAAGTACAAACATTATTCTTGTATTTACTGAAGTATTCTGAAGCACAGTCTGTTAATTCGCAATTTATATTGCCTTTGGCACAAAGGGCGAGTTAATAATTTGAACTCTTGATTGTCAGTCAGTATCTGTGTGGATATGGACTCACACTCAGTTAGTACTGGATAGACCTTCAAACTGTGCTATGAAGCTTCTGCACTGGCTAAACCCCTCACTGTTTGAGCATACATTTGCATGAAAAATTCATAACCCTTATAGCAATTCTGATTTGCTTGTCTTTCAGGATAAATATCCCTTTGAGAATCTCATACACTCTAGGAATGAAAACTGAAGTTAATGGCTCTGCATTTTGCCACAGGCCATCAAGCAACCCAAATGCAGCCAATTAGTCACATCTTGGCATGTAAAAAGTAGCTGGTGAAAGTGATCAGATAATAAGGACTCCTTGTCACGCACATTGATCATTCTGGTAAATCATTTCTGATTCACGATATAATCCAATGATAAGTTAGACAAATTAAGACAAGTTAAGCTACAGCGACTGTGTTAAGAGCTGTATATATTTTTGGCAGTTATCAAATAAATCTTTGAGTAACATATAAAACCACAGAGGAATCCAGCCATTTGAAAATGTGCCTAAAATGGATCAATCAGGAATGCAAATACTTCTTAATTAGATTATCTCAATGTTTTTGCAAAGCACTACACAGCAAAGTTGTTACCCAGAATGTGATGGGTGACAGAAACAGACTCATTATACAGGATTAGAAAGAATGCCTGTCACGGATGCTGTATGAACACCTTCATTACAGGGACTCAAACATTCAGGAACCTGGCTTACCACCAATGACAATAATTTGGAAAGGGCAAAAAAGCAGTCCTTGTCAGAAAAATCCACGTCCCATGAATGAAAAACTACACACTGTAAGATCTAACACCACTCACGTATCAATTAACGCTATTGATAGGGCTGTAAATTTGTTCTTACTCCAAACTGGCATAGACATGACTCCAGAGCCACAGTAAAGTGGTTAACTTTGCTGTCCAATGAAATGACCCAATGTGAAGTACTTAAAGCTAATTTACTGGATGATTCTGGCTACTGCTGCAAGTGTGCCACATTTGAGGAACCTTCCGAGACTTGAATAAACTTTTCATTGGTTGATGATGAAGTACTTTTTTCTTTATGGTATTACCTTCCCATCTGAATAAATTCCTGTGCTATTAGTTCTAGATTCCTTAGGTTTAATAACTTGAACATGAAAATCAAGGTTAAACATCTCATGGAGTTCTCAAGAAGTCCTGCATTGTTGAGGAACTGTGTTTCAAAACAGTGGTCCCCAACCTCCAGGCTGTGGACCGGAGGTTGGGGACCACTGTTTTTAAACATATAATTTAGACCTTAAAACTTATACATCCTCCAATGGACACAGCAGATCCCAATACATCACTTTGAAGAAGACCAGGAATGTTCTCCATACCAGCCTGGAAAATACTTGATCAATGCTGTGCATGTGGCCTGCTTACACAACTATGTTATTAATAAAAATGCTGGAGACGGGAACTAAATTTCATGGTTTTTTACTGGTAGAGTCCAAACTTGACACACACATACAGATCAATACGCGCTTAATAGTGCATGCAACGACATGTTACTAAAACATAAAGTAGTCCCTTATTATAATGTAGGCTATACAGTACACTCCTCCCCTTTTATTCATTTTTACTGGGGCACTACGCTAAACAAATGTTTACCCTTAACATAAAAATGCCTACCATTTGTTTACAAATTATAACAAAGTAACTTAATAATATCAAATTATAACAAGCCTTTTTTTTTCACTTTTGGTCTAAGACCCATTTAGAACTCAAGTCTCTGGGGAGGTCTTTTCTGCCTCTCCGGGTAATGTCTGTCCTGAAACGTTTGCTTGGGGGAATGAGTCTCCACATGTACATCAGGTGGGTCCTCAGCACTGATGACAGGCTTATCTGTGGATGAGGCTGATATGGTCACATCAGGAGTGTTTGCTTCTATGTCAGGGGAGTCAGGGCAAGGTGTTGTTGTGCTTTTCACCTGAGCATCCAGGATTTGGTCCACATGACATCTCCATATATTCTCTCCCACCTCCACTGTATATATCAGTGGCCCATCTATGGTGGAAATTGTACCCGGCTGCCACTTTTCAGTCCGGCAATCCCATGCAAGAACTAACTGTCCCACGCTGAAGCTCCGTGTTGACTTAGCATTCAAGTGTTTAAACTGTCTGTTCTCCACATCATGCCGTACATCTGGCTTGAGAAGATCCATGCGGGATCTCAGGTTCCTGTTCAGAAACAACATCGCTGGAGTCTGATTAGTGGTTGCATGTATTGCATTATGTTAGGCAAAGAGGAAGCTGTCTATCTTGTGTTGCAGTGGTCGATTTTCGCAGTCCATTGCCTTGATGGCTTTCTTGAATGTCTGCACAAATCTTTCTGCCAAGCCATTTATGGATGGATGGTAAAGGGCAGATGTAAAGTGCGTAATTCCATTGTTCTTCACAAAACTTTGGAATTTTTCAGAGACAAATTGTCATCCATTGTCTGTGCACATTTGTTCTGGTATGCCATTCCTGGCGAACATGGCCCTCAGAACTGTAATGGTATTTTCCAATGTGGTTGTCTTCATTTTGATGACCTCTGGCCATTTGGAATGTGCATCAAAGGAAATTAAAACGATAGAGTCCATGAATGGTCCAGAAAAGTTGATGAGCGCTCATTGCCATGGTGATGAGGGCCACTCCCATGGATGGAGAGGGGCTTGTGGTGGTGTGTTCTGGATCTTTTGATATCCAGAGCAGTTCTTGGTCAAGTACTCAATCTGTTTATCGATTCCTGGCCACCACACATAGGCACGGGCAAGACTTTTCATTTTCACGGTACCCAGGTGCCCCTCGTGCAGTTCCTCCAGCACTCTGGTGTGTAGCTTGGGAGGAATCACAACTCGTGAACCACACATTAGAGCTCCCCGACACACTGACAACTGCTCCTTCCTCACTGAGAAGGCTGGAAACAGTGTGTTACCCCGCGCTGGCCATCCCTTTACTGTGATGTCATACACTTTTAACCACATAGGGTCATTGCCTGTTTCTCTTTCAATGAGGATGTTTGTTACTGGTAATTGTTCAATGATTGTTGTGTGAAAGACCTCTGCTGAATCCATTTATGTAGTTATCTCTGAAGTCGGCAGTGGTAAACGTGACAAACCATCTGCATGGCCCTGTTGCTTGGTCCCCTTGTGTTCAATGTCATACCTGTGACCTCCTAAGAAAAGAGACCATCGTTTCAGCCTTTGAGCTGTCATCACTGGAGCGTCTTTTCTTGGGTTGAAGATTGACACGAGAGGCTGATGGTCAGTCAACAGGGTAAACTTTTGACCATATAGGTAGTGACTACATTTCTTGACTCCCCACACGAGGCTTAGTCAATCTGTGCGTAGTTGTGTTCAGCTGAAGTTAGCATTCTTGAGGCAAAGGCTATTGGTCTTTCTGAGCCATCTGGGAACTTGTGCGATAACACAGCTCTTATCCCATGGGATGAGGCATCACAAGCTAGTCGGATTGGTAAGGAGGGGTTAAAGTGCGCGAGCACCCCTTCCGAAGTTATGAGTCATTTAGTTTCTTGAAACGCTTTTTCACAGCTCTCAGTCCACTTCCATTGTGTCCCTCTCTGTAATAGTGCATTTAGTGGGTGTAGGACTGTGAATAGGTTAGGCAAGAACTTGTGGTAATATAGAAACATAGAAACATAGAAAATAGGTGCAGGAGTAGGCCATTCGGCCCTTCGAGCCTGCACCATCATTTATTATGATCATGGCTGATCATCCAACTCAGAACCCTGCACCAACCTTCCCTCCATACCCCCGATCCCCATAGCCACAAGGGCCATATCTAACTCCCTCAGTTCACTAGTCCAAGATATGCTCTCAGCTGAGACACATTTTCAGGTGGTGGTGCCTTATCTTGTCTTGAGACATGTGTAAGCCATCCTTGTTGATCACATACCCACAGTATGAGATTTCCTTTTTGAAAAACTCACATTTCTGTCGATTAGCTCTGAGCCCATATTCTCGTAACCTGGTGAGCACTTGTTCAAGGTTAGAAAGGTGCTCGTCGTCATCTTTGCCGGTGACAATGATGTCATCCAGGTAACACTGAGTCCCTGGAATGCCCTGCAGGACCTGGTCCATTGCCCTTTGCCAGATTGCAGGCACTGATGCTATCCCAAACACCAACCTGTTGTACTGGTAAAGTCCTTTGTGTTCATTTAATGTCAGACATTTCTTGGATGCTTCATCGATTTCCATTTGGAGATAGGCCTAGGTCAAATCATTTCTTGTGAAATGTTCCCCTCCTGACAGGGAAGCAAAGATGTCCTCAATGCGAGGTAGACAATACTGTACTGTGAGGAGAACTGGGTTAACAGTCACTTTAAAGTCACCCATATGCGCACCTTGCTTGGTTTTCCTGGTTTTGTGCTGGAGGTTTTCTTCATCACTGGAACAATAAACGTGGCCCATTCACTCCAATCCACCTTTGACAGGACCCCAGTCTGCTCCAGATTTTTCAGCTCTGCCTCTCCTGTAGGACGGACTGCATATGGCACTGGTCTGGCTTTGTGAAATTTTGGACATGCATTTTCCTCAATCGCAATCCTTGCCTTCATGCCCTGCGGTGTTCCTATTCCTTTCATGAACACTTCCTCAAAGTCAGCAAGTATTTGTGACAGTCTCTCAGATGTAGCCTTGCTGCCCTCCTTTGCTGACACAACTAGTGCCTTGATGGTGTGCCAATCCAACTGGATTTTCCTGAGCCATTCACATCCCAGCAACAGTGGTCCTCCATTTTTCAGAACATAGAGGTTCAGCTGCTGCGTTTTCTCTCCGTAGGTCACTATCACTGTAATTTTACCTTTGGGACGCACCCTCTGCCCTGTGTAAGTCTTTAGCAGTAGTTTAGTTCGTTTCAGAGGTATGTGAGAAAGCAGTCATTTGTAGTCGTGTACAGAGATCACTGTTAAAGCTGAGCCTGTGTCTAACTCCATTTTCAGTCTCACTCCTGCCACTTGTGGAGTGATCCATATTACCCTTCGATCAACTGACTCTTTCACGCTGTGAAGTTGCAGACAAGACAATTCACTTTTGTCTGAGTCATTTTCGTCAGAACTGCTTTCTTTCATTTTGTGCACATTGTTGTATTTTCCTTTCTGGGGTTTCTTGTTTCTCTGTATTTTGTCCTTTTTCTGCTGTTTACTAGCTTTGCATACTCTGCTAATGTGGCCCTGTTTGCCACAGTTTCTGCATTCTTTATCTTTGAACCAACAATCATCAGGACCATGTGCAATGTTCCCAGAATGGTAACATTTCTTTCCTTCATTTCTGTTCAGTGACATTTTATTTGTAGCATATTCCAGAGATTTTTGTTGTATCTCCGATGCATTCCATGCTACTGTTTCCAATGATATTGCAATGTTCAGCATCTTCTCTAATATAAGGTCTTTTTCACACAGGAGCTTCTTCTGTGTGGTTTCACAGTGCATGCCACACACTAAAGGCCAATTTATACTTCTGTGTCACATCGACACCGTAGATAAGGCATAGCCGCATACCCTACGCCATACCCTACACCGTACCCTACGCCATAGCCTGACACGCACCTCCCCAAAAATGAAACTACGCATCGCGGCAACGCAGACCGCAACAACTGTGATTTGTCCGCTTGGTAGCATCACATTTCCTCCTACGCTGCAATAGCTTCCCATTGGGTGACTGAAGGGCAGGGAAGGAACTCTGGCTGCAATACTTTCCATAAAGCGTTACAGACCTCTGAAATTATGGAGAACCCTGTGTTTGACGCCAGTTTGTAGCTAGCTGCCACAGCCCGTTGACTTCCACCTGAAGCTAAAACTCGAATGGTGATTGCCAGTCTCTGAATAGACTGTGCGTACACTGATGCGAAATAAATGGTTGGACACAATGAACCAAATCGTCAAATCTACCTGCCGACATCCGAAAATATTTGAAATACATTTCTTCATCCATGTCTCACAGTGGCCGGACAAGCACAGAAAATTCACCCTCCTTCAGTTTCAGTCATCAGTGTTTGAAGTTTGAGTTTCTTCGTGTTGAGTTTCAACACGAAGAAACTCAACACAGAGGCATAGAAATCCCACCGCCAACTAGCATTTTGGCACTGAGTTGCAGAGCGATGCAGACACACCAATGCACAAGTATAAATGCTCACAACGGCGTAGGCCACTTGCGTAGGCTACTACACAGAAGTATAAATCAGCCTTAACCTCTCCCTCAATGCATCCGATAGACCAGCTGCAATTTGACAATGTTCTGATAATTTGCGCAATTCAGCACAATATTCAGAAATGCTTTCATTTTTGCTCTGATTCCATTTGTGAAATTTAAATCTTTCAGTAATGACCAGTGGTTTGGGGTTTAAGTACTGTTGGAGAATACTATTTGCTTGAACGTTTTGTCAACTGGCTTTTCAGGGGTTAACAAGCTCCGTATGTTTTTGTTCCCATAACACTGAGTAAGACGCTGGCTTTCTTTTCATCATTAATACCATTAGCATCAGAGTACAACTCCACTCTTTCAATGTAAATTACCCAGTTTTCAACGCCACTATCAAATGCTGTAATGGTTCCAATCGTCGCCTCTTTGTTATGTTAATTTAGTCCCATATTTCCTTGTTTTCTTTTTAGCTAGCTCCTTGCAATCACTGCACATTCCACTTGACTCACGTCTCCTTTTTGCTAGCACAATGAGCGTACTCAGTCTAGATGTGTCTGCCGCTCCTTTTCATCTCCCTTTTCTCTCTTCTCCTCCTCCGAGTGTCATTACCAACTAAAACACAGCATTCCGATAAGATGTAGGTTCATAATTCACAGCATTCCGATAAGATGTAGGTCGCCAATTTGATTTGTATGTGGCCTGTTTACACAACTATGTTATTTATTTATTAAAACGCTGGAGACGGGAACTAAGTTTCATGGTTCTTTACTGGTAGAGAAACACAGCATTCCGATAAGATGTAGGTCGCCAATTTGATTTGTATGTGGCTTGTTTACACAACTATGTTATTTATTTATTAAAACGCTGGAGACGGGAACTAAGTTTCATGGTTCTTTACTGGTAGAGTCCGAACTTGGCACACCCATACAGATCAATACGCGCCTAATAGCGCATGCGACATCGTGTTACTAAAACATAAAGTAGTCCCTCATTATAATGTAGGCGATACGGTACAATCAATTTTACAATGATAGGCTATATGGCTGTGAACAATGTGATGTTAACAGAAGGTTGTTGTGTTTGATTTGAATGTCATGCTTCCTTCACTATCTCCATTTCAGAAATATTTTTCTGTGTGTTTTATAAGCCTTTCTTCTTTCTTTTCTTCCTACTCTTTGACAATGTGCCCAAGCACAATGGTCATCCACTTTCTTCTGCAGTCCAGCATATTCTGGATAATAGAACTGCTGCCACCCATCTTGTACTAGGCCTTAGTGTATTGGGTAGGGAAGTACTGAAAGTAGAGATGCAGGAACGGGAAGTAATTAGGAACTCAAATGGTACAACAATTTCTATCAAAAGTACAAAAGTAAGGAACATCTACTGAGGCTGTACAAGAGCTTTGTGAGAACTTGTATAGCCTTACCTCAAGAAGAGTAAACTTGCATGTAAACCAGTGCTGTGCAGTTTCAATAGACTGAACCCTGGGAAGGTGACACAAGTCCTCAGTGAGATGAGCCTATACTCACTGGAGTTCAGAAGAATAAGAGATAATCTAATTGACACACATATGATTCTTAGAAGTCTAACAGCAAAATTTGAAAACAACTTAAAGTGTTGAACATCTGAAATTGAAAGTAAAAAATACTGCTGTTATTCAGCAATCAAGGGAATCAGAGTTCACATTTCGTGTTGCTGAACTTGTATCCTTCCTTGCATTACAATTCTGAGAGGGCCTGGCTAAATAGAGATTAGTAGGTATTCCCTTTCTGGGAGACTTGGAACTTGGAGATATATTGTTAGTTTAAGCATTTGGTCATTTACTCTGATGAAGGAAATTACAAGTTGGGATACAAACCTTAGGAATTACTTTCTAATCATTGCATCTTTTCAAGGCTTTTTTTACTGGGGGATATTTGGTGAGAGGGTATGACAGTTGGGTGGCAAGGGATCCATGTTTAATAATGGGGGGATGAATAGCCACTGGCTGTTTCTATTCTATCTTAAAGGCTTTTGACAAGGTCCCACACAGGAGATTACTGTGCAAACTTAAAGCACACGGTATTGGGGGTAAGGTATTGGTGTGGGTGGAGAGTTGGTTAGCAGACAGGAAGCAAAGAGTGGGAATAAACGGGACCTTTTCAGAATAGCAGGCAGTGACTAGTGGGGTACCGCAAGGCTCAGTGCTGGGACCCCAGTTGTTTACAATATATATTAATGACTTAGACGAGGGAATTAAATGCAGCATCTCCAAGTTTGCGAATGGCATGAAGCTGGGCGGCAGTGTTAGCTGTGAGGAGGATGCTAAGAGGATGCTAAGAGGATGCAGGGTGACTTGGATAGGTTAGGTGAGTGGGCAAATTCATGGCAAATGGAATTTAATGTGGATAAATGTGAGGTTATCCATTTTGGTGGCAAGAACAGGAAAACAGATTATTACCTGAATGGTGGCCGATTAGGAAAAGGGGAGGTGCAACGAGACCTGGGTGTCATTGTACACCAGTCATTGAAAGTGGGCATGCAGGTACAGCAGGCGGTGAAAAAGGTGAATGGTATGCTGGCATTCATAGCAAGAGGATTCGAGTACAGGAGCACGGAGGTACTACTGCAGTTGTACAAGGCCTTGGTGAGACCACACCTAGAGTATTGTGTGCAGTTTTGGTCCCCTAATCTGAGGAAAGACATTCCTGCCATAGAGGGGGTACAGAGAAGGTTCACCAGATTGATTCCTGGGATGGCAGGACTTTCATATAATGAAAGACTGGATCGACTAGGCTTATACTCTTTGGAATTTAGAAGATTGAGGGGGGATCTGATTGAAACGTATAAAATTCTAAAGCGATTGGACAGGCTAGATGCAGGAAGATTGTTCCTGATGTTGGGGAAGTCCAGAATGAGGGGTCACAGTTTGAGGATAAGGGGGAAGCCTTTTAGGACCGAGATGAGGAAAAACTTCTTCACACAGAGAGTGGTGAATCTGTGGAATTCTCTGCCACAGGAAACAGTTGAGGCCAGTTCATTGGCTATAATTAAGAGGGAGTTAGATAAGGCCCTTGTGGTCAAAGGGATCGGGGGTATGGAGAGAAGGCAGGTGTAGGGTTCAGAGTTAGATGATCAGCCATGATCGTACTGAATGGCGGTGCAGGCTCGAAGGGCCGAATGGCCTACTCCTGCACCTATTTTCTATGTTTCTATGTTTACAATGGTTTTCTGTTCTTAAGCTGTCTCCTGCTATGGCTACCTGCTATTCTGCCTAATGACTGTCCAATCAGATTCTACCTTAAGCCAAACTCAAAATGACATTGACATTTCTGAGCTAGGGGCTGGAAATGTTAAATTGAGATACTGTGCCTTATTTGTTTTCCTCTTTAACCATGGCCTGCAAGGTTGCAATTCCCAATATCCAAATGGAAAAAGACTGCAAGATCTGCAATAGAAAATCTGCAGATGTTGGAAATCTGACCAACACACACAAAATGCTGGAGGTGCTAGAGGAACTCAGCAGGCCGGGCAGCATCTATGGAAAAAAGTACAGTTGAAGTTTTGGGCCGAAACCCTTCGGAAGGACTGAAGTGTCCAGGTTTTCGGCCTGAAGCATAGGCTCTACTTTTTTCCTGGATGCTGCCTGGCCTGCTGAGTTCCTCCAGCATTTTGTGTGTGTTGCTAGAAAAAGACGTAAACATGGGATTGCGATGATGGGATGGAGGAAAAGGTGCATGTTTTCTCCATCTTCAGCTTGTGAATCTGAAAGGATGTGAGAGGAATCTCATGACGGGGATACCGTCTTTTCGTGTGGTTGTAGTCCATTGTTATCGGTGGACTCTGGTTATGGTTAGAACCCATTTTTCTCACTAGTTTAATGTGATGCATTCGCACCATTACCTTGCCAGTTAGTCATCAATGCCTCCTGTTCTACACATCTGTAAGTGAGGGAAAAGCATGTCGCAGAGGGTGGTAAAATCCACTTGGATAATAGCTGGTATGTGTGCAGGCTATGAGATGCTGTGTAGATTAATGTGTTCTGGTGCAATGGACAATATCAATGTCAGGTACGTGATTTTAATTGATAGAAGTTGTTGGTCACAAAGTGAGAGGGATCTGGTGCATTGCACAATATTTGAATCTAATGCATCTATTTCCTAAAAGCATGACTCTCAACGTTGTCTATTATAAGAACTTGCTTAGCATTTAAAGGATTTCTTAGCCCTCTGCAGAACCCAGAACATCTTTCCTCCTCCAAGCAACCGGTGGAGTGGTGGAAGACCATGGACTTTGCTCCAGCTAGTGCTGTGCTAGTGCTGGATTTTTCCAGATCGGCTTCAGTGCCTGATCTGGAAAAAATGTCCTAATGAAGGACCTCAGCCTGAAACATTGAGTTTACCTTCCCTCCATAGATGCTGCCTGGCCTGCTGAGTTGCTCCAGCTTTTTGTGTGTGTGTTAAGCTTCAGAGTCAGAATCAGGTTTAATATCACTGGCATATGCCGTGCCATTTGTTGTTTTTTGGTAGCAGTACATTGCAATACATAATTTAAAATAATTATGATCTATATATAGTGAGGTAGCGTTCATTGTCCATTCAAAAATCTGATGGCGGAGAGGAAGAAGCTGTTCCTGAAATGTTGACTGTGTGTCTTCAGGCTCCTGTACCTCCTCCGTGTTGGTAGCAATGAGGAAAGGGCATGCCTTGAATGATGGAGGACCTTCATAATGGATGCTGCCTTTTAGAAGCATCACCTTTAGAAGATGTCCTCGATGCTGGAGAGGGTGTTACCCACAATGGAGTTGGCTGAGTTTACTTCCTGCAGGTTTTTTCCGATCCTGTGCAGTGGTCCCTCCATGCCAGGCGGTAAAGCAAACAGAATTCCCACCATGGTACATCTGTAGATATTCGGGAGTCTTTGATGCCATGCCAAGTCTCCCCAAATTCCTAATGAAATATAGCCACTGCTGAAGTGATAAGCCAGTGAACAGTGTTGGCCAGAAACTGAAGTGATTAAACTGAGCAGGGAGGTCAAGTTTCATCCTCTGCTGCACTATGTCCAGGGGGCATCGCAGGATTGATCCAATTTACTCCAACTGTCTTCAGCGCTTAATGAGAATTTCCATGTACCTAGATATGTTGCTGTATCTAATAGGTTTGATATTCCACCCATGAACTAATCCAGATAAATTATTAACTATGCAGTTGACAAAATAATGTCTAAGCAAATGTTATCATTGGTTGAAAAACCACTTCAACTTGTTTTTTTGGAGATAGTAATGAATAGTTGCTGACATAGATATTCCTCGACGATAATTTAGTATAATCAAGTGACCTGGCACATCTCTGCAATGCAAGTATACAATTTCAGCCAGATTAGACTTCAATGGATAAGAGCAATATTTTGGATGCCCACTCCCTGTAGAAGCCTCAGCCATACATTGGGAAAACTTAGGTCCAGTGCCTGCACTTTCAAATTATATAGATTTGAACAAAGTCCATGTACTGTAAGTTGGAAGTGAGCACAGCCAGTGGGTTAACTTTCTTGTGAGTAATTTGTTTTTAGATACTCAGGAGTAATTACTCTGTTTTTCATACTGTTTATAAACCACATTCAGATTCAGGTCTAAACCATGTTGTGATAGGATTTCTGATTTCCATCATCTGCTATGCTTTTCCTTTGGATTATTGAAAGTAGAATTTTTAGTTTGCATCACAACACAATAGACCCTATAATGTAAATTTTCTAATTAAATCTGTGGTACTAATGGAAGATTTTCTAACATGTGATAGATGTAAACTTAATCCTCCACTTCAGTAAACCGTTTCCATCTTTCTCCATGATGCAATGATTACCTGTCTCTGTATATTGGCAGTAGATACAATATCAAGTAATTCTCTTCTGTGCATCCTTTATTTTGTTATTGTTAAAGTTTTTTTTGTTATTCAGGCAAATTTACTTTACTGCCAAGTCTCCCTGTGAATCAATGACTTTGATTTCTCAATGGAAACAACAATAATATTTTCTTCCACTCTCCCACACAAAGTAAAAGCCAATTTGCCTTTCTTATATCTCGTATAAAAAAAAAGATCACGTTGACCTAGGAATCATTCAGTTCTTAAATTGTAACATAATAAATTACAGATGCTGGCAAGCTAAAATAAAAATGAATGCTTGAAATAATCAGCAGGTCAGGCAGAAGCTGGGATAATTGAGTGACATTTTCCCTTGTGCCAAGCTCAAGATGATTGAGGGGGAGTGGTATTAGATTACGCTGGTTGCTTTCCCAAGGCAGCAGGAAGTGTAGAGAAAGTCAGTGGAGTACAGGTTGGTTTTTGTGATGGCCTGAGCTGTGATGGGAGTCCTTGACGAGGATGGTTTGGACCCAAATGCTGAGTATCCAAGGCTGGGATCGAGATACAGTATCAAACTGGATTGATAACTGAGCACAAAACAGAGGCCAGATGATATCACTTGTAGGGCATGTGATTGAGTGCTGAACCTCTTTAAATACTCAATGCTTGATGCCCAAAACATGACGGACAGTTAGTGGGATAGTCCTGAATCTCCAAAGGGGCCACACCGGCTATCCATATATTAGAGCGTTAGAGCATCTAAACCCCAGAAGCTGGTGCAGTTGGGTGCATGTCATAATAGGATCCCCTCTCCTATGGCCGACTCCTGACGCCCCTGGCTGCTCAGAGAGACACGATTGTAGTCATGGATAAGAGCCAGATTCAAGGTGTCCCTTTCAGGAACCCAGCACCATTCCTCGGGTCTGAATCCTTCCCAGTCCACGAGGAACTGCTGAACATCGTGAACGGTTTGTGACTCCAACACTCTTCTCATGGCGAAGACCTGCTATCCATCAACAAACCTGGGTGGTGCTTACAGGTTTTAATTTGGAAATATGGAAAGTGGGATTGATCTTGAGGATCTGCAAGGTGTAGGCTATCGTGTTTATTTTCCGGAGAATTTTGAAGGGTCCAGTGAACTTGGGCACCAATTTCCTGGACTCCAGCTGGAGAGGAAAATCCTGAGTTGACAGCCAGACCTGTTGCCCAGGCTGCAAAACTGCTCGCTATTTTCCCTTGCAGTTAGTCTTTAGTTCAGCTTTCTAGGTAGAAGCCATTTCTCCTTGCAGCGTCAAACTCGATCTTCAGCTGCAGGAATCCCAACCTTGGCCTCCTGCTCAGGGAAGAGTGGCAGAGAATACCAAATTTGGCATTCATAGAACATAGAACATAGAATAGTACAGCACAGTACAGGCCCTTCGGCCCTCGATGTTGTGCCGACCCTCAAACCCTGCCTCCTATATAAGCCCCCACCTTAAATTCCTCCATATACCTGTCTAGTAGTCTCTTAAACTTCACTAGTGTATCTGCCTCCACCACTGACTCAGGCAGTGCATTCCACACACCAACCACTCTCTGAGTAAAAAATCTTCCTCTAATATCCCCCTTGAACTTCCCACCCTTTACCTTAAAGCCATGTCCTCTTGTATTGAGCAGTGGTGCCCTGGGGAAGAGGCACTGACTATCCACTCTATCTATTCCTCTTATTATCTTGTACACCTCTATCATGTCTCCTCTCATCCTCCTTCTCTCCAAAGAGTAAAGCCCTAGCTCCCTTAATCTCCGATCATAATGCATACTTTCTAAACCAGGCAGCATCCTGGTAAATCTCCTCTGTACCCTTTCCAATGCTTCCACATCCTTCCTATAGTGAGGTGACCAGAAATGGACACAGTATTCCAAGTGTAGCCCAATCAGAGTTTCATAGAGCTGCATCATCACATCGCGACTCTTAAACTCTATCCCTCGACGTATGAAAGCTAACACCCCATAAGCTTTCTTAACTACCCTATCCACCTGTGAGGCAACTTTCAGGGATCTGTGGACATGTACCCCCAGATCCCTCTGCTCCTCCACACTACCAAGTATCCTGCCATTTACTTTGTACTCTACCTTGGAGTTTGTCCTTCCAAAGTGTACCACCTCACACTTCTCCGGATTGAACTCCATCTGCTACTTCTCAGCCCACTTCTGCATCCTATCAATGTCTCTCTACAATCTTTGACAATCCTCTACACTATCTACAACACCACCAACCTTTGTGTTGCCTGCAAACTTGCCAACCCACCCTTCTACCCCCACATCCAGGTCGTTAATAAAAATCACGAAAAGTAGAGGTCCCAGAACAGATCCTTGTGGGACCCCACTAGTCACAATCCTCCAATCTGAATGTACTCCCTCCACCACCACCCTTTGCCTTCTGCAGGCAAGCCAATTCTGAATCCACCTGGCGAAACTTCCCTGGATCCCATGCCTTCTAACTTTCTGAATAAGCCTACCGTGTGGAACCTTGTCAAATGCCTTACTAAAATCCATATAGATCACATCCACTGCACTACCCTCATCTATATGCCTGGTCACCTCCTCAAAGGACTCTACCAGACTTGTTAGACACAATCTGCCCTTCACAAAGCCATGCTGACTGTCCCTGATCAGACCATGATTCTCTAAATGCCTATAGATCCTATCTTTAAGAATCTTTTCCAACAGCTTTCCCACCGCAGATGTAAGGCTCACTGGTCTATAATTACCCGGACTATCCCTACTACCTTTTTTAAACAAGGGGACAACATTCGCCTTCCTTCAATCCTCCGGTACCATTCCCGTGGACAACGAGGACATAAAGATCCTAGCCAGAGGCTCAGCAATCTCTTCTCTCGCCTCGTGGAGCAGCCTGGGGAATATTCCGTCAGGCCCCGGGGACTTATCTGTCCTAATGTATATTAACAACTCCAACACCTCCTCTCCCTTAATATCAACATGCTCCAGAACATCAACCTCACTCATATTGTCCTCACCATCACCAAGTTCCCTCTCATTGGTGAATACCGAAGAGAAGTATTCATTGAGGACCACACTCACTTCCACAGCCTCCAGGCACATCTTCCCACCTTTATCTCTAATCGGTCCTACCTTCACTCCTTCATCCTTTTTTTCCTCACATAATTGAAGAATGCCTTGGGGTTTTCCTTTACCCTACTCGCCAAGGCCTTCTCATGCCCCCTTCTTGTTCTTCTCAGCCCCTTCTTAAGCTCCTTTCTTGCTTCCCTATATTCCTCAATAGACCCATCTGATCCTTGCTTCCTAAACCCCATGTATGCTGCCTTCTTCCACCTGACTAGATTTTCCACCTCACTTGTCACCCATGGTTCCTTCACCCTACCATTCTTTATCTTCCTCACCGGGACAAATTTCTCCCTAACGTCCCGCAAAAGATCTCTAAGCATCGATCACATGTCCATAACACATTTCCCTGCAAAAACATCATCCTAATTCACACCTGCAAGTTCTAGCCTTATAGCCTCATAATTTGTTCTTCCCCAATTAAAAATTTTCCTGTCCTCTCTGATTCTATCCTTTTCCCTGATAATGCTAAAGGCCAGGGAGCAGTGGTCACTGTCCCCCAGATGCTCACCCACTGAGAGATCTGTGACCTGACCCGGTTCATTACCTAGTACTAGATCTAGTATGGCATTCCCCCTGGTCGACCTGTCCACATACTGTGACAGGAATCCGTCCTGGACAGACTTAACAAACTCTGCCCCATCTAAACCCTTGGAACTAATCAGGTGTCAATCAATATTAGGGAAGTTAAAGTCACCCATGATAACAACCCTGTTATTTTTACACCTTTCCAAAATCTGCCTCCCAATCTGCTCCTCTGTATCTCTGCTGCTACCAGGGGGCCTATAGAATACCCCCAATAGAGTAACTGCTCCCTTCCTGTTCCTGACTTCCACCCATATTGACTCAAAAGAGGATCCTGCTACATTACCCACCCTTTCTGTAGCTGTAATAGTATTCCTGACCAGTAATGCCACCCCTTCTCCCCTTTTTCCACCCTCTCTATCCCTTTTAAAGCACTGAAATCCAGGAATATTGAGAATCCATTCCTGCCCTGGTGCCAGCGAAGTCTCTGTAATGGCCACTACATCATAATTCCATGTATGTATCCAAGCTCTCAGTTCATCACTTTCGTTCCTGATTCTTCTTGCATTGAGGTACACACACTCCAGCCCTTCTACCTTACTGTCTTTACACCGTTTATTCTGCTTCTCTTTCCTCAAAGCCTCTCTGTATGTTAGATCTGACTTTACTCCATGCACTTCTTTCACTGCTCTATCGTTCTGGGTCCCATCCCCCTCACAAATTAGTTTAAACCCTCCCGAACAATGCTACAAACCTACCTGCAAGGATATTGCTCCCCCTCAAGTTCAGGTGCAACCCATCCAATCTGTACAAGTCCCACCTTCCCCAGAAGAGATCCCAATGATCTAAAAAATCTAAAACCCTGCTCCCTGCACCAACTCCTCAGCCATGCATTCAACTGTCATCTCCTCCAATTCTTACCATCTCTGTCATGTAGCACTGGCAGCAATCCGGAGAATGCCACCCTTGAGGTCCTGTTCTTCAGCCTTCTGCCTAGTTCCCGAAACTCACACTTCAGGACCTCATCCCTCTTCCTGCCTATGTCGTTGGTCCCAACGTGCATCATGGCTTTCCCTCTCGTACCAGGATGTCGTGCACCCGGTCAGAGACATCCCGGACCCTGACACCCGGGAGGCAACAAACCATGCGGGTGTCCTTCTCACGTCCACAAAATCTCCTGTCTGCTCCCCTGACTATAGAGTCTCCAATGACGACAGCTCTCCTCTTCTCCGTCCCACCCCTCCTGCACCACAGGGTCAGACTCAGTGCTGGAGGCCCTGCCACCGTGGCTCACACCTGGTTGGTCGTCCCCGACAACAGTTTCTAGGACGGTAAACTTATTATTCAGTGCAATGGCTACAGGAGTGCTCTGCACTACCTGTCTGCTCACCTTCGCTTTCCCCCCTCTGACTGTCACCCAACGACCTGCTTCCGACAGCCTAGGTGTGACTACCTCCCTGTAGCTCTCATCTATGACTGCCTCATTCTCCCTTATGAGTCAAAGGTCATCCAGCTGCTGCTCCAGATTCCTTACACGGTCTTCCAGATCCCCCAGCCATATGCACTTCTGGCAGATGTGACTCTGCGAGAGAGGGGAGTTCCCCCAGGACTGCCACATCTCACATGAGAGGCACATCACCGTCTCAGGAGACCTTATAAAAACTAACTGTGAGCAAGCTTGTCCTCCGCCTCTTCTCGTCAAAGCCTCAAAGCTCCACTCCTTCACTGGCCCACTCACTCACTGGCCGCTTTCCACAGGCAGCTTCGCTTGAGCTACCCCTCCATTTATCTGTTTGAGCTTTTCAAAATGTTTGGTCACCTGACCTCGACTGCCCAATCAGCTGCTTTCTGCTGAGTCTGAGCTATTCAAATCTTGATTTCCAATCAACGGCTTTCTGCTGATCTATTCAAATCTTGATTGACTTGATTGCACAGACCAGCTGCCAAAACTGCCAGAATCTCTCGAGTCAAAGCCTCAAAGCTCCACTCCTTCACTGGCCCACTCACTCACTCGAAAGAGGACATCCCATGTGCCGAATACTGTAAAGTATAGTGGGTGACCACTGTCCACATCAAATGGGTTGCACCACTTGTCCAGTCTTTCAGAGGCCAGGCACCTTCATTTCAAATCTTGGTTCACCTGCTCCATCTGGCTGTTGGACTGTGGGTGAAACCCAGAGGAAAGACTCGTTGTTGCCCCAATCAGCTTACAGAATGCCCTCCAAAAATGTGATGTGAATTGTGGGACCACAATCTGACACAATGTCCATTGGAAAACCGTGGATCCTGAAGACCTGGTGCAGGACAAGTTTGGCTGTCTCTGCTGCAGATGGTAGTCTGTCCAAGGTGATGAACTTGCAGGCCTTCGAAAAACAATCCACAATCACCATTATAATGGTGTTCCCGTCGAAGGGAGGAAGATCTGTGACAAAGTCCGTGGAGATGTGCGTCCATGATTTTCCCAGAACAGGCGGAGGGTGAAGGAGCCCTGGAGGTTGGGTGTGGGACTCCTAGTTCTGGGTGCACACCTTACATGCCTGCATGTATTAACGGACCTCTCTCGCCACTCCAGGCCACCAGTATCTTCTCTTAATGAACTCGAGGGTCCCGGCAATCCCTGGGTGAGCGGTCATTCTCAATGCATGTCCCCACTGAAGAACCTGAGACCAGACAGGACTAGGAATGAACAGCCAACCCAAAGGGCTGACCTGTAGACCCTCCTCGTGCCTGGCCCTAGCGAACAAGTGTGTCGATTCCCCCAACAGATTAGCACAATCACCTTGGCTTGGGGCAAGATGATAGTAGGCTGCTGTTCTCAGTCGGGTTTCTGAAACTGATGGGACAAGGCATCAAGCTCCTTGTTTTTTGACCCTGTTTGATAGGTCAGGACGAAATTAAAATGGTTAAAGAAAAGAGACCACTAGGCCTCCCTGGAATTCTGTCTCTTGGCCTGCTGAATACAAGCCAGGTTCTTGTGGTCTGTTCATACAATAAAAGGGTTGCCCCCCCTCAAGCCAGTGATGCTGTTCCTCCAGAGCCAACTCCACCGCGAGCAGCTTCTTATTTCTGATGTCGTAGTTCACCTCAGCTAGGGATAGCCACCTGGAAAAGAATGTGCACGGGTGCAGTTTATTGTCCAAAGGTGTCCATTGAGACAACACTGCACCCAGCCTGATGTCCGAGGTGTCCACCTCCATGATGAAGGGAAGGTCCAGGTTAGGTGCATCCAAAATGGGAGTTGTCGTGAACTGCTGTTTCAGCTCTGTGAAAGCAGCCTCCGTCTCAGCAGTCCAAACAAAAGGGCCTGTGGATTTCTTGGTTAGCGCAGTCAGCGGAGCTGCCCTTGAGCTGAAGTTTCTGATGGACTTTCAATAAAGGTTGGCAAATCCCAGGAATCATTGGACCTGTTCCACATTGGATGGTTGTGGCTAATCTCCGACGCCTGCGTCTTACTAGGGTCCATCTTGAGATTCCCATGAGGGATGATGAATGCAAAAATGCAATGATAGTTATGTGAAATTCAGACTCCTCCAGCTTGGCACGAAGTCCACGATCAAGAAGCCTCTTTAGAATATCTCTGACACGTCTTCCGCTCATTACCCTCCTTTATGTGAAACAGATTGTACGCACTCTACAAGTCTAGATTTGAGAACACTCTTGTCCCTTGGAGAATCTCAAGGGCAGTGTTCATGAGTGGAAGAGGGTAATGACTCTTGACTGTTATGCGATTCAGCCTCTATAATCAATGCATAGCCACGGGCTCCCATCCTTCTTCCGTACGAAGAAGAAGCCAGCACCAGCAGGAGAGGTGGAGGGCCGAATGAATCCAAGGGCAAGAGCCTCCTTCATATACTCCTCCATAGCTTTTCGCTCCAAGCCTAAGAGCACATATAATCAACCCCGAGGAGGACAAGTACCAGGCACAGTTGTAGGTGGGAGAGTCGAGGCCTTTCCCTTGCTGAAGACCTCTTCCAAATCCTTGTAGATGGAAGGGATTTCTACTGGCTTGGATGCTGCAATTACTCCGAACCTTCCTCCAGGCTCCTTAGTTAACAGGGGCGATTTGGCCCATCTCAGAGTCTCCTCCATAGGGTCACAAGAGTCTTTAATGAAAATAGAGGCCAAATCACAGTCCAAGTCCTCGTCCGTATCCTCAGACATCGGCAGCAAGGTGTGACAAATGGTCCTTGTGCTCTAGGGTCTAGGCTCCAAGGGTCTCCGTTTTGGAGCTTTCCCCTTAGACAGGATTTGGCAAATGGAGCCCTTTGGCTTAGCTGCTAGAGTTCCAGACTGGGCACGCACTTGGCTTGCTCCTGAACTAGAGATCTAGTTCCAAGCGCAACCCTGACTGGACTGGGTCGGGACTTACACGGGCCTACTGGCTGCCCTTGAAGGCTGGACTGGGTTCTCTGAAAGCTCTAGGTTACTCCAAACAGAAGTCCGCCTGTCTTCAGCCACAGATTTCGGAAGAGTCTCGCAATGTTGGAACACCAAGCCAAAAACATACCTTCTTGCAGTGACTGGACCTTGGAACGACCCTTATGCAGGGATAGCCAAAGGTGCCCGAGGATCAGGGGTTTGTGAGGAGACTCAGTGATATAGAAACTAATATCTGCTGCGTGATCTTCCATCCTCTTCTGCAGGACCCGTGTCTGTTGACGGATCTGCCCAGAGCCAAGCGGACGGCTGTCCAAGACATGGGCATGGGCTGACTCAACACCTGCAGCGGTATGCGGCTCTGACTGGCGTTCCCTAAGGCCAGGAAATTTCCAGCTGTCCCGGTGTCCAAAAAAGTATTCACCGCTTGTTCGTTCATATCCCAGGAGATCTCTGCCCTCAGCATGACACCAGAATCAGTGAGGTCATGGGGGTAGTGGCTGCTACCAACACAGTTCTCCCTACAGCTACATCTTTGGATATTCAGCCCACAGGTGACCTGCTTCCCTGCAGTAATAGCAGCAACCTTGACTCCGACGCTGGAAACTCTCGTCAGCGGAGATTCTTATGAGCCAGATCTGCATGGGCTCGACAGGATCTTGAGCAGGAGATAGGTTGGTCATGGTCCATGATCAGGGAGTGGAACTACGATATGTTGAGGCTGGGCTCAGGCTAGCCCTCTTCAACCTCTTGATGTAGTCCCACTTACACTCTGCCAGACGATTATTGAGACAACAGACACAAAATGCTGGTGAACGCAGCAGGCCAGGCAGCATCTATAGGAAGAGGTACAGGCGACGTTTCGGGCTGAGACCCTTTGTCAGGACAAACTGAAAGAAGAGATAGTAAGAGATTTGAAAGTGGGAGAAGTGGGGGGAGATCCAGAATGCTAGGAGAAGACAGGAGGGGGAGGAAAGGAGCTAAGAGCTGGAAAGTTGATTGGCAAAAAGGATACAAGGCTGGAGAAGGGAGAGGATCATGGGACGGGAGGCCTAGGGAGAGAGAAAGGGGGAGGGGAGCCAAAAGGAAGATGGAGAGCAGGCAAGGAGTTATAGTGAGAGGAACAGAGGGAGAAAAAAGAGAGAGAGAGAAAGGGGGGGGGGAGAAATAATTAATTAATAAATAAACAAATAAATAAATACATAAGAGATGGGATGAGAAAGGGAGGAGGGACACTAATGGAAGTTAGAGAAGTCATTGTTAATGCCATCGGATTGGAGGTTACCCAGACGGAATATAAGGTGTTGTTCCTCCAACCTGAGTGTGGCTTCATCTTGACAATAGAGGAGGCCGTGAATAGACATATCAGAATGGGAATAGTTATTGAGGCAAATGGATTGGTCAATCAGGACCTCTAAGTCCTCTACTGGTTGTCCCAAGGTGAGATCATCCTTCAGATTGTCTCAGAGTTCAGGGCAATATAGAGTGGCCAAGAGCTCCCCCTTCTAGCCACTCTCTTGGCTTCCTCCTGCAAAAGTTGACCAACGACTACCTGGAGGTCATGCTTCTGCAGGGTCTGCCTGGAAATGTTTTCACTGTGGCTGGTCACAGCAGGTAAAAGACCCCTCTGGGTCCATGCTGGTTCAATCGTACTGTGATGGGAGTCCTTGACAGGTATGGTTTGGACCCAAATGCTGGAATATTCGAGGCTAGGATCGAGACACAGTGTCAAGCTGGATCGAGAAATGAGCACAAAACAAATACTAGACAATATCACTAGCAGGACTTACAATTGAGCACTGAACCTCAGTTCAGGTGCTCTTTAAAGACTCAATTCTTAGCACCCGGAACATGATTGCCAATTAGCAGGACAGTCCTGAATCCTTAAAGGGGCTATGCCAGCTGGCCATATTCTGGAGAGATAAAGCATCTAAACCCCAGATCTCGTGCGGTTGGGTCTGTGTCATAACAAAACTATTGGTGATATTTGCTCCTACTTGAAGCTGTCAGCTATCACCACCATTGAATCATATTTTAAAATATCCAGCATTCCCACTTATTCTGAGGAATACAAAAATTTCTCGACTTGTTAATTTTAGCACCCAATGATCAATGCACTGATGTAAAGAGAGACGACAGGAGATATATTGATAGAGTGTTCTTGTGCAGTGTGTTGAAACTCTGACTAAACACCAAGTTAGACTGGAGCCAATGAAGACAGAGTCATAGTAAGGTTAACCATTTACTGTTCACTCTTCCACATTAACATCGTATGGTGAAAACTGTTGATAAAAAAATACAAACATATACAGCGTCTGTTTCATTCTGGAGACCACACACGCTCTCTTCTTTAAGCGAGTGTCTCCAGCCATCCCGAGTAGTGGGCGAGGGGGGTCGCGTCAAACCGCCACCGGGCTCGAGCCGACCCCGTGTTTGAAATTGAAAAGCCTCCCCAACCATCGCTTCCTTAACAGAAACCGTGTTAATATTTTTACTTCAAATACATTATCATGAACTTATGGCGTTGCTTCTATAATGTTTCTTTGTGGGTAGACACGGAGCTCTTCATGATCATACTGCACGCATGGCACCCGCCTTTACACCTTCCCAAACTGGAGGTTACACATAAGACGTGGCAAAACCGTAGGTGATATCATCACATGCCGCGATATACCATAGACAATGAATTTACCTTTGTTATACTGTAACTTAATTATCAACATTTAACTTTAACTAGAAAATAATTACCAACAAATTATTTAAAGCGTAGACCCAACAAAGTCAAATAAACGCCTTAAGGACAACACAAGGGCTAAAAATAATATCAAGAGGAATGGCAGAAAATGTTTGTGTGTTAGATCAGCTAAATATGCAGTTAAAAACAAAGAATAGGCAATCTACCACACTTAGCAAACGTCCTCTTACTGATGTTATCGATACACAATTTTGCACACAGAGAAACGTTGCTGTCTTTTATCATGTAAATGTGTTTGGATTTTATGTCGCAACTACTTCTGCATGAATGCTCTTATTTCCTTCACATCTGATAAATACAGAACAGAATGTTGACTGAAATTTTCCAGTCCAATCCATTGACTGGAACAAGCTATTAGTTATCACGTCTAGCAGATTAACCTTTGCAAATTTAAAATACAGTTCTAATCTATGTCTTTGTTGACAATTTGGCATTTTGCATCAGGAATCCAGACGTGTCTATTGATTTAGCATGTCTATAACTGCAGAGAGCAACACAGAATACTTCGACATGTGTTCAAATTGATCACAGCACTGCAAAAGCAAAGTAATGTGGAATTTGGAAGACTGAAACAAGAACGGAAACAACAGGAAACACTCAAAAGGTCAGGGTAGCACCTGTAGAGAGAGAAAAGCAGAGTTAATCTTTCTTGTCAATGACCTTCCATCAGAACTAGAAGTTGTTGATTTAGCTCTTGCAGATATCTGGAAGTCTGCTTGTGCATGAAGTTGGCTTCATCCTCAGTAGCAACCAGCTGCACAGCACTGGGCTTTCCAGCCTTTGTTGTGGAGCCAGAATGAGCCACATTTATGGAAGTGATTTTTTTTTTGAAAGCTGGCTAAGTCTCACTCCGAGGCTCAGTTAGTTAGTAACTAACAAGTGCAATTTCAAAAAGTAGTGCTTGGTTCACTGCTTTTTCTCTCTCTGTACTCACAACTGGTTCCTTAAACTTGTTATAGCTGGGGGTGGTAATGGGGACAAGCAGTGGCGGCGCCAGAGATTCTTTCTTGCTGGTGCTACAGTGGGGCTGAATTATTCAGTGATGGTGCTGAGGGATGCACTGTATGGTAATATGTATTCGCAAGGCCAGACACGTGGCGTTAAAAAGTTAGATTCAAGCATTATGTGCCTACTATAAATGCCTCTGTTGATTCACAAGCAACAGCAATTGTTAGATCTAATATAGAAGTGAACTGTGACAGTGTCAACAGCATCGGAGACAACCCGGGCGACACGGAGCATAAACAAAAAAAAACAGAGCATCCGAGCAACAGCGGACAACGTAAATCACACACCAATCCCGCAATCAGCATCAAATGCGTGCCTTTAAACTGAAAAACACAAAATGAACCCACTGCTATTCGCCTTACATAGACAGCAATGCCAAAAGATACACCGTTATTAAAGTCAAATAAAGCAAACAACAGATGCAAGGCTTTACCAGGAGTTGGACAAATCGTACTCTGACCATGCAATACCTCAATTAATTCGGCTATTGAATTTTAAACAAAAATCAACAGAATCACCGCTTGGAAGTCTAAGCAAAACCAGTAGGCTTAATAGCAGTAAATGTAATAATTTAGGATTTGCAAGAAACATAAGGGCTATGGGGTATCCACCACAAAATAATAATAATATGAGGCGGGGGAAGAGAGAGCAGCGCACCGCGTGTGCGCAGCCCTCTGGTGAAAAATGATATCGTATCCGTTAAATAGAGGCCATGGACAATTCTGATTTGATGGAGATGGACGTGAAAGCACAGAGGAACATCTGGAGAAATGTCTGAAACGCTCATTCGCTGCTGTCGTTACTGCTTGGTCGGGAATCTTCCGAAGGGTAGGCCTCAAAATCCCCGGCTTTTCCTGCTGTTGGCCACTGAGATTGAGGTCGAATCGTTCGGACAGAGATGGCGCTCAGTATTTGGTGTTGGAGAGCTGATTCGGAGGCTCGAATTTTCCGATGACTCAGAGACGGATTGTGGTCGGGCATGGCAGGGAGAATTTTCCTTCCTTCTCCGGTCTGCGTGAGATGTGGGACATTTGAGAGACTTTGAACTTTTACTGTGCTCATGGACTTCTTCATCAAGTTATGGTATTGTTGCACTGTTGTAACTATATGTTATAATTACGTGGTTTTGTCAGTTTTTTCAGTCTTGGTCTGTCCTGTTTTTTGTGATATCACACTGGAGGAAATATTGTATCATTTCTTAATGCATGCATTACTAAATGACAATAAAAGAGGACTGCAAGCCTTCATAATCTAAAAAAAAATCTAATAATCAGCATTAGTCTTGGGCCAAATTTTTAAAAAATCAACTGCGCTCACCATTGATGTTTTCAGAGAAGCACAATCCATCTGTTGTTGTGATTGGTGGCGAAAGCATCAATGATTTTCTGGGTGTCAAGTGCTTTGGTCCTCCGGCTGTTTATGGCCAACAGGGCCAAATTGCTGTTCCGAGCATCGCCGCTGCTATTCCTTAAGTAGTTTTTGATGCGCCTGAGGCAAGAGAAACTCAGTTCGCCTGAGGCAGATGTAACAGGCAGAGTCAGTGATATGCAGATTAGTTTGTATAAATCTATAAATGCATCGTGGTAGGGTCTCATTAGAGCTAGAAATTCCACTGTGTCATTCACTGTCCGTCCTTGCTTTTGTTTTGTTTCCAGCAGATGCCGAACCTAATGTAGCTCTGCAGTCAGGTTCGCTTCAGTCACTCCATAGTATTGGGCCATTGGCTAAAGGCAATTCTTGTCTAGGAAGAATTTGTGTTTGGGACTCAATGCTGAGACTCCAGTTAGAAACCTCCCAGTCTCAACTGAGAACCGTCTTTTCATTTCAGTCAGAAGTCTGTTTATAACTGGATAGAAACAGTGGTTGCGAAGGTCATCAGAGGATGTGACAGGTGTGCATTCAGTTTGGGCCTCAACAACAAAATCATGTAGGCGGCGGGGTGGCTGGGCCTGTCTCCTTTCATGTGTTCTGCTCTGTATACCGGCCTTGACGCACAGGTCCCTAGCTCTTGTCTGAATTTCACTCCATGATTCCTCTCCCCGTTTTGCTGAGAGTGCATGGATAACAGACTGAGCCAAGTCCACAGCGGATGAAAGCCCCAAACTGGGAGATTGTAGCTGGTCTGACATGAACTTGGTGACTCGGAATAAATCCTCAAACAGAGTGAGAAGTAAAGCAAACTGCTCGTCAATCAGTCCATTTACAGCTCTGGCTTCCGTTTTCCTCCGTGCATTTGGTTGACCCATAATATCCTGTAGTGTAGCAAGAATGGCAGGGAGTGATTTCCTTATAGCCCACAAAACTGTATACTGCTATGCCCAGTGTGTATCTGACAATTTCTTCAACTCCACGGGCTGTGTAGTTGATTCCAGTTCTCTCTGTTTCTTCATGAAAAGATCGTGGGCAACAGAGTTTGAAAAGAAGTTGTAAAGCAGCTGCACAGTTTCAAAATACTCACCCGCTTGTGGTACATTGCTCACAACATCCACTAAAACAAGGTTAAGTCTGTGAGCATGGCAGTGTATATATAATGCCTGCGGGACCTCTTTCCTGAACCTCTCTTGTACCCCGTTATTGCACCCGGACATCACTGCTGCCCCGTCATAACACTGACCTATACACGCGTTCTTATCAATAACACACTGGGCGAGTGTCTGTTCAATGCTTTTAAGAAGCGACTCTGCGTCCAAACCTTCTGCTGGAGTGAAGAGCAAGAATTCTTCAAGCACTGTTTCGTTATTCAAATACCGCACCACCACTGATAGTTGCTCTTTTTTACTCAAGTCTTTACTTTCATCCACCATGATGGCAAAATGTCCAGCCTCCTTGATTTCTGCACTTATTTGACGTCTGACCATATCTGCCATAATACCCATAATTTCATTTTGGATATCGTGATGGGTGTTTTTTGCATTTCCAGGATTGTCCTCTATTTTTTTAGCTACAGTTTTATCAAACTTCCCAATTACATTGAGCAACTCAACAAAGTTTCCCTTATTGTCAGATCCATCATTATCCCAGTGACCTCGCTGGGCAATGCCTTTGCACGCAGTATAGCGTAGAGACTCAACCACTGCTCTCATATACTCACAATTTTCTTGGACAATCTTTGCATGTCCTTTATCAAACATATTTCCCAATCTTGAACTGTCTTATTTTCTCAATCTGAATTTGGCTTGTGCCTCCATAGCAAACTTATGAGCTGCACTTACATGGTGGGTTTTGAAAGCTGTTGTAGCTTTCCGCCAGTTGCGGTAACCGGTGACAGTGAAGGTAGACTCAGAATGGAACCCATGTCCTCCACACAGGAAATGCCTGCATGCGAAGCAGAATGTAGCATCTTTTGTGATTGAATATCCCAGCCTGGAGTACGGGTCAAATCAGCCACAAATACTCCCTTGCTGATTGCCAAACTGTTGCGAAGGGTACTTTTTCAATGCTGGCTGATGGGGTCCTTCCTCAGGCTGCTGGCTAACGTCGCTAACAGTATTCCCACTCGCACTAAGAGCAGCTTCATCCATGTTCTGTTCCGAATCTCGCTCCGTTTCTTGTTCCTCTACTTCGCCCTCACACTCCTTTGATGAACTGCTGTTGTCCTCATCCCCACTTACTTCGTTCTGCATGTCACTTTCAATTAAGACATGCTCAGGCTGAGACACCACCGATTCCTCTGGATGTGGTCATTTTCTGACTAAAAATCGATGCATTTTTCACGCTGGCCAAAATAATACATGTGCCAGGCCCACGCTCGTTTGTAAAAGCACAATGTGCACGTGTAGCATCCATTAGTCTCGCGAGACCATGGATCTGCACCTGGATGTATACTATCAATCTCTCGCGTGAGTGAAAGTGAGTGACCTCACCACCTTAAGTGATCTTAGATCAGCTTAACTGATCTGAGGACAGCAACGGCGGGACATTGACAACGAACGAATAAGCAGAAGTGTAGAGTGGATCTGACAGAGTTTATAACTTTATTGCTGCGTGGGTGCTATGGTAATTGGGGGCGCTGTTTCACAGATCAACTGGAGAAACAAGTATTCAAAACTATGCAGAGAAAGAAAGCAGCTGCAGTCAATTTCTTGCTGGTGCTATGGTGGTGCTATTGCAATTTCTGCTGGGGCTATAGCACCAGCTAGCACCACCTTAGTGCCGCCCCTGGGGACAAGATGTAGTACCTAAAGTTCAAAGTTCAAAGTACATTTATTATCAAAGCATGTATACACAACATAACCTTGAGATTTGTCTCCTTACAAGCAGTCAAAAAACAAAAAAAAATTCAAATGAACCCACCAAAAAAAGACCATCAAGCACAGGGAGAGAAAAAAAACGACAAATGGTGCAAACAACAAAAGCAAGCAGCCCTCTGGTGAAAAGTGATATCGTATCTGTTAAATAGGGGCTGTGGACAATTCTGATTTGATGGAGATTGGACGTGAAAGCACAGGGGAACATCTGGAGAAATTTCTGAAATGCTCGTTCGTTGCTGTCGTTACTGCGTGGTCGGGAATCTTTCGGAGGGTAGGCCTCAAAATCCCCGGCTTTGCCTGCTGTTGGTGACCGAGGTTGAGATCGAATCCTTCAGACAGAGATGGCGCTCAGTACTCGGTGTCGGAGAGCTGATCAGAGCTCGAAGTTTTCAGATGACTCAGAGTCGGACTGTGGTCAGCATGGTAGGGAGAGTTTCTCCTTCTCCCGTCTGCATGAGATGTGGGACATTTGAGAGACTTTGAACTTTTACAGTGCTCATGGACTTCTTCATCAAGTTATGGTATTGTTGCCCTGTTGTAACTATATGTTATAATTATGTGGTTTTGTCAGTTTTTTTCAGTCTTGGTCTGTCCTGTGTTTTGTGATATCACATCGGAGGAAATATTGTATCATTTCTTAATGCATGCATTACTAAGTGACAATAAAAGAGGACTACGTGTCTTCATAATCTAAAAAAAATAGCTTCAGAACTGGAGTTTTACAAAAGACACAAAGCCAGGCATCACCCCAGCCGGTGCAGGCAACAGCCACAGTTCATTCCAAAGCTGAGTAAATGTTACAAGACCACAGACGTGAAACCAGGCATCACTACAGTCCAGCACACAGCCAATTAAATGCTCCCAATGGCGTGCACATCAAATAGCTTCCGACAACCAAGTCCAGCTCCTGGCCTTAATATGGGGCTTAGCTACTAAGCCTGGGAGACTGTTTCTACTGACAGGAGAAGGGGTAAAGGTGGATTACTAGCACGATTAAAGCCAGTCACTTTGAGCAGATGGGGCTCATCAGCCGTGGTTGGCAGCACATCTCGGAGAAGGAAAGCTCTGATCTCAAACCCCCACTACCTTGTGGCTATACCCACTCATGTGGAAGGCTTCAGGAGTAAACCCTGACGGAAAAATCAGTAGCTAGAGTCCCTAAGGCAATCCTACATTGAGATCAAATCTCACTGGCAACTCCTGTGATGCTGCTGGTGCCAAACCGTATTGGTCTCTGCCGTTCCTTTGGGTTTATCGGATGTGTGGAGAGGAGGAGCATGCTACATTGGCAGCAGCTTGCTCTCTATATTGAACTGCACTAGCTTGTGTATCTGGACAGCTAAGATGTAGCTTCCATGGTCGACCCTGACCAGCGGAGACCCATACCATTCTCATGACTATGTCCAAGCACAGCTTAATTAGTAGATGGCACATGATTATTCGTAATATCTCAGAAGGCACTGAAAAGGCATACAGGAGTAAGATATTATAGTTTGGCTGGTTGATTGGTGTCGCAACAACAACCTGACACTCAATGTCAGCAAGGCTAAGAAATTGATTGTGGACTTCAGAAAAAAGAAGTCTGGAGAATATCTACCCGTCCTCATTGAGTGGTCAGCAGTGGAAAAGATGAGCAGGTTCAAGTTCCTGGGGGTCACTATCTCTGTGGACCAACACATTGGCAGAATGGTGATAAAGACACACTAGCTGCTCTACTTGGTTGGAGGTTTGAGGAGATTTGGAATGTCATTAAAGACTCGTGCATATTTCTATCCCCCTCTCTCTCTGGCTATCCATTCCACAGGATGATGATGGTTCCTTTCAGTTAGTTAGTGAGGTAGTACCCCACACTTCAGAAAGGAACAATGTGTGCATGAGTGGATTTTAGGTGAGTAGGGGGTTTCACAGGTCCAGACCCACCCTCTCAACATCCCCTCCTGGATACAGCAGCATGGTGGGGTCCAAGACAGCTGGGGGAAGTTCTGTTGCAATGAATGGCCAGAACAAGCTTCAATGCAAGGAATGCCCTTTCCGCAATTCATAGATGGCTGTTGACCCTACAAGAGGGTTCATCCGCCCTTTGACAGGTCTTGTTTTTCGTCCTGCAGGGTGTCTGGCCACCCTCCTCACCAGGCAAGCCGGGTGGGGGAGCTGGTTTAGTTGCCGACCACACGACCATATTTCTATAGATGTACGGTGAAGAGTGCTCTGATTAATTATGTCATAGCCTGGTACACAGGATAGCAAGAGACTGCAGAAGTCTGTAGACTCAACCAGCTCTACCTACCCCACCATCAAGAACATCTTCCAGATGCAGTGCCTCAAGAAGGGACATCAATCATGAAGGACCCTCACTGCCCAGGACCTGCCCCCTTCTCGTTACTGTAGTCAGTGAGGAGGGACAGGAGCCTGAAGACCCACACTCAATGACTCAGAAGCAGCTTCTTCCTTTCCACCATCACAAACCCATAAACACCACCTTATTATTCCTTTTCTTGCACTCTTTATTTTGTAATTTATCATAATTTTTCACTGCACTGTTGCTGCAAAACAACAAATTTCGCATCACATAACTCAGTGATAATAAAGCTGATTCAGATTGATTATTAAGCTGATTATTGACTTCAGGAGAAGGAAACCGGAAGTCCATGAGCCAGTCCTGATTGGAAGGTCAGAGGAGGAAAGGGCGAGCAACTTTAAATTATTCATTGTTATCATTTTGAAGGACCTGGCCTGGGCTAGGCACGTAAGTGCAATTACAAAGAAAGCAAGATGGCGCCTCTACTTCCTTAGGAGTTTGCAAAAATTTGCATAATATCTAAAACTTCGACAAACGTCTATACAGGTGCAGTAGACTGCATCACAGCCTGGTATGGAAACACCAAAGCCCTTGGGTGGAAAATCCTACAAATAATAGTGGATATGACACAGTCCATTGTCGGTAAAGCCCTCTGAGCACATCTACACAGAACATTGTCACAGGTAAGCAGCATCCATCATCAGGGCCCCATCACCATGTCATGCTCTCTTCTCACTGCTGCCATCAGGAGGAAGGAACAGGAGCCTCAGGACACACACCAGCAAGACCAGAAACACTTATTACCCCTCAGCCATCAGGCTCTTTAACCAAAAGGGATAACTTCACTCAATTTCATTGAGATGTTCCTATAACCTATGGACTCACTCTCAAGGACTCCATCTCATGTTCATGATATTCATTGCTTATTTATTTATTATTTTTATTATATCTTTCTTTTTATCTTTTGCATACAAGTTGAATGCCCAAGTGGGTGCATCCTTTCATTGATTCTATTATGGTTACTACTCTATTATGGGTTTATTGAGTATGCCCACCAGAAAATGAATCTCAGGGTTCTTAATGGTGCGCAGGGTTCTTAATGGTGACATAATGTACTTTAATCATAAATTTATTTTGAACTCTGAACTAACTCTCCTGGGTGTTTTTTATAGACCACTCAATAGTACCAGGGATATCGAGGAGCAGATAGGGAGACAGATTCTGGAAAGGTGTAATAATAACAGGGTTGTTGTGGTGGGAGATTTTAATTTCCCAAATATCGATTGGCATCTCCCTAGAGTGAGGGGTTTAGATGGGGTAGAGTTTGTTAGGCGTGTTCAGGGAAAGTTTCTTGACACAATATGTAGATAAACCTATAAGAGGAGAGGCTGTACTTGATCTAGTAATGCGAAATGAACCTGGTCAGGTGTCAGATCTCTCAGTGGGAGAACATTTTGGAGATAGTGATAACAATTCTATCTCCTTTATCAAAGCATTGGAGAGGGATAGGAACAGACTAGTTACAAAAGCATTTAATTGGAGTAAGGGGAAATATGAGGCTATCAGGCAGGAACTTGGAAATTGATGTTCTCAGGGAAACATATGGAAGAAATGCGGCAAATGTTCAGGGGATATTTGCATGGGTTTTCCAGTGAGACAGGGAAGGGATGGTAGGGTACAGGAACCGTGGTGTAGAAAGGCTGTTGTAAATCTAGTCAAGAAAAAAAAGAAGAGCTTATGAAAGGTTCAAAAAACTAGGTAATGATAGAGATCTAGAAGATTATAAGGCGAGCAGGAAGGAGTTTAAGAATGAAATTAGGAGAGCCAGAAGGGGCCATGAGAAGGCCTTGGCAGATAGGATTAAGGAAAACCCCAAGGCATTCTACAAGTATGTGAAGAGCAAGAGGATAAGATGTGAGAGAATGGGACCAATCAAGTGTGACAGTGGAAAAGTGTATATGGAACCAGAGGAGATAGCAGAGGTACTTAATGAATACCTTGCTTCAATATTCACTATGGAAAGGGAACTTGGTGATTGTAGGGATGACTTACAGTGGACTGAAAAGCTTGAGCATGTAGATATTAGGGAGGAGGATGTGCTGCAGCTTTTGGAAAGCATCAAGTTGAATAAGTCACCAGGACTGGATGAGATAGACCCCAGGCTGCTGTGGGAGGCGAGGGAGGAGATTGCTGAGTCTCTGGCGATGCTTTTTGCATCATCAATGGGGACAGGAGAGGTTCTGGAGGATTGGAGGGTTGCGGATGTGGTTCCTTTATTCAAGAAAGGGAGTAGAGATAGCCCAGGAAATTATAGAGCAGTATGTCTTACCTCAGTTGTTGGTAAGTTGATGGAAAAGATCCTAAGAGGCAGGATTCATGAACATTAGGAGAGGTATAATATGATTAGGAATAGTCAGCATGGCTTTGTGAAAGGCAGGTTGTGCCTTAAGAGCCTGACTGAATTTCTTGAGGATGTGACTAAACACATTGATGAAGGTAGAGCAATAGATGTAGCGTATATGGATTTCAGCAAGGCATTTGATAAGGTACCCCATGCAAGGCTTATTGAGAAAGTAAGGAGGCATGGGATCCAAGAGGACATTGCTTTGTGCATCCAAAACTGGCTTGCCCACAGTGATTGTAGACGGGTCATATTCTGCATGGAGGTCAGTGACCAGTGGTGTGCCTCAGGAATCTGTTCTGAGACCCCTACTCTTTGTGATTTTTATAAATGACCTGGATGACGAAGTGGAGGGATAAGTTAGTTAATTTGCTGATGACACAAACGTTGGAGGTGTTGTGGATAGTGTGGAGGGCTGTCAGAGGTTACAGCAGGACATCGATAGGATGCAAAACTGGTCTGAGAAGTGGCAGATGGAGTTCAACCCAGATAAGTGTGAGGTGGTTCATTTTGGTAGGTCAAATATGATGGCAGAATATATTAATGGTAAGACTCTTGGCAGTGTGGTGGATCAGAGGGATTTTAGGGACCAAGTCCATAGGACCATAAAAGCTGCTGCGCAGGTTAACTCTGTGGTTAAGAAGGCATGCGGTGCATTGGCCTTGATCAATCGTGGCATTGAGCTTAGGAGCCGAGAAGTAATGTCTATAGGGCTCTGGTCAGACCCCACTTGGAGTACTGTGCTCAGTTCTGGTCGCCTCATTACAGGAAGGATGTGGAAACCATACAGAGGGTGCAGAGGAGATTTACAAGGAAGTTGCCTGGATTGGGGAACATGCCTTATGAGAATAGGTTGAGTGAACTTGGCCTTTTCTCCTTGGAGCGACAGAGGATGAGAGGGGACCTGATAGAAGTGTACAAGATGGTGAGAGGCCTTGATCGTGTGGATAGTCAGAGGCTTTTTCCCAGGCTGTGTCTCCTATCCTCCTGATATGGCTATCACGAGAGGGCACAGTTTTAAGGTGCTTGGAAATAGGTACAGAGGAGATGTCAGGGGTAAGTTTTTTTTTACGCAGAGAGTGGTGAGTGTGTGGAATGGGCTGCCAGCAACGGTGGTGGAGGTGGATACGATAGGGTCTTTTAAGAGACTCCTGGAAAAGTACATGGAGCTTAGAGAAATGGCGGGCTATGGGTAACCCTAAATAATTCCCAAGGTAAGGACATGTTCAGCACAGCTTTGTGGGCCGAAGGGCCTGTATTGTGCTGTAGGTTTTCTATTTTTCTATGTTTTATATTCTGCATTCTTTTGTACTACCTATGTATGGAATGCACTGACTCAATCACATGCAAACAAGAGTTTTTCACTGAATCCTGGTACACAAGGCAATAATGAAGCAATTACTAATCAAGAAAACAATAAAAACCCAGGCCTATGATGAGTGCTCTGATTTCTTTCTACCTGAAAGATGTGCTTGTAGGAATAATTGTCTACTACAAGCTATATCATGGTCTGGTTTAAAGAGCTGTTGATGGGCATGTGAGAGTGAATAAGTTGCAGGAGTACAGGGAAATAAGGAAAGGGGAATGAGGAGATAGCTCTGCTGTGAGCTGGCAAGGATGTCTTGGGCTTCCTGTGTCATAATAAACAAGTATAAACATTTAACTGAACATGAATAACCAAAAGCTACCTTGATACCATACAGCAAGCCATTCGCTTACATTCAAATGAGTATAGCTGCGTTTCCTGCAATCCAGTACTGGCCCTTAAGCAGATTCCCGAAATGCCGATGTTTTCCTGCAAAAACAGCTAGTGAGCTTTAAATCAGTGGGAGAATTAAAAAAAGACTGGACAGGAAAAAAATGGAAGATTGTAATAGAGTGAAAGTCTGCAAGAAAAACAAATATTAATGGAAATGATGGCACGGAAGTGCAGGTGAAAGAGTTCATCTCTAGGTTGAGTCTGGAAGGCTGTATTGTATCCCATCGAAACTGCGGTCTGATGACTGGACTGGACTGGACTGAAACAGTGTGGGAGGGTGAGGGCAGAGGGTTCAGATTGAGCATGACATGGAAGATGAAAGCAACAGGCAGCATGAAACTGGAAGTCCCACCAGTTTAGTGATTAGAACTATTCTATAAGATGAGTTAGGTTTCCTCAATGTATTGGACTCTGCACTGTGAGTGGAGGATACTATGCACTAAATTAAATGTAATTTTTCATGAGGAAGTCATGTTTAACACCCTGAAGGGGAAGAGATAAAAGGCCAGAAGTTGCACCAGTTCAGCCACAGCAAAGTGTTTCACTTGAATTATATATTGCTGTGGTGGGAGGCGGACATGAAAGCTCCCAACAAGGCGAAGGACCAGGACATACTGGGTGAAGAATAGTGCATCTGCACTTTTTTGTCCAGGTGGGCAATAGATACTCTCCTGGGTTATAACCAGCCAGAAGATACGAAAGCCTGGAAGCACATACCACCAGGCTCAAACTCAGCTTCTAAGGCGAAGGAGGATTTCCTAGTGCAATGAGATAGACTCTTAACCTCATAACCTACTTCATTATGATCTTGTACGTTATAGTTTCACTGCACTGCACTTCTTCTTGTTCTACCTCAATGCACTATTGAAGTGAATTGACCTGTATCAACAATATGCTTTCATTTCATCTTGCTCAATGTGACAATAATAAACTAGTTCCAATTCTAATTCCTGCCAGAAGTTTGCCAGGAAGATCTGTGTAGGAAATGAGTGTCCGTAGTTTGATGAAGCCTGTAATACATATAAATGGCCCCATGCCTGCTCTGCCTATCATTGTGAGACGAACCATCCTCTTGGAGTATAGGTGATGTCCACAACGCAATAGTGATGACTGGTATAGGTTTGCCAGAGATTGCCTTATCTCGGGGCAGGGATCTGAAATTACTGTGACCTTGACCTCCACAGGCAAAACAATAAAACAAGATGTCGGAGCCTTTACTTAAGTTGCAGGAAAACAGAGATCTCAATGTAGACAAAGAAGACAGTTTGAACGATTTCCTTGTGAAGAGTGATATTATGGAAGAACTTTGTCTAAAAACTTGAACATAATTCTTACTTCTAACTTGGAAAATACAGTATTTTTAGAAATATACAAATAGATACAGAAAACTGCAGGAACTTGCTAATCTTGATTTTTATACAGCTTTCTGCACATTCATCATTGAATCTTCATGTACATCATTCATATCATTCCTTTTTATGTACACTATAATTTCCTGTAATTGTTTTCAAAGAAAAGAGTTTTATAAACTCACAATATTTACAGATGTAACAAATTTACAAGTTTTATGAGTCACTTTTATCATTTCAAAGGATGTTATTTCTACTTTTTGAATTGAAGAAAGTCTCACTTCTCAACTCAGTTTGGTAAAATTGTATGCTGTTTCTTTCATATTCTCTATTGGGGTCAATGTTCCTATTCTCTTATCTCTCAGATATCTCTTGTGGGAATTGATCCTTTATCTGTTGCTATTCAGTTTCATCTACTTTCACTAGGTACCTCCCTGGGCTACATAAAACAACTATCTTTTTGAAGTCCCATCACAAAATGTTGTATATGCTAAATAATTTTAATACACAAACACAATAATATTGCTTTAAATGTTTCTCTTCATGACTTGACTCATACTTTTGTTCTTCCTTAACTGCTTCATCTCCATCGTCCTTTCAAGATTTCGTTAAATTAAACTCCGTAAGGTCTTGAGTCTGCTCTGCAACTGTAACCTTGCAGTATAATCCACAGTGGAATGTGCTGGTTGCTATTGAATGAGTCACCTTTTAACCTTAATGGCCCTGCAAACTCGTTCTTCAGTACTGCTTGGACAATTCTCACTGAATGTTAAGCTTGATAGCATCTTGTTTCATAAGTCGCTAAACTAAAAATGATCATAATTGAAGGGTGTAATCAATGACTGGTTCTTCTTGTATGTATGCTCCATACACAAACTGCTGGAAGAACTCAGCAGGTCAGACAGCATCGATGGAAAAGAGTAAACAGTCGACATTTCAGACCAAGACCCTTCATCAGGACTCAGAAGGAAGGTGAAAGATGCCAGAATAACAAGATGGGGGAGGGGAAAGATGCTAGCTGGAAGGTGATAGGTGAAGCCAGGTAGGTGGGAAAGATCAGGGGCTTGTGAGGAAGGAATCTGATTGGAGAGGAGAGTGGACCATAAGAGAAAGGGAAGGAGGAGGGGACCCAGGGGGAGGTGATAGGCAGGTGATAAGTAGTAAGAGGCCAGAGTGGGAAATAGAAGAAGAGAAGATGTGTATAAGATGATGAGAGGCATAGATCGTGTGGATAGTCAGAGGCTTTTTCCTAGGGCTGAAATGGCTATCACCAGAGGGCACAGTTTTAAGGTACTTGGAAGTAGATACGGAGGAGTAGACGGGTAAGTTTTTTTTTAAAATCGCAGGGAGTGGTGACTGTGTGGACTGGGCTGCCGGCGACGGTGGTGGAGGCAGATACGATAGGGTCTTTGAAGAGACTCCTGGATAGGTACATGGAGCTTAGAAAAATAGAGGGCTATGGGTAACCCTAGGTAATTTCTAAGGTAAGTACATGTTTGGCACAGCATTGTGGGCCAGAAGGCCTGTATTGTGCTTTAGTTTTTCTGTGTTCTATGTTCTATGTTCTAGGAGAGGGGGAGGGAATTTTATTTTATCGGAAGGAGAAATTGATATTCTAGCTATCAGTTTGGAGGCTACCCAAACAGAATATAAGGTGTTGCTCCTCTATCCTGAGGGTGGCCTCATCTTGGTGCAATTCAGAATGGGATTGGACATTAGAATTAAAATGTTTGGCTACTGGGAAGGTCCGTTTGGCAGATGGAGCGAAGGTGCTCAACGAAGTGCTCCCCCTAATTTACGACCAGACTCACCAATGGAGAGGAGGCTGCATCAGTAGCATCAGACACAACAGACAACCCCAGCAGATTCGCAGGTGAAGTGTTGCCTCATGTGGAGGTGAGGGAGGAAGTGAACATCTAGGCTGTTTGCAGGGGTAAGTGCCAGGAGGGAGATTAGTGAGGAGGGAGATATCGACAAGGGAATCACAGAAAGAGTGATCCCTGTAGAAGGCAGAGGAGGAGTTGGTAAAGATAAGTTCAATGGTTGGATCCCTTTGGAAATGGTGGGGGATGATGTGCTGGATGTGTAGGCTCATGGACTGGTAGTTAAAGACAAGAGAAACTTCATCACTGTTAAAGTGGTGGGAAGTGGGGTCCGTGCAGATGTTCAGAAAATGAAGGAGATGCGGGTGAGGGCAACATCAATGGTAGAGGAAGGGAAACCCTGTTCTTTGAAGAAGCAGGACATCTCTGATGTCCTGGAGCGGAGAGCTGCATCCCGGGAACAAATGTGGTGGAAACAAAGGAACTGAGAAAAGGAAATAGCATTTTTACAGGGGACAGGGAAAGCCAAGATATGAGAATGGATCTCAAGTTTTGATAATATACTCGTGTTAAGGACACAACATATTTCATCTCATTCCACTTTTGAATGATTGTGAGCACGAACCAGTTAACTCCCTTCATTCAATTGTTGATGTATGTACTTTTGAACAATTTTAGTAGCTATTTTGAGCTCCATAAGTTGTTCTTGCTGGCTCGACACTGGAGTCCTTGCAGTACATTATTTATTGAATTTTCCTGATCTTTATCCAATGCATACCAATATGCCAAACTCTGGCAATTACCTTTTCGCTCACGATACAGAATATTTGACTCTTCAGTTCATCCTTGTAAAGTTTCCTTAAATATTCATTTTAAAATAATACCTTTTCCTGTCAACCAAATAATCTTTGTTGGCTGGCGGGATATAACTTTGCACAGTTTTTGACATGAAGGTCATGCTTTCACACACTATCAAAATTCTCATAACACCATAGAAATGTGTGGCACAGAAACAGGCCCTCATTCCCACTTTGTCAGTTTGACCACGATGCCTCATTGTACCTATATCTCTGAATTCCTTTCCTACCCAATTACCTCTATGCAACACACATAAAAGTTGCTGGTGAATGCAGTAGGCCAGGCAGCATCTCTAGGAAGAGATGCAGTCGACGTTTCAGGCCGAGACCCTTCATCAGGACTAACTGAAAGAAGAGCTAGTAAGAGATTTGAAAGTGGGAGGGGGAGGGGGAGATCTGAAATGATAGGAGAAGACAGGAGGGGGAGGGATGGAGCCAAGAGCTGGACAGCTGATTGGCAAAAGGGATATGAGAGGATCATGGGACAGGAGGCCTAGGGAGAAAGAAACGTGGTGGGAGGGAGCCCAAAGGATGGGCAAGGGGTATAGTGAGAGGGACAGAGGGAGAAAAAGGAGAGAGAGAAAAAGAGTGTGTGGATATAAATAAATAATGGATGGGGTACAAGGGGGATGTGGGGCATTAGCGGAAGTTTGAGAAGTCAATGTTCATGCCATCAGGTTGGAGGCTACCCAGACAGAATATAAGGTGTTGTTCCTCCAACCTGAGTATGGCTTCATCTTGACAGTAGAGGAGGCCGTGGATAGACATATCAGAATGAGAATGGGACGTGGAATTAAAATGTGTGGCCACTGGGAGATTCTGCTTTCTCTGGCGGACAGAGCGTAGGTGTTCAGCGAAACGATCTCCCAGTCTGCGTCGGGTCTCGCCAATATATAGGCTGCATCGGGAGCACCAGATGCAGTGTATCACCCCAGCCGACTCACAGGTGAAGTGCTGCCTCACCTGGAAGGACTGTTTGGGGCCCTGAATGGTAATGAGGGAGGAAGTTTAAGGGCATGTGTAGCACTTGTACTGCTTACAAGGATAAGTGCCAGGAGGGAGATCGGTGGGGAAGGATGGGGGGGACGAATGGACAAGGGAGTCGCATAGAGAGCGATCCCTGCAGAAAGCAGGGGGGCGCAGAGGGAAAGATGTGCCTAGTGGTGGGATCCCGTTGAGGTGGCGGAAGTTATGGAGAATTATATGTTGGACCCGGAGGCTAGTGGGGTGGTAGGTGAGGACAAGGGGAACCCTATTCCTAGTGGGGTGGCGGGAGGATGGAGTGAGAGCAGATGTATGTGAAATGGGGGAGATGCGTTTGAGACCAGAGTTGATGGTGGAGGAAGGGAAGCCCCTTTCTTTAAAAAAGGAGGACACCTCCTCCGTCCTGGAGTGAAAAGCCTCATCCTGAGAGCAGATGCGGCGGAGACAGAGGAATTGTGAGAAGGGGATGGCGTTTTTGCAAGAGACAGTGTGAGAAGAGGAGTAGTCCAGATAGCTGTGAGAGTCAGTAGGCTTATAGTAGACATCGGTGGATAAGCTGTCTCCAGAGATAGAGACAGAAAGATCTAGAAAGGGGAGAGATGTGTCGGAAATGGACCGGGTAAACTTGTGGGTAGGGTGAAAGTTGGAGGCAAAGTTAATGAAGTCAACGAGCTCAGCATGTGTGCAGGAAGCAGCGCCAATGCAGTCGTCGATGTAGCAAAGGAAAAGCGGGGGACAGATACCAGAATAGGTTTGGAACATAGATTGTTCCACAAAGCCAACAAAAAGACAGGCATAGCTGGGACCCATACGGGTGCCCATGGCTACACCTTTAGTTTGGAGGAAGTGGGAGGGCCAAAGGAGAAATTAACAAGAGTAAGGACTAATTCCGCTAGATGGAGGAGAGTGGTGGTAGAGGGGAACTGGTTAGGTCTGGAATCCAAAAAGAAGCGGAGAGCTTTGAGAACTTCCTGACAAGCGTCTTTTAAACAAAGCAAACATATCTGTTTCTCCTCCGCCAACTCATTCCAGACAGTCACAAATCTGTGTGGAATATCTTGCCCACAGGGCTCTTTTATGTTACTTCCCACTCATCTTTGTGCGTCACAGTAGCACAGTGGTTAGCACACCAATATTATAGCTTGGGGCATTGGAGTTCAGAGTTCTATTCCATTGTCCTCTGAAAGAAAGATTGTACATTCGTCCCATGAGCATGTGGATTCCCTCTGGATGCTCCAGCTTTGTCCCTCTGTTCAAAGACATACCAGTTAGTAGGTTAATTGGTCATTGTAAATTGTCCTGTCGTTAAGCCAGGGTTAAATAGGTAGATTGGTGGCGGTGTTACTCACTGGGTCAGAAGGTCCTGTTCTCTTAAAATTTCTTCTGTTTTAATCTTAAACCAATTATTTTTGGTTCTAGACTCTCCTGTCCCCATGAAAAAGATTCTGACTATCTCATCTATGCCCTTCGTAATTTTGTAAGCCTCTGTAAGGCCTCCTATGTTGCATTGAGAATAAATACAAGCTCACAACTGTAGCACTCCATTCCAGGCAACATCCTCAAATCAGAATCAAGATCAATGTCGCAAACACGAGGAAATCTGAGAATGCTGGAAATTCAAGCAACACACACAAAATGCTGGTGGACGCAGCAGGTCAAGCAGCATCAATAGGAAGAGGTACAGTCGACGTTTCGGGCCAAGACCCTTCGTCAGGACTAACTGAAAGAAAAGATAGTAAGAGATTTGAAAGTGGGAGGGGGAGGGGGAGGGGGAGATCCGAAATGATAGGAGAAGACAGGAGGGGGAGGGATGGAGCCAAGAGCTGGAAAGTTGATTGGCAAAAGAGATGCAAGGCTGGAGAAGGGAGAGGATCATGGGATGGGAGGCCTAGGGAAAGTGAAAGGGGGAAGGGAGAACCAGAGGAGGATGGAGAGCAGGCAAGGAGTGATTGTGAGAGGGACAGAGAAAGAAAAATGAGAGAGAAAAAAAGGAATGCATAAATAAATAAGGGATGGGGTAAGAAGGGGAGGAGGGGCATTAACGGAAGTTAGAGAAGTCAATGTTCATGCCATCAGGTTGGAGGCTACCCAGACGGAAAACAAGGTGTTGTTCCTCTAACCTGAGTGTGGCTTCATCTTGACAGTAGAGGAGACCATTGGTAGGCATACTTTCCAGCTTTCCAACTCTTAGCTTCATCCCTCCCTCTCCTGTCTTCTCCTATCATTTCAGATCTCCCCCTCCCCCTCCCACTTTCAAATCTCTTACTATCTCTTCCTTCAGTTAGTCCTGATGAAGGGTCTCAGCCCGAAAAGTCGACTGTACATCTTCCTATAGATGCTGCTTGGCCTGCTGCGTTCACCAGCATTTTGTGTGTGTTTAATCTCACTGACATGTGTTGTGAAACTAGTTGTTTTGCAGCAGTAGTAAAGTGCAATACATAAAAACTATAAAATAAGAAATATACTGTACTATATTTAAATTAAATTAAAATAGATCCTTTGGAATTTCTTTTGTACTCTCTCTATACTGCTACCATATACTTCCTGTTGTGTGGTGAACAGAACTGTACACTACTGCAATCAAATCAATGTTTTGTACAACTCAACATAACTCTGATACTTCATGCTATTTTCACTACCTATGACACTACTTTCAGGAAGCTACAGACTTACAACCCAAGGTGAGTTTGTACATTGATATTCCTAAGGTCACTGCCTTTTACACTACACGACCTAACTGTTCTATCTTCGAACAATCTCTGCTATCTATGATACTTGGTTTTTGAATCATCTGCAAGCTTGCTTATCCTACTACCTGCAAATCGCATCCAGGTCATTTACGGGTGACAAACAAAAGGTCCTGTGGGACATCACTTGTTATACATTTCCAGTCCATCCACTACTATCTTTGGTCTCCTATCATCCAGCCAGCTTTAGATCCAGGTTGCCAACATGCCTCAGATCTCAAGTTCGTTAACATTCCAGACCGGTCTACTATGTGGATCCTTGACAAAAGCCTTGTTATATGGAAACCTTGCCTTCACAGTGCCTTTCACATCTTCTTTAACTAATGACAACCTGCTGGTACAAAGATAAACCAGAGGTTAGCGAACAATACAAACAGATTCTTCAGACCTTTTTGTTGTATTCAGTCCACAATATAATCATTGCTTTGACAATTCAATAATTGTTTTTCCTAAAGGCATTAGATAGACAATGATTTACAAATTGGAATATTTTGCCCAAAGTAGTTGAACGATTTTCAGTATGATTTCCATAAGACCATAAGACTTAGGAACAGAATTAGTCCATTTGGCCCATTGAGACGGCTCCACCATTTCATCATGGTTGATCCATTTTCCTCTCAACCCCATTCCCTTGCCCTCTATCTGTAACATTTCACGTCCTGACTATCAAGAACCTATCAACCTCCACCTTAAATACAACCAATGACCTAGCCTCCACAGCTGCCAGTGGCAATAGATTCCACAGATTCACCTTCCTCTAGCTAAAGACATTCCTCTTCACCTCCATTCTAATTCTCAGGCTGTGTCCTCTGGTTCTAGATTTCTCCACCACAGAAGACATCCTCACCACATCCACTTTATCTTGACCTTTCAACATTCTATAGGTGTCAATGAGATCCCCTCTCATTCTTCTAAATTCCAATGAGTAAAGGCCCAGAGCCATCAATTGCTCCTCATACAATAAGTCTTTCATTTCTGGAGTCATTCTCATGAACCTCCTCTGAACTTTCTCCAATGTCAGCACATCCTTTCTTAAATAAAGGACCCAAAGCTCTAAGTGAGGCCTCACCAGGGCATTATAAAGCCTCAGTATTACATTCTTGTTTTTATATTCTTGAAATGAATGCTAACATGGTATTTGCCTTCCTCACTACTGACTCAATCTGAAAATTAGTCTTTAGAGAATCCTGCACAAGGACTTCCAAGTCGCTTTGCATCTTGGAGTTTTGAATTTTCTCCCCATTTAGAATTTATTCTTTCTAGCAAAGTGCATGACCATACATTTCACCACACTGTATTCCATCTGCCATGTCTTTGCCCATTCTCCTAATCCGCTAATTTCTTCTGCAGCCTCCTGGTTTCCTCAACACTACATGCCCCTCCACCTATCTTCATATTGACTCAAAACTTGTCCACAAAGCCATCAATTCCGTCATTCAAATCATTGACATGCAATGGAAAAGGAAGTGGTCCCAACACCGACCCCTGCGAAACATGACTAGTCACTGGCAACCAATTAGAAAAGTCTACCTTTAGTCCCAATCTTTGCTTCCTGCCAATCATCAAAGCTTTACTCATGCTAGTACCTTTCTTGGAATACCATGGGCTCTTATCTTGTTAAGCAGCCTTACGTTCAGCACCTTGTCAAAGGCCTTCTGAACATCCAAGTGCAGAACATCTTCGATTCTCCTCTGGCTATCCTGCCTGTTATTCCTTCAAATAATTCCAGCAGATTTGTCAGGCAAAATCTTTTCTTAAAGAAACCTATTTTATCATGTACCTTCAAGTGCCCCAAAACCACATCCATTAAAATCGACACCTACATCTTTACAATCACTGAGGTCAGGTTAATTGGTCTACAATTTCTTTTCTTCTGCCTCCCTCCCTTCTTGATGAGTGGAGTAACATTTTCAATTTCCTAGTCTTCCGCAACCATGCCAGAATCCAGTGATTCTTGAAAGATCATGACTAATGCCTCCACAATCTCTTCAGCCACCTCTTTCAGGCGTGTAGTCCATCTAGTCCAGGTGACTTATCAACCTTCAGGTGTTTCAGTTTCCTAAGCACTTTCTGCCTTGTAACAGCAACTGCATTCACTTCTACCCCCGACACTCTAGGACTTCCAGCATACTGCTAGTGTGAAGCACTAAAGCAAAATACATATTCAATTCATCTGCCATTTGCATCTCCCCCATTACTACCTCTCCACCACCATTTTCCAGTGGTCCAAAATCTACTCTCGCCTCTCTTTATATATCTGATAAAACCTTTGGTATCCTCTTTGAAATCATTGTCTAGCTTACCTTCATGTTTCATCTTCCACCCAATCCCCATTGTTTTTTTAGTTGCCTTATGTTGGTTTTTTAAAGTTTCCCAATTCCCTAACTTACCGATAGTTTTCGCCCTCTCTTTTGCTTTTTTTATCAGTCATGGTTGTGTCATCCTCACTTTAGAATACTCCTTTGAGATGTATCTATCCTGTGCTTTTTGAATTGCTCTCAGAAACTCTAGCCATTGAAGTTCTACCATCATCCCTGCTAGCTAGCATCTCCTTCCAATTAATTTTGGCCAGCTCCTCTCTCTTGCCTCTGTAATTCCTTTTATTCCACTGTAATATTGATACATCTGATTTTAGCTTCTCCTCTCAAATTACAGGGTGAATCCTATCAAATTATGATCACTGACTCCTAAGGGTTCCGTTTCCTTAAGCTCCCTAATCAAATCCAGTTCATTACATAACCCCCAGTCCAGAATAACTGATCCCCTAGTGGGCTCAACCACTAAAATGCCATCTTGCAGGCATTCTACAAATTATCTTTCTTGGGATCCACCACCAACCTAATCCTCCCAATCTACCTGATAAGCCTTTTCTATCTCCCATTGTGATTAGTAGCCCACATCCTGGCAACTGTTCGGAGGCATGTATATAACTCCCACCAGGGTCTTTTCACCCTTGCAGTTTCTCAATTCCAACTACACGGATCGTACATTTTCCGATCCTATGTCACCTCTTTCTAAATATTTGATTTCATTTTTTACCAACAAATCCACCCCAACCGCTCTGCCTACCTGCCTGCCTTTTCAATACAGTATGTATCCTTGGATGTTAAGCTCCCAATTGTAATCTTCTTTGAGCCTCAACTCAGTGGTGATGACAATGTCACAGATGTCAATCTCTAACTGCTCTACAAGATCATCTACCTTATTCCATATACTGAGTGCATTCAAATATAACACTTCCAGTTCTATATTTGTCACCCACTTTGATTTTGTCCCTCTTTTACACTGTAATTCATCGCACCGACTGCAAATTTGCCCTATTGTGTGCCTATCTTTCCTGGCAGTTTCACTACTCACTGCTTCTGCTTGTAAGCCAACAGCCTCATCCTCAGCCCTATCTCTCCAGTTCCTGTCCCCCTGCCAAATTACTTTAAACCTTCCATAATAGCTCTAGCAAACATACCTGTAATGATATTGGTCCCCTTCAGGTTCAGGTGTAACCCATCCCTCTTGTACTGATCATGCCTTCCCCAGAAGAGATCCTAATGATCCAGAAATCTGAAATCTTGCCTGCCGCACCAATTTCTCAGCAACCCATTCATCTGCCAAATTATCATAGTCTTACCCTCATTGGTGTGTGGCACAGGCAGCAATCCAGAGATTGCTACCCTGGAGGTCCTGCTTTCTACCTAGTCCCCTAAATTCTCTCTTCCAGACCCCCTCACTTTCTCTGCCCATGTCAGTGGTGCCAATATGTACCAAGACTTTTGACTGTTCATCTTCTCCCTTTAGAATGTCATAGGCCTGATTTGAGACATCCCCGACCCTGGCACCTGGGAGGCAACATATCATTCAGGAGTTTCTATCACAGGGTTTCCCAACCCTTTTTTTTTGCCACAGACACCTACTATTAACCTTGAGGTCTGTGGACCCCAGACTGGGAACCTCTTGCTCTATCGCAGCCACAGGATTTCGTATCTCGTCCTCTAACTATGGAATCCCCTGTCATTACTGCAGTCTACTTCTCCCCGCACCATCCCCCCCCACTTCCCTTCTGAGCAACAGGATCAGGCACAGTACCAGAGACCCAGTTGCTGTGGCTCCCCCCTCCAGCTGGTCATCCCCTTCAACAGTACCAAACTGGTATACTTATCAAGGAGAACGTACGCAGGGATACTCTGTACTGGCTGACCATTTCTTTTCCCTCTTCTTACAGTCATCCATTTTCCTGCCTCCTGCAACTCATGGGTGATTACCTCATTGTAGCTTCTACCTATCACCTCCTCAGCTTCCTGTATGAGCCGACGGTCACCGAGCTGCATATCATAAGGATATAAGAAAATAAATAATGTAAGCCTTTGGCCCTGGTGTTGGCTGCATCAGTCAATGAGATCATGGTCAATCTAATCTTTATCTCAGCTTTACTTTCCTGTCTGTTTCTCTTTTCCAGTCTTGAATATTTATAATAATTTAACTTTCATAAGTCTCATAGATGGAGAATTCCAAAGAATTATGAGCCCCTGAGAGGGAAAAAATTCTCATCTTCAGCTTAAATGAACCACCCCTTACTTTGAAAGATCATTTTGTACATTAATTGTGAAATATCATGACCTGCCCTATCCACTTCCAGCTGAGCATGTGACAGATCTGGTTTCAAAGGGACTGGGTTAGAATCCTTTGTTCTCTGAAAAATTTAAAACAGCTGATTTCCATGCACTGGGCTGATGTTTGCATGTACCACAACTATTAATTCATTTTTTTCGGAGTTTTATGCAAGAAGGAATGTGCATAGGTAGATAAAAACGCCTTCAAAAAGGTAGGAGTCAAATTTTGCAAGGCTGAAGAGATGCACAGAAATGGGTGCAATGTGATTCTACTTCTGGATAAGTCAATTTTAAGCAGAGCAAAGTTAAATGATCAAACTCCCGGTCACTTCACAAATAGTTTTGTGAAACTCAGCCATATTTCTATATCTCGTCCTGAAGCAGGATTTTGACCCAAAGCGTCAGCATTCCTTGCTCACACAGATGATGGTCGACCCACTGAGTTCCTCCAGCAAGTTACTTTTTACAGCAGATTTCTATCGACGTGAATATTTTGAAAGAAGTAATTATCCCAAAGTCACATGTTGGTATAAAAATACAATCTTTAATAAAAATAGGGGCGCAACAAATTTCTATCTAATATACACATCTCCAAATTCAAAGCTCACAACGAGTTGCAGAATATACAATTATATGATTGAAGGATGAAAGAATTTGCATTTGTAGTACATTGTGCTTTCTTCCCCCTTTCCCTTGAGTGAGTATTTCTTGCTTGTACTCTGGTTTTCTAGTTTCTGAAGTGGTTGACGAGGCCAATGGAGAAGCTGCAGACTCTTCAATAGATGCTGAAGGAAGTGCTTGACGGAGTAGGAGTGGATGAATAGTCTGTGACCTTGTGATTCCTTCCACTGTTTATTCAGAGTCAGTGTGCTCTTGATACATAGTCACTTGTGTATCAACGTCATACTGAATGCCACTTCTCCACTTTGTGTGGTCAAAGGTGAGGGATTTCCGGGTGTCAGGATGCACACCGTAGTTCTTCGTGCAGGCTTTGAGTATGTCTTTGAATCCTTGCCTCTGGCGATCTATTAACAGAGCTGGGAACGTGGTCCATTCTATGCATCCTGGGTTGTGATCTGTCCATTGAAACTGAGTGTAACAGCGCTTTCGTGCTGAGAATATTAGCTTCAGTATAAACACTGTTGCAAAGCAGGAAACGTGGTAACCAATTTATAAACAGAGTATTTCCAAAGCCCTGTGATAAAGAACAGATAATCTGTTTCAGTGATGTCAATTGAGAAATAAATATTGTCCAGGACAAGTGGGATAACTCTCCGAAACAGATTCAAAATAGTACTGTGCAATCCTTTGCAGCCACTCAAGAAGCAGATAGGGTTGCAGTATAATGGGACAGTTGAAACTGTGTGGTTTCTCTCCTTATTCTCTGAAATGACAGTCTCTACGCTCATATTCATGATTAGAAAGTAGAGTATGAACCTATAGCATGCTGACTTAGTGGCAGGTGTGATGTCATCTGAGCTGTGGCCAATGTCAGCGACAGTAAAATTATATCATGTAACAAACATGATTTGGACATAACGTTCATCTCAGTCTAGGTGTAACAGCAACATATAGAAATCCAAAATCGTATCCATGGGATTTACACACAGTTATGTCGCAAGTCTTGCCGGATGCTGGACTGGTCTTGCCATAATCCCTGCACACTAAGTGCCTGTGCTTGAAATTAACTGCTAAATGTACATGGAGCTTTCAAAGGGGCCTTCTACTTTCATATGCCCATTAAAAGAGATCGTTGACAGCTTGCAGCTTAGCGGTGGACTGACTTCTTCTGGCTGTTGCTATGACTTCATAAATGCCAAATGCTTTCTCCAGATGCTTCGACATGCAGTGTTCTGCAGGGAGTGTGTGGAGATGCAGAAGGACTTTATCAACTTCAAGTCTTCTGCAAAGGCCAGCTGCTTCCAGACATCAGGGATTAGCAGCAACTCTCTGAGTCCAGCATTACTATAGGAATATGTGGAGAACAGATAGGATATTATATAGTCGTCAGGGATCCAGATTCTCTGATGACCACATCTGCAAGTAATGCAATCAGCTGCAGCTTCAGACAGACCGTTTTAAGGAGTTGGAGCTGGAACTGGATGAACTTCAGATCCATCGGGAGGCTGAGGTGTTGATAGACAGAACATACAGGGAGATAGTTACACCAAAGGTGCAGAGCACAGGTAATCAGGTGACCGTCAGGAGGGGAAAGGGGGTAAGCAGTCAGTGGAAAGTACCCTTGGGCCATCCCTCTCAACAACTGGTAGACTACTTTGTATACTTCTGGGGTGGGAGTGGAGAGTGTGCGATACAGCCAAGTAGACGAAAGCCAGAGCAGTCAAATTTCTGGCACTAAGGCTGGCTCTGTGGCACGGAAAGGAAGTGGGAGGAAGAGGCGATCTATAGTAATAGGGGATTCCTTGGTTAAGGGATCAGAAAAGAGGTTTTGTGGATGAGCAACACACATCAAAGTTGCTGGTGAACGCAGCAGGCCAGGAAGCATCTCTAGGAAGAGGTACAGTCGACGTTTCGGGCCAAGACCTTCGTCAGGACTAACTGAAAGAAGAGCTAGTAAGAGATTTGAAAGTGGGAGGGGGAGGGGGAGATCCAAAATGATAGGAGACTTCCCCTCCCACTTTCAAATCTCTTACCAGCTCTCCTTTCAGTTAGTCCTGACAAAGGGTCTCGGCCTGAAACACTGACTGTACCTCTTCCTAGAGCTGCTGCCTGGCCTGCTGCGTTCACTAGCAACTTTTATGTGTGTTGCTTGAAATTCCAGCATCTGCAGATTTCCTCGTGTTTGTGGATGAGAATGAGATTCTCAGATCGTTCTGTGGATCAGAACAAGATTTTCAGATGGTTTGTTGCCTCCTGGGTGCCAGGGTCAGATACATCTCAGATCAAGCCCACAGCATTTTAAATGGGAGCATGAGCAGCCAGAGGTCATGGTCCTCTTCAGTACCAATGACGTGGGTAGGATGGATGACGAGGTCCTGCAAAGTGAGTTCAGAGAGTTAGGTGCTAAGTTTAAAGACAGGACCCCCGAGTTGTATTCTTGGGATTGCTACCCATGCCACATACAAGCGAGGCTAGAAATAGGAAACTTGTACACGGGGAGGTGGGTTGTGGGTGGGGGAGTGGTTTAATTAGAGCTGCAGAGGGATGGGAACCAGATATTGGAGTGGTCATGGAGAAAGATGTTTTTAACCCTACATATAAGGTCAGGCATCAAAAGGTTGAGCATGGTGAGTCCAATGTTCTGAGCTGTATATATTTCAATGCGAGGAGTACTGTAGGTAAGGCAGTTGAGCTTAGGGCAGGGAACTGCACAAGGAATTATGACATTGTAGCCATTAGTGAGACTTGGTTGCAGGAGGGGCAGGACTGACAGCCCAGTGTTCCAGGATTCCATTGTTTTAGACGTGATAGACAGGAGGGATTAAAGGGGGAGGGCCTGCATTACTAGTCTGGTAAAATGTCACAGCATTCCTCAGACAGGACGGACTGGAGAGCTCATCTAGTGAGGCGTTATGGGTAGAACTGAGAAATAAGAAATGTACGACCTTGCCAAGTGACCATCTAGAGATTAACCATGTGACATGCATCCAGGTCTGATCAGCCTGTGGTGGGCCTGAGGGTGTCTTGTGATAAAAGGCCAAAACACCCAGTGATGTTGAGGTACACAACTGAAGATGTGTCGTAATGGTAGTAACATCATCTAATGGTCATCTTTAAGAACTACTTCCACTCAAGTCAAGTGCAGTGCAGAAACTTTAGGGATTGTAACATCCAGTCCTATTAATCAAATAGACACCCAACAGCCCACGGATATAGACGAGCAAATTTGTAGAAAGATTGCAGACTGCTGCAAGAAACATAAAGTTATTGTAGTAGATGATTTTAACTTTCCACATATTGACTGGGACTCCCATACTTTAAAAGAGCTAGATGGGTTAGAGTTTGTCATATCTGTTCAGGAAAGTATTCTTAATCAGTACATAGAAATCCCAACTAGAGAGTGTGTGATACTAGATCTCCTATTAGGGAATGAGACAGGACAGGTGACAGTCATTTGTGTAGGGAAACACTTTGCATCTAGTGATCATAATGTCACTAGTTTGAGGTAATTATGAAAAAGATAGGTCTGGCACTCAAGTTGAGATTCTAAATTGGAGAAAGGACAAATTTGATGGTACCAGAAAGGATCTGGCAAGTGTGGATTGGGATAGGTTGTTTTGTGGCAAAGGTGTACTTGGGAGACCTTCTAAAGTGACATTTTCAGAGTGCAAAGTTTGTGTGCTCCTGTCAGAATAAAAGGCAAGGAAACAGCTTTATGGAACCTTCTTTCATGAGAGATATTGAGGCCTTGGTTAAAGGAAAAAAAGGAGATACATTGCAGGTATTGGCAGGAAGGAACAAATGAGGTACTTGAGGAGCAGAGGAAATGCAAGAGGACACTTAAATAGGAAATCAGAAAGCATGAGGTTGCTCTAGCAGACAAAATGAAGGAGTATCCCAAGGGCTTCTACAGATATATTAAAAGCAAATGATAGCAAAGGCCAAAATTGGGCCTCTGGAAGATCAGAGTGGTAATCTATGTGTGGAGCCAAACAAGATGAGGGAGATCTTAAGTGGATTTTTGGCATCAGTATTTACTTGGGAGATGGACACACAGTCTATAGATGTGAGGCAGTACAGCAGCGAGGTCATGGACCCTATACAGATACCAGAGAAAGAGGTATTTGCTGTTTTGAGCCAAGTTATGGTGGATAAATGCCCAGGACCTGACATTGTGTTCCCTTGGACCCTGTGGGAGGCTAGTGCAGAAACTGAATGGGCCCTTGAAGAGATACTTAAATCATGCTTTGCAACAGGAGAGGTAATAGAAGATTCCTACTACTACTACGTCGACTCAGGCCTAGGGGGCCGGCGTCGGGCACGATGACGGTCTCTCCACTTCTCCCTCTCCCTCATCAGTGTGTTCAGTTCATCTACATTAGCCACGCCGCTGTCTTCTAGGAGCGTGTTGACCATAGTCTTGGGAGGGCGCCCAGGGTTCATCCTCCCGTGCTTGGGCTCCCATATGATGACTAGGCTGGCAGGTAGCTCAGGGTGGCGTAGACAGTGCCCCGCTAGTTGCAGTCTTCTTGCCTCGAGTTTAGTGGTGAGCATCGATAGGTCGTCATAGAGCTCGACATTCGTCACGTGCTGTTGCCAACATACGTCAAGAGTCATCCGGAGCATTCGTGTATAGCAACCATCTAGAGACTTCTGCATAGTCTTGGTGAGTGTCCACGTCTCACATCCATAGAAGATTGGATGATAGCCAATGTTATTCCATTTTTTTAAGAAAGACTCTAAGATTAAGCCAGGGGATTATAGGCCAGTGAGCCTGACATCAGTAGTGGGAAAGTTATTGGAAGGTACTCTAAGGGACCAGATATATAAGTAATTGGATAGACAGGGATTGATTATGGATAATCAACATAGCTATGAGCATGGTAAGTCATGTTTAACCAATCTTATAGAGTTCTTCGAGGAAGTTACCAGGAAAGTTGATGAAGGTAAGGCAGTGGATGTTGTCTACATGGACTTTAGCAAGGTCTCGTAAGGGAAGTTGGTCAAGAAGGTTCAGTGGCTTGGCATTCAAGATGACGTAGTAAATTGGATGAGGCATTAGGTTTGTGGAAGAAGCAAAAAAGTGGTAGTAGATGTTTGCCTCTCTGACTGGAGACCTGTGACTAGCAGAATGCCACAGGGATCGGGGCTCGGCCTGTTGTTGTCTGTTATCTATATCAATTATGCGGATAGTAATGTAGTTAACCAAAACGGTAAATGTGCAGGTGACACCAGGATTAGTGGTGTAGTGGACAGTGGCGAAGACTATTATTGCTTGCGGTGGGATCTGGACCAGCTGGAAATTTGTCTACACTGTCAAGTGGAATTTAAAGCAGACAAGTGTAAGGTGTTGCACTTTGGGAGGAGCAACCAGGGTAGGATTTACACAGTGAGTGGTAGGGCACTGAGGAGCGTGGTAGGGCAGAGGGATCTGGAAATACAGATCAATAATTCCTTCAAAGTGGCAACTCAGGTAGATAGGGTCATAAAGAAAGCCTTTGGCACATTGGCCTTCATAAATAAATATACTGAATACAGGAGTTGAGATATGATGTTGATATCATGTAAGATATTGGTGAGGCCTAATTTGGAGTATTGTGTGCAATTTTGATCATATACCTCTATGAAAGATGTAAATAAGTTTGAAAGAGTGTAGAGAAAATTTACAAGGCTGTTGCTGGGACTTGAGGACCTGATTTATAGGGAAATAGGCTGGGACTTTATTCCCTAGAACATATAAGATTGAGAGGAGGTTTGACAGAGGTATACAAAATTATAAGGGCTATAGATAAGTTAAATGCAGGTAGACTTTTTCCACTGAGGTTGGGCGAGACTACAACGAGGTTATGGGTTAATGGTGAAAGGTGTACTGTGTAAGGGCAACAGGAGGGGAAACTTCTTTGCTCAGAAGGTGGTGCGAATGTGAAATGAAAGGCCAGTGCAAGTCTCGTTGCAGGGTTAATTTGATAAGTAATGGACAAGAGGGGTTTGGAGGGCTATGATCCAGGTCAATGGGACTAGGCAAATTAATGGCTTGGCACAGACTAGATAGGCCAAAGGCTCTGTTTATGTGCTGTAGAGCTCTATAAATCCATGACTCCATTAATGCATGGTTTTCAGGAAGTAATGCTTTTCCCTTGACTTCAGAGAGAAATCAAAATGTTTCAGCAAAAATGTTGTCCATATCTAGAATAGGAACACTTGTAAACTCAAGACAAGCAGTGGTATTGATTCTCAAGAAGTCCATGGAAAAGTCCTTCTAAATGGCACTGAAGATTAATATTTTTTGTTGTATATTGAAGCTCAAGGAGTTACGTTTCTCCCACCCCTTCAGTCTGACCTGGAGAGCAAAATGATTACAGATTTCCCCACAATGCTGAGTGCACTGACTGCATTATGTTTTAACATGTCACACTTATCCAATGATCAAAGGTTTCTTCACCAGGTATGAGACAACAAGCATCAAGTCATATACTGTAGTTAAATGCCCAGTATCCTGACAAAGGTTACAATGCTTTAACTCTGCATTATTTTGTAATGCCAGCAGCATTCAAGCACCATGTAAGTAAACAAAAGCTGGGTTTTCAGTGCAAGGGCTACTTACGATTGACATAGTTAATGACTAGTGTGCTGAGTCTTGCTGCAACACTATCTTTGATAGAGACGCAAACACAAGGAAATCTGCAGATGCTGGAATTTCAAGCAACACACATAAAAGTTGCTGGTGAACGCAGCAGGACAGGCAGGCCTCTTCCAATAGATGTTGCCTGGCCGGCTGCGTTCACCAGCAACTTTTATGTGTGTTGCTTTGATAGAGTACTGGCTTTCTAAAACAAAACTTCCTAATCCTGAACTGCTTTGAAGGAACCCTGACCAACGCAACAATGCAGAAATCAAGGCTCCTCATGATCTGCCATACAAACTTCTCAATATGTGGATCCAGCCAGTATAACTGATTGTACAGCAGGCAACTGGAGAGCAGGCACAGGGAAAGGAAGAGAGGGGACAGCTCTTTCTACATGGACTACCTGTGAAGAGTTTGTCAATGTGCAATTCCAGAAAACACATCTGTAACTTAAGATTTAAGGTGGTGGTGAATATTGGTAGCTCAGGTTGAGGCATTCGATATTGCTGTGTTCACTGAGCCCGGTAGAATTTAAAGGTCAACTGAAGAGGTAGCCAATCAGGACTGAGGCAATGTAAATGCGAGCGCTCCCAGACAGAAACACCAACAACTGCGCACTGAGGATGTCTCATCAACTGGTGATGAAACATCTGCAAGCTTATTGCCAAGCTCAGTATCAAACTGCATATCAATCATTTGTAATACGCCAACAGCCCTGCATCTCAGCTTCCCCCTGTGCTTGCCCATAACTTGGTCACATATAAAATTAAATGCAACTATACCATGATCGGAGGGGAGGAGAAGATGGCGGCGCGACGCAGCACACGCGGCCGCTCCAAAATGATATCGTATTTGTTAAGTAGATACCGTGCACAATCCTGATTTGATGGAGGCGGATGTGAGAAGCACAGAGGAACATCTGGAGAAACTTCTGAAATGCCTGCTTCGCTGTCGCTGCTACAGTGCGATCGAGAATCTCCGGAGGGGAAGGCCCCAAATCCTCAGCTTTGCCTATTGCCTGTTGCCGGGACCAGGGTTGAAGCACTCGGCAGAGATGGTGCTCAGTGCTCGGTGTTGGAGGGCTGGTCGGAGGCTTGAAGTTTTCAAACGGACTCAAGAGTGGGCTGTGGTTGGGTGCTTCCAGGGTGCTGCATCGGCAAGTTTGCGGCGCTGGAAGCACATGGCAGGAAGAGAGCTTCTCTTCCTTCTACCGTCTGTGTGAGATGATGGGACTTTTGAGAGACATTGAGACTTTTTTTTTACCGTGCCCATTGTCTGTTCTTCATCAAATTACTGTATTGCTTTGCACTGTTGTAACTATATGTTATAATTATGCGGTTTTTGTCAGTTTTTTCAGTCTTGGTTTGTCTTGTGTTTCTGTGGTATCTTTCTGGAGGAACATTGTATTATTTCTTAATGCATGCATTACGAAATGACAATAAAAGAGGACTGCGTGTCCTCATAATCTAATCTAATCTAATAATCCAATCCAAGTGTATAAATGAGCCAGGCCATGGTCTATACAAGTCATAGAGAGTACACCATGGAAAATGAACCTTTTTCACACCAGGTCCATGCTGTCCAACAGTCAAGTATTCATGTATTCATATTAATTCCATGTCAATCCCATTTTTATTTTTCCCACATGACATCAACTCCCACCCCCATGTACTCAACTGCTCATCTACATAATAGGGGCAATTTTCAATGGCCTATTAATCTACCAATGTGCGTATCTTTGGGATGTGGGAGGATAGTAGAGCAATGGACGAAACCCGCCCGTTCGCAGTAACACTGTGCAAACTTTACATGGACTGGTCATCAGGATTGATCCAAGTCATTGATTCTGCTTGTCAGCAACTCCACCAACACACCCTCTGTGTCAGCTATCACCAATGTGCTTGTCTTAATGCCATTGTCCATGGCTGTTCTGGGGCTAAGATGCTTATTATTCCCTTAATGGCATTGCTAGAATAGCAAGGAGAGTCAGTGGAAATTGTTTACTTCAACTTTCAGAAGGCTTTTCACAAGATGCCATACATGAGTCTGCTAAGCTATGGATTAGTTGCTCCTCCAACCTGATTTGCCGACTGGCAGGAGGTAAAGCGTGGGAATAAATGGGGCCTTTTCTGGTTGGCTGATGGTGACTAATCGAGTTCCACAAGGGTGTTGGGGCTATTTTTTTCACATTGTATGTCAATGCTTTGGGTGATGGAATTGATGGCTTTGTGACTAAATTTGCAGATGATACAAAGATAGATGGACGTGCAGGTGCTGTTGAGGAAGCAGGGAGTCTACAGAAAGATGACAATCACACCACACTGGAGGAACTCAGCAGGTCGGGCAGCATCCATGGAAAGGATCAGTCGACGTTTCGGGCTGGAACCCTTCGTCAGGACTGTAGGGGGAGGGGGCAGAGGCCCTATAAAGAAGGTGGGGGGAGGGTGGGAAGGAGAAGGCTGGTAAGTTCCAGGTGAAAAACCAGTAAGGGGAAAGATAAAGGGGTGGGGGAGGGGAACCAGGGAGGTGATAGGCAGAAAAGGTGAAGAAAGAATAGGCAAAAACACAATGGGTAGTAGAAGGAGGCGGAACCAAGAGGGAGGTGATAGGCAGCTGGGGGAGGGTCAGAGTGACATAGGGATAGGGGAAGGGAGGGGGAGGGAATTACCTGAAGTTGGAGAATTCTATGTTCATACCAAGGGGCTGGAGACTACCTAGATGGTATATGAGGTGTTGCTCCTCCAACCTGAGTTTAGCCTCATCATGGCAGTAGAGGAGGCCATGTATGGACATATCTGAATGGGAGTGGGAAGCAGAGTTGAAGTGGGTGGCTACTGGAGATCCTGTCTGTTTTGGCGGACGGAGTGGAGGTGCTCGATGAAGCGGTCCCCCGATCTGCGTTGGGTTTCACCGATGTAGAGGAGGCTGCACCGGGAGCACCGGATGCAATAGATGACCCCAGCAGACTCACAAGTGAAGTGTTGCCTCACTTGGAAGTACTGTTTGGCGCCCTGACTGGTGGCAAGAGAGGAGGTGTAGGGACAGGTGCAGCACTTGCGCTTACAGGGGTAAGTGCCAGGTGGGAGATCCGTGGGGAGGGACGTGTGGACCAGGGAGTTGCAGAGGGACCGATCCCTGCGGAAGGCGGAGAGGGGTGGAGGGGGAAAGATGTGCTCAGTGGTGGGGTCCTGTTGAATGTGGCGGAAGTTGCGGAGGATAATGTGTTGGATCCGGAGGCTGGTGGGGTGGTAGGTGAGGACAAGGGGAACTCTGTCCCTGTTGTGGTGGCGGGAGGATGAGGTGAGAGACGAAGCGCGGGAAATGGAGGAGATGCGGGTGAGGGCATCATTGATGACAGCAGAAGAGAAACCATGATCCTTAAAGAAAGAGGACATTTGAGATGTCCTGGAACGGAAAACCTCATCCTCGGAGCAGATGCGGCGGACTCGGAGGAACTGGGAATAGGGAATGGCATTTTTGCATATGGCAGGGTGAGAATTTTACACAGTGCTGTAATAATTATATGTATTGCACTGTACTGCTGATGCAAAAAAAGACACCAATTTCATGACATAAGGCTGCATCACTGTCTGGTATGCGGGGGGGGGTGGTGGTGAGTGGAGGCTACTGAACAAGATCAAAGGAAGTTGCAGAAACTTATAAGAATAGTCAGCTTCATCAAGGGTACCAGCTTCTGTAGTATCAAAGACATCTTCAAGGAGTGGTGCCTCAGAAACCGGCGTCCATCATGTGAGGACTCCCACCAACCAAGGTGTCCCTCTTCTCATTGTTCCTACCAGGAAGGAGGTACGGAAGCCTAAAGGGACACGCTCAGTGATTCAGGAACAGTTTTTTTCCCTTTTCCATCCTATTTCCAAATAGATATTGAACCATGAACACTGTCTCACTACTTTTTATTTATTTCTGTTTTTGCAATACATATTTAATATACATCTATATACTTACTGTAATTCAGTTTTTTAATGTATTTATCATGTATCACATTGTACTGCTGCCACAAAGTTAACACATTTCACAACGTATGCTGGTGATATTAAACCTGATTCTGATATGTGAGTGATGATAAACCCGATTCTGATATGGGTCTATATTGTGGGCTGGGAGTGGGGAGGGAGGTAAGGGAAGGGGAATCATGGTTGGGAAAAGGGGGAAGGGAGAGGGGATGGAGCGGGTAGCACTGGAGAGGCATTCTGTAATGATTAAAAAACCAGTTGTTTTGAATCAAGTGACCTTAACGGGTGTCTCATGACTGGCCGTGTCTGCACCTGTGCCACCCCTGCCCTGGGGCTCCTTTTCTGCCACCTGTCTCACACCCCTCCCGCAGTGCTCCACCCCAGCCATTCCCAACATCCTTTGCTCCTTGTCTACATTGACAAATAGAGTACTGTGCAAAAGTCTTAGGCATGAATATAGGTAGGGTGCTTAAGACTTTTGCACAGTACCGTAGTAATTTTATGTATTGCACTGTACTGCCCACAAAAAAAAATCATGATTTATGTGAGCGATGATAGACGTGATTCTGATATGGGTCACTATAGTGGACTGAGAGCGGGAAACATAGAAAATAGGAAAATAGGTGCAGGAGTAGGCTATTCGGCCCTTCGAGCCTGCAGGGAGATGGGAATCATGGTTGGGAAAAGGGGAAGGGAGAGAGGAGAGAGCGGGAAGCATCAGGAAGGCATTTTGTGATGATCAATAAACCTATTGTTTGCAATCAAATTACCTTGACTGGTGTCACAGGGCTGGGCATGTCTGTACCTGTGCCAACCCCTGCCCCGGCACTTCTCCTCTGCCACCTGTACCACACCCCTCCCGCAGCGCTCCATCCTCACTATTCCCAACATCCGTTGCTCCGCCAGATTTACAAACTTGCTCTCCATTCCACCTTGACAAATACAGTGCTGTGCAAAAGTCTTAGGCACCCTAGTTGTGTATGTGTAGCGAAGACTTTTGCACAGCTCTGTACAGAGATGGATTAAGCATGAATAGGATGCTGTTGTGTGCAGTAAGGCAGATCAATCTCAATCTGTCACTTACCCTCCAAAATAATCACACAGCTACATTTACATTGTACAATCCTATGACTATAATTAATCTTGAGGTACCTCTGTTGTAAAGAAGAGTAGTCCATAAGTTAGGAATTGGCCCCAGGAGGTGAGTTCTGAGTGCTGTCTCCCCTGACAGCTCTGCAACAATTCAGTCAAAGACATTTAAACTGCTTTTAAGAGACCCAGATGATAAGTAAAATCTAAACATTATTTAAAAATCCGATCAAATTACTTTTAAACAGCTTTTATGTTCTATAAAAAAACAGAGATTACTGACAGCTAAAACAGCGATATGGGAACTGAACAATAGCTCCCAAGTCTGCTAGCGTACACCGTTCGAAAACCAGAGAGTCTGCCATCACTTGTGACGTACCATTTGTCACGGTTTCCCCGAAAGCTCCAAGCAGAAATCCAGCCGGCTCACCCACCTCGGAGAGTTGTCAGCTTCATTTACGCCTTGCCAGGTTGACGAGCTGCATGACATATGCTGGAATTGTGTACAATAATCATGTGCTACAATCCCTGCACCACTTCTAGAAGATCAATTTTAGCCCTTACTTAGTTTGTATAAACACCACTGATCCTTTTACCTCCCTGGTATCAATGCCGTGCAGAATCTAAAGGTATTATTACTCGTAATGATGAGTAATGATCAGCATCTGTAATGTCCAGGACATAGAATGGTACAGCACAATATCGGCTCTTCTGCTCATGATGTTGTGCAGACCTACATAAAACTACTCCGCCATCCACAATTCCTGCCGAAGGGTTTCGGCTGGAAACATTGATTGTGTTCTTTTCCATAGATGCTGCCTGGCCTGCTGATTTCCTCCAGCATTTAGTGTCTGTTGCTCAGATCTCCAGCATCTGCAGATTTTCTCTTGTTTGTGATTCCACAATCAATCTAATTGTTCCCTCCTACACACCAATAACCCCAGATTTTTCTTACATTCATGCACTTATCTAAAAGTTTCTTACATCCTTTACCACCATCTCTGGCAGTGTGTGCCAGACACCCTCCATTTTGTCTGTGCAAAATAACCTACTTCTGGCATCTCCCTTAACATTTCCTACATTAACTCACCTTAAACAGATGTCTTCTGGCATTGACCATTACTGCTCTGGGGAAAATGTGCTTGACACACTTCTATCATTTCACCTCTCAACCTCCATTTCTTCAAAGAGAAAAGTCCCAGATCTCTCAGCCTCTCCTCAAAAGACGTGGCCTCTAATCCAGGCAGCATCCTGGTAAATCTCCTCTGAACCCTCTCTAAACTTTCACATCCTTCCTGTAAAGAGGAGACAGAACTGAAGACAGTACTCCAAACCCAACGAGAGCTTTACAATGCTGTAAAATTACCTCTCAGCCCTTGAACTCAGTCCCCTGGCTAATGAACGCCAGCACACCATATGCCTTCTTAACTACCCTATCAACTTGCAGAGCAGCTGTGAGGGATCTGTGGACATGGATCCTAAGATCCCTTTGCTCTCCAAACCATTAAGAATCCTGCCATTGAATTTGTACTCTGCTTGACTATGATTCTGACAATGAAATGAATAAATATTTTCAGACTAGGTTATTTATCCCATCGTGTTTTCTGTCTCCTTTATCCCACCCAATCTAAGTTCATCACTCATTCCTCTCAACCCTGCTATTTTGTTACATCTGTCTTTTACTTTCTAATCTGCTTTTTCAAATTGTCTTAGAATCTGCTTTCTGATTCTTTTCCAGCTCATGACAACTTGCCATATAATGTGTTTATTCAATTCATCTGTTTCTTTGAAAGCTAAATCTTAACTTCAGCCACTGAAATCATTTTCTTCTTAATCTAACCTAACCCAAATGATTCACAATTATTAAATAATTTCTTAGTTTTCCCTTTTCAAGGACAAATGCTGCCCATAATGAATCTCTCATCAATGGCATTATTTTGGTTACCCTTCTGCATCTTAAAGCCTTGACTTTCTTTTTCAAATCTGACTTCCAGAAATGCTCCAGCTAGACATTAATAAATATATTTCTTGCTTTTGTGCTCGTTAGTGTTCATTCCCTTTTCTTTCACCGAACTCCTTTATATCAGCAACTCAAGGTTACATGTTTGCGTAATTTTTTTTATGTTCAGTGTTTTTAGCTCCTTGACCTAGTTTCCTTCATTCCCTTTCTTTTTAGTTCTAATTCATTCCTCTTTAATTTTACACCAATAGTATGATATGCATAAGATATGACAGGAAACACCTACCTGGCAGGTGTTACAGGTCGCAAATATGAGATCCCAGTCTAGACATAATCCTGTAAGTCATGTTGCCATATTCGAAGCAGGTGAGTTATGAATGGGGGAATTTTGTATTCATCTGTGACTGCACTTGAGCAACTACTGCAGACTGTAAAAAAATGAAAATCAGGTCCACTTTTGGCAACCTTCCAAATGAGAATTTGCAATAAATATTAGGAAGGTTTGCCATGGCAGGTCCATACACATCACAAGGTAAAGAGAATAAACAAAATGTGGTCAAAGCCAAATCTACTCACAATAATAAAGTTGATATGCAGCTGAGTCATTTCCTCTGACAGCTGGAAATGTTACAGCACTAAATCTTCTAAAAGCTCTCTAAATATTTCTCAATGCCTCTAAGACATTCAGAACAGTTGAATTTTAAAGAACAAACTATTAAACATAAAAGGAACAAAGAATTTAAAGAGTTAAAAAATAAAGTCAGTATTTTAAATACCTAAAAAATTGAACATTTTAAAATACTTCTAAATATTTTTAAATATTTTTATACTTGCAGATACTATGCCCAATTGTCCAGTTCTGAGAGAAACTCGTAATTTGATTGATTATTTATCTGGCAGTAAAAATTCTAAAAGCTTGTTATTTTCTTATTGTTAGATTTTGCATTTCGATCCCAAGGGAAGCTACTTTGGCCCAACCTGGCCTATTCAGCTAATCTCAAATTATTGTGCGCCAAGTGCTTCCTTTGAACCATATTTATTTCAGAATGATTACATTCTTTTGTCATTTCATCTTAGGCTGGCCATGTTATTGCTGCATGCTTTCTAAAATACAGCTGTTGTCACAATTTAGAGATTCACATTCACTTCTTTTTCCCACTGGTGTTCTGGTTACCACATATATACTTCAGATAGATGGCGAAAAACTTCATATAAAAATTGGTCATAGTTGATCTCAAGGCTGAGAAAAAACATTCATCAGCTGATTCCATAAATCCAAAACCTTACAACTGGTGCTTTCTCCTTTTATGAAAGAACTGATTATTCAAAGGTTTAATTGTTCCAGTTTAAGAGAGCAGAACAAGGAGAAGTAATATTTTCAAGATTAAGTGCTTCCTGATCAGTTTGCAATGCTTCTTTGACCTTGAGATTGGCATAATTTATATTGTATACTGACAATGTACAATGCACAACATTATAGTTGGAGTAAGATGCACAATGTTGTTTGTTTATATAATGTAATAATCAAATTATTATCACAGAGTCATGTTGGGTTTAATCACAGAATATCTACCTGGGTTAAGTTAAAATGGGCATTGAGCTTCCTCATAACAAATTTGGGAATATCTACCTGGGTTAATCACAAAATATCTACCTGGGCTAAGTTAAAATAGGCATTCAACTGCCTCATAATAAAAGTGCAGTTCTGACAACTTCAGGAAAATGAATGGTTAAATCAGTTAACAGTACAACACAGATAAGAGGAGAAAATAAGGATGGATTGAATGCTTCCTAAACAATGTATACTCTTCACTGGCCCTTGAAAATCCCCTTATATTAGCTTTTCAGCTGATTCTTAACTTTCAGCTATCATTTTCAAGCCTCGGGTGATTGCTATACCTTTAAACAATTTAAAGAGTTTATTAGCTGGAAAATTGCCCACCATGGATCAGAACTGAAGAAGCCTCTCGGATGAGTGGTGAAACATCTTCTAGACAATACAGCAAGTCCAATTTCCTTGATTCACTACTGTTTGATATACAATGACCTGGATGATTGAGAAACTTAATAGACATTTTCAAGCTGGTTTGAAATTGATGAAGAGTTTACAAAGGATTCTCCATCCTCAGAACCCTTCACTTAGAATCTAAATTTTAGATAGATAGGCACATCATTTACTGAATTTTTTGTGGTACTTATCACATGGAAAGCTTTGACTGCTTGTATTCTGATGTTTGAGGAATGAATTTGTCTACTCTGAGCACAGGGAGAACATGCAGTGTGAAAACTGCTGAAATCCAGTCAATCCTGTGGCAGCAAATGAGATAAAGGATCAAAATTGAAAAAAGGGTGCATATTACTGCTTTCAAAGAGATTCTATTATTTTGCATGCAGTCATAGAGTTGTTGAGTCATACAGTATGGAAACAGGCTATTGAGCCCATCACATCCATGGTGTTGGCCAGTCAAAAATACAATCCATTTAAAGTTCAAAGTAAATTTTATTATCAAAATACATATATGTTGCCATATACAACCCTGATTTCATTTTTCTGCAGGCATACTCAGCAAATCTATAGAATATTAACTATATAGGAGAAGATGCTGGTGCGACGCAGCGTGCAGCAGCCACTCCGGTGAATGATATCTGTTATCTGTCAAGTAGGGTGCCGTGCACAATCCTGATTTGATGGAGACAGACGTGGGAGCACGGAGGAACATCTGGTGAAACTTCTGAAATGCCTGTTTCGCTGCCGCTGCTACTGTGTGATCCAGAATCTCCGGAGGGGAAGGCCCCAAGTCCTCGGCTTTGCTTACTGTTCGGCGGCCGGGGCAGGGTCGAAGCGCTTGGCAGAGATGGTGCTCGGTGCTCGGTGTCGTAGGGCTGGTCGGAGGCTCGAAGTTTTCAGACAGATTCAGAGTCGGCTGCGGTTGGGTGCCTCCAATGCATCGGCAAGTTTGCGGCACTTGGAGGTTCATGGCAGGAAGAGTTTCTCCCTTCTACCGTCTGCGTGAGATGATGGGGCTATCGGGACTTGAGACTTTTTTTTACCGTGCCCATGGTCTGCTGTTTATCAAATTACAGTATTGCTTTGCACTGTTGTAACTATATGTTATAATTATGTGGTTTTGTCAGTTTTAGTCTTGGTCTGTCCTGTGTCTCTGTGATATCGTTCTGGAGGAATATTGTATCATTTTTAATGCATGCATTTCTAAATGACAATAAACAAGGACTGAGTGTCCTCATAATCTAATCTAATAAGAGGACCATTGAAAGATCAACTAAAGTTCAAACGACAACAAACTGTGCAAATGGAAATACAAATAAATTAGCAAAAAATAATGAAGTAACAAGATAAAGAGTCCTTAAAGTGAGATCATTGATTGTGGGAACATCGCAATGGATGGGCAAGTGAGTGTAGTTATCCCCTTTGTCCTGGAGCCGGATGGTTGTGGGGTAGTAACTGTTCTTGAACCTGCCAGTGTGAATCCTCAGGCTCTCGGACCTTTTGCCTGATGGCAGCAGCGAGAAAGTAGCATGGCCTGTGTGGTGGGGAACTCTGATGATGGATGCTGCTTTCCTACAACAGTGTTTCATGTAGATGTGCTCAATGGTTGGAAGAACTTTACCCATGATGTACTGGGCTGAATGCACTATCTCTTTGTAGGATTTCCATTCAAAGGCATTGGTGTTTTAGATGTCATGTAGAATCTGGTCTGTTTTTGTGCTTGTTGCAATAAAATTTGTAGTTCAGTTAAACAAGCTTTTCTTGTCTGTCATCATGGACTGAATGCTCACCACAATATTAAGACCATAGCACTATAAGTCATAGGAGCAAAATTAAGCCATTCAGCCCATTGAATCTGCTCCGCCATTCCATCATGGCTGATCCCCAATCCCACTCAACCCCATACAACCTACCTTCTCGCCATATCCTTTGATGCCCTGACTGATCAGGAAACGATCAACTTCCACGTTAAGTATGCTCACGGCCTTGACCTCCACTGCAGTCTGTGGCAGAGCATTCCACAGATTCACTACTTTCTGACTAAAAAAATTCCTCCTTCCTCTGTTCTGAAAGGTCACCCCTCAATTTTGAGACGGTGCCCTCTAGTCCTGGATACCCCCACCATAGGAAACTTCTTTGCCACATCCACCCTATCTATTCCTTTCAACATTCAGTAGGTTTCAATGAGATCCCCTCACATTCTTCTAAATCTCAGTGACTACAGGCTCAAGCTGCTAAACGGTCCTCATATGTTAACCCTTCCATTCCCGGAATCGTCCTCATGAACCTCCTCTCTAATGACAATACACCCTTTCTGAGATATGGGGCCCAAACCTGTTGATAATACTCCCAAGTACAGCCTGCCTAGTGTCTTATAAAGACTCAGCATTTTCTCCTTGCTATTATATTCTATTCCCCTTGAAATAAATGCCAACATTGCATTTGCCTTCTTTACCACAGACTCAACCTGTGAATTAACCTTCTGGGAGTCTTGCACGAGGACTCCTAAGTCCCTCTACACCTCTGACATTTAAACCTTCTCCTCATTTAAGTAATAGTCCGCACTATTGTTTCTTTTAACAAAATGCATTGCAAATAACAAATTTCCCAACACTGTATTCCACCTACCACTTTTTTGCCCATTCATCCAATTTGTCTAACAGTGCTGCAATTGTATTGCTTCCTCAGCACTACCTATCCCTCCACCTATCTTTGTATCATCTGCAGACTTTGCCACAAAGCCCTCAATTCCAATATCCAAATCATTGATAAACAATGTGAAAAGTAGCAGTCTCAATACTGACCCCTGAGGAACACCACTAGTCACTGGCAGCCAACCAGAAAAGGCCCCTTTTATTCCCACTCACTGCCTCCTGCTTTTCAGTCATTCCTCTATCCATGCCAGTACCTTTCCTGTAAAGCCATAGGATTTTATCTTGTTACAGAGCCCCATGTGTGGCACCTTATCAAACGCCTTCTGAAAATCCAAGTAAATGACATCCACTGCTTCCCCTTTGTCCATTCTGCTTCCTACTTCCTTGAAAAATTCTAACAGATTTGTCAGGCAAGATTTCCCTTCACAGAAACCATGTTGACTTTGACTTATTTTATCATTAGTCTCCAAGTACCCCGAAACCTCATCCTTACTAATAGACTCCAACACTTTTTCAACCACTGAGATTATACTAACTAGCCTATAATTCCCTTTCTTTAGCCTTCCTCCCTTCTTAAAGAGTGCAATGACATTTGCAATCTTCCAATCCTCTGGGATCACGCCAGAATCAAGTGATTCTTGGAAGATCATGACCAATTCAACCAATATCTCTTCCTCTCAGGACTCTGGGATGTAGTCCATTTGGCCCAGATGACTTATCCACCTTAAGACCTATCAGTTTGCCTAGCATTTTTCCCTTTGTAACAGCAATGGTACTCACTCCTGCTTCCTGATACTCATGGACTTCTAGCACACTGCTAATGTTTTCCCTAGTAACGACAGATGCAAAGTACCCAGTAGGTTCATCTGCCATTTCTTCATCCACCATTACCACCTCACCAGCATCATTTTCCAGTGGTCCAATATCAACCCTCGCCTCTCTTTTACTCTTTATATAACTGAAAAAACTTTTGGTAATATTGGTTGGTTTGCCCTATATTTAATCTTTTCCCTTCTAGTTTTTTAAGCTGCCCTTTGTTGGATTTTATAAGTTTCCCAATCATCCAACTTCCCACTCACTTTTGCTACTTTATACGCCCTCTCCTTGGCTTTTATTCAGCCCTTTGTCAGACATGGTTGCCTAATCTTACCATTTAAGAACGTCTTCCTCTGTGGGACCTATCTATCCTGCGCCTTGTGAACTATTCCCAGAAACTTCAGCCATCTCTGCTCTGCTGACATCCCTGCCAGTATTCTCCTCCAATCCACCTGGGCAAGCTCCTCTCTCATGCCAGTGTAATTCCCTTTATTCCATTGTGATAGTGATACATGTGCTTCTCCCTCTCAGATTGCAGTATGAATTCAATCATATTATGATCACTGCCTCCTAAGGGTTCCTTTACATTAAGCTCCCTAATAAGATCTGGGTTATTACACAAGACCCAATCTAAGATAGCCTTTCCCTGAGTAGGGTCAAGCACAAGCTACTCTAAATATTGAGGAACATCTAAGAGAAAATCAGGTAAATCTTGATTGGATTGGTGAACAAGATTTCTAATGGGAAATCAGTGCAGTTACCTTTTATGATCTAGCCTCAGAGCTTTATAAGGAACACAAACACAAGGAAATCTGCAGATGCTGGAAATTCAAGCAACACCCACAAAATGTTGGTGGAATGCCGCAGACCAGGCAGCATCTATCGGAAGAGGTACAGTTGACGTTTCGGGCCGAGACCCTTCGTCAAGACTAACTGAAAGAAGAGATAGTAAGAGATTTGAAAGTGGGAGGGGGAAGGTGGAGATCTGAAATGATAGGAGAAGACAGGAGGGGGAGGGATGGAGTTAAGAGCTGGAAATTTGATTGGCAAAAGGGATACAAGGCTGGAGAGATCATGGGATGGGAGGCCTAGGGAGAAAAAAAGGGGTAGGGTTTCTTGCCATTACATATAATTGCTACTGGGAAAAGGTATTGCTTGCCTTTAAAGGGATAGGTGAGTGTGAGGATTCAATAAAATCCAGATTCAGAAATGGCTGGTATTAGGTGTGAATCTGACCTTTGGGGATACGGGAAATTTGTCCAAGCAGTGGAATAGAAAGTGTAAGCACAGAATGGTTATTACACAGAAAGAGGCCACTTGGCCCATCATGTCTGCACCCTGAGAACAACTCTCTAGTTCTACCTCTTGTCCCATAGTCCTGCAAATCTTCCTCATCATATATTTATCCCACTCCCTTTTGGAGGTCACAATGGAACATTTGCAGGCAGTGCATCCAAATTTCCAATCACTGCTCTGTGAAAATGTTTCTCCTTATGCCTCTCTTACTGCTCTTCCTTTTTGTTTTACGCCTATGACATCTAGTCCTCAATCCTTCCAGCAAAGGGAATGCTCTCTCCAGATCCTTCATCATTTATACACCTCTATCAAATCTTTCCTGATGCACCTCTTCTCTGAAGAAAACAGCTGCCGTCTCCTAATCTATCTTTATAACTGTTGCTCTTCATCCCATGATCCTTATTCATAAAGCTTTCTTAACACTCTTAATGCCTTTACATCCATTCCATAGTGTGATGACCAGAATTGAACATGATGGTGTAGTCAAAAAGATTCAGAAAACTTTATTGTCATTCTAACCATACATCAGCTCTGCAGGGCAGAATGAGACAGCGTTTCTCAGGAGCAGGGCAATCATAACATAACAAACGCAACACTAAATAATAAACATAACAATAAATAGTAAAACACAACAGCCACATGAAGTGTCCAGTGCAAGTTAAAAGTGCCCAAGGCAGAGTCAGGTAGAGCAGCTATTTGGCAGTCTGACTGCCTGTGGGAGGAAGCTGTTTAGTAGCCTTGTGGTTTTAGTTTTGATGCTCCTGTAACGTTTGCCTGATGGCAGAAAAACAAACAGTTCATGGAGAGGGTGTGAGGGGTCTTTAATGACGTACCATGTCTTCTGGAGGCATCGACTCTGAAAGAGATCTTGGACAGAAGGTAGGGAGACCCCAATAACCATCTCTGCTCCCCTCACCACCCTCTGCAAGGCTTTTTTGTCGACAGCACTGCAGCTGGAGTACCAGGTTGTGATGCAAAAGGTCAGCACACTCTCAACCACGCCTCTGCAGAATGTAGTTAGGATGTTAGTGGGGAGTGATGCTTGTTTAAGCTTCCTCAGAAAGTGCGATCTCTGCTGGGCCCGTTTCACAATCCCAGTGGTGTTCCTGGACCAGGTGAGATTGTCCGAGATCTGCACCCCAAGGAACTTGATGTTTTCCACTCTCTCCACTGTGGAGCCGCTGATGCTGAGGGGTGTGTGCTCAGGCTGAGACCGTCAATATTCAATATTCAGAATTGCAAGTGAATCCTGATATTCCTTCTAACAGCATCCATGGTGCACAAGCAGTGAACCTGTTCTGAAGCAAACCTAACATGATTTTAAGAATGTAAACAAAGTCTGTTTACTAATATAGAGGGGAATATATACCATCTGAATGTTGTTCCAGATAGAAGGGTTCACGGATGGTTTAAAATGCCACATCTCCAGAATATGCAGGCATTAGCATAACGTAAATCTGATCTAACAAAGTAAAAGTTTGAAGTTAAAGGAAGATGTTCAAACTTCTCAAGTTTCCAACTGTTCTCTCCACAAAAAAGATGACAGCAAAATCTCTGGATGTGCTCATGGTGTTTCATGAAAAAGGGCAAGACTTGGTAGATGTAGAACAACTAATTTTTGTCATAAAAGTGAATAACAGAGACATGACATTAAAGTGTGGCTGAGGTGCAGTGCGTCATTGATGAAGCAGTCTGAATATGCAATGGAATGGCAAAGCCTGAACTTGAGAAGACATAGCTAAACCTGAAAACCTGTATGAGTCAAAGTATTAAAGTTGCAGTTACCAAAATGACACTGAAACACTAAAGGCAGGTTTAAACTTCATCACTAGTTGTTGTTGCAAGCTCTGGACCAATTAATTGGGAAGAGACTAGATGAAAATTTTATCTTGGATTGGAGGAACATCAGTCATGTTAAGATAAGTGTCACTGGAACATTACAGGAACTACTCAACATGAAGAGATTTCCAAAGAAGAGCGGGAATGTGGAAGAGTTTCCCAAGACAAAATTCACATTGATTTGAAAGGTCCTTCCTGTCAAGGTTAGTCAAGTAATTCAAGGTTAGCACCTTACAAAACAAAATAAAAATTGGAGGCATGAATTGATAGGCTTCTCAAGGAGAAAATAATAAAACCTGTTCAATGCTCTAAATGGTGGCACTCTGTGTGGTAATTAAAGCATAATGGATCCATCAGACCTTGTGGAAGTGAGAAGCTGACTGGGAAAAAAGTGCTGTTCCTGAAACAATATTCAGTATCTATAATTGAAGACTTACCTGCAGTTTTGTCTGTTTAATATGTGCATATCAATAAAATATGCTAAAAATCAGTCTGAGAAATATTTGACCGCCACAGAACAGCATGTTCACGTATAACCAACAGCTCTTTGGAGTGTCATGTGAGCCTGTTATCCTTCCTTGACTCTTTACTAGTATGGTCATTGTAAACTAGCCTTCATTATCTTTCCCAGATTTTTGCAATTTTTGAGAAGATTTCTTCTTCATACTCCAAATCAATGGGACTTGCTGGGCCTCTGCCCATTCCTATCTTCCCAACCCTGACCAGAGATCCCCGTTGGTGACTTTTCTGCCCACACCAACATTATTAAGCCTGCCTTCCTCCTCCACATGCTGCTCCTTGGGGATATCCTCCAAAATTGCACATATTCACAAGTAGGGGACAACATTCATCTCTCCCGTATCAGCACCCCAGTCAGAACCGACACACTAAAATGTCACCCACCCATTCATTACCGGGTGGCTAGAAATAAATTCCACCAAAAGATAGTAAACCTCATGGACCAGAGTCATGCGTCCCATCTTGAGAAAATCTTCTCACTGTTTCTGAATGTCCCTGGAAGCCACTGGCATTTAGACACAGCTAGAAAAAAGAGAGATAAAATTAATGATTCAAAAAAAAAAAATGAGTAGCAGTCCTGTGGGCAAAAGTGCCTTGTTACTGAGAGAGATCAGAGGAGATGCCAGACTGGTTCAAGCCAACGGGAAGGCAATAGTAACTCAAATGTTGTTGTTTCATTTGGCATGGCCCGGGAGGGGGCAGACACGAGTTTGTCTGTTAAGGAGCCGGGGTTGGATTGGTCTTCCTCTGGCATCTCGTCCACAGCCATTCCAACTTTAGGTGGCCCTGAGTTGGCATTGACTGATGGAGTCAGTGAAGCAAGCAAGCCTCCACACAGAGTCAACGTGTTGATCCAGGTCGTGGAGGAGGGACTCAAATAACCACACTTTACAACAGCGGTGTGCAGAAGAACATCTCTAGATGCATAACATGTCAAACCTTGAAGTGGATGGACTTACAGCAGCAAAAGACCATGAACGTACACTCAGTGGCCACTTTATTAGGTACAGGAGGTAGCCACTGAGTATATGCCTGGCTGTTCAGTTTAGTGGCTAGCCCAATGGTGGAGACATAGGTCAAATATCTGATCCCAGCATATTCTGTAGTTCTATATTACATGAGCATTTCTGTGTGCAGGTAAGAAACTCTGGGATACTTCGATAAAGGCACTACCACAAATTGGCTATTTTCAGTGGAATAGGTAACTATCCGCAAAAGCTAACCAACTTCTGTTGATATCCACTGCAAATTCCATTCCCTAGCCGTGAAATCCATTCTTTATCTTGGCAGTCACCTGAGTCTCAACAATTGGTGACAGTTTTACTGGAAAGATTAACTTTCAATCATCACCTGGGTTGCCTAGTTCTACCTCTGTATCACCTGGCTCACCCTAAATGCTGCTGAAATCCTCATCCCTACCTTTGTTGCATTTTTAAACTGTATTCCAATATGGTCATCCTAGCTACCATAGCAACATTAGTAAAGTAACAACCTTTAACCCCTCAATTGTGTTATGCTGCTCAATGTAGTTTGTCCTTGACCTTCCCTCATTTCAACCTTAGCCCAAAATCCCTTAATACTTTTGAAAATGATACATTTTAGGAACTACCACATTAAAATGACCCAATGTTAATTTGTTTTTGCAGAAGAGAGCTTCAAATTTCTACTAAATTTGGGTGTCCAAGTATTTCCTAACCGCATTCCTGCAAAGCTTGGCTCAAGTCTTTATACAATGTCAGCATGCCCTGGGCACTTCAAAGGTTTCTGTCCATTCCTCGTAATGTCTCAAAATTTTCATTAAATCACTTCTGACCTTGCTAATTGCATTGGATGTAAGAGTAGTCTATGGAAATCTCTCAAAGTTATTTAATACTTGAAGTCCAAGTATTCTCCTGATAAATATATCCTGAACTCTCTCTGATAAATCCTATCTGATCACAGTTTTCCAGGAGAGGTCCAACCAGGTTACTCTACCTGTGTACCTACAGCATAACTTTCATTCCACTCCATTGCATCACTCAAGAAGTAAAGACCAAGATTTCATTAGCGCTTTTGATGATTTCCCATGTCTTTTCAACACATTTTAATAATCTATTTACACAAACTCCTACTTTTCTGTAAACTTAGAGTTTTCCTTTTAGAAAGTATTTTTTTCAGTTATTTTTGTATTAATTCCAAAGCAAATACCCTCCATAGTCTATTGGCAAAGTTTCAAACATTCACTTCATCCAATAATACCTCTTGGTGATTAAATACTGCCATTTATACCTCTTACAAAGACATTTACAGTATCTTAATATTCTCAGGATACAATGCAGCTTTTTTCCTTCATCTATGTTGCATATGAACATGCTGAATAGATGTTACGCCAGTGCAGATCCTTGTGGGACACCACTACTGTATTGCCACAGCAGAGCAACTGCCTCACAGCTCTGGTGACCCAGGTTCTTCATTTCCAATGTTGTTTCTAGTGGTTGCTGTCTGGAGAAGAGAAGGTGGAATCAGATGCTTTTCTGAAGTGACATTTAGACAGATACTTAAATCGGCAAGGCACAGAAGGATTCAACCTTAATGCAGGAAAATGAGATTACTGGGAAGAGGCAAAAAGGTTGACACGGATGCAATAGGCTACAGGGCCCTTTTCTGTGCCATGTGACTTTCCATGCTTCTCTCACATTCCAAAGAAGTGCAGGTTGGTAGGCTAATTGGTTGATGTAAATTGCACTTAGTGCATAGGTGATTGGCAGAAGCTGACATGAATTAGAGATGCAGACCATCAGGAGCAACAAGGAGTGGGTTCCAGAGTCATCAGCTTTGGTGGCCATCGAGTGCAGAGGATATGCATGAAGACTGATCTGGAGAAAGTTTAGGGTTGCACAATGTGACAGGGTGAAGGCATTATAAATAAGCGTGCGAATTTTGAAGGCACAATCTGGCAACGAACAAGTGAAAACACAGGACTGGAATACACTGAGCAATAAACAGAGAGGCAGGTGACAGGTGGAGAACAATGAGACACAAGTGGCAGCAATACAGGTAATAATAAGAAACAGGTGAGAGACGGAGTACTCAGTAATACAGGGGTCAGTGTAGAGCAGGAGCAGGGACAGGAGCACATGGCAATACAAAACCACAGACTGACGGCTAGGGGGAAACACACAAAAAAGCAGAGTTCAGCTGGAGGTACTGACACATTGGTTCACTTGCAAGACAGTGCTGATCAGTAAACACAGTACTATGTACTAATAAACCTCATTCCTAATGAGTATACAGTTTCAGTATTTTGGATGAGGTAAGATGTTGAATTTTTTTTTAATGTTTGATCAGCGGCCAATTGGAGAGATAGGAAGGCTGAGATGTAGTTCACTCAGGTTTGCTGATTGAGTAGAAAAGGCAGTGACTCACAGCAGTTTGGTAACTTTGACCAGGGGCCAATTAGTATTCAGGATTCATTAGCAAGGAAGAAATTAAAGTAAGGCAGGGGTAAGCGGAGCGGCCATTGTCGGAGTGGCAGGGTTAGAGTGGAGATTTTGAGTCCTTTTAGCTCTTTGAGGCTTCAGTCAGAGAAGGCAAAAAAAGCTGTAGATAGAGTTTATTTTTCCCTCCAGCTTTTACATTTGCTCAGTTAGAAGAGGAGAAATGTCCGGCAGCATGGTGGAATGCTCCACTTGCCGAATACGGGAAGGCAGGGATAACTCCAATGTCCCTGTGAGAACTGCATTCAGCTGCAGCTTACAACAGACTGTGTTAAGGAGTTGGAGCTGGAAACAGATGAACTCCGGATTATTTGGGAGGCTGAGGCAGTGACAGATAGGACATATAGAGAGGTAGTTACATCCAAGATGCAGGACATAGGAAACTGAGTGACAGTCAGGAAGGGGACAGAGATTAAACAGATAGTGCAGACTGCCCCTGTGCATCCCCCTCAGCAACACGTGTATCACTTTGGGTACTATTGGAGGATAGACCTAGCAGAGGAAAGTCACAGTGATCAGGTCTCTGACACTGAGTCTAACAGTTCAGAGGGGAAGGAGGGAGAAGGGGATGCATTAATTAGGGGAACTATCATGATAGAGGATGTGTTAATTAGAGGAACAGAAAGGAGATCCTGTGCATAAAAATGAGATTCCTGGATGGAATTTTGCCTCATGAGTGACAGTGTCCAGGACATCTCAGATCAAGTCTTCAGTGGGAGGGTGAACAGCCAGAGAAGTAGGCAAAGGACAGGTTAGTTTAACATCTGTAGTTGGGAAAACGCTTGAAGCTATCATTAAAGAAAAATAGCGAGGCACCTGGAAAGAAATGGACCCATCAGGCAGATGCAGCATAGATTCAGCAAAGGCAGGTCCTGTTTGACAAACTTCCTGGAGCTCTTTGAGAATATAATGAGCACAATGGATAGAGGAAAACAGAGGGGCGTTATTTACTTGGATTTCCTGAAGGCGATCGATAAGGTGCTGCATAAAAGACTTATCCATAAGATAAGGATGCATAGAGTTGGGAATGATGTATTAGCATGGATCACGGATTGATTAACTAATAGAAAGCAGAGAGTTGGGATACATGGGTGTTACTCTGGCTGGCAATCAGTGGTGAGTGGTGTACCACAGGGGTCTGTGCTGGGCCCGCAACTGTTCACGATATACATTAACTGGAAGAAGGGATCGAGTGTAGTGTATCTAAGTTTGCTGATGATACTAAATTGAGTGGAAAAGCAAATTGTGCAGAAGATACGGAGAGTCCGCGGAGGGATATAGATAGGTTAAGTGAGTGGGCAAGTGTCTGGCAGATGGAGTACAATGTTGGTAAATGTGAGGTCATCCACTTTGGAAGCAAAAACGAAAGAGCAGATTATAATTTAAATGGTAAAAAATTGCAGCATGCTGCTGTGCAGAGGGACTTGGGAGTGTTAGTGCAGGAATCACAAAAGGTTGGTTTGCAGATACAGCAGGCTATCAAGAAGGCAAATAGAATGTTGGCCTTCATTGCTAGAGGGATTGAATTTAAGAACAGGGAGGTTATGCTGCAACTGTACAGGGTACTGGTGAGGCCACACCTGAAGTACTACGTACAGTTCTAATCTCCTCTGGTTTTGGAGGTGTTGTAGAGGAAGTTCACCAGATTGATTCCAGCGATGAGGGAGTTAGACAATGAGGAGAGATTGAGTCACCTAGGACAGTACTCACTGAAATTCAGAAGAATGAGAGGAGATCTTATAGAAATTATGAAAGGGATAATAAGATAGAAGCAGGAAAGTTGTTTCCACTGATAGGTGAGACTAGAACTAGGGGACATAGTCTCAAGATTCAGCAGAGTAGAATTAGGACAGAGATGAGGAGGAACTGCTTTTCGCAGACGGTCGGACTCTGTGGAATTCTCTGCCCAACGAAGCAGTGGAGGTTACCTCAGTAACTGTATTTAAGACAAGGTTGGATATATTTTTGCATTGTAGGGGAATTAAGGGCTATAGGGAAAAGGCAGGTAGGTGGATATAAGTCCATGGCCAGATCAGCCAAGGTCTTATTGAATGGCGGGCTAAATGGCCTACTCCTGCTTTATTCCTTGTGTTTCTTGTATTTCTTAGATTATGGCTCATGAAGGCACCAAGAACATAGGTAAGAAGAATAATGATGTTCTACAAAGAGAGTTCAGGGAGTTAGGTACTAAGTTAAAGGGCAGGACCTCCAGGGTTGTGATCTCAGGATTGCTACCTGTGTCACGTGCTAGTGAGGTCAGAACTAGGAAGATTAACACATGGCTAAGGAGTTGGTGTAGGAGGGAAGGCATAAGATTTTTGGATCATTGGGTTCTCTTCCAGGGAAGGTGCAACCTGTACAGAAAAGATGGTTTGCACCTGAACTGGAAGGGGATCAATATCCTAGCAGGAAGGTTTGCTAGTGCTGCAGAATGGGGTTCAAACTAGAATTGCAGGGGGATGGGAACCAGAGTGCCAGAACAGTTAGTGGAGAGGTTGTGGAGACAGGTGTAGTTAAGACCTCAGACAAAGTCAGGAATCAAAAGGTTGAGCATGGTACAACTCTGCTCTGCTCTGAGTTGTATATTTTAATGCTTTATACTTTATACTTTATTGTCGCCAAACAATTGATACTAGAACATACAATCATCACAGTGATATTTGATTCTGCACTTCCCGCTCCCTAGGTTACAAATCGATAGTAAATATTAAAAATTTAAATTATAAATCATAAATAGAAAATTAAAAAATGGAAAGTAAGGTAGTGCAAAAAAAAATGAGAGGCAGGTCCGGATATTTGGAGGGTACGGCCCAGATCCGGGTCAGGATCCATTCAGCAGTCTTATCACAGTTGGAAAGAAGCTGTTCCCAAATCTGGCCGTACGAGTCTTCAAGCTCCTGAGCCTTCTCCGGAGGGAAGAGGGATGAAAAGTGTGTTGGCTGGGTGGGTCGTGTCCTTGATTATCCTGGCAGCACTGCTCTGACAGCGTGCGGTGTAAAGTGAGTCCACGGACGGAAGATTGGTTTGTGTGATGTGCTACGCCGTGTTCACGATCTTCTGCAGCCTCTTTCGGTCTTGGACAGGAAACTTCCATACCAGGTTGTGATGCACCCTAGAAGAATGCTTTCTACGGTGCAGCTATAAAAATTAGTGAGGGTTTTAGGGGACAGGCCAAATTTCTTTAGTTTCCTCAGGAAGTAAAGGTACTGGTGGGCATTCTTGGCAGTGAACTCTGCTTGGTTGGACCAAGTCAGGTCATTTGTGATATTGAACCCAAGGAAATTAAAGCTTTTGACCTGTTCCACTTGCACACCACCAATGTAAACTGGGTCGTGCGGTCCACTATTCCTTCTGAAGTCAACAACCAATTCTTTCGTCTTGCTGACGTTGAGGGATAGGTAATTGTCTTCGCACCATGCCACCAGGTTCTTAATTTCCTCTCTGTACTCAAACTCATCATTACCCGAGATACAGCCTACAATTGTTGTGTCATCAGCAAACTTATATATTGAGTTTGATGGAAACTTAGCTACACAATCATGGGTGTACAGTGAGTACAGCAGGGGGCTGAGTACACAGCCTTGTGGGGCACCTTGCTAGAAGAATTGTCGGAAAGGCAGATGAGCTCAGAGCACAGATCAACACCTGGATTTAGGATATAGAACATAGAACATAGAACATAGAATAACACAGCACAGTACAGGCCCTTCGGCCCACAATGTTGTGCCGAACCTCAAACCCTGCCTCCCATATAAGCTCCCACCTTAGATTCCTCCATATACCTGTCTAGTAGTCTCTTAAACTGCCTCCACCACTGACTCAGGCAGTGCATTCCACACACCAACCACTCTCTGAGTAAAAAACCTTCCTCTAATATCCCCCTTGAACTTCCCACCCCTTACCTTAAAGCCATGTCCTCTTGTATTGAGCAGTGGTGCCCTGGGGAAGAGGTGCTTGCTATCCACTCTATCTATTCCTCTTATTATCTTGTATACCTCTATCGTGTCTCTTCTAATCCTCCTTCTCTCCAAAGAGTAAAGCCCGAGCTTCCTTAATCTCTGATCATAATGCATACTCTCTAAACCAGGCAGCATCCTGGTAAATCTCCTCTGTACCCTTTCCAATGCTTCCACATCCTTCCTATAGTGAGGCAACCAGAACTGGACACAGTACTCCAAGTGTGGCCTAACCAGAGTTTTATAGAGCTGCATCATTACATCGCGACTCTTAAACTCTATCCCTCGACTTATGAAAGCTAACACCCCATAAGCTTTCTTAACTACCCTATCCACCTGTGAGGCAACTTTCAGGGATCTGTGGACATGTACCCCCAGATCCCCCTGCTCCTCCGCACTACCAAGTACCCTGCCATTTACTTTGTACTCTGCCTTGGAGTTTGTCCTTCCAAAATGTATGTCTTCACACTTCTCCGGGTTGAACTCCATCTGCCACTTCTCAGCCCTCTTCTGCATTCTATCAATGTCTGTCTGCAATCTTTGACAATCCTCTACACTATCTACAACACCACCAACCTTTGTGTTGTCTGCAAACTTGCCAACCCACCCTTCTACCCCTACATCCAGGTATTTAAAAATAATCTCGAAAAGTAGAGGTCCCAGAACAGATCCTTGTGGGACACCAGTAGTCACAAACCTCCAATCTGAATGTACTCCCTCCACCATGACCCTCTGCCTTCTGCAGGCAAGCCAATTCTGAATCCACCTAGCCAAACTTCCCGGGATCCCATGCCTTCTGACTTTTTGAATAAGCCTACTGTGTGGAACCTTGTCAAATGCCTTACTAAAATCCATATAGATCACATCCACTGCACTACCCTCATCTATATGCCTGGTCACCTCCTCAAAGAACTCTATCAGGCTTGTTAGACACGATCTGCCCTTCACAAAGCCATGCTGACTGTCCCTGATCAGACCATAATTCTCTAAATGCCCATAGATCCTATCTCTAAGAATCTTTTCCAACAGCTTTCCCACCACAGACGTAAGGCTCACTGGTCTATAATTACCCAGACTAACCCTACTACCTTTTTTGAACAAGGGGACAACATTTGCCTCCCTCCATTCCTCTGGTACCATTCCCATGGACAACGAAGACATAAAGTTCCTAAACCTCATGTATGCTCCCTTCTTCCACCTGACTAGATTTTCCACCTCACTTGTCACCCATGGTTCCTTCACCCTACCATTCTTTATCTTCCTCACCGGGACAAATTTATCCCTAACGTCCCGCTAAAGATCTCTAAACATCGACCACATGTCCATAGTACATTTCCCAGCAAAAACATCATCCCAATTCAAACCTGCAAGTTCTAGCCTTATAGCCTCATAATTTGCCCTTCCCCAATTAAAAATTTTCCTGTACTCTCTGATTCTATCCTTTTCCATAATAATGCTAAAGGCCAGGGAGCGGTGGTCACTGTCCCCCAGATGCTCACCCACTGAGAGATCTGTGACCTGACCCGGTTCATTACCTAGTACTAGATCTAGTATGGCACTCCCCCTGGTCGGCCTGTTCACATATTGTAGCCTTTAGTGAGACTTGGTTGCAGGAGGGGCAGGGGTGGGCCCCTCAGGATTCCAGGGTTCTGTTTTTTAGACAGGACAGAGCGGGAGAGATTAAAGGAGGAGGGGTGGCTTAGTAGTCAGGAAAATGTCACAGTAGTGCTCAGTCCAGACAGACTAGAGAACTCGTCTAATGAGGCTGTATTATAGACCATTCAACATTCCAAGGGATTTAGAGGAATAAATTTGTAGAGAGATTGCAAACTGTTGCAAGAAACATAGGATTGTTATAGTAGGTGTTTGAACTTTCCACATATTGATTGGGCCACCCATACTGTACAAGGACTAAATGGGATAGAGTTCATGAAATGTGTTCAGGAAAGTTTCCTTAACCAGTACATAGAAGTCCAAATGAGAGAGTATGCAATACTTGGCCTTATATTAGAGAATAAGACAGGGCAGTTGACAGAAATGTGAGTAGGGAAACACTTCACATCCAGTGATCACAATGGCATTAGTTTCAAAGCAAATATGCAAAAACATAGGTCTGGTCCACCAGTTGAGTTTCTAAACTGGAGAAAGACCAATCTCAATGGTATCAGAAATGATCTGGCAAGTGTGGATTGGGAGAGGCTGTTTTCTGGCAAGGGTGTACTTGGTAAGTGGAAGGCCTTCAAAACTGAAATTTTGAGAGTATAAAGCTTGTCTGTGCCTGTCAGAATGAAAGATAAAGATATCAAGTGTGGGGAACCTTAGTTTTCAATAGATATTGAGGCCCTGGTTAGGAAATGAAAAGGAGGTACATACTAGGTATAGGCAGGTAGGAACAAATGAGGAGCTTATTGAGTATATAAGAAATACAATAGAACACTTAAGAAAGAAATCAGGAGGACTAGAAGAATGCATGAGATTGCTGTAGAAGATAAGGTGAAGGAGCAAAAAGATTGCAATGGACAAAATTGTCTTCTGTAAGATCAGAATGGTAATACATGTGTGAAGACAAAATAGATGGGGAGGGGGACCTTAAGTAATTTTTATTTGTATCTGTATTTACCCAAGAGACAGACACAGAGGCTCTAGAAGTGAGGCAAAGGGCAAAGTGACATCAACTTCATGGACCCTATACAGATTACAGAGGAGGACAGGATATATAAGTATTTAGATAGACATGGACATAGCCAGCATGGCTTTGTGCATGGTAGGTCATGTCTAACCAGTCTTACAGAGTTCTTCGAAGAAGTTACCAGGAAAATGGATGAATGCAAGGTAGCAGATGTTGTCTACATGGACTTTATCAAGGTGCTTGACAAGGTTTCGCATGGGAGGATGGTCAATGGCTTTGGCCTTGTGGGTGAAGCCACAGAGTGATAATGGACGGTTGCCTTTCTGACTGGAGGCCTGTGACTAGTGCAATGCTGCAGCAGTTGATGCTAGGTCTATTATTGTTTGTCATCTCTGTCAGTGATCTGGATAATAATGTGGTTAACTGGATCAGCAAATTTGCAGACGACACCAAGACTGGGGGTGTAGTGGACAGTGAGGAAGGCTATCATAGCTTGCAGAAGGATCTGGATCAACTGGAACAATGGGCTGAAAAACGGCAGCTAGAATTTAATACAGACAAGTGTGAGGTATTGCATTTCAGTAGGGTCAACCAGGGTAGGTCTTACATAGTGAACAGTAGGGCACTGAGGACTCTGGTAGAACATAGGCATCTGGGAATACAGGTTCATAATTCATTGAGAATGGCATCACAGTTAGATCCATAAAGAAAGCTTTTGGCACATTGGCCTTTATAAATTAAAGCATTGAGTACAGGAGATGGGCATGTTATGTTGAAGTTGTATAAGGAATTGGTGAGGCCTAATTTGCAGTTTTGGTCACCTACCTACAGGAAAGATGTAAATAAGATTGAAAGACTACAGAGGAAATTTACAAGAATGTTGCTGGGACTGGAGGACCAGAATTTAAGGAAAGATTGAACAGGTTAGGACTTTATTCCTTGGAACATAGAACATTGAGAAGAGATTTGACAGAGGTATACAAAATTATGAGGGGTACAGAACAGATAAATACAAGCAGGTTTTTTCCACTGAGTTTGGGTGGGACTAAAAACAGAGGTCATGGTTTAAGGATGATAGGTGAAAAGTTTAAGGTCAACATGAGAGGAAACTTTTCCAGTCAGAGGGTGATAAGAGTGTGGAACAAGCTTCCAGCTCAATTTCAATGTTTAAGCGAAGGTACATGACTGGCAGGGGAATGGTGGGCTCTGCTCCTGGTGCAAGTCGATGGAAGTAGGCAGTTTAAATAATTTCAGAAGGGCCTGTTTTTGTGCTGTAAGTTTCTATGACTCTTTAAACCAATCAAGTACATCATACAGTTATGATTATAATATCTACAATGTTCCTATTTTCAGAAACAATTCTTTCACTTCAGAAAATTGAATGCCACCCCATCATTTAGGTGAGAGAAAGACACCAGGGAATTACAGACATGCTGCTTTCAGGAAATCACTAGAGTTTATAACTAGGGACTAAGTGATATACAATATATCTTCACAAAAGTTTTAGCTCACCAGAAAGAGTAAGCATAGATTAGTAAGAGGTAAATCATACCTGACAAACCTGATGCAATTTGTTGAAAACATGTTTAAAGTAATAGATGGGGAATGTCGATGGATTTTATTTATAAAGACACAGAAGGCACTTGCTAAATGCCTTTATATGAATATGATTAGCTAAGCACAAGAAAATCTGCAGACACTGGAAATTCAAAGCAACACATACAAAATGCTGCAGGAACTCAGCAGGTCAGGCAGCGTCCATGGAAATGAACAAACAGCAGACGCTTCAGGCTGAGACCCTTCTTCGGAGCTGAAAAGGATGGGGTTTGGTGCAGCTCATGGCATGAAATCGGTTGGGATACTGGCTGCACAGTAATAGACGGAGAGTAGGAGCGATGGGTCAGATGTTACTAGTCATAGTGTCAGGCAACATGGAGTTAGAGCCTTCACCCACCAAGTCTGTGTTGAAGAGAAATCTCTATTTACACTAATACTACACTCATACCATTTTATTCCCCAAACAATCCCATCAGCTCCCACTAACATCTACCACTTCTTCCTCTTCTTCCTCTTCTTCTTCTTCTTCTTCTTCTTATTCTTCTTCTTCTATTTCCGGCTGCTTAGACACATCCAGGCGTATTACAGCCCTCTGCAGGGTGTATAATTAATTATAAAACTTCAAATTCTCGAATACAACCTAGTCCCACGTATAAACTGAATGATAGACTCTTCAATCAGATGTTGATTCTCTTGATGGCCAAACAAAGATTGAATAGAAAACCAAAATAAGTTTAAGCCAGACAGCCTCTTGAACAACATGCTTCTTTCAATTTTGTATCGATTACAGCTCAGCAAAACATGCTGGACTGTCTCTGGACTACCACAGTCACATAATCCAGTAGGATGTTTTCCTATTATCTTTAAATAATAGTTTAGCCCACAATGTCCCAACCTAAGTCTTGTAAATTTCACCATATCTCTACAACTTAAAAGGTAACAGTCTGAGACCTTTTTAACTAGTGGGTGACGAGAAAAATAATGCCTGCCCCTTAATTCATTTTTCCAATCCTCCTGCCACTTCTTCTCTATACCTTTTTAAATCCTACTTTTCAATTCTGCTCTGCCTAGGGGAACTCTAATTTCTACTTGCCTGCTCTGTAAGGAAGACTTTGCAATGCCATCCACAGTTTCATTTCCCTCCACCCCAGCATGCCCAGGTATCCATGAAAATCTAACTGCACAACCCATCTTCCCTACTCTAAACAGCACTAAGAGAATCTCAATAAATATGTCAGGATGAGCTTTTGATTTACTCCCTTTTATAGACTCTAAGGCAGCAGCAGAATCCGAACAGATGATAACCCTACCTGGTCGAGAGTCTTCTATCCATCATAAGGCCCAGAGGATTGCTAATAATTCTGTTGCAAAGACAGAAACACCATCTGAAACCCGGTGACTAATCTTAACTCCAAGTTGAGACACATACATCCCAAATCCTGTCCTACTGCTCTCTGGGTCCACTGAGCCATCAGTAAAAATCTTCAGATAAGATCCCTATTTATTATTTAAATATTCATTTGTGATCAACGCTGATGAAATTGCACTGCTTCCTTTAAGCTGAAAAAGGAGGAATAGGTCTGTTTCTGGTTCTGGAAAGAGCCAAAAAGGGATGGGTGGCAGGCAAATTTGGCTAACTATGTCTTCCTCAGTCAGTTTCAATTTCACAGCCCAGTTATTAATCAAATCTAAAAATGTGTATCTTTTAACTTTACTTTGGTGCTCCGACTTCCCCTGCAAAAGACACTTTGATGGACAGCTGTGATTGAATCCATTTAGTTTTACCCAATACTCCAGGCCCAACTGAATTCGTCTTAAATGCAGAGACACTTCTTCCATCTCCACACATAATGCCAGAACTGATGTTGTTCTAAAAGCTCCACAACAGAGTCTAAGTGCACAGTGTCTAATTTTCCAAGCACTGCCGTAGCAGTGGAACCATAAACAATACAACCATAATCTATAACTGATCTAATCATAGCTATATATATTAAGTACATAGTTTCCCGCCCTGCTCCCCAGTCGCATCCAGCAATACTTCTCATAACATATAAAACTTTCTCACACTTTCCAATTGGATTATCTATATGAACCCTCCAAGTAAGTCTTTCATCAAACCAGACACCTAAAAACTTGAATACCTTGACTCTTTCTAGTGGAGAATCATATAGACACAATTCACAATCAGGAATCTTTCTTCTAAGGCCAAAAATCATATATTTGGACTTAGAAGCAGAAATCCTGAAACCCCATTTATTAGCCCAGTTTTCAACTGATCTTAAAGCCTTTTGTACCTGCCTTAATATATACTTGATGTTTCTTCCTCTTTTCCAGATTGCACCATCGTCTGCAAACAATGATTCGCCAAATCCTGTCCCTACCTGATCAAAGATTATTATTTATCATGACATTAAAAAGAACTGGACTAATGACACTTCCTTGAGGGGTACCATTACCTATTTTAACTGACTTGAAGCTTGTTCCACCTATTCTTACTTGAATTGTCCTTTCCTTAAGGAAATCTTTGATCCAATTAAACATTCTACCTCTAATTCCCGCATCATAGAGTTTAATTAATAAGCCATCCTTCCATAGTGAGTCATATGCTGTTTTAATATCTAGAAATACACTTACCATTACTTCTCTATTTTGAAATGTTTTTTAAATATCATGATCTAAAAGGGCAACAGATTCCACTGTTGATCTTGCAGTTCTAAAACCATTTTGATAGGCAGCAAAATGTCCCTTATTTTCCAAAAAATAAACAAGTCTGTTGGTGACCACTCGTTCCATAGTTTTACAAAGCACTGAATTTAAAGCTATAGGCCGATACGAACTAGGACTAGACGTGTCCTTACCTGGCTTTAAAACTGGAACTACCACTGCATGCTTCCATTCTACCGGTACTTTTCCTTCTTTCCACACTGAATTAAACAATGCTAGAATTTCTATTAATACAGAGTCATCTAAATGCTTAAGCAATTCATAACACAGTCCATCCCTACCATGAGAAGTGTTTGAACCTAATTGGACAGCTTCCTGCAATTCCTGAAGGGAGAAAAACAAATTTATGGAGCTATTATCATCCAAACTCCTGTCCAATTTCCAACTTTCTTATAACATAATTTCCTTTTTCAAATCACCTAACTCTCCAGAACTGTGTAACGCTTGGAACACCTCTACAAACATATCATCTTTTTCCTTGTTGGTTACATCTTCAATATCTCCATCCAGCAAAGCTGGGATCGATGGTTCCCTACACACTGTGCAATTTACAAAGACCAGTAACCCCCCAACCTGCACTTCTTTGGGAGTGGGAGGGGGAAACATGAAGGGTCACAGGGTACTGAAGCAGACCTGTTGGCCACCACATCCAATGCTAACCTTTCTTCCCCGTCCACAGTCATCTCAGTTGACTGCTGTTGGATGTTGTATATTAAGTTCCAGACTTCTCAGATTGGTATAATCATTGGAGTCATATATTTATCGAGATATTAATCTCTGCTCTACAATCGGAATTGTCTTCAATCTTGAAGACGGTCACGATTAATGGTATCCCTGAGCTTTCTTGGCATATCCTCTTCTTCCTAGATGTGGGCAAATCGATTGTGGGTCCAAGTACTCAAATGTGAACCCTGGTGAGATCATCCTGATTCTGAATTTGCATCAGTTGAATTTAAGCTTTTTAAAGACATCATTATTCAAAATTTAGTGAAGGCTGCAAGTAGAAATATTATAAATCCAACGAAAACATCTCTCATTTAATATTTCTTTAAATTGTCTTAGAAGTAAGGAGCCTTAACAAAGAAAGTACAATAGCATCATATGTAGCAATAATCTTGTAAATTTTTGAGCCCAAGAAGTTCTTTAAAGCACCAGAAATTCAAGTCAATTAATGTCTAATCCTTTGTATTTATCGAGTCCTATTGTGGTGAATTATAAGTTTTCAACTTTATTACAACTCTTCAGAAAATGTTTACATTGCATGGTAATGAGTTGAGAGTTAAAGAGCAAAAGTTTAGGGGTAACATGAGGGGGAACTTCTTTACTCAGGGAGTGGTAGCTGTGTGGAACGAGCTTCCAGCAGAAGTGGCTGAGGCAGGTTCAATATCATTTAAAGTTAAATTGGACAGCTATATGGACAGGAAAGGAATGGAGGGTTATGGGCTGAGAGCAGCTCATCATTACCCGAGATACGGCCTACAATTACACAGGCACTGTGAAACAAAATGATACCCCTGTAATCTAATTGCTTAATATACTTCTGAAATTATGACTGACATAATCAGAATAGTTTATACCTTCAGATGGATTTGCATCTTCATTTTCATAACTTAGATTCTTTACCTCACATAGTGCCAAATGTACAATAATGTCTACAAAGTAATAATGAAACATGTTAAACATCTTAAACTAAATTTAAGCCCAGTTGCGGTATTAGAGGAAAAAAGTCCCAAGTTCAGTGCTGTCATGGCTTCAGAAAGGAGAGGTAAGAGGGGCTGATATCCAGACCATAGTCTAGATAGCCAAAGGCCCAGCTTCTTGACTGCTCCTTTCAATCTGGCCCTTTGAAAGGTAGAAATTCCACTTATCCCTGTAATGATCATGCAGACAGGGGATTGGAGCAGACAGATTCTGTCAAGCCAATTCAGTAATGAGATCTTACACAGCAGCAACAGAGCAGCACAATATTTTGGCTTGCACACCTAATAGAAAATGACGTTTTAAAGAAAGGAAAGCTGCCTGTAAGTAGGAACAAACTGAGAGGGTAACCAATTTTCTTTTAAAGTAGTATAGGCAGCTCATCAGACTAGACTTTAATGTGTGGGCACTGCAGCTGTATTCTGATTGGCCTGAAGATTAACTGTCAGTAGACAGATTACAGGAACTTTCCTTTGACCTTAGAATTTTTTTCAGGCTTGCTGCAAACTTTCCGATTAGCTTCATCTTCGAAGTAATAATATCATGTGACCCTCAGCAGAATTTATTTGAGTCCATTAACTTTATGTTTCTAACTTCTTGAATTTTGAAGAATAAGAAAAGACAATGGTCTGGCACACATTGCAAAGCACAATATGTACACATAAAATGTATATTCATTCATCGGAACTACTTTGCTCTCTATTTCAATAAACCCATTATCTCTTTTAAACAGTGACCTCTGGAATTTTATACAAAAGAATTTCTTCACTTCATTTCAAGCAGCATCTCTAATGAAAGAAGTATTTGTTTAAAAAACACTTCAGAACTTTTTGTTTTGATTGTCCCAATTCTTGTACGCTTTATTCATGAATGTGTATTCTAAATTTAAATTTAAAATGTAATGAAAAATATCCATCCTATTGAATGGCTCCCAGTGGAGTGATCTTTTATGGGCGTCTATAATTGCATGTTCACAGTAATGAATTTCACCTTCCCTTTAATCAGTGAAGGGCATCTTAATTTAACTTAATGATAATGTTATTCTTTTTCAAAGAGTGCAAGTCTAGATTCATCCTTAATGTTTTCTGACACTTGTTAAGGAACTGCCATGTTTTCTCCATGAATAAATTACAGTTTTCTGCACTACAGGGACTTGGTTGATTAGATAGGAGAGCTTTAATGTTTGAAGTACTCATTATTCAAAAAATAGTTGAGAAATTCGACCAGATTTTGTTAGTGTCATAAAGTCATAGAGCACAACAGAAACAGGCCCTTTGGTCAATCTAGTCCATGCTAAACTATTATTCTGCCTTGACTCATCGACCTGCACCTGGCCCTTAGGCCTCCATACTTCTTGTGTCTCTGTACATATCCAATGTTAAATGCAAGTATTAATATTACTAATACAGAGTTAATATATTAATTATTAGTGCTTTCTAATATATATTTTTCACAATGTTGAATTGACAGAAGTTATCCTCATGTAAGTTTTAAAAAGTTTATTCCCTTCTCTAGTTCCAGAAAATATTATGCAATGTAGTAAACATTTTCTTTTGAGGATTAAAGTAAGGAAGTATTACTTACTTTTCTTAGTTATAATCAATAAAGACCCCAGATTTTATTCCATCAACAGCGCCTATAGAGCCATCAAGTTTACTGTGCAGCACAAGCCTTCTGTTATCTATCTATACTAATCCCACATCCTATGCATAACCCTCTATGCCATGTTATTTCAAGTGCTCACCTAAGTAGTTGTTACACATACGTTGTGAGAGTATTTGCCTGCGCAATTCCAGAAGTCCATTCTAAGTTTCAACCAATCCAAAAGTGAAAAAACCCCTAAGTTTCTCATTTCTTACCTTAAGTCGATGCTTTCTGGTCATAACTATCTTCGCTGAAGGGAGATGTTTCTCACTATCTAAGCCCCTCAAAAATGTGTATACCACAGTCAGGTATGCCTTCAGCCTTTGCCTCTAATTGGCTATAAAACTTTTTATATAGTTTATTATAACATTCTGTTCTTAAATTCTGTGCCCTAACTAATGAAGTCAAATATACTGTTTGCTTTCTTAGCTACTTTAACTAGGTGTGCTGCTGCCTCCAAGTATCTCCATACATGTACAATAAGGACCCTCTGTCCCTCAATATCTCTCCAAGTTCTACCAATTATTGTGTATATCCTAGCCCAAAAGTCCTTTCAGCATGTAACCGATCATTTAATTTCTCCGGATTAAATTAACGAAGCCATTGAATTAAAATCCAACAATCCATTTTCAGGATTAAATTCAAAAATTCCAGTTTTACCAATTCATAAAAATTGTTCTGTAGCCGAACACTACCCTGCTCACCATCATCAATATCAACCTTCATATCATCTCTGAACTTCCTAATAATTCCACCTGTCCTCGTTTATAGATTGTTAATACACAATTAACAGCAATGCTCCCAGTGCCAGTCTGTGTGGTACACCACTGGCACGGGCTTCCTTTCACAAAACAACCTTCTATCATCACCCTCTACCTCCCATCTCTTCTCCGTGGATTGTCACCTTCTTGTGGTGGAGAAGCTTGTGTGGTCCTGTGATCCCGAGAGCGATGCTGTCTGGAGCTATGCTCTTGGTAGGGTCATCCATGGCGGTAAGGTCAAGGGTGAGGTCCCTGACAAAGAACAATCCAACCAAGACCTCAACGGTGGAACAGGCGGACGAAGTTACTTCAAACTCAACGGCTGTGAAGGCGGATGAAGGCTGCAACAAATGCATCAGCTCCAATCGTCGTGGTTTCCATGCCATTGGAATCAGTTGGTTGATTTGTGAAGAATCGTGTGCTTCTTGGAGTGCAACATCAAGTACATGTTAAACAAATACACGCACAGGCATCTTCACTCTGTGGACCACTTCTTCAGAACGAAGACCATCATCCTTGATCTCGAGGGATAGCCATGACGATGACGACCTCCCATCACCAACCCAAATTTGAATCCAAATTGCTATATTGCTCTGGAACCTGTTGGCTCTTACTGAGCCTGGTCGAGAAAATATCCCAAGGATTACAGGATTTTTCATGGAACTTTGTTCCATTCAAAAGGTCAGTGGGATATGGAAGATTTAAGTTTCTCTCATTCTTCTTTATTCGTTATTGATTATTCAAATAATACATTTAATTTCATGATCTCTATTTAGGAATTTTCTTCAGAATTGATAGATGGTGCTGCCAATTTTGCTAATTGCCTTTCTTTGTTTATTGCTCAATATTAATTTCAGTCTCCACAAACAAATTACACATATGACAGAGTATGAATGAAAGTTAAACAACAGTAAATCAAGAAGCTTGCATGTTATGTTTACATTTGCCACAATATAACATGCCTTAATTGCCAAACAAACATTTCCTTCAGATTGAAAGTCAAAATAATTACAGATACTGAAGGAAATGACAAAAAGTTAAACAGATACCTTGCATCTGTGCTTTCCATATTTCATTACAGGAGCAGAATTAAATTCCATTACCATCACCAGAGAATTAGTCTTCATCAAACTATTGATACTAAAGGCTCAAAAGTTCTCAGGACTGATAGTTTGCACCCTAGGATTCCAAAGGATATGTACGGGGTCTTTCTTTTGTTACATTTAAAATGGCGACTTTGTTATGTTAATCTGGGGAATGCGGCTTTGTTGTGCTTTAACACTGAAGAGAGTTTGCGCTAGCAGTTTGTTTTACTTTAAATTGAGATAGCAGGGTTCTATTAGCCAATGGGTGGTTATGTATCGTTTTGTTTTCGGATACCATGCTGTATGATATGACTGTGGACTGAGTTTTGGCGGGGAGTCGGAGGAGAGACGAGGAGGACCGCGGACGTGCGGAGAGGCTCCGGTCGATCACTAAGGGTGGTCCCGAGCTGTGAGTCGACGGAATTCGGGTGGTCGTCTGACGTCAAATTGAGCTCCAACGGTAGCGCGCGAAGAACTTGGACTTTGGACTTTGATAAGTGTTGGCGTCTGTTTTTTCATTACTTTCCTCTCTGTATCAAATGTATATTAATGTCATAGAATTAGTAATATCTATAAAGTGTATTTGTTAAAATTTACTGAGTGTGCTGGCTGATGATTGATGTTGTGATTGATTCGGGCGGCAACCGACCCTGTGGGGAGTGTTGAGGCGGGTGCTGGGCTGGATTTCCCCTAAACATGCACGAACCAATATAACTGAACGTTACAGATATAACTACATATGGAGAGCATCCAGTGGTTGTAATCTTCCAAAAATGTATTGCTTTCTGGAGAAGCACCCAAGGTTTGAAAACTTCCAGCACAATGCCCATATTCAAAATGAATGAGAGGCAAAAGTAGTTAACTATAGGCTGGTTAATGTTTCCCATTAGAAAACTGTTAGGGACGAATATGAAGAAGGCAATAACAGAAACTTGTAAAGTAATCTTCTAATCGAGCCTCCTCAACTTGGCTTCATAGAAGAAAAATCATGTCAGAAAAATATACGTTCTTTGAAGAAGGATAAAAGTCAATAGAGGGATATCACAAGGTGTGATATCTTTGCATTCTTTGAAAGCTATTTACCAGATGCCGCACTAAGGGCAACGTCACCAGGTGAGAGTTCATGGCTGGAGAGGGGTATGTTGCCTGATAAATCTGTTGGAATTATTTGAGGAAATAACAGACAGGATAAGCAAAGGAGAGTCAGTGGCTGCTGTTTTACTGTGATTTTCAGAAGGCCTTTGACGCAATATCGCACACGAGACTCCTAAACAAGATAAGAGCCCATGGCATTACAGAAAAGATACTAGCATGGATAGAAGATTGGCTGACCAGCAGGAGAAAAGGAATGGGAATAAAAGGGGCCTTTTCTGATTGGCTGCCATTAACTAGTTGTGCTCGAAAGGGGACAGTGTTTGAAACCACATTATTCACATTAAATGTCAATAATTTGGATGGCAAAGTTAATGGCTTTATGGTGAAGTTTGTGGACAAAGATAGGTGGGGGGAAGGTAATGTGGAAGAAGCAGGTGGGTCTGCAGAGGACTTGGACATATTATGAGAATGGGCAAAGAAGTGGCTGATGGAACATTGTGAAGGGAAGGGTATAGTCAGGCATTTTGGTACAAGGAATAAAGGTGTAGACTACTTTCTAAATGGGGAGAAAACTCAAAAATCAAAGGTGCAAGGGGACTTGGAGGTCCTGGTGCAGGATTCCATAAAGGTTAACTTGCAGGTTAAGTCGGTGGTAAGGAAGGTACAGTAAATGTAATGTTAGCATTCATTTCAAGAGGACTAGAATATTAAAGCAAAGGTGTAATGCTGAGGCTTTATAAGGCATTAACTAGACTGCACTTGAAGTATTGTGAACAGTTTTGGACCCCTCATCTAAGAAATGGTGTGCTAGCATTGGAGAAGGTCCTGAGGAAGTTCACGAGAATGATTTTGGGAATGAAGGGGTTAACACACAAGGAGCATTTGATGGCTCTGGGCCTGTACTTGCTGGAGTATTGAAGAATTATGGGGGAGGGATCTCATTGAAACCTATTGAATATTGAAAGGCCTTGACAGAGTTAATGTTTCCTTTAATGGGGAGTCTAGGACCAGAGGGTACTGAATGAGAACAGAAGGATATCCCCTTTGAACGGAGATGGGGAGCAATTTCTTTAGCCAGAGGGTGGTAAATCTGTGGAATTCATTGCCACCTATGGCTGTGGAGGCCACATCTTTGTTTATATTTAAGACAGAGTCTGATAGGTTTTTTCCCAGTATGGGTGTTACAGGGAGAAGGTAGGAGAATGGGATTGAGGAATAAATCGGCCATAATGGAATGGAAGAGCAGACTCAGTGGTCTGAATGGTCTAACTCTGCTCGTGTATCTTATGGTTTCATATTAGAATGGAGCGGGACAGCCAACTAGCAGGAAGAGCAAATAAGGATACGAGGTTATTTTCAAGATGGTAACTTGTAACCAGATGGGTGCTACCAGCATCAGTGTTGAGGAAGGAAGAAAATGCGCTGTAGTCATATTTGCAAATAATATAAAAGTACATATGCTGACAAGCTACAAGCAATTTTAAGAACGATATTTATCAGGTAATTGAGTGGGCACAATAATGCTGGCAAATGTGGCGTAACGTGACAAAATCTGAAGTTGTCATTTTGGAAGGGAGAATAATAAAGTACTACTTAAGTGAAGGAAAACAGCCATAAGCTGCAGGACAAAGTGGGTTGGGGGCGGTGGTGCCTGTACATGAAACACAGAAAGTCAGCACAGAGGCACAACAATAGTAAGAGAGGCTAATGAAATCCTGGTCCTTATTTCAAGGAGCTTGGAGTATAAAAATATACTATAAACAGTTTTACTACCCTGTTTAGCACTGGAAGCAGTCCACACAAGTTTAACTGAGATGAACCCAATTGTCCTCTGCTTACTAGAGTTCTTAAGAATGAGAAATGATCTTATTGAAACCTCAAAGATACCAGGGAGGCTTGATAGGGTAAAATCTTCCCTCATATTGGATTCTTCTTAATCAGAAAAGGAATGAAGAATCACAAGGAGAGCACAAGAAAGTACACAAACATATTTTGATTAGCGATAAGCATTGAATGGCAGAGTAGTCTCGTGGATCCACATAAGACATGCTCTCTAGTACAGACAGCATCCTGGTAAATCTCCTCTGCACCCTCCCTAAAGTTTTCACATCCTTCCTATATTATGGCCTTACAGTTGTTTTACATTATCTCAGTTGCCTATGTCCACAGACTCTACCTTATATTCTAAGTATTTCCAGCATTCTCGTCTTGGCTGCAGTTTTAGCAACAGCTTTATATGTCCTCTTGTTTTTCTCCCTTTCTAATCGCCCTCAATGACAGCTTGGACAGCCAGTAAATACTGGAATCATCTAGTCAACATTGACATTACTTGGTTCAAGACATTCTGCTGCAACACAAGATTAACTTGTTTTCTCCATTTTTTTTTACTTCTGACAAAGAATCTTTGATTGAACCATTAGCTCTGCTTCTCTTTCCATGGACATGACTTAAAGCTACTGCTTCTAGTATTTTCTGTTTCTCATCTCCATCAGAGAAACTTATTTATTCCCTCATGAATTCCATATTGCTGTATTTATTGGTGGGATTCATTAAGATCCCATCAGCAACGCAGGAGCCCAAATTCATGAAAGTGGAGAAGGGCTAGAACAAACCTAACATTCTTATTATTTTTTTAGTATTTATTTAGTCTTTTGTTTAGAAATAATGCTTGGAACAGACTCTTTCAACGCGATGAGCTATGCCACCCAACAACCCATTTATTTCACCCTAGCATAATCATAGGACAATTTTCAATGTCCAATTAACCTTCTAACCAGTACGTGTTTGGACTGTAGCAGGAAACTGGAGTACCTGGAGGAAACCCAAGCAATCATGGGAAGAATAGATAAACTCCTTACAGATGGCATTGAAATTGAACTCTGAATACAAGGAGAAATCTTGCCCCACTCAATATTTACATTCAAAGTAAATTCATTATCAAAGAATGTATATGCTATGATATACTATGTTGAGATTCATTTTCTTACAGGCATTTTACCGAAAACTATACGTACACTGACGAAATCTGACAAATAACCAATATGCAAAAGAAGACAAACTGAGCAAATAAAAGTAATACTGAGAGCATGAGCTGTAAGGAGTCTTTGAAAATGAATCTGTCAGTCATAGAATCAGTAGTAGTGATTAAGGGGTAGTGGAGGTATAATTTGTCCATCAGTGCTGATCACCTCATCTTTGACTAAGCTGTTCCACTGTGAACACCATCTGATATGAGTCAACATGATGCTTTCAGATCAGGTCATGCATAGCACATATCTTCGCCACACCGCTCAGGTGTGTTTCTGGGGTACAGGGGCTAGCGACCCTCGTGCCTGTTATTGCTGAGCAGCAGTAAACCCTCTGATTGGCCTATCAGAGTTCTCTTTGGGAACTAGTTGACCTGATCAGCATTTCTGATCTGGCTATTGTTCACGATTGCACTTAATAAAAAAAAAGAATGAAGTTATCCACGCTGGTTCAGGAGCCTGATGGCTGTTGTGTAATAACTGTTTCTGAAACGAGTGGTGTTGGACCAAGTCTTCGGCTCCTCGTGCCCAGTGGTGGCATTGAGAAGAGAGTGTAGCCTGGATGGTGGGGGATTTTGATGAGTGGTGCTGCTTTCTTGTGGCAGCACTCCATAAATATGTGCTCAGTGATGGGGGGGGTTTTACCTGAGATGGATTGGGCTGTATCCATCATTGTCTGTAGCCTTTTCTATTCCTGATCACTGGTGTTTCTACACCAGGCTGTGATACAACCAGTTAGAATACACACCACCTGTCTCAATATGTTTGGTAACATGTAAAATCTAAGCAAACTTATAGGAAAATAGAAACGTCTTTGTTACTGACCTGTTCCAGGACACAAGTGATATGTTGACATCAAGAAATTTAAAGCTACTAACCGTCTCAACCTCCGTTTCCCTAATGAGAACTGGCTCATGGACCTCTTGCTTCTTTCTTCTGTCGTCGATAATCAGCTCTTTGGCTTTGCTGATGTTGACGGAGAGTTTGTTGCTGAGGCCCTACTCAACCAGGTTTTCAATCTCCCTCCTATATGCCGATTTGTCACCAGTCTTGATTAGTCCAACAACAGTGATGTCATCAGCAAACTTAAATATGGCATTGGAGCTGTACTTAGCCGTACAATCATAACGACGAGGGGTGATTGATAAGTTCATGTCCTAAGGTAGAATGAGTCAATTTTAGAAAACCTAGCACATTTATTTTGCAACGTAGTCCCCTCCTACATTTACACACTTAGTCCAGTGGTCGTGGAGCATACGGATCTTGGACCTCCAGAAAGTATCCACAGCATGGTGATTAATAAGTTCGTGGCCTAAGGTAGAAGGAGGTGAGTTATACAGCTCTTGTTACATGCTCAACTCTTTGCGTGATTATGCAGAAAGTTTGAAGTTAATAACTCATCTCCTTCTACCTTAGGCCACAAACTTACCCTGATGATTTATTAACTGATGAATTATTAACCTCAAACTTTCTGCATAATCACTCAAAGAGTTGAACTGCACGTGTATGTAACAAGAGCTGTATAACTCATCTCCTTCTACCTTAGGCCACGAACTTATCAATCACCCCTTGTATAAAATGAGTAGAGCAGGGAGCTAAGCACACTGCCCCATGGTGCACCTGTGTTGATGGTGAGGGTGGAGGAGATGCCATTGGCAATTTTTACTGAATAGGGTCTGTCAGTGAAGAAAACAAGGATACCGTTGCACAGGTAGGTACAGGGGCTGAGGTCTTGGAGCTTAGAGAAAAGTTTTGAGGAGAATATAGTACTGAGTGCTGAGCTGTAGTCAATGAATACCACCCTCATGAATTCATCTTCATTGTCCAGATTTTATTTTTATTTATTCATTTACAGGGTGTGGGCTTCGCCAGCTAAGCTGGCATTTATTGCCCATTCCTAGCTGCCCTTGAGAAGGTGGTGATGAGCTGCCTTCTTGAACCACTGCCGTCCCTGGGGTGTAGGTACACCCACAGTGCTGTTAGGGAGGCAAATCCATGATTCTGACCCAATGACAATGAAAGAACGATGATATGTTTCCAAGTCAGGATGGTGAGTGACTTGGAGGGGGATTTCCAAGTGGTGGTGTTCCCAGGTATCTGTTCCGGAGCTGAGTGAAGAGCTAATAAAATGCCTTCTGCTGTGGACCTGTTGCAATGGAGTGAATCCACATCACTGCTCAGGCAGGTTTTCATATCATCACAGTGGATGTAAGTGCTGCTTACAATGGATAGTCATTAAGGCAGGTTACTATGATCTTCTTGGGTGCTGGTATGATCAATGCCTGCTGAGGCAGGTAGGTACCTCAGACTGCTGAAGTGTGAAATTGATGATGTCTGTAAACACTCCAGCCAGTTCATTAGTGCAGGTCTTCATTGCTCGGCCAGGTATACCGCCTGGGCCAAGTGTTTTCCATGGATTCATCCCCTTGAAGAATGCTCTCACATTGGCCTCAGAAACTGAGATCGCAGGGTCATCAAGAGCTATGGAGATTTGTGAAGGTTCCTCCATATTCTGTCAGTCAAAGCATGAAAGGCATTGAGCTCATCTGGGAGTGAGTCTTTGCTGTTATTTATGTTGCTTGGTTTTGCTTTGCAATAGGTGATGGCATTCAAGCTTTGCCGCAGCTGTCAAGAAGCCCTCTGTGATTCAAGTTTAATTCAGAATTTCCACATTGCACAGAGGTGACTTTCTGTGCGATCATAACTGGATCTTGTGTGCTTTCCCAGAGCGCCCAAAATTCCACCGATCAGTAGATTCGGCATTACATCTAAAACTTCGACCAACTTCTATAGATGTGTGACGAGGAGTATATAGACTGACTGCTTCACAGCCTGGTAAGGAAAATCCAATGCCCTCAAATAGAAACTCCCACAAAAAGTAGTAGATATAGCCCAGTGCTTTACAGGTAATGCTGCCCTCACCACTGAGCACATCTACGCAAACTGTTGTCACAAGAAAGCTAGCACCCATCATTAGGGACCCCCACCACCCAGGTCATGCCCTCTTCTCATTGCTGCCATCAGGATGAAGGTGCAAGAGCCTCAGAACTCACACCACCAAATTTCACAGAAGTTATTACCCCTCAACCATCAGGCTTGTGATCCAGAGGGGATAACACATTTTGCCCAATCACTGAAATGTTCCCACATCTCACTTTCTTGGACTCAGCACCTTATGTTCTTGATATTTATTGCTTATTTATTTGCAGTTTGTTGCCTTTTGCAAACTGGTTGAACGCACAGTTGGCGTGGTCTTTCATTGATTCTATTATGTTTATTATTCCAATATCAACTTATTGAGTATGCCTGCAAGAAAATGTATCTCAAGGTTGTATATAGTGACATATTGTCACAATCACGGACCCTGCTGCGGGGTCTATGTGCCCTCACAGGCAGGCTGTGCTGCAGGTTCGGGAATTGCATTCGTGAACATGCAGATTCCAGCTAATTATTGTTTCATTATGGTGGTATTTAACGCCCTTCCTTTCATTGTAGTCTTGTTGAGACACCAAACAAATCTGTCATTTTAAACTCAGCTTAGTTATGTGTTACAGAGAGATATTTTGGGCCAAATTGAAGATGGAATTAGAAGTGTACTGGTAACCACTGACAGTTCTGCACAGGAGACTATCAAAGAGTTATGTGACCATGAATTACGTGTCCTGAAGCTGATCTGATGAAGACTGTGAAAGAAATGGCACAAGATTCTATTGAATGGGTTCAAGGAGTGACACCTTCCTTTAGTGTCATGTCAATGACACGGATTCCTTTCAGAAGGACAAAGTGACACTAAAAATAAACAAACAGCTCATAATGTAGCAGATCTACAACGTCACTTTGTATTTCCAGATACACCCTGCAGTACCCAGGGTTTGAGTAAGGAACTTGTAACCATGTGCATACATATACAATAAGTATTACAGGAGCTTCATACAATATAATGGTGCTCTTGTGTGCAATTATTATTAAAAGCTTTGAAATTATTGATTAAAAGCAAATTCATTTGTTAAGGTTTCTTCACAGGATACTTGCATACAGTTTTGTTTGATTTTTGTAATGTTTACAATATGGGAAATTGGGCCTCTTTATCTATTTTAACTATTTGAAAGAGTAGGAAAGCCTCATCCCGATAGTTTATCTGCAATCCTCTACGTGTCTCATTCCAGTTCTTAAGGTTGTTTACCAAATTAATTTCTACTACCCTCTTAAGTGCATTACTAGATGCTGCCAATCTGCTGAATAAAAATGTTCTCTTCATCTTGGTTCTAGATACAGTATTTTGCTATTAATTCTAAATCTGTGCTATCTTTCTATTCACCCAGCCACCAGAGGGAATAATGTTTCTGATTATTCAGAATATCTCATCATTTTGAAAATTGGTACTGTCCCAAGAAACACATACCTAACTTTTGCAACCCTCATCCTCTAAATGAAGTCCTTCATTCCCAGTGATATACTCCTCTACACTTTCTAAAGAATTATATGTATTCTGAAATGTGTTATCCAGAACTGCCTTTAGTATTTCACCTATATTCTTATCATTTGTTTATTAAGTTCATGAAATTTGGTTCCAGTTCAAAGTTCATAGTAAATTATCAAAATACATATGCATCACTATATACAACACTAAGTTTCATTTTCCTGTGGGCATACTCAAGCAAATTTACAGGATGGTAACTATAACAGGATCAGTGAAAGTTCAATCAGAGTGCAGAAGACATCAAACTGGGCAGATGCAAATATAAATAAATAGAAATAAATAACGAGAACAAGAGATAATGAGATAACGAATCCTTAAAGTGAGATCGTTGGTTGAAGGATCATTTCAATGATGGGGCAAGTGAGTGTAGTTACCCCCTTCAATTCAAGAGCATGATGGTTGAGGGGTAGTAACTGTTCTTGAAACTAGTGCTGTGAGTCCTGGGGCTCTTGTACCTTCCAGCTGATAGCAACAGCGAGAAGAGAGCATGGCCTGGCTGGTGAGATCTCTCTGATGATGGATGCTGCTTTCCTATGACAGTGTTTCAAGTACATGTGCTCAGTGGTTGGGAGTGATCTGCATATTAGCAAATCAAGCACTTTCCAACCGGACTACAGGAAATATTGTTGCACACCACGAAATAATTAAATGCAGATTTAACTCAGCTACATTACTCAAAGCAATGAATTTTATAAAGTCCTTTATAAGCTCTTCAGGTTATTATATTTATTATTATATATCAATGACTCTTTTGCAAGACCACCCTTGTCTGGTTTTGCTTGAAGCGAAATTTCTGTACATGAAAACTAGCAGTTTCAATTCACAACTCAATAGATGCATGGGAACAGGATAGCTAGAGGCATTGTATTAGATCAAGTACAGTTCACTTTATTGAGCCAAATCTTTAATTGAAAATTGTAAATTGTTATAGTACCTCACTATCTTTGAGCAGGATTCATTTCATAGGTTCAGTAATGAGCAACTTTATATAAAATAACTGACCAAATCCTTACCGGAGCTCATCAAAATATATAATTAATTGAACTTTAAGAACTGTCGAGATACTGCAAATTTTCCCACTTGTTAAGCTGGATGCCTGTGTAGATTTAAGTGACATATGATATTTTAATTTGCAGTCCATCTTCAGTCCACAGGCAGACATTGTGTAGACCGTGATATTGTTCAATACACTCTAATACAAAACAGCTTATTGTGAATCTTAGGTCTGTTTAACCAACCCCCACCCTTCATTATTTAGAGAGGTGTTGATTGGCCGTCATCCATTGAGGTCAAACTCATCCCTGTTTTTATCAGACTCTGCTCTCTTAATGAGAACAGGACAATTGCAGTCAGGGTTTCGACACAGTAAAAGGAAAAACAAACTGCGGGAGGAGCTCATCGGGACAAGAAGGGTTAAGTAAGCATTTCAGGTTATGACCCTACGTCAGGATCAGGATGATAGCCCAACACAAACATCATCCATCCCTTTTGCCTCCACAGTCGCTGCTCTCTCTCTCTCTTCTTCCAAAAGCTTGCCTTTGCTCCAGATTGCAGTGTCTGCATTTTCCATTTTACTGCTGCACTATTTAAAAAAGTGATGAAAATGTCTGCTTCCAATATAGCTAAATAAACCACTAATAAAATGGTGTACGGTTTTTTTGGAAGCATTTATTTCCTTAGGACATCAATAGAAAAATATGTTATTATTTTGGCTTGGCAGTGAAAGGAATCCTTCACATTACTTAAAAGCTTGCCATGATATCTTTTATATCTGTCAAAGAGCACAAAATGAACCTCAGCTGTGTATCAAAAACAACACTTCATACAATACAGAAATCCTCAGTACTCCAGTTGTAATAGACTTCTATAGCACGGTTTCAGTACACAACCTTACGACTTATATGTAAGCATGCAATCATTTAACCAAGACTGGTATTGTGTCTGTACATAATCCCATTTTGTGAATAGACTTTAAAGTGCTAAGTTACTTCAAACCATTGAGAATTCTGTGAGCAGTAGAATTTATTTGGAGGGAAATTATACAGAATATTATATTTTTATTTATCTGCTTGAAACTGATGCAGCATCAGCAATTTAAATTGACCACCTTGTTCACACAAAGTTAACGTATGGGGAAAACGTGTTCATGTGAAAACTCAGTGCTTGCATTCAATGCCCAGTCATGTTCCACACTGACACTTACCTGCCATGGCACCGATCAGATGGATCTGTTGAAGGCTCTGCTCTGCAAATGTGAGACTGACTTCAGACACTCCTGCTCCCAGATTGCTACCACTGAGGCTGTCTTTTACTGTTTAACTGTCTCTAATACTCAGAAGAAAATAAAAACACGAGGAACAGAGAGCATTGTGGCAAGCATTCAGTCTATGATGACAGACGAGAGAAGCTCATTTAGCTCAACTGCTGGTTTTATTGCAATAAGCACAAAAACAGTCTGGGCACTATGACCCCGGGAGAGAACCACTCAGTCTTATACAGACGGGGGTGGTGATGATTACACACCCCAGTTACAGTCAGAGTGACCCACAAACACACAAGCAAACAACTGTGTAACCCAACCTAAAATGTAACAATAAATGAACTTGAACATTCCTCCATAATCCCACGAACACATTTTAAAACAAAAACAGTAAATAGCTCTGACCACTGGGAATGCTGTAGACCACACTCCCAGAGCACCACAATATTTTAAAATAAAATGCAAACTTTAATTAAAGATAGAAAATGGAATGTAGATCATTGCAGCCTAGGAACAGGCCCATAATGTTGTGCCGAACTAGTTACGTTAGTATCAAATGGCCAACTAAGCTAATCCCTTCTGCCTACATAATGTCCTTATCTTTGCATTTCCCACTTCTGCACAGCACTGTAGTCATTTTATGTATTGCATTGTACTGCTACTGCTGCTGCTGCTGCAAAAAGGTAAATTTCATGACATTTGAGTGATAACAAACCAGATTCTGATATGGGTCTCTATTGTGGACTGAGTGTGGGAAGGGAACAGGGACAGGGGAATCACAGTTGGGAAAGGGGGAGGGAAAAGGGAGCGAGAGGGGTTGGGTTGGGAGGCATTACCGGAAGTTTGAGAAATCAATGTTCACACCATCAGACTGGAGGCTACCCAAATAGTACACAGTACAAGGTGTTTTTCCTCTAACCTAAGTGTGGCTTCATCATGTCAGTGGAGAAAGCCATCGATGGACACATCGGAATGGGAATGGAAAGTGGAATTAAAATGGGTGGCTACTGGGAGATCACGCTTTTTCTGGCGGACAGAGCGTAGATGCTCGATGAAGGGGTCTCCCAATTTACATCGGGTCTCACTGATGAACAAGAGGCCACACTGGGAGCACTGAACACAGGATATCACCCCAACAGACTCACAGGTGAAGTGTCGCCTCACCTGGAAGGACTGTTTAGGGCACTGGATGGTAGGGACTTTCAAGGATAAGTGCCAGGAGGGAGATCAGTGGGAAGGAACGAATGGACAATGAGTCGCATAGGGAACGATCCCTGGGGAAAGCAGAAAGTGGGGAGGAGGGAAAGATGTGCTTGGTGGTGGAATCCCATTGGAGGTGGCAGAAAGTTTCAGAGAATTACGTGATGGATGCAGAGACTGGTGGGGTGGTTGGTGAGGACAAGAGGAACCCTATCTCTGGTAGGGTGGCGGGAGGATGGAGTAAGAGCAGAAGTGTGAAATGGAAGAGTTGCAGTTGAGGACAGCATTAATGGTGGAGAAAGGGAAGCCCCTTTCTTTGAAGAAGGATGACAATTCCTGCTTTAATATGGATATTGCTTCAGGAACTCTTACATGAGGTTCTGGATAGGTTTATCCCATTGAGGCAAGGAAAGGATGGTGGCATGAAGGAGCTATGGTTGACAAGCGATGTGGAACATCTTGTCAAGAGGAAGAAAGAAGCTTATTTAAGGTTTAGGAAGCAGATATCAGACAGGGTTCTAGAGGGTTATAAGGTAGCCAAGGAGAGCTAGAAGAGACCATGAGAAGACCATGGCAAATAGGAACAAGTACATCCCAAGGCATTCTACACGTATGTGAAGAACAGGAAGGTGACTAAAATGAGGGTAGAACTGATCAGAGATAGTAGATGAAACATGTGCTTGGAGTTGGATGAGATAGGGGAGGTCCTTAATAAATTCAGTTCAGAAGCAGGTGAAAAACTGGCCAGCAGGAGCCAACTCTGCTCTTCAAGACTGCTTTGAGCACACTGACTGGCACTTGTTCAGGGGGGCTGCAACCGATGGCAACTCTACCAACTTAGAGGAGTATACGGCATCAGTGACTAGCTACATCAGCAAGTATATCGATGACATCACTGTGGCCAAGATCATCACTACATGCTCTAACCAGAAGCCATGGATGACCACTGAGGTGCGTGCGCTGCTGAGGACCCATGACTCCGCCTTCAGAGCAGGTGACAAGGCAGCCCTAACAACAGCGAGGGCCAAACTGTCCCGGGCCATCAGAGAGGCAAAGTGTGCACACGCCCAGTGAATCCACAGCCACTTCCAGAACAGCGGCGACACGCGGCGCATGTGGAAGGACATTCAGGACATCACCAACCACAGGACAACATCACCTGACTGTGCGGGTGATGCCTCCCTCCCAGATGCACTGAACAACTTCTATGCTTGTTTTGAGGCGGAAAATGACATGGCAGTGAGGAAGACCACCCATCCTCCAATTGACCAGGTGCTGTGTTTTACCATGGCCGATGTGAGGAGAACCCTGTGCAGGGTCAACCCACGGAAGGCTGCTGGACCAGACAATATTCCTGGCAGAGTGCTCAGAGGATGTGCAGACCAGCTAGCAGATATTCTCACTGATATCTTCAACATCTCCCTGAGCAGCGCCATCTCATGCCGAAGAAGTCTTCAGTGTCCTGCCTCAACGACTACCTTCCCATTGCACTCACATCCATCATCATGAAGTGTTTCGAGGGGCTCGTCATGAGGCACATCAAAACCCTGCTGCCCCGCTCACTGGACCCCCTGCAGTTCGCGTACCGTCCCAACCGTTCAACAGACGACGCCATTGCCATCACCCTCCACCTGACCCTAACCCACCTGGACAAAAAAGACACATATGTTCGAATGCTGTTCATAGACTTCAGTTCAGCATTCAATACAATCATTCCTCAGAAACTGATTGGAAAGCTGATCCTACTGGGCCTGAACACCTCCCTCTGTAACCAGATCCTAGACCTCCTGACTGGGAGACCCCAGTCAGTCCGGATTGGAAGCAGCATCTCCAAAACCATCACACTGAGCAAGGGGGCCCCCCAGGGCTGTGTGCTCAGTCCACTGCTGTTCACTCTGCTCGCCCACGACTATGCTGCAACACACAGCTCGAGCCACATCATCAGGTCCGCCGATGACACAACCGTGGTGGGTCTTATCATCAAGAACGATGAGTCAGCATACAGAGAGGAGGTGCAACAGCTAATGGACTGGTGCAGAACCAACAACCTGTCTCTGAATGTGAACAAAACAAAAGAGATGGTTTTTGACTTCAGGAGGACACGGAGCGACCGCTCTCCGCTGAACATCAACGACTCCTCCACAGAGATCGTTAAGAGCACCAAATTTCTTGGTGTTCACCTGGTGGAGAATCTCACCTGGTCCCTCAACACCAGCTCCATAGCAAAGAAAGCCCAGCAGTGTCTTTACTTTCTGTGAATGCTGAGAAAAGTCCATCTCCCACCCCCCATCCTGACCACATTCTACAGAGGTTGTATTGAGAGCATCCTGAGCAGCTGCATCACTGCCTGGTTTGGAAATTGCACCATCTCAGATCGCAAGACCCTGTAGCGGATAGTGAGGTCAGCTGAGAAGATCATCGGGGTATCTCTTCCCGCCATTACAGACACTTATACCACACGCTGCATCTGCAAAGCAAACAGCATTATGAAGGTCCCCACACACCCCTCATACAAACTCTTCTCCCTCCTGCCATCTGGCAAAAGGAACCAAAGCATTCGGGCTCTCACGACCAGACTATGTAACAATTTCTTCCCCCAAACCATCAGACTCCTCAATACCCAGAGCCTGGACTGACACCAACCTACTGTACCCTCTACTGTGCCTATTGTCTTGTTTATTATTTATTGTAATGCCTGCACTGTCTTGCGCACTTTATGCAGTCCTGGGTAGGTCTGTAGTCTAGTGTCGTTTTTGTGTTGTTTTGCGTAGTTCAGTGTAGTTTTTGTATTGTTTCATGTAGCACCATGGTCCTGAAAAACGTTGCCTCATTTTTACTGTGTACTGTACCAGCAGTTATGGTCGAAATGATGATAAAAAGTGACTTGACTTGACTTGAAATACTTTGCTTCAATATTTCACCAATAAGAGGATCCTTGATGCTTGTGAGAACAGTATAAAACAGGCTGATATGCTAGAAAATGTCAAAGTTAAGAAAGAGGAAGTGATGGAAATTTGAAAAGCACTTGGAAAGATAAATCCCTGGTGTCACTCTGGATATATTCCAGGTTACTACAGGAAGAGAGGGAAGAGATTGCTGTGTCTTTGGTGATGATCCCTGCATTCTCACTGGCTGCAGGATTAGTACCAGATGATTGGAAAATGTTATTCCTTGGTTCAAGAAATGGAGTTATGATGACCCTGGAAAGTATAGGCCAATGACTCTTCCTTCAGTAGTGGGCACATTATGATAGAAGATTCTTAGAGACATGACTTAGGAGCATTTGTAGGGTTAAAGTCAGATTAAGGATAGACAACATGGCTTTGCAAGTCATGCCTCACGAGCCTGATTGCGTTCTTTAAGGCACCTGAATGAAGGTACAGCAGTGGATGAGATGTACTTGGATTTTAGTAACACATTTGATAAGGTTCTCCATCATAGGCTCATTCAGAAAGTCAGGAAGCTTGCGATCCAGGCAAACTTGGCTGTGTGGATTCAGAATTGGCCTCCCCATAGAAAGACAAACGTACAAGAAACGCGATATTGATGTTAAGGATACTATCAGAACGAGCTATTCAAGTGCAAAAAGATTTGTTTGTTTGTTTTATTGACTACACAAAAGCATTTGATAAAGTGGAACACAATAAGTTATTCGAGATATTACAGGAAACTCTAGATCTAGATTTGAAAGACCTCCGCCTAATCAGAAATCTGTACTGGGAACAAACTGCCACTGTAAGAATAGATGGAGAAGTGAGTCCCTTTACGAAAATCAAGAGAAGTGTTAGACAAGGGTGTGTTTTCTTCCCTGATTTGTTTAATGTGTACAGTGAAACAATATTACAAAAAATAAGAGACATCTTGGGAATCAAAGTTGGCGGTGAAAACATCAGTAATTTTAGATATGCAGATGACACTGTGTTAATTGCAAGTATGGAGGAAGACCTACAAAACTTTATTGATATAGTTGTTGAAGAAAGTACAAAAATAGGTCTATCTATCAATTGCAAAAAGACAGAATGTATGGTGATATCCAAAAAGAAGGAGAATCCTATCTCGCAAACATGAGGAAATCTGCAGATGCTGGAATTTCAAGCAACACACATAAAAGTTGCTGGTGAATGCAGCAGGCCAGGCAGCATCTCTAGGAAGAGGTACAATCGCCGTTTCGGGCCGAGGCCCTTCATCAGAACCTGATGAAGGGTTTCAGCCCGAAACGTTGACTGTACCTCTTCCTAGAGAATTCTATCTGCAGGCTGAGAATAAACGGGGAAGACATAAAACAAGTACAGGACTTTTGCTACTTAGGAAGCTGGGTGACATCAGATGGCAGGTGCAACATGGACATCAAAAGAAGAATAGGGAAGGCAAAAGACACCTTTATGAGAATGAAGAGTGTACTGACCAACACTAAACTAGGCATGACAACCCACCTCAGAGTACTGAAATGTTAAGTTTATCCAGTTATGTTATATGGCTCAGAATGTTGTACAATATCTAGTAACATGAGGAAACGAATTGAAGCAGCAGATGTGTAGTTTTTGAGGAGGATGCAAAGAATATCATGGACGAAACAAATATCTAACGAGGATGTCATGAATAGAGCAAGCACAAAAGGGGAAATAATGTATGAGATCATGGAAAGGCAAAGTGACTTCATTGGACATGTGATTAGGAAAGAGGAGTTAGAATGCATGGTAACTATGGGAAAGATTGAAGGGAAGAAAGCAAGAGGAAGGCAAAGACAAATGATGATGGAGACAGCAGCCAGAGAACTGGAAATGAATAACAATGAATTGATCCACTTGACCCGAAACAGGAGTTTGTGGGCCATGGCAGTCAAAGCTCAAACTGGGCACGGCACCTGATGATGATGATAGAAGGTGAAGGTCAGTCATAGATGAAGTGTATTCTGCCTGGAGATCAGTGACCTGTTGTGATCCACAGGGATCTGTTCTTTGTGATTTTTATAAATGACTTGGATGAAGAAATGGAAAGGTAGGTTAGTAAGTTTGCAGATTGTCAGTGCCATCTACAAATTTACACCACCACAATGGTTGGTGGTGTTGTGAACAGTGTAGAACATTGTCACTGGTTATTGGCATAATTTTTAGGAGTGAGGAAGAACAGAGGGACCTTAGGTCCATGAAGTTTACCAGGATGCTACCTGGCCTCTGGAGTATATTTTATGAGGATAGGTTGAGTGAGTCAGGGCTATTTTTTTTGGATTGAAGGAGGATGAGGGGTTACTTGATAGAGGTAAGCTAGATGATGGGGCATAGATCAAGCAGATAGCTAGATGACTCCTCCTCCTTCATCAAGGAGCACAAGCAGTGTATCCATTTGGGTTACCCAGAGAAATCGGAGGTAGAAGAACACCGTATTTGCATTGGTTTCGACAGCACAAAACTACTGTGCCATGCCAATGGCTTTTGGGACCACCTGGTAAAGGAAACCATTGAAATAAAAATAGCAGAAAAGAATTTTAACAAAGATGAAGGTTTCACTCTAAGTAAGAACTGGAATTCAATTGTAAACAAGGTGGGAGAGTTTATTTTCTATCAGCTCCCCATTCCTTTCGTATTAAATATCTCACAATATTTAGCACTTTTCACAACATTTAGCACTTTCTTACTTTTGGTTATTATTTCTTTAATGTGTGTTGACCATCTGAGTCTTTTATCAAACCAAATTCCTAAACATGTAAAGGTATCCACATTTTCTAATTCTATTCCATAATTGTTTAGTTTTAAGTGTTGTTTTATTTGCTTCCTAGTGGAAAACATTATTTTAGATTTCTCTTTGGAAAATCTGAACCTCCATTTTCATGTCCAATTTTCCACCTTAACTATTGCCTCTTGAAGTTTCTGTATTATAGATTCCACATTCCCAGCCCGTTTCCACATGGCACCATCATCCACAAATAATGATCCTCTGATACTATTTGCATTAGAAAATATCATTATAGCAAATATTAATGGACTAACAATACTTCCCTGAGGGGTTCCATTTTCCACAATTTGTTTACTTGATATAGATTTCCCTCCTCACACCATGATAGGTCTACCAATTAAAAAATCTTTCATCCAGTTTAGCATTCGACCTCTAATTCTTAATTTATATAATTTGATGCTCAAACTTTCCTTCTGCATCATATCACATGCTTTCTCTACATTAAAAGAAGACTGCTACTATGCATTCTCTGTTCTACTGAGCTCTCTTCACCTGATGTTCTAGTCATCAAACTGGATCCATGGTTCCTTTCCCTCTCCTAAACCTACTCTGACATTTAAAAATACCTCATCTTGTTTCACTATAATATGTCAATCTCCTATTAAATATTTTCCCATGCTTTTACATAAACGTGAGGTTAATGCTATTGGTCTACAACTTGCTGGACTGCTAGGATTTTGGCCCGGTTTACATATTGCAACTATGATTGCTTTTTTTCCATGCTTCAGGAAGTATTTCGATTTCCCATACATGATAAAATAACTTTAAAATAACTTCCTTCCCTTTCTCACTCAAACTAGGTTTTAAAAAAAGCATAACTTATCTGATCCTTCCCAGGGGATGCTCCTTGTTTTTCTAAGAATACTATTCAGTCCTGTCATGGGGAACGTCATATTTAATGTACCCTCAAAATTTCCATCCTACTTAATGCTTCCATGTTCTCTAATACTGTTTCCTCTCTTCTCCTTTTTCCTTCATTACTCATTGTCAGAACTGTGTATTTTAACAGAAGTATGCACTAGCATTTCTGTTTCCTCTACACTCGATACTGCAGCTCCTTCCCCATCACATAACACTGGGTATTCAGTTTCCCTGGTGAGACCAATCATTCTTTTTATAATTTTCCAAACTCTTTCGATATGTGTTTGTATCGCCCCCGGGTCAAAACTTACTCAAGTATCTTGTTTCACCTTTCAAATTGTTTTTTTAACTATTGCTTGCATCTTTTTATACTCAACTAATTTTTGAAAATTGTGTGTCCTCTTTAATATTCTAAATGCTCTATTATGATGTCTTATAGCTTCCTCGTATCTTTTTGTCCTTGGTATACTTATTGTTGCGACTATCATTACCCCTTCTCCGATCTCGTCATATAAAAGATCCACATCCTGATTGGTTTCAATATTCTATAATTCCTGATTACTTTTTTTTAAAATTTTCCACTATAAGCCTTTTCAAATAACCAGCATTCCAGCGTACTTTCCTGATCTATTACTATTTCTGTTCCTATTCTATGTAACACAGGGAAATGATCACTACCTATTGTTGTTTCTTTCCAAACCTCCCATCAACAATCTCCTGCTAAAGATGCTATAACTAATGCTAAATCAATTGCTGATTCAGAACCTGCATTAAAATTTACTCCTGTCCCACTTCCATCATTTGTACATACCAGATTTTCCATTTCCATCAGCTGTTCTCTCATGTCATCATGCTCCTCCACAATGTGCTGTGCGCATTAAAATCCCCACACCATACTGCATCTCCCTGTGTAGCAATTTGCTCCAGTAAATTTATTACCCACTTCTAATTTCTGCCAGGAATTACAGTTATTCGTGGTTTTAATTGACCTTCCTTTCTCCATACTTCGGTTACTAAGTACTCCGGTTCTTTTCCTTTCTTTAGTTCTTTGTAATGTAAACTCCTTTTCAAAACAAGTTGCACACCTACCCACTCTGCCATTAACTCTAATTTCTTACACTCTCATAACCATTAATTACTAAATCTAGTGTTGGGTTAAGCTATGTTTCTTGCACACATATCACTTCCAGTTTCTCAGCAAAACCCCTCACATAACTCTTAAATTCCTGTCCATTAGCTATTAAACCTTCCTTTACACACCGCTGCTACAAGCCCATATTTCTGACATTTATAACACCTAAGTGGTGGTGGAACTTAGGTCCTGACACTAAAGCACATGAATCCAATTGTTACTTTTTCTGTTAAGATTGAACCCAAACATATTAAAATAACAGATGTGCTATCAACCTTAACTCTATTCCTCACTGTTTTCAATCTTTTTATCTCAGTCACCAATCTTTCTTTAATGTTTTGTTTTAGTTCTCTAAGTTTTCTCTAGTTGATATTTCTGTTATCAACCCTTTAACACCATTTCCCCCAACACTCTCTTTTCTATAACCTCTCTTTTGCCAATATTTAGTACTTTCATTGCTTTCTCTGCTCCAAATTTTTACAAACAACCAACAGTGCTCCACCATGCAGAATCTTTGTCATACTTACATCTCCTGTGACCTTCTTTAGACTGATAGTCAGTGCTATTGGACTCACTGCATTTACTTCACCCCTTGCTTAAACTTCAACATTACTTTAGACTGCTCTATCACCTTCCTTCAAGCCCATCATTGTTATCCATTTTCAAAATTTTCTCATTTATTTCCACTTTTCCAACCTGCCTGCACTTTCTTCCACTCCTCTTAGTCCCTTATATCCTCCTCTTTTATTCCACTACTATTACAACTTTCCACCCCAACCCAATCACACTTCAGATTATGCCAAACTGCCACATTCATCAGAACAGCCTCTTCGCCCGCCAAGTAACACCAGCTCATCCTACAGAAACCAGTTCCGCTCAGCTGATCCTCTTGACTATGCCTTCATGTTTTTATACATTGAGTTACTGGCACATTGATTGATTAGATAATGAGTAGGTGTACCTTAAAAAGTGTACCTTAACAGATAGTCATTACATTAGATACCAAACTTATAAGTGAAAAAAGTTTCTCCCTTATCAATTTAAACTGCAACATCCTTCTCACAAACACCTGGGGGTGGGTTTCTAAACTGGGATGGTTGCCACAGCTGACATAATTTTCTTCATGTTACTGGTGGTCTTGTTACTGCCTGTAGCTGACACTATCTTGTATGATGACCCCAGTACAGCAATACTTTAGCAGAACTTTAGTGTGATCATGTCCCCCTGTGGTCCAAGGGTACCTGAGAGAGAGAAGTACAGTACATATTCTGCACCATTTCAATTGGCCTGATTGTCATTCTTGTCAACACTCAATAAAGACAGGATACTTCCATTTGTATCACACCATGTAGCTCCTGCATTTCATCAAAGGCTTTTTTCATTCTCACAATTTATTGCATGCATAAAATGTTCAAATGCTTGCTGTGAAGTTTTTTTATGTGTCTGGCTATGTTTTTTGCTGCAACTCCTGTTCTGTGAAATAGCTTTCTAGCATTCCTTTTGTTTCTTACTTGCACTTTCATATTTCACCAGATTCATATCCTTGTAACCAGCACATCCTGCAGTCAAATGGTGTTGTTCAGGGCTGATATTAAAAACCTGAATATTATGAAAGCAAAGTGTAAATTCTGCAATGGTTACTATTTCTTGCCATCGTGGAGTTTTATCATTAAAAAAAACACAACTTTTCCATATAAGAAAGATTTCAAAATGACATTTTATGAAAAATCTTCCATTAGTTCAAGTTGAAATACACAAGCTGTATTCTTTGTCAGGTATTTCCTTCTCTAACTCAACTATATATAGTGCCTATGAAAGGAATTCCCCCCCCCCCACCTTGAAAGTTTCAATGTTATATTCTTTTACTACATTAAATCACAATGGATTTAAGCAACACACATCAAAGCTGCTGGTGAACGCAGCAGGCCAGGCAGCATCTGTAGGAAGAGGTGCAGTCGACGTTTCAGGCTGAGACCCTTCATCAGGACTCTTCCTACAGATGCTGCCTGGCCTGCTGCGTTCACCAGCAACTTTGACGTGTGTTGCTTGAACTTCCAGCATCTGCAGAATTCCTGTTGTTCACAATGGATTTAAGTTGGCTTTTTGAGACACTGATCAACAGAAAAACACTCTTTCATATCAAAGTGAAAACAGATCTCTACAAAGTGATCTACAAAAGTTCCAAGTTGCTTTGTGGTCATCATTACTTTTACTTAAATTTCAGAATACAGTATTTAATAATTGAGTTTAAATTCTACAGTGGTTGTGTCAGGTGTTGAACTCATACTGTATCTCTAAATTACCATTTACTAATTTAACCATTGTGCTATCATACCTAACTTGCGAAGAATATAGCTGCCAGTGACTGAGATGAGGATGCTATCCTTTCTTTTCCAAGTGCAGCTGGGGATAATTAGAGTACTCCTGCTACCAATTGACTCAAATGAACTAACAAAGCATAACACAGAACCCAGTGGCTGACTTTCCTGATCAGCCTGCTTGGTTTATTTATGCCAATAAACTCTATTTTGTGTCCACAGGAATTTAATTAAACTTTTAACTTCTGCTATTTATAATCATATGATCAATTGTCACATGTCACATGGTTTTGAAATCCATGACCAAATGAGGGATCTTCTGGAATATACTGAACTACAATTCCTGGTCAAAGTTCAAAACTTATTATCCGTTATAAACTTGTTATCAAAGTACATATACATCACCATATACAACCCTGAGAATGCAGACATACTCAAAAAATCCATATTAGAATAACAACCATCATACAATCAATGAGAGACTGCGCCAAGACTGCACTCTTTTCCATAGATGCCACCGGCCTGTGAGTTCCTGGAGCATTTTGTGTGTGTTACTCAGCTTTCTAAGAAGCTGCAGATTTTCTCTTCTCTGTGAAAGACTGCACCAACTTGGGCATTCAGCCAGTGTGCAAAAGACACAAACTGTGCAAATACAGAAAGAAAGGAATAATAATAATAATAGTAAATAAATAAACAATAAATAGGGAGAACATGGGATGAAGAGTACTTAAAGTGAGTCGATAGGTTGTGGGAACATTTCAATGTTGGGGCAAATGAAGCTGAGTGAAGTTATCACCTTTGGTTCAAGAGCCCGATGATGGCGAACCTGGTGGTCCTGTACCTTCTTCCTGATGGCAGCAGTGAGAAGACAGCATGTCCCGAGTGGCGCAGTGTGGAGGTCAGTCAGTCTTTTTGGGAATCTTTATTTGTGTGCGTTAGATGAAGCTGTGGTGCTGTTTGCTTGCACGTATTGAATGGGTGTAAGGATGGACTGCTAAACGCATTTATGGGAGAATGGCCATAGCCTAAGGAGATGTCTATCAATTTGTAGTCAACTTCCTTCACGAGGTGAAAAATAGGAGAAAAATAACAATCATCTTATTTTAAGAGAATGTCTGTATGTTAAATGAATAATGATGTTTACCTGCAATTTATCATGTTCCATGATATTTCTAACATCTTATCAAAGAGACCACTTAATGTATTGCATTAATATAGCAGTGAGAAATGCATTAAAGAATTTGAGTGAAGGACATATGGTTGATGTATTGATGAAGGGGGTGGGGGGGGGGGGTATATTTTGAATCCTTCCAACACTGTGGCTGCAAAATAACGCCTTCTTTGTAAGCCTGACTATTATTGATGTCTAATTGTCTCTCCCGTCTGCATGATTAGTTTCAGGATCTGACCTCATCAATGAATATATTGGCCTGGGTAGTTGCAATAAACACAACATTTCATCATTTCTTCTAACCCTGTCTCATTGTGGATATTTGTAGATAACAGAGCTGAAATTGCTTTTTGTAAATCTTTTGATTATAACCTATTTTTCAGATTGTGCTAGAATTTGCCTTTTAGTGATTTAATTGTCCTTGACATTTAGCGCAGAACTAATACTGATGTGGAAAGTGTAGATGTTAAAAGTTGAGTCCCTTCCAGCTTGCTAGGAGGAATAAATATATCTATTTAAATTAATTCAGAAATGCAATGTGATCAGAAATGTAGTAAAGAAAGTGAAGAGTCTTGCTCTACATGTGTTTAGGCTAATCGGAAAGTGATTTACTGAAGCATAAGAAGGCCTAGGGTACTCGAGTATGCTCTGCCATTTGTTAAGATCTTGGCTGATCTGACTGCCCCCATGGTAAACTTTACTCAGTTGCTTATCAAAATCAATCTGCCTCAGCTTTAAAATTATTATACAATCCTGGTCACATCACAATTTGAGGGAAAGAAAATTCAAGGATAGCTGCCACCCTGCCACTGATGACAGGGAAAATATCACATTCATCTCCCTCTTTCGTAAATATGCAACCCATCCCTTTTAAACAGTGTCCCATTCTTAAAGTGGGCACATTCTTTTCACACTCAATACTTAAAGACGTTGTGCATGCGGCAGAATTCAGCAATGAACAAAGATTATTTTTGACCTTCGTAGGCACTGGTATAATTGAGCCTGATGGAAGCAAGTGGGACATCATACTGCTGAGATGAGGTTTTAAAGATCTCAGTGAACACTCCACCCTGTTGATCAGCACAGATCTTTAGTACTCAGCCAGGTACCCCCATCTGGGCTGGATGATTTCCATGGATTCACCCTACTGAAGGATGCTCTTATGTCGGCCTTAGGGATTGAAATCACAGGGTTATCAGGGGCTGTGGGAATTTGAGAAGGTTTTGATGGTTAAACCAGGGCAATAAACACTCCTCTGCCTGTATGTAATTAGGAGAAGGATAGAATTCCTGAAATGTGGTCTAGACATGGAAAGGTTATTGCTCAATCTTTTAATTGAGTCTGACTCCTTGTGACCTCATGGATCTTAGCATCCATCGGATTTTCATGGCAAGATATGGAAGTAGATTGCCAGACCTTTCTTCTGCACAGATGCTGCTGCCCAGTTTGGGACCCGGCTGGGTTTGAACTCAGGACTACCTGCCATGAAGACCAGTGCTGATGCCACTACACCACCAGCCAGCCCCATGGAAAGGGAGGCATTCCTAATTGTAGCAGAGCAGTGGTCTAGTGTGTTGGAACCCCTAGTGCTGCAGGTTATATGCTGATGATAATTGGACAGAGATTTCTTCAAAGAAGCCTGATTGAAGTCCCCGACTATCACTTGAAATGCATCAGGGCCATTTCTTGTTTGGTGACGGCAGCATTCAATATCTCGAGTGCCTGATTGATGTTGGCTTTTGGCGGTATGTAAACTGTGGTCGGGATCGCGGAAGAGAACTCTCTTAGTAAATAGTACAGTCAGCACTTAGATTTTAGATGTTCCAGGTTGGGGGAACTAGAGTGCATCAGCAACCAAGACCTCTGCATCAGTGCACCATAGGGAGTTATGAAACACCGACGCCCCACCTTTTGCCGACTCTGAATCAGCAGTTGGTCCAGCCTGTGTATTGAGCACCCCATGGGTCTGATCACCGAATCATCCTGTTCTGAGTGATCCATGTCTCTACGGAACACAGCCCAGCAATTCCTCATTTCCTTCTGATACAGCATTCTTGCTCTTAGGTGCTCAGTCTTGTTCTCCAGCACCTGTACATTTGTTAACAAGATACTGGGCGCAGGAGCTTTCACTACTTGGCATTTCAATCTGGCTCGGAGTCCACCCCTCTTCCATCTCTTCTGGCTATGGTGATGTACTGTCATCGGCTTAAAGGTGCCATACCTGCATGCTTCTGAGTCCTTCAGAAGATCGTGAAACCACTAGTTCATTAAGACATTTCAAAAAGTACGTTGCATGAAGGGAAATTACAGGCTGCAGACTGCAGTGTGAGCATAATTTAGAAGAGGTATATTTAGAAGTTTTGTCAGCAGATCGCAGCATGTCTCCGTGCTTCACCAGCATCATCTTGGCTTTGGCAAATTTCCAGCTTCTGCACATTTACCTCTGATCTCCCGAAATTCAAAATTGTTTCATGTCATTTCTCGTACGCAAATATAAGGAAAACACAATAATTGTTACAATCAGACCCTGTACAGCACAAAAAAACCCACAAAAGATAAAGAACACAATAATAATAAAATAAAACACACAATAAATATAGATAAGGCACATAAGATGGTTTATTTACATAGACTGACTTTATGTCAATAAAGTAACACTCACCTGTACATAAGGTGACTATCGGGAAATAATAAAGTAGTGGTGGAGCTTGTGTGTGGAAGCGACTATCAGTGTTACTGCTTGGGGTAATTCATTGTTTTTGAGACTGGTGGTTCTGATGTGGATGCTCTGTAGCCTCCTTCCTGATGGGCCTAAAAGTCCATGAGCACGGTGGGTGGGATCCTTTATGATGCTGCTGGCCCTTTGCCAGCATCTTTCTGTGTATATGTCCTTTATGGCAAGTGGGCTGCTGCCGCTGATGTGATCTGCAGTTTTGACTACCCATTGTGGAGTATTCCTGTCCACTGAAATGTGGTTTCCAGAACGAGCAGTGATGCAGTTTGTTAGGATGCTCTGTACTGTGCTTCTGTAGAATGATGTAAGCATGGAGCTGCAAAGTCCAGCTCTCTTCAGCCTCCTCAGAAAGCAAAGCCATCGGTGAGCTTTCTTGTCCGTGTAGGATGTGTTCTGGGACCATGGCATGTGTACTCCCAAGGGTTTGAAACTGCTTACAGTTTCCACTGCTCTGCCACTGATGTAAGGTGGAGTGTAAATGGTGTGAGTTCTCCTGAGGTTGACAACCACCTCTTTAATCTTGTGGAAGAGGTAGTTTCCCCGGCACCAGGCCTCAAGCTCTTCTGTCTCCTCTCTTTAGGTTGTCTCGTTGTTGGTGATGAGCCCCACCAGTGCTGTATCATTAGCAAAATTGACAATGTGATTGCTCGGGTGTTTAGCCATGACGTCCAGTACAGCAATGGTACAGGACTTCATGGCAAGTGTACAGCAATGGGCTCAGCACACAGCCCTGAGGAGCTGAGGATAATGGGGAAGGAAGAGCAGTTGTGCATCCTAATCATCTGATATCTGTTGGTTAGGAAGTCCAACACCCAGTTGCACCGTGGTGTATTTGGACCGAGGAGTAGGAGTTTGTTCACCATGGTCTGTGGGTCAACAGAGCTGAATGCAGAACTGACACCCAGGAGGCGCATTCTGACACAAGTGTCCTTGTTTTCTAGATGTGTCAGGGCCAAGTGAGTGCACCAGCTGTAGAGCAGTTCTGTTGCTAAGCATATTGGTGAGCGTCCAAAATGGCAGGAATGGAGTTTTTGATATGTGCCATTTTCAGCTGTTCAAAGCATTTAATGATGATTGACATCAGTAGTCATTTACTGTAGTTCTGAGGGCATCGAGTTCTTTGGTACAGGGATGATGGTAGCTGGTTTGAACCGTGTGGAACGGCAAGACAGATGAGTGAAGTATTGAAGACGTCAGTGAGCTGGTGAGCTGGTGTGCACACTCCGAGTACTCGGCCTGAGATGTTGTCTGGCGCTGCTGCCTTACAGGTGTTGACCCTCTGCAGGGAGATCGGTTCCTACAATGTCTCATCAATTTTAGACGCTTTGTTCAGAAAATAAGCATCAATTTTGAGTGTCTGATAATACCATCCATTTCCAACCCCCCTAATCCTTCTGCTGTCTGAGACTTGTCATACTGATCACCCATCTGGCGCTGGATGTTGAACAGTTTTCTTTTATGCAAGGCCTTAACAAGAATGTTTTGAAACAAAATTTGACAGCAAACCCAGAGGATATATTGATGTAGGTTATCAATAACTTTGCCAAAAAAGTAAGTTTAAAAACAAACATTTCAATGAATCTTAATTTAACAATGGGAATTTCAAATAACCTCAATTTCTCTTTTACCATCTGTCTGAGGTTGAACCAGACTATTCACAAACATAATCTTAAGGTGTGATTCTACTTACAGTGCCACATACGTTCCGCTCCCTTATATTGTTGGTCTTTTCCTCTTCATTTGCTCTTTTGTTGCAGAAACCATCTGTCTTTTTGCTATCTCTAGACTTGGCGTGTTCTTTTTTTCCCTCCGTAAACATCTGATGTAATATCCCATTCCTATCTTGCACCAAGAGCCATTCACCCTCTACAAATGAGTTCACTGACCTTCACAAACAAGAGAAAATCTCCAGATGCTGGAAATCCAAGCAGCACACACAAAATTCTGGAGGAACTCAGCAGGCCAGGCAGCATCGGTAGAAAAAGGCACAGTCGACTTTTCAGGCCAAAACTGGCAGGACTTGCCCGAAATGTCGACTGTGCTTTTGTCTATAGATGCTGCCTGGGCTGCTGAGTTCCTCCAGAATTTTGTGTATCTCACTGATCTTTATCAGCTTCGGATCCAGCAAGGCCTGGCTTTTAAAATTCCCACTGTGCCTTCAAATCTAATTACCTCATCACTCTGAGCTCAGTTAAGTTCCCGCATTGTTTAGTTGGGATTCTTCCACATTTAGCTTGTAAGCTCTGATCTGAACCATTGGCAGCTGTGTCTTCAGCTGCCTCACCATAAAACCTTTAAATTCTTATCCTGAACGTCTCCCTCTATATTGTTTTAAAATGCTCCCTAAACCTATCTCTTTGACGACCTTTGGGAATTTTCCACTGTCAGAGTGGATCAGACAGAGTCTAGCTTTCTGCACAAGCTTGATGATTGTTGCCCCAACCCATCTGGCCTAATGAAAGTTGGGTGAATTCTGGCCCAGAGGAAGCTCACACGAGAAGCAAGTTACAAGCTATGGCTGAGCTTCAGTCACCCTGTTCTTAGAATATATTGATGGTCTTTTGATAATTTGCTGCTGCTTAAAACCTTTCAACTGTCATTAGATTAATTATTCAAACAGATTGCAATAATTATTAAAAATTTAATGTTAATTTCAGACAAATTACTAGATCTTAAATAGCAATTTTAAGGAAGAAGCATAGCTTTTATCTATTCAAGGTCAGCCACTCCATTCAAAAGGATGTTTTGAGCTATCTGCTGTGTATGGCAGGCATAAACTGAGGGCTGGATGTGTAGTTATCGAACTCCTTGACAGAGGATATGCGGACTTTGTCCCAGACCTACTGTCTGATCACCTGATCTTCAATTTGCTGCTGATTTCTGCATTTCAATATTGGAGAAGAGCTAAATGACCATCTGTGAGTAACCAAATGATCTCACGGGAACTTGCCTCTTGCATAGTTTAATCCAATGTTTGGCAGATAAATTGGCATAATGGTTTTGAGAAATCACCTGGACATTTTATATTAAAATACACTGCTAAAGGCCATTCCTGGGTTCAGAGCACACAACTTATGGCTACCTCTATGTCTGACCAACCTCTATGAAGACCACAACTTTATCATCGTTTGGATGCCTCAGTACCCCAGACAGCTACGCTGGCTGGAGTCAGGACTTCATACTTTGACTCTTGGTAGGGTCACCCATGCCAAACAGGTCAAAGGGTAGAGGGAAGACTAAGTGTAGTCCACTGGTCGGGGGTTTAGATCAGAGTTAAAAACCCTGACTGGTCAATGAAAGCTGTTATGGAAACAGCAACGAAGAATCCCTGTACGTCTGTGTGCAATGGTATATGAGCAAGGACAGACAGAGATCGAGTACCTTGTAAACGTTCAAAGGTTCATTTTATTATCAAAATATGTATACAGAATACAAATCTTTTCTATAGATGGGGTGTGGTCTGCTGGGTTCCTCCAGCATTTTGTGTGTGTTGCTTGGATTTCCAGCATCTGCAGATCTTCTCTTGTCTGAGATGTGTCTTTTCCAGGTAGCCATGAAATACAGGTAAACCATAGAAATAGTTGAAAGAAAAGCTATCAACCCTCCCCACCGCACAAAAGGAAAAGGAAACAAAAACTCACAAACCCCAACTCCTCCCTTGTACAAAAACTAACCCATCGCCGACCCAGAAAACAGCAGCTGGAATATCAATCCCCAACCCCAACTCCCCTCCCTCACACAAAAATTTAATATATCCCCCCCCCCACACGGAGAAACAGCAACAAGAACTTCAAACCCCAAAGCCCCCTCTTACACAAAAAAACTAATATTTCACCCACATGGAGAAACAGCGACCAGAACATTCCACCCCAAGCCCCCAGCATGCCTACCAGCTACAAGAAAGAATGGGTGAAACAGGACAAAAAAACATAGAACTGAAAGAGGCCAATATGAACTACCATCCAATCCATAAATCCCAGAATTTTGATAACATCTCCAAGAGCATCGAGGGGCGCAATCGCTCAAACCCAGTGGAGCAACTCAAACCCAGTGGCCTCTTTATTGCTGTCCTAAGTGGCAGTAGGCATAACGGTCAGTAAGTAAGTAACTATGTATGGCCATCCTCCCATTATTGAATTCATAAGACTGACAAAGGGCAATACTAGTTTCCGCTTTTAGTAAGGGTTCTTTTTTTAATCAATATTGTGTGCTTTTGGTTCCATTCATTTACAATGCCGTGGAGGTGCAGTTACCAGGCAGAGAGATGATTCCTGTGTGCATTTTCTGACCTATTGACAAAACTTCTGCGTTTTTCTTTCCAAACACTCACATTACCTTCCACACTTTAAGGTATCTATTCGGGCTGGGTAGGAACTTGTCGCAAAGCCCTGCTTTCCACTATTGCTGCACAGGGAACCTGAACCTCAGGCACTCTGTCACTTGTAGCTCAGTAACAAGGGGAGCAAGTAGTTTGGACGCTCAGCATTGAAGTATGAAACTCAGGACTGCCCCTTACAAACTCAACGATCAGCTACAGCCATTGAGTTTTCTACCATAAAGAAATCTTTGCTTGCCCTGAACCTGTCGGTCTTCCGATGCAAGGAGTTGTCCACTACCGAGTGCTGTAGACACTCATGGTCCGACGCACAGGAGTGATGCAGTGTTCTGGTGCCGCTGCCGCAAAGGATGTATGCGGAAAGGCTGCAGCGTAAGGCACTCCTACCATTGGATACTGAAGGACTGAGCCTTATGTATTCACTTCTCAAATGTTTTACTACTGGAATGTTTGAGAATGATCTGTTGATGCGGTGTAAATATTATTACTGGTGGAAGGAAGTGCTTGGTAGCTGAAATGAAAATAATATCTTGCCCTGTTTGAATAACTATATATTTTATGAATAAAGTACATTGTACAGAATATTTTGGGAAAGTAAGAGAAATCGCTGTGCTGGCGAAACAAAGAGAGGGGAAAACAACAAATTCTATCACATCCAGAAGGAGACGATGAGAGAGACTAAAAGATCCATGTGATCTGTCAGTCTGCAAAGCAGGGGCTACCAGGTCCCAGCAATGACCCCCATGCATCATCCTGGTCAAAAGCTTAACATCTTAATGTTGAGTGGACACACTACTTGTTTTGACTCACCCAACACTGACCTCGCAGGTCGTGTCGCTGCACTCAGTCACTGGAGACTCTTTGCAGAATTTAAGACTCCAAGACCATAAAATACAGGAACAGAATTAGGCCATTTGGCCCATAGAGTTTGCTCTGCTATTTTATCATGGCTGATCCATTTTCTTCTCAGCCCCAGTCTCCTGCCATCTCCCCGTATCCCTTCATGCTCTGACCAATCAAGAACCTATTATCTCTGTTCTAAATGGATGTCCCCCTCTTCCGAGGCTGTGCCCTCTGGTCCTAGACTCCCCCACCATAGGAAACATCTTCTCCACATCCACTCTTTCGAGGCCTTTCACCATTCAGTGGGTTACAATGAGATTCCCCCTTCATTCTTCTGAATTCCAGTGAATGCAGTTCCAGAGCCATCAATTGGTCCTCATATGGTAATACTTTCATTCCTGGAATCATTCTCAAGAACCTCTTCTGGATCTTCTCCAATGTCAGCACATCCTGTCTTAGATAAGGAGCCCAACTCTGCTCACAATACTCTAAGTGAGGCCTTCCCAGTGCTTTATAAAGCCTCAACATTACAAGCTTGCTTTTCTATTCTACTGCTCTCAAAATGAATACTAACATTGTATTTACCTTCCCTATCACTGACTCAGTCTACAAATTAACCTTCAGGGAATCCTGCATGAAGAATCACAAATCCCTTTGCACCTTGGATTTTTGAATTTTCTCTCCATTTAGAAAATAGACTATGCTTTTCTTGCTTCTACCAGAGTGCATGACCATACACTTCCCAACACTGTATTCCATCTGCCACTTCTTTGTCCATTCTCCTAATCTAAGTCCTTCCGCTTATCTCTGCTTCTTCAGTCCTACCTGGCCCTCCATGATCTTTGTATTGTCCACAAATTTGGCCCCAAAGCCATCAATTTCTTCATCCAAATCATTGACATATACTGTAAAAAGAAGCAGTCCCAACGCAGACTCGTGCGGAACACCACTAGACACTGGAAGCCAACCAGAAAGGGCTCCTTTTAGTCCCACTCTTTGTCTCCTGCTCTATCCATGGTATCTTTCCTGTAACACCATGGGCTCTTAACTTGTTAAGCAGCCTCATGTGTGGCACCTTGTCAATGGCCTTCTGAAAATCTAAGTACACAACTTCCACCAATTCTCCTTTTTCTATCCTGCTTGATACTTCTTCAAAGAATTCGAACAGATTTGTCAGGCAAGATTTTCCCTTAAAAGAACCACGCTGTTTTGGTCTATTTTGTCATGTGCCTCCAAGTTACACAAAACTACATTCTTAACAATTGACTCCTGTATCATCCCAACCACTGAGGTCAGACTAAACAGCCTATAAATTCCTTTCTTCTTCCTTTCTTCCTTCTAGAAGACTGGAGTGACATTTGCAGTTTTCCAGTCCTCCGGAACTATGCCAGAATCTATTGATTTTTGAAAGATCATTACTAATGCCTCCACAAACTCTTCAGCCACCCTTTTCAGAAACCTGGGGTGTAGACCATTTAGTCCTGGTGATTTATCTATCTTCAGACTTTCAGTTTCCCAAACACTTTCTCCCTAATAATGTCAATGTCACTCCCTTCTGCCACTCCTGAACTTCCGGCATACTGCTAGTGCTTTCCACACTGAAGTTTGATGTAAAATACTTATTTAGTTCACCTGCCATTTCCTTTTCTTTCGTTACTACCTCCCCAGCATCTTTTTCCAGTGGTCTGACATCTGCTCTCACCTCTCTTTTATTCTTTATATATCTGAAGAAACTTTTGGTATCCTGTTTAATAGTATTGGCTAACTTGCCTCTGTATTCCATAATTTCCCTCCTCATGGCTTTTTTAGTTGCCTTCTGTTGGTTTTTAAAAGTTTCCCAATCCTATAACTTCCCTCTCATTTTTGCTCTATTATATGCACTCTCTTTTGCTTCTATGTTGGCTTTGAATTCCCTTGTCAGCCACGGCTGTGTCACCCTGCCTTTAGAATACTTCTTCTTCATTGGGATGCATCTATCCTGCACCCTCTGAATGGCTCCCAGAAACTCCAGCCATTGCTGCTCCAGTCATCACTGCTAGTGACCTGTCCAATCACCTTTGGCCAGCTCCTCTCAGATGCCTCTGAAATTCCCTTTACTCCACTGTTCTACTCATACATCTCACTTTAGCTTCTCCTTCTCAAATTACAGGGTGAATTCTATCACATTATGATTACCGCCTCTTAAGGGTTCCTTTACTTTAAACTCTCTAATCAATTCCAGTCATTGAACACCACCCAATCCAGATAGCTGATCCCCTAGTGGGCTCAACTTTGAGCTATTCTAAAAAGCCATCTTGTATGCTTTCTATAAATTCTCCTTTTGGGATCCAGTACCAACCTTATTTTACCCAATCTACCTACAAAATAAAATCACCCATGACTGTTGTGACATTGCCCCTTTGATATGCCTTTTCTATCTCCTGTTGTAATTTGTATCCCACATCCTGGCTACTGTTCAGAGGCCTGTAAATAAGTCCCACCAGGGTCTTTTTATCCTTGCAGTTTCTTAATGCTACCCACAAGGATTCTACACCTTCCAATCCTATGTCACCACTTTCTAAGCCTTTGATTTGCCAACAGAGCAACCCCACCCCCTCAGCCTACCTGTCTGATCTTTTGATAATGTGTACCTTGGATGTTAGCTCACAGCTATAAGTTTCCCTGAACCACAACTCAGTGATGCCGATAACGTCATACCTGCCTATCTCTTAACCATGCTACAAGTTCATGGACTTTATTCTGTATACTGCGTGTATTCAACTATAACACCTTCAGTCCTGTATTCGTCACCCTTTTTGATTTTGTCCCCCTTTTATATTGCAACTCATCCTGCTGACTGCAATTTTGCCCTATCATCAACCTGCCCTTGCTAGCAGTCTCATTACACTACCTCTGTTTGTAAAACAACTGCTCCATCCTCAGCCCTAACACTACACACCGCATTGACTTGTATACCAGCTGCCCCATCCTCAGCCCTGTCATCCAGTGCCCATCACCCTGCCAAATTAGTTTAAACCGTCCCAAATAGCTCCAGCAGATCTGCCTGCAAGGATATTGGCCCCCTCAGGTTTAGATGTAACCTATCCCTTTTTACATATTGTACCTTCCCCAGAAATGATCCCAATAATTCACAAATCTGAACCCCTGCCCGCTGCGCCCTGCACCAGTTCCTCAGTCATACATTTATCTGCCATATCCTCCTATTCTGACCCTCACTGGCAGGCGGCACAGGCAGCAATCCGGAGATTACTACCCTGATGGTCCTGCTCTTCAGCTTTCTACGTAGTTCCCTAAAATCTCCCTTCAGGACCTTCTCACCTTTCCTACCTATGTCATTGGTGCCAATATGCACCAAGACTTCTGGCTGCTAATGGCTCCCCTTTGGAATGCTGTGGACCTGATCTGAGACATCCCTGAACCCGGCACCTAGGAAGCAACATACCATCCAGGGTGTCTCTATTGCGTCCACAGAATCTCGTTCCTGTTCCTCTAACTATGGAAACTCCGATCAGTACTGCAGACCTTTTCATCTCTCTTCACTTCTGAGCCACAGTACCAGACTCAGTGCCAGAGACCCGGTCGCTGTGCCACTGCTCCCTCAACAGTGTCCTAAGCGGTATATTCATTACTGAGGGGTACTCTGTACTGGCGGCCTATTTCCCTTCCTTCTGCTGACAGTCACCTGCCTCCTGCAACCTAGGGGTGGATACCTCCCTGCAGCTCCTATCTATCACTTCCTCAGTCTATCGTATGAAACAAAGGTCATCGAGCTCCAGCTCCAGTTCCAGGAGAGCAGCAAAGAGGGAAAGTGGGTGTTGTGGCCAAGTTCACCACACAGCAATGTGATCGATAGTACAGCTTTGAGAGGTTGGTCATGACTAGACTGAACTCCTGCCTCAGCAAGGACCTGGACCCACTGCAATTTGCCTATCGCCACAATAGACACAATCTCAATGGTTCTTCACATGGCTTTAGACCACCTGGACAATACAAACACCTATGTCAGGATGCTGTTCATCGACTATTTAACACTATCGTTCCCACAATCCTGATTGATAAGTTACAGAACCTGGGCCTCTGTACCTCCCTCTGCAACTGGACCCTTGACTCCCTAACTGGAAGACCACAGTCTGTGTGGATTGGTGATAATATCTCCTCCTCACTGACGATCAACACTGATGTACCTCAGGGGTGTGTGCTTAGCCCACTGCTCTACTCTGTCTATACCCACGACTGTGTGGCTAGGCATAGCTCAAATACCATCTATAAATTTGTTGATGATACAACCATTGTTGGTCAGGCCTCAGATGGAGACGAGAAGGGCGTACAGGAGTGAGATATGCCAACTAGTGGAGTGGAGTCGCAGCAACAACCTGGCACTCAACGTCAGTAAGACAAAAGAGCTGATTGTGGACTTCAGGAAGGGAACACATACCAATCCTCATAGAGGGATCAGAAGTGGAGAGAGTGAGCAGCTTCAAGTACCTGGGTGTCAAGATCTCTGAGGACCTAATCTGGTCCCAACATATCAACATATAAAGAAGGCAAGACAACGACTATATTTTATTAGGAGTTTGAAGAGATGTCAACGAATACAATCAAAAACTTCAATAGATGTACTGTGGAGAGCATTCTGACAGGCTGTATTACTGTGTGGTATGGTTGGGGGAGGGCTACAGCACAGGACCAAAAGAAGTTGCAAAGGATCGTAAATTTAGTCGGCTCCATCTTGGGTACTAGCCTACGAAATACCCAGTACATCTTCAAGGAGCGGTGTCTCAGAAAGGCAGCGTCCATTAGTAAGGACCTCCAGCACCCAGGGCATGCCTTTTTCTCATTGTTACCATCAGGTAGGAGGTACAGAAGCCTGAAGGCACACACTCAGTGATTCAGGAACAGCTTCTTCCCCTCTGCAGTCCGATTCCTAAATGGACGTGAACCCATGAACACTACCTCACGTTTTAAGTATATATTATTTCTGTTTTTGCATGATTTTTAATCTATTCAATATACATATACTGTAATTTATTTATTTATTTTTCTTCTCTATTATGTATTGCATTGAACTGATTGCATTGCATTGCTGCTAAGTTAACAAATTTCACAGCACATGCCGGTGATAATAAACCTGATTCTGATTCTGTATGGATAGTAATCCCTTTTAGCCCTGATTCTATTGGTGCATTCGTTCCTTGAACATAGCCTAGAGTATAAATCTGTTACCGTTATCAATGTCTTTTACAGAATCGTTGACATGAAATTTAATTTTACCATGTGGCTAACTTCCCCTTCCAGGTAGACGTGGATAACGCAAAGCTAAATTGGAGAATATGATAAGGAAGTGGAATAAACCCCGTTCTTTGATTGTGATATTCGGAGTAATGACAGGCTGTAAACTGAAATTTTGTATCTGGACACAAAAACACAGGCAGCAACTAAAAAGCTTTGTAATCTAGGCAGAAAAGTCACTCGCTAAGGCTGAAACATTCTAAGAACTTTAGAAACTCATTTGCAGCCATAAAAGAGAATAAATTACATTCATTATTAGAAGGAAATGAGGATCAAATCGATCATTCAGTTTTGCTACTCCTCTTCAGATTGCAACCATTTTGTGAACCTGCCTTATTTTTCACAGTCACAGCTACTACCCGTACATAGTGAATGATTTGCATTACAGCAATATGAAGTGCAAATCTTTTAAAGGATATGTAAATTGACTTGATTCATATTCATTAATACTTCAAAGAAATGTCTTTGAACTGTAAGATAATAGAACTATGGAGGTTTACAGAACAGAGCAGATTGTTTGGCCCAATTGTGTGCGTATCTTTGCACTCAGGCTTTCCATAACCTTGGATATCAACTTGCTTCATTTATTTATCCAATTTCTCTTTAAAAGATTAAATAGTCTCTGCCTCAACCATTGGTAAAGTATTTCATGATTCAACAGCTTTCTGCATAAGCAAGGGAAATTCTGCTAATCTCCTTCTTACTGCTTAAAGTAGACTGAAGACCCTTTGTCCCTGATCTCCTATCAGAGGAAATGGACGTGGATTTTTCACTTCATTTCCATGGTTCTAATTCAATATAGTCTCCTCTTTTCTGTGCAATCACACACAAGTAAAACTTCATCCTTAATGGATTCTAGTTTATGACTGCCATTTTTGCACATTAATTTGTTAATGTACTTACACCAAGGTATAAAGTACATAACGAATAACATAACAAGCACCTTCATATTTATTGATTGAGTTCATTGGTTATTCTGGTATAATTCTAGGCATGTGCAAAACCACAATTTATAGACATCCATATTTATCTGTTTAGAGATACAGCATGGTAATAGGCCCTTCCAGCCCAAACAGCCTGTGCCAATTAACCTACTAACCCATACATCTTTGGAATATGGGAGGAAACCCACACGGTCAAGGTAAGAATGTACAAACTCCTTACAGTCAGCAGTAAAGTTAAACCTGGGTCGTTCTGTGGTGCTGTACTATGCCGCTCCACTGTAAACATTGAAAATAATCGAAAGTAGTTCTGGTTTATTTGTTATTAGAAAAATGAGGACTTTCTGATTGCAAGACTTTAGTTTAAAGCTGATTGGGTGCAGAAGCTTCCAAAAGCACTAATGCTTACTGCAAAGTTGTCACATTGGAATGCAACAGAAGGACAACATAGTTCCTGTTTCTCCCCCATTCAGGTCAACTGGGAGTAATTCAAGACCAGTGGGAGCTCCCTCAAATAAGTGAAATGCTTTCATTCTCTGTTCAGCTGGAATATGATGCCAGTGGCCATAACTCACAAATCAATACCACATATGACGGGAATTGCCAGAGATTTGTGCAATTTCTTTACTTTAATTACTGTTGGGTGTGAGCATGGCCACTATCTATCGTTCTTTATATTTTGCTATTACAAAAGCAGGTGATGGGGAAGACTGGCTTGCTAAATACTTTAAACTGTGGTTGTTTTTATGGTGTTTGCGAATCTGATTACAAGTGGATATAGAATGTTATATAGAAATGGTGGTGGAGGTCAAATCAGATGGCAATCAGTAGTGGATAATAGTAGTGGTAAATTTAATCATATTTAGGGATAAATGATGGGAACTAAGGTGAGATTATATTTGGGAGTTCAAATCACTTAGGTTGGGGTGTGAGCAGACAGCAGTCAATGGGGTAGTGATTTTAGGAAGAATGGTGGTCATTGGAAGCAGTCTGAGGTCACTGGTGGGATCCAGCAGTAAATTTGGGTGGGGCGGAGTGGAAGATTACCTGGTCCCTCAACACCACCTCTTTAGTCAAGAAAGCACAACAGCGTGTCGACTTCCTGAGGAGATTGAGACTAGCGAGGCTCCCCCCTCCCCCCATTCTAACCCAATATTCCAGGAGCATCACTGAGTGTCCTGATCAGCTGCATCACCATCTGGTATGGGAATTGCAAGGCATCTGAGCAAAAGACCCTCAAAAGACTGATGAGATGATCATCGGGTCTCTTTTTCATCCATCCAAGATATTTATCAAGAGTGTTATGTATGCAGGGCTCTTAGCATTGTCAATGATCCCTCCAATCCGTCCAACAATCTCTTTAACCCCTACTATCAGGCAGGAGGTACCATAGCATAAGGACAAGGACTGTAAAAATGGGAAACAACTTCTTCCCCCAGGCTGTGAGACTACTGAACTCCATGACACCACCCAGGTCTCACCATGTATGAAATGGCAGTAACCTTATACTATTTACTTTTTAACTTGTTTCATAAAGGCACCTTATTATTTGTTATTTTATTTGTGGTAATATTACTTTTATGTGTTCTGAGTGTGAATTATATGTACTGTGTTGTGCACCTTGCTCCAGAGGAACATTATTTTGTTTGGAGGTATACATATATACGTTGAATGACAATAAAATTGAACTTGAACTTGAGATTAGTCGAGAAGCATGAGCAAGAGGGTTGGGCAGGTACATGAGTGGTGGTGTCAGTGATTTGTTTATTATAGTCATGTATTGAGATTCAGTGAAAAGCTCTTGTAGACAGATCATTCCACGCATGTACATTGAGGTTGTGCAAAAGGCAAAGGAACAGTACAGAATATTGGTCTGTGGTGCAGAGAAAGTGCAATGGAGGTAGACAAATGAAGTGCAAGGGTTGTGACAAGATAGACTGAGAAATCACGAGTTCCTCTGTACCATATTAACAAGTCTATTCAAGAGTCTTAGAATAGTGGGATAGAAGTTGTCGTTGAGCTTGATATTATGTGTTCTCAAGTTTCTGTACCTTTTGCACAATGGGAGGAGAAAAGAGAGACTGACTGGGGCGGAAGAGGTCCCTGATCATGTTGGCTGTTTTCCTGAGGCAGCGGGCAATGTAAACAGAGTCAATGAAGGAGATGCTGCTTTTTGTGACAGACTGGGCTACTTTCACAACTCGCTACAATTTCTGGTGGTCCTGGGAAGATTGAGGCAAGTGCGTTGAGAGGAACATGAGTGTTGGTGCAAGTGTCTGAGGTCATGGAGTTCTGACTACTGTCAGATGTATCAGTATTACAGTGGAGTAAAGGGAATTATAGAGACATGAGAGAGGAGTTGGACAGAATTGATTGGAGAAGAACACTGGCAGGGATGACGGCAGAGCAGTGAGGGCTGGAATTTCAGGAAGCAATTCGGAAGGCACAGGATATATACATCTCAAAGAGGAAGAAGTATTCTAAAGGAAAGATGACACAACCGTGGTTAACAAGAGAAGTCAAAGCCAACATAAAAGCCAAAGAGAGGGCATATAATAGAGCAAAAATTAGTGGGAAGTTAGAGGATTGGGAAGTTTTTAAAAACCACACAAGGCAACTAAAATAGTCAATAAGAAGGTGAAGATGAAATACAAAAGTAAGCTAGCCAATAATATTAAAGAGGATACCAAAAGTTTCTTCAGATACATAAATTGTAAAAGAAAGGCAAGAGTGGATATTGGACCACTGGAAAATGCTGCTGGAGAGGTAGTAATGGGGGACAACAAAATGGCACACAAACTGAATAAGTAATTTACATTAGTCTTCCATGTGGAAGGGACTAGTGGTATGGTGGCATTTACAGCTGTCAAGGGGCATGAAGTGTGTGAAGTTACCATAACTAGAAAGAAGGTTCTTGGGAAACTGAAAGGTCTTAAGGTGGATAAATCACCTGGACCAGATGGTGTACACCCCAGAATTCTGAAAGTGGTGGCTGAAGAGAATGTGGAGGCATTAGTAATAATCTTTCAAGAATCACTAGATTCTGGAATAGTTTCAGAGATGGAAAATTGCAAGTGTCACTCCACTCCTTAAGAAGGGAGAGAGACAGAAGAAAGAAATTATAGGCCAGTTAGTGTGACCTCAGTGGTTGGAGTTGATGACTAAGGATGAGGTCTCAGGGTATTTGGAGCCACATGATAAAATAGGCAGTAGTCAGCATGGTTTCCTCACTGGAAAATCCTTCCTGACAAATCTGTTGAAATTCTTTGAAGATATAACATGCAGGATAAACAAAGGAGAATCAGTTGGTGTTGTCTACTTGGATTTTCAGAAGGCCTTTGACAAGGTGCCATACATGAGGCTGCTTAACAAGCTACAAGCCCATGGTATTACAGGAAAGATTCTAGCATGGATAAAGCAGTGACTGATTGGCAGGTGGCAAAGAATGGGGAATAAAGGGAGCTTTTTCTGGCTGGCTGCTGGCGACTAGCGGTGGTCCACAGGCACCTGTGTTGGGACTGATTCTTTTTACATTGTATGTCAATGATTTGAATGATGGAATTGATGGCTTTGTTGCAAAGTTTACAAATGATATGAAGATGGTTGAAGGGGAAGACAGTTCAGAGGAAGTAGAGAGGCTACAGAAGGACTTAAACAGATTAGGAGAATGAGAAAAACAAATGGCAGATGGAATACAGTGTCGGGAAGTGTATGGTCATGCACTTTGGTAGAAGAAATTAAAGGGTTGACTATTTTCTAAATGGAGAGAAAATACAAAAAACTGAGGTGCAAAGGGACTTGGGGAGTCCTTGTCCAGATTCTCTAAAGGTTAATTTGCAGTTTGTGTCTGTAGTAAGGAAGGCAAATGCAATGTTAGCATTCATTTCAAGAGGACTAGAATATAAGAGCAAGGATGTAAATTTGAAACTTTATAAAGCATTGGTGAGGCCTCACTTGGGAGTATCGTGAGCAGGTTTGGGTGCCTTATCTTAGAAAGGATATGCTGAAACAGGACAGGGTTCAAAGGAAGTTCACGAAAATGATTCTAGGATTGAGTGGCTTGTTGTATAAACAGCGTTTGATGGCTCTGGGCTGTATTCACCCTAGAATCCAGAAGAATGAGGGTGACCTCATTGAAACCTATCGAATGGTGAAAGGTCTTGATAGAGTGAATGTGGAGGGGATGTTTCCTATGGTGGGAGAGTCTAGGACCAGAGGACACAGCCTGAGAAAAGAGGTGTGTCCTTTTAGAACAGAGATGATGAGGAATTTCTTTAGCCAGAGAGTGGTGAATCTGTGGAATTTTTTTTTTGCCACAGGCAGTTGTGGAGACCAAGTCTTCATGCATATTTACAGCGGAGGTTGATCTATTCTTGATTGGTCAGGACATGAAGGGATACGGAGAGAAGGCAGGATATTGGGGCTGAGAGGAAAATTGTATTAGCCATGATGAAATGGCGGAGCAGACTTGATGTGCCAAATGGCCTAATTCTGCTGCTCTATCTTATGGTCTAAGAGTGAGGTTACAGGGTGAGGTGTGCTGCTGGGTCTGGAAAATAGATTTGTGCCTGGCCCACAAAAATGTCATAAAGGCAAGTACTTAATAGATTTAGCTGTTCTGCCCCCGCTCCCTGTTGGCTTTCACAAGTCTGAGAAATTGTCATCAATAGTATGAAAAACTATTCCAAATGTTAACTGCATTTATTGATTCTTTAAGGTTTCCTTCCAGGTCTCCCTATCTCATTTTGGAAAAATATTGCCAGTTATTCTTTGTTGCTGGGTCTAAATCCTCTGAACACCCCTGTGGAAGTACCTTAACAAGAAGGATTGTAATGGTTCTAAAAGTTTCTCCCTACCAACATCTCAAGTAGGTGAAAAATAGCTAATATACGCTGTCCTTCCAGTGATGCCAAGATCAAATAAAGTTACAGCTTGCACAAAAGCCAAACAGTGCAAAGATGGCAGGTTTTCTTCTCCGAAAGACATCAAATATTTTACACATTAAACAGTCATAAAAGAAGACAAGGCCCAGTTTAATAGGAGTGGAACAAATTTGAAGCGCTGCACGGTCTAATCCAGCTTTTCTTTTCTTATTTTCTATTTAATTAATGGAACTAAAATTCTCTAATTTTTTTGATGTGATCTGAACTCTACCATAAGGTGCCATATCTCTGGGTTATTAACCAAGCAACATAATGACATTATTATCAATACTCCATCATGCACAAATGCCCAGGATTCAAGACAATGCTCCCAGATGGCTGATTGTCATCTGACAACTCTTCAGATTTTACTGTAGTTTATCAAATGAGTGGGGCAACAGGGATTTCAGAAAGAAACTTGTATTCCACAATCTGAATGTCTGCACATTTACATCTGAATTTCAAGCAACACACATAAAAGTTGCTGGTGAACGCAGCAGGCCAGGCAGCATCTCTAGGAAGAGGTACAGTCGACATTTCTGGCCGAGACCCTTCGTCAGGACTAACTGAAAGAAGAGCTAGTAAGAGATTTGAAAGTGGGAGGGGGAAGAGGAGATCCAAAATGATAGGAGAAGACAGGAGGGGGAGGGATGGAGCCAAGAGCTGGACAGTTGATTGGCAAAAGGGATAGGAGAGGATCATGGGACGGGAGGCCTAGGGAGGAAGAAAGGCACCCCTACAACATCTGAATTTAGTTTTATTTGTGCGCATGTACCAACTGAAGCTTTAATGTCACAACTGGACAAATCATTTTAAAGCCTGCAGCTTGATTTCTGATAGAACCCAGCATCCAACACACAAAAGTTCCCAGGCAATCATGGCTGCACCTACACTGTTGTCAGAGTGCAAGTCATATAGTGGGCAGCAATCATTATGGCACAAACATGAGGAATTCTGCAGATGCTGGAAACCCAAAGCAACACACACAAAAATGCTGGAGCGACTCAGTAGGTCAGGCAGCATCTCTGGAAAGGAATATACAGCTGACGTTTTGGGCTGTGACCCTTCTTCAGGACTGGATTGCAAGGGGGAAGACAACAGAATAAAAAGGTTGGAGGGGGAGGAGAAGGATCTCAGCTGGAAAGTGATAGGTGAAATGGACCAGAGTGGAAGTTAGAGTTCCATGAAATTGATGAGCTCAGTTGTCAATGTAGCAGAGAAAGATTTGGGGAGCGTTGCCGGGGAAGGCTTGGAACATGGACTATTTAACGTAGCCAATGAAAAGGCAGGCATAGCTGGAGCCCAGGGCTACCCCTCGAGTCTGGACTATGGGGGAAGAAATCATTGTGGCACATTGTTGCGGGAAGCACCATTCTGATGTGGCTTCATGTCATGCAGGTTGTAAGATGCTTTAATAATTTCATTTGAATGCATTGAAAGCATCTCCTGGCAGTCCTTTTGTCTCAGCATGTGGATATGACTTGATGGATGAGTGTGAACTCTATTACTAGCAATGGTTTGGGGCATTATTATCAGTGTTTTGGGCTTGTCACAAGCAATTGGGTTCCCCTCAGATTGGTTCACTCGTCTTGATTTCTGGCAGTATCAGACGCTTTACTAGATTTTTTTTCACATAATGCTCAACTGAAAGTATATTGATCCTATCCTGGCAGAGATAGCTGCAGCCTTAATGTGCTGTCTAGAGGTATGAAACCTCTCATTAGCAGGTTTTCCTCCTGCTCAGCTGATAAGCTCTCATAAGGAACACAGCAGGCTGGCGATGGTTTAATGCTTGTGAGCTTTGGGACTGCCCTTCCAAATAACCGACAGAGGGAGGGAAATCTATGCTGCACTGTGCTTCATGCTGACTTTGATGGGCTCTTCATCTCCTATTCCACTTCTGTTTCATCTGACTCCTTAATTCCTGATCATAGATCTATTTTTCTCCTTTAGATACAAAAGCGTTTTCTCTTTCTGTTTGAAAATAATTGTGTTCTATTTAATCTTCTTACTTTAATTTCATTTCCGTTGCCCATGTTTCTACTTTTGTAAGAATGATTACTTATGTGATGCTCTAGATATCCTCAATTTATCTCAATTGCCTCTTCACTGAAGATCGGGTGCATGTGACTAAGCTACTTAATTACTACATAATTGAATATATTTTCTAGCTGTGGAATTTTGTTACCAGAACAGAGGATAGATTTACAAAGACATGATTTGTGTCCCACAAGTGAGCTGGCCTGATAACTCACAAGCAACAACAGATAGAGTCTTCATTATGTATGCTGTTTGTACTCCATGTTAAAAATTAATTAGGCAAGTGGTAAGGAAAGAGGTTTAATGGTGCACTACAATCCTTTGTGAAATGTTTCCAATGCAGCTTGAGGCAATGAGTGGCAATTAGATTTCTGAATTTCAGGTTTAGTTTTCTGCTCTTGTTATGTGTATCTTGAGAGATGAAACATCTGCAAAGAGAAAGTAAAATACTGTAGATGCTGGGAATCTGAAATTAAAAAAAAAGAAAATGTTACATATGTTCAGCATGTCAGGCCCTGTGCAGATGTTTAATGTTTCTGGTACGACCATTCAAAATAATCTAAATGGCAAAGCCAAATGGAGAAACTTTTAAAAAGGTGACACGTATAAAATGTTCAGCTTTTTGTTTTTTTTTCCACATTTTCTGAATGTGCTCCCAACCGAGTTCCTTTCCTGGATCAACCTATACTGTCCTTTCTTCCACTGATTCTGATCTATTGGCTGCATTTTAACCAAAACAGCTTTCAACCTGCTGGAGCAATACACACAAAATGCTGGACGAGCTCAGCAGACCAGGTAGCATCTATGGAAAAAAGTAAACAGTCGATGATTCGGGCCAAGACCCTTCATCAGGACTGGAGAAAAAAAATGAGAGGTCAGAGTGAGAAAGTGGGAGGAGGAGAGAAAGAAGTACAAGGTGGTAGGTGATATGTGAAACCAGGAGAGGGGGAGGAGGTGAAGTAAAGAGCTGGAATTTGATTGGTTAAAGAGATAAAGGGTTGGAGAAGGGGGAATCTGATAGAAGAGGACACAAATGGAAGAAAGGGGGAGGAGCACCTGAGGGAGATGATGAGCATGTAAGGAGATAAGGTGAGAGAGGGAAACAAGAATGGGGAATGACGAAGGACAGATGGGAGGCAATTACTGGAAGTTCAAGAAATCAATGTTCATGCCACCAGTTTGGAGGCTACCCAGACGGAATATGAAGTGTTGCTCCTCCAGCTTGAGTGTGGCCTCATCAGGGCTGTACAGAGGCCGTAGACTAACATGTTGGAATGGGAATGGGAAGTAGAATTGACATGGGTGGCCACCCGGAGATCCGGCTTTTTCTGGTAGGTGCTTGATGAATCGGTCTCCCAATCTATGTCGTGTCTCACCAATACACAGGAGGCCACACTGGGAGCACTGAATGCAGTAGACAACCCCAACAGACTCATAGGTGAAGTTCCACCTCACCTGGAAGGGCTGTTCAGGGCCCCGAATGGTAGTGAGGGAGGAGGTGTACGGGCAGGTGTGGCACTTGTTCTGCTAGCAAAGCTAAGTACCAGGAGGGATATCAGTAAAGAGAGACAAGTGGACAAAGGAGTATCAGTGGGCTGGGATGAGGGACTCGTAAATCTGCTGTGAGAACTTGCTATCTGTGAAGAGTATGCTAGTCACCCTACAACTGCTGCATTATTCCCACGTTTTAAACCCTGGTAACAACAGTTACAATATGTGCACTCATTTGCATTGGGCTTACAGTCCTTTAATGCCTTAGTATGTATTTAGAGACAACATATTTAACATACCTACAAATGCACATAGGTTTCTTGGCAGAAATCTTCCATTGTACCATATCGGCAGATAAGGTTCACTTAATAATAGCCTGGCATTACTAAGCTTGCTCCAAAACCTTTCTTTCCCAATGTCACATTTGCAGATAGATCACAGAGGAAGTGTGTTGTATAGCAGACTGGAAGGACAAAATGAATAGTAGTGGAGATGTGGTAAACTGAGAGGTGCCAGTTAGGAGGGAAAATCTGAATCTTGTTCTGCAGCATTTTAATAAATTGGTACTCAAACCTGTCCAGGTACTAGATATCCAAAGAGGCACATTTTTCCTCGTCACTTCTAATTAGATTTTCTTTAAATTTAAGATGACACTGCCAGTTCTGGTACTTGTTAGTCTGAGGAAACAGCTCAACTTCAACTCTCTGCACTCTCCTTGAATCTGAGAAATTTCAGGAAGGTTTCTCATTCATAAAAGTCTGATTAACATAGGGGTATCTCAATATTTCCAGTATTTATTCTGATGATTACTATTGCTACAATCCTTCTGGGGCAGAGAACAAAACAGCTTGTGGTCTTTTGCATTTGAAACAAAGTTTTTTTAAATTACTTCAAATTTGCCTATCTAATTGCTTGCTGTGCATGCATGTTATGTTTATACAAGGAAATCCAAATCTGTTTGAAGTGAAGAAGCACGATGGTCAGCAGGTTCCCAAGGAGTAGTATTCCACAGACCAAGTGCTGGTATATCTCCTTGAATGGTTGGCGTGAGCCAGGGGTCTGTTTCCATGCTCTATTAACACTTGAGGTCAGGCAGCGTTTGTGGAGAGAACAATTAAGTTAACTTCTTGCATTGATGACCATCAGCCTGTTCCGAAACAGCCATGTTGAAGTAGGATACCAGAGTGTTTGAGGTTTGCTTCAGTATCGTATCATGATTATAATCATTTACCTCTCACCTGACCCCTTACCACTCCAGACAACTATCAGGGGGCACTTACAATGACTTGCATCTCCAAACTACTATGCTGACTGACCAACCTGACCTTAATCCTTATGCCTTACCATTGGCATCAACTTCCAAGTTGTTGGCAGCTATGGAGTTGTGATATTGTAAACAAAATAAGCAAAAAGATCAGCACTTATATACTGCTTTAGCAAAGGACAATGGAAATTTGAAAGCTGGGTATAGAAGCCACCACATTTCACAAGTTTCCCTCTCTTAGTGGCCAAAGCAAGTATAGGTTTCTCTCTCCTCCATCTTTCAGCCCGCTTGCTTCCACACTCAATGGTTCATCCTCTAATTCCTGCCACTGGGAACACAATTCCAACACCAGATGCACATTCCTCTCTTCTTTTGGCATTCTGAAGGGAGTGCTCCATCCTAGAATTAATCCCCCTGTCACAGGAACACTTCCTTCATCTTGTTCATTCCCACCATCTGTGGTTCCAAGAATTTTTCAGATGAAGCTGTGAATCGCTTGCATTTCTTCCAATTTAGTACAGTACATTTGGTGATCTCTTCTACACTTGAGAAACCAGACACAGATTAGGTTTTGATTTCCCAGAACATCTTGGTTCAGTACACTAAAACGTCTCTGGGATTCTAATCAGCCTTCAGAATAATTCTTCAATTCCACTATGACCTCTGTCTTTAGCTGCCAATCCTCTTCCAGTCTTCTGCTGTTTGTGTCAGAACTGATCTGGCCTTTGTCTTGCTCTTGTTTACCAGGACAGAAAGCATGACAGCACACGGACAGCCTTGGAGTGTATCTAATAGACATTCCCTCTGTTCTTTCTACCCTCCCTCCTCTTTGCAACTGGAAGCACACTTCTCCAGTTGTTAATAACTCTACTCCCTCTCCACAGATGTTGCTGTTGTGTACTTCCAGCATAGCCTGTTTTAATTTCAGCTCAAAATGATGCTAGCTCTGTATCATGACACTAAAATTTCACTAGTCCATCTTCTTACTGACCCAAGATAGCTACTCTGACCCAGGTCAGTATTCTGGTATTCCACCTCTGGTGCCTGCATTTTGAAAGATGGTACAAAAATTAACCACAGTGAAATGTAGGTATGAAGCAATAATCAGAGTGGCATGCAAAAGTTTTGGGCACCCCTGGTCAAAATTTCTGTTACTGTGAATAGTTAAGTGACTGGAGATGAACTGATCTCCAAAAGTCATAAGGTTAAAGATGAAACATTCTTTTCAACATTTTAAGCAAGATTAGTGTACTATTTTTGTTTTGTACAATTGTAGAGTGATAAAAAGGAAAGGAGCACCATGCAAAAGTTTGGGCACCCCAAGAGATTTGAGCTCTCAGATAACTTTTACCAAGGTCTCAGACCTTAAGTAGCTTGTTAGGGATATGGCTTGTTCACAATCATTGTTAGGAAAGGCCAGGTGATACAAATTTCAAAGCTTTATAAATACCCTGACTCCACAAACCTTGTCCCAACAATCAGCAGCCATGAGCTCCTCTAAGCAGCTGCCTAGCACTCTGAAAATTGAAATAAATGATGCCCACAAAGCAGAAGGCAATAAGAAGATAGCAAAGTGTTTTCAGGTAGCCGTTTCCTCAGTTTGTAATGTAATTAAGAAATGGCAGTTAACAGGAACAGTGGAGGTCAAGTTGAGGTCTGGAAGACCAAGAAAGCTTTCCCAGAGAACTGCTGGTAGGATTGCTAGAAAGGCAAAACAAAACTCCCATTTGACCACAAAAGACCTTCAGGAAGATTTAGCAGACTCTGGAGTGGTGGTGCACTGTTCTACTGTGCAGTGACACCTGCACAAATATGACCTTCATGGAAGAGTCATCAGAAGAAAACCTTTCTTGCCTCCTCACCACAAAATTCAGCGTCAGAAGTTTGCAAAGGAACATCTAAACAAGCCTGATGCATTTTGGAAACAAGTCCTGTAGACTGATGAAGTTAAAATAGAACTTTTTGGCTGCAATGAGCAAAGGTATGTTTGGAGAAAAAAGGGTGCAGAATTTCATGTAAAGAACACCTCTCCAACTGTTAAGCACGGGGGTGGATCGATCATGCTTTGAGCTTGTGTTGCAGCCAGTGGCATGGGGAACATTTCACTGGTAGAGGGAAGAATGAATTCAATTAAATACCAGCAAATTTTGGAAGCAAACATCACATCATCTGTAAAAAAAGCTGAAGATGAAGAGGATGGCTTCTACAACAGGATAATGATCCTAAACACACCTCAAAATCCACAATGGACTACCTCAAGAGGTGCAAGCTGAAGGTTTTACCATGGCCCTCGCAGTCCCCCGACCTAAACATCATCAAAAATCTGTGGATAGACCTCAAAAGAGCAGTGCATACAAGACGGCCCAAGAATCTCACAGAACTAGAAGCCTTTTGCAAGGAAGAATGGGCAAAAATCCCCCGAACAAGAATTGAAAGACTCTTAGCTGGCTACAGAAAGCATTTACAAGCTGTGATACTTGCCAAAGTGGGTGTTATTAAGTACTGACCATGTAGGGTGCCCAAACTTTTGCTTTGGGCCCTTATACTTTTTAGTTATTTTGAAACTGTAAGAGATGGAAATAAAAAAAAGTAATCTTGCTTAAAATGTTAAAGAAATGTGTCATCTTTAACTTCATGCCTTTTGGAAATCAGGTCATCTTTTACTCACTTAGCTATTCACAGTAACAGAAATTTTGACCAGGGGTGCCCAAACTTTTGCATGCCACTGTACTTTCAAGAACATTTCCAATACTTCTAATGATACACCCTGCTAAATCCAGAGATAACTTGACCAATGCAAAAATTACTAATAAAATAAATAACCACCCACTTCATTAATGCAGCAATATGTTCCTTGTCAATGATGTTCATTAAACTGACAAAAACAATTCAACCATGTTTAGGAAGTCAAATAATGTTATGCAGATACTTTATTATAAATAGGATTGTTCTCAGATGATTTCTAAGCGGCAAACTGTAGGGGCATTTAAAGACACAAAGCTAAAGGAATGAAGATACATGCCTACTTGCAGCATGTTTCCACTTGAAGAAACCAGGAGTCATCTAAACTCGCTGTACACATTACACGGAATACATACATTTCTGACAATTAGAGCTTGGTCACCAGTACCTGTAATCTTGTGAGAATATATTCCCACATAAAAGTTTTTAAAAGCAAACATACAATCATACATTTGTTCACATAGTTTTTTTTAAAAATACTGCAGATGGTGAATGTCAACAATTTTAAAGTCTGAACATAAATTAAAAAGTCTACAATAGTTCTTTCCCACTTGAAGCTTAAAGCACTTTTGTGGCATAATTTCCAACATATCAGTTTTGATTTTGGAGTTCAGATTCTGACACAAGAAGCACTTTTACAAAGCCTGCACGAGGAATGCAACTGACAGAACTCTCAGGTGTTTTGAATCTCCCCAGCTTTAGGCAAAGATCAAAATAACCCATTTTCAAAGCACTTTCCATAGGACATTAAAATATTCATGAATGTTATTCACCTTGTCTTAATGCTTTGAAAATCTTCTTTGGAAGAGGTGACTGGAGAACCAAAAGCATAATAATGTAAAAATCTGAGGTAAAATCCTTTGAAGAGTGAGATAAGGAGCTTGAGTGTCAGGATATAGTTCTATTGTATCCACCATTTAAATGCTTTTCAAGCCAGAGTTCAGCCAGCTGCATTGTTGATCCAAATGTACTTGCTTTGGACCCTAGACACATCTTGTATTGCTTAGGATCTATATTGGGATCACAGTGAACAGGGTGGTAAACATGGACAACCCCAATTTCTTGGCTTCTAAAGGCATTCAAGCCGGAAGAAATCACCTTAGTAAAAAGATCAACATCTTCCAGGCCCCATCCCTGAATGGAGGTATCAAATCCACCAACTTGCAATAAATCGCTCTTGTATATGCAAACAATTCCAAAGCCATAATCCCTCCAGAAACCGGTCTTCTTTGTGAAAACAAAGTTGTTATCATTTACAGGGTTACTACCATAAACTATTTTTGGGTCATACTGACTAAAGATTACAGGAAAATAAACTTGTTCTCCCTGAATTGTATTGTCCCTACATCTTTGCAGAAAGTCTGGCGTAAAAATTAAGTCAACGTCACAGAAGAGCAACAAACTGTCATTATGAAATGAAGAGGAACCCATTTCTAGTGCCAAGCCTCTGGAGAATTCTCCCCTCATTGGGAGAATTGTCATATCTGCTTTAGGATACTTCAGGTTAAGCTCTCTCATTAACTCCATGTGATTGCCTTCATTTGGGACTGAATCAGAATTGAATAACAAGATGGATAGTTTTACATTCTGCTTTTGAATAAGGCAAATTTTCTCGAAGTTCTCCATGAACCGCACAAATATGTCGTACCTTCCAGTGAGAGGGACTAGGATGTGAACTTTCTGGTCATTACGTTGCTTAAGCTCTTTGGTGCTCTCTGTGAATTGGAATGGTGAAAAGATCTTCAGTGAGTTTGAGAGGAAGGAGAATGACTGAGCATCATTGTTTATACTTTCCGCAAGCTCTCTGGCATTAATTTCTTCAGCCTCCTTCATGAATGGTTTACTGAAAGATTGTTGAATGTAAGCATGGCGTCTCACAGGAACAGTCACCTTTCTTCCTTTGTGTTTCTTATAAAGTAGCAACAGATCCATGATATACTCTGCTCCATGCATGGGATTAACTCTGCGGTAGCCATACTGAATTTCTTTAAACTCAATTACACGTCCCCTGGTCTTGGAGTTCCAGTTGATCATTTCCATAATTTGCATTATGGTGTCATCTAGTGCTGCACGCAGCATGCTGTTGATGCCTTGCCGAGGGATTTGTGTTTCTACCATGCTATAAAGGTGTTTCCCAGTCAGAAATTCCCACTCAAGGACCTCGTTCCTATCCTGCGGCTGGAAACGCATAAAAGAAGGCATCATTCCAAGTTGTTGATCCTCCCTGCGCACTTCAGTATTGCTCAGCTTGCTCATAGAAGCACTTTCTCGATGCAACAGGATGGTCCGATGGCGTAGTTCTGAAACTTTACGGGTTAGCAAATAATTATGCAGTCTGTACTGATAGGAGGGCCGTTTGTTGGGATGGAGTGTTATAGCGTTATGAATCTTGCTGTTGTGCAAATCCTGAATGTATCCTTTTTTGTTGTGCTCGTAATTTTCATAGAACAGCTGCTGCATCTGTGGATGTGAAAGAGAAAATTAGTTTGAGAGAGTACAGCATATCTATGTACATGCATTTTTTCAAAACAATTTTTCAGATTATATTTTGTAAACAGTACGTAAATTAACAAGTTCCATTAAGTTATTTTTGTAGTTGGTCAGTTGCTGGGTAAACTGTATGAAAGGTCTTCGATTGAATGTTGCTGTTTTAACCACTACAGGTCCAACCTCCATCACAAACTTCTGACGGTTTCCATGTTTGATAGATCATAAAAATGATACAATTCCATCTCAAAATTAAGAACTGCATTCAAACCAAAACACAACTGACCTGGTAGACACTCAATTTTCAGAATATTTTAATTCCAAAGTCTTGCTGCATCTAATCATGACAAATGAAAGGGATTTTTTGATTGCAAGCTCTTTTAATGCTGTCATGAGCAATTGTTTACAAATCCATTCAATTGTTGCCACCTTCGTTTTCAACGTCTATTGTTCAATTATTTTTTTTCATAAATTTGGCAAAAGACACCTTAAAGGTCAAGTGGTACTATTCTTGCCATTATAAGAAAGATTCAACTAAGCAAAAGTGGTTGAAGTTGACAAACACTGCAATATTTGTACAGTGTAAATCTGAAAGAACTGTCAACTCAATGATGGTAATCAATTAGTTAAATGAAAACAATAACTATGCAAATACATTAATTATAAGAAGCCTGATGAACATCTGGTAACCAAATGCAAGAGTCATTTGTGGCATATGGATGGCTGATAGAGGAGTTATTTCAAACTGGTAGCAAAGAAGCCTAGCAAAGATAAAACTACCACTTTTCTGACCTTGGTCTTGCATTGTCAGACAGTTGACTTGTCACTGATTCATTGGAAGATGGGTGCAGGGCAATGCAAAATCAAAGTCAAAGTGATGCCAGTTGAAGCTCAATCCTTCAGTGAAGAATGATCCGCAAATTAAGTGAAAAACTAAGTTTAAAAATGTTCTGATAATTTCCTGATAGCAATGCAAGGAGACATTTGGCCAATGTGTACCTTTAAAATTACTAATCGCATCTGACTACATCAATATGGGCTGTAATTTGCATAGGGAAATGTTTATTTTGGATGAGGACTTTTGGCTCTCTAATGACGGATCATAGCAGCTGTTGGCACTGAATGCTCTTCCATAGGCAGTTAATATAGGGCATAGCAGTTAGTTGCCCAGAGCTCAATTCTGATGCCATCTATAAGGAGTTTGTATGTCCTTTCCATGAGCGTTTGGGTTTCCTCAATGTGCTTTGGTTTCCTCCCACATTCCAATGGTCATTGTAAATTGTAAACTGTCCTTTGATTAGACTGGAGATAAATAGATAGGTTACTGGGCAGCAACATTCCCTTTAATTGACCTATTTGAAGGGTATAATGAAATAAAGTACAACAAAGAAAATTTTGCATGTTTCATAAACTTCTAAACATAGACAGCGTTAGCATTCAGCAGGGTGGCAGTTTATTAACAATGAGCTACCAACACCCATTCTGCTACAATTTTTAAACAGGGTTGTAACTGGAAACATGAGCTATGTAAATACATTGAAGCTCTAAAATGTTTCAAAGTAAAGGCTGTGGTACATTTATTATTTTAGAAAAAAATGGATTATATTCATTAACACAATTAACTGCAGGGTATTTTGCAATTATATTAACATAGATTTCAAAATTATATTAGGATAATTTCAATCTTATATTAACATTATATTAAAGAAAATATACACAGCAACAAAGGCTGTGTGAGTGGGAGCAATTCAGTTACTGCACGACTGTGCACACAGGGAACAGTGCTGGGCAGTGCAGCTCGTTGGGCTGGAAGGGCCTTTTCTGAATAAAATAAAAACAAATAAATATGAACTAGGAAGAGAGCTGGTTACTCCAGACCTGGGCTAAATGCAAGAAGACCAAGTTACAGCAAGCAATATGGCTGAGCTGGGTGAAGATTACTGCAGAGCGTTCCTGATTACCCCAGAATGTTTTTCTGCTGAAGAACCATCACAACTTAAGTTCTGAACACACGAGATTTTGCAGCGGCTGCAAATCTTGAACATCAAATAAACAAATGCTGGAGGATCACAACAAGTCAGGCAGCATCTATGGAGGGAAGAAACAGTTGGGCTGAGACCCTTCAGCATGACAGGAGAGGAAGGTGACAGAAGTCAGAATGGGGGGGAGGGGAAGATAAGGTAAGGAGTATTGTATCTGGTGCTCCCACTACGGCCCCTCTACGTTGTTGAGACCCAATGCAGATTTGTGCACCATTTGGTTAAACACCTTTGCTCTGTCTGCTGCAAAAGGCAGAACCACCTGGTGGCTACCCATTGCAATTCGACTTCTCATTCTGACATGCCTGTTCATGGCTGCCTCAACTGCCATGGCCTTGGTGCATGGAAGCAGGGGGAAATTGGTTTACAAATATTGTATTTTATGCCATCCTCTAGAACTCCTAAGACACTATGGTTGTACTAGCAGGGGCAATGGTCACCCAGTGCAACATATCTGTTACCTTTGTGACTTGATTTTGAGCAAGTACTTGCCCTGCCGTCCAGGTGGGAAAATAATTGAGAAAGGAAGAGCAGGAAACGTTGCACCAACTTCCTTGCAGTTCAGTTGCCATAGTTAAGATTCTGTAGTTAACAATAATGCTTAGCCTTAACCAGGGGAATAATCTCACATACAGCTTAGAATAAAGATGCTACTCATTTTAGCAGTAGCCCTGCAGAAAAAAAAAGCAGATAAGAAAGCATTTTCACAACTGCATTATAATGAGTGCTTTAGGCAGAAACATTACACTGTAGATTCTGTGAAAAGTGGATCAGTAATTTTAAATTCCTTGACTGTCTATGATCTCTATTGGGACCATCACCTAAATATTATTTCAAACAAGGCACGGCAGCACCTCTAATTTCTTAGAAGTTGATGCAGATTCGGCATGTCATCTAAAACGTTAATAGACCTCTATAGATGCACAGCGGAGAATATCCTGACTGCGTGATTCGTGTCCTGGTACGGAAACACTAGAGCCCAAGAAAGGAAAAGCCTACAAAATGTGTACAAAGCCCTGTTTATCACAAGAAAAGCCCTCCCCACCATTGAGTCCCATACCACCAGGTTTAGGAACAGTTATTACCCTTCAACTCTCAGGCTCCTGAACCAGCATGGACATCATCCAACTCAACACTGAACTGATCATGGAACACAACCTATGGACTCACTTTCAAGGATACTACAGCTCATGTCCTCAGTATTATTCATTGACATTTATTATTATTATTACTTACTTCTTTTAGTATTTGCACTATTTGCGTATTTTTTCCTTGATTCAATTGCACTTCTTTGTTCTACTGCAGGGATCCCCAACCTTTTTTGCACCATGGACCGGTTTAATATTGACAATATTCTTGCGGACCGGCCGACTAGGGGGGTGGGGGGTGTTTAAGTAGGGTTAAGCTCACCTCAACATGTCTTTTACAGTTAGGGTTGCCAACTTTCCCACTCCCAAATAAGGGACAAAAGTAGCAGTCAAACACGGGACACTTGTGTTTACCCCGAGAAAGACTACCATGACCATGAAGCCTTGCGCGGGCACCTGTGTGCATATGCGTGACACGCACATGTGATGTGCACATGCGCGTCCGTGCCGATTTTTTGTCCACAAATTGGTTTTGGCTTAATCTTCCCGACTACACTGTACATACATTATTTCTACTTTATATAGGCTGTGTATTTATCATATCATTCCTGCTTTTACTATATGTTAGTGTTATTTGGTATGATTGGGTAGGTTATTTTTTGGGTCTGGGAACGCTCAAAAATTTTTCCCATATAAATTAATGGTAATTGCTTCTTTGCTTTTACGTCATTTCGGCACGAAAAGTTTCATAGGAACGCTCTACCTTAGCAGGGGAAATACGGGATAAGGGCGGTCCCATATGGGACAAACCAATTTAGCCCAATATACAGGATGTCGCGGCAAATACGGGTCAGTTGGCAACCCTATGTTCGAGTTCAACAGTGCGTGACAGGGAATGAGGAAAGGTGCAGCTGACTCATATCGTTCCCTCGCGGCCCGGTAGCACATGCTTTGCGGCCCAGTACAGGTCAGTCCGCAGCCCGGTGGTTGGGGACCGCTGTTCTACTGTACACCCTTCCAAGAAGATGAATCTCCGGGTAGTATTTGGTAGCAGACACATACTTTGAGAATAAATTTACTTTGAAACTGCTATGCTCTGCTCAGTGAGGCACCTTGATCATCTACAGCAGCTACTTGGGAGACCTGCTTTCAGGTAAAATGTAATGTAGCTCAACACATCGGTAATTGATGATGACAGGAATGTGACTCATGACATCTGATCAAGGAAAGTACATCCTTGCCCGGCTGCTCAGTTCCATCATATGAATTATGCACATCAACAATCAGCAAAGGAGGTTCAATTATACTTGGGCAGCCTGATTGTAGCTAACTAACATGTGAAATTAGGAGTCTGATACTGATTACTGTGAAACTTCGACAGATAAAGAAACTTAATAATCTAAAGAGAAAACTGTTAACCATCAGAAATATTTGGAACAGTAGGAAGAAAATAAATTAATCTTTGAAAGATACAGATTTTGTTCAGATTTACTTTTAGGTAAATTTGTTTTGGTGGTCTCACAACATTTTATAATAGTGCATAAACTAGTGCAAGTTGTTATTGTTCAGCATCAGCTGTCATTTGTCTGGGAACACCATTTATTACATCATGCTTTAACATAGTCATTGAATTAATTTTAATATCTGCACAATTAATCTGTACAAAGGGCTGCAGGTGTTCCACAAATATCAGAATTCTCTTCTATATTTCTATTGTGTGAGTGCAAATGGGAATATTGATCTATTTAAGGAACTGTTAGAAGTTACAGTGACATTGTCTTGTGTATTGTGCTGAATCATAAATGGACCAATGCAGCAACTAATGCACAAATTTATACTTCATCACGATCAACTGTGACTTGCATGTTCCTGTTTATGATGAAACCTGCTATTTTAATATCCTTGGGGACCAAGGACTAATTAGCAAATTAAGAATTCTATCGATTTCTTGAAGTCCAAGAAGCAGCTGCCACCACAAAGCTCAATATCTCTCACTTGAAGTGGCATTCAGCTTGGTTTAAATTCAACACTACGAACTACCTAGCTTCACCAAAGCCATTACTAGACTGACAGTGTTTTATTAATTTTAGGAATAAAAGTGCCTTCTATAGATAGAGCTTGTTGCAGTGTGATGAGACCACTCCAGAAACATCTGCTAAGTTCAAAGATTCTAAGTATGTAGTATGCATTATCGAAGTATGTACGTAGCATACTACTCTGAAATTTGCCTTTTCCGCAGTCACAAAACAAAGACCCATGGAACCAATGTATGTTATTAGTACTATTCTATATGTGTAATAGCCATTTGAATTACTGAAAATCTCCCTTGCACAACTCACAGATCATTTGAGAGTACGGAATAAAATTCGCTCTCATGAAAATTGTGTGGGGAAAATAAGTAAATAAATCAACACAATTTTTTTTAAGATTGCTTTTCTTGATAGATGTACAGATAATGCAGCTTCATGTTACAGAAAATCATGTATTCTAGGAACCTGTTTTCTAAACTGTCACCAATATCCCCCACCTCATAAAGGCCTGTATGATATTATCTAAAAACAAGGTTTCTCTATTAAACTTCAATGCACTGTACCATGTTTATTCTCACCCTTCATGGTCTCTTACACTATAAATTACTTGAACATTCATGTAGAAAAATATACAGCTATGGGGATTTAAAACTGTCAGATTTAAACATTTAGATGGACATGGTTTCAAACCAAAACACAAGTGTCAGTGAAGAAGATGATTTTACTTTCAACTGAGAAACTACCAATCACATGTAGCCCTTTATCTCTTTCGGCGATCAATATTCCAGCTCTTTACTTCACCCTCTCTCCCTCTCCCGGTTTCACCTATCACCTGCCACCTTATGCTTCTTCCTCCCGCCTTCCCTCCCCCCCACATCTTCTTAGTCTGACTCATTTCCCCTTCCTTTCCAGCCCTGATAAAAGTTCTCAGCCCGAAACGTTGACTAATCACTTTCCTATTGATACCACTTGGCCTGTTAAGCTCCCCCAGCATTTTTTGTGTGTTGCAACACATACAAAGTGCTGGTGGAACGCAGCAGGCCAGACAGCATCCATTGGAAGAAGCACAGTCGGCATTTCGGGCCGAGACCCTTCGTCAGGACTAACTGAAAGAAGAGATAGTAAGAGATTTGAAAGGGGGAGGGGGAGGGGGAGATCTGAAATGATAAGAGAAGACAGGAGGGGGAGGGATAGAGCTAAGAGCTGGAAGGCTGGATGATACCATTCTGATATGTCTATCCATGGCCTCCTCTACTATCAAGATGAAGCCACACTCAGGTTGGAGGAACAGCACCTTATATTCCGTCTGGGTAGCCTCCAACCTAATGGCATGAACATTGACTTCTCTAACTTCCGTTTATGCCCCTCCTCCCGTACTTACCCCATCCTTTATTTATTTATTTTCCCTTTTTTTCTCCTCTCTCTCTGTCCCTCTCACAATAACTCCTCGCCTGCTCTCCATCTTCCTCTGGGCTCCCTTCCCCGTTTCTTTCTCCCTAGGCTTCCCGTCCCATGATCCTCTCCCTTCTCCAGCCTTGAATCCCTTTTGCCAATCAACTTTCCAGCTCTTTCCCTCTTCCTCCTGTTTTTTCCTATCATTTCGGATCTTCCCCTCCCCCTCCCACTTACAAATCTTCTTTCAGTTAGTCCTGACGTAGGGTCTCAGCCCAAAACGTCGACTGTGCATCTTCCTACGGATGCTGTCTGGCCTGCTGCGTTCCACCAGCATTTTGTTTGTGTTGTTTGCATTTCCAGCATCTGCAGATTTCCTCGTGTTTGCGTTTTTTGTGTGTTGTGTTGGATTCACAGCACTTGCAGATATTCTAGTGTTTGTAATCACGTGCAGTATATTGAGCTTTACTACTTCAGAAATTCCCTTCCACATCTGTTAATGGGGTGTGAATTATACAAAGCCAATAGTACATGCAGTCATTTCCTTTGCTTATCCTACATCTGACACAATAGGAGCACAGAACACAACACTGAAGTTTTCTGAGTTGGCAACACATTTTCTAGAAACTGATCCAAGCCCAATAATATAGTATGAGAAAGCTGAGGTTAATTATTTTAATTATAATACTTTTAATTATCTCTTGTTCATTTAATGACCTTTTTATATGTAATGGGAATATGCTATCATTTGATTACAGGCCTTTAGGACCGGGCCTCTAATGAAAGAATCTTGCAGATAAAACAATTAATTAGATTACCTAATAGAAACCGTGAACATAATTACCCAGGATGGTAACTTGTTTTAGTCTCTTGAATGAGCAATTGGTTCATAGTCCTTGATACAGGCAATTAAAAGAGTTGGAGTGGTGGGGAAAATGAGGTTACTTAAAATTCTTACCAAGGGGGAATTGCAACAAGTTAAACTAATCTATATAACCATTTGGACTTGCTGAAATAAATTTACTGAGATAATGGGATGAGAGCTAATACCGTGCTATGGAGGTGAGTGTGTGTCTGGGTAAGTAAGGTGGAGCTGGTTTCTTTGAATAATTCTTCCCTGGGACCTACAACTGGCGAGTGTAGTCATTAGCACTGATACTTGATATGTATTTAGCATCTTTCCCTGTAGCGCAGGTGGTCATTCTTGTCCCTTGAGTCTATGCCAGTTGACATTGCAATCACAGTGTTCAATATCCTCTTTAACCTATTCTCTCCACGTTCTCAACTGCTCTGCATAAATTCTACCACCCAACTACACACTAGGGACAATTTACAGGGATGAATTAACCTGGTTGTCGGTGCTGTAGACCAGGGGTCCCCAACGTTCCCTCGCGGCTCGGTAGCGCATGCTCTGCGGCCCGGTGGTTGGGGACCGCTGCTGTAGACAGTTCAACAAGGCGCACCCAGTAGCACTGCCAGCCCCTGATTAGGGACAATACAGACAAAATGCTCGAGGAACTTCGCTTGTGGAGATCCTCCATCATTTTGTGTGTGTTGCTCAGATTTCCAGCATCTGCAGATTTTCTCTTGTTAGGGACAATACCTTCAGTACGGCTGTACTCAGAAGGTTACTGCATTCCTTGCAGCATCGTTGGGTAAGTTCTTGGGATAACGGAGGTTATAGTTGATCATCTAACACCACAGAGCTTGCAGTATCCTCAGAAGAATAATCCGCTTCTTTCCAGGCCTCACTTCAGTTGGCGAACTCTGCATTGGTACAAAAGGGAGTCTTGATTCCATGATGGAGCTGTCCTAAAACTGCTGATTCCTGAAACCTTCTTCCACTTAAGAGAAATTGCTCAGTGTAACAGGCATCATTGTTTTCCCATCCACCAGGAAAAAGCTCGACTTTCATTCCAGTTACAGCTACTTTGTGTGACCAGATCAAGGACTGGACTCCGACAGAAGATCATTATAAAAGAGAAAATCTATAGCAGCTACGAGAGCAGGTAGTTTGTCAATTAATCAGACTAGTCCAGAGGAACTGAGAAAGGATGCAGAAAAGGTTGACAAGTCTGTTGATACGAGTGACCGCAATGCTGGAAATTGGAGCAAAAAACAAGCTGTGGAGGAAGTCAACAAGTCGAGAAGCTATTGTGGAAACAAAACAACAATCCACATTGTGCGGTTGAGATCCCGCTTTTTGTTACCCACACACTCAATCTACTTGGTAACCTATCTTCCCCCCAACCCCGCACTATTCCCCTCTGCTCAGCATCCCTACCTTATCTAGTTCCACTAATCAACTCCCACACGACTGTTTATCTCCATCCTTCGCTCCATCAGCCCACAAACCTCTCTTCACCTGAGTCCACCTGTTACCTGTCAGCTCTTGCTATAGCCCTGTGCCTTACCTCTGTACACAGACTGTCTCCTCTACATATGCTGAGTGGTGACACAGGGACTGACCCGCTCAGTTCCCCCAGCAGCTTGTTTTTTTGTTTCACAACCATATGGCCTGGATGGGAGGGCCTGAGTCATCAGGAGAGACAGGATTAACCCCCCTGATGGAGGCATATAAAATTACAAGGCATATAAATTATTTGGGGTAGATAGGCCGTGTCTATTTCCTATGGTAGGGCTGTCAAAAACTAGAGGACATAGATTTAAGGTGAAGAAGTGATTGTGTAAAGGGAATCTGAGGGGTACATTTTTCCCCGCAGAGGAATTGGTTTTTGGGATAAGCAACCAGAACTGGCAGAGGCAGGAACTGTACCAACACTTATGGGACATCTTCACGGGTACCTGAATGAGCAAGCGGTAAAAGGGGAAATGGGATTAGTATAGATAGGCATGATGGTTTGTATATGTAGTTGGTCAAAGGGCCTCTTTCTGTGCTGTTCACCACTGACTCTAAATTTGGAGAGGATATAGTTAAAACTATGTTGTAGCATTATTTGTGTTTAATGGCAGGAATGTACATAAAGTTTAACAATTTGATTCTGTGCAGCAGCCCATTCTTGTTTATAGAATAATTTTTGTTCTTAGTACCAGCAAAAAAGAAATGTTAGTTAGAATTTTCTTCTGCATAACTGACAAAATTGCAGAGGTCAATCTCCCTAGGGGGTCAGAGTATTTTGTGACAACTTGGTTGGGGTGACTAAATTATTTTAGAGTGATAAAGTCATAGAGAAGTACAGCACAGAAACAGGTCCTTCAGCCTAACTAGTCCGTGCTGAAATCACTTAGACTGCCTTCTCCCATCAACCTGCCCCAGGACCATAGCCCTCATCACCCCTACTATCCATGTATCTATTCAAACTTCTCTTAAATGTTGAAATTGAGCTTGCATGCACTGCCTAGGCTGGCAGCTTATTCCACACTCTCACGACCCTCTGAGTGAAGAAGCTCCCCATCATGGTCCTCATAAGCTTCTCACCTTTTACCCTTAACCCATGAACTCTGGATATAGTCCCATACAATGTCAGTGGAAAAGTCTGCTTGCATTTACCTTATCTATATGCCTTATAATTTTGTATACCTCTATCAAATCTCCTCTCAGTCTTCTATGGTCTGAAGAATATAATCCTAACCTATTCAATCGCAACATCCTTCTAAATTTTATCTGTTCTTTCTCAACCTTGTTTACATCCTTCCTACAGGTAGGTGGCCAAACTGCACACAATACTCCAAATTAGGCCTCATTACCGTCTTATACCATCTCCTGTACTCAATACTTTGACTTATGCAGGCCAATGGGCCAAAAGCTTTCTTTACAACCCTGTGATGCCACTTTCCACGAGCTTTGGACCTGTATTCCCAGATCTCTTTGTTCTACCACACTCCTCAGTGCCCTACCGTTCACTGTGTAAAACTTACTCAGGTTGGTCCTACCGGAGTGCAAAACTTCACACTTGTCTGCATTAAATTCCATCTGCATTTTTTAGCCCATTTTTCCAGCTGATGCAGGCCACCCTGCAAGCCATGATACGATAGTCTTCTTCACTGTCCACTGCGCTACCAATCTTGGTGTCATCCAGTTAACCACATTATCGCCTTGATCATTGATATAGAAGACAAACTACAAAGGACCCAGCACCGATCTCTGTGGCACACCACTAGTCATAGACCCCCAGTCAGAAAGGCAACTATCAACTACCAGTCTCTGGCTTTTGCCACAAAGCCAATGTCTAATTCAATTTACTACCTCATCCTGAATACCGAGCGATTGAACCTTCTTGACTAACCTCCCATGTGGGACCTTGTCAAATGCTTTACTAAACTCCATGTAGACAACATCCACTGCCTTACATTCATCCACTTTCCTGATAATTTCCTCAAAAAACTCTATAAGGATGGTTAGACATGACCCACTATTTATGTTTATAATCTTTTCAATTGGTATGTCTTTTTGGAAAGAAACATGGATACAAGTTGGATGATGAATTTGAGCAAGTTTCAAGCATGCTTAACAGACTAGACCTAAATACCACGAATAGTATGGTACTTTTGCTGAGTTCAGGGCAAATGTAAATTTTAATTTAAAATTTGAGTTTTTGTCAGTCTGGGTTGTGCTAGCCAATATTGGTAGTATATCCAGTTCAAGGTGAGTTGCTCAGTATTATCAACAAGTGTTTCATGGTACTGACATTTATGGTGAAGGTGAAGTCAGGATGGCAAGATGTAGTGAGATTAAGTAGAATTTAAATTACCCATCGTTTGTTTGGGTTTGAATTTTATATTCAAGCCCAGTCCCCTTCTGAAGATGTTTATTGCCTCCCAAAAATGTCATTGTATCACTAAATTCTTTAATAAGTGCTTGGCATTTATTTTTAAAAGTGCTATTTCTTGGTTTTGCTATTTTAGTCAATATTACAGGCATTGTCCGCTGGATAGAATAGTTCACTAATCCCAACACTGAAAGTATGAATTTTTGGCTTTGCAATACAGCTTTTACTACATGTGCTACAAAAAAGTCCACAACAGCACAGGAATGGTCTATGTAATTCTGAACCTTACACCAACCTTGTCAGCAAATCTTTCTCTCCCCTTACACACCTTGCTCCAGTCTAAAGAATCTCTGCTGAGGAATGAGATCCATGTTCTCTCTATATGGATCATTTATCTTGGATTCACAAGTGGATTTGTGTCCTGATTAATACAAGGAGAAGATTACAACTCACACTGCAGATCCTCTTTCTGTTAGAGTCATGTGGAACATCTCCAAAATGAGATCAGGATAGACCAAAGCTCAGTCACAGGCTGTTGTATTACATTATATGGATTATCTTTAGACTGTATGTCAATGCAGAGTCATAGTCTGGTTCAAATATATAAATGATTTATTACACTTAGTGCTAGCAGCAATTCTGAATATTTTCCATGAAAAAGTGGATTTTTGTTGAAAATGATATTTGATTAGAAACTAATTGAATCTATTTAGCCCAGAACTAAAATGAAAAAATCCTCATCACTTTAGATGTTTGGTACTGTTAGAACCTTCAATTCCCATTTAAGAATATGTGACTCTTGAGATTCTAGCAATTTTTTCATGCGAATTTGTGCTTTTCCTGAAAAAACAAATGATTTAGGTGTATTTAGTATAACATTAAACTACTCTAACCTATTAAGTACTTCACTGGGGAAATAAATTGTGTAAGATTAGTCTGCTTGAAGTGGGTGTAATTTTAAGCTAATTGGTGTGTCACAAAATTTGCCTACTCTTCTTAAAACAAGAAGTCTTTCAGCATTTTATTTCAAATGGCAATGAACAACTTTTAAAGTTGTTGGAACAGTTCCAGCCAAAACAAAATTGGGTCTATTGTCAATCCCTATGGCTATCAGCAAATGTCAAGCACTGATCTTGCTTTTATGGCTGCTTCACATGTTACAGTCTGTTTGATGTTCCACAGCTGAACATTACTCAGACTGCAGAATGAATTCCAGTTTAAGAAGGCACCAGTGACAGGCAGCGGGGTCCAGGCCCCCAAGTGTATCGAAGCGACTGAACCCAATGTTTGGATGACTTGGGCACTGGGCAAGTTTGAAAAGGTCAGGGTGTCAGGACCCAAAGCGAGGGACAGGCCAGTTCAGCTCACTGCTCCGTGACGTTAACCCGGCTCTGCGCTGAATTAAGGGACTCGGACTCTCTTTGTGGACTTCAGTTCAGAATGCTGTTTGCCTGCAGTTATTGTTTGCATGAGTTGATTTGTTTCTTCTTTCCTTTTCTCTGCACATTGGGTGTTTGATGGTTTTTTTTATGGGTTCTTTTAGGTTTCTTAGTTTCACGGCTGCCTGTTAGGACAGGAAAACTCACCGTTGTACAATCTATACATACTTTGACAATAAATGCATTTTGAACCTTGAACCTTAAATGTACAAGGACTGAAGTTGACATCAGTTTCTAATGAAAATAGAACCTTAATCCTCTTTTAATGGGGATATTCTTGATTGGAGATTTTGTATAAATTTAGCATTTATTCCCAATCTGCAATTGTTCTTCTTAAGAAGCTGTTGCATTTTAGCCAGGTGAAGTGCAGCCCATAAGGTGTAAGAACTCCTTCTGTGCTTGCCAGTGAGATCCAGAATTTGGATTCTATTTTGGTGAAGTGTGATTATAGGAGCAGTACACAGCTCCCCCCCAGCCACCTTGTAGGTGGTAGAATCCCCATGACACTGCTGCATTTGACCATCTAGACAGAAGAGCTGGGTTTACTTTGCAATTGGAGGGTGCACACTGCAGCCAAGGTGCCTCAACAGTTGAACATGTTTAAGGTGACGATTAAATCCATGGTAAATATCTGGAACCTGTCACCGCTGTTTAACAACTAGAGGATCTGCACTCATTCAAGCATGGAGGGGATTCCAGCACGTTCCTGGAAAGGAATTAGAATCAAGGTGTAAACCCTTTCTGCACCATTACTAGCCTCCGACCTTGTCTCACAGCTACAGCGTGTAGCTGAATTCATTTTCTGGTGATCTGAGTGCTTAACGAAGGGGATTTGGCAATGTCAATACCATTGAACATCAAGTACTTTACCTAGATGCTTTTCATTAGACATGATCGCTATCTCATTGGAATTCTGTGTGAATCATTATCTAACAAAATCTATTAACTGAATGTTGTCCGTGTCTGGCAGTATTTTCTGACTAGCTATAAATCAAATTTGTGCAATAAATCAGATACATTCTTGTTTGTGCCACAAGGGAGAGAAGGCTTTATATGTAGTGTCAGGAGATGGTAGAAGCTACTCTGAGAAGCACTTGAAGGAAAAGATGGGTGACTTTTAAAATATTTTTATTTATTTATTGAGGTACAGTGCAAATAGACCCTTCCAGCCCTTTGAGCCTTGCCGTCCAGCAATGCCCCGATTTAATCCTAGCCTAATCACAGGACAATTTACAATGATGAATTAACCTGCTAATACCCACGAACATTTTAATTTGCAATAGAAAGGACTCTGCTGAGTGCAGAATTGCTCTGTGTTTCCTGTTCATTTTACCCAGGGCTCCTTGGCCTAATGTTAACTTGATGTCCTGGGTAATTACTCACACCTGATCTCTTGAATTCAGTTCTTTGATCTATTTAATGGCTGTAATGAGATCTGAGACCAAGCATCAGTGAACAGTTTATTGATTAAATGTCACTTGATAGCATCAATCAATGACACCTTTCAACAATTTGCTGATTGAGTGTTGCTTGTTAAAATGGTAAGTGTTTAGATTGGTTTCATCCTGTGCTTCAGCAGGAGGAGGTACCTCTTCCACTTTGTCCGGTAGCTGCCAGGTGTGTGAAGTCTACTCATGCAGCTTGACAAGAGACTTTGTTCATGATGGAGGGCACATTTTCAGCACCACAGACAAGATATCATTGGGATCTATGGCATTCACTATATCCAGTGTTAAGCCATTTTGTGATGTCATGTAAAGGGAAATAAATTGGCTGAGGAGTGGTATCTTTCATGGTGGGGCCCAGAGAGAAGGCAAATTTAAATTGATCAATTGGTGTTCCCTTTGAACATAGCTGCATGTCAGCCTCGTCTTTTCCTCTTTGCCAATGTTGAGGACATTACGGAAGTTCTGTTAACTAATTGTTCAGAATCAATTTCTGCAATTTTTTTTCCCCTCTAATCTCTGCCTTAATTTAGTCCTTCAATCATTTAGAATGCAAGGTGGCATCAATCCAACAATGTAGAATTTCCCAGCCATCTCCTGTGCATGAAAAGGATAAATCCAATCTATCTAATTACTGCCCAACCAGTTTACACTCAATCTCAGCAAACGGATGGAAGGACTTTCCAATAGTGCTATGGAGTAACACTTCCTCTCCAATAATCTGCTCAAAAGAAACCACATTACAGGCCTGAAGCCGAGAATGGAATTCCTCAGGGAGAGTTCAAGGTGACTGCCTTCCCTTTGCAGATGGCCTTTGGCATTGCTTTCTCCCTGCCCACTGACAATATCTGGAGATATACCTCATACAATGCAAGATGATTGTGGATGTCAAAGGTGAATCATCTCAGTTCCAAGGCACTGCTGTAGAAGTTCCTCAAAACAGCACCCTGGCACAAATATCTTCATCATGGATGCTCCCACCATCATAAAATCAAAAGTGATAATGCTTGTCGAGTGAATGCATAATATTCAGTTCAACCTGCACCACATCAGAAGGTGAAACAATCCACGCCTGCCTGCAATAAGACCACGTTAACATTCAGATATGGGCGGATAAGTGGTAAGTAACTTTCAGGCTATTAAATGCCATTAATAATGACCATTCCCATCAAAAGAGAGGCTAATCACATACCTCTGGCATTCTGTGGCTTGGCTATCCTTCAGCCTCATCACCCCTAGGGCACAAACCGGGATTGTAATGGGATACTCTCCACTCATTTGGATGGGTTTGGCTCTAACAGTACTCAGATCACCAACAAAGCAGTATGCTTTGCTGATATCTCATGCTTCACCCTAAAAATATTCAAGTCTCTCAGCAATGCAGTGGCTGCCACATACACACCAACAAAATTCATGTTAGATCTCTGTGATTTTTACTTCTAAGATTATAGACATGAGCATGACCACCTTTATCTTAGAAATACGTCACTATTCTATCATCAACATTCAGTCTAGGATCTCCATATCCAACAACAGTGTGGGAGCAGAGCCATCAGAAGGTCTGCAGAGGTTCAGCACCCTCACTGGAGGGCAGTTGTGGATGGGCAATAAATGCCAGCCTTGCTAACAACACTTGCATCCCAAATGAAACATGGTGTAACTTTATCAGACTGGCACTATAAAATGCCTAGTGCTGCTCCTGCCACGTTTATCAGGACTTTTCAATGAAATCAGACTTCATCAAAGATTCCATCTGGGATCATGAATATGGTAAAGAGAAATGTTAGCTGTCACAATTGTAGGTTCTGTTGGAATCTAATTTGCTTTTGAATTTGGAGGAAAAACCCTAAGGTATTGTAGAGTTAAGTATATAATATTTCCATCTACTGTACTGCACCTCAAATTTATTAGTGCTGCTGTTCATGTTACTTTACAGCTACCCAACAGCTAAGGGCACAAAAGATCGGATGACAGTAACGGAAAAGCTTTCCTGGAAAATGTGAGTAGTCTGCAATAGTGCAGACTGTTCCAGACTACTCCCATTTTCCTTATAAATTATCCTGGCTTTAGATAATTTTCCCTTTGCAAATTAACAACTTTACCTTGGTGTACATGCCTATTAGTTAAAAATATTACTTCCAGCAAACAAGGGAAGTTACATGTATAAACCTCTGGTTACAGAAATCATTGCTATACTGAATACGATAGTAAATTAAACTGAAGGCATTAATGTCAAATGCTGTTGGACAGTGACTGGTTTCATTGGCACTATACTTCTTCAAAGACAAAACTTAATATCCTCCACAATGAAAGAATCAACCAAATACTACATTTTGTTTCCAGTTTAGATAAACAGTAAAATAAAACTTAGAAAATATCTCCCCCAACAAAAAGAAAACAAAATAACATCTCTTAACTAAACAGGGAAACAACAATTCAACAATGGAAATCAAAAGTTATATTTCGTAGGATTGAAATTGTTTCTCGATAATAACACACATTTACCTGGGATTGCAGTTCCAAGTAGTTAACCTAGGATTGCATTTCCCAGTAACTTTAATTGAATTAATATTTTGCAGCCATTAACCTTTAAGTGGCAAGACTATATTTAAAATGTATTTTAAAAGTAAATTTCAGACAGAAAATATGTGGGTACCAACACTACTAACAATAACCACTCCAGTTCTAAATTACTCACTCTTATAACTTTACGTTAATGACTCAAGAAATTTACATCACATTCCCTGACAATAATTATTTTTCTAAGAACTTGGTGTTATGAACAGAACAATTCATGGTAAAGACAATTTCTTCAGCTTAAACATTTAAATATTGGCAAATACTGTAATGATGTATTTTAAAATAACCATGAACTCATGGCAAGACTCTTCCATTAATTTCCAATTAATTAATTGATGGCTGGGCACCACACTGCCCAAAAGCAGAATGAAAATCTTAAAAGAGAAATTCCCTTGGAGATTTTAAACCATTCTGATGTTTGCTCTTGTGATACCCACACTACTAGAAAGATTTTCCTTAAAGAAAACCAAGGCTTTAATTTCTGTGGCTCCATTTTTTTCCCACAGTATTGAAAGATGAGGAGTTAATGACAGAAAAAAAAGAACTGGTTGTGATTTTGGATTGCATGACCTATTAACGTGCTGACAGAGTTTAAGCAGTGGCTTCAAAAGGGTGGCCTATAAATTCTTGTACAGGAACATAAAAATGTAGGCATTTTAGGGAAAGATCAGTGGGCTATGGGGATAGAGGTGTTCTGACTGACAGGGTTTTTCTTTAAAACACTGCCTCTTCAGTCCAAATAGCTGCTGCACTCTGTAAATCTATGATTCTAAACAAGAATTAGTTCTCAATTTGGGAAGGCCACTGATCTCAAAGCTGCAAAAATAGATCAGACATAGTTCCACGATATGATTACATTTTAAGTGGACGCTGGGAGCGAAAATATAACAAACTTAATCACAGTCAAATAGGTTGTTAACTTCTATTGATATTCCCTAAATCAATACCAGTACAAAGGAAGAGATGAAATGGGATGTAACATGAAATATCAACCACCTTCCTGTATTACATGCACTTGATATAACTAACTTGTTGCTACATTGGTCACTGCAGTTTTAAATATTTATTACTGTTACTCTTTAGGCTTGTCTTGTTGGCAATAAATAACGACAAACCGTTTTTTTTCTTTTAAGGTATGTGGGCTTCTTAGGATGAGCCTGCATGAAATTGCCCATCCCCAATTGCTCTTAAAAGTGGTGAGATTCCTTCTTGAACCACCACAGTCGTAGGGATGTGGGTATATCCACACTACTGTCAGAGACAGAGAATCACAAATTTGAATCAGGGACTGTGAAGGATTTCTAAGTCAAGATAGTTTGTGGCTTGGAGGGTAACTTCCAGGTGGTGGTGGCCCCATCTTTGATTTTCCTTGTTCTTTTAGCTGGTAAGGTGCTGTCTGAGGGGTCTTGGTGCATTCAGTTGATAGTACAACGGAATGCTACTAACGCACCAGTGATTGAGTGAGTGAATGGTTATGCATAGGAGTGCTTACTAAATGTGCTGCTATGTCCTGTTTGGTGTCACGATGCTTCAGTATTTTTGAATTATCTAGGCAAGTGTAGAGTATTCCAACACACTCTTGACTTGAACTTTGCAGATGGTGGATAGGTTTCGTGTAGGTAAGAGGTGAGTTAGTCACCACAGGATTTAGGCAATGGAAAGCCATGGACTAACGCTAATGTAATTAAATGATTCCAATATTTGCTTCAAACCAGAAGGTGGTAAATGGGCTGCCCTTTTCTTTCCCGATCAACACCAATGTATCAAAGCAGTAGCTGGGTATGTAGCATCTGCAGGATGTACTACTGCAAATTACTACATCAATAACATCTCCAAATCAAAGGGAGCAGGAGAAACAGTGCCTGCAGTGTCCCCTTTCAGGCTGCACACTACATCAAAACTACGTGAATTACCTATCATCACCATCAAGCCAAAGTCCTGTCACAAAGCAACACATACCTTCAGCACACTAACTGCAGCAGTTCAAGAACTCCCACCTTCTTATGGCTGGTTAAGGGTAAGAACTAAAAACTAATCTTGCTTGTGACATTTATATTCATGAGATAATGAAAAAATGCAAGAACCATGTTATAAGATGCACCTTTTTTAAACTCATCTTACCAATAATTAAAAGGACCGCATAAAGGCAGAGGACAGTGGACAGCGCAAGCTCCCATTTTCTGCTTTTCAAACAAGATGTAGTTGAGAAAAATGATTAAACTTAAAACGAATAGTATGTATGTACTTGCTTTTTATCCAGAACCTAATTCTGACTGAAAACATTGTTTCTTGATAAGCAAGCCATTTTGCCAAGTATAACATTATAAAAATCACTGCCCAATGAAATTGATGCCCCTTTAAACTGAAAGTTTTGCAAGCTGTCTCAAACTTGAATATGAAAAGCGGAAACAAAAGCAGCTCAATCAAAAGTAATACAAGTTCCTGTGGCTATTCCCTCCCCACAAGTCTGCTGCTACAATTGCAATTTGAGCAGAGGGCAGCCAGTGCATGATCTTTGCAGGCTGAAGGAAATTATGTAAGATTAGCAGTTCCATATATGGGTTTAGTCTACTGACATGTAATAAATTCACTCTGAAAGCTTCCCACGAAGAAAGTTCTTGGAATGACCTATTCAAAGTCAAGTGTCCAGATCAAAGAATGGGGTAGAAAAAAGAGAATGATGCAGCTCATCTGTACTCGTTTCAGCTTTTCATGAGAAGTCACAGCAGACCCTTTTCATGAAGAGCTGTAATGTTTCCTGTAATCAGTAAAAATGCATATTTAGCAGCAGAAACCACCATGTGGCTTTAAAGAGTTTCAGATGTGTTAAAGTCGACATTGTCACAACAGCACAACATACAATTTCCTTACAACTGCTCCAGTTATTGAAGCAGTAAGAAATGAAATCAAAAGAACAGATCATTTTATTAATCAGGCCTCTCTTTGCTCAGAATAGAAAGCCAAATCTAAACCAGTTGCTGAAGGTCCTCTAAGGCTGCCTCTATTCTTCCAGGCTAAGAATGTCTTCCAGTTCACTGCTGCTCTCTCGCCCATTTCTGTAAAGTTGTTGAGACAATATTAATGTGATAAGCACATTACAACAATAAGCATCTGTTGTTCTATTTCCTTGGTTTACTAGTTGTAGTCAAATCTTTTAACTGGATTTATTATTGGATTCATCTTACTAAACACTTTATGTGAAGGATTGATTCTTCCCTCAATTACTTCAATAGCCAATATATAATATTGTTTTAAAGTCACACCATCAAAAACTTTTGCCTCATGTAAAATTGCTGATATTATTACCTAATTTATTAAATACTGCGCTTGCTATTCTTTTCATTTGGCTCCAACATTGCTGTGTGACTAATTTGTCTGCCAAGGTACATAAAGTCTCTCACAACAGCTTCAATTAAGGTTTAGATTTGTCAGGCTAACTCACCCTACAATTCATAGCATACTGTGTTTTTTTTAATGCCCTGAAGTTACTTTCTTTTTGTTTGATTTGATTCAACTTGCAACAATATTAAAAAGTTCACAAGGAGCACAAACCATTGCTTATCTAATATAGAAGAACACCATTTAATTGGTTTAATTAGTTACTTCATGTCTATGCAATTGGAAGTTTCTAATATACAGAACTCCATCTACTTTAAGTTCTAATGCCTCAAGAAAAGATTTTTTTCATGAAATTAAGGATGGCTTTACTATTTTGACAGAGGATGTAAAACTCTTTACCAAAACAGAAATAGTAATTTTCTAACTTATTCAAATAAAGCTTTCAGCATGTTTAATTGAGTGCTTTAACTATATGAAAGCCTGAACAGTTCAAAGTACATAACGTTACTACTCATTATCACTGAGTTTGTATTCAACAAGTTTCATATACAAATGTTACTTCTGCTTGAAATGTGGGAGCTTGCCCAGATTCTACATTAATTTGACTGACAGGTATTGCCTTTATTGCTTCTGAGTATTATTGGCATCTTTCATTTGAGGTCGGATTTGAAGTACAACTCCAAGGTGAAACTGTTAAGGTGTATTCTGGAGTTATGGTATACAGCAAATGCTAATTTTAACAGCAGTCAGTCTTCAGACCTGAACGTGGATTGTAGACTGAATTTAAGCTGCAGCTCTGAACAATGCTGTATTTTGGGGGTTGATTGCAAACAAAGAAACACTCCATTTGATCATCGGAGCCTGCAATATGCATGAATGTGGCCCAGAGTCGGAGGAAGTTAACATTTATTTTGGGTGTCTGGAGAATGGGTATGAAGACAGGTGTTTGGAAATTATATGTAATTCAAAGGAAGCATTGTAGATAAATTGTAACTATAGAATTGTCTTGCTGTTACCTTTGATCTTTCACATATAAAAATGTCATATAATATTGGGTCAGCCAAGCCTCTTCTTCCAAGAGTTTCTCAAATGCTGAATAAACCACTTCTATATCAACCTGCTTCAGTGTCTCTCTCGTGACTTTGTTCACAGTTACAACAGCGATGTCTTTTAATTTTTCTCTTTTTCAGAAAATCCAAGATTGATTGCATTATCTGGGGAAATGCTGAATGTGTTGACCATTTGGCATTGGAACTCAATCAACGTATCTTAAGTCTGTGCTACATCACATCTATGTGTTTATCCTCTGTGCCTGTGACAATAATTAACACATTAAAATATATGCCATTGTGGCTTACACTGAGACCTTCAGCAAATTTGGCACATTTGCAGTCTGTCCACAAAAGGACCTATTCTGGTTGAGAGAGTTTCACGAAACAGATACCAATTGACCTGAACCCACTAATATGATGAAATACAACACCTGGATATGAGCATCGCTGTTCAATGGACAGAATAAAATTTGATCAACTTATACAGAGGTACAATAAAGTCAGACTGGAATGAGACCATAAAGACCATAAGATATAGGAGCAGAAGTAGGCCATTCAGCCCATCGAGTCTGCTCTGCCATTCAATTATCAGCTGATCCAATTCTTCCAGTCATCCCCACTCCCCTGCCTTCACCCCATACCCTTTGATATCCTGGCTAATCAAGAACCTATCAATCTCTGCCTTAAATACACCCAATGACTTGACCTCCACAGCTGCTCGTGGCAACAAACTCCATAGATTTACCACCCCGACTAAAGTAATTTCTCTGCATCTCTGTTCTGAATGGACGTCCTTCAATCCTGACGTCGTTCTCTCTTGTCCTAGACTCCCCTACCATGGGAAATAACTTTGCCATATCTAATTTGTTCAGGCCTTTTAACATTCGGAATGTTTCTATGAGATCCCCCTCATTCTACTGAACTCCAGGGAATAGAGCCCAAGAGCTGCCAGACATTCCTCATATGGTAACCCTTTCATTCCTGGAATCATTCTTGTGAATCTTCTTTGAACCCTCTCCAATGTCAGTATATCCTTTCTAAAATAAGGAGCCCGAAACTGCACACAATACTCTAAGTGTGGTCTCACCAGTGCTTTATAGAGCCTCAACATCACATCCCTGCTCTTATGTTCTATACTTCCAGAAATGAACGCCAACATTGCATTTGCCTTCTTCACAACCGACTCAAACTGGAGGTTAACCTTTAGGGTATCTTACACAAGGACTCCCAAAAGTCCCTTTGTATCTCTGCATTTTGAATTCTCTCCCCATCTAAATAATAGTCTGCCCATTTATTTCTTCCACCAAAGTGCATGACCATACAGTTTCCAACATTGTATTTCATTTGTCACTTCTCTGCCCATTCCCCTAAACTATGCAAGTCTCCCTGCAGGCTCTCTGTTTCCTTAACACTACCCGCTCCTCCACCTATCTTTGCATCATCAGCAAATTTAGCCACAAATCCATTAATCCCATAGTCCAGATCACTGACATACATCATAAAAAGCAGCAGTCCCAACATCGACCCCTGTGGAACTCCACTGGTAACCGGCAGCCAGCCAGATAGGATCCCTTTATTCCCACTCTCTGTTTTCTGCCGATCAGCCAATGCTCCACTCATGCTAATAATTTCCCTGTAATTCCATGGGCTCTTCTCTTGCTAAGCAGCCTCATGTGTGGCATCTTGTTAAAAGCCTTCTGAAAATCCAAGTACACCACGTCTACTGCATCTCCTTTGTCCACCCTGCTTGTAATTTCCTCAAAGAAGTGCAGTAGGTTTGTCAGGCAGGATTTTCCTTTCAGGAAACCATGCTGCCTTTGGCCTATCTTGTCATGTGCCTCCAGGTGCTCTTTAATCTCATCCCTAACAATCGATTCCAACAACTTCCCAACCATTGATGTCAGGCTAACAGGTCTATAGTTTCATTTCTGCCTCGACCCTTCTTAAATAGCAGAGTAACATTTGCAATTTTCCAGTCATCCGGTATAAAGCCAGAATCTATCGATTCTTGAAAGATCAACGTTAATGCTTCCACAATCTCTCCAGCTACGTCCTTCAGAACCTGAGGGTGCAATCCATCAGATCCAGGAGATTTATCCACCCTCAGACTATTAAGCTTCCTGAGCACCTTCTCAGTCGTAATTTTCACTGCACAAACCTCGATTCCCTGACACTCTTGAATGTCCTCTGCATTCTGCAGACGTCCTCCACTAGGAAGACTGATGCAAAATATGTATTCAGTTCCTCTGCCAGCTCTCATTACAATATCTCCAGCGTCATTTTCTATTGGTCCTATATCTACCTTCAACTCTCTTTCACCCTTTATATACTTAAACAAGCTTTTAGTATCTTCTCTGATATTAGTCGTCAGCTTCCTTTCATAATTCATCTTTTCCTTCCTCATGACCTTCTTAGTTTCCTTCTGCAAGTTTTTAAAAGCTTCCCAATTCTCTGTCTTCTCACTAACTCTGGCTTCCTTGAATGCCCTCTGCTTTGCTTTTACTTTGGCTCTGACTTCACCTGTCAGCCATGGTTGTGTCCTTCTTCCCTTTGAAAATTTCTTCTTATTTGGAATATACCTATCTTGCACTTTCCTCATTTTTCATTGAAAGGAAGGAAGGAGCAATGCATCAAAAGCTTGGCTAAAACAGCCTGGAGCACTGAATACATTGAGTAAAATTACTGCAGAATGAATATGTACAATGATCGGGTTTTACAGGGCTGTCAACCCTAATTCAGATTATAGTGAATTCCTGTGTGTGTGTGTGTGTGTGTGTGTGTGTCTCTCTCTCTCTCTCTCAGCATATGGCTACACTGTTTTATTATGGAATTCTCATATGAATGGCATTATATTATAAAGATGCCTCTCAAGCACTTACATGTGGTCACATAATAATTGCCAAGTCTTTTCCTCCACAGAACACATGCCTGCACACAGTCTTTCAAGTTCTGCTGTTCATTATGTGAATACTGATTTATCTTTGGCAATCTCCATATGAATCAGTTTGTCCTTCTTTCACAACTACCATTTTGAAACAAAACTGCATTGTTGCTGCTCAGCTCCACCCCAATGAGAACTGCACATTCTGTAGTTTAACTGAGATTTTCAGACAATCAATAGGGGAACTTTTTTTTGCAGACCAGTAAAACCTCTGATTTGTTGCTGCTCAGAAGTAATGTGACCACATGCACTGTGTAATTTATTATAAGGGAAGTTTGTAGTTTCACAAAGTTTTCAAAGACCAGAAAATGATTTCTGAATCTGTCACAAAGCAAAACCAAAAGTTTTTAAAGAAGTTCATATCTTTGGTTTGTGTGCTTTTTGGGAGAGAAATTCATTACAGTATTTTCACATTGTTAACATCTCTCTGTATTTCATGGGATTACAAATTTAATTTCACAAGTGAAGCATTGCAGTTTCTTTTATTACTTTTTTTGTTTGTTGCTTTAATTGAACTAGATCATATTGCAAAATCTCAGTTCAATACTGTCCTTGATATTTCTGTCAAAATCATTTGGATCTTATTTTGAGTATAGTACCCTCTTTTAAATCAATAAATGCCAATCTGCCTGCTACTGTATGCCCGACAAATCTCAAAGCGTGTAGAACATGAAAGCTTAGATCTGACATTTTCCATGTTTTGGAACCAATGTTCCAATTATTTGCAGTTACTGGCACTACTTCTAGTAGTAGTAGGCGCTCTATTGATTGGGATTAATGATGGATGTTGCGTCTCAGCTGCCTATACATGCCAGGGCAGTACAATATGGGGAGCAAGCTATTACCCATGTAGCAGGTTCCCTCCTCCACACAGTTGATGAATCCAAAGGAGCGGCAGAGATTGATATACCTTGGCACCAGAAGCATCACAGAAGTTGCCAGTCAGCGTTGAACTCAACATTGGACTGCCTTAAAGAATCCAGCTCCAAAATTTTTCCCTCAATTTTAAACCCAACACCTTCCCTATAAGTAGGTGTAGCCTCGAGGCAGCAACATTTTGATTCAGAGTTTTCCTTCTCCTAGATGAGCCACCAATCATGGCTGACGAGCCCCGTCTGCCTGAAGCGACTGGTTTTAAGGTTTGGGTAATCTGCCTTTGCCTCTTTTCCTGTCAGTAGAGACATTTCCACCAGGCTTAGTAACTAAGCCACACGTGAAGGCCAGGAGCCCGACTTGGTTGTCAAAGGTTATTTGAGATACACACCATTGGGAGCATTTACTAGGTAATGGGAGCTTATCCCTACTAACCCACCGCCTCCCACCCTCCAGCCTTAAGGAACCAGATACAAGATACATCCTCCACAGCCTTAAGGAACCAGATACAAGATACATCCTCCACAGTTTGCTGACAAATTTTGTCAGCAAACACTCTGCACAAGTATAAAGTCTATTCCATAATATTGTTACCCAGGTCACTTCAAACAGCTGTCATCTTTTTATCTTTTAAAACATAAAATTGATAGATTTTGATAGCATAACTCTGAAGTACCATTCAGACTTTTGAGGTATTGTTATTAGCTGCCTGGTATAAGAACGAAAGGGTAATTTTCTGCCTTCCATTGGAGAAATACCCTTCCCATTAATTTTCGATATTGTTTCACGCATGGAGAAAATTCTTAATCAATACTGCAAGAATGATGAATTTCCTTAAGGCATATCCAATATAACATTTATAGATGAATCTTTGCAGGGATTCTTCTGGTTAGTTGCCGTTATATCTGCAACAGAACAGAAATCCAAAGAAGAGAACAGAGAAAATTACATAACTCCCAAGGGAATTTAACCCTTGTGTGATCAGCTTTGATCTATAAATCGCGGAGCAGATTCAATGGGCCAAACAGCCTAACTCTGCTCCCATGTCTTATGGTCTTTTTAGAATTCACACAATTAGTTCTTCTGCCATGAGGATGTACAATTTATAGACACACAGGAAGTGAGGTGTAGAGTGGGTTGGTGGAATTTTTCATGCATTGCTGTACAGACATGTAAAATATTGCATATCAAAATGTAAAATTTTCCAAATTGTTTTCCAAATTGTATTGTAGCTTCTTTAATGCAGGAAAATGGGTATGAAATGGAGTGTGTGTTTAGGTCTAAGCTAGTCAACCGACAGCTTTCTGCTGAAGAATAACTGGGTGAAATGGAAGCTTTTTCCTCCCCCAGTTATTTTCAAGGTGGTTTGGAGGCTGACAGAAAGTCAATGTCAAACAAACCAGGGTACAGGCATCTATCTATCCCAGTGCTGAAACAGCTGGAAATATTTAATAAAAACTTAGAATAGTTTTTCTCTTTCTTTTATGTTGCGGATCAGTTAGATTTTCCAACTGGAGTTCACCATTCATGTTGGTCACACAATAACCTTGATAACTTGGTGCTTCCTACATTACAACAGTGAATGAACTTCAGAAGTCATTTATTGACTTTGAAAAGTGCATCTTGGACATAGAGGTCACCAACAACATATGTGATTTAATTTGTATATATACTCTACCTTGGCATAGAATAAGTAAAATGTATATGTCATGGGACTGTTCAGATGAAAGAAAGAAATATAGTGTATTTATAAATTAACATACACAAAATGTTTTCCTATTACTGGCTTGGAAAAAAGTAATTATTTACCACACTGACATCTGAGATGGCAGGTCTGCCACATGAAGATAGATCATGTAGTAGATATAGTATTTAGCAGGTGTTCTCATTGAAGTTTACAAATATTTTATGGGGCTCTACATGGTGAATGCAAGGGGGGGTGTTGCCTTCGCCTCAGGAGTCCAGAACCCAGATCACAGTCTCAGAATAAGCATCAGATCATTCAGCTCTGAGATGAGGCAAAATCTTTTCACCTGGAGCAGGGTTTCTCAACCGGGGTTCCATGAGAGATTGTGATTAACAAAAATAAATATTGTTTGAACTTTGCTCTTGCAGTGGGCAGTGACTGAACAGCCCACTAGCAATCTCATTAGGGGTCTCTCAGCCCAGTATGGCAGCGCACAGTTGGATCGTGTTTATTTGGTTGAGTCCATTTTCAGTTTTGGATGCAAGATAGGGGAGGCCATTGATAATTGGTGAGCACTGTATTGGACGGAGGGGAGGACAGTAGGTTGTAGAGGAGTGTGAAGTGTGTTTTCCAAGTATTGAATAGACTCTTCCGACTTGGGCTGTGATGTCAGCCTCTCCCTCCCGAATTACCTCCCCCAAATTTGCCTTGCGTGCCACCGACTGACTTATGGGGGGGCGGGGTGGAAGCGAACAAACTAACAGTGTAGTAGAAAATTAAAACTACTGAACCTACTTTCAAAAAATTAAATCTCATTTTGGCTTAAGCCAGTTACTTAGTAGAAATTTGATATGTTTGCCTTATGAGTTTTTAAAATTTATGGAAGGGAAAGGAAGATTAATTTCAAGAAAGGTAAGCTAAGATTAACTACCTTTTTTTCAAGAAAGGTTGGCTAAAAATTCATTCTCTTCTTAAAAGAGCACTGACAATTACTTTTGGATTAATAAATCTACAAGTTACTGATCATGCTAACGTACTGTGAGCTGTAGGTATAATAATTTTTACAGAGGGTTCCCTGTGACCTGAAAATCATTTCAAGGATTCCCCCAGGGAAAAAAGGTTGAGAAAGGCTGACCCAAAGTGATGTATCTTTGGATTTCTCCATCTCAGAAGATTGTAGAGGCTTAATCACTGAGTTCAGTCAAGATGGAAATCTGTAGGTTTATTTATATTCAGGGAATGGGAAATATAGAAATAATGTAGGAGAATGGAATTGAAGTACAAATCTTAAATGAAAAGCAGAGCAGACTTTAAAGTCCAGAGGGCCTATTCAAGCTCCTCTAATCCTTCCATTATTTTATTGCAACTCAGATGTAATATTTCTAGCCTATTAGGATAGCTCAACAAATACTTTGGGTCTTATTTGACAGATACAGTATAAACATATACATAAAAGTTGCAAGGAACTGAGATGGCGTACAGTACATTTCAAGTTTTCTGACGGAAGCTGTCATCAGAGCATTGAACAAAAGCATAAAATGAGTTAAATTGCTGGAGCAACACATAAATCCTAAAAGTCTTGCATGAACTAAGACAGCAACATTCCATTCCTCAGATAAAATGTGTCAATTTCCTGCATCTTCTGAGAAGTGAAAGAGATTTGCTGTCAATTCCGAATGTATCACAGGTGTGGCAGCACCAATGACAACTTCAGCTTACATTTCACCATCAAGCTTGACAAGAGATCAGGCCAATTGCAGCTAAGGGTAGTCCAGCTTTATGTAGGTCTGATTAAATCTGTCACTTCTATACAGAAGGAACATTTCAACCCTATAGTAGCTCTTTCTTTAGAGTGCGGGGGGAGGGGGTGGACAGCAACATTAAACAAAGCAGCCTTCTGTACTCCTGTTACCAGTAAAAGAAGCCTTTGGCAACTAATTTATGGGTCTAATATGATAAGAGACAACATGGACATTAACCAGAATTCAAGGTCACAAGCCTCAAAGGAGTGAAAGATAAATTTACTTTTCGCCACAGCAAGTGCTATTGTATAACCTATACACCATAAATCAGACACAAATTCTTGGGCTGCATAAACCTAATTGCTGTGGTTTTACTTCACCTCTATCTAGATATTATAAAATTCCTGATGATGCAGACTTATATTAGAAAAACAAGGGCTCCTTATGGTAGTGTTTTCATATAAAATATTAAAGTGGGTGATTTAAAGGTCCATGCGCATTTCATTATTCTGGATAAATGAGAAGAATTGATGAAAGTGTCCTACCATCAGTAGCCTTATTTAAATGCTTTATAAAGAATGTGATTAGTATGTTTAAAACTAGGGCTTATAAAAGTAGAATCGTTAATGATTATATGAATTCCCAGCGAGACTGCAGATTATTAAGTCCGCAATGTAAAAAGTGTTTTGTGTGTTTGGGTAGTGATTGATCTTATTCCCTGTTACTATTGAGTACAACAATGCTGGAGGGAGTAAACTGCTTAGAAGAAAAATAATTTACTCCATATTAAAACAATATTACACATCAAAAATTTACAACTTAAAACATGGTAATATGCTGTAGGTTCCTTCATTTTATCATATAAAATATGACACCAAGCCCCAGTAGGTAAACTGCACTGGTATCTCCATACGTTTGGTTAAAAAATGAAGTTTAAAAGGTATATACAGAGGCAGAGAAATTTTGATTAGAGATTTTACTTTATTTTATTTAGAGATATGGGACAGTAACAGGGCTGTCTGGCACAATAAACCCCTGCCACCCAATTACATCCATGTGACCAATTAACCTATTAACTCACTTGTCTTTGGAAAATCGGAGGAAACCCATGTGGACATGGGGAGTAAGTACACACTACTTACAGGCAGAGGCGGAATTGAATCTGGGTTACGAGCACCGTAATAGCATTTTGCTAACCACTATACTACGGGGCTGCCCTGAGTTTTGAAACCCATAGCACAGCAGCTGAGAGAACAGCTGCCGATGGAGGAACTGGGAAACAATGATTTGAGAAGGGACCAGTGTTGGAAAAATGTACAGATGCGGACAGCTGTGAAGCAGAGTAGATAGATTCATGGAGATGTACAACATAGATACAGGCCCTCTGGTCCAAATGCAAATTGTACCTTCCTCTACTATTTCATCTGGCAGCTCATTTCATATACTAACCAACCTCTGTGTGTGTGTGTGTGTGTGAAAACTTAAGATTCTACTGCCTTGTGGAAAAAAAAACTGTGACTATCTGTGCTGCTCAGGATTTCATAAACCTCCTCAGGGTCACCCTTCTGCCACATCTGCTCCGGACTCTCCTTGTAACTGAACCCTTTAGTTCTGGCAACATTCTTGTGAATCTTCTCGGAGCCTCCTCTAGCTTAATTACATTCTTCCTGTGGCATGGTAAACAGAATTCAAGTACAGTCTCACCAAAGTCTTGTAGAGATGTAACATGACATCCCACCTCTTACTCTGAATATCCTGACCCACGAAGACAAGCATGCCATATAAGTTCTTCACGATCCTGTCCACCTATGTCACCACTGTCTGGGAACTATGTACTTGTATTCTGAGATCTCTCTCTTCAACAACACTCTCGAGGCCACTGCCATTTGATGTGTATCTCCTTCCCAAAAATGCATCACTTTCAAGACTGCTTAATATCACTTCAAGTAAATCTAAATAATTGTTACTGCGAATCTCATGAAAAACAAAAAATAAACACAGTAAGATAAAGAGACAATAATAAAAAAACAATAAATATTAATACATAAGAAAGCTTGTACAGCATACATAGATTGATTGTGACCCTAGGCACAGGAGTGTCTGTACATAAGGGACTCTCAGGCCCTCCGTTGGTAGGAGTCGACTGTGGATGCTGTGTCCCAGCTGTCCATGTGATATGCACCAGGGCAGTACGATACGGAGAGCAGGCTGTTGCCCATGTAGCAGGCTCCCCCTCTCCATGCAGCTGATGAATCTAAAGGAATGGCAAAGACCCATACAGTTTGGCACCATTGGCTTTGCAGGAGTTGCCAGGCAGCATTGAACTGCCTTAAGAAATCCAGCTCTGGATTTTTCCCTCGGGAAAAATACTGTCTGGAAAAATTTTCATATAAAGCATGGAATACTGAGATTAATACTTTGTACCCTTCTTCCTAAATATAATGTGATTTTTATTTGATAACAGAGGAGATTCTTAAGTAAACAAGATTATTGCTGTTCACTAACTTGTCAGATGTTTGATTGCTACTGAGGTTTCTTTACCTGTAAAAAACAAAGCCTTCCTTGCATACTGTTATTGTAGACTGGAGGTCTGATGCGTGATTACTTACAAGAAGCTTATTATCCATACATCTCATTTTTATTTTCACTCCTGATTCTAACAAAAACTTAGATATCTCAAAGTACAAATGAATCAACTAGCATTAGGTCAATATTTAATATCAGAGAAATGTATACAATAAAATACTTCTTCTTTGCAAACATCCCCAAAAACATTACATTTCCTCCTGTGTATTTGCAAATTGCTCACAGTCATTACAATAGCAAGCTAGTAATATTGAAGACCACATTGGATGACAAATTACATATTCCTTCTATTATGACTGGTTAAGTCACAGTCTTCAAAAAAATTGCTATCAGATAGATTTGCTGGAAGAGAAGAGAATTGAATGATAGAAGAATTGGAAAGATGGTTTGGCTGAGTTCAATATCAGGGCTGTAGGAGTATCTGGGTTGCAAGACCATCAGTGGCTAAGTAACTGGTGCAGGGGGCAGGGTTTCAAATTCTTGAATCATTGGGATCTATTTTGGGGAAGGTATGACTTGTACAAAAAAGATGGATTACACCTGAACTCAAAAGGTACTAATATCCTAGCGGGATTGTTTAATATAGCTGTTAGGGTGGGTTTAATCTAAGTTGGCAAGGGGAAGGAAACCAAAGTGTTAGGATCGAGGAAGAGGAAAATAGAAATAAGTCAAAAATACTGTGCAGCAAAGATGGCAAGAAGGACAGGCCGGTGAATATACAGGATAATTTGCTGCAAAATAGATATATAGCACAAGTGGCAACAGGCACCGATCTAAATGTACTGTACTTAAATGCATACAGCATTAGAAATAAAGTGGATGACCTTGCTGCACAGCTGCAGGTTAAAAGATATGACATTGTGGCCATCACCGAGTCATGGCTAAATGATGGATGTGATTGGGAGCTGAATATCCCAGGATACACAGTGTACAGGAAGGATAGGAAGGTAGGTAAAGGGGGTGGCGTGGCCCTGATGGTAAGTAACGATATCAAATCAATAGAAAGAAGGGACATAGGATCAGAAGAGGTAGAATCATGGGTAGAATTAAGAAATGGCAAGGGTAAAAAGATACTAACAGCAGTTATATACAGGCCTCCAAACAGCAGTCGGGATGTGGACTACAAGTTGCAGCTGGAAATAGAAAAAGTGTGTCAGAAGGACAATGTCAAGATAATTATAGGGATTTTAATATGAAAGTGGATTGGGAAAGTTGGCAAGGTAATCGATCTCAGGAGAGGGAGTTTGTAGAATGCCTACAGGATGGCTTTTTGGAGCAACTTGTCCAGAAGCCCACCAGGGGACCGGCTGTTTTGGATTGGGTGCTGTGTAACAAACCTGAGGCAATTAGGGAGCTGGAGGTAAAGGAACCTCTTGGAAGTAGTGATCATAATATGATTGAGTTCAGTTTCAAATTTGAAAAGGAGAAGCTGGTATCAGGTGTATCGATATTTCAGTGGAACAGGGGAAATTACAGTGGTATGAGAGAGGAACTGGCCCAAGTCAATTGGAAAAGTAAACTAAATAGAGGGACGGCAGAGCAGAATTGGATGAAATTCCTACAAGAAATAAGGAAAATGCTGGAAAAATATATTCCAAGAAAAAAGAAAATCATGAATGGAAAAATGGCACAAATGTGGCTAACGAGCGAGGTTAAGGCAAAAATAAAAGCAAAAGAAACGGCATACAAGGAAGCAAAAATTAGTGGGGAAAATGAGGACTGGAAGACCTTTAAAAACTTACAGAAAGAAACTAAGGAAGTCATTAGGAAAGAAAAGATGAATTATGAAAGGAAGTTGGCGATTAACATAAAAAAGGATACTAAGTGTTTTTTTAAATATATGAAAAGTAAAAGAGTGACAAGGGTAGATATGGGACCGATTGAAAATGATGCTGGAGTAATTATAATGGATAACAAAGAGATGGCGGAGGAACTGAGTGAGTATTTTGCATCAGTCTTCACAGTGGAAGACATGAGCAATATACCCGATAGCCAGAGGTATCAGGGAATAGAATTAGGTACAGTCAAGATAACTAGAGAGAAAGTGGACTAAGAATAGATAAGTCTCCTGGCCCGGATGAGGTGCACCCAAGGGTTCTGAAGGAGGTGACTTTGGAGATTGTGGAAGCATTGGAAATGATCTTCCAGGAATCAATAGACTCTGGCATGGTTCTGGAGGACTGGAAGGTCGCAAATGTAGTTCCGCTATTTAAGAAAGGAAGGAGGCAGCAAAAAGAAAATTACAGACCTATTAGTCTGACATCGGTGGTTGGAAAGATATTGGAGTCAATCTTCAAGGGTGAGGTTATGAAATACCTCGAGGTGCATGACAAGATAGGCCAAAGCCAGCATGGTTTCATGAAGGGAAGATCCTGCCTTACCAACTTATTGGAATTTTTTGAGGTAATCTCGAATAAGATTGACAAGGGAGAGGCTGTGGATGTTGTGTATTTGGATTTTCAAAAGGCCTTCGATAAGGTGCCGCATATGAGGCTGCTTAATAAGATGAGAGCCCATGGAATTATAGGAAAGATATTGAAATGGGTGGAGCATTGGCTGATAGGCAGAAAGCAAAGGGTGGGAATAAAGGGATCCTATTCTGATTGGTTGCCGGTTACTAGTGGTGTTCCGCAGGGGTCGGTGTTGGGGCCGCTTCTTTTTACGATGTGTATCGATGATTTGGATTATGGATTAAATGGTTTTGTGGCCAAGTTTGCGGATGACACCAAGATAGGTGGAGGAGCAGGAAATGTTGAAGAAACGGAAAGGTTGCAGAGAGACTTAGTCAGTTTAGGAGAGTGGGCAAAGAAATGGCAGATGAGATACAATGTTGACAAATGTACGGTTGTACATTTCGGAAGAAGAAATAATCGGGCAGATTGTTATTTAGATGGGGAGAAAATTCAAAAATCCGAAGTGCAAAGGGACTTGGGGGTCCTCGTGCAGGATACCCTAAAGGTTAACCACCAAGTTGGATTGGCGGTAAGGAAAGTGAATGCTATGTTGGCATTCATTTCAAGAGGAATAGTGTATAAGAGTAAGGAGGTGTTGATGAGGCTCTATGGGGCATTAGTAAGACCTCATTTGGAATACCGTGTGCAATTTTGGGCCCCCTATCTTAGAAAGGATATACTGATGTTGGACAGAGTTCAGAGAAGATTTACGAGGATGATTCCTGGAATGCAGGGGCTAACGTATGAGGAGCGTCTGTCGGCTCTTGGATTGTATTCATTAGAGTATAGAAGAATGAGAGGGGATCTCATAGAAACGTTTCGAACGTTGAAAGGGTTGGACAGAGTAGATGTGGAAAGGTTGTTTCCCTTGGTGGGTGAGTCCAGGACAAGAGGCCATAGTCTTAGAATTAATGGGTAACCAGTTAAAACAGAGATGAGGAGAAATTTTTTTAGCCAGGTGGTCGTAGATTTGTCAAATTCGTTGCCACATATGGCTGTGGAGGCCTGATCATTGAGGGTGTTTAAGGAGGAGATCGACAGGTATCTAATTAGTCAGGGTATCAAGGGATATGGGGAAAAAGCCGGAAACTGGAACTAGATGGGTGAATAGTTTAGCTCATGGGGGAGCTGCGGAGCAGACTCGATGGGCCGAATGGCCTACTTCTGCTCCTTTGTCTTGTGATCTTGTGATATCTAAAGCTTTCTTAAATTATTCTTGTGTTTTGCTTGGAAATTGATTCTTGGTGCTAATCATCCACTGTACGAACATTTCCATGACATGAGTCTGATTTTTTAAAATCATTTTAACTCATGGCATGGTCACATGCTGGTTAGCACAACACTCTACAATACTGGTTCAATTCCCGCCACTGTCCCCATGACTGCGTGGGTTTCCTCCAGGCACTCCAATTTTCTCCCACAGTCCAGAGATGTACGAGTTGGTAGGCTAATTGGTTGTCATAAATTGTCCCGTGGTTGGTCTAGTTACTGGGCGGAGCAGTTCAAAGGGCCTGTCCTGCGCTGTATCTCAATAAATAAATTAAAAAAAAAAATAGGGTAAGGAGTTCGTTAATATGATTTAACATACAGTATCTGGTATTATCATATTTTTTCTTTTGTTTTATAATATGTATTCTTTTGGATTCTGTATTGTTCTATATAGAAATCAATAAAAATATTGAAAAAGAAGAAGAAAAATATCTTTTTGTGCTTTCCGATTGTTTGACTCATTATCCTCACTTAACTTTCCCTTTGTCTATCCTGAAGGGCTGTGGTACTCTTTTAAAACACAGGTAAACAGAATTGTGGGTAGGAAGAATATCAAGTAGTATTAAAAGATATGGGTATAGTTTTGGAAAATAATGCTGAGGTGAAAGAAAAAGATCTTGATAAATGATGGGAGCTAGTTCAAAAGCCTGTATGGCCTACTTCCTGCTACTAGTGACAATTATATACAATGACCCACTTTCAGGAAGAAAAACACAACTTCTCCAGTCCTGTTCATAACTCCGACTTATAACTTCAGTGATTAGCCACGTGGCTTTCTCCGCATTGTCTCTAACATTTGACTGTTTCTCTTGTTTTTCAGCCAGCGAACAAGATGCAGACTCAAGTTGCATTTGGACAATGGAACTGTACAGTTAGATTATATTTCCTCTGTCTTGGAGTCAGCATACTACATGCTATGCTGACTGTTGCTCTGCTCTGATTGGAAAATCATTGTTTCCATCTTTATCCATGACCTCTAGAACTCGATGTCTATCCAGTTTTGAACCCTCATTCCAGTATTTCGCTTGAATTTCCTCTATCATTGCTTAATCATTTCAGATAGTTAACTCTTGTAATTTCTGAAATTGGTCTCTTTAAGCAAGGAGTCAAGCAAGAACATTTCAGTTAAAAACCACAATGTAGTTTTCTGATATGACCCTGAAGTTTACTCCTGAATAATGATTCCATTATTTTACACAGTATTAAAGATGTTACTTGGGGCCTCTTCCACTTTACTACCATTAAGATTAACCTTAATTTCACTTACAGACGAAAACAGAGTGCCCATTCCAGACAGGGACGCAGGAGACTGCAGATGCTGGGATCTGCAGCAACAAACAATCTGCTGGAAGAACTCAAAAGGTTGAGCAGTGTCAGTGAGCTGGCAGGGGAGGGTGTTGGGGGGGGGGCAGGGGTGAATTGTTGAATTGTTGTCATATAGTTGAAACCCTGCGTCGGACTTCCAGTTAGCAGTATTAGGGAATTGTCGGACATTGGATATCTCTCAGGAGTTACACAATAGGTATTAATACAAACGAGAACCAGTCAGTCTTCAGAAAAATCTGTTTAACTGTAAATTTAAAAGTCAGTTTTGAAATTAAGTATTTATAGAACACAGGCCACTGAAGGTATTGTGGTTAAACTAACATGATCATGACAAATAAATCGATGCATCTATGTTAATTGGTTTATGTCAAATGAAGCAGATTAAGACAGTAGATTCCAGTTACTTGGGCCATTGGATAACTGAGGCAGCCACTTATTTTGAACAACTGTTAAAAAACAAAATCGAGAAAAGTTGGGATTCCATTTGTTTATTTGGGACACTATACCGTGCACTAATGTGGCTGTTATACGCTACTCCGAGTTTTAAAGCCAATGGTTGCGTTTGCTTGTGTTATGTTATTCATTTGGGCTGAGGGACGCTCATTTTAAAAAAAAGTCATTTCTGATCGTTTTGGTTTAAAAATTTTTTTGAGACCATTGGCATGTAAAGATTTGACTCGAGCTGAAAAAATTACCCTACTGAATCAAATTAAAAGCCATCTGCCTCACACCACTCGTCAGCTGGCAGAGACAACTGGAGTGCCAAAATCTACAACTGCGCGCGTGATACGTCCGCAAGATGAACTGCGAGAAGACTGGGCATTACATGAGGGACAACATGGAACATTCCAAAAACGAAAGCGTGAAGGTCAGGATCCAGATGTTATAGAGGCCCTCAATCAACGGTTCTCCATTGTAACTGGACAAGGAGCACATGTCAGTGGACCAATGTTTAAACAAAAGTCACAAAGGTTTTAAAGCAACAGATGGTTGTTTGTCTCAATGGAAATGTAAGCACCACATTAAATTCAAGAAAGCACACGGTGAGAAAGGTAGTGCTGAAGCTGCAAATCTACAAAACTCCCTAACTTGTTTCTAAAACTTTGTGCAGATGATATCTACAAAGCTGATGAAACAGGCCTTTTCTTTAAAACAAAATCATGCCACGTTGGACAGTTCCCTTTGCTGCAAACACGCATCACTATTCGGTTCAAAGAAAGCAATAGTTCATGATAGTGTGTTGTGTTGCTCAAATATGTCAGGAACTGACAAAAACAAATTGTTGGTTATTGGGAAAAGTGTTAAACCTCAGTGCTTTAAGCAGCTAAGAATGGATAGTTTACCAATCGTGTACTATGCCAACATGCACTCAATAAATTCCTCTGCTGTTAACCATTACAAATACACAGTTTTATAGTATTGTAGTAATATTGGTGAAGTTCTAATTTATTCTGTATTTCATTTAAATATATTATTTGTTACTCAGTTAAATGGTAGTTTGTCTTTTTTTATATCTTTTGTAACTATTTCCATTAAAGTTTGGATAATTGGGACAGCCGCTTAGTTGGGCCAATATAACGTGCCCCAATTAAACTGAATCCAATTTTTGGATTCTGGTAGCACCACACTGGTTATGTTTATTCCTTCATCTCATGCTCAGTTCATCTCCTTGGCTTCTGTTATGCTCCAACCACTTTTTAGAAATAAAACACTAAAAACATTGCAGAAACTCAGTGGGTCAGGCAGCATCTGTGGAACGAAATGGATTTTGGGTTGAGACCCGACATCGTCACTGTCCAGATACATTTCATCAATCCAGATGAAGGGTCTTGACACAAGACATAGATTGGCCATTTCCCTCCATAAATGATGTCTGACCTGCTGAGTTCCTCCAGTGCTTTTTGTGTTGCTCCAGACTACAGCATCTGCAGTCTCATGTCTCCATGTTTTTTTTACATCACTTCCACAGATGTCCTCAGCCTTTAAAGTTTACTCAGGTGTTGGCACTCACCAAGCTAGACTGGCACAAAGGAAACACAAGAGCTTATATTTTTTCCGTAACGCCAGTGCGAAAAAACAGAGCTTTCCAATTTCTCATTTGGCAGCAGTCAAACCTATAGCCGTGACACAATGTGTCCCATTAATTGATTTATGACATATATATTATAATTTTAGAAAACTAATCAATCTATTTTGTGTGTTCAAGAAAAGTATGACATTATTGAATTAAATAATTCCTCACAAAATGGTACTCACATAAAATTTCACTGGAAGAATGCAAGTTTCCTGCTTCCAACTGAACTATCAGAATTGGGCCAGTCAAAATTCAGCACACAGTAAAATAACTGAATACTCCTCTAATTTGTACTCTTGCCATACAAAAGAAAATATACAGAACACATTTAATACTTCATGAGTTACAATGGTTCTCTGCTGTTTCAGCTGAATAAGGTATTGGGAATGAAGGATGTTTACTCCAGAGGTCACCGGGTTTGCCTTCTCCAGACAGACGTGGCCATGGTGGAATTCTGCCATCTGTGACATTGAAATGATTTGTCCCAACTAAATCAAATGTATAGAGTAGAATCAGCGATACCACACAAACCAGAAGTAGATGGAAGAAAGATAAGCACCAACTTCCCTACACTGGAAGAGGCAAATTAAACACTTACTGCTCACCAATGACTGTTTTGGAGCGGGCCCACTCTTAAAAAAAAACTTCACACTGCTGGCCTCACAAGAGGTAAGACTGCTCCTAAGTGTACTGCACCAACTGGAGAATGTATCCATGCTGGGCCATGTTTCCATCAGCACTGAGGAAAAGATCAAGAATTGGCTGGATAAAGAAAAAAGAAAGCTGGTTGCTGACTGTTCTGACTGGTGATGTTGAGATGGAGAGGGCATTGCTTCTGACCGATGGCTTGGATAGATAAGTGGGGATGTGTTCAGTTATTGGTGATGGTGGTGGTGGTGGTGGTGGGGGGAGGTGGTGGTTGAAGATGTCAACATTGTCTTGTTAGGTGCAGGTCACAGACATCCCACCTCTCCCGGAAGTTCCGGGAGTCTCCCGCATATTAATAGTGGCTCCCTGATGCCCGCAAATAAGATACAATGTCACGGAAATCGATTTTTTGAGAGCGAGCAAGACAGCGCGAGGAAGAAAGCAAAAGAGAAAGCGTGACAGCAACCACGAGAGAGAGTGAGAGCAAGCAAGCGAGAGAGAGCGCAAGAGCGAGTGAGCGAGAGAGAAAGCGAGAGCGACCATGAGAGTGCGTGAGAGCAAGCGAGAGTGCGCGAGCGAGAGAGAAAGCAAGCCAGAGTGAGAGAGAGCGAGCGAGCGAGAGCACGCCATGGGAGAGTGTTCCAAAAAAAAGAAAATATAAAACGTACATCACCCCAGACTACCCTAAAGTATACTCCTGCCTAATAGGGATCAAAAATAATGACAGTGCTGCTTGCTGCACTGTTTGCAACAGTGACTTTTCTATTGCCCGTGGTGAGTTAAAATGTAAAAGGCATGTTGAGGTGAGTTTAACAGGTGTCATTCGTTCATTAGCATAGCTAACGTTATTTAAACTAGCTGGCTGGCTGCTAAGGAGCTACCCTATTGCAGACATCCCACCTCTACCGGAAGTCTCCCGCAAATTGATGGTGCTACCTCCCTGAAATGAGTTTTTGCAGGGTGGGATGTCTGAGGTCATGACCTTTGGGGGGGTTATCATCAGGATGGGTAGTTGGGCCAGTCAGAGAAGAGTCTAAAGGGGAAATCTGAATTGGCTTTACTGCCGGCAAGGTTTCTTGCTCAGGGAGACATGCTAATGTAAAAGTAGGCTCTTAACTATGCTGAAAACATGTTTCTAATGAAGAGGACAGCTATCAGCACAAACTACTCCAATGTGACTAAAAATCCTGGATCCGACATCCAGCAATGTGAGACTCCAGCATTCTTCATTCATTGTTTAAAAACCCCTGCTTTTCAGGAGTTATTTTTCTTGGATTACAAAAATGTAATGCTCTTTCATCTAATTTCCAGCTGATCTTTCTCTTTGACATGTTTTTCCAAAGAATTTCCTGAGAAGTGTACTATCTGCTGGTAGAAATGTTGACAGTTCAGAAATCTCTCTTCAGAGAAAGACAAAGTAACTCCTCTATAAGGAAACTTTCAACATGTACTTCTTGCTATTCTGCAGTCAGATTTCTGGCATGTATTTGAAATTCTTCAGGAAAGTATTTGGCTGATTAACATCTCAGAGGAAATCTCAGAAATGTCTATTTGGATATATTCCAACAACGAATGCTAATGAAAGTAAACAGAAACAGAAATAAGCATCACTTTAAGCAAAGATAAGCCAATCCATTTATATTGTAAGCTGACTCAACCATCAGACGTCAAAATCAAATAGAAATGTAACAGCATGCGATGGTTAAGTGCCACGTCATGAATTTCCAGAGGCAAGCTTTTGGTTATAATTCCTCAATGTGGATTGTTCTTGCACACAAATCATGCAAAAATCAACAGACAGAAAACCATGTGTATACATATATTGGAATCAAATGCAAACTCTGCAACTTCTCTCTTATTACTAGCCTTAAATGCTCTCTGTGATTGCTATGGATCTAATTGCACAGGATGATGATAATGGTTCTGATCCCCCAGCCTTTAATCAAAGATAGTTTTGTATAAGCTGTTAGAACAACAAGTTAAAAGAAGGGAAAATGTGGAAGTTATTAGATAGATATTCAATCCAGTCCCATCTTCCGGCACCAAGAGGCAACAAAAGTAGTATGAAATGTTAATAGCATCGAACTAAGGGTTAAAGGGCATGGCAGAAACACAAATACACAGCAGGCCGGCTCTGTATCATCCACAAGCTATTAAACACAACACCCATTAAAAAAATTACAAACCAATAACACAGTAGATCATTGTTTTCAAACAAGAGAGAAAAAATGCAAATTAGAATGCTCTTCAATCGAGCCTCGCAACCTGACTTTTCTCTTTAAACATAGCAGTTGATCTGCCATTTGCTTCCAACTGGCTTGTTATTTTTAATGCACATTTATGGCATTTAATGATGCAGCAGTTCTATTCACACCAGCTTAGATGTTATGAGTGTGGGGGTGGATCTGTCACCTCAAACATCAATATGCTTCCCTACCTGATCCGATACATTACTTAATATGCAGAGGATACAGCTATACTGTCTGCTGAGAAACTTCAGTGATGTGGGACCACTGACACAGGGTGATTTCATGCTTTGGTACAGTGCACTAAGGTGCTGAATTGGTACTGGATTTCTTTGACACTTCCATTTCTTTGCTGTACATTTTTATTTAAAACGCGTATTTAAAAGGCTGCTGCATCTTCTTTAGGATCTTCTCAGCACACTCAAATGCAATAAAAATTTACAGTTGTGGAAGGTGTATTGTGCACAGTTCAGTGAGGTTATTAAGACAATGGTAGATTCAATAAAAATGCTGCAGATGGGTGTTCTCACTCCATGTCGCTGTATAACTGATGCTGTGCAACTGCAACATTTAGTCCGTGCCCACTATTAACTCACAGTCTTGGCGACTTAAGTAAGAATGAAACCATGCCAAGACAAAGTCTAAATCGACTGGAAAAAAGGCCAGTACTTTTTCCCCCTCCCCCTGACTTTCTGCTTGTTGGGAGACTCCCTCCCCTGCTGCAGAGAGTCCACAGCCAGGAAGACAAACAAAGCTGCAGACTCCTCCATATCTCTGATGAGAACACCACACTGTGGGAGAGCCAGTAAAGGCACACACACCTTTTTCACAAGTGTCAGCAGTAGCTTTTATCTTGGTTCCTCCTGTTGCTCCTTTCTGTAAAGTCCCAATCCTTCTTATCATAGCTCACTGAGAATTACTGGAATTTATCATACATAATCCCATTCTGCTGCACTTGTACAAAATGTTCAGAAATGTACGAGTCACGAACTTTGCCGCAGGCCCACAGGCTCATCACTTCAATTGCACTTTTAAGATTTATGAGTTTTTCCTGTTGCAGAGAAATTCAATCTGTGTTCAGGCCAAGCACCCTATAACACTAATAAAATGATACTACACATGGTTTAACAGACCCAGGGACATTTAGAGTGGAATTATATTACTCTCAGGGTTCTCTAAATAAACAATTACACTAGTCTCTGTTGGGGGGGGGGACATGGGAAGTGGGAGTAAAGATATCCTTTCCATGGGGGATATCACAAATAAAGCTCATTCAATAATATTACACAAAAAAGATACACATTTTATTTGTCCTGTTTCTAATTGATAATTCAAAATCATAGAACTAAATAGTTAAACTATTCTTGGAAACATACTAAATGCTGTAGGAACTCAGCAGGCCAGGCAGCATCTATGGAAAAGAGTACAGTCGATGTTTTGGGCCGAGACCCTTTGGCAGGATTCTTCATCTGAAGATTATTTCTATCATTTCATTTAATTAATGGCATATGTCACTGGACATCCTTTCCTCCATTCCTTCCTAAATTCCTAAAGTTAATAATTCTAATCTGCCAAAAACAGAAGATAATTGTTTCTGTGTTGCTAGGAAGCCGATATAAAATGATAGAAATAATCTTCCGCTGAACAGTCCTGACGAAGGGTCTTGGCCTGAAATGTTGACTGTACTCTTCCATAGATGCTGCCTGGCCTGCTGAGTTCCTCCAGCATTTTGTGTGTGTTGCTTGGATTTCCAGCATCTGCGGCTTTTCTCTTGTTTGTGATTAAAACATTCTTGGAGTAATTTACTGTTACACTTTAGCTCTATGCACATTGCCATTACAGTGGCCAATTTCTCCGGTGCCTGTTGAATTTTAGTCATAAATGCACAATACTGTGGAGAGGCAAGGAGGTGAAGGCTGCCACTCTTCGCAAATGAAGTTAGTGCAAAAGGTGACGATCATCACCCTTCCCCAGCTGCCATTCACCTTTAGTCACCTGGCAATAAGTACAGTTAGTGGGACACTGGAATTGAAAGTTATCTCCAGAAGAGTGGAAGAGAAATGATAAAATAAACAGCAACACACTTTTTCTTTATTCTTAAAGAAATGAAGGGATATGGGATTAGTGTAACAAAATGGCTTGGAGGTGTGATCGATCATTAACTTATTGTTTGAAGGATCAGGTAAAAGAGGCCAAACTCATTTGATCAAAGGAATATAATGTGGGAAAATAAAAGCTCACTGAGGTAACATACTGACATGGACAAGTCATTAGTTGGATAATGGGAGATGGCAAAGACATAAACAGGGTCTCTTCTGGTTGATACAATCTAACAAGTGGTTGCAGGGGCCACCAATTTTTCGATTCTTCTAAATGACCTGGATGATGGCATAAAAAGCATGGTTGCTAACTTTGCAAAGATAGACTGGAAAGTAAATTACAAAGAGGACATGAAGAGGCTACAAAGGTGTGTAGATAGCTGAACTGAGTGGGCAGACATCAAGGAGAAGTATAATGTGGAACATACTAAGCTCTGAGATGCAGAGGACTTTAGATATTCTAGTTCAAGATTCTTGCATATGGTGTTTGCAATTATGTAAGTGAAATGAAAATGTTACTTATGGATAAGAGAATTTAATACAAATTTAATGAGATTATATAGTTATATAGAGCTCAGATCTGGAGACTCTGTAGAATATTAGTCTCCTTATTTTCGTGTAGTTTCATTGCATCTCAGAGACGCTTTACTCAACATGCAACGTGTAGGATTACTCATGAAGAAGGGTTGGACAGACTAGGCTTGTATGTGCTGGGAGTTTAGAAGAGTGAGGAGGACTTCCTGAAACATACAAAATCATGAGGGATCTTCAGAATGCAACGTTAGAATGAAAATTTCCTCAAAGGATGGTGGAAGATTTGAATTAGACGTGATCTTGTTAAATAGTAGACTAGGCTTGAAAGGCCAAAAGGGCTTATTCCTGCAGCTAATTCATGTGATTCTAACAGCCCACTTCTGTACTGATATTTTTACCAGTTTTGTGAATTTTCCCAAAACTAAATCATTCACTTTACTGCGCAGCAAATCTACCATACTTTTTTCTGCTCTGTGAAAATGTTCCACTATGAATGGTCATTGAAATAGTTTAAATAAAGTATGCCTTAATGTAAAGACAGATCATATTTCTTTTGCACATTGCATTCTATTCATTAAGGAAGGCAGCATGCATCAGCTGCACTCTGTTGTAGATCAGGTCAAAAATACTCAGCTCTATATACAGTACTATTCAAAAGTCTTAGGCACATGTAAAAAAATTGTAAAGCTAAGATGCTTTCAAAAATAATTAAATGAAAAGTTACTAAATATCAACAAATTTACTATAAAGAGCAGTAAACAGTAAAAAAAAAACTGAATATTTGCCTTTAAAATGGCATCAATTCTCTTAGTTACACTCTCATGCAGTTTTAAAAGAAAACTCAACTGATAGGTTGTTCCAAGTATCCTGGAGAACTTGCCACAGTTCTTCTGCAGACTTTGGCTCTCTCACTTGCTTCTGTCTCTCCAGGTAATCCCAGCCAGCTTGATGATGTTCAGATTTGGATTCTGTGGAGGCCATACCTCTGTTGCAGAACTCCTTGTTCTTCTTTTCACTGAAGACAGCTCTTTATGACCTTGTCTATATGTTTGAGGCCACTGTCCTGCTGCAGAATTAAGTTGGGATTGATCAGACACCTCCCTGACAATAGCGCATGATGGATGAGTATCTGCTTGTACTTCTCAGTATTGAGGATTCCATTAATTCTGATCAGATCACCAACTCCATTTGCAGAAATGCAGCCCCAAACCTGCAGGGAATCTACCCTCTTCTTCACTGTTGACTGCAGACACTCATCCATGTAGCGCTATCCAGCACTTCTATAGACAACTGCCTCTTGTTTGAGCCAAAAATGTCAAATTTTGACTCCTCTGTCCAGAGAACTTGCTGCCGTTATTCAGCACCCTAGTCTTCATGTTTTTGTGCATGGGTGAGTCTCTTGGCTCTGTTTCTACTTCAGAGGAATGGCTTTTTGGCAGCAACTCTTCCATGAAAATCACTTCTGACAAGTCTTCTCCAGACAGTGGGGTGTACTTGGGTTCCAGCGGTTTTTGTGAGTTCAGAGTTGATAGCGGTGCTGGATTTGGAAGGGACATCAGTTTGATGTCTCTCTTGTCTGCTGCAAAATTTCTGCTTGCGAGAGACCTTGCTGATGCGGGATGACCATCTTGTGTCTTGTTGCTGTGCTCATTCTTGCCATGATGTAAGATTTGATGATTTGAAGGTTAAACTGTCACATCTGCCACAGTCTCACCTTTTAGTTTGATCCATACTTTCTGTTTCAGTTCATTCAACTCATTATGTCTGTGATCGTTAGCACCTGTTTGTTATCTTGTTTAAGCATGCACTGGGCTATATACCTACAAAGTATCATGTTTTTATTTTTTTTATTTTATTTTTAAAATGTTCCATTACTTAATATATTACTTTCTTTAACAAAGTATTTTCTATAGCATTTAATTTTTTAGAATGTTTGAAAATCTAAAATTTGCTCTTTTCTACTGACACACTAATGCAAATGACAAAAAATAAACACCTAAAACAAAATTTATATAAAAATCTAGGGTGCCTAAAACTTTTGCACAGTACTGTAAATACAACTTTTTACAAGAGACTAGTTCAATAGACCCTATCCTTAATCTCTAGCCTCCAAAGACATTCATCTTTCTTGAACATTGCTAATTTAATTAGCTGTAGCCTTGCCTTCAGCCGTCAAAGTCTTAAACTTTGAAGTACCTTTCCTGAAACATTCTCCCACTAGACATCCCTTCCTTTCTTTCTTTAGAGTGCTCCTTAAAACCAACCTCTGACTAAACTTTTGGTCATCCACCCTGAAATCTCTTTGGGTGGCTTGTCATAAAACTTCGTTGTTTGCTAACACCCTCGAGAAATATTCAGGGATGAAGAGTTGTCAAGTTTGAGGCACGCAACTGATTGATGGAGGCAAGGGAGTCTAAACGACTCCATCTAAGTGAATTACCATTGTCTATCATCCAGAGACTGGAAAAGATCCACAATGGCCACATCCTCTTAATCCCGCCCACTGTCAGTATGTTGATTCAAATCAGATGTATAATTTTGAACAACTGGTCTATTCATGCAGAGTGTGAGACAGCTATTAATATGCCGTTTGGATAAAAGAATCTCTCGTAGAAAAACAGAATAAATTCAACTACACTGCGGGATGTACTGATGTGATAGTTTTAAAAATAAAATAGGACATTATGGTTAATATTGAAAATTTCAAGATATTGCATTCAAAAATTTAAAAAGTTCCTAAGTTGGATGATTGCAGTGAACAGATCTTGTGCTGTTACATTGTCTTCCCCTTTTAAGAAATATTTACCAAGAAATTTGATTACATTCCAATTTTCAGAATTAGGTGTATTATCAAAATCAGATTTATTATCACCTACATAGATGGTGATTTGCTGCAGCAGTAAAGCACAACACAAAAATTATTATAACATTACAATAACTTAGAAAAATATAAATAAATAGTGCAAAGGATCCAAAGGTATTGTTTCTGATTTCATGGATCGTTTAGAAATCTGATGGCAGATGGGAAGAAGCACTTCCTCAAACGCTGAGTGTGGGTCTTCAGGCTCCTGTGCCACACCTACCCCATGGAAGTAATGTGAAAATCAGATGGGGAGGGTCTTTTATAATGCCTCTCACCTTCTTGAAGATGTTCTCAATGGCAGGGATTATTGTGCCTATAATGGAACTGGCCAAGAGTACAACTCTGCAGTCTCTTGTGATCCTATGCATTGGAGGCTCCATGCCAAGCTGTGATGCAACCTGTCACAATGTTCCCTACCATACATCTGTAGGAATATGCAAGAGACTTTAATGATCTATGCAATGTTCCCTTTGGAGCACTGTGGGGGGGGGGGGGGAATTAGACTGTTATCCAGGTAGAAACCGTTATTGGACACCCTCAGGATAGTCACTGCATTTTTACTAATGCAGTGAACTAATGTAAGGCAAGTCCCATATTTATCTTTGATCTCTTGGACCCATCATCAGGCACTACTGGTCTGCATGTAGAACCATCCCCCTACACCAAAAATATTCGCTTATATTCCAGCAAGATCCAAGCACCTATCCTTGGATATTCAAGGCTCCATAGCCTTCTAATACAGAATCTCTTCATTCTTCTAGCCCCCTCTGACATCCTGTCAGCCTGATCCTCTGACCTTTCATTCCAACAACACTATGTCTCCCTTGTCTCCATCAATCAGTTGATCAGTCCATGGCCCTGACTTAGCTGTCTCTGGAAAATCAATTTTCAACTGCATAATACTGAAAGAGAAAGAGCACTTGCAATTGAATTTCTAGGATCTTATTTCTAATTCTGTTACTTTCTTCTTACAACATCCTTAAACAATGTTCTACAATTGATTTCCAATTTTTTAAAATGCAGCCGGTTTAGACAGGAATCACAGATGGCTAGTGTGAAATTCACTCACACAGACTGTAGCTGAAACTGCATTCATTTTCTTTTAATGAAATGATACTTAACTAAAAAAAAGAGAAGCAACAGAAGGATTATGCTCCTGAACTAATCATATGGATTCATCTTCTCCCTTGGCACACAAATGGAAGGCTCCACAATATCTTCCCTCAAATCCCTCTGTAAATCCAACTTTTTCTTCTTCTTAAAGAACTTCTTTACACACCACCTTTAAAGCTGCACCACATATCCTTATTTCTTTATTCTTACTGCATATTTTTGTCTCTTTGTGAAGCACCCTGAGAAGATTTTCTAGATTGATCTATACTATATAAAATCAGGATTTTGATCATTTGAGTTGTTACTGCTGTAATTCTGTTAAATTTGCTGTAATCCATAGCAAAATAGTAACTTGTTGTGAGGTTGAGTTTTCTTCTAAATGTTCTGGATACTCTGAACATCCAGATAATACATTTTAGAATAGGGTAAAAATAACAATATCAGTAAGTCTATTGCAACTGCCATCTGACAAAATCCACACTAACTTTAGAAACAGAGTCAATAATTCAACAGTGACAGAGTAACAAAGCCTATGTGGGCAATATTGATTAGGGAAGATTGAAGATTCGGTTGGCAGATAATGGATTGAAGGCATTTGCAGATCAGTCCAACACATGCACAGCAGGCATACAATAAAAAGATATATTTGGATTTGGGCCACCTTTAAGAATTGTTGCCTTAAAATGGTAGCAAGAGCACAGACTTGATTATTAATGGTATCAGCTGCAATCTCCATTACTATAGTGTGGATTATTGCATTCTCTTTCCTCCCATCTTTGCCTCTGACATGGAACCTTAACTAGTACCACAGCAATAAATATTCTTCTAATAACAATGAAGTGACCTTTCTTCCCAGGTAAACATAGACACAGGCCCAGATTTTAGGGTGGAACTGCAAGCATAAGCAATAATTACTCCATGAAACTGAGTACTTGTACACTCTACAAACAGTGCTTTAAAAATGTATTCATCTACTGAGACTTGTGCCTTGCAAGTGAGGCAAACATTTATTGTCCAACACTAATTGTGATGAATTGAACTGCTGATGTTCTTCTGGTCAAGATACTCCCACAACGCTGTTGATGGGGGTGGGGATCCCAGGTTTAAAATTAAGCAACCTAGAAGATATACTAATATATTTCAAGGTCAAGATGTGAGTGAAATGAAAGGAAACCTTGCTGGTAGTAATGCTCTAAAAATCTAAAGACTTTATCCTTGGGGTACAGTGCCTTGAAAAACTATTCACCCCTCTGCAACCATTTTTAAATTTTAGTGTATCATTTTCTAAATTTAAAATATGTTGATGTAGGATTTTTGAACTGATCTATAAAACAATGTGCATCACATCAAATCAAAAGAAAAATTCCAAAGCCTGACATCAATTTACTAAAAAATAAAAACTAAAATTGTGAGGCTGACAAAGTAATCATCCCTTTTGTAATTACTACACTAACTTTCCTCTGATACAATACTGTAATTGGAGAACCACCTGTTTTCAATGATTCGTAAGAGTAAATACACCATCCCTCTGTAAGGTCCAACAGTAAGGTAGGTTTTCAAAAGACCAAGCCAATAGAGCATTCGAGATAAGCCAGGGAAATGATGCTAGAGAAGCACAAATCTGGGGAAGGATACAAGACCATTTCAGAGGCTGCAAACATACCTCGGAGCTCAGTGCAGACCATTGTGAAGAAGTGGATAAAATATGAAGCCACAGGCACACTGCCTAGGTCAGGCTGCCCCTCTAAACTTAGTCACCAGAGAAGAATGGCCTTGTAAGCTACTGTGCTGCAACAGTTCTTCTGAGCTGCAGAAGTCAGAGGCTGCAATTGGAGATTAATTTATTGCTCGACAATTTTCAAGGCCTTGCATAAAAAGAGTATTTATGGAAAAATAGCAAGGAAGAAGCCCTGTCTTTAAAAAAAAAACAAATCCTTGCTTGTAAAGACTTTTCAAAGCGTCACTTAGAAGATACTGTAAATGTGGAAGGAGGGCTTGTGGTTAGATGAGAATCTAATACATAAATCTAATACTTCGTATCACCCAGGTAACACCATCCCTACTGTAATGTCTGGTGGAGGTAGCATCGTGCTACTGGAATGCTTTTCAGCAGCAGGGACAGGAAATCTGGTCAGGATTGATGGAAAGATGAATGCCGCTAAATACAGAGAGATCCTGGATAAAAACCTGCTAGCTTCTGCCAGAAAGTTTAAACTGTGGAAGAAGTTAGTCTTTCAGCAGGAAAATAACTCAAGGCATACTGACAGAGCAACCATGGAGTGGCTTCAAATGAAGAAAATTGATGTCCTTGAGTGGCCCAGTCAGAATCCTGACCATAACCCAATCGAACATTTCTGGCAAGATATCAAGATTGCTGCTCCCCAACTAACCTGGCACAGCTTAGCCATTTTGCAAGGGGAAATGAGAAAATCTTGCTCCATCACGTTGTGCAAAACTAGTAGACTTATCCAAAAAGACTACCGGCTGTAATAGCTGCGAGAGGTGGTTCAACTAAGTGCTGAGCAAAGGGGGATTGAAAACTTTTGAACTGCTGATATTTCAGTTTTTGAATATTTTGTTTCTCATGCTTTACAATTTTCCCTGTTTTTTTGGGCACAACTGTTAAAAAAGGCGGTTCACAAATAACAATTCTCAGTTAAATTGATCAAAATCCCCGGCTGTTTATGTGAACAAAGGGTTGGAGGCTGAATAATTTTACATGGCACTGTAGAAGCTGCTGCCTGTATAACCCAACTAAGTAAGTGCACTGTATGAGGATTGCACATACTGCGGCCAGTGTATACTGGTGATGGAAAGAATGAGTGCTTAGGGTGGAGGACTAGGTACAAATCAAATGATCTGCTTTGGCCTTGATGACGCTGAGCTTTGACTGTTTCTAGAGTTGCAAATGGAGAGTATTCCACCACACTTGTGTCTTGATGGTGGAAGGGTTCTGGGGTGTCTGGAGGCAAGTCACTTCCCATATGACGCACATGTCTCTGACCTGCTCTTGTAACCACAGCATTTGTGACAGGTCCATTTGAGATTCTGATCAATAGTGGCCTCCAGGATGTTGATGATGCACAGCATTGGCAGGTAGCTCGGCTTTGCTTGTGGTCAAGACAGTCACTCCCTGATATTACTTGCTAATGATCAGACTATGCCTGAATCTTGTTTAGATCTTGTTACATGCAGATATGGGCTTGGGAGTGTTTGCCAGAACTGAACATTGTATAGTCACCATGACCATTTCCACTTCCAATCGAATGATGGAGGGGAAATCATTGATGAAGCAAATGAGGGCAACTGGGCTTAGAACGTGGACTTCAGGAAATGAAGTGATATCCTGTAGCTGTGATAAGTGACCTTCCACAACAAGTCATCTTTCTCTGTCAGAAATATGCTTCAACCATTGGAGTATTTGATGCTCACTCACATTGATTTTATCAGGGTTTCTTGATGCCATGCTCAGCCAAATGAATTCAGTTATTTGGCCCATCTTTGGATTGGGCTTGTCCTGGCAAAACTGAATCTAGGCATTAGTGAGTGGATTATTGGTGAAACAATGCTACTTGATAGCACTGTTGATGGCATTATCAGTCACTTTGTTGCTGATTGAGATTAAACTGATTGGCAGTAACTGGCTAGATAGTGAAATGTGCCCGAATTACCATTGATTCTCACTTCATGAGAATGGAAGTGCTGAAAATCTGCAGCAGGTGGGACAACAGCTGAGGAGGGCAATGTTTGACTCAATTAATGTTTCCAGCATTCTTTGTTTTCATTTCAGATTTCTATCTGTGTCTTTATTGATGCACCTCATACAGAACTTCATCCCACAGTTGAAAATTGTGGAGGTTATTTTAAATCTGCCCTAATCAGATGAACTGCTCATTTTATACCCTGCCTGAACTTAAGTCTCCTCTGACTTCAAAATATTCTGTGTTCAATATTCTTGACAACTACAGTATCCCACTGTAGCTCCTCTGCACTTTTGTTCCTTGGAGGAAATGAATTCAAGCAAATGAAAATGATCCAGAAATCAATTTTTATTTTTTCTAGGTCAAAAACTCCATTGATAAACGATACCCAAATGAGTTCTTGTGTGCCACAAGATCAATTAATTTGCAAGATGGGAGGAGAATGCAGATTCAATATTAAGTAAGCACACACCCTCTCCAAAGGCAAGTTCACCATCGAATGCAAATCAAATACTAGTTGTTGCTATTTGAAAACCGTTAATGAAGGAAAGGCCAAGTCCAAAATACTTCAATGAACAAGAAATTATGTATCCTCTTAAAAAATAAATGTTGTTCTGTTAGTCAATCAGTCAGGTTTGTTGAAAAATCTGAATAGCAATACTGCTGCTTTTAATCCATGCCTAGTGTGATTCTTTGGTTAATGACATATGTAAAATTTATCCAATACCTCAGAGAAATGAATGGTTGTCAGCCATGCAGCCCAAAGCCATAACACATATTTCTGTACCGTTCTTTGATTGAAATGTACTTAGTAGAAAGTTTGCTGTGGAGCTAACAGCACATTTTGTTTGGCTAAAACAAAGTACACCAACGTCAGGTCAGTGCAACATTACTAATAACTGAATAATAATAACCGTTTCATGGGCTTGTACTCGTTGGAATTTAGAAGATTGAGGGGGGATCTGATTGAAACGTATAAAATCCTAAAGGGATTGGACAGGCTAGATGTAGGAAGATTGTTCCCGATGTTGGGGAAGTCCAGAACGAGGGGTCACAGTTTGAGGATAAAGGGGAAGCCTTTTAGGACCGAGATTAGGAAAAACTTCTTCACACAGAGAGTGGTGAATCTGTGGAGTTCTCTGCCACAGGAAGCAGTTGAGGCCAGTACATTGGCTATAGTTAAGAGGGAGTTAGATATGGCCCTTGTGGCTACGGGGATCAGGGGGTATGGAGGGAAGGCTGGGGCGGGGTTCTGAGTTGGATGATCAGCCATGATCATAATAAATGGCGGTGCAGGCTCGAAGGGCCAAATGGCCTACTCCTGCACCTATTTTCTATGTTTCTAAGAAATCATTTGCTTGTTCATCTTTGACAATTCTAAAAATTAACTGACAAATGCATTCATTGTAAATATGATGCATTGTGTGTTATGTTGATTCAACAAAGCTATTATTTATCAGGCTTTGAACTTACCACCTTTAACAAATAGCAGCTTTGTGACCAGGAGTTGCCTTGCTCTGTTTGCTAGCAGCTTCTGCTTTTTCAAAACCAAGCAGAATGATGGTATTGGTTCCAATTTTGGATTTGCTTCTTTCACATTAAAAAAAAATCCAAGTAGCAGGAGAATGCATTTTGCATTCAGAATTAATGCTACCACATGCACCTCTCTATCTAGTTGTATGCACCCACATTCACTATTTCAGGAATATGCTTTTCACTCTTCAAAGGGAGGCGCCACTTTGATTTAATCATTTTGCAAGTCATCCACAGAGAACAGAGCAATAATTGTCTAGGATGGTGCTGCCAGTCATATTAAATAGTTTAATTTAAAAAAAGGAAACTTGCATCAGAATATACACCAGATGTAGCCCTCTTTCCTGTGAAAACTATTGCAGCTTTGCAATAGGGATTTTACAACAGCCAATTGCAGATTCATCCAGCTGCAGTAACAATACCTCCATAAACTGAGTGAATGGCACAAATTAATGCAAAATCTCAATTCTTTACATTTTTAATGGGATTCAGAGTAAAACAGTTACAAGAACTTTGAGAAAATTAGAAGCATTTGAAAAAAACTATTTCAATCTTACCTCACACAGAGGTGAAAAGTGGATTTTGACATTTACATTTTTGTCAGAAGCAAGCAGACAGAGTTTCAAATTCAGAAATTAGTACACCACACAAAAGGTCAGCCTCGCCTAAGAGCCTGTGTGGCATTATGGAAATAAAGAATAATAAATAGTTCAACAGATTGTTTGCTAAAATAAAACTTCATTATTAAATCTAAGATTATTTACTTATGTGAGAGGTACCAATATTTCTGTGACATTTTCTCTCTTGCACATTGAATTACAATGAATACATTTAGTCACGGAAAGTTTCTTGTTTGCTTCAGCAGCCACTAATCTTAACAGAAAATTTTAATCAGTGGCCTTGACCAGTATAGTCTGAATTTACCATGAAGCAGGCAATTTTCAGTTACACTTTAAAGGTTATGGAATCAATTTTCATCTTCACTGAACCCTGAAAAAAGCTAGAAGAGCCACAACTGGGGAGAAATCAGTTTACTGCTTTTTTCAGTTTTAATCTCTTCAAGTTTTGACTCAGGTCTGGGATGGGGGATGGAAGCTCACTATTCGAGGCACACATCTTACTCAAATATATAAGCAGCGTAAGGTGACTCTATGTAATTAGCTAGTAAATGTTAATGCTAATCACCTGGTTCAAGACCCTACAAGGAAACCAGCTGACCAGAAATTCCTTCACAACAGGCTTATTCTTAAAAAGCGCAGACATTAAACAGAAGTGACCATAAACTTCTGATTCAACAGTTTTGGTAATAAAGTATCTGTAAGCTTATGTGGTTTTAATTCATTGATTTTCTTTTAGGCCAAGCTCTATTACAGTGGGAACATACCAGGTTGACATGTTTGGAGAATTAGGATTGCAGTGTGCTATTACAGAGGAAGGGAATCTGAGGGGTGATGCCATAGGAACTGTCGTTACATCTTGTCAGGTGCATCTTCATTTCCCCAGTTCCTGTATAATCTAACAATAGCGGGGCATATTAGTTACTATGAGCTGTGCAATCCGGGCATTACTGTCTCACTATGGGAGAACACAGGCCTTGGACCACTTTGACGAGGAATATCTTAATGAAGAAGGCATGCCAGCTATCTGTTAGGAGTTTGAGGAGATTTGGTATGTCACCAAAGATTCTCTGCAAATTTCTAGAGATGTACAGAGGACAGCATTCTGATTCCATGCATCACAGCTTGTCAGGGAGGCTCCAGTGCACGGGATTGCAAGAGACTGCAGAGTTTTGCAGACTCAACCAGCTCTATCATAGACATTATCCTCCCAATCAAAGACATCTTCACGAGGCAGTGCCTCAGGAAGGTGACGTCCAACACTAAAGACCCTCAGTATCTGGGACATACACTCTTCTTAGTACTACCATCGGAGAGGAGGTAAACTCAACCGTTCCCTAACAGCTTCTTCTCTGATGTCATCAGATTTCCGAATGGTCCATGAACCCCATGAAACCTGCTTGCATTGTTTACTGTGTAATTTATTGTAATTTTATGTCTTTGCACTGTGCTGCTGTCACACAGCAACAATTTCACACCATGCCAGTCAGTGATAATAAATAATAAACCTGATTCTGATTCCAGTTCTGAAAGGTAATAATCGGACACATTCACAGTGGGTCTGCCTGAAATTTACGTAGTTTCATTTTTGTAAGCACTTGTGCAGAGTGAAATAATTATGACATTTGGATCAATGACATTTCTTAGTTCTCATGGAGGATCATGACTGTTAAATGGCAACTCTATTTCTCTCCACACAGATGCTACCTCACCTGCCGAGTCTTTCCAGTACATGTTAGAATGCTGGTTAATAGGAAATGCCAGTGAGCCCATCGAGATCGGAACTCCTTATTTCAGCAGCCGTCAAATCTGCTCCATCATTTATCCCAGCCTTCTCCCTACACCAGTGGTTCCCTTTCTCTACAAATTCTGCCAATTCTAAATCTGTGCCCTTTTACCCTGGCTAAATACTATTAGCACTTTTGGATAGATTTTGATGCTTTCTGAACCTTTCTTAATGTTTTACTAAATGAGACAACAGGCTAGAAATTAATCACTGCCAGATGAGAGGTGATTGTTATGCTGTATGACTCAAAATGTGTGGTTGTCAGCCTATCACAGCCAAATTCAGTGGTGTCTGAATGACCTATCAGAGAGCTGGTAGGCAATTAAAGGGGGCTGACCTGTACCTGGTTCCCCTTGCCAGCCAGCGATCTGCTCAGAGGATTCCCTCTACCTTGAGCTGCTTATATCATCAAGAAGTACTACGTTAGCTTGGATGTCCACAAGTGGCCTACGATAGGCACATCAGAGAGCAATCCACTTGTTACGATGTTATTCTATGTGAATCCAAATTAGAAATCACAAGATCAGAATAAGTCTTGGCTGAATTTTTGGAATGGTAGAAAACAATTGGGATATAGTTGCCACCACTGGAGTCAATCCATTTTACTTCTGCTGCACTGTTCATCCAAATTAAGCTCTAGGTTTACTCCTGTAAATTGTCCCAACTCTTTACATTTGATTTACATACATTTTGATCTTCACCAAGTATGGTATCTTGTCTTTCTGACAGCCTGACTTTATTAAGCAATCATGAAAATGGGCTTATAGTAGAGGATTGAGTTCTATTTGCAATGGACATTTCAGGTGGGATTGGCACTGCTCTCATCATTTGGAACCAATTCTGCTGATGAAATCATCTTCAAATTGTCTCTGTAGGAGAATATTGGGGCAATTCATGTCACTAGATCAACTTTGAAAAATCAACCTGACCTTTTACTTAAAGAAGAAACCCTCCACCCCCCCCCCCCCAATAAAAGCCTATTAATGTAAAATGTTGGCATTATTCCTGGAATAAAACTTGCCTTTTTTACTCTTATTAAAAGATATATAGTGCATTCCCTCCAAAAATCACAACCTTGCTACTAGAAGTACAACTGTGCTTCACAACCCTAATGGAGACTTATAATTCCTTTCAAAAAGGCAACAAAGAAAGCATGATGCTTTGCCTACTTTGCAAGCAAATAATCACACTCACCTCTTTTGCTCCTTTTTCCCAACACAATTTATTCATTTGTTTGAATATTCATTGGGTTGATTTCAGGAATTTCCTTGGCATTAGTTTTACAGTGGCATGAGTTGCAGGCATTTTGTTTGTTTGTACAATATTTATTGGCAGTTATTTGGAGGGCGTAGGGTGAGATTTTGAAAAGTCACATGGAGATGAATTCTTTTGAGGGATACAATAAGCAGCAAGAACGCTAATCAAAATGAAATTCTCTAATCCTCCAACAAGGATTTCTGCAGTAGCTATCCATAAAAGGGCTCCTGTTGAGAATATCTTATAGAAAGTTACACTGGCAGCATGCACTCTGTTGCGGTTGTATTTATAAGTTCAGTCATGATGCCATGTCAGCTGATAATAGTTGGATATTTTCTGATAAACTAGACAGCAAATCATCTGAGGCACTCTAAAACTGTAGATGGACAAACTTATTAGCAATACTTACAAGGTACAAGTACTTTATATCTTTACATGTTACTCAGACTGTCACTCTGACTCATTCCTACTGCTGACTTCATTCAATTTTGTAAAGTTGCAATCAGGAAAGGGCATGTATCTATCACATTAAATTCTGGTGAAGTTTAGCCAGCTTCCTCCTCCATAAAAAGTGCACCAAACAAGTCTCTTACATTCTACAGAGGAACAGTAGGCCAGTATTAATGGCCAGATCTGTGTTTCAAGTGGTGCAGATGACTTCAGTATGGTATCTGCCAACTAGCTGTCATATGACTTGTGGTGTTCTGTACTGCAACTTACTGGTACACAGCCAATGTAATTGCCTATTTAAAGAAGTAAGTTTACTTATTATGCAAACTGTGTGTCTATTAACTGATTTTAACTTGGTTTGAAAATAGTAAATGCTGCACAGCTAATAGTTTCAAAACGTACCGTGTAGACTTGTTGCCTGCATTTAATTTATTGATTCATGAAATGTGTACATTATTAACAACATCAGTATTTATTACCCATCCCTAACTGCCAGTGAACAGAGAAAGTTGCTAAGAGTCAAGGAGGCACTGAAAGTCAAGAGCCAGGGATAAATCAGAATGGGTAAGGGTGGCAGATTTCTTTCCATGAAGGACATCAGTAAACCAGGCTGGTACATACAACAATCCAGCCATTTTGTGATTAACATTACCTAGCCATGCTTCTGTTTTAAATTCCAGATTTATTTAATTACTTGAATTTAAATCTCCCAGATGCCGTGGTAAAACTTTGAACTCATGTCTCTAGATCCTTGCTGCTGGTAGACAGATGTAACCATTACATCACCATTTCTGTTCACCAGCTGTGCTGCAGCTGGAATCTCTGGTGACTTTAGTCCCCACACTGGTGATTACACACATAATGCTGTGCAATAATCTCAAGCCCAACATGTTGGTTCCTTGTAGCCCCGTAACCTACTGCACATACCTGCAACTCACAAGTGCTCTTAAAGGGGAAAATACACAAGATGTTGTAAAAGTGGATACAAAACTATATTAAGGCTGCCAAAGGCTAATCTTCAGGAATTCCCTTAACAAATTGCCCGCTTTCACCAAGTGATAAATAGGCACAGTCCTGAGACAAAAGTGCAAATTTTCAGTCGGCACAGCCAACCCTGTACATGTCCCCAGATATACCTTTTTAATTGCAAAATTTACTTTTTTTTATAAAATCTAAAATATATAAATAGAGAACTGTCGAGAAGCATTCCCATAACAAGTAACGTTATTTCCATTATTTAATGTTAGAACATTCTCACTTACATTTACAAAGTTAAAGTAAATAGCTCATGGGATTTTAACACAAATTTCATCTAATTTGTTCAATGGCAGGAAGATCCTAAACTTTTGCCCTTTCCCATCGAGTCCTTTTCTTCTGAAAATGATTAAATGAAGTTAGGCAAATGCTTGTTTGAAATGCGTAAAAGATTTTAAATGAAAATGCCATAGTCGATTTCCTGGATGGACTAGCCTTCCTGAAGACTTCCAGCAACCCAGCAGACACTGTATGCTTCCTACTGCAGGCACGTGGGCAGCCAGCCGGCTTGGATTGATCCCCTAATGGCAAACTGCCTGTATCCCCCTGATAGCCCATTGTTCAGACCTAATAAATGACCACTTGGCTAGGCCCAAAAACCTATCTACTAGGAGGTCCTCTAAGTGACCCCAAACTCCTACCCCTCTCTGCACCAGAGTGCCCAAAGATCAGAACAGTGGCTCCAAAGTGCAGCCACAACTTGTGGAACAGCCCTTTCATGTACTCAATCAGGGTTACAACCTATGGATTCTGTTTCAAGGACTCTTCATCTCATGGTCTTGATATTTATTGCTTATTTATTTATTATTATATCTTACTTTTTGTATTTGCACAGTTTGTTGTCTTTGCATACCAGTTGAACGACCAAGTTGGTGTGGTCTTTCACTGATTCTATTATTCTATGGATTTATTCAGTATGTCTGCAAGAAAATGAATCTCAGGGTTGTATTTGGTGACATATAAGTACTTTGATAATAAATTTACTTTGAATGATAGCATAAACATGGGAGGTGGACTTCTCCAGTTATACTGAAGCACAAATAAAGCTGGCTTTAAGATTATTATCTTGGCAGCTACCCTGGGCCTCTGAAAAATAAGCTTATGCATTACAAAATGAATCTTCCATCAGTCCACAGTCCTGAATTACCCACCACAGCACAGAGGTTAAACATCTTATTCTCACTTCATCCATCTAACTGGAAAGGACAGGGATAGAGAGCTTTGAAAATTGCCAGCATTATTCTGCGTAAGTTAATGATGTGTCCAAGTTGCAGGGTGACAAAATTAAATCATGGTAAGCCAAATTCTTGGGCTGTGTCTGTTAAATACTCTCACATAGCTGAAAAGTAAACATGAACTGGGAGAGTGATGTTGAAAAGAGGTAATTAACATTATTATCAGAAATGCTTGGAGAAGCCAAGTGTTGGAAAAATAACCTAACAGGAAATTTGCAAGAAGGGAGTATGGAAATTTCTTAAATTCTAAACAGATCATAATAACAAAAAGAGAGGCAGCACTAATCACTTTCCTTCAAATAAGACTTATTATTAAGAGCATGACAGATAAATCACAACCAGGTATCACTTAAAATTTAATAACTTACAAAGTAAAGGTCTAATACAACGATCTGTTCTTATCCTTTCCCTGCCCTCCCAACACCTACTCCAGAGTACTGCATTGGTTAAACACCAATGTTAAACCTACATATAATGGATAAAAAGCTTGCTTTGATAATATCAGAAATGGCTCCCTGGAGTTTTGCTGTGTTTTACAGGCCATCAACACATTAAAATAAATAAAACTTCAGTTACCAGGATAAATTTATAAGACAAACTAAGTTGCCTTTTTTTCCCCACTCTACAGACTTAACAAAAACAAGTATAAATAGACAGAAGTTGATTTGACTCCATTCTTCTTAAAAAAATATTCTATTTCCCAACTGGTAGGAACATTTACTGTTAAAAATAGCACTTTCACCAGATATTCCCGTATCTAAGTTCCGAAGGACTGGACCTGTATAATTCATCACTGATTGCGGCCAGATTTTACGATACAGCAAAGCAGCCATAACCGGCGTATCTTTTCCATGATCCACCATTTTACTGTCATATCTGAAAAGTACTACTACCACCACACTGAATTAGTTAATACACCTCAGAGAAAGAAACTTGCATAAGTTCTTCTTGACAGCAGTCAATGTTGTTGCAATCTTCTGAAATTGAAAGCATGTTGAAAGCTGAAGGTTAAAGAGTTACATTATTTTAGCTCATACTGAATCATTTTATTTATTTATTGAGATACAGCATGGAATAGGCCCTTCCAGCTCTCCAAGCCGCACTGCCCAGCAAACCCTGATTTAATCTTAGCCTAGGCTGAGTGCAGGTCGGTGAGACTAGGTGGGAGTAAGATTTCGGCACGGACTAGAAAGGCCGAGATGGCCTGTTTCTGTGCTGTAATTGTTATATGGTCATATAATCAAGGGACAATTTACAATGACCGATTAACCGATCAACTAGTACGTCTTTGGACAGCGGAAGGAATCGGAGCGTCTGGACATGGGAAGAACATACGAACTCCTTACAGACAGCATGGGAAATGAACCTGGGTCACTAGTACTGCACGAACTATTTCTTCACTGTCAACACTGCACTGCCAGGCTGGTAGTGGAGGCAAATAAGATAGAGGCAGTTAAGAGGCTCTTAGAGAGGCATATGTGTGTGCAGAGAATGAAGGGATACATACATTGAGAAGGCAGAAGGGATGAGTTTAGTTAAGCATTTAATTACTAGTTCTATTAGTATGGCATAACATTGTAAACTGAAGGGACTACTGTACTGTACTATGTTCTGTCATTAAGATTGTGGTAGAAGGAAAAATGATTGTCTTAATTGTTGATGGGATTGTTTCAAATATTTTCACAAGATCTAAAGCAATTATGCCACTTACATAATACTTTTCCTTCAACTGTTTTCCATTTGTAGAAGGGCTGTCAGTATGAACCATAATTAGATCATGGCCAGGCATCAAAGGTGAAATTAAATTATAAAATGTATACACACAAGTACATAACTCTAATTTGTTTACCTACTATTCAATTTTTGGGCTTTATGGGGTTCTATAATCAAATAGAAAAGATCAAGTAAACACAAACAAGATGATTAAAACACTTATCGCCGCCTACAGGTAGATAAATTACATGATGCACTTTTGATAAATAATGGCTAAATATGGACAAGGAAGTGATGACTACATACAGACTGCCTACATTTGTAAGCAAATGTGGGCAGAGTATATGCACTTTATTTAGAAAAATAATTGCTATTTTGAGCACCTGCAGTTTATTCAGTTAAATGGCAGCCAAGGTTATATAATACCTCATGCATAGTACAGCTAGCAAATCTTTCACTTAATTATCCCTTTCCTCTCTTGCTTATTAGTGTTGTATATTGACAGGAGCTGCTGCCGTGGAAGACATCAGCAAAATTTATCTTCACATTGGAAATACAGTTCAGCACATCAATCTCTGCCAAGTGCCTACATCTGTGACAATATCCTACACAAATTTCCTGATTTGGTTATGATGACATGGGTTTCACTAGCAATGAGGTGTTTCACGGAAGAAAAATTAACTTAGAGGCAACTCAGTGATTATTCCCCCTAAAACAAACTGATATTATTCCATCAAAAATAGTCCAGCAAGGAGCTCTGTGATTGTGTTGTTGTTCCCCTTTCAGTTTGAGTTGCTCTGGATTTGGACTCTCTCTGGACAGGACAAGGCAGAAAAATGACCCTCTACACCTCTGAGGCACCTGGTAAGACAAAGGTGTATTCCAAGCAGTAAGGAGGATCAGGCAGTGCTCCCATCCGAGCAGTCAGTCAATTCAAACATCAAAATTATAAAGTTTAATGCAAAACATTAAATTACTTTGGATGGGAGGGCTCAATACAAAGATCAGAACTCTCTTTAGCATGTTAATGAACCATCACTGGGCTCCTAAAGCCAGTATTTGACCTCCAGCCCATGTTGTACTTCCACATTTGGGAAAGTCTGAGACAGGCTGAAGTCTTAAGGTCCTTGGCTAGGAATTCAGCCCCTAGCAACAAGTCAGCTCAGTCCAACACCTTACCAATGAACTCTGAGGTTTGGCTGCATTCATGTGTTAACAAGAGACAACTTTGTAATATATTCACATGGAAAAGCTCATCCCACAAGCCCTGAGAAATATGAAATCATTAAAGGATGGAGAATCAATCATCAACATGTATTACAAATATAACGACTGTAACTGGGAATAAGGGTAACCACCTTCCTCTTGTATATCAGATGATAAGTAATAGGAGCAGAATAAGCTCATTTGGGCTATCAAGTCTGCTCCACCATCCAATCATGGCTGATGTATGATCCCTCTTAACACTATTCTCATGCCTTCTCCCTTTAAACTTTGATGCCCTTACTTAGCAAAAACTATCAACCTCTGCTTCAAATATACACTATGACTTGGACTCCACAGTCATCAGTGGCAATGACTTCTGCAGATTCATCATCCTCTGGCTAAAGAAATCCTCCTCTAAAGGGACATCCCTGCTTTACTCGCTGTGTCCTCTGGTCCTAGACTCCCCCACTATTAGAAACATCTTCCCCACATCCACTCTCTTTAGGCCTTTCAATATTTCATAGGTTTCAATGAGATCCACCGCCCCCTTCAGGCTTCTAAACTCCAGTAAGTACAGGCCCAGAGCCATCAAAAGCCCCTCATACTTTGACCCTTTAATTCCCAGCATCATTCTCCTGAACCTCCTCTGGACCCTCTCCAGTGCCAGCCAATCCTTTGGGCCAATAAGGGGCCCGAAACTACTCACAATACCCCAAGTGCAGTCTGACCAATACCTTATAAAGCTATAGCATTATATCTTTGCAGTTACAATGCCTATAAAAAGTATTCACATCCCTTAGAAGTTTTCATGTTTTATTGTTTTACAAAACTGAGTGATAGTGGATTTAATTTGGTTTTTTTGACACTGATCAACTAAAAAGACTCTTTCCTATCAAGGTAAAAACTTTCAAGCTTTAACAGCATTAAATAATAATAACATATAGAAAAGCTTCATCAATTGAGTAAAACACTTGTGTCAATATACACCTGCATACACTTAGAAACACAATTTTAAGATGTTTGCTTTTCTATAAGATAATGTGTGAGACATTCTGCAATCACCGGGAAAGATGGGTTATTGATTTAACTACATATCCAAAGCACAGTACTGTGTTCAGTACTGGCCAGGACCAGAAATGAAGTTTCCCACGTGACTAGCCGGAAATATGTCCCTGAACAACCATCATCTTCCAGACAGTTATAATATTTGCCAAATAGATTTGAACCAATCTATGTCATTAGTTTCTCTTTCTAAGCTAATCTTTATTTCATATCCTTCATTTCTCTGTTCATGCGTAGCATTTTAATTTTTTCTCAGAGTATGCAGGTCCAATATTCACTTATTTTCCCCTGCAATTTGTTGCCCATACTATGTTTCCTCAACAGACTACACACAGAAGAAATGGAATGCTTGAACTGTGTTCACTCCCCTTTTATATCTATATTAATCTTCTCAGAGAGACAGATGACTAATTTGAGCAGCTTCGCTGGCATCCATGAGCAAGTTGCAAGTCAAATTCTTTGAGAATACTCTTCTTAAAATTGTATTTCACATTGCCCTGAAAAATCTAAATTTAGCCTTTTCCCCACATGTTTAAACAATTTGCACTGCTTTAAAAAAAACCTTCAAATCAAACATTTTGTGATTCATGAACATTGGCAACTCTCACAGCAAGAAGATGAAGCGCTGTTTTTTTTTGCAATAGTTAAGATTTGGCCTTTTTCTTTTGGGATTTCTATATGGAGAATGGCTGCTAAAATAACATGCAGCAGTCACTATTTAGTGCATATGCAAGTGCCTTTCCAGCTTAGACACTTGACAAAGCTCATCATCTGCTCAATTTATTCTTTCAAGTAAGAGTACACTTGACAGGTTTGCAGTAGTTTTGAAAAAATATGAATAATGGAATAAGTGACATTTCTTAAAGTGGCATTTGTGCATTAAACTGTATATTAATATCTATATTTAAAAAGTTAGTCACATTGACCTTTCCTATACCCCCTCTTCACTATATTCTTAAGTTGATAGAAAATGCTTTCGTGGAATTCTGAACAGATTTGTCAGACTAAAAATTTGAAATCAAAATATGTATCAAGGTATAACTTTCAACCACATTTCCCAATTGATTACAATAGTGTGAATGGTTGAGTATATGTTACATGAAGAATCTCTTGGTCTGATCTCTTGGCCTGTAGCCCAGCAGTACTGATCTACATCACAGTTTCTGCTATGTATCCTTAATACACCTGGGACACCACTGAGTATTATCTACCTACCTATATATATTACATATGGTTCATTAATTTCTGTTTAGCAATTTAGATCTATTTGGAAACGTGGGAGAAATGAAAAACTGTTACAGTTCCTTTTCTCCAATGTGGGGTTAGCTTATAGCAATGCATTCACTGAAACCTTTATTCCTTCATGAAACGTCACCAAGCAGCATCAAATGATATTCAAGTTCTGAAAACTATTCAAATACTTCCGAATATTTTGCTCCCATCACTATTACTTGAAAGCTTAGGCTCTATGCAATAGAGTCAATGCACCTGGGAATTAATAATTAACCAAAATTTAAAAAAAACTCTTTTTAAGGATTAAGAACCCCTGCAATAGTAGCTTTTATATCGTCACATTATAATAGCTCTTTACTGATAAATACGCACCACTATTTGAACTGGAAACAAGAATACATATTAATTTCATTATATTAATTATCAAATTGCCATTGGTTACCTCAACAATCAATTGCCATGCCTGTGCTCAATGAAAAGATGATTGTTCAATATGCTGTTGACCTGAATTACCATACAGAATAAAGAAGGCCTTGTGTGCAAAGAAACTGCTTCCCCGGGAAGCTCTCTCACTTCTCATAGGTAACAAAATGAATGTACCTTTAGTGAAACTAATGGCTTGACATTGATTTCAAAACTTGCATCTTCTGCAAATAAACTGAAATGATAAAGTTCCTTGTGCCAATCACACAGTTTGAGCTGAGTGAGAACTAAATAGGTGATTATTTGGTGAGAGGGAGAAAATTTAAACAAGATTTTAATTTCAAAATTTAAGCAAGCTTTTCACAGACAATAGATGCAGGAGTAGGCCATTCAGCCCTTCGAGCCAGCACTGCCATTCACTGTGATCATGGCTATCATCCACTATCAGTATCCAGTTCCTGCCTTATCCCCATAACCTTTGATTCCGCTATCTTTAAGAGCTCTATCCATCTCTTTTTTGAAAGCATCCAGAGACTTGGCCTCCACAGCCTTCTGGGGCAGAGCATTTCATATATCCACCACTTTCTGGGTGAAAAAGTTTTTCCTCAACTCCGTTCTAAATGGCCTACCCCTTATTCTTAAACTGTGTCCTCTGGTTCTGGACTCACCCATCAGCAGGAACATGCTTCCTGCCTCCAGCATGTCCAATCCCTTAATAATCTTATATGTTTCAATAAGATCCCCTCTCAGCCTTCTAAATTCCAGAGTATACAAGCCCAGTCGCTCCAATCTTTCGACATATGACAGTCCCGCCATCCCGGGAATTAACCTTGTGAACCTATGCTGCACTCCTTCAATAGCAAGAATGTCCTTCCTCAAATTTGGAGACCAAAACTGCACACAGTACTCCAGGTGTGGTCTCACCAGGGCCCTGTACAGCTGCAGAAGGACCTCTTTGCTCTTATACCCAATTCCCCTTGTTATGAAGGCCAGCACGCCATTAGCTTTCTTCACTGCCTGCTGTACTTGCATGCTTGCTTTCAGTGACTGACGTACAAGAATACCTAGATCTCATTGTACTTCCCCTTTTCCTAACTTGACTCTATTTAGATAATAATCTGCCTTCCCGTTCTTACCACCAAAGTGGAGCACCTCACATTTACCCACATTAAACTGCATCTGCCATGCATCTGCTCACTCACCCAGCCTGTGCAAGTCACCCTGCATTCTCATAACATAAGACAAAGACAAAGGAGCAGAAGTAGGCCATTCGGCCCATCCTCCTCACATTTCACACTGCCACCCAGCTTTGTGTCATCGACAACTTTGCTAATATTATTTTTAATTCCCTCATCTAAAGCATTAATATATATTGTAAACAGCTGCAGTCCCCGCACTGAATCCTGCGGTACCCCACTGGTCACCGCCTGCCATTCCGAAAGGGACCCATTAATTGCTACTCTTTGTTTTCTGTCAGCCAGCCAATTTTCAATCCATGTCAGTACTCTGCCCCCAATACCATGTGCCCTAACTTTGCCCACTAATCTCTTATGTGGGACTTTATCAAAGGCTTTCTGAAAGTCCAGGTACATTACATCCACTGGCTCTCCCTTGTCCATTTTCATAGTTACATCCTCAAAAATTTCCAGAAGATTAGTCAAGCACGATTTCCCCTTCGTAAATCCATGCTGACTCGGACTGATCCTGTTACTACTATCCAGATGTGTCATAATTTCATCTTTTATAATTGACTCCAGCATCTTTCCCACCACTGACGTCAGGCTAACCGATCTATAATTCCCTGTTTTCTCTCTTCCTCCCTTCTTGAAGAGAGGGACAACATTAGCCACCCTTCAATCCACAGGGACTGAGCCTGAATCTATAGAACATTGGAAAATGATTACCAATGCGTCCACGATTTCTAAAGCCACCTCCTTAAGTACCCTGGGATGCAGACCATCAGGTCCCGGGGACTTATCAGCCTTCAGACCCAACAGCCTATCCAACACCATTTCTTGCCTAATATAAATTTCCTTCAATTCATCCATTACCCTAGGTCCTTTGGCCACTATTACATCTGGGAGATTGTTTGTGTCTTCCCTGGTGAAGACAGATCCAAAGTACCTGTTCAACTCGTCTGCCATTTCCTTGTTCCCCATAATAAATTCATCTGCTTCTGTCTTCAAGGGCCCAATTTTGGTCTTAACTATTTTTTTCCTTTTCACATACCTAAAGAAGCTTTTACTATCCTCCTTTATATTCTTGGCTAGTTTACCTTCATACCTCATTTCTTCTCAGCGTATTGCCTTTTTAGTTACCTTCTGTTGCTCTTTAAAAGTTTCCCAATCCTCCGGCTTCCCACTTGTCTTTGCTATGTTATACTACTTCTCCTTTATTTTTATACTGTCCATTACTTCCCTTGTCAGCCACGGCCTCCCCTTACTCCCCTTAGGATCTTTCTTCCTCTTTGGAACGAACTGATCCTGCACCTTCCGCATTATTCCCAGAAACATTTACCATTGCTGTTCCACTGTCATCCCTGCTAGGGTATTGTTCCATTGAACTTTGGCCAGCTCCTCCCTCATAGCACCATAGTTCCCTTTGTTCAACTATAATACTGACACTTCCCAGTTTCCCTTCTCTCTCTCAAATTGTAGATTAAAACTTATCATATTATGGTCACTACCTCCTAATGGCTCCTTTACCTCGAGGATCAAATCCGGTTCATTGCACAACACTAAATTTAGAATTGCATTCTCTGTGGTAGGCTCCAGTACAAGCTGTTCTAAGAATCCATCTCGGAGGGACTCCACAAACTCCCTTTCTTGGGGTCCAGTACCAACCTGATTCCTCCAGTCTACCTGCATGTTGAAGTCCCCTATAACAACTGTAGTATTACCTTTGTGACATGCCAATTTTAACTCTTGATTCAACTTACACCCTACATCCAGACTACTGTTTGGGGGCCTGTAGATAACTCCCATTAGGGTCTTTCTACCCTTAGAATTTCTCAGTTCTATCCATACTGACGCTACGTCTCCTGATTCTATGCCCCCCTCGCAAGGGACTGAATATCATTCCTCACCAACAGAGCCACTCCACCCCCTCTGCCCATCAGTCTGTCCTTTCGATAGGACGTATACCCTTGAATATTCATTTCAGTGATGGGTATATGGGATTGAGCTGCAAGCAGTAGTTTAGAGTCCTGATGAAGGGCCCAAAACGTCGACTCTTTATTTATTTCCATGGATACTACCTGACCTGCTCAGTTCCTCCAGTGTCTTGTGTGTGTTCCTTTGAATTTCCAGCAGCTCCAGAACTTATTGTGTTTAGAAATTTAGAGGCGGGTACAATTACAATTACATTTACAAAGGTAGATGAAAATGAAATGTTTAGAGTGAGATAGGCAGAACAAAGACACATGGGACCAGCTCATTTCGGCACCCTGATCTGCAGACCGAATTTAAGCTTTAGTGAATTACCTTAAATCTGTGTCATTTGTTCTGCCACTGGAAACCATACCTCCTCATCTACTTTATGCATGATTTTGAACTCCTCTGAATTAATAACTCTTCTGCCCTAACAAGACGATTTCAAGTTTAGTTAGTCGATCCACGTAACTTCATCTTGGAAAATATTCTATTAAATTTACTTTGTACCTTCTCTCAGACTTGACTGAATTCCTATGTTGTCCAGACAGGACATCACCCTCCAGCTGGGGCTATAATTGACCAAAATGTCCCCAATTTTACACGATAGGAAGAGAAAGAGGGGCCACCTAATCCTTCCTCTTGTCCAAGAAAGTGGAAGGGAGCACCAAGTTAGGAATGGGGTGACATAGGCAGTGGAGGTCCAATTGTAGTCAAGGGACAGGTAGTCTGGGAGGTAGTATCTTGCTGCTCTTGACCCTCACTTTCTATTGTCTATCACATTAAACCTGAAGCATCATCTACATTTGAGGCACAGAGCCTAATCATCATATTTAAATAAAGCTGCAATGTTGGTTGCCTACTCCCTCACTCCATGAGATATGAGTGAGTTGGAGTTAAATGAAACATTTTAAACATTTCTGCATTTCACATAGCTCAAACTCATCGTGCTGAATTTAAGATTCTCTTCTGTGTTTAAATCAGGAACCTTTTAAACAGCTTCTTCAATTTTTTTTCTATCATCTCAGAAAATTAGATGCTTATGCAACCATGATCTTCTATGGCCAACATTTCCTACTATGAAGCATGTCTTCCCACTTCATCTACAATGTGCCTACCTAATATCTCTCCAGATCTTTTATAACCTTCATCAATACTTAAGTTCTTGTTCAGATTTTGAAATTGTGCCCCAATTAGCCAATAGATATCAGGAGCAAGAATGGTCCCAATCACAACTTTTAGTGGCCTCACTGCGTACTTGCCTGCAGAAGAACAGCCATTCCTCATTGCTCCGTACTTTCTTTCTCTCAGACAATGGCTCCCTATGATGCACTATCATTTAATCTTACGGGCTTCAGTCTTGGTAAAGAGCCTGTTTTGTGCTGCTTTATCAAATCGTTTGTACACTACACCTTTTTGAGTTCATATCAGAGGCTCTATTATTTTCACTAGTTGCCCTTAGTGATTCAGGATACATCCCACCTGCATCACTGACCTTTATGCGTCTTCCCTGTTTTTATCCAATCTGATCTCCTTCCTGTTTACTTCTTCACTATAGTCAGCGATGGGTGAGTGACAGGAAGGGATCACAGACAGGATGAAACTTGTTAATGCAATAAATTTAATTAAAATTAAAATGAATTAAATTTATTTAATGATTCCTCAAATTAAACAGCTTTCTGATTAAATGTTCGAAATAAGAAAGTCCCAATAGACCTTCAAAAAATTTAAATATTAAGTTTGTGATAAATGAATTACTTTACAGTAAATTTACAACAGTAAAGGAAAGCCACTTTTATATAGGGATAGCAAAAACATCCAGGAAGGAACATTAAATAATCAACAGAATAATGCAGAAGAAAAAGGAAGGCAGCCTTTTTCTTTCATAAAATATTGTAAATGAAACTCTTTTTGGTTGTAATGAGTGTATACTGCTGTGTCAAAGATGATCATCGGCAAACAAAAGCATGCGCTGAAACAAAATTAAAATCTATTCTCCCTTTTCAAATATTCACAAAGCTACAATGCTACAAAGCCAGTTCAAGGAAACAAACAAAAATAGAACATGTCAATCATCCTAAATTCAGACAATTTACAAAAGAACCAGCAGATTGGGCCAATTTCAAATGAAGCTGGCTATCAGCCCAGTATATACTCACTGTTACTGAAGCTAAACTATGGCCGATCATTAATGTTCAAGTCTAAAATAACAAATACATTCATGGTTCCCCCTTCAGCGTTAGCTTATTCAATGTAAGTAAGTTGCAAAGATCTCCAACTAATCTGAAAACTTAGTGCAGCTTGGGAAAATTTTTCTTAAATAATATAATCAATTATGGGAAAACTTGTACAGGGTACTACCGTTTTATATTCTTGAGAATTACAGGTTGTCAAGTATGAAATGGTTTTGAAGCTAACTGATATATTGGATTGATGATTTAAAAATGTCCCAAATGCACTAAACAAATCTGATTATTTTGGCTCTTGAGAAAGACACACGTCAAATGTCACATGTGCCAGATGTTGTGATCACAGGCCTAATTCCTAAAATAGTCACACTTGATAAAGTTCCGAAATAGTAAGTATTAAATCAGAAACAGGTTTAATATCACTTCTGCATGTTGTGAAATTTGTTGCTTTGCTGCAATGGAGATTAATGAATAAAACTATAAAAATATTAAATTAAATTAGTGCAAAAAATGGGAAAAATAGTGAGGTAATGTACATTGGTTCATTGTCCAATGAGAGATACGATGGTGGACGGGAAGAAGCTGTTTCTGAAACGTTGAGTGTATCTTCAGGCTCCAGTACCTCCTCCTTGATGGTAGCAATGAGAAGAGGGCACGTCCTGGGTGATGGTGGTTCTTAATTATGGATACCACCTTTTTTGAGGCATCACCTTTTGAAGGTGTCCTTGATGCTGGGGAAGCTAATGCCCATGATGGGGTTTACAACTTTTTCCAGCTTTTCTCGATCCTGTTCAGTGGCCCCTCCATTCCAGATGATAAGGCAACCTTTTAGGTGGCTCTCCATGATACATCTGTAGAAATTTGCCTGTGTCTGTGGCGACATACCAAGTCTCCTCAAAATCCAAATGAAATATAGCTGCTGTCGTGCTTTCTTTGTAATTGCATCAATATGTTTGGCCCAGAATAGATTTTCAGAGGTGTTGACACCGAGGAATTTCAAACTGCTCACCCTTTCCACTGCTGATCCTTCGATGAGGACTGGTGTATGTTCTCTTAAGTTCTCCTTCCTGAATTCCACATTAAGTTCCTTGGTCTTAATGATATCCAGTGCAAAGTTGTTGTTGAGACACCACTCAACCAGCTGATCTATCTTGCACCTGTACCCCTCCTCGACACCATCTGAAATTCTGCCAACAATAGTTGTGTCACTGGCAAATTTATAGATGGTGTTTGAGCCGTGCCCAGTCACAAACTCGTTGGTGTAGAGAGAGTAGAACATTGGGCTAAGCATACATCCTTGAAGTGCACCAGTGTTGATTGTCAGCTAAGAGGGGATACTATTAAGGATTCAGTTGGAGAGGGAGGTACAAAGGCCCATGTTTTGGAGCTTGTTGATTAGAACTGAGTATAAGATGGTGTTGAATGTTGAGCTGCATTCATTAAGCAGCAGCCTGATGTAGGTATTACTGCTGTCCAGATGATCCAAGGCCAACTGGAGATCCAGTGATCAGTAAATGATCAATAATATCCTTGAATCTATCACAATTACGTCAAATTTCAATAAGAAAAATGGGTAGTGACTCACTTCACAAGGTGCTGTAAGAATGACAATGTCTCTACTTCCTTACAAGTTCACGGAGATTCGGCATCAAAAACCTTGACAAACATCTATAGATGTGCGGTAGGAAGTGTATTAACTAGCTGTATTATGGCCTGGTATGGGAACACCAATGCCTCTGAGTGGAAGATCTGACAAAAGGTAGTGGATTTGGCCCAGCAGACCACAGGTAAAGCCCTCCCAACCATTGAGCACACCTACACGAAACATTGTTGTAGAAAAGCAGCAACCATCATCATAAATCCTCACCACACAGACCATGCTCTTTTCTCACTGCTGCCATCAGGTAGAAGCTACAAGAGCTTCAGGATTCGCATCATCAGGTTCAAAGTTACTACTCCTCTACCATCAGGCTCTTCAACAAAAGCAAGCGTATAACTACACTCATTCTATTTGTGGTGCTCCCACAACCCATGATCTCACTTTAAGTACTGTTGTATCTTACTATTTATTGCTATTTATTTATATTTGCATTTGCAGTTAGTTGTTCATTGATCCTATTTACAGTTCCTGATCTATACATTTGTTGAGTATGCCAGCAGGAAAAAGAATCTCAGGGTTGTATGTGGTGACACGTATGTATTCTGATAATAAATTTTACTTTGAACATTGAACCAGCATGTTATGCCTACATCAAGTCTGCTCCACCATGCACCAAGTTCACTCCATTTGCCTGCCTGGGCTCATAACCTGTGATTCACCCCTCTCTCTCACTGAATGCACTTGATAATATAGTATCCTTAGCCATCTAAGGTGGAAAATTTCAAAGATTCACAATCCTCTCAGTGAGAAAAAAAAGTCTTCTCAACTTAGTGTTTAAGTGTCCTCTCTTTCTAACCGGGGGGAAAAATTCTGAGTATTTACTCTGTTTAGCTCCCAAGTAATCTCAGGTTTTAATAAGATCACTAACATTTATTATGTTAAATTCCAGAGGGTAGGCCCAATATATTTGGTTCTTTCCATGAAAGTCTACCCTCTCATCCTGACATTCAATTTGTTTAATTTTTGTGTGTCCTGCCTCCAAGGTAAGTATATCCTTTCCTATATAAGGAAAGATCATTAATGGGAAAGAATGCAAGGATCATTTAGACAGCAGTGCCAAATATGTGACACACTGTCTGCTTTAAAAGCCTTCCCCAGTTAATACTTCCTGCAACTCTATTGGCACTGGGATTAAAAAACATTCTTCCACACACTAATGGTAGTCTCATCTTCCTTTACAACCCTGCAAGCCTAGGGAAATCCGTTTTTTCAAATCATGACTGCAATTAACTTGCAGAACCTGGCTCTGGGGAAAAGTTAGCAGTTGCATTGGAATACAAGTACAGTAATGGCCAACACATCTAAAACAATACCTATTCAATAATAACAAATTAAAAAGTAGGCGATGCTCATAATACTAGGCAGCCGTGCTCCGTGACGTGGCATAGAATTCAAAAGCAGTGTTTTGTTTTTTTAGGTATAACACTACGTCATTCAAAATGCAAATTTGTAGATAAACATCATATCTTTTATATGATGTCGTTATGTAAGAGGCTGAAAAATATTTTAATAGTCACCACCATATATGGTTTTAATATATAGATATAATGGCATTTTTAAGATAATTAAAGTATCAGAATATTTGTACATGGTGCCATTGAGAACAAAGTATTTTTAACTAATAAAAATATATACATTCCTCCATAATTTTATAGGGACCAGAAATTACTTAAAAATACAGTTCAAAAATCTTGAATACTATGTCCTTCACTCCTGAAAGATTAAAATCATTTTGTAGTATTAAAATCAATATTGACTTTGATGATTGCCACTTAAATTCTCTGAAATATCTTAACTATTTCAATGTTCTTGTTTGTGTATTGGCAGTGCCACAAAATAACTAAATCTGAAACCAACAATTGCGTGACAATTACGACCTGTCAGAAGTTTTCAATTGACTATAAAAAATACCAAATGATGTTCCAAGGCCAAGAAGGGTGCATTATAAATGTACAGCTTTCTTTTGATAATTCTGAAGTGTTATAATTTTGCTATAATGCAAGCTCCGGCTGTGGAAGTTGTGGTAAGGCAAGAATTAAAGGCAACATCCGAGCACGTATGTTTGCTGTGGTGTATAGTCACACCCAGACAAGGGAGACCTTTGAAGTGAGACCATCAGAGACACCTCTGTTTACTAACAATGGGAAGTGGGGAGGAATGACTGAGGTAGTGTGTACTCAAACTCGACAAGTGAGGCCTTTACGCAATATGGGGTGCAAAAGACAGAAGAGATAGGATTAATGGAAGGATGTGGAAGACGCCCAACAGCGAAGGGACAATTGCTTCACTAACTTCACATTATCATAGGCTGTCAGCTCGTTATTAACTTTTAATACCTCTATTGTGAATGGTAAATAATCTTGGAAGTAAGGAATTTAAAACATATTTAACTTACCATATGGTTAATATCCATAACTGAGAAGCCAGTTCTGTATAAAAATAGCAGTTTTCTGCCCTGGCTTCAGAACAATGAGATGACGGGGTCATGCTGGTCTCCTTGAGTACAAGGAAAATAAAAGTGTGGTTGAGTCGTAGGACTGCGTGTGTTCTGGGTCCAGTTATTTTAGCTTATGATCAGCAATGGCACTAAGTTGAAACTGGTTAAAATGGCAGACGTGTAGTGTGGATTTATATTAAAAAGCCACAGCCTGTCACTAGCATCTGGTCAAAATGTGGTTTGCCAAAGATGGATGGAGCACAGTAATAGATTTTTCCAATACTTTCTTAGGAACACCTTAATTTGGGCTAAAAGAAAGCTAATTACATTAACAAAACACACTGAATCAGGACCAACTCACTGCCCCCTATCTTGCTTCACTGCTGAATTACATCACTGCTGGTTTTATCCCTCTGTGTTAATTTCTTGCACGAACTTCATTTCTCTTGATCCCTGAACACACAGAAATATACTTGTCTTGGATGTGCACAGAGGCTGAGGCCCTGTAGCGTGCTTGGATAAAGGAATCTAATGATTTACTACCCTCTGGGTGAAGAACTTTCTTCTCATTTCATTGCTGAATGGCCTAGGCACCATAGCCTTGGAAACATAATTCCTAAATCTGCATAATTTGTTTAAGACACAGAAATCAGTCTAGACACCCAGTGAAGCCACCATTACTTTCTTTGGTGCATCTAAACAAGCTGCTACATTCAAATCTGGATTACTTTGGTGTGACTTCAACTTTACTTCAATCCCAGGAAAAGAAAAATAAATATTTTCTGAAGTTATTCAAGCTTCTCTGTGTCCAGCTGGGAATCTGAACATCTCCAAATTCTCTGAGGCCATTCCTTCATAATCTTGTACCTCAGAACACTTCACCACATTTTAGATGCTTACAAATGCAAGTTACCATTGTTATAGCTGCACATACATCCTCCATTCTTATCAGCTTCCCTTTCCAATGAGACTCAGTAGAGCTACTAGGACTTGATGTTTCAATCCCTATGTTTCGTTGATAAGCCCACGTCTCCAGAGGGCTCATCCCAGATACACCCCCCGCAGTTCCATATCCTCCTGTCTTCATCTTGCAGCCCAGTTGTTGTCTTTCCTTTTAATCCAAATCTAATTGCTGCTTTCTTCTGCTGCATTTGACAAGGACTTGATTGCTTGCTGGAGGGAGTGACCCCTCACCCCCATGATGAGACTCAGGGTTAAAGTGAACAGGGTCTTTTCTTTTACTTGCAGGTCTCTCATAGTGATCAGTAAACTACTTTACTGTGCTACTTAGTTGTGAAAAAGATAAAGGTAGATGTGCAGTTTTACAGGACAAAACAGCAGAGCAGAGAGAGGATGAAAAATGTATTAATGAGTACAAGCTGTTTATGGTTTTCCTCAGCTTCCTCAGCTGCATGCTAAGGTTTTTTTTAACAGCTCTTACAGCTCAGTCTAAGCAAGGTCAAGAATCCTCTATCAATGTCAGATTGTTCCTGGCAATTCCTCAATTAGAATATATGTATTGCCATCAAACCCTGTACGAATGCCCAGATTTTGTTATTGTAATGCAAGTACTGTAAATATAATGCTCTTTCCACACATTGCTATTATTCCTTGATGGTGAATGAAGATATTGTAATAAAATCATTCTAAGTGTATTATTGTGAAGTTCTATGAAATTAATTGATATATTTTGTTTATAAAACTAAAGATACTGCTAAAATGGACACGCAACAAACCAAATTTGGAAAAAAAAAGTCAAAGAAAGTAAAATTTGAGAGAAATGGTAAATGAAATCTGGAACAGATTCTTAGAAATCGATTTATAACCAAGTGTTTGACACAATCCTAAAAGGCAGACAGATCAGAAAAGTAAAAATCCAAGTGATCTTAAGGAAATAGTCTTCAACGGAGAAAAACAACAGGTCATTATCAAAGGGAGTTTAAGTGCCCAGGGAGCTATGTACAGTGGGGTTATGGAGGGTCAAGGACTAGGGTCCTTAACTTACATGTTATATATAAAATGACTTGAACAATTCCAAGGCTGTTGTCAAGAAGTTTGCTCATTATACCAAACTTAACTAAATATTGATTGAGAGGATGAAAATGATATCTCCTAGCAGTTTGGAAATGGATTGGTTTATGTGGACAGATGGCAGATGGAAATTAATCTGGAGAAGTATGCCACATTGCACTTGGGGAGAGCAAACAAGGGCAAACGTCTTTTGGTTAATTGGAGAAAAGAAGATTTGAAGATCAAGATGTCAAACCTGGAGCAAAATATATGGTCTACATACAACAGGCACCTTAAAACGTTCGAATCATGCTAGTAACGCTGTTTCTCCAAATCCACTGTAAGAATATGTGAACCAGTGTTAGTGTCCTCTCCAATGGAAATAGCACCAACAATGATGCTCTAGTTACATTCAATCAGCTGCAGGGGCAAGCCATGTCTCTTGCACACTCATACATCAGACTCTCAAAAGAGCTCTGAGATGAAATGAGAACACAAGGTGGAAAAGAAGATGATTCAAGGAAGAGTTCATTCAAAAAACCTCATTAAGTCAATGCAAGCAACACATATAAAAGTTGCTGGTGAACGCAGCAGGCCAGGCAGCATCTCTAGGAAGAGGTACAGTCGACGTTTCGGGCCGAAACTTCGACTGTACCTCTTCCTAGAGATGCTGCCTGGCCTGCTGCGTTCATTACCAACTTTGATGTGTGTGGCTTGAAATTCTAGCATCTGCAGATTTCCTCGTGTTTGCGTTAAGTCAATGCAACAGTCCTGTGGATTCTTGATAAACCTTGATCTGTAATTACTCAAAATGGAGGAGGAAGAGTCTGGATCAAACTCAGAATCTTAAATCCCTACACACAAGCTCAGCATTAGTGGCAAAAAGATTGTGTCACCCCACAAATTACCCATATACTAAACCCATCAGCCATTCTTCTCCCATCTTTCGAGGAGTCTGAGTGATTCCCACACTCACCTTGAGCATCACCACAGAACCCACAAAACTGCAGTGGATGAAATGTGATTCCATGGGACTATCTATAAAGAAGAAACTCTGTAAATTTCTGCTACCACTCTGTAGGATGAGCAAGACAGTACTGTAAGAGTGGTGAAGACAGAACTTGAGAGAAAGATGTCAAAGCAGGAAAATTTTAACTATAATGTGAGACTTGCTTGTTTGCTTTGGAATAACCAAAGCTGAGGAGATTTAATTAGAATGTAGAAAATGATGAGAAACAAAAGGAGTGAGGAGAAAAGACGCATTTCCCTTGGCAGATACGTTGATACTGAAGGGACATAGATTTATATCAGCTCTGATCTGAAGGGAGTTGAAGAAAAGCCTTTCCGGCCAAAAAGTACTTAAAGTGCAATATTCACTGTCTGAAAGCATTGAGAGTGCAGAGATTCTCAAACTGTTGAAAAGATACATACTCGTAGGTCAGCACTAGGGTAGCCAAAGGATATGGTTTAAAAGTTGGGAAGTGGAAATAATATAAATTACTAAGTTTTTGGTCAGAGCAGACATTCAGATATAATGGGTCAAATGGACTCCTTCCTGTGTCATAAATTTCAATGAGTTTATAGTTCTTCAATTATTTCACAAAAAAACTTGAAACTTTAACTTGACTTTATTCTAATTATGAGAGTTCTCCATACAGGATTCCAAAGCACTTTCTCTCAATCTTAAATCTAGCTCCACAGATTACTTCTACATTTATAAATTATACGTTGAGTAATTATTATGTTAAAATTAATGAGAATATTTGGGAAGCAGTACATTCCTGTCATATAAATCACTTCAGTTCACTTCAAATTCAAGTTGGATTATCAGGCTACCTGCTACCAGTGTGTAATGAATTTCGTTCATCTTAGTATTCACCGTATGTTGGACAAACTTCAATATTTTCACTTACATATTTTCACTCAAGATAAAGAACGGACCACATTCATTCCATGCTCAAAATACTGAAGGTATGAACTTCATAGAAGTGTTTACTTAGATACTACTTACCTTTAATCACTGGATTCCAAAGGAACACAAAGTACGAATGCTGAACAATTCCCCGCATTGACATAATAGAATATGCAGAACAATACTGAGCAGAGCAGAGTATTCAAAATGTGGTTGTTTTAGGATTGAACCCATGGTGTTCACCTGAATTATCACAAATGACGCAAATGATGTGTCCCACTGAGTAACGTGAAGTAATGAACTAAAAATGTACCATTTTTAAGCTCACAGAAGCAGATTCTGGTACCCTATTGTGAAACAGTACTGCACGTTTTCACTTAAAGCAAGTATTTGTTAAAGAAATAGGCAAAAAGCAAAAATATTACAGGGAAAATTAAAGTCTAAGCCATGGCTTAACCAGAATTGTCATTACTTCTGATACAGTGGCATGCAAATGTTTGGGCACCCCTGGTCAAAATTTCTGTTACTGTGAATAGCTAAGCGAGTAAAAGATGAACTGATTTCCAAAAGGCATAAAGTTAAAGATGACATATTTCTTCAATATTTTAAGCAAGAAAACTTTATTTCCATCTTTTACAGTTTCAAAATAACAAAAAAGGAAAAGGGCCCGAAGCAAAAGTTTGGGCACCCTGAATGGCAATACTTAGTAACACCCCCTTTGGCTTGTAAACGCTTCTTCTAGCCAGCTAAGAGTCTTTCAATTCTTGTTTGGGGGATCTTCACCCATTCTTCCTTGCAAAAGGCTTCTAGTTCTGTGAGATTCTTGGGCCATTTTGTATGCACTGCTCTTTTGAGGCTTACCCACAGATTCTCGATGATGTTTAGGTCAGGGGACTGTGAGGGCCATGGCAAAACCTTCAGCTTGTGCCTCTTGAGGTAGTCCATTGTGGATTTTGTGGTGTGTTTAGGTTCACTATCCTGTTGTAGAAGCCATCCTCTTTTTCATCTTCGGCTTTTTTACAGACAGTGTGATGTTTGCTTCCAGAATTTGCTGCTATTTAATTGAATTCATTATTCCGTCTACCAGTAAATGTTCCCTGTGCCACTGGCTGCAACACCAGCCCAAAGCATGATCGATCCAGCCCTGTGCTTAACAGTTGGAGAGGGGTTCTTTTCATGAAATTCTGCACCCTTTTTTCTCCAAACATACCTTGGCTCATTGCGGCCAAAAAGTTCTTTTCAGAAGGTTCAAAGGAACATCTAAAAACAGCCTGATGCATTTTGGAAACAAGTCCTGTGGACTGATGAATTTAAAATAGAACTTTTTGGCCGCAATGAGCAAAGATATGTTTGGAGAAAAAAGGGTGCAGAATTTCATGAAAAGAACCCCTCTCCAACTGTTAAGCACAGGGGTGGATCGATCATGCTTTGGGGTTGTGTTGCAGCCAATGGCAAGGGGAACATTTATTGGTAGAGGGAAGAATGAATTCAATTAAATACCAACAAATTCTGGAAGCAAACATCACACTGTCTATAAAAAGAGCCGACAATGAAAAGAGGATGGCTTCTAGAACAGGATAATGATCTTATACATACCTCAAAATCCACAATGGACTACCTCAAGAGGCGCAAGCTAAAGGTTTTGCCTTGGCCCTCACAGTCCCCTGACCTAAACATCATCGAAAATCTGTGGATAGACCTCAAAAGAGCAGTGCATGCAAGATGGCCCAAGAATCCCACAGCACTAGAAGCCTTTTGCAAGGAAGAATGGGCGAAAATCCCCCAAATAAGAGTTGAAAGACTCTTAGCTGGCTACAAAAAGCATTTACAAGCCGTGATACTTGCCACAGGGGGTGTTACTAAGTACTGACCATGCAGGGTGCCCAAACTTTTGCTTCAGGCCCTTTTCCTTTTTTGTTATTTTGAAACTGTAAAAGATGGAAATAAAAAAAGTAATCTTGCTTAAAACATTAAAGAAATGTGTCATCTTTAACTTTATGCCTTTTGGAAATCAGGTCATCTTTTACTCGCTTAGCTGTTCACAGTAACAGAAATTTTGACCGGGGTGCCCAAACTTTTGCATACCACTGTATATAATGACTGAATATAACATTGCCCTATTTATAAATTCAAATAGTTTCAAAAGTCTCTCATCACAACCAGTTTTGAGAGAGAAAAAGGAGTGTAACCTGTGGAGAATGCTGAAAATGCCTAATATATCTGTGCCTGTGTACCATTCACCCTCCACCATTCTCTCTACAACTAATAGCTAACTTGCTAACTCGCTGTTTTTTTTTTGTTCTGATGAAGAGTCTTGAACCTGAAATGTTACCTATTTTACTTACGATAAATGTGGCCTGACCTACTGGGCACTTCTTACACTTCCAGTTTTGTTTCCAATAACTAGCACCTGCAGTTTAAAAAAAGTTTTCTATTACTGATGGAACAAACCTATGAATAGCTCTGATTTACTTAACATAAGTATGGCATAGTATCTTTTACTTATTCATGAAGATCATGCATTAATGCTTCTTGAAGGGAAGAAACCATTACATTTTTTTAAGCAAGGACACAATGTTGCAATACCTTTATTAAGGCCTGTACATGGCCACTGCTCAAATACACACCCAGTGGCCACTTTATTTGATACACCTGTATACCTGCTCATTAATCCAAATAGCTAATCAGCCAATCATGTGGCAGAAACATGCAGACATGATCAAGAGATTCAGTTGTTGTTCAGACCAAATATCACAATGAGGAAAAAATGTGACCTAAGTGACTTTGACTGTGGAATGATTGTTGGTGCCAGACAGGGTGGTTTGAGTATCTCAGAAACTGTTGATCTCTTGGGATTTTCATGCTGAACAGTTTCTGGAGTTTACAGTGGATGGTGCAAGAAACAAAAAAAATCCAGTGAGTGGTAGGTAGTTCTGTAGGCAAAAATGCCTTGTTAACAATAGAGGTCAGGGGAGAATGGATGGACACTTTCAAGCTGACTGGAGGGCAACAGTAACCCAAATAATCACGTGTTACAATCGTGGTGTGCAGAACAGCATCTCTGAACACACATGTCAAAGCTTGAAGTGGATGGGCTACAGCAGCAGAAGACCACAAACATAAACTCAGTGGCTACTTTATTACATACAGGCGGTACCTAATAAAGTGGCCACTGAGTATAATACGGAACAATATTTTACAAAATACTTGCTTCCCCATCATAAACTCACAGAAATGGAACATTTGGCCCATCGAGTCCCTGCTGTCTATCAACCACACATCGATTCTGATCCTACATTAATCCGATTTGATATTCTCTCTGCCTAGTCATTAACTTCCCACAGGTTCCACCACTGATCTACACATTAGGTGCAATTTGCAGTGGCCAGGTAACCTACTAACCCGTGTCTTTGAGATGTCAGAGAAAACTTGGAGCATCCAGTAGTCACAGGAAGAGCATGCAAACTCCACAAAGACATCACCCGAGGTCAGGATTGAAGTGCGTATCAAATTCAATGCATTGCGCTTGTTTGAACTGTACTTATTAACCGTCCTTCTACAGTCTAATTACTTAGATAAATTCTTGTCAAGTATTTTTTCTTGGTGCTGACCCACAGCTGGCTCTCTTCATTCAGACTGAAGAAATTGCACAGGCGTCTGAATATATCCCCGAAACAACTTTAATGTTTGCATGGCAAGTCTAGCCTATTCCATGAATCACCACAATCTTCATTCTGGATGTATGATGTATAATTTAAAATGTAAAAAAAATGATGGAACACAGACAGAAATGTGGATTTTTGAACTATTTGTACAAAGACTAACAATTCTGGCAATTGCTCAAGCCTGCCAGAACCAGTTGAAAAACTGCACCCACTATGATAATGCCCATGCAGTGAAGTACTTGAGATAATAATAATGCTCTGCTCACATCACAATCATATCTAGCCTTTTTTAAACATATTTTTACCACATACTTTCATCATTTTTCTAACTACTTCAGAGAACCATAAAATCAGAATGTGCAAAGGCAACTGTATAATTTAAGTATGAGACAAATAAGTCTGGAACCAGACCAGGCTGTCCAAATGGAGGATGAGAACTGGAGGCAAGACCCAGGCATGACTTAGTGATCAAAACCACACCATTACTGGAATAAATACCAAGAGAAAGGCAATGGGAAAAATATATCATATGGGGAATCTACAGTAAAAAAAAACATGATGTTATCACCCATGGACCATGATTCAAAAAATCATAAATTCAATGTAATTATGCATTATAAGGTCATAAAATTGCAAGGGCATTGTGTGCAAATGAACAGATATCCTGAAGGGAAATCACCATGCACCAAAATGTAATTAAGTCAGAAATGCTTGAAGAGGTTCAGCATGGTGAGCAGCAGTACTGAAGATATTTTTTATTTTATTTCATCTACTGGAGTTAACAAATGCTGATGAAGGGAAAAGAATGCAAATTTTTGTTAAAATTCAGCCAGGTTCAGAAGATAAGCAACACACTCAAAATGCTAGAGGAATTCAGCAGGCAACCTATGAAAGCATCTATGGAAAAGAGGTCAGTCGACGTTTTGGGCCGAGGCCCTGCATCAGATGAGGTGTCAGAGTAAGAAGGAAAGGCGGGGGAGGGGAGGTTGAAGTAAAAGCTGGTAAGTTGATTGGTGAAAGTTACAGGGCTCGAGAAGGGGGAAACTCACTTTTGAATCATCTAATTGCACTAATGATCTTATAATCTCCTGATGAACCTGAAGAAATTGTCATTGCTCCAGGTTGTCATGGGTGGGGTTGGGGGTGGGGGGCAGACTTCAGGTCAAATTGAAGCGATGGGGAACATAACCACTGCTCCCTTGCACCTAACATCCTCCGGTCCAACATATGGTTGTTGGAGAGCAAGATAGAGGACCTAAATGGCTACCCCAATTAGCCAAAGTTTCATGGGAATAGTTAAAAAGATATAAACAAGCCAAACTACTATTTAACTGAGTAAAATATTACGTATCTAAATGAAACACAGAACAAATTAGAACATTACCAACTCTACTATAGTATTATAGTACTGTAGTTCCTAATGGTTACAATGGAGGAATTAATCCAGTGTACACTGCCATGTATGGGATGTCCAGGAAAGGGCAGCACCTCTAGTGAAGGGGCTTGCTGTGTCCATTCTGAGGCAACTCACCCACTTTCGGTCCCCACCAGACACTCAGCTCTCACCTGTGGCTCCAAGTACAGCAGCATATGACAGTGGTCACACCCCAGTACACCGCTTTGGCAGGCAGGCTAAACCAGGTGAGGGTAGCTGGAGAACCTCATACCCTGGTGAAATAGGAACGTGCCTGTCCTCGCATGTGAAGTCAGCTCCGGTGGATTGAGTTCAACAGTGAGATCCAAACAACTAGGAAGACAGTTCCACAACACTTTATGGAGAGCATAGGGCAAGGTAAGGCACAGAATAAATCATAGTTATCCACTGCATTCAAGGAAGTCCCCGGTTTGGATGGATATTCATACCACTGGACCCCACTTCCACGGTCGAGAGACTGGAACTATCTCATGTCCCACTTTTCCACTTTAAAAACTCTCCAACACAGGTTTCGCTGTCATCGTCGGATATGACAGACAACCAATATGCAGATGTATTCTTTTGATTGATTGTAAATGTACCAAATTAGCGCCTTCATACAATGCTTTCAACAATTACATCCTCCAACTGTTCATTTTCATTGGAACTGTGAAGATGCCTTCTAACTCTGTGCAGTTCCTAACTTGCTGAAGTAGTGAAACAGTTTTATTTTCCACTCCCGGCCATTTCTGGCATTTCCAAGCCTGAATGCTTGAAGTTGCAGTGTGCAAAACTATTATAAATTCTCTTACTTGCTTATTTCTCGCCAACTATCAGCGACAAAAATCACATGTTTTTACACATAAACACACACAACTGATGCTAGTTAGAAACGATTTGGCAACAGTTTCCTGCCCTAATTAAGCAGTACAGTGTCCCAAATAAATGAAGGGAATCCTGGCTATTTTCACAATTAGTTTTTGTTCTTTAAGAGTTGTCACAAATAAACAGTGAACCCGATGAACCAATTAACTGGAATCCACTGTATATGGGAATGTAGCTTTGATAATAAATCTGCTCTGAATATTGACAATGTGATTTATGCCAACAATAACAGAAGGAAAAGTCTGCCAACAAATTAGATGGGCCTGACCCGAGACTTGGAAAACAGTAAACAAACAAAATGTGGAGATACAAATAATTAAGGTTTTAAAACTTGGAGGAATAGTTAAACAAACACAGCTGTATTAGAAAGAGGACAATATTAGAAATTAGAATTAATGCAGGATATTGTAAGACATGAAGCATAATAGGAATATAAGCAAAAGTGATCATCTCAGATCAAAGTACATTTGAGGTTTAATTAATTAATTACAGCATAGAAAGTGGCCATTTAACCCACTGGATTCATGGCAGCTCCCTGCGGTGTATTCCATTAGTTCCATTATCCTGCTCCATATTTCTATGTGTTCTTGCAATTGCCCACGTCCAGCAATTCCCCTTTAATTTCTTTTGACATCAACAGGTAATCTTTGATGATAAGACGCTGCTAATTTAACCTACTAGCACATCTTTGAGATTTGAGAGGATACTGGAGCACTTTGGGGAAAGCCATGTAGCCTACGCGGTTGGCACTGGAACCTGGGACCATGGAGCCATGAGGTGTGGTGTAACCTGTAGTCTCAAATGTAAGTTGAATCACTCAATTCTCATTAATTAATTAAATAACAAAGTAATATCAACCGGTGGGAGCTCAGCATTTAATCCAGAAGGACAGCAGAATTACTCTGATCAGCTCAGCCAAGTTTCCCTGTTACCTCTTGGACTCCACATTAACAGAAATTGTAAAGCTGTGGATGCAAACAGTATTTTAAGAATCTTATTAGTCAATCTGACTTGGACGGACATTGTGATTTGAGGCTCATTGTAGTAGCTGCAATTAGAATTCTATAGCCAATTATCTATTGCTTCTTCTGCCAAAATGGAGCAAGTTATCTGAGAGCCATTCCTGAGAAATAGATCATTGTGAAGGAGCACTGTTAAAGCCATCCAGTTTAAATCAAACACTCTGCAGACCATAAAATAAGCCTGAATCTATCCTCACCTAGATACATGTTCCTGAAGAGACTACTAAGATAGTCAACAAGAGCAGGAATAATTTTCTCCCCTCCCTCTTCCTCTTAGCTCAAAGAAAATGAGATATATTCTTCCATCCTATATTGCCCCGTTTGAAATCAACTCACAGCACAGACTGATGACTGAGAGTTGTCAAGGTGATTCATCCCAAGTTCTTTCTCAGGTTGTTCACTAACAACATGTTGAGATGGTTCTATACAGGATGAATTTACAAATACTACTGTAAATAGATATTCTGTGTCTATAACAGTCCCGTTTATTAAATATATAATAAGTAAAGCACGTATAATAAATGCCAGGAAAACCTAGGAAATTAAATTTAGAAAAAGAGCCTTTTCTCTGCCATGTTGGCTTTATACTGTTGGTTTTTGCAGGTTTTGTTCTCCCCTCCTCTATCAGGAGATCATTTTCTAAATTTAATTTCCTAGGTTTTCCTGGCATTTATTATACACACATTAATTATGTATTTAATAAACAGGACTGTTAAATACATAGAATGCCTACTCACAGCAGTATTGGTGAAGGATGAGAAGTAAAAGACAATCAACACTGATCTCCTTGTTCCTGAATGAGCACACCTCCAGTATGCTGATCACACAAGCGGCATTTGTGTGCCTGGCAGTCATTGCAAAAAAGTCTGCAGTTTGAAACAACTCTGCTTTTCTGGCCAATAGAAGCTATTTGAGGGCATCCAGTTTCATATGGATTTGGTATGGTTTAAAGTGTAAATTAATAAAGAACAAGATGTACTGAACAAACAGATCTGTGAAATGATGTTATAACATTTATTGGGTGCACCATACATTGAAATACAAGCTAAATGCTGTTTAAGGCACGTCTGTGCAAAAAGATTTATTCAAGTGTGGAAAAGACTCAATTACTATTCCAGGAAACAACTCAGGAGAGTTGTTTTTGTTCTAATAAATGATGGAGATTAATTCTCATTGCATTAGATATACTTAAGTAAGAGGGCTGAATAAATATAAGCCTTGGCACTTTAAAATCCTAAAAGTTGGATTGAGTAATGGGTCACTAGGAATATGGAAGGCTGACAATTACAGGCAACAGACTCACTTTATCGTTTCTCAATCTCCAATAAAAATAATTCTGCTTTAGTAATCATCCAAACACTCCTAATTGTCTTGCTTTCAGAGAGAAAAAAAATCAGCTACTTAATTGATTCACCACACTGAAGGTTTTTTAATTCCAACATGCTGAATGTTACAAACAGATATTTGGGGTTTTCCTTCTCAAAATGACTACATAATTAACCTGCTAGTGCACTTGGACAAATAATAATGACTGGCCAAATGGTTACTGCATACAACTATCAAACATGGCCAAACTAAGCCACTCAAACTGTGACAAAAGGCAAGAGCAACAGTTACTACAATAATCCTTAACAGTTATGTAACATACAGTATCTGGAATTTATTTGTTGCTTTCACTACTTCTATCATCACAATTGTGATCAAATAACTTAGAAATGAATTACTATTGTGACGTGGCAACAGAACTTGGCCAGGCCCAATTCCCACTAACAAGTGAACAATAATGACAAGATAATCATCTTTAACATTGTTAAAGGAGGGAAATATATTGACAAGAACATTCCTGCTCTTCTGTGAAATTACACTTTTTTTTACATCCAACTGAATGTTGCAGATGGTTTAACATTTCTTTTGAAGGATGTCAATTCTGACAGCTCTCCTTCAGCACTGTCACTCCAGATTTTCTGCTCAGCTTTCTACAGCACGGTCTGAACCAAGAACGGTTTGACTCAGTGACAAACATATCCCAGTGTAATACTTCTTACAAGTATGAATATGTTTGAAACAGGTCTAATTTCTCAGTTTGCAGGTTTTAACTGGAATTTATAGACCAGATAATTTTGGCCTGAGGATTGCAGGGGGACTTGAGATGGTGTGAATTCATCTGAGGCCTTCGCTGCCACACACCACAATGTAGCTGCACATTGCTGCTGTTCATCTTCACCAATGGGAAACATTTTTTTCTGGAAAACAACCGCGACATTTTTGGAATTTTGGATGAAATGTCTGTAAATTGGTCTCTTATTACCTAGACTAATTTCCCTCTCCCACCTGTTTCCATCTGCCCTGCATCTCTTCCTTATCTGGCTCTACCTATCAAACACCAACCTCTATCTTTACTTTCCCCATCCCAACCGCTGCCTTGCTCCATCTGTCAACATTTTTTTTCTTTCCTTATGTTTCTACCTATCACCAACAGTCTCTGTCTCAACAATCCATACCTCCTTCCACCACTTGGGCATCATTACCCCACACACCTTGATTTATCTGCCACCTACAAGGCTCTGTATCAATCTTCACCCTCGTTTTTAATAAACTGGCAATCTACTCTCCACAATCTCAATCCTGATGCCAGGTCTCAACCCAAAATGTTGAACATCCATATGCCACTACACTTGCTGTTTTCAAGTGTTTTAATGGGAATTGTTTTAAAGTCACGGAGCTACGGAAATCTTGTTGAATTGTCTCTGGTCAAATGCTACATACACAGCAGAGACACATATCCCATGTAGTCATGGCAGCTGCATATTTCAATGTACAAGTGGTAAATTGAAACAGCTAGTGGGACAAAGTCCTTTTTCTCAAATGTTACCGTCTCTAATAGAATTATTCACCATACAGAATAAAAAATGTACAGACACATGGGAAAAATAACATTTTCCCTCAGCAGTCCATGTGTTACCCACAACTCCTACACTTTCATGAATATTATAGAATCAATAGCAGCAGATGGGAAATTATCACAGTTTAATGTGGTAACAAGCAGAACACAAGCCTTGAGGCTAATGAAAAATGTTTTCACCCAAAGAGTTGCTGATTGGACGTCTCACAGCCAGAGTTAAAAAAGCTACAAGAAAGGCACCTTTTACCAATTTCCATTTTGTTCATGCCACAAACATTTGTTGACCAGAAATAATTCTTAAGCCCTTTAAAATAATGTCACACTGCATGTCAGATTTGTGATATTATAATGAAAATATGTAAGAGAAGTCTTGTTAAAATGGTGCCTGAAATAACCACAATTAATATAGTGCATAAATATATTTTGCCACTGTGATGATTTTGTTGTCTTTTTAGTTACCAGGAAATAAACGAAGATCAAACAATTGGCTTAGCTTAGAATTGAAATAATGAGCAATATTCTGAACTGCTATGCGAGAAAGTGGTGGGTGTAGCTCATCTCCCCAGCTTTCCAGATAAATGGGCAGCTGTTGAAACCAGATTTCCTTTCAGGCAGTTAAAATCATTTAGTTAAATTGGTCACATTCAGAACTCAACCAAGTGTTTTTCACAAAATTGAGATATCGGAACCATGGAAGACAAATTATGGAAGTAAGTTCTTAAACTGATTTAGTCACTGCATTTAATTTAAGCAGGAGGCTAATTGGCAAGGTTGGGTGCGTTGCTGAATTGAGGCGGCGGGGCCTGGGCCTGAGAGCATGTCCAAGCAGCAGGGCCCCGAGTCCAACAGTGAGGAATGACCCAAAGTTTGGATGACTTAAGCGTCGAGCCAGATTGGGGCATTGGGGCAGAAGGCTAGGTATGGGCTGGTTCAGCTCGCTGATGCTCATCCCTGCACTGAACTGAGGCTATGGCCTGCAACTAATGGGCTCCTGAACTGGCTGATGGCTTTGTGGCTCTGGACCCACTTTAGTAAACTCCTGTTTACTTTTATTGTTTGCACAATTTGTCTTTTTAATGCATATTGGGTGGGTGATGGTCTTTCTTTACTGGTTTACTTTGTTGCTACACGTAAGGAGAAGAATATCTAAGTTATATATAGTATACATACTTTTGAGAAGAAATGTACCTTGAACTCATTGTTTAAATGCTGTTAGCTGTACGTGGTTACACCAAAAATTGATCCGGTCAGAGAGTCCCACCACTGCCTGTAAGGAGCTTGTATGTACTCTCCATGACGGCATGGGTTTCCTCCAGGTGCTCCAGTTTCCTTCCTCAGTGCAAAGATGTACTGGTTGGTTGGTTGGTTAATGGGTCATTGTAAATTGCCCTGTGAATAGGCTAGGGTTAAATTGGGGGATTGCTGGGCTGTGTGTCTTGTTATTTACATGATTAACCAATCAGCTTTGAACTTCAACATAGTTTGTGCTCCTTTGGTTACTTCATTTATGTAACCGAAATTCAAATATTATAAATACGCCTAGATGAGGCATTTGCAAATATATCTATGTGCAATGGGCTGCAGGGGATGGTGATGATTCCAGGGCAGGATTTCTGGGAAATCTGTATTTACAAGGAACTGGTTGTAGACATCAGGAGAGGGAAACCAGAGGTCTATGAGCCAGTACTCATCAAAGAAGCAGAGGTGGAGAAAACCATAAGACAAAGGAGCAGAATTCGGCCACTCGTCCCATTGAGTCTGCTCCACCATTTTATCATGAGCTGATCCATTCTCCCCTTTAGTACCACTACCCCGCCTTCTCACCACAACCTTTGAGGCCCTGGCTACTCAGATACCTGTCAATCTCTGCCTTAAATACATCCAATGACTTGGCCTCCACTGCCGCAAGTGGCAACAAATTCCACAGATTCACCACCCTCTGGCTAAAAAAAGCTTCTTCGCATCTCTGTTCTGAATGGGCGCCCTTCAATCCTCAAGTCATGCCCTCTCATAGTAGACTCCCCCACCATAGGAAACGACTTTGTCACATCCACTCTGTCCATGCCTTTCAACATTTGAAATGTTTCTATGAGGTCCTCCCTCATTCTTCTAAACTCCAAGGAGAAGGCCAGTAACTTCAAATTCCTGGATGTAACTATCACAGGGGACCTGTCCTGGACCCGTCATGTAAATATCATTGTGAAAAAAGCACAACAGCACCTGGACTTCCTCAGGAGTCTTCAGAGATTTGGCATGTCATCAAAAACCTTAGCAAATATCGAGAGATGTGTGGTGGAAAGTGTGCTGACTGGCTCCATTATAGCCTGGTATGGGAATACCAATGCCTTTTGAGTGGAAAATCCTTCAAAAGGTAGTGAATTCAGCCCAGTACATCATGGATAAAGCCTTCCCAACCATTGAGCACATCTACATGAAATGTTGCCATTGAAAAGCAGAAATCTCAAAGCTCCTCTCCACCCAGGCCATACTTTTTTCTCGCTGCTGTCATCAGGTAGAAGGTACAAGAGCCTCAGGACTCGTATCATCAAGTTCAAGAAGAGTTACCACCCTTCTACCATCAGACTCTTGAACAAAAGAGGATAACTACACTCATTCTATTTCTGGTGTTCCCGCAAACGATGGTCTCACCTTAAGGACCTTTATCTTGTTATTTTATGCTCTTTCATAGAAACATAGAAAATAGGTGCAGGAATAGGCCCTTCGGCCCTTCGAGCCTGCACCGCCATTCAGTATAATCATGGTTGATCATCCAACTCAGAACCCTGTACCAGCCTTCCCTCCATACCCCCTGATCCCATTCGGCACAAGGGCCATATCTAACTCCCTCTTAAATATAGGCAATGAACTGGACTCAACTATTTCCTGTGGCAGAGAATTCCACAGATTCACCACTCTCTGTGTGAAGAAGTTTTTCCTAATTTCGGTCCTAAAAGGCTGCCCCCTTATCCTCAAACTGTGACCCCTGGTTCTGGACTTCCCTAATATCGGGAACAATCTTCCTGCATCTAGCCTGTCCAATCTCTTTAGGATTTTATACGTTTCAATAAGATCCCCCCTCAATCTTCTAAATTCCAACGACTATAAGCCTAGTCGATCCAGTCTTTCATCATATGAAAGTCCTGCCATCCCAGGAATCAATCTGGTGAGCCTTCTTTGCACTCCCTCTATGGCAAGAATGTCTTTCCTCAGATTAGGGGACCAAAACTGCACACAATACTCCAGGTGTGGTCTCACCAAGGCCTTGTACAACAGCAGTAGTACCTCCCTGCTCCTGGATTCGAATCCTCTTGCTATGAATGCCAGCATACCATTTGCCTTTTTCACCGCCTGCTGTACCTGCATGCCCACTTTCAAAGACTGGTGTATAATGACACCCAGGTCTCGTTGCACCTCCCCTTTTCCTAATGGGCCACCATTCAGATAATAATCTGTTTTCTTGTTTTTGCCACCAAAGTGGATAACCTCACATTTATCCATATTAAATTGCATCTGCCATGAATTTGCCCACTCACCTAACCTATCCAAGTCACCCTGCATCCTCTTAGCATCCTCCTCACAGCTAACACTGCCGCCCAGCTTCGTGTCATCCGCAAACTTGGAGATGTTGCATTTAATTCCCTCATCTAAGTCATTAATATATATTGTAAACAACTGGGGTCCCAGCACTGAGCTATGTGGTACCTCACTAGTCACTGCCTGCCATTCTGAAAAGGTCCTGTTTATTCCATGTTATTTTATATTTGTTATTTATTACTGTTTATTTATATTTGCATTTGCACAGTTTGTTGTTTCTTGATCCTGTTTACAGTTACTGTTCTATAGATTTGCTAGGTATGCCCCCAGAAGAAAAGAATCTCAGGGTTGCAGGTGGTGACATGTATCTAATTTGAAAATAGATTTTACTTTGAACTTTGAACATTTCCACAGGCTATTCATATCAAAAAGTAGCAGGTAGTTCAACAGGAAAATCAAGACAGCATTTGGACCAACGAGACGAAAGAGGGCCATTCAAATTTATTGCTTCAGATTGCATGTCTGTGGAAGGAATCTATTGCAAAGTGACCACCATTTTCCCTGCGACATTCCAAAGACATATTTTGAAGCTTGTCTTTTTCCTGGCACCAGCTGTCTCCAATGAGGTAGGATTTAACTGACTATATTAAAGCCACCCTCAGTGATGCTGGCTATTTCTGCGCACCATTAATTACATTACATCATGATGTGATTTACATTTAATCATTATGCGAGCACAGAACAAATTCAGAAGCAGATGAAAATTATCCTTTTTGAATATAAAAACATATTTCAGTAAATGCCTCTGAAATAACTAATCCATAGGGCAATGGACAGCATGTTATATAGGTACAGAATAAACGAAAATCAAACTTTACTTCAAACTGATTTATTCAGAAAGCAGACATTTGATGTCCCTAGAATTTAGTTTCAATTTTTTACGCAGCATTATTACAACGCTCCCACAATGAAGTTCTGGTAAGCTTTCCAAAATTGATTCACCAGTACATTAATGATGCCTACATGAAGCATTATCTTCTGCTACATAATCATGCCTTTGCTTAAAAGACTGCATTAGCCCAAGTATTTTCATCTTTACTGAATTCCAAGTGTCAATATTTATCTTGCAGTCAGCCACCTATCTCTGTTTTATACACTGATTCATCTTCTTTCCTCCTCAACTCCCTGAAGGAAGTCAGCTCTGACAGAAAAAGCCACCCACCCACAAGTTCAAAATGATATGGTCAGACACCCGATCAGCTAAACACTCAGTCCCTATATCTAGGCAGAACCTTCAGAAAGGCAAAATCCATTCATATTAAACTCTTACAAAGCAAACTAAAGAAAAAAATTGACAAGGTTAAGCAGGGTAATGATATGGTATCAGCTTCAAATGTAGCAATAATGTGATTGGATGAAAATCTGATAAGAACAATATGCAATTGCAGTCTTAAGACAATGTAAAGAACAGGGCAGTGGTACAACCATCGTGAATATGAATATTTACTGGGATATTGGGGGTTAAATTGTTCTTCCTTGCCAGATGGAGAATAGTGGAGACTGGCAAAATGGAAATACAGTAAAATTATTAATTGTGCATGCTCAGGACTTTGGTAATGGCAAGTTTCTGAACTACACTATTGGATTTTATTATATCGAAACACCAACACATTCTTGATTCACCATTACTATACAAAAAGATTTCTGTGAATGAGTTAAGCTTCAAGGGAACATGGGAACCTGGATCCCAGTGAGTGGATGGGAAGTGTGGTTACCTGGGTCCTGATGAGCGGACGGGGGATAAGGGAATTGGAACCCGGTGAGTGAATGGGGAGTGAGGGAACTGGGTCCCAGTAAGTGGACAGGGACTGAGGGAACCAGGTCAGTGAGTGGACGGGGAGTGAGGGAACCAGGTCAGTGAGTGGACGGGGAGTGAGGGAACCAGGTCAGTGAGTGGACGGGGAGTGAGGGAACTGGGTCCCAGTGAGTGGACGGGGAGTGAGGGAACCGGGTCAGTGAGTGGACATGGAGTGAGGGAACCGGCTCAGTGAGTGGACGGGGAGTGAGGCAACTGGGTCCCAGTGAGTGGACGGGGAGTGAGGGAACCGGGTCCCAGTGAGTGAACAGGGAGTGAGGGACCCGGGTCCCAGTGAGTGGACGGGGAGTGAGGGAACAGGGTCAGTGAGTGGACGGGGAGTGAGGGAACCGGGTCAGTGAGTGGACGGGAAGTGAGGGAACCGGGACAGTGAGTGGATGGGGAGTGAGGGAACCGGGTCCCAGCCAGTGGACGGGGAGTGAGGGAACCAGGTCAGTGAGCGGATGGGGAGTGAGGGAACCGGGTCCCAGTGAGTGGACGGGGAGTGAGGGAACGAGATCAGTGAGTGGACGGGAAGTGAGGGAACCGGGACAGTGAGTGGATGGGGAGCGAGGGAACCGGGTCCCAGTGAGTGAACAGGGAGTGAGGGACCCCCGCGGGTCCCAGTGAGTGGACAGGGAGTGAGGGAACCGGGTCCCAGTGAGTGGACGGGGAGTGAGGGAACAGGGTCAGTGAGTGGACGGGGAGTGAGGGAACCGGGTCAGTGAGTGGACGGGAAGTGAGGGAACCGGGACAGTGAGTGGATGGGGAGTGAGGGAACCGGGTCCCAGCCAGTGGACGGGGAGTGAGGGAACCAGGTCAGTGAGCGGATGGGGAGTGAGGGAACCGGGTCCCAGTGAGTGGACGGGGAGTGAGGGAACCAGGTCAGTGAGTGGACGGGGAGTGAGGGACCCGGGTCCCAGTGAGTGGACGGGGAGTGAGGGACCCGGGTCCCAGTGAGTGGACGGGGAGTGAGTGACCCGGGTCCCAGTGAGTGAACGGGGAGTGAGGGACCCGGGTCCCAGTGAGTGGACGGGGAGTGAGGGACCCGGGTCCCAGTGAGTGGACGGGGAGTGAGTGACCCGGGTCCCAGTGAGTGAACGGGGAGTGAGGGACCCCCAGTGATTGGACGGGGAGTGAGGGAACCGGGTCAGTGAGTGGACGGGGAGTGAGGGAACTGGGTCCCAGTGAGTGGACGGGGAGTGAGGGACCCGGGTCTCAGTGAGTGGATGGGGAGTGAGGGACCCGGGTCCCAGTGAGCGGACGGGGAGTGAGGGAACCGGGTCCCAGTGAGTGGACGGGGAGTGAGGGAACAGGGTCAGTGAGTGGACGGGGAGTGAGGGAACCGGGTCAGTGAGTGGACGGGAAGTGAGGGAACCGGGACAGTGAGTGGATGGGGAGTGAGGGAACCGGGACAGTGAGTGGATGGGGAGTGAGGGAACCGGGTCCCAGCCAGTGGACGGGGAGTGAGGGAACCAGGTCAGTGAGCGGATGGGGAGTGAGGGAACCGGGTCCCAGTGAGTGGACGGGGAGTGAGGGAACCAGATCAGTGAGTGGACGGGGAGTGAGGGAACCAGGTCAGTGAGTGGACGGGGAGTGAGGGAACTGGGTCAGTGAGTGGACGGGAAGTGAGGGAACCGGGACAGTGAGTGGATGGGGAGTGAGGGAACCGGGACAGTGAGTGGATGGGGAGTGAGGGAACCGGGACAGTGAGTGGATGGGGAGTGAGGGAACCGGGTCCCAGCCAGTGGACGGGGAGTGAGGGAACCAGGTCAGTGAGCGGATGGGGAGTGAGGGAACCGGGTCCCAGTGAGTGGACGGGGAGTGAGGGAACCAGGTCAGTGAGTGGACGGGGAATGAGGGAACCAGGTCCAGCGAGTGGACGGGGAGTGAGGGAACCGGGTCCCAGTGAGTGGACGGGGAGTGAGGGAACCGGGGCAGTGAGTGGACGGGCAGTGAGGGAACCGGGTCCCAGCGAGTGGACGGGGAGTGAGGGAACCAGGTCAGTGAGCAGATGGGGAGTGAGGGAACCGGGTCCCAGTGAGTGGACGGGGAGTGAGGGAACCGGATCAGTGAGTGGATCAGAAGTGAGGGAACCAGGTCAGTGAGTGGACGGGGACTGAGGGAACCAGGTCAGTGAGTGGACGGGGAGTGAGGGAACCAGGTCTAGTGAGTAGACGGGGAGTGAGGGACCTGGGTCCCAGTGAGTGGACGGGGGAGTGAGGGACCCGGGTCCCAGTGAGTGGACGGGGAGTGAGGGAACTGGGTCCCAGTGAGTGGACGTGGAGCGAGGGAACCGGGTCCCAGTGAGTGGACGGGGAGTGAGGGAACCAGGTCAGTGAGCGGATGGGGAGTGAGGGAACCAGGTCAGTGAGTGGACGGGGACTGAGGGAACCAGGTCAGTGAGTGGACGGGGAGTGAGGGAACCAGGTCAGTGAGTGGACGGGAAGTGAGGGAACCAGGTCTAGTGAGTGGACGGGGAGTGAGGGACCTGGGTCCCAGTGAGTGGACAGGGGAGCGAGGGACCCGGGTCCCAGTGAGTGGACGGGGAGTGAGGGAACTGGGTCCCAGTGAGTGGACGTGGAGCGAGGGAAACTGGGTCCCAGTGAGTGGACGGGGAGTGAGGGAACCAGGTCAGTGAGTGGACGGGGAGTGAGCGACCCGGGTTCCAGTGAGTGAACGGGGAGTGAGGGACCCGGGTCCCAGTGAGTGGATGGGGAGTGAGGGAACCGGGTCCCAGTGAGTGGACGGGGAGTGAGGGAACCGGGACAGTGAGTGGACGGGCAGTGAGGGAACCAGGTCCCAGCGAGTGGACGGGGAGTGAGGGAACCAGGTCAGTGAGCAGATGGGGAGTGAGGGAACCGGGTCCCAGTGAGTGGACGGGGAGTGAGGGAACCGGATCAGTGAGTGGATCAGGAGTGAGGGAACCAGGTCAGTGAGTGGACGGGGACTGAGGGAACCAGGTCAGTGAGTGGACGGGGAGTGAGGGAACCAGGTCTAGTGAGTGGACGGGGAGTGAGGGACCTGGGTCCCAGTGAGTGGACGGGGGAGTGAGGGACCCGGGTCCCAGTGAGTGGACGGGGAGTGAGGGAACTGGGTCCCAGTGAGTGGACGTGGAGCGAGGGAACCGGGTCCCAGTGAGTGGACGGGGAGTGAGGGAACCAGGTCAGTGAGCGGATGGGAAGTGAGGGAACCAGGTCCCAGTGAGTGGACGGAGAGTGAGGGAACCGGATCAGTGAGTGGATCAGGAGTGAGGGAACCAGGTCAGTGAGTGGACGGGGACTGAGGGAACCAGGTCAGTGAGTGGACGGGGAGTGAGGGAACTGGGTCCCAGTGAGTGGACAGGGAGTGAGGGAACTGGGTCCCAGTGAGTGGACGGGGAGTGAGGGAACCGGATCTCAGTGAGTGGACAAACAGTGAGGAAAATATTACTTGATGAAAACCTGGATTTTCAAATAGTTAGAACTGTACTGTAGCACCTAATCGTATATTGCCTCAATTTTCCTTGCAACGTGAAAAGAGATGATATTTTAGAGGATTGGATACTCCAATCGAAACCAATATCTATTGCATCAGACTAATTTCTTTGTTACCATGAGAATGAGTCCTTATACAATTACACTGCTATCTTATGATTGCCTCAGACTCAGAGGGGCTCATGGTTAGGATTTCCTCAATGACTAAAAACCAGGAGATAAAAGCAGACATAACATTGCATTCGCAAATTTGAAATTTATTCGCAGTGGGGAAATTAAAAGAGCCAAGATGTATACAAAGGTGTATTTCCACTGCTTACATATGAATAAATCAGGAGCAGAAGGGATTCTGGACCTTGAATTTAATATGCCATTCAATCTAATGGTTGGACTGTGACCAGGTATCATAATGTTATGGCCCCATATTCTTTAATACTTTTACTTAACAAAAGCCCATCATTTTCAGTTTCAAAATTAACACTTGACAATTAATATCATTTTGTTGTTTGGGGAGCAGTTTCATACATCTGGAACTAACTGCCTAGAAAAACAATTCTTAATTTTACTCTCAAAAGGCACAAATGCTCATTCTATGTCCCTTAGACCCAAGCATCCAATCAGCAGAATTAGTACCCAAAGTCAAAGTACATTTATTATCAAAGCAGGCAGATTTTACCATATACTACCTTGACATTCATCTTCTTGTAGGCATTTGCAGGAAAATAAAGAAATATAACAGAAGTGAAAAAAAAACAATGTGCAAAAGGAAACAAATTGTGCAAAAAAAAAATTAAATAATACTGAGAACATGAGGTGTAGGGAGTCCTCGAAAGTAAGTTTGTAGGTCAGAGAATCCGTTCAGATTTGTGGTGAAGTTATCCACGCTGGCTGAGGAGCCTGATGGTTGTAGGGTAATAGCTGTTCCTGAACCTGGTGGTGTGAGACCTCAGGCTCCTTCCTGATGGCAGTAGCAGAGAAAAAAAGGATGGCCCGGATGGTGGGGTCCTTAATGATGAACGCTGTCTTCTTGGGGCAGGGCTCCATGCAAATGTGCTCAACAGTGTGGGCTGGGGAAGGGGGAGGAGAATTTGCCTGTGATGGACTGGGCTGTATCTGCACTTCCTGTAGACTTTTTTGTTCCTGGCCATTGGTTTCCCCCTCCATACAGGGCTCTGATTCAGTCTTTTATTCTACCTAACAATTTCTCACAAAATTTTGCTTAAATTCCAGGGCCAACAATATTGGTACAGTAAATACTTTTTGCAAATTAACTACTGCAATACAAATACTCTTCTGAATAATCTAAGATGAACCCTCCTCATGGCGAATAAATAATTTGCAAGCGAAGGGGCCCAGAACTGTTTAAAGTAATCCATAAGGCCATAAAACACAGCAGCAGAATTAGGTCATTTGGCCCCTCGAATCTGCTCTGCTGTTCCATCATGGCTGATTTATTATCACCCTCTATCCTATTCTCCTGCCTTCTCCCCTTAACCTTTGAGTTTCTAGCTAATCAAGAACCTATTAAGAACCTATGACTTGGCCTCAACAGCCATCTATGCCAATGGATTCCAGAGATTCACCCTAATCTCTTTCCTTAAGGGATGTCCTTCTATCCTGAGGCTGTGCCCTCTGTTCTTAGACACCCCACTATAGGGAGCATGCTCTCCACATTCATTCCATCTCGGCCTTTCAATATTCAACAGGTTTCAGTGAGATCCCCTCTCTCATTCTTCTAAACTCCAGCAAGCAAGGCCCAGAGTCATTAAATATACCGCATTTGTTAAGCATTTCATTCTCCTGACGCTTCTCTGGAGCCTCTCCAATGCCAGCACATCCTTTCTTACATAAACAGCCCAAAACTGCTGATCATACTCCAAGTGCGGTCTGATCAATACCTTATAAAGACTCAGCATTACATCCTTGCTTTTATATTCTAGTCAAAATGAAAGCTAACAATGCTTTAATAATGTCTTTTTTGAGACATTGTAAGTGTTGTTACTTCAATGTACTTGTGTTATTTCTTTTATATAACAATAAAAAGATTTGAAAAGAAAGAACAATGCATTTGCCTTCCTTATCACCAACTCAACCTGCAAATTTACCTTTAGGGAATCTTTCATGGAGACTGCCAGGTCCCTTTGCACCTCTGATTATTGAGTTTTCTCCTTGTTTAGAAAATAGTCTACTCCTACAGAAGTGCATGATCATACACTTCCCCACACTATATTCACCTGCCGCTTCACCCGTTCTCCTAATCTATCTAAGTCCCTCTGCAGACTCCCTGCTTCCTCAACACTACTTACCCCTCCACCTATTTTTGTACCATCTTGAAAACTGGCCATAAAGCCATCAATTCCACCACTCAATTCACTGACATACAATATGAAAAAAACTGGTCCCAACACCAAATCCTGTGGAACCCCACTAGTCACCGACAGTCAAACAGAAACAGAACACATTAATCCCATTCTTTGCTTCCTGCCAGTCAGCCAATCTTCTATCCACGTTAGTATCTTTACTTAATACCATGGGCACTTATCTTATTTAGAAACCTCATGTGTGGCACCTTGTCAAAGGCTTTCTGAAAATCCAAGTAAACAACATCCACTGACTCTCCTCTGTCTACCCTGCCTATTGTTCCTTCAAAGAATTCTAATATATTTGTCAGGCAAGATTTCCCTTAAAGGAAACCAAGCTGCCTTTGACCTATTTTATCATGTACCTCAAAACATCATCTCTAGTAATAGACTCCAACATCTTCCCAACCACTAAAGTCAGGTTAAATGGCCTATAATTTCCTTTCTTCTGCCTCCCTCCCTTCTTCAAGAATGAAGTGACATTTGCAGTTTTCCAGCCCTCTGGTACCATTCCAAAATCTAGCGATTCTTGAATAATCATTACTCATGCTTCCACAATCTCTTTAGCTACCTCTTTCAGAACCCTGGCATATAGTCCATATGGTTCAGGTCCATCTACCTCCAGAACTTTCAGCTTTCCTTACACCTTCTCCTTAGTAATAACAACAGCACTCATTTCTGCCCCCTGACACTCCTGAATTTCTGGCATACTGGTGGTATCTTCTACAGTGAAGACTGATGCAAAAATACTTATTAAGTTCGTGCACTGTTTCTTTGACCCCTATTACTAACTCTCCAGCAAAATTTTTCAGTGGTCCGATATCCACTCTCACCTCTCTTTTACTCTTTATATATCAGGAAAGACTTTTGTTATCCTCTTCTATATTGTTGGCTAGATTACATTCATATTTCATCTTTTAATTTCCTTATGGCTTTCTTGACTTCTGTTGGGTTTTAAAAACTTCCCAATCCTCTAACTTCACATTAATATTTGCTATATACATGCCCTGTCTTTTGCTTTTAGGATGTCTTTATCTTCCCTTGTCAGCCACAGTTGCCTCATCTTCCTTTTAGAATTTTAATTCTTCTTTAAAATATACTTATCCTATACCTTCCGAATTGCCCCCCAAAACTCCAGCCATTACTGTTCTGTCATTATCTCAGCTGGTGTCCCCCCTCCAATCAACTTTGGGGAGCTCCTCTCTCATGCCTTTCTAGTTCCTTTTTTTTTCTTATTTCCACTGTAGTACTGATATATCTGACTTTATCTTCTCCCTCTCAAACTGGAGGGTGCATTATATCATATTATGATCATTGTCTCCTAACAGCTCCTTTAACTTAAGCTCCCTAATCAAATCTGGTTCTTTATACAATACCCAATCTAGAATTACCTTTTCCCTAAGTGGGCTCAGCCTTAAACCACTCTAAAAAGCCATCTCAAAAGTATTCTACAAATTCCTTCCCTTGGGATCCAGCACCAGTTGGATTTTCCCAATCTACCTGCATATTGAAATCCCCCATGACAATTGTAACATTGCCCTTTTTACATGTCTTTTCTATGTTCCATTGTAATTCACAACCTACATCCAGGCTACTGTTTGGAGGCCTGCATATAATCATGGACTTTAACTCTTGCAGTTTCTTAACTCTAACCATTAGACGATGGCCTCATTAACTATCCCATCACCCAGGCAACGGACTCTTCTCATTACTACCATCAAGGAAGTACAGGAGCCTGACGACAGTCGACAAGTTTAGGATCAGCTTCTTCCCCTACAGCATCCGAGTTCTGATTAGGCAATGAACCCTAAGTGTACAGTACCTCACTTTTTTTTTGCTCTTTTTGCACTACATACTTAATTTAAATTTTCATATATATTATTGTAAAAAAATTCTTACATTGCACCACTTATTGTAATTTATAGATTTGTATAAAGTATTACATTGTACTACGGCCACAAAACAGCAAATTTCATGACATATACCAATGATATTAAACCTGATTCTCATTCTACATCTTCTGATCCAAAGTCACCTCTCTAAAGATTTGATTTAAATTTTTACCAACAGAGCCATCCCACCCCATCTGCCTACCAGGCTGTCCATTCGATACAATGTGAAACCTTAGATGTTAAGTTCCTAACTATGATCTTCTTTCAGCCACAGTTCAGTGAAGCCCACAATGTTATACCTGCCAATCTCCAGCTGTGCTACAAGATCATCTACATTATTCCATATATTACGTGCCTTCAAATATAACATCTTCAGTCCCGTATTCATCACCCTTTTTCCATTTTGGCCCCATGTTACACTTCAACTCATCTCACTGATTACAATTGGACTGTATTCCTTGGCGTTTGGACTGTATTCCTTGGAGCTTAGAAGAAGAATGAGGGGAGATCTCATAAAAACATTTCGAATGTTAAAAGGCATGGACAGAGTGGATGTGGCAAAGTTGTTTCCCATGATGGGGGAGTCTAGTACGAGAGGGCATGACTTCAGGATTGAAGGGCGCCCTTTCAGAACAGAAATGAGAAAAAATTTTTTTAGTCAGAGGGTGGTGAATCTATGGAATTTGTTGCCACGAGCAGCAGTGGAGGCCAAGTCATTGAGTGTATTTAAGGCAGAGATTGATAGGTATCTGAGTAGCCAGGGCATCAAAGGTTATGGTGAGAAGGCGGGGCAGTGGGACCAAATAGGATAAAATGGATCAGCTCATGATAAAATGGCGGAGCAGACTCGATGGGCCGAATGGCCTACTTCTGCTCCTTTGTCTTATGGTCTTATGGTCTAATTTTGCTCTATTATCTATCTGCCTGTTCTTCCTCACGGTCTCACTACACACTGCATCTATTTGTATATCAGCTATCCCATCCCTGGCCCTATCACTCCAGCTCCCATTCCCCTACCAAATTAGTTTAAACCTTCCCACAGCTCCAGCAAACCTGCCTACAAGGATATTAGTCTCCAAATTCATGTATAGTCCTTTTTGTACGGGTCATACCTTACCCAGAAGAGATGTTGGGGGATGTTACTCATGCTTGTGGTACATCTGTGTAGTTGTAGCACAACTTTTAAGATTTTGTATGTTATTGCTCTAAAACCAAAGCCCAGCTTTTTTTTTATTTCCACCTTTTCTCAGTTCTGACAAAAGGCCAAAACCCACAAATCATGGAACAGTTTAAGAGAGAAACGGGCCTTTTGGCCCGTAATGTTATTTCCAAGTTAATTAAATTATTAATCAAATGCCCAATTAAATTAATTCCTTTTGTCGAGACAACGTCTATATCCTTCCATTTCCTGCATATTCATGTGTCTATCTAAGAGCCTCTGAATGACTCTATTGCAAGGGTTCTCAACCTGGGGCTCGCAGATCCCTTGCTTAATGGTACTGGCCCATGGCATAAAAAAAAGGTTGGGAACCCATCCTCTGTCGTATTTTCCCCCACCACCACTCTAGGCAGTATAACCACCCGCACTATGAGAAAAAATACTTGTCCCACACTTCTCCTATTAACACATTCTCTCCTAATTTAAATGCATGTCCTCTGATAAACATTTTAATCCTGGAAAAAGATGCTGCCTCTCTACTCTATCCATGCCCCCCTTAACCTTAAAAGACCTCTATCAGATCTTTTTCTACATCCTTGTTACAACTGGACAACCAGAACTGAATACACTACTCCAGATATGACCTAACTAGATTTTCATGGAGCTGGAACATAACTTCCTAACTCTTGAACTTGTTTCTCAATTAATAAAGGCAACTATGCCATATGCCTTCTTTACCGCTCTATCTACTAGTGAAGCCACTTTCAGGAAACAATGGACTCAAACCACAAGACCCATCTACACATCAGCATTGTTAAGGGCTTGCCATTAACAGTGTGCTGCCCTTTTACATTTGATCTTCCAAAGTGCAAAACTTCACACCTTTGAAAAAGTTAAACTCCGTCTGCCATTTCTCTGCCCATATCTGCAACCGATGCATTTAGACTTTACCCTATCCACAAAACTACCATGATGGCATGAACACTGACTTCTCTAACTTCCGTTAATGCCCCACCTCCCCCTCGTACCCCATCCGTTATTTATTTATATACACACATTCTTTCTCTCTCACTCTCCTTTTTCTCCCTCTGTCCCTCTCACTATACCCCTTGCCCATCCTCTGGGTCCCCTCCCCCCCCTTTCCTTCTCCCTGGGCCTCCTGTCCCATGATCCTCTCATATCCCTTTTGCCAATCACCTGTCCAGCTCTTGGCTCCATCCCTCCCCCTCCTGTCTTCTCCTATCATTTTGGATCTCCCCCTCCCCCTCTCAAATCTCTTACTAGCTCTTCCTTCAGTTAGTCCTGACGAAGAGTCTCGGCCCGAAACGTCGACTGTACCTCTTCCTAGAGATGCTGCCTGGCCTGCTGCGTTCACCAGCAACTTTAACGTGTGCTGCTTGAATTTCCAGCATCTGCAGAATTCCTCATGTTTACTACCATCTTCACGTCATTTGCAAACTTACCAACCTACTTGTGTTTTCATTCAGATAATTTTACATCACAAATAGCAGAGTTCCCAGTACGGATCTCTGCAGGTCATCACCACTCACAACCCCGCAGCCAGATTAAATCCCACAAACCACTATCCTCTGTCTTCTATGGACAAGTCAATTCCAAGTCCAAATGGGCAACTTACCATGGATCTCATGCATCTTAATCTTTTGCATGACCCTCCCATAATGCACTTTATCAAATGCCTTACTAAAATCCACATAGACAACATCCATAGCTTTACCTTCAATCCACTGCCCTCACCATTTCCTTGAAAATCTCTATCAATTTAGCAAGACATGATTTGCCCCACATGAAGCTATGCTGAAGCTACTTAGGTCATGATTTTCCAACTACTCATAAATCCCATCCTTAAGAATCCTCACCAGCTTCTCTATGAATGACGTAAAACTCACCGGCCTATAGTTTATAGGATTATCCTTGGTTCCCTTCTTGAATAATGGAACAACGTTCAGTACTCGCTGGTCTTCTAGTTCTTTGCTTGTGGCGAAGGACACTATAATTTCACTCTAATAACTTTGTTTCAATTTACACTGTTGCTGCTTGACTTACTGAATATCTCCAGAATTTTCATTCACCTTTTCACTTATTTCAGTTTCTGTCCACAGAATTTTAACATTTGGTATACTGTACCTGAGATTGTGCCTTTACAGACCGCCAGACCTTCCAGCTTTTCAACATTTAGAAATATCTTTATTTTGTTCAGGTCCATAGCATTCGGACTAATGAAATTGATTTGGCATGATTTTGCATTTTCACCTAATACCACTTTGCAATTTTGTGTTTCTATCTTACAATCTTGCAATCCACCTTTATTTCCTTTGCAAACTTGGGTTTGTGACTTTATGTCCTACCAATAAATATAGTGAACAACTGAAGCATCCTGTGGGACATCATTAATCATTTTCTGCCAATTAGAACACCCACCCATTACTCCATGTCTCAGCTAATTTGTTAATTAAGTCCATAATTCCAGAGGTTCAAACTTGGTTGACACATACAAGGCTCATCCATATTTCCCCAAGCGCTACTTTAGTCACACAAAATAAATTTGGACAATTTCATCAGGATTATCCTACCAACAATTTAATTTCAAGGCTCATGGAATATTTGAGAAATTAAGGTATTAATGAATCCTTAGTAAGGTCTTATAAAGTGGGCCTAAAAGTGTGTCTTTGGAAATATACCTCTCTCATATCCAGAAGTAGACAGCAGGGGGAATCTCCTTACCATTCACCAATAATCATTAGAGATGCACACCTAAATGCATGTTTATACCAAGGTTTAACATACTACTCAATAGGCAGCCAAATTAGAAATTACAAATTCCAATTTCTTCCCTAATTCTAAAGAAGCATTAATAAAAAAGGGAAGGAATGGAACTGTAAAGAGTGGCAGATTCTTATTAAAATGAGAAACAGGCAGGCATAATTCATTGAAAATGGAAGTCGTTAATCTATTGTGTCACACTCACTTTGTGTGTGAAACTGGCAGTGTGAAATCACATATTATTCAGGTTACAATTCAACAGTGATCACAAGGAATTACAGAAAAGACTCAAAGATCTGCAGAGCCTACTTCTGCTCCTTGTTCCAAAAAGGGAGTAGACACTCATCATACCAATTGGCATTATTGCAGCAGGCTGATACAAGCTTTCAGAAGAGCCAAAAGGTTATACTTGCAGCATTAACTCCTTTAGAACTAATGAAGAAAGAGGAATTTGCACATTCAAATTTAGCTGTTATCTAGACCTGACCAAGTGAATGTTTCCAACATTTCAAGAGAAAAGCCACTATATAAACAATTACATTCTTCGAATGTGGTTAACCGGCATCCAAATTCCATCAACCTACTTTTTAATCCATAAAGCTGATACAAGTATATGAAACAGTCTTGAAGGTATCAACTGAAATCCACAAAGTTTTGAAGGAAAATCTTCCAGTTCCTGAAAGCATTATTTCCTCTGCAATTTTTTTGTTCTTCAGTTCACACATTGGTTCTGAATTTACACTTTTGTTAAAAAAAATTGTGACACTAACAAAGCATGGTGTTGGTTTATAAATTTAAATACAGATCACTGCAGTTCTGAGTCTGCCTTGATACTTTACACTTGAGTGTATTAATAATGGCTGCAGATAATGAATGTGAAAACCAAATTATTTTTAATTATTGGAAAAGGTTATAATGTATTCTAAATTGAAGTCATGAGAAACAAACAAGATGCGGAAATTTGCTCTCTGAACTGTGATCCTTGATTTCTGCTTTGTTGTGTTGTATATTTTGACTTTCCTCTGGGAAAGCCTCTTACACCAATCAGCTCCAGCTACCATGTTTTAAATTGCTGATGCAATCACTCCGCTAAGTTGAACAGGTCAGTAAATTAGTGCACACTCTATTTTGACTGTTGTCAACCTGCATGAAAATTATCTAGTGATGGAGAGAGGCTGTGGGTGGTGTTGAAGTGAGAAAAACACAAGGAAAGCAAAAAAATCGAAATCACTGGCAAGTTAATCTTGTATATTTAATATTACCAAATTAAATTGCCTGATTGGCAGGGGTATAATATGCATTAGGCCTAGCAATAACATTTACAATGGAAGCAATAAAAATCCAAATGATCATAGCAACAATAATATTTTCAATTATAGTGCAGTGGGACAAGATGAAAGTGCCATAGTAGCTACAACAGAAAAATTAAAATCAATCCAATAGACATGTCTTTATGTAGGCGCTGATATTAAAATTCTATTAAAGGTCAGGATGTTAATATTTTAAAGATGCTAGGAGTTAGGACATTATGTTGAATGAGAAAGCTTTTCCTTTTGTCCATGGTTATTGATTTACAGTATATGAGAGTAAGTGGCAATTTAAGCTACTGTACTTAAATCTGTGGATTCAGTTTTACTGCTTCATAGATGTAATTCAATGATAGAAAAAGTGGGGGGGGGGGGGCGGGAGATGATTGCTAAACAATATGAAACACACGACATTTATAATTTGCCCAGCTTTTAAAAGAGATGCATGTTTGTTTCCTGAATAAGCAAGATCATTTCAATCAGAACAGATTTATTAGATCAAGATAAACATAAAACTAAGTACATAAGAAATAGTTCACTGCTTCCAAAGAACTTCTCCTCTTTACAGTGTTGATTTGTGCTTTAGTACAGATTCACAGGGATTGGTTGTGCCTATGCCAAGTGGTACTTCTCTAAGTGTAGGCTTGGAGAGCATGTATAATTAGATTACTCAACAGGGGGGCAATTGTAGGTGTATTGATGAGGTACAGAATATTTTAATTTTATGCTTAACTTTGCTATCAATCAAAAAGCACAAAAAATCTGCAGATGCTAAAAATCTGAAATAAAAACAAAAAAAAATTCTAGAAATACTGTACAAGAAAGGTTATCAACCTTTCCCTGTTACTTTCTTATTCCCAATAGATGCTGCCTAATCTTCTGAACATTTCCATCATTTCAGCACACACAAAATGCTGGAGGAACTCAGCAAGCCAGGCAGCATCTATGGAAACAAAGTACAAGAAAACATTTTGGACTGAGACCCTGCTGAGTTCCTCCAGCATTTTGTGTGTGTTGCTTGGATTTCAAGCATCTGCAGAAGATTTTCCTTCATTTGTGATTTCCATTATTGTTTGTTCTTAATTCCCTGAGTAATCTGTAATGCTATAAAAAGGTGCTCAGATGAAGTAAAGCCTTTTACAGCATTTTGTTTTGCTTGACCTGGGATTGGTATAAAGGGCTGGCCTATATAATCTACAATTATTACTTTTAGCCTTCTTGGTTTATATACAAAATAAACAATAAATGAATTACCTGATGATTTGATAAAGCAAGCTGGAGTTTTCTGCTACTGCAAAGCAAGTGTCCAGTAAATACTTGAGGCAGTGCATCACAAGTTTTCCCTCCCAAATGGAAGAAAAAATCTGCCGCTCAACTCAAAACTCAGACATTATTCCACTCACAAATCAACTAAAATGTTCCTGGAAGGGACTTAACCTATAGGCAGATAGCTGGGTTGAATCAAGACCATAAGATATTGGAGTAGAATGAAAAATATTTGGCCAATCAATACTGCTCCACCATTCAATCATGGCTGATTTATTATACCGCTCAACCCCATTATCCTGCCTCGACTTTATTTGAAGTTTGCATAGATCTGGCATGTTTGCAACGACTAATTTCTATAGATCATAGTGTACACGTGTGTTGGCGCGTGGCCAAGTGGTTAAGGCATTCGTCTGGTGATTTGAAGATCGTTAGATCGAGCCTTGGCTGAGGCAGCGTGTGTGTCCTTGAGTAAGGCACTTAACCACACATTTCTCTGCGACGACACCGGTGCCAAGCTGTATGGATCCTAGTGCCCTTCCCTTGGACAACATTGGTGGCGTGGAGAGGGGACACTTGCAGCATGGGCAACTGCCGGTCTTCCATCCTTGCCCAGGCCTGCGCGCTGGAAACCTTCCAAGGCACAAATCCATGGTCTCATGAGACAAACGGATGCCTATATATAAGTGTACAGTATCATGACTGGTTGCATCATGGTTTGGTACGGAAGCATCACGGCAGAGTAATGTAAAAAAATACAAAAAAGGGTAGGTACAGCCCAGTTGATTGCAGGTAAAGTCATCTATAAAGAACACTGTCATAAGGAAGCAGCATCCATCATCAAGGCTCACCCACCATCCAGGCCATGCTCTCTTCTTGCTGCTATTATTAGGAAGGAGGTACAGGAGCCTTCGGTCCTAAGGCTCAGGAACAGTTATTACCCTTCAACCATCAGGCTCCTGAGCCAGCATGAACATCTTCACCCACCACAACACTAATCTGATCACTGAACACAACCTATGGACTCACTTTCAAGAACTCTACAACTCACATTCTGAGTACTATTTATTATTATTGTTTTGTTTTATATTTTCACAATTTGTCAGTCTTTGTGTGTAGCTTTCCATTCCTTTCTACTTTGTTCTACTATGAATGTCTGCAAATTACTTTTTGAGTTTTTCTGCCACTGCTTTATCCCCCCATTATTACTTCTTCAGCATCATTTTCTAAAGGCCCAATATCCACTTTTGCTTTTCTTTTACTCTTTCTTTATTTGAAAAAAAAAACTTTTGGTATCCCCTTTTATATCACTGGTAGCTTACCCTTCCATTTCATCTTTCTCTCCTTGTTACTTTTTTAGTTGCCTTCTCTTGGCTTCTAAAAGCTTTCCAATCATCTGATGTCTCACTAATTCTGCTATATTATATGCTCTTTCTTTTGCTTTTATGCTGACTTTGACTTCCCTTGTCAACCATGGTTGCCTTATCCTCTCTTTAGAATGCTGCTTCTTCTTTGGGATGAACTGATCTTGCACTTTCTAAGTTACTCCCAAGCACTCCAGCCATTTCTGCTCTGCAGTCATCCCTGCTAGTGTCACCTTCCAATCAACTTTGGCCAGCTCTTCCATCATGCCTCTGTGGTTCCTTTTACTCCACTGTTATACATATCCATTTAAATTTAGCTTCTCCCTCTCAAACTACAGGGTGAATTCCATCATATTATGATCACTATCTCCTAGGGATTCCTTTACCTTAAGCTCCCTAATTAAATCCGATTCATTACACATCACCCAATCCAGAATTGTCCTTTCCCTAGTGGGCTGAACCAGAAGTTGCTCTAAAAAGCCATCGCGTAGGCATTCTGCAAATTCCTCTCTTGGGATCCAGCAACAACCTGATTTATCCCAACCTACCTGCATATTGAAATCCTCCATGATCATTGTAACATTGCCATTTCTATTTGCCTTTGCTATTTCTTCTTGTAATTTGTACCGTTTGGAGGCCAGTATATGATCAATACATAAAAATAATTGTTAAAACTAACATTATTAATACTAGTCAGAATCTGTTTCAACAGCTTTACAAAATTTTATACTCTGTATGAGATGATTGAGAGGAGCAGAGGTGTGATAATAAACAGTTCCATTAATATTTAATTCAATTTGCAATTCATGGGTTATCACTGGAATGCAAAAAACATGATACTGATTATTTGTCTTCCTAGTCCTGAGGTGCCACTGAATAGCCAGTGACTTTTTTGTTAAGGTTTCCAAAATCGCCCGGATTTGGCTAAAGTTCCACTAGACAGGAAAATAGCAAATGGTACTCCATATAGAAAAAGCTTAACATCTATTCTCAGGGATAGTAGAAGCTATAATTAAGAATTTTACTTAATCACTGGAAAAATTCAAGGTAATGAAACAAGTAAATATGGTTGTGTGAAAAAGAACTCATATTTCACTAATTTATTGGAGTTCTTTGAAGCATTAACATGTGCACAATTAGGTACTAGTGATGCACTAAGATCGCCAGAGAGCACTTAATAAAAATGCCACATCAAAGGTTACTGTGGAAAATATAAGGTATAAGAGGGAATTTATTAGCAAGAGGGAATATACATTGCATTGAACTGCTATATAGCTAAGTAACTGCAGAAGATTTGGTAAACAGTTGAAAAAATGTGAAATTTTTAATACATGCATAAATTTTAAAAAATTAACAATACTTAAATGATAAGAGAAGACTTTAGAGCTCAGAGGGATCTGGATAACCTAGGGCAATACTTACAAAAGCAAGAATACCGATATTGCAAATATGTAAGAAAGCTTAAAAAATGTAACCAGTTTGAATATTTTTAGCAAAGGCAGGTGGATATGTGAACACCAAGCAGATGAAAAGTTACAGTAGGTAAACGGGAATGTGGAACTGAACCTACCATCACAAGAGTCATATGGAAATGATTTCACCAGCAACAGTGAAATACAGTTAATTAAATCTTTACAAACACAAACACGAGGAAATCTGCAGATGCTGGAATTTCAAGCGACACACATCAAAGTTGCTGGTGAACGCAGCAGGCCAGGCAGCATCTCTAGGAAGAGGTACAGTCGACGTTTCAGGCCGAGACCCTTCGTCAGGACTAACTGAAGGAAGAGTTAGTAAGAGATTGGAAAGTGGGAGGGGGAGATCCAAAATGATAGGAGAAGACAGGAGGGGGAGGGATGGAGCCAAGAGCTGGACAATTGATTGGCAAAAGGGATATGAGAGGATCATGGGACAGGAGGCCTAGGGAGAAGGGGGGGGGGGAGCCCAGAGGATGGGCAAGGGGTATAGTGAGAGGGACAGAGGGAGAAAAAGGAGAGAGAGAAAAAGAATGTATGTATATAAATAAATAACGGATGGGATACGAGGGGGAGGTGGGGCATTAGCGGAAGTTTGAGAAGTCAATGTTCATGCCATCAGGTTGATGGCTGCCTAGATGGAATATAAGGTGTTGTTCCTCCACCTCCAACGGGATCCCATCACTAAGCACATCCTTCCCTTCCCCCCACCCCGCTTTCCACAGGGATCGCTCTCTACGCATATCCCTTGTCCATTCATCCCCCCCATCCCTCCCCACTGATCTCCCTCCTAGCACTTATTCTTGTAAGCAGAACAAGTGCTACACATGCCCTTACACTTCCTCCCTCACCACCATTCAGGGCCCCAGACAGTCCTTCCAGGTGAGGCGACACTTCACCTGTGAGTCGGCTGGGGTGATATACTGCGTCCAATGCTCCCGATGCGGCCTTCTATATATTGGCGAGACCCGACGCAGACTGGGAGATCGTTTCGCTGAACACCTACACTTTGTCTACCGGAGAAAGCAGGATCTTCCAGTGGCCACACATTTTAATTCCACGTCCCATTCCCATTCTGATATGTCTATCCACAGCCTCCTCTACTGTAAAGATGAAGCCACACTCAGGTTGTAGGAACACCACCTTATATTCCGTCCGGGTAGCCTCCAACCTGACGGCATGAACATTGACTTCCCAAACTTCCGCTAATGCCCCACCTCCCCCTCGTACCCCATCCGTTATTTATTTATATATATACATTCTTTTTCTCTCTCCTTTTTCTCCTTCTGTCCCTCTCACTATACCTCTTACCCATCCTCTGGGCTTTTCTCCCCCCTCCCCCTTTCTCCCTAGGCCTCCTGTCCCATGATCCTCTCATATCCTTTTTGCCAATCAACTGTCCAGCTCTTAGCTCCATCCTGCCCCTCCTGTCTTCTCCTATCATTTCAGATCTCCCCCTCCCCCTCTCAATTCCCTTACTAGCTCTTCTTTCAGTTAGACCCTGATGAAGGGTCTCGGCCCGAAACGTTGACTGTACCTCTTCCTAGAGATGCTGCCCGGCCTGCTGCGTTCACCAGCAACTTTTATGTGTGTAACTAAGTCTTTAGTTCTTTTGAATGTATTTATTCCCAAATAAATATAAGAGTAGCACATAATCAGCATATAGGAGGGAGACTGAAAATCTGGCTGAGTGGTGCCACAACAATAACCTCTCAAACAATGTCAGCAAGACCAAGGAGATGATTATAGACTTCAGGAGAAGGAAACCCAGAAGTCCATTAGCCAGTACTCTTCAAGGGATCAGAGGTGAAGAGGGTCAGCAGCTTTAAATTCCTCAGTGTTATCATTTCAGAGGATCTGTCCTGGATTCAGCACACAAGTGCCATTACAAAGAAAGCACTGTGGTGCCTCTATTTTCTCAGAAGTTTGCAAAGATTCCCATGTCATCTAAAACTCTGACAAACTTCTGCATATATATAGTGGAGAGTACACACCCAGTATGGCAACACCAATGCCCTTGTCTGGAAAAGCCTACAAAAAGTAATGACACAGCCCAGTCCATCACAGCGAAAGCTCTTCGCACGATTGAACATGCACATGGAGTGGTGTCGCAGAAAAGCAGCATCTATCAAAGACTCCCATCATTCAGGCCATGCTCTCTTCTCGCTGCTGCCACAGGAAGAAGCTACAAGACCTTCAGTACCTGCACCACCAGGTTCTGGAACAGTTAATACCTTCAGCCATCAGGTTCTTGAACCAGAGGAGATAACTTCACTCGTCCTATCACTGAACTGTTCCCACAATCTAGGGACTCACTTTCAAGATCAATTCTTCTCATGTTCTTGATATCTATTACTTGCTTGTGTATTTATTTATTTGTTTGCTTTGTGTTTATATATTATAATTTCTTTTTTTCTCTTTCTTTTTGTATTCGCAGACTTTGTTTTACTTTTGGCACATTGGCTATTGCAATTCTGTTGGGTGCAGTCATTTGTTGATTCTATTGTGATTTTTGTATTGACTGAGTATGCCCGCAAGACAAGGATCCTCAGGGTTCTGCATGGTGACATATATCTGTATGTACTTTGATGATAAATTTATTTTGAACTTTTTAAATGTGTTTTATTTGCATCCTAGAGGCAAAGCTGAAGGGGGCACTATGTTAATCCAACAGCCAACTGCATTCACTGAAATAGTAGATGAAATGGCAAGCAGATACCCTTTCAATTTTTTTTTGCTGTTGCGCTGCACAGAGGAGCAGGGAGACTATGGCTTAGAATAGAAATGGACGGAGGCCGGCTTCAGAAGAGCAGGCCAGAATTACACAATATGCAGAACATCAAGACCAGGGCACTTCATGCATATTAGTAAGTTAGAGGCATTTCAGTCAACTCTAAACATATTCTATGACTAACATATAAAGGTGGCTGCCATTCCCTGAGGCTTGAGAGTAGCATGGATCATAATTTCATATCTTTCTGACTTTATATTGGAGAACAGATTAATCAGATTGCAGCAGCATGGTTCATAATCGTAAATGTATTAGTGCTTTAGCTTCAATAAAAAAGTGATAGTCTCACTGCTACTGGATGAAAAATAGCTTGTGGCAGAGCCAATGATATTCCAGCGTGCTGTTTTAATCGTCAATACATCTTTATTGCACACAGATGTGCACTGGATGGCATTTGCTTTTGTATACACTTGCACTTATGAAGCATGAAGAATTTAAATATTTCTTAAAAGTATTTATTTTTGCTGAGGAATTTATGATTGCCAGAAAAAGTAAGGCAACTGGATTTTTTGAATCTATAAATCTAGTTTCCTATGTAGCTTCGGTTACCTCCCTGCAAAACTAAGTTATGTGTTTGTGCAAACCTGGATTGTAAAATGAATTCATCTATTCATGCCTCGCTCCACTCCAGAGTCAGATACAGAAATTCTGGTAAACATCACACCAACTGTACTGCCTAAGTCCCTTAAGAAAATCTAGCAATGGGCTTGCTCCCAACTAGATGAAGAGGTGGTACAGTCTTCTTGGATAAGGGTGTGTAGGTAAGCTCATTTGGACTAACAGCTTGCCTTTCAAAGCTGGACTATATCTGCCTTGAGAGAAAAAGCAGTGCAATAAAACGCAAACAGATTGATCTATGCTATCCTTATTATAACAAGAGATAATCCATAAATGATTGAAATATTTTTACACAAATCAAGTCAGATTATTGTGCATTCAAACACTTACAATTTTAACAAAATAAAGTTGCACCAGAATGACAATTAACAGCCTTAAGGGTGAGACTGCATTATGAAGCCAAAATAGAAATTGGCTGTTCATTTGGCTGCCCAGTTGTCTTACACCTAACTGAAAGTGAGTTGCTTCTTATACGTGATAAATGAGTTGTCCTATTCTAGTAGCAGCACTTTAAAGATCAACTGAAAAAACTTTCAGAAATGGAAGGATAATTGGTTTAGACTTGATAGATATTCAATAGACCACATGCTAAAAGCACATTTGATTTCTGCCTGAACTTAATGGACTACTATATTTTCCTTAATTCAAAGAGATGGAGACTCTGCCCTTGCAAATTTGCTTGCATTTTGCGACCAATATCTCCTAAATCAGCAATGATACCCTGCACAAACAAGAGAAAATCTGCAGATGCTGGAAATCCAAACAACACATAGAAAATGCTGGACACAAAACACTGAGGGAACTCAGCAGGCCAGGTAGCATCTATAGAAAGAGTACAGTCAATATTTCGGGCCAGAACTGGAGAAAAAAAGATGAGGAGAAGATTTAAAAGGTTTGGTGGGGGGGGGGGTGTCAGGAGGGAAGAGAGAAATACAAGGTGATCGGTGAAAATGGGAGGGGGAGGGATGAAGTAAAGAGCCGATAAGTTGGTTGCTGCAAGAGATACAGGGTTGGAGAAGGGGAAATCTAATAGAAGACAGAGTGTAAAGGAAAAAAGAAAGAGCACCAGAGGGAGGCGATGGGCAGGCAAGATGAGGTGAGAGAGTGGGAAAGGGGATGGGGGATGGTGAAGGGGGGGGGGGGGGTGGAAGATTTGCATTACCGGAGGTTCGAGAAATTAATGTTCATGCCATCAGGTTAGAGGCTACCCAGACGGAATATAAGGTGTTCTTCCTCCAACCTCAGTGTGACCTCACCGCAACAGTAGAGGAGACCATGGGTTGACATATCAGACTGAGAATGGAAAGTGGAATTAAAGTTGGTGGCCACTGGGAGATCCTGCTTCTTCTGGTGGATGGAGCTTGTATTGTTGGTGGTTTATACTGGCCTTGTACTCTAGTTACCCAGAGATGCCAACTAAATTTTCAAAAATTAAGAGGCAATTTAAGACCCTGGACTGAATGTAAACAGGAGATCCAGCACTTAGCTGTGGCCTAGAATTCACTCTCCACCCCCCCCCCCAATTCATCAGGAAATTGTGCATGTTATCAGGGTGAATAGATGAAGGTTTCTAATCCATACAGGATGGAACGACAGAATCTCTTCTCTCATTACCTACCGGTCAAAACCTGAAAAAGTTCTCTTATGAGATAATTTCAGTTAAATGCTGATAGGCAATTGTGACTGGAGGTCATGAAAATGGGCAGCTAGTCACAAAGTATCTGTACTCACACAGATTTAGTGCTTTCTTTCTCCCTTCTCAATCAAATTGAATGGCAGAGCTCAAAGCTTCAAAATTCCCTATATTACATTAATTATTTCAAATGTTTTATTAAAGAAAATTGTTCTTTTGCAAAGCATTAAATGTTATTTGACCATTTTGTAACCATCCTTGTAATTAGGTGCTAAAATTAAAATTAGACGTGCAAGAGAGTAGGAAAAATTCTCTGGGTCACTAGAAAGCTTTTGGCAAGTTGCATGTCATTTTCAGATACATTCTTGCCTACAGAGAAAGTGCAAAAAAAATGTGCTTGTGCATTGAACTCAAGGCTATGTAACATCCTTGGCTCAAGTAGTGTTCGTCGCTGAGCCAGCAGGTGGTGGATTTAAGTTCCATTTCAGAAACTTGAGCAGATAATACAAATTATCAAAGAATTGCAAAGGAGCACTGAGTGAGTGCTCACCTTTCCAACTGTTTCTCCTGTCAGATTGGACATACATAAAGGATTCTATTACGCTTTTTGAAGTGATATCTTTTCCTGGGATCTAAACCAATAATGCAAAAGCATATCATTCAGCATCTTAGCTCATTTTCCTTTTTGTTATCTTGTGTGCATATTAACTGTCATATTTGCCAAAACAACAGCGTTTACACTTTATAAAGTTGTTAAAAGGAACCTTAGCCCTCTAGAAAATTGCTGTAAAAATACAAGTTAATTCTCCATTGCAGTAACATGCCATTTTAAATAAAAAAACTGTTATGGTTTTAAATACTAGTTGGTGTGTGACCTTCTACCTTACTTACACAGAAATTATTTTGATTTTGATTTTTTTTTTGGATTTTGGAAAATATATTGAATTAGCTTGGGACCGCCATCATTTCCAACTCTGAATTTATGTGCTGCCGGTAAGCAGTTTTTGTCTTGCACATATTCATCATGCATAAGTACTTAATAGTAAAAATTATTATATGCCATTAATTTATTGAAAATATAACGTGAGCAGAGTAGCAAAAGCAGCTCAGGAGCATCAGGAGAATACCTGAGCCAACCATTGAACAACAACAAACAATGGCAGGCTTTCAGTCTCCATCTACGATGCTATCTTTTGATTAAAAGGTTACAGTACACTGTATTTATATTTTTTTTAGGTTTTATGTAAGGTATAAAAAACAACAAGCAATGTAGACTTGTTCTGGTGTTAGATTTTCATCAGCCACGCTTTATAAATCTTATGCCACTTGTAAGGTATAAAAACAATCAGCATTGTAGACTTGTTCTGGTGCTAGATTTTTATGATTAGTAGATGCTTTAAATATTTAATGCTGTGCTTTTTCTTAAATTGTCGCAAACAACCTGCAGAACATTCACTGTTACCTTCAATTTTCAGTTTGTCATGATAGATCTTTGCTTGTTTAATGATCAACATACCAATAAGTGGCATATGTCCACTCCGACGAAGACAATACACGATTAAGACCTTCATTTTTCACATTATTCAGTGTTTTCCATCTTTCCTTCATTTCTGTTCATTACATTTGTGAGGTCACTTCTCAGAACTCTGTGATGCGCAGATATCTGGGCATCGCCTGGGAACTTTGCCAGTGTCTTGTGGAATTTTCCATTTGTGATATCACGTCAGTACTCGGGGGGGGGGGGAGAACAGATTTCAAAGGTTTTTGGATTTTGGAATATCAGTTAAGGAATACAACAGGTACACAGATTTATAATACCATAGTAGTTTTGAGAGTGTTCTAATTTATTCTGTATTTCATATAATTACATAATATTAGTTTGTCTCTTAAATATCTTTTTACCTATTCCATGAAACTTTGGCTAATTGGGGCAGCTGCTTAATTGGGCCAGAATGTGCTGGTCTCAATGTGTCCCGACAAACTAGGATCCATTATATTTGCTTTAAATGTTTTTTCTACAGGAAGAAAAAAAATTAACAATTGATTTGATGTGGTGCAATAAAATCAAGTATTTCTTCAGGCTTGTGCTATATAGTCAGCGGTCAGCTACTATAATAGCTCAGCTACTTCCTGTATCTAATAAAGTGGCTACTGAGTGTATGTTCATGGTCATCTGCTGCTGTAGGCCATCCACTTCAAGGTTCGACATGATGTTCATTCAGAGATGCTCCTCTGCACATCACTGTTGCAACACATGATTATTTGAGTTTCTGTTGCTTTTCTGTCAGCTTGAATCAGTCTGGCCATTCTCCTGACCTCTCTCATTAACAAGGCATTTTTGCCCACAGAAATGCTGCATACTGGATGTTTTTTTTTGTTTTTCACACCATCCTCTGTAAATTCCAGAGACTGTTGTGCGTGAAAATCCCAGCAGATCAGCAGTTTCTGAGATATCCAAACCACTCCATGTGGCACCATCAATCATTCCACAAAGTCACTTAAATCACTTCTTCCCCATTCTGACATTTGGTCTGAAGAACAAGTGAGCCTCTTGACCATGTCTGCATGCTTTTATGCATCGAGTTGCTGGCACATGATTGGCTGATTAGATTTTGTATTAACAAGCAGGTGTACCTAATAAAGCGGGCACTGAGTGTATATCACAAGTTCTTTTATTCAGAAGATATACAGTTTTAAACATCATTTTATGGGATCCTCCTCAATTATATAGCAATGCAATGTGATACTGGTGTACTAAAGATCTGCACACAAATCATAATTCTCTGTACAAAAAGTGTATCATAATTTCTCAAGTAGTCACAGATGGTAATAACTATTTTTTCAGTACACTGATACCTTGCTTTTGCCATCCAGTAGTGCACTGATTTGCTACAGCACTTTCGGCACTGGAACCAATCACTATAATGGTGCTGTACTTAATAAAAGAAATCTGCTCAGACACTTGCTGCTGAACTTGGGGCATGCCTCTGTCCTTCAATAGTGCTCTTGCATCAATAAGGTAGTTAGCTTTACGTTGCAGGGCTCAGAGGACCACTGATGTGATGTGCATGCGGACGGACACTGGATTCAGCACTTAGATACAATGCTTGAGGAGTGCACAGTTAGCACGACCCATTATGAAGGACTAGTGGTAGTAGCTGTATAGGTCTACAGTCTGCTGAAACTAGTCTCTCTTTTTTAGCCTTTTAGGACCGAGATTAGGAAAAACTTCTTCACTCAGAGAGTGGCGAATCTGTGGAATTCTCTGCCACAGGAAGCAGTTGAGGCCAGTAAATTGGCTATGTTTAAGAGGGAGTTAGATATGGCCCTTGTGGCTACGGGGATCAGGGGGTATGGAGGGAAGGCTGGGGCGGGGTTCTGAGTTGGATGATCAGCCATGATCATAATAAATGGCGGTGCAGGCTCGAAGGGCCGAATGGCCTACTCCTGCACCTATTTTCTATGTTTCTCTGTTTCATCAACTCTTGCTGGCTGGTGACAACTCCTTACCACCAAGAAACCATAAACTGGAGACCCGTTTAACTGCTGCCTTATTGCGGAAATGTCATTGAAGGGCTGAGCCCCCAGCCGAATTCCCAGCACGGCGACACAGGTCCACACCAGGATCCCAGTGCACTTACACACGCTGTTTTAATGACAAACGAAAGAAAAATCTGCAGATGCTGGAAATCCAAGCAACACACACAAAATGCTGGCGGAACTCGGCAGGCCAACCGAGACGTCCTGCTGAAGGGTCTCAGCCCGAAAGGTCGACTGTTGCTTTTTTGGCTAGCTTAGTTCCTCCAGCACTTTGTGTATGTTGCTGCTTTAATGAGCCTTTTCAGAGCTGATTCTTGCTGGAAACTCCTCCTGGTACTTGCAGTAGGAAACAATGAAGTACCAGATATCATCTATTACAATGGTAGCTTGATTTAAATCAAGCTAGAAATTGAACAGCATCAGTATTGACTCAGTCTGCTGACACTTGTAATAGATGGATTTATTTTCATTTGCACAAGAGAAAATGTTTAAACAGGAGGAAATACTTTCCACATAGCAAATTCAACAATCATATGGTCTAGGCAGAAGACCATATGATTGTTGGTCATGAGTCTCATCTATGCTCTCTTTGAAGACTTCCAATTAGAGATTAGAATTTCTGAATTTATCCAAAGACACTGTTAGGAAAAAACCTACAATGGCATAAAAGGATTGTATGCAGTCTGAGACTGCTTGTGATTGAATCCTTAAAGCAATCAAAATATTGTGCAATACAGGCTCTACTTAAGAAATGTCAGTATGCAAGAAATATGCAAGACCAAGGCAAATGAAGGCTCAAAAAAACTGATAGGGGAAATGGTGCCCTCACCCCGCCCCCCCCCTACTTGACCGATTAATAAGTTCCACTTTAATCGCTGAGCTCACACAAAAAGAATGCCCCCATAGGCAAGATGTTGGAGGAGGGCCAATTTCATGGAAGTGTCCCACTGCTGTCAAGAGAAAAGAACGAGTGGATGAAATTGGTATTCTCCCCCAGCTGAAAAAACAAGTAGAATATGTACTGCAATACTCATGAGGTTTAAATAAACGTTTCTCTCATGCTGATTTGGTTAATTTTTTCTCCTACCCTTTCAGTTTTCTTCCCTTAAACTAAATAACTTTGCCAATTCCCATTTCTCTAATAGTTTTCTCTTGCAGTGCCGTACATCCATATTGTTTAATTTACCCATCAGCTTGTGCTTCCAATTTCCCCTCCTGTAGTGCAGAGACTGAAGCTAATTCTTACTGAGGTGAACAAACCAAAAGAAAATCAGGAAACCACTTTCTGTCAATGACTGGATTAGAAATCCCAGTTTGGCATGTTTTGAATAGAAAAGATAGAGTGATTTCACTTAGACAAACCAGGACAGCAGATGGCAGTGCACCAAGTTAGCACACCATGCCTGCAGCTTTGGGATTCTAATTTAGATTTAGCTCAAGCTCAGTCAATAAATGGAATCAGGATTTGTTGATTCAAACAGGCCCACTTAAAATTAGCTGGTAGACACAACTAAGTTATTAAAGAATATGTCCACAAAAAAGATTACGTATTGAGAAGTATTTTACTCAGAAGCCATAAAAAAAAGGCAAAGGGGAAATTTTAGCGAAGGTCACCTGATGCGAGGAAGCAGCATGGTGCTGGTTCCAGATATGGTGGGGGATGACCTGCCTGTATTCTTGATGATTGTGTGGCCAATGCTATCTTCTCAAGGGCACATCACACAGCTGGAAGACTCGCTCAGATCATATGGGAGCTTCTTCACAACTGGAAGCAGAGACATAAAATGTGGGGAACGGGGGCTATGTTGAATGAATGTGTGGATTGCATGAAAATTATTCAGATAACAAATTCCAAGTAAATTTATCACCATATACAACCCTGAGATTAATTTTATTGTGAGCATACTCAATAAATCCATAATAGAATAATAACCCTAATAGAATCAACGAAGGACCACCCCAACTTGGGTGCAAAAGACAATAAACTGTGCAAATACAAAAATAAACAAATCATAATAATAAATAAATAAACAATAAATCAAAAACATGAGGTGAAGAATCCTTGAAAGTGACTCCATTGGTCGTGGGAACATTTTAATGATGGGGCAAGCGAAGCTGACTCCTGAGGCTCCTGTACCTTCTTCCTGATGGCAGCAGTGAGAAGGCAGCACAACCTGGTTAACATGGGTCCCTGATGACGGATAGCACTTTCCTGCAACCATGCTTCATGTATTGTGTTCAATAAGGGGAGGGGGCTTTACCTGTGAATGATTGGCTATATCCACTGTTTTTGTAGGAATTTCCATTCAAGGGGATTGCGGTCTCTATAGCAGGCTGTGACGTAGTCTGTCAATATACTCTGCACCACACATCTATAGAAGTTTGTCAAAGTTTAGGATGTCACATACACAAACTCCCAAGGAAGTAAAAACACTACCATGCTTTCTTTGTAATTGCACTTACACGTTAGGCCCAGGACAGGTCCACTGAAATGATAACACAGAGGAATTTAAAATTGCTGACCCTCTCCACCTCTGATTCCCCAATGAGAACGCAGACCTCTGGGTTTCTCCCCCTAATGTCAATAGTCATCTCCTTAGTTTTGCTGACATTGAGTAAGAGGCTGTTGTCGTGGCACCACTCAGCCAGATTTTCAATCTCCTTCCTATATGCTGATTCATCACCAACTTTGATTCGGCCAAAGACAATGGTGTCACCAGCAAACTTAAATATGGCATTGGAGCTATGCTTAGACTCACATTCACAAGCGAGTAGAGCACAGCGCTAAGCACACAGCTTTGTGGTGCACATTTTCTGAAGGAGATTGTGGAGGAGATGTTGTTGCCAATACGAATTGACTGAGGTCTGCAAGTAATTGCACAATGAGGTACTGAGGCCTTGGCCTTGAAGCTTATTAATTCGTTTTGAGGGGATGATGGTATTGAATGCTGAGCTATAGTTGGTAAATAGCATCCTAATGTATGCATCTTTGCTGTCCAGATGTTCCAGGGTTGAGTCAATGAGATGGCATCTGCTATGGACCTGTTGCACCAGTAGGCAAACTGGAGCAGATCCAAGTCGCTTCTCAAGCAGGAGTTGATAGGTTTCTTCAACAACCTCTCAAAACACCTCATCACTATGAATACAAATGCTACTGGATGATCGACATTGAGTGATTAACAAATTAGAACACATCACCGACGAGTACTCGATGCATAAACCTGTAAATAAATTGCCAAATTATGTCACCTCCATACCCTATATACCACAATTTTATATTTAAGGCTAAAAAGTATTCATATAAAATACAGCAAAAAATAACTGAATTACTGTACTCAACATGACATTAAGCACCACAGCAGAGCAGATGTTGTTGCTAAGCAGCTGACAAATACAATGTCTATAAATATAAACATAAATAAACTAAAATATCTAATCACATTTGTTTTGCGTAACACATGAAATAAAATTCAATGTTCAAGCTTATTTTGTAAAACAATTGTTCAGCCAGTTGCATGAAAATTGTGGATGCATGAATGCAAGTGAGTTTACTGTAAAGCTATCTCCATTTGATTATCTTTGTGAAACATCAAATGGCAGTGTGCATTAAAATTTTTTTTATTGGATTGTGGATTAACAGATCCCTAATATATTGTTAATAAATTAGATGATACACTTTCATACAGATCATCACTTCTGTTCGTCTTTTCAATTGCAAATGCAGATTCATTTAAGGACAATAAGGTAAAAGCAAGTGCACAACAGACTTCATTTGAAACTCAGTGTTGGTACATTGTGATATCCAAACCACTGATATGTACAAAATGATGAATTTGTTTCTTATGCATTTTGGATTACCATGTGTAACAACCAAAATGTCTCATCTCGCAACTATGGTAATAGCAAACTCTATCAGTTATATCAATCTGTCTATTTTCAAAGTTGTCTCTTTTTTGAGTTATGGAAGTATTACAACCTCCCATTTATTTGTAATTTCTATTAATCGTGATATTTTGGGTGATTTCAAATGTGATATGCCCTTTATACACGAATCAGAATCAACTCTACATATTATTGGAAATTACGTTTAATATTCACAATGGATGCCAATAACAAGCTTAAATTTAAGTTGCTATCACTTTAAGTGCATCCAGATTTTCAGTTCATTGTTTTGAATAGGCAATGCTAGACAGTGAGTGCTTTCCTCTCTGGCAATGTTGAGTAATTCTCTCTGGGAAAAGTCTGGTTCACATGTGGTGTGCAAAGTATTTGCAATGACGAGGCAATGCACAAACAGAAACCTATTCTGGGAAAGGAAACTCATGACCACATCTATATCACCATCAGACAGGAAGCTTTCTTTAATTATGAGTACAAGACACATGCACATAATTCTTGGTTTACCATACACAGCTTGAAAATCCATTTAGCAGCCTTTATACAAAATGTTTCTTGGATTAATTGAAGTATTAGAAAGGTTCACATGGTACAGATGAAAATCAGTTTAAATAAAAGGTAACACACACACACACAAAATGCTGGAGGAAATCAGGTCAGGCAGCATCGATGGAAGTGAATAAATAGTTAACGTTTCGGACCAAGAACATTCATCAGGACTGAAAAGGAAAGGGGAAGATGCCAGAATGAAAAGTAGGGGGAGGGGAAGAGGATAGTTAGAAGGTGATAGGTGAAGCCAGGTGGGTAGGAAAGGTAAAGGGCTAGAGAGGAAGGAATCTGATAGGAGAGCAGAGGAAAGGTAGTATATATATAAAATTTGTTAGTTTGTCTCTTTTATATCTTTTTAACTATTTCCATGAAGTTTTGGCAAATTGGGGTTGAAGTTTCATGGAAATAGTTAAAAAGGTATACAGGTTTCCTCTGCCATCCGAAGGTAGAGCGTTCCTATGAAACGGTTCATAAGCCGAAATGTCGTAAAGCAAAGAGGCAATTATCATTTATTTATATGGGAAAATTTTGTGAGCGTTCGCAGACCCAAAAATAACCTACCAAATCATGCCAAATAACACATAAAACCTAAAATAACAGTAACATATAGTAAAAGCAGGAATGATATGATAAATACACAGCCTATATAAAGTAGAAATACTTTTCCACAATCATTACTGAACTGCTCTCCGTAGCGAAAATCTCACGTAAGCGCTGTCGGCAGAAAATCTCACGCAAGCGCTGTTGGCATAAACGCGCTCGCCAGTAAACTTTAAGCTATGAAGCTGCCAAATCTACCAAATAACACATAAAAATACACAGCCAATATAAAGTAGAAATAATGTATGTAGTGTAATATCACTTATGGGAATCAGGAAGACAGCGCCGAGCACATGGATGATGGTGTGTTAGACTGAGTCGTCGCAGGTTGGGATGGTGCAGTGGCCCCACCCTCCAGGCTGCCGAGCGATACAGTGCCGCGAAGCATGCAGGAATGCAGCAGTAGCCGGGAGGCACACAGCACATCTTTAAGAAAAAAGCCAAAATAAACATGCTAATTAATTAAGTGCTGCCGACACGTAATTGTTGGCCCAGATCAGTGCTGATTTCCAATTGCGTTGTCTCTGATCTGGGTCGACAATTACGTGTCGGCGGCACCTAATTAATTAGCATGTTTGTTTCGGCTTTTTTCTTAAAGATGTGCTGTGTGCCTCCCAGCTACCGCTGCATTCTCCGCGAATCGGTATCTGTCCGTGGCCTGGGGGTTGGGGTGGTGGGACACTGGGGTGTCATCTCGTCGCCTGTTTCCATTAGAGCAGGCGGCTCATCTTCTTCTATCATCTTCATCTTCTTCTATCTCTGCCCGCCTCGATGTCGAAGGTCGAGGTTCATCGTCTGCTGTGGCTGATCTGGAAGGCTTGCTTGACTGCTGAACCTCGCGCATTTTTCTATCACACAGTTCTTTGTAAGGACTCAAACCATCCTGCAAATATCCCCTAAACTGACGTACCCTTTCAAAATTAAAGTCGCACTTTATCATTACTCATTCGGTTTCGATTGTTATCCTTTTTTCTTCCAATTGCATCAGCTCTTCATCTGTCAGTTCTTGGTCATGGGATGCCAAAACCTCTTCAACATCATGTTCACCAGCTTCCACAAGCCAAACTCGCGTTGTCCTTACTTCGTTCACCACGATCAAAATGCTTAATTACGCTAAGTGTAACACCCTTACGAGCTCTTTCAGGCTTTTCCGATACCTTAAAACTCATCTTGCAAACGGCTGCTCACAGGCCTGTGTTTAAGCAATGCCGGTGAGAAAGCCGTTCTGAACCCGGGGGAGAGTTGCCTTTTATCGCGCGCTGATTTTTTATCGTGCTGATTTTTTTTCGTAACAGTGAAAACACCTTCTGAAAGCGAAAACAGGGTACTAATGTAGGTCTTTCATAACAGTGAGGTTTCGTAAAACAAACGTTTGAAAAGCAGAGGACACCTGTATAAAAAAGAAACTGACCAACAAATTATGTATTTAAATGAAATTGAAAAACTGGAACACTACCAATGCTACTACAGTACAATAAAACTGTGTATTAGCTCCTAATACTTATCGATGGAGGAATTCATCCACGCCATGTTCTTTTGACTGCAAATGAACAAAATCAGCGCAGACATGAAGTGCAAATAATGGACTGTCTTTATACAATGCTGTTGATAACTGTATCCTCCAAATCTTCATTTTCATTATAACATTCAAGACTATTGTTGATACCTACAAATTTTTCATAGTTTCTAACTTGTTGAAGTAATGAAATTGTTTCATTTTCACTCCTGGTCATTTCTGGCATCTTCAAGCCTGAATGCTTGAAATTGTAGTGAGCAAAACAGTTCTGGATTGTCCAGCAACTTACTTCTCGCCAAGATTCAGGGATAAAAATCGGTGCTTTTTGAACACAAACACATGCAGCTGATGCTATTTAAAAACTGTTTGCTCAAAGTACAATCTAGTGTTTAACATCCACACAAGTGCAAGCAACTGGTGCTAGTTAGAAACTGTTCAGCAAGACTCCTGCCTCAATTAAGAGGCATTGTGGCCTAAGTAAACAAACGGATTCCCTGCTATTTTCTCGATTGGTTTATATATATATATATATATATATGAATTAAAATTATTTTTTAAAAAAATTATCACTGTAATATCCTAGCTTGCATATAGTATACTTAACATTTATAAACTAAAGGGCACATGTTACTAACATTTTCTACAAAAGTAAAGGAATATGTTTTTTACAATTGGAAGGGAATACAATTTTATTCCATCAACCTTGCCAACTGCTATCAAGATGTGCATGATATTAATAAAGGTAACTTAGTGTAACATGTTTGTGTTACTGAGAATTGAGGAAACATGGCAATCACAACACAGCTTTAATTATAAATCTTAACCATTTATCAACCAACTAAGTTTTCATTGGCTTGCTCTCTTTATGTGAGAGTGGTGACCATTTGTGAATACTGCAAACAACCACAAATTTCAAAAAGATGTGAGTACACTCCTGATATATTGCATGTACTATGAATTAGATAAAATAGATAATTGGGGAGGCAAGTTCTACATAGGGAAACTCTGTAAAGGAGACTGATTACAAAAGGAAACATAATGGGACTTCACTGTGACAAAATGTATCAGAAAAATATCCTGACTTCTCAGAAAATCAGTGATAAAAATTACTTAACTGACAGTAATAATTCTACTAATTTATATGCGCAGCAAGCTCTTGAAATTTATGGAGGATGTTGGCAATTTGCATAAACTGTGATAATCTGACATCAGATTGCTTAGAAATTCTAATGGCTTAGCATCCACTTCACTCATTAGTACAGAACCAGAGTGAGAGTCATGACTTCAAGGGAGTATGCAGCCAGAGCCAGTGGTTGCAAATGGAATGGAACATTGTGTGGTCTTCAGTAAACAGCATTAATTTATTATTTTCTCAAATTTAGACATACAGTGCAGAGTAGGCCTTTCTGGCCTTTTGAGACGCACGGCCCCAGCAACCCCCAACAAGCCCGATTTAACCCCAACCTAATCACGGGACAATTTACAATGACCAATTAAGCTACTTGTTATGTCTTTGGACGATGCGCTGGGGGGGGGGGGGGGGTCAGATCACCCAGAGAAAACCTATGCATTCCAAAGGGAGGATGTATACAGACTCCATACTGAGGACGCCAGAATCGAACTCTAATGCCCCAAGCTGTAATATTGTCGCACTAACTGCTAAGCTACTGTGCCCCCATTCAGACCTTACGATGGAAGGAACAGAATTGAAGATGGCTGTATTTGGGCCAATGACCTGAAGAATTGCTACACTAATATTCTGGGGATGGGATAATTATGACAATCCAAATAATTAGAATACAATTAAAATATTGCAATCTTTTTCATTTGTACAAGGTATGATTCCATCCATTGACATGCTTTTCATCTGATAGCCAATGACTCTATTTTTTCAAGAGCTTCTGCACATGACATTCAGTCAAATGCTGACTTGATGTCAAGGACAGTCACTCTCACCTCACAGATTTTTTTTAACCAATTTCCATTTAGCATTATAATGTCACACAAAAACAAAATCTGGTATTACAAACGTTTGTAGTTCCAAAATGGATTAAGCTGATACTGGGTTAGACTTATTGTGTGAAGCTAATTCAAGAAGAAAGTGAAATAACTGCTGTCTATAAACTCTGCAATTCTCCTCTTGAATGCTTAATGTTTTTTTTACTGCTACATAAAATTACACATGGCAACATATACAAATTGCTTAGTTACTTATTGAGCACTGTAAATTTGTTGCAATTACCCTTTGCTGCAGTATGATTTAGATGCTGAGTCACAATACCATTACTAGATGCTCACACAGTCACTTCCACTTTCTGCAGTTCAATGGATTCCACTTTACTTCTAAAATTAGGAAATAATTTTCTTTATTTGTTGAAATCGTCAAGTATTGTTCACTGCTTTCAATAGCCTTACTAACACTATAGTAGCTTTGTGGTTAATAGGAACAAATATGACTTTAGTATTTTCCTGTTTCTTCAATTGCAATAAAAACATTTTAACTACAGTTACATTGACATAGTATTACATAAAGTTAAAAGATAGCCATGGGATTTCAACCATTGGCTGTCTAAAAAGATAAATATTTCAATGGCCATGAGCCAATGTAGTTACCTATTCTTAAAAGAAAGTGTAGCTAATCTGTTGCTCTGACAGTTCCAGCCACTACTGGGATAGTCCCGCAGGTACAGATGCCATTTGCTCATGTTTAAGTGTTGTTGATCACCACTGGTGAACAATGCAACTCTGAGACCATCACAGCCAAAAGTCTCCATATTCTCTCATACATTTTCCGGGACAACTCAAACAACTAACTGAAATTCTGTTGGACGCAAACACGAGGAAATCTGCAGATGCTGGAATTTCAAGCAACACACATAAAAGTTGCTGGTGAACACAGCAGGCCAGGCAGCTTCTCTAGGAAGAGGTACAGCCAACGTTTCGGGCCAAGACCCTTCGTTAGGACTAACTGAAAGAAGAGCTAGTAAGAGATTTGAAAGTGGGAGGGGGAGAGGGAGATATGAAATGATAGGAGAAGACAGGAGGGGGAGGGATGGAGCCAAGAGCTGGACAGTTGATTGGCAAAAGTGATATGAGAGGATCATGGGACAGGAGGCCTAGGGAGAAAGAAAGGTGGAGGAAGGGAAAAACCAGAGGATGGGCAAGGGGTATAGTGAGGGGGACAGAGGGAGAAAAAGGAGAGAGAGAAAAAGAATGTGTGTATATAAATAAATAACGGATGGGGTACGAGAGGGAGGTGGGGCATTAGCGGAAGTTTAAGAAATCAATGTTCATGCCATCAGGTTGGAGGCTACCCAGATGGAATATAAGGTGTTGTTCCACAAACCTGAGTGTGGCTTCATCTTTACAGTAGAGAAGGCCGTGGATAGACATATCAGAATGGGAATGGGACGTGAAATTAAAATGGGTGGCCACTGGGAGATCCTGCTTTCTCCGGCAGACAGAGTGTAGGTGTTCAGCAAAATGATCTCCCAGTCTGCGTCGGGTCTCGCCAATATATAGAAGGCCACATTGGGAGCACCGGATGCAGTATATCACTTCAGCCAACTCACAGGTGAAATGTCGTCTCACCTGGAAGGACTGTCTCAGGCCCTGAATGGTGGTAAGGGAGGAAGTGTAAGGGCATGTGTAGCACTTTTTCCGCTTACAAGTGCCAGGAGGGAGATTGGTGGGGAGGGGTGGGGAGGGATGGGGGGGGATGAATGGACAAGGGAGTTGCGTAGGGAGCGATCCCTGCGGAAAGCCGGGGGGGGGGGGAGGTAAAGATGTGCTTAGTGGTGGGATCCCGTTGGAGGTGGCAGAAGTTACGGAGAATTATATGTTGGACCCAGAGGCTGGTGGGGTGGTAGGTGAGGACAAGGGGAACCCTATTCCTAGTGGGGTGGCGGGAGGATGGAGTGAGAGCAGATGTGCGTGAAATAGGGGAGAGCGTTTGAGAGCAGAGTTGATGGTGGAGGAAGGGAAGCCCCTTTCTTTAAAAAAGGAAGACATCTCCCTCATCCTGGAATGAAAAGCCTCATCCTGAGAGCAGAAGCGGCGGAGACGGAGGAATTGCGAGAAGTGGGATGGCATTTTTGTAAGAGACAGGGTGAGAAGAGGAATAGTCCAGACAGCTGTGAGAGTCAGTAGGCTTATAGTAGATATCAGTAGATAAGATGCCTCCAGAGATAGAGACAGAAAGATCTAGAAAGGGGAGGGAGGAGTCGGAAATGGACCAGGTGAACTTGAGGGCAGGGTGAAAGTTGGAGGCAAAGTTGATGAAGTCAACAAGCTCAGCATGCGTGCAGGAAGCAGCGCCAATGCAGTTGTCGATGTAGCAAAGGAAAAGTGGGGGACAGATACCAGAATAAGTTTGGAACATAGCCAACAAAAAGGCAGGCATAGCTAGGACCCATACGGGTGCCCATGGCTACACCTTTAGTTTGGAGGAAGTGGAAGGAGCGAAAGGAGAAATTATTCAGAGTAAAGACTAATTCCGCTAGACGGAGCAGAGTAGTGGTAGAGGGGAACTGATTGGGTCTGGAGTCCAAAAAGAAGCAGAGAGCTTTGAGACCTTCCTGATGGGGGAATGGAAGTATATAGGGACTGGACATCCATGGTGAAAATAATGCCGTGGGGGCCAGGGAACTTAAAATCATCGAAAAGTTTCAGAGCATAAGAAGTGTCACGAACATAGGAAGGGATTGAACAAGGGGGGATAAAACAGTATTGAGGTATGCAGAAATGAGTTCAGTGGGGCAGGAGCAAGCTGAGACAATAAGTCTACCAGGACAGGCAGGTTTGTGAATCTTGGGCAGGAGGTAGAAACCGGAAGTGCGGGGCGTGGGAACTATAAAGTTGGTAGCAGTGGATAGGAGATCCCCGAGTGGATAAAGTTGGTGATGTCATGGGAGACAATGGCCTGGTGCTCCTTAGTGGGGTCACGATCGAGGGGTAAACAAGGGGAGGTATCCGAGAGTTGTTGGAAATTTTGTTGGAATTTGTTCTTTCCCAGCACAGATGTATTCAGGTTATCTCTAGCACCCCAACATGAAAGATATGAATTTGAAACAAACCAAAGACCAAATATTATTGCTATGCATGCCTCTGCACTCCCCAGCTTTTCAGGAATTTATTTCCAGGATATTCTATCTCCCATTTCTACTTTTCATATCTACTTTCTAAGTAACCCAAATGAGCGGCCATTGTTATTGATTATATATAATAAATTCTTTGGATTCTAAGCAGTATGACACAAAGGGTCAATATTATTTTCTTCCACTATATTTATCATTTTTTCAATAAATAAACATAATCAAAAGGAACAGGAACAGACCATGTACATCTCAATGTTATGACTCTGCCATACAGTACTGCAGTTGCGTTGAGCTTGACCTCAGTTCCACTTTCCTGCCTATTCCCCATAAAGCGCAAAGCCCCTAAAAACAAAAAAAAAGTTCACCACCTCAAAAGCATTCCCGTTGAGCTCCACCCATTTTCCCACCTATCTTTATATTGTATACAAATTTGGCTGTAATACTTGTGGTTCCTTCACCTCTTAACTGCACATCAGAAAAAAAAATTGAGGCCGAAGCATTACATTCCCCTGATATTAGAAGGATGCATTTATCCCAGGCCTCTGTTTTCTGCTGCTTAGCCAATTCTCTATTGACTCTAATAATTACTCCCAATCCTGAGCTTCCGGTACGTTCCGAGAATCAAAGTAATTTTGGAAGATTAAAACCACTGCAGCAGTCACTCTGAAAAAGCTATCTGTGAAATGGTAACTGTGCAAAACAGCAGTTTATGAAAATTAAGTCAATTTTCTTCATTTATATAGGGGTGGAGGTTTATTCAATGCTAAAGGTTAGAAGCTAAAATTGTTTTCCTTTTACACAGCTGGGAATTCTAGTGAAGTCAAATCCTGCCTTCAGTTGATGTCACGCAAGCAATGGAGGGCAGGATTTGGTAGAAAGCAGAGGGTGATGAGTAAAGGTTGTTTCTTGGGCTGAAGGCCTGGGACTAATGGTTGCCACAAAAGTCGGTGCTGTGGTGTTTGTTACTTATATACATAATTGGAACATAAACGTACAAGGCATAGTTTGCAGATGACACTAAAACAGGTAATATCATAAACAGTGATGAAAGTTATCAAAAATATCAGGAGGATCTTGATCAGCAAGGTTTGGCAAATGGCTTTTAATTCAGTTAAGTGTGAGGCATTGCACTTTGAGTAGTCAAACCAGGGTACGACTTGTACAGTGAATGGTCAGACCAATGGTCCTCTGTTATGGGATGGAGGAACCTTTACAGTTTGGTAAAAAACGTCACTGGAAGACAGAATGGAGAAGAAGGTATATGGGATGCTAGCTTTCAGGGCATTGAGTACAGGAGCGGAGACATTATGTTGCAGTTGTACATGTTATTGGTGAGACCGCTCTTGGAGGATGGTGTACAGCTTTGGTCACCTTGTTACAGCAAATACATCATTAAGCTGAAAAGAGTGCAGAAAGGAATTATGAGAACGCTGCCATGACTCAAGGGCCTCAGTTACAAGGGAAAGGTTGGGCAGGCTAGGACTTTATTCCTTGGAACAGAGGAGATTGAAGGATGCCCTCATAGAAATCATAACATCATGAGAGGTATAGATAGGATGAACACACACAGTCTTTTACTCAGGGAAGGGGAGCTTAAAAACTAGAGGCCATAGGTTTAATTTGAGAGGTAAAATGTTTAAGAGGGACCTGAAGAGAACCTCTTCACGAAGAGGGTGGTGTGCACATGAAATGAACTGCCACAGAAAGTGATTGAGGCAGATACAATAAAAACATTTAAAAGATTTGGATATGTAGATGGACAGGAGTGGTTTAGAGGGATATGGGTCAAATGCAACAAATAGGACTAGCTTGCTTCCATGATATAGTACTATATGCTCCTGTATCACTATTATATCACTTCTGTGATCACATTCATAATTCAGTAAAATGAGGTACAATTACGGGAAAGGACAAAGATAATGGGAGAGTTGGAGTAAAGAGGGCTAAACTGTGGCAAAAACAATTTTATCAGACTGAGAAATTATTTACAAGTGAACTGGAATAAATTACTTAAAGGTAAATTAATTTAAAGCAATGGGAGGAATTCAAGAAGGAAACTCATGTGGATGTAGGTAAACATATTTCCACAATAACATTTAAAAATATGACTAAAGTGCCAGCTCCGACAGGAGATGAAGGTTTGAAAGGAGACTACTCTAGATGCAAATGCCATCAGACCATTTGGCAGTAAGATTTTATCAGTATACCAATACCAATTGAAGGGCATATGAATGCTTCTGAGGTCCGTAAGGTCAGTTTGTTTGGCCTTCTGCTCCTAGCTTACTGACGAGGATCACCATTACAAAGTACGAGGGTTGATTCTAATTCAGCCCAATAGGAATCTAGAGGAAAAGTCTCCCATAACTGAGTCATGAATATTCAGAAAAAAACGGTGATTGGGATGTCACTGCAGGTGTTCTTCAGGGCAATATCTTGGCTCAACTACCTCCATCGGAGTCAGAAGAGAGGCTTTTTGGAGATAGATAATTGTGTTATGTTCACTTCTACTTGAGCTCCAAAAATGAAGTAGCTCATGCATTTTCATAACCAAGGTCCAGCCAATGTTCAAGCATGGGCTCTTAAATGGGAAATAACATTCATTCATGGTCTACAAGTAACAGGCATTGATCATTTTCAACAACAGAGTCTAATCCACACCATTGGCACTGAACAGCATCACCATGACTACGTTCTTCATGGCCCTAGGAGTCACCACACTAACCAGAAACTTAATCTATCCCATTGTAAAAATGCCTTGGCTACAACAGGAGGTCAGAACCTGGGTATCCTGATTAAGTGACTCAACTTCTACTATCCACTACCTACATATTCCACATGTTAGAAGTGTAATGAAACATTCTTTCATTTGCTTAGTAACTACAGCTCTAACAAAACTCAAGAAACTCAACGCCATCATGATAAAGCACCCCCGTGCACCACTTTAATCCATCATTCTCTCCTCTGCCAATGCACTGTATGTTCTTCAAAATGAATTGCAATCACTCAACCAAGGGAGGCTCCCCTCCAAGATACACACCATTCTGATGGAAATATATTGCATCATTGCTGGGGCTTAAATCCTGGAACTCTCTATCCAACAGAACCAATATCTTCAGCAGAATAGATGCAGCAGTTCCAGGCAGTTTTTCAGAATCACCTTCTTAAAGGCAATTATGGATGAGCATTATATGCCAGCAAAAACCACTTTCCCTAAAGGAAAAGAAATTGAAGTAATCCATCATTTTACAGTATTTTCTTTAATTTAGTAAAAGCAGCTTCTGTAATTTTATACAATGCTATTTCCAGCTGTGGAAACTGCTTTGTTCATGCTTCCCTATTTAACGTTCCAAAATACACAGCAACTTACTGCGTAGACATCAGGTGAGAGTAGCACCATGCTCAGATATGAGGTATAGTCCGCAACATTGCCTTGTGGTTAAATGTCTTGCCAGTATTACTTGTCTCAGCTGCCAAATGCAGAATGACCAATTAGCAAATGGACTAAAGGGCGACTCTGTCTACATTTGCTCCAGAAATTAATGCAGCACTCTTGCGGGACTGAAATCAGCTTACACTTTAACGGTTGGTGTTCTATTTTCAAGTACCAGCAATTATCTTGAATAGTGAAAATGCAGATGAGAAACTTGGGTGTGTGCTGTGTATGACTGCCCAGACTCTGACATACTGTGCCAACAACAGTTCCCTAGCAGGAACAGATGAAAAACCAAAACTTAAACTGTACAGACAAATAAAGGCCTGTACATGCACTGGAAGAATGGGTTGAATGGCGGTTCCCTTTTCCACAATTTACGACTCTAAGTATTTCCAAAAATCAATTGTCTATTTCATTCCAACATTTAGAATCAATTTTTGGATTCGAAATAACATGACTTGGATCTCCTGATGACTCATTTAAGTAACAACTGAGTAGCTAAGTTACCTAAGCCAGTAAATTTTTAAATCTGCACTCTGCTGAGTTAGCAGATAGAAAGAGAAAATGAGAAAAATTAGTGCAGGATTCACATACTGACCAAAATGAGTTTGTTACCAAAGGATATGCGGGGAGGTTGGGAGGAAAGGACTGAAGAGAGCATAGGGAAGATAGGAACCAGACTCTACTTTATCCCCAAGTTATGCTAGCTCCTGGCTTTTGCATTAAACTTCAGATGTGATCATCTGGGTATTAGAGAGCTTCTGTTTTACGAAGAACCACACACCAGCAAGGTCTCATCAATTTTTATTAACACCTTAGTTTACTTGTTTAGAAAATATGCCCAGTTTTCTCATGAAGGAAGAAAAAACTGAATGAATACAGCACTGAAAATTCAGTCAAGCCACCAGCATCGGTGTGCAATTCAGGAGTCTGCCAAGTACCTTACTAAGTTATTAGACAGATGGAATATCCAGGAACAGCACACAAAGTTAGTTAAGAATTCTGTAACTTTTACTGCTAATGCTAAAGCTTTTTTTTTAAGTGACACATCAAGTGTGTAATAGTTTACATATTAGTGCACAGCCTTTTTTTTTTGTTGAGAATTGACTCGCATGTTCCAGGGAAGTAGTAAACCTAATGAAATATAATCCAACAATTTACCATCAAAAACTGTCCACCAATATTTGAATGTTTTGGGAACTGCCACAACTCCAACATAAACTGCAGTTCAAAGATCAAGTGTTCAGTCATCATACAACTTCTGCCCAACCCATAGATGAATTACAAAAGCAAGCATTTCTGCTTGGTTAGGATTTTGAGGAAACTCATGTGTCACGAAAGACAGTTACAAATTTCTATACCATGAATTCTATAGGTGTACCATGGACAGCATTTTTATTGGTTGCATTACAGCCTAGTATGAAGGTTCAACTGCACAGGATCAGAAGAGGCTGCAAAGGGTTATAGACATAGCAAGATCCATTATGGGCATAACCCTCCCCAACATCAAGGGCATCTCCAACTGGTAGGGCCTCATGGTAGCATTCATCACTTCAGACACATCTGGGACATGTCCTCTTCTTATTACTACCATTGTGGAGGAGGAGCAAAAGCCTGAAGGTCCACAGTCAACAATTCAGAAACCGCTTCTTCTCTTCACTATCACTTCTGAACAGTTCATGAACACCTTCTTGTTATTCCTGTTATTTTGCAATATTTGTTTTTGTCATTTAAACTCATCTACTATCTTTGTACTGTTCTGCTGCCACAAAGCAATACATTTGACAACATAAAAGTTTACCGATAATAAATCTGATTCTCATTTCTAGTTTCCTGTTTTCAGGCAGGATCAGGTGGGGGGGGGGTGATGTTGGAGGAAGAATCTGGGAGCTGGTGCTCCGGGACCCAGTTAGGCCTCTGCTGCAAGCAAGATTACTTTAGAAGTGTCATACTGCGATGGTTGAAAGAACAGGACCCGTAATCAAAAGATCATAGAAGTGGAGGAGAGAGGGAACTGAGATTAGGTGCCTGTACTGCAATGGCCAGAAAAAGCAAAGAGCGGGTGCTGAGGATATGGTAGGTGTTGGTAATGTTAGATGGTTATTGGTAATCTCAAACTCTGGAGTTGGGAGATCAACATTTCACTCTTGGATTCAAATGCAAAAGAACAGAGAATGAAGAAGTGTTAAGACAAGGATTGGTACTGTGTTGGGGACTGAGAGGTGAAGTGAAGTATACACCTAACTTTGCAAAGTGTCAGATGTTCTGAGAATGACCAATGCTGGTTACTTTCAAGATGACAGGCTCCAATGTCCGAAATGAGAATAATGACACCTTATACTGAAAAGAGCTGGGGTGCAAGAGTATTTTATGTTCGCAAGTGCGCAAACATATTTCCTGAATTATCCAAAATTCCTCACAGTATCACATCTCAGATGAGAAAATAGAAAGTACAATTATATTAATTTGTAAAAGTTTGAAAGCAAAACAGAGTTAGAAATTACATTTCTAAACAACAATATGTGATGCGAGTTGTTTCAGCAATGTTTTATCTCACAGTGGGAGTTTCATGCCAGTCACTGATATATTATTCCCTCAATGTTTGGCCCAGAGTAGATGAAATGCCAGTCTCATAGAAATGGGGAGAAATTAATTGCACTCAATGAATTTGTTCACAAAAAAAGCTGTTCAGTATAAAAGAAGGAATTTTTTTTTCTGGTGCCAGCAAGCAAATCAAAAGAGCCTAATATATGTAAACCCATTCCAAAGTAGAGCAAGAGTTCTGCCAGGATATCTCTGGCCTTGACCATGCCAAGGAGAAAAAGAATAAGATATCTGAAAGAGGCTAATGCTTGTGCTGATGTCCTTTGGACACTTACCAGGTAGAAGAGAGCTTTGGGAATTTGATTATGGTCACTTTTGAAACTTGGCATCAGGTTTATTTGCAGAGCCTGTGACAAGTTGCAACTGTCATCTTCAACAAGTTGCTAATGGGATGGACTCTTTTCCCATCGGGGGTACTCTAAAGTATTGTTTCGCTCACTCCTAATTTAATTATAAAATGATCACCATTGTTTTCAAACCCTTTCATCGTCTTGTGCCATAGAACCTTCTTCAGCCTGATGAGATTCTCAAGATATCAGTACTCCTCCAGTCATGGGCCTCCTGAACATTACTTTATTTAGTCACTCAGGCTTTGTAAATGAAATCAGCTATGACTAAGCTTTCAAAGTCTTGAACATTGGAATTTGATTCCTAACCTTTTTTTTTGGGTTCTATGTTTCCTTTTTCTCCTTTAAGATACCCCTTAAAGTCTCTCTCATTAACCCAACCATATGAACACTTGCTCCAGTATATCTGCGCATGTTTTTGCACTATTTTTTGCTTGAATGCCATCTATCAGGATAGTTTTGCTATGTTATAGGGGCTGTACAAATAAATATATTAGCTATTGCAGCTGATTGCCACTTTAAATGGCAATCAGCATGACAACAATCAGTAGTTTCATGGTCCCAAGAGCAGAAAGTTAAGGGTGCCATTTCCAGCCAATGGCGCTCCTTCATCTCCAACCCCAGTCAAGAGAAAACTCCCAGGCATCAAAACCTGATGAGAACCTGGCATCAAAAGTCCTCCTTCCATTCCCCAGCCACAGCAGCTTCGCCTTCCAAGAATGATTCACTATTACGCACAAAGAAAATTTAAGGCTGGTATTTTCTGCTTGCCAGTTATTGTTTCAAATGTAATGCATGAAGGCAGCAGCAAATGGAATCAATCCTATGATGCAAATTAGTTCTATTTGTGCACACAGGTGATCTGCCAACACCTACACTGAGCATTTAATGATGCACCAGTACATTTGAAACGGTATTTTGTTTCTACATGCAGGAATAAACTCAAATTACACTGAAAGAACATGCAGCTCTCTGCTCACTCTGCATCAATCCCAGCCTAACCATCAAACCCACAGAAAAGCATAGTGTTTTATAATTTTGTACACTGATCTCTACCTTCTTGGTCACCTGCTCAGATCTACCCTTGATGCCACCAATGAACACCAGCCCATTATCTCCCATATCATCAGAGATCTTATCTTTACAGGAGATATCTGGTCCACAGCTTCCAGCCCTGTACTGGCTACTTACAACTCTTACCAAGATTTGCAAACAGCACTGCCCTGGTAGGCCCACTCTGCCTACTCTTGCCCCAGTGAGCTTATAACTACCTCAGTTTTATCTTGTTCCCCCTCCCTTATCCAGTCTGTTCCCACCTACAGCTGGGTCTCCCAGCATGCTCTCCACCATTTAACGATTTCCAACTCCTCTGCCAGCACACCTCACTGCCTCATCTTCACCATGGATACGCAGTCTCTTAACACTTCCATTCCCCCATCACAATGGCCTCAGAGCTCTTGATTTCTTTCTGGAACAAAGATTCAATCAGATCTACAATCCCTCCTCTGCCTGTTGAAACTTGTGCTAATCATGAACAACCTTCTTGTTTGATTCATCCCACTGTTACAAACCAAAGGTGTAGTGAGGAGCACTCAAATAGGCTCTAGCTATGCCTGCCTTCTTGTTAGCTACATGGAGCAGTCTTTATTCTCAGTCTCTTCTGGAATAAATTTCCAATATTTTTTATCTGCAGAACTTCACAATTTCATCAGGTTCACTACTAACTGCTACACTGCCCTCAAATTCACTTGGACCATTTCTGACACCACTTTTCCTTTCCCTGATTTCTATCTCCATCTAAGGAGACACACTATTCACTGATATTTACTACAAACCCACCTAACCCTCCAACCCTGTCCCTTGAAAGAATGCTGTTCTTTTCTCTGAGTTTCTCCATCTTCAGTGTATCTATCTTGAGATGAGACCGTCAGGGCATCTGAAATGTTCTCCATTTTCAGGAAATGAGGCTTCTTTCCCTCTGTAGTTGACAGAGGATCTCCTCTATTTCCTGCACCTCTGCTCTAACACCACCTCTTCCCAGACAGAACAGGGATAGAGCTCCTTTTGGTCCTTAACGTTCAACCCTATAGCCTACACATCCAGCATATCATTCTTCAACATTCCCACTAGGTACAAAGTGATCCCACGACTAGCTATATTTTTTCCCTTCCCACCGATTACTTTCACCACGCCTCCCTGTTTCATTCATCCCTCCTCTGCTTCTAGGAGTGGCCAAATGCAATCTAGAGTAACAGTACCTCATATTTCACCTGGGTAGTCTACAACCCAAAAGGTATCAATATTGAATTATCTAATTTCAGACAACTTGTTCCCCCTCTGTCCCACTTCTCTTTCCTCCTGATCTGCCCAGTTCTCCCCAACCATGGCTGAGGGCAGTTACAAATGATTCTCATCTGGGGTACCCAGATTTAAATGTCAGCCTTCACTGAAAGATACAGGATGCATGAGCCTCCTTATTGCTTAAATTTACCCTCACATATTTTGAGAAGGGTTCTTATAGTAAAAATCTGCCTGCTAGATTTGGGTTTCAAAATACTTTAAAGATATTTAATTTTCTACATCTAATGCACAACTTTGTCTAGCAGATATCAAGGCTCCTTAGCAAACACACTTTTAATAGGTGGCGGCTACGAAAATAATTTGCATGGTGTGTTTGATTGCCAATTCCAGCTGCTGGTTTGCACTATACTTCATCTGGCACAGTATCAGTTACACTAAATACAACCTACTGGACCTTAATGATCTTTCAAAATACAAAGCCGCACAACAACTTTTATAGTGAATCTAAACATCTCTGTGCAATTCACATAAAACAATTTGATGCTGAAGTTCAAACACAGTAAAGACAAACAAGTGCTTTACACACTGAAGTTCAAAGTAAAATTAGAGTACAGTGCATACCGTGTTTGTCACCACATATGACCCTGAGATTATTTTTCCTGTGGGCATACTCAGCAAATCTATAGAACAGTAACTATAACAGGATCGATGAAAGAACAAGTAAGGCATAGGAGACAACAAACTGTGCAAATGCTGATACAAATAAATAACACTACATAAGAGCATGAAATAATAAGATGTATCCTGAAAGTCAGATCATTGGTTATGGAAATACCTCAATAGATGAGTATAGTTATTCCGCTTTGTTCAAGAGCCTGATGGTTGAGGGGCAGTAACTGTTCTTGAACCTGGTGGTGTGGGTCCTGAGGCACCTGCACCTTCTAACTGATGGCAGCAGTGGGAAAAGAGCATGGCCTGGGTGGTGAGGATCTTTGATGATAGGTGTCTCCTTCCTATGACAGTGTCTCACATAAATGTGCTCAATGGTTGGGAAGGTTTTATCCTTGATGTACTGGGCCGAATCCACTACCTTTTGTAAGATTTTCCATTGAAAGGCACTGGAGTTCCCATACCGGGCCGTAATGCAGCCAGTCAATACATTTTCCACTACACATCTATAGAAGTTTGTCAACGTTTTAGATGTCATGCTGAATCTCCGCAGACTTCTGAGGAAGTAGAGGTGCTGTTGTGCTTTATTTGCAATTACATTTATATGACGGGTCCAGGACAGGTCCTCTGAGATAGTGACACCCAGGAATTTAAAGTTACTGACCCGCTCCACTTCTGACCCTCCAATGTGGACTGGTTTCCCTCTCCTGAAGTCTACAATCAGTTCCTTAGTCTTACTGACATTGAGTGAAAGGTTGTTGTTGTTGCACCACTCAGCCAAGTTTTCAATCTCCCTCCTGTATGCCGATTCATCACCACCTTTGATTCGGCCCACCACAGTGGTGTCACCAGCAAACTTGAATATGGTGTTGTAGCTGTCCTTAGCCACATAGTTATAGGTGTAAAGCGAGTAGGGCTAAGCACACAGCCCAGTGGTTCACCTGTGCTGATGGAGATTGTTGAGATGTTTTTGCCAATCTGAACCAGCTAAGGTCTGCAAGTGAGGAAATCCAGGATCCTATTGCACAAGAGGGTATTGGGGCGCAGGTTTACTGATTAGTTTTGAGGGGATTATGGTATTAAATGCTGAGCTGGAATTAACAAGGAGCATCCTGATGTATGCATCTTTGCTTTCCTGATGTCCCAGAGTTCCGTGAAGAGCCATTGAGTTGGCATCTGCTGTGGACCTGTTGCTGAAGTAGGCAAACTGAAGAGGATCTAAGTCACCACTCAGACTTCAGTGAATACGTTTCATCACTAGCCTCTCAAAACACTTCACCTCCGTGGATGTAAGTGTAACTAGGCACTAATCATTGAGGCAGATTACCATGTTTTTCTCGGACACTGGCATGATTGAAAGCTGCTCGAAGCAGGTGGGTACCAGACAAAGCCAGAGGTTGAAGATAGTTGCGAACACACCAGCCAGTTGATCAGCATAGGTCCTCAGTACTCAGCCAGGTACTCCATCTGGACTGAATGCTTTCCTTGGATTCTCCCTCAAAGGCAGCCCGTACGCCATCTTCAGATACCGAGACCAAAGGATCATCAGGAGCTGTGGGAGCGCACGATGGTTCCTCCATGTTCTGACGGTCAAAGCATTATGTTGTAACTCTGTACTCCGATAATTCCTTACATAATATGGAAGTTCGCTCATTATCTCTTCTTCGAACTCATGAATGACCATACAGAAAATCAGCATTGATAGTAGTTGAAGAAAAAAGTACATAAAAATAACTAAACACTATACAATTCCAGAAGGTCCAAAGATCTGGCCTGTACACTTTACTCTATTAATGTATCAGAAATCACAGCCCACAGCTTGCAACATTTTCTAAATATGATAAGTTGTAAAAAAAAAATCAACAATTACAAAGGCAACTTTCATAGCCCATAGGAGTCGATTTGATACACCTCAAAATGTCTTATCAAACACTTCATCTTCATAAATAGATACAAATATAAAACATTGTTCATGCCAGCTCTCTTTTACACAGTTATTGACCCAGTTCTACCACTTTTAAAAACTATACATTGGAATTCAAGTCATCTGCACAGCAGCATGAGTGAGTGCCGCAATAGTATGCAAACTAAAGTGTTTTTATTTATAAGCTTGATGAACTTCCATAGTGATTATTTGGAAATCTGTCACTGTTCCTACATTATTACTTTGTCTATAGGCTGGAATTTGCCACCCAAACACATCACAGGTGTGCCACCCACCAAAAGACAGCAGAAATTCCGGGCTGCTCACCATCACCTTAAGGGCAATAAAGACTCACCTTGCCACTAATCCCCAGATATCCAAAAAATGGACAAATAAGTTCATGGACATACTTTTAGACAGGGAGTCACTGTTGTGGCGTAGCTCATGCAGCTGCCAACTTGCACAAAGCAAAGTCCGACAACATGATCAAAATGTATAGACGTCTTTTCAGTAAAGTTGTCTGGAGAGTGAACACCGACATGAAACGGCCCAGGAGAGCTCTCCTTCTGTTGCTATCAATATTTATCGCTCAATTACGTCATATCTCTTTTTGTTATTTGTGAACCTTGTGAGCATATTTGTTGAAGTGTTTTATAACATTTCAAATATAATTCATCATTAATTTCAAATTAATATTCTGTTTTCATTTTTTATCAAAATGAATTTTCAAGACTGCACACAATTAGGGATGTGTACACAACACTGGTTACACCACATTCAGAGTGTTGTGTGCAGTTCTGCTTTCCCCTTCATTGGCTGGATGTGATTACATTGCAAAGATTGCAAGGGGAATTTGCCAAGACGTTTTCTCGATTGGAGGTTGTTGTGGGGACAGATCAAATAGGCTGGGCTAATTTTCCCTCAGGTTGAGGAGGCAGAGGGGTAACCTGATAAAGATATACAAAAAAGATATACAAAATTATAAAAGGCATAGATGGGGTAGGCAGTCAGAAACCTTTTTCCATAGTGGGGGTATCAAAAACAAGAGGACATGACTTTAAGAGGAAGGAAATTTACAGCGGATTTGAGGGGAAGTTATTCGGCACAGAGAGTGGCTGATATCTGAAACTTACTGCTCGTGGTGGTACTGGCATCAGACATAGTCAAACCACTTGAGACATACTAGACAGGCACTTAAACAGGCAAGGCATTGAAGGACACAGGCCTAATGTGGGAATACAAGATGTGCATGGATGAGCAAAGAGATCAGCAGAAAGGTGGCTCCCACAGCATGGATGACTCATGCCTGAGGCCTGCACTCTATAGAGATGTACAATGAGAACTGTGCTCATTGTAGATAAGAAATCATTTCTTCTGTATTTTGTCCATGAATACTAAACTCTGAAATAGTTCTTTCTATTGGCAGTACTGATACCCCACATGGCACGATAAATAGGATCTATGTTGCAGAAAGTGTCGAAAGCCACTCCCCCGTGGGAGGCAGGGACTGGCTGGTGTAGGGAGCATTGCAGCCCCTCCCACTAGCTTCCATTTAGCTGATGACATCACGGCGCTCGTAGGGTTTAATCTTGTGTGTGGTAACTATGAGGTCTCTTTTACTCTTGGGTCTGCGCGGACCAGGGAGACAAAAGTTCTGCGGAAATGGTAGACAGTGGGGGTGTAAGGCAGTGGTGCATACTTTAGGTAAGTGTTTGCCACTGTGTGCGATTAGTCTCCTGCCACTTCGGGCACTCAGTTTGGATACGTGTCTGTAACCAAGCTTAGCTGGAAGGAGTTACTGTAAGTTTAGTGTCTGTTTTGTCTTGTAAATAAACAGTTAACCTACTTAATGTTCTGTCCCACTCATCTAATCCACAAACCTGATTTTCCACAAGAATCTACCAGTCAAGCTACACAATTACCACAATAATGGACGTTTCATAACTATCATCTCTACATGATCAAAATCAAGGAAGACAACATATTTGCCCCAGAACTGGTTTGAATCCAGACTTTCAACCATGGATATTCTTTTTTATTATTTGATTCCTGTCTCCTACTTCTGCTAAATCCATATCTCAGTCTTAGCTGTGCTGTTTCCTATCTGCAGTCCTTCCATCTCTATTCTCACTGGGAACTGGATTCAACATGGTCTGAATTCCTGCTTTCAGTTTTCCCTTTAAACTTCTTACATTATCAATTCAAAGAAATGGATGTCTAACAGCCAGTACATTTCCCTAAATCATCTGTCTTCAGATGAATCCTGTAGTTAAACAGCTTTGCCTCTCACCTCATTAAATATTTGCTATCTCTCTCTCTTTTAACATTGTGATGAGTGTATCTGAAGATAACCAAATGGAAAAGTAGTAATCCGCTCTCTAAACTCCATTTTATGACCTATTTTTCATTATAATTATTTTCAGTTATAATAAAGTTATAGTTTATACATACACCAGTTTAAATGACGACCATAAAATGTTACAGGGATCTAACATTCTGTTGAAGTGCTGACGGCTCAGTTGGCTACATCGCCGTTATTTCTTTCTTAAAAAAACCGCAACAAGCAGTTACCAAAACAACTGTGCTCTGTAATTTTATGGTTTTGAAGCCAGGAACTGGAAAACTCTATGAAAACGTACAGGTACTTGTGAGAGTGATATTGCTCGGTCTGTCCCTTATTCAGTGGGGGACTGCTGTAACTGGAACTGCACACCAACCTTAATTATGGCTAGCAAGCATTCGGGCAGCTAACTGCAGCCCTTCTACCTCAAGCTCCATAAAGTCTGACCACTAAATCCCAACAGGTTTTCAGACACAAAGTGCAGAGTGTTTAAACAACATCTTTAGTATTCAACCACCTCTGGACAATGTTTACGCAGCTGAACAATCTCCTGCTTGTTGAGCTTTGTGCTGCATATATACGCCTGTGGGCTAAATGCACAACATACGGCTGAACGCCTGAGACTAATCCACAATGACACACTTTAAGTAAATGAAAACGATGGAGGAAAGCGTATTCTCGAATTGGCTTGGCTGCCAAATCATACAGTCCATCAGATGCACCACCTAAACTATTCTTATGAAAGCAAATGTTGATGGGGGTTTAGAGAAACTGTTGCAAATCCCTGGTGAACCCTATGAAAATAAACTAAAATACTGGACTCCAGTGAGGGGCCCTTTCTCGAGACTGATTTATTTGCCATCATCAGACTAACTTTAAAATGTTTTATCATTTGGAAAAGGCACAGATTTACTCTGCAGAGGCTCAAGAATAAATTATATTAATATCTGTGGACAGTAAATTAATTTTGATGGAAGTTCATTGTTCTTTCTCCAAAGGTGCTACACAGCCTGATGAGTATTCCCAGCAGCTTCTGCACACGTTTCAGTTCTTTATCAACCCACATGAAACTAGTACTGTGTTTCACCGCAAGACCTTGGAAAATGCACTTGCTTATGCATAATACATCTTCTGTAGCACTGCCTCTGGTCACTTTCAAGATATGCCATTTTGGAACAATTTAAAAGAGTGAACATTTTTGAATCAGTAACTCAGCCATGTTCACCATTTTTCCAAGCAAGAGCAAATAGGGCAAGAAATACTGCGTCCGGTGCTCCCGATGTGGCCTTCTATATATTGGCGAGACCTGACGCAGACTGGAAGACCGCTTTGCTGAACACCTACGCTCTGTCCGCCAGAGAAAGCAGGATCTCCCAGTGGCCACACATTTTAATTCCACATCCCATTCCCATTCTGACATGTCTATCCACAGCTTCCTCTACTGCAAAGATGAAGCCACACTCAGGATGGAGGAACAACACCTTATATTCCGTCTGGGTAGCCTCCAACCTGATGGCATGAACATTGACTTCTCTAACTTCCGCTAATGCCCCACCTCCCCATTGTACCCCATCTGTTATTTATTTATATACACACATTCTTTCTCTCTCTCTCCTTTTTCTCCCTCTGTCCCTCTGAGTATACCCCTTGCCCATCCTCTAGGTTCCCTCCCCCCCCCGCCCCGTCCTTCTCCCCAGACCTCCTGTCCCATGATCCTCTCATATCCCCTTTGCCAATCACCTGTCCAGCTCTTGGCTCCATCTCTCCCCCTCCTCCTATCATTTTGGATCTCCCCTTCCCCCTCTCAAATCTCTTACTAACTCTTCCTTCAGTTAGTCCTGACGAAGGGTCTCGGCCCAAAACGTCGACTGTACCTCTTCCTAGAGATGCTGTCTGGCCTGCTGCGTTCACCAGCAACTTTGATGTGTGTTGCAAGAAATCTTCAATTGGAGAATGCTAATAACTTCCTAGGTACAGTGATGCAAGCTTGAAGAGTGGCTCCTGTCAACCAGTGTTCCATCCTGACCACTGGTATTACTTGTAAGGAGTATGCATGTTCTTCATGTGACCACATGGGTTTCATCTGGGGTCTCTGGTTTCTTTTCACATTCTAAAAACATGCAGTTTGGTTGGTTAACTGAATTGTCACAGAATCGGGGGAAGCTGCTAAGAATGTGGTAGAAAAATAAAAGGGTTAGGATGGGATTAATGTAAAAACTGATGCTTGGTGGTCAGGGTCTAAATGGCCTGTATTCATGCTGTACCTAAGACTAGATCAACACATTGATTCCTACTGCTGAAGGGCTTGAGTTCTATCAGCCTTTCTTACACATTCTCCTCTCCCTCACATTCTAGATCACTTCAAATGATTCTCTGCTTTTTCCTCTCTAGAAATATTCCTAATTTCCTCCCTCATTCCAATCCCTCCAAATGTCTAACCTTTTCCTTTTCTTCCTCATTTCATCGTTTCCTAATTTCTGTTTAATTTTCCTGCTCTCTTCTGTCTCTGCACTTTGCCCAGTCAAAGAATTCAACTTCTTGACATCCCCTCTTCTTAAATTATTATTTGTTCCTGTATCTTGCCTTTCCATTGCAACCTTTTGCAACTATCAATTTTTGCTCTGTGTGTATACTTAATACTCTCACTCAAAATCTTTTTGTCTTTACCAGTCTTTCTCCCTCTCCTCCTACTCCCTATCTGCTATTGCATGGATACATTTTCTTTGTATTGCTCTGTTTTTTTAAGTTTTGTCCTTCCCTCAACTTTTGCTCTTCTTCTTCTGTTTCTTTATTCCCTTGCTTAGCTTTGTATCCCTTCCTCTCTCATACATATACTTTTCTCCTACTCTCAGTCATTCCTTGTCTCTTTACATCTGTATCTGCTGCTTTCTTTGACTAGGCCTTCCTTCATCTATCTCTTGCTTTAATTCCCCTCCATGCCTGTGCATATGTATGCAGGAAAAGGACAGATAAACAGTCCCCCTCCACTGTGTGCCTTAGGGAATCCATCCCAACACTCTGATCATCTCTACTCCATCCATACCTACAATGCCATTCTGGGCACACTTTCCAAAATTTTCTGACATTCTCTAGTTCCTGGCGCCTGGTCCTGGTATTGAGCACTTGCCCCTGGTCCTGATCCCCACCACTTTCTCTTCCCAAAACTGATGACATTAACCATCATAATCTCTCCACTCCAGATCTTGTTTTCCATTACGCTTTCCCCTCAGACCAGGTTCTGTTCTTCACCACATTGTCTTTCAAAACCCATTCCCATTCCCCACTGTGCACTCTTCAAATCCGATTTCATTCCCCGGCTTCGTTTTCTCTCCACATCCATCCACTCCCATACACACTGCGTTCTCTCTCCACACCACGTTCTCTCTCTGCATCAAAATATGTTCCCCAAACACCACTCTCCACACTTCTAGTTCCATCTCCACCATGCTTCCCTCTGTACACACTCACTCCACATCAGATCCTGTCTCCAATAACTCCCTACACGCCTCCCCTTCCAATACCTAGTTTCATCCCATTCCTCACCATCCTCCATAAACACCCCTTGGTTCTGTTGCCCATCCCCATGCACACAGTTGGTCCTGTCTCCCTTAATGTTCCACCCACATTCTTTATCCTGTCCCAGCTACTCTCCATTCCTCACTCCCACAGCGGCTACACCTAGGAATGACTGAGTCAGCCAACTACTCAAAGGCCTTGCAATGATAACTGCACTAACAGCATTTTATCTCTGCTTTTTGCTCTCTAGTCAATGCTATGCAAATTAACTTGACCAATGACTCCAACATGAACGACAAGCAAATAATTAAATAGGAAACATTGCCTTTTTAATTGTTCAAGAAAATGAAGCAGGTCACTGAATAGCAACTTCCATTACTGCACTGATTTAACATAAAAAGCTCAGATTGCTTCCTATATATTCAAGAAATGACTAATTTATTCACCTATCAAATGAGTCTTCTGAGGTTTCTAATAATCTTTAATGATCAGAATATGAAAAGATAACCACAAATTCCATTCACCTAAGAAGATGGTCATACAAATTAGAACATAGATCAATACAGCAATGAACAGGCCATACTGACCATGATTTTGTGCCAATCTTAATGCCATTTTATACTAAATGTTCTCCTGTGTATTACCCACATCCCTCCGTTCCCTTCATATTTATGTGTTTATTTAAAATCCTTAAACTTTACAAACTGCCTGCTTCTAATACTAGGCCTGGTAACCTACTTCAGCCACCTACCACTCTGTGTAAAAAAAAACTTGCTCCTCACATTGTTTTTAAACTTCCCATCCCCCTGTGGTGTTTAACACTTCTACCATGGGGAAAAGATTTTGACTGTCTACCCTATGGATCTCCCCCAGCCTCTGATACTCCACGGAAAACCAACTCAAATTATCTAACCTTTCCTTCTAGCTCATACCCATCATCCAGGCAGAATCATGGTAAATCTCTTTTGCTTCCTCTCCGCAGTCTTCATATTCAGTCTGTCTAAAGTTTCATACAGTTGCAACATAATTTTCTTGCTCTTACACTGTACTCCCCTATCAACTCGGAGCAAGTATAGGCTATTCAGCCTCTTCTGCTTCCTCTACCACTAATAAGATTATGGTTGATCTGATTGTGCAGTAAACTGATAGTCAGAGCATATCAAAGTCTGCTTAAAAAATTCAGATTGTTTCCACCACTGTGGAAAAGAATTGCAAGACAACTCACCCATCCCAGGTATTAGTCCAATAACTTCTCTCTGGACAATTTCCAACAGGCTAACATATTTCCTTAATTAAGGTGACCACTATTGTACACCACTGTCCCAATGTAGTCTCAGCAATGTACTTATAAGGACAACTTCCCTATTCAATTCCCTTGGCGATTATTTATAAAATTGTTATGTTTCCTAATTATTTGCTCTAACTACATGTTAGTATTTTGTGAACCATGTTCTTGGACACCCAGAACCCTCACCATTTAGATAGTATATCCCTTTACCTTTCTTGCCAAAGTGAATAATTTTCTCAGATTACACTCCAACTGGCAAATCTTCCCTTGCTCACTAACCTATCTCCACTGACAGTCAATGCCAGCCTCAGCAAATTGGGTTGAGAGGTTGAAATGTTGAATTATCACTTACCTTAACATCAGAAAAAGACTCGTTTATGTCAATGCCAAAATGATGCCTCCTACACTATGAATGTTTATTGTCTGTAATGTTACATAACCGGCAACAATGATTATCAATCGAGACAGGTTATATAAAAACAACCAAACATTTATTAAACACAGATAAACAATATAAAAAAACCAACGGAAACCTTAACCGGAAGTTAACCGCTATGCGGCCGTTCAACGATTCGTCACTCGGTACTGATTCTTAAAGCGATAAACTCGAAAACAGTTCTTAAAGCGGTAAAGTCAAACACAGTTCTTAAAATAGTAAATTCGAAAGTCCAACAGATTTATACATTCAATTGGGAGAGACTTCTCTGGGGAAGGATTTCTTCATTGACACGACTTTCCTGCTGGTTCTGTCCAAAGGATTCACGATGAAGGAAATAAACGGCTTAAAACAACTGACCTTAATTTCTAAACAGCAAATTCTGCATGAACTACCTTGCTCATTCCGCAAGAGTTATCTTTGATGCAGGTCGCTACTTCTTCAACGAAGGCTCAATAAGGCCGATCCTTTATTAAACTGCCGAACATTCCGACCTCTCTTAATCCTTCATATCCTGTACTTCGATAAAGTCTCACTCTCCAATACTACTGGAAAAAGGTACATAAACAAATCTAGCAAAAATTGCCAGCTCAACACTATTGTACCTTGCAACAGAACATAACACTCCGTTTTAAAAATGAAACTGCATCATAAAATAAATATGCAACAGAAACGGAGACACACGCACGTTCTAGCTAGAAAACTAAAAACTAAAAACTAACTGCATCATCTGAGGTCTTCCCTTATATACCTGTGGTGAATATGTCATCACATGACCTCACATCGGTGGGAAAATTATATCAAGTGACCTCCAAAAGACCATTACATCATTCTCACAAAAAAAAATCACAAGATCTCCTTGAGGTATGTAACAGTAATATGATAAAATGCAGCATCTTATTAAGTGCCTCATGGAAATTCACATTTTGTACTATCCTGGTCCTGCTTTATCCACAGTTACTTCATAGAAGAACTCACTGAGCAAATCTGATTTCCTTTTATAAAACAGGTTGGCTTTAGCAAGGTATACTGAACTTTTCAAAGTACCTTTCTCCAACAATTTAAATGAGTTAATGAGAAACTTGAAACTTCCTGTAGACAATCACTAAGTATACTTCAGTTAATATATTTTTGATATTTCTGAGTAGCACAATCTAACTGACTTTCTGGCTTCAGAAAGCAACCAAATCAAAATTTAGGGAACAAATTTTGTATGTTTTACCTCATCCTCAAAGTACATTAGGGCATTACAATAATCCTCAGTGAAATGTTAGTCTATTGACATCCAACATCAGATTGGGAAATTTCATCAACCTGTCTTGCCCAAATGAGATTCATTCTTGACTTCCTTTTCTTTTCCTCATATCTCTATTTCCATTCCTAGGGATGACCAGTGTATAAATATTTGCAATGAACCAACTGAAACTTAGACTGCCCTTCAGACTCACCTACTTCCAGTACAAAACCTCTTTGAGCTTCTATTTCCTGTCTCACTTCCATCTAGTTAGGCAATGCCACCATCCAAATCAGTATTTTTAACATTTTTATTCCCCTCCCCCAATCCCAGGATTGGTTTACTTTGTAGTTGATGGGACTCTCAACTATATCTATTCCATTTTCTACACATCTGCTTTCACTCCTTTGTCTCCTTCTTGATATATCAGATGATTCTCATTCTCTTCATCTTCTACCACACAGGGGCTCTGCATTCATTGGATCTTCCTCTGGCTCTTCAGCACAATCGTGCCACCAATTGGCTCTTCAACCCTCCTCTTCCAACATTCTGATACTTCTGATGTCCTTGTCACATATAAGACCATTTCACAAGCAGCTCAAATGTCTTCTCCTTCCAAAGTACCTTCCTGAACAACTGCCTCCTTGCAGGATATGTGAAGCAACATTTTAAGATATGGAGATATCCTCGTTCAAATTAGTAGTACCAAAAATGTCCACCTATGACAAATTAGACCCATAAAAAATATAATAATTTTAACAACCAAGGATAGAAATTAAATACTAATTTTAAAAAATTCTAACATAAAGTGATTTGTTTCTGACCAGGATTAAATAAGTAATAATCTTGGGAAAATTAAATCTTAAAAATGAGTGAAAGAAAACTGAAGCCTAGGGAAATTAAAGACATTTTATAAACTAAAATATTTTAACATCTTCATAAATACAATGGATTCTGCAGACGCTGGAAATCCTGAGTAACCACACATTGGAGGAACCCAACATCATAGGTGCTCCCTGACCTGCTGAGTTCCTCTGAAATCCTAACTTTTGCCTTTAATGCTATACTGGTAACTTCTCCAAAGCAAGTCCAGAAGATTCAGCAGTTACATCAACTGTCAAACTATCTACACTAAAATAAACTAATGAATGGTTTCTGTGTCAAGACTACATATTAGTTAAACTTTTCATTAGAAAACAAATTTATCTCAATTTTTATTTCCCTCTACATATATTCTCTGGTCTATTTCTAGCATTTCCATTTGTATTTTATGTTTGTATCCTTAATTCAGTTCTCAGTAGTTACTGAAAATTAAAAGAAAATGAAAAATATTAAAATTATTATTTGAATTAGATTTTCTCCCACCCACTCCACACAATGCTGAGTCATTCTGTTTTCTAGCTACAATGGCTATTCTCCAGGTCTTTGTCCAGCTTTATACTCTTCATCAATGAGAACAGGAGGTGAGTAGCAATTTTTTATCTAACCATATTTGTTTTCTGGCCTATACTAATTTGAAGCTTAAATTGGTCTGTTTCAACACAGTTATAACACTGGTATTTCTCTGACAATGTGGAAAATTCCTTGGACTGGTCCTATTCACAAAAAAAAAGGGCAAAGCTAACCTAACTAATAGCTACCTGCTCATTCTCATTATTGTCAACAGAGTGATAGAAGGTGGCATTGACAGTGCTGTCAGGCAGCACTTGCTCACCAAAATCCTGGACATCAGTGAGCATGTTAGAATTTTGCCTGGAGCACTCAGCTTCAGACTATCACAGTCTCAGAACAATCAAAGAGCAGAACTGGAGAAACAGAGTGACAGTGACTGCCCAAGACATCAAGACAGCACTTGACCAGTTTTATCAGGATATCAAGGAAATCTGGTAAAACTGGTCAATGGGCACCAAGGGGAAAACACCTCAAGTTGGAAGAAGCTACTTAAGGTCAAGCATTCCAGCCCCAGGATATCAGTGCAGCAGTTCCTGAGGTGTGTCCTAGGCTTCATCAGTGAGCCTTCTACCATGAAGTCAGAGAGGGAGATGGTCACTGAAGTTTGCACGATATTCAATTCCTCAGCCACTGAAGCAGCTATGCCAGCATGAAGCAAGCCTTGGCAAAGGATGGTAAATAGTAAACAACATTCCTGCCACATCAGCCAGCAAACAGCATCTACCAAAACAGACACTAACCACCTAATCCTAATACTTCATTGGAATTACTATCACTGAGTCTCCCATCATCAATATCCAGGGAGTCTCCAACAACCCAAAATAAAACTGGGCAGCTACATAATAAATAAAGCACAAGAACGAGTCAGAGAAAGAGTCTTCTACAGTAAATGAATCATTTTTGACTCCAGGATTCAGGAGTATAATGGAGTGCTCGCCATTTGCCTGAATGACTGCACATTCAACAACAATCAAGACATTTAACAGCATTAAGGACAAGGTAGCCGATTTGAATGGCACCCCATTAATCACCCTAAACATTGATTCCTCCCAAGCCTGGTGCACAGCAGCTACAGTGTCTATCCCAACGACAAGTCTGACATTTGCTGCCTGTGTTACTCAGACTACATCTGCCAAACCAGTGATCTCCACCATCAGGGACGAGGATAGGGGGATGGGAACATCACCACCTGCAGAGCCCCATTTATGTCACACACCATCCTTATCTGGAATTATGTTGGCACAAATCCTAAAGTTATTGTGGGAGTGCCCACATTGAAAGAAAGTGTCTTAACCACCACCCTCTCAGCGGGTAATCAGGGATAAACAATAAATGCCAGCTTTACCACCCATGTCCGTCCAGATTCTGAAAAAAAAATGAACAGATTAAAGCAATTGATAACAAGACCAGATAAGAAGAGTAGGGGATTTATCTAATTCTTCCACTCCTTCAACCAGGGACTGTAAACAGTTCCAGTAGAGATTATAAACGCAAACAACAGGAATTCTGCAGATGCTGGAAATTCAAGCAACACACATCAAAGTTGCTGGTGAACGCAGCAGGCCAGGCAGCATCTGTAGGAAGAGGTGCAGTCGACGTTTCAGGCCGAGACCCTTCGTCAGGACCCTGGGTCTCGGCCTGAAACGTCGATTGCACCTCTTCCTAGAGATGCTGCCTGGCCTGCTGCATTCACCAGCAACTTTGATGTGTGTTGCCAGTAGAGATTAACCAGCTCTGCACATTGACTCACGTGGAGTGTTCAATGTCTGGTACCCAGAGTAGCTTAAGTAATGCCACCACTGACAGAGATCAGAGGACCAGAGCACATAGCCTCAGAATAGAAGGATGCTCTTTGGAACAGACATGGAGGAATTTCTTTAGCCAGAGGGTGGTGAATCTGTGGAATTCATTGCCACAGACAGCTGTAGAGGCCAAGTCATTGGGTATATTTAAAGTGGAGGTTGCTAGGTTCTTGATTAGTCAGGTCATCTAAGGCAAAAGGAGGTGGTTGAGAGGGATAATAAATCAGCCATGATCAAATTACGGGGAGAACTTGACGGGCCAGATGGCTTAATTCTACTTCTATATCTTATGGTCTTACAGAGTAGATAGGCAGTGCATTTCTCTCAGGGTGGCAATGACTATTACAAAAGGGCATAACCTCAAGGTGATTGGAGAAAAGTATAGAGGAGATGACAGAAGTAAGTTTTTTCATAGAGTGTTAAATGCATAGAGTGCCCCGCCAGGGGTGGAGATATACACAAGTACATCAGGGACATTTAAGATAGGCACATGAATGAAAGAAAAATGATGGTCTATGTGGGAGGGGAGGGTTAGATTGACCTTGGAGCAGGTTGACGGGTCGGCACTATATCATGAGCCAAAAGGCCTACACACTCTGCTGCACTGTACTGTTCTATATTCCATGTTTAAGCTAGGGAATGGCTCCGCTCTTGGCAGTGGCAGGCTGCCAAAGGCCATCACAGCATAATAGATTTGGGACGACGGTACCTGAGGTTCGATTGCAGTGAAAATCTACTCTGCCTAATGAGACACCACTCAGATATGAAAGTCATTTCAACCCATCTTCTGTATCTAAAACAGGTTAGAGGGGGTGGGATGGGCTCTGGTAGGGGTGGGGGAAAGATGCAAGTTGCAGAGATCAAACCAATCCACTCTTAATGCTGCACTTCCTAAACTTGTCCTCATGGTCGTGCTTTACGCATAAATGTTGAAATTGAAAACCAGTTTGCTAACAAAAAGATGATTTTTTTCCTTTTGTTTGCAGACTTTCTAACAGATGCTATATCAGAAGAAAGGCTCATTAAAACCCTGTACCATTTGCAAAATGTGTAACTTAAGCATTGTGAGAGACCAACTTCAGAGTTTCTTTTGCCAATCTGGCAGCCAACCCTGCCTGGATAATACTGGGAACTGTTAGGTCTGTGAGATTTAGATTGCCTACGAGACACATTCATGCACGGTCACTGACTAACTCCCTCATCAAGCAGTGGCGTACTGATATAGCTTTGAAATCAGAAGCAATCAGATATTCAGGGCATGAACAGAAAGCACCTACTTTTACAAAACTAAAATGAGAAATTTCAGGGTAAATCCAGGTAAAAATGAGACAAGTTTAAAATGTAGCTTTTAATCAGATGATATTTTTAAAGTACCAAAAATGTCTGGGAAAAAATGTGGATGAAAATCAAATACAGTGCCTACAAGTGTTTTTTTGTGTGACGGTCACTAGATATACTTCTACACCAGCATCAGAGACATGCCACCTCAATGACTTTCAATTTAATGCATTTATTTGTTTTTCATTCTTATTTCAAAACCTAGAAGAATATACCAATCACCGATGGATTGATGAGGTTTTACGAGCATACTGCAATTAAAAGGGTTATTAAACATCGTTCAAAACAGATGGTGGTAGTTTCTAATGTACTTCCCCCTTAGAAAATTCAGTCTTCAATAACTAATTACATTTCTAATAACAACTGACAGGTATTTTGTCAAATAGAATGTTTTCTAATAAATTCTTCAAAAGCTAGGCTGAGATTCAGAAGCATGAATGCTTTCACAGATGTTTAACAACAGATTACTCAGAAAGCTCCTGCTCCAGCTAGTGAGTGTCACATCAGATAATCTTTGTCTATTTCAAGATCACTCAATGGATTTAACAAATCACTTTGACAAAAACACGGCAGATAATGCATCTAGCCAGAGTCTATCTTGTGATATCTTCAAAGAATAAGACTAGTTGGCATAATGTAATGGCTTCCAATTTTGAAGTCAGTAGCCAGGAGATAATGTAACATTACTGTATTGCTGAAATCCTGCAATCTTCCAGCTCCTTGCAAATTTAAGGGATGATATTTACTTTAACTAGTCCACCCCGTCAGAAAGTAAATCCAGCTCATGATCTTTGATCTGTAAGTTAGCCAACTGATTGCATAGCTAGCTCTCTCTCAAGGTGTAAAACATCTTTGTATTCAACTCTTGCAATTATGTGTGAATACACTCATAAATGCTCTTATTTAGTCCTGGAACTGCATTCTATTCCATCACACCCCAAACACACAGATGCACACACAATTTACAAATGCCCACATTACTTTCAGATAGTTTGGTACACAAGGTACTGTTGAATTAATGTTTTATATGCTAAGCTTGGCACAGAACAGGTGGCCATTAGAGAGTTGTACTAGAAAGTGTGCCACAGTGTAGTATTATATCACTGCCATAAACACTAGTCAATGAAGTGGAAGACAAACAATCGATAATCCCGTACTGCACGCAAGCCGGTTTCCTCCTTGAAAGTATCCAGTAGGCACCACAAAACACTGGAAAAGTACCGCTAATTCAGCACCGGCAAAATTTTCAAATTCATCAGAAGGTTACGCAAACTAATGTCAGTGTCCCAGACCAACATTCCTAGCACTGAGTCTCCAGTTACTCTCAGTCAAGCATGATGGGCAGATAATATTTCCACAAATTCCCAAAACAAGCACTCTGAGGGTGGAGGAGGGAAGATTACTGAGGCGGCAGAGACAAGGATTTAAGGATGAGGTCAAAGCTTCCTAGAAGTATAACATTCCCAATGACTCCAGGAATCTCTAGCTCCTACCTGCTCAAAGCGGGGTAGGAGTGTTCTGAACAGAATCGAGGACCTCCATATCATAAAGAAGCCTATGTAAGTGAAGGAGAAGTAGTCAGTCAAACGACCAACCCACCTGCTCTTTCAATCACACTTTGGAATGTATTTAATTGTGAAAGATGACAGAGAAGATATCTACAATCACCACAGCTACCTCTTTCAAAACTCTGTGATCCTGGCACATACTGGCTTTCCTTCCTAATAATTTCTCCAGAACATTTTTTTGTAAATGCTAATTACTTTGATTTTCTCAGTCACTCTAGACTTGTTCTCCATTATTTATGGAAGGTTTTCTGTATCTTTCCCACAAAGGTTGATATAAAATATTTGATGAAATTTATCTATTTCCTTATTCCCTAATATAATTCTGTCTGTATCAATGTGTAGGGATTAGAATTTTTCCCTTTTAAATACATTTAAATAAGTTTCTTACTAGATTGTTCTACTATGTTACCTTTCCCTTATTTACCATGAATTTACTGTTCCCCCATGCTGAATTATGAAAATTTCCCAGTCTGAGTCTACTGCTTTTTCTTGCAAAAAGTTTTCTTTTGATAAAATATCACCTTTAATTTCTCTCAGTTAGATTCCCTTTTCTGTTGGGATTTTGCATCTGTATTTATTTTAAACTATGTACTAACTTTGCAATTTTCAGTCATTCTTTGTTTACTGTCATAACTGTTCATGTAATCTGCAGTTTACACAACAACTCATGCCTTGTTTATTCATAGTTTGGTTTGCTTAGATTTAAGACTCTGGTTTCAGATTGAACTGAATTCAACATATGTTCAACATTTATCTCGAAAATCATTTCAGATAGATTCATGAATCTGTTCTCCACACTGTTAACATTCTTTTGGTTTGTGTACTCTTCGTGTAGTTGAACTACTACTATGTCGACTCAGGCCTAGGGGGCCGGCGTCAGGCACGATGACGGACTCTCCACTTCTCCCTCATCATGTAGTTGAAGGTTTCCCACAATCTTTGAACTATATCTGTTCCACTAACGTTCTCTACTATTTTTTCATAGCTCCACTCAAGACTGATTCTGCTTTGTAATTTTCTGAAGTAAGACCCTTCCTCACTCAGACTTTATTATCAGATTTTCACTCCACCTTTTCTAATCTAATTGCTTATCTTACAACAAAAATTATCCTGGAATATCTAATGCCCCAATGAATCAATGCCACCACTTGCCGATAACTCACAGACAAGACAAATGGTGGGAAAGAAAGTTTCTCTACTCTAAAATACTTATAAATAATCTCTATACTGTGTTTTACATGTTTTAATACATATGCTATGGTGCACAGCTGCAGTCAAAGGAAGTACTTCGATGGCAACAGTAGATAAGACAGAGGTCAAAAACCTTAGATACTCTAGAAAATTAGGTAGGTTATCCAGCACTCTATGGCAGAGGCAAAATACTGAAGGCACAGTATTGCTATTTAGAAAATGCCTGAACAATTAACAGTTCCTTAGAAACACCAATTGTTGAAATGACAGGAAAAGAGGATACCATGATGCTTTGGTTTTTAATACTTAGATATAAATATAAATAAAATATACACACACACACACACACATATCTGACATTCAAAGACAAAAAAAAATTAGAATTCAATAAAACTATTAACCACTGTTAAAATTACCACAAAATTACAAGTACTGCTTGAAACAACTGAAGACCCTTTCAATAACTTTAGCTCATTCAAAAATAATGCAACTTGCCTTGATATTTTCTTTTGTTCCTCATGGTTATATCTTATATAACAAGCTATTCATGCTTAATCTTGCTGTTATGATGACTGATTAGTAGCTATCTATAAATTAGATGTTATCCAGATATAATTACAATAGCTGAAAATGTGAATTATCCAAGAATAGACAAAAGTAAAGTATTATATTTGAGATCATAGTGAAAAGATGCTGTTGCCAGTTTCTGAAAACTTGATAGTATAAATGATATGGTTCAAGCAACATCCTGAAAGCCACAATAAATCTTCAATTTATTCAGCTTGAGCAACATCTGGAGCTCAGAGCAAAGCCATTCCTTCTTTTAAAAAATTAAAAAATCATGGGTGGAATTTCTTAGGTTTTTATGCACAGAGATGCACGGTATCAAGGTTCAAAAATACATGATCATGAAATCCCAAAATATTCTCAGAATAATTTCCATATATCTTTCAATTCTTGTGCCTGAAGGCTCAACCATAAGCTAATAAACTACGTATTCAGCTATCCTTCCTTGGCTGGTTTAAAATTGGTATAAAATTAAACTAAAGACTGCAGAGAAAACAGAGAAGTCATTTCTTGTTTCTACATTGTTGTGATTTTTTAAATAAATCTACAGATACCTGCATTGTATTTTATTAAATACAGATTTATGACTTCAATAGCATTAAAAATCTTGGCCTAATTTAAATGAATAATTAATGTATGGCTGAATATTTGACCTTCAAACAAGAAATAACCATCCAATGCTGGCTTTAAAGTTCATCTTGATCCTGTTATTTTGATATTCCAGCATAAATGAACAAGAATGTCAGGAATTTAACGAGTAATTTGACATAAGAAAAATTATCTCACAAACGCCCAGAAGACACAGTAGATTTAAGCCCCTCACACTGAAAACTCACTTAATGTTTGTATCGTCTTTCATTAAATGATAAAGTGTGGCCATTCAGCCCACTGTGTCTATGCTGACAGTTTGAAAGCACTATCAAATTAGAGTTGCTTCCTTGCACGTTCCCCACAAACCTGCAAAGCTGTTCTTTGTACAAATGTTTCCATCATCCTTTCCAGGACAGCATTGTACAAACGTTTGTACTTCGCACCAGTTTTCTATGTGTAATAGAAAGCATCACCTCTCCTCTTTTTTCAACTAGTTATTTAAAATTTAACACTGGTACTTGATTAAAGAAGCACTGTGAACTTACAACAGCATTTTTTGTTTGATTCTGAGCTCTGCAAAACACACTTCAATTGAATTACCCTGTTGCTCTTTCACTTGCTTGGTTAATGCAAAGATTTGCTCTTTAGACTTTTTACTGTCTCTATCATGCTGTTTTGTAATTTATTACGTTTGCGTTTCTTTAGATTAGTAAAAGACTGTACTTGTCTCATTAACTCTTTCAATCACTCGCACATTCATTCAAACCGGCCACGTGGTCTCATCTCTAAATCAGTGGCAGGCATTTTCTGGATTTTAATAAAGCTTAGTATTATCTTATGAATCTTAATTAAACAGATATTTTATTCAGTCAAGAGCTCCAAGCAAGTTTCACGACATTCGCCATCATTTTGATTCATTCTTAATTAGTACAGGCTTTTTAAATCACTAATTGTAACTAAATAGATTGATCCAGCAACCAAATAGATTACAACCATATAGATTACAAACAAACAGATTGTACAGTTAGTATTTTCTCTAGGTACCAAAACAGATAGTAACTGAAAGGGATCCAACCAAATAGATTACACAACCAATATTTTCACAGCTGTTTTGCTTTCTTTTTAAATAGTAACACAGCAATCCTCAATCCTGTATTCGAAGCCAGAACCCTTTCTACTTTCAGACAACAGAAGACAAGGAAGTTCTTACCCCTTTTGATACGCTTCCACTTTTGTCTTCGGTTGTTCCAAGTTCTAACCCCCTAATATCCTGCTGACTATGTCAATTGTTGGATTCTGATATTTTTGATTCAAGGTTCTTTTGAAATTCAGAATAGAGGCACAAAACTTCTTGCTTCATGATCGTTTTATTAAGTGTTGGTAGAACAGAGGAAAGTTGAATAGACAGTCACAGGGGTTTATTAGTAAAGAGAAAGCTACAGTTAAAGACTAAGAATATCAAGATGGTGCTGATTTGTGTTCATCTATTGTGTGCCTATAGAGATGAGAAAAATTGCATTCAAATCTACAGTATAGATACCAAATAACCAATTAGAAAGCACTTACTCAATACTGCAGTCCCAAGTTAACCAATGAAAAAGCACTTATTCAAGTAATGCAGAACACAGAAACTTCCAGAACTTTCCAGAATTATACTTTGTATAGCCACTATAAGCTTATTAAACTATTACATGTATATAAGAACTATTTAAGATACAAGCAGGTAATTAATCGTTAAACTACAAAGAATATAACAATTAAACAGTCTTATCTGAGAAGTAAACTGTTGGATCCAACACAGAATTGGATTGAAATTACAGTCTAAACATATAGGTCTGTATTCTACAATCAGAAACAATCAAATGTCACCTGACATCTACCACACTATCAGCAGCATCAGGGCTTTTGCAAAACAAGTCTTCAAGAGTCAATCAGACTGCAGCACCTCCACTGGATATTGGGGAAATCAAAGAATTTTCATTATAGCACAGTCTGAACCAGGGAGGGTAAAAGGGTATAAAACACAATGTACTGAAAACAACAGGAAAAGATTACAGGATTGCCTGAGCATGTGTGACTATGTGAAAGACAGAGATGCAGTAGGAAAAAAATTGAGAAAACATGAAAAAACATGTTCCTTTGGTTTTACTAAGTCTCCAACAATAAAGAGTGAAATAATCTGAAGTTTCACTCTTTAGTTACAATCTAAAGAATGAAACTTCATACCTGAAACACTGTTCGATTGTAAAATTGATCATGTTATGGGGAGTTCACTTACACTGAAATGAACAAGTTTCAACATCAGCAAATGGTAACGGTTATGAGTTGCATTTTGGAAAGTCAAATACAGGTCAGACTTGTACAGTACAGGACAGGGCCTAGAGAAGTAATATAGAACATAGGGACCATCGAATTCTAGTATATAGTCCACCAAAAGTGGAGTCATAGATAAACAGGAATAACGTTTGTCACACTGGCCTTGGTAAATCAGAGCTTTAAGTATCAAATTGTGAGGTCATAGTACAGATGTACAGGAGGCTGGTGAGGCTGCACTAGGGGAATTATGTTTGGGTTTGGTCAGCCTGCAAAAGAAAAGATGTTATTAAAGTGGAAAGGGTGCAGAAAAAATTCATAAGGATGCTGCCTGGACTTTTCGGACTAACTTACAGGGAGAGGTTGGTTACACTAGGACGATTCCTTTGAATGTTCTTATAGAGTATAAAATCAGGAGGGGCACAATTTGGATGAATGCTTGCAGGCTGTTCCGCCAGGATTGGGAAATCAAGAGCAAAAGTGCATATAGGGTTAAGATGAGAGGGGAAAGATTTAATAAGAACTTAAGAGGCAACTTTACTTGTTTCATAAAGCATTGCATCCATGTGCAGTGAGGTGCTGGGGAAGTGGTTGAGGTAGGTACAATAACAACTTCTAAAAGACAGTTGGGTAGACACATGGTTTGGAAAAGTTTGGAAGATAATTGGCCAAATACTGGCATATGGGATGATCTTGGGTGTTTGAGCAACACATTATTAAATATCATACTGAGAAACTGGCCACTTAAGTGAGAATTTCAGTGTCCCATCTAAGAAAAGCAAATGAATACGCCAACCCTGATAACAGATATACAAGGTGAGAGTATACTTCTACTTCTAAAGGAGTTTATTCCTTAAAAATCTGTATCTAACAATGTTATAGATAATGTTGGAAAGTAGATGAAGTAGACAATTATGAAATTCTTGTTGGATTCGTACACCTTCATGGGGTAGACTCCTACCGATAATTTACTGTACCTACAGCATATAGGGCAGCACAGTAACATAGCAGTTGGCACAGCACTTTACAGCACACCTACTGTAAAAACTGCAAGTCAACTGACTGCTGCATCACCAGCTGGTATGCAAACTGCACCAACCGTGATCACTGAGCACTGCAGAGAGTGGTACGGACAGGCCAGATGTGAACTTCCCTCCACTGAGGACATTAATAGCAGTTGCTGCAGAACGAAGGTCTGGAAGATCATCGAGGAGAGCAGTCACCCCAACTGTTTCAGCTGCTTCCGTTTGGCAAATGCTACCGCAGCATTAAAGCCAGGACCAACAGGCTACGGGACAATTTCTTTCTGCAAGCCATTATACTCTTAAATTCACATGTCCGTACATTGCGACGGAGTCATAACGCAAAGATTTTTACTCCCTCACTTAGTGGGATGGATGTAAGATTTAAATAAATTCTAAATTCAATTCTCACCAATGCCTGTAAGGAGATTATGAGTTCTCACTCTGAGCAAGTGAGGTTTTCTCCAAGTGCACCAAATTCCTCCCACATTCCAAGGATAAATTGTAGGTGTGATATCTTGGCACTGGAAGTGTGGTGACATTTGCCGGCTGTCCCCAGCAAATCCCCGACACAAATGATGCTTTTCACTGTATGTTTTGATAGATAAAGCTGATCTTTAATGTCAATATTAAAATTAACATAGGATTTTAGCAGCTAATTCCTGTGAGCCTGGAAGATGATGGTGCAACAAAACTCAGTGTCTGACATTTCAGAAGCAATATATTTTGGTACCAACAAAGATGTTAGTTAGACACATTGATGGCAGAGCAATCTGACTGCACACCACTTCTGCTTTAAAATCCCAGTGAAACCAATGACTGGCAAATTGCTTTTCATAAAAGAACATTTTTATATGATCTCTCAAGCTTTCTAGAACAAATTTTACAGACCAGCAGGCTGTGGTTATTGCTCTCTTCCTTCTGATTAAACACTGGTGTGCTGACTCAGTTTATGCAGGTCTGTACAGGGCACAAGCTGGGAAATGGTAATCATACTGCAAATGGCTTAGAATGATGTGCTATAATCATTATTTTAAAAGGGCAACTATTCCAAGGCAACAAAATCAGCACAATGCAATTTTTGATTTTAGTACCATTCCAAAAGACACTTAAATACAAAGATTTCAGCAAAAGTTGCTTGGAGAAACCCATGACCATTTCTACCCACTAGCACCTCATTATTCGTTTTCTGCACTATTTAGTTATTTATTTTTATTTTGAAACATGGTAATTTTTATGTCTTGCACTGTACTGCTTCCACAAAACAACAAATTTCATGATATACTTCAGTGAGAATAAACCCGATTCTCATGCCGGTGCCTTCATTAAGTAAAGATAATACCACAATATAGTACAACTTATATTATCTATTATATGCTAATTGTCACAGCAATATTCTAGAACACAACTATAATTTTAAACCTGTGTTGTTGTGGGAGTGATTTTGCAATAATATTTTAAAGCCATAATATCTGAGAGTGATGGGCTCAAGTCCCATTATGGAGATTTTGAGTTCATGCCGTCAGCTAAATTTTCAGTGCTGCTGTTTGAATTTTTGTGGTTGCAATCAGTAAAACTCTATTTATCCTACAGCAGATGTTACAGGACTTTATGCAAGAATGTCCAAGTTCTCCTCGTAACCAATCTAATGTGTATTTGTCCCACACAACTGAAGTAGATAATCTGCTGACTTATTTTACCAGACTGCTCAAGGGCCCTCATTGTGCACTAGTTGGTTGTTATACTTCACTATGTAATAGTGCAACAGTGGGTTGACGGGTCGAGTGGGCTGATACTGCATCTATATCTTATGGAAAGCTTGCATTTGAGATTCACCTTGCTGTAAGGTGCAGGTTCTTTATGATTTTGATGGGACTACAGTATTTTTCTTTGTTTCGGGTTATAAATTTGTCACATTCCAGAATGTAGAATGATCTAAAATGCAAGCTCTGCCATGTGGCACACTCATAGTCACAGTCAGAAGCCCAGTAGTTAAGTGATTTCCAAGCAGAAAATCCCTCGGAAGCAAGATGCTCATCATGGCTTAAGTAGGACCAGGAAAAATTGTAACTAGATTTCTGATAACTTAGCAAATACAATTAAAATATTATTTGCACGCTTTATTCCATAGGTTTATGAGAAGTCAGTAAGTTTGCAATGCTACAGGAGCTCCCTATGGAACAAAGAGGTGCAGAGTCCTAATGTTAGACAACCAACCTATCCTGCATGTGAAAACTGACTACAAAAGGGAAATATTTAAAAAAAAAGTGATTGTTTACTGATTGTCTTCAACATTTGTGACATTAGTTTTCTGAATTACTGTACTATGTATTACTTTTATCCACCTTCTCAACAGTGAAAACCTAGGGCTTATCAGGAATCATTTGACTGTCTACACAATCACAAAAGTTTACAGAGTTGACACACACAGTTTCTGTAGTTGGAGGTTTACATCTCAAATCAAAACTATTGGTCTGGGTTAGGCAGACAGTCAGCAGTTCCATTTTGAAGTAGTGCAGGGTGGTGAGTATGTTAGTCTTCCTTCTTTGCTGCTGAACCTCCCACCGGGGGTATTGTGTAATTAAACCAACTTGGCTGCACATTTTACCTGCACCCCTCAGCTTTATGTCACCTATGGCAAGGGTAGCCTCTGCATTAGTTAATTGGGTTGTGAACTTTCACTGAAGAGCTAAGTGAAAGTAATTGCTATTGTTATAATTGGGGTCAGTTAGTTGCAAAGCTGCTAGCATAGCTTCTTCAGGGTTCATTCCCTCGCACGTCATAATATACATTACTGATTTAGACCCAAATGTTGGCTAGGTATAGCTGTAAAAGTTGGTCGAGTGGTTGACGGGAAGAAGGAAAACTTTAGACTGTAGGATGATTGAGGGGGACTGGTCAATACAGCAGAAAGTTAGCAAATGGAATTTAATACAGAGAAGTGCAAGGCAAAGCATTCCAACAAGTGTGATTGGGAGGGAAAATGAGAAGGATAGGGAGAGGTGTAGAGGAAGAGGGACCCTGGAAGATAATCATTTCAAAAGCTGAGAAATTTGGAGTACTGTGCTCAGTTCTGGTCGCCTCACTACAGGAAGGATGTGGAAACCATAGAAAGGGTGCAGAGGAGATTTACAAGGATGTTGCCTGGATTGGGGTGCATACACTGTGAGAATAGGTTGAGTGAACTCGGTCTTTTTTCCTTGGAGTGACAGAGGATCAGAGGTGTCCTGATAGAGGTGTATAAGATGATGAGAGGCATTGATCGTGTGGACAGTCAGAGGTTTTTCCCAGGGCTGAAATGGCTAGCACGAGAGTGCATAGTTTTAAGGTGCTTGGAAGTAAGTGCAAAGGAGATGTCAGGGTGAAGTTTTTTTTAAAAAACGCTGAGAGTAGTGAGTGCATGGAATGGGCTGCCAGCGACGGTGGTGGAGGCGGATACAATAGGGTCTTTTAAGTGACTCCTGGACAGGTACATGGAGCTCAGAAAAATAGGGGGCTATGAGTAACCCTAGGTAATTTCTAAGGTAAGGACATGTTCGGCACAGCTTTGTGGGCCGAAGGACTTGTATTGTGCTATAGGTCTTCTATGTGTCTATCTTTCTAAATGCTTAAAAGCAGGAAAATAAGTGGTTTAAATGAATTACAGGCTGCTTTCCTTTATTAGACAAGACAAAGAATACAAAAGCATCAAGATTACAACTACACACAACAGTAACCAGGCCTCTGAGTAGTGCATACAGTTCTGGTCACATTACAGCAAAGCACTGACGAGGGCCAGAATCAGAATTAATATCACTGGCATATGTCATGAAATTTGTTAATGCCTTCAGGCTTCTGTACCTCCTCCCTGATGGTGGCAATGAAAAGAATGCATGTTCTGGGTGATGGGGATCCTTAAAGGATGCCACCTCTCTGAAGCACCGCTCCTTAAAGATGTCCTGGATACTACGGAGGCTAGTGCCCATGAGACAGCTGACTAATTTTACAACTCTCTACAGCTCACTGCCATCCGATGTAGTTGCACCCCATACCAGACAGCGATGCACCCAGTTAGAATGCTCTCCAAGGTACACCTGTAGAAATTTGCGAGTGTTTTTGGTGACACATCAAATCTCCTCAAACTCCTAACGAAATATACCCACTATCCTGCCTTCTTCAAAGTTGCATTGAAATGTTGGGTCCAGATTAGGTTCTTAGAGATATTGACACCCAGGAACTTGAAATGGGTGTAGACAGAGTAGAGCAGTGGGCTAAGCACACATCTCTGAGGTGCACCAGTGTTGACTGTCAGCAAGATGGAGATGTTATTTCAAATCCACACAGACTAAGGTCTCCTGGTTAGGAAGCCGTGGATCCAGTTGCAGAGGGAGGTTCAGAGGCCCGGATTCTAGATCCTTTTGATCAGATTTATAGGAGTGATGTAGAATTGTGGGATACAGAGGAGATTTAAAAAGATGATGCCAGGAATAGAAATGTACCCGAGAGGAAAGCTGGAAATGGAACAGGAGAGGTGAATAAAGTTATACCTACATAATATTAAAAGAAGGAATTTCTCTCCCTTAGCTAAGGAATCAATAGCCAGGAGGCAGATTTAAATTCTGGCAGAAAGATTAAAAAGACAAGAAGAAAATATATTTCAACCAGAAATATCTTTGGAATTTACTGGATGAAAGGATGATAGAGACAGAAAGTGCCATTAAATTTAAACAGTACATTGATGTAGAACTAGGCCTATGATCCACAGGTGTTATGGGCGCATGCTGGAAGGTGAGAATTGGCCAGGTAGCTATTATTCATCTATCAGAAACTTCTTTGTGTCATGAGTTTTCTACACTATAATTAATGTTTTTAATAAGCTACACGTGTTTAATTCTTTTAACTTTAAAAAATTTCAAATGACTTTTAACTGTTTGTAATTTGCCTTATTTGTAAAAGCCACCTGGATTTTGTATTTTACTATTCCTAACTATTACTATTTACTATTGCCTCAGTCACACCATCTTGCTCTATGAATTATATAGATCCTTTTTCAAGTCAGATTGAAAAATGGATTTAAGTTATATTTGAATATTCCACTAGCGCACTCCTCAAAAACCTTTGCTCTTTAGCCTGTTATCTTGCTCAATTGACTGCCTATTAACTCTTAAACAGAAAGGAAAATAACTGCACTGCTCTGAACTAAGTTAAGGCAGAAACAAAATAAAAAGGATCCTTTAAATTACCAAATACCACGTAACACTCAGCAGGCTACCATTGAATTTCCTGTTAATTTGCATTTGTGTAGTTTTGTTTTGCCCAGCAACTTTGAACCTCAAAAGGAATTTAATCTAATTGCATGTACGTTATGTTTTCTATTAAAAATACTTGGATTCCTGCTGTTTTATTGTTGTGGAGGTGGTGCCAGGAATTCATCTTCCGCCTAGTTATTTAGTCGTTTTCTGTAATAAATGCAAGTCTCTACTAGCATGACTGGCAAATGGCTGCATTTTTGTTTTGACTGCATAACAAAATATGGAGAAAAGTAATTGTATAGAACTGGACCAAAAAAAATCCATAATTAATTTTTGCTCACAACTCAAATGGATAAAAATTTGAATGTAAAAGTGAAAAAAAGTAGACTTATTGCATACTAATTTAAGTCCTTAATGAACAGACAATGCAAAAAAAAACTGATGGTTGTTAGTTATTGTGTATATTTAAGTGGAGCATTCTCAACTTCAGAGGATTAGGTAGAAGGTGGTTTTGAGTTCAAAAATCAAATTATCCATCATTTTACAAAATGGTGGAGCAGTCTTTTATATCATGTTCTTTGGTATAAAACAGTTCTGGTGCATCAATGTGTCAAATTATATTTATGGAGTTATAATCACACCTTTGCACACAAAAACTGTTAATTGTTCTTCACAGAGTGACAGTCTGACTTCAACATGATACAAGTTGGAGGAGAAGTTGCAAAAAAAAATGCTTCCCCAGACAAAGGGAAACCAATTTCATTTATATACACATGATTAAAATTAACAATAGAAACAGGGAGAAGGCTGCTAATTAAAATGTTTACACAAGCAACTTGAGCAAAGGGGGAGAAAAAAGCAGAATATTGTCTACCAAAATTTAAAATAACATTTTTAAACACAAATTATTGTAATAATTGTTTATAGCAATGTCAATACATTGATTTAATACATCTTACTTAAATGGTGTCCGATAAGATACTTGCTTTCTTGGAATACAAGTATATACTTATCTACGCAAACACGAGGAAATCTGCAGATGCTGGAATTTCAAGCAACACACTTAAAAATTGCTGGTGAATGCAGCAGGCCAGGCAGCATCTCTAGGAAGAGGTTCAGTCGACGTTTCGGGTCGAGACCCTTCGTCAGGACTAACAGAAAGAAGAGAAAGTAAGAGATTTGAAAGTGGGAGGGGGGAGGGGGGAGGGGGGAGGGGGAAGATCCAAAATGATAGGAGGAGACAGGAGGGGGAGGGATGGAGCCAAGAGCTGGAAAGTTGATTGGCAAAAGGGATATGAGAGGATCATGGGACGGATGGGAGGCCTAGGGAGAAAGAAAGGGGCGGGGGGAAACCCAGAGGATGGGCAAGAAATATAGTGAGAGGGACAGGGGGAGAAACCTGGAAGGACTTTCTGGGGCCCTGAATGGTGGTGAGGGAGGAAGTGTAAGGGCATGTGTAGCACTTGTTCCGCTTACAAGGATAAGTGACGGGAGGCAGATCGGTGGGAAGGGATGGGGGGGACGAATGGGCAAGGAGACGCATAGGGAGTGATCCCTGCAGAAAGCGGGGATGGGGAGTGGTGGAGGGAAAGATGTGCTTAGGTTGGAAGAACTCTGTGGAGAAAGGAAGTCGATGTTTCAAGTCGAAACCTTGCTTCAGGACTGACATGGGAGAGGAATCTTGGCCAGTTTAGAGGGAGAAGGGGAATGGTGGACAGGAGTTTGAAGTAATTGGTGGACTGAGGAGGGGTGTAAGATGGCAAGCAGTTTGTGCCAGGTTGGGGGAGGGATGGTGGATTTAGGAGATCGTGGCAGATGAATGATAAATGGAGGCAAACAAAAAGAAATTAAATATTGAGAGGCAGATGGGGCAAAGTGGGTAAGGGGAGTGTGAAGGTGGGAGACGACTACTGGTGGAAGTTATACACAAAGGGCTACCAGTGCTGGAAAAGGGAGGTGATACTAGGAGCTAGTAGGGAAGGGTTTAATGGTAGATGGAACCATTGGAGGTGTTGGAACACCTGGACTATTCCTCTTCCCACCCTGTCTCGCAAAAATGCCATCCCCCTTCTCGCAATTACTCCGCCTCCGCTGCATCTGCTCTCAGGATGAGGCTTTTCATTCCAGGAAGAAGGAGATGTCTTCCTTTCTTAAAGAAAGGAGCTTCCCTTCCTCGACCATCAACTCTGCTCTCAAACACATCTCTCCCATTTCACGCACATCCGCACTCACCCCATCCTCCCGCCACCCCACTAGGAATAGGGTTCCCCTTGTCCTCACCTACCACCCCACCAGCCTCCAGGTCCAACATATAATTCTCCGTAACTTCCACCACCTCCAACTGGATCCCACCACCAAGCACATCTTTCCCTCCCCCCTCTTTCTGCTTTCCACAGGGATCGCTCCCTACGCGACTCCCTTGGTGACACTTCACCTGTGAGCCAGCTGGTGTGATATACTGTGTCCAGTGCTCCTAGTGTGGCCTTCTATACATTGGCGAGACCCGACGCAGACTGGGAGATCGTTTTGCCGAACACCTATGTTCTGTCTGTCAGAGAAAGCAGGATCTCCCAGTGGCCACACATTTTAATTCCACGTCCCATTCCCATTCTGGTATGTGTATCCACGGCCTCCTCTACTGTAAAGATGAAGCCACACTCAGGTTGGAGGAACACTTTATATTCCATCTTGGTAGCCTCCAACCTGATGGCATGAACATTGACTTCTCTAAATTCCATTAATGCCCCACATCCCCTTAGTACCCCATCTGTTATTTATTTGACTTTTATTATTATTAATTCTTTTTCTCTCTCTCCTTTTTCTCCCTCTATCCCTCTCACTATACCCCTTGCCCATCCTCTGGGCTTCCCCCCTCCCCCTTTCTTTCTCCCTAGGCCTCCTGTCCTATGATCCTCTCATAACCCTTTTGCCAATCACCAGTCCAGCTCTTGGTTCCATCCCTCCCCCTCCTGTCTTCTCCTATCATTTTGGATCTCCCCCTCCCACTTTCAAATCTCTTACTAACTCTTCCTTCAGTTAGTCCTGACGAAGGGTCTCGGCCTGAAATGTCGACTGTACCTCTTCCTAGAGATGCTGCGTTCACCGGCAATTTTTATGTGTGTCGCTTTATATACTTTTCTATCAGCTTTTATGCAGCTTCACAAATACAAACTCTTGGAAGGCAAAGAAGTACTTTGAAGCAGTTTGGGAAACATAGCAGTTGGCTTTCACACTTCAAATTCACAGAGACAGCAATACAATAAGGACAAAATAAAACATCTTGGTCAGGAAACCCTTGCTCATGTTCAGTTTAATTCAGTTCAGTTTGTCACCCTCTAGCAATGGTGTTTGCCTTCAAAACCACAGTGACAACAAGAGATGCAAACACGAGAAAATCTGCAGATGCTGGAAATTCAAGCAACACACACAAAATGCTGGTGGAACGCAGCAGGCCAGGCAGCATCTCTAGGAAGAGGTACAGTCGACATTTCAGGTCGAGACCCTTCGTCAGGACTAACTGAAAGAAGAGATAGTAAGAGATTTTAAACTGGGAACGGAAGGGGGAGATCTGAAGTGCTAGGAGAAGACAGGAGGGGGGAGGGAAGGAGCTAAGAGCTGGAAAGTTGATTGGCAAAAGGGATACAAGGCTGGAGAAGGGAGAGGATCATGGGACGGGAGGCCTAGGGGGAAAGAAAGGGGGACGGGAGCCCAGAGGAAGATGGAGAGCAGGCAAGGAGTGATTGTGAGAGGGACAGAGAGAGAAGAAAAAAAGGGGGGATAAAAATAATTAAGGGATGGGTAAGAAGGGAAGGAGGGGCATTAACAGAAGTTAGAGAAATTAATGTTCATGCCATCGGGTTGGAGGTTACCCAGACGGAATATAAGGTGTTGTTCCTCCATCCTGAGTGTGGCTTCATCTTTACTGTAGAGGAGGCCATGGATTGACATATCAGAATGGGAATGGGACGTGGAATTAAAATGGGTGGCCACTGGGAGATCCTGCTTTCTCCGGTGGACAGAGCGTAGGTGTTCAGCAAAACGGTCTCCCAGACTGCATCGGGTTTCACCAATATATAGAAGGCCACACCAGGAGCATCAGACACAGTATATCACACCAGCCGACGCACAGGTAAAGTGTCGCCTCACCTGGAAGGACTGTCTGGGGCCCTGAATGGTGGTGAGGGAGGAAGTGTAAGGCTATTCCCATTCTGATACCTCAATATATCACCATCTCACCATAAACATACATTTCCTTTTGATAAGCAAGAGACAAATGACTGTGTCTGCAGATGATGCATTTTCAAAGGAAGTCTAGAAACAGATACAAGGGTTGAGGTTCATCCCAAGCACTGGCATAATAGAGTACTCTCAGAACTACAAGCGGTTCCAAGGAACACGCACCAGACAGACATCAAGTGCTGCTGGAAGTTCATCTACTCGGTGAAAGCCCAAAACTAGTTGGTCTTGCAGTACAATGAGAGACCCAAAAGGGGATGGCACATTCCAGGCTGCAGCTGTGTTTTTTAAGGAATGTACTGAAACTTCGGCAGCCAATTCAGAGGCTTTGTAGTGTAGGGCTGCAGTCTAAGGTCGTACCGCTACCTGACACTAAGGGACTGAGTCTAGCAGAAAAGCCTTTCAAATACTCGTATCAGTCCAGGAGATCACAAGTGGTAAAGGTGCCCTGTACATAGAATGCACTAACTCTACAAAGGTATAGACCTGATAACAGCATTAATATATAAAATGGATAATAATATGAACATAAAGAGAACCATGCACCTTGGTATGAAAAACATATAAAAGTTAAAAATACTATACTCCTTAAATGCTGTCAACATCTCTGCTTTGAAGCAGAGCACTCTAAGGTTCTTACTATTGGCCAGGTGAAAAAGATTCTCCCCAGATCCCTGCTAAATCTCTTACCTCATGTCCTAAATCTATGCCATCTGGTTAAAACCTCTGCTATGGGAAATAGTCTCCTGCAGAGTATTGCATCTATATCCCAATAATCTTATATACCTCAGTCACATCCCCTCTTAACTTCCTGCAGCTGCCCTGTGATTTATGAACAGTGATAATGAAACACCCATCGAACACAATGTATTAGACTGATGCATATTCATAAAGTTGAATAAGGCTGTCGGCAGCCATGGGTTTTATGCCTTTCTACTCATTATCATAGCAACACTGTTTACTGGGCATGGCTGTGCAAGCCTCATCAGGTTGCAGGTACTTTGCACATGTTCTCCTTAGAAGAATCATCAGATTCGAAGCAAGCTGCAGAGTGCTGTAAAATCAGTCAGCTCCATCGTGGCCTTTGTGGTAGTTAAGACCTCTTCAAGGACTGGTGCCTCAAAAAAGCCGCGTTGATCGTTAGGGACCCACATCACCCAGGACATGCCCTCTTCTCATTGTTACAGACAGACAGAGACACACACACACACACACACACAAACTAATTCACAGGTTTGTTTTAAATCATAGTGTTGCTGTCACAAAGTTAACAAATTTAACAACATACACCAATGACATTAAACATGATTCTGATAAACAGATGGGCCAGGGAAAATCCTATCCTGTTCAGATTGAACTCAATGACAATTCCTTTCTTAAAAAAAGGTAGATGGATAAAAGGGTGGAATATGAAACCAAAGGCATAGTGGAATAAACTGCTAAATCAACATATAGCCTGAAGATGCAAATACCAACCTTTCCCCAATTATCCAGCTCCAATTTCACATGGCCTCTGAACAGTAGGGTAGCTAAGGTCTGAGATCTTTTCACAGTACAAGAACCTCATTAACAATTGTTTGAGGCTTTAATAAGCTAAGGCACATCTGGTGTGCAGGCTTTCAGTATCAAAGACACTTCTCTCCCATTCCATCCTGTACTTTAGAACATGGGTGTAGTGCAGACTATCCATTAATATGCATCAGCACCACTACCGTGGATGCCAAATATCACATTGCTGTTTTGCTTTTCTTAATATTTCTACAGACAGCAAGCTCTTTGGGCCAAATAATCTGGTCAAATAATGCAAAGAGCTCACAAGGGTACAGCTGCCAACATTTTCTTCTTCAAATGACACCTCTTCCTAACAAGAATATTACAAATAACTGCTTCAATCATCATTACATTTACTGGTAGCATCTCCATGGAAGCTTCAACTAAAGTAATATGTAATGAAGTCTCTTGAGTGAAGAAGGTACCATTGTGATAGGTAGGCTGGTACTTGCATCATAATCAACCACAACATCATTGATTCTTTCAAAGCAAGATCTGCCATAATCAACACTAGGGCTAATGGTAGATACTGTCATGATAGTTATGACCACTAAAAATGGTTAATTGCACACAGAAATATGATAAATACATGTACAGCTTAAATATATATTGCTCATTTATGGAACATGCAAGTCAAAATTTAAGCACATCAACCTTGAACACATAGGTAGCCAAATTTAAAAAAGAATTGTGTTTGCTCAATAGTTAAAATGTGGTATAGTAGAAATTAAGGGAAACTTAGGTTCAATACCCAAGCTTGCTTTCAGCTACTAAAATGGTGGAAGTGGTTTAAAATGTGTCTTATTAAAACGGGGCCAAGGATACAGGGTCATTTTTTAATTATCACCCCGAAAGACACATCAAAGCAGGGTGAAAGCAAAGTCAAATGTGGCCAGGATACATCTCACAAAGTGATCATGTCAAAAGCAGTAAATTAAGATTTTAGTCTGATATTCTTGGCAATCATTTGTAACCCCAAAATTGAAAAACTGCAGAATACAAAATATAAATTATCTCGGGAAATGATGTGGATTGTCCATTCCCTATGAAATCAAGATTGTAGTCAAAATCTGACAACTCAATACCTTGACCAAATGGAGGGAAAGACAACAAGTTTTCATCAGTTACAAAGATTTTTCAGAAAGTCAAAAACAAAAAATGGAAAATACAGTGGCTTTCAGTTAATTGGGCCATCAGTTAATCGAGGCAGCCACTTACTTGGAACAACTCCTGAAGAACAAAAACTAATCGAGAAAATTGAGATACTATGCCACTTATTCAGGGCAGAAAATTGTTGCCAAACATGACTAGTGTCAGTCATGTGCACATGCATGGCTGTTAGAACTACAACATACATCGAGTGAACACTTTTTAAATAGTATTAGTTGCATTTGTTTATATTCAAAATGTAGTGCTTTTTGTCACTGACAGTTGGTAAGAAATAAGCATTAAGATAATTCAGAACTGTTTTGCTCACTGCGGTTTCAAGCATTCAGGCTTGGAGATGCCAGAAACGGTCAGGAGTGAAAATAAAATGATTCACTCTTCAACAAGTTAGGAACTATGAAGGATTTGAAGGTATCAGCATTCTTGAATGCTATAATGAACATGAAGATTTGGAGGATGCAACCATCAACAGCTTTGTATGAAGGCAGTCCATTGTCTGCACTGATTTTGTTCAGTTAGACCACAACACCATCGACATAGGAACAGAATTAGGCCAATTGGCCCATTGAGCCGACTCTGCCATTTCATCATGGCTGATTAATTTTTTTTCTCTCAGCCCAATCTCCTGCCTTCTCCATGCATCCTTTCATGTCCTGACCAATCAAGAATCTGTCAAACTCTACCTCAACTCTTAATAAAGCCTTGACCTCCACAGTCACTTTGGCAATGAATTCCACAGATTCACCACTCTCTAGCTAAGGAACTTTCTCCTCATCACCATTCTGAGGCTGTGTTATCTGGTCCTAGACTCTCCCACTGTAGGAAATATCCTCTGCGTATCCACTCTATCAAGGCCTTTCACCATTCAATAGGTTTCAATGAGGTCACCCCTTATCCTTCTGAATTCTAGTGAATACAGGCCCAGAACCATCAAACTCTCTTCATATGACAAGCTGTTCAATCCTGGAATCATTTTCGTTAACCTCTTTTAAACCCTCTCCAGCGTCAGCACATCCCTTCTAAGATAAGGGGCCCAAAAACAGTCAAAAGACTGTTTTACAGTCAAAGGGACCCAATATGAATGAATTCCTCTGTCGATAAGTATTAGGAACTATTACAGTTTTATAATACTGCAGTAGCACTGGTAGTGCTCTAATTTGTTCTGTATTTCATTTATATACATAAATTGCTAATCAGTTTATCTTTTTTACCCATTTCCATGCAAGTATATCCTCACTGATGATCAACACTGGTGCACCTCAGGGGTGTGCGCTTAGCCCACTGCTCTACTTTCTGTATACACATGACTGTGTGGCTAGGCATAACTCAAATACCATCTATAAATTTGCTGATGATACAACCATTGTTGGTAGAATCTCAGGTGGTGACGAGAGGGCGTACAGGAGTGAGATATGCTAACTAGTGGAATGGTGCCACAGCAACAACCTGGCACTCAATGTCAGTAAGACGAAAGAGCTGATTGTGGACTTCAGGAAGGGTAAGACGAAGGAGCACATACCAATCCTCATAGAGGGATCAGAAGTGGAGAGAGTGAGCAGCTTCAAGCTCCTTGGTGTCAAAATCTCTGAGGATCTAACCTGGTCCCATCATATTGATGTAGTCATAAAGAAGACAAGACAACAGCTATACTTTATTAGGAGTTTGAAGAGATTTGGCATGTCCACAGATACCTCAATAACTTCTATAGTTGCACCGTGGAGAGCATTCTGACAGGCTGCATCACTGTTTGGTATGGAGGGGCTACTACACATGACCGAAAGAAGCTGCAGAGAGTTGTAAATCTAGTCAGCTCTATCTTGCGCACTAGCGGACAAAGTACCCAGGACATCTTCAGGGAGCGGTGTCTCAGAAAGGCAGCGTCCAATATTAAGGACCTCCAGCACCCAGGGCATGCCCCTTTCTCACTGTTACTGTCAGGTAGGAGGTACAGAAGCCAGAAGGCACACACTCAGCAATTCAGGAACAGCTTCCTCCCTTCTGCCATCTGATTCCTAAATGGGCATTGAAGCTTTGGACACTGCCTCACTTCTTAAAAAATATACAGTATTTCTGTTTTTGTACTTTTTTAATATCTATTCAATATACATAATTGATTTACTTGTTATGTTATATTTTATTTATTACTTTTTCCCTCTCCCTCTCTGCTAGATTATGTATTTCATTGAACTGCTGCTGCTAAGTTAACAAATTTCACATCACATGCCGGTGATAATAAACCTGATTCTGATTCTGAGTTCGGCTAACGAGGGCAGCCGCTTAATTGGGCCAAGATGCATTGGTTCCAATGTGTCCTAATTAACTAGATTTCACTGTATATATGAAAATTATAAACTTATTCTTGTAAGTTAATGTCAAGTTGTCAAACAAACGGTCACTGTTAAGAGAAAGGAACTCAAGATCAACTGCCATGACATACAGTTTATTCAGACAACGGAGACATTATGCAACACTGGTGAGGACATTGTGCCACTGCCTGAAGAAAAAAGGAAGCAAGAACATGCCAAAAATCTGTGTTATGACTTATGAAAATAAACATGGACAGACACGAATGATCTTTCACCTTTTATTGGAAGTTTATTGATATATTTAAGACAGATAATTCCACTACTTCAAACCTAATCTCTGCAGTATACATTGCTCCTCTTTTTCTTTATGGTAAGAGTAATGACCTGCTGTAAGGTAGAATTTCACAAGTTCTATCAAATGTCACATCAATCTGACCACTCTGCAAGTGCAAGTTTTAGCACTGGAGTGACAACTGTTCATGTACTCAAGTATTTTTTTTCAAAATCGGGATACTGAACTAGAGGGGCTGTTTACAATTCATTCACATGAATGGTTCAGCCATTAGACAGTTCCTATTAGGTAAGGTATCTGGATTGGTTTTAGCAAGAGAGACGAGGCCAATGCCTTAAAAACTACAGGCCAGAAGTCTTTAATAAAAGTTCTAAACACAAACTGATAACATAGCTGACAGCTTCTATGAAGTGAGATGGAGGTTTAAAAAACTGAAATATGCTGATCTCAACAATCGCTGACAATACCATCCCTGTACTGGATGTTAGCTAAAGGTCAGATTCCAGAAAGCAGCATTACACTGTCACTGCCTTGCTACTGAATTGCAACCATCAAAGGAAGCTGTACAGCAATATTCCAAAATGTGTCTCTGCCCCTAAATGTGGCCTTCACAGTCTGGGTGGATAAAATCAATTTTCCCAGGAACTATCCACATTCCTCCTCTTTGCCCTCCAAATGACACAACAAAATCAAAAGGATTTTCAATGGAACATTCATTTCAAAAATTTAAAAAGCAACAACTAAAAATATAGCTGTAACAACTTGGGTAAAAACATTTAAAAAATGGAAAAAAACAATCGGTGAAAAAAACAGGGTAAAATGCAAATTAATAATTTTTGAATACATTTATTCTTTGAATCATTTATAATCTTAGATATTAACATTATGCCACGTCACCCTCAATCTACAACACACATATCATATAGGAAAGAATACATGTTACTGCATATTTCATGAGAGATTTATAAATTGAAAAGAACTCTTGTATCCACTGCAAACTTGGGCTCAATGCTCCTGCGTGATACGGTAGAGAAAGGCAAACGAACATTATCTGTATTCGCAGCATTCTCCAGCAGGCACTCCAGCACTTCAGCCTGGCATCTCTAGCAATGATAACCAAAAACATGACATAAAATTAAACCACAATTTGAAAAACTGATTATTTTTGTTTATGAAGTTCTACTGAAAATGTCATAAGACTTGTTAATAGTCTTTTAAAGAACGTTGACAAGTTGATATTCAAAGAACTGAGAGAAGAGTGTGAAAGCACTGGGTTTATTGACTTCATTCAACATTTGGCAGCCAGATCTTCTGGCTTCTAAGTGCATCTTGTTATTCAACTAATGGTTTATACAGAACAGCCATTTATTATCATGTCTTGAAGCCACAGTAAAAGACTTAAGCAACCAGGACATCTTTGTTTCAATCTTTCAGACTCAAAAACAGGACGTCATCCCAAAAGATTTGATTCTTCTACAGAACATGAAAGATGAAGTTTCAACATCTTCAGACAATGTTCTTTTAATCAAAGCCTATAAATGCAGTTAGCTCTCTATCAGAGAGTCTTACTGAAATTTATACTCAGACCATGTTACTCGACTCAGAAATTCCACAGGGTGATGTCAATGTCTTCCAGCAAAGAAACCAGAGAGAAAATATGTGAATCTGCACTTTCACCTGTTTTAGAAACTTCCCTAAGGTTTCCATCAATGTCTCATGAGTATTAGGAAGATGACTACAGAGTCTTTTAAGATCAGTGTCTGCTCCCACAGGAAATGACATAGTGATATTTCAGAGCAAAGTAAGGTACATACAGATCCATCATGATATAATAGCAACTGATGTTACTTCTGAACTCACTTTTTTAAATATTGGAAATTTCATTGATGAAATTCCCCCCCCCCCCACATCTTGAAGATTTGCATTTGTGGTGTTATCTTGCTCCAATTGCCTAAGATCTTTAAATCGGTAGGTGACATTTTGAAAAAGCACCACAGCAACAAAATCCATACTCGCACATCTCACCCACACTGAGGGAACGCTGCTTCTATGGAAGTACCATATGCCTACCTATTCAGGTGGTTTTTTCAAGAGGAGAAATCCTTATTGTCTTGGCAACCATCCCTCCCGCCCCCCCCCCCCGGTTAGTGCAACAATCTGATCATTTGGCATTTAACTTGTTTGTTATTTGTGTACGCAGAGTGGATTCTGTAATTACCTATTTATAAGACAGTGATTACATCTCAAAAGTAACTCATTGCTTTGAGAAGAACTGCAGACAGGGTAAAGTTCGAAATAAATTGTTACTTATCACCCTGGATACGTGACTGAAGTGTTCTATGGTTGTAAATTACATTTTTTTTTCTTCTGGAATAATTCTTAGCAAGGAAAACTTAGCCCCTAATACACAATGCTCCTATTACTGTGAGCTGCTCACTTGACGCCACACAGCATAAATGTGAGCAGCATTTGCACATTACAACAACAGCTTGCAATTATAAACTGCTTTGAACCAAGCCAATGATGCAAGGTGTTTTATTGAAGCTAATCAGGGAAAAAAAACAAAGTTGATATGGGAACATAATGAAATCAGAGATGTGTGTTTTAAGGTGGGTATTCAAGGAGAAAAAGAACGGCATTCAATGAAGCAAGTTTTAGAGAATTTGATATATATCTAAAGGAATGCAAGGTTTCTGAATCTAAAGTATAAAGTAGGTAAATGGAGTTGATATCAAGCTCAACCACGGTCAAATTAAATGGTGAAAGAGATTTAAATAGAAGAATGATCAACACTACTCTCATAGTTAAAACATGGCCAGAAATTATGTATCATAAGTGACAAAATGCACAAGATACCATGGAACGCTTATGGAGTTCTTGGGGTGGAGGAGATTAAAGAACTAGGTCGTTGAGTGATCAAAAGGTTCTAAATTTTTTTTATTTTATTTATTTAGAGATATAGCACGGAACTGGCTCTTCCAGCACCACCCAGCAACTTGCCAATTTAACTCTAGCCTAATCACAGGACAATTCACAATAACCAAATAACCTACTAATTGGTAGGTCTTTGGACTGTGGGAGGAAACCAGAGCACCCAGAGGAAACCCAAGTGCACACAGAAAGGAAGATACAAACTTGCTTCCAGAGTAATTGAACTGCTACATGCCGAGCTCTAATAGCGTCACACTAACTGCTACACCACTGTGGTGCCCCAGTGGGACAAATACCACTGGGTGCAAATTTAAAGCAGTACCCTTCCAGATCCCATTATAAGTTACTGAATATCGAGTGGGTCAAATTTAGGGAAGGGCGAAGGCGGCCAGGCAGGTACATATTGCAAGAGTTAGCCCTGGAGGTGCACAGACAAGTTCATAGCAGACATGTGGCTAGAGAGATTATGAAGGTCCTCTGATAGGAAGGAGGCTATACATTCAGTTTGCAACCAGATAGAATAACAAGGCTGCAAACAGTATAGATCCCCTGAAGCTACAGGCAGCAAGGAAGATCGATTCTATTGGTGAGGACACAGAGGTCATGACAAAAATAAATGGGTTATATTTAATGTTCTTAATGTTTGAAAAGAACAAAACTTCAAATCATTATGACCAGATGATGGACAAGAAAGCTCACAATGCAGGGAATACGAGATAATATATGCTGGAAGGCTGGAGGTGGGCATTGTCTCACTGTGCATGCCGTTACCCCATCCTATATCTGACTTGTCAGTACACAGACCCTAATAAGGAGGTAGATATAGGAAGGGGTAACAGGTTTGGTTTATACACAAATCTTGGAAATAGGAATATATTTGATGATCCTGGTCAAAAAAAAAAGACTGTAAAAGATGTAGCAATCATTTTCAAGGTGGGTACAACCAGAGAGGAAATGTGACAAACAAGAGAAAATCTGGAGATGCTGGGAATCCAAGCAACACACACAAAATGCTGGAGGAACTCAGAAGGCCAGGCAGCATCTATGGAAAAAAAGTACAGTCGATGTTTCGGTCCAAAACCCTTTGGCAGGAAATGTGACAATGATTTTGAAATGGCTGCCAGACAAGACTCCTTACAAAGTCAGACCACTAAGAAAGCATTGAGGTCAATCAATATAATTATTTAACAATAATGGTTCAAAAGCAAAAAATTAAATTTTTCATGGAAGCAATGCTTTATCAAAAGATTACAGAGAAAACTGAACTTTCCATTTCTAGTTGCAACCTATTTTTTTGTCAAGATAGCTGACTTCTACATCTTCTACAGCTCTTTAAGTTGTCTTTTAAATGCAGTGTTAAATTTGAAAATTTTTTGATACTATGTGGCTGATGTAGAAACTACACATAAAAGGATAAACAATGATGAGAGATAAAAAAAGTAAGGTTATTGGTTGTGCAATGCAGCCTTAAAAAGGAGCAGATCTCTCTCACTGCCTTTTTCACATTCAAAGACTCAGCTGGATTTTCTAGTCTTTTGGCAAAAATTACCTCGTAGCCATTTCTTCATAATGAAAATTCCCTCACAGCTACCTGGACTATATCTTGTCTCACCCTGCTACTTGTAGAAATGCCATCCTCTTCTCTCAATTCATCCATCTCAGCTGCATCTGCTCTCAGGTTGAGGCTTTTCATTCTAGAACAAAGGAGGTGTCCTCCTTTTTCAAAGAAGGGGGCTTCCCTTCCTCCACCATCAATGCTGCCCCCAACTGCATTACTTCCACTTCACACATCTGCTCTTACCCCATCCTTCCGCTACCCCGTCAGGGATAGGGTTCCTCTTGTCCTCACCTACCACCCAGCTAGCTTCCGCGTCCAGCACATAATTCTCTGAAACTTCCACCATCAAGCACACCTTTCCCTCCTTACCCCCCCAACTTTCTGCTTTCCGCAGAGATTGTTCCCTATGCGACTCCCTTGTCCGTTCGCCCCCCCCCCCCAACTGATCTCCCTCCTGGCACTTATCCTTGCAAGCAGAACAAGTGCTACACCTGTCCCTACACCTCCTCCCTCACTACCAGTCAGGGCCCTAAACAGCCCTTCCAGATGAGGCAACACTTCACCTGCAAGTCTGCTGGGGTCATTGACTGTGTTCAATGCTCCCGGTGTGGCCTCCTGTATATTGGTGAGACCCAACGTAGATTGGGAGCTTGCTTCGCTAAGTATCTATGCTCTGTCCGCCAGAACAAGCAGGATCTCCCAGTGGCCACCCATTTTAATTCCACTTCCCATTCCAATATATCCATTCATGGCCTCCTCCACCGTTGTGATGAGGCTTTATATTCTGTTTGGGTAGCCTCCAACCTGATGGGATGAACATCGATTTCTCAAACTTCTGGTAATGTCCTCCACCCCCCTTCTTCACCATTCCCTATCCCCTTTTCCCTCCCTCACCTTAACTCCTTGCCCACCCATCGCCTCCCTCTGGTGCTCCTCCCTCTTTTTCTTTCTTCCATGGTCTTCTGTCTCTTTCACCAATCAACTTCCCAGCTCTTCACTTCATCTCTCCCCCTCCAGGTTTCACCTATCACCCGGTGTTTCTCTCTCCCCTCCCCTCACCTTTCAAATCTACTCCTCAGTTTTTTTTCTCCAGTCCTGCTGAAGGGTTTCGGCCCAAAATGTCAACTGTACTTTGTTCCCATAGATGCTGCCTGGCCTGCTGAGTTTCTACAACACTCTATGTGTGTCTTCTATTGAAACTACTACTCTCCCCACCTCCCCCCAACAATGATGTTCTTTCATGGATGGACTTCACAAGTGACACAAATGATGTAAGTTATCATCACATTGCTGTATTTTATTTCAAGATGCAGCTTGGGATAGGCCCTCCTGGCACATGAAGCCAGAACATCCAACAACCCCGATTTAAACCCAATGTCTTTGGAATGAGGGAGGAAGCTGGGGGACCTGGAGAAAACCCATGTCTTCCACAGGAAGAATAAGTTATCTTTACTTGAATTTTAAATTAGACAGTGAATTCCGCAGCGCACCTTAACCTGCTGTTCTAATATTTATCTAGCTGGTCATTCCAGTCTTGGGCCGAAATTGTCTCCGGGATGTTGCTGATCGGATACTCACTATTGAATTGCAACCTACACACTTTCAGTTCATTTTATGGCACTGGTATGGCATGTATATTTTTTTCCCCCTCTCATCAGTCAAAACTAAGAGTTTATCCAAGTTTTGGAGTATGCAGGCATTAAATGCTTCATTACTGGAGAAGTCAGAAATTATATATGAATTAGAAGTAGAAATTGGCAAAGTCAGCCCCCCCATACATGTTCTGCCAATTCAATAAGATTATAGCCCCAATTCTACATTCTTGCCTAAAGTCCCCAAGAACTATTCATTCTCTTGTTTACTGTGTAACGCAAACAGTGCATAATCAGCAACAAACGCCTCTACTTCTGACCTCGTTACAGAGAGCAAGTCATGCATTAAACAGCCTGGGACACTACCCTGATGAACTCAGGTAACTATGTCCTGGGCTGAAGTGATTAGTAGGAATCATGCATCTTTTGTGCATGGATGGAGTTTTCTCCAATGGCTTCATTTTTTAAAATGGAACTCATTAGTAGCACATTTGATAAAACAGCTACTTTCATCTTGTCTCGAATTCTGTTCTTACAATGAGGTCCGCAGCTTATTTTGGAAGCTAAAATGAGTGGTTTTAATCAAGGTATTGATAAATAGGCTGATTCAATAAACTGATTGAAGTGATTATCTGGAACAGATTTATCTGCCAATCGAAATTGCTTTTAATCAACATTATTTTGTGATGTTCTCATGCAAATGGCAATTGTATTTTCTTGCAACACTTCAAAAGGTACCTCACTGGCTGTATGTGGCACTGTAATATCCTGTGAGCATGAAATGCGCTATAAAACTCTTTTCCCTCCATTAATTAAGCCTGAAATCTCACACAGTCACCACCAAGTTGTACTTTTGTAGCCAAACTCACTTTGACCTTGATCCACAGGAAAGTCCCAAAGTTTATCCCTTATTATGTCTCCTCTGGTCTCAACATCAATCCCCACTTAAAAGCACTACCCATTAATCACAGGCCTGCTGATTGCAGCTGCTCAGAATGTGTCGGTCAGGCTTTTAAGTCTTGGCCTCACTGCCTTCCAGCTTCTAAAGAAGCAGTAAATGACAATTTCATCTCACAAAAAGTGCTGTTGCTTCAGAAAATGGCATTTCTTCAGAAAATGGCATTTCTTCCTACTGATGCTATATGTAAAATTGTTGCAGCTGCTTAATTACAAGCAGAAATAAAAATTCGACTACTTTATGGAATTTTCCATTGGCTGTTCTATTTTTCCCCGGTTCAGAATTCCCAACTGTTTTCTGAAATATCCCTTTGGTGATCTGCACTAAATGCAGTCTGCACCAAACTCTGTGCATTGTGTTCCATCTCTTCTGATTTAAAACTACAACTAGTCTTGTCCTTGCTAATCAATTCTAGCCATCAAAATCAAAACATTCAAAATAGAACATTACTGCACAGTACAGGCTCCTTGGCCCACGATGTTGTGCTGACCTTAAATGTACTCTAAATCAATCTAACCGTTGCCTCACAACAGCCCTCTATGTTTATATCATTCCTGTATCTATAATCCGTGTGCATTAGGGGTATTTAAGAGTCTCTTAAATACCCCTAATGTATCGTCCTCCACCAACACCCCAGCAGCATGTTCCACACACACCACAATGCATTAAAAAAAATTTTGCCTTCCCCCTATACCTTCGTTCAATCACCTTAAAATGATGCCTTCTCATATCAGCCATTTTTACCTTGGAAAAAAGTCTCTGGTTGTCCACTTATCATCTCTTATAGTATGCCTCTTATCAGCTTATACAACTATATCAAGTCACCTCTCATCCTTTTCTTCAAACAGAGCAGCCCTAGCTTGTTCAAAATATCCATAAAAGACATGCTCTCCAATCCAGGCAGCATCCTGGGAGTTCTCTTCTGAACCCTCTTTAAAGCTTCTAGATCCTTCCAAAAGTAAGGTGACCAGAGCTACACACTGTATTCCAAGCGTGGTCTACACAGTTTTATAGAGCTGTAACATTACCTTGTGACTTTTGAACTCAATCCCTCTAATAAAGGCCAACATATCATGCACCTTAACTACCCTATCAACTTGCGCAGCAACTTTGTGGGATCCATGAACATAGACCCCAAAATCCCCGTTCCTCCACACTGCCAAGAATCCTGCCATTAACCTAGTATTCGGCTTTCAAATTCAACCTTCCAAGTGGAATCACTTCACACTTTTCTGGGTTGAACTCTATCCACCACTTCTCAGCCTGTTTCTAAAACTCAATGTTATAGCATACCAACCTGTTTTACACTGTTCTCACAAACATCAAGGATCTTCTCACTGGTGAATAATGAAGCAAAGTATTCATTAAGGACCTCCCCCAACTTCTAACTCCAGCCACATTTCCTTTTCTATCCCTTGCATCACTCTCATCGTCCCCCTGCTCTTCACAATGTGTAGAATGCCTTGGGGCTTTCCTTAATCCTGCTCACCTAGTCCTTCTCATGCCCCCTTCCAGCTCTCCTAAGTACATTCTTAAGCTCCTTCCTGGATACTTGTAACTCTCTAGAGTCTTGTCTATTACTTGCCCTTTAAACCCTTTCTTTCCTCCCTTGACTAGATGCTCCACATCTCTTGTCAAGCAAAGTTCCTTCATCCTACCATTCTTTCCATACTTCAAAGGGGCAGACCCACCTAACAGCCCATGTAAATTCTCCCTAAACAACCTCCACATTTCCATTGTTCATTTGCCTGAGTACATCTGTTCCCAGTTTACACTCCCAAGTTACCCCTCCCTCAATTAAATACATTCCATACAGTTTGTTCCTATCCTTCTCCAAGGCTATGCAAAACGTCAGGGAGCTGTTGTCATTGTCTCCAAAATGTTCACCCAATGTGATTTCTGTCACCTGACCAGGTCCATTGCCTAGTACCGGATCTAGTATGGCCTCTCTTCTAGTCATATGTATACATATTGAGTCAGGAATCCTTGCTGAACACATCGGACAAACTCTAACCCCATCTAAATCTTTCGCACTAAGGAAGTGCCAACTAATATTTGGGAAGTTGAAGTCACCCATGACAACAACCTTGTTAGTTTAATTACAGGGATTAGGATCTAGAAATGTAGGTTAGGATCCTAACCTTGAGATGAGGATCCAGAAATATTACTAACTCAGCCTTATGGGGAAAATTTTCATGATGTAATGAATATCTTCACTAATTTTCACAGTAAAGTTCAAAACCTACACTCTTGTTAATTAAATGCGAAGCTAAGCCAAGGTGCCCGGAAAGTTCTCATTGGCTAAGATCAGCCAATCAGTGGCGTATCTAAGGTATGGCAGGTATGGCACGTGCCCTGGGTGCCACTTGAAGGGGGGGGGGGGGCGCCACTGAGCAGTTTCTATTAAAGTCAGACAAGCCATCCTCGGATAGTGAAAAAAGAATTTTCTTCAGATGTATGATCTGCCTTTGATTATCATGGGTGAGAAGCACTAGGATGGCCTTATTTCAGAGCATTGTGTAAGAAAACTATGAAACGTTTCTTCACAAAGTAGGAAAGTGGAGCTGAAGGACGGAAGAGACGAAAGTTGGAGGTAGAGGAAGCCAAGAAGTCAAGTTCTTCATGCCCTTCTTTGAAAAGCCTGAAACAAGTAGTTCGACACGTTCCATGGAGTCGCCTGCACCTGCTACAAGTTTGTTAGAATCCAAAGGTGGATCGAGTACAAATGCGTCACAAGCCGAGGAGGCAGTCAAGTCAGATATATCCGAGTATGACGAGATTAAGAGTGAGGCTGCCACAGAGAATGTGGACATGACTGGAGGGGAAGACGATGGTGGTGGTGATGATGTTGAGTTTATTGACGAGATTTTACCTGACGACACTGAACCTAGTGAACTGGATGGTGTCAAAGAGCCTCGAACTGTCATACCAGAGGTGATTGAACAGCATGACATTGGACTTCTGAAGTTCGACAAGGATATTGGAAAAGCAATTCTGCCTGACGCGTTGAGAACAGAAATAATAAAGCTGGGTTTGAAGTATTTCCAGAACAGTGAGGGGCCTTTTCTACCAAAAAATAACCGCCCAATGAACAAATCTTGGTTCAAGAGGAAATTGGGAAATGGTCGTGGTGGGGAAGTGACTCGCTCATGGCTGGTCTATTTCGCTTCTAAAAAGTCTGCATTTTGTATCTGTTGTCTTCTCTATTCCCGGTCAGACCATCAATCCTCATTGGAGCAGGAAAGTGGATTCAACCAGTGGAAAGCACCTGAAAGGATTAGTGTTCATGAAAATGCCAAGAATCATCGGGAATGCTTCACACAGTGGAAAGAAATAGAAAGAAACTTAGCTGGAAACAGAGGTGTTATTGACCCGGTACTTCAGTCACAGATTGAGAAGGAAAAGCAGAAGTGGCGTGACATCCTGACAAGAATCCTTCATTGCATAAAATTCCTTGCGACTCAGAACCTGGCTTTGCGAGGACACAGGGAGTCACTTCAGCTAGACAGTGACTCCAATGTGAGAAATTTCCTTGGCTTACAGGGCCATCTTTGACCCTGTCATAAAAGAACACCTCACTCATTTGGAAAATCATCCTGGATCCATGTCTTGTCTTTCACCCTGTGTCCAGAACAAATTCATCCACACGATGGCATTCACTGTTCACCAGAGTTTACTGAGAGCATTCCTAAAGCCAAGTACTATGGTCTTATGTTTGACTCAACTCCTGATCAGGCACATCATGATGTCAGAAGTAGTGAGGTATGTGGAAATTGATGTTGAGAGGAAAACAGTCCGTGTTAGAGAGTCCTTCCTTGGTTTTATCCAGGTAAGCCAGAAGGATGCTGAGAGCTTGGTTGAAGACATCTTGAAACAGCTAGAGAAGGACGAAATGGAGCTACAAGATTGTTGGTCACAGTGCTATGACAATGCTGCTGTAATGGCTGGACACAGAAGTGGTGTTCATCAAAGAATAAGTGAGAAAAACAACCTGACATTGTTTGTGAATTGCGACAATCACTCACCCAACTTGGTGGGTGTACATGCAGCCAAGCAGGATACAATGATGGTCAAGTTTTTTTGGAACCATTGAAGCTCTCTACGTGATTTTCTCTCGTTCAACACAGCGCTGGGAAAAACTCAAAAACACTGTGCCTGTGGTTAAGTTGGAGTCCAAAACCAGGTGGAGTGCAAGGACAGAAGCAGTGAAACCCGTCAACGTACCTTGAGGAGATACTTCAAGTTCTTCAGGACATGATAGACAATGAAAACAAGATCACTGAAACAAGAAGTGACGCAAGGCAGCTGTACAACCACATGTTGAGTTACGATTTTCTGATTTTGCTGGGTTTTTGGAACAAAGTACTCATTCGCATTGACCGTATTCAAAAGAGACTGCAGGATCCTAGCATGAACTTCCACAATGATGCCCTGGATTTCAAAGCCCTCTGAGATCATTTTTATGATGAAAGAGAAATGTTGGTCAGTGAGTTACTCGAAGGAGGAGTCGGTCTCTGTCAAGAATAAGTATTGAAGTTGAAAGACGTCAGAGACGAAAGAAATGAATGGCTGATGAGAACTCGAGAGACACTGGGTTAACAGCTAAGGAGGAAATGGAAAGAGTCATGAAGGGAACACTCGACCATCTTCACAGAGAAATGGACGAAAGGTTGGCTCATTTGCGCGACACTGACGCCAAGTTTGGGTTCCTTCTCGATGTCCAGGGACTGTGTTATGGCGCCGACAGTAACAACCTAAAGAAGAAGTGTGAAAATTTGGGCGAATTGTACAGCTCTGATGTTGATGGACAGCAGCTATATGAAGCAATTTTGGATTGCAGAATGTTGCTATCACGGCGGGTCAACATGAAAATATCAAGACCTGAAGAGCTTCTTGAATTTATTTCCAGTATGGAGATGAGAGCATCTTCCCCAATCTTCACATTACTATTCATAACCATCACGGTTTCCATTGCCAGCTGTGAGAGATCATTCAGCAAGTTAAAACCAATACTTTCATATTTGAGAGCCTCCATGGGTCATGGCAGACTCTGATCTTGCTCTGCTAAGTGTAGAAAGAGAAGAAACTGACTTTGATCACATCGTAGACCAATTTGCATCAGTGAAAGCAAGGAAGGTGCAGGTATAATTTTCATGTAGTGCCATAATTTGTTAATTAAAAGATTAACAAGCTTGACTTGTATTTTTGAGCTGATATTATAGTAAAGTTATCTAAAAGATGGGTGTCAGATGTTTGAACAGGGATGCAATTTCAGTGCTTGCCATAGGCGCTATTTTCTGTAGATACGCCCCTGCAGCCAATAACTCTTCATGAAGCCAAAGATTTCACTTAGGCAGTACATCCTGCTGGAGATGAGAGGAATGATGAATGTGGGTAAGACCAGTATGATCATACTGCAGTTCATGATCAAGTATAAATATGATCTCCATGATACTGGCTTCCAGATGAAAATGGAAGAATTAACAAAAGAAGCCAGGATCTATTAAGTTACACCACAATATGGAAGGTATCTGTAAGAAATGAGGAAACTGCTTAACAAATAGTAAAGAGTATGCACTAACCAATTACATATATAGAAAATATGACCAATAGTTGTGAACAGGAAAATAGAATGTATTGAATTGTTAAGTGAAATATTTTCATTGAAATTAACTTTTCAATACAATTCTTAATTGGTTCTGTTGAAAGTGACAATATGCTGCCTGTAATCAGTTTAAAACCATCTCCATTTCCCTTTATGAATTTCATAAGAAACATACAGCATGATATCATTTTTTAGGACATCTATTAGAGAGAACAGATAAAAGAGTTAAATTGCAATGGGTTCTTATGCAAAATATCTGACTATAATGTCAACTAATCATGCATGATAAAAGTAAAATCACTTTGCAAGTAAATGTCTTATCTGCTTAACATTTCTTTCTAAATTTCATAGACGTGTAATCTGATGATGCATAATTTCAGAAACTTGATAGAAGTTGACAGAACAAAGGGGTCTGGGAATACAGATCCATAATTCATTGGAAGTGGTGTCAGAGGTAGATAGGGTCCATAAAGAACACTTTTGGCATATCAGCCTTCAAAGATCAAAATATTGAGTACAGCAATTGAGATGTTATGTTGAAGTTGTATAAGATGTTGGTGAAGCCTAATTTGGAGTATTGTGTGCAATCTTGTTCACCTACCTACAGGAAAGATGTAATTAAGATTGAAAGAGTACAGAGAAAATTTACAAGGATGTCGCTGGGACTAAAGGACCTGATATAAGGAAAGAGTTCACACGTTCGTTAGAATTTTATTCTTTAGAATTTGGAAGGTTGAGGGCAGATTTGATAAAGGTATAGATACAGTAAATACAAGCAGGCTTTTTCCACTGAGGCTGGGTGAGACTACAACTAGAGGTCATGGGTTAAGGGTGAAAGGTAAAACCTTTAGAGGAACATGAGGGGAGCTTCCTCACTCAGAGTGTGAAGTGAGCTGCCGACATAGGTAGTGAATGCAATTCTGATTCAATGTTCAAGAGGAGTTTAGATAGCTACATGGATGGTAGGGGTATGGAAGGCAATGGTATAAGCACAGGTTGATGGGACTAGGCAGTTTAAATGGTTCAGCATGGACTAGATGGACCAAAAGGTCTGTTTCTGGGCTATAGTTTTTTTATTTCTATGACTAAGTGGAGGAGCCTTCACTGATGAGGCGACTAAATTCTTCAGCCATACTCTGATTGAGATTTATTTCTTATTTTCAAATTTAGAGATAGAGTGTGGAACAGGCCTTTCCAGCCTAACGAGCCGTGCCCAGCAACCCACTTGTCAGCTCTTGGACTGTATTCATCAGAGTATAGAAGAATGAGAGGGGATCTCATAGAAACATTTCGGATGTTGAAAAGGTTGGACAGAGTCGATGTGGAAAGGCTGTTTCCCTTGGTGGGTGAGTCTAGGACAGGAGGGCACAGTCTTAGAATTAGAGGGTACCCATTTAAAACAGAGATGAGGAGAATTCTTTTTTTTAGCCAGGGGGTCATGGATTTATGGAATTCGTTGCTACATACAGCTGTGGAGGCCTGATCATTGAAGGTGTTTAAGGAAGAGATTGATAGGTATCTAATTAGTCAGGGTTTCAAGGGATATGGGGAAAAAGCCGGAAATTGGAACTAGATGGGAGGATAGTTTAGCTCATGGTGGAGTGGCGGAGCAGACTCGATGGGCTGAATGGCCTACTTCTACTCCTTTGTCTTGTGATCTTGTGACCTATTTAACATTAGCCTATGCACAGGACAATTTACAATGACTAATTAACATACTAACTAACTAGTATATCTTTAGACTCTGGGAGGAAACTGGAACATCCAGAAGAAACTCATGCAGTCATGGGAAGAACATACGACCTCCTTACAGATGCTGCTGGAATTTACTTTTGTCCTCCAACGTCTCAAGATGTAAAAGCATTGAACTCACTGCTACGCCACTGTGGCACCCATTTGAGATCACCCATCACCATTTTCCTTGAAATATACATTCCCTTTTTTTTTCAGAAAATTCAGATTACCCCAGTCCCTTTAACAGATTTTCAGATTAAATCATAGCTCTATCACTTTTTAAACAGAAGCCCCAGAAAGTTCAGAGACTTTTTTTTGGTCAGGCTCACTTGCTGTAAACAAACTCAATAAGTAAATGAGTAGATTCAAAGTCATGTAAAATTTTACCTTAATATATAATCAGGGTACAGCAAATAAATAATAAAATTCAATTGGATAGAAAATGAACTACCGAAAAGTAAACTTTAACTTGTGATATTAGAACATAGCGATAATGAAGTTTGACGGAATTCACCATTCAATTTGAAATGTAGCTGCATACACTTGTGAAATAATTTTGCAAATAAATTTTCTTGCTGGGATACCAATGAGATTCCAGTCTCATATTGGAACACTACTGCTACAATGTGGCTCTAGCAATCAGAAGCATTTGCTTATGATATTGAGCAAAATTAGCATTTAATTAACTGTTTTCCTTTTCTGCAATTTCTATTTAAAAGGCTAAAAGCTTCTGTGGAAAAAAAAAATCGATCACTCAGAACTTTTATGGATGGAAATGCATCAATTTATGGTAAGCAATTCATTGTGAACCACAGTTGAATTTGTGGTGAGTGAACTTTGCCCTCAATGTTGAAGGCTGTTGCTTCATGTTTAAGAATCCTGATGGTGTGGTTTAATGCTGTAGCTGAAAGCTAAAATGTGGAGTTCTGTGAGGGAACAACTGAATCCAAAGAATCATACATGAGCACTCAACAGATTGTATTTTTAAAAGTTCCTTTTAAATGTTGTAATTCGTTCCTTCATCCTGTTTTGTCCTATTTTCTTTCTTTTAATATCTCCTTTTATTCCACATGCTGCTCCACCCACACCAATCACACAGGGATGCATCCACAGGATCAGATACTAGGGGGTGCCAGATGCCCCACTGATATCACCACACTGTTAAGATTGTACATTTTTTCAAGGACAATTTCTGGTTCACAACCTTTGCACAATTTTATGATTTTATCAGACGATCATTTACATATCATTTGAGCATCCTTCCAATGAATACACGAACATGAATATTAGTAAAAGGGGTAATTTTCCCCCTCATTTCTCACACACTTTTCAACTGGGTCGTGGTTGATCATTTAGTTCAGGGGTCCCCAACCCTCTTTGCACCACAGACCGGTTTAATATTGACAATATTCTTGTGGACCGGCCAACGGGGGGGGGGGTTCAAGTTCAACAGTGCGTGACAGGGAATGAGGAAAGGTGCAGCTGACTCATATTGCCAAATCATATCATTTCCTCACGACCCAGTAGCACATGCTTTGCAGCCCAATGGTTGGGGACCACTGATTTAGTTCAGTGCTACTCTCCAGTATTACACCCTTGAATCCATTAATAGCCAAAACGTTCTTGAATAGTCCCAATAACTGATTCCCCACAGCCCATTTGGTAAAGAATTCCAAATATTCAACCACCTCTGGGGAAAGAAATATAAGAAATTCCTAGCCCTTCTCTGAATGGTGGACCCCATGTTTTGAGATTGTGATACCTTGCTTCTAGTTTCCAATGCAAGTGAAACATCATCCCTATTTCTACTCAATCCAGTCTTGTAAGAAAAAAGTTGTTAAGTATTTGGTGATAATTGTCTATATCATTACAAAAACAGAAAATAAATTAAGCAGCTACTACATCAGCACCCCTCAATAAACATCTGAAGAAATGACAGGTTTAAAAATACTAATAATAACCTCAAACAACACACTGAGCTCGAGGTCCAGTGACCATTAGTGGATTCGCAAATTTGCTGCTATTATTCTGAACAAAAAGAGTTGTAACCATTTTACATGAAGTATACTAGAATCACACATGGATTAAGAATTACATGCCACTGGCAATTTTTGCGGGGATATTCAACATTTTAATTGCAGAAGTGTAGAGCAGGAGTAGAAGATTCTGGAGGGTGTGTTTCGCAAATTTCTAAACCCCCTAACAAAGTCAGTCATATAGTCATATATTCTGGCAGGATTTCAAACCATGTCCAAGATTCCTCGACCAAGAAAACTTTTTCTAAAGATGTCCTACTTCACTTAATGCATAAAGTACATTATCAATGTAACACATGAACTAGTTCACATAATAAGCAAAACAAATTCAGATGTAAAATAAAAACATAGACAATGTAGGAGAAAGTTAAAAAGATTATGTCCTTGTATTAAGCTGGTTAGGAAAACAACTTCATGCATTCTAATCTCATTCAATTTCCTTGAGTAATCTAGTGGTTTCCTGCCTAAATTACTTTTAAAAGCAGAACTCCTAGTAAAATTTCCAAATAGTCAAGATATTCAGTCAGCATTTGACAAATATGGACTGAAAGATACGGCTGACCAAATGAAAAATGGAAGATAGAAATAAAAAGTAAAAATTAAGAATAAATTAATATTACTTGCCCAAATAAGAGGTGAGTAAATATTTCAAATGTGGTTTTTCCTCAGAATTAAAACTACAAAATGAACAAACATTTTGGTAATTATCTGTTAAAAGACAGATACCAGCACCACAGATAGGACATTAACGGCTGAATGACTTGCAACCTACTTAACTGAAAGCAGGAACTTGTTGGGCCGTTCCTTTTCCAATCACATTTTGGTCGATGACAACATCAATCTTTTAGCCCACAAACCGTTACTTACCTCTTACATCCAATTTCCCAGCAAACTGGTCACCTCTTTCACATTCATCACCTCATTAGAAAATATAAGAACAATCTTGTATACTAATCTTTTTTTAAAAAATAAAAGTCTTTTCATATCAGTGAATTCATTAACTCCAAACCAAAGAGTATTTTAATCCAAGTTGCATGCAACTACTCTTCTACGCCTAGATTTGCTATAAATCACATTGTTGGTTCACCAGTCACTTCTGGGATAGCTAAGTTCCAATTGTTCCCTTTTAAGCATCATTACGTTTTACTAATCTTCATCCATTTATTGCAGCATCCTCAATGGCCGTGCTAAAGTATACGGTAATATAGTAGTAGATTTGATCCAGGACTCCACTTTTTCTCCACATACACCATAATATTGCCCCAGATGGCATACCTTGTTCTTCCTTAGAACGTCGATTGCGCATCTTTCTTAAAGACAAATATTTCCAAACTTTGCTTTATGCCATTTTCGGTACAGAATTGTATTGGAGAATGATATAATTGTTGTTCTGGATACAATGTAGCATTAAAAAAACAATAAGATAAAGAACACAATAAATATACATATATATGACAGCTTATATAGATAGACAGTGTATGTATTATCTATAAAGTGATGCTAGGCACTCGAGTGTCTGTACATAAGCTGACCGACAGGAAAGAACATAAGATATAGAAGTAGAATTAGGCCATTTGGCCCATAGAGTCTTGCTGAGCCATTTCAACATGGTGGATCCAATTTTCCTCTCAAAAATGACAAAGTAGTGGTGGTGGAGGGTGTGGAGAGGTGGGTTAGTGGGCAGAGGTTTTCATCAGGCTTACTGCTTGGGGAAAGTAACTATTTTTGAGCCTGGTGGTCCTGGCATGGTTGCTATGCAGCCTCCTCCCTGATGGGAGTGGGACAAACAGTTCATGGGCAGGGAGGGTGGGATCCTTCATGATGTTACTGGCCCTTTTCTAGCACCTTTCTGAACACATGTCCTTGATGGCGACTAGGCTGGTGTCAGTGATGCCTGCAGAGCCTTTCTGATCGCAGCAGTGCAGTTTCCATATCATGCAGTGATGCAGCATATTAGGATGCGCTCTATTGATGAAGGACATGAGTACAGATGTACAAATGTACATGGTCCAGCTCTCTTCGGTCTCCTCAAACAGTAAAGGCATTGGCGAGCTTTCCTGATTGTGTACGATTTTTCTGGGGCCATGAGAGGCTATGTGTGACGTGCACTCCCAAGAGTTTGAAACTGCCTGCAGTTTCCACTGCTGTGCTGCCGATATACAGAGAGGTTAGAGCCATTGGGCAATTTTTTTTTTTTGTTCTGAAGATGTAGAATTCTTTGGTATAGGCGTTACCGGGAAAAGTCAACACTGTTTTTCCTTGCATAGTCAGTAATGCCCTTGACGCCCAGCCACAGACGGAGATCTTTTCCTAGATCCTTGGCTTTTTGTAATATCATTAATGCTTTGTTCCAACTGTACACTAACCAATTTCTTGAACCCTTTGTTAATAATATCAACAACGTTGATTCCACTTCTTACATATCTCTTAAATTCCTGCATGTTCCGTGTATTTTAGTCATCTCTTACTTTCCACTCCTCAATTTGCCAACTTCCAATCTGTGGGTTCACATAGGTACATGCTAATATTCTAAAGACACTCAGAACCATCTGCATTTAGCTTCTGTGCATTTTAAGCCTGATCTCTGGAGTCTATGCCTTGCTCAATAGGCAACATGTCAGCTCTAATGATCCCAAAGTCTGCACTAGCAAGAGCTTTTGCCTTTGGCAGGTTCAACCCCGCATTAGACAGGATTGTAAGTGTTTAGTTCCCTTTCTTTGCTGGCATCAAATGCAACTGTGTCTCATGGGCAACCCTGCTCTCCATCCCATCAGACATTTCCTTTGTTCTCCTTGCCACTCTCCATCTTCCACAATCACCTTTATCAATTCGCATAAAGGAATTTTAACCTAAAACATTTAAAAGATTCCCTCTCCACAAATGAGCATCTGTAGTTTTTAATTTCAGATTTCCACAATCTGCAGCCTTTTTTGCTTTCCATCCATGTCAGATAGATCTGGAAAATAGAGACCAAGTAAAACAGATAGTCCGGTCCTCCAGGTTGGGCGATTTAAGCATGCCTCATTAAAACAAAATATGCTATGCAGGGACAGAGACGTTAATTGTGCTGTGGAAAATGGCCTTCTGGAGTCGTCATTTATACAACTGTTAGTGGCGAAAGTTGAAAGGAAGCTCCAGGAACAAAGGCTGAAGTGCTTAGAATTAAATTTTAAAAAACACAACTGGCTTTGAGAATGCACAGAACAAGAAATCTAACAACACACACAAAAGGAACTCAGCACGTCAGGCAGCATACATGGAAGGAAATGAATAGTCGACATTTGGGATCAATATCCTTCATTAGGACTGGAAAGAAAGAGGGCAGAAGACAAAATAAAAAGGGGGGTGGGGAAGAACACAAGCTGGTGGCTGGTAAATAAATCCAGGTAAGAGGGAGAAGATGGGTATTTAGTGGGAAAGGGGGGTGGAGGGGGGAGTGAGGAATGATGTGAGAAGCTGGAAAGTAATGTGTGGAAGAGACAAAGGGCTAATGAAGGTGAAATCTGATAGGACAGGACAGTAGGCGATGGAATATAGTGAAGGAAATGGGAGACCAGAGGGAGCAGGTTGTGATGATGGGAATGGGGGAAAGAGAAGGGGTAATGGGGCCAGTGAGATAAAGGAAAACAATGGACAGGGGAAATGAGATATTGGTCTTCGGAAGTTAGAGAAATCAACATTGATTCTGTGGCAACCAATATGGAATGAGATGTTGTTCACCTAACCTGCGCTTCACCTCAAGTTGGCAGTAGTCAAGTCAATGGACAGAGATGTCAGTGTGGGAATGGGAAGAGGAATTAAAATAGCTGGCCACCGGGGGATCCTGGCAGTTACAGCAGACAGAGTGAAAGTGCTTGATGAAGTGATTCTCCAATCTCCATCATGTCTCACTGATATAGTGGAGCGCACACTGGGAACACTGGATGGAATAAATGACACTGAAGGATTCACATGTAAAGTGCTGCCTTACTTGGAAGGGCTGTTTAGGGCCTTGAAGGGTGGTGAGGGAGGAGAGGTTGGGGCAGGTATAATATTTGGGATGGTTGGATGGTTAAGTACCTCAAGGAGCAAAAATCCATGAGGAGCAATCCCTGTAGAGAGTGGAGAAGGTAGGTGTAGATGTGTTCGGAGGTGGGATCTCATTGGAGATGGCGGAAACTGCAGGGAATATGTTAGATGTGGAGACTCATGTATTGGTGAGGACAAGAGGAACCTTATTCCTCAAGTGTAACTCAGGTTACAGAGAGGTGACATACTTCAGCTTATACAACTGAAGTGTCAGTGGCAGCCCATAAATAGGATGCTTGAAGACAAAGAGAAATAAAGCTGTTGTCCAAATTCAAAATGGTGAAGAGTAGCAGAAGCCTAGTTGACGATGCACAACTGGGAAAACCAACTAAAAGCTTTCCAGGAACAGAAAACGATGCAAGAATTTTGTTACTGTTGATGCACTGCTTCTCATACCACAGTCTCGGAGCCCAAACACTCCCCCTTTACAGCAACAAGTTAACACGTTTTCTCTGCAACTGCCATACTCCATTTTCTGCTCATGATGTAGTCCCCTTAATGAAGGAGATACAGGTAAATAAAGCAAATTGCTGAATATTTTTAATGAATGTAGTTGTTCTGACTGTGAATACAATTCCTACTTCAGCATGTGCATCTAGATTGCTTCACTTTTCCAACCTGGCTCAAAACTCAGCTTCAGGAACAGCACTTTGACTTTCTCCTGATCACACTGTTTGTCCTGGGCTGTTCTGCTCACTTCATTAATTTATTTTTAGCGGAAGCTGCTATGATTTGGCCTGATCTGACATGGAAGGATTGAGCTTAAGGGTATGGATCTTTCACAAGAACCAAGTTCTGCCGCTGAGTTTTCTGTTGGAAGCTTCTCTGCCAGGGCATTGGCCTCTATTTAGAAAGCATTAGTAGACCAGCTGTACATCTCTCAATTTCTATTTCAGGTCTCCTGCTGATTTGTGGATTTTTCATTTCAAAAACAACCATTTTCCTGCACCCTTGCTAACACGGACCTTTCCCATGCATTTTCATTTCATTCCAGATACACTCTAAATTTTTTTTGTTGCACTGACATAATTCATCAGGATAGTGTTTCCTGTCAGGTCAATGAACCCATTAATTTGCTCTCCATGATTACACCATCTATTGTTGGTCTCTCCTCTCAATTTAACCAAATTAATGCAAACAATTCAGATGAAGTATTAACCTCTTTTTGTCCCCGTTGCAAGTGCTGCCACAGATTTCCAGAAATGTTCATGCTCATTTTAGAAATCTGCATTTGCAGTGTTGTTTCAAATAGCAATTAGAGCAACAGACAGGCACAGCAGAATCAAAACATTAATTCAACAACTATGAAGTCACAAGTGCAATTTACAACAGTCAAGTGACCCAAAGGTGGGCAAGATGCCACTTAAGTTTAAACAAAAATTAAAACTGCATTGTGGTGAAGAACAATCACTTAATGTTCACAGTCTCCAAAAATGAATGTTCACTTACAGTGCCTTGGCTAAAAGTATTCAGCTCCCAACCTTTTTATTCACATAAGTGAATATTCCAACCAGGGATTTTCATAAATTTAACTGAGAATTTTTACTTGTGAATCACATGCTCCTATTTCACAGTAGATCTCAAAAAGCAGGAAAAATTGTAAAGCCTGAACAACAAAAAATTCAGAAACTGTAATGTCAGTAATTCAAATGTATTTCACCCCCCCGCCCCCCCTTTGCTCAGTACTTACTTGGACCACAGCCCTCAGCTATTACAACCAGTAGTCTTTATGGCTAGTCTCTATTAGCTTTGCACAATATGATGGAGTAAGATTTGCCCACTCCTCTTTGCAAAACCACTCAGGCTGTGCCAGGTTAATCAGGGAGCGGCAGCGGATAGCAATCTTGAGGTGTTCGATTGGGTTACGGTCAGGACTCTGAATAAGCCACTCAAGGACATCAATTTTCTTCATTTGAAACCCTCTCCATGGTTGCTCTGCCATTGTACTTTGCATTATTGTTCTGCCCAAAAGACGAACTTCCTCCTCAGTTTAAGCTTTCGGCCTGAGACTAGCAGGTTTTATCTAGAATCTCTCTGTATTTAACAGCATTTATCTTCCTATCAATCCTGACTAGATTTCCAATCCCTGCTACTGAAAAGCATCCCCATGAAAAGAGGATGCTGTCCAAGTTGCATGCCATCTTAGACAATGTCTCCCATCCACTACATAATGTACTGGTTGGGCACAGGAATACATTCAGCCAGAGACTCATTCCACCAAGATGCAACACAGAGCATCATAGGAAGTCATTCCTGCCTGTGGCCATCAAGCTTCACAACTCCTCCCTTGGAGGGTCAGGCACCCTGAGCCAATAGGCTGGTCCTGGACTTTATTTCATAATTTTCTGGCATAATTTACATATTACTATTTAACTATTTACGGTTTTATTACTATTTAATTATTTATGGTGTAACTGTAAAGAAAACCAATTTCCCCCAGGATCAATAAAGTATGACTATGACATGATGCTACCTCCACTATACAGAAGGGATGTCGTTACCTGGCTGATGCACAGTATTAGATTTACACCACATGTACTGTTTAGTGTTAAGGCCAAAAAGTTCCACTTTAGTCTCATCTAACCACATGACCTTCTTCCACATCTCTACAGTATCTTCTAAGTGATGCTTTGTAAAGTCTTTACAGGCAAAGATGTGCATTTTTTTAGCCAGGGCTTCTTCCTTGCCACTCTTCCATAAGTACCCTTTTTGTGCAAGGCCTTAGAGAATATGGAGCCATGAACTTCATCTCTAGTTGCAGCCACTGACATCTGCAGCTCATATTGACCTGGTGACACTCTTACAAGTGCCATTCTTCTCCAGTGACCAAGTTTAGAGGCACGGCATGACATAAGCAGCATGGCTGTTGTTTCACTTGTTTTCCACTTTTTGTTGCAGCTACATAGGACCCCGGTCAGGCCCCACTTGGAGAACTGTGCTCAGTTCTGGTCACCTCACTACAGGAAGGATGTGGAAACTATAGAAAGGGTGCAGAGGAGATTTACAAGGATGCTGCCTGGATTGGGGAGCATGCCTTATGAGAATAGGTTGAGTGAACTCGGCCTTTTCTCCTTGGAATGACGGAGGATGAGAGGTGACCTGATAGAGGTGTATAAGATGATGAGAGGCATTGATCGTGTGTACAGTCAGAGGCTTTTTCCCAGGGCTGAAATGGCTAACATGAGAGGGCACAGTTTTAAGATGTTTGGAAATAGGTACAGAGGAGATGACACGGGTAAGTTGTTGTTGTCTTTTTTTAAAACGCAGAGAGTGGTGACTGCGTCGAATGGGCTGCCAGCAACGGTGGTGGAGGCGGATACAATAGCGTCTTTTAAGAGATTCCCGGATAGGTACATGGAGCTTCAAAAAATAGAGGGCTATGGGTAACCCTAGATAATTTCTAAAGTACATGCTTGGCACAACATTGTGGACAGAAGGGCCTGCATTGTGCTGCAGGTTTTCTATGTTTCCGTGATGGACTGCACTGAGCTCTGAAGTACGTTCAGTGCCTTTGAAATGGTCTTACACCCTTCCCCAGATATGTGTTTCGCTATTACCATTTCCCTGACTTGTCTTCAATGCTCTTTTGTCTTCACTTTGGTTTAGTCTGTTGAAAATCTACCATATAGCTGGACCTTACAGAGAGAGGGGGTATTTATTCTTATGAATTCATTGAAAACTGGTAACCAATCCTCCAATTTTCTACATCAACAAATCAGATAAGTTGGTTAGGTAATACTGTATATTGCACCTGAGAAAAGTGAGCATAGTAATTACAAAGGGGATGAATACTTTTTCAGCCTCACAATTTTGGTTTATAATCTTTTGTTATTTTTTGACAGGTATTGGAGATTTTCTTTTGATTTGACATGATGCACAAGGTTTTGGGATTAACACAAAAAATCTTACTTCAATATATTTTTAACTTAGAAACTGAGACAGTAAAATGTGAAAATGGTTGTGGAGACTGAATAATTTTTCAAGGCACTCATCTAAAATTGAGACTGCAGTCCAAGAGTTACTGGCTTCAGAAATTGTATGCTTCTGCATGAATGACAGCAGTTGAAAAAAGTGCATTGTATGTTGCTGATGTAGTAGCACAGGCAACTGCCTGTAAGTGTTCTCATTTCAAAGCAATGATCTTTAAGTATTATAATGAGTAGGTATAATGGTATCTTACAATGATTATATCTTGTGAAAGGTGGGATTCAGACAGCTAAATTCCATGAAGCATGACACAAAAGACAATGAAGAGTAACTGAAACTGACCAAAAAGCAAACTCTTGGCCTTACGGTAAGAGATTAGATCTTTTTATTTTGAAAGCTCTAGTTAAGGACAAGATCCAACATAATCCGATCCACGCTGAATTTCCAACCCTCTCGAGCACTCTTTCCCTGATGGTATGGCAATACATTTTCAGCCATGGTGTGTATAGAGAATGGTTACAGAAAGACCCTCACTGTTTATTATTGGCTTTTACCGATGGCTCTGGCTTTCTCGCAATATTATCTCAGAGCTCAGGTATAAACTACATATGCCAGTCAGTAGTGATAAAATTAGAGAGATAGCTTAAGGTCTCAAATGGAAGTTAAAAATAAAATAGGAACTTCAACTGAAATAATTTCAAAACTGGTACAATTTAAAGCTGCCAAGTATATATCGGGGAAAAGGAATAGACTAAAAAACAGAAAGGTAGTTCTGTTATAGGGGAGAAAGCTGAAGAGATCAATTGACAAATGTGAAGGTAAAAGCCTAATTTACTAGTGTCTCCGCCCTGTCACAAACCTTTTGTTCCTTTCTCTTTCCCACTCTTTCTCTGCCTCTGAATTGAGTTTAAGCCTCATTTTTTTCTTCATTTCTGATGATAGGTCAACCTTAAACATCAACTTTGTTTTGTCATTTAATACTTCCAACATGCAGTATATTTTGCTCTTCCAAAAGTCATTGATCCTTTCATCCACAAATACTTTTACCTCACACAATGAACTACATAACCAATTAGGACAACGTATTTTTTTAGGCAAAGATTACTTTGAAGATATTACTGGAGGAAATCCAGACAAACAAAAATTAGAGTTCATTTAGATTTACAGATGTGGTCTTTTGCCAACATTTTGAAAATACAGATCCATTTGCTGAAATGTGATTAGGCAAGTCTTTATATACAGTCTGTGGTTTTACTGCACACTGTAAAAGCATACAGCTGGAATGTGATTATGGAAAATAAATTCATGATTACACGCAATTCTACAATGGAAACTGCTCATAAAGGAAATCAGGTTTAAAGTTTTAATGGTAGCTGATTACATGATAACGTTGTAAACACATACCTATCACTCAATTACAAGATTAACTGTTACCTTTCCTTCCCCCACATATTTGCTGGTAAGGGTTGATGATGTAATTTTTAATTTCTGAGTTGAAACACTACACCTTCAATTTGGCTGTAGTGGTGCACCGAGCAATTCTGAAATACATTCATGACGACTGTTAGCCTGACAGAAGTTCTACACTGAGTAGAGGAAAGAACCATACTGATCAGTAGAAGGCCTTTCAGCCTTAACTTACTCATTGTAGCTTCCTCTCCCATCAATATAAATGGCAATGTAACACACACAAAGTGCTGGAGGAACTCAGCAGGCCAGGCAGCATCTATGGAAAAGAGTATAATCAACGTTTCAGGGCAAGACCATTCATCAGGTGTTAGCCCAAAATGTTGACTGTTTATTCTTTGCCGTAGATGCTGCCTGGCCTGTGGAGTTCCTCCAGCATTTTGTGTATGTTGCTTGGATTTCCAGCATCTGCAGATTTTCTAATGTACAAGTGGCGACTGGGCACCCTATAAATGCCACCTTCAAATGTTACCAGTGGGAATATTGAATAACGCCCTGGTATCATTTGACAGATTTTTCTGTCAGTAGAAGAAACCACTTTGTAATCTGATAGATGTCTAAAGTGCTGGAGCAACACACAGAAACATCTATCTGGAATTGATGGATCACTTTATGTAGCCTCAGAACATACAAATTTAGAAGGCCCAGAAGCTACCAAGACATTGTACAGAATAATTAAAAGTATGCACAACAACAATGGAACAGAAGGGTCCCGGCCCGAAACGTCGACTGTACCTCTTCCTATAGATGCTGCCTGGCCTGCTGCTTCACCAGCACTTTTTATGAGTGTTGAGGGAAAAATGCGTTGGGCAATGTTGCTGAATTTTTCAATTCAGAGAATATAGCTTTATAGATTTCCATTTTGATGCAGTTATTGGTAAGTGATCTGCTCTCAAAACTTTGATCTTGTTTGTACATTTGCTTGCTAATGAATCACCAATATACATACAAGTTCATATAAAGCTGGCAAAACAAAAAATGCTCAAAATCTTCCAATAAATCTTCCTATATTCTTTAAGAAATAAACAAGAATATTGAGTCCTGATGAAGAGTCTGGGCCAGAAACATCGATTGTTTACTCTTTTCCATTGATGTTGCCTGGCCTGCTGAGTTTCTCTGGCACTTTGTGTGCGTTGCTTGCAATCATGCAGCTTTCTGTACTTGGTAGCTGACGGCCAACTTAATTTGGGAAGGATCCCTATGGCATTTTCAGATGTTATCATACAAATTTATCTCTATCCAGCATCCAGATGTGCATAAAGTTTTCCATGAGAAAACGACACATTAATGCTTAAAGATTAAGTGGAAATTGGGTGAAATCCAGCCCTATGACTAATATACACATCATGAGTAGAAAGCCACTTGCCTGTGCTCTCCGCATTTTTAATGTCACATTTGCTTTGAGAATTAGAAATCTGACACTAATACTTACTTGCAGAAGTCTGAAAACAAAAAAAATATATAAATAATAACATGAAAAAATGTTGCCTTTAAAACTATTTTTTTTGGAAACTATACAAAGGCCAAGTGCACTTGATGTACATCCTAATAACTTCTTCTTTTGCTTTTGGAGAGTGATCAACCACATCTTCTTGAGTCAGTAGCCAATGGGCCAATTAAAAACCTGCCCAAGATTTTATAAGCATTACTGAACTCAGAAAAAAATAAGAATATTGTAACTTCAATTTGAAAATCATATCAATTCTGGTATTCAGGCCTGTACCTATCATATATTCAAATCTCCAATGCACTGCAAGGGATTCAATGTCTATATTGACCCATCAACTAATTTGTCTAACTTGACAACAAACAGGAAACACGAACAGGGAAATCTCATCCACAGTCTGACGGAATAAAGCATCATGATGGACAGTGCAGTGGGTAAGGGCCTGGTTTCGCCATCCACAATTGCATCTGGCTGCATGCCTTCTAGTAGGAAGCTCAGGCTTCAATGCCACGATGAACAGCTTCTCTTCTTAACAAACCTTCGCCTTCAATCCCTTACTCCAGACTGCTCCATCCTCAAGTCAATTGAGTGTAGATGTGCGTCATTAAAACCCAGGTCATACTGCTCCTTCCTCCCTCATTCATCAAGTCAAACCACGCACTCCCCAAGCTCTTAATGCATTCCTCTTATTTTCCTTCCACCTGTGTTTATGCTCCCACAATGTTTACCTATCTCTTCAGACTTCAATCCCAATGCGTTGTTGATTACCTAGCTATCTGTACTGATCCCTAATGTTTGCTGACATAAATGGGCACTTCTGCCCAGAAAGTCATCTTTTTTTCAAAGCAGTCTTCAGTTTTACCCTTCCAGCTTTCAAATGACCAAGCAGCTGTCCAATCATCGGCCAACGGTAAGACATTGGCATACCCACCCAAGTAGTAGATTTAGGGCCTGGAGTCATTAATGGTGTTCAATAAGAAAATGATCATGCTCTCAAGTTTAAAGTTGCTGGTGAACGCAGCAGGCCAGGCAGCATCTCTAGGAAGAGGTACAGTCGACGTTTCAGGTCGAGACCCTTAACGTTGACTGTACCTCTTCCTAGAGATGCTGCCTGGCCTGCTGCATTCACCAGCAACTTTTATGTGTATTGCTTGAAATTCTAGCATCTGCAGATTTCCTCGTGCTCTCAACTTTGTTGCCTTTATTGAATGCTGCTTGAGCCATTTAATAAGGGAATCCAAATTCAATACTGCACAGATAGAGTGTGGCAGATTAAGTGATATTTAAAGCTATGGAGCAATTACATGACAAGAGAATTGCGTGAATCATACAAAGGCAGTCTGTGGGGATAACACATTTCAGACTGGTATACTGCATACATACTTTGACAATAAACGTACTTTGAACTTTGAAGACAAGCTTTGGATCTAGTCATGCCTAATCTTCCAGAATTCATCACAGACAATAGTAAAGACAAATACTGTATTCTTTTCTTGCACAGTCAACAACCACATTCTTTGGGGTCAGTTTACCTTTGAACACTCAAGTGACAACCCTGGTAAGAACGGGTTGGGGTTGAGCCTTAGGGGTTACCCCGCAAATAAAATCCTTCATTATGAAGCTGCTTACCGCAGCATCTTGTTACAGAAACCATAAAAACAATCAATATGACAATCTCTACCTATCCTGAATATAATAAATTAATATCTATACTCAAGATATTCAACATTGATCTCCTCCCAATCCAGAATGTTATTGAAAGTCTAGTTTCTACGATCAAGGTCCAGCTTGTTGTCCTAGACACATTGTTCTTAACAGAACATTCAGGGCAAGCTGCTGGCTCGATATCAAAATATCAGTGTGCAGACAAAATGCTTTAAATACCTAACAATGACACTTTAAAACCTCACATTTCTATTTCATTTTAACCAACATCTTCTCTCAGTTATCCCTTTTCAATACCTCATTATTTAATCTATTTCACAATTTTATCCAGAACTAACTTCTGCCTCAGCACTATTAACCTCCCCTTGTTTATTGTTCCCCTTAAATTCCATCAAAAATAAATCAAAGCCAAATATAATGGCTATGTTTTGCCCTAGAGCAGGGGTTCCCAATCTTTTTTATGCCATGGACCAATACCATTAAGCAAGGGGTCCCTGGACCCCAGGATGGGAAGCCTTGCCCTAGAGGCTCAGGTTGAGATCATAGAACAATGAACTAAAGTCTTCAGCTGCAGAAGTCCTGCGCAATGGCATTCTAATGGCAAGATTGGGAATATATTGCGTCGTGGAGTTACACAACATGGACAAGGTGCCATGCTAAACAAATTGCCTTCCAGCGCCACTCCCAATTTGCCTGTGTTTGGCCAATTAATGTGCCTGGATATTTTCATCAGTACACTTCAGCCAATGGAGCTGAGGTGCTGGAATTTGCCAGGAGTGTGTAAGCTGATGAAGGATGACTTATATTCTACATTACAAGAGTCTGGTCTTGTCTTGCTTACCTTCCTTCATGGTTATTTTCCCACTTATTCTGAACCGGAGGCAAAATACTAAACTCACAGAAGATTTTAACCCTGTTGATGAGCTCCAAATCCACATGTCAAATATACATCCAGCTACTTTTGAAAGGCGTAACTAGAAGAGTTAAAAGCACAAGCATAACAAGTCTAGTTCTACAGCATGGTTATGATAAGGAAGTAAAATTTATCCTCATCAATCCTCTCAATCAGGTTCATTTTGTATTATCTAATCACAAACAAGAGAAAATCTGCAAATGCTGGAAATACAAGCAATTCACACAAAATGCTGGAGGAACTCAGCATCGAAGGAAACAAGTACAGTTGACGTTCTGGGCCGAGACCCTTCAGCAGGACTGTACTCTTTTCCATAAATGCTGCGGGCCTGCTGTGTTCTTCCGGCATTGTGTGTGTGTCATTTTGTATTATACAGGTGTCCACAGCTTTCCGAACATTCTCCTTAAGACATTTCGCTTTTATGAAAGACCTACATTAGTACCTGTTTTCGTTAACCGAAAGAGGATTTTCACTTTTATGAAACAAGACACTTGCTTTAAACTTGTATTTACCCCGAGAAAGACCACCATGACCATGAAGCCTTGTGCGGGCAGGTGCGTGCGAATGCGTGTATGTATGCATGCGTGATATGCACTTGCGTGTACGTGTGGATGCGTGATGTGCACATGCGGATGCGTGATGTGCACATGTGTACATGCGGATTTTTTTTGACAAATCGATTTTGGCTCAAACTTCCCGATTCTGTTAAGTGAAACTACACTGTACATACATTATTTCTACTTTATATAGGCTGTGTATTTATCATATCGTTCCTGCTTTTACTATATGTTGGTGTTATTTTAGAATTTATGTGCTATTTGGTAGGTTATTTTTTGGGTCTGGGAACGCTCAAAAAATTTTCCCATATAAATTAATGGTAATTGCTTCTTCGCCTTACGCCATTTCAGCTTACGAACGGTTTTGTAGGAATGCTCTACATTCAGATGGCGGGGGAAACCTGCATTAGCTTCCTAGCTCTGAACTTTAAAAAAAATATGCCTCTGAAATGTGGGCACTATTTGACTTGGATTACCTTGGAAGGCTTTGTGTTAATTGTGCCTTAGCAAGACTAGAGTTGAACGTGGATCCGCCTAAGAAGTGGAGGAAGATTGTGTTGAAAACTAAATCATACATCAGTGAAGCGAATGACAATAAGCCATTGTTTTTAGTCGTAACTAAATTTAATTCAATTACCGTGGCATTTCATTTCTCAGCTTGCCAGTGCCATTTGAACACATGATCTCAAATTTGTTAGTTTAGTATCATAACCCTGAGTTGTTTCTGACTATTTGTTCTAAAATTGAAAATAACCAGTTGGTTATTAGGCAACAGGGTTCATTCATTTCTTCCTAATGCCAAATCATCAGCAATATCCAGTAGTTATATATAAAACTAATAAATACACTTATTCTGGTCACATGGAAAGCAAACCATGAAATCAGATACATTAAAGCCTGCTTTTTTTAAAAAAAATGCACAAATTACAATGTTACCCTTCATTCAACTGCATTACCAATCTCTTCCAAGTGAAATTGCATACCATCAGAAAATGCCCCAGGCACTTTCGTATACAATTCAGTTGCTAGCTTGCAGCAATTTCTGTTTTTATTACTTCTATGTATAATTCAGTTTAATGCAGCAGGTAATTTTCTAGCATCACTTGAATGTCTAACAATGTCACACTTTGCAGCCTAGCATGACCTCTGTTACAGTTGTAAATGAAGCTTCCAGCTGCAACAAATGACCTTCACTGAACACTCAAGTAAAATCCTGCAGAACAGTGTGCAATATCCCACAAGTGAAGAGTCCATACTGTGATACCAATGGTTTGCCCATAATCCAACCTCACTTTTCACTGCTCAAGGTAAAGAAAACATCACAGTACGCTTTAGTAAGTGCCATCGCTGTAATCTTCAAACCCGAGCCACATCATAGCCGCCAACACCTCTCCCCCCAAAAATTCCTTGATCAGTCCATGCTTCACGTTAGCATGAGGACTCTGGCAGAAAAGGGCTCAATTAGGGTAGGTCACAGGATATCGCAATGTATAATTCTTTTTGTAGAATATTCCTAGAAGTTAACATTCAAAGATTCAAAGTATATTATCAAAGCATGTGTGCAGAGTACAACTCAGATTTGTCCTCCCACAAGCAGCCACAATACAAAGAAATGCCATGGAATCCATTCAAAGAAAACATCACATACCCAATATGCGAAAAAAAGAACAAATTGTACAAACTGCAAAAAGAAAGCGAACACCACAAAGAATATCAACATTAAATCAGGAGCCTAGGAGTATTCAGTTGTGTTCAGTTTAGCACTAGTACCAGCAGGCTGCAGAGCCAGTCTTCTTCGAAGCCTACCAGTCCGAATCGATCACCCAGATCAAATCTCTCAAAAAACAGCAAGTAAAGAGCAACCAGAATCCAGAAACACATGAAACTTGAATAGGGTTGCCAACTGTCCCGTATTAGCCGGGACATCCCATACATTGGGCTAAATTGGTTTCTCCCATACAAGGCTGCCCTTGTCCCGTATTTTCCCCGCCAAGGTAGAGCGTTCCTATGAAACCCTTCATGCCGAAATGGCGTAAAGCGAAGAAGCAATTACCATTAATTTATATGGGAAAAACTTTTGAGCGTTCCCAGACCCAAAAAATAACCTACCAAATCATACCAAATAACACACAAAACCTAAAAATACTAACATATAGTAAAAGCAAGAATGATATGATAAATACACAGCCTATATAAAGTAGAAATAACGAATGTACAGTGTAGTTTCACATAACAGAATCGGGAAGATTAAGCCAAATCTGATTTATAGGGAAAAAAAAAATCGGCACGTACACGCATGCGCACGTCATGTATGTGCACATCATGCATGCGCACAAGGCTTCATGGTCATGGTAGTCTTACTCAGGGTAAACACAAGTGTCCCGTATTTGACTGCTACTTTTGTCCCTTATTTGGGAGTGAGAAAATTGGTAACCTCAAACATGAACCTCCAAGTCCCTCAAAAATTAGACCACAGCCATAAGCCTCACCAGTCAATCCCTATAATGTGCATCTCAAGATTTCTGCACTTTCCTCTCACAGCAGCCAATGAGAGAGGAAGGAACAAACACAGGCAGTCAGTGCCGAACATCCGCCCGTCCTCTGCTCTCATCTTCGCTGACTTCAACGTTGCTCAACGCCTCAACTGGAAAAGCAATGGAGCCAATCATGGGCTTGAGAATCGCCTCCAGGCTTCCAGGCCACACAATCCGCTCCCAACCTCACCAAACTCTCTCGGAGATAGCAAAATGCTTGATCACTCAATTGGCCCAAAACCACCCCATCAAAATGTAAACCCAGGTTCCAATTACACACAGGTTAGTGGTAGAATCATATCTGAAAGAAGAAGTAAAAGAAGTAAAATCACCAATAGTCTTTCCTAATCCAATCACGTAGACACCACAGCCAAGAAAGCACACTAATGGCTTTTCTTCCTCAGGAGGCTAAACAAAGTTAGCATATCCCTGTTGGCCCTTAACAATCTTTATTGACGGACCATCAAAAGTACCCTTTCCACATGCATCACAGCTTGGTATGGCAACTGCTCTGCCCGCGTCCGCAAGAAACTGCGGAGAGTTGCGGACACAACTAGGCACATCACGAAAAACCAGCCTCACCTCCATTGCCTCAGTAAAGCAGCCAGCTTAATAAAAATGCCCACCAATGGCAGACATTCTCTTCATTCCCTTCTCCCATTGGACAGAAGATACAAAAGCCTGACACCACATAACACCAACCTTAAGGACAGCTTCTAACCCCGGTAATAAGACTTTTGAAAGTTCCTTAATATGGTAAGTTGGACTGTTGCCCTCAGTCTACCTGGTTATGACCTTGCACTTTATTACCTATGCACTGCATTTTCTCTGTAGCTGTTACACTTTATTCTGCAGTCTTTTATTGTTTCACCCTGTACTACTTCAATGCACGGTGTAATGAATTGACCTGTATGAATAGTATGCAAGACATGTTTTTCACTATACCTCAGCACGTGACAATATTAAACCAGTTCCAATCCCACTTTTTCACATCCACGACAGCCTTCACGCAGCTGACCCATGACATCAATGTCTGATACAATTCAAAGCTCAAAGTAAATCTATTATCAAAGTACAAACATACATATTAAGTCACCATATACAACACTGAGATTTGGGTTCTTGCGGGCATACACTTCCACACGTTCATATAACAATGACATGGCAGCAAGAAGCTCGTCAATTAGTTCTGATAAGCACCACTGAGATACCATGATTCGGTGATCTCCACTACATTGTTTTACTGGTGGCTTGTTTCATGACAGCTTATAGGCAATCTAACTGAGTGATAACACTACATTCAAAGTATCAAAATACATGCCACCATACACAACCCTGAGATACATTTTCTTAAGGGCATACTCAATAAATCCAATAATCATATTAGAAACCATGAAAGACTGAACCCAACAGACTGACAACCAACGTGCAAAAGACAGCAAATTGCACAAATACACAATGAAAGAAAATAAAAAATAAATAGAGAACATGAGGTGAAGAAAGAGAATCCACAGCTTATGGGGCAAGCCAGATTATCCCCTCTGATTCAAAAGACCGATGGTTGAGGAGTAATAACTGTTCCTGAAGCTGGAGGTGTGAGTCCTGAGGCTCCTGTATCTTCTTCCTGATGGCAGCAGCCAGAAGAGGACATGACAAGCGGTGAGGGTCACTGATGATGGATGCTGCTTTCCTGGAACAATGCTCCATGTAGATGTGCTCAGTGGTGGAGAGGGCTGTACCTGTGATAGACTTGGCCATATCCACTATTTTTGTAGGATTTTCTGTTCAAGGGTTTTGGTGTTTCCATACTAGGCTGTGATGCAGCCAGTCAATATACTCTCCACCACACATCTGTAGAAGTTCGTCAAAGTTTGAGATGTCATGCTGAATCTTCGCAAACTCTTGAGGAAGCCGTGGCACCTCCTTGCTTTCTTCATAATTGCGCTTATGTGCTGGGCCAGGACAGGTCCTCCAAAATGATATTAAGGAATTTAAAGCTGCTGACCATCTCCACCTCTGATTCCCAGATGAGGACTGGCTAATGGACCTCTGGTTTCCTCTTGTTGGAGTCAATAATCAGTCTTGCTGACATTGAGTGAGAGGTTGTTGCTGTGGCACCGCTCACCCAGATTTTCAGTATCCCCCCTACGTGCTGATTCTTCTCCACCTTTGATTAAGCCAACAACAGTGGTGTCGCTAGCAAATTTTAAAATAGCATTGGAGCTGTGCTTAGCCACACAGCCAGAAATGTAAACTGAGTAGAGTTGGGGGCTAAGCACAGAGCCTTGCGGTGCATCTTTGCTGATGGAGATTGCGGAGGAATTCTTGCACGGCATGTTCCATGTGCCACGAAGAGATCAACTCCAACTTCCATGGAACATTCCCTAAATATTAGTGCAACTAACATTAGCGTAGGAGTGAAAGACAATTCTCAAATACAGATGGTTTCCCTAAAATTTCAGAGGAAATTATTCTCACAAAAACAGCTGCAAACCATGCTGATAGGAGATACCAAAACACTACTACAGTATCTCATAGCAATAAGTCATTATTATCTACCAGTACAAATAATTAATGCTGCCTGAAGACCCAAGGGACTGCAAAGCTACACTGAATTTCTAATTTGAAGAAAATAAAGGAAATGGTTAAATTTACTACTTTTGTTTTTAGAAGTCAAGAAAGCACATACTACTTAGTTAAATCATCTGCTCAGCTTGGCCTTCAACTGGGAGTTGCAACTAGTAGCAACTTGGAACAAAGGCAAGAGGGAAGAGAATATTATTTCTGAGTAAAACGTGATCTGTTGCCTTTTGGTAGTGAAGAATCCTGTCAGGTTTGCTACAAAGCTTGTCAATGTGACTACTGAATGTCAGTTGTATAACATTTGTAATTACACAAACACACAAATAAATAACAATGCAAGGCAGTTTTGGAACCCTAAACATGCAAAGTACTTATTTACCAGGAGATATCATGTTCCAGTGACTTAATAAACATAAAGTGGCAGAATTTTATGGAAATGTGATGACCAATTAACAAAAAGCATCTTTTTGCATGATTTGCCAGAAGCACTATTTGTATTTCCATAGCAGTGAGGGTATCGGAATAGCAACAGCAGGCCTAGCTATTCAGAACTAAAAGTTTTTAAAGTAACAGAGAAAGAGGTTGGATTGGGAAGGCCAGTGAATTCAATGTCAAATTAGGTGTAGTAACAAGAAAAAGAGGGCAAGAATAACTCAAATTCTAAAATAAAGGGAAAAAAACTCTTGACATTTAAAAGTTCAATGGCTACTTACAATCCAAAAAGATTGAAGCTCCAGTTTAAAATGATTAATTTGCAAATACAAAGATTCGATTAGCATTGCATTGACAATCATCATTAAAAAGGACTATGCCATTAATCATCTGCCTTCACAAGTCTAACATACAATTAAAATGCAAATTCAGCAAGTTCTTAAAAATAAGGTGCCTTTTGATTGATGAAAATCAACCCAGGGATTTGCAGCTCAAACTAGTTCCTGAATTTGCTGTAGAATTTCCATATTATTAACACTGTGCATCCTTAGCGATGGCATTACTACGCTTCAGAAAACATTGTTAAAAATGGCTCTTTTCAAATGAATGAACACACAGGGCCAGAACTTGCCGATGAAATAACAATATTAACAGTGCTCACCGTTATATATCACTTATTATAGGATGACAATTCCATTTGAAAATGATATGCACATTGGATATAAATAATAACAAAAGTACTGTCAGAATTCTGTCGTTCAGCTTCTTAAAAGCAGCAGCTCACCTGAAGGAATATGATGTTTCTACAGCAATTTTAATCAATAACTCTTGCTATAAAGGTGGCGAGTAGCAGAGCAGTTAGTGCAGTGCTTTACAGCACCAGCATTTGGGGTTCAATTCCAACCTACAGCATGGGTTACAGAAATGTTGATTAATTTTGAATGAACAGTAGACTTCTAGTATTTCTATCGCCATCTACATATAAAAGAAAAATTGGGAATAATAGATGATTCATTGCAAAAGTTACGCTTTGCGAAATCTGAAACAATTGACAGATAAGATTATAGTAGAAATATATGGAACACACACAAAATGCTGGTGAAACGCAGCAGGCCAGGGAGCATCTATAGGAAGAAGTACAGTCGATGTTTCAGGTCGAAACTCTTCGTCAGGACTAATGGAAAAAAAAGAGATAGTAAGAGATTTGAGAGTGGGAGGGGGAGAAGGAGACCCAAAATGATAGGAGAAGACCTATCACTGAACACCTACGCTCTGTTCGCCAGAGGAAGCAGGATCTCCCAGTGGCCACACATTTTAATTCCACGTCCCATTCCCATTCTGATATGTCTATCCACGGCCTCCTATACTGTCCAGATGAAGCCATACTCAGGTTGGAGGAACAACATCTTATATTCCGTCTGGGTAGCCTCCAACATGATGGCATGAACACTGACTTCTCTAACTTCCATTCATGCCCCTCCTCCACTTCTTACCCCATCCCTAATTTTTTTTCTTCTTTCTTCTCTCTTTCCCTCTCCCAATAACTCCTTGCCTGTTCTCCATCTTCGTCTGGTGCTCCCCTCCCCCTTTCTTTCTTCCAAGGCCTTCTGTCCTATGATACTCCCCCTTCTCCAGCCTTGTATCCCTTTTGCCAAACAACTTCCCAGCTCTTAGCTTCATCCCTTCCCCTCCTGTCTTCTCCTATCATTTCAGGTCTTCCCTCCCCCTCCCACTTTCAAATCTCTTACTATCTCTTCTTTCAGTTAGTCCTGACGAAGGGTCTCAGCCTGAAACGTCGACTGTACTTCTTCCTATAGATGCCGCCTGGCCTGCTGCGTTCACCAGTATTTTGTGTGTGTTGCTCGAATTTCTAGCATCTGCAAATTTTCTCATGTTTGCTATAGAAATATAAGGTATCAGTTCATCACTGCAAATTTAAAACGCTGTGTATTTATCTGATCTGAAATCATAAAAGTCTTATGCTGAAAGAAGTACATTGAAACTGATTCATATAAACTACACACTTTAAGAAAAATACACAAACTAAATCAACAGTGACAGGAAAATCCAAACAGAAATGGCAGGTTTTCAGTAACCAAATCCATGCACAAATTAAAGCAAGCAGTTACAACATCTGTACTGAGATGCTAACATAATTAAACTAAACAACAAAGACGACCTGTTCTTTAAAGGAAATGCAGGATGAACACAATTAGAAACAGAAGGTAAAAGAATAGCCATAAGGCATCCTCATATTGCATGCTGAACTCAATCACTCCAGTCAAAATTAAAAACAAGAAAATAAAGCATTATAAAGCATTTAATTCAAGCCAGAGAACATTCTTTCTATAGCTCCTCAAGAACTAGTATGATTCCAACAAAGAACCTTGAAGGATCACCATAAAACTCTGTAGGGAAACATCACACTGAAGGATTGGCTTTCAATAATTTGCAGAGTTTAACTGCTATACCTAAAACACTTAACAGAGTTATTAATTACATATTCACACATAATTCATTCATTCTTAAAGACCCTTTTAATTTCACAGAAAGCTATTTCAACTTAGTGAAGGTTTAATATTTTGGTCTTCATTCAGCTTCATTTCTTCCTGTTTCGACGTCTTCTGGCTAAAACATCTGGGCTATGACAATAAAAGAAAAGCTCTTCTGCTGTTTTACAAGTTCATACTTTATACTGAAAATCTTGCAATTTGAAGTTATTAAGTTGCACTTCTGCAGAGTTAAAATTTTTGGTAACATTATGTTAGTTCTACAAAAGAACTTGAGAAATAAAAGGAGTAAATTGGATGCTTGTCCCTGCTCCATTCATTTCCTGCACTTTTCTCATATCTTTCAATTCCTTTATCATCCAAAAGACCCCATAAATACTTTGTATACAATGTGATCACCTCTCATTCTTTTGAGTGTACAATTTCAGTCAGCTAACTTTTTCCCTTGTAAAACAAACCAATCAACCCAATATTTCAGATGTAGAGTAATTTCATAAGAACTCCATGTTATTGGTGGAAGAGGACCAAATCTTATAATGAGGACAACAATTGCCTGATGAACCTCCATGTTAATTTTCTCTAGCACGAGGACTTCAAGTCCCTTTGAAAATCAACTTCTTTCAATCTCACACCATTTTAAAAAATACTCCATCTTTCCATTTCTTCTACCAAAGTGGAGGACATCACATTTTCCACATATTCTATTTGTCCTATTCCTGGCCATTCATTTGTTCTATCTATATACTCTATGAAGTCTCTTTGCATCCTCAATTTCAGCTACAGTAAAACTCTAGTAGTCTGCCATGCTACAGACTTCAATGTGCTAGCCTTGCAGATTTTCTGGACTATTGGATGTTATCTAATCAATACACCAACATACTTTTAACTCATTTTTATAAGATGTTACATGGTACCATTTTAGTGAACTAGATAAGTTCCAGGAAAGCATAAACAAGAAAGTATATCGCAAAGGAGCACATACACAGATTTGCAAATAATCAGGGAGTGGATTATTGGAGTTCTACTGTACTTTTTTTTAGTTCTATACATTTAAAATAGACATTTTCAATAAGTTAAATATTAAAGTTTACAGGTTAATACCAAGTATTTTATTATCTTGTTACTATATAAAGCCATGGGATTGATCCAATTTGTAACAGAATATTATAAACTACATTAAAGGTGTTGTGTAAAAAAATTCCAGTCAGTTGGCTGATTCAGATCAATCAGAACAACACGAGGCATTTGACATTTTGTATCTAAAAGCTATGCATCTATAAATTCTAGGATCATTTCCTCTCCCCTGCTAATTTTTCTTGCTGCTACATTCAAGTTGCATACATATTTTAATAAAACTCTCATTTTCACCAAAAACACTAAAATTATGTCCAATCCATTTCTTCAAATGCTTTCAGAAGCTTTAGCCATCGAATACAGTGGTCTGCAAGAAGAAGAAGAAGAAGAAGAATAGCCCTTAACTCAGCAGTGGAGTTAATCATCTCGGCAGTGGGGCACCATCTTTTGATGGTGTTTCCGTAGCAAGCTATTCTTGTTTTTACGAGGCCAAGTAAAAACTCAACGCTCAACCTAACTTGGATTCAAACTCGGGAACCCTTGCTCTGGAGTCCGGCGCTGATATTATTGTGCCACCAAGCGGGACAGGTATCTGCAAGTCATACAACAATTGGGCCTCCTTCACTTTCTAAAAACTTAGGTTGTTGAAGCGCAACCAAGATCATCAAGTTGAGCATTTCTATCCTGGTTCTAAAATATCATCTTTAGATAAGAATATACTGAGTTTGTTAGGACTAGGATTGGATAAAATTGTCTACTGATGCTCCATCTTATAGGGAGGAAAAGAGAGCATTTTTTTCTTATTACCTTTATGGGAGACCTTGTAAGCTGGTAAAGAAACTAGAGGTGAGCAAAGATATTCAGAGGCACCAGTGCCAAGTCTGCAAACCTCCGTGCTCCCTCCCCTTGGCCCGGCAGTGGTCTTCAAATGTGGATCTAAAATATATCGGGAGTTTGCATCATTTGGAGGAAGAAACTGCAAGGAGGCTGCTTATACCAGTTCAAAAAAATGTTTCTAATCATCACTTATGTGATAAACCTGTAGGGGTCTATTTGAGTGCCTCTAGACATGTTCAACTCATGGTAATCATCACAATTAGCCCCAAAAGTGTGGGCCAAAACTAGACTTTCAAACAGATCTGTTTTATCAGCATAGCACCCACTTAGCACCTGCATTTACCCATTTGCCAAAATAATTGACATTTCAAGTGAATTCTGATAGAGCAAATCTGACTGCAAATGCATGCAATACAAATTATAGTGAACTACCTGTCACTCCAAAAAAAAAGCAAAATAAAAATTACAATGACACTAAATCATTTAGACTTTTTGTTTCTTATTCTGCTCTTGGCCCATGTTCTCCTCCAACTCGCTTTCTTCCCCGCGCCCCCCCCACCCCCCCACCATTTCCACCTCCATTTATTAACAGTGGCAAAGAATTGCCTGATGTCCCAGACTCTCAAGTTATTCTCTGGACAAATTTGCGAAGCTATTGATGAAACCAGATTCATAATTTCCCTCAATCCCTTGAAGATTGTCTCGAGTCATTTCTGTAGTTGACCAACAAAATAGGTGTTATTGTAATGAATAGAGTGGGGACATTGCTGAAATCATTGTACAAAAATTTAGATGGAAAAAAAGATGGTTTACACTGTAAACTCCACTTCTCACAAAGAATCTCACAAAACAAAATTTCAGGAGACTGGTACTGTACTGAGAAAGTATACTGGGGAAAATTCTGAAATTCCCAACAGAGTTGGGAAAAAAAATTACAATTCTGTTGAATCTTTTCCAGAACATAGAATACTGCAAGCAGAAATAGAAATTTTCAAGTTGGTCATTCAGTTGAGACTTTGGTGCACATATCTTTAATGAAATCCAAGATGAGAACCAAATAATTTTTAGATTCCCAATTCACAGATTTTAAAATACCAACCAGGGCTATATTTTGTCTATTTTTTAATTTTAAGTATTAAGTACATCTGTAGTATGTGCTGAGGAATATCAAGAGTGAAGCAACAAAGCATTTTACAGCTCGATGGCTGCAATAACAAGGGCATGTATTAAATAGCAGATTATATTTAAAAGGAATAAGTTACCCCTCTTGAAAAATTGGAAGTTGCTAGCACTTTAAATAGGAAAAGCTGAATAAACTAAGTCTTGGTTTAGCTTGAATATAGCACTGCTGTCTCTGAGAAAGAAGGCAGTGTTCAAGCTCTAATCAGCAGCTTGAGTAGTCTAACACAAAGGGGCTTTAATATCAGACATCCCACCTCTCCTGGAAGTCCCGGGAGTCTCCGGCATATTGATAGCAACTCCCTGATGCCCACAAATTATATACAATATACCAGAAATTGATTTTTTGAGAGCGAGCAAGCACAAGAGAGAGCACATGCCATGGCAGTGTTCCAAAAAAATAAAATATAAAACATACTTCACCCCAGACTACACTAAAGTGTACCCCTGCCTAATTGGGGTAAAAAATAATGACAGTGTTGGTCGCTACACTGTTTGCAACAGCAACTTTTCTATTGCCCATGGTGGGTTAAGACTGTAAAAGACATATTGAGGTGAGTTTAACAGGTGTCATTCGTTTATTAGCATAGCTAACATTATTTAAACTAGCTGGCTAGCTGCTAAGGAGCTACTCTATTGCAGACATCCCACCTCTCCCGGAAGTTCCAAGAATCTCCCGCAAATTGATGGTGCTACCTCCCTGAAATGAGTTTTTGCAGGGTGGGATGTCTGTAATATGATCATAAAAATCATCTTTCTGTTAAAATGTTAAATCAAGGTCCCATTTTTGAGGTGGTTTTTATAAAGCCTGATGGCAACATCTAAGCCATAGTCTAGGAACTTCCTGAATGTCATCAATATTTTCCTCCATCCCTGTTCATCCAATCAGAATAAATCCTGCCCTCCTAATGAAGATTCAGCCCCATACCACCCCCAGGATGTTTGCTTACCTGATTAACACCTTTGTCCTTGTTCTCAGACTCCAATTATGACTGAATACCACCATCAATCCCCCTTTCCTTCCAGCCTATTAACCTCCGGTAACACCACAAATCCTAATACTTGGCCCCTAATGGGCCTGACCTCTGTTTCACACAGCACCTTCTCTATGACAGAAAAATCACAATTTCCTTTTAATGGTTTAACAGGACCAGGGTTTGCAATTGTGAGCCCATGATCAAACTGCTTACATGTGGGTACCCTGGAAGTTCTACCTTAAAAGTCCAATTTTGAATAAGCTTGCCTCTATCACCACTCTTAGGAGAATCAGAGAAAATACTAAAGAAGAGTACCAAAAATAGGTTCTGCATCACAGCACTTATTTTGCTCAGTCCTCCTCAATTAACCCCAAGACTTTTCATGTGGTTCCTCACCACCAACTGCTACAGTTCAGTGGTTTGTCGTGAGGTCTCTAACGCAGCTTTGTACGAATGCAGTGGGGAAAACAAAAGAAAGAACAAAACTAGAGTACACGGACAAATTAGAATAAAATTCCACAGCCTGTATACACAAGTTTATTAAAAAAAAGACATCAATTTACGTTTTTAACTTGAAAACCACACAAAGACCAAAAAGAATTCACACTCACAAAGACCATGGTGTTTCTATATGTAGGCCCATTAGAGAGCAAATATCTTTCATCTCTGCTCTCCATTTTTTGCTGTATATTAATGAGATTATTCCTAATCTCAGGACAATTTGCTACATTTGTCACTTCCTGCTGGCATGCTGTGGTGAAGCTAATGCTTTATTTCTAATTAAACATTTTACTGTTAAAGAACTTTCCATAATTACAATTAGTTGCTCTACTATTATGGCATCTGGGTTCACTGCATTTGCAAGAACACTGTGCAATCTCACAGGCAGTTTATCCAAAATTCTGTTAAGAATAATAGGTATCACTAACATTAAACTTGCAATAAAACTCCATTACACAACAGGAATTGAAGAAACCAGAATATATAGATCTTTTCTTAAGTTCTGTCTTTGTTTTTAAAAAATGCTAAACTTCTCAATGTTTCTAAGTTTTTCTTACAGGTTAAACTCCATTGGGTCCACAGTTATACAGTAACAGATAAAGTACGATAAATTACATGCAATGCATTCAGAGGAGATGCACACAAAACTCCGCACATTCTCAACAGGATCAAAGAATGGCTGTCTTCTATGCTGTAACCAGCCTTTCTAGTTCATACAGCTTAATGTTAGAGGAATCTGCTTTACTGCACTCCAGCACCCTGCAAATTCCGTACTTTCTGTACTAATCCAGGTCTTTTTTGAGTGTGCCATTGAATCTGCTTCTAGTAATTCCCACAGTAAATTCTAAACACTGATAAATTACTCCATAAAGAACTTTAATTTAAGTCTCTGCCCATAAAGCCCATCTTTTTTCTGAAACTACTTTTTCCAATCTCAGTGAACTGGGCACATACAGCTCCAGACCTCTGTTTTGTATCATTTTTTAAAAAATGCGTCCTGACCTATATAACTTCTAAATTTTTTTAAAATACCAAAATGTGTTACTTCTTCTTTCTCAATATTAAATCTCATCTGCCACCTAACCACACATTCCTCCAACTGGTATAGTTTCTTTAAGTCTTCTCCTGCCCTTGTCACAGTTTGGAGCCAGGTCATGTATACATACTTAAGTGCAAGTCATTAACATTAAACTCAATCATAGTAGGCCTCTATGGAACTCTACTGTGCAATTCATACCAACCACCCCCCAATAAAAAAAACAACCTTTAACTCTCATTTCCTGTATCAGCCAATTTTCTATTCAAGTTGCTATAGCCCCTTTTATTTGTGTGAGCATCCATCTTAATGATAAATTTACTAAGTGGCATTTTAATAATCAACTTTAGAGAGTCCACAAATAGCTCATTAATTACATTTCTTTCATTGACCATCTCTGTTACATGGTCAAAAATCTATGAAGTTAGTCAATTTCCAAAATAGTTCAAGTCCGAGATAGATCTCAAATGAATCTACCTTTGTTCTGATGACAACTGTCTGAATTTTACTGTTGCTGCTAAGACTTTTCCTTGCATCCAGATAACTGGTCTATAATTCAATCCAACAGATTTTTAAAACAGAAAATGCAGCACTAGCCCACTTCCAGCCCTAAAGCACCACCCCTGAAGGTGAAGATATTTGGAGGATTAAAGCCGGATTCTGGGCAATTTTCTATGTTACTTCACTTAGCTGTCAAGAACAAACCCCAGCTGAAAAGGTAGCCTTAACCTTTCTAGTACCTCCACTTTATCATGTTTATCATCCAGAATCTAGACTACATCTTCTCATGCAGCAACTTCAATCCAAATATAGAGGTGGAATAAAATTTCTGTATTGAATCAGGAAATTATTAACAGATTATAAAGCATAGAACAGCACAATACAGAAACAGTCCCTTCAGCTATCCGCCACCACAGCCCCCTCCCCAGTCTGTGCCGAACATGAAGAGAAACTAGCTCATTTCATTTAATTTTTGATCGACACACACAGGGAATGCCTCTATTCCCTGTATGTGTCGATTTGTCTAAATAGTGCTTCTGCATTTACTTCTACTACCTTGCCCAACAGTGAAATCCAGACACCTATGAACACTGTGTATATAAAAAAAAACGTGCCTTCAAACTTTCCCCATCTTACCTCAAACCTATGCTCTCTAGTATTTGACACTTCCATCCTGAGAAAAAGACTGATTATCTAGCCTAGGCCTCTCATAAGTTTATATACTTCAGTCAGATACAGAAACACAAGAGAAAGATTGGTCGAGAACCTCTTCTTGTAATCAAATGCTCCAATTCAAACAACATCCTGGTGAATCTCTTCTCCACCCTCTCCAAAGATCATTACAGCGTGGCAACCAGAACTTGATACAACATGCCAAATGTGGCCTAACAAGAAAATTATGCAGATGCAATACAACTTGTCAACTTTAATACTTAATGCCTCGAGCAATGTAGACAAGCATGTCATCGGCCTTCTTTACCTCTCTGTCACTTTCAGGGAGCTGCAACTTGAACGACAGGATGCCCCCCCCCAGAACACCAAGGCTCCTAAGGAGCCTGTATACTATGACACTTTACCTCCAAAAAAGGTAGCATCCAAAGGCAAGCACTTCTGTAATATTAATTCCTGTGGGCCACTTATCTCGATGGAGAATGTCACAATAACTGAGAGCATATTTTTAATTTAATAAAAACAATCTAATTTAAGGGCACCATGTTAGCAGAGCTGTTAAGATCAACTCCATTACAGCTCGAAGCATTGGAGTTTGGAGTTCAATTCCAATGCCACTGTGATTTTTCGCTCCATGAACATAAGAGTTTCCTCCAGGTGCTCCAGTTTCCTTTCATATTCAAAGATATCCCAGTTAGTAGGTTAATTGGAGAATGTGAATCATCCTGTGCTTTGATTAGGCTAGGATTAAATAGGTGAGTGGCTACACAGTGTGGCTAGCTGTCAAAAGGCCCTGCTCCTGTGCTATACCCTTAAAGAAAATTACAATGAAAAAAGGCAGGTAGCCCAGAGTCAAGTATTCGTAAACTGACTCAGGTAGGTCCAGTATAAGCAAGATACTTATCCGACAGTCTTTGGGCCCCACTATGCACCAGAAGTTCACACCGCTAACCCCTGCCTAACAACTGCAACTGCGCCCCACCACCACCAAAAAAAAGATCTGCTTACACAACCTGAGAACACTGACCCAAAATCCACAATCACTGATCACTGCCCAACCAAGTCACCAAACAAAGTAAAACCACAAGTCACAGGACCAGAATTAGGCCATTCGGCCCATCTAATCAGTGTTAACATGCCATCATGATTAATTTATTATCCCTCTCAATCCCATTCTCCTCCCATCTCCCCTTAACCTTTGGCGCCCTTACTAATCAAGAATATATCAACCTCTTCTTTCAATATACACCCAAGAACTCCATAGCCATCTGTGGCAATAAATACCAGATTCACCACTCCCTGGCTAAAGTAGTTCTTCTTCATCTCCATTCTAAAGGCTGTCCTTCTATTCCAAAATTGTGCCCTCTGGTCCTCGACTCTCACATTATAGGAAACATCCTCTCTATATGCACTCTTTTCAATATTGGATACGTTTCAATGAGATACCCCTTATTCTTCTGAACTCTAGCGAGTACAGGCCTAGAGCCATAAAATGTTCCTCATATGTTAACCCGTTCAGTCCCGAGATCATTCTCGTAACTCCATTCGTCAACCAATCACTAAATGCCAAAAGTCACTCTGCTCTTCCACCCAACAACTGCCTCTGACCCATTTCTTAAAATTCTCCACCGTCCTCCATCCTGAACTTCTCTCTATAACAGCAGCGCTAGTGGAGGAAGGATCTTTGTATACAGAGCCTGTTCAGTACAAATATTGGGCCACCTGTGCTGAGTTTGCTAATCTTGAACACATGAACAAGACCTTTTGTGGGCCAGCCGTGCACTGACTGTAACACCAATCGATTTCTTAATTAGGTTGTTTTTCTATAAAAGAGAGGGAAAAATAAAGTGTTGGAAGCACATAATGCCATGTGAAAGCATAGTAATAGGACTCATTTCGATGTGCTCTTGTAAAGGGTAGACATAGGCCTTTGGCAGAATGGCTTCCTTTGATGCAATGAAATTGGTGGTCTCAGAGAAGCCACACCATGTTCCACTGGTGTAGCAAGGATGCTGAGGGTGGGCTGGACTGAGCTTTACTTTATCCCTAGTTGCAGGCATGCTTGCTTAAGGCAACAAACTTGAGTACCCAAACCAAACGCATGTCCTTTCCCTAATGATATTATTTAACAAAAACAAAGCGAAGGAGAATGACATCACACTGCAGTTAATGAAGTGACTAAGTGCACCAGAGGGAGGCAGACAGAAGATGCCATCAGAAGCAGGAAGTTAATTTTTCTTTCATACTTCTGCGAATATTGTAAAAATTTATTATATCCATTGCAAGAGCATTTCTTGAAAAAAATCTCCCCTGACCTTTCCACTTATTTTCATATATGGAGATAGCTAAATGATACACGTCCATCTAAGTCATCACACTGGAGATAAATGAAAACAAAATTCAGAGATGATAGAAAACCACACATTTCGTTTGAGGTTTGAAATGCATTGCAATTGTCCACTAATTTTGTTAATCTGCACTCGGAAAAGATGTCCACCAGACATCAACTGATGGTGGAACTTATGACTCAGAAGCATTATCTAGCAGTCTGATTCAGAAGTTAACAACATTTAAAAGACCTTTAGAGAGGCCCATAAATAGGCAGGGAATGGTAGGATATAGACTATGTGCAGGCACGTGGGATTAGTTTAAATTGGAATAATGGTGGGTACTGGCATTGTGAACTGAAGGGCCTGTTCTGCTGTCTTCCATATTCTAAATTTTAGACTGATAACCTTAGTGTTGCACTGAGGAAATGCAGCACCATCAGATCTTAAACCATGGTCTTATCCACTCCCTAAAGTGGATCCAAAAGATTCACATAGGATTATTTCAAAGATGCTGAACAACCATAGATGTTTTAATTGACAAAGACAGTGTGTCTCTAGATTTGTCTCTCTGCTTTGCTTCTATTTTTTTTAATGTTTGTTCAATACATCACTGCTAGTACACTCATAATGCAGGCAAAAATTGTCAGAAGGCAAATTAAATAAATCAACATATACTGTACTTGCAGTAAAGAATGTGCCCGCAGGGATCAAATAACAATGCCAATAAAAGGAGGAAAAACAGATCAACAACACTGAAACAGATAACCTGATCAATACAATTTATTTTTGTGTAATCTTCCATATGCAGATTGACCGTCACGTTTCTGATATCACACCAGTGACTGCACTTTCAAAGTACTCCAGTGGCAGTGAGATACTCTGCAGCAACTTGTTCCACAGAGCCAGTTTCACGCTGTGCATTTGTAGTGACAAATGCTGGGATATTAAAGATAATTACACTTATAAAATACTTTGTTTTTAAAAAGCTTTACAGGGAAGGGAGGAAGCAGAAGCCAAAAAATAAGTAAAGTGTTTTAGGCTTTTACAACCAAAAAAAAACACCAAGGCCAATTAGGTCCACTGAGCATAATCCACCATTCAAGATGGCTTATTTTCACTTTCTTGACTATCCCCATATCTCTTGATTCCCTTAATATCTGGCAATTTATCAACCTCGGTTCTAAATGCAATCGACTACGGAGACTCCACAGTCCTCCAAGACATACAATTTCAAACATTCACATTCTGGAGAATGGAGGAACTTCACCTTACTTCAGTCCTAAATAACCCACTTATTTTGAGATGGCAAATCCTGTGCTGGAGTCCGTAGCCAGGAAGAGCATCCTTTTCTGTCTTCTCATGTTTCAACACCAATAAACATTAGTTCTATTTGCCACCTTCTCTTAAGTGATTTTATGATCTGAACGTCCTTAAGGCATCAGGTACAACACCTTCCTCAACTATCCCATTTCAAGTAGCCCATTCCTTTTTAACTTTTTTTTTAAAAATCGGAGTAAAACAATTATCTTAACTAGATAATGGTTGTATGCTTTGGAAATAAAAGAAATAGCTTTCGAAACAGCAACCAGTAAATGGAAAAGGAAAATAGAGAAAACTTCAAACAAGGCACAAGTCAGAGTTTTACTTAGAAAGCATTAAACGTTTGTAGTGATCTATTAGCAAATACTAAATCAATAATGGTTTCCAAATATAGATGGATGACTGCAATTAGTAACAGCTGGATCAATATTACTAAGTTGAAAATCTTTCTTTCAGCCTTGATATGTGTTGTATTCTTTTGCTAATACAATAATAGGAACATTAAGCAAAAGGCAAATCCATTGCAACACACACACACACACAAAACACTGGAGGAACTCAGCAGGTTAGGCGGCTTCCATGAAATGAATAAACAGTCAACGTTTCATGCCGAGAACATTCATCAGGACTGGCAAGGAAGGGGGAAGATGCCAGAATAAAAAGGTGGGAGGGGGAGAAGCAGGACAAGATAAAAGATGATTGGTGTTGCCAGTTGGGTGGGAAAGGTAAAGGGCTAGAAAAGAAGGAATCTGCTAAGAGAGGTTGTTGGTAAAAAGGAAGGAGGGGCACTGGGGGGAGGTGACAGGCAGATGAGGAGAAGAGTAAGAGGTCAGAATGGGGAATAGAAGAGGAGGGAAGGGGGAGGGGAAAATACCAGACAGAGAACTTAATGTTCTTGCCATCAGGTTGGAGACCACCTAGATGAAATATAAGGTGTTGCTCCTCCACCCTAAGAGTGACCTTATCATAGCAGAAGAGGAGGCTATGGACTGGCATGTCAGAACAAGAATGGGGATAGGAATTAAAATGGTTGGCCACCAGGATATTCTGCTTTTTGTAAATGGAGCGGAGGTGCTCAACAAAGCGGTGCACTTTCAATTCTCTTACTAGCTCTTCTTTCAGTTAGTCCTGACGAAGGGTCTCGGCCCGAAACGTCAGCTGTACCTCTTCCTAGAGATGCTGCCTGGCCTGCTGCATTCACCAGCAACTTTTATGTGTGTTGCCCCAATTTATGTCAGGTATCACCAATGTCAGCCGGCTGGTGGCGTAGTGGCATCAACACCGGACTTCGGAGCGAAGGCTCCCAAGTTCGAACCCAGCCGGCTCCCCAGGTATGCTTTCCATCCATGCTGGGTGGAGCATCAAACTAGCAACTCGACCTCGTAAAAAAGAAACTGCCTGCTACAGAAACATCAACAGCGAAAAGTTGATGGCCTATGCTCTCTCGTGAGTTTAAAGGCAATTTCTTTTTTTTTATATAATCACCGATGTAGATGATGCCACACTGGGAGAACAGAATACAATAAGCGACCCCAACAGATTTCCAGCTGAAAAGTTGCCTTACCTGGAAGTCTGGTTGGGGCCCTGAGAGGAGGTGAATGGGCAGGTTTAGCATTTCTGTCATCTGGAGGAATACATGCCAAAAGGAAGATGAGTGGGAAGGGATGAATGGACAAGGGAATTATAGAGGGAGCAATCCCTGCAGAGAGCGCGAGAGTGCGTGTGTGTAACAGTATGTTGAAGGTAAGATCCCATTGCAGATAGCGCAAGTAGTGGACAATGATGTGTTGGATGCGGAGGCTCAAGGGGTGGTAGGACAAGAGGAATTCTATCTCTGGTTAAGGCTGCAGGAAGATGGGGTGACTGCAGATGTCTGGGAAATGGAGGAGATGCGGGTGAGAGCAGCATCAGTGATGGAGGAAAGGAAACCCCACTCTTCGAAGGAGGAGGACATCTCTGACGAACTGGAAAGGAAAGCCTCATCATGGGAACAGATGCAGTGGAGAGGAAAGAAATGGGGAAAAGGGAATACAGTCGGCCCTCATCCGCGAGGGATTGGTTCCAGGACCCCTTGCAGATACCAAAAAACGCGGATACTCAAGTCTGTCCTGTCTCAGTGCGGTGGACCTTAGGACCCAGCGGAACCCTAGACCTTATTTAACCTGTCTCAGTGCAGTGGGCATTAGGACCCGGCGGCGGAGCTCTGAATCCGCAGTGTTTCTGTTCACGAAAATAACCATGATCACAACTTAAAATAAAGTGGAAATAATAAAGTGATCAGAAAGAGGTGAAATGCCATCGGTCATTAGAAAAGCGTTAGGCTACAGTCGGTCAACGATCGGAACAATTTTAAAGGATAAAATGAGAAAGGCCCTGCCTGACTAAAGCTACAATTATTACTAAGCAACGCAGTGGTTTAATTATTGGGTTTTGGGATTTTGGGTTTTTGATCCTCCACATCAACCCGGCACAGATGGAGAGCGTGGTCGGAAGCAGTCTGTCACTGGATCGAACTCAGAAATTTCCGTTTCCGAGCCCAGCGGTGAAACATACTTTTCTCAAGTATTTTATAGGCATAGCAAGGTAAAATATATACTATATACTAAGACAAATGTTTGACTAAGTGACGCTAAAAAATACCGGATGTACCTGTTCCTCCTTACTCAGTAGGAGAACTTCCATTTTTTTCGATCCCGATCCACGATAACCTACGCACATCCTCCCGTATACTTTAAATCATCTCTAGGTTACTTATAATACCTAATACAATGTAAATGCTATGTAAGATAGTTGTTATACTGCATTGTCTAGGGAATAATGACAAGAAAAAAAAAGTCTGTACATGCTCGAACAGCAAGTGCTGGAGAGCACTTCCGGGTTTTCTCGATTCGTGGTTGGTTGAATTCGTGCATGTGGAACTCGCGGATAAGGAGGGCCGACTGTAGCAGCATTTACAGGAGATGGGCTGGGAAGAGGAATAGTCAAGATAGCCATGGGAATTAGTTGGCATATAAAAGAGGTTGATAGAAAGTTTGTCTCCAGAGATGGAGACAGCGAGATCAAGAAAGGGGTGAGAGGTGTCAGAAATAGACCAAGTGAATTCAAGGGCAGGGTGCAAGTTGGAGACAAAGTTGATGAAATTGATGAGGTCAGCATGAGTGCACGAAGCGGCACCAATGCAGTCATCATTGCAACACAGAAAGAGTTGGGAAGCATTACCAAGGAAGGCTTGGAAGGCAAATCCACTGCACTGCAGTGATCATAGTATGGTAGAATTCACCCTGCACTTTGAAAGGAATAAGATAAAGTCAGATATATCAGTATTACTGGGAGCAAAGGGAATTAAAGAGGCATGAGAGAGAAGCTAGCCAGAGTTGATTGGAAGGGACACTAGCAGCAATGATGGCAGAATAGCAATGGCTGGAGTTTCTGGGAACAGCTTAAATCGCACTGGATAAATACGCCACAAAGATGAAGAAGTACTCTAAAGGAGCATGAGGCAACCACAGCTGACAAGGAAATTCAAAGATATCAATAAAGGAAAAGAGGTCATTATGATATAGCAAAAATATTTGGGAAGTTAGAGGATTGTGAAGCTTTTAAAAACCAACAAAAAGTGACTAAAAAAGATATAAAGTGAGAAAAGATAAAACATGAAGGGAAGCGAGCCAATAATATTAAGGAGGACACCAAAAGATTTTTCAGATACATAAAGAGTAAAAGAGAGGTGAGAGTGGATATCAGACGAGAGTGGATATCAGACTGCTGGAACATGACTTTGGATAGGCAGTAATGGGGGACAAAGAAATGGCAGACAACCTTAATAAGCATCTTGTGACACTCTCCATTGTGGGAGACACTACAGTACACCAAAAATCGAAGAGTGTCATGTCACAGAAGTAAGTGTATTTGCTATTAGTAAGGAGAAGGTACCTGGAAAGCTGAAAACACAGAAGGTAGATAAGTCAGCTAGACCAGATGGACTACACCTATGGTTCTATAGGAAGTAGCTGAAAAGATTGTGGATGCATTAGTAACGACCTCTCAAGAATCACTAGAATGGTTCCGGAGGACTGGAAAACTGCAAATATCATTCCACTCTTTAAGAAAGGAGGAGTTAGAAGAAAGGAAATTATACGCCAATTAGTCTGACTTCAGTGATTGGGTAAATATAAGAGTCCGTTATTAAGGATGGTTTCGGGGTACTTGGAGAGACATGATAAAATACACTAAAACAGCATGGTTTTCTTACGGGGAAATCTTCTCTGAGAAATCAGTTGCAATTCTTTGAGGAAGTAACAGGCAGAATAGACAAAAGAAATTTAGTGGATGCTGTTTACTTGAATTTTCAGAAGGCACTTGACCACGTGCTGCTCACGAAGCTGCTTAACAAGACAGGAGCCCATGGTATTACAGGGAAGATACTAACATTGGTGGAAGATTGGCTGACTGGCAGGAGGCAAAACATGGGAAAAAAGATGGCCTTTTCTGGTTGGCTGTCAGTGACTAGTGGTGTTCCATGGGGGTCAGTGTTGGGATCACTTCTCTTCACATTATACTTCAACGATTTGGATGACAGACTTGATGGCTTTGTGGCCAAGTTTGCAGACAATACGAAGGTAGGTAGAGGGGTAGGTAGGTAGTGCTGAGGAAGTAGGGAGTCGGCAGAAGGACATGGGAGAATGGGCAAAGAAGTGGCAGAGGGGATATAGGTCAGTGTATGGGTCATGTACAGTGTAGACTTTTCTAAACAGGAAGGGAACTCAAAAATCAGAGGTGCAAAGGGACTTGGGAGTCCTCCGACAGGATTCCCTGAAGGTTAATTTGCAGGTTGAGTCAATGGTAAGGAAGGCAAATTCAATGTTAGTATTCATTTCGAGAGGACCAGAATATAAAAGCAAGGATTTCACGTTAAGGCTTTATAAGGCATTGGCCAGACCACACTTGCAGTATTATAAGTCATTTGTGCTGCTCAAAATACTCCAAGTGCTGGCATTGGAGAGGTTCCAAAGGAAGTTCACAAGAATGATTCTTGAGAATGAAAGGGTGAATGATTCTTGAGAATGAGAGGGTTAATGTATGAGGAACGTTTCATGGCTCTGCGACTGTACTCACTGGAGTTCAGAAGAATATGGGTGGAAAATCGCATTGAAACCTATTGAAAATTGAAAGACACAGACAGAGTGGATGAGGAAAGGATGCTTCCAATAGTGGGTGAGTCTAGAACAAGAGGGCAAAGCACATTTTACTTAAATTTTTAAAGAATGGAGTGTCCCTGGATGTTGTTTGTAAACAACTTATCTTTGTTCTTACAGTGTCCTGCAGTTACAGAGTGCTCTGTACAATAAAGTGGAAGCATCCAGACACAGCAGAAGATAGGATCTCAAAGTATTTGTCTCCTTCAAATATTTACAGTACTTATCACCTTTAACTTTATATACCTCTTGTAAAGTTGCCAGCTTTGAGAATCTATGGAAGGGGAAATGCTCCTTCGCTGAAATACAGTGTCAATAAGTGGTACATCAGTGTAGGCATGATTTGTAACGCTGTAATTTAACAAAAAAGCCATTGGAGAGGATACATTAACAATTCCTATGGATAATGTCCTTATCTGCTGCCTGTTTCCTTTTTTTTGGCAGACGATTTCTGAATTGGCAGAGACATTTTTCAAAGTACACTCGTAAGAACAAACAGCTGCTGGAAACAAAGAGAATCTTGTTCCAACCCTTCTGAAAGTTCCAGTTTATGCTGCAATCAAACTGAAATTGCTTAGCAAATTGCGGAAGACATCACATCATATGCCATGTAGTCGTTTATAAAGGCATACTGTTGTACAATCCAGATTCATTCACTTCAAGCAGGTTAAGAATAAGTCACATTTACCCAAGTAATCCATGAAATAGTAAAGACATGTAATCTATTTGCTATAAATGTGTATTCTCTCTCATTTAACCCAATTCACATCTTGTGCTTTTCTATCAGAAACCTGCAACTTTTAAGGATGTGAAAATAAAGAAAATGGGATCACTGGCAAACTTAGCTTGGCATCATGAAATTTTCCTTTATTTATGGACACAAAGACTTCACAAAATTATTACCAAAGAAGATTCATTTGCATTACAAAAACAGAATAAATGAGTTAATTAGATTGCTGGTTTAACAGGTTTCCCTGGAAAGAAGTCAGTCTACTGAATAGCTTTTAGTCTCCCCTTCACTTCCATGACTTCAACCTCTGTCATAAAACAAAAGATCAAATTCAGCATCTTGGTTGGAACTCCACACAATCTGAGAAACATACAAGTATCAAGTTTCTTCAAGTTTACTAAAATTGGACTTTGATACCAAATTAAGACTTCAGTTGGACTTTTAATCAATGGGAGAAATAATTACAAGTGAGACCATGGGCTAACTCAAGGGTTATACTTAGGATTTAGATCAAAAGAATAAAATAACTCTCTTAGAAAATAGGGCTGGAATCTTTGTACATTGTAGCTAAGGCTCAATGACTGGAGTATATCTCAAACATCAAATTATAATCAGAGCATTCTGATACTGATCGGTGTAGTTCAGAAATTCACAAGAGATATACAAAATTCCACAGGAGTCAAGGGTCAGTTAAAAAGCCTATTCCAAGGGAAATTAAGACATTAAAAATCCTACTCTTTCAACACATTATGGAGAGCTAGAAAGGAGATTTCAACCAGGTTCTAACATATCCTGAGAATATTCTGGACAATATTATTATGGATCATTGGTTGACTTCACATATTTTAGCAATTCTGTTAGATAACCTAGAAGGTGTAAAGAAGACACTTCAAACTTCAAAGTACAAAGTATGTATCATTATGCAACCTTGAGATTTGTCTCCCTTCAGGAGCCAGAAGACAAAGAAACCAAACAAAACCAATTTTGAAAAATGTCAAACACCCAATGTGCATACAGTGCAAACAGTAAAAGTAAGCAAATAGCATTCAGGACGGAAGTGAGACAGACACGAAGCCAGGCCTCAAATGGAGGCAGCCACAGCCTCAGTTCAGCGCAGAGCTGTGAGCAGTACCAGCCTAACCCTCACCTCAGGTACCAACACCCGCCTTTTCAATCTGGCTCAGCATTTAAATCATCCAAACATCGGCTCATTCCTTGCTCAAGGACGTGGACCCTGCCATTTCGATACGCTCTGGCCTGCAGCCCGCCACCACATTGTGGCCCATACCCAACCTTCCCAATAATTTATCCTGAGCAAATCATCTGAGCTAGGTAAGAAATTCATTGCTTTCATACATTTTTACTCCAAGGAGATATACAAGCATAACCTTCTGCTCCAAGAAATTTGAGGTAATTATTCTTTCTCTCCAGCATCAGTGCTGAAGGTAATTTGTCAATCAAGATATTGCCTCATATTGACAACCTTTACAATTCTGTGAAGAGTTATGAAATTGTTGCTCTTTGATTTATGCCATGTAAATGAATTTAGAAATGCAAACCAAGTTAAAGTATTGTTTAGTTATAGCTGAATAATTTATCCCAATTTATTAGTTTAGTTAGTTTTGTGATTTTATTGCAGACCCTTTCTCTGCCAGTTGTACACATCACTTTAAATGAATTTTATAAATCAGTGTTTGCATCATTAGCATTTTGTAAGGATTCCTTGATCAACAAGTTCTCATCTTAAATTTGTGGTGGTGCGGAGAAGGAATGTAACCTCATGGAATATTCTCCTAAATATGGAAAAACAATTGGCAATTATTGTTCATGTAGATTAAAAATGCCATACTTGTGTATTTCTTTTGGATCACAAAATCATTACACTAAAGGGGATGGTTGTTCAGCTACACCACTCTATTCAACCTGTACCAACTCTGTAATGCATTACAGTCACTCTTCACCACAAACCAACATTTTTTAATCTTCAAATTTACCCAATACTTTTTTTGACAGCCACCATCGAATCTGCATCCATTTCAAATTATAGTAATGCCACTTATCATTTGATAATCACTTTAATTCTGTCACCTCTGGTCCTTGACTCCTCTGCTGCTGAGAAGCTTTTATTTCTATTTCACCTAAACCTATGTAATGTTGTACACCTCTAACACATCCTCTCTTAATCTTCTGCACTCCAAGGAGAACAGCCGGAGATTCCCTCATCTCTCCTTTCAACTAGAATTCCTCATTCCTGTATTAACCCTGTAAATTCTCTGTCAGGTCATCACCTCCATTCTGACATGAAGAGACCAAAATTGGATGTAACCATGGTTGTTTTAATGGTTCAATGTAACCTCCTTGCTCAAGTGTTTAACCATGTTTTCAACCAGTGCTACCATCTTTGAAGACTTATGAACATATGCACTAAGGCTGCATCTCTGCTCCCACTTTAAAAATGACCACTTAGTCCACAATTTCGGTCTCCACATTCTTTGGCTAGATTTATTAATCTAAACTTCTCTGTATTAACTTCATCTGACAGTGCCTGCTCATTCCAAGGCCACTGCTACTCACAGTTAACCATAATTCCAAACTTAGCGTCGCCTGGAAATTTTGAAATTTTACTCTGTAATACCACTGTCAATTCAAAATGGCAGTGCCTCAGAAACAAGCCCCGGAAAATACCACTGTTTACCTCAGTCCAGGTTAATTTAATGTCAATTTTCATTCTCTGCTTTCTGTTCCTCTTATTCAATGGAACTTAATTTTTGCTAACTTACCTTGTATGCAGTTGCTCATCAAACACTTTGCAAAAATACATGCCCAACATAACTACAAGACTTAGCCCGTTAATCTTTTTGGGTACTTCATCATAAAACAAACCAGGTTAATTCGCCTCATACTCATTAAAGATTTCAGCTTTGCCCTCTGACTCCATATATTGATCAATTTTTTAGTTCCTCTTTTTGGACTTACTTGGAAATAAGCCACCTCCTCTTTGAAACCTACACTTCATTCCATTCTGGTCTTGTAGTTATCTTTAGTTACAATTTCCCTCGACCAGATACATGCTCAGACTACTAAACTTGGTCCTCCTACAATGAAGTGCTGAGTAAGATTGCCCCTTCCCATTACTTATCTACACCAATTTTTTAAAACTTTCATTTTAGCCTCCTCACATCCCTGTCACATAATATTCATAATCTCAATTCAGCAGTAGCATCACTCTTGGAACACATGAATTTCATTGTAATGGTTACAAAGCAAGTATGACTCAGCTTATCTATATAAATTATACATTAATAGAACTCACAGATTTAGAAATTATACTAATGTATAATTTATAGTGGAGAAACTGAAAAGCTTGCCCCAATGTTTGCAGAATATTTTGTTTCAAAAATCATGAAATTCTGACATAACTGCAACATCTTAAACAATAACAGGACAGAATTGATCTGGCTTACCAAAAATGCTACAAACACACTAACATTTCTTGAGAAAGAATTGCATGATTATGGGCAAAGTAATAGAGTCTTGGATACGAGAAACAGCAGAAAACAAGCAAATATCAGCAAAATGGAGATGCCCAAAAAGAACATATTATTCCCTGATAAGTTCCTTATTTATGATGGCCTGACAGTATCAGATCATCATACAGCGTCATTGAGATGGTATCTTTATGTGCATTAAAAAGCTTTCATTGTTCAGAGATTCTGAAGCTACTTTTTCCCTAATGCAAGTAGAATGCAAATAAAGAACACAGAAAATGATGTACAACCTTGCACTTAGAAGTTTAGCATAGATAGCTCAGTGTCAGTGTGAAAGGAGGAAACTTGCAGTCCCTGGCTTCCTGAATGATAGGAGGAACCCTGACAACGGTCAAAATATAATTTCTAATCACAAGCATCACAAATTATTACAAAGTACTGACATTAAAGTAATTTACATAAACCATGGCTGGTCAATAAAATTATGCAGTGTGGGTTTAACACCAACATTTCAAACAGTAGAAGGAAATTATGGACCAACAGTTTCATCGATCATGCACTTTTTCCCTCTGTAGGACACAATTAATTGAAACTGATTAAACTTGCATACAGATCAATAATACGGTAATTCAAATGTAAATTTAAGAACCAATGTTTATACCTGTCAAAAGAAAACAAAACCTCGCAATGGAAATGGCACCCAGTCCATCACAAATGTAACGCAAGATTGGATTGTACTTTAAAATATCTGTTAAACAGAAAATGATTGTGATAACAACACACTTCTGTTGCTTATTTTGCAGACAGAAGTCTTCGTCTGCCTCAACAAGGTAGAGCGTGATCCAGTTAAAGCAAAATGAACTAGTGCAAAAGATGGAGGAATTTTAAATATGTCAAATCACTTAGGTGTATGTTTGTTGAATCAATTACGTTCAAATTGCTTGGTTACAAATATCTCAAAACTACATGCAAAGGCTAAAATTTCATCAAAAATGTGCATAAAAATACTTAAGATTATCATTGTCACAATTTTACAAGAACATGGCATAAAGTTAATACAGAAATGCAGTCATCATTAAGACACAAGGTAGCCCACTGTACTGAGTAATATTAATTCCTCAGGTAACTAATTCTCCTTCTTTACATGAGTGTTACTACTTCACTACGGGTTCTAAAGTAAAGCAATAAGCTTAGCCATTCCAAGGCATTACTTGTCAATTTTTAATGGGCTATGTGCAGATGCCCAGAACCTTCACTGAAATTATGACAATTACAATAAATTCTGAGTATCATTTTCTACTAACACAAAATTCAAACATGAGGAATTTTATTTAAAGTATTAGAAAGAAATAAAATAAATTTTGAAGGAGTAATTTGTGAACTAAAAGGGTGATAACAAAGTAGAAGAGCGAAGTAGTTAAATAAGTAATCAAAAATAATTTGGAGAAGGAAAAATAGGATATGGAGCTATAAGGAATCAATTTGACCCTAAAAGGTCTTCTCATTTTGGAAATTTTTGTATTAACTCCCAGATCATTGTATTCTCCCAGTAATCTCCAAATTAAAGTTGCCCATTGAATAAGGATTCATTAGAGCTGCATTTTAAATTCATCGCTAAGCTAACTCACCCTGACAGCAGAGAATAGGGAGTTCACTAGTGAATTATTTATAGGTCTGATATTTCAGTGTTCATTCCACTTCCCCCCCCACGACCAACCCCTCTACCACTATTACCAAAAACCTATCCTCTATTTGTTTGTGGATGAATTTGCATTACAAGAAAAATACATTTCAAAATCATCTTAACTCCAAGTTTTAGTTTGCACTTCCTATTTTAACACCTCTCATTATGGCTTTCTCCTGAAATGAAGAAGAAGAAAGCCCTTAACTCTGAGTGGCGTAATCGGGATGCCTTCATGACTGTGTTTTTTTAGCAGGCTTTCTTATTTTTATGAGGCCGAGTTGCTAGCTCGACACTCAACCCAGCATGGATGGAAGTTGTGCAAGGGAGCCAGCTGGATTCGAACTCGGGAGCCTTCGCTCCGAAGTCCGGCGCTGATGCCACTACACCACCAGCCGGCCTTCTCCTGAAATACTATACCCAATTTTATTACCACTGTCAAATTTACTTCACATTCAATAAATACAAGTCTGATGACCTATTATGAGAAACGTTGACTTATTCAGAGACAAACCGGACACATTAGAATGCTGGACATTTAATGGCATAATCACAAAGCTTCTAGATTCATTTCATTTATTATCCAGGAGATCTTACAGTAAGGTGATCTGAAAGTGATCATAAAACCATTATAAAAGGAATTTTTTAATTATGATAGAAAGACAAAACAAACAGGACTTCGCTCATTCTCAACTGAGTGACACAGGTACCACAATATTACTGTTCTGATCTGATGCCGTCTTCAGAACTATTTTGTATTTACAGAGTTGAAACTTTTAACAGTTATCTGGAAATTAAAATTTTTGTTCTTTGTTTTACTTATGGCAGGTCTATCTTTTGATTTTATAGACATTAAAAACTTTTCTATTTATTTAATTTGTTAATGTAGCGAAAGCAGCATAATAAAACTATTCCAAATTTGTACTACTGAACCAGAGGAAATGGATATTATTATGTCCTCTTATCTGCAATTGCAGTTGACAAAAAAATTTTTTAATTCACTATTGTTGAACATATGATCAAAATTTCATATGACAACATGCTAATGTACTTCGTCTAAGGATAACAGAATGGCAGTAATATTGTAATTTTGGCACAGGCTGTAATTTGTTACAGTGTATTGCAAATTACTGAGGGGTAGCAAGTTTCTAACTAGTAATGAACAGACAAGCCTCACACACTACCAGGACAGCACCCCACCCCAGAGGTGCTGAGCAAGGAAAGGATGGGGATAAGGGGAAGGGAGGAGAGGGTGGTGAAAGGAAGGGTTGTGAAGGAGGTGTGAAGAAAGTACAGAGGGTTTGAGGGAAGAGACAGAGCTCTGCAAGTGTGCTGTTACAGATTGGAAAATTGTGAGGCGAGGTCAAAGAGAAATGTGGCAGTGGGATGTTCTAAGAGTTGTAAGTGGGAGAATGGAGGAGGGGAAGTAGGGGAAATGAGGTGAGGGATGAGGATTGTAGGGATGGAAGGTGGGGAGTTGAAAATTGGATGGAGTTGCTACTGAAAGTGTGACATAAGATTATTTAAGAGAGGATAGTGTAGATCCATAGAGCAAAGCGGTCAAGTTGGATACAAGGTGTGGGCAAAGCTGTTCAAGGAGTACATTGAGGAAAATGCCGTGGTCAAGAGCTGGGACCATGTGGAGGGTGGATTGGTATGGGAGAAAGGAGTGGTAACATTTAGTGTAGCGAATGCACTGTGTAAACTCTAACAGGTTAAAAAGGGCTAGCAGGATGAACATCAGTAGGGTTAGCTATGGATGAAGGCAAGACCAGCCTGACAATGGGGCAGCAGTTGAGAGGTTAGTCTAAGTGTGCCAAGGGGAGAGCCCTGCAGTACTGAGCAGGCCAGTATGAAGGACTGAGCAAGTAAAGGGATTAAGTGGTGGGATTAGGTGGATGTGAATTGTTCAATTTGTAAAGAGAATAGATGACTACCTAGAAGGGATGAGAGTGGTTGCAGATGGACACGTATGGATGGTCTAAAATGGGCAGGTGAGAGTGTGTGGATGAACATAGGTGATTGTGTGTGTGTGTGTGTGTGTGTGTGTGTGTGTGTGTGTGTGTGTGTGTGTGTGTGTGTGTGTGTGAATTCCATGGATGTGGCGGTTGTGAAGTGGTTGTTAGAGATGAGGCAGAATTCTCTCCGTGGATAAGGGGAAGGGAGTGAGATCTTATGTTTGAATGGGTGAAGAAAGATTGGAAGTCATAAGATTAGATCTAGGTCTATTGAAATGTTTGGGTAGGCGCTAGCTAGTTTGGATGAGTGGCATAGATCAGGATGGGTGCGAGAGTGAAGAGGGAGAGATTGAAGCATAGCTGGTTTGGTATGAAAGAAAAGGGAGTGGGAGAGAGCTTTCACTTGGATGGGTAAGGATGGTGGGTGGGTAAAAGCTAGACTTCGGGTGGAAGGCGTGGGTCAGCAGGCATCCCCACGTTGCGCTCACCTCATACGACCAGACGCACTGGGTGCCGCCGAACCTCCGCACGCACCTGCCGATCTCCACGTCCTCGTGGCTGGTGTACATCTGGCGCAAGCACTCGCCCAGGTGCGGCACCATACGACGAAGCACCTCCCGGCTGAAGATCATGCCGGGACCGCCCATGCAGAAGTTCTCGCCGGGCTCGAGGGCGAGCTTGCCTAGTTCCTGGCTAGTGCCCAGGCCAGTCTGCCCCAGGTAGAGCGGCTGGCTGCTGTTCAGCGAGCGCAGTAGCTCCTCCAGCCGGCTGCCCTTGATGTAAACGTCGTCGTCGGCGCGCATGAACCACTCGTAACGCTCCAGGTAAAGATCGTGCATATACTTCAGCATCATGAAGGATTTCTTCTGCGGCGGATACGAGTCGTCCACCCCGGCCAGCGACACCAGCGGGATGGGCACGGGCAGGGGCAACTGGTCGGAGCCCTCGCTGGAAAAGAACTCTACCTTGCCCGGGATGGATGGCACCCAGGTGCGATAGGCGGCCACCGCCCGTGAGTCCAGGTACTTTTTAGCTGTCATCACCCCAACGTAGAGGAAATGCTTGTCGCTCGCCCCTTGCCTTCCCTCCGCCTCCTCCTCCTCGTCCTCCCCCTCCTCTTCAGCCTCCTCTCGCTGCCGCAGTTTGCTGAGCAGCACCGTGTCCTTGTGCCAGCCCAAGCTCCTGCTATTGCTGTTGCTGGCGCCCGCCGCTGCCTCCCTCGCGATCCCGGCTCTGCTCAGCAACGAATGGCAGATATTGGAGATCCTTTTGTTCTTGCCGTTGATCTCCACCACCCTGGGCACGATAAGCCACGAAGCGGCGGTGAAACCCAGCACTAGTCCCAGCACCACGCTCATCCACGGTCTGCGAGACCTTACAGCCATATCCCTGCAGGAGAGGGGTCTCCCACCTGTCCTCTCTCACACATACACACACATACATATACTGGATAGCCAGTAATCTACTCCACCATAGCAAACTGCGGAGTCTTTGTTTAAATGTCCATTTTAAATTCTTTTAAGTAAAGAGAGAAAATTCATATTCCCTTGTAAAAAGAAAGGGTCTTTCCTCTGCCCAGGGCTACCAACTCAACTTAAGTCTGGCTCCTTTTCTTCCAAGTTGTCACAACCTGAAGGAAGTTCTTGGGTTTCACTGCAGGCGGATCCTTTTCCGTTTCTTGGAGAGATTCACGCATTTTGTTTGACTTTTTTTTCTGTGCATTTTTTCCTTTTTAAATATATCATAGAAAACACACAAGGGGGGGAAAGTTGACGGTAAGAAATGAACGCGTTGTCAGGGCTGGCTTCTCAGCAAGTCAACTCCTTGAGTGCAAGAGCACATTTCAAGTATGTGTGGCACTCCCACTCTCTCCCCTCTCTCTCCTCCTCTTCTCCACTCTCCCCGGATCGCCATCTTGTTTACATTTGACGTCAGGGGCAAATAACTTTTTCTTCCTTTTCTCTTCTCCCACTCTCTCTCTCTATTTCTCAGTCTTTCTGCTCCAGCTCCGGCTTTCCTTCATTAACATTAATACCGCCCTCACAAAGCGCAGTCGCTGAGAGGCTGAAGGAAGGAACCGAGGGGTTCCCTCCAGATTGACAGCTCTTTTGACCAGTCGTACCAGGGCTAGGGCACAGGGTTGAAAGTGTTTCGTCGGCTTTGAGTTCGACCAAGCCAATCAATTGAGGAGGAGGGACGGGACATCCGCCCCCTTGAGCTGCGTCTTTGCCTCGGTGGTGTGAAATGCTGGAGGAGGAGGAGCTGAAGCAGAAGCAGACTTTGTTTGACACTGATGGCTTGCGGCTGCTGCTAGACTGAGGCAGAAGAAAGCTTGCCGAGAGGACTCCTGCAATAATCACTGATTGCTGCGAACTACAGATGTGATTTCTTTAATTGAATATCAATAATCCCCTTAATAAAACAAAGAATGGGGAATGCTCCGCCCTACCCAATGCGATTTATTAAAATATTTTACACTGAAAGCCTATTTTTCCCCTCAAGAAGGCTGACCGGAAAACAATAATGACGCCTTAGATTAAGGATACAGATAATTGCGAAATGAAGTGGGCAAGTTGAAACAAAATAACACCGATAAAAGGTGTGTCGAGAGCCAGCACGCTCTCACGAAAGATGTTTGAAATATTATAAATTTTTTTTCGAGTATAGTTTCACTTTATTTTAAATGAGCATTTAAGTTTTATACTCAGTGATGTTTAGCATTATGTTCAAGCATTTGATAAACTGCTGAAATGAATGTATGTTCACGGGCGTTCAGTTTAGCCTTTAGCGAAGTGTAAGTTCTAGAGGAATCACTTTTCCCCGAAAAGTTGTTAGCTAAGCTTTCCCTTGCTGCTTGTGGATTTATTGCAGCAAGATAAAGTGAAACCCCTCTCTGAAGTGAAACAATGGAACAGAGAAATGGCCTACCCTGACTCACCCGGTTCACAGATTTGCAAAGACAATTATAATGTAATTTCCAGAGGTTCAAATTTCCTTGCCCTTTAATCTTATATAGCAGTTTCATCAAAGTTGAAAGCATTTAAAGGATTACAGAGCAAGGAAATCTGATCTAGGATAGAAGGTCTCAGAAGAAATACCCCTCTCTTTATCATTAACGTTACAGACCTTGAAATGAAAACGTGGCATTCCAAGAGTATCAAACATTCTTGAATCTAAAGGTAGCATATGGTGACATATAGATAATTTGATAATAAATTTAATTTAAATTTTGAAACACTGACAAATCAATTTGTACAGGAGATCTCTAAAAGGGATAGCTTCACAGGTATTGAATCACTTCAACTATGGACCAAGTATTGAGAATGAAATTAATATACAAACATTTGTAGAATAGTGTTTGATAGTTGGGTGTAGATCTGATGGGCTAAGGCCTGTTCCTTTGCTTATGATTCTACATTGGATGTGTAGATTTGATCTTTCAACATTTTTAAATTCTGAATCAATCAGTGGACTGAAATGTAGCAAATGCCATAAAGCTTTTCAAGAAAGAAGGACATGGGGAAGGGAAAGAGGATTGTTGATTACTATCATTGTCGGAAGTTGGAACATGGCACTCAGAAAAATTCGTAATGAGGCAGAATCAATACTGTTTATGTAAATTCTGTCAACTCTGGGAGTTATTTAGGGACACACTCGACAAGATAGATAAAAAGCTATCATTTATGTATCTGGCTTCTTAGAAGATATTTAGCATGGCTCCATACTGAAGATTATTTAAAAAAAAGGTTAATGAGGTTAAATAGTGAAAAGAGGCATTCAAGAGACAGATAACAGGAGAAATAAGCCTTTTTTTTAATAGCAGGGTGCCACCAGGATCAATATTGGGCCTTAGATTACTTGCAATCCATATCAATAACAAGCCAAAGGATAGAGATCAATGTTTTTAGTTGCTGACAATACAGTGCTAGATGCAAAATTGAGCTGCCGACCATTTGCCGTAAGATAAGGTGGGTTAGGTGAATGATAAGGAAAAAATGTGTGAAAGTGAGAGATCATTCATTTTGATAGAGCAGTCTATTTGTAAATGGTGAAACACTGGTAAATGTTAATATACAGGGGAGACTTAGTGTGTCATTTTATGAAAAACAGGAAGTTAACTCACAGATATAGTAAGGATGTGGGAAGGCAAATTGACCACTGGGAGGATACAGCATAGACATCCGGATTTTCTGTTGAAACAATATGAAGGTCTAGTAAATCCATGTGAAGAGGTTTGGCCACCTTTGTCCATGGAAGTATATACTCGAGGACATATTTGCTTTGGAGGTAGTAGAACAAACATAAATGGATTAATTCCTGGATTAGAAATTCTCATTTGAGGGGAGATTAACTTGTGGGGTCTAAGAGAGGCGACTTTATTAAAATATTGAACATAATGAGAGACTTTGATAGTGTGGTTACTGAAGATGTGTTTTCTGAAACTGAAGAATTTAGGGCTAGGGCCCAAAACGAGGAATGGTTGTGCGGTGGAGGGGGTGCTAAGGGAGAAGGAAACCATTTAGGAGATTTTTCTCATTCAAAGAATTCTGATTTGTTTTTCTTCTCCATTTCCTAAGGACTCTTAATGCTCAGGTGGTGAGCAGATTCAAAACAGATATATAGATTCTGGGATAGTAGATCAATTGATAGATATAAGGATGGAACAGGGAATATGTGATTGATTATAATTCTGATGTGCATTTATAATAAGTATAATAATAATAAAATGATAATGAATAAACTCAGTTTTACAGCCAGTATTTATTCAGGAAAATGATTAACAAGAATAAAACTTAATACATCTACAATAATGAGTCATTTAATAACAAATGTTCATTGCCTTGCAGACATATGCAGAATTCCCCAGTGATTGTGTACTTAGACTAAGGAAATGCAGAATGAAAAGTGTGGGGATTACCAATAATTTGTGGCAGCATGGACTAGGTTTTTAACCAAATTAATTTTCTAAATCTGTAAAGAAAGCCATTGACCATGAGATACAGTACAGCAGGCTTCATTCATAAATCTCAGATGTAGAGTTAATTATCTTGTAATAAAAAAATGATATTTCTTAAAAGACTACCTATAAATAATTGCTAGACAACATTAGGAATAGCTATTTCCTAAAACTATTTATTGTAAATTCTTGCAACACTCATCAAAGTTGCTGGTGAACGCAGCAGGCCAGGCAGCATCTGTAGGAAGAGGTGCAGTCGACGTTTCAGGCCAAGACCCTTCGTCAGGACCTTCCTTCAGTTAGTCCTGCTGAAGGGTCTCGGCCTGAAACGTCGACTGCACCTCTTCCTACAGATGCTGCCTGGCCTGCTGCGTTCACCAGCAACTTTGATGTGTGTTGCTTGAATTTCCAGCATCTGCAGAATTCCTGTTGTTTATTGTAAATTCTTTGTCTTTTTGGATTCCAGGACATTTGACGCACATAATCTTCCAAACCCAGACAACTAAAAATGTGTGGAAATCCAAGCAACAGACACAAAATGCCGGAGGAACTCCACAGGCTAGGCAGCTTCTGTGGAAAAGAGTACAGTTGATGTTTTGGGCTAAGACCCGTCCTGGCCCAAAACATCAACTGTACTCCTTTCAATAGATGTTATCTAGCTTGCTGAGTTCCTTCAGCATTTTGTGCCTATTGCTTGGATTTCCAGCACCTGAAGATTTTCTCTTGTATGTGCAGAAATAGGCAATGTATCTACCACAGAAGAATGTAAAAGAAGTTACAAGTTATGGAAAGTACCGATGAGAATTATTTTGAGTCAAGGTCTCCAGTTTTTTTTATACTTAATGCATTTTCTGTGTGACTGCATTATTATACTCAAAAATGATCTGAAATCTATCATCTATTCAACTTGTATTCCGGCTGTGTCATGTCACAAATGGACTATTTATATTAGAAGAGACTCTAACTTAGTTGAAGTAATTAAAATAGATCTGTATGAAATTTATAGCTCTGCTATATTGTTGTACATTTTATTATAAAACATGTCAGCTCTAATGAGCATTCACTTAGAACATAACACTTTATCTGCAGTGATAAAGATGTAATGATTATTGAGTTAACTTTGTAAAACCATCCATGTATAACACAAACCTCAAAATCTTCAAGATCATATTTAAAAGCGAAAACTAAGGTTTGGTCTTGTTCTACATAGGCGAGTATTTGATTATCTTACTTTTTCCACTGAACAACTGAACTTAGGTTAATATTATATGCCTACAGAACTCTCCATTTCCTGTCACTACATGGTAAACAATTTTGTGACAGTCATGTGATCAGCTTTACTTCTCTTTCCATTAATTTAATCAGCATATTTCCATGTAAATTCCATCTATGTAGTAATGTATTAGTTAATATTTATCATTTTAAAATTTGCTTTTAAATGCATGTTAAAGTAGAAGCATAAGAATTGGAAAATTCATGAACTAAAACAATATCAGTGCAATTATGAGTGTCTCACATAAAAGAAAGCATTTTAACACCCAAAAGGAGGTTGGTTTGAGACTGGAGGGCAATGGAAGTGTAAAATATCACAAGCTTGAACCCAACATGCCTCGGAAGTGCCTGCATTAAAGCACATGTTCCCGGGAGATGAGCCATTTTTTTTAACTGTTCCTGTGCTACTCTTCACCTCAGGTTCTGTTTTTCTGTTCCCAGCTTAAACAATAACTGTTGGGTTTACTAGGCCTCAGGAAACTCAGCTATTAAAGAGGCAGACAACCCACCTCTCCCGGAAGTTCCGGGAGTCTCCCGCATATTGATAGTGGCTCCCTGATGCCTGGAAATTATATACAATATTCCACAAATCGATTATTTTGAGAAGGAGAGGGAGCATCCTGATTGGTCTCTCTTCGTGCTAAGTAGACCTGTCAGTTTTCTCTGTGGGCGGGCTTTACAGTCGACCTCAAAAATAATAACAGTGTTGCTCGCTGCTCTGTTTGCAACTGTGACATTTCTATTGCCCGTGGTGGGTCAAAATGTAAAAGACATGTTGAGGTAAGTTTAACAGGTGTCATTCGTTCATTAGGGTAGCTAACGTTATTTAAACTAGCTGGCTAGCTGCTAAGGATCTACTCTATTGATGTCCTATGTGATGACGCCAAGCTCCCTGTAGACTTACTTAAAGTTGTAATGGAACAAACATGATAATATAATATAATATATGTACATATTTTAATGTCACATTTTCTGCATATATCCAACTGGGTTTACAGATTAGACAAAATCACTAAACAAAGTATTACGTACACCCTTGGCGGTTGACGGGGGGGGGATATGGGGTTGCGGGGGCTAGGGGTACTACCTCCCTGAAATGAGTTTTTGCAAGGTGGGATGTCTGAAAAAGGATGAAGTCCGCCAACATGGAATGCATAAATTATTTTTCAGAACACCGCTCTTAAGTCAGGAGATAGAGGAGTGAGGTTGACTACGTCTCAAAGAAACCTCCTCAGTGATCTCCCGGTGTCCAGTCACTTCACCCACAATTCAGTGTTCCCCATGTTCTTCCTGAACCTCTTCCCCTCTCCTTTGATCACTCTGTGTTGCCACAATGCTCCGTTCTTCACTCATATCTCTCTTTGGGATCTGCACCAAACCTGATCTCTGCAAGCATTCTGCATTGATGTCCTTCAACCTCCTGCATTCCCTTGCTGTGGCCTCATGCTCCAGGTCTGGCTACTCAACAGTCAGCTGGCTCTTCAACCTGGCTGTTGGCAGCCAAGAACACACATTTCAGAAATGTTAATCAGGTCATGCAACTTAATCCACCAGTACTGGAACGTACTCAGTAACCCTCATCCAAACTGCCCACCCCGCCCGCCTTCTTGTAGATATTGGAGCTGTAGGCCAGGTTTAAGGATTTTTTGTAAGTGTAACTGTATTTAAATTAAACAACAATTTAAGGAAAACTGTCACTGTCAGTTGCTTTGAAGTGGTGAAATGCTCCTCACTGTTACATCAGCTAATTCCCACAAAATACCCACTTTACCTTTTCGCCTCCCCCGTGACATGACATAAACACATGTCACTGCTAATGGAGGAGGCGGTGAGAATGACATTTACAACAACTGGGCCTGTGGCTCATTAAAGCTCATAGGTAGGATTCAAGTTCTAACATGAAAATCATCAGCTGCATCCATTCCACAAATCACAATACAAACCTGATTCTACAGTGAATAGATAAGCCATTCTAATTTCTGTTTCAATGGTCAGTAAAGTATCCATTGTTAAAGAGGTATGATAAGGATAAACGTTTCACTGAATTGCTTATTAAACTTGGTTGTACAGATTTTACTATATTAATGCAAATATACAGCTTATCTTCAGCTCACATCCAGATATATCCTTGTCTGACAAGGATATGACATGTGCAAACACGAGGAATTCTGCAGATGCTGGAAATTCAAGCAACACACATCAAAGTTGCTGGTGAATGCAGCAGGCCAGGCAGCATCTGTAGGAAGAGGTACAGTCGACGTTGCATTGATTTAATTCACACAACCTGTGACCATTCCACAAATGAAGAAATTATTTCCTAAGCTTTCCTTCAAAAAGAAGAAAAGGAAAAGTCATATGCATAAAAATACAATCTGTTAAGTTGCATCGTTATGCTTGTGATAAGTGTGTTATTAATCTATTTTTGTCATTATATCATTTGAGAAAAATGAACTTTTGTCACCTTTCTGTAAAATCTGCCTTTCAGGTGCTTGATTCGGCCTTTACTAATAATAAAAACGGTTCCAAATGTACATGAGTGCTGTAGAATTAGACAGTACAAAACGGGTACAGGAGAGTTTGATAATTTTAAAAAAACATGCTCTAGATGATGTGTGTACTAAGGGCATCCTATGATCCCGGACAACTGAATAAAGGAGCCCAACTGAATGGTAGCATGCATGATGAAATAGCTCACTGAGTTTCATTATGCATCCTTTTTTATTATTTGGTACAAAATATTGTAAAAATCCAACCATGTTTATAGTGATTGAATATGGCAATAGGTATCTGCGGTTGCAGTTTGCATCGTTTTATGAGGTGGAAAATTTCTAGAGAAACAATTGCACCACCTAGTGCTTTAACAAATACTGCACAACTCAGTAGTTAAAAATATTGAATCCATTCTCTTCAGAAGTCTCTGAAAATCATGCTGATTTCTTCAGGATGATAATAATGCTTCCCCAATGTTATTGATATCTGTATTATATTTGGATTGTAGTTGTCACATCCTGTTTCAAAATCCATTGTTAATAAAGTCAAGCTTGTTTTTTTATTCCATTTCAAATGACTTGCAAAAACCTTTGTATTTGCAGATGTACTTGTGCTAAGGCTTCCAAAATGTATTACCGTATTGCATTATCTAGAGGATGGGAGCTTAGGATGTCGGTAGGAAAAGATATGCAATTATTGTTCAAGAATAAAGAAGGTCAGCCAGATGGATGAAGAGAAGTGCACCAAGGATAAATGCATACAAAAGGAAGACACAAGGATATTCCTCATTGAAGAGCCTACTTATGGGATGAGAAATGCCTCAGAATCCCCAACAGACGATCAGTTAACTAACACTGAAGCAAGTTTTAATTCCCAAATAAAGCCTGATTTGGTACAGAAAGACTGTGCTGTTCTTAGGTCACCATGTACAGCTGGTCACGTCCATGCATATGTGCATTTTATACATGGAGGATGTGGAGTGGGAGCAAAAATTTACACTGACCGAAGACTTGTATGCTGTAGACATCTGTTCAAACTTGGGACAATTGTACTCAGTAGACACATCCCTGAGCCTCCAGAAGAAACTCGTGAGCAACTCTAGCTTCTACAAAAGAAAAAAAAAGTCACAGATCAATGCAGATTAATTTGGACTAATTAAGATTTTTTTAAATATGTAGCTTGAATGTCCTCACCTATTCAGAAGCTATTATCCCTTCTCAGGGTACCTTAATAGATAATCACATGGGAATTCCAACTTCCCCTTTACCCTTCTTTCTTATTTGTTCAGTTATTTTACCAATCTCCAATCTTCTTTGAATTCAACACAACACATAGTCTTGAGCAAGAGGAGGAGATTGGTTTGCATTTCCTTTGGTATAGCAGCTCAGAAATTGAATGAACAGTTGCTTAAGATGATTGAAGAATTTTATAGGCCACTTACAGAGAATATAGATCCAGGAAGCATAGCCTTAAAATCAGAGCTAGATAGTTCAGAGGTCATGTCAGAAAGTGCTTCATTATACAAGGGTAGACAAAACCTTACTCTTTTCCCCAAATGTTATTGATCCTGGGGTATTTTAAAAGTTTAAAATCAAACTTGAAAGATTGGTGTTAGGCAGTGGTAATAAGCGGTGCAGATGAGAGGTGAGAAGATGAAAGTTAAGGTAGAGATCTAATTTAAGGACACACTGTCCATGTTTTAGAGTTAAATTGGCATCTTCTGCACTTCCGGGGTATTTCAGGAAGGTGCATCAATTCAATGAAAGCTGACTTACAGTCTACTTCCTGTTCTAATATGTAAAGAATTGTCTTCCTTCCATTTGTTAGTTCCTTAGTCAAGATACTTAATGTAATTCTTGTTAATTTCAAAGAGTTACTTTATATCTGCTGCTACAATTTGACATATCACCAGTCCATAATCTATAGAATAACTGGTAGATTAATACTATTTTAGTATTATTTGCAACATTGATTTTGGTCTCGTACAACAATCCTGAATAAACACTTGTGGTTTCCAGATGAAATCTTGTGACTGCTGAAAGGTATCAACAGCAGAATAATTATTTTACTTGTCAGTAAGAACCAATTCTTGCTATGATTAAAGGCTGCAACCTTGGTATTTTTGTATATTTGTTATATCTTTGATTTATACAATGACTGGGATTTCTAGAAGATTGAAACACTAGTCACAAATATGACTATTAACACACATGGATCTGTTCCAGTGCCTTAGAAGTCAATATTGTCATGATCCTAGACAAATATCTGTAATGCAGTCAAAACAGATTTGAGTTAAAAGAAAACTACACCATCATAAATTGAAAGCAAACTCAGGAGTTGCATAATGGCAAGGCCGGAATTATCGACAAAGGGAATCTTACAGCTAAAATAAAGTTGTTACACGGGGCAAACAATGCAACTGATAGAAAGTATAATCAAGGTCAAGAAGCCGAATTGAACATATGATAAAATTGATTCTTAAATATATTAATGTTTCTGACAATCATGATTAAGTACTACTTAACAGAAGTGCACAGTGACACAATGGAAAACATGAACACATCTTCCCCAATCTGCCAAGTCAAGTTTTGCATGGATCATGACCTAAAAGAAAATTTGCTGATTTTGCTAAACTAAACATGTTAGAAAATTGAAGGCATCCAGAGATTTCCTTCACTAAACTGAGAGAACTCGGGACACAATAATACACATTCAGCACACACATCTATGATTGTGTATATTTAATTAAATGTATAATTCACTTGTGAAAACCCCACCTCTTTCATTTATGGCTTTTGGGGTTACCTTCAAATACAATATTCCTGGTATCCTACGTAGTTCCTGAAGGCCAGTTAGGAAATTATTTCGGAGCTGCTTCCAGGTCAAACTCAAATATAGCAGTTTAGCTGCACAAGGATTGACTCAACAGCACCACATAGGGGACTGACAGATGCACTATACAATGATCAATGAATATCTGAAATCAAAACTCAATTGTATCAGCAGTTGTTCTTTACTCACCAAAAAAGTGCTAAGTGTGTGCTCTCTGACCCATGTTTGTTTTGTAAACTATAATGACAACAGCTCAATACCAAATATCAACTTATTCTAGACACCTTTTAAATAGCCCCTCAGGATTAAGGATGTGACTGTTTCTGAAGCAGCTGGTGGAGTCATTGTGGGACTTGTAGACTCCACCACAATTGGGACAGAAGTGGCATCAAAGGGGATTGAGGTTAAGTTTAGGAGGTGGTGCACCGATTCCACCATTCACAGAGCACTGCTCACATAACAAAGGACCACCAGAAAGTAGGAGCAGGACTAGATAACTGTCTCCTGAAACTTGTCCTGGCACTGCATATAAGGGCTAATTTACCCCAGAGCACAACTCCTCTATAATAGTCCCTAATAGCCCTCATAATTTTCAAATACCCTTTTCCTCAATTGCCAAAGGCTATGCCGGTGTATTGAAAGTGGAGGAGAATTTCAGCATTAGTGTTTGCTTTTAACCACATAACAATTACAACATGGACCTCTTGTTTGAATCTCCCCCATTCTCAATGGAAAAAGCCTATCCATGTCAACTCTATCTATCCCCCTCATAATTTTAAATACCTCTATCAAGTCCCCCTTCAACCTTCTACGTTCCAAAGAATAAAGACCCAACTTGTTCAACCTTTCTCTGTAATTTAGGTGATGAAACCCGGGTAACATTCTAGTAAATCTCCTCTGTACTCTCTCTATTTTGTTAACATCTTTCCTATAATTCAGTGACCAAAACTGTACACAATACTCCAAATTTGGCCTCACCAATGCCTTGTACAATTTTAACATTACATCCCAACTCCTATACTCAATGCTCTGATTTATAAAGGCCAGCATGCTAAAATCCTTCTTCACCACCCTATCCGCATGAGATTCCACCTTCAGGGAACTATGCACCATCCTTCCTCAATCTCTCTGTTCTACTGCATTTTTCAATGCCCTATCATTTACCATGTATGTCCTATTTTGATTAGTTCTACCAAAACGTAGCACCTCACATTTATCAGCATTAAACTCCATCTGTCATCCTTTTTGCTAAGAGATGTTTGACATTTTTTTCTGTGTCTTTAGTGGGTTCAATTGGGGTTCTTTGTTTCATGGCTGCCTATAAGAAGATAAATCTCAAGGTTGTATAAAGTATAAATGCAAACAACAGGAATTCTGCAGATGCTGGAAATTCAAACAACACACATCAAGGTTGCTGGTGAACGCAGCAGGCCAGGCAGCATCTCTAGGAAGAGGTACAGTTGACGTTTCAGGCCGAGACCCTTCTACTTACTTTGATAATAAATGTACTTCAAACTTTGAATGAAATGGCTTGGAACTCAGCCACAAATGCAATTATTTTCTGCATACAACAGCTTAATTGCTGCGGTTTGCATAAACACAAGAGTTTCTGCAGATGCTGGAAACCTTGAGCAAAATAGAACTTTGGAGGGGAATAAGCAGTCGATGTTTTGGACCAAGTCTTTCATCAAGACTAGTGAAAGGTCTCAGCCCAAAATGTCAACTCTTCATTCTCCTCCATAAATGCTGACTTACTTGCTGAGTTTTTCCAGCATTTTGAATGTGTTGATTGGGGTCTGGGTGTCCTGTGTTCTGGAGTGCCATTAGCCCCTCTCCCACAAAGGAAGTTTGTTGGAATATTGCCGCAAAGAAGATTTAGAAAAGTGTTCTGGCAGCCTTGTTTGACATCGGTCTTCACTGAAATGATACTAGTGTAGACCAGTTCTGGTATTTGCACTTGCATGTTATCACAGGGCAACCATAGGATGGGGATGAAATTATGTAAGCAGTTGAATCTGAAGAGGATTTTCTACATTTCCACAACTGATGAAATCATAGGCTTTTGTCAGGTCAAACAAAGCATTTATATAGTGGGTGCTGCTACCTTCATTCTTCTTGGAGCTGTTGTGGAGTGAAGATCATGCTACGTTCGGGATTGATTCCGTGGGATGCTGTCTGATTGCCCTGAGCATGGAATCAGTGGGTTGTGTGTTTAAATCTGTGCTGGTATGGATGCTGCTGGGGTGGAGCAGTGGTGCACCTCTGTGAGGTCACGTCCACTGTGGCTATTGATAGACAGGTGTAACGCTGTGACTTAGGAAGCACCTTTACATCCACTGGAATTTGGTGACAGAGGTGAACCTTGGTAGGCACTAGGGAGATCCTTCAGTAGTTACCAGAGTTAGACATCTCCTCTCTTGAAGTTGTGCATGACTGTGCATCTCCTGGAATATCTTCCTTTTTCCAAAGTAGGTTATGAGGCTGTGGAATCTAATTGAAGTTCTCTGGGATTTAGAATTTCAGCCAGAACACACCTGATGAATTGTTATTTGACAGTTAGGAATTGGTCTCCTTGAATTCTCCTTAGTTAGGAGTAGTAATAAAGCTGATCCAAATAGCTTTCTAAAGGATGGAGCCAAGAACTGAACCATGTCTGATGAGATTTCAAAATGTTCCCTTGAACAGGTGTTAATATCCTCTCTGTCCCTGATGAGTTCACCCCAACCTTTGCTCTCTGTGGGGTGGACCGCTGAGTGTTTATAGAGCTGAAGAGCCTATGTCAGTAAGTTGCTCAGCCTCCTGCACTCTGTGCATCCAGGGTTTTCTAGATCCTGTGTATTTGGCTGGACTACCTTCCAGTGCCTTTTGAGCATTCTTTTTTTCTCCCTTTACGGAATGGTGGTGATTCTAATCTAGTAGCGTTTTATGTTTGCTCTCGAAAACATAATTTATGATCTCAAAAAACTCTTTGTCCACAGCCCCCAGGGAAATAAACTGATCCTCCTACACAATTTCAATGACAAAACTAGGCTGGGAAAGGGCACAGCCTCCATCAAAATGTGATTGACAAGAAGGAGCAGGGGAGGTCAATTCCAGTTAGTCTGTCTCTTCAAAAAATGCTTGGAGACCATCCTCAACACAACAAACACTCTGTTTCATAGAGAGGTAAGGATAAGACATCGTTTCTGAATTATATCATTGTCCAGACAAAGGACCATAAAGATTTCCACATCATCCACACCATGACAAACAACAATGAGCGCTGGAGCAACACAAAGAGCTGGAGGAACTCAGCATTATCCCACTCTCCTCCGTCCCCTACCTGCCTACCATTCTCCTCATTTGGATCTTCTTATCAGTTGCCAGCTCTTGCTCCACCCCTTTCCGCTACCTGTTTTAAACGGGCCTATCTCCCCTCTTTCTTTCAGTCCGGGTGAAGAGTCTTAACCCAAAATGTTGACTGTGCACTTCCCTTCATTTATGCTCCCTGACCCATGTGTTCCTCTAACACTTTGTGTTGCTCCAGATTCCAGCAGCTTAGTTCTCATGTCACCAATAACTACAGAACTGATATCTGACTCAACCACTCTATAATCTCCACCAGACCAGGCCTCAAAGCAGCAATGTCAACAGAACCAATGCTGCAAGAAGTTCCAAGTCAAAGTTCTCAAGTATCTCACAAAGCTCTCACTCTCACATGGGTGTCCTTGGGCACAGACACCCTTCTTCTCACTTTCCCTCCACCTGCTCCATCCTTTTGCATATGGAAATTCTTCAGAAATCACTAAATAGATTTCCTACAGCTGACTAGTGTCTTATAAAGCCTCAGCAATATCCCCTTACTGTTGTATTCATGGGGTGAGATTGGACTGTGTTGATCTACAGAGGGATCTTGGAATCCAAGTTCGTAATTTCCAGATAGAGTTTTACATGAAATCTCAAAAACTGAGAATTGAATAATTAAAAAAATATGGACTACTGGTGTGTTTCAGTACGCCTTCCCCCATCATATTTGTATATTTTATTTTATGCATTGTCCCTAAGGCATTTAATTTGCATAATCTTCTTATTCAAATGCCAGCCTGCACAATGTTATCGATATTTCAAAGGTCTAATTTAATGTCACAGCTGTTATAAATCAGAAGACTAATGTGGTTTGCCTACTGTGCATTATTTCAGTAGCCAATATAAAAAGGTGGAAATTCATTGCAAAATGAGTAATATGTTTCTCTTGAAGAGATTATTCCATCATACATAAATTGGAGAGTTTCCTCTGTGCATCGATAATTTTTCCTTGTCAAAGGGTCAATTTCTAAAACACTAAGCTCTTGTGCTTTCTTAAGAAAACATACTGAAATATTTCAGCATTTTCCACTTTAGTGAAACTTCTGCTTTATCTTTTTTCCATTGGAATGAATACATTAAACGTGTGCTGGGTCGTGCAGCTTCAGAGATTTGATTTGTTCTTTTCCTGACACCACCTGCCCCCTTTCCCCCACTCCATCCCATCCCAATGAGAAGCATTCAGTATATTCTAAAACTCCCTGCATCTACACGTAAAGTGATCCATTTTGTGAATCTTAATTAGAAACACAGATTTGTGCAGTTTGTTACATATTTCATTCTTTCACCTCCTTGCCAAACTGTCATCAAAAACACAATATTTGATTGTTTTGAAAACAGTTTCTGAGCTTGAGAGATGCAGTTGAAGTACCCCAGGTGAGTAACAGCAGTGAATTTGTGGATGCTACACACCGCAGTCACTGTTCATTGCCGATGGAGAGAATGAATATTGAGGGAGACTGTTAACTGGGCTGCCTTCTGCACAGCCTCTTGGATGTTGCACTCATCTCAGCAAGTAGGGAGTATTCCATCACTCTCATGACTCTTGTTGTTTGCAGATAGTGAAAAGTTTATGTCCACTAGGAGGATGCCTGCCTTGTGGCATACTCTTATGACAACCATATTCATGAGGGTGATGTAGGTTGGAATCTGTGACCTAATATAATAACAGAAAATGAGTTCCCCAAAATGCTAAGGAACCAGAATCAGAATTATTATTTTGAATGTGTTTTTATTCTTTCTGAGCTCAAGCTGGTAAAAACTGAGGTACGGGCATAACCAAGCAATCCCCCTCCACCATCAACCGTTTGGCAGAATGGTCCTCACCCTGACCAATTTTTCCTTTAGCTCCTCCCTCTTTCTCCAAATTCAAGAGGTAGCTATGGGCATTTGCATGGGCCCCAACCTGCATCTCTGTCAGCTACGTAAAGCAGTCTTTGATCGAAGCCTTTCCTGGTTATACTCCCCAGCTCTTCCTCCACTACATTATTGACTGTATTGGCGCTGCTTCATTCACCCATGCTGAGCTCATCAATATTATCAACTTTGCCTATAACTTCCACCCTACCCTTACATTCATTTGGTCCATGTCTGACACCTCCTTCCCTTTTCTTGATCTACCTGGCTCCATTTCTGGAGACAAACTGGCATCTTTTACATACCTACTGATTCCCATAGTTATCTTAACTATACTTCTTCCCACTCTATCTCCTGTAAAAATACTAGAACATAGAACATAGAAAAACTACAGCCCTTCGGCCCACAATGCTGTGCTGAACATGTACTTACTTTAGAAATTACCTAAGGTTACCCAAAGCCCTCTATTTTTCTAAGCTCCATGTCCCTATCCAGGAGTCTCTTAAAAGACCCTATCGTATCTGCCTCCACTACCATCACCAACAGCCCATTCCATGCACTCATCACTCTCTGCATAAAATCTTATCCCTGACATCTCCTCTGTACCTCCTTCCAAGCACCTTAAAACTGTGCCCTCTCGTGATAGCCATTTCAGCCCTGGGAAAAAGCCTCTGACTATCCACATGATCAATGCCTCTCATCATCTTATATACCTCGATCAGGTCACCTCTCATCCTCTGACTCTCCAAAGAGAAAAGTCTGAGTTTACTCAACCTATTCTCATAAGGCATGCTGCCCAATCCAGGCAACATCCTTGTAAATCTCCTCTGCACGCTTTCTATAGTTTCCACATCCTTCCTGTAGTGAAGTGACCAGAACTGAGCACAGTACTCCAAGTGGGGTCTGACCAGGGTCCTATATAGCTGTAACATTACCTCTCAGCTCTTGAACTCAATCCTATGGTTGATGAAAGCCAATGCACCGTATGCCTTCTTAACCACAGATTTAACCTGCGCAGCAGCTTTGAGTGTCAATTCAAATACTATTCCCTTTTCTCAGTTTCTTTGCCTCTGCTGCATCTGTTCCCAGGATGTGGCTTTTGATTTCAGGTCAGAGATGTCCTCCTTCTTGAAGAACGTGGTTTCCCTCTCTTTAGCATTGACGCTGTCCTCAGTCACTTCTCTTCTACTTCCCATACATCTGTGCTCACCCCATTGTCCCGCAGTCTTAATAGTGATAGTCTCTCTTGCCCTTACCTATCATCCCATCAGCCTCAACATCCTGCATGTTATCCTCTGCAACTTCCAGCACCTCCAAAGGGATCCAACCACTAAACATACCTTTACCTCTGCCCCTTCTGCTGTGCACAGTGTCACTCCCTCTGTGATTCCCTTGAAAATTCATCCCTCCGCACTAATCTCCCTTCAGGCACTTATCCCTGCGAGGGGCTCAGAGCTACAGCTGCCCATGCACCTCCTCCTTCACCTCCATTCAGGACCCCAAACAGTCCTTCCAGGTGAGGTAACACTTCACCTGAGGATCTTCTGCGATCATCTATTGTGTCCAGTGCTCCAGATGCAACCTCCTCTACATTGGTGAGAACCATCATAAATTGGGGGACAGCTTCGTCAAGCACTATCTGCCACAAGCGGGACTTCCCAATGGCCAAAACTTTTAATTCCAATTCCCATTTCCACTCTGATTTGTTAATTCAGCTGGTTTCACCTATCTGCTACCAGGTGGCCTCTTTCCCCTCCACCCAGTTTCCTTCTCAGTCCTGATGAAGGGTGTCAGCCTGAAATGTCAACTGTTTACTCTTTTCCATACATGCTGCCTGACCTGCTGAGTTCCTCCAGCGTTTTGTGTGTGTTGCAAGCACACTCGTTCCTCAATTGTTAGGAACTTACAGGTTATTCTAGTGGTATTTAGTATCGTGGTTTTTTTTGAAGATTAATGTAAATATTACTATACGGGCCTAATTGTGTAATTCTAATACGTAGTGACTTTGGGATGATGCCAGTTGTAGATATTACTATGGGACAATGTATACCTTGTTCATAAGTTGAAAGTAAAATTTATCATCAGAGTTCTTACATGTCATCACATACAATCCTGATATTCTTTTACTGTGGGCATACTTAGCAAATCTATAGAACAGTAACTGTCAACTGTAAACATCAGGAACTGTTATCTGTAAACAAACTGACCATCACTAACTGTAAGCAAGACCATAAGACCATGATGAGATATTTATAAACTGTAAACATCAGGAACTGTAAACAAACTGCACAAATGCAGGTACAAACAAATAGCAATAAATAGTGAGCATGAAATAACAATATAGCAGAGCCCTTAAATGAGTCCTGAAATGAGTGTAGCTATCCTCTTTTGTTCAAGAGCCTGATGGTTGAGGGGTAGTAACTGTTGTTGAACCTAGTGTTGCGAGTCCTGAGGCACCTGTACCTTCTACCTGATGGAAGCAGCTAGAAAAGAGCATGGCCTGGGTGCTGAGGATCTTTGATGATAGCTGTTACTTCTCTACAGCAATATTTCATGTAGATGTGCTCAATGGTTGGGAGAGTTTTATGATGGCTGATCCAATTTTCCTTTCGGTTCCAATCTTCCACCTTCTCCCCATATCCCTTCATGCCCTGACCAATCAAAAGTCTATCAACCTCTACCTTAAATATACATAAAGACTTGGCCTCCACAGCTACCTGTGGCAAAGAATTACCACTCTTTGACTAAAGAAATACCTCCTCACCTCCTTTCTGAAAGGACACTCCCTATTCTGAGGCTGTGACGTCTGGTGTTAGATTCTCCCACCATAGGAAACACCCTCTCCACATTCACTCAATCAAAGCCTTTTCATCATTCAATATGTTTCAACTAGGTCACCCCTCTTTCTTCTGAATTCTAGTGAATACAGTACAGGCCCAGAGCCATTGAATCCTGGAATCATTTTCGTGAATCTCCTTTGAACCCTCTCCAGTTTCAGCACATCCTTTCTAAGATAAGGGGCCCAAAACTGCTCACAATGTTCCAGAGCTTTATAAAGTCCTTGCTTTTATATTTCAGTCCTCTTGAAATTAATGCTAACATCGCATTTGCAATCCTCACGACAGACTCAACCTGCAAATTAATCTTTAGGGAATCCTGCACAAGGACTTCCAAATCCTTTTCAACCTCAGTTTTTTGTTTTTTTTTTCTTTCCATTTCGAAAATAGTCAACCCTTTCATTTTTTCTACTGAAATGTATTGACATACACTTCCAGACACTGTATTCCATCTGCCACTTCTTTGCCCATTCTCTTAATCTGTCTAAGTCCTTCCGTAGTTTCTCTACTTCCTCAAAGCTACATGTGCCTCCACCTTTCTTCATATCATCTGCAAACTTTGCAGCAAAACCATCAATTCCAATGTCCAAATCATTGACATATTATGTAAAAAGAATCGGTCCCAGCACAGACCCATGGAATACCATTAGTCACTGGTCTCTCTTTATTCCCACTCTTTGCCTTCTGCCAATCAGCTAAGGCTTTATCCATGCTGGAATCTTTCCTGTAAGACCACGTGCTCACAACTTGTTAAGCCGCCTCATGTGTGGCACCTTGTCAATGGCCTCCTGAAAATCCAAGTACACAAAATCAACCAATCCTGCTTGTTATTTCTTCGAAGCATTCCAACAGATTTGTCAGGCAAGATTTTCCCTTGAGAAAACCATGCTGACTATGGACTATTTTATCATGTGCCTTAAAGTATCCTGAGACCTCATCATTAATAATTGTCTCCAAAATCTTCCCAACCACTGAGGTCAGACTAACTGGCCTATAGTTTCTTTCTTCTGCCTCTCTCCCTTCTTGAAGAGTGGAGTGACATTTGGAATTTTCTAGTCTTTCAAAACCATTCCAGAATCTAGTAATTCTTGAAAGATCATTACTAATGCCTTCACAATCTCTTCAGCCTCCTCTTTCAGAACACTGGCATGTATACCATCTGGTCCAGTTGACTTACCTACTTTCAGATCTTTCAGTTTGCCAGGAACCTTCTCTCTAGTTATGGTACCTTCACACACCTTATGCCCCCTGACACCTATAAATTCCGCCATACTGCTAGTGTCTTTCACAGTGAAGACTGATGCAAATAACTTATTCAGTTCCATTTCTTTGTTCCCCCATTACTAACTCTCTGGCATTGTATTCCAGTGGTCCAATATCCACTCTTGCCTGTCCTTTACACTTTATGTATCTAAAGAAACACTTGGCATTCTCTTTATTGGCTAGCTTACTTTCATATTCCATCCTTACCTTCTTAATGACTTTTTAGTTGCCTTCTGTTGTTTTTTAAAAGCTTACCAATTCTCCCTCACTAATTTTTGCTCTGTTATATGCCCTCTCTTTGGCTTTCATGTTGGCTTTGATTTCTCCTGTTAGCTACGGTTGTGTCAATTTTCCTTTAGAATACTTTTTCCTCTTTGGAATGTATATATCCCGTGCCTTCCAAATTACTTCCAGAAATTCCAGACATTGCTGCTCTGCTGTCATCCCTGCCAGTGTTCTTTTCCAATCATTTCTGGCCAACTCCTCTCTCATGTTTCTGTAATTCCCTTTACTCCACTGTAATACTGATACATCTTACCTTAGCTTCTACTTCTCAAATTTCCATAATACCATAAGATATAGGAGAATAACTAGGCTATTTGGCCCACCAAGCCTGCTCTGCCATTCAGTTATGGCTGATTCTTTTTTCCCTTCCTCAGCCCCACTACCCGTAAACTTTTATGTCATGTCCTATCAAGATCTGCCTTAAATACACCCAACGACCTGACCTCCATGTTTGTCTGTGGTAACAAATTCCACAAATTCACCAATGCACTTTTCTCCGCATTTCTGGTTTAAATGGATGTCCCTCTATAATGAGGATGTGTCCTCTTGACCTAGACTCCCTCACCACGGGAAAATCCTTCCTATATTTACACTGTCTAGTCCTTTCCACATTCGAAAGATCCCCCTCATCCTTTTAAATTCCAGCAAGTACAGACCCAGAGCTATCAAATGCTCCTTATATGTTAACCCTTTCATTCCTGGAATCATTCTTATAAACCTTCTCTGAACCCTCCCCAAGGCCAGCATATCGTTTCTTTGATGAAGAGCCCATAATACTCAAAGTGAGGCCTCACCAGTGCCTTATAAAGCCTCAGCATCACATCCCTGCTCTTGTAATCTAGACTTCTTGAAATGAATACTAACATTGCATTTGCCTTCCTCACGACCAACTCTGCCTGCAGGTTAATCTTTAGAGTGTTCTGCACAAGGACTTCCAAGTCCCCTTGCATCTCAGATTTTTGGATTTACTCCCCAGATAGAAAACAGTCTGCACTTTTATTTCTTCTACAAAAGTACATGACCAGGCATTTTCCAACATTGTATTTTATTTGCCATTTTATTGCCCAATCTCTGAATCTGTCTCAGTCCTTTTGCAGCCTACTAGTCACTGGTCTCCTCTTGTATAAGTTCTACAATGCTTTTGTTAGGTTGATCTTACCTTATATGGACCTTATGTTTCCTTAGCTTTTCTCTTAATTTTTTTGCTTGGGTTATCCATTATTTACTCTATTATGTGGGCTATTTCTGCTCTTAAGGTTTCAATTTTGCTTCTTAGTTGCATCTGTAAATTCAGTGTTTTCATTTCATTCCTCAGTTTTGTGTTTCTTTTAAAGAGTGTCTCTATTTTGGATCCATTGTACTACACTGCTGTTATTACAGTATGTCAGTATGTCAGTGTTCAAAGTTCAAAGTAAAATTATTATCAAAGTACTTTTTTGTCACCATATACAATGCTGAGATTAATTTCCTTGGGGACATACTCAATAAATCCAGAAAAGAATAAGGTCTTTTAAGAGACTCTTGGATAGGTAAATGAAGCTGAGAAAAATAGAGGGATATGGGTAACCCTTGGTAATTTCTAGAGTAAATACATGTTTGGCACAGAATTGTGGCCGAAGGGCCTGTATTATGCAGTGGGTTTTCTATGTTTCTATATTTCTATGGTTTAGAATAATAATCAATGAAAGCCACTCCAACTTGGGCTTCCAATTAGTGTGCACAAAACAACAGAATGTGTAAATACAAAAAGAAAGAAATAATAATAATAATAATAATAATAATAATAATAAATAAATAAATAAGCAATAAATATGAAGAACATGAGATGAGGAGTCCTTAAAAGTGCATCCATAGGTTGTGAGGATATTTCAAAGGTGGGCAAGTGAATTTGAGTGAAGTTATTGCCTTTGATTCACTAGTCTGATGGTTGAAGGGTAATAACTGTTCCTGAATCTGGTGGTATAGTTTTGAGGCTCCCATATCTTCATCCTGATGACAGCAGAAAGAAGGAAGTAGGTCCTCGGTGGAGGGTTGTGGAGGTCCCTGATGTGTGTAGTTCTTCAAATGTTTCAAGTTTTCCTAAATATTGTGCTAATGTAATATTGTTGAGAATATTTACAATTTTTGCAAATTTTGATAATGTAGTTTGTTTTATTGGGACAGTGCCCCAAGTATTCTGTTTGTGTGGTGTTAGATGTTAGGATAATTTTATCTGTAAGCTCAGCTTCATCATCAGAATTCTGCAGAGTATCTACATCTGTGTTGTTGCTATTACTGTGTTGGCGCCTAGATTTGTTTCTGTTTTGGTCATGTTACGTACCCCATAACTGGGTTGCCAAACCAGCAGAAATGGAATGCTCGTTGGAGTCTGCGATTACTAGGAACTAATAAAGTTTTATTAAAGAAATAAATAATACAGTACTCTAATCGTAAGGATATAAATGTAACAGGTTAGCAATGATAATACACACATATACACAGAAATAGGGTAATAGGAATCAATCAACCTCTATCGCAGTCTAGGGGTAAAATGATCAGTCTTAAGTGAAGCAGAGTTCAGTTCAGCTTAGTGCAGTTCGAAGTAATCGCTGTTGTTGTACTGTTGGAGAGAGAGAGAGATGCAATTGGTTTCAGGCAGACCTTTTGATGTCTTCGCAGTTGGTTTCGGACAGACATTTTGATGTCTTCTAATCCCGCTGTGGTCACCGACTGTGACCCCTCTGTTCCGGATACGATCATTCTTCCACGGTGAAACCGGCACCCAGGCAAGGGCGGACACACACCCCAGATTTCCACCGATCGTACCTTTACACCCTGTGAGCCTCTGATCGGTTCCCAGGAACCGGTCCTCCAAACGCCCACCACTTGTGGGGGCACACTGCTCTTTCCAGGGTCTCGTGGCGTGTCTCGTGCCTTAGCAAACCTGCTCCTTTTATCCCCCTGCTGGGGTATCACCTGTCCATCAAACTTCAAACAGTTCAGGTTCAAAGCAACCCGTCTGTCAATATCTGAATTGTGTTTCTTTCTCGTTAATCTCTCCCTTCTCTATCATTAGCATTTTGAATGTTTCTTCATTGTCTTCCGTTATCTCTCTCATTAGCATCATCTGTCCGGTAACTCTGATTGGCGTCACACATGACAGTCAGCAGGTGGTATTTTATTTCCATCCTGCTCTCCATATCTGCAGAGCATTCCCCAATCTAGCACCTGGAGATGTGCCCAGTAGGGGACAGGCAACTCCTCATGGGTTATTATCATTATTATTATTACAGCTGACCTTTACTAATCCGACTACCTGTAATCCGGTTTCTTCGATAATCCGGCACTGATTTCAAATTTTCCGCGCAACTGTAATTTCAAATTTCCCGGGCCACCGTACCAATCTGCTGCGCATTATTTTGGTTGCGCTAGATCTGTTCACGTGTTGGTGCGCTCTTGTAAGCACAAATAGGCGATTCCTGCTTGTTTTCCTGCATTTATTAACATCATTGGCTCCTTTTTAGGCTCAGTTATGGCCCCAGTGAGTAAAGGAAATGCACCTCGTGCTGTGAAGCGAAAAGACAGCACATTATCCACTAAGGATAAGGTTGAACTCTTGAAAAAACTGGACAGTGGTGTATCGGTGAAAAGCTTGTGCGAGTGTTACAACATCGGCTCTTCCGCAGTGTATGATATAAAGAAACAGAAAGAAAAACTGTTACATTTTTTTGCTGATAGTGGCTCAAGGAAACAGATGTGCGTAAGAAAAACAATGAAAGATGGAAGAAGTTCAGAACTAGATAAAGTGCTGATAACATGGTTTAATCTTCGTGTAAGTGAAAGTGTTGAACTATCTGGAGGTATGGTGAAGGAACAAGCAAAAGAGTTTCATGAAGAACTGGGACTAGATAATGAGTGTGACTATAGTGAAGGCTGGCTTCGTCGGTTCAAGCAGCGTCATGGTTCACAGTTCCGTGCTGTGTGTGGTGAAAAACATTCAGCAGACAAGGAAGCAGCAGCAGAGTTTGTTGACGAGTTCGCCAAGTTAGTCTCCGATGAAAAATTAAGCCCTGAGCAGGTGTACAATGCTGATGAGACTGTTCGCGTTGGAGATGTACACCAAGAAGAACACTAACAACAGCAGATGCAGAATCGCCAACAGGGTATAAGGTATCAAGAGATCGTGTGACTTTGCTAGGCTGCTCTAATGCTATAGGAACCCACAGATGTAAGTTACTGGTCATTGGCAAAAGTTTACGTCCTTGGGCCTTCAAAGGTATGACACAATTTCCTGTAGCAGAGAGGCTTTTTATTGACAGGCTAATTAAGTTGACAGGTGAATTGCTGAAAGGATGAGAGCAATTATGATTTATAACTGAGCAAGAAATAATGAGTGTTTATATGCTGCAGGATAAGCTAATCAGAGAGAAACCAAAATATATGAAACAGCTTACCTTGGAAGATATGTTCTAGAAAATTGCTAGAAAAAGTGCAAGAGGGGAGCTAACTTTTCAAAATGCAATGCCATCAACTTCTGCTCACCCAGATGTGCTGCCACCAACATCTGCAGTTGTTGTGCCAGTTTCAGCACCAGTTCCTGATGCTTTACTCATCTTTCAAGATGAAGATGTTGATGATCCTGACAACCCCACACTTGCAGACATGTAACTTTGCCTGAAGGTATATTAAACGTCTCACTTTAGAAGCGGAAGTGATCAACTTTTCTGTACAAGTTAATTCCCGTACATTTACCTGTACCCTTTATTTTATCTGTTCCTGTACAGTATATTACTTTACTAAAATTCACTTTCTACTCATTTAATATTTCTGTTTCATTATTATCTAGCTTGTACTGATTTACATGATATTTTAAAGGTATGATGAGGCGGTTAGCTATTGCTTAATGTGATCCTTCTGTAATTCGGCATTTTCACTCACCCAGCACTCCTCAGGTCCCAATGGTGCCAGATTATTGAAGGTCGACCTGTATTACTATTTTGCTTTGTTTTCCTTTCTCATTTACAGTCTGTTGTCTTTTGCATATTGGGTTGTTGGTCTGTCTTACAGTGTAGTATACACTGGGGTATTATATGATGGCATATATGTACTTCGATATTAAATTTACTTAGGACTTTGAATAACATACCGCGGGCAGCATTCTTCATAATTTGTCTATACTAGCTAATTCAATCAGTATTCATATATCTTCAAAATATTTTCCCTCCATTTATTGATCTAATTCTCAATTGACAGCTGCTTTATAATTTTTTCCTAAAACCTAATAATGAGTTGTCGAGTTATAGGGTCATACTTCAGCCTAACTGGCCCATACTGACCAAGGTTCCTATCTTAGCTTATCTCATTTGCCCACATTCAGCCCCCGTCCCTCTAAACCTTTCCTATTCATGTAGGTATGAGAAAAAATGATATTCTTCTTTCCTGTATTGGGTTTGCACGATCATTTTACATCTGAAATCGTCAGCTTTTGACCCTTTTATGAGAAGATCGATGTTCAAAATCACTGGCATAAAAAGAATTCTCAATGGTTTTTATTCACTTCCTCATTATTTCCTCTCTCTGGGGCTTCGGAATTGTAATCACCTCCAGCTAACGGCAGAATTGGCTAAAGTGGAATGCATCTTGAGAAATTCCTCGAGGTTGCTGTCAATGGGGAGGCAGCTGGAGGAAGGGGTGAGAAACGAAGAACTTGAGGAATTATGCCAGCAACAGTAAAGGCGGTTAGATAAACTTGACCTTGGGACTCGTTTGCTCACTGCTTTTTTTAAAGCAGTGAAAGGATGCCTCAAGTAAACAAAAGATGTTAAGATGTACTTTTATATCAGTGATTTTGAACATTGATTTTTTAATAATCTGCTGATGTTCCTCCATGAGTTTTCGCTGAGGTATGGTGTTCTGCAGAAAAAAAGGGGACAACCCTATTTTAATGCACCCAGGCCCTAGTACTTTCCAGCAACAAACTTATAAACATCACCCATTATCAACCACACCATAGACAAATATGCAACTACCAAACTCCAGTTCACTAAAGTCTCCACTTAACTGGAATTTATAGTTCAGCAAATTCTTGTTGACTGGGCATTTTATTCATTGCCTGTCAGCATGTTTATGTTCATGGAAAGAATTCTCTTTTTTAATAGAATCACCAACACATATCGCATTTTGAAAAATTCTAACCTACATGAAGCGAATCATTCTGAAATTAATATTTACAGGAGTGGGAAGATGGTTCAGTTTTGTCCAGTCATACTGTACTTTATACAGACTATTGTGAGCTTCCTGGAAAGGAAATCCTTCCTCTAAGGAGCTGATTCTATCCTAAACCTACTGGGGATTAAATTTCTCAGTTAATAATGTTCTTAGAACAGATTCCGCATGTCAGAAGGATGAAACCAATGGGCTAAGAGAAACAAAGCACAACACACACCAACCGTTCGGGAAAAGATATTGGAGAAACTCAAAGATATTTGGAATTTTTGGAGTCTTTTCCTATCATCACAAATTGGAGCAATGGTAAATCATTTATAATTACTGAATTCAGGGGGTGATAGAGCCATCCATAAATCAATTGTCTGATTCTTGGAACAGACATCCTGAACCCCTGAAGAGACATGGACATCCAGGGTCAATGCCATTTTGGGGGTGATGTATTAGCATGGATAGAGGATTAGTTAACTAACAGAAAGCAGAGTTGGGATATATGGTGTACTCTGGTAGGCAATCAGTGGTAAGTGGTGTGCCGCAAGGGTCGGTGATGGGCCCGCAATTGTTCACAATATACATTAACGATCTGGTAGAGGGGACCATGTGTAGTGTATCTAAGTTTGCTGATGATACTAAATTGAGTGGAAAACCAAATTGTGCAGAAAATATGGAGAGCCTGCAGAGAGATATAGATAGATTAAGTGACCGGGCAAGGGTCTGGCAGATGGAGTACAATGCTGGTAAATGCGAGGTCATCCACTTTGGAAGGAAAAAAGGAAGAGCAGATTATTATTTAAATGGTAAAAAAATGGTAGCATGCTGCTGTGCAGAGGGACTTGGGATGCTTGTGCATGAATCACATAAGGTTGGTTTGCAGGTGCAGCAGGCTATCAAGAAGAAAATGGAATGTTGGCTTTCATTGCTAGAGGGCAGGGAGGTTTAACTGCAACTGTACAGGATTCTGGTGAGGCCACACCTGGAGTACTGCGTGCAGTTCTGGTCTCCTTACTTGAGGAAGAATATATTGGCTTTGGAGGTGGTGCAGGGGAGGTTCACCAGGTTGATTCCAGACATAAGGGGGTTGGACTACGAACAGAGATTGAGTTGCCTGGGTCTGTATTCACTGGAATTCAGAAGAATGAGAGGAGATCTTATAGAAACATACAAAATTATTAAAGGGATAGATAAGATAGAGGCAGGAAAGTTGATTCCACTGATAGGTGAGACTAGAACTAGGGGACATAGCCTGAAGATTTGGGGGAGCAGATTTAGGACGGAGATGAGGAGGAACTGCTTTTCCCAGAGGGTGGTAAATCTCAGTAAGGTATATGGTTTCAATGTGGTAAATCTAATGTCAGAGAAATGTATACAATATACATCCTGAAATTCTTTTTCTTTGCAAACATCCACAAAAAAGAGGAGTGCTCCAAAGAATGAATGACAGTTAAAACATTAGAATCCCATAGCCCCCCCAGCTCCCCCCTTCCACGCACAAGCAATAGGAAAGGCAACCTTCTCCCCCACCCACACCAACAAAAAAACATCAGCACCCTCCATAGAGCACTCAAGCGTGCAGCAAGCATCAGTAAAGACACAGACTTGCAGTACCCCAATGACTACTCACTCACCCAGTAATTCAATATACCACCGGTGTTCTCTCTCCTAAATAAGGAAAAAAGAGGTGTCCCCATTTCACTGCAAGAGGAGAGACGTAAGAAGCAACTCGCTGACTTACGACGTTAAAAGACTGTTGCGTCGCTTTTTCTGAGCTCTGTGCCCAGAAAGTCAGCACCAGAACGGTGCAGCTCTCCGGAAACACAACCCCTGGCAGCTAACCTGCTGCTCCCGATGTTCCCTGATCTCCTGCAATACTTCAGTCAGGGACACTGGCCTAGAATCAGCTTGTCTCCAGAGCCACAAGAATCCAGTACCCTGAAGGTGCACTCGCCTTCCAGGCTGCGTCCTTGGGTTATCAAAAAATGGCCGGTCGTGAAGCCCTGAGAGCCGGTCCCATTCCCACAAAGAACCAAAGTCAGAGTGTAACTCCAGGTCAGGGTCTTCAAAGGAACCTTGAAAATGCAAAAAAAGAGATATCAAAGATAGAAATAGAGTTGTTTCCATCTTGACTTCGCTCTGCCTCCAGGATCTGTGGGATTCTGTGCCCAATGAAGCAGTGGAAGCTACCTCAGTAAATATACTTAAGACAAGGTTGGATAGATTTTTGCATAGTAGGAGAATTAAGGGTTATGGGGAAAAAGCAGGTAGATGGAGATGAGTCCATGGTCAGATCAGCCATGACCTAATTGAATTGAGAAGCAGGCTTGACGGGCCAGATGGCCTACTCCTGCTCCTATTTGTTATGTTCTTATGTTTACACTGAGTCCCAATCAGAAAGATCAATGAGATATTTTAGGTGAATACATCACCTAAAATATACCACATAAGACAAAGAGTAAAACTGATCTCTCGATTAGAATACTGGAGCGGCCATTCTTCAGGATCAAAGATGTAAAAATAAAAGTGAAAAGAACTGAACATCTCAATGTTTCAGTCATTGGAGACTGCTTGAATATGGAGTCATTATGACACAGAAAACAGACTTTTCTGTCCATTTCTTCTGTGTTTGCACTTTGTAAAACAACCCATTCAGTCCCATTTGCCAGCTCATTCCCTGTAATCTGCCAAACTATTTTTCTTCAATACCTATTCAATTACCATTTGAAATTTTTTTATTCATGAATTCAGATAATTAGCATTCTCTATATTAAAAAAAAACTTCTTTCCACACTGCATTTTATGCCCATTATTTCGAATTCCCACTAATTACCCTTGAACCATCCCAAAAAAGGCAGAGACATCTCTCTACCTAAACCTGTCATGATCTTGTGAATCCCAAGAAATCACCTCTCAACCTTCATCTTTCCAAGGAGAAAGTCAAAGTTGAGATTATTTTCATATGCATAAATGCAATGAAATGAAACTTAATTACAGCAGTGTGAAACATTTCAGCTACAACTTTTTTGCTCAGAGGCATTCACAAGGGTCAGAGCTCAACATTATTCAACATATTCATTTGCATGTATTGGGAATTTGCTGTATTGGTGCTATCTGCAACCAAAAAACTATATTCAACAGTTTGAAAAAAAAATAATTATATACGATATTGCTAGAAGTGTAACAGATATTCACTGTCCAGGGTTAGAGGGCCATTCTTTCTTCCTATTTTTGCCAAGCTCAGCTTTCTAACATAGCAGCAGAAAATTTTAGAGATCAAAGGGTTGTTTTCGAATAAGATAACCCACACAATATGCTTTGTTTAGCTTATCGTTGTAAACAGGAGCTAATGTTCAGTTTTAATGTAAATGGCAAGCAATATTTGGTTTGAAGTTAAAAGGACAGCTTTGCGAACAGACACACTGACTATAGAAAGCAGGATATTAGATCACAGCAGCTGGACTGATTTCTCAAGGGTTAAAGTGTCAGACAACGGGTTATTTAATTGGGATTGTTTCAAACCAAACAAGCTGGCTAAGTTATTCAGTTTAAGGAAGCTTGTAGACCAGATTGACATTAGCAAATAAAACAGCTGATCTGTTAAAAGTTGGAAACTTGTAAGTTCAAAGATTCAGTTTCACAGCAGTAATTGTGAATATCTGAGGATAATGTCTCCAGTAGCTTTTAAACCACTTGTATGAAAAGAGTATCTGAAAAAATATCATATACATGTGAAGTCACACAAGTGGCAGAAAAAACAGTCTAAATTTAGAGAGTGGTTCAGGCTTATTAGGAATGATTACAAACACATCAAGAAGAATGCCAGAAAGACAGGGTGATAAGAATCTATTCCTCTGCCTTTGTGAGGATGATTTGTTTGTCTGAATTGTTGTCTTTTTAATGTATAGGTGTTGACTTGTAGCTTATAGGAACTGTATCTGTGTTTTGGAAAACTTCTGTGTTTTAGAAATGTTTTGTAATTTGGAATAAGTTTTAAGATAAAAAATCCTCTGTGAGTCTTAACCATGTGTATTTAAAAATAATTCCGTGAAGGATACATAGGGAAGTGAAATCCTGTAGTCTTTGAAGAGGAGGTAGTTAGAGTATTACCTCCCTTCAGTGAGTGTAGCTGTATCTATCTACACCCAATCACGATTTAGGGTCATCGTTTGAGTTTAGAACTTCACAGTCAACAAACCCAATACCATCACAGAAGTACGAAGTATAGATATGGAATAAAATGTACATAAGTACATAAATACCAGTGTGTATTTACAATGTAAACAGTATTGTAAAAAATGTCCACAGTGCAATACAATGACTGAGGGAGTGTGGGAGGGGTCTAAATTGAATGGCTGATCAGTTTAACTGCCTTAGGGAAGAAATTTATAAGTTGGTATGATGTTTTTATTTTATGACTTCTAGAGCACTTTCCAGATGGGAGCATTTGGAAATGACAGTTTGCTGAGGGGCAACATCTGCAATGATTTTCCTGCCCCTTCTTTGTCCTGGACATGTACAGGTCCAGCAGTGATGGTAGACTGCAGCCAATAACCTTTTCTGCTGTTCTGACACATCACCATAGTTTTTGTATATTGTGAGAGAATGCTGCACCAAATTAGACAGCAATGGCTGATGAGAGAATACTCTCGATAACTTCAGCGTATATTTTCACAGTATGTTCTAGGGAAGATGGAATTTAACCAACTGCTGCAAGAAGTTCATCCTCTGCTGAGCCTTTTCATAAATGAAGGAGATATGGTTTTCCCAGTGAGGTTCTGTGAAAGAATAATGTTGAAATGGTGCTAACTGTAGAGCCATTGATGATGAGTGGATGAAGAGAAGGTTACATTTCTATTGAAGTCGATATGTATCTCTGTGGTTTTGAGGGCATTGAACTCCAGGTTGTTATGATTGCACCAGGACACTAGTTTGTTTACTTCCAAGTGGTATTTAGAGTTATCGTCTATGCCGATTAGTTCAATGATGGTGGAATTTTTCGCAAACTTTATCAGTTCATGTGATGGATCACTGGAATGACAGTCATTGGTATACAGAGTAAATAATGAAAGGGAAGAGAACACATTCCTGTGGCTCCCCAGTGCTTACTGAGCAGTAAGTGGAGATGGGCTTGCCTAGTCTCACATACTACCTCCCATCAGAGAGGAAGTTCGTGATCCCCCTGCAGTTGGGACCTGGTATGTTAAGTTTGGCGAGTTTCTCTTTTAGAAGCTCAGGGATGATGGTATTGAAGGCTGAACTAAAACTGAAAAAGAGAATCCAGACATAGAGTATGTACTGGGGGAGTTTAAGTGCTGTAGTATAAAGTCAGGACCAACGTTAAAGGCATCGTCTACAGATCCCTTAGCTCTGTAGGTGAATAGCAGTAGAACTAGACATGTTTGAGTTATGGATTTAAGAAATAACATGGCAAGCCTTTCAAAAGTGAATGCAACTGGTCTGTAATCATTGAATTCAGTGTTCTTTGACTTTTTTGAGTTCTGAAATAGTAACAGGTTTCTTGAAACATGCTGGAACAGTGCATAGTTTAAGAAACTGATTGAAAATGTTGTAGCTGAAATTTCTCATCCTGAATAATTTTTATAAATATTTCCAGAACATTTTTGGGCCATCATATCTTATATAAGTTCTAAAGTCCAGAAATGGAAGTGACATTTCAGTCATATCCTAACCAATATTCAAAATATAGAATGAATATAGATTCAAAATTCAGGTTCAGAATAACTTTCTCTATATACAGATAATAGATCATGATCTGTATTTGTACCCTTCAAGTGGATGAATACAGGAAACAGGATGTGTACCTGTCACAGTGGATAGAGCTCAAACTTTTTCAGTCTTTTCCAGAGTACATATAAGCTGCCATTCTATCAGGATGGCAAAATGTAAATGAAATACTTAAGACCAAATTACATCATCGATTCCACTTTTCATTACTCAATCTATTGGAATAATATTGTGAAGGTATTGGTTTTGCTAACTGTGAAGTTCTCAACTCAAGCGAACATTAAGCCCTATTCGATATACAAATGTAAATAGCCACGAGTACTCTCAGTGAAGGGAGATTATACTGTACTCCAATCTTTAAAGACCAGTTTGCTACCCTGTTTATTCTCCATGGTGATTTTAGTCGCCAATACCTACTAGTCAAGTGGTGCCCCCGTCTCCCCATCAGAAGATGATACTTCCAGCTAAGAAAGTAGTTAAAAACATAGTTCATTTATTTAAATCAAAGCAACACTCTTAAAATATATTTAAAACTCTGAGAATTTCTACCTTTAACATTGCCAAATTACAAATCATTTCTAAAACACAACTCATTTCTAAAGCACAAGCTACTTCCTAAACATGAAACTCAAAGCATAAAGCACTAATAACAAAGGAAAAGGATTTCCAAAACATGGGTACAATTCCTATAAACGAAACAGACATTCCAGGATGCAGACGAACAAGTTGCCTGTAGCAGAAACTGAAGCCGGAGGAATAGATTCTAGTTCAACCCATGTTTCTTCCAGGTTTCTAGATGTTCCTTGCCCCATTCCTAATACACGTGAACTGCACTCTACATATATACTCTTTTTCTCCCACTTGGGTGACTTGACAAGCGTATCATATTTTCTCAGATATCCTTTTGAACAGAAACAGTCTAAAAGCATCTAGCAAACATAGACCTCAACTAAGGCTGTAAATGCCAGCTGTGAAGCTAACTTCATTGAGTACTTAAAGTCTTCTAAGTATAAACATGTCAGCTATTGGTATGTTAAATAATATCCATCCATCTATTCTACAAACTTCCTTGAACTAAGCAACATAGAGTCAGCTTGTCTGTTTGAAACAAGCTAAATTAAATATCCCACTGTCTTGAGCAGTAAGATAGGATACTATGAGCTATCATCTGGTTTTACACAGAATGTCATCAATGCTGCTCTAGAGAAAATACTTTGTTTTAACTTCAAGCTGATTATTGCTTTCAATTAATTCGGAGAAGGAAGTCTGAGAATTGGAGCAGAAGTGTGGCGGAAGCCATTTTGAATTTTTCGTTTTTTTCATTGGAGTTATGAGAGGCAGGACTGCACAGGCGTGACCTTGGGCAGTGAAGCACGGAAGATTTAAGAGGTCAGAAATCCTGATTCAGGTTTAATTTGGAGAAAGAAGTCTGAGAATCAGTGCGAGAGTGCGGCAGAAGCCATTTTGAATTTTTCGTTTTTTCATCGGAGTTAAGAGAGGCAGGACTGCGCAGGCATGTGACATCGGGCAGTGAAAAGCGGAAGATTTAAAAGCAAAACAGCCTCATACAGCGGGCAGTGTCAATTTGCGGGCAGCGGAGTGAGCCGGGAGCAAAGTGAAGGCCTTATGGCTTTGGCTCAACGGGCTTAGGTGGAAACAGGTAAGGCGAAGAAGGTTTGGTTTCCAATTTTTCTTGTTATTTCTGGAAAGGGGGGAAGTATGAGTGTGAGGGCAGCTTGTTGTTCTCGGTGTTGGATGTGGGAGGCCCTGGAGTCTCCCAGCCTCCCGGATGTCCACATCTGTGCCAGGTGCACCGAGATGCAGCTCCTAAAGGACTGCGTTAGGGAACTGGAGCTTGATAGAGAGGAGTTACAGGCAGGTGGTCACAGTGGGGCCATGGGAGGGAGACAAGTGGGTCACGGATAGGAAGGGGAAGGGGAAGGATCAGGTACTAGAGAGTACCCCAGTGGCTGTGCCCCTTGACAATAAGTACTCCTGTTTGAGTACTATTGCGGGGGACAGCTTACCTGGGGGAAGCAACAGTGGCCATGCCTCCGGCACAGAGTCCGGCCCTGAACCTCAGAAGGGTAGGGAAAGGAAGAGGAGGGCAGTAGTAACAGGGGACTCGATAGACAGGGGGTCAGATAGGCAATTCTGTGGACACAGTCAGGAGACCCGGGTAGTAGTTTGCCTCCCTGGTGTCAGGGTCCGGGATATTTCTGATTGCGTCCAAGACATCCTGAAGTGGGAGGGAGAGGAGCCAGAGATCATGGTACATATAGGTACCAATGACATAGGTAGGAAAAGGGAAGAGGTCCTGAAAGGAGAATATAGGGATTTAGGAAGGGAGTTGAGAAGGAGGACTGCAAGGGTAGTAATCTCGGGATTTCTGCCTGTGCCACACGACAGTGAGAGTAGGAAAGGAATGAGGTGGAGGATAAATGCGTGGCTGAGGGATTGGAGCAAGGAGCAGGGAGCAGGGATTCAAGTTTTTGGATCATTGGGATGTCTTTTGGTGCAGACGTGACCTGTACAAAAAGAACAGGTTGCACTTGAATCCTAGGGGGACCAATATCCTGGCAGGGAGATTTGCGAAGGCTACTGAGGAGACGTTAAGCTATAATTGTTGGGGGGTGGGAATCAAATTGAAGAGACTAGGAGAGAGGAGGTTAGTTTCACAAATAGAGAAAGCTAGTAGACAGAGTGTGAGGGAGGATAGGCAGGGGGCAGAGAACGGGAGCACTCAGACCGAAGATGTAGGGGAGAAGGAAGAAAAAGATAACAAAGTTGTTTGCTCCATTAGGGATAAACAGAGAGTAAGAGGTGGAGAGTTTCTTAAATGCATCTATTTTAATGCTAGGAGCATTGTAAGAAAGTGGATGAGCTTAGAGCATGGATTGATACCTGGAAATATGATGTTGTAGCTATTAGTGAAACATGGTTGCAGGAGGGGTGTGATTGGCAACTAAATATTCCTGGATTTCGTTGCTTCAGGTGTGATAGAATCAGAGGGGTAAGAGGGGGAAGTGTTGCATTGCTTGTCAGGGAAAATATAACAGCAGTGTTCTGGCAGGATAGATTAGAGGACTCGTCTAGGGAGGCTATTTGGGTAGAATTGAGGAATGGGAAAGGTGTAGTGACGCTTATAGGGGTGTATTATAGACCACTTAATGGGGAGCGAGAATTAGAGGAGCAAATTTTTAAGGAGATAGCAGATATTTGTAGGAAACTCAAGGTTGTGATTGTGGGAGATTTTATTTTTCCACACATAGACTGGGAAGCCCATACTGTAAAAGGGCTGGATGGTTTGGAGTTTGTAAAATGTGTGCAAGATAGATTTTGCAGCAATACATAGAGGTACCAACTAGAGAAGCGGCAGTGTTGGATCTCCTGTTAGGGAATGAGACAAGGCAGGTGACGGAGGTATGTGTTGAGGAGCACTTCGGGTCCAGTGATCACAATACCATTAGTTTCTATACAATTATGGAGAAGGATAGGACTGGAACCAGGGTTGAGATTTTTAATTGGAGAAAGGCTAACTTTGAGGAGATACGAAAGGATTTAGAAGGAGTGGATTGGGACAATTTGTTTTATAGGAAGGATGTAATAGAGAAATGGACGTAATATAAAGATGAAATTTTGAAGGTACAGGATCTTTATATTCCTGTTCGGTTGAAAGGAAAGGTTAAAAGTTTGAGAGAGCCATGGTTTTCAAGGGATATTGGAAACTTGGTTCAGAAAAAGAGAGGGATCTACAATAAATATAGGCAGCTTGGAGTAAATGAGGTGCTCGAGGAATATAAAGAATGTAAAAAGAATCTTAAGAAAGAAATTAGAAAAGCTAAAAGAAAGTTTGAGGCTGCTTTGGCAAGTAAGGTGAAAATAAATCCAAAGGGTTTCTACAGTTATATTAATGGCAAAAGGATAATGAGGGATAAAATTGGTTCCTTAGAGAATCAGAGTGGATGGCTATGTGTGGAGCCAAAAGAGATGGGGGAGATTTTGAACAATTTCTTTCCTTCGGTATTCACTAAGGAGAAGGATATTGAATTGTGTAAGGTAAGGGAGACAAGAAAGGTAGTTATGGAAAGTATGATGATTAAAGAAGAGGAAGTACTGGCGCTTTTAAAGAATATAAAAGTGGATAAGTCTCTGGGTCCGGACAGGATATTCCCTAGGACCTTGAGGGAAGTTAGTGTGGAAATAGCAGGGGCTCTGACAGAAATATTTCAAAGGTCATTAGAAACGGGGATGGTGCCGGAGGATTGGCGTATTGCTTACGTTGTTCCATTGTTTAAAAAGTGTTCTAAGAATAAACCTAGCAATTATTGGCCTGTGAGTTTGACATCAGTGGTGGGTAAATTGATGAAAAGTATTCTTAGAGATGGTATATATAATTATCTGGATAGACAGGGTCTGATTAGGAACAGACAACATGGATTTGTATGTGGAAGGTCATGTTTGACAAATCTTATTGAATTTTTTGATGAGGTTACTAGGAAAGTTGACGAGGGTAAAGCGGTGGATGTTGTCTACATGGACTTCAGTAAGGCCTTTGACAAGGTTCCACACGTAAGGTTAGTTAGGAAGGTTCAATCATTAGGTATTAACATCGAAGTAGTAAAATGGATTCAGCAGTGGCTGGATGGGAGATGCCAGAAAGTGGTGGTGGATAACTGTGTGTCAGATTGGAGGATGGTGTGTAGTGATGTGCCTCAGGGATCTGTACTGGGTCCAATGTTGTTTGTCATATACATTAATGATCTGGATGATGGGGTGGTAAATTGGATTAGTAAGTATGCAGATGATACTAAGATAGGTGGCGTTGTGGATAATGAAATAGGTTTTCAAAGCTTGCAGAGAGATTTAGACCACTCAGAAGAGTGGGCTGAAAGATGACAGATGGAGTTTAATGCTGATAAATGTGAGGTGCTACATTTTGGGAGGACTAATCAAAATAGGACATACATGGTAAATGGTAGGGCGTTGAAGAATGCAGTAGAACAGAGGGATCTAGGAATAATGGTGCATAGTTCCCTGAAGGTGGAATCTCATGTGGATAGGGTGGTGAAGAAAGCTTTTGGTATGCTGGCCTTTATAAATCAGAGCATTGAGTATAGGAGTTGGGATGTAATGTTGAAATTGTATAAGGCATGGGTAAGGCTAAATTTGGAGTATTGTGTACAGTTCTGGTCACCGAATTATAGGAAAGATGTCAATAAAATTGAGAGAGTACAGAGGAGATTTACTAGAATGTTGCCTGGGTTTCTCTGGGTTACAGAGAAAAGTTGAACAAGTTGGGTCTTTATTCTTTGGAGTGTAGAAGGTTGAGGGGGGACTTGATAGAGGTATTTAAAATTATGAGGGGCATAGATAGAGTTGACGTGGATAGGTTTTTTCCATTGAGAGTGGAGGAGATTCAAACAAGAGGACATGAGTTGAGAGTTAAAGGGCAAAAATTTAGGGGTAACATGAGGGGGAACTTCTTTACTCAGAGAGTGGTAGCTGTGTGGAAAGACCATCCAGCAGAAGTGGTTGAGGCAGGTTCGATGTTGTCATTTAAAGTTAAATTGGATAGATATATGGACAGGAAAGGAATGGAGGGTTATGGGCTGAGAGCAGGTCAGTGGGACTAGGTGAGAGTAAGAGTTCGGCACAGACTAGTAGGGCCGAGATGGCCTGTTTCCATGCTGTAATTGTTATATGGTTATATTTACATTTTAAGAACTGAAGGCTGACTTCCTTTTGCTAACTAAAACAAACTGTTCGTTGGAAGCTTACTTATAAGTGTTTTTAATCTTACAAGTTGCAGATGATGTGTTTAGAAAGCCAAGAGTTGCAAATGACCAAGGAGTGAATATCCATCACATCATAACAATAGAAAATATTGGGAGCACTCAGCAAGCCTGACCAAAGATGTATTTTGTAAGCTTTAACAGAAAGCTTATTTGTCAGGCAACTTTGGTGGATGGGATTGATCGTACTTAGCAATTTATCTTACTACCTTTTTGCTCTCAGAAATAGTGGAAGTAAACCAAGGCTAGGACCGGAAGAAGAAAAAACTTAGAAGTTACCTTATACAATTGTTCACTGAATGGAAGGTCAACTTTGAATCTAAAATGATATGGGCCAATGCAACAACTCGAGTGTCAGAAAGTAATGCCAGCATGCACTGCGCAGGAAGGAACAGGATAAGCCCCACCCACAAAATGATTGATAACATTTTGATCGCTGATTGCCTCACACCTAATTTTCAAAGCTCTCAAGTTTTTTGGTTGCTTCTGCTGTTCAGAAAAAAAAGCCATTAAAATTAATTAGGCAAGCAAAATATTTCTAATTTTAAAATCAGGTATAAATTAATCCAAAATATTAATAAACACAAGAAAGCATTTAACTTATCGAAGCAAACACAATCAATTAAATAAAGGCAATTCTGTGTACGTACACAGGGAGAATGTACGTACAGCACTGGTGGTCAGGCCTGGACCCTGGGTCACTGGAAACAAACAGGCAGCAACTCCACTATCTGCACCATAGTGCTGGGGGACATTGTGAAAATTGTAGCTGCATTAATACTCAGTTTTATGGCCTGACTGATTAAGTCTAGATTCAGCTCAAATATGTAAGTTTACATACAAGGGCTGGTTAATTCAGAGAATCATTGAACTTTGTGGCACAGAAGGAGGCCACTTGACCCATCATACTCATGCCAGACAAAAACACAAAAAAACTGCAGATGGAGCATATTTAAAAGGAAATAGAATTCTGGAAACACACATCAGGTCAGACAGCATCTGTGGAAAAAGAAATAGAAATATCGTTTCAGGTCAAAGACCACTTGATACTCCTGGAAAAAAGGGAATAAAAAATTGATTTTAATTGCAGTGAGGATGGGAGAGGAATAAACAGGACAAAGTAAATATCTCTGAAAGAATAACAGCGACCTTCCAGACTTAACATTGGATTCAACAGTTTCAGGTAACGCATTTTCTCTATTTGTATCAAAACTGATCAATTCTGCTGTCGGTTAATCTTCTACAATATTGGCTCAGTTTCTCTCTTCACTAACCAGCTCTAACCTACATTTCACAATTTTTACCTGCTCCTTTGTTTATTGTCCTCTCTCTAACTATCCCTACTAACCAATCAAAGGGCTAACTGGTGTTTTATTTAAAATGTAATTCTTGCACAAGGTTTTATTCTTCATGTAATCTTTTTTCCTTCTAACCATTTTACCTTTTCCTGCTACCTTCTTATCCATAGAAAGACATGTTGAAATACTCCTGTTCCTCTACATTTTTCACTTCTCTGCTCTTCATTTTGCATTTCCCTGCCTTGCTTGCCCTTCCCAAATGCACAGCTTCGCACTTCATGGGATTGAAATACATTTGTCAATTTTTTGCTCACCCAATCAATCCAAGCGCACACAATGATTCTTCATCATCAGCAAACCCCTTAATCTTGCCTTCTACATTTAAATTGTAAATGCCTCTGAACATCCAATGCAGGAAACCACAACACATTTATTACCTGGTTTATGGGCTTTGGGAACGTGATCTTCCATATTTCTAGCCGAAACTGCAAAAAAACCTGGTGTTCATTTGTCTGAATAACAATGTATGTATTCTCTCTTGGAGTGCTTTGATGTCCATATGCATGCACTGCATTTCCAGATCCTTTGGGGGAACAATGCATATGTTCAGTGATAAGTAAATGAAACCTCAACAATTCTGATCTGTGACACTGCTTCATAAGAGCTGATGTACTTTTGAATAAACCCACCAAATAAAGCAGTATAGAAAAGACAATGAATGTATTTAAAATCCAGTTAAGTTTTTTGATAGTGTATTAACATCAACCTTACTCCGCATAGTTTTGACCCTGCCTTTAAACTGTTCTGCCTGTTCCTTAAATTTTCCTTTCTTATTGTAAGCAATACCTGAGCACTTTATACCAAATGAAATCCCAATATAGTGCAGTTATTTCATTATTATTAACATTCTATTTTTAACTTCTCTTGCAAGCAAAACAATTGAAGGCATGTTTCTATTCTTGTTTTTCTGTTTATACATCTCATATGAGCTATTTATTATTTTTGAACATATCACACATTTTCTTTCTTGAAAGTAGTCATATCTAATTCCACTTTAAATATTTGGTCTGCAAGTAATATCCTCAGTAATAAGGCCACATTATAAAATTTGTATCTCCTGAGAAAGAGATGTTTATCAGAACTAATAATTGATTACAGTCCAGTATGAGCCTGGTACATTAACTACTCGACTAACCAGTTGTAGAATATGACTGTAAGTGTAATTTGCAGATGCAGCCGAGTTGTGGAAGAAAGAAGTATTACGGGGTGATGGATGAAGAGCTAATAAAGTTAGCTGCTTTGTGCTAGATGGGTCCAAGCATGTTGAGAACTGCTCTTATCCAGACTAATGGAGAGTAGTCCAACATGGTCCTGGCTTGTGTTTTGGAGATGACAGAAAGGCTTTGAGGTGTCAGGAGGTGAGTCAAATAACTGCAAATGTGTGACACATTTGTACCTTCGTACTCTGCAAGTTAACTTGTGATTTGATCAGACGCATAGAGAAATTTTTCTTTCAGTCATGGCTAATTTAAAATTCTAAGTGTGCTCCCATTATCTTTGCTCTATCACTTAATCAATGAAATTTCAATGGTGACAGTTCTGTTTTTTTTTTCAAATATGCAAAGCCATTGGAAAATGTAAGATAACAGAACAAAAAAGCATCCAGAATTTTTATTCATTCACCACAGACCCTGAAAAAATGCTGCTCTTATTCCATTCACTGTTTGCTCACACAATTAAAATTTTATTCATTAAGCACCCTGACTTAGATTTTCTGAGCTGTGAACCAGTTGATGTATGGTGGGACAACACATTTTCTGTGGATTAATCCCTACTAAAAAAATCTTTACTACTTGAAAGTCAATGCATTATGCATGATTGAATTGAGCTCACACAACTGATGTTCATCACATACATTTTTTTTATTCACTCCTTGTGGAAAAACTTAGGTATAAAAAATGGTGTGGTATTCAAGAGAGTGTCTAATCGAAGTATATGACCAACTATTCTGTGTGAATATAGTTTGCCTGCATAAGACAATTATCCACAATCTTTTACATCAAAATATGTTTCAATTATGCAACCTTTCAGAAATCATTCCCAATATGAATTCCTATGCTTACAATTTTAATAGAAGGTTGCTGTGTACATTTGTCATTTTGCAATCATTTTGCCTCACAGCAGGGGCATTGAAGGAAATTACAGCAGGAAAAATTTACTGATCAGTTTCTATAAAAACATGGAAATCTGAATTTATAATTAAATGTTCTAGTCCAATTATTTCCCAGAGATTTAATCTTTTTTCCATTTGAAGATTGTATGTAGTCATTCTTGCCAGTGTGAAAAGCCAAGGGAAAATTGACTAGTACATTAAATTTTCATTCTATGAGAGTACACTGTCTCTTATTCTTGATATCACCATTGTTACATACCTATAGCTCAGCAAATTTCTTCCTTTCATAAAATTGCTTATCACACTATGTATACTGTGGCTACATAATTCTACCATTAGATGGAGCATTGTAAGTTTTAGCAGGAGCAATTCCCTAGTGCAGGAGCAAAGCACTCACAAGAATGTTGATTTCCCTTAACTTACTATAGGAAAATCAAAGTAAAAACCACTAATACATCAAAAATGATGGAGCATGTAGGAGAATATATATGGAAGAAACAAAACCTCTCATATCCAAATTAATGCAAAAATAAGTTTGTAAACATACATCCAAGAGCAAACTGTCGATTATAACAGTAACCGTTTGTCCTTATTGAAATATCTATCCAAAAATATGCAAAGTTTGTCTTTTGTATTTATGTACACTCAGTGGCTATTTTAGATACAGGATTTCATTCTGCAACTAAGTTATTATTATTACCATCCTTATTAGGTACTGGAGGAACATAATTAAGTGGCCACCGAGTTTACGTTGGTTGTTTTTTCCTTCTGTACCAATCCACTTGATGTTTTGACATGCTGGGCATTCAGAGATTTTCTTCTGCACTCCACTGTTGTAATGGGTGGTTATTTGAGTTACTGTCACCTTCCTGTCAGCTTGAACCAGTCTGGCCATCCTCCTCTAACCCCTGATTAATAAGGCATTTTTGCCCACAGAACTTCCACTCACTGGATTATTAAAGCAACACACATCAAAGATTCTGGTGAACGCAGCAGGCCAGGCAGCATCTCTAGGAAGAGGTGCAGTCGACGTTTCAGGCTGAGACCCTTCGTCAGGACTAACTGAAGTAAGAGTGAGTAAGAGATTTGAAAGTTGGAGGGGGAGGGGGAGATCCAAAATGATAGGAGAAGACAGGAGGGGGAGGGATGGAGCCAAGAGCTGGACAGGTGATTGGCAAAAGGGATACGAGAGGATCATGGGACAGGAGGTCTGGGAAGAAAGACGGGGGGGGGGAACCCAGAGGATGGGCAAGAGGTATATTCAGAGGGACAGAGGGAGAAAAAGGAGAGTGAGAGAAAGAATGTGTGTATAAAAATAAGTAACAGATGGGGTACGAGGGAGAGGTGGGGCCTTAGCGGAAGTTAGAGAAGTCAATGTTCATGCCATCAGGTTGGAGGCTACCCAGACCGAATATAAGGTGTTGTTCCTCCAAACTGAGTGTGGCTTCATCTTTACAGTAGAGGAGGCCGTGGATAGACATGTCAGAATGAGAATAGGATGTGGAATTAAAATGTGTGGCCACTGGGAGATCCTGCTTTCTCTGGCGGACAGAGCGTAGGTGTTCAGCAAAGCGGTCTCCCAGACTGCGTCGGGTCTCGCCAATATATAAAAGGCCACATCGGGAGCACCGGATGCAGTATATCACCCCAGCCGACTCACAGGTGAAGTGTTGCCTCACCTGGAAGGACTGTTTGGGGCCCTGAATGGTGGTAAGGGAGGAAGTGTAAGGGCATGTGTAGCACTTGTTCCACTTACACAGATAAGTGCCAGGAGGGAGATCAGTGGGGAGGGATGGGGGGGATGAATGGACAAGGGAGTCGCATAGGGAGCGATCCCTGAGGAAAGCAGAGGGGGGGAGGGAAAGATGTGCTTAGTGGTGGGATCCCGTTGGAGGTGGCGGAAGTTACGGAGAATAATATGTTGGACCCGGAGGTTGTTGGGGTGGTAGGTGAGGACCAGGGGAACCCTATTCCTAGTGGGGTGGCGGGAGGATGGAGTGAGAGCAGATGTACGTGAAATTGAGGAGATGCATTTAAGAGCGGAGTTGATAGTGGAGGAAGGGAAGCCCCTTTCTTTAAAAAAGGAGGACATCTCCCTCGTCCTAGAATGAAAAGCCTCATCCTGAGAGCAGATGCAGCGGAGACGGAGGAATTGCGAGAAGGGGATGGCGTTTTTGCAAGAGACAGGGTGAGAAGAAGAATAGTCCAGATAGCTGTGAGAGTCAGTAGGTTTATAGTAGACATCAGTGGATAAGCTGTCTCCAGAGACAGAGACAGAAAGATCTAGAAAGTGGAGGGAGCTGTCGGAAATGGACAAGGTAAACTTGAGGGCAGGGTGAAAGTTGGAGGCAAAGTTAATGAAGTCAACGAGCTCAGCATGCGTGCAGGAAGGTGCGCCAATGCAGTCGTCGATGTAGTGAAGGAAAAGTGGGGGACAGATACCAGAATAGGAACGGAACATAGATTGTTCCACAAAGCCAACAAAAAGGCAGGCATAGCTAGGACCCATATGGGTGCCCATAGCTACACCTTTAGTTTGGAGGAAGTGGGAGGAGCCAAAGGAGAAATTATTAAGAGTAAGAACTAATTCCGCTAGATGGAGCAGAGTGGTGGTAGAGGGGAACTGATTAGGTCTGGAATCCAAAAAGAAGCGTAGAGCTTTGAGACCTTCCTGATGGGGGATGGAAGTATATAGGGACCGGACATCCGTGGTGAAAATAAAGCGGTGGGGGCCAGGGAACTTAAAATCATCGAAAAGTTTAAGAGCGTGAGAAGTTTCACGAACATAGGTCGGAAGGGATTGAACAAGGGGGGATAAAACCGTGTCGAGGTATGCAGAAGTGAGTTCGGTGGGGCAGGAGCAAGCTGAGACAATAGGTCGGCCAGGACAGGCAGGTTTGTGGATCTTGGATAGGAGGTAAAAATGGGAAGTGCGAGGTGTGGGAACTATAAGATTGGTAGCAGTGGATGGGAGATCGCCTGAGTGGATAAAGTCGGTGATGGTGTGGGAGACAATGGCCTGGTGCTCCTTAGTGGGGTCACGATCGAGGGGTAAATAAGAGGAGGTATCCGCGAGTTGTCGCTGTGCCTCGGCAAGGTAGAGGTCAATACGCCAGACTACAACAGCACCTCCCTTATCAGTGGGTTTAGTAATAAGGTTAGGATTAGTGCGGAGGGAGTGGAGAGCAGAGCGTTGCGAAGGAGTGAGGTTGGAATGGGGACAAGGTGCGGTGAAGTCGAGACAGTTGGTGTCCCGTTGGCTGTTAGCGATAAAGAGATCCAGAGCAGGCAGAAGACCAGAGCGGGGTGTCCATGATGAAGAGGAGGGTTGAATACGGGAGAAGGGGTCATCGGTGGGGGTGGAAGAGTCCTCGCCGAAGAAGTAGGCTCGGAGACGGAGACGGCGGAAGAAAAGTTCCGCATCATGGTGAATGCGGAACTCGCTGGGGTGTGGGCGAAGGGGGACAAAGGTGAGGCCCTTACTGAGAACAGAGCGTTCTGCCTCTGACAGTTGAAGGTCGGAGGGGATGGTAAAGACCCGGCACAGATGAGAACTGGTATCAGAAGGGGGAGGGGGGAGGCTGGGGGTGTCAATGGAGAGGGGAGGGTTGGGGTGAGAGGAAGATGGAGCCTCTGAGGACCCAGGAGCTGACGATGGGATCTGAAGGAGACGGGATTGCAGAGTATTGGTGTGGGAAGGGGAGATGTGATTGCAGAGTATTGGTGTGGGAAGGGGAGACGGGAGTCACAATAGCAGCACATAAAGACCCGGCCTGGAGTTCAAGGCTCGAATCTTGAGAGCTGGGATCAGAGGCGGGAGGGGGGAGTCTGGGGGTGTCAGTGGAGAGGGGATGGTTGGGGTGAGAGGAAGATGGAGCCTCTGAGTACCCAGGAGCTGACGATGGGATCTGAAGGAGACGGGATTGCAGAGTATTGGTGGGGGAAGGGGCGATGGGAGTCACAATAGCAGCACATAAAGACCCGGCCTTTATCACTGGATTATTATTTAGTTTTTGTACCATTCCCTGTAAACTCTATAAACTGCTATGCATGAAAATCCCAGAAAATCAGCAGTTTCTGAGATACTCAAACCACCGCCTCTGGCACCAACAATCATTCCATGGTCAAACCCACTTAGATCACATTTCCTCCCCATTCTGATGTTTGGACTGAACAACAACTGAACCTCTTGATCTGTCAGTAAGCTTTTCATGCATTAAATTTGTGCTACATGATAAGCTGATTAGATATTTGCATTAATGTGTAGATGTACAGTGGCCACTGAGTGTATCTTTTATTTTAAAGATCATACCAATGGTGATCACAGAGGTAAGGCATTGTGCAAAACACATCAAATTATATGCTGAGGAATAATAGGGATGGCCTCTCTTCTTCAGCCGTTTTAATTTCACTCTTGGCAGCAAGAGGACTAAGGCCAATGCGTTCTCCCACCAGTTTGACATCTATGGGGACAACACCAATCCAGAGCCCATCCTTCCTCACATGTGCACAGCTGCTCCTGTGATTTGAGGAACAGAAACAGAGGCAAAGGTCACCCGACAGTCATATCCAAGCCAACTGGATTTCATCACCGGTCTTCCTTCAGCAGATGGGAACGCTACCATTCCAGTAGTTGTGGACTGGTTCTCCAAAGCAGCCCACTTCATTGCTCTCCCCAAGCTTCCATCAGCTCATGAGACTGCCAGCCTCATGGTTTAGCATGTGTTAAGGATGCATGGCGTCCCTCAGGACATAGTGTCTGATGGAGGATCATGGTTCACGTCCTGTTATTTGAAGCTTTCTGTTCTCTTTTGGGAGCCACAGCCAGCCTCTCATCTGGTTTCCACCCCCAATCTGGTTGGCAGAAGATGGCAGTGCGACGCAGCGTGCATGGCCACTCCGAATTGATATCGTATTTGTGAACTAGGATGCCGTGCACAATCCTGATTTGATGGAGACAGCCGTGAGAAGCATGGAGGAACATCTGGAGAAACTTCTGAAATGCCTGCTTCGCTGCCGCTGCTACTGTGCGACTGAGAATCTCCGGAGGGGAAGGCCCCAAATCCTCGGCTTTGCCTATTGCCTGTTGCCAGGGCTGGGGTCAAAGCACTTGGCAGAGCTGGTGCTCGGTGCTCGGTGTGAGAGAGCTGGTCGGAGGCTCAAAGTTTTCGGACGGACTCGGAGTTGGACTGTGGTCAGGTGCTTCCAGGGTGCTGCATTGGCAAGTTTGCGGCGCTGGAAGCTCATGGCAGGGAGAGTTTCTCCCTTCAACCATCTGCGTGAGATGATGGGACTTTCGAGAGACTTTGAGACTTTTTTTACCGTGCCCATGGTCTGTTCTTCTATCAAATTACGGTATTGCTTGCACTGTTGTAACTATATGTTATTATTATGTGGTTTTTGTCAGTTTTTTAGTCTTGGTTTGTCTTGCGTTTCTGTGATATCACACTGGAGGAACAAACTGTATCATTTCTGAATGCATGCATTACTAAATGACAATAAAAAAGGACTGCGTGTCCTCATAATCTAATAATCTAATCTAACGGCCAAACTGAGAGAGTGAATCGGGAGCTGGCAACAGTCCTGCGCCACTTTCTGTCTTCTAACCACACAACCTGGAGCTCCCCATTGGTATGGGCAGAGATCGCCCACAATAACCTCCAGCCACCACTCTTCCCTGACAAGAGATTGACATGGGAGTCCGTGTTGCTGAGTAGTTGGTCCAACACTACAAGCGGACATGAAGAGTGTGCACCTACAAACAAAATGCCTGACAGGCCGAACAGCTCTGCCGACAGGTGAGGCCTCTCAAGCCAGTAAAAAAAAGTCTTGCTGGTGTCTAAACATCTTCCACTGAGAGTTGAGTGCTGCAAATTGACACCATATGATATGGGACCATTTGTAGTGGAGGGGGTTATCAACAGAGCCTCCGGTAAGCTGTGCCCACCATCATCCATTTAGTTTCACCCAGTGGTCCATGTTTCTCAGCCAATGCCGGTGACTTCTGCCCTCTTTGCTCAAGACGCCGCCATCTTCCTCCCCATTTAGTGGATGGGTCCCAGGTCTATTCTGCACAGTGCCTCCTAGTTTCTTGTCCAATGCATGGATTGAGAGGGGTATGACCCAGAGGATATTCTTAGATTCCAGCCTAGGATATCTTAGTCAGGACTCTCATCCCAGCCTTCCAGCAGGCACAGGTGTCCGGCACTTTGGGAGTGGTACCTAGGGCAGGTCCCTGTCACAAGCACGGAATCTGCGGAGGAGCCTAAGCGAACTCACATGCAGGCAGCTGGAAGAAAACAGCAATCTCACATATGAGAATGCATGTTCTAGCCAGCTGGAGTTTCCTAGTATCTGTATTTTACTCCCTTAAGGAAGCACAGCAACAAAAACACTCCCTTGCTCTCTGTTGCCTACGTTCTGGGAAAGAAGACTAGTGGTTTAAATAGATGCTGTTAAAGGAGTGGTATCTGTTCAGTTCAAGGTTAGTGCTTTCAATCTGCGTTGATCGCATGAGTTTTATTTAGCTTAAGAGTTTCTAGTTGGTGGCTCTGTTGGCCTGGTGTTTATTATTTTTCTTTGTTCTGTACAGTTCTAATTAAAACTAAGTGAACTGTTCATTCAGAGTCTGTGTCTCTCCCTCTGTACTTGGGTCGTCACTGAACTCATGTCATAAACTTTAGATTTCTAATGCAACCAGGTTGAAACTGCGGTGAGGGTGGAAGGAGGATGGAGCTGATCCTCTGTCGTCTTGCACTCCATGGCACTGGACGCGGACCTCAATCTGTCATGACACTTGTGGTGGCTGCCTGTGCTTCAGCCTCCCCACGTTAAACAAATTTAGACATAGGTGTTCTCCATTAATGGAATCCACCCTAACATCCCAGATCGACCTCTACAGCCACTTGAGGATCCTTCAAAAGACAACCCCTTAGGACAGGGGTTCCCAACCTGAGGTCCACAGACTCCTTACTTAATAATATTGGTCCACGGCATAAAAAAGGAGAACATCGTACTTGACTTGAGTGATCACGCTGTAGCCTTTTGGAGATAAAAAGGTGGAGGTGTTTTATATTTCAGAAAAGACATAGCAATTCATTTATTGAACACCAAAAAACTGAATGCAAAACCCACCACAAACCCTTTATGTAATCAGGCCAGCCTCTTAAAATGAAACCCCAACTCAATGTTGGTGGTTGTGAATTACGTATATTTCCACCCTTAAGTAACACTAGAATTCATATCCAGTCCTCCCCCCAGAATTCACTAAAGCTGGCCTCGTGAGCCTGTGCAGAGCTCAGATGAGTTGCCTGGCTCAGGTCCCATGTTCCAAGGGTAGAGAACAGCGGGTACCTCTGGCTCATCCAGTGTTAGTTAGCACTGACACGCTTGTGGCCATGTCATGATGCCAGGGGCATGGTAGTGGAATTCTACAAATCTTGGTGGGATGGTTTAAGGCAATCTCCCGAAATACATTCAGGTTTACCCCTCTGACCTATGATAAAAGTCTATTCGCTCCATTCTAAAGCACGGAATGGGCCACCATAAGGGGGCCTAAGGGGATGTTGGTGTCCATCATGGCAGACAAAAACAAACGAGATGGAATGTAGGTCAACAGGAACCCAAGAGTGCTGTACGCCACGATGGGAGGTAGGAACAGGTGAAAAGGAATTGAATTTACTGAGGAGGATGAAACATTTTGTACTTATTCAGGAATGACAGTCACCGTGCTGGGCAAAGCAGCTGGTGCCTCAGTATCCAACTGCAGTTGCCTGATCTGTCAGTTTTTGAGGAGGTCTTCTGACTCAACAGCTTATCCGTTTATTTTAATTTACACGAGATCCATTCTATACAGCTTTGTCTCCAACTTATAATATATAGAGTTTTCTCGTTCCAACTGTTGATAGTGCCAGTAAAATAATGAATACTAAGAGTCATGGAGAACTGTTAGAACATCCATCTTTTTTATTTCACTCTCTTTAATTAAACTGTGCATGATGTACATGACAAACATGTCATATGTTTACGCAAGTTAGAGTAAACTTATAAAGAACATGAGATTTAGAATTCTTTCAGCTCTATTGTTAATCAGCATTTTAATTTTGAGTGTTAGTTTAATACATGATAGTAATAATATGAATATAGTAAGAAGCTAACATTTTAATTGTTGAGGAGGGTGCGAGGGTGGAAGAGAGAGAGGATGATTGACAGCAATGGGATACAAAGTTAAGGTAACCGGAATCACAAAATGATGGTGGAAAAGGATGGCGTTTACAGGGCTAAGAGGGAAGAGCAGGAGAGTGAGATAAATTGGATACTCATTTGAAAAACTAGCCTTGTCAAATATGACCAGTGCTACTTTAAGAACCTATGTATAACATGAACAGGATTACTGAAGTTTTTTACACAAATCTACATTAACTAATTTAGTAGATGACAACAACTAATAGTACAGTAATTACAGTGATTAAAATGCAAGCCGCCAGAACTATCACAGTTACTAATTTACAGCATTTGGCTCTTTCCAGTTCAGCCTCCTTCTTTTTCAGTAAAGAATCGTATCCTGGTGTATAAATGTCATCCAGCCAAAACTTCACGTCATTGGGATCCTCCTGAATGAAAGTAAATCAAATCAAATGGTTGAAATCATTACAAATGCATCTTTTTGTTAAAAAAAGATTCCTCAGATGCAAGGAACGTGACTGTAGGTGTCAAAGCCAGAGCCCAACGGAATTCGGGAAAGAGAGGATTGAAGGAGCATAACCAGACAAGGCCAGTCGTTTTGGGCTGTGCAGGCGCAAGAATAGTTGGCATCGGAGGCCTAAACTGAGCTGCAAATAGAAGGAGGCTGAACTCAAGCAGAGCAGCCATTGTTTGATTAAACTAGTGATAGAGTGTGAAGGCTTTGGCTCAACAGGCTTCAGCATGAACAGACAGAGGCACAGTTAAGAAGAGGCAAGACTTTTTCCTTTTTAGTGCAGAGTAGCCAGCTTCGAAAGCTCCTCCTGTCGGATGTGGGAATTCAGGATACCTGACAGTTTCCTTGATGACTATATTTACGGGAAGTGCATCCAACACCAGCGGCTGACTGACCGGGTCAAGGAGTCGGAGCTGGAATTGGATATACTCTGAGTCATTCGGGAGGCTGAGGATATTATAAACGAGTCTTTTGAAAAGGTGGTCACACCCAGAGTGCAGGCTTCGGTGACCACCAAGAGAGGTAAGGGGATTAAGAAGTCGGTGCAGGGTTCCCCTGTGGCTATTCCCCTCAGCAACAACTATACCTCTTTAGATACTGCTGGGGCGGGATGACCCATCGGGGCATGGCAGCAGCTGCCAGGCTGGTGGCACTGTGGCCGGCTCTGAGGATCGACAGCGAAAGGTAAAGTCAAGCTGTGCTCTAGTTCTAGGGGACTCGAAAGTTAGGGGACAGAAAAAAGATTCTGTGGCCACAAAAGGAACACCAGGATAGTGACTTGCCTCCTTGGTGCTAGGGTCCAGGATGAATCGGAGTGGCTGCAGGATATTCTCAAGGGGGAGAGGGAACAGCCAGAAGACATGGTGCATGTTGGAACCAATGACATAGGCAGAAAAGGGGAAGAGATCCTATGCAGTGAGTATGTAGATTTAGGAAAGAGGCCTAAGAGAAGGACCTCCAAGGTTGCAATCACTGGATTACTCCCTGTGCCATGGGCTAGTGCAGGTAGGAATGGGGTGTTAGCACAGATGAAAGAGTGGCTGCAGAGACGTACAGGGGACAGGGTTTCAAGTTCCTAGATCATTGGAACGTTTCCTGGGGAAGGGGTGATTGTGCAAGAGAGGACGGGTTGCACCTGAACTGGAGGAGAACCAATATCCTGGCTGCGAGATTTGCTCATGCTACTTGGGAGAGTTTAAAACTAGTTTTGCAGGGGGCTGGAAACCAGAGCCCCAGGTCAGTAAGGGAAGGATCGGACCAGAAGACAGATGTCAGGGAAAGTTTTGAAAGGCAGAAATCGAAGTAACTGGTGTGATGGGTCGGATAGTTTGAAGTGTGTATATTTTTAATGCTGGCTGGCTGGTGGTGTAGTGGCATCAGCACTGGACTTCAAAACAAATGGTCCCAAGTTCGAATCCGGCCAACTCAATGCACGCTTTCCATCCGTGCTGGGTTGAGGGTCAAGCTAACAAATCGGCCTCATAATAAAACAGTCAACCGCTACGGAAATGGTAAAAATGTCGCCCAATGCGTCACAAGGTGTGAAAAGGAACAACATCGCATTTTAATGCTAGGAGTACTATGGGTAAGGGTGATGAACTTAGATCATGAATCAGTACAAGGATCTACTAAGTTGTAGCCATTACTGAAACTTGGTTGAGAGAGGGGTAGGAATGGGTAATTAATGTACCAGATTTTTGAAATTTTAGAGAAGATAGAGGAAGAAGTAAAGCCGGGGGGGGGGGGGGATGTTGCACTACTAATCAGGGACAGTATCACAGCTGCACTCAGAGGACATATAATGGAGGGGGGGGGTCAGATACTGAGTCCGTTTAGGTGGAACTCAGGAATAGGAAGGGTGCAATCACACTGAAGGGATTGTATTACAGAACACCCCTCCCCCCTCCAATAGCCGCCGGGACGTTGAGGAACAGATAGGAAATCAAATTAAGGGAATGTGTAAAAATAATGGGGTTGTTGTCATAGGTGATTTCAACTTCCCTAATATAAACTGGGACCTTCTTAGAGCAAGGGGTTTAGATGGAGAAGAATTTGTTGAGTGTATCCAGGAAGGTTTCTTAAATCAATATGTGTATGCTCCAATGAGAGGAGAGACTGTACTGGACATGGTGTTGGGTAATGAGCCTGGCCAGCTGACTGACCTTTCAGTGGGTGAACAGCTAAGGAACAGTGCCCACAACTTTTTAACTATCAGGATAACTATAGATAAGGATAGATATGGTCCTTATAGGAGGGCTTTAAATTGATGTAGGACAAATTACAGGAGCATTAGGCTGGAACTAAGAAACATTAATTGGGAACACCTTTTCTCTGGCAAGTCCACATCAGACATGTGGAGGGTATTTAAAGATCAATTACACAGAGTACAGAAAAGGTATGTTCCTGTCAGAAGGAAGGATGGGGATAGAAAGATAAGAGAACCTTGGACATCCAGAGAGGCGATGAATTTAGTCAAGAAGAAAAAGGAAAAGTGTGTAAAGCTTTGGAAGTTAGGATCAAATGAAGCACATGAGGAGTATAAAGAAGCTAGAAAAGAACCAAAGAAAAGAATTAGGAAAGCCAGGAGGGCCATAAAAAGTCCATTGGCAAGAAGGATTATGGTGAATCCCAAGGCATTCTATACAGAGATCAAGAGCAAGAGGATCACTAGGGAGAGGATGGGACCATCAAGGATAAAGGGAGGAACATTTGCTTGGTTTTAGAGAATGTGAGTGAGATCCTTAATGAGTACTTTGCTTCAGTTTTTATAAGGAAAAAGATATGGAGGACCAGGAGATCAGTGAGTATATAAATATGTTAGGACATTTAGAGTGTTTGATGGCTCTGGGCCTGTACTTGTTAGAGTTTAGAAGAATGACAATGATCTCATTGGGTGGAGCTAAAGATGGCACCAGTGGGCAATTTCTCCCAGCTCATCAGCAAAACAATTGAATTGTTCCTATCTAATAGCTGTATTTTCCTTTTCAGGATGGCTTGTGTCCTAACAGGATCTTTGATCTAAGAACATAAGAAACCAGAGCAGGAGTAGGCCATCTGGCCCATCGAGCCTCCTCCGCCTTTCAATAAGATCATGGTTGATCTGGCCATGAACTCATCTCCACCTACCTACCTTTTCTCCATAACCCTTAATTCTCCAACTATGTAAAAATCTATCCAACCTTGTCCTAAATATATTTACTGAGGTAGCGTCCACTGCTTCGTTGGGCAGAGAATTCCACAGATTCACCACTCTTTGGGAAAAGTAGTTCTTCCTCATCTCCATTCTAAATTTATTGCCCTGAACCTTGAGGCTGTGTCCCCTAGTTCTAGTTGCACCTACCAGTGGAAACAACTGCCTCTATCTTATCTATCTCTTTCATAATTTTATATATTTCTGTAGGATCTCCTCTCATCCTTCTGAATTCCAGCAAGTACAGTCACAGTCAACTCATTCTCTCCTCATAGTCTAACCCACTCATCTCTAAAATCAACCTGGTGAACCTCCTCTGCACTGCCTCCAAAGCCAGTATATCCTTCCGCAAGTAAGGAGACCAGAACTGCGTGCAGTCCTCCAGATGCTGCCTCACCAGTGCCATATATAGTTGCAGCATAACCTCCCTGCTCTTGAATTCTACAGGGACACTCAAAAAGCTGTGGTTCCGCATGACGATATGTTCCCGTTCTTGGAGCTCCCCAATCAGCCACCTGACATTCTCAACTTTCTAGCATACTGCTGGTAACTTCCACTGTGAAGACTGACACAAGACACTTATTCAGATCATTCGCCATATCTTTGCTCCCCATTATTACCTCTTCAGTGTTATTTTTCCAGCTATCTGATATTCACTCTCATCTCCCTTTTACTCTTTACTGTATATACCTGAAAAACAACTTTTAGTATCTGCTTTTACGTTATTGGCTAACTTAAGTTCATATTTAACCCTTTCTCTCCTTATTGTTTTTTTAGTTGCCTTCTCTTAGTTATTAAAACAATTTTCAATCTTTTAACTTCCCACTGTTTTTACTATATTATATACTCCCTCTTTTATGCTGTCCTTGACTTCTCTTGTCAGCCATGTTTGCCTCAACCTCCCTTTGGAATACTTGTTCTCCTTTGGGATGTGTCTGTCCTGTGCCTTCTGAATTGCTCCCAGAAGCTCCAGCCATTGCTGTTCTCTGTTTTCCCTCCTAGTTTCCCCATCCGAACAACTTTGGCCAGCTCCTCTTTTGTACCCCTGCAATTCCCCTTACTCCATTGTAATACAGAGAAATCTAATTTTACCTTCTCCCTCTCAAACTGCAGGTGAATTCTATCATATTATGATAACTGTCTCCAGAGTGTTCCCTTACCTTAAATTCTCTAATCCAATCTAACACAACACTCAACCCGGAATTGCCTTTTCCCCAGCGAGCTCAACTTCAAGCTACTCTCCTCCACATGGCATAATGCTCACTGCGTTCTGGGGTCTACCATGCATTCACTTCACTGTCTGTTTCTTGCACCCCCCTGAACTAGATACTTAATCTATTTTGCAAACACACCAAAATATTCTTTCTAAATCCTTTTACTATCATGTTGTCTCTCTTCTTTTGTTTGAAAAGTTTTTATAATCAATCAATGATTCCAAGCCTCTGCTGCTCTAAGAATTCTCAATCAATTCTTATGTCCAATTTACATTATGATATTTGATAGAAGAGCAATGGAAATGAATGTATTAGTATCTGTCCATCGTGATTTTTTCTATAATATATCACCTTGCTTAGATGCATTGCTAAGTTTGTTTGCATTGATTGTCTGTCGTAGTCCTGAATTGTCCAAGAAGGTTGAGCCTTGCTCTGTCCCCAGCCTTCAACTAGCCTACAGTCTTTGTACAGAGGATTCTTCTTAATGGTTGACTTCAAGGTTAGAGGAGTGATATGTTGGCTCAGTACTTCATCGATGAGAACCGGGGAGTCATCCTTCCACTGCAAGCCGATTGTTCCTACTAACTTTTGGTGCTTACTCTGGAAGACAGTGCATTAACTGCATTATTATCAGAATTAATTTGTGATCTGTTAAAATCCATTGATTTATATCATACAGTAAATCAGATGCAATTAATGTTTCTTTTTCAGTAATGGTTGGAAGCGTCGAGCTGATTTTTTAAAAAATTTAGCAAACTGATACAGCTAATTGTTAGTAGTTGCAAGGATCAATTACATAATTGTATTCAATTGCACTCAGTTTATTTGTCCAACCTGGTCATGTTTGTAACTAAGGGGTCATTTACAGCAGAAGTTTCCATCCTTATTATTTAAGCAAAATTATTTTAATTACAAGGTTAAAGAATATTAGAACAAAATTCTGCAAAGACTTATTTTCATTTCTCATCACAAGAATTAAGGCACTGATCAGAATCGTTCAAAACTCCTACCTGTGAATAGACTTGGTTGTGCCACTGCTGACTGTGCAGAACTGCTCCAGAGAGACCCATGAAACCAACTGGACCAAAACCAGGTCTTGTACTCAATGCCTTTACATCTAACTGCAGAAATTTATCAGGATGATTGTTATTTGGCAAGACAGATAAGTCCATGTTTCACTCTAATATTGCACTCCAGTCACACGTTGGTTCTGACAAGCAATACGCTCACTTCTAAATTATGCAATAACCATTGAATGTTTAGGTAGAAAGCTGAAACACCATCTGTCTAAAGAGCTCCTCATGAATAATGCACACCTTTTGTTGATGGATCACATGTCAGATTACGTGATGGTTTTGAGGCATTATGTAAGGATTGGATGGAGTTGGTGGAAATGAGGAGTTTCCAGCTGTTGATTGGTTGAATGGTCTAAGAATGAAGTGTGTGAACACAAGATTGGGTGTTATTAGCTCCTCACTAAGCTTACTATAAGGGAGACAGGACTGTTACCTGAGTGTTGCAGCCATATTTCAATAGCACCTTTCTTTCACAGGGATGGGAATCTTTAAGTAACTGTAGGAATGGCCAAACTGACAGTTCTCTATGATTACGTAAGTCCATCTGACCTTTACGAGCATTACAAGTAAGACAAAGAATATTTAATCAGATACTCATCTATTTTGTGTCACCTTAAAAAGCTGATTATGTTGTATTAGTTAATGTATTGTCCCTGCCCGTTTTCCCTCTCCTGCATATATTTTCCATGCTACAGAGACAGATTCCGTGGACTAGAAAGATTGCTGCATAATTACTTACAAAACTCTTTAACAAGTAACCAAAAAAATTAAGTATTTAATTTTCAGATGACATATTTTATCTTGGAAAAAATAAAGGTTTTGCATCTTATCCAAAATCTTATAATTAAGCTTTTTGCAACAAGGAAATGTTATTGGCATTTCAATTGGTATTTCAAACATGACTATGAATATACAAACTTATTCTATATTTCCTGCTGGTATCAAGAGGAAATATTTCTACATGGTTCTCTTGAAAGTCCACCTCCTCCAACTTTATTTACTGCATTCAGTGCTCCCAATGTGTCCTCCTCTGCACTGGTGAGACCAAGTCCAGACTCTGTGACAGGGTTGCAATGTGCTTGTGCTCTGTCTGTAATGGCCATCTCAAGCTCCTTTTCCCATTCCCACACTGATCTATCAGTCCTTCGCCTTCCTTACTGCCAGGGTGAAGAAAGCAGAAAGGCAAATCGTGTATTTCCTGGATGATCTACAACCCAATAATATGAGCATTGAATTTTCCATTTTAAAGTTATCTTTACCTCCTGTGTTTCCCTCCCTCTTCTTCTGATCCATTTTCAGTCTTCCCATTTTTGTTCTCATTCCCATATCCACCCTACCCCCACCCAGCCGCCATTCCCTATGCTTTTAAATATTTTCAACCCACTCACTACCTACACACCTTTCCCTCCTTATCTCCTCCCCCACCTGGGTCTATCTCCCCTTCATCTCTCCCTTAATTGTTCCTATTATCACCTTCCTTACTTATTAGATTCCAGTGCTTGTGACATTTGTGACCTAGTTTATCATCCAGTGGCCTTTGCCTTCCATCTCCAGCCCCCACCCCCACCCCCGTCCATGAACCTGACTCCATCTACCCATTATCCTTCACCCCTCTTTAGTCTACATGTCAGCCCTGACTTCATCCCTCCCGGTCTCACCTTTATTCTTGCAATCTTTGCTCTCTATCCTCAATCTTGATGTTGGATCTTAACCCAAAACACTGTCAATTCCTCCCCAGGGAACTTTGAAGAAGAGGAGGTGCTGCACAATAACACATTGTGAGCTTAGGCTCCTGCACAATGCCCACCTTTCACCCACCCTGTTGTTCCTGATTTTCTCTACTTTCTTTGCTGTTTCCTCATGAGAAAGACTCCTAAAGATTAGCTTTGCTTGTTACATGTACGTCGATGCAAACAGTGAAATGTGTCATTTGCGTCATATCAATGTTAAATAGGGTACCATGAACAATTCTGATTTGATGGAGACAGCCATGAGAGCACGGAGGAACATCTGGAGTAACTTCTGAAATGCCCGGTTTGCGCCGCTGCTACTGTGCGATGGAGAATCTCTGGAGGGAAGACCCCAAAATCCCCAGCTTTGCCTGCTGCTGGCGGCCGGAGTTGGGGTCGAAGCGCTCGGCAGAGATGGTGCTCGCTGCTTGGTGTCGGAGGGCTGGTCGGAGCTCGAAGTTTTTGGATGACTCAGAGTCGGACTGTGGTCGGGCATGGCAGGGAGAGTTTTCTTCCTTCTCCCGTCTGCGTGAGATGTGGGACTTTCGAGAAACTTTGAACTTTTTTACCGTGCTCATGGCCTGTTCTTCATCAAATTATGGTATTGCTTGCACTGTTGTAACTATATGTTATCATTATGTGGTTTTTGTCAGTTTTTCAGTCTTGGTCTGTTCTGTGTTTCTGTGATACCACACCGGAGGAATATTGTATCATTTCTTAATGCATGCATTACTAAATGACAATAAAAGGGGACTGTGTGTCCTCATAATCTAATCTAATCTAATCTAATCTGCAACAATTATGCTGGGCATCTCGCAAGTGCTGCTACGCTTCCGGCACCAATATAACAAGCCCACAACTCGCTCACCCTAACCGTACTTCCTTGGAATGTGGGAGAAAGATATGAGCACACACAGGAAACCCATGCTGAATGCAGAGGGAACATGCAAGCTTCTTACAGACAGTGGCAGGAATCGAACCCTGATCTCACATCTGGCACTGTAATAGTGTTACACTGACCGCTCTTCTCCAGTGTTGAAGGCAGAACACAATGACTGGAATGAACTCTCTCCAAAAGAAATCAGAACCAATCTAGAACCAACACAAAGGTATTGACTGTGGTGAAAATTCAATTATGGAATGCAGAAAGCATGATCAGAAGTGAATCAACAAAGTTTAGAGAACAAATTAGCAAACAATTTGAAACTGCTGAAATATGATGTAATCTCTTTCCTAACTAATCGCGCAAAGTATTACAAATCAAGTTTATTGCAACATGTCACAAAAGGGTCATTGAGCAGGCATATTGCAATGTTAATAAACCATTGAAAATACTAGTATAATTATGGAAAAGATGTAGCATATGCAAGGATCAATGCACACATTGCCATATTTATTCATCCATTTTTGACTGAGAACCAACTCCGGCGTTAATGAATTTTTTACCTTTTTTATTTTAGGAATTGGCTCAATGCTGACATCAGGTATCCAGGCAATATGTCCTATTGCCTTAAATTTGCCTTATAGTCCCAGTCTTTGTACCCTGTAGACAGAGGTGGAGGAAAATAACGAAGATAATGTACATTTAATAAGAAGCAAGTTAATGAATTTTGGCTCATTTATTGCCAACTTTCTCTTTTGTTATAATTTTGGAACAAAGTGCAGTTTTCCCAGAGTGTTTTATAAACTTCTAGTGTTTTCAGGCCTGCACGTGTAGGCTCCTTCCAGTCTCCAGCCAGCTAACAAAAGTCACCTGCCACTTGTTTCCAACTCATCGCCTCATCAGCCAGCTCTCATCCACAATCCTTATTCACTCACATGAACCAACCAGTTTCAACCAAGTTTTCAATTGCCTTGTTGTGTTAAGTATCTGTTCTCTCTTGTGGCCTCTCATGGCTTGTAATTTTGCAGTTTATTAGTAAGATGTTACTTATTGCTAAGATGTCTCTGCTGCTCTGCTTTTGGGTTAAATCTCCTCTACATTTCCTGACAGGTTGAGTGACCCAATGATTGACCCAGCAGAGTATGCGTGGTTGTCTGTTGACAGGAGCGTCTGATCCCAAACCAGCAGGAAGCCACTCTCGACCAAGTCTCTGCCTCAATACCGCAACCATGCACCAGTTAACCTCCTCTCTCTGAGCCATGGAGTCCAGTGCCCAAACACGCTGTTGGGTCCACAGCCTGATGGTGTATTTTCCTGTCCCAGTGTGTCTTAGACTTCGAGCTCCAGCCTTCTCTGTATTCTATAGAATGAGCAAGATTGCCATTGTCATCTCTCTCTTCACTGGGTGAGCTCTGACCTGGTCTGCCACTAAATGGGACAATAAAAACCATCATTTAGATTAGACTATGAGGACACTCAGTCCTCATTTATTGTCATTTAGAAATGCATGCATTAAAGAATGATACAATGCTCCTCCAGTATGATATCACAGAAGCACAAGACAGACCAAGACTAAAACTGACAAAAACCACATAATTATAACATAGTTACAACAGTGCAAAGCAATACCGTAATTTGATAAGAGCAGACCATGAGCACAGTAAAAAACAGTCTCAAAGTCCCGATAGCCCCAACATCTCACGCAGATGGTAGAAGGGATAAACTCTCCCTGCCATGCGCTTCCAGTGTCGCAAACTTGCCGATGCAGCACCCTGGAAGCACCCAACCACAGTCCGACTCTGATTCCGTCTGAAAACTTCGAGCCTCCGACCGGTCCTCCGACACCCAGCATCGAGCACCATCTCTGCCGAGCGCTTCAACCCCGACCCCAGCCGCCAAGCAACAGGCAAAACCGAGGATTCGGGGCCTTCCCCTCCGGAGATTTCGGATCACACCGTAGCGGCGGCAGCGAAACAGGCATTTCAGAAGTTTCACCGTATGTTCCTCCGTGCTCTCACGTCTGCCTCCATCAAATCAGGATTGTGCACGGCATCCTACTTGACAGATAACAGATATCATTCACCGGAGAGGCCGCCCGCGCTGCGTCATGCTGCCATCTTCTCCTCCCACAATAAAAATGAACAATTCACCACTGCATGTGCTGGATTTTCTACCATTTGGGAAGTGGAACAGGGTAGCGGATCAGGTACTTCACCTGCGTTAAGGCTCACACTCAGTGCTGGATTACACCGTGGAATTCAGTCAGGACCCTTGTTGCAGAGTGCAGCTGGAATGCAGAAGCATTGCTGGCCCGTTACCATCACGGCCACTCAGTGCATTAGAAGGACAATATGTCTATCAGCAAGATGCCCACAGACCTCGAAAGCCTCATCACCTTGGCCCTCCAAATTGACAAGTATCTTATACAGCGATGCTCCAGATCATCAGCCAGAAGGGTAGTTCTGTTCCCAGAACCATTTCAGGCTGCAGGATCTCAATTGGCAATTGGTCCACGTCCCCTGCAGATCGGGAGAGCACTCTTAAGCCCCCATAAGCATGAGAGTTGGTGGGGAAACAGCTGTGATGCCGGTCATCCACACATCAAATCCCTGCTGCATCCGTGAAGAAGACACCACCAGGTAGAGATGAGGCCTCTTCGCCTCTTGTTCCAGCACCATAGCCCAACCTACACCCTCTGTGCCCCTCTACACCCCGATAGCTCTACACACACAGAAGATTCCAGCCAGCAGGCAGCTTTCTAGACCAGATTCTGTGTGTGCAGCTTAGATTCCCCACCCAGCCTGTTGCTAACTCTGCTGCATCATGGTCATTGAGGGATGTCCCTTGGGGTCTGGGATCGTCAGAGTGAGCACACAGCCAATGCACATCAGCATTAAGGAACATCTTGTCGTTCTCCTCATTGACTCACCCAACACTCCTCTCATCTTGGGTTACCCCTGCTCTCCACTCACGCCCCTCACTTTGCCTGGTCATCTGGTTCACTGCTGAGCTGGGGACCCACCTACCTGTAGCCTCAGTTGCCCTTACCCCGTAAAGTCATGGAGATGGAGGAAACTCTCGACCTCACCAAACTTCCAGCGGTATCACGACATTGCCATTGCCTTCAGTAATAGGGAAACCAGCACCCCACTTCTTCACAGTCCTGATGACCTCATCCTGGGTAACACTACCCCCCAAAGCCATCCATTCTCCCTCTCTCCTCCTGATGCCCAAGCTGAGAACAACTACATCACCAAAGCATGACAGCATAGCTTTATTTGACCATCCCAGTCCCCAGCCAGTGCAGGATTCTTCGTTGTCAAAAAGAAAGATGGGGGTCTTCGTCCCTGCATTGACTACCGTGGACCGAACAAGAATGGCTATTCTCTCCCATTGATGGATAGTGCATTCAGAACACACCACGGGGCCCAGATCTTCACCAAACTGGATCTATGGAGCGCGTACAACCTGATCTGCATCCGCCAGAGAGATGAGTGTAAGATGGCATTCATAGCAACCGCTGGCTACTACGAGTACTTTCGGATCTTACTGCAGTTCATCTGTTTTCCAAGCCTTCATCAATGAAATCCTCCGAGACATGCTACACACGTATCTGTTCCTCTACTTCAACGACATCCTCATCTTCTTCAAGGACCCCAAGACCACATCTGTCACACTATACAGTCGTACAGTGACTCCTCTGCACTGCAAATTAGAAAAATGCTAGTTTCACACCCCAGTCATTTCCTTTTTGGGAAAGTCCTTTCATCCCAAGACATAACCATGGACCCAGAGAAAGTGTGCGCTGACATTGAATTTCCACAACAGCACTCCCTCAAGCAGCTACAATACTTCTTCGGCTTTTCCAACTTATATGGCCGTTTCATCAAGTGCTACAGCCAAATTGCTGCTCCTCTCACCTCCCTCACCCAATCACTACCTCACGGATAACCTGCTCTGCTGCCGCAGACCATGCGTTTGAGGAGCTCCAGAGATACTTCACCACTGCTTCCATTCTCCACCATCCGAACCCCTCTGGACCTTTTGTGGTAGAGATGGGTGTACCTGATGTGGTCGCTGGGGCCATCCTCTCCCAGCGCGGACTGGATGGGAAGGCACACACTGTTGCTGCCTTCTTGCGCAAATTTAAAGCTACACAGTGCTGTTATGGAGTAGGAGACAGGGAGTTATTCACCATTAAATGGACCTTGGAGGAATGGAGATATTGGCTGCTAGAAAACACCGAGCCCTTCCTGATTTGGACTGACCATCAGAAACGGGTATCTAACTGACCCACTACCTCAACCCAGGTCAGGCTGCCTGGGCCTTCTTCTTCAAGCTATTAAACTCACCACGTCCTCCAGGCCTGGCTCCAAGAATACTAAGGTGGATGCCCTGTCATGTCAGTTCGACCCAGCTGAGATGGAGATCGATCCTTAGCCCAACATTCCATCCTCCCAGATCTTCGCCCTGTTCATCTGGGACCCTGAGAACCTGATTCACAAGAGCATAAGCCTATTCTGGCCAACACACCTGACAACTGCATGTACGTGCAGGTGGCCGTGGGCTCTTGGTTACTCCAGTAATCATGAGCCACATGCTGGAACCTGGATTTTCTGCGACACCAGTTCTGGTAGTCCATTGTAATCACAGATGTACACCAGTTCACCACAGCCTATCCTCAATGTACCCAGTTCAATTCCTCCACCCAGCAGCTCCCTGGGCTCCTGCAGCCCCTGCCGGTCCCTCGACACCAGTGGTCCCACATCGCCATAGATGTCAACATGAATTGCGGCCTCAGTGATCATGACATTGGTGGACTGGTTCTTCAAGGCAGCCACTTCATTGTTCCCCTTAAACATCCCTCAGCTGCTGAGACTTCAGACCTGGTTCTCCAACATGTAGTTCATCTCCATGGTTTCTCCCAGGACATTGTGTTAGACTGGGGCCCACAATTCATCTGCTTCTGGCGAGCCTTCTGCTCCCTCCTCTGCACTTCAGTGAATTTGTCCTTTGGTTGTATAGTGTTATTACTGTGTACCAAAGAGGACAATATGGGTGTTCCCAAACCAGAAACCATGTATGCACTGGGAGATCCACTCTCTACTGAAGTCTTGAACGGCAGTTCAAAGCAGAGAAACAAGAAATCAAGATACTACTTCTATAAAACTATCCAGGATGCCAAGAGACAATGCCAGTCCAAAACTGAGTCCCAGACCAGCTGTCACTTATGGCATGGCATACAATACATGCTACGCAGAGTAAGTCAAGCATCATTGCCAACAACAGCACTCTCCTTCCCAATAAGCTCAACATATTTTTTTTGCATGTTTTGAACAGAAGACTAGAATGTCACCACTCGCCCTGACAATCTCCAATGCATCTGAACCCACAGTTACTGTTCTGGATGTAAGATCAATCTTCTGGCGAGTGAACCCACAGAAAGCATCTGGCCCAGATGGTGCGAGATTAGATCTTGCTCGGGTTAGCTGGTGTGTTTATTTGCAGAAATTTTTAACCTCTCCTTGATTCAATCCGATCTTCCCACCTTCTTAAAGACCATTACAATCCCAGAACCTAAGGAAATCAAGGTAACATGCCCAACTGACCACTACCAGCTGGCTCTGTTGGTCGCCATCATGAATTGTTTCAAGAAGCTGGTTATGTCACACAGCAGCTCCAGCCTCCCTCACAAACTTGACCAACTGTACTTCACCTACTGCTGAAACAGATCTACGGCAGACACCATTTTGCTAGTTATTCACTCATCCCTGAAGCATCTGGATGGTAACGACATTTACACTAGGCTATTGTTTATTGACTACAACTCTGCTTTCAGTCCTATAATTCCAAACAAACTTATCTCCGGTCTTGTAAACCTGGGCCTTAATACCTCTCTTTGCAACTGGATCCTTGACTTCCTGACCAACAGACCGCAATCAGTAAGGACAGGCAATAATGCTTCTGCCATGATTACCCTCAACACTGATCCCACACAAAGCTGCGTCCTCAGCTCTTACTCTACTCCCAATACACGCATGGCCATGTGGCCAGATTCTGCTCTAACTCAACTTACAAGAAGGGTTCCCTACCTTTTTTATGCCATGGACCAATACCATTAAGCGAGGGGTCTGTAGACCCAAGGTTGGGAACCCCTGATCAATTTTGCAGATGATACCACTGCAGTGGATTATCTCAAATAACAATGAGTCGGAGTACAGGAAAGAGATTTACAGCTTAGTGACATGGGTTTTGTTTTGCTGTTGTCATTTTGTTTTGTCACTGTTGTTGCTTGTGGTGTTCTGCTGAAAACTGTAGGCATTCTATGTTGGCGCCAGGACATGTGGGAACTCTTGGGTGCTGCCCCCAGCACATCCCTTAGGTTTTTAATGCAAATAATACACTTCACTGTATGTTTTGATGTACATGTAACAAATAAAACTGAATCTGAGGAGACCATCAACAGGGCACTTAAAGGAATAGGATAAGAGCGGACTATAAGCCAATTACGGGAAATGTTATGAATGCAGTCTGTCCGAGGCTTGAAAAATGTAAAGCTCATTCCTAAGGTACACTGCAATTTTATTGCCATTTCAGTTGTTTTCCATTTTTCAATGGCAGGCCTTTGATGATTTTCCACTCACAGCAAAAGACATTGCCGTCTGTACAGAGGAAGAAATTGCATGAAAATGCCTTTTCAAGATGGAATGAGGAAATTGGATCCCTCTGGAAAAGAGCATGAGAAATGAGTCGGGTTGCCTGAAATGGGACTGATGTGATTCAGGGAGAAGCTCCTCAGTCACTGCAAGTACCGACTGAAGGGCACCCTGGAAATGTTTATTTGTGACAGACAGGACATGCAAAATGTTGGTAGTGGGTCATCAGCAAACTGCAGTGTAAATTTTAATTTGAGAATGATAATAATACTACCTTTTATAAATCTAATTGTGTCGGCTTGAGGAGCTAGAACATGGACCAGTACAGCACAGGAAGAGGCACTTTGGCCAACAGTGTTGTACCAAACTAATATGGCTAATGATGCCTAATTGCACTAATCTTTTCTGCCTGCATGTGGTCAATATCTCCACTCTCTACCCTTTAATGATAAAGCCTTTTAAACACTGCTATCATATCTAAAGACAGATGGATGGACTATAGCCTCTTCCTATATTCATTGATATATACCCAAAACTTTGATGATTCCTTTCTCCTAAAGATGCTACTCAACCTATAAACACATGCGATCTGCAGTTGCTGGAAATCTTGAGCAACACACACACCCAAAATGCAGGAGGAACTCAGTAAGTTAGGCAGAATCAATGGAGGGGCATAAACAGTTGACATTTTGGGTCAAGACCCTTCATCAGGACTGGACAGTAAGGGGGCAGGAGACAAAATAAGAAGGTTGTGGCAGGGGAAGAGGTTCAACTTGGCAGATGATAGGTGAAACCAGGTGATGGGGAAGGTGGATGGGTGGGGGAGGGACAGTTAAAGTAAGAAGATGGGAGGGGTAGGTGGAAAAGGTAAAAGGCTGAAGAATGAGGGAATTATTTCTGAACCCCTCTTGTGTATTTCTTTATCAACACCATGAATCCACCATTTTCTGATTTCAACATCCTTTTCAAAGTAGTCTCTGATTAACTGCTGCTTTAGTTTTCATCTTCATTTGCAGGAATGTAATAACCTGCCTCAATGACATTTGTCCAATAAAATATTTGTCCACCAAGATGAAATGCTTTGAAGGGTTGGTCATGAAATATATCAACTACTGCCTGAGAAGTGATCTGGATCCACTCCAATTTGCCAACCGTCTCAACAGGTCAACAGCAGATGCTAGTTCATTGGCCCTTCAATAAGTTGTGGAACACCTGGACAATGAGGGTGCATATGTCCGGATGCTGTTTGTTGATTACAGTTTGGTATTCAATACTATCAACCTCTTGAAACACACCACTAGGCTTCAGTACTTCCCTGTGCAATAGGATCCTCCATTTCCTCACTTGCAGACTGCAGTTAATACAGATTGGCAATAACATCTCCTCCACAATCACCATCGACACAGATACACCACAGGGCAGTGTGTTTAACTCCCTGTTCAAATGACATTATACCTAAGATTGTGTGGCTGCATACAGTTCCAATGCTGTATTTAAGTTTGCTGATGACAGCCCTGTGGTTAGCTGAATTAAGAGTGGTGATGAATCATCATGTGGAAAGGAAATTGAAGGTCTTGTTGAGTGGTGCCACAACAACCATTCATTCAACATCAGAAAAACCAGAGCACAAATCTCAACTACAGGAGGAAGAAAGAGGAGGTCCTGTTGGGTTCTGTCCATTTGGGTTATGTAAGCACTCAGTCGGGATGTTCACTTTCCTTGTTATGGGCCTGTGCATGAGGGTGATTGGGGGAATGTTGGATAAGAAGATGACAGCCTGGTGTACTAAATGTGAACAGAGAAAGTAAAGTTATTACAATGAAAGAAAGCCTTTGTTGTTTGAATGTTAACGTTGGTAGCAGAGGATGCTTAAAAACAATAAGGTTCCATTGGCATTCGATGAGAACAAGCTGGAAAAATGAGATTGGAGTATGGACTTGGGTTACTGAGCTTGAGAAGAAGTAGGACCTTGCAGTTGTACTGTCACTTTTGGGAAGAGTGAGAGAGACTCTGATGGGAATTTCAGTAGAAGACTTGAACAAAGATGACAGTATGACTGCACTAATAAATGCACTTGAATCAGTTTATCTGACGGGAGAAAAGGATTGGATTTATGAGACATACTCAGATTTTGATAAAATTTCCAGAGATACTTTTACAAATATGACTGATTATATTAATGATTTTGAACACAAGTACAGATACAAAATGGAACTTCCTGATGCAGTATTAGCTGTCAAATCATTGGATATTGTGTATCTAGACATAAAGGACAGATAGTTAGCGTTAACTGCATGTACAGAACTTACATTTACATCTATGAAAGTGGCATAGAAGAGGATTTTTGAAATTAAGGTTGCAAGACAACAATTGGAATTAGTTGGAGTCAGAAAATGGCATACTTTACTGAGCAGAAATGAGAGAGGAGCAAGCATATATCCCAGAGTGATCAGATGAGGATACCATTACCTGGCACAAATCCACTAGATAAATATGGCATGAGTTCGAAATGTGCTGTTTTTCAAAGTACTTACCACTGGGCAATAAACTGTCCACGCAGAACCGATTAAGCTAACTGAAGAAAACAACAAATCTGAAGATGTAGAAGAATGCTATGTAACATTGCTTGCAAAGGCATCACTTACCACTGCAGAGATTTTGATAATAGAATCTCTAGGGTCTGCTGTTATTGATACAGCATGCGCACATACTGTGTGTGGAGAAAAATGGCTTGATAGCTATGTAAGTGAATTAAACAAGAATGAAGTGCATAAACTGGTGAACACAGATACACAAAGCATTCAGATTTGGAGATGGAAAGATCATTTATTCTGCTAGAGAGTGAAAATTCCTGCAAAAATTGGGCAGGCAAAATGTTACACCTATAAAGGAGTGGTACCAGTGTACATTCCATTACAGTTGAGTGAAACTTCCCGACAGAAAGTGGGGGCAGTACTGGAGATGGAGAATGACCAAGCAATACTGTTCCAGCAGCCAGTGTCTTGAACTCACCAGCTCTGAAATTTGTGTGAACATTTTATAGAAAGGCATCACTGAGGATCCATGTGAGAATAGGCACAGAGATCATGACCCCAGATGAGAAGCACAAAGCGTTGTTCAAGCTTCACAAGCAGTTTGGATTTGCTTTGACTGCTAGATGCAGTTTACTTTTCCATTCTAAAGCAGATAGTTGACAGCTGTGAGACATGCCAAAGGCTTGGCAAGTCCAAACCTAAGCCTACAGTTGGTCTGCCACTAGCAACTGAATACAATGAAACAGTAGCCGTGGACCGACATGAACTTGAGTAAGGTGTGTGGTATCTTCATATCATTGATGAGTTCACACGTCTTAATGCTGGTAGCATTGCAAACACAAAGAAACCCTCAGTGGTAGTGAAAAAAAATTCATCCATTCCTGGATAAATGCATGGCCCATCTCAAAAATTATTCAGTGAAAATGGAGGTGAATTTAATAATGATGAATCCAGAGATATAGTGGAGAACTTCAACATTGAAACAAAGACAACAGCATCAGACAGTTCTTGGAATAATGAACTTCTGGAGAGACACAATGAAGTGCTTACTGAAATAACGCTGAAGGTAAAGAAGAGCAATAGCTGTGATTGGAACACAGCTACGGAGTGGACCCTTATGGTGAAGAATATCATGCACATGGTTCTAGCCTGTTTCAGTTTGAGTTCAACCAGAATCCAAACCTTCCCTCTGTACTGGTTGACAGACCACCTGTTCTAGAGGGCATTACATGGAGTGAACGGGTTGGGAAGCACATTTCAGCACCTCATGCATCAAGGAAGGCTTTCATTGAAGCAGAGTGTTCAGAAAGAATTTGAAGAGCACTGAGGGCACAGCTCCGTCCTACAGATGAGAAATTTGAGAAAGGCGGCAAAGTGTGTTGTAAAAGGCGAGACTATACAGAATGGAAAGGTCCTGGAGTTGTCACTGGTCAGGATAGAGTTGTGGTATTCGTGAGACATGGAGGTATGTATGTGAGAGTGCATCATTCCAGACTACTTAAAGCAGAAACGGAAGACAATCAGAACTTTGTGGAGAATGACACAAAAATGAAGTGCATTTACCTGCTACAGTGTCACAAAGCAGAGACAGAACTGAGAAGAGTACAGTTGAGGACCCCACAGAGTTGCTCAACAGTGCTGAAGAGAGTGCAGTTGGGTACTCAACAGACAGGAACAGGAATCATCATGTGCCAAGACAACATGGCAGCTTCAGTCTTAAAACAGGACAAACTGTGAGACTTATAGACTAAAACAATGGTATCTCATACAAAGTTGAAATCTTAGGACGAGCAGGCAAAGCCACTGGGAGAATCAAAAGTTGGCATAACTCGAAATACCTAGAACCAGTCATTGTCACTGACTCTGCAGCGTCTGTTGACATGTCATGTGTAGACAGACTTCATATTGAACCAAGTAAAGATCAGGTTGGACTATCTGGGAAATGTCAAGGTGAAGATGTCCTAGAAACTAAGGAGATGTCATTTGAATCTGCTAAAAACAGAATGAAATCAGAATTCTGAGAAATAATGGAGTGTCTGAGGAAGTCAGCGACTCTAGCCAAAAGACAGTGTCTACAAGATGGGTGAGCATCCTGAAAGAAATCTCGACAGGAATTACACCAAACGCACGTCTGACGGTTAGATGTTTTGAGGAACTGAACATAAAAGAACTCCAGAAAGATTTACCAATATGTGCATCAGAGTCTCTCCAATAAGTTCTCATAGTGATATGCCCAAAGCATTGGCAACCTCATTGCATAGACATAAAATCTACATTCTTACAGGGAATGGAACGGTCATGTGACATTTACATTCAAACCCTGCCTGAAGACAGTAGTGAAGGAACACAGTGGAAACTCAAAAAGTATATGTATGGTCTAGCAGATTCATCACTTTACTGGTATAAAAGAGTCAAGGAAATAACGTTGATAACAGATGGAAAGATGTCACAAGTGGATCCAACTGTTTTTTTACTAGTAAGATTCAGAATGTCATGTAATTGGAGTACTTGCCTGTCACATAGATAACTTTATATGGGGAAGCTCACAAACTTTGCCACAACAGTCATCCCTTCAGGTTGAGCATGAGGAATATGAAAGATTCTGCTATGTAGGGATAGACATCATCGTTGTTGATGGAACAGTACAAGTGCAGCAAGAAAGCTACATCAGGGATCTTCGCATAATCCGCATGGAATCTTCACATGCACCCCTCAGTGAAGCTGAAGCTGAGCAAGTCAGGTCAAAGATAGGTCAAGTTCTATGGGCGGCAACTCAGAGCAGGCCTGACAGCATGTTTGATGCCTACAACTTGGCATCCAGCACAAATCCCACCGTGCAAACTTTACATGAGGCAAACAAGATACTGTGCAGAATTCAATCTGAAAAAAATAGTCTTGAAGTTTCAACAGCTTGGAAAAGATGGCTCACTGAGGCGCATTGCTTTCAGTGATTCCTCACTTGGAAGTCTCCCTGATGGAGGTACTCAAGGGTGACATTTTATTGTACTGATGGAAGAGGGGGGAAGATTTTTACCTCTCTGTTGGCAATCAAAAAGGACCTGAAGAGTTGTACGTATTATGTAGCATGCTGACAGGAGAAGTCCTGACGAAGGGTCTCGGCCCGAAACGTCGACTGTGCTTCTTCCACCAGCATTTTGTGTGTGTTGCTTGAATTTCCAGCATCTGCAGATTTCCTCGTGTTTGCAAGGAGAAACGCTTGCAATGTCTGACGGTATTGACAATGCCATTTATATGACCTCACTTTATTCTGAGCTTGTCTGTGGCGACCCAAAGAAAACACTGCAAATAACTTGTGTCACAGACAACTATCATCTGGTTGATGCCATCAAATCCACCAAGTCAGTTACAGAGAACAGGTTTCATCCAGAGGTAAGCAGCATCAAGGAACTCATCCAAGCACAGAAAATTCATCATTTGCTATGATCAACTACAAAGGAGCAACTAGCTGACTGACTGGCAAAGAAGGAAGCACCAGTTCTTGTGCTGCTGAAGGCATTTGATACCTTAAGAAATATCCAAAAGGATA